>NC_073239.2:59192500-69192500 GCF_029281585.2 Gorilla gorilla gorilla
ATTCCATTCCATTCCATTCCATTCCATTCGATTCCATTCGATTCCATTCCATTCCATTCCATTCCATTCCATTCCATTCCATTCCATTCCATTACAATCCATTCCATTCTACTCGGGTTGATTCCATTCCCTTTCATTCCATTCCATTCTATTCCATTGAATTCCATTCCATTCCATTCCATCCCATTCCATTCCATTCCGTTCCGTTCCATTCCATTCCATTCCATTCCATTCCATTCCATTCCATTCCATTCCATTCCATTCCGATCTACTCAGGTTGATTCCATTCCATTCCATTCCATTCCATTCCATTCCATTGAATTCCATTCCTTTCCATTCCATTCCATTCCATTCCATTCCATTCCATTCCATTCCATTCCATTCCATTCCATTCTGTTCTACTCGGGTTGATTCCATTCCATTCCATTCCATTCCATTCCATTCCATTCCATTCCATTCCATTCGATTCCATTCGATTCCATTCGATTCCATTCCATTCCATTACATTATATTCCATTCCATTCCAATCCATTCCATTCTACTCGGGTTGGTTCCATTCCATTCCATTCCATTCCATTCCATTCCATTCCATTCCATTCCCTTCCATTCCATTCCATTCGGTTCCATTCGATTCCATTCGATTCCATTCCATTCCATTCCAATCCATTCCATTCTACTCGGGTTGATTCCATTCCATTCCATTCCAGTCTATTCCATTCCTTTCCATTTCATTCCAGTCCATTCCATTCGATTCCATTCCATTCCATTCCAGTCTATTCCATTCCTTTCCATTTCATTCCAGTCCATTCCATTCGATTCCATTCCATTCCTTTCCATTTCATTGCATTCCATTCCATTCCATTCCATTCCATTCCATTCCATTCCATTCCATTCCATTCCTTTCAACTCGTGTTGATTCCATTCTATTCCATTCCATTCCATTCGATTCCATTAGATTCCATTAGATTCCATTCCATTCCATTCCATTCCATTCCATTCCATTCCATTCCATTGAATTCCATTCCATTCCATTCTATTCCATTCCATTCCTTTCCATTCCATTCCATTCCATTCCGTTCTACTCGGGTTGATTCCATTCCATTCCATTCCATTCCATTCCATTCCATTCCATTCGATTCCATTCCATTCCATTCTATTCCATTCCATTCCACTCCATTCCAATCCATTCCATTCTATTCGGGTTGATTCCATTCCACTCCATTCCATTCCATTCCATTCCCTTCCATTCCATTCCATTCGGTTCCATTCGATTCCATTCGATTCCATTCCATTTCACTCCATTCCATTCCTTTCCGTTCCGTTCCATTCCGTTCCGTTCCATTCCATTCCTTTCTACTCGGGTTGATTCCATTCTATTCCACTCCATTCCATTCGATTCCATTCAATTCCATTCGATTCCATTCCATTCCATTCCATTCCATTCCATTCCATTCCATTCCATTCCATTCCATTCCATTCCATTCCATTCCCTTCCATTCCATTCCATTCGGTTCCATTCGATTCCATTCGATTCCATTCCATTTCACTCCATTCCATTCCTTTCCGTTCCGTTCCATTCCGTTCCGTTCCATTCCATTCCTTTCTACTCGGGTTGATTCCATTCTATTCCACTCCATTCCATTCGATTCCATTCGATTCCATTCGATTCCATTCCATTCCATTCCATTCCATTCCATTCCATTCCATTCCATTCCATTCCATTCCGTTCTACTCGGGTTGATTCCATTCCATTCCGTTCCATTCCATTCCATTCGGTTCCATTCGATTCCATTCGATTCCATTCCATTTCACTCCATTCCATTCCGTTCCGTTCTATTCCGTTCCGTTCCGTTCCATTCCGTTCCATTCCATTCCGTTCTACTCGAGTTGATTCCATTCTCTTCCACTCCATTCCATTCCATTCCATTCGATTCCATTCGATTCCATTCCATTCCATTCCATTCCATTCCATTCCATTGCATTCCATTCCATTTCATTCTATTCCATTGAATTCCATTCCATTCCATTCCATTCCATTCCAATCCATTCCATTCTACTCGGGTTGATTCCATTCCATTCCATTCCATTCCATTCCATTCCATTCCAATCCATTCGATTCCATTCCATTCCATTCGATTCCATTCCATTCCATTCCATTCCATTCAATTCCCTTCCGTTCCATTCGATTCCATTCCGTTCCATTCCATTCCATTCGATTCCATTCGATTAAATTCCATTCCATTCCATTCCATTCCATTCCATTCCATTCCATTCCATTCCATTCCATTCCGTTCTATTCGGGTTCATTCCATTCCATTCCATTCCATTCAATTCCATTCCATTCCCTTCCATTCCATTCCATTCGGTTCCTTTCGATTCCATTCGATTCCATTCCATTTCACTCCATTCCATTCCGTTCCGTTCTGTTCCGTTCCGTTCTGTTCTATTCGGGTTGATTCCATTCTATTCCACTACATTCCATTCGATTCCATTCGATTCCATTCGATTCCATTCCATTCCATTCCATTCCATTCCATTCAATTCCATTCCATTCTATTCTATTGAACTCCATTCCATTCCATTCCATTCCATTCCATTCCATTCCATTCCATTCCAATCCATTCCATTCTACTCGGGTTGATTCCATTCCATTCCATTCCATTCCATTCCATTCCGTTCCCTTCTTTCCATTCCATTCGGTTCCGTTCGATTCCATTCGATTCCATTCCATTTCACTCCATTCCATTCCGTTCCGTTCCGTTCCGTTCCGTTCCGTTCCATTCCATTCCATTCTACACGGGTTGATTCCATTCTATTCCACTCCTTTCCATTCGATTCCATTCGATTCCATTCGATTCCATTCCATTCCATTCCATTCCATTTCATTTTTTCCATTGAATTCCATTCCATTCCATTTCATTCCATTCCAATCCATTCCAATCTACTCTGGTTGATTCCATTCCATTCCATTCCATTCCATTCCATTCCATTCCATTCCATTCCATTCCATTCCATTCCATTCCATTCCATTCCATTCGATTCCATTCGATTCGGTTCCATTCCATTCCATTCCATTCCATTCCATTCCATTCCATTCCGTTCCATTCCATTCAATTCCATTCCATTCCATTCCGTTCTACTCGGGTTCATTCCATTCCATTCCATTCCATTCCATTCCATTCCATTCTATTCCATTGAATTCCATTCCATTCCATTCCATTCCATTCCATTCCATTCCATTCCATTCCATTCCGTTCTACTCGGGTTGATTCCATTCCATTCCATTCCATTCCATTCCATTCCATTCCATTCCATTCCATTCCATTCCATTCCGTTCTACTCGGGTTGATTCAATTCCATTCCATTCCATTCCATTCCATTCCATTCC
The DNA here is from genome assembly GCF_029281585.2 of Gorilla gorilla gorilla. Taxonomy (NCBI): domain Eukaryota; kingdom Metazoa; phylum Chordata; class Mammalia; order Primates; family Hominidae; genus Gorilla; species Gorilla gorilla. The sequence continues at coordinate 59,195,889 of NC_073239.2, forward strand.
ATTCCATTCGATTCCATTCCATTCCATTCCATTCCATTCCATTCCAGTCCATTCCATTCTACTCGGGTGGATTCCATTCCATTCCATTCAATTCCATTCCATTCCCTTCCATTCCATTCCATTCGGTTCCTTTCGATTCCATTCGATTCCATTCCATTTCACTCCATTCCATTCCGTTCACTTCCGTTTCGTTCCGTTCCGTTCCGTTCTATTCGGGTTGATTCCATTCTATTCCACTCCATTCCATTCGATTCCATTCGATTCCATTCGATTCCATTCCATTCCATTCCATTCCATTCCATTCCATTCCATTCCATACTATTCTATAGAATTCCATTCCATTCCATTCCATTCCATTGAATTCCATTCTATTCCATTCCATTCCATTCGATTCCATTCAATTCCATTCGATTCCATTCCATTCCATTCCATTCCATTCCATTCCATTCCAATCCATTACATTCTACTAGGGTTGATTCCATTCCATTCCAGTCCATTCCATTCCATTCCGTTCCATTCCATTCCATTCGGTTCCATTCGATTCCATTCGATTCCATTCCATTTCACTCCATTCCATTCCGTTCCGTTCTATTCCGTTCCGTTCCGTTCCATTCCGTTCCATTCCATTCCGTTCTACTCGAGTTGATTCCATTCTCTTCCACTCCATTCCATTCCATTCCATTCGATTCCATTCGATTCCATTCCATTCCATTCCATTCCATTCCATTCCATTGCATTCCATTCCATTTCATTCTATTCCATTGAATTCCATTCCATTCCATTCCATTCCATTCCAATCCATTCCATTCTACTCGGGTTGATTCCATTCCATTCCATTCCATTCCATTCCATTCCATTCCATTCCATTCCATTCCATTCCATTCCAATCCATTCGATTCCATTCCATTCCATTCGATTCCATTCCATTCCATTCCATTCCATTCAATTCCCTTCCGTTCCATTCGATTCCATTCCGTTCCATTCCATTCCATTCGATTCCATTCGATTAAATTCCATTCCATTCCATTCCATTCCATTCCATTCCATTCCATTCCATTCCATTCCATTCCATTCCATTCCATTCCGTTCTATTCGGGTTCATTCCATTCCATTCCATTCCATTCAATTCCATTCCATTCCCTTCCATTCCATTCCATTCGGTTCCTTTCGATTCCATTCGATTCCATTCCATTTCACTCCATTCCATTCCGTTCCGTTCTGTTCCGTTCCGTTCTGTTCTATTCGGGTTGATTCCATTCTATTCCACTACATTCCATTCGATTCCATTCGATTCCATTCGATTCCATTCCATTCCATTCCATTCCATTCCATTCAATTCCATTCCATTCTATTCTATTGAACTCCATTCCATTCCATTCCATTCCATTCCATTCCATTCCAATCCATTCCATTCTACTCGGGTTGATTCCATTCCATTCCATTCCATTCCATTCCATTCCGTTCCCTTCTTTCCATTCCATTCGGTTCCGTTCGATTCCATTCGATTCCATTCCATTTCACTCCATTCCATTCCGTTCCGTTCCGTTCCGTTCCGTTCCGTTCCATTCCATTCCATTCTACACGGGTTGATTCCATTCTATTCCACTCCTTTCCATTCGATTCCATTCGATTCCATTCGATTCCATTCCATTCCATTCCATTCCATTTCATTTTTTCCATTGAATTCCATTCCATTCCATTTCATTCCATTCCAATCCATTCCAATCTACTCGGGTTGATTCCATTCCATTCCATTCCATTCCATTCCATTCCATTCCATTCCATTCCATTCCATTCCATTCCATTCGATTCCATTCGATTCGGTTCCATTCCATTCCATTCCATTCCATTCCATTCCATTCCATTCCATTCTATTCCGTTCCATTCCATTCAATTCCATTCCATTCCATTCCGTTCTACTCGGGTTCATTCCATTCCATTCCATTCCATTCCATTCCATTCTATTCCATTGAATTCCATTCCATTCCATTCCATTCCATTCCATTCCATTCCATTCCATTCCATTCCGTTCTACTCGGGTTGATTCCATTCCATTCCATTCCATTCCATTCCATTCCATTCCATTCCATTCCATTCCATTCCATTCCATTCCATTCCATTCCATTCCGTTCTACTCGGGTTGATTCAATTCCATTCCATTCCATTCCATTCCATTCCATTCCATTCCATTCGATTCCATTCCATTCCATTCCATTCCATTCCAGTCCATTCCATTCTACTCGGGTGGATTCCATTCCATTCCATTCATTCCACTGCATTCCATTCCCTTCCATTCCAATCCATTCGGTTCCATTCGATTCCATTCGATTCCATTCCATTTCACTCCATTCCATTCCGTTCTGTTCTGTTCCGTTCCGTTCCGTTCTATTCGGGTTGATTCCATTCTATTCCACTCCATTCCATTCGATTCCATTCGATTCCATTCGATTCCATTCCATTCCATTCCATTCCATTCCATTCCATTCCTTTCCATTCCCTTCCATTCTATTCTATTGAATTACATTCCATTCCATTCCATTCCATTCCTATCCATTCCATTCTACTCGGGTTGATTCCATTCCTTTCCATTCCTTTCCATTCCATTCCATTAAATTCCATTCCATTCCATTCCATTCCATTCCATTCCATTCCATTCCGTTCTACTCGGGTTGATACCATTCCATTCCATTCCACTCAATTCGATTCCATTCGATTCCATTCGATTCCATTCCATTCCATTCCATTCCATTCCATTCCATTCCAATCCATTCCATTCTCCTCGGGTTGATTCCATTCCATTCCATTCCATTCCATTCCATTCCATTCCCTTCCATTCCAATCCATTCGGTTCCATTCGATTCCATTCGATTCCATTCCATTTCACTCCATTCCATTCCTTTCCGTTCCGTTCCATTCCGTTCCGTTCCATTCCATTCCTTTCTACTCGGGTTGATTCCATTCTATTCTACTCCATTCCATTCGATTCCATTCGATTCCATTCCATTCCATTCCATTCCATTCCATTCCATTCCATTCCATTCCATGCCATTCCATTCCATTCCATTCCATTCCATTCCGTTCTACTCGGGTTGATTCCACTCCATTCCATTCCATTCCATTCCATTCCATTCCATTTCTTTGAATTCCATTCCATTCCATTCCATTCCATTCCGTTCTACTCGGGTTGATTCCATTCCTTTCCATTCCATTCCATTCCATTCCATTCCATTCCATTCCAGTCCATTCCATTCTACTCGGGTTGATTCCATTCCATTCCATTCCATTCCAATCTATTCCATTGTATTCCATTCCATTCCATTCCATTCCATTCCATTCCATTCCATTCCATTCCATTCCGTTCTACTCGGGTTTATTCTATTCCCTTCCATTCCGTTCCATTCCATTCCATTCCATTGAATTCCATTCCATTCCTTTCCATTCCATTCCTTTCCATTCCATTCCATTCCATTCCATTCCGTTCTACTCGGGTTGATTACATTCCATTCCATTCCATTCCATTCCATTCCATTCCATTCCATTCCATTCCATTCCATTCGATTCCATTCGATTCCATTCCATTCCATTCCATTCCATTCCATTCCATTCCATACTATTCTATAGAATTCCATTCCATTCCATTCCATTCCATTGAATTCCATTCTATTCCATTCCATCCCATTCGATTCCATTGAATTCCATTCGATTCCATTCCATTCCATTCCATTCCATTCCATTCCAATCCATTACATTCTACTAGGGTTGATTCCATTCCATTCCAGTCCATTCCATTCCATTCCGTTCCATTCCATTCCATTCGGTTCCATTCGATTCCATTCGATTCCATTCCATTTCACTCCATTCCATTCCGTTCCGTTCTATTCCGTTCCGTTCCGTTCCATTCCGTTCCATTCCATTCCGTTCTACTCGAGTTGATTCCATTCTCTTCCACTCCATTCCATTCCATTCCATTCGATTCCATTCGTTTCCATTCCATTCCATTCCATTCCATTCCATTCCATTCCATTGCATTCCATTCCATTTCATTCTATTCCATTGAATTCCATTCCATTCCATTCCATTCCATTCCAATCCATTCCATTCTACTCGGGTTGATTCCATTCCATTCCATTCCATTCCATTCCATTCCATTCCATTCCATTCCAATCCATTCGATTCCATTCCATTCCATTCGATTCCATTCCATTCCATTCCATTCCATTCAATTCCCTTCCGTTCCATTCGATTCCATTCCGTTCCATTCCATTCCATTCGATTCCATTCGATTAAATTCCATTCCATTCCATTCCATTCCATTCCATTCCATTCCATTCCATTCCATTCCATTCCGTTCTATTCGGGTTCATTCCATTCCATTCCATTCCATTCAATTCCATTCCATTCCCTTCCATTCCATTCCATTCGGTTCCTTTCGATTCCATTCGATTCCATTCCATTTCACTCCTTTCCATTCCGTTCAGTTCTGTTCCGTTCCGTTCCGTTCTATTCGGTTTGATTCCATTCTATTCCACTCCATTCCATTCGATTCCATTCGATTCCATTCGATTCCATTCCATTCCATTCCATTCCATTCCATTCAATTCCATTCCATTCTATTCTATTGAACTCCATTGCATTCCATTCCATTCCATTCCATTCCAATCCATTCCATTCTACTCGGGTTGATTCCATTCCATTCCATTCCATTCCATTCCATTCCGTTCCCTTCTTTCCATTCCATTCGGTTCCGTTCTATTCCATTCGATTCCATTCCATTTCACTCCATTCCATTCCGTTCCGTTCCGTTCCGTTCCATTTCATTTTTTCCATTGAATTCCATTCCATTCCATTTCATTCCATTCCAATCCATTCCAATCTACTCGGGTTGATTCCATTCCATTCCATTCCATTCCATTCCATTCCATTCCATTCCATTCCATTCCATTCCATTCCATTCCATTCCATTCCATTCGATTCGGTTCCATTCCATTCCATTCCATTCCATTCCATTCCATTCCATTCCATTCCATTCAATTCCATTCCATTCCATTCCGTTCTACTCGGGTTCATTCCATTCCTTTCCATTCCATTCCATTCCATTCCATTCCATTCCATTCCAGTCCATTCCATTCTACTCGGGTTGATTCCATTCCATTCCATTCCATTCCAATCTATTCCATTGTATTCCATTCCATTCCATTCCATTCCATTCCATTCCATTCCATTCCTTTCTACTCGGGTTGATTCCATTCTATTCCACTCCATTCCATTCGATTCCATTCGATTCCATTCGATTCCATTCCATTCCATTCCATTCCATTCCATTCCATTTCATTCCATTCCATTCCATTCCATGCCATTCCATTCCATTCCATTCCATTCCATGCCATTCCATTCCATTCCATTCCATTCCATTCCATTCCGTTCTACTCGGGTTGATTCCATTCCATTATATTCCATTCCATTCCATTCCATTTCTTTGAATTCCATTCCATTCCATTCCATTCCATTCCGTTCTACTCGGGTTGATTCCATTCCTTTCCATTCCATTCCATTCCATTCCATTCAATTCCAATCCATTCCATTCTACTCGGGTTGATTCCATTCCATTCCATTCCATTCCATTCTATTCCATAGAATTCCATTCCATTCCATTCCATTCCATTCCATTCCATTCCATTCCATTCCATTCCATTCCATTCCATTCCGTTCTACTCGGGTTGATTCTATTCCCTTCCATTCCATTCCATTCCATTCCATTGAATTCCATTCCATTCCATTCCATTCCTTTCCATTCTATTCCATTCCATTCCATTCCGTTCTACTCGGGTTGATTCCATTCCATTCCATTCCATTCCATTCCATTCCATTCCATTCCATTCCATTCCGTTCTACTCGGGTTGATTCCATTCCATTCCATTCCATTCCATTCCATTCCATTCCATTCCATTCCATTCCATTCCATTCCATTCCATTCCATTCCATTCCGTTCTACTCGGGTTGATTCAATTCCATTCCATTCCATTCCATTCCATTCCATTCCATTCCATTCCATTCGATTCCATTCCATTCCATTCCATTCCATTCCAGTCCATTCCATTCTACTCGGGTTGATTCCATTCCATTCCATTCATTCCACTGCATTCCATTCCCTTCCATTCCATTCCATTCGGTTCCATTCGATTCCATTTGATTCCATTCCATTTCACTCCATTCCATTCCGTTCCGTTCTGTTCCGTTCCGTTCCGTTCTATTCGGGTTGATTCCATTCTATTCCACTCCATTCCATTCGATTCCATTCGATTCCATTCGATTCCATTCCATTCCATTCCATTCCATTCCATTCCATTCCATTCCTTTCCATTCCCTTCCATTCTATTCTATTGAATTACATTCCATTCCATTCCATTCCATTCCTATCCATTCCATTCTACTCGGGTTGATTCCATTCCTTTCCATTCCTTTCCATTCCATTCCATTAAATTCCATTCCATTCCATTCCATTCCATTCCATTCCATTCCATTCCGTTCTACTCGGGTTGATACCATTCCATTCCATTCCACTCAATTCGATTCCATTCGATTCCATTCGATTCCATTCCATTCCATTCCATTCCATTCCATTCCATTCCATTCCAATCCATTCCATTCTCCTCGGGTTTATTCCATTCCATTCCATTCCATTCCATTCCATTCCCTTCCATTCCATTCCATTCGGTTCCATTCGATTCCATTCGATTCCATTCCATTTCACTCCATTCCATTCCTTTCCGTTCCGTTCCATTCCGTTCCGTTCCATTCCATTCCTTTCTACTCGGGTTGATTCCATTCTATTCTACTCCATTCCATTCGATTCCATTCGATTCCATTCCATTCCATTCCATTCCATTCCATTCCATTCCATTCCATTCCATGCCATTCCATTCCATTCCATTCCATTCCATTCCGTTCTACTCGGGTTGATTCCACTCCATTCCATTCCATTCCATTCCATTCCATTCCATTTCTTTGAATTCCATTCCATTCCATTCCATTCCATTCCGTTCTACTCGGGTTGATTCCATTCCTTTCCATTCCATTCCATTCCATTCCATTCCATTCCATTCCATTCCAGTCCATTCCATTCTACTCGGGTTGATTCCATTCCATTCCATTCCATTCCAATCTATTCCATTGTATTCCATTCCATTCCATTCCATTCCATTCCATTCCATTCCATTCCATTCCATTCCATTCCGTTCTACTCGGGTTTATTCTATTCCCTTCAATTCCGTTCCATTCCATTCCATTCCATTGAATTCCATTCCATTCCTTTCCATTCCATTCCTTTCCATTCCATTCCATTCCATTCCATTCCGTTCTACTCGGGTTGATTCCATTCCATTCCATTCCATTCCATTCCATTCCATTCCATTCCATTCCATTCCATTCCATTCCATTCCATTCCATTCGATTCCATTCGATTCCATTCCATTCCATTCCATTCCATTCCATACTATTCTATAGAATTCCATTCCATTCCATTCCATTCCATTGAATTCCATTCTATTCCATTCCATTCCATTCGATTCCATTCAATTCCATTCTATTCCATTCCATTCCATTCCATTCCATTCCAATCCATTACATTCTACTAGGGTTGATTCCATTCCATTCCAGTCCATTCCATTCCATTCCGTTCCATTCCATTCCATTCGGTTCCATTCGATTCCATTCGATTCCATTCCATTTCACTCCATTCCATTCCGTTCCGTTCTATTCCGTTCCGTTCCGTTCCATTCCGTTCCATTCCATTCCGTTCTACTCGAGTTGATTCCATTCTCTTCCACTCCTTTCCATTCCATTCCATTCGATTCCATTCGATTCCATTCCATTCCATTCCATTCCATTCCATTCCATTCCATTGCATTCCATTCCATTTCATTCTATTCCATTGAATTCCATTCCATTCCATTCCATTCCATTCCAATCCATTCCATTCTACTCGGGTTGATTCCATTCCATTCCCTTCCATTCCATTCCATTCCATTCCATTCCATTCCATTCCATTCCATTCCAATCCATTCGATTCCATTCCATTCCATTCGATTCCATTCCATTCCATTCCATTCCATTCAATTCCCTTCCGTTCAATTCGATTCCATTCCGTTCCATTCCATTCCATTCGATTCCATTCGATTAAATTCCATTCCATTCCATTCCATTCCATTCCATTCCATTCCATTCCATTCCATTCCGTTCTATTCGGGTTCATTCCATTCCATTCCATTCCATTCAATTCCATTCCATTCCCTTCCATTCCATTCCATTCGGTTCCTTTCGATTCCATTCGATTCCATTCCATTTCACTCCATTCCATTCCGTTCCGTTCTGTTCCGTTCCGTTCCGTTCTATTCGGGTTGATTCCATTCTATTCCACTCCATTCCATTCGATTCCATTCGATTCCATTCGATTCCATTCCATTCCATTCCATTCCATTCCATTCAATTCCATTCCATTCTATTCTATTGAACTCCATTCCATTCCATTCCATTCCATTCCATTCCAATCCATTCCATTCTACTCGGGTTGATTCCATTCCATTCCATTCCATTCCATTCCATTCCGTTCCCTTCTTTCCATTCCATTCGGTTCCGTTCGATTCCATTCGATTCCATTCCATTTCACTCCATTCCATTCCGTTCTGTTCTGTTCCGTTCCGTTCCGTTCTATTCGGGTTGATTCCATTCTATTCCACTCCATTCCATTCGATTCCATTCGATTCCATTCGATTCCATTCCATTCCATTCCATTCCATTCCATTCCATTCCTTTCCATTCCCTTCCATTCTATTCTATTGAATTACATTCCATTCCATTCCATTCCATTCCTATCCATTCCATTCTACTCGGGTTGATTCCATTCCTTTCCATTCCTTTCCATTCCATTCCATTAAATTCCATTCCATTCCATTCCATTCCATTCCATTCCATTCCATTCCGTTCTACTCGGGTTGATACCATTCCATTCCATTCCACTCAATTCGATTCCATTCGATTCCATTCGATTCCATTCCATTCCATTCCATTCCATTCCATTCCATTCCAATCCATTCCATTCTCCTCGGGTTGATTCCATTCCATTCCATTCCATTCCATTCCATTCCATTCCCTTCCATTCCAATCCATTCGGTTCCATTCGATTCCATTCGATTCCATTCCATTTCACTCCATTCCATTCCTTTCCGTTCCGTTCCATTCCGTTCCGTTCCATTCCATTCCTTTCTACTCGGGTTGATTCCATTCTATTCTACTCCATTCCATTCGATTCCATTCGATTCCATTCCATTCCATTCCATTCCATTCCATTCCATTCCATTCCATTCCATTCCATTCCATGCCATTCCATTCCATTCCATTCCATTCCATTCCGTTCTACTCGGGTTGATTCCACTCCATTCCATTCCATTCCATTCCATTCCATTCCATTTCTTTGAATTCCATTCCATTCCATTCCATTCCATTCCGTTCTACTCGGGTTGATTCCATTCCTTTCCATTCCATTCCATTCCATTCCATTCCATTCCATTCCAGTCCATTCCATTCTACTCGGGTTGATTCCATTCCATTCCATTCCATTCCAATCTATTCCATTGTATTCCATTCCATTCCATTCCATTCCATTCCATTCCATTCCATTCCATTCCATTCCATTCCGTTCTACTCGGGTTTATTCTATTCCCTTCCATTCCGTTCCATTCCATTCCATTCCATTGAATTCCATTCCATTCCTTTCCATTCCATTCCTTTCCATTCCATTCCATTCCATTCCATTCCGTTCTACTCGGGTTGATTACATTCCATTCCATTCCATTCCATTCCATTCCATTCCATTCCATTCCATTCCATTCCATTCCATTCCATTCCATTCGATTCCATTCCATTCCATTCCATTCCATTCCATTCCATTCCATACTATTCTATAGAATTCCATTCCATTCCATTCCATTCCATTGAATTCCATTCTATTCCATTCCATCCCATTCGATTCCATTGAATTCCATTCGATTCCATTCCATTCCATTCCATTCCATTCCATTCCAATCCATTACATTCTACTAGGGTTGATTCCATTCCATTCCAGTCCATTCCATTCCATTCCGTTCCATTCCATTCCATTCGGTTCCATTCGATTCCATTCGATTCCATTCCATTTCACTCCATTCCATTCCGTTCCGTTCTATTCCGTTCCGTTCCGTTCCATTCCGTTCCATTCCATTCCGTTCTACTCGAGTTGATTCCATTCTCTTCCACTCCATTCCATTCCATTCCATTCGATTCCATTCGTTTCCATTCCATTCCATTCCATTCCATTCCATTCCATTCCATTGCATTCCATTCCATTTCATTCTATTCCATTGAATTCCATTCCATTCCATTCCATTCCATTCCAATCCATTCCATTCTACTCGGGTTGATTCCATTCCATTCCATTCCATTCCATTCCATTCCATTCCATTCCATTCCAATCCATTCGATTCCATTCCATTCCATTCGATTCCATTCCATTCCATTCCATTCCATTCAATTCCCTTCCGTTCCATTCGATTCCATTCCGTTCCATTCCATTCCATTCGATTCCATTCGATTAAATTCCATTCCATTCCATTCCATTCCATTCCATTCCATTCCATTCCATTCCATTCCGTTCTATTCGGGTTCATTCCATTCCATTCCATTCCATTCAATTCCATTCCATTCCCTTCCATTCCATTCCATTCGGTTCCTTTCGATTCCATTCGATTCCATTCCATTTCACTCCTTTCCATTCCGTTCAGTTCTGTTCCGTTCCGTTCCGTTCTATTCGGTTTGATTCCATTCTATTCCACTCCATTCCATTCGATTCCATTCGATTCCATTCGATTCCATTCCATTCCATTCCATTCCATTCCATTCAATTCCATTCCATTCTATTCTATTGAACTCCATTGCATTCCATTCCATTCCATTCCATTCCAATCCATTCCATTCTACTCGGGTTGATTCCATTCCATTCCATTCCATTCCATTCCATTCCGTTCCCTTCTTTCCATTCCATTCGGTTCCATTCTATTCCATTCGATTCCATTCCATTTCACTCCATTCCATTCCGTTCCGTTCCGTTCCGTTCCGTTCCGTTCCATTCCATTCCATTCTACACGGGTTGATTCCATTCTATTCCACTCCTTTCCATTCGATTCCATTCGATTCCATTCGATTCCATTCCATTCCATTCCATTCCATTTCATTTTTTCCATTGAATTCCATTCCATTCCATTTCATTCCATTCCAATCCATTCCAATCTACTCGGGTTGATTCCATTCCATTCCATTCCATTCCATTCCATTCCATTCCATTCCATTCCATTCCATTCCATTCCATTCCATTCGATTCGGTTCCATTCCATTCCATTCCATTCCATTCCATTCCATTCCATTCCATTCCATTCCATTCAATTCCATTCCATTCCATTCCGTTCTACTCGGGTTCATTCCATTCCTTTCCATTCCATTCCATTCCATTCCATTCCATTCCATTCCAGTCCATTCCATTCTACTCGGGTTGATTCCATTCCATTCCATTCCATTCCAATCTATTCCATTGTATTCCATTCCATTCCATTCCATTCCATTCCATTCCATTCCATTCCTTTCTACTCGGGTTGATTCCATTCTATTCCACTCCATTCCATTCGATTCCATTCGATTCCATTCGATTCCATTCCATTCCATTCCATTCCATTCCATTCCATTTCATTCCATTCCATTCCATTCCATGCCATTCCATTCCATTCCATTCCATTCCATGCCATTCCATTCCATTCCATTCCATTCCATTCCATTCCGTTCTACTCGGGTTGATTCCATTCCATTATATTCCATTCCATTCCATTCCATTTCTTTGAATTCCATTCCATTCCATTCCATTCCATTCCGTTCTACTCGGGTTGATTCCATTCCTTTCCATTCCATTCCATTCCATTCCATTCAATTCCAATCCATTCCATTCTACTCGGGTTGATTCCATTCCATTCCATTCCATTCCATTCTATTCCATAGAATTCCATTCCATTCCATTCCATTCCATTCCATTCCATTCCATTCCATTCCATTCCATTCCATTCCATTCCGTTCTACTCGGGTTGATTCTATTCCCTTCCATTCCATTCCATTCCATTCCATTGAATTCCATTCCATTCCATTCCATTCCTTTCCATTCTATTCCATTCCATTCCATTCCGTTCTACTCGGGTTGATTCCGTTCCATTCCATTCCATTCCATTCCATTCCATTCCATTCCATTCCATTCCATTCCATTCCATTCCATTCCATTCGATTACGTTCCATTCCATTCCATTCCATTCCATTCCATTCCATTCCATTACAATCCATTCCATTCTACTCGGGTTGATTCCATTCCGTTTCATTCCATTCCATTCTATTCCATTGAATTCCATTCCATTCCATTCCATTCCATTCCATTCCATTCCGTTCCGTTCCATTCCATTCCATTCCATTCCATTCCATTCCATTCCATTCCATTCCTTTCCATTCCATTCCATTCCGTTCTACTCGGGTTGATTCCATTCCATTCCATTCCATTCCATTCCATTCCACTCCATTCCATTCCATTCCATTCCATTCCATTCCATTCCATTCCGTTCTACTCGGGTTGATTCCATTCCATTCCATTCCATTCCATTCCATTCCATTCCATTCCATTCCATTCCATTCCATTCCATTCCATTCCATTCCATTCCGTTCTACTCGGGTTGATTCAATTCCATTCCATTCCATTCCATTCCATTCCATTCCATTCCATTCGATTCCATTCCATTCCATTCCATTCCATTCCAGTCCATTCCATTCTACTCGGGTTGATTCCATTCCATTCCATTCATTCCACTGCATTCCATTCCCTTCCATTCCATTCCATTCGGTTCCATTCGATTCCATTTGATTCCATTCCATTTCACTCCATTCCATTCCGTTCCGTTCTGTTCCGTTCCGTTCCGTTCTATTCGGGTTGATTCCATTCTATTCCACTCCATTCCATTCGATTCCATTCGATTCCATTCGATTCCATTCCATTCCATTCCATTCCATTCCATTCCATTCCATTCCATTCCTTTCCATTCCCTTCCATTCTATTCTATTGAATTACATTCCATTCCATTCCATTCCATTCCTATCCATTCCATTCTACTCGGGTTGATTCCATTCCTTTCCATTCCTTTCCATTCCATTCCATTAAATTCCATTCCATTCCATTCCATTCCATTCCATTCCATTCCATTCCGTTCTACTCGGGTTGATACCATTCCATTCCATTCCACTCAATTCGATTCCATTCGATTCCATTCGATTCCATTCCATTCCATTCCATTCCATTCCATTCCATTCCAATCCATTCCATTCTCCTCGGGTTGATTCCATTCCATTCCATTCCATTCCATTCCATTCCCTTCCATTCCATTCCATTCGGTTCCATTCGATTCCATTCGATTCCATTCCATTTCACTCCATTCCATTCCTTTCCGTTCCGTTCCATTCCGTTCCGTTCCATTCCATTCCTTTCTACTCGGGTTGATTCCATTCTATTCTACTCCATTCCATTCGATTCCATTCGATTCCATTCCATTCCATTCCATTCCATTCCATTCCATTCCATTCCATTCCATGCCATTCCATTCCATTCCATTCCATTCCATTCCGTTCTACTCGGGTTGATTCCACTCCATTCCATTCCATTCCATTCCATTCCATTCCATTTCTTTGAATTCCATTCCATTCCATTCCATTCCATTCCGTTCTACTCGGGTTGATTCCATTCCTTTCCATTCCATTCCATTCCATTCCATTCCATTCCATTCCATTCCAGTCCATTCCATTCTACTCGGGTTGATTCCATTCCATTCCATTCCATTCCAATCTATTCCATTGTATTCCATTCCATTCCATTCCATTCCATTCCATTCCATTCCATTCCATTCCATTCCATTCCGTTCTACTCGGGTTTATTCTATTCCCTTCAATTCCGTTCCATTCCATTCCATTCCATTGAATTCCATTCCATTCCTTTCCATTCCATTCCTTTCCATTCCATTCCATTCCATTCCATTCCGTTCTACTCGGGTTGATTCCATTCCATTCCATTCCATTCCATTCCATTCCATTCCATTCCATTCCATTCCATTCCATTCCATTCCATTCCATTCGATTCCATTCGATTCCATTCCATTCCATTCCATTCCATTCCATTCCATTCCATACTATTCTATAGAATTCCATTCCATTCCATTCCATTCCATTGAATTCCATTCTATTCCATTCCATTCCATTCGATTCCATTCAATTCCATTCTATTCCATTCCATTCCATTCCATTCCATTCCAATCCATTACATTCTACTAGGGTTGATTCCATTCCATTCCAGTCCATTCCATTCCATTCCGTTCCATTCCATTCCATTCGGTTCCATTCGATTCCATTCGATTCCATTCCATTTCACTCCATTCCATTCCGTTCCGTTCTATTCCGTTCCGTTCCGTTCCATTCCGTTCCATTCCATTCCGTTCTACTCGAGTTGATTCCATTCTCTTCCACTCCTTTCCATTCCATTCCATTCGATTCCATTCGATTCCATTCCATTCCATTCCATTCCATTCCATTCCATTCCATTGCATTCCATTCCATTTCATTCTATTCCATTGAATTCCATTCCATTCCATTCCATTCCATTCCAATCCATTCCATTCTACTCGGGTTGATTCCATTCCATTCCCTTCCATTCCATTCCATTCCATTCCATTCCATTCCATTCCATTCCAGTCCATTCGATTCCATTCCATTCCATTCGATTCCATTCCATTCCATTCCATTCCATTCCATTCCCTTCCGTTCAATTCGATTCCATTCCGTTCCATTCCATTCCATTCGATTCCATTCGATTAAATTCCATTCCATTCCATTCCATTCCATTCCATTCCATTCCATTCCATTCCATTCCATTCCATTCCGTTCTATTCGGGTTCATTCCATTCCATTCCATTCCATTCAATTCCATTCCATTCCCTTCCATTCCATTCCATTCGGTTCCTTTCGATTCCATTCGATTCCATTCCATTTCACTCCATTCCATTCCGTTCCGTTCTGTTCCGTTCCGTTCCGTTCTATTCGGGTTGATTCCATTCTATTCCACTCCATTCCATTCGATTCCATTCGATTCCATTCGATTCCATTCGATTCCATTCCATTCCATTCCATTCAATTCCATTCCATTCTATTCTATTGAACTCCATTCCATTCCATTCCATTCCATTCCATTCCAATCCATTCCATTCTACTCGGGTTGATTCCATTCCATTCCATTCCATTCCATTCCATTCCGTTCCCTTCTTTCCATTCCATTCGGTTCCGTTCGATTCCATTCGATTCCATTCCATTTCACTCCATTCCATTCCGTTCCGTTCCGTTCCGTTCCGTTCCCTTCCATTCCATTCCATTCTACACGGGTTGATTCCATTCTATTCCACTCCTTTCCATTCGATTCCATTCGATTCCATTCGATTCCATTCCATTCCATTCCATTCCATTTCATTTTTTCCATTGAATTCCATTCCATTCCATTTCATTCCATTCCAATCCATTCCAATCTACTCGGGTTGATTCCATTCCATTCCATTCCATTCCATTCCATTCCATTCCATTCCATTCCATTCCATTCCATTCCATTCCATTCCATTCCATTCCATTCGGTTCCATTCCATTCCATTCCATTCCATTCCATTCCATTCCATTCCATTCCATTCCATTCCGTTCTACTCGGGTTCATTCCATTCCATTCCATTCCATTCCATTCCATTCTATTCCATTGAATTCCATTCCATTCCATTCCATTCCATTCCATTCCATTCCATTCCATTCCATTCCATTCCATTCCATTCCGTTCTACTCGGGTTGATTCCATTCCATTCCATTCCATTCCATTCCATTCCATTCCATTCCATTCCATTCCGTTCTACTCGGGTTGATTCAAATCCATTCCATTCCATTCCATTCCATTCCATTCCATTCCATTCGATTCCATTCCATTCCATTCCATTCCATTCCATTCCAGTCCATTCCATTCTACTCGGGTTGATTCCATTCCATTCCATTCATTCCACTGCATTCCATTCCCTTCCATTCCATTCCATTCGGTTCCATTCGATTCCATTTGATTCCATTCCATTTCACTCCATTCCATTCCGTTCCGTTCTGTTCCGTTCCGTTCCGTTCTATTCGGGTTGATTCCATTCTATTCCACTCCATTCCATTCGATTCCATTCGATTCCATTCGATTCCATTCCATTCCATTCCATTCCATTCCATTCCATTCCATTCCTTTCCATTCCCTTCCATTCTATTCTATTGAATTACATTCCATTCTATTCCATTCCATTCCTATCCATTCCATTCTACTCGGGTTGATTCCATTCCTTTCCATTCCTTTCCATTCCTTTCCATTAAATTCCATTCCATTCCATTCCATTCCATTCCATTCCATTCCATTCCGTTCTACTCGGGTTGATACCATTCCATTCCATTCCACTCAATTCGATTCCATTCGATTCCATTCGATTCCATTCCATTCCATTCCATTCCATTCCATTCCATTCCATTCCATTCCAATCCATTCCATTCTACTCGGGTTGATTCCATTCCATTCCATTCCATTCCATTCCATTCCATTCCATTCCATTCCATTCCAATCCATTCGATTCCATTCCATTCCATTCGATTCCATTCCATTCCATTCCATTCCATTCAATTCCCTTCCGTTCCATTCGATTCCATTCCGTTCCATTCCATTCCATTCGATTCCATTCGATTAAATTCCATTCCAATCCATTCCATTCCATTCCATTCCATTCCATTCCATTCCATTCCATTCCGTTCTATTCGGGTTCATTCCATTCCATTCCATTCCATTCAATTCCATTCCATTCCCTTCCATTCCATTCCATTCGGTTCCTTTCGATTCCATTCGATTCCATTCCATTTCACTCCATTCCATTCCGTTCCGTTCTGTTCCATTCCGTTCCGTTCTATTCGGGTGGATTCCATTCTATTCCACTCCATTCCATTCGATTCCATTCGATTCCATTCGATTCCATTCCATTCCATTCCATTCCATTCCATTCCATTCCATTCTATTCTATTTAACTCCATTGCATTCCATTCCATTCCATTCCATTCCAATCCATTCCATTCTACTCGGGTTGATTCCATTCCATTCCATTCCATTCCATTCCATTCCGTTCCCTTCTTTCCATTCCATTCGGTTCCGTTCGATTCCATTCGATTCCATTCCATTTCACTCCATTCCATTCCGTTCCGTTCCGTTCCGTTCCGTTCCGTTCCGTTCCATTCCATTCCATTCTACACGCGTTGATTCCATTCTATTCCACTCCTTTCCATTCGATTCCATTCGATTCCATTCGATTCCATTCCATTCCATTCCATTCCATTCCATTCCATTCCATTCCATTCCATTCGATTCGGTTCCATTCCATTCCATTCCATTCCATTCCATTCCATTCCATTCCATTCCATTCAATTCCATTCCATTCCATTCCGTTCTACTCGGGTTCATTCCATTCCTTTCCATTCCATTCCGTTCTACTCGGGTTCATTCCATTCCTTTCCATTCCATTCCATTCCATTCCATTCCATTCCATTCCAGTCCATTCCATTCTACTCGGGTTGATTCCATTCCATTCCATTCCATTCCAATCTATTCCATTGTATTCCATTCCATTCCATTCCATTCCATTCCATTCCATTCCATTCCATTCCATTCCATTCCATTCCGTTCTACTCGGGTTGATTCTATGCCCTTCCATTCCGTTCCATTCCATTCCATTCCATTGAATTCCATTCCATTCCTTTCCATTCCATTCCTTTCCATTCCATTCCATTCCATTCCATTCCGTTCTACTCGGGTTGATTCCATTCCATTCCATTCCATTCCATTCCATTCCATTCCATTCCATTCCATTCGATTCCATTCGATTCCATTCCATTCCATTCCATTCCATTCCATTCCATTCCATTCCATACTATTCTATAGAATTCCATTCCATTCCATTCCATTCCATTGAATTCCATTCTATTCCATTCCGTTCCATTCCATTCCATTCGGTTCCATTCGATTCCATTCGATTCCATTCCATTTCACTCCATTCCATTCCGTTCCGTTCTATTCCGTTCCGTTCCGTTCCATTCCGTTCCATTCCATTCCGTTCTACTCGAGTTGATTCCATTCTCTTCCACTCCATTCCATTCCATTCCATTCGATTCCATTCCATTCCATTCCATTCCATTCCATTCCATTCCATTCCATTGCATTCCATTCCATTTCATTCTATTCCATTGAATTCCATTCCATTCCATTCCATTCCATTCCATTCCATTCCATTCCATTCCATTCCATTGCATTCCATTCCATTTCATTCTATTCCATTGAATTCCATTCCATTCCATTCCATTCCATTCCATTCCATTCCATTCCAATCCATTCGATTCCATTCCATTCCATTCGATTCCATTCCATTCCATTCCATTCCATTCAATTCCCTTCCGTTCCATTCGATTCCATTCCGTTCCATTCCATTCCATTCGATTCCATTCGATTAAATTCCATTCCATTCCATTCCATTCCATTCCATTCCATTCCATTCCATTCCATTCCATTCCATTCCATTCCGTTCTATTCGGGTTCATTCCATTCCATTCCATTCCTTTCAATTCCATTCCATTCCCTTCAATTCCATTCCATTCGGTTCCTTTCGATTCCATTCGATTCCATTCCATTTCACTCCATTCCATTCCGTTCCGTTCTGTTCCGTTCCGTTCCGTTCTATTCGGGTTGATTCCATTCTATTCCACTCCATTCCATTCGATTCCATTCGATTCCATTCCATTCCATTCCATTCCATTCCATTCCATTCCATTCAATTCCATTCCATTCTATTCTATTGAACTCCATTCCATTCCATTCCATTCCATTCCATTCCAATCCATTCCATTCTACTCGGGTTGATTCCATTCCATTCCATTCCATTCCATTCCATTCCGTTCCCTTCTTTCCATTCCATTCGGTTCCGTTCGATTCCATTCGATTCCATTCCATTTCACTCCATTCCATTCCGTTCCGTTCCGTTCCGTTCCGTTCCGTTCCATTCCATTCCATTCTACACGGGTTGATTCCATTCTATTCCACTCCTTTCCATTCGATTCCATTCGATTCCATTCGATTCCATTCCATTCCATTCCATTCCATTTCATTTTTTCCATTGAATTCCATTCCATTCCATTTCATTCCATTCCAATCCATTCCAATCTACTCGGGTTGATTCCATTCCATTCCATTCCATTCCATTCCATTCCATTCCATTCCATTCCATTCCATTCCATTCCAATCCATTCGATTCCATTCCATTCCATTCGATTCCATTCCATTCCATTCCATTCCATTCAATTCCCTTCCGTTCCATTCGATTCCATTCCGTTCCATTCCATTCCATTCGATTCCATTCGATTAAATTCCATTCCATTCCATTCCATTCCATTCCATTCCATTCCATTCCATTCCATTCCATTCCATTCCATTCCGTTCTATTCGGGTTCATTCCATTCCATTCCATTCCATTCAATTCCATTCCATTCCCTTCAATTCCATTCCATTCGGTTCCTTTCGATTCCATTCGATTCCATTCCATTTCACTCCATTCCATTCCGTTCCGTTCTGTTCCGTTCCGTTCCGTTCTATTCGGGTTGATTCCATTCTATTCCACTCCATTCCATTCGATTCCATTCGATTCCATTCGATTCCATTCGATTCCATTCCATTCCATTCCATTCAATTCCATTCCATTCTATTCTATTGAACTCCATTCCATTCCATTCCATTCCATTCCATTCCAATCCATTCCATTCTACTCGGGTTGATTCCATTCCATTCCATTCCATTCCATTCCATTCCGTTCCCTTCTTTCCATTCCATTCGGTTCCGTTCGATTCCATTCGATTCCATTCCATTTCACTCCATTCCATTCCGTTCCGTTCCGTTCCGTTCCGTTCCGTTCCATTCCATTCCATTCTAAACGGGTTGATTCCATTCTATTCCACTCCTTTCCATTCGATTCCATTCGATTCCATTCGATTCCATTCCATTCCATTCCATTCCATTTCATTTTTTCCATTGAATTCCATTCCATTCCATTTCATTCCATTCCAATCCATTCCAATCTACTCGGGTTGATTCCATTCCATTCCATTCCATTCCATTCCATTCCATTCCATTCCATTCCATTCCATTCCATTCCATTCCATTCGGTTCCATTCCATTCCATTCCATTCCATTCCATTCCATTCCATTCCATTCAATTCCATTCCATTCCATTCCGTTCTACTCGGGTTCATTCCATTCCATTCCATTCCATTCCATTCCATTCTATTCCATTGAATTCCATTCCATTCCATTCCATTCCATTCCATTCCATTCCATTCCATTCCATTCCATTCCATTCCGTTCTACTCGGGTTGATTCCATTCCATTCCATTCCATTCCATTCCATTCCATTCCATTCCATTCCATTCCATTCCGTTCTACTCGGGTTGATTCAAATCCATTCCATTCCATTCCATTCGATTCCATTCCATTCCATTCCATTCGATTCCATTCCATTCCATTCCATTCCATTCCATTCCATTCCATTCCATTCGATTCCATTCGATTCCGTTCCATTCCATTCCATTCCATTCCATTCCATTCCATACTATTCTATAGAATTCCATTCCATTCCATTCCATTCCATTGAATTCCATTCTATTCCATTCCATTCCATTCGATTCCATTCAATTCCATTCTATTCCATTCCATTCCATTCCATTCCATTCCATTCCAATCCATTACATTCTACTAGGGTTGATTCCATTCCATTCCAGTCCATTCCATTCCATTCCGTTCCATTCCATTCCATTCGGTTCCTTTCGATTCCATTCGATTCCATTCCATTTCACTCCATTCCATTCCGTTCCGTTCTATTCCGTTCCGTTCCATTCCATTCCGTTCCATTCCATTCCGTTCTACTCGAGTTGATTCCATTCTCTTCCACTCCTTTCCATTCCATTCCATTCGATTCCATTCGATTCCATTCCATTCCATTCCATTCCATTCCATTCCATTCCATTGCATTCCATTCCATTTCATTCTATTCCATTGAATTCCATTCCATTCCATTCCATTCCATTCCAATCCATTCCATTCTACTCGGGTTGATTCCATTCCATTCCCTTCCATTCCATTCCATTCCATTCCATTCCATTCCATTCCAATCCATTCGATTCCATTCCATTCCATTCGATTCCATTCCATTCCATTCCATTCCATTCAATTCCCTTCCGTTCAATTCGATTCCATTCCGTTCCATTCCATTCCATTCGATTCCATTCGATTAAATTCCATTCCATTCCATTCCATTCCATTCCATTCCATTCCATTCCATTCCATTCCATTCCATTCCGTTCTATTCGGGTTCATTCCATTCCATTCCATTCCATTCAATTCCATTCCATTCCCTTCCATTCCATTCCATTCGGTTCCTTTCGATTCCATTCGATTCCATTCCATTTCACTCCATTCCATTCCGTTCCGTTCTGTTCCGTTCCGTTCCGTTCTATTCGGGTTGATTCCATTCTATTCCACTCCATTCCATTCGATTCCATTCGATTCCATTCGATTCCATTCCATTCCATTCCATTCCATTCCATTCAATTCCATTCCATTCTATTCTATTGAACTCCATTCCATTCCATTCCATTCCATTCCATACTATTCTATAGAATTCCATTCCATTCCATTCCATTCCATTGAATTCCATTCTATTCCATTCATTCCATTCGATTCCATTCAATTCCATTCTATTCCATTCCATTCCATTCCATTCCATTCCAATCCATTACATTCTACTAGGGTTGATTCCATTCCATTCCAGTCCATTCCATTCCATTCCGTTCCATTCCATTCCATTCGGTTCCATTCGATTCCATTCGATTCCATTCCATTTCACTCCATTCCATTCCGTTCCATTCTATTCCGTTCCGTTCCGTTCCATTCCGTTCCATTCCATTCCGTTCTACTCGAGTTGATTCCATTCTCTTCCACTCCTTTCCATTCCATTCCATTCGATTCCATACGATTCCATTCCATTCCATTCCATTCCATTCCATTCCATTCCATTGCATTCCATTCCATTTCATTCTATTCCATTGAATTCCATTCCATTCCATTCCATTCCATTCCAATCCATTCCATTCTACTCGGGTTGATTCCATTCCATTCCCTTCCATTCCATTCCATTCCATTCCATTCCATTCCATTCCAATCCATTCGATTCCATTCCATTCCATTCGATTCCATTCCATTCCATTCCATTCCATTCAATTCCCTTCCGTTCAATTCGATTCCATTCCGTTCCATTCCATTCCATTCCGTTCTATTCGGGTTCATTCCATTCCATTCCATTCCATTCCATTCCATTCCATTCCATTCCATTCCATTCCATTCCAATCCATTCCATTCTACTCGGGTTGATTCCATTCCATTCCCTTCCATTCCATTCCATTCCATTCCATTCCATTCCATTCCAATCCATTCGATTCCATTCCATTCCATTCGATTCCATTCCATTCCATTCCATTCCATTCAATTCCCTTCCGTTCAATTCGATTCCATTCCGTTCCATTCCATTCCATTCCATTCCATTCCATTCCATTCCATTCCATTCCATTCCATTCCATTCCGTTCTATTCGGGTTCATTCCATTCCATTCCATTCCATTCAATTCCATTCCATTCCCTTCCATTCCATTCCATTCGGTTCCTTTCGATTCCATTCGATTCCATTCCATTTCACTCCATTCCATTCCGTTCCGTTCTGTTCCGTTCCGTTCCGTTCTATTCGGGTTGATTCCATTCTATTCCACTCCATTCCATTCGATTCCATTCGATTCCATTCGATTCCATTCCATTCCATTCCATTCCATTCCATTCATTTCCATTCCATTCTATTCTATTGAACTCCATTCCATTCCATTCCATTCCATTCCATTCCAATCCATTCCATTCTACTCGGGTTGATTCCATTCCATTCCATTCCATTCCATTCCATTCCGTTCCCTTCTTTCCATTCCATTCGGTTCCGTTCGATTCCATTCGATTCCATTCCATTTCACTCCATTCCATTCCGTTCCGTTCCGTTCCGTTCCGTTCCGTTCCATTCCATTCCATTCTACACGGGTTGATTCCATTCTATTACACTCCTTTCCATTCGATTCCATTCGATTCCATTCGATTCCATTCCATTCCATTCCATTCCATTTCATTTTTTCCATTGAATTCCATTCCATTCCATTTCATTCCATTCCAATCCATTCCAATCTACTCGGGTTGATTCCATTCCATTCCATTCCATTCCATTCCATTCCATTCCATTCCATTCCATTCCATTCCATTCGATTCGGTTCCATTCCATTCCATTCCATTCCATTCCATTCCATTCCATTCCATTCCATTCCGTTCTACTCGGGTTCATTCCATTCCATTCCATTCCATTCCATTCCATTCTATTCCATTGAATTCCATTCCATTCCATTCCATTCCATTCCATTCCATTCCATTCCATTCCATTCCGTTCTACTCGGGTTGATTCCATTCCATTCCATTCCATTCCATTCCATTCCATTCCATTCCATTCCATTCCGTTCTACTCGGGTTGATTCAAATCCATTCCATTCCATTCCATTCCATTCCATTCCATTCCATTCGATTCCATTCCATTCCATTCCATTCCATTCCATTCCAGTCCATTCCATTCTACTCGGGTTGATTCCATTCCATTCCATTCATTCCACTGCATTCCATTCCCTTCCATTCCATTCCATTCGGTTCCATTCGATTCCATTTGATTCCATTCCATTTCACTCCATTCCATTCCGTTCCGTTCTGTTCCGTTCCGTTCCGTTCTATTCGGGTTGATTCCATTCTATTCCACTCCATTCCATTCGATTCCATTCGATTCCATTCGATTCCATTCCATTCCATTCCATTCCATTCCATTCCATTCCTTTCCATTCCCTTCCATTCTATTCTATTGAATTACATTCCATTCTATTCCATTCCATTCCTATCCATTCCATTCTACTCGGGTTGATTCCATTCCTTTCCATTCCTTTCCATTCCTTTCCATTAAATTCCATTCCATTCCATTCCATTCCATTCCATTCCGTTCTACTCGGGTTGATACCATTCCATTCCATTCCACTCAATTCGATTCCATTCGATTCCATTCGATTCCATTCCATTCCATTCCATTCCATTCCATTCCATTCCATTCCATTCCAATCCATTCCATTCTACTCGGGTTGATTCCATTCCATTCCATTCCATTCCATTCCATTCCATTCCATTCCATTCCAATCCATTCGATTCCATTCCATTCCACTCGATTCCATTCCATTCCATTCCATTCCATTCAATTCCCTTCCGTTCCATTCGATTCCATTCCGTTCCATTCCATTCCATTCGATTCCATTCGATTAAATTCCATTCCAATCCATTCCATTCCATTCCATTCCATTCCATTCCATTCCATTCCATTCCGTTCTATTCGGGTTCATTCCATTCCATTCCATTCCATTCAATTCCATTCCATTCCCTTCCATTCCATTCCATTCGGTTCCTTTCGATTCCATTCGATTCCATTCCATTTCACTCCATTCCATTCCGTTCCGTTCTGTTCCGTTCCGTTCCGTTCTATTCGGGTGGATTCCATTCTATTCCACTCCATTCCATTCGATTCCATTCGATTCCATTCGATTCCATTCCATTCCATTCCATTCCATTCCATTCAATTCCATTCCATTCTATTCTATTGAACTCCATTGCATTCCATTCCATTCCATTCCATTCCAATCCATTCCATTCTACTCGGGTTGATTCCATTCCATTCCATTCCATTCCATTCCATTCCATTCCGTTCCCTTCTTTCCATTCCATTCGGTTCCGTTCGATTCCATTCGATTCCATTCCATTTCACTCCATTCCATTCCGTTCCGTTCCGTTCCGTTCCGTTCCGTTCCGTTCCATTCCATTCCATTCTACACGGGTTGATTCCATTCTATTCCACTCCTTTCCATTCGATTCCATTCGATTCCATTCGATTCCATTCCATTCCATTCCATTCCATTCCATTCCATTCCATTCCATTCCATTCGATTCGGTTCCATTCCATTCCATTCCATTCCATTCCATTCCATTCCATTCCATTCCATTCAATTCCATTCCATTCCATTCCGTTCTACTCGGGATCATTCCATTCCTTTCCATTCCATTCCGTTCTACTCGGGTTCATTCCATTCCTTTCCATTCCATTCCATTCCATTCCATTCCATTCCAGTCCATTCCATTCTACTCGGGTTGATTCCATTCCATTCCATTCCATTCCAATCGATTCCATTGTATTCCATTCCATTCCATTCCATTCCATTCCATTCCATTCCATTCCATTCCATTCCATTCCATTCCATTCCATTCCGTTCTACTCGGGTTGATTCTATTCCCTTCCATTCCGTTCCATTCCATTCCATTCCATTGAATTCCATTCCATTCCTTTCCATTCCATTCCTTTCCATTCCATTCCATTCCGTTCTACTCGGGTTGATTCCATTCCATTCCATTCCATTCCATTCCATTCCATTCCATTCCATTCCATTCCATTCGATTCCATTCGATTCCATTCCATTCCATTCCATTCCATTCCATTCCATTCCATTCCATACTATTCTATAGAATTCCATTCCATTCCATTCCATTCCATTGAATTCCATTCTATTCCATTCCATTCCATTCGATTCCATTCAATTCCATTCGATTCCATTCCATTCCATTCCATTCCATTCCATTCCATTCCAATCCATTACATTCTACTAGGGTTGATTCCATTCCATTCCAGTCCATTCCATTCCATTCCGTTCCATTCCATTCCATTCGGTTCCATTCGATTCCATTCGATTCCATTCCATTTCACTCCATTCCATTCCGTTCCGTTCTATTCCGTTCCGTTCCGTTCCATTCCGTTCCATTCCATTCCGTTCTACTCGAGTTGATTCCATTCTCTTCCACTCCATTCCATTCCATTCCATTCGATTCCATTCCATTCCATTCCATTCCATTCCATTCCATTCCATTCCATTCCATTGCATTCAATTCCATTTCATTCTATTCCATTGAATTCCATTCCATTCCATTCCATTCCATTCCATTCCATTCCATTCCATTGCATTCCATTCCATTTCATTCTATTCCATTGAATTCCATTCCATTCCATTCCATTCCATTCCATTCCATTCCATTCCATTCCAATCCATTCGATTCCATTCCATTCCATTCGATTCCATTCCATTCCATTCCATTCCATTCAATTCCCTTCCGTTCCATTCGATTCCATTCCGTTCCATTCCATTCCATTCGATTCCATTCGATTAAATTCCATTCCATTCCATTCCATTCCATTCCATTCCATTCCATTCCATTCCATTCCATTCCATTCCATTCCATTCCGTTCTATTCGGGTTCATTCCATTCCATTCCATTCCTTTCAATTCCATTCCATTCCCTTCAATTCCATTCCATTCGGTTCCTTTCGATTCCATTCGATTCCATTCCATTTCACTCCATTCCATTCCGTTCCGTTCTGTTCCGTTCCGTTCCGTTCTATTCGGGTTGATTCCATTCTATTCCACTCCATTCCATTCGATTCCATTCGATTCCATTCGATTCCATTCCATTCCATTCCATTCCATTCCATTCAATTCCATTCCATTCTATTCTATTGAACTCCATTCCATTCCATTCCATTCCATTCCATTCCAATCCATTCCATTCTACTCGGGTTGATTCCATTCCATTCCATTCCATTCCATTCCATTCCGTTCCCTTCTTTCCATTCCATTCGGTTCCGTTCGATTCCATTCGATTCCATTCCATTTCACTCCATTCCATTCCGTTCCGTTCCGTTCCGTTCCGTTCCGTTCCATTCCATTCTACACGGGTTGATTCCATTCTATTCCACTCCTTTCCATTCGATTCCATTCGATTCCATTCGATTCCATTCCATTCCATTCCATTCCATTTCATTTTTTCCATTGAATTCCATTCCATTCCATTTCATTCCATTCCAATCCATTCCAATCTACTCGGGTTGATTCCATTCCATTCCATTCCATTCCATTCCATTCCATTCCATTCCATTCCATTCCAATCCATTCGATTCCATTCCATTCCATTCGATTCCATTCCATTCCATTCCATTCCATTCAATTCCCTTCCGTTCCATTCGATTCCATTCCGTTCCATTCCATTCCATTCGATTCCATTCGATTAAATTCCATTCCATTCCATTCCATTCCATTCCATTCCATTCCATTCCATTCCATTCCATTCCGTTCTATTCGGGTTCATTCCATTCCATTCCATTCCATTCAATTCCATTCCATTCCCTTCAATTCCATTCCATTCGGTTCCTTTCGATTCCATTCGATTCCATTCCATTTCACTCCATTCCATTCCGTTCCGTTCTGTTCCGTTCCGTTCCGTTCTATTCGGGTTGATTCCATTCTATTCCACTCCATTCCATTCGATTCCATTCGATTCCATTCGATTCCATTCCATTCCATTCCATTCCATTCCATTCAATTCCATTCCATTCTATTCTATTGAACTCCATTCCATTCCATTCCATTCCATTCCATTCCAATCCATTCCATTCTACTCGGGTTGATTCCATTCCATTCCATTCCATTCCATTCCATTCTGTTCCCTTCTTTCCATTCCATTCGGTTCCGTTCGATTCCATTCGATTCCATTCCATTTCACTCCATTCCATTCCGTTCCGTTCCGTTCCGTTCCGTTCCGTTCCATTCCATTCCATTCTACACGGGTTGATTCCATTCTATTCCACTCCTTTCCATTCGATTCCATTCGATTCCATTCGATTCCATTCCATTCCATTCCATTCCATTTCATTTTTTCCATTGAATTCCATTCCATTCCATTTCATTCCATTCCAATCCATTCCAATCTACTCGGGTTGATTCCATTCCATTCCATTCCATTCCATTCCATTCCATTCCATTCCATTCCATTCCATTCCATTCCATTCCATTCCATTCGGTTCCATTCCATTCCATTCCATTCCATTCCATTCCATTCCATTCCATTCAATTCCATTCCATTCCATTCCGTTCTACTCGGGTTCATTCCATTCCATTCCATTCCATTCCATTCCATTCTATTCCATTGAATTCCATTCCATTCCATTCCATTCCATTCCATTCCATTCCATTCCATTCCATTCCATTCCATTCCGTTCTACTCGGGTTGATTCCATTCCATTCCATTCCATTCCATTCCATTCCATTCCATTCCATTCCATTCCATTCCGTTCTACTCGGGTTGATTCAAATCCATTCCATTCCATTCCATTCCATTCCATTCCATTCCATTCCATTCGATTCCATTCCATTCCATTCCATTCCATTCCATTCCAGTCCATTCCATTCTACTCGGGTTGATTCCATTCCATTCCATTCATTCCACTGCATTCCATTCCCTTCCATTCCATTCCATTCGGTTCCATTCGATTCCATTTGATTCCATTCCATTTCACTCCATTCCATTCCGTTCCGTTCTGTTCCGTTCCGTTCCGTTCTATTCGGGTTGATTCCATTCTATTCCACTCCACTCCATTCGATTCCATTCGATTCCATTCGATTCCATTCCATTCCATTCCATTCCATTCCATTCCATTCCTTTCCATTCCCTTCCATTCTATTCTATTGAATTACATTCCATTCTATTCCATTCCATTCCTATCCATTCCATTCTACTCGGGTTGATTCCATTCCTTTCCATTCCTTTCCATTCCATTCCATTAAATTCCATTCCATTCCATTCCATTCCATTCCATTCCGTTCTACTCGGGTTGATACCATTCCATTCCATTCCACTCAATTCGATTCCATTCGATTCCATTCGATTCCATTCCATTCCATTCCATTCCATTCCATTCCATTCCATTCCAATCCATTCCATTCTACTCGGGTTGATTCCATTCCATTCCATTCCATTCCATTCCATTCCATTCCCTTCCATTCCATTCCATTCGGTTCCATTCGATTCCATTCGATTCCATTCCATTTCACTCCATTCCATTCCTTTCCGTTCCGTTCCATTCCGTTCCGTTCCATTCCATTCCTTTCTACTCGGGTTGATTCCATTCTATTCCACTCCATTCCATTCGATTCCATTCGATTCCATTCCATTCCATTCCATTCCATTCCATTCCATTCCATTCCATTCCATTCCATTCCATGCCATTCCATTCCATTCCATTCCATTCCATTCCATTCCGTTCTACTCTGGTTGATTCCACTCCACTCCATTCCATTCCATTCCATTCCATTCCATTTCTTTGAATTCCATTCCATTCCATTCCATTCCATTCCGTTCTACTCGGGTTGATTCCATTCCTTTCCATTCCATTCCATTCCATTCCATTCCATTCCATTCCAGTCCATTCCATTCTACTCGGGTTGATTCCATTCCATTCCATTCCATTCCAATCTATTCCATTGTATTCCATTCCATTCCACTCCATTCCATTCCATTCCATTCCATTCCATTCCGTTCTACTCGGGTTGATTCTATTCCCTTCCATTCCGTTCCATTCCATTCCATTCCATTTAATTATATTCCATTCCATTCCATTCCATTCCATTCCATTCCATTCCTTTCCATTCCATTCCATTCCGTTCTACTCGGGTTGATTCCATTCCATTCCATTCCATTCCATTCCATTCCATTCCATTCCACTCCATTCCATTATATTCCATTCCATTCCATTCCATTCCATTCCATTCCATTCCATTCCATTCCATTCCATTCCATTCCATTCCATTCCATTCCATTCCATTCCTTTCTACTCGGGTTGATTCCATTCCATTCCATTCCATTCCATTCCATTCCATTCCATTCCATTCCATTCCATTCCGTTCTACTCGGGTTGATTCCATTCCATTCCATTCCATTCCATTCCATTCCATTCCATTCCATTCCATTCCTTTCCATTCCATTCCATTCCATTCCATTCCATTGAATTCCATTCCATTCCTTTCCATTCCATTCCATTCCATTCCATTCCATTCCATTCCATTCCATTCCGTTCTACTCGGGTTGATTCCATTCCATTCCAATCCATTCCATTCCATTCCATTCCATTCCTTTCCATTCCATTACAATCCATTCCATTCTACTCGGGTTGATTCCATTCCATTTCATTGCATTCCATTCTATTCCATTCAATTCCATTCCATTCCATTCCATTCCATTACATTCCATTCCATTCCATTCCGTTCCATTCCATTCGATTCCATTCCATTCCATTCCATTCCATTCCATTCCATTCCATTCCATTCCATTCCATTCGATTCCATTCCATTACATTCCATTCCATTACACTCCATTCCATTCCATTCCATTCCATTCCATTCCATTCCTTTCCATTCAATTCCATTCCGTTCTACTCGGGTTGATTCCATTCCATTCCATTCCATTCCATTCCATTCCATTCCATTCCATTCCATTCCATTCCGTTCTACTGGGGTTGATTCCATTCCATTCCATTCCATTCCATTCCATTCCATTCCATTCCATTCCATTCCATTCCATTCCGTTCTACTCTGGTTGATTCCATTCCATTCCATTCCATTCCATTCCATTCCATTCCATTCCATTCCATTCCATTGAATTCCATTCCTTTCCATTCCATTCCATTCCATTCCATTCCATTCCTTTCCATTCCATTCCGTTCTACTCGGGTTGATTCCATTCCATTCCATTCCATTCCATTCCATTCCATTCCATTCCATTCCATTCCATTCGATTCCATTCCATTCCATTCCATTCCATTCCATTCCATTCCATTCCATTCCATTCCATTCCATTCCATTCGATTCCATTCGATTCCATTCCATTACATTACATTATATTCCATTCCATTCCAATCCATTCCATTCTACTCGGGGTGATTCCATTCCATTCCATTCCATTCCATTCCATTCCCTTCCATTCCATTCCATTCGGTTCCTTTCGATTCCATTCGATTCCATTCCCTTCCATTCCAATCCATTCCATTCTACTCGGGTTGATTCCATTCCATTCCATTCCAGTCTATTCCATTCCTTTCCATTTCATTCCAGTCCATTCCATTCGATTCCATTCCATTCCATTCCAGTCTATTCCATTCCTTTCCATTTCATTCCAGTCCATTCCATTCGATTCCATTCCATTCCTTTCCATTTCATTGCATTCCATTCCATTCCATTCCATTCCATTCCATTCCATTCCATTCCAATCCTTTCTACTCGGGTTGATTCCATTCTATTCCATTCCATTCCATTCGATTCCATTCGATTCCATTCGATTCCATTCTGTTCCATTCCATTCCATTCCATTCCATTCCATTCCATTCTATTCCATTGAATTCCATTCCATTCCATTCCATTCCATTCCATTCCATTCCATTCCATTCCATTCCATTCCATTCCATTCCATTCCATTCCATTCCGTTCTACTCGGGTTGATTCCATTCCATTCCATTCCATTCCATTCGATTCCATTCGATTCCATTCGATTCCATTCCATTCCATTCCATTCCATTCCATTCCTTTCCAATCAATTCCATTCAACTCGGGTTGATTCCATTCCATTCCATTCCATTCCCTTCCATTCCATTCCATTCGGTTCCATTCGATTCCATTCGATTCCACTCCATTTCACTCCATTCCTTTACTTTCCGTTCCGTTCCATTCCGTTCCGTTCCATTCGATTCCTTTCTACTCGTGTTGATTCCATTCTATTCCACTCCATTCCATTCGATTCCATTCGATTCCATTCGATTCCATTCCATTCCATTCCATTCCATTCCATTTCATTCCATTCCATTCCATTCCATGCCATTCCATTCCATTCCATTCCATTCCATGCCATTCCATTCCATTCCATTCCATTCCGTTCTACTCGGGTTGATTCCATTCCATTCTATTCCATTCCATTCCATTCCATTTCTTTGAATTCCATTCCATTCCATTCCATTCCATTCCGTTCTACTCGGGTTGATTCCATTCCTTTCCATTCCATTCCATTCCATTCCATTCCATTTAATTATATTCCATTCCATTTCAATCCATTCCATTCTACTCGGGTTGATTCCATTCCATTCCATTCCATTCCATTCTATTCCATTGAATTCCATTCCATTCCATTCCATTCCATTCCATTCCATTCCATTCCATTCCATTCCATTCCATTCCATTCCGTTCTACTCGGGTTGATTCTATTCCCTTCCATTCCATTCCATTCCATTCCATTGAATTCCATTCCATTCCATTCCATTCCTTTCCATTCCATTCCATTCAATTCCATTCCGTTCTACTCGGGTTGATTCCTTTCCATTCCATTCCATTCCATTCCATTCCATTCCATTCCATTCCATTCCATTCCATTCGATTCCATTCGATTCCATTCCATTCCATTCCATTCCAGTCCATTCCATTCCATTCCATTACAATCCATTCCATTCTACTCGGGTTGATTCCATTCCATTTCATTCCATTCCATTCTATTCCATTGAATTCCATTCCATTCCATTCCATTCCATTCCATTCCATTCCAATCCATTCCATTCTACTCGGGTTGATTCCATTCCATTCCATTCCATTCCATTCCATTCCATTCGATTTCATTCGATTCCATTCCATTCCATTCCATTCCATTCCATTCCATTCCATTCCATTCCATTCCATTACAATCCATTCCATTCGATTCCATTCCATTCCATTCCATTCCATTCCAGTCCATTCCATTCCATTCCATTCCATTCGATTCCATTCGATTCCATTCGATTACATTCCATTCCATTCCATTCCATTCCATTCCATTCCATTCCATTCCTTTCCATTCCATTCCATTCCGTTCTACTCGGGTTGATTCCATTCCATTCCATTCCATTCCATTCCATTCCATTCCATTCCATTCCATTCCATTCCATTATATTCCATTGAATTCCATTCCATTCCATTCCATTCCATTCCATTCCATTCCATTCCATTCCATTCCATTCCATTCCATTCCGTTCTACTCGGGTTGATTCCATTCCATTCCATTCCATTCCATTCCATTCCATTCCATTCCATTCCATTCCATTCCATTCCATTACAATCCATTCCATTCTACTCGGGTTGATTCCATTCCATTTCATTGCATTCCATTCTATTCCATTCAATTCCATTCCATTCCATTCCATTCCATTGCACTCCATTCCATTCCATTCCGTTCCATTCCATTCGATTCCATTCCATTCCATTCCATTCCATTCCATTCCATTCCATTCCATTCCATTCGATTCCATTCGATTCCATTCGATTCCATTCGATTCCATTCCATTCCATTCCATTCCATTCCATTCCATTCCATTCCATTCCATTCCTTTCCATTCCATTCCATTCCGTTCTACTCGGGTTGATTCCATTCCATTCCATTCCATTCCATTCCATTCCATTCCATTCCATTCCATTCCATTATATTCCATTCCATTCCATTCCATTCCATTCCATTCCATTCCATTCCATTCCATTCCCTTCCATTCCATTCCATTCCATTCCTTTCTACTCGGGTTGATTCCATTCCATTCCATTCCATTCCATTCCATTCCATTCCATTCCATTCCATTCCATTCCGTTCTACTCGGGTTGATTCCATTCCATTCGATTCCATTCGATTCCATTCGATTCCATTCGATTCCATTCCATTCCATTGAATTCCATTCCATTCCTTTCCATTCCATTCCATTCCATTCCATTCCATTCCATTCCATTCCATTCCGTTCTACTCGGGTTGATTCCATTCCATTCCAATCCATTCCATTCCATTCCATTCCATTCCTTTCCATTCCATTACAATCCATTCCATTCTAATCGGGTTGATTCCATTCCATTTCATTGCATTCCATTCTATTCCATTCCATTCCATTCCATTCCATTCCATTCCATTCCATTCCATTCCATTCCGTTCCATTCCATTCGATTCCATTCCATTCCGTTCCATTCCATTCCATTCCATTCCATTCCGTTCCATTCCATTCGATTCCATTCGATTCCATTCCATTCCATTCCATTCCATTACACTCCATTCCATTCCATTCCATTCCATTACACTCCATTCCTTTCCATTCCATTCCATTCCATTCCTTTCCATTCCATTCCATTCCGTTCTACTCGGGTTGATTCCATTCCATTCCATTCCATTCCCTTCCATTCCATTCCATTCCATTCCATTCCATTCCATTCCATTCCATTCCATTCCATTCCGTTCTACTGGGGTTGATTCCATTCCATTCCATTCCATTCCATTCCATTCCATTCCATTCCATTCCATTCCATTCCATTCCATTCCATTCCGTTCTACTCGGGTTGATTCCATTCCATTCCATTCCATTCCATTCCATTCCATTCCATTCCATTCCATTCCATTCCATTCCATTGAATTCCATTCCTTTCCATTCCATTCCATTCCATTCCATTCCATTCCATTCCATTCCATTCCATTCCATTCCGTTCTACTCGGGTTGATTCCATTCCATTCCATTCCATTCCATTCCATTCCATTCCATTCCATTCGATTCCATTCCATTCCATTCCATTCCATTCGATTCCATTCCATTCCATTCCATTCCATTCGATTCCATTTGATTCCATTCCATTCCATTACATTATATTCCATTCCATTCCAATCCATTCCATTATACTCGGGTTGACTCCATTCCATTCCATTCCATTCCATTCCATTCCCTTCCATTCCATTCCATTCGGTTCCATTCGATTCCATTCGATTCCATTCCATTCCATTCCAATCCATTCCATTCTACTCGGGATGATTCCATTCCATTCCATTCCAGTCTATTCCATTCCTTTCCATTTCATTCCAGTCCATTCCATTCGATTCCATTCCATTCCATTCCAGTCTATTCCATTCCTTTCCATTTCATTCCAGTCCATTCCATTCGATTCCATTCCATTCCTTTCCATTTCATTGCATTCCATTCCATTCCATTCCATTCCATTCCATTCCATTCCATTCCATTCCTTTCTACTCGGGTTGATTCCATTCTATTCCATTCCATTCCATTCGATTCCATTCGATTCCATTCTGTTCCATTCCATTCCATTCCATTCCATTCCATTCCATTCTATTCCATTGAATTCCATTCCATTCCATTCCATTCCATTCCATTCCATTCCATTCCATTCCATTCCATTCCATTCCGTTCTACTCGGGTTGATTCCATTCCATTCCATTCCATTCCATTCGATTCCATTCGATTCCATTCGATTCCATTCCATTCCGTTCCATTCCATTCCATTCCATTCCATTCCTTTCCAATCCATTCCATTCTACTCGGGTTGATTCCATTCCATTCCATTCCATTCCCTTCCATTCCATTCCATTCGGTTCCATTCGATTCCATTCGATTCCACTCCATTTCACTCCATTCCATTACTTTCCGTTCCGTTCCATTCCGTTCCGTTCCATTCGATTCCTTTCTACTCGTGTTGATTCCATTCTATTCCACTCCATTCCATTCGATTCCATTCGATTCCATTCCATTCCATTCCATTCCATTCCATTCCATTCCATTCCATTCCATTCCATTTCATTCCATTCCATTCCATTCCATGCCATTCCATTCCATTCCATTCCATTCCATGCCATTCCATTCCATTCCATTCCATTCCGTTCTACTCGGGTTGATTCCATTCCATTCTATTCCATTCCATTCCATTCCATTTCTTTGAATTCCATTCCATTCCATTCCATTCCATTCCGTTCTACTCGGGTTGATTCCATTCCTTTCCATTCCATTCCATTCCATTCCATTCCATTTAATTATATTCTATTCCGTTTCAATCCATTCCATTCTACTCGGGTTGATTCCATTCCATTCCATTCCATTCCATTCCATTCCATTGAATTCCATTCCTTTCCATTCCATTCCATTCCATTCCGTTCTACTCGGGTTGATTCTATTCCCTTCCATTCCATTCCATTCCATTCCATTGAATTCCATTCCATTCCATTCCATTCCTTTCCATTCCATTCCATTCAATTCCATTCCGTTCTACTCGGGTTGATTCCTTTCCATTCCATTCCATTCCATTCCATTCCATTCCATTCCATTCCATTCGATTCCATTCGATTCCATTCCATTCCATTCCATTCCAGTCCATTCCATTCCATTCCATTACAATCCATTCCATTCTACTCGGGTTGATTCCATTCCATTTCATTCCATTCCATTCTATTCCATTGAATTCCATTCCATTCCATTCCATTCCATTCCATTCCATTCCGTTCCATTCCATTCGATTCCATTCCATTCCATTCCATTCCATTCCATTCCATTCCATTCCATTCGATTCCATTCGATTCCATTCGATTCCATTCCATTCCATTCCATTCCATTCCATTCCATTCCATTCAATTCCATTCCTTTCCATTCCATTCCATTCCGTTCTACTCGGGTTGATTCCATTCCATTCCATTCCATTCCATTCCATTCCATTCCATTCCATTCCATTATATTCCATTGAATTCCATTCCATTCCATTCCATTCCATTTCTTTCCATTCCATTCCGTTCTACTCGGGTTGATTCCATTCCACTCCATTCCATTCCATTCCATTCCATTCCATTCCATTCCATTCGATTCCATTCGATTCCATTCCATTCCATTCCATTCCATTCCATTCCATTCCATTCCATTCCGTTCCATTCCGTTCCATTCCATTCGATTCCATTCGATTCCATTCGATTCCATTCCATTCCATTCCATTCCATTCAATTCCATTCCATTTCATTTCATTCTATTCCACTGAATTCCATTCCATTCCATTCCATTCCTTTCCATTCCAGTCCATTCCGTTCTACTCGGGTTGAATCCATTCCATTCCATTCCATTCCTTTCCATTCCATTACAATCCATTCCATTCGATTCCATTCCATTGCATTCCATTCCATTCCATTCCATTCGATTCCATTCGATTCCGTTCGATTCCATTCGATTCCATTGAATTCCATTCCATTCCTTTCCATTCCATTCCATTCCATTCCATTCCATTCCATTCCATTCCATTCCATTCCATTCCATTCCGTTCTACTCGGGTTGATTCCATTCCATTCCAATCCATTCCATTCCATTCCATTCCATTCCTTTCCATTCCATTACAATCCATTCCATTCTACTCGGGTTGATTCCATTCCATTTCATTGCATTCCATTCTATTCCATTCAATTCCATTCCATTCCATTCCATTCCATTGCACTCCTTTCCATTCCATATCGTTCCATTCCATTCGATTCCATTCCATTCCATTCCATTCCATTCCCTTCCATTCCATTCCATTCCATTCCATTCCATTCCATTCCATTCCATTCCATTCCATTCCATTCCGTTCTACTGGGGTTGATTCCATTCCATTCCATTCCATTCCATTCCATTCCATTCCATTCCATTCCATTCCATTCCATTCCATTCCGTTCTACTCGGGTTGATTCCATTCCATTCCATTCCATTCCATTCCATTCCATTCCATTCCATTCCATTCCATTGAATTCCATTCCTTTCCATTCCATTCCATTCCATTCCATTCCATTCCATTCCATTCCATTCCATTCCATTCCGTTCTACTCGGGTTGATTCCATTCCATTCCATTCCATTCCATTCCATTCCATTCCATTCCATTCGATTCCATTCCATTCCATTCCATTCCATTCGATTCCATTCCATTCCATTCCATTCCATTCCATTCCATTTGATTCCATTCCATTCCATTACATTATATTCCATTCCATTCCAATCCATTCCATTATACTCGGGTTGACTCCATTCCATTCCATTCCATTCCATTCCATTCCCTTCCATTCCATTCCATTCGGTTCCATTCGATTCCATTCGATTCCATTCCATTCCATTCCAATCCATTCCATTCTACTCGGGATGATTCCATTCCATTCCATTCCAGTCTATTCCATTCCTTTCCATTTCATTCCAGTCCATTCCATTCGATTCCATTCCATTCCATTCCAGTCTATTCCATTCCTTTCCATTTCATTCCAATCCATTCCATTCGATTCCATTCCATTCCTTTCCATTTCATTGCATTCCATTCCATTCCATTCCATTCCATTCCATTCCATTCCATTCCTTTCTACTCGGGTTGATTCCATTCTATTCCATTCCATTCCATTCGATTCCATTCGATTCCATTCTGTTCCATTCCATTCCATTCCATTCCATTCCATTCCATTCTATTCCATTGAATTCCATTCCATTCCATTCCATTCCATTCCATTCCATTCCATTCCATTCCATTCCGTTCTACTCGGGTTGATTCCATTCCATTCCATTCCATTCCATTCGATTCCATTCGATTCCATTCGATTCCATTCCATTCCGTTCCATTCCATTCCATTCCATTCCATTCCTTTCCAATCCATTCCATTCTACTCGGGTTGATTCCATTCCATTCCATTCCATTCCCTTCCATTCCATTCCATTCGGTTCCATTCGATTCCATTCGATTCCACTCCATTTCACTCCATTCCATTACTTTCCGTTCCGTTCCATTCCGTTCCGTTCCATTCGATTCCTTTCTACTCGTGTTGATTCCATTCTATTCCACTCCATTCCATTCGATTCCATTCGATTCCATTCCATTCCATTCCATTCCATTCCATTCCATTCCATTCCATTCCATTCCATTTCATTCCATTCCATTCCATTCCATGCCATTCCATTCTATTCCATTCCATTCCATGCCATTCCATTCCATTCCATTCCATTCCGTTCTACTCGGGTTGATTCCATTCCATTCTATTCCATTCCATTCCATTCCATTTCTTTGAATTCCATTCCATTCCATTCCATTCCATTCCGTTCTACTCGGGTTGATTCCATTCCTTTCCATTCCATTCCATTCCATTCCATTCCATTTAATTATATTCTATTCCGTTTCAATCCATTCCATTCTACTCGGGTTGATTCCATTCCATTCCATTCCATTCCATTCCATTCCATTGAATTCCATTCCTTTCCATTCCATTCCATTCCATTCCGTTCTACTCGGGTTGATTCTATTCCCTTCCATTCCATTCCATTCCATTCCATTGAATTCCATTCCATTCCATTCCATTCCTTTCCATTCCATTCCATTCAATTCCATTCCGTTCTACTCGGGTTGATTCCTTTCCATTCCATTCCATTCCATTCCATTCCATTCCATTCCATTCCATTCGATTCCATTCGATTCCATTCCATTCCATTCCATTCCAGTCCATTCCATTCCATTCCATTACAATCCATTCCATTCTACTCGGGTTGATTCCATTCCATTTCATTCCATTCCATTCTATTCCATTGAATTCCATTCCATTCCATTCCATTCCATTCCATTCCATTCCATTCCGTTCCATTCCATTCGATTCCATTCCATTCCATTCCATTCCATTCCATTCCATTCCATTCCATTCGATTCCATTCGATTCCATTCGATTCCATTCCATTCCATTCCATTCCATTCCATTCCATTCCATTCCATTCAATTCCATTCCTTTCCATTCCATTCCATTCCGTTCTACTCGGGTTGATTCCATTCCATTCCATTCCATTCCATTCCATTCCATTCCATTCCATTCCATTCCATTATATTCCATTGAATTCCATTCCATTCCATTCCATTCCATTTCTTTCCATTCCATTCCGTTCTACTCGGGTTGATTCCATTCCACTCCATTCCATTCCATTCCATTCCATTCCATTCCATTCCATTCCATTCGATTCCATTCGATTCCATTCCATTCCATTCCATTCCATTCCATTCCATTCCATTCCGTTCCATTCCGTTCCATTCCATTCGATTCCATTCGATTCCATTCGATTCCATTCCATTCCATTCCATTCCATTCAATTCCATTCCATTTCATTTCATTCTATTCCACTGAATTCCATTCCATTCCATTCCATTCCTTTCCATTCCAGTCCATTCCGTTCTACTCGGGTTGAATCCATTCCATTCCATTCCATTCCTTTCCATTCCATTACAATCCATTCCATTCGATTCCATTCCATTGCATTCCATTCCATTCCATTCCATTCGATTCCATTCGATTCCGTTCGATTCCATTCGATTCCATTGAATTCCATTCCATTCCTTTCCATTCCATTCCATTCCATTCCATTCCATTCCATTCCATTCCATTCCATTCCATTCCATTCCGTTCTACTCGGGTTGATTCCATTCCATTCCAATCCATTCCATTCCATTCCATTCCATTCCTTTCCATTCCATTACAATCCATTCCATTCTACTCGGGTTGATTCCATTCCATTTCATTGCATTCCATTCTATTCCATTCAATTCCATTCCATTCCATTCCATTCCATTGCACTCCTTTCCATTCCATATCGTTCCATTCCATTCGATTCCATTCCATTCCATTCCATTCCATTCCATTCCATTCCATTCCATTCGATTCCATTCGATTCCATTCGATTCCATTCGATTCCATTCGATTCCATTCCATTACATTCCATTCCATTACATTCCATTCCATTCCATTCCATTCCATTCCATTCCATTCCATTATATTCCATTCCATTCCATTCCATTCCATTCCATTCCATTCCATTCCAATCCATTCGAGTCCATTCCATTCCATTCCATTCCGTTCCATTCCATTCCATTCCATTCAATTCCCTTCCGTTCCATTCGATTCCATTCCGTTCCATTCCATTCCATTCGATTCCATTCGATTAAATTCCATTCCATTCCATTCCATTCCATTCCATTCCATTCCATTCCATTCCATTCCATTCCACTCCATTCCGTTCTATTCGGGTTCATTCCATTCCATTCCATTCCATTCAATTCCATTCCATTACCTTCCATTCCATTCCATTCGGTTCCTTTCGATTCCATTCGATTCCATTCCATTTCACTCCATTCCATTCCGTTCCGTTCTGTTCCGTTCCGTTCCGTTCTATTCGGGTTGATTCCATTCTATTCCACTCCATTCCATTCGATTCCATTCGATTCCATTCGATTCCATTCCATTCCATTCCATTCCATTCCATTCCATTCCATTCCATTCCATTCCATTCCATTCCGTTCTACTCGGGTTGATTCTATTCCCTTCCATTCCGTTCCATTCCATTCCATTCCATTGAATTCCATTCCATTCCTTTCCATTCCATTCTTTTCCATTCCATTCCATTCCATTCCATTCCGTTCTACTCGGGTTGATTCCATTCCATTCCATTCCATTCCATTCCATTCCATTCCATTCCATTCCATTCCATTCCATTCGATTCCATTCGATTCCATTCCATTCCATTCCATTCCATTCCATTCCATTCCATTCCATACTATTCTATAGAATTCCATTCCATTCCATTCCATTCCATTGAATTCCATTCTATTCCATTCCATTCCATTCGATTCCATTCAATTCCTTTCGATTCCATTCCATTCCATTCCATTCCATTCCATTCCAATCCATTACATTCTACTAGGGTTGATTCCATTCCATTCCAGTCCATTCCATTCCATTCCGTTCCATTCCATTCCATTCGGTTCCATTCGATTCCATTCGATTCCATTCCATTTCACTCCATTCCATTCCGTTCCGTTCTATTCCGTTCCGTTCCGTTCCATTCCGTTCCATTCCATTCCGTTCTACTCGAGTTGATTCCATTCTCTTCCACTCCATTCCATTCCATTCCATTCGATTCCATTCCATTCCATTCCATTCCATTCCATTCCATTCCATTCCATTCCATTGCATTCCATTCCATTTCATTCTATTCCATTGAATTCCATTCCATTCCATTCCATTCCATTCCAATCCATTCCATTCTACTCGGGTTGATTCCATTCCATTCCATTCCATTCCATTCCATTCCATTCCATTCCATTCCATTCGATTCCATTCCATTCCATTCGATTCCATTCCATTCCATTCCATTCCATTCAATTCCCTTCCGTTCCATTCGATTCCATTCCATTCCATTCCATTCCATTCGATTCCATTCGATTAAATTCCATTCCATTCCATTCCATTCCATTCCATTCCATTCCATTCCATTCCATTCCATTCCGTTCTATTCGGGTTCATTCCATTCCATTCCATTCCATTCAATTCCATTCCATTCCCTTCCATTCCATTGCATTCGGTTCCTTTCGATTCCATTCGATTCCATTCCATTTCACTCCATTCCATTCCGTTCCGTTCTGTTCCGTTCCGTTCCGTTCTATTCGGGTTGATTCCATTCTTTTCCACTCCATTCCATTCGATTCCATTCGATTCCATTCGATTCCATTCCATTCCATTCCATTCCATTCCATTCAATCCATTCCATTCTATTCTATTGAACTCCATTCCATTCCATTCCATTCCATTCCATTCCAATCCATTCCATTCTACTCGGGTTGATTCCATTCCATTCCATTCCATTCCATTCCATTCCGTTCCCTTCTTTCCATTCCATTCGGTTCCGTTCGATTCCATTCGATTCCATTCCATTTCACTCCATTCCATTCCGTTCCGTTCCGTTCCGTTCCGTTCCGTTCCATTCCATTCCATTCTACACGGGTTGATTCCATTCTATTCCACTCCTTTCCATTCGATTCCATTCGATTCCATTCGATTCCATTCCATTCCATTCCATTCCATTTCATTTTTTCCATTGAATTCCATTCCATTCCATTTCATTCCATTCCAATCCATTCCAATCTACTCGGGTTGATTCCATTCCATTCCATTCCATTCCATTCCATTCCATTCCATTCCATTCCATTCCATTCCATTCCATTCCATTCGATTCGATTCGGTTCCATTCCATTCCATTCCATTCCATTCCATTCCATTCCATTCCATTCCATTCCATTCCATTCTATTCCATTCCATTCCATTCCGTTCTACTCGGGTTCATTCCATTCCATTCCATTCCATTCCATTCCATTGTATTCCATTGAATTCCATTCCATTCCATTCCATTCCATTCCATTCCATTCCATTCCATTCCATTCCATTCCGTTCTACTCGGGTTGATTCCATTCCATTCCATTCCATTCCATTCCATTCCACTCCATTCCATTCCATTCCATTCCGTTCTACTCGGGTTGATTCAAATCCATTCCATTCCATTCCATTCCATTCCATTCCATTCCATTCCATTCGATTCCATTCCATTCCATTCCATTCCATTCCAGTCCATTCCATTCTACTCGGGTTGATTCCATTCCATTCCATTCATTCCACTGCATTCCATTCCCTTCCATTCCATTCCATTCGGTTCCATTCGATTCCATTTGATTCCATTCCATTTCACTCCATTCCATTCCGTTCCGTTCTGTTCCGTTCCGTTCCGTTCTATTCGGGTTGATTCCATTCTATTCCACTCCATTCCATTCGATTCCATTCGATTCCATTCGATTCCATTCCATTCCATTCCATTCCATTCCATTCCATTCCTTTCCATTCCCTTCCATTCTATTCTATTGAACTCCATTGCATTCCATTCCATTCCATTCCATTCCAATCCATTCCATTCTACTCGGGTTGATTCCATTCCATTCCATTCCATTCCATTCCATTCCATTCCGTTCCCTTCTTTCCATTCCATTCGGTTCCGTTCGATTCCATTCGATTCCATTCCATTTCATTCCATTCCATTCCGTTCCGTTCCGTTCCGTTCCGTTCCGTTCCATTCCATTCCATTCTACACGGGTTGATTCCATTCTATTCCACTCCTTTCCATTCGATTCCATTCGATTCCATTCGATTCCATTCCATTCCATTCCATTCCATTTCATTTTTTCCATTGAATTCCATTCCATTCCATTTCATTCCATTCCAATCCATTCCAATCTACTCGGGTTGATTCCATTCCATTCCATTCCATTCCATTCCATTCCATTCCATTCCATTCCATTCCATTCCATTCCATTCCATTCCATTCCATTCGATTCGGTTCCATTCCATTCCATTCCATTCCATTCCATTCCATTCCATTCCATTCCATTCAATTCCATTCCATTCCATTCCGTTCTACTCGGGTTCATTCCATTCCTTTCCATTCCATTCCATTCCATTCCGTTCCATTCCATTCCATTCCAGTCCATTCCATTCTACTCGGGTTGATTCCATTCCATTCCATTCCATTCCAATCTATTCCATTGTATTGCATTCCATTCCATTCCATTCCATTCCATTCCATTCCATTCCATTCCAGTCCGTTCTACTCGGGTTGATTCTATTCCCTTCCATTCCGTTCCATTCCATTCCATTCCATTGAATTCCATTCCATTCCTTTCCATTCCATTCCTTTCCATTCCATTCCATTCCATTCCATTCCGTTCTACTCGGGTTGATT
Source organism: Gorilla gorilla gorilla (assembly GCF_029281585.2). Classification (NCBI taxonomy): domain Eukaryota; kingdom Metazoa; phylum Chordata; class Mammalia; order Primates; family Hominidae; genus Gorilla; species Gorilla gorilla. Next base: position 59,240,558 of record NC_073239.2, read on the forward strand.
CCATTCCATTCCATTCCATTCCATTCCATTCCATTCCATTCCATTCGATTCCATTCGATTCCATTCCATTCCATTCCATTCCATTCCATTCCATTCCTTTCCATACTATTCTATAGAATTCCATTCCATTCCATTCCATTCCATTGAATTCCATTCTATTCCATTCCATTCCATTCGATTCCATTCAATTCCATTCGATTCCATTCCATTCCATTCCATTCCATTCCATTCCAATCCATTACATTCTACTAGGGTTGATTCCATTCCATTCCAGTCCATTCCATTCCATTCCGTTCCATTCCATTCCATTCGGTTCCATTCGATTCCATTCGATTCCATTCCATTTCACTCCATTCCATTCCGTTCCGTTCTATTCCGTTCCGTTCCGTTCCATTCCGTTCCATTCCATTCCGTTCTACTCGAGTTGATTCCATTCTCTTCCACTCCATTCCATTCCATTCCATTCGATTCCATTCCATTCCATTCCATTCCATTCCATTCCATTCCATTCCATTGCATTCCATTCCATTTCATTCTATTCCATTGAATTCCATTCCATTCCATTCCATTCCATTCCAATCCATTCCATTCTACTCGGGTTGATTCCATTCCATTCCATTCCATTCCATTCCATTCCATTCCATTCCATTCCAATCCATTCGATTCCATTCCATTCCATTCGATTCCATTCCATTCCATTCCATTCCATTCAATTCCCTTCCGTTCCATTCGATTCCATTCCGTTCCATTCCATTCCATTCGATTCCATTCGATTAAATTCCATTCCATTCCATTCCATTCCATTCCATTCCATTCCATTCCATTCCATTCCGTTCTATTCGGGCACATTCCATTCCATTCCATTCCATTCAATTCCATTCCATTCCCTTCCATTCCATTCCATTCGGTTCCTTTCGATTCCATTCGATTCCATTCCATTTCACTCCATTCCATTCCGTTCCATTCTGTTCCGTTCCGTTCCGTTCTATTCGGGTTGATTCCATTCTATTCCACTCCATTCCATTCGATTCCATTCGATTCCATTCGATTCCATTCCATTCCATTCCATTCCATTCCATTCAATTCCATTCCATTCTATTCTATTGAACTCCATTCCATTCCATTCCATTCCATTCCATTCCAATCCATTCCATTCTACTCGGGTTGATTCCATTCCATTCCATTCCATTCCATTCCGTTCCCTTCTTTCCATTCCATTCGGTTCCGTTCGATTCCATTCGATTCCATTCCATTTCACTCCATTCCATTCCGTTCCGTTCCGTTCCGTTCCGTTCCGTTCTGTTCCATTCCATTCCATTCTACACGGGTTGATTCCATTCTATTCCACTCCTTTCCATTCGATTCCATTCGATTCCATTCGATTCCATTCCATTCCATTCCATTCCATTTCATTTTTTCCATTGAATTCCATTCCATTCCGTTTCATTCCATTCCAATCCATTCCAATCTACTCGGGTTGATTCCATTCCATTCCATTCCATTCCATTCCATTCCATTCCATTCCATTCCATTCCATTCCATTCCATTCGATTCGGTTCCATTCCATTCCATTCCATTCCATTCCATTCCATTCCATTCCATTCAATTCCATTCCATTCCATTCCATTCCGTTCTACTCGGGTTCATTCCATTCCATTCCATTCCATTCCATTCCATTCTATTCCATTGAATTCCATTCCATTCCATTCCATTCCATTCCATTCCATTCCATTCCATTCCATTCCGTTATACTCGGGTTGATTCCATTCCATTCCATTCCATTCCATTCCATTCCATTCCATTCCATTCCATTCCGTTCTACTCGCGTTGATTCCATTCCATTCCATTCCATTCCATTCCATTCCATTCCATTCCATTCGATTCCATTCGATTCCATTCCATTCCATTCCAGTCCATTCCATTCTACTCGGGTTGATTCCATTCCATTCCATTCATTCCACTGCATTCCATTCCCTTCCATTCCATTCCATTCGGTTCCATTCGATTCCATTTGATTCCATTCCATTTCACTCCATTCCATTCCGTTCCGTTCTGTTCCGTTCCGTTCCGTTCTATTCGGGTTGATTCCATTCTATTCCACTCCATTCCATTCGATTCCATTCGATTCCATTCGATTCCATTCCATTCCATTGCATTCCTTTCAATTCCATTCCTTTCCATTCCCTTCCATTCTATTCTATTGAATTACATTCCATTCTATTCCATTCCATTCCTATCCATTCCATTCTACTCGGGTTGATTCCATACCTTTCCATTCCTTTCCATTCCATTCCATTAAATTCCATTCCATTCCATTCCATTCCATTCCATTCCATTCCATTCCGTTCTACTCGGGTTGATACCATTCCATTCCATTCCACTCAATTCGATTCCATTCGATTCCATTCGATTCCATTCCATTCCATTCCATTCCATTCCATTCCATTCCATTCCAATCCATTCCATTCTACTCGGGTTGATTCCATTCCATTCCATTCCATTCCATTCCATTCCCTTCCATTCCATTCCATTCGGTTCCATTCGATTCCATTCGATTCCATTCCATTTCACTCCATTCCATTCCTTTCCGTTCCGTTCCATTCCGTTCCGTTCCATTCCATTCCTTTCTACTCGGGTTGATTCCATTCTATTTCACTCCTTCCATTCGATTCCATTCGATTCCATTCCATTCCATTCCATTCCATTCCATTCCATTCCATTCCATTCCATTCCATTCCAGTCCATTCCATTCTACTCGGGTTGATTCCATTCCATTCCATTCATTCCACTGCATTCCATTCCCTTCCATTCCATTCCATTCGGTTCCATTCGATTCCATTTGATTCCATTCCATTTCACTCCATTCCATTCCGTTCCGTTCTGTTCCGTTCCGTTCCGTTCTATTCGGGTTGATTCCATTCTATTCCACTCCATTCCATTCGATTCCATTCGATTCCATTCGATTCCATTCCATTCCATTCCATTCCATTCAATTCCATTCCTTTCCATTCCCTTCCATTCTATTCTATTGAATTACATTCCATTCTATTCCATTCCATTCCTATCCATTCCATTCTACTCGGGTTGATTCCATACCTTTCCATTCCTTTCCATTCCATTCCATTAAATTCCATTCCATTCCATTCCATTCCATTCCATTCCATTCCATTCCGTTCTACTCGGGTTGATACCATTCCATTCCATTCCACTCAATTCGATTCCATTCGATTCCATTCGATTCCATTCCATTCCATTCCATTCCATTCCATTCCATTCCAATCCATTCCATTCTACTCGGGTTGATTCCATTCCATTCCATTCCATTCCATTCCATTCCCTTCCATTCCATTCCATTCGGTTCCATTCGATTCCATTCGATTCCATTCCATTTCACTCCATTCCATTCCTTTCCGTTCCGTTCCATTCCGTTCCGTTCCATTCCATTCCTTTCTACTCGGGTTGATTCCATTCTATTTCACTCCTTCCATTCGATTCCATTCGATTCCATTCCATTCCATTCCATTCCATTCCATTCCATTCCATTCCATTCCATTCCATTCCATGCCATTCCATTCCATTCCATTCCATTCCATTCCGTTCTACTCGGGTTGATTCCACTCCATTCCATTCCATTCCATTCCATTCCATTCCATTTCTTTGAATTCCATTCCATTCCATTCCATTCCATTCCGTTCTACTCGGGTTGATTCCATTCCTTTCCATTCCATTCCATTCCATTCCATTCCATTCCATTCCAGTCCATTCCATTCTACTCGGGTTGATTCCATTCCATTCCATTCCATTCCAATCTATTCCATTGTATTCCATTCCATTCCATTCCATTCCATTCCATTCCATTCCATTCCATTCCATTCCGTTCTACTCGGGTTGATTCTATTCCCTTCCATTCCGTTCCATTCCAATCCATTCCATTTAATTATATTCCATTCCATTCCATTCCATTCCATTCCATTCCATTCCTTTCCATTCCATTCCATTCCGTTCTACTCGGGTTGATTCCATTCCATTCCATTCCATTCCATTCCATTCCATTCCATTCCATTCCATTCCATTATATTCCATTCCATTCCATTCCATTCCATTCCATTCCATTCCATTCCATTCCATTCCATTCCATTCCATTCCATTCCATTCCATTCCTTTCTACTCGGGTTGATTCCATTCCATTCCATTCCATTCCATTCCATTCCATTCCATTCCATTCCGTTCTACTCGGGTTGATTCCATTCCATTCCATTCCATTCCATTCCATTCCATTCCATTCCATTCCATTCCATTGAATTCCATTCCATTCCTTTCCATTCCATTCCATTCCATTCCATTCCATTCCATTCCATTCCATTCCGTTCTACTCGGGTTGATTCCATTCCATTCCAATCCATTCCATTCCATTCCATTCCATTCCTTTCCATTCCATTACAATCCATTCCATTCTACTCGGGTTGATTCCATTCCATTTCATTGCATTCCATTCTATTCCATTCAATTCCATTCCATTCCATTCCATTCCATTCCATTCCATTCCATTCCGTTCCATTCCATTCGATTCCATTCCATTCCATTCCATTCCATTCCATTCCATTCCATTCCATTCCATTCCATTCGATTCCATTCGATTCCATTCCATTACATTCCATTCCATTACACTCCATTCCATTCCATTCCATTCCATTCCATTCCTTTCCATTCCATTCCATTCCGTTCTACTCGGGTTGATTCCATTCCATTCCATTCCATTCCATTCCATTCCATTCCATTCCATTCCATTCCATTCCATTCCGTTCTACTGGGGTTGATTCCATTCCATTCCATTCCATTCCATTCCATTCCATTCCATTCCATTCCATTCCGTTCTACTCGGGTTGATTCCATTCCATTCCATTCCATTCCATTCCATTCCATTCAATCCCATTCCATTGAATTCCATTCCTTTCCATTCCATTCCATTCCATTCCATTCCATTCCATTCCATTCCATTCCATTCCGTTCTACTCGGGTTGATTCCATTCCATTCCATTCCATTCCATTCCATTCCATTCCATTCCATTCCATTCCATTCCATTCCATTCCATTCGATTCCATTCCATTCCATTCCATTCCATTCCATTCCATTCCATTCCATTCCATTCGATTCCATTCGATTCCATTCCATTCCATTACATTATATTCCATTCCATTCCAATCCATTCCATTCTACTCGGGTTGATTCCATTCCATTCCATTCCATTCCATTCCATTCCCTTCCATTCCATTCCATTCGGTTCCATTCGATTCCATTCGATTCCATTCCATTCCATTCCAATCCATTCCATTCTACTCGGGTTGATTCCATTCCATTCCATTCCAGTCTATTCCATTCCTTTCCATTTCATTCCAGTCCATTCCATTCGATTCCATTCCATTCCATTCCAGTCTATTCCATTCCTTTCCATTTCATTCCAGTCCATTCCATTCGATTCCATTCCATTCCTTTCCATTTCATTGCATTCCATTCCATTCCATTCCATTCCAGTCCATTCCATTCCATTCCAATCCTTTCTACTCGGGTTGATTCCATTCTATTCCATTCCATTCCATTCGATTCCATTCGATTCCATTCGATTCCATTCTGTTCCATTCCATTCCATTCCATTCCATTCTATTCCATTGAATTCCATTCCATTCCATTCCATTCCATTCCATTCCATTCCATTCCATTCCATTCCATTCCATTCCGTTCTACTCGGGTTGATTCCATTCCATTCCATTCCATTCCATTCGATTCCATTCGATTCCATTCGATTCCATTCCATTCCATTCCATTCCATTCCATTCCTTTCCAATCAATTCCATTCTACTCGGGTTGATTCCATTCCATTCCATTCCATTCCCTTCCATTCCATTCCATTCGGTTCCATTCGATTCCATTCGATTCCTCTCCATTTCACTCCATTCCATTACTTTCCGTTCCGTTCCATTCCGTTCCGTTCCATTCGATTCCTTTCTACTCGTGTTGATTCCATTCTATTCCACTCCATTCCATTCGATTCCATTCGATTCCATTCGATTCCATTCCATTCCATTCCATTCCATTCCATTCCATTTCATTCCATTCCATTCCATTCCATGCCATTCCATTCCATTCCATTCCATTCCATGCCATTCCATTCCATTCCATTCCATTCCGTTCTACTCGGGTTGATTCCATTCCATTCTATTCCATTCCATTCCATTCCATTTCTTTGAATTACATTCCATTCCATTCCATTCCATTCCATTCCGTTCTACTCGGGTTGATTCCATTCTTTTCCATTCCATTCCATTCCATTCCATTCCATTTAATTATATTCCATTCCATTTCAATCCATTCCATTCTACTCGGGTTGATTCCATTCCATTCCATTCCATTCCATTCTATTCCGTTGAATTCCATTCCATTCCATTCCATTCCATTCCATTCCATTCCATTCCATTCCATTCCATTCCATTCCATTCCGTTCTACTCGGGTTGATTCTATTCCCTTCCATTCCATTCCATTCCATTCCATTGAATTCCATTCCATTCCATTCCATTCCTTTCCATTCCATTCCATTCAATTCCATTCCGTTCTACTCGGGTTGATTCCTTTCCATTCCATTAAATTCCATTCCATTCCATTCCATTCCATTCCATTCGATTCCATTCGATTCCATTCCATTCCATTCCATTCCAGTCCATTCCATTCCATTCCATTACAATCCATTCCATTCTACTCGGGTTGATTCCATTCCATTTCATTCCATTCCATTCTATTCCATTGAATTCCATTCCATTCCATTCCATTCCATTCCATTCCATTCCATTCCGTTCCATTCCATTCGATTCCATTCCATTCGATTCCATTCCATTCCATTCCATTCCATTCCATTCCATTCGATTCCATTCGATTCCATCCCATTCCATTCCATTCCATTCCATTCCATTCCATTCCATTCCATTCCATTCCTTTCCATTCCATTCAATTCCGTTCTACTCGGGTTGATTCCATTCCATTCCATTCCATTCCATTCCATTCCATTCCATTCCATTCCATTCCATTATATTCCATTGAATAACATTCCATTCCATTCCATTCCATTTCTTTCCATTCCCTTCCGTTCTACTCGGGTTGATTCCATTCCACTCCATTCCATTCCATTCCATTCCATTCCATTCCATTCCATTCCATTCCATTCGATTCCATTCGATTCCATTCCATTCCATTCCATTCCATTCCATTCCATTCCATTCCGTTCCATTCCGTTCCATTCCATTCGATTCCATTCGATTCCATTCGATTCCATTCCATTCCATTCCATTCCATTCAATTCCATTCCATTTCATTTCATTCTATTCCACTGAATTCCATTCCATTCCATTCCATTCCATTCCTTTCCATTCCAGTCCATTCCGTTCTACTCGGGTTGAATCCATTCCATTCCATTCCATTCCTTTCCATTCCATTACAATCCATTCCATTCGATTCCATTCCATTCCATTCCATTCCATTCCATTCCATTCGATTCCATTCGATTCCATTCGATTCCATTCGATTCCATTCCATTCCATTCCATTCCATTCCATTCCATTCCATTTCATTCCTTTCCATTCCATTCCATTCCGTTCTACTCGGGTTGATTCCATTCCATTCCATTCCATTCCGTTCCATTCCATTATATTCCATTGAATTCCATTCCATTCCATTCCATTCCATTCCATTCCATTCCATTCCATTCCATTCCATTCCATTCCATTCCATTCCATTCCGTTCTACTCGGGTTGATTCCATTCCATTCCATTCCATTCCATTCCATTCCATTCCATTCCATTCCATTCCATTCCATTCCATTCCAATCCATTCCATTCTACTCGGGTTGATTCCATTCCATTCCATTCCAGTCTATTCCATTCCTTTCCATTTCATTCCAGTCCATTCCATTCGATTCCATTCCATTCCTTTCCATTTCATTGCATTCCATTCCATTCCATTCCATTTCGTTCCATTCCATTCCATTCCTTTCTACTCGGGTTGATTCCATTCTATTCCATTCCATTCCATTCGATTCCATTCGATTCCATTCGATTCCATTCCATTCCATTCCATTCCATTCCATTCTATTCCATTGAATTCCATTCCATTCGATTCCATTCGATTCCATTCGATTCCATTCCATTCCATTCCATTCCATTCCATTCCATTCCATTCCATTCCATTCCATTCCATTCTACCCGGGTTGATTCCATTCCATTTCATTGCATTCCATTCCATTCCATTCGATTCCATTCGATTCCATTCGATTCCATTCCATTCCATTCCATTCCATTCCATTCCAATCCATTCCATTCTACTCGGGTTGATTCCATTCCATTCCATTCCATTCCATTCCATTCCCTTCCATTCCATTCCATTCGGTTCCATTCGATTCCATTCGATTCCATTCCATTTCACTCCATTTCATTCCTTTCCGTTCCGTTCCATTCCGTTCCGTTCCATTCCATTCCTTTCTACTCGGGTTGATTCCATTCTATTCCACTCCATTCCATTCGATTCCATTCGATTCCATTCGATTCCATTCCATTCCATTCCATTCCATTCCATTCCATTCCATTCCATTCCATTTCATTCCATTCCATTCCATGCCATTCCATTCCATTCCATTCCATTCCATTCCATGCCATTCCATTCCATTCCATTCCATTCCGTTCTACTCGGGTTGATTCCATTCCATTCCATTCCATTCCATTCCATTCCATTCCATTCGATTCCATTCCATTCCATTCCATTCCATTCCATTCCATTCCATTCCATTCCATTACAATCCATTCCATTCGATTCCATTCCATTCCATTCCATTCCATTCCATTCCATTCCATTCCATTCGATTCCATTCGATTCCATTCGATTCCATTCGATTACATTCCATTCCATTAAATTCCATTCCATTCCATTCCATTCCATTCCTTTCCATTCCATTCCATTCCGTTCTACTCGGGTTGATTCCATTCCATTCCATTCCATTCCATTCCATTCCATTATATTCCATTGAATTCCATTCCATTCCATTCCATTCCATTCCATTCCATTCCATTCCATTCCATTCCATTCCATTCCGTTCTACTCGGGTTGATTCCATTCCATTCCATTCCATTCCATTCCATTCCATTCCATTCCATTCCATTACAATCCATTCCATTCTACTCGGGTTGATTCCATTCCATTTCATTGCATTCCATTCTATTCCATTCAATTCCATTCCATTCCATTCCATTCCATTGCACTCCATTCCATTCCATTCCGTTCCATTCCATTCGATTCCATTCCATTCCATTCCATTCCATTCCATTCCATTCCATTCCATTCCATTCCATTCCGTTCTACTCGGGTTGATTCCATTCCATTCCATTCCATTCCATTCGATTCCATTCGATTCCATTCGATTCCATTCCATTCCATTCCATTCCATTCCATTCCTTTCCAATCAATTCCATTCTACTCGGGTTGATTCCATTCCATTCCATTCCATTCCCTTCCATTCCATTCCATTCGGTTCCATTCGATTCCATTCGATTCCTCTCCATTTCACTCCATTCCATTACTTTCCGTTCCGTTCCATTCCGTTCCGTTCCATTCGATTCCTTTCTACTCGTGTTGATTCCATTCTATTCCACTCCATTCCATTCGATTCCATTCGATTCCATTCGATTCCATTCCATTCCATTCCATTCCATTCCATTCCATTCCATTCCATTTCATTCCATTCCATTCCATTCCATGCCATTCCATTCCATTCCATTCCATTCCATGCCATTCCATTCCATTCCATTCCATTCCGTTCTACTCGGGTTGATTCCATTCCATTCTGTTCCATTCCATTCCATTCCATTTCTTTGAATTACATTCCATTCCATTCCATTCCATTCCATTCCGTTCTACTCGGGTTGATTCCATTCCTTTCCATTCCATTCCATTCCATTCCATTCCATTTAATTATATTCCATTCCATTTCAATCCATTCCATTCTACTCGGGTTGATTCCATTCCATTCCATTCCATTCCATTCTATTCCGTTGAATTCCATTCCATTCCATTCCATTCCATTCCATTCCATTCCATTCCATTCCATTCCATTCCATTCCATTCCATTCCGTTCTACTCGGGTTGATTCTATTCCCTTCCATTCCATTCCATTCCATTCCATTGAATTCCATTCCATTCCATTCCATTCCTTTCCATTCCATTCCATTCAATTCCATTCCGTTCTACTCGGGTTGATTCCTTTCCATTCCATTCCATTCCATTCCATTCCATTCCATTCCATTCCATTCCATTCGATTCCATTCGATTCCATTCCATTCCATTCCATTCCAGTCCATTCCATTCCATTCCATTACAATCCATTCCATTCTACTCGGGTTGATTCCATTCCATTTCATTCCATTCCATTCTATTCCATTGAATTCCATTCCATTCCATTCCATTCCATTCCATTCCATTCCATTCCGTTCCATTCCATTCGATTCCATTCCATTCCATTCCATTCCATTCCATTCCATTCCATTCCATTCCATTCGATTCCATTCGATTCCATTCCATTCCATTCCATTCCATTCCATTCCATTCCATTCCATTCCATTCCATTCCTTTCCATTCCATTCAATTCCGTTCTACTCGGGTTGATTCCATTCCATTCCATTCCATTCCATTCCATTCCATTCCATTCCATTCCATTCCATTCCATTATATTCCATTGAATACCATTCCATTCCATTCCATTCCATTTCTTTCCATTCCATTCCGTTCTACTCGGGTTGATTCCATTCCACTCCATTCCATTCCATTCCATTCCATTCCATTCCATTCCATTCCATTCCATTCCATTCCATTCGATTCCATTCGATTCCATTCCATTCCATTCCATTCCATTCCATTCCATTCCATTCCGTTCCATTCCGTTCCATTCCATTCGATTCCATTCGATTCCATTCGATTCCATTCCATTCCATTCCATTCCATTCAATTCCATTCCATTTCATTTCATTCTATTCCACTGAATTCCATTCCATTCCATTCCATTCCTTTCCATTCCAGTCCATTCCGTTCTACTCGGGTTGAATCCATTCCATTCCATTCCATTCCTTTCCATTCCATTACAATCCATTCCATTCGATTCCATTCCATTCCATTCCATTCCTTTCCATTCCATTCGATTCCATTCGATTCCATTCGATTCCATTCGATTCCATTCCATTCCATTCCATTCCATTCCATTCCATTCCATTCCATTCCATTCCATTCCATTCCTTTCCATTCCATTCCATTCCGTTCTACTCGGGTTGATTCCATTCCATTCCATTCCATTCCGTTCCATTCCATTATATTCCATTGAATTCCATTCCATTCCATTCCATTCCATTCCATTCCATTCCATTCCATTCCATTCCATTCCGTTCTACTCGGGTTGATTCCATTCCATTCCATTCCATTCCATTCCATTCCATTCCATTCCATTCCATTCGATTCCATTCCATTCCATTCCATTCCATTCGATTCCATTCCATTCCATTCCATTCCATTCGATTCCATTTGATTCCATTCCATTCCATTACATTATATTCCATTCCATTCCATTCCATTCCATTCCGTTCTACTCGGGTTGATTCCATTCCATTCCATTCCATTCCATTCCATTCCATTCGATTCCATTCCATTCCATTCCATTCCATTAGATTCCATTCCATTCCATTCCATTCCATTCGATTCCATTTCATTCCATTCCATTCCATTCCATGCCATTCCATTCCATTCCATTCCATTCCATGCCATTCCATTCCATTCCATTCCATTCCGTTCTACTCGGGTTGATTCCATTCCATTCTGTTCCATTCCATTCCATTCCATTTCTTTGAATTACATTCCATTCCATTCCATTCCATTCCATTCCGTTCTACTCGGGTTGATTCCATTCCATTCCATTCCATTCCGTTCCATTCCATTATATTCCATTGAATTCCATTTCATTCTATTCCATTGAATTCCATTCCATTCCATTCCATTCCATTCCAATCCATTCCGTTCTACTCGGGTTGATTCCATTCCATTCCATTCCATTCCATTCCATTCCATTCCATTCCATTCCATTCCATTCCATTCCATTCCATTCCATTCCGTTCTACTCGGGTTGATTCCATTCCATTCCATTGCATTCCATTCTATTCCATTCAATTCCATTCCATTCCATTCCATTCCATTGCACTCCATTCCATTCCATTCCGTTCCATTCCATTCGATTCGATTCCATTTCATTCCATTCCATTCCATTCCATTCCATTCGATTCCATTCGATTCCATTCGATTCCATTCGATTCCATTCCATTACATTCCATTCCATTCCATTCCATTCCATTCCATTCCATTCCATTCCATTCCTTTCCATTCCATTCCATTCCGTTCTACTCGGTTTGATTCCATTCCATTCCATTCCATTCCATTCCATTCCATTCCATTCCATTCCATTCCATTCCATTATATTCCATTCCATTCCATTCCATTCCATTCCATTCCATTCCATTCCCTTCCATTCCATTCCATTCCATTCCATTCCTTTCTACTCGGGTTGATTCCATTCCATTCCATTCCATTCCATTCCATTCCATTCCATTCCATTCCATTCCATTCCATTCCGTTCTACTCGGGTTGATTCCATTCCATTCGATTTCATTCGATTCCATTCGATTCCATTCGATTCCATTCCATTCCATTGAATTCCATTCCATTCCTTTCCATTCCATTCCATTCCATTCCATTCCATTCCATTCCATTCCATTCCGTTCTACTCGGGTTGATTCCATTCCATTCCAATCCATTCCATTCCATTCCATTCCATTCCTTTCCATTCCATTACAATCCATTCCATTCCATTCCATTGAATTCCATTCCTTTCCATTCCATTCCATTCCATTCCATTCCATTCCATTCCATTCCATTCCATTCCATTCCATTCCATTCCATTCCGTTCTACTCGGGTTGATTCCATTCCATTCCATTCCATTCCATTCCATTCCATTCCATTCCATTCCATTCGATTCCATTCCATTCCATTCCATTCCATTCCATTCCATTCCATTCCATTCCATTCGATTCCATTCGATTCCATTCCATTCCATTACATTATATTCCATTCCATTCCATTCCATTCCATTCCGTTCTACTCGGGTTGATTCCATTCCATTCCATTCCATTCCATTCCATTCCCTTCCATTCCATTCCATTCGGTTCCATTCGATTCCATTTGATTCCATTCCATTCCATTCCAATCCATTCCATTCTACTCGGGATGATTCCATTCTATTCCATTCCAGTCTATTCCATTCCTTTCCATTTCATTCCAGTCCATTCCATTCGATTCCATTCCATTCCATTCCAGTCTATTCCATTCCTTTCCATTTCATTCCAGTCCATTCCATTCGATTCCATTCCATTCCTTTCCATTTCATTGCATTCCATTCCATTCCATTCCATTCCATTCCATTCCATGCCATTCCTTTCTACTCGGGTTGATTCCATTCTATTCCATTCCATTCCATTCTATTCCATTCGATTCCATTCGATTCCATTCTGTTCCATTCCATTCCATTCCATTCCATTCCATTCTATTCCATTGAATTCCATTCCATTCCATTCCATTCCATTCCATTCCATTCCATTCCATTCCATTCCATTCCATTCCATTCCGTTCTACTCGGGTTGATTCCATTCCATTCCATTCCATTTCATTCCATTCCATTCGATTCCATTCGATTCCATTCCATTCCATTCCATTCCATTCCATTCCATTCCATTACATTCCTTTCCAATCCATTCCATTCTACTCGGGTTGATTCCATTCCATTCCATTCCAGTCTATTCCATTCCTTTCCATTTCATTCCAGTCCATTCCATTCGATTCCATTCCATTCCTTTCCATTTCATTCCATTCCATTCCATTCCATTCCATTTCGTTCCATTCCATTCCATTCCTTTCTACTCGGGTTGATTCCATTCTATTCCATTCCATTCCATTCGATTCCATTCGATTCCATTCGATTCCATTCCATTCCATTCCATTCCATTCCATTCCATTCCATTCTATTCCATTGAATTCCATTCCATTCCATTCCATTCGATTCCATTCGATTCCATTCCATTCCATTCCATTCCCTTCCATTCCATTCCATTCGGTTCCATTCGATTCCATTCGATTCCATTCCATTTCACTCCATTTCATGCCTTTCCGTTCCGTTCCATTCCGTTCCGTTCCATTCCATTCCTTTCTACTCGGGTTGATTCCATTCTATTCCACTCCATTCCATTCGATTCCATTCGATTCCATTGGATTCCATTCCATTCCATTCCATTCCATTCCATTCCATTCCATTTCATTCCATTCCATTCCATTCCATGCCATTCCATTCCATTCCATTCCATTCCATGCCATTCCATTCCATTCCATTCCATTCCGTTCTACTCGGGTTGATTCCATTCCATTCTATTCCATTCCATTCCATTCCATTTCTTTGAATTCCATTCCATTCCATTCCATTCCATTCCGTTCTACTCGGGTTGATTCCATTCCTTTCCATTCCATTCCATTCCATTCCATTGCATTCCATTCCATTCCAATCCATTCCATTCTACTCGGGTTGATTCCATTCCATTCCATTCCATTCCATTCTATTCCATTGAATTAAATTCCATTCCATTCCATTCCATTCCATTCCATTCCATTCCATTCCATTCCATTCCATTCCATTCCATTCCATTCCGTTCTACTCGGGTTGATTCTATTCCCTTCCATTCCATTCCATTCCATTCCATTGAATTCCATTCCATTCCATTCCATTCCTTTCCATTCCATTCCATTCAATTCCATTCCGTTCTACTCGGGTTGATTGCATTCCATTCCATTCCATTCCATTCCATTCCATTCCATACCATTCGATTCCATTCGATTCCATTCCATTCCATTCCATTCCATTCCATTACAATCCATTCCATTCTACTCGGGTTGATTCCATTCCATTTCATTCCATTCCATTCTATTCCATTGAATTCCATTCCATTCCATTCCTTTCCATTCCATTCCATTCCATTCCGTTCCATTCCATTCGATTCCATTCCATTCCATTCCATTCCATTCCATTCCGTTCCATCCCATTCCATTCCGTTCCATTACATTCGATTCCATTCGATTCCATTCGATTCCATTCCATTCCATTCCATTCCATTCATTCCATTCCATTCCATTCCATTCCTTTCCATTCCAATCCATTCCGTTCTACTCGGGTTGATTCCATTCCATTCCATTCCATTCCATTCCATTCCATTCCATTCCATTCGATTCCATTCCAATCCATTCCATTCTATTCCATTCCATTCCATTCTATTCCATTGAATTCCATTCCATTCCATTCCATTCCATTCCATTCCATTCCATTCCATTCCATTCCATTCCATTCCTTTCCATTCCATTCCGTTCTACTCGGGTTGATTCCATTCCATTCCATTCCATTCCATTCCATTCCATTCCATTCCATTCCATTCCATTCCATTCCATTCCATTCCATTCCATTCCACTCCATTCCATCCCTTTCCATTCCATTCCATTCCATTCCACTCCATTCCATCCGATTCCATTCGATTCCATTCCATTCCATTCAATTCCATTCCATTCCATTTCATTCTATTCCACTGAATTCCATTCCATTCCATTCCATTCCATTCCAATCCACTCCATTCTATTCGGGTTGATTCCATTCCATTCTATTCCATTCCATTCCATTCCATTCCATTCCATTCCATTCCATTCTATTCGATTCCATTCCATTCCATTCCATTCCATTCCATTTATTTCGATTCCATTCCATTCCATTCCATTCCATTCCATTCCATTCCTTTCGATTCCATTCCATTCCATTCCATTCCATTCCATTCCATTCCATTCCAAACCATTCCATTCCGTTCCGTTCTACTCGGGTTTATTCCATTCCATTCCATTCCATTCGATTCTATTCCATTGAATTCCATTCCATTCCATTCCATTCCATTCCATTCCATTCCATTCCATTCCATTCCATTCTACTCGGGTTGATTCCATTCCATTGCATTCCATTCCATTCCATTCCATTCGATTCCATTCTATTCCATTCCATTCCATTCCATTCCATTCCATTCCATTCCATTCCATTTCATTCCATTCCATTCCATTCCATGCCATTCCATTCCATTCCATTCCATTCCATTCCATTCCATTCCATTCCATTCCGTTCTACTCGGGTTGATTCCACTCCATTCCATTCCATTCCATTCCATTCCATTTCTTTGAATGCCATTCCATTCCATTCCATTCCATTCCGTTCTACTCGGGTTGATTCCATTCCATTCCACTCCATTCCATTCCATTCCATTCCATTCCATTCGATTCCATTCGATTCCATTCCATTCCATTCCATTCCATTCCATTCATTCCATTCCATTACAATCCATTCCATTCTACTCGGGTTGATTCCATACCATTTCATTGCATTCCATTCTATTCCATTCAATTCCATTCCATTCCATTCCATTCCATTCCATTCCATTCCATTCCATTCCGTTCCATTCCATTCGATTCCATTCCATTCCATTCCATTGCATTCCATTCCATTCGATTCCATTCGATTCCATTCCATTACATTCCATTCCATTACATTCCATTCCATTCCATTCCATTCCATTCCATTCCATTCCATTCCATTCCATTCCTTTCCATTCCATTCCATTCCGTTCTACTCGGGTTGATTCCATTCCATTCCATTCAATTCCATTCCATTCCATTCCATTCCATTCCATTATATTCCATTGAATTCCATTCCATTCCATTCCATTCCATTCCATTCCATTCCATTCCATTCCATTCCATTCCATTCCATTCCATTCCGTTCTACTCGGGTTGATTCCATTCCATTCCATTCCATTCCATTCCATTCCATTCCATTCCATTCCATTCCATTCCATTCCGTTCTACTCGGGTTGATTCCATTCCATTCCATTCCATTCCTTTCCATTCCATTCCATTCCATTGAATTCCATTCCATTCCATTCCATTCCATTCCATTCCATTCCATTCCATTCCATTCCATTCCATTCCATTCCATTCCATTCCGTTCTACTCGGGTTGATTCCATTCCATTCCATTCCATTCCATTCCATTACATTACATTCCATTCGATTCCATTCGATTCCATTCGATTCCATTCTATTCCATTCCATTCCATTACATTATATTCCATTCCATTCCAATCCATTCCATTCTACTCGGGTTGATTCCATTCCATTCGATTCCATTCCATTCCATTCCCTTCCATTCCATTCCATTCGGTTCCATTCGATTCCATTCGATTCCATTCCATTCCATTCCAATCCATTCCATTCTACTCGGGTTGATTCCATTCCATTCCATTCCAGTCTATTCCATTCCTTTCCATTTCATTGCATTCCATTCCATTCCATTCCATTCCATTCCATTCCATTCCATTCCATTCCATTCCATTCCATTCCATTCCATTCCATTCCATTATATTCCATTGAATTCCATTCCATGCCATTCCATTCCATTCCATTCCATTCCATTCCATTCCATTCCATTCCATTCCATTCCGTTCTACTCGGGTTGATTCCATTCCATTCCATTCCATTCCATTCCATTCCATTCCATTCCATTCCATTCCATTCCTTTCCATTCCAATCCATTCCGTTCTACTCGGGTTGATTACATTCCATTCCATTCCATTCCATTCCATTCCATTCCATTCCATTCCATTCGATTCCATTCCAATCCATTCCATTCTATTCCATTCCATTCCATTCTATTCCATTGAATTCCATTCCATTCCATTCCATTCCATTCCATTCCATTCCATTCCATTCCATTCGATTCCATTCCATTCCATTCCATTCCATTCCATTCCATTCCATTCCATTCCATTATATTCCATTGAATTCCATTCCATTCCATTCCATTCCATTCCATTCCATTCCATTCCATTCCATTCCGTTCTACTCGGGTTGATTCCATTCCATTCCATTCCATTCCATTCCATTCCATTCCATTCCATTCCATTCCTTTCCATTCCAATCCATTCCGTTCTACTCGGGTTGATTCCATTCCTTTCCATTCCATTCCATTCCATTCCATTCCATTTAATTATATTCCATTCCATTTCAATCCATTCCATTCTACTCGGGTTGATTCCATTCCATTCCATTCCATTCCATTCCATTCCATTCCATTCCATTGAATTCCATTCCATTCCATTCCATTCCATTCCATTCCGTTCTACTCGGGTTGATTCTATTCCCTTCCATTCAATTCCATTCCATTCCATTGAATTCCATTCCATTCCATTCCTTTCCTTTCCATTCCATTCCATTCAATTCCATTCCGTTCTACTCGGGTTGATTCCTTTCCATTCCATTCCATTCCATTCCATTCCATTCCATTCCATTCCATTCGATTCCATTCGATTCCATTCCATTCCATTCCATTCCAGTCCATTCCATTCCATTCCATTACAATCCATTCCATTCTACTCGGGTTGATTCCATTCCATTTCATTCCATTCCATTCTATTCCATTGAATTCCATTCCATTCCATTTCATTCCATTCCATTCCATTCCATTCCGTTCCATTCCATTCGATTCCATTCCATTCCATTCCATTCCATTCCATTCCATTCCATTCCATTCGATTCCATTCGATTCCATTCGATTCCATTCCATTCCATTCCATTCCATTCCATTCCATTCCATTCCATTCCTTTCCATTCTATTCCATTCCGTTCTACTCGGGTTGATTCCATTCCATTCCATTCCATTCCATTCCATTCCATTCCATTCCATTCCATTATATTCCATTGAATTCCATTCCATTCCATTCCATTCCATTTCTTTCCATTCCATTCCGTTCTACTCGGGATGATTCCATTCCACTCCATTCCATTCCATTCCATTCCATTCCATTCCATTCCATTCCATTCGATTCCATTTGATTCCATTCCATTCCATTCCATTCCATTCCATTCCATTCCATTCCGTTCCATTCCGTTCCATTCCATTCGATTCCATTCGATTCCATTCGATTCCATTCCATTCCATTCCATTCCATTCAATTCCATTCCATTTCATTTCATTCTATTCCACTGAATTCCATTCCATTCCATTCCATTCCTTTCCATTCCAGTCCATTCCGTTCTACTCGGGTTGAATCCATTCCATTCCATTCCATTCCTTTCCATTCCATTACAATCCATTCCATTCGATTCCATTCCATTCCATTCCATTCCATTCCATTCCATTCCATTCGATTCCATTCGATTCCATTCGATTCCATTCGATTCCATTCCATTCCATTCCATTCCATTCCTTTCCATTCCATTCCATTCCGTTCTACTCGGGTTGATTCCATTCCATTCCATTCCATTCCATTCCATTCCGTTCCATTCCATTATATTCCATTGAATTCCATTCCATTCCATTCCATTCCATTCCATTCCATTCCATTCCATTCCATTCCATTCCATTCCATTCCGTTCTACTCGGGTTGATTCCATTCCATTCCATTCCATTCCATTCCATTCCATTCCATTCCATTCCATTCCATTCCAATCCATTCCATTCTACTCGGGTTGATTCCATTCCATTCCATTCCAGTCTATTCCATTCCTTTCCATTTCATTCCAGTCCATTCCATTCGATTCCATTCCATTCCTTTCCATTTCATTGCATTCCATTCCATTCCATTCCATTTCGTTCCATTCCATTCCATTCCTTTCTACTCGGGTTGATTCCATTCTATTCCATTCCATTCCATTCGATTCCATTCGATTCCATTCGATTCCATTCCATTCCATTCCATTCCATTCCATTCCATTCCATTCCATTCTATTCCATTGAATTCCATTCCATTCCATTCCATTCGATTCCATTCGATTCCATTCCATTCCATTCCCTTCCATTCCATTCCATTCGGTTCCATTCGATTCCATTCGATTCCATTCCATTTCACTCCATTTCATTCCTTTCCGTTCCGTTCCATTCCGTTCCGTTCCATTCCATTCCTTTCTACTCGGGTTGATTCCATTCTATTCCACTCCATTCCATTCGATTCCATTCGATTCCATTCCATTCCATTCCATTCCATTCCATTCCATTCCATTTCATTCCATTCCATTCCATTCCATGCCATTCCATTCCATTCCATTCCATTCCATGCCATTCCATTCCATTCCATTCCATTCCGTTCTACTCGGGTTGATTCCATTCCATTCTATTCCATTCCATTCCATTCCATTTCTTTGAATTCCATTCCATTCCATTCCATTCCATTCCGTTCTACAGGGGTTGATTCCATTCCATTCCATTCCATTCCATTCCATTCCATTCCGTTCCATTCCATTATATTCCATTGAATTCCATTCCATTCCATTCCATTCCATTCCATTCCATTCCATTCCATTCCATTCCATTCCATTCCATTCCATTCCATTCCGTTCTACTCGGGTTGATTCCATTCCATTCCATTCCATTCCATTCCATTCCATTCCATTCCATTCCATTCCATTCCATTCCAATCCATTCCATTCTACTCGGGTTGATTCCATTCCATTCCATTCCAGTCTATTCCATTCCTTTCCATTTCATTCCAGTCCATTCCATTCGATTCCATTCCATTCCTTTCCATTTCATTGCATTCCATTCCATTCCATTCCATTTCGTTCCATTCCATTCCATTCCTTTCTACTCGGGTTGATTCCATTCTATTCCATTCCATTCCATTCGATTCCATTCGATTCCATTCGATTCCATTCCATTCCATTCCATTCCATTCCATTCCATTCCATTCTATTCCATTGAATTCCATTCCATTCCATTCCATTCGATTCCATTCGATTCCATTCCATTCAATTCCCTTCCATTCCATTCCATTCGGTTCCATTCGATTCCATTCGATTCCATTCCATTTCTCTCCATTTCATTCCTTTCCGTTCCGTTCCATTCCGTTCCGTTCCATTCCATTCCTTTCTACTCGGGTTGATTCCATTCTATTCCACTCCATTCCATTCGATTCCATTCGATTCCATTCGATTCCATTCCATTCCATTCCATTCCATTCCATTCCATTCCATTTCATTCCATTCCATTCCATTCCATGCCATTCCATTCCATTCCATTCCATTCCATGCCATTCCATTCCATTCCATTCCATTCCGTTCTACTCGGGTTGATTCCATTCCATTCTATTCCATTCCATTCCATTCCATTTCTTTGAATTCCATTCCATTCCATTCCATTCCATTCCGTTCTACTCGGGTTGATTCCATTCCTTTCCATTCCATTCCATTCCATTCCATTCCATTCCATTCCAATCCATTCCATTCTACTCGGGTTGATTCCATTCCATTCCATTCCATTCCATTCTATTCCATTGAATTAAATTCCATTCCATTCCATTCCATTCCATTCCATTCCATTCCATTCCATTCCATTCCATTCCATTCCATTCCGTTCTACTCGGGTTGATTCTATTCCCTTCCATTCCACTCCATTCCATTCCATTGAATTCCATTCCATTCCATTCCATTCCTTTCCATTCCATTCCATTCAATTCCATTCCGTTCTACTCGGGTTGATTCCATTCCATTCCATTCCATTCCATTCCATTCCATTCCATACCATTCGATTCCATTCGATTCCATTCCATTCCATTCCATTCCATTCCATTACAATCCATTCCATTCTACTCGGGTTGATTCCATTCCATTTCATTCCATTCCATTCTATTCCATTGAATTCCATTCCATTCCATTCCTTTCCATTCCATTCCACTCCATTCCGTTCCATTCCATTCGACTCCATTCCATTCCATTCCATTCCATTCCATTCCATTCCATTCCATTCGATTCCATTCGATTCCATTCGATTACATTCCATTCCATTCCATTCCATTCCTTTCCATTCCATTCCATTCATTCCATTCCTTTCCATTCCATTCCATTCCGTTCTACTCGGGTTGATTCCATTCCATTCCATTCCATTCCATTCCATTCCATTCCATTCCATTCCATTCCATTCCATTATATTCCATTGAATTCCATTCCATTCCATTCCATTCCATTCCATTCCATTCCATTCCATTCCATTCCATTCCATTCCATTCCATTCCAATCCATTCCATTCCATTCCATTCCATTCCACTCCATTCCATCCCTTTCCATTCCATTCCATTCCATTCCACTCCATTCCATCCGATTCCATTCGATTCCATTCCATTCCATTCAATTCCATTCCATTCCATTTCATTCTATTCCACTGAATTCCATTCCATTCCATTCCATTCCATTCCAATCCACTCCATTCTATTCGGGTTGATTCCATTCCATTCTATTCCATTCCATTCCATTCCATTCCATTCCATTCCATTCTATTCGATTCCATTCCATTCCATTCCATTCCATTCCATTCCATTCCATTCTTTTCGATTCCATTATATTCCATTCCATTCCATTCCATTCCTTTCGATTCCATTCCATTCCATTCCATTCCATTCCATTCCATTCCATTCCAAACCATTCCATTCCATTCCTTTCTACTCGGGTTTATTCCATTCCATTCCATTCCATTCCATTCCATTCCATTCTACTCGGGTTGATTCCATTCCATTGCATTCCATTCCATTCCATTCCATTCGATTCCATTCTATTCCATTCCATTCCATTCCATTCCATTCCATTCCATTCCATTTCATTCCATTCCATTCCATTCCATGCCATTCCATTCCATTCCATTCCATTCCATTCCGTTCTACTCGGGTTGATTCCACTCCATTCCATTCCATTCCATTCCATTCCATTTCTTTGAATGCCATTCCATTCCATTCCATTCCATTCCGTTCTACTCGGGTTGATTCCATTCCATTCCACTCCATTCCATTCCATTCCATTCCATTCCATTCCATTCCATTCGATTCCATTCCATTCCATTCCATTCCATTCCATTCATTCCATTCCATTACAATCCATTCCATTCTACTCGGGTTGATTCCATACCATTTCATTGCATTCCATTCTATTCCATTCAATTCCATTCCATTCCATTCCATTCCATTCCATTCCATTCCATTCCGTTCCATTCCATTCGATTCCATTCCATTCCATTCCATTGCATTCCATTCCATTCGATTCCATTCGATTCCATTCCATTCCATTCCATTCCATTCCATTCCATTCCATTCCATTCCATTCCATTCCATTCCATTCCATTCCATTCCATTCCGTTCTACTCGGGTTGATTCCATTCCATTCCATTCCATTCCATTCCATTCCATTCCATTCCATTCCATTCCATTCTACTCGAGTTGATTCCATTCCATTCCATTCCATTCCTTTCCATTCCATTCCATTCCATTGAATTCCATTCCATTCCATTCCATTCCATTCCATTCCATTCCATTCCATTCCATTCCATTCCATTCCGTTCTACTCGGGTTGATTCCATTCCATTCCATTCCATTCCATTCCATTCCATTACATTCCATTCGATTCCATTCGATTCCATTCGCTTCCATTCTATTCCATTCCATTCCATTACATTATATTCCATTCCATTCCAATCCATTCCATTCTACTCGGGTTGATTCCATTCCATTCCATTCCATTCCATTCCATTCCATTCGGTTCCATTCGATTCCATTCGATTCCATTCCATTCCATTCCAATCCATTCCATTCTACTCGGGTTGATTCTATTCCATTCCATTCCAGTCTATTCCATTCCTTTCCATTTCATTCCAGTCGATTCCATTCGATTCCATCCCATTCCTTTCCATTTCATTGCATTCCATTCCATTCCATTCCATTCCATTCCATTCCATTCCATTCCATTCCATTCCATTCCATTCCATTCCATTCCATTCCATTCCATTCCATTCGATTCCATTCCATTCCATTCCATTCCATTCCATTCCATTCCATTCCATTCCATTCCATTCCATTATATTCCATTGAATTCCATTCCATGCCATTCCATTCCATTCCATTCCATTCCATTCCATTCCATTCCATTCCGTTCTACTCGGGTTGATTCCATTCCATTCCATTCCATTCCATTCCATTCCATTCCATTCCATTCCATTCCTTTCCATTCCAATCCATTCCGTTCTACTCGGGTTGATTCCATTCCATTCCATTCCATTCCATTCCATTCCATTCCATTCCATTCCATTCGATTCCATTCCAATCCATTCCATTCTATTCCATTCCATTCCATTCTATTCCATTGAATTCCATTCCATTCCATTCCATTCCATTCCATTCCATTCCATTCGATTCCATTCCATTCCATTCCATTCCATTCCATTCCATTCCATTCCATTCCATTCCATTCCATTCCATTATATTCCATTGAATTCCATTCCATTCCATTCCATTCCATTCCATTCCATTCCATTCCATTCCATTCCATTCCGTTCTACTCGGGTTGATTCCATTCCATTCCATTCCATTCCATTCCATTCCATTCCATTCCATTCCATTCCATTCCATTCCTTTCCATTCCAATCCATTCCGTTCTACTCGGGTTGATTCCATTCCATTCCATTCCATTCCATTCCATTCCATTCCATTCCATTCCATTCCATTCCATTCCATTCCATTCCATTCCATTCGATTCCATTCCAATCCATTCCATTCTATTCCATTCCATTCCATTCTATTCCATTGAATTCCATTCCATTCCATTCCATTCCATTCCATTCCATTCCATTCCATTCCATTCCATTCCATTCCATTCCATTCCATTCCTTTCCATTCCATTCCGTTCTACTCGGGTTGATTCCATTCCATTCCATTCCTTTCCATTCCATTCCATTCCATTCCATTCCATTCCATTCCACTCCATTCCATCCCTTTCCATTCAATTCCATTCCATTCCACTCCATTCCATCCGATTCCATTCGATTCCATTCCATTCCATTCAATTCCATTCCATTCCATTTCATTCTATTCCACTGAATTCCATTCCATTCCATTCCATTCCATTCCAATCCACTCCATTCTATTCGGGTTGATTCCATTCCATTCCATTCCATTCTATTCCATTCCATTCCATTCCATTCCATTCGATTCCATTCCATTCCATTCCATTCGATTCCATTCCATACCATTCCATTCCATTCCATTCCATTCCTTTCGATTCCATTCCATTCCATTCCATTCCATTCCATTCCATTCCATTCGATTCAATTCCATTCCATTCCATTCCATTCCATTCCAAACCATTCCATTCCATTCCGTTCTACTCGGGTTCATTCCATTCCATTCCATTCCATTCCATTCTATTCCATGGAATTCCATTCCATTCCATTCCATTCCATTCCATTCCATTCCATACCATTCCATTCCATTCTACTCGGGTTGATTCCATTCCATTGCATTCCATTCCATTCCATTCCATTCGATTCCATTCGATTCCATTCTATTCCATTCCATTCCATTCCATTCCATTCCATTCCATTCCAATCCATTCCATTCTACTCGTTTTGATTCCATTCCATTCCATTCCATTCCATTCCCTTCCATTCCATTCCATTCGGTTCGTTTCGATTCCATTCGATTCCATTCCATTTCACTCCATTCCATTCCGTTCACTTCCGTTCCGTTCCGTTCCGTTCCGTTCTATTCGGGTTGATTCCATTCTATTCCACTCCATTCCATTCGATTCCATTCGATTCCATTCGATTCCATTCCATTCCATTCCATTCCATTCCATTCCATTCCATTCCATTCCATTCCATTCTATTCTATTGAATTCCATTCCATTCCATTCCATTCCATTCCAATCCATTCCATTCTACTCGGGTTGATTCCATTCCATTCCATTCCATTCCATTCCATTCCATTCCATTCCCTTCTTTCCATTCCATTCGGTTCCCTTCGTTTCCATTCGATTCCATTCCATTTCACTCCATTCCATTCGGTTCCATTCTGTTCCATTCCGTTCCGTTCCGTTCCGTTCCATTCCATTCCGTTCTACTCGGGTTGATTCCATTCTATTCCACTCCATTCCTTTCGATTCCATTCGATTCCATTCGATTCCATTCCATTCCATTCCATTCCATTCCATTCCATTTCATTTTTTCCATTGAATTCCATTCCATTCCATTCCATTCCATTACAATCCATTCCAATCTACTCGGGTTGATTCCATTCCATTCCATTCCATTCCATTCCATTCCATTCCATTCCATTCCGTTCCATTCAATTCCATTCGATTCCATTCGATTCCATTCCATTACATTCCATTCCATTCGATTCCATTCCATTCCATTCCATTCCATTCGATTCCATTGCATTCCATTCCATTCCATTCCATTCCATTTGATTCCATTCGATTCCATTCCATTCCATTCCATTCCATTCCATTCCATTTCCTTTTTTCCACTGAATTCCATTCCATTCCATTCCATTCCATTCCAATCCATTCCAATCTACTCGGGTTGATTCCATTCAATTCCATTCCATTCCATTCCATTCCATTCCATTCCATTCCATTCCATTCCATTCGATTCCATTCCATTCCATTCCATTCCATTCCATTCGATTCCATTCGATTCCATTCCATTCAATTCCATTCCATTCCATTCCATTCCATTCCATTCCATTCTACTCGGGTTCATTCCATTCAATTCCATTCCATTCCATTCCATTCCATTCCATTCCATTCCATTCCATTGCATTCCATTCCATTCCATTCCATTCCATTCCATTCCATTCCATTCCGTTCTACTCGGGTTGATTCCATTCCATTCCATTCCATTCCATTCCATTCCATTCCATTCCCTTCCATTCCATTCCATTCGGTTCCATTCGACTCCATTTGATTCCGTTCCATTTCACTCCATTCCATTCCGTTCCGTTCCGTTCCGTTCTGTTCCGTTCCGTTCTATTCGGGTTGATTCCACTCTATTCCACTCCATTCCATTCGATTCCATTCGATTCCATTCGATTCCATTCAATTCCATTCCATTCCATTCCATTCCTTTCCATTCCCTTCCATTCCATTCTATTGAATTACATTCCATTCCATTCCATTCCATTCCTATCCATTCCATTCTACTCGGGTTGATTCCATTCCGTTCCATTCCATTCCATTCCATTCCATTCCATTCCATTCCATTCCATTCCGTTCTACTCGGGTTCATTCCATTCCATTCCATTCCATTCCATTCCATTCCATTCCATTCAATTCCATTCCATTCCATTCCATTCCGTTCCATTCCATTCCATTCCATTCCATTCCATTTCATTCCAGTCCATTCCATTCGATTCCATTCGATTCCATTCCATTTCATTGCATTCCATTCCATTCCTTTCCATTCCATTCCATTCCATTCCATTCCGTTCCATTCCTTTCTACTCGGGTTGATTCCATTCCATTCCATTCAATTCCATTCCATTCTATTCCATTGAATTCCATTCCATGCCATTCCATTCCATTCCATTCCACTCCATTCCACTCCATTCCATTCCATTCCATTCCATTCCATTCCATTCCGTTCCATTCCGTTCCGTTCCGTTCCATTCCGTTCCATTCCATTCCATTCCATTCCATTCCATTCCATTCCATTCCATTCCTTTCCATTCCATTCCATTCCGTTCTACTCGGGTTGATTCCATTCCATTCCGTTCCATTCCATTGAATTCCATTCCATTCCATTCCATTCCGTTCCATTCCATTCCGTTCTACTCGGGTTGATTCCATTCTATTCCACTCCATTCCATTCGATTCCATTCGATTCCATTCGATTCTGTTCCATTCCATTCCATTTCATTTTTTCCATTGAATTACATTCCATTCCATTCCATTCCATTCCAATCCATTCCAATCTACTCGGGTTGATTCCATTCCATTCCATTCCATTCCATTCCATGCCACTCCATTCCATTCCATTCCATTCCATTCGATTCCATTCGATTCCATTCCATTCCATTCCATTCCATTCCATTCCATTCCATTCCATTCCATTCCATTCCATTCCATTCGATTCCATTCCATTCCTTTCCATTCCATTCCATTTCATTTTTTCCATTGAATTCCATTCCACTCCATTCCATTCCTTTCCAATCCATTCCAATCTACTCGGGTTGATTCCATTCCATTCCATTCCATTCAATTCCATTCCATTCCATTCCATTCGATTCCATTCCATTCCATTCCATTCCATTCGATTCCATTCCATTCCATTCCATTCCATTCCATTCCATTCCATTCCATTCGATTCCATTCCATTCCATTCCATTCCATTCCATTCCATTCCATTCCTATCCATTCCATTCTACTCGGGTTGATTCCATTCCATTCCATTCCATTCCATTCCATTCCATTCCATTCCATTCCATTCCTTTCCATTCCATTCCGTTCTACTCGGGTTGATTCCATTCCATTCCATTCCATTCCATTCCATTCCATTCCATTCCATTCCATTCCATTCCACTCCATTCCATCCCTTTCCATTCAATTCCATTCCATTCCACTCCATTCCATCCGATTCCATTCGATTCCATTCCATTCCATTCAATTCCATTCCATTCCATTTCATTCTATTCCACTGAATTCCATTCCATTCCATTCCATTCCTTTCCAATCCACTCCATTCTATTCGGGTTGATTCCATTCCATTCCATTCCATTCTATTCCATTCCATTCCATTCCATTCCATTCCATTCCATTCCATTCCATTCGATTCCATTCCATACCATTCCATTCCATTCCATTCCATTCCTTTCGATTCCATTCCATTCCATTCCATTCCATTCCATTCGATTCAATTCCATTACATTCCATTCCATTCCATTCCAAACCATTCCATTCCATTCCGTTCTACTCGGGTTCATTCCATTCCATTCCATTCCATTCCATTCTATTCCATTGAATTCCATTCCATTCCATTCCATTCCATTCCATTCCATTCCATTCCATTCCATTCCATTCCATTCCATTCTACTCGGGTTGATTCCATTCCATTGCATTCCATTCCATTCCATTCCATTCGATTCCATTCGATTCCATTCTATTCCATTCCATTCCATTCCATTCCATTCCATTCCATTCCATTCCATTCCATTCTTTTCTATTGAATTCCATTCCATACCTTTCCATTCCATTCCATTCCAATCCATTCCATTCTACTCGGGTTGATTCCATTCCATTCCATTCCATTCCATTCCATTCCATTCCATTCCCTTCTATCCATTCCATTCGGTTCCCTTCGATTCCATTCGATTCCATTCCATTTCACTCCATTCCATTCGGTTCCATTCCGTTCCATTCCGTTCCGTTCCGTTCCGTTCCATTCCATTCCGTTCTACTCGGGTTGATTCCATTCTATTCCACTCCATTCCTTTCGATTCCATTCGATTCCATTCGATTCCATTCCATTCCATTCCATTCCATTCCATTCCATTTCATTTTTTCCATTGAATTCCATTCCATTCCATTCCATTCCATTCCAATCCATTCCAATCTACTCGGGTTGATTCCATTCCATTCCATTCCATTCCATTCCATTCCGTTCCATTCAATTCCATTCGATTCCATTCGATTCCATTCCATTCCATTCCATTCCATTCGATTCCATTCCATTCCATTCCATTCCATTCGATTCCATTCCATTCCATTCCATTCCATTCCATTCCATTCCATTCCATTCCATTCCATTCCATTCGATTCCATTCCAATCCATTCCATTCTATTCCATTCCATTCCATTCTATTCCATTGAATTCCATTCCATTCCATTCCATTCCATTCCATTCCATTCCATTCGATTCCATTCCATTCCATTCCATTCCATTCCATTCCATTCCATTCCATTCCATTCCATTCCATTATATTCCATTGAATTCCATTCCATTCCATTCCATTCCATTCCATTCAATTCCATTCCATTCCATTCCATTCCGTTCTACTCGGGTTGATTCCATTCCATTCCATTCCATTCCATTCCATTCCATTCCATTCCATTCCATTCCTTTCCATTCCAATCCATTCCGTTCTACTCGGGTTGATTCCATTCCATTCCATTCCATTCCATTCCATTCCATTCCATTCCATTCCATTCCATTCCATTCCATTCCATTCCATTCCATTCGATTCCATTCCAATCCATTCCATTCTATTCCATTCCATTCCATTCTATTCCATTGAATTCCATTCCATTCCATTCCATTCCATTCCATTCCATTCCATTCCATTCCATTCCATTCCTTTCCATTCCATTCCGTTCTACTCGGGTTGATTCCATTCCATTCCATTCCATTCCATTCCATTCCATTCCATTCCATTCCATTCCACTCCATTCCATCCCTTTCCATTCAATTCCATTCCATTCCTCTCCATTCCATCCGATTCCATTCGATTCCATTCCATTCCATTCAATTCCATTCCATTCCATTTCATTCTATTCCACTGAATTCCATTCCATTCCATTCCATTCCATTCCAATCCACTCCATTCTTTTCGGGTTGATTCCATTCCATTCCATTCCATTCTATTCCATTCCATTCCATTCCATTCCATTCGATTCCATTCCATTCCATTCCATTCGATTCCATTCCATACCATTCCATTCCATTCCATTCCATTCCTTTCGATTCCATTCCATTCCATTCCATTCCATTCCATTCCATTCCATTCGATTCAATTCCATTCCATTCCATTCCATTCCATTCCAAACCATTCCATTCCATTCCGTTCTACTCGGGTTCATTCCATTCCATTCCATTCCATTCCATTCTATTCCATGGAATTCCATTCCATTCCATTCCATTCCATTCCATTCCATTCCATACCATTCCATTCCATTCTAATCGGGTTGATTCCATTCCATTGCATTCCATTCCATTCCATTCCATTCGATTCCATTCGATTCCATTCTATTCCATTCCATTCCATTCCATTCCATTCCATTCCATTCCATTCCAATCCATTCCATTCTACTCGTTTTGATTCCATTCCATTCCATTCCATTCCATTCCCTTCCATTCCATTCCATTCGGTTCGTTTCGATTCCATTCGATTCCATTCCATTTCACTCCATTCCATTCCGTTCACTTCCGTTCCGTTCCGTTCCGTTCCGTTCTATTCGGGTTGATTCCATTCTATTCCACTCCATTCCATTCGATTCCATTCGATTCCATTCGATTCCATTCCATTCCATTCCATTCCATTCCATTCCATTCCATTCCATTCTATTCTATTGAATTCCATTCCATTCCATTCCATTCCATTCCATTCCAATCCATTCCATTCTACTCGGGTTGATTCCATTCCATTCCATTCCATTCCATTCCATTCCATTCCATTCCCTTCTTTCCATTCCATTCGGTTCCCTTCGTTTCCATTCGATTCCATTCCATTTCACTCCATTCCATTCGGTTCCATTCTGTTCCATTCCGTTCCGTTCCGTTCCGTTCCATTCCATTCCGTTCTACTCGGGTTGATTCCATTCTATTCCACTCCATTCCTTTCGATTCCATTCGATTCCATTCGATTCCATTCCATTCCATTCCATTCCATTCCATTCCATTTCATTTTTTCCATTGAATTCCATTCCATTCCATTCCATTCCATTCCAATCCATTCCAATCTACTCGGGTTGATTCCATTCCATTCCATTCCATTCCATTCCATTCCATTCCATTCCGTTCCATTCAATTCCATTCGATTCCATTCGATTCCATTCCATTCCATTCCATTCCATTCGATTCCATTCCATTCCATTCCATTCCATTCGATTCCATTCCATTCCATTCCATTCCATTCCATTCCATTTGATTCCATTCGATTCCATTCCATTCCATTCCATTCCATTCCATTCCATTTCCTTTTTTCCACTGAATTACATTCCATTCCATTCCATTCCATTCCAATCCATTCCAATCTACTCGGGTTGATTCCATTCAATTCCATTCCATTCCATTCCATTCCATTCCATTCCATTCCATTCCATTCGATTCCATTCCATTCCATTCCATTCCATTCCATTCCATTCCATTCGATTCCATTCGATTCCATTCCATTCAATTCCATTCCATTCCATTCCATTCCATTCCATTCCATTCTACTCGGGTTCATTCCATTCAATTCCATTCCATTCCATTCCATTCCATTCCATTCCATTCCATTGCATTCCATTCCATTCCATTCCATTCCATTCCATTCCATTCCGTTCTACTCGGGTTGATTCCATTCCATTCCATTCCATTCCATTCCATTCCATTCCATTCCCTTCCATTCCATTCCATTCGGTTCCATTCGACTCCATTTGATTCCGTTCCATTTCACTCCATTCCATTCCGTTCCGTTCCGTTCCGTTCTGTTCCGTTCCGTTCTATTCGGGTTGATTCCACTCTATTCCACTCCATTCCATTCGATTCCATTCGATTCCATTCGATTCCATTCAATTCCATTCCATTCCATTCCATTCCTTTCCATTCCCTTCCATTCCATTCTATTGAATTACATTCCATTCCATTCCATTCCATTCATATCCATTCCATTCTACTCGGGTTGATTCCATTCCGTTCCATTCCATTCCATTCCATTCCATTCCATTCCATTCCATTCCATTCCATTCCGTTCTACTCGGGTTCATTCCATTCCATTCCATTCCATTCCATTCCATTCCATTCAATTCCATTCCATTCCATTCCATTCCATTCCATTCCGTTCCATTCCATTCCATTCCATTCCATTCCATTTCATTCCAGTCCATTCCATTCGATTCCATTCGATTCCATTCCATTTCATTGCATTCCATTCCATTCCTTTCCATTCCATTCCATTCCATTCCATTCCGTTCCATTCCTTTCTACTCGGGTTGATTCCATTCCATTCCATTCAATTCCATTCCATTCTATTCCATTGAATTCCATTCCATTCCATTCCATTCCATTCCATTCCACTCCATTCCACTCCATTCCATTCCATTCCATTCCATTCCATTCCATTCCGTTCCATTCCGTTCCGTTCCGTTCCATTCCGTTCCATTCCATTCCATTCCATTCCATTCCATTCCATTCCATTCCATTCCTTTCCATTCCATTCCATTCCGTTCTACTCGGGTTGTTTCCATTCCATTCCGTTCCATTCCATTGAATTCCATTCCATTCCATTCCATTCCGTTCCATTCCATTCCGTTCTACTCGGGTTGATTCCATTCTATTCCACTCCATTCCATTCGATTCCATTCGATTCCATTCGATTCTGTTCCATTCCATTCCATTTCATTTTTTCCATTGAATTACATTCCATTCCATTCCATTCCATTCCAATCCATTCCAATCTACTCGGGTTGATTCCATTCCATTCCATTCCATTCCATTCCATGCCACTCCATTCCATTCCATTCCATTCCATTCGATTCCATTCGATTCCATTCCATTCCATTCCATTCCATTCCATTCCATTCCATTCCATTCCATTCCATTCGATTCCATTCCATTCCTTTCCATTCCATTCCATTTCATTTTTTCCATTGAATTCCATTCCACTCCATTCCATTCCTTTCCAATCCATTCCAATCTACTCGGGTTGATTCCATTCCATTCCATTCCATTCCATTCCATTCCATTCCATTCCATTCCATTCCATTCCATTCCATTCCATTCCATTCGATTCCATTCCATTCCATTCCATTCCATTCCATTCCATTCCATTCGATTCCATTCCATTCCATTCCATTCCATTCCATTCCATTCCATTCCTATCCATTCCATTCTACTCGGGTTGATTCCATTCCATTCCATTCCATTCCATTCCATTCCATTCCATTCCATTCCATTCCTTTCCATTCCATTCCGTTCTACTCGGGTTGATTCCATTCCATTCCATTCCATTCCATTCCATTCCATTCCATTCCATTCCATTCCATTCCACTCCATTCCATCCCTTTCCATTCAATTCCATTCCATTCCACTCCATTCCATCCGATTCCATTCGATTCCATTCCATTCCATTCAATTCCATTCCATTCCATTTCATTCTATTCCACTGAATTCCATTCCATTCCATTCCATTCCTTTCCAATCCACTCCATTCTATTCGGGTTGATTCCATTCCATTCCATTCCATTCTATTCCATTCCATTCCATTCCATTCCATTCGATTCCATTCCATTCCATTCCATTCGATTCCATTCCATACCATTCCATTCCATTCCATTCCATTCCTTTCGATTCCATTCCATTCCATTCCATTCCATTCCATTCCATTCGATTCAATTCCATTACATTCCATTCCATTCCATTCCAAACCATTCCATTCCATTCCGTTCTACTCGGGTTCATTCCATTCCATTCCATTCCATTCCATTCTATTCCATTGAATTCCATTCCATTCCATTCCATTCCATTCCATTCCATTCCATTCCATTCCATTCCATTCCATTCCATTCTACTCGGGTTGATTCCATTCCATTGCATTCCATTCCATTCCATTCCATTCGATTCCATTCGATTCCATTCTATTCCATTCCATTCCATTCCATTCCATTCCATTCCATTCCATTCCATTCCAATCCATTCCATTCTACTCGTTTTGATTCCATTCCATTCCATTCCATTCCATTACCTTCCATTCCATTCCATTCGGTTCCTTTCGATTCCATTCGATTCCATTCCATTTCACTCCATTCCAATCCGTTCACTTCCGTTCCGTTCCGTTCCGTTCTATTCGGGTTGATTCCATTCTATTCCACTCCACTCCATTCGATTCCATTCGATTCCATTCGATTCCATTCCATTCCATTCCATTCCATTCCATTCCATTCCATTCCATTCCATTCCATTCCATTCTATTCTATTGAATTCCATTCCATACCATTCCATTCCATTCCATTCCAATCCATTCCATTCTACTCGGGTTGATTCCATTCCATTCCATTCCATTCCATTCCATTCCATTCCATTCCCTTCTATCCATTCCATTCGGTTCCCTTCGATTCCATTCGATTCCATTCCATTTCACTCCATTCCATTCGGTTCCATTCCGTTCCATTCCGTTCCGTTCCGTTCCGTTCCATTCCATTCCGTTCTACTCGGGTTGATTCCATTCTATTCCACTCCATTCCTTTCGATTCCATTCGATTCCATTCGATTCCATTCGATTCCATTCCATTCCATTCCATTCCATTTCATTTTTTCCATTGAATTCCATTCCATTCCTTTCCATTCCATTCCAATCCATTCCAATCTACTCGGGTTGATTCCATTCCATTCCATTCCATTCCATTCCATTCCGTTCCATTCAATTCCATTTGATTCCATTCGATTCCATTCCATTCCATTCCATTCCATTCGATTCCATTCCATTCCATTCCATTCCATTCGATTCCATTCCATTCCATTCCATTCCATTCCATTCCATTCGATTCCGTTCGATTCCATTCCATTCCATTCCATTCCATTTCATTTTTTCCATTGAATTCCATTCCATTCCATTCCATTCCATTCCAATCCATTCCAATCTACTCGGGTTGATTCCATTCCATTCCATTCCATTCCATTCCATTCCATTCCATTCCATTCCATTCGATTCCATTCCATTCCATTCCATTCCATTCCATTCCATTCCATTCGATTCCATTCCATTCCATTCCATTCCATTCCATTCCATTCCATTCAATTCCATTCCATTCCATTCCGTTCTACTCGGGTTCATTCCATTCCATTCCATTCCATTCCATTCCATTCCGTTCTACTCGGGTTGATTCCATTCCATTCCATTCCATTCCATTCCATTCCATTCCATTCCATTCCATTCCATTCCATTCCATTCCATTTGGTTCCATTCGACTCCATTTGATTCCATTCCATTTCACTCCATTCCATTCCGTTCCGTTCCGTTCTGTTCTGTTCCGTTCCGTTCTATTCGGGTTGATTCCACTCTATTCCACTCCATTCCATTCGATTCCATTCGATTCCATTCGATTCCATTCCATTCCATTCCATTCCATTCCTTTCCATTCCCTTCCATTCCATTCTATTGAATTCCATTCCATTCCATTCCATTCCATTCCAATCCATTCCAATCTACTCGGGTTGATTCCATTCCATTCCATTCCATTCCATTCCATGCCACTCCATTCCATTCCATTCCATTCCATTCGATTCCATTCGATTCCATTCCATTCCATTCCATTCCATTCCATTCCATTCCATTCCATTCCATTCCATTCGATTCCATTCCATTCCTTTCCATTCCATTCCATTTCATTTTTTCCATTGAATTCCATTCCACTCCATTCCATTCCATTCCAATCCATTCCAATCTACTCGGGTTGATTCCATTCCATTCCATTGCATTCCATTCCATTCCATTCCATTCGATTCCATTCCATTCCATTCCATTCCATTCGATTCCATTCCATTCCATTCCATTCCATTCCATTCCATTCCATTCCATTCGATTCCATTCGATTCCATTCCAT
The DNA here is from genome assembly GCF_029281585.2 of Gorilla gorilla gorilla. Lineage (NCBI taxonomy): Eukaryota > Metazoa > Chordata > Mammalia > Primates > Hominidae > Gorilla > Gorilla gorilla. Next base: position 59,277,136 of record NC_073239.2, read on the forward strand.
TCCATTCCATTCCATTCCATTCCATTCCGTTCCTATCCATTCCAATCTACTCGGGTTGATTCCATTCCATTCCATTCCATTCCATTCCATTCCATTCCATTCCATTCCATTCCATTCCATTCCATTCCATTCCATTCCATTCGATTCCATTCCATTCCATTCCATTCCATTCCATTCGATTCCATTCGATTCCATTCCATTCCATTCCATTCCATTCCATTCCATTCCATTCAATTCCATTCCATTCCATTCCGTTCTACTCGGGTTCATTCCATTCCATTCCATTCCATTCCATTCCATTCCGTTCTACTCGGGTTGATTCCATTCCATTCCATTCCATTCCATTCCATTCCATTCCATTCCCTTCCATTCCATTCCATTCCATTTGGTTCCATTCGACTCCATTTGATTCCATTCCATTTCACTCCATTCCATTCCGTTCCGTTCCGTTCAGTTCTGTTCCGTTCCGTTCTATTCGGGTTGATTCCACTCTATTCCACTCCATTCCATTCGATTCCATTCGATTCCATTCGATTCGATTCCATTCCATTCCATTCCATTCCATTCCTTTCCATTCCCTTCCATTCCATTCTATTGAATTCCATTCCATTCCATTCCATTCCATTCCAATCCATTCCAATCTACTCGGGTTGATTCCATTCCATTCCATTCCATTCCATTCCATGCCACTCCATTCCATTCCATTCCATTCCATTCCATTCCATTCCATTCCATTCCATTCCATTCCACTCCATTCCATCCCTTTCCATTCAATTCCATTCCATTCCACTCCATTCCATCCGATTCCATTCGATTCCATTCCATTCCATTCAATTCCATTCCATTCCATTTCATTCTATTCCACTGAATTCCATTCCATTCCATTCCATTCCTTTCCAATCCACTCCATTCTATTCGGGTTGATTCCATTCCATTCCATTCCATTCTATTCCATTCCATTCCATTCCATTCCATTCGATTCCATTCCATTCCATTCCATTCGATTCCATTCCATACCATTCCATTCCATTCCATTCCATTCCTTTCGATTCCATTCCATTCCATTCCATTCCATTCCATTCCATTCCATTCCATTCGATTCAATTCCATTACATTCCATTCCATTCCATTCCAAACCATTCCATTCCATTCCGTTCTACTCGGGTTCATTCCATTCCATTCCATTCCATTCCATTCTATTCCATTGAATTCCATTCCATTCCATTCCATTCCATTCCATTCCATTCCATTCCATTCCATTCCATTCCATTCCATTCCATTCTACTCGGGTTGATTCCATTCCATTGCATTCCATTCCATTCCATTCCATTCGATTCCATTCGATTCCATTCTATTCCATTCCATTCCATTCCATTCCATTCCATTCCATTCCATTCCAATCCATTCCATTCTACTCGTTTTGATTCCATTCCATTCCATTCCATTCCATTACCTTCCATTCCATTCCATTCGGTTCCTTTCGATTCCATTCGATTCCATTCCATTTCACTCCATTCCAATCCGTTCACTTCCGTTCCGTTCCGTTCCGTTCTATTCGGGTTGATTCCATTCTATTCCACTCCATTCCATTCGATTCCATTCGATTCCATTCGATTCCATTCCATTCCATTCCATTCCATTCCATTCCATTCCATTCCATTCCATTCTATTCTATTGAATTCCATTCCATACCATTCCATTCCATTCCATTCCAATCCATTCCATTCTACTCGGGTTGATTCCATTCCATTCCATTCCATTCCATTCCATTCCATTCCATTCCCTTCTATCCATTCCATTCGGTTCCCTTCGATTCCATTCGATTCCATTCCATTTCACTCCATTCCATTCGGTTCCATTCCGTTCCATTCCGTTCCGTTCCGTTCCGTTCCATTCCATTCCGTTCTACTCGGGTTGATTCCATTCTATTCCACTCCATTCCTTTCGATTCCATTCGATTCCATTCGATTCCATTCCATTCCATTCCATTCCATTCCATTCCATTCCATTCCATTCGATTCCGTTCGATTCCATTCCATTCCATTCCATTCCATTCCATTCCATTTCATTTTTTCCATTGAATTCCATTCCATTCCATTCCATTCCATTCCAATCCATTCCAATCTACTCGGGTTGATTCCATTCCATTCCATTCCATTCCATTCCATTCCATTCCATTCCATTCCATTCGATTCCATTCCATTCCATTCCGTTCCATTCCATTCCATTCCATTCGATTCCATTCCATTCCGTTCCATTCCATTCCATTCCATTCCATTCCATTCCATTCCATTCCATTCGATTCCATTCCATTCCATTCCATTCCATTCCATTCCATTCCATTCGATTCCATTCCATTCCGTTCCATTCCATTCCATTCCATTCCATTCCATTCCATTCCATTCCATTCCATTCCATTCCATTTGGTTCCATTCGACTCCATTTGATTCCATTCCATTTCACTCCATTCCATTCCGTTCCGTTCCGTTCCGTTCTGTTCCGTTCCGTTCTATTCGGGTTGATTCCACTCTATTCCACTCCATTCCATTCGATTCCATTCGATTCCATTCGATTCCATTCCATTCCATTCCATTCCATTCCTTTCCATTCCCTTCCATTCCATTCTATTGAATTCCATTCCATTCCATTCCATTCCATTCCAATCCATTCCAATCTACTCGGGTTGATTCCATTCCATTCCATTCCATTCCATTCCATGCCACTCCATTCCATTCCATTCCATTCCATTCGATTCCATTCGATTCCATTCCATTCCATTCCATTCCATTCCATTCCATTCCATTCCATTCCATTCCATTCCATTCCATTCGATTCCATTCCATTCCTTTCCATTCCATTCCATTTCATTTTTTCCATTGAATTCCATTCCACTCCATTCCATTCCATTCCAATCCATTCCAATCTACTCGGGTTGATTCCATTCCATTCCATTGCATTCCATTCCATTCCATTCCATTCGATTCCATTCCATTCCATTCCATTCCATTCGATTCCATTCCATTCCATTCCATTCCATTCCATTCCATTCCATTCCATTCGATTCCATTCGATTCCATTCCATTCCATTCCATTCCATTCCATTCCATTCCATTCCTATCCATTCCAATCTACTCGGGTTGATTCCATTCCATTCCATTCCATTCCATTCCATTCCATTCCATTCCATTCCATTCCATTCCATTCCATTCCATTCCATTCCATTCGATTCCATTCCATTCCATTCCATTCCATTCCATTCCATTCGATTCCATTCGATTCCATTCCATTCCATTCCATTCCATTCCATTCCATTCAATTCCATTCCATTCCATTCCGTTCTACTCGGGTTCATTCCATTCCATTCCATTCCATTCCATTCCATTCCGTTCTACTCGGGTTGATTCCATTCCATTCCATTCCATTCCATTCCATTCCATTCCATTCCCTTCCATTCCATTCCATTCCATTTGGTTCCATTCGACTCCATTTGATTCCATTCCATTTCACTCCATTCCATTCCGTTCCGTTCCGTTCCGTTCTGTTCCGTTCCGTTCTATTCGGGTTGATTCCACTCTATTCCACTCCATTCCATTCGATTCCATTCGATTCCATTCGATTCCATTCCATTCCATTCCATTCCATTCCATTCCTTTCCATTCCCTTCCATTCCATTCTATTGAATTCCATTCCATTCCATTCCATTCCATTCCAATCCATTCCAATCTACTCGGGTTGATTCCATTCCATTCCATTCCATTCCATTCCATGCCACTCCATTCCATTCCATTCCATTCCATTCGATTCCATTCGATTCCATTCCATTCCATTCCATTCCATTCCATTCCATTCCATTCCATTCCATTCCATTCGATTCCATTCCATTCCTTTCCATTCCATTCCATTTCATTTTTTGCATTGAATTCCATTCCACTCCATTCCATTCCATTCCAATCCATTCCAATCTACTCGGGTTGATTCCATTCCATTCCATTGCATTCCATTCCATTCCATTCCATTCGATTCCATTCCATTCCATTCCATTCCATTCGATTCCATTCCATTCCATTCCATTCCATTCCATTCCATTCCATTCCATTCGATTCCATTCGATTCCATTCCATTCCATTCCATTCCATTCCATTCCATTCCATTCCATTCCGTTCTACTCGGGTTCATTCCATTCCATTCCATTCCATTCCATTCCATTCCATTCCATTCCATTCCGTTCAACTCGCGTCCATTCCATTCCTTTCCATTCCATTCGATTCCATTCCATTCCATTCGATTCCATTCCATTCCATTCCATTCCATTCCAATGCATTCCATTCTACTCGGGTTGATTCCATTCCATTCCATTCCATTCCAATCCATTCCAATCTACTCGGGTTGATTCCATTCCATTCCATTCCATTCCATTCCATTCCATTCCATTCCATTCCGTTCCATTCAATTCCATTCGATTCCATTCGATTCCATTCCATTCCATTCCATTCCATTCGATTCCATTCCATTCCATTCCATTCCATTCGATTCCATTCCATTCCATTCCATTCCATTCCATTCCATTCGATTCCATTCGATTCCATTCCATTCCATTCTATTCCATTCCATTCCATTTCATTTTTTCCATTGAATTCCATTCCATTCCATTCCATTCCATTCCATTCCATTCCATTTCATTTTTTCCATTGAATTCCATTCCATTCCATTCCATTCTATTCCAATCCATTCCAATCTACTCGGGTTGATTCCATTCCATTCCATTCCATTCCATTCCATTCCATTCCATTCCATTCCATTCGATTCCATTCCATTCCATTCCATTCCATTCCATTCCATTCGATTCCATTCGATTCCATTCCATTCCATTCCATTCCATTCCATTCCATTCCATTCCATTCAATTCCATTCCATTCCATTCCGTTCTACTCGGGTTCATTCCATTCTATTCCATTCCATTCCATTCCATTCCATTCCATTCCATTGCATTCCATTCCATTCCATTCCATTCCATTCCATTCCATTCCGTTCTACTCGGGTTGATTCCATTCCATTCCATTCCATTCCATTCCATTCCATTCCATTCCATTCCATTCCATTCCCTTCCATTCCATTCCATTCGGTTCCATTCGACTCCATTTGATTCCATTCCATTTCACTCCATTCCATTCCGTTCAGTTCCGTTCCGTTCTGTTCCGTTCCGTTCTATTCGGGTTGATTCCACTCTATTCCACTCCATTCCATTCGATTCCATTCGATTCCATTCGATTCCATTCCATTCCATTCCATTCCATTCCATTCCATTCCTTTCCATTCCCTTCCATTCCATTCTATTGAATTACATTCCATTCCATTCCATTCCATTCCTATCCATTCCATTCTACTCGGGTTGATTCCATTCCGTTCCATTCCATTCCATTCCATTCCATTCCATTCCATTCCATTCCATTCCATTCCATTCCATTCCGTTCTACTCGGGTTCATTCCATTCCATTCCATTCCATTCCATTCCATTCCATTCCATTCAATTCCATTCAATTCCATTCCATTCCATTCCATTCCGTTCCGTTCCATTCCATTCCATTCCATTCCATTCCATTTCATTCCAGTCCATTCCATTCGATTCCATTCGATTCCATTCCATTTCATTGCATTCCATTCCATTCCTTTCCATTCCATTCCATTCCATTCCATTCCATTCCATTCCGTTCCATTCCTTTCTACTCGGGTTGATTCCATTCCATTCCATTCAATTCCATTCCATTCTATTCCATAGAATTCCATTCCATTCCATTCCATTCCATTCCATTCCATTCCATTCCACTCCATTCCACTCCATTCCATTTCATTGCATTCCATTCCATTCCATTCCATTCCTTTCCATTCCATTCCATTCCATTCCATTCCATTCCGTTCCATTCCTTTCTACTCGGGTTGATTCCATTCCATTCCATTCCATTCCATTCTATTCCATTGAATTCCATTCCATTCCATTCCATTCGATTCCATTCGATTAAATTCCATTCCATTCCATTCCATTCCATTCCATTCCATTCCATTCCATTCCTTTCGAATCCATTCCATTCCATTCCATTCCATTCCATTCCATTCCATTCCATTCCATTCCGTTCTATTCGGGTTCATTCCTTTCCATTCCATTCCATTCCAATCCATTCCATTCCGTTCTACTCGGGTCCATTCCATTCCATTCCATTCCATTCCATTCCATTCCATTGCATTGCATTCGATTCCACTCCATTCCATTCCAATCCATTCCATTCTACTCGGGTTGATTCCATTCCATTCCATTCCATTCAATTCCATTCCATTCCCTTCCATTCCATTCCATTCGTTTCCTTTCGATTCCATTCGATTCCATTCCATTTCACTCCATTCCATTCCGTTCCGTTCTGTTCCGTTCCGTTCCGTTCTATTCGGGTTGATTCCATTCTATTCCACTCCATTCCATTCGATTCCATTCGATTCCATTCGATTCCATTCCATTCCATTCCATTCCATTCCATTCCATTCCATTCCATTCCATTCCATTCCATTCCATTCCTTTCTACTCGGCTTGATTCCATTCCATTCCATTCCATTCCATTCCATTCCATTCCATTCCATTCCATTCCATTCCATTCCATTCCGTTCTACTCGGGTTGATTCCATTCCATTCCATTCCATTCCATTCCATTCCATTCCATTCCATTGAATTATATTGAATTCCATTCCATTCCATTCCATTCCATTCCATTCCATTCCATTCCATTCCATTCCATTCCATTCCGTTCTACTCGGGTTGATTCCATTCCATTCCATTCCATTCCATTCCATTACATTTCATTCGATTCCATTCGATTCCATTCGATTCCATTCCATTCCATTACATTATATTCCATTCCATTCCAATCCATTCCATTCTACTCGGGTTGATTCCATTCCATTCCATTCCATTCCATTCCATTCCATTCCCTTCCATTCCATTCCATTTGGTTCCATTCGATTCCATTCGATTCCATTCCATTCCATTCCAATCCATTCCATTCTACTCGGGTTGATTCCATTCCATTCCATTCCAGTCTATTCCATTCCTTTCCATTTCATTCCAGTCCATTCCATTCGATTCCATTCCATTCCTTTCCATTTCATTGCATTCCATTCCATTCCATTCCATTCCATTCCATTCCATTCCATTCCATTCCATTCCATTCCATTCCTTTCTACTCGGGTTGATTCCATTCTATTCCATTCCATTCCATTCGATTCCATTCGATTCCATTAGATTCCATTCCATTCCATTCCATTCCATTCCATTCCATTCCATTCCATTCCATTCCATTCCATTCCGTTCCGTTCTACTCGGGTTGATTCCATTCCATTCCATTCCATTCCATTCGATTCCATTCGATTCCATTCGATTCCATTCCATTCCATTCTATTCCATTCCATTCCATTCCATTCCTATCCATTACATTCTACTCGGGTTGATTCCATTCCATTCCATTCCATTCCATTCCATTCCCTTCCATTCCATTCCATTCGGTTCCATTCGATTCCATTCGATTCCATTCCATTTCACTCCATTCCATTCCTTTCCGTTCCGTTCCATTCCGTTCCGTTCCATTCCATTCCTTTCTACTCGGGTTGATTCCATTCTATTCCACTCCATTCCATTCGATTCCATTCGATTCCATTCGATTCCATTCCATTCCATTCCATTCCATTCCATTCCATTCCATTCCATTCCATGCCATGCCATTCCATTCCATTCCATTCCATTCCATGCCATTCCATTCCATTCCATTCCGTTCTACTCGGGTTGATTCCATTCCATTATATTCCATTCCATTCCATTCCATTTCTTTGAATTCCATTCCATTCCATTCCATTCCATTCCGTTCTACTCGGGTTGATTCCATTCCATTCCATTCCATTCCATTCCATTCCATTCCATTCCATTCCATTCCATTCCATTCGATTCCATTCCATTCCATTCCATTCCGTTCCATTCCATGCGATTCCATTCGATTCCATTCGATTCCATTCCATTCAATTCCATTCCGTTCATTCCATTCCATTCCATTCCATTCCTTTCCATTCCAATCCATTCCGTTATACTCGGGTTGATTCCATTCCATTCCATTCCATTCCATTCCATTCCATTCCATTCCATTCCATTCCATTCCATTCCATTCGATTCCATTCCAATCCATTCCATTCTATTCCATTCCATTCCATTCTATTCCATTGAATTCCATTCCATTCCATTCCATTCCATTCCATTCCATTCCATTCCATTCCATTCCATTCCATTCCTTTCCATTCCATTCCGTTCTACTCGGGTTGATTCCATTCCATTCTATTCCATTCCATTCCATTCCACTCCATTCCATCCAATTCCATTCCATTCCTTTGAATTCCACTCCATTCCATCCGATTCCATTCGATTCCATTCCATTCCATTCCATTCCATTCCATTCCATTTCATTCTATTCCACTGAATTCCATTCCATTCCATTCCATTCCATTCCAATCCACTCCATTCTATTCGGGTTAATTCCATTCCATTCCATTCCATTCCATTCCATTCCGTTCCATTCTTTTCTACTCGGGTTGATTCCATTCCATTCCATTCCATTCCATTCTATTCCATTGAATTCCATTCCATTCCATTCCATTCGATTCCATTCGATTAAATTCCATTCCATTCCATTCCATTCCATTCCATTCCATTCCTTTCGAATCCATTCCATTCCATTCCATTCCATTCCATTCCATTCCATTCCATTCCGTTCTATTCGGGTTCATTCCTTTCCATTCCATTCCATTCCAATCCATTCCATTCCGTTCTACTCGGGTCCATTCCATTCCATTCCATTCCATTCCATTCCATTCCATTGCATTGCATTCGATTCCATTCCATTCCATTCCAATCCATTCCATTCTACTCGGGTTGATTCCATTCCATTCCATTCCATTCAATTCCATTCCATTCCCTTCCATTCCATTCCATTCGGTTCCTTTCGATTCCATTCGATTCCATTCCATTTCACTCCATTCCATTCCGTTCCGTTCTGTTCCGTTCCGTTCCGTTCTATTCGGGTTGATTCCATTCTATTCCACTCCATTCCATTCGATTCCATTCGATTCCATTCGATTCCATTCCATTTCATTCCATTCCATTCCATTCCATTCCATTCCATTCCATTCCATTCCATTCCATTCCATTCCGTTCTACTCGGCTTGATTCCATTCCATTCCATTCCATTCCATTCCATTCCATTCCATTCCATTCCATTCCATTCCATTCCGTTCTACTCGGGTTGATTCCATTCCATTCCATTCCATTCCATTCCATTCCATTCCATTCCATTCCATTCCATTCCATTGAATTATATTGAATTCCATTCGATTCCATTCGATTCCATTCCATTCCATTCCATTCCATTCCATTCCATTCCATTCCATTCCATTCCATTCCGTTCTACTCGGCTTGATTCCATTCCATTCCATTCCATTCCATTCCGTTCTACTCGGGTTGATTCCATTCCATTCCATTCCATTCCATTCCATTCCATTCCATTCCATTCCATTGAATTATATTGAATTCCATTCCATTCCATTCCATTCCATTCCATTCCATTCCATTCCATTCCATTCCATTCCATTCCATTCCATTCCATTCCGTTCTACTCGGGTTGATTCCATTCCATTCCATTCCATTCCATTCCATTACATTTCATTCGATTCCATTCGATTCCATTCGATTCCATTCCATTCCATTACATTATATTCCATTCCATTCCAATCCATTCCATTCTACTCGGGTTGATTCCATTCCATTCCATTCCATTCCATTCCATTCCATTCCCTTCCATTCCATTCCATTTGGTTCCATTCGATTCCATTCGATTCCATTCCATTCCATTCCAATCCATTCCATTCTACTCGGGTTGATTCCATTCCATTCCATTCCAGTCTATTCCATTCCTTTCCATTTCATTCCAGTCCATTCCATTCGATTCCATTCCATTCCTTTCAATTTCATTGCATTCCATTCCATTCCATTCCATTCCATTCCATTCCATTCCATTCCATTCCATTCCATTCCATTCCTTTCTACTCGGGTTGATTCCATTCTATTCCATTCCATTCCATTCGATTCCATTCGATTCCATTAGATTCCATTCCATTCCATTCCATTCCATTCCATTCCATTCCATTCCATTCCATTCCATTCCATTCCGTTCCGTTCTACTCGGGTTGATTCCATTCCATTCCATTCCATTCCATTCGATTCCATTCGATTCCATTCGATTCCATTCCATTCCATTCTATTCCATTCCATTCCATTCCATTCCTATCCATTACATTCTACTCGGGTTGATTCCATTCCATTCCATTCCATTCCATTCCATTCCCTTCCATTCCATTCCATTCGGTTCCATTCGATTCCATTCGATTCCATTCCATTTCACTCCATTCCATTCCTTTCCGTTCCGTTCCATTCCGTTCCGTTCCATTCCATTCCTTTCTACTCGGGTTGATTCCATTCTATTCCACTCCATTCCATTCGATTCCATTCGATTCCATTCGATTCCATTCCATTCCATTCCATTCCATTCCATTCCATTCCATTCCATGCCATGCCATGCCATTCCATTCCATTCCATTCCATTCCATGCCATTCCATTCCATTCCATTCCGTTCTACTCGGGTTGATTCCATTCCATTATATTCCATTCCATTCCATTCCATTTCTTTGAATTCCATTCCATTCCATTCCATTCCATTCCGTTCTACTCGGGTTGATTCCATTCCATTCCATTCCATTCCATTCCATTCCATTCCATTCCATTCCATTCCATTCGATTCCATTCCATTCCATTCCATTCCGTTCCATTCCATGCGATTCCATTCGATTCCATTCGATTCCATTCCATTCAATTCCATTCCGTTCATTCCATTCCATTCCATTCCATTCCTTTCCATTCCAATCCATTCCGTTATACTCGGGTTGATTCCATTCCATTCCATTCCATTCCATTCCATTCCATTCCATTCCATTCCATTCCATTCCATTCGATTCCATTCCAATCCATTCCATTCTATTCCATTCCATTCCATTCTATTCCATTGAATTCCATTCCATTCCATTCCATTCCATTCCATTCCATTCCATTCCATTCCATTCCATTCCATTCCTTTCCATTCCATTCCGTTCTACTCGGGTTGATTCCATTCCATTCTATTCCATTCCATTCCATTCCACTCCATTCCATCCAATTCCATTCCATTCCTTTGAATTCCACTCCATTCCATCCGATTCCATTCGATTCCATTCCATTCCATTCCATTCCATTCCATTCCATTTCATTCTATTCCACTGAATTCCATTCCATTCCATTCCATTCCATTCCAATCCACTCCATTCTATTCGGGTTAATTCCATTCCATTCCATTCCATTCCATTCCATTCCGTTCCATTCTTTTCTACTCGGGTTGATTCCATTCCATTCCATTCCATTCCATTCTATTCCATTGAATTCCATTCCATTCCATTCCATTCGATTCCATTCGATTAAATTCCATTCCATTCCATTCCATTCCATTCCATTCCATTCCTTTCGAATCCATTCCATTCCATTCCATTCCATTCCATTCCATTCCATTCCATTCCGTTCTATTCGGGTTCATTCCTTTCCATTCCATTCCATTCCAATCCATTCCATTCCGTTCTACTCGGGTCCATTCCATTCCATTCCATTCCATTCCATTCCATTCCATTGCATTGCATTCGATTCCATTCCATTCCATTCCAATCCATTCCATTCTACTCGGGTTGATTCCATTCCATTCCATTCCATTCAATTCCATTCCATTCCCTTCCATTCCATTCCATTCGGTTCCTTTCGATTCCATTCGATTCCATTCCATTTCACTCCATTCCATTCCGTTCCGTTCTGTTCCGTTCCGTTCCGTTCTATTCGGGTTGATTCCATTCTATTCCACTCCATTCCATTCGATTCCATTCGATTCCATTCGATTCCATTCCATTTCATTCCATTCCATTCCATTCCATTCCATTCCATTCCATTCCATTCCATTCCATTCCGTTCTACTCGGCTTGATTCCATTCCATTCCATTCCATTCCATTCCATTCCATTCCATTCCATTCCATTCCATTCCATTCCGTTCTACTCGGGTTGATTCCATTCCATTCCATTCCATTCCATTCCATTCCATTCCATTCCATTCCATTGAATTATATTGAATTCCATTCCATTCCATTCCATTCCATTCCATTCCATTCCATTCCATTCCATTCCATTCCATTCCATTCCATTCCATTCCATTCCGTTCTACTCGGGTTGATTCCATTCCATTCCATTCCATTCCATTCCATTACATTCCATTCGATTCCATTCGATTCCATTCGATTCCATTCCATTCCATTACATTATATTCCATTCCATTCCAATCCATTCCATTCTACTCGGGTTGATTCCATTCCATTCCATTCCATTCCATTCCAATCCATTCCCTTCCATTCCATTCCATTTGGTTCCATTCGATTCCATTCGATTCCATTCCATTCCATTCCAATCCATTCCATTCTACTCGGGTTGATTCCATTCCATTCCATTCCAGTCTATTCCATTCCTTTCCATTTCATTCCAGTCCATTCCATTCGATTCCATTCTATTCCTTTCCATTTCATTGCATTCCATTCCATTCCATTCCATTCCATTCCATTCCATTCCATTCCATTCCATTCCATTCCTTTCTACTCGGGTTGATTCCATTCTATTCCATTCCATTCCATTCGATTCCATTCGATTCCATTAGATTCCATTCCATTCCATTCCATTCCATTCCATTCCATTCCATTCCATTCCATTCCGTTCCGTTCTACTCGGGTTGATTCCATTCCATTCCATTCCATTCCATTCGATTCCATTCGATTCCATTCGATTCCATTCCATTCCATTCTATTCCATTCCATTCCATTCCATTCCTATCCATTCCATTCTACTCGGGTTGATTCCATTCCATTCCATTCCATTCCATTCCATTCCCTTCCATTCCATTCCATTCGGTTCCATTCGATTCCATTCGATTCCATTCCATTTCACTCCATTCCATTCCTTTCCGTTCCGTTCCATTCCGTTCCGTTCCATTCCATTCCTTTCTACTCGGGTTGATTCCATTCTATTCCACTCCATTCCATTCGATTCCATTCGATTCCATTCGATTCCATTCCATTCCATTCCATTCCATTCCATTCCATTCCATTCCATTCCATGCCATGCCATTCCATTCCATTCCATTCCATTCCATGCCATTCCATTCCATTCCATTCCGTTCTACTCGGGTTGATTCCATTCCATTATATTCCATTCCATTCCATTCCATTTCTTTGAATTCCATTCCATTCCATTCCATTCCATTCCGTTCTACTCGGGTTGATTCCATTCCATTCCATTCCATTCCATTCCATTCCATTCCATTCCATTCCATTCCATTCCATTCCATTCCATTCCATTCGATTCCATTCCATTCCATTCCATTCCGTTCCATTCCATGCGATTCCATTCGATTCCATTCGATTCCATTCCATTCCATTCCATTCCGTTCATTCCATTCCATTCCATTCCATTCCTTTCCATTCCAATCCATTCCGTTCTACTCGGGTTGATTCCATTCCATTCCATTCCATTCCATTCCATTCCATTCCATTCCATTCCATTCCATTCCATTCCATTCGATTCCATTCCAATCCATTCCATTCTATTCCATTCCATTCCATTCTATTCCATTGAATTCCATTCCATTCCATTCCATTCCATTCCATTCCATTCCATTCCATTCCATTCCTTTCCATTCCATTCCGTTCTACTCGGGTTGATTCCATTCCATTCTATTCCATTCCATTCCATTCCACTCCATTCCATCCCATTCCATTCCATTCCATTCCATTCCACTCCATTCCATCCGATTCCATTCGATTCCTTTCCATTCCATTCCATTCCATTCCATTCCATTTCATTCTATTCCACTGAATTCCTTTCCATTCCATTCCATTCCATTCCAATCCACTCCATTCTATTCGGGTTAATTCCATTCCATTCCATTCCATTCCATTCCATTCCATTCCATTCCATTCCATTATATTCCATTGAATTCCATTCCATTCCATTCCATTCCATTCCATTCCATTCCATTCCATTCCATTCCATTCCATTCCATTCCATTCCATTCCGTTCTACTCGGGTTGATTCCATTCCATTCCATTCCATTCCATTCCATTCCATTCCATTCCATTCCATTCCATTCCATTCCATTCCGTTCTACTCGGGTTGATTCCATTCCATTCCATTCCATTCCATTCCATTCCATTCCATTCCATTCCATTCCATTCCATTCCATTCCATTCGATTCCATTCGATTCCATTCGATTCCATTCCATTCCATTACATTATATTCCATTCCATTCCAATCCATTCCATTCTACTCGGGTTGATTCCATTCCATTCCATTCCATTCTATTCCATTCCCTTCCATTCCCTTCCATTCGGTTCCATTCGATTCCATTCGATTCCATTCCATTCCATTCCAATCCATTCCATTCTACTCGGGTTGATTCCATTCCATTCCATTCCAGTCTATTCCATTCCTTTCCATTTCATTCCAGTCCATTCCATTCGATTCCATTCCATTCCTTTCCATTTCATTGCATTCCATTCCATTCCATTCCATTCCATTCCATTCCATTCCATTCCATTCCATTCCTTTCTACTCGGGTTCATTCCATTCTATTCCATTCCATTCCATTCGATTCCATTCGATTCCATTAGATTCCATTCCATTCCATTCCATTCCCTTCCATTCCATTCCATTCGGATCCATTCGATTCCATTCGATTCCATTCCATTTCACTCCATTCCATTCCTTTCCGTTCCGTTCCATTCCGTTCCGTTCCATTCCATTCCTTTCTACTCGGGTTGATTCCATTCTATTCCACTCCATTCCATTCGATTCCATTCGATTCCATTCGATTCCATTCGATTCCATTCCATTCCATTCCATTCCATTCCATTCCATTCCATTCCATTCCATTTCATTCCACTCCATTCCATTCCATGCCATTCCATTCCATTCCATTCCATGCCATTCCATTCCATTCCATTCCATTCCATTCCATTCCATTCCGTTCTACTCGGGTTGATTACATTCCATTATATTCCATTCCATTCCATTCCATTTCTTTGAATTCCATTCCATTCCATTCCATTCCATTCCGTTCTACTCGGGTTGATTCCATTCCTTTCCATTCCATTCCATTCCATTCCATTCCATTCCATTCCATTCCATTCCAATCCATTCCATTCTAGTCGGGTTGATTCCATTCCATTCCATTCCATTCCATTCTATTCCATTGAATTCCATTCCATTCCATTCCATTCCATTCCATTCCATTCCGTTCTACTCGGGTTGATTCTATTCCCTTCCATTCCATTCCATTCCATTCCATTGAATTCCATTCCATTCCATTCCATTCCTTTCCATTCTATTCCATTCCATTCCATTCCGTTCTACTCGGGTTGATTCCATTCCATTCCATTCCATTCCATTCCATTCCATTCCATTCCATTCCACTCCATTCCATTCCATTCCATTCCATTCGATTCTATTCGATTACATTCCAATCCATTCCATTCCATTCCATTCCATTCCCTTCCATTCCATTCCATTCCATTACAATCCATTCCATTCTACTCGGGTTGATTCCATTCCATTTCATTCCATTCCATTCTATTCCATTGAATTCCATTCCATTCCATTCCATTCCATTCCATTCCATTCCATTCCATTCCATTCCGTTCCGTTCCATTCGATTCCATTCCATTCTATTCCATTCCATTCCTATCCATTCCATTCTACTCGGGTTGATTCCATTCCTTTCCATTCCTTTCCATTCCATTCCATTAAATTCCTTTCCATTCCATTCCATTCCATTCCATTCCATTCCGTTCCGTTCTACTCGGGTTGATACCATTCCATTCCATTCCACTCAATTCGATTCCATTCGATTCCATTCGATTCCATTCCATTCCATTCCATTCCATTCCATTCCATTCCATTCCATTCCAATCCATTCCATTCTACTCGGGTTGATTCCATTCCATTCCATTCCATTCCATTCCATTCCCTTCCATTCCATTCCATTCGGTTCCATTCAATTCCATTCGATTCCATTCCATTTCACTCCATTCCATTCCTTTCCGTTCCGTTCCATTCCGTTCCGTTCCATTCCATTCCTTTCTACTCGGGTTGATTCCATTCTATTCCACTCCATTCCATTCGATTCCATTCGATTCCATTCCATTCCATTCCATTCCATTCCATTCCATTCCATTCCATTCCATGCCATTCCATTCCATTCCATTCCATTCCATTCCATTCCATGCCATTCCATTCCATTCCATTCCATTCCGTTCTACTCGGGTTGATTCCACTCCACTCCATTCCATTCCATTCCATTCCATTCCATTTCTTTGAATTCCATTCCATTCCATTCCATTCCATTCCTTTCTACTCGGGTTGATTCCATTCCTTTCCATTCCATTCCATTCCATTCCATTCCATTCCATTCCATTCCAGTCCATTCCTTTCTACTCGGGTTGATTCCATTCCATTCCATTCCATTCCAATCTATTCCATTGTATTCCATTCCATTCCACTCCATTCCATTCCATTCCATTCCATTCCATTCCGTTCTACTCGGGTTGATTCTATTCCCTTCCATTCCGTTCCATTCCATTCCATTCCATTTAATTATATTCCATTCCATTCCATTCCATTCCATTCCATGCCATTCCTTTCCATTCCATTCCATTCCGTTCTACTCGGGTTGATTCCATTCCATTCCATTCCATTCCATTCCATTCCATTCCATTCCATTCCATTCCATTCCATTCCATTATATTCCATTCCATTCCATTCCATTCCATTCCATTCCATTCCATTCCATTCCATTCCATTCCATTCCATTCCATTCCTTTCTACTCGGGTTGATTCCATTCCATTCCATTCCATTCCATTCCATTCCATTCCATTCCATTCCATTCCATTCCATTCCGTTCTACTCGGGTTGATTCCATTCCATTCCATTCCATTCCATTCCATTCCATTCCATTCCATTCCATTCCATTCCATTCCATTGAATTCCATTCCATTCCTTTCCATTCCATTCCATTCCATTCCATTCCATTCCATTCCATTCCATTCCGTTCTACTCGGGTTGATTCCATTCCATTCCAATCCATTCCATTCCATTCCATTCCATTCCTTTCCATTCCATTACAATCCATTCCATTCTACTCGGGTTGATTCCATTCCATTTCATTGCATTCCATTCTATTCCATTCAATTCCATTCCATTCCATTCCATTCCATTCCATTCCATTCCATTCGATTCCATTCCATTACATTCCATTCCATTACACTCCATTCCATTCCATTCCATTCCATTCCATTCCTTTCCATTCCATTCCATTCCGTTCTACTCGGGTTGATTCCATTCCATTCCATTCCATTCCATTCCATTCCATTCCATTCCATTCCATTCCATTCCATTCCGTTCTACTGGGGTTGATTCCATTCCATTCCATTCCATTCCATTCAATTCCATTCCATTCTATTCCATTCCATTCCGTTCTACTCGGGTTGATTCCATTCCATTCCATTCCATTCCATTCCATTCCATTCCATTCCATTCCATTGAATTCCATTCCTTTCCATTCCATTCCATTCCATTCCATTCCATTCCATTCCATTCCATTCCATTCCATTCCGTTCTACTCGGGTTGATTCCATTCCATTCCATTCCATTCCATTCCATTCCATTCCATTCCATTCCATTCCATTCCATTCGATTCCATTCCATTCCATTCCATTCCATTCCATTCCATTCCATTCCATTCCATTCCATTCGATTCCATTCGATTCCATTCCATTACATTACATTATATTCCATTCCATTCCAATCCATTCCATTCTACTCGGGTTGATTCCATTCCATTCCATTCCAGTCTATTCCATTCCTTTCCATTTCATTCCAGTCCATTCCATTCGATTCCATTCCATTCCATTCCAGTCTATTCCATTCCTTTCCATTTCATTCCAGTCCATTCCATTCGATTCCATTCCATTCCTTTCCATTTCATTGCATTCCATTCCATTCCATTCCATTCCATTCCTTTCCATTCCATTCCAATCCTTTCTACTCGGGTTGATTCCATTCTATTCCATTCCATTCCATTCGATTCCATTCGATTCCATTCGATTCCATTCTGTTCCATTCCATTCCATTCCATTCCATTCCATTCTATTCCATTGAATTCCATTCCATTCCATTCCATTCCATTCCATTCCATTCCATTCCATTCCATTCCATTCCGTTCTACTCGGTTGATTCCATTCCATTCCATTCCATTCCATTCGATTCCATTCGATTCCATTCCATTCCATTCCATTCCATTCCATTCCTTTCCAATCAATTCCATTCTACTCGGGTTGATTCCATTCCATTCCATTCCATTCCCTTCCATTCCATTCCATTCGGTTCCATTCGATTCCATTCGATTCCACTCCATTTCACTCCATTCCATTACTTTCCGTTCCGTTCCATTCCGTTCCGTTCCATTCGATTCCTTTCTACTCGTGTTGATTCCATTCTATTCCACTCCATTCCATTCGATTCCATTCGATTCCATTCGATTCCATTCCATTCCATTCCATTCCATTCCATTCCATTCCATTCCATTTCATTCCATTCCATTCCATTCCATGCCATTCCATTCCATTCCATTCCATTCCATGCCATTCCATTCCATTCCATTCCATTCCGTTCTACTCAGGTTGATTCCATTCCATTCTATTCCATTCCATTCCATTCCATTTCTTTGAATTCCATTCCATTCCATTCCATTCCATTCCGTTCTACTCGGGTTGATTCCATTCCTTTCCATTCCATCCCATTCCATTCCATTCCATTTAATTATATTCCATTCCATTTCAATCCATTCCATTCTACTCGGGTTGATTCCATTCCATTCCATTCCATTCCATTCTATTCCATTGAATTCCATTCCATTCCATTCCATTCCTTTCCATTCCATTCCATTCAATTCCATTCCGTTCTACTCGGGTTGATTCCTTTCCATTCCATTCCATTCCATTCCATTCCATTCCATTCCATTCCATTCCATTCCATTCCATTCGATTCCATTCGATTCCATTCCATTGCATTCCATTCCAGTCCATTCCATTCCATTCCATTACAATCCATTCCATTCTACTCGGGTTGATTCCATTCCATTTCATTCCATTCCATTCTATTCCATTGAATTCCATTCCATTCCATTCCATTCCATTCCATTCCATTCCATTCCAATCCATTCCATTCTACTCGGGTTGATTCCATTCCATTCCATTCCATTCCATTCCATTCCATTCGATTCCATTCGATTCCATTCCATTCCATTCCATTCCATTCCATTCCATTCCATTCCATTCCATTCCATTACAATCCATTCCATTCGATTCCATTCCATTCCATTCCATTCCATTCCATTCCATTCCATTCATTCGATTCCATTCGATTCCATTCGATTCCATTCGATTACATTCCATTCCATTACATTCCATTCCATTCCATTCCATTCCATTCCTTTCCATTCCATTCCATTCCGTTCTACTCGGGTTGATTCCATTCCATTCCATTCCATTCCATTCCATTCCATTCCATTCCATTCCATTCCATTCCATTCCATTCCATTCCATTCCATTATATTCCATTGAATTCCATTCCATTCCATTCCATTCCATTCCATTCCATTCCATTCCATTCCATTCCATTCCATTCCATTCCGTTCTACTCGGGTTGATTCCATTCCATTCCATTCCATTCCATTCCATTCCATTCCATTCCATTCCATTCCATTCCATTACAATCCATTCCATTCTACTCGGGTTGATTCCATTCCATTTCATTGCATTCCATTCTATTCCATTCAATTCCATTCCATTCCATTCCATTCCATTGCACTCCATTCCATTCCATTCCGTTCCATTCCATTCGATTCCATTCCATTCCATTCCATTCCATTCCATTCCATTCCATTCCATTCCATTCGATTCCATTCGATTCCATTCGATTCCATTCCATTCCATTCCATTCCATTCCATTCCATTCCATTCCATTCCATTCCGTTCTACTCGGCTTGATTCCATTCCATTCCATTCCATTCCATTCCATTCCATTCCATTCCATTCCATTCCATTCCGTTCTACTCGGGTTGATTCCATTCCATTCCATTCCATTCCATTCCATTCCATTCCATTCCATTCCATTGAATTATATTGAATTCCATTCCATTCCATTCCATTCCATTCCATTCCATTCCATTCCATTCCATTCCATTCCATTCCATTCCATTCCGTTCTACTCGGGTTGATTCCATTCCATTCCATTCCATTCCATTCCGTTACATTCCATTCGATTCCATTCGATTCCATTCGATTCCATTCCATTCCATTACATTATATTCCATTCCATTCCAATCCATTCCATTCTACTCGGGTTGATTCCATTCCATTCCATTCCATTCCATTCCATTCCATTCCCTTCCATTCCATTCCATTTGGTTCCATTCGATTCCATTCGATTCCATTCCATTCCATTCCAATCCATTCCATTCTACTCGGGTTGATTCCATTCCATTCCATTCCAGTCTATTCCATTCCTTTCCATTTCATTCCAGTCCATTCCATTCGATTCCATTCCATTCCTTTCCATTTCATTGCATTCCATTCCATTCCATTCCATTCCATTCCATTCCATTCCATTCCATTCCATTCCATTCCTTTTTACTCGGGTTGATTCCATTCTATTCCATTCCATTCCATTCGATTCCATTCGATTCCATTAGATTCCATTCCATTCCATTCCATTCCATTCCATTCCATTCCATTCCATTCCATTCCATTCCATTCCATTCCGTTCCGTTCTACTCGGGTTGATTCCATTCCATTCCATTCCATTCCATTCGATTCCATTCGATTCCATTCGATTCCATTCCATTCCATTCTATTCCATTCCATTCCATTCCATTCCTATCCATTCCATTCTACTCGGGTTGATTCCATTCCATTCCATTCCATTCCATTCCATTCCCTTCCATTCCATTCCATTCGGTTCCATTCGATTCCATTCGATTCCATTCCATTTCACTCCATTCCATTCCTTTCCGTTCCGTTCCATTCCGTTCCGTTCCATTCCATTCCTTTCTACTCGGGTTGATTCCATTCTATTCCACTCCATTCCATTCGATTCCATTCGATTCCATTCGATTCCATTCCATTCCATTCCATTCCATTCCATTCCATTCCATTCCATTCCGTTCTACTCGGCTTGATTCCATTCCATTCCATTCCATTCCATTCCATTCCATTCCATTCCATTCCATTCCATTCCATTCCGTTCTACTCGGGTTGATTCCATTCCATTCCATTCCATTCCATTCCATTCCATTCCATTCCATTCCATTCCATTCCATTGAATTATATTGAATTCCATTCCATTCCATTCCATTCCATTCCATTCCATTCCATTCCATTCCATTCCATTCCATTCCATTCCATTCCGTTCTACTCGTGTTGATTCCATTCCATTCCATTCCATTCCATTCCATTACATTCCATTCGATTCCATTCGATTCCATTCGATTCCATTCCATTCCATTACATTATATTCCATTCCATTCCAATCCATTCCATTCTACTCGGGTTGATTCCATTCCATTCCATTCCATTCCATTCCATTCCATTCCCTTCCATTCCATTCCATTTGGTTCCATTCGATTCCATTCGATTCCATTCCATTCCATTCCAATCCATTCCATTCTACTCGGGTTGATTCCATTCCATTCCATTCCAGTCTATTCCATTCCTTTCCATTTCATTCCAGTCCATTCCATTCGATTCCATTCCATTCCTTTCCATTTCATTGCATTCCATTCCATTCCATTCCATTCCATTCCATTCCATTCCATTCCATTCCATTCCATTCCATTCCTTTCTACTCGGGTTGATTCCATTCTATTCCATTCCATTCCATTCGATTCCATTCGATTGCATTAGATTCCATTCCATTCCATTCCATTCCATTCCATTCCATTCCATTCCATTCCATTCCATTCCATTCCATTCCGTTCCGTTCTACTCGGGTTGATTCCATTCCATTCCATTCCATTCCATTCGATTCCATTCGATTCCATTCGATTCCATTCCTTTCCATTCTATTCCATTCCATTCCATTCCATTCCTATCCATTCCATTCTACTCGGGTTGATTCCATTCCATTCCATTCCATTCCATTCCATTCCCTTCCATTCCATTCCATTCGGTTCCATTCGATTCCATTCGATTCCATTCCATTTCACTCCATTCCATTCCTTTCCGTTCCGTTCCATTCCGTTCCGTTCCATTCCATTCCTTTCTACTCGGGTTGATTCCATTCTATTCCACTCCATTCCATTCGATTCCATTCGATTCCATTCGATTCCATTCCATTCCATTCCATTCCATTCCATTCCATTCCATGCCATTCCATTCCATTCCATTCCATTCCATGCCATTCCATTCCATGCCATTCCATTCCATTCCATTCCATTCCATGCCATTCCATTCCATTCCATTCCATTCCATGCCATTCCATTCCATTCCATTCCGTTCTACTCGGGTTGATTCCATTCCATTATATTCCATTCCATTCCATTCCATTTCTTTGAATTCCATTCCATTCCATTCCATTCCATTCCGTTCTACTCGGGTTGATTCCATTCCATTCCATTCCATTCCATTCCATTCCATTCCATTCCATTCCATTCCATTCCATTCCATTCCATTCCATTCGATTCCATTCCATTCCATTCCATTCCGTTCCATTCCATGCGATTCCATTCGATTCCATTCGATTCCATTCCATTCCATTCCATTCCGTTCATTCCATTCCATTCCATTCCATTCCTTTCCATTCCAATCCATTCCGTTCTACTCGGGTTGATTCCATTCCATTCCATTCCATTCCATTCCATTCCATTCCATTCCATTCCATTCCATTCCATTCCATTCGATTCCATTCCAATCCATTCCATTCTATTCCATTCCATTCCATTCTATTCCATTGAATTCCATTCCATTCCATTCCATTCCATTCCATTCCATTCCATTCCATTCCATTCCATTCCATTCCATTCCATTCCTTTCCATTCCATTCCGTTCTACTCGGGTTGATTCCATTCCATTCTATTCCATTCCATTCCATTCCACTCCATTCCATCCCATTCCATTCCATTCCATTCCATTCCATTCCATTCCATTCCATTCCATTTCATTATATTCCACTGAATTCCTTTCCATTCCATTCCATTCCATTCCAATCCACTCCATTCTATTCGGGTTAATTCCATTCCATTCCATTCCATTCCATTCCATTCCATTCCATTCCATTCCATTATATTCCATTGAATTCCATTCCATTCCATTCCATTCCATTCCATTCCATTCCATTCCATTCCATTCCATTCCATTCCATTCCATTCCATTCCATTCCATTCCACTCCGTTCTACTCGGGTTGATTCCATTCCATTCCATTCCATTCCATTCCATTCCATTCCATTCCATTCCATTCCATTCCATTCCATTCCGTTCTACTCGGGTTGATTCCATTCCATTCCATTCCATTCCATTCCATTCCATTCCATTCCATTCGATTCCATTCCATTCCATTCCATTCCATTCCATTCCATTCGATTCCATTCGATTCCATTCCATTCCATTACATTATATTCCATTCCATTCCAATCCATTCCATTCTACTCGGGTTGATTCCATTCCATTCCATTCCATTCTATTCCATTCCCTTCCATTCCATTCCATTCGGTTCCATTCGATTCCATTCGATTCCATTCCATTCCATTCCAATCCATTCCATTCTACTCGGGTTGATTCCATTCCATTCCATTCCAGTCTATTCCATTCCTTTCCATTTCATTCCAGTCCATTCCATTCGATTCCATTCCATTCCTTTCCATTTCATTGCATTCCATTCCATTCCATTCCATTCCATTCCATTCCATTCCATTCCATTCCTTTCTACTCGGGTTGATTCCATTCTATTCCATTCCATTCCATTCGATTCCATTCGATTCCATTAGATTCCATTCCATTCCATTCCATTCCCTTCCATTCCATTCCATTCGGTTCCATTCGATTCCATTCGATTCCATTCCATTTCACTCCATTCCATTCCTTTCCGTTCCGTTCCATTCCGTTCCGTTCCATTCCATTCCTTTCTACTCGGGTTGATTCCATTCTATTCCACTCCATTCCATTCGATTCCATTCGATTCCATTCGATTCCATTCGATTCCATTCCATTCCATTCCATTCCATTCCATTCCATTCCATTTCATTCCACTCCATTCCATTCCATGCCATTCCATTCCATTCCATTCCATTCCATGCCATTCCATTCCATTCCATTCCATTCCATTCCATTCCATTCCATTCCGTTCTACTCGGGTTGATTACATTCCATTATATTCCATTCCATTCCATTCCATTTCTTTGAATTCCATTCCATTCCATTCCATTCCATTCCGTTCTACTCGGGTTGATTCCATTCCTTTCCATTCCATTCCATTCCATTCCATTCCATTCCATTCCATTCCATTCCATTCCATTCCATTCCATTCCATTCCATTCCAATCCATTCCATTCTAGTCGGGTTGATTCCATTCCATTCCATTCCATTCCATTCTATTCCATTGAATTCCATTCCATTCCATTCCTTTCCATTCCATTCCATTCCGTTCTACTCGGGTTGATTCTATTCCCTTCCATTCCATTCCATTCCATTCCATTGAATTCCATTCCATTCCATTCCATTCCTTTCCATTCTATTCCATTCCATTCCATTCCGTTCTACTCGGGTTGATTCCATTCCATTCCATTCCATTCCATTCCATTCCACTCCATTCCATTCCATTCCATTCCATTCGATTCTATTCGATTACATTCCAATCCATTCCATTCCATTCCATTCCATTCCCTTCCATTCCATTCCATTCCATTACAATCCATTCCATTCTACTCGGGTTGATTCCATTCCATTTCATTCCATTCCATTCTATTCCATTGAATTCCATTCCATTCCATTCCATTCCATTCCATTCCATTCCATTCCATTCCGTTCCGTTCCATTCGATTCCATTCCATTCTATTCCATTCCATTCCTATCCATTCCATTCTACTCGGGTTGATTCCATTCCTTTCCATTCCTTTCCATTCCATTCCATTAAATTCCATTCCATTCCATTACATTCCATTCCATTCCATTCCGTTCCGTTCTACTCGGGTTGATACCATTCCATTCCATTCCACTCAATTCGATTCCATTCGATTCCATTCGATTCCATTCCATTCCATTCCATTCCATTCCATTCCATTCCAATCCATTCCATTCTACTCGGGTTGATTCCATTCCATTCCATTCCATTCCATTCCATTCCCTTCCATTCCATTCCATTCGGTTCCATTCGATTCCATTCGATTCCATTCCATTTCACTCCATTCCATTCCTTTCCGTTCCGTTCCATTCCGTTCCGTTCCATTCCATTCCTTTCTACTCGGGTTGATTCCATTCTATTCCACTCCGTTCCATTCGATTCCATTCGATTCGATTCCATTCCATTCCATTCCATTCCATTCCATTCCATTCCATTCCATTCCATGCCATTCCATTCCATTCCATTCCATTCCATTCCGTTCTACTCGGGTTGATTCCACTCCACTCCATTCCATTCCATTCCATTCCATTCCATTTCTTTGAATTCCATTCCATTCCATTCCATTCCATTCCGTTCTACTCGGGTTGATTCCATTCCTTTCCATTCCATTCCATTCCATTCCATTCCATTCCATTCCAGTCCATTCCATTCTACTCGTGTTGATTCCATTCCATTCCATTCCATTCCAATCTATTCCATTGTATTCCATTCCATTCCACTCCATTCCATTCCATTCCATTCCATTCCATTCCGTTCTACTCGTGTTGATTCTATTCCCTTCCATTCCGTTCCATTCCATTCCATTCCATTTAATTATATTCCATTCCATTCCATTCCATTCCATTCCATTCCATTCCTTTCCATTCCATTCCATTCCGTTCTACTCGGGTTGATTCCATTCCATTCCATTCCATTCCATTCCATTCCATTCCATTCCATTCCATTCCATTCCATTCCATTCCATTCCATTCCATTATATTCCATTGAATTCCATTCCATTCCATTCCATTCCATTCCATTCCATTCCATTCCATTCCATTCCATTCCATTCCATTCCATTCCATTCCGTTCTACTCGGGTTGATTCCATTCCATTCCATTCCATTCCATTCCATTCCATTCCATTCCATTCCATTCCATTACAATCCATTCCATTCTACTCGGGTTGATTCCATTCCATTTCATTGCATTCCATTCTATTCCATTCCATTCCATTCCATTCCATTCCATTCCATTGCACTCCATTCCATTCCATTCCGTTCCATTCCATTCGATTCCATTCCATTCCATTCCATTCCATTCCATTCCATTCCATTCCATTCCATTCGATTCCATTCGATTCCATTCGATTCCATTCGATTCCATTCCATTCCATTCCATTCCATTCCATTCCATTCCATTCCGTTCTACTCGGCTTGATTCCATTCCATTCCATTCCATTCCATTCCATTCCATTCCATTCCATTCCATTCCATTCCATTCCATTCCATTCCGTTCTACTCGGGTTGATTCCATTCCATTCCATTCCATTCCATTCCATTCCATTCCATTCCATTCCATTGAATTATATTGAATTCCATTCCATTCCATTCCATTCCATTCCATTCCATTCCATTCCATTCCATTCCATTCCATTCCATTCCATTCCATTCCATTCCATTCCGTTCTACTCGGGTTGATTCCATTCCATTCCATTCCATTCCATTCCATTCCATTCCATTCGATTCCATTCGATTCCATTCCATTCCATTACATTATATTCCATTCCATTCCAATCCATTCCATTCTACTCGGGTTGATTCCATTCCATTCCATTCCATTCCATTCCATTCCATTCCCTTCCATTCCATTCCATTTGGTTCCATTCGATTCCATTCGATTCCATTCCATTCCATTCCAATCCATTCCATTCTACTCGGGTTGATTCCATTCCATTCCATTCCAGTCTATTCCATTCCTTTCCATTTCATTCCAGTCCATTCCATTCGATTCCATTCCATTCCTTTCCATTTCATTGCATTCCATTCCATTC
The DNA here is from genome assembly GCF_029281585.2 of Gorilla gorilla gorilla. Taxonomy (NCBI): domain Eukaryota; kingdom Metazoa; phylum Chordata; class Mammalia; order Primates; family Hominidae; genus Gorilla; species Gorilla gorilla. The sequence continues at coordinate 59,304,586 of NC_073239.2, forward strand.
CATTCCATTCCATTCCATTCCATTCCATTCCATTCCATTCCATTCCATTCCATTCCATTCCATTCCTTTCTACTCGGGTTGATTCCATTCTATTCCATTCCATTCCATTCGATTCCATTCGATTCCATTAGATTCCATTCCATTCCATTCCATTCCATTCCATTCCATTCCATTCCATTCCATTCCATTCCATTCCATTCCGTTCCGTTCTACTCGGGTTGATTCCATTCCATTCCATTCCATTCCATTCGATTCCATTCGATTCCATTCGATTCCATTCCATTCCATTCTATTCCATTCCATTCCATTCCATTCCTATCCATTCCATTCTACTCGGGTTGATTCCATTCCATTCCATTCCATTCCATTCCATTCCCTTCCATTCCATTCCATTCGGTTCCATTCGATTCCATTCGATTCCATTCCATTTCACTCCATTCCATTCCTTTCCGTTCCGTTCCATTCCGTTCCGTTCCATTCCATTCCTTTCTACTCGGGTTGATTCCATTCTATTCCACTCCATTCCATTCGATTCCATTCGATTCCATTCGATTCCATTCCATTCCATTCCATTCCATTCCATTCCATTCCATTCCATTCCATTCCATGCCATTCCATTCCATTCCATTCCATTCCATGCCATTCCATTCCATTCCATTCCGTTCTACTTGGGTTGATTCCATTCCATTATATTCCATTCCATTCCATTCCATTTCTTTGAATTCCATTCCATTCCATTCCATTCCATTCCGTTCTACTCGGGTTGATTCCATTCCATTCCATTCCATTCCATTCCATTCCATTCCATTCCATTCCATTCCATTCCATTCCATTCGATTCCATTCCATTCCATTCCATTCCGTTCCATTCCATGCGATTCCATTCGATTCCATTCGATTCCATTCCATTCCATTCCATTCCGTTCATTCCATTCCATTCCATTCCATTCCTTTCCATTCCAATCCATTCCGTTCTACTCGGGTTGATTCCATTCCATTCCATTCCATTCCATTCCATTCCATTCCATTCCATTCCATTCCATTCCATTCCATTCCATTCGATTCCATTCCAATCCATTCCATTCTATTCCATTCCATTCCATTCTATTCCATTGAATTCCATTCCATTCCATTCCATTCCATTCCATTCCATTCCATTCCATTCCATTCCATTCCATTCCTTTCCATTCCATTCCGTTCTACTCGGGTTGATTCCATTCCATTCTATTCCATTCCATTCCATTCCACTCCATTCCATCCCATTCCATTCCATTCCATTCCATTCCATTCCATTCCATTCCATTTCATTCTATTCCACTGAATTCCTTTCCATTCCATTCCATTCCATTCCAATCCACTCCATTCTATTCGGGTTAATTCCATTCCATTCCATTCCATTCCATTCCATTCCATTCCATTCCATTCCATTCCATTCCATTCCATTCCATTCCATTCCATTCCATTCCATTCCATTCCATTCCATTCCATTCCATTCCACTCCGTTCTACTCGGGTTGATTCCATTCCATTCCATTCCATTCCATTCCATTCCATTCCATTCCATTCCATTCCATTCCATTCCATTCCATTCCATTCCATTCCATTCCATTCCAGTCCATTCCATTCTACTCGGGTTGATTCCATTCCATTCCATTCCATTCCAATCTATTCCATTGTATTCCATTCCATTCCACTCCATTCCATTCCATTCCATTCCATTCCATTCCGTTCTACTCGTGTTGATTCTATTCCCTTCCATTCCGTTCCATTCCATTCCATTCCATTTAATTATATTCCATTCCATTCCATTCCATTCCATTCCATTCCATTCCTTTCCATTCCATTCCATTCCGTTCTACTCGGGTTGATTCCATTCCATTCCATTCCATTCCATTCCATTCCATTCCATTCCATTCCATTCCATTCCATTCCATTATATTCCATTGAATTCCATTCCATTCCATTCCATTCCATTCCATTCCATTCCATTCCATTCCATTCCATTCCATTCCATTCCATTCCGTTCTACTCGGGTTGATTCCATTCCATTCCATTCCATTCCATTCCATTCCATTCCATTCCATTCCATTCCATTCCATTACAATCCATTCCATTCTACTCGGGTTGATTCCATTCCATTTCATTGCATTCCATTCTATTCCATTCAATTCCATTCCATTCAATTCCATTCCATTGCACTCCATTCCATTCCATTCCGTTCCATTCCATTCGATTCCATTCCATTCCATTCCATTCCATTCCATTCCATTCCATTCCATTCCATTCGATTCCATTCGATTCCATTCGATTCCATTCGATTCCATTCCATTCCATTCCATTCCATTCCATTCCATTCCATTCCGTTCTACTCGGCTTGATTCCATTCCATTCCATTCCATTCCATTCCATTCCATTCCATTCCATTCCATTCCATTCCATTCCATTCCGTTCTACTCGGGTTGATTCCATTCCATTCCATTCCATTCCATTCCATTCCATTCCATTCCATTCCATTCCATTGAATTATATTGAATTCCATTCCATTCCATTCCATTCCATTCCATTCCATTCCATTCCATTCCATTCCATTCCATTCCATTCCATTCCATTCCATTCCATTCCGTTCTACTCGGGTTGATTCCATTCCATTCCATTCCATTCCATTCCATTCCATTCCATTCGATTCCATTCGATTCCATTCCATTCCATTACATTATATTCCATTCCATTCCAATCCATTCCATTCTACTCGGGTTGATTCCATTCCATTCCATTCCATTCCATTCCATTCCATTCCCTTCCATTCCATTCCATTTGGTTCCATTCGATTCCATTCGATTCCATTCCATTCCATTCCAATCCATTCCATTCTACTCGGGTTGATTCCATTCCATTCCATTCCAGTCTATTCCATTCCTTTCCATTTCATTCCAGTCCATTCCATTCGATTCCATTCCATTCCTTTCCATTTCATTGCATTCCATTCCATTCCATTCCATTCCATTCCATTCCATTCCATTCCATTCCATTCCATTCCATTCCATTCCATTCCATTCCATTCCATTCCTTTCTACTCGGGTTGATTCCATTCTATTCCATTCCATTCCATTTGATTCCATTCGATTCCATTAGATTCCATTCCATTCCATTCCATTCCATTCCATTCCATTCCATTCCATTCCATTCCATTCCATTCCATTCCGTTCCGTTCTACTCGGGTTGATTCCATTCCATTCCATTCCATTCCATTCGATTCCATTCGATTCCATTCGATTCCATTCCATTCCATTCTATTCCATTCCATTCCATTCCATTCCTATCCATTCCATTCTACTCGGGTTGATTCCATTCCATTCCATTCCATTCCATTCCATTCCCTTCCATTCCATTCCATTCGGTTCCATTCGATTCCATTCGATTCCATTCCATTTCACTCCATTCCATTCCTTTCCGTTCCGTTCCATTCCGTTCCGTTCCATTCCATTCCTTTCTACTCGGGTTGATTCCATTCTATTCCACTCCATTCCATTCGATTCCATTCGATTCCATTCGATTCCATTCCATTCCATTCCATTCCATTCCATTCCATTCCATTCCATTCCATTCCATTCCATGCCATTCCATTCCATTCCATTCCATTCCATGCCATTCCATTCCATTCCATTCCGTTCTACTTGGGTTGATTCCATTCCATTATATTCCATTCCATTCCATTCCATTTCTTTGAATTCCATTCCATTCCATTCCATTCCATTCCGTTCTACTCGGGTTGATTCCATTCCATTCCATTCCATTCCATTCCATTCCATTCCATTCCATTCCATTCCATTCCATTCCAATCCATTCCATTCGATTCCATTCCATTCCATTCCATTCCGTTCCATTCCATGCGATTCCATTCGATTCCATTCGATTCCATTCCATTCCATTCCATTCCGTTCATTCCATTCCATTCCATTCCATTCCTTTCCATTCCAATCCATTCCGTTCTACTCGGTTTGATTCCATTCCATTCCATTCCATTCCATTCCATTCCATTCCATTCCATTCCATTCCATTCCATTCCATTCGATTCCATTCCAATCCATTCCATTCTATTCCATTCCATTCCGTTCTATTCCATTGAATTCCATTCCATTCCATTCCATTCCATTCCATTCCATTCCATTCCATTCCATTCCATTCCTTTCCATTCCATTCCGTTCTACTCGGTTTGATTCCATTCCATTCTATTCCATTCCATTCCATTCCACTCCATTCCATCCCATTCCATTCCATTCCATTCCATTCCATTCCATTCCATTCCATTTCATTCTATTCCACTGAATTCCTTTCCATTCCATTCCATTCCATTCCAATCCACTCCATTCTATTCGGGTTAATTCCATTCCATTCCATTCCATTCCATTCCATTCCATTCCATTCCATTCCATTATATTCCATTGAATTCCATTCCATTCCATTCCATTCCATTCCATTCCATTCCATTCCATTCCATTCCATTCCATTCCACTCCGTTCTACTCGGGTTGATTCCATTCCATTCCATTCCATTCCATTCCATTCCATTCCATTCCATTCCATTCCATGCCATTCCATTCCATTCCATTCCATTCCATGCCATTCCATTCCATTCCATTCCGTTCTACTTGGGTTGATTCCATTCCATTATATTCCATTCCATTCCATTCCATTTCTTTGAATTCCATTCCATTCCATTCCATTCCATTCCGTTCTACTCGGGTTGATTCCATTCCATTCCATTCCATTCCATTCCATTCCATTCCATTCCATTCCATTCCATTCCATTCCATTCCATTCCATTCCATTCGATTCCATTCCATTCCATTCCATTCCGTTCCATTCCATGCGATTCCATTCGATTCCATTCGATTCCATTCCATTCCATTCCATTCCGTTCATTCCATTCCATTCCATTCCATTCCTTTCCATTCCAATCCATTCCGTTCTACTCGGGTTGATTCCATTCCATTCCATTCCATTCCATTCCATTCCATTCCATTCCATTCCATTCCATTCCATTCCATTCGATTCCATTCCAATCCATTCCATTCTATTCCATTCCATTCCATTCTATTCCATTGAATTCCATTCCATTCCATTCCATTCCATTCCATTCCATTCCATTCCATTCCATTCCATTCCTTTCCATTCCATTCCGTTCTACTCGGGTTGATTCCATTCCATTCTATTCCATTCCATTCCATTCCACTCCATTCCATCCCATTCCATTCCATTCCATTCCATTCCATTCCATTCCATTCCATTCCATTTCATTCTATTCCACTGAATTCCTTTCCATTCCATTCCATTCCATTCCAATCCACTCCATTCTATTCGGGTTAATTCCATTCCATTCCATTCCATTCCATTCCATTCCATTCCATTCCATTCCATTCCATTCCATTCCATTCCATTCCATTCCATTCCATTCCATTCCATTCCACTCCGTTCTACTCGGGTTGATTCCATTCCATTCCATTCCATTCCATTCCATTCCATTCCATTCCATTCCATTCCATTCCATTCCATTCCATTCCATTCCAGTCCATTCCATTCTACTCGGGTTGATTCCATTCCATTCCATTCCATTCCAATCTATTCCATTGTATTCCATTCCATTCCACTCCATTCCATTCCATTCCATTCCATTCCATTCCGTTCTACTCGTGTTGATTCTATTCCCTTCCATTCCGTTCCATTCCATTCCATTCCATTTAATTATATTCCATTCCATTCCATTCCATTCCATTCCATTCCATTCCTTTCCATTCCATTCCATTCCGTTCTACTCGGGTTGATTCCATTCCATTCCATTCCATTCCATTCCATTCCATTCCATTCCATTCCATTCCATTCCATTCCATTCCATTCCATTCCATTCCATTCGATTCCATTCCAATCCATTCCATTCTATTCCATTCCATTCCATTCTATTCCATTGAATTCCATTCCATTCCATTCCATTCCATTCCATTCCATTCCATTCCATTCCATTCCATTCCTTTCCATTCCATTCCGTTCTACTCGGGTTGATTCCATTCCATTCTATTCCATTCCATTCCATTCCACTCCATTCCATCCCATTCCATTCCATTCCATTCCATTCCATTCCATTCCATTCCATTTCATTCTATTCCACTGAATTCCTTTCCATTCCATTCCATTCCATTCCAATCCACTCCATTCTATTCGGGTTAATTCCATTCCATTCCATTCCATTCCATTCCATTCCATTCCATTCCATTCCATTCCATTCCATTCCATTCCATTCCATTCCATTCCATTCCATTCCATTCCATTCCATTCCATTCCACTCCGTTCTACTCGGGTTGATTCCATTCCATTCCATTCCATTCCATTCCATTCCATTCCATTCCATTCCATTCCATTCCATTCCATTCCATTCCATTCCATTCCATTCCATTCCATTCCAGTCCATTCCATTCTACTCGGGTTGATTCCATTCCATTCCATTCCATTCCAATCTATTCCATTGTATTCCATTCCATTCCACTCCATTCCATTCCATTCCATTCCATTCCATTCCGTTCTACTCGTGTTGATTCTATTCCCTTCCATTCCGTTCCATTCCATTCCATTCCATTTAATTATATTCCATTCCATTCCATTCCATTCCATTCCATTCCATTCCTTTCCATTCCATTCCATTCCGTTCTACTCGGGTTGATTCCATTCCATTCCATTCCATTCCATTCCATTCCATTCCATTCCATTCCATTCCATTCCATTCCATTCCATTCCATTATATTCCATTGAATTCCATTCCATTCCATTCCATTCCATTCCATTCCATTCCATTCCATTCCATTCCATTCCATTCCATTCCATTCCATTCCGTTCTACTCGGGTTGATTCCATTCCATTCCATTCCATTCCATTCCATTCCATTCCATTCCATTCCATTCCATTCCATTACAATCCATTCCATTCTACTCGGGTTGATTCCATTCCATTTCATTGCATTCCATTCTATTCCATTCAATTCCATTCCATTCAATTCCATTCCATTGCACTCCATTCCATTCCATTCCGTTCCATTCCATTCGATTCCATTCCATTCCATTCCATTCCATTCCATTCCATTCCATTCCATTCCATTCCATTCGATTCCATTCGATTCCATTCGATTCCATTCGATTCCATTCCATTCCATTCCATTCCATTCCATTCCATTCCGTTCTACTCGGCTTGATTCCATTCCATTCCATTCCATTCCATTCCATTCCATTCCATTCCATTCCATTCCATTCCATTCCATTCCGTTCTACTCGGGTTGATTCCATTCCATTCCATTCCATTCCATTCCATTCCATTCCATTCCATTCCATTGAATTATATTGAATTCCATTCCATTCCATTCCATTCCATTCCATTCCATTCCATTCCATTCCATTCCATTCCATTCCATTCCATTCCATTCCATTCCATTCCGTTCTACTCGGGTTGATTCCATTCCATTCCATTCCATTCCATTCCATTCCATTCCATTCGATTCCATTCGATTCCATTCCATTCCATTACATTATATTCCATTCCATTCCAATCCATTCCATTCTACTCGGGTTGATTCCATTCCATTCCATTCCATTCCATTCCATTCCATTCCCTTCCATTCCATTCCATTTGGTTCCATTCGATTCCATTCGATTCCATTCCATTCCATTCCAATCCATTCCATTCTACTCGGGTTGATTCCATTCCATTCCATTCCAGTCTATTCCATTCCTTTCCATTTCATTCCAGTCCATTCCATTCGATTCCATTCCATTCCTTTCCATTTCATTGCATTCCATTCCATTCCATTCCATTCCATTCCATTCCATTCCATTCCATTCCATTCCATTCCATTCCATTCCATTCCATTCCATTCCTTTCTACTCGGGTTGATTCCATTCTATTCCATTCCATTCCATTTGATTCCATTCGATTCCATTAGATTCCATTCCATTCCATTCCATTCCATTCCATTCCATTCCATTCCATTCCATTCCATTCCATTCCATTCCGTTCCGTTCTACTCGGGTTGATTCCATTCCATTCCATTCCATTCCATTCGATTCCATTCGATTCCATTCGATTCCATTCCATTCCATTCTATTCCATTCCATTCCATTCCATTCCTATCCATTCCATTCTACTCGGGTTGATTCCATTCCATTCCATTCCATTCCATTCCATTCCCTTCCATTCCATTCCATTCGGTTCCATTCGATTCCATTCGATTCCATTCCATTTCACTCCATTCCATTCCTTTCCGTTCCGTTCCATTCCGTTCCGTTCCATTCCATTCCTTTCTACTCGGGTTGATTCCATTCTATTCCACTCCATTCCATTCGATTCCATTCGATTCCATTCGATTCCATTCCATTCCATTCCATTCCATTCCATTCCATTCCATTCCATTCCATTCCATTCCATGCCATTCCATTCCATTCCATTCCATTCCATGCCATTCCATTCCATTCCATTCCGTTCTACTTGGGTTGATTCCATTCCATTATATTCCATTCCATTCCATTCCATTTCTTTGAATTCCATTCCATTCCATTCCATTCCATTCCGTTCTACTCGGGTTGATTCCATTCCATTCCATTCCATTCCATTCCATTCCATTCCATTCCATTCCATTCCATTCCATTCCAATCCATTCCATTCGATTCCATTCCATTCCATTCCATTCCGTTCCATTCCATGCGATTCCATTCGATTCCATTCGATTCCATTCCATTCCATTCCATTCCGTTCATTCCATTCCATTCCATTCCATTCCTTTCCATTCCAATCCATTCCGTTCTACTCGGTTTGATTCCATTCCATTCCATTCCATTCCATTCCATTCCATTCCATTCCATTCCATTCCATTCCATTCCATTCGATTCCATTCCAATCCATTCCATTCTATTCCATTCCATTCCGTTCTATTCCATTGAATTCCATTCCATTCCATTCCATTCCATTCCATTCCATTCCATTCCATTCCATTCCATTCCTTTCCATTCCATTCCGTTCTACTCGGTTTGATTCCATTCCATTCTATTCCATTCCATTCCATTCCACTCCATTCCATCCCATTCCATTCCATTCCATTCCATTCCATTCCATTCCATTCCATTTCATTCTATTCCACTGAATTCCTTTCCATTCCATTCCATTCCATTCCAATCCACTCCATTCTATTCGGGTTAATTCCATTCCATTCCATTCCATTCCATTCCATTCCATTCCATTCCATTCCATTATATTCCATTGAATTCCATTCCATTCCATTCCATTCCATTCCATTCCATTCCATTCCATTCCATTCCATTCCATTCCACTCCGTTCTACTCGGGTTGATTCCATTCCATTCCATTCCATTCCATTCCATTCCATTCCATTCCATTCCATTCCATGCCATTCCATTCCATTCCATTCCATTCCATGCCATTCCATTCCATTCCATTCCGTTCTACTTGGGTTGATTCCATTCCATTATATTCCATTCCATTCCATTCCATTTCTTTGAATTCCATTCCATTCCATTCCATTCCATTCCGTTCTACTCGGGTTGATTCCATTCCATTCCATTCCATTCCATTCCATTCCATTCCATTCCATTCCATTCCATTCCATTCCATTCCATTCCATTCGATTCCATTCCATTCCATTCCATTCCGTTCCATTCCATGCGATTCCATTCGATTCCATTCGATTCCATTCCATTCCATTCCATTCCGTTCATTCCATTCCATTCCATTCCATTCCTTTCCATTCCAATCCATTCCGTTCTACTCGGGTTGATTCCATTCCATTCCATTCCATTCCATTCCATTCCATTCCATTCCATTCCATTCCATTCCATTCGATTCCATTCCAATCCATTCCATTCTATTCCATTCCATTCCATTCTATTCCATTGAATTCCATTCCATTCCATTCCATTCCATTCCATTCCATTCCATTCCATTCCATTCCATTCCTTTCCATTCCATTCCGTTCTACTCGGGTTGATTCCATTCCATTCTATTCCATTCCATTCCATTCCACTCCATTCCATCCCATTCCATTCCATTCCATTCCATTCCATTCCATTCCATTCCATTTCATTCTATTCCACTGAATTCCTTTCCATTCCATTCCATTCCATTCCAATCCACTCCATTCTATTCGGGTTAATTCCATTCCATTCCATTCCATTCCATTCCATTCCATTCCATTCCATTCCATTCCATTCCATTCCATTCCATTCCATTCCATTCCATTCCATTCCACTCCGTTCTACTCGGGTTGATTCCATTCCATTCCATTCCATTCCATTCCATTCCATTCCATTCCATTCCATTCCATTCCATTCCATTCCATTCCATTCCAGTCCATTCCATTCTACTCGGGTTGATTCCATTCCATTCCATTCCATTCCAATCTATTCCATTGTATTCCATTCCATTCCACTCCATTCCATTCCATTCCATTCCATTCCATTCCGTTCTACTCGTGTTGATTCTATTCCCTTCCATTCCGTTCCATTCCATTCCATTCCATTTAATTATATTCCATTCCATTCCATTCCATTCCATTCCATTCCATTCCTTTCCATTCCATTCCATTCCGTTCTACTCGGGTTGATTCCATTCCATTCCATTCCATTCCATTCCATTCCATTCCATTCCATTCCATTCCATTCCATTCCATTCCATTCCATTCCATTCCATTCCATTCGATTCCATTCCAATCCATTCCATTCTATTCCATTCCATTCCATTCTATTCCATTGAATTCCATTCCATTCCATTCCATTCCATTCCATTCCATTCCATTCCATTCCATTCCATTCCTTTCCATTCCATTCCGTTCTACTCGGGTTGATTCCATTCCATTCTATTCCATTCCATTCCATTCCACTCCATTCCATCCCATTCCATTCCATTCCATTCCATTCCATTCCATTCCATTCCATTTCATTCTATTCCACTGAATTCCTTTCCATTCCATTCCATTCCATTCCAATCCACTCCATTCTATTCGGGTTAATTCCATTCCATTCCATTCCATTCCATTCCATTCCATTCCATTCCATTCCATTCCATTCCATTCCATTCCATTCCATTCCATTCCATTCCATTCCATTCCATTCCATTCCATTCCACTCCGTTCTACTCGGGTTGATTCCATTCCATTCCATTCCATTCCATTCCATTCCATTCCATTCCATTCCATTCCATTCCATTCCATTCCATTCCATTCCATTCCATTCCAGTCCATTCCATTCTACTCGGGTTGATTCCATTCCATTCCATTCCATTCCAATCTATTCCATTGTATTCCATTCCATTCCACTCCATTCCATTCCATTCCATTCCATTCCATTCCGTTCTACTCGTGTTGATTCTATTCCCTTCCATTCCGTTCCATTCCATTCCATTCCATTTAATTATATTCCATTCCATTCCATTCCATTCCATTCCATTCCATTCCTTTCCATTCCATTCCATTCCGTTCTACTCGGGTTGATTCCATTCCATTCCATTCCATTCCATTCCATTCCATTCCATTCCATTCCATTCCATTCCATTCCATTCCATTCCATTATATTCCATTGAATTCCATTCCATTCCATTCCATTCCATTCCATTCCATTCCATTCCATTCCATTCCATTCCATTCCATTCCATTCCGTTCTACTCGGGTTGATTCCATTCCATTCCATTCCATTCCATTCCATTCCATTCCATTCCATTCCATTCCATTCCATTACAATCCATTCCATTCTACTCGGGTTGATTCCATTCCATTTCATTGCATTCCATTCTATTCCATTCAATTCCATTCCATTCAATTCCATTCCATTGCACTCCATTCCATTCCATTCCGTTCCATTCCATTCGATTCCATTCCATTCCATTCCATTCCATTCCATTCCATTCCATTCCATTCCATTCCATTCCATTCCATTCCATTCGATTCCATTCGATTCCATTCGATTCCATTCGATTCCATTCCATTCCATTCCATTCCATTCCATTCCATTCCATTCCGTTCTACTCGGCTTGATTCCATTCCATTCCATTCCATTCCATTCCATTCCATTCCATTCCATTCCATTCCATTCCATTCCATTCCGTTCTACTCGGGTTGATTCCATTCCATTCCATTCCATTCCATTCCATTCCATTCCATTCCATTCCATTGAATTATATTGAATTCCATTCCATTCCATTCCATTCCATTCCATTCCATTCCATTCCATTCCATTCCATTCCATTCCATTCCATTCCATTCCATTCCATTCCGTTCTACTCGGGTTGATTCCATTCCATTCCATTCCATTCCATTCCATTCCATTCCATTCGATTCCATTCGATTCCATTCCATTCCATTACATTATATTCCATTCCATTCCAATCCATTCCATTCTACTCGGGTTGATTCCATTCCATTCCATTCCATTCCATTCCATTCCATTCCCTTCCATTCCATTCCATTTGGTTCCATTCGATTCCATTCGATTCCATTCCATTCCATTCCAATCCATTCCATTCTACTCGGGTTGATTCCATTCCATTCCATTCCAGTCTATTCCATTCCTTTCCATTTCATTCCAGTCCATTCCATTCGATTCCATTCCATTCCTTTCCATTTCATTGCATTCCATTCCATTCCATTCCATTCCATTCCATTCCATTCCATTCCATTCCATTCCATTCCATTCCATTCCATTCCATTCCTTTCTACTCGGGTTGATTCCATTCTATTCCATTCCATTCCATTTGATTCCATTCGATTCCATTAGATTCCATTCCATTCCATTCCATTCCATTCCATTCCATTCCATTCCATTCCATTCCATTCCATTCCATTCCGTTCCGTTCTACTCGGGTTGATTCCATTCCATTCCATTCCATTCCATTCGATTCCATTCGATTCCATTCGATTCCATTCCATTCCATTCTATTCCATTCCATTCCATTCCATTCCTATCCATTCCATTCTACTCGGGTTGATTCCATTCCATTCCATTCCATTCCATTCCATTCCCTTCCATTCCATTCCATTCGGTTCCATTCGATTCCATTCGATTCCATTCCATTTCACTCCATTCCATTCCTTTCCGTTCCGTTCCATTCCGTTCCGTTCCATTCCATTCCTTTCTACTCGGGTTGATTCCATTCTATTCCACTCCATTCCATTCGATTCCATTCGATTCCATTCGATTCCATTCCATTCCATTCCATTCCATTCCATTCCATTCCATTCCATTCCATTCCATGCCATTCCATTCCATTCCATTCCATTCCATGCCATTCCATTCCATTCCATTCCGTTCTACTTGGGTTGATTCCATTCCATTATATTCCATTCCATTCCATTCCATTTCTTTGAATTCCATTCCATTCCATTCCATTCCATTCCGTTCTACTCGGGTTGATTCCATTCCATTCCATTCCATTCCATTCCATTCCATTCCATTCCATTCCATTCCATTCCATTCCATTCCAATCCATTCCATTCGATTCCATTCCATTCCATTCCATTCCGTTCCATTCCATGCGATTCCATTCGATTCCATTCGATTCCATTCCATTCCATTCCATTCCGTTCATTCCATTCCATTCCATTCCATTCCTTTCCATTCCAATCCATTCCGTTCTACTCGGTTTGATTCCATTCCATTCCATTCCATTCCATTCCATTCCATTCCATTCCATTCCATTCCATTCCATTCCATTCGATTCCATTCCAATCCATTCCATTCTATTCCATTCCATTCCATTCTATTCCATTGAATTCCATTCCATTCCATTCCATTCCATTCCATTCCATTCCATTCCATTCCATTCCTTTCCATTCCATTCCGTTCTACTCGGGTTGATTCCATTCCATTCTATTCCATTCCATTCCATTCCACTCCATTCCATCCCATTCCATTCCATTCCATTCCATTCCATTCCATTCCATTCCATTTCATTCTATTCCACTGAATTCCTTTCCATTCCATTCCATTCCATTCCAATCCACTCCATTCTATTCGGGTTAATTCCATTCCATTCCATTCCATTCCATTCCATTCCATTCCATTCCATTCCATTATATTCCATTGAATTCCATTCCATTCCATTCCATTCCATTCCATTCCATTCCATTCCATTCCATTCCATTCCATTCCACTCCGTTCTACTCGGGTTGATTCCATTCCATTCCATTCCATTCCATTCCATTCCATTCCATTCCATTCCATTCCATTCCATGCCATTCCATTCCATTCCATTCCATTCCATGCCATTCCATTCCATTCCATTCCGTTCTACTTGGGTTGATTCCATTCCATTATATTCCATTCCATTCCATTCCATTTCTTTGAATTCCATTCCATTCCATTCCATTCCATTCCGTTCTACTCGGGTTGATTCCATTCCATTCCATTCCATTCCATTCCATTCCATTCCATTCCATTCCATTCCATTCCATTCCATTCCATTCCATTCGATTCCATTCCATTCCATTCCATTCCGTTCCATTCCATGCGATTCCATTCGATTCCATTCGATTCCATTCCATTCCATTCCATTCCGTTCATTCCATTCCATTCCATTCCATTCCTTTCCATTCCAATCCATTCCGTTCTACTCGGGTTGATTCCATTCCATTCCATTCCATTCCATTCCATTCCATTCCATTCCATTCCATTCCATTCCATTCCATTCGATTCCATTCCAATCCATTCCATTCTATTCCATTCCATTCCATTCTATTCCATTGAATTCCATTCCATTCCATTCCATTCCATTCCATTCCATTCCATTCCATTCCATTCCTTTCCATTCCATTCCGTTCTACTCGGGTTGATTCCATTCCATTCTATTCCATTCCATTCCATTCCACTCCATTCCATCCCATTCCATTCCATTCCATTCCATTCCATTCCATTCCATTCCATTCCATTTCATTCTATTCCACTGAATTCCTTTCCATTCCATTCCATTCCATTCCAATCCACTCCATTCTATTCGGGTTAATTCCATTCCATTCCATTCCATTCCATTCCATTCCATTCCATTCCATTCCATTCCATTCCATTCCATTCCATTCCATTCCATTCCATTCCATTCCACTCCGTTCTACTCGGGTTGATTCCATTCCATTCCATTCCATTCCATTCCATTCCATTCCATTCCATTCCATTCCATTCCATTCCATTCCATTCCATTCCATTCCATTCCAGTCCATTCCATTCTACTCGGGTTGATTCCATTCCATTCCATTCCATTCCAATCTATTCCATTGTATTCCATTCCATTCCACTCCATTCCATTCCATTCCATTCCATTCCATTCCGTTCTACTCGTGTTGATTCTATTCCCTTCCATTCCGTTCCATTCCATTCCATTCCATTTAATTATATTCCATTCCATTCCATTCCATTCCATTCCATTCCATTCCTTTCCATTCCATTCCATTCCGTTCTACTCGGGTTGATTCCATTCCATTCCATTCCATTCCATTCCATTCCATTCCATTCCATTCCATTCCATTCCATTCCATTCCATTCCATTCCATTATATTCCATTGAATTCCATTCCATTCCATTCCATTCCATTCCATTCCATTCCATTCCATTCCATTCCATTCCATTCCATTCCATTCCATTCCATTCCGTTCTACTCGGGTTGATTCCATTCCATTCCATTCCATTCCATTCCATTCCATTCCATTCCATTCCATTCCATTCCATTACAATCCATTCCATTCTACTCGGGTTGATTCCATTCCATTTCATTGCATTCCATTCTATTCCATTCAATTCCATTCCATTCAATTCCATTCCATTGCACTCCATTCCATTCCATTCCGTTCCATTCCATTCGATTCCATTCCATTCCATTCCATTCCATTCCATTCCATTCCATTCCATTCCATTCCATTCGATTCCATTCGATTCCATTCGATTCCATTCGATTCCATTCCATTCCATTCCATTCCATTCCATTCCATTCCATTCCGTTCTACTCGGCTTGATTCCATTCCATTCCATTCCATTCCATTCCATTCCATTCCATTCCATTCCATTCCATTCCATTCCATTCCGTTCTACTCGGGTTGATTCCATTCCATTCCATTCCATTCCATTCCATTCCATTCCATTCCATTCCATTCCATTGAATTATA
Organism: Gorilla gorilla gorilla; assembly: GCF_029281585.2. Classification (NCBI taxonomy): domain Eukaryota; kingdom Metazoa; phylum Chordata; class Mammalia; order Primates; family Hominidae; genus Gorilla; species Gorilla gorilla. The sequence goes on from NC_073239.2 coordinate 59,320,771, forward strand.
TTGAATTCCATTCCATTCCATTCCATTCCATTCCATTCCATTCCATTCCATTCCATTCCATTCCATTCCATTCCATTCCATTCCATTCCATTCCGTTCTACTCGGGTTGATTCCATTCCATTCCATTCCATTCCATTCCATTCCATTCCATTCGATTCCATTCGATTCCATTCCATTCCATTACATTATATTCCATTCCATTCCAATCCATTCCATTCTACTCGGGTTGATTCCATTCCATTCCTTTCCATTCCATTCCATTCCATTCCCTTCCATTCCATTCCATTTGGTTCCATTCGATTCCATTCGATTCCATTCCATTCCATTCCAATCCATTCCATTCTACTCGGGTTGATTCCATTCCATTCCATTCCAGTCTATTCCATTCCTTTCCATTTCATTCCAGTCCATTCCATTCGATTCCATTCCATTCCTTTCCATTTCATTGCATTCCATTCCATTCCATTCCATTCCATTCCATTCCATTCCATTCCATTCCATTCCATTCCATTCCATTCCATTCCTTTCTACTCGGGTTGATTCCATTCTATTCCATTCCATTCCATTCGATTCCATTCGATTCCATTAGATTCCATTCCATTCCATTCCATTCCATTCCATTCCATTCCATTCCATTCCATTCCATTCCATTCCGTTCCGTTCTACTCGGGTTGATTCCATTCCATTCCATTCCATTCCATTCGATTCCATTCGATTCCATTCGATTCCATTCCATTCCATTCTATTCCATTCCATTCCATTCCATTCCTATCCATTCCATTCTACTCGGGTTGATTCCATTCCATTCCATTCCATTCCATTCCATTCCCTTCCATTCCATTCCATTCGGTTCCATTCGATTCCATTCGATTCCATTCCATTTCACTCCATTCCATTCCTTTCCGTTCCGTTCCATTCCGTTCCGTTCCATTCCATTCCTTTCTACTCGGGTTGATTCCATTCTATTCCACTCCATTCCATTCGATTCCATTCGATTCCATTCGATTCCATTCCATTCCATTCCATTCCATTCCATTCCATTCCATTCCATTCCATTCCATTCCATTCCATGCCATTCCATTCCATTCCATTCCATTCCATGCCATTCCATTCCATTCCATTCCGTTCTACTTGGGTTGATTCCATTCCATTATATTCCATTCCATTCCATTCCATTTCTTTGAATTCCATTCCATTCCATTCCATTCCATTCCGTTCTACTCGGGTTGATTCCATTCCATTCCATTCCATTCCATTCCATTCCATTCCATTCCATTCCATTCCATTCCAATCCATTCCATTCGATTCCATTCCATTCCATTCCATTCCGTTCCATTCCATGCGATTCCATTCGATTCCATTCGATTCCATTCCATTCCATTCCATTCCGTTCATTCCATTCCATTCCATTCCATTCCTTTCCATTCCAATCCATTCCGTTCTACTCGGTTTGATTCCATTCCATTCCATTCCATTCCATTCCATTCCATTCCATTCCATTCCATTCCATTCCATTCCATTCCATTCGATTCCATTCCAATCCATTCCATTCTATTCCATTCCATTCCATTCTATTCCATTGAATTCCATTCCATTCCATTCCATTCCATTCCATTCCATTCCATTCCATTCCATTCCATTCCATTCCTTTCCATTCCATTCCGTTCTACTCGGGTTGATTCCATTCCATTCTATTCCATTCCATTCCATTCCACTCCATTCCATCCCATTCCATTCCATTCCATTCCATTCCATTCCATTCCATTCCATTTCATTCTATTCCACTGAATTCCTTTCCATTCCATTCCATTCCATTCCAATCCACTCCATTCTATTCGGGTTAATTCCATTCCATTCCATTCCATTCCATTCCATTCCATTCCATTCCATTCCATTATATTCCATTGAATTCCATTCCATTCCATTCCATTCCATTCCATTCCATTCCATTCCATTCCATTCCATTCCATTCCACTCCGTTCTACTCGGGTTGATTCCATTCCATTCCATTCCATTCCATTCCATTCCATTCCATTCCATTCCATTCCATTCCATTCCATTCCATTCCATTCCGTTCTACTCGGGTTGATTCCATTCCATTCCATTCCATTCCATTCCATTCCATTCCATTCCATTCGATTCCATTCCATTCCATTCCATTCCATTCGATTCCATTCGATTCCATTCGATTCCATTCCATTCCATTACATTATATTCCATTCCATTCCAATCCATTCCATTCTACTCGGGTTGATTCCATTCCATTCCATTCCATTCTATTCCATTCCCTTCCATTCCATTCCATTCGGTTCCATTCGATTCCATTCGATTCCATTCCATTCCATTCCAATCCATTCCATTCTACTCGGGTTGATTCCATTCCATTCCATTCCAGTCTATTCCATTCCTTTCCATTTCATTCCAGTCCATTCCATTCGATTCCATTCCATTCCTTTCCATTTCATTGCATTCCATTCCATTCCATTCCATTCCATTCCATTCCATTCCATTCCATTCCTTTCTACTCGGGTTCATTCCATTCTATTCCATTCCATTCCATTCGATTCCATTCGATTCCATTAGATTCCATTCCATTCCATTCCATTCCCTTCCATTCCATTCCATTCGGTTCCATTCGATTCCATTCGATTCCATTCCATTTCACTCCATTCCATTCCTTTCCGTTCCGTTCCATTCCGTTCCGTTCCATTCCATTCCTTTCTACTCGGGTTGATTCCATTCTATTCCACTCCATTCCATTCGATTCCATTCGATTCCATTCGATTCCATTCGATTCCATTCCATTCCATTCCATTCCATTCCATTCCATTCCATTTCATTCCACTCCATTCCATTCCATGCCATTCCATTCCATTCCATTCCATTCCATGCCATTCCATTCCATTCCATTCCATTCCATTCCATTCCATTCCGTTCTACTCGGGTTGATTACATTCCATTATATTCCATTCCATGCCATTCCATTTCTTTGAATTCCATTCCATTCCATTCCATTCCATTCCGTTCTACTCGGGTTGATTCCATTCCTTTCCATTCCATTCCATTCCATTCCATTCCATTCCATTCCATTCCATTCCAATCCATTCCATTCTAGTCGGGTTGATTCCATTCCATTCCATTCCATTCCATTCTATTCCATTGAATTCCATTCCATTCCATTCCATTCCATTCCATTCCATTCCGTTCTACTCGGGTTGATTCTATTCCCTTCCATTCCATTCCATTCCATTCCATTGAATTCCATTCCATTCCATTCCATTCCTTTCCATTCTATTCCATTCCATTCCATTCCGTTCTACTCGGGTTGATTCCATTCCATTCCATTCCATTCCATTCCATTCCATTCCACTCCATTCCATTCCATTCCATTCCATTCGATTCTATTCGATTACATTCCAATCCATTCCATTCCATTCCATTCCATTCCCTTCCATTCCATTCCATTCCATTACAATCCATTCCATTCTACTCGGGTTGATTCCATTCCATTTCATTCCATTCCATTCTATTCCATTGAATTCCATTCCATTCCATTCCATTCCATTCCATTCCATTCCATTCCATTCCGTTCCGTTCCATTCGATTCCATTCCATTCTATTCCATTCCATTCCTATCCATTCCATTCTACTCGGGTTGATTCCATTCCTTTCCATTCCTTTCCATTCCATTCCATTAAATTCCATTCCATTCCATTCCATTCCATTCCATTCCATTCCGTTCCGTTCTACTCGGGTTGATACCATTCCATTCCATTCCACTCAATTCGATTCCATTCGATTCCATTCGATTCCATTCCATTCCATTCCATTCCATTCCATTCCATTCCATTCCAATCCATTCCATTCTACTCGGGTTGATTCCATTCCATTCCATTCCATTCCATTCCATTCCCTTCCATTCCATTCCATTCGGTTCCATTCGATTCCATTCGATTCCATTCCATTTCACTCCATTCCATTCCTTTCCGTTCCGTTCCATTCCGTTCCGTTCCATTCCATTCCTTTCTACTCGGGTTGATTCCATTCTATTCCACTCCATTCCATTCGATTCCATTCGATTCGATTCCATTCCATTCCATTCCATTCCATTCCATTCCATTCCATTCCATTCCATGCCATTCCATTCCATTCCATTCCATTCCATTCCGTTCTACTCGGGTTGATTCCACTCCACTCCATTCCATTCCATTCCATTCCATTCCATTTCTTTGAATTCCATTCCATTCCATTCCATTCCATTCCGTTCTTCTCGGGTTGATTCCATTCCTTTCCATTCCATTCCATTCCATTCCATTCCATTCCATTCCAGTCCATTCCATTCTACTCGGGTTGATTCCATTCCATTCCATTCCATTCCAATCTATTCCATTGTATTCCATTCCATTCCACTCCATTCCATTCCATTCCATTCCATTCCATTCCATTCCGTTCTACTCGGGTTGATTCTATTCCCTTCCATTCCGTTCCATTCCATTCCATTCCATTTAATTATATTCCATTCCATTCCATTCCATTCCATTCCATTCCATTCCTTTCCATTCCATTCCATTCCGTTCTACTCGGGTTGATTCCATTCCATTCCATTCCATTCCATTCCATTCCATTCCATTCCATTCCATTCCATTCCATTCCATTCCATTATATTCCATTCCATTCCATTCCATTCCATTCCATTCCATTCCATTCCATTCCATTCCATTCCATTCCATTCCTTTCTACTCGGGTTGATTCCATTCCATTCCATTCCATTCCATTCCATTCCATTCCATTCCATTCCATTCCATTCCATTCCGTTCTACTCGGGTTGATTCCATTCCATTCCATTCCATTCCATTCCATTCCATTCCATTCCATTCCATTCCATTCCATTCCATTCCATTCCATTGAATTCCATTCCATTCCTTTCCATTCCATTCCATTCCATTCCATTCCATTCCATTCCATTCCGTTCCGTTCTACTCGGGTTGATTCCATTCCATTCCAATCCATTCCATTCCATTCCATTCCATTCCTTTCCATTCCATTACAATCCATTCCATTCTACTCGGGTTGATTCCATTCCATTTCATTGCATTCCATTCTATTCAATTCCATTCCATTCCATTCCATTCCATTCCATTCCATTCCATTCCATTCCATTCCATTCCGTTCCATTCCATTCGATTCCATTCCATTCCATTCCATTCCATTCCATTCCATTCCATTCCATTCGATTCCATTCGATTCCATTCCATTACATTCCATTCCATTACACTCCATTCCATTCCATTCCATTCCATTCCATTCCTTTCCATTCCATTCCATTCCGTTCTACTCGGGTTGATTCCATTCCATTCCATTCCATTCCATTCCATTCCATTCCATTCCATTCCATTCCATTCCATTCCGTTCTACTGGGGTTGATTCCATTCCATTCCATTCCATTCCATTCCATTCCATTCCATTCCATTCCATTCCATTCCATTCCGTTCTACTCGGGTTGATTCCATTCCATTCCATTCCATTCCATTCCATTCCATTCCATTCCATTCCATTCCATTGAATTCCATTCCTTTCCATTCCATTCCATTCCATTCCATTCCATTCCATTCCATTCCATTCCATTCCATTCCGTTCTACTCGGGTTGATTCCATTCCATTCCATTCCATTCCATTCCATTCCATTCCATTCCATTCCATTCCATTCCATTCCATTCCATTCGATTCCATTCCATTCCATTCCATTCCATTCCATTCCATTCCATTCCATTCGATTCCATTCGATTCCATTCCATTACATTACATTATATTCCATTCCATTCCAATCCATTCCATTCTACTCGGGGTGATTCCATTCCATTCCATTCCATTCCATTCCATTCCCTTCCATTCCATTCCATTCGGTTCCATTCGATTCCATTCGATTCCATTCCATTCCATTCCAATCCATTCCATTCTACTCGGGTTGATTCCATTCCATTCCATTCCAGTCTATTCCATTCCTTTCCACTTCATTCCAGTCCATTCCATTCGATTCCATTCCATTCCATTCCAGTCTATTCCATTCCTTTCCATTTCATTCCAGTCCATTCCATTCGATTCCATTCCATTCCTTTCCATTTCATTGCATTCCATTCCATTCCATTCCATTCCATTCCATTCCATTCCATTCCAATCCTTTCTACTCGGGTTGATTCCATTCTATTCCATTCCATTCCATTCGATTCCATTCGATTCCATTCGATTCCATTCTGTTCCATTCCATTCCATTCCATTCTATTCCATTGAATTCCATTCCATTCCATTCCATTCCATTCCATTCCATTCCATTCCATTCCATTCCATTCCATTCCATTCCGTTCTACTCGGGTTGATTCCATTCCATTCCATTCCATTCCATTCGATTCCATTCGATTCCATTCCATTCCATTCCATTCCATTCCATTCCATTCCATTCCATTCCTTTCCAATCAATTCCATTCTACTCGGGTTGATTCCATTCCATTCCATTCCATTCCCTTCCATTCCATTCCATTCGGTTCCATTCGATTCCATTCGATTCCACTCCATTTCACTCCATTCCATTACTTTCCGTTCCGTTCCATTCCGTTCCGTTCCATTCGATTCCTTTCTACTCGTGTTGATTCCATTCTATTCCACTCCATTCCATTCGATTCCATTCGATTCCATTCGATTCCATTCCATTCCATTCCATTCCATTCCATTCCATTCCATTCCATTCCATTTCATTCCATTCCATTCCATTCCATGCCATTCCATTCCATTCCATTCCATTCCATGCCATTCCATTCCATTCCATTCCATTCCGTTCTACTCGGGTTGATTCCATTCCATTCTATTCCATTCCATTCCATTCCATTTCTTTGAATTCCATTCCATTCCATTCCATTCCATTCCATTCCGTTCTACTCGGGTTGATTCCATTCCTTTCCATTCCATTCCATTCCATTCCATTCCATTTAATTATATTCCATTCCATTTCAATCCATTCCATTCTACTCGGGTTGATTCCATTCCATTCCATTCCATTCCATTCTATTCCATTGAATTCCATTCCATTCCATTCCATTCCATTCCATTCCATTCCATTCCATTCCATTCCATTCCGTTCTACTCGGGTTGATTCTATTCCCTTCCATTCCATTCCATTCCATTCCATTGAATTCCATTCCATTCCATTCCATTCCTTTCCATTCCGTTCCATTCAATTCCATTCCGTTCTACTCGGGTTGATTCCTTTCCATTCCATTCCATTCCATTCCATTCCATTCCATTCCATTCCATTCCATTCGATTCCATTCGATTCCATTCCATTCCATTCCATTCCAGTCCATTCCATTCCATTCCATTACAATCCATTCCATTCTACTCGGGTTGATTCCATTCCATTTCATTCCATTCCATTCTATTCCATTGAATTCCATTCCATTCCATTCCATTACATTCCATTCCATTCCAATCCATTCCATTCTACTCGGGTTGATTCCATTCCATTCCATTCCATTCCATTCCATTCCATTCCATTCGATTCCATTCGATTCCATTCCATTCCATTCCATTCCATTCCATTCCATTCCATTCCATTACAATCCATTCCATTCGATTCCATTCCATTCCATTCCATTCCATTCCATTCCATTCCATTCCATTCGATTCCATTCGATTCCATTCGATTCCATTCGATTACATTCCATTCCATTACATTCCATTCCATTCCATTCCATTCCATTCCTTTCCATTCCATTCCATTCCGTTCTACTCGGGTTGATTCCATTCCATTCCATTCCATTCCATTCCATTCCATTCCATTCCATTCCATTCCATTCCTTTATATTCCATTGAATTCCATTCCATTCCATTCCATTCCATTCCATTCCATTCCATTCCATTCCATTCCGTTCTACTCGGGTTGATTCCATTCCATTCCATTCCATTCCATTCCATTCCATTCCATTCCATTCCATTCCATTCCATTACAATCCATTCCATTCTACTCGGGTTGATTCCATTCCATTTCATTGCATTCCATTCTATTCCATTCAATTCCATTCCATTCCATTCCATTCCATTGCACTCCATTCCATTCCATTCCGTTCCATTCCATTCGATTCCATTCCATTCCATTCCATTCCATTCGATTCCATTCGATTCCTTTTCGATTCCATTCGATTCCATTCGATTCCATTCCATTCCATTCCATTCCATTCCATTCCATTCCATTCCATTCCATTCCTTTCCATTCCATTCCATTCCGTTCTACTCGGGTTGATTCCATTCCATTCCATTCCATTCCATTCCATTCCATTCCATTCCATTCCATTCCATTATATTCCATTCCATTCCATTCCATTCCATTCCATTCCATTCCATTCCATTCCATTCCCTTCCATTCCATTCCATTCCATTCCATTCCTTTCTACTCGGGTTGATTCCATTCCATTCCATTCCATTCCATTCCATTCCATTCCATTCCATTCCATTCCATTCCATTCCGTTCTACTCGGGTTGATTCCATTCCATTCGATTCCATTCGATTCCATTCGATTCCATTCGATTCCATTCCATTCCATTGAATTCCATTCCATTCCTTTCCATTCCATTCCATACCATTTCCATTCCATTCCATTCCATTCTATTCCGTTCTACTCGGGTTGATTCCATTCCATTCCAATCCATTCCATTCCATTCCATTCCATTCCTTTCCATTCCATTACAATCCATTCCATTCTACTCGGGTTGATTCCATTCCATTTCATTGCATTCCATTCTATTCCATTCAATTCCATTCCATTCCATTCCATTCCATTCCATTCCATTCCATTCCGTTCCATTCCATTCGATTCCATTCCATTCCATTCCATTCCATTCCATTCCATTCCATTCCATTCGATTCCATTCAATTCCATTCCATTCCATTCCATTCCATTACACTCCATTCCATTCCATTCCATTCCATTCCATTCCTTTCCATTCCATTCCATTCCGTTCTACTCGGGTTGATTCCATTCCATTCCATTCCATTCCATTCCATTCCATTCCATTCCATTCCATTCCATTCCGTTCTACTGGGGTTGATTCCATTCCATTCCATTCCATTCCATTCCATTCCATTCCATTCCGTTCTACTCGGGTTGATTCCATTCCATTCCATTCCATTCCATTCCATTCCATTCCATTCCATTCCATTCCATTCCATTCCATTGAATTCCATTCCTTTCCATTCCATTCCATTCCATTCCATTCCATTCCATTCCATTCCATTCCATTCCGTTCTACTCGGGTTGATTCCATTCCATTCCATTCCATTCCATTCCATTCCATTCCATTCCATTCCATTCCATTCGATTCCATTCCATTCCATTCCATTCCATTCCATTCCATTCCATTCCATTCCATTCGATTCCATTCGATTCCATTCCATTCCATTACATTATATTCCATTCCATTCCAATCCATTCCATTATACTCGGGTTGATTCCATTCCATTCCATTCCATTCCATTCCATTCCCTTCCATTCCATTCCATTCGGTTCCATTCGATTCCATTCGATTCCATTCCATTCCATTCCAATCCATTCCATTCTACTCGGGATGATTCCATTCCATTCCATTCCAGTCTATTCCATTCCTTTCCATTTCATTCCAGTCCATTCCATTCGATTCCATTCCATTCCATTCCAGTCTATTCCATTCCTTTCCATTTCATTCCAGTCCATTCCATTCGATTCCATTCCATTCCTTTCCATTTCATTGCATTCCATTCCATTCCATTCCATTCCATTCCATTCCATTCCATTCCATTCCTTTCTACTCGGGTTGATTCCATTCTATTCCATTCCATTCCATTCGATTCCATTCGATTCCATTCTGTTCCATTCCATTCCATTCCATTCCATTCCATTCTATTCCATTGAATTCCATTCCATTCCATTCCATTCCATTCCAATCCATTCCATTCCATTCCATTCCATTCCATTCCATTCCATTCCATTCCATTCCGTTCTACTCGGGTTGATTCCATTCCATTCCATTCCATTCCATTCGATTCCATTCGATTCCATTCGATTCCATTCCATTCCATTCCATTCCATTCCATTCCATTCCTTTCCAATCCATTCCATTCTACTCGGGTTGATTCCATTCCATTCCATTCCATTCCCTTCCATTCCATTCCATTCGGTTCCATTCGATTCCATTCGATTCAACTCCATTTCACTCCATTCCATTACTTTCCGTTCTGTTCCATTCCGTTCCGTTCCATTCGATTCCTTTCTACTCGTGTTGATTCCATTCTATTCCACTCCATTCCATTCGATTCCATTCGATTCCATTCGATTCCATTCCATTCCATTCCATTCCATTCCATTCCATTCCATTCCATTTCATTCCATTCCATTCCATTCCATGCCATTCCATTCCATTCCATTCCATTCCATGCCATTCCATTCCATTCCATTCCATTCCGTTCTATTCGGGTTGATTCCATTCCATTCTACTCCATTCCATTCCATTCCATTTCTTTGAATTCCATTCCATTCCATTCCATTCCATTCCGTTCTACTCGGGTTGATTCCATTCCTTTCCATTCCATTCCATTCCATTCCATTCCATTTAATTATATTCCATTCCGTTTCAATCCATTCCATTCTACTCGGGTTGATTCCATTCCATTCCATTCCATTCCATTCCATTCCATTGAATTCCATTCCATTCCATTGCATTCCATTCCATTCCGTTCTACTCGGGTTGATTCTATTCCCTTCCATTCCATTCCATTCCATTCCATTGAATTCCATACCATTCCATTCCATTCCTTTCCATTCCATTCCATTCAATTCCATTCCGTTCTACTCGGGTTGATTCCTTTCCATTCCATTCCATTCCATTCCATTCCATTCCATTCCATTCCATTCGATTCCGTTCGATTCCATTCCATTCCATTCCATTCCAGTCCATTCCATTCCATTCCATTACAATCCATTCCATTCTACTCGGGTTGATTCCATTCCATTTCATTCCATTCCATTCTATTCCATTGAATTCCATTCCATTCCATTCCATTCCATTCCATTCCATTCCATTCCATTCCGTTCCATTCCATTCGATTCCATTCCATTCCATTCCATTCCATTCCATTCCATTCGATTCCATTCGATTCCATTCGATTCCATTCCATTCCATTCCATTCCATTCCATTCCATTCCATTCCATTCCATTCCTTTCCATTCCATTCCATTCCGTTCTACTCGGGTTGATTCCATTCCATTCCATTCCATTCCATTCCATTCCATTCCATTCCATTCCATTATATTCCATTGAATTCCATTCCATTCCATTCCATTCCATTTCTTTCCATTCCATTCCGTTCTACTCGGGTTGATTCCATTCCACTCCATTCCATTCCATTCCATTCCATTCCATTCCATTCCATTCCATTCCATTCGATTCCATTCGATTCCATTCCATTCCATTCCATTCCATTCCATTCCATTCCGTTCCATTCCGTTCCATTCCATTCGATTCCATTCGATTCCATTCCATTCCATTCCATTCCATTCCATTCCATTCAATTCCATTCCATTTCATTTCATTCTATTCCACTGAATTCCATTCCATTCCATTCCATTCCTTTCCATTGCAGTCCATTCCGTTCTACTCGGGTTGAATCCATTCCATTACATTCCATTCCTTTCCATTCCATTACAATCCATTCCATTCGATTCCATTCCATTCCATTCCATTCCATTCCATTCCATTCCATTCGATTCCATTCGATTCCATTCGATTCCATTCGATTCCATTCCATTCCATTGAATTCCATTCCATTCCTTTCCATTCCATTCCATTCCATTCCATTCCATTCCATTCCATTCCATTCCATTCCATTCCGTTCTACTCGGGTTGATTCCATTCCATTCCAATCCATTCCATTCCATTCCATTCCTTTCCTTTCCATTCCATTACAATCCATTCCATTCTACTCGGGTTGATTCCATTCCATTTCATTGCATTCCATTCTATTCCATTCAATTCCATTCCATTCCATTCCATTCCATTCCATTGCACTCCATTCCATTCCATTCCGTTCCATTCCATTCGATTCCATTCCATTCCATTCCATTCCATTCCATTCCATTCCATTCCATTCCATTCGATTCCATTCGATTCCATTCGATTCCATTCGATTCCATTCCATTCCATTCCATTCCATTCCATTCCATTCCATTCCATTCCATTCCATTCCATTCCTTTCCATTCCATTCCATTCCGTTCTACTCGGGTTGATTCCATTCCATTCCATTCCATTCCATTCCATTCCATTCCATTCCATTCCATTCCATTATATTCCATTCAATTCCATTCCATTCCATTCCATTCCATTCCAATCCATTCGATTCCATTCCATTCCATTCCATTCCATTCCATTCCATTCCATTCAATTCCCTTCCGTTCCATTCGATTCCATTCCGTTCCATTCCATTCCATGCGATTCCATTCGATTAAATTCCATTCCATTCCATTCCATTCCATTCCATTCCATTCCATTCCATTCCATTCCATTCCATTCCTTTCCATTCCATTCCATTCCGTTCTACTCGGGTTGATTCCATTCCATTCCATTCCATTCCATTCCATTCCATTCCATTCCATTCCATTCCATTATATTCCATTCAATTCCATTCCATTCCATTCCATTCCATTCCAATCCATTCGATTCCATTCCATTCCATTCCATTCCATTCCATTCCATTCCATTCCATTCCATTCCATTCAATTCCCTTCCGTTCCATTCGATTCCATTCCGTTCCATTCCATTCCATTCGATTCCATTCGATTAAATTCCATTCCATTCCATTCCATTCCATTCCATTCCATTCCATTCCATTCCATTCCATTCCATTCCATTCCGTTCTATTCGGGTTCATTCCATTCCATTCCATTCCATTCCATTCCATTCCATTCCCTTCCATTCCATTCCATTCGGTTCCTTTCGATTCCATTCGATTCCATTCCATTTCACTCCATTCCATTCCGTTCCGTTCTGTTCCGTTCCGTTCCGTTCTATTCGGGTTGATTCCATTCTATTCCACTCCATTCCATTCGATTCCATTCGATTCCATTCGATTCCATTCCATTCCATTCCATTCCATTCAATTCCATTCCATTCTATTCTATTGAACTCCATTGCATTCCATTCCATTCCATTCCATTCCAATCCATTCCATTCTACTCGGGTTGATTCCATTCCATTCCATTCCATTCCCTTCCATTCCATTCCATTCGGTTCCATTCGATTCCATTCGATTCCACTCCATTTCACTCCATTCCATTACTTTCCGTTCTGTTCCATTCCGTTCCGTTCCATTCGATTCCTTTCTACTCGTGTTGATTCCATTCTATTCCACTCCATTCCATTCGATTCCATTCGATTCCATTCCATTCCATTCCATTCCATTCCATTCCATTCCATTCCATTCCATTTCATTCCATTCCATTCCATTCCATGCCATTCCATTCCATTCCATTCCATTCCATGCCATTCCATTCCATTCCATTCCATTCCGTTCTACTCGGGTTGATTCCATTCCATTCTACTCCATTCCATTCCATTCCATTTCTTTGAATTCCATTCCATTCCATTCCATTCCATTCCGTTCTACTCGGGTTGATTCCATTCCTTTCCATTCCATTCCATTCCATTCCATTCCATTTAATTATATTCCATTCCGTTTCAATCCATTCCATTCTACTCGGGTTGATTCCATTCCATTCCATTCCATTCCATTCCATTCCATTCCATTGAATTCCATTCCATTCCATTCCATTCCATTCCATTCCGTTCTACTCGGGTTGATTCTATTCCCTTCCATTCCATTCCATTCCATTCCATTGAATTCCATACCATTCCATTCCATTCCTTTCCATTCCATTCCATTCAATTCCATTCCGTTCTACTCGGGTTGATTCCTTTCCATTCCATTCCATTCCATTCCATTCCATTCCATTCCATTCCATTCGATTCCATTCGATTCCATTCCATTCCATTCCATTCCAGTCCATTCCATTCCATTCCATTACAATCCATTCCATTCTACTCGGGTTGATTCCATTCCATTTCATTCCATTCCATTCTATTCCATTGAATTCCATTCCATTCCATTCCATTCCATTCCATTCCATTCCATTCCGTTCCATTCCATTCGATTCCATTCCATTCCATTCCATTCCATTCCATTCCATTCCATTCGATTCCATTCGATTCCATTCGATTCCATTCCATTCCATTCCATTCCATTCCATTCCATTCCATTCCATTCCATTCCTTTCCATTCCATTCCATTCCGTTCTACTCGGGTTGATTCCATTCCATTCCATTCCATTCCATTCCATTCCATTCCATTCCATTCCATTATATTCCATTGAATTCCATTCCATTCCATTCCATTCCATTTCTTTCCATTCCATTCCGTTCTACTCGGGTTGATTCCATTCCACTCCATTCCATTCCATTCCATTCCATTCCATTCCATTCCATTCCATTCCATTCCATTCGATTCCATTCGATTCCATTCCATTCCATTCCATTCCATTCCATTCCATTCCATTCCATTCCATTCCGTTCCATTCCGTTCCATTCCATTCGATTCCATTCGATTCCATTCCATTCCATTCCATTCCATTCCATTCCATTCAATTCCATTCCATTTCATTTCATTCTATTCCACTGAATTCCATTCCATTCCATTCCATTCCTTTCCATTGCAGTCCATTCCGTTCTACTCGGGTTGAATCCATTCCATTACATTCCATTCCTTTCCATTCCATTACAATCCATTCCATTCGATTCCATTCCATTCCATTCCATTCCATTCGATTCCATTCGATTCCATTCGATTCCATTCGATTCCATTCCATTCCATTGAATTCCATTCCATTCCTTTCCATTCCATTCCATTCCATTCCATTCCATTCCATTCCATTCCATTCCGTTCTACTCGGGTTGATTCCATTCCATTCCAATCCATTCCATTCCATTCCATTCCATTCCTTTCCATTCCATTACAATCCATTCCATTCTACTCGGGTTGATTCCATTCCATTTCATTGCATTCCATTCTATTCCATTCAATTCCATTCCATTCCATTCCATTCCATTGCACTCCATTCCATTCCATTCCGTTCCATTCCATTCGATTCCATTCCATTCCATTCCATTCCATTCCATTCCATTCCATTCCATTCGATTCCATTCGATTCCATTCGATTCCATTCGATTCCATTCCATTCCATTCCATTCCATTCCATTCCATTCCATTCCATTCCATTCCTTTCCATTCCATTCCATTCCGTTCTACTCGGGTTGATTCCATTCCATTCCATTCCATTCCATTCCATTCCATTCCATTCCATTCCATTCCATTCCATTATATTCCATTCAATTCCATTCCATTCCATTCCATTCCATTCCAATCCATTCGATTCCATTCCATTCCATTCCATTCCATTCCATTCCATTCCATTCCATTCCATTCAATTCCCTTCCGTTCCATTCGATTCCATTCCGTTCCATTCCATTCCATGCGATTCCATTCGATTAAATTCCATTCCATTCCATTCCATTCCATTCCATTCCATTCCATTCCATTCCATTCCATTCCTTTCCATTCCATTCCATTCCGTTCTACTCGGGTTGATTCCATTCCATTCCATTCCATTCCATTCCATTCCATTCCATTCCATTCCATTCCATTATATTCCATTCAATTCCATTCCATTCCATTCCATTCCATTCCAATCCATTCGATTCCATTCCATTCCATTCCATTCCATTCCATTCCATTCCATTCCATTCCATTCAATTCCCTTCCGTTCCATTCGATTCCATTCCGTTCCATTCCATTCCATTCGATTCCATTCGATTAAATTCCATTCCATTCCATTCCATTCCATTCCATTCCATTCCATTCCATTCCATTCCATTCCGTTCTATTCGGGTTCATTCCATTCCATTCCATTCCATTCCATTCCATTCCATTCCATTCCATTCCATTCCATTCGGTTCCTTTCGATTCCATTCGATTCCATTCCATTTCACTCCATTCCATTCCGTTCCGTTCTGTTCCGTTCCGTTCCGTTCTATTCGGGTTGATTCCATTCTATTCCAGTCCATTCCATTCGATTCCATTCGATTCCATTCGATTCCATTCCATTCCATTCCATTCCATTCCATTCAATTCCATTCCATTCTATTCTATTGAACTCCATTGCATTCCATTCCATTCCATTCCATTCCAATCCATTCCATTCTACTCGGGTTGATTCCATTCCATTCCATTCCATTCCATTCCATTCCGTTCCCTTCTTTCCATTCCATTCGGTTCCGTTCGATTCCATTCGATTCCATTCCATTTCACTCCATTCCATTCCGTTCCGTTCTGTTCCGTTCCGTTCCATTCCATTCCATTCTACACGGGTTGATTCCATTCTATTCCACTCCTTTCCATTCGATTCCATTCGATTCCATTCGATTCCATTCCATTCCATTCCATTCCATTTCATTTTTTCCATTGAATTCCATTCCATTCCATTTCATTCCATTCCAATCCATTCCATTCCATTCCATTCCATTCGATTCGGTTCCATTCCATTCCATTCCATTCCATTCCATTCCATTCCATTCCATTCCATTCAATTCCATTCCATTCCATTCCGTTCTACTCGGGTTCATTCCATTCCTTTCCATTCCATTCCATTCCATTCCATTCCATTCCATTCCAGTCCATTCCATTCTACTCGGGTTGATTCCATTCCATTCCATTCCATTCCAATCTATTCCATTGTATTCCATTCCTTTCCATTCCATTCCATTCCATTCCATTCCATTCCATTCCATTCCGTTCTACTCGGGTTGATTCTATTCCCTTCCATTCCGTTCCATTCCATTCCATTCCATTGAATTCCATTCCATTCCTTTCCATTCCATTCCTTTCCATTCCATTCCATTCCATTCCATTCCGTTCTACTCGGGTTGATTCCATTCCATTCCATTCCATTCCAATCCATTCCATTCCATTCCATTCCATTCCATTCCATTCCAATCCATTCCATTCCATTCCATTCCATTCCATTCGATTCCATTCGATTCCATTCCATTCCATTCCATTCCATTCCATTCCATTCCATACTATTCTATAGAATTCCATTCCATTCCATTCCATTCCATTGAATTCCATTCTATTCCATTCCATTCCATTCGATTCCATTCAATTCCATTCGATTCCATTCCATTCCATTCCATTCCATTCCAATCCATTACATTCTACTAGGGTTGATTCCATTCCATTCCAGTCCATTCTATTCCTTTCCGTTCCATTCCATTCCATTCGGTTCCATTCGATTCCATTCGATTCCATTCCATTTCACTCCATTCCATTCCGTTCCGTTCTATTCCATTCCGTTCCGTTCCATTCCGTTCCATTCCATTCCGTTCTACTCGAGTTGATTCCATTCTCTTCCACTCCATTCCATTCCATTCCATTCGATTCCATTCGATTCCATTCCATTCCATTCCATTCCATTCCATTCCATTCCATTGCATTCCATTCCATTTCATTCCATTCCATTGAATTCCATTCCATTCCATTCCATTCCATTCCAATCCATTCCATTCTACTCGGGTTGATTCCATTCCATTCCATTCCATTCCATTCCATTCCATTCCATTCCAATCCATTCGATTCCATTCCATTCCATTCGATTCCATTCCATTCCATTCCATTCCATTCAATTCCCTTCCGTTCTATTCGATTCCATTCCGTTCCATTCCATTCCATTCGATTCCATTCGATTAAATTCCATTCCATTCCATTCCATTCCATTCCATTCCATTCCATTCCGTTCTATTCGGGTTCATTCCATTCCATTCCATTCCATTCAATTCCATTCCATTCCCTTCCATTCCATTCCATTCGGTTCCTTTCGATTCCATTCGATTCCATTCCATTTCACTCCATTCCATTCCGTTCCGTTCTGTTCCGTTCCGTTCCGTTCTATTCGGGTTGATTCCATTCTATTCCACTCCATTCCTTTCGATTCCATTCGATTCCATTCGATTCCATTCCATTCCATTCCATTCCATTCCATTCAATTCCATTCCATTCTATTCTATTGAACTCCACTCCATTCCATTCCATTCCATTCCATTCCAATCCATTCCATTCTACTCGGGTTGATTCCATTCCATTCCATTCCATTCCATTCCATTCCGTTCCCTTCTTTCCATTCCATTCGGTTCCGTTCGATTCCATTCGATTCCATTCCATTTCACTCCATTCCATTCCGTTCCGTTCCGTTCCATTCCGTTCCGTTCCATTCCATTCCATTCTACACGGGTTGATTCCATTCTATTCCACTCCTTTCCATTCGATTCCATTCGATTCCATTGGATTCCATTGCATTCCATTCCATTCCATTTCATTTTTTCCATTGAATTCCATTCCATTCCATTTCATTCCATTCCAATCCATTCCAATCTACTCGGGTTGATTCCATTCCATTCCATTCCATTCCATTCCATTCCATTCCATTCCATTCCATTCCATTCCATTCCATTCGGTTCCATTCCATTCCATTCCATTCCATTCCATTCCATTCCATTCCATTCCATTCCATTCCATTCCATTCCGTTCTACTCGGGTTCATTCCATTCCATTCCATTCCATTCCATTCCATTCCATTCTATTCCATTGAATTCCATTCCATTCCATTCCATTCCATTCCATTCCATTCCATTCCATTCCATTCCATTCCGTTCTACTCTTGTTGATTCCATTCCATTCCATTCCATTCCATTCCATTCCATTCCATTCCATTCCATTCCGTTCTACTCGGGTTGATTCAAATCCATTCCATTCCATTCCATTCCATTCCATTCCATTCGATTCCATTCCATTCCATTCCATTCCATTCCAGTCCATTCCATTCTACTCGGGTTGATTCCATTCCATTCCATTCATTCCACTGCATTCCATTCCCTTCCATTCCATTCCATTCGGTTCCATTCGATTCCATTTGATTCCATTCCATTTCACTCCATTCCATTCCGTTACGTTCTGTTCCGTTCCATTCCGTTCTATTCGGGTTGATTCCATTCTATTCCACTCCATTCCATTCGATTCCATTCGATTCCATTCGATTCCATTCCATTCCATTCCATTCCATTCCATTCCATTCCATTCCTTTCCATTCCCTTCCATTCTATTCTATTGAATTACATTCCATTCTATTCCATTCCATTCCTATCCATTCCATTCTACTCGGGTTGATTCCATTCCTTTCCATTCCTTTCCATTCCTTTCCATTAAATTCCATTCCATTCCATTCCATTCCATTCCATTCCATTCCATTCCATTCCATTCCATTCCATTCCATTCCGTTCTACTCGGGTTGATACCATTCCATTCCATTCCACTCAATTCGATTCCATTCGATTCCATTCGATTCCATTCCATTCCATTCCATTCCATTCAATTCCATTCCATTCCAATCCATTCCATTCTACTCGGGTTGATTCCATTCCATTCCATTCCATTCCATTCCATTCCATTCCATTCCATTCCAATCCATTCAATTCCATTCCATTCCATTCGATTCCATTCCATTCCATTCCATTCCATTCAATTCCCTTCCGTTCCATTCGATTCCATTCCGTTCCATTCCATTCCATTCGATTCCATTCGATTAAATTCCATTCCATTCCATTCCATTCCATTCCATTCCATTCCATTCCATTCCATTCCGTTCTATTCGGGTTCATTCCATTCCATTCCATTCCATTCAATTCCATTCCATTCCCTTCCATTCCATTCCATTCGGTTCCTTTCGATTCCATTCAATTCCATTCCATTTCACTCCATTCCATTCCGTTCCGTTCTGTTCCGTTCCGTTCCGTTCTATTCGGGTTGATTCCATTCTATTCCACTCCATTCCATTCGATTCCATTCGATTCCATTCGATTCCATTCCATTCCATTCCATTCCATTCCATTCAATTCCATTCCATTCTATTCTATTGAACTCCATTGCATTCCATTCCATACCATTCCATTCCAATCCATTCCATTCTACTCGGGTTGATTCCATTCCATTCCATTCCATTCCATTCCATTCCGTTCCCTTCTTTCCATTCCATTCGGTTCCGTTCGATTCCATTCGATTCCATTCCATTTCACTCCATTCCATTCCGTTCCGTTCCGTTCCGTTCCGTTCCGTTCCATTCCATTCCATTCTACACGGGTTGATTCCATTCTATTCCACTCCTTTCCATTCGATTCCATTCGATTCCATTCGATTCCATTCCATTCCATTCCATTCCATTTCATTTTTTCCATTGAATTCCATTCCATTCCATTTCATTCCATTCCAATCCATTCCAATCTACTCGGGTTGATTCCATTCCATTCCATTCCATTCCATTCCATTCCATTCCATTCCATTCCATTCCATTCCATTCCATTCCATTCCATTCGATTCGGTTCCATTCCATTCCATTCCATTCCATTCCATTCCATTCCATTCAATTCCATTCCATTCCATTCCGTTCTACTCGGGTTCATTCCATTCCTTTCCATTCCATTCCATTCCATTCCATTCCATTCCATTCCAGTCCATTCCATTCTACTCGGGTTGATTCCATTCCATTCCATTCCATTCCAATCTATTCCATTGTATTCCATTCCATTCCATTCCATTCCATTCCATTCCATTCCATTCCATTCCATTCCATTCCGTTCTACTCGGGTTGATTCTATTCCCTTCCATTCCGTTCCATTCCATTCCATTCCATTGAATTCCATTCCATTCCTTTCCATTCCATTCCTTTCCATTCCATTCCATTCCATTCCATTCCGTTCTACTCGGGTTGATTCCATTCCATTCCATTCCATTCCATTCCATTCCATTCCATTCCATTCCATTCCATTCGATTCCATTCGATTCCATTCCATTCCATTCCATTCCATTCCATTCCAATCCATTACATTCTACTATGGTTGATTCCATTCCATTCCAGTCCATTCCATTCCATTCCGTTCCATTCCATTCCATTCGGTTCCATTCGATTCCATTCGATTCCATTCCATTTCACTCCATTCCATTCCGTTCCGTTCTATTCCGTTCCGTTCCGTTCCATTCCGTTCCATTCCATTCCGTTCTACTCGAGTTGATTCCATTCTCTTCCACTCCATTCCATTCCATTCCATTCGATTCCATTCCATTCCATTCCATTCCATTCCATTCCATTCCATTCCATTGCATTCCATTCCATTTCATTCTATTCCATTGAATTCCATTCCATTCCATTCCATTCCATTCCAATCCATTCCATTCTACTCGGGTTGATTCCATTCCATTCCATTCCATTCCATTCAATTCCATTCCATTCCATTCCATTCCATTCCATTCCATTCCAATCCATTCGATTCCATTCCATTCCATTCCATTCCATTCCATTCCATTCCATTCCATTCCATTCAATTCCCTTCCGTTCCATTCGATTCCATTCCGTTCCATTCCATTCCATTCGATTCCATTCGATTAAATTCCATTCCATTCCATTCCATTCCATTCCATTCCATTCCATTCCACTCCATTCCATTCGATTCCATTCGATTCCATTCGATTCAATTCCATTCCATTCCATTCCATTCCATTCAATTCCATTCCATTCTATTCTATTGAACTCCATTCCATTCCATTCCATTCCATTCCATTCCATTCCATTCCATTCCATTCCATTCCATTCCGTTCCCTTCTTTCCATTCCATTCGGTTCCGTTCGATTCCATTCGATTCCATTCCATTTCACTCCATTCCATTCCATTCCGTTCCGTTCCGTTCCGTTCCGTTCCATTCCATTCCATTCTACACGGGTTGATTCCATTCTATTCCACTCCTTTCCATTCGATTCCATTCGATTCCATTCGATTCCATTCCATTCCATTCCATTCCATTTCATTTTTTCCATTGAATTCCATTCCATTCCATTTCATTCCATTCCAATCCATTCCAATCTACTCGGGTTGATTCCATTCCATTCCATTCCATTCCATTCCATTCCATTCCATTCCATTCCATTCCATTCAATTCGACTCGGTTCCATTCCATTCCATTCCATTCCATTCCATTCCATTCCATTCCATTCAATTCCATTCCATTCCATTCCGTTCTACTCGGGTTCATTCCATTCCATTCCATTCCATTCCATTCCATTCTATTCCATTGAATTCCATTCCATTCCATTCCATTCCATTCCATTCCATTCCATTCCATTCCATTCCGTTCTACTCGGGTTGATTCCATTCCATTCCATTCCATTCCATTCCATTCCATTCCATTCCATTCCATTCCGTTCTACTCGGGTTGATTCAAATCCATTCCATTCCATTCCATTCCATTCCATTCCATTCCATTCCATTCGATTCCATTCCATTCCATTCCATTCCATTCCATTCCAGTCCATTCCATTCTACTCGGGTTGATTCCATTCCATTCCATTCATTCCACTGCATTCCATTCCCTTCCATTCCATTCCATTCGGTTCCATTCGATTCCATTTGATTCCATTCCATTTCACTCCATTCCATTCCGTTCCGTTCTGTTCCGTTCCGTTCCGTTCTATTCGGGTTGATTCCATTCTATTCCACTCCATTCCATTCGATTCCATTCGATTCCATTCGATTCCATTCCATTCCATTCCATTCCATTCCATTCCATTCCTTTCCATTCCCTTCCATTCTATTCTATTGAACTCCATTGCATTCCATTCCATTCCATTCCATTCCAATCCATTCCATTCTACTCGGGTTGATTCCATTCCATTCCATTCCATTCCATTCCATTCCGTTCCCTTCTTTCCATTCCATTCGGTTCTGTTCGATTCCATTCGATTCCATTCCATTTCATTCCATTCCATTCCGTTCCATTCCGTTCCGTTCCGTTCCGTTCCATTCCATTCCATTCTACACGGGTTGATTCCATTCTATTCCACTCCTTTCCATTCGATTCCATTCGATTCCATTCGATTCCATTCCATTCCATTCCATTCCATTTCATTTTTTCCATTGAATTCCATTCCATTCCTTTCCATTCCATTCCTTTCCATTCCATTCCATTCCATTCCATTCCGTTCTACTCGGGTTGATTCCATTCCATTCCATTCCATTCCATTCCATTCCATTCCATTCCATTCCATTCCATTCCATTCGATTCCATTCGATTCCATTCCATTCCATTCCATTCCTTTCCATTCCATTCCTTTCCATTCCATTCCATTCCATTCCATTCCGTTCTACTCGGGTTGATTCCATTCCATTCCATTCCATTCCATTCCATTCCATTCCATTCCATTCCATTCCATTCCATTCCATTCGATTCCATTCGATTCCATTCCATTCCATTCCATTCCATTCCATTCCATTCCATTCCATACTATTCTATAGAATTCCATTCCATTCCATTCCATTCCATTGAATTCCATTCTATTCCATTCCATTCCATTCGATTCCATTCAATTCCATTCGATTCCATTCCATTCCATTCCATTCCATTCCATTCCAATCCATTACATTCTACTAGGGTTGATTCCATTCCATTCCATTCCATTCCATTCCATTCCGTTCCATTCCATTCCATTCGGTTCCATTCGATTCCATTCGATTCCATTCCATTTCACTCCATTCCATTCCGTTCCGTTCTATTCCGTTCCGTTCCGTTCCATTCCGTTCCATTCCATTCCGTTCTACTCGAGTTGATTCCATTCTCTTCCACTCCATTCCATTCCATTCCATTCCATTCCATTCCATTCCATTCCATTCCATTCCATTCCATTGCATTCCATTCCATTTCATTCTATTCCATTGAATTCCATTCCATTCCATTCCATTCCATTCCAATCCATTCCATTCTACTCGGGTTGATTCCATTCCATTCCATTCCATTCCATTCCATTCCATTCCATTCCATTCCATTCCAATCCATTCGATTCCATTCCATTCCATTCGATTCCATTCCATTCCATTCCATTCCATTCCATTCCCTTCCGTTCCATTCGATTCCATTCCGTTCCATTCCATTCCATTCGATTCCATTCGATTAAATTCCATTCCATTCCATTCCATTCCATTCCATTCCATTCCATTCCATTCCATTCCATTCCATTCCATTCCGTTCTATTCGGGTTCATTCCATTCCATTCCATTCCATTCAATTCCATTCCATTCCCTTCCATTCCATTCCATTCGGTTCCTTTCGATTCCATTCGATTCCATTCCATTTCACTCCATTCCATTCCGTTCCGTTCTGTTCCGTTCCGTTCCGTTCCATTCCATTCCATTCTACACGGGTTGATTCCATTCTATTCCACTCCTTTCCATTCGATTCCATTCGATTCCATTCGATTCCATTCCATTCCATTCCATTCCATTTCATTTTTTCCATTGAATTCCATTCCATTCCATTTCATTCCATTTCATTCCATTCCATTCCATTCCATTCCATTCCATTCCATTCCATTCCGTTCCATTCCATTCGATTCGATTCGGTTCCATTCCATTCCATTCCATTCCATTCCATTCCATTCCATTCCATTCCATTCAATTCCATTCCATTCCATTCCGTTCTACTCGGGTTCATTCCATTCCATTCCATTCCATTCCATTCCATTCCATTCTATTCCATTGAATTCCATTCCATTCCATTCCATTCCATTCCATTCCATTCCATTCCATTCCATTCCATTCCGTTCTACTCGGGTTGATTCCATTCCATTCCATTCCATTCCATTCCATTCCATTCCATTCCATTCCATTCCGTTCTACTCGGGTTGATTCAAATCCATTCCATTCCATTCCATTCCATTCCATTCCATTCCATTCCATTCGATTCCATTCCATTCCATTCCATTCCATTCCATTCCATTCCAGTCCATTCCATTCTACTCGGGTTGATTCCATTCCATTCCATTCATTCCACTGCATTCCATTCCCTTCCATTCCATTCCATTCGGTTCCATTCGATTCCATTTGATTCCATTCCATTTCACTCCATTCCATTCCGTTACGTTCTGTTCCGTTCCATTCCGTTCTATTCGGGTTGATTCCATTCTATTCCACTCCATTCCATTCGATTCCATTCGATTCCATTCGATTCCATTCCATTCCATTCCATTCCATTCCATTCCATTCCGTTCCCTTCTTTCCATTCCATTCGGTTCCGTTCGATTCCATTCGATTCCATTCCATTTCACTCCATTCCATTCCGTTCCGTTCCGTTCCGTTCCGTTCCGTTCCATTCCATTCCATTCTACACGGGTTGATTCCATTCTATTCCACTCCTTTCCATTCGATTCCATTCGATTCCATTCGATTCCATTCCATTCCATTCCATTCCATTTCATTTTTTCCATTGAATTCCATTCCATTCCATTTCATTCCATTCCAATCCATTCCAATCTACTCGGGTTGATTCCATTCCATTCCATTCCATTCCATTCCATTCCATTCCATTCCATTCCATTCCATTCAATTCGATTCGGTTCCATTCCATTCCATTCCATTCCATTCCATTCCATTCCATTCCATTCCATTCCATTCAATTCCATTCCATTCCATTCCGTTCTACTCGGGTTCATTCCATTCCATTCCATTCCATTCCATTCTATTCCATTGAATTCCTTTCCATTCCATTCCATTCCATTCCATTCCATTCCATTCCATTCCATTCCATTCCGTTCTACTCGGGTTGATTCCATTCCATTCCATTCCATTCCATTCCATTCCATTCCATTCCATTCCATTCCGTTCTACTCGGGTTGATTCAAATCCATTCCATTCCATTCCATTCCATTCCATTCCATTCCATTCCATTCGATTCCATTCCATTCCATTCCATTCCATTCCAGTCCAGTCCATTCCATTCTACTCGGGTTGATTCCATTCCATTCCATTCATTCCACTGCATTCCATTCCCTTCCGTTCCATTCCATTCGGTTCCATTCGATTCCATTTGATTCCATTCCATTTCACTCCATTCCATTCCGTTCCGTTCTGTTCCGTTCCGTTCCGTTCTATTCGGGTTGATTCCATTCTATTCCACTCCATTCCATTCGATTCCATTCGATTCCATTCGATTCCATTCCATTCCATTCCATTCCATTCCATTCCATTCCTTTCCATTCCCTTCCATTCTATTCTATTGAACTCCATTGCATTCCATTCCATTCCATTCCATTCCAATCCATTCCATTCTACTCGGGTTGATTCCATTCCATTCCATTCCATTCCATTCCATTCCGTTCCCTTCTTTCCATTCCATTCGGTTCCGTTCGATTCCATTCGATTCCATTCCATTTCATTCCATTCCATTCCGTTCCGTTCCGTTCCGTTCCGTTCCGTTCCATTCCATTCCATTCTACACGGGTTGATTCCATTCTATTCCACTCCTTTCCATTCGATTCCATTCGATTCCATTCCATTCCATTCCATTCCATTTCATTTTTTCCATTGAATTCCATTCCATTCCATTTCATTCCATTCCAATCCATTCCAATCTACTCGGGTTGATTCCATTCCATTCCATTCCATTCCATTCCATTCCATTCCATTCCATTCCATTCCATTCCATTCCATTCCATTCCATTCGATTCGGTTCCATTCCATTCCATTCCATTCCATTCCATTCCATTCCATTCCATTCAATTCCATTCCATTCCATTCCGTTCTACTCGGGTTCATTCCATTCCTTTCCATTCCATTCCATTCCATTCCATTCCATTCCATTCCATTCCATTCCAGTCCATTCCATTCTACTCGGGTTGATTCCATTCCATTCCATTCCATTCCAATCTATTCCATTGTATTCCATTCCATTCCATTCCATTCCATTCCATTCCATTCCATTCCATTCCATTCCGTTCTACTCGGGTTGATTCTATTCCCTTCCATTCCGTTCCATTCCATTCCATTCCATTGAATTCCATTCCATTCCTTTCCATTCCATTCCTTTCCATTCCATTCCATTCCATTCCATTCCGTTCTACTCGGGTTGATTCCATTCCATTCCATTCCATTCCATTCCATTCCATTCCATTCCATTCCATTCGATTCCATTCGATTCCATTCCATTCCATTCCATTCCATTCCATTCCATTCCATACTATTCTATAGAATTCCATTCCATTCCATTCCATTCCATTGAATTCCATTCTATTCCATTCCATTCCATTCGATTCCATTCAATTCCATTCGATTCCATTCCATTCCATTCCATTCCATTCCATTCCAATCCATTACATTCTACTAGGGTTGATTCCATTCCATTCCAGTCCATTCCATTCCATTCCGTTCCATTCCATTCCATTCGGTTCCATTCGATTCCATTCGATTCCATTCCATTTCACTCCATTCCATTCCGTTCCGTTCTATTCCGTTCCGTTCCGTTCCATTCCGTTCCATTCCATTCCGTTCTACTCGAGTTGATTCCATTCTCTTCCACTCCATTCCATTCCATTCCATTCGATTCCATTCCATTCCATTCCATTCCATTCCATTCCATTCCATTCCATTCCATTCCATTCAATTCCATTCCATTCCATTTCATTCTATTCCATTGAATTCCATTCCATTCCATTCCATTCCATTCCAATCCATTCCATTCTACTCGGGTTGATTCCATTCCATTCCATTCCATTCCATTCCATTCCATTCCATTCCAATCCATTCGATTCCATTCCATTCCATTCGATTCCATTCCATTCCATTCCATTCCATTCAATTTCCTTCCGTTCCATTCGATTCCATTCCGTTCCATTCCATTCCATTCGATTCCATTCGATTAAATTCCATTCCATTCCATTCCATTCCATTCCATTCCATTCCATTCCATTCCATTCCATTCCGTTCTATTCGGGTTCATTCCATTCCATTCCATTCCATTCAATTCCATTCCATTCCCTTCCATTCCATTCCATTCGGTTCCTTTCTATTCCATTCGATTCCATTCCATTTCACTCCATTCCATTCCGTTCCATTCTGTTCCGTTCCGTTCCGTTCTATTCGGGTTGATTCCATTCTATTCCACTCCATTCCATTCGATTCCATTCGATTCCATTCGATTCCATTCCATTCCATTCCATTCCATTCCATTCAATTCCATTCCATTCTATTCTATTGAACTCCATTCCATTCCATTCCATTCCATTCCATTCCAATCCATTTCATTCTACTCGTTTTGATTCCATTCCATTCCATTCCATTCCATTCCATTCCGTTCCCTTCTTTCCATTCCATTCGGTTCCGTTCGATTCCATTCGATTCCATTCCATTTCACTCCATTCCATTCCGTTCCGTTCCGTTCCATTCCGTTCCGTTCCATTCCATTCCATTCTACACGGGTTGATTCCATTCTATTCCACTCCTTTCCATTCGATTCCATTCGATTCCATTCGATTCCATTCCATTCCATTCCATTCCATTTCATTTTTTCCATTGAATTCCATTCCATTCCGTTTCATTCCATTCCAATCCATTCCAATCTACTCGGGTTGATTCCATTCCATTCCATTCCATTCCATTCCATTCCATTCCATTCCATTCCATTCCATTCCATTCCATTCCATTCCATTCCATTCGATTCGGTTCCATTCCATTCCATTCCATTCCATTCCATTCCATTCCATTCCATTCCATTCAATTCCATTCCATTCCATTCCGTTCTACTCGGGTTCATTCCATTCCATTCCATTCCATTCCATTCCATTCTATTCCATTGAATTCCATTCCATTCCATTCCATTCCATTCCATTCCATTCCATTCCATTCCATTCCATTCCATTCCATTCCGTTCTACTCGGGTTGATTCCATTCCATTCCATTCCATTCCATTCCATTCCATTCCATTCCATTCCATTCCATTCCATTCCGTTCTACTCGCGTTGATTCAAATCAATTCCATTCCATTCCATTCCATTCCATTCCATTCCATTCCATTCCATTCCAGTCCATTCCATTCTACTCGGGTTGATTCCATTCCATTCCATTCATTCCACTGCATTCCATTCCCTTCCATTCCATTCCATTTGGTTCCATTCGATTCCATTTGATTCCATTCCATTTCACTCCATTCCATTCCGTTCCGTTCTGTTCCGTTCCGTTCCGTTCTATTCGGGTTGATTCCATTCTATTCCACTCCATTCCATTCGATTCCATTCGATGCCATTCGATTCCATTCCATTCCATTCCATTCCATTCCATTCCATTCCTTTCCATTCCCTTCCATTCTATTCTATTGAATTACATTCCATTCTATTCCATTCCATTCCTATCCATTCCATTCTACTCGGGTTGATTCCATTCCTTTCCATTCCTTTCCATTCCATTCCATTAAATTCCATTCCATTCCATTCCATTCCATTCCATTCCATTCCATTCCATTCCTTTCTACTCGGGTTGATACCTTTCCATTCCATTCCACTCAATTCGATTCCATTCGATTCCATTCGATTCCATTCCATTCCATTCCATTCCATTCCATTCCATTCCAATCCATTCCATTCTACTCGGGTTGATTCCATTCCATTCCATTCCATTCCATTCCATTCCCTTCCATTCCACTCCATTCGGTTCCATTCGATTCCATTCGATTCCATTCCATTTCACTCCATTCCATTCCTTTCCGTTCCGTTCCATTCCGTTCCGTTCCTTTCCATTCCTTTCTACTCGGGTTGATTCCATTCTATTCCACTCCTTCCATTCGATTCCATTCGATTCGATACCATTCCATTCCATTCCATTCCATTCCATTCCATTCCATTCCATTCCATGCCATTCCATTCCATTCCATTCCATTCCATTCCGTTCTACTCGGGTTGATTCCATTCCATTCCATTCCATTTCTTTGAATTCCATTCCATTCCATTCCATTCCATTCCGTTCTACTCGGGTTGATTCCATTCCTTTCCATTCCATTCCATTCCATTCCATTCCATTCCATTCCATTCCATTCCAGTCCATTCCATTCTACTCGGGTTGATTCCATTCCATTCCATTCCATTCCAATCTATTCCATTGTATTCCATTCCATTCCATTCCATTCCATTCCATTCCCTTCCATTCCATTCCATTCCATTCCGTTCTACTCGGGTTGATTCTATTCCCTTCCATTCCGTTCCATTCCATTCCATTCCATTTAATTATATTCCATTCCATTCCATTCCATTCCATTCCATTCCATTCCATTCCATTCCATTCCATTCCATTCCATTCCATTCCATTCCATTCCATTCCATTATATTCCATTCCATTCCATTCCATTCCATTCCATTCCATTCCATTCCATTCCATTCCATTCCATTCCATTCCTTTCTACTCGGGTTGATTCCATTCCATTCCATTCCATTCCATTCCATTCCATTCCATTCCATTCCATTCCGTTCTACTCAGGTTGATTCCATTCCATTCCATTCCATTCCATTCCATTCCATTCCATTCCATTCCATTCCATTCCATTCCATTGAATTCCATTCCATTCCTTTCCATTCCATTCCATTCCATTCCATTCCATTCCATTCCATTCCATTCCGTTCTACTCGGGTTGATTCCATTCCATTCCAATCCATTCCATTCCATTCCATTCCATTCCTTTCCATTCCATTACAATCCATTCCATTCTACTCGGGTTGATTCCATTCCATTTCATTGCATTCCATTCTATTCCATTCAATTCCATTCCATTCCATTCCATTCCATTCCATTCCATTCCATTCCGTTCCATTCCATTCGATTCCATTCCATTCCATTCCATTCCATTCCATTCCATTCCATTCCATTCCATTCCATTCCATTCCATTCCATTACATTCCATTCTATTACACTCCATTCCATTCCTTTCCATTCCATTCCATTCCTTTCCATTCCATTCCATTCCGTTCTACTCGGGTTGATTCCATTCCATTCCATTCCATTCCATTCCATTCCATTCCATTCCATTCCATTCCATTCCATTCCGTTCTACTGGGGTTGATTCCATTCCATTCCATTCCATTCCATTCCATTCCATTCCATTCCATTCCATTCCATTCCATTCCATTCCATTCCGTTCTACTCGGGTTGATTCCATTCCATTCCATTCCATTCCATTCCATTCCATTCCATTCCATTCCATTGAATTCCATTCCTTTCCATTCCATTCCATTCCATTCCATTCCATTCCATTCCATTCCATTCCATTCCGTTCTACTCGGGTTGATTCCATTCCATTCCATTCCATTCCATTCCATTCAATTCCATTCCATTCCATTCCATTCCATTCGATTCCATTCCATTCCATTCCATTCCATTCCATTCCATTCCATTCCATTCCATTCGATTCCATTCGATTCCATTCCATTCCATTACATTATATTCCATTCCATTCCAATCCATTCCATTCTACTCGGGTTGATTCCATTCCATTCCATTCCATTCCATTCCATTCCCTTCCATTCCATTCCATTCGGTTCCATTCGATTCCATTCGATTCCATTCCATTCCATTCCAATCCATTCCATTCTACTCGGGTTGATTCCATTCCATTCCATTCCAGTCTATTCCATTCCTTTCCATTTCATTCCAGTCCATTCCATTCGATTCCATTCCATTCCATTCCAGTCTATTCCATTCCTTTCCATTTCATTCCAGTCCATTCCATTCGATTCCATTCCATTCCTTTCCATTTCATTGCATTCCATTCCATTCCATTCCATTCCATTCCATTCCATTCCATTCCATTCCATTCCAATCCTTTCTACTCGGGTTGATTCCAATCTATTCCATTCCATTCCATTCGATTCCATTCGATTCCATTCGATTCCATTCTGTTCCATTCCATTCCATTCCATTCCATTCCATTCTATTCCATTGAATTCCATTCCATTCCATTCCATTCCATTCCATTCCATTCCATTCCATTCCATTCCATTCCATTCCATTCCATTCCGTTCTACTCGGGTTGATTCCATTCCATTCCATTCCATTCCATTCCAGTCCATTCGATTCCATTCGATTCCATTCCATTCCATTCGATTCCATTCCATTCCATTCCATTCCATTCCATTCCTTTCCAATCAATTCCATTCTACTCGGGTTGATTCCATTCCATTCCATTCCATTCCCTTCCATTCCATTCCATTCGGTTCCATTCGATTCCATTCGATTCCACTCCATTTCACTCCATTCCATTACTTTCCGTTCCGTTCCATTCCGTTCCGTTCCATTCGATTCCTTTCTACTCGTGTTGATTCCATTCTATTCCACTCCATTCCATTCGATTCCATTCGATTCCATTCGATTCCATTCCATTCCATTCCATTCCATTCCATTCCATTCCATTTCATTCCATTCCATTCCATTCCATGCCATTCCATTCCATTCCATTCCATTCCATTCCATGCCATTCCATTCCATTCCATTCCATTCCGTTCTACTCGGGTTGATTCCATTCCATTCTATTCCATTCCATTCCATTCCATTTCTTTGAATTCCATTCCATTCCATTCCATTCCATTCCGTTCTACTCAGGTTGATTCCATTCCTTTCCATTCCATTCCATTCCATTCCATTCCATTTAATTATATTCCATTCCATTTCAATCCATTCCATTCTACTCGGGTTGATTCCATTCCATTCCATTCCATTCCATTCTATTCCGTTGAATTCCATTCCATTCCATTCCATTCCATTCCATTCCATTCCATTCCATTCCATTCCATTCCATTCCATTCCATTCCATTCCGTTCTACTCGGGTTGATTCTATTCCCTTCCATTCCATTCCATTCCATTCCATTGAATTCCATTCCATTCCATTCCATTCCTTTCCATTCCATTCCATTCAATTCCATTCCGTTCTACTCGGGTTGATTCCTTTCCATTCCATTCCATTCCATTCCATTCCATTCCATTCCATTCCATTCCATTCGATTCCATTCGATTCCATTCCATTCCATTCCATTCCAGTCCATTCCATTCCATTCCATTACAATCCATTCCATTCTACTCGGGTTGATTCCATTCCATTTCATTCCATTCCATTCTATTCCATTGAATTCCATTCCATTCCATTCCATTCCATTCCATTCCATTCCATTCCATTCCATTCCGTTCCATTCCATTCGATTCCATTCCATTCCATTCCATTCCATTCCATTCCATTCCATTCCATTCCATTCGATTCCATTCGATTCCATTCGATTCCATTCCATTCCATTCCATTCCATTCCATTCCATTCCATTCCATTCCATTCCTTTCCATTCCATTCAATTCCGTTCTACTCGGGTTGATTCCATTCCATTCCATTCCATTCCATTCCATTCCATTCCATTCCATTCCATTCCGTTCTACTGGGGTTGATTCCATTCCATTCCATTCCATTCCATTCCATTCCATTCCATTCCGTTCTACTCGGGTTGATTCCATTCCATTCCATTCCATTCCATTCCATTCCATTCCATTCCATTCCATTCCATTCCATTCCATTCCATTGAATTCCATTCCTTTCCATTCCATTCCATTCCATTCCATTCCATTCCATTCCATTCCATTCCATTCCATTCCGTTCTACTCGGGATGATTCCATTCCATTCCATTCCATTCCATTCCATTCCATTCCATTCCATTCCATTCCATTCGATTCCATTCCATTCCATTCCATTCAATTCCATTCCATTCCATTCCATTCCATTCTATTCGATTCCATTCGATTCCATTCCATTCCATTACATTATATTCCATTCCATTCCAATCCATTCCATTCTACTCGGGTTGATTCCATTCCATTCCATTCCATTCCATTCCATTCCATTCCATTCCATTGCACTCCATTCCATTCCATTCCGTTCCATTCCATTCGATTCCATTCCATTCCATTCCATTCCATTCCATTCCATTCCATTCCATTCCATTCGATTCCATTCGATTCCATTCGATTCCATTCGATTCCATTCGATTCCATTCCATTCCATTCCATTCCTTTCTACTCGCGTTGATTCCATTCCATTCCAGTCCATTCCATTCCATTCTACTCGGGTTGATTCCATTCCATTCCATTCCATTCCATTCCATTCCATTCCATTCCATTCCATTCCATTCCATTCCGTTCTACTCGGGTTGATTCCATTCCATTCGATTCCATTCGATTCCATTCGATTCCATTCGATTCCATTCCATTCCATTGAATTCCATTCCATTCCTTTCCATTCCATTCCATTCCATTCCGTTCTACTCGGGTTGATTCCATTCCATTCCAATCCATTCCATTCCATTCCATTCCATTCCTTTCCATTCCATCACAATCCATTCCATTCTACTCGGGTTGATTCCATTCCATTTCATTGCATTCCATTCTATTCCATTCAATTCCATTCCATTCCATTCCATTCCATTCCATTCCATTCCATTCCGTTCCATTCCATTCGATTCCATTCCATTCCATTCCATTCCATTCCATTCCATTCCATTCCATTCCATTCCATTCCATTCGATTCCATTCCATTACATTCCATTACATTACACTCCATTCCATTCCATTCCATTCCATTCCATTCCTTTCCATTCCATTCCATTCCGTTCTACTCGGGTTGATTCCATTCCATTCCATTCCATTCCATTCCATTCCATTCCATTCCATTCCATTCCATTCCATTCCGTTCTACTGGGGTTGATTCCATTCCATTCCATTCCATTCCATTCCATTCCATTCCATTCCGTTCTACTCGGGTTGATTCCATTCCATTCCATTCCATTCCATTCCATTCCATTCCATTCCATTCCATTCCATTCCATTGAATTCCATTCCTTTCCATTCCATTCCATTCCATTCCATTCCATTCCATTCCATTCCATTCCATTCCATTCCATTCCATTCCGTTCTACTCGGGATGATTCCATTCCATTCCATTCCATTCCATTCCATTCCATTCCATTCCATTCCATTCCATTCGATTCCATTCCATTCCATTCCATTCAATTCCATTCCATTCCATTCCATTCCATTCTATTCGATTCCATTCGATTCCATTCCATTCCATTACATTATATTCCATTCCATTCCAATCCATTCCATTCTACTCGGGTTGATTCCATTCCATTCCATTCCATTCCATTCCATTCCCTTCCATTCCATTCCATTCGGTTCCATTCGATTCCATTCGATTCCATTCCATTCCATTCCAATCCATTCCATTCTACTCGGGATGATTCCATTGCATTCCATTCCAGTCTATTCCATTCCTTTCCATTTCATTCCAGTCCATTCCATTCGATTCCATTCCATTCCATTCCAGTCTATTCCATTCCTTTCCATTTCATTCCAGTCCATTCCATTCGATTCCATTCCATTCCTTTCCATTTCATTGCATTCCATTCCATTCCATTCCATTCCATTCCATTCCATTCCATTCCATTCCTTTCTACTCGGGTTGATTCCATTCTATTCCATTCCATTCCATTCGATTCCATTCGATTCCATTCGATTCCATTCTGTTCCATTCCATTCCATTCCATTCCATTCCATTCTATTCCATTGAATTCCATTCCATTCCATTCCATTCCATTCCATTCCATTCCATTCCATTCCATTCCATTCCATTCCATTCCATTCCATTCCATTCCGTTCTACTCGGGTTGATTCCATTCCATTCCATTCCATTCCATTCGATTCCATTCGATTCCATTCGATTCCATTCCATTCCATTCCATTCCATTGCATTCCATTCCTTTCCAATCCATTCCATTCTACTCGGGTTGATTCCATTCCATTCCATTCCATTCCCTTCCGTTCCATTCCATTCGGTTCCATTCGATTCCATTCGATTCCACTCCATTTCACTCCATTCCATTACTTTCCGTTCCGTTCCATTCCGTTCCGTTCCATTCGATTCCTTTCTACTCGTGTTGATTCCATTCTATTCCACTCCATTCCATTCGATTCCATTCGATTCCATTCGATTCCATTCCATTCCATTCCATTCCATTCCATTCCATTCCATTTCATTCCATTCCATCCCATTCCATGCCATTCCATTCCATTCCATTCCACTCCATGCCATTCCATTCCATTCCATTCCATTCCGTTCTACTCGGGTTGATACCATTCCATTCTATTCCATTCTATTCCATTCCATTTCTTTGAATTCCATTCCATTCCATTCCATTCCATTCCGTTCTACTCGGGTTGATTCCATTCCTTTCCATTCCATTCCATTCCATTCCATTCCATTCCATTTAATTATATTCCATTCCATTTCATTCCATTCCATTCTACTCGGGTTGATTCCATTCCAATCCATTCCATTCCATTCCATTCCATTGAATTCCATTCCATTCCATTCCATTCCATTCCATTCCGTTCTACTCGGGTTGATTCTATTCCCTTCCATTCCATTCCATTCCATTCCATTGAATTCCATTCCATTCCATTCCATTCCTTTCCATTCCATTCCATTCAATTCCATTCCGTTCTACTCGGGTTGATTCCTTTCCATTCCATTCCATTCCATTCCATTCCATTCCATTCCATTCCATTCCATTCGATTCCATTCGATTCCATTCCATTCCATTCCATTCCATTCCATTCCATTCCATTCCATTCCATTCCATTATATTCCATTGAATTCCATTCCATTCCATTCCATTCCATTCCATTCCATTTATTTCCATTCCATTCCGTTCTACTCGGGTTGATTCCATTCCACTCCATTCCATTCCATTCCATTCCATTCCATTCCATTCCATTCCATTCCATTCGATTCCATTCGATTCCATTCCATTCCATTCCATTCCATTCCATTCCGTTCCATTCCGTTCTATTCCATTCGATTCCATTCGATTCCATTCCATTCCATTCCATTCCATTCAATTCCATTCCATTTCATTTCATTCTATTCCACTGAATTCCATTCCATTCCATTCCATTCCTTTAAATTCCAGTCCATTCCGTTCTACTCGGGTTGAATCCATTCCATTCCATTCCATTCCTTTCCATTCCATTACAATCCATTCCATTCGATTCCATTCCATTCCATTCCATTCCTTTCCATTCGATTCCATTCGATTCCATTCGATTCCATTCGATTCCATTCCATTCCATTCCATTCCATTCCATTCCATTCCATTCCATTCCATTCCTTTCCATTCCATTCCATTCCGTTCTACTCGGGTTGATTCCATTCCATTCCATTCCATTCCATTCCATTCCATTCCGTTCCATTCCATTATATTCCATTGAATTCCATTCCATTCCATTCCATTCCATTCCATTCCATTCCATTCCATTCCATTCCATTCTATTCCATTCC
The DNA here is from genome assembly GCF_029281585.2 of Gorilla gorilla gorilla. Lineage (NCBI taxonomy): Eukaryota > Metazoa > Chordata > Mammalia > Primates > Hominidae > Gorilla > Gorilla gorilla. The sequence goes on from NC_073239.2 coordinate 59,358,173, forward strand.
ATTCCATTCCATTCCGTTCTACTCGGGTTGATTCCATTCCATTCCATTCCATTCCATTCCATTCCATTCCATTCCATTCCATTCCAATCCATTCCATTCTACTCGGGTTGATTCCATTCCATTCCATTCCAGTCTATTCCATTCCTTTCCTTTTCATTCCAGTCCATTCCATTCGATTCCATTCCATTCCTTTCCATTTCATTGCATTCCATTCCATTCCATTCCATTTCGTTCCATTCCATTCCATTCCTTTCTACTCGGGTTGATTCCATTCTATTCCATTCCATTCCATTCGATTCCATTCGATTCCATTCGATTCCATTCCATTCCATTCCATTCCATTCCATTCCATTCCATTCTATTCCATTGAATTCCATTCCATTCCATTCCATTCGATTCCATTCGATTCCATTCCATTCCATTCCATTCCCTTCCATTCCATTCCATTCGGTTCCATTCGATTCCATTCGATTCCATTCCATTTCACTCCATTTCATTCCTTTCTGTTCCGTTCCATTCCGTTCCGTTCCATTCCATTCCTTTCTACTCGGGTTGATTCCATTCTATTCCACTCCATTCCATTCGATTCCATTCGATTCCATTCGATTCCATTCCATTCCATTCCATTCCATTCCATTCCATTCCATTTCATTCCATTCCATTCCATTCCATGCCATTCCATTCCATTCCATTCCATTCCATGCCATTCCATTCCATTCCATTCCATTCCGTTCTACTCGGGTTGATTCCATTCCATTCTATTCCATTCCATTCCATTCCATTTCTTTGAATTCCATTCCATTCCATTCCATTCCATTCCGTTCTACTCGGGTTGATTCCATTCCTTTCCATTCCATTCCATTCCATTCCATTCCATTGCATTCCATTCCATTCCAATCCATTCCATTCTACTCGGGTTGATTCCATTCCATTCCATTCCATTCCATTCTATTCCATTGAATTAAATTCCATTCCATTCCATTCCATTCCATTCCATTCCATTCCATTCCATTCCATTCCATTCCATTCCATTCCGTTCTACTCGGGTTGATTCTATTCCCTTCCATTCCATTCCATTCCATTCCATTGAATTCCATTCCATTCCATTCCATTCCTTTCCATTCCATTCCATTCAATTCCATTCCGTTCTACTCGGGTTGATTCCATTCCATTCCATTCCATTCCATTCCATTCCATTCCATACCATTCGATTCCATTCGTTTCCATTCCATTCCATTCCATTCCATTCCATTACAATCCATTCCATTCTACTCGGGTTGATTCCATTCCATTTCATTCCATTCCATTCTATTCCATTGAATTCCATTCCATTCCATTCCTTTCCATTCCATTCCATTCCATTCCGTTCCATTCCATTCGATTCCATTCCATTCCATTCCATTCCATTCCATTCCATTCGATTCCATTCGATTCCATTCGATTACATTCCATTCCATTCCATTCCATTCCTTTCCATTCCATTCCATTCATTCCATTCCTTTCCATTCCATTCCATTCCGTTCTACTCGGGTTCATTCCATTCCATTCCATTCCATTCCATTCCATTCCATTCCATTCCATTCCATTCCATTCCATTCCATTATATTCCATTGAATTCCATTCCATTCCATTCCATTCCATTCCATTCCATTCCATTCCATTCCGTTCTACTCGGGTTGATTCCATTCCATTCCATTCCATTCCATTCCATTCCATTCCATTCCATTCGATTCCATTCCATTCCATTCCATTCCATTCCATTCCATTCCATTCCATTCCATTCCATTCCATTCCATTCCATTCCATTCCGTTCCATCCCGTTCCATTCCGTTCCATTCCATTCGATTCCATTCGATTCCATTAGATTCCATTCCATTCCATTCCATTCCATTCATTCCATTCCATTCCATTCCATTCCTTTCCATTCCAATCCATTCCGTTCTACTCGGGTTGATTCCATTCCATTCCATTCCATTCCATTCCATTCCATTCCATTCCATTCCATTCCATTCCAATCCATTCCATTCTATTCCATTCCATTCCATTCTATTCCATTGAATTCCATTCCATTCCATTCCATTCCATTCCATTCCATTCCATTCCATTCCATTCCTTTCCATTCCATTCCGTTCTACTCGGGTTGATTCCATTCCATTCCATTCCATTCCATTCCATTCCATTCCATTCCATTCCATTCCATTCCATTCCATTCCATTCCATTCCATTCCATTCCATTCCACTCCATTCCATCCCTTTCCATTCCATTCCATTCCATTCCACTCCATTCCATCCGATTCCATTCGATTCCATTCCATTCCATTCAATTCCATTCCATTCCATTTCATTCTATTCCACTGAATTCCATTCCATTCCATTCCAATCCACTCCATTCTATTCGGGTTGATTCCATTCCATTCTATTCCATTCCATTCCATTCCATTCCATTCCATTCCATTCCATTCCATTCTATTCGATTCCATTCCATTCCATTCCATTCCATTCCATTCCATTCTTTTCGATTCCATTCCATTCCATTCCATTCCATTCCATTCCTTTCGATTCCATTCCATTCCATTCCATTCCATTCCATTCCATTCCATTCCAAACCATTCCATTCCATTCCGTTCTACTCGGGTTTATTCCATTCCATTCCATTCCATTCGATTCTATTCCATTGAATTCCATTCCATTCCATTCCATTCCATTCCATTCCATTCCATTCCATTCCATTCCATTCCATTCCATTCCATTCTACTCGGGTTGATTCCATTCCATTGCATTCCATTCCATTCCATTCCATTCGATTCCATTCTATTCCATTCCATTCCATTCCATTCCATTCCATTTCATTCCATTCCATTCCATTCCATGCCATTCCATTCCATTCCATTCCATTCCATTCCGTTCTACTCGGGTTGATTCCACTCCATTCCATTCCATTCCATTCCATTCCATTTCTTTGAATGCCATTCCATTCCATTCCATTCCATTCCGTTCTACTCGGGTTGATTCCATTCCATTCCACTCCATTCCATTCCATTCCATTCCATTCCATTCGATTCCATTCGATTCCATTCTATTCCATTCCATTCCATTCCATTCATTCCATTCCATTACAATCCATTCCATTCTACTCGGGTTGATTCCATACCATTTCATTGCATTCCATTCTATTCCATTCAATTCCATTCCATTCCATTCCATTCCATTCCATTCCATTCCATTCCATTCCATTCCGTTCCATTCCATTAGATTCCATTCCATTCCATTCCATTGCATTCCATTCCATTCGATTCCATTCGATTCCATTCCATTCCATTCCATTCCATTCCATTCCATTCCATTCCATTCCATTCCATTCCATTCCATTCCTTTCCATTCCATTCCATTCCGTTCTACTCGGGTTGATTCCATTCCATTCCATTCAATTCCATTCCATTCCATTCCATTCCATTCCATTATATTCCATTGAATTCCATTCCATTCCATTCCATTCCATTCCATTCCATTCCATTCCATTCCATTCCATTCCATTCCGTTCTACTCTGGTTGATTCCATTCCATTCCATTCCTTTCCATTCCATTCCATTCCATTCCATTCCATTCCGTTCTACTCGGGTTGATTCCATTCCATTCCATTCCATTCCTTTCTATTCCATTCCATTCCATTGAATTCCATTCCAATCCATTCCATTCCATTCCATTCCATTCCATTCCATTCCATTCCATTCCATTCCATTCCATTCCATTCCATTCCGTTCTACTCGGGTTGATTCCATTCCATTCCATTCCATTCCATTACATTACATTCCATTCGATTCCATTCGATTCCATTCTATTCCATTCCATTCCATTACATTATATTCCATTCCATTCCAATCCATTCCATTCTACTCGGGTTGATTCGATTCCATTCGATTCCATTCCATTCCATTCCCTTCCATTCCATTCCATTCGGTTCCATTCGATTCCATTCGATTCCATTCCATTCCATTCCAATCCATTCCATTCTACTCGGGTTGATTCCATTCCATTCCATTCCAGTCTATTCCATTCCTTTCCATTTCATTCCAGTCGATTCCATTCGATTCCATTCCATTCCTTTCCATTTCATTGCATTCCATTCCATTCCATTCCATTCCATTCCATTCCATTCCATTCCATTCCATTCCATTCCATTCCATTCCGTTCTACTCGGGTTGATTCCATTCCATTCCATTCCATTCCATTGCATTCCATTCCATTCCATTCGATTCCATTCCATTCCATTCCATTCCATTCAATTCCATTCCGTTCTACTCGGGTTGATTCCTTTCCATTCCATTCCATTCCATTCCATTCCATTCCATTCCATTCCATTCCATTCCATTCCATTCCATTCCATTCCAATCCATTCCATTCTATTCCATTCCATTCCATTCTATTCCATTGAATTCCATTCCATTCCATTCCATTCCATTCCATTCCATTCCATTCCATTCCATTCCATTCCATTCCATTCCATTCCATTCCATTCCATTCGATTCCATTCCATTCCATTCCATTCCATTCCATTCCATTCCATTCCATTCCATTCCATTCCATTCCAATATATTCCATTGAATTCCATTCCATTCCATTCCATTCCATTCCATTCCATTCCATTCCATTCCATTCCATTCCATTCCATTCCGTTCTACTCGGGTTGATTCCATTCCATTCCATTCCATTCCATTCCATTCCATTCCATTCCATTCCATTCCTTTCCATTCCAATCCATTCCGTTCTACTCGGGTTGATTCCATTCCATTCCATTCCATTCCATTCCATTCCATTGAATTCCATTCCATTCCATTCCATTCCATTCCATTCCGTTCTACTCGGGTTGATTCTATTCCCTTCCATTCCATTCCATTCCATTCCATTGAATTCCATTCCATTCCATTCCATTCCTTTCCATTCCATTCCATTCAATTCCATTCCGTTCTACTCGGGTTGATTCCTTTCCATTCCATTCCATTCCATTCCATTCCATTCCATTCCATTCCATTCCATTCGATTCCATTCGATTCCATTCCATTCCATTCCATTCCAGTCCATTCCATTCCATTCCATTACAATCCATTCCATTCTACTCGGGTTGATTCCATTCCATTTCATTCCATTCCATTCTATTCCATTGAATTCCATTCCATTCCATTCCATTCCATTCCATTCCATTCCATTCCGTTCCATTCCATTCGATTCCATTCCATTCCATTCCATTCCATTCCATTCCATTCCATTCGATTCCATTCGATTCCATTCGATTCCATTCCATTCCATTCCATTCCATTCCATTCCATTCCATTCCATTCCTTTCCATTCCATTCCATTCCGTTCTACTCGGGTTGAATCCATTCCATTCCATTCCATTCCGTTCTACTCGGGTTGATTCCATTCCATTCCATTCCATTCCATTCCATTCCATTCCATTCCATTCCATTCCTTTCCATTCCAATCCATTCCGTTCTACTCGGGTTGATTCCATTCCATTCCATTCCATTCCATTCCATTCCATTCCATTCCATTCCATTCCATTCCGTTCTACTCGGGTTGATTCCATTCCATTCCATTCCATTCCTTTCCATTCCATTCCATTTCATTGAATTCCATTCCATTCCATTCCATTCCATTCCATTCCATTCCATTCCATTCCATTCCATTCCATTCCGTTCTACTCGGGTTGATTCCATTCCATTCCATTCCATTCCATTCCATTCCATTACATTCCATTGGATTCCATTCGATTCCATTCGCTTCCATTCTATTCCATTCCATTCCATTACATTATATTCCATTCCATTCCAATCCATTCCATTCTACTCGGGTTGATTCCATTCCATTCGATTCCATTCCATTCCATTCCCTTCCATTCCATTCCATTAGGTTCCATTCGATTCCATTCGATTCCATTCCATTCCATTCCAATCCATTCCATTCTACTCGGGTTGATTCCATTCCATTCCATTCCAGTCTATTCCATTCCTTTCCATTTCATTCCAGTCGATTCCATTCGATTCCATTCCATTCCTTTCCATTTCATTGCATTCCATTCCATTCCATTCCATTCCATTCCATTCCATTCCATTCCATTCCATTCCATTCCATTCCATTCCATTCGATTCCATTCCATTCCATGCCATTCCATTCCATTCCATTCCATTCCATTCCATTCCATTCCATTCCATTCCGTTCTACTCGGGTTGATTCCATTCCATTCCATTCCATTCCATTCCATTCCATTCCATTCCATTCCATTCCATTCCATTCCATTCCATTCCATTCGTTTCCATTCCAATCCTTTCCATTCTATTCCATTCCATTCCATTCTATTCCATAGAATTCCATTCCATTCCATTCCATTCCATTCCATTCCATTCCATTCCATTCCATTCCATTCCATTCCATTCCATTCCATTCCATTCCATTCCATTATATTCCATTGAATTCCATTCCATTCCATTCCATTCCATTCCATTCCATTCCATTCCATTCCATTCCGTTCTACTCGGGTTGATTCCATTCCATTCCATTCCATTCCATTCCATTCCATTCCATTCCATTCCATTCCTTTCCATTCCAATCCATTCCGTTCTACTCGGGTTGATTCCATTCCATTCCATTCCATTCCATTCCATTCCATTCCATTCCATTCCATTCCATTCCATTCGATTCCATTCCAATCCATTCCATTCTATTCCATTCCATTCCATTCTATTCCATTGAATTCCATGCCATTCCATTCCATTCCATTCCATTCCATTCCATTCCATTCCATTCCATTCCATTCCTTTCCATTCCATTCCGTTCTACTCGGGTTGATTCCATTCCATTCCATTCCATTCCATTCCATCCCTTTCCATTCAATTCCATTCCATTCCACTCCGTTCCATCCGATTCCATTCGATTCCATTCCATTCCATTCAATTCCATTCCATTCCATTTCATTCTATTCCACTGAATTCCATTCCATTCCATTCCATTCCATTCCAATCCACTCCATTCTATTCGGGTTGATTCCATTCCATTCCATTCCATTCTATTCCATTCCATTCCATTCCATTCCATTCGATTCCATTCCATTCCATTCCATTCGATTCCATTCCATACCATTCCATTCCATTCCATTCCATTCCTTTCGATTCCATTCCATTCCATTCCATTCCATTCCATTCCATTCCATTCCATTCCATTCAATTCCATTCCATTCCATTCCATTCCATTCCAAACCATTCCATTCCATTCCGTTCAGCTCGGGTTCATTCCATTCCATTCCATTCCATTCCATTCTATTCCATGGAATTCCATTCCATTCCATTCCATTCCATTCCATTCCATTCCATTCCATTCCATTCTACTCGGGTTGATTCCATTCCATTGCATTCCATTCCATTCCATTCCATTCGATTCCATTCGATTCCATTCTATTCCATTCCATTCCATTCCATTCCATTCCATTCCATTCCATTCCAATCCATTCCATTCTACTCGTTTTGATTCCATTCCATTCCATTCCATTCCATTCCCTTCCATTCCATTCCATTCGGTTCGTTTCGATTCCATTCGATTCCATTCCATTTCACTCCATTCCATTCCGTTCACTTCCGTTCCGTTTCGTTCCGTTCCGTTCTATTCGGGTTGATTCCATTCTATTCCACTCCATTCCATTCGATTCCATTCGATTCCATTCGATTCCATTCCATTCCATTCCATTCCATTCCATTCCATTCCATTCCATTCCATTCTATTCTATTGAATTCCATTCCATTCCATTCCATTCCATTCCAATCCATTCCATTCTACTCGGGTTGATTCCATTCCATTCCATTCCATTCCATTCCATTCCATTCCATTCCCTTCTTTCCATTCCATTCGGTTCCCTTCGTTTCCATTCGATTCCATTCCATTTCACTCCATTCCATTCGGTTCCATTCCATTCCATTCCGTTCCGTTCCGTTCCGTTCCATTCCATTCCGTTCTACTCGGGTTGATTCCATTCTATTCCACTCCATTCCTTTCGATTCCATTCGATTCCATTCGATTCCATTCCATTCCATTCCATTCCATTCCATTCCATTTCATTTTTTCCATTGAATTCCATTCCATTCCATTCCATTCCATTCCATTCCAATCCATTCCAATCTACTCGGGTTGATTCCATTCCATTCCATTCCATTCCATTCCATTCCATTCCATTCCATTCCATTCCATTCCGTTCCATTCAATTCCATTCGATTCCATTCGATTCCATTCCATTCCATTCCATTCCATTCGATTCCATTCCATTCCATTCCATTCCATTCGATTCCATTCCATTCCATTCCATTCCATTCCATTCCATTTGATTCCATTCGATTCCATTCCGTTCCATTCCATTCCATTCCATTCCATTTCATTTTTTCCATTGAATTCCATTCCATTCCATTCAATTCCATTCCAATCCATTCCAATCTACTCGGGTTGATTCCATTCCATTCCATTCCATTCCATTCCATTCCATTCCATTCCATTCCATTCCATTCCATTCGATTCCATTCCATTCCATTCCATTCCATTCCATTCCATTCCATTCGATTCCATTCGATTCCATTCCATTCAATTCCATTCCATTCCATTCCATTCCATTCCATTCCATTCCGTTCTACTCGGGTTCATTCCATTCCATTCCATTCCATTCCATTCCATTCCATTCCATTCCATTGCATTCCATTCCATTCCATTCCATTCCATTCCATTCCATTCCGTTCTACTCGGGTTGATTCCATTCCATTCCATTCCATTCCATTCCATTCCATTCCATTCCCTTGCATTCCATTCCATTCGGTTCCATTCGACTCCATTTGATTCCGTTCCATTTCACTCCATTCCATTCCGTTCCGTTCCGTTCCGTTCTGTTCCGTTCCGTTCTATTCGGGTTGATTCCACTCTATTCCACTCCATTCCATTCGATTCCATTCGATTCCATTCGATTCCATTCCATTCCATTCCATTCCATTCCATTCCTTTCCATTCCCTTCCATTCCATTCTATTGAATTACATTCCATTCCATTCCATTCCATTCCTATCCATTCCATTCTACTCGGGTTGATTCCATTCCGTTCCATTCCATTCCATTCCATTCCATTCCATTCCATTCCATTCCATTCCATTCCATTCCATTCCGTTCTACTCGGGTTCATTCCATTCCATTCCATTCCATTCCATTCCATTCAATTCCATTCCATTCCATTCCATTCCATTCCATTCCGTTCCATTCCATTCCATTCCATTCCATTCCATTTCATTCCAGTCCATTCCATTCGATTCCATTCGATTCCATTCCATTTCATTGCATTCCATTCCATTCCTTTCCATTCCATTCCATTCCATTCCATTCCGTTCCATTCCTTTCTACTCGGGTTGATTCCATTCCATTCCATTCAATTCCATTCCATTCTATTCCATTGAATTCCATTCCATTCCATTCCATTCCATTCCATTCCACTCCATTCCACTCCATTCCATTCCATTCCATTCCATTCCATTCCATTCCATTCCGTTCCATTCCGTTCCGTTCCGTTCCATTCCGTTCCATTCCATTCCATTCCATTCCATTCCATTCCATTCCATTCCATTCCTTTCCATTCCATTCCATTCCGTTCTACTCGGGTTGATTCCATTCCATTCCGTTCCATTCCATTGAATTCCATTCCATTCCATTCCATTCCTTTCCATTCCATTCCGTTCTACTCGGGTTGATTCCATTCTATTCCACTCCATTCCATTCGATTCCATTCGATTCCATTCGATTCTGTTCCATTCCATTCCATTTCATTTTTTCCATTGAATTACATTCCATTCCATTCCATTCCATTCCAATCCATTCCAATCTACTCGGGTTGATTCCATTCCATTCCATTCCATTCCATTCCATGCCACTCCATTCCATTCCATTCCATTCCATTCGATTCCATTCGATTCCATTCCATTCCATTCCATTCCATTCCATTCCATTCCATTCCATTCGATTCCATTCCATTCCTTTCCATTCCATTCCATTTCATTTTTTCCATTGAATTCCATTCCACTCCATTCCATTCCTTTCCAATCCATTCCAATCTACTCGGGTTGATTCCATTCCATTCCATTCCATTCCATTCCATTCCATTCCATTCCATTCCATTCGATTCCATTCCATTCCATTCCATTCCATTCTATTCCATTGAATTCCATTCCATTCCATTCCATTCCATTCCATTCCATTCCATTCCATTCCATTCCATTCCTTTCCATTCCATTCCGTTCTACTCGGGTTGATTCCATTCCATTCCATTCCATTCCATTCCATTCCATTCCATTCCATTCCATTCCATTCCATTCCATTCCATCCCTTTCCATTCAATTCCATTCCATTCCACTCCGTTCCATCCGATTCCATTCGATTCCATTCCATTCCATTCAATTCCATTCCATTCCATTTCATTCTATTCCACTGAATTCCATTCCATTCCATTCCATTCCATTCCATTCCAATCCACTCCATTCTATTCGGGTTGATTCCATTCCATTCCATTCCATTCTATTCCATTCCATTCCATTCCATTCCATTCGATTCCATTCCATTCCATTCCATTCGATTCCATTCCATACCATTCCATTCCATTCCATTCCATTCCTTTCGATTCCATTCCATTCCATTCCATTCCATTCCATTCCATTCCATTCCATTCAATTCCATTCCATTCCATTCCATTCCATTCCAAACCATTCCATTCCATTCCGTTCAGCTCGGGTTCATTCCATTCCATTCCATTCCATTCCATTCTATTCCATGGAATTCCATTCCATTCCATTCCATTCCATTCCATTCCATTCCATTCCATTCCATTCTACTCGGGTTGATTCCATTCCATTGCATTCCATTCCATTCCATTCCATTCCATTCCATTCGATTCCATTCTATTCCATTCCATTCCATTCCATTCCATTCCATTCCATTCCATTCCAATCCATTCCATTCTACTCGTTTTGATTCCATTCCATTCCATTCCATTCCATTCCCTTCCATTCCATTCCATTCGGTTCGTTTCGATTCCATTCGATTCCATTCCATTTCACTCCATTCCATTCCGTTCACTTCCGTTCCGTTTCGTTCCGTTCCGTTCTATTCGGGTTGATTCCATTCTATTCCACTCCATTCCATTCGATTCCATTCGATTCCATTCGATTCCATTCCATTCCATTCCATTCCATTCCATTCCATTCCATTCCATTCTATTCTATTGAATTCCATTCCATTCCATTCCATTCCATTCCATTCCAATCCATTCCATTCTACTCGGGTTGATTCCATTCCATTCCATTCCATTCCATTCCATTCCCTTCTTTCCATTCCATTCGGTTCCCTTCGTTTCCATTCGATTCCATTCCATTTCACTCCATTCCATTCGGTTCCATTCCATTCCATTCCGTTCCGTTCCGTTCCGTTCCATTCCATTCCGTTCTACTCGGGTTGATTCCATTCTATTCCACTCCATTCCTTTCGATTCCATTCGATTCCATTCGATTCCATTCCATTCCATTCCATTCCATTCCATTCCATTTCATTTTTTCCATTGAATTCCATTCCATTCCATTCCATTCCATTCCATTCCAATCCATTCCAATCTACTCGGGTTGATTCCATTCCATTCCATTCCATTCCATTCCATTCCATTCCATTCCATTCCATTCCATTCCATTCCGTTCCATTCAATTCCATTCGATTCCATTCGATTCCATTCCATTCCATTCCATTCCATTCGATTCCATTCCATTCCATTCCATTCCATTCGATTCCATTCCATTCCATTCCATTCCATTCCATTCCATTTGATTCCATTCGATTCCATTCCGTTCCATTCCATTCCATTCCATTCCATTTCATTTTTTCCATTGAATTCCATTCCATTCCATTCAATTCCATTCCAATCCATTCCAATCTACTCGGGTTGATTCCATTCCATTCCATTCCATTCCATTCCATTCCATTCCATTCCATTCCATTCCATTCCATTCGATTCCATTCCATTCCATTCCATTCCATTCCATTCCATTCCATTCGATTCCATTCGATTCCATTCCATTCAATTCCATTCCATTCCATTCCATTCCATTCCATTCCGTTCTACTCGGGTTCATTCCATTCCATTCCATTCCATTCCATTCCATTCCATTCCATTCCATTGCATTCCATTCCATTCCATTCCATTCCATTCCATTCCATTCCGTTCTACTCGGGTTGATTCCATTCCATTCCATTCCATTCCATTCCATTCCATTCCATTCCCTTGCATTCCATTCCATTCGGTTCCATTCGACTCCATTTGATTCCGTTCCATTTCACTCCATTCCATTCCGTTCCGTTCCGTTCCGTTCTGTTCCGTTCCGTTCTATTCGGGTTGATTCCACTCTATTCCACTCCATTCCATTCGATTCCATTCGATTCCATTCGATTCCATTCCATTCCATTCCATTCCATTCCATTCCTTTCCATTCCCTTCCATTCCATTCTATTGAATTACATTCCATTCCATTCCATTCCATTCCTATCCATTCCATTCTACTCGGGTTGATTCCATTCCGTTCCATTCCATTCCATTCCATTCCATTCCATTCCATTCCATTCCATTCCATTCCATTCCATTCCGTTCTACTCGGGTTCATTCCATTCCATTCCATTCCATTCCATTCCATTCAATTCCATTCCATTCCATTCCATTCCATTCCATTCCGTTCCATTCCATTCCATTCCATTCCATTCCATTTCATTCCAGTCCATTCCATTCGATTCCATTCGATTCCATTCCATTTCATTGCATTCCATTCCATTCCTTTCCATTCCATTCCATTCCATTCCATTCCGTTCCATTCCTTTCTACTCGGGTTGATTCCATTCCATTCCATTCAATTCCATTCCATTCTATTCCATTGAATTCCATTCCATTCCATTCCATTCCATTCCATTCCACTGCATTCCACTGCATTCCATTCCATTCCATTCCATTCCATTCCATTCCATTCCGTTCCATTCCGTTCCGTTCCGTTCCATTCCGTTCCATTCCATTCCATTCCATTCCATTCCATTCCATTCCATTCCATTCCTTTCCATTCCATTCCATTCCGTTCTACTCGGGTTGATTCCATTCCATTCCGTTCCATTCCATTGAATTCCATTCCATTCCATTCCATTCCTTTCCATTCCATTCCGTTCTACTCGGGTTGATTCCATTCTATTCCACTCCATTCCATTCGATTCCATTCGATTCCATTCGATTCTGTTCCATTCCATTCCATTTCATTTTTTCCATTGAATTACATTCCATTCCATTCCATTCCATTCCAATCCATTCCAATCTACTCGGGTTGATTCCATTCCATTCCATTCCATTCCATTCCATGCCACTCCATTCCATTCCATTCCATTCCATTCGATTCCATTCGATTCCATTCCATTCCATTCCATTCCATTCCATTCCATTCCATTCCATTCCATTCGATTCCATTCCATTCCTTTCCATTCCATTCCATTTCATTTTTTCCATTGAATTCCATTCCACTCCATTCCATTCCTTTCCAATCCATTCCAATCTACTCGGGTTGATTCAATTCCATTCCATTCCATTCGATTCCATTCCATTCCATTCCATTCCATTCCATTCCATTCGATTCCATTCCATTCCATTCCATTCCATTCCATTCCATTCCATTCCATTCCATTCCATTCCATTCCATTCCATTCGATTCCATTCCATTCCATTCCATTCCATTCCATTCCATTCCATTCCATTCCTATCCATTCCATTCTACTCGGGTTGATTCCATTCCATTCCATTCCATTCCATTCCATTCCATTCCATTCCATTCCTTTCCATTCCATTCCGTTCTACTCGGGTTGATTCCATTCCATTCCATTCCATTCCATTCCATTCCATTCCATTCCATTCCATTCCACTCCATTCCATCCCTTTCCATTCAATTCCATTCCATTCCACTCCATTCCATCCGATTCCATTCGATTCCATTCCATTCCATTCAATTCCATTCCATTCCATTTCATTCTATTCCACTGAATTCCATTCCATTCCATTCCATTCCTTTCCAATCCACTCCATTCTATTCGGGTTGATTCCATTCCATTCCATTCCATTCTATTCCATTCCATTCCATTCCATTCCATTCGATTCCATTCCATTCCATTCCATTCGATTCCATTCCATACCATTCCATTCCATTCCATTCCATTCCTTTCGATTCCATTCCATTCCATTCCATTCCATTCCATTCCATTCGATTCAATTCCATTCCATTCCATTCCATTCCATTCCAAACCATTCCATTCCATTCCGTTCTACTCGGGTTCATTCCATTCCATTCCATTCCATTCCATTCTATTCCATTGAATTCCATTCCATTCCATTCCATTCCATTCCATTCCATTCCATTCCATTCCATTCCATTCTACTCGGGTTGATTCCATTCCATTGCATTCCATTCCATTCCATTCCATTCGATTCCATTCGATTCCATTCTATTCCATTCCATTCCATTCCATTCCATTCCATTCCATTCCAATCCATTCCATTCTACTCGTTTTGATTCCATTCCATTCCATTCCATTCCATTACCTTCCATTCCATTCCATTCGGTTCCCTTCGATTCCATTCGATTCCATTCCATTTCACTCCATTCCATTCCGTTCACTTCCGTTCCGTTCCGTTCCGTTCCGTTCTATTCGGGTTGATTCCATTCTATTCCACTCCATTCCATTCGATTCCATTCGATTCCATTCCATTCCATTCCATTCCATTCCATTCCATTCCATTCCATTCCATTCCATTCTATTCTATTGAATTCCATTCCATTCCATTCCAATCCATTCCATTCTACTCGGGTTGATTCCATTCCATTCCATTCCATTCCATTCCATTCCATTCCATTCCCTTCTATCCATTCCATTCGGTTCCCTTCGATTCCATTCGATTCCATTCCATTTCACTCCATTCCATTCGGTTCCATTCCGTTCCATTCCGTTCCGTTCCGTTCCGTTCCATTCCATTCCGTTCTACTCGGGTTGATTCCATTCTATTCCACTCCATTCCTTTCGATTCCATTCGATTCCATTCGATTCCATTCCATTCCATTCCATTCCATTCCATTCCATTTCATTTTTTCCATTGAATTCCATTCCATTCCATTCCATTCCATTCCAATCCATTCCAATCTACTCGGGTTGATTCCATTCCATTCCATTCCATTCCATTCCATTCCATTCCATTCCGTTCCATTCAATTCCATTCGATTCCATTCGATTCCATTCCATTCCATTCCATTCCATTCGATTCCATTCCATTCCATTCCATTCCATTCGATTCCATTCCATTCCATTCCATTCCATTCCATTCCATTCCATTCGATTCCATTCCATTCCATTCGATTCCATTCGATTCCATTCCATTCCATTCCATTCCATTCCATTCCATTTCATTTTTTCCATTGAATTCCATTCCATTCCATTCCATTCCATTCCAATCCATTCCAATCTACTCGGGTTGATTCCATTCCATTCCATTCCATTCCATTCCATTCCATTCCATTCCATTCCATTCCATTCCATTCCATTCCATTCCATTCCATTCGATTCCATTCCATTCCATTCCATTCCATTCCATTCGATTCCATTCGATTCCATTCCATTCCATTCCATTCCATTCCATTCCATTCCATTCAATTCCATTCCATTCCATTCCGTTCTACTCGGGTTCATTCCATTCCATTCCATTCCATTCCATTCCATTCCATTCCATTCCATTGCATTCCATTCCATTCCATTCCATTCCATTCCATTCCATTCCATTCCATTCCGTTCTACTCGGGTTGATTCCATTCCATTCCGTTCCATTCCATTGAATTCCATTCCATTCCATTCCATTCCTTTCCATTCCATTCCGTTCTACTCGGGTTGATTCCATTCTATTCCACTCCATTCCATTCGATTCCATTCGATTCCATTCGATTCCGTTCCATTCCTTTCCATTTCATTTTTTCCATTGAATTACATTCCATTCCATTCCATTCCATTCCAATCCATTCCAATCTACTCGGGTTGATTCCATTCCATTCCATTCCATTCCATTCCATGCCACTCCATTCCATTCCATTCCATTCCATTCGATTCCATTCCATTCCATTCCATTCCATTCCATTCCATTCCATTCCATTCCATTCCATTCCATTCGATTCCATTCCATTCCTTTCCATTCCATTCCATTTCATTTTTTCCATTGAATTCCATTCCACTCCATTCCATTCCTTTCCAATCCATTCCAATCTACTCGGGTTGATTCCATTCCATTCCATTCCATTCCATTCCATTCCATTCCATTCCATTCCATTCCATTCCATTCCATTCGATTCCATTCCATTCCATTCCATTCCATTCCATTCCATTCCATTCCATTCCATTCCATTCCATTCGATTCCATTCCATTCCATTCCATTCCATTCCATTCCATTCCATTCCATTCCTATCCATTCCATTCTACTCGGGTTGATTCCATTCCATTCCATTCCATTCCATTCCATTCCATTCCATTCCATTCCTTTCCATTCCATTCCGTTCTACTCGGGTTGATTCCATTCCATTCCATTCCATTCCATTCCATTCCATTCCATTCCATTCCACTCCATTCCATCCCTTTCCATTCAATTCCATTCCATTCCACTCCATTCCATCCGATTCCATTCGATTCCATTCCATTCCATTCAATTCCATTCCATTCCATTTCATTCTATTCCACTGAATTCCATTCCATTCCATTCCATTCCTTTCCAATCCACTCCATTCTATTCGGGTTGATTCCATTCCATTCCATTCCATTCTATTCCATTCCATTCGATTCCATTCCATTCGATTCCATTCCATTCCATTCCATTCGATTCCATTCCATACCATTCCATTCCATTCCATTCCATTCCTTTCGATTCCATTCCATTCCATTCCATTCCATTCCATTCCATTCGATTCAATTCCATTCCATTCCATTCCATTCCATTCCAAACCATTCCATTCCATTCCGTTCTACTCGGGTTCATTCCATTCCATTCCATTCCATTCCATTCTATTCCATTGAATTCCATTCCATTCCATTCCATTCCATTTAATTCCATTCCATTCCATTCCATTCCATTCCATTCTACTCGGGTTGATTCCATTCCATTGCATTCCATTCCATTCCATTCCATTCGATTCCATTCGATTCCATTCTATTCCATTCCATTCCATTCCATTCCATTCCTTTCCATTCCAATCCATTCCATTCTACTCGTTTTGATTCCATTCCATTCCATTCCATTCCATTACCTTCCATTCCATTCCATTCGGTTCCCTTCGATTCCATTCGATTCCATTCCATTTCACTCCATTCCATTCCGTTCACTTCCGTTCCGTTCCGTTCCGTTCCGTTCTATTCGGGTTGATTCCATTCTATTCCACTCCATTCCATTCGATTCCATTCGATTCCATTCGATTCCATTCCATTCCATTCCATTCCATTCCATTCCATTCCATTCCATTCCATTCTATTCTATTGAATTCCATTCCATTCCATTCCAATCCATTCCATTCTACTCGGGTTGATTCCATTCCATTCCATTCCATTCCATTCCATTCCATTCCATTCCATTCCATTCCATTCCATTCCATTCCGTTCCGTTCCGTTCCATTCCATTCCATTCCATTCCATTCCATTCCATTCCATTCCATTCCATTCCGTTCTACTCAGGTTGATTCCATTCCATTCCATTTCATTTTTTCCATTGAATTCCATTCCATTCCATTCCATTCCATTCCAATCCATTCCAATCTACTCGGGTTGATTCCATTCCATTCCATTCCATTCCATTCCATTCCATTCCATTCCATTCCATTCCATTCCATTCCATTCGATTCCATTCCATTCCATTCCATTCCATTCCATTCCATTCCATTCGATTCCATTCGATTCCATTCCATTCCATTCCATTCCATTCCATTCAATTCCATTCCATTCCATTCCGTTCTACTCGGGTTCATTCCATTCCATTCCATTCCATTCCATTCCATTCCATTCCATTCCATTGCATTCCATTCCATTCCATTCCATTCCATTCCATTCCATTCCATTCCATTCCGTTCTACTCGGGTTGATTCCATTCCATTCCATTCCATTCCATTCCATTCCATTCCATTCCATTCCATTCCATTCCATTCCATTCCATTCCATTCCATTTGGTTCCATTCGACTCCATTTGATTCCATTCCATTTCACTCCATTCCATTCCGTTTCGTTCCGTTCCGTTCTGTTCCGTTCCGTTCTATTCGGGTTGATTCCACTCTATTCCACTCCATTCCATTCGATTCCATTCGATTCCATTCGATTCCATTCCATTCCATTCCATTCCATTCCATTCCTTTCCATTCCCTTCCATTCCATTCTATTGAATTCCATTCCATTCCATTCCATTCCATTCCAATCCATTCCAATCTACTCGGGTTGATTCCATTCCATTCCATTCCATTCCATTCCATGCCACTCCATTCCATTCCATTCCATTCCATTCGATTCCATTCGATTCCATTCCATTCCATTCCATTCCATTCCATTCCATTCCATTCCATTCCATTCCATTCCTTTCCATTCCATTCCATTTCATTTTTTCCATTGAATTCCATTCCACTCCATTCCATTCCATTCCAATCCATTCCAATCTACTCGGGTTGATTCCATTCCATTCCATTCCATTCCATTCCATTCCATTCCATTCGATTCCATTCCATTCCATTCCATTCCATTCGATTCCATTCCATTCCATTCCATTCCATTCCATTCCATTCCATTCCATTCCATTCGATTCCATTCCATTCCATTCCATTCCATTCCATTCCATTCCATTCCTATCCATTCCATTCTACTCGGGTTGATTCCATTCCATTCCATTCCATTCCATTCCATTCCATTCCATTCCATTCCATTCCATTCCGTTCTACTCGGGTTCATTCCATTCCATTCCATTCCATTCCATTCCATTCCATTCCATTCCATTCCATTCCATTCCATTCCATTCCGTTCAACTCGCGTCCATTCCATTCCTTTCCATTCCATTCGATTCCATTCCATTCCATTCGATTCCATTCCATTCCATTCCATTCCATTCCAATGCATTCCATTCTACTCGGGTTGATTCCATTCCATTCCATTCCATTCCAATCCATTCCAATCTACTCGGGTTGATTCCATTCCATTCCATTCCATTCCATTCCATTCCATTCCATTCCATTCCATTCCGTTCCATTCAATTCCATTCGATTCCATTCGATTCCATTCCATTCCATTCCATTCCCTTCGATTCCATTCCATTCCATTCCATTCCATTCGATTCCATTCCATTCCATTCCATTCCATTCCATTCCATTCGATTCCATTCGATTCCATTCCATTCCATTCCATTCCATTCCATTCCATTTCATTTTTTCCATTGAATTCCATTCCATTCCATTCCTTTCTATTCCAATCCATTCCAATCTACTCGGGTTGATTCCATTCCATTCCATTCCATTCCATTCCATTCCATTCCATTCCATTCCATTCGATTCCATTCCATTCCATTCCATTCCATTCCATTCCATTCGATTCCATTCGATTACATTCCATTCCATTCCATTCGATTCCATTCCATTCCATTCCATTCCATTCCATTCCATTCCATTCAATTCCATTCCATTCCATTCCGTTCTACTCGGGTTCATTCCATTCCATTCCATTCCATTCCATTCCATTCCATTCCATTGCATTCCATTCCATTCCATTCCATTCCATTCCATTCCATTCCGTTCTACTCGGGTTGATTCCATTCCATTCCATTCCATTCCATTCCATTCCATTCCATTCCCTTCCATTCCATTCCATTCGGTTCCATTCGACTCCATTTGATTCCATTCCATTTCACTCCATTCCATTCCGTTCAGTTCCGTTCCGTTCTGTTCCGTTCCGTTCTATTCGGGTTGATTCCACTCTATTCCACTCCATTCCATTCGATTCCATTCGATTCCATTCGATTCCATTCCATTCCATTCCATTCCATTCCATTCCATTCCTTTCCATTCCCTTCCATTCCATTCTATTGAATTACATTCCATTCCATTCCATTCCATTCCTATCCATTCCATTCTACTCGGGTTGATTCCATTCCGTTCCATTCCATTCCATTCCATTCCATTCCATTCCATTCCATTCCATTCCATTCCATTCCATTCCATTCCATTCCATTCCGTTCTACTCGGGTTCATTCCATTCCATTCCATTCCATTCCATTCCATTCCATTCAATTCCATTCCATTCCATTCCATTCCATTCCATTCCGTTCCGTTCCATTCCATTCCATTCCATTCCATTCCATTTCATTCCAGTCCATTCCATTCGATTCCATTCGATTCCATTCCATTTCATTGCATTCCATTCCATTCCTTTCCATTCCATTCCATTCCATTCCATTCCATTCCATTCCATTCCGTTCCATTCCTTTCTACTCGGGTTGATTCCATTCCATTCCATTCAATTCCATTCCATTCTATTCCATAGAATTCCATTCCATTCCATTCCATTCCATTCCATTCCACTCCATTCCTCTCCATTCCATTCCATTCCATTCCATTCCATTCCATTCCATTCCGTTCCGTTCCGTTCCATTCCATTGAATTCCATTCCATTCCATTCCATTCCATTCCATTCCATTCCATTCCATTCCATTCCTTTCTATTCCATTCCATTCCGTTCTACTCGGGTTGATTCCATTCCACTCCGTTCCATTCCATTGAATTCCATTCCATTCCATTCCATTCCGTTCCATTCCATTCCGTTCTTCTCGGGTTGATTCCATTCTATTCCACTCCATTCCATTCGATTCCATTCGATTCCATTCGATTCCATTCCATTCCATTCCATTTCATTTTTTCCATTGAATTACATTCCATTCCATTCCATTCCATTCCAATCCATTCCAATCTACACGGATTGATTCCATTCCATTCCATTCCATTCCATTCCATTCCATGCCACTCCATTCCATTCCATTCCATTCCATTCGATTCCATTCGATTCCATTCCATTCCATTCCATTCCATTCCATTCCATTCCATTCCATTCCATTCCATTCCATTCCATTCCATTCCATTCGATTCCATTCCACTCCTTTCCATTCCATTCCATTTCATTTTTTCCATTGAATTCCATTCCACTCCATTCCATTCCATTCCAATCCATTCCAATCTACTCGGGTTGGTTCCATTCCATTCCATTCCATTCCATTCCATTCCATTCCATTCCATTCCATTCCATTCCATTCCATTCCATTCCATTCCATTCCATTCCATTGCATTCCATTCCATTCCATTCCATTCCATTCCATTCCATTCCATTCCATTCCGTTCTACTCGGGTTGATTCCATTCCATTCCATTCCATTCCATTCCATTCCATTCCATTCCATTCCATTCCATTCCATTCCATTCCATTCCATTTGGTTCCATTCGACTCCATTTGATTCCATTCCATTTCACTCCATTCCATTCCGTTTCGTTCCGTTCCGTTCTGTTCCGTTCCGTTCTATTCGGGTTGATTCCACTCTATTCCACTCCATTCCATTCGATTCCATTCGATTCCATTCGATTCCATTCCATTCCATTCCATTCCATTCCATTCCTTTCCATTCCCTTCCATTCCATTCTATTGAATTCCATTCCATTCCATTCCATTCCATTCCAATCCATTCCAATCTACTCGGGTTGATTCCATTCCATTCCATTCCATTCCATTCCATGCCACTCCATTCCATTCCATTCCATTCCATTCGATTCCATTCGATTCCATTCCATTCCATTCCATTCCATTCCATTCCATTCCATTCCATTCCATTCCATTCCTTTCCATTCCATTCCATTTCATTTTTTCCATTGAATTCCATTCCACTCCATTCCATTCCATTCCAATCCATTCCAATCTACTCGGGTTGATTCCATTCCATTCCATTCCATTCCATTCCATTCCATTCCATTCGATTCCATTCCATTCCATTCCATTCCATTCGATTCCATTCCATTCCATTCCATTCCATTCCATTCCATTCCATTCCATTCCATTCGATTCCATTCCATTCCATTCCATTCCATTCCATTCCATTCCATTCCTATCCATTCCATTCTACTCGGGTTGATTCCATTCCATTCCATTCCATTCCATTCCATTCCATTCCATTCCATTCCATTCCATTCCGTTCTACTCGGGTTCATTCCATTCCATTCCATTCCATTCCATTCCATTCCATTCCATTCCATTCCATTCCATTCCATTCCATTCCGTTCAACTCGCGTCCATTCCATTCCTTTCCATTCCATTCGATTCCATTCCATTCCATTCGATTCCATTCCATTCCATTCCATTCCATTCCAATGCATTCCATTCTACTCGGGTTGATTCCATTCCATTCCATTCCATTCCAATCCATTCCAATCTACTCGGGTTGATTCCATTCCATTCCATTCCATTCCATTCCATTCCATTCCATTCCATTCCGTTCCATTCAATTCCATTCGATTCCATTCGATTCCATTCCATTCCATTCCATTCCCTTCGATTCCATTCCATTCCATTCCATTCCATTCGATTCCATTCCATTCCATTCCATTCCATTCCATTCCATTCGATTCCATTCGATTCCATTCCATTCCATTCCATTCCATTCCATTCCATTTCATTTTTTCCATTGAATTCCATTCCATTCCATTCCTTTCTATTCCAATCCATTCCAATCTACTCGGGTTGATTCCATTCCATTCCATTCCATTCCATTCCATTCCATTCCATTCCATTCCATTCGATTCCATTCCATTCCATTCCATTCCATTCCATTCCATTCGATTCCATTCGATTACATTCCATTCCATTCCATTCGATTCCATTCCATTCCATTCCATTCCATTCCATTCCATTCCATTCAATTCCATTCCATTCCATTCCGTTCTACTCGGGTTCATTCCATTCCATTCCATTCCATTCCATTCCATTCCATTCCATTGCATTCCATTCCATTCCATTCCATTCCATTCCATTCCATTCCGTTCTACTCGGGTTGATTCCATTCCATTCCATTCCATTCCATTCCATTCCATTCCATTCCATTCCCTTCCATTCCATTCCATTCGGTTCCATTCGACTCCATTTGATTCCATTCCATTTCACTCCATTCCATTCCGTTCAGTTCCGTTCCGTTCTGTTCCGTTCCGTTCTATTCGGGTTGATTCCACTCTATTCCACTCCATTCCATTCGATTCCATTCGATTCCATTCGATTCCATTCCATTCCATTCCATTCCATTCCATTCCATTCCTTTCCATTCCCTTCCATTCCATTCTATTGAATTACATTCCATTCCATTCCATTCCATTCCTATCCATTCCATTCTACTCGGGTTGATTCCATTCCGTTCCATTCCATTCCATTCCATTCCATTCCATTCCATTCCATTCCATTCCATTCCATTCCATTCCATTCCATTCCATTCCGTTCTACTCGGGTTCATTCCATTCCATTCCATTCCATTCCATTCCATTCCATTCAATTCCATTCCATTCCATTCCATTCCATTCCATTCCGTTCCGTTCCATTCCATTCCATTCCATTCCATTCCATTTCATTCCAGTCCATTCCATTCGATTCCATTCGATTCCATTCCATTTCATTGCATTCCATTCCATTCCTTTCCATTCCATTCCATTCCATTCCATTCCATTCCATTCCGTTCCATTCCTTTCTACTCGGGTTGATTCCATTCCATTCCATTCAATTCCATTCCATTCTATTCCATAGAATTCCATTCCATTCCATTCCATTCCATTCCATTCCACTCCATTCCTCTCCATTCCATTCCATTCCATTCCATTCCATTCCATTCCATTCCGTTCCGTTCCGTTCCATTCCATTGAATTCCATTCCATTCCATTCCATTCCATTCCATTCCATTCCATTCCATTCCATTCCTTTCTATTCCATTCCATTCCGTTCTACTCGGGTTGATTCCATTCCACTCCGTTCCATTCCATTGAATTCCATTCCATTCCATTCCATTCCGTTCCATTCCATTCCGTTCTTCTCGGGTTGATTCCATTCTATTCCACTCCATTCCATTCGATTCCATTCGATTCCATTCGATTCCATTCCATTCCATTCCATTTCATTTTTTCCATTGAATTACATTCCATTCCATTCCATTCCATTCCAATCCATTCCAATCTACACGGATTGATTCCATTCCATTCCATTCCATTCCATTCCATTCCATGCCACTCCATTCCATTCCATTCCATTCCATTCGATTCCATTCGATTCCATTCCATTCCATTCCATTCCATTCCATTCCATTCCATTCCATTCCATTCCATTCCATTCCATTCCATTCGATTCCATTCCACTCCTTTCCATTCCATTCCATTTCATTTTTTCCATTGAATTCCATTCCACTCCATTCCATTCCATTCCAATCCATTCCAATCTACTCGGGTTGGTTCCATTCCATTCCATTCCATTCCATTCCATTCCATTCCATTCCATTCCATTCCATTCCATTCCATTCAATTCCATTCGATTCCATTCCATTCCATTCCATTCCATTCGATTCCATTCCATTCCATTCCATTCCATTCCATTCCATTCGATTCCATTCGATTCCATTCCATTCCATTCCATTCCATTCCATTCCTATCCATTCCATTCTACTCGGGTTGATTCCATTCCATTCCATTCCATTCCATTCCATTCCATTCCATTCCGATCTACTCGGGTTCATTCCATTCCATTCCATTCCATTCCATTCCATTCCATTCCATTCCATTCCATTCCATTCCGTTCCGTTCAACTCGCGTCCATTCCATTCCTTTCCATTCCATTCGATTCCATTCCATTCCATTCGATTCCATTCCATTGCATTCCATTCCAATGCATTCCATTCTACTCGGGTTGATTCCATTCCATTCCATTCCATTCCATTCCATTCCATTCCATTCCATTCCATTCCATTCCATTTCATTCCAGTCCATTCCATTCGATTCCATTCGATTCCATTCCATTTCATTGCATTCCATTCCATTCCATTCCATTCCTTTCCATTCCATTCCATTCCATTCCATTCCATTCCGTTCCATTCCTTTCTACTCGGGTTGATTCCATTCCATTCCATTCCATTCCATTCTATTCCATTGAATTCCATTCCATTCCATTCCATTCGATTCCATTCGATTAAATTCCATTCCATTCCATTCCATTCCATTCCATTCCATTCCTTTCGAATCCATTCCATTCCATTCCATTCCATTCCATTCCATTCCATTCCATTCCATTCCGTTCTATTCGGGTTCATTCCTTTCCATTCCATTCCATTCCAATCCATTCCATTCCG
Source organism: Gorilla gorilla gorilla (assembly GCF_029281585.2). Taxonomy (NCBI): domain Eukaryota; kingdom Metazoa; phylum Chordata; class Mammalia; order Primates; family Hominidae; genus Gorilla; species Gorilla gorilla. The sequence continues at coordinate 59,383,697 of NC_073239.2, forward strand.
TTCTACTCGGGTCCATTCCATTCCATTCCATTCCATTCCATTCCATTCCATTGCATTGCATTAGATTCCATTCCATTCCATTCCAATCCATTCCATTCTACTCGGGTTGATTCCATTCCATTCCATTCCATTCAATTCCATTCCATTCCCTTCCATTCCATTCCATTCGGTTCCTTTCGATTCCATTCGATTCCATTCCATTTCACTCCATTCCATTCCGTTCCGTTCTGTTCCGTTCCGTTCCGTTCTATTCGGGTTGATTCCATTCTATTCCACTCCATTCCATTCGATTCCATTCGATTCCATTCGATTCCATTCCATTCCATTCCATTCCACTCCATTCCATTCCATTCCATTCCATTCCATTCCATTCCGTTCTACTCGGCTTGATTCCATTCCATTCCATTCCATTCCATTCCATTCCATTCCATTCCATTCCATTCCATTCCATTCCATTCCATTCCATTCCGTTCTACTCGGGTTGATTCCATTCCATTCCATTCCATTCCATTCCATTCCATTCCATTCCATTCCATTGAATTATATTGAATTCCATTCCATTCCATTCCATTCCATTCCATTCCATTCCATTCCATTCCATTCCATTCCATTCCATTCCATTCCGTTCTACTCGGGTTGATTCCATTCCATTCCATTCCATTCCATTACATTACATTCCATTCGATTCCATTCCATTCCATTACATTATATTCCATTCCATTCCAATCCATTCCATTCTATTCGGGTTGATTCCATTCCATTCCATTCCATTCCATTCCATTCCATTCCCTTCCATTCCATTCCATTTGGTTCCATTCGATTCCATTCGATTCCATTCCATTCCATTCCAATCCATTCCATTCTACTCGGGTTGATTCCATTCCATTCCATTCCAGTCTATTCCATTCCTTTCCATTTCATTCCAGTCCATTCCATTCGATTCCATTCCATTCCTTTCCATTTCATTGCATTCCATTCCATTCCATTCCATTCCATTCCATTCCATTCCATTCCATTCCATTCCTTTCTACTAGGGTTGATTCCATTCTATTCCATTCCATTCCATTCGATTCCATTCGATTCCATTAGATTCCATTCCATTCCATTCCATTCCATTCCATTCCATTCCATTCCATTCCATTCCATTCCATTCCGTTCCGTTCTACTCAGGTTGATTCCATTCCATTCCATTCCATTCCATTCGATTCCATTCGATTCCATTCGATTCCATTCCATTCCATTCTATTCCATTCCATTCCATTCCATTCCTATCCATTCCATTCTACTCGGGTTGATTCCATTCCATTCCATTCCATTCCATTCCATTCCCTTCCATTCCATTCCATTCGGTTCCATTCGATTCCATTCGATTCCATTCCATTTCACTCCATTCCATTCCTTTCCGTTCCGTTCCATTCCGTTCCGTTCCATTCCATTCCTTTCTACTCGGGTTGATTCCATTCTATTCCACTCCATTCCATTCGATTCCATTCGATTCCATTCGATTCCATTCCATTCCATTCCATTCCATTCCATTCCATTCCATTCCATGCCATTCCATTCCATTCCATTCCATTCCATGCCATGCCATTCCATTCCATTCCGTTCTACTCGGGTTGATTCCATTCCATTATATTCCATTCCATTCCATTCCATTTCTTTGAATTCCATTCCATTCCATTCCATTCCATTCCGTTCTACTCGGGTTGATTCCATTCCATTCCATTCCATTCCATTCCATTCCATTCCATTCCATTCCATTCCATTCCATTCCATTCCATTCGATTCCATTCCATTCCATTCCATTCCGTTCCATTCCATGCGATTCCATTCGATTCCATTCGATTCCATTCCATTCCATTCCATTCCGTTCATTCCATTCCGTTCCATTCCATTCCTTTCCATTCCAATCCATTCCGTTCTACTCGGGTTGATTCCATTCCATTCCATTCCATTCCATTCCATTCCATTCCATTCCATTCCATTCGATTCCATTCAAATCCATTCCATTCTATTCCATTCCATTCCATTCTATTCCATTGAATTCCATTCCATTCCATTCCATTCCATTCCATTCCATTCCATTCCATTCCATTCCATTCCTTTCCATTCCATTCCGTTCTACTCGGGTTGATTCCATTCCATTCTATTCCATTCCATTCCATTCCACTCCATTCCATCCCATTCCATTCCATTCCATTGAATTCCACTCCATTCCATCCGATTCCATTCGATTCCATTCCATTCCATTCCATTCCATTCCATTCCATTCCATTTCATTCTATTCCACTGAATTCCATTCCATTCCATTCCATTCCATTCCAATCCACTCCATTCTATTCGGGTTAATTCCATTCCATTCCATTCCATTCCATTCCATTCCATTCCATTCCGTTCCATTCTTTTCTACTCGGGTTGATTCCATTCCATTCCATTCCATTCCATTCTATTCCATTGAATTCCATTCCATTCCATTCCATTCGATTCCATTCGATTAAATTCCATTCCATTCCATTCCATTCCATTCCATTCCATTCCATTCCATTCCTTTCGAATCCATTCCATTCCATTCCATTCCATTCCATTCCATTCCATTCCATTCCGTTCTATTCGGGTTCATTCCTTTCCATTCCATTCCATTCCAATCCATTCCATTCCGTTCTACTCGGGTCCATTCCATTCCATTCCATTCCATTCCATTCCATTCCATTGCATTGCATTCGATTCCATTCCATTCCATTCCAATCCATTCCATTCTACTCGGGTTGATTCCATTCCATTCCATTCCATTCAATTCCATTCCATTCCCTTCCATTCCATTCCATTCGGTTCCTTTCGATTCCATTCGATTCCATTCCATTTCACTCCATTCCATTCCGTTCCGTTCTGTTCCGTTCCGTTCCGTTCTATTCGGGTTGATTCCATTCTATTCCACTCCATTCCATTCGATTCCATTCGATTCCATTCGATTCCATTCCATTCCATTCCATTCCATTCCATTCCATTCCATTCCATTCCATTCCATTCCATTCCGTTCTACTCGGCTTGATTCCATTCCATTCCATTCCATTCCATTCCATTCCATTCCATTCCATTCCATTCCATTCCATTCCATTCCGTTCTACTCGGGTTGATTCCATTCCATTCCATTCCATTCCATTCCATTCCATTCCATTCCATTCCATTCCATTGAATTATATTGAATTCCATTCCATTCCATTCCATTCCATTCCATTCCATTCCATTCCATTCCATTCCATTCCATTCCATTCCATTCCATTCCGTTCTACTCGGGTTGATTCCATTCCATTCCATTCCATTCCATTCCATTCCATTCCATTCGATTCCATTCGATTCCATTCGATTCCATTCCATTCCATTACATTATATTCCATTCCATTCCAATCCATTCCATTCTACTCGGGTTGATTCCATTCCATTCCATTCCATTCCATTCCATTCCATTCCCTTCCATTCCATTCCATTTGGTTCCATTCGATTCCATTCGATTCCATTCCATTCCATTCCAATCCATTCCATTCTACTCGGGTTGATTCCATTCCATTCCATTCCAGTCTATTCCATTCCTTTCCATTTCATTCCAATCCATTCCATTCGATTCCATTCCATTCCTTTCCATTTCATTGCATTCCATTCCATTCCATTCCATTCCATTCCATTCCATTCCATTCCATTCCATTCCATTCCATTCCTTTCTACTCGGGTTGATTCCATTCTATTCCATTCCATTCCATTCGATTCCATTCGATTCCATTAGATTCCATTCCATTCCATTCCATTCCATTCCATTCCATTCCATTCCATTCCATTCCATTCCATTCCATTCCATTCCATTCCGTTCCGTTCTACTCGGGTTGATTCCATTCCATTCCATTCCATTCCATTCGATTCCATTCGATTCCATTCGATTCCATTCCATTCCATTCTATTCCATTCCATTCCATTCCATTCCTATCCATTCCATTCTACTCGGGTTGATTCCATTCCATTCCATTCCATTCCATTCCATTCCCTTCCATTCCATTCCATTCGGTTCCATTCGATTCCATTCGATTCCATTCCATTTCACTCCATTCCATTCCTTTCCGTTCCGTTCCATTCCGTTCCGTTCCATTCCATTCCTTTCTACTCGTGTTGATTCCATTCTATTCCACTCCATTCCATTCGATTCCATTCGATTCCATTCGATTCCATTCCATTCCATTCCATTCCATTCCATTCCATTCCATTCCATTCCATGTCATTCCATTCCATTCCATTCCATTCCATGCCATTCCATTCCATTCCATTCCGTTCTACTCGGGTTGATTCCATTCCATTATATTCCATTGCATTCCATTCCATTTCTTTGAATTCCATTCCATTCCATTCCATTCCATTCCGTTCTACTCGGGTTGATTCCATTCCATTCCATTCCATTCCATTCCATTCCATTCCATTCCATTCCATTCCATTCCATTCCATTCCATTCCATTCGATTCCATTCCATTCCATTCCATTCCGTTCCATTCCATGCGATTCCATTCGATTCCATTCGATTCCATTCCATTCCATTCCATTCCGTTCATTCCATTCCATTCCATTCCATTCCTTTCCATTCCAATCCATTCCGTTCTACTCGGGTTGATTCCATTCCATTCCATTCCATTCCATTCCATTCCATTCCATTCCATTCCATTCCATTCGATTCCATTCCAATCCATTCCATTCTATTCCATTCCATTCCATTCTATTCCATTGAATTCCATTCCATTCCATTCCATTCCATTCCATTCCATTCCATTCCATTCCATTCCTTTCCATTCCATTCCGTTCTACTCGGGTTGATTCCATTCCATTCTATTCCATTCCATTCCATTCCACTCCATTCCATCCCATTCCATTCCATTCCATTCCATTCCACTCCATTCCATCCGATTCCATTCGATTCCATTCCATTCCATTCCATTCCATTCCATTCCATTCCATTTCATTCTATTCCACTGAATTCCTTTCCATTCCATTCCATTCCATTCCAATCCACTCCATTCTATTCGGGTTAATTCCATTCCATTCCATTCCATTCCATTCCATTCCATTCCATTCCATTCCATTATATTCCATTGAATTCCATTCCATTCCATTCCATTCCATTCCATTCCATTCCATTCCATTCCATTCCATTCCATTCCATTCCGTTCTACTCGGGTTGATTCCATTCCATTCCATTCCATTCCATTCCATTCCATTCCATTCCATTCCATTCCATTCCATTCCATTGCATTCCATTCCGTTCTACTCGGGTTGATTCCATTCCATTCCATTCGATTCCATTCCATTCCATTCCATTCCATTCGATTCCATTCCATTCCATTCCATTCCATTCGATTCCATTCGATTCCATTCGATTCCATTCCATTCCATTACATTATATTCCATTCCATTCCAATCCATTCCATTCTACTCGGGTTGATTCCATTCCATTCCATTCCATTCTATTCCATTCCCTTCCATTCCATTCCATTCGGTTCCATTCGATTCCATTCGATTCCATTCCATTCCATTCCAATCCATTCCATTCTACTCGGGTTGATTCCATTCCATTCCATTCCAGTCTATTCCATTCCTTTCCATTTCATTCCAGTCCATTCCATTCGATTCCATTCCATTCCTTTCCATTTCATTCCATTCCATTCCATTCCATTCCATTCCATTCCATTCCATTCCATTCCTTTCTACTCGGGTTGATTCCATTCTATTCCATTCCATTCCATTCGATTCCATTCGATTCCATTAGATTCCATTCCATTCCATTCCATTCCATTCCATTCCATTCCATTCCATTCCATGGAATTCCATTCCATTCCATTCCATTCCATTCCATTCCATTCCATTCCATTCCATTCCTTTCCATTCCATTCCTATCCATTCCATTCTACTCTGGTTGATTCCATTCCATTCCATTCCATTCCATTCCATTCCCTTCCATTCCATTCCATTCGGTTCCATTCGATTCCATTCGATTCCATTCCATTTCACTTCATTCCATTCCTTTCCATTCCGTTCCGTTCCGTTCCGTTCCATTCCATTCCTTTCTACTCGGGTTGATTCCATTCTATTCCACTCCATTCCATTCGATTCCATTCGATTCCATTCGATTCCATTCCATTCCATTCCATTCCATTCCATTCCATTCCATTCCATTTCATTCCATTCCATTCCATTCCATGCCATTCCATTCCATTCCATTCCATTCCATGCCATTCCATTCATTCCATTCCATTCCATTCCATTCCATTCCGTTCTACTCGGGTTGATTCCATTCCATTATATTCCATTCCATTCCATTCCATTTCTTTGAATTCCATTCCATTCCATTCCATTCCATTCCGTTCTACTCGGGTTGATTCCATTCCTTTCCATTCCATTCCATTCCATTCCATTCCATTCGATTCCATTCCAATCCATTCCATTCTACTCGGGTTGATTCCATTCCATTCCATTCCATTCCATTCCATTCCATTCCATTCCATTCCATTCCAATCCATTCCATTCTACTCGGGTTGATTCCATTCCATTCCATTCCATTCAATTCTATTCCATTGAATTCCATTCCATTCCATTCCATTCCATTCCATTCCATTCCATTCCATTCCATTCCATTCCATTATATTCCATTGAATTCCATTCCATTCCATTCCATTCCATTCCATTCCATTCCATTCCATTCCATTCCATTCCATTCCATTCCGTTCTACTCGGGTTGATTCCATTCCATTCCATTCCATTCCATTCCATTCCATTCCATTCCATTCCATTCCATTCCATTCCATTGCATTCCATTCCGTTCTACTCGGGTTGATTCCATTCCATTCCATTCCATTCCATTCCATTCCATTCCATTCCATTCCATTCGATTCCATTCCATTCCATTCCATTCCATTCGATTCCATTCGATTCCATTAGATTCCATTCCATTCCATTACATTATATTCCATTCCATTCCAATCCATTCCATTCTACTCGGGTTGATTCCATTCCATTCCATTCCATTCTATTCCATTCCCTTCCATTCCATTCCATTCGGTTCCATTCGATTCCATTCGATTCCATTCCATTCCATTCCAATCCATTCCATTCTACTCGGGTTGATTCCATTCCATTCCATTCCAGTCTATTCCATTCCTTTCCATTTCATTCCAGTCCATTCCATTCGATTCCATTCCATTCCTTTCCATTTCATTGCATTCCATTCCATTCCATTCCATTCCATTCCATTCCATTCCATTCCTTTCTACTCGGGTTGATTCCATTCTATTCCATTCCATTCCATTCGATTCCATTCGATTCCATTAGATTCCATTCCATTCCATTCCATTCCATTCCATTCCATTCCATTCCATTCCATTCCATGGAATTCCATTCCATTCCATTCCATTCCATTCCATTCCATTCCATTCCATTCCATTCCATTCCATTCCATTCCATGTGATTCCATTCCATTCCATTCCATTCCATGCCATTCCATTCCATTCCATTCCGTTCTACTCGGGTTGATTCCATTCCATTATATTCCATTGCATTCCATTCCATTTCTTTGAATTCCATTCCATTCCATTCCATTCCATTCCGTTCTACTCGGGTTGATTCCATTCCATTCCATTCCATTCCATTCCATTCCATTCCATTCCATTCCATTCCATTCCATTCCATTCCATTCGATTCCATTCCATTCCATTCCATTCCGTTCCATTCCATGCGATTCCATTCGATTCCATTCGATTCCATTCCATTCCATTCCATTCCGTTCATTCCATTCCATTCCATTCCATTCCTTTCCATTCCAATCCATTCCGTTCTACTCGGGTTGATTCCATTCCATTCCATTCCATTCCATTCCATTCCATTCCATTCCATTCCATTCCATTCGATTCCATTCCAATCCATTCCATTCTATTCCATTCCATTCCATTCTATTCCATTGAATTCCATTCCATTCCATTCCATTCCATTCCATTCCATTCCATTCCATTCCATTCCATTCCTTTCCATTCCATTCCGTTCTACTCGGGTTGATTCCATTCCATTCTATTCCATTCCATTCCATTCCACTCCATTCCATCCCATTCCATTCCATTCCATTCCATTCCACTCCATTCCATCCGATTCCATTCGATTCCATTCCATTCCATTCCATTCCATTCCATTCCATTTCATTCTATTCCACTGAATTCCTTTCCATTCCATTCCATTCCATTCCAATCCACTCCATTCTATTCGGGTTAATTCCATTCCATTCCATTCCATTCCATTCCATTCCATTCCATTCCATTATATTCCATTGAATTCCATTCCATTCCATTCCATTCCATTCCATTCCATTCCATTCCATTCCATTCCATTCCATTCCATTCCATTCCGTTCTACTCGGGTTGATTCCATTCCATTCCATTCCATTCCATTCCATTCCATTCCATTCCATTCCATTCCATTCCATTCCATTGCATTCCATTCCGTTCTACTCGGGTTGATTCCATTCCATTCCATTCCATTCCATTCCATTCCATTCCATTCCATTCGATTCCATTCCATTCCATTCCATTCCATTCGATTCCATTCGATTCCATTCGATTCCATTCCATTCCATTACATTATATTCCATTCCATTCCAATCCATTCCATTCTACTCGGGTTGATTCCATTCCATTCCATTCCATTCTATTCCATTCCCTTCCATTCCATTCCATTCGGTTCCATTCGATTCCATTCGATTCCATTCCATTCCATTCCAATCCATTCCATTCTACTCGGGTTGATTCCATTCCATTCCATTCCAGTCTATTCCATTCCTTTCCATTTCATTCCAGTCCATTCCATTCGATTCCATTCCATTCCTTTCCATTTCATTCCATTCCATTCCATTCCATTCCATTCCATTCCATTCCATTCCTTTCTACTCGGGTTGATTCCATTCTATTCCATTCCATTCCATTCGATTCCATTCGATTCCATTAGATTCCATTCCATTCCATTCCATTCCATTCCATTCCATTCCATTCCATGGAATTCCATTCCTTTCCATTCCATTCCATTCCATTCCATTCCATTCCATTCCATTCCATTCCATTCCATTCCATTCCATTCATCCATTCCATTCTACTCGGGTTGATTCCATTCCATTCCATTCCATTCCATTCCATTCCCTTCCATTCCATTCCATTCGGTTCCATTCGATTCCATTCGATTCCATTCCATTTCACTTCATTCCATTCCTTTCCATTCCATTCCATTCCGTTCCGTTCCATTCCATTCCTTTCTACTCGGGTTGATTCCATTCTATTCCACTCCATTCCATTCGATTCCATTCGATTCCATTCGATTCCATTCCATTCCATTCCATTCCATTCCATTCCATTCCATTCCATTTCATTCCATTCCATTCCATTCCATGCCATTCCATTCCATTCCATTCCATTCCATGCCATTCCATTCATTCCATTCCATTCCATTCCATTCCATTCCGTTCTACTCGGGTTGATTCCATTCCATTATATTCCATTCCATTCCATTCCATTTCTTTGAATTCCATTCCATTCCATTCCATTCCATTCCGTTCTACTCGGGTTGATTCCATTCCTTTCCATTCCATTCCATTCCATTCCATTCCATTCGATTCCATTCCAATCCATTCCATTCTACTCGGGTTGATTCCATTCCATTCCATTCCATTCCATTCCATTCCATTCCATTCCATTCCATTCCAATCCATTCCATTCTACTCGGGTTGATTCCATTCCATTCCATTCCATTCAATTCTATTCCATTGAATTCCATTCCATTCCATTCCATTCCATTCCATTCCATTCCATTCCATTCCATTCCATTCCATTCCATTCCATTCCATTATATTCCATTGAATTCCATTCCATTCCATTCCATTCCATTCCATTCCATTCCATTCCATTCCATTCCATTCCATTCCATTCCATTCCGTTCTACTCGGGTTGATTCCATTCCATTCCATTCCATTCCATTCCATTCCATTCCATTCCATTCCATTCCATTCCATTCCATTGCATTCCATTCCGTTCTACTCGGGTTGATTCCATTCCATTCCATTCCATTCCATTCCATTCCATTCCATTCCATTCGATTCCATTCCATTCCATTCCATTCCATTCGATTCCATTCGATTCCATTCGATTCCATTCCATTCCATTACATTATATTCCATTCCATTCCAATCCATTCCATTCTACTCGGGTTGATTCCATTCCATTCCATTCCATTCTATTCCATTCCCTTCCATTCCATTCCATTCGGTTCCATTCGATTCCATTCGATTCCATTCCATTCCATTCCAATCCATTCCATTCTACTCGGGTTGATTCCATTCCATTCCATTCCAGTCTATTCCATTCCTTTCCATTTCATTCCAGTCCATTCCATTCGATTCCATTCCATTCCTTTCCATTTCATTGCATTCCATTCCATTCCATTCCATTCCATTCCATTCCATTCCTTTCTACTCGGGTTGATTCCATTCTATTCCATTCCATTCCATTCGATTCCATTCGATTCCATTAGATTCCATTCCATTCCATTCCATTCCATTCCATTCCATTCCATTCCATTCCATGGAATTCCATTCCATTCCATTCCATTCCATTCCATTCCATTCCATTCCATTCCATTCCATTCCATTCCATTCCTATCCATTCCATTCTACTCGGGTTGATTCCATTCCATTCCATTCCATTCCATTCCATTCCCTTCCATTCCATTCCATTCGGTTCCATTCGATTCCATTCGATTCCATTCCATTTCACTTCATTCCATTCCTTTCCATTCCGTTCCATTCCGTTCCGTTCCATTCCATTCCTTTCTACTCGGGTTGATTCCATTCTATTCCACTCCATTCCATTCGATTCCATTCGATTCCATTCGATTCCATTCCATTCCATTCCATTCCATTCCATTCCATTCCATTACATTTCATTCCATTCCGTTCCATTCCATGCCATTCCATTCCATTCCATTCCATTCCATGCCATTCCATTCATTCCATTCCATTCCATTCCATTCCATTCCGTTCTACTCGGGTTGATTCCATTCCATTATATTCCATTCCATTCCATTCCATTTCTTTGAATTCCATTCCATTCCATTCCATTCCATTCCGTTCTACTCGGGTTGATTCCATTCCTTTCCATTCCATTCCATTCCATTCCATTCCATTCGATTCCATTCCAATCCATTCCATTCTACTCGGGTTGATTCCATTCCATTCCATTCCATTCCATTCCATTCCATTCCATTCCATTCCAATCCATTCCATTCTACTCGGGTTGATTCCATTCCATTCCATTCCATTCAATTCTATTCCATTGAATTCCATTCCATTCCATTCCATTCCATTCCATTCCATTCCATTCCATTCCATTCCATTCCATTCCATTCCATTCCATTCCGTTCTACTCGGGTTGATTCCATTCCATTCCATTCCATTCCATTCCATTCCATTCCATTCCATTCGATTCCATTCGATTCCATTCCATTCCATTCCAATCCATTCGATTCCATTCGATTCCATTCGATTCCATTCCATTCCTTTACATTATATTCCATTCCATTCCAATCCATTCCATTCTACTCGGGTTGATTCCATTCCATTCCATTCCATTCCATTCCATTCCATTCCCTTCCATTCCATTCCATTCGGTTCCATTCGATTCCATTCGATTCCATTCCATTCCATTCCAATCCATTCCATTCTACTCGGGTTGATTCCATTCCATTCCATTCTAGTCTATTCCATTCCTTTCCATTTCATTCCAGTCCATTCCATTCGATTCCATTCCATTCCATTCCATTCCATTCCATTCCATTCCATTCCATTCCATTCCATTCCATTCCTTTCTACTCGGGTTGATTCCATTCTATTCCATTCCATTCCATTCGATTCCATTCGATTCCATTAGATTCCATTCCATTCCATTCCATTCCATTCCATTCCATTCCATTCCATTCCATTCAATTCCATTCCATTCCATTCCATTCCATTCCATTCCATTCCATTCCATTCCATTCCATTCCGTACTACTCGGGTTGATTCCATTCCATTCCATTCGATTCCATTCGATTCCATTCGATTCCATTCCATTCCATTCTATTCCATTCCATTCCATTCCATTCCAATCCATTCCATTCTATTCGGGTTGATTCCATTCCACTCCATTCCATTCCATTCCATTCCCTTCCATTCCATTCCATTCGGTTCCATTCGATTCCATTCGATTCCATTCCATTTCACTCCATTCCATTCCTTTCCGTTCCGTTCCATTCCGTTCCGTTCCATTCCATTCCTTTCTACTCGGGTTGATTCCATTCTATTGCACTCCATTCCATTCGATTCCATTCGATTCCATTCGATTCCATTCCATTCCATTCCATTCCATTCCATTCCATTCCATTCCATTCCATTCCATTTCATTCCATTCCATTCCATTCCATGCCATTCCATTCCATTCCATTCCATTCCATGCCATTCCATTCCATTCCATTCCATTCCATTCCATTCCATTCCATTCCATTCCATTCCGTTCTACTCGGGTTGATTCCATTCCATTATATTCCATTCCATTCCATTCCATTTCTTTGAATTCCATTCCATTCCATTCCATTCCATTCCGTTCTACTCGGGTTGATTCCATTCCTTTCCGTTCCATTCCATTCCATTCCATTCCATTCCATTCCATTCCATTCCATTCCATTCCAATCCATTCCATTCTACTCGGCTTGATTCCATTCCAATCCATTCCATTCCATTCTATTCCATTGAATTCCATTCCATTCCATTCCATTCCATTCCATTCCATTCCATTCCATTCCATTCCATTCCGTTCTACTCGGGTTGATTCTATTCCCTTCCATTCCATTCCATTCCATTCCATGGAATTCCATTCCATTCCATTCCATTCCTTTCCATTCTATTCCATTCCATTCCAGTCCGTTCTACTCGGGTTGAATCCATTCCATTCCATTCCATTCCATTCCATTCCATTCCATTCCATTCGATTCTATTCGATTCCATTCCATTCCATTCCATTCCATTCCATTCCATTCCATTACAATCCATTCCATTCTACTCGGGTTGATTCCATTCCATTTTATTCCATTCCATTCTATTCCATTGAATTCCATTCCATTCCATTCCATTCCATTCCATTCCATTCCATTCCATTCGATGCCATTCCATTCCATTCCATTCCATTCCATTCCATTATATTCCATTGAATTCCATTCCATTCCATTCCATTCCATTCCATTCCATTCCATTCCATTCTATTCCATTCCATTCCGTTCTACTCGGGTTGATTCCATTCCATTCCATTCCATTCCATTCCATTCCATTCCATTCCATTCCATTCCATTCCATTCGATTCCATTCCATTCCATTCCATTCCATTCGATTCCATTCCATTCCATTCCATTCCGTTCCATTCCATTCGATTCCATTCGATTCCATTCGTTTCCATTCCATTCCATTCCATTCCGTTCATTCCATTCCATTCCATTCCATTCCTTTCCATTCCAATCCATTCCGTTCTACTCGGGTTGATTCCATTCCATTCCATTCCATTCCATTCCATTCCATTCCATTCCATTCCATTCGATTCCTTTCCAATCCATTCCATTCTATTCCATTCCATTCCATTCTATTCCATAGAATTCCATTCCATTCCATTCCATTCCATTCCATTCCATTCCATTCCATTCCATTCCATTCCTTTCCATTCCATTCAGTTCTACTCGGGTTGATTCCATTCCATTCCATTCCATTCCATTCCATTCCATTCCGTTCTACTCGTGTTGATTCCATTCCATTCCATTCCATTCGATTCCATTCCATTCCATTCCATTCCATTCGATTCCATTCCATTCCATTCCATTCCATTCCAGTCCATTCCATTCTACTCGGGTTGATTCCATTCCATTCCATTCCATTCCATTGCATTCCATTCCCTTCCATTCCATTCCATTCGGTTCCATTCGATTCCATTTGATTCCATTCCATTTCACTCCATTCCATTCCGTTCCGTTCTGTTCCGTTCCGTTCCGTTCCACTCCATTCCATTCCGTTCCATTCCATTCGATTCCATTCCATTCCATTCCATTGCATTCCATTCCATTCGATTCCATTCGATTCCATTCGATTCCATTCCATTACATTCCATTCCATTCCATTCCATTCCATTCCATTCCTTTCCATTCCATTCCATTCCGTTCTACTAAGGTTGATTCCATTCCATTCCATTCCATTTCATTGCATTCCATTCTATTCCATTCAATTCCATTCCATTCCATTCCATTCCATTCCATTCCATTCCACTCCATTCCATTCCGTTCCATTCCATTCGATTCCATTCCATTCCATTCCATTGAATTCCATTCCATTCGATTCCATTCGATTCCATTCGATTCCATTCCATTACATTCCATTCCATTCCATTCCATTCCATTCCATTCCTTTCCATTCCATTCCATTCCGTTCTACTCGGGTTGATTCCATTCCATTCCATTCCATTCCATTCCATTCCATTCCATTCCATTCCATTCCATTCCATTCCATTCCATTCCATTATATTCCATTGAATTCCATTCCATTCCATTCCATTCCATTCCATTCCATTCCATTCCATTCCATTCCATTCCATTCCATTCCGTTCTACTCGGGTTGATTCCATTCCATTCCATTCCATTCCATTCCATTCCATTCCATTCCATTCCATTCCATTCCGTTCTACTCGGGTTGATTCCATTCCATTCCATTCCATTCCATTCCATTCCATTCCATTCCATTCCATTCCATTCCATTCCGTTCTACTCGGGTTGATTCCATTCCATTCCATTCCATTACATTACATTCCATTACATTCCATTCGATTCCATTCGATTCCATTCGATTCCATTCCATTCCATTACATTATATTCCATTCCATTCCAATCCATTCCACTCTACTCGGGTTGATTCCATTCCATTCCATTCCATTCCATTCCATTCCCTTCCATTCCATTCCATTCGGTTCCATTCGATTCCATTCGATTCCTTTCCATTTCATTTCATTCCATTCCATTCCATTCCATTCCATTCCATTCCATTCCATTCCATTCCATTCCTTTCTACTCGGGTTTATTCCATTCTATTCCATTCCATTCCATTCGATTCCATTCGATTCCATTAGATTCCATTCCATTCCATTCCATTCCATTCCATTCCATTCCATTCCATTCCATTCCATTCCATTCCATTGAATTCCATTCCATTCCATTCCATTCCATTCCATTCCATTCCATTCCATTGCATTCCATTCCATTCCATTCCATTCCATTGCATTCCATTCCATTCCATTCCATTCCATTCCATTCCGTTCTACTTGGGTTGATTCCATTCCATTCCATTCCATTCCATTCGATTCCATTCGATTCCATTCGATTCCATTCCATTCCATTCCATTCCATTCCATTCCTATCCATTCCATTCTACTCGGGTTGATTCCATTCCATTCCATTCCATTCCATTCCATTCCATTCCCTTCCATTCCATTCCATTTGGTTCCATTCTATTCCATTCGATTCCATTCCATTTCACTCCATTCCATTCCTTTCCGTTCCGTTCCATTCCGTTCCGTTCCATTCCATTCCTTTCTACTCGGGTTGATTCCATTCTATTCCACTCCATTCCATTCGATTCCATTCGATTCCATTCGATTCCATTCCATTCCATTCCATTCCATTCCATTCAATTTCATTCCATTCCATTCCATTCCATTCCATTCCATTCCATTCCATTCCATTCCATGCCATTCCATTCCATTCCATTCCATTCCATTCCATTCCATTCCGTTCTACTCGGGTTGATTCCATTCCATTATATTCCATTCCATTCCATTCCATTTCTTTGAATTCCATTCCATTCCATTGCATTCCATTCCATTCCGTTCTACTCGGGTTGATTCCATTCCTTTCCATTCCATTCCATTCCATTCCATTCCATTCTATTCCATTCCAATCCATTCCATTCTACTCGGGTTGATTCCATTCCATTCCATTCCATTCCATTCTATTCCATTGAATTCCATTCCATTCCATTCCATTCCATTCCATTCCTTTCTACTCGGGTTGATTCCATTCTATTCCATTCCATTCCATTCGATTCCATTCGATTCCATTAGATTCCATTCTATTCCATTCCATTCCATTCCATTCCATTCCATTCCATTCCATTCCATTCCATTGAATTCCATTCCATTCCATTCCATTCCATTCCATTCCATTCCATTCCATTCCATTCCATTCCATTCCGTACTACTCGGGTTGATTCCATTCCATTCCATTCCATTCCATTCGATTCCATTCGATTCCATTCGATTCCATTCCATTCCATTCTATTCCATTCCATTCCATTCCATTCCAATCCATTCCATTCTATTCGGGTTGATTCCATTCCACTCCATTCCATTCCATTCCATTCCCTTCCATTCCATTCCATTCGGTTCCATTCGATTCCATTCGATTCCATTCCATTTCACTCCATTCCATTCCTTTCCGTTCCGTTCCATTCCGTTCCGTTCCATTCCATTCCTTTCTACTCGGGTTGATTCCATTCTATTGCACTCCATTCCATTCGATTCCATTCGATTCCATTCGATTCCATTACATTCCATTCCATTCGATTCCATTCGATTCCATTCGATTCCATTACATTCCATTCCATTCCATTCCATTCCATTCCATTCCATTCCATTCCATTCCATTTCATTCCATTCCATTCCATTCCATGCCATTCCATTCCACTCCATTCCATTCCATGCCATTCCATTCCATTCCATTCCATTCCATTCCATTCCATTCCATTCCGTTCTACTCGGGTTGATTCCATTCCATTATATTCCATTCCATTCCATTCCATTTCTTTGAATTCCATTCCATTCCATTCCATTCCATTCCGTTCTACTCGGGTTGATTCCATTCCATTCCATTCCATTCCATTCCATTCCATTCCATTCCATTCCATTCCATTCCAATCCATTCCATTCTACTCGGCTTGATTCCATTCCAATCCATTCCATTCCATTCTATTCCATTGAATTCCATTCCATTCCATTCCATTCCATTCCATTCCATTCCATTCCATTCCATTCCATTCCATTCCGTTCTACTCGGTTTGATTCTATTCCCTACCATTCCATTCCATTCCATTCCATGGAATTCCATTCCATTCCATTCCATTCCTTTCCATTCTATTCCATTCCATTCCATTCCGTTCTACTCGGGTTGAATCCATTCCATTCCATTCCATTCCATTCCATTCCATTCCATTCCATTCCATTCGATTCTATTCGATTCCATTCCATTCCATTCCATTCCATTCCATTCCATTCCATTACAATCCATTCCATTCTACTCGGGTTGATTCCATTCCATTTCATTCCATTCCATTCTATTCCATTGAATTCCATTCCATTCCATTCCATTCCATTCCATTCCATTCCATTCCATTCCATTCCATTCGATGCCATTCCATTCCATTCCATTCCATTCCATTCCATTCCATTATATTCCATTGAATTCCATTCCATTCCATTCCATTCCATTCCATTCCATTCCATTCCATTCCATTCTATTCCATTCCATTCCATTCTACTCGGATTGATTCCATTCCATTCCATTCCATTCCATTCCATTCCATTCCATTCCATTCCATTCGATTCCATTCGATTCCATTCCATTCCATTCCATTCCATTCGATTCCATTCCATTCCATTCCATTCCGTTCCATTCCATTCGATTCCATTCGATTCCATTCGATTCCATTCCATTCCATTCCATTCCGTTCATTCCATTCCATTCCATTCCATTCCTTTCCATTCCAATCCATTCCGTTCTACTCGGGTTGATTCCATTCCATTCCATTCCATTCCATTCCATTCCATTCCATTCCATTCGATTCCATTCCAATCCATTCCATTCTATTCCATTCCATTCCATTCTATTCCATAGAATTCCATTCCATTCCATTCCATTCCATTCCATTCCATTCCATTCCATTCCATTCCTTTCCATTCCATTCCGTTCTACTCGGGTTGATTCCATTCCATTCCATTCCATTCCATTCCATTCCATTCCGTTCTACTCGTGTTGATTCCATTCCATTCCATTCCATTCCATTCCATTCCATTCCATTCCGTTCTACTCGTGTTGATTCCATTCCATTCCATTCCATTCCATTCCATTCCATTCCATTCCATTCCATTCCATTCCATTCTATTCCATTCCATTCCAGTCCATTCCATTCTACTCGGGTTGATTCCATTCCATTCCATTCCATTCCATTGCATTCCATTCCCTTCCATTCCATTCCATTCGGTTCCATTCGATTCCATTTGATTCCATTCCATTTTACTCCATTCCATTCCGTTCCGTTCCGTTCCGTTCCGTTCCGTTCCACTCCATTCCATTCCGTTCCATTCCATTCGATTCCATTCCATTCCATTCCATTGCATTCCATTCCATTCGATTCCATTCGATTCCATTCGATTCCATTCCATTCCATTCCATTCCATTCCATTCCATTCCATTCCATTCCTTTCCATTCCTTTCCATTCCGTTCTACTAAGGTTGATTCCATTCCATTCCATTCCATTTCATTGCATTCCATTCTATTCCATTCAATTCCATTCCATTCCATTCCATTCCATTCCATTCCATTCCACTCCATTCCATTCCGTTCCATTCCATTCGATTCCATTCCATTCCATTCCATTGCATTCCATTCCATTCGATTCCATTCGATTCCATTCGATTCCATTCCATTACATTCCATTCCATTCCATTCCATTCCATTCCATTCCATTCCTTTCCATTCCATTCCATTCCGTTCTACTCGGGTTGATTCCATTCCATTCCATTCCATTCCATTCCATTCCATTCCATTCCATTCCATTCCATTCCATTCCATTCCATTATATTCCATTGAATTCCATTCCATTCCATTCCATTCCATTCCATTCCATTCCATTCCATTCCATTCCATTCCATTCCATTCCATTCCGTTCTACTCGGGTTGATTCCGTTCCATTCCATTCCATTCCATTCCATTCCATTCCATTCCATTCCATTCCATTCCATTCCGTTCTACTCGGGTTGATTCCATTCCATTCCATTCCATTCCATTCCATTCCATTCCATTCCATTCCATTCCATTCCATTCCATTCCGTTCTACTCGGGTTGATTCCATTCCATTCCATTCCATTCCATTACATTCCATTACATTCCATTCGATTCCATTCGATTCCATTCGATTCCATTCCATTCCATTACATTATATTCCATTCCATTCCAATCCATTCCACTCTACTCGGGTTGATTCCATTCCATTCCATTCCATTCCATTCCATTCCCTTCCATTCCATTCCATTCGGTTCCATTCGATTCCATTCGATTCCTTTCCATTTCATTGCATTCTATTCCATTCCATTCCATTCCATTCCATTCCATTCCATTCCTTTCTACTCGGGTTTATTCCATTCTATTCCATTCCATTCCATTCGATTCCATTCGATTCCATTAGATTCCATTCCATTCCATTCCATTCCATTCCATTCCATTCCATTCCATTCCATTCCATTCCATTCCATTGAATTCCATTCCATTCCATTCCATTCCATTCCATTCCATTCCATTCCATTGCATTCCATTCCATTCCATTCCATTCCATTCCATTCCGTTCTACTTGGGTTGATTCCATTCCATTCCATTCCATTCCATTCGATTCCATTCGATTCCATTCGATTCCATTCCATTCCATTCCATTCCATTCCATTCCATTCCATTCCATTCCTATCCATTCCATTCTACTCGGGTTGATTCCATTCCATTCCATTCCATTCCATTCCATTCCCTTCCATTCCATTCCATTTGGTTCCATTCTATTCCATTCGATTCCATTCCATTTCACTCCATTCCATTCCTTTCCGTTCCGTTCCATTCCGTTCCGTTCCATTCCATTCCTTTCTACTCGGGTTGATTCCATTCTATTCCACTCCATTCCATTCGATTCCATTCGATTCCATTCGATTCCATTCCATTCCATTCCATTCCATTCCATTCCATTCCATTTCATTCCATTCCATTCCATTCCATGCCATTCCATTCCATTCCATTCCATTCCATGCCATTCCATTCCATTCCATTCCATTCCATTCCATTCCATTCCGTTCTACTCGGGTTGATTCCATTCCATTATATTCCATTCCATTCCATTCCATTTCTTTGAATTCCATTCCATTCCATTGCATTCCATTCCATTCCGTTCTACTCGGGTTGATTCCATTCCTTTCCATTCCATTCCATTCCATTCCATTCCATTCTATTCCATTCCAATCCATTCCATTCTACTCGGGTTGATTCCATTCCATTCCATTCCATTCCATTCTATTCCATTGAATTCCATTCCATTCCATTCCATTCCATTCCATTCCATTCCATTCCATTCCATTCCATTCCATTCCATTCCATTCCATTCCGTTCTACTCGGGTTGATTCTATTCCCTTCCATTCCATTCAATTCCATTCCATTGAATTCCATTCCATTCCATTCCATTCCTTTCCATTCTATTCCATTCCATTCCATTCCGTTCTACTCGGGTTGATTCCATTCCATTCCATTCCATTCCATTCCATTCCATTCCATTCCATTCCATTCGATTCCATTCCATTCCATTCCATTCCATTCCATTCCATTACAATCCATTCCATTCTACTCGGGTTGATTCCATTCCATTTCATTCCATTCCAATCTATTCCATTGAATTCCATTCCACTCCATTCCATTCCATTCCATTCCATTCCATTCCATTCCATTCCGTTCCATTCCATTCGATTCCATTCGATTCCATTCGATTCCATTCCATTCCATTCCATTCCATTCCATTCCATTCCATTCCTTTCCATTCCATTCCATTCCGTTCTACTCGGGTTGATTCCATTCCATTCCATTCCATTCCATTCCATTCCATTCCATTCCATTCCATTCCATTATATTCCATTGAATTCCATTCCATTCCATTCCATTCCATTCAATTCCATTCCATTCCATTCCATTCCATTCCGTTCTACTCGGGTTGATTCCATTCCATTCCATTCCATTCCATTCCATTCCATTCCATTCCATTCCGTTCGATTCCATTCGATTCCATTCCATTCCATTCGATTCCATTCGATTCCATTCCATTCCATTCCATTCCGTTCCATTCCATTCGATTCCATTCGATTCCATTCGATTCCATTCCATTCCATTCCATTCCACTCCATTCCATCCCATTCCATTCCATTCCATTCTATTCCACTCCATTCCATCCGATTCCATTCGATTCCATTCCATTCCATTCAATTCCATTCCATTCCATTTCATTCTATTCCACTGAATTCCATTCCATTCCATTTCATTCCATTCCAATCCACTCCATTCTATTCGGGTTGATTCCATTCCATTCCATTCCATTCCATTCCATTCCATTCCATTATATTCCATTGAATTCCATTTTATTCCATTCCATTCCATTCCATTCCATTCCATTCCATTCCATTCCATTCCATTCCATTCCGTTCTACTCGGGTTGATTCCATTCCATTCCATTCCATTCCATTCCATTCCATTCCTTTCCATTCCATTGAATTCCATTCCTTTCCATTCCATTCCATTCCATTGCATTCCATTCCATTCCATTCCATTCCATTCCATTCCATTCCATTCCATTCCGTTCTACTCGGGTTGATTCCATTCCATTCCATTCCATTCCATTCCATTCCATTCCATTCCATTCCGTTCTACTCGGGTTGATTCCATTCCATTCCATTCCATTCCATTCCATTCCATTCCATTCCATTCCATTCCATCGAATTCCATTCCATTCCATTCCATTCCATTCCATTCCATTCCATTCCATTCCATTCCATTCCATTCCATTCCATTCCATTCCATTCCATTCCATTCCATTCCATTCCATTCCGTTCTACTCGGGTTGATTCCATTCCATTCCATTCCATTCCATTCCATTACATTCCATTTGATTCCATTCGATTCCATTCGATTCCATTCCATTCCATTACATTATATTCCATTCCATTCCAATCCATTACATTCTACTCGGGTTGATTCCATTCCATTCCATTCCATTCCATTCCATTCCCTTCCATTCCATTCCATTCGGTTCCATTCCATTCCATTCGATTCCATTCCATTCCATTCCAATCCATTCCATTCTACTCGGGTTGATTCCATTCCATTCCATTCCAGTCTATTCCATTCCTTTCCATTTCATTCCAGTCCATTCCATTCGATTCCATTCCATTCCTTTCCATTTCATTGCATTCCATTCCATTCCATTCCATTCCATTCCATTCCATTCCATTCCATTCCATTCCATTCCATTCCTTTCTACTCGGGTTGATTCCATTCTATTCCATTCCATTCCATTCGATTCCATTCGATTCCATTCCATTCCATTCCATTCCATTCCATTCCATTCCATTCCATTCCATTCCATTCCATTCCATTCCATTCCATTGAATTCCATTCAATTCCATTCCATTCCATTCCATTCCATTCCATTCCATTCCATTCCATTCCGTACTACTCGGGTTGATTCCATTCCATTCCATTCCATTCTATTCGATTCCATTCGATTCCATTCGATTCCATTCCATTCCATTCTATTCCATTCCATTCCATTCCATTCCAATCCATTCCATTCTATTCGGGTTGATTCCATTCCGCTCCATTCCATTCCATTCCATTCCCTTCCATTCCATTCCATTCGGTTCCATTTGATTCCATTCGATTCCATTCCATTTCACTCCATTCCATTCCTTTCCATTCCGTTCCATTCCGTTCCTTTCCATTCCATTCCTTTCTACTCGGGTTGATTCCATTCTATTGCACTCCATTCCATTCGATTCCATTCGATTCCATTCGATTCCATTCCATTCCATTCCATTCCATTCCATTCCATTCCATTCCATTCCATTCCATTCCATTTCATTCCATTCCATTCCATTCCATGCCATTCCATTCCATTCCATTCCATTCCATGCCATTCCATTCCATTCCATTCCATTCCATGCCATTCCATTCCATTCCATTCCATTCCATTCCATTCCATTCCGTTCTACTCGGGTTGATTCCATTCCATTATATTCCATTCCATTCCATTCCATTTCTTTGAATTCCATTCCATTCCATTCCATTCCATTCCGTTCTACTCGGGTTGATTCCATTCCATTCCATTCCATTCCATTCCATTCCATTCCATTCCATTCCATTCCATTCCATTCGATTCCATTCCAATCCATTCCATTCTATTCCATTCCATTCCATTCTATTCCATTGAATTCCATTCCATTCCATTCCATTCCATTCCATTCCATTCCATTCCATTCCTTTCCATTCCACTCCGTTCTACTCGGGTTGATTCCATTCCATTCCATTCCATTCCATTCCATTCCATTCCATTCCATTCCATTCCATTCCACTCCATTCCATCCCATTCCATTCCATTCCGTTCCATTCCACTCCATTCCATCCGATTCCATTCGATTCCATTCCATTCCATTCAATATCATTCCATTCCATTTCATTCTATTCCACTGAATTCCATTCCATTCCATTTCATTCCATTCCAATCCACTCCATTCTATTCGGGTTGATTCCATTCCATTCCATTCCATTCCATTCCATTCCATTCCATTATATTCCATTGAATTCCATTTTATTCCATTCCATTCCATTCCATTCCATTCCATTCCATTCCATTCCATTCCATTCCATTCCATTCCATTCCATTCCATTCCGTTCTACTCGGGTTGATTCCATTCCATTATATTCCATTCCATTCCATTCCATTTCTTTGAATTCCATTCCATTCCATTCCATTCCATTCCGTTCTACTCGGGTTGATTCCATTCCATTCCATTCCATTCCATTCAATTCCATTCCATTCCATTCCATTCCATTCCATTCCATTCGATTCCATTCCAATCCATTCCATTCTATTCCATTCCATTCCATTCTATTCCAATGAATTCCATTCCATTCCATTCCATTCCATTCCATTTATATCCATTCCACTCCATTCCTTTCCATTCCACTCCGTTCTACTCGGGTTGATTCCATTCCATTCCATTCCATTCCATTCCATTCCATTCCATTCCATTCCATTCCATTCCATTCCACTCCATTCCATCCCATTCCATTCCATTCCATTCCATTCCACTCCATTCCATCCGATTCCATTCGATTCCATTCCATGCCATTCAATTCCATTCCATTCCATTTCATTCTATTCCACTGAATTCCATTCCATTCCATTTCATTCCATTCCAATCCACTCCATTCTATTCGGGTTGATTCCATTCCATTCCATTCCATTCCATTCCATTATATTCCATTGAATTCCATTTTATTCCATTCCATTCCATTCCATTCCATTCCATTCCATTCCATTCCATTCCATTCCATTCCATTCCGTTCTACTGGGGTTGATTCCATTCCATTCCATTCCATTCCATTCCATTCCATTCCATTCCATTCCATTCCATTCCATTCCATTCCATTCCATTCCATTCCATTCCGTTCTACTCGGGTTGATTCCATTCCATTCCATTCCATTCCATTCCATTCCATTCCATTCCATTCCATTCCATTGAATTCCATTCCTTTCCATTCCATTCCATTCCATTCCATTCCATTCCATTCCATTCCATTCCATTCCATTCCATTCCATTCCGTTCTACTCGGGTTGATTCCATTCCATTCCATTCCATTCCATTCCATTCCATTCCATTCCATTCCATTCCATTCCATTCCGTTCTACTCGGGTTGATTCCATTCCATTCCATTGCATTCCATTCCATTCCATTCCATTGAATTCCATTCCATTCCATTCCATTCCATTCCATTACATTCCATTCCATTCCATTCCATTCCATTCCATTCCATTCCATTCCATTGAATTCCATTCCATTCCATTCCATTCCATTCCATTCCATTCCATTCCATTCCATTCCATTCCATTCCGTTCTACTCGGGTTGATTCCATTCCATTCCATTCCATTCCATTCCATTACATTCCATTTGATTCCATTCGATTCCATTCGATTCCATTCCATTCCATTACATTATATTCCATTCCATTCCAATCCATTCCATTCTACTCGGGTTGATTCCATTCCATTCCATTCCATTCCATTCCATTCCCTTCCATTCCATTCCATTCGGTTCCATTCCATTCCATTCGATTCCATTCCATTCCATTCCAATCCATTCCATTCTACTCGGGTTGATTCCATTCCATTCCATTCCAGTCTATTCCATTCCTTTCCATTTCATTCCAGTCCATTCCATTCGATTCCATTCCATTCCTTTCCATTTCATTGCATTCCATTCCATTCCATTCCATTCCATTCCATTCCATTCCATTCCATTCCATTCCATTCCTTTCTACTCGGGTTGATTCCATTCTACTCCATTCCATTCCATTCGATTCCATTATATTCCATTGAATTCCATTCCATTCCATTCCATTCCATTCCATTCCATTCCATTCCATTCCATTCCATTCCGTTCTACTCGGGTTGATTCCATTCCATTCCATTCCATTCCATTCCATTCCATTCCATTCCGTTCGATTCCATTCGATTCCATTCCATTCCATTCCATTCCATTCGATTCCATTCCATTCCATTCCATTCCGTTCCATTCCATTCGATTCCATTCGATTCCATTCGATTCCATTCCATTCCATTCCATTCCGTTCATTCCATTCAATTCCATTCCATTCCTTTCCATTCCAATCCATTCCGTTCTACTCGGGTTGATTCCATTCCATTCCACTCCATTCCATTCCATTCCATTCCATTCCATTCCATTCCATTCCATTCCATTCCATTCGATTCCATTCCAATCCATTCCATTCTATTCCATTCCATTCCATTCTATTCCATTGAATTCCATTCCATTCCATTCCATTCCATTCCATTCCATTCCATTCCATTCCATTCCATTCCATTCCGTTCTACTCGGGTTGATTCCATTCCATTCCATTCCATTCCATTCCATTCCATTCCATTCCATTCCATTCCACTCCATTCCATCCCATTCCATTCCATTCCATTCCATTCCACTCCATTCCATCCGATTCCATTCGATTCCATTCCATTCCATTCAATTCCATTCCATTCCATTTCATTCTATTCCACTGAATTCCATTCCATTCCATTTCATTCCATTCCAATCCACTCCATTCTATTCGGGTTGATTCCATTCCATTCCATTCCATTCCATTCCATTCCATTCCATTCCATTATATTCCATTGAATTCCATTTTATTCCATTCCATTCCATTCCATTCCATTCCATTCCATTCCATTCCATTCCGTTCTCATGGGGTTGATTCCATTCCATTCCATTCCATTCCATTCCATTCCATTCCATTCCATTCCATTCCATTCCATTCCATTCCGTTCTACTCGGGTTGATTCCATTCCATTCCATTCCATTCCATTCCATTCCATTCCATTGAATTCCATTCCTTTCCATTCCATTCCATTCCATTCCATTCCATTCCATTCCATTCCATTCCATTCCATTCCGTTCTACTCGGGTTGATTCCATTCCATTCCATTCCATTCCATTCCATTCCATTCCATTCCATTCCATTCCATTCCATTCCATTCCATTCCATTCCATTCGATTCCATTCCATTCCATTCCATTCCATTCCATTCGATTCCATTCGATTCCATTCCATTCCATTACATTATATTCCATTCCATTCCAATCCATTCCATTCTACTCGGGTTGATTCCATTCCATTCCGTTCCATTCCATTCCATTCCCTTCCACTCCATTCCATTCAGTTCCATTCGATTCAATTCGATTCCATTCCATTCCATTCCAATCCATTCCATTCTACTCGGGTTGATTCCATTCCATTCCATTCCATTCTATTCCATTCCTTTCCATTTCATTCCAGTCCATTCCATTCGATTCCATTCCATTCCATTCCAGTCTATTCCATTCCTTTCCATTTCATTCCAGTCAATTCCATTCGATTCCATTCCATTCCTTTCCATTTCATTGCATTCCATTCCATTCCATTCCATTCCATTCCATTCCATTCCATTCCATTCCTTTCTACTCGGGTTGATTCCATTCTATTCCATTCCATTCCATTCTATTCCATTCCATTCCATTCCATTCCAATCCATTCCATTCTATTCGGGTTGATTCCATTCCACTCCATTCCATTCCATTCCATTCCCTTCCATTCCATTCCATTCGGTTCCATTCGATTCCATTCGATTCCATTCCATTCCATTTAATTATATTCCATTCCATTCCAATCCATTCCATTCTACTCGGGTTGATTCCATTCCATTCCATTCCATTCCATTCCATTCCATTTATATCCATTCCACTCCATTCCTTTCCATTCCACTCCGTTCTACTCGGGTTTATTCCATTCCATTCCATTCCATTCCATTCCATTCCATTCCATTCCATTCCATTCCATTCCATTCCACTCCATTCCATCCCATTCCATTCCATTCCATTCCATTCCACTCCATTCCATCCGATTCCATTCGATTCCATTCCATGCCATTCAATTCCATTCCATTCCATTTCATTCTATTCCACTGAATTCCATTCCATTCCATTTCATTCCATTCCAATCCACTCCATTCTATTCGGGTTGATTCCATTCCATTCCATTCCATTCCATTCCATTCCATTCCATTATATTCCATTGAATTCCATTTTATTCCATTCCATTCCATTCCATTCCATTCCATTCCATTCCATTCCATTCCATTCCATTCCATTCCGTTCTACTGGGGTTGATTCCATTCCATTCCATTCCATTCCATTCCATTCCATTCCATTCCATTCCATTCCATTCCATTCCGTTCTACTCGGGTTGATTCCATTCCATTCCATTCCATTCCATTCCATTCCATTCCATTCCATTCCATTCCATTGAATTCCATTCCTTTCCATTCCATTCCATTCCATTCCATTCCATTCCATTCCATTCCATTCCATTCCATTCCATTCCATTCCGTTCTACTCGGGTTGATTCCATTCCATTCCATTCCATTCCATTCCATTCCATTCCATTCCATTCCATTCCATTCCATTCCATTCCGTTCTACTCGGGTTGATTCCATTCCATTCCATTCCATTCCATTCCATTCCATTCCATTGAATTCCATTCCATTCCATTCCATTCCATTCCATTCCATTCCATTCCATTCCATTCCATTCCATTCCATTCCATTCCATTCCATTCCATTCCGTTCTACTCGGGTTGATTCCATTCCATTCCATTCCATTCCATTCCATTACATTCCATTTGATTCCATTCGATTCCATTCGATTCCATTCCATTCCATTACATTATATTCCATTCCATTCCAATCCATTCCATTCTACTCGGGTTGATTCCATTCCATTCCATTCCATTCCATTCCATTCCCTTCCATTCCATTCCATTCGGTTCCATTCCATTCCATTCGATTCCATTCCATTCCATTCCAATCCATTCCATTCTACTCGGGTTGATTCCATTCCATTCCATTCCAGTCTATTCCATTCCTTTCCATTTCATTCCAGTCCATTCCATTCGATTCCATTCCATTCCTTTCCATTTCATTGCATTCCATTCCATTCCATTCCATTCCATTCCATTCCATTCCATTCCATTCCATTCCATTCCTTTCTACTCGGGTTGATTCCATTCTACTCCATTCCATTCCATTCGATTCCATTATATTCCATTGAATTCCATTCCATTCCATTCCATTCCATTCCATTCCATTCCATTCCATTCCATTCCATTCCATTCCGTTCTACTCGGGTTGATTCCATTCCATTCCATTCCATTCCATTCCATTCCATTCCATTCCATTCCGTTCGATTCCATTCGATTCCATTCCATTCCATTCCATTCCATTCGATTCCATTCCATTCCATTCCATTCCGTTCCATTCCATTCGATTCCATTCGATTCCATTCGATTCCATTCCATTCCATTCCATTCCGTTCATTCCATTCCATTCCATTCCATTCCTTTCCATTCCAATCCATTCCGTTCTACTCGGGTTGATTCCATTCCATTCCACTCCATTCCATTCCATTCCATTCCATTCCATTCCATTCCATTCCATTCCATTCCATTCGATTCCATTCCAATCCATTCCATTCTATTCCATTCCATTCCATTCTATTCCATTGAATTCCATTCCATTCCATTCCATTCCATTCCATTCCATTCCATTCCATTCCATTCCATTCCGTTCTACTCGGGTTGATTCCATTCCATTCCATTCCATTCCATTCCATTCCATTCCATTCCATTCCATTCCACTCCATTCCATCCCATTCCATTCCATTCCATTCCATTCCACTCAATTCCATCCGATTCCATTCGATTCCATTCCATTCCATTCAATTCCATTCCATTCCATTTCATTCTATTCCACTGAATTCCATTCCATTCCATTTCATTCCATTCCAATCCACTCCATTCTATTCGGGTTGATTCCATTCCATTCCATTCCATTCCATTCCATTCCATTCCATTCCATTATATTCCATTGAATTCCATTTTATTCCATTCCATTCCATTCCATTCCATTCCATTCCATTCCATTCCATTCCGTTCTACTGGGGTTGATTCCATTCCATTCCATTCCATTCCATTCCATTCCATTCCATTCCATTCCATTCCATTCCATTCCATTCCGTTCTACTCGGGTTGATTCCATTCCATTCCATTCCATTCCATTCCATTCCATTCCATTGAATTCCATTCCTTTCCATTCCATTCCATTCCATTCCATTCCATTCCATTCCATTCCATTCCATTCCGTTCTACTCGGGTTGATTCCATTCCATTCCATTCCATTCCATTCCATTCCATTCCATTCCATTCCATTCCATTCCATTCCATTCCATTCCATTCCATTCGATTCCATTCCATTCCATTCCATTCCATTCCATTCGATTCCATTCGATTCCATTCCATTCCATTACATTATATTCCATTCCATTCCAATCCATTCCATTCTACTCGGGTTGATTCCATTCCATTCCGTTCCATTCCATTCCATTCCCTTCCACTCCATTCCATTCAGTTCCATTCGATTCAATTCGATTCCATTCCATTCCATTCCATTCTATTCCATTCCTTTCCATTTCATTCCAGTCCATTCCATTCGATTCCATTCCATTCCATTCCAGTCTATTCCATTCCTTTCCATTTCATTCCAGTCAATTCCATTCGATTCCATTCCATTCCTTTCCATTTCATTGCATTCCATTCCATTCCATTCCATTCCATTCCATTCCATTCCATTCCATTCCTTTCTACTCGGGTTGATTCCATTCTATTCCATTCCATTCCATTCTATTCCATTCCATTCCATTCCATTCCAATCCATTCCATTCTATTCGGGTTGATTCCATTCCACTCCATTCCATTCCATTCCATTCCCTTCCATTCCATTCCATTCGGTTCCATTCGATTCCATTCGATTCCATTCCATTCCATTTAATTATATTCCATTCCATTCCAATCCATTCCATTCTACTCGGGTTGATTCCATTCCATTCCATTCCATTCCATTCCATTCCATTCCCTTCCATTCCATTCCATTCGCTTCCATTTGATTCCATTCGATTCCATTCCATTCCATTCCAATCCATTCCATTCTACTCGGGTTGATTCCATTCCATTCCATTCCAGTCTATTCCATTCCTTTCCATTTCATTCCAGTCCATTCCATTCGATTCCATTCCATTCCTTTCCATTTCATTGCATTCCATTCCATTCCATTCCATTCCATTCCATTCCATTCCATTCCATTCCTTTCTACTCGGGTTGATTCCATTCTATTCCATTCCATTCCATTCGATTCCATTCGATTCCATTCGATTCCATTCTGTTCCATTCCATTCCATTCCATTCCATTCCATTCCATTCTATTCCATTGAATTCCATTCCATTCCATTCCATTCCATTCCATTCCATTCCATTCCATTCCATTCCATTCCATTCCATTCCATTCCGTTCTACTCGGGTTGATTCCATTCCATTCCATTCCATTCCATTCGATTCCATTCGATTCCATTCGATTCCATTCCATTCCATTCCATTCCATTCCATTCCATTCCTTTCCAATCCATTCCATTCTACTCGGGTTGATTCCATTCCATTCCATTCCATTCCCTTCCATTCCATTCCATTCGGTTCCATTCGATTCCATTCGATTCCATTCCATTTCACTCCATTCCATTACTTTCCGTTCCGTTCCATTCCGTTCCGTTCCATTCGATTCCTTTCTACTCGTGTTGATTCCATTCTATTCCACTCCATTCCATTCGATTCCATTCGATTCCATTCCATTCCATTCCATTCCATTCCATTCCATTCCATTCCATTTCATTCCATTCCATTCCATTCCATGCCATTCCATTCCATTCCATTCCATTCCATGCCATTCCATTCCATTCCATTCCATTCCGTTCTACTCGGGTTGATTCCATTCCATTCTATTCCATTCCATTCCATTCCATTTCTTTGAATTCCATTCCATTCCATTCCATTCCATTCCCTTCTACTCGGGTTGATTCCATTCCTTTCCATTCCATTCCATTCCATTCCATTCCATTTAATTATATTCCATTCCATTTCAATCCATTCCATTCTACTCGGGTTGATTCCATTCCATTCCATTCCATTCCATTCTATTCCATTGAATTCCATTCCATTCCATTCCATTCCATTCCATTCCATTCCATTCCATTCCATTCCATTCCGTTCTACTCAGGTTGATTCTATTCCCTTCCATTCCATTCCATTCCATTCCATTGAATTCCATTCCATTCCATTCCATTCCATTCAATTCCATTCCGTTCTACTCGGGTTGATTCCATTCTATTCCATTCCATTCCATTCGATTCCATTCGATTCCATTAGATTCCATTCCATTCCATTCCATTCCATTCCACTCCATTCCATTCCATTGAATTCCATTCCATTCCATTCCATTCCATTCCATTCCATTGCATTCCATTCCATTCCATTCCGTTCCATTCCATTCCGTTCTACTCGGGTTGATTCCATTCCATTCCATTCCATTCCATTCGATTCCATTCGATTCCATTCCATTCCATTTCATTCCATTCCATTCCATTCCATTCCATTCCATTCCATTCCATTCCTATCCATTCCATTCTACTCG
Organism: Gorilla gorilla gorilla; assembly: GCF_029281585.2. Lineage (NCBI taxonomy): Eukaryota > Metazoa > Chordata > Mammalia > Primates > Hominidae > Gorilla > Gorilla gorilla. Next base: position 59,416,064 of record NC_073239.2, read on the forward strand.
GGTTGATTCCATTCCATTCCATTCCATTCCATTCCATTCCCTTCCATTCCATTCCATTTGGTCCCATTCCATTCCATTCGATTCCATTCCATTTCACTCCATTCCATTCCTTTCCGTTCCGTTCCATTCCGTTCCGTTCCATTCCATTCCTTTCTACTCGGGTTGATTCCATTCTATTCCACTCCATTACTTTCGATTCCATTCGATTCCATTCGATTCCATTCCATTCCATTCCATTCCATTCCATTCCATTCCATTTCATTCCATTCCATTCCATGCCATTCCATTCCATTCCATTCCATTCCATGCCATTCCATTCCATTCCATTCCATTCCATTCCATTCCATTCCGTTCTACTCGGGTTGATTCCATTCCATTATATTCCATTCCATTCCATTCCATTTCTTTGAATTCCATTCCATTCCATTGCATTCCATTCCATTCCGTTCTACTCGGGTTGATTCCATTCCTTTCCATTCCATTCCATTCCATTCCATTCCATTCCATTCCATTCCATTCCATTCCATTCCAATCCATTCCATTCTACTCGGGTTGATTCCATTCCATTCCATTCCATTCCATTCCATTCTATTCCATTGAATTCCATTCCATTCCATTCCATTCCATTCCATTCCATTCCATTCCATTCCATTCCATTCCATTCCGTTCCATTCCATTCGATTCCATTCGATTCCATTCGATTCCATTCCATTCCATTCCATTCCATTCCATTCCATTCCTTTCCATTCCATTCCATTCCGTACTACTCGGGTTGATTCCATTCCATTCCATTCCATTCCATTCCATTCCATTCCATTCCATTCCATTATATTCCATTGAATTCCATTCCATTCCATTCCATTCCATTCCATTCCATTCCATTCCATTCCATTCCATTCCGTTCTACTCGGGTTGATTCCATTCCATTCCATTCCATTCCATTCCATTCCATTCCATTCCGTTCGATTCCATTCGATTCCATTCCATTCCATTCCATTCCATTCGATTCCATTCCATTCCATTCCATTCCGTTCCATTCCATTCGATTCCATTCGATTCCATTCGATTCCATTCCATTCCATTCCATTCCGTTCATTCCATTCCATTCCATTCCATTCCATTCCTTTCCATTCCAATCCATTCCGTTCTACTCGGGTTGATTCCATTCCATTCCATTCCATTCCATTCCATTCCATTCCATTCCATTCCATTCCATTCGATTCCATTCCAATCCATTCCATTCTATTCCATTCCATTCCATTCTATTCCATTGAATTCCATTCCATTCCATTCCATTCCATTCCATTCCATTCCATTCCATTCCGTTCTACTCGGGTTGATTCCATTCCATTCCATTCCATTCCATTCCATTCCATTCCATTCCATTCCATTCCACTCCATTCCATCCCATTCCATTCCATTCCATTCCATTCCACTCCATTCCATCCTATTCCATTCGATTCCATTCCATTCCATTCAATTCCATTTCATTCCATTTCATTCTATTCCACTGAATTCCATTCCATTCCATTTCATTCCATTCCAATCCACTCCATTCTATTCGGGTTGATTCCATTCCATTCCATTCCATTCCATTCCATTCCATTCCATTATATTCCATTGAATTCCATTTTATTCCATTCCATTCCATTCCATTCCATTCCATTCCATTCCATTCCATTCCATTCCGTTCTACTGGGGTTGATTCCATTCCATTCCATTCCATTCCATTCCATTCCATTCCATTCCATTCCATTCCGTTCTACTCGGGTTGATTCCATTCCATTCCATTCCATTCCATTCCATTCCATTCCATTCCATTCCATTCCTTTGAATTCCATTCCTTTCCATTCCATTCCATTCCATTCCATTCCATTCCATTCCATTCCATTCCATTCCATTCCGTTCTACTCGGGTTGATTCCATTCCATTCCATTCCATTCCATTCCAGTCCATTCCATTCCATTCCATTCCATTCCATTCCATTCCATTCCATTCCATTCCATTCCATTCGATTAAATTCGATTCCATTCCATTACATTACATTATATTCCATTCCATTCCAATCCATTCCATTCTACTCGGGTTGATTCCATTCCATTCCATTCCATTCCATTCCATTCCCTTCCATTCCATTCCATTCGGTTCCATTCGATTCCATTCGATTCCATTCCATTCCATTCCGTTCTATTCGGGTTGATTCCATTCCATTCCATTCCATTCCATTCGATTCCATTCGATTCCATTCGATTCCATTCCATTCCATTCTATTCCATTCCATTCCATTCCATTCCAATCCATTCCATTCTATTCGGGTTGATTCCATTCCACTCCATTCCATTCCATTCCATTCCCTTCCATTCCATTCCATTCGGTTCCATTCGATTCCATTCGATTCCATTCCATTTCACTCCATTCCATTCCTTTCCGTTCCGTTCCATTCCGTTCCGGTCCATTCCATTCCTTTCTACTCGGGTTGATTCCATTCTATTCCACTCCATTCCATTCGATTCCATTCGATTCCATTCGATTCCATTCCATTCCATTCCATTCCATTCCTTTCCATTCCATTTCATTCCATTCCATTCCATGCCATGCCATTCCATTCCATTCCATTCCATGCCATGCCATTCCATTCCATTCCATTCCATTCCATTCCATTCCGTTCTACTCGGGTTGATTCCATTCCTTTCCATTCCATTCCATTCCATTCCATTCCATTCCATTCCATTCCATTCCATTCCATTCCATTCCGTTCTACTCGGGTTGATTCCATTCCATTCCATTCCATTCCATTCCATTCCATTCCATTCCATTCCATTCCATTCCTTTGAATTCCATTCCTTTCCATTCCATTCCATTCCATTCCATTCCATTCCATTACAATCCATTCCATTCTACTCGGGTTGATTCCATTCCCTTTCATTCCATTCCATTCTATTCCATTGAATTCCATTCCATTCCATTCCATTCCATTCCATTCCATTCCGTTCCGTTCCATTCCATTCCATTCCATTCCATTCCATTCCATTCCATTCCATTCCATTCCGTTCTACTCAGGTTGATTCCATTCCATTCCATTCCATTCCATTCCATTCCATTGAATTCCATTCCTTTCCATTCCATTCCATTCCATTCCATTCCATTCCATTCCATTCCATTCCATTCCATTCCATTCCATTCCATTGAATTCCATTCCTTTCCATTCCATTCCATTCCATTCCATTCCATTCCATTCCATTCCATTCCATTCCATTCCGTTCTACTCGGGTTGATTCCATTCCATTCCATTCCATTCCATTCCATTCCATTCCATTCCATTCCATTCCATTCCATTCCATTCGATTCCATTCCATTCCATTCCATTCCATTCCATTCGATTCCATTCGATTCCATTCCATTCCATTACATTATATTCCATTCCATTCCAATCCATTCCATTCTACTCGGGTTGATTCCATTCCATTCCGTTCCATTCCATTCCATTCCCTTCCACTCCATTCCATTCAGTTCCATTCGATTCAATTCGATTCCATTCCATTCCATTCCAATCCATTCCATTCTACTCGGGTTGATTCCATTCCATTCCATTCCATTCTATTCCATTCCTTTCCATTTCATTCCAGTCCATTCCATTCGATTCCATTCCATTCCATTCCAGTCTATTCCATTCCTTTCCATTTCATTCCAGTCAATTCCATTCGATTCCATTCCATTCCTTTCCATTTCATTGCATTCCATTCCATTCCATTCCATTCCATTCCATTCCATTCCATTCCATTCCTTTCTACTCGGGTTGATTCCATTCTATTCCATTCCATTCCATTCTATTCCATTCCATTCCATTCCATTCCAATCCATTCCATTCTATTCGGGTTGATTCCATTCCACTCCATTCCATTCCATTCCATTCCCTTCCATTCCATTCCATTCGGTTCCATTCGATTCCATTCGATTCCATTCCATTCCATTTAATTATATTCCATTCCATTCCAATCCATTCCATTCTACTCGGGTTGATTCCATTCCATTCCATTCCATTCCATTCCATTCCATTTATATCCATTCCACTCCATTCCTTTCCATTCCACTCCGTTCTACTCGGGTTGATTCCATTCCATTCCATTCCATTCCATTCCATTCCATTCCATTCCATTCCATTCCATTCCATTCCACTCCATTCCATCCCATTCCATTCCATTCCATTCCATTCCACTCCATTCCATCCGATTCCATTCGATTCCATTCCATGCCATTCAATTCCATTCCATTCCATTTCATTCTATTCCACTGAATTCCATTCCATTCCATTTCATTCCATTCCAATCCACTCCATTCTATTCGGGTTGATTCCATTCCATTCCATTCCATTCCATTCCATTCCATTCCATTATATTCCATTGAATTCCATTTTATTCCATTCCATTCCATTCCATTCCATTCCATTCCATTCCATTCCATTCCATTCCATTCCATTCCGTTCTACTGGGGTTGATTCCATTCCATTCCATTCCATTCCATTCCATTCCATTCCATTCCATTCCATTCCATTCCATTCCATTCCGTTCTACTCGGGTTGATTCCATTCCATTCCATTCCATTCCATTCCATTCCATTCCATTCCATTCCATTCCATTCCATTGAATTCCATTCCTTTCCATTCCATTCCATTCCATTCCATTCCATTCCATTCCATTCCATTCCATTCCATTCCATTCCATTCCGTTCTACTCGGGTTGATTCCATTCCATTCCATTCCATTCCATTCCATTCCATTCCATTCCATTCCATTCCGTTCTACTCGGGTTGATTCCATTCCATTCCATTCCATTCCATTCCATTCCATTCCATTGAATTCCATTCCATTCCATTCCATTCCATTCCATTCCATTCCATTCCATTCCATTCCATTCCATTGAATTCCATTCCATTCCATTCCATTCCATTCCATTCCATTCCATTCCATTCCATTCCATTCCGTTCTACTCGGGTTGATTCCATTCCATTCCATTCCATTCCATTCCATTACATTCCATTTGATTCCATTCGATTCCATTCGATTCCATTCCATTCCATTACATTATATTCCATTCCATTCCAATCCATTCCATTCTACTCGGGTTGATTCCATTCCATTCCATTCCATTCCATTCCATTCCCTTCCATTCCATTCCATTCGGTTCCATTCCATTCCATTCGATTCCATTCCATTCCATTCCAATCCATTCCATTCTACTCGGGTTGATTCCATTCCATTCCATTCCAGTCTATTCCATTCCTTTCCATTTCATTCCAGTCCATTCCATTCGATTCCATTCCATTCCTTTCCATTTCATTGCATTCCATTCCATTCCATTCCATTCCATTCCATTCCATTCCATTCCATTCCATTCCATTCCTTTCTACTCGGGTTGATTCCATTCTACTCCATTCCATTCCATTCGATTCCATTATATTCCATTGAATTCCATTCCATTCCATTCCATTCCATTCCATTCCATTCCATTCCATTCCATTCCATTCCATTCCGTTCTACTCGGGTTGATTCCATTCCATTCCATTCCATTCCATTCCATTCCATTCCATTCCATTCCGTTCGATTCCATTCGATTCCATTCCATTCCATTCCATTCCATTCGATTCCATTCCATTCCATTCCATTCCGTTCCATTCCATTCGATTCCATTCGATTCCATTCGATTCCATTCCATTCCATTCCATTCCGTTCATTCCATTCCATTCCATTCCATTCCTTTCCATTCCAATCCATTCCGTTCTACTCGGGTTGATTCCATTCCATTCCACTCCATTCCATTCCATTCCATTCCATTCCATTCCATTCCATTCCATTCCATTCCATTCGATTCCATTCCAATCCATTCCATTCTATTCCATTCCATTCCATTCTATTCCATTGAATTCCATTCCATTCCATTCCATTCCATTCCATTCCATTCCATTCCATTCCATTCCATTCCATTCCATTCCGTTCTACTCGGGTTGATTCCATTCCATTCCATTCCATTCCATTCCATTCCATTCCATTCCATTCCATTCCACTCCATTCCATCCCATTCCATTCCATTCCATTCCATTCCACTCCATTCCATCCGATTCCATTCGATTCCATTCCATTCCATTCAATTCCATTCCATTCCATTTCATTCTATTCCACTGAATTCCATTCCATTCCATTTCATTCCATTCCAATCCACTCCATTCTATTCGGGTTGATTCCATTCCATTCCATTCCATTCCATTCCATTCCATTCCATTCCATTATATTCCATTGAATTCCATTTTATTCCATTCCATTCCATTCCATTCCATTCCATTACATTCCATTCCATTCCGTTCTACTGGGGTTGATTCCATTCCATTCCATTCCATTCCATTCCATTCCATTCCATTCCATTCCATTCCATTCCATTCCATTCCGTTCTACTCGGGTTGATTCCATTCCATTCCATTCCATTCCATTCCATTCCATTCCATTGAATTCCATTCCTTTCCATTCCATTCCATTCCATTCCATTCCATTCCATTCCATTCCATTCCATTCCATTCCGTTCTACTCGGGTTGATTCCATTCCATTCCATTCCATTCCATTCCATTCCATTCCATTCCATTCCATTCCATTCCATTCCATTCCATTCCATTCCATTCCATTCCATTCCATTCCATTCGATTCCATTCCATTCCATTCCATTCCATTCCATTCGATTCCATTCGATTCCATTCCATTCCATTACATTATATTCCATTCCATTCCAATCCATTCCATTCTACTCGGGTTGATTCCATTCCATTCCGTTCCATTCCATTCCATTCCCTTCCACTCCATTCCATTCAGTTCCATTCGATTCAATTCGATTCCATTCCATTCCATTCCAATCCATTCCATTCTACTCGGGTTGATTCCATTCCATTCCATTCCATTCTATTCCATTCCTTTCCATTTCATTCCAGTCCATTCCATTCGATTCCATTCCATTCCATTCCAGTCTATTCCATTCCTTTCCATTTCATTCCAGTCAATTCCATTCGATTCCATTCCATTCCTTTCCATTTCATTGCATTCCATTCCATTCCATTCCATTCCATTCCATTCCATTCCATTCCATTCCTTTCTACTCGGGTTGATTCCATTCTATTCCATTCCATTCCATTCTATTCCATTCCATTCCATTCCATTCCAATCCATTCCATTCTATTCGGGTTGATTCCATTCCACTCCATTCCATTCCATTCCATTCCCTTCCATTCCATTCCATTCGGTTCCATTCGATTCCATTCGATTCCATTCCATTCCATTTAATTATATTCCATTCCATTCCAATCCATTCCATTCTACTCGGGTTGATTCCATTCCATTCCATTCCATTCCATTCCATTCCATTCCCTTCCATTCCATTCCATTCGCTTCCATTTGATTCCATTCGATTCCATTCCATTCCATTCCAATCCATTCCATTCTACTCGGGTTGATTCCATTCCATTCCATTCCAGTCTATTCCATTCCTTTCCATTTCATTCCAGTCCATTCCATTCGATTCCATTCCATTCCTTTCCATTTCATTGCATTCCATTCCATTCCATTCCATTCCATTCCATTCCATTCCATTCCATTCCTTTCTACTCGGGTTGATTCCATTCTATTCCATTCCATTCCATTCGATTCCATTCGATTCCATTCGATTCCATTCTGTTCCATTCCATTCCATTCCATTCCATTCCATTCCATTCTATTCCATTGAATTCCATTCCATTCCATTCCATTCCATTCCATTCCATTCCATTCCATTCCATTCCATTCCATTCCATTCCATTCCATTCCGTTCTACTCGGGTTGATTCCATTCCATTCCATTCCATTCCATTCGATTCCATTCGATTCCATTCGATTCCATTCCATTCCATTCCATTCCATTCCATTCCATTCCTTTCCAATCCATTCCATTCTACTCGGGTTGATTCCATTCCATTCCATTCCTTTCCCTTCCATTCCATTCCATTCGGTTCCATTCGATTCCATTCGATTCCATTCCATTTCACTCCATTCCATTACTTTCCGTTCCGTTCCATTCCGTTCCGTTCCATTCGATTCCTTTCTACTCGTGTTGATTCCATTCTATTCCACTCCATTCCATTCGATTCCATTCGATTCCATTCCATTCCATTCCATTCCATTCCATTCCATTCCATTCCATTCCATTCCATTCCATTCCATTCCATGCCATTCCATTCCATTCCATTCCATTCCATGCCATTCCATTCCATTCCATTCCATTCCGTTCTACTCGGGTTGATTCCATTCCATTCTATTCCATTCCATTCCATTCCATTTCTTTGAATTCCATTCCATTCCATTCCATTCCATTCCCTTCTACTCGGGTTGATTCCATTCCTTTCCATTCCATTCCATTCCATTCCATTCCATTTAATTATATTCCATTCCATTTCAATCCATTCCATTCTACTCGGGTTGATTCCATTCCATTCCATTCCATTCCATTCTATTCCATTGAATTCCATTCCATTCCATTCCATTCCATTCCATTCCATTCCATTCCATTCCATTCCATTCCGTTCTACTCGGGTTGATTCTATTCCCTTCCATTCCATTCCATTCCATTCCATTGAATTCCATTCCATTCCATTCCATTCCACTCAATTCCATTCCGTTCTACTCGGGTTGATTCCATTCTATTCCATTCCATTCCATTCGATTCCATTCGATTCCATTAGATTCCATTCCATTCCATTCCATTCCATTCCACTCCATTCCATTCCATTGAATTCCATTCCATTCCATTCCATTCCATTCCATTCCATTGCATTCCATTCCATTCCATTCCGTTCCATTCCATTCCGTTCTACTCGGGTTGATTCCATTCCATTCCATTCCATTCCATTCGATTCCATTCGATTCCATTCCATTCCATTTCATTCCATTCCATTCCATTCCATTCCATTCCATTCCATTCCATTCCTATCCATTCCATTCTACTCGGGTTGATTCCATTCCATTCCATTCCATTCCATTCCATTCCCTTCCATTCCATTCCATTTGGTCCCATTCCATTCCATTCGATTCCATTCCATTTCACTCCATTCCATTCCTTTCCGTTCCGTTCCATTCCGTTCCGTTCCATTCCATTCCTTTCTACTCGGGTTGATTCCATTCTATTCCACTCCATTACTTTCGATTCCATTCGATTCCATTCGATTCCATTCCATTCCATTCCATTCCATTCCATTCCATTCCATTCCATTCCATTCCATGCCATTCCATTCCATTCCATTCCATTCCATGCCATTCCATTCCATTCCATTCCATTCCATTCCATTCCATTCCGTTCTACTCGGGTTGATTCCATTCCATTATATTCCATTCCATTCCATTCCATTTCTTTGAATTCCATTCCATTCCATTGCATTCCATTCCATTCCGTTCTACTCGGGTTGATTCCATTCCTTTCCATTCCATTCCATTCCATTCCATTCCATTCCATTCCATTCCATTCCATTCCATTCCAATCCATTCCATTCTACTCGGGTTGATTCCATTCCATTCCATTCCATTCCATTCCATTCTATTCCATTGAATTCCATTCCATTCCATTCCATTCCATTCCATTCCATTCCATTCCATTCCATTCCATTCCGTTCCATTCCATTCGATTCCATTCGATTCCATTCGATTCCATTCCATTCCATTCCATTCCATTCCATTCCATTCCTTTCCATTCCATTCCATTCCGTACTACTCAGGTTGATTCCATTCCATTCCATTCCATTCCATTCCATTCCATTCCATTCCATTCCATTCCATTCCATTATATTCCATTGAATTCCATTCCATTCCATTCCATTCCATTCCATTCCATTCCATTCCATTCCATTCCATTCCGTTCTACTCGGGTTGATTCCATTCCATTCCATTCCATTCCATTCCATTCCATTCCATTCCGTTCGATTCCATTCGATTCCATTCCATTCTATTCCATTCCATTCGATTCCATTCCATTCCATTCCATTCCGTTCCATTCCATTCGATTCCATTCGATTCCATTCGATTCCATTCCATTCCATTCCATTCCGTTCATTCCATTCCATTCCATTCCATTCCATTCCTTTCCATTCCAATCCATTCCGTTCTACTCGGGTTGATTCCATTCCATTCCATTCCATTCCATTCCATTCCATTCCATTCCATTCCATTCCATTCCATTCGATTCCATTCCAATCCATTCCATTCTATTCCATTCCATTCCATTCTATTCCATTGAATTCCATTCCATTCCATTCCATTCCATTCCATTCCATTCCATTCCGTTCTACTCGGGTTGATTCCATTCCATTCCATTCCATTCCATTCCATTCCATTCCATTCCATTCCATTCCATTCCACTCCATTCCATCCCATTCCATTCCATTCCATTCCATTCCACTCCATTCCATCCTATTCCATTCGATTCCATTCCATTCCATTCAATTCCATTTCATTCCATTTCATTCTATTCCACTGAATTCCATTCCATTCCATTTCATTCCATTCCAATCCACTCCATTCTATTCGGGTTGATTCCATTCCATTCCATTCCATTCCATTCCATTCCATTCCATTATATTCCATTGAATTCCATTTTATTCCATTCCATTCCATTCCATTCCATTCCATTCCATTCCATTCCATTCCATTCCATTCCATTCCGTTCTACTGGGGTTGATTCCATTCCATTCCATTCCATTCCATTCCATTCCATTCCATTCCATTCCATTCCGTTCTACTCGGGTTGATTCCATTCCATTCCATTCCATTCCATTCCATTCCATTCCATTCCATTCCATTCCTTTGAATTCCATTCCTTTCCATTCCATTCCATTCCATTCCATTCCATTCCATTCCATTCCATTCCATTCCATTCCGTTCTACTCGGGTTGATTCCATTCCATTCCATTCCATTCCATTCCAGTCCATTCCATTCCATTCCATTCCATTCCATTCCATTCCATTCCATTCCATTCCATTCGATTCCATTCGATTCCATTCCATTCCATTACATTATATTCCATTCCATTCCAATCCATTCCATTCTACTCGGGTTGATTCCATTCCATTCCATTCCATTCCATTCCATTCCCTTCCATTCCATTCCATTCGGTTCCATTCGATTCCATTCGATTCCATTCCATTCAATTCCGTTCTATTCGGGTTGATTCCATTCCATTCCATTCCATTCCATTCGATTCCATTCGATTCCATTCGATTCCATTCCATTCCATTCTATTCCATTCCATTCCATTCCATTCCAATCCATTCCATTCTATTCGGGTTGATTCCATTCCACTCCATTCCATTCCATTCCATTCCCTTCCATTCCATTCCATTCGGTTCCATTCGATTCCATTCGATTCCATTCCATTTCACTCCATTCCATTCCTTTCCGTTCCGTTCCATTCCGTTCCGGTCCATTCCATTCCTTTCTACTCGGGTTGATTCCATTCTATTCCACTCCATTCCATTCGATTCCATTCGATTCCATTCGATTCCATTCCATTCCATTCCATTCCATTCCTTTCCATTCCATTTCATTCCATTCCATTCCATGCCATGCCATTCCATTCCATTCCATTCCATGCCATGCCATTCCATTCCATTCCATTCCATTCCATTCCATTCCGTTCTACTCGGGTTGATTCCATTCCTTTCCATTCCATTCCATTCCATTCCATTCCATTCCATTCCATTCCATTCCATTCCATTCCATTCCATTCCGTTCTACTCGGGTTGATTCCATTCCATTCCATTCCATTCCATTCCATTCCATTCCTTTGAATTCCATTCCTTTCCATTCCATTCCATTCCATTCCATTCCATTCCATTACAATCCATTCCATTCTACTCGGGTTGATTCCATTCCCTTTCATTCCATTCCATTCTATTCCATTGAATTCCATTCCATTCCATTCCATTCCATTCCATTCCATTCCGTTCCGTTCCATTCCATTCCATTCCATTCCATTCCATTCCATTCCATTCCATTCCATTCCGTTCTACTCAGGTTGATTCCATTCCATTCCATTCCATTCCATTCCATTCCATTGAATTCCATTCCTTTCCATTCCATTCCATTCCATTCCATTCCATTCCATTCCATTCCATTCCATTCCATTCCATTCCATTCTGCTCTACTCGGGTTGATTCCATTCCATTCCATTCCATTCCATTCCATTCGATTCCATTCGATTCCATTCGATTCCATTCGATTCCATTCCATTCCATTACATTATATTCCATTCCATTCCAATCCATTCCATTCTACTCGGGTTGATTCCATTCCATTCCATTCCATTCCATTCCATTCCATTCCCTTCCATTCCATTCCATTCGGTTCCATTCGATTCCATTCGATTCCATTCCATTCCATTCCAATCCATTCCATTCTACTCGGGTTGATTCCATTCCATTCCATTCCAGTCTATTCCATTCCTTTCCATTTCATTCCAGTCCATTCCATTCGATTCCATTCCATTCCATTCCAGTCTATTCCATTCCTTTCCATTTCATTCCATTCCATTCCATTCCATTCCATTCCATTCCTTTCCATTCCATTCCATTCCATTCCGTTCTACTCGGGTTGATTCCATTCCATTCCATTCCATTCCATTCCATTCCATTCGATTCCATTCCATTCCATTCTATTCCATTCCATTCCATTCCATTCCAATCCATTCCATTCTATTCGGGTTGATTCCATTCCACTCCATTCCATTCCATTCCATTCCCTTCCATTCCATTCCATTCGGTTCCATTCGATTCCATTCGATTCCATTCCATTTCACTCCATTCCATTCCTTTCCGTTCCGTTCCATTCCGTTCCGTTCCATTCCATTCCTTTCTACTCGGGTTGATTCCATTCTATTCCACTCCATTCCATTCGATTCCATTCGATTCCATTCGATTCCATTCCATTCCATTCCATTCCATTCCATTCCATTTCATTCCATTCCATTCCATTCCATGCCATTCCATTCCATTCCATTCCATGCCATTCCATTCCATTCCATTCCATTCCATTCCATTCCGTTCTACTCGGGTTGATTCCATTCCATTATATTCCATTCCATTCCATTCCATTTCTTTGAATTCCATTCCATTCCATTCCATTCCATTCCGTTCTACGCGGGTTGATTCCATTCCTTTCCATTCCATTCCATTCCATTCCATTCCATTCCATTCCATTCCAATCCATTCCATTCTACTCGGGTTGATTACATTCCATTCCATTCCATTCCATTATATTCCATAGAATTCCATTCCATTCCATTCCATTCCATTCCATTCCATTCCATTCCATTCCATTCCATTCCATTCCATTCCATTCCATTCCGTTCTACTCGGGTTGATTCTATTCCCTTCCATTCCATTCCATTCCATTCCATTGAATTCCATTCCATTCCATTCCATTCCTTTCCATTCTATTCCTTTCCATTCCATTCCGTTCTACTCGGGTTGATTCCATTCCATTCCATTCCATTCCATTCCATTCCATTCCATTCCATTCCATTCCATTCCATTCCATTCCATTCCATTCGATTACGTTCCATTCCATTCCATTCCATTCCATTCCATTCCATTCCATTCCATTCCATTACAATCAATTCCATTCTACTCGGGTTGATTCCATTCCGTTTCATTCCATTCCATTCTATTCCATTGAATTCCATTCCATTCCATTCCATTCCATTCCATTCCATTCCCTTCCGTTCCATTCCATTCCATTCCATTCCATTCCATTCCATTCCATTCCATTCCATTCCTTTCCATTCCATTCCATTCCGTTCTACTCGGGTTGATTCCATTCCATTCCATTCCATTCCATTCCATTCCATTCCATTCCATTCCATTCCATTCCATTCCATTATATTCCATTGAATTCCATTCCATTCCATTCCATTCCATTCCATTCCATTCCATTCCAATCCATTCCATTCTATTCCATTCCATTCCATTCTATTCCATTGAATTCCATTCCATTCCATTCCATTCCATTCCATTCCGTTCCTTTCCATTCCATTCCATTCCGTTCTACTCGGGTTGATTCCATTCCATTCCATTCCATTCCATTCCATTCCATTCCATTCCATTCCATTCCACTCCATTCCATCCCATTCCATTCCATTCCATTCCATTCCACTCCATTCCATCCGATTCCATTCCATTCCATTCAATTCCATTCCATTCCATTTCATTCTATTCCAGTGAATTCCATTCCATTCCATTCCATTCCATTCCAATCCACTCCATTCTATTCGGGTTGATTCCATTCCATTCCATTCCATTCCATTCCACTCCATTCCATTCCATTCCATTCCATTCCATTCCATTCCATTCCATTCCATTCCTTTCGATTCCATTCCATTCCATTCCATTCCATTCCATTCCATTCGATTCCATTCCATTCCATTCCATTCCATTCCATTCCATTCCATTCCATTCCATTCCATTCCAAAACATTCCATTCCATTCCGTTCTACTCGGGTTCATTCCATTCCATTCCGTTCCCTTCTTTTCTATTCCATTGAATTCCATTCCATTCCATTCCATTCCATTCCATTCCATTCCATTCCATTCCATTCCATTCTACTCGGGTTGATTCCATTCCATTGCATTCCATTCCATTCCATTCCATTCCATTCCATTCCATTCGATTCCATTCTATTCCATTCCATTCCATTCCATTCCATTCCATTCCAATCCATTCCATTCTACTCGTTTTGATTCCATTCCATTCCATTCAATTCCATTCCATTCCCTTCCATTCCATTCCATTCGGTTCCTTTCGATTCCATTCGATTCCATTCCATTTCACTCCATTCCATTCCGTTCACTTCCGTTCCGTTCCGTTCCGTTCCGTTCTATTCGGGTTGATTCCATTCTATTCCACTCCATTCCATTCGATTCCATTCGATTCCATTCGATTCCATTCCATTCCATTCCATTCCATTCCATTCCATTCCATTCCATTCCATTCCATTGCATTCCATTCCATTTCATTCTATTCCATTGAATTCCATTCCATTCCATTCCATTCCATTCCAATCCATTCCATTCTACTCGGGTTGATTCCATTCCATTCCATTCCATTCCATTCCATTCCATTCCATTCCATTCCAATCCATTCGATTCCATTCCATTCCATTCGATTCCATTCCATTCCATTCCATTCCATTCAATTCCCTTCCGTTCCATTCGATTCCATTCCGTTCCATTCCATTCCATTCGATTCCATTCGATTAAATTCCATTCCATTCCATTCCATTCCATTCCATTCCATTCCATTCCATTCCATTCCATTCCATTCCATTCCGTTCTATTCGGGTTCATTCCATTCCATTCCATTCCATTCAATTCCATTCCATTCCCTTCCATTCCATTCCATTCGGTTCCTTTCGATTCCATTCGATTCCATTCCATTTCACTCCATTCCATTCCGTTCCGTTCTGTTCCGTTCCGTTCTGTTCTATTCGGGTTGATTCCATTCTATTCCACTACATTCCATTCGATTCCATTCGATTCCATTCGATTCCATTCCATTCCATTCCATTCCATTCCATTCAATTCCATTCCATTCTATTCTATTGAACTCCATTCCATTCCATTCCATTCCATTCCATTCCATTCCATTCCAATCCATTCCATTCTACTCGGGTTGATTCCATTCCATTCCATTCCATTCCATTCCATTCCGTTCCCTTCTTTCCATTCCATTCGGTTCCGTTCGATTCCATTCGATTCCATTCCATTTCACTCCATTCCATTCCGTTCCGTTCCGTTCCGTTCCGTTCCGTTCCATTCCATTCCATTCTACACGGGTTGATTCCATTCTATTCCACTCCTTTCCATTCGATTCCATTCGATTCCATTCGATTCCATTCCATTCCATTCCATTCCATTTCATTTTTTCCATTGAATTCCATTCCATCCCATTTCATTCCATTCCAATCCATTCCAATCTTCTCGGGTTGATTCCATTCCATTCCATTCCATTCCATTCCATTCCATTCCATTCCATTCCATTCCATTCCATTCCATTCGATTCCATTCGATTCGGTTCCATTCCATTCCATTCCATTCCATTCCATTCCATTCCTTTCCGTTCCATTCCATTCCATTCAATTCCTTTCCATTCCATTCCGTTCTACTCGGGTTCATTCCATTCCATTCCATTCCATTCCATTCCATTCTATTCCATTGAATTCCATTCCATTCCATTCCATTCCATTCCATTCCATTCCATTCCATTCCATTCCGTTCTACTCGGCTTGATTCCATTCCATTCCATTCCATTCCATTCCATTCCATTCCATTCCATTCCATTCCATTCCATTCCATTCCATTCCATTCCGTTCTACTCGGGTTGATTCAATTCCATTCCATTCCATTCCATTCCATTCCATTCCATTCCATTCGATTCCATTCCATTCCATTCCATTCCATTCCAGTCCATTCCATTCTACTCGGGTTGATTCCATACCATTCCATTCATTCCACTGCATTCCATTCCCTTCCATTCCATTCCATTCGGTTCCATTCGATTCCATTTGATTCCATTCCATTTCACTCCATTCCATTCCGTTCCGTTCTGTTCCGTTCCGTTCCGTTCTATTCGGGTTGATTCCATTCTATTCCACTCCATTCCATTCGATTCCATTCGATTCCATTCGATTCCATTCCATTCCATTCCATTCCATTCCATTCCTTTCCATTCCCTTCCATTCTATTCTATTGAATTCCATTCCATTCCATTCCATTCCAATCTATTCCATTGTATTCCATTCCATTCCATTCCATTCCATTCCATTCCATTCCATTCCGTTCTACTCGGGTTGATTCTATTCCCTTCCATTCCGTTCCATTCCATTCCATTCCATTGAATTCCATTCCATTCCTTTCCATTCCATTCCTTTCCATTCCATTCCATTCCATTCCATTCCGTTCTACTCGGGTTGATTCCATTCCATTCCATTCCATTCCATTCCATTCCATTCCATTCCATTCCATTCCATTCGATTCCATTCGATTCCATTCCATTCCATTCCATTCCATTCCATTCCATTCCATTCCATTCCATACTATTCTATAGAATTCCATTCCATTCCATTCCATTCCATTGAATTCCATTCTATTCCATTCCATTCCATTCGATTCCATTCAATTCCATTCGATTCCTTTCCATTCCATTCCATTCCATTCCATTCCAATCCATTACATTCTACTAGGGTTGATTCCATTCCATTCCAGTCCATTCCATTCCATTCCGTTCCATTCCATTCCATTCGGTTCCATTCGATTCCATTCGATTCCATTCCATTTCACTCCATTCCATTCCGTTCCGTTCTATTCCGTTCCGTTCCGTTCCATTCCGTTCCATTCCATTCCGTTCTACTCGAGTTGATTCCATTCTCTTCCACTCCATTCCATTCCATTCCATTCGATTCCATTCGTTTCCATTCCATTCCATTCCATTCCATTCCATTCCATTCCATTGCATTCCATTCCATTTCATTCTATTCCATTGAATTCCATTCCATTCCATTCCATTCCATTCCAATCCATTCCATTCTACTCGGGTTGATTCCATTCCATTCCATTCCATTCCATTCCATTCCATTCCATTCCATTCCATTCCATTCCATTCCAATCCATTCGATTCCATTCCATTCCATTCGATTCCATTCCATTCCATTCCATTCCATTCAATTCCCTTCCGTTCCATTCGATTCCATTCCGTTCCATTCCATTCCATTCGATTCCATTCGATTAAATTCCATTCCATTCCATTCCATTCCATTCCATTCCATTCCATTCCATTCCATTCCATTCCGTTCTATTCGGGTTCATTCCATTCCATTCCATTCCATTCAATTCCATTCCATTCCCTTCCATTCCATTCCATTCGGTTCCTTTCGATTCCATTCGATTCCATTCCATTTCACTCCATTCCATTCCGTTCCGTTCTGTTCCGTTCCGTTCCGTTCTATTCGGTTTGATTCCATTCTATTCCACTCCATTCCATTCGATTCCATTCGATTCCATTCGATTCCATTCCATTCCATTCCATTCCATTCAATTCCATTCCATTCTATTCTATTTAACTCCATTGCATTCCATTCCATTCCATTCCATTCCAATCCATTCCATTCTACTCGGGTTGATTCCATTCTATTCCATTCCATTCCATTCCATTCCGTTCCCTTCTTTCCATTCCATTCGGTTCCGTTCTATTCCATTCGATTCCATTCCATTTCACTCCATTCCATTCCGTTCCGTTCCGTTCCGTTCCGTTGCATTCCATTCCATTCTACACGGGTTGATTCCATTCTATTCCACTCCTTTCCATTCGATTCCATTCGATTCCATTCGATTCCATTCCATTCCATTCCATTCCATTTCATTTTTTCCATTGAATTCCATTCCATTCCATTTCATTCCATTCCAATCCATTCCAATCTACTCGGGTTGATTCCATTCCATTCCATTCCATTCCATTCCATTCCATTCCATTCCATTCCATTCCATTCCATTCCATTCCATTCCATTCGATTCGGTTCCATTCCATTCCATTCCATTCCATTCCATTCCATTCCATTCCATTCCATTCAATTCCATTCCATTCCATTCCGTTCTACTCGGGTTCATTCCATTCCTTTCCATTCCATTCCATTCCATTCCATTCCATTCCATTCCAGTCCATTCCATTCTACTCGGGTTGATTCCATTCCATTCCATTCCATTCCAATCTATTCCGTTGTATTCCATTCCATTCCATTCCATTCCATTCCATTCCATTCCATTCCATTCCATTCCGTTCTACTCGGGTTGATTCTATTCCCTTCCATTCCGTTCCATTCCATTCCATTCCATTCCATTCCATTCCATTTCATTCGATTCCATTCGATTCCATTCCATTCCATTCCATTCAATTCCATTCCATTCCATTCCATACTATTCTATAGAATTCCATTCCATTCCATTCCATTCCATTGAATTCCATTCTATTCCATTCCATTCCATTCGATTCCATTCAATTCCATTCGATTCCATTCCATTCCATTCCATTCCATTCCAATCCATTACATTCTACTAGGGTTGATTCCATTCCATTCCAGTCCATTCCATTCCATTCCGTTCCATTCCATTCCATTCGGTTCCATTCGATTCCATTCGATTCCATTCCATTTCACTCCATTCCATTCCGTTCCGTTCTATTCCGTTCCGTTCCGTTCCATTCCGTTCCATTCCATTCCGTTCTACTCGAGTTGATTCCACTCTCTTCCACTCCATTCCATTCCATTCCATTCGATTCCATTCCATTCCATTCCATTCCATTCCATTCCATTCCATTCCATTGCATTCCATTCCATTTCATTCTATTCCATTGAATTCCATTCCATTCCATTCCATTCCATTCCAATCCATTCCATTCTACTCGGGTTGATTCCATTCCATTCCATTCCATTCCATTCCATTCCATTCCATTCCATTCCAATCCATTCGATTCCATTCCATTCCATTCGATTCCATTCCATTCCATTCCATTCCATTCAATTCCCTTCCGTTCCATTCGATTCCATTCCGTTCCATTCAATTCCATTCGATTCCATTCGATTAAATTCCATTCCATTCCATTCCATTCCATTCCATTCCATTCCATTCCATTCCATTCCGTTCTATTCGGGTTCATTCCATTCCATTCCATTCCATTCAATTCCATTCCATTCCCTTCCATTCCATTCCATTCGGTTCCTTTCGATTCCATTCGATTCCATTCCATTTCACTCCATTCCATTCCGTTCCGTTCTGTTCCGTTCCGTTCCGTTCTATTCGGGTTGATTCCATTCTATTCCACTCCATTCCATTCGATTCCACTCGATTCCATTCGATTCCATTCCATTCCATTCCATTCCATTCCATTCCATTCCATTCAATTCCATTCCATTCTATTCTATTGAACTCCATTCCATTCCATTCCATTCCATTCCATTCCATTCCAATCCATTCCATTCTACTCGGGTTGATTCCATTCCATTCCATTCCATTCCATTCCATTCCGTTCCCTTCTTTCCATTCCATTCGGTTCCGTTCGATTCCATTCGATTCCATTCCATTTCACTCCATTCCATTCCGTTCCGTTCCGTTCCGTTCCGTTCCGTTCCATTCCATTCCATTCTACACGGGTTGATTCCATTCTATTCCACTCCTTTCCATTCGATTCCATTCGATTCCATTCGATTCCATTCCATTCCATTCCATTCCATTTCATTTTTTCCATTGAATTCCATTCCATTCCATTTCATTCCATTCCAATCCATTCCAATCTACTCGGGTTGATTCCATTCCATTCCATTCCATTCCATTCCATTCCATTCCATTCCATTCCATTCCATTCCATTCCATTCGATTCGGTTCCATTCCATTCCATTCCATTCCATTCCTTTCCATACCATTCCATTCCATTCAATTCCATTCCATTCCATTCCGTTCTACTCGGGTTCATTCCATTCCATTCCATTCCATTCCATTCCATTCTATTCCACTGAATTCCATTCCATTCCATTCCATTCCATTCCATTCCATTCCATTCCATTCCATTCCATTCCATTCCATACTATTCTATAGAATTCCATTCCATTCCATTCCATTCCATTGAATTCCATTCTATTCCATTCCATTCCATTCGATTCCATTCAATTCCATTCGATTCCATTCCATTCCATTCCATTCCATTCCATTCCATTCCATTCCAATCCATTACATTCTACTAGGGTTGATTCCATTCCATTCCAGTCCATTCCATTCCATTCCGTTCCATTCCATTCCATTCGGTTCCATTCGATTCCATTCGATTCCATTCCATTTCACTCCATTCCATTCCGTTCCGTTCTATTCCGTTCCGTTCCGTTCCATTCCGTTCCATTCCACTCCGTTCTACTCGAGTTGATTCCATTCTCTTCCACTCCATTCCATTCCATTCCATTCGATTCCATTCGATTCCATTCCATTCCATTCCATTCCATTCCATTCCATTGCATTCCATTCCATTTCATTCTATTCCATTGAATTCCATTCCATTCCATTCCATTCCATTCCAATCCATTCCATTCTACTCGGGTTGATTCCATTCCATTCCATTCCATTCCATTCCATTCCATTCCATTCCATTCCATTCCAATCCATTCGATTCCATTCCATTCCATTCGATTCCATTCCATTCCATTCCATTCCATTCAATTCCCTTCCGTTCCATTCGATTCCATTCCGTTCCATTCCATTCCATTCGATTCCATTCGATTAAATTCCATTCCATTCCATTCCATTCCATTCCATTCCATTCCATTCCATTCCATTCCATTCCATTCCATTCCGTTCTATTCGGGTTCATTCCATTCCATTCCATTCCATTCAATTCCATTCCATTCCCTTCCATTCCATTCCATTCGGTTCCTTTCGATTCCATTCGATTCCATTCCATTTCACTCCATTCCATTCCGTTCCGTTCTGTTCCGTTCCGTTCTGTTCTATTCGGGTTGATTCCATTCTATTCCACTACATTCCATTCGATTCCATTCGATTCCATTCGATTCCATTCCATTCCATTCCATTCCATTCCATTCAATTCCATTCCATTCTATTCTATTGAACTCCATTCCATTCCATTCCATTCCATTCCATTCCATTCCATTCCAATCCATTCCATTCTACTCGGGTTGATTCCATTCCATTCCATTCCATTCCATTCCATTCCGTTCCCTTCTTTCCATTCCATTCGGTTCCGTTCGATTCCATTCGATTCCATTCCATTTCACTCCATTCCATTCCGTTCCGTTCCGTTCCGTTCCGTTCCGTTCCATTCCATTCCATTCTACACGGGTTGATTCCATTCTATTCCACTCCTTTCCATTCGATTCCATTCGATTCCATTCGATTCCATTCCATTCCATTCCATTCCATTTCATTTTTTCCATTGAATTCCATTCCATCCCATTTCATTCCATTCCAATCCATTCCAATCTTCTCGGGTTGATTCCATTCCATTCCATTCCATTCCATTCCATTCCATTCCATTCCATTCCATTCCATTCCATTCCATTCGATTCCATTCGATTCGGTTCCATTCCATTCCATTCCATTCCATTCCATTCCATTCCTTTCCGTTCCATTCCATTCCATTCAATTCCTTTCCATTCCATTCCGTTCTACTCGGGTTCATTCCATTCCATTCCATTCCATTCCATTCCATTCTATTCCATTGAATTCCATTCCATTCCATTCCATTCCATTCCATTCCATTCCATTCCATTCCATTCCGTTCTACTCGGCTTGATTCCATTCCATTCCATTCCATTCCATTCCATTCCATTCCATTCCATTCCATTCCATTCCATTCCATTCCATTCCGTTCTACTCGGGTTGATTCAATTCCATTCCATTCCATTCCATTCCATTCCATTCCATTCCATTCGATTCCATTCCATTCCATTCCATTCCATTCCAGTCCATTCCATTCTACTCGGGTTGATTCCATTCCATTCCATTCATTCCACTGCATTCCATTCCCTTCCATTCCATTCCATTCGGTTCCATTCGATTCCATTTGATTCCATTCCATTTCACTCCATTCCATTCCGTTCCGTTCTGTTCCGTTCCGTTCCGTTCTATTCGGGTTGATTCCATTCTATTCCACTCCATTCCATTCGATTCCATTCGATTCCATTCGATTCCATTCCATTCCATTCCATTCCATTCCATTCCTTTCCATTCCCTTCCATTCTATTCTATTGAATTCCATTCCATTCCATTCCATTCCAATCTATTCCATTGTATTCCATTCCATTCCATTCCATTCCATTCCATTCCATTCCATTCCGTTCTACTCGGGTTGATTCTATTCCCTTCCATTCCGTTCCATTCCATTCCATTCCATTGAATTCCATTCCATTCCTTTCCATTCCATTCCTTTCCATTCCATTCCATTCCATTCCATTCCGTTCTACTCGGGTTGATTCCATTCCATTCCATTCCATTCCATTCCATTCCATTCCATTCCATTCCATTCCATTCGATTCCATTCGATTCCATTCCATTCCATTCCATTCCATTCCATTCCATTCCATTCCATTCCATACTATTCTATAGAATTCCATTCCATTCCATTCCATTCCATTGAATTCCATTCTATTCCATTCCATTCCATTCGATTCCATTCAATTCCATTCGATTCCATTCCATTCCATTCCATTCCATTCCATTCCAATCCATTACATTCTACTAGGGTTGATTCCATTCCATTCCAGTCCATTCCATTCCATTCCGTTCCATTCCATTCCATTCGGTTCCATTCGATTCCATTCGATTCCATTCCATTTCACTCCATTCCATTCCGTTCCGTTCTATTCCGTTCCGTTCCGTTCCATTCCGTTCCATTCCATTCCGTTCTACTCGAGTTGATTCCATTCTCTTCCACTCCATTCCATTCCATTCCATTCGATTCCATTCGTTTCCATTCCATTCCATTCCATTCCATTCCATTCCATTCCATTGCATTCCATTCCATTTCATTCTATTCCATTGAATTCCATTCCATTCCATTCCATTCCATTCCAATCCATTCCATTCTACTCGGGTTGATTCCATTCCATTCCATTCCATTCCATTCCATTCCATTCCATTCCATTCCATTCCATTCCATTCCAATCCATTCGATTCCATTCCATTCCATTCGATTCCATTCCATTCCATTCCATTCCATTCAATTCCCTTCCGTTCCATTCGATTCCATTCCGTTCCATTCCATTCCATTCGATTCCATTCGATTAAATTCCATTCCATTCCATTCCATTCCATTCCATTCCATTCCATTCCATTCCATTCCATTCCATTCCGTTCTATTCGGGTTCATTCCATTCCATTCCATTCCATTCAATTCCATTCCATTCCCTTCCATTCCATTCCATTCGGTTCCTTTCGATTCCATTCGATTCCATTCCATTTCACTCCATTCCATTCCGTTCCGTTCTGTTCCGTTCCGTTCCGTTCTATTCGGTTTGATTCCATTCTATTCCACTCCATTCCATTCGATTCCATTCGATTCCATTCGATTCCATTCCATTCCATTCCATTCCATTCAATTCCATTCCATTCTATTCTATTGAACTCCATTGCATTCCATTCCATTCCATTCCATTCCAATCCATTCCATTCTACTCGGGTTGATTCCATTCCATTCCATTCCATTCCATTCCATTCCGTTCCCTTCTTTCCATTCCATTCGGTTCCGTTCTATTCCATTCGATTCCATTCCATTTCACTCCATTCCATTCCGTTCCGTTCCGTTCCGTTCCGTTGCATTCCATTCCATTCTACACGGGTTGATTCCATTCTATTCCACTCCTTTCCATTCGATTCCATTCGATTCCATTCGATTCCATTCCATTCCATTCCATTCCATTTCATTTTTTCCATTGAATTCCATTCCATTCCATTTCATTCCATTCCAATCCATTCCAATCTACTCGGGTTGATTCCATTCCATTCCATTCCATTCCATTCCATTCCATTCCATTCCATTCCATTCCATTCCATTCCATTCCATTCCATTCGATTCGGTTCCATTCCATTCCATTCCATTCCATTCCATTCCATTCCATTCCATTCCATTCCATTCAATTCCATTCCATTCCATTCCGTTCTACTCGGGTTCATTCCATTCCTTTCCATTCCATTCCATTCCATTCCATTCCATTCCATTCCAGTCCATTCCATTCTACTCGGGTTGATTCCATTCCATTCCATTCCATTCCAATCTATTCCGTTGTATTCCATTCCATTCCATTCCATTCCATTCCATTCCATTCCATTCCATTCCATTCCGTTCTACTCGGGTTGATTCTATTCCCTTCCATTCCGTTCCATTCCATTCCATTCCATTCCATTCCATTCCATTTCATTCGATTCCATTCGATTCCATTCCATTCCATTCCATTCAATTCCATTCCATTCCATTCCATACTATTCTATAGAATTCCATTCCATTCCATTCCATTCCATTGAATTCCATTCTATTCCATTCCATTCCATTCGATTCCATTCAATTCCATTCGATTCCATTCCATTCCATTCCATTCCATTCCAATCCATTACATTCTACTAGGGTTGATTCCATTCCATTCCAGTCCATTCCATTCCATTCCGTTCCATTCCATTCCATTCGGTTCCATTCGATTCCATTCGATTCCATTCCATTTCACTCCATTCCATTCCGTTCCGTTCTATTCCGTTCCGTTCCGTTCCATTCCGTTCCATTCCATTCCGTTCTACACGAGTTGATTCCACTCTCTTCCACTCCATTCCATTCCATTCCATTCGATTCCATTCCATTCCATTCCATTCCATTCCATTCCATTCCATTCCATTGCATTCCATTCCATTTCATTCTATTCCATTGAATTCCATTCCATTCCATTCCATTCCATTCCAATCCATTCCATTCTACTCGGGTTGATTCCATTCCATTCCATTCCATTCCATTCCATTCTATTCCATTCCATTCCAATCCATTCGATTCCATTCCATTCCATTCGATTCCATTCCATTCCATTCCATTCCATTCAATTCCCTTCCGTTCCATTCGATTCCATTCCGTTCCATTCCATTCCATTCGATTCCATTCGATTAAATTCCATTCCATTCCATTCCATTCCATTCCATTCCATTCCATTCCATTCCATTCCGTTCTATTCGGGTTCATTCCATTCCATTCCATTCCATTCAATTCCATTCCATTCCCTTCCATTCCATTCCATTCGGTTCCTTTCGATTCCATTCGATTCCATTCCATTTCACTCCATTCCATTCCGTTCCGTTCTGTTCCGTTCCGTTCCGTTCTATTCGGGTTGATTCCATTCTATTCCACTCCATTCCATTCGATTCCACTCGATTCCATTCGATTCCATTCCATTCCATTCCATTCCATTCCATTCCATTCCATTCCATTCAATTCCATTCCATTCTATTCTATTGAACTCCATTCCATTCCATTCCATTCCATTCCATTCCATTCCAATCCATTCCATTCTACTCGGGTTGATTCCATTCCATTCCATTCCATTCCATTCCATTCCGTTCCCTTCTTTCCATTCCATTCGGTTCCGTTCGATTCCATTCGATTCCATTCCATTTCACTCCATTCCATTCCGTTCCGTTCCGTTCCGTTCCGTTCCGTTCCATTCCATTCCATTCTACACGGGTTGATTCCATTCTATTCCACTCCTTTCCATTCGATTCCATTCGATTCCATTCGATTCCATTCCATTCCATTCCATTCCATTTCATTTTTTCCATTGAATTCCATTCCATTCCATTTCATTCCATTCCAATCCATTCCAATCTACTCGGGTTGATTCCATTCCATTCCATTCCATTCCATTCCATTCCATTCCATTCCATTCCATTCCATTCCATTCCATTCCATTCGATTCGGTTCCATTCCATTCCATTCCATTCCATTCCATTCCATTCCATTCCATTCCATTCAATTCCATTCCATTCCATTCCGTTCTACTCGGGTTCATTCCATTCCATTCCATTCCATTCCATTCCATTCCATTCTATTCCACTGAATTCCATTCCATTCCATTCCATTCCATTCCATTCCATTCCATTCCATTCCATTCCATTCCATTCCATTCCGTTCTACTCGGGTTGATTCCATTCCATTCCATTCCATTCCATTCCATTCCATTCCATTCCATTCCATTCCGTTCTGCTCGGGTTGATTCAAATCCATTCCATTCCATTCCATTCCATTCCATTCCATTCGATTCCATTCCATTCCATTCCATTCCATTCCATTCCAGTCCACTCCATTCTACTCGGGTTGATTCCATTCCATTCCATTCATTCCACTGCATTCCATTCCCTTCCATTCCATTCCATTCGGTTCCATTCGATTCCATTTGATTCCATTCCATTTCACTCCATTCCATTCCGTTCTATTCCATTCCAATCCATTCCATTCTACTCGGGTTGATTCCATTCCATTCCATTCCATTCCATTCTTTTACATTGAATTCCATTCCATTCCATTCCATTCCATTCCATTCCTTTCTACTCGGGTTGATTCCATTCTATTCCATTCCATTCCATTCGATTCCATTCGATTCCATTAGATTCCATTCCATTCCATTCCATTCCATTCCATTCCATTCCATTCCATTCCATTCCATTGAATTCCATTCCATTCCATTCCATTCCATTCCATTCCATTCCATTCCATTCCATTCCGTACTACTCGGGTTGATTCCATTCCATTCCATTCCATTCCATTCGATTCCATTCGATTCCATGCGATTCCATTCCATTCCATTCTATTCCATTCCATTCCATTCCATTCCAATCCATTCCATTCTATTCGGGTTGATTCCATTCCACTCCATTCCATTCCATTCCATTCCCTTCCATTCCATTCCATTCGGTTCCATTCGATTCCATTCGATTCCATTCCATTTCACTCCATTCCATTCCTTTCCGTTCCGTTCCATTCCGTTCCGTTCCATTCCATTCCTTTCTACTCGGGTTGATTCCATTCTATTGCACTCCATTCCATTCGATTCCATTCGATTCCATTCGATTCCATTCCATTCCATTCCATTCCATTCCATTCCATTCCATTCCATTCCATTTCATTCCATTCCATTCCATTCCATGCCATTCCATTCCATTCCATTCCATTCCATGCCATTCCATTCCATTCCATTCCATTCCATTCCATTCCATTCCATTCCATTCCATTCCGTTCTACTCGGGTTGATTCCATTCCATTATATTCCATTCCATTCCATTCCATTTCTTTGAATTCCATTCCATTCCATTCCATTCCATTCCGTTCTACTCGGGTTGATTCCATTCCTTTCCATTCCATTCCATTCCATTCCATTCCATTCCATTCCATTCCATTCCAATCCATTCCATTCTACTCGGCTTGATTCCATTCCAATCCATTCCATTCCATTCTATTCCATTGAATTCCATTCCATTCCATTCCATTCCATTCCATTCCATTCCATTCCATTCCATTCCATTCCGTTCTACTCGGGTTGATTCTATTCCCTTCCATTCCATTCCATTCCATTCCATGGAATTCCATTCCATTCCATTCCATTCCTTTCCATTCTATTCCATTCCATTCCATTCCGTTCTACTCGGGTTGAATCCATTCCATTCCATTCCATTCCATTCCATTCCATTCCATTCCATTCCATTCGATTCTATTCGATTCCATTCCATTCCATTCCATTCCATTCCATTCCATTCCATTCCATTCCATTACAATCCATTCCATTCTACTCGGGTTGATTCCATTCCATTTCATTCCATTCCATTCTATTCCATTGAATTCCATTCCATTCCATTCCATTCCATTCCATTCCATTCCATTCCATTCCATTCCATTCGATGCCATTCCATTCCATTCCATTCCATTCCATTCCATTCCATTCCATTCCATTATATTCCATTGAATTCCATTCCATTCCATTCCATTCCATTCCATTCCATTCCATTCCATTCTATTCCATTCCATTCCGTTCTACTCGGGTTGATTCCATTCCATTCCATTCCATTCCATTCCATTCCATTCCATTCCATTCGATTCCATTCGATTCCATTCCATTCCATTCCATTCCATTCGATTCCATTCCATTCCATTCCATTCCGTTCCATTCCATTCGATTCCATTCGATTCCATTCGATTCCATTCCATTCCATTCCATTCCGTTCATTCCATTCCATTCCATTCCATTCCTTTCCATTCCAATCCATTCCGTTCTACTCGGGTTGATTCCATTCCATTCCATTCCATTCCATTCCATTCCATTCCATTCCATTCCATTCGATTCCATTCCAATCCATTCCATTCTATTCCATTCCATTCCATTCTATTCCATAGAATTCCATTCCATTCCATTCCATTCCATTCCATTCCATTCCATTCCATTCCTTTCCATTCCATTCCGTTCTACTCGGGTTGATTCCATTCCATTCCATTCCATTCCATTCCATTCCATTCCGTTCTACTCGTGTTGATTCCATTCCATTCCATTCCATTCCATTCCATTCCATTCCATTCCATTCCATTCCATTCCATTCCATTCCAGTCCATTCCATTCTACTCGGGTTGATTCCATTCCATTCCATTCCATTCCATTGCATTCCATTCCCTTCCATTCCATTCCATTCGGTTCCATTCGATTCCATTTGATTCCATTCCATTTCACTCCATTCCATTCCGTTCCGTTCCGTTCCGTTCCGTTCCGTTCCACTCCATTCCATTCCGTTCCATTCCATTCGATTCCATTCCATTCCATTCCATTGCATTCCATTCCATTCGATTCCATTCGATTCCATTCGATTCCATTCCATTCCATTCCATTCCATTCCATTCCATTCCATTCCATTCCATTCCTTTCCATTCCTTTCCATTCCGTTCTACTAAGGTTGATTCCATTCCATTCCATTCCATTTCATTGCATTCCATTCTATTCCATTCAATTCCATTCCATTCCATTCCATTCCATTCCATTCCATTCCACTCCATTCCATTCCGTTCCATTCCATTCGATTCCATTCCATTCCATTCCATTGCATTCCATTCCATTCGATTCCATTCGATTCCATTCGATTCCATTCCATTCCATTCCATTCCATTCCATTCCATTCCATTCCATTCCATTCCATTCCTTTCCATTCCATTCCATTCCGTTCTACTCGGGTTGATTCCATTCCATTCCATTCCATTCCATTCCATTCCATTCCATTCCATTCCATTCCATTCCATTCCATTCCATTATATTCCATTGAATTCCATTCCATTCCATTCCATTCCATTCCATTCCATTCCATTCCATTCCATTCCATTCCATTCCATTCCATTCCATTCCGTTCTACTCGGGTTGATTCCATTCCATTCCATTCCATTCCATTCCATTCCATTCCATTCCATTCCATTCCGTTCTACTCGGGTTGATTCCATTCCATTCCATTCCATTCCATTCCATTCCATTCCATTCCATCGAATTCCATTCCATTCCATTCCATTCCATTCCATTCCATTCCATTCCATTCCATAGAATTCCATTCCATTCCATTCCATTCCATTCCATTCCATTCCATTCCATTCCATTCCATTCCATTCCATTCCATTCCATTCCGTTCTACTCGGGTTGATTCCATTCCATTCCATTCCATTCCATTCCATTACATTCCATTTGATTCCATTCGATTCCATTCGATTCCATTCCATTCCATTACATTATATTCCATTCCATTCCAATCCATTCCATTCTACTCGGGTTGATTCCATTCCATTCCATTCCATTCCATTCCCTTCCATTCCATTCCATGCGGTTCCATTCCATTCCATTCGATTCCATTCCATTCCATTCCAATCCATTCCATTCTACTCGGGTTGATTCCATTCCATTCCATTCCAGTCTATTCCATTCCTTTCCATTTCATTCCAGTCCATTCCATTCGATTCCATTCCATTCCTTTCCATTTCATTGCATTCCATTCCATTCCATTCCATTCCATTCCATTCCATTCCATTCCATTCCATTCCTTTCTACTCGGGTTGATTCCATTCTATTCCATTCCATTCCATTCGATTCCATTCGATTCCATTCCATTCCATTCCATTCCATTCCATTCCATTCCATTCCATTCCATTCCATTGAATTCCATTCAATTCCATTCCATTCCATTCCATTCCATTCCATTCCATTCCATTCCATTCCATTCCGTACTACTCGGGTTGATTCCATTCCATTCCATTCCATTCTATTCGATTCCGTTCGATTCCATTCGATTCCATTCAATTCCATTCTATTCCATTCCATTCCATTCCATTCCAATCCATTCCATTCTATTCGGGTTGATTCCATTCCGCTCCATTCCATTCCATTCCATTCCCTTCCATTCCATTCCATTCGGTTCCATTTGATTCCATTCGATTCCATTCCATTTCACTCCATTCCATTCCTTTCCATTCCGTTCCATTCCGTTCCTTTCCATTCCATTCCTTTCTACTCGGGTTGATTCCATTCTATTGCACTCCATTCCATTCGATTCCATTCGATTCCATTCGATTCCATTCCATTCCATTCCATTCCATTCCATTCCATTCCATTCCATTCCATTCCATTCCATTCCATTCCATTTCATTCCATTCCATTCCATTCCATGCCATTCCATTCCATTCCATTCCATTCCATGCCATTCCATTCCATTCCATTCCATTCCATGCCATTCCATTCCATTCCATTCCATTCCATTCCATTCCATTCCGTTCTACTCGGGTTGATTCCATTCCATTATATTCCATTCCATTCCATTCCATTTCTTTGAATTCCATTCCATTCCATTCCATTCCATTCCGTTCTACTCGGGTTGATTCCATTCCATTCCATTCCATTCCATTCCATTCGATTCCATTCCAATCCATTCCATTCTATTCCATTCCATTCCATTCTATTCCATTGAATTCCATTCCATTCCATTCCATTCCATTCCATTCCTTTCCATTCCACTCCGTTCTACTCGGGTTGATTCCATTCCATTCCATTCCATTCCATTCCATTCCATTCCATTCCATTCCATTCCATTCCACTCCATTCCATCCCATTCCATTCCATTCCATTCCATTCCACTCCATTCCATCCGATTCCATTCGATTCTATTCCATTCCATTCAATTTCATTCCATTCCATTTCATTCTATTCCACTGAATTCCATTCCATTCCATTTCATTCCATTCCAATCCACTCCATTCTATTCGGGTTGATTCCATTCCATTCCATTCCATTCCATTCCATTCCATTCCATTCCATTATATTCCATTGAATTCCATTTTATTCCATTCCATTCCATTCCATTCCATTCCATTCCATTCCATTCCATTCCATTCCATTCCATTCCATTCCGTTCTACTCGGGTTGATTACATTCCATTATATTCCATTCCATTCCATTCCATTTCTTTGAATTCCATTCCATTCCATTCCATTCCATTCCGTTCTACTCGGGTTGATTCCATTCCATTCCATTCCATTCCATTCAATTCCATTCCATTCCATTCCATTCCATTCCATTCCATTCCATTCGATTCCATTCCAATCCATTCCATTCTATTCCATTCCATTCCATTCTATTCCATTGAATTCCATTCCATTCCATTCCATTCCATTCCATTCCATTCCATTCCATTCCATTTATATCCATTCCACTCCATTCCTTTCCATTCCACTCCGTTCTACTCGGGTTGATTCCATTCCATTCCATTCCATTCCATTCCATTCCATTCCATTCCATTCCATTCCATTCCATTCCACTCCATTCCATCCCATTCCATTCCATTCCATTCCATTCCACTCCATTCCATCCGATTCCATTCGATTCCATTCCATGCCATTCAATTCCATTCCATTCCATTTCATTCTATTCCACTGAATTCCATTCCATTCCATTTCATTCCATTCCAATCCACTCCATTCTATTCGGGTTGATTCCATTCCATTCCATTCCATTCCATTCCATTCCATTCCATTATATTCCATTGAATTCCATTTTATTCCATTCCATTCCATTCCATTCCATTCCATTCCATTCCATTCCATTCCATTCCATTCCATTCCGTTCTACTGGGGTTGATTCCATTCCATTCCATTCCATTCCATTCCATTCCATTCCATTCCATTCCATTCCATTCCATTCCATTCCGTTCTACTCGGCTTGATTCCATTCCATTCCATTCCATTCCATTCCATTCCATTCCATTCCATTCCATTCCATTCCATTGAATTCCATTCCTTTCCATTCCATTCCATTCCATTCCATTCCATTCCATTCCATTCCATTCCATTCCATTCCATTCCGTTCTACTCGGGTTGATTCCATTCCATTCCATTCCATTCCATTCCATTCCATTCAATTCCATTCCGTTCTACTCGGGTTGATTCCATTCCATTCCATTCCATTCCATTCCATTCCATTCCATTGAATTCCATTCCATTCCATTCCATTCCATTCCATTCCATTCCATTCCATTCCATTCCATTCCATTCCATTCCGTTCTACTCGGGTTGATTCCATTCCATTCCATTCCATTCCATTCCATTCCATTACATTAAATTTGATTCCATTCGATTCCATTCGATTCCATTCCATTCCTTTACATTATATTCCATTCCATTCCAATCCATTCCATTCTACTCGGGTTGATTCCATTCCATTCCATTCCATTCCATTCCATTCCCTTCCATTCCATTCCATTCGGTTCCATTCCATTCCATTCGATTCCATTCCATTCCATTCCAATCCATTCCATTCTACTCGGGTTGATTCCATTCCATTCCATTCCAGTCTATTCCATTCCTTTCCATTTCATTCCAGTCCATTCCATTCGATTCCATTCCATTCCTTTCCATTTCATTGCATTCCATTCCATTCCATTCCATTCCATTCCATTCCATTCCATTCCATTCCATTCCATTCCTTTCTACTCGGGTTGATTCCATTCTACTCCATTCCATTCCATTCGATTCCATTATATTCCATTGAATTCCATTCCATTCCATTCCATTCCATTCCATTCCATTCCATTCCATTCCATTCCATTCCATTCCGTTCTACTCGGGTTGATTCCATTCCATTCCATTCCATTCCATTCCATTCCATTCCATTCCATTCCGTTCGATTCCATTCGATTCCATTCCATTCCATTCCATTCCATTCGATTCCATTCCATTCCATTCCATTCCGTTCCATTCCATTCGATTCCATTCGATTCCATTCGATTCCATTCCATTCCATTCCATTCCGTTCATTCCATTCCATTCCATTCCATTCCTTTCCATTCCAATCCATTCCGTTCTACTCGGGTTGATTCCATTCCATTCCATTCCATTCCATTCCATTCCATTCCATTCCATTCCATTCCATTCGATTCCATTCCAATCCATTCCATTCTATTCCATTCCATTCCATTCTATTCCATTGAATTCCATTCCATTCCATTCCATTCCATTCCATTCCATTCCATTCCATTCCATTCCATTCCATTCCATTCCATTCCATTCCGTTCTACTCGGGTGGATTCCATTCCATTCCATTCCATTCCATTCCATTCCATTCCATTCCATTCCATTCCACTCCATTCCATCCCATTCCATTCCATTCCATTCCATTCCACTCCATTCCATCCGATTCCATTCGATTCCATTCCATTCCATTCAATTCCATTCCATTCCATTTCATTCTATTCCACTGAATTCCATTCCATTCCATTCCATTCCATTCCATTCCATTCCATTCCATTCCATTCCATTGAATTCCATTCCATTCCATTCCATTCCATTCCATTCCATTCCATTCCATTCCATTCCATTCCATTCCATTCCGTTCTACTCGGGTTGATTCCATTCCATTCCATTCCATTCCATTCCATTACATTAAATTTGATTCCATTCGATTCCATTCGATTCCATTCCATTCCTTTACATTATATTCCATTCCATTCCAATCCATTCCATTCTACTCGGGTTGATTCCATTCCATTCCATTCCATTCCATTCCATTCCCTTCCATTCCATTCCATTCGGTTCCATTCCATTCCATTCGATTCCATTCCATTCCATTCCAATCCATTCCATTCTACTCGGGTTGATTCCATTCCATTCCATTCCAGTCTATTCCATTCCTTTCCATTTCATTCCAGTCCATTCCATTCGATTCCATTCCATTCCTTTCCATTTCATTGCATTCCATTCCATTCCATTCCATTCCATTCCATTCCATTCCATTCCATTCCATTCCTTTCCATTCCTTTCTACTCGGGTTGATTCCATTCTACTCCATTCCATTCCATTCGATTCCATTATATTCCATTGAATTCCATTCCATTCCATTCCATTCCATTCCATTCCATTCCATTCCATTCCATTCCATTCCGTTCTACTCGGGTTGATTCCATTCCATTCCATTCCATTCCATTCCATTCCATTCCATTCCATTCCGTTCGATTCCATTCGATTCCATTCCATTCCATT
Organism: Gorilla gorilla gorilla; assembly: GCF_029281585.2. Lineage (NCBI taxonomy): Eukaryota > Metazoa > Chordata > Mammalia > Primates > Hominidae > Gorilla > Gorilla gorilla. The sequence continues at coordinate 59,451,232 of NC_073239.2, forward strand.
CCATTCCATTCGATTCCATTCCATTCCATTCCATTCCGTTCCATTCCATTCGATTCCATTCGATTCCATTCGATTCCATTCCATTCCATTCCATTCCGTTCATTCCATTCCATTCCATTCCATTCCTTTCCATTCCAATCCATTCCGTTCTACTCGGGTTGATTCCATTCCATTCCATTCCATTCCATTCCATTCCATTCCATTCCATTCCATTCCATTCGATTCCATTCCAATCCATTCCATTCTATTCCATTCCATTCCATTCTATTCCATTGAATTCCATTCCATTCCATTCCATTCCATTCCATTCCATTCCATTCCATTCCATTCCATTCCATTCCATTCCATTCCATTCCATTCCGTTCTACTCGGGTGGATTCCATTCCATTCCATTCCATTCCATTCCATTCCATTCCATTCCATTCCATTCCACTCCATTCCATCCCATTCCATTCCATTCCATTCCATTCCACTCCATTCCATCCGATTCCATTCGATTCCATTCCATTCCATTCAATTCCATTCCATTCCATTTCATTCTATTCCACTGAATTCCATTCCATTCCATTCCATTCCATTCCATTCCATTCCATTCCATTCCATTCCATTGAATTCCATTCCATTCCATTCCATTCCATTCCATTCCATTCCATTCCATTCCATTCCATTCCATTCCGTTCTACTCGGGTTGATTCCATTCCATTCCATTCCATTCCATTCCATTACATTAAATTTGATTCCATTCGATTCCATTCGATTCCATTCCATTCCTTTACATTATATTCCATTCCATTCCAATCCATTCCATTCTACTCGGGTTGATTCCATTCCATTCCATTCAATTCCATTCCATTCCCTTCCATTCCATTCCATTCGGTTCCATTCCATTCCATTCGATTCCATTCCATTCCATTCCAATCCATTCCATTCTACTCGGGTTGATTCCATTCCATTCCATTCCAGTCTATTCCATTCCTTTCCATTTCATTCCAGTCCATTCCATTCGATTCCATTCCATTCCTTTCCATTTCATTGCATTCCATTCCATTCCATTCCATTCCATTCCATTCCATTCCATTCCATTCCTTTCCATTCCTTTCTACTCGGGTTGATTCCATTCTACTCCATTCCATTCCATTCGATTCCATTATATTCCATTGAATTCCATTCCATTCCATTCCATTCCATTCCATTCCATTCCATTCCATTCCATTCCATTCCATTCCATTCCGTTCTACTCGGGTTGATTCCATTCCATTCCATTCCATTCCATTCCATTCCATTCCATTCCATTCCGTTCGATTCCATTCGATTCCATTCCATTCCATTCCATTCCATTCGATTCCATTCCATTCCATTCCATTCCGTTCCATTCCATTCGATTCCATTCGATTCCATTCGATTCCATTCCATTCCATTCCATTCCGTTCATTCCATTCCATTCCATTCCATTCCTTTCCATTCCAATCCATTCCGTTCTACTCGGGTTGATTCCATTCCATTCCATTCCATTCCATTCCATTCCATTCCATTCCATTCCATTCCATTCGATTCCATTCCAATCCATTCCATTCTATTCCATTCCATTCCATTCTATTCCATTGAATTCCATTCCATTCCATTCCATTCCATTCCATTCCATTCCATTCCATTCCATTCCATTCCATTCCATTCCATTCCATTCCGTTCTACTCGGGTGGATTCCATTCCATTCCATTCCATTCCATTCCATTCCATTCCATTCCATTCCATTCCACTCCATTCCATCCCATTCCATTCCATTCCATTCCATTCCACTCCATTCCATCCGATTCCATTCGATTCCATTCCATTCCATTCAATTCCATTCCATTCCATTTCATTCTATTCCACTGAATTCCATTCCATTCCATTTCATTCCATTCCAATCCACTCCATTCTATTCGGGTTGATTCCATTCCATTCCATTCCATTCCATTCCATTCCATTCCATTCCATTATATTCCATTGAATTCCATTTTATTCCTTTCCATTCCATTCCATTCCATTCCATTCCATTCCATTCCATTCCGTTCTACTGGGGTTGATTCCATTCCATTCCATTCCATTCCATTCCATTCCATTCCATTCCATTCCATTCCATTCCATTCCATTCCGTTCTACTCGGGTTGATTCCATTCCATTCCATTCCATTCCATTCCATTCCATTCCATTGAATTCCATTCCTTTCCATTCCATTCCATTCCATTCCATTCCATTCCATTCCATTCCATTCCATTCCATTCCGTTCTACTCGGGTTGATTCCATTCCATTCCATTCCATTCCATTCCATTCCATTCCATTCCATTCCATTCCATTCCATTCCATTCCATTCCATTCGATTCCATTCCATTCCATTCCATTCCATTCCATTCCATTCCATTCCATTCCATTCCATTCGATTCCATTCGATTCCATTCCATTCCATTACATTATATTCCATTCCATTCCAATCCATTCCATTCTACTCGGGTTGATTCCATTCCATTCCGTTCCATTCCATTCCATTCCCTTCCATTCCATTCCATTCAGTTCCATTCGATTCAATTCGATTCCATTCCATTCCATTCCAATCCATTCCATTCTACTCGAGTTGATTCCATTCCATTCCATTCCATTCTATTCCATTCCTTTCCATTTCATTCCAGTCCATTCCATTCGATTCCATTCCATTCCATTCCAGTCTATTCCATTCCTTTCCATTTCATTCCAGTCAATTCCATTCGATTCCATTCCATTCCTTTCCATTTCATTGCATTCCATTCCATTCCATTCCATTCCATTCCATTCCATTCCATTCCATTCCTTTCTACTCGGGTTGATTCCATTCTATTCCATTCCATTCCATTCTATTCCATTCCATTCCATTCCATTCCAATCCATTCCATTCTATTCGGGTTGATTCCATTCCACTCCATTCCATTCCATTCCATTCCCTTCCATTCCATTCCACTCGGTTCCATTCGATTCCATTCGATTCCATTCCATTCCATTTAATTATATTCCATTCCATTCCAATCCATTCCATTCTACTCGGGTTGATTCCATTCCATTCCATTCCATTCCATTCCATTCCATTCCCTTCCATTCCATTCCATTCGCTTCCATTTGATTCCATTCGATTCCATTCCATTCCATTCCAATCCATTCCATTCTACTCGGGTTGATTCCATTCCATTCCATTCCAGTCTATTCCATTCCTTTCCATTTCATTCCAGTCCATTCCATTCGATTCCATTCCATTCCTTTCCATTTCATTGCATTCCATTCCATTCCATTCCATTCCATTCCATTCCATTCCATTCCATTCCATTCCATTCCATTCCATTCCTTTCTACTCGGGTTGATTCCATTCTATTCCATTCCATTCCATTCGATTCCATTCGATTCCTTTCGATTCCATTCTGTTCCATTCCATTCCATTCCATTCCATTCCATTCCATTCTATTCCATTGAATTCCATTCCATTCCATTCCATTCCATTCCATTCCATTCCATTCCATTCCATTCCATTCCATTCCGTTCTACTCGGGTTGATTCCATTCCATTCCATTCCATTCCATTCGATTCCATTCGATTCCATTCGATTCCATTCCATTCCATTCCATTCCATTCCATTCCATTCCTTTCCAATCCATTCCATTCTACTCGGGTTGATTCCATTCCATTCCATTCCATTCCCTTCCATTCCATTCCATTCGGTTCCATTCGATTCCATTCGATTCCATTCCATTTCACTCCATTCCATTACTTTCCGTTCCGTTCCATTCCGTTCCGTTCCATTCGATTCCTTTCTACTCGTGTTGATTCCATTCTATTCCACTCCATTCCATTCGATTCCATTCGATTCCATTCCATTCCATTCCATTCCATTCCATTCCATTCCATTCCATTCCATTCCATTTCCTTCCATTCCATTCCATTCCATGCCATTCCATTCCATTCCATTCCATTCCATGCCATTCCATTCCATTCCATTCCATTCCGTTCTACTCGGGTTGATTCCATTCCATTCTATTCCATTCCATTCCATTCCATTTCTTTGATTTCCATTCCATTCCATTCCATTCCATTCCGTTCTACTCGGGTTGATTCCATTCCTTTCCATTCCATTCCATTCCATTCCATTCCATTTAATTATATTCCATTCCATTTCAATCCATTCCATTCTACTCGGGTTGATTCCATTCCATTCCATTCCATTCCATTCTATTCCATTGAATTCCATTCCATTCCATTCCATTCCATTCCATTCCATTCCATTCCATTCCTTTCTACTCGGGTTGATTCTATTCCCTTCCATTCCATTCCATTCCATTCCATTGAATTCCATTCCATTCCATTCCATTCCATTCAATTCCATTCCGTTCTACTCGGGTTGATTCCATTCTATTCCATTCCATTCCATTCGATTCCATTCCATTCCATTGAATTCCATTCCATTCCATTCCATTCCATTCCATTCCATTGCATTCCATTCCATTCCATTCCATTCCATTCCATTCCGTTCTACTCGGGTTGATTCCATTCCATTCCATTCCATTCCATTCGATTCCATTCGATTCCATTCCATTCCATTCCATTCCATTCCATTCCATTCCATTCCATTCCATTCCATTCCTATCCATTCCATTCTACTCGGGTTGATTCCATTCCATTCCATTCCATTCCATTCCATTCCCTTCCATTCCATTCCATTTGGTCCCATTCCATTCCATTCGATTCCATTCCATTTCACTCCATTCCATTCCTTTCCGTTCCGTTCCATTCCGTTCCGTTCCATTCCATTCCTTTCTACTCGGGTTGATTCCATTCTATTCCACTCCATTACTTTCGATTCCATTCGATTCCATTCGATTCCATTCCATTCCATTCCATTCCATTCCATTCCATTCCATTCCATTCCATGCCATTCCATTCCATTCCATTCCATTCCATGCCATTCCATTCCATTCCATTCCATTCCAATCCTTTCCATTCCGTTCTACTCGGGTTGATTCCATTCCATTATATTCCATTCCATTCCATTCCATTTCTTTGAATTCCATTCCATTCCATTGCATTCCATTCCATTCCGTTCTACTCGGGTTGATTCCATTCCTTTCCATTCCATTCCATTCCATTCCAATCCATTCCATTCTACTCGGGTTGATTCCATTCCATTCCATTCCATTCCATTCCATTCTATTCCATGGAATTCCATTCCATTCCATTCCATTCCATTCCATTCCATTCCATTCCATTCCATTCCATTCCATTCCATTCCGTTCCATTCCATTCGATTCCATTCGATTCCATTCGATTCCATTCCATTCCATTCCATTCCATTCCATTCCATTCCATTCCTTTCCATTCCATTCCATTCCGTACTACTCGGGTTGATTCCATTCCATTCCATTCCATTCCATTCCATTCCATTCCATTCCATTCCATTATATTCCATTGAATTCCATTCCATTCCATTCCATTCCATTCCATTCCATTCCATTCCATTCCATTCCATTCCGTTCTACTCGGGTTGATTCCATTCCATTCCATTCCATTCCATTCCATTCCATTCCATTCCGTTCGATTCCATTCGATTCCATTCCATTCCATTCCATTCCATTCGATTCCATTCCATTCCATTCCATTCCGTTCCATTCCATTCGATTCCATTCGATTCCATTCGATTCCATTCCATTCCATTCCATTCCGTTCATTGCATTCCATTGCATTCCATTCCTTTCCATTCCAATCCATTCCGTTCTACTCGGGTTGATTCCATTCCATTCCATTCCATTCCATTCCATTCCATTCCATTCCACTCCATTCCATCCCATTCCATTCCATTCCATTCCATTCCACTCCATTCCATCCGATTCCATTCGATTCCATTCCATTCCATTCAATTCCATTCCATTCCATTTCATTCTATTCCACTGAATTCCATTCCATTCCATTTCATTCCATTCCAATCCACTCCATTCTATTCGGGTTGATTCCATTCCATTCCATTCCATTCCATTCCATTCCATTCCATTCCATTCCATTATATTCCATTGAATTCCATTTTATTCCTTTCCATTCCATTCCATTCCATTCCATTCCATTCCATTCCATTCCGTTCTACTGGGGTTGATTCCATTCCATTCCATTCCATTCCATTCCATTCCATTCCATTCCATTCCATTCCATTCCGTTCTACTCGGGTTGATTCCATTCCATTCCATTCCATTCCATTCCATTCCATTCCATTGAATTCCATTCCTTTCCATTCCATTCCATTCCATTCCATTCCATTCCATTCCATTCCATTCCATTCCATTCCGTTCTACTCGGGTTGATTCCATTCCATTCCATTCCATTCCATTCCATTCCATTCCATTCCATTCCATTCCATTCCATTCCATTCCATTCCATTCCATTCCATTCCATTCGATTCCATTCCATTCCATTCCATTCCATTCCATTCCATTCCATTCGATTCCATTCGATTCCATTCCATTCCATTACATTATATTCCATTCCATTCCAATCCATTCCATTCTACTCGGGTTGATTCCATTCCATTCCGTTCCATTCCATTCCATTCCCTTCCATTCCATTCCATTCAGTTCCATTCGATTCAATTCGATTCCATTCCATTCCATTCCAATCCATTCCATTCTACTCGGGTTGATTCCATTCCATTCCATTCCATTCTATTCCATTCCTTTCCATTTCATTCCAGTCCATTCCATTCGATTCCATTCCATTCCATTCCAGTCTATTCCATTCCTTTCCATTTCATTCCAGTCAATTCCATTCGATTCCATTCCATTCCTTTCCATTTCATTGCATTCCATTCCATTCCATTCCATTCCATTCCATTCCATTCCATTCCATTCCATTCCTTTCTACTCGGGTTGATTCCATTCTATTCCATTCCATTCCATTCTATTCCATTCCATTCCATTCCATTCCAATCCATTCCATTCTATTCGGGTTGATTCCATTCCACTCCATTCCATTCCATTCCATTCCCTTCCATTCCATTCCATTCGATTCCATTCGATTCCATTCGATTCCATTCCATTCCATTTAATTATATTCCATTCCATTCCAATCCATTCCATTCTACTCGGGTTGATTCCATTCCATTCCATTCCATTCCATTCCATTCCATTCCCTTCCATTCCATTCCATTCGCTTCCATTTGATTCCATTTGATTCCATTCCATTCCATTCCAATCCATTCCATTCTACTCGGGTTGATTCCATTCCATTCCATTCCAGTCTATTCCATTCCTTTCCATTTCATTCCAGTCCATTCCATTCGATTCCATTCCATTCCTTTCCATTTCATTGCATTCCATTCCATTCCATTCCAATCCATTCCATTCCATTCCATTCCATTCCATTCCATTCCATTCCTTTCTACTCGGGTTGATTCCATTCTATTCCATTCCATTCCATTCGATTCCATTCGATTCCATTCGATTCCATTCTGTTCCATTCCATTCCATTCCATTCCATTCCATTCCATTCTATTCCATTGAATTCCCTTCCATTCCATTCCATTCCATTCCATTCCATTCCATTCCATTCCATTCCATTCCATTCCATTCCGTTCTACTCGGGTTGATTCCATTCCATTCCATTCCATTCCATTCGATTCCATTCGATTCCATTCGATTCCATTCCATTCCATTCCATTCCATTCCATTCCATTCCTTTCCAATCCATTCCATTCTACTCGGGTTGATTCCATTCCATTCCATTCCATTCCCTTCCATTCCATTCCATTCGGTTCCATTCGATTCCATTCGATTCCATTCCATTTCACTCCATTCCATTACTTTCCGTTCCGTTCCATTCCGTTCCGTTCCATTCGATTCCTTTCTACTCGTGTTGATTCCATTCTATTCCACTCCATTCCATTCGATTCCATTCGATTCCATTCCATTCCATTCCATTCCATTCCATTCCATTCCATTCCATTCCATTCCATTTCATTCCATTCCATTCCATTCCATGCCATTCCATTCCATTCCATTCCATTCCATGCCATTCCATTCCATTCCATTCCATTCCGTTCTACTCGGGTTGATTCCATTCCATTCTATTCCATTCCATTCCATTCCATTTCTTTGATTTCCATTCCATTCCGTTCCATTCCATTCCGTTCTACTCGGGTTGATTCCATTCCTTTCCATTCCATTCCATTCCATTCCATTCCATTTAATTATATTCCATTCCATTTCAATCCATTCCATTCTACTAGGGTTGATTCCATTCCATTCCATTCCATTCTATTCCATTGAATTCCATTCCATTCCATTCCATTCCATTCCATTCCATTCCATTCCATTCCATTCCATTCCATTCCATTCCGTTCCATTCCATTCGATTCCATTCGATTCCATTCCATTCCTTTCCATTCCATTCCATTCCGTACTACTCGGGTTGATTCCATTCCATTCCATTCCATTCCATTCCATTCCATTCCATTCCATTCCATTCCATTCCATTATATTCCATTGAATTCCATTCCATTCCATTCCATTCCATTCCATTCCATTCCATTCCATTCCATTCCATTCCGTTCTACTCGGGTTGATTCCATTCCATTCCATTCCATTCCATTCCATTCCATTCCATTCCGTTCGATTCCATTCGATTCCATTCCATTCCATTCCATTCCATTCGATTCCATTCCATTCCATTCCATTCCTTTCCATTCCATTCGATTCCATTCGATTCCATTCGATTCCATTCCATTCCATTCCATTCCGTTCATTCCATTCCATTCCATTCCATTCCTTTCCATTCCAATCCATTCCGTTCTACTCGGGTTGATTCCATTCCATTCCATTCCATTCCATTCCATTCCATTCCATTCCATTCCATTCCAATCCATTCGATTCCATTCCAATCCATTCCATTCTATTCCATTCCATTCCATTCTATTCCATTGAATTCCATTCCATTCCATTCCATTCCATTCCATTCCATTCCATTCCGTTCTACTCGGGTTGATTCCATTCCATTCCATTCCATTCCATTCCATTCAATTCCATTCCATTCCATTCCATTCCATTCCACTCCATTCCATCCCATTCCATTCCATTCCATTCCATTCCACTCCATTCCATCCGATTCCATTCGATTCCATTCCATTCCATTCAATTCCATTCCATTCCATTTCATTCTATTCCACTGAATTCCATTCCATTCCATTTCATTCCATTCCAATCCACTCCATTCTATTCGGGTTGATTCCATTCCATTCCATTCCATTCCATTCCATTCCATTCCATTATATTCCATTGAATTCCATTTTATTCCATTCCATTCCATTCCATTCCATTCCATTCCATTCCATTCCATTCCATTCCATTCCATTCCGTTCTACTGGGGTTGATTCCATTCCATTCCATTCCATTCCATTCCATTCCATTCCATTCCATTCCATTCCGTTCTACTCGGGTTGATTCCATTCCATTCCATTCCATTCCATTCCATTCCATTCCATTCCTTTGAATTCCATTCCTTTCCATTCCATTCCATTCCATTCCATTCCATTCCATTCCATTCCATTCCATTCCATTCCGTTCTACTCGGGTTGATTCCATTCCATTCCATTCCATTCGATTCCATTCCATTCCATTCCATTCCATTCGATTCCATTCCATTCCATTCCATTCCATTCCATTCCATTCCATTCCATTCCATTCGATTCCATTCGATTCCATTCCATTCCATTACATTATATTCCATTCCATTCCAATCCATTCCATTCTACTCGGGTTGATTCCATTCCATTCCATTCCATTCCATTCCATTCCCTTCCATTCCATTCCATTCGGTTCCATTCGATTCCATTCGATTCCATTCCATTCCATTCCGTTCTATTCGGGTTGATTCCATTCCATTCCATTCCATTCCATTCGATTCCATTCGATTCCATTCGATTCCATTCCATTCCATTCTATTCCATTCCATTCCATTCCATTCCAATCGATTCCATTCTATTCGGGTTGATTCCATTCCACTCCATTCCATTCCATTCCATTCCCTTCCATTCCATTCCATTCGGTTCCATTCGATTCCATTCGATTCCATTCCATTTCACTCCATTCCATTCCTTTCCGTTCCGTTCCATTCCGTTCCGGTCCATTCCATTCCTTTCTACTCGGGTTGATTCCATTCTATTCCACTCCATTCCATTCGATTCCATTCGATTCCATTCGATTCCATTCCATTCCATTCCATTCCATTCCATTCCATTCCATTTCATTCCATTCCATTCCATGCCATGCCATTCCATTCCATTCCATTCCATTCCATGCCATTCCATTCCATTCCATTCCATTCCATTCCATTCCGTTCTACTCGGGTTGATTCCATTCCTTTCCATTCCATTCCATTCCATTCCATTCCATTCCATTCCATTCCATTTCACTCCATTCCATTCCTTTCCATTCCGTTCCATTCCGTTCCTTTCCATTCCATTCCTTTCTACTCGGGTTGATTCCATTCTATTGCTCTCCATTCCATTCGATTCCATTCGATTCCATTCGATTCCATTCCATTCCATTCCATTCCATTCCATTCCATTCCATTCCATTCCATTCCATTCCATTTCATTCCATTCCATTCCATTCCATGCCATTCCATTCCATTCCATTCCATTCCATGCCATTCCATTCCATTCCATTCCATTCCATGCCATTCCATTCCATTCCATTCCATTCCATTCCATTCCATTCCGTACTACTCGGGTTGATTCCATTCCATTCCATTCCATTCCATTCCATTCCATTCCATTCCATTCCATTCCATTCCATTATATTCCATTGAATTCCATTCCATTCCATTCCATTCCATTCCATTCCATTCCATTCCATTATATTCCATTGAATTCCATTCCATTCCATTCCATTCCATTCCATTCCATTCCATTCCATTCCATTCCATTCCATTCCGTTCTACTCGGGTTGATTCCATTCCATTCCATTCCATTCCATTCCATTCCATTCCATTCCATTCCATTCCGTTCGATTCCATTCGATTCCATTCCATTCCATTCCATTCCATTCGATTCCATTCCATTCCATTCCATTCCGTTCCATTCCATTCGATTCCATTCGATTCCATTCGATTCCATTCCATTCCATTCCATTCCGTTCATTCCATTCATTCCATTCCATTCCTTTCCATTCCAATGCATTCCGTTCTACTCGGGTTGATTCCATTCCATTCCATTCCATTCCATTCCATTCCATTCTATTCCATTCCATTCCATTCCATTCCATTCCAATCCATTCCATTCTATTCCATTCCATTCCATTCTATTCCATTGAATTCCATTCCATTCCATTCCATTCCATTCCATTCCATTCCATTCCATTCCATTCCATTCCATTCCATTCCATTCCATTCCATTCCGTTCTACTCGGGTGGATTCCATTCCATTCCATTCCATTCCATTCCATTCCATTCCATTCCATTCCATTCCACTCCATTCCATCCCATTCCATTCCATTCCATTCCATTCCACTCCATTCCATCCGATTCCATTCGATTCCATTCCATTCCATTCAATTCCATTCCATTCCATTTCATTCTATTCCACTGAATTCCATTCCATTCCATTTCATTCCATTCCAATCCACTCCATTCTATTCGGGTTGATTCCATTCCATTCCATTCCATTCCATTCCATTCCATTCCATTATATTCCATTGAATTCCATTTTATTCCATTCCATTACATTCCATTCCATTCCATTCCATTCCATTCCATTCCATTCCATTCCGTTCTACTGGGGTTGATTCCATTCCATTCCATTCCATTCCATTCCATTCCATTCCATTCCATTCCATTCCGTTCTACTCGGGTTGATTCCATTCCATTCCATTCCATTCCATTCCATTCCATTCCATTCCTTTGAATTCCATTCCATTCCATTCCATTCCATTCCATTCCATTCCATTCCATTCCATTCCATTCCATTCCATTCCGTTCTACTCGGGTTGATTCCATTCCATTCCATTCCATTCGATTCCATTCCATTCCATTCCATTCCATTCGATTCCATTCCATTCCATTCCATTCCATTCCATTCCATTCCATTCCATTCCATTTGATTCCATTCGATTCCATTGCATTCCATTACATTATATTCCATTCCATTCCAATCCATTCCATTCTACTCGGGTTGATTCCATTCCATTCCATTCCATTCCATTCCATTCCCTTCCATTCCATTCCATTCGGTTCCATTCGATTCCATTCGATTCCATTCCATTCCATTCCGTTCTATTCGGGTTGATTCCATTCCATTCCATTCCATTCCATTCGATTCCATTCGATTCCATTCGATTCCATTCCATTCCATTCTATTCCATTCCATTCCATTCCATTCCAATCCATTCCATTCTATTCGGGTTGATTCCATTCCACTCCATTCCATTCCATTCCATTCCCTTCCATTCCATTCCATTCGGTTCCATTCGATTCCATTCGATTCCATTCCATTTCACTCCATTCCATTCCTTTCCGTTCCGTTCCATTCCGTTCCGGTCCATTCCATTCCTTTCTACTCGGGTTGATTCCATTCTATTCCACTCCATTCCATTCGATTCCATTCGATTCCATTCGATTCCATTCCATTCCATTCCATTCCATTCCATTCCATTCCATTCCATTTCATTCCATTCCATTCCATGCCATGCCATTCCATACCATTCCATTCCATTCCATGCCATTCCATTCCATTCCATTCCATTCCATTCCATTCCGTTCTACTCGGGTTGATTCCATTCCTTTCCATTCCATTCCATTCCATTCCATTCCATTCCATTCCATTCCATTCCATTCCATTCCATTCCGTTCTACTCGGGTTGATTCCATTCCATTCCATTCCATTCCATTCCATTCCATTCCATTCCATTCCTTTGAATTCCATTCCTTTCCATTCCATTCCATTCCATTCCATTCCATTCCATTACAATCCATTCCATTCTACTCGGGTTGATTCCATTCCCTTTCATTCCATTCCATTCTATTCCATTGAATTCCATTCCATTCCATTCCATTCCATTCCATTCCATTCCGTTCCGTTCCATTCCATTCCATTCCATTCCATTCCATTCCATTCCATTCCATTCCATTCCGTTCTACTCAGGTTGATTCCATTCCATTCCATTCCATTCCATTCCATTCCATGGAATTCCATTCCTTTCCATTCCATTCCATTCCATTCCATTCCATTCCATTCCATTCCATTCCATTCCATTCCATTCCATTCCATTCTGTTCTACTCGGGTTGATTCCATTCCATTCCATTCCATTCCATTCCATTCGATTCCATTCGATTCCATTCGATTCCATTCGATTCCATTCCATTCCATTACATTATATTCCATTCCATTCCAATCCATTCCATTCTACTCGGGTTGATTCCATTCCATTCCATTCCATTCCATTCCATTCCATTCCCTTCCATTCCATTCCATTCGGTTCCATTCGATTCCATTCGATTCCATTCCATTCCATTCCAATCCATTCCATTCTACTCGGGTTGATTCCATTCCATTCCATTCCAGTCTATTCCATTCCTTTCCATTTCATTCCAGTCCATTCCATTCGATTCCATTCCATTCCATTCCAGTCTATTCCATTCCTTTCCATTTCATTCCAGTCCATTCCATTCGATTCCATTCCATTCCTTTCCATTTCATTGCATTCCATTCCATTCCATTCCATTCCATTCCATTCCATTCCATTCCATTCCATTCCATTCCATTCCATTCCATTCCATTCCATTCCTTTCAACTCGTGTTGATTCCATTCTATTCCATTCCATTCCATTGGATTCCATTCGATTCCATTAGATTCCATTCCATTCCATTCCATTCCATTCCATTCCATTGAATTCCATTCCATTGAATTCCATTCCATTCCATTCCATTCCATTCCATTCCTTTCCATTCCATTCCATTCCATTCCATTCTACTCGGGTTGATTCCATTCCATTCCATTCCATTCCATTCCATTCCATTCCATTCCATTCGATTCCATTCCATTCCATTCTATTCCATTCCATTCCATTCCATTCCAATCCATTCCATTCTATTCGGGTTGATTCCATTCCACTCCATTCCATTCCATTCCATTCCCTTCCATTCCATTCCATTCGGTTCCATTCGATTCCATTCGATTCCATTCCATTTCACTCCATTCCATTCCTTTCCGTTCCGTTCCATTCCGTTCCGTTCCATTCCATTCCTTTCTACTCGAGTTGATTCCATTCTATTCCACTCCATTCCATTCGATTCCATTCGATTCCATTCGATTCCATTCCATTCCATTCCATTCCATTCCATTCCATTACATTCCATTTCATTCCATTCCATTCCATTCCATGCCATTCCATTCCATTCCATTCCATTCCATGCCATTCCATTCCATTCCATTCCATTCCATTCCATTCCGTTCTACTCGGGTTGATTCCATTCCATTATATTCCATTCCAATCCATTCCATTTCTTTGAATTCCATTCCATTCCATTCCATTCCATTCCGTTCTACGCGGGTTGATTCCATTCCTTTCCATTCCATTCCATTCCATTCCATTCCATTCCATTCCATTCCAATCCATTCCATTCTACTCGGGTTGATTCCATTCCATTCCATTCCATTCCATTATATTCCATAGAATTCCATTCCATTCCATTCCATTCCATTCCATTCCATTCCATTCCATTCCTTTCCATTCCATTCCATTCCATTCCATTCCATTCCATTCCGTTCTACTCGGGTTGATTCTATTCCCTTCCATTCCATTCCATTCCATTCCATTGAATTCCATTCCATTCCATTCCATTCCTTTCCATTCTATTCCTTTCCATTCCATTCCGTTCTACTCGGGTTGATTCCATTCCATTCCATTCCATTCCATTCCATTCCATTCCATTCCATTCCATTCCATTCCATTCTATTCGATTACGTTCCATTCCATTCCATTCCATTCCATTCCATTCCATTCCATTCCATTCCATTCCATTCCATTACAATCCATTCCATTCTACTCGGGTTGATTCCATTCCGTTTCATTCCATTCCATTCTATTCCATTGAATTCCATTCCATTCCATTCCATTCCATTCCATTCCATTCCGTTCCGTTCCATTCCATTCCATTCCATTCCATTCCATTCCATTCCATTCCATTCCATTCCATTCCGTTCTACTCGGGTTGATTCCATTCCATTCCATTCCATTCCATTCCATTCCATTCCATTCCATTCCATTCCATTATATTCCATTGAATTCCATTCCATTCCATTCCATTCCATTCCATTCCATTCCATTCCATTCCAATCCATTCCATTCCATTCCATTCCATTCCATTCCACTCCATTCCATCCCATTCCATTCCATTCCATTCCATTCCACTCCATTCCATCCGATTCCATTCCATTCCATTCAATTCCATTCCATTCCATTTCATTCTATTCCAGTGAATTCCATTCCATTCCATTCCATTCCATTCCAATCCACTCCATTCTATTCGGGTTGATTCCATTCCATTCCATTCCATTCCATTCCACTCCATTCCATTCCATTCCATTCCATTCCATTCCATTCCATTCCATTCCTTTCGATTCCATTCCATTCCATTCCATTCCATTCCATTCCATTCCATTCCATTCCATTCCATTCCATTCCATTCCATTCCAAAACATTCCATTCCATTCCGTTCTACTCGGGTTCATTCCATTCCATTCCGTTCCATTCTTTTCTATTCCATTGAATTCCATTCCATTCCATTCCATTCCATTCCATTCCATTCCATTCCATTCCATTCCATTCTACTCGGGTTGATTCCATTCCATTGCATTCCATTCCATTCCATTCCATTCCATTCCATTCCATTCCATTCGATTCCATTCTATTCCATTCCATTCCATTCCATTCCATTCCATTCCATTCCAATCCATTCCATTCTACTCGTTTTGATTCCATTCCATTCCATTCAATTCCATTCCATTCCCTTCCATTCCATTCCATTCGGTTCCTTTCGGTTCCATTCGATTACATTCCATTTCACTCCATTCCATTCCGTTCACTTCCGTTCCGTTCCGTTCCGTTCCGTTCTATTCGGGTTGATTCCATTCTATTCCACTCCATTCCATTCGATTCCATTCGATTCCATTCGATTCCATTCCATTCCATTCCATTCCATTCCATTCCATTCCATTCCATACTATTCTATAGAATTCCATTCCATTCCATTCCATTAAATTGAATTCCATTCTATTCCATTCCATTCCATTCGATTCCATTCAATTCCATTCGATTCCATTCCATTCCATTCCATTCCATTCCATTCCATTCCAATCCATTACATTCTACTAGGGTTGATTCCATTCCATTCCAGTCCATTCCATTCCATTCCGTTCCATTCCATTCCATTCGGTTCCATTCGATTCCATTCGATTCCATTCCATTTCACTCCATTCCATTGCGTTCCGTTCTATTCCGTTCCGTTCCGTTCCATTCCGTTCCATTCCATTCCGTTCTACTCGAGTTGATTCCATTCTCTTCCACTCCATTCCATTCCATTCCATTCGATTCCATTCGATTCCATTCCAATCCATTCGATTCCATTCCATTCCATTCGATTCCATTCCATTCCATTCCATTCCATTCAATTCCCTTCCGTTCCATTCGATTCCATTCCGTTCCATTCCATTCCATTCGATTCCATTCGATTAAATTCCATTCCATTCCATTCCATTCCATTCCATTCCATTCCATTCCATTCCGTTCTATTCGGGTTCATTCCATTCCATTCCATTCCATTCAATTCCATTCCATTCCCTTCCATTCCATTCCATTCGGTTCCTTTCGATTCCATTCGATTCCATTCCATTTCACTCCATTCCATTCCGTTCCGTTCTGTTCCGTTCCGTTCTGTTCTATTCGGGATGATTCCATTCTATTCCACTACATTCCATTCGATTCCATTCCATTCCATTCGATTCCATTCCATTCCATTCCATTCCATTCAATTCCCTTCCGTTCCATTCGATTCCATTCCGTTCCATTCCATTCCATTCGATTCCATTCGATTAAATTCCATTCCATTCCATTCCATTCCATTCCATTCCATTCCATTCCAATCCATTCGATTCCATTCCATTCCATTCGATTCCATTCCATTCCATTCCATTCCATTCAATTCCCTTCCGTTCCATTCGATTCCATTCCGTTCCATTCCATTCCATTCGATTCCATTCGATTAAATTCCATTCCATTCCATTCCATTCCATTCCATTCCATTCCATTCCATTCCATTCCGTTCTATTCGGGTTCATTCCATTCCATTCCATTCCATTCAATTCCATTCCATTCCCTTCCATTCCATTCCATTCGGTTCCTTTCGATTCCATTCGATTCCATTCCATTTCACTCCATTCCATTCCGTTCCGTTCTGTTCCGTTCCGTTCCGTTCTATTCGGTTTGATTCCATTCTATTCCACTCCATTCCATTCGATTCCATTCGATTCCATTCGATTCCATTCCATTCCATTCCATTCCATTCAATTCCATTCCATTCTATTCTATTGAACTCCATTGCATTCCATTCCATTCCATTCCATTCCAATCCATTCCATTCTACTCGGGTTGATTCCATTCCATTCCATTCCATTCCATTCCATTCCGTTCCCTTCTTTCCATTCCATTCGGTTCCGTTCTATTCCATTCGATTCCATTCCATTTCACTCCATTCCATTCCGTTCCGTTCCGTTCCGTTCCGTTGCATTCCATTCCATTCTACACGGGTTGATTCCATTCTATTCCACTCCTTTCCATTCGATTCCATTCGATTCCATTCGATTCCATTCCATTCCATTCCATTCCATTTCATTTTTTCCATTGAATTCCATTCCATTCCATTTCATTCCATTCCAATCCATTCCAATCTACTCGGGTTGATTCCATTCCATTCCATTCCATTCCATTCCATTCCATTCCATTCCATTCCATTCCATTCCATTCCATTCCATTCGATTCGGTTCCATTCCATTCCATTCCATTCCATTCCATTCCATTCCATTCCATTCCATTCCATTCAATTCCATTCCATTCCATTCCGTTCTACTCGGGTTCATTCCATTCCTTTCCATTCCATTCCATTCCATTCCATTCCATTCCATTCCAGTCCATTCCATTCTACTCGGGTTGATTCCATTCCTTTCCATTCCATTCCAATCTATTCCGTTGTATTCCATTCCATTCCATTCCATTCCATTCCATTCCATTCCATTCCATTCCATTCCATTCCATTCCATTCCATTCCGTTCTATTCGGGTTCATTCCATTCCATTCCATTCCATTCAATTCCATTCCATTCCCTTCCATTCCATTCCATTCGGTTCCTTTCGATTCCATTCGATTCCATTCCATTTCACTCCATTCCATTCCGTTCCGTTCTGTTCCGTTCCGTTCTGTTCTATTCGGGTTGATTCCATTCTATTCCACTACATTCCATTCGATTCCATTCGATTCCATTCGATTCCATTGCATTCCATTCCATTCCATTCAATTCCATTCCATTCTATTCTATTGAACTCCATTCCATTCCATTCCATTCCATTCCATTCCATTCCATTCCATTCCATTCCAATCCATTCCATTCTACTCGGGTTGATTCCATTCCATTCCATTCCATTCCATTCCATTCCGTTCCCTTCTTTCCATTCCATTCGGTTCCGTTCGATTCCATTCGATTCCATTCCATTTCACTCCATTCCATTCCGTTCCGTTCCGTTCCGTTCCGTTCCATTCCATTCCATTCTACACGGGTTGATTCCATTCTATTCCACTCCTTTCCATTCGATTCCATTCGATTCCATTCGATTCCATTCCATTCCATTCCATTCCATTTCATTTTTTCCATTGAATTCCATTCCATTCCATTTCATTCCATTCCAATCCATTCCAATCTACTCGGGTTGATTCCATTCCATTCCATTCCATTCCATTCCATTCCATTCCATTCCATTCCATTCCATTCCATTCCATTCCATTCCATTCCATTCCATTCGATTCCATTCGATTCGGTTCCATTCCATTCCATTCCATTCCATTCCATTCCATTCCATTCCATTCCGTTCCATTCCATTCAATTCCATTCCATTCCATTCCGTTCTACTCGGGTTCATTCCATTCCATTCCATTCCATTCCATTCCATTCTATTCCATTGAATTCCATTCCATTCCATTCCATTCCATTCCATTCCATTCCATTCCGTTCTACTCGGGTTGATTCCATTCCATTCCATTCCATTCCATTCCATTCCATTCCATTCCATTCCATTCCATTCCATTCCATTCCATTCCATTCCATTCCGTTCTACTCGGGTTGATTCAATTCCATTCCATTCCATTCCATTCCATTCCATTCCATTCCATTCCATTCCATTCCAGTCCATTCCATTCTACTCGGGTTGATTCCATTCCATTCCATTCATTCCACTGCATTCCATTCCCTTCCATTCCATTCCATTCGGTTCCATTCGATTCCATTTGATTCCATTCCATTTCACTCCATTCCATTCCGTTCCGTTCTGTTCCGTTCCGTTCCGTTCTATTCGGGTTGATTCCATTCTATTCCACTCCATTCCATTCGATTCCATTCGATTCCATTCGATTCCATTCCATTCCATTCCATTCCATTCCATTCCATTCCTTTCCATTCCCTTCCATTCTATTCTATTGAATTACATTCCATTCCATTCCATTCCATTCCTATCCATTCCATTCTACTCGGGTTGATTCCATTCCTTTCCATTCCTTTCCATTCCATTCCATTAAATTCCATTCCATTCCATTCCATTCCATTGCATTCCATTCCATTCCGTTCTACTCTGGTTGATACCATTCCATTCCATTCCACTCAATTCGATTCCATTCGATTCCATTCGATTCCATTCCATTCCATTCCATTCCATTCCATTCCATTCCATTCCATTCCAATCCATTCCATTCTACTCGGGTTGATTCCATTCCATTCCATTCCATTCCATTCCATTCCCTTCCATTCCATTCCATTCGGTTCCATTCGATTCCATTCGATTCCATTCCATTTCACTCCATTCCATTCCTTTCCGTTCCGTTCCATTCCGTTCCGTTCCATTCCATTCCTTTCTACTCGGGTTGATTCCATTCTATTCCACTCCATTCCATTCGATTCCATTCCATTCCATTCCTTTCCATTCCATTCCATTCCATTCCATTCCATTCCATTCCATTCCATTCCATTCCATTCCATTCCATTCCATTCCATGCCATTCCATTCCATTCCATTCCATTCCATTCCGTTCTACTCGGGTTGATTCCACTCCATTCCATTCCATTCCATTCCATTCCATTCCATTCCATTCCATTCCATTTCTTTGAATTCCATTCCATTCCATTCCATTCCATTCCGTTCTACTCGGGTTGATTCCATTCCTTTCCATTCCATTCCATTCCATTCCATTCCATTCCATTCCAGTCCATTCCATTCTACTCGGGTTGATTCCATTCCATTCCATTCCATTCCAATCTATTCCATTGTATTCCATTCCATTCCATTCCATTCCATTCCATTCCATTCCATTCCATTCCGTTCTACTCGGGTTTATTCTATTCCCTTCCATTCCGTTCCATTCCATTCCATTCCATTGAATTCCATTCCATTCCTTTCAATTCCATTCCTTTCCATTCCATTCCATTCCATTCCATTCCGTTCTACTCGGGTTGATTCCATTCCATTCCATTCCATTCCATTCCATTCGATTCCATTCGATTCCATTCCATTCCATTCCATTCCATTCCATTCCATTCCATTCCATTCCATACTATTCTATAGAATTCCATTCCATTCCATTCCATTCCATTGAATTCCATTCTATTCCATTCCATTCCATTCCATTCCATTCAATTCCATTCGATTCCATTCCATTCCATTCCATTCCATTCCATTCCAATCCATTACATTCTACTAGGGTTGATTCCATTCCATTCCAGTCCATTCCATTCCATTCCGTTCCATTCCATTCCATTCGGTTCCATTCGATTCCATTCGATTCCATTCCATTTCACTCCATTCCATTCCGTTCCGTTCTATTCCGTTCCGTTCCGTTCCATTCCGTTCCATTCCATTCCGTTCTACTCGAGTTGATTCCATTCTCTTCCACTCCATTCCATTCCATTCCATTCGATTCCATTCGTTTAAATACCATTCCATTCCATTCCATTCCATTCCATTCCATTCCATTGCATTCCATTCCATTTCATTCTATTCCATTGAATTCCATTCCATTCCATTCCATTCCATTCCAATCCATTCCATTCTACTCGGGTTGATTCCATTCCATTCCATTCCATTCCATTCCATTCCATTCCATTCCATTCCATTCCATTCCATTCCATTCCAATCCATTCGATTCCATTCCATTCCATTCGATTCCATTCCATTCCATTCCATTCCATTCAATTCCCTTCCGTTCCATTCGATTCCATTCAGTTCCATTCCATTCCATTCGATTCCATTCGATTAAATTCCATTCCATTCCATTCCATTCCATTCCATTCCATTCCATTCCATTCAATTCCATTCCATTCCCTTCCATTCCATTCCATTCGGTTCCTTTCGATTCCATTCGATTCCATTCCATTTCACTCCATTCCATTCCGTTCCGTTCTGTTCCGTTCCGTTCCGTTCTATTCGGTTTGATTCCATTCTATTCCACTCCATTCCATTCGATTCCATTCGATTCCATTCGATTCCATTCCATTCCATTCCATTCCATTCCATTCAATTCCATTCCATTCTATTCTATTGAACTCCATTGCATTCCATTCCATTCCATTCCATTCCAATCCATTCCATTCTACTCGGGTTGATTCCATTCCATTCCATTCCATTCCATTCCATTCCGTTCCCTTCTTTCCATTCCATTCGGTTCCGTTCTATTCCATTCGATTCCATTCCATTTCACTCCATTCAATTCCGTTCCGTTCCGTTCCGTTCCGTTCCGTTGCATTCCATTCCATTCTACACGGGTTGATTCCACTCTATTCCACTCCTTTCCATTCGATTCCATTCGATTCCATTCGATTCCATTCCATTCCATTCCATTCCATTTCATTTTTTCCATTGAATTCCATTCCATTCCATTTCATTCCATTCCAATCCATTCCAATCTACTCGGGTTGATTCCATTCCATTCCATTCCATTCCATTCCATTCCATTCCATTCCATTCCATTCCATTCCATTCCATTCCATTCAATTCCATTCCATTCCATTCCGTTCTACTCGGGTTCATTCCATTCCTTTCCATTCCATTCCATTCCATTCCATTCCATTCCATTCCAGTCCATTCCATTCTACTCGGGTTGATTCCATTCCATTCCATTCCATTCCAATCTATTCCATTGTATTCCATTCCATTCCATTCCATTCCATTCCATTCCATTCCATTCCATTCCATTCCATTCCATTCCGTTCTACTCGGGTTGATTCTATTCCCTTCCATTCCGTTCCATTCCATTCCATTCCATTGAATTCCATTCCATTCCTTTCCATTCCATTCCTTTCCATTCCATTCCATTCCATTCCATTCCGTTCTACTCGGGTTGATTCCATTCCATTGAATTCCATTCCATTCGATTCCATTCCATTCCATTCCATTCCATTCCATTCCATTCCATTCCATACTATTCTATAGAATTCCATTCCATTCCATTCCATTCCATTGAATTCCATTCTATTCCATTCCATTCCATTCGATTCCATTCAATTCCATTCGATTCCATTCCATTCCATTCCAATCCATTACATTCTACTAGGGTTGATTCCATTCCATTCCAGTCCATTCCATTCCATTCCGTTCCATTCCATTCCATTCGGTTCCATTCGATTCCATTCGATTCCATTCCATTTCACTCCATTCCATTCCGTTCCGTTCTATTCCGTTCCGTTCCGTTCCATTCCGTTCCATTCCATTCCATTCTACTCGAGTTGATTCCATTCTCTTCCACTCCATTCCATTCCATTCCATTCGATTCCATTCGATTCCATTCCATTCCATTCCATTCCATTCCATTCCATTGCATTCCATTCCATTTCATTCTATTCCATCGAATTCCATTCCATTCCATTCCATTCCATTCCAATCCATTCCATTCTACTCGGGTTGATTCCATTCCATTCCATTCCATTCCATTCCATTCCATTCCATTGCATTCCATTCCATTCCAATCCATTCTATTCCATTCCATTCCATTCGATTCCATTCCATTCCATTCCATTCCATTCAATTCCCTTCCGTTCCATTCGATTCCATTCCGTTCCATTCCATTCCATTCGATTCCATTCGTTTAAATTCCATTCCATTCCATTCCATTCCATTCCATTCCATTCCATTCCATTCCATTCCGTTCTATTCGGGTTCATTCCATTCCATTCCATTCCATTCAATTCCATTCCATTCCCTTCCATTCCATTCCATTCGGTTCCTTTCGATTCCATTCGATTCCTTTCCATTTCACTCCATTCCATTCCGTTCCGTTCTGTTCCGTTCCGTTCCGTTCTATTCGGGTTGATTCCATTCTATTCCACTCCATTCCATTCGATTCCATTCGATTCCATTCGATTCCATTCCATTCCATTCCATTCCATTCCATTCCATTCCATTCCATTCTATTCTATTGAACTCCATTCCATTCCATTCCATTCCATTCCATTCCAATCCATTCCATTCTACTCGGGTTGATTCCATTCCATTCCATTCCATTCCATTCCATTCCGTTCCCTTCTTTCCATTCCATTCGGTTCCGTTCGATTCCATTCGATTTCATTCCATTTCACTCCATTCCATTCCGTTCCGTTCCGTTCCGTTCCGTTCCGTTCCATTCCATTCCATTCTACACGGGTTGATTCCATTCTATTCCACTCCTTTCCATTCGATTCCATTCGATTCCATTCGATTCGATTCCTTTCCATTCCATTCCATTTCATTTTTTCCATTGAATTCCATTCCATTCCATTTCATTCCATTCCAATCCATTCCAATCTACTCGGGTTGATTCCATTCCATTCCATTCCATTCCATTCCATTCCATTCCATTCCATTCCATTCCATTCCATTCCATTCCATTCCATTCGGTTCCATTCCATTCCATTCCATTCCATTCCATTCCATTCCATTCCATTCAATTCCATTCCATTCCATTCCGTTCTACTCGGGTTCATTCCATTCCATTCCATTCCATTCCATTCCATTCTATTCCATTGAATTCCATTCCATTCCATTCCATTCCATTCCATTCCATTCCATTCCGTTTCATTCCATTCCATTCCGTTCTACTCGGGTTGATTCCATTCCATTCCATTCCATTCCATTCCATTCCA
The DNA here is from genome assembly GCF_029281585.2 of Gorilla gorilla gorilla. Classification (NCBI taxonomy): domain Eukaryota; kingdom Metazoa; phylum Chordata; class Mammalia; order Primates; family Hominidae; genus Gorilla; species Gorilla gorilla. The sequence continues at coordinate 59,475,690 of NC_073239.2, forward strand.
TTCCATTCCATTCCATTCCGTTCTACTCGGGTTGATTCAAATCCATTCCATTCCATTCCATTCCATTCCATTCGATTCCATTCCATTCCATTCCATTCCATTCCATTCCAGTCCATTCCATTCTACTCGGGTTGATTCCATTCCATTCCATTCATTCCACTGCATTCCATTCCCTTCCATTCCATTCCATTCGGTTCCATTCGATTCCATTTGATTCCATTCCATTTCACTCCATTCCATTCCGTTCCGTTCTGTTCCGTTCCGTTCCGTTCTATTCGGGTTGATTCCATTCTATTCCACTCCATTCCATTCGATTCCATTCGATTCCATTCGATTCCATTCCATTCCATTCCATTCCATTCCATTCCATTCCTTTCCATTCCCTTCCATTCTATTCTATTGAATTACATTCCATTCTATTCCATTCCATTCCTATCCATTCCATTCCATTCCATTCCGTTCTACTCGGGTTGATACCATTCCATTCCATTCCACTCAATTCGATTCCATTCGATTCCATTCGATTCCATTCCATTCCATTCCATTCCATTCCATTCCATTCCATTCCAATCCATTCCATTCTACTCGGGTTGATTCCATTCCATTCCATTCCATTCCATTCCATTCCATTCCATTCCATTCCAATCCATTCCATTCCATTCCATTCCATTCGATTCCATTCCATTCCATTCCATTCCATTCAATTCCCTTCCGTTCCATTCGATTCCATTCCGTTCCATTCCATTCCATTCGATTCCATTCGATTAAATTCCATTCCATTCCATTCCATTCCATTCCATTACATTCCATTCCATTCCATTCCATTCCGTTCTATTCGGGTTCATTCCATTCCATTCCATTCCATTCAATTCCATTCCATTCCCTTCAATTCCATTCCATTCGGTTCCTTTCGATTCCATTCCATTTCACTCCATTCCATTCCGTTCCGTTCTGTTCCGTTCCGTTCCGTTCTATTCGGGTTGATTCCATTCTATTCCACTCCATTCCATTCGATTCCATTCGATTCCATTCGATTCCATTCCATTCCATTCCATTCCATTCAATTCCATTCCATTCTATTCTATTGAACTCCATTCCATTCCATTCCATTCCATTCCATTCCATTCCAATCCATTCCATTCTACTCGGGTTGATTCCATTCCATTCCATTCCATTCCATTCCATTCCGTTCCCTTCTTTCCATTCCATTCGGTTCCGTTCGATTCCATTCGATTCCATTCCATTTCACTCCATTCCATTCCGTTCCGTTCCGTTCCGTTCCGTTCCGTTCCATTCCATTCCATTCTACACGGGTTGATTCCATTCTATTCCACTCCTTTCCATTCGATTCCATTCGATTCCATTCGATTCCATTCCATTCCATTCCATTCCATTTCATTTTTTCCATTGAATTCCATTCCATTCCATTTCATTCCATTCCAATCCATTCCAATCTACTCGGGTTGATTCCATTCCATTCCATTCCATTCCATTCCATTCCATTCCATTCCATTCCATTCCATTCCATTCCATTCGATTCGGTTCCATTCCATTCCATTCCATTCCATTCCATTCCATTCCATTCCATTCCATTCCATTCAATTCCATTCCATTCCATTCCGTTCTACTCGGGTTCATTCCATTCCATTCCATTCCATTCCATTCCATTCTATTCCATTGAATTCCATTCCATTCCATTCCATTCCATTCCATTCCATTCCATTCCATTCCATTCCATTCCATTCCATTCCGTTCTACTCGGGTTGATTCCATTCCATTCCATTCCATTCCATTCCATTCCATTCCGTTCTACTCGGGTTGATTCCATTCCATTCCATTCCATTCCATTCCATTCCATTCCATTCCATTCCATTCCATTCCATTCCATTCGATTCCATTCCATTCCATTCCATTCCACTCCATTCCATTCCATTCCATTCCATTCGATTCCATTCGATTCCATTCCATTACATTACATTATATTCCATTCCATTCCAATCCATTCCATTCTACTCGGGGTGATTCCATTCCATTCCATTCCATTCCATTCCCTTCCATTCCATTCCATTCGGTTCCATTCGATTCCATTCGATTCCATTCCATTCCATTCCAATCCATTCCATTCTACTCGGGTTGATTCCATTCCATTCCATTCCAGTCTATTCCATTCCTTTCCATTTCATTCCAGTCCATTCCATTCGATTCCATTCCATTCCATTCCAGTCTATTCCATTCCTTTCCATTTCATTCCAGTCCATTCCATTCGATTCCATTCCATTCCTTTCCATTTCATTGCATTCCATTCCATTCCATTCCATTCCATTCCATTCCATTCCATTCCAATCCTTTCTACTCGGGTTGATTCCATTCTATTCCATTCCATTCCATTCGATTCCATTCGATACCGTTCGATTCCATTCTGTTCCATTCCATTCCATTCCATTCCATTCCATTCCATTCTATTCCATTGAATTCCATTCCATTCCATTCCATTCCATTCCATTCCATTCCATTCCATTCCATTCCATTCCATTCCATTCCATTCCGTTCTACTCGGGTTGATTTCATTCCATTCCATTCCATTCCATTCGATTCCATTCGATTCCATTCGATTCGATTCCATTCCATTCCATTCCATTCCATTCCTTTCCAATCAATTCCATTCTACTCGGGTTGATTCCATTCCATTCCATTCCATTCCCTTCCATTCCATTCCATTCGGTTCCATTCGATTCCATTCGATTCCACTCCATTTCACTCCATTCCATTACTTTCCGTTCCGTTCCATTCCGTTCCGTTCCATTCGATTCCTTTCTACTCGTGTTGATTCCATTCTATTCCACTCCATTCCATTCGATTCCATTCGATTCCATTCGATTCCATTCCATTCCATTCCATTCCATTCCATTCCATTCCATTCCATTCCATTTCATTCCATTCCATTCCATTCCATGCCATTCCATTCCATTCCATTCCATTCCATGCCATTCCATTCCATTCCATTCCATTCCGTTCTACTCGGGTTGATTCCATTCCATTCTATTCCATTCCATTCCATTCCATTTCTTTGAATTCCATTCCATTCCATTCCATTCCATTCCATTCCAATTAATTATATTCCATTCCATTTCAATCCATTCCATTCTACTCGGGTTGATTCCATTCCATTCCATTCCATTCCATTCCATTCCATTGAATTCCATTCCATTCCATTCCATTCCATTCCATTCCGTTCTACTCGGGTTGATTCTATTCCCTTCCATTCCATTCCATTCCATTCCATTGAATTCCATTCCATTCCATTCCATTCCTTTCCATTCCATTCCATTCAATTCCATTCCGTTCTACTCGGGTTGATTCCTTTCCATTCCATTCCATTCCATTCCATTCCATTCAATTCGATTCCATTCGATTCCATTCGATTCCATTCCATTCCATTCCATTCCAGTCCATTCCATTCCATTCCATTACAATCCATTCCATTCTACTCGGGTTCATTCCATTCCATTCCATTCCATTCCATTCCATTCTATTCCATTGAATTCCATTCCATTCCATTCCATTCCATTCCATTCCATTCCATTCCATTCCGTTCTACTCGGGTTGATTCCATTCCATTCCATTCCATTCCATTCCATTCCATTCCATTCCATTCCGTTCTACTCGTGTTGATTCAAATCTATTCCATTCCATTCCATTCCATTCGATTCCATTCCATTCCATTCGATTCCATTCCATTCCATTCCATTCCATTCCAGTCCATTCCATTCTACTCGGGTTGATTCCATTCCATTCCATTCATTCTACTGCTTTCCATTCCCTTCCATTCCATTCCATTCGGTTCCATTCGATTCCATTTGATTCCATTCCGTTTCACTCCATTCCATTCCGTTCCGTTCTGTTCCGTTCCGTTCCGTTCTATTCGGGTTGATTCCATTCTATTCCACTCCATTCCATTCGATTCCATTCGATTCCATTCGATTCCATTCCATTCCATTCCATTCCATTCCATTCCATTCCTTTCCATTCCCTTCCATTCTATTCTATTGAACTCCATTGCATTCCATTCCATTCCATTCCATTCCAATCCATTCCATTCTACTCGGGTTGATTCCATTCCATTCCATTCCATTCCATTCCATTCCTTTCCCTTCTTTCCATTCCATTCGGTTCCGTTCGATTCCATTCGATTCCATTCCATTTCACTCCATTCCATTCTGTTCCGTTCCGTTCCGTTCCGTTCCGTTCCATTCCATTCCATTCTACACGGGTTGATTCCATTCTATTCCACTCCTTTCCATTCGATTCCATTCGATTCCATTCGATTCCATTCCATTCCATTCCATTCCATTTCATTTTTTCCATTGAATTCCATTCCATTCCATTTCATTCCATTCCAATCCATTCCAATCTACTCGGGTTGATTCCATTCCATTCCATTCCATTCCATTCCATTCCATTCCATTCCATTCCATTCCATTCCATTCCATTCCATTCCATTCGATTCGGTTCCATTCCATTCCATTCCATTCCATTCCATTCCATTCCATTCCATTCAATTCCATTCCATTCCATTCCGTTCTACTCGGGTTCATTCCATTCCTTTCCATTCCATTCCGTTCTACTCGGGTTCATTCCATTCCTTTCCATTCCATTCCATTCCATTCCATTCCATTCCATTCCATTCCAGTCCATTCCATTCTACTCGGGTTGATTCCATTCCATTCCATTCCATTCCAATCTATTCCATTGTATTCCATTCCATTCCATTCCATTCCATTCCATTCCATTCCATTCCGTTCTACTCGGGTTGATTCTATTCCCTTCCATTCCGTTCCATTCCATTCCATTCCATTGAATTCCATTCCATTCCTTTCCATTCCATTCCTTTCCATTCCATTCCATTCCATTCCATTCCGTTCTACTCGGGTTGATTCCATTCCATTCCATTCCATTCCATTCCATTCCAATCCATTCCATTCCATTCCATTCGATTCCATTCGATTCCATTCCATTCCATTCCATTCCATTCCATTCCATTCCATACTATTCTATAGAATTCCATTCCATTCCATTCCATTCCATTGAATTCCATTCTATTCCATTCCATTCCATTCGATTCCATTCAATTCCATTCGATTCCATTCCATTCCATTCCATTCCATTCCATTCCAATCCATTACATTCTACTAGGGTTGATTCCATTCCATTCCAGTCCATTCCATTCCATTCCGTTCCATTCCATTCCATTCGGTTCCATTCGATTCCATTCTACACGGGTTGATTCCATTCTATTCCACTCCTTTCCATTCGATTCCATTCGATTCCATTCGATTCCATTCCATTCCATTCCATTCCATTTCATTTTTTCCATTGAATTCCATTCCATTCCATTTCATTCCATTCCAATCCATTCCAATCTACTCGGGTTGATTCCATTCCATTCCATTCCATTCCATTCCATTCCATTCCATTCCATTCCATTCCATTCCATTCCATTCGGTTCCATTCCATTCCATTCCATTCCATTCCATTCCATTCCATTCCATTCCATTCCATTCCATTCCATTCCGTTCTACTCGGGTTCATTCCATTCCATTCCATTCCATTCCATTCTATTCCATTGAATTCCATTCCATTCCATTCCATTCCATTCCATTCCATTCCATTCCATTCCATTCCATTCCATTCCATTCCGTTCTACTCGGGTTGATTCCATTCCATTCCATTCCATTCCATTCCATTCCATTCCATTCCATTCCATTCCGTTCTACTCGGGTTGATTCAAATCCATTCCATTCCATTCCATTCCATTCCATTCCATTCCATTCCATTCCATTCGATTCCATTCCATTCCATTCCATTCCATTCCAGTCCATTCCATTCAACTCGGGTTGATTCCATTCCATTCCATTCATTCCACTGCATTGCATTCCCTTCCATTCCATTCCATTCGGTTCCATTCGATTCCATTTGATTCCATTCCATTTCACTCCATTCCATTCCGTTCCGTTCTGTTCCGTTCCGTTCCGTTCTATTCGGGTTGATTCCATTCTATTCCACTCCACTCCATTCGATTCCATTCGATTCCATTCGATTCCATTCCATTCCATTCCATTCCATTCCATTCCATTCCATTCCTTTCCATTCCCTTCCATTCTATTCTATTGAATTACATTCCATTCTATTCCATTCCATTCCTATCCATTCCATTCTACTCGGGTTGATTCCATTCCTTTCCATTCCTTTCCATTGCATTCCATTAAATTCCATTCCATTCCATTCCATTCCATTCCATTCCATTCCATTCCGTTCTACTCGGGTTGATACCATTCCATTCCATTCCACTCAATTCGATTCCATTCGATTCCATTCGATTCCATTCCATTCCATTCCATTCAATTCCATTCCATTCCATTCCAATCCATTCCATTCTACTCGGCTTGATTCCATTCCATTCCATTCCATTCCATTCCATTCCCTTCCATTCCATTCCATTCGGTTCCATTCGATTCCATTCGATTCCATTCCATTTCACTCCATTCCATTCCTTTCCGTTCCGTTCCATTCCGTTCCGTTCCATTCCATTCCTTTCTACTCGGGTTGATTCCATTCTATTCCACTCCATTCCATTCGATTCCATTCGATTCCATTCCATTCCATTCCATTCCATTCCATTCCATTCCATTCCATTCCATTCCATTCCATTCCATGCCATTCCATTCCATTCCATTCCATTCCATTCCGTTCTACTCGGGTTGATTCCACTCCATTCCATTCCATTCCATTCCATTCCATTCCATTTCTTTGAATTCCATTCCATTCCATTCCATTCCATTCCGTTCTACTCGGGTTGATTCCATTCCTTTCCATTCCATTCCATTCCATTCCATTCCATTCCATTCCATTCCAGTCCATTCCAATCTACTCGGGTTGATTCCATTCCATTCCATTCCATTCCAATCTATTCCATTGTATTCCATTCCATTCCACTCCATTCCATTCCATTCCATTCCATTCCATTCCGTTCTACTCGGGTTGATTCTATTCCCTTCCATTCCGTTCCATTCCATTCCATTCCATTTAATTATATTCCATTCCATTCCATTCCATTCCATTCCATTCCATTCCATTCCTTTCCATTCCATTCCATTCCGTTCTACTCGGGTTGATTCCATTCCATTCCATTCCATTCCATTCCATTCCATTCCATTCCACTCCATTCCATTCCATTATATTCCATTCCATTCCATTCCATTCCATTCCATTCCATTCCATTCCATTCCATTCCATTCCATTCCTTTCTACTCGGGTTGATTCCATTCCATTCCATTCCATTCCATTCCATTCCATTCCATTCCATTCCATTCCATTCCGTTCTACTCGGGTTGATTCCATTCCATTCCATTCCATTCCATTCCATTCCATTCCATTCCATTCCATTCCATTCCATTCCATTCCATTGAATTCCATTCCAGTCCTTTCCATTCCATTCCATTCCATTCCATTCCATTCCATTCCATTCCATTCCATTCCGTTCTACTCGGGTTGATTCCATTCCATTCCAATCCATTCCATTCCATTCCATTCCATTCCTTTCCATTCCATTACAATCCATTCCATTCTACTCGGGTTGATTCCATTCCATTTCATTGCATTCCATTCTATTCCATTCAATTCCATTCCATTCCATTCCATTCCATTCCATTCCATTCCATTCCATTCCGTTCCATTCCATTTGATTCCATTCCATTCCATTCCATTCCATTCCATTCCATTCCATTCCATTCCATTCGATTCCATTCGATTCCATTCCATTACATTCCATTCCATTACACTCCATTCCATTCCATTCCATTCCATTCCATTCCTTTCCATTCCATTCCATTCCGTTCTACTCGGGTTGATTCCATTCCATTCCATTCCATTCCATTCCATTCCATTCCATTCCATTCCATTCCATTCCATTCCGTTCTACTGGGGTTGATTCCATTCCATTCCATTCCATTCCATTCCATTCCATTCCATTCCATTCCATTCCATTCCGTTCTACTCGGGTTGATTCCATTCCATTCCATTCCATTCCATTCCATTCCATTCCATTCCATTCCATTCCATTGAATTCCATTCCTTTCCATTCCATTCCATTCCATTCCATTCCATTCCATTCCATTCCGTTCTACTCGGGTTGATTCCATTCCATTCCATTCCATTCCATTCCATTCCATTCCATTCCATTCCATTCCATTCCATTCCATTCCATTCCATTCCATTCCATTCGATTCCATTCCATTCCATTCCATTCCATTCCATTCCATTCCATTCCATTCCATTCGATTCCATTCGATTCCATTCCATTACATTACATTATATTCCATTCCATTCCAATCCATTCCATTCTACTCGGGGTGTTTCCATTCCATTCCATTCCATTCCATTCCATTCCATTCCCTTCCATTCCATTCCCTTCCATTCCATTCCATTCGGTTCCATTCGATTCCATTCGATTCCATTCCATTCCATTCCAATCCATTCCATTCTACTCGGGTTGATTCCATTCCATTCCATTCCAGTCTATTCCATTCCTTTCCATTTCATTCCAGTCCATTCCATTCGATTCCATTCCATTCCATTCCAGTCTATTCCTTTCCTTTCCATTTCATTCCCGTCCATTCCATTCGATTCCATTCCATTCCTTTCCATTTCATTGCATTCCATTCCATTCCATTCCATTCCATTCCATTCCATTCCATTCCATTCCAATCCTTTCTACTCGGGTTGATTCCATTCTATTCCATTCCATTCCATTCGATTCCATTCGATTCCATTCGATTCCATTCTGTTCCATTCCATTCCATTCCATTCCATTCCATTCTATTCCATTGAATTCCATTCCATTCCATTCCATTCCATTCCATTCCATTCCATTCCATTCCATTCCATTCCATTCCATTCCATTCCGTTCTACTCGGGTTGATTCCATTCCATTCCATTCCATTCCATTCGATTCCATTCGATTCCATTCGATTCCATTCCATTCCATTCCATTCCATTCCATTCCATTCCTTTCCAATCAATTCCATTCTACTCGGGTTGATTCGATTCCATTCCATTCCATTCCCTTCCATTCCATTCCATTCGGTTCCATTCGATTCCATTCGATTCCACTCCATTTCACTCCATTCCATTACTTTCCGTTCCGTTCCATTCCGTTCCGTTCCATTCGATTCCTTTCTACTCGTGTTGATTCCATTCTATTCCACTCCATTCCATTCGATTCCATTCGATTCCATTCGATTCCATTCCATTCCATTCCATTCCATTCCATTCCATTCCATTTCATTCCATTCCATTCCATTCCATGCCATTCCATTCCATTCCATTCCATTCCATGCCATTCCATTCCATTCCATTCCATTCCGTTCTACTCGGGTTGATTCCATTCCATTCTATTCCATTCCATTCCATTCCATTTCTTTGAATTCCATTCCATTCCATTCCATTCCATTCCGTTCTACTCGGGTTGATTCCATTCCTTTCCATTCCATTCCATTCCATTCCATTCCATTTAATTATATTCCATTCCATTTCAATCCATTCCATTCTACTCGGGTTGATTCCATTCCATTCCATTCCATTCCATTCCATTCCATTGAATTCCATTCCATTCCATTCCATTCCATTCCATTCCATTCCATTCCATTCCATTCCATTCCATTCCATTCCGTTCTACTCGGGTTGATTCTATTCCCTTCCATTCCATTCCATTCCATTCCATTGAATTCCATTCCATTCCATTCCATTCCTTTCCATTCCATTCCATTCAATTCCATTCGGTTCTACTCGGGTTGATTCCTTTCCATTCCATTCCATTCCATTCCATTCCATTCCATTCCATTCCATTCGATTCCATTCGATTCCATTCCATTCCATTCCATTCCAGTCCATTCCATTCCATTCCATTACAATCCATTCCATTCTACTCGGGTTGATTCCATTCCATTTCATTCCATTCCATTCTATTCCATTGAATTCCATTCCATTCCATTCCATTCCATTCCATTCCATTCCATTCCAATCCATTCCATTCTACTCGGGTTGATTCCATTCCATTCCATTCCATTCCATTCCATTCCATTCGATTCCATTCGATTCCTTTCCATTCCATTCCATTCCATTCCATTCCATTCCATTCCATTCCATTACAATCCATTCCATTCGATTCCATTCCATTCCATTCCATTCCATTCCATTCCATTCCATTCCATTCCATTCCATTCGATTCCATTCGATTCCATTCGATTCCATTCGATTACATTCCATTCCATTACATTCCATTCCATTCCATTCCATTCCATTCCTTTCCATTCCATTCCATTCCGTTCTACTCGGGTTGATTCCATTCCATTCCATTCCATTCCATTCCATTCCATTCCATTCCATTCCATTCCATTCCATTCCATTCCATTATATTCCATTGAATTCCATTCCATTCCATTCCATTCCATTCCATTCCATTCCAATCCATTCCATTCCATTCCATTCCGTTCTACTCGGGTTGATTCCATTCCATTCCATTCCATTCCATTCCATTCCATTCCATTCCATTCCATTCCATTCCATTCCATTACAATCCATTCCATTCTACTCGGGTTGATTCCATTCCATTTCATTGCATTCCATTCTATCCCATTCAATTCCATTCCATTCCATTCCATTCCATTGCACTCCATTCCATTCCATTCCATTCCATTCCATTCCATTCCATTCGATTCCATTCGATTCCATTCGATTCCATTCCATTCCATTCCATTCCATTCCATTCCATTCCATTCCATTCCATTCCATTCCATTCCTTTCCATTCCATTCCATTCCGTTCTACTCGGGTTGATTCCATTCCATTCCATTCCATTCCATTCCATTCCATTCCATTCCATTCCATTCCATTATATTCCATTCCATTCCATTCCATTATATTCCATTCCATTCCATTCCATTCCATTCCATTCCATTCCATTCCATTCCATTCCATTCCATTCCATTCCATTCCATTCCATTGCATTCCATTCCATTCCAATCCATTCTATTCCATTCCATTCCATTCGATTCCATTCCATTCCATTCCATTCCATTCAATTCCCTTCCGTTCCATTCGATTCCATTCCGTTCCATTCCATTCCATTCGATTCCATTCGTTTAAATTCCATTCCATTCCATTCCATTCCATTCCATTCCATTCCATTCCATTCCATTCCGTTCTATTCGGGTTCATTCCATTCCATTCCATTCCATTCAATTCCATTCCATTCCCTTCCATTCCATTCCATTCGGTTCCTTTCGATTCCATTCGATTCCTTTCCATTTCACTCCATTCCATTCCGTTCCGTTCTGTTCCGTTCCGTTCCGTTCTATTCGGGTTGATTCCATTCTATTCCACTCCATTCCATTCGATTCCATTCGATTCCATTCCATTCCATTCCATTCCATTCCATTCCATTCCATTCCATTCCATTCCATTCTATTCTATTGAACTCCATTCCATTCCATTCCATTCCATTCCATTCCAATCCATTCCATTCTACTCGGGTTGATTCCATTCCATTCCATTCCATTCCATTCCATTCCGTTCCCTTCTTTCCATTCCATTCGGTTCCGTTCGATTCCATTCGATTTCATTCCATTTCACTCCATTCCATTCCGTTCCGTTCCGTTCCGTTCCGTTCCGTTCCATTCCATTCCATTCTACACGGGTTGATTCCATTCTATTCCACTCCTTTCCATTCGATTCCATTCGATTCCATTCGATTCGATTCCTTTCCATTCCATTCCATTTCATTTTTTCCATTGAATTCCATTCCATTCCATTTCATTCCATTCCAATCCATTCCAATCTACTCGGGTTGATTCCATTCCATTCCATTCCATTCCATTCCATTCCATTCCATTCCATTCCATTCCATTCCATTCCATTCCATTCCATTCCATTCGGTTCCATTCCATTCCATTCCATTCCATTCCATTCCATTCCATTCCATTCAATTCCATTCCATTCCATTCCGTTCTACTCGGGTTCATTCCATTCCATTCCATTCCATTCCATTCCATTCTATTCCATTGAATTCCATTCCATTCCATTCCATTCCATTCCATTCCATTCCATTCCATTTCATTCCATTCCATTCCGTTCTACTCGGGTTGATTCCATTCCATTCCATTCCATTCCATTCCATTCCATTCCATTCCATTCCATTCCGTTCTACTCGGGTTGATTCAAATCCATTCCATTCCATTCCATTCCATTCCATTCGATTCCATTCCATTCCATTCCATTCCATTCCATTCCAGTCCATTCCATTCTACTCGGGTTGATTCCATTCCATTCCATTCATTCCACTGCATTCCATTCCCTTCCATTCCATTCCATTCGGTTCCATTCGATTCCATTTGATTCCATTCCATTTCACTCCATTCCATTCCGTTCCGTTCTGTTCCGTTCCGTTCCGTTCTATTCGGGTTGATTCCATTCTATTCCACTCCATTCCATTCGATTCCATTCGATTCCATTCGATTCCATTCCATTCCATTCCATTCCATTCCATTCCATTCCTTTCCATTCCCTTCCATTCTATTCTATTGAATTACATTCCATTCTATTCCATTCCATTCCTATCCATTCCATTCCATTCCATTCCGTTCTACTCGGGTTGATACCATTCCATTCCATTCCACTCAATTCGATTCCATTCGATTCCATTCGATTCCATTCCATTCCATTCCATTCCATTCCATTCCATTCCATTCCAATCCATTCCATTCTACTCGGGTTGATTCCATTCCATTCCATTCCATTCCATTCCATTCCATTCCATTCCATTCCAATCCATTCCATTCCATTCCATTCCATTCGATTCCATTCCATTCCATTCCATTCCATTCAATTCCCTTCCGTTCCATTCGATTCCATTCCGTTCCATTCCATTCCATTCGATTCCATTCGATTAAATTCCATTCCATTCCATTCCATTCCATTCCATTACATTCCATTCCATTCCATTCCATTCCGTTCTATTCGGGTTCATTCCATTCCATTCCATTCCATTCAATTCCATTCCATTCCCTTCAATTCCATTCCATTCGGTTCCTTTCGATTCCATTCGATTCCATTCCATTTCACTCCATTCCATTCCGTTCCGTTCTGTTCCGTTCCGTTCCGTTCTATTCGGGTTGATTCCATTCTATTCCACTCCATTCCATTCGATTCCATTCGATTCCATTCGATTCCATTCCATTCCATTCCATTCCATTCAATTCCATTCCATTCTATTCTATTGAACTCCATTTCATTCCATTCCATTCCATTCCATTCCATTCCAATCCATTCCATTCTACTCGGGTTGATTCCATTCCATTCCATTCCATTCCATTCCATTCCGTTCCCTTCTTTCCATTCCATTCGGTTCCGTTCGATTCCATTCGATTCCATTCCATTTCACTCCATTCCATTCCGTTCCGTTCCGTTCCGTTCCGTTCCGTTCCATTCCATTCCATTCTACACGGGTTGATTCCATTCTATTCCACTCCTTTCCATTCGATTCCATTCGATTCCATTCGATTCCATTCCATTCCATTCCATTCCATTTCATTTTTTCCATTGAATTCCATTCCATTCCATTTCATTCCATTCCAATCCATTCCAATCTACTCGGGTTGATTCCATTCCATTCCATTCCATTCCATTCCATTCCATTCCATTCCATTCCATTCCATTCCATTCCATTCGATTCGGTTCCATTCCATTCCATTCCATTCCATTCCATTCCATTCCATTCCATTCCATTCCATTCCATTCCATTCAATTCCATTCCATTCCATTCCGTTCTACTCGGGTTCATTCCATTCCATTCCATTCCATTCCATTCCATTCTATTCCATTGAATTCCATTCCATTCCATTCCATTCCATTCCATTCCATTCCATTCCATTCCATTCCATTCCATTCCATTCCGTTCTACTCGGGTTGATTCCATTCCATTCCATTCCATTCCATTCCATTCCATTCCATTCCGTTCTACTCGGGTTGATTCCATTCCATTCCATTCCATTCCATTCCATTCCATTCCATTCCATTCCATTCCATTCCATTCCATTCGATTCCATTCCATTCCATTCCATTCCACTCCATTCCATTCCATTCCATTCCATTCGATTCCATTCGATTCCATTCCATTACATTACATTATATTCCATTCCATTCCAATCCATTCCATTCTACTCGGGGTGATTCCATTCCATTCCATTCCATTCCATTCCCTTCCATTCCATTCCATTCGGTTCCATTCGATTCCATTCGATTCCATTCCATTCCATTCCAATCCATTCCATTCTACTCGGGTTGATTCCATTCCATTCCATTCCAGTCTATTCCATTCCTTTCCATTTCATTCCAGTCCATTCCATTCGATTCCATTCCATTCCATTCCAGTCTATTCCATTCCTTTCCATTTCATTCCAGTCCATTCCATTCGATTCCATTCCATTCCTTTCCATTTCATTGCATTCCATTCCATTCCATTCCATTCCATTCCATTCCATTCCATTCCAATCCTTTCTACTCGGGTTGATTCCATTCTTTTCCATTCCATTCCATTCGATTCCATTCGATACCGTTCGATTCCATTCTGTTCCATTCCATTCCATTCCATTCCATTCCATTCCATTCTATTCCATTGAATTCCATTCCATTCCATTCCATTCCATTCCATTCCATTCCATTCCATTCCATTCCATTCCATTCCATTCCATTCCGTTCTACTCGGGTTGATTTCATTCCATTCCATTCCATTCCATTCGATTCCATTCGATTCCATTCGATTCGATTCCATTCCATTCCATTCCATTCCATTCCTTTCCAATCAATTCCATTCTACTCGGGTTGATTCCATTCCATTCCATTCCATTCCCTTCCATTCCATTCCATTCGGTTCCATTCGATTCCATTCGATTCCACTCCATTTCACTCCATTCCATTACTTTCCGTTCCGTTCCATTCCGTTCCGTTCCATTCGATTCCTTTCTACTCGTGTTGATTCCATTCTATTCCACTCCATTCCATTCGATTCCATTCGATTCCATTCGATTCCATTCCATTCCATTCCATTCCATTCCATTCCATTCCATTCCATTCCATTCCATTTCATTCCATTCCATTCCATTCCATGCCATTCCATTCCATTCCATTCCATTCCATGCCATTCCATTCCATTCCATTCCATTCCGTTCTACTCGGGTTGATTCCATTCCATTCTATTCCATTCCATTCCATTCCATTTCTTTGAATTCCATTCCATTCCATTCCATTCCATTCCGTTCTACTCGGGTTGATTCCATTCCTTTCCATTCCATTCCATTCCATTCCATTCCATTCCAATTAATTATATTCCATTCCATTTCAATCCATTCCATTCTACTCGGGTTGATTCCATTCCATTCCATTCCATTCCATTCCATTCCATTGAATTCCATTCCATTCCATTCCATTCCATTCCATTCCGTTCTACTCGGGTTGATTCTATTCCCTTCCATTCCATTCCATTCCATTCCATTGAATTCCATTCCATTCCATTCCATTCCTTTCCATTGCATTCCATTCAATTCCATTCCGTTCTACTCGGGTTGATTCCTTTCCATTCCATTCCATTCCATTCCATTCCATTCAATTCGATTCCATTCGATTCCATTCGATTCCATTCCATTCCATTCCATTCCAGTCCATTCCATTCCATTCCATTACAATCCATTCCATTCTACTCGGGTTCATTCCATTCCATTCCATTCCATTCCATTCCATTCCATTCTATTCCATTGAATTCCATTCCATTCCATTCCATTCCATTCCATTCCATTCCATTCCATTCCATTCCGTTCTACTCGGGTTGATTCCATTCCATTCCATTCCATTCCATTCCATTCCATTCCATTCCATTCCGTTCTACTCGTGTTGATTCAAATCTATTCCATTCCATTCCATTCCATTCGATTCCATTCCATTCCATTCGATTCCATTCCATTCCATTCCATTCCATTCCATTCCAGTCCATTCCATTCTACTCGGGTTGATTCCATTCCATTCCATTCATTCTACTGCTTTCCATTCCCTTCCATTCCATTCCATTCGGTTCCATTCGATTCCATTTGATTCCATTCCGTTTCACTCCATTCCATTCCGTTCCGTTCTGTTCCGTTCCGTTCCGTTCTATTCGGGTTGATTCCATTCTATTCCACTCCATTCCATTCGATTCCATTCGATTCCATTCGATTCCATTCCATTCCATTCCATTCCATTCCATTCCATTCCTTTCCATTCCCTTCCATTCTATTCTATTGAACTCCATTGCATTCCATTCCATTCCATTCCATTCCAATCCATTCCATTCTACTCGGGTTGATTCCATTCCATTCCATTCCATTCCATTCCATTCCTTTCCCTTCTTTCCATTCCATTCGGTTCCGTTCGATTCCATTCGATTCCATTCCATTTCACTCCATTCCATTCTGTTCCGTTCCGTTCCGTTCCGTTCCGTTCCATTCCATTCCATTCTACACGGGTTGATTCCATTCTATTC
The DNA here is from genome assembly GCF_029281585.2 of Gorilla gorilla gorilla. Classification (NCBI taxonomy): domain Eukaryota; kingdom Metazoa; phylum Chordata; class Mammalia; order Primates; family Hominidae; genus Gorilla; species Gorilla gorilla. The sequence continues at coordinate 59,492,313 of NC_073239.2, forward strand.
CACTCCTTTCCATTCGATTCCATTCGATTCCATTCGATTCCATTCCATTCCATTCCATTCCATTTCATTTTTTCCATTGAATTCCATTCCATTCCATTTCATTCCATTCCAATCCATTCCAATCTACTCGGGTTGATTCCATTCCATTCCATTCCATTCCATTCCATTCCATTCCATTCCATTCCATTCCATTCCATTCCATTCCATTCCATTCCATTCGATTCGGTTCCATTCCATTCCATTCCATTCCATTCCATTCCATTCCATTCCATTCAATTCCATTCCATTCCATTCCGTTCTACTCGGGTTCATTCCATTCCTTTCCATTCCATTCCGTTCTACTCGGGTTCATTCCATTCCTTTCCATTCCATTCCATTCCATTCCATTCCATTCCATTCCATTCCAGTCCATTCCATTCTACTCGGGTTGATTCCATTCCATTCCATTCCATTCCAATCTATTCCATTGTATTCCATTCCATTCCATTCCATTCCATTCCATTCCATTCCATTCCATTCCGTTCTACTCGGGTTGATTCTATTCCCTTCCATTCCGTTCCATTCCATTCCATTCCATTGAATTCCATTCCATTCCTTTCCATTCCATTCCTTTCCATTCCATTCCATTCCATTCCATTCCGTTCTACTCGGGTTGATTCCATTCCATTCCATTCCATTCCATTCCATTCCATTCCATTCCAATCCATTCCATTCCATTCCATTCGATTCCATTCGATTCCATTCCATTCCATTCCATTCCATTCCATTCCATTCCATTCCATACTATTCTATAGAATTCCATTCCATTCCATTCCATTCCATTGAATTCCATTCTATTCCATTCCATTCCATTCGATTCCATTCAATTCCATTCGATTCCATTCCATTCCATTCCATTCCATTCCATTCCAATCCATTACATTCTACTAGGGTTGATTCCATTCCATTCCAGTCCATTCCATTCCATTCCGTTCCATTCCATTCCATTCGGTTCCATTCGATTCCATTCTACACGGGTTGATTCCATTCTATTCCACTCCTTTCCATTCGATTCCATTCGATTCCATTCGATTCCATTCCATTCCATTCCATTCCATTTCATTTTTTCCATTGAATTCCATTCCATTCCATTTCATTCCATTCCAATCCATTCCAATCTACTCGGGTTGATTCCATTCCATTCCATTCCATTCCATTCCATTCCATTCCATTCCATTCCATTCCATTCCATTCCATTCCATTCGGTTCCATTCCATTCCATTCCATTCCATTCCATTCCATTCCATTCCATTCCATTCCATTCCATTCCATTCCATTCCGTTCTACTCGGGTTCATTCCATTCCATTCCATTCCATTCCATTCTATTCCATTGAATTCCATTCCATTCCATTCCATTCCATTCCATTCCATTCCATTCCATTCCATTCCATTCCATTCCATTCCGTTCTACTCGGGTTGATTCCATTCCATTCCATTCCATTCCATTCCATTCCATTCCATTCCATTCCATTCCGTTCTACTCGGGTTGATTCAAATCCATTCCATTCCATTCCATTCCATTCCATTCCATTCCATTCCATTCCATTCGATTCCATTCCATTCCATTCCATTCCATTCCAGTCCATTCCATTCAACTCGGGTTGATTCCATTCCATTCCATTCATTCCACTGCATTGCATTCCCTTCCATTCCATTCCATTCGGTTCCATTCGATTCCATTTGATTCCATTCCATTTCACTCCATTCCATTCCGTTCCGTTCTGTTCCGTTCCGTTCCGTTCTATTCGGGTTGATTCCATTCTATTCCACTCCACTCCATTCGATTCCATTCGATTCCATTCGATTCCATTCCATTCCATTCCATTCCATTCCATTCCATTCCATTCCTTTCCATTCCCTTCCATTCTATTCTATTGAATTACATTCCATTCTATTCCATTCCATTCCTATCCATTCCATTCTACTCGGGTTGATTCCATTCCTTTCCATTCCTTTCCATTCCATTCCATTAAATTCCATTCCATTCCATTCCATTCCATTCCATTCCATTCCATTCCGTTCTACTCGGGTTGATACCATTCCATTCCATTCCACTCAATTCGATTCCATTCGATTCCATTCGATTCCATTCCATTCCATTCCATTCAATTCCATTCCATTCCATTCCAATCCATTCCATTCTACTCGGGTTGATTCCATTCCATTCCATTCCATTCCATTCCATTCCCTTCCATTCCATTCCATTCGGTTCCATTCGATTCCATTCGATTCCATTCCATTTCACTCCATTCCATTCCTTTCCGTTCCGTTCCATTCCGTTCCGTTCCATTCCATTCCTTTCTACTCGGGTTGATTCCATTCTATTCCACTCCATTCCATTCGATTCCATTCGATTCCATTCCATTCCATTCCATTCCATTCCATTCCATTCCATTCCATTCCATTCCATTCCATTCCATGCCATTCCATTCCATTCCATTCCATTCCATTCCGTTCTACTCGGGTTGATTCCACTCCATTCCATTCCATTCCATTCCATTCCATTCCATTTCTTTGAATTCCATTCCATTCCATTCCATTCCATTCCGTTCTACTCGGGTTGATTCCATTCCTTTCCATTCCATTCCATTCCATTCCATTCCATTCCATTCCATTCCAGTCCATTCCAATCTACTCGGGTTGATTCCATTCCATTCCATTCCATTCCAATCTATTCCATTGTATTCCATTCCATTCCACTCCATTCCATTCCATTCCATTCCATTCCATTCCGTTCTACTCGGGTTGATTCTATTCCCTTCCATTCCGTTCCATTCCATTCCATTCCATTTAATTATATTCCATTCCATTCCATTCCATTCCATTCCATTCCATTCCATTCCTTTCCATTCCATTCCATTCCGTTCTACTCGGGTTGATTCCATTCCATTCCATTCCATTCCATTCCATTCCATTCCATTCCACTCCATTCCATTCCATTATATTCCATTCCATTCCATTCCATTCCATTCCATTCCATTCCATTCCATTCCATTCCATTCCATTCCTTTCTACTCGGGTTGATTCCATTCCATTCCATTCCATTCCATTCCATTCCATTCCATTCCATTCCATTCCATTCCGTTCTACTCGGGTTGATTCCATTCCATTCCATTCCATTCCATTCCATTCCATTCCATTCCATTCCATTCCATTCCATTCCATTCCATTGAATTCCATTCCAGTCCTTTCCATTCCATTCCATTCCATTCCATTCCATTCCATTCCATTCCATTCCATTCCGTTCTACTCGGGTTGATTCCATTCCATTCCAATCCATTCCATTCCATTCCATTCCATTCCTTTCCATTCCATTACAATCCATTCCATTCTACTCGGGTTGATTCCATTCCATTTCATTGCATTCCATTCTATTCCATTCAATTCCATTCCATTCCATTCCATTCCATTCCATTCCATTCCATTCCGTTCCATTCCATTTGATTCCATTCCATTCCATTCCATTCCATTCCATTCCATTCCATTCCATTCCATTCGATTCCATTCGATTCCATTCCATTACATTCCATTCCATTACACTCCATTCCATTCCATTCCATTCCATTCCATTCCTTTCCATTCCATTCCATTCCGTTCTACTCGGGTTGATTCCATTCCATTCCATTCCATTCCATTCCATTCCATTCCATTCCATTCCATTCCATTCCATTCCGTTCTACTGGGGTTGATTCCATTCCATTCCATTCCATTCCATTCCATTCCATTCCATTCCATTCCATTCCATTCCGTTCTACTCGGGTTGATTCCATTCCATTCCATTCCATTCCATTCCATTCCATTCCATTCCATTCCATTCCATTGAATTCCATTCCTTTCCATTCCATTCCATTCCATTCCATTCCATTCCATTCCATTCCATTCCGTTCTACTCGGGTTGATTCCATTCCATTCCATTCCATTCCATTCCATTCCATTCCATTCCATTCCATTCCATTCCATTCCATTCCATTCCATTCCATTCCATTCGATTCCATTCCATTCCATTCCATTCCATTCCATTCCATTCCATTCCATTCCATTCGATTCCATTCGATTCCATTCCATTACATTACATTATATTCCATTCCATTCCAATCCATTCCATTCTACTCGGGGTGTTTCCATTCCATTCCATTCCATTCCATTCCATTCCATTCCCTTCCATTCCATTCCCTTCCATTCCATTCCATTCGGTTCCATTCGATTCCATTCGATTCCATTCCATTCCATTCCAATCCATTCCATTCTACTCGGGTTGATTCCATTCCATTCCATTCCAGTCTATTCCATTCCTTTCCATTTCATTCCAGTCCATTCCATTCGATTCCATTCCATTCCATTCCAGTCTATTCCTTTCCTTTCCATTTCATTCCCGTCCATTCCATTCGATTCCATTCCATTCCTTTCCATTTCATTGCATTCCATTCCATTCCATTCCATTCCATTCCATTCCATTCCATTCCATTCCAATCCTTTCTACTCGGGTTGATTCCATTCTATTCCATTCCATTCCATTCGATTCCATTCGATTCCATTCGATTCCATTCTGTTCCATTCCATTCCATTCCATTCCATTCCATTCTATTCCATTGAATTCCATTCCATTCCATTCCATTCCATTCCATTCCATTCCATTCCATTCCATTCCATTCCATTCCATTCCGTTCTACTCGGGTTGATTCCATTCCATTCCATTCCATTCCATTCGATTCCATTCGATTCCATTCGATTCCATTCCATTCCATTCCATTCCATTCCATTCCATTCCTTTCCAATCAATTCCATTCTACTCGGGTTGATTCGATTCCATTCCATTCCATTCCCTTCCATTCCATTCCATTCGGTTCCATTCGATTCCATTCGATTCCACTCCATTTCACTCCATTCCATTACTTTCCGTTCCGTTCCATTCCGTTCCGTTCCATTCGATTCCTTTCTACTCGTGTTGATTCCATTCTATTCCACTCCATTCCATTCGATTCCATTCGATTCCATTCGATTCCATTCCATTCCATTCCATTCCATTCCATTCCATTCCATTTCATTCCATTCCATTCCATTCCATGCCATTCCATTCCATTCCATTCCATTCCATGCCATTCCATTCCATTCCATTCCATTCCGTTCTACTCGGGTTGATTCCATTCCATTCTATTCCATTCCATTCCATTCCATTTCTTTGAATTCCATTCCATTCCATTCCATTCCATTCCGTTCTACTCGGGTTGATTCCATTCCTTTCCATTCCATTCCATTCCATTCCATTCCATTTAATTATATTCCATTCCATTTCAATCCATTCCATTCTACTCGGGTTGATTCCATTCCATTCCATTCCATTCCATTCCATTCCATTGAATTCCATTCCATTCCATTCCATTCCATTCCATTCCATTCCATTCCATTCCATTCCATTCCATTCCATTCCGTTCTACTCGGGTTGATTCTATTCCCTTCCATTCCATTCCATTCCATTCCATTGAATTCCATTCCATTCCATTCCATTCCTTTCCATTCCATTCCATTCAATTCCATTCGGTTCTACTCGGGTTGATTCCTTTCCATTCCATTCCATTCCATTCCATTCCATTCCATTCCATTCGATTCCATTCGATTCCATTCCATTCCATTCCATTCCAGTCCATTCCATTCCATTCCATTACAATCCATTCCATTCTACTCGGGTTGATTCCATTCCATTTCATTCCATTCCATTCTATTCCATTGAATTCCATTCCATTCCATTCCATTCCATTCCATTCCATTCCATTCCAATCCATTCCATTCTACTCGGGTTGATTCCATTCCATTCCATTCCATTCCATTCCATTCCATTCGATTCCATTCGATTCCTTTCCATTCCATTCCATTCCATTCCATTCCATTCCATTCCATTCCATTACAATCCATTCCATTCGATTCCATTCCATTCCATTCCATTCCATTCCATTCCATTCCATTCCATTCCATTCCATTCGATTCCATTCGATTCCATTCGATTCCATTCGATTACATTCCATTCCATTACATTCCATTCCATTCCATTCCATTCCATTCCTTTCCATTCCATTCCATTCCGTTCTACTCGGGTTGATTCCATTCCATTCCATTCCATTCCATTCCATTCCATTCCATTCCATTCCATTCCATTCCATTCCATTATATTCCATTGAATTCCATTCCATTCCATTCCATTCCATTCCATTCCATTCCATTCCAATCCATTCCATTCCATTCCATTCCGTTCTACTCGGGTTGATTCCATTCCATTCCATTCCATTCCATTCCATTCCATTCCATTCCATTCCATTCCATTCCATTCCATTACAATCCATTCCATTCTACTCGGGTTGATTCCATTCCATTTCATTGCATTCCATTCTATCCCATTCAATTCCATTCCATTCCATTCCATTCCATTGCACTCCATTCCATTCCATTCCATTCCATTCCATTCCATTCCATTCGATTCCATTCGATTCCATTCGATTCCATTCGATTCCATTCCATTCCATTCCATTCCATTCCATTCCATTCCATTCCATTCCATTCCATTCCATTCCATTCCATTCCTTTCCATTCCATTCCATTCCGTTCTACTCGGGTTGATTCCATTCCATTCCATTCCATTCCATTCCATTCCATTCCATTCCATTCCATTCCATTATATTCCATTCCATTCCATTCCATTATATTCCATTCCATTCCATTCCATTCCATTCCATTCCATTCCATTCCATTCCATTCCATTCCATTCCATTCCATTCCATTCCATTCCATTCCTTTCTACTCGGGTTGATTCCATTCCATTCCATTCCATTCCATTCCATTCCATTCCATTGCATTCCGTTCTACTCGGGTTGATTCCATTCCATTCGATTCCATTCGATTCCATTCGATTCCATTCGATTCCATTCCATTCCATTGAATTCCATTCCATTCCTTTCCATTCCATTCCATTCCATTCCATTCCATTCCATTCCATTCCATTCCGTTCTACTCGGGTTGATTCCATTCCATTCCAATCTATTCCATTCCATTCCATTCCATTCCTTTCCATTCCATTACAATCCATTCCATTCTACTCGGGTTGATTCCATTCCATTTCATTGCATTCCATTCTATTCCATTCAATTCCATTCCATTCCATTCCATTCCATTCCATTCCATTCCATTCCGTTCCATTCCATTCGATTCCACTCCATTCCATTCCATTCCATTCCATTCCATTCCATTCCATTCGATTCCATTCGATTCCATTCCATTACATTCCATTCCATTACACTCCATTCCATTCCATTCCATTCCATTCCATTCCTTTCCATTCCATTCCATTCCGTTCTACTCGGGTTGATTCCATTCCATTCCATTCCATTCCATTCCATTCCATTCCATTCCATTCCATTCCGTTCTACTGGGGTTGATTCCATTCCATTCCATTCCATTCCATTCCATTCCATTCCATTCCGTTCTACTCGGGTTGATTCCATTCCATTCCATTCCATTCCATTCCATTCCATTCCATTCCATTCCATTCCAGTCTATTCCATTCCTTTCCATTTCATTCCAGTCCATTCCATTCGATTCCATTCCATTCCTTTCCATTTCATTGCATTCCATTCCATTCCATTCCATTCCATTCCATTCCATTCCATTCCATTCCATTCCATTCCTTTCTACTCGGGTTGATTCCATTCTATTCCATTCCATTCCATTCGATTCCATTCGATTCCATTCGATTCCATTCTGTTCCATTCCATTCCATTCCATTCCATTCCATTCCATTCTATTCCATTGAATTCCATTCCATTCCATTCCATTCCATTCCATTCCATTCCATTCCATTCCATTCCATTCCATTCCGTTCTACTCGGGTTGATTCCATTCCATTCCATTCCATTCCATTCGATTCCATTCGATTCCATTCGATTCCATTCCATTCCATTCCATTCCATTCCATTCCATTCCTTTCCAATCCATTCCATTCTACTCGGGTTGATTCCATTCCATTCCATTCCATTCCCTTCCATTCCATTCCATTCGGTTCCATTCGATTCCATTCGATTCCACTCCATTTCACTCCATTCCATTACTTTCCGTTCCGTTCCATTCCGTTCCGTTCCATTCGATTCCTTTCTACTCGTGTTGATTCCATTCTATTCCACTCCATTCCATTCGATTCCATTCGATTCCATTCGATTCGATTCCATTCCATTCCATTCCATTCCATTCCATTCCATTTCATTCCATTCCATTCCATTCCATGCCATTCCATTCCATTCCATTCCATTCCATGCCATTCCATTCCATTCCATTCCATTCCGTTCTACTCGGGTTGATTCCATTCCATTCCAATCCATTCCATTCCATTCCATTCCATTCCTTTCCATTCCATTACAATCCATTCCATTCTACTCGGGTTGATTCCATTCCATTTCATTGCATTCCATTCTATTCCATTCAATTCCATTCCATTCCATTCCATTCCATTGCACTCCATTCCATTCCATTCCGTTCCATTCCATTCGATTCCATTCCATTCCATTCCATTCCATTCCATTCCATTCCATTCCATTCGATTCCATTCGATTCCATTCGATTCCATTCGATTCCATTCCATTACATTCCATTCCATTCCATTCCATTCCATTCCATTCCATTCCATTCCATTCCTTTCCATTCCATTCCATTCCGTTCTACTCGGGTTGATTCCATTCCATTCCATTCCATTCCATTCCATTCCATTCCATTCCATTATATTCCATTCCATTCCATTCCATTCCATTCCATTCCATTCCATTCCATTCCAATCCATTCGATTCCATTCCATTCCATTCCATTCCATTCCATTCCATTCCATTCCATTCCATTCAATTCCCTTCCGTTCCATTTGATTCCATTCCGTTCCATTCCATTCCATTCGATTCCATTCGATTAAATTCCATTCCATTCCATTCCATTCCATTCCATTCCATTCCATTCCATTCCATTCCATTCCGTTCTATTCGGGTTCATTCCATTCCATTCCATTCCATTCAATTCCATTCCATTCCCTTCCATTCCATTCCATTCGGTTCCTTTCGATTCCATTCGATTCCATTCCATTTCACTCCATTCCACTCCGTTCCGTTCTGTTCCGTTCCGTTCCGTTCTATTCGGGTTGATTCCATTCTATTCCACTCCATTCCATTCGATTCCATTCGATTCCATTCGATTCCATTCCATTCCATTCCATTCCATTCCATTCAATTCCATTCCATTCTATTCTATTGAACTCCATTGCATTCCATTCCATTCCATTCCATTCCAATCCATTCCATTCTACTCGGGTTGATTCCATTCCATTCCATTCCATTCCATTCCGTTCCCTTCTTTCCATTCCATTCGGTTCCGTTCGATTCCATTCGATTCCATTCCATTTCACTCCACTCCATTCCGTTCCGTTCCGTTCCGTTCCGTTCCGTTCCATTCCATTCCATTCTACACGGGTTGATTCCATTCTATTCCACTCCTTTCCATTCGATTCCATTCGATTCCATTCGATTCCATTCCATTCCATTCCATTCCATTTCATTTTTTCCATTGAATTCCATTCCATTCCATTTCATTCCATTCCAATCCATTCCAATCTACTCGGGTTGATTCCATTCCATTCCATTCCATTCCATTCCATTCCATTCCATTCCATTCCATTCCATTCCATTCCATTCGATTCGGTTCCATTCCATTCCATTCCATTCCATTCCATTCCATTCCATTCCATTCAATTCCATTCCATTCCATTCCGTTCTACTCGGGTTCATTCCATTCCTTTCCATTCCATTCCATTCCATTCCATTCCATTCCATTCCAGTCCATTCCATTCTGCTCGGGTTGATTCCATTCCATTCCATTCCATTCCAATCTATTCCATTGTATTCCATTCCTTTCCATTCCATTCCATTCCATTCCATTCCATTCCATTCCATTCCGTTCTACTCGGGTTGATTCTATTCCCTTCCATTCCATTCCATTCCATTCCATTCCATTGAATTCCATTCCATTCCTTTCCATTCCATTCCTTTCCATTCCATTCCATTCCATTCCATTCCGTTCTACTCGGGTTGATTCCATTCCATTCCATTCCATTCCAATCCATTCCATTCCATTCCATTCCATTCCATTCGATTCCATTCGATTCTATTCCATTCCATTCCATTCCATTCCATTCCATTCCATTCCATACTATTCTATAGAATTCCATTCCATTCCATTCCATTCCATTGAATTCCATTCTATTCCATTCCATTCCATTCGATTCCATTCAATTCCATTCGATTCCATTCCATTCCATTCCATTCCATTCCAATCCATTACATTCTACTAGGGTTGATTCCATTCCATTCCAGTCCATTCTATTCCTTTCCGTTCCATTCCATTCCATTCGGTTCCATTCGATTCCATTCGATTCCATTCCATTTCACTCCATTCCATTCCGTTCCGTTTTATTCCATTCCGTTCCGTTCCATTCCGTTCCATTCCATTCCGTTCTACTCGAGTTGATTCCATTCTCTTCCACTCCATTCCATTCCATTCCATTCGGTTCCATTCGATTCCATTCCATTCCATTCCATTCCATTCCATTCCATTCCATTCCATTGCATTCCATTCCATTTCATTCCATTCCATTGAATTCCATTCCATTCCATTCCATTCCATTCCAATCCATTCCATTCTACTCGGGTTGATTCCATTCCATTCCATTCCATTCCATTCCATTCCATTCCATTCCATTCCATTCCAATCCATTCGATTCCATTCCATTCCATTCGATTCCATTCCATTCCATTCCATTCCATTCAATTCCCTTCCGTTCCATTCGATTCCATTCCATTCCATTGAATTCCATTCCATTCCTTTCCATTCCATTCCTTTCCATTCCATTCCATTCCATTCCATTCCGTTCTACTCGGGTTGATTCCATTCCATTCCATTCCATTCCAATCCATTCCATTCCATTCCATTCCATTCCATTCGATTCCATTCGATTCTATTCCATTCCATTCCATTCCATTCCATTCCATTCCATTCCATACTATTCTATAGAATTCCATTCCATTCCATTCCATTCCATTGAATTCCATTCTATTCCATTCCATTCCATTCGATTCCATTCAATTCCATTCGATTCCATTCCATTCCATTCCATTCCATTCCAATCCATTACATTCTACTAGGGTTGATTCCATTCCATTCCAGTCCATTCTATTCCTTTCCGTTCCATTCCATTCCATTCGGTTCCATTCGATTCCATTCGATTCCATTCCATTTCACTCCATTCCATTCCGTTCCGTTTTATTCCATTCCGTTCCGTTCCATTCCGTTCCATTCCATTCCGTTCTACTCGAGTTGATTCCATTCTCTTCCACTCCATTCCATTCCATTCCATTCGGTTCCATTCGATTCCATTCCATTCCATTCCATTCCATTCCATTCCATTCCATTCCATTGCATTCCATTCCATTTCATTCCATTCCATTGAATTCCATTCCATTCCATTCCATTCCATTCCAATCCATTCCATTCTACTCGGGTTGATTCCATTCCATTCCATTCCATTCCATTCCATTCCATTCCATTCCAATCCATTCGATTCCATTCCATTCCATTCGATTCCATTCCATTCCATTCCATTCCATTCAATTCCCTTCCGTTCCATTCGATTCCATTCCGTTCCATTCCATTCCATTCGATTCCATTCGATTAAATTCCATTCCATTCCATTCCATTCCATTCCATTCCATTCCATTCCATTCCATTCCATTCCATTCCATTCCGTTCTATTCGGGTTCATTCCATTCCATTCCATTCCATTCAATTCCATTCCATTCCCTTCCATTCCATTCCATTCGGTTCCTTTCGATTCCATTCGATTCCATTCCATTTCACTCCATTCCATTCCGTTCCGTTCTGTTCCGTTCCGTTCCGTTCTATTCGGGTTGATTCCATTCTATTCCACTCCATTCCATTCGATTCCATTCGATTCCATTCGATTCCATTCCATTCCATTCCATTCCATTCCATTCAATTCCATTCCATTCTATTCTATTGAACTCCATTCCATTCCATTCCATTCCATTCCATTCCAATCCATTCCATTCTACTCGGGTTGATTCCATTCCATTCCATTCCATTCCATTCCATTCCGTTCCCTTCTTTCCATTCCATTCGGTTCCGTTCGATTCCATTCGATTCCATTCCATTTCACTCCATTCCATTCCGTTCCGTTCCGTTCCGTTCCATTCCGTTCCATTCCATTCCATTCTACACGGGTTGATTCCATTCTATTCCACTCCTTTCCATTCGATTCCATTCGATTCCATTTGATTCCATTCCATTCCATTCCATTCCATTTCATTTTTTCCATTGAATTCCATTCCATTCCATTTCATTCCATTCCAATCCATTCCAATCTACTCGGGTTGATTCCATTCCATTCCATTCCATTCCATTCCATTCCATTCCATTCCATTCCATTCCATTCCATTCCATTCCATTCCATTCGGTTACATTCCATTCCATTCCATTCCATTCCATTCCATTCCATTCCATTCCATTCAATTCCATTCCATTCCATTCCGTTCTACTCGGGTTCATTCCATTCCATTCCATTCCATTCCATTCCATTCTATTCCATTGAATTCCATTCCATTCCATTCCATTCCATTCCATTCCATTCCATTCCATTCCATTCCATTCCATTCTACTCGGGTTGATTCCATTCCATTCCATTCCATTCCATTCCATTCCATTCCATTCCATTCCATTCCATTCCGTTCTACTCGGGTTGATTCAAATCCATTCCATTCCATTCCATTCCATTCCATTCCATTCCATTCCATTCCATTCGATTCCATTCCATTCCATTCCATTCCATTCCAGTCCATTCCATTCTACTCGGGTTGATTCCATTCCATTCCATTCATTCCACTGCATTCCATTCCCTTCCATTCCATTCCATTCGGTTCCATTCGATTCCATTCCATTCCATTCCATTCCATTCCAGTCCATTCCATTCTACTCGGGTTGATTCCATTCCATTCCATTCATTCCACTGCATTCCATTCCCTTCCATTCCATTCCATTCGGTTCCATTCGATTCCATTTGATTCCATTCCATTTCACTCCATTCCATTCCGTTCCGTTCTGTTCCGTTCCGTTCCGTTCTATTCGGGTTGATTCCATTCTATTCCACTCCATTCCATTCGATTCAATTCGATTCCATTCGATTCCATTCCATTCCATTCCATTCCATTCCATTCCATTCCATTCCATTCCTTTCCATTCCCTTCCATTCTATTCTATTGAACTCCATTGCATTCCATTCCATTCCATTCCATTCCAATCCATTCCATTCTACTCGGGTTGATTCCATTCCATTCCATTCCATTCCATTCCATTCCGTTCCCTTCTTTCCATTCCATTCGGTTCCGTTCGATTCCATTCGATTCCATTCCATTTCATTCCATTCCATTCCGTTCCGTTCCGTTCCGTTCCGTTCCGTTCCATTCCATTCCATTCTACACGGGTTGATTCCATTCTATTCCACTCCTTTCCATTCGATTCCATTCGATTCCATTCGATTCCATTCCATTCCATTCCATTCCATTTCATTTTTTCCATTGAATTCCATTCCATTCCATTTCATTCCATTCCAATCCATTCCAATCTACTCGGGTTGATTCCATTCCATTCCATTCCATTCCATTCCATTCCATTCCATTCCATTCCATTCCATTCCATTCCATTCCATTCGATTCGGTTCCATTCCATTCCATTCCATTCCATTCCATTCCATTCCATTCCATTCCATTCCATTCCATTCAATTCCATTCCATTCCATTCCGTTCTACTCGGGTTCATTCCATTCCTTTCCATTCCATTCCATTCCATTCCATTCCATTCCATTCCAGTCCATTCCATTCTACTCGGGTTGATTCCATTCCATTCCATTCCATTCCAATCTATTCCATTGTATTCCATTCCATTCCATTCCATTCCATTCCATTCCATTCCATTCCATTCCATTCCGTTCTACTCGGGTTGATTCTATTCCCTTCCATTCCGTTCCATTCCATTCCATTCCATTGAATTCCATTCCATTCCATTGAATTCCATTCCATTCCTTTCCATTCCATTCCTTTCCATTCCATTCCATTCCATTCCATTCCATTCCGTTCTACTCGGGTTGATTCCATTCCATTCCATTCCATTCCATTCCATTCCATTCCATTCCATTCCATTCCATTCCATTCCATTCGATTCCATTCGATTCCATTCCATTCCATTCCATTCCATTCCATTCCATTCCATTCCATTCCATTCCATTCCATTCCATACTATTCTATAGAATTCCATTCCATTCCATTCCATTCCATTGAATTCCATTCTATTCCATTCCATTCCATTCGATTCCATTCAATTCCATTCGATTCCATTCCATTCCATTCCATTCCATTCCATTCCAATCCATTACATTCTACTAGGGTTGATTCCATTCCATTCCAGTCCATTCCATTCCATTCCGTTCCATTCCATTCCATTCGGTTCCATTCGATTCCATTCGATTCCATTCCATTTCACTCCATTCCATTCCGTTCCGTTCTATTCCGTTCCGTTCCGTTCCATTCCGTTCCATTCCATTCCGTTCTACTCGAGTTGATTCCATTCTCTTCCACTCCATTCCATTCCATTCCATTCGATTCCATTCCATTCCATTCCATTCCATTCCATTCCATTCCATTCCATTCCATTGCATTCCATTCCATTTCATTCTATTCCATTGAATTCCATTCCATTCCATTCCATTCCATTCCAATCCATTCCATTCTACTCGGGTTGATTCCATTCCATTCCATTCCATTCCATTCCATTCCATTCCATTCCATTCCATTCCAATCCATTCGATTCCATTCCATTCCATTCGATTCCATTCCATTCCATTCCATTCCATTCAATTCCCTTCCGTTCCATTCGATTCCATTCCGTTCCATTCCATTCCATTCGATTCCATTCGATTAAATTCCATTCCATTCCATTCCATTCCATTCCATTCCATTCCATTCCATTCCATTCCGTTCTATTCGGGTTCATTCCATTCCATTCCATTCCATTCAATTCCATTCCATTCCCTTCCATTCCATTCCATTCGGTTCCTTTCGATTCCATTCGATTCCATTCCATTTCACTCCATTCCATTCCGTTCCGTTCTGTTCCGTTCCGTTCCGTTCTATTCGGGTTGATTCCATTCTATTCCACTCCATTCCATTCGATTCCATTCGATTCCATTCGATTCCATTCGATTCCATTCCATTCCATTCCATTCCATTCCATTCCATTCAATTCCATTCCATTCTATTCTATTGAACTCCATTCCATTCCATTCCATTCCATTCCATTCCAATCCATTCCATTCTACTCGGGTTGATTCCATTCCATTCCATTCCATTCCATTCCATTCCGTTCCCTTCTTTCCATTCCATTCGGTTCCGTTCGATTCCATTCGATTCCATTCCATTTCACTCCATTCCATTCCGTTCCGTTCCGTTCCGTTCCGTTCCGTTCCATTCCATTCCATTCTACACGGGTTGATTCCATTCTATTCCACTCCTTTCCATTCGATTCCATTCGATTCCATTCGATTCCATTCCATTCCATTCCATTCCATTTCATTTTTTCCATTGAATTCCATTCCATTCCATTCCATTTCATTCCATTCCAATCCATTCCAATCTACTCGGGTTGATTCCATTCCATTCCATTCCATTCCATTCCATTCCATTCCATTCCATTCCATTCCATTCCATTCCATTCCATTCGGTTCCATTCCATTCCATTCCATTCCATTCCATTCCATTCCATTCCATTCCATTCCATTCAATTCCATTCCATTCCATTCCGTTCTACTCGGGTTCATTCCATTCCATTCCATTCCATTCCATTCCATTCTATTCCATTGAATTCCATTCCATTCCATTCCATTCCATTCCATTCCATTCCATTCCATTCCATTCCGTTCTACTCGGGTTGATTCCATTCCATTCCATTCCATTCCATTCCATTCCATTCCATTCCATTCCATTCCATTCCATTCCATTCCATTCCATTCCATTCCATTCCATTCCGTTCTACTCGGGTTGATTCAAATCCATTCCATTCCATTCCATTCCATTCCATTCCATTCCATTCCATTCGATTCCATTCCATTCCATTCCATTCCATTCCAGTCCATTCCATTCTACTCGGGTTGATTCCATTCCATTCCATTCATTCCACTGCATTCCATTCCCTTCCATTCCATTCCATTTGGTTCCATTCGATTCCATTCGATTCCATTCCATTCCATTCCAATCCATTCCATTCTACTCGGGTTGATTCCATTCCATTCCATTCCAGTCTATTCCATTCCTTTCCATTTCATTCCAGTCCATTCCATTCGATTCCATTCCATTCCATTCCAGTCTATTCCATTCCTTTCCATTTCATTCCAGTCCATTCCATTCGATTCCATTCCATTCCTTTCCATTTCATTGCATTCCATTCCATTCCATTCCATTCCATTCCATTCCATTCCATTCCATTCCAATCCTTTCTACTCGGGTTGATTCCATTCTATTCCATTCCATTCCATTCGATTCCATTCGATTCCATTCGATTCCATTCTGTTCCATTCCATTCCATTCCATTCCATTCCATTCTATTCCATTGAATTCCATTCCATTCCATTCCATTCCATTCCATTCCATTCCATTCCATTCCATTCCATTCCATTCCATTCCGTTCTACTCGGGTTGATTCCATTCCATTCCATTCCATTCCATTCGATTCCATTCGATTCCATTCGATTCCATTCCATTCCATTCCATTCCATTCCATTCCTTTCCAATCAATTCCATTCTACTCGGGTTGATTCCATTCCATTCCATTCCATTCCATTCCCTTCCATTCCATTCCATTCGGTTCCATTCGATTCCATTCGATTCCACTCCATTTCACTCCATTCCATTACTTTCCATTCCGTTCCATTCCGTTCCGTTCCATTCGATTCCTTTCTACTCGTGTTGATTCCATTCTATTCCACTCCATTCCATTCGATTCCATTCGATTCCATTCGATTCCATTCCATTCCATTCCATTCCATTCCATTCCATTCCATTTCATTCCATTCCATTCCATTCCATGCCATTCCATTCCATTCCATTCCATTCCGTTCTACTCGGGTTGATTCCATTCCATTCTATTCCATTCCATTCCATTCCATTTCTTTGAATTCCATTCCATTCCATTCCATTCCATTCCGTTCTACTCGGGTTGATTCCATTCCTTTCCATTCCATTCCATTCCATTCCATTCCATTTAATTATATTCCATTCCATTTCAATCCATTCCATTCTACTCGGGTTGATTCCATTCCATTCCATTCCATTCCATTCTATTCCGTTGAATTCCATTCCATTCCATTCCATTCCATTCCATTCCATTCCATTCCATTCCATTCCATTCCATTCCATTCCATTCCGTTCTACTCGGGTTGATTCTATTCCCTTCCATTCCATTCCATTCCATTCCATTGAATTCCATTCCATTCCATTCCATTCCTTTCCATTCCATTCCATTCAATTCCATTCCGTTCTACTCGGGTTGATTCCTTTCCATTCCATTCCATTCCATTCCATTCCATTCCATTCCATTCCATTCCATTCGATTCCATTCGATTCCATTCCATTCCATTCCATTCCAGTCCATTCCATTCCATTCCATTACAATCCATTCCATTCTACTCGGGTTGATTCCATTCCATTTCATTCCATTCCATTCTATTCCATTGAATTCCATTCCATTCCATTCCATTCCATTCCATTCCATTCCATTCCGTTCCATTCCATTCCATTCCATTCCATTCCATTCCATTCCATTCCATTCCGTTCCATTCGATTCCATTCGATTCCATTCGATTCCATTCCATTCCATTCCATTCCATTCCATTCCATTCCATTCCATTCCTTTCCATTCCATTCAATTCCGTTCTACTCGGGTTGATTCCATTCCATTCCATTCCATTCCATTCCATTCCATTCCATTCCATTCCATTCCATTCCATTATATTCCATTGAATTCCATTCCATTCCATTCCATTCCATTTCTTTCCATTCCATTCCGTTCTACTCGGGTTGATTCCATTCCTCTCCATTCCATTCCATTCCATTCCATTCCATTCCATTCCATTCCATTCCATTCCATTCGATTCCATTCGATTCCATTCCATTCCATTCCATTCCATTCCATTCCATTCCATTCCGTTCCATTCCGTTCCATTCCATTCGATTCCATTCGATTCCATTCGATTCCATTCCATTCCATTCCATTCCATTCAATTCCATTCCATTTCATTTCATTCTATTCCACTGAATTCCATTCCATTCCATTCCATTCCTTTCCATTCCAGTCCATTCCGTTCTACTCGGGTTGAATCCATTCCATTCCATTCCATTCCTTTCCATTCCATTACAATCCATTCCATTCGATTCCATTCCATTCCATTCCATTCCATTCCATTCGATTCCATTCGATTCCATTCGATTCCATTCGATTCCATTGCATTCCATTCCATTCCATTCCATTCCATTCCATTCCTTTCCATTCCATTCCATTCCGTTCTACTCGGGTTGATTCCATTCCATTCCATTCCATTCCATTCCATTCCGTTCCATTCCATTATATTCCATTGAATTCCATTCCATTCCATTCCATTCCATTCCATTCCATTCCATTCCATTCCATTCCATTCCATTCCATTCCGTTCTACTCGGGTCCATTCCATTCCATTCCATTCCATTCCATTCCATTCCATTCCATTCCATTCCATTCCAATCCATTCCATTCTACTCGGGTTGATTCCATTCCATTCCATTCCAGTCTATTCCATTCCTTTCCATTTCATTCCAGTCCATTCCATTCGATTCCATTCCATTCCATTCCATTTCGTTCCATTCCATTCCATTCCTTTCTACTCGGGTTGATTCCATTCTATTCCATTCCATTCCATTCGATTCCATTCGATTCCATTCGATTCCATTCCATTCCATTCCATTCCATTCCATTCCATTCTATTCCATTGAATTCCATTCCATTCCATTCCATTCGATTCCATTCGATTCCATTCCATTCCATTCCATTCCATTCCATTCCATTCCATTCCATTCCATTCCATTCCATTCCATTCTACCCGGGTTGATTCCATTCCATTCCATTCCATTCCATTCCATTCGATTCCATTCGATTCCATTCGATTCCATTCCATTCCATTCCATTCCATTCCATTCCATTCCAATCCATTCCATTCTACTCGGGTTGATTCCATTCCATTCCATTCCATTCCATTCCATTCCCTTCCATTCCATTCCATTCGGTTCCATTCGATTCCATTCGATTCCATTCCATTTCACTCCATTTCATTCCTTTCCGTTCCGTTCCATTCCGTTCCTTTCCATTCCATTCCTTTCTACTCGGGTTGATTCCATTCTATTCCACTCCATTCCATTCGATTCCATTCGATTCCATTCGATTCCATTCCATTCCATTCCATTCCATTCCATTCCATTCCATTCCATTTCATTCCATTCCATGCCATTCCATGCCATTCCATTCCATTCCATTCCATTCCATGCCATTCCATTCCATTCCATTCCATTCCGTTCTACTCGGGTTGATTCCATTCCATTCCATTCCATTCCATTCCATTCCATTCCATTCGATTCCATTCCATTCGATTCCATTCCATTCCATTCCATTCCATTCCATTCCATTCCATTACAATCCATTCCATTCGATTCCATTCCATTCCATTCCATTCCATTCCATTCCATTCCATTCCATTCGATTCCATTCGATTCCATTCGATTCCATTCGATTCCATTCCATTCCATTCCATTCCATTCCATTCCATTCCATTCCATTCCTTTCCATTCCATTCCATTCCGTTCTACTCGGGTTGATTCCATTCCATTCCATTCCATTCCATTCCATTCCATTCCATTCCATTATATTCCATTGAATTCCATTCCATTCCATTCCATTCCATTCCATTCCATTCCATTCCATTCCATTCCATTCCGTTCTTCTCGGGTTGATTCCATTCCATTCCATTCCATTCCATTCCATTCCATTCCATTCCATTCCATTCCATTACAATCCATTCCATTCTACTCGGGTTGATTCCATTCCATTTCATTGCATTCCATTCTATTCCATTCAATTCCATTCCATTCCATTCCATTCCATTGCACTCCATTCCATTCCATTCCGTTCCATTCCATTCGATTCCATTCCATTCCATTCCATTCCATTCGATTCCATTCGATTCCATTCGATTCCATTCGATTCCATTCGATTCCATTCCATTACATTCCATTCCATTCCATTCCATTCCATTCCATTCCATACCATTCCATTCCATTCCTTTCCATTCCATTCCATTCCGTTCTACTCGGTTTGATTCCATTCCATTCCATTCCATTCCATTACTTTCGATTCCATTCGATTCCATTCGATTCCATTCGATTCCATTCCATTCCATTGAATTCCATTCCATTCCTTTCCATTCCATTCCATTCCATTCCATTCCATTCCATTCCATTCCGTTCTACTCGGGTTGATTCCATTCCATTCCAATCCATTCCATTCCATTCCATTCCATTCCTTTCCATTCCATTACAATCCATTCCATTCTACTCGGGTTGATTCCATTCCATTTCATTGCATTCCATTCTATTCCATTCAATTCCATTCCATTCCATTCCATTCCATTCCATTCCATTCCATTCCATTCCGTTCCATTCCATTCGATTCCATTCCATTCCATTCAATTCCATTCCATTCCATTCCATTCCATTCCACTCGATTCCATTCCATTACATTCCATTCCATTACACTCCATTCCATTCCATTCCATTCCATTCCATTCCTTTCCATTCCATTCCATTCCGTTCTACTCGGGTTGATTCCATTCCATTCCATTCCATTCCATTCCATTCCATTCCATTCCATTCCATTCAATTCCATTCCGTTCTACTGGGGTTGATTCCATTCCATTCCATTCCATTCCATTCCATTCCATTCCATTCCATTCCATTCCATTCCCTTCTACTCGGGTTGATTCCATTCCATTCCATTCCATTCCATTCCATTCCATTCCATTCCATTCCATTCCATTCCATTCCATTGAATTCCATTCCTTTCCATTCCATTCCATTCCATTCCATTCCATTCCATTCCATTCCGTTCTACTGGGGTTGATTCCATTCCATTCCATTCCATTCCATTCCATTCCATTCCATTCCATTCCATTCCATTCCATTCCATTCCCTTCTACTCGGGTTGATTCCATTCCATTCCATTCCATTCCATTCCATTCCATTCCATTCCATTCCATTGAATTCCATTCCTTTCCATTCCATTCCATTCCATTCCATTCCATTCCATTCCATTCCATTCCATTCCATTCCATTCCGTTCTACTCGGGTTGATTCCATTCCATTCCATTCCATTCCATTCCATTCCATTCCATTCCATTCGATTCCATTCCATTCCATTCCATTCAATTCCATTCCATTCCATTCCATTCCATTCCATTCGATTCCATTCGATTCCATTCCATTCCATTACATTATATTCCATTCCATTCCAATCCATTCCATTCTACTCGGGTTGATTCCATTCCATTCCATTCCACTCCATTCCATTCCCTTCCATTCCATTCCATTCGGTTCCATTCGATTCCATTCGATTCCATTCCATTCCATTCCAATCCATTCCATTCTACTCGGGATGATTCCATTCCATTCCATTCCAGTCTATTCCATTCCTTTCCATTTCATTCCAGTCCATTCCATTCTATTCCATTCCATTCCATTCCAGTCTATTCCATTCCTTTCCATTTCATTCCAGTCCATTCCATTCGATTCCATTCCATTCCTTTCCATTTCATTGCATTCCATTCCATTCCATTCCATTCCATTCCATTCCATTCCATTCCATTCCATTCCTTTCTACTCGGGTTGATTCCATTCTATTCCATTCCATTCCATTCGATTCCATTCGATTCCATTCGATTCCATTCTGTTCCATTCCATTCCATTCCATTCCATTCCATTCTATTCCATTGAATTCCATTCCATTCCATTCCATTCCATTCCATTCCATTCCATTCCATTCCATTCCATTCCATTCCATTCCATTCCATTCCGTTCTACTCGGGTTGATTCCATTCCATTCCATTCCATTCCATTCGATTCCATTCGATTCCATTCGATTCCATTCCATTCCATTCCATTCCATTCCATTCCATTCCATTCCTTTCCAATCCATTCCATTCTACTCGGGTTGATTCCATTCCATTCCATTCCATTCCCTTCCATTCCATTCCATTCGGTTCCATTCCATTCCATTCGATTCCACTCCATTTCACTCCATTCCATTACTTTCCGTTCCGTTCCATTCCGTTCCATTCCATTCGATTCCTTTCTACTCGTGTTGATTCCATTCTATTCCACTCCATTCCATTCGATTCCATTCGATTCCATTCGATTCCATTCCATTCCATTCCATTCCATTCCATTCCATGCCATTCCATTCCATTCCATTCCATTCCATGCCATTCCATTCCATTCCATTCCATTCCGTTCTACTCGGGTTGATTCCATTCCATTCTATTCCATTCCATTCCATTCCATTTCTTTGAATTCCATTCCATTCCATTCCATTCCATTCCGTTCTACTCGGGTTGATTCCATTCCTTTCCATTCCATTCCATTCCATTCCATTCCATTCCATTTAATTATATTCCATTCCATTTCAATCCATTCCATTCTACTCGGGTTGATTCCATTCCATTCCATTCCATTCCATTACATTCCATTGAATTCCATTCCATTCCATTCCATTCCATTCCATTCCGTTCTACTCGGGTTGATTCTATTCCCTTCCATTCCATTCCATTCCATTCCATTGAATTCCATTCCATTCCATTCCATTCCTTTCCATTCCATTCCATTCAATTCCATTCCGTTCTACTCGGGTTGATTCCTTTCCATTCCATTCCATTCCATTCCACTCCATTCCATTCCATTCCATTCCATTCCATTCCATTCCATTCCAGTCCATTCCATTCCATTCCATTACAATCCAGTCCATTCTACTCGGGTTGATTCCATTCCATTTCATTCCATTCCATTCTATTGCATTGAATTCCATTCCATTCCATTCCATTCCATTCCATTCCATTCCGTTCCATTCCATTCGATTCCATTCCATTCCATTCCATTCCATTCCATTCCATTCGATTCCATTCGATTCCATTCGATTCCATTCCATTCCATTCCATTCCACTCCATTCCATTCCATTCCATTCCATTCCATTCCTTTCCATTCCATTCCATTCCGTTCTACTCGGGTTGATTCCAATCCATTCCATTCCATTCCATTCCATTCCATTCCATTATATTCCATTGAATTCCATTCCATTCCATTCCATTCCATTTCTTTCCATTCCATTCCGTTCTACTCGGGTTGATCCCATTCCACTGCATTCCATTCCATTCCATTCCATTCCATTCCATTCCATTCCATTCCATTCGATTCCATTCGATTCCATTCCATTCCATTCCATTCCATTCCATTCCATTCCATTCCGTTCCATTCCGTTCCATTCCATTCGATTCCATTCGATTCCATTCGATTCCATTCCATTCCATTCCATTCCATTCAATTCCATTCCATTTCATTTCATTCTATTCCACTGAATTCCATTCCATTCCATTCCATTCCTTTCCATTCCAGTCCATTCCGTTCTACTCGGGTTGAATCCATTCCATTCCATTCCATTCCTTTCCATTCCATTACAATCCATTCCATTCGATTCCATTCCATTCCATTCCATTCCATTCCATTCCATTCGATTCCATTCGATTCCATTCGATTCCATTCGATTCCATTCCATTCCATTGAATTCCATTCCATTCCTTTCCATTCGATTCCATTCCATTCCATTCCATTCCATTCCATTCCATTCCATTCCATTCCGTTCTACTCGGGTTGATTCCATTCCATTCCAATCCATTCCATTCCATTCCATTCCATTCCTTTCCATTCCATTACAATCCATTCCATTCTACTCGGGTTGATTCCATTCCATTTAATTGCATTCCATTCTATTCCATTCCATTCCATTCCATTCTATTCCATTCCATTCCATTCCATTCCATTCCATTCCATTCCATTCCATTCCATTCCATTCCATTCCATTCGATTCCATTCCATTACATTCCATTCCATTACACTCCATTCCATTCCATTCCATTCCATTCCATTCCTTTCCATTCCATTCCATTCCTTTCTACTCGGGTTGATTCCGTTCCATTCCATTCCATTCCATTCAATTCCATTCCATTCCATTCCATTCCATTCCATTCCATTCCGTTCTACTGGGGTTGATTCCATTCCATTCCATTCCATTCCATTCCATTCCATTCCATTCCATTCCATTCCATTCCATTCCGTTCTACTCGGGTTGATTCCATTCCATTCCATTCCATTCCATTCCATTCCATTCCATTCCATTGAATTCCATTCCTTTCCATTCCATTCCATTCCATTTCATTCCATTCCATTCCATTCCATTCCATTCCATTCCATTCCGTTCTACTCGGGTTGATTCCATTCCATTCCATTCCATTCCATTCCATTCCATTCCATTCCATTCGATTCCATTCCATTCCATTCCATTCCATTCCATTCCATTCCATTCCATTCCATTCGATTCCATTCGATTCCATTCCATTCCATTACATTATATTCCATTCCATTCCAATCCATTCCATTCTACTCGGGTTGATTCCATTCCATTCCATTCCATTCCATTCCATTCCCTTCCATTCCATTCCATTCGGTTCCATTCGATTCCATTCGATTCCATTCCATTCCATTCCAATCCATTCCATTCTACTCGGGATGATTCCATTCTATTCCATTCCAGTCTATTCCATTCCTTTCCATTTCATTCCAGTCCATTCCATTCGATTCCATTCCATTCCATTCCAGTCTATTCCATTCCTTTCCATTTCATTCCAGTCCATTCCATTCGATTCCATTCCATTCCTTTCCATTTCATTGCATTCCATTCCATTCCATTCCATTCCATTCCATTCCATTCCATTCCATTCCATTCCATTCCTTTCTACTCGGGTTGATTCCATTCTATTCCATTCCATTCCATTCGATTCCATTCGATTCCATTCGATTCCATTCTGTTCCATTCCATTCCATTCCATTCCATTCCATTCTATTCCATTGAATTCCATTCCATTCCATTCCATTCCATTCCATTGAATTCCATTCCATTCCATTCCATTCCATTCCATTCCATTCCATTCCATTCCGTTCTACTCGGGTTGATTCCATTCCATTCCATTCCATTCCATTCGATTCCATTCGATTCCATTCGATTCCATTCCATTCCATTCCATTCCATTCCTTTCCAATCCTTTCCATTCTACTCGGGTTGATTCCATTCCATTCCATTCCATTCCCTTCCATTCCATTCCATTCGGTTCCATTCGATTCCATTCGATTCCACTCCATTTCACTCCATTCCATTACTTTCCGTTCCGTTCCATTCCGTTCCGTTCCATTCGATTCCTTTCTACTCGTGTTGATTCCATTCTATTCCACTCCATTCCATTCGATTCCATTCGATTCCATTCGATTCCATTCCATTCCATTCCATTCCATTCCATTCCATTCCATTTCATTCCATTCCATTCCATTCCATGCCATTCCATTCCATTCCATTCCATTCCATGCCATTCCATTCCATTCCGTTCCATTCCGTTATACTCGGGTTGATTCCATTCCATTCTATTCCATTCCATTCCATTCCATTTCTTTGAATTCCATTCCATTCCATTCCATTCCATTCCATTCCGTTCTACTCGGGTTGATTCCATTCCTTTCCATTCCATTCCATTCCATTCCATTCCTTTTAATTATATTCCATTCCATTTCAATCCATTCCATTCTACTCGGGTTGATTCCATTCCATTCCATTCCATTCCATTCCATTCCGTTCTACTCGGGTTGATTCTATTCCCTTCCATTCCATTCCATTCCATTCCATTGAATTCCATTCCATTCCATTCCATTCCTTTCCATTCCATTCCATTCAATTCCATTCCGTTCTACTCGGGTTGATTCCTTTCCATTCCATTCCATTCCATTCCATTCCATTCCATTCCATTCCATTCCATTCCATTCGATTCCATTCCATTCCATTCCATTCCAGTCCATTCCATTCCATTCCATTACAATCCATTCCATTCTACTCGGGTTGATTCCATTCCATTTCATTCCATTCCATTCTATTCCATTGAATTCCATTCCATTCCATTCCATTCCATTCCATTCCATTCCATTCCATTCCGTTCCATTCCATTCGATTCCATTCCATTCCATTCCATTCCATTCCATTCCATTCGATTCCATTCGATTCCATTCGATTCCATTCCATTCCATTCCATTCCATTCCATTCCATTCCATTCCATTCCATTCCTTTCCATTCCATTCCATTCCGTTCTACTCGGGTTGATTCCATTCCATTCCATTCCATTCCATTCCATTCCATTCCATTCCATTCCATTCCATTCCTTTCTACTCGGGTTGATTCCATTCTATTCCATTCCATTCCATTCGATTCCATTCGATTCCATTCGATTCCATTCTGTTCCATTCCATTCCATTCCATTCCATTCCATTCCATTCTATTCCATTGAATTCCATTCCGTTCCATTCCATTCCATTCCATTCCATTCCATTCCATTCCATTCCATTCCATTCCATTCCATTCCATTCCGTTCTACTCGGGTTGATTCCATTCCATTCCATTCCATTCCATTCGATTCCATTCGATTCCATTCGATTCCATTCCATTCCATTCCATTCCATTCCATTCCATTCCATTCCTTTCCAATCCATTCCATTCTACTCGGGTTGATTCCATTCCATTCCATTCCATTCCCTTCCATTCCATTCCATTCGGTTCCATTCCATTCCATTCGATTCCACTCCATTTCACTCCATTCCATTACTTTCCGTTCCGTTCCATTCCGTTCCATTCCATTCGATTCCTTTCTACTCGTGTTGATTCCATTCTATTCCACTCCATTCCATTCGATTCCATTCGATTCCATTCGATTCCATTCCATTCCATTCCATTCCATTCCATTCCATGCCATTCCATTCCATTCCATTCCATTCCATGCCATTCCATTCCATTCCATTCCATTCCGTTCTACTCGGGTTGATTCCATTCCATTCTATTCCATTCCATTCCATTCCATTTCTTTGAATTCCATTCCATTCCATTCCATTCCATTCCGTTCTACTCGGGTTGATTCCATTCCTTTCCATTCCATTCCATTCCATTCCATTCCATTTAATTATATTCCATTCCATTTCAATCCATTCCATTCTACTCGGGTTGATTCCATTCCATTCCATTCCATTCCATTCCATTCCATTGAATTCCATTCCATTCCATTCCATTCCATTCCATTCCGTTCTACTCGGGTTGATTCTATTCCCTTCCATTCCATTCCATTCCATTCCATTGAATTCCATTCCATTCCATTCCATTCCTTTCCATTCCATTCCATTCAATTCCATTCCGTTCTACTCGGGTTGATTCCTTTCCATTCCATTCCATTCCATTCCATTCCATTCCATTCCATTCCATTCGATTCCATTCGATTCCATTCCATTCCATTCCATTCCAGTCCATTCCATTCCATTCCATTACAATCCAGTCCATTCTACTCGGGTTGATTCCATTCCATTTCATTCCATTCCATTCTATTGCATTGAATTCCATTCCATTCCATTCCATTCCATTCCATTCCATTCCGTTCCATTCCATTCGATTCCATTCCATTCCATTCCATTCCATTCCATTCCATTCGATTCCATTCGATTCCATTCCATTCCATTCCATTCCACTCCATTCCATTCCATTCCATTCCATTCCATTCCTTTCCATTCCATTCCATTCCGTTCTACTCGGGTTGATTCCATTCCATTCCATTCCATTCCATTCCATTCCATTCGATTCCATTCCATTCCATTCCATTTCGTTCCATTCCATTCCATTCCTTTCTACTCGGGTTGATTCCATTCTATTCCATTCGATTCCATTCGATTCCATTCGATTCCATTCGATTCCATTCCATTCCATTCCATTCCATTCCATTCCATTCTATTCCATTGAATTCCATTCCATTCCATTCCATTCGATTCCATTCGATTCCATTCCATTCCATTCCATTCCATTCCATTCCATTCCATTCCATTCCATTCCATTCCATTCCATTCTACCCGGGTTGATTCCATTCCATTCCATTCCATTCCATTCCATTCGATTCCATTCGATTCCATTCGATTCCATTCCATTCCATTCCATTCCATTCCATTCCAATCCATTCCATTCTACTCGGGTTGATTCCATTCCATTCCATTCCATTCCATTCCATTCCCTTCCATTCCATTCCATTCGGTTCCATTCGATTCCATTCGATTCCATTCCATTTCACTCCATTTCATTCCTTTCCGTTCCGTTCCATTCCGTTCCTTTCCATTCCATTCCTTTCTACTCGGGTTGATTCCATTCTATTCCACTCCATTCCATTCGATTCCATTCGATTCCATTCGATTCCATTCCATTCCATTCCATTCCATTCCATTCCATTCCATTTCATTCCATTCCATGCCATTCCATGCCATTCCATTCCATTCCATTCCATTCCATGCCATTCCATTCCATTCCATTCCATTCCGTTCTACTCGGGTTGATTCCATTCCATTCCATTCCATTCCATTCCATTCCATTCCATTCCATTCGATTCCATTCCATTCGATTCCATTCCATTCCATTCCATTCCATTCCATTCCATTCCATTACAATCCATTCCATTCGATTCCATTCCATTCCATTCCATTCCATTCCATTCCATTCCATTCCATTCGATTCCATTCGATTCCATTCGATTCCATTCGATTACATTCCATTCCATTCCATTCCATTCCATTCCATTCCATTCCATTCCTTTCCATTCCATTCCATTCCGTTCTACTCGGGTTGATTCCATTCCATTCCATTCCATTCCATTCCATTCCATTCCATTCCATTATATTCCATTGAATTCCATTCCATTCCATTCCATTCCATTCCATTCCATTCCATTCCATTCCATTCCGTTCTTCTCGGGTTGATTCCATTCCATTCCATTCCATTCCATTCCATTCCATTCCATTCCATTCCATTCCATTACAATCCATTCCATTCTACTCGGGTTGATTCCATTCCATTTCATTGCATTCCATTCTATTCCATTCAATTCCATTCCATTCCATTCCATTCCATTGCACTCCATTCCATTCCATTCCGTTCCATTCCATTCGATTCCATTCCATTCCATTCCATTCCATTCCATTCGATTCCATTCGATTCCATTCGATTCCATTCGATTCCATTCGATTCCATTCCATTACATTCCATTCCATTCCATTCCATTCCATTCCATACCATTCCATTCCATTCCTTTCCATTCCATTCCATTCCGTTCTACTCGGTTTGATTCCATTCCATTCCATTCCATTCCATTACTTTCGATTCCATTCGATTCCATTCGATTCCATTCGATTCCATTCCATTCCATTGAATTCCATTCCATTCCTTTCCATTCCATTCCATTCCATTCCATTCCATTCCATTCCATTCCGTTCTACTCGGGTTGATTCCATTCCATTCCAATCCATTCCATTCCATTCCATTCCATTCCTTTCCATTCCATTACAATCCATTCCATTCTACTCGGGTTGATTCCATTCCATTTCATTGCATTCCATTCTATTCCATTCAATTCCATTCCATTCCATTCCATTCCATTCCATTCCATTCCATTCCATTCCGTTCCATTCCATTCGATTCCATTCCATTCCATTCCATTCCATTCCATTCCATTCCATTCCATTCCACTCGATTCCATTCCATTACATTCCATTCCATTACACTCCATTCCATTCCATTCCATTCCATTCCATTCCTTTCCATTCCATTCCATTCCGTTCTACTCGGGTTGATTCCATTCCATTCCATTCCATTCCATTCCATTCCATTCCATTCCATTCCATTCAATTCCATTCCGTTCTACTGGGGTTGATTCCATTCCATTCCATTCCATTCCATTCCATTCCATTCCATTCCATTCCATTCCATTCCCTTCTACTCGGGTTGATTCCATTCCATTCCATTCCATTCCATTCCATTCCATTCCATTCCATTCCATTCCATTCCATTCCATTCCATTGAATTCCATTCCTTTCCATTCCATTCCATTCCATTCCATTCCATTCCATTCCATTCCGTTCTACTGGGGTTGATTCCATTCCATTCCATTCCATTCCATTCCATTCCATTCCATTCCATTCCATTCCATTCCCTTCTACTCGGGTTGATTCCATTCCATTCCATTCCATTCCATTCCATTCCATTCCATTCCATTCCATTCCATTGAATTCCATTCCTTTCCATTCCATTCCATTCCATTCCATTCCATTCCATTCCATTCCATTCCATTCCATTCCGTTCTACTCGGGTTGATTCCATTCCATTCCATTCCATTCCATTCCATTCCATTCCATTCCATTCGATTCCATTCCATTCCATTCCATTCAATTCCATTCCATTCCATTCCATTCCATTCCATTCGATTCCATTCGATTCCATTCCATTCCATTACATTATATTCCATTCCATTCCAATCCATTCCATTCTACTCGGGTTGATTCCATTCCATTCCATTCCACTCCATTCCATTCCCTTCCATTCCATTCCATTCGGTTCCATTCGATTCCATTCGATTCCATTCCATTCCATTCCAATCCATTCCATTCTACTCGGGATGATTCCATTCCATTCCATTCCAGTCTATTCCATTCCTTTCCATTTCATTCCAGTCCATTCCATTCGATTCCATTCCATTCCATTCCAGTCTATTCCATTCCTTTCCATTTCATTCCAGTCCATTCCATTCGATTCCATTCCATTCCTTTCCATTTCATTGCATTCCATTCCATTCCATTCCATTCCATTCCATTCCATTCCATTCCATTCCATTCCTTTCTACTCGGGTTGATTCCATTCTATTCCATTCCATTCCATTCGATTCCATTCGATTCCATTCGATTCCATTCTGTTCCATTCCATTCCATTCCATTCCATTCCATTCTATTCCATTGAATTCCATTCCATTCCATTCCATTCCATTCCATTCCATTCCATTCCATTCCATTCCATTCCATTCCATTCCATTCCATTCCGTTCTACTCGGGTTGATTCCATTCCATTCCATTCCATTCCATTCGATTCCATTCGATTCCATTCGATTCCATTCCATTCCATTCCATTCCATTCCATTCCATTCCATTCCTTTCCAATCCATTCCATTCTACTCGGGTTGATTCCATTCCATTCCATTCCATTCCCTTCCATTCCATTCCATTCGGTTCCATTCCATTCCATTCGATTCCACTCCATTTCACTCCATTCCATTACTTTCCGTTCCGTTCCATTCCGTTCCATTCCATTCGATTCCTTTCTACTCGTGTTGATTCCATTCTATTCCACTCCATTCCATTCGATTCCATTCGATTCCATTCGATTCCATTCCATTCCATTCCATTCCATTCCATTCCATGCCATTCCATTCCATTCCATTCCATTCCATGCCATTCCATTCCATTCCATTCCATTCCGTTCTACTCGGGTTGATTCCATTCCATTCTATTCCATTCCATTCCATTCCATTTCTTTGAATTCCATTCCATTCCATTCCATTCCATTCCGTTCTACTCGGGTTGATTCCATTCCTTTCCATTCCATTCCATTCCATTCCATTCCATTCCATTTAATTATATTCCATTCCATTTCAATCCATTCCATTCTACTCGGGTTGATTCCATTCCATTCCATTCCATTCCATTACATTCCATTGAATTCCATTCCATTCCATTCCATTCCATTCCATTCCGTTCTACTCGGGTTGATTCTATTCCCTTCCATTCCATTCCATTCCATTCCATTGAATTCCATTCCATTCCATTCCATTCCTTTCCATTCCATTCCATTCAATTCCATTCCGTTCTACTCGGGTTGATTCCTTTCCATTCCATTCCATTCCATTCCATTCCATTCCATTCCATTCCATTCCATTCCATTCCATTCCATTCCAGTCCATTCCATTCCATTCCATTACAATCCAGTCCATTCTACTCGGGTTGATTCCATTCCATTTCATTCCATTCCATTCTATTGCATTGAATTCCATTCCATTCCATTCCATTCCATTCCATTCCATTCCATTCCGTTCCATTCCATTCGATTCCATTCCATTCCATTCCATTCCATTCCATTCGATTCCATTCGATTCCATTCGATTCCATTCCATTCCATTCCATTCCACTCCATTCCATTCCATTCCATTCCATTCCATTCCTTTCCATTCCATTCCATTCCGTTCTACTCGGGTTGATTCCAATCCATTCCATTCCATTCCATTCCATTCCATTCCATTATATTCCATTGAATTCCATTCCATTCCATTCCATTCCATTTCTTTCCATTCCATTCCGTTCTACTCGGGTTGATCCCATTCCACTGCATTCCATTCCATTCCATTCCATTCCATTCCATTCCATTCGATTCCATTCGATTCCATTCCATTCCATTCCATTCCATTCCATTCCATTCCATTCCGTTCCATTCCGTTCCATTCCATTCGATTCCATTCGATTCCATTCGATTCCATTCCATTCCATTCCATTCCATTCAATTCCATTCCATTTCATTTCATTCTATTCCACTGAATTCCATTCCATTCCATTCCATTCCTTTCCATTCCAGTCCATTCCGTTCTACTCGGGTTGAATCCATTCCATTCCATTCCATTCCTTTCCATTCCATTACAATCCATTCCATTCGATTCCATTCCATTCCATTCCATTCCATTCCATTCCATTCGATTCCATTCGATTCCATTCGATTCCATTCGATTCCATTCCATTCCATTGAATTCCATTCCATTCCTTTCCATTCGATTCCATTCCATTCCATTCCATTCCATTCCATTCCATTCCATTCCATTCCGTTCTACTCGGGTTGATTCCATTCCATTCCAATCCATTCCATTCCATTCCATTCCATTCCTTTCCATTCCATTACAATCCATTCCATTCTACTCGGGTTGATTCCATTCCATTTAATTGCATTCCATTCTATTCCATTCCATTCCATTCCATTCTATTCCATTCCATTCCATTCCATTCCATTCCATTCCATTCCATTCCATTCCATTCCATTCGATTCCATTCGATTCCATTCCATTACATTCCATTCCATTACACTCCATTCCATTCCATTCCATTCCATTCCATTCCTTTCCATTCCATTCCATTCCTTTCTACTCGGGTTGATTCCGTTCCATTCCATTCCATTCCATTCAATTCCATTCCATTCCATTCCATTCCATTCCATTCCATTCCGTTCTACTGGGGTTGATTCCATTCCATTCCATTCCATTCCATTCCATTCCATTCCATTCCATTCCATTCCATTCCATTCCATTCCGTTCTACTCGGGTTGATTCCATTCCATTCCATTCCATTCCATTCCATTCCATTCCATTCCATTCCATTGAATTCCATTCCTTTCCATTCCATTCCATTCCATTCCATTCCATTCCATTCCAATCCATTCCATTCCATTCCATTCCGTTCTACTCGGGTTGATTCCATTCCATTCCATTCCATTCCATTCCATTCCATTCCATTCCATTCGATTCCATTCCATTCCATTCCATTCCATTCCATTCCATTCCATTCCATTCGATTCCATTCGATTCCATTCCATTCCATTACATTATATTCCATTCCATTCCAATCCATTCCATTCTACTCGGGTTGATTCCATTCCATTCCATTCCATTCCATTCCATTCCCTTCCATTCCATTCCATTCGGTTCCATTCGATTCCATTCGATTCCATTCCATTCCATTCCAATCCATTCCATTCTACTCGGGATGATTCCATTCTATTCCATTCCAGTCTATTCCATTCCTTTCCATTTCATTCCAGTCCATTCCATTCGATTCCATTCCATTCCATTCCAGTCTATTCCATTCCTTTCCATTTCATTCCAGTCCATTCCATTCGATTCCATTCCATTCCTTTCCATTTCATTGCATTCCATTCCATTCCATTCCATTCCATTCCATTCCATTCCATTCCATTCCATTCCTTTCTACTCGGGTTGATTCCATTCTATTCCATTCCATTCCATTCGATTCCATTCGATTCCATTCGATTCCATTCTGTTCCATTCCATTCCATTCCATTCCATTCCATTCTATTCCATTGAATTCCATTCCATTCCATTCCATTCCATTCCATTGAATTCCATTCCATTCCATTCCATTCCATTCCATTCCATTCCATTCCATTCCATTCCGTTCTACTCGGGTTGATTCCATTCCATTCCATTCCATTCCATTCGATTCCATTCGATTCCATTCGATTCCATTCCATTCCATTCCATTCCATTCCTTTCCAATCCTTTCCATTCTACTCGGGTTGATTCCATTCCATTCCATTCCATTCCCTTCCATTCCATTCCATTCGGTTCCTTTCGATTCCATTCGATTTCACTCCATTTCACTCCATTCCATTACTTTCCGTTCCGTTCCATTCCGTTCCGTTCCATTCGATTCCTTTCTACTCGTGTTGATTCCATTCTATTCCACTCCATTCCATTCGATTCCATTCGATTCCATTCGATTCCATTCCATTCCATTCCATTCCATTCCATTCCATTCCATTTCATTCCATTCCATTCCATTCCATGCCATTCCATTCCATTCCATTCCATTCCATGCCATTCCATTCCATTCCATTCCATTCCGTTATACTCGGGTTGATTCCATTCCATTCTATTCCATTCCATTCCATTCCATTTCTTTGAATTCCATTCCATTCCATTCCATTCCATTCCGTTCTACTCGGGTTGATTCCATTCCTTTCCATTCCATTCCATTCCATTCCATTCCTTTTAATTATATTCCATTCCATTTCAATCCATTCCATTCTACTCGGGTTGATTCCATTCCATTCCATTCCATTCCATTCCATTCCGTTCTACTCGGGTTGATTCTATTCCCTTCCATTCCATTCCATTCCATTCCATTGAATTCCATTCCATTCCATTCCATTCCTTTCCATTCCATTCCATTCAATTCCATTCCGTTCTACTCGGGTTGATTCCTTTCCATTCCATTCCATTCCATTCCATTCCATTCCATTCCATTCCATTCGATTCCATTCGATTCCATTCCATTCCATTCCATTCCAGTCCATTCCATTCCATTCCATTACAATCCATTCCATTCTACTCGGGTTGATTCCATTCCATTTCATTCCATTCCATTCTATTCCATTGAATTCCATTCCATTCCATTCCATTCCATTCCATTCCATTCCATTCCATTCCGTTCCATTCCATTCGATTCCATTCCATTCCATTCCATTCCATTCCATTCCATTCGATTCCATTCGATTCCATTCGATTCCATTCCATTCCATTCCATTCCATTCCATTCCATTCCATTCCTTTCCATTCCATTCCATTCCGTTCTACTCGGGTTGATTCCATTCCATTCCATTCCATTCCATTCCATTCCATTCCATTCCATTCCATTCCATTCCTTTCTACTCGGGTTGATTCCATTCTATTCCATTCCATTCCATTCGATTCCATTCGATTCCATTCGATTCCATTCTGTTCCATTCCATTCCATTCCATTCCATTCCATTCCATTCTATTCCATTGAATTCCATTCCATTCCATTCCATTCCATTCCATTCCATTCCATTCCATTCCATTCCATTCCATTCCATTCCATTCCATTCCATTCCATTCCATTCCGTTCTACTCGGGTTGATTCCATT
Source organism: Gorilla gorilla gorilla (assembly GCF_029281585.2). NCBI lineage: Eukaryota > Metazoa > Chordata > Mammalia > Primates > Hominidae > Gorilla > Gorilla gorilla. The sequence continues at coordinate 59,528,493 of NC_073239.2, forward strand.
CCATTCCATTCCATTCCATTCGATTCCATTCGATTCCATTCGATTCCATTCCATTCCATTCCATTCCATTCCATTCCATTCCATTCCTTTCCAATCCATTCCATTCTACTCGGGTTGATTCCATTCCATTCCATTCCATTCCCTTCCATTCCATTCCATTCGGTTCCATTCCATTCCATTCGATTCCACTCCATTTCACTCCATTCCATTACTTTCCGTTCCGTTCCATTCCGTTCCATTCCATTCGATTCCTTTCTACTCGTGTTGATTCCATTCTATTCCACTCCATTCCATTCGATTCCATTCGATTCCATTCGATTCCATTCCATTCCATTCCATTCCATTCCATTCCATTCCATGCCATTCCATTCCATTCCATTCCATTCCATGCCATTCCATTCCATTCCATTCCATTCCGTTCTACTCGGGTTGATTCCATTCCATTCTATTCCATTCCATTCCATTCCATTTCTTTGAATTCCATTCCATTCCATTCCATTCCATTCCGTTCTACTCGGGTTGATTCCATTCCTTTCCATTCCATTCCATTCCATTCCATTCCATTTAATTATATTCCATTCCATTTCAATCCATTCCATTCTACTCGGGTTGATTCCATTCCATTCCATTCCATTCCATTCCATTCCATTCCATTGAATTCCATTCCATTCCATTCCATTCCATTCCATTCCATTCCGTTCTACTCGGGTTGATTCTATTCCCTTCCATTCCATTCCATTCCATTCCATTGAATTCCATTCCATTCCATTCCATTCCTTTCCATTCCATTCCATTCAATTCCATTCCGTTCTACTCGGGTTGATTCCTTTCCATTCCATTCCATTCCATTCCATTCCATTCCATTCCATTCCATTCCATTCCATTCGATTCCATTCCATTCCATTCCATTCCAGTCCATTCCATTCCATTCTATTACAATCCAGTCCATTCTACTCGGGTTGATTCCATTCCATTTCATTCCATTCCATTCTATTGCATTGAATTCCATTCCATTCCATTCCATTCCATTCCATTCCATTCCGTTCCATTCCATTCGATTCCATTCCATTCCATTCCATTCCATTCCATTCCATTCGATTCCATTCGATTCCATTCGATTCCATTCCATTCCATTCCATTCCACTCCATTCCATTCCATTCCATTCCATTCCATTCCTTTCCATTCCATTCCATTCCGTTCTACTCGGGTTGATTCCATTCCATTCCATTCCATTCCATTCCATTATATTCCATTGAATTCCATTCCATTCCATTCCATTCCATTTCTTTCCATTCCATTCCGTTCTACTCGGGTTGATTCCATTCCACTGCATTCCATTCCATTCCATTCCATTCCATTCCATTCCATTCCATTCCATTCGATTCCATTCGATTCCATTCCATTCCATTCCATTCCATTCCATTCCATTCCATTCCATTCCATTCCGTTCCATTCCGTTCCATTCCATTCGATTCCATTCGATTCCATTCGATTCCATTCCATTCCATTCCATTCCATTTCATTTCATTCTATTCCACTGAATTCCATTCCATTCCATTCCATTCCTTTCCATTCCAGTCCATTCCGTTCTACTCGGGTTGAATCCATTCCATTCCATTCCATTCCTTTCCATTCCATTACAATCCATTCCATTCGATTCCATTCCATTCCATTCCATTCCATTCCATTCCATTCGATTCCATTCGATTCCATTCGATTCCATTCGATTCCATTCCATTCAATTGAATTCCATTCCATTCCTTTCCATTCGATTCCATTCCATTCCATTCCATTCCATTCCATTCCGTTCTACTCGGGTTGATTCCATTCCATTCCAATCCATTCCATTCCATTCCATTCCATTCCTTTCCATTCCATTACAATCCATTCCATTCTACTCGGGTTGATTCCATTCCATTTAATTGCATTCCATTCTATTCCATTCCATTCCATTCCATTCCATTCCATTCCATTCCATTCCATTCCATTCCGTTCCGTTCCATTCCATTCTATTCCATTCCATTCCATTCCATTCCATTCCATTCCATTCCATTCCATTCCATTCCATTCCATTCGATTCCATTCGATTCCATTCCATTACATTCCATTCCATTACACTCCATTCCATTCCATTCCATTCCATTCCATTCCTTTCCATTCCATTCCATTCCTTTCTACTCGGGTTGATTCCATTCCATTCCATTCCATTCCATTCCATTCCATTCCATTCCATTCCATTCCATTCCATTCCATTCCGTTCTACTGGGGTTGATTCCATTCCATTCCATTCCATTCCATTCCATTCCATTCCATTCCATTCCATTCCATTCCATTCCATTCCATTCCGTTCTACTCGGGTTGATTCCATTCCATTCCATTCCATTCCATTCCATTCCATTCCATTCCATTCCATTCCATTGAATTCCATTCCATTCCATTCCATTCCATTCCATTCCATTCCATTCCATTCCATTCCATTCCGTTCTACTCGGGTTGATTCCATTCCATTCCATTCCATTCCATTCCATTCCATTCCATTCCATTCCATTCCATTCCATTCCATTCCATTCGATTCCATTCCATTCCATTCCATTCCATTCAATTCCATTCCATTCCATTCCATTCGATTCCATTCCATTCCATTCCATTCCATTACATTATATTCCATTCCTTTCCAATCCATTCCATTCTACTCGGGTTGATTCCATTCCATTCCATTCCATTCCATTCCATTCCCTTCCATTCCATTCCATTCGGTTCCATTCGATTCCATTCGATTCCATTCCATTCCATTCCAATCCATTCCATTCTACTCGGGATGATTCCATTCTATTCCATTCCAGTCTATTCCATTCCTTTCCATTTCATTCCAGTCCATTCCATTCGATTCCATTCCATTCCATTCCAGTCTATTCCATTCCTTTCCATTTCATTCCAGTCCATTCCATTCGATTCCATTCCATTCCTTTCCATTTCATTGCATTCCATTCCATTCCATTCCATTCCATTCCATTCCATTCCATTCCATTCCATTCCATTCCTTTCTACTCGGGTTGATTCCATTCTATTCCATTCCATTCCATTCGATTCCATTCGATTCCATTCGATTCCATTCTGTTCCATTCCATTCCATTCCATTCCATTCCATTCTATTCCATTGAATTCCATTCCATTCCATTCCATTCCATTCCATTCCATTCCATTCCATTCCATTCCATTCCATTCCATTCCATTCCATTCCGTTCTACTCGGGTTGATTCCATTCCATTCCATTCCATTCCATTCGATTCCATTCGATTCCATTCGATTCCATTCCATTCCATTCCATTCCATTCCTTTCCAATCCTTTCCATTCTACTCGGGTTGATTCCATTCCATTCCATTCCATTCCCTTCCATTCCATTCCATTCGGTTCCATTCGATTCCATTCGATTCCACTCCATTTCACTCCATTCCATTACTTTCCGTTCCGTTCCATTCCGTTCCGTTCCATTCGATTCCTTTCTACTCGTGTTGATTCCATTCTATTCCACTCCATTCCATTCGATTCCATTCGATTCCATTCGATTCCATTCCATTCCATTCCATTCCATTCCATTCCATTCCATTTCATTCCATTCCATTCCATTCCATGCCATTCCATTCCATTCCATTCCATTCCATGCCATTCCATTCCATTCCATTCCATTCCGTTATACTCGGGTTGATTCCATTCCATTCTATTCCATTCCATTCCATTCCATTTCTTTGAATTCCATTCCATTCCATTCCATTCCATTCCGTTCTACTCGGGTTGATTCCATTCCTTTCCATTCCATTCCATTCCATTCCATTCCTTTTAATTATATTCCATTCCATTTCAATCCATTCCATTCTACTCGGGTTGATTCCATTCCATTCCATTCCATTCCATTCCATTCCGTTCTACTCGGGTTGATTCTATTCCCTTCCATTCCATTCCATTCCATTCCATTGAATTCCATTCCATTCCATTCCATTCCTTTCCATTCCATTCCATTCAATTCCATTCCGTTCTACTCGGGTTGATTCCTTTCCATTCCATTCCATTCCATTCCATTCCATTCCATTCCATTCCATTCGATTCCATTCGATTCCATTCCATTCCATTCCATTCCAGTCCATTCCATTCCATTCCATTACAATCCATTCCATTCTACTCGGGTTGATTCCATTCCATTTCATTCCATTCCATTCTATTCCATTGAATTCCATTCCATTCCATTCCATTCCATTCCATTCCATTCCATTCCATTCCGTTCCATTCCATTCGATTCCATTCCATTCCATTCCATTCCATTCCATTCCATTCCATTCGATTCCATTAGATTCCATTCGATTCCATTCCATTCCATTCCATTCCATTCCATTCCATTCCATTCCATTCCATTCCTTTCCATTCCATTCCATTCCGTTCTACTCGGGTTGATTCCATTCCATTCCATTCCATTCCATTCCATTCCATTCCATTCCATTCCATTCCATTCCATTCCTTTCTACTCGGGTTGATTCCATTCTATTCCATTCCATTCCATTCGATTCCATTCGATTCCATTCGATTCCATTCTGTTCCATTCCATTCCATTCCATTCCATTCCATTCCATTCTATTCCATTGAATTCCATTCCATTCCATTCCATTCCATTCCATTCCATTCCATTCCATTCCATTCCATTCCATTCCGTTCTACTCGGGTTGATTCCATTCCATTCCATTCCATTCCATTCGATTCCATTCGATTCCATTCCATTCCATTCCATTCCATTCCATTCCATTCCATTCCTTTCCAATCCATTCCATTCTACTCGGGTTGATTCCATTCCATTCCATTCCATTCCCTTCCATTCCATTCCATTCGGTTCCATTCCATTCCATTCGATTCCACTCCATTTCACTCCATTCCATTACTTTCCGTTCCGTTCCATTCCGTTCCATTCCATTCGATTCCTTTCTACTCGTGTTGATTCCATTCTATTCCACTCCATTCCATTCGATTCCATTCGATTCCATTCGATTCCATTCCATTCCATTCCATTCCATTCCATTCCATGCCATTCCATTCCATTCCATTCCATTCCATGCCATTCCATTCCATTCCATTCCATTCCGTTCTACTCGGGTTGATTCCATTCCATTCTATTCCATTCCATTCCATTCCATTTCTTTGAATTCCATTCCATTCCATTCCATTCCATTCCGTTCTACTCGGGTTGATTCCATTCCTTTCCATTCCATTCCATTCCATTCCATTCCATTTAATTATATTCCATTCAATTTCAATCCATTCCATTCTACTCGGGTTGATTCCATTCCATTCCATTCCATTCCATTCCATTCCATTGAATTCCATTCCATTCCATTCCATTCCATTCCATTCCGTTCTACTCGGGTTGATTCTATTCCCTTCCATTCCATTCCATTCCATTCCATTGAATTCCATTCCATTCCATTCCATTCCTTTCCATTCCATTCCATTCAATTCCATTCCGTTCTACTCGGGTTGATTCCTTTCCATTCCATTCCATTCCATTCCATTCCATTCCATTCCATTCCATTCCATTCGATTCCATTCGATTCCATTCCATTCCATTCCATTCCAGTCCATTCCATTCCATTCCATTACAATCCAGTCCATTCTACTCGGGTTGATTCCATTCCATTTCATTCCATTCCATTCTATTGCATTGAATTCCATTCCATTCCATTCCATTCCATTCCATTCCATTCCGTTCCATTCCATTCGATTCCATTCCATTCCATTCCATTCCATTCCATTCCATTCCATTCCATTCGATTCCATTCGATTCCATTCCATTCCATTCCATTCCACTCCATTCCATTCCATTCCATTCCATTCCATTCCTTTCCATTCCATTCCATTCCGTTCTACTCGGGTTGATTCCATTCCATTCCATTCCATTCCATTCCATTCCATTCCATTATATTCCATTGAATTCCATTCCATTCCATTCCATTCCATTTCTTTCCTTTCCATTCCGTTCTACTCGGGTTGATTCCATTCCACTGCATTCCATTCCATTCCATTCCATTCCATTCCATTCCATTCCATTCCATTCCATTCGATTCCATTCGATTCCATTCCATTCCATTCCATTCCATTCCATTCCATTCCATTCCATTCCGTTCCATTCCGTTCCATTCCATTCGATTCCATTCGATTCCATTCGATTCCATTCCATTCCATTCCATTCCATTCAATTCCATTCCATTTCATTTCATTCTATTCCACTGAATTCCATTCCATTCCATTCCATTCCTTTCCATTCCAGTCCATTCCGTTCTACTCGGGTTGAATCCATTCCATTCGATTCCATTCCATTCCATTCCATTCCATTCCATTCGATTCCATTCGATTCCATTCGATTCCATTCGATTCCATTCCATTCCATTGAATTCCATTCCATTCCTTTCCATTCGATTCCATTCCATTCCATTCCATTCCATTCCATTCCGTTCTACTCGGGTTGATTCCATTCCATTCCAATCCATTCCATTCCATTCCATTCCATTCCTTTCCATTCCATTACAATCCATTCCATTCTACTCGGGTTGATTCCATTCCATTTAATTGCATTCCATTCTATTCCATTCCATTCCATTCCATTCCATTCCATTCCATTCCATTCCATTCCATTCCGTTCCGTTCCATTCCATTCTATTCCATTCCATTCCATTCCATTCCATTCCATTCCATTCCATTCCATTCCATTCCATTCCATTCGATTCCATTCGATTCCATTCCATTACATTCCATTCCATTACACTCCATTTCATTCCATTCCATTCCATTCCATTCCTTTCCATTCCATTCCATTCCTTTCTACTCGGGTTGATTCCATTCCATTCCATTCCATTCCATTCCATTCCATTCCATTCCATTCCATTCCATTCCATTCCGTTCTACTGGGGTTGATTCCATTCCATTCCATTCCATTCCATTCCATTCCATTCCATTCCATTCCATTCCATTCCATTCCATTCCGTTCTACTCGGGTTGATTCCATTCCATTCCATTCCATTCCATTCCATTCCATTCCATTCCATTGAATTCCATTCCTTTCCATTCCATTCCATTCCATTCCATTCCATTCCATTCCATTCCATTCCATTCCATTCCATTCCGTTCTAATCGGGTTGATTCCATTCCATTCCATTCCATTCCATTCCATTCCATTCCATTCCATTCCATTCCATTCCATTCGATTCCATTCCATTCCATTCCATTCCATTCCATTCCATTCCATTCCATTCCATTCGATTCCATTCGATTCCATTCCATTCCATTACATTATATTCCATTCCATTCCAATCCATTCCATTCTACTCGGGTTGATTCCATTCCATTCCATTCCATTCCATTCCATTCCCTTCCATTCCATTCCATTCGGTTCCATTCGATTCCATTCGATTCCATTCCATTCCATTCCAATCCATTCCATTCTACTCGGGATGATTCCATTCTATTCCATTCCAGTCTATTCCATTCCTTTCCATTTCATTCCAGTCCATTCCATTCGATTCCATTCCATTCCATTCCAGTCTATTCCATTCCTTTCCATTTCATTCCAGTCCATTCCATTCGATTCCATTCCATTCCTTTCCATTTCATTGCATTCCATTCCATTCCATTCCATTCCATTCCATTCCATTCCATTCCATTCCATTCCTTTCTACTCGGGTTGATTCCATTCTATTCCATTCCATTCCATTCGATTCCATTCGATTCCATTCGATTCCATTCTGTTCCATTCCATTCCATTCCATTCCATTCCATTCTATTCCATTGAATTCCATTCCATTCCATTCCATTCCATTCCATTCCATTCCATTCCATTCCATTCCATTCCATTCCATTCCATTCCGTTCTACTCGGGTTGATTCCATTCCATTCCATTCCATTCCATTCGATTCCATTCGATTCCATTCGATTCCATTCCATTCCATTCCATTCCATTCCTTTCCAATCCTTTCCATTCTACTCGGGTTGATTCCATTCCATTCCATTCCATTCCCTTCCATTCCATTCCATTCGGTTCCATTCGATTCCATTCGATTCCACTCCATTTCACTCCATTCCATTACTTTCCGTTCCGTTCCATTCCGTTCCGTTCCATTCGATTCCTTTCTACTCGTGTTGATTCCATTCTATTCCACTCCATTCCATTCGATTCCATTCGATTCCATTCGATTCCATTCCATTCCATTCCATTCCATTCCATTCCATTCCATTCCATTTCATTCCATTCCATTCCATTCCATGCCATTCCATTCCATTCCATTCCATTCCATGCCATTCCATTCCATTCCATTCCATTCCGTTCTACTCGGGTTGATTCCATTCCATTCTATTCCATTCCATTCCATTCCATTTCTTTGAATTCCATTCCATTCCATTCCATTCCATTCCGTTCTACTCGGGTTGATTCCATTCCTTTCCATTCCATTCCATTCCATTCCATTCCTTTTAATTATATTCCATTCCATTTCAATCCATTCCATTCTACTCGGGTTGATTCCATTCCATTCCATTCCATTCCATTCCATTCCGTTCTACTCGGGTTGATTCTATTCCCTTCCATTCCATTCCATTCCATTCCATTGAATTCCATTCCATTCCATTCCATTCCTTTCCATTCCATTCCATTCAATTCCATTCCGTTCTACTCGGGTTGATTCCTTTCCATTCCATTCCATTCCATTCCATTCCATTCCATTCGATTCCATTCGATTCCATTCCATTCCATTCCATTCCAGTCCATTCCATTCCATTCCATTACAATCCATTCCATTCTACTCGGGTTGATTCCATTCCATTTCATTCCATTCCATTCTATTCCATTGAATTCCATTCCATTCCATTCCATTCCATTCCATTCCATTCCATTCCATTCCGTTCCATTCCATTCGATTCCATTCCATTCCATTCCATTCCATTCCATTCCATTCCATTCGATTCCATTCGATTCCATTCCATTCCATTCCATTCCATTCCATTCCATTCCATTCCATTCCATTCCATTCCATTCCTTTCCATTCCATTCCATTCCGTTCTACTCGGGTTGATTCCATTCCATTCCATTCCATTCCATTCCATTCCATTCCATTCCATTCCATTCCATTCCATTATATTCCATTGAATTCCATTCCATTCCATTCCATTCCATTTCTTTCCATTCCATTCCGTTCTACTCGGGTTGATTCCATTCCACTCCATTCCATTCCATTCCATTCCATTCCATTCCATTCCATTCCATTCCATTCCATTCGATTCCATTCGATTCCATTCCATTCCATTCCATTCCATTCCATTCCATTCCATTCCATTCCATTCTATTCCGTTCCATTCCGTTCCATTCCATTCGATTCCATTCGATTCCATTCGATTCCATTCCATTCCATTCCATTCAATTCCATTCCATTTCATTTCATTCTATTCCACTGAATTCCATTCCATTCCATTCCATTCCTTTGCATTCCAGTCCATTCCGTTCTACTCGGGTTGAATCCATTCCATTCCATTCCATTCCTTTCCATTCCATTACAATCCATTCCATTCGATTCCATTCCATTCCATTCCATTCCATTCCATTCCATTCCATTCCATTCGATTCCATTCGATTCCATTCGATTCCATTCGATTCCATTCCATTCCATTCCATTCCATTCCATTCCATTCCATTCCTTTCCATTCCATTCCATTCCGTTCTACTCGGGTTGATTCCATTCCATTCCATTCCATTCCATTCCATTCCATTCCGTTCCATTCCATTATATTCCATTGAATTCCATTCCATTCCATTCCATTCCATTCCATTCCATTCCATTCCATTCCATTCCATTCCATTCCATTCCATTCCGTTCTACTCGGGTTGATTCCATTCCATTCCATTCCATTCCATTCCATTCCATTCCATTCCATTCCATTCCAATCCATTCCATTCTACTCGGGTTGATTCTATTCCATTCCATTCCAGTCTATTCCATTCCTTTCCATTTCATTCCAGTCCATTCCATTCGATTCCATTCCATTCCTTTCCATTTCATTGCATTCCATTCCATTCCATTCCATTTCGTTCCATTCCATTCCATTCCTTTCTACTCGGGTTGATTCCATTCTATTCCATTCCATTCCATTCGATTCCATTCGATTCCATTCGATTCCATTCCATTCCATTCCATTCCATTCCATTCCATTCCATTCTATTCCATTGAATTCCATTCCATTCCATTCCATTCGATTCCATTCGATTCCATTCCATTCCATTCCATTCCCTTCCATTCCATTCCATTCGGTTCCATTCGATTCCATTCGATTCCATTCCATTTCACTCCATTTCATTCCTTTCCATTCCGTTCCATTCCGTTCCGTTCCATTCCATTCCTTTCTACTCGGGTTGATTCCATTCTATTCCACTCCATTCCATTCGATTCCATTCGATTCCATTCGATTCCATTCCATTCCATTCCATTCCATTCCATTCCATTCCATTTCATTCCATTCCATTCCATTCCATGCCATTCCATTCCATTCCATTCCATTCCATGCCATTCCATTCCATTCCATTCCATTCCGTTCTACTCGGGTTGATTCCATTCCATTCTATTCCATTCCATTCCATTCCATTTCTTTGAATTCCATTCCATTCCATTCCATTCCATTCCGTTCTACTCGGGTTGATTCCATTCCTTTCCATTCCATTCCATTCCATTCTATTGCATTCCATTCCATTCCAATCCATTCCATTCTACTCGGGTTGATTCCATTCCATTCCATTCCATTCCATTCTATTCCATTGAATTAAATTCCATTCCATTCCATTCCATTCCATTCCATTCCATTCCATTCCATTCCATTCCATTCCATTCCGTTCTACTCGGGTTGATTCTATTCCCTTCCATTCCATTCCATTCCATTCCATTGAATTCCATTCCATTCCATTCCATTCCTTTCCATTCCATTCCATTCAATTCCATTCCGTTCTACTCGGGTTGATTCCATTCCATTCCATTCCATTCCATTCCATTCCATTCCATACCATTCGATTCCATTCGATTCCATTCCATTCCATTCCATTCCATTCCATTACAATCCATTCCATTCTACTCGGGTTGATTCCATTCCATTTCATTCCATTCCATTCTATTCCATTGAATTCCATTCCATTCCATTCCTTTCCATTCCATTCCATTCCATTCCGTTCCATTCCATTCGATTCCATTCCATTCCATTCCATTCCATTCCATTCCATTCCATTCGATTCCATTCGATTACATTCCATTCCATTCCATTCCATTCCTTTCCATTCCATTCCATTCATTCCATTCCTTTCCATTCCATTCCATTCCGTTCTACTCGGGTTGATTCCATTCCATTCCATTCCATTCCATTCCATTCCATTCCATTCCATTCCATTCGATTCCATTCCATTCCATTCCATTCCATTCCATTCCGTTCCATCCCGTTCCATTCCGTTCCATTCCATTCGATTCCATTCGATTCCATTCGATTCCATTCCATTCCATTCCATTCCATTCATTCCATTCCATTCCATTCCATTCCTTTCCATTCCAATCCCTTCCGTTCTACTCGGGTTGATTCCATTCCATTCCATTCCATTCCATTCCATTCCATTCCATTCCATTCCATTCCATTCCAATCCATTCCATTCTATTCCATTCCATTCCATTCTATTCCATTGAATTCCATTCCTTTCCATTCCATTCCATTCCATTCCATTCCATTCCATTCCATTCCATTCCATTCCTTTCCATTCCATTCCGTTCTACTCAGGTTGATTCCATTCCATTCCATTCCATTCCATTCCATTCCATTCCATTCCATTCCATTCCATTCCATTCCACTCCATTCCATCCCTTTCCATTCCATTCCATTCCATTCCACTCCATTCCATCCGATTCCATTCGATTCCATTCCATTCCATTCAATTCCATTCCATTCCATTTCATTCCAATCCACTCCATTCTATTCGGGTTGATTCCATTCCATTCTATTCCATTCCATTCCATTCCATTCCATTCCATTCCATTCTATTCTATTCCATTCCATTCCATTCCATTCCATTCCATTCCATTCCATTCCATTCCATTCCAAACCATTCCATTCCATTCCGTTCTACTCGGGTTTATTCCATTCCATTCCATTCCATTCGATTCTATTCCATTGAATTCCATTCCATTCCATTCCATTCCATTCCATTCCATTCTATTCTATTCCATTCCATTCCATTCCATTCCATTCCATTCTTTTCGATTCCATTCCATTCCATTCCATTCCATTCCATTCCTTTCGATTCCATTCCATTCCATTCCATTCCATTCCATTCCATTCCATTCCAAACCATTCCATTCCATTCCGTTCTACTCGGGTTTATTCCATTCCATTCCATTCCATTCGATTCTATTCCATTGAATTCCATTCCATTCCATTCCATTCCATTCCATTCCATTCCATTCCATTCCATTCCATTCCATTCTACTCGGGTTGATTCCATTCCATTGCATTCCATTCCATTCCATTCCATTCGATTCCATTCTATTCCATTCCATTCCATTCCATTCCATTCCATTCCATTCCATTTCATTCCATTCCATTCCATTCCATGCCATTCCATTCCATTCCATTCCATTCCATTCCGTTCTACTCGGGTTGATTCCACTCCATTCCATTCCATTCCATTCCATTCCATTTCTTTGAATGCCATTCCATTCCATTCCATTCCATTCCGTTCTACTCGGGTTGATTCCATTCCATTCCACTCCATTCCATTCCATTCCATTCCATTCCATTCGATTCCATTCGATTCCATTCCATTCCATTCCATTCCATTCCATTCCATTCATTCCATTCCATTACAATCCATTCCATTCTACTCGGGTTGATTCCATACCATTTCATTGCATTCCATTCTATTCCATTCAATTCCATTCCATTCCATTCCATTCCATTCCATTCCATTCCATTCCATTCCATTCCATTCCGTTCCATTCCATTCGATTCCATTCCATTCCATTCCATTGCATTCCATTCCATTCGATTCCATTCGATTCCATTCCATTCCATTCCATTCCATTCCATTCCATTCCATTCCATTCCATTCCATTCCATTCCATTCCATTCCATTCCATTCCTTTCCATTCCATTCCATTCCGTTCTACTCGGGTTGATTCCATTCCATTCCATTCAATTCCATTCCATTCCATTCCATTCCATTCCATTCCATTATATTCCATTGAATTCCATTCCATTCCATTCCATTCCATTCCATTCCATTCCATTCAATTCCATTCCATTCCATTCCATTCCATTCCATTCCGTTCTACTCGGGTTGATTCCATTCCATTCCATTCCATTCCATTCCATTCCATTCCATTCCATTCTACTCGGGTTGATTCCATTCCATTCCATTCCATTCCTTTCCATTCCATTCCATTCCATTCCATTCCATTCCATTACATTCCATTACATTCCATTTGATTCCATTCGATTCCATTCGATTCCATTCTATTCCATTCCATTCCATCACATTATATTCCATTCCATTCCAATCCATTCCATTCTACTCGGGTTGATTCCATTCCATTCGATTCCATTCCATTCCATTCCCTTCCATTCCATTCCATTCGGTTCCATTCGATTCCATTCGATTCCATTCCATTCCATTCCAATCCATTCCATTCTACTCGGGTTGATTCCATTCCATTCCATTCCAGTCTATTCCATTCCTTTCCATTTCATTCCAGTCGATTCCATTCGATTCGATTCCATTCCTTTCCATTTCATTGCATTCCATTCCATTCCATTCCATTCCATTCCATTCCATTCCATTCCATTCCATTCGATTCCATTCCATTCCATTCCATTCCATTATATTCCATTGTATTCCATTCCATGCCATTCCATTCCATTCCATTCCATTCCATTCCATTCCATTCCATTCCGTTCTACTCGGGTTGATTCCATTCCATTCCATTCCATTCCATTCCATTCCATTCCATTCCATTCCATTCCATTCCTTTCCATTCCAATCCATTCCGTTCTACTCGGGTTGATTCCATTCCATTCCATTCCATTCCATTCCATTCCATTCCATTCCATTCCATTCCATTCCATTCCATTCCATTCCATTCCATTCGATTCCATTCCAATCCATTCCATTCTATTCCATTCCATTCCATTCTATTCCATTGAATTTCATTCCATTCCATTCCATTCCATTCCATTCCATTCCATTCGATTCCATTCCATTCCATTCCATTCCATTCCATTCCATTCCATTCCATTCCATTCCATTCCATTCCTTTATATTCCATTGAATTCCATTCCATTCCATTCCATTCCATTCCATTCCATTCCATTCCATTCCATTCCATTCCTTTCTACTCGGGTTGATTCCATTCCATTCCATTCCATTCCATTCCATTCCATTCCATTCCATTCCTTTCCATTCCAATCCATTCCGTTCTACTCGGGTTGATTCCATTCCTTTCCATTCCATTCCATTCCATTCCATTCCATTTAATTATATTCCATTCCATTTCAATCCATTCCATTCTACTCGGGTTGATTCCATTCCATTCCATTCCATTCCATTCCATTCCATTCCATTCCATTCCATTCCATTCCATTCGATTCCATTCCATTCCATTCCATTCCATTCCATTCCATTCCATTCCATTCCATTCCATTCCATTATATTCCATTGAATTCCATTCCATGCCATTCCATTCCATTCCATTCCATTCCATTCCATTCCATTCCATTCCATTCCGTTCTACTCGGGTTGATTCCATTCCATTCCATTCCATTCCATTCCATTCCATTCCATTCCATTCCATTCCTTTCCATTCCAATCCATTCCGTTCTACTCGGGTTGATTCCATTCCATTCCATTCCATTCCATTCCATTCCATTCCATTCCATTCCATTCCATTCCATTCGATTCCATTCCAATCCATTCCATTCTATTGCATTCCATTCCATTCTATTCCATTGAATTTCATTCCATTCCATTCCATTCCATTCCATTCGATTCCATTCCATTCCATTCCATTCCATTCCATTCCATTCCATTCCATTCCATTCCATTCCATTATATTCCATTGAATTCCATTCCATTCCATTCCATTCCATTCCATTCCATTCCATTCCATTCCATTCCTTTCTACTCGGGTTGATTCCATTCCATTCCATTCCATTCCATTCCATTCCATTCCATTCCATTCCATTCCTTTCCATTCCAATCCATTCCGTTCTACTCGGGTTGATTCCATTCCTTTCCATTCCATTCCATTCCATTCCATTCCATTTAATTATATTCCATTCCATTTCAATCCATTCCATTCTACTCGGGTTGATTCCATTCCATTCCATTCGATTCCATTCCATTCCATTGAATTCCATTCCATTCCATTCCATTCCATTCCATTCCGTTCTACTCGGGTTGATTCTATTCCCTTCCATTCCATTCCATTCCATTCCATTGAATTCCATTCCATTCCATTCCATTCCTTTCCATTCCATTCCATTCAATTCCATTCCGTTCTACTCGGGTTGATTCCTTTCCATTCCATTCCATTCCATTCAATTCCATTCCATTCCATTCCATTCGATTCCATTCGATTCCATTCCATTCCATTCCATTCCAGTCCATTCCATTCCATTCCATTACAATCCATTCCATTCTACTCGGGTTGATTCCATTCCATTTCATTCCATTCCATTCTATTCCATTGAATTCCATTCCATTCCATTCCATTCCATTCCATTCCATTCCATTCCATTCCGTTCCATTCCATTCGATTCCATTCCATTCCATTCCATTCCATTCCATTCCATTCCATTCCATTCCATTCCTTTCGATTCCATTCGATTCCATTCCATTCCATTCCATTCCATTCCATTCCATTCCATTCCATTCCATTCCATTCCTTTCCATTCCATTCCATTCCGTTCTACTCGGGTTGATTCCATTCCATTCCATTCCATTCCATTCCATTCCATTCCATTCCATTCCATTATATTCCATTGAATTCCATTCCATTCCATTCCATTCCATTTCTTTCCATTCCATTCCGTTCTACTCGGGTTGATTGCATTCCACTCCATTCCATTCCATTCCATTCCATTCCATTCCATTCCATTCCATTCCATTCCATTCCATTCGATTCCATTCAATTCCATTCCATTCCATTCCATTCCATTCCATTCCGTTCCATTCCGTTCCATTCCATTCGATTCCATTCGATTCCATTCGATTCCATTCCATTCCATTCCATTCCATTCAATTCCATTCCATTTCATTTCATTCTATTCCACTGAATTCCATTCCATTCCATTCCATTCCTTTCCATTCCAGTCCATTCCGTTCTACTCGGGTTGAATCCATTCCATTCCATTCCATTCCTTTCCATTCCATTACAATCCATTCCATTCGATTCCATTCCATTCCATTCCATTCCATTCCATTCCATTCCATTCGATTCCATTTGATTCCATTCGATTCCATTCGATTCCATTCCATTCCATTCCATTCCATTCCATTCCATTCCATTCCATTCCATTCCATTCCTTTCCATTCCATTCCATTCCGTTCTACTCGGGTTGATTCCATTCCATTCCATTCCATTCCATTCCATTCCATTCCGTTCCATTCCATTATATTCCATTGAATTCCATTCCATTCCATTCCATTCCATTCCATTCCATTCCATTCCATTCCATTCCATTCCATTCCATTCCATTCCATTCCGTTCTACTCGGGTTGATTCCATTCCATTCCATTCCATTCCATTCCATTCCATTCCATTCCATTCCATTCCAATCCATTCCATTCTACTCGGGTTGATTCCATTCCATTCCATTCCAGTCTATTCCATTCCTTTCCATTTCATTCCAGTCCATTCCATTCGATTCCATTCCATTCCTTTCCATTTCATTGCATTCCATTCCATTCCATTCCATTTCGTTCCATTCCATTCCATTCCTTTCTACTCGGGTTGATTCCATTCTATTCCATTCCATTCCATTCGATTCCATTCGATTCCATTCGATTCCATTCCATTCCATTCCATTCCATTCCATTCCATTCCATTCTATTCCATTGAATTCCATTCCATTCCATTCCATTCGATTCCATTCGATTCCATTCCATTCCATTCCCTTCCATTCCATTCCATTCGGTTCCATTCGATTCCATTCGATTCCATTCCATTTCACTCCATTTCATTCCTTTCCGTTCCGTTCCATTCCGTTCCGTTCCATTCCATTCCTTTCTACTCGGGTTGATTCCATTCTATTCCACTCCATTCCATTCGATTCCATTCGATTCCATTCGATTCCATTCCATTCCATTCCATTCCATTCCATTCCATTCCATTTCATTCCATTCCATTCCATTCCATGCCATTCCATTCCATTCCATTCCATTCCATGCCATTCCATTCCATTCCATTCCATTCCGTTCTACTCGGGTTGATTCCATTCCATTCTATTCCATTCCATTCCATTCCATTTCTTTGAATTCCATTCCATTCCATTCCATTCCATTCCGTTCTACTCGGGTTGATTCCATTCCTTTCCATTCCATTCCATTCCTTTCCATTGCATTCCATTCCATTCCATTCCATTCCATTTAATTATATTCCATTCCATTTCAATCCATTCCATTCTACTCGGGTTGATTCCATTCCATTCCATTCCATTCCATTCCATTCCATTCCATTCCATTCCATTCCATTCCATTCCATTCCATTCCATTCCATTCCATTCCATTCCATTCCATTCCATTCCATTATATTCCATTGAATTCCATTCCATGCCATTCCATTCCATTCCATTCCATTCCATTCCATTCCATTCCATTCCATTCCGTTCTACTCGGGTTGATTCCATTCCATTCCATTCCATTCCATTCCATTCCATTCCATTCCATTCCATTCCTTTCCATTCCAATCCATTCCGTTCTACTCGGGTTGATTCCATTCCATTCCATTCCATTCCATTCCATTCCATTCCATTCCATTCCATTCCATTCCATTCGATTCCATTCCAATCCATTCCATTCTATTCCATTCCATTCCATTCTATTCCATTGAATTTCATTCCATTCCATTCCATTCCATTCCATTCGATTCCATTCCATTCCATTCCATTCCATTCCATTCCATTCCATTCCATTCCATTCCATTCCATTATATTCCATTGAATTCCATTCCATTCCATTCCATTCCATTCCATTCCATTCCATTCCATTCCATTCCTTTCTACTCGGGTTGATTCCATTCCATTCCATTCCATTCCATTCCATTCCATTCCATTCCATTCCATTCCTTTCCATTCCAATCCATTCCGTTCTACTCGGGTTGATTCCATTCCTTTCCATTCCATTCCATTCCATTCCATTCCATTCCATTTAATTATATTCCATTCCATTTCAATCCATTCCATTCTACTCGGGTTGATTCCATTCCATTCCATTCCATTCCATTCCATTCCATTGAATTCCATTCCATTCCATTCCATTCCATTCCATTCCGTTCTACTCGGGTTGATTCTATTCCCTTCCATTCCATTCCATTCCATTCCATTGAATTCCATTCCATTCCATTCCATTCCTTTCCATTCCATTCCATTCAATTCCATTCCGTTCTACTCGGGTTGATTCCTTTCCATTCCATTCCATTCCATTCAATTCCATTCCATTCCATTCCATTCGATTCCATTCGATTCCATTCCATTCCATTCCATTCCAGTCCATTCCATTCCATTCCATTACAATCCATTCCATTCTACTCGGGTTGATTCCATTCCATTTCATTCCATTCCATTCTATTCCATTGAATTCCATTCCATTCCATTCCATTCCATTCCATTCCATTCCATTCCGTTCCATTCCATTCGATTCCATTCCATTCCATTCCATTCCATTCCATTCCATTCCATTCCATTCCATTCCATTCGATTCCATTCGATTCCATTCCATTCCATTCCATTCCATTCCATTCCATTCCATTCCATTCCATTCCATTCCATTCCTTTCCATTCCATTCCATTCCGTTCTACTCGGGTTGATTCCATTCCATTCCATTCCATTCCATTCCATTCCATTCCATTCCATTCCATTATATTCCATTGAATTCCATTCCATTCCATTCCATTCCATTTCTTTCCATTCCATTCCGTTCTACTCGGGTTGATTCCATTCCACTCCATTCCATTCCATTCCATTCCATTCCATTCCATTCCATTCCATTCCATTCCATTCCATTCCATTCGATTCCATTCCATTCCATTCCATTCCATTCCATTCCATTCCATTCCGTTCCATTCCGTTCCATTCCATTCGATTCCGTTCGATTCCATTCGATTCCATTCCATTCCATTCCATTCCATTCAATTCCATTCCATTTCATTTCATTCTATTCCACTGAATTCCATTCCATTCCATTCCATTCCTTTCCATTCCAGTCCATTCCGTTCTACTCGGGTTGAATCCATTCCATTCCATTCCATTCCTTTCCATTCCATTACAATCCATTCCATTCGATTCCATTCCATTCCATTCCATTCCATTCCATTCCATTCCATTCGATTCCATTCGATTCCATTCGATTCCATTCGATTCGATTCCATTCCATTCCATTCCATTCCATTCCATTCCATTCCATTCCATTCCATTCCTTTCCATTCCATTCCATTCCGTTCTACTCGGGTTGATTCCATTCCATTCCATTCCATTCCATTCCATTCCATTCCGTTCCATTCCATTATATTCCATTGAATTCCATTCCATTCCATTCCATTCCATTCCATTCCATTCCATTCCATTCCATTCCATTCCATTCCATTCCATTCCATTCCATTCCATTCCGTTCTACTCGGGTTGATTCCATTCCACTCCATTCCATTCCATTCCATTCCATTCCATTCCATTCCATTCCATTCCAATCCATTCCATTCTACTCGGGTTGATTCCATTCCATTCCATTCCAGTCTATTCCATTCCTTTCCATTTCATTCCAGTCCATTCCATTCGATTCCATTCCATTCCTTTCCATTTCATTGCATTCCATTCCATTCCATTCCATTTCGTTCCATTCCATTCCATTCCTTTCTACTCGGGTTGATTCCATTCTATTCCATTCCATTCCATTCGATTCCATTCGATTCCATTCGATTCCATTCCATTCCATTCCATTCCATTCCATTCCATTCCATTCCATTCTATTCCATTGAATTCCATTCCATTCCATTCCATTCGATTCCATTCGATTCCATTCCATTCCATTCCCTTCCATTCCATTCCATTCGGTTCCATTCGATTCCATTCGATTCCATTCCATTTCACTCCATTTCATTCCTTTCCGTTCCGTTCCATTCCGTTCCGTTCCATTCCATTCCTTTCTACTCGGGTTGATTCCATTCTATTCCACTCCATTCCATTCGATTCCATTCGATTCCATTCGATTCCATTCCATTCCATTCCATTCCATTCCATTCCATTCCATTCCATTCCATTTCATTCCATTCCATTCCATTCCATGCCATTCCATTCCATTCCATTCCATTCCATGCCATTCCATTCCATTCCATTCCATTCCGTTC
Source organism: Gorilla gorilla gorilla (assembly GCF_029281585.2). Taxonomy (NCBI): domain Eukaryota; kingdom Metazoa; phylum Chordata; class Mammalia; order Primates; family Hominidae; genus Gorilla; species Gorilla gorilla. The sequence continues at coordinate 59,549,156 of NC_073239.2, forward strand.
TACTCGGGTTGATTCCATTCCATTCTATTCCATTCCATTCCATTCCATTCCATTTCTTTGAATTCCATTCCATTCCATTCCATTCCATTCCGTTCTACTCGGGTTGATTCCATTCCTTTCCATTCCATTCCATTCCTTTCCATTGCATTCCATTCCATTCCAATCCATTCCATTCTACTCGGGTTGATTCCATTCCATTCCTTTCCATTCCATTCTATTCCATTGAATTCCATTCCATTCCATTCCTTTCCATTCCATTCCATTCCATTCCGTTCCATTCCATTCGATTCCATTCCATTCCATTCCATTCCATTCCATTCCATTCGATTCCATTCGATTCCATTCGATTACATTCCATTCCATTCCATTCCATTCCATTCCATTCCATTCCATTCCATTCCATTCCATTATATTCCATTGAATTCCATTCCATTCCATTCCATTCCATTCCATTCCATTCCATTCCATTCCGTTCTACTCGGGTTGATTCCATTCCATTCCATTCCATTCCATTCCATTCCATTCCATTCCATTCCATTCCATTCCATTCCATTCGATTCCATTCCATTCCATTCCATTCCATTCCATTCCGTTCCATCCCGTTCCATTCCGTTCCATTCCATTCGATTCCATTCGATTCCATTCGATTCCATTCCATTCCATTCCATTCCATTCATTCCATTCCATTCCATTCCATTCCTTTCCATTCCAATCCATTCCGTTCTACTCGGGTTGATTCCATTCCATTCCATTCCATTCCATTCCATTCCATTCCATTCCATTCCATTCGATTCCATTCCAATCCATTCCATTCTATTCCATTCCATTCCATGCTATTCCATTGAATTCCATTCCATTCCATTCCATTCCATTCCATTCCATTCCATTCCTTTCCATTCCATTCCGTTCTACTCGGGTTGATTCCATTCCATTCCATTCCATTCCATTCCATTCCATTCCAATCCATTCCATTCCATTCCATTCCATTCCACTCCATTCCATCCCTTTCCATTCCATTCCATTCCATTCCACTCCATTCCATCCGATTCCATTCGATTCCATTCCATTCCATTCCATTCCATTCCATTCCATTTCATTCTATTCCACTGAATTCCATTCCATTCCATTCCATTCCATTCCAATCCACTCCATTCTATTCGGGTTGATTCCATTCCATTCTATTCCATTCCATTCCATTCCATTCCATTCCATTCCATTCTATTCGATTCCATTCCATTCCATTCCATTCTTTTCGATTCCATTCCATTCCATTCCATTCCATTCCCTTCCTTTCGATTCCATTCCATTCCATTCCATTCCATTCCATTCCATTCCATTCCAAACCATTCCATTCCATTCCGTTCTACTCGGGTTTATTCCATTCCATTCCATTCTATTCGATTCTATTCCATTGAATTCCATTCCATTCCATTCCATTCCATTCCATTCCATTCCATTCTACTCGGGTTGATTCCATTCCATTGCATTCCATTCCATTCCATTCCATTCGATTCCATTCTATTCCATTCCATTCCATTCCATTCCATTCCATTCCATTCCATTTCATTCCATTCCATTCCATTCCGTTCTACTCGGGTTGATTCCACTCCATTCCATTCCATTGCATTCCATTCCATTTCTTTGAATGCCATTCCATTCCATTCCATTCCATTCCGTTCTACTCGGGTTGATTCCATTCCATTCCACTCCATTCCATTCCATTCCATTCCATTCCATTCGATTCCATTCGATTCCATTCCATTCCATTCCATTCCATTCCATTCATTCCATTCCATTACAATCCATTCCATTCTACTCGGGTTGATTCCATACCATTTCATTGCATTCCATTCTATTCCATTCAATTCCATTCCATTCCATTCCATTCCATTCCATTCCATTCCATTCCATTCCATTCCATTCCGTTCCGTTCCATTCCATTCGATTCCATTCCATTCCATTCCATTGCATTCCATTCCATTCGATTCCATTCGATTCCATTCCATTACATTCCATTCCATTCCATTACATTCCATTCCATTCCATTCCATTCCATTCCATTCCATTCCATTCCATTATATTCCATTGAATTCCATTCCATTCCATTCCATTCCATGCCATTCCATTCCATTCCATTCCATTCCTTTCTACTCGGGTTGATTCCATTCCATTCCATTCCATTCCATTCCATTCCATTCCATTCCATTCCTTTCCATTCCAATCCATTCCGTTCTACTCGGGTTGATTCCATTCCTTTCCATTCCATTCCATTCCATTCCATTCCATTTAATTATATTCCATTCCATTTCAATCCATTCCATTCTACTCGGGTTGATTCCATTCCATTCCATTCCATTCCATTCCATTCCATTGAATTCCATTCCATTCCATTCCATTCCATTCCATTCCGTTCTACTCGGGTTGATTCTATTCCCTTCCATTCCATTCCATTCCATTCCATTGAATTCCATTCCATTCCATTCCATTCCTTTCCATTCCATTCCATTCAATTCCATTCCGTTCTACTCGGGTTGATTCCTTTCCATTCGATTCCATTCCATTCAATTCCATTCCATTCCATTCCATTCGATTCCATTCGATTCCATTCCATTCCATTCCATTCCAGTCCATTCCATTCCATTCCATTACAATCCATTCCATTCTACTCGGGTTGATTCCATTCCATTTCATTCCATTCCATTCTATTCCATTGAATTCCATTCCATTCCATTCCATTCCATTCCATTCCATTCCATTCCGTTCCATTCCATTCGATTCCATTCCATTCCATTCCATTCCATTCCATTCCATTCCATTCCATTCCATTCGATTCCATTCGATTCCATTCCATTCCATTCCATTCCATTCCATTCCATTCCATTCCATTCCATTCCATTCCATTCCATTCCTTTCCATTCCATTCCATTCCGTTCTACTCGGGTTGATTCCATTCCATTCCATTCCATTCCATTCCATTCCATTCCATTCCATTCCATTATATTCCATTGAATTCCATTCCATTCCATTCCATTCCATTTCTTTCCGTTCCATTCCGTTCTACTCGGGTTGATTCCATTCCACTCCATTCCATTCCATTCCATTCCATTCCATTCCATTCCATTCGATTCCATTCGATTCCATTCCATTCCATTCCATTCCATTCCATTCCATTCCATTCCGTTCCATTCCGTTCCATTCCATTCGATTCCATTCGATTCCATTCGATTCCATTCCATTCCATTCCATTCCATTCAATTCCATTCCATTTCATTTCATTCTATTCCACTGAATTCCATTCCATTCCATTCCATTCCTTTCCATTCCAGTCCATTCCGTTCTACTCGGGTTGAATCCATTCCATTCCATTCCATTCCTTTCCATTCCATTACAATCCATTCCATTCGATTCCATTCCATTCCATTCCATTCCATTCCATTCCATTCCATTCGATTCCATTCGATTCCATTCGATTCCATTCGATTCCATTCCATTCCATTCCATTCCATTCCATTCCATTCCATTCCATTCCATTCCATTCCTTTCCATTCCATTCCATTCCGTTCTACTCGGGTTGATTCCATTCCATTCCATTCCATTCCATTCCATTCCATTCCGTTCCATTCCATTATATTCCATTGAATTCCATTCCATTCCATTCCATTCCATTCCATTCCATTCCATTCCATTCCATTCCATTCCATTCCATTCCATTCCGTTCTACTCGGGTTGATTCCATTCCATTCCATTCCATTCCATTCCATTCCATTCCATTCCATTCCATTCCATTCCATTCCATTCCATTCTACTCGGGTTGATTCCATTCCATTCCATTCCAGTCTATTCCATTCCTTTCCATTTCATTCCAGTCCATTCCATTCGATTCCTTTCCATTCCATTCCATTTCATTGCATTCCATTCCATTCCATTCCATTTCGTTCCATTCCTTTCCATTCCTTTCTACTCGGGTTGATTCCATTCTATTCCATTCCATTCCATTCGATTCCATTCGATTCCATTCGATTCCATTCCATTCCATTCCATTCCATTCCATTCCATTCCATTCCATTCCATTCCATTCCATTCGATTCCATTCGATTCCATTCCATTCCATTCCCTTCCATTCCATTCCATTCGGTTCCATTCGATTCCATTCGATTCCATTCCTTTTCACTCCATTTCATTCCTTTCCGTTCCGTTCCATTCCGTTCCGTTCCATTCCATTCCTTTCTACTCGGGTTGATTCCATTCTATTCCACTCCATTCCATTCGATTCCATTCGATTCCATTCGATTCCATTCCATTCCATTCCATTCCATTCCATTCCATTCCATTTCATTCCATTCCATTCCATTCCATGCCATTCCATTCCATTCCATTCCATTCCATGCCATTCCATTCCATTCCATTCCATTCCGTTCTACTCGGGTTGATTCCATTCCATTCTATTCCATTCCATTCCATTCCATTTCTTTGAATTCCATTCCATTCCATTCCATTCCATTCCGTTCTACTCGGGTTGATTCCATTCCTTTCCATTCCATTCCATTCCTTTCCATTCCATTCCATTCCATTCCAATCCATTCCATTCTACTCGAGTTGATTCCATTCCATTCCATTCCATTCCATTCTATTCCATTGAATTAAATTCCATTCCATTCCATTCCATTCCATTCCATTCCATTCCATTCCATTCCATTCCATTCCATTCCATTCCATTCCGTTCTACTCGGGTTGATTCTATTCCCTTCCATTCCATTCCATTCCATTCCATTGAATTCCATTCCATTCCATTCCATTCCTTTCCATTCCATTCCACTCAATTCCATTCCGTTCTACTCGGGTTGATTCCATTCCATTCCATTCCATTCCATTCCATTCCATTCCATACCATTCGATTCCATTCGATTCCATTCCATTCCATTCCATTCCATTCCATTACAATCCATTCCATTCTACTCGGGTTGATTCCATTCCATTTCATTCCATTCCATGCTATTCCATTGAATTCCATTCCATTCCATTCCTTTCCATTCCATTCCATTCCATTCCGTTCCATTCCATTCGATTCCATTCCATTCCATTCCATTCCATTCCATTCCTTTCGATTCCATTCGATTCCATTCGATTACATTCCATTCCATTCCATTCCATTCCTTTCCATTCCATTCCATTCATTCCATTCCTTTCCATTCCATTCCATTCCGTTCTACTCGGGTTGATTCCATTCCATTCCATTCCATTCCATTCCATTCCATTCCATTCCATTCCATTCCATTCCATTCCATTATATTCCATTGAATTCCATTCCATTCCATTCCATTCCATTCCATTCCATTCCATTCCGTTCTACTCGGGTTGATTCCATTCCATTCCATTCCATTCCATTCCATTCCATTCCATTCCATTCCATTCCATTCCATTCCATTCGATTCCATTCCATTCCATTCCATTCCACTCCATTCCGTTCCATACCGTTCCATTCCGTTCCATTCCATTCGATTCCATTCGATTCCATTCGATTCCATTCCATTCCATTCCATTCCATTCATTCCATTCCATTCCATTCCATTCCTTTCCATTCCAATCCATTCCGTTCTACTCGGGTTGATTCCATTCCATTCCATTCCATTCCATTCCATTCCATTCCATTCCATTCCATTCGATTCCATTCCAATCCATTCCATTCTATTCCATTCCAATCCATTCTATTCCATTGAATTCCATTCCATTCCATTCCATTCCATTCCATTCCATTCCATTCCTTTCCATTCCATTCCGTTCTACTCGGGTTGATTCCATTCCATTCCATTCCATTCCATTCCATTCCATTCCAATCCATTCCATTCCATTCCATTCCATTCCACTCCATTCCATCCCTTTCCATTCCATTCCATTCCATTCCACTCCATTCCATCCGATTCCATTCGATTCCATTCCATTCCATTCCATTCCATTCCATTCCATTCCATTTCATTCTATTCCACTGAATTCCATTCCATTCCATTCCATTCCATTCCATTCCAATCCACTCCATTCTATTCGGGTTGATTCCATTCCATTCTATTCCATTCCATTCCATTCCATTCCATTCCATTCCATTCCATTCTATTCGATTCCATTCCATTCCATTCCATTCTTTTCGATTCCATTCCATTCCATTCCATTCCATTCCCTTCCTTTCGATTCCATTCCATTCCATTCCATTCCATTCCATTCCATTCCATTCCATTCCAAACCATTCCATTCCATTCCGTTCTACTCGGGTTTATTCCATTCCATTCCATTCTATTCGATTCTATTCCATTGAATTCCATTCCATTCCATACCATTCCATTCCATTCCATTCCATTCCATTCCATTCCATTCTACTCGGGTTGATTCCATTCCATTGCATTCCATTCCATTCCATTCCATTCGATTCCATTCTATTCCATTCCATTCCATTCCATTCCATTCCATTCCATTCCATTTCATTCCATTCCATTCCATTCCATGCCATTCCATTCCATTCCATTCCATTCCATTCCGTTCTACTCGGGTTGATTCCACTCCATTCCATTCCATTCCATTCCATTCCATTTCTTTGAATGCCATTCCATTCCATTCCATTCCATTCCGTTCTACTCGGGTTGATTCCATTCCATTCCACTCCATTCCATTCCATTCCATTCCATTCCATTCGATTCCATTCGATTCCATTCCATTCCATTCCATTCCATTCCATTCATTCCATTCCATTACAATCCATTCCATTCTACTCGGGTTGATTCCATACCATTTCATTGCATTCCATTCTATTCCATTCCATTCCATTCCATTCCATTCCATTCCATTCCATTCCATTCCATTCCATTCCATTCCATTCCGTTCCGTTCCATTCCATTCGATTCCATTCCATTCCATTCCATTGCATTCCATTCCATTCGATTCCATTCGATTCCATTCCATTACATTCCATTCCATTCCATTCCATTCCATTCCATTCCATTCCATTCCATTCCATTCCATTCCATTCCATTCCGTTCTACTCGGGTTGATTCCATTCCATTCCATTCCATTCCATTCCATTCCATTCCATTCCATTCCATTATATTCCATTGAATTCCATTCCATTCCATTCCATTCCATTCCATTCCATTCCATTCCATTCCATTCCATTCCATTCCATTCCGTTCTACTCGGGTTGATTCCATTCCATTCCATTCCATTCCATTCCATTCCATTCCATTCCATTCCATTCTATTCCGTTCTACTCGGGTTGATTCCATTCCATTCCATTCCATTCCTTTCCATTCCATTCCATTCCATTGAATTCCATTCCATTCCATTCCATTCCATTCCATTCCATTCCATTCCATTCCATTCCATTCCATTCCATTCCGTTCTACTCGGGTTGATTCCATTCCATTCCATTCCATTCCATTCCATTACATTACATTCCATTCGATTCCATTCGATTCCATTCGATTCCATTCTATTCCATTCCATTCCATTACATTATATTCCATTCCATTCAAATCCATTCCATTCTACTCGGGTTGATTCCATTCCATTCGATTCCATTCCATTCCATTCCCTTCCATTCCATTCCATTCGGTTCCATTCGATTCCATTCGATTCCATTCCATTACATTCCAATCCATTCCATTCTACTCGGGTTGATTCCATTCCATTCCATTCCAGTCTATTCCATTCCTTTCCATTTCATTCCAGTCGATTCCATTCGATTCCATTCCATTCCTTTCCATTTCATTGCATTCAATTCCATTCCATTCCATTCCATTCCATTCCATTCCATTCCATTCCATTCCGTTCTACTCGGGTTGATTCCATTCCATTCCATTCCATTCCATTCCATTCCATTCCATTCCATTCCATTCCATTCCATTCCATTCGATTCCATTCCATTCCATTCCATTCCACTCCATTCCGTTCCATACCGTTCCATTCCGTTCCATTCCATTCGATTCCATTCGATTCCATTCGATTCCATTCCATTCCATTCCATTCCATTCATTCCATTCCATTCCATTCCATTCCTTTCCATTCCAATCCATTCCGTTCTACTCGGGTTGATTCCATTCCATTCCATTCCATTCCATTCCATTCCATTCCATTCCATTCCATTCGATTCCATTCCAATCCATTCCATTCTATTCCATTCCAATCCATTCTATTCCATTGAATTCCATTCCATTCCATTCCATTCCATTCCATTCCATTCCATTCCTTTCCATTCCATTCCGTTCTACTCGGGTTGATTCCATTCCATTCCATTCCATTCCATTCCATTCCATTCCAATCCATTCCATTCCATTCCATTCCATTCCACTCCATTCCATCCCTTTCCATTCCATTCCATTCCATTCCACTCCATTCCATCCGATTCCATTCGATTCCATTCCATTCCATTCCATTCCATTCCATTCCATTCCATTTCATTCTATTCCACTGAATTCCATTCCATTCCATTCCATTCCATTCCATTCCAATCCACTCCATTCTATTCGGGTTGATTCCATTCCATTCTATTCCATTCCATTCCATTCCATTCCATTCCATTCCATTCCATTCTATTCGATTCCATTCCATTCCATTCCATTCTTTTCGATTCCATTCCATTCCATTCCATTCCATTCCCTTCCTTTCGATTCCATTCCATTCCATTCCATTCCATTCCATTCCATTCCATTCCATTCCAAACCATTCCATTCCATTCCGTTCTACTCGGGTTTATTCCATTCCATTCCATTCTATTCGATTCTATTCCATTGAATTCCATTCCATTCCATACCATTCCATTCCATTCCATTCCATTCCATTCCATTCCATTCTACTCGGGTTGATTCCATTCCATTGCATTCCATTCCATTCCATTCCATTCGATTCCATTCTATTCCATTCCATTCCATTCCATTCCATTCCATTCCATTCCATTTCATTCCATTCCATTCCATTCCATGCCATTCCATTCCATTCCATTCCATTCCATTCCGTTCTACTCGGGTTGATTCCACTCCATTCCATTCCATTCCATTCCATTCCATTTCTTTGAATGCCATTCCATTCCATTCCATTCCATTCCGTTCTACTCGGGTTGATTCCATTCCATTCCACTCCATTCCATTCCATTCCATTCCATTCCATTCGATTCCATTCGATTCCATTCCATTCCATTCCATTCCATTCCATTCATTCCATTCCATTACAATCCATTCCATTCTACTCGGGTTGATTCCATACCATTTCATTGCATTCCATTCTATTCCATTCCATTCCATTCCATTCCATTCCATTCCATTCCATTCCATTCCATTCCATTCCATTCCATTCCGTTCCGTTCCATTCCATTCGATTCCATTCCATTCCATTCCATTGCATTCCATTCCATTCGATTCCATTCGATTCCATTCCATTACATTCCATTCCATTCCATTCCATTCCATTCCATTCCATTCCATTCCATTCCATTCCATTCCATTCCATTCCGTTCTACTCGGGTTGATTCCATTCCATTCCATTCCATTCCATTCCATTCCATTCCATTCCATTCCATTATATTCCATTGAATTCCATTCCATTCCATTCCATTCCATTCCATTCCATTCCATTCCATTCCATTCCATTCCATTCCATTCCGTTCTACTCGGGTTGATTCCATTCCATTCCATTCCATTCCATTCCATTCCATTCCATTCCATTCCATTCTATTCCGTTCTACTCGGGTTGATTCCATTCCATTCCATTCCATTCCTTTCCATTCCATTCCATTCCATTGAATTCCATTCCATTCCATTCCATTCCATTCCATTCCATTCCATTCCATTCCATTCCATTCCATTCCATTCCGTTCTACTCGGGTTGATTCCATTCCATTCCATTCCATTCCATTCCATTACATTACATTCCATTCGATTCCATTCGATTCCATTCGATTCCATTCTATTCCATTCCATTCCATTACATTATATTCCATTCCATTCAAATCCATTCCATTCTACTCGGGTTGATTCCATTCCATTCGATTCCATTCCATTCCATTCCCTTCCATTCCATTCCATTCGGTTCCATTCGATTCCATTCGATTCCATTCCATTACATTCCAATCCATTCCATTCTACTCGGGTTGATTCCATTCCATTCCATTCCAGTCTATTCCATTCCTTTCCATTTCATTCCAGTCGATTCCATTCGATTCCATTCCATTCCTTTCCATTTCATTGCATTCAATTCCATTCCATTCCATTCCATTCCATTCCATTCCATTCCATTCCATTCCATTCCATTCCATTATATTCCATTGAATTCCATTCCATGCCATTCCATTCCATTCCTTTCCATTCCATTCCATTCCATTCCATTCCGTTCTACTCGGGTTGATTCCATTCCATTCCATTCCATTCCATTCCATTCCATTCCATTCCATTCCATTCCTTTCCATTCCAATCCATTCCGTTCTACTCGGGTTGATTCCATTCCATTCCATTCCATTCCATTCCATTCGATTCCATTCCAATCCATTCCATTCTATTCCATTCCATTCCATTCTATTCCATTGAATTCCATTCCATTCCATTCCATTCCATTCCATTCCATTCGATTCCATTCCATTCCATTCCATTCCATTCCATTCCATTCCATTCCATTCCATTCCATTATATTCCATTCCATTCCATTCCATTCCATTCCATTCCATTCCATTCCATTCCATTCCATTCCATTCCGTTCTACTCGGGTTGATTCCATTCCATTCCATTCCATTCCATTCCATTCCATTCCATTCCATTCCATTCCATTCCTTTCCATTCCAATCCATTCCGTTCTACTCGGGTTGATTCCATTCCATTCCATTCCATTCCATTCCATTCCATTCCATTCCATTCCATTCCATTCCATTCCATTCCATTCCATTCGATTCCATTCCAATCCATTCCATTCTATTCCATACCATTCCATTCTATTCCATGGAATTCCATTCCATTCCATTCCATTCCATTCCATTCCATTCCATTCCATTCCATTCCATTCCATTCCATTCCATTCCTTTCCATTCCATTCCGTTCTACTCGGGTTGATTCCATTCCATTCCATTCCATTCCATTCCATTCCATTCCATTCCATTCCATTCCATTCCATTCCACTCCATTCCATCCCTTTCCATTCAATTCCATTCCATTCCACTCCATTCCATCCGATTCCATTCGATTCCATTCCATTCCATTCAATTCCATTCCATTCCATTTCATTCTATTCCACTGAATTCCATTCCATTCCATTCCATTCCATTCCAATCCACTCCATTCTATTCGGGTTGATTCCATTCCATTCCATTCCATTCTATTCCATTCCATTCCATTCCATTCCATTCGATTCCATTCCATTCCATTCCATTCGATTCCATTCCATACCATTCCATTCCATTCCATTCCATTCCTTTCGATTCCATTCCATTCCATTCCATTCCATTCCATTCCATTCGATTCAATTCCATTCCATTCCATTCCATTCCATTCCAAACCATTCCATTCCATTCCGTTCTACTCGGGTTCATTCCATTCCATTCCATTCCATTCCATTCTATTCCATGGAATTCCATTCCATTCCATTCCATTCCATGGAATTCCATTCCATTCCATTCCATTCCATTCTACTCGGGTTGATTCCATTCCATTGCATTCAATTTCATTCCATTCCATTCGATTCCATTCGATTCCATTCTATTCCATTCCATTCCATTCCATTCTATTCCATTCCATTCCATTCCAATCCATTCCATTTTACTCGTTTTGATTCCATTCCATTCCATTCCATTCCATTCCCTTCCATTCCATTCCATTCGGTTCGTTTCGATTCCATTCGATTCCATTCCATTTCACTCCATTCCATTCCGTTCACTTCCGTTCCGTTCCGTTCCGTTCCGTTCTATTCGGGTTGATTCCATTCTATTCCACTCCATTCCATTCGATTCCATTCGATTCCATTCGATTCCATTCCATTCCATTCCATTCCATTCCATTCCATTCCATTCCATTCCATTCCATTCCATTCTATTCTATTGAATTCCATTCCATTCCATTCCATTCCATTCCAATCCATTCCATTCTACTCGGGTTGATTCCATTCCATTCCATTCCATTCCATTCCATTCCATTCCATTCCATTCCCTTCTTTCCATTCCATTCGGTTCCCTTCGTTTCCATTCGATTCCATTCCATTTCACTCCATTCCATTCGGTTCCATTCGGTTCCATTCCGTTCTGTTCCGTTCCGTTCCATTCCATTCCGTTCTACTCGGGTTGATTCCATTCTATTCCACTCCATTCCTTTCGATTCCATTCGATTCCATTCGATTCCATTCCATTCCATTCCATTCCATTCCATTCCATTTCATTTTTTCCATTGAATTCCATTCCATTCCATTCCATTCCATTCCAATCCATTCCAATCTACTCGGGTTGATTCCATTCCATTCCATTCCATTCCATTCCATTCCATTCCATTCCATTCCATTCCGTTCCATTCAATTCCATTCGATTCCATTCGATTCCATTCCATTCCATTCCATTCCATTCGATTCCATTCCATTCCATTCCATTCCATTCGATTCCATTCCATTCCATTCCATTCCATTCCATTCCATTCCATTCCATTTGATTCCATTCGATTCCATTCCATTCCATTTCATTTTTTCCATTGAATTCCATTCCATTCCATTCCATTCCATTCCAATCCATTCCAATCTACTCGGGTTGATTCCATTCCATTCCATTCCATTCCATTCCATTCCATTCCATTCCATTCCATTCCATTCCATTCCATTCCATTCGATTCCATTCCATTCCATTCCATTCCATTCCATTCGATTCCATTCGATTCCATTCCATTCAATTCCATTCCATTCCATTCCATTCCATTCCATTCCGTTCTACTCGGGTTCATTCCATTCCATTCCATTCCATTCCATTCCATTCCATTCCATTCCATTCCATTGCATTCCATTCCATTCCATTCCATTCTATTCCATTCCATTCCGTTCTACTCGGGTTGATTCCATTCCATTCCATTCCATTCCATTCCATTCCATTCCATTCCATTCCCTTCCATTCCATTCCATTCGGTTCCATTCGACTCCATTTGATTCCGTTCCATTTCACTCCATTCCATTCCGTTCCGTTCCGTTCCGTTCTGTTCCGTTCCGTTCTATTCGGGTTGATTCCACTCTATTCCACTCCATTCCATTCGATTCCATTCGATTCCATTCGATTCCATTCAATTCCATTCCATTCCATTCCATTCCTTTCCATTCCCTTCAATTCCATTCTATTGAATTACATTCCATTCCATTCCATTCCATTCCTATCCATTCCATTCTACTCGGGTTGATTCCATTCCGTTCCATTCCATTCCATTCCATTCCATTCCATTCCATTCCATTCCATTCCATTCCATTCCATTCCATTCCGTTCTACTCGGGTTCATTCCATTCCATTCCATTCCATTGCTTTCCATTCCATTACAATCCATTCCATTCTACTCGGGTTGATTCCATTCCATTTAATTGCATTCCATTCTATTCCATTCAATTCCATTCCATTCCATTCCATTCCATTCCATTCCATTCCATTCCATTCCATTCCGTTCCATTCCATTCCATTCCGTTCCTTTCCATTCTATTCCATTCCATTCCATTCCATTCCATTCCATTCCATTCCATTCCATTCCATTCCATTCGATTCCATTCGATTCCATTCCATTACATTCCATTCCATTACACTCCATTCCATTCCATTCCATTCCATTCCATTCCTTTCCATTCCATTCCATTCCTTTCTACTCGGGTTGATTCCATTCCATTCCATTCCATTCCATTCCATTCCATTCCATTCCATTCCATTCCATTCCATTCCATTCCGTTCTACTGGGGTTGATTCCATTCCATTCCATTCCATTCCATTCCATTCCATTCCATTCCATTCCATTCCATTCCATTCCATTCCATTCCGTTCTACTCGGGTTGATTCCATTCCATTCCATTCCATTCCATTCCATTCCATTCCATTCCATTCCATTGAATTCCATTCCTTTCCTTTCCATTCCATTCCATTCCATTCCATTCCATTCCATTCCATTCCATTCCATTCCGTTCTACTCGGGTTGATTCCATTCCATTTCATTCCATTCCATTCCATTCCATTCCATTCCATTCCATTCCATTCGATTCCATTCCATTCCATTCCATTCCATTCCATTCCATTCCATTCCATTCCATTCGATTCCATTCGATTCCATTCCATTCCATTACATTATATTCCATTCCATTCCAATCCATTCCATTCTACTCGGGTTGATTCCATTCCATTCCATTCCATTCCATTCCATTCCCTTCCATTCCATTCCATTCGGTTCCATTCGATTCCATTCGATTCCATTCCATTCCATTCCAATCCATTCCATTCTACTCGGGATGATTCCATTCTATTCCATTCCAGTCTATTCCATTCCTTTCCATTTCATTCCAGTCCATTCCATTCGATTCCATTCCATTCCATTCCAGTCTATTCCATTCCTTTCCATTTCATTCCAGTCCATTCCATTCGATTCCATTCCATTCCTTTCCATTTCATTGCATTCCATTCCATTCCATTCCATTCCATTCCATTCTATTCCATTCCATTCCTTTCTACTCGGGTTGATTCCATTCTATTCCATTCCATTCCATTCGATTCCATTCAATTCCATTCGATTCCATTCTGTTCCATTCCATTCCATTCCATTCCATTCCATTCTATTCCATTGAATTCCATTCCATTCCATTCCATTCCATTCCATTCCATTCCATTCCATTCCATTCCATTCCATTCCATTCCGTTCTACTCGGGTTGATTCCGTTCCATTCCATTCCATTCCATTCGATTCCATTCGATTCCATTCGATTCCATTCCATTCCATTCCATTCCATTCCTTTCCAATCCTTTCCATTCTACTCGGGTTGATTCCATTCCATTCCATTCCATTCCCTTCCATTCCATTCCATTCGGTTCCATTCGATTCCATTCGATTCCACTCCATTTCACTCCATTCCATTACTTTCCGTTCCGTTCCATTCCGTTCCGTTCCATTCGATTCCTTTCTACTCGTGTTGATTCCATTCTATTCCACTCCATTCCATTCGATTCCATTCGATTCCATTCGATTCCATTCCATTCCATTCCATTCCATTCCATTTCATTCCATTCCATTCCATTCCATGCCATTCCATTCCATTCCATTCCATTCCATGCCATTCCATTCCATTCCATTCCATTCCGTTCTACTCGGGTTGATTCCATTCCATTCTATTCCATTCCATTCCATTCCATTTCTTTGAATTCCATTCCATTCCATTCCATTCCATTCCGTTCTACTCGGGTTGATTCCATTCCTTTCCATTCCATTCCATTCCATTCCATTCCTTTTAATTATATTCCATTCCATTTCAATCCATTCCATTCTACTCGGGTTGATTCCATTCCATTCCATTCCATTCCATTCCATTCCGTTCTACTCGGGTTGATTCTATTCCCTTCCATTCCATTCCATTCCATTCCATTGAATTCCATTCCATTCCATTCCATTCCTTTCCATTCCATTCCATTCAATTCCATTCCGTTCTACTCGGGTTGATTCCTTTCCATTCCATTCCATTCCATTCCATTCCATTCCATTCCATTCCATTCGATTCCATTCGATTCCATTCCATTCCATTCCATTCCAGTCCATTCCATTCCATTCCATTACAATCCATTCCATTCTACTCGGGTTGATTCCATTCCATTTCATTCCATTCCATTCTATTCCATTGAATTCCATTCCATTCCATTCCATTCCATTCCATTCCATTCCATTCCATTCCATTCCGTTCCATTCCATTCGATTCCATTCCATTCCATTCCATTCCGTTCCATTCCATTCCATTCGATTCCATTCGATTCCATTCGATTCCATTCCATTCCATTCCATTCCATTCCATTCCATTCCATTCCATTCCATTCCATTCCATTCCTTTCCATTCCATTCCATTCCGTTCTACTCGGGTTGATTCCATTCCATTCCATTCCATTCCATTCCATTCCATTCCATTCCTTTCCATTCCATTCCATTCCGTTCTACTCGGGTTGATTCCATTCCATTCCATTCCATTCCATTCCATTCCATTCCATTCCATTCCATTATATTCCATTGAATTCCATTCCATTCCATTCCATTCCATTTCTTTCCATTCCATTCCGTTCTACTCGGGTTGATTCCATTCCACTCCATTCCATTCCATTCCATTCCATTCCATTCCATTCCATTCCATTCCATTCCATTCCATTCCATTCGATTCCATTCGATTCCATTCCATTCCATTCCATTCCATTCTATTCCGTTCCATTCCGTTCCATTCCATTCGATTCCATTCGATTCCATTCGATTCCATTCCATTCCATTCCATTCCATTCAATTCCATTCCATTTCATTTCATTCTATTCCACTGAATTCCATTCCATTCCATTCCATTCCTTTCCATTCCAGTCCATTCCGTTCTACTCGGGTTGAATCCATTCCATTCCATTCCATTCCTTTCCATTCCATTACAATCCATTCCATTCGATTCCATTCCATTCCATTCCATTCCATTCCATTCCATTCCATTCGATTCCATTCGATTCCATTCGATTCCATTCGATTCCATTCCATTCCATTCCATGCCATTCCATTCCATTCCATTCCATTCCATTCCTTTCCATTCCATTCCATTCCGTTCTACTCGGGTTGATTCCATTCTATTCCATTCCATTCCATTCCATTCCATTCCGTTCCACTCCATTATATTCCATTGAATTCCATTCCATTCCATTCCATTCCATTCCATTCCATTCCATTCCATTCCATTCCGTTCTACTCGGGTTGATTCCATTCCATTCCATTCCATTCCATTCCATTCCATTCCATTCCATTCCATTCCAATCCATTCCATTCTACTCGGGTTGATTCCATTCCATTCAATTCCAGTCTATTCCATTCCTTTCCATTTCATTCCAGTCCATTCCATTCGATTCCATTCCATTCCTTTCCATTTCATGGCCTTCCATTCCATTCCATTCCATTTCGTTCCATTCCTTTCCATTCCTTTCTACTCGGGTTGATTCCATTCTATTCCATTCCATTCCATTCGATTCCATTCGATTCCATTCGATTCCATTCCATTCCATTCCATTCCATTCCATTCCATTCCATTCCATTCCATTCTATTCCATTGAATTCCATTCCATTCGATTCCATTCGATTCCATTCCATTCCATTCCATTCCCTTCCATTCCATTCCATTCGGTTCCATTCGATTCCATTCGATTCCATTCCATTTCACTCCATTTCATTCCTTTCCGTTCCGTTCCATTCCGTTCCGTTCCATTCCATTCCTTTCTACTCGGGTTGATTCCATTCTATTCCACTCCATTCCATTCGATTCCATTCGATTCCATTCGATTCCATTCCATTCCATTCCATTCCATTCCATTCCATTCCATTCCATTTCATTCCATTCCATTCCATTCCATGCCATTCCATTCCATTCCATTCCATTCCATGCCATTCCATTCCATTCCATTCCATTCCATTCCATTCTACTCGGGTTGATTCCATTCCATTCTATTCCATTCCATTCCATTCCATTTCTTTGAATTCCATTCCATTCCATTCCATTCCATTCCGTTCTACTCGGGTTGATTCCATTCCTTTCCATTCCATTCCATTCCATTCCATTGCATTCCATTCCATTCCAATCCATTCCATTCTACTCGGGTTGATTCCATTCCATTCCATTCCATTCCATTCTATTCCATTGAATTAAATTCCATTCCATTCCATTCCATTCCATTCCATTCCATTCCATTCCATTCCATTCCATTCCATTCCGTTCTACTCGGGTTGATTCTATTCCCTTCCATTCCATTCCATTCCATTCCATTGAATTCCATTCCATTCCATTCCATTCCTTTACATTCCATTCCATTCAATTCCATTCCGTTCTACTCGGGTTGATTCCATTCCATTCCATTCCATTCCATTCCATTCCATTCCATACCATTCGATTCCATTCGATTCCATTCCATTCCATTCCATTCCATTCCATTACAATCCATTCCATTCTACTCGGGTTGATTCCATTCCATTTCATTCCATTCCATTCTATTCCATTGAATTCCATTCCATTCCATTCCTTTCCATTCCATTCCATTCCATTCCGTTCCATTCCATTCGATTCCATTCCATTCCATTCCATTCCATTCCATTCCATTCCATTCCATTCGATTCCATTCGATTACATTCCATTCCATTCCATTCCATTCCTTTCCATTCCATTCCATTCATTCCATTCCTTTCCATTCCATTCCATTCCGTTCTACTCGGGTTGATTCCATTCCATTCCATTCCATTCCATTCCATTCCATTCCATTCCATTCCATTCCATTCCATTCCATTCCATTATATTCCATTGAATTCCATTCCATTCCATTCCATTCCATTCCATTCCATTCCATTCCATTCCATTCCATTCCATTCCATTCCATTCCGTTCTACTCGGGTTGATTCCATTCCATTCCACTCCATTCCATTCCATTCCATTCCATTCCATTCCATTCCATTCCATTCCATTCGATTCCATTCCATTCCATTCCATTCCATTCCATTCCGTTCCATCCCGTTCCATTCCGTTCCATTCCATTCGATTCCATTCGATTCCATTCGATTCCATTCCATTCCATTCCATTCCATTCATTCCATTCCATTCCTTTCCATTCCAATCCCTTCCGTTCTACTCGGGTTGATTCCATTCCATTCCATTCCATTCCATTCCATTCCATTCCATTCCAATCCATTCCATTCTATTCCATTCCATTCCATTCTATTCCATTGAATTCCATTCCTTTCCATTCCATTCCATTCCATTCCATTGCATTCCATTCCATTCCATTCCATTCCATTCCTTTCCATTCCATTCCGTTCTACTCAGGTTGATTCCATTCCATTCCATTCCATTCCATTCCATTCCATTCCATTCCATTCCATTCCATTCCATTCCATTCCACTCCATTCCATCCCTTTCCATTCCATTCCATTCCATTCCACTCCATTCCATCCGATTCCATTCGATTCCATTCCATTCCATTCAATTCCATTCCATTCCATTTCATTCTATTCCACTGAATTCCATTCCATTCCATTCCATTCCATTCCAATCCACTCCATTCTATTCGGGTTGATTCCATTCCATTCTATTCCATTCCATTCCATTCCATTCCATTCCATTACATTCTATTCTATTCCATTCCATTCCATTCCATTCCATTCCATTCTTTTCGATTCCATTCCATTCCATTCCATTCCATTCCATTCCTTTCGATTCTATTCCATTCCATTCCATTCCATTCCATTCCATTCCATTCCATTCCAAACCATTCCATTCCATTCCGTTCTACTCGGGTTTATTCCATTCCATTCCATTCCATTCGATTCTATTCCATTGAATTCCATTCCATTCCATTCCATTCCATTCCATTCCATTCTATTCTATTCCATTCCATTCCATTCCATTCCATTCCATTCTTTTCGATTCCATTCCATTCCATTCCATTCCATTCCATTCCTTTCGATTCCATTCCATTCCATTCCATTCCATTCCATTCCATTCCATTCCATTCCATTCCATTCTATTCCATTGAATTCCATTCCATTCCATTCCATTCGATTCCATTCGATTCCATTCCATTCCATTCCATTCCCTTCCATTCCATTCCATTCGGTTCCATTCGATTCCATTCGATTCCATTCCATTTCACTCCATTTCATTCCTTTCCGTTCCGTTCCATTCCGTTCCGTTCCATTCCATTCCTTTCTACTCGGGTTGATTCCATTCTATTCCACTCCATTCCATTCGATTCCATTCGATTCCATTCGATTCCATTCCATTCCATTCCATTCCATTCCATTCCATTCCATTCCATTTCATTCCATTCCATTCCATTCCATGCCATTCCATTCCATTCCATTCCATTCCATGCCATTCCATTCCATTCCATTCCATTCCATTCCATTCTACTCGGGTTGATTCCATTCCATTCTATTCCATTCCATTCCATTCCATTTCTTTGAATTCCATTCCATTCCATTCCATTCCATTCCGTTCTACTCGGGTTGATTCCATTCCTTTCCATTCCATTCCATTCCATTCCATTGCATTCCATTCCATTCCAATCCATTCCATTCTACTCGGGTTGATTCCATTCCATTCCATTCCATTCCATTCTATTCCATTGAATTAAATTCCATTCCATTCCATTCCATTCCATTCCATTCCATTCCATTCCATTCCATTCCATTCCATTCCATTCCATTCCGTTCTACTCGGGTTGATTCTATTCCCTTCCATTCCATTCCATTCCATTCCATTGAATTCCATTCCATTCCATTCCATTCCTTTACATTCCATTCCATTCAATTCCATTCCGTTCTACTCGGGTTGATTCCATTCCATTCCATTCCATTCCATTCCATTCCATTCCATACCATTCGATTCCATTCGATTCCATTCCATTCCATTCCATTCCATTCCATTACAATCCATTCCATTCTACTCGGGTTGATTCCATTCCATTTCATTCCATTCCATTCTATTCCATTGAATTCCATTCCATTCCATTCCTTTCCATTCCATTCCATTCCATTCCGTTCCATTCCATTCGATTCCATTCCATTCCATTCCATTCCATTCCATTCCATTCCATTCCATTCGATTCCATTCGATTACATTCCATTCCATTCCATTCCATTCCTTTCCATTCCATTCCATTCATTCCATTCCTTTCCATTCCATTCCATTCCGTTCTACTCGGGTTGATTCCATTCCATTCCATTCCATTCCATTCCATTCCATTCCATTCCATTCCATTCCATTCCATTCCATTATATTCCATTGAATTCCATTCCATTCCATTCCATTCCATTCCATTCCATTCCATTCCATTCCATTCCATTCCATTCCGTTCTACTCGGGTTGATTCCATTCCATTCCACTCCATTCCATTCCATTCCATTCCATTCCATTCCATTCCATTCCATTCCATTCCATTCCATTCGATTCCATTCCATTCCATTCCATTCCATTCCATTCCGTTCCATCCCGTTCCATTCCGTTCCATTCCATTCGATTCCATTCGATTCCATTCGATTCCATTCCATTCCATTCCATTCCATTCATTCCATTCCATTCCTTTCCATTCCAATCCCTTCCGTTCTACTCGGGTTGATTCCATTCCATTCCATTCCATTCCATTCCATTCCATTCCATTCCATTCCAATCCATTCCATTCTATTCCATTCCATTCCATTCTATTCCATTGAATTCCATTCCTTTCCATTCCATTCCATTCCATTCCATTGCATTCCTTTCCATTCCATTCCATTCCATTCCTTTCCATTCCATTCCGTTCTACTCAGGTTGATTCCATTCCATTCCATTCCATTCCATTCCATTCCATTCCATTCCATTCCATTCCATTCCATTCCATTCCATTCCACTCCATTCCATCCCTTTCCATTCCATTCCATTCCATTCCACTCCATTCCATCCGATTCCATTCGATTCCATTCCATTCCATTCAATTCCATTCCATTCCATTTCATTCTATTCCACTGAATTCCATTCCATTCCATTCCATTCCATTCCAATCCACTCCATTCTATTCGGGTTGATTCCATTCCATTCTATTCCATTCCATTCCATTCCATTCCATTCCATTCCATTCTATTCTATTCCATTCCATTCCATTCCATTCCATTCCATTCTTTTCGATTCCATTCCATTCCATTCCATTCCATTCCATTCCTTTCGATTCTATTCCATTCCATTCCATTCCATTCCATTCCATTCCATTCCATTCCAAACCATTCCATTCCATTCCGTTCTACTCGGGTTTATTCCATTCCATTCCATTCCATTCGATTCTATTCCATTGAATTCCATTCCATTCCATTCCATTCCATTCCATTCCATTCTATTCTATTCCATTCCATTCCATTCCATTCCATTCCATTCTTTTCGATTCCATTCCATTCCATTCCATTCCATTCCATTCCTTTCGATTCCATTCCATTCCATTCCATTCCATTCCATTCCTTTCCATTCCATTCCATTCCAAACCATTCCATTCCATTCCGTTCTACTCGGGTTTATTCCATTCCATTCCATTCCATTCGATTCTATTCCATTGAATTCCATTACATTCCATTCCATTCCATTCCATTCCATTCCATTCCATTCCATTCCATGCCATTCCATTCCATTCCATTCCATTCCATGCCATTCCATTCCATTCCATTCCATTCCGTTCTACTCGGGTTGATTCCATTCCATTCTATTCCATTCCATTCCATTCCATTTCTTTGAATTCCATTCCATTCCATTCCATTCCATTCCGTTCTACTCGGGTTGATTCCATTCCTTTCCATTCCATTCCATTCCATTCCATTCCTTTTAATTATATTCCATTCCATTTCAATCCATTCCATTCTACTCGGGTTGATTCCATTCCATTCCATTCCATTCCATTCCATTCCGTTCTACTCGGGTTGATTCTATTCCCTTCCATTCCATTCCATTCCATTCCATTGAATTCCATTCCATTCCATTCCATTCCTTTCCATTCCATTCCATTCAATTCCATTCCGTTCTACTCGAGTTGATTCCTTTCCATTCCATTCCATTCCATTCCATTCCATTCCATTCCATTCCATTCGATTCCATTCGATTCCATTCCATTCCATTCCATTCCAGTCCATTCCATTCCATTCCATTACAATCCATTCCATTCTACTCGGGTTGATTCCATTCCATTTCATTCCATTCCATTCTATTCCATTGAATTCCATTCCATTCCATTCCATTCCATTCCATTCCATTCCATTCCATTCCGTTCCATTCCATTCGATTCCATTCCATTCCATTCCATTCCGTTCCATTCCATTCCATTCGATTCCATTCGATTCCATTCGATTCCATTCCATGCCATTCCATTCCATTCCATTCCATTCCATTCCATTCCATTCCATTCCATTCCATTCCTTTCCATTCCATTCCATTCCGTTCTACTCGGGTTGATTCCATTCCATTCCATTCCATTCCATTCCATTCCATTCCATTCCTTTCCATTCCATTCCATTCCGTTCTACTCGGGTTGATTCCATTCCATTCCATTCCATTCCATTCCATTCCATTCCATTCCATTCCATTATATTCCATTGAATTCCATTCCATTCCATTCCATTCCATTTCTTTCCATTCCATTCCGTTCTACTCGGGTTGATTCCATTCCACTCCATTCCATTCCATTCCATTCCATTCCATTCCATTCCATTCCATTCCATTCCATTCCATTCGATTCCATTCGATTCCATTCCATTCCATTCCATTCCATTCTATTCCGTTCCATTCCGTTCCATTCCATTCGATTCCATTCGATTCCATTCGATTCCATTCCATTCCATTCCATTCCATTCAATTCCATTCCATTTCATTTCATTCTATTCCACTGAATTCCATTCCATTCCATTCCATTCCTTTCCATTCCAGTCCATTCCGTTCTACTCGGGTTGAATCCATTCCATTCCATTCCATTCCTTTCCATTCCATTACAATCCATTCCATTCGATTCCATTCCATTCCATTCCATTCCATTCCATTCCATTCCATTCGATTCCATTCGATTCCATTCGATTCCATTCGATTCCATTCCATTCCATTCCATGCCATTCCATTCCATTCCATTCCATTCCATTCCTTTCCATTCCATTCCATTCCGTTCTACTCGGGTTGATTCCATTCCATTCCATTCCATTCCATTCCATTCCATTCCGTTCCATTCCATTATATTCCATTGAATTCCATTCCATTCCATTCCATTCCATTCCATTCCATTCCATTCCATTCCATTCCATTCCATTCCATTCCATTCCATTCCATTCCGTTCTACTCGGGTTGATTCCATTCCATTCCATTCCATTCCATTCCATTCCATTCCATTCCATTCCATTCCAATCCATTCCATTCTACTCGGGTTGATTCCATTCCATTCCATTCCAGTCTATTCCATTCCTTTCCATTTCATTCCAGTCCATTCCATTCGATTCCATTCCATTCCTTTCCATTTCATTGCATTCCATTCCATTCCATTCCATTTCGTTCCATTCCTTTCCATTCCTTTCTACTCGGGTTGATTCCATTCTATTCCATTCCATTCCATTCGATTCCATTCGATTCCATTCGATTCCATTCCATTCCATTCCATTCCATTCCATTCCATTCCATTCCATTCTATTCCATTGAATTCCATTCCATTCCATTCCATTCGATTCCATTCGATTCCATTCCATTCCATTCCATTCCCTTCCATTCCATTCCATTCGGTTCCATTCGATTCCATTCGATTCCATTCCATTTCACTCCATTTCATTCCTTTCCGTTCCGTTCCATTCCGTTCCGTTCCATTCCATTCCTTTCTACTCGGGTTGATTCCATTCTATTCCACTCCATTCCATTCGATTCCATTCGATTCCATTCGATTCCATTCCATTCCATTCCATTCCATTCCATTCCATTCCATTCCATTTCATTCCATTCCATTCCATTCCATGCCATTCCATTCCATTCCATTCCATTCCATGCCATTCCATTCCATTCCATTCCATTCCGTTCTACTCGGGTTGATTCCATTCCATTCTATTCCATTCCATTCCATTCCATTTCTTTGAATTCCATTCCATTCCATTCCATTCCATTCCGTTCTACTCGGGTTGATTCCATTCCTTTCCATTCCATTCCATTCCATTCCATTGCATTCCATTCCATTCCAATCCATTCCATTCTACTCGGGTTGATTCCATTCCATTCCATTCCATTCCATTCTATTCCATTGAATTAAATTCCATTCCATTCCATTCCATTCCATTCCATTCCATTCCATTCCATTCCATTCCATTCCATTCCATTCCATTCCATTCCGTTCTACTCGGGTTGATTCTATTCCCTTCCATTCCATTCCATTCCATTCCATTGAATTCCATTCCATTCCATTCCATTCCTTTCCATTCCATTCCATTCAATTCCATTCCGTTCTACTCGGGTTGATTCCATTCCATTCCATTCCATTCCATTCCATTCCATTCCATTCCATACCATTCGATTCCATTCGATTCCATTCCATTCCATTCCATTCCATTCCATTACAATCCATTCCATTCTACTCGGGTTGATTCCATTCCATTTCATTCCATTCCATTCTATTCCATTGAATTCCATTCCATTCCATTCCTTTCCATTCCATTCCATTCCATTCCGTTCCATTCCATTCGATTCCATTCCATTCCATTCCATTCCATTCCATTCCATTCCATTCGATTCCATTCGATTACATTCCATTCCATTCCATTCCATTCCTTTCCATTCCATTCCATTCATTCCATTCCTTTCCATTCCATTCCATTCCGTTCTACTCGGGTTGATTCCATTCCATTCCATTCCATTCCATTCCATTCCATTCCATTCCATTCCATTCCATTCCTTTCCATTATATTCCATTGAATTCCATTCCATTCCATTCCATTCCATTCCATTCCATTCCATTCCATTCCATTCCATTCCATTCCGTTCTACTCGGGTTGATTCCATTCCATTCCACTCCATTCCATTCCATTCCATTCCATTCCATTCCATTCCATTCCATTCCATTCCATTCCATTCCATTCGATTCCATTCCATTCCATTCCATTCCATTCCATTCCGTTCCATCCCGTTCCATTCCTTTCCATTCCATTCGATTCCATTCGATTCCATTCGATTCCATTCCATTCCATTCCATTCCATTCATTCCATTCCATTCCATTCCATTCCTTTCCATTCCAATCCCTTCCGTTCTACTCGGGTTGATTCCATTCCATTCCATTCCATTCCATTCCATTCCATTCCATTCCATTCCAATCCATTCCATTCTATTCCATTCCATTCCATTCTATTCCATTGAATTCCATTCCTTTCCATTCCATTCCATTCCATTCCATTGCATTCCATTCCATTCCATTCCATTCCATTCCTTTCCATTCCATTCCGTTCTACTCAGGTTGATTCCATTCCATTCCATTCCATTCCATTCCATTCCATTCCATTCCATTCCATTCCATTCCATTCCATTCCACTCCATTCCATCCCTTTCCATTCCATTCCATTCCATTCCACTCCATTCCATCCGATTCCATTCGATTCCATTCCATTCCATTCAATTCCATTCCATTCCATTTCATTCTATTCCACTGAATTCCATTCCATTCCATTCCATTCCATTCCAATCCACTCCATTCTATTCGGGTTGATTCCATTCCATTCTATTCCATTCCATTCCATTCCATTCCATTCCATTCCATTCTATTCTATTCCATTCCATTCCATTCCATTCCATTCCATTCTTTTCGATTCCATTCCATTCCATTCCATTCCATTCCATTCCTTTCGATTCTATTCCATTCCATTCCATTCCATTCCATTCCATTCCATTCCATTCCATTCCAAACCATTCCATTCCATTCCGTTCTACTCGGGTTTATTCCATTCCATTCCATTCCATTCGATTCTATTCCATTGAATTCCATTCCATTCCATTCCATTCCATTCCATTCCATTCTATTCTATTCCATTCCATTCCATTCCATTCCATTCCATTCCATTCTTTTCGATTCCATTCCATTCCATTCCATTCCATTCCATTCCTTCCCATTCCATTCCATTCCAAACCATTCCATTCCATTCCGTTCTACTCGGGTTTATTCCATTCCATTCCATTCCATTCGATTCTATTCCATTGAATTCCATTCCATTCCATTGCATTCCATTCCATTCCATTCCATTCCATTCCATTCCATTCTACTCGGGTTGATTCCATTCCATTGCATTCCATTCCATTCCATTCCATTCGATTCCATTCTATTCCATTCCATTCCATTCCATTCCATTCCATTCCATTTCATTCCATTCCATTCCATTCCATGCCATTCCATTCCATTCCATTCCATTCCATTCCGTTCTACTCGGGTTGATTCCACTCCATTCCATTCCATTCCATTCCATTCCATTTCTTTGAATGCCATTCCATTCCATTCCATTCCATTCCGTTCTACTCGGGTTGATTCCATTCCATTCCACTCCATTCCATTCCATTCCATTCCATTCCATTCCATTCCATTCCATTTCATTCCATTCCATTCCATTCCATGCCATTCCATTCCATTCCATTCCATTCCATTCCGTTCTACTCGGGTTGATTCCACTCCATTCCATTCCATTCAATTCCATTCCATTTCTTTGAATGCCATTCCATTCCATTCCATTCCATTCCGTTCTACTCGGGTTGATTCCATTCCATTCCACTCCATTCCATTCCATTCCATTCCATTCCATTCCATTCCATTCGATTCCATTCCATTCCATTCCATTCCATTCCATTCATTCCATTCCATTACAATCCATTCCATTCTACTCGGGTTGATTCCATACCATTTCATTGCATTCCATTCTATTCCATTCAATTCCATTCCATTCCATTCCATTCCATTCCATTCCATTCCATTCCATTCCATTCCATTCCGTTCCGTTCCATTCCATTCGATTCCATTCCATTCCATTCCATTGCATTCCATTCCATTCGATTCCATTCGATTCCATTCCATTACATTCCATTCCATTCCATTCCATTCCATTCCATTCCATTCCATTCCATTCCATTCCATTCCATTCCTTTCCATTCCATTCCATTCCGTTCTACGCGGGTTGATTCCATTCCATTCCATTCAATTCCATTCCATTCCATTCCATTCCATTCCATTATATTCCATTGAATTCCATTCCATTCCATTCCATTCCATTCCATTCCATTCCATTCCATTCCATTCCATTCCATTCCATTCCATTCCATTCCATTCCATTCCGTTCTACTCGGGTTGATTCCATTCCATTCCATTCCATTCCATTCCATTCCATTCCATTCCATTCCATTCCATTCCATTCCGTTCTACTCGGGTTGATTCCATTCCATTCCATTCCATTCCTTTCCATTCCATTCCATTCCATTGAATTCCATTCCATTCCATTCCATTCCATTCCATTCCATTCCATTCCATTCCATTCCATTCCATTCCATTCCATTCCGTTCTACTCGGGTTGATTCCATTCCGTTCCATTCCATTCCATTACATTCCATTACATTCCATTCGATTCCATTCGATTCCATTCGATTCCATTCTATTCCATTCCATTCCATTACATTATATTCCATTCCATTCCAATCCATTCCATTCTACTCGGGTTGATTCCATTCCATTCGATTCCATTCCATTCCATTCCCTTCCATTCCATTCCATTCGGTTCCATTCGATTCCATTCGATTCCATTCCATTCCATTCCAATCCATTCCATTCTACTCGGGTTGATTCCATTCCATTCCATTCCAGTCTATTCCATTCCTTTCCATTTCATTCCAGTCGATTCCATTCGATTCCATTCCATTCCTTTCCATTTCATTGCATTCCATTCCATTCCATTCCATTCCATTCCATTCCATTCCATTCCATTCCATTCGATTCCATTCCATTCCATTGCATTCCATTCCATTCCATTCCATTCCATTCCATTCCATTATATTCCATTGAATTCCATTCCATGCCATTCCATTCCATTCCATTCCATTCCATTCCATTCCATTCCATTCCATTCCGTTCTACTCGGGTTGATTCCATTCCATTCCATTCCATTCCATTCCATTCCATTCCATTCCATTCCATTCCTTTCCATTCCAATCCATTCCGTTCTACTCGGGTTGATTCCATTCCATTCCATTCCATTCCATTCCATTCCATTCCATTCCATTCCATTCCATTCCATTCGATTCCATTCCAATCCATTCCATTCTATTCCATTCCATTCCATTCTATTCCATTGAATTCCATTACATTCCATTCCATTCCATTCCATTCCATTCCATTCGATTCCATTCCATTCCATTCCATTCCATTCCATTCCATTCCATTCCATTCCATTCCATTCCATTATATTCCATTGAATTCCATTCCATTCCTTTCCATTCCATTCCATTCCATTCCATTCCATTCCATTCCTTTCTACTCGGGTTGATTCCATTCCATTCCATTCCATTCCATTCCATTCCATTCCATTCCTTTCCATTCCAATCCATTCCGTTCTACTCGGGTTGATTCCATTCCTTTCCATTCCATTCCATTCCATTCCATTCCATTTAAATATATTCCATTCCATTTCAATCCATTCCATTCTACTCGGGTTGATTCCATTCCATTCCATTCCATTCCATTCCATTCCATTGAATTCCATTCCATTCCATTCCATTCCATTCCATTCCGTTCTACTCGGGTTGATTCTATTCCCTTCCATTCCATTCCATTCCATTCCATTGAATTCCATTCCATTCCATTCCATTCCTTTCCATTCCATTCCATTCAATTCCATTCCGTTGTACTCGGGTTGATTCCTTTCCATTCCATTCCATTCCATTCCATTCCATTCCATTCCATTCCATTCGATTCCATTCGATTCCATTCCATTCCATTCCATTCCAGTCCATTCCATTCCATTCCATTACAATCCATTCCATTCCTTTCCATTCCTTTCCATTCCAATCCATTCCGTTCTACTCGGGTTGATTCCATTCCATTCCATTCCATTCCATTCCATTCCATTCCATTCCATTCCATTCCATTCCATTCGATTCCATTCCAATCCATTCCATTCTATTCCATTCCATTCCATTCTATTCCATTGAATTCCATTCCATTCCATTCCATTCAATTCCATTCCGTTCTACTCGGGTTGATTCCATTCCATTCCATTCCATTCCATTCCATTCCATTCCATACCATTCGATTCCATTCGATTCCATTCCATTCCATTCCATTCCATTCCATTACAATCCATTCCATTCTACTCGGGTTGATTCCATTCCATTTCATTCCATTCCATTCTATTCCATTGAATTCCATTCCATTCCATTCCTTTCCATTCCATTCCATTCCATTCCGTTCCATTCCATTCGATTCCATTCCATTCCATTCCATTCCATTCCATTCCATTTCATTCCATTCGATTCCATTCGATTCCATTCCATTCCATTCCATTCCATTCCTTTCCATTCCATTCCATTCATTCCATTCCTTTCCATTCCATTCCATTCCGTTCTACTCGGGTTGATTCCATTCCATTCCATTCCATTCCATTCCATTCCATTCCATTCCATTCCATTCCATTATATTCCATTGAATTCCATTCCATTCCATTCCATTCCATTCCATTCCATTCCATTCCATTCCATTCCATTCCATTCCGTTCTACTCGGGTTGATTCCATTCCATTCCATTCCATTCCATTCCATTCCATTCCATTCCATTCCATTCCATTCCATTCTATTCCATTCCATTCCATTCCATTCCATTCCATTCCGTTCCATCCCGTTCCATTCCGTTCCATTCCATTCGATTCCATTCGATTCCATTCGATTCCATTCCATTCCATTCCATTCCATTCATTCCATTCCATTCCATTCCATTCCTTTCCATTCCAATCCATTCCGTTCTACTCGGGTTGATTCCATTCCATTCCATTCCATTCCATTCCATTCCATTCCATTCCATTCCATTCCAATCCATTCCATTCTATTCCATTCCATTCCATTCTATTCCATTGAATTCCATTCCATTCCATTCCATTCCATTCCATTCCATTCCTTTCCATTCCATTCCGTTCTACTCGGGTTGATTCCATTCCATTCCATTCCATTCCATTCCATTCCATTCCAATCCATTCCATTCCATTCCATTCCATTCCACTCCATTCCATCCCTTTCCATTCCATTCCATTCCATTCCACTCCATTCCATCCGATTCCATTCGATTCCATTCCATTCCATTCCATTCCATTCCATTCCATTCCATTTCATTCTATTCCACTGAATTCCATTCCATTCCATTCCATTCCATTCCAATCCACTCCATTCTATTCGGGTTGATTCCATTCCATTCTATTCCATTCCATTCCATTCCATTCCATTCCATTCCATTCCATTCCATTCTATTCGATTCCATTCCATTCCATTCCATTCCATTCCATTCCATTCTTTTCGATTCCATTCCATTCCATTCCATTCCATTCCATTCCTTTCGATTCCATTCCATTCCATTCCATTCCATTCCATTCCATTCCATTCCATTCCAAACCATTCCATTCCATTCCGTTCTACTCGGGTTTATTCCATTCCATTCCATTCTATTCGATTCTATTCCATTGAATTCCATTCCATTCCATTCCATTCCATTCCATTCCATTCCATTCCATTCCATTCCATTCTACTCGGGTTGATTCCATTCCATTGCATTCCATTCCATTCCATTCCATTCCATTCCATTCTATTCCATTCCATTCCATTCCATTCCATTCCATTCCATTCCATTCCATTTCATTCCATTCCATTCCATTCCATGCCATTCCATTCCATTCCATTCCATTCCATTCCGTTCTACTCGGGTTGATTCCACTCCATTCCATTCCATTCCATTCCATTCCATTCCATTTCTTTGAATGCCATTCCATTCCATTCCATTCCATTCCGTTCTACTCGGGTTGATTCCATTCCATTCCACTCCATTCCATTCCATTCCATTCCATTCCATTCGATTCCATTCGATTCCATTCCATTCCATTCCATTCCATTCCATTCATTCCATTCCATTACAATCCATTCCATTCTACTCGGGTTGATTGCATACCATTTCATTGCATTCCATTCTATTCCATTCAATTCCATTCCATTCCATTCCATTCCATTCCATTCCATTCCATTCCATTCCATTTCGTTCCGTTCCATTCCATTCGATTCCATTCCATTCCATTCCATTGCATTCCATTCCATTCGATTCCATTCTATTCCATTCCATTCCATTCCATTCCATTCCATTCCATTCCATTCCATTCCATTCCATTCCATTCCATTCCATTCCGTTCTACTCGGGTTGATTCCATTCCATTCCATTCCATTCCATTCCATTCCATTCCATTCCATTCCATTCCATTATATTCCATTGAATTCCATTCCATTCCATTCCATTCCATTCCATTCCATTCCATTCCATTCCATTCCATTCCATTCCATTCCATTCCATTCCGTTCTACTCGGGTTGATTCCATTCCATTCCATTCCATTCCATTCCATTCCATTCCATTCCATTCCATTCCATTCCGTTCTACTCGGGTTGATTCCATTCCATTCCATTCCATTCCTTTCCATTCCATTCCATTCCATTGAATTCCATTCCATTCCATTCCATTCCATTCCATTCCATTCCATTCCATTCCATTCCATTCCGTTCTACTCGGGTTGATTCCATTCCATTCCATTCCATTCCATTCCATTACATTACATTCCATTCGATTCCATTCGATTCCATTCGATTCCATTCGATTCCATTCCATTCCATTACATTATATTCCATTCCATTCCAATCCATTCCATTCTACTCGGGTTGATTCCATTCCATTCGATTCCATTCCATTCCATTCCCTTCCATTCCATTCCATTCGGTTCCATTCGATTCCATTCGATTCCATTCCATTACTTTCCAATCCATTCCATTCTACTCGGGTTGATTCCATTCCATTCTTTCCAGTCTATTCCATTCCTTTCCATTTCATTCCAGTCGATTCCATTCGATTCCATTCCATTCCTTTCCATTTCATTGCATTCCATTCCATTCCATTCCATTCCATTCCATTCCATTCCATTCCATTCCATTCCATTCCATTCCATTATATTCCATTGAATTCCATTCCATGCCATTCCATTCCATTCCATTCCTTTCGATTCTATTCCATTCCATTCCATTCCATTCCATTCCATTCCATTCCATTCCATTCCAAACCATTCCATTCCATTCCGTTCTACTCGGGTTTATTCCATTCCATTCCATTCCATTCGATTCTATTCCATTGAATTCCATTCCATTCCATTCCATTCCATTCCATTCCATTCTATTCTATTCCATTCCATTCCATTCCATTCCATTCCATTCTTTTCGATTCCATTCCATTCCATTCCATTCCATTCCATTCCTTTCGATTCCATTCCATTCCATTCCATTCCATTCCATTCCTTTCCATTCCATTCCATTCCAAACCATTCCATTCCATTCCGTTCTACTCGGGTTTATTCCATTCCATTCCATTCCATTCGATTCTATTCCATTGAATTCCATTCCATTCCATTCCATTCCATTCCATTCCATTCCATTCCATTCCATTCCATTCCATTCCATTCTACTCGGGTTGATTCCATTCCATTGCATTCCATTCCATTCCATTCCATTCGATTCCATTCTATTCCATTCCATTCCATTCCATTCCATTCCATTCCATTTCATTCCATTCCATTCCATTCCATGCCATTCCATTCCATTCCATTCCATTCCATTCCGTTCTACTCGGGTTGATTCCACTCCATTCCATTCCATTCCATTCCATTCCATTTCTTTGAATGCCATTCCATTCCATTCCATTCCATTCCGTTCTACTCGGGTTGATTCCATTCCATTCCACTCCATTCCATTCCATTCCATTCCATTCCATTCCATTCCATTCCATTCCATTTCATTCCATTCCATTCCATTCCATGCCATTCCATTCCATTCCATTCCATTCCATTCCGTTCTACTCGGGTTGATTCCACTCCATTCCATTCCATTCAATTCCATTCCATTTCTTTGAATGCCATTCCATTCCATTCCATTCCATTCCGTTCTACTCGGGTTGATTCCATTCCATTCCACTCCATTCCATTCCATTCCATTCCATTCCATTCGATTCCATTCGATTCCATTCCATTCCATTCCATTCCATTCCATTCATTCCATTCCATTACAATCCATTCCATTCTACTCGGGTTGATTCCATACCATTTCATTGCATTCCATTCTATTCCATTCAATTCCATTCCATTCCATTCCATTCCATTCCATTCCATTCCATTCCATTCCATTCCATTCCATTCCGTTCCATTCCATTCGATTCCATTCCATTCCATTCCATTGCATTCCATTCCATTCGATTCCATTCGATTCCATTCCATTACATTCCATTCCATTACATTCCATTCCATTCCATTCCATTCCATTCCATTCCATTCCATTCCATTCCTTTCCATTCCATTCCATTCCGTTCTACTCGGGTTGATTCCATTCCATTCCATTCAATTCCATTCCATTCCATTCCATTCCATTCCATTATATTCCATTGAATTCCATTCCATTCCATTCCATTCCATTCCATTCCATTCCATTCCATTCCATTCCATTCCATTCCATTCCATTCCATTCCATTCCATTCCGTTCTACTCGGGTTGATTCCATTCCATTCCATTCCATTCCATTCCATTCCATTCCATTCCATTCCATTCCATTCCATTCCGTTCTACTCGGGTTGATTCCATTCCATTCCATTCCATTCCTTTCCATTCCATTCCATTCCATTGAATTCCATTCCATTCCATTCCATTGAATTCCATTCCATTCCATTCCATTCCATTCCATTCCATTCCATTCCATTCCGTTCTACTCGGGTTGATTCCATTCCATTCCATTCCATTCCATTACATTCCATTACATTCCATTCGATTCCATTCGATTCCATTCGATTCCATTCTATTCCATTCCATTCCATTACATTATATTCCATTCCATTCCATTCCATTCCATTCCATTCCATTCCATTCCAAACCATTCCATTCCATTCCGTTCTACTCGGGTTTATTCCATTCCATTCCATTCCATTCGATTCTATTCCATTGAATTCCATTCCATTCCATTCCATTCCATTCCATTCCATTCTATTCTATTCCATTCCATTCCATTCCATTCCATTCCATTCTTTTCGATTCCATTCCATTCCATTCCATTCCATTCCATTCCTTTCGATTCCATTCCATTCCATTCCATTCCATTCCATTCCTTTCCATTCCATTCCATTCCAAACCATTCCATTCCATTCCGTTCTACTCGGGTTTATTCCATTCCATTCCATTCCATTCGATTCTATTCCATTGAATTCCATTCCATTCCATTCCATTCCATTCCATTCCATTCCATTCCATTCCATTCCATTCTACTCGGGTTGATTCCATTCCATTGCATTCCATTCCATTCCATTCCATTCGATTCCATTCTATTCCATTCCATTCCATTCCATTCCATTCCATTCCATTTCATTCCATTCCATTCCATTCCATGCCATTCCATTCCATTCCATTCCATTCCATTCCGTTCTACTCGGGTTGATTCCACTCCATTCCATTCCATTCCATTCCATTCCATTTCTTTGAATGCCATTCCATTCCATTCCATTCCATTCCGTTCTACTCGGGTTGATTCCATTCCATTCCACTCCATTCCATTCCATTCCATTCCATTCCATTCCATTCCATTCCATTTCATTCCATTCCATTCCATTCCATGCCATTCCATTCCATTCCATTCCATTCCATTCCGTTCTACTCGGGTTGATTCCACTCCATTCCATTCCATTCAATTCCATTCCATTTCTTTGAATGCCATTCCATTCCATTCCATTCCATTCCGTTCTACTCGGGTTGATTCCATTCCATTCCACTCCATTCCATTCCATTCCATTCCATTCCATTCCATTCCATTCGATTCCATTCCATTCCATTCCATTCCATTCCATTCATTCCATTCCATTACAATCCATTCCATTCTACTCGGGTTGATTCCATACCATTTCATTGCATTCCATTCTATTCCATTCAATTCCATTCCATTCCATTCCATTCCATTCCATTCCATTCCATTCCATTCCATTCCATTCCGTTCCATTCCATTCGATTCCATTCCATTCCATTCCATTGCATTCCATTCCATTCGATTCCATTCGATTCCATTCCATTACATTCCATTCCATTCCATTCCATTCCATTCCATTCCATTCCATTCCATTCCATTCCATTCCTTTCCATTCCATTCCATTCCGTTCTACTCGGGTTGATTCCATTCCATTCCATTCAATTCCATTCCATTCCATTCCATTCCATTCCATTATATTCCATTGAATTCCATTCCATTCCATTCCATTCCATTCCATTCCATTCCATTCCATTCCATTCCATTCCATTCCATTCCATTCCATTCCATTCCGTTCTACTCGGGTTGATTCCATTCCATTCCATTCTATTCCATTCCATTCCATTCCATTCCATTCCATTCCATTCCATTCCATTCCGTTCTACTCGGGTTGATTCCATTCCATTCCATTCCATTCCTTTCCATTCCATTCCATTCCATTGAATTCCATTCCATTCCATTCCATTCCATTCCATTCCATTCCATTCCATTCCATTCCATTCCATTCCATTCCATTCCATTCCGTTCTACTCGGGTTGATTCCATTCCATTCCATTCCATTCCATTACATTCCATTACATTCCATTCGATTCCATTCGATTCCATTCGATTCCATTCTATTCCATTCCATTCCATTACATTATATTCCATTCCATTCCAATCCATTCCATTCTACTCGGGTTGATTCCATTCCATTCGATTCCATTCCATTCCATTCCCTTCCATTCCATTCCATTCGGTTCCATTCGATTCCATTCGATTCCATTCCATTCCATTCCAATCCATTCCATTCTACTCGGGTTGATTCCATTCCATTCCATTCCAGTCTATTCCATTCCTTTCCATTTCATTCCAGTCGATTCCATTCGATTCCATTCCATTCCTTTCCATTTCATTGCATTCCATTCCATTCCATTCCATTCCATTCCATTCCATTCCATTCCATTCCATTCCATTAGATTCCATTCCATTCCATTCCATTCCATTCCATTCCATTCCATTCCATTCCATTCCATTCCATTATATTCCATTGAATTCCATTCCATGCCATTCCATTCCATTCCATTCCATTCCATTCCATTCCATTCCATTCCATTCCGTTCTACTCGGGTTGATTCCATTCCATTCCATTCCATTCCATTCCATTCCATTCCATTCCATTCCTTTCCATTCCAATCCATTCCGTTCTACTCGGGTTGATTCCATTCCATTCCATTCCATTCCATTCCATTCCATTCCATTCCATTCCATTCCATTCCATTCCATTCGATTCCATTCCAATCCATTCCATTCTATTCCATTCCATTCCATTCTATTCCATTGAATTCCATTCCATTCCATTCCATTCCATTCCATTCCATTCCATTCGATTCCATTCCATTCCATTCCATTCCATTCCATTCCATTCCATTCCATTCCATTCCATTATATTCCATTGAATTCCATTCCATTCCTTTCCATTCCATTCCATTCCATTCCATTCCATTCCATTCCTTTCTACTCGGGTTGATTCCATTCCATTCCATTCCATTCCATTCCATTCCATTCCATTCCATTCCTTTCCATTCCAATCCATTCCGTTCTACTCGGGTTGATTCCATTCCTTTCCATTCCATTCCATTCCATTCCATTCCATTTAATTATATTCCATTCCATTTCAATCCATTCCATTCTACTCGGGTTGATTCCATTCCATTCCATTCCATTCCATTCCATTCCATTGAATTCCATTCCATTCCATTCCATTCCATTCCATTCCGTTCTACTCGGGTTGATTCTATTCCCTTCCATTCCATTCCATTCCATTCCATTGAATTCCATTCCATTCCATTCCATTCCTTTCCATTCCATTCCATTCCATTCCATTCCGTTGTACTCGGGTTGATTCCTTTCCATTCCATTCCATTCCATTCCATTCCATTCCATTCCATTCCATTCGATTCCATTCGATTCCATTCCATTCCATTCCATTCCAGTCCATTCCATTCCATTCCATTACAATCCATTCCATTCCTTTCCATTCCTTTCCATTCCAATCCATTCCGTTCTACTCGGGTTGATTCCATTCCATTCCATTCCATTCCATTCCATTCCATTCCATTCCATTCCATTCCATTCCATTCCATTCGATTCCATTCCAATCCATTCCATTCTATTCCATTCCATTCCATTCTATTCCATTGAATTCCATTCCATTCCATTCCATTCAATTCCATTCCGTTCTACTCGGGTTGATTCCATTCCATTCCATTCCATTCCATTCCATTCCATTCCATTCCATACCATTCGATTCCATTCGATTCCATTCCATTCCATTCCATTCCATTCCATTACAATCCATTCCATTCTACTCGGGTTGATTCCATTCCATTTCATTCCATTCCATTCTATTCCATTGAATTCCATTCCATTCCATTCCTTTCCATTCCTTTCCATTCCATTCCGTTCCATTCCATTCGATTCCATTCCATTCCATTCCATTCCATTCCATTCCATTCCATTCCATTCCGTTCTACTCGGGTTGATTCCATTCCATTCCATTCCATTCCTTTCCATTCCATTCCATTCCATTGAATTCCATTCCATTCCATTCCATTGAATTCCATTCCATTCCATTCCATTCCATTCCATTCCATTCCATTCCATTCCGTTCTACTCGGGTTGATTCCATTCCATTCCATTCCATTCCATTACATTCCATTACATTCCATTCGATTCCATTCGATTCCATTCGATTCCATTCTATTCCATTCCATTCCATTACATTATATTCCATTCCATTCCATTCCATTCCATTCCATTCCATTCCATTCCAAACCATTCCATTCCATTCCGTTCTACTCGGGTTTATTCCATTCCATTCCATTCCATTCGATTCTATTCCATTGAATTCCATTCCATTCCATTCCATTCCATTCCATTCCATTCTATTCTATTCCATTCCATTCCATTCCATTCCATTCCATTCTTTTCGATTCCATTCCATTCCATTCCATTCCATTCCATTCCTTTCGATTCCATTCCATTCCATTCCATTCCATTCCATTCCTTTCCATTCCATTCCATTCCAAACCATTCCATTCCATTCCGTTCTACTCGGGTTTATTCCATTCCATTCCATTCCATTCGATTCTATTCCATTGAATTCCATTCCATTCCATTCCATTCCATTCCATTCCATTCCATTCCATTCCATTCCATTCTACTCGGGTTGATTCCATTCCATTGCATTCCATTCCATTCCATTCCATTCGATTCCATTCTATTCCATTCCATTCCATTCCATTCCATTCCATTCCATTTCATTCCATTCCATTCCATTCCATGCCATTCCATTCCATTCCATTCCATTCCATTCCGTTCTACTCGGGTTGATTCCACTCCATTCCATTCCATTCCATTCCATTCCATTTCTTTGAATGCCATTCCATTCCATTCCATTCCATTCCGTTCTACTCGGGTTGATTCCATTCCATTCCACTCCATTCCATTCCATTCCATTCCATTCCATTCCATTCCATTCCATTTCATTCCATTCCATTCCATTCCATGCCATTCCATTCCATTCCATTCCATTCCATTCCGTTCTACTCGGGTTGATTCCACTCCATTCCATTCCATTCAATTCCATTCCATTTCTTTGAATGCCATTCCATTCCATTCCATTCCATTCCGTTCTACTCGGGTTGATTCCATTCCATTCCACTCCATTCCATTCCATTCCATTCCATTCCATTCCATTCCATTCGATTCCATTCCATTCCATTCCATTCCATTCCATTCATTCCATTCCATTACAATCCATTCCATTCTACTCGGGTTGATTCCATACCATTTCATTGCATTCCATTCTATTCCATTCAATTCCATTCCATTCCATTCCATTCCATTCCATTCCATTCCATTCCATTCCATTCCATTCCGTTCCATTCCATTCGATTCCATTCCATTCCATTCCATTGCATTCCATTCCATTCGATTCCATTCGATTCCATTCCATTACATTCCATTCCATTCCATTCCATTCCATTCCATTCCATTCCATTCCATTCCATTCCATTCCTTTCCATTCCATTCCATTCCGTTCTACTCGGGTTGATTCCATTCCATTCCATTCAATTCCATTCCATTCCATTCCATTCCATTCCATTATATTCCATTGAATTCCATTCCATTCCATTCCATTCCATTCCATTCCATTCCATTCCATTCCATTCCATTCCATTCCATTCCATTCCATTCCATTCCGTTCTACTCGGGTTGATTCCATTCCATTCCATTCTATTCCATTCCATTCCATTCCATTCCATTCCATTCCATTCCATTCCATTCCGTTCTACTCGGGTTGATTCCATTCCATTCCATTCCATTCCTTTCCATTCCATTCCATTCCATTGAATTCCATTCCATTCCATTCCATTCCATTCCATTCCATTCCATTCCATTCCATTCCATTCCATTCCATTCCATTCCATTCCGTTCTACTCGGGTTGATTCCATTCCATTCCATTCCATTCCATTACATTCCATTACATTCCATTCGATTCCATTCGATTCCATTCGATTCCATTCTATTCCATTCCATTCCATTACATTATATTCCATTCCATTCCAATCCATTCCATTCTACTCGGGTTGATTCCATTCCATTCGATTCCATTCCATTCCATTCCCTTCCATTCCATTCCATTCGGTTCCATTCGATTCCATTCGATTCCATTCCATTCCATTCCAATCCATTCCATTCTACTCGGGTTGATTCCATTCCATTCCATTCCAGTCTATTCCATTCCTTTCCATTTCATTCCAGTCGATTCCATTCGATTCCATTCCATTCCTTTCCATTTCATTGCATTCCATTCCATTCCATTCCATTCCATTCCATTCCATTCCATTCCATTCCATTCCATTAGATTCCATTCCATTCCATTCCATTCCATTCCATTCCATTCCATTCCATTCCATTCCATTCCATTATATTCCATTGAATTCCATTCCATGCCATTCCATTCCATTCCATTCCATTCCATTCCATTCCATTCCATTCCATTCCGTTCTACTCGGGTTGATTCCATTCCATTCCATTCCATTCCATTCCATTCCATTCCATTCCATTCCTTTCCATTCCAATCCATTCCGTTCTACTCGGGTTGATTCCATTCCATTCCATTCCATTCCATTCCATTCCATTCCATTCCATTCCATTCCATTCCATTCCATTCGATTCCATTCCAATCCATTCCATTCTATTCCATTCCATTCCATTCTATTCCATTGAATTCCATTCCATTCCATTCCATTCCATTCCATTCCATTCCATTCGATTCCATTCCATTCCATTCCATTCCATTCCATTCCATTCCATTCCATTCCATTCCATTATATTCCATTGAATTCCATTCCATTCCTTTCCATTCCATTCCATTCCATTCCATTCCATTCCATTCCTTTCTACTCGGGTTGATTCCATTCCATTCCATTCCATTCCATTCCATTCCATTCCATTCCATTCCTTTCCATTCCAATCCATTCCGTTCTACTCGGGTTGATTCCATTCCTTTCCATTCCATTCCATTCCATTCCATTCCATTTAATTATATTCCATTCCATTTCAATCCATTCCATTCTACTCGGGTTGATTCCATTCCATTCCATTCCATTCCATTCCATTCCATTGAATTCCATTCCATTCCATTCCATTCCATTCCATTCCGTTCTACTCGGGTTGATTCTATTCCCTTCCATTCCATTCCATTCCATTCCATTGAATTCCATTCCATTCCATTCCATTCCTTTCCATTCCATTCCATTCCATTCCATTCCGTTGTACTCGGGTTGATTCCTTTCCATTCCATTCCATTCCATTCCATTCCATTCCATTCCATTCCATTCGATTCCATTCGATTCCATTCCATTCCATTCCATTCCAGTCCATTCCATTCCATTCCATTACAATCCATTCCATTCCTTTCCATTCCTTTCCATTCCAATCCATTCCGTTCTACTCGGGTTGATTCCATTCCATTCCATTCCATTCCATTCCATTCCATTCCATTCCATTCCATTCCATTCCATTCCATTCGATTCCATTCCAATCCATTCCATTCTATTCCATTCCATTCCATTCTATTCCATTGAATTCCATTCCATTCCATTCCATTCAATTCCATTCCGTTCTACTCGGGTTGATTCCATTCCATTCCATTCCATTCCATTCCATTCCATTCCATTCCATACCATTCGATTCCATTCGATTCCATTCCATTCCATTCCATTCCATTCCATTACAATCCATTCCATTCTACTCGGGTTGATTCCATTCCATTTCATTCCATTCCATTCTATTCCATTGAATTCCATTCCATTCCATTCCTTTCCATTCCATTCCATTCCATTCCGTTCCATTCCATTCGATTCCATTCCATTCCATTCCATTCCATTCCATTCCATTCCATTCCATTCCATTCCATTCGATTCCATTCGATTCCATTCCATTCCATTCCATTCCATTCCTTTCCATTCCATTCCATTCATTCCATTCCTTTCCATTCCATTCCATTCCGTTCTACTCGGGTTGATTCCATTCCATTCCATTCCATTCCATTCCATTCCATTCCATTCCATTCCATTCCATTCCATTATATTCCATTGAATTCCATTCCATTCCATTCCATTCCATTCCATTCCATTCCATTCCATTCCATTCCGTTCTACTCGGGTTGATTCCATTCCATTCCATTCCATTCCATTCCATTCCATTCCATTCCATTCCATTCCATTCCATTCGATTCCATTCCATTCCATTCCATTCCATTCCATTCCGTTCCATCCCGTTCCATTCCGTTCCATTCCATTCAATTCCATTCGATTCCATTCGATTCCATTCCATTCCATTCCATTCCATTCATTCCATTCCATTCCATTCCATTCCTTTCCATTCCAATCCATTCCGTTCTACTCGGGTTGATTCCATTCCATTCCATTCCATTCCATTCCATTCCATTCCATTCCATTCGATTCCATTCCAATCCATTCCATTCTATTCCATTCCATTCCATTCTATTCCATTGAATTCCATTCCATTCCATTCCATTCCATTCCATTCCATTCCATTCCTTTCCATTCCATTCCGTTCTACTCGGGTTGATTCCATTCCATTCCATTCCATTCCATTCCATTCCATTCCATTCCAATCCATTCCATTCCATTCCATTCCATTCCACTCCATTCCATCCCTTTCCATTCCATTCCATTCCATTCCACTCCATTCCATCCGATTCCATTCGATTCCATTCCATTCCATTCCATTCCATTCCATTCCATTTCATTCTATTCCACTGAATTCCATTCCATTCCATTCCATTCCATTCCAATCCACTCCATTCTATTCGGGTTGATTCCATTCCATTCTATTCCATTCCATTCCATTCCATTCCTTTCCATTCCATTCCATTCTATTCGATTCCATTCCATTCCATTCCATTCCATTCTTTTC
This sequence comes from Gorilla gorilla gorilla, assembly GCF_029281585.2. Classification (NCBI taxonomy): domain Eukaryota; kingdom Metazoa; phylum Chordata; class Mammalia; order Primates; family Hominidae; genus Gorilla; species Gorilla gorilla. Next base: position 59,592,695 of record NC_073239.2, read on the forward strand.
GATTCCATTCCATTCCATTCCATTCCATTCCATTCCTTTCGATTCCATTCTATTCAATTCCATTCCATTCCATTCCATTCCATTCCAAACCATTCCATTCCATTCCGTTCTACTCGGGTTTATTCCATTCCATTCCATTCTATTCGATTCTATTCCATTGAATTCCATTCCATTCCATTCCATTCCATTCCATTCCATTCCATTCCATTCCATTCCATTCCATTCTACTCGGGTTGATTCCATTCCATTGCATTCCATTCCATTCCATTCCATTCGATTCCATTCTATTCCATTCCATTCCATTCCATTCCATTCCATTCCATTCCATTTCATTCCATTCCATTCCATTCCATGCCATTCCATTCCATTCCATTCCATTCCATTCCGTTCTACTCGGGTTGATTCCACTCCATTCCATTCCATTCCATTCCATTCCATTTCTTTGAATGCCATTCCATTCCATTCCATTCCATTCCGTTCTACTCGGGTTGATTCCATTCCATTCCACTCCATTCCATTCCATTCCATTCCATTCCATTCGATTCCATTCGATTCCATTCCATTCCATTCCATTCCATTCCATTCCATTCATTCCATTCAATTACAATCCATTCCATTCTACTCGGGTTGATTCCATACCATTTCATTGCATTCCATTCTATTCCATTCAATTCCATTCCATTCCATTCCATTCCATTCCATTCCATTCCATTCCATTCCATTCCATTCCATTCCGTTCCGTTCCATTCCATTCGATTCCATTCCATTCCATTCCACTGCATTCCATTCCATTCGATTCCATTCGATTCCATTCCATTCCATTCCATTCCATTCCATTCCATTCCATTCCATTCCATTCCATTCCATTCCATTCCATTCCATTCCATTCCGTTCTACTCGGGTTGATTCCATTCCATTCCATTCCATTCCATTCCATTCCATTCCATTCCATTCCATTCCATTATATTCCATTGAATTCCATTCCATTCCATTCCATTCCATTCCATTCCATTCCATTCCATTCCATTCCATTCCATTCCATTCCATTCCATTCCATTCCGTTCTACTCGGGTTGATTCCATTCCATTCCATTCCATTCCATTCCATTCCATTCCATTCCATTCCATTCCATTCCATTCCGTTCTACTCGGGTTGATTCCATTCCATTCCATTCCATTCCTTTCCATTCCATTCCATTCCATTGAATTCCATTCCATTCCATTCCATTCCATTCCATTCCATTCCATTCCATTCCATTCCATTCCATTCCGTTCTACTCGGGTTGATTCCATTCCATTCCATTCCATTCCATTCCATTCCATTACATTCCATTCGATTCCATTCGATTCCATTCGATTCCATTCGATTCCATTCCATTCCATTACATTATATTCCATTCCATTCCAATCCATTCCATTCTACTCGGGTTGATTCCATTCCATTCGATTCCATTCCATTCCATTCCCTTCCATTCCATTCCATTCGGTTCCATTCGATTCCATTCGATTCCATTCCATTACTTTCCAATCCATTCCATTCTACTCGGGTTGATTCCATTCCATTCTTTCCAGTCTATTCCATTCCTTTCCATTTCATTCCAGTCGATTCCATTCGATTCCATTCCATTCCTTTCCATTTCATTGCATTCCATTCCATTCCATTCCATTCCATTCCATTCCATTCCATTCCATTCCATTCCATTCCATTCCATTATATTCCATTGAATTCCATTCCATGCCATTCCATTCCATTCCTTTCCATTCCATTCCATTCCATTCCATTCCGTTCTACTCGGGTTGATTCCATTCCATTCCATTCCATTCCATTCCATTCCATTCCATTCCATTCCTTTCCATTCCAATCCATTCCGTTCTACTCGGGTTGATTCCATTCCATTCCATTCCATTCCATTCCATTCCATTCCATTCCATTCGATTCCATTCCAATCCATTCCATTCTATTCCATTCCATTCCATTCTATTCCATTGAATTCCATTCCATTCCATTCCATTCCATTCCATTCCATTCCATTCGATTCCATTCCATTCCATTCCATTCCATTCCATTCCATTCCATTCCATTCCATTCCATTCCATTATATTCCATTCCATTCCATTCCATTCCATTCCATTCCATTATATTCCATTCCATTCCATTCCATTCCATTCCATTCCATTCCATTCCATTCCATTCCATTCCATTCCATTCCATTCCGTTCTACTCGGGTTGATTCCATTCCATTCCATTCCATTCCATTCCATTCCATTCCATTCCATTCCTTTCCATTCCAATCCATTCCGCTCTACTCGGGTTGATTCCATTCCATTCCATTCCATTCCATTCCATTCCATTCCATTCCATTCCATTCCATTCGATTCCATTCCAATCCATTCCATTCTATTCCATTCCATTCCATTCTATTCCATGGAATTCCATTCCATTCCATTCCATTCCATTCCATTCCATTCCATTACATTCCATTCCATTCCATTCCTTTCCATTCCATTCCGTTCTACTCGGGTTGATTCCATTCCATTCCATTCCATTCCATTCCATTCCATTCCATTCCATTCCATTCCATTCCATTCCATTCCATTCCACTCCATTCCATCCCTTTCCATTCAATTCCATTCCATTCCACTCCATTCCATCCGATTCCATTCGATTCCATTCCATTCCATTCAATTCCATTCCATTCCATTCCTTTCGATTCCATTCCATTCCATTCCATTCCATTCCATTCCATTCGATTCAATTCCATTCCATTCCATTCCATTCCATTCCAAACCATTCCATTCCATTCCGTTCTACTCGGGTTCATTCCATTCCATTCCATTCCATTCCATTCTATTCCATGGAATTCCATTCCATTCCATTCCATTCCATGGAATTCCATTCCATTCCATTCCATTCCATTCTACTCGGGTTGATTCCATTCCATTGCATTCCATTCCATTCCATTCCATTCGATTCCATTCGATTCCATTCTATTCCACTCCATTCCATTCCATTCCATTCCATTCCATTCCAATCCATTCCATTCTACTCGTTTTGATTCCATTCCATTCCATTCCATTCCATTCCCTTCCATTCCATTCCATTCGGTTCGTTTCGATTCCATTCGATTCCATTCCATTTCACTCCATTCCATTCCGTTCACTTCCGTTCCGTTCCGTTCCGTTCCGTTCTATTCGGGTTGATTCCATTCTATTCCACTCCATTCCATTCGATTCCATTCGATTCCATTCGATTCCATTCCATTCCATTCCATTCCATTCCATTCCATTCCATTCCATTCCATTCCATTCTATTCTATTGAATTCCATTCCATTCCATTCCATTCCATTCCAATCCATTCCATTCTACTCGGGTTGATTCCATTCCATTCCATTCCATTCCATTCCATTCCATTCCATTCCCTTCTTTCCATTCCATTCGGTTCCATTCGTTTCCATTCGATTCCATTCCATTTCACTCCATTCCATTCGGTTCCATTCCGTTCCATTCCGTTCCGTTCCGTTCCGTTCCATTCCATTCCGTTCTACTCGGGTTGATTCCATTCTATACCACTCCATTCCTTTCGATTCCATTCGATTCCATTCGATTCCATTCCATTCCATTCCATTCCATTCCATTCCATTTCATTTTTTCCATTGAATTCCATTCCATTCCATTCCATTCCATTCCAATCCATTCCAATCTACTCGGGTTGATTCCATTCCATTCCATTCCATTCCATTCCATTCCATTCCATTCCATTCCATTCCATTCCGTTCCATTCAATTCCATTCGATTCCATTCGATTCCATTCCATTCCATTCCATTCCATTCGATTCCATTCCATTCCATTCCATTCCATTCCATTCCATTCCATTCCATTCCATTCCATTTGATTCCATTCGATTCCATTCCATTCCATTCCATTCCATTCCATTCCATTTCATTTTTTCCATTGAATTCCATTCCATTCCATTCCATTCCATTCCAATCCATTCCAATCTACTCGGGTTGATTCCATTCCATTCCATTCCATTCCATTTCATTCCATTCCATTCCATTCCATTCCATTCCATTCGATTCCATTCCATTCCATTCCATTCCATTCCATTCCATTCCATTCGATTCCATTCGATTCCATTCCATTCAATTCCATTCCATTCCATTCCATTCCATTCCATTCCATTCTATTCTATTCCATTCCATTCCATTCCATTCCATTCCATTCCATTCTTTTCGATTCCATTCCATTCCATTCCATTCCATTCCATTCCTTTCGATTCCATTCCATTCCATTCCATTCCATTCCATTCCATTCCATTCCATTCCAAACCATTCCATTCCATTCCGTTCTACTCGGGTTTATTCCATTCCATTCCATTCCATTCGATTCTATTCCATTGAATTCCATTCCATTCCATTCCATTCCATTCCATTCCATTCTATTCTATTCCATTCCATTCCATTCCATTCCATTCCATTCTTTTCGATTCCATTCCATTCCATTCCATTCCATTCCATTCCTTTCGATTCCATTCCATTCCATTCCATTCCATTCCATTCCATTCCATTCCATTCCATTCCAAACCATTCCTTTCCATTCCGTTCTACTCAGGTTTATTCCATTCCATTCCATTCCATTCGATTCTATTCCATTGAATTCCATTCCATTCCATTCCATTCCATTCCATTCCATTCCATTCCATTCCATTCTACTCGGGTTGATTCCATTCCATTGCATTCCATTCCATTCCATTCCATTCGATTCCATTCTATTCCATTCCATTCCATTCCATTCCATTCCATTCCATTTCATTCCATTCCATTCCATTCCATGCCATTCCATTCCATTCCATTCCATTCCATTCCGTTCTACTCGGGATGATTCCACTCCATTCCATTCCATTCCATTCCATTCCATTTCTTTGAATGCCATTCCATTCCATTCCATTCCATTCCGTTCTACTCGGGTTGATTCCATTCCATTCCACTCCATTCCATTCCATTCCATTCCATTCCATTCCATTCCATTCCATTTCATTCCATTCCATTCCATTCCATGCCATTCCATTCCATTCCATTCCATTCCATTCCGTTCTACTCGGGTTGATTCCACTCCATTCCATTCCATTCAATTCCATTCCATTTCTTTGAATGCCATTCCATTCCATTCCATTCCATTCCGTTCTACTCGGGTTGATTCCATTCCATTCCACTCCATTCCATTCCATTCCATTCCATTCCATTCCATTCCATTCGATTCCATTCCATTCCATTCCATTCCATTCCATTCATTCCATTCCATTACAATCCATTCCATTCTACTCGGGTTGATTCCATACCATTTCATTGCATTCCATTCTATTCCATTCAATTCCATTCCATTCCATTCCATTCCATTCCATTCCATTCCATTCCATTCCATTCCGTTCCATTCCGTTCCATTCCATTCGATTCCATTCCATTCCATTCCATTGCATTCCATTCCATTCGATTCCATTCGATTCCATTCCATTACATTCCATTCCATTACATTCCATTCCATTCCATTCCATTCCATTCCATTCCATTCCATTCCATTCCTTTCCATTCCATTCCATTCCGTTCTACTCGGGTTGATTCCATTCCATTCCATTCAATTCCATTCCATTCCATTCCATTCCATTCCATTATATTCCATTGAATTCCATTCCATTCCATTCCATTCCATTCCATTCCATTCCATTCCATTCCATTCCATTCCATTCCATTCCATTCCATTCCATTCCATTCCATTCCATTCCATTCCATTCCATTCCATTCCATTCCATTCCGTTCTACTCGGGTTGATTCCATTCCATTCCATTCCATTCCATTCCATTCCATTCCATTCCATTCCATTCCATTCCATTCCATTCCGTTCTACTCGGGTTGATTCCATTCCATTCCATTCCATTCCTTTCCATTCCATTCCATTCCATTGAATTCCATTCCATTCCATTCCATTCCATTCCATTCCATTCCATTCCATTCCATTCCATTCCATTCCATTCCGTTCTACTCGGGTTGATTCCATTCCATTCCATTCCATTCCATTACATTCCATTACATTCCATTCGATTCCATTCGATTCCATTCGATTCCATTCTATTCCATTCCATTCCATTACATTATATTCCATTCCATTCCAATCCATTCCATTCTACTCGGGTTGATTCCATTCCATTCGATTCCATTCCATTCCATTCCCTTCCATTCCATTCCATTCGGTTCCATTCGATTCCATTCGATTCCATTCCATTCCATTCCAATCCATTCCATTCTACTCGGGTTGATTCCATTCCATTCCATTCCAGTCTATTCCATTCCTTTCCATTTCATTCCAGTCGATTCCATTCGATTCCATTCCATTCCTTTCCATTTCATTGCATTCCATTCCATTCCATTCCATTCCATTCCATTCCATTCCATTCCATTCCATTCGATTCCATTCCATTCCATTCCATTCCATTCCATTCCATTCCATTCCATTCCATTCCATTATATTCCATTGAATTCCATTCCATGCCATTCCATTCCATTCCATTCCATTCCATTCCATTCCATTCCATTCCGTTCTACTCGGGTTGATTCCATTCCATTCCATTCCATTCCATTCCATTCCATTCCATTCCATTCCTTTCCATTCCAATCCATTCCGTTCTACTCGGGTTGATTCCAATCCATTCCATTCCATTCCATTCCATTCCATTCCATTCCATTCCATTCCATTCCATTCGATTCCATTCCAATCCATTCCATTCTATTCCATTCCATTCCATTCTATTCCATTGAATTCCATTCCATTCCATTCCATTCCATTCCATTCCATTCCATTCGATTCCATTCCATTCCATTCCATTCCATTCCATTCCATTCCATTCCATTCCATTCCATTCCATTCCATTATATTCCATTGAATTCCATTCCATTCCATTCCATTCCATTCCATTCCATTCCATTCCATTCCATTCCTTTCTACTCGGGTTGATTCCATTCCATTCCATTCCATTCCATTCCATTCCATTCCATTCCATTCCTTTCCATTCCATTCCATTCCGTTCTACTCGGGTTGATTCCATTCCATTCCATTCAATTCCATTCCATTCCATTCCATTCCATTCCATTATATTCCATTGAATTCCATTCCATTCCATTCCATTCCATTCCATTCCATTCCATTCCATTCCATTCCATTCCATTCCATTCCATTCCATTCCATTCCGTTCTACTCGGGTTGATTCCATTCCATTCCATTCCATTCCATTCCATTCCATTCCATTCCATTCCATTCCATTCCATTCCGTTCTACTCGGGTTGATTCCATTCCATTCCATTCCATTCCTTTCCATTCCATTCCATTCCATTCCATTCCATTCCATTCCATTCCATTCCATTCCATTCCATTCCGTTCTACTCGGGTTGATTCCATTCCATTCCATTCCATTCCATTCCATTCCATTCCATTACATTCCATTCGATTCCATTCGATTCCATTCGATTCCATTCTATTCCATTCCATTCCATTACATTATATTCCATTCCATTCCAATCCATTCCATTCTACTCGGGTTGATTCCATTCCATTCGATTCCATTCCATTCCATTCCCTTCCATTCCATTCCATTCGGTTCCATTCGATTCCATTCGATTCCATTCCAGTCCATTCCAATCCATTCCATTCTACTCGGGTTGATTCCATTCCATTCCATTCCAGTCTATTCCATTCCTTTCCATTTCATTCCAGTCGATTCCATTCGATTCCATTCCATTCCTTTCCATTTCATTGCATTCCATTCCATTCCATTCCATTCCATTCCATTCCATTCCATTCCATTCCATTCCATTCCATTATATTCCATTGAATTCCATTCCATGCCATTCCATTCCATTCCTTTCCATTCCATTCCATTCCATTCCATTCTGTTCTACTCGGGTTGATTCCATTCCATTCCATTCCATTCCATTCCATTCCATTCCATTCCATTCCTTTCCATTCCAATCCATTCCGTTCTACTCGGGTTGATTCCATTCCATTCCATTCCATTCCATTCCATTCCATTCCATTCCATTCGATTCCATTCCAATCCATTCCATTCTATTCCATTCCATTCCATTCTATTCCATTGAATTCCATTCCATTCCATTCCATTCCATTCCATTCCATTCCATTCCATTCGATTCCATTCCATTCCATTCCATTCCATTCCATTCCATTCCATTCCATTCCATTCCATTCCATTCCATTATATTCCATTCCATTCCATTCCATTCCATTCCATTCCATTATATTCCATTCCATTCCATTCCATTCCATTCCATTCCATTCCATTCCATTCCATTCCATTCCATTCCGTTCTACTCGGGTTGATTCCATTCCATTCCATTCCATTCCATTCCATTCCATTCCATTCCATTCCATTCCTTTCCATTCCAATCCATTCCGTTCTACTCGGGTTGATTCCATTCCATTCCATTCCATTCCATTCCATTCCATTCCATTCCATTCCATTCGATTCCATTCCAATCCATTCCATTCTATTCCATTCCATTCCATTCTATTCCATGGAATTCCATTCCATTCCATTCCATTCCATTCCATTCCATTCCATTCCATTCCATTCCATTCCATTCCATTCCTTTCCATTCCATTCCGTTCTACTCGGGTTGATTCCATTCCATTCCATTCCATTCCATTCCATTCCATTCCATTCCATTCCATTCCATTCCATTCCACTCCATTCCATCCCTTTCCATTCAATTCCATTCCATTCCACTCCATTCCATCCGATTCCATTCGATTCCATTCCATTCCATTCAATTCCATTCCATTCCATTTCATTCTATTCCACTGAATTCCATTCCATTCCATTCCATTCCATTCCAATCCACTCCATTCTATTCGGGTTGATTCCATTCCATTCCATTCCATTCTATTCCATTCCATTCCATTCCATTCCATTCGATTCCATTCCATTCCATTCCATTCGATTCCATTCCATACCATTCCATTCCATTCCATTCCATTCCTTTCGATTCCATTCCATTCCATTCCATTCCATTCCATTCCATTCGATTCAATTCCATTCCATTCCATTCCATTCCATTCCAAACCATTCCATTCCATTCCGTTCTACTCGGGTTCATTCCATTCCATTCCATTCCATTCCATTCTATTCCATGGAATTCCATTCCATTCCATTCCATTCCATTCCAATCCATTCCATTCTACTCGTTTTGATTCCATTCCATTCCATTCCATTCCATTCCCTTCCATTCCATTCCATTCGGTTCGTTTCGATTCCATTCGATTCCATTCCATTTCACTCCATTCCATTCCGTTCACTTCCGTTCCGTTCCGTTCCGTTCCGTTCTATTCGGGTTGATTCCATTCTATTCCACTCCATTCCATTCGATTCCATTCGATTCCATTCGATTCCATTCCATTCCATTCCATTCCATTCCATTCCATTCCATTCCATTCCATTCCATTCTATTCTATTGAATTCCATTCCATTCCATTCCATTCCATTCCAATCCATTCCATTCTACTCGGGTTGATTCCATTCCATTCCATTCCATTCCATTCCATTCCCTTCTTTCCATTCCATTCGGTTCCCTTCGTTTCCATTCGATTCCATTCCATTTCACTCCATTCCATTCGGTTCCATTCCGTTCCATTCCGTTCCGTTCCGTTCCGTTCCATTCCATTCCGTTCTACTCGGGTTGATTCCATTCTATACCACTCCATTCCTTTCGATTCCATTCGATTCCATTCGATTCCATTCCATTCCATTCCATTCCATTCCATTCCATTTCATTTTTTCCATTGAATTCCATTCCATTCCATTCCATTCCATTCCAATCCATTCCAATCTACTCGGGTTGATTCCATTCCATTCCATTCCATTCCATTCCATTCCATTCCATTCCATTCCATTCCGTTCCATTCAATTCCATTCGATTCCATTCGATTCCATTCCATTCCATTCCATTCCATTCGATTCCATTCCATTCCATTCCATTCCATTCCATTCCATTCCATTCCATTCCATTCCATTCCATTCCATTTGATTCCATTCAATTCCATTCCATTCCATTCCATTCCATTCCATTCCATTTCATTTTTTCCATTGAATTCCATTCCATTCCATTCCATTCCATTCCAATCCATTCCAATCTACTCGGGTTGATTCCATTCCATTCCATTCCATTCCATTCCATTCCATTCCATTCCATTCCATTCCATTCGATTCCATTCCATTCCATTCCATTCCATTCCATTCCATTCGATTCCATTCCAATCCATTCCATTCAATTCCATTCCATTCCATTCCATTCCATTCCATTCCATTCCGTTCTACTCGGGTTCATTCCATTCCATTCCATTCCATTCCATTCCATTCCATTCCATTCCATTGCATTCCATTCCATTCCATTCCATTCCATTCCATTCCATTCCATTCCGTTCTACTCGGGTTGATTCCATTCCATTCCATTCCATTCCATTCCATTCCATTCCATTCCATTCCCTTCCATTCCATTCCATTCGGTTCCATTCGACTCCATTTGATTCCGTTCCATTTCACTCCATTCCATTCCGTTCCGTTCCGTTCCGTTCTGTTCCGTTCCGTTCTATTCGGGTTGATTCCACTCTATTCCACTCCATTCCATTCGATTCCATTCGATTCCATTCGATTCCATTCAATTCCATTCCATTCCATTCCATTCCTTTCCATTCCCTTCCATTCCATTCTATTGAATTACATTCCATTCCATTCCATTCCATTCCTATCCATTCCATTCTACTCGGGTTGATTCCATTCTGTTCCATTCCATTCCATTCCATTCCATTCCATTCCATTCCATTCCATTCCATTCCATTCCGTTCTACTCGGGTTCATTCCATTCCATTCCATTCCATTCCATTCCATTCCATTCCATTCAATTCCATTCCATTCCATTCCATTCCATTCCATTCCGTTCCATTCCATTCCATTCCATTCCATTCCATTTCATTCCAGTCCATTCCATTCGATTCCATTCGATTCCATTCCATTTCATTGCATTCCATTCCATTCCTTTCCATTCCATTCCATTCCATTCCATTCCGTTCCATTCCTTTCTACTCGGGTTGATTCCATTCCATTCCATTCAATTCCATTCCATTCTATTCCATTGAATTCCATTCCATTCCATTCCATTCCATTCCATTCCACTCCATTCCACTCCATTCCATTCCATTCCATTCCATTCCATTCCATTCCGTTCCATTCCGTTCCGTTCCGTTCCATTCCGTTCCATTCCATTCCATTCCATTCCATTCCATTCCATTCCATTCCATTCCATTCCTTTCCATTCCATTCCATTCCGTTCTACTCGGGTTGATTCCATTCTATTCCACTCCATTCCATTCGATTCCATTCGATTCCATTCGATTCTGTTCCATTCCATTCCATTTCATTTTTTCCATTGAATTACATTCCATTCCATTCCATTCCATTCCAATCCATTCCAATCTACTCGGGTTGATTCCATTCCATTCCATTCCATTCCATTCCATGCCACTCCATTCCATTCCATTCCATTCCATTCCATTCGATTCCATTCGATTCCATTCCATTCCATTGCATTCCATTCCATTCCATTCCATTCCATTCCATTCCATTCCATTCGATTCCATTCCATTCCTTTCCATTCCATTCCATTTCATTTTTTCCATTGAATTCCATTCCACTCCATTCCATTCCTTTCCAATCCATTCCAATCTACTCGGGTTGATTCCATTCCATTCCATTCCATTCCATTCCATTCCATTCCATTCCATTCCATTCCATTCCATTCGATTCCATTCCATTCCATTCCATTCCATTCGATTCCATTCCATTCCATTCCATTCCATTCCATTCCATTCCATTCGATTCCATTCGATTCCATTCCATTCCATTCCATTCCATTCCATTCCATTCCATTCCTATCCATTCCATTCTACTCGGGTTGATTCCATTCCATTCCATTCCATTCCATTCCATTCCATTCCATTCCATTCCTTTCCATTCCATTCCGTTCTACTCGGGTTGATTCCATTCCATTCCATTCCATTCCATTCCATTCCATTCCATTCCATTCCATTCCATTCCACTCCATTCCATCCCTTTCCATTCAATTCCATTCCATTCCACTCCATTCCATCCGATTCCATTCGATTCCATTCCATTCCATTCAATTCCATTCCATTCCATTTCATTCTATTCCACTGAATTCCATTCCATTCCATTCCATTCCTTTCCAATCCACTCCATTCTATTCGGGTTGATTCCATTCCATTCCATTCCATTCTATTCCATTCCATTCCATTCCATTCCATTCGATTCCATTCCATTCCATTCCATTCCATTCGATTCCATTCCATACCATTCCATTCCATTCCATTCCATTCCTTTCGATTCCATTCCATTCCATTCCATTCCATTCCATTCCATTCCATTCAATTCCATTCCATTCCATTCCATTCCATTCCAAACCATTCCATTCCATTCCGTTCTACTCGGGTTCATTCCATTCCATTCCATTCCATTCCATTCTATTCCATTGAATTCCATTCCATTCCATTCCATTCCATTCCATTCCATTCCATTCCATTCCATTCCATTCCATTCTACTCGGGTTGATTCCATTCCATTGCATTCCATTCCATTCCATTCCATTCGATTCCATTCGATTCCATTCTATTCCATTCCATTCCATTCCATTCCATTCCATTCCATTCCAATCCATTCCATTCTACTCGTTTTGATTCCATTCCATTCCATTCCATTCCATTACCTTCCATTCCATTCCATTCGGTTCCTTTCGATTCCATTCGATTCCATTCCATTTCACTCCATTCCATTCCGTTCACTTCCGTTCCGTTCCGTTCCGTTCCGTTATATTCGGGTTGATTCCATTCTATTCCACTCCATTCCTTTCGATTCCATTCGATTCCATTCCATTCCATTCCATTCCATTCCATTCCATTCCATTCCATTCCATTCCATTCCAATCCATTCCATTCTACTCGGGTTGATTCCATTCCATTCCATTCCATTCCATTCCATTCCATTCCATTCCATTCCCTTCTATCCATTCCATTCGGTTCCCTTCGATTCCATTCGATTCCATTCCATTTCACTCCATTCCATTCGGTTCCATTCCGTTCCATTCCGTTCCGTTCCGTTCCGTTCCATTCCATTCCGTTCTACTCGGGTTGATTCCATTCTATTCCACTCCATTCCTTTCGATTCCATTCGATTCCATTCGATTCCATTCCATTCCATTCCATTCCATTCCATTCCATTTAATTTTTTCCATTGAATTCCATTCCATTCCATTCCATTCCATTCCAATCCATTCCAATCTACTCGGGTTGATTCCATTCCATTCCATTCCATTCCATTCCATTCCATTCCATTCCATTCCGTTCCATTCAATTCCATTCGATTCCATTCGATTCCATTCCATTCCATTCCATTCCATTCGATTCCATTCCATTCCATTCCATTCCATTCGATTCCATTCCATTCCATTCCATTCCATTCCATTCCATTCGATTCCATTCGATTCCATTCCATTCCATTCCATTCCATTCCATTCCATTTCATTTTTTCCATTGAATTCCATTCCATTCCATTCCATTCCATTCCAATCCATTCCAATCTACTCGGGTTGATTCCATTCCATTCCATTCCATTCCATTCCATTCCATTCCATTCCATTCCATTCCATTCCATTCCATTCCATTCGATTCCATTCCATTCCATTCCATTCCATTCCATTCCATTCCATTCGATTCCATTCGATTCCATTCCATTCCATTCCATTCCATTCCATTCCAATCCATTCCAATCTACTCGGGTTGATTCCATTCCATTCCATTCCATTCCATTCCATTCCATTCCATTCCATTCCATTCCATTCCATTCCATTCCATTGCATTCCATTCCATTCCATTCCATTCCATTCCATTCCATTCCATTCCATTCCATTCCGTTCTACTCGGGTTGATTCCATTCCATTCCATTCCATTCCATTCCATTCCATTCCATTCCATTCCATTCCATTCCATTCCATTCCATTTGGTTCCATTCTACTCCATTTGATTCCATTCCATTTCACTCCATTCCATTCCGTTCCGTTCCGTTCCGTTCTGTTCCGTTCCGTTCTATTCGGGTTGATTCCACTCTATTCCACTCCATTCCATTCGATTCCATTCGATTCCATTCGATTCCATTCCATTCCATTCCATTCCATTCCATTCCTTTCCATTCCCTTCCATTCCATTCTATTGAATTCCATTCCATTCCATTCCATTCCATTCCTATCCATTCCATTCTACTCGGGTTGATTCCATTCCGTTCCATTCCATTCCATTCCATTCCATTCCATTCCATTCCATTCCATTCCATTCCATTCCATTCCATTCCGTTCTACTCGGGTTCATTCCATTCCATTCCATTCCATTCCATTCCATTCCATTCAATTCCATTCCATTCCATTCCATTCCATTCCATTCCATTCCGTTCCATTCCATTCCATTCCATTCCATTCCATTCCATTTCATTCCAGTCCATTCCATTCGATTCCATTCGATTCCATTCCATTTCATTGCATTCCATTCCATTCCTTTCCATTCCATTCCATTCCATTCCATTCCATTCCATTCCATTCCATTCCGTTCCATTCCTTTCTACTCGGGTTGATTCCATTCCATTCCATTCAATTCCATTCCATTCTATTCCATTGAATTCCATTCCATTCCATTCCATTCCATTCCATTCCATTCCACTCCATTTCACTCCATTCCATTCCATTCCATTCCATTCCATTCCATTCCATTCCGTTCCGTTCCGTTCCGTTCCATTCCATTCCATTCCATTCCATTCCATTCCATTCCATTCCTTTCCATTCCATTCCTTTCCGTTCTACTCGGGTTGATTCCATTCCATTCCGTTCCATTCCATTGAATTCCATTCCATTCCATTCCATTCCGTTCCATTCCATTCCGTTCTACTCGGGTTGATTCCATTCTATTCCACTCCATTCCATTCGATTCAATTCGATTCCATTCGATTCCATTCCATTCCATTCCATTTCATTTTTTCCATTGAATTCCATTCCATTCCATTCCATTCCATTCCATTCCAATCCATTCCAATCTACTCGGGTTGATTCCATTCCATTGCATTCCATTCCATTCCATGCCACTCCATTCCACTCCATTCCATTCCATTCGATTCCATTCCATTCCATTCCATTCCATTCCATTCCATTCCATTCCATTCCATTCCATTCCATTCCATTCGATTCCATTCCATTCCTTTCCATTCCATTCCATTTCATTTTTTCCATTGAATTCCATTCCACTCCATTCCATTCCATTCCAATCCATTCCAATCTACTCGGGTTGATTCCATTCCATTCCATTCCATTCAATTCCATTCCATTCCATTCGATTCCATTCCATTCCATTCCATTCCATTCCATTCCATTCCATTCCATTCCATTCCATTCCATTCCATTCCATTCGATTCCATTCGATTCCATTCCATTCCATTCCATTCCATTCCATTCCATTCCATTCCATTCCTATCCATTCCATTCTACTCGGGTTGATTCCATTCCATTACATTCCATTCCATTCCATTCCATTCCATTCCATTCCATTCCATTCCATTCCATTCCGTTCTACTCGGGTTCATTCCATTCCATTCCATTCCATTCCATTCCATTCCATTCCATTCCATTCCATTCCATTCCATTCCGTTCAACTCGCGTCCATTCCATTCCTTTCCATTCCATTCGATTCCATTCCATTCCATTCGATTCCATTCCATTCCATTCCATTCCATTCCAATGCATTCCATTCTACTCGGGTTGATTCCATTCCATTCCATTCCATTCCAATCCATTCCAATCTACTCGGGTTGATTCCATTCCATTCCATTTCATTCCATTCCGTTCCATTCCATTCCGTTCCATTCAATTCCATTCGATTCCATTCGATTCCATTCCATTCCATTCCATTCCATTCGATTCCATTCCATTCCATTCCATTCCATTCGATTCCATTCCATTCCATTCCATTCCATTCCATTCCATTCGATTCCATTCGATTCCATTCCATTCCATTCCATTCCATTCCATTCCATTTCATTTTTTCCATTGAATTCCATTCCATTCCATTCCATTCTATTCCAATCCATTCCAATCTACTCGGGTTGATTCCATTCCATTCCATTCCATTCCATTCCATTCCATTCCATTCCATTCCATTCCATTCGATTCCATTCCATTCCATTCCATTCCATTCCATTCCATTCGATTCCATTCGATTCCATTCCATTCCATTCCATTCCATTCCATTCCATTCCATTCAATTCCATTCCATTCCATTCCGTTCTACTCGGGTTCATTCCATTCCATTCCATTCCATTCCATTCCATTCCATTCCATTGCATTCCATTCCATTCCATTCCATTCCATTCCATTCCATTCCGTTCTACTCGGGTTGATTCCATTCCATTCCATTCCATTCCATTCCATTCCATTCCATTCCATTCCCTTCCATTCCATTCCATTCGGTTCCATTCGACTCCATTTGATTCCATTCCATTTCACTACATTCCATTCCGTTCAGTTCCGTTCCGTTCTGTTCCGTTCCGTTCTATTCGGGTTGATTCCCCTCTATTCCACTCCATTCCATTCGATTCCATTCGATTCCATTCCATTCCATTCCATTCCATTCCATTCCATTCCTTTCCATTCCCTTCCATTCCATTCTATTGAATTACATTCCATTCCATTCCATTCCATTCCTATCCATTCCATTCTACTCGGGTTGATTCCATTCCGTTCCATTCCATTCCATTCCATTCCATTCCATTCCATTCCATTCCATTCCATTCCATTCCGTTCTACTCGGGTTCATTCCATTCCATTCCATTCCATTCCATTCCATTCAATTCCATTCCATTCCATTCCATTCCATTCCATTCCGTTCCGTTCCATTCCATTCCATTCCATTCCATTCCATTTCATTCCAGTCCATTCCATTCGATTCCATTCGATTCCATTCCATTTCATTGCATTCCATTCCATTCCTTTCCATTCCATTCCATTCCATTCCATTCCATTCCATTCCGTTCCATTCCTTTCTACTCGGGTTGATTCCATTCCATTCCATTCAATTCCATTCCATTCTATTCCATAGAATTCCATTCCATTCCATTCCATTCCATTCCATTCCACTCCATTCCACTCCATTCCATTCCATTCCATTCCATTCCATTCCATTCCATTCCATTCCATTCCGTTCCGTTCCGTTCCATTCCATTGAATTCCATTCCATTCCATTCCATTCCATTCCATTCCATTCCATTCCATTCCTTTCCATTCCATTCCATTCCGTTCTTCTCGGGTTGATTCCATTCTATTCCACTCCATTCCATTCGATTCCATTCGATTCCATTCGATTCCATTCCATTCCATTCCATTTCATTTTTTCCATTGAATTACATTCCATTCCATTCCATTCCATTCCAATCCATTCCAATCTACTCGGATTGATTCCATTCCATTCCATTCCATTCCATTCCATTCCATTCCATTCCATGCCACTCCATTCCATTCCATTCCATTCCATTCGATTCCATTCGATTCCATTCCATTCCATTCCATTCCATTCCATTCCATTCCATTCCATTCCATTCGATTCCATTCCATTCCTTTCCATTCCATTCGATTCCATTCCATTCCTTTCCATTCCATTCCATTTCATTTTTTCCATTGAATTCCATTCCACTCCATTCCATTCCATTCCAATCCATTCCAATCTACTCGGGTTGATTCCATTCCATTCCATTCCATTCCATTCCATTCCATTCCATTCCATTCGATTCCATTCCATTCCATTCCATTCCATTCGATTCCATTCCATTCCATTCCATTCCATTCCATTCCATTCCATTCCATTCGATTCCATTCGATTCCATTCCATTCCATTCCATTGCATTCCATTCCTATCCATTCCATTCTACTCGGGTTGATTCCATTCCATTCCATTCCATTCCATTCCATTCCATTCCATTCCATTCCGATCTACTCGGGTTCATTCCATTCCATTCCATTCCATTCCATTCCATTCCATTCCATTCCATTCCATTCCGTTCCGTTCAACTCGCGTCCATTCCATTCCTTTCCATTCCATTCGATTCCATTCCATTCCATTCGATTCCATTCCATTGCATTCCATTCCAATGCATTCCATTCTACTCGGGTTGATTCCATTCCATTCCATTCCATTCCATTCCATTCCATTCCATTCCATTCCATTCCATTCCATTCCATTCCATTCCATTTCATTCCAGTCCATTCCATTCGATTCCATTCGATTCCATTCCATTTCATTGCATTCCATTCCATTCCATTCCATTCCTTTCCATTCCATTCCATTCCATTCCATTCCATTCCGTTCCATTCCTTTCTACTCGGGTTGATTCCATTCCATTCCATTCCATTCCATTCTATTCCATTGAATTCCATTCCATTCCATTCCATTCGATTCCATTCGATTAAATTCCATTCCATTCCATTCCATTCCATTCCATTCCATTCCATTCCATTCCTTTCGAATCCATTCCATTCCATTCCATTCCATTCCATTCCATTCCATTCCATTCCGTTCTATTCGGGTTCATTCCTTTCCATTCCATTCCATTCCAATCCATTCCATTCCGTTCTACTCGGGTCCATTCCATTCCATTCCATTCCATTCCATTCCATTCCATTGCATTGCATTCGATTCCATTCCATTCCATTCCAATCCATTCCATTCTACTCGGGTTGATTCCACTCCATTCCATTCCATTCAATTCCATTCCATTCCCTTCCATTCCATTCCATTCGGTTCCTTTCGATTCCATTCGATTCCATTCCATTTCACTCCAATCCATTCCGTTCCGTTCTGTTCCGTTCCGTTCCGTTCTATTCGTGTTGATTCCATTCTATTCCACTCCATTCCATTCGATTCCATTCGATTCCATTCGATTCCATTCCATTCCATTCCATTCCATTCCATTCCATTCCATTCCATTCCATTCCATTCCATTCCGTTCTACTCGGCTTGATTCCATTCCATTCCATTCCATTCCATTCCATTCCATTCCATTCCATTCCATTCCATTCCATTCCATTCCGTACTACTCGGGTTGATTCCATTCCATTCCATTCCATTCCATTCCATTCCATTCCATTGAATTATATTGAATTCCATTCCATTCCATTCCATTCCATTCCATTCCATTCCATTCCATTCCGTTCTACTCGGGTTGATTCCATTCCATTCCATTCCATTCCATTCCATTACATTCCATTCGATTCCATTCAATTCCATTCGATTCCATTCCATTCCATTACATTATATTCCATTCCATTCCAATCCATTCCATTCTACTCGGGTTGATTCCATTCCATTCCATTCCATTCCATTCCATTCCATTCCATTCCCTTCCATTCCATTCCATTTGGTTCCATTCGATTCCATTCGATTCCATTCCATTCCATTCCAATCCATTCCTTTCTACTCGGGTTGATTCCATTCCATTCCATTCCAGTCTATTCCATTCCTTTCCATTTCATTCCAGTCCATTCCATTCGATTCCATTCCATTCCTTTCCATTTCATTGCATTCCATTCCATTCCATTCCATTCCATTCCATTCCATTCCATTCCATTCCATTCCATTCCATTCCATTCCTTTCAACTCGGGTTGATTCCATTCTATTCCATTCCATTCCATTCGATTCCATTCGATTCCATTAGATTCCATTCCATTCCATTCCATTCCATTCCATTCCATTCCATTCCATTCCATTCCATTCCATTCCATTCCGTTCCGTTCTACTCGGGTTGATTCCATTCCATTCCATTCCATTCCATTCGATTCCATTCGATTCCATTCGATTCCATTCCATTCCATTCTATTCCATTCCATTCCATTCCATTCCTATACATTCCATTCTACTCGGGTTGATTCCATTCCATTCCATTCCATTCCATTCCATTCCCTTCCATTCCATTCCATTCGGTTCCATTCGATTCCATTCGATTCCATTCCATTTCACTCCATTCCATTCCTTTCCGTTCCGTTCCATTCCGTTCCATTCCATTCCTTTCTACTCGGGTTGATTCCATTCTATTCCACTCCATTCCATTCGATTCCATTCGATTCCATTCGATTCCATTCCATTCCATTCCATTCCATTCCATTCCATTCCATTCCATTCCATTCCATGCCATGCCATTCCATTCCATTCCATTCCATTCCATGCCATTCCATTCCATTCCATTCCGTTCTACTCGGGTTGATTCCATTCCATTATATTCCATTCCATTCCATTCCATTTCTTTGAATTCCATTCCATTCCATTCCATTCCATTCCGTTCTACTCGGGTTGATTCCATTCCATTCCATTCCATTCCATTCCATTCCATTCCATTCCATTCCATTCCATTCCATTCCATTCCATTCCGTTCTACTCGGGTTCATTCCATTCCATTCCATTCCATTCCATTCCATTCCATTCAATTCCATTCCATTCCATTCCATTCCATTCCATTCCATTCCGTTCCATTCCATTCCATTCCATTCCATTCCATTCCATTCCAGTCCATTCCATTCGATTCCATTCGATTCCATTCCATTTCATTGCATTCCATTCCGTTCCATTCCTTTCTACTCGGGTTGATTCCATTCCATTCCATTCAATTCCATTCCATTCTATTCCATTGAATTCCATTCCATTCCATTCCATTCCATTCCATTCCATTCCACTCCATTCCACTCCATTCCATTCCATTCCATTCCATTCCATTCCATTCCGTTCCGTTCCGTTCCGTTCCATTCCATTCCATTCCATTCCATTCCATTCCATTCCATTCCATTCCATTCCATTCCTTTCCATTCCATTCCATTCCGTTCTACTCGGGTTGATTCCATTCCATTCCGTTCCATTCCATTGAATTCCATTCCATTCCATTCCATTCCGTTCCATTCCATTCCGTTCTACTCGGGTTGATTCCATTCTATTCCACTCCATTCCATTCGATTCAATTCGATTCCATTCGATTCCATTCCATTCCATTCCATTTCATTTTTTCCATTGAATTCCATTCCATTCCATTCCATTCCATTCCAATCCATTCCAATCTACTCGGGTTGATTCCATTCCATTGCATTCCATTCCATTCCATGCCACTCCATTCCATTCCATTCCATTCCATTCGATTCCATTCGATTCCATTCCATTCAATTCCATTCCATTCCATTCCATTCCATTCCATTCCATTCCTTTCCATTCCATTCCATTTCATTTTTTCCATTGAATTCCATTCCACTCCATTCCATTCCATTCCAATCCATTCCAATCTACTCGGGTTGATTCCATTCCATTCCATTCCATTCCATTCCATTCCATTCCATTCCATTCCATTCGATTCGATTCCATTCCATTCCATTCCATTCGATTCCATTCCATTCCATTCCATTCCATTCCATTCCATTCCATTCCATTCCATTCCATTCGATTCCATTCCATTCCATTCCATTCCATTCCATTCCATTCCATTCCTATCCATTCCATTCTACTCGGGTTGATTCCATTCCATTCCATTCCATTCCATTCCATTCCATTCCATTCCATTCCATTCCATTCCATTCCATTCCGTTCTACTCGGGTTCATTCCATTCCATTCCATTCCATTCCATTCCATTCCATTCCATTCCATTCCATTCCGTTCAACTCGCGTCCATTCCATTCCTTTCCATTCAATTCGATTCCATTCCATTCCATTCGATTCCATTCCATTCCATTCCATTCCATTCCAATGCATTCCATTCTACTCGGGTTGATTCCATTCCATTCCATTCCATTCCAATCCATTCCAATCTACTCGGGTTGATTCCATTCCATTCCATTCCATTCCATTCCATTCCATTCCATTCCATTCCGTTCCATTCAATTCCATTCGATTCCATTCGATTCCATTCCATTCCATTCCATTCCATTCGATTCCATTCCATTCCATTCCATTCCATTCGATTCCATTCCATTCCATTCCATTCCATTCCATTCCATTCCATTCCATTCGATTCCATTCCATTCCATTCCATTCCATTCCATTCCATTTCATTTTTTCCATTGAATTCCATTCCATTCCATTCCATTCTATTCCAATTCATTCCAATCTACTCGGGTTGATTCCATTCCATTCCATTCCATTCCATTCCATTCCATTCCATTCCATTCCATTCCATTCCATTCGATTCCATTCCATTCCATTCCATTCCATTCCATTCCATTCCATTCCATTCGATTCCATTCCATTCCATTCCATTCCATTCCATTCCATTCCATTCCATTCAATTCCATTCCATTCCATTCCGTTCTACTCGGGTTCATTCCATTCCATTCCATTCCATTCCATTCCATTCCATTCCATTGCATTCCATTCCATTCCATTCCATTCCATTCCATTCCGTTCTACTCGGGTTGATTCCATTCCATTCCATTCCATTCCATTCCATTCCATTCCATTCCATTCCCTTCCATTCCATTCCATTCGGTTCCATTCGACTCCATTTGATTCCATTCCATTTCACTCCATTCCATTCCGTTCAGTTCCGTTCCGTTCTGTTCCGTTCCGTTCTATTCGGGTTGATTCCACTCTATTCCACTCCATTCCATTCGATTCCATTCGATTCCATTCGATTCCATTCCATTCCATTCCATTCCATTCCATTCCATTCCATTCCTTTCCATTCCCTTCCATTCCATTCTATTGAATTACATTCCATTCCATTCCATTCCATTCCTATCTATTCCATTCTACTCGGGTTGATTCCATTCCGTTCCATTCCATTCCATTCCATTCCATTCCATTCCATTCCATTCCATTCCATTCCATTCCATTCCATTCCATTCCATTCCATTCCATTCCATTCCATTCCGTTCTACTCGGGTTCATTCCATTCCATTCCATTCCATTCCATTCCATTCCATTCAATTCCATTCCATTCCATTCCATTCCATTCCATTCCGTTCCGTTCCATTCCATTCCATTCCATTCCATTCCATTTCATTCCAGTCCATTCCATTCGATTCCATTCGATTCCATTCCATTTCATTGCATTCCATTCCATTCCTTTCCATTCCATTCCATTCCATTCCATTCCATTCCATTCCGTTCCATTCCTTTCTACTCGGGTTGATTCCATTCCATTCCATTCAATTCCATTCCATTCTATTCCATAGAATTCCATTCCATTCCATTCCATTCCATTCCATTCCACTCCATTCCACTCCATTCCATTCCATTCCATTCCATTCCATTCCATTCCATTCCGTTCCGTTCCGTTCCATTCCATTGAATTCCATTCCATTCCATTCCATTCCATTCCATTCCATTCCATTCCATTCCATTCCTTTCCATTCCATTCCATTCCGTTCTACTCGGGTTGATTCCATTCCATTCCGTTCCATTCCATTGAATTCCATTCCATTCCATTCCATTCCGTTCCATTCCATTCCGTTCTTCTCGGGTTGATTCCATTCTATTCCACTCCATTCCATTCGATTCCATTCGATTCCATTCGATTCCATTCCATTCCATTCCATTTCATTTTTTCCATTGAATTACATTCCATTCCATTCCATTCCATTCCAATCCATTCCAATCTACTCGGATTGATTCCATTCCATTCCATTCCATTCCATTCCATTCCATGCCAATCCATTCCATTCCATTCCATTCCATTCGATTCCATTCGATTCCATTCCATTCCATTCCATTCCATTCCATTCCATTCCATTCCATTCCATTCCATTCCATTCCATTCGATTCCATTCCATTCCTTTCCATTCCATTCGATTCCATTCCATTCCTTTCCATTCCATTCCATTTCATTTTTTCCATTGAATTCCATTCCACTCCATTCCATTCCATTCCAATCCATTCCAATCTACTCGGGTTGATTCCATTCCATTCCATTCCATTCCATTCCATTCCATTCCATTCCATTCCATTCCATTCCATTCGATTCCATTCCATTCCATTCCATTCCATTCGATTCCATTCCATTCCATTCCATTCCATTCCATTCCATTCCATTCCATTCGATTCCATTCGATTCCATTCCATTCCATTCCATTCCTATCCATTCCATTCTACTCGGGTTGATTCCATTCCATTCCATTCCATTCCATTCCATTCCATTCCATTCCGATCTACTCGGGTTCATTCCATTCCATTCCATTCCATTCCATTCCATTCCATTCCATTCCATTCCATTCCATTCCATTCCATTCCGTTCCGTTCAACTCGCGTCCATTCCATTCCTTTCCATTCCGTTCGATTCCATTCCATTCCATTCGATTCCATTCCATTGCATTCCATTCCAATGCATTCCATTCTACTCGGGTTGATTCCATTCCATTCCATTCCATTCCATTCCATTCCATTCCATTCCATTCCATTCCATTCCATTTCATTCCAGTCCATTCCATTCGATTCCATTCGATTCCATTCCATTTCATTGCATTCCATTCCATTCCATTCCATTCCTTTCCATTCCATTCCATTCCATTCCATTCCATTCCATTCCGTTCCATTCCTTTCTACTCGGGTTGATTCCATTCCATTCCATTCCATTCCATTCTATTCCATTGAATTCCATTCCATTCCATTCCATTCGATTCCATTCGATTAAATTCCATTCCATTCCATTCCATTCCATTCCATTCCATTCCATTCCATTCCTTTCGAATCCATTCCATTCCATTCCATTCCATTCCATTCCATTCCATTCCATTCCATTCCGTTCTATTCGGGTTCATTCCTTTCCATTCCATTCCATTCCAATCCATTCCATTCCGTTCTACTCGGGTCCTTTCCATTCCATTCCATTCCATTCCTTTCCATTCCATTGCATTGCATTCGATTCCATTCCATTCCATTCCAATCCATTCAATTCTACTCGGGTTGATTCCATTCCATTCCATTCCATTCAATTCCATTCCATTCCCTTCCATTCCATTCCATTCGGTTCCTTTCGATTCCATTCGATTCCATTCCATTTCACTCCAATCCATTCCGTTCCGTTCTGTTCCGTTCCGTTCCGTTCTATTCGGGTTGATTCCATTCTATTCCACTCCATTCCATTCAATTCCATTCGATTCCATTCGATTCCATTCCATTCCATTCCATTCCATTCCATTCCATTCCATTCCATTCCATTCCATTCCGTTCTACTCGGCTTGATTCCATTCCATTCCATTCCATTCCATTCCATTCCATTCCATTCCATTCCATTCCATTCCATTCCATTCCATTCCATTCCGTACTACTCGGGTTGATTCCATTCCATTCCATTCCATTCCATTCCATTCCATTCCATTCCATTGAATTATATTGAATTCCATTCCATTCCATTCCATTCCATTCCATTCCATTCCATTCCATTCCATTCCATTCCATTCCGTTCTACTCGGGTTGATTCCATTCCATTCCATTCCATTCCATTCCATTCCATTCCATTCCATTCCATTCCATTCCCTTCCATTCCATTCCATTTGGTTCCATTCGATTCCATTCGATTCCATTCCATTCCATTCCAATGCATTCCTTTCTACTCGGGTTGATTCCATTCCATTCCATTCCAGTCTATTCCATTCCTTTCCATTTCATTCCAGTCCATTCCATTCGATTCCATTCCATTCCTTTCCATTTCATTGCATTTCATTCCATTCCATTCCATTCCATTCCATTCCATTCCATTCCATTCCATTCCATTCCATTCCTTTCAACTCGGGTTGATTCCATTCTATTCCATTCCATTCCATTCGATTCCATTCGATTCCATTAGATTCCATTCCATTCCATTCCATTCCATTCCATTCCATTCCATTCCATTCCATTCCGTTCCGTTCTACTCGGGTTGATTCCATTCCATTCCATTCCATTCCATTCGATTCCATTCGATTCCATTCGATTCCATTCCATTCCATTCTATTCCATTCCATTCCATTCCATTCCTATCCATTCCATTCTACTCGGGTTGATTCCATTCCATTCCATTCCATTCCATTCCATTCCCTTCCATTCCATTCCATTCGGTTCCATTCGATTCCATTCGATTCCATTCCATTTCACTCCATTCCATTCCTTTCCGTTCCGTTCCATTCCGTTCCATTCCATTCCATTCCTTTCTACTCGGGTTGATTCCATTCTATTCCACTCCATTCCATTCGATTCCATTCGATTCCATTCGATTCCATTCCATTCCATTCCATTCCATTCCATTCCATTCCATGCCATGCCATTCCATTCCA
Source organism: Gorilla gorilla gorilla (assembly GCF_029281585.2). Classification (NCBI taxonomy): domain Eukaryota; kingdom Metazoa; phylum Chordata; class Mammalia; order Primates; family Hominidae; genus Gorilla; species Gorilla gorilla. The sequence continues at coordinate 59,619,133 of NC_073239.2, forward strand.
TTCCATTCCATTCCATGCCATTCCATTCCATTCCATTCCGTTCTACTCGGGTTGATTCCATTCCATTATATTCCATTCCATTCCATTCCATTTCTTTGAATTCCATTCCATTCCATTCCATTCCATTCCGTTCTACTCGGGTTGATTCCATTCCATTCCATTCCATTCCATTCCATTCCATTCCATTCCATTCCAATCCATTCCATTCTATTCCATTCCATTCCATTCTATTCCATTGAATTCCATTCCATTCCATTCCATTCCATTCCATTCCATTCCATTCCATTCCATTCCATTCCATTCCATTCCATTCCATTCCATTCCTTTCCATTCCATTCCGTTCTACTCGGGTTGATTCCATTCCATTCTATTCCATTCCATTCCATTCCACTCCATTCCATCCCATTCCATTCCATTCCATTCCATTCCACTCCATTCCATCCGATTCCATTCGATTCCATTCCATTCCATTCCATTCCATTCCATTCCATTTCATTCTGTTCCACTGAATTCCTTTCCATTCCATTCCATTCCATTCCAATCCACTCCATTCTATTCGGGTTAATTCCATTCCATTCCATTCCATTCCATTCCATTCCATTCCATTCCATTCCATTATATTCCATTGAATTCCATTCCATTCCATTCCATTCCATTCCATTCCATTCCATTCCATTCCATTCCATTCCATTCCATTCCATTCCGTTCTACTCGGGTTGATTCCATTCCATTCCATTCCATTCCATTCCATTCCATTCCATTCCATTCCATTCCATTCCATTCCATTCCATTCCGTTCTACTCGGGTTGATTCCATTCCATTCCATTCCATTCCATTCCATTCCATTCCATTCCATTCGATTCCATTCCATTCCATTCCATTCCATTCGATTCCATTCGATTCCATTCGATTCCATTCCATTCCATTACATTATATTCCATTCCATTCCAATCCATTCCATTCTAATCGGGTTGATTCCATGCCATTCCATTCCATTCTATTCCATTCCCTTCCATTCCATTCCATTCGGTTCCATTCGATTCCATTCGATTCCATTCCATTCCATTCCAATCCATTCCATTCTACTCGGGTTGATTCCATTCCATTCCATTCCAGTCTATTCCATTCCTTTCCATTTCATTGCAGTCCATTCCATTCGATTCCATTCCATTCCTTTCCATTTCATTGCATTCCATTCCATTCCGTTCCATTCCATTGCATTCCATTCCATTCCATTCCATTCCTTTCTACTCGGGTTCATTCCGTTCTATTCCATTCCATTCCATTCGATTCCATTCGATTCCATTAGATTCCATTCCATTCCATTCCATTCCCTTCCATTCCATTCCATTCGGTTCCATTCGATTCCATTCGATTCCATTCCATTTCACTCCATTCCATTCCTTTCCGTTCCGTTCCATTCCGTTCCGTTCCATTCCATTCCTTTCTACTCGGGTTGATTCCATTCTATTCCACTCCATTCCATTTGATTCCATTCGATTCCATTCGATTCCATTCGATTCCATTCCATTCCATTCCATTCCATTCCATTCCATTCCATTCCATTCCATTTCATTCCATTCCATTCCATTCCATTCCATTCCATTCCATTCCATTCCATGCCATTCCATTCCATTCCATTCCGTTCTACTCGGGTTGATTACATTCCATTATATTCCATTCAATTCCATTCCATTTCTTTGAATTCCATTCCATTCCATTCCATTCCATTCCGTTCTACTCGGGTTGATTCCATTCCTTTCCATTCCATTGCATTCCATTCCATTCCATTCCATTCCATTCCATTCCATTCCATTCCAATCCATTCCATTCTAGTCGGGTTGATTCCATTCCATTCCATTCCATTCCATTCTATTCCATTGAATTCCATTCCATTCCATTCCATTCCATTCCATTCCATTCCGTTCTACTCGGTTTGATTCTATTCCCTTCCATTCCATTCCATTCCATTCCATTGAATTCCATTCCATTCCATTCCATTCCTTTCCATTCTATTCCATTCCATTCCATTCCGTTCTACTCGGGTTGATTCCATTCCATTCCATTCCATTCCATTCCATTCCATTCCACTCCATTCCATTCCATTCCATTCCATTCGATTCTATTCGATTACATTCCATTCCATTCCATTCCATTCCGTTCCATTCCCTTCCATTCCATTCCATTCCATTACAATCCATTCCATTCTACTCGGGTTGATTCCATTCCATTTCATTCCATTCCATTCTATTCCATTGAATTCCATTCCATTCCATTCCATTCCATTCCTTTCCATTCCATTCCATTCCATTCCGTTCCGTTCCATTCGATTCCATTCCATTCCATTCCATTCCATTCCATTCGATTCCATTCCATTCCATTCCATTCCATTCCATTCCATTCCATTCCATTCCATTCCGATCTACTCGGGTTGATTCCATTCCATTCCATTGAATTCCATTCCATTCCATTGAATTCCATTCCATTCCATTGAATTCCATTCCATTCCATTCCATTCCATTCCATTCCATTCCGTTCAACTCGGGTTGATTCCATTCCATTCCATTCCATTCCATTCCATTACATTCCATTTGATTCCATTCGATTCCATTCGATTCCATTCCATTCCATTACATTATATTCCATTCCATTCCAATCCATTGCATTCTACTCGGGTTGATTCCTTTCCATTCCATTCCATTCCATTCCCTTCCATTCCATTCCATTCGGTTCCATTCGATTCCATTCGATTCCATTCCATTCCATTCCAATCCATTCCATTCTACTCGGGTTGATTCCATTCCATTCCATTCCAGTCTATTCCATTCCTTTCCATTTCATTCCAGTCCATTCCATTCGATTCCATTCCATTCCATTCCATTCCATTCGATTCCATTCGATTCCATTCGATTCCATTCCATTCCATTACATTATATTCCATTCCATTCCAATCCATTCCATTCTACTCGGGTTGATTCCATTCCATTCCATTCCATTCTATTCCATTCCCTTCCATTCCATTCCATTCGGTTCCATTCGATTCCATTCGATTCCATTCCATTCCATTCCAATCCATTCCATTCTACTCGGGTTGATTCCATTCCATTCCATTCCAGTCTATTCCATTCCTTTCCATTTCATTGCAGTCCATTCCATTCGATTCCATTCCATTCCTTTCCATTTCATTGCATTCCATTCCATTCCGTTCCATTCCATTGCATTCCATTCCATTCCATTCCATTCCTTTCTACTCGGGTTCATTCCATTCTATTCCATTCCATTCCATTCGATTCCATTCGATTCCATTAGATTCCATTCCATTCCATTCCATTCCCTTCCATTCCATTCCATTCGGTTCCATTCGATTCCATTCGATTCCATTCCATTTCACTCCATTCCATTCCTTTCCGTTCCGTTCCATTCCATTCCGTTCCATTCCATTCCTTTCTACTCGGGTTGATTCCATTCTATTCCACTCCATTCCATTTGATTCCATTCGATTCCATTCGATTCCATTCGATTCCTTTCCATTCCATTCCATTCCATTCCATTCCATTCCATTCCATTTCATTCCATTCCATTCCATTCCATGCCATTCCATTCCATTCCATTCCATTCCATGCCATTCCATTCCATTCCATTCCGTTCTACTCGGGTTGATTACATTCCATTATATTCCATTCAATTCCATTCCATTTCTTTGAATTCCATTCCATTCCATTCCATTCCATTCCGTTCTACTCGGGTTGATTCCATTCCTTTCCATTCCATTGCATTCCATTCCATTCCATTCCATTCCATTCCATTCCATTCCATTCCAATCCATTCCATTCTAGTCGGGTTGATTCCATTCCATTCCATTCCATTCCATTCTATTCCATTGAATTCCATTCCATTCCATTCCATTCCATTCCATTCCATTCCGTTCTACTCGGTTTGATTCTATTCCCTTCCATTCCATTCCATTCCATTCCATTGAATTCCATTCCATTCCATTCCATTCCTTTCCATTCTATTCCATTCCATTCCATTCCGTTCTACTCGGGTTGATTCCATTCCATTCCATTCCATTCCATTCCATTCCATTCCACTCCATTCCATTCCATTCCATTCCATTCTATTCTATTCGATTACATTCCATTCCATTCCATTCCATTCCATTCCATTCCCTTCCATTCCATTCCATTCCATTACAATCCATTCCATTCTACTCGGGTTGATTCCATTCCATTTCATTCCATTCCATTCTATTCCATTGAATTCCATTCCATTCCATTCCATTCCATTCCATTCCATTCCATTCCATTCCATTCCATTCCGTTCCGTTCCATTCGATTCCATTCCATTCCATTCCATTCCTTTCCATTCGATTCCATTCCATTCCATTCCATTCCATTCCATTCCATTCCATTCCATTCCATTCCATTCCATTATATTCCATTGAATTCCATTCCATTCCATTCCATTCCATTCCATTCCATTCCATTCCATTCCATTCCGTTCTACTCGGGTTGATTCCATTCCATTCCATTCCATTCCATTCCATTCCATTCCATTCCATTCCATTCCATTCGATTCCATTCGATTCCATTCCATTCCATTCCATTCCATTCGATTCCATTCCATTCCATTCCATTCCGTTCCATTCCATTCGATTCCATTCGATTCCATTCGATTCCATTCCATTCCGTTCATTCCATTCCATTCCATTCCATTCCCTTCCATTCCAATCCATTCCGTTCTACTCGGGTTGATTCCATTCCATTCCATTCCATTCCATTCCATTCCATTCCATTCCATTCCATTCCATTCCATTCGATTCCATTCCAATCCATTCCATTCTATTCCATTCCATTCCATTCTATTCCATTGAATTCCATTCCATTCCATTCCATTCCATTCCATTCCATTCCGTTCTACTCGGGTTGATTCCATTCCATTCCATTCCATTCCATTCCATTCCATTCCATTCCATTCGATTCCATTCCATTCCATTCCATTCCATTCCAGTCCATTCCATTCTACTCGGGTTGATTCCATTCCATTCCGTTCCATTCCATTGCATTCCATTCCCTTCCATTCCATTCCATTCGGTTCCATTCGATTCCATTTGATTCCATTCCATTTCACTCCATTCCATTCCGTTCCGTTCCGTTCCGTTCCGTTCCGTTCCGTTCTATTCAGGTTGATTCCATTCCATTTCATTGCATTCCATTCTATTCCATTCAATTCCATTCCATTCCATTCCATTCCATTCCAATCCATTCCATTCCATTCCATTGCATTCCATTCCATTCGATTCCATTCGATTCCATTCGATTCCATTCCATTCAATTCCATTCCATTCCATTCCATTCCATTCCATTCCATTCCATTCCTTTCCATTCCATTCCATTCCGTTCTACTCGGGTTGATTCCATTCCATTCCATTCCATTCCATTCCATTCCATTCCATTCCATTCCATTATATTCCATTGAATTCCATTGAATTCCATTCCATTCCATTCCATTCCATTCCATTCGATTCCATTCCATTCCATTCCATTCCATTCCATTCCGTTCTACTCGGTTTGATTCCATTCCATTCCATTCCATTCCATTCCATTCCATTCCATTCCATTCCGATCTACTCGGGTTGATTCCATTCCATTCCATTGAATTCCATTCCATTCCATTGAATTCCATTCCATTCCATTGAATTCCATTCCATTCCATTCCATTCCATTCCATTCCATTCCGTTCAACTCGGGTTGATTCCATTCCATTCCATTCCATTCCATTCCATTACATTCCATTCGATTCCATTCGATTCCATTCGATTCCATTCCATTCCATTAAATTATATTCCATTCCATTCCAATCCATTGCATTCTACTCGGGTTGATTCCTTTCCATTCCATTCCATTCCATTCCATTCCATTCCATTCCCTTCCATTCCATTCCATTCGGTTCCATTCGATTCCATTCGATTCCATTCCATTCCATTCCAATCCATTCCATTCTACTCGGGTTGATTCCATTCCATTCCATTCCAGTCTATTCCATTCCTTTCCATTTCATTCCAGTCCATTCCATTCGATTCCATTCCATTCCTTTCCATTTCATTGCTTTCCATTCCATTCCATTCCATTCCATTCCATTCCATTCCATTCCATTCCATTCCTTTCTACTCGGATTGATTCCATTCTATTCCATTCCATTCCATTCGATTCCATTCGATTCCATTAGATTCCATTCCATTCCATTCCATTCCATTCCATTCCATTCCATTCCATGGAATTCCATTCCATTCCATTCCATGGAATTCCATTCCATTCCATTCCATTCCATTCCATTCCATTCCATTCCATTCCATTCCATTCCATTCCATTCCATTCCTATCCATTCCATTCTACTCGGGTTGATTCCATTCCATTCCATTCCATTCAATTCTATTCCATTGAATTCCATTCCATTCCATTCCATTCCATTCCATTCCATTCCATTCCATTCCATTCCATTCCATTCCATTCCATTCCATTCCGTTCTACTCGGGTTGATTCCATTCCATTCCATTCCATTCCATTCCATTCCATTCCATTCGATTCCATTCGATTCCATTCCATTCCATTCCATTCCTTTCGATTCCATTCGATTCCATTCGATTCCATTCCATTCCATTACATTATATTCCATTCCATTCCAATCCATTCCATTCTACTCGGGTTGATTCCATTCCATTCCATTCCATTCCATTCCATTCCATTCCATTCCCTTCCATTCCATTCCATTCGGTTCCATTCGATTCCGTTCGATTCCATTCCATTCCATTCCAATCCATTCCATTCTACTCGGGTTGATTCCATTCCATTCCATTCCAGTCTATTCCATTCCTTTCCATTTCATTCCAGTCCATTCCATTCGATTCCATTCCATTCCTTTCCATTTCATTGCATTCCATTCCATTCCATTCCATTCCATTCCATTCCATTCCATTCCATTCCATTCCATTCCTTTCTACTCGGGTTGATTCCATTCTATTCCATTCCATTCCATTCGATTCCATTCGATTCCATTAGATTCCTTTCCATTCCATTCCATTCCATTCCATTCCATTCCATTCCATTCCATTCCATTCCATTGAATTCCATTCCATTCCATTCCATTCCATTCCATTCCATTCCATTCCATTCCATTCCGTACTACTCGGGTTGATTCCATTCCATTCCATTCCATTCCATTCGATTCCATTCGATTCCATTCGATTCCATTCCATTCCATTCTATTCCATTCCATTCCATTCCATTCCAATCCATTCCATTCTCTTCGGGTTGATTCCATTCCACTCCATTCCATTCCATTCCATTCCCTTCCATTCCATTCCATTCGGTTCCATTCGATTCCATTCGATTCCATTCCATTTCACTCCATTCCATTCCTTTCCGTTCCGTTCCATTCCGTTCCGTTCCATTCCATTCCTTTCTACTCGGGTTGATTCCATTCTATTGCACTCCATTCCATTCGATTCCATTCGATTCCATTCGATTCCATTACATTCCATTCCATTCCATTCCATTCCATTCCATTCCATTCCATTCCATTTCATTCCATTCCATTCCATTCCATGCCATTCCATTCCATTCCATTCCATTCCATGCCATTCCATTCCATTCCATTCCATTCCATTCCATTCCATTCCGTTCTACTCGGGTTGATTCCATTCCATTATATTCCATTCAATTCCATTCCATTATATTCCATTCCATTCCATTCCATTTCTTTGAATTCCATTCCATTCCATTCCATTCCATTCCATTCCGTTCTACTCGGGTTGATTCCATTCCTTTCCATTCCATTCCATTCCATTCCATTCCATTCCATTCCATTCCATTCCATTCCATACCATTCCATTCCAATCCATTCCATTCTACTCGGCTTGATTCCATTCCAATCCATTCCATTCCATTCTATTCCATTGAATTCCATTCCATTCCATTCCATTCCATTCCATTCCATTCCATTCCATTCCTTTCCATTCCGTTCTACTCGGGTTGATTCTATTCCCTTCCATTCCATTCCATTCCATTCCATGGAATTCCATTCCATTCCATTCCATTCCTTTCCATTCTATTCCATTCCATTCCATTCCGTTCTACTCGGGTTGAATCCATTCCATTCCATTCCATTCCATTCCATTCCATTCAATTCCATTCCATTCCATTCGATTCTATTCGATTCCATTCCATTCCATTCCATTCCATTCCATTCCATTCCATTCCATTCCATTCCATTACAATCCATTCCATTCTACTCGGGTTGATTCCATTCCATTTCATTCCATTCCATTCTATTCCATTGAATTCCATTCCATTCCATTCCATTCCATTCCATTCCATTCCATTCCATTCCATTCCATTCCATTCCATTCCATTCGATGCCATTCCATTCCATTCCATTCCATTCCATTCCATTCCATTCCATTCCATTCCATTATATTCCATTTAATTCCATTCCATTCCATTCCATTCCATTCCATTCCATTCCATTCTATTCCATTCCATTCCGTTCTACTCGGGTTGATTCCATTCCATTCCATTCCATTCCATTCCATTCCATTCCATTCCATTCCATTCGATTCCATTCGATTCCATTCCATTCCATTCCATTCCATTCGATTCCATTCCATTCCATTCCATTCCGTTCCATTCCATTTGATTCCATTCGATTCCATTCGATTCCATTCCATTCCATTCCATTCCGTTCATTCCATTCCATTCCATTCCATTCCTTTCCATTCCAATCCATTCCGTTCTACTCGGGTTGATTCCATTCCATTCCATTCCATTCCATTCCATTCCATTCCATTCCATTCCAATCCATTCCATTCTATTCCATTCCATTCCATTCTATTCCATAGAATTCCATTCCATTCCATTCCATTCCATTCCATTCCATTCCATTCCATTCCATTCCTTTCCATTCCATTCCGTTCTACTCGGGTTGATTCCATTCCATTCCATTCCATTCCATTCCGTTCTACTCGTGTTGATTCCATTCCATTCCATTCCATTCCATTCCATTCCATTCCATTCCATTCCATTCGATTCCATTCCATTCCATTCCATTCCATTCCAGTCCATTCCATTCTACTCGGGTTGATTCCATTCCATTCCATTCCATTTCATTGCATTCCATTCCCTTCCATTCCATTCCATTCGGTTCCATTCGATTCCATTCGATTCCATTCCATTCCATTCCAATCCATTCCATTCTACTCGGGTTGATTCCATTCCATTCCATTCCAGTCTATTCCATTCCTTTCCATTTCATTCCAGTCCATTCCATTCGATTCCATTCCATTCCTTTCCATTTCATTGCATTCCATTCCATTCCATTCCATTCCATTCCATTCCATTCCATTCCATTCCATTCCTTTCTACTCGGGTTGATTCCATTCTATTCCATTCCATTCCATTCGATTCCATTCGATTCCATTAGATTCCATTCCATTCCATTCCATTCCATTCCATTCCATTCCATTCCATTCCATGGAATTCCATTCCATTCCATTCCATTCCATTCCATTCCATGGAATTCCATTCCATTCCATTCCATTCCATTCCATTCCATTCCATTCCATTCCATTCCATTCCTATCCATTCCATTCTACTCGGGTTGATTCCATTCCATTCCATTCCATTCCATTCCATTCCCTTCCATTCCATTCCATTCGGTTCCATTCGATTCCATTCGATTCCATTCCATTTCACTCCATTCCATTCCTTTCCATTCCGTTCCATTCCGTTCCGTTCCATTCCATTCCTTTCTACTCGGGTTGATTCCATTCTATTCCACTCCATTCCATTCGATTCCATTCGATTCCATTCGATTCCATTCCATTCCATTCCATTCCATTCCATTCCATTCCATTTCATTCCATTCCATTCCATTCCATGCCATTCCATTCCATTCCATTCCATTCCATGCCATTCCATTCATTCCATTCCATTCCATTCCATTCCATTCCGTTCTACTCGGGTTGATTCCATTCCATTATATTCCATTCCATTCCATTCCATTCCATTGAATTCCATTCCATTCCATTCCATTCCATTCCGTTCTACTCGGGTTGATTCCATTCCTTTCCATTCCATTCCATTCCATTCCATTCCATTCGATTCCATTCCAATCCATTCCATTCTACTCGGGTTGATTCCATTCCATTCCATTCCATTCCATTCCATTCCATTCCATTCCATTCCATTCCAATCCATTCCATTCTACTCGGGTTGATTCCATTCCATTCCATTCCATTCCATTCAATTCTATTCCATTGAATTCCATTCCATTCCATTCCATTCCATTCCATTCCATTCCATTCCATTCCATTCCATTCCATTCCATTCCATTCCATTCCGTTCTACTCGGGTTGATTCCATTCCATTCCATTCCATTCCATTCCATTCCATTCCATTCCATTCCATTCGATTCCATTCCATTCCATTCCATTCCATTCGATTCCATTCGATTCCATTCGATTCCATTCCATTCCATTACATTATATTCCATTCCATTCCAATCCATTCCATTCTACTCGGGTTGATTCCATTCCATTCCATTCCATTCCATTCCATTCCATTCCCTTCCATTCCATTCCATTCGGTTCCATTCGATTCCATTCGATTCCATTCCATTCCATTCCAATCCATTCCATTCTACTCGGGTTGATTCCATTCCATTCCATTCCAGTCTATTCCATTCCTTTCCATTTCATTCCAGTCCATTCCATTCGATTCCATTCCATTCCTTTCCATTTCATTGCATTCCATTCCATTCCATTCCATTCCATTCCATTCCATTCCATTCCATTCCATTCCATTCCATTCCTTTCTACTCGGGTTGATTCCATTCTATTCCATTCCATTCCATTCGATTCCATTAGATTCCATTAGATTCCATTCCATTCCATTCCATTCCATTCCATTCCATTCCATTCCATTCCATTGAATTCCATTCCATTCCATTCCATTCCATTCCATTCCATTCCATTCCATTCCATTCCATTCCATTCCGTACTACTCGGGTTGATTCCATTCCATTCCATTCCATTCCATTCGATTCCATTCGATTCCATTCGATTCCATTCCATTCCATTCTATTCCATTCCATTCCATTCCATTCCAATCCATTCCATTCTATTCGGGTTGATTCCATTCCACTCCATTCCATTCCATTCCATTCCCTTCCATTCCATTCCATTCGGTTCCATTCGATTCCATTCGATTCCATTCCATTTCACTCCATTCCATTCCTTTCCGTTCCGTTCCATTCCGTTCCGTTCCATTCCATTCGTTTCTACTCGGGTTGATTCCATTCTATTGCACTCCATTCCATTCGATTCCATTCGATTCCATTCGATTCCATTACATTCCATTCCATTCCATTCCATTCCATTCCATTCCATTCCATTCCATTCCATTCCATTCCATGCCATTCCATTCCATTCCATTCCATTCCATGCCATTCCATTCCATTCCATTCCATTCCATTCCATTCCATTCCATTCCATTCCGTTCTACTCGGGTTGATTCCATTCCATTATATTCCATTCCATTCCATTCCATTTCTTTGAATTCCATTCCATTCCATTCCATTCCATTCCGTTCTACTCGGGTTGATTCCATTCCTTTCCATTCCATTCCATTCCATTCCATTCCATTCCATTCCATTCCATTCCATTCCAATCCATTCCATTCTACTCGGCTTGATTCCATTCCAATCCATTCCATTCCATTCTATTCCATTGAATTCCATTCCATTCCATTCCATTCCATTCCATTCCATTCCATTCCATTCCATTCCGTTCTACTCGGGTTGATTCTATTCCCTTCCATTCCATTCCATTCCATTCCATGGAATTCCATTCCATTCCATTCCATTCCTTTCCATTCTATTCCATTCCATTCCATTCCGTTCTACTCGGGTTGAATCCATTCCATTCCATTCCATTCCATTCCATTCCATTCCATTCCATTCCATTCCATTCCATTACATTCCATTCCATTCGATTCTATTCGATTCCATTCCATTCCATTCCATTCCATTCCATTCCATTCCATTCCATTCCATTACAATCCATTCCATTCTACTCGGGTTGATTCCATTCCATTTCATTCCATTCCATTCTATTCCATTGAATTCCATTCCATTCCATTCCATTCCATTCCATTCCATTCCATTCCATTCGATGCCATTCCATTCCATTCCATTCCATTCCATTCCATTCCATTCCATTCCATTCCATTATATTCCATTGAATTCCATTCCATTCCATTCCATTCCATTCCATTCCATTCCATTCTATTCCATTCCATTCCGTTCTACTCGGGTTGATTCCATTCCATTCCATTCCATTCCATTCCATTCCATTCCATTCCATTCCATTCGATTCCATTCGATTCCATTCCATTCCATTCCATTCCATTCGATTCCATTCCATTCCATTCCATTCCGTTCCATTCCATTCGATTCCATTCGATTCCATTCGATTCCATTCCATTCCATTCCATTCCGTTCATTCCATTCCATTCCATTCCTTTCCATTCCAATCCATTCCGTTCTACTCGGGTTGATTCCATTCCATTCCATTCCATTCCATTCCATTCCATTCCATTCCATTCCATTCCATTCCATTCGATTCCATTCCAATCCATTCCATTCTATTCCATTCCATTCCATTCTATTCCATAGAATTCCATTCCATTCCATTCCATTCCATTCCATTCCATTCCATTCCTTTCCATTCCATTCTGTTCTACTCGGGTTGATTCCATTCCATTCCATTCCATTCCATTCCATTCCATTCCGTTCTACTCGTGTTGATTCCATTCCATTCCATTCCATTCCATTCCATTCCATTCCATTCCATTCCATTCGATTCCATTCCATTCCATTCCATTCCATTCCAGTCCATTCCATTCTACTCGGGTTGATTCCATTCCATTCCATTCCATTCCATTGCATTCCATTCCCTTCCATTCCATTCCATTCGGTTCCATTCGATTCCATTTGATTCCATTCCATTTCACTCCATTCCATTCCGTTCCGTTCTGTTCCGTTCCGTTCCTTTCCACTCCATTCCATTCCGTTCCATTCCATTCGATTCCATTCCATTCCATTCCATTGCATTCCATTCCATTCGATTCCATTCGATTCCATTCGATTCCATTCCATTCCATTCCATTCCATTCCATTCCATTCCATTACTTTCCATTCCATTCCATTCCGTTTTACTAAGGTTGATTCCATTCCATTCCATTCCATTTCATTGCATTCCATTCTATTCCATTCAATTCCATTCCATTCCATTCCATTCCATTCCATTCCATTCCACTCCATTCCATTCCGTTCCATTCCATTCGATTCCATTCCATTCCATTCCATTGCATTCCATTCCATTCGATTCCATTCGATTCCATTCGATTCCATTCCATTCCATTCCATTCCATTCCATTCCATTCCATTCCATTCCATTCCATTCCGTTCTACTAAGGTTGATTCCATTCCATTCCATTCCATTCCATTCCATTCCATTCCATTCCATTCCATTCCATTCCATTATATTCCATTGAATTCCATTCCATTCCATTCCATTCCATTCCATTCCATTCCATTCCATTCCATTCCGTTCTACTCGGGTTGATTCCATTCCATTCCATTCCATTCCATTCCATTCCATTCCATTCCATTCCATTCCATTCCATTCCGTTCTACTCGGGTTGATTCCATTCCATTCCATTCCATTCCATTCCATTCCATTCCATTCCATTCCATTCCATTCCATTCCGTTCTACTCGGGTTGATTCCATTCCATTCCATTCCATTCCATTACATTCCATTACATTCCATTCGATTCCATTCGATTCCATTCGATTCCATTCCATTCCATTACATTATATTCCATTCCATTCCAATCCATTCCACTCTACTCGGGTTGATTCCATTCCATTCCATTCCATTCCATTCCATTCCCTTCCATTCCATTCCATTCGGTTCCATTCGATTCCATTCGATTCCTTTCCATTTCATTGCATTCCATTCCATTCCATTCCATTCCAATCCATTCCATTCCATTCCATTCCATTCCATTCCATTCCTTTCTACTCGGGTTGATTCCATTCTATTTCATTCCATTCCATTCGATTCCATTCGATTCCATTAGATTCCATTCCATTCCATTCCATTCCATTCCATTCCATTCCATTCCATTCCATTCCATTCCATTGAATTCCATTCCATTCCATTCCATTCCATTCCATTCCATTCCATTGCATTCCATTCCATTCCATTCCATTCCATTCCATTCCGTTCTACTTGGGTTGATTCCATTCCATTCCATTCCATTCCATTCGATTCCATTCGATTCCATTCGATTCCATTTCTTTCCATTCCATTCCATTCCATTCCATTCCATTCCTATCCATTCCTTTCTACTCGGGTTGATTCCATTCCATTCCATTCCATTCCATTCCATTCCCTTCCATTCCATTCCATTTGGTTCCATTCTATTCCATTCGATTCCATTCCATTTCACTCCATTCCATTCCTTTCCATTCCGTTCCATTCCGTTCCGTTCCATTCCATTCCTTTCTACTCGGGTTGATTCCATTCTATTCCACTCCATTCCATTCGATTCCATTCGATTCCATTCGATTCCATTCCATTCCATTCCATTCCATTTCATTCCATTCCATTCCATTCCATGCCATTCCATTCCATTCCATTCCCTTCCATGCCATTCCATTCCATTCCATTCCATTCCATTCCATTCCGTTCTACTCGGGTTGATTCCATTCCATTATATTCCATTCCATTCCATTCCATTTCTTTGAATTCCATTCCGTTCCATTGCATTCCATTCCATTCCGTTCTACTCGGGTTGATTCCATTCCTTTCCATTCCATTCCATTCCATTCCATTCCATTCTATTCCATTCCAATCCATTCCATTCTACTCGGGTTGATTCCATTCCATTCCATTCCATTCCATTCTATTCCATTGAATTCCATTCCATTCCATTCCATTCCATTCCATTCCATTCCATTCCATTCCATTCCATTCCGTTCTACTCGGGTTGATTCTATTCCCTTCCATTCCATTCAATTCCATTCCATTGAATTCCATTCCATTCCATTCCATTCCTTTCCATTCTATTCCATTCCATTCCATTCCGTTCTACTCGGGTTGATTCCATTCCATTTCATTCCATTCCATTCCATTCCATTCCATTCCATTCCATTCCATTCCATTCCATTCCATTCCATTCGATTCCATTCGATTCCATTCCATTCCATTCCATTCCATTCCATTCCATTACAATCCATTCCATTCTACTCGGGTTGATTCCATTCCATTTCATTCCATTCCATTCTATTCCATTGAATTCCATTCCACTCCATTCCATTCCATTCCATTCCATTCCATTCCATTCCATTCCATTCCGTTCCTTTCCATTCGATTCCATTCGATTCCATTCGATTCCATTCCATTCCATTCCATTCCATTCCATTCCATTTCATTCCTTTCCATTCCATTCCATTCCGTTCTACTCGGGTTGATTCCATTCCATTCCATTCCATTCCATTCCATTCCATTCCATTCCATTCCATTCCATTATATTCCATTGAATTCCATTCCATTCCATTCCATTCCATTCAATTCCATTCCATTCCATTCCATTCCATTCCGTTCTACTCGGGTTGATTCCATTCCATTCCATTCCATTCCATTCCATTCCATTCCATTCCGTTCTACTCGGGTTGATTCCATTCCATTCCATTCCATTCCATTCCATTCCATTCCATTCCATTCCATTCCATTCCATTCCGTTCTACTCGGGTTGATTCCATTCCATTCCATTCCATTACATTACATTCCATTACATTCCATTCGATTCCATTCGATTCCATTCGATTCCATTCCATTCCATTACATTATATTCCATTCCATTCCAATCCATTCCACTCTACTCGGGTTGATTCCATTCCATTCCATTCCATTCCATTCCATTCCCTTCCATTCCATTCCATTCGGTTCCATTCGATTCCATTCGATTCCTTTCCATTTCATTGCATTCCATTCCATTCCATTCCATTCCAATCCATTCCATTCCATTCCATTCCATTCCATTCCATTCCTTTCTACTCGGGTTGATTCCATTCTATTCCATTCCATTCCATTCGATTCCATTCGATTCCATTAGATTCCATTCCATTCCATTCCATTCCATTCCATTCCATTCCATTCCATTCCATTCCATTCCATTCCATTGAATTCCATTCCATTCCATTCCATTCCATTCCATTCCATTCCATTGCATTCCATTCCATTCCATTCCATTCCATTCCATTCCGTTCTACTTGGGTTGATTCCATTCCATTCCATTCCATTCCATTCGATTCCATTCGATTCCATTCGATTCCATTTCTTTCCATTCCATTCCATTCCATTCCATTCCATTCCTATCCATTCCATTCTACTCGGGTTGATTCCATTCCATTCCATTCCATTCCATTCCATTCCATTCCCTTCCATTCCATTCCATTTGGTTCCATTCTATTCCATTCGATTCCATTCCATTTCACTCCATTCCATTCCTTTCCGTTCCGTTCCATTCCGTTCCGTTCCATTCCATTCCTTTCTACTCGGGTTGATTCCATTCTATTCCACTCCATTCCATTCGATTCCATTCGATTCCATTCGATTCCATTCCATTCCATTCCATTCCATTTCATTCCATTCCATTCCATTCCATGCCATTCCATTCCATTCCATTCCCTTCCATGCCATTCCATTCCATTCCATTCCATTCCATTCCATTCCGTTCTACTCGGGTTGATTCCATTCCATTATATTCCATTCCATTCCATTCCATTTCTTTGAATTCCATTCCGTTCCATTGCATTCCATTCCATTCCGTTCTACTCGGGTTGATTCCATTCCTTTCCATTCCATTCCATTCCATTCCATTCCATTCTATTCCATTCCAATCCATTCCATTCTACTCGGGTTGATTCCATTCCATTCCATTCCATTCCATTCTATTCCATTGAATTCCATTCCATTCCATTCCATTCCATTCCATTCCATTCCATTCCATTCCATTCCATTCCGTTCTACTCGGGTTGATTCTATTCCCTTCCATTCCATTCAATTCCATTCCATTGAATTCCATTCCATTCCATTCCATTCCTTTCCATTCTATTCCATTCCATTCCATTCCGTTCTACTCGGGTTGATTCCATTCCATTTCATTCCATTCCATTCCATTCCATTCCATTCCATTCCATTCCATTCCATTCCATTCCATTCCATTCGATTCCATTCGATTCCATTCCATTCCATTCCATTCCATTCCATTCCATTACAATCCATTAAATTCTACTCGGGTTGATTCCATTCCATTTCATTCCATTCCATTCTATTCCATTGAATTCCATTCCACTCCATTCCATTCCATTCCATTCCATTCCATTCCATTCCATTCCATTCCATTCCGTTCCTTTCCATTCGATTCCATTCGATTCCATTCGATTCCATTCCATTCCATTCCATTCCATTCCATTCCATTCCATTTCATTCCTTTCCATTCCATTCCATTCCGTTCTACTCGGGTTGATTCCATTCCATTCCATTCCATTCCATTCCATTCCATTCCATTCCATTCCATTATATTCCATTGAATTCCATTCCATTGAATTCCATTCCATTCCATTCCATTCCATTCCATTCCATTCCATTCCGTTCTACTCGGGTTGATTCCATTCCATTCCATTCCATTCCATTCCATTCCATTCCATTCCATTCCATTCCATTCCGTTCTACTCGGGTTGATTCCATTCCATTCCATTCCATTCCATTCCATTCCATTCCATTCCATTCCATTCCATTCCGTTCTACTCGGGTTGATTCCATTCCATTCCATTCCATTCCATTACATTCCATTACATTCCATTCGATTCCATTCGATTCCATTCGATTCCATTCCATTACATTACATTATATTCCATTCCATTCCAATCCATTCCACTCTACTCGGGTTGATTCCATTCCATTCCATTCCTTTCCATTCCATTCCCTTCCATTCCATTCCATTCGGTTCCATTCGATTCCATTCGATTCCTTTCCATTTCATTGCATTCCATTCCATTCCATTCCATTCCAATCCATTCCATTCCATTCCATTCCATTCCATTCCATTCCTTTCTACTCGGGTTGATTCCATTCTATTCCATTCCATTCCATTCGATTCCATTCGATTCCATTAGATTCCATTCCATTCCATTCCATTCCATTCCATTCCATTGAATTCCATTCCATTCCATTCCATTCCATTCCATTCCATTCCATTGCATTCCATTCCATTCCATTCCATTCCATTCCATTCCGTTCTACTTGGGTTGATTCCATTCCATTCCATTCCATTCCATTCGATTCCATTCGATTCCATTCGATTCCATTTCTTTCCATTCCATTCCATTCCATTCCATTCCATTCCTATCCATTCCATTCTACTCGGGTTGATTCCATTCCATTCCATTCCATTCCATTCCATTCCCTTCCATTCCATTCCATTTGGTTCCATTCTATTCCATTCGATTCCATTCCATTTCACTCCATTCCATTCCTTTCCGTTCCGTTCCATTCCGTTCCGTTCCATTCCATTCCTTTCTACTCGGGTTGATTCCATTCTATTCCACTCCATTCCATTCGATTCCATTCGATTCCATTCGATTCCATTCCATTCCATTCCATTCCATTCCATTCCATTTCATTCCATTCCATTCCATTCCATGCCATTCCATTCCATTCCATTCCCTTCCATGCCATTCCATTCCATTCCATTCCATTCCATTCCATTCCGTTCTACTCGGGTTGATTCCATTCCATTATATTCCATTCCATTCCATTCCATTTCTTTGAATTCCATTCCGTTCCATTGCATTCCATTCCATTCCGTTCTACTCGGGTTGATTCCATTCCTTTCCATTCCATTCCATTCCATTCCATTCCATTCTATTCCATTCCAATCCATTCCATTCTACTCGGGTTGATTCCATTCCATTCCATTCCATTCCATTCTATTCCATTGAATTCCATTCCATTCCATTCCATTCCATTCCATTCCATTCCATTCCATTCCATTCCATTCCGTTCTACTCGGGTTGATTCTATTCCCTTCCATTCCATTCAATTCCATTCCATTGAATTCCATTCCATTCCATTCCATTCCTTTCCATTCTATTCCATTCCATTCCATTCCGTTCTACTCGGGTTGATTCCATTCCATTCCATTCCATTCCATTCCATTCCATTCCATTCCATTCCATTCCATTCCATTCCATTCCATTCGATTCCATTCGATTCCATTCCATTCCATTCCATTCCATTCCATTCCATTACAATCCATTCCATTCTACTCGGGTTGATTCCATTCCATTTCATTCCATTCCATTCTATTCCATTGAATTCCATTCCACTCCATTCCATTCCATTCCATTCCATTCCATTCCATTCCATTCCGTTCCTTTCCATTCGATTCCATTCGATTCCATTCGATTCCATTCCATTCCATTCCATTCCATTCCATTCCATTTCATTCCTTTCCATTCCATTCCATTCCGTTCTACTCGGGTTGATTCCATTCCATTCCATTCCATTCCATTCCATTCCATTCCATTCCATTCCATTATATTCCATTGAATTCCATTCCATTCCATTCCATTCCATTCAATTCCATTCCATTCCATTCCGTTCTACTCGGGTTGATTCCATTCCACTCCATTCCATTCCATTCCATTCCATTCCATTCCGTTCGATTCCATTCGATTCCATTCCATTCCATTCGATTCCATTCGATTCCATTCCATTCCATTCCATTCCGTTCCATTCCATTCGATTCCATTCGATTCCATTCGATTCCATTCCATTCCATTCCATTCCATTCCACTCCATTCCATCCCATTCCATTCCATTCCATTCCACTCCATTCCATCCGATTCCATTCGATTCCATTCCATTCCATTCAATTCCATTCCATTCCATTTCATTCTATTCCACTGAATTCCATTCCATTCCATTTCATTCCATTCCAATCCACTCCATTCTATTCGGGTTGATTCCATTCCATTCCATTCCATTCCATTCCATTCCATTCCATTATATTCCATTGAATTCCATTTTATTCCATTCCATTCCATTCCATTCCATTCCATTCCATTCCATTCCATTCCATTCCATTCCATTCCGTTCTACTGGGGTTGATTCCATTCCATTCCATTCCATTCCATTCCATTCCATTCCATTCCATTCCATTCCATTCCATTCCATTCCATTCCGTTCTACTCGGGTTGATTCCATTCCATTCCATTCCATTCCATTCCATTCCATTCCATTCCATTCCATTCCATTGAATTCCATTCCTTTCCATTCCATTCCATTCCATTCCATTCCATTCCATTCCATTCCATTCCATTCCATTCCATTCCATTCCATTCCATTCCATTCCATTCCATTCCGTTCTACTCGGGTTGATTCCATTCCATTCCATTCCATTCCATTACATTACATTCCATTTGATTCCATTCGATTCCATTCGATTCCATTCCGTTCCATTACATTATATTCCATTCCATTCCAATCCATTCCATTCTACTCGGGTTGATTCCATTCCATTCCATTCCATTCCATTCCATTCCCTTCCATTCCATTCCATTCGGTTCCATTCCATTCCATTCGATTCCATTCCATTCCATTCCAATCCATTCCATTCTACTCGGGTTGATTCCATTCCATTCCATTCCAGTCTATTCCATTCCTTTCCATTTCATTCCAGTCCATTCCATTCGATTCCATTCCATTCCTTTCCATTTCATTGCATTCCATTCCATTCCATTCCATTCCATTCCATTCCATTCCATTCCATTCCATTCCATTCCTTTCTACTCGGGTTGATTCCATTCTATTCCATTCCATTCCATTCGATTCCATTCGATTCCATTAGATTCCATTCCATTCCATTCCATTCCATTCCATTCCATTCCATTCCATTCCATTCCATTCCATTCCATTGAATTCCATTCAATTCCATTCCATTCCATTCCATTCCATTCCATTCCATTCCATTCCGTACTACTCGGGTTGATTCCATTCCATTCCATTCCATTCTATTCGATTCCATTCGATTCCATTCGATTCCATTCCATTCCATTCTATTCCATTCCATTCCATTCCATTCCAATCCATTCCATTCTATTCGGGTTGATTCCATTCCACTCCATTCCATTCCATTCCATTCCCTTCCATTCCATTCCATTCGGTTCCATTCGATTCCATTCGATTCCATTCCATTTCACTCCATTCCATTCCTTTCCATTCCGTTCCATTCCGTTCCTTTCCATTCCATTCCTTTCTACTCGGGTTGATTCCATTCTATTGCACTCCATTCCATTCGATTCCATTCGATTCCATTCGATTCCATTCCATTCCATTCCATTCCATTCCATTCCATTCCATTCCATTCCATTTCATTCCATTCCATTCCATTCCATGCCATTCCATTCCATTCCATTCCATTCCATGCCATTCCATTCCATTCCATTCCATTCCATTCCATTCCATTCCGTTCTACTCGGGTTGATTCCATTCCATTATATTCCATTCCATTCCATTCCATTTCTTTGAATTCCATTCCATTCCATTCCATTCCATTCCGTTCTACTCGGGTTGATTCCATTCCATTCCATTACATTCCATTCCATTCCATTCCATTCCATTCCATTCCATTCCAATCCATTCCATTCTATTCCATTCCATTCCATTCTATTCCATTGAATTCCATTCCATTCCATTCCATTCCATTCCATTCCATTCCATTCCATTCCTTTCCATTCCACTCCGTTCTACTCGGGTTGATTCCATTCCATTCCATTCCATTCCATTCCATTCCATTCCATTCCATTCCATTCCACTCCATTCCATCCCATTCCATTCCATTCCATTCCACTCCATTCCATCCGATTCCATTCGATTCCATTCCATTCCATTCAATTCCATTCCATTCCATTTCATTCTATTCCACTGAATTCCATTCCATTCCATTTCATTCCATTCCAATCCACTCCATTCTATTCGGGTTGATTCCATTCCATTCCATTCCATTCCATTCCATTCCATTCCATTCCATTCCATTATATTCCATTGAATTCCATTTTATTCCATTCCATTCCATTCCATTCCATTCCATTCCATTCCATTCTATTCCATTCCATTCCATTCCATTCCCTTCCATTCCATTCCATTCCATTCCATTCCATTCCATTCCATTCCATTCCGTTCTACTCGGGTTGATTCCATTCCATTCCATTCCATTCCATTCCATTCCATTCCATTCCATTCCATTGAATTCCATTTCTTTCCATTCCATTCCATTCCATTCCATTCCATTCCATTCCATTCCATTCCATTCCATTCCATTCCATTCCATTCCGTTCTACTCGGGTTGATTCCATTCCATTCCATTCCATTCCATTCCATTCCATTCCATTCCATTCCATTCCGTTCTACTCGGGTTGATTCCATTCCATTCCATTCCATTCCATTCCATTCCATTCTTTTCCATTCCATTGAATTCCATTCCATTCCATTCCATTCCATTCCATTCCATTCCATTGAATTCCATTCCATTCCATTCCATTCCATTCCATTCCATTCCATTCCATTCCATTCCATTCCATTCCATTCCGTTCTACTCGGGTTGATTCCATTCCATTCCATTCCATTCCATTACATTACATTCCATTTGATTCCATTCGATTCCATTCGATTCCATTCCATTCCATTACATTATATTCCATTCCATTCCAATCCATTCCATTCTACTCGGGTTGATTCCATTCCATTCCATTCCATTCCATTCCATTCCCTTCCATTCCATTCCATTCGGTTCCATTCCATTCCATTCGATTCCATTCCATTCCATTCCAATCCATTCCATTCTACTCGGGTTGATTCCATTCCATTCCATTCCAGTCTATTCCATTCCTTTCCATTTCATTCCAGTCCATTCCATTCGATTCCATTCCATTCCTTTCCATTTCATTGCATTCCAGTCCATTCCATTCCATTCCATTCCATTCCATTCCATTCCATTCCATTCCTTTCTACTCGGGTTGATTCCATTCTATTCCATTCCATTCCATTCGATTCCATTCGATTCCATTAGATTCCATTCCATTCCATTCCATTCCATTCCATTCCATTCCATTCCATTCCATTCCATTCCATTCCATTGAATTCCATTCCATTCCATTCCATTCCATTCCATTCCATTCCATTCCATTCCATTCCATTCCATTCCATTCCGTACTACTCGGGTTGATTCCATTCCATTCCATTCCACTCTATTCGATTCCATTCGATTCCATTCGATTCCATTCCATTCCATTCTATTCCATTCCATTCCATTCCATTCCAATCCATTCCAGTCTATTCGGGTTGATTCCATTCCACTCCATTCCATTCCATTCCATTCCCTTCCATTCCATTCCATTCGGTTCCATTCGATTCCATTCGATTCCATTCCATTTCACTCCATTCCATTCCTTTCCATTCCGTTCCATTCCGTTCCTTTCCATTCCATTCCTTTCTACTCGGGTTGATTCCATTCTATTGCACTCCATTCCATTCGATTCCATTCGATTCCATTCGATTCCATTCCATTCCATTCCATTCCATTCCATTCCATTCCATTCCATTCCATTTCATTCCATTCCATTCCATTCCATGCCATTCCATTCCATTCCATTCCATTCCATGCCATTCCATTCCATTCCATTCCATTCCATTCCATTCCATTCCATTCCGTTCTACTCGGGTTGATTCCATTCCATTATATTCCATTCCATTCCATTCCATTTCTTTGAATTCCATTCCATTCCATTCCATTCCATTCCGTTCTACTCGGGTTGATTCCATTCCTTTCCATTCCATTCCATTCCATTCCATTCCATTCCATTCCATTCCATTCCATTCCATTCCAATCCATTCCATTCTACTCGGGTTGATTCCATTCCAATCCATTCCATTCCATTCTATTCCATTGAATTCCATTCCATTCCATTCCATTCCATTCCATTCCATTCCATTCCATTCCATTCCATTCCATTCCGTTCTACTCGGGTTGATTCTATTCCCTTCAATTCCATTCCATTCCATTCCATGGAATTCCATTCCATTCCATTCCATTCCTTTCCATTCTATTCCATTCCATTCCATTCTGTTCTACTCGGGTTGAATCCATTCCATTCCATTCCATTCCATTCCATTCCATTCCATTCCATTCCATTCCATTCCATTCCATTCCATTCCATTCGATTCTATTCGTTTCCATTCCATTCCATTCCATTCCATTCCATTCCATTCCATTCCATTCCATTCCATTACAATCCATTCCATTCTACTCGGGTTGATTCCATTCCATTTCATTCCATTCCATTCTATTCCATTGAATTCCATTCCATTCCATTCCATTCCATTCCATTCCATTCCATTCCATTCCATTCCATTCCATTCCATTCGATGCCATTCCATTCCATTCCATTCCATTCCATTCCATTCCATTATACTCCATTGAATTCCATTCCATTCCATTCCATTCCATTCCATTCCATTCCATTCCATTCCATTCCATTCCGTTCTACTCGGGTTGATTCCATTCCATTCCATTCCATTCCATTCCATTCCATTCCATTCCATTCGATTCCATTCGATTCCATTCCATTCCATTCCATTCCATTCCATTCGATTCCATTCCATTCCATTCCATTCCGTTCCATTCCATTCGATTCCATTCGATTCCATTCGATTCCATTCCATTCCATTCCATTCCGTTCATTCCATTCCATTCCATTCCATTCCTTTCCATTCCAATCCATTCCGTTCTACTCGGGTTGATTCCATTCCATTCCATTCCGTTCATTCCATTCCATTCCATTCCATTCCTTTCCATTCCAATCCATTCCGTTCTACTCGGGTTGATTCCATTCCAATCCATTCCATTCTATTCCATTCCATTCCATTCTATTCCATAGAATTCCATTCCATTCCATTCCATTCCATTCCATTCCATTCCATTCCTTTCCATTCCATTCCGTTCTACTCGGGTTGATTCCATTCCATTCCATTCCATTCCATTCCATTCCATTCCGTTCTACTCGGGTTGATTCCATTCCATTCCATTCCATTCCATTCCATTACATTCCATTCAATTCCATTCCATTCGATTCCATTCGATTCCATTCCATTCCATTCCAGTCCATTCCATTCTACTCGGGTTGATTCCATTCCATTCCATTCCATTCCATTGCATTCCATTCCCTTCCATTCCATTCCTTTCGGTTCCATTCGATTCCATTTGATTCCATTCCATTTCACTCCATTCCATTCCGTTCCGTTCTGTTCCGTTCCGTTCCGTTCTATTCGGATTGATTCCATTCCATTTCAATGCATTCCATTCTATTCCATTCAATTCCATTCCATTCCATTCCATTCCATTCCATTTCACTCCATTCCATTCCGTTCCATTCCATTCGATTCCATTCCATTCCATTCCATTGCATTCCATTCCATTCGATTCCATTCGATTCCATTCGATTCCATTCCATTCCATTCCATTCCATTCCATTCCATTCCATTCCATTCCTTTCCATTCCATTCCATTCCGTTCTACTAAGGTTGATTCCATTCCATTCCATTCCATTCCATTCCATTCCATTCCATTCCATTCCATTCCATTATATTCCATTGAATTCCATTCCATTCCATTCCATTCCATTCCATTCCATTCCATTCCATTCCATTCCATTCCATTCCGTTCTACTCGGGTTGATTCCATTCCATTCCATTCCATTCCATTCCATTCCATTCCATTCCATTCCATTCCATTCCGTTCTACTCGGGTTGATTCCATTCCATTCCATTCCATTCCATTCCATTCCATTCCATTCCATTCCATTCCATTCCGTTCTACTCGGGTTGATTCCATTCCATTCCATTCCATTCCATTACATTCCATTACATTCCATTCGATTCCATTCGATTCCATTCGATTCCATTCCATTCCATTACATTATATTCCATTCCATTCCAATCCATTCCACTCTACTCGGGTTGATTCCATTCCATTCCATTCCATTCCATTCCATTCCCTTCCATTCCATTCCATTCGGTTCCATTCGATTCCATTCGATTCCTTTCCATTTCATTGCATTCCATTCCATTCCATTCCATTCCATTCCATTCCATGCCATTCCATTCCATTCCATTCCATTCCTTTCTACTCGGGTTGATTCCATTCTATTCCATTCCATTCCATTCGATTCCATTCGATTCCATTAGATTCCATTCCATTCCATTCCATTCCATTCCATTCCATTCCATTCCATTCCATTCCATTGAATTCCATTCCATTCCATTCCATTCCATTCCATTCCATTCCATTGCATTCCATTCCATTCCATTCCATTCCATTCCATTCCATTCCGTTCTACTTGGGTTGATTCCATTCCATTCCACTCCATTCCATTCGATTCCATTCGATTCCATTCGATTACATTCCATTCCATTCCATTCCATTCCATTCCATTCCATTCCATTCCATTCCATTCCCTTCCATTCCATTCCATTTGGTTCCTTTCTATTCCATTCGATTCCATTCCATTTCACTCCATTCCATTCCTTTCCGTTCCGTTCCCTTCCGTTCCGTTCCATTCCATTCCTTTCTACTCGGGTTGATTCCATTCTATTCCACTCCATTCCATTCGATTCCATTCGATTCCATTCGATTCCATTCCATTCCATTCCATTCCATTCCATTCCATTCCATTCCATTTCATTCCATTCCATTCCATTCCATGCCATTCCATTCCATTCCATTCCATTCCATGCCATTCCATTCCATTCCATTCCATTCCATTCCATTCCATTCCGTTCTACTCGGGTTGATTCCATTCCATTATATTCCATTCCATTCCATTCCATTTCTTTGAATTCCATTCCATTCCATTGCATTCCATTCCATTCCGTTCTACTCGGGTTGATTCCATTCCTTTCCATTCCATTCCATTCCATTCCATTCCATTCCATTCCATTCCATTCCAATCCATTCCATTCTACTCGGGTTGATTCCATTCCATTCCATTCCATTCCATTCTATTCCATTGAATTCCATTCCATTCCATTCCATTCCATTCCATTCCATTCCATTCCATTCCATTCCGTTCTACTCGGGTTGATTCTATTCCCTTCCATTCCATTCAATTCCATTCCATTGAATTCCATTCCATTCCATTCCATTCCTTTCCATTCTATTCCATTCCATTCCATTCCGTTCTACTCGGGTTGATTCCATTCCATTCCATTCCATTCCATTCCATTCCATTCCATTCCATTCCATTCCATTCCATTCCATTCCATTCGATTCCATTCCATTCCATTCCATTCCATTCCATTCCATTACAATCCATTCCATTCTACTCGGGTTGATTCCATTCCATTTCATTCCATTCCATTCTATTCCATGGAATTCCATTCCACTCCATTCCATTCCATTCCATTCCATTCCATTCCATTCCATTCCATTCCATTCCATTCCGTTCCATTCCATTCAATTCCATTCGATTCCATTCGATTCCATTCCATTCCATTCCATTCCATTCCATTCCATTCCTTTCCATTCCATTCCATTCCGTTCTACTCGGGTTGATTCCATTCCATTCCATTCCATTCCATTCCATTCCATTCCATTCCATTCCATTCCATTCCATTCCATTATATTCCATTGAATTCCATTCCATTCCATTCCATTCCATTCCATTCAATTCCATTCCATTCCATTCCATTCCATTCCGTTCTACTCGGGTTGATTCCATTCCATTCCATTCCATTCCATTCCATTCCATTCCATTCCATTCCGTTCGATTCCATTCGATTCGATTCCATTCCATTCCATTCCATTCGATTCCATTCCATTCCATTCCATTCCGTTCCATTCCATTCGATTCCATTCGATTCCATTCGATTCCATTCCATTCCATTCCAATCCATTCCATTCTACTCGGGTTGATTCCATTCCATTCCATTCTAGTCTATTCCATTCCATTCCAGTCTATTCCATTCCTTTCCATTTCATTCCAGTCCATTCCATTCGATTCCATTCCATTCCTTTCCATTTCATTGCATTCCATTCCATTCCATTCCATTCCATTCCATTCCATTCCATTCCATTCCATTCTATGGAATTCCATTCCATTCCATTCCATTCCATTCCATTCCATTCCATTCCATTCCATTCCATTCCATTCCTATCCATTCCATTCTACTCGGGTTGATTCCATTCCATTCCTTTCCATTCCATTCCATTCCATTCCCTTCCATTCCATTCCATTCGGTTCCATTCGATTCCATTCGATTCCATTCCATTTCACTCCATTCCATTCCTTTCCATTCCGTTCCATTCCGTTCCGTTCCATTCCATCCCTTTCTACTCGGGTTGATTCCATTCTATTCCACTCCATTCCATTCGATTCCATTCGATTCCATTCGATTCCATTCCATTCCATTCCATTCCATTCCATTCCATTCCATTCCATTCCATGCCATTCCATTCCATTCCATTCCATTCCATGCCATTCCATTCCATTCCATTCCATTCCATTCCATTCCATTCCGTTCTACTCGGGTTGATTCCATTCCATTATATTCCATTCCATTCCATTCCATTTCTTTGAATTCCATTCCATTCCATTCCATTCCATTCCATTCCATTCCGTTCTACTCGGGTTGATTCCATTCCTTTCCATTCCATTCCATTCCATTCCATTCCATTCCATTCCATTCCATTCCATTCCATTCCATTCCATTCCAATCCATTCCATTCTACTCGGGTTGATTCCTTTCCATTCCATTCCATTCCATTACATTCCATTCCATTCCATTCCATTCCATTCCAATCCATTCCATTCTACTCGGGTTGATTCCATTCCATTCCATTCCATTCCATTCTATTCCATTGAATTCCATTCCATTCCATTCCATTCCATTCCATTCCATTCCATTCCATTCCATTCCATTCCATTCCATTCCATTCCGTTCTACTCGGGTTGATTCCATTCCATTCCATTCCATTCCATTCCATTCGATTCCATTCCATTCCATTCGATTCCATTCCATTCCATTCCATTCCATTCCATTCCATTCGATTCCATTCGATTCCATTCCATTCCATTACATTATATTCCATTCCATTCCAATCCATTTCATTCTACTCGGGTTGATTCCATTCCATTCCATTCCATTCCATTCCATTCCCTTCCATTCCATTCCATTCGGTTCCATTCGATTCCATTCGATTCCATTCCATTCCATTCCAATCCATTCCATTCTACTCGGGTTGATTCCATTCCATTCCATTCCAGTCTATTCCATTCCTTTCCATTTCATTCCAGTCCATTCCATTCGATTCCATTCCATTCCTTTCCATTTCATTTCATTCCATTCCATTCCATTCCATTCCATTCCATTCCATTCCATTCCATTCCATTCCATTCCTTTCTACTCGGGTTGATTCCATTCTATTCCATTCCATTCCATTCCATTCCATTCGATTCCATTAGATTCCATTCCATTCCATTCCATTCCATTCCATTCCATTCCATTCCATTCCATTCCATTCCATTCCATTCCATTCCATTCCATTCCATTCCATTCCATTCCATTCCATTCCGTACTACTCGGGTTGATTCCATTCCATTCCATTCCATTCCATTCGATTCCATTCGATTCCATTCCATTCCATTCCATTCCATTCTATTCCATTCCATTCCATTCCATTCCAATCCATTCCATTCTATTCGGGTTGATTCCATTCCACTCCATTCCATTCCATTCCATTCCCTTCCATTCCATTCCATTCGGTTCCATTCGATTCCATTAGATTCCATTCCATTCCATTCCATTCCATTCCATTCCATTCCATTCCATTCCATTCCATTCCATTCCATTTCATTCCATTCCATTCCATTCCATGCCATTCCATTCCATTCCATTACATTCCATGCCATTCCATTCCATTCCATTCCATTCCATTCCATTCCATTCCGTTCTACTCGGGTTGATTCCATTCCATTATATTCCATTCCATTCCATTCCATTTCTTTGAATTCCATTCCATTCCATTCCATTCCATTCCGTTCTACTCGGGTTGATTCCATTCCTTTCCATTCCATTCCATTCCATTCCATTCCATTCCATTCCATTCCATTCCAATCCATTCCATTCTACTCGGGTTGATTCCATTCCAATCCATTCCATTCCATTCTATTCCATTGAATTCCATTCCATTCCATTCCATTCCATTCCATTCCATTCCATTCCATTCCATTCCATTACGTTCTACTCGGGTTGATTCTATTCCCTTCCATTCCATTCCATTCCATTCCATGGAATTCCATTCCATTCCATTCCATTCCATTCCATTCCTTTCCATTCTATTCCATTCCATTCCATTCCGTTCTACTCGTGTTGATTCCATTCCATTCCATTCCATTCCATTCCATTCCATTCCATTCCATTCGATTCTATTCGATTCCATTCCATTCCATTCCATTCCATTCCATTCCATTCCATTACAATCCATTCCATTCTACTCGGTTTGATTCCATTCCATTTCATTCCATTCCATTCTAATCCATTGAATTCCATTCCATTCCATTCCATTCCATTCCATTCCATTCCATTCCATTCCATTCCATTATATTCCATTGAATTCCATTCCATTCCATTCCATTCCATTCCATTCCATTCCATTCCATTCCATTCCGTTCTACTCGGGTTGATTCCATTCCATTCCATTCCATTCCATTCCATTCCATTCCATTCCATTCCATTCCATTCCATTCGATTCCATTCGATTCCATTCCATTCCATTCCATTCCATTCGATTCCATTCCATTCCATTCAATTCCGTTCCATTCCATTCGATTCCATTCCGTTCCATTCCATTCGATTCCATTCGATTCCATTCGATTCCATTCCATTCCATTCCATTCCGTTCATTCCATTCCATTCCATTCCTTTCCATTCCAATCCATTCCGTTCTACTCGGGTTGATTCCATTCCATTCCATTCCATTCCATTCCATTCCATTCCATTCGATTCCATTCCAATCCATTCCATTCTATTCCATTCCATTCCATTCTATTCCATAGAATTCCATTCCATTCCATTCCATTCCATTCCTTTCCATTCCATTCCATTCCTTTCCATTCCATTCCGTTCTACTCGGGTTGATTCCATTCCATTCCATTCCATTCCATTCCATTCCATTCCGTTCTACTCGGGTTGATTCCATTCCATTCCATTCCATTCCATTCCATTCCATTCCATTCCATTCCATTCGATTCCATTCCATTCGGTTCCATTCGATTCCATTTGATTCCATTCCATTTCACTCCATTCCATTCAGTTCCGTTCCGTTCCGTTCCGTTCCGTTCTATTCGGATTGATTCCATTCCATTTCATTGCATTCCATTCTATTCCATTCCATTCCATTCCATTCCATTCCATTCCATTCCTTTCCATTCCACTCCATTCCATTCCGTTCCATTCCATTCGATTCCATTCCATTCCATTCCATTGCATTCCATTCCATTCGATTCCATTCGATTCCATTCGATTCCATTCCATTCCATTCCATTCCATTCCATTCCATTCCATTCCTTTCCATTCCATTCCATTCCGTTCTACTCGGGTTGATTCCATTCCATTCCATTCCATTCCATTCCATTCCATTCCATTCCATTCCATTATATTCCATTGAATTCCATTCCATTCCATTCCATTCCATTCCATTCCATTCCATTCCATTCCATTACATTACATTCCATTCGATTCCATTCCTTTCTACTCGGGTTGATTCCATTCTATTCCATTCCATTCCATTCCATTCCATTCGATTCCATTAGATTCCATTCCATTCCATTCCATTCCATTCCATTCCATTCCATTCCATTGAATTCCATTCCATTCCATTCCATTCCATTCCATTCCATTCCATTCCATTCCATTCCATTCCATTCCTTTCTACTCGGGTTGATTCCATTCTATTCCATTCCATTCCATTCGATTCCATTCGATTCCATTAGATTCCATTCCATTCCATTCCATTCCATTCCATTCCATTCCATTCCATTGAATTCCATTCCATTCCATTCCATTCCATTCCATTCCATTCCATTCCATTCCTATCCATTCCATTCTACTCGGGTTGATTCCATTCCATTCCATTCCATTCCATTCCATTCCATTCCATTCCATTCCTTTCCATTCCATTCCGTTCTACTCGGGTTGATACCATTCCATTCCATTCCATTCCATTCCATTCCATTCCATTCCATTCCATTCCATTCCATTCCACTCCATTCCATCCCTTTCCATTCATTTCCATTCCATTCCACTCCATTCCATCCGATTCCATTCGATTCCATTCCATTCCATTCAATTCCATGCCATTCCATTTCATTCTATTCCACTGAATTCCATTCCATTCCATTCCATTCCATTCCAATCCACTCCATTCTATTCGGGTTGATTCCATTCCATTCCATTCCATTCTATTCCATTCCATTCCATTCCATTCCATTCGATTCCATTCCATTCCATTCCATTCGATTCCATTCCATACCATTCCATTCCATTCCATTCCATTCCTTTCGATTCCATTCCATTCCATTCCATTCCATTCCATTCCATTCGATTCAATTCCATTCCATTCCATTCCATTCCATTCCAAACCATTCCATTCCATTCCGTTCTACTCGGGTTCATTCCATTCCATTCCATTCCATTCCATTCTATTCCATTGAATTCCATTCCATTCCATTCCATTCCATTCCATTCCATTCCATTCCATTCCATTCCATTCCATTCCATTCTACTCGGGTTGATTCCATTCCATTGCATTCCATTCCATTCCATTCCATTCCATTCCATTCGATTCCATTCTATTCCATTCCATTCCATTCCATTCCATTCCATTCCATTCCAATCCATTCCATTCTACTCGTTTTGATTCCATTCCATTCCATTCCATTCCATTCCCTTCCATTCCATTCCATTCGGTTCCTTTCGATTCCATTCGATTCCATTCCATTTCACTCCATTCCATTCCGTTCACTTCCGTTCCGTTCCGTTCCATTCCGTTCTATTCGGGTTGATTCCATTCTATTCCACTCCATTCCATTCGATTCCATTCGATTCCATTCCATTCCATTCCATTCCATTCCATTCCATTCCATTCCATTCCATTCTATTCTATTGAATTCCATTCCATTCCATTCCATTCCATTCCAATCCATTCCATTCTACTCGGGTTGATTCCATTCCATTCCATTCCATTCCATTCCATTCCATTCCATTCCCTTCTATCCATTCCATTCGGTTCCCTTCGATTCCATTCGATTCCATTCCATTTCACTCCATTCCATTCGGTTCCATTCCGTTCCATTCCGTTCCGTTCCGTTCCGTTCCATTCCATTCCGTTCTACTCGGGTTGATTCCATTCTATTCCACTCCATTCCTTTCGATTCCATTCGATTCCATTCGATTCCATTCCATTCCATTCCATTCCATTCCATTCCATTTCATTTTTTCCATTGAATTCCATTCAATTCCATTCCATTCCATTCCAATCCATTCCAATCTACACGGGTTGATTCCATTCCATTCCATTCCATTCCATTCCATTCAATTCCATTCCATTCCGTTCCATTCAATTCCATTCGATTCCATTCGATTCCATTCCATTCCATTCCATTCCATTCCATTCCATTCCATTCCATTCCATTCCATTCGATTCCATTTGATTCCATTCCATTCCATTCCATTCCATTCCATTCCATTTCATTTTTTCCATTGAATTCCATTCCATTCCATTCCATTCCATTCCAATCCATTCCAATCTACTCGGGTTGATTCCATTCCATTCCATTCCATTCCATTCCATTCCATTTCATTTTTTCCATTGAATTCCATTCCATTCCATTCCATTCCATTCCAATCCATTCCAATCTACTCGGGTTGATTCCATTCCATTCCATTCCATTCCATTCCATTCCATTCCATTCCATTCCATTCCATTCCATTCGATTCCATTCCATTCCATTCCATTCCATTCCATTCAATTCCATTCCATTCCATTCCGTTCTACTCGGGTTCATTCCATTCCATTCCATTCCATTCCATTCCATTCCATTCCATTCCATTGCATTCCATTCCATTCCATTCCATTCCATTCCATTCCATTCCATTCCGTTCTACTCGGGTTGATTCCATTCAATTCCATTCCATTCCATTCCATTCCATTCCATTCCATTCCATTCCATTCCATTTGGTTCCATTCGACTCCATTTGATTCCATTCCATTTCACTCCATTCCATTCCGTTCCGTTCCGTTCCGTTCTGTTCCGTTCCGTTCTATTCGGGTTGATTCCACTCTATTCCACTACATTCCATTCGATTCCATTCAATTCCATTCGATTCCATTCCATTCCATTCCATTCCATTCCATTCCATTCCATTCCTTTCCATTCCTTTCCATTCCATTCTATTGAATTCCATTCCATTCCATTCCATTCCATTCCTATCCATTCCATTCTACTCGGGTTGATTCCATTCCGTTCCATTCCATTCCATTCCATTCCATTCCATTCCATTCCATTCCATTCCATTCCATTCCATTCCATTCCATTCCGTTCTACTCGGGTTCATTCCATTCCATTCCATTCCATTCCATTCCATTCCATTCCATTCAATTCCATTCCATTCCATTCCATTCCATTCCATTCCGTTCCATTCCATTCCATTCCATTCCATTCCATTTCATTCCAGTCCATTCCATTCGATTCCATT
This sequence comes from Gorilla gorilla gorilla, assembly GCF_029281585.2. NCBI lineage: Eukaryota > Metazoa > Chordata > Mammalia > Primates > Hominidae > Gorilla > Gorilla gorilla. The sequence continues at coordinate 59,654,134 of NC_073239.2, forward strand.
CGATTCCATTCCATTTCATTGCATTCCATTCCATTCCTTTCCATTCCATTCCATTCCATTCCATTCCATTCCATTCCATTCCATTCCATTCCGTTCCATTCCTTTCTACTCGGGTTGATTCCATTCCATTCCATTCAATTCCATTCCATTCTATTCCATTGAATTCCATTCCATTCCATTAAATTCCATTCCATTCCACTCCATTCCACTCCATTCCATTCCATTCCATTCCATTCCATTCCATTCCGTTCCGTTCCGTTCCGTTCCATTCCATTCCATTCCATTCCATTCCATTCCATTCCATTCCATTCCGTTCTACTCGGGTTGATTCCATTCCATTCCGTTCCATTCCATTGAATTCCATTCCATGCCATTCCATTCCGTTCCATTCCATTCCGTTCTACTCGGGTTGATTCCATTCTATTCCACTCCATTCCATTCGATTCCATTCGATTCCATTCGATTCCATTCCTTTCCATTCCATTTCATTTTTTCCATTGAATTCCATTCCATTCCATTCCATTCCATTCCAATCCATTCCAATCTACTCGGGTTGATTCCATTCCATTCCATTCCATTCCATTCCATGCCACTCCATTCCATTCCATTCCATTCCATTCGATTCCATTCGATTCCATTCCATTCCATTCCATTCCATTCCATTCCATTCCATTCCATTCCATTCCATTCCATTCGATTCCATTCCATTCCTTTCCATTCCATTCCATTTCATTTTTTCCATTGAATTCCATTCCACTCCATTCCATTCCATTCCAATCCATTCCAATCTACTCGGGTTGATTCCATTCCATTCCATTCCATTCCATTCCATTCCATTCCATTCCATTCGATTCCATTCCATTCCATTCCATTCCATTCCATTCCATTCCATTCCATTCCATTCCATTCCATTCCTTTCCATTCCATTCGATTCCATTCGATTACATTCCATTCCATTCCATTCCATTCCATTCCATTCCTATCCATTCCATTCTACTCGGGTTGATTCCATTCCATTCCATTCCATTCCATTCCATTCCATTCCATTCCATTCCATTCCATTCCATTCCGTTCTACTCGGGTTCATTCCATTCCATTCCATTCCATTCCATTCCATTCCATTCCATTCCATTCCGTTCAACTCGCGTCCATTCCATTCCTTTCCATTCCATTCGATTCCATTCGATTCCATTCGATTCCATTCCAATCCATTCCATTCCATTCCAATGCATTCCATTCTACTCGGGTTGATTCCATTCCATTCCATTCCATTCCAATCCATTCCAATCAACTCGGGTTGATTCCATTCCATTCCATTCCATTCCATTCCATTCCATTCCATTCCATTCCGTTCCATTCAATTCCATTCGATTCCATTCGATTCCATTCCATTCCATTCCATTCCATTCGATTCCATTCCATTCCATTCCATTCCATTCGATTCCATTCCATTCCATTCCATTCCATTCCATTCCATTCGATTCCATTCGATTCCATTCCATTCCATTCCATTACATTCCATTCCATTCCATTTCATTTTTTCCATTGAATTCCATTCCATTCCATTCCATTCTATTCCAATCCATTCCAATCTACTCGGGTTGATTCCATTCCATTCCATTCCATTCCATTCCATTCCATTCCATTCCATTCCATTCCATTCGATTCCATTCCATTCCATTCCATTCCATTCCATTCCATTCCATTCCATTCGATTCCATTCGATTCCATTCCATTCCATTCCATTCCATTCCATTCCATTCCATTCCATTCCATTCCATTCCATTCCGTTCTACTCGGGTTCATTCCATTCCATTCCATTCCATTCCATTCCATTCCATTCCATTCCATTCCATTCCATTGCATTCCATTCCATTCCATTCCATTCCATTCCATTCCATTCCATTCCGTTCTACTCGGGTTGATTCCATTCCATTCCATTCCATTCCATTCCATTCCATTCCATTCCATTCCCTTCCATTCCATTCCATTCGGTTCCATTCGACTCCATTTGATTCCATTCCATTTCACTCCATTCCATTCCGTTCCGTTCCATTCCGTTCTGTTCCGTTCCGTTCTATTCGGGTTGATTCCACTCTATTCCACTCCATTCCATTCGATTCCATTCGATTCCATTCGATTCCATTCCATTCCATTCCATTCCATTCCATTCCATTCCATTCCATTCCTTTCCATTCCCTTCCATTCCATTCTATTGAATTCCATTCCATTCCATTCCATTCCATTCCTATCCATTCCATTCTACTCGGGTTGATTCCATTCCGTTCCATTCCATTCCATTCCATTCCATTCCATTCCATTCCATTCCATTCCATTCCATTCCGTTCTACTCGGGTTCATTCCATTCCATTCCATTCCATTCCATTCCATTCCATTCCATACAATTCCATTCCATTCCATTCCATTCCATTCCATTCCGTTCCGTTCCATTCCATTCCATTCCATTCCATTCCATTTCATTCCAGTCCATTCCATTCGATTCCATTCGATTCCATTCCATTTCATTGCATTCCATTCCATTCCTTTCCATTCCATTCCATTCCATTCCATTCCATTCCATTCCGTTCCATTCCTTTCTACTCGGGTTGATTCCATTCCATTCCATTCAATTCCTTTCCATTCTATTCCATAGAATTCCATTCCATTCCATTCCATTCCATTCCATTCCACTCCATTCCACTCCATTCCATTCCATTCCATTCCATTCCATTCCATTCCGTTCCGTTCCGTTCCATTCCATTGAATTCCATTCCATTCAATTCCATTCCATTCCATTCCATTCCATTCCATTCCTTTCCATTCCATTCCATTCCGTTGTAATCGGGTTGATTCCATTCCATTCCGTTCCATTCCATTGAATTCCATTCCATTCCATTCCATTCCGTTCCATTCCATTCCGTTCTTCTCGGGTTGATTCCATTCTATTCCACTCCATTCCATTCGATTCCATTCGATTCCATTCGATTCCATTCCATTCCATTCCATTTCATTTTTTCCATTGAATTACATTCCATTCCATTCCATTCCATTACAATCCATTCCAATCTACTCGGGTTGATTCCATTCCATTCCATTCCATTCCATTCCATTCCATGCCACTCCATTCCATTCCATTCCATTCCATTCGATTCCATTCGATTCCATTCCATTCCATTCCATTCCATTCCATTCCATTCCATTCGATTCCATTCCTTTCCATTCCATTCCATTTCATTTTTTCCATTGAATTCCATTCCACTCCATTCCATTCCATTCCAATCCATTCCAATCTACTCGGGTTGATTCCATTCCATTCCATTCCATTCCATTCCATTCCATTCCATTCCATTCCATTCCATTCCATTCGATTCCATTCCATTCCATTCCATTCCATTCCATTCCATTCCATTCCATTCCATTCGATTCCTTTCGATTCCATTCCATTCCATTCCATTCCATTCCATTCCATTCCTATCCATTCCATTCTACTCGGGTTGATTCCATTCCATTCCATTCCATTCCATTCCATTCCATTCCATTCCGTTCTACTCGGGTTCATTCCATTCCATTCCATTCCATTCCATTCCATTCCATTCCATTCCATTCCATTCCGTTCCGTTCAACTCGCGTCCATTCCATTCCTTTCCATTCCATTCGATTCCATTCCATTCCATTCGATTCCATTCCATTCCATTCCATTCCAATGCATTCCATTCTACTCGGGTTGATTCCATTCCATTCCATTCCATTCCATTCCATTCCATTCCATTCCATTCCATTCCATTCCATTCCATTCCATTCCATTCCATTCCATTCCATTTCATTCCAGTCCATTCCATTCGATTCCATTCGATTCCATTCCATTTCATTGCATTCCATTCCATTCCATTCCATTCCTTTCCATTCCATTCCATTCCATTCCGTTCCATTCCTTTCTACTCGGGTTGATTCCATTCCATTCCATTCTATTCCATTCTATTCCATTGAATTCCATTCCATTCCATTCCATTCGATTCCATTCGATTAAATTCCATTCCATTCCATTCCATTCCATTCCATTCCATTCCATTCCATTCCTTTCGAATCCATTCCATTCCATTCCATTCCATTCCGTTCTATTCGGGTTCATTCCTTTCCATTCCATTCCATTCCAATCCATTCCATTCCGTTCTACTCGGGTCCATTCCATTCCATTCCATTCCATTCCATTCCATTCCATTACATTACATTCGATTCCATTCGATTCCATTCGATTCCATTCCATTCCATTACATTATATTCCATTCCATTCCAATCCATTCCATTCTACTCGGGTTGATTCCATTCCATTCCATTCCATTCCATTCCATTCCATTCCATTCCCTTCCATTCCATTCCATTTGGTTCCATTCGATTCCATTCGATTCCATTCCATTCCATTCAAATCCATTCCATTCTACTCGGGTTGATTCCATTCCATTCCATTCCAGTCTATTCCATTCCTTTCCATTTCATTCCAGTCCATTCCATTCAATTCCATTCCATTCCTTTCCATTTCATTGCATTCCATTCCATTCCATTCCATTCCATTCCATTCCATTCCATTCCATTCCTTTCTACTCGGGTTGATTCCATTCTATTCCATTCCATTCCATTCGATTCCATTCGATTCCATTAGATTCCATTCCATTCCATTCCATTCCATTCCATTCCATTCCATTCCATTCCATTCCATTCCATTCCGTTCCGTTCTACTCGGGTTGATTCCATTCCATTCCATTCCATTCCATTCGATTCCATTCGATTCCATTCGATTCCATTCCATTCCATTCTATTCCATTCCATTCCATTCCATTCCTATCCTTTCCATTCTACTCGGGTTGATTCCATTCCATTCCATTCCATTCCATTCCATTCCCTTCCATTCCATTCCATTCGGTTCCATTCGATTCCATTCGATTCCATTCCATTTCACTCCATTCCATTCCGTCCGTTCCGTTCCGTTCCGTTCCGTTCCATTCCGTTCCATTCCATTACGTTCTACTCGGGTTGAATCCATTCTATTCCACTCCATTCCATTCGATTCCATTCGATTCCATTCCATTCCATTCCATTCCATTCCATTCCATTCCATTCCATTCCATTCCATTCCGTTCTACTCGGGTTCATTCCATTCCATTCCATTCCATTCCATTGCATTCTATTCCATTGAATTCCATTCCATTCCGTTCCATTCCATTCCATTCCATTCCGTTCTACTCGGGTTGATTCCATTCCATTGCATTCCATTCCAATCTATTCCATTCCATTCCATTCGATTCCATTCTATTCCATTCCATTCCATTCCATTCCTTTCCATTCCATTCCATTCCATTCCATTCCCTTCCATTCCATTCCATTCGGTTCCATTCGATTCCATTCGATTCCATTCCATTTCACTCCACTCCATTCCGTTCCGTTCCGTTCCGTTCCGTTCCGTTCCGTTCCGTTCCGTTCTATTCGGGTTGATTCCATTCTATTCCACTCCATTCCATTCGATTCCATTCGATTCCATTCCATTCCATTCCATTCCATTCCATTCCATTCCATTCCATTCCATTCCATTCCATTCCATTCCATTCTATTCTATTGAATTCCATTCCATTCCATTCCATTCCATTCCAATCCATTCCATTCTACTCGGGTTGATTCCATTCCATTCCATTCCATTCCATTCCATTCCATTCCATTCCCTTCTATCCATTCCATTCGGTTCCCTTCGATTCCATTCGATTCCATTCCATTTCACTCCATTCCATTCGGTTCCATTCCGTTCCATTCCGTTCCGTTCCGTTCCGTTCCATTCCATTCCGTTCTACTCGGGTTGATTCCATTCTATTCCACTCCATTCCTTTCGATTCCATTCGATTCCATTCGATTCCATTCCATTCCATTCCATTCCATTCCATTCCATTTCATTTTTTCCATTGAATTCCATTCAATTCCATTCCATTCCATTCCAATCCATTCCAATCTACTCGGGTTGATTCCATTCCATTCCATTCCATTCCATTCCATTCCATTCCATTCCATTCCATTCCATTCCGTTCCATTCAATTCCATTCGATTCCATTCGATTCCATTCCATTCCATTCCATTCCATTCGATTCCATTCCATTCCATTCCATTCCATTCGATTCCATTCCATTCCATTCCATTCCATTCCATTCGATTCCATTTGATTCCATTCCATTCCATTCCATTCCATTCCATTCCATTTCATTTTTTCCATTGAATTCCATTCCATTCCATTCCATTCCATTCCAATCCATTCCAATCTACTCGGGTTGATTCCATTCCATTCCATTCCATTCCATTCCATTCCATTCCATTCCATTCCATTCCATTCCATTCCATTCGATTCCATTCCATTCCATTCCATTCCATTCCATTCCATTCCATTCCATTCCGTTCTACTCGGGTTCATTCCATTCCATTCCATTCCATTCCATTCCATTCCATTCCATTCCATTCCATTGCATTCCATTCCATTCCATTCCATTCCATTCCATTCCATTCCATTCCGTTCTACTCGGGTTGATTCCATTCCATTCCATTCCATTCCATTCCATTCCATTCCATTCCATTCCATTCCATTCCCTTCCATTCCATTCCATTCGGTTCCATTCGACTCCATTTGATTCCATTCCATTTCACTCCATTCCATTCCGTTCCGTTCCATTCCGTTCTGTTCCGTTCCGTTCTATTCGGGTTGATTCCACTCTATTCCACTCCATTCCATTCGATTCCATTCGATTCCATTCGATTCCATTCCATTCCATTCCATTCCATTCCATTCCATTCCATTCCATTCCTTTCCATTCCCTTCCATTCCATTCTATTGAATTCCATTCCATTCCATTCCATTCCATTCCTATCCATTCCATTCTACTCGGGTTGATTCCATTCCGTTCCATTCCATTCCATTCCATTCCATTCCATTCCATTCCATTCCATTCCATTCCATTCCATTCCATTCCATTCCGTTCTACTCGGGTTCATTCCATTCCATTCCATTCCATTCCATTCCATTCCATTCCATACAATTCCATTCCATTCCATTCCATTCCATTCCATTCCGTTCCGTTCCATTCCATTCCATTCCATTCCATTCCATTTCATTCCAGTCCATTCCATTCGATTCCATTCGATTCCATTCCATTTCATTGCATTCCATTCCATTCCTTTCCATTCCATTCCATTCCATTCCATTCCATTCCATTCCGTTCCATTCCTTTCTACTCGGGTTGATTCCATTCCATTCCATTCAATTCCTTTCCATTCTATTCCATAGAATTCCATTCCATTCCATTCCATTCCATTCCATTCCACTCCATTCCACTCCATTCCATTCCATTCCATTCCATTCCATTCCATTCCATTCCGTTCCGTTCCGTTCCATTCCATTGAATTCCATTCCATTCAATTCCATTCCATTCCATTCCATTCCATTCCATTCCTTTCCATTCCATTCCATTCCGTTGTACTCGGGTTGATTCCATTCCATTCCGTTCCATTCCATTGAATTCCATTCCATTCCATTCCATTCCGTTCCATTCCATTCCGTTCTTCTCGGGTTGATTCCATTCTATTCCACTCCATTCCATTCGATTCCATTCGATTCCATTCGATTCCATTCCATTCCATTCCATTTCATTTTTTCCATTGAATTACATTCCATTCCATTCCATTCCATTACAATCCATTCCAATCTACTCGGGTTGATTCCATTCCATTCCATTCCATTCCATTCCATTCCATGCCACTCCATTCCATTCCATTCCATTCCATTCGATTCCATTCGATTCCATTCCATTCCATTCCATTCCATTCCATTCCATTCCATTCCATTCGATTCCATTCCTTTCCATTCCATTCCATTTCATTTTTTCCATTGAATTCCATTCCACTCCATTCCATTCCATTCCAATCCATTCCAATCTACTCGGGTTGATTCCATTCCATTCCATTCCATTCCATTCCATTCCATTCCATTCCATTCCATTCCATTCCATTCCATTCGATTCCATTCCATTCCATTCCATTCCATTCCATTCCATTCCATTCCATTCCATTCGATTCCTTTCGATTCCATTCCATTCCATTCCATTCCATTCCATTCCTATCCATTCCATTCTACTCGGGTTGATTCCATTCCATTCCATTCCATTCCATTCCATTCCATTCCGTTCTACTCGGGTTCATTCCATTCCATTCCATTCCATTCCATTCCATTCCATTCCATTCCATTCCATTCCGTTCCGTTCAACTCGCGTCCATTCCATTCCTTTCCATTCCATTCGATTCCATTCCATTCCATTCGATTCCATTCCATTCCATTCCATTCCAATGCATTCCATTCTACTCGGGTTGATTCCATTCCATTCCATTCCATTCCATTCCATTCCATTCCATTCCATTCCATTCCATTCCATTTCATTCCAGTCCATTCCATTCGATTCCATTCGATTCCATTCCATTTCATTGCATTCCATTCCATTCCATTCCATTCCTTTCCATTCCATTCCATTCCATTCCATTCCATTCCGTTCCATTCCTTTCTACTCGGGTTGATTCCATTCCATTCCATTCTATTCCATTCTATTCCATTGAATTCCATTCCATTCCATTCCATTCGATTCCATTCGATTAAATTCCATTCCATTCCATTCCATTCCATTCCATTCCATTCCATTCCATTCCTTTCGAATCCATTCCATTCCATTCCATTCCATTCCGTTCTATTCGGGTTCATTCCTTTCCATTCCATTCCATTCCAATCCATTCCATTCCGTTCTACTCGGGTCCATTCCATTCCATTCCATTCCATTCCATTCCATTCCATTACATTACATTACATTCGATTCCATTCGATTCCATTCGATTCCATTCCATTCCATTACATTATATTCCATTCCATTCCAATCCATTCCATTCTACTCGGGTTGATTCCATTCCATTCCATTCCATTCCATTCCATTCCATTCCATTCCATTCCATTCCCTTCCATTCCATTCCATTTGGTTCCATTCGATTCCATTCGATTCCATTCCATTCCATTCCAATCCATTCCATTCTACTCGGGTTGATTCCATTCCATTCCATTCCAGTCTATTCCATTCCTTTCCATTTCATTCCAGTCCATTCCATTCAATTCCATTCCATTCCTTTCCATTTCATTGCATTCCATTCCATTCCATTCCATTCCATTCCATTCCATTCCATTCCATTCCATTCCTTTCTACTCGGGTTGATTCCATTCTATTCCATTCCATTCCATTCGATTCCATTCGATTCCATTAGATTCCATTCCATTCCATTCCATTCCATTCCATTCCATTCCATTCCATTCCATTCCATTCCATTCCGTTCCGTTCTACTCGGGTTGATTCCATTCCATTCCATTCCATTCCATTCGATTCCATTCGATTCCATTCGATTCCATTCCATTCCATTCTATTCCATTCCATTCCATTCCATTCCTATCCTTTCCATTCTACTCGGGTTGATTCCATTCCATTCCATTCCATTCCATTCCATTCCCTTCCATTCCATTCCATTCGGTTCCATTCGATTCCATTCGATTCCATTCCATTTCACTCCATTCCATTCCGTCCGTTCCGTTCCGTTCCGTTCCGTTCCATTCCGTTCCATTCCATTACGTTCTACTCGGGTTGAATCCATTCTATTCCACTCCATTCCATTCGATTCCATTCGATTCCATTCCATTCCATTCCATTCCATTCCATTCCATTCCATTCCATTCCATTCCATTCTATTCTATTGAATTCCATTCCATTCCATTCCATTCCATTCCAATCCATTCCATTCTACTCGGGTTGATTCCATTCCATTCCATTCCATTCCATTCCATTCCATTCCATTCCATTCTATCCATTCCATTCGGTTCCCTTCGATTCCATTCGATTCCATTCCATTTCACTCCATTCCATTCGGTTCCATTCCGTTCCATTCCGTTCCGTTCCGTTCCGTTCCATTCCATTCCGTTCTACTCGGGTTGATTCCATTCTATTCCACTCCATTCCTTTCGATTCCATTCGATTCCATTCGATTCCATTCCATTCCATTCCATTCCATTCCATTCCATTCCATTTCATTTTTTCCATTGAATTCCATTCAATTCCATTCCATTCCATTCCAATCCATTCCAATCTACTCGGGTTGATTCCATTCCATTCCATTCCATTCCATTCCATTCCATTCCATTCCATTCCGTTCCATTCAATTCCATTCGATTCCATTCGATTCCATTCCATTCCATTCCATTCCATTCGATTCCATTCCATTCCATTCCATTCCATTCGATTCCATTCCATTCCATTCCATTCCATTCCATTCGATTCCATTTGATTCCATTCCATTCCATTCCATTCCATTCCATTCCATTCCATTCCATTTCATTTTTTCCATTGAATTCCATTCCATTCCATTCCATTCCATTCCAATCCATTCCAATCTACTCGGGTTGATTCCATTCCATTCCATTCCATTCCATTCCATTCCATTCCATTCCATTCCATTCCATTCCATTCCATTCGATTCCATTCCATTCCATTCCATTCCATTCCATTCCATTCAATTCCATTCCATTCCATTCCGTTCTACTCGGGTTCATTCCATTCCATTCCATTCCATTCCATTCCATTCCATTCCATTGCATTCCATTCCATTCCATTCCATTCCATTCCATTCCATTCCATTCCATTCCATTTGGTTCCATTCGACTCCATTTGATTCCATTCCATTTCACTCCATTCCATTCCGTTCCGTTCCGTTCCGTTCTGTTCCGTTCCGTTCTATTCGGGTTGATTCCACTCTATTCCACTACATTCCATTCGATTCCATTCGATTCCATTCCATTCCATTCCATTCCATTCCATTCCATTCCATTCCATTCCTTTCCATTCCCTTCCATTCCATTCTATTGAATTCCATTCCATTCCATTCCATTCCATTCCTATCCATTCCATTCTACTCGGGTTGATTCCATTCCGTTCCATTCCATTCCATTCCATTCCATTCCATTCCATTCCATTCCATTCCATTCCATTCCATTCCGTTCTACTCGGGTTCATTCCATTCCATTCCATTCCATTCCATTCCATTCCATTCCATACAATTCCATTCCATTCCATTCCATTCCATTCCATTCCGTTCCGTTCCATTCCATTCCATTCCATTCCATTCCATTTCATTCCAGTCCATTCCATTCGATTCCATTCGATTCCATTCCATTTCATTGCATTCCATTCCATTCCTTTCCATTCCATTCCATTCCATTCCATTCCATTCCGTTCCATTCCTTTCTACTCGGGTTGATTCCATTCCATTCCATTCAATTCCTTTCCATTCTATTCCATAGAATTCCATTCCATTCCATTCCATTCCATTCCATTCCACTCCATTCCACTCCATTCCATTCCATTCCATTCCATTCCATTCCATTCCATTCCGTTCCGTTCCGTTCCATTCCATTGAATTCCATTCCATTCAATTCCATTCCATTCCATTCCATTCCATTCCATTCCTTTCCATTCCATTCCATTCCGTTGTACTCGGGTTGATTCCATTCCATTCCGTTCCATTCCATTGAATTCCATTCCATTCCATTCCATTCCGTTCCATTCCATTCCGTTCTTCTCGGGTTGATTCCATTCTATTCCACTCCATTCCATTCGATTCCATTCGATTCCATTCGATTCCATTCCATTCCATTCCATTTCATTTTTTCCATTGAATTACATTCCATTCCATTCCATTCCATTACAATCCATTCCAATCTACTCGGGTTGATTCCATTCCATTCCATTCCATTCCATTCTATTCCATGCCACTCCATTCCATTCCATTCCATTCCATTCGATTCCATTCGATTCCATTCCATTCCATTCCATTCCATTCCATTCCATTCCATTCCATTCGATTCCATTCCTTTCCATTCCATTCCATTTCATTTTTTCCATTGAATTCCATTCCACTCCATTCCATTCCATTCCAATCCATTCCAATCTACTCGGGTTGATTCCATTCCATTCCATTCCATTCCATTCCATTCCATTCCATTCCATTCCATTCCATTCCATTCCATTCCATTCCATTCCATTCCATTCCATTCCATTCCATTCCATTCCATTCCATTCCATTCGATTCCTTTCGATTCCATTCCATTCCATTCCATTCCATTCCATTCCTATCCATTCCATTCTACTCGGGTTGATTCCATTCCATTCCATTCCATTCCATTCCATTCCATTCCATTCCGTTCTACTCGGGTTCATTCCATTCCATTCCATTCCATTCCATTCCATTCCATTCCATTCCATTCCATTCCATTCCATTCCGTTCCGTTCAACTCGCGTCCATTCCATTCCTTTCCATTCCATTCGATTCCATTCCATTCCATTCGATTCCATTCCATTCCATTCCATTCCAATGCATTCCATTCTACTCGGGTTGATTCCATTCCATTCCATTCCATTCCATTCCATTCCATTCCATTCCATTCCATTCCATTTCATTCCAGTCCATTCCATTCGATTCCATTCGATTCCATTCCATTTCATTGCATTCCATTCCATTCCATTCCATTCCTTTCCATTCCATTCCATTCCATTCCATTCCATTCCGTTCCATTCCTTTCTACTCGGGTTGATTCCATTCCATTCCATTCTATTCCATTCTATTCCATTGAATTCCATTCCATTCCATTCCATTCGATTCCATTCGATTAAATTCCATTCCATTCCATTCCATTCCATTCCATTCCATTCCATTCCATTCCATTCCATTCCTTTCGAATCCATTCCATTCCATTCCATTCCATTCCGTTCTATTCGGGTTCATTCCTTTCCATTCCATTCCATTCCAATCCATTCCATTCCGTTCTACTCGGGTCCATTCCATTCCATTCCATTCCATTCCATTCCATTCCATTACATTACATTCGATTCCATTCGATTCCATTCGATTCCATTCCATTCCATTACATTATATTCCATTCCATTCCAATCCATTCCATTCTACTCGGGTTGATTCCATTCCATTCCATTCCATTCCATTCCATTCCATTCCATTCCCTTCCATTCCATTCCATTTGGTTCCATTCGATTCCATTCGATTCCATTCCATTCCATTCCAATCCATTCCATTCTACTCGGGTTGATTCCATTCCATTCCATTCCAGTCTATTCCATTCCTTTCCATTTCATTCCAGTCCATTCCATTCAATTCCATTCCATTCCTTTCCATTTCATTGCATTCCATTCCATTCCATTCCATTCCATTCCATTCCATTCCATTCCATTCCTTTCTACTCGGGTTGATTCCATTCTATTCCATTCCATTCCATTCGATTCCATTCGATTCCATTAGATTCCATTCCATTCCATTCCATTCCATTCCATTCCATTCCATTCCATTCCATTCCATTCCATTCCGTTCCGTTCTACTCGGGTTGATTCCATTCCATTCCATTCCATTCCATTCGATTCCATTTGATTCCATTCGATTCCATTCCATTCCATTCTATTCCATTCCATTCCATTCCATTCCTATCCTTTCCATTCTACTCGGGTTGATTCCATTCCATTCCATTCCATTCCATTCCATTCCCTTCCATTCCATTCCATTCGGTTCCATTCGATTCCATTCGATTCCAATCCATTTCACTCCATTCCATTCCGTCCGTTCCGTTCCGTTCCGTTCCGTTCCATTCCGTTCCATTCCATTACGTTCTACTCGGGTTGAATCCATTCTATTCCACTCCATTCCATTCGATTCCATTCGATTCCATTCCATTCCATTCCATTCCATTCCATTCCATTCCATTCCATTCCATTCTATTCTATTGAATTCCATTCCATTCCATTCCATTCCATTCCAATCCATTCCATTCTACTCGGGTTGATTCCATTCCATTCCATTCCATTCCATTCCATTCCATTCCATTCCATTCCCTTCTATCCATTCCATTCGGTTCCCTTCGATTCCATTCGATTCCATTCCATTTCACTCCATTCCATTCGGTTCCATTCCGTTCCATTCCGTTCCGTTCCGTTCCGTTCCATTCCATTCCGTTCTACTCGGGTTGATTCCATTCTATTCCACTCCATTCCTTTCGATTCCATTCGATTCCATTCGATTCCATTCCATTCCATTCCATTCCATTCCATTCCATTTCATTTTTTCCATTGAATTCCATTCAATTCCATTCCATTCCATTCCAATCCATTCCAATCTACTCGGGTTGATTCCATTCCATTCCATTCCATTCCATTCCATTCCATTCCATTCCATTCCATTCCGTTCCATTCAATTCCATTCGATTCCATTCGATTCCATTCCATTCCATTCCATTCCATTCGATTCCATTCCATTCCATTCCATTCCATTCGATTCCATTCCATTCCATTCCATTCCATTCCATTCGATTCCATTTGATTCCATTCCATTCCATTCCATTCCATTCCATTCCATTTCATTTTTTCCATTGAATTCCATTCCATTCCATTCCATTCCATTCCAATCCATTCCAATCTACTCGGGTTGATTCCATTCCATTCCATTCCATTCCATTCCATTCCATTCCATTCCATTCCATTCCATTCCATTCGATTCCATTCCATTCCATTCCATTCCATTCCATTCCATTCAATTCCATTCCATTCCATTCCGTTCTACTCGGGTTCATTCCATTCCATTCCATTCCATTCCATTCCATTCCATTCCATTCCATTGCATTCCATTCCATTCCATTCCATTCCATTCCATTCCATTCCATTCCATTCCATTCCGTTCTACTCGGGTTGATTCCATTCCATTCCATTCCATTCCATTCCATTCCATTCCATTCCATTCCATTCCATTCCATTCCATTCCATTCCATTCCATTTGGTTCCATTCGACTCCATTTGATTCCATTCCATTTCACTCCATTCCATTCCGTTCCGTTCCGTTCCGTTCTGTTCCGTTCCGTTCTATTCGGGTTGATTCCACTCTATTCCACTACATTCCATTCGATTCCATTCGATTCCATTCGATTCCATTCCATTCCATTCCTTTCCATTCCATTCCTTTCCATTCCTTTCCATTCCATTCTATTGAATTCCATTCCATTCCATTCCATTCCATTCCTATCCATTCCATTCTACTCGGGTTGATTCCATTCCGTTCCATTCCATTCCATTCCATTCCATTCCATTCCATTCCATTCCATTCCATTCCATTCCATTCCATTCCATTCCATTCCATTCCATTCCATTCCGTTCTACTCGGGTTCATTCCATTCCATTCCATTCCATTCCATTCCATTCAATTCCATTCCATTCCATTCCATTCCGTTCCATTCCATTCCATTCCATTCCATTCCATTTCATTCCAGTCCATTCCATTCGATTCCATTCGATTCCATTCCATTTCATTGCATTCCATTCCATTCCTTTCCATTCCATTCCATTCCATTCCATTCCATTCCATTCCATTCCATTCCATTCCGTTCCATTCCTTTCTACTCGGGTTGATTCCATTCCATTCCATTCAATTCCATTCCATTCTATTCCATTGAATTCCATTCCATTCCATTCCATTCCATTCCATTCCACTCCATTCCACTCCATTCCATTCCATTCCATTCCATTCCATTCCGTTCCGTTCCGTTCCGTTCCGTTCCATTCCATTCCATTCCATTCCATTCCATTCCATTCCATTCCATTCCATTCCATTCCTTTCCATTCCATTCCATTCCGTTCTACTCGGGTTGATTCCATTCCATTCCGTTCCATTCCATTGAATTCCATTCCATTCCATTCCATTCCGTTCCATTCCATTCCGTTCTACTCGGGTTGATTCCATTCTATTCCACTCCATTCCATTCGATTCCATTCGATTCCATTCGATTCCATTCCTTTCCATTCCATTTCATTTTTTCCATTGAATTCCATTCCATTCCATTCCATTCCATTCCAATCCATTCCAATCTACTCGGGTTGATTCCATTCCATTCCATTCCATTCCATTCCATGCCACTCCATTCCATTCCATTCCATTCCATTCGATTCCATTCGATTCCATTCCATTCCATTCCATTCCATTCCATTCCATTCCATTCCATTCCATTCCATTCCATTCGATTCCATTCCATTCCTTTCCATTCCATTCCATTTCATTTTTTCCATTGAATTCCATTCCACTCCATTCCATTCCATTCCAATCCATTCCAATCTACTCGGGTTGATTCCATTCCATTCCATTCCATTCCATTCCATTCGATTCCATTCCATTCCATTCCATTCCATTCGATTCCATTCCATTCCATTCCATTCCATTCCATTCGATTCCATTCGATTCCATTCCATTCCATTCCATTCCATTCCATTCCATTCCATTCCTATCCATTCCATTCTACTCGGGTTGATTCCATTCCATTCCATTCCATTCCATTCCATTCCATTCCATTCCATTCCATTCCATTCCATTCCATTCCATTCCGTTCTACTCGGGTTCATTCCATTCCATTCCATTCCATTCCATTCCATTCCATTCCATTCCGTTCAACTCGCGTCCATTCCATTCCTTTCCATTCCATTCGATTCCATTCGATTCCATTCCAATCCATTCCATTCCATTCCAATGCATTCCATTCTACTCGGGTTGATTCCATTCCATTCCATTCCATTCCAATCCATTCCAATCAACTCGGGTTGATTCCATTCCATTCCATTCCATTCCATTCCATTCCATTCCATTCCGTTCCATTCAATTCCATTCGATTCCATTCGATTCCATTCCATTCCATTCCATTCCATTCGATTCCATTCCATTCCATTCCATTCCATTCGATTCCATTCCATTCCATTCCATTCCATTCCATTCCATTCGATTCCATTCGATTCCATTCCATTCCATTCCATTACATTCCATTCCATTCCATTTCATTTTTTCCATTGAATTCCATTCCATTCCATTCCATTCTATTCCAATCCATTCCAATCTACTCGGGTTGATTCCATTCCATTCCATTCCGTTCCATTCCATTCCATTCCGTTCCATTCCATTCCATTCCATTCGATTCCATTCCATTCCATTCCATTCCATTCCATTCCATTCCATTCGATTCCATTCCATTCCATTCCATTCCATTCCATTCCATTCCATTCCATTCCATTCCATTCCATTCCGTTCTACTCGGGTTCATTCCATTCCATTCCATTCCATTCCATTCCATTCCATTCCATTCCATTCCATTGCATTCCATTCCATTCCATTCCATTCCATTCCATTCCGTTCTACTCGGGTTGATTCCATTCCATTCCATTCCATTCCATTCCATTCCATTCCAATCCATTCCCTTCCATTCCATTCCATTCGGTTCCATTCGACTCCATTTGATTCCATTCCATTTCACTCCATTCCATTCCGTTCCGTTCCATTCCGTTCTGTTCCGTTCCATTCTATTCGGGTTGATTCCACTCTATTCCACTCCATTCCATTCGATTCCATTCGATTCCATTCGATTCCATTCCATTCCATTCCATTCCATTCCATTCCATTCCATTCCATTCCTTTCCATTCCCTTCCATTCCATTCTATTGAATTACATTCCATTCCATTCCATTCCATTCCTATCCATTCCATTCTACTCGGGTTGATTCCATTCCGTTCCATTCCATTCCATTCCATTCCATTCCTTTCCATTCCATTCCATTCCATTCCATTCCATTCCATTCCATTCCGTTCTACTCGGGTTCATTCCATTCCATTCCATTCCATTCCATTCCATTCCATTCCATTCCATTCAATTCCATTCCATTCCATTCCATTCCATTCCATTCCGTTCCGTTCCATTCCATTCCATTCCATTCCATTCCATTTCATTCCAGTCCATTCCATTCGATTCCATTCGATTCCATTCCATTTCATTGCATTCCATTCCATTCCTTTCCATTCCATTCCATTCCATTCCATTCCATTCCATTCCATTCCGATCCATTCCTTTCTACTCGGGTTGATTCCATTCCATTCCATTCAATTCCTTTCCATTCTATTCCATAGAATTCCATTCCATTCCATTCCATTCCATTCCATTCCACTCCATTCCACTCCATTCCATTCCATTCCATTCCATTCCATTCCATTCCATTCCGTTCCGTTCCGTTCCATTCCATTGAATTCCATTCCATTCAATTCCATTCCATTCCATTCCATTCCATTCCATTCCTTTCCATTCCATTCCATTCCGTTCCACTCGGGTTGATTCCATTCCATTCCGTTCCATTCCATTGAATTCCATTCCATTCCATTCCATTCCGTTCCATTCCATTCCGTTCTTCTCGGGTTGATTCCATTCTATTCCACTCCATTCCATTCGATTCCATTCGATTCCATTCGATTCCATTCCATTCCATTCCATTTCATTTTTTCCATTGAATTCCATTCCATTCCATTCCATTCCATTACAATCCATTCCAATCTACTCGGGTTGATTCCATTCCATTCCATTCCATTCCATTCCATTCCATGCCACTCCATTCCATTCCATTCCATTCCATTCGATTCCATTCGATTCCATTCCATTCCATTCCATTCCATTCGATTCCATTCCTTTCCATTCCATTCCATTTCATTTTTTCCATTGAATTCCATTCCACTCCATTCCATTCCATTCCAATCCATTCCAATCTACTCGGGTTGATTCCATTCCATTCCATTCCATTCCATTCCATTCCATTCCATTCCATTCCATTCCATTCCATTCCATTCCATTCCATTCCATTCCGTTCCGTTCAACTCGCGTCCATTCCATTCCTTTCCATTCCATTCGATTCCATTCCATTCCATTCGATTCCATTCCATTCCATTCCATTCCAATGCATTCCATTCTACTCGGGTTGATTCCATTCCATTCCATTCCATTCCATTCCATTCCATTCCATTCCATTCCATTCCATTTCATTCCAGTCCATTCCATTCGATTCCATTCGATTCCATTCCATTTCATTGCATTCCATTCCATTCCATTCCATTCCTTTCCATTCCATTCCATTCCATTCCATTCCATTCCGTTCCATTCCTTTCTACTCGGGTTGATTCCATTCCATTCCATTCTATTCCATTCTATTCCATTGAATTCCATTCCATTCCATTCCATTCGATTCCATTCGATTAAATTCCATTCCATTCCATTCCATTCCATTCCATTCCTTTCGAATCCATTCCATTCCATTCCATTCCATTCCGTTCTATTCGGGTTCATTCCTTTCCATTCCATTCCATTCCAATCCATTCCATTCCGTTCTACTCGGGTCCATTCCATTCCATTCCATTCCATTCCATTCCATTACATTACATTACATTCGATTCCATTCGATTCCATTCGATTCCATTCCATTCCATTACATTATATTCCATTCCATTCCAATCCATTCCATTCTACTCGGGTTGATTCCATTCCATTCCATTCCATTCCATTCCATTCCATTCCCTTCCATTCCATTCCATTTGGTTCCATTCGATTCCATTCGATTCCATTCCATTCCATTCCAATCCATTCCATTCTACTCGGGTTGATTCCATTCCATTCCATTCCAGTCTATTCCATTCCTTTCCATTTCATTCCAGTCCATTCCATTCAATTCCATTCCATTCCTTTCCATTTCATTGCATTCCATTCCATTCCATTCCATTCCATTCCATTCCATTCCATTCCATTCCATTCCATTCCTTTCTACTCGGGTTGATTCCATTCTATTCCATTCCATTCCATTCGATTCCATTCGATTCCATTAGATTCCATTCCATTCCATTCCATTCCATTCCATTCCATTCCATTCCATTCCATTCCATTCCATTCCATTCCGTTCCGTTCTACTCGGGTTGATTCCATTCCATTCCATTCCATTCCATTCGATTCCATTCGATTCCATTCGATTCCATTCCATTCCATTCTATTCCATTCCATTCCATTCCATTCCTATCCTTTCCATTCTACTCGGGTTGATTCCATTCCATTCCATTCCATTCCATTCCATTCCCTTCCATTCCATTCCATTCGGTTCCATTCGATTCCATTCGATTCCATTCCATTTCACTCCATTCCATTCCGTCCGTTCCGTTCCGTTCCGTTCCGTTCCATTCCGTTCCATTCCATTACGTTCTACTCGGGTTGAATCCTTTCTATTCCACTCCATTCCATTCGATTCCATTCGATTCCATTCCATTCCATTCCATTCCATTCCATTCCATTCCATTCCATTCCATTCCATTCCATTCCATTCCGTTCTACTCGGGTTCATTCCATTCCATTCCATTCCATTCCATTGCATTCTATTCCATTGAATTCCATTCCATTCCGTTCCATTCCATTCCATTCCATTCCGTTCTACTCGGGTTGATTCCATTCCATTGCATTCCATTCCATTCTATTCCATTCCATTCCATTCGATTCCATTCTATTCCATTCCATTCCATTCCATTCCTTTCCATTCCATTCCATTCCATTCCATTCCCTTCCATTCCATTCCATTCGGTTCCATTCGATTCCATTCGATTCCATTCCATTTCACTCCACTCCATTCCGTTCCGTTCCGTTCCGTTCCGTTCCGTTCCATTCCGTTCCATTCCATTCCGTTATACTCGGGTTGATTCCATTCTATTCCACTCCATTCCATTCGATTCCATTCGACTGCATTCGATTCCATTCCATTCCATTCCATTCCATTCCCTTTCATTCTATTCTATTGAATTCCATTCCATTCCATTCCATTCCATTCCTATCCATTCCATTCCATTCCATTCCATTCCATTCCATTCCGTTCTACTCGGGTTGATACCATTCCATTCCATTCCATTCCATTCCATTCCATTCCATTCCACTCCATTCCATTTGATTCGATTCGATTCCATTCCATTCCATTCCATTCCATTCCTTTCCCTTCCATTCCATTCCATTCGGTTCCATTCGATTCCATTCGATTCCATTCCATTCCATTCCATTCCATTCCATTCCATTCCATTCCATTCTATTCCATTGAATTCCATTCCATTCCATTCCATTCCATTCCATTCCATTCCTTTCCATTCCTTTCCATTCCATTCCATTCCATTCCGTTTTACTCGGATTGATTCCATTCCATTCCATTCCATTCCATTCCATTCCATTCCATTCCATTCCATTCCATTTGATTCGATTCCATTCCATTCCATTCCATTCCATTCCATTCCATTCTATTCCATTGAATTCCATTCCATTCCATTCCATTCCATTCCATTCCATTCCATTCCATTCCATTCCATACCATTCGATTCCATTCCATTCCATTCCATTCAATTCCATTCCATTCCATTCCGTTCTACTCGGGTTCATTCCATTCCATTCCATTCCATTCCATTCCATTGCATTCGATTCCATTCGATTCCATTGCATTCCATTCCATTCCATTCCATTCCAATCCATTACATTCTACTCGGTTTGATTCCCTTCCATTCCATTCCATTCCATTCCATTTCATTCCATTCAATTCCCTTCCATTCCATTCCATTCGGTTCCATTCGATTCCATTCGATTCCATTCCATTTCACTCCATTCCATTCCGTTCCGTTCCGTTCCGTTCCGTTCCATTCCGTTCCATTCCATTACGTTCTACTCGGGTTGAATCCATTCTATTCCACTCCATTCCATTCGATTCCATTCCATTCCATTCCATTCCATTCCATTCCATTCCATTTCATTCCAGTCCATTCCATTCGATTCCATTCGATTCCATTCCATTTCATTGCATTCCATTCCATTCCATTCCATTCCTTTCCATTCCATTCCATTCCATTCCATTCCATTCCGTTCCATTCCTTTCTACTCGGGTTGATTCCATTCCATTCCATTCTATTCCATTCTATTCCATTGAATTCCATTCCATTCCATTCCATTCGATTCCATTCGATTAAATTCCATTCCATTCCATTCCATTCCATTCCATTCCTTTCGAATCCATTCCATTCCATTCCATTCCATTCCGTTCTATTCGGGTTCATTCCTTTCCATTCCATTCCATTCCAATCCATTCCATTCCGTTCTACTCGGGTCCATTCCATTCCATTCCATTCCATTCCATTCCATTACATTACATTACATTCGATTCCATTCGATTCCATTCGATTCCATTCCATTCCATTACATTATATTCCATTCCATTCCAATCCATTCCATTCTACTCGGGTTGATTCCATTCCATTCCATTCCATTCCATTCCATTCCATTCCCTTCCATTCCATTCCATTTGGTTCCATTCGATTCCATTCGATTCCATTCCATTCCATTCCAATCCATTCCATTCTACTCGGGTTGATTCCATTCCATTCCATTCCAGTCTATTCCATTCCTTTCCATTTCATTCCAGTCCATTCCATTCAATTCCATTCCATTCCTTTCCATTTCATTGCATTCCATTCCATTCCATTCCATTCCATTCCATTCCATTCCATTCCATTCCATTCCATTCCTTTCTACTCGGGTTGATTCCATTCTATTCCATTCCATTCCATTCGATTCCATTCGATTCCATTAGATTCCATTCCATTCCATTCCATTCCATTCCATTCCATTCCATTCCATTACATTCCATTCCATTCCGTTCCGTTCTACTCGGGTTGATTCCATTCCATTCCATTCCATTCCATTCGATTCCATTCGATTCCATTCGATTCCATTCCATTCCATTCTATTCCATTCCATTCCATTCCATTCCTATCCTTTCCATTCTACTCGGGTTGATTCCATTCCATTCCATTCCATTCCATTCCATTCCCTTCCATTCCATTCCATTCGGTTCCATTCGATTCCATTCGATTCCATTCCATTTCACTCCATTCCATTCCGTCCGTTCCGTTCCGTTCCGTTCCGTTCCATTCCGTTCCATTCCATTACGTTCTACTCGGGTTGAATCCTTTCTATTCCACTCCATTCCATTCGATTCCATTCGATTCCATTCCATTCCATTCCATTCCATTCCATTCCATTCCATTCCATTCCATTCCATTCCGTTCTACTCGGGTTCATTCCATTCCATTCCATTCCATTCCATTGCATTCTATTCCATTGAATTCCATTCCATTCCGTTCCATTCCATTCCATTCCATTCCGTTCTACTCGGGTTGATTCCATTCCATTGCATTCCATTCCATTCTATTCCATTCCATTCCATTCGATTCCATTCTATTCCATTCCATTCCATTCCATTCCTTTCCATTCCATTCCATTCCATTCCATTCCCTTCCATTCCATTCCATTCGGTTCCATTCGATTCCATTCGATTCCATTCCATTTCACTCCACTCCATTCCGTTCCGTTCCGTTCCGTTCCGTTCCGTTCCGTTCCATTCCGTTCCATTCCATTCCGTTATACTCGGGTTGATTCCATTCTATTCCACTCCATTCCATTCGATTCCATTCGACTGCATTCGATTCCATTCCATTCCATTCCATTCCATTCCCTTTCATTCTATTCTATTGAATTCCATTCCATTCCATTCCATTCCATTCCTATCCATTCCATTCCATTCCATTCCATTCCATTCCATTCCATTCCGTTCTACTCGGGTTGATACCATTCCATTCCATTCCATTCCATTCCATTCCATTCCATTCCACTCCATTCCATTTGATTCGATTCCATTCCATTCCATTCCATTCCATTCCATTCCTTTCCCTTCCATTCCATTCCATTCGGTTCCATTCGATTCCATTCGATTCCATTCCATTCCATTCCATTCCATTCCATTCCATTCCATTCCATTCTATTCCATTGAATTCCATTCCATTCCATTCCATTCCATTCCATTCCATTCCATTCCTTTCCATTCCATTCCATTCCATTCCGTTTTACTCGGATTGATTCCATTCCATTCCATTCCATTCCATTCCATTCCATTCCATTCCATTCCATTCCATTTGATTCGATTCCATTCCATTCCATTCCATTCCATTCCATTCCATTCTATTCCATTGAATTCCATTCCATTCCATTCCATTCCATTCCATTCCATTCCATTCCATTCCATTCCATACCATTCGATTCCATTCCATTCCATTCCATTCAATTCCATTCCATTCCATTCCGTCCTACTCGGGTTCATTCCATTCCATTCCATTCCATTCCATTCCATTGCATTCGATTCCATTCGATTCCATTGCATTCCATTCCATTCCATTCCATTCCAATCCATTACATTCTACTCGGTTTGATTCCCTTCCATTCCATTCCATTCCATTCCATTTCATTCCATTCAATTCCCTTCCATTCCATTCCATTCGGTTCCATTCGATTCCATTCGATTCCATTCCATTTCACTCCATT
Source organism: Gorilla gorilla gorilla (assembly GCF_029281585.2). Lineage (NCBI taxonomy): Eukaryota > Metazoa > Chordata > Mammalia > Primates > Hominidae > Gorilla > Gorilla gorilla. Next base: position 59,678,516 of record NC_073239.2, read on the forward strand.
CCATTCCGTTCCGTTCCGTTCCGTTCCGTTCCATTCCGTTCCATTCCATTACGTTCTACTCGGGTTGAATCCATTCTATTCCACTCCATTCCATTCGATTCCATTCGATTCCATTCTATTCCATTCCATTCCATTCCATTCCATTCCATTCCATTCCATTCCATTTCATTCTATTCCGTTGAATTCCATTTCATTCCATTCCATTCCATTCCAATCCATTCCATTCTACTCGGGTTGATTCCATTCCATTCCATTCCATTCCATTCCATTCCATTCCATTCCATTCCATTCCATTCCATTCCATTCGATTCCATTGGATTCCATTCCATTCCATTCCATTCGATTCAATTCCATTCCATTCCATTCCATTCCATTCCATTCCATTCCTTTCGATTCCATTCCATTCCTTTCCATTCCATTCCATTCCATTCGATTCCATTCGATTCCATTCCATTCCATTCCATTCCATTCCATTCCATTCCATTCCATTGCATTCTATTCCATTGAATTCCATTCCATTCCTTTCCATTCCATTCCGTTCTACTCGGGTTGATTCCATTCCATTGCATTCCATTCCATTCCATTCCATTCGATTCCATTCTATTCCATTCCATTCCATTCCATTCCATTCCATTCCATTCCATTAAAATCCATTCCATTCTACTCGGGTTGATTCCATTCCATTCCATTCCATTCCAATCCATTCCATTCTACTCGGGTTGATTCCATTCCATTCCATTCCATTCCATTCCATTCCATTCCATTCCATTCCATTCCATTCCATTCGATTCCATTCGATTCCATTCCATTCCATTCCATTCGATTCAATTGCATTCCATTCCATTCCATTCCATTCCATTCCATTCCTTTCGATTCCATTCCATTCCATTCCATTCCATTCCATTCCACTTCTTTCCATTCCATTCCATTCCATTCCATTCCATTCCATTCCGTTCTACTCGGGTTCATTCCATTCCATTCCATTCCATTCAATTGCATTCTATTCCATTGAATTCCATTCCATTCCATTCCATTCCATTCCGTTCTACTCGGGTTGATTCCATTCCATTCCATTCCATTCCATTCCATTCCATTCCATTCCATTCCATTCCATTCCATTCTATTCCATTTGATTCGATTCCATTCCATTCCATTCCATTCCATTCCATTCCATTGCATTCGATTCCATTCGATTCCATTGCATTCCATTCCATTCCATTCCATTCCAATCCATTACATTCTACTCGGGTTGATTCCCTTCCATTCCATTCCATTCCATTCCATTTCATTCCATTCAATTCCCTTCCATTCCATTCCATTCGGTTCCATTCGATTCCATTCGATTCCATTCCATTTCACTCCATTCCATTCCGTCCGTTCCGTTCCGTTCCGTTCCATTACGTTCTACTCGGGTTGAATCCATTCTATTCCACTCCATTCCATTCGATTCCATTCGATTCCATTCTAATCCATTCCATTCCATTCCATTCCATTCCATTCCTTTCCATTCCATTCCATTCCATTCGATTCCATTCGATTCCATTCCATTCCACTCCATTCCATTCCATTCCATTCCATTCCATTCCATTCCGTTCTACTCGGGTTCATTCCCTTCCATTCCATTCCATTCCATTGCATTCTATTCCATTGAATTCCATTCCATTCCGTTCCATTCCATTCCATTCCATTCCGTTCTACTCGGGTTGATTCCATTCCATTGCATTCCATTCCTTTCCATTCCATTCCATTCCATTCCATTCGATTCCATTCTATTCCATTCCATTCCATTCCATTCCATTCCATTCCATTCCATTCTAATCCATTCCATTCTACTCGGGTTGATTCCATTCCATTCCATTCCATTCCATTCCATTCCATTCCATTCCTTTCCCTTCCATTCCATTCCATTCGGTTCCATTCGATTCCATTCGATTCCATTCCATTCCATTCGATTCCATTCCATTCCATTCCATTCCATTCCATTCCATTTCATTCTATTCCATTGAATTCCATTCCATTCCATTCCATTCCATTCCATTCCATTCCAATCCATTACATTCTACTGGGGTTGATTCCATTCCATTCAATTCCATTCCATTCCATTCCATTCCATTCCATTCCATTCGGTTCCATTCGATTCCATTCGATTCCATTCCATTTCAATCCACTCCATTCCGTTCCGTTGCGTTCCGTTCCATTCCGTTCCGTTCCATTCCGTTCCATTCCATTCCGTTCTACTAGGGTTGATTCCATTCTATTCCACTCCATTCCATTCGATTCCATTCGATTCCATTCGATTCCATTCCATTCCATTCCATTCCATTCCATTCCATTCCATTCCATTCCATTCCCTTTCATTCTATTCTATTGAATTCCATTCCATTCCATTCCATTCCATTCCATTCCTATCCATTCCATTCCATTCCATTCCATTCCATTCCATTCCATTCCGTTCTACTCGGGTTGATTCCATTCTATTCCATTCCATTCCATTCCATTCCATTCCATTCCATTCCACTCCATTCCATTTGATTCGATTCCATTCCATTCCATTCCATTCCATTCCATTCCTTTCCCTTCCATTCCATTCCATTCGGTTCCATTCGATTCCATTCGATTCCATTCCATTCCATTCCATTCCATTCCATTCCATTCCATTCTATTCCATTGAATTCCATTCCATTCCATTCCATTCCATTCCATTCCATTCCATTCCATTCCATTCCTTTCCATTCCATTCCATTCCATTCCGTTCTACTCGGATTGATTCCATTCCATTCCATTCCATTCCATTCCATTCCATTCCATTCCATTCCATTCCATTCCATTTGATTCGATTCCATTCCATTCCATTACATTCCATTCCATTCTATTCCATTGAATTCCATTCCATTCCATTCCATTCCATTCCATTCCATTCCATTCCATTCCATTCGATTCCATTGGATTCCATTCCATTCCATTCCATTCCATTCCATTCCATTCCATTCCATTCCATTCCGTTCTACTCGGGTTCATTCCATTCCATTCCATTCCATTCTATTCCATTGCATTCGATTCCATTCGATTCCATTGCATTCCATTCAATTCCATTCCATTCCAATCCATTACATTCTACTCGTTTTGATTCCCTTCCATTCCATTCCATTCCATTCCATTTCATTCCATTCAATTCCCTCCATTCCATTCCATTCGGTTCCATTCGATTCCATTCGATTCCATTCCATTTCACTCCATTCCATTCCGTTCCGTTCCGTTCCATTCCGTTCCATTCCATTACGTTCTACTCGGGTTGAATCCATTCTATTCCACTCCATTCCATTCGATTCCATTCGATTCCATTCTATTCCATTCCATTCCATTCCATTCCATTCCATTCCATTCCATTCCAATCCATTTCATTCTATTCCGTTGAATTCCATTTCATTCCATTCCATTCCATTCCAATCCATTCCATTCTACTCGGGTTGATTCCATTCCATTCCATTCCATTCCATTCCATTCCATTCCATTCCATTCCATTCCATTCCATTCCATTCGATTCCATTCGATTCCATTCCATTCCATTCCATTCGATTCAATTCCATTCCATTCCATTCCATTCCTTTCGATTCCATTCCATTCCTTTCCATTCCATTCCATTCCATTCGATTCCATTCGATTCCATTCCATTCCATTCCATTCCATTCCATTCCATTCCATTCCATTCCATTGCATTCTATTCCATTGAATTCCATTCCATTCCGTTCCATTCCATTCCATTCCATTCCGTTCTACTCGGGTTGATTCCATTCCATTGCATTCCATTCCATTCCATTCCATTCCATTCCATTCCATTCCATTCCATTCCATTCGATTCCATTCGATTCCATTCCATTCAATTCAATTCCATTCCATTCCATTCCATTCCATTCCATTCCATTCCATTCCTTTCGATTCCATTCCATTCCATTCCATTCCATTCCACTCCATTCCATTCCATTCCATTCCATTCCATTCCATTCCATTCCGTTCTACTCGGGTTCATTCCATTCCATTCCATTCCATTCCATTGCATTCTATTCCATTGAATTCCATTCCATTCCATTCCATTCCATTCCGTTCTACTCGGGTTGATTCCATTCCATTCCATTCCATTCCATTCCATTCCATTCCATTCCATTCCATTCCATTCGATTCCATTCCATTCCATTCGATTCCATTCGATTCCATTCCATTCAATTCAATTCCATTCCATTCCATTCCATTCCATTCCATTCCATTCCATTCCTTTCGATTCCATTCCATTCCATTCCATTCCATTCCACTCCATTCCATTCCATTCCATTCCATTCCATTCCATTCCATTCCGTTCTACTCGGGTTCATTCCATTCCATTCCATTCCATTCCATTGCATTCTATTCCATTGAATTCCATTCCATTCCATTCCATTCCATTCCGTTCTACTCGGGTTGATTCCATTCCATTCCATTCCATTCCATTCCATTCCATTCCATTCCATTCCATTTCATTCCATTCCATTTGATTCGATTCCATTCCATTCCATTCCATTCCATTCCGTTCTACTCGGGTTGATTCCATTCCATTCCATTCCATTCCATTCCATTCCATTCCATTCCATTCCATTCCATTCCATTCCATTCGATTCCATTCCATTCCATTCCATTCTATTCCATTCCATTCCATTCCATTCCATTCCATTCCATTCCATTCCATTAAAATCCATTCCATTCTACTCGGGTTGATTCCATTCCATTCCATTCCATTCCAATCCATTCCATTCTACTCGGGTTGATTCCATTCCATTCCATTCCATTCCATTCCATTCCATTCCATTCCATTCCATTCCATTCCATTCCATTCGATTCCATTCCATTCAATTCAATTCCATTCCATTCCATTCCATTCCATTCCATTCCATTCCATTCCTTTCGATTCCATTCCATTCCATTCCATTCCATTCCACTCCATTCCATTCCATTCCATTCCATTCCATTCCATTCCATTCCGTTCTTCTCGGGTTCATTCCATTCCATTCCATTCCATTCCATTGCATTCTATTCCATTGAATTCCATTCCATTCCATTCCATTCCATTCCGTTCTACTCGGGTTGATTCCATTCCATTCCATTCCATTCCATTCCATTCCATTCCATTCCATTCCATTCCATTCCATTTGATTCGATTCCATTCCATTCCATTCCATTCCATTCCGTTCTACTCGGGTTGATTCCATTCCATTCCATTCCATTCCATTCCATTCCATTCCATTCCATTCCATTCCATTCCATTCGATTCCATTCCATTCCATTCCATTCCATTCCATTCCATTCCATTCCATTCCATTCCATTCCATTCCATTCCATTCCATTCCATTCCATTCCATTCCATTCCATTCCATTCCATTCCATTCCATTCCATTCCATTCCATTCCATTCCATTCCATTCCATTCTATTCCATTTAATTCCATTCCATTCCATTCCATTCCATTCCATTCCATTCCATTCCATTCCATTCCATTCAATTCCATTCCGTTCTACTCGGGTTGATTCCGTTCCATTCCATTCCATTCCATTCCATTCCATTCCATTCCATTGCATTCGATTCCATTCGATTCCATTGCATTCCATTCCATTCCATTCCATTCCAATCCATTACATTCTACTCGGGTTGATTCCCTTCCATTCCATTCCATTCCATTCCATTTCATTCCATTCAATTCCCTTCCATTCCATTCCATTCGGTTCCATTCGATTCCATTCGATTCCATTCCATTTCACTCCATTCCATTCCGTCCGTTCCGTTCCGTTCCGTTCCGTTCCATTCCGTTCCATTCCATTACGTTCTACTCGGGTTGAATCCATTCTATTCCACTCCATTCCATTCGATTCCATTCGATTCCATTCTATTCCATTCCATTCCATTCCATTCCATTCCATTCCATTCCATTTCATTCGATTCCGTTGAATTCCATTTCATTCCATTCCATTCCATTCCAATCCATTCCATTCTACTCGGGTTGATTCCATTCCATTCCATTCCATTCCATTCCATTCCATTCCAATCCATTCCATTCTAGTCGGGTTGATTCCATTCCATTCCATTCCATTCCATTCCATTCCATTCCATTCCTTTCCCTTCCATTCCATTCCATTCGGTTCCATTCGATTCCATTCGATTCCATTCCATTCCATTCGATTCCATTCCATTCCATTCCATTCCATTCCATTTCATTCTATTCCATTGAATTCCATTCCATTCCATTCCATTAAATTCCATTCCATTCCATTCCATTCCATTCCATTCCATTCCAATCCATTCCATTCTACTCGGGTTGATTCCATTCCATTCCATTCCATTCCATTCCATTCCATTCCATTCCATTCCATTCCTTTCCCTTCCATTCCATTCCATTCGGTTCCATTCGATTCCATTCGATTCCATTCCATTCCATTCGATTCCATTCCATTCCATTCCATTCCATTCCATTCCATTTCATTCTATTGCATTGAATTCCATTCCATTCCATTCCATTCCATTCCATTCCATTCCATTCCAATCCATTACATTCTACTGGGGTTGATTCCATTCCCTTCCATTCCATTCCATTCCATTCCATTCCATTCCCTTCCATTCCATTCCATTCGGTTCAATTCGATTCCATTCGATTCCATTCCATTTCACTCCACTCCATTCCGTTCCGTTCCGTTCCGTTCCGTTCCGTTCCATTCCGTTCCATTCCATTCCGTTCTACTCGGGTTGATTCCATTCTATTCCACTCCATTCCATTCGATTCCATTCGATTCCATTCCATTCCATTCCATTCCATTCCCTTTCATTCTATTCTATTGAATTCCATTCCATTCCAATCCATTCCATTCCTATCCATTCCATTCCATTCCATTCCATTCCGTTCTACTCGGGTTGATTCCATTCCATTCCATTCCATTCCATTCCATTCCATTCCATTCCATTCCATTCTATTCCATTGAATTCCATTCCATTCCATTCCATTCCATTCCATTCCATTCCATTCCATTCCATTCCATTCCATTCGATTCCATTCCATTCCATTCCATTCAATTCCTTTCCATTCCATTCCGTTCTAGTCGGGTTCATTCCATTCCATTCCATTCCATTCCATTCTATTCCATTCCATTCCACTCCATTCCATTCGATTCCATTCGATTCCATTCGATTCCATTCCATTCGATTCCATTCCATTCCAATCCATTCCATTCCATTCCATTCGATTCCATTCGATTCCATTCCATTCCATTCCATTCCATTCCATTCCATTCCATTCCATTCCATTCCGTTCTACTCGGGTTCATTCCATTCCATTCCATTCCATTCCATTGTATTCCATTCGATTCCATTCCATTCCATTCCATTCCATTCCATTCCATTCCATTCCATTCCATTCCATTCCATTCCATTCCATTCCATTCCGTTCTACTCGGGTTTATTCCATTCCGTTCCGTTCCTCTCCGTTCCGTTCCGTTCTACTCGGGTTTACTCCATTCTATTCCATTCCATTCCATTCTTTCCATTCCATTCCATTCAATTCCATTCCATTCCATTCCATTCCATTCTGTTGTGCTCGGGTTGATCATTCCATTCCATTCCATTCCATTCCATTCCAGTCCATTCCGTTCTACTCGGGTTGATTCCATTCCATTCCATTCCATTCCATTCCATTCCATTCCATTCGATTCCATTCCAATCCATTCCATTCTACTGGGGTTGATTCCATTCCATTCCATTCCATTCCATTCCATTCCATTCCATTCCATTCCAATCCATTCCATTCTACTCGGGTTGATTCCATTCCATTCCATTCCATTCAATTCTATTCCATTGAATTCCATTCCATTCCATTCCATTCCATTCCATTCCATTCCATTCCATTCCATTCCATTCCATTCCATTCCATTCCATTCCATTCCATTCCGTTCTACTCGGGTTGATTCCATTCCATTCCATTCCATTCCATTCCATTCCATTCCATTCCATTCGATTCCATTCGATTCCATTCCATTCCATTCCATTCCATTCGATTCCATTCGATTCCATTCGATTCCATTCCATTCCATTACATTATATTCCATTCCATTCCAATCCATTCCATTCTACTCGGGTTGATTCCATTCCATTCCATTCCATTCCATTCCATTCCATTCCATTCCCTTCCATTCCATTCCATTCGGTTCCATTCGATTCCATTCGATTCCATTCCATTCCATTCCAATCCATTCCATTCTACTCGGGTTGATTCCATTCCATTCCATTCCAGTCTATTCCATTCCTTTCCATTTCATTCCAGTCCATTCCATTCGATTCCATTCCATTCCTTTCCATTTCATTGCATTCCATTCCATTCCATTCCATTCCATTCCATTCCATTCCATTCCATTCCATTCCATTCCATTCCTTTCTACTCGGGTTCATTCCATTCTATTCCATTCCATTCCATTCGATTCCATTCGATTCCATTAGATTCCATTCCATTCCATTCCATTCCATTCCATTCCATTCCATTCCATTCCATTCCATTGAATTCCATTCCATTCCATTCCATTCAATTCCATTCCATTCCATTCCATTCCATTCCGTACTACTCGGGTTGATTCCATTCCATTCCATTCCATTCCATTCGATTCCATTCGATTCCATTCGATTCCATTCCATTCCATTCTATTCCATTCCATTCCATTCCATTCCAATCCATTCCATTCTATTCGGGTTGATTCCATTCCACTCCATTCCATTCCATTCCATTCCCTTCCATTCCATTCCATTCGGTTCCATTCGATTCCATTCGATTCCATTCCATTTCACTCCATTCCATTCCTTTCCGTTCCGTTCCATTCCGTTCCGTTCCATTCCATTCCTTTCTACTCGGGTTGATTCCATTCTATTGCACTCCATTCCATTCGATTCCATTCGATTCCATTCGATTCCATTCCATTCCATTCCATTCCATTCCATTCCATTCCATTCCATTTCATTCCATTCCATTCCATTCCATGCCATTCCATTCCATTCCATTCCATTCCATGAAATTCCATTCCATTCCAATCCATTCCATTCCATTCCATTCCGTTCTACTCGGGTTGATTCCATTCCATTATATTCCATTCCATTCCATTCCATTTCTTTGAATTCCATTCCATTCCATTCCATTCCATTCCGTTCTACTCGGGTTGATTCCATTCCTTTCCATTCCATTCCATTCCATTCCATTCCATTCCATTCCATTCCATTCCATTCCATTCCATTCCAATCCATTCCATTCTACTCGGCTTGATTCCATTCCAATCCATTCCATTCCATTCTATTCCATTGAATTCCATTCCATTCCATTCCATTCCATTCCATTCCATTCCATTCCATTCCATTCCATTCCATTCCGTTCTACTCGGGTTGATTCTATTCCCTTCCATTCCATTCCATTCCATTCCATGGAATTCCATTCCATTCCATTCCATTCCTTTCCATTCTATTCCATTCCATTCCATTCCGTTCTACTCGGGTTGAATCCATTCCATTCCATTCCATTCCATTCCATTCCATTCCATTCCATTGCATTCGATTCTATTCGATTCCATTCCATTCCATTCCATTCCATTCCATTCCATTCCATTCCATTCCATTCCATTACAATCCATTCCATTCTACTCGGGTTGATTCCATTCCATTTCATTCCATTCCATTCTATTCCATTGAATTCCATTCCATTCCATTCCATTCCATTCCATTCCATTCCATTCCATTCCATTCCATTCCATTCGATGCCATTCCATTCCATTCCATTCCATTCCATTCCATTCCATTCCATTCCATTCCATTATATTCCATTGAATTCCATTCCATTCCATTCCATTCCATTCCATTCCATTCCATTCTATTCCATTCCATTCCGTTCTACTCGGGTTGATTCCATTCCATTCCATTCCATTCCATTCCATTCCATTCCATTCCATTCGATTCCATTCGATTCCATTCCATTCCATTCCATTCCATTCGATTCCATTCCATTCCATTGCATTCCTATCCATTCCATTCTACTCGGGTTGATTCCATTCCATTCCATTCCATTCCATTCCATTCCATTCCATTCCATTCCGTTCTACTCGGGTTCATTCCATTCCATTCCATTCCATTCCATTCCATTCCATTCCATTCCATTCCATTCCATTCCATTCCGTTCCGTTCAACTCGCGTCCATTCCATTCCTTTCCATTCCATTCGATTCCATTCCATTCCATTCGATTCCATTCCATTCCATTCCATTCCAATGCATTCCATTCTACTCGGGTTGATTCCATTCCATTCCATTCCATTCCATTCCATTCCATTCCATTCCATTCCATTCCATTTCATTCCAGTCCATTCCATTCGATTCCATTCGATTCCATTCCATTTCATTGCATTCCATTCCATTCCATTCCATTCCTTTCCATTCCATTCCATTCCATTCCATTCCATTCCGTTCCATTCCTTTCTACTCGGGTTGATTCCATTCCATTCCATTCTATTCCATTCTATTCCATTGAATTCCATTCCATTCCATTCCATTCGATTCCATTCGATTAAATTCCATTCCATTCCATTCCATTCCATTCCATTCCATTCCATTCCTTTCGAATCCATTCCATTCCATTCCATTCCATTCCGTTCTATTCGGGTTCATTCCTTTCCATTCCATTCCATTCCAATCCATTCCATTCCGTTCTACTCGGGTCCATTCCATTCCATTCCATTCCATTCCATTCCATTCCATTACATTACATTCGATTCCATTCGATTCCATTCGATTCCATTCCATTCCATTACATTATATTCCATTCCATTCCAATCCATTCCATTCTACTCGGGTTGATTCCATTCCATTCCATTCCATTCCATTCCATTCCATTCCCTTCCATTCCATTCCATTTGGTTCCATTCGATTCCATTCGATTCCATTCCATTCCATTCCAATCCATTCCATTCTACTCGGGTTGATTCCATTCCATTCCATTCCAGTCTATTCCATTCCTTTCCATTTCATTCCAGTCCATTCCATTCAATTCCATTCCATTCCTTTCCATTTCATTGCATTCCATTCCATTCCATTCCATTCCATTCCATTCCATTCCATTCCATTCCATTCCATTCCATTCCATTCCTTTCTACTCGGGTTGATTCCATTCTATTCCATTCCATTCCATTCGATTCCATTCGATTCCATTAGATTCCATTCCATTCCATTCCATTCCATTCCATTCCATTCCATTCCATTCCATTCCATTCCATTCCGTTCCGTTCTACTCGGGTTGATTCCATTCCATTCCATTCCATTCCATTCGATTCCATTCGATTCCATTCGATTCCATTCCATTCCATTCTATTCCATTCCATTCCATTCCATTCCTATCCTTTCCATTCTACTCGGGTTGATTCTATTCCATTCCATTCCATTCCATTCCATTCCCTTCCATTCCATTCCATTCGGTTCCATTCGATTCCATTCGATTCCATTCCATTTCACTCCATTCCATTCCGTCCGTTCCGTTCCGTTCCATTCCGTTCCATTCCGTTCCATTCCATTACGTTCTACTCGGGTTGAATCCATTCTATTCCACTCCATTCCATTCGATTCCATTCGATTCCATTCCATTCCATTCCATTCCATTCCATTCCATTCCATTCCATTCCATTCCGTTCTACTCGGGTTCATTCCATTCCATTCCATTCCATTCCATTGCATTCTATTCCATTGAATTCCATTCCATTCCGTTCCATTCCATTCCATTCCATTCCGTTCTACTCGGGTTGATTCCATTCCATTGCATTCCATTCCATTCTATTCCATTCCATTCCATTCGATTCCATTCTATTCCATTCCATTCCATTCCATTCCTTTCCATTCCATTCCATTCCATTCCATTCCCTTCCATTCCATTCCATTCGGTTCCATTCGATTCCATTCGATTCCATTCCATTTCACTCCACTCCATTCCGTTCCGTTCCGTTCCGTTCCGTTCCGTTCCGTTCCATTCCGTTCCATTCCATTCCGTTCTACTCGGGTTGATTCCATTCTATTCCACTCCATTCCATTCGATTCCATTCGACTGCATTCGATTCCATTCCATTCCATTCCATTCCATTCCCTTTCATTCTATTCTATTGAATTCCATTCCATTCCATTCCATTCCATTCCTATCCATTCCATTCCATTCCATTCCATTCCATTCCATTCCGTTCTACTCGGGTTGATACCATTCCATTCCATTCCATTCCATTCCATTCCATTCCATTCCACTCCATTCCATTTGATTCGATTCCATTCCATTCCATTCCATTCCATTCCATTCCTTTCCCTTCCATTCCATTCCATTCGGTTCCATTCGATTCCATTCGATTCCATTCCATTCCATTCCATTCCATTCCATTCCATTCCATTCCATTCTATTCCATTGAATTCCATTCCATTCCATTCCATTCCATTCCATTCCATTCCATTCCTTTCCATTCCATTCCATTCCATTCCGTTTTACTCGGATTGATTCCATTCCATTCCATTCCATTCCATTCCATTCCATTCCATTCCATTCCATACCATTCCATTCCATTTGATTCGATTCCATTCCATTCCATTCCATTCCATTCCATTCCATTCCATTCTATTCCATTGAATTCCATTCCATTCCATTCCATTCCATTCCATTCCATTCCATTCCATTCCATTCCATACCATTCGATTCCATTCCATTCCATTCCATTCAATTCCATTCCATTCCATTCCGTTCTACTCGGGTTCATTCCATTCCATTCCATTCCATTCCATTCCATTGCATTCGATTCCATTCGATTCCATTGCATTCCATTCCATTCCATTCCATTCCAATCCATTACATTCTACTCGGTTTGATTCCCTTCCATTCCATTCCATTCCATTCCATTTCATTCCATTCAATTCCCTTCCATTCCATTCCATTCGGTTCCATTCGATTCCATTCGATTCCATTCCATTTCACTCCATTCCATTCCGTTCCGTTCCGTTCCGTTCCGTTCCATTCCGTTCCATTCCATTACGTTCTACTCGGGTTGAATCCATTCTATTCCACTCCATTCCATTCGATTCCATTCGATTCCATTCTATTCCATTCCATTCCATTCCATTCCATTCCATTCCATTCCATTCCATTCTATTCCGTTGAATTCCATTTCATTCCATTCCATTCCATTCCAATCCATTCCGTTCTACTCGGGTTGATTCCATTCCATTCCATTCCATTCCATTCCATTCCATTCCTTTCCATTCCATTCCATTCCATTCCGTTCTACTCGGGTTGATTCCATTCCATTGCATTCCATTCCATTCCATTCCATTCGATTCCATTCTATTCCATTCCATTCCATTCCATTCCATTCCATTCCATTCCATTAAAATCCATTCCATTCTACTCGGGTTGATTCTATTCCATTCCATTCCATTCCAATCCATTCCATTCTACTCGGGTTGATTCCATTCCATTCCATTCCATTCCATTCCATTCCATTCCATTCCATTCCATTCGATTCCATTCGATTCCATTCCATTCGATTCAATTGCATTCCATTCCATTCCATTCCATTCCATTCCATTCCATTCCTTTCGATTCCATTCCATTCCATTCCATTCCATTCCATTCCACTCCATTCCATTCCATTCCATTCCATTCCATTCCATTCCATTCCATTCCGTTCTACTCGGGTTCATTGATTCCATTCCATTCCATTCAATTGCATTCTATTCCATTGAATTCCATTCCATTCCATTCCATTCCATTCCGTTCTACTCGGGTGATTCCATTCCATTCCATTCCATTCCATTCCATTCCGTTCCATTCCATTCCATTCCATTCCATTCCATTCTATTCCATTTGATTCGATTCGATTCCATTCCATTCCATTCCATTCCATTCCATTGCATTCGATTCCATTCGATTCCATTGCATTCCATTCCATTCCATTCCATTCCAATCCATTACATTCTACTCGGGTTGATTCCCTTCCATTCCATTCCATTCCATTCCATTTCATTCCATTCAATTCCCTTCCATTCCATTCCATTCGGTTCCATTCGATTCCATTCGATTCCATTCCATTTCACTCCATTCCATTCCGTCCTTTCCGTTCCGTTCCGTTCCATTACGTTCTACTCGGGTTGAATCCATTCTATTCCACTCCATTCCATTCGATTCCATTCGATTCCATTCTAATCCATTCCATTCCATTCCATTCCATTCCATTCCTTTCCATTCCATTCCATTCCATTCGATTCCATTCGATTCCATTCCATTCCACTCCATTCCATTCCATTCCATTCCATTCCATTCCGTTCTACTCGGGTTCATTCCCTTCCATTCCATTCCATTCCATTGCATTCTATTCCATTGAATTCCATTCCATTCCGTTCCATTCCATTCCATTCCATTCCGTTCTACTCGGGTTGATTCCATTCCATTGCATTCCATTCCTTTCCATTCCATTCCATTCCATTCCATTCGATTCCATTCTATTCCATTCCATTCCATTCCATTCCATTCCATTCTATTCCATTCTAATCCATTCCATTCTACTCGGGTTGATTCCATTCCATTCCATTCCATTCCATTCCATTCCATTCCATTCCATTCCTTTCCCTTCCATTCCATTCCATTCGGTTCCATTCGATTCCATTCGATTCCATTCCATTCCATTCGATTCCATTCCATTCCATTCCATTCCATTCCATTCCATTCCATTTCATTCTATTCCATTGAATTCCATTCCATTCCATTCCATTCCATTCCATTCCATTCCAATCCATTACATTCTACTGGGGTTGATTCCATTCCATTCCATTCCATTCCATTCCATTCCATTCCATTCCATTCCATTCCATTCGGTTCCATTCGATTCCATTCGATTCCATTCCATTTCAATCCACTCCATTCCGTTCCGTTCCGTTCCGTTCCATTCCGTTCCGTTCCATTCCGTTCCATTCCATTCCATTCCTATCCATTCCATTCCATTCCCTTCCATTCCATTCCATTCCATTCCGTTCTACTCGGGTTGATTCCATTCCATTCCATTCCATTCCATTCCATTCCATTCCATTCCATTCCACTCCATTCCATTTGATTCGATTCCATTCCATTCCATTCCATTCCTTTCCCTTCCATTCCATTCCATTCGGTTCCATTCGATTCCATTCGATTCCATTCCATTCCATTCCATTCCATTCCATTCCATTCCATTCTATTCCATTGAATTCCATTCCATTCCATTCCATTCCATTCCATTCCATTCCATTCCATTCCATTCCATTCCTTTCCATTCCATTCCATTCCATTCCGTTCTACTCGGATTGATTCCATTCCATTCCATTCCATTCCATTCCATTCCATTCCATTCCATTCCATTCCATTCCATTTGATTCGATTCCATTCCATTCCATTACATTCCATTCCATTCTATTCCATTGAATTCCATTCCATTCCATTCCATTCCATTCCATTCCATTCCATTCCATTCCATTCCATTCGATTCCATTGGATTCCATTCCATTCCATTCCATTCCATTCCATTCCATTCCATTCCATTCCGTTCTACTCGGGTTCATTCCATTCCATTCCATTCCATTCTATTCCATTGCATTCGATTCCATTCGATTCCATTGCATTCCATTCCATTCCATTCCATTCCAATCCATTACATTCTACTCGTTTTGATTCCCTTCCATTCCATTCCATTCCATTCCATTTCATTCCATTCAATTCCCTTCCATTCCATTCCATTCGGTTCCATTCGATTCCATTCGATTCCATTCCATTTCACTCCATTCCATTCCGTTCCGTTCCGTTCCGTTCCGTTCCATTCCGTTCCATTCCATTACGTTCTACTCGGGTTGAATCCATTCTATTCCACTCCATTCCATTCGATTCCATTCGATTCCATTCTATTCCATTCCATTCCATTCCATTCCATTCCATTCCATTCCAATCCATTTCATTCTATTCCGTTGAATTCCATTTCATTCCATTCCATTCCATTCCAATCCATTCCATTCTACTCGGGTTTATTCCATTCCATTCCATTCCATTCCATTCCATTCCATTCCATTCCATTCGATTCCATTCCATTCCATTCCATTCCATTCCATTCGATTCCATTCGATTCCATTCCATTCAATTCAATTCCATTCCATTCCATTCCATTCCATTCCATTCCATTCCATTCCTTTCGATTCCATTCCATTCCATTCCATTCCATTCCACTCCATTCCATTCCATTCCATTCCATTCCATTCCATTCCATTCCGTTCTACTCGGGTTCATTCCATTCCATTCCATTCCATTCCATTGCATTCTATTCCATTGAATTCCATTCCATTCCATTCCATTCCATTCCGTTCTACTCGGGTTGATTCCATTCCATTCCATTCCATTCCATTCCATTCCATTCCATTCCATTCCATTCCATTCCATTCCATTCCATTTGATTCGATTCCATTCCATTCCATTCCATTCCATTCCGTTCTACTCGGGTTGATTCCATTCCATTCCATTCCATTCCATTCCATTCAATTCCATTCCATTCCATTCCATTCCATTCGATTCCATTCCATTCCATTCCATTCTATTCCATTCCATTCCATTCCATTCCATTCGATTCCATGGAATTCCATTCCATTCCATTCCATTCCATTCCATTCCATTCCATTCCATTCCATTCCATTCCATTCCATTCCATTCCATTCCATTCCATTCTATTCCATTTAATTCCATTCCATTCCATTCCATTCCATTCCATTCCATTCCATTCCATTCCATTCCATTCAATTCCATTCCGTTCTACTCGGGTTGATTCCGTTCCATTCCATTCCATTCCATTCCATTCCATTCCATTCCATTCCATTGCATTCGATTCCATTCGATTCCATTGCATTCCATTCCATTCCATTCCATTCCAATCCATTACATTCTACTCGGGTTGATTCCCTTCCATTCCATTCCATTCCATTCCATTTCATTCCATTCAATTCCCTTCCATTCCATTCCATTCGGTTCCATTCGATTCCATTCGATTCCATTCCATTTCACTCCATTCCATTCCGTCCGTTCCGTTCCGTTCCGTTCCGTTCCATTCCGTTCCATTCCATTACGTTCTACTCGGGTTGAATCCATTCTATTCCACTCCATTCCATTCGATTCCATTCGATTCCATTCTATTCCATTCCATTCCATTCCATTCCATTCCATTCCATTCCATTCCATTCCATTTCATTCGATTCCGTTGAATTCCATTTCATTCCATTCCATTCCATTCCAATCCATTCCATTCTACTCGGGTTGATTCCATTCCATTCCATTCCATTCCATTCCATTCCATTCCAATCCATTCCATTCTACTCGGGTTGATTCCATTCCATTCCATTCCATTCCATTCCATTCCATTCCATTCCTTTCCCTTCCATTCCATTCCATTCGGTTCCATTCGATTCCATTCGATTCCATTCCATTCCATTCGATTCCATTCCATTCCATTCCATTCCATTCCATTTCATTCTATTCCATTGAATTCCATTCCATTCCATTCCATTCCATTCCATTCCATTCCATTCCGTTCCATTCCAATCCATTCCATTCTACTCGGGTTGATTCCATTCCATTGCATTCCATTCCATTCCATTCCATTCCATTCCATTCCATTCCATTCCCTTCCTTTCCATTCCATTCGGTTCCATTCGATTCCATTCTATTCCATTCCATTTCTCTCCATTCCATTCCGTTCCGTTCCGTTCAGTTCCTTTCCGTTCCTTTCCGTTCCGTTCCATTCCATTCCGTTCTACTCGGGTTGATTCCATTCTATTCCACTCCATTCCATTCGATTCCATTCGATTCCATTCGATTCCATTCCATTCCATTGCATTCCATTCTATTTCATTCTATTCCATTAAATTCCATTCCATTCCATTCCAATCCATTCCATTCTACTCGGGTTGATTGCATTCCATTCCATTCCATTCCATTCCATTCCATTCCATTCCATTCCATTCCATTCCATTCCATTCCATTCCATTCCAATCCATTCCATTCCATTCCATTCCTTTCCATTCAATTCCATTCCATACCATTCCGTTCTACTCGGGTTCATTCCATTTCATTCCATTCCATTCCATTCCATTCCATTCGATTCCATTCCCTTCCATTCCATTCCATTCCCTTCCTTTCCATTCCATTCGGTTCCATTCGATTCCATTTGATTCCATTCCAGTTCACTCCATTCCATTCCGTTCCGTTCCGTTCCGTTCCGTTCCATTCCATTCCGTTCTACTCGGGTTGATTCCATTCTATTCCACTCCATTCCATTCAATTCAATTCGATTCCATTCGATTCCATTCGATTCCATTCCATTCAATTCCATTCCATTCCATTCCATTCCATTCCATTCCATTCCATTCCATTGAATTCCATTCCATTCCATTCCATTCCATTCCAATCCATTCCATTCTACTCGGGTTGATTCCATTCCATTCCATTCGATTCCATTCCACTCCATTCCATTCCTTTCCATTCCATTCCATTCCATTTCGTTCGATTCCATTCCATTCCATTCCATTCCATTCAATTCCATTCCAATCCATTCCGTTCTACTCGGGTTGATTCCATTCCATTCCATTCCATTCCATTCCATTCCATTCCATTCCATTCCATTCCATTCCATTCGATTCCATTCCATTTCACTCCATTCCATTCCATTCCATTCCGTTCCGTTCCGTTCCGTTCCGTTCCATTCCGTTCCATTCCATTCCGTTCTACTCGGGTTGATACCATTCTATTCCACTCCATTCCATTCGATTCCATTCCATTCCATTCCATTCCATTCCATTCCTTTCGATTCCATTCCATTCCATTCCATTCCATTCCATTCCAATCCATTCCATTCCATTCCATTCCATTCCATTCCGTTCCGTTCTACTCGGGTTCATTCCATTCCATTCCATTCCATTCCGTTCTACTCGGGTTGATTCCATTCTATTCCACTCCATTCCATTCAATTCAATTCGATTCCATTCGATTCCATTCGATTCCATTCCATTCAATTCCATTCCATTCCATTCCATTCCATTCCATTCCATTCCATTCCATTGAATTCCATTCCATTCCATTCCGTTCCATTCCAATCCATTCCATTCTACTCGGGTTGATTCCATTCCATTGCATTCCATTCCATTCCATTCCATTCCATTCCATTCCATTCCATTCCCTTCCTTTCCATTCCATTCGGTTCCATTCGATTCCATTCTATTCCATTCCATTTCTCTCCATTCCATTCCGTTCCGTTCCGTTCAGTTCCTTTCCGTTCCTTTCCGTTCCGTTCCATTCCATTCCGTTCTACTCGGGTTGATTCCATTCTATTCCACTCCATTCCATTCGATTCCATTCGATTCCATTCGATTCCATTCCATTCCATTGCATTCCATTCTATTTCATTCTATTCCATTAAATTCCATTCCATTCCATTCCAATCCATTCCATTCTACTCGGGTTGATTGCATTCCATTCCATTCCATTCCATTCCATTCCATTCCATTCCATTCCATTCCATTCCATTCCATTCCAATCCATTCCATTCCATTCCATTCCTTTCCATTCAATTCCATTCCATACCATTCCGTTCTACTCGGGTTCATTCCATTTCATTCCATTCCATTCCATTCCATTCCATTCGATTCCATTCCCTTCCATTCCATTCCATTCCCTTCCTTTCCATTCCATTCGGTTCCATTCGATTCCATTTGATTCCATTCCAGTTCACTCCATTCCATTCCGTTCCGTTCCGTTCCGTTCCGTTCCATTCCATTCCGTTCTACTCGGGTTGATTCCATTCTATTCCACTCCATTCCATTCAATTCAATTCGATTCCATTCGATTCCATTCGATTCCATTCCATTCAATTCCATTCCATTCCATTCCATTCCATTCCATTCCATTCCATTCCATTGAATTCCATTCCATTCCATTCCATTCCATTCCAATCCATTCCATTCTACTCGGGTTGATTCCATTCCATTCCATTCGATTCCATTCCACTCCATTCCATTCCTTTCCATTCCATTCCATTCCATTTCGTTCGATTCCATTCCATTCCATTCCATTCCATTCAATTCCATTCCAATCCATTCCGTTCTACTCGGGTTGATTCCATTCCATTCCATTCCATTCCATTCCATTCCATTCCATTCCATTCCATTCCATTCCATTCGATTCCATTCCATTTCACTCCATTCCATTCCATTCCATTCCGTTCCGTTCCGTTCCGTTCCGTTCCATTCCGTTCCATTCCATTCCGTTCTACTCGGGTTGATACCATTCTATTCCACTCCATTCCATTCGATTCCATTCCATTCCATTCCATTCCATTCCATTCCTTTCGATTCCATTCCATTCCATTCCATTCCATTCCATTCCAATCCATTCCATTCCATTCCATTCCATTCCATTCCGTTCCGTTCTACTCGGGTTCATTCCATTCCATTCCATTCCATTCCGTTCTACTCGGGTTGATTCCATTCCATTCCATTCCATTCCATTCCATTCCATTCCATTGCATTCGATTCCATTCGATTCCATTGCATTCCATTCCATTCCATTCCATTCCTATCCATTACATTCTACTCGGGTTGATTCCCTTCCATTCCATTCCATTCCATTCCATTGCATTCCATTCAATTCCCTTCCATTCCATTCCATTCGGTTCCATTCGGTTCCATTCGATTCCATTCGATTCCACTTCATTTCACTCCATTCCATTCCGTTCCGTTCTGTTCCGTTCCGTTCCTTTCCGTTCCGTTCTTTTCGGGTTGATTCCACTCTATTCCACTCCATTCCATTCGATTCCATTCGATTCCATTCCATTCCATTCCATTCCATTCCATTCCATTCCATTCCATTCCATTCTATTCTATTGAATTCCATACCATTCCATTCCATTCCATTCCAATCCATTCCATTCTACTCGTGTTGATTCCATTCCATTCCATTCCATTCCATTCCATTCCATTCCATTCCATTCCATTCCATTGCAATCCATTCCATTCTACTCGGGTTGATTCCATTCCATTCCATTCCATTCCATTCCATTCCATTCTCTTCCTTTCCATTCCATTCGGTTCCATTCCATTCCATTCGATTCCATTCCATTTCACTCCATTCCATTCCGTTCCGTTCCGTTCCGTTCCGTTCCATTCCGTTCCGTTCCATTCCATTCCGTTCTACTCGGGTTGATTCCATTCCATTCCACTCCATTCCATTCGATTCAATTCGATTCCATTCGATACCATTCCATTCCATTCCATTCCATTCCATTCCATTCCATTCCATTCCATTCCATTCTATTCCATTGAATTCCATTCCATTCCATTCCATTCCATTCCAATCCATTCCATTCTACTCGGGTTGATTCCATTCCATTCCATTCGATTCCATTCCATTCCATTCCATTCCTTTCCATTCCATTCCGTTCCATTCCATTCGATTCGATTCCATTCCGTTCCATTCCATTCAATTCCATTCCATTCCATTCCGTTCTACTCGGGTTCATTCCATTCCATTCCATTCCATTCCATTCTATTCCATTCAATTCCATTCGATTCCATTCCATTCCATTCCATTCCATTCCATTCCATTCCATTCCATTCCATTCCATTCCATTCCGTTCTACTCGGGTTGATACCATTCCATTCCATTCCATTCCATTCCATTCCATTCCATTGAATTCCATTCCATGGAATTCCATTCCATTCCATTGAATTCCATTCCATTCCATTCCATTCCATTCCATTCCATTCCATTCCTTTCTACTCGGGTTGATTCCATTCCATTCCATTCCATTCCATTCCATTCCATTCCATTCAATTCCATTTGATTCCATTCGATTGCATTCCCTTCCATTCCATTCCATTCCATTCCATTCCATTCCATTCCATTCCAATCCATTCCATTCTACTCGGGTTGATTCCATTCCATTCCATTCTATTCCATTCCATTCCATTCCCTTAAATTACATTCCATTCGGTTCCATTCGATTCCATTGGATTCCATTCCATTTCACTCCATTCCATTCCGTTCCGTTCCGTTCCGTTCCGTTCCATTCCATTCTATTCGGGTTGATTCCATTCTATTCCACTCCATTCCATTCGATTCCATTCGATTCCATTCGATTCCATTCGATTCCATTCCATTCCATTCCATTCCATTCCATTCCATTCCATTCCATTCTATTCTATTGAATTCCATTCCATTCCATTCCATTCCATTCCTATCCATTCCATTCTTCTCGGGTTGATTCCATTCCATTCCATTCCATTCCATTCCGTTCCATTCCATTCCATTCCATTCCATTCCATTCCATTCCATTCCATTCCATTCCGTTCTACTCGGGTTCATTCCATTCCATTCCATTCCATTCCATTCCATTCCATTCCATTCCATTCCGTTCTACTCGGGTCCATTCCATTCCTTTCCATTCCATTCGATTCCATTCCATTCCATTCCACTCCATTCCATTCCATTCCATTCCAATCCATTCCATTCTACTCGGGTTGATTCCTTTCCATTCCATTCCATTCCATTCCATTCCATTCCACTCCATTCCATTCCATTCCATTCCATTCCATTCCATTCCATTCCATTCCATTCCTTTCTACTCGGGTTGTTTCCCTTCCATTCCATTCCATTCCATTCCATTCCATTCCATTCCATTCCATTCCATTCCATTGAATTCCATTCCATTCCATTCCATTCCGTTCCATTCTATTCCATTCAATTCCATTCCATTCCATTCCATTCCATTCCATTCCATTCCATTCCATTCCATTCCATTCCATTCCGTTCCATTCTATTCCATTCCATTCCATTCCATTCTATTCCATTTAATTTCTTTCCATTCCATTCCATTCCATTCCATTCCATTCCATTCCATTCCATTCCATTCCATTCCATTCCGTTCTACTCAGGTTGATTCCATTCCATTCCATTCCATTCCATTCCATTCCATTCCATTCCATTCCATTCTATTCTATTGAATTCCATTCCATTCCATTCCATTCCATTCCAATCCATTCCATTCTACTCGGATTTATTCCATTCCATTCCATTCCATTCCATTCCATTCCAATCCATTCCATTCTACTCGGGTTGATTCCATTCCATTCCATTCCTTTCCATTCCATTCCATTCCATTCCATTCCCTTCCTTTCCATTCCATTCGGTTCCATTCGATTCCATTCGATTCCATTCCATTTCACTCCATTCCATTCCGTTCCGTTCCGTTCCGTTCCTTTCCGTTCCTTTCCGTTCCGTTCCATTCCATTCCGTTCTACTCGGGTTGATTCCATTATATTCCACTCCATTCCATTCGATTCCATTCGATTCCATTCGATTCCATTCCATTCCATTCCATTCCATTCTATTTCATTCTATTCCATTGAATTCCATTCCATTCCATTCCATTCCATTCCATTCCAATCCATTCCATTCTACTCGGGTTGATTCCATTCCATTCCATTCGATTCCATTCCATTCCATTCCATTCCATTCCATTCCATTCCATTCCATTCCATTCCATTCCATTGGATTCCATTCCATTCCATTCCATTCCATTCCATTCAATTCCATTCCATTCCATTCCGTTCTACTCGGGTTCATTCCATTCCATTCCATTCCATTCCATTCCATTCCATTCCATTCCATTCCATTCCATTCCATTCTATTCCATTCCATTCCATTCCATTCGATTCCATTCCATTCCATTCCTTTCCATTCCATTCCATTCCATTCTATTCTATTCCATTTAATTCCATTCCATTCCATTCCATTCCATTCCATTCCATTCCATTCCATTCCGTTCTACTCGGGTAGATTCCGTTCCATTCCATTCCATTCCTTTCCATTCCATTCCATTCCATTGCATTCGATTCCATTCGATTCCATTGCATTGCATTCCATTCCATTCCATTCCATTCCATTCCAATCCATTCCATTCTACTCGGGTTGATTCCATTCCATTCCATTCCATTCCATTCCATTCCATTCTATTCCATTGAATTCCATTCCATTCCATTCCATTCCATTCCATTCCATTCCATTCCATTCCATTCCATTCCATTCGATTCCATTCGATTCCATTCCATTCCATTCCATTCAATTCCTTTCCATTCCATTCCGTTCTAGTCGGGTTCATTCCATTCCATTCCATTCCATTCCATTCTATTCCATTCCATTCCTCTCCATTCCATTCGATTCCATTCGATTCCATTCGATTCCATTCCATTCGATTCCATTCCATTCCAATCCATTCCATTCCATTCCATTCGATTCCATTCGATTCCATTCCATTCCATTCCATTCCATTCCATTCCATTCCATTCCATTCCATTCCGTTCTACTCGGGTTCATTCCATTCCATTCCATTCCATTCCATTGTATTCCATTCGATTCCATTCCATTCCATTCCATTCCATTCCATTCCATTCCATTCCATTCCTTTCCATTCCATTCCATTCCATTCCATTCTATTCCATTTAATTCCATTCCATTCCATTCCATTCCATTCCATTCCATTCCATTCCATTCCATTCCATTCCATTCCATGCCATTCCATTCCATTCGATTCCATTCGATTCCATTCCATACCATTCCATTCCATTCCATTCCAATCCATTCCATTCTACTCGGGTTGATTCCATTCCATTGCATTCCATTCCATTCCATTCCATTCCATTCCATTCCCTTCCTTTCCATTCCATTCGGTTCCATTCGATTCCATTCTATTCCATTCCATTTCTCTCCATTCCATTCTGTTCCGTTCCGTTCAGTTCCTTTCCGTTCCTTTCCGTTCCATTCCATTCCATTCCGTTCTACTCGGGTTGATTCCATTCTATTCCACTCCATTCCATTCGATTCCATTCGATTCCATTCGATTCCATTCCATTCCATTGCATTCCATTCTATTTCATTCTATTCCATTAAATTCCATTCCGTTCCATTCCAATCCATTCCATTCTACTCGGGTTGATTCCATTCCATTCCATTCCATTCCATTCCATTCCATTCCATTCCATTCCATTCCATTCCATTCCATTCCATTCCATTCGATTCCAATCCATTCCATTCCATTCCATTCCTTTCCATTCAATTCCATTCCATACCATTCCGTTCTACTCGGGTTCACTCCATTCCATTCCATTCCACTCCATTCTATTCCATTCCATTCCATTCCATTCCATTCCATTCCATTCGATTCCATTCCATTCCATTCCATTCCATTCCATTCCATTCCATTCCATTCCATTCCATTCCATTCCATTTCACACCATTCCATTCCATTCCGTTCTGTTCCGTTCCGTTCCGTTCCATTCCGTTCCATTCCATTCCGTTCTACTCGGGTTGTTTCCATTCTATTCCACTCCATTCCATTCGATTCCACTCCATTCCGTTCCATTCCATTCCATTCCATTCCATTCCATTCCATTCCTTTCGATTCCATTCCATTCCATTCCATTCCATTCCATTCCATTCCATTCCATTCTATTCCATTCTACTCGGGTAGATTCCATTCCATTCCATTCCATTCCATTCCATTCCCTTCCATTCCATTCCATTCCCTTCCTTTCCATTCCATTCGGTTCCATTCGATTCCATTTGATTCCATTCCAGTTCACTCCATTCCATTCCGTTCCGTTCCGTTCCGTTCCGTTCCGTTCCATTCCATTCCGTTCTACTCGGGTTGATTCCATTCTATTCCACTCCACTCCATTCAATTCAATTCCATTCCATTCGATTCCATTCGATTCCATTGCATTCCATTCCATTACAGTCCATTCCATTCCATTCCATTCCATTCCATTCCGTTCCATTCTATTCCATTCAATTCCATTCCATTCCATTCCATTCCATTCCATTGAATTCCATTCCATTCCATTCCATTCCGTTCCATTCTATTCCATTCCATTCCATTCCATTCTATTCCATTTAATTCCATTCCATTCCATTCCATTCCATTCCATTCCATTCCATTCCATTCCATTCCATTCCATTCCGTTCTACTCAGGTTGATTCCATTCCATTCCATTCCATTCCATTCCATTCCATTCCATTCCATTCCATTCTATTCTATTGAATTCCATTCCATTCCATTCCATTCCATTCCAATCCATTCCATTCTACTCGGATTTATTCCATTCCATTCCATTCCATTCCATTCCATTCCAATCCATTCCATTCTACTCGGGTTGATTCCATTCCATTCCATTCCTTTCCATTCCATTCCATTCCATTCCATTCCCTTCCTTTCCATTCCATTCGGTTCCATTCGATTCCATTCGATTCCATTCCATTTCACTCCATTCCATTCCGTTCCGTTCCGTTCCGTTCCTTTCCGTTCCTTTCCGTTCCGTTCCATTCCATTCCGTTCTACTCGGGTTGATTCCATTCTATTCCACTCCATTCCATTCGATTCCATTCGATTCCATTCGATTCCATTCCATTCCATTCCATTCCATTCTATTTCATTCTATTCCATTGAATTCCATTCCATTCCATTCCATTCCATTCCATTCCAATCCATTCCATTCTACTCGGGTTGATTCCATTCCATTCCATTCGATTCCATTCCATTCCATTCCATTCCATTCCATTCCATTCCATTCCATTCCATTCCATTCCATTCCATTCCATTGGATTCCATTCCATTCCATTCCATTCCATTCCATTCCATTCAATTCCATTCCATTCCATTCCGTTCTACTCGGGTTCATTCCATTCCATTCCATTCCATTCCATTCCATTCCATTCCATTCCATTCCATTCCATTCCATTCCATTCCATTCTATTCCATTCCATTCCATTCCATTCGATTCCATTCCATTCCATTCCTTTCCATTCCATTCCATTCCATTCTATTCTATTCCATTTAATTCCATTCCATTCCATTCCATTCCATTCCATTCCATTCCATTCCATTCCGTTCTACTCGGGTAGATTCCGTTCCATTCCATTCCATTCCTTTCCATTCCATTCCATTCCATTGCATTCGATTCCATTCGATTCCATTGCATTGCATTCCATTCCATTCCATTCCATTCCATTCCAATCCATTCCATTCTACTCGGGTTGATTCCATTCCATTCCATTCCATTCCATTCCATTCCATTCCATTCCATTCTATTCCATTGAATTCCATTCCATTCCATTCCATTCCATTGAATTCCATTCCATTCCATTCCATTCCATTCCATTCCATTCCATTCCATTCCATTCCATTCCATTCGATTCCATTCGATTCCATTCCATTCCATTCCATTCAATTCCTTTCCATTCCATTCCGTTCTAGTCGGGTTCATTCCATTCCATTCCATTCCATTCCATTCTATTCCATTCCATTCCACTCCATTCCATTCGATTCCATTCGATTCCATTCGATTCCATTCCATTCGATTCCATTCCATTCCAATCCATTCCATTCCATTCCATTCGATTCCATTCGATTCCATTCCATTCCATTCCATTCCATTCCATTCCATTCCATTCCGTTCTACTCGGGTTCATTCCATTCCATTCCATTCCATTCCATTGTATTCCATTCGATTCCATTCCATTCCATTCCATTCCATTCCATTCCATTCCATTCCATTCCTTTCCATTCCATTCCATTCCATTCCATTCTATTCCATTTAATTCCATTCCATTCCATTCCATTCCATTCCATTCCATTCCATTCCATTCCATTCCATGCCATTCCATTCCATTCGATTCCATTCGATTCCATTCCATACCATTCCATTCCATTCCATTCCAATCCATTCCATTCTACTCGGGTTGATTCCATTCCATTGCATTCCATTCCATTCCATTCCATTCCATTCCATTCCCTTCCTTTCCATTCCATTCGGTTCCATTCGATTCCATTCTATTCCATTCCATTTCTCTCCATTCCATTCCGTTCCGTTCCGTTCAGTTCCTTTCCGTTCCTTTCCGTTCCATTCCATTCCATTCCGTTCTACTCGGGTTGATTCCATTCTATTCCACTCCATTCCATTCGATTCCATTCGATTCCATTCGATTCCATTCCATTCCATTGCATTCCATTCTATTTCATTCTATTCCATTAAATTCCATTCCATTCCATTCCAATCCATTCCATTCTACTCGGGTTGATTCCATTCCATTCCATTCCATTCCATTCCATTCCATTCCATTCCATTCCATTCCATTCCATTCCATTCCATTCGATTCCAATCCATTCCATTCCATTCCATTCCTTTCCATTCAATTCCATTCCATACCATTCCGTTCTACTCGGGTTCACTCCATTCCATTCCATTCCACTCCATTCTATTCCATTCCATTCCATTCCATTCCATTCCATTCCATTCGATTCCATTCCATTCCATTCCATTCCATTCCATTCCATTCCATTCCATTCCATTCCATTCCATTCCATTCCATTCCATTTCACACCATTCCATTCCATTCCGTTCTGTTCCGTTCCGTTCCGTTCCATTCCGTTCCATTCCATTCCGTTCTACTCGGGTTGTTTCCATTCTATTCCACTCCATTCCATTCGATTCCACTCCATTCCGTTCCATTCCATTCCATTCCATTCCATTCCATTCCATTCCTTTCGATTCCATTCCATTCCATTCCATTCCATTCCATTCCATTCCATTCCATTCTATTCCATTCTACTCGGGTAGATTCCATTCCATTCCATTCCATTCCATTCCATTCCCTTCCATTCCATTCCATTCCCTTCCTTTCCATTCCATTCGGTTCCATTCGATTCCATTTGATTCCATTCCAGTTCACTCCATTCCATTCCGTTCCGTTCCGTTCCGTTCCGTTCCGTTCCATTCCATTCCGTTCTACTCGGGTTGATTCCATTCTATTCCACTCCACTCCATTCAATTCAATTCGATTCCATTCGATTCCATTCGATTCCATTCCATTCCATTCCATTACAGTCCATTCCATTCCATTCCATTACAATCCATTCCATTCTACTCGGGTTGATTCCATTCCATTTCATTCCATTCCATTCTATTCCATTGAATTCCATTCCATTCCATTCCATTCCATTCCATTCCATTCCATTCCATTCCATTCCGTTCCATTCCATTCGATTCCATTCCATTCCATTCCATTCCATTCCATTCCATTCCATTCGATTCCATTCGATTCCATTCCATTCCATTCCATTCCATTCCATTCCATTCAATTCCATTCCATTCCATTCCTTTCCATTCCATTCCATTCCGTTCTACTCGGGTTGATTCCATTCCATTCCATTCCATTCCATTCCATTCCATTCCATTCCATTCCATTATATTCCATTGAATTCCATTCCATTCCATTCCATTCCATTTCTTTCCATTCCATTCCGTTCTACTCGGGTTGATTCCATTCCACTCCATTCCATTCCATTCCATTCCATTCCATTCCATTCCGTTCCATTCCGTTCCATTCCATTCGATTCCATTCGATTCCATTCGATTCCATTCCATTCCATTCCATTCCATTCAATTCCATTCCATTTCATTTCATTCTATTCCACTGAATTCCATTCCATTCCATTCCATTCCTTTCCATTCCAGTCCATTCCGTTCTACTCGGGTTGAATCCATTCCATTCCATTCCATTCCTTTCCATTCCATTACAATCCATTCCATTCGATTCCATTCCATTCCATTCCATTCCATTCCATTCG
Source organism: Gorilla gorilla gorilla (assembly GCF_029281585.2). Lineage (NCBI taxonomy): Eukaryota > Metazoa > Chordata > Mammalia > Primates > Hominidae > Gorilla > Gorilla gorilla. The sequence continues at coordinate 59,708,302 of NC_073239.2, forward strand.
ATTCCATTCGATTCCATTCGATTCCATTCGATTCCATTCCATTCCATTCCATTCCATTCCATTCCATTCCATTCCATTCCATTCCATTCCATTCCTTTCCATTCCATTCCATTCCGTTCTACTCGGGTTGATTCCATTCCATTCCATTCCATTCCATTCCATTCCATTCCGTTCCATTCCATTATATTCCATTGAATTCCATTCCATTCCATTCCATTCCATTCCATTCCATTCCATTCCATTCCATTCCATTCCATTCCATTCCATTCCGTTCTACTCGGGTTGATTCCATTGCATTCCATTCCATTCCATTCCATTCCATTCCATTCCATTCCATTCCATTCCATTCCAATCCATTCCATTCTACTCGGGTTGATTCCATTCCATTCCATTCCAGTCTATTCCATTCCTTTCCATTTCATTCCAGTCCATTCCATTCGATTCCATTCCATTCCTTTCCATTTCATTGCATTCCATTCCATTCCATTCCATTTCGTTCCATTCCATTCCATTCCTTTCTACTCGGGTTGATTCCATTCTATTCCATTCCATTCCATTCGATTCCGTTCGATTCCATTCGATTCCATTCCATTCCATTCCATTCCATTCCATTCCATTCTATTCCATTGAATTCCATTCCATTCCATTCCATTCGATTCCATTCGATTCCATTCCATTCCATTCCATTCCCTTCCATTCCATTCCATTCGGTTCCATTCGATTCCATTCGATTCCATTCCATTTCACTCCATTTCATTCCTTTCCGTTCCGTTCCATTCCGTTCCGTTCCATTCCATTCCTTTCTACTCGGGTTGATTCCATTCTATTCCACTCCATTCCATTCGATTCCATTCGATTCCATTCGATTCCATTCCATTCCATTCCATTCCATTCCTTTCCATTCCATTTCATTCCATTCCATTCCATTCCATGCCATTCCATTCCATTCCATTCCATTCCATGCCATTCCATTCCATTCCATTCCATTCCGTTCTACTCGGGTTGATTCCATTCCATTCTATTCCATTCCATTCCATTCCATTTCTTTGAATTCCATTCCATTCCATTCCATTCCATTCCGTTCTACTCGGGTTGATTCCATTCCTTTCCATTCCATTCCATTCCATTCCATTGCATTCCATTCCATTCCAATCCATTCCATTCTACTCGGGTTGATTCCATTCCATTCCATTCCATTCCATTCTATTCCATTGAATTAAATTCCATTCCATTCCATTCCATTCCATTCCATTCCATTCCATTCCATTCCATTCCATTCCATTCCATTCCATTCCGTTCTACTCGGGTTGATTCTATTCCCTTCCATTCCATTCCATTAAATTCCATTGAATTCCATTCCATTCCATTCCATTCCTTTCCATTCCATTCCATTCAATTCCATTCCGTTCTACTCGGGTTGATTCCATTCCATTCCATTCCATTCCATTCCATTCCATACCATTCGATTCCATTCGATTCCATTCCATTCCATTCCATTCCATTCCATTACAATCCATTCCATTCTACTCGGGTTGATTCCATTCCATTTCATTCCATTCCATTCTATTCCATTGAATTCCATTCCATTCCATTCCTTTCCATTCCATTCCATTCCATTCCGTTCCATTCCATTCGATTCCATTCCATTCCATTCCATTCCATTCCATTCCATTCGATTCCATTCCATTCCATTCGATTACATTCCATTCCATTCCATTCCATTCCTTTCCATTCCATTCCATTCATTCCATTCCTTTCCATTCCATTCCATTCCGTTCTACTCGGGTTGATTCCATTCCATTCCATTCCATTCCATTCCATTCCATTCCATTCCATTCCATTCCATTCCATTCCATTCCATTATATTCCATTGAATTCCATTCCATTCCATTCCATTCCATTCCATTCCATTCCATTCCATTCCGTTCTACTCGGGTTGATTCCATTCCATTCCATTCCATTCCATTCCATTCCATTCCATTCCATTCCATTCCATTCCATTCCATTCCATTCCATTCCATTCCATTCCATTCCATTCCATTCCATTCCATTCCATTCCGTTCCATCCCGTTCCATTCCGTTCCATTCCATTCGATTCCATTCGATTCCATTCGATTCCATTCCATTCCATTCCATTCCATTCATTCCATTCCATTCCATTCCATTCCTTTCCATTCCAATCCATTCCGTTCTACTCGGGTTGATTCCATTCCATTCCATTCCATTCCATTCCATTCCATTCCATTCCATTCCATTCCATTCGATTCCATTCCAATCCATTCCATTCTATTCCATTCCATTCCATTCTATTCCATTGAATTCCATTCCATTCCATTCCATTCCATTCCATTCCATTCCATTCCATTCCATTCCTTTCCATTCCATTCCGTTCTACTCGGGTTGATTCCATTCCATTCCATTCCATTCCATTCCATTCCATTCCATTCCATTCCACTCCATTCCATCCCTTTCCATTCCATTCCATTCCATTCCACTCCATTCCATCCGATTCCATTCGATTCCATTCCATTCCATTCAATTCCATTCCATTCCATTTCATTCTATTCCACTGAATTCCATTCCATTCCATTCCATTCCATTCCAATCCACTCCATTCTATTCGGGTTGATTCCATTCCATTCTATTCCATTCCATTCCATTCCATTCCATTCCATTCCATTCCATTCTATTCGATTCCATTCCATTCCATTCCATTCCATTCCATTCTTTTCGATTCCATTCCATTCCATTCCATTCCATTCCATTCCTTTCGATTCCATTCCATTCCATTCCATTCCATTCCATTCCATTCCAAACCATTCCATTCCATTCCGTTCTACTCGGGTTTATTCCATTCCATTCCATTCCATTCGATTCTATTCCATTGAATTCCATTCCATTCCATTCCATTCCATTCCATTCCATTCCATTCCATTCCATTCCATTCCATTCCATTCTACTCGGGTTGATTCCATTCCATTGCATTCCATTCCATTCCATTCCATTCGATTCCATTCTATTCCATTCCATTCCATTCCATTCCATTCCATTCCATTTCATTCCATTCCATTCCATTCCATGCCATTCCATTCCATTCCATTCCATTCCATTCCGTTCTACTCGGGTTGATTCCACTCCATTCCATTCCATTCCATTCCATTCCATTTCTTTGAATGACATTCCATTCCATTCCATTCCATTCCGTTCTACTCGGGTTGATTCCATTCCATTCCACTCCATTCCATTCCATTCCATTCCATTCCATTCGATTCCATTCGATTCCATTCCATTCCATTCCATTCCATTCCATTCATTCCATTCCATTACAATCCATTCCATTCTACTCGGGTTGATTCCATACCATTTCATTGCATTCCATTCTATTCCATTCAATTCCATTCCATTCCATTCCATTCCATTCCATTCCATTCCATTCCATTCCATTCCGTTCCATTCCATTCGATTCCATTCCATTCCATTCCATTGCATTCCATTCCATTCGATTCCATTCGATTCCATTCCATTCCATTCCATTCCATTCCATTCCATTCCATTCCATTCCATTCCATTCCATTCCATTCCTTTCCATTCCATTCCATTCCGTTCTACTCGGGTTGATTCCATTCCATTCCATTCAATTCCATTCCATTCCATTCCATTCCATTCCATTATATTCCATTGAATTCCATTCCATTCCATTCCATTCCATTCCATTCCATTCCATTCCATTCCATTCCATTCCATTCCATTCCATTCCATTCCATTCCGTTCTACTCGGGTTGATTCCATTCCATTCCATTCCATTCCATTCCATTCCATTCCATTCCATTCCATTCCATTCCATTCCATTCCATTCCATTCCATTCCATTCCGTTCTACTCGGGTTGATTCCATTCCATTCCATTCCATTCCTTTCCATTCCATTCCATTCCATTCCATTCCATTCCATTCCATTCCATTCCATTCCATTCCATTTCATTCCATTCCATTCCATTCCATTCCATTCCATTCCATTCCATTCCGTTCTACTCGGGTTGATTCCATTCCATTCCATTCCATTCCATTCCATTCCATTACATTACATTCGATTCCATTCGATTCCATTCGATTCCATTCTATTCCATTCCATTCCATTACATTATATTCCATTCCATTCCAATCCATTCCATTCTACTCGGGTTGATTCCATTCCATTCGATTCCATTCCATTCCATTCCCTTCCATTCCATTCCATTCGGTTCCATTCGATTCCATTCGATTCCATTCCATTCCATTCCAATCCATTCCATTCTACTCGGGTTGATTCCATTCCATTCCATTCCAGTCTATTCCATTCCTTTCCATTTCATTCCAGTCGATTCCATTCGATTCCATTCCATTCCTTTCCATTTCATTGCATTCCATTCCATTCCATTCCATTCCATTCCATTCCATTCCATTCCATTCCATTCCATTCGATTCCATTCCATTCCATTCCATTCCATTCCATTCCATTCCATTCCATTCCATTCCATTCCATTATATTCCATTGAATTCCATTCCATGCCATTCCATTCCATTCCATTCCATTCCATTCCATTCCATTCCATTCCGTTCTACTCGGGTTGATTCCATTCCATTCCATTCCATTCCATTCCATTCCATTCCATTCCATTCCATTCCTTTCCATTCCATTCCATTCCATTCCATTCTATTCTATTGAATTCCATTCCATTCCATTCCATTCCATTCCATTCCATTCCATTATATTCCATTGAATTCCATTCCATGCCATTCCATTCCATTCCATTCCATTCCATTCCATTCCATTCCATTCCATTCCGTTCTACTCGGGTTGATTCCATTCCTTTCCATTCCATTCCATTCCATTCCATTCTATTCTATTGAATTCCATTCCATTCCATTCCATTCCATTCCTATCCATTCCATTCTACTCGGGTTGATTCCATTCCATTCCATTCCATTCCATTCCATTCCATTCCATTCCATTCCATTCCATTCCATTCTATTCTATTGAATTCCATTCCATTCCATTCCATTCCATTCCTATCCATTCCATTCTTCTCGGGTTGATTCCATTCCATTCCATTCCATTCCATTCCGTTCCATTCCATTCCATTCCATTCCATTCCATTCCATTCCATTCCATTCCATTCCATTCCGTTCTACTCGGGTTCATTCCATTCCATTCCATTCCATTCCATTCCATTCCATTCCATTCCATTCCGTTCTACTCGGGTCCATTCCATTCCTTTCCATTCCATTCGATTCCATTCCATTCCATTCCACTCTATTCCATTCCATTCCATTCCAATCCATTCCATTCTACTCGGGTTGATTCCTTTCCATTCCATTCCATTCCATTCCATTCCATTCCACTCCATTCCATTCCATTCCATTCCATTCCATTCCATTCCATTCCATTCCATTCCTTTCTACTCGGGTTGTTTCCCTTCCATTCCATTCCATTCCATTCCATTCCATTCCATTCCATTCCATTCCATTCCATTGAATTCCATTCCATTCCATTCCATTCCGTTCCATTCTATTCCATTCAATTCCATTCCATTCCATTCCATTCCATTCCATTGAATTCCATTCCATTCCATTCCATTCCGTTCCATTCTATTCCATTCCATTCCATTCCATTCTATTCCATTTAATTCCATTCCATTCCATTCCATTCCATTCCATTCCATTCCATTCCATTCCATTCCATTCCGTTCTACTCAGGTTGATTCCATTCCATTCCATTCCATTCCATTCCATTCCATTCCATTCCATTCCATTCTATTCTATTGAATTCCATTCCATTCCATTCCATTCCATTCCAATCCATTCCATTCTACTCGGATTTATTCCATTCCATTCCATTCCATTCCATTCCATTCCAATCCATTCCATTCTACTCGGGTTGATTCCATTCCATTCCATTCCTTTCCATTCCATTCCATTCCATTCCATTCCCTTCCTTTCCATTCCATTAGGTTCCATTCGATTCCATTCGATTCCATTCCATTTCACTCCATTCCATTCCGTTCCGTTCCGTTCCGTTCCTTTCCGTTCCTTTCCGTTCCGTTCCATTCCATTCCGTTCTACTCGGGTTGATTCCATTCTATTCCACTCCATTCCATTCGATTCCATTCGATTCCATTCGATTCCATTCCATTCCATTCCATTCCATTCTATTTCATTCTATTCCATTGAATTCCATTCCATTCCATTCCATTCCATTCCATTCCAATCCATTCCATTCTACTCGGGTTGATTCCATTCCATTCCATTCGATTCCATTCCATTCCATTCCATTCCATTCCATTCCATTCCATTCCATTCCATTCCATTCCATTCCATTCCATTGGATTCCATTCCATTCCATTCCATTCCATTCCATTCAATTCCATTCCATTCCATTCCGTTCTACTCGGGTTCATTCCATTCCATTCCATTCCATTCCATTCCATTCCATTCCATTCCATTCCATTCCATTCCATTCTATTCCATTCCATTCCATTCCATTCGATTCCATTCCATTCCATTCCTTTCCATTCCATTCCATTCCATTCTATTCTATTCCATTTAATTCCATTCCATTCCATTCCATTCCATTCCATTCCATTCCATTCCATTCTACTCGGGTAGATTCCGTTCCATTCCATTCCATTCCTTTCCATTCCATTCCATTCCATTGCATTCGATTCCATTCGATTCCATTGCATTGCATTCCATTCCATTCCATTCCATTCCATTCCAATCCATTCCATTCTACTCGGGTTGATTCCATTCCATTCCATTCCATTCCATTCCATTCCATTCCATTCCATTCCATTCCATTCCATTCGATTCCATTCGATTCCATTCCATTCCATTCCATTCAATTCCTTTCCATTCCATTCCGTTCTAGTCGGGTTCATTCCATTCCATTCCATTCCATTCCATTCTATTCCATTCCATTCCACTCCATTCCATTCGATTCCATTCGATTCCATTCGATTCCATTCCATTCGATTCCATTCCATTCCAATCCATTCCATTCCATTCCATTCGATTCCATTCGATTCCATTCCATTCCATTCCATTCCATTCCATTCCATTCCATTCCATTCCATTCCTTTCCATTCCATTCCATTCCATTCCATTCTATTCCATTTAATTCCATTCCATTCCATTCCATTCCATTCCATTCCATTCCATTCCATTCCATTCCATTCCATGCCATTCCATTCCATTCGATTCCATTCGATTCCATTCCATACCATTCCATTCCATTCCATTCCAATCCATTCCATTCTACTCGGGTTGATTCCATTCCATTGCATTCCATTCCATTCCATTCCATTCCATTCCATTCCCTTCCTTTCCATTCCATTCGGTTCCATTCGATTCCATTCTATTCCATTCCATTTCTCTCCATTCCATTCCGTTCCGTTCCGTTCAGTTCCTTTCCGTTCCTTTCCGTTCCATTCCATTCCATTCCGTTCTACTCGGGTTGATTCCATTCTATTCCACTCCATTCCATTCGATTCCATTCGATTCCATTCGATTCCATTCCATTCCATTGCATTCCATTCTATTTCATTCTATTCCATTAAATTCCATTCCATTCCATTCCAATCCATTCCATTCTACTCGGGTTGATTCCATTCCATTCCATTCCATTCCATTCCATTCCATTCCATTCCATTCCATTCCATTCCATTCCATTCCATTCGATTCCAATCCATTCCATTCCATTCCATTCCTTTCCATTCAATTCCATTCCATACCATTCCGTTCTACTCGGGTTCACTCCATTCCATTCCATTCCACTCCATTCTATTCCATTCCATTCCATTCCATTCCATTCCATTCCATTCGATTCCATTCCATTCCATTCCATTCCATTCCATTCCATTCCATTCCATTCCATTCCATTCCATTCCATTCCATTTCACACCATTCCATTCCATTCCGTTCTGTTCCGTTCCGTTCCGTTCCATTCCGTTCCATTCCATTCCGTTCTACTCGGGTTGTTTCCATTCTATTCCACTCCATTCCATTCGATTCCACTCCATTCCGTTCCATTCCATTCCATTCCATTCCATTCCATTCCATTCCATTCCTTTCGATTCCATTCCATTCCATTCCATTCCATTCCATTCCATTCCATTCCATTCCATTCTATTCCATTCTACTTGGGTAGATTCCATTCCATTCCATTCCATTCCATTCCATTCCCTTCCATTCCATTCCATTCCCTTCCTTTCCATTCCATTCGGTTCCATTCGATTCCATTTGATTCCATTCCAGTTCACTCCATTCCATTCCGTTCCGTTCCGTTCCGTTCCGTTCCGTTCCATTCCATTCCGTTCTACTCGGGTTGATTCCATTCTATTCCACTCCACTCCATTCAATTCAATTCGATTCCATTCGATTCCATTCGATTCCATTCCATTCCATTCCATTACAGTCCATTCCATTCCATTCCATTACAATCCATTCCATTCTACTCGGGTTGATTCCATTCCATTTCATTCCATTCCATTCTATTCCATTGAATTCCATTCCATTCCATTCCATTCCATTCCATTCCATTCCATTCCATTCCGTTCCATTCCATTCGATTCCATTCCATTCCATTCCATTCCATTCCATTCCATTCCATTCGATTCCATTCGATTCCATTCGATTCCATTCCATTCCATTCCATTCCATTCCATTCCATTCAATTCCATTCCATTCCATTCCTTTCCATTCCATTCCATTCCGTTCTACTCGGGTTGATTCCATTCCATTCCATTCCATTCCATTCCATTCCATTCCATTCCATTCCATTCAATTATATTCCATTGAATTCCATTCCATTCCATTCCATTCCATTTCTTTCCATTCCATTCCGTTCTACTCGGGTTGATTCCATTCCACTCCATTCCATTCCATTCCATTCCATTCCATTCCATTCCGTTCCATTCCGTTCCATTCCATTCGATTCCATTCGATTCCATTCGATTCCATTCCATTCCATTCCATTCCATTCAATTCCATTCCATTTCATTTCATTCTATTCCACTGAATTCCATTCCATTCCATTCCATTCCTTTCCATTCCAGTCCATTCCGTTCTACTCGGGTTGAATCCATTCCATTCCATTCCATTCCTTTCCATTCCATTACAATCCATTCCATTCGATTCCATTCCATTCCATTCCATTCCATTCCATTCCATTCGATTCCATTCGATTCCATTCGATTCCATTCCATTCCATTCCATTCCATTCCATTCCATTCCATTCCATTCCATTCCATTCCTTTCCATTCCATTCCATTCCGTTCTACTCGGGTTGATTCCATTCCATTCCATTCCATTCCATTCCATTCCATTCCGTTCCATTCCATTATATTCCATTGAATTCCATTCCATTCCATTCCATTCCATTCCATTCCATTCCATTCCATTCCATTCCATTCCATTCCATTCCATTCCATTCCGTTCTACTCGGGTTGATTCCATTGCATTCCATTCCATTCCATTCCATTCCATTCCATTCCATTCCATTCCATTCCAATCCATTCCATTCTACTCGGGTTGATTCCATTCCATTCCATTCCAGTCTATTCCATTCCTTTCCATTTCATTCCAGTCCATTCCATTCGATTCCATTCCATTCCTTTCCATTTCATTGCATTCCATTCCATTCCATTCCATTTCGTTCCATTCCATTCCATTCCTTTCTACTCGGGTTGATTCCATTCTATTCCATTCCATTCCATTCGATTCCGTTCGATTCCATTCGATTCCATTCCATTCCATTCCATTCCATTCCATTCCATTCCATTCTATTCCATTGAATTCCATTCCATTCCATTCCATTCGATTCCATTCGATTCCATTCCATTCCATTCCATTCCCTTCCATTCCATTCCATTCGGTTCCATTCGATTCCATTCGATTCCATTCCATTTCACTCCATTTCATTCCTTTCCGTTCCGTTCCATTCCGTTCCGTTCCATTCCATTCCTTTCTACTCGGGTTGATTCCATTCTATTCCACTCCATTCCATTCGATTCCATTCGATTCCATTCGATTCCATTCCATTCCATTCCATTCCATTCCTTTCCATTCCATTTCATTCCATTCCATTCCATTCCATGCCATTCCATTCCATTCCATTCCATTCCATGCCATTCCATTCCATTCCATTCCATTCCGTTCTACTCGGGTTGATTCCATTCCATTCTATTCCATTCCATTCCATTCCATTTCTTTGAATTCCATTCCATTCCATTCCATTCCATTCCGTTCTACTCGGGTTGATTCCATTCCTTTCCATTCCATTCCATTCCATTCCATTGCATTCCATTCCATTCCAATCCATTCCATTCTACTCGGGTTGATTCCATTCCATTCCATTCCATTCCATTCTATTCCATTGAATTAAATTCCATTCCATTCCATTCCATTCCATTCCATTCCATTCCATTCCATTCCATTCCATTCCATTCCGTTCTACTCGGGTTGATTCTATTCCCTTCCATTCCATTCCATTAAATTCCATTGAATTCCATTCCATTCCATTCCATTCCTTTCCATTCCATTCCATTCAATTCCATTCCGTTCTACTCGGGTTGATTCCATTCCATTCCATTCCATTCCATTCCATTCCATACCATTCGATTCCATTCGATTCCATTCCATTCCATTCCATTCCATTCCATTACAATCCATTCCATTCTACTCGGGTTGATTCCATTCCATTTCATTCCATTCCATTCTATTCCATTGAATTCCATTCCATTCCATTCCTTTCCATTCCATTCCATTCCATTCCGTTCCATTCCATTCGATTCCATTCCATTCCATTCCATTCCATTCCATTCCATTCGATTCCATTCGATTCCATTCGATTACATTCCATTCCATTCCATTCCATTCCTTTCCATTCCATTCCATTCATTCCATTCCTTTCCATTCCATTCCATTCCGTTCTACTCGGGTTGATTCCATTCCATTCCATTCCATTCCATTCCATTCCATTCCATTCCATTCCATTCCATTATATTCCATTGAATTCCATTCCATTCCATTCCATTCCATTCCATTCCATTCCATTCCATTCCATTCCATTCCATTCCATTCCGTTCTACTCGGGTTGATTCCATTCCATTCCATTCCATTCCATTCCATTCCATTCCATTCCATTCCATTCCATTCCATTCCATTCCATCCCATTCGATTCCATTCCATTCCATTCCATTCCATTCCATTCCGTTCCATCCCGTTCCATTCCGTTCCATTCCATTCGATTCCATTCGATTCCATTCGATTCCATTCCATTCCATTCCATTCCATTCATTCCATTCCATTCCATTCCATTCCTTTCCATTCCAATCCATTCCGTTCTACTCGGGTTGATTCCATTCCATTCCATTCCATTCCATTCCATTCCATTCCATTCCATTCCATTCCATTCGATTCCATTCCAATCCATTCCATTCTATTCCATTCCATTCCATTCTATTCCATTGAATTCCATTCCATTCCATTCCATTCCATTCCATTCCATTCCATTCCATTCCATTCCTTTCCATTCCATTCCGTTCTACTCGGGTTGATTCCATTCCATTCCATTCCATTCCATTCCATTCCATTCCATTCCATTCCATTCCACTCCATTCCATCCCTTTCCATTCCATTCCATTCCATTCCACTCCATTCCATCCGATTCCATTCGATTCCATTCCATTCCATTCAATTCCATTCCATTCCATTTCATTCTATTCCACTGAATTCCATTCCATTCCATTCCATTCCATTCCAATCCACTCCATTCTATTCGGGTTGATTCCATTCCATTCTATTCCATTCCATTCCATTCCATTCCATTCCATTCCATTCTATTCGATTCCATTCCATTCCATTCCATTCCATTCCATTCTTTTCGATTCCATTCCATTCCATTCCATTCCATTCCATTCCTTTCGATTCCATTCCATTCCATTCCATTCCATTCCATTCCATTCCAAACCATTCCATTCCATTCCGTTCTACTCGGGTTTATTCCATTCCATTCCATTCCATTCGATTCTATTCCATTGAATTCCATTACATTCCATTCCATTCCATTCCATTCCATTCCATTCCATTCCATTCCATTCCATTCTACTCGGGTTGATTCCATTCCATTGCATTCCATTCCATTCCATTCCATTCGATTCCATTCTATTCCATTCCATTCCATTCCATTCCATTCCATTCCATTTCATTCCATTCCATTCCATTCCATGCCATTCCATTCCATTCCATTCCATTCCATTCCGTTCTACTCGGGTTGATTCCACTCCATTCCATTCCATTCCATTCCATTCCATTTCTTTGAATGCCATTCCATTCCATTCCATTCCATTCCGTTCTACTCGGGTTGATTCCATTCCATTCCACTCCATTCCATTCCATTCCATTCCATTCCATTCGATTCCATTCGATTCCATTCCATTCCATTCCATTCCATTCCATTCATTCCATTCCATTACAATCCATTCCATTCTACTCGGGTTGATTCCATACCATTTCATTGCATTCCATTCTATTCCATTCAATTCCATTCCATTCCATTCCATTCCATTCCATTCCATTCCATTCCATTCCATTCCGTTCCATTCCATTCGATTCCATTCCATTCCATTCCATTGCATTCCATTCCATTCGATTCCATTCGATTCCATTCCATTCCATTCCATTCCATTCCATTCCATTCCATTCCATTCCATTCCATTCCATTCCATTCCATTCCATTCCATTCCTTTCCATTCCATTCCATTCCGTTCTACTCGGGTTGATTCCATTCCATTCCATTCAATTCCATTCCATTCCATTCCATTCCATTCCATTATATTCCATTGAATTCCATTCCATTCCATTCCATTCCATTCCATTCCATTCCATTCCATTCCATTCCATTCCATTCCATTCCATTCCATTCCGTTCTACTCGGGTTGATTCCATTCCATTCCATTCCATTCCATTCCATTCCATTCCATTCCATTCCATTCCATTCCATTCCATTCCATTCCATTCCGTTCTACTCGGGTTGATTCCATTCCATTCCATTCCATTCCTTTCCATTCCATTCCATTCCATTCCATTCCATTCCATTCCATTCCATTCCATTTCATTCCATTCCATTCCATTCCATTCCATTCCATTCCATTCCATTCCATTCCGTTCTACTCGGGTTGATTCCATTCCATTCCATTCCATTCCATTCCATTCCATTACATTCCATTCGATTCCATTCGATTCCATTCGATTCCATTCTATTCCATTCCATTCCATTACATTATATTCCATTCCATTCCAATCCATTCCATTCTACTCGGGTTGATTCCATTCCATTCGATTCCATTCCATTCCATTCCCTTCCATTCCATTCCATTCGGTTCCATTCGATTCCATTCGATTCCATTCCATTCCATTCCAATCCATTCCATTCTACTCGGGTTGATTCCATTCCATTCCATTCCAGTCTATTCCATTCCTTTCCATTTCATTCCAGTCGATTCCATTCGATTCCATTCCATTCCTTTCCATTTCATTGCATTCCATTCCATTCCATTCCATTCCATTCCATTCCATTCCATTCCATTCCATTCGATTCCATTCCATTCCATTCCATTCCATTCCATTCCATTCCATTCCATTATATTCCATTGAATTCCATTCCATGCCATTCCATTCCATTCCATTCCATTCCATTCCATTCCATTCCATTCCGTTCTACTCGGGTTGATTCCATTCCATTCCATTCCATTCCATTCCATTCCATTCCATTCCATTCCATTCCTTTCCATTCCAATCCATTCCGTTCTACTGGGGTTGATTCCATTCCATTCCATTCCATTCCATTCCATTCCATTCCATTCCATTCCATTCCATTCCATTCGATTCCATTCCAATCCATTCCATTCTATTCCATTCCATTCCATTCTATTCCATTGAATTCCATTCCATTCCATTCCATTCCATTCCATTCCATTCCATTCCATTCGATTCCATTCCATTCCATTCCATTCCATTCCATTCCATTCCATTCCATTCCATTCCATTCCATTCCATTATATTCCATTGAATTCCATTCCATTCCATTCCATTCCATTCCATTCCATTCCATTCCATTCCATTCCATTCCTTTCTACTCGGGTTGATTCCATTCCATTCCATTCCATTCCATTCCATTCCATTCCATTCCATTCCATTCCATTCCTTTCCATTCCAATCCATTCCGTTCTACTCGGGTTGATTCCATTCCTTTCCATTCCATTCCATTCCATTCCATTCCATTTAATTATATTCCATTCCATTTCAATCCATTCCATTCTACTCGGGTTGATTCAATTCCATTCCATTCCATTCCATTCCATTCCATTGAATTCCATTCCATTCCATTCCATTCCATTCCATTCCGTTCTACTCGGGTTGATTCTATTCCCTTCCATTCCATTCCATTCCATTCCATTGAATTCCATTCCATTCCATTCCATTCCTTTCCATTCCATTCCATTCAATTCCATTCCGTTCTACTCGGGTTGATTCCTTTCCATTCCATTCCATTCCATTCCATTCCATTCCATTCCATTCCATTCCATTCGATTCCATTCGATTCCATTCCATTCCATTCCATTCCATTCCATTCCGTTCCATTCCATTCGATTCCATTCCATTCCATTCCATTGCATTCCATTCCATTCGATTCCATTCGATTCCATTCCATTACATTCCATTCCATTCCATTCCATTCCATTCCATTCCATTCCATTCCATTCCATTCCATTCCTTTCCATTCCAGTCCATTCCGTTCTACTCGGGTTGAATCCATTCCATTCCATTCCATTCCATTCCATTCCATTCCATTCCATTCCATTCCGTTCTACTCGGGTTGATTCCATTCCATTCCATTCCATTCCATTCCATTCCATTCCATTCCATTCCATTCCATTCCATTCCAATCCATTCCATTCTACTCGGGTTGATTCCATTCCATTCCATTCCAGTCTATTCCATTCCTTTCCATTTCATTCCAGTCCATTCCATTCGATTCCATTCCATTCCTTTCCATTTCATTGCATTCCATTCCATTCCATTCCATTTCGTTCCATTCCATTCCATTCCTTTCTACTCGGGTTGATTCCATTCTATTCCAATCCATTCCATTCGATTCCATTCGATTCCATTCGATTCCATTCCATTCCATTCCATTCCATTCCATTCCATTCCATTCCATTCTATTCCATTGAATTCCATTCCATTCCATTCCATTCGATTCCATTCGATTCCATTCCATTCCATTCCCTTCCATCCCATTCCATTCGGTTCCATTCGATTCCATTCGATTCCATTCCATTTCACTCCATTTTATTCCTTTCCGTTCCGTTCCATTCCGTTCCGTTCCATTCCATTCCTTTCTACTCGGGTTGATTCCATTCTATTCCACTCCATTCCATTCGATTCCATTCGATTCCATTCGATTCCATTCCATTCCATTCCATTCCATTCCATTCCATTTCATTCCATTCCATTCCATTCCATGCCATTCCATTCCATTCCATTCCATTCCATGCCATTCCATTCCATTCCATTCCATTCCGTTCTACTCGGGTTGATTCCATTCCATTCTATTCCATTCCATTCCATTCCATTTCTTTGAATTCCATTCCATTCCATTCCATTCCATTCCGTTCTACTCGGGTTGATTCCATTCCTTTCCATTCCATTCCATTCCATTCCATTCCATTCCATTCCATTCCAATCCATTCCATTCTACTCGGGTTGATTCCATTCCATTCCATTCCATTCCATTCTATTCCATTGAATTAAATTCCATTCCATTCCATTCCATTCCATTCCATTCCATTCCATTCCATTCCATTCCATTCCATTCCATTCCGTTCTACTCGGGTTGATTCTATTCCCTTCCATTCCATTCCATTCCATTCCATTGAATTCCATTCCATTCCATTCCATTCCTTTCCATTCCATTCCATTCAATTCCATTCCGTTCTACTCGGGTTGATTCCATTCCATTCCATTCCATTCCATTCCATTCCATTCCATTCCATACCATTCGATTCCATTCGATTCCATTCCATTCCATTCCATTCCATTCCATTACAATCCATTCCATTCTACTCGGGTTGATTCCATTCCATTTCATTCCATTCCATTCTATTCCATTGAATTCCATTCCATTCCATTCCTTTCCATTCCATTCCATTCCATTCCGTTCCATTCCATTCGATTCCATTCCATTCTATTCCATTCCATTCCATTCCATTCGATTCCATTCGATTCCATTCGATTACATTCCATTCCATTCCATTCCATTCCTTTCCATTCCATTCCATTCATTCCATTCCTTTCCATTCCATTCCATTCCGTTCTACTCGGGTTGATTCCATTCCATTCCATTCCATTCCATTCCATTCCATTCCATTCCATTCCATTCCATTCCATTCCATTATATTCCATTGAATTCCATTCCATTCCATTCCATTCCATTCCATTCCATTCCATTCCATTCCATTCCATTCCGTTCTACTCGGGTTGATTCCATTCCATTCCATTCCATTCCATTCCATTCCATTCCATTCCATTCCATTCCATTCCATTCGATTCCATTCCATTCCATTCCATTCCATTCCATTCCGTTCCATCCCGTTCCATTCCGTTCCATTCCATTCGATTCCATTCGATTCCATTCGATTCCATTCCATTCCATTCCATTCCATTCCATTCCTTTCCATTCCAATCCATTCCGTTCTACTCGGGTTGATTCCATTCCATTCCATTCCATTCCATTCCATTCCATTCCATTCCATTCCATTCCATTCCATTCCATTCCATTCGATTCCATTCCAATCCATTCCATTCTATTCCATTCCATTCCATTCTATTCCATTGAATTCCCTTCCATTCCATTCCATTCCATTCCATTCCATTCCATTCCTTTCCATTCCATTCCGTTCTACTCGGGTTGATTCCATTCCATTCCATTCCATTCCATTCCATTCCATTCCATTCCAATCCATTCCATTCCATTCCATTCCATTCCACTCCATTCCATCCCTTTCCATTCCATTCCATTCCATTCCACTCCATTCCATCCGATTCCATTCGATTCCATTCCATTCCATTCAATTCCATTCCGTTCCATTTCATTCTATTCCACTGAATTCCATTCCATTCCATTCCATTCCATTCCAATCCACTCCATTCTATTCGGGTTGATTCCATTCCATTCTATTCCATTCCATTCCATTCCATTCCATTCCATTCCATTCCATTCCATTCTATTCGATTCCATTCCATTCCATTCCATTCCATTCCATTCTTTTCGATTCCATTCCATTCCATTCCATTCCATTCCTTTCGATTCCATTCCATTCCATTCCATTCCATTCCATTCCATTCCAAACCATTCCATTCCATTCCGTTCTACTCGGGTTTATTCCATTCCATTCCATTCTATTCGATTCTATTCCATTGAATTCCATTCCATTCCATTCCATTCCATTCCATTCCATTCCATTCCATTCCATTCCATTCTACTCGGGTTGATTCCATTCCATTGCATTCCATTCCATTCCATTCCATTCGATTCCATTCTATTCCATTCCATTCCATTCCATTCCATTTCATTCCATTCCATTTCATTCCATTCCATTCCATTCCATGCCATTCCATTCCATTCCATTCCATTCCATTCCGTTCTACTCGGGTTGATTCCACTCCATTCCATTCCATTCCATTCCATTCCATTTCTTTGAATGCCATTCCATTCCATTCCATTCCATTCCGTTCTACTCGGGTTGATTCCATTCCATTCCACTCCATTCCATTCCATTCCATTCCATTCCATTCGATTCCATTCGATTCCATTCCATTCCATTCCATTCCATTCCATTCCATTCATTCCATTCCATTACAATCCATTCCATTCTACTCGGGTTGATTCCATACCATTTCATTGCATTCCATTCTATTCCATTCAATTCCATTCCATTCCATTCCATTCCATTCCATTCCATTCCATTCCATTCCATTCCGTTCCATTCCATTCCATTCCATTCCATTCCATTCCATTCCATTCCATTCCATTCCATTCCATTCCATTCCATTCCATTCCATTCCGTTCTACTCGGGTTGATTCCATTCCATTCCATTCCATTCCATTCCATTCCATTCCATTCCATTCCGTTCTACTCGGGTTGATTCCATTCCATTCCATTCCATTCCTTTCCATTCCATTCCATTCCATTGAATTCCATTCCATTCCATTCCATTCCATTCCATTCCATTCCATTCCATTCCATTCCATTCCATTCCATTCCATTCCATTCCGTTCTACTCGGGTTGATTCCATTCCATTCCATTCCATTCCATTCCATTACATTCCATTACATTCCATTCGATTCCATTCGATTCCATTCGATTCCATTCTATTCCATTCCATTCCATTACATTATATTCCATTCCATTCCAATCCATTCCATTCTACTCGGGTTGATTCCATTCCATTCCATTCCATTCCATTCCATTCCCTTCCATTCCATTCCATTCGGTTCCATTCGATTCCATTCGATTCCATTCCATTACATTCCAATCCATTCCATTCTACTCGGGTTGATTCCATTCCATTCCATTCCAGTCTATTCCATTCCTTTCCATTTCATTCCAGTCGATTCCATTCGATTCCATTCCATTCCTTTCCATTTCATTGCATTCCATTCCATTCCATTCCATTCCATTCCATTCCATTCCATTCCATTCCATTCCATTATATTCCATTGAATTCCATTCCATGCCATTCCATTCCATTCCATTCCATTCCATTCCATTCCATTCCATTCCATTCCGTTCTACTCGGGTTGATTCCATTCCATTCCATTCCATTCCATTCCATTCCATTCCATTCCATTCCATTCCTTTCCATTCCAATCCATTCCGTTCTACTCGGGTTGATTCCATTCCATTCCATTCCATTCCATTCCATTCCATTCCATTCGATTCCATTCCAATCCATTCCATTCTATTCCATTCCATTCCATTCTATTCCATTGAATTCCATTCCATTCCATTCCATTCCATTCCATTCCATTCCATTCCATTCCTTTCCATTCCATTCCGTTCTACTCGGGTTGATTCCATTCCATTCCATTCCATTCCATTCCATTCCATTCCATTCCAATCCATTCCATTCCATTCCATTCCATTCCACTCCATTCCATCCCTTTCCATTCCATTCCATTCCATTCCACTCCATTCCATCCGATTCCATTCGATTCCATTCCATTCCATTCAATTCCATTCCATTCCATTTCATTCTATTCCACTGAATTCCATTCCATTCCATTCCATTCCATTCCAATCCACTCCATTCTATTCGGGTTGATTCCATTCCATTCTATTCCATTCCATTCCATTCCATTCCGTTCCATTCCATTTCATTCTATTCGATTCCATTCCATTCCATTCCATTCCATTCCATTCTTTTCGATTCCATTCCATTGCATTCCATTCCATTCCATTCCTTTCGATTCCATTCCATTCCATTCCATTCCATTCCATTCCATTCCATTCCAAACCATTCCATTCCATTCCGTTCTACTCGGGTTTATTCCATTTCATTCCATTCTATTCGATTCTATTCCATTGAATTCCATTCCATTCCATTCCATTCCATTCCATTCCATTCCATTCCATTCCATTCTACTCGGGTTGATTCCATTCCATTGCATTCCATTCCATTCCATTCCATTCCATTCCATTCTATTCCATTCCATTCCATTCCATTCCATTCCATTCCATTCCATTTCATTCCATTCCATTCCATTCCATTCCATTCCATTCCATTCCATTCCATTTCATTCCATTCCATTCCATTCCATGCCATTCCATTCCATTCCATTCCATTCCATTCCGTTCTACTCGGGTTGATTCCACTCCATTCCATTCCATTCCATTCCATTCCATTTCTTTGAATGCCATTCCATTCCATTCCATTCCATTCCGTTCTACTCGGGTTGATTCCATTCCATTCCACTCCATTCCATTCCATTCCATTCCATTCCATTCGATTCCATTCGATTCCATTCCATTCCATTCCATTCCATTCCATTCATTCCATTCCATTACAATCCATTCCATTCTACTCGGGTTGATTCCATACCATTTCATTGCATTCCATTCTATTCCATTCAATTCCATTCCATTCCATTCCATTCCATTCCATTCCATTCCATTCCATTCCATTCCGTTCCATTCCATTCGATTCCATTCCATTCCATTCCATTGCATTCCATTTCATTCGATTCCATTCGATTCCATTCCATTCCATTCCATTCCATTCCATTCCATTCCATTCCATTCCATTCCATTCCATTCCATTCCATTCCATTCCGTTCTACTCTGGTTGTTTCCATTCCATTCCATTCCATTCCATTCCATTCCATTCCATTCCATTCCATTCCATTCCATTCCATTATATTCCATTGAATTCCATTCCATTCCATTCCATTCCATTCCATTCCATTCCATTCCATTCCATTCCATTCCATTCCATTCCGTTCTACTCGGGTTGATTCCATTCCATTCCATTCCATTCCATTCCATTCCATTCCATTCCATTCCATTCCGTTCTACTCGGGTTGATTCCATTCCATTCCATTCCATTCCTTTCCATTCCATTCCATTCCATTGAATTCCATTCCATTCCATTCCATTCCATTCCATTCCATTCCATTCCATTCCATTCCATTCCATTCCATTCCATTCCATTCCGTTCTACTCGGGTTGGTTCCATTCCATTCCATTCCATTCCATTCCATTCCATTACATTCCATTCGATTCCATTCGATTCCATTCGATTCCATTCTATTCCATTCCATTCCATTACATTATATTCCATTCCATTCCAATCCATTCCATTCTACTCGGGTTGATTCCATTCCATTCGATTCCATTCCATTCCATTCCCTTCCATTCCATTCCATTCGGTTCCATTCGATTCCATTCGATTCCATTCCATTACATTCCAATCCATTCCATTCTACTCGGGTTGATTCCATTCCATTCCATTCCAGTCTATTCCATTCCTTTCCATTTCATTCCAGTCGATTCCATTCGATTTCATTCCATTACTTTCCATTTCATTGCATTCCATTCCATTCCATTCCATTCCATTCCATTCCATTCCATTCCATTCCATTATATTCCATTGAATTCCATTCCATGCCATTCCATTCCATTCCATTCCATTCCATTCCATTCCGTTCTACTCGGGTTGATTCCATTCCATTCCATTCCATTCCATTCCATTCCATTCCATTCCATTCCATTCCTTTCCATTCCAATCCATTCCGTTCTACTCGGGTTGATTCCATTCCATTCCATTCCATTCCATTCCATTCCATTCCATTCCATTCGATTCCATTCCAATCCATTCCATTCTATTCCATTCCATTCCATTCTATTCCATTGAATTCCATTCCATTCCATTCCATTCCATTCCATTCCATTCCATTCGATTCCATTCCATTCCATTCCATTCCATTCCATTCCATTCCATTCCATTCCATTATATTCCATTCCATTCCATTCCATTCCATTCCATTCCATTCCATTCCATTCCATTCCATTCCATTCCGTTCTACTCGGGTTGATTCCATTCCATTCCATTCCATTCCATTCCATTCCATTCCATTCCATTCCTTTCCATTCCAATCCATTCCGTTCTACTCGGGTTGATTCCATTCCATTCCATTCCATTCCATTCCATTCCATTCCATTCCATTCCATTCCATTCCATTCGATTCCATTCCAATCCATTCCATTCTATTCCATTCCATTCCATTCTATTCCATGGAATTCCATTCCATTCCATTCCATTCCATT
The DNA here is from genome assembly GCF_029281585.2 of Gorilla gorilla gorilla. Lineage (NCBI taxonomy): Eukaryota > Metazoa > Chordata > Mammalia > Primates > Hominidae > Gorilla > Gorilla gorilla. The sequence continues at coordinate 59,730,226 of NC_073239.2, forward strand.
CCATTCCATTCCATTCCATTCCATTCCATTCCGTTCTACTCGGGTTGATTCCATTCTATTCCACTCCATTCCATTCGATTCCATTCGATTCCATTCGATTCTGTTCCATTCCATTCCATTTCATTTTTTCCATTGAATTACATTCCATTCCATTCCATTCCATTCCAATCCATTCCAATCTACTCGGGTTGATTCCATTCCATTCCATTCCATTCCATTCCATGCCACTCCATTCCATTCCATTCGATTCCATTCGATTCCATTCCATTCCATTCCATTCCATTCCATTCCATTCCATTCCATTCGATTCCATTCCATTCCTTTCCATTCCATTCCATTTCATTTTTTCCATTGAATTCCATTCCACTCCATTCCATTCCTTTCCAATCCATTCCAATCTACTCGGGTTGATTCCATTCCATTCCATTCCATTCCATTCCATTCCATTCCATTCCATTCCATTCGATTCCATTCCATTCCATTCCATTCCATTCGATTCGATTCCATTCCATTCCATTCCATTCCATTCCATTCCATTCCATTCCATTCCATTCCATTCCTATCCATTCCATTCTACTCGGGTTGATTCCATTCCATTCCATTCCATTCCATTCCATTCCATTCCATTCCATTCCATTCCTTTCCATTCAATTCCGTTCTACTCGGGTTGATTCCATTCCATTCCATTCCATTCCATTCCATTCCATTCCATTCCATTCCATTCCACTCCATTCCAATCCCTTTCCATTCAATTCCATTCCATTCCACTCCATTCCATCCGATTCCATTCCATTCCATTCCATTCCATTCAATTCCATTCCATTCCATTTCATTCTATTCCACTGAATTCCATTCCATTCCATTCCATTCCTTTCCAATCCACTCCATTCTATTCGGGTTGATTCCATTCCATTCCATTCCATTCTATTCCATTCCATTCCATTCCATTCCATTCGATTCCATTCCATTCCATTCCATTCGATTCCATTCCATACAATTCCATTCCATTCCATTCCATTCCTTTCGATTCCATTCCATTCCATTCCATTCCATTCTATTCGATTCAATTCCATTCCATTCCATTCCATTCCATTCCAAACCATTCCATTCCATTCCGTTCTACTCGGGTTCATTCCATTCCATTCCATTCCATTCCATTCTATTCCATTGAATTCCATTCCATTCCATTCCATTCCATTCCATTCCATTCCATTCCATTCCATTCTACTCGGGTTGATTCCATTCCATTGCATTCCATTCCATTCCATTCCATTCGATTCCATTCGATTCCATTCTATTCCATTCCATTCCATTCCATTCCATTCCATTCCATTCCAATCCATTCCATTCTACTCGTTTTGATTCCATTCCATTCCATTCCATTCCATTACCTTCCATTCCATTCCATTCGGTTCCTTTCGATTCCATTCGATTCCATTCCATTTCACTCCATTCCATTCCGTTCACTTCCGTTCCGTTCCGTTCCGTTCCGTTCTATTCGGGTTGATTCCATTCTATTCCACTCCATTCCATTCGATTCCATTCGATTCCATTCCATTCCATTCCATTCCATTCCATTCCATTCCATTCCATTCCATTCCATTCCATTCCATTCCATTCCATTCCATTCTATTCTATTGAATTCCATTCCATTCCATTCCATTCCATTCCATTCCAATCCATTCCATTCTACTCGGGTTGATTCCATTCCATTCCATTCCATTCCATTCCATTCCATTCCATTCCCTTCTATCCATTCCATTCGGTTCCCTTCGATTCCATTCGATTCCATTCCATTTCACTCCATTCCATTCGGTTCCATTCCGTTCCATTCCGTTCCGTTCCGTTCCGTTCCATTCCATTCCGTTCTACTCGGGTTGATTCCATTCTATTCCACTCCATTCCTTTCGATTCCATTCGATTCCATTCGATTCCATTCCATTCCATTCCATTCCATTCCATTCCATTTAATTTTTTCCATTGAATTCCATTCCATTCCATTCCATTCCATTCCAATCCATTCCAATCTACTCGGGTTGATTCCATTCCATTCCATTCCATTCCATTCCATTCCATTCCATTCCATTCCGTTCCATTCAATTCCATTCGATTCCATTCGATTCCATTCCATTCCATTCCATTCCATTCGATTCCATTCCATTCCATTCCATTCCATTCGATTCCATTCCATTCCATTCCATTCCATTCCATTCGATTCCATTCGATTCCATTCCATTCCATTCCATTCCATTCCATTCCATTTCATTTTTTCCATTGAATTCCATTCCATTCCATTCCATTCCATTCCAATCCATTCCAATCTACTCGGGTTGATTCCATTCCATTCCATTCCATTCCATTCCATTCCATTCCATTCCATTCCATTCCATTCCATTCCATTCCATTCCATTCGATTCCATTCCATTCCATTCCATTCCATTCCATTCCATTCCATTCGATTCCATTCGATTCCATTCCATTCCATTCCATTCCATTCCATTCCATTCAATTCCATTCCATTCCATTCCGTTCTACTCGGGTTCATTCCATTCCATTCCATTCCATTCCATTCCATTCCATTCCATTCCATTCCATTGCATTCCATTCCATTCCATTCCATTCCATTCCATTCCATTCCATTCCATTCCGTTCTACTCGGGTTGATTCCATTCCATTCCATTCCATTCCATTCCGTTCCATTCCATTCCATTCCATTCCATTCCATTCCATTCCATTCCATTTGGTTCCATTCGACTCCATTTGATTCCATTCCATTTCACTCCATTCCATTCCGTTCCGTTCCGTTCCGTTCTGTTCCGTTCCGTTCTATTCGGGTTGATTCCACTCTATTCCACTCTATTCCATTCGATTCCATTCGATTCCATTCGATTCCATTCCATTCCATTCCATTCCATTCCATTCCTTTCCATTCCCTTCCATTCCATTCTATTGAATTCCATTCCATTCCATTCCATTCCATTCCTATCCATTCCATTCTACTCGGGTTGATTCCATTCCGTTCCATTCCATTCCATTCCATTCCATTCCATTCCATTCCTTTCCATTCCATTCCATTCCATTCCATTCCATTCCGTTCTACTCGGGTTCATTCCATTCCATTCCATTCCATTCCATTCCATTCCATTCAATTCCATTCCATTCCATTCCATTCCATTCCATTCCGCTCCATTCCATTCCATTCCATTCCATTCCATTCCATTTCATTCCAGTCCATTCCATTCGATTCCATTCGATTCCATTCCATTTCATTGCATTCCATTCCATTCCTTTCCATTCCATTCCATTCCATTCCATTCCATTCCATTCCGTTCCATTCCTTTCTACTCGGGTTGATTCCATTCCATTCCATTCAATTCCATTCCATTCTATTCCATTGAATTCCATTCCATTCCATTCCATTCCATTCCATTCCATTCCATTCCACTCCATTCCACTCCATTCCATTCCATTCCATTCCATTCCATTCCATTCCATTCCGTTCCGTTCCGTTCCATTCCATTCCATTCCATTCCATTCCATTCCATTCCATTCCATTCCATTCCTTTCCATTCCATTCCATTCCGTTCTACTCGGGTTGATTCCATTCCATTCCGTTCCATTCCATTGAATTCCATTCCATTCCATTCCATTCCGTTCCATTCCATTCCGTTCTACTCGGGTTGATTCCATTCTATTCCACTCCATTCCATTCGATTCAATTCGATTCCATTCGATTCCATTCCATTCCATTCCATTTCATTTTTTCCATTGAATTCCATTCCATTCCATTCCATTCCATTCCAATCCATTCCAATCTACTCGGGTTGATTCCATTCCATTCCATTCCATTCCATTCCATGCCACTCCATTCCATTCCATTCCATTCCATTCGATTCCATTCGATTCCATTCCATTCCATTCCATTCCATTCCATTCCATTCCATTCCATTCCATTCCATTCCATTCGATTCCATTCCATTCCTTTCCATTCCATTCCATTTCATTTTTTCCATTGAATTCCATTCCACTCCATTCCATTCCATTCCAATCCATTCCAATCTACTCGGGTTGATTCCATTCCATTCCATTCCATTCCATTCCATTCCATTCCATTCCATTCCATTCCATTCCATTCCATTCCATTCGATTCCATTCCATTCCATTCCATTCCATTCCATTCCATTCGATTCCATTCGATTCCATTCCATTCCATTCCATTCCATTCCATTCCATTCCATTCCTATCCATTCCATTCTACTCGGGTTGATTCCATTCCATTACATTCCATTCCATTCCATTCCATTCCATTCCATTCCATTCCATTCCATTCCGTTCTACTCGGGTTCATTCCATTCCATTCCATTCCATTCCATTCCATTCCATTCCATTCCATTCCATTCCATTCCGTTCAACTCGCGTCCATTCCATTCCTTTCCATTCCATTCGATTCCATTCCATTCCATTCGATTCCATTCCATTCCATTCCATTCCATTCCAATGCATTCCATTCTACTCGGGTTGATTCCATTCCATTCCATTCCATTCCAATCCATTCCAATCTACTCGGGTTGATTCCATTCCATTCCATTCCATTCCATTCCATTCCATTCCATTCCATTCCATTCCATTCCGTTCTACTCGGGTTGATTCCATTCCATTCCATTCCATTCCATTCCATTCCATTCCATTCCATTCCCTTCCATTCCATTCCATTCGGTTCCATTCGACTCCATTTGATTCCATTCCATTTCACTCCATTCCATTCCGTTCAGTTCCGTTCCGTTCTGTTCCGTTCCGTTCTATTCGGGTTGATTCCACTCTATTCCACTCCATTCTATTCGATTCCATTCGATTCCATTCGATTCCATTCCATTCCATTCCATTCCATTCCATTCCATTCCATTCCTTTCCATTCCCTTCCATTCCATTCTATTGAATTACATTCCATTCCATTCCATTCCATTCCTATCCATTCCATTCTACTCGGGTTGATTCCATTCCGTTCCATTCCATTCCATTCCATTCCATTCCATTCCATTCCATTCCATTCCATTCCATTCCATTCCATTCCATTCCATTCCGTTCTACTCGGGTTCATTCCATTCCATTCCATTCCATTCCATTCCATTCCATTCCATTCAATTCCATTCCATTCCATTCCATTCCATTCCATTCCGTTCCGTTCCATTCCATTCCATTCCATTCCATTCCATTTCATTCCAGTCCATTCCATTCGATTCCATTCGATTCCATTCCATTTCATTGCATTCCATTCCATTCCTTTCCATTCCATTCCATTCCATTCCATTCCATTCCATTCCGTTCCATTCCTTTCTACTCGGGTTGATTCCATTCCATTCCATTCAATTCCATTCCATTCTATTCCATAGAATTCCATTCCATTCCATTCCATTCCATTCCATTCCACTCCATTCCACTCCATTCCATTCCATTCCATTCCGTTCCGTTCCGTTCCATTCCATTGAATTCCATTCCATTCCATTCCATTCCATTCCATTCCATTCCATTCCATTCCGTTCCATTCCATTCCGTTCTTCTCGGGTTGATTCCATTCTATTCCACTCCATTCCTTTCGATTCCATTCGATTCCATTCGATTCCATTCCATTCCATTCCATTTCATTTTTTCCATTGAATTACATTCCATTCCATTCCATTCCAATCCAATCCATTCCAATCTACTCGGATTGATTCCATTCCATTCCATTCCATTCCATGCAACTCCATTCCATTCCATTCCATTCCATTCGATTCCATTCGATTCCATTCCATTCCATTCCATTCCATTCCATTCCATTCGATTCCATTCCATTCCATTCCATTCCATTCGATTCCATTCCATTCCTTTCCATTCCATTCCATTTCATTTTTTCCATTGAATTCCATTCCACTCCATTCCATTCCATTCCAATCCATTCCAATCTACTCGGGTTGATTCCATTCCATTCCATTCCATTCCATTCCAATCCATTCCAATCTACTCGGGTTGATTCCATTCCATTCCATTCCATTCCATTCCATTCCATTCCATTCCATTCCATTCCATTCCATTCCGTTCTACTCGGGTTGATTCCATTCCATTCCATTCCATTCCATTCCATTCCATTCCATTCCATTCCCTTCCATTCCATTCCATTCGGTTCCATTCGACTCCATTTGATTCCATTCCATTTCACTCCATTCCATTCCGTTCAGTTCCGTTCCGTTCTGTTCCGTTCCGTTCTATTCGGGTTGATTCCACTCTATTCCACTCCATTCTATTCGATTCCATTCGATTCCATTCGATTCCATTCCATTCCATTCCATTCCATTCCATTCCATTCCATTCCATTCCTTTCCATTCCCTTCCATTCCATTCTATTGAATTACATTCCATTCCATTCCATTCCATTCCTATCCATTCCATTCTACTCGGGTTGATTCCATTCCGTTCCATTCCATTCCATTCCATTCCATTCCATTCCATTCCATTCCATTCCATTCCATTCCATTCCATTCCATTCCATTCCGTTCTACTCGGGTTCATTCCATTCCATTCCATTCCATTCCATTCCATTCCATTCCATTCAATTCCATTCCATTCCATTCCATTCCATTCCATTCCGTTCCGTTCCATTCCATTCCATTCCATTCCATTCCATTTCATTCCAGTCCATTCCATTCGATTCCATTCGATTCCATTCCATTTCATTGCATTCCATTCCATTCCTTTCCATTCCATTCCATTCCATTCCATTCCATTCCATTCCGTTCCATTCCTTTCTACTCGGGTTGATTCCATTCCATTCCATTCAATTCCATTCCATTCTATTCCATAGAATTCCATTCCATTCCATTCCATTCCATTCCATTCCACTCCATTCCACTCCATTCCATTCCATTCCATTCCGTTCCGTTCCGTTCCATTCCATTGAATTCCATTCCATTCCATTCCATTCCATTCCATTCCATTCCATTCCATTCCGTTCCATTCCATTCCGTTCTTCTCGGGTTGATTCCATTCTATTCCACTCCATTCCTTTCGATTCCATTCGATTCCATTCGATTCCATTCCATTCCATTCCATTTCATTTTTTCCATTGAATTACATTCCATTCCATTCCATTCCAATCCAATCCATTCCAATCTACTCGGATTGATTCCATTCCATTCCATTCCATTCCATGCAACTCCATTCCATTCCATTCCATTCCATTCGATTCCATTCGATTCCATTCCATTCCATTCCATTCCATTCCATTCCATTCGATTCCATTCCATTCCATTCCATTCCATTCGATTCCATTCCATTCCTTTCCATTCCATTCCATTTCATTTTTTCCATTGAATTCCATTCCACTCCATTCCATTCCATTCCAATCCATTCCAATCTACTCGGGTTGATTCCATTCCATTCCATTCCATTCCATTCCATTCCATTCCATTCCATTCCATTCCATTCCATTCGATTCCATTCCATTCCATTCCATTCCATTCGATTCCATTCCATTCCATTCCATTCCATTCCATTCGATTCCATTCGATTCCATTCCATTCCATTCCATTCCATTCCATTCCTATCCATTCCATTCTACTCGGGTTGATTCCATTCCATTCCATTCCATTCCATTCCATTCCATTCCATTCCATTCCATTCCATTCCATTCCATTCCATTCCATTCCGTTCCGTTCAACTCGCGTCCATTCCATTCCTTTCCATTCCATTCGATTCCATTCCATTCCATTCGATTCCATTCCATTGCATTCCATTCCAATGCATTCCATTCTACTCGGGTTGATTCCATTCCATTCCATTCCATTCCATTCCATTCCATTCCATTCCATTCCATTCCATTCCATTCCATTTCATTCCAGTCCATTCCATTCGATTCCATTCGATTCCATTCCATTTCATTGCATTCCATTCCATTCCATTCCATTCCTTTCCATTCCATTCCATTCCATTCCACTCCTTTCCATTCCATTCCATTCCATTCCATTCCATTCCGTTCCATTCCTTTCTACTCGGGTTGATTCCATTCCATTCCATTCCATTCCATTCTATTCCATTGAATTCCATTCCATTCCATTCCATTCGATTCCATTCGATTAAATTCCATTCCATTCCATTCCATTCCATTCCATTCCATTCCATTCCATTCCATTCCATTCCTTTCGAATCCATTCCATTCCATTCCATTCCATTCCATTCCATTCCATTCCATTCCGTTCTATTCGGGTTCATTCCTTTCCATTCCATTCCATTCCAATACATTCCATTCCGTTCTACTCGGGTCCATTCCATTCCATTCCATTCCATTCCATTCCATTCCATTCCATTGCATTGCATTCGATTCCATTCCATTCCATTCCAATCCATTCCATTCTACTCGGGTTGATTCCATTCCATTCCATTCCATTCAATTCCATTCCATTCCCTTCCATTCCATTCCATTCGGTTCCTTTCGATTCCATTCGATTCCATTCCATTTCACTCCAATCCATTCCGTTCCGTTCTGTTCCGTTCCGTTCCGTTCTATTCGGGTTGATTCCATTCTATTCCACTCCATTCCATTCGATTCCATTCGATTCCATTCGATTCCATTCCATTCCATTCCATTCCATTCCATTCCATTCCATTCCATTCCATTCCATTCCATTCCGTTCTACTCGGCTTGATTCCATTCCATTCCATTCCATTCCATTCCATTCCATTCCATTCCATTCCATTCCATTCCATTCCATTCCATTCCGTTCTACTCGGGTTGATTCCATTCCATTCCATTCCATTCCATTCCATTCCATTCCATTCCATTCCATTGAATTATATTGAATTCCATTCCATTCCATTCCATTCCATTCCATTCCATTCCATTCCATTCCATTCCATTCCATTCCATTCCGTTCTACTCGGGTTGATTCCATTCCATTCCATTCCATTCCATTCCATTCCATTCCATTCGATTCCATTCGATTCCATTCGATTCCATTCCATTCCATTACATTATATTCCATTCCATTCCAATCCATTCCATTCTACTCGGGTTGATTCCATTCCATTCCATTCCATTCCATTCCATTCCATTCCATTCCATTTCATTCCATTTGGTTCCATTCGATTCCATTCGATTCCATTCCATTCCATTCCAATCCATTCCATTCTACTCGGGTTGATTCCATTCCATTCCATTCCAGTCTATTCCATTCCTTTCCATTTCATTCCAGTCCATTCCATTCGATTCCATTCCATTCCTTTCCATTTCATTGCATTCCATTCCATTCCATTCCATTCCATTCCATTCCATTCCATTCCATTCCATTCCATTCCTTTCAACTCGGGTTGATTCCATTCTATTCCATTCCATTCCATTCGATTCCATTCGATTCCATTCGATTCCATTCCATTCCATTCCATTCCATTCCATTCCATTCCATTCCATTCCATTCCATTCCATTCCGTTCCGTTCTACTCGGGTTGATTCCATTCCATTCCATTCCATTCCATTCGATTCCATTCGATTCCATTCGATTCCATTCCATTCCATTCTATTCCATTCCATTCCATTCCATTCCTATCCATTCCATTCTACTCGGGTTGATTCCATTCCATTCCATTCCATTCCATTCCATTCCCTTCCATTCCATTCCATTCGGTTCCATTCGATTCCATTCGATTCCATTCCATTTCACTCCATTCCATTCCTTTCCGTTCCGTTCCATTCCGTTCCATTCCATTCCATTCCTTTCTACTCGGGTTGATTCCATTCTATTCCATTCCATTCCATTCCATTCCATTCCATTCCATTCCATTCCATTCCATTCCATGCCATTCCATTCCATTCCATTCCGTTCTACTCGGGTTGATTCCATTCCATTATATTCCATTCCATTCCATTCCATTTCTTTGAATTCCATTCCATTCCATTCCATTCCATTCGGTTCTACTCGGGTTGATTCCATTCCATTCCATTCCATTCCATTCCATTCCATTCCATTCCATTCCATTCCATACCATTCCATTCCATTCCATTCGATTCCATTCCATTCCATTCCATTCCGTTCCATTCCATGCGATTCCATTCGATTCCATTCGATTCCATTCCATTCCATTCCATTCCGTTCATTCCATTCCATTCCATTCCATTCCTTTCCATTCCAATCCATTCCGTTCTACTCGGGTTGATTCCATTCCATTCCATTCCATTCCATTCCATTCCATTCCATTCCATTCCATTCCATTCCATTCCATTCCATTCCATTCCATTCGATTCCATTCCAATCCATTCCATTCTATTCCATTCCATTCCATTCTATTCCATTGAATTCCATTCCATTCCATTCCATTCCATTCCATTCCATTCCATTCCATTCCTTTCCATTCCATTCCGTTCTACTCGGGTTGATTCCATTCCATTCTATTCCATTCCATTCCATTCCACTCCATTCCATCCCATTCCATTCCATTCCATTCCATTCCACTCCATTCCATCCGATTCCATTCGATTCCATTCCATTCCATTCCATTCCATTCCATTCCATTTCATTCTTTTCCACTGAATTCCTTTCCATTCCATTCCATTTCATTCCAATCCACTCCATTCTATTCGGGTTAATTCCACTCCATTCCATTCCATTCCATTCCATTCCATTCCATTCCATTCCATTATATTCCATTGAATTCCATTCCATTCCATTCCATTCCATTCCATTCCAATCCATTCCATTCCATTCCATTCCATTCCATTCCATTCCATTCCATTCCGTTCTACTCGGGTTGATTCCATTCCATTCCATTCCATTCCATTCCATTCCATTCCATTCCATTCCATTCCATTCCATTCCATTCCATTCCATTCCGTTCTACTCGGGTTGATTCCATTCCATTCCATTCCATTCCATTCCATTCCATTCCATTCCATTCCATTCCATTCCATTCCATTCGATTCCATTCGATTCCATTCGATTCCATTCCATTCCATTACATTATATTCCATTCCATTCCAATCCATTCCATTCTACTCGGGTTGATTCCATTCCATTCCATTCCATTCTATTCCATTCCCTTCCATTCCATTCCATTCGGTTCCATTCGATTCCATTCGATTCCATTCCATTCCATTCCAATCCATTCCATTCTACTCGGGTTGATTCCATTCCATTCCATTCCAGTCTATTCCATTCCTTTCCATTTCATTCCAGTCCATTCCATTCGATTCCATTCCATTCCTTTCCATTTCATTGCATTCCATTCCATTCCGTTCCATTCCATTCCATTCCATTCCATTCCATTCCATTCCATTCCATTTCATTCTTTTCCACTGAATTCCTTTCCATTCCATTCCATTTCATTCCAATCCACTCCATTCTATTCGGGTTAATTCCACTCCATTCCATTCCATTCCATTCCATTCCATTCCATTCCATTCCATTATATTCCATTGAATTCCATTCCATTCCATTCCATTCCATTCCAATCCATTCCATTCCATTCCATTCCATTCCATTCCATTCCATTCCATTCCGTTCTACTCGGGTTGATTCCATTCCATTCCATTCCATTCCATTCCATTCCATTCCATTCCATTCCATTCCATTCCATTCCATTCCATTCCATTCCGTTCTACTCGGGTTGATTCCATTCCATTCCATTCCATTCCATTCCATTCCATTCCATTCCATTCCATTCCATTCCATTCCATTCGATTCCATTCGATTCCATTCGATTCCATTCCATTCCATTACATTATATTCCATTCCATTCCAATCCATTCCATTCTACTCGGGTTGATTCCATTCCATTCCATTCCATTCTATTCCATTCCCTTCCATTCCATTCCATTCGGTTCCATTCGATTCCATTCGATTCCATTCCATTCCATTCCAATCCATTCCATTCTACTCGGGTTGATTCCATTCCATTCCATTCCAGTCTATTCCATTCCTTTCCATTTCATTCCAGTCCATTCCATTCGATTCCATTCCATTCCTTTCCATTTCATTGCATTCCATTCCATTCCGTTCCATTCCATTCCATTCCATTCCATTCCATTCCATTCCTTTCTACTCGGGTTCATTCCATTCTATTCCATTCCATTCCATTCGATTCCATTCGATTCCATTAGATTCCATTCCATTCCATTCCATTCCCTTCCATTCCATTCCATTCGGTTCCATTCGATTCCATTCGATTCCATTCCATTTCACTCCATTCCATTCCTTTCCGTTCCGTTCCATTCCGTTCCGTTCCATTCCATTCCTTTCTACTCGGGTTGATTCCATTCTATTCCACTCCATTCCATTCGATTCCATTCGATTCCATTCGATTCCATTCGATTCCATTCCATTCAATTCCATTCCATTCCATTCCATTCCATTCCATTTCATTCCATTCCATTCCATTCCATGCCATTCCATTCCATTCCATTCCATTCCATGCCATTCCATTCCATTCCATTCCATTCCATTCCATTCCATTCCATTCCGTTCTACTCGGGTTGATTACATTCCATTATATTCCATTCCATTCCATTCCATTTCTTTGAATTCCATTCCATTCCATTCCATTCCATTCCGTTCTACTCGGGTTGATTCCATTCCTTTCCATTCCATTCCATTCCATTCCATTCCATTCCATTCCATTCCATTCCATTCCATTCCAATCCATTCCATTCTAGTCGGGTTGATTCCATTCCATTCCATTCCATTCCATTCTATTCCATTGAATTCCATTCCATTCCATTCCATTCCATTCCATTCCATTCCGTTCTACTCGGGTTGATTCTATTCCCTTCCATTCCATTCCATTCCATTCCATTGAATTCCATTCCATTCCATTCCATTCCTTTCCATTCTATTCCATTCCATTCCATTCCGTTCTACTCGGGTTGATTCCATTCCATTCCATTCCATTCCATTCCATTCCATTCCATTCCACTCCATTCCATTCCATTCCATTCCATTCGATTCTATTCGATTACATTCCATTCCATTCCATTCCATTCCATTCCATTCCATTCCCTTCCATTCCATTCCATTCCATTACAATCCATTCCTTTCTACTCGGGTTGATTCCATTCCATTTCATTCCATTCCATTCTATTCCATTGAATTCCATTCCATTCCATTCCATTCCATTCCATTCTATTCCATTAAATTCCATTCCATTCCATTCCATTCCATTCCATTCCATTCCATTCCATTCCATTCCATTCCGTTCCGTTCCATTCGATTCCATTCCATTCCATTCCATTCCATTCCATTCCATTCGATTCCATTCCATTCCATTCCATTCCATTCCATTCCATTCCATTCCATTCCATTATATTCCATTGAATTCCATTCCATTCCATTCCATTCCATTCCATTCCATTCCATTCCATTCCATTCCGTTCTACTCGGGTTGATTCCATTCCATTCCATTCCATTCCATTCCATTCCATTCCATTCCATTCCATTCGATTCCATTCGATTCCATTCCATTCCATTCCATTCCATTCGATTCCATTCCATTCCATTCCATTCCATTCCATTCGATTCCATTCGATTCCATTCCATTCCATTCCATTCCATTCCATTCCTATCCATTCCATTCTACTCGGGTTGATTCCATTCCATTCCATTCCATTCCATTCCATTCCATTCCATTCCATTCCATTCCATTCCATTCCATTCCATTCCGTTCCGTTCAACTCGCGTCTATTCCATTCCTTTCCATTCCATTCGATTCCATTCCATTCCATTCGATTCCATTCCATTGCATTCCATTCCAATGCATTCCATTCTACTCGGGTTGATTCCATTCCATTCCATTCCATTCCATTCCATTCCATTCCATTCCATTCCATTCCATTCCATTCCATTTCATTCCAGTCCATTCCATTCGATTCCATTCGATTCCATTCCATTTCATTGCATTCCATTCCATTCCATTCCATTCCTTTCCATTCCATTCCATTCCATTCCACTCCTTTCCATTCCATTCCATTCCATTCCATTCCATTCCGTTCCATTCCTTTCTACTCGGGTTGATTCCATTCCATTCCATTCCATTCCATTCTATTCCATTGAATTCCATTCCATTCCATTCCATTCGATTCCATTCGATTAAATTCCATTCCATTCCATTCCATTCCATTCCATTCCATTCCATTCCATTCCATTCCTTTCGAATCCATTCCATTCCATTCCATTCCATTCCATTCCATTCCATTCCATTCCGTTCTATTCGGGTTCATTCCTTTCCATTCCATTCCATTCCAATACATTCCATTCCGTTCTACTCGGGTCCATTCCATTCCATTCCATTCCATTCCATTCCATTCCATTCCATTCCATTGCATTGCATTCGATTCCATTCCATTCCATTCCAATCCATTCCATTCTACTCGGGTTGATTCCATTCCATTCCATTCCATTCAATTCCATTCCATTCCCTTCCATTCCATTCCATTCGGTTCCTTTCGATTCCATTCGATTCCATTCCATTTCACTCCAATCCATTCCGTTCCGTTCTGTTCCGTTCCGTTCCGTTCTATTCGGGTTGATTCCATTCTATTCCACTCCATTCCATTCGATTCCATTCGATTCCATTCGATTCCATTCCATTCCATTCCATTCCATTCCATTCCATTCCATTCCATTCCATTCCATTCCATTCCGTTCTACTCGGCTTGATTCCATTCCATTCCATTCCATTCCATTCCATTCCATTCCATTCCATTCCATTCCATTCCATTCCATTCCATTCCGTTCTACTCGGGTTGATTCCATTCCATTCCATTCCATTCCATTCCATTCCATTCCATTCCATTCCATTGAATTATATTGAATTCCATTCCATTCCATTCCATTCCATTCCATTCCATTCCATTCCATTCCATTCCATTCCATTCCATTCCATTCCGTTCTACTCGGGTTGATTCCATTCCATTCCATTCCATTCCATTCCATTCCATTCCATTCGATTCCATTCGATTCCATTCGATTCCATTCCATTCCATTACATTATATTCCATTCCATTCCAATCCATTCCATTCTACTCGGGTTGATTCCATTCCATTCCATTCCATTCCATTCCATTCCATTCCCTTCCATTTCATTCCATTTGGTTCCATTCGATTCCATTCGATTCCATTCCATTCCATTCCAATCCATTCCATTCTACTCGGGTTGATTCCATTCCATTCCATTCCAGTCTATTCCATTCCTTTCCATTTCATTCCAGTCCATTCCATTCGATTCCATTCCATTCCTTTCCATTTCATTGCATTCCATTCCATTCCATTCCATTCCATTCCATTCCATTCCATTCCATTCCATTCCATTCCTTTCAACTCGGGTTGATTCCATTCTATTCCATTCCATTCCATTCGATTCCATTCGATTCCATTCGATTCCATTCCATTCCATTCCATTCCATTCCATTCCATTCCATTCCATTCCATTCCATTCCATTCCATTCCGTTCCGTTCTACTCGGGTTGATTCCATTCCATTCCATTCCATTCCATTCGATTCCTTTCGATTCCATTCGATTCCATTCCATTCCATTCTATTCCATTCCATTCCATTCCATTCCTATCCATTCCATTCTACTCGGGTTGATTCCATTCCATTCCATTCCATTCCATTCCATTCCCTTCCATTCCATTCCATTCGGTTCCATTCGATTCCATTCGATTCCATTCCATTTCACTCCATTCCATTCCTTTCCGTTCCGTTCCATTCCGTTCCATTCCATTCCATTCCTTTCTACTCGGGTTGATTCCATTCTATTCCATTCCATTCCATTCCATTCCATTCCATTCCATTCCATTCCATTCCATGCCATTCCATTCCATTCCATTCCGTTCTACTCGGGTTGATTCCATTCCATTATATTCCATTCCATTCCATTCCATTTCTTTGAATTCCATTCCATTCCATTCCATTCCATTCGGTTCTACTCGGGTTGATTCCATTCCATTCCATTCCATTCCATTCCATTCCATTCCATTCCATTCCATTCCATACCATTCCATTCCATTCCATTCGATTCCATTCCATTCCATTCCATTCCGTTCCATTCCATGCGATTCCATTCGATTCCATTCGATTCCATTCCATTCCATTCCATTCCGTTCATTCCATTCCATTCCATTCCATTCCTTTCCATTCCAATCCATTCCGTTCTACTCGGGTTGATTCCATTCCATTCCATTCCATTCCATTCCATTCCATTCCATTCCATTCCATTCCATTCCATTCCATTCCATTCCATTCCATTCGATTCCATTCCAATCCATTCCATTCTATTCCATTCCATTCCATTCTATTCCATTGAATTCCATTCCATTCCATTCCATTCCATTCCATTCCATTCCATTCCATTCCTTTCCATTCCATTCCGTTCTACTCGGGTTGATTCCATTCCATTCTATTCCATTCCATTCCATTCCACTCCATTCCATCCCATTCCATTCCATTCCATTCCATTCCACTCCATTCCATCCGATTCCATTCGATTCCATTCCATTCCATTCCATTCCATTCCATTCCATTTCATTCTTTTCCACTGAATTCCTTTCCATTCCATTCCATTTCATTCCAATCCACTCCATTCTATTCGGGTTAATTCCACTCCATTCCATTCCATTCCATTCCATTCCATTCCATTCCATTCCATTATATTCCATTGAATTCCATTCCATTCCATTCCATTCCATTCCATTCCAATCCATTCCATTCCATTCCATTCCATTCCATTCCATTCCATTCCATTCCGTTCTACTCGGGTTGATTCCATTCCATTCCATTCCATTCCATTCCATTCCATTCCATTCCATTCCATTCCATTCCATTCCATTCCATTCCGTTCTACTCGGGTTGATTCCATTCCATTCCATTCCATTCCATTCCATTCCATTCCATTCCATTCCATTCCATTCCATTCGATTCCATTCGATTCCATTCGATTCCATTCCATTCCATTACATTATATTCCATTCCATTCCAATCCATTCCATTCTACTCGGGTTGATTCCATTCCATTCCATTCCATTCTATTCCATTCCCTTCCATTCCATTCCATTCGGTTCCATTCGATTCCATTCGATTCCATTCCATTCCATTCCAATCCATTCCATTCTACTCGGGTTGATTCCATTCCATTCCATTCCAGTCTATTCCATTCCTTTCCATTTCATTCCAGTCCATTCCATTCGATTCCATTCCATTCCTTTCCATTTCATTGCATTCCATTCCATTCCGTTCCATTCCATTCCATTCCATTCCATTCCATTCCATTCCATTCCATTCCATTTCATTCTTTTCCACTGAATTCCTTTCCATTCCATTCCATTTCATTCCAATCCACTCCATTCTATTCGGGTTAATTCCACTCCATTCCATTCCATTCCATTCCATTCCATTCCATTCCATTCCATTATATTCCATTGAATTCCATTCCATTCCATTCCATTCCATTCCAATCCATTCCATTCCATTCCATTCCATTCCATTCCATTCCATTCCATTCCGTTCTACTCGGGTTGATTCCATTCCATTCCATTCCATTCCATTCCATTCCATTCCATTCCATTCCATTCCATTCCATTCCATTCCATTCCATTCCGTTCTACTCGGGTTGATTCCATTCCATTCCATTCCATTCCATTCCATTCCATTCCATTCCATTCCATTCCATTCCATTCGATTCCATTCGATTCCATTCGATTCCATTCCATTCCATTACATTATATTCCATTCCATTCCAATCCATTCCATTCTACTCGGGTTGATTCCATTCCATTCCATTCCATTCTATTCCATTCCCTTCCATTCCATTCCATTCGGTTCCATTCGATTCCATTCGATTCCATTCCATTCCATTCCAATCCATTCCATTCTACTCGGGTTGATTCCATTCCATTCCATTCCAGTCTATTCCATTCCTTTCCATTTCATTCCAGTCCATTCCATTCGATTCCATTCCATTCCTTTCCATTTCATTGCATTCCATTCCATTCCGTTCCATTCCATTCCATTCCATTCCATTCCATTCCATTCCTTTCTACTCGGGTTCATTCCATTCTATTCCATTCCATTCCATTCGATTCCATTCGATTCCATTAGATTCCATTCCATTCCATTCCATTCCCTTCCATTCCATTCCATTCGGTTCCATTCGATTCCATTCGATTCCATTCCATTTCACTCCATTCCATTCCTTTCCGTTCCGTTCCATTCCGTTCCGTTCCATTCCATTCCTTTCTACTCGGGTTGATTCCATTCTATTCCACTCCATTCCATTCGATTCCATTCGATTCCATTCGATTCCATTCGATTCCATTCCATTCAATTCCATTCCATTCCATTCCATTCCATTCCATTTCATTCCATTCCATTCCATTCCATGCCATTCCATTCCATTCCATTCCATTCCATGCCATTCCATTCCATTCCATTCCATTCCATTCCATTCCATTCCATTCCGTTCTACTCGGGTTGATTACATTCCATTATATTCCATTCCATTCCATTCCATTTCTTTGAATTCCATTCCATTCCATTCCATTCCATTCCGTTCTACTCGGGTTGATTCCATTCCTTTCCATTCCATTCCATTCCATTCCATTCCATTCCATTCCATTCCATTCCATTCCATTCCAATCCATTCCATTCTAGTCGGGTTGATTCCATTCCATTCCATTCCATTCCATTCTATTCCATTGAATTCCATTCCATTCCATTCCATTCCATTCCATTCCATTCCGTTCTACTCGGGTTGATTCTATTCCCTTCCATTCCATTCCATTCCATTCCATTGAATTCCATTCCATTCCATTCCATTCCTTTCCATTCTATTCCATTCCATTCCATTCCGTTCTACTCGGGTTGATTCCATTCCATTCCATTCCATTCCATTCCATTCCATTCCATTCCATTCCACTCCATTCCATTCCATTCCATTCCATTCGATTCTATTCGATTACATTCCATTCCATTCCATTCCATTCCATTCCATTCCATTCCCTTCCATTCCATTCCATTCCATTACAATCCATTCCTTTCTACTCGGGTTGATTCCATTCCATTTCATTCCATTCCATTCTATTCCATTGAATTCCATTCCATTCCATTCCATTCCATTCCATTCTATTCCATTAAATTCCATTCCATTCCATTCCATTCCATTCCATTCCATTCCATTCCATTCCATTCCATTCCGTTCCGTTCCATTCGATTCCATTCCATTCCATTCCATTCCATTCCATTCCATTCCATTCGATTCCATTCCATTCCATTCCATTCCATTCCATTCCATTCCATTCCATTCCATTCCATTCCATTCCATTATATTCCATTGAATTCCATTCCATTCCATTCCATTCCATTCCATTCCATTCCATTCCATTCCATTCCGTTCTACTCGGGTTGATTCCATTCCATTCCATTCCATTCCATTCCATTCCATTCCATTCCATTCCATTCGATTCCATTCGATTCCATTCCATTCCATTCCATTCCATTCGATTCCATTCCATTCCATTCCATTCCGTTCCATTCCATTCGATTCCATTTGATTCCATTCGATTCCATTCCATTCCGTTCATTCCATTCCATTCCATTCCATTCCCTTCCATTCCAATCCATTCCGTTCTACTCGGGTTGATTCCATTCCATTCCATTCCATTCCATTCCATTCCATTCCATTCCATTCCATTCGATTCCATTCCAATCCATTCCATTCTATTCCATTCCATTCCATTCTATTCCATTGAATTCCATTCCATTCCATTCCATTCCATTCCATTCCATTCCATTCCATTCCTTTCCATTCCATTCCGTTCTACTCGGGTTGATTCCATTCCATTCCATTCCATTCCATTCCATTCCATTCCGTTCTACTCGGGTTGATTCCATTCCATTCCATTCCATTCCATTCCATTCCATTCCATTCCATTCCATTCGATTCCATTCCATTCCATTCCATTCCATTCCAGTCCATTCCATTCTACTGGGGTTGATTCCATTCCATTCCATTCCATTCCATTGCATTCCATTCCCTTCCATTCCATTCCATTCGGTTCCATTCGATTCCATTTGATTCCATTCCATTTCACTCCATTCCATTCCGTTCCGTTCCGTTCCGTTCCGTTCCGTTCCGTTCTATTCGGGTTGATTCCATTCCATTTCATTGCATTCCATTCTATTCCATTCAATTCCATTCCATTCCATTCCATTCCATTCCAATCCATTCCATTCCATTCCATTCCGTTCCATTCCATTCGATTCCATTCCATTCCATTCCATTGCATTCCATTCCATTCGATTCCATTCGATTCCATTCGATTCCATTCCATTCAATTCCATTCCATTCCA
Organism: Gorilla gorilla gorilla; assembly: GCF_029281585.2. Classification (NCBI taxonomy): domain Eukaryota; kingdom Metazoa; phylum Chordata; class Mammalia; order Primates; family Hominidae; genus Gorilla; species Gorilla gorilla. Next base: position 59,750,586 of record NC_073239.2, read on the forward strand.
TTCCATTCCATTCCATTCCATTCCATTCCTTTCCATTCCATTCCATTCCGTTCTACTCGGGTTGATTCCATTCCATTCCATTCCATTCCATTCCATTCCATTCCATTCCATTCCATTCCATTATATTCCATTGAATTCCATTGAATTCCATTCCATTCCATTCCATTCCATTCCATTCCATTCGATTCCATTCCATTCCATTCCATTCCATTCCATTCCGTTCTACTCGGTTTGATTCCATTCCATTCCATTCCATTCCATTCCATTCCATTCCATTCCATTCCATTCCGTTCTACTCGGGTTGATTCCATTCCATTCCATTCCATTCCATTCCATTCCATTCCATTCCATTGAATTCCATTCCATTCCATTCCATTCCATTCCATTCCATTCCATTCCATTCCATTCCGTTCTACTCGGGTTGATTCCATTCCATTCCATTCCATTCCATTCCATTACATTCCATTCGATTCCATTCGATTCCATTCGATTCCATTCCATTCCATTACATTATATTCCATTCCATTCCAATCCTTTGCATTCTACTCGGGTTGATTCCTTTCCATTCCATTCCATTCCATTCCATTCCCTTCCATTCCATTCCATTCGGTTCCATTCGATTCCATTCGATTCCATTCCATTCCATTCCAATCCATTCCATTCTACTCGGGTTGATTCCATTCCATTCCATTCCAGTCTATTCCATTCCTTTCCATTTCATTCCAGTCCATTCCATTCGATTCCATTCCATTCCTTTCCATTTCATTGCATTCCATTCCATTCCATTCCATTCCATTCCCTTCCATTCCATTCCATTCCATTCCATTCCTTTCTACTCGGGTTGATTCCATTCTATTCCATTCCATTCCATTCGATTCCATTCGATTCCATTAGATTCCATTCCATTCCATTCCATTCCATTCCATTCCATTCCATTCCATGGAATTCCATTCCATTCCATTCCATTCCATTCCATTCCATTCCATTCCATTCCATTCCATTCCTATCCATTCCATTCTACTCGGGTTGATTCCATTCCATTCCATTCCATTCCATTCCATTCCCTTCCATTCCATTCCATTCGGTTCCATTCGATTCCATTCGATTCCATTCCATTTCACTCCATTCCATTCCTTTCCATTCCGTTCCATTCCGTTCCGTTCCATTCCATTCCTTTCTACTCGGGTTGATTCCATTCTATTCCACTCCATTCCATTCGATTCCATTCGATTCCATTCGATTCCATTCCATTCCATTCCATTCCATTCCATTCCATTCCATTCCATTTCATTCCATTCCATTCCATTCCATGCCATTCCATTCCATTCCATTCCATTCCATTCCATTCCATTCATTCCATTCCATTCCATTCCATTCCATTCCGTTCTACTCGGGTTGATTCCATTCCATTATACTCCATTCCATTCCATTCCATTTCTTTGAATTCCATTCCATTCCATTCCATTCCATTCCGTTCTACTCGGGTTGATTCCATTCCTTTCCATTCCATTCCATTCCATTCCATTCCATTCGATTCCATTCCAATCCATTCCATTCTACTCGGGTTGATTCCATTCCATTCCATTCCATTCCATTCCATTCCATTCCATTCCATTCCAATCCATTCCATTCTACTCGGGTTGATTCCATTCCATTCCATTCCATTCAATTCTATTCCATTGAATTCCATTCCATTCCATTCCATTCCATTCCATTCCATTCCATTCCATTCCATTCCATTCCATTCCATTCCATTCCATTCCGTTCTACTCGGGTTGATTCCATTCCATTCCATTCCATTCCATTCCATTCCATTCCATTCGATTCCATTCGATTCCATTCCATTCCATTCCATTCCATTCGATTCCATTCGATTCCATTCGATTCCATTCCATTCCATTACATTATATTCCATTCCATTCCAATCCATTCCATTCTACTCGGGTTGATTCCATTCCATTCCATTCCATTCCATTCCATTCCATTCCATTCCCTTCCATTCCATTCCATTCGGTTCCATTCGATTCCATTCGATTCCATTCCATTCCATTCCAATCCATTCCATTCTACTCGGGTTGATTCCATTCCATTCCATTCCAGTCTATTCCATTCCTTTCCATTTCATTCCAGTCCATTCCATTCGATTCCATTCCATTCCTTTCCATTTCATTGCATTCCATTCCATTCCATTCCATTCCATTCCATTCCATTCCATTCCATTCCATTCCTTTCTACTCGGGTTGATTCCATTCTATTCCATTCCATTCCATTCGATTCCATTCGATTCCATTAGATTCCATTCCATTCCATTCCATTCCATTCCATTCCATTCCATTCCATTCCATTCCATTCCATTCCATTCCATTCCATTCCATTCCATTCCATTCCATTCCGTACTACTCGGGTTGATTCCATTCCATTCCATTCCATTCCATTCGATTCCATTCGATTCCATTCGATTCCATTCCATTCCATTCTATTCCATTCCATTCCATTCCATTCCAATCCATTCCATTCTATTCGGGTTGATTCCATTCCACTCCATTCCATTCCATTCCATTCCCTTCCATTCCATTCCATTCGGTTCCATTCGATTCCATTCGATTCCATTCCATTTCACTCCATTCCATTCCTTTCCGTTCCGTTCCATTCCGTTCCGTTCCATTCCATTCCTTTCTACTCGGGTTGATTCCATTCTATTGCACTCCATTCCATTCGATTCCATTCGATTCCATTCGATTCCATTCCATTCCATTCCATTCCATTCCATTCCATTCCATTCCATTCCATTCCATTCCATTCCATTTCATTCCATTCCATTCCATTCCATGCCATTCCATTCCATTCCATTCCATTCCATGAAATTCCATTCCATTCCATTCCATTCCATTCCATTCCATTCCGTTCTACTCGGGTTGATTCCATTCCATTATATTCCATTCCATTCCATTCCATTTCTTTGAATTCCATTCCATTCCATTCCATTCCATTCCGTTCTACTCGGGTTGATTCCATTCCTTTCCATTCCATTCCATTCCATTCCATTCCATTCCATTCCATTCCATTCCATTCCAATCCATTCCATTCTACTCGGCTTGATTCCATTCCAATCCATTCCATTCCATTCTATTCCATTGAATTCCATTCCATTCCATTCCATTCCATTCCATTCCATTCCATTCCATTCCATTCCATTCCGTTCTACTCGGGTTGATTCTATTCCATTCCATTCCATTCCATTCCATTCCATGGAATTCCATTCCATTCCATTCCATTCCTTTCCATTCTATTCCATTCCATTCCATTCCGTTCTACTCGGGTTGAATCCATTCCATTCCATTCCATTCCATTCCATTCCATTCCATTCCATTCCATTCGATTCTATTCGATTCCATTCCATTCCATTCCATTCCATTCCATTCCATTCCATTCCATTCCATTCCATTCCATTCCATTCCATTACAATCCATTCCATTCTACTCGGGTTGATTCCATTCCATTTCATTCCATTCCATTCTATTCCATTGAATTCCATTCCATTCCATTCCATTCCATTCCATTCCATTCCATTCCATTCCATTCCATTCCATTCCATTCCATTCCATTCGATGCCATTCCATTCCATTCCATTCCATTCCATTCCATTCCATTCCATTCCATTCCATTCCATTATATTCCATTGAATTCCATTCCATTCCATTCCATTCCATTCCATTCCATTCCATTCTATTCCATTCCATTCCGTTCTACTCGGGTTGATTCCATTCCATTCCATTCCATTCCATTCCATTCCATTCCATTCCATTCGATTCCATTCGATTCCATTCCATTCCATTCCATTCCATTCGATTCCATTCCATTCCATTCCATTCCGTTCCATTCCATTCGATTCCATTCGATTCCATTCGATTCCATTCCATTCCATTCCATTCCGTTCATTCCATTCCATTCCATTCCATTCCTTTCCATTCCAATCCATTCCGTTCTACTCGGGTTGATTCCATTCCATTCCATTCCATTCCATTCCATTCCATTCCATTCCATTCCATTCGATTCCATTCCAATCCATTCCATTCTATTCCATTCCATTCCATTCTATTCCATAGAATTCCATTCCATTCCATTCCATTCCATTCCATTCCATTCCATTCCATTCCATTCCTTTCCATTCCATTCCGTTCTACTCGGGTTGATTCCATTCCATTCCATTCCATTCCATTCCATTACATTCCATTCGATTCCTTTCGATTCCATTCGATTCCATTCCATTCCATTACATTATATTCCATTCCATTCCAATCCATTGCATTCTACTCGGGTTGATTCCTTTCCATTCCATTCCATTCCATTCCATTCCATTCCATTCCATTCCATTCGGTTCCATTCGATTCCATTCGATTCCATTCCATTCCATTCCAATCCATTCCATTCTACTCGGGTTGATTCCATTCCATTCCATTCCAGTCTATTCCATTCCTTTCCATTTCATTCCAGTCCATTCCATTCGATTCCATTCCATTCCTTTCCATTTCATTGCATTCCATTCCATTCCATTCCATTCCATTCCCTTCCATTCCATTCCATTCCATTCCATTCCTTTCTACTCGGGTTGATTCCATTCTATTCCATTCCATTCCATTCGATTCCATTCGATTCCATTAGATTCCATTCCATTCCATTCCATTCCATTCCATTCCATTCCATTCCATGGAATTCCATTCCATTCCATTCCATTCCATTCCATTCCATTCCATTCCATTCCATTCCATTCCATTCCATTCCATTCCTATCCATTCCATTCTACTCGGGTTGATTCCATTCCATTCCATTCCATTCCATTCCATTCCCTTCCATTCCATTCCATTCGGTTCCATTCGATTCCATTCGATTCCATTCCATTTCACTCCATTCCATTCCTTTCCATTCCGTTCCATTCCGTTCCGTTCCATTCCATTCCTTTCTACTCGGGTTGATTCCATTCTATTCCACTCCATTCCATTCGATTCCATTCGATTCCATTCGATTCCATTCCATTCCATTCCATTGCATTCCATTCCATTCCATTTCATTCCATTCCATTCCATTCCATGCCATTCCATTCCATTCCATTCCATTCCATGCCATTCCATTCATTCCATTCCATTCCATTCCATTCCATTCCGTTCTACTCGGGTTGATTCCATTCCATTATACTCCATTCCATTCCATTCCATTTCTTTGAATTCCATTCCATTCCATTCCATTCCATTCCGTTCTACTCGGGTTGATTCCATTCCTTTCCATTCCATTCCATTCCATTCCATTCCATTCGATTCCATTCCAATCCATTCCATTCTACTCGGGTTGATTCCATTCCATTCCATTCCATTCCATTCCATTCCATTCCATTCCATTCCAATCCATTCCATTCTACTCGGGTTGATTCCATTCCATTCCATTCCATTCAATTCTATTCCATTGAATTCCATTCCATTCCATTCCATTCCATTCCATTCCATTCCATTCCATTCCATTCCATTCCATTCCATTCCATTCCATTCCATTCCATTCCATTCCGTTCTACTCGGGTTGATTCCATTCCATTCCATTCCATTCCATTCCATTCCATTCCATTCGATTCCATTCGATTCCATTCCATTCCATTCCATTCCATTCGATTCCATTCGATTCCATTCGATTCCATTCCATTCCATTCTATTCCATTCCATTCCATTCCATTCCTATCCATTCCATTCTACTCGGGTTGATTCCATTCCATTCCATTCCATTCCATTCCATTCCCTTCCATTCCATTCCATTCGGTTCCATTCGATTCCATTCGATTCCATTCCATTTCACTCCATTCCATTCCTTTCCGTTCCGTTCCATTCCGTTCCATTCCATTCCATTCCTTTCTACTCGGGTTGATTCCATTCTATTCCATTCCATTCCATTCCATTCCATTCCATTCCATTCCATTCCATTCCATTCCATGCCATTCCATTCCATTCCATTCCGTTCTACTCGGGTTGATTCCATTCCATTATATTCCATTCCATTCCATTCCATTTCTTTGAATTCCATTCCATTCCATTCCATTCCATTCCGTTCTACTCGGGTTGATTCCATTCCATTCCATTCCATTCCATTCCATTCCATTCCATTCCATTCCATTCCATACCATTCCATTCCATTCCATTCGATTCCATTCCATTCCATTCCATTCCGTTCCATTCCATGCGATTCCATTCGATTCCATTCGATTCCATTCCATTCCATTCCATTCCGTTCATTCCATTCCATTCCATTCCATTCCTTTCCATTCCAATCCATTCCGTTCTACTCGGGTTGATTCCATTCCATTCCATTCCATTCCATTCCATTCCATTCCATTCCATTCCATTCCATTCCATTCCATTCCATTCCATTCCATTCGATTCCATTCCAATCCATTCCATTCTATTCCATTCCATTCCATTCTATTCCATTGAATTCCATTCCATTCCATTCCATTCCATTCCATTCCATTCCATTCCATTCCATTCCTTTCCATTCCATTCCGTTCTACTCGGGTTGATTCCATTCCATTCTATTCCATTCCATTCCATTCCACTCCATTCCATCCCATTCCATTCCATTCCATTCCATTCCACTCCATTCCATCCGATTCCATTCGATTCCATTCCATTCCATTCCATTCCATTCCATTCCATTTCATTCTTTTCCACTGAATTCCTTTCCATTCCATTCCATTTCATTCCAATCCACTCCATTCTATTCGGGTTAATTCCACTCCATTCCATTCCATTCCATTCCATTCCATTCCATTCCATTCCATTATATTCCATTGAATTCCATTCCATTCCATTCCATTCCATTCCATTCCAATCCATTCCATTCCATTCCATTCCATTCCATTCCATTCCATTCCATTCCATTCCGTTCTACTCGGGTTGATTCCATTCCATTCCATTCCAGTCTATTCCATTCCTTTCCATTTCATTCCAGTCCATTCCATTCGATTCCATTCCATTCCTTTCCATTTCATTGCATTCCATTCCATTCCGTTCCATTCCATTCCATTCCATTCCATTCCATTCCATTCCATTCCATTTCATTCTTTTCCACTGAATTCCTTTCCATTCCATTCCATTTCATTCCAATCCACTCCATTCTATTCGGGTTAATTCCACTCCATTCCATTCCATTCCATTCCATTCCATTCCATTCCATTCCATTATATTCCATTGAATTCCATTCCATTCCATTCCATTCCATTCCATTCCAATCCATTCCATTCCATTCCATTCCATTCCATTCCATTCCATTCCATTCCGTTCTACTCGGGTTGATTCCATTCCATTCCATTCCATTCCATTCCATTCCATTCCATTCCATTCCATTCCATTCCATTCCATTCCGTTCTACTCGGGTTGATTCCATTCCATTCCATTCCATTCCATTCCATTCCATTCCATTCCATTCCATTCCATTCCATTCCATTCGATTCCATTCGATTCCATTCGATTCCATTCCATTCCATTACATTATATTCCATTCGATTCCAATCCATTCCATTCTACTCGGGTTGATTCCATTCCATTCCATTCCATTCTATTCCATTCCCTTCCATTCCATTCCATTCGGTTCCATTCGATTCCATTCGATTCCATTCCATTCCATTCCAATCCATTCCATTCTACTCGGGTTGATTCCATTCCATTCCATTCCAGTCTATTCCATTCCTTTCCATTTCATTCCAGTCCATTCCATTCGATTCCATTCCATTCCTTTCCATTTCATTGCATTCCATTCCATTCCGTTCCATTCCATTCCATTCCATTCCATTCCATTCCATTCCATTCCTTTCTACTCGGGTTCATTCCATTCTATTCCATTCCATTCCATTCGATTCCATTCGATTCCATTAGATTCCATTCCATTCCATTCCATTCCCTTCCATTCCATTCCATTCGGTTCCATTCGATTCCATTCGATTCCATTCCATTTCACTCCATTCCATTCCTTTCCGTTCCGTTCCATTCCGTTCCGTTCCATTCCATTCCTTTCTACTCGGGTTGATTCCATTCTATTCCACTCCATTCCATTCGATTCCATTCGATTCCATTCGATTCCATTCGATTCCATTCCATTCAATTCCATTCCATTCCATTCCATTCCATTCCATTTCATTCCATTCCATTCCATTCCATGCCATTCCATTCCATTCCATTCCATTCCATGCCATTCCATTCCATTCCATTCCATTCCATTCCATTCCATTCCATTCCGTTCTACTCGGGTTGATTACATTCCATTATATTCCATTCCATTCCATTCCATTTCTTTGAATTCCATTCCATTCCATTCCATTCCATTCCGTTCTACTCGGGTTGATTCCATTCCTTTCCATTCCATTCCATTCCATTCCATTCCATTCCATTCCATTCCATTCCATTCCAATCCATTCCATTCTAGTCGGGTTGATTCCATTCCATTCCATTCCATTCCATTCTATTCCATTGAATTCCATTCCATTCCATTCCATTCCATTCCATTCCATTCCGTTCTACTCGGGTTGATTCTATTCCCTTCCATTCCATTCCATTCCATTCCATTGAATTCCATTCCATTCCATTCCATTCCTTTCCATTCTATTCCATTCCATTCCATTCCGTTCTACTCGGGTTGATTCCATTCCATTCCATTCCATTCCATTCCATTCCATTCCATTCCACTCCATTCCATTCCATTCCATTCCATTCGATTCTATTCGATTACATTCCATTCCATTCCATTCCATTCCATTCCATTCCATTCCCTTCCATTCCATTCCATTCCATTACAATCCATTCCATTCTACTCGGGTTGATTCCATTCCATTTCATTCCATTCCATTCTATTCCATTGAATTCCATTCCATTCCATTCCATTCCATTCCATTCTATTCCATTAAATTCCATTCCATTCCATTCCATTCCATTCCATTCCATTCCATTCCATTCCATTCCGTTCCGTTCCATTCGATTCCATTCCATTCCATTCCATTCCATTCCATTCCATTCGATTCCATTCCATTCCATTCCATTCCATTCCATTCCATTCCATTCCATTCCATTCCATTATATTCCATTGAATTCCATTCCATTCCATTCCATTCCATTCCATTCCATTCCATTCCATTCCATTCCGTTCTACTCGGGTTGATTCCATTCCATTCCATTCCATTCCATTCCATTCCATTCCATTCCATTCCATTCGATTCCATTCGATTCCATTCCATTCCATTCCATTCCATTCGATTCCATTCCATTCCATTCCATTCCGTTCCATTCCATTCGATTCCATTTGATTCCATTCGATTCCATTCCATTCCGTTCATTCCATTCCATTCCATTCCATTCCCTTCCATTCCAATCCATTCCGTTCTACTCGGGTTGATTCCATTCCATTCCATTCCATTCCATTCCATTCCATTCCATTCCATTCGATTCCATTCCAATCCATTCCATTCTATTCCATTCCATTCCATTCTATTCCATTGAATTCCATTCCATTCCATTCCATTCCATTCCATTCCATTCCATTCCATTCCTTTCCATTCCATTCCGTTCTACTCGGGTTGATTCCATTCCATTCCATTCCATTCCATTCCATTCCATTCCGTTCTACTCGGGTTGATTCCATTCCATTCCATTCCATTCCATTCCATTCCATTCCATTCCATTCGATTCCATTCCATTCCATTCCATTCCATTCCAGTCCATTCCATTCTACTCGGGTTGATTCCATTCCATTCCATTCCATTCCATTGCATTCCATTCCCTTCCATTCCATTCCATTCGGTTCCATTCGATTCCATTTGATTCCATTCCATTTCACTCCATTCCATTCCGTTCCGTTCCGTTCCGTTCCGTTCCGTTCCGTTCTATTCGGGTTGATTCCATTCCATTTCATTGCATTCCATTCTATTCCATTCAATTCCATTCCATTCCATTCCATTCCATTCCAATCCATTCCATTCCATTCCATTCCGTTCCATTCCATTCGATTCCATTCCATTCCATTCCATTGCATTCCATTCCATTCGATTCCATTCGATTCCATTCGATTCCATTCCATTCAATTCCATTCCATTCCATTCCATTCCATTCCATTCCATTCCATTCCTTTCCATTCCATTCCATTCCGTTCTACTCGGGTTGATTCCATTCCATTCCATTCCATTCCATTCCATTCCATTCCATTCCATTCCATTCCATTATATTCCATTGAATTCCATTGAATTCCATTCCATTCCATTCCATTCCATTCCATTCCATTCGATTCCATTCCATTCCATTCCATTCCATTCCATTCCGTTCTACTCGGTTTGATTCCATTCCATTCCATTCCATTCCATTCCATTCCATTCCATTCCATTCCATTCCGTTCTACTCGGGTTGATTCCATTCCATTCCATTCCATTCCATTCCATTCCATTCCATTCCATTGAATTCCATTCCATTCCATTCCATTCCATTCCATTCCATTCCATTCCATTCCATTCCGTTCTACTCGGGTTGATTCCATTCCATTCCATTCCATTCCATTCCATTACATTCCATTCGATTCCATTCGATTCCATTCGATTCCATTCCATTCCATTACATTATATTCCATTCCATTCCAATCCTTTGCATTCTACTCGGGTTGATTCCTTTCCATTCCATTCCATTCCATTCCATTCCCTTCCATTCCATTCCATTCGGTTCCATTCGATTCCATTCGATTCCATTCCATTCCATTCCAATCCATTCCATTCTACTCGGGTTGATTCCATTCCATTCCATTCCAGTCTATTCCATTCCTTTCCATTTCATTCCAGTCCATTCCATTCGATTCCATTCCATTCCTTTCCATTTCATTGCATTCCATTCCATTCCATTCCATTCCATTCCCTTCCATTCCATTCCATTCCATTCCATTCCTTTCTACTCGGGTTGATTCCATTCTATTCCATTCCATTCCATTCGATTCCATTCGATTCCATTAGATTCCATTCCATTCCATTCCATTCCATTCCATTCCATTCCATTCCATGGAATTCCATTCCATTCCATTCCATTCCATTCCATTCCATTCCATTCCATTCCATTCCATTCCATTCCTATCCATTCCATTCTACTCGGGTTGATTCCATTCCATTCCATTCCATTCCATTCCATTCCCTTCCATTCCATTCCATTCGGTTCCATTCGATTCCATTCGATTCCATTCCATTTCACTCCATTCCATTCCTTTCCATTCCGTTCCATTCCGTTCCGTTCCATTCCATTCCTTTCTACTCGGGTTGATTCCATTCTATTCCACTCCATTCCATTCGATTCCATTCGATTCCATTCGATTCCATTCCATTCCATTCCATTCCATTCCATTCCATTCCATTCCATTCCATTTCATTCCATTCCATTCCATTCCATGCCATTCCATTCCATTCCATTCCATTCCATGCCATTCCATTCATTCCATTCCATTCCATTCCATTCCATTCCGTTCTACTCGGGTTGATTCCATTCCATTATACTCCATTCCATTCCATTCCATTTCTTTGAATTCCATTCCATTCCATTCCATTCCATTCCGTTCTACTCGGGTTGATTCCATTCCTTTCCATTCCATTCCATTCCATTCCATTCCTTTCGATTCCATTCCAATCCATTCCATTCTACTCGGGTTGATTCCATTCCATTCCATTCCATTCCATTCCATTCCATTCCATTCCATTCCAATCCATTCCATTCTACTCGGGTTGATTCCATTCCATTCCATTCCATTCAATTCTATTCCATTGAATTCCATTCCATTCCATTCCATTCCATTCCATTCCATTCCATTCCATTCCATTCCATTCCATTCCATTCCATTCCATTCCATTCCATTCCATTCCGTTCTACTCGGGTTGATTCCATTCCATTCCATTCCATTCCATTCCATTCCATTCCATTTGATTCCATTCGATTCCATTCCATTCCATTCCATTCCATTCGATTCCATTCGATTCCATTCGATTCCATTCCATTCCATTACATTATATTCCATTCCATTCCAATCCATTCCATTCTACTCGGGTTGATTCCATTCCATTCCATTCCATTCCATTCCATTCCATTCCATTCCCTTCCATTCCATTCCATTCGGTTCCATTCGATTCCATTCGATTCCATTCCATTCCATTCCAATCCATTCCATTCTACTCGGGTTGATTCCATTCCATTCCATTCCAGTCTATTCCATTCCTTTCCATTTCATTCCAGTCCATTCCATTCGATTCCATTCCATTCCTTTCCATTTCATTGCATTCCATTCCATTCCATTCCATTCCATTCCATTCCATTCCATTCCATTCCATTCCTTTCTACTCGGGTTGATTCCATTCTATTCCATTCCATTCCATTCGATTCCATTCGATTCCATTAGATTCCATTCCATTCCATTCCATTCCATTCCATTCCATTCCATTCCATTCCATTCCATTCCATTCCATTCCATTCCATTCCATTCCATTCCATTCCGTACTACTCGGGTTGATTCCATTCCATTCCATTCCATTCCATTCGATTCCATTCGATTCCATTCGATTCCATTCCATTCCATTCTATTCCATTCCATTCCATTCCATTCCAATCCATTCCATTCTATTCGGGTTGATTCCATTCCACTCCATTCCATTCCATTCCATTCCCTTCCATTCCATTCCATTCGGTTCCATTCGATTCCATTCGATTCCATTCCATTTCACTCCATTCCATTCCTTTCCGTTCCGTTCCATTCCGTTCCGTTCCATTCCATTCCTTTCTACTCGGGTTGATTCCATTCTATTGCACTCCATTCCATTCGATTCCATTCGATTCCATTCGATTCCATTCCATTCCATTCCATTCCATTCCATTCCATTCCATTCCATTCCATTCCATTTCATTCCATTCCATTCCATTCCATGCCATTCCATTCCATTCCATTCCATTCCATTCCATTCCATTCCATTCCATTTCATTCCATTCCATTCCATTCCATGCCATTCCATTCCATTCCATTCCATTCCATGAAATTCCATTCCATTCCATTCCATTCCATTCCATTCCATTCCGTTCTACTCGGGTTGATTCCATTCCATTATATTCCATTCCATTCCATTCCATTTCTTTGAATTCCATTCCATTCCATTCCATTCCATTCCGTTCTACTCGGGTTGATTCCATTCCTTTCCATTCCATTCCATTCCATTCCATTCCATTCCATTCCATTCCATTCCATTCCAATCCATTCCATTCTACTCGGCTTGATTCCATTCCAATCCATTCCATTCCATTCTATTCCATTGAATTCCATTCCATTCCATTCCATTCCATTCCATTCCATTCCATTCCATTCCATTCCATTCCATTCCGTTCTACTCGGGTTGATTCTATTCCCTTCCATTCCATTCCATTCCATTCCATGGAATTCCATTCCATTCCATTCCATTCCTTTCCATTCTATTCCATTCCATTCCATTCCGTTCTACTCGGGTTGAATCCATTCCATTCCATTCCATTCCATTCCATTCCATTCCATTCCATTCCATTCGATTCTATTCGATTCCATTCCATTCCATTCCATTCCATTCCATTCCATTCCATTCCATTCCATTACAATCCATTCCATTCTACTCGGGTTGATTCCATTCCATTTCATTCCATTCCATTCTATTCCATTGAATTCCATTCCATTCCATTCCATTCCATTCCATTCCATTCCATTCCATTCCATTCCATTCCATTCCATTCCATTCCATTCGATGCCATTCCATTCCATTCCATTCCATTCCATTCCATTCCATTCCATTCCATTCCATTCCATTCCATTATATTCCATTGAATTCCATTCCATTCCATTCCATTCCATTCCATTCCATTCCATTCTATTCCATTCCATTCCGTTCTACTCGGGTTGATTCCATTCCATTCCATTCCATTCCATTCCATTCCATTCCATTCCATTCGATTCCATTCGATTCCATTCCATTCCATTCCATTCCATTCGATTCCATTCCATTCCATTCCATTCCGTTCCATTCCATTCGATTCCATTCGATTCCATTCGATTCCATTCCATTCCATTCCATTCCGTTCATTCCATTCCATTCCATTCCATTCCTTTCCATTCCAATCCATTCCGTTCTACTCGGGTTGATTCCATTCCATTCCATTCCATTCCATTCCATTCCATTCCATTCCATTCCATTCGATTCCATTCCAATCCATTCCATTCTATTCCATTCCATTCCATTCTATTCCATAGAATTCCATTCCATTCCATTCCATTCCATTCCATTCCATTCCATTCCATTCCATTCCTTTCCATTCCATTCCGTTCTACTCGGGTTGATTCCATTCCATTCCATTCCATTCCATTCCATTACATTCCATTCGATTCCTTTCGATTCCATTCGATTCCATTCCATTCCATTACATTATATTCCATTCCATTCCAATCCATTGCATTCTACTCGGGTTGATTCCTTTCCATTCCATTCCATTCCATTCCATTCCATTCCATTCGATTCCATTCGGTTCCATTCGATTCCATTCGATTCCATTCCATTCCATTCCAATCCATTCCATTCTACTCGGGTTGATTCCATTCCATTCCATTCCAGTCTATTCCATTCCTTTCCATTTCATTCCAGTCCATTCCATTCGATTCCATTCCATTCCTTTCCATTTCATTGCATTCCATTCCATTCCATTCCATTCCATTCCCTTCCATTCCATTCCATTCCATTCCATTCCTTTCTACTCGGGTTGATTCCATTCTATTCCATTCCATTCCATTCGATTCCATTCGATTCCATTAGATTCCATTCCATTCCATTCCATTCCATTCCATTCCATTCCATTCCATGGAATTCCATTCCATTCCATTCCATTCCATTCCATTCCATTCCATTCCATTCCATTCCATTCCATTCCATTCCTATCCATTCCATTCTACTCGGGTTGATTCCATTCCATTCCATTCCATTCCATTCCATTCCCTTCCATTCCATTCCATTCGGTTCCATTCGATTCCATTCGATTCCATTCCATTTCACTCCATTCCATTCCTTTCCATTCCGTTCCATTCCGTTCCGTTCCATTCCATTCCTTTCTACTCGGGTTGATTCCATTCTATTCCACTCCATTCCATTCGATTCCATTCGATTCCATTCGATTCCATTCCATTCCATTCCATTCCATTCCATTCCATTCCATTTCATTCCATTCCATTCCATTCCATGCCATTCCATTCCATTCCATTCCATTCCATGCCATTCCATTCATTCCATTCCATTCCATTCCATTCCATTCCGTTCTACTCGGGTTGATTCCATTCCATTATACTCCATTCCATTCCATTCCATTTCTTTGAATTCCATTCCATTCCATTCCATTCCATTCCGTTCTACTCGGGTTGATTCCATTCCTTTCCATTCCATTCCATTCCATTCCATTCCATTCGATTCCATTCCAATCCATTCCATTCTACTCGGGTTGATTCCATTCCATTCCATTCCATTCCATTCCATTCCATTCCATTCCATTCCAATCCATTCCATTCTACTCGGGTTGATTCCATTCCATTCCATTCCATTCAATTCTATTCCATTGAATTCCATTCCATTCCATTCCATTCCATTCCATTCCATTCCATTCCATTCCATTCCATTCCATTCCATTCCATTCCATTCCATTCCATTCCATTCCATTCCGTTCTACTCGGGTTGATTCCATTCCATTCCATTCCATTCCATTCCATTCCATTCCATTCGATTCCATTCGATTCCATTCCATTCCATTCCATTCCATTCGATTCCATTCGATTCCATTCGATTCCATTCCATTCCATTACATTATATTCCATTCCATTCCAATCCATTCCATTCTACTCGGGTTGATTCCATTCCATTCCATTCCATTCCATTCCATTCCATTCCATTCCCTTCCATTCCATTCCATTCTGTTCCATTCGATTCCATTCGATTCCATTCCATTCCATTCCAATCCATTCCATTCTACTCGGGTTGATTCCATTCCATTCCATTCCAGTCTATTCCATTCCTTTCCATTTCATTCCAGTCCATTCCATTCGATTCCATTCCATTCCTTTCCATTTCATTGCATTCCATTCCATTCCATTCCATTCCATTCCATTCCATTCCATTCCATTCCATTCCTTTCTACTCGGGTTGATTCCATTCTATTCCATTCCATTCCATTCGATTCCATTCGATTCCATTAGATTCCATTCCATTCCATTCCATTCCATTCCATTCCATTCCATTCCATTCCATTCCATTGAATTCCATTCCATTCCATTCCATTCCATTCCATTCCATTCCATTCCATTCCATTCCGTACTACTCGGGTTGATTCCATTCCATTCCATTCCATTCCATTCGATTCCATTCGATTCCATTCGATTCCATTCCATTCCATTCTATTCCATTCCATTCCATTCCATTCCAATCCATTCCATTCTATTCGGGTTGATTCCATTCCACTCCATTCCATTCCATTCCATTCCCTTCCATTCCATTCCATTCGGTTCCATTCGATTCCATTCGATTCCATTCCATTTCACTCCATTCCATTCCTTTCCGTTCCGTTCCATTCCGTTCCGTTCCATTCCATTCCTTTCTACTCGGGTTGATTCCATTCTATTGCACTCCATTCCATTCGATTCCATTCGATTCCATTCGATTCCATTCCATTCCATTCCATTCCATTCCATTCCATTCCATTCCATTCCATTCCATTTCATTCCATTCCATTCCATTCCATGCCATTCCATTCCATTCCATTCCATTCCATGAAATTCCATTCCATTCCATTCCATTCCATTCCATTCCATTCCGTTCTACTCGGGTTGATTCCATTCCATTATATTCCATTCCATTCCATTCCATTTCTTTGAATTCCATTCCATTCCATTCCATTCCATTCCGTTCTACTCGGGTTGATTCCATTCCTTTCCATTCCATTCCATTCCATTCCATTCCATTCCATTCCATTCCAATCCATTCCATTCTACTCGGCTTGATTCCATTCCAATCCATTCCATTCCATTCTATTCCATTGAATTCCATTCCATTCCATTCCATTCCATTCCATTCCATTCCATTCCATTCCATTCCATTCCATTCCGTTCTACTCGGTTTGATTCTATTCCCTTCCATTCCATTCCATTCCATTCCATGGAATTCCATTCCATTCCATTCCATTCCTTTCCATTCTATTCCATTCCATTCCATTCCGTTCTACTCGGGTTGAATCCATTCCATTCCATTCCATTCCATTCCATTCCATTCCATTCCATTCGATTCTATTCGATTCCATTCCATTCCATTCCATTCCATTCCATTCCATTCCATTCCATTACAATCCATTCCATTCTACTCGGGTTGATTCCATTCCATTTCATTCCATTCCATTCTATTCCATTGAATTCCATTCCATTCCATTCCATTCCATTCCATTCCATTCCATTCCATTCCATTCCATTCCATTCCATTCCATTCCATTCGATGCCATTCCATTCCATTCCATTCCATTCCATTCCATTCCATTCCATTCCATTCCATTCCATTCCATTCCATTCCATTATATTCCATTGAATTCCATTCCATTCCATTCCATTCCATTCCATTCCATTCCATTCTATTCCATTCCATTCCGTTCTACTCGGGTTGATTCCATTCCATTCCATTCCATTCCATTCCATACCATTCCATTCCATTCGATTCCATTCGATTCCATTCCATTCCATTCCATTCCATTCGATTCCATTCCATTCCATTCCATTCCGTTCCATTCCATTCGATTCCATTCGATTCCATTCGATTCCATTCCATTCCATTCCATTCCGTTCATTCCATTCCATTCCATTCCATTCCTTTCCATTCCAATCCATTCCGTTCTACTCGGGTTGATTCCATTCCATTCCATTCCATTCCATTCCATTCCATTCCATTCCATTCCATTCCATTCCATTCCATTCCAATCCATTCCATTCTATTCCATTCCATTCCATTCTATTCCATAGAATTCCATTCCATTCCATTCCATTCCATTCCATTCCATTCCATTCCATTCCATTCCATTCCTTTCCATTCCATTCCGTTCTACTCGGGTTGATTCCATTCCATTCCATTCCATTCCATTCCATTCCATTCCGTTCTACTCGTGTTGATTCCATTCCATTCCATTCCATTCCATTCCATTCCATTCCATTCCATTCGATTCCATTCCATTCCATTCCATTCCATTCCAGTCCATTCCATTCTACTCGGGTTGATTCCATTCCATTCCATTCCATTCCATTGCATTCCATTCCCTTCCATTCCATTCCATTCGGTTCCATTCGATTCCATTCGATTCCATTCCATTCCATTCCAATCCATTCCATTCTACTCGGGTTGATTCCATTCCGTTCCATTCCAGTCTATTCCATTCCTTTCCATTTCATTCCAGTCCATTCCATTCGATTCCATTCCATTCCTTTCCATTTCATTGCATTCCATTCCATTCCATTCCATTCCATTCCATTCCATTCCATTCCATTCCATTCCTTTCTACTCGGGTTGATTCCATTCGATTCCATTCCATTCCATTCGATTCCATTCGATTCCATTAGATTCCATTCCATTCCATTCCATTCCATTCCATTCCATTCCATTCCATGGAATTCCATTCCATTCCATTCCATTCCATTCCATTCCATTCCATTCCATTCCATTCCATTCCATTCCTATCCATTCCATTCTTCTCGGGTTGATTCCATTCCATTCCATTCCATTCCATTCCATTCCCTTCCATTCCATTCCATTCGGTTCCATTCGATTCCATTCGATTCCATTCCATTTCACTCCATTCCATTCCTTTCCATTCCGTTCCATTCCGTTCCGTTCCATTCCATTCCTTTCTACTCGGGTTGATTCCATTCTATTCCACTCCATTCCATTCGATTCCATTCGATTCCATTCGATTCCATTCCATTCCATTCCATTCCATTCCATTCCATTCCATTCCATTTCATTCCATTCCATTCCATTCCATGCCATTCCATTCCATTCCATTCCATTCCATGCCATTCCATTCATTCCATTCCATTCCATTCCATTCCATTCCGTTCTACTCGGGTTGATTCCATTCCATTATATTCCATTCCATTCCATTCCATTCCATTTCTTTGAATTCCATTCCATTCCATTCCATTCCATTCCGTTCTACTCGGGTTGATTCCATTCCTTTCCATTCCATTCCATTCCATTCCATTCCATTCGATTCCATTCCAATCCATTCCATTCTACTCGGGTTGATTCCATTCCATTCCATTCCATTCCATTCCATTCCATTCCATTCCATTCCAATCCATTCCATTCTACTCGGGTTGATTCCATTCCATTCCATTCCATTCAATTCTATTCCATTGAATTCCATTCCATTCCATTCCATTCCATTCCATTCCATTCCATTCCATTCCATTCCATTCCATTCCATTCCATTCCATTCCGTTCTACTCGGGTTGATTCCATTCCATTCCATTCCATTCCATTCCATTCCATTCCATTCGATTCCATTCGATTCCATTCCATTCCATTCCATTCCATTCCATTCCATTCGATTCCATTCGATTCCATTCCATTCCATTCCATTCCATTACATTATATTCCATTCCATTCCAATCCATTCCATTCTACTCGGGTTGATTCCATTCCATTCCATTCCATTCCATTCCATTCCCTTCCATTCCATTCCATTCGGTTCCATTCGATTCCATTCGATTCCATTCCATTCCATTCCAATCCATTCCATTCTACTCGGGTTGATTCCATTCCATTCCATTCCAGTCTATTCCATTCCTTTCCATTTCATTCCAGTCCATTCCATTCGATTCCATTCCATTCCTTTCCATTTCATTGCATTCCATTCCATTCCATTCCATTCCATTCCATTCCATTCCATTCCATTCCATTCCATTCCATTCCATTCCTTTCTACTCGGGTTGATTCCATTCTATTCCATTCCATTCCATTCGATTCCATTCGATTCCATTAGATTCCATTCCATTCCATTCCATTCCATTCCATTCCATTCCATTCCATTCCATTGAATTCCATTCCATTCCATTCCATTCCATTCCATTCCATTCCATTCCATTCCATTCCATTCCGTACTACTCGGGTTGATTCCATTCCATTCCATTCCATTCCATTCGATTCCATTCGATTCCATTCGATTCCATTCCATTCCATTCTATTCCATTCCATTCCATTCCATTCCAATCCATTCCATTCTATTCGGGTTGATTCCATTCCACTCCATTCCATTCCATTCCATTCCCTTCCATTCCATTCCATTCGGTTCCATTCGATTCCATTCGATTCCATTCCATTTCACTCCATTCCATTCCTTTCCGTTCCGTTCCATTCCGTTCCGTTCCATTCCATTCCTTTCTACTCGGGTTGATTCCATTCTATTGCACTCCATTCCATTCGATTCCATTCGATTCCATTCGATTCCATTACATTACATTCCATTCCATTCCATTCCATTCCATTCCATTCCATTCCATTTCATTCCATTCCATTCCATTCCATGCCATTCCATTCCATTCCATTCCATTCCATGCCATTCCATTCCATTCCATTCCATTCCATTCCATTCCATTCCATTCCGTTCTACTCGGGTTGATTCCATTCCATTATATTCCATTCCATTCCATTCCATTTCTTTGAATTCCATTCCATTCCATTCCATTCCATTCCGTTCTACTCGGGTTGATTCCATTCCTTTCCATTCCATTCCATTCCATTCCATTCCATTCCATTCCATTCCATTCCAATCCATTCCATTCTACTCGGCTTGATTCTATTCCAATCCATTCCATTCCATTCTATTCCATTGAATTCCATTCCATTCCATTCCATTCCATTCCATTCCATTCCATTCCATTCCATTCCATTCCATTCCGTTCTACTCGGGTTGATTCTATTCCCTTCCATTCCATTCCATTCCATTCCATGGAATTCCATTCCATTCCATTCCATTCCTTTCCATTCTATTCCATTCCATTCCATTCCGTTCTACTCGGGTTGAATCCATTCCATTCCATTCCATTCCATTCCATTCCATTCCATTCCATTCCATTCCATTCCATTCGATTCTATTCGATTCCATTCCATTCCATTCCATTCCATTCCATTCCATTCCATTCCATTCCCTTACAATCCATTCCATTCTACTCGGGTTGATTCCATTCCATTTCATTCCATTCCATTCTATTCCATTGAATTCCATTCCATTCCATTCCATTCCATTCCATTCCATTCCATTCCATTCCATTCCATTCCATTCCATTCCGTTCTACTCGGGTTGATTCCATTCCATTATATTCCATTCCATTCCATTCCATTTCTTTGAATTCCATTCCATTCCATTCCATTCCATTCCGTTCTACTCGGGTTGATTCCATTCCTTTCCATTCCATTCCATTCCATTCCATTCCATTCCATTCCATTCCATTCCATTCCATTCCAATCCATTCCATTCTACTCGGCTTGATTCCATTCCAATCCATTCCATTCCATTCTATTCCATTGAATTCCATTCCATTCCATTCCATTCCATTCCATTCCATTCCATTCCATTCCATTCCATTCCATTCCGTTCTACTCGGTTTGATTCTATTCCCTTCCATTCCATTCCATTCCATTCCATGGAATTCCATTCCATTCCATTCCATTCCTTTCCATTCTATTCCATTCCATTCCATTCCGTTCTACTCGGGTTGAATCCATTCCATTCCATTCCATTCCATTCCATTCCATTCCATTCCATTCCATTCCATTCGATTCTATTCGATTCCATTCCATTCCATTCCATTCCATACCATTCCATTCCATTCCATTCCATTACAATCCATTCCATTCTACTCGGGTTGATTCCATTCCATTTCATTCCATTCCATTCTATTCCATTGAATTCCATTCCATTCCATTCCATTCCATTCCATTCCATTCCATTCCATTCCATTCCATTCCATTCCATTCGATGCCATTCCATTCCATTCCATTCCATTCCATTCCATTCCATTCCATTCCATTCCATTATATTCCATTGAATTCCATTCCATTCCATTCCATTCCATTCCATTCCATTCCATTCCATTCCATTCCGTTCTATTCCATTCCATTCCGTTCTACTCGGGTTGATTCCATTCCATTCCATTCCATTCCATTCCATTCCATACCATTCCATTCCATTCGATTCCATTCGATTCCATTCCATTCCATTCCATTCCATTCGATTCCATTCCATTCCATTCCATTCCGTTCCATTCCATTCGATTCCATTCGATTCCATTCGATTCCATTCCATTCCATTCCATTCCGTTCATTCCATTCCATTCCATTCCATTCCTTTCCATTCCAATCCATTCCGTTCTACTCGGGTTGATTCCATTCCATTCCATTCCATTCCATTCCATTCCATTCCATTCCATTCCATTCGATTCCATTCCAATCCATTCCATTCTATTCCATTCCATTCCATTCTATTCCATAGAATTCCATTCCATTCCATTCCATTCCATTCCATTCCATTCCATTCCATTCCATTCCATTCCTTTCCATTCCATTCCGTTCTACTCGGGTTGATTCCATTCCATTCCATTCCATTCCATTCCATTCCATTCCGTTCTACTCGTGTTGATTCCATTCCATTCCATTCCATTCCATTCCATTCCATTCCATTCCATTCCATTCGATTCCATTCCATTCCATTCCATTCCATTCCAGTCCATTCCATTCTACTCGGGTTGATTCCATTCCATTCCATTCCATTCCATTGCATTCCATTCCCTTCCATTCCATTCCATTCGGTTCCATTCGATTCCATTCGATTCCATTCCATTCCATTCCAATCCATTCCATTCTACTCGGGTTGATTCCATTCCGTTCCATTCCAGTCTATTCCATTCCTTTCCATTTCATTCCAGTCCATTCCATTCGATTCCATTCCATTCCTTTCCATTTCATTGCATTCCATTCCATTCCATTCCATTCCATTCCATTCCATTCCATTCCATTCCATTCCTTTCTACTCGGGTTGATTCCATTCTATTCCATTCCATTCCATTCGATTCCATTCGATTCCATTAGATTCCATTCCATTCCATTCCATTCCATTCCATTCCATTCCATTCCATGGAATTCCATTCCATTCCATTCCATTCCATTCCATTCCATTCCATTCCATTCCATTCCTATCCATTCCATTCTTCTCGGGTTGATTCCATTCCATTCCATTCCATTCCATTCCATTCCCTTCCATTCCATTCCATTCGGTTCCATTCGATTCCATTCGATTCCATTCCATTTCACTCCATTCCATTCCTTTCCATTCCGTTCCATTCCGTTCCGTTCCATTCCATTCCTTTCTACTCGGGTTGATTCCATTCTATTCCACTCCATTCCATTCGATTCCATTCGATTCCATTCGATTCCATTCCATTCCATTCCATTCCATTCCATTCCATTCCATTCCATTCCATTCCATTCCATTCCATTCATTCCATTCCATTCCATTCCATTCCATTCCATTCCGTTCTACTCGGGTTGATTCCATTCCATTATATTCCATTCCATTCCATTCCATTCCATTTCTTTGAATTCCATTCCATTCCATTCCATTCCATTCCGTTCTACTCGGGTTGATTCCATTCCTTTCCATTCCATTCCATTCCATTCCATTCCATTCGATTCCATTCCAATCCATTCCATTCTACTCGGGTTGATTCCATTCCATTCCATTCCATTCCATTCCATTCCATTCCATTCCATTCCAATCCATTCCATTCTACTCGGGTTGATTCCATTCCATTCCATTCCATTCAATTCTACTCCATTGAATTCCATTCCATTCCATTCCATTCCATTCCATTCCATTCCATTCCATTCCATTCCATTCCATTCCATTCCATTCCATTCCATTCCGTTCTACTCGGGTTGATTCCATTCCATTCCATTCCATTCCATTCCATTCCATTCCATTCGATTCCATTCGATTCCATTCCATTCCATTCCATTCCATTCCATTCCATTCGATTCCATTCGATTCCATTCCATTCCATTCCATTCCATTACATTATATTCCATTCCATTCCAATCCATTCCATTCTACTCGGGTTGATTCCATTCCATTCCATTCCATTCCATTCCATTCCATTCCCTTCCATTCCATTCCATTCGATTCCATTCGATTCCATTCGATTCCATTCCATTCCATTCCAATCCATTCCATTCTACTCGGGTTGATTCCATTCCATTCCATTCCAGTCTATTCCATTACTTTCCATTTCATTCCAGTCCATTCCATTCGATTCCATTCCATTCCTTTCCATTTCATTGCATTCCATTCCATTCCATTCCATTCCATTCCATTCCATTCCATTCCATTCCATTCCATTCCATTCCATTCCATTCCATTCCATTCCTTTCTACTCGGGTTGATTCCATTCTATTCCATTCCATTCCATTCGATTCCATTCGATTCCATTAGATTCCATTCCATTCCATTCCATTCCATTCCATTCCATTCCATTCCATTGAATTCCATTCCATTCCATTCCATTCCATTCCATTCCATTCCATTCCATTCCATTCCATTCCATTCCGTACTACTCGGGTTGATTCCATTCCATTCCATTCCATTCCATTCGATTCCATTCGATTCCATTCGATTCCATTCCATTCCATTCTATTCCATTCCATTCCATTCCATTCCAATCCATTCCATTCTATTCGGGTTGATTCCATTCCACTCCATTCCATTCCATTCCATTCCCTTCCATTCCATTCCATTCGGTTCCATTCGATTCCATTCGATTCCATTCCATTTCACTCCATTCCATTCCTTTCCGTTCCGTTCCATTCCGTTCCGTTCCATTCCATTCCTTTCTACTCGGGTTGATTCCATTCTATTGCACTCCATTCCATTCGATTCCATTCGATTCCATTCGATTCCATTACATTACATTCCATTCCATTCCATTCCATTCCATTCCATTCCATTCCATTTCATTCCATTCCATTCCATTCCATGCCATTCCATTCCATTCCATTCCATTCCATGCCATTCCATTCCATTCCATTCCATTCCATTCCATTCCATTCCATTCCGTTCTACTCGGGTTGATTCCATTCCATTATATTCCATTCCATTCCATTCCATTTCTTTGAATTCCATTCCATTCCATTCCATTCCATTCCGTTCTACTCGGGTTGATTCCATTCCTTTCCATTCCATTCCATTCCATTCCATTCCATTCCATTCCATTCCATTCCAATCCATTCCATTCTACTCGGCTTGATTCTATTCCAATCCATTCCATTCCATTCTATTCCATTGAATTCCATTCCATTCCATTCCATTCCATTCCATTCCATTCCATTCCATTCCATTCCATTCCATTCCATTCCGTTCTACTCGGGTTGATTCTATTCCCTTCCATTCCATTCCATTCCATTCCATGGAATTCCATTCCATTCCATTCCATTCCTTTCCATTCTATTCCATTCCATTCCATTCCGTTCTACTCGGGTTGAATCCATTCCATTCCATTCCATTCCATTCCATTCCATTCCATTCCATTCCATTCCATTCGATTCTATTCGATTCCATTCCATTCCATTCCATTCCATTCCATTCCATTCCATTCCATTCCCTTACAATCCATTCCATTCTACTCGGGTTGATTCCATTCCATTTCATTCCATTCCATTCTATTCCATTGAATTCCATTCCATTCCATTCCATTCCATTCCATTCCATTCCATTCCATTCCATTCCATTCCATTCCATTCCATTCGATGCCATTCCATTCCATTCCATTCCATTCCATTCCATTCCATTCCATTCCATTCCATTATATTCCATTGAATTCCATTCCATTCCATTCCATTCCATTCCATTCCATTCTATTCCATTCCATTCTGTTCTACTCGGGTTGATTCCATTCCATTCCATTCCATTCCATTCCATTCCATTCCATTCGATTCCATTCGATTCCATTCCATTCCATTCCATTCCATTCGATTCCATTCCATTCCATTCCATTCCGTTCCATTCCATTCGATTCCATTCGATTCCATTCGATTCCATTCCATTCCATTCCATTCCGTTCATTCCATTCCATTCCATTCCATTCCTTTCCATTCCAATCCATTCCGTTCTACTCGGGTTGATTCCATTCCATTCCATTCCATTCCATTCCATTCCATTCCATTCCATTCCATTCCATTCCATTCCATTCCATTCGATTCCATTCCAATCCATTCCATTCTATTCCATTCCATTCCATTCTATTCCATAGAATTCCATTCCATTCCATTCCATTCCATTCCATTCCATTCCATTCCATTCCATTCCTTTCCATTCCATTCCGTTCTACTCGGGTTGATTCCATTCCATTCCATTCCATTCCATTCCATTCCATTCCGTTCTACTCGTGTTGATTCCATTCCATTCCATTCCATTCCATTCCATTCCATTCCATTCCATTCCATTCGATTCCATTCCATTCCATTCCATTCCATTCCAGTCCATTCCATTCTACTCGGGTTGATTCCATTCCATTCCATTCCATTCCATTGCATTCCATTCCCTTCCATTCCATTCCATTCGGTTCCATTCGATTCCATTCGATTCCATTCCATTCCATTCCAATTCATTCCATTCTACTCGGGTTGATTCCATTCCGTTCCATTCCAGTCTATTCCATTCCTTTCCATTTCATTCCAGTCCATTCCATTCGATTCCATTCCATTCCTTTCCATTTCATTGCATTCCATTCCATTCCATTCCATTCCATTCCATTCCATTCCATTCCATTCCATTCCTTTCTACTCGGGTTGATTCCATTCTATTCCATTCCATTCCATTCGATTCCATTCGATTCCATTAGATTCCATTCCATTCCATTCCATTCCATTCCATTCCATTCCATGGAATTCCATTCCATTCCATTCCATTCCATTCCATTCCATTCCATTCCATTCCATTCCATTCCATTCCATTCCTATCCATTCCATTCTACTCGGGTTGATTCCATTCCATTCCATTCCATTCCATTCCATTCCCTTCCATTCCATTCCATTCGGTTCCATTCGATTCCATTCGATTCCATTCCATTTCACTCCATTCCATTCCTTTCCATTCCGTTCCATTCCGTTCCGTTCCATTCCATTCCTTTCTACTCGGGTTGATTCCATTCTATTCCACTCCATTCCATTCGATTCCATTCGATTCCATTCGATTCCATTCCATTCCATTCCATTCCATTCCATTCCATTCCATTCCATTCCATTTCATTCCATTCCATTCCATTCCATGCCATTCCATTCCATTCCATTCCATTCCATGCCATTCCATTCATTCCATTCCATTCCATTCCATTCCATTCCGTTCTACTCGGGTTGATTCCATTCCATTATATTCCATTCCATTCCATTCCATTTCTTTGAATTCCATTCCATTCCATTCCATTCCATTCCGTTCTACTCGGGTTGATTCCATTCCTTTCCATTCCATTCCATTCCATTCCATGCCATTCGATTCCATTCCAATCCATTCCATTCTACTCGGGTTGATTCCATTCCATTTCATTCCATTCCATTCCATTCCATTCCATTCCATTCCAATCCATTCCATTCTACTCGGGTTGATTCCATTCCATTCCATTCCATTCAATTCTATTCCATTGAATTCCATTCCATTCCATTCCATTCCATTCCATTCCATTCCATTCCATTCCATTCCATTCCATTCCATTCCATTCCATTCCGTTTTACTCGGGTTGATTCCATTCCATTCCATTCCATTCCATTCCATTCCATTCCATTCCATTCCATTCGATTCCATTCGATTCCATTCCATTCCATTCCATTCCATTCGATTCCATTCGATTCCATTCCATTCCATTCCATTCCATTACATTATATTCCATTCCATTCCAATCCATTCCATTCTACTCGGGTTGATTCCATTCCATTCCATTCCATTCCATTCCATTCCATTCCCTTCCATTCCATTCCATTCGGTTCCATTCGATTCCATTCGATTCGATTCCATTCCATTCCAATCCATTCCATTCTACTCGGGTTGATTCCATTCCATTCCATTCCAGTCTATTCCATTCCTTTCCATTTCATTCCAGTCCATTCCATTCGATTCCATTCCATTCCTTTCCATTTCATTGCATTCCATTCCATTCCATTCCATTCCATTCCATTCCATACCATTCCATTCCATTCCATTCCATTCCATTCCATTCCTTTCTACTCGGGTTGATTCCATTCTATTCCATTCCATTCCATTCGATTCCATTCGATTCCATTAGATTCCATTCCATTCCATTCCATTCCATTCCATTCCATTCCATTCCATTCCATTGAATTCCATTCCATTCCATTCCATTCCATTCCATTCCATTCCATTCCATTCCATTCCGTACTACTCGGGTTGATTCCATTCCATTCCATTCCATTCCATTCGATTCCATTCGATTCCATTCGATTCCATTCCATTCCATTCTATTCCATTCCATTCCATTCCATTCCAATCCATTCCATTCTATTCGGGTTGATTCCATTCCACTCCATTCCATTCCATTCCATTCCCTTCCATTCCATTCCATTCGGTTCCATTCGATTCCATTCGATTCCATTCCATTTCACTCCATTCCATTCCTTTCCGTTCCGTTCCATTCCGTTCCGTTCCATTCCATTCCTTTCTACTCGGGTTGATTCCATTCTATTGCACTCCATTCCATTCGATTCCATTCGATTCCATTCGATTCCATTACATTCCATTCCATTCCATTCCATTCCATTCCATTCCATTCCATTCCATTTCATTCCATTCCATTCCATTCCATGCCATTCCATTCCATTCCATTCCATTCCATGCCATTCCATTCCATTCCATTCCATTCCATTCCATTCCATTCCATTCCATTCCGCTCTACTCGGGTTGATTCCATTCCATTATATTCCATTCCATTCCATTCCATTTCTTTGAATTCCATTCCATTCCATTCCATTCCATTCCGTTCTACTCGGGTTGATTCCATTCCTTTCCATTACATTCCATTCCATTCCATTCCATTCCAATCCATTCCATTCCATTCCAATCCATTCCATTCTACTCGGCTTGATTCTATTCCAATCCATTCCATTCCATTCTATTCCATTGAATTCCATTCCATTCCATTCCATTCCATTCCATTCCATTCCATTCCATTCCATTCCATTCCATTCCGTTCTACTCGGGTTGATTCTATTCCCTTCCATTCCATTCCATTCCATTCCATGGAATTCCATTCCATTCCATTCCATTCCTTTCCATTCTATTCCATTCCATTCCATTCCGTTCTACTCGGGTTGAATCCATTCCATTCCATTCCATTCCATTCCATTCCATTCCATTCCATTCCATTCGATTCTATTCGGTTCCATTCCATTCCATTCCATTCCATTCCATTCCATTCCATTCCATTCCATTACAATCCATTCCATTCTACTCGGGTTGATTCCATTCCATTTCATTCCATTCCATTCTATTCCATTGAATTCCATTCCATTCCATTCCATTCCATTCCATTCCATTCCATTCCATTCCATTCCATTCCATTCCATTCGATGTCATTCCATTCCATTCCATTCCATTCCATTCCATTCCATTCCATTCCATTCCATTCCATTATATTCCATTGAATTCCATTCCATTCCATTCCATTCCATTCCATTCCATTCCATTCTATTCCATTCCATTCCGTTCTACTCGGGTTGATTCCATTCCATTCCATTCCATTCCATTCCATTCCATTCCATTCGATTCCATTCGATTCCATTCCATTCCATTCCATTCCATTCGATTCCATTCCATTCCATTCCATTCCGTTCCATTCCATTCGATTCCATTCGATTCCATTCGATTCCATTCCATTCCATTCCATTCCGTTCATTCCATTCCATTCCATTCCATTCCTTTCCATTCCAATCCATTCCGTTCTACTCGGGTTGATTCCATTCCATTCCATTCCATTCCATTCCATTCCATTCCATTCCATTCCATTCCAATCCATTCCATTCTATTCCATTCCATTCCATTCTATTCCATAGAATTCCATTCCATTCCATTCCATTCCATTCCATTCCATTCCATTCCATTCCTTTCCATTCCATTCCGTTCTACTCGGGTTGATTCCATTCCATTCCATTCCATTCCATTCCATTCCATTCCGTTCTACTCGTGTTGATTCCATTCCATTCCATTCCATTCCATTCCATTCCATTCCATTCCATTCCATTCCATTCGATTCCATTCCATTCCATTCCATTCCATTCCATTCCATTCCATTCCATTCCATTCCATTCCTTTCTACTCGGGTTGATTCCATTCTATTCCATTCCATTCCATTCGATTCCATTCGATTCCATTAGATTCCATTCCATTCCATTCCATTCCATTCCATTCCATTCCATTCCATTCCATTGAATTCCATTCCATTCCATTCCATTCCATTCCATTCCATTCCATTCCATTCCATTCCATTCCGTACTACTCGGGTTGATTCCATTCCATTCCATTCCATTCCATTCGATTCCATTCGATTCCATTCGATTCCATTCCATTCCATTCTATTCCATTCCATTCCATTCCATTCCAATCCATTCCATTCTATTCGGGTTGATTCCATTCCACTCCATTCCATTCCATTCCATTCCCTTCCATTCCATTCCATTCGGTTCCATTCGATTCCATTCGATTCCATTCCATTTCACTCCATTCCATTCCTTTCCGTTCCGTTCCATTCCGTTCCGTTCCATTCCATTCCTCTCTACTCGGGTTGATTCCATTCTATTGCACTCCATTCCATTCGATTCCATTCGATTCCATTCGATTCCATTACATTACATTCCATTCCATTCCATTCCATTCCATTCCATTCCATTCCATTTCATTCCATTCCATTCCATTCCATGCCATTCCATTCCATTCCATTCCATTCCATGCCATTCCATTCCATTCCATTCCATTCCATTCCATTCCATTCCATTCCATTCCGTTCTACTCGGGTTGATTCCATTCCATTATATTCCATTCCATTCCATTCCATTTCTTTGAATTCCATTCCATTCCATTCCATTCCATTCCGTTCTACTCGGGTTGATTCCATTCCTTTCCATTCCATTCCATTCCATTCCATTCCATTCCATTCCATTCCATTCCATTCCATTCCAATCCATTCCATTCTACTCGGCTTGATTCTATTCCAATCCATTCCATTCCATTCTATTCCATTGAATTCCATTCCATTCCATTCCATTCCATTCCATTCCATTCCATTCCATTCCATTCCGTTCTACTCGGGTTGATTCTATTCCCTTCCATTCCATTCCATTCCATTCCATGGAATTCCATTCCATTCCATTCCATTCCTTTCCATTCTATTCCATTCCATTCCATTCCGTTCTACTCGGGTTGAATCCATTCCATTCCATTCCATTCCATTCCATTCCATTCCATTCCATTCCATTCCATTCCATTCCATTCCATTCGATTCTATTCGATTCCATTCCATTCCATTCCATTCCATTCCATTCCATTCCATTCCATTCCATTACAATCCATTCCATTCTATTCCATTGAATTCCATTCCATTCCATTCCATTCCATTCCATTCCATTCCATTCCATTCCATTCCATTCCATTCCATTCGATGC
Source organism: Gorilla gorilla gorilla (assembly GCF_029281585.2). NCBI lineage: Eukaryota > Metazoa > Chordata > Mammalia > Primates > Hominidae > Gorilla > Gorilla gorilla. Next base: position 59,782,414 of record NC_073239.2, read on the forward strand.
CATTCCATTCCATTCCATTCCATTCCATTCCATTCGATTCCATTCCATTCCATTCCATTCCGTTCCATTCCATTCGATTCCATTCGATTCCATTCGATTCCATTCCATTCCATTCCATTCCGTTCATTCCATTCCATTCCATTCCATTCCTTTCCATTCCAATCCATTCCGTTCTACTCGGGTTGATTCCATTCCATTCCATTCCATTCCATTCCATTCCATTCCATTCCATTCCATTCCATTCGATTCCATTCCAATCCATTCCATTTTATTCCATTCCATTCCATTCTATTCCATAGAATTCCATTCCATTCCATTCCATTCCATTCCATTCCATTCCATTCCATTCCATTCCTTTCCATTCCATTCCGTTCTACTCGGGTTGATTCCATTCCATTCCATTCCATTCCATTCCATTCCATTCCGTTCTACTCGTGTTGATTCCATTCCATTCCATTCCATTCCATTCCATTCCATTCCATTCCATTCCATTCCATTCCATTCGATTCCATTCCATTCCATTCCATTCCATTCCAGTCCATTCCATTCTACTCGGGTTGATTCCATTCCATTCCATTCCATTCCATTGCATTCCATTCCCTTCCATTCCATTCCATTCGGTTCCATTCGATTCCATTTGATTCCATTCCATTTCACTCCATTCCATTCCGTTCCGTTATGTTCCATTCCGTTCCGTTCCACTCCATTCCATTCCGTTCCATTCCATTCGATTCCATTCCATTCCATTCCATTGCATTCCATTCCATTCGATTCCATTCGATTCCATTCGATTCCATTCCATTCCATTCCATTCCATTCCATTCCATTCCATTCCATTCCTTTCCATTCCATTCCATTCCGTTTTACTAAGGTTGATTCCATTCCATTCCATTCCATTTCATTGCATTCCATTCTATTCCATTCAATTCCATTCCATTCCATTCCATTCCATTCCATTCCATTCCACTCCATTCCATTCCGTTCCATTCCATTCGATTCCATTCCATTCCATTCCATTGCATTCCATTCCATTCGATTCCATTCGATTCCATTCGATTCCATTCCATTCCATTCCATTCCATTCCATTCCATTCCATTCCATTCCATTCCATTCCTTTCCATTCCATTCCATTCCGTTCTACTAAGGTTGATTCCATTCCATTCCATTCCATTCCATTCCATTCCATTCCATTCCATTCCATTCCATTCCATTCCATTATATTCCATTGAATTCCATTCCATTCCATTCCATTCCATTCCATTCCATTCCATTCCATTCCATTCCATTCCATTCCATTCCGTTCTACTCGGGTTGATTCCATTCCATTCCATTCCATTCCATTCCATTCCATTCCATTCCATTCCATTTCGTTCTACTCGGGTTGATTCCATTCCATTCCATTCCATTCCATTCCATTCCATTCCATTCCATTCCATTCCTTTCCGTTCTACTCGGGTTGATTCCATTCCATTCCATTCCATTACATTACATTACATTACATTCCATTCGATTCCATTCGATTCCATTCGATTCCATTCCATTCCATTACATTATATTCCATTCCATTCCAATCCATTCCACTCTACTCGGGTTGATTCCATTCCATTCCATTCCATTCCATTCCATTCCATTCCCTTCCATTCCATTCCATTCGGTTCCATTCGATTCCATTCGATTCCTTTCCATTTCATTGCATTCCATTCCATTCCATTCCATTCCATTCCATTCCATTCCTTTCTACTCGGGTTGATTCCATTCTATTCCATTCCATTCCATTCGATTCCATTCGATTCCATTAGATTCCATTCCATTCCATTCCATTCCATTCCATTCCATTCCATTCCATTCCATTCCATTCCATTCCATTCCATTGAATTCCATTCCATTCCATTCCATTCCATTCCATTCCATTGCATTCCATTCCATTCCATTCCATTCCATTCCATTCCATTCCGTTCTACTTGGGTTGATTCCATTCCATTCCATTCCATTCCATTCGATTCCATTCGATTCCATTCGATTCCATTTCTTTCCATCCCATTCCATTCCATTCCATTCCATTCCTATCCATTCCATTCTACTCGGGTTGATTCCATTCCATTCCATTCCATTCCATTCCATTCCCTTCCATTCCATTCCATTTGGTTCCATTCTATTCCATTCGATTCCATTCCATTTCACTCCATTCCATTCCTTTCCGTTCCGTTCCATTCCGTTCCGTTCCATTCCATTCCTTTCTACTCGGGTTGATTCCATTCTATTCCACTCCATTCCATTCGATTCCATTCGATTCCATTCGATTCCATTCCATTCCATTCCATTCCATTCCATTCCATTCCATTTCATTCCATTCCATTCCATTCCATGCCATTCCATTCCATTCCATTCCCTTCCATGCCATTCCATTCCATTCCATTCCATTCCATTCCATTCCGTTCTACTCGGGTTGATTCCATTCCATTATATTCCATTCCATTCCATTCCATTTCTTTGAATTCCATTCCGTTCCATTGCATTCCATTCCATTCCGTTCTACTCGGGTTGATTCCATTCCTTTCCATTCCATTCCATTCCATTCCATTCCATTCTATTCCATTCCAATCCATTCCATTCTACTCGGGTTGATTCCATTCCATTCCATTCCATTCCATTCTATTCCATTGAATTCCATTCCATTCCATTCCATTCCATTCCATTCCATTCCATTCCATTCCATTCCGTTCTACTCGGGTTGATTCTATTCCCTTCCATTCCATTCAATTCCATTCCATTGAATTCCATTCCATTCCATTCCATTCCTTTCCATTCTATTCCATTCCATTCCATTCCGTTCTACTCGGGTTGATTCCATTCCATTCCATTACATTCCATTCCATTCCATTCCATTCCATTCCATTCCATTCCATTCGATTCCATTCGATTCCATTCCATTCCATTCCTTTCAATTCCATTCCATTGAATTCCATTCCATTCCATTCCATTCCTTTCCATTCTATTCCATTCCATTCCATTCCGTTCTACTCGGGTTGATTCCATTCCATTCCATTACATTCCATTCCATTCCATTCCATTCCATTCCATTCCATTTCATTCCATTCCATTCTATTCCATTGAATTCCATTCCACTCCATTCCATTCCATTCCATTCCATTCCATTCCATTCCATTCCATTCCATTCCGTTCCATTCCATTCGATTCCATTCGATTCCATTCGATTCCATTCCATTCCATTCCATTCCATTCCATTTCATTCCTTTCCATTCCATTCCATTCCGTTCTACTCGGGTTGATTCCATTCCATTCCATTCCATTCCATTCCATTCCATTCCATTCCATTCCATTCCATTCCATTATATTCCATTGAATTCCATTCCATTCCATTCCATTCCATTCAATTCCATTCCATTCCATTCCATTCCATTCCGTTCTACTCGGGTTGATTCCATTCCATTTCATTCCATTCCATTCTATTCCATTGAATTCCATTCCACTCCATTCCATTCCATTCCATTCCATTCCATTCCATTCCATTCCATTCCGTTCCATTCCATTCGATTCCATTCGATTCCATTCGATTCCATTCCATTCCATTCCATTCCATTCCATTTCATTCCTTTCCATTCCATTCCATTCCGTTCTACTCGGGTTGATTCCATTCCATTCCATTCCATTCCATTCCATTCCATTCCATTCCATTCCATTATATTCCATTGAATTCCATTCCATTCCATTCCATTCCATTCAATTCCATTCCATTCCATTCCATTCCATTCCGTTCTACTCGGGTTGATTCCATTCCATTCCATTCCATTCCATTCCATTCCATTCCATTCCGTTCGATTCCATTCGATTCCATTCCATTCCATTCGATTCCATTCGATTCCATTCCATTCCATTCCATTCCGTTCCATTCCATTCGATTCCATTCGATTCCATTACATTCCATTCCATTCCACTCCATTCCATCCCATTCCATTCCATTCCATTCCATTCCACTCCATTCCATCCGATTCCATTCGATTCCATTCCATTCCATTCAATTCCATTCCATTCCATTTCATTCTATTCCACTGAATTCCATTCCATTCCATTTCATTCCATTCCAATCCACTCCATTCTATTCGGGTTGATTCCATTCCATTCCATTCCATTCCATTCCATTCCATTATATTCCATTGAATTCCATTTTATTCCATTCCATTCCATTCCATTCCATTCCATTCCATTCCATTCCATTCCATTCCATTCCATTCCATTCCGTTCTACTGGGGTTGATTCCATTCCATTCCATTCCATTCCATTCCATTCCATTCCATTCCATTCCATTCCATTCCATTCCATTCCGTTCTACTCGGGTTGATTCCATTCCATTCCATTCCATTCCATTCCATTCCATTCCATTCCATTCCATTCCATGGAATTCCATTCCTTTCCATTCCATTCCATTCCATTCCATTCCATTCCATTCCATTCCATTCCATTCCATTCCATTCCATTCCATTCCGTTCTACTCGGGTTGATTCCATTCCATTCCATTCCATTCCATTCCATTCCATTCCATTCCATTCCATTCCATTCCATTCCATTCCATTCCGTTCTACTCGGGTTGATTCCATTCCATTCCATTCCATTCCATTCCATTCCATTCCATTGAATTCCATTCCATTCCATTCCATTCCATTCCATTCCATTCCATTCCATTGAATTCCATTCCATTCCATTCCATTCCATTCCATTCCATTCCATTCCATTCCATTCCATTCCATTCCATTCCATTCCATTCCATTCCGTTCTACTCGGGTTGATTCCATTCCATTCCATTCCATTCCATTCCATTACATTCCATTTGATTCCATTCGATTCCATTCGATTCCATTCCATTCCATTACATTATATTCCATTCCATTCCAATCCATTCCATTCTACTCGGGTTGATTCCATTCCATTCCATTCCATTCCATTCCATTCCCTTCCATTCCATTCCATTCGGTTCCATTCCATTCCATTCGATTCCATTCCATTCCATTCCAATCCATTCCATTCTACTCGGGTTGATTCCATTCCATTCCATTCCAGTCTATTCCATTCCTTTCCATTTCATTCCAGTCCATTCCATTCGATTCCATTCCATTCCTTTCCATTTCATTGCATTCCATTCCATTCCATTCCATTCCATTCCATTCCATTCCATTCCATTCCATTCCATTCCATTCCATTCCTTTCTACTCGGGTTGATTCCATTCTATTCCATTCCATTCCATTCGATTCCATTCGATTCCATTAGATTCCATTCCATTCCATTCCATTCCATTCCATTCCATTCCATTCCATTCCATTCCATTCCATTGAATTCCATTCCATTCCATTCCATTCCATTCCATTCCATTCCATTCCATTCCATTCCATTCCATTCCGTACTACTCGGGTTGATTCCATTCCATTCCATTCCATTCTATTCGATTCCATTCGATTCCATTCGATTCCATTCCATTCCATTCTATTCCATTCCATTCCATTCCATTCCAATCCATTCCAGTCTATTCGGGTTGATTCCATTCCACTCCATTCCATTCCATTCCATTCCCTTCCATTCCATTCCATTCGGTTCCATTCGATTCCATTCGATTCCATTCCATTTCACTCCATTCCATTCCTTTCCATTCCGTTCCATTCCGTTCCTTTCCATTCCATTCCTTTCTACTCGGGTTGATTCCATTCTATTGCACTCCATTCCATTCGATTCCATTCGATTCCATTCGATTCCATTCCATTCCATTCCATTCCATTCCATTCCATTCCATTCCATTCCATTCCATTCCATTCCATTTCATTCCACTCCATTCCATTCCATGCCATTCCATTCCATTCCATTCCATTCCATGCAATTCCATTCCATTCCATTCCATTCCATTCCATTCCATTCCATTCCATTCCATTCCGTTCTACTCGGGTTGATTCTATTCCCTTCCATTCCATTCAATTCCATTCCATTGAATTCCATTCCATTCCATTCCATTCCTTTCCATTCTATTCCATTCCATTCCATTCCGTTCTACTCGGGTTGATTCCATTCCATTCCATTACATTCCATTCCATTCCATTCCATTCCATTCCATTCCATTCCATTCGATTCCATTCGATTCCATTCCATTCCATTCCATTCAATTCCATTCCATTGAATTCCATTCCATTCCATTCCATTCCTTTCCATTCTATTCCATTCCATTCCATTCCGTTCTACTCGGGTTGATTCCATTCCATTCCATTACATTTCATTCCATTCCATTCCATTCCATTCCATTCCATTTCATTCCATTCCATTCTATTCCATTGAATTCCATTCCACTCCATTCCATTCCATTCCATTCCATTCCATTCCATTCCATTCCATTCCATTCCGTTCCATTCCATTCGATTCCATTCGATTCCATTCGATTCCATTCCATTCCATTCCATTCCATTCCATTTCATTCCTTTCCATTCCATTCCATTCCGTTCTACTCGGGTTGATTCCATTCCATTCCATTCCATTCCATTCCATTCCATTCCATTCCATTCCATTCCATTATATTCCATTGAATTCCATTCCATTCCATTCCATTCCATTCAATTCCATTCCATTCCATTCCATTCCATTCCGTTCTACTCGGGTTGATTCCATTCCATTTCATTCCATTCCATTCTATTCCATTGAATTCCATTCCACTCCATTCCATTCCATTCCATTCCATTCCATTCCATTCCATTCCATTCCGTTCCATTCCATTCGATTCCATTCGATTCCATTCGATTCCATTCCATTCCATTCCATTCCATTCCATTTCATTCCTTTCCATTCCATTCCATTCCGTTCTACTCGGGTTGATTCCATTCCATTCCATTCCATTCCATTCCATTCCATTCCATTCCATTCCATTATATTCCATTGAATTCCATTCCATTCCATTCCATTCCATTCAATTCCATTCCATTCCATTCCATTCCATTCCGTTCTACTCGGGTTGATTCCATTCCATTCCATTCCATTCCATTCCATTCCATTCCATTCCGTTCGATTCCATTCGATTCCATTCCATTCCATTCGATTCCATTCGATTCCATTCCATTCCATTCCATTCCGTTCCATTCCATTCGATTCCATTCGATTCCATTCCATTCCATTCCATTCCACTCCATTCCATCCCATTCCATTCCATTCCATTCCATTCCACTCCATTCCATCCGATTCCATTCGATTCCATTCCATTCCATTCAATTCCATTCCATTCCATTTCATTCTATTCCACTGAATTCCATTCCATTCCATTTCATTCCATTCCAATCCACTCCATTCTATTCGGGTTGATTCCATTCCATTCCATTCCATTCCATTCCATTCCATTACATTCCATTGAATTCCATTTTATTCCATTCCATTCCATTCCATTCCATTCCATTCCATTCCATTCCATTCCATTCCATTCCATTCCATTCCGTTCTACTGGGGTTGATTCCATTCCATTCCATTCCATTCCATTCCATTCCATTCCATTCCATTCCATTCCATTCCATTCCATTCCGTTCTACTCGGGTTGATTCCATTCCATTCCATTCCATTCCATTCCATTCCATTCCATTCCATTCCATTCCATGGAATTCCATTCCTTTCCATTCCATTCCATTCCATTCCATTCCATTCCATTCCATTCCATTCCATTCCATTCCATTCCATTCCGTTCTACTCGGGTTGATTCCATTCCATTCCATTCCATTCCATTCCATTCCATTCCATTCCATTCCATTCCATTCCATTCCATTCCGTTCTACTCGGGTTGATTCCATTCCATTCCATTCCATTCCATTCCATTCCATTCCATTCCATTCCATTGAATTCCATTCCATTCCATTCCATTCCATTCCATTCCATTCCATTGAATTCCATTCCATTCCATTCCATTCCATTCCATTCCATTCCATTCCATTCCATTCCATTTGATTCCATTCGATTCCATTCGATTCCATTCCATTCCATTACATTATATTCCATTCCATTCCAATCCATTCCATTCTACTCGGGTTGATTCCATTCCATTCCATTCCATTCCATTCCATTCCATTCCCTTCCATTCCATTCCATTCGGTTCCATTCCATTCCATTCGATTCCATTCCATTCCATTCCAATCCATTCCATTCTACTCGGGTTGATTCCATTCCATTCCATTCCAGTCTATTCCATTCCTTTCCATTTCATTCCAGTCCATTCCATTCGATTCCATTCCATTCCTTTCCATTTCATTGCATTCCATTCCATTCCATTCCATTCCATTCCATTCCATTCCATTCCATTCCATTCCATTCCATTCCATTCCATTCCATTCCTTTCTACTCGGGTTGATTCCATTCTATTCCATTCCATTCCATTCGATTCCATTCGATTCCATTAGATTCCATTCCATTCCATTCCATTCCATTCCATTCCATTCCATTCCATTCCATTCCATTCCATTCCATTCCATTGAATTCCATTCCATTCCATTCCATTCCATTCCATTCCATTCCATTCCATTCCATTCCATTCCATTCCGTACTACTCGGGTTGATTCCATTCCATTCCATTCCATTCTATTCGATTCCATTCGATTCCATTCGATTCCATTCCATTCCATTCTATTCCATTCCATTCCATTCCATTCCAATCCATTCCAGTCTATTCGGGTTGATTCCATTCCACTCCATTCCATTCCATTCCATTCCCTTCCATTCCATTCCATTCGGTTCCATTCGATTCCATTCGATTCCATTCCATTTCACTCCATTCCATTCCTTTCCATTCCGTTCCATTCCGTTCCTTTCCATTCCATTCCTTTCTACTCGGGTTGATTCCATTCTATTGCACTCCATTCCATTCGATTCCATTCGATTCCATTCGATTCCATTCCATTCCATTCCATTCCATTCCATTCCATTCCATTCCATTCCATTCCATTCCATTCCATTTCATTCCATTCCATTCCATTCCATGCCATTCCATTCCATTCCATTCCATTCCATGCAATTCCATTCCATTCCATTCCATTCCATTCCATTCCATTCCATTCCATTCCATTCCGTTCTACTCGGGTTGATTCCATTCCATTATATTCCATTCCATTCCATTCCATTTCTTTCAATTCCATTCCATTCCATTCCATTCCATTCCGTTCTACTCGGGTTGATTCCATTCCTTTCCATTCCATTCCATTCCATTCCATTCCATTCCATTCCATTCCATTCCATTCCATTCCATTCCAATCCATTCCATTCTACTCGGGTTGATTCCATTCCAATCCATTCCATTCCATTCTATTCCATTGAATTCCATTCCATTCCATTCGATTCCATTCGATTCCATTCCATTCCATTCCATTCCATTCCATTCCATTCCATTCCATTTCATTCCATTCCATTCCATTCCATGCCATTCCATTCCATTCCATTCCATTCCATGCCATTCCATTCCATTCCATTCCATTCCATTCCATTCCATTCCATTCCATTCCATTCCGTTCTACTCGGGTTGATTCCATTCCACTATATTCCATTCCATTCCATTCCATTTCTTTGAATTCCATTCCATTCCATTCCATTCCATTCCGTTCTACTCGGGTTGATTCCATTCCTTTCCATTCCATTCCATTCCATGCCATTCCATTCCATGCCATTCCATTCCATTCCATTCCCTTCCATGCCATTCCATTCCATTCCATTCCATTCCATTCCATTCCGTTCTACTCAGGTTGATTCCATTCCATTATATTCCATTCCATTCCATTCCATTTCTTTGAATTCCATTCCGTTCCATTGCATTCCATTCCATTCCGTTCTACTCGGGTTGATTCCATTCCTTTCCATTCCATTCCATTCCATTCCATTCCATTCTATTCCATTCCAATCCATTCCATTCTACTCGGGTTGATTCCATTCCATTCCATTCCATTCCATTCTATTCCATTGAATTCCATTCCATTCCATTCCATTCCATTCCATTCCATTCCATTCCGTTCTACTCGGGTTGATTCTATTCCCTTCCATTCCATTCAATTCCATTCCATTGAATTCCATTCCATTCCATTCCATTCCTTTCCATTCTATTCCATTCGATTCCATTCCGTTCTACTCGGGTTGATTCCATTCCATTCCATTACATTCCATTCCATTCCATTCCATTCCATTCCATTCCATTCGATTCCATTCGATTCCATTCCATTCCATTCCATTCCATTCCATTACAATCCATTCCATTCTACTCGGGTTGATTCCATTCCATTTCATTCCATTCCATTCTATTCCATTGAATTCCATTCCACTCCATTCCATTCCATTCCATTCCATTCCATTCCATTCCATTCCATTCCGTTCCATTCCATTCGATTCCATTCAATTCCATTCGATTCCATTCCATTCCATTCCATTCCATTCCATTTCATTCCTTTCCATTCCATTCCATTCCGTTCTACTCGGGTTGATTCCATTCCATTCCATTCCATTCCATTCCATTCCATTCCATTCCATTCCATTCCATTCCATTATATTCCATTGAATTCCATTCCATTCCATTCCATTCCATTCCATTCAATTCCATTCCATTCCATTCCATTCCATTCCGTTCTACTCGGGTTGATTCCATTCCATTCCATTCCATTCCATTCCATTCCATTCCATTCCGTTCGATTCCATTCGATTCCATTCCATTCCATTCGATTCCATTCGATTCCATTCCATTCCATTCCATTCCGTTCCAATCCATTCGATTCCATTCGATTCCATTCGATTCCATTCCATTCCATTCCATTCCACTCCATTCCATCCCATTCCATTCCATTCCATTCCATTCCACTCCATTCCATCCGATTCCATTCGATTCCATTCCATTCCATTCAATTCCATTCCATTCCATTTCATTCTATTCCACTGAATTCCATTCCATTCCATTTCATTCCATTCCAATCCACTCCATTCTATTCGGGTTGATTCCATTCCATTCCATTCCATTCCATTCCATTCCATTATATTCCATTGAATTCCATTTTATTCCATTCCATTCCATTCCATTCCATTCCATTCCATTCCATTCCATTCCATTCCATTCCATTCCATTCCATTCCGTTCTACTGGGGTTGATTCCATTCCATTCCATTCCATTCCATTCCATTCCATTCCATTCCATTCCATTCCATTCCATTCCATTCCGTTCTACTCGGGTTGATTCCATTCCATTCCATTCCATTCCATTCCATTCCATTCCATTCCATTCCATTGAATTCCATTCCTTTCCATTCCATTCCATTCCATTCCATTCCATTCCATTCCATTCCATTCCATTCCATTCCATTCCATTCCGTTCTACTCGGGTTGATTCCATTCCATTCCATTCCATTCCATTCCATTCCATTCCATTCCATTCCATTCCGTTCTACTCGGGTTGATTCCATTCCATTCCATTCCATTCCATTCCATTCCATTCCATTCCATTCCATTGAATTCCATTCCATTCCATTCCATTCCATTCCATTCCATTCCATTCCATTGAATTCCATTCCATTCCATTCCATTCCATTCCATTCCATTCCATTCCATTCCATTCCATTCCATTCCATTCCGTTCTACTCGGGTTGATTCCATTCCATTCCATTCCATTCCATTCCATTACATTCCATTTGATTCCATTCGATTCCATTCGATTCCATTCCATTCCATTACATTATATTCCATTCCATTCCAATCCATTCCATTCTACTCGGGTTGATTCCATTCCATTCCATTCCATTCCATTCCATTCCATTCCCTTCCATTCCATTCCATTCGGTTCCATTCCATTCCATTCGATTCCATTCCATTCCATTCCAATCCATTCCATTCTACTCGGGTTGATTCCATTCCATTCCATTCCAGTCTATTCCATTCCTTTCCATTTCATTCCAGTCCATTCCATTCGATTCCATTCCATTCCTTTCCATTTCATTGCATTCCATTCCATTCCATTCCATTCCATTCCATTCCATTCCATTCCATTCCATTCCATTCCTTTCTACTCGGGTTGATTCCATTCTATTCCATTCCATTCCATTCGATTCCATTCGATTCCATTAGATTCCATTCCATTCCATTCCATTCCATTCCATTCCATTCCATTCCATTCCATTCCATTCCATTCCATTGAATTCCATTCCATTCCATTCCATTCCATTCCATTCCATTCCATTCCATTCCATTCCATTCCATTCCATTCCGTACTACTCGGGTTGATTCCATTCCATTCCATTCCATTCTATTCGATTCCATTCGATTCCATTCGATTCCATTCCATTCCATTCTATTCCATTCCATTCCATTCCATTCCAATCCATTCCAGTCTATTCGGGTTGATTCCATTCCACTCCATTCCATTCCATTCCATTCCCTTCCATTCCATTCCATTCGGTTCCATTCGATTCCATTCGATTCCATTCCATTTCACTCCATTCCATTCCTTTCCATTCCGTTCCATTCCGTTCCTTTCCATTCCATTCCTTTCTACTCGGGTTGATTCCATTCTATTGCACTCCATTCCATTCGATTCCATTCGATTCCATTCGATTCCATTCCATTCCATTCCATTCCATTCCATTCCATTCCATTCCATTCCATTCCATTCCATTCCATTCCATTCCATGCCATTCCATTCCATTCCATTCCATTCCATTCCATTCCATTCCATTCCATTCCGTTCTACTCGGGTTGATTCCATTCCATTATATTCCATTCCATTCCATTCCATTTCATTCCATTCCATTCCATTCCATGCCATTCCATTCCATTCCATTCCATTCCATTCCATTCCATTCCATTCGATGCCATTCCATTCCATTCCATTCCATTCCATTCCATTCCATTCCGTTCCATTATACTCCATTGAATTCCATTCCATTCCATTCCATTCCATTCCATTCCATTCCATTCCATTCCATTCCATTCCATTCCATTCCATTCCATTCCGTTCTACTCGGGTTGATTCCATTCCATTCCATTCCATTCCATTCCATTCCATTCCATTCCATTCTATTCCATTCGATTCCATTCCATTCCATTCCATTCCATTCCATTCCATTCGATTCCATTCCATTCCATTCCATTCCGTTCCATTCCATTCGATTCCATTCGATTCCATTCGATTCCATTCCATTCCATTCCATTCCGTTCATTCCATTCCATTCCATTCCATTCCTTTCCATTCCAATCCATTCCGTTCTATTTGGGTTGATTCCATTCCATTCCATTCCGTTCATTCCATTCCATTCCATTCCATTCCTTTCCATTCCAATCCATTCCGTTCTACTCGGGTTGATTCCATTCCAATCCATTCCATTCTATTCCATTCCATTCCATTCTATTCCATAGAATTCCATTCCATTCCATTCCATTCCATTCCATTCCATTCCATTCCATTCCATTCCTTTCCATTCCATTCCGTTCTACTCGGGTTGATTCCATTCCATTCCATTCCATTCCATTCCATTCCATTCCGTTCTACTCGGGTTGATTCCATTCCATTCCATTCCATTCCATTCCATTCAATTCCATTCCATTCGATTCCATTCCATTCCATTCCATTCCATTCCAGTCCATTCCATTCTACTCGGGTTGATTCCATTCCATTCCATTCCATTCCATTGCATTCCATTCCCTTCCATTCCATTCCATTCGGTTCCATTCGATTCCATTTGATTCCATTCCATTTCACTCCATTCCATTCCGTTCCGTTCTGTTCCGTTCCGTTCCGTTCTATTCGGATTGATTCCATTCCATTTCATTTCATTCCATTCTATTCCATTCAATTCCATTCCATTCCATTCCATTCCATTCCAATCCACTCCATTCCATTCCGTTCCATTCCATTCGATTCCATTCCATTCCATTCCATTGCATTCCATTCCATTCGATTCCATTCGATTCCATTCGATTCCATTCCATTCCATTCCATTCCATTCCATTCCATTCCATTCCATTCCTTTCCATTCCATTCCATTCCGTTCTACTAAGGTTGATTCCATTCCATTCCATTCCATTCCATTCCATTCCATTCCATTCCATTCCATTCCATTATATTCCATTGAATTCCATTCCATTCCATTCCATTCCATTCCATTCCATTCCATTCCATTCCATTCCATTCCATTCCATTCCGTTCTACTCGGGTTGATTCCATTCCATTCCATTCCATTCCATTCCATTCCATTCCATTCCATTCCATTCCATTCCATTCCGTTCTACTCGGGTTGATTCCATTCCATTCCATTCCATTCCATTCCATTCCATTCCATTCCATTCCATTCCATTCCATTCCATTCCGTTCTACTCGGGTTGGTTCCATTCCATTCCATTCCATTCCATTACATTCCATTACATTCCATTCGATTCCATTCGATTCCATTCGATTCCATTCCATTCCATTACATTATATTCCATTCCATTCCAATCCATTCCACTCTACTCGGGTTGATTCCATTCCATTCCATTCCATTCCATTCCATTCCCTTCCATTCCATTCCATTCGGTTCCATTCGATTCCGTTCGATTCCTTTCCATTTCATTGCATTCCATTCCATTCCATTCCATTCCATTCCATTCCATGCCATTCCATTCCATTCCATTCCATTCCTTTCTACTCGGGTTGATTCCATTCTATTCCATTCCATTCCATTCGATTCCATTCGATTCCATTAGATTCCATTCCATTCCATTCCATTCCATTCCATTCCATTCCATTCCATTCCATTCCATTCCATTCCATTCCATTGAATTCCATTCCATTCCATTCCATTCCATTCCATTCCATTCCATTGCATTCCATTCCATTCCATTCCATTCCATTCCATTCCGTTCTACTTGGGTCGATTCCATTCCATTCCATTCCATTCCATTCGATTCCATTCGATTCCATTCGATTCCATTCCATTCCATTCCATTCCATTCCATTCCATTCCCTTCCATTCCATTCCATTTGGTTCCATTCTATTCCATTCGATTCCATTCCATTTCACTCCATTCCATTCCTTTCCGTTCCGTTCCCTTCCGTTCCGTTCCATTCCATTCCTTTCTACTCGGGTTGATTCCATTCTATTCCACTCCATTCCATTCGATTCCATTCGATTCCATTCGATTCCATTCCATTCCATTCCATTCCATTCCATTCCATTCCATTCCATTTCATTCCATTCCATTCCATTCCATGCCATTCCATTCCATTCCATTCCATTCCATGCCATTCCATTCCATTCCATTCCATTCCATTCCATTCCATTCCGTTCTACTCGGGTTGATTCCATTCCATTATATTCCATTCCATTCCATTCCATTTCTTTGAATTCCATTCCATTCCATTGCATTCCATTCCATTCCGTTCTACTCGGGTTGATTCCATTCCTTTCCATTCCATTCCATTCCATTCCATTCCATTCCATTCCAATCCATTCCATTCTACTCGGCTTGATTCCATTCCATTCCATTCCATTCCATTCTATTCCATTGAATTCCATTCCATTCCATTCCATTCCATTCCATTCCATTCCATTCCATTCCATTCCATTCCATTCCATTCCGTTCTACTCGGGTTGATTCTATTCCCTTCCATTCCATTCAATTCCATTCCATTGAATTCCATTCCATTCCATTCCATTCCTTTCCATTCTATTCCATTCCATTCCATTCCGTTCTACTCGGGTTGATTCCATTCCATTCCATTCCATTCCATTCCATTCCATTCCATTCCATTCCATTCCATTCCATTCGATTCCATTCGATTCCATTCCATTCCATTCCATTCCATTCCATTCCATTCCATTACAATCCATTCCATTCTACTCGGGTTGATTCCATTCCATTTCATTCCATTCCATTCTATTCCATTGAATTCCATTCCACTCCATTCCATTCCATTCCATTCCATTCCATTCCACTCCATTCCATTCCGTTCCATTCCATTCGATTCCATTCGATTCCATTCGATTCCATTCCATTCCATTCCATTCCATTCCATTCCATTCCTTTCCATTCCATTCCATTCCGTTCTACTCGGGTTGATTCCATTCCATTCCATTCCATTCCATTCCATTCCATTCCATTCCATTCCATTCCATTCCATTCCATTCCATTATATTCCATTGAATTCCATTCCATTCCATTCCATTCCATTCCATTCCATTCCATTCCATTCCATTCCGTTCTACTCGGGTTGATTCCATTCCATTCCATTCCATTCCATTCCATTCCATTCCATTCCGTTCGATTCCATTCGATTCCATTCCATTCCATTCCATTCCATTCGATTCCATTCCATTCCATTCCATTCCGTTCCATTCCATTCGATTCCATTCGATTCCATTCGATTCCATTCGATTCCATTCCATTCCATTCCAATCCATTCCATTCTACTCGGGTTGATTCCATTCCATTCCATTCCAGTCTATTCCATTCCTTTCCATTTCATTCAAGTCCATTCCATTCGATTCCATTCCATTCCTTTCCATTTCATTGCATTCCATTCCATTCCATTCCATTCCATTCCATTCCATTCCATTCCATTCTATGGAATTCCATTCCATTCCATTCCATTCCATTCCATTCCATTCCATTCCATTCCATTCCATTCCTATCCATTCCATTCTACTCGGGTTGATTCCATTCCATTCCTTTCCATTCCATTCCATTCCATTCCCTTCCATTCCATTCCATTCGGTTCCATTCGATTCCATTCGATTCCATTCCATTTCACTCCATTCCATTCCTTTCCATTCCGTTCCATTCCGTTCCGTTCCATTCCATTCCTTTCTACTCGGGTTGATTCCATTCTATTCCACTCCATTCCATTCGATTCCATTCGATTCCATTCGATTCCATTCCATTCCATTCCATTCCATTCCATTCCATTCCATTCCATTCCATGCCATTCCATTCCATTCCATTCCATTCCATGCCATTCCATTCCATTCCATTCCATTCCATTCCATTCCGTTCTACTCGGGTTGATTCCATTCCATTATATTCCATTCCATTCCATTCCATTTCTTTGAATTCCATTCCATTCCATTCCATTCCTTTCTACTCGGGTTGATTCCATTCCTTTCCATTCCATTCCATTCCATTCCATTCCATTCCATTCCATTCCATTCCAATCCATTCCATTCTACTCGGGTTGATTCCATTCCATTCCATTACATTCCATTCCATTCCATTCCATTCCATTCCAATCCATTCCATTCTACTCGGGTTGATTCCATTCCATTCCATTCCATTCCATTCTATTCCATTGAATTCCATTCCATTCCATTCCATTCCATTCCATTCCATTCCATTCCATTCCATTCCATTCCATTCCATTCCATTCCGTTCTACTCGGGTTGATTCCATTCCATTCCATTCCATTCCATTCCATTCCATTCGATTCCATTCGATTCCATTCGATTCCATTCCATTCCATTCCATTCCATTCCATTCCATTCGATTCCATTCGATTCCATTCCATTCCATTACATTATATTCCATTCCATTCCAATCCATTCCATTCTACTCGGGTTGATTCCATTCCATTCCATTCCATTCCATTCCATTCCCTTCCATTCCATTCCATTCGGTTCCATTCGATTCCATTCGATTCCATTCCATTCCATTCCAATCCATTCCATTCTACTCGGGTTGATTCCATTCCATTCCATTCCAGTCTATTCCATTCCTTTCCATTTCATTCCAGTCCATTCCATTCGATTCCATTCCATTCCTTTCCATTTCATTTCATTCCATTCCATTCCATTCCATTCCATTCCATTCCATTCCATTCCATTCCATTCCTTTCTACTCGGGTTGATTCCATTCTATTCCATTCCATTCCATTCCATTCCATTCGATTCCATTAGATTCCATTCCATTCCATTCCATTCCATTCCATTCCATTCCATTCAATTCCATTGAATTCCATTCCATTCCATTCCATTCCATTCCATTCCATTCCATTCCATTCCATTCCATTCCATTCCGTACTACTCGGGTTGATTCCATTCCATTCCATTCCATTCCATTCGATTCCATTCGATTCCATTCCATTCCATTCCATTCCATTCTATTCCATTCCATTCCATTCCATTCCAATCCATTCCATTCTATTCGGGTTGATTCCATTCCACTCCATTCCATTCCATTCCATTCCCTTCCATTCCATTCCATTCGGTTCCATTCGATTCCATTAGATTCCATTCCATTCCATTCCATTCCATTCCATTCCATTCCATTCCATTCCATTCCATTCCATTCCATTCCATTCCATTCCATGCCATTCCATTCCATTCCATTCCATTCCATGCCATTCCATTCCATTCCATTCCATTCCATTCCATTCCATTCCATTCCGTTCTACTCGGGTTGATTCCATTCCATTATATTCCATTCCATTCCATTCCATTTCTTTGAATTCCATTCCATTCCATTCCATTCCATTCCGTTCTACTCGGGTTGATTCCATTCCTTTCCATTCCTTTCCATTCCATTCCATTCCATTCCATTCCATTCCATTCCAATCCATTCCATTCTACTCGGGTTGATTCCATTCCAATCCATTCCATTCCATTCTATTCCATTGAATTCCATTCCATTCCATTCCATTCCATTCCATTCCATTCCATTCCATTCCATTCCATTCCATTCCATTCCGTTCTACTCGGGTTGATTCTATTCCCTTCCATTCCATTCCATTCCATTCCATTCCATTCCATTCCATTCCATTCCATTCCATTCCATGGAATTCCATTCCATTCCATTCCATTCCTTTCCATTCTATTCCATTCCATTCCATTCCGTTCTACTCGGGTTGATTCCATTCCATTCCATTCCATTCCATTCCATTCCATTCCATTCCATTCCATTCCGTTCCATTCCATTCGATTCCATTCCGTTCCATTCCATTCGATTCCATTCGATTCCATTCGATTCCATTCCATTCCATTCCATTCCGTTCATTCCATTCCATTCCATTCCTTTCCATTCCAATCCATTCCGTTCTACTCGGGTTGATTCCATTCCATTCCATTCCATTCCATTCCATTCCATTCCATTCCATTCCATTCCATTCGATTCCATTCCAATCCATTCCATTCTATTCCATTCCATTCCATTCTATTCCATAGAATTCCATTCCATTCCATTCCATTCCATTCCTTTCCATTCCATTCCATTCCTTTCCATTCCATTCCGTTCTACTCGGGTTGATTCCATTCCATTCCATTCCATTCCATTCCATTCCATTCCATTCCGTTCCATTCCATTCGATTCCATTCGATTCCATTCGATTCCATTCCATTCCATTCCATTCCATTCCATTCCATTCCTTTCCATTCCATTCCATTCCGTTCTACTCGGGTTGATTCCATTCCATTCCATTCCATTCCATTCCATTCCATTCCATTCCATTCCATTCCATTCCATTCCATTCCATTCCATTATATTCCATTGAATTCCATTCCATTCCATTCCATTCCATTCAATTCCATTCCATTCCATTCCATTCCATTCCGTTCTACTCGGGTTTATTCCATTCCATTCCATTCCTTTCCATTCCATTCCATTCCATTCCGTTCGATTCCATTGGATTCCATTCCATTCCATTCCATTCCATTCGATTCCATTCCATTCCATTCCATTCCGTTCCATTCCATTCGATTCCATTCGATTCCATTCGATTCCATTCGATTCCATTCCATTCCATTCCAATCCATTCCATTCTACTCGGGTTGATTCCATTCCATTCCATTCCAGTCTATTCCATTCCTTTCCATTTCATTCCAGTCCATTCCATTCGATTCCATTCCATTCCTTTCCATTTCATTGCATTCCATTCCATTCCATTCTATTCCATTCCATTCCATTCCATTCTATGGAATTCCATTCCATTCCATTCCATTCCATTCCATTCCATTCCATTCCATTCCATTCCATTCCATTCCTATCCATTCCATTCTACTCGGGTTGATTCCATTCCATTCCTTTCCATTCCATTCCATTCCATTCCCTTCCATTCCATTCCATTCGGTTCCATTCGATTCCATTTGATTCCATTCCATTTCACTCCATTCCATTCCTTTCCATTCCGTTCCATTCCGTTCCGTTCCATTCCATTCCTTTCTACTCGGGTTGATTCCATTCTATTCCACTCCATTCCATTCGATTCCATTCGATTCCATTCGATTCCATTCCATTCCATTCCATTCCATTCCATTCCATTCCATTCCATTCCATGCCATTCCATTCCATTCCATTCCATTCCATGCCATTCCATTCCATTCCATTCCATTCTATTCCATTCCATTCCGTTCTACTCGGGTTGATTCCATTCCATTATATTCCATTCCATTCCATTCCATTTCATTGAATTCCATTCCATTCCATTCCATTCCATTCCATTCCATTCCGTTCTACTCGGGTTGATTCCATTCCTTTCCATTCCATTCCATTCCATTCCATTCCATTCCATTCCATTCCATTCCATTCCAATCCATTCCATTCTACTCGGGTTGATTCCATTCCATTCCATTCCATTCCATTACATTACATTCCATTCCATTCCATTCCATTCCAATCCATTCCATTCTACTCGGGTTGATTCCATTCCATTCCATTCCATTCCATTCTATTCCATTGAATTCCATTCCATTCCATTCCATTCCATTCCATTCCATTCCATTCCATTCCATTCCATTCCATTCCATTCCATTCCATTCCGTTCTACTCGGGTTGATTCCATTCCATTCCATGCCATTCCTTTCCATTCGATTCCATTCGATTCCATTCGATTCCATTCCATTCCATTCCATTCCATTCGATTCCATTCGATTCCATTCAATTCCATTCCATTCCATTACATTATATTCCATTCCATTCCAATCCATTCCATTCTACTCGGGTTGATTCCATTCCATTCCATTCCATTCCATTCCATTCCCTTCCATTCCATTCCATTCGGTTCCATTCGATTCCATTCGATTCCATTCCATTCCATTCCAATCCATTCTATTCTACTCGGGTTGATTCCATTCCATTCCATTCCAGTCTATTCCATTCCTTTCCATTTCATTCCAGTCCATTCCATTCGATTCCATTCCATTCCTTTCCATTTCATTTCATTCCATTCCATTCCATTCCATTCCATTCCATTCCATTCCATTCCATTCCATTCCATTCCATTCCATTCCATTCCTTTCTACTCGGGTTGATTCCATTCTATTCCATTCCATTCCATTCCATTCCATTCGATTCCATTAGATTCCATTCCATTCCATTCCATTCCATTCCATTCCATTCCATTCCATTCAATTCCATTGAATTCCATTCCATTCCATTCCATTCCATTCCATTCCATTCCATTCCATTCCATTCCATTCCGTACTACTCCGGTTGATTCCATTCCATTCCATTCCATTCCATTCGATTCCATTCGATTCCATTCCATTCCATTCCATTCCATTCTATTCAAATTCCATTCCATTCCATTCCAATCCATTCCATTCTATTCGGGTTGATTCCATTCCACTCCATTCCATTCCATTCCATTCCCTTCCATTCCATTCCATTCGGTTCCATTCGATTCCATTAGATTCCATTCCATTCCATTCCATTCCATTCCATTCCATTCCATTCCATTCCATTCCATTCCCTTCCATTCCATTCCATTCGGTTCCATTCGATTCCATTCGATTCCATTCCATTCCATTCCAATCCATTCCATTCTACTCGGGTTGATTCCATTCCATTCCATTCCAGTCTATTCCATTCCTTTCCATTTCATTCCAGTCCATTCCATTCGATTCCATTCCATTCCTTTCCATTTCATTTCATTCCATTCCATTCCATTCCATTCCATTCCATTCCATTCCATTCCATTCCATTCCATTCCTTTCTACTCGGGTTGATTCCATTCTATTCCATTCCATTCCATTCCATTCCATTCGATTCCATTAGATTCCATTCCATTCCATTCCATTCCATTCCATTCCATTCCATTCCATTCAATTCCATTGAATTCCATTCCATTCCATTCCATTCCATTCCATTCCATTCCATTCCATTCCATTCCATTCCATTCCATTCCGTACTACTCGGGTTGATTCCATTCCATTCCATTCCATTCCATTCGATTCCATTCGATTCCATTCCATTCCATTCCATTCCATTCTATTCCATTCCATTCCATTCCATTCCAATCCATTCCATTCTATTCGGGTTGATTCCATTCCACTCCATTCCATTCCATTCCATTCCCTTCCATTCCATTCCATTCGGTTCCATTCGATTCCATTAGATTCCATTCCATTCCATTCCATTCCATTCCATTGCATTCCATTCCATTCCATTCCATTCCATTTCATTCCATTCCATTCCATTCCATGCCATTCCATTCCATTCCATTCCATTCCATGCCATTCCATTCCATTCCATTCCATTCCATTCCATTCCATTCCATTCCATTCCGTTCTACTCGGGTTGATTCCATTCCATTATATTCCATTCCATTCCATTCCATTTCTTTGAATTCCATTCCATTCCATTCCATTCCATTCCGTTCTACTCGGGTTGATTCCATTCCTTTCCATTCCTTTCCATTCCATTCCATTCCATTCCATTCCATTCCATTCCAATCCATTCCATTCTACTCGGGTTGATTCCATTCCAATCCATT
Source organism: Gorilla gorilla gorilla (assembly GCF_029281585.2). Taxonomy (NCBI): domain Eukaryota; kingdom Metazoa; phylum Chordata; class Mammalia; order Primates; family Hominidae; genus Gorilla; species Gorilla gorilla. Next base: position 59,805,130 of record NC_073239.2, read on the forward strand.
CCATTCCATTCTATTCCATTGAATTCCATTCCATTCCATTCCATTCCATTCCATTCCATTCCATTCCATTCCATTCCATTCCATTCCGTTCTACTCGGGTTGATTCTATTCCCTTCCATTCCATTCCATTCCATTCCATTCCATTCCATTCCATTCCATTCCATTCCATTCCATTCCATTCCATTCCATTCCATGGAATTCCATTCCATTCCATTCCATTCCTTTCCATTCTATTCCATTCCATTCCATTCCGTTCTACTCGGGTTGATTCCATTCCATTCCATTCCATTCCATTCCATTCCATTCCATTCCATTCCATTCCATTCCATTCCATTCTATTCGATTCCATTCGATTCCATTCCATTCCATTCCATTCCATTCGATTCCATTCCATTCCATTCCATTCCGTTCCATTCCATTCGATTCCATTCCGTTCCATTCCATTCGATTCCATTCGATTCCATTCGATTCCATTCCATTCCATTCCATTCCGTTCATTCCATTCCATTCCATTCCTTTCCATTCCAATCCATTCCGTTCTACTCGGGTTGATTCCATTCCATTCCATTCCATTCCATTCCATTCCATTCCATTCCATTCCATTCGATTCCATTCCAATCCATTCCATTCTATTCCATTCCATTCCATTCTATTCCATAGAATTCCATTCCATTCCATTCCATTCCATTCCTTTCCATTCCATTCCATTCCTTTCCATTCCATTCCGTTCTACTCGGGTTGATTCCATTCCATTCCATTCCATTCCATTCCATTCCATTCCATTCCGTTCCATTCCATTCGATTCCATTCGATTCCATTCGATTCCATTCCATTCCATTCCATTCCATTCCATTCCATTCCTTTCCATTCCATTCCATTCCGTTCTACTCGGGTTGATTCCATTCCATTCCATTCCATTCCATTCCATTCCATTCCATTCCATTCCATTCCATTCCATTCCATTCCATTCCATTCCATTATATTCCATTGAATTCCATTCCATTCCATTCCATTCCATTCAATTCCATTCCATTCCATTCCATTCCATTCCGTTCTACTCGGGTTTATTCCATTCCATTCCATTCCTTTCCATTCCATTCCATTCCATTCCGTTCGATTCCATTGGATTCCATTCCATTCCATTCCATTCCATTCGATTCCATTCCATTCCATTCCATTCCGTTCCATTCCATTCGATTCCATTCGATTCCATTCGATTCCATTCGATTCCATTCCATTCCATTCCAATCCATTCCATTCTACTCGGGTTGATTCCATTCCATTCCATTCCAGTCTATTCCATTCCTTTCCATTTCATTCCAGTCCATTCCATTCGATTCCATTCCATTCCTTTCCATTTCATTGCATTCCATTCCATTCCATTCTATTCCATTCCATTCCATTCCATTCTATGGAATTCCATTCCATTCCATTCCATTCCATTCCATTCCATTCCATTCCATTCCATTCCATTCCATTCCTATCCATTCCATTCTACTCGGGTTGATTCCATTCCATTCCTTTCCATTCCATTCCATTCCATTCCCTTCCATTCCATTCCATTCGGTTCCATTCGATTCCATTCGATTCCATTCCATTTCACTCCATTCCATTCCTTTCCATTCCGTTCCATTCCGTTCCGTTCCATTCCATTCCTTTCTACTCGGGTTGATTCCATTCTATTCCACTCCATTCCATTCGATTCCATTCGATTCCATTCGATTCCATTCCATTCCATTCCATTCCATTCCATTCCATTCCATTCCATGCCATTCCATTCCATTCCATTCCATGCCATTCCATTCCATTCCATTCCATTCCATGCCATTCCATTCCATTCCATTCCATTCTATTCCATTCCATTCCGTTCTACTCGGGTTGATTCCATTCCATTATATTCCATTCCATTCCATTCCATTTCATTGAATTCCATTCCATTCCATTCCATTCCATTCCATTCCATTCCGTTCTACTCGGGTTGATTCCATTCCTTTCCATTCCATTCCATTCCATTCCATTCCATTCCATTCCATTCCATTCCATTCCAATCCATTCCATTCTACTCGGGTTGATTCCATTCCATTCCATTCCATTCCATTACATTACATTCCATTCCATTCCATTCCATTCCAATCCATTCCATTCTACTCGGGTTGATTCCATTCCATTCCATTCCATTCCATTCTATTCCATTGAATTCCATTCCATTCCATTCCATTCCATTCCATTCCATTCCATTCCATTCCATTCCGTTCTACTCGGGTTGATTCCATTCCATTCCATTCCATTCCTTTCCATTCGATTCCATTCGATTCCATTCGATTCCATTCCATTCCATTCCATTCCATTCGATTCCATTCGATTCCATTCGATTCCATTCCATTCCATTACATTATATTCCATTCCATTCCAATCCATTCCATTCTACTCGGGTTGATTCCATTCCATTCCATTCCATTCCATTCCATTCCCTTCCATTCCATTCCATTCGGTTCCATTCGATTCCATTCGATTCCATTCCATTCCATTCCAATCCATTCTATTCTACTCGGGTTGATTCCATTCCATTCCATTCCAGTCTATTCCATTCCTTTCCATTTCATTCCAGTCCATTCCATTCGATTCCATTCCATTCCTTTCCATTTCATTTCATTCCATTCCATTCCATTCCATTCCATTCCATTCCATTCCATTCCATTCCATTCCATTCCATTCCATTCCTTTCTACTCGGGTTGATTCCATTCTATTCCATTCCATTCCATTCCATTCCATTCGATTCCATTAGATTCCATTCCATTCCATTCCATTCCATTCCATTCCATTCCATTCCATTCAATTCCATTGAATTCCATTCCATTCCATTCCATTCCATTCCATTCCATTCCATTCCATTCCATTCCATTCCGTACTACTCCGGTTGATTCCATTCCATTCCATTCCATTCCATTCGATTCCATTCGATTCCATTCCATTCCATTCCATTCCATTCTATTCAAATTCCATTCCATTCCATTCCAATCCATTCCATTCTATTCGGGTTGATTCCATTCCACTCCATTCCATTCCATTCCATTCCCTTCCATTCCATTCCATTCGGTTCCATTCGATTCCATTAGATTCCATTCCATTCCATTCCATTCCATTCCATTCCATTCCATTCCATTCCATTCCATTCCATTCCATTCCCTTCCATTCCATTCCATTCGGTTCCATTCGATTCCATTCGATTCCATTCCATTCCATTCCAATCCATTCCATTCTACTCGGGTTGATTCCATTCCATTCCATTCCAGTCTATTCCATTCCTTTCCATTTCATTCCAGTCCATTCCATTCGATTCCATTCCATTCCTTTCCATTTCATTTCATTCCATTCCATTCCATTCCATTCCATTCCATTCCATTCCATTCCATTCCATTCCTTTCTACTCGGGTTGATTCCATTCTATTCCATTCCATTCCATTCCATTCCATTCCATTCGATTCCATTAGATTCCATTCCATTCCATTCCATTCCATTCCATTCCATTCCATTCCATTCAATTCCATTGAATTCCATTCCATTCCATTCCATTCCATTCCATTCCATTCCATTCCATTCCATTCCATTCCATTCCGTACTACTCGGGTTGATTCCATTCCATTCCATTCCATTCCATTCGATTCCATTCGATTCCATTCCATTCCATTCCATTCCATTCTATTCCATTCCATTCCATTCCATTCCAATCCATTCCATTCTATTCGGGTTGATTCCATTCCACTCCATTCCATTCCATTCCATTCCCTTCCATTCCATTCCATTCGGTTCCATTCGATTCCATTAGATTCCATTCCATTCCATTCCATTCCATTCCATTCCATTCCATTCCATTCCATTCCATTCCATTTCATTCCATTCCATTCCATTCCATGCCATTCCATTCCATTCCATTCCATTCCATGCCATTCCATTCCATTCCATTCCATTCCATTCCATTCCATTCCATTCCGTTCTACTCGGGTTGATTCCATTCCATTATATTCCATTCCATTCCATTCCATTTCTTTGAATTCCATTCCATTCCATTCCATTCCATTCCGTTCTACTCGGGTTGATTCCATTCCTTTCCATTCCTTTCCATTCCATTCCATTCCATTCCATTCCATTCCATTCCAATCCATTCCATTCTACTCGGGTTGATTCCATTCCAATCCATTCCATTCCATTCTATTCCATTGAATTCCATTCCATTCCATTCCATTCCATTCCATTCCATTCCATTCCATTCCATTCCATTCCATTCCGTTCTACTCGGGTTGATTCTATTCCCTTCCATTCCATTCCATTCCATTCCATTCCATTCCATTCCATTCCATTCCATGGAATTCCATTCCATTCCATTCCATTCCTTTCCATTCTATTCCATTCCATTCCATTCCGTTCTACTCGGGTTGATTCCATTCCATTCCATTCCATTCCATTCCATTCCATTCCATTCCATTCCATTCCATTCCATTCGATTCTATTCGATTCCATTCGATTCCATTCCATTCCATTCCATTCCATTCGATTCCATTCCATTCCATTCCATTCCGTTCCATTCCATTCGATTCCATTCCGTTCCATTCCATTCGATTCCATTCGATTCCATTCGATTCCATTCCATTCCATTCCATTCCGTTCATTCCATTCCATTCCATTCCTTTCCATTCCAATCCATTCCGTTCTACTCGGGTTGATTCCATTCCATTCCATTCCATTCCATTCCATTCCATTCCATTCCATTCCATTCGATTCCATTCCAATCCATTCCATTCTATTCCATTCCATTCCATTCTATTCCATAGAATTCCATTCCATTCCATTCCATTCCATTCCTTTCCATTCCATTCCATTCCTTTCCATTCCATTCCGTTCTACTCGGGTTGATTCCATTCCATTCCATTCCATTCCATTCCATTCCATTCCATTCCGTTCCATTCCATTCGATTCCATTCGATTCCATTCGATTCCATTCCATTCCATTCCATTCCATTCCATTCCATTCCATTCCTTTCCATTCCATTCCATTCCGTTCTACTCGGGTTGATTCCATTCCATTCCATTCCATTCCATTCCATTCCATTCCATTCCATTCCATTCCATTCCATTCCATTCCATTCCATTATATTCCATTGAATTCCATTCCATTCCATTCCATTCCATTCAATTCCATTCCATTCCATTCCATTCCATTCCGTTCTACTCGGGTTTATTCCATTCCATTCCATTCCTTTCCATTCCATTCCATTCCATTCCGTTCGATTCCATTGGATTCCATTCCATTCCATTCCATTCCATTCGATTCCATTCCATTCCATTCCATTCCGTTCCATTCCATTCGATTCCATTCGATTCCATTCGATTCCATTCGATTCCATTCCATTCCATTCCAATCCATTCCATTCTACTCGGGTTGATTCCATTCCATTCCATTCCAGTCTATTCCATTCCTTTCCATTTCATTCCAGTCCATTCCATTCGATTCCATTCCATTCCTTTCCATTTCATTGCATTCCATTCCATTCCATTCTATTCCATTCCATTCCATTCCATTCTATGGAATTCCATTCCATTCCATTCCATTCCATTCCATTCCATTCCATTCCATTCCATTCCATTCCATTCCATTCCTATCCATTCCATTCTACTCGGGTTGATTCCATTCCATTCCTTTCCATTCCATTCCATTCCATTCCCTTCCATTCCATTCCATTCGGTTCCATTCGATTCCATTCGATTCCATTCCATTTCACTCCATTCCATTCCTTTCCATTCCGTTCCATTCCGTTCCGTTCCATTCCATTCCTTTCTACTCGGGTTGATTCCATTCTATTCCACTCCATTCCATTCGATTCCATTCGATTCCATTCGATTCCATTCCATTCCATTCCATTCCATTCCATTCCATTCCATTCCATTCCATGCCATTCCATTCCATTCCATTCCATTCCATGCCATTCCATTCCATTCCATTCCATTCTATTCCATTCCATTCCGTTCTACTCGGGTTGATTCCATTCCATTATATTCCATTCCATTCCATTCCATTTCATTGAATTCCATTCCATTCCATTCCATTCCATTCCATTCCATTCCATTCCGTTCTACTCGGGTTGATTCCATTCCTTTCCATTCCATTCCATTCCATTCCATTCCATTCCATTCCATTCCATTCCAATCCATTCCATTCTACTCGGGTTGATTCCATTCCATTCCATTCCATTCCATTACATTCCATTCCATTCCATTCCATTCCATTCCAATCCATTCCATTCTACTCGGGTTGATTCCATTCCATTCCATTCCATTCCATTCCATTCTATTCCATTGAATTCCATTCCATTCCATTCCATTCCATTCCATTCCATTCCATTCCATTCCATTCCATTCCATTCCATTCCATTCCATTCCATTCCATTCGATTCCATTCGATTCCATTCGATTCCATTCCATTCCGTTCATTCCATTCCATTCCATTCCATTCCCTTCCATTCCAATCCATTCCGTTCTACTCGGGTTGATTCCATTCCATTCCATTCCATTCCATTCCATTCCATTCCATTCCATTCCATTCGATTCCATTCCAATCCATTCCATTCTATTCCATTCCATTCCATTCTATTCCATTGAATTCCATTCCATTCCATTCCATTCCATTCCATTCCATTCCATTCCATTCCTTTCCATTCCATTCCGTTCTACTCGGGTTGATTCCATTCCATTCCATTCCATTCCATTCCATTCCATTCCGTTCTACTCGGGTTGATTCCATTCCATTCCATTCCATTCCATTCCATTCCATTCCATTCCATTCGATTCCATTCCATTCCATTCCATTCCATTCCAGTCCATTCCATTCTACTCGGGTTGATTCCATTCCATTCCATTCCATTCCATTGCATTCCATTCCCTTCCATTCCATTCCATTCGGTTCCATTCGATTCCATTTGATTCCATTCCATTTCACTCCATTCCATTCCGTTCCGTTCCGTTCCGTTCCGTTCCGTTCCGTTCTATTCGGGTTGATTCCATTCCATTTCATTGCATTCCATTCTATTCCATTCAATTCCATTCCATTCCATTCCATTCCATTCCAATCCATTCCATTCCATTCCATTCCGTTCCATTCCATTCGATTCCATTCCATTCCATTCCATTGCATTCCATTCCATTCGATTCCATTCGATTCCATTCGATTCCATTCCATTCAATTCCATTCCATTCCATTCCATTCCATTCCATTCCATTCCATTCCTTTCCATTCCATTCCATTCCGTTCTACTCGGGTTGATTCCATTCCATTCCATTCCATTCCATTCCATTCCATTCCATTCCATTCCATTCCATTATATTCCATTGAATTCCATTGAATTCCATTCCATTCCATTCCATTCCATTCCATTCCATTCCATTCGATTCCATTCCATTCCATTCCATTCCATTCCATTCCGTTCTACTCGGTTTGATTCCATTCCATTCCATTCCATTCCATTCCATTCCATTCCATTCCATTCCATTCCATTCCGTTCTACTCGGGTTGATTCCATTCCATTCCATTCCATTCCATTCCATTCCATTCCATTGAATTCCATTCCATTCCATTCCATTCCATTCCATTCCATTCCATTCCGTTCTACTCGGGTTGATTCCATTCCATTCCATTCCATTCCATTCCATTACATTCCATTCGATTCCATTCGATTCCATTCGATTCCATTCCATTCCATTACATTATATTCCATTCCATTCCAATCCTTTGCATTCTACTCGGGTTGATTCCTTTTCATTCCATTCCATTCCATTCCATTTCCTTCCATTCCATTCCATTCGGTTCCATTCGATTCCATTCGATTCCATTCCATTCCATTCCAATCCATTCCATTCTACTCGGGTTGATTCCATTCCATTCCATTCCAGTCTATTCCATTCCTTTCCATTTCATTCCAGTCCATTCCATTCGATTCCATTCCATTCCTTTCCATTTCATTGCATTCCATTCCATTCCATTCCATTCCATTCCCTTCCATTCCATTCCATTCCATTCCATTCCTTTCTACTCGGGTTGATTCCATTCTATTCCATTCCATTCCATTCGATTCCATTCGATTCCATTAGATTCCATTCCATTCCATTCCATTCCATTCCATTCCATTCCATTCCATGGAATTCCATTCCATTCCATTCCATTCCATTCCATTCCATTCCATTCCATTCCATTCCATTCCATTCCATTCCTATCCATTCCATTCTACTCGGGTTGATTCCATTCCATTCCATTCCATTCCATTCCATTCCCTTCCATTCCATTCCATTCGGTTCCATTCGATTCCATTCGATTCCATTCCATTTCACTCCATTCCATTCCTTTCCATTCCGTTCCATTCCGTTCCGTTCCATTCCATTCCTTTCTACTCGGGTTGATTCCATTCTATTCCACTCCATTCCATTCGATTCCATTCGATTCCATTCGATTCCATTCCATTCCATTCCATTCCATTCCATTCCATTCCATTCCATTTCATTCCATTCCATTCCATTCCATGCCATTCCATTCCATTCCATTCCATTCCATGCCATTCCATTCATTCCATTCCATTCCATTCCATTCCATTCCGTTCTACTCGGGTTGATTCCATTCCATTATACTCCATTCCATTCCATTCCATTTCTTTGAATTCCATTCCATTCCATTCCATTCCATTCCGTTCTACTCGGGTTGATTCCATTCCTTTCCATTCCATTCCATTCCATTCCATTCCATTCGATTCCATTCCAATCCATTCCATTCTACTCGGGTTGATTCCATTCCATTCCATTCCATTCCATTCCATTCCATTCCATTCCATTCCAATCCATTCCATTCTACTCGGGTTGATTCCATTCCATTCCATTCCATTCAATTCTATTCCATTGAATTCCATTCCATTCCATTCCATTCCATTCCATTCCATTCCATTCCATTCCATTCCATTCCATTCCATTCCATTCCATTCCATTCCATTCCATTCCGTTCTACTCGGGTTGATTCCATTCCATTCCATTCCATTCCATTCCATTCCATTCCATTCGATTCCATTCGATTCCATTCCATTCCATTCCATTCCATTCGATTCCATTCGATTCCATTCGATTCCATTCCATTCCATTACATTATATTCCATTCCATTCCAATCCATTCCATTCTACTCGGGTTGATTCCATTCCATTCCATTCCATTCCATTCCATTCCATTCCATTCCCTTCCATTCCATTCCATTCGGTTCCATTCGATTCCATTCGATTCCATTCCATTCCATTCCAATCCATTCCATTCTACTCGGGTTGATTCCATTCCATTCCATTCCAGTCTATTCCATTCCTTTCCATTTCATTCCAGTCCATTCCATTCGATTCCATTCCATTCCTTTCCATTTCATTGCATTCCATTCCATTCCATTCCATTCCATTCCATTCCATTCCATTCCATTCCATTCCTTTCTACTCGGGTTGATTCCATTCTATTCCATTCCATTCCATTCGATTCCATTCGATTCCATTAGATTCCATTCCATTCCATTCCATTCCATTCCATTCCATTCCATTCCATTCCATTCCATTCCATTCCATTCCATTCCGTACTACTCGGGTTGATTCCATTCCATTCCATTCCATTCCATTCGATTCCATTCGATTCCATTCGATTCCATTCCATTCCATTCTATTCCATTCCATTCCATTCCATTCCAATCCATTCCATTCTATTCGGGTTGATTCCATTCCACTCCATTCCATTCCATTCCATTCCCTTCCATTCCATTCCATTCGGTTCCATTCGATTCCATTCGATTCCATTCCATTTCACTCCATTCCATTCCTTTCCGTTCCGTTCCATTCCGTTCCGTTCCATTCCATTCCTTTCTACTCCGGTTGATTCCATTCTATTGCACTCCATTCCATTCGATTCCATTCGATTCCATTCGATTCCATTCCATTCCATTCCATTCCATTCCATTCCATTCCATTCCATTCCATTTCATTCCATTCCATTCCATTCCATGCCATTCCATTCCATTCCATTCCATTCCATGAAATTCCATTCCATTCCATTCCATTCCATTCCATTCCATTCCGTTCTACTCGGGTTGATTCCATTCCATTATATTCCATTCCATTCCATTCCATTTCTTTGAATTCCATTCCATTCCATTCCATTCCATTCCGTTCTACTCGGGTTGATTCCATTCCTTTCCATTCCATTCCATTCCATTCCATTCCATTCCATTCCATTCCATTCCATTCCAATCCATTCCATTCTACTCGGCTTGATTCCATTCCAATCCATTCCATTCCATTCTATTCCATTGAATTCCATTCCATTCCATTCCATTCCATTCCATTCCATTCCATTCCATTCCATTCCATTCCGTTCTACTCGGGTTGATTCTATTCCCTTCCATTCCATTCCATTCCATTCCATGGAATTCCATTCCATTCCATTCCATTCCTTTCCATTCTATTCCATTCCATTCCATTCCGTTCTACTCGGGTTGAATCCATTCCATTCCATTCCATTCCATTCCATTCCATTCCATTCCATTCCATTCGATTCTATTCGATTCCATTCCATTCCATTCCATTCCATTCCATTCCATTCCATTCCATTCCATTACAATCCATTCCATTCTACTCGGGTTGATTCCATTCCATTTCATTCCATTCCATTCTATTCCATTGAATTCCATTCCATTCCATTCCATTCCATTCCATTCCATTCCATTCCATTCCATTCCATTCCATTCCATTCCATTCCATTCGATGCCATTCCATTCCATTCCATTCCATTCCATTCCATTCCATTCCATTCCATTCCATTCCATTCCATTCCATTCCATTATATTCCATTGAATTCCATTCCATTCCATTCCATTCCATTCCATTCCATTCCATTCTATTCCATTCCATTCCGTTCTACTCGGGTTGATTCCATTCCATTCCATTCCATTCCATTCCATTCCATTCCATTCCATTCGATTCCATTCGATTCCATTCCATTCCATTCCATTCCATTCGATTCCATTCCATTCCATTCCATTCCGTTCCATTCCATTCGATTCCATTCGATTCCATTCGATTCCATTCCATTCCATTCCATTCCGTTCATTCCATTCCATTCCATTCCATTCCTTTCCATTCCAATCCATTCCGTTCTACTCGGGTTGATTCCATTCCATTCCATTCCATTCCATTCCATTCCATTCCATTCCATTCCATTCGATTCCATTCCAATCCATTCCATTCTATTCCATTCCATTCCATTCTATTCCATAGAATTCCATTCCATTCCATTCCATTCCATTCCATTCCATTCCATTCCATTCCATTCCTTTCCATTCCATTCCGTTCTACTCGGGTTGATTCCATTCCATTCCATTCCATTCCATTCCATTACATTCCATTCGATTCCTTTCGATTCCATTCGATTCCATTCCATTCCATTACATTATATTCCATTCCATTCCAATCCATTGCATTCTACTCGGGTTCATTCCTTTCCATTCCATTCCATTCCATTCCATTCCATTCCATTCCATTCCATTCCATTCGGTTCCATTCGATTCCATTCGATTCCATTCCATTCCATTCCAATCCATTCCATTCTACTCGGGTTGATTCCATTCCATTCCATTCCAGTCTATTCCATTCCTTTCCATTTCATTCCAGTCCATTCCATTCGATTCCATTCCATTCCTTTCCATTTCATTGCATTCCATTCCATTCCATTCCATTCCATTCCCTTCCATTCCATTCCATTCCATTCCATTCCTTTCTACTCGGGTTGATTCCATTCTATTCCATTCCATTCCATTCGATTCCATTCGATTCCATTAGATTCCATTCCATTCCATTCCATTCCATTCCATTCCATTCCATTCCATGGAATTCCATTCCATTCCATTCCATTCCATTCCATTCCATTCCATTCCATTCCATTCCATTCCATTCCATTCCTATCCATTCCATTCTACTCGGGTTGATTCCATTCCATTCCATTCCATTCCATTCCATTCCCTTCCATTCCATTCCATTCGGTTCCATTCGATTCCATTCGATTCCATTCCATTTCACTCCATTCCATTCCTTTCCATTCCGTTCCATTCCGTTCCGTTCCATTCCATTCCTTTCTACTCGGGTTGATTCCATTCTATTCCACTCCATTCCATTCGATTCCATTCGATTCCATTCGATTCCATTCCATTCCATTCCATTGCATTCCATTCCATTCCATTTCATTCCATTCCATTCCATTCCATGCCATTCCATTCCATTCCATTCCATTCCATGCCATTCCATTCATTCCATTCCATTCCATTCCATTCCATTCCGTTCTACTCGGGTTGATTCCATTCCATTATACTCCATTCCATTCCATTCCATTTCTTTGAATTCCATTCCATTCCATTCCATTCCATTCCGTTCTACTCGGGTTGATTCCATTCCTTTCCATTCCATTCCATTCCATTCCATTCCATTCGATTCCATTCCAATCCATTCCATTCTACTCGGGTTGATTCCATTCCATTCCATTCCATTCCATTCCATTCCATTCCATTCCATTCCAATCCATTCCATTCTACTCGGGTTGATTCCATTCCATTCCATTCCATTCAATTCTATTCCATTGAATTCCATTCCATTCCATTCCATTCCATTCCATTCCATTCCATTCCATTCCATTCCATTCCATTCCATTCCATTCCATTCCATTCCATTCCGTTCTACTCGGGTTGATTCCATTCCATTCCATTCCATTCCATTCCATTCCATTCCATTCCATTCGATTCCATTCGATTCCATTCCATTCCATTCCATTCCATTCGATTCCATTCGATTCCATTCGATTCCATTCCATTCCATTCTATTCCATTCCATTCCATTCCATTCCTATCCATTCCATTCTACTCGGGTTGATTCCATTCCATTCCATTCCATTCCATTCCATTCCCTTCCATTCCATTCCATTCGGTTCCATTCGATTCCATTCGATTCCATTCCATTTCACTCCATTCCATTCCTTTCCGTTCCGTTCCATTCCGTTCCATTCCATTCCATTCCTTTCTACTCGGGTTGATTCCATTCTATTCCATTCCATTCCATTCCATTCCATTCCATTCCATTCCATTCCATTCCATTCCATGCCATTCCATTCCATTCCATTCCGTTCTACTCGGGTTGATTCCATTCCATTATATTCCATTCCATTCCATTCCATTTCTTTGAATTCCATTCCATTCCATTCCATTCCATTCCGTTCTACTCGGGTTGATTCCATTCCATTCCATTCCATTCCATTCCATTCCATTCCATTCCATTCCATTCCATACCATTCCATTCCATTCCATTCGATTCCATTCCATTCCATTCCATTCCGTTCCATTCCATGCGATTCCATTCGATTCCATTCGATTCCATTCCATTCCATTCCATTCCGTTCATTCCATTCCATTCCATTCCATTCCTTTCCATTCCAATCCATTCCGTTCTACTCGGGTTGATTCCATTCCATTCCATTCCATTCCATTCCATTCCATTCCATTCCATTCCATTCCATTCCATTCCATTCGATTCCATTCCAATCCATTCCATTCTATTCCATTCCATTCCATTCTATTCCATTGAATTCCATTCCATTCCATTCCATTCCATTCCATTCCATTCCATTCCATTCCTTTCCATTCCATTCCGTTCTACTCGGGTTGATTCCATTCCATTCTATTCCATTCCATTCCATTCCACTCCATTCCATCCCATTCCATTCCATTCCATTCCATTCCACTCCATTCCATCCGATTCCATTCGATTCCATTCCATTCCATTCCATTCCATTCCATTCCATTTCATTCTTTTCCACTGAATTCCTTTCCATTCCATTCCATTTCATTCCAATCCACTCCATTCTATTCGGGTTAATTCCACTCCATTCCATTCCATTCCATTCCATTCCATTCCATTCCATTCCATTATATTCCATTGAATTCCATTCCATTCCATTCCATTCCATTCCATTCCAATCCATTCCATTCCATTCCATTCCATTCCATTCCATTCCATTCCATTCCGTTCTACTCGGGTTGATTCCATTCCATTCCATTCCATTCCATTCCATTCCATTCCATTCCATTCCATTCCATTCCATTCCATTCCGTTCTACTCGGGTTGATTCCATTCCATTCCATTCCATTCCATTCCATTCCATTCCATTCCATTCCATTCCATTCGATTCCATTCGATTCCATTCGATTCCATTCCATTCCATTACATTATATTCCATTCCATTCCAATCCATTCCATTCTACTCGGGTTGATTCCATTCCATTCCATTCCATTCTATTCCATTCCCTTCCATTCCATTCCATTCGGTTCCATTCGATTCCATTCGATTCCATTCCATTCCATTCCAATCCATTCCATTCTACTCGGGTTGATTCCATTCCATTCCATTCCAGTCTATTCCATTCCTTTCCATTTCATTCCAGTCCATTCCATTCGATTCCATTCCATTCCTTTCCATTTCATTGCATTCCATTCCATTCCGTTCCATTCCATTCCATTCCATTCCATTCCATTCCATTCCATTCCATTTCATTCTTTTCCACTGAATTCCTTTCCATTCCATTCCATTTCATTCCAATCCACTCCATTCTATTCGGGTTAATTCCACTCCATTCCATTCCATTCCATTCCATTCCATTCCATTCCATTCCATTATATTCCATTGAATTCCATTCCATTCCATTCCATTCCATTCCAATCCATTCCATTCCATTCCATTCCATTCCATTCCATTCCATTCCATTCCATTCCGTTCTACTCGGGTTGATTCCATTCCATTCCATTCCATTCCATTCCATTCCATTCCATTCCATTCCATTCCATTCCATTCCATTCCATTCCGTTCTACTCGGGTTGATTCCATTCCATTCCATTCCATTCCATTCCATTCCATTCCATTCCATTCCATTCCATTCCATTCCATTCGATTCCATTCGATTCCATTCGATTCCATTCCATTCCATTACATTATATTCCATTCCATTCCAATCCATTCCATTCTACTCGGGTTGATTCCATTCCATTCCATTCCATTCTATTCCATTCCCTTCCATTCCATTCCATTCGGTTCCATTCGATTCCATTCGATTCCATTCCATTCCATTCCAATCCATTCCATTCTACTCGGGTTGATTCCATTCCATTCCATTCCAGTCTATTCCATTCCTTTCCATTTCATTCCAGTCCATTCCATTCGATTCCATTCCATTCCTTTCCATTTCATTGCATTGCATTCCATTCCGTTCCATTCCATTCCATTCCATTCCATTCCATTCCATTCCTTTCTACTCGGGTTCATTCCATTCTATTCCATTCCATTCCATTCGATTCCATTCGATTCCATTAGATTCCATTCCATTCCATTCCATTCCCTTCCATTCCATTCCATTCGGTTCCATTCGATTCCATTCGATTCCATTCCATTTCACTCCATTCCATTCCTTTCCGTTCCGTTCCATTCCGTTCCGTTCCATTCCATTCCTTTCTACTCGGGTTGATTCCATTCTATTCCACTCCATTCCATTCGATTCCATTCGATTCCATTCGATTCCATTCGATTCCATTCCATTCAATTCCATTCCATTCCATTCCATTCCATTCCATTTCATTCCATTCCATTCCATTCCATGCCATTCCATTCCATTCCATTCCATTCCATGCCATTCCATTCCATTCCATTCCATTCCATTCCATTCCATTCCATTCCGTTCTACTCGGGTTGATTACATTCCATTATATTCCATTCCATTCCATTCCATTTCTTTGAATTCCATTCCATTCCATTCCATTCCATTCCGTTCTACTCGGGTTGATTCCATTCCTTTCCATTCCATTCCATTCCATTCCATTCCATTCCATTCCATTCCATTCCATTCCATTCCATTCCAATCCATTCCATTCTAGTCGGGTTGATTCCATTCCATTCCATTCCATTCCATTCTATTCCATTGAATTCCATTCCATTCCATTCCATTCCATTCCATTCCATTCCGTTCTACTCGGGTTGATTCTATTCCCTTCCATTCCATTCCATTCCATTCCATTGAATTCCATTCCATTCCATTCCATTCCTTTCCATTCTATTCCATTCCATTCCATTCCGTTCTACTCGGGTTGATTCCATTCCATTCCATTCCATTCCATTCCATTCCATTCCATTCCACTCCATTCCATTCCATTCCATTCCATTCGATTCTATTCGATTACATTCCATTCCATTCCATTCCATTCCATTCCATTCCATTCCCTTCCATTCCATTCCATTCCATTACAATCCATTCCATTCTACTCGGGTTGATTCCATTCCATTTCATTCCATTCCATTCTATTCCATTGAATTCCATTCCATTCCATTCCATTCCATTCCATTCTATTCCATTAAATTCCATTCCATTCCATTCCATTCCATTCCATTCCATTCCATTCCATTCCATTCCGTTCCGTTCCATTCGATTCCATTCCATTCCATTCCATTCCATTCCATTCCATTCGATTCCATTCCATTCCATTCCATTCCATTCCATTCCATTCCATTCCATTCCATTCCATTATATTCCATTGAATTCCATTCCATTCCATTCCATTCCATTCCATTCCATTCCATTCCATTCCATTCCATTCCGTTCTACTCGGGTTGATTCCATTCCATTCCATTCCATTCCATTCCATTCCATTCCATTCCATTCCATTCCATTCCATTCCATTCCATTCCATTCCATTCGATTCCATTCGATTCCATTCCATTCCATTCCATTCCATTCCATTCGATTCCATTCCATTCCATTCCATTCCGTTCCATTCCATTCGATTCCATTTGATTCCATTCGATTCCATTCCATTCCGTTCATTCCATTCCATTCCATTCCATTCCCTTCCATTCCAATCCATTCCGTTCTACTCGGGTTGATTCCATTCCATTCCATTCCATTCCATTCCATTCCATTCCATTCCATTCCATTCCATTCGATTCCATTCCAATCCATTCCATTCTATTCCATTCCATTCCATTCTATTCCATTGAATTCCATTCCATTCCATTCCATTCCATTCCATTCCATTCCATTCCATTCCTTTCCATTCCATTCCGTTCTACTCGGGTTGATTCCATTCCATTCCATTCCATTCCATTCCATTCCATTCCGTTCTACTCGGGTTGATTCCATTCCATTCCATTCCATTCCATTCCATTCCATTCCATTCCATTCGATTCCATTCCATTCCATTCCATTCCATTCCAGTCCATTCCATTCTACTCGGGTTGATTCCATTCCATTCCATTCCATTCCATTGCATTCCATTCCCTTCCATTCCATTCCATTCGGTTCCATTCGATTCCATTTGATTCCATTCCATTTCACTCCATTCCATTCCGTTCCGTTCCGTTCCGTTCCGTTCCGTTCCGTTCTATTCGGGTTGATTCCATTCCATTTCATTGCATTCCATTCTATTCCATTCAATTCCATTCCATTCCATTCCATTCCATTCCAATCCATTCCATTCCATTCCATTCCGTTCCATTCCATTCGATTCCATTCCATTCCATTCCATTGCATTCCATTCCATTCGATTCCATTCGATTCCATTCGATTCCATTCCATTCAATTCCATTCCATTCCATTCCATTCCATTCCATTCCATTCCATTCCTTTCCATTCCATTCCATTCCGTTCTACTCGGGTTGATTCCATTCCATTCCATTCCATTCCATTCCATTCCATTCCATTCCATTCCATTCCATTATATTCCATTGAATTCCATTGAATTCCATTCCATTCCATTCCATTCCATTCCATTCCATTCGATTCCATTCCATTCCATTCCATTCCATTCCATTCCGTTCTACTCGGTTTGATTCCATTCCATTCCATTCCATTCCATTCCATTCCATTCCATTCCATTCCATTCCGTTCTACTCGGGTTGATTCCATTCCATTCCATTCCATTCCATTCCATTCCATTCCATTCCATTGAATTCCATTCCATTCCATTCCATTCCATTCCATTCCATTCCATTCCATTCCATTCCGTTCTACTCGGGTTGATTCCATTCCATTCCATTCCATTCCATTCCATTCCATTCCATTCGATTCCATTCGATTCCATTCGATTCCATTCCATTCCATTACATTATATTCCATTCCATTCCAATCCTTTGCATTCTACTCGGGTTGATTCCTTTCCATTCCATTCCATTCCATTCCATTCCCTTCCATTCCATTCCATTCGGTTCCATTCGATTCCATTCGATTCCATTCCATTCCATTCCAATCCATTCCATTCTACTCGGGTTGATTCCATTCCATTCCATTCCAGTCTATTCCATTCCTTTCCATTTCATTCCAGTCCATTCCATTCGATTCCATTCCATTCCTTTCCATTTCATTGCATTCCATTCCATTCCATTCCATTCCATTCCCTTCCATTCCATTCCATTCCATTCCATTCCTTTCTACTCGGGTTGATTCCATTCTATTCCATTCCATTCCATTCGATTCCATTCGATTCCATTAGATTCCATTCCATTCCATTCCATTCCATTCCATTCCATTCCATTCCATGGAATTCCATTCCATTCCATTCCATTCCATTCCATTCCATTCCATTCCATTCCATTCCATTCCATTCCTATCCATTCCATTCTACTCGGGTTGATTCCATTCCATTCCATTCCATTCCATTCCATTCCCTTCCATTCCATTCCATTCGGTTCCATTCGATTCCATTCGATTCCATTCCATTTCACTCCATTCCATTCCTTTCCATTCCGTTCCATTCCGTTCCGTTCCATTCCATTCCTTTCTACTCGGGTTGATTCCATTCTATTCCACTCCATTCCATTCGATTCCATTCGATTCCATTCGATTCCATTCCATTCAATTCCATTCCATTCCATTCCATTCCATTCCATTCCATTTCATTCCATTCCATTCCATTCCATGCCATTCCATTCCATTCCATTCCATTCCATGCCATTCCATTCATTCCATTCCATTCCATTCCATTCCATTCCGTTCTACTCGGGTTGATTCCATTCCATTATACTCCATTCCATTCCATTCCATTTCTTTGAATTCCATTCCATTCCATTCCATTCCATTCCGTTCTACTCGGGTTGATTCCATTCCTTTCCATTCCATTCCATTCCATTCCATTCCATTCGATTCCATTCCAATCCATTCCATTCTACTCGGGTTGATTCCATTCCATTCCATTCCATTCCATTCCATTCCATTCCATTCCATTCCAATCCATTCCATTCTACTCGGGTTGATTCCATTCCATTCCATTCCATTCAATTCTATTCCATTGAATTCCATTCCATTCCATTCCATTCCATTCCATTCCATTCCATTCCATTCCATTCCATTCCATTCCATTCCATTCCATTCCATTCCATTCCGTTCTACTCGGGTTGATTCCATTCCATTCCATTCCATTCCATTCCATTCCATTCCATTCGATTCCATTCGATTCCATTCCATTCCATTCCATTCCATTCGATTCCATTCGATTCCATTCGATTCCATTCCATTCCATTACATTATATTCCATTCCATTCCAATCCATTCCATTCTACTCGGGTTGATTCCATTCCATTCCATTCCATTCCATTCCATTCCATTCCATTCCCTTCCATTCCATTCCATTCGGTTCCATTCGATTCCATTCGATTCCATTCCATTCCATTCCAATCCATTCCATTCTACTCGGGTTGATTCCATTCCATTCCATTCCAGTCTATTCCATTCCTTTCCATTTCATTCCAGTCCATTCCATTCGATTCCATTCCATTCCTTTCCATTTCATTGCATTCCATTCCATTCCATTCCATTCCATTCCATTCCATTCCATTCCATTCCATTCCTTTCTACTCGGGTTGATTCCATTCTATTCCATTCCATTCCATTCGATTCCATTCGATTCCATTAGATTCCATTCCATTCCATTCCATTCCATTCCATTCCATTCCATTCCATTCCATTCCATTCCATTCCATTCCATTCCATTCCATTCCATTCCGTACTACTCGGGTTGATTCCATTCCATTCCATTCCATTCCATTCGATTCCATTCGATTCCATTCGATTCCATTCCATTCCATTCTATTCCATTCCATTCCATTCCATTCCAATCCATTCCATTCTATTCGGGTTGATTCCATTCCACTCCATTCCATTCCATTCCATTCCCTTCCATTCCATTCCATTCGGTTCCATTCGATTCCATTCGATTCCATTCCATTTCACTCCATTCCATTCCTTTCCGTTCCGTTCCATTCCGTTCCGTTCCATTCCATTCCTTTCTACTCGGGTTGATTCCATTCTATTGCACTCCATTCCATTCGATTCCATTCGATTCCATTCGATTCCATTCCATTCCATTCCATTCCATTCCATTCCATTCCATTCCATTCCATTCCATTTCATTCCATTCCATTCCATTCCATGCCATTCCATTCCATTCCATTCCATTCCATTCCATTCCATTCCATTCCATTTCATTCCATTCCATTCCATTCCATGCCATTCCATTCCATTCCATTCCATTCCATGAAATTCCATTCCATTCCATTCCATTCCATTCCATTCCATTCCGTTCTACTCGGGTTGATTCCATTCCATTATATTCCATTCCATTCCATTCCATTTCTTTGAATTCCATTCCATTCCATTCCATTCCATTCCGTTCTACTCGGGTTGATTCCATTCCTTTCCATTCCATTCCATTCCATTCCATTCCATTCCATTCCATTCCATTCCATTCCAATCCATTCCATTCTACTCGGCTTGATTCCATTCCAATCCATTCCATTCCATTCTATTCCATTGAATTCCATTCCATTCCATTCCATTCCATTCCATTCCATTCCATTCCATTCCATTCCATTCCATTCCGTTCTACTCGGGTTGATTCTATTCCCTTCCATTCCATTCCATTCCATTCCATGGAATTCCATTCCATTCCATTCCATTCCTTTCCATTCTATTCCATTCCATTCCATTCCGTTCTACTCGGGTTGAATCCATTCCATTCCATTCCATTCCATTCCATTCCATTCCATTCCATTCCATTCGATTCTATTCGATTCCATTCCATTCCATTCCATTCCATTCCATTCCATTCCATTCCATTCCATTACAATCCATTCCATTCTACTCGGGTTGATTCCATTCCATTTCATTCCATTCCATTCTATTCCATTGAATTCCATTCCATTCCATTCCATTCCATTCCATTCCATTCCATTCCATTCCATTCCATTCCATTCCATTCCATTCCATTCGATGCCATTCCATTCCATTCCATTCCATTCCATTCCATTCCATTCCATTCCATTCCATTCCATTCCATTATATTCCATTGAATTCCATTCCATTCCATTCCATTCCATTCCATTCCATTCCATTCTATTCCATTCCATTCCGTTCTACTCGGGTTGATTCCATTCCATTCCATTCCATTCCATTCCATTCCATTCCATTCCATTCCATTCGATTCCATTCGATTCCATTCCATTCCATTCCATTCCATTCGATTCCATTCCATTCCATTCCATTCCGTTCCATTCCATTCGATTCCATTCGATTCCATTCGATTCCATTCCATTCCATTCCATTCCGTTCATTCCATTCCATTCCATTCCATTCCTTTCCATTCCAATCCATTCCGTTCTACTCGGGTTGATTCCATTCCATTCCATTCCATTCCATTCCATTCCATTCCATTCCATTCCATTCGATTCCATTCCAATCCATTCCATTCTATTCCATTCCATTCCATTCTATTCCATAGAATTCCATTCCATTCCATTCCATTCCATTCCATTCCATTCCATTCCATTCCATTCCTTTCCATTCCATTCCGTTCTACTCGGGTTGATTCCATTCCATTCCATTCCATTCCATTCCATTACATTCCATTCGATTCCTTTCGATTCCATTCGATTCCATTCCATTCCATTACATTATATTCCATTCCATTCCAATCCATTGCATTCTACTCGGGTTGATTCCTTTCCATTCCATTCCATTCCATTCCATTCCATTCCATTCGATTCCATTCGGTTCCATTCGATTCCATTCGATTCCATTCCATTCCATTCCAATCCATTCCATTCTACTCGGGTTGATTCCATTCCATTCCATTCCAGTCTATTCCATTCCTTTCCATTTCATTCCAGTCCATTCCATTCGATTCCATTCCATTCCTTTCCATTTCATTGCATTCCATTCCATTCCATTCCATTCCATTCCATTCCCTTCCATTCCATTCCATTCCATTCCATTCCTTTCTACTCGGGTTGATTCCATTCTATTCCATTCCATTCCATTCGATTCCATTCGATTCCATTAGATTCCATTCCATTCCATTCCATTCCATTCCATTCCATTCCATTCCATTCCATGGAATTCCATTCCATTCCATTCCATTCCATTCCATTCCATTCCATTCCATTCCATTCCATTCCATTCCATTCCTATCCATTCCATTCTACTCGGGTTGATTCCATTCCATTCCATTCCATTCCATTCCATTCCCTTCCATTCCATTCCATTCGGTTCCATTCGATTCCATTCGATTCCATTCCATTTCACTCCATTCCATTCCTTTCCATTCCGTTCCATTCCGTTCCGTTCCATTCCATTCCTTTCTACTCGGGTTGATTCCATTCTATTCCACTCCATTCCATTCGATTCCATTCGATTCCATTCGATTCCATTCCATTCCATTCCATTCCATTCCATTCCATTCCATTTCATTCCATTCCATTCCATTCCATGCCATTCCATTCCATTCCATTCCATTCCATGCCATTCCATTCATTCCATTCCATTCCATTCCATTCCATTCCGTTCTACTCGGGTTGATTCCATTCCATTATACTCCATTCCATTCCATTCCATTTCTTTGAATTCCATTCCATTCCATTCCATTCCATTCCGTTCTACTCGGGTTGATTCCATTCCTTTCCATTCCATTCCATTCCATTCCATTCCATTCGATTCCATTCCAATCCATTCCATTCTACTCGGGTTGATTCCATTCCATTCCATTCCATTCCATTCCATTCCATTCCATTCCATTCCAATCCATTCCATTCTACTCGGGTTGATTCCATTCCATTCCATTCCATTCAATTCTATTCCATTGAATTCCATTCCATTCCATTCCATTCCATTCCATTCCATTCCATTCCATTCCATTCCATTCCATTCCATTCCATTCCATTCCATTCCATTCCGTTCTACTCGGGTTGATTCCATTCCATTCCATTCCATTCCATTCCATTCCATTCCATTCGATTCCATTCGATTCCATTCCATTCCATTCCATTCCATTCGATTCCATTCGATTCCATTCGATTCCATTCCATTCCATTACATTATATTCCATTCCATTCCAATCCATTCCATTCTACTCGGGTTGATTCCATTCCATTCCATTCCATTCCATTCCATTCCATTCCATTCCCTTCCATTCCATTCCATTCTGTTCCATTCGATTCCATTCGATTCCATTCCATTCCATTCCAATCCATTCCATTCTACTCGGGTTGATTCCATTCCATTCCATTCCAGTCTATTCCATTCCTTTCCATTTCATTCCAGTCCATTCCATTCGATTCCATTCCATTCCTTTCCATTTCATTGCATTCCATTCCATTCCATTCCATTCCATTCCATTCCATTCCATTCCATTCCATTCCTTTCTACTCGGGTTGATTCCATTCTATTCCATTCCATTCCATTCGATTCCATTCGATTCCATTAGATTCCATTCCATTCCATTCCATTCCATTCCATTCCATTCCATTCCATTCCATTCCATTGAATTCCATTCCATTCCATTCCATTCCATTCCATTCCATTCCATTCCATTCCATTCCATTCCATTCCGTACTACTCGGGTTGATTCCATTCCATTCCATTCCATTCCATTCGATTCCATTCGATTCCATTCGATTCCATTCCATTCCATTCTATTCCATTCCATTCCATTCCATTCCAATCCATTCCATTCTATTCGGGTTGATTCCATTCCACTCCATTCCATTCCATTCCATTCCCTTCCATTCCATTCCATTCGGTTCCATTCGATTCCATTCGATTCCATTCCATTTCACTCCATTCCATTCCTTTCCGTTCCGTTCCATTCCGTTCCGTTCCATTCCATTCCTTTCTACTCGGGTTGATTCCATTCTATTGCACTCCATTCCATTCGGTTCCATTCGATTCCATTCGATTCCATTCCATTCCATTCCATTCCATTCCATTCCATTCCATTCCATTCCATTCCATTTCATTCCATTCCATTCCATTCCATGCCATTCCATTCCATTCCATTCCATTCCATGAAATTCCATTCCATTCCATTCCATTCCATTCCATTCCATTCCGTTCTACTCGGGTTGATTCCATTCCATTATATTCCATTCCATTCCATTCCATTTCTTTGAATTCCATTCCATTCCATTCCATTCCATTCCGTTCTACTCGGGTTGATTCCATTCCTTTCCATTCCATTCCATTCCATTCCATTCCATTCCATTCCATTCCAATCCATTCCATTCTACTCGGCTTGATTCCATTCCAATCCATTCCATTCCATTCTATTCCATTGAATTCCATTCCATTCCATTCCATTCCATTCCATTCCATTCCATTCCATTCCATTCCATTCCGTTCTACTCGGTTTGATTCTATTCCCTTCCATTCCATTCCATTCCATTCCATGGAATTCCATTCCATTCCATTCCATTCCTTTCCATTCTATTCCATTCCATTCCATTCCGTTCTACTCGGGTTGAATCCATTCCATTCCATTCCATTCCATTCCATTCCATTCCATTCCATTCCATTCGATTCTATTCGATTCCATTCCATTCCATTCCATTCCATTCCATTCCATTCCATTCCATTACAATCCATTCCATTCTACTCGGGTTGATTCCATTCCATTTCATTCCATTCCATTCTATTCCATTGAATTCCATTCCATTCCATTCCATTCCATTCCATTCCATTCCATTCCATTCCATTCCATTCCATTCGATGCCATTCCATTCCATTCCATTCCATTCCATTCCATTCCATTCCATTCCATTCCATTATATTCCATTGAATTCCATTCCATTCCATTCCATTCCATTCCATTCCATTCCATTCTATTCCATTCCATTCCGTTCTACTCGGGTTGATTCCATTCCATTCCATTCCATTCCATTCCATACCATTCCATTCCATTCGATTCCATTCGATTCCATTCCATTCCATTCCATTCCATTCGATTCCATTCCATTCCATTCCATTCCGTTCCATTCCATTCGATTCCATTCGATTCCATTCGATTCCATTCCATTCCATTCCATTCCGTTCATTCCATTCCATTCCATTCCATTCCTTTCCATTCCAATCCATTCCGTTCTACTCGGGTTGATTCCATTCCATTCCATTCCATTCCATTCCATTCCATTCCATTCCATTCCATTCCATTCCATTCCAATCCATTCCATTCTATTCCATTCCATTCCATTCTATTCCATAGAATTCCATTCCATTCCATTCCATTCCATTCCATTCCATTCCATTCCATTCCATTCCATTCCTTTCCATTCCATTCCGTTCTACTCGGGTTGATTCCATTCCATTCCATTCCATTCCATTCCATTCCATTCCGTTCTACTCGTGTTGATTCCATTCCATTCCATTCCATTCCATTCCATTCCATTCCATTCCATTCGATTCCATTCCATTCCATTCCATTCCATTCCAGTCCATTCCATTCTACTCGGGTTGATTCCATTCCATTCCATTCCATTCCATTGCATTCCATTCCCTTCCATTCCATTCCATTCGGTTCCATTCGATTCCATTCGATTCCATTCCATTCCATTCCAATCCATTCCATTCTACTCGGGTTGATTCCATTCCGTTCCATTCCAGTCTATTCCATTCCTTTCCATTTCATTCCAGTCCATTCCATTCGATTCCATTCCATTCCTTTCCATTTCATTGCATTCCATTCCATTCCATTCCATTCCATTCCATTCCATTCCATTCCATTCCATTCCTTTCTACTCGGGTTGATTCCATTCGATTCCATTCCATTCCATTCGATTCCATTCGATTCCATTAGATTCCATTCCATTCCATTCCATTCCATTCCATTCCATTCCATTCCATGGAATTCCATTCCATTCCATTCCATTCCATTCCATTCCATTCCATTCCATTCCATTCCATTCCATTCCTATCCATTCCATTCTTCTCGGGTTGATTCCATTCCATTCCATTCCATTCCATTCCATTCCCTTCCATTCCATTCCATTCGGTTCCATTCGATTCCATTCGATTCCATTCCATTTCACTCCATTCCATTCCTTTCCATTCCGTTCCATTCCGTTCCGTTCCATTCCATTCCTTTCTACTCGGGTTGATTCCATTCTATTCCACTCCATTCCATTCGATTCCATTCGATTCCATTCGATTCCATTCCATTCCATTCCATTCCATTCCATTCCATTCCATTCCATTTCATTCCATTCCATTCCATTCCATGCCATTCCATTCCATTCCATTCCATTCCATGCCATTCCATTCATTCCATTCCATTCCATTCCATTCCATTCCGTTCTACTCGGGTTGATTCCATTCCATTATATTCCATTCCATTCCATTCCATTCCATTTCTTTGAATTCCATTCCATTCCATTCCATTCCATTCCGTTCTACTCGGGTTGATTCCATTCCTTTCCATTCCATTCCATTCCATTCCATTCCATTCGATTCCATTCCAATCCATTCCATTCTACTCGGGTTGATTCCATTCCATTCCATTCCATTCCATTCCATTCCATTCCATTCCATTCCAATCCATTCCATTCTACTCGGGTTGATTCCATTCCATTCCATTCCATTCAATTCTATTCCATTGAATTCCATTCCATTCCATTCCATTCCATTCCATTCCATTCCATTCCATTCCATTCCATTCCATTCCATTCCGTTCTACTCGGGTTGATTCCATTCCATTCCATTCCATTCCATTCCATTCCATTCCATTCGATTCCATTCGATTCCATTCCATTCCATTCCATTCCATTCCATTCCATTCGATTCCATTCGATTCCATTCCATTCCATTCCATTCCATTACATTATATTCCATTCCATTCCAATCCATTCCATTCTACTCGGGTTGATTCCATTCCATTCCATTCCATTCCATTCCATTCCCTTCCATTCCATTCCATTCGGTTCCATTCGATTCCATTCGATTCCATTCCATTCCATTCCAATCCATTCCATTCTACTCGGGTTGATTCCATTCCATTCCATTCCAGTCTATTCCATTCCTTTCCATTTCATTCCAGTCCATTCCATTCGATTCCATTCCATTCCTTTCCATTTCATTGCATTCCATTCCATTCCATTCCATTCCATTCCATTCCATTCCATTCCATTCCATTCCATTCCATTCCATTCCATTCCTTTCTACTCGGGTTGATTCCATTCTATTCCATTCCATTCCATTCGATTCCATTCGATTCCATTAGATTCCATTCCATTCCATTCCATTCCATTCCATTCCATTCCATTCCATTCCATTGAATTCCATTCCATTCCATTCCATTCCATTCCATTCCATTCCATTCCATTCCATTCCATTCCGTACTACTCGGGTTGATTCCATTCCATTCCATTCCATTCCATTCGATTCCATTCGATTCCATTCGATTCCATTCCATTCCATTCTATTCCATTCCATTCCATTCCATTCCAATCCATTCCATTCTATTCGGGTTGATTCCATTCCACTCCATTCCATTCCATTCCATTCCCTTCCATTCCATTCCATTCGGTTCCATTCGATTCCATTCGATTCCATTCCATTTCACTCCATTCCATTCCTTTCCGTTCCGTTCCATTCCGTTCCGTTCCATTCCATTCCTTTCTACTCGGGTTGATTCCATTCTATTGCACTCCATTCCATTCGATTCCATTCGATTCCATTCGATTCCATTCCATTCCATTCCATTCCATTCCATTCCATTCCATTCCATTCCATTCCATTTCATTCCATTCCATTCCATTCCATGCCATTCCATTCCATTCCATTCCATTCCATGCCATTCCATTCCATTCCATTCCATTCCATTCCATTCCATTCCATTCCGTTCTACTCGGGTTGATTCCATTCCATTATATTCCATTCCATTCCATTCCATTTCTTTGAATTCCATTCCATTCCATTCCATTCCATTCCGTTCTACTCGGGTTGATTCCATTCCTTTCCATTCCATTCCATTCCATTCCATTCCATTCCATTCCATTCCATTCCAATCCATTCCATTCTACTCGGCTTGATTCTATTCCAATCCATTCCATTCCATTCTATTCCATTGAATTCCATTCCATTCCATTCCATTCCATTCCATTCCATTCCATTCCATTCCATTCCATTCCATTCCATTCCGTTCTACTCGGGTTGATTCTATTCCCTTCCATTCCATTCCATTCCATTCCATGGAATTCCATTCCATTCCATTCCATTCCTTTCCATTCTATTCCATTCCATTCCATTCCGTTCTACTCGGGTTGAATCCATTCCATTCCATTCCATTCCATTCCATTCCATTCCATTCCATTCCATTCCATTCCATTCGATTCTATTCGATTCCATTCCATTCCATTCCATTCCATTCCATTCCATTCCATTCCATTCCCTTACAATCCATTCCATTCTACTCGGGTTGATTCCATTCCATTTCATTCCATTCCATTCTATTCCATTGAATTCCATTCCATTCCATTCCATTCCATTCCATTCCATTCCATTCCATTCCATTCCATTCCATTCCGTTCTACTCGGGTTGATTCCATTCCATTATATTCCATTCCATTCCATTCCATTTCTTTGAATTCCATTCCATTCCATTCCATTCCATTCCGTTCTACTCGGGTTGATTCCATTCCTTTCCATTCCATTCCATTCCATTCCATTCCATTCCATTCCATTCCATTCCATTCCATTCCAATCCATTCCATTCTACTCGGCTTGATTCCATTCCAATCCATTCCATTCCATTCTATTCCATTGAATTCCATTCCATTCCATTCCATTCCATTCCATTCCATTCCATTCCATTCCATTCCATTCCATTCCATTCCGTTCTACTCGGTTTGATTCTATTCCCTTCCATTCCATTCCATTCCATTCCATGGAATTCCATTCCATTCCATTCCATTCCTTTCCATTCTATTCCATTCCATTCCATTCCGTTCTACTCGGGTTGAATCCATTCCATTCCATTCCATTCCATTCCATTCCATTCCATTCCATTCCATTCCATTCGATTCTATTCGATTCCATTCCATTCCATTCCATTCCATTCCATTCCATTCCATTCCATTCCATTACAATCCATTCCATTCTACTCGGGTTGATTCCATTCCATTTCATTCCATTCCATTCTATTCCATTGAATTCCATTCCATTCCATTCCATTCCATTCCATTCCATTCCATTCCATTCCATTCCATTCCATTCCATTCCATTCGATGCCATTCCATTCCATTCCATTCCATTCCATTCCATTCCATTCCATTCCATTCCATTCCATTATATTCCATTGAATTCCATTCCATTCCATTCCATTCCATTCCATTCCATTCCATTCCATTCCATTCCATTCTATTCCATTCCATTCCGTTCTACTCGGGTTGATTCCATTCCATTCCATTCCATTCCATTCCATTCCATACCATTCCATTCCATTCGATTCCATTCGATTCCATTCCATTCCATTCCATTCCATTCGATTCCATTCCATTCCATTCCATTCCGTTCCATTCCATTCGATTCCATTCGATTCCATTCGATTCCATTCCATTCCATTCCATTCCGTTCATTCCATTCCATTCCATTCCATTCCTTTCCATTCCAATCCATTCCGTTCTACTCGGGTTGATTCCATTCCATTCCATTCCATTCCATTCCATTCCATTCCATTCCATTCCATTCGATTCCATTCCAATCCATTCCATTCTATTCCATTCCATTCCATTCTATTCCATAGAATTCCATTCCATTCCATTCCATTCCATTCCATTCCATTCCATTCCATTCCATTCCATTCCATTCCTTTCCATTCCATTCCGTTCTACTCGGGTTGATTCCATTCCATTCCATTCCATTCCATTCCATTCCATTCCGTTCTACTCGTGTTGA
This sequence comes from Gorilla gorilla gorilla, assembly GCF_029281585.2. Taxonomy (NCBI): domain Eukaryota; kingdom Metazoa; phylum Chordata; class Mammalia; order Primates; family Hominidae; genus Gorilla; species Gorilla gorilla. The sequence goes on from NC_073239.2 coordinate 59,835,475, forward strand.
TTCCATTCCATTCCATTCCATTCCATTCCATTCCATTCCATTCCATTCCATTCGATTCCATTCCATTCCATTCCATTCCATTCCAGTCCATTCCATTCTACTCGGGTTGATTCCATTCCATTCCATTCCATTCCATTGCATTCCATTCCCTTCCATTCCATTCCATTCGGTTCCATTCGATTCCATTCGATTCCATTCCATTCCATTCCAATCCATTCCATTCTACTCGGGTTGATTCCATTCCGTTCCATTCCAGTCTATTCCATTCCTTTCCATTTCATTCCAGTCCATTCCATTCGATTCCATTCCATTCCTTTCCATTTCATTGCATTCCATTCCATTCCATTCCATTCCATTCCATTCCATTCCATTCCATTCCATTCCATTCCTTTCTACTCGGGTTGATTCCATTCTATTCCATTCCATTCCATTCGATTCCATTCGATTCCATTAGATTCCATTCCATTCCATTCCATTCCATTCCATTCCATTCCATTCCATGGAATTCCATTCCATTCCATTCCATTCCATTCCATTCCATTCCATTCCATTCCATTCCTATCCATTCCATTCTTCTCGGGTTGATTCCATTCCATTCCATTCCATTCCATTCCATTCCCTTCCATTCCATTCCATTCGGTTCCATTCGATTCCATTCGATTCCATTCCATTTCACTCCATTCCATTCCTTTCCATTCCGTTCCATTCCGTTCCGTTCCATTCCATTCCTTTCTACTCGGGTTGATTCCATTCTATTCCACTCCATTCCATTCGATTCCATTCGATTCCATTCGATTCCATTCCATTCCATTCCATTCCATTCCATTCCATTCCATTCCATTTCATTCCATTCCATTCCATTCCATTCCATTCCATTCCATTCCATTCCATTCCATGCCATTCCATTCATTCCATTCCATTCCATTCCATTCCATTCCATTCCGTTCTACTCGGGTTGATTCCATTCCATTATATTCCATTCCATTCCATTCCATTCCATTTCTTTGAATTCCATTCCATTCCATTCCATTCCATTCCGTTCTACTCGGGTTGATTCCATTCCTTTCCATTCCATTCCATTCCATTCCATTCCATTCGATTCCATTCCAATCCATTCCATTCTACTCGGGTTGATTCCATTCCATTCCATTCCATTCCATTCCATTCCATTCCATTCCATTCCAATCCATTCCATTCTACTCGGGTTGATTCCATTCCATTCCATTCCATTCAATTCTATTCCATTGAATTCCATTCCATTCCATTCCATTCCATTCCATTCCATTCCATTCCATTCCATTCCATTCCATTCCATTCCATTCCATTCCATTCCGTTCTACTCGGGTTGATTCCATTCCATTCCATTCCATTCCATTCCATTCCATTCCATTCGATTCCATTCGATTCCATTCCATTCCATTCCATTCCATTCCATTCCATTCGATTCCATTCGATTCCATTCCATTCCATTCCATTCCATTACATTATATTCCATTCCATTCCAATCCATTCCATTCTACTCGGGTTGATTCCATTCCATTCCATTCCATTCCATTCCATTCCATTCCCTTCCATTCCATTCCATTCGATTCCATTCGATTCCATTCGATTCCATTCCATTCCATTCCAATCCATTCCATTCTACTCGGGTTGATTCCATTCCATTCCATTCCAGTCTATTCCATTACTTTCCATTTCATTCCAGTCCATTCCATTCGATTCCATTCCATTCCTTTCCATTTCATTGCATTCCATTCCATTCCATTCCATTCCATTCCATTCCATTCCATTCCATTCCATTCCATTCCATTCCATTCCATTCCATTCCATTCCTTTCTACTCGGGTTGATTCCATTCTATTCCATTCCATTCCATTCGATTCCATTCGATTCCATTAGATTCCATTCCATTCCATTCCATTCCATTCCATTCCATTCCATTCCATTCCATTGAATTCCATTCCATTCCATTCCATTCCATTCCATTCCATTCCATTCCATTCCATTCCATTCCATTCCGTACTACTCGGGTTGATTCCATTCCATTCCATTCCATTCCATTCGATTCCATTCGATTCCATTCGATTCCATTCCATTCCATTCTATTCCATTCCATTCCATTCCATTCCAATCCATTCCATTCTATTCGGGTTGATTCCATTCCACTCCATTCCATTCCATTCCATTCCCTTCCATTCCATTCCATTCGGTTCCATTCGATTCCATTCGATTCCATTCCATTTCACTCCATTCCATTCCTTTCCGTTCCGTTCCATTCCGTTCCATTCCATTCCATTCCTTTCTACTCGGGTTGATTCCATTCTATTGCACTCCATTCCATTCGATTCCATTCGATTCCATTCGATTCCATTACATTACATTCCATTCCATTCCATTCCATTCCATTCCATTCCATTCCATTTCATTCCATTCCATTCCATTCCATGCCATTCCATTCCATTCCATTCCATTCCATGCCATTCCATTCCATTCCATTCCATTCCATTCCATTCCATTCCATTCCGTTCTACTCGGGTTGATTCCATTCCATTATATTCCATTCCATTCCATTCCATTTCTTTGAATTCCATTCCATTCCATTCCATTCCATTCCGTTCTACTCGGGTTGATTCCATTCCTTTCCATTCCATTCCATTCCATTCCATTCCATTCCATTCCATTCCATTCCAATCCATTCCATTCTACTCGGCTTGATTCTATTCCAATCCATTCCATTCCATTCTATTCCATTGAATTCCATTCCATTCCATTCCATTCCATTCCATTCCATTCCATTCCATTCCATTCCATTCCATTCCATTCCGTTCTACTCGGGTTGATTCTATTCCCTTCCATTCCATTCCATTCCATTCCATGGAATTCCATTCCATTCCATTCCATTCCTTTCCATTCTATTCCATTCCATTCCATTCCGTTCTACTCGGGTTGAATCCATTCCATTCCATTCCATTCCATTCCATTCCATTCCATTCCATTCGATTCTATTCGATTCCATTCCATTCCATTCCATTCCATTCCATTCCATTCCATTCCATTCCCTTACAATCCATTCCATTCTACTCGGGTTGATTCCATTCCATTTCATTCCATTCCATTCTATTCCATTGAATTCCATTCCATTCCATTCCATTCCATTGCATTCCATTCCATTCCATTCCATTCCATTCCATTCCATTCGATGCCATTCCATTCCATTCCATTCCATTCCATTCCATTCCATTCCATTCCATTCCATTCCATTATATTCCATTGAATTCCATTCCATTCCATTCCATTCCATTCCATTCCATTCTATTCCATTCCATTCTGTTCTACTCGGGTTGATTCCATTCCATTCCATTCCATTCCATTCCATTCCATTCCATTCGATTCCATTCGATTCCATTCCATTCCATTCCATTCCATTCGATTCCATTCCATTCCATTCCATTCCGTTCCATTCCATTCGATTCCATTCGATTCCATTCGATTCCATTCCATTCCATTCCATTCCGTTCATTCCATTCCATTCCATTCCATTCCTTTCCATTCCAATCCATTCCGTTCTACTCGGGTTGATTCCATTCCATTCCATTCCATTCCATTCCATTCCATTCCATTCCATTCCATTCCATTCCATTCCATTCCATTCGATTCCATTCCAATCCATTCCATTCTATTCCATTCCATTCCATTCTATTCCATAGAATTCCATTCCATTCCATTCCATTCCATTCCATTCCATTCCATTCCATTCCATTCCATTCCATTCCTATCCATTCCATTCTTCTCGGGTTGATTCCATTCCATTCCATTCCATTCCATTCCATTCCCTTCCATTCCATTCCATTCGGTTCCATTCGATTCCATTCGATTCCATTCCATTTCACTCCATTCCATTCCTTTCCATTCCGTTCCATTCCGTTCCGTTCCATTCCATTCCTTTCTACTCGGGTTGATTCCATTCTATTCCACTCCATTCCATTCGATTCCATTCGATTCCATTCGATTCCATTCCATTCCATTCCATTCCATTCCATTCCATTCCATTCCATTTCATTCCATTCCATTCCATTCCATTCCATTCCATTCCATTCCATTCCATTCCATGCCATTCCATTCATTCCATTCCATTCCATTCCATTCCATTCCATTCCGTTCTACTCGGGTTGATTCCATTCCATTATATTCCATTCCATTCCATTCCATTCCATTTCTTTGAATTCCATTCCATTCCATTCCATTCCATTCCGTTCTACTCGGGTTGATTCCATTCCTTTCCATTCCATTCCATTCCATTCCATTCCATTCGATTCCATTCCAATCCATTCCATTCTACTCGGGTTGATTCCATTCCATTCCATTCCATTCCATTCCATTCCATTCCATTCCATTCCAATCCATTCCATTCTACTCGGGTTGATTCCATTCCATTCCATTCCATTCAATTCTATTCCATTGAATTCCATTCCATTCCATTCCATTCCATTCCATTCCATTCCATTCCATTCCATTCCATTCCATTCCATTCCATTCCATTCCATTCCGTTCTACTCGGGTTGATTCCATTCCATTCCATTCCATTCCATTCCATTCCATTCCATTCGATTCCATTCGATTCCATTCCATTCCATTCCATTCCATTCCATTCCATTCGATTCCATTCGATTCCATTCCATTCCATTCCATTCCATTACATTATATTCCATTCCATTCCAATCCATTCCATTCTACTCGGGTTGATTCCATTCCATTCCATTCCATTCCATTCCATTCCATTCCCTTCCATTCCATTCCATTCGATTCCATTCGATTCCATTCGATTCCATTCCATTCCATTCCAATCCATTCCATTCTACTCGGGTTGATTCCATTCCATTCCATTCCAGTCTATTCCATTACTTTCCATTTCATTCCAGTCCATTCCATTCGATTCCATTCCATTCCTTTCCATTTCATTGCATTCCATTCCATTCCATTCCATTCCATTCCATTCCATTCCATTCCATTCCATTCCATTCCATTCCATTCCATTCCATTCCATTCCTTTCTACTCGGGTTGATTCCATTCTATTCCATTCCATTCCATTCGATTCCATTCGATTCCATTAGATTCCATTCCATTCCATTCCATTCCATTCCATTCCATTCCATTCCATTCCATTGAATTCCATTCCATTCCATTCCATTCCATTCCATTCCATTCCATTCCATTCCATTCCATTCCATTCCGTACTACTCGGGTTGATTCCATTCCATTCCATTCCATTCCATTCGATTCCATTCGATTCCATTCGATTCCATTCCATTCCATTCTATTCCATTCCATTCCATTCCATTCCAATCCATTCCATTCTATTCGGGTTGATTCCATTCCACTCCATTCCATTCCATTCCATTCCCTTCCATTCCATTCCATTCGGTTCCATTCGATTCCATTCGATTCCATTCCATTTCACTCCATTCCATTCCTTTCCGTTCCGTTCCATTCCGTTCCATTCCATTCCATTCCTTTCTACTCGGGTTGATTCCATTCTATTGCACTCCATTCCATTCGATTCCATTCGATTCCATTCGATTCCATTACATTACATTCCATTCCATTCCATTCCATTCCATTCCATTCCATTCCATTTCATTCCATTCCATTCCATTCCATGCCATTCCATTCCATTCCATTCCATTCCATGCCATTCCATTCCATTCCATTCCATTCCATTCCATTCCATTCCATTCCGTTCTACTCGGGTTGATTCCATTCCATTATATTCCATTCCATTCCATTCCATTTCTTTGAATTCCATTCCATTCCATTCCATTCCATTCCGTTCTACTCGGGTTGATTCCATTCCTTTCCATTCCATTCCATTCCATTCCATTCCATTCCATTCCATTCCATTCCAATCCATTCCATTCTACTCGGCTTGATTCTATTCCAATCCATTCCATTCCATTCTATTCCATTGAATTCCATTCCATTCCATTCCATTCCATTCCATTCCATTCCATTCCATTCCATTCCATTCCATTCCATTCCGTTCTACTCGGGTTGATTCTATTCCCTTCCATTCCATTCCATTCCATTCCATGGAATTCCATTCCATTCCATTCCATTCCTTTCCATTCTATTCCATTCCATTCCATTCCGTTCTACTCGGGTTGAATCCATTCCATTCCATTCCATTCCATTCCATTCCATTCCATTCCATTCGATTCTATTCGATTCCATTCCATTCCATTCCATTCCATTCCATTCCATTCCATTCCATTCCCTTACAATCCATTCCATTCTACTCGGGTTGATTCCATTCCATTTCATTCCATTCCATTCTATTCCATTGAATTCCATTCCATTCCATTCCATTCCATTGCATTCCATTCCATTCCATTCCATTCCATTCCATTCCATTCGATGCCATTCCATTCCATTCCATTCCATTCCATTCCATTCCATTCCATTCCATTCCATTCCATTATATTCCATTGAATTCCATTCCATTCCATTCCATTCCATTCCATTCCATTCTATTCCATTCCATTCTGTTCTACTCGGGTTGATTCCATTCCATTCCATTCCATTCCATTCCATTCCATTCCATTCGATTCCATTCGATTCCATTCCATTCCATTCCATTCCATTCGATTCCATTCCATTCCATTCCATTCCGTTCCATTCCATTCGATTCCATTCGATTCCATTCGATTCCATTCCATTCCATTCCATTCCGTTCATTCCATTCCATTCCATTCCATTCCTTTCCATTCCAATCCATTCCGTTCTACTCGGGTTGATTCCATTCCATTCCATTCCATTCCATTCCATTCCATTCCATTCCATTCCATTCCATTCCATTCCATTCCATTCGATTCCATTCCAATCCATTCCATTCTATTCCATTCCATTCCATTCTATTCCATAGAATTCCATTCCATTCCATTCCATTCCATTCCATTCCATTCCATTCCATTCCATTCCTTTCCATTCCATTCCGTTCTACTCGGGTTGATTCCATTCCATTCCATTCCATTCCATTCCATTCCATTCCGTTCTACTCGTGTTGATTCCATTCCATTCCATTCCATTCCATTCCATTCCATTCCATTCCATTCCATTCGATTCCATTCCATTCCATTCCATTCCATTCCAGTCCATTCCATTCTACTCGGGTTGATTCCATTCCATTCCATTCCATTCCATTGCATTCCATTCCCTTCCATTCCATTCCATTCGGTTCCATTCGATTCCATTCGATTCCATTCCATTCCATTCCAATTCATTCCATTCTACTCGGGTTGATTCCATTCCGTTCCATTCCAGTCTATTCCATTCCTTTCCATTTCATTCCAGTCCATTCCATTCGATTCCATTCCATTCCTTTCCATTTCATTGCATTCCATTCCATTCCATTCCATTCCATTCCATTCCATTCCATTCCATTCCATTCCTTTCTACTCGGGTTGATTCCATTCTATTCCATTCCATTCCATTCGATTCCATTCGATTCCATTAGATTCCATTCCATTCCATTCCATTCCATTCCATTCCATTCCATGGAATTCCATTCCATTCCATTCCATTCCATTCCATTCCATTCCATTCCATTCCATTCCATTCCATTCCATTCCTATCCATTCCATTCTACTCGGGTTGATTCCATTCCATTCCATTCCATTCCATTCCATTCCCTTCCATTCCATTCCATTCGGTTCCATTCGATTCCATTCGATTCCATTCCATTTCACTCCATTCCATTCCTTTCCATTCCGTTCCATTCCGTTCCGTTCCATTCCATTCCTTTCTACTCGGGTTGATTCCATTCTATTCCACTCCATTCCATTCGATTCCATTCGATTCCATTCGATTCCATTCCATTCCATTCCATTCCATTCCATTCCATTCCATTCCATTTCATTCCATTCCATTCCATTCCATGCCATTCCATTCCATTCCATTCCATTCCATGCCATTCCATTCATTCCATTCCATTCCATTCCATTCCATTCCGTTCTACTCGGGTTGATTCCATTCCATTATATTCCATTCCATTCCATTCCATTTCTTTGAATTCCATTCCATTCCATTCCATTCCATTCCGTTCTACTCGGGTTGATTCCATTCCTTTCCATTCCATTCCATTCCATTCCATGCCATTCGATTCCATTCCAATCCATTCCATTCTACTCGGGTTGATTCCATTCCATTTCATTCCATTCCATTCCATTCCATTCCATTCCATTCCAATCCATTCCATTCTACTCGGGTTGATTCCATTCCATTCCATTCCATTCAATTCTATTCCATTGAATTCCATTCCATTCCATTCCATTCCATTCCATTCCATTCCATTCCATTCCATTCCATTCCATTCCATTCCGTTCTACTCGGGTTGATTCCATTCCATTCCATTCCATTCCATTCCATTCCATTCCATTCCATTCCATTCGATTCCATTCGATTCCATTCCATTCCATTCCATTCCATTCGATTCCATTCGATTCCATTCCATTCCATTCCATTCCATTACATTATATTCCATTCCATTCCAATCCATTCCATTCTACTCGGGTTGATTCCATTCCATTCCATTCCATTCCATTCCATTCCATTCCCTTCCATTCCATTCCATTCGGTTCCATTCGATTCCATTCGATTCGATTCCATTCCATTCCAATCCATTCCATTCTACTCGGGTTGATTCCATTCCATTCCATTCCAGTCTATTCCATTCCTTTCCATTTCATTCCAGTCCATTCCATTCGATTCCATTCCATTCCTTTCCATTTCATTGCATTCCATTCCATTCCATTCCATTCCATTCCATTCCATTCCATTCCATTCCATTCCATTCCATTCCATTCCATTCCTTTCTACTCGGGTTGATTCCATTCTATTCCATTCCATTCCATTCGATTCCATTCGATTCCATTAGATTCCATTCCATTCCATTCCATTCCATTCCATTCCATTCCATTCCATTCCATTGAATTCCATTCCATTCCATTCCATTCCATTCCATTCCATTCCATTCCATTCCATTCCGTACTACTCGGGTTGATTCCATTCCATTCCATTCCATTCCATTCGATTCCATTCGATTCCATTCGATTCCATTCCATTCCATTCTATTCCATTCCATTCCATTCCATTCCAATCCATTCCATTCTATTCGGGTTGATTCCATTCCACTCCATTCCATTCCATTCCATTCCCTTCCATTCCATTCCATTCGGTTCCATTCGATTCCATTCGATTCCATTCCATTTCACTCCATTCCATTCCTTTCCGTTCCGTTCCATTCCGTTCCGTTCCATTCCATTCCTTTCTACTCGGGTTGATTCCATTCTATTGCACTCCATTCCATTCGATTCCATTCGATTCCATTCGATTCCATTACATTCCATTCCATTCCATTCCATTCCATTCCATTCCATTCCATTCCATTCCATTCCATTCCATTTCATTCCATTCCATTCCATTCCATGCCATTCCATTCCATTCCATTCCATTCCATGCCATTCCATTCCATTCCATTCCATTCCATTCCATTCCATTCCATTCCGCTCTACTCGGGTTGATTCCATTCCATTATATTCCATTCCATTCCATTCCATTTCTTTGAATTCCATTCCATTCCATTCCATTCCATTCCGTTCTACTCGGGTTGATTCCATTCCTTTCCATTCCATTCCATTCCATTCCATTCCATTCCAATCCATTCCATTCCATTCCAATCCATTCCATTCTACTCGGCTTGATTCTATTCCAATCCATTCCATTCCATTCTATTCCATTGAATTCCATTCCATTCCATTCCATTCCATTCCATTCCATTCCATTCCATTCCATTCCATTCCATTCCGTTCTACTCGGGTTGATTCTATTCCCTTCCATTCCATTCCATTCCATTCCATGGAATTCCATTCCATTCCATTCCATTCCTTTCCATTCTATTCCATTCCATTCCATTCCGTTCTACTCGGGTTGAATCCATTCCATTCCATTCCATTCCATTCCATTCCATTCCATTCCATTCGATTCTATTCGGTTCCATTCCATTCCATTCCATTCCATTCCATTCCATTCCATTCCATTCCATTACAATCCATTCCATTCTACTCGGGTTGATTCCATTCCATTTCATTCCATTCCATTCTATTCCATTGAATTCCATTCCATTCCATTCCATTCCATTCCATTCCATTCCATTCCATTCCATTCCATTCCATTCCATTCGATGTCATTCCATTCCATTCCATTCCATTCCATTCCATTCCATTCCATTCCATTCCATTCCATTATATTCCATTGAATTCCATTCCATTCCATTCCATTCCATTCCATTCCATTCCATTCTATTCCATTCCATTCCGTTCTACTCGGGTTGATTCCATTCCATTCCATTCCATTCCATTCCATTCCATTCCATTCGATTCCATTCGATTCCATTCCATTCCATTCCATTCCATTCGATTCCATTCCATTCCATTCCATTCCGTTCCATTCCATTCGATTCCATTCGATTCCATTCGATTCCATTCCATTCCATTCCATTCCGTTCATTCCATTCCATTCCATTCCATTCCTTTCCATTCCAATCCATTCCGTTCTACTCGGGTTGATTCCATTCCATTCCATTCCATTCCATTCCATTCCATTCCATTCCATTCCATTCCATTCCATTCCAATCCATTCCATTCTATTCCATTCCATTCCATTCTATTCCATAGAATTCCATTCCATTCCATTCCATTCCATTCCATTCCATTCCATTCCTTTCCATTCCATTCCGTTCTACTCGGGTTGATTCCATTCCATTCCATTCCATTCCATTCCATTCCATTCCGTTCTACTCGTGTTGATTCCATTCCATTCCATTCCATTCCATTCCATTCCATTCCATTCCATTCCATTCCATTCGATTCCATTCCATTCCATTCCATTCCATTCCATTCCATTCCATTCCATTCCATTCCATTCCTTTCTACTCGGGTTGATTCCATTCTATTCCATTCCATTCCATTCGATTCCATTCGATTCCATTAGATTCCATTCCATTCCATTCCATTCCATTCCATTCCATTCCATTCCATTCCATTGAATTCCATTCCATTCCATTCCATTCCATTCCATTCCATTCCATTCCATTCCATTCCATTCCATTCCGTACTACTCGGGTTGATTCCATTCCATTCCATTCCATTCCATTCGATTCCATTCGATTCCATTCGATTCCATTCCATTCCATTCTATTCCATTCCATTCCATTCCATTCCAATCCATTCCATTCTATTCGGGTTGATTCCATTCCACTCCATTCCATTCCATTCCATTCCCTTCCATTCCATTCCATTCGGTTCCATTCGATTCCATTCGATTCCATTCCATTTCACTCCATTCCATTCCTTTCCGTTCCGTTCCATTCCGTTCCGTTCCATTCCATTCCTTTCTACTCGGGTTGATTCCATTCTATTGCACTCCATTCCATTCGATTCCATTCGATTCCATTCGATTCCATTACATTACATTCCATTCCATTCCATTCCATTCCATTCCATTCCATTCCATTTCATTCCATTCCATTCCATTCCATGCCATTCCATTCCATTCCATTCCATTCCATGCCATTCCATTCCATTCCATTCCATTCCATTCCATTCCATTCCATTCCATTCCGTTCTACTCGGGTTGATTCCATTCCATTATATTCCATTCCATTCCATTCCATTTCTTTGAATTCCATTCCATTCCATTCCATTCCATTCCGTTCTACTCGGGTTGATTCCATTCCTTTCCATTCCATTCCATTCCATTCCATTCCATTCCATTCCATTCCATTCCATTCCATTCCAATCCATTCCATTCTACTCGGCTTGATTCTATTCCAATCCATTCCATTCCATTCTATTCCATTGAATTCCATTCCATTCCATTCCATTCCATTCCATTCCATTCCATTCCATTCCATTCCGTTCTACTCGGGTTGATTCTATTCCCTTCCATTCCATTCCATTCCATTCCATGGAATTCCATTCCATTCCATTCCATTCCTTTCCATTCTATTCCATTCCATTCCATTCCGTTCTACTCGGGTTGAATCCATTCCATTCCATTCCATTCCATTCCATTCCATTCCATTCCATTCCATTCCATTCCATTCCATTCCATTCGATTCTATTCGATTCCATTCCATTCCATTCCATTCCATTCCATTCCATTCCATTCCATTCCATTACAATCCATTCCATTCTATTCCATTGAATTCCATTCCATTCCATTCCATTCCATTCCATTCCATTCCATTCCATTCCATTCCATTCCATTCCATTCGATGCCATTCCATTCCATTCCATTCCATTCCATTCCATTCGATTCCATTCCATTCCATTCCATTCCGTTCCATTCCATTCGATTCCATTCGATTCCATTCGATTCCATTCCATTCCATTCCATTCCGTTCATTCCATTCCATTCCATTCCATTCCTTTCCATTCCAATCCATTCCGTTCTACTCGGGTTGATTCCATTCCATTCCATTCCATTCCATTCCATTCCATTCCATTCCATTCCATTCCATTCCATTCGATTCCATTCCAATCCATTCCATTTTATTCCATTCCATTCCATTCTATTCCATAGAATTCCATTCCATTCCATTCCATTCCATTCCATTCCATTCCATTCCATTCCATTCCTTTCCATTCCATTCCGTTCTACTCGGGTTGATTCCATTCCATTCCATTCCATTCCATTCCATTCCATTCCGTTCTACTCGTGTTGATTCCATTCCATTCCATTCCATTCCATTCCATTCCATTCCATTCCATTCCATTCCATTCCATTCGATTCCATTCCATTCCATTCCATTCCATTCCAGTCCATTCCATTCTACTCGGGTTGATTCCATTCCATTCCATTCCATTCCATTGCATTCCATTCCCTTCCATTCCATTCCATTCGGTTCCATTCGATTCCATTTGATTCCATTCCATTTCACTCCATTCCATTCCGTTCCGTTATGTTCCATTCCGTTCCGTTCCACTCCATTCCATTCCGTTCCATTCCATTCGATTCCATTCCATTCCATTCCATTGCATTCCATTCCATTCGATTCCATTCGATTCCATTCGATTCCATTCCATTACATTCCATTCCATTCCATTCCATTCCATTCCATTCCATTCCTTTCCATTCCATTCCATTCCGTTTTACTAAGGTTGATTCCATTCCATTCCATTCCATTTCATTGCATTCCATTCTATTCCATTCAATTCCATTCCATTCCATTCCATTCCATTCCATTCCATTCCACTCCATTCCATTCCGTTCCATTCCATTCGATTCCATTCCATTCCATTCCATTGCATTCCATTCCATTCGATTCCATTCGATTCCATTCGATTCCATTCCATTCCATTCCATTCCATTCCATTCCATTCCATTCCATTCCATTCCATTCCTTTCCATTCCATTCCATTCCGTTCTACTAAGGTTGATTCCATTCCATTCCATTCCATTCCATTCCATTCCATTCCATTCCATTCCATTCCATTATATTCCATTGAATTCCATTCCATTCCATTCCATTCCATTCCATTCCATTCCATTCCATTCCATTCCATTCCATTCCATTCCGTTCTACTCGGGTTGATTCCATTCCATTCCATTCCATTCCATTCCATTCCATTCCATTCCATTCCATTTCGTTCTACTCGGGTTGATTCCATTCCATTCCATTCCATTCCATTCCATTCCATTCCATTCCATTCCATTCCTTTCCGTTCTACTCGGGTTGATTCCATTCCATTCCATTCCATTCCATTACATTACATTACATTCCATTCGATTCCATTCGATTCCATTCGATTCCATTCCATTCCATTACATTATATTCCATTCCATTCCAATCCATTCCACTCTACTCGGGTTGATTCCATTCCATTCCATTCCATTCCATTCCATTCCATTCCCTTCCATTCCATTCCATTCGGTTCCATTCGATTCCATTCGATTCCTTTCCATTTCATTGCATTCCATTCCATTCCATTCCATTCCATTCCATTCCATTCCTTTCTACTCGGGTTGATTCCATTCTATTCCATTCCATTCCATTCGATTCCATTCGATTCCATTAGATTCCATTCCATTCCATTCCATTCCATTCCATTCCATTCCATTCCATTCCATTCCATTCCATTCCATTCCATTCCATTCCATTGAATTCCATTCCATTCCATTCCATTCCATTCCATTCCATTGCATTCCATTCCATTCCATTCCATTCCATTCCATTCCGTTCTACTTGGGTTGATTCCATTCCATTCCATTCCATTCCATTCGATTCCATTCGATTCCATTCGATTCCATTTCTTTCCATCCCATTCCATTCCATTCCATTCCATTCCTATCCATTCCATTCTACTCGGGTTGATTCCATTCCATTCCATTCCATTCCATTCCATTCCCTTCCATTCCATTCCATTTGGTTCCATTCTATTCCATTCGATTCCATTCCATTTCACTCCATTCCATTCCTTTCCGTTCCGTTCCATTCCGTTCCGTTCCATTCCATTCCTTTCTACTCGGGTTGATTCCATTCTATTCCACTCCATTCCATTCGATTCCATTCGATTCCATTCGATTCCATTCCATTCCATTCCATTCCATTCCATTCCATTCCATTTCATTCCATTCCATTCCATTCCATGCCATTCCATTCCATTCCATTCCCTTCCATGCCATTCCATTCCATTCCATTCCATTCCATTCCATTCCGTTCTACTCGGGTTGATTCCATTCCATTATATTCCATTCCATTCCATTCCATTTCTTTGAATTCCATTCCGTTCCATTGCATTCCATTCCATTCCGTTCTACTCGGGTTGATTCCATTCCTTTCCATTCCATTCCATTCCATTCCATTCCATTCTATTCCATTCCAATCCATTCCATTCTACTCGGGTTGATTCCATTCCATTCCATTCCATTCCATTCTATTCCATTGAATTCCATTCCATTCCATTCCATTCCATTCCATTCCATTCCATTCCATTCCATTCCGTTCTACTCGGGTTGATTCTATTCCCTTCCATTCCATTCAATTCCATTCCATTGAATTCCATTCCATTCCATTCCATTCCTTTCCATTCTATTCCATTCCATTCCATTCCGTTCTACTCGGGTTGATTCCATTCCATTCCATTACATTCCATTCCATTCCATTCCATTCCATTCCATTCCATTCCATTCGATTCCATTCGATTCCATTCCATTCCATTCCTTTCAATTCCATTCCATTGAATTCCATTCCATTCCATTCCATTCCTTTCCATTCTATTCCATTCCATTCCATTCCGTTCTACTCGGGTTGATTCCATTCCATTCCATTCCATTCCATTCCATTCCATTCCATTCCATTCCATTCCATTTCATTCCATTCCATTCTATTCCATTGAATTCCATTCCACTCCATTCCATTCCATTCCATTCCATTCCATTCCATTCCATTCCATTCCATTCCGTTCCATTCCATTCGATTCCATTCGATTCCATTCGATTCCATTCCATTCCATTCCATTCCATTCCATTTCATTCCTTTCCATTCCATTCCATTCCGTTCTACTCGGGTTGATTCCATTCCATTCCATTCCATTCCATTCCATTCCATTCCATTCCATTCCATTCCATTCCATTATATTCCATTGAATTCCATTCCATTCCATTCCATTCCATTCAATTCCATTCCATTCCATTCCATTCCATTCCGTTCTACTCGGGTTGATTCCATTCCATTTCATTCCATTCCATTCTATTCCATTGAATTCCATTCCACTCCATTCCATTCCATTCCATTCCATTCCATTCCATTCCATTCCATTCCGTTCCATTCCATTCGATTCCATTCGATTCCATTCGATTCCATTCCATTCCATTCCATTCCATTCCATTTCATTCCTTTCCATTCCATTCCATTCCGTTCTACTCGGGTTGATTCCATTCCATTCCATTCCATTCCATTCCATTCCATTCCATTCCATTCCATTATATTCCATTGAATTCCATTCCATTCCATTCCATTCCATTCAATTCCATTCCATTCCATTCCATTCCATTCCGTTCTACTCGGGTTGATTCCATTCCATTCCATTCCATTCCATTCCATTCCATTCCATTCCGTTCGATTCCATTCGATTCCATTCCATTCCATTCGATTCCATTCGATTCCATTCCATTCCATTCCATTCCGTTCCATTCCATTCGATTCCATTCGATTCCATTACATTCCATTCCATTCCACTCCATTCCATCCCATTCCATTCCATTCCATTCCATTCCACTCCATTCCATCCGATTCCATTCGATTCCATTCCATTCCATTCAATTCCATTCCATTCCATTTCATTCTATTCCACTGAATTCCATTCCATTCCATTTCATTCCATTCCAATCCACTCCATTCTATTCGGGTTGATTCCATTCCATTCCATTCCATTCCATTCCATTCCATTATATTCCATTGAATTCCATTTTATTCCATTCCATTCCATTCCATTCCATTCCATTCCATTCCATTCCATTCCATTCCATTCCATTCCATTCCATTCCGTTCTACTGGGGTTGATTCCATTCCATTCCATTCCATTCCATTCCATTCCATTCCATTCCATTCCATTCCATTCCATTCCGTTCTACTCGGGTTGATTCCATTCCATTCCATTCCATTCCATTCCATTCCATTCCATTCCATTCCATTCCATGGAATTCCATTCCTTTCCATTCCATTCCATTCCATTCCATTCCATTCCATTCCATTCCATTCCATTCCATTCCATTCCATTCCATTCCGTTCTACTCGGGTTGATTCCATTCCATTCCATTCCATTCCATTCCATTCCATTCCATTCCATTCCATTCCATTCCATTCCATTCCGTTCTACTCGGGTTGATTCCATTCCATTCCATTCCATTCCATTCCATTCCATTCCATTGAATTCCATTCCATTCCATTCCATTCCATTCCATTCCATTCCATTCCATTGAATTCCATTCCATTCCATTCCATTCCATTCCATTCCATTCCATTCCATTCCATTCCATTCCATTCCATTCCATTCCATTCCATTCCATTCCGTTCTACTCGGGTTGATTCCATTCCATTCCATTCCATTCCATTCCATTACATTCCATTTGATTCCATTCGATTCCATTCGATTCCATTCCATTCCATTACATTATATTCCATTCCATTCCAATCCATTCCATTCTACTCGGGTTGATTCCATTCCATTCCATTCCATTCCATTCCATTCCCTTCCATTCCATTCCATTCGGTTCCATTCCATTCCATTCGATTCCATTCCATTCCATTCCAATCCATTCCATTCTACTCGGGTTGATTCCATTCCATTCCATTCCAGTCTATTCCATTCCTTTCCATTTCATTCCAGTCCATTCCATTCGATTCCATTCCATTCCTTTCCATTTCATTGCATTCCATTCCATTCCATTCCATTCCATTCCATTCCATTCCATTCCATTCCATTCCATTCCATTCCATTCCTTTCTACTCGGGTTGATTCCATTCTATTCCATTCCATTCCATTCGATTCCATTCGATTCCATTAGATTCCATTCCATTCCATTCCATTCCATTCCATTCCATTCCATTCCATTCCATTCCATTCCATTGAATTCCATTCCATTCCATTCCATTCCATTCCATTCCATTCCATTCCATTCCATTCCATTCCATTCCGTACTACTCGGGTTGATTCCATTCCATTCCATTCCATTCTATTCGATTCCATTCGATTCCATTCGATTCCATTCCATTCCATTCTATTCCATTCCATTCCATTCCATTCCAATCCATTCCAGTCTATTCGGGTTGATTCCATTCCACTCCATTCCATTCCATTCCATTCCCTTCCATTCCATTCCATTCGGTTCCATTCGATTCCATTCGATTCCATTCCATTTCACTCCATTCCATTCCTTTCCATTCCGTTCCATTCCGTTCCTTTCCATTCCATTCCTTTCTACTCGGGTTGATTCCATTCTATTGCACTCCATTCCATTCGATTCCATTCGATTCCATTCGATTCCATTCCATTCCATTCCATTCCATTCCATTCCATTCCATTCCATTCCATTCCATTCCATTCCATTTCATTCCATTCCATTCCATTCCATGCCATTCCATTCCATTCCATTCCATTCCATGCAATTCCATTCCATTCCATTCCATTCCATTCCATTCCATTCCATTCCATTCCATTCCGTTCTACTCGGGTTGATTCTATTCCCTTCCATTCCATTCAATTCCATTCCATTGAATTCCATTCCATTCCATTCCATTCCTTTCCATTCTATTCCATTCCATTCCATTCCGTTCTACTCGGGTTGATTCCATTCCATTCCATTCCATTCCATTCCATTCCATTCCTTTCCATTCCATTCCATTCCATTCGATTCCATTCGATTCCATTCCATTCCATTCCATTCAATTCCATTCCATTGAATTCCATTCCATTCCATTCCATTCCTTTCCATTCTATTCCATTCCATTCCATTCCGTTCTACTCGGGTTGATTCCATTCCATTCCATTACATTTCATTCCATTCCATTCCATTCCATTCCATTCCATTTCATTCCATTCCATTCTATTCCATTGAATTCCATTCCACTCCATTCCATTCCATTCCATTCCATTCCATTCCATTCCATTCCATTCCATTCCGTTCCATTCCATTCGATTCCATTCGATTCCATTCGATTCCATTCCATTCCATTCCATTCCATTCCATTTCATTCCTTTCCATTCCATTCCATTCCGTTCTACTCGGGTTGATTCCATTCCATTCCATTCCATTCCATTCCATTCCATTCCATTCCATTCCATTCCATTATATTCCATTGAATTCCATTCCATTCCATTCCATTCCATTCAATTCCATTCCATTCCATTCCATTCCATTCCGTTCTACTCGGGTTGATTCCATTCCATTTCATTCCATTCCATTCTATTCCATTGAATTCCATTCCACTCCATTCCATTCCATTCCATTCCATTCCATTCCATTCCATTCCATTCCATTCCGTTCCATTCCATTCGATTCCATTCGATTCCATTCGATTCCATTCCATTCCATTCCATTCCATTCCATTTCATTCCTTTCCATTCCATTCCATTCCGTTCTACTCGGGTTGATTCCATTCCATTCCATTCCATTCCATTCCATTCCATTCCATTCCATTCCATTATATTCCATTGAATTCCATTCCATTCCATTCCATTCCATTCAATTCCATTCCATTCCATTCCATTCCATTCCGTTCTACTCGGGTTGATTCCATTCCATTCCATTCCATTCCATTCCATTCCATTCCATTCCGTTCGATTCCATTCGATTCCATTCCATTCCATTCGATTCCATTCGATTCCATTCCATTCCATTCCATTCCGTTCCATTCCATTCGATTCCATTCGATTCCATTCCATTCCATTCCATTCCACTCCATTCCATCCCATTCCATTCCATTCCATTCCATTCCACTCCATTCCATCCGATTCCATTCGATTCCATTCCATTCCATTCAATTCCATTCCATTCCATTTCATTCTATTCCACTGAATTCCATTCCATTCCATTTCATTCCATTCCAATCCACTCCATTCTATTCGGGTTGATTCCATTCCATTCCATTCCATTCCATTCCATTCCATTACATTCCATTGAATTCCATTTTATTCCATTCCATTCCATTCCATTCCATTCCATTCCATTCCATTCCATTCCATTCCATTCCATTCCATTCCGTTCTACTGGGGTTGATTCCATTCCATTCCATTCCATTCCATTCCATTCCATTCCATTCCATTCCATTCCATTCCATTCCATTCCGTTCTACTCGGGTTGATTCCATTCCATTCCATTCCATTCCATTCCATTCCATTCCATTCCATTCCATTCCATGGAATTCCATTCCTTTCCATTCCATTCCATTCCATTCCATTCCATTCCATTCCATTCCATTCCATTCCATTCCATTCCATTCCATTCCGTTCTACTCGGGTTGATTCCATTCCATTCCATTCCATTCCATTCCATTCCATTCCATTCCATTCCATTCCATTCCATTCCATTCCGTTCTACTCGGGTTGATTCCATTCCATTCCATTCCATTCCATTCCATTCCATTCCATTCCATTCCATTGAATTCCATTCCATTCCATTCCATTCCATTCCATTCCATTCCATTGAATTCCATTCCATTCCATTCCATTCCATTCCATTCCATTCCATTCCATTCCATTCCATTTGATTCCATTCGATTCCATTCGATTCCATTCCATTCCATTACATTATATTCCATTCCATTCCAATCCATTCCATTCTACTCGGGTTGATTCCATTCCATTCCATTCCATTCCATTCCATTCCATTCCCTTCCATTCCATTCCATTCGGTTCCATTCCATTCCATTCGATTCCATTCCATTCCATTCCAATCCATTCCATTCTACTCGGGTTGATTCCATTCCATTCCATTCCAGTCTATTCCATTCCTTTCCATTTCATTCCAGTCCATTCCATTCGATTCCATTCCATTCCTTTCCATTTCATTGCATTCCATTCCATTCCATTCCATTCCATTCCATTCCATTCCATTCCATTCCATTCCATTCCATTCCATTCCATTCCATTCCTTTCTACTCGGGTTGATTCCATTCTATTCCATTCCATTCCATTCGATTCCATTCGATTCCATTAGATTCCATTCCATTCCATTCCATTCCATTCCATTCCATTCCATTCCATTCCATTCCATTCCATTCCATTGAATTCCATTCCATTCCATTCCATTCCATTCCATTCCATTCCATTCCATTCCATTCCATTCCATTCCGTACTACTCGGGTTGATTCCATTCCATTCCATTCCATTCTATTCGATTCCATTCGATTCCATTCGATTCCATTCCATTCCATTCTATTCCATTCCATTCCATTCCATTCCAATCCATTCCAGTCTATTCGGGTTGATTCCATTCCACTCCATTCCATTCCATTCCATTCCCTTCCATTCCATTCCATTCGGTTCCATTCGATTCCATTCGATTCCATTCCATTTCACTCCATTCCATTCCTTTCCATTCCGTTCCATTCCGTTCCTTTCCATTCCATTCCTTTCTACTCGGGTTGATTCCATTCTATTGCACTCCATTCCATTCGATTCCATTCGATTCCATTCGATTCCATTCCATTCCATTCCATTCCATTCCATTCCATTCCATTCCATTCCATTCCATTCCATTTCATTCCATTCCATTCCATTCCATGCCATTCCATTCCATTCCATTCCATTCCATGCAATTCCATTCCATTCCATTCCATTCCATTCCATTCCATTCCATTCCATTCCATTCCGTTCTACTCGGGTTGATTCCATTCCATTATATTCCATTCCATTCCATTCCATTTCTTTCAATTCCATTCCATTCCATTCCATTCCATTCCGTTCTACTCGGGTTGATTCCATTCCTTTCCATTCCATTCCATTCCATTCCATTCCATTCCATTCCATTCCATTCCATTCCATTCCATTCCAATCCATTCCATTCTACTCGGGTTGATTCCATTCCAATCCATTCCATTCCATTCTATTCCATTGAATTCCATTCCATTCCATTCGATTCCATTCGATTCCATTCCATTCCATTCCATTCCATTCCATTCCATTCCATTCCATTTCATTCCATTCCATTCCATTCCATGCCATTCCATTCCATTCCATTCCATTCCATGCCATTCCATTCCATTCCATTCCATTCCATTCCATTCCATTCCATTCCATTCCATTCCGTTCTACTCGGGTTGATTCCATTCCACTATATTCCATTCCATTCCATTCCATTTCTTTGAATTCCATTCCATTCCATTCCATTCCATTCCGTTCTACTCGGGTTGATTCCATTCCTTTCCATTCCATTCCATTCCATGCCATTCCATTCCATGCCATTCCATTCCATTCCATTCCCTTCCATGCCATTCCATTCCATTCCATTCCATTCCATTCCATTCCGTTCTACTCAGGTTGATTCCATTCCATTATATTCCATTCCATTCCATTCCATTTCTTTGAATTCCATTCCGTTCCATTGCATTCCATTCCATTCCGTTCTACTCGGGTTGATTCCATTCCTTTCCATTCCATTCCATTCCATTCCATTCCATTCTATTCCATTCCAATCCATTCCATTCTACTCGGGTTGATTCCATTCCATTCCATTCCATTCCATTCTATTCCATTGAATTCCATTCCATTCCATTCCATTCCATTCCATTCCATTCCATTCCGTTCTACTCGGGTTGATTCTATTCCCTTCCATTCCATTCAATTCCATTCCATTGAATTCCATTCCATTCCATTCCATTCCTTTCCATTCTATTCCATTCGATTCCATTCCGTTCTACTCGGGTTGATTCCATTCCATTCCATTACATTCCATTCCATTCCATTCCATTCCATTCCATTCCATTCGATTCCATTCGATTCCATTCCATTCCATTCCATTCCATTCCATTCCATTACAATCCATTCCATTCTACTCGGGTTGATTCCATTCCATTTCATTCCATTCCATTCTATTCCATTGAATTCCATTCCACTCCATTCCATTCCATTCCATTCCATTCCATTCCATTCCATTCCATTCCGTTCCATTCCATTCGATTCCATTCAATTCCATTCGATTCCATTCCATTCCATTCCATTCCATTCCATTTCATTCCTTTCCATTCCATTCCATTCCGTTCTACTCGGGTTGATTCCATTCCATTCCATTCCATTCCATTCCATTCCATTCCATTCCATTCCATTCCATTCCATTATATTCCATTGAATTCCATTCCATTCCATTCCATTCCATTCCATTCAATTCCATTCCATTCCATTCCATTCCATTCCGTTCTACTCGGGTTGATTCCATTCCATTCCATTCCATTCCATTCCATTCCATTCCATTCCGTTCGATTCCATTCGATTCCATTCCATTCCATTCGATTCCATTCGATTCCATTCCATTCCATTCCATTCCGTTCCATTCCATTCGATTCCATTCGATTCCATTCGATTCCATTCCATTCCATTCCATTCCACTCCATTCCATCCCATTCCATTCCATTCCATTCCATTCCACTCCATTCCATCCGATTCCATTCGATTCCATTCCATTCCATTCAATTCCATTCCATTCCATTTCATTCTATTCCACTGAATTCCATTCCATTCCATTTCATTCCATTCCAATCCACTCCATTCTATTCGGGTTGATTCCATTCCATTCCATTCCATTCCATTCCATTCCATTATATTCCATTGAATTCCATTTTATTCCATTCCATTCCATTCCATTCCATTCCATTCCATTCCATTCCATTCCATTCCATTCCATTCCATTCCATTCCATTCCGTTCTACTGGGGTTGATTCCATTCCATTCCATTCCATTCCATTCCATTCCATTCCATTCCATTCCATTCCATTCCATTCCATTCCGTTCTACTCGGGTTGATTCCATTCCATTCCATTCCATTCCATTCCATTCCATTCCATTCCATTGAATTCCATTCCTTTCCATTCCATTCCATTCCATTCCATTCCATTCCATTCCATTCCATTCCATTCCATTCCATTCCGTTCTACTCGGGTTGATTCCATTCCATTCCATTCCATTCCATTCCATTCCATTCCATTCCATTCCATTCCGTTCTACTCGGGTTGATTCCATTCCATTCCATTCCATTCCATTCCATTCCATTCCATTCCATTCCATTGAATTCCATTCCATTCCATTCCATTCCATTCCATTCCATTCCATTCCATTGAATTCCATTCCATTCCATTCCATTCCATTCCATTCCATTCCATTCCATTCCATTCCATTCCATTCCATTCCATTCCGTTCTACTCGGGTTGATTCCATTCCATTCCATTCCATTCCATTCCATTACATTCCATTTGATTCCATTCGATTCCATTCGATTCCATTCCATTCCATTACATTATATTCCATTCCATTCCAATCCATTCCATTCTACTCGGGTTGATTCCATTCCATTCCATTCCATTCCATTCCATTCCATTCCCTTCCATTCCATTCCATTCGGTTCCATTCCATTCCATTCGATTCCATTCCATTCCATTCCAATCCATTCCATTCTACTCGGGTTGATTCCATTCCATTCCATTCCAGTCTATTCCATTCCTTTCCATTTCATTCCAGTCCATTCCATTCGATTCCATTCCATTCCTTTCCATTTCATTGCATTCCATTCCATTCCATTCCATTCCATTCCATTCCATTCCATTCCATTCCATTCCATTCCTTTCTACTCGGGTTGATTCCATTCTATTCCATTCCATTCCATTCGATTCCATTCGATTCCATTAGATTCCATTCCATTCCATTCCATTCCATTCCATTCCATTCCATTCCATTCCATTCCATTCCATTCCATTCCATTCCATTGAATTCCATTCCATTCCATTCCATTCCATTCCATTCCATTCCATTCCATTCCATTCCATTCCATTCCATTCCGTACTATTCGGGTTGATTCCATTCCATTCCATTCCATTCTATTCGATTCCATTCGATTCCATTCGATTCCATTCCATTCCATTCTATTCCATTCCATTCCATTCCATTCCAATCCATTCCAGTCTATTCGGGTTGATTCCATTCCACTCCATTCCATTCCATTCCATTCCCTTCCATTCCATTCCATTCGGTTCCATTCGATTCCATTCGATTCCATTCCATTTCACTCCATTCCATTCCTTTCCATTCCGTTCCATTCCGTTCCTTTCCATTCCATTCCTTTCTACTCGGGTTGATTCCATTCTATTGCACTCCATTCCATTCGATTCCATTCGATTCCATTCGATTCCATTCCATTCCATTCCATTCCATTCCATTCCATTCCATTCCATTCCATTCCATTCCATGCCATTCCATTCCATTCCATTCCATTCCATTCCATTCCATTCCATTCCATTCCGTTCTACTCGGGTTGATTCCATTCCATTATATTCCATTCCATTCCATTCCATTTCATTCCATTCCATTCCATTCCATGCCATTCCATTCCATTCCATTCCATTCCATTCCATTCCATTCGATGCCATTCCATTCCATTCCATTCCATTCCATTCCATTCCATTCCGTTCCATTATACTCCATTGAATTCCATTCCATTCCATTCCATTCCATTCCATTCCATTCCATTCCATTCCATTCCATTCCATTCCATTCCATTCCATTCCATTCCGTTCTACTCGGGTTGATTCCATTCCATTCCATTCCATTCCATTCCATTCCATTCCATTCCATTCGATTCCATTCGATTCCATTCCATTCCATTCCATTCCATTCCATTCCATTCGATTCCATTCCATTCCATTCCATTCCGTTCCATTCCATTCGATTCCATTCGATTCCATTCGATTCCATTCCATTCCATTCCATTCCGTTCATTCCATTCCATTCCATTCCATTCCTTTCCATTCCAATCCATTCCGTTCTACTCGGGTTGATTCCATTCCATTCCATTCCGTTCATTCCATTCCATTCCATTCCATTCCTTTCCATTCCAATCCATTCCGTTCTACTCGGGTTGATTCCATTCCAATCCATTCCATTCTATTCCATTCCATTCCATTCTATTCCATAGAATTCCATTCCATTCCATTCCATTCCATTCCATTCCATTCCATTCCATTCCATTCCTTTCCATTCCATTCCGTTCTACTCGGGTTGATTCCATTCCATTCCATTCCATTCCATTCCATTCCATTCCGTTCTACTCGGGTTGATTCCATTCCATTCCATTCCATTCCATTCCATTCAATTCCATTCCATTCGATTCCATTCCATTCCATTCCATTCCATTCCAGTCCATTCCATTCTACTCGGGTTGATTCCATTCCATTCCATTCCATTCCATTGCATTCCATTCCCTTCCATTCCATTCCATTCGGTTCCATTCGATTCCATTTGATTCCATTCCATTTCACTCCATTCCATTCCGTTCCGTTCTGTTCCGTTCCGTTCCGTTCTATTCGGATTGATTCCATTCCATTTCATTTCATTCCATTCTATTCCATTCAATTCCATTCCATTCCATTCCATTCCATTCCATTCCACTCCATTCCATTCCGTTCCATTCCATTCGATTCCATTCCATTCCATTCCATTGCATTCCATTCCATTCGATTCCATTCGATTCCATTCGATTCCATTCCATTCCATTCCATTCCATTCCATTCCATTCCATTCCATTCCTTTCCATTCCATTCCATTCCGTTCTACTAAGGTTGATTCCATTCCATTCCATTCCATTCCATTCCATTCCATTCCATTCCATTCCATTCCATTATATTCCATTGAATTCCATTCCATTCCATTCCATTCCATTCCATTCCATTCCATTCCATTCCATTCCATTCCATTCCATTCCGTTCTACTCGGGTTGATTCCATTCCATTCCATTCCATTCCATTCCATTCCATTCCATTCCATTCCATTCCATTCCATTCCGTTCTACTCGGGTTGATTCCATTCCATTCCATTCCATTCCATTCCATTCCATTCCATTCCATTCCATTCCATTCCATTCCATTCCGTTCTACTCGGGTTGGTTCCATTCCATTCCATTCCATTCCATTACATTCCATTACATTCCATTCGATTCCATTCGATTCCATTCGATTCCATTCCATTCCATTACATTATATTCCATTCCATTCCAATCCATTCCACTCTACTCGGGTTGATTCCATTCCATTCCATTCCATTCCATTCCATTCCCTTCCATTCCATTCCATTCGGTTCCATTCGATTCCGTTCGATTCCTTTCCATTTCATTGCATTCCATTCCATTCCATTCCATTCCATTCCATTCCATGCCATTCCATTCCATTCCATTCCATTCCTTTCTACTCGGGTTGATTCCATTCTATTCCATTCCATTCCATTCGATTCCATTCGATTCCATTAGATTCCATTCCATTCCATTCCATTCCATTGCATTCCATTCCATTCCATTCCATTCCATTCCATTCCATTGAATTCCATTCCATTCCATTCCATTCCATTCCATTCCATTCCATTGCATTCCATTCCATTCCATTCCATTCCATTCCATTCCGTTCTACTTGGGTCGATTCCATTCCATTCCATTCCATTCCATTCGATTCCATTCGATTCCATTCGATTCCATTCCATTCCATTCCATTCCATTCCATTCCATTCCCTTCCATTCCATTCCATTTGGTTCCATTCTATTCCATTCGATTCCATTCCATTTCACTCCATTCCATTCCTTTCCGTTCCGTTCCCTTCCGTTCCGTTCCATTCCATTCCTTTCTACTCGGGTTGATTCCATTCTATTCCACTCCATTCCATTCGATTCCATTCGATTCCATTCGATTCCATTCCATTCCATTCCATTCCATTCCATTCCATTCCATTCCATTTCATTCCATTCCATTCCATTCCATGCCATTCCATTCCATTCCATTCCATTCCATGCCATTCCATTCCATTCCATTCCATTCCATGCCATTCCATTCCATTCCATTCCATTCCATTCCATTCCATTCCGTTCTACTCGGGTTGATTCCATTCCATTATATTCCATTCCATTCCATTCCATTTCTTTGAATTCCATTCCATTCCATTGCATTCCATTCCATTCCGTTCTACTCGGGTTGATTCCATTCCTTTCCATTCCATTCCATTCCATTCCATTCCATTCCATTCCATTCCAATCCATTCCATTCTACTCGGCTTGATTCCATTCCATTCCATTCCATTCCATTCTATTCCATTGAATTCCATTCCATTCCATTCCATTCCATTCCATTCCATTCCATTCCATTCCATTCCATTCCGTTCTACTCGGGTTGATTCTATTCCCTTCCATTCCATTCAATTCCATTCCATTGAATTCCATTCCATTCCATTCCATTCCTTTCCATTCTATTCCATTCCATTCCATTCCGTTCTACTCGGGTTGATTCCATTCCATTCCATTCCATTCCATTCCATTCCATTCCATTCCATTCCATTCCATTCGATTCCATTCGATTCCATTCCATTCCATTCCATTCCATTCCATTCCATTCCATTACAATCCATTCCATTCTACTCGGGTTGATTCCATTCCATTTCATTCCATTCCATTCTATTCCATTGAATTCCATTCCACTCCATTCCATTCCATTCCATTCCATTCCATTCCACTCCATTCCATTCCGTTCCATTCCATTCGATTCCATTCGATTCCATTCGATTCCATTCCATTCCATTCCATTCCATTCCATTCCATTCCTTTCCATTCCATTCCATTCCGTTCTACTCGGGTTGATTCCATTCCATTCCATTCCATTCCATTCCATTCCATTCCATTCCATTCCATTCCATTCCATTCCATTCCATTATATTCCATTGAATTCCATTCCATTCCATTCCATTCCATTCCATTCCATTCCATTCCATTCCATTCCGTTCTACTCGGGTTGATTCCATTCCATTCCATTCCATTCCATTCCATTCCATTCCATTCCGTTCGATTCCATTCGATTCCATTCCATTCCATTCCATTCCATTCGATTCCATTCCATTCCATTCCATTCCGTTCCATTCCATTCGATTCCATTCGATTCCATTCGATTCCATTCGATTCCATTCCATTCCATTCCAATCCATTCCATTCTACTCGGGTTGATTCCATTCCATTCCATTCCAGTCTATTCCATTCCTTTCCATTTCATTCAAGTCCATTCCATTCGATTCCATTCCATTCCTTTCCATTTCATTGCATTCCATTCCATTCCATTCCATTCCATTCCATTCCATTCCATTCCATTCCATTCCATTCTATGGAATTCCATTCCATTCCATTCCATTCCATTCCATTCCATTCCATTCCATTCCATTCCATTCCTATCCATTCCATTCTACTCGGGTTGATTCCATTCCATTCCTTTCCATTCCATTCCATTCCATTCCCTTCCATTCCATTCCATTCGGTTCCATTCGATTCCATTCGATTCCATTCCATTTCACTCCATTCCATTCCTTTCCATTCCGTTCCATTCCGTTCCGTTCCATTCCATTCCTTTCTACTCGGGTTGATTCCATTCTATTCCACTCCATTCCATTCGATTCCATTCGATTCCATTCGATTCCATTCCATTCCATTCCATTCCATTCCATTCCATTCCATTCCATTCCATGCCATTCCATTCCATTCCATTCCATTCCATGCCATTCCATTCCATTCCATTCCATTCCATTCCATTCCGTTCTACTCGGGTTGATTCCATTCCATTATATTCCATTCCATTCCATTCCATTTCTTTGAATTCCATTCCATTCCATTCCATTCCTTTCTACTCGGGTTGATTCCATTCCTTTCCATTCCATTCCATTCCATTCCATTCCATTCCATTCCATTCCATTCCAATCCATTCCATTCTACTCGGGTTGATTCCATTCCATTCCATTACATTCCATTCCATTCCATTCCATTCCATTCCAATCCATTCCATTCTACTCGGGTTGATTCCATTCCATTCCATTCCATTCCATTCTATTCCATTGAATTCCATTCCATTCCATTCCATTCCATTCCATTCCATTCCATTCCATTCCATTCCATTCCATTCCATTCCATTCCGTTCTACTCGGGTTGATTCCATTCCATTCCATTCCATTCCATTCCATTCCATTCGATTCCATTCGATTCCATTCGATTCCATTCCATTCCATTCCATTCCATTCCATTCCATTCGATTCCATTCGATTCCATTCCATTCCATTACATTATATTCCATTCCATTCCAATCCATTCCATTCTACTCGGGTTGATTCCATTCCATTCCATTCCATTCCATTCCATTCCCTTCCATTCCATTCCATTCGGTTCCATTCGATTCCATTCGATTCCATTCCATTCCATTCCAATCCATTCCATTCTACTCGGGTTGATTCCATTCCATTCCATTCCAGTCTATTCCATTCCTTTCCATTTCATTCCAGTCCATTCCATTCGATTCCATTCCATTCCTTTCCATTTCATTTCATTCCATTCCATTCCATTCCATTCCATTCCATTCCATTCCATTCCATTCCATTCCTTTCTACTCGGGTTGATTCCATTCTATTCCATTCCATTCCATTCCATTCCATTCGATTCCATTAGATTCCATTCCATTCCATTCCATTCCATTCCATTCCATTCCATTCCATTCAATTCCATTGAATTCCATTCCATTCCATTCCATTCCATTCCATTCCATTCCATTCCATTCCATTCCATTCCGTACTACTCGGGTTGATTCCATTCCATTCCATTCCATTCCATTCGATTCCATTCGATTCCATTCCATTCCATTCCATTCCATTCTATTCCATTCCATTCCATTCCATTCCAATCCATTCCATTCTATTCGGGTTGATTCCATTCCACTCCATTCCATTCCATTCCATTCCCTTCCATTCCATTCCATTCGGTTCCATTCGATTCCATTAGATTCCATTCCATTCCATTCCATTCCATTCCATTCCATTCCATTCCATTCCATTCCATTCCATTCCATTCCATTCCATGCCATGCCATTCCATTCCATTCCATTCCATTCCATGCCATTCCATTCCATTCCATTCCATTCCATTCCATTCCATTCCATTCCGTTCTACTCGGGTTGATTCCATTCCATTATATTCCATTCCATTCCATTCCATTTCTTTGAATTCCATTCCATTCCATTCCATTCCATTCCGTTCTACTCGGGTTGATTCCATTCCTTTCCATTCCTTTCCATTCCATTCCATTCCATTCCATTCCATTCCATTCCAATCCATTCCATTCTACTCGGGTTGATTCCATTCCAATCCATTCCATTCCATTCTATTCCATTGAATTCCATTCCATTCCATTCCATTCCATTCCATTCCATTCCATTCCATTCCATTCCATTCCATTCCATTCCATTCCATTCCATTCCATTCCGTTCTACTCGGGTTGATTCTATTCCCTTCCATTCCATTCCATTCCATTCCATTCCATTCCATTCCATTCCATTCCATTCCATTCCATGGAATTCCATTCCATTCCATTCCATTCCTTTCCATTCTATTCCATTCCATTCCATTCCGTTCTACTCGGGTTGATTCCATTCCATTCCATTCCATTCCATTCCATTCCATTCCATTCCATTCCATTCCGTTCCATTCCATTCGATTCCATTCCGTTCCATTCCATTCGATTCCATTCGATTCCATTCGATTCCATTCCATTCCATTCCATTCCGTTCATTCCATTCCATTCCATTCCTTTCCATTCCAATCCATTCCGTTCTACTCGGGTTGATTCCATTCCATTCCATTCCATTCCATTCCATTCCATTCCATTCCATTCCATTCCATTCGATTCCATTCCAATCCATTCCATTCTATTCCATTCCATTCCATTCTATTCCATAGAATTCCATTCCATTCCATTCCATTCCATTCCTTTCCATTCCATTCCATTCCTTTCCATTCCATTCCGTTCTACTCGGGTTGATTCCATTCCATTCCATTCCATTCCATTCCATTCCATTCCATTCCGTTCCATTCCATTCGATTCCATTCGATTCCATTCGATTCCATTCCATTCCATTCCATTCCATTCCATTCCATTCCTTTCCATTCCATTCCATTCCGTTCTACTCGGGTTGATTCCATTCCATTCCATTCCATTCCATTCCATTCCATTCCATTCCATTCCATTCCATTCCATTCCATTCCATTATATTCCATTGAATTCCATTCCATTCCATTCCATTCCATTCAATTCCATTCCATTCCATTCCATTCCATTCCGTTCTACTCGGGTTTATTCCATTCCATTCCATTCCTTTCCATTCCATTCCATTCCATTCCGTTCGATTCCATTGGATTCCATTCCATTCCATTCCATTCCATTCGATTCCATTCCATTCCATTCCATTCCGTTCCATTCCATTCGATTCCATTCGATTCCATTCGATTCCATTCGATTCCATTCCATTCCATTCCAATCCATTCCATTCTACTCGGGTTGATTCCATTCCATTCCATTCCAGTCTATTCCATTCCTTTCCATTTCATTCCAGTCCATTCCATTCGATTCCATTCCATTCCTTTCCATTTCATTGCATTCCATTCCATTCCATTCTATTCCATTCCATTCCATTCCATTCTATGGAATTCCATTCCATTCCATTCCATTCTATGGAATTCCATTCCATTCCATTCCATTCCATTCCATTCCATTCCATTCCATTCCATTCCATTCCATTCCTATCCATTCCATTCTACTCGGGTTGATTCCATTCCATTCCTTTCCATTCCATTCCATTCCATTCCCTTCCATTCCATTCCATTCGGTTCCATTCGATTCCATTTGATTCCATTCCATTTCACTCCTTTCCATTCCTTTCCATTCCGTTCCATTCCGTTCCGTTCCATTCCATTCCTTTCTACTCGGGTTGATTCCATTCTATTCCACTCCATTCCATTCGATTCCATTCGATTCCATTCGATTCCATTCCATTCCATTCCATTCCATTCCATTCCATTCCATTCCATTCCATGCCATTCCATTCCATTCCATTCCATTCCATGCCATTCCATTCCATTCCATTCCATTCTATTCCATTCCATTCCGTTCTACTCGGGTTGATTCCATTCCATTATATTCCATTCCATTCCATTCCATTTCATTGAATTCCATTCCATTCCATTCCATTCCATTCCATTCCATTCCGTTCTACTCGGGTTGATTCCATTCCTTTCCATTCCATTCCATTCCATTCCATTCCATTCCATTCCATTCCATTCCATTCCAATCCATTCCATTCTACTCGGGTTGATTCCATTCCATTCCATTCCATTCCATTACATTACATTCCATTCCATTCCATTCCATTCCAATCCATTCCATTCTACTCGGGTTGATTCCATTCCATTCCATTCCATTCCATTCTATTCCATTGAATTCCATTCCATTCCATTCCATTCCATTCCATTCCATTCCATTCCATTCCATTCCATTCCATTCCATTCCATTCCATTCCGTTCTACTCGGGTTGATTCCATTCCATTCCATGCCATTCCTTTCCATTCGATTCCATTCGATTCCATTCGATTCCATTCCATTCCATTCCATTCCATTCGATTCCATTCGATTCCATTCAATTCCATTCCATTCCATTACATTATATTCCATTCCATTCCAATCCATTCCATTCTACTCGGGTTGATTCCATTCCATTCCATTCCATTCCATTCCATTCCCTTCCATTCCATTCCATTCGGTTCCATTCGATTCCATTCGATTCCATTCCATTCCATTCCAATCCATTCTATTCTACTCGGGTTGATTCCATTCCATTCCATTCCAGTCTATTCCATTCCTTTCCATTTCATTCCAGTCCATTCCATTCGATTCCATTCCATTCCTTTCCATTTCACTTCATTCCATTCCATTCCATTCCATTCCATTCCATTCCATTCCATTCCATTCCATTCCATTCCATTCCATTCCTTTCTACTCGGGTTGATTCCATTCTATTCCATTCCATTCCATTCCATTCCATTCGATTCCATTAGATTCCATTCCATTCCATTCCATTCCATTCCATTCCATTCCATTCCATTCAATTCCATTGAATTCCATTCCATTCCATTCCATTCCATTCCATTCCATTCCATTCCATTCCATTCCATTCCATTCCGTACTACTCCGGTTGATTCCATTCCATTCCATTCCATTCCATTCGATTCCATTCGATTCCATTCCATTCCATTCCATTCCATTCTATTCAAATTCCATTCCATTCCATTCCAATCCATTCCATTCTATTCGGGTTGATTCCATTCCACTCCATTCCATTCCATTCCATTCCCTTCCATTCCATTCCATTCGGTTCCATTCGATTCCATTAGATTCCATTCCATTCCATTCCATTCGATTCCATTCGATTCCATTCCATTCCATTCCCTTCCATTCCATTCCATTCGGTTCCATTCGATTCCATTCGATTCCATTCCATTCCATTCCAATCCATTCCATTCTACTCGGGTTGATTCCATTCCATTCCATTCCAGTCTATTCCATTCCTTTCCATTTCATTCCAGTCCATTCCATTCGATTCCATTCCATTCCTTTCCATTTCATTTCATTCCATTCCATTCCATTCCATTCCATTCCATTCCATTCCATTCCATTCCATTCCATTCCATTCCTTTCTACTCGGGTTGATTCCATTCTATTCCATTCCATTCCATTCCATTCCATTCGATTCCATTAGATTCCATTCCATTCCATTCCATTCCATTCCATTCCATTCCATTCCATTCAATTCCATTGAATTCCATTCCATTCCATTCCATTCCATTCCATTCCATTCCATTCCATTCCATTCCATTCCATTCCATTCCGTACTACTCGGGTTGATTCCATTCCATTCCATTCCATTCCATTCGATTCCATTCGATTCCATTCCATTCCATTCCATTCCATTCTATTCCATTCCATTCCATTCCATTCCAATCCATTCCATTCTATTCGGGTTGATTCCATTCCACTCCATTCCATTCCATTCCATTCCCTTCCATTCCATTCCATTCGGTTCCATTCGATTCCATTAGATTCCATTCCATTCCATTCCATTCCATTCCATTGCATTCCATTCCATTCCATTCCATTCCATTTCATTCCATTCCATTCCATTCCATGCCATTCCATTCCATTCCATTCCATTCCATGCCATTCCATTCCATTCCATTCCATTCCATTCCATTCCATTCCATTCCATTCCGTTCTACTCGGGTTGATTCCATTCCATTATATTCCATTCCATTCCATTCCATTTCTTTGAATTCCATTCCATTCCATTCCATTCCATTCCGTTCTACTCGGGTTGATTCCATTCCTTTCCATTCCTTTCCATTCCATTCCATTCCATTCCATTCCATTCCATTCCAATCCATTCCATTCTACTCGGGTTGATTCCATTCCAATCCATTCCATTCCATTCTATTCCATTGAATTCCATTCCATTCCATTCCATTCCATTCCATTCCATTCCATTCCATTCCATTCCATTCCATTCCGTTCTACTCGGGTTGATTCTATTCCCTTCCATTCCATTCCATTCCATTCCATTCCATTCCATTCCATTCCATTCCATTCCATTCCATTCCATTCCATTCCATTCCATGGAATTCCATTCCATTCCATTCCATTCCTTTCCATTCTATTCCATTCCATTCCATTCCGTTCTACTCGGGTTGATTCCATTCCATTCCATTCCATTCCATTCCATTCCATTCCATTCCATTCCATTCCATTCCATTCCATTCTATTCGATTCCATTCGATTCCATTCCATTCCATTCCATTCCATTCGATTCCATTCCATTCCATTCCATTCCGTTCCATTCCATTCGATTCCATTCCGTTCCATTCCATTCGATTCCATTCGATTCCATTCGATTCCATTCCATTCCATTCCATTCCGTTCATTCCATTCCATTCCATTCCTTTCCATTCCAATCCATTCCGTTCTACTCGGGTTGATTCCATTCCATTCCATTCCATTCCATTCCATTCCATTCCATTCCATTCCATTCGATTCCATTCCAATCCATTCCATTCTATTCCATTCCATTCCATTCTATTCCATAGAATTCCATTCCATTCCATTCCATTCCATTCCTTTCCATTCCATTCCATTCCTTTCCATTCCATTCCGTTCTACTCGGGTTGATTCCATTCCATTCCATTCCATTCCATTCCATTCCATTCCATTCCGTTCCATTCCATTCGATTCCATTCGATTCCATTCGATTCCATTCCATTCCATTCCATTCCATTCCATTCCATTCCTTTCCATTCCATTCCATTCCGTTCTACTCGGGTTGATTCCATTCCATTCCATTCCATTCCATTCCATTCCATTCCATTCCATTCCATTCCATTCCATTCCATTCCATTATATTCCATTGAATTCCATTCCATTCCATTCCATTCCATTCAATTCCATTCCATTCCATTCCATTCCATTCCGTTCTACTCGGGTTTATTCCATTCCATTCCATTCCTTTCCATTCCATTCCATTCCATTCCGTTCGATTCCATTGGATTCCATTCCATTCCATTCCATTCCATTCGATTCCATTCCATTCCATTCCATTCCGTTCCATTCCATTCGATTCCATTCGATTCCATTCGATTCCATTCGATTCCATTCCATTCCATTCCAATCCATTCCATTCTACTCGGGTTGATTCCATTCCATTCCATTCCAGTCTATTCCATTCCTTTCCATTTCATTCCAGTCCATTCCATTCGATTCCATTCCATTCCTTTCCATTTCATTGCATTCCATTCCATTCCATTCTATTCCATTCCATTCCATTCCATTCTATGGAATTCCATTCCATTCCATTCCATTCCATTCCATTCCATTCCATTCCATTCCATTCCATTCCTATCCATTCCATTCTACTCGGGTTGATTCCATTCCATTCCTTTCCATTCCATTCCATTCCATTCCCTTCCATTCCATTCCATTCGGTTCCATTCGATTCCATTCGATTCCATTCCATTTCACTCCATTCCATTCCTTTCCATTCCGTTCCATTCCGTTCCGTTCCATTCCATTCCTTTCTACTCTGGTTGATTCCATTCTATTCCACTCCATTCCATTCGATTCCATTCGATTCCATTCGATTCCATTCCATTCCATTCCATTCCATTCCATTCCATTCCATTCCATGCCATTCCATTCCATTCCATTCCATTCCATGCCATTCCATTCCATTCCATTCCATTCTATTCCATTCCATTCCGTTCTACTCGGGTTGATTCCATTCCATTATATTCCATTCCATTCCATTCCATTTCATTGAATTCCATTCCATTCCATTCCATTCCATTCCATTCCTTTCCGTTCTACTCGGGTTGATTCCATTCCTTTCCATTCCATTCCATTCCATTCCATTCCATTCCATTCCATTCCATTCCATTCCAATCCATTCCATTCTACTCGGGTTGATTCCATTCCATTCCATTCCATTCCATTACATTCCATTCCATTCCATTCCATTCCATTCCAATCCATTCCATTCTACTCGGGTTGATTCCATTCCATTCCATTCCATTCCATTCTATTCCATTGAATTCCATTCCATTCCATTCCATTCCATTCCATTCCATTCCATTCCATTCCATTCCATTCCATTCCATTCCATTCCGTTCTACTCGGGTTGATTCCAATCCATTCCATTCCATTCCTTTCCATTCGATTCCATTCGATTCCATTCGATTCCATTCCATTCCATTCCATTCCATTCGATTCCATTCGATTCCATTCGATTCCATTCCATTCCATTACATTATACTCCATTCCATTCCAATCCATTCCATTCTACTCGGGTTGATTCCATTCCATTCCATTCCATTCCATTCCATTCCCTTCCATTCCATTCCATTCGGTTCCATTCGATTCCATTCGATTCCATTCCATTCCATTCCAATCCATTCTATTCTACTCGGGTTGATTCCATTCCATTCCATTCCAGTCTATTCCATTCCTTTCCATTTCATTCCAGTCCATTCCATTCGATTCCATTCCATTCCTTTCCATTTCATTTCATTCCATTCCATTCCATTCCATTCCATTCCATTCCATTCCATTCCATTCCATTCCATTCCATTCCATTCCTTTCTACTCGGGTTGATTCCATTCTATTCCATTCCATTCCATTCCATTCCATTCGATTCCATTAGATTCCATTCCATTCCATTCCATTCCATTCCATTCCATTCCATTCCATTCAATTCCATTGAATTCCATTCCATTCCATTCCATTCCATTCCATTCCATTCCATTCCATTCCATTCCATTCCGTACTACTCCGGTTGATTCCATTCCATTCCATTCCATTCCATTCGATTCCATTCGATTCCATTCCATTCCATTCCATTCCATTCTATTCAAATTCCATTCCATTCCATTCCAATCCATTCCATTCTATTCGGGTTGATTCCATTCCACTCCATTCCATTCCATTCCATTCCCTTCCATTCCATTCCATTCGGTTCCATTCGATTCCATTAGATTCCATTCCATTCCATTCCATTCCATTCCATTCCATTCCATTCCATTCCATTCCATTCCATTCCCTTCCATTCCATTCCATTCGGTTCCATTCGATTCCATTCGATTCCATTCCATTCCATTCCAATCCATTCCATTCTACTCGGGTTGATTCCATTCCATTCCATTCCAGTCTATTCCATTCCTTTCCATTTCATTCCAGTCCATTCCATTCGATTCCATTCCATTCCTTTCCATTTCATTTCATTCCATTCCATTCCATTCCATTCCATTCCATTCCATTCCATTCCATTCCATTCCTTTCTACTCGGGTTGATTCCATTCTATTCCATTCCATTCCATTCCATTCCATTCCATTCGATTCCATTAGATTCCATTCCATTCCATTCCATTCCATTCCATTCCATTCCATTCCATTCAATTCCATTGAATTCCATTCCATTCCATTCCATTCCATTCCATTCCATTCCATTCCATTCCATTCCATTCCATTCCGTACTACTCGGGTTGATTCCATTCCATTCCATTCCATTCCATTCGATTCCATTCGATTCCATTCCATTCCATTCCATTCCATTCTATTCCATTCCATTCCATTCCATTCCAATCCATTCCATTCTATTCGGGTTGATTCCATTCCACTCCATTCCATTCCATTCCATTCCCTTCCATTCCATTCCATTCGGTTCCATTCGATTCCATTAGATTCCATTCCATTCCATTCCATTCCATTCCATTCCATTCCATTCCATTCCATTCCATTCCATTTCATTGCATTCCATTCCATTCCATGCCATTCCATTCCATTCCATTCCATTCCATGCCATTCCATTCCATTCCATTCCATTCCATTCCATTCCATTCCATTCCGTTCTACTCGGGTTGATTCCATTCCATTATATTCCATTCCATTCCATTCCATTTCTTTGAATTCCATTCCATTCCATTCCATTCCATTCCGTTCTACTCGGGTTGATTCCATTCCTTTCCATTCCTTTCCATTCCATTCCATTCCATTCCATTCCATTCCATTCCAATCCATTCCATTCTACTCGGGTTGATTCCATTCCAATCCATTCCATTCCATTCTATTCCATTGAATTCCATTCCATTCCATTCCATTCCATTCCATTCCATTCCATTCCATTCCATTCCATTCCATTCCGTTCTACTCGGGTTGATTCTATTCCCTTCCATTCCATTCCATTCCATTCCATTCCATTCCATTCCATTCCATTCCATGGAATTCCATTCCATTCCATTCCATTCCTTTCCATTCTATTCCATTCCATTCCATTCCGTTCTACTCGGGTTGATTCCATTCCATTCCATTCCATTCCATTCCATTCCATTCCATTCCATTCCATTCCATTCCATTCGATTCTATTCGATTCCATTCGATTCCATTCCATTCCATTCCATTCCATTCGATTCCATTCCATTCCATTCCATTCCGTTCCATTCCATTCGATTCCATTCCGTTCCATTCCATTCGATTCCATTCGATTCCATTCGATTCCATTCCATTCCATTCCATTCCGTTCATTCCATTCCATTCCATTCCTTTCCATTCCAATCCATTCCGTTCTACTCGGGTTGATTCCATTCCATTCCATTCCATTCCATTCCATTCCATTCCATTCCATTCCATTCGATTCCATTCCAATCCATTCCATTCTATTCCATTCCATTCCATTCTATTCCATAGAATTCCATTCCATTCCATTCCATTCCATTCCTTTCCATTCCATTCCATTCCTTTCCATTCCATTCCGTTCTACTCGGGTTGATTCCATTCCATTCCATTCCATTCCATTCCATTCCATTCCATTCCGTTCCATTCCATTCGATTCCATTCGATTCCATTCGATTCCATTCCATTCCATTCCATTCCATTCCATTCCATTCCATTCCTTTCCATTCCATTCCATTCCGTTCTACTCGGGTTGATTCCATTCCATTCCATTCCATTCCATTCCATTCCATTCCATTCCATTCCATTCCATTCCATTCCATTCCATTATATTCCATTGAATTCCATTCCATTCCATTCCATTCCATTCAATTCCATTCCATTCCATTCCATTCCATTCCGTTCTACTCGGGTTTATTCCATTCCATTCCATTCCTTTCCATTCCATTCCATTCCATTCCGTTCGATTCCATTGGATTCCATTCCATTCCATTCCATTCCATTCGATTCCATTCCATTCCATTCCATTCCGTTCCATTCCATTCGATTCCATTCGATTCCATTCGATTCCATTCGATTCCATTCCATTCCATTCCAATCCATTCCATTCTACTCGGGTTGATTCCATTCCATTCCATTCCAGTCTATTCCATTCCTTTCCATTTCATTCCAGTCCATTCCATTCGATTCCATTCCATTCCTTTCCATTTCATTGCATTCCATTCCATTCCATTCTATTCCATTCCATTCCATTCCATTCTATGGAATTCCATTCCATTCCATTCCATTCCATTCCATTCCATTCCATTCCATTCCATTCCATTCCATTCCTATCCATTCCATTCTACTCGGGTTGATTCCATTCCATTCCTTTCCATTCCATTCCATTCCATTCCCTTCCATTCCATTCCATTCGGTTCCATTCGATTCCATTCGATTCCATTCCATTTCACTCCATTCCATTCCTTTCCATTCCGTTCCATTCCGTTCCGTTCCATTCCATTCCTTTCTACTCGGGTTGATTCCATTCTATTCCACTCCATTCCATTCGATTCCATTCGATTCCATTCGATTCCATTCCATTCCATTCCATTCCATTCCATTCCATTCCATTCCATTCCATGCCATTCCATTCCATTCCATTCCATTCCATGCCATTCCATTCCATTCCATTCCATTCTATTCCATTCCATTCCGTTCTACTCGGGTTGATTCCATTCCATTATATTCCATTCCATTCCATTCCATTTCATTGAATTCCATTCCATTCCATTCCATTCCATTCCATTCCATTCCGTTCTACTCGGGTTGATTCCATTCCTTTCCATTCCATTCCATTCCATTCCATTCCATTCCATTCCATTCCATTCCAATCCATTCCATTCTACTCGGGTTGATTCCATTCCATTCCATTCCATTCCATTACATTCCATTCCATTCCATTCCATTCCATTCCAATCCATTCCATTCTACTCGGGTTGATTCCATTCCATTCCATTCCATTCCATTCTATTCCATTGAATTCCATTCCATTCCATTCCATTCCATTCCATTCCATTCCATTCCATTCCATTCCATTCCATTCCATTCCGTTCTACTCGGGTTGATTCCATTCCATTCCATTCCATTCCTTTCCATTCGATTCCATTCGATTCCATTCGATTCCATTCCATTCCATTACATTCCATTCGATTCCATTCGATTCCATTCGATTCCATTCCATTCCATTACATTATATTCCATTCCATTCCAATCCATTCCATTCTACTCGGGTTGATTCCATTCCATTCCATTCCATTCCATTCCATTCCCTTCCATTCCATTCCATTCGGTTCCATTCGATTCCATTCGATTCCATTCCATTCCATTCCAATCCATTCTATTCTACTCGTGTTGATTCCATTCCATTCCATTCCAGTCTATTCCATTCCTTTCCATTTCATTCCAGTCCATTCCATTCGATTCCATTCCATTCCTTTCCATTTCATTTCATTCCATTCCATTCCATTCCATTCCATTCCATTCCATTCCATTCCATTCCATTCCATTCCATTCCATTCCTTTCTACTCGGGTTGATTCCATTCTATTCCATTCCATTCCATTCCATTCCATTCGATTCCATTAGATTCCATTCCATTCCATTCCATTCCATTCCATTCCATTCCATTCCATTCAATTCCATTGAATTCCATTCCATTCCATTCCATTCCATTCCATTCCATTCCATTCCATTCCATTCCATTCCGTACTACTCCGGTTGATTCCATTCCATTCCATTCCATTCCATTCGATTCCATTCGATTCCATTCCATTCCATTCCATTCCATTCTATTCAAATTCCATTCCATTCCATTCCAATCCATTCCATTCTATTCGGGTTGATTCCATTCCACTCCATTCCATTCCATTCCATTCCCTTCCATTCCATTCCATTCGGTTCCATTCGATTCCATTAGATTCCATTCCATTCCATTCCATTCCATTCCATTCCATTCCATTCCATTCCATTCCCTTCCATTCCATTCCATTCGGTTCCATTCGATTCCATTCGATTCCATTCCATTCCATTCCAATCCATTCCATTCTACTCGGGTTGATTCCATTCCATTCCATTCCAGTCTATTCCATTCCTTTCCATTTCATTCCAGTCCATTCCATTCGATTCCATTCCATTCCTTTCCATTTCATTTCATTCCATTCCATTCCATTCCATTCCATTCCATTCCATTCCATTCCATTCCATTCCTTTCTACTCGGGTTGATTCCATTCTATTCCATTCCATTCCATTCCATTCCATTCCATTCCATTAGATTCCATTCCATTCCATTCCATTCCATTCCATTCCATTCCATTCCATTCCATTCAATTCCATTGAATTCCATTCCATTCCATTCCATTCCATTCCATTCCATTCCATTCCATTCCATTCCATTCCGTACTACTCGGGTTGATTCCATTCCATTCCATTCCATTCCATTCGATTCCATTCGATTCCATTCCATTCCATTCCATTCCATTCTATTCCATTCCATTCCATTCCATTCCAATCCATTCCATTCTATTCGGGTTGATTCCATTCCACTCCATTCCATTCCATTCCATTCCCTTCCATTCCATTCCATTCGGTTCCATTCGATTCCATTAGATTCCATTCCATTCCATTCCATTCCATTCCATTCCATTCCATTCCATTCCATTCCATTCCATTCCATTTCATTCCATTCCATTCCAT
Source organism: Gorilla gorilla gorilla (assembly GCF_029281585.2). Classification (NCBI taxonomy): domain Eukaryota; kingdom Metazoa; phylum Chordata; class Mammalia; order Primates; family Hominidae; genus Gorilla; species Gorilla gorilla. The sequence continues at coordinate 59,878,622 of NC_073239.2, forward strand.
TCCATGCCATTCCATTCCATTCCATTCCATTCCATGCCATTCCATTCCATTCCATTCCATTCCATTCCATTCCATTCCATTCCGTTCTACTCGGGTTGATTCCATTCCATTATATTCCATTCCATTCCATTCCATTTCTTTGAATTCCATTCCATTCCATTCCATTCCATTCCGTTCTACTCGGGTTGATTCCATTCCTTTCCATTCCTTTCCATTCCATTCCATTCCATTCCATTCCATTCCATTCCAATCCATTCCATTCTACTCGGGTTGATTCCATTCCAATCCATTCCATTCCATTCTATTCCATTGAATTCCATTCCATTCCATTCCATTCCATTCCATTCCATTCCATTCCATTCCATTCCATTCCATTCCATTCCGTTCTACTCGGGTTGATTCTATTCCCTTCCATTCCATTCCATTCCATTCCATTCCATTCCATTCCATTCCATTCCATTCCATGGAATTCCATTCCATTCCATTCCATTCCTTTCCATTCTATTCCATTCCATTCCATTCCGTTCTACTCGGGTTGATTCCATTCCATTCCATTCCATTCCATTCCATTCCATTCCATTCCATTCCATTCCATTCCATTCGATTCTATTCGATTCCATTCGATTCCATTCCATTCCATTCCATTCCATTCGATTCCATTCCATTCCATTCCATTCCGTTCCATTCCATTCGATTCCATTCCGTTCCATTCCATTCGATTCCATTCGATTCCATTCGATTCCATTCCATTCCATTCCATTCCGTTCATTCCATTCCATTCCATTCCTTTCCATTCCAATCCATTCCATTCTACTCGGGTTGATTCCATTCCATTCCATTCCATTCCATTCCATTCCATTCCATTCCATTCCATTCGATTCCATTCCAATCCATTCCATTCTATTCCATTCCATTCCATTCTATTCCATAGAATTCCATTCCATTCCATTCCATTCCATTCCTTTCCATTCCATTCCATTCCTTTCCATTCCATTCCGTTCTACTCGGGTTGATTCCATTCCATTCCATTCCATTCCATTCCATTCCATTCCATTCCGTTCCATTCCATTCGATTCCATTCGATTCCATTCGATTCCATTCCATTCCATTCCATTCCATTCCTTTCCATTCCATTCCATTCCGTTCTACTCGGGTTGATTCCATTCCATTCCATTCCATTCCATTCCATTCCATTCCATTCCATTCCATTCCATTCCATTCCATTATATTCCATTGAATTCCATTCCATTCCATTCCATTCCATTCAATTCCATTCCATTCCATTCCATTCCATTCCGTTCTACTCGGGTTTATTCCATTCCATTCCATTCCTTTCCATTCCATTCCATTACATTCCGTTCGATTCCATTGGATTCCATTCCATTCCATTCCATTCCATTCGATTCCATTCCATTCCATTCCATTCCGTTCCATTCCATTCGATTCCATTCGATTCCATTCGATTCCATTCGATTCCATTCCATTCCATTCCAATCCATTCCATTCTACTCGGGTTGATTCCATTCCATTCCATTCCAGTCTATTCCATTCCTTTCCATTTCATTCCAGTCCATTCCATTCGATTCCATTCCATTCCTTTCCATTTCATTGCATTCCATTCCATTCCATTCTATTCCATTCCATTCCATTCCATTCTATGGAATTCCATTCCATTCCATTCCATTCCATTCCATTCCATTCCATTCCATTCCATTCCATTCCTATCCATTCCATTCTACTCGGGTTGATTCCATTCCATTCCTTTCCATTCCATTCCATTCCATTCCCTTCCATTCCATTCCATTCGGTTCCATTCGATTCCATTCGATTCCATTCCATTTCACTCCATTCCATTCCTTTCCATTCCGTTCCATTCCGTTCCGTTCCATTCCATTCCTTTCTACTCGGGTTGATTCCATTCTATTCCACTCCATTCCATTCGATTCCATTCGATTCCATTCGATTCCATTCCATTCCATTCCATTCCATTCCATTCCATTCCATTCCATTCCATGCCATTCCATTCCATTCCATTCCATTCCATGCCATTCCATTCCATTCCATTCCATTCTATTCCATTCCATTCCGTTCTACTCGGGTTGATTCCATTCCATTATATTCCATTCCATTCCATTCCATTTCATTGAATTCCATTCCATTCCATTCCATTCCATTCCATTCCATTCCGTTCTACTCGGGTTGATTCCATTCCTTTCCATTCCATTCCATTCCATTCCATTCCATTCCATTCCATTCCATTCCAATCCATTCCATTCTACTCGGGTTGATTCCATTCCATTCCATTCCATTCCATTACATTACATTCCATTCCATTCCATTCCATTCCAATCCATTCCATTCTACTCGGGTTGATTCCATTCCATTCCATTCCATTCCATTCTATTCCATTGAATTCCATTCCATTCCATTCCATTCCATTCCATTCCATTCCATTCCATTCCATTCCATTCCATTCCGTTCTACTCGGGTTGATTCCATTCCATTCCATTCCATTCCTTTCCATTCGATTCCATTCGATTCCATTCGATTCCATTCCATTCCATTCCATTCCATTCGATTCCATTCGATTCCATTCGATTCCATTCCATTCCATTACATTATATTCCATTCCATTCCAATCCATTCCATTCTACTCGGGTTGATTCCATTCCATTCCATTCCATTCCATTCCATTCCCTTCCATTCCATTCCATTCGGTTCCATTCGATTCCATTCGATTCCATTCCATTCCATTCCAATCCATTCTATTCTACTCGGGTTGATTCCATTCCATTCCATTCCAGTCTATTCCATTCCTTTCCATTTCATTCCAGTCCATTCCATTCGATTCCATTCCATTCCTTTCCATTTCATTTCATTCCATTCCATTCCATTCCATTCCATTCCATTCCATTCCATTCCATTCCATTCCATTCCATTCCATTCCTTTCTACTCGGGTTGATTCCATTCTATTCCATTCCATTCCATTCCATTCCATTCGATTCCATTAGATTCCATTCCATTCCATTCCATTCCATTCCATTCCATTCCATTCCATTCAATTCCATTGAATTCCATTCCATTCCATTCCATTCCATTCCATTCCATTCCATTCCATTCCATTCCATTCCGTACTACTCCGGTTGATTCCATTCCATTCCATTCCATTCCATTCGATTCCATTCGATTCCATTCCATTCCATTCCATTCCATTCTATTCAAATTCCATTCCATTCCATTCCAATCCATTCCATTCTATTCGGGTTGATTCCATTCCACTCCATTCCATTCCATTCCATTCCCTTCCATTCCATTCCATTCGGTTCCATTCGATTCCATTAGATTCCATTCCATTCCATTCCATTCCATTCCATTCCATTCCATTCCATTCCATTCCATTCCATTTCATTCCATTCCATTCCATTCCATGCCATTCCATTCCATTCCATTCCATTCCATGCCATTCCATTCCATTCCATTCCATTCCATTCCATTCCATTCCGTTCTACTCGGGTTGATTCCATTCCATTATATTCCATTCCATTCCATTCCATTTCTTTGAATTCCATTCCATTCCATTCCATTCCATTCCGTTCTACTCGGGTTGATTCCATTCCTTTCCATTCCATTCCATTCCATTCCATTCCATTCCATTCCATTCCATTCCATTCCAATCCATTCCATTCTACTCGGGTTGATTCCAATCCAATCCATTTTATTCCATTCTATTCCATTGAATTCCATTCCATTCCATTCCATTCCATTCCATTCCATTCCATTCCATTCCATTCCATTCCGTTCTACTCGGGTTGATTCTATACCCTTCCATTCCATTCCATTCCATTCCATGGAATTCCATTCCATTCCATTCCATTCCATTCCATTCCATGGAATTCCATTCCATTCCATTCCATTCCTTTCCATTCTATTCCATTCCATTCCATTCCGTTCTACTCTGGTTGATTCCATTCCATTCCATTCCATTCCATTCCATTCCATTCCATTCCATTCCATTCCATTCCATTCGATTCTATTCGATTCCATTCCATTCCATTCCATTCCATTCCATTCCATTCCATTCCATTCCATTCCATTCCATTACAATCCATTCCATTCTACTCGGGTTGATTCCATTCCATTTCATTCCATTCCATTCTAATCCATTGAATTCCATTCCATTCCATTCCATTCGATTCCATTCCATTCCATTCCATTCCATTCCATTCCATTCCATTATATTCCATTGAATTCCATTCCATTCCATTCCATTCCATTCCATTCCATTCCATTCCATTCCATTCCATTCCGTTCTACTCGGGTTGATTCCATTCCATTCCATTCCATTCCATTCCATTCCATTCCATTCCATTCCATTCCATTCGATTCCATTCGATTCCATTCCATTCCATTCCATTCCATTCGATTCCATTCCATTCCATTCCATTCCGTTCCATTCCATTCGATTCCATTCTGTTCCATTCCATTCGATTCCATTCGATTCCATTCGATTCCATTCCATTCCATTCCATTCCGTTCATTCCATTCCATTCCATTCCTTTCCATTCCAATCCATTCCGTTCTACTCGGGTTGATTCCATTCCATTCCATTCCATTCCATTCCATTCCATTCGATTCCATTCCATTCGATTCCATTCCAATCCATTCCATTCTATTCCATTCCATTCCATTCTATTCCATAGAATTCCATTCCATTCCATTCCATTCCATTCCTTTCCATTCCATTCCATTCCTTTCCATTCCATTCCGTTCTACTCGGGTTGATTCCATTCCATTCCATTCCATTCCATTCCATTCCGTTCCGTACTACTCGGGTTGATTCCATTCCATTCCATTCCATTCCATTCCATTCCATTCCATTCCATTCCATTCCATTCGATTCCATTCCATTCCATTCCATTCCATTCCAGTCCATTCCATTCTACTCGGGTTGATTCCATTCCATTCCATTCCATTCCATTGCATTCCATTCCCTTCCATTCCATTCCATTCGGTTCCATTCGATTCCATTTGATTCCATTCCATTTCACTCCATTCCATTCCGTTCCGTTCCGTTCCGTTCCGTTCCGTTCTATTCGGATTGATTCCATTCCATTTCATTGCATTCCATTCTATTCCATTCCATTCCATTCCATTCCATTCCATTCCTTTCCATTCCACTCCATTCCATTCCGTTCCATTCCATTCGATTCCATTCCATTCCATTCCATTGCATTCCATTCCATTCGATTCCATTCGATTCCATTCGATTCCATTCCATTCCATTCCATTCCATTCCATTCCATTCCATTCCATTCCTTTCCATTCCATTCCATTCCGTTCTACTCGGGTTGATTCCATTCCATTCCATTCCATTCCATTCCATTCCATTCCATTCCATTATATTCCATTGAATTCCATTCCATTCCATTCCATTCCATTCCATTCCATTCCATTCCATTCCATTCCATTCCATTCCATTACATTCCATTCGATTCCATTCCTTTCTACTCGGGTTGATTCCATTCTATTCCATTCCATTCCATTCCATTCCATTCGATTCCATTAGATTCCATTCCATTCCATTCCATTCCATTCCATTCCATTCCATTCCATTGAATTCCATTCCATTCCATTCCATTCCATTCCATTCCATTCCATTCCATTCCATTCCATTCCATTCCTTTCTACTCGGGTTGATTCCATTCTATTCCATTCCATTCCATTCGATTCCATTCGATTCCATTAGATTCCATTCCATTCCATTCCATTCCATTCCATTCCATTCCATTCCATTCCATTCCATTGAATTCCATTCCATTCCATTCCATTCCATTCCATTCCATTCCATTCCATTCCATTCCTATCCATTCCATTCTACTCGGGTTGATTCCATTCCATTCCATTCCATTCCATTCCATTCCATTCCATTCCATTCCTTTCCATTCCATTCCGTTCTACTCGGGTTGATTCCATTCCATTCCATTCCATTCCATTCCATTCCATTCCATTCCATTCCATTCCATTCCATTCCACTCCATTCCATCCCTTTCCATTCAATTCCATTCCATTCCACTCCATTCCATCCGATTCCATTCGATTCCATTCCATTCCATTCAATTCCATGCCATTCCATTTCATTCTATTCCACTGAATTCCATTCCATTCCATTCCATTCCATTCCAATCCACTCCATTCTATTCGGGTTGATTCCATTCCATTCCATTCCATTCTATTCCATTCCATTCCATTCCATTCCATTCCATTCCATTCGATTCCATTCCATTCCATTCCATTCCATTCCATACCATTCCATTCCATTCCATTCCATTCCTTTCGATTCCATTCCATTCCATTCCATTCCATTCCATTCCATTCGATTCCATTCCATTCCATTCCATTCCATTCCATTCCAAACCATTCCATTCCATTCCGTTCTACTCGGGTTCATTCCATTCCATTCCATTCCATTCCATTCCATTCTATTCCATTGAATTCCATTCCATTCCATTCCATTCCATTCCATTCCATTCCATTCCATTCCATTCCATTCTACTCGGGTTGATTCCATTCCATTGCATTCCATTCCATTCCATTCCATTCGATTCCATTCGATTCCATTCTATTCCATTCCATTCCATTCCATTCCATTCCATTCCATTCCAATCCATTCCATTCTACTCGTTTTGATTGCATTCCATTCCATTCCATTCCATTCCCTTCCATTCCATTCCATTCGGTTCCTTTCGATTCCATTCGATTCCATTCCATTTCACTCCATTCCATTCCGTTCACTTCCGTTCCGTTCCGTTCCGTTCCGTTCTATTCGGGTTGATTCCATTCTATTCCACTCCATTCCATTCGATTCCATTCGATTCCATTCCATTCCATTCCATTCCATTCCATTCCATTCCATTCTATTCTATTGAATTCCATTCCATTCCATTCCATTCCATTCCATTCCAATCCATTCCATTCTACTCGGGTTGATTCCATTCCATTCCATTCCATTCCATTCCATTCCATTCCATTCCCTTCTATCCATTCCATTCGGTTCCCTTCGATTCCATTCGATTCCATTCCATTTCACTCCATTCCATTCGGTTCCATTCCGTTCCATTCCGTTCCGTTCCGTTCCGTTCCATTCCATTCCGTTCTACTCGGGTTGATTCCATTCTATTCCACTCCATTCCTTTCGATTCCATTCGATTCCATTCGATTCCATTCCATTCCATTCCATTCCATTCCATTCCATTTCATTTTTTCCATTGAATTCCATTCAATTCCATTCCATTCCATTCCAATCCATTCCAATCTACTCGGGTTGATTCCATTCCATTCCATTCCATTCCATTCCATTCCATTCCATTCCATTCAGTTCCATTCAATTCCATTCGATTCCATTCGATTCCATTCCATTCCATTCCATTCCATTCGATTCCATTCCATTCCATTCCATTCCATTCGATTCCATTCCATTCCATTCCATTCCATTCCATTCGATTCCATTCGATTCCATTCCATTCCATTCCATTCCATTCCATTTCATTTTTTCCATTGAATTCCATTCCATTCCATTCCATTCCATTCCAATCCATTCCAATCTACTCGGGTTTATTCCATTCCATTCCATTCCATTCCATTCCATTCCATTCCATTCCATTCCATTCCATTCCATTCCATTCCATTCCATTCCATTCGATTCCATTCGATTCCATTCCATTCCATTCCATTCCATTCCATTCCATTCAATTCCATTCCATTCCATTCCGTTCTACTCGGGTTCATTCCATTCCATTCCATTCCATTCCATTCCATTCCATTCCATTCCATTCCATTCCATTGCATTCCATTCCATTCCATTCCATTCCATTCCATTCCATTCCATTCCGTTCTACTCGGGTTGATTCCATTCCATTCCATTCCATTCCATTCCATTCCATTCCATTCCATTCCATTCCATTCCACTCCATTCCATCCCTTTCCATTCCATTCCATTCCATTCCACTCCATTCCATCCGATTCCATTCGATTCCATTCCATTCCATTCAATTCCATTCCATTCCATTTCATTCCAATCCACTCCATTCTATTCGGGTTGATTCCATTCCATTTCACTCCATTCCTTTCCGTTCCGTTCCGTTCCGTTCTGTTCCGTTCCATTCTATTCGGGTTGATTCCACTCTATTCCACTACATTCCATTCGATTCCATTCGATTCCATTCGATTCCATTCCATTCCATTCCATTCCATTCCATTCCATTCCTTTCCATTCCCTTCCATTCCATTCTATTGAATTCCATTCCATTCCATTCCATTCCATTCCTATCCATTCCATTCTACTCGGGTTGATTCCATTCCGTTCCATTCCATTCCATTCCATTCCATTCCATTCCATTCCATTCCATTCCATTCCATTCCGTTCTACTCGGGTTCATTCCATTCCATTCCATTCCATTCCATTCCATTCCTTTCCATTCAATTCCATTCCATTCCATTCCATTCCATTCCATTCCATTCCATTCCGTTCCATTCCATTCCATTCCATTCCATTCCATTTCATTCCAGTCCATTCCATTCGATTCCATTCGATTCCATTCCATTTCATTGCATTCCATTCCATTCCTTTCCATTCCATTCCATTCCATTCCATTCCATTCCATTCCGTTCCATTCCTTTCTACTCGGGTTGATTCCATTCCATTCCATTCAATTCCATTCCATTCTATTCCATTGAATTCCATTCCATTCCATTCCATTCCATTCCATTCCACTCCATTCCACTCCATTCCATTCCATTCCATTCCATTCCATTCCGTTCCGTTCCGTTCCGTTCCGTTCCATTCCATTCCATTCCATTCCATTCCATTCCATTCCATTCCATTCCATTCCATTCCTTTCCATTCCATTCCATTCCGTTCTACTCGGGTTGATACCATTCCATTCCGTTCCATTCCATTGAATTCCATTCCATTCCATTCCATTCCGTTCCATTCCATTCCGTTCTACTCGGGTTGATTCCATTCTATTCCACTCCATTCCATTCGATTCCATTCGATTCCATTCGATTCCATTCGTTTCCATTCCATTTCATTTTTTCCATTGAATTCCATTCCATTCCATTCCATTCCATTCCAATCCATTCCAATCTACTCGGGTTGATTCCATTCCATTCCATTCCATTCCATTCCATGCCACTCCATTCCATTCCATTCCATTCCATTCGATTCCATTCGATTCCATTCCATTCCATTCCATTCCATTCCATTCCATTCCATTCCATTCCATTCCATTCCATTCCATTCCTTTCCATTCCATTCCATTTCATTTTTTCCATTGAATTCCATTCCACTCCATTCCATTCCATTCCAATCCATTCCAATCTACTCGGGTTGATTCCATTCCATTCCATTCCATTCCATTCCATTCCATTCCATTCGATTCCATTCCATTCCATTCCATTCCATTCGATTCCATTCCATTCCATTCCATTCCATTCCATTCCATTCCATTCGATTCCATTCGATTCCATTCCATTCCATTCCATTCCATTCCATTCCATTCCATTCCATTCCTATCCATTCCATTCTACTCGGGTTGATTCCATTCCATTCCATTCCATTCCATTCCATTCCATTCCATTCCATTCCATTCCATTCCATTCCATTCCATTCCATTCCGTTCTACTCGGGTTCATTCCATTCCATTCCATTCCATTCCATTCCATTCCATTCCATTCCGTTCAACTCGCGTCCATTCCATTCCTTTCCATTCCATTCGATTCCATTCGATTCCATTCGATTCCATTCCAATCCATTCCATTCCATTCCAATGCATTCCATTCTACTCGGGTTGATTCCATTCCATTCCATTCCATTCCAATCCATTCCAATCAACTCGGGTTGATTCCATTCCATTCCATTCCATTCCATTCCATTCCATTCCGTTCCATTCAATTCCATTCGATTCCATTCGATTCCATTCCATTCCATTCCATTCCATTCCATTCCATTCCATTCCATTCCATTCCATTCGATTCCATTCCATTCCATTCCATTCCATTCCATTCCATTCCATTCGATTCCATTCCATTACATTCCATTCCATTCCATTTCATTTTTTCCATTGAATTCCATTCCATTCCATTCCATTCTATTCCAATCCATTCCAATCTACTCGGGTTGATTCCATTCCATTCCATTCCATTCCATTCCATTCCATTCCATTCCATTCCATTCCATTCGATTCCATTCCATTCCATTCCATTCCATTCCATTCCATTCCATTCCATTCCATTCCATTCCGTTCTAATCGGGTTCATTCCATTCCATTCCATTCCATTCCATTCCATTCCATTCCATTCCATTCCATTCCATTGCATTCCATTCCATTCCATTCCATTCCATTCCATTCCATTCCATTCCGTTCTACTCGGGTTGATTCCATTCCATTCCATTCCATTCCATTCCATTCCATTCCATTCCATTCCCTTCCATTCCATTCCATTCGGTTCCATTCGACTCCATTTGATTCCATTCCATTTCACTCCATTCCATTCCGTTCCGTTCCATTCCGTTCTGTTCCGTTCCGTTCTATTCGGGTTGATTCCACTCTATTCCACTCCATTCCATTCGATTCCATTCGATTCCATTCCATTCCATTCCATTCCATTCCATTCCATTCCATTCCATTCCTTTCCATTCCCTTCCATTCCATTCTATTGAATTACATTCCATTCCATTCCATTCCATTCCTATCCATTCCATTCTACTCGGGTTGATTCCATTCCGTTCCATTCCATTCCATTCCATTCCATTCCATTCCATTCCATTCCATTCCATTCCATTCCGTTCTACTCGGGTTCATTCCATTCCATTCCATTCCATTCCATTCCATTCCATTCCATTCCATTCCATTCCATTCCATTCCGTTCCGTTCCATTCCGTTCCATTCCATTCCATTCCATTTCATTCCAGTCCATTCCATTCGATTCCATTCGATTGCTTTCCATTTCATTGCATTCCATTCCATTCCTTTCCATTCCATTCCATTCCATTCCATTCCATTCCATTCCGTTCCATTCCTTTCTACTCGGGTTGATTCCATTCCATTCCATTCAATTCCATTCCATTCTATTCCATAGAATTCCACTCCATTCCATTCCATTCCATTCCATTCCACTCCATTCCACTCCATTCCATTCCATTCCATTCCATTCCATTCCATTCCATTCCGTTCCGTTCCGTTCCATTCCATTGAATTCCATTCCATTCAATTCCATTCCATTCCATTCCATTCCATTCCATTCCTTTCCATTCCATTCCATTCCGTTCTACTCGGGTTGATTCCATTCCATTCCGTTCCATTCCATTGAATTCCATTCCATTCCATTCCATTCCGTTCCATTCCATTCCGTTCTTCTCGGGTTGATTCCATTCTATTCCACTCCATTCCATTCGATTCCATTCGATTCCATTCGATTCCATTCCATTCCATTCCATTTCATTTTTTCCATTGAATTACATTCCATTCCATTCCATTCCATTACAATCCATTCCAATCTACTCGGGTTGATTCCATTCCATTCCATTCCATTCCATTCCATTCCATGCCACTCCATTCCATTCCATTCCATTCCATTCGATTCCATTCGATTCCATTCCATTCCATTCCATTCCATTCCATTCCATTCCATTCCATTCCATTCGATTCCATTCCTTTCCATTCCATTCCATTTCATTTTTTCCATTGAATTCCATTCCACTCCATTCCATTCCATTCCAATCCATTCCAATCTACTTGGGTTGATTCCATTCCATTCCATTCCATTCCATTCCATTCCATTCCATTCCATTCCATTCCATTCGATTCCATTCCATTCCATTCCATTCCATTCGATTCCATTCCATTCCATTCCATTCCATTCCATTCCATTCGATTCCTTTCGATTCCATTCCATTCCATTCCATTCCATTCCATTCCTATCCATTCCATTCTACTCGGGTTGATTCCATTCCATTCCATTCCATTCCATTCCATTCCATTCCGTTCTACTCGGGTTCATTCCATTCCATTCCATTCCATTCCATTCCATTCCATTCCATTCCATTCCATTCCATTCCATTCCATTCCGTTCCGTTCAACTCGCGTCCATTCCATTCCTTTCCATTCCATTCGATTCCATTCCATTCCATTCGATTCCATTCCATTCCATTCCATTCCAATGCATTCCATTCTACTCGGGTTGATTCCATTCCATTCCATTCCATTCCATTCCATTCCATTCCATTCCATTCCATTCCATTCCATTCCATTTCATTCCAGTCCATTCCATTCGATTCCATTCGATTCCATTCCATTTCATTGCATTCCATTCAATTCCATTCCATTCCTTTCCATTCCATTCCATTCCATTCCATTCCATTCCGTTCCATTCCTTTCTACTCGGGTTGATTCCATTCCATTCCATTCTATTCCATTCTATTCCATTGAATTCGATTCCATTCCATTCCATTCGATTCCATTCGATTAAATTCCATTCCATTCCATTCCATTCCATTCCATTCCATTCCATTCCTTTCGAATCCATTCCATTCCATTCCATTCCATTCCGTTCTATTCGGGTTCATTCCTTTCCATTCCATTCCATTCCAATCCATTCCATTCCGTTCTACTCGGGTCCATTCCATTCCATTCCATTCCATTCCATTCCATTCCATTACATTACATTCGATTCCATTCGATTCCATTCCATTCCATTCCATTCCATTACATTATATTCCATTCCATTCCAATCCATTCCATTCTACTCGGGTTGATTCCATTCCATTCCATTCCATTCCATTCCATTCCATTCCATTTGGTTCCATTCGATTCCATTCGATTCCATTCCATTCCATTCCAATCCATTCCATTCTACTCGGGTTGATTCCATTCCATTCCATTCCAGTCTATTCCATTCCTTTCCATTTCATTCCAGTCCATTCCATTCGATTGCATTCCATTCCTTTCCATTTCATTGCATTCCATTCCATTCCATTCCATTCCATTCCATTCCATTCCATTCCATTCCATTCCTTTCTACTCGGGTTGATTCCATTCTATTCCATTCCATTCCATTCGATTCCATTCGATTCCATTAGATTCCATTCCATTCCATTCCATTCCATTCCATTCCATTCCATTCCATTCCATTCCATTCCGTTCCGTTCTACTCGGGTTGATTCCATTCCATTCCATGCCATTCCATTCGATTCCATTCGATTCCATTCGATTCCATTCCATTCCATTCTATTCCATTCCATTCCATTCCATTCCTATCCTTTCCATTCTACTCGGGTTGATTCCATTCCATTCCATTCCATTCCATTCCATTCCCTTCCATTCCATTCCATTCGGTTCCATTCGATTCCATTCGATTCCATTCCATTTCACTCCATTCCATTCCGTCCGTTCCGTTCCGTTCCGTTCCGTTCCATTCCGTTCCATTCCATTACGTTCTACTCGGGTTGAATCCATTCTATTCCACTCCATTCCATTCGATTCCATTCGATTCCATTCTATTCCATTCCATTCCATTCCATTCCTTTCCATTCCTTTCCATTCCATTCCATTCCATTCGATTCCATTCCATTCCATTCCATTCCATTCCATTCCATTCCATTCCATTCCATTCCATTCCATTCCATTCCGTTCTACTCGGGTTCATTCCATTCCATTCCATTCCATTCCATTGCATTCTATTCCATTGAATTCCATTCCATTCCGTTCCATTCCATTCCATTCCATTCCGTTCTACTCGGGTTGATTCCATTCCATTGCATTCCATTCCATTCTATTCCATTCCATTCCATTCGATTCCATTCTATTCCATTCCATTCTATTCCATTCCTTTCTATTCCATTCCATTCCATTCCATTCCCTTCCATTCCATTCCATTCGGTTCCATTCGTTTCCATTCGATTCCATTCCATTTCACTCCACTCCATTCCGTTCCGTTCCGTTCCGTTCCGTTCCGTTCCGTTCCATTCCGTTCCATTCCATTCCGTTCTACTCGGGTTGATTCCATTCTATTCCACTCCATTCCATTCGATTCCATTCGACTGCATTCGATTCCATTCCATTCCATTCCATTCCATTCCCTTTCATTCTATTCTATTGAATTCCATTCCATTCCATTCCATTCCATTCCTATCCATTCCATTCCATTCCATTCCATTCCATTCCATTCCGTTCTACTCGGGTTGATACCATTCCATTCCATTCCATTCCATTCCATTCCATTCCATTCCATTCCATTCCATTTGATTCGATTCCATTCCATTACATTCCATTCCATTCCGTTCTACTCGGGTTGATTCCATTCCATTCCATTCCATTCCATTCCATTCCATTCCATTCCATTCCATTCCATTCCATTCCATTCCATTCCATTACATTCCATTTGATTCGATTCCATTCCATTCCATTCCATTCCATTCCATTCCATTCCATTCCATTCCATTCCATTCCATTCTATTCCATGGAATTCCATTCCTTTCCATTCCATTCCATTCCATTCCATTCCATTCCATTCCATTCCATTCCATTCCATTCCATTCAATTCCATTCCGTTCTACTCGGGTTGATTCTGTTCCATTCCATTCCATTCCATTCCATTACATTCGATTCCATTCGATTCCATTGCATTCCATTCCATTCCATTCCATTCCAATCCATTACATTCTACTCGGGTTGATTCCCTTCCATTCCATTCCATTCCATTCCATTTCATTCCATTCAATTCCCTTCCATTCCATTCCATTCGGTTCCATTCGATTCCATTCGATTCCATTCCATTTCACTCCATTCCATTCCGTCCGTTCCGTTCCGTTCCGTTCCGTTCCATTCCGTTCCATTCCATTACGTTCTACTCGGGTTGAATCCATTCTATTCCACTCCATTCCATTCGATTCCATTCGATTCCATTCTAATCCATTCCATTCCATTCCATTCCATTCCATTCCTTTCCATTCCATTCCATTCCATTCGATTCCATTCGATTCCATTCCATTCCACTCCATTCCATTCCGTTCCATTCCATTCCATTCCATTCCATTCCATTCCGTTCTACTCGGGTTCATTCCATTCCATTCCATTCCATTCCATTGCATTCTATTCCATTGAATTCCATTCCATTCCGTTCCATTCCATTCCATTCCATTCCGTTCTACTCGGGTTGATTCCATTCCATTGCATTCCATTCCATTCCATTCCATTCCATTCCATTCGATTCCATTCTATTCCATTCCATTCCATTCCATTCCATTCCATTCCAATCCATTCCATTCTACTCGGGTTGATTCCATTCCATTCCATTCCATTCCATTCCATTCCATTCCTTTCCCTTCAATTCCATTCCATTCGGTTCCATTCGATTCCATTCGATCCCATTGCATTCCATTCGATTCCATTCCATTCCATTCCATTCCATTCCATTCCATTTCTTTCTATTCCATTGAATTCCATTCCATTCCATTCCATTCCATTCCATTCCATTCCATTCCAATCCATTACATTCTACTGGGGTTGATTCCATTCCATTCCATTCCATTCCATTCCATTCCATTCCATTCCATTCCATTCGGTTCCATTCGATTCTATTCGATTCCATTCCATTTCACTCCACTCCATTCCGTTCCGTTCCGTTCCGTTCCGTTCCGTTCCGTTCCATTCCGTTCCATTCCTTTCCGTTCTACTCGGGTTGATTCCATTCTATTCCACTCCATTCCATTCGATTCCATTCGATTCCATTCGATTCCATTCCATTCTATTCCATTCCATTCCATTCCATTCCATTCCATTCCATTCCATTCCCTTTCATTCTATTCTATTGAATTCCATTCCATTCCATTCCATTCCATTCCTATCCATTCCATTCCATTCCATTCCATTCCATTCCATTCCATTCCATTCCATTCCATTCCACTCCATTCCATTTGATTCGATTCCATTCCATTCCATTCCATTCCATTCCATTCCATTCCTTTCCCTTCCATTCCATTCCATTCGGTTCCATTCGATTCCATTCGATTCCATTCCATTCCATTCCATTCCATTCCATTCCATTCCATTCCATTCCATTCCATTCTATTCCATTGAATTCCATTCCATTCCATTCCATTCCATTCCATTCCATTCCATTCCATTCCTTTCCATTCCATTCCATTCCATTCCGTTTTACTCGGATTGATTCCATTCCATTCCATTCCATTCCATTCCATTCCATTTGATTCGATTCCATTCCATTCCATTCCATTCCATTCCATTCTATTCCATTGAATTCCATTCCATTCCATTCCATTCCATTCCATTCCATTCCATTCCATTCCATTCCATACCATTCGATTCCATTCCATTCCATTCCATTCAATTCCATTCCATTCCATTCCGTTCTACTCGGGTTCATTCCATTCCATTCCATTCCATTCCATTCCATTGCATTCGATTCCATTCGATTCCATTGCATTCCATTCCATTCCATTCCATTCCAATCCATTACATTCTACTCGGTTTGATTCCCTTCCATTCCATTCCATTCCATTCCATTTCATTCCATTCAATTCCCTTCCATTCCATTCCATTCGGTTCCATTCGATTCCATTCGATTCCATTCCATTTCACTCCATTCCATTCCGTTCCGTTCCGTTCCTTTCCGTTCCATTCCGTTCCATTCCATTACGTTCTACTCGGGTTGAATCCATTCTATTCCACTCCATTCCATTCGATTCCATTCGATTCCATTCTATTCCATTCCATTCCATTCCATTCCATTCCATTCCATTCCATTCCATTCCAATCCATTCCATTCTACTCGGGTTGATTCCATTCCATTCCATTCCATTCCATTCCATTCCATTCCATTCCATTCCATTCCATTCCATTCCATTCCATTCGATTCCATTGGATTCCATTCCATTCCATTCCATTCGATTCCATTCCATTCCATTCCATTCCATTCCATTCCATTCCTTTCGATTCCATTCCATTCCTTTCCATTCCATTCCATTCCATTCGATTCCATTCGATTCCATTCCATTCCATTCCATTCCATTCCATTCCATTCCATTCCATTCCATTCCATTGCATTCTATTCCATTGAATTCCATTCCATTCCTTTCCATTCCATTCCATTCCATTCCGTTCTACTCGGGTTGATTCCATTCCATTGCATTCCATTCCATTCCATTCCATTCGATTCCATTCTATTCCATTCCATTCCATTCCATTCCATTCCATTCCATTCCATTAAAATCCATTCCATTCTACTCGGGTTGATTCCATTCCATTCCATTCCATTCCAATCCATTCCATTCTACTCGGGTTGATTCCATTCCATTCCATTCCATTCCATTCCATTCCATTCCATTCCATTCCATTCCATTCCATTCCATTCCATTCGATTCCATTCGATTCCATTCCATTCCATTCCATTCGATTCAATTCCATTCCATTCCATTCCATTCCATTCCATTCCATTCCTTTCGATTCCATTCCATTCCATTCCATTCCATTCCATTCCACTCCATTCCATTCCATTCCATTCCATTCCATTCCATTCCATTCCGTTCTACTCGGGTTCATTCCATTCCATTCCATTCCATTCAATTGCATTCTATTCCATTGAATTCCATTCCATTCCATTCCATTCCATTCCGTTCTACTCGGGTTGATTCCATTCCATTCCATTCCATTCCATTCCATTCCATTCCATTCCATTCCATTCCATTCTATTCCATTTGATTCGATTCCATTCCATTCCATTCCATTCCATTCCATTCCATTCCATTGCATTCGATTCCATTCGATTCCATTGCATTCCATTCCATTCCATTCCATTCCAATCCATTACATTCTACTCGGGTTGATTCCCTTCCATTCCATTCCATTCCATTCCATTTCATTCCATTCAATTCCCTTCCATTCCATTCCATTCGGTTCCATTCGATTCCATTCGATTCCATTCCATTTCACTCCATTCCATTCCGTCCGTTCCGTTCCGTTCCGTTCCGTTCCATTCCGTTCCATTCCATTACGTTCTACTCGGGTTGAATCCATTCTATTCCACTCCATTCCATTCGATTCCATTCGATTCCATTCTAATCCATTCCATTCCATTCCATTCCATTCCATTCCTTTCGATTCCATTCCATTCCATTCCATTCCATTCCATTCCACTCCATTCCATTCCATTCCATTCCATTCCATTCCATTCCATTCCATTCCGTTCTACTCGGGTTCATTCCATTCCATTCCATTCCATTCAATTGCATTCTATTCCATTGAATTCCATTCCATTCCATTCCATTCCATTCCGTTCTACTCGGGTTGATTCCATTCCATTCCATTCCATTCCATTCCATTCCATTCCATTCCATTCCACTCCATTCCATTTGATTCGATTCCATTCCATTCCATTCCATTCCATTCCATTCCTTTCCCTTCCATTCCATTCCATTCGGTTCCATTCGATTCCATTCGATTCCATTCCATTCCATTCCATTCCATTCCATTCCATTCTATTCCATTGAATTCCATTCCATTCCATTCCATTCCATTCCATTCCATTCCATTCCATTCCATTCCTTTCCATTCCATTCCATTCCATTCCGTTCTACTCGGATTGATTCCATTCCATTCCATTCCATTCCATTCCATTCCATTCCATTCCATTCCATTTGATTCGATTCCATTCCATTCCATTACATTCCATTCCATTCTATTCCTTTGAATTCCATTCCATTCCATTCCATTCCATTCCATTCCATTCCATTCCATTCCATTCCATTCCATTCCATTCCATTCGATTCCATTGGATTCCATTCCATTCCATTCCATTCCATTCCATTCCATTCCATTCCGTTCTACTCGGGTTCATTCCATTCCATTCCATTCCATTCTATTCCATTGCATTCGATTCCATTCGATTCCATTGCATTCCATTCCATTCCATTCCATTCCAATCCATTACATTCTACTCGGTTTGATTCCCTTCCATTCCATTCCATTCCATTCCATTTCATTCCATTCAATTCCCTTCCATTCCATTCCATTCGGTTCCATTCGATTCCATTCGATTCCATTCCATTTCACTCCATTCCATTCCGTTCCGTTCCGTTCCGTTCCGTTCGATTCCGTTCCATTCCATTACGTTCTACTCGGGTTGAATCCATTCTATTCCACTCCATTCCATTCGATTCCATTCGATTCCATTCTATTCCATTCCATTCCATTCCATTCCATTCCATTCCATTCCATTCCAATCCATTTCATTCTATTCCGTTGAATTCCATTTCATTCCATTCCATTCCATTCCAATCCATTCCATTCTACTCGGGTTGATTCCATTCCATTCCATTCCATTCCATTCCATTCCATTCCATTCCATTCCATTCCATTCCATTCGATTCCATTCGATTCCATTCCATTCCATTCCATTCGATTCAATTCCATTCCATTCCATTCCATTCCATTCCATTCCATTCCTTTCGATTCCATTCCATTCCTTTCCATTAAATTCCATTCCATTCGATTCCATTCGATTCCATTCCATTCCATTCCATTCCATTCCATTCCATTCCATTCCATTCCATTCCATTCCATTGCATTCTATTCCATTGAATTCCATTCCATTCCGTTCCATTCCATTCCATTCCATTCCGTTCTACTCGGGTTGATTCCATTCCATTGCATTCCATTCCATTCCATTCCATTCGATTCCATTCTATTCCATTCCATTCCATTCCTTTCCATTCCATTCCATTCCATTAAAATCCATTCCATTCTACTCGGGTTGATTCCATTCCATTCCATTCCATTCCAATCCATTCCATTCTACTCGGGTTGATTCCATTCCATTCCATTCCATTCCATTCCATTCCATTCCATTCCATTCCATTCCATTCCATTCGATTCCATTCCCTTCCATTCCATTCAATTCGATTCCATTCCATTCCATTCCATTCCATTCCATTCCATTCCATTCCATTCCTTTCGATTCCATTCCATTCCATTCCATTCCATTCCACTCCATTCCATTCCATTCCATTCCATTCCATTCCATTCCATTCCATTCCATTCCGTTCTACTCGGGTTCATTCCATTCCATTCCATTCCATTCCATTGCATTCTATTCCATAGAATTCCATTCCAATCCATTCCATTCCATTCCGTTCTACTCGGGTTGATTCCATTCCATTCCATTCCATTCCATTCCATTCCATTCATTTCCATTCCATTCCATTCCATTTGATTCGATTCCATTCCATTCCATTCCATTCCATTCCGTTCTACCCGGGTTGATTCCATTCCATTCCATTCCATTCCATTCCATTCCATTCCATTCCATTCCATTCCATTCCATTCCATTCCATTCCATTCCATTCCATTCCATTCCATTCCATTCGATTCCATTCCATTCCATTCCATTCTATTCCATTCCATTCCATTCCATTCCATTCGATTCCATGGAATTCCATTCCATTCCATTCCATTCCATTCCATTCCATTCCATTCCATTCCATTCCATTCCATTCCATTCCATTCCATTCTATTCCATTTAATTCCATTCCATTCCATTCCATTCCATTCCATTCCATTCCATTCCATTCCATTCAATTCCATTCCGTTCTACTCGGGTTGATTCCGTTCCATTCCATTCCATTCCATTCCATTCCATTCCATTCCATTCCATTGCATTCGATTCCATTCGATTCCATTGCATTCCATTCCATTCCATTCCATTCCAATCCATTACATTCTACTCGGGTTGATTCCCTTCCATTCCATTCCATTCCATTCCATTCCATTTCATTCCATTCAATTCCCTTCCGTTCCATTCCATTCGGTTCCATTCGATTCCATTCGATTCCATTCCATTTCACTCCATTCCATTCCGTCCGTTCCGTTCCGTTCCGTTCCGTTCCATTCCGTTCCATTCCATTACGTTCTACTCGGGTTGAATCCATTCTATTCCACTCCATTCCATTCGATTCCATTCGATTCCATTCTATTCCATTCCATTCCATTCCATTCCATTCCATTCCATTCCATTCCATTTCATTCGATTCCGTTGAATTCCATTTCATTCCATTCCATTCCATTCCAATCCATTCCATTCTACTCGGGTTGATTCCATTCCATTCCATTCCATTCCATTCCATTCCATTCCAATCCATTCCATTCTACTCGGGTTGATTCCATTCCATTCCATTCCATTCCATTCCATTCCATTCCATTCCTTTCCCTTCCATTCCATTCCATTCGGTTCCATTCGATTCCATTCGATTCCATTCCATTCCATTCGATTCCATTCCATTCCATTCCATTCCATTCCATTCCATTTCATTCTATTCCATTGAATTCCATTCCATTCCATTCCATTCCATTCCATTCGATTCCATGGAATTCCATTCCATTCCATTCCATTCCATTCCATTCCATTCCATTCCATTCCATTCCATTCTATTCCATTTAATTCCATTCCATTCCATTCCATTCCATTCCATTCCATTCCATTCCATTCCATTCCATTCAATTCCATTCCGTTCTACTCGGGTTGATTCCGTTCCATTCCATTCCATTCCATTCCATTCCATTCCATTCCATTCCATTGCATTCGATTCCATTCGATTCCATTGCATTCCATTCCATTCCATTCCATTCCAATCCATTACATTCTACTCGGGTTGATTCCCTTCCATTCCATTCCATTCCATTCCATTCCATTTCATTCCATTCAATTCCCTTCCGTTCCATTCCATTCGGTTCCATTCGATTCCATTCGATTCCATTCCATTTCACTCCATTCCATTCCGTCCGTTCCGTTCCGTTCCGTTCCGTTCCATTCCGTTCCATTCCATTACGTTCTACTCGGGTTGAATCCATTCTATTCCACTCCATTCCATTCGATTCCATTCGATTCCATTCTATTCCATTCCATTCCATTCCATTCCATTCCATTCCATTCCATTTCATTCGATTCCGTTGAATTCCATTTCATTCCATTCCATTCCATTCCAATCCATTCCATTCTACTCGGGTTGATTCCATTCCATTCCATTCCATTCCATTCCATTCCAATCCATTCCATTCTACTCGGGTTGATTCCATTCCATTCCATTCCATTCCATTCCATTCCATTCCATTCCTTTCCCTTCCATTCCATTCCATTCGGTTCCATTCGATTCCATTCGATTCCATTCCATTCCATTCGATTCCATTCCATTCCATTCCATTCCATTCCATTCCATTTCATTCTATTCCATTGAATTCCATTCCATTCCATTCCATTCCATTCCATTCGATTCCATGGAATTCCATTCCATTCCATTCCATTACATTCCATTCCATTCCATTCCATTCCATTCCACTCTATTCCATTTAATTCCATTCCATTCCATTCCATTCCATTCCATTCCATTCCATTCCATTTAATTCCATTCCATTCCATTCCATTCCATTCCATTCCATTCCATTCCATTCCATTCCATTCCATTACATTTCACACCATTCCATTCCATTCCGTTCTGTTCCGTTCCGTTCCGTTCCATTCCGTTCCATTCCATTCCGTTCTACTCGGGTTGTTTCCATTCTATTCCACTCCATTCCATTCGATTCCATTCCATTCCATTCCATTCCATTCCATTCCATTCCATTCCATTCCATTCCTTTCGATTCCATTCCATTCCATTCCATTCCATTCCATTCCATTCCATTCCATTCCATTCTACTCGGGTTGATTCCATTCCATTCCATTCCATTCCATTCCATTCCATTCCCTTCCATTCCATTCCATTCCCTTCCTTTCCATTCCATTCGGTTCCATTCGATTCCATTTGATTCCATTCCAGTTCACTCCATTCCATTCCGTTCCATTCCGTTCCGTTCCGTTCCGTTCCATTCCATTCCGTTCTACTCGGGTTGATTCCATTCTATTCCACTCCATTCCATTCAATTCAATTCGATTCCATTCGATTCCATTCGATTCCATTCCATTCCATTCCATTCCATTCCATTCCATTCCATTCTATTCCATTGAATTCCATTCCATTCCATTGCATTCCATTCCAATCCATTCCATTCTACTCGGGTTGATTCCATTCCATTCCATTCGATTCCATTCCATTCCATTCCATTCCTTTCCATTCCATTCCATTCGATTTCGTTCGATTCCATTCCATTCCATTCCATTCCATTCAATTCCATTCCAATCCATTCCGTTCTACTCGGGTTGATTCCATTCCATTCCATTCCATTCCATTCCATTCCATTCCATTCCATTCCATTCGATTCCATTCCATTTCACTCCATTCCATTCCATTCCATTCCGTTCCGTTCCGTTCCGTTCCGTTCCATTCCGTTCCATTCCATTCCATTCCGTTCTACTCGGGTTGATTCCGTTCCATTCCATTCCATTCCATTCCATTCCATTCCATTCCATTGCATTCGATTCCATTCGATTCCATTGCATTCCATTCCATTCCATTCCATTCCTATCCATTACATTCTACTCGGGTTGATTCCCTTCCATTCCATTCCATTCCATTCCATTTCATTCCATTCAATTCCCTTCCATTCCATTCCATTCGGTTCCATTCGGTTCCATTCGATTCCATTCGATTCCACTTCATTTCACTCCATTCCATTCCGTTCCGTTCTGTTCCGTTCCGTTCCTTTCCGTTCCGTTCTTTTCGGGTTGATTCCACTCTATTCCACTCCATTCCATTCGATTCCATTCGATTCCATTCCATTCCATTCCATTCCATTCCATTCCATTCCATTCCATTCTATTCTATTGAATTCCATACCATTCCATTCCATTCCATTCCAATCCATACCATTCTACTCGTGTTGATTCCATTCCATTCCATTCCATTCCATTCCATTCCATTCCATTCCATTCCATTGCAATCCATTCCATTCTACTCGGGTTGATTCCATTCCATTCCATTCCATTCCATTCCATTCTCTTCCTTTCCATTCCATTCGGTTCCATTCCATTCCATTCGATTCCATTCCATTTCACTCCATTCCATTCCGTTCCGTTCCGTTCCGTTCCGTTCCATTCCGTTCCGTTCCATTCCATTCCGTTCTACTCGGGTTGATTCCATTCCATTCCACTCCATTCCATTCGATTCAATTCGATTCCATTCGATACCATTCCATTCCATTCCATTCCATTCCATTCCATTCCATTCCATTCCATTCTATTCCATTGAATTCCATTCCATTCCATTCCATTCCATTCCAATCCATTCCATTCTACTCGGGTTGATTCCATTCCATTCCATTCGATTCCATTCCATTCCATTCCATTCCTTTCCATTCCATTCCGTTCCATTCCATTCGATTCGATTCCATTCCATTCCATTCCATTCTATTCCATTCCATTCCATTCCGTTCTACTCGGGTTCATTCCATTCAATTCCATTCCATTCCATTCTATTCCATTCAATTCCATTCGATTCCATTCCATTCCATTCCATTCCATTCCATTCCATTCCATTCCATTCCATTCCATTCCATTCCGTTCTACTCGGGTTGATACCATTCCATTCCATTCCATTCCATTCCATTCCATTCCATTCCATTCCATTCCATTGAATTCCATTCCATGGAATTCCATTCCATTCCATTGAATTCCATTGCATTCCATTCCATTCCATTCCATTCCATTCCGTTCTACTCGGGTTGATTCCATTCCATTCCATTCCATTCCATTCCATTCCATTCCATTCAATTCCATTCGATTCCATTCGATTGCATTCCCTCCCATTCCATTCCATTCCATTCCATTCCATTCCATTCCATTCCAATCCATTCCATTCTACTCGGGTTGATTCCATTCCATTCCATTCTATTCCATTCCATTCCATTCCCTTAAATTACATTCCATTCGGTTCCATTCGATTCCATTGGATTCCATTCCATTTCACTCCATTCCATTCCGTTCCGTTCCGTTCCGTTCCGTTCCATTCCATTCTATTCGGGTTGATTCCATTCTATTCCACTCCATTCCATTCGATTCCATTCGGTTCCATTCGATTCCATTCGATTCCATTCCATTCCATTCCATTCCATTCCATTCCATTCCATTCTATTCTATTGAATTCCATTCCATTCCATTCCATTCCATTCCTATCCATTCCATTCTTCTCGGGTTGATTCCATTCCATTCCATTCCATTCCATTCCATTCCATTCCATTCCATTCCATTCCATTCCATTCCATTCCATTCCGTTCTACTCGGGTTCATTCCATTCCATTCCATTCCATTCCATTCCATTCCATTCCATTCCATTCCGTTCTACTCGGGTCCATTCCATTCCTTTCCATTCCATTCGATTCCATTCCATTCCATTCCACTCCATTCCATTCCATTCCATTCCAATCCATTCCATTCTACTCGGGTTGATTCCTTTCCATTCCATTCCATTCCATTCCATTCCATTCCATTCCACTCCATTCCATTCCATTCCATTCCATTCCATTCCATTCCATTCCATTCCATTCCATTCCATTCCATTCCATTCCATTCCATTCCATTCCGTTCTACTCGGGTTGTTTCCCTTCCATTCCATTCCATTCCATTCCATTGAATTCCATTCCATTCCATTCCATTGAATTCCATTCCATTCCATTCCATTCCGTTCCATTCTATTCCATTCCATTCCATTCCATTCTATTCCATTTAATTCCATTCCATTCCATTCCATTCCATTCCATTCCATTCCATTCCATTCCATTCCATTCCGTTCTACTCAGGTTGATTCCATTCTATTCCATTCCATTCCATTCCATTCCATTCCATTCCATTCCATTCTATTCTATTGAATTCCATTCCATTCCATTCCATTCCATTCCAATCCATTCCATTCTACTCGGATTTATTCCATTCCATTCCATTCCATTCCATTCCATTCCAATCCATTCCATTCTACTCGGGTTGATTCCATTCCATTCCATTCCATTCCATTCCATTCCATTCCATTCCATTCCATTCCCTTCCATTCCATTCCATTCCCTTCCTTTCCATTCCATTCGGTTCCATTCGATTCCATTTGATTCCATTCCAGTTCACTCCATTCCATTCCGTTCCGTTCCGTTCCGTTCCGTTCCGTTCCATTCCATTCCGTTCTACTCGGGTTGATTCCATTCTATTCCACTCCATTCCATTCAATTCAATTCGATTCCATTCGATTCCATTCGATTCCATTCCATTCCATTCCATTCCATTCCATTCCATTCCATTCCATTCTATTCCATTGAATTCCATTCCATTCCATTCCATTCCATTCCAATCCATTCCATTCTACTCGGGTTGATTCCATTCCATTCCATTCGATTCCATTCCATTCCATTCCATTCCTTTCCATTCCATTCCATTCGATTTCGTTCGATTCCATTCCATTCCATTCCATTCCATTCAATTCCATTCCAATCCATTCCGTTCTACTCGGGTTGATTCCATTCCATTCCATTCCATTCCATTCCATTCCATTCCATTCCATTCCATTCCATTCCATTCCATTTCACTCCATTCCGTTCCGTTCCATTCCGTTCCGTTCCGTTCCGTTCCGTTCCATTCCGTTCCATTCCATTCCGTTCTACTCGGGTTGATACCATTCTATTCCACTCCATTCCATTCGATTCCATTCCATTCCATTCCATTCCATTCCATTCCTTTCGATTCCATTCCATTCCATTCCATTCCATTCCATTCCAATCCATTCCATTCCATTCCATTCCATTCCATTCCGTTCCGTTCTACTCGGGTTCATTCCATTCCATTCCATTCCATTCCGTTCTACTCGGGTTGATTCCGTTCCATTCCATTCCATTCCATTCCATTCCATTCCATTCCATTTCATTCGATTCCATTCGATTCCATTGCATTCCATTCCATTCCATTCCATTCCTATCCATTACATTCTACTCGGGTTGATTCCCTTCCATTCCATTCCATTCCATTCCATTTCATTCCATTCAATTCCCTTCCATTCCATTCCATTCGGTTCCATTCGGTTCCATTCGATTCCATTCGATTCCACTTCATTTCACTCCATTCCATTCCGTTCCGTTCTGTTCCGTTCGGTTCCTTTCCGTTCCGTTCTTTTCGGGTTGATTCCACTCTATTCCATTCCATTCCATTCGATTCCATTCGATTCCATTCCATTCCATTCCATTCCATTCCATTCCATTCCATTCCATTCCATTCCATTCTATTCTATTGAATTCCATACCATTCCATTCCATTCCATTCCAATCCATTCCATTCTACTCGTGTTGATTCCATTCCATTCCATTCCATTCCATTCCATTCCATTCCATTCCATTCCATTCCATTCCATTGCAATCCATTCCATTCTACTCGGGTTGATTCCATTCCATTCCATTCCATTCCATTCCATTCTCTTCCTTTCCATTCCATTCGGTTCCATTCCATTCCATTCGATTCCATTCCATTTCACTCCATTCCATTCCGTTCCGTTCCGTTCCGTTCCGTTCCATTCAGTTCCGTTCCATTCCATTCCGTTCTACTCGGGTTGATTCCATTCCATTCCACTCCATTCCATTCGATTCAATTCGATTCCATTCGATACCATTCCATTCCATTCCATTCCATTCCATTCCATTCCATTCCATTCCATTCCATTCTATTCCATTGAATTCCATTCCATTCCATTCCATTCCATTCCAATCCATTCCATTCTACTCGGGTTGATTCCATTCCATTCCATTCGATTCCATTCCATTCCATTCCATTCCTTTCCATTCCATTCCGTTCCATTCCATTCGATTCGATTCCATTCCATTCCATTCCATTCAATTCCATTCCATTCCATTCCGTTCTACTCGGGTTCATTCCATTCCATTCCATTCCATTCCATTCTATTCCATTCAATTCCATTCGATTCCATTCCATTCATTTCCATTCCATTCCATTCCATTCCATTCCATTCCATTCCATTCCGTTCCATTCCATTCCATTCCATTCCGTTCTACTCGGGTTGATACCATTCCATTCCATTCCATTCCATTCCATTCCATTCCATTCCATTCCATTCCATTGAATTCCATTCCATGGAATTCCATTCCATTCCATTGAATTCCATTCCATTCCATTCCATTCCATTCCATTCCATTCCGTTCTACTCGGGTTGATTCCATTCCATTCCATTCCATTCCATTCCATTACATTAAATTTGATTCCATTCGATTCCATTCGATTCCATTCCATTCCTTTACATTATATTCCATTCCATTCCAATCCATTCCATTCTACTCGGGTTGATTCCATTCCATTCCATTCTATTCCATTCCATTCCATTCCCTTAAATTACATTCCATTCGGTTCCATTCGATTCCATTCGATTCCATTCCATTTCACTCCACTCCATTCCGTTCCGTTCCGTTCCGTTCCGTTCCGTTCCATTCCGTTCCATTCCATTCCGTTCTACTCGGGTTGATTCCATTCTATTCCACTCCATTCCATTCGATTCCATTCGATTCCATTCGATTCCATTCCATTCCATTCCATTCCATTCCCTTTCATTCTATTCTATTGAATTCCATTCCATTCCATTCCATTCCATTCCTATCCATTCCATTCCATTCCATTCCATTCCATTCCGTTCTACTCGGGTTGATTCCATTCCATTCCATTCCATTCCATTCCATTCCATTCAATTCCATTCGATTCCATTCGATTGCATTCCATTCCATTCCATTCCATTCCATTCCATTCCATTCCATTCCATTCCAATCCATTCCATTCTACTCGGGTTGATTCCATTCCATTCCATTCTATTCCATTCCATTCCATTCCCTTAAATTACATTCCATTCGGTTCCATTCGATTCCATTGGATTCCATTCCATTTCACTCCATTCCATTCCGTTCCGTTCCGTTCCGTTCCGTTCCATTCCATTCTATTCGGGTTGATTCCATTCTATTCCACTCCATTCCATTCGATTCCATTCGATTCCATTCGATTCCATTCGATTCCATTCCATTCCATTCCATTCCATTCCATTCCATTCCATTCTATTCTATTGAATTCCATTCCATTCCATTCCATTCCATTCCATTCCATTCCTATCCATTCCATTCTTCTCGGGTTGATTCCATTCCATTCCATTCCATTCCATTCCATTCCATTCCATTCCATTCCATTCCATTCCATTCCATTCCGTTCTACTCGGGTTCATTCCATTCCATTCCATTCCATTCCATTCCATTCCATTCCATTCCATTCCGTTCTACTCGGGTCCATTCCATTCCTTTCCATTCCATTCGATTCCATTCCATTCCATTCCACTCCATTCCATTCCATTCCATTCCAATCCATTCCATTCTACTCGGGTTGATTCCTTTCCATTCCATTCCATTCCATTCCATTCCATTCCATTCCACTCCATTCCATTCCATTCCATTCCATTCCATTCCATTCCATTCCATTCCATTCCGTTCTACTCGGGTTGTTTCCCTTCCATTCCATTCCATTCCATTCCATTCCATTCCATTCCATTCCATTCCATTCCATTCCATTGAATTCCATTCCATTCCATTCCATTCCGTTCCATTCTATTCCATTCCATTCCATTCCATTCTATTCCATTTAATTCCATTCCATTCCATTCCATTCCATTCCATTCCATTCCATTCCATTCCATTCCATTCCGTTCTACTCAGGTTGATTCCATTCCATTCCATTCCATTCCATTCCATTCCATTCCATTCCATTCCATTCTATTCTATTGAATTCCATTCCATTCCATTCCATTCCATTCCAATCCATTCCATTCTACTCGGATTTATTCCATTCCATTCCATTCCATTCCATTCCATTCCATTCCATTCCATTCCATTCCAATCCATTCCATTCTACTCGGGTTGATTCCATTCCATTCCATTCCTTTCCATTCCATTCCATTCCATTCCATTCCCTTCCTTTCCATTCCATTCGGTTCCATTCGATTCCATTCGATTCCATTCCATTTCACTCCATTCCATTCCGTTCCGTTCCGTTCCGTTCCTTTCCGTTCCTTTACGTTCCGTTCCATTCCATTCCGTTCTACTCGGGTTGATTCCATTCTATTCCACTCCATTCCATTCGATTCCATTCGATTCCATTCGATTCCATTCCATTCCATTCCATTCCATTCTATTTCATTCTATTCCATTGAATTCCATTCCATTCCATTCCATTCCATTCCATTCCATTCCAATCCATTCCATTCTACTCGGGTTGATTCCATTCCATTCCATTCCATTCCATTCCATTCAATTCCATTCCATTCCATTCCGTTCTACTCGGGTTCATTCCATTCCATTCCATTCCATTCCATTCCATTCCATTCCATTCCATTCCATTCCATTCCATTCCATTCGATTCCATTCCATTCCATTCCTTTCCATTCCATTCCATTCCATTCTATTCTATTCCATTTAATTCCATTCCATTCCATTCCATTCCATTCCATTCCATTCCATTCCATTCCATTCCATTCCGCTCTACTCGGGTAGATTCCGTTCCATTCCATTCCATTCCTTTCCATTCCATTCCATTCCATTGCATTCGATTCCATTCGATTCCATTGCATTGCATTCCATTCCATTCCATTCCATTCCATTCCAATCCATTCCATTCTACTCGGGTTGATTCCATTCCATTCCATTCCATTCCATTCCATTCCATTCCATTCCATTCCATTCCATTCCATTCTATTCCATTGAATTCCATTCCATTCCATTCCATTCCATTCCATTCCATTCCATTCCATTCCATTCCATTCCATTCCATTCCATTCGATTCCATTCCATTCCATTCCATTCAATTCCTTTCCATTCCATTCCGTTCTAGTCGGGTTCATTCCATTCCATTCCATTCCATTCCATTCTATTACATTCCATTCCACTCCATTCCATTCGATTCCATTCGATTCCATTCGATTCCATTCCATTCGATTCCATTCCATTCCAATCCATTCCATTCCATTCCATTCGATTCCATTCGATTCCATTCCATTCCATTCCATTCCATTCCATTCCATTCCATTCCATTCCATTCCATTCCGTTCTACTCGGGTTCATTCCATTCCATTCCATTCCATTCCATTGTATTCCATTCGATTCCATTCCATTCCATTCCATTCCATTCCATTCCATTCCATTCCATTCCATTCCATTCCTTTCCATTCCATTCCATTCCATTCCATTCTATTCCATTTAATTCCATTCCATTCCATTCCATTCCATTCCATTCCATTCCATTCCATTCCATTCCATTCCATTCCATGCCATTCCATTCCATTCGATTCCATTCGATTCCATTCCATACCATTCCATTCCATTCCATTCCAATCCATTCCATTCTACTCGGGTTGATTCCATTCCATTGCATTCCATTCCATTCCATTCCATTCCATTCCATTCCATTCCCTTCCTTTCCATTCCATTCGGTTCCATTCGATTCCATTCTATTCCATTCCATTTCTCTCCATTCCATTCCGTTCCGTTCCGTTCAGTTCCTTTCCGTTCCTTTCCGTTCCATTCCATTCCATTCCATTCCATTCCATTCCATTCCATTCCATTCTATTCTATTGAATTCCATTCCATTCCATTCCATTCCATTCCAATCCATTCCATTCTACTCGGATTTATTCCATTCCATTCCATTCCATTCCATTCCATTCCATTCCAATCCATTCCATTCTACTCGGGTTGATTCCATTCCATTCCATTCCTTTCCATTCCATTCCATTCCATTCCATTCCCTTCCTTTCCATTCCATTCGGTTCCATTCGATTCCATTCGATTCCATTCCATTTCACTCCATTCCATTCCGTTCCGTTCCGTTCCGTTCCTTTCCGTTCCTTTACGTTCCGTTCCATTCCATTCCGTTCTACTCGGGTTGATTCCATTCTATTCCACTCCATTCCATTCGATTCCATTCGATTCCATTCGATTCCATTCCATTCCATTCCATTCCATTCTATTTCATTCTATTCCATTGAATTCCATTCCATTCCATTCCATTCCATTCCATTCCATTCCAATCCATTCCATTCTACTCGGGTTGATTCCATTCCATTCCATTCCATTCCATTCCATTCAATTCCATTCCATTCCATTCCGTTCTACTCGGGTTCATTCCATTCCATTCCATTCCATTCCATTCCATTCCATTCCATTCCATTCCATTCCATTCCATTCCATTCGATTCCATTCCATTCCATTCCTTTCCATTCCATTCCATTCCATTCTATTCTATTCCATTTAATTCCATTCCATTCCATTCCATTCCATTCCATTCCATTCCATTCCATTCCGCTCTACTCGGGTAGATTCCGTTCCATTCCATTCCATTCCTTTCCATTCCATTCCATTCCATTGCATTCGATTCCATTCGATTCCATTGCATTGCATTCCATTCCATTCCATTCCATTCCATTCCAATCCATTCCATTCTACTCGGGTTGATTCCATTCCATTCCATTCCATTCCATTCCATTCCATTCCATTCCATTCCATTCCATTCCATTCCATTCTATTCCATTGAATTCCATTCCATTCCATTCCATTCCATTCCATTCCATTCCATTCCATTCCATTCCATTCCATTCCATTCCATTCCATTCCATTCCATTCCATTCCATTCCATTCTATTCCATTTAATTCCATTCCATTCCATTCCATTCCATTCCATTCCATTCCATTCCATTCCATTCCATTCCATTCAATTCCATTCCGTTCTACTCGGGTTGATTCCGTTCCATTCCATTCCATTCCATTCCATTCCATTCCATTCCATTCCATTGCATTCGATTCCATTCGATTCCATTGCATTCCATTCCATTCCATTCCATTCCAATCCATTACATTCTACTCGGGTTGATTCCCTTCCATTCCATTCCATTCCATTCCATTCCATTTCATTCCATTCAATTCCCTTCCGTTCCATTCCATTCGGTTCCATTCGATTCCATTCGATTCCATTCCATTTCACTCCATTCCATTCCGTCCGTTCCGTTCCGTTCCGTTCCGTTCCATTCCGTTCCATTCCATTACGTTCTACTCGGGTTGAATCCATTCTATTCCACTCCATTCCATTCGATTCCATTCGATTCCATTCTATTCCATTCCATTCCATTCCATTCCATTCCATTCCATTCCATTCCATTTCATTCGATTCCGTTGAATTCCATTTCATTCCATTCCATTCCATTCCAATCCATTCCATTCTACTCGGGTTGATTCCATTCCATTCCATTCCATTCCATTCCATTCCAATCCATTCCATTCTACTCGGGTTGATTCCATTCCATTCCATTCCATTCCATTCCATTCCATTCCATTCCTTTCCCTTCCATTCCATTCCATTCGGTTCCATTCGATTCCATTCGATTCCATTCCATTCCATTCGATTCCATTCCATTCCATTCCATTCCATTCCATTCCATTTCATTCTATTCCATTGAATTCCATTCCATTCCATTCCATTCCATTCCATTCGATTCCATGGAATTCCATTCCATTCCATTCCATTCCATTCCATTCCATTCCATTCCATTCCATTCCATTCTATTCCATTTAATTCCATTCCATTCCATTCCATTCCATTCCATTCCATTCCATTCCATTTAATTCCATTCCATTCCATTCCATTCCATTCCATTCCATTCCATTCCATTCCATTCCATTCCATTTCACACCATTCCATTCCATTCCGTTCTGTTCCGTTCCGTTCCGTTCCATTCCGTTCCATTCCATTCCGTTCTACTCGGGTTGTTTCCATTCTATTCCACTCCATTCCATTCGATTCCATTCCATTCCATTCCATTCCATTCCATTCCATTCCATTCCATTCCTTTCGATTCCATTCCATTCCATTCCATTCCATTCCATTCCATTCCATTCCATTCCATTCTACTCGGGTTGATTCCATTCCATTCCATTCCATTCCATTCCATTCCATTCCCTTCCATTCCATTCCATTCCCTTCCTTTCCATTCCATTCGGTTCCATTCGATTCCATTTGATTCCATTCCAGTTCACTCCATTCCATTCCGTTCCATTCCGTTCCGTTCCGTTCCGTTCCATTCCATTCCGTTCTACTCGGGTTGATTCCATTCTATTCCACTCCATTCCATTCAATTCAATTCGATTCCATTCGATTCCATTCGATTCCATTCCATTCCATTCCATTCCATTCCATTCCATTCCATTCTATTCCATTGAATTCCATTCCATTCCATTGCATTCCATTCCAATCCATTCCATTCTACTCGGGTTGATTCCATTCCATTCCATTCGATTCCATTCCATTCCATTCCATTCCTTTCCATTCCATTCCATTCGATTTCGTTCGATTCCATTCCATTCCATTCCATTCCATTCAATTCCATTCCAATCCATTCCGTTCTACTCGGGTTGATTCCATTCCATTCCATTCCATTCCATTCCATTCCATTCCATTCCATTCCATTCGATTCCATTCCATTTCACTCCATTCCATTCCATTCCATTCCGTTCCGTTCCGTTCCGTTCCGTTCCATTCCGTTCCATTCCATTCCATTCCGTTCTACTCGGGTTGATTCCGTTCCATTCCATTCCATTCCATTCCATTCCATTCCATTCCATTGCATTCGATTCCATTCGATTCCATTGCATTCCATTCCATTCCATTCCATTCCTATCCATTACATTCTACTCGGGTTGATTCCCTTCCATTCCATTCCATTCCATTCCATTTCATTCCATTCAATTCCCTTCCATTCCATTCCATTCGGTTCCATTCGGTTCCATTCGATTCCATTCGATTCCACTTCATTTCACTCCATTCCATTCCGTTCCGTTCTGTTCCGTTCCGTTCCTTTCCGTTCCGTTCTTTTCGGGTTGATTCCACTCTATTCCACTCCATTCCATTCGATTCCATTCGATTCCATTCCATTCCATTCCATTCCATTCCATTCCATTCCATTCCATTCTATTCTATTGAATTCCATACCATTCCATTCCATTCCATTCCAATCCATACCATTCTACTCGTGTTGATTCCATTCCATTCCATTCCATTCCATTCCATTCCATTCCATTCCATTCCATTGCAATCCATTCCATTCTACTCGGGTTGATTCCATTCCATTCCATTCCATTCCATTCCATTCCATTCTCTTCCTTTCCATTCCATTCGGTTCCATTCCATTCCATTCGATTCCATTCCATTTCACTCCATTCCATTCCGTTCCGTTCCGTTCCGTTCCGTTCCATTCCGTTCCGTTCCATTCCATTCCGTTCTACTCGGGTTGATTCCATTCCATTCCACTCCATTCCATTCGATTCAATTCGATTCCATTCGATACCATTCCATTCCATTCCATTCCATTCCATTCCATTCCATTCCATTCAATTCTATTCCATTGAATTCCATTCCATTCCATTCCATTCCATTCCAATCCATTCCATTCTACTCGGGTTGATTCCATTCCATTCCATTCGATTCCATTCCATTCCATTCCATTCCTTTCCATTCCATTCCGTTCCATTCCATTCGATTCGATTCCATTCCATTCCATTCCATTCAATTCCATTCCATTCCATTCCGTTCTACTCGGGTTCATTCCATTCCATTCCATTCCATTCCATTCTATTCCATTCAATTCCA
The DNA here is from genome assembly GCF_029281585.2 of Gorilla gorilla gorilla. Taxonomy (NCBI): domain Eukaryota; kingdom Metazoa; phylum Chordata; class Mammalia; order Primates; family Hominidae; genus Gorilla; species Gorilla gorilla. The sequence goes on from NC_073239.2 coordinate 59,914,326, forward strand.
TTCGATTCCATTCCATTCCATTCCATTCCATTCCATTCCATTCCATTCCATTCCATTCCATTCCATTCCATTCCATTCCATTCCGTTCTACTCGGGTTGATACCATTCCATTCCATTCCATTCCATTCCATTCCATTCCATTCCATTCCATTCCATTGAATTCCATTCCATGGAATTCCATTCCATTCCATTGAATTCCATTGCATTCCATTCCATTCCATTCCATTCCATTCCGTTCTACTCGGGTTGATTCCATTCCATTCCATTCCATTCCATTCCATTCCATTCCATTCAATTTCATTCGATTCCATTCGATTGCATTCCCTCCCATTCCATTCCATTCCATTCCATTCCATTCCATTCCATTCCAATCCATTCCATTCTACTCGGGTTGATTCCATTCCATTCCATTCTATTCCATTCCATTCCATTCCCTTAAATTACATTCCATTGGGTTCCATTCGATTCCATTGGATTCCATTCCATTTCACTCCATTCCATTCCGTTCCGTTCCGTTCCGTTCAGTTCCATTCCATTCTATTCGGGTTGATTCCATTCTATTCCACTCCATTCCATTCGATTCCATTCGGTTCCATTCGATTCCATTCGATTCCATTCCATTCCATTCCATTCCATTCCATTCCATTCCATTCTATTCTATTGAATTCCATTCCATTCCATTCCATTCCATTCCTATCCATTCCATTCTTCTCGGGTTGATTCCATTCCATTCCATTCCATTCCATTCCATTCCATTCCATTCCATTCCATTCCATTCCATTCCATTCCATTCCATTCCGTTCTACTCGGGTTCATTCCATTCCATTCCATTCCATTCCATTCCATTCCATTCCATTCCATTCCGTTCTACTCGGGTCCATTCCATTCCTTTCCATTCCATTCGATTCCATTCCATTCCATTCCACTCCATTCCATTCCATTCCATTCCAATCCATTCCATTCTACTCGGGTTGATTCCTTTCCATTCCATTCCATTCCATTCCATTCCATTCCATTCCACTCCATTCCATTCCATTCCATTCCATTCCATTCCATTCCATTCCATTCCATTCCATTCCATTCCATTCCATTCCATTCCATTCCATTCCATTCCATTCCGTTCTACTCGGGTTGTTTCCCTTCCATTCCATTCCATTCCATTCCATTCCATTCCATTCCATTCCATTCCATTGAATTCCATTCCATTCCATTCCATTCCGTTCCATTCTATTCCATTCCATTCCATTCCATTCTATTCCATTTAATTCCATTCCATTCCATTCCATTCCATTCCATTCCATTCCATTCCATTCCATTCCGTTCTACTCAGGTTGATTCCATTCTATTCCATTCCATTCCATTCCATTCCATTCCATTCCATTCTATTCTATTGAATTCCATTCCATTCCATTCCATTCCATTCCAATCCATTCCATTCTACTCGGATTTATTCCATTCCATTCCATTCCATTCCATTCCATTCCAATCCATTCCATTCTACTCGGGTTGATTCCATTCCATTCCATTCCATTCCATTCCATTCCATTCCATTCCATTCCCTTCCATTCCATTCCATTCCCTTCCTTTCCATTCCATTCGGTTCCATTCGATTCCATTTGATTCCATTCCAGTTCACTCCATTCCATTCCGTTCCGTTCCGTTCCGTTCCGTTCCGTTCCATTCCATTCCGTTCTACTCGGGTTGATTCCATTCTATTCCACTCCATTCCATTCAATTCAATTCGATTCCATTCGATTCCATTCGATTCCATTCCATTCCATTCCATTCCATTCCATTCCATTCCATTCCATTCTATTCCATTGAATTCCATTCCATTCCATTCCATTCCATTCCAATCCATTCCATTCTACTCGGGTTGATTCCATTCCATTCCATTCGATTCCATTCCATTCCATTCCATTCCTTTCCATTCCATTCCATTCGATTTCGTTCGATTCCATTCCATTCCATTCCATTCCATTCAATTCCATTCCAATCCATTCCGTTCTACTCGGGTTGATTCCATTCCATTCCATTCCATTCCATTCCATTCCATTCCATTCCATTCCATTTCACTCCATTCCATTCCATTCCATTCCGTTCCGTTCCGTTCCTTTCCGTTCCATTCCGTTCCATTCCATTCCGTTCTACTCGGGTTGATACCATTCTATTCCACTCCATTCCATTCGATTCCATTCCATTCCATTCCATTCCATTCCATTCCTTTCGATTCCATTCCATTCCATTCCATTCCATTCCATTCCAATCCATTCCATTCCATTCCATTCCATTCCATTCCGTTCCGTTCTACTCGGGTTCATTCCATTCCATTCCATTCCATTCCGTTCTACTCGGGTTGATTCCGTTCCATTCCATTCCATTCCATTCCATTCCATTCCATTCCATTGCATTCGATTCCATTCGATTCCATTGCATTCCATTCCATTCCATTCCATTCCTATCCATTACATTCTACTCGGGTTGATTCCCTTCCATTCCATTCCATTCCATTCCATTTCATTCCATTCAATTCCCTTCCATTCCATTCCATTCGGTTCCATTCGGTTCCATTCGATTCCATTCGATTCCACTTCATTTCACTCCATTCCATTCCGTTCCGTTCTGTTCCGTTCGGTTCCTTTCCGTTCCGTTCTTTTCGGGTTGATTCCACTCTATTCCATTCCATTCCATTCGATTCCATTCGATTCCATTCCATTCCATTCCATTCCATTCCATTCCATTCCATTCCATTCCATTCTATTCTATTGAATTCCATACCATTCCATTCCATTCCATTCCAATCCATTCCATTCTACTCGTGTTGATTCCATTCCATTCCATTCCATTCCATTCCATTCCATTCCATTCCATTCCATTCCATTCCATTGCAATCCATTCCATTCTACTCGGGTTGATTCCATTCCATTCCATTCCATTCCATTCCATTCTCTTCCTTTCCATTCCATTCGGTTCCATTCCATTCCATTCGATTCCATTCCATTTCACTCCATTCCATTCCGTTCCGTTCCGTTCCGTTCCGTTCCATTCAGTTCCGTTCCATTCCATTCCGTTCTACTCGGGTTGATTCCATTCCATTCCACTCCATTCCATTCGATTCAATTCGATTCCATTCGATACCATTCCATTCCATTCCATTCCATTCCATTCCATTCCATTCCATTCCATTCCATTCTATTCCATTGAATTCCATTCCATTCCATTCCATTCCATTCCAATCCATTCCATTCTACTCGGGTTGATTCCATTCCATTCCATTCGATTCCATTCCATTCCATTCCATTCCTTTCCATTCCATTCCGTTCCATTCCATTCGATTCGATTCCATTCCATTCCATTCCATTCAATTCCATTCCATTCCATTCCGTTCTACTCGGGTTCATTCCATTCCATTCCATTCCATTCCATTCTATTCCATTCAATTCCATTCGATTCCATTCCATTCATTTCCATTCCATTCCATTCCATTCCATTCCATTCCATTCCATTCCGTTCCATTCCATTCCATTCCATTCCGTTCTACTCGGGTTGATACCATTCCATTCCATTCCATTCCATTCCATTCCATTCCATTCCATTCCATTGAATTCCATTCCATGGAATTCCATTCCATTCCATTGAATTCCATTCCATTCCATTCCATTCCATTCCATTCCATTCCGTTCTACTCGGGTTGATTCCATTCCATTCCATTCCATTCCATTCCATTACATTAAATTTGATTCCATTCGATTCCATTCGATTCCATTCCATTCCTTTACATTATATTCCATTCCATTCCAATCCATTCCATTCTACTCGGGTTGATTCCATTCCATTCCATTCTATTCCATTCCATTCCATTCCCTTAAATTACATTCCATTCGGTTCCATTCGATTCCATTCGATTCCATTCCATTTCACTCCACTCCATTCCGTTCCGTTCCGTTCCGTTCCGTTCCGTTCCATTCCGTTCCATTCCATTCCGTTCTACTCGGGTTGATTCCATTCTATTCCACTCCATTCCATTCGATTCCATTCGATTCCATTCGATTCCATTCCATTCCATTCCATTCCATTCCCTTTCATTCTATTCTATTGAATTCCATTCCATTCCATTCCATTCCATTCCTATCCATTCCATTCCATTCCATTCCATTCCATTCCGTTCTACTCGGGTTGATTCCATTCCATTCCATTCCATTCCATTCCATTCCATTCAATTCCATTCGATTCCATTCGATTGCATTCCATTCCATTCCATTCCATTCCATTCCATTCCATTCCATTCCATTCCAATCCATTCCATTCTACTCGGGTTGATTCCATTCCATTCCATTCTATTCCATTCCATTCCATTCCCTTAAATTACATTCCATTCGGTTCCATTCGATTCCATTGGATTCCATTCCATTTCACTCCATTCCATTCCGTTCCGTTCCATTCCGTTCCGTTCCATTCCATTCTATTCGGGTTGATTCCATTCTATTCCACTCCATTCCATTCGATTCCATTCGATTCCATTCGATTCCATTCGATTCCATTCCATTCCATTCCATTCCATTCCATTCCATTCCATTCCATTCTATTCTATTGAATTCCATTCCATTCCATTCCATTCCATTCCATTCCATTCCTATCCATTCCATTCTTCTCGGGTTGATTCCATTCCATTCCATTCCATTCCATTCCATTCCATTCCATTCCATTCCATTCCATTCCATTCCATTCCGTCCTACTCGGGTTCATTCCATTCCATTCCATTCCATTCCATTCCATTCCATTCCATTCCATTCCGTTCTACTCGGGTCCATTCCATTCCTTTCCATTCCATTCGATTCCATTCCATTCCATTCCACTCCATTCCATTCCATTCCATTCCAATCCATTCCATTCTACTCGGGTTGATTCCTTTCCATTCCATTCCATTCCATTCCATTCCATTCCATTCCATTCCATTCCATTCTATTCTATTGAATTCCATTCCATTCCATTCCATTCCATTCCAATCCATTCCATTCTACTCGGATTTATTCCATTCCATTCCATTCCATTCCATTCCATTCCATTCCATTCCATTCCAATCCATTCCATTCTACTCGGGTTGATTCCATTCCATTCCATTCCTTTCCATTCCATTCCATTCCATTCCATTCCCTTCCTTTCCATTCCATTCGGTTCCATTCGATTCCATTCGATTCCATTCCATTTCACTCCATTCCATTCCGTTCCGTTCCGTTCCGTTCCTTTCCGTTCCTTTACGTTCCGTTCCATTCCATTCCGTTCTACTCGGGTTGATTCCATTCTATTCCACTCCATTCCATTCGATTCCATTCGATTCCATTCGATTCCATTCCATTCCATTCCATTCCATTCTATTTCATTCTATTCCATTGAATTCCATTCCATTCCATTCCATTCCATTCCATTCCATTCCAATCCATTCCATTCTACTCGGGTTGATTCCATTCCATTCCATTCCATTCCATTCCATTCAATTCCATTCCATTCCATTCCGTTCTACTCGGGTTCATTCCATTCCATTCCATTCCATTCCATTCCATTCCATTCCATTCCATTCCATTCCATTCCATTCGATTCCATTCCATTCCATTCCTTTCCATTCCATTCCATTCCATTCTATTCTATTCCATTTAATTCCATTCCATTCCATTCCATTCCATTCCATTCCATTCCATTCCATTCCATTCCGCTCTACTCGGGTAGATTCCGTTCCATTCCATTCCATTCCTTTCCATTCCATTCCATTCCATTGCATTCGATTCCATTCGATTCCATTGCATTGCATTCCATTCCATTCCATTCCATTCCATTCCAATCCATTCCATTCTACTCGGGTTGATTCCATTCCATTCCATTCCATTCCATTCCATTCCATTCCATTCCATTCCATTCCATTCTATTCCATTGAATTCCATTCCATTCCATTCCATTCCATTCCATTCCATTCCATTCCATTCCATTCCATTCCATTCCATTCCATTCCATTCGATTCCATTCCATTCCATTCCATTCAATTCCTTTCCATTCCATTCCGTTCTAGTCGGGTTCATTCCATTCCATTCCATTCCATTCCATTCTATTCCATTCCATTCCACTCCATTCCATTCGATTCCATTCGATTCCATTCGATTCCATTCCATTCGATTCCATTCCATTCCAATCCATTCCATTCCATTCCATTCGATTCCATTCGATTCCATTCCATTCCATTCCATTCCATTCCATTCCATTCCATTCCATTCCATTCCATTCCGTTCTACTCGGGTTCATTCCATTCCATTCCATTCCATTCCATTGTATTCCATTCGATTCCATTCCATTCCATTCCATTCCATTCCATTCCATTCCATTCCATTCCATTCCATTCCTTTCCATTCCATTCCATTCCATTGCATTCTATTCCATTTAATTCCATTCCATTCCATTCCATTCCATTCCATTCCATTCCATTCCATTCCATGCCATTCCATTCCATTCGATTCCATTCGATTCCATTCCATACCATTCCATTCCATTCCATTCCAATCCATTCCATTCTACTCGGGTTGATTCCATTCCATTGCATTCCATTCCATTCCATTCCATTCCATTCCATTCCATTCCCTTCCTTTCCATTCCATTCGGTTCCATTCGATTCCATTCTATTCCATTCCATTTCTCTCCATTCCATTCCGTTCCGTTCCGTTCAGTTCCTTTCCGTTCCTTTCCGTTCCATTCCATTCCATTCCATTCCATTCCATTCCATTCCATTCCATTCTATTCTATTGAATTCCATTCCATTCCATTCCATTCCATTCCAATCCATTCCATTCTACTCGGATTTATTCCATTCCATTCCATTCCATTCCATTCCATTCCATTCCAATCCATTCCATTCTACTCGGGTTGATTCCATTCCATTCCATTCCTTTCCATTCCATTCCATTCCATTCCATTCCCTTCCTTTCCATTCCATTCGGTTCCATTCGATTCCATTCGATTCCATTCCATTTCACTCCATTCCATTCCGTTCCGTTCCGTTCCGTTCCTTTCCGTTCCTTTCCGTTCCGTTCCATTCCATTCCGTTCTACTCGGGTTGATTCCATTCTATTCCACTCCATTCCATTCGATTCCATTCGATTCCATTCGATTCCATTCCATTCCATTCCATTCCATTCTATTTCATTCTATTCCATTGAATTCCATTCCATTCCATTCCATTCCATTCCATTCCATTCCAATCCATTCCATTCTACTCGGGTTGATTCCATTCCATTCCATTCCATTCCATTCCATTCAATTCCATTCCATTCCATTCCGTTCTACTCGGGTTCATTCCATTCCATTCCATTCCATTCCATTCCATTCCATTCCATTCCATTCCATTCCATTCCATTCCATTCGATTCCATTCCATTCCATTCCTTTCCATTCCATTCCATTCCATTCTATTCTATTCCATTTAATTCCATTCCATTCCATTCCATTCCATTCCATTCCATTCCATTCCATTCCATTCCATTCCGTTCTACTCGGGTAGATTCCGTTCCATTCCATTCCATTCCTTTCCATTCCATTCCATTCCATTGCATTCGATTCCATTCGATTCCATTGCATTGCATTCCATTCCATTCCATTCCATTCCATTCCAATCCATTCCATTCTACTCGGGTTGATTCCATTCCATTCCATTCCATTCCATTCCATTCCATTCCATTCCATTCCATTCTATTCCATTGAATTCCATTCCATTCCATTCCATTCAATTCCATTCCATTCCATTCCATTCCATTCCATTCCATTCGATTCCATTCGATTCCATTCCATTCCATTCCATTCAATTCCTTTCCATTCCATTCCGTTCTAGTCGGGTTCATTCCATTCCATTCCATTCCATTCCATTCTATTCCATTCCATTCCACTCCATTCCATTCGATTCCATTCGATTCCATTCGATTCCATTCCATTTGATTCCATTCCATTCCAATCCATTCCATTCCATTCCATTCGATTCCATTCGATTCCATTCCATTCCATTCCATTCCATTCCATTCCATTCCGTTCTACTCGGGTTCATTCCATTCCATTCCATTCCATTCCATTGTATTCCATTCGATTCCATTCCATTCCATTCCATTCCATTCCATTCCATTCCATTCCATTCCATTCCATTCCATTCCTTTCCATTCCATTCCATTCCATTCCATTCTATTCCATTTAATTCCATTCCATTCCATTCCATTCCATTCCATTCCATTCCATTCCATTCCATTCCATTCCATTCCATGCCATTCCATTCCATTCGATTCCATTCGATTCCATTCCATACCATTCCATTCCATTCCATTCCAATCCATTCCATTCTACTCGGGTTGATTCCATTCCATTGCATTCCATTCCATTCCATTCCATTCCATTCCATTCCCTTCCTTTCCATTCCATTCGGTTCCATTCGATTCCATTCTATTCCATTCCATTTCTCTCCATTCCATTCCGTTCCGTTCCGTTCAGTTCCTTTCCGTTCCTTTCCGTTCCGTTCCATTCCATTCCGTTCTACTCGGGTTGATTCCATTCTATTCCACTCCATTCCATTCGATTCCATTCGATTCCATTCGATTCCATTCCATTCCATTGCATTCCATTCTATTTCATTCTATTCCATTAAATTCCATTCCATTCCATTCCAATCCATTCCATTCTACTCGGGTTGATTCCATTCCATTCCATTCCATGCCATTCCATTCCATTCCATTCCATTCCATTCCATTCCATTCCATTCGATTCCAATCCATTCCATTCCATTCCATTCCTTTCCATTCAATTCCATTCCATACCATTCCGTTCTACTCGGGTTCATTCCATTCCATTCCATTCCACTCCATTCTATTCCATTCCATTCCATTCCATTCCATTCCATTCCATTCCATTCGATTCCATTCCATTCCATTCCATTCCATTCCATTCCATTCCATTCCATTCCATTCCATTCCATTCCATTCCATTCCATTCCATTCCATTCCATTTCACACCATTCCATTCCATTCCGTTCTGTTCCGTTCCGTTCCGTTCCATTCCGTTCCATTCCATTCCGTTCTACTCGGGTTGTTTCCATTCTATTCCACTCCATTCCATTCGATTCCACTCCATTCCATTCCATTCCATTCCATTCCATTCCATTCCATTCCATTCCATTCCTTTCGAATCCATTCCATTCCATTCCATTCCATTCCATTCCATTCCATTCCATTCCATTCTATTCCATTCTACTCGGGTTGATTCCATTCCATTCCATTCCATTCCATTCCATTCCATTCCATTCCATTCCATTCCATTCCATTCCATTCCATTCCCTTCCATTCCATTCCATTCCCTTCCTTTCCATTCCATTCGGTTCCATTCGATTCCATTTGATTCCATTCCAGTTCACTCCATTCCATTCCGTTCCGTTCCGTTCCGTTCCGTTCCGTTCCATTCCATTCCGTTCTACTCGGGTTGATTCCATTCTATTCCACTCCACTCCATTCAATTCAATTCGATTCCATTCGATTCCATTCGATTCCATTCCATTCCATTCCATTCCATTCCATTCCATTCCATTCCATTCTATTCCATTGAATTCCATTCCATTCCATTCCATTCCATTCCAATCCATTCCATTCTACTCGGGTTGATTCCATTCCATTCCATTCGATTCCATTCCATTCCATTCCATTCCTTTCCATTCCATTCCATTCGATTTCGTTCGATTCCATTCCATTCCATTCCATTCCATTCAATTCCATTCCATTCCATTCCGTTCTACTCGGGTTGATTCCATTCCATTCCATTCCATTCCATTCCATTCCATTCCATTCCATTCCATTCGATTCCATTCCATTTCACTCCATTCCATTCCATTCCATTCCGTTCCGTTCCGTTCCGTTCCGTTCCATTCCGTTCCATTCCATTCCGTTCTACTCGGGTTGATACCATTCTATTCCACTCCATTCCATTCGATTCCATTCCATTCCATTCCATTCCATTCCATTCCTTTCGATTCCATTCCATTCCATTCCATTCCATTCCATTCCATTCCAATCCATTCCATTCCATTCCATTCCATTCCATTCCGTTCCGTTCTACTCGGGTTGATTCCGTTCCATTCCATTCCATTCCATTCCATTCCATTCCATTGCATTCGATTCCATTCGATTCCATTGCATTCCATTCCATTCCATTCCATTCCTATCCATTACATTCTACTCGGGTTGATTCCCTTCCATTCCATTCCATTCCATTCCATTTCATTCCATTCAGTTCCCTTCCATTCCACTCCATTCGGTTCCATTCGGTTCCATTCGATTCCATTCGATTCCACTTCATTTCACTCCATTCCATTCCGTTCCGTTCTGTTCCGTTCCGTTCCTTTCCGTTCCGTTCTTTTCGGGTTGATTCCACTCTATTCCACTCCATTCCATTCGATTCCATTCGATTCCATTCCATTCCATTCCATTCCATTCCATTCCATTCCATTCCATTCCATTCCATTCTATTCTATTGAATTCCATACCATTCCATTCCATTCCATTCCAATCCATTCCATTCTACTCGGGTTGATTAAATTCCATTCCATTCCATTCCATTCCATTCCATTCCATTCCATTCCATTCCATTGCAATCCATTCCATTCTACTCGGCTTGATTCCATTCCATTCCATTCCATTCCATTCCATTCTCTTCCTTTCCATTCCATTCGGTTCCATTCCATTCCATTCGATTCCATTCCATTTCACTCCATTCCATTCCGTTCCGTTCCGTTCCGTTCCGTTCCATTCCGTTCCGTTCCATTCCATTCCGTTCTACTCAGGTTGATTCCATTCCATTCCACTCCATTCCATTCGATTCAATTCGATTCCATTCGATACCATTCCATTCCATTCCATTCCATTCCATTCCATTCCATTCCATTCCATTCCATTCTATTCCATTGAATTCCATTCCATTCCATTCCATTCCATTCCAATCCATTCCATTCTACTCGGGTTGATTCCATTCCATTCCATTCGATTCCATTCCATTCCATTCCATTCCTTTCCATTCCATTCCGTTCCATTCCATTCGATTCGATTCCATTCCATTCCATTCCATTCAATTCCATTCCATTCCATTCCGTTCTACTCGGGTTCATTCCATTCCATTCCATTCCATTCCATTCTATTCCATTCAATTCCATTCGATTCCATTCCATTCCATTCCATTCCATTCCATTCCATTCCATTCCATTCCATTCCATTCCATTCCATTCCGTTCTACTCGGGTTGATACCATTCCATTCCATTCCATTCCATTCCATTCCATTCCATTCCATTCCATTGAATTCCATTCCATGGAATTCCATTCCATTCCATTGAATTCCATTCCATTCCATTCCATTCCATTCCATTCCGTTCTACTCGGGTTGATTCCATTCCATTCCATTCCATTCCATTCCATTCCATTCCATTCAATTCCATTCGATTCCATTCGATTGCATTCCATTCCATTCCATTCCATTCCATTCCATTCCATTCCATTCCATTCCAATCCATTCCATTCTACTCGGGTTGATTCCATTCCATTCCATTCTATTCCATTCCATTCCATTCCCTTAAATTACATTCCATTCGGTTCCATTCGATTCCATTGGATTCCATTCCATTTCACTCCATTCCATTCCGTTCCGTTCCGTTCCGTTCCGTTCCATTCCATTCTATTCGGGTTGATTCCATTCTATTCCACTCCATTCCATTCGATTCCATTCGATTCCATTCGATTCCATTCGATTCCATTTCATTCCATTCCATTCCATTCCATTCCATTCCATTCTATTCTATTGAATTCCATTCCATTCCATTCCATTCCATTCCATTCCTATCCATTCCATTCTTCTCGGGTTGATTCCATTCCATTCCATTCCATTCCATTCCATTCCATTCTATTCCATTCCATTCCATTCCGTTCTACTCGGGTTCATTCCATTCCATTCCATTCCATTCCATTCCATTCCATTCCATTCCATTCCGTTCTACTCAGGTCCATTCCATTCCTTTCCATTCCATTCGATTCCATTCCATTCCATTCCACTCCATTCCATTCCATTCCATTCCAATCAATTCCATTCTACTCGGGTTGATTCCTTTCCGTTCCATTCCATTCCATTCCATTCCATTCCACTCCATTCCATTCCATTCCATTCCATTCCATTCCATTACATTCCATTCCATTCCATTCCGTTCTACTCGGGTTGTTTCCCTTCCATTCCATTCCATTCCATTCCATTCCATTCCATTCCATTCCATTCCATTGAATTCCATTCCATTCCATTCCATTCCGTTCCATTCTATTCCATTCCATTCCATTCCATTCTATTCCATTTAATTCCATTCCATTCCATTCCATTCCATTCCATTCCATTCCATTCCATTCCGTTCTACTCAGGTTGATTCCATTCCATTCCATTCCATTCCATTCCATTCCATTCCATTCCATTCTATTCTATTGAATTCCATTCCATTCCATTTCATTCCATTCCAATCCATTCCATTCTACTCGGATATATTCCATTCCATTCCATTCCATTCCATTCCATTCCAATCCATTCCATTCTACTCGGGTTGATTCCATTCCATTCCATTCCTTTCCATTCCATTCCATTCCATTCCATTCCCTTCCTTTCCATTCCATTCGGTTCCATTCGATTCCATTCGATTCCGTTCCATTTCACTCCATTCCATACCGTTCCGTTCCGTTCCGTTCCTTTCCGTTCCTTTCCGTTCCGTTCCATTCCATTCCGTTCTACTCGGGTTGATTCCATTCTATTCCACTCCATTCCATTCGATTCCATTCGATTCCATTCGATTCCATTCCATTCCATTCCATTCCATTCTATTTCATTCTATTCCATTGAATTCCATTCCATTCCATTCCATTCCATTCCATTCCAATCCATTCCATTCTACTCGGGTTGATTCCATTCCATTCCATTCGATTCCATTCCATTCCATTCCATTCCATTCCATTCCATTCCATTGGATTCCATTCCATTCCATTCCATTCCATTCCATTCAATTCCATTCCATTCCATTCCGTTCTACTCGGGTTCATTCCATTCCATTCCATTCCATTCCATTCCATTCCATTCCATTCCATTCCATTCCATTCCATTCCATTCCATTCCATTCCATTCCATTCGATTCCATTCCATTCCATTCCTTTCCATTCCATTCCATTCCATTCCATTCCATTCCATTCCATTCCATTCCGTTCTACTCGGGTAGATTCCGTTCCATTCCATTCCATTCCTTTCCATTCCATTCCATTCCATTGCATTCGATTCCATTCGATTCCATTGCATTGCATTCCATTCCATTCCATTCCATTCCAATCCATTACATTCTACTCGTGTTGATTCCATTCCATTCCATTCCATTCCATTCCATTCCGTTTTACTTGGTTTGATCATTCCATTCCATTCCATTCCATTCCATTCCATTCCGTTCCGTTCTGCTCGGGTTGATCATTCCATTCCATTCCATTCCATTCCATTCCATTCCATTCCATTCCATTCCATTCCATTCCATTCCATTCCATTCCGTTCTACTCGGGTTGATTCCATTCCGTTCTGTTCCGCTCCGTTCCGTTCCGTTCTACTCGGGTTTACTCCATTCTATTCCATTCCATTGCATTCCATTCCATTCCATTCCATTCCATTCCATTCCATTCCATTCCATTCCATTCCATTCCGTTCTGCTCGGGTTGATCTTTCCATTCCATTCCATTCCATTCCATTCCATTCCATTCCATTCCGTTCTGCTCGGGTTGATCTTTCCATTCCATTCCATTCCATTCCATTCCATTCCATTCCATTCCATTCCATTCCATTCCATTCCATTCCATTCCATTCCTTTCCATTCCATTCGATTCCATTCCATTCCATTCCATTCCATTCCGTTCTACTCGGGTTGATTCCATTCCGTTCCGTTCCGCTCCGTTCCGTTCCGTTCTACTTGGGTTTACTCCATTCTATTCCATTCCATTGCATTCCATTCCATTCCATTCCATTCCATTCCATTCCATTCCATTCCATTCCGTTCTGCTCGGGTTGATCATTCCATTCCATTCCATTCCATTCCATTCCATTCCACTCATTTCCATTCCATTCCATTCCATTCCATTCCATTCCATTCCATTCCATTCCACTCCTTTCCATTCCATTCCATTCCATTCCATTCCATTCCATTCCACTCCTTTCCATTCCATTCCATTCCACTCCATTCCATTCCACTCCTTTCCTTTCCATTCCATTCCACTCCATTCCATTACATTCCATTCCATTCTATTCCGTTCCGTTATGCTCGGGTTGATCAATCCATTCCATTCCATTCCATTCCATTCCATTCCATTCCATTCCATTCCATTCCATTCCATTCTGTTCTACTCGGGTTGATTCCATTCTATTCAATTCCATTCCAATCCATTCCGCTCCATTCCATTCAATTCCATTCCTTTCCATTCCATTCCGTTCTACTCGGTTTCATTCCATTCCATCCCATTCTGTTCCATTCCGTTCCGTTCCATTCCATTCCATTCCATTCCGTTCTACTCGTGTTGATTCTATTCCATTCCATTCCATTCCATTCTATTCCATTGAATTCCATTCCATTCCATTCCATTCCATTCCATTCCATTCCATTCCATTCCATTCCATTCCATTCCGTTCTACTCGGGTTGATTCCATTCCGTTCCGTTCCGTTCCGTTCCGTTCCGTTCTACTCGGGTTGATTCCATTCCATTCCATTCCATTCCATTCCATTCCATTCCATTCCATTCCATTCCATTCCATTCCATTCCGTTCTACTCGGGTTGATTCCATTCCGTTCCATTCCGTTCCATTCCATTCCATTCCATTACATTCCATTCCATTCGATTCCATTCCATTCCATTCCATTCCATTCCAATCCATTCAATTCCATTCCGTTCTACTCGGGTTGATTCCGTTCCATTCCATTCCATTCCATTCCATTCCATTCCATTCCATTCCATTCCATTCCATTGCATTCGATTCCATTCCTTTCCATTCCATTCGATTCCATTCCATTCCATTCCATTCCGTTCTGCTCGGGTTGATCTTTCCATTCCATTCCATTCCATTCCATTCCATTCCATTCCATTCCATTCCATTCCATTCCACTCCTTTCCATTCCATTCCTTTCCATTCCATTCCATTCCATTCCACTCCTTTCCATTCCATTCCATTCCATTCCATTCCATTCCACTCCTTTCCATTCCATTCCATTCCATTCCATTCCATTCCATTCCACTCCTTTCCATTCCATTCCATTCCATTCCATTCCACTCCTTTCCATTCCATTCCATTCCATTCCATTCCATTCCATTCCACTCCTTTCCATTCCATTCCATTCCACTACATTCCATTCCATTCCATTCCATTCTATTCCGTTCCGTTCTCCTCGGGTTGATCAATCCATTCCATTCCATTCCATTCCATTCCATTCCATTCCATTCCGTTCTACTCGGTTTGATTCCATTCTATTCAATTCCATTCCAATCCTTTCCGCTCCATTCCATTCCATTCCATTCCTTTCCATTCCATTCCGTTCTACTCGGGTTCATTCCATTCCATTCCGTTCTGTTCCATTCCGTTCCGTTCCGTTCCATTCCATTCCATTCCATTCCGTTCTACTCGTGTTGATTCTATTCCATTCCATTCCATTCGATTCTATTCCGTTGAATTCCATTCCATTCCATTCCATTCCATTCCATTCCATTCCATTCCATTCCGTTCTACTCGGGTTGATTCCATTCCGTTCCGTTCCGTTCCGTTCCGTTCCGTTCTACTCGGGTTGATTCCATTCCATTCCATTCCATTCCATTCCATTCCATTCCATTCCATTCCATTCCATTCCTTTCTGTTCTACTCGGGTTGATTCCATTCCGTTCCGTTCCGCTCCGTTCCGTTCCGTTCTACTCGGGTTTACTCCATTCTATTCCATTCCATTCCATTCTCTACATTCCCTTCCATTCCATTCCATTCTATTCCATTCCATTCTGTTGTGCTCGGGTTGATCATTCCATTCCATTCCATTCCATTCCATTCCATTCCATTCCATTCCATTCCATTCCATTCCTTTCCATTCCATTCCGTTCCATTCCATTCCATTCCATTCCATTCCATTCCGTTCCATTCTACTCGGGTTGATCTTTCCTTTCCATTCCATTCCATTCCATTCCATTCCAATCCATTCAATTCCGTTCTGCTCGGGTTGATCATTCCATTCCATTCCATTCCATTCCATTCTATTCCATTCCATTCCACTCCATTCCATTCCATGCCATTCCACTCCTTTCCATTCCATTCCATTCCATTACATTACATTACATTACATTCCACTCCTTTCCATTCCATGCCATTCCACTCCTTTCCATTCCATTCCATTCCATTACATTACATTCCATTCCATTCCACTCCTTTCCATTCCATTCCATTCCATTCCATTCCATTCCATTCCACTCCTTTCCATTCCATTCCATTCCACTCCATTCCATTACATTCAGTTCTACTTGAGTTCATTCCATTCCGTTCCGTTCCGTTCCGTTCCGTTCCATTCTATTCCATTCCATTCCGTTCTACTCGAGTTGATTCCATTCTACTCCATTCCATTCCATTCGATTCCATTCCGTTCTACTCGGGTTAATCATTCCATTCCATTCCATTCCATTCCATTCCATTCCATTCCATTCCATTCCATTCCATTCCGTTCCATTCTACTCGGGTTGATCTTTCCTTTCCATTCCATTCCATTCCATTCCATTCCATTCCAATCCATCCAATTCCGTTCTACTCGGGTTCATTCCATTCCATTCCATTCCTTTCCATTCCACTCCATACCATTCCATTCCGTTCTACTCGGGTTGATTCCATTCTATTCAATTCCATCCCATTCCATTCAATTCCATTCAATTCCATTCCATTCCATTCCATTCCATTCCATTCCATTCCATTCCATTCTACTCGGTTGATTCCATTCTATTCCATTCCATTCCATTCGATTCCATTCGATTTGATTCGATTCCATTCCATTCAATTCCATTCCATTCCATTCCGTTCTACTCGGGTTCGTTCCATTCCGTTCCGTTCCATTCTGTTCCGTTCCGTTCCACTCCATTCCATTCCATTCCATTCCATTCCATTCCATTCCATTCCGTTCTACTCGGGTTGATTCCATTCTATTCCATTCCATTCCATTCCATTCGATTCCATTCGATTCCATTCCATTCCATTCCAATCCATTCCATTCCATTCCATTCCATTCTATTCTACTCGGGTTGATTCCATTCCATTCCATTGCATTCTGTTCCGTTCCATTCTGTTCCGTTCCGTTCCGTTCTACTCTGGTTGATTCCATTCTATTCCATTCCATTCCATTCCATTCCATTCCATTCCATTCCGTTTTACTTGGGTTGATCATTCCATTCCATTCCATTCCATTCCATTGCATTCCGTTCCGTTCTGCTCGGGTTGATCATTCCATTCCATTCCATTCCATTCCATTCCATTCCATTCCATTTCATTCCATTCCATTCCATTCCGTTCTACTCGGGTTGATTCCATTCCGTTCTGTTCCGCTCCGTTCCGTTCCGTTCTACTCGGGTTTACTCCATTCTATTCCATTCCATTGCATTCCATTCCATTCCATTCCATTCCATTCCATTCCATTCCATTCCATTCCATTCCATTCCGTTCTGCTCGGGTTGATCTTTCCATTCCTTTCCATTCCATTCCATTCCATTCCATTCCATTCCATTCCATTCCATTCCATTCCATTCCTTTCCATTCCATTCGATTCCATTCCATTCCATTCCATTCCATTCCGTTCTACTCGGGTTGATTCCATTCCGTTCCGTTAAGCTCCGTTCCGTTCCGTTCTACTTGGGTTTACTCCATTCTATTCCATTCCATTGCATTCCATTCCATTCCATTCCATTCCGTTCTGCTCGGGTTGATCATTCCATTCCATTCCATTCCATTCCATTCCACTCCATTCCATTCCATTCCACTCCTTTCCATTCCATTCCATTCCATTCCATTCCATTCCATCCCACTCCTTTCCATTCCATTCCATTCCATTCCATTCCATTCCATTCCATTCCATTCCACTCCTTTCCATTCCATTCCATTCATTCCATTCTATTCCATTGAATTCCATTCCATTCCATTCCATTCCATTCCATTCCATTCCATTCCATTCTGTTCTACTCGGGTTGATTCCATTCCGTTCCGTTCCGTTCCGTTCCGTTCTACTCGGGTTGATTCCATTCCATTCCATTCCATTCCATTCCATTCCATTCCATTCCATTCCATTCCATTCCGTTCTACTCGGGTTTATTCCATTCCGTTCCGTTCCTCTCCGTTCCGTTCCGTTCTACTCGGGTTTACTCCATTCTATTCCATTGCATTCCATTCTTTCCATTCCATTCCATTCAATTCCATTCCATTCCATTCCATTCCATTCTGTTATGCTCGGGTTGATCATTCCATTCCATTCCATTCCATTCCATTCCATTCCATTCCATTCCATTCCATTCCATTCCTTTCCATTCCATTCCATTCCATTCCATTCCATTCCATTCCATTCCATTCCATTCCATTCCATTCCGTTCTACTCGGGTTCATTCCATTCCATTCCATTCCATTCCATTCTATTCCATTCAATTCCATTCGATTCCATTCCATTCCATTCCATTCCATTCCATTCCATTCCATTCCATTCCATTCCATTCCATTCCATTCCATTCCGTTCTACTCGGGTTGATACCATTCCATTCCATTCCATTCCATTCCATTCCATTCCATTCCATTCCATTGAATTCCATTCCATGGAATTCCATTCCATTCCATTGAATTCCATTGCATTCCATTCCATTCCATTCCATTCCATTCCGTTCTACTCGGGTTGATTCCATTCCATTCCATTCCATTCCATTCCATTCCATTCCATTCAATTCCATTCGATTCCATTCGATTGCATTCCCTCCCATTCCATTCCATTCCATTCCATTCCATTCCATTCCATTCCAATCCATTCCATTCTACTCGGGTTGATTCCATTCCATTCCATTCTATTCCATTCCATTCCATTCCCTTAAATTACATTCCATTCGGTTCCATTCGATTCCATTGGATTCCATTCCATTTCACTCCATTCCATTCCGTTCCGTTCCGTTCCGTTCCGTTCCATTCCATTCTATTCGGGTTGATTCCATTCTATTCCACTCCATTCCATTCGATTCCATTCGGTTCCATTCGATTCCATTCGATTCCATTCCATTCCATTCCATTCCATTCCATTCCATTCCATTCTATTCTATTGAATTCCATTCCATTCCATTCCATTCCATTCCTATCCATTCCATTCTTCTCGGGTTGATTCCATTCCATTCCATTCCATTCCATTCCATTCCATTCCATTCCATTCCATTCCATTCCATTCCATTCCATTCCATTCCGTTCTACTCGGGTTCATTCCATTCCATTCCATTCCATTCCATTCCATTCCATTCCATTCCATTCCGTTCTACTCGGGTCCATTCCATTCCTTTCCATTCCATTCGATTCCATTCCATTCCATTCCACTCCATTCCATTCCATTCCATTCCAATCCATTCCATTCTACTCGGGTTGATTCCTTTCCATTCCATTCCATTCCATTCCATTCCATTCCATTCCACTCCATTCCATTCCATTCCATTCCATTCCATTCCATTCCATTCCATTCCATTCCATTCCATTCCATTCCATTCCATTCCATTCCGTTCTACTCGGGTTGTTTCCCTTCCATTCCATTCCATTCCATTCCATTCCATTCCATTCCATTCCATTCCATTGAATTCCATTCCATTCCATTCCATTCCGTTCCATTCTATTCCATTCCATTCCATTCCATTCTATTCCATTTAATTCCATTCCATTCCATTCCATTCCATTCCATTCCATTCCATTCCATTCCATTCCGTTCTACTCAGGTTGATTCCATTCTATTCCATTCCATTCCATTCCATTCCATTCCATTCCATTCTATTCTATTGAATTCCATTCCATTCCATTCCATTCCATTCCAATCCATTCCATTCTACTCGGATTTATTCCATTCCATTCCATTCCATTCCATTCCATTCCAATCCATTCCATTCTACTCGGGTTGATTCCATTCCATTCCATTCCATTCCATTCCATTCCATTCCATTCCATTCCCTTCCATTCCATTCCATTCCCTTCCTTTCCATTCCATTCGGTTCCATTCGATTCCATTTGATTCCATTCCAGTTCACTCCATTCCATTCCGTTCCGTTCCGTTCCGTTCCGTTCCGTTCCATTCCATTCCGTTCTACTCGGGTTGATTCCATTCTATTCCACTCCATTCCATTCAATTCAATTCGATTCCATTCGATTCCATTCGATTCCATTCCATTCCATTCCATTCCATTCCATTCCATTCCATTCCATTCTATTCCATTGAATTCCATTCCATTCCATTCCATTCCATTCCAATCCATTCCATTCTACTCGGGTTGATTCCATTCCATTCCATTCGATTCCATTCCATTCCATTCCATTCCTTTCCATTCCATTCCATTCGATTTCGTTCGATTCCATTCCATTCCATTCCATTCCATTCAATTCCATTCCAATCCATTCCGTTCTACTCGGGTTGATTCCATTCCATTCCATTCCATTCCATTCCATTCCATTCCATTCCATTCCATTTCACTCCATTCCATTCCATTCCATTCCGTTCCGTTCCGTTCCGTTCCGTTCCATTCCGTTCCATTCCATTCCGTTCTACTCGGGTTGATACCATTCTATTCCACTCCATTCCATTCGATTCCATTCCATTCCATTCCATTCCATTCCATTCCTTTCGATTCCATTCCATTCCATTCCATTCCATTCCATTCCAATCCATTCCATTCCATTCCATTCCATTCCATTCCGTTCCGTTCTACTCGGGTTCATTCCATTCCATTCCATTCCATTCCGTTCTACTCGGGTTGATTCCGTTCCATTCCATTCCATTCCATTCCATTCCATTCCATTCCATTGCATTCGATTCCATTCGATTCCATTGCATTCCATTCCATTCCATTCCATTCCTATCCATTACATTCTACTCGGGTTGATTCCCTTCCATTCCATTCCATTCCATTCCATTTCATTCCATTCAATTCCCTTCCATTCCATTCCATTCGGTTCCATTCGGTTCCATTCGATTCCATTCGATTCCACTTCATTTCACTCCATTCCATTCCGTTCCGTTCTGTTCCGTTCGGTTCCTTTCCGTTCCGTTCTTTTCGGGTTGATTCCACTCTATTCCATTCCATTCCATTCGATTCCATTCGATTCCATTCCATTCCATTCCATTCCATTCCATTCCATTCCATTCCATTCCATTCCATTCTATTCTATTGAATTCCATACCATTCCATTCCATTCCATTCCAATCCATTCCATTCTACTCGTGTTGATTCCATTCCATTCCATTCCATTCCATTCCATTCCATTCCATTCCATTCCATTCCATTCCATTCCATTGCAATCCATTCCATTCTACTCGGGTTGATTCCATTCCATTCCATTCCATTCCATTCCATTCTCTTCCTTTCCATTCCATTCGGTTCCATTCCATTCCATTCGATTCCATTCCATTTCACTCCATTCCATTCCGTTCCGTTCCGTTCCGTTCCGTTCCATTCAGTTCCGTTCCATTCCATTCCGTTCTACTCGGGTTGATTCCATTCCATTCCACTCCATTCCATTCGATTCAATTCGATTCCATTCGATACCATTCCATTCCATTCCATTCCATTCCATTCCATTCCATTCCATTCCATTCCATTCTATTCCATTGAATTCCATTCCATTCCATTCCATTCCATTCCAATCCATTCCATTCTACTCGGGTTGATTCCATTCCATTCCATTCGATTCCATTCCATTCCATTCCATTCCTTTCCATTCCATTCCGTTCCATTCCATTCGATTCGATTCCATTCCATTCCATTCCATTCAATTCCATTCCATTCCATTCCGTTCTACTCGGGTTCATTCCATTCCATTCCATTCCATTCCATTCTATTCCATTCAATTCCATTCGATTCCATTCCATTCATTTCCATTCCATTCCATTCCATTCCATTCCATTCCATTCCGTTCCGTTAAATTCCATTCCATTCCATTCCGTTCTACTCGGGTTGATACCATTCCATTCCATTCCATTCCATTCCATTCCATTCCATTCCATTCCATTGAATTCCATTCCATGGAATTCCATTCCATTCCATTGAATTCCATTCCATTCCATTCCATTCCATTCCATTCCATTCCGTTCTACTCGGGTTGATTCCATTCCATTCCATTCCATTCCATTCCATTACATTAAATTTGATTCCATTCGATTCCATTCGATTCCATTCCATTCCTTTACATTATATTCCATTCCATTCCAATCCATTCCATTCTACTCGGGTTGATTCCATTCCATTCCATTCTATTCCATTCCATTCCATTCCCTTAAATTACATTCCATTCGGTTCCATTCGATTCCATTCGATTCCATTCCATTTCACTCCACTCCATTCCGTTCCGTTCCGTTCCGTTCCGTTCCGTTCCATTCCGTTCCATTCCATTCCGTTCTACTCGGGTTGATTCCATTCTATTCCACTCCATTCCATTCGATTCCATTCGATTCCATTCGATTCCATTCCATTCCATTCCATTCCATTCCCTTTCATTCTATTCTATTGAATTCCATTCCATTCCATTCCATTCCATTCCTATCCATTCCATTCCATTCCATTCCATTCCATTCCGTTCTACTCGGGTTGATTCCATTCCATTCCATTCCATTCCATTCCATTCCATTCAATTCCATTCGATTCCATTCGATTGCATTCCATTCCATTCCATTCCATTCCATTCCATTCCATTCCATTCCATTCCAATCCATTCCATTCTACTCGGGTTGATTCCATTCCATTCCATTCTATTCCATTCCATTCCATTCCCTTAAATTACATTCCATTCGGTTCCATTCGATTCCATTGGATTCCATTCCATTTCACTCCATTCCATTCCGTTCCGTTCCGTTCCGTTCCGTTCCATTCCATTCTATTCGGGTTGATTCCATTCTATTCCACTCCATTCCATTCGATTCCATTCGATTCCATTCGATTCCATTCGATTCCATTCCATTCCATTCCATTCCATTCCATTCCATTCCATTCTATTCTATTGAATTCCATTCCATTCCATTCCATTCCATTCCATTCCATTCCTATCCATTCCATTCTTCTCGGGTTGATTCCATTCCATTCCATTCCATTCCATTCCATTCCATTCCATTCCATTCCATTCCATTCCATTCCATTCCGTTCTACTCGGGTTCATTCCATTCCATTCCATTCCATTCCATTCCATTCCATTCCATTCCATTCCGTTCTACTCGGGTCCATTCCATTCCTTTCCATTCCATTCGATTCCATTCCATTCCATTCCACTCCATTCCATTCCATTCCATTCCAATCCATTCCATTCTACTCGGGTTGATTCCTTTCCATTCCATTCCATTCCATTCCATTCCATTCCATTCCACTCCATTCCATTCCATTCCATTCCATTCCATTCCATTCCATTCCATTCCATTCCATTCCGTTCTACTCGGGTTGTTTCCCTTCCATTCCATTCCATTCCATTCCATTCCATTCCATTCCATTCCATTCCATTCCATTGAATTCCATTCCATTCCATTCCATTCCGTTCCATTCTATTCCATTCCATTCCATTCCATTCTATTCCATTTAATTCCATTCCATTCCATTCCATTCCATTCCATTCCATTCCATTCCATTCCATTCCGTTCTACTCAGGTTGATTCCATTCCATTCCATTCCATTCCATTCCATTCCATTCCATTCCATTCCATTCTATTCTATTGAATTCCATTCCATTCCATTCCATTCCATTCCAATCCATTCCATTCTACTCGGATTTATTCCATTCCATTCCATTCCATTCCATTCCATTCCATTCCATTCCATTCCAATCCATTCCATTCTACTCGGGTTGATTCCATTCCATTCCATTCCTTTCCATTCCATTCCATTCCATTCCATTCCCTTCCTTTCCATTCCATTCGGTTCCATTCGATTCCATTCGATTCCATTCCATTTCACTCCATTCCATTCCGTTCCGTTCCGTTCCGTTCCTTTCCGTTCCTTTACGTTCCGTTCCATTCCATTCCGTTCTACTCGGGTTGATTCCATTCTATTCCACTCCATTCCATTCGATTCCATTCGATTCCATTCGATTCCATTCCATTCCATTCCATTCCATTCTATTTCATTCTATTCCATTGAATTCCATTCCATTCCATTCCATTCCATTCCATTCCATTCCAATCCATTCCATTCTACTCGGGTTGATTCCATTCCATTCCATTCCATTCCATTCCATTCAATTCCATTCCATTCCATTCCGTTCTACTCGGGTTCATTCCATTCCATTCCATTCCATTCCATTCCATTCCATTCCATTCCATTCCATTCCATTCCATTCGATTCCATTCCATTCCATTCCTTTCCATTCCATTCCATTCCATTCTATTCTATTCCATTTAATTCCATTCCATTCCATTCCATTCCATTCCATTCCATTCCATTCCATTCCATTCCATTCCGCTCTACTCGGGTAGATTCCGTTCCATTCCATTCCATTCCTTTCCATTCCATTCCATTCCATTGCATTCGATTCCATTCGATTCCATTGCATTGCATTCCATTCCATTCCATTCCATTCCATTCCAATCCATTCCATTCTACTCGGGTTGATTCCATTCCATTCCATTCCATTCCATTCCATTCCATTCCATTCCATTCCATTCCATTCTATTCCATTGAATTCCATTCCATTCCATTCCATTCCATTCCATTCCATTCCATTCCATTCCATTCCATTCCATTCCATTCCATTCGATTCCATTCCATTCCATTCCATTCAATTCCTTTCCATTCCATTCCGTTCTAGTCGGGTTCATTCCATTCCATTCCATTCCATTCCATTCTATTCCATTCCATTCCACTCCATTCCATTCGATTCCATTCGATTCCATTCGATTCCATTCCATTCGATTCCATTCCATTCCAATCCATTCCATTCCATTCCATTCGATTCCATTCGATTCCATTCCATTCCATTCCATTCCATTCCATTCCATTCCATTCCATTCCATTCCATTCCGTTCTACTCGGGTTCATTCCATTCCATTCCATTCCATTCCATTGTATTCCATTCGATTCCATTCCATTCCATTCCATTCCATTCCATTCCATTCCATTCCATTCCATTCCATTCCTTTCCATTCCATTCCATTCCATTCCATTCTATTCCATTTAATTCCATTCCATTCCATTCCATTCCATTCCATTCCATTCCATTCCATTCCATTCCATTCCATTCCATGCCATTCCATTCCATTCGATTCCATTCGATTCCATTCCATACCATTCCATTCCATTCCATTCCAATCCATTCCATTCTACTCGGGTTGATTCCATTCCATTGCATTCCATTCCATTCCATTCCATTCCATTCCATTCCATTCCCTTCCTTTCCATTCCATTCGGTTCCATTCGATTCCATTCTATTCCATTCCATTTCTCTCCATTCCATTCCGTTCCGTTCCGTTCAGTTCCTTTCCGTTCCTTTCCGTTCCATTCCATTCCATTCCATTCCATTCCATTCCATTCCATTCCATTCCATTCTATTCTATTGAATTCCATTCCATTCCATTCCATTCCATTCCAATCCATTCCATTCTACTCGGATTTATTCCATTCCATTCCATTCCATTCCATTCCATTCCATTCCAATCCATTCCATTCTACTCGGGTTGATTCCATTCCATTCCATTCCTTTCCATTCCATTCCATTCCATTCCATTCCCTTCCTTTCCATTCCATTCGGTTCCATTCGATTCCATTCGATTCCATTCCATTTCACTCCATTCCATTCCGTTCCGTTCCGTTCCGTTCCTTTCCGTTCCTTTACGTTCCGTTCCATTCCATTCCGTTCTACTCGGGTTGATTCCATTCTATTCCACTCCATTCCATTCGATTCCATTCGATTCCATTCGATTCCATTCCATTCCATTCCATTCCATTCTATTTCATTCTATTCCATTGAATTCCATTCCATTCCATTCCATTCCATTCCATTCCATTCCAATCCATTCCATTCTACTCGGGTTGATTCCATTCCATTCCATTCCATTCCATTCCATTCAATTCCATTCCATTCCATTCCGTTCTACTCGGGTTCATTCCATTCCATTCCATTCCATTCCATTCCATTCCATTCCATTCCATTCCATTCCATTCCATTCGATTCCATTCCATTCCATTCCTTTCCATTCCATTCCATTCCATTCTATTCTATTCCATTTAATTCCATTCCATTCCATTCCATTCCATTCCATTCCATTCCATTCCATTCCATTCCGCTCTACTCGGGTAGATTCCGTTCCATTCCATTCCATTCCTTTCCATTCCATTCCATTCCATTGCATTCGATTCCATTCGATTCCATTGCATTGCATTCCATTCCATTCCATTCCATTCCATTCCAATCCATTCCATTCTACTCGGGTTGATTCCATTCCATTCCATTCCATTCCATTCCATTCCATTCCATTCCATTCCATTCCATTCTATTCCATTGAATTCCATTCCATTCCATTCCATTCCATTCCATTCCATTCCATTCCATTCCATTCCATTCCATTCCTTTCCATTCCATTCCATTCCATTCCATTCCATTCTATTCCATTTAATTCCATTCCATTCCATTCCATTCCATTCCATTCCATTCCATTCCATTCCATTCCATTCAATTCCATTCCGTTCTACTCGGGTTGATTCCGTTCCATTCCATTCCATTCCATTCCATTCCATTCCATTCCATTCCATTGCATTCGATTCCATTCGATTCCATTGCATTCCATTCCATTCCATTCCATTCCAATCCATTACATTCTACTCGGGTTGATTCCCTTCCATTCCATTCCATTCCATTCCATTCCATTTCATTCCATTCAATTCCCTTCCGTTCCATTCCATTCGGTTCCATTCGATTCCATTCGATTCCATTCCATTTCACTCCATTCCATTCCGTCCGTTCCGTTCCGTTCCGTTCCGTTCCATTCCGTTCCATTCCATTACGTTCTACTCGGGTTGAATCCATTCTATTCCACTCCATTCCATTCGATTCCATTCGATTCCATTCTATTCCATTCCATTCCATTCCATTCCATTCCATTCCATTCCATTCCATTTCATTCGATTCCGTTGAATTCCATTTCATTCCATTCCATTCCATTCCAATCCATTCCATTCTACTCGGGTTGATTCCATTCCATTCCATTCCATTCCATTCCATTCCAATCCATTCCATTCTACTCGGGTTGATTCCATTCCATTCCATTCCATTCCATTCCATTCCATTCCATTCCTTTCCCTTCCATTCCATTCCATTCGGTTCCATTCGATTCCATTCGATTCCATTCCATTCCATTCGATTCCATTCCATTCCATTCCATTCCATTCCATTTCATTCTATTCCATTGAATTCCATTCCATTCCATTCCATTCCATTCCATTCGATTCCATGGAATTCCATTCCATTCCATTCCATTCCATTCCATTCCATTCCATTCCATTCCATTCCATTCCATTCTATTCCATTTAATTCCATTCCATTCCATTCCATTCCATTCCATTCCATTCCATTCCATTCCATTTAATTCCATTCCATTCCATTCCATTCCATTCCATTCCATTCCATTCCATTCCATTCCATTCCATTCCATTTCACACCATTCCATTCCATTCCGTTCTGTTCCGTTCCGTTCCGTTGCATTCCGTTCCATTCCATTCCGTTCTACTCGGGTTGTTTCCATTCTATTCCACTCCATTCCATTCGATTCCATTCCATTCCATTCCATTCCATTCCATTCCATTCCATTCCTTTCGATTCCATTCCATTCCATTCCATTCCATTCCATTCCATTCCATTCCATTCTACTCGGGTTGATTCCATTCCATTCCATTCCATTCCATTCCATTCCATTCCCTTCCATTCCATTCCATTCCCTTCCTTTCCATTCCATTCGGTTCCATTCGATTCCATTTGATTCCATTCCAGTTCACTCCATTCCATTCCGTTCCATTCCGTTCCGTTCCGTTCCGTTCCATTCCATTCCGTTCTACTCGGGTTGATTCCATTCTATTCCACTCCATTCCATTCAATTCAATTCGATTCCATTCGATTCCATTCGATTCCATTCCATTCCATTCCATTCCATTCCATTCCATTCCATTCTATTCCATTGAATTCCATTCCATTCCATTGCATTCCATTCCAATCCATTCCATTCTACTCGGGTTGATTCCATTCCATTCCATTCGATTCCATTCCATTCCATTCCATTCCTTTCCATTCCATTCCATTCGATTTCGTTCGATTCCATTCCATTCCATTCCATTCCATTCCATTCCATTCCATTCCATTCCATTCGATTCCATTCCATTTCACTCCATTCCATTCCATTCCATTCCGTTCCGTTCCGTTCCGTTCCGTTCCGTTCCATTCCGTTCCATTCCATTCCATTCCGTTCTACTCGGGTTGATTCCGTTCCATTCCATTCCATTCCATTCCATTCCATTCCATTCCATTGCATTCGATTCCATTCGATTCCATTGCATTCCATTCCATTCCATTCCATTCCTATCCATTACATTCTACTCGGGTTGATTCCCTTCCATTCCATTCCATTCCATTCCTTTTCATTCCATTCAATTCCCTTCCATTCCATTCCATTCGGTTCCATTCGGTTCCATTCGATTCCATTCGATTCCACTTCATTTCACTCCATTCCATTCCGTTCCGTTCTGTTCCGTTCCGTTCCTTTCCGTTCCGTTCTTTTCGGGTTGATTCCACTCTATTCCACTCCATTCCATTCGATTCCATTCGATTCCATTCCATTCCATTCCATTCCATTCCATTCCATTCCATTCCATTCTATTCTATTGAATTCCATACCATTCCATTCCATTCCATTCCAATCCATACCATTCTACTCGTGTTGATTCCATTCCATTCCATTCCATTCCATTCCATTCCATTCCATTCCATTCCATTGCAATCCATTCCATTCTACTCGGGTTGATTCCATTCCATTCCATTCCATTCCATTCCATTCTCTTCCTTTCCATTCCATTCGGTTCCATTCCATTCCATTCGATTCCATTCCATTTCACTCCATTCCATTCCGTTCCGTTCCGTTCCGTTCCGTTCCATTCCGTTCCGTTCCATTCCATTCCGTTCTACTCGGGTTGATTCCATTCCATTCCACTCCATTCCATTCGATTCAATTCGATTCCATTCGATACCATTCCATTCCATTCCATTCCATTCCATTCCATTCCATTCCATTCAATTCTATTCCATTGAATTCCATTCCATTCCATTCCATTCCATTCCAATCCATTCCATTCTACTCGGGTTGATTCCATTCCATTCCATTCGATTCCATTCCATTCCATTCCATTCCTTTCCATTCCATTCCGTTCCATTCCATTCGATTCGATTCCATTCCATTCCATTCCATTCAATTCCATTCCATTCCATTCCGTTCTACTCGGGTTCATTCCATTCCATTCCATTCCATTCCATTCTATTCCATTCAATTCCATTCGATTCCATTCCATTCCATTCCATTCCATTCCATTCCATTCCATTCCATTCCATTCCATTCCATTCCATTCCATTCCATTCCGTTCTACTCGGGTTGATACCATTCCATTCCATTCCATTCCATTCCATTCCATTCCATTCCATTCCATTGAATTCCATTCCATGGAATTCCATTCCATTCCATTGAATTCCATTGCATTCCATTCCATTCCATTCCATTCCATTCCGTTCTACTCGGGTTGATTCCATTCCATTCCATTCCATTCCATTCCATTCCATTCCATTCAATTCCATTCGATTCCATTCGATTGCATTCCCTCCCATTCCATTCCATTCCATTCCATTCCATTCCATTCCATTCCATTCCAATCCATTCCATTCTACTCGGGTTGATTCCATTCCATTCCATTCTATTCCATTCCATTCCATTCCCTTAAATTACATTCCATTCGGTTCCATTCGATTCCATTGGATTCCATTCCATTTCACTCCATTCCATTCCGTTCCGTTCCGTTCCGTTCAGTTCCATTCCATTCTATTCGGGTTGATTCCATTCTATTCCACTCCATTCCATTCGATTCCATTCGGTTCCATTCGATTCCATTCGATTCCATTCCATTCCATTCCATTCCATTCCATTCCATTCCATTCTATTCTATTGAATTCCATTCCATTCCATTCCATTCCATTCCTATCCATTCCATTCTTCTCGGGTTGATTCCATTCCATTCCATTCCATTCCATTCCATTCCATTCCATTCCATTCCATTCCATTCCATTCCATTCCATTCCATTCCGTTCTACTCGGGTTCATTCCATTCCATTCCATTCCATTCCATTCCATTCCATTCCATTCCATTCCGTTCTACTCGGGTCCATTCCATTCCTTTCCATTCCATTCGATTCCATTCCATTCCATTCCACTCCATTCCATTCCATTCCATTCCAATCCATTCCATTCTACTCGGGTTGATTCCTTTCCATTCCATTCCATTCCATTCCATTCCATTCCATTCCACTCCATTCCATTCCATTCCATTCCATTCCATTCCATTCCATTCCATTCCATTCCATTCCATTCCATTCCATTCCATTCCATTCCGTTCTACTCGGGTTGTTTCCCTTCCATTCCATTCCATTCCATTCCATTCCATTCCATTCCATTCCATTCCATTGAATTCCATTCCATTCCATTCCATTCCGTTCCATTCTATTCCATTCCATTCCATTCCATTCTATTCCATTTAATTCCATTCCATTCCATTCCATTCCATTCCATTCCATTCCATTCCATTCCGTTCTACTCAGGTTGATTCCATTCTATTCCATTCCATTCCATTCCATTCCATTCCATTCCATTCTATTCTATTGAATTCCATTCCATTCCATTCCATTCCATTCCAATCCATTCCATTCTACTCGGATTTATTCCATTCCATTCCATTCCATTCCATTCCATTCCAATCCATTCCATTCTACTCGGGTTGATTCCATTCCATTCCATTCCATTCCATTCCATTCCATTCCATTCCATTCCCTTCCATTCCATTCCATTCCCTTCCTTTCCATTCCATTCGGTTCCATTCGATTCCATTTGATTCCATTCCAGTTCACTCCATTCCATTCCGTTCCGTTCCGTTCCGTTCCGTTCCGTTCCATTCCATTCCGTTCTACTCGGGTTGATTCCATTCTATTCCACTCCATTCCATTCAATTCAATTCGATTCCATTCGATTCCATTCGATTCCATTCCATTCCATTCCATTCCATTCCATTCCATTCCATTCCATTCTATTCCATTGAATTCCATTCCATTCCATTCCATTCCATTCCAATCCATTCCATTCTACTCGGGTTGATTCCATTCCATTCCATTCGATTCCATTCCATTCCATTCCATTCCTTTCCATTCCATTCCATTCGATTTCGTTCGATTCCATTCCATTCCATTCCATTCCATTCAATTCCATTCCAATCCATTCCGTTCTACTCGGGTTGATTCCATTCCATTCCATTCCATTCCATTCCATTCCATTCCATTCCATTCCATTTCACTCCATTCCATTCCATTCCATTCCGTTCCGTTCCGTTCCGTTCCGTTCCATTCCGTTCCATTCCATTCCGTTCTACTCGGGTTGATACCATTCTATTCCACTCCATTCCATTCGATTCCATTCCATTCCATTCCATTCCATTCCATTCCTTTCGATTCCATTCCATTCCATTCCATTCCATTCCATTCCAATCCATTCCATTCCATTCCATTCCATTCCATTCCGTTCCGTTCTACTCGGGTTCATTCCATTCCATTCCATTCCATTCCGTTCTACTCGGGTTGATTCCGTTCCATTCCATTCCATTCCATTCCATTCCATTCCATTCCATTGCATTCGATTCCATTCGATTCCATTGCATTCCATTCCATTCCATTCCATTCCTATCCATTACATTCTACTCGGGTTGATTCCCTTCCATTCCATTCCATTCCATTCCATTTCATTCCATTCAATTCCCTTCCATTCCATTCCATTCGGTTCCATTCGGTTCCATTCGATTCCATTCGATTCCACTTCATTTCACTCCATTCCATTCCGTTCCGTTCTGTTCCGTTCGGTTCCTTTCCGTTCCGTTCTTTTCGGGTTGATTCCACTCTATTCCATTCCATTCCATTCGATTCCATTCGATTCCATTCCATTCCATTCCATTCCATTCCATTCCATTCCATTCCATTCCATTCTATTCTATTGAATTCCATACCATTCCATTCCATTCCATTCCAATCCATTCCATTCTACTCGTGTTGATTCCATTCCATTCCATTCCATTCCATTCCATTCCATTCCATTCCATTCCATTCCATTCCATTGCAATCCATTCCATTCTACTCGGGTTGATTCCATTCCATTCCATTCCATTCCATTCCATTCTCTTCCTTTCCATTCCATTCGGTTCCATTCCATTCCATTCGATTCCATTCCATTTCACTCCATTCCATTCCGTTCCGTTCCGTTCCGTTCCGTTCCATTCAGTTCCGTTCCATTCCATTCCGTTCTACTCGGGTTGATTCCATTCCATTCCACTCCATTCCATTCGATTCAATTCGATTCCATTCGATACCATTCCATTCCATTCCATTCCATTCCATTCCATTCCATTCCATTCCATTCCATTCTATTCCATTGAATTCCATTCCATTCCATTCCATTCCATTCCAATCCATTCCATTCTACTCGGGTTGATTCCATTCCATTCCATTCGATTCCATTCCATTCCATTCCATTCCTTTCCATTCCATTCCGTTCCATTCCATTCGATTCGATTCCATTCCATTCCATTCCATTCAATTCCATTCCATTCCATTCCGTTCTACTCGGGTTCATTCCATTCCATTCCATTCCATTCCATTCTATTCCATTCAATTCCATTCGATTCCATTCCATTCATTTCCATTCCATTCCATTCCATTCCATTCCATTCCATTCCATTCCGTTCCATTCCATTCCATTCCATTCCGTTCTACTCGGGTTG
This sequence comes from Gorilla gorilla gorilla, assembly GCF_029281585.2. Lineage (NCBI taxonomy): Eukaryota > Metazoa > Chordata > Mammalia > Primates > Hominidae > Gorilla > Gorilla gorilla. The sequence continues at coordinate 59,947,694 of NC_073239.2, forward strand.
ATACCATTCCATTCCATTCCATTCCATTCCATTCCATTCCATTCCATTCCATTGAATTCCATTCCATGGAATTCCATTCCATTCCATTGAATTCCATTCCATTCCATTCCATTCCATTCCATTCCATTCCGTTCTACTCGGGTTGATTCCATTCCATTCCATTCCATTCCATTCCATTACATTAAATTTGATTCCATTCGATTCCATTCGATTCCATTCCATTCCTTTACATTATATTCCATTCCATTCCAATCCATTCCATTCTACTCGGGTTGATTCCATTCCATTCCATTCTATTCCATTCCATTCCATTCCCTTAAATTACATTCCATTCGGTTCCATTCGATTCCATTCGATTCCATTCCATTTCACTCCACTCCATTCCGTTCCGTTCCGTTCCGTTCCGTTCCGTTCCATTCCGTTCCATTCCATTCCGTTCTACTCGGGTTGATTCCATTCTATTCCACTCCATTCCATTCGATTCCATTCGATTCCATTCGATTCCATTCCATTCCATTCCATTCCATTCCCTTTCATTCTATTCTATTGAATTCCATTCCATTCCATTCCATTCCATTCCTATCCATTCCATTCCATTCCATTCCATTCCATTCCGTTCTACTCGGGTTGATTCCATTCCATTCCATTCCATTCCATTCCATTCCATTCAATTCCATTCGATTCCATTCGATTGCATTCCATTCCATTCCATTCCATTCCATTCCATTCCATTCCATTCCATTCCAATCCATTCCATTCTACTCGGGTTGATTCCATTCCATTCCATTCTATTCCATTCCATTCCATTCCCTTAAATTACATTCCATTCGGTTCCATTCGATTCCATTGGATTCCATTCCATTTCACTCCATTCCATTCCGTTCCGTTCCGTTCCGTTCCGTTCCATTCCATTCTATTCGGGTTGATTCCATTCTATTCCACTCCATTCCATTCGATTCCATTCGATTCCATTCGATTCCATTCGATTCCATTCCATTCCATTCCATTCCATTCCATTCCATTCCATTCTATTCTATTGAATTCCATTCCATTCCATTCCATTCCATTCCATTCCATTCCTATCCATTCCATTCTTCTCGGGTTGATTCCATTCCATTCCATTCCATTCCATTCCATTCCATTCCATTCCATTCCATTCCATTCCATTCCATTCCGTTCTACTCGGGTTCATTCCATTCCATTCCATTCCATTCCATTCCATTCCATTCCATTCCATTCCATTCCGTTCTACTCGGGTCCATTCCATTCCTTTCCATTCCATTCGATTCCATTCCATTCCATTCCACTCCATTCCATTCCATTCCATTCCAATCCATTCCATTCTACTCGGGTTGATTCCTTTCCATTCCATTCCATTCCATTCCATTCCATTCCATTCCACTCCATTCCATTCCATTCCATTCCATTCCATTCCATTCCATTCCATTCCATTCCATTCCGTTCTACTCGGGTTGTTTCCCTTCCATTCCATTCCATTCCATTCCATTCCATTCCATTCCATTCCATTCCATTCCATTCCATTCCATTGAATTCCATTCCATTCCATTCCATTCCGTTCCATTCTATTCCATTCCATTCCATTCCATTCTATTCCATTTAATTCCATTCCATTCCATTCCATTCCATTCCATTCCATTCCATTCCATTCCATTCCGTTCTACTCAGGTTGATTCCATTCCATTCCATTCCATTCCATTCCATTCCATTCCATTCCATTCCATTCTATTCTATTGAATTCCATTCCATTCCATTCCATTCCATTCCAATCCATTCCATTCTACTCGGATTTATTCCATTCCATTCCATTCCATTCCATTCCATTCCATTCCATTCCATTCCAATCCATTCCATTCTACTCGGGTTGATTCCATTCCATTCCATTCCTTTCCATTCCATTCCATTCCATTCCATTCCCTTCCTTTCCATTCCATTCGGTTCCATTCGATTCCATTCGATTCCATTCCATTTCACTCCATTCCATTCCGTTCCGTTCCGTTCCGTTCCTTTCCGTTCCTTTACGTTCCGTTCCATTCCATTCCGTTCTACTCGGGTTGATTCCATTCTATTCCACTCCATTCCATTCGATTCCATTCGATTCCATTCGATTCCATTCCATTCCATTCCATTCCATTCTATTTCATTCTATTCCATTGAATTCCATTCCATTCCATTCCATTCCATTCCATTCCATTCCAATCCATTCCATTCTACTCGGGTTGATTCCATTCCATTCCATTCCATTCCATTCCATTCAATTCCATTCCATTCCATTCCGTTCTACTCGGGTTCATTCCATTCCATTCCATTCCATTCCATTCCATTCCATTCCATTCCATTCCATTCCATTCCATTCCATTCGATTCCATTCCATTCCATTCCTTTCCATTCCATTCCATTCCATTCTATTCTATTCCATTTAATTCCATTCCATTCCATTCCATTCCATTCCATTCCATTCCATTCCATTCCATTCCGCTCTACTCGGGTAGATTCCGTTCCATTCCATTCCATTCCTTTCCATTCCATTCCATTCCATTGCATTCGATTCCATTCGATTCCATTGCATTGCATTCCATTCCATTCCATTCCATTCCATTCCAATCCATTCCATTCTACTCGGGTTGATTCCATTCCATTCCATTCCATTCCATTCCATTCCATTCCATTCCATTCCATTCCATTCTATTCCATTGAATTCCATTCCATTCCATTCCATTCCATTCCATTCCATTCCATTCCATTCCATTCCATTCCATTCCATTCCATTCCATTCCATTCCATTCGATTCCATTCCATTCCATTCCATTCAATTCCTTTCCATTCCATTCCGTTCTAGTCGGGTTCATTCCATTCCATTCCATTCCATTCCATTCTATTCCATTCCATTCCACTCCATTCCATTCGATTCCATTCGATTCCATTCGATTCCATTCCATTCGATTCCATTCCATTCCAATCCATTCCATTCCATTCCATTCGATTCCATTCGATTCCATTCCATTCCATTCCATTCCATTCCATTCCATTCCATTCCATTCCATTCCATTCCGTTCTACTCGGGTTCATTCCATTCCATTCCATTCCATTCCATTGTATTCCATTCGATTCCATTCCATTCCATTCCATTCCATTCCATTCCATTCCATTCCATTCCATTCCATTCCTTTCCATTCCATTCCATTCCATTCCATTCTATTCCATTTAATTCCATTCCATTCCATTCCATTCCATTCCATTCCATTCCATTCCATTCCATTCCATTCCATTCCATGCCATTCCATTCCATTCGATTCCATTCGATTCCATTCCATACCATTCCATTCCATTCCATTCCAATCCATTCCATTCTACTCGGGTTGATTCCATTCCATTGCATTCCATTCCATTCCATTCCATTCCATTCCATTCCATTCCCTTCCTTTCCATTCCATTCGGTTCCATTCGATTCCATTCTATTCCATTCCATTTCTCTCCATTCCATTCCGTTCCGTTCCGTTCAGTTCCTTTCCGTTCCTTTCCGTTCCATTCCATTCCATTCCATTCCATTCCATTCCATTCCATTCCATTCTATTCTATTGAATTCCTTTCCATTCCATTCCATTCCATTCCAATCCATTCCATTCTACTCGGATTTACTCCATTCCATTCCATTCCATTCCATTCCATTCCATTCCAATCCATTCCATTCTACTCGGGTTGATTCCATTCCATTCCATTCCTTTCCATTCCATTCCATTCCATTCCATTCCCTTCCTTTCCATTCCATTCGGTTCCATTCGATTCCATTCGATTCCATTCCATTTCACTCCATTCCATTCCGTTCCGTTCCGTTCCGTTCCTTTCCGTTCCTTTACGTTCCGTTCCATTCCATTCCGTTCTACTCGGGTTGATTCCATTCTATTCCACTCCATTCCATTCGATTCCATTCGATTCCATTCGATTCCATTCCATTCCATTCCATTCCATTCTATTTCATTCTATTCCATTGAATTCCATTCCATTCCATTCCATTCCATTCCATTCCATTCCAATCCATTCCATTCTACTCGGGTTGATTCCATTCCATTCCATTCCATTCCATTCCATTCAATTCCATTCCATTCCATTCCGTTCTACTCGGGTTCATTCCATTCCATTCCATTCCATTCCATTCCATTCCATTCCATTCCATTCCATTCCATTCCATTCGATTCCATTCCATTCCATTCCTTTCCATTCCATTCCATTCCATTCTATTCTATTCCATTTAATTCCATTCCATTCCATTCCATTCCATTCCATTCCATTCCATTCCATTCCATTCGATTCCATTCCATTCCATTCCATTCCATTCCATTCCATTCCATTCCATTCCATTCCATTCCATTCCATTCCATTCCATTCCATTCCATTCCATTCCATTCCATTCCATTCCATTTCACACCATTCCATTCCATTCCGTTCTGTTCCGTTCCGTTCCGTTCCATTCCGTTCCATTCCATTCCGTTCTACTCGGGTTGTTTCCATTCTATTCCACTCCATTCCATTCGATTCCACTCCATTCCATTCCATTCCATTCCATTCCATTCCATTCCATTCCATTCCATTCCTTTCGAATCCATTCCATTCCATTCCATTCCATTCCATTCCATTCCATTCCATTCCATTCTATTCCATTCTACTCGGGTTGATTCCATTCCATTCCATTCCATTCCATTCCATTCCATTCCATTCCCTTCCATTCCATTCCATTCCCTTCCTTTCCATTCCATTCGGTTCCATTCGATTCCATTTGATTCCATTCCAGTTCACTCCATTCCATTCCGTTCCGTTCCGTTCCGTTCCGTTCCGTTCCATTCCATTCCGTTCTACTCGGGTTGATTCCATTCTATTCCACTCCACTCCATTCAATTCAATTCGATTCCATTCGATTCCATTCGATTCCATTCCATTCCATTCCATTCCATTCCATTCCATTCCATTCCATTCTATTCCATTGAATTCCATTCCATTCCATTCCATTCCATTCCAATCCATTCCATTCTACTCGGGTTGATTCCATTCCATTCCATTCGATTCCATTCCATTCCATTCCATTCCTTTCCATTCCATTCCATTCGATTTCGTTCGATTCCATTCCATTCCATTCCATTCCATTCAATTCCATTCCATTCCATTCCGTTCTACTCGGGTTGATTCCATTCCATTCCATTCCATTCCATTCCATTCCATTCCATTCCATTCCATTCGATTCCATTCCATTTCACTCCATTCCATTCCATTCCATTCCGTTCCGTTCCGTTCCGTTCCGTTCCATTCCGTTCCATTCCATTCCGTTCTACTCGGGTTGATACCATTCTATTCCACTCCATTCCATTCGATTCCATTCCATTCCATTCCATTCCATTCCATTCCTTTCGATTCCATTCCATTCCATTCCATTCCATTCCATTCCATTCCAATCCATTCCATTCCATTCCATTCCATTCCATTCCGTTCCGTTCTACTCGGGTTGATTCCGTTCCATTCCATTCCATTCCATTCCATTCCATTCCATTGCATTCGATTCCATTCGATTCCATTGCATTCCATTCCATTCCATTCCATTCCTATCCATTACATTCTACTCGGGTTGATTCCCTTCCATTCCATTCCATTCCATTCCATTTCATTCCATTCAGTTCCCTTCCATTCCATTCCATTCGGTTCCATTCGGTTCCATTCGATTCCATTCGATTCCACTTCATTTCACTCCATTCCATTCCGTTCCGTTCTGTTCCGTTCCGTTCCTTTCCGTTCCGTTCTTTTCGGGTTGATTCCACTCTATTCCACTCCATTCCATTCGATTCCATTCGATTCCATTCCATTCCATTCCATTCCATTCCATTCCATTCCATTCCATTCCATTCCATTCCATTCTATTCTATTGAATTCCATACCATTCCATTCCATTCCATTCCAATCCATTCCATTCTACTCGGGTTGATTAAATTCCATTCCATTCCATTCCATTCCATTCCATTCCATTCCATTCCATTCCATTGCAATCCATTCCATTCTACTCGGCTTGATTCCATTCCATTCCATTCCATTCCATTCCATTCCATTCTCTTCCTTTCCATTCCATTCGGTTCCATTCCATTCCATTCGATTCCATTCCATTTCACTCCATTCCATTCCGTTCCGTTCCGTTCCGTTCCGTTCCATTCCGTTCCGTTCCATTCCATTCCGTTCTACTCGGGTTGATTCCATTCCATTCCACTCCATTCCATTCGATTCAATTCGATTCAATTCGATACCATTCCATTCCATTCCATTCCATTCCATTCCATTCCATTCCATTCCATTCCATTCTATTCCATTGAATTCCATTCCATTCCATTCCATTCCATTCCAATCCATTCCATTCTACTCGGGTTGATTCCATTCCATTCCATTCGATTCCATTCCATTCCATTCCATTCCTTTCCATTCCATTCCGTTCCATTCCATTCGATTCGATTCCATTCCATTCCATTCCATTCAATTCCATTCCATTCCATTCCGTTCTACTCGGGTTCATTCCATTCCATTCCATTCCATTCCATTCTATTCCATTCAATTCCATTCGATTCCATTCCATTCCATTCCATTCCATTCCATTCCATTCCATTCCATTCCATTCCATTCCATTCCATTCCGTTCTACTCGGGTTGATACCATTCCATTCCATTCCATTCCATTCCATTCCATTCCATTCCATTGAATTCCATTCCATGGAATTCCATTCCATTCCATTGAATTCCATTCCATTCCATTCCATTCCATTCCATTCCGTTCTACTCGGGTTGATTCCATTCCATTCCATTCCATTCCATTCCATTCCATTCCATTCAATTCCATTCGATTCCATTCGATTGCATTCCATTCCATTCCATTCCATTCCATTCCATTCCATTCCATTCCATTCCAATCCATTCCATTCTACTCGGGTTGATTCCATTCCATTCCATTCTATTCCATTCCATTCCATTCCCTTAAATTACATTCCATTCGGTTCCATTCGATTCCATTGGATTCCATTCCATTTCACTCCATTCCATTCCGTTCCGTTCCGTTCCGTTCCGTTCCATTCCATTCTATTCGGGTTGATTCCATTCTATTCCACTCCATTCCATTCGATTCCATTCGATTCCATTCGATTCCATTCGATTCCATTCCATTCCATTCCATTCCATTCCATTCCATTCTATTCTATTGAATTCCATTCCATTCCATTCCATTCCATTCCATTCCTATCCATTCCATTCTTCTCGGGTTGATTCCATTCCATTCCATTCCATTCCATTCCATTCCATTCTATTCCATTCCATTCCATTCCGTTCTACTCGGGTTCATTCCATTCCATTCCATTCCATTCCATTCCATTCCATTCCATTCCATTCCGTTCTACTCAGGTCCATTCCATTCCTTTCCATTCCATTCGATTCCATTCCATTCCATTCCACTCCATTCCATTCCATTCCATTCCAATCAATTCCATTCTACTCGGGTTGATTCCTTTCCGTTCCATTCCATTCCATTCCATTCCATTCCACTCCATTCCATTCCATTCCATTCCATTCCATTCCATTACATTCCATTCCATTCCATTCCGTTCTACTCGGGTTGTTTCCCTTCCATTCCATTCCATTCCATTCCATTCCATTCTATTCCATTCCATTCCATTGAATTCCATTCCATTCCATTCCATTCCGTTCCATTCTATTCCATTCCATTCCATTCCATTCTATTCCATTTAATTCCATTCCATTCCATTCCATTCCATTCCATTCCATTCCATTCCATTCCGTTCTACTCAGGTTGATTCCATTCCATTCCATTCCATTCCATTCCATTCCATTCCATTCCATTCTATTCTATTGAATTCCATTCCATTCCATTTCATTCCATTCCAATCCATTCCATTCTACTCGGATATATTCCATTCCATTCCATTCCATTCCATTCCATTCCAATCCATTCCATTCTACTCGGGTTGATTCCATTCCATTCCATTCCTTTCCATTCCATTCCATTCCATTCCATTCCCTTCCTTTCCATTCCATTCGGTACCATTCGATTCCATTCGATTCCATTCCATTTCACTCCATTCCATACCGTTCCGTTCCGTTCCGTTCCTTTCCGTTCCTTTCCGTTCCGTTCCATTCCATTCCGTTCTACTCGGGTTGATTCCATTCTATTCCACTCCATTCCATTCGATTCCATTCGATTCCATTCGATTCCATTCCATTCCATTCCATTCCATTCTATTTCATTCTATTCCATTGAATTCCATTCCATTCCATTCCATTCCATTCCATTCCAATCCATTCCATTCTACTCGGGTTGATTCCATTCCATTCCATTCGATTCCATTCCATTCCATTCCATTCCATTCCATTCCATTCCATTCCATTCCATTGGATTCCATTCCATTCCATTCCATTCCATTCCATTCAATTCCATTCCATTCCATTCCGTTCTACTCGGGTTCATTCCATTCCATTCCATTCCATTCCATTCCATTCCATTCCATTCCATTCCATTCCATTCCATTCCATTCAATTCCATTCCATTCCATTCCATTCGATTCCATTCCATTCCATTCCTTTCCATTCCATTCCATTCCATTCCATTCCATTCCATTCCATTCCATTCCGTTCTACTCGGGTAGATTCCGTTCCATTCCATTCCATTCCTTTCCATTCCATTCCATTCCATTGCATTCGATTCCATTCGATTCCATTGCATTGCATTCCATTCCATTCCATTCCATTCCAATCCATTACATTCTACTCGTGTTGATTCCATTCCATTCCATTCCATTCCATTCCATTCCGTTTTACTTGGTTTGATCATTCCATTCCATTCCATTCCATTCCATTCCATTCCGTTCCGTTCTGCTCGGGTTGATCATTCCATTCCATTCCATTCCATTCCATTCCATTCCATTCCATTCCATTCCATTCCATTCCATTCCGTTCTACTCGGGTTGATTCCATTCCGTTCTGTTCCGCTCCGTTCCGTTCCGTTCTACTCGGGTTTACTCCATTCTATTCCATTCCATTGCATTCCATTCCATTCCATTCCATTCCATTCCATTCCATTCCATTCCATTCCATTCCATTCCGTTCTGCTCGGGTTGATCTTTCCATTCCATTCCATTCCATTCCATTCCATTCCATTCCATTCCGTTCTGCTCGGGTTGATCTTTCCATTCCATTCCATTCCATTCCATTCCATTCCATTCCATTCCATTCCATTCCATTCCATTCCATTCCATTCCTTTCCATTCCATTCGATTCCATTCCATTCCATTCCATTCCATTCCGTTCTACTCGGGTTGATTCCATTCCGTTCCGTTCCGCTCCGTTCCGTTCCGTTCTACTTGGGTTTACTCCATTCTATTCCATTCCATTGCATTCCATTCCATTCCATTCCATTCCATTCCATTCCATTCCATTCCATTCCGTTCTGCTCGGGTTGATCATTCCATTCCATTCCATTCCATTCCATTCCATTCCACTCATTTCCATTCCATTCCATTCCATTCCATTCCATTCCATTCCATTCCATTCCACTCCTTTCCATTCCATTCCATTCCATTCCATTCCATTCCATTCCACTCCTTTCCATTCCATTCCATTCCACTCCATTCCATTCCACTCCTTTCCTTTCCATTCCATTCCACTCCATTCCATTACATTCCATTCCATTCTATTCCGTTCCGTTATGCTCGGGTTGATCAATCCATTCCATTCCATTCCATTCCATTCCATTCCATTCCATTCCATTCCATTCCATTCCATTCTGTTCTACTCGGGTTGATTCCATTCTATTCAATTCCATTCCAATCCATTCCGCTCCATTCCATTCAATTCCATTCCTTTCCATTCCATTCCGTTCTACTCGGTTTCATTCCATTCCATCCCATTCTGTTCCATTCCGTTCCGTTCCATTCCATTCCATTCCATTCCGTTCTACTCGTGTTGATTCTATTCCATTCCATTCCATTCCATTCTATTCCATTGAATTCCATTCCATTCCATTCCATTCCATTCCATTCCATTCCATTCCATTCCATTCCATTCCATTCCGTTCTACTCGGGTTGATTCCATTCCGTTCCGTTCCGTTCCGTTCCGTTCCGTTCTACTCGGGTTGATTCCATTCCATTCCATTCCATTCCATTCCATTCCATTCCATTCCATTCCATTCCATTCCATTCCATTCCGTTCTACTCGGGTTGATTCCATTCCGTTCCATTCCGTTCCATTCCATTCCATTCCATTCCATTCCATTCCATTCGATTCCATTCCATTCCATTCCATTCCATTCCAATCCATTCAATTCCATTCCGTTCTACTCGGGTTGATTCCGTTCCATTCCATTCCATTCCATTCCATTCCATTCCATTCCATTCCATTGCATTCGATTCCATTCCTTTCCATTCCATTCGATTCCATTCCATTCCATTCCATTCCGTTCTGCTCGGGTTGATCTTTCCATTCCATTCCATTCCATTCCATTCCATTCCATTCCATTCCATTCCATTCCATTCCACTCCTTTCCATTCCATTCCTTTCCATTCCATTCCATTCCATTCCACTCCTTTCCATTCCATTCCATTCCATTCCATTCCATTCCACTCCTTTCCATTCCATTCCATTCCATTCCATTCCATTCCATTCCACTCCTTTCCATTCCATTCCATTCCATTCCATTCCACTCCTTTCCATTCCATTCCATTCCATTCCATTCCATTCCATTCCACTCCTTTCCATTCCATTCCATTCCACTACATTCCATTCCATTCCATTCCATTCTATTCCGTTCCGTTCTCCTCGGGTTGATCAATCCATTCCATTCCATTCCATTCCATTCCATTCCATTCCATTCCGTTCTACTCGGTTTGATTCCATTCTATTCAATTCCATTCCAATCCTTTCCGCTCCATTCCATTCCATTCCATTCCTTTCCATTCCATTCCGTTCTACTCGGGTTCATTCCATTCCATTCCGTTCTGTTCCATTCCGTTCCGTTCCGTTCCATTCCATTCCATTCCATTCCGTTCTACTCGTGTTGATTCTATTCCATTCCATTCCATTCGATTCTATTCCGTTGAATTCCATTCCATTCCATTCCATTCCATTCCATTCCATTCCATTCCATTCCATTCCGTTCTACTCGGGTTGATTCCATTCCGTTCCGTTCCGTTCCGTTCCGTTCCGTTCTACTCGGGTTGATTCCATTCCATTCCATTCCATTCCATTCCATTCCATTCCATTCCATTCCATTCCATTCCTTTCTGTTCTACTCGGGTTGATTCCATTCCGTTCCGTTCCGCTCCGTTCCGTTCCGTTCTACTCGGGTTTACTCCATTCTATTCCATTCCATTCCATTCTCTACATTCCCTTCCATTCCATTCCATTCTATTCCATTCCATTCTGTTGTGCTCGGGTTGATCATTCCATTCCATTCCATTCCATTCCATTCCATTCCATTCCATTCCATTCCATTCCATTCCTTTCCATTCCATTCCGTTCCATTCCATTCCATTCCATTCCATTCCATTCCGTTCCATTCTACTCGGGTTGATCTTTCCTTTCCATTCCATTCCATTCCATTCCATTCCAATCCATTCAATTCCGTTCTGCTCGGGTTGATCATTCCATTCCATGCCATTCCACTCCTTTCCATTCCATTCCATTCCATTACATTACATTACATTACATTCCACTCCTTTCCATTCCATGCCATTCCACTCCTTTCCATTCCATTCCATTCCATTACATTACATTCCATTCCATTCCACTCCTTTCCATTCCATTCCATTCCATTCCATTCCATTCCATTCCACTCCTTTCCATTCCATTCCATTCCACTCCATTCCATTACATTCAGTTCTACTTGAGTTCATTCCATTCCGTTCCGTTCCGTTCCGTTCCGTTCCATTCTATTCCATTCCATTCCGTTCTACTCGAGTTGATTCCATTCTACTCCATTCCATTCCATTCGATTCCATTCCGTTCTACTCGGGTTAATCATTCCATTCCATTCCATTCCATTCCATTCCATTCCATTCCATTCCATTCCATTCCGTTCCATTCTACTCGGGTTGATCTTTCCTTTCCATTCCATTCCATTCCATTCCATTCCATTCCAATCCATCCAATTCCGTTCTACTCGGGTTCATTCCATTCCATTCCATTCCTTTCCATTCCACTCCATACCATTCCATTCCGTTCTACTCGGGTTGATTCCATTCTATTCAATTCCATCCCATTCCATTCAATTCCATTCAATTCCATTCCATTCCATTCCATTCCATTCCATTCCATTCCATTCTACTCGGTTGATTCCATTCTATTCCATTCCATTCCATTCGATTCCATTCGATTTGATTCGATTCCATTCCATTCAATTCCATTCCATTCCATTCCGTTCTACTCGGGTTCGTTCCATTCCGTTCCGTTCCATTCTGTTCCGTTCCGTTCCACTCCATTCCATTCCATTCCATTCCATTCCATTCCGTTCTACTCGGGTTGATTCCATTCTATTCCATTCCATTCCATTCCATTCGATTCCATTCGATTCCATTCCATTCCATTCCAATCCATTCCATTCCATTCCATTCCATTCTATTCTACTCGGGTTGATTCCATTCCATTCCATTGCATTCTGTTCCGTTCCATTCTGTTCCGTTCCGTTCCGTTCTACTCTGGTTGATTCCATTCTATTCCATTCCATTCCATTCCATTCCATTCCATTCCATTCCGTTTTACTTGGGTTGATCATTCCATTCCATTCCATTCCATTCCATTCCATTCCGTTCCGTTCTGCTCGGGTTGATCATTCCATTCCATTCCATTCCATTCCATTCCATTCCATTCCATTTCATTCCATTCCATTCCATTCCGTTCTACTCGGGTTGATTCCATTCCGTTCTGTTCCGCTCCGTTCCGTTCCGTTCTACTCGGGTTTACTCCATTCTATTCCATTCCATTGCATTCCATTCCATTCCATTCCATTCCATTCCATTCCATTCCATTCCATTCCATTCCATTCCATTCCGTTCTGCTCGGGTTGATCTTTCCATTCCATTCCATTCCATTCCATTCCATTCCATTCCATTCCATTCCATTCCATTCCATTCCATTCCATTCCTTTCCATTCCATTCGATTCCATTCCATTCCATTCCATTCCATTCCGTTCTACTCGGGTTGATTCCATTCCGTTCCGTTAAGCTCCGTTCCGTTCCGTTCTACTTGGGTTTACTCCATTCTATTCCATTCCATTGCATTCCATTCCATTCCATTCCATTCCGTTCTGCTCGGGTTGATCATTCCATTCCATTCCATTCCATTCCATTCCACTCCATTCCATTCCATTCCACTCCTTTCCATTCCATTCCATTCCATTCCATTCCATTCCATCCCACTCCTTTCCATTCCATTCCATTCCATTCCATTCCATTCCATTCCATTCCATTCCACTCCTTTCCATTCCATTCCATTCATTCCATTCTATTCCATTGAATTCCATTCCATTCCATTCCATTCCATTCCATTCCATTCCATTCCATTCTGTTCTACTCGGGTTGATTCCATTCCGTTCCGTTCCGTTCCGTTCCGTTCCGTTCTACTCGGGTTGATTCCATTCCATTCCATTCCATTCCATTCCATTCCATTCCATTCCATTCCATTCCATTCCGTTCTACTCGGGTTTATTCCATTCCGTTCCGTTCCTCTCCGTTCCGTTCCGTTCTACTCGGGTTTACTCCATTCTATTCCATTGCATTCCATTCTTTCCATTCCATTCCATTCAATTCCATTCCATTCCATTCCATTCCATTCTGTTATGCTCGGGTTGATCATTCCATTCCATTCCATTCCATTCCATTCCATTCCATTCCATTCCATTCCATTCCATTCCTTTCCATTCCATTCCATTCCATTCCATTCCATTCCATTCCATTCCATTCCATTCCGTTCTACTCGGGTTGATTCCATTCCGTTCCGTTCCGCTCTGTTCCGTTCCGTTCTACTTGGGTTTACTCCATTCTATTCCATTCCATTGCATTCCATTCCATTCCATTCCATTCCATTCCCTTCCATTCCATTCCATTCCCTTCCTTTCCATTCCATTCGGTTCCATTCGATTCCATTTGATTCCATTCCAGTTCACTCCATTCCATTCCGTTCCGTTCCGTTCCGTTCCGTTCCGTTCCATTCCATTCCGTTCTACTCGGGTTGATTCCATTCTATTCCACTCCATTCCATTCAATTCAATTCGATTCCATTCGATTCCATTCGATTCCATTCCATTCCATTCCATTCCATTCCATTCCATTCTATTCCATTGAATTCCATTCCATTCCATTCCATTCCAATCCATTCCATTCTACTCGGGTTGATTCCATTCCATTCCATTCGATTCCATTCCATTCCATTCCATTCCTTTCCATTCCATTCCATTCGATTTCGTTCGATTCCATTCCATTCCATTCCATTCCATTCAATTCCATTCCATTCCATTCCGTTCTACTCGGGTTGATTCCATTCCATTCCATTCCATTCCATTCCATTCCATTCCATTCCATTCCATTCCATTCGATTCCATTCCATTTCACTCCATTCCATTCCATTCCATTCCGTTCCGTTCCGTTCCGTTCAGTTCCATTCCGTTCCATTCCATTCCGTTCCATTCCATTCCATGGAATTCCATTCCATTCCATTGAATTCCATTCTATTCCATTCCATTCCATTGAATTCCGTTCCATTCCATTCCGTTCCGTTCCATTCTGTTCCGTTCCGTTCCGTTGCATTCCGTTCCGTTCTACTCGGTTTGATTCCATTCTATTCCATTCCATACCATTCCATTCCATTCCATTCCATTCCATTCCATTCCATTCCATTCCATTCCATTCCATTCCATTCCATTCGATTCCATTCCATTCCATTCCTTTCCATTCCATTCCATTCCATTCTATTCTATTCCATTTAATTCCATTCCATTCCATTCCATTCCATTCCATTCCATTCCATTCCATTCCATTCCGTTCTACTCGGGTAGATTCCGTTCCATTCCATTCCATTCCTTTCCATTCCATTCCATTCCATTGCATTCGATTCCATTCGATTCCATTGCATTGCATTCCATTCCATTCCATTCCATTCCATTCCAATCCATTCCATTCTACTCGGGTTGATTCCATTCCATTCCATTCCATTCCATTCCATTCCATTCCATTCCATTCCATTCTATTCCATTGAATTCCATTCCATTCTATTCCATTGAATTCCATTCCATTCCATTCCATTCCATTCCATTCCATTCCATTCCATTCCATTCCATTCCATTCGATTCCATTCGATTCCATTCCATTCCATTCCATTCAATTCCTTTCCATTCCATTCCGTTCTAGTCGGGTTCATTCCATTCCATTCCATTCCATTCCATTCTATTCCATTCCATTCCACTCCATTCCATTCGATTCCATTCGATTCCATTCGATTCCATTCCATTCGATTCCATTCCATTCCAATCCATTCCATTCCATTCCATTCGATTCCTTTCGATTCCATTCCATTCCATTCCATTCCATTCCATTCCATTCCATTCCGTTCTACTCGGGTTCATTCCATTCCATTCCATTCCATTCCATTGTATTCCATTCGATTCCATTCCATTCCATTCCATTCCATTCCATTCCATTCCATTCCTTTCCATTCCATTCCATTCCATTCCATTCTATTCCATTTAATTCCATTCCATTCCATTCCATTCCATTCCATTCCATTCCATTCCATTCCATTCCATTCCATTCCATTCCATTCCATGCCATTCCATTCCATTCGATTCCATTCGATTCCATTCCATACCATTCCATTCCATTCCATTCCAATCCATTCCATTCTACTCGGGTTGATTCCATTCCATTGCATTCCATTCCATTCCATTCCATTCCATTCCATTCCCTTCCTTTCCATTCCATTCGGTTCCATTCGATTCCATTCTATTCCATTCCATTTCTCTCCATTCCATTCCGTTCCGTTCCGTTCAGTTCCTTTCCGTTCCTTTCCGTTCCATTCCATTCCATTCCATTCCATTCCATTCCATTCCATTCCATTCTATTCTATTGAATTCCATTCCATTCCATTCCATTCCATTCCAATCCATTCCATTCTACTCGGATTTATTCCATTCCATTCCATTCCATTCCATTCCATTCCATTCCAATCCATTCCATTCTACTCGGGTTTATTCCATTCCATTCCATTCCTTTCCATTCCATTCCATTCCATTCCATTCCCTTCCTTTCCATTCCATTCGGTTCCATTCGATTCCATTCGATTCCATTCCATTTCACTCCATTCCATTCCGTTCCGTTCCGTTCCGTTCCTTTCCGTTCCTTTCCGTTCCGTTCCATTCCATTCCGTTCTCCTCGGGTTGATTCCATTCTATTCCACTCCATTCCATTCGATTCCATTCGATTCCATTCGATTCCATTCCATTCCATTCCATTCCATTCTATTTCATTCTATTCCATTGAATTCCATTCCATTCCATTCCATTCCATTCCATTCCATTCCAATCCATTCCATTCTACTCGGGTTGATTCCATTCCATTCCATTCCATTCCATTCCATTCAATTCCATTCCATTCCATTCCGTTCTACTCGGGTTCATTCCATTCCATTCCATTCCATTCCATTCCATTCCATTCCATTCCATTCCATTCCATTCCATTCCATTCCATTCCATTCGATTCCATTCCATTCCATTCCTTTCCATTCCATTCCATTCCATTCTATTCTATTCCATTTAATTCCATTCCATTCCATTCCATTCCATTCCATTCCATTCCATTCCATTCCGTTCTACTCGGGTAGATTCGGTTCCATTCCATTCCATTCCTTTCCATTCCATTCCATTCCATTGCATTCGATTCCATTCGATTCCATTGCATTGCATTCCATTCCATTCCATTCCATTCCATTCCAATCCATTCCATTCTACTCGGGTTGATTCCATTCCATTCCATTCCATTCCATTCCATTCCATTCCATTCCCTTCCATTCTATTCCATTGAATTCCATTCCATTCCATTCCATTCCATTCCATTCCATTCCATTCCATTCCATTCCATTCCATTCGATTCCATTCGATTCCATTCCATTCCATTCCATTCAATTCCTTTCCATTCCATTCCGTTCTAGTCGGGTTCATTCCATTCCATTCCATTCCATTCCATTCTATTCCATTCCATTCCACTCCATTCCATTCGATTCCATTCGATTCCATTCGATTCCATTCCATTCGATTCCATTCCATTCCAATCCATTCCATTCCATTCCATTCGATTCCATTCGATTCCATTCCATTCCATTCCATTCCATTCCATTCCATTCCATTCCATTCCATTCCATTCCATTCCGTTCTACTCGGGTTCATTCCATTCCATTCCATTCCATTCCATTGTATTCCATTCGATTCCATTCCATTCCATTCCATTCCATTCCATTCCATTCCATTCCATTCCATTCCTTTCCATTCCATTCCATTCCATTCCATTCTATTCCATTTAATTCCATTCCATTCCATTCCATTCCATTCCATTCCATTCCATTCCATTCCATTCCATGCCATTCCATTCCATTCGATTCCATTCGATTCCATTCCATACCATTCCATTCCATTCCATTCCAATCCATTCCATTCTACTCGGGTTGATTCCATTCCATTGCATTCCATTCCATTCCATTCCATTCCATTCCATTCCCTTCCTTTCCATTCCATTCGGTTCCATTCGATTCCATTCTATTCCATTCCATTTCTCTCCATTCCATTCCGTTCCGTTCCGTTCAGTTCCTTTCCGTTCCTTTCCGTTCGGTTCCATTCCATTCCGTTCTACTCGGGTTGATTCCATTCTATTCCACTCCATTCCATTCGATTCCATTCGATTCCATTCGATTCCATTCCATTCCATTGCATTCCATTCTATTTCATTCTATTCCATTAAATTCCATTCCATTCCATTCCAATCCATTCCATTCTACTCGGGTTGATTCCATTCCATTCCATTCCATTCCATTCCATTCCATTCCATTCCATTCCATTCCATTCCATTCCATTCCATTCCATTCGATTCCAATCCATTCCATTCCATTCCATTCCTTTCCATTCAATTCCATTCCATACCATTCCGTTCTACTCGGGTTCATTCCATTCCATTCCATTCCACTCCATTCTATTCCATTCCATTCCATTCCATTCCATTCCATTCCATTCCATTCGATTCCATTCCATTCCATTCCATTCCATTCCATTCCATTCCATTCCATTCCATTCCATTCCATTCCATTCCATTCGATTCCATTCGATTCCATTCCATTTCACACCATTCCATTCCATTCCGTTCTGTTCCGTTCCGTTCCGTTCCATTCCGTTCCATTCCATTCCGTTCTACTCGGGTTGTTTCCATTCTATTCCACTCCATTCCATTCGATTCCACTCCATTCCATTCCATTCCATTCCATTCCATTCCATTCCATTCCATTCCTTTCGAATCCATTCCATTCCATTCCATTCCATTCCATTCCATTCCATTCCATTCTATTCCATTCTACTCGGGTTGATTCCATTCCATTCCATTCCATTCCATTCCATTCCATTCCATTCCATTCCCTTCCATTCCATTCCATTCCCTTCCTTTCCATTCCATTCGGTTCCATTCGATTCCATTTGATTCCATTCCAGTTCACTCCATTCCATTCCGTTCCGTTCCGTTCCGTTCCGTTCCGTTCCATTCCATTCCGTTCTACTCGGGTTGATTCCATTCTATTCTACTCCACTCCATTCAATTCAATTCGATTCCATTCGATTCCATTCGATTCCATTCCATTCCATTCCATTCCATTCCATTCCATTCTATTCCATTGAATTCCATTCCATTCCATTCCATTCCATTCCAATCCATTCCATTCTACTCGGGTTGATTCCATTCCATTCCATTCGATTCCATTCCATTCCATTCCATTCCTTTCCATTCCATTCCATTCGATTTCGTTCGATTCCATTCCATTCCATTCCATTCCATTCAATTCCATTCCATTCCATTCCGTTCTACTCGGGTTGATTCCATTCCATTCCATTCCATTCCATTCCATTCCATTCCATTCCATTCCATTCGATTCCATTCCATTTCACTCCATTCCATTCCATTCCATTCCGTTCCGTTCCGTTCCGTTCCGTTCCATTCCGTTCCATTCCATTCCGTTCTACTCGGGTTGATACCATTCTATTCCACTCCATTCCATTCGATTCCATTCCATTCCATTCCATTCCATTCCATTCCTTTCGATTCCATTCCATTCCATTCCATTCCATTCCATTCCAATCCATTCCATTCCATTCCATTCCATTCCATTCCGTTCCGTTCTACTCGGGTTGATTCCGTTCCATTCCATTCCATTCCATTCCATTCCATTCCATTGCATTCGATTCCATTCGATTCCATTGCATTCCATTCCATTCCATTCCATTCCTATCCATTACATTCTACTCGGGTTGATTCCCTTCCATTCCATTCCATTCCATTCCATTTCATTCCATTCAGTTCCCTTCCATTCCATTCCATTCGGTTCCATTCGGTTCCATTCGATTCCATTCGATTCCACTTCATTTCACTCCATTCCATTCCGTTCCGTTCTGTTCCGTTCCGTTCCTTTCCGTTCCGTTCTTTTCGGGTTGATTCCACTCTATTCCACTCCATTCCATTCGATTCCATTCGATTCCATTCCATTCCATTCCATTCCATTCCATTCCATTCCATTCCATTCCATTCCATTCTATTCTATTGAATTCCATACCATTCCATTCCATTCCATTCCAATCCATTCCATTCTACTCGGGTTGATTAAATTCCATTCCATTCCATTCCATTCCATTCCATTCCATTCCATTCCATTGCAATCCATTCCATTCTACTCGGCTTGATTCCATTCCATTCCATTCCATTCCATTCCATTCTCTTCCTTTCCATTCCATTCGGTTCCATTCCATTCCATTCGATTCCATTCCATTTCACTCCATTCCATTCCGTTCCGTTCCGTTCCGTTCCGTTCCATTCCGTTCCGTTCCATTCCATTCCGTTCTACTCGGGTTGATTCCATTCCATTCCACTCCATTCCATTCGATTCAATTCGATTCCATGCGATACCATTCCATTCCATTCCATTCCATTCCATTCCATTCCATTCCATTCTATTCCATTGAATTCCATTCCTTTCCATTCCATTCCATTCCAATCCATTCCATTCTACTCGGGTTGATTCCATTCCATTCCATTCGATTCCATTCCATTCCATTCCATTCCTTTCCATTCCATTCCGTTCCATTCCATTCGATTCGATTCCATTCCATTCCATTCCATTCAATTCCATTCCATTCCATTCCGTTCTACTCGGGTTCATTCCATTCCATTCCATTCCATTCCATTCTATTCCATTCAATTCCATTCGATTCCATTCCATTCCATTCCATTCCATTCCATTCCATTCCATTCCATTCCATTCCATTCCATTCCGTTCTACTCGGGTTGATACCATTCCATTCCATTCCATTCCATTCCATTCCATTCCATTCCATTGAATTCCATTCCATGGAATTCCATTCCATTCCATTGAATTCCATTCCATTCCATTCCATTCCATTCCATTCCGTTCTACTCGGGTTGATTCCATTCCATTCCATTCCATTCCATTCCATTCCATTCCATTCAATTCCATTCGATTACATTCGATTGCATTCCATTCCATTCCATTCCATTCCATTCCATTCCATTCCATTCCAATCCATTCCATTCTACTCGGGTTGATTCCATTCCATTCCATTCTATTCCATTCCATTCCATTCCCTTAAATTACATTCCATTCGGTTACATTCGATTCCATTGGATTCCATTCCATTTCACTCCATTCCATTCCGTTCCGTTCCGTTCCGTTCCGTTCCATTCCATTCTATTCGGGTTGATTCCATTCTATTCCACTCCATTCCATTCGATTCCATTCGATTCCATTCGATTCCATTCGATTCCATTCCATTCCATTCCATTCCATTCCATTCCATTCCATTCCATTCTATTCTATTGAATTCCATTCCATTCCATTCCATTCCATTCCATTCCATTCCTATCCATTCCATTCTTCTCGGGTTGATTCCATTCCATTCCATTCCATTCCATTCCATTCCATTCTATTCCATTCCATTCCATTCCGTTCTACTCGGGTTCATTCCATTCCATTCCATTCCATTCCATTCCATTCCATTCCATTCCATTCCGTTCTACTCGGGTCCATTCCATTCCTTTCCATTCCATTCGATTCCATTCCATTCCATTCCACTCCATTCCATTCCATTCCATTCCAATCAATTCCATTCTACTCGGGTTGATTCCTTTCCATTCCATTCCATTCCATTCCATTCCATTCCACTCCATTCCATTCCATTCCATTCCATTCCATTCCATTACATTCCATTCCATTCCATTCCGTTCTACTCGGGTTGTTTCCCTTCCATTCCATTCCATTCCATTCCATTCCATTCCATTCTATTCCATTCCATTCCATTCTCTACATTCCCTTCCATTCCATTCCATTCTATTCCATTCCATTCTGTTGTGCTCGGGTTGATCATTCCATTCCATTCCATTCCATTCCATTCCATTCCATTCCATTCCATTCCATTCCATTCCATTCCTTTCCATTCCATTCCGTTCCATTCCATTCCATTCCATTCCATTCCATTCCGTTCCATTCTACTCGGGTTGATCTTTCCTTTCCATTCCATTCCATTCCATTCCATTCCAATCCATTCAATTCCGTTCTGCTCGGGTTGATCATTCCATTCCATTCCATTCCATTCCATTCTATTCCATTCCATTCCACTCCATTCCATTCCATGCCATTCCACTCCTTTCCATTCCATTCCATTCCATTACATTACATTACATTCCATTCCACTCCTTTCCATTCCATGCCAATCCACTCCTTTCCATTCCATTCCATTCCATTACATTACATTCCATTCCATTCCACTCCTTTCCATTCCATTCCATTCCATTCCATTCCATTCCATTCCACTCCTTTCCATTCCATTCCATTCCACTCCATTCCATTACATTCAGTTCTACTTGAGTTCATTCCATTCCGTTCCGTTCCGTTCCGTTCCGTTCCATTCTATTCCATTCCATTCCGTTCTACTCGAGTTGATTCCATTCTACTCCATTCCATTCCATTCGATTCCATTCCGTTCTACTCGGGTTAATCATTCCATTCCATTCCATTCCATTCCATTCCATTCCATTCCATTCCATTCCATTCCGTTCCATTCTACTCGGGTTGATCTTTCCTTTCCATTCCATTCCATTCCATTCCATTCCATTCCAATCCATCCAATTCCGTTCTACTCGGGTTCATTCCATTCCATTCCATTCCTTTCCATTCCACTCCATACCATTCCATTCCGTTCTACTCGGGTTGATTCCATTCTATTCAATTCCATCCCATTCCATTCAATTCCATTCAATTCCATTCCATTCCATTCCATTCCATTCCATTCCATTCCATTCCATTCTACTCGGTTGATTCCATTCTATTCCATTCCATTCCATTCGATTCCATTCGATTTGATTCGATTCCATTCCATTCAATTCCATTCCATTCCATTCCGTTCTACTCGGGTTCGTTCCATTCCGTTCCGTTCCATTCTGTTCCGTTCCGTTCCACTCCATTCCATTCCATTCCATTCCATTCCATTCCATTCCATTCCGTTCTACTCGGGTTGATTCCATTCTATTCCATTCCATTCCATTCCATTCGATTCCATTCGATTCCATTCCATTCCATTCCAATCCATTCCATTCCATTCCATTCCATTCTATTCTACTCGGGTTGATTCCATTCCATTCCATTGCATTCTGTTCCGTTCCATTCTGTTCCGTTCCGTTCCGTTCTACTCTGGTTGATTCCATTCTATTCCATTCCATTCCATTCCATTCCATTCCATTCCATTCCGTTTTACTTGGGTTGATCATTCCATTCCATTCCATTCCATTCCATTCCATTCCGTTCCGTTCTGCTCGGGTTGATCATTCCATTCCATTCCATTCCATTCCATTCCATTCCATTCCATTCCATTTCATTCCATTCCATTCCATTCCGTTCTACTCGGGTTGATTCCATTCCGTTCTGTTCCGCTCCGTTCCGTTCCGTTCTACTCGGGTTTACTCCATTCTATTCCATTCCATTGCATTCCATTGCATTCCATTCCATTCCATTCCATTCCATTCCATTCCATTCCATTCCATTCCGTTCTGCTCGGGTTGATCTTTCCATTCCATTCCATTCCATTCCATTCCATTCCATTCCATTCCATTCCATTCCATTCCATTCCATTCCATTCCATTCCTTTCCATTCCATTCCATTCCATTCCATTCCATTCCATTCCATTCCGTTCTACTCGGGTTGATTCCATTCCGTTCCGTTAAGCTCCGTTCCGTTCCGTTCTACTTGGGTTTACTCCATTCTATTCCATTCCATTGCATTCCATTCCATTCCATTCCATTCCGTTCTGCTCGGGTTGATCATTCCATTCCATTCCATTCCATTCCATTCCACTCCATTCCATTCCATTCCACTCCTTTCCATTCCATTCCATTCCATTCCATTCCATTCCATCACACTCCTTTCCATTCCATTCCATTCCATTCCATTCCATTCCATTCCATTCCACTCCTTTCCATTCCATTCCATTCATTCCATTCTATTCCATTGAATTCCATTCCATTCCATTCCATTCCATTCCATTCCATTCCATTCTGTTCTACTCGGGTTGATTCCATTCCGTTCCGTTCCGTTCCGTTCCGTTCCGTTCTACTCGGGTTGATTCCATTCCATTCCATTCCATTCCATTCCATTCCATTCCATTCCATTCCATTCCATTCCATTCCATTCCATTCCGTTCTACTCGGGTTTATTCCATTCCGTTCCGTTCCTCTCCGTTCCGTTCCGTTCTACTCGGGTTTACTCCATTCTATTCCATTCCATTCCATTCTTTCCATTCCATTCCATTCAATTCCATTCCATTCCATTCCATTACATTCTGTTATGCTCGGGTTGATCATTCCATTCCATTCCATTCCATTCCATTGCATTCCATTCCATTCCATTCCATTCCATTCCTTTCCATTCTATTCCATTCCATTCCATTCCATTCCATTCCATTCCATTCCATTCCATTCTATTCCATTCAATTCCATTCGATTCCATTCCATTCCATTCCATTCCATTCCATTCCATTCCATTCCATTCCATTCCATTCCATTCCATTCCATTCCATTCCATTCCGTTCTACTCGGGTTGATACCATTCCATTCCATTCCGTTCCATTCCATTCCATTCCATTCCATTCCATTGAATTCCATTCCATGGAATTCCATTCCATTCCATTGAATTCCATTGCATTCCATTCCATTCCATTCCATTCCATTCCGTTCTACTCGGGTTGATTCCATTCCATTCCATTCCATTCCATTCCATTCCATTCCATTCAATTCCATTCGATTCCATTCGATTGCATTCCCTTCCATTCCATTCCATTCCATTCCATTCCATTCCATTCCATTCCAATCCATTCCATTCTACTCGGGTTGATTCCATTCCATTCCATTCTATTCCATTCCATTCCATTCCCTTAAATTACATTCCATTCGGTTCCATTCGATTCCATTGGATTCCATTCCATTTCACTCCATTCCATTCCGTTCCGTTCCGTTCCGTTCCGTTCCATTCCATTCTATTCGGGTTGATTCCATTCTATTCCACTCCATTCCATTCGATTCCATTCGATTCCATTCGATTCCATTCGATTCCATTCCATTCCATTCCATTCCATTCCATTCCATTCCATTCCATTCCATTCTATTCTATTGAATTCCATTCCATTCCATTCCATTCCATTCCTATCCATTCCATTCTTCTCGGGTTGATTCCATTCCATTCCATTCCATTCCATTCCATTCCATTCCATTCCATTCCATTCCATTCCATTCCATTCCGTTCTACTCGGGTTCATTCCATTCCATTCCATTCCATTCCATTCCATTCCATTCCGTTCTACTCGGGTCCATTCCATTCCTTTCCATTCCATTCGATTCCATTCCATTCCATTCCACTCCATTCCATTCCATTCCATTCCAATCCATTCCATTCTACTCGGGTTGATTCCTTTCCATTCCATTCCATTCCATTCCATTCCATTCCATTCCACTCCATTCCATTCCATTCCATTCCATTCCATTCCATTCCATTCCATTCCATTCCGTTCTACTCGGGTTGTTTCCCTTCCATTCCATTCCATTCCATTCCATTCCATTCCATTCCATTCCATTCCATTCCATTCCATTGAATTCCATTCCATTCCATTCCATTCCGTTCCATTCTATTCCATTCCATTCCATTCCATTCTATTCCATTTAATTCCATTCCATTCCATTCCATTCCATTCCATTCCATTCCATTCCATTCCATTCCGTTCTACTCAGGTTGATTCCATTCTATTCCATTCCATTCCATTCCATTCCATTCCATTCCATTCTATTCTATTGAATTCCATTCCATTCCATTCCATTCCATTCCAATCCATTCCATTCTACTCGGATTTATTCCATTCCATTCCATTCCATTCCATTCCATTCCAATCCATTCCATTCTACTCGGGTTGATTCCATTCCATTCCATTCCATTCCATTCCATTCCATTCCATTCCCTTCCATTCCATTCCATTCCCTTCCTTTCCATTCCATTCGGTTCCATTCGATTCCATTTGATTCCATTCCAGTTCACTCCATTCCATTCCGTTCCGTTCCGTTCCGTTCCGTTCCGTTCCATTCCATTCCGTTCTACTCGGGTTGATTCCATTCTATTCCACTCCATTCCATTCAATTCAATTCGATTCCATTCGATTCCATTCGATTCCATTCCATTCCATTCCATTCCATTCCATTCCATTCCATTCCATTCTATTCCATTGAATTCCATTCCATTCCATTCCATTCCATTCCAATCCATTCCATTCTACTCGGGTTGATTCCATTCCATTCCATTCGATTCCATTCCATTCCATTCCATTCCTTTCCATTCCATTCCATTCGATTTCGTTCGATTCCATTCCATTCCATTCCATTCCATTCAATTCCATTCCAATCCATTCCGTTCTACTCGGGTTGATTCCATTCCATTCCATTCCATTCCATTCCATTCCATTCCATTCCATTCCATTCCATTTCACTCCATTCCATTCCATTCCATTCCGTTCCGTTCCGTTCCGTTCCGTTCCATTCCGTTCCATTCCATTCCGTTCTACTCGGGTTGATACCATTCTATTCCACTCCATTCCATTCGATTCCATTCCATTACATTCCATTCCATTCCATTCCTTTCGATTCCATTCCATTCCATTCCATTCCATTCCATTCCAATCCATTCCATTCCATTCCATTCCATTCCATTCCGTTCCGTTCTACTCGGGTTCATTCCATTCCATTCCATTCCATTCCGTTCTACTCGGGTTGATTCCGTTCCATTCCATTCCATTCCATTCCATTCCATTCCATTCCATTGCATTCGATTCCATTCGATTCCATTGCATTCCATTCCATTCCATTCCATTCCTATCCATTACATTCTACTCGGGTTGATTCCCTTCCATTCCATTCCATTCCATTCCATTTCATTCCATTCAATTCCCTTCCATTCCATTCCATTCGGTTCCATTCGGTTCCATTCGATTCCATTCGATTCCACTTCATTTCACTCCATTCCATTCCGTTCCGTTCTGTTCCGTTCCGTTCCTTTCCGTTCCGTTCTTTTCGGGTTGATTCCACTCTATTCCACTCCATTCCATTCGATTCCATTCGATTCCATTCCATTCCATTCCATTCCATTCCATTCCATTCCATTCCATTCCATTCTATTCTATTGAATTCCATACCATTCCATTCCATTCCATTCCAATCCATTCCATTCTACTCGTGTTGATTCCATTCCATTCCATTCCATTCCATTCCATTCCATTCCATTCCATTCCATTGCAATCCATTCCATTCTACTCGGGTTGATTCCATTCCATTCCATTCCATTCCATTCCATTCTCTTCCTTTCCATTCCATTCGGTTCCATTCCATTCCATTCGATTCCATTCCATTTCACTCCATTCCATTCCGTTCCGTTCCGTTCCGTTCCGTTCCATTCCGTTCCGTTCCATTCCATTCCGTTCTACTCGGGTTGATTCCATTCCATTCCACTCCATTCCATTCGATTCAATTCGATTCCATTCGATACCATTCCATTCCATTCCATTCCATTCCATTCCATTCCATTCCATTCCATTCCATTCCATTCTATTCCATTGAATTCCATTCCATTCCATTCCATTCCATTCCAATCCATTCCATTCTACTCGGGTTGATTCCATTCCATTCCATTCCATTCCATTCCATTCCATTCCATTCCATTCCTTTCCATTCCATTCCGTTCCATTCCATTCGATTCGATTCCATTCCATTCCATTCCATTCAATTCCATTCCATTCCATTCCGTTCTACTCGGGTTCATTCCATTCCATTCCATTCCATTCCATTCTATTCCATTCAATTCCATTCGATTCCATTCCATTCATTTCCATTCCATTCCATTCCATTCCATTCCATTCCATTCCATTCCGTTCCATTCCATTCCATTCCATTCCGTTCTACTCGGGTTGATACCATTCCATTCCATTCCATTCCATTCCATTCCATTCCATTCCATTCCATTCCATTGAATTCCATTCCATGGAATTCCATTCCATTCCATGGAATTCCATTCCATTCCATTCCATTCCATTCCATTCCATTCCGTTCTACTCGGGTTGATTCCATTCCATTCCATTCCATTCCATTACATTACATTAAATTTGATTCCATTCGATTCCATTTGATTCCATTCCATTCCTTTACATTATATTCCATTCCATTCCAATCCATTCCATTCTACTCGGGTTGATTCCATTCCATTCCATTCTATTCCATTCCATTCCATTCCCTTAAATTACATTCCATTCGGTTCCATTCGATTCCATTCGATTCCATTCCATTTCACTCCACTCCATTCCGTTCCGTTCCGTTCCGTTCCGTTCCGTTCCATTCCGTTCCATTCCATTCCGTTCTACTCGGGTTGATTCCATTCTATTCCACTCCATTCCATTCGATTCCATTCGATTCCATTCGATTCCATTCCATTCCATTCCATTCCATTCCCTTTCATTCTATTCTATTGAATTCCATTCCATTCCATTCCATTCCATTCCTATCCATTCCATTCCATTCCATTCCATTCCGTTCTACTCGGGTTGATTCCATTCCATTCCATTCCATTCCATTCCATTCCATTCCATTCCATTCCATTCAATTCCATTCGATTCCATTCGATTGCATTCCATTCCATTCCATTCCATTCCATTCCATTCCATTCCATTCCATTCCAATCCATTCCATTCTACTCGGGTTGATTCCATTCCATTCCATTCTATTCCATTCCATTCCATTCCCTTAAATTACATTCCATTCGGTTCCATTCGATTCCATTGGATTCCATTGCATTTCACTCCATTCCATTCCGTTCCGTTCCGTTCCGTTCCGTTCCATTCCATTCTATTCGGGTTGATTCCATTCTATTCCACTCCATTCCATTCGATTCCATTCGATTCCATTCGATTCCATTCGATTCCATTCCATTCCATTCCATTCCATTCCATTCCATTCCATTCTATTCTATTGAATTCCATTCCATTCCATTCCATTCCATTCCATTCCATTCCTATCCATTCCATTCTTCTCGGGTTGATTCCATTCCATTCCATTCCATTCCATTCCATTCCATTCCATTCCATTCCATTCCATTCCATTCCATTCCATTCCATTCCATTCCATTCCGTTCTACTCGGGTTCATTCCATTCCATTCCATTCCATTCCATTCCATTCCATTCCATTCCATTCCGTTCTACTCGGGTCCATTCCATTCCTTTCCATTCCATTCGATTCCATTCCATTCCATTCCACTCCATTCCATTCCATTCCATTCCAATCCATTCCATTCTACTCGGGTTGATTCCTTTCCATTCCATTCCATTCCATTCCATTCCATTCCACTCCATTCCATTCCATTCCATTCCATTCCATTCCATTCCATTCCATTCCATTCCATTCCGTTCTACTCGGGTTGTTTCCCTTCCATTCCATTCCATTCCATTCCATTCCATTCCATTCCATTCCATTCCATTGAATTCCATTCCATTCCATTCCATTCCGTTCCATTCTATTCCATTCCATTCCATTCCATTCTATTCCATTTAATTCCATTCCATTCCATTCCATTCCATTCCATTCCATTCCATTCCATTCCATTCCATTCCGTTCTACTCAGGTTGATTCCATTCCATTCCATTCCATTCCATTCCATTCCATTCCATTCCATTCCATTCTATTCTATTGAATTCCATTCCATTCCATTCCATTCCATTCCAATCCATTCCATTCTACTCGGATTTATTCCATTCCATTCCATTCCATTCCATTCCATTCCATTCCATTCCATTCCAATCCATTCCATTCTACTCGGGTTGATTCCATTCCATTCCATTCCTTTCCATTCCATTCCATTCCATTCCATTCCCTTCCTTTCCATTCCATTCGGTTCCATTCGATTCCATTCGATTCCATTCCATTTCACTCCATTCCATTCCGTTCCGTTCCGTTCCGTTCCTTTCCGTTCCTTTCCGTTCCGTTCCATTCCATTCCGTTCTACTCGGGTTGATTCCATTCTATTCCACTCCATTCCATTCGATTCCATTCGATTCCATTCGATTCCATTCCATTCCATTCCATTCCATTCTATTTCATTCTATTCCATTGAATTCCATTCCATTCCATTCCATTCCATTCCATTCCATTCCAATCCATTCCATTCTTCTCGGGTTGATTCCATTCCATTCCATTCCATTCCATTCCATTCAATTCCATTCCATTCCATTCCGTTCTACTCGGGTTCATTCCATTCCATTCCATTCCATTCCATTCCATTCCATTCCATTCCATTCCATTCCATTCCATTCCATTCCATTCGATTCCATTCCATTCCATTCCTTTCCATTCCATTCCATTCCATTCCATTCTATTCTATTCCATTTAATTCCATTCCATTCCATTCCATTCCATTCCATTCCATTCCATTCCATTCCATTCCGTTCTACTCGGGTAGATTCCGTTCCATTCCATTCCATTCCTTTCCATTCCATTCCATTCCATTGCATTCGATTCCATTCGATTCCATTGCATTGCATTCCATTCCATTCCATTCCATTCCATTCCAATCCATTCCATTCTACTCGGGTTGATTCCATTCCATTCCATTCCATTCCATTCCATTCCATTCCATTCCCTTCCATTCTATTCCATTGAATTCCATTCCATTCCATTCCATTCCATTCCATTCCATTCCATTCCATTCCATTCCATTCCATTCGATTCCATTCGATTCCATTCCATTCCATTCCATTCAATTCATTTCCATTCCATTCCGTTCTAGTCGGGTTCATTCCATTCCATTCCATTCCATTCCATTCTATTCCATTCCATTCCACTCCATTCCATTCGATTCCATTCGATTCCATTCGATTCCATTCCATTCGATTCCATTCCATTCCAATCCATTCCATTCCATTCCATTCGATTCCATTCGATTCCATTCCATTCCATTCCATTCCATTCCATTCCATTCCATTCCATTCCGTTCTACTCGGGTTCATTCCATTCCATTCCATTCCATTCCATTGTATTCCATTCGATTCCATTCCATTCCATTCCATTCCATTCCATTCCATTCCATTCCATTCCATTCCTTTCCATTCCATTCCATTCCATTCCATTCTATTCCATTTAATTCCATTCCATTCCATTCCATTCCATTCCATTCCATTCCATTCCATTCCATTCCATTCCATGCCATTCCATTCCATTCGATTCCATTCGATTCCATTCCATACCATTCCATTCCATTCCATTCCAATCCATTCCATTCTACTCGGGTTGATTCCATTCCATTGCATTCCATTCCATTCCATTCCATTCCATTCCATTCCCTTCCTTTCCATTCCATTCGGTTCCATTCGATTCCATTCTATTCCATTCCATTTCTCTCCATTCCATTCCGTTCCGTTCCGTTCAGTTCCTTTCCGTTCCTTTCCGTTCCGTTCCATTCCATTCCGTTCTACTCGGGTTGATTCCATTCTATTCCACTCCATTCCATTCGATTCCATTCGATTCCATTCGATTCCATTCCATTCCATTGCATTCCATTCTATTTCATTCTATTCCATTAAATTCCATTCCATTCCATTCCAATCCATTCCATTCTACTCGGGTTGATTCCATTCCATTCCATTCCATTCCATTCCATTCCATTCCATTCCATTCCATTCCATTCCATTCCATTCGATTCCAATCCATTCCATTCCATTCCATTCCTTTCCATTCAATTCCATTCCATACCATTCCGTTCTACTCGGGTTCATTCCATTCCATTCCATTCCACTCCATTCTATTCCATTCCATTCCATTCCATTCCATTCCATTCCATTCCATTCGATTCCATTCCATTCCATTCCATTCCATTCCATTCCATTCCATTCCATTCCATTCCATTCCATTCCATTCCATTCCATTCCATTCCATTCCATTTCACACCATTCCATTCCATTCCGTTCTGTTCCGTTCCGTTCCGTTCCATTCCGTTCCATTCCATTCCGTTCTACTCGGGTTGTTTCCATTCTATTCCACTCCATTCCATTCGATTCCACTCCATTCCATTCCATTCCATTCCATTCCATTCCATTCCATTCCATTCCATTCCTTTCGAATCCATTCCATTCCATTCCATTCCATTCCATTCCATTCCATTCCATTCTATTCCATTCTACTCGGGTTGATTCCATTCCATTCCATTCCATTCCATTCCATTCCATTCCCTTCCATTCCATTCCATTCCCTTCCTTTCCATTCCATTCGGTTCCATTCGATTCCATTTGATTCCATTCCAGTTCACTCCATTCCATTCCGTTCCGTTCCGTTCCGTTCCGTTCCGTTCCATTCCATTCCGTTCTACTCGGGTTGATTCCATTCTATTCCACTCCACTCCATTCAATTCAATTCGATTCCATTCGATTCCATTCGATTCCATTCCATTCCATTCCATTCCATTCCATTCCATTCCATTCTATTCCATTGAATTCCATTCCATTCCATTCCATTCCATTCCATTCCAATCCATTCCATTCTACTCGGGTTGATTCCATTCCATTCCATTCGATTCCATTCCATTCCATTCCATTCCTTTCCATTCCATTCCATTCGATTTCGTTCGATTCCATTCCATTCCATTCCATTCCATTCAATTCCATTCCATTCCATTCCGTTCTACTCGGGTTGATTCCACTCCATTCCATTCCATTCCATTCCATTCCATTCCATTCCATTCGATTCCATTCCATTTCACTCCATTCCATTCCATTCCATTCCGTTCCGTTCCGTTCCGTTCCGTTCCATTCCGTTCCATTCCATTCCGTTCTACTCGGGTTGATACCATTCTATTCCACTCCATTCCATTCGATTCCATTCCATTCCATTCCATTCCATTCCATTCCTTTCGATTCCATTCCATTCCATTCCATTCCATTCCATTCCAATCCATTCCATTCCATTCCATTCCATTCCATTCCGTTCCGTTCTACTCGGGTTGATTCCGTTCCATTCCATTCCATTCCATTCCATTCCATTCCATTGCATTCGATTCCATTCGATTCCATTGCATTCCATTCCATTCCATTCAATTCCTATCCATTACATTCTACTCGGGTTGATTCCCTTCCATTCCATTCCATTCCATTCCATTTCATTCCATTCAGTTCCCTTCCATTCCATTCCATTCGGTTCCATTCGGTTCCATTCGATTCCATTCGATTCCACTTCATTTCACTCCATTCCATTCCGTTCCGTTCTGTTCCGTTCCGTTCCTTTCCGTTCCGTTCTTTTCGGGTTGATTCCACTCTATTCCACTCCATTCCATTCGATTCCATTCGATTCCATTCCATTCCATTCCATTCCATTCCATTCCATTCCATTCCATTCCATTCCATTCTATTCTATTGAATTCCATACCATTCCATTCCATTCCATTCCAATCCATTCCATTCTACTCGGGTTGATTAAATTCCATTCCATTCCATTCCATTCCATTCCATTCCATTCCATTCCATTCCATTGCAATCCATTCCATTCTACTCGGCTTGATTCCATTCCATTCCATTCCATTCCATTCCATTCTCTTCCTTTCCATTCCATTCGGTTCCATTCCATTCCATTCGATTCCATTCCATTTCACTCCATTCCATTCCGTTCCGTTCCGTTCCGTTCCGTTCCATTCCGTTCCGTTCCATTCCATTCCGTTCTACTCGGGTTGATTCCATTCCATTCCACTCCGTTCCATTCGATTCAATTCGATTCCATTCGATACCATTCCATTCCATTCCATTCCATTCCATTCCATTCCATTCCATTCCATTCCATTCCATTCTATTCCATTGAATTCCATTCCATTCCATTCCATTCCATTCCAATCCATTCCATTCTACTCGGGTTGATTCCATTCCATTCCATTCGATTCCATTCCATTCCATTCCATTCCTTTCCATTCCATTCCGTTCCATTCCATTCGATTCGATTCCATTCCATTCCATTCCATTCAATTCCATTCCATTCCATTCCGTTCTACTCGGGTTCATTCCATTCCATTCCATTCCATTCCATTCTATTCCATTCAATTCCATTCGATTCCATTCCATTCCATTCCATTCCATTCCATTCCATTCCATTCCATTCCATTCCATTCCATTCCATTCCGTTCTACTCGGGTTGATACCATTCCATTCCATTCCATTCCATTCCATTCCATTCCATTCCATTCCATTGAATTCCATTCCATGGAATTCCATTCCATTCCATTGAATTCCATTCCATTCCATTCCATTCCATTCCATTCCGTTCTACTCGGGTTGATTCCATTCCATTCCATTCCATTCCATTCCATTCCATTCCATTCAATTCCATTCGATTCCATTCGATTGCATTCCATTCCATTCCATTCCATTCCATTCCATTCCATTCCATTCCAATCCATTCCATTCTACTCGGGTTGATTCCATTCCATTCCATTCTATTCCATTCCATTCCATTCCCTTAAATTACATTCCATTCGGTTCCATTCGATTCCATTGGATTCCATTCCATTTCACTCCATTCCATTCCGTTCCGTTCCGTTCCGTTCCGTTCCATTCCATTCTATTCGGGTTGATTCCATTCTATTCCACTCCATTCCATTCGATTCCATTCGATTCCATTCGATTCCATTCGATTCCATTCCATTCCATTCCATTCCATTCCATTCCATTCCATTCTATTCTATTGAATTCCATTCCATTCCATTCCATTCCATTCCATTCCATTCCATTCCTATCCATTCCATTCTTCTCGGGTTGATTCCATTCCATTCCATTCCATTCCATTCCATTCCATTCTATTCCATTCCATTCCATTCCGTTCTACTCGGGTTCATTCCATTCCATTCCATTCCATTCCATTCCTTTCCAATCCATTCCATTCTACTCGGGTTGATTCCATTCCATTCCATTCGATTCCATTCCATTCCATTCCATTCCTTTCCATTCCATTCCGTTCCATTCCATTCGATTCGATTCCATTCCATTCCATTCCATTCAATTCCATTCCATTCCATTCCGTTCTACTCGGGTTCATTCCATTCCATTCCATTCCATTCCATTCTATTCCATTCAATTCCATTCGATTCCATTCCATTCCATTCCATTCCATTCCATTCCATTCCATTCCATTCCATTCCATTCCATTCCATTCCATTCCATTCCATTCCGTTCTACTCGGGTTGATACCATTCCATTCCATTCCATTCCATTCCATTCCATTCCATTCCATTCCATTCCATTGAATTCCATTCCATGGAATTCCATTCCATTCCATTGAATTCCATTCCATTCCATTCCATTCCATTCCATTCCGTTCTACTCGGGTTGATTCCATTCCATTCCATTCCATTCCATTCCATTCCATTCCATTCAATTCCATTCGATTCCATTCGATTGCATTCCATTCCATTCCATTCCATTCCATTCCATTCCATTCCATTCCAATCCATTCCATTCTACTCGGGTTGATTCCATTCCATTCCATTCTATTCCATTCCATTCCATTCCCTTAAATTACATTCCATTCGGTTCCATTCGATTCCATTGGATTCCATTCCATTTCACTCCATTCCATTCCGTTCCGTTCCGTTCCGTTCCGTTCCATTCCATTCTATTCGGGTTGATTCCATTCTATTCCACTCCATTCCATTCGATTCCATTCGATTCCATTCGATTCCATTCGATTCCATTCCATTCCATTCCATTCCATTCCATTCCATTCTATTCTATTGAATTCCATTCCATTCCATTCCATTCCATTCCATTCCATTCCTATCCATTCCATTCTTCTCGGGTTGATTCCATTCCATTCCATTCCATTCCATTCCATTCCATTCTATTCCATTCCATTCAATTCCGTTCTACTCGGGTTCATTCCATTCCATTCCATTCCATTCCATTCCATTCCATTCCATTCCATTCCGTTCTACTCGGGTCCATTCCATTCCTTTCCATTCCATTCGATTCCATTCCATTCCATTCCACTCCATTCCATTCCATTCCATTCCAATCAATTCCATTCTACTCGGGTTGATTCCTTTCCATTCCATTCCATTCCATTCCATTCCATTCCACTCCATTCCATTCCATTCCATTCCATTCCATTCCATTACATTCCATTCCATTCCATTCCGTTCTACTCGGGTTGTTTCCCTTCCATTCCATTCCATTCCATTCCATTCCATTCCATTCCATTCCATTCCATTGAATTCCATTCCATTCCATTCCATTCCGTTCCATTCTATTCCATTCCATTCCATTCCATTCTATTCCATTTAATTCCATTCCATTCCATTCCATTCCATTCCATTCCATTCCATTCCATTCCATTCCATTCCATTCCGTTCTACTCAGGTTGATTCCATTCCATTCCATTCCATTCCATTCCATTCCATTCTATTCTATTGAATTCCATTCCATTCCATTTCATTCCATTCCAATCCATTCCATTCTACTCGGATATATTCCATTCCATTCCATTCCATTCCATTCCATTCCAATCCATTCCATTCTACTCGGGTTGATTCCATTCCATTCCATTCCTTTCCATTCCATTCCATTCCATTCCATTCCCTTCCTTTCCATTCCATTCGGTTCCATTCGATTCCATTCGATTCCATTCCATTTCACTCCATTCCATTCCGTTCCGTTCCGTTCCGTTCCTTTCCGTTCCTTTCCGTTCCGTTCCATTCCATTCCGTTCTACTCGGGTTGATTCCATTCTATTCCACTCCATTCCATTCGATTCCATTCGATTCCATTCGATTCCATTCCATTCCATTCCATTCCATTCTATTTCATTCTATTCCATTGAATTCCATTCCATTCCATTCCATTCCATTCCATTCCAATCCATTCCATTCTACTCGGGTTGATTCCATTCCATTCCATTCGATTCCATTCCATTCCATTCCATTCCATTCCATTCCATTCCATTCCATTCCATTGGATTCCATTCCATTCCATTCCATTCCATTCCATTCAATTCCATTCCATTCCATTCCGTTCTACTCGGGTTCATTCCATTCCATTCCATTCCATTCCATTCCATTCCATTCCATTCCATTCCATTCCATTCCATTCCATTCAATTCCATTCCATTCCATTCCATTCGATTCCATTCCATTCCATTCCTTTCCATTCCATTCCATTCCATTCTATTCTATTCCATTTAATTCCATTCCATTCCATTCCATTCCATTCCATTCCATTCCATTCCATTCCATTCCGTTCTACTCGGGTAGATTCCGTTCCATTCCATTCCATTCCTTTCCATTCCATTCCATTCCATTGCATTCGATTCCATTCGATTCCATTGCATTGCATTCCATTCCATTCCATTCCATTCCAATCCATTACATTCTACTCGGGTTGATTCCATTCCATTCCATTCCATTCCATTCCATTCCATTCCGTTTTACTTGGTTTGATCATTCCATTCCATTCCATTCCATTCCATTCCATTCCGTTCCGTTCTGCTCGGGTTGATCATTCCATTCCATTCCATTCCATTCCATTCCATTCCATTCCATTCCATTCCATTCCGTTCTACTCGGGTTGATTCCATTCCGTTCTGTTCCGCTCCGTTCCGTTCCGTTCTACTCGGGTTTACTCCATTCTATTCCATTCCATTGCATTCCATTCCATTCCATTCCATTCCATTCCATTCCATTCCATTCCATTCCATTCCGTTCTGCTCGGGTTGATCTTTCCATTCCATTCCATTCCATTCCATTCCATTCCATTCCATTCCGTTCTGCTCGGGTTGATCTTTCCATTCCATTCCATTCCATTCCATTCCATTCCATTCCATTCCATTCCATTCCATTCCATTCCATTCCTTTCCATTCCATTCGATTCCATTCCATTCCATTCCATTCCATTCCGTTCTACTCGGGTTGATTCCATTCCGTTCCGTTCCGCTCCGTTCCGTTCCGTTCTACTTGGGTTTACTCCATTCTATTCCATTCCATTGCATTCCATTCCATTCCATTCCATTCCATTCCATTCCATTCCGTTCTGCTCGGGTTGATCATTCCATTCCATTCCATTCCATTCCATTCCATTCCACTCATTTCCATTCCATTCCATTCCATTCCATTCCATTCCATTCCATTCCATTCCACTCCTTTCCATTCCATTCCATTCCATTCCATTCCATTCCATTCCACTCCTTTCCATTCCATTCCATTCCACTCCATTCCATTCCACTCCTTTCCTTTCCATTCCATTCCACTCCATTCCATTACATTCCATTCCATTCTATTCCGTTCCGTTATGCTCGGGTTGATCAATCCATTCCATTCCATTCCATTCCATTCCATTCCATTCCATTCCATTCCATTCCATTCCATTCCATTCCATTCCATTCTGTTCTACTCGGGTTGATTCCATTCTATTCAATTCCATTCCAATCCATTCCGCTCCATTCCATTCAATTCCATTCCTTTCCATTCCATTCCGTTCTACTCGGTTTCATTCCATTCCATCCCATTCTGTTCCATTCCGTTCCGTTCCATTCCATTCCATTCCATTCCGTTCTACTCGTGTTGATTCTATTCCATTCCATTCCATTCCATTCTATTCCATTGAATCCCATTCCATTCCATTCCATTCCATTCCATTCCATTCCATTCCATTCCATTCCATTCCATTCCATTCCATTCCATTCCATTCCGTTCTACTCGGGTTGATTCCATTCCGTTCCGTTCCGTTCCGTTCCGTTCCGTTCTACTCGGGCTGATTCCATTCCATTCCATTCCATTCCATTCCATTCCATTCCATTCCATTCCATTCCATTCCATTCCATTCCGTTCTACTCGGGTTGATTCCATTCTGTTCCATTCCATTCCATTCCATTCCATTCCATTCCATTCCATTCCATTCCATTCGATTCCATTCCATTCCATTCCATTCCATTCCAATCCATTCAATTCCATTCCGTTCTACTCGGGTTGATTCCGTTCCATTCCATTCCATTCCATTCCATTCCATTCCATTCCATTCCATTCCATTGCATTCGATTCCATTCCTTTCCATTCCATTCGATTCCATTCCATTCCATTCCATTCCGTTCTGCTCGGGTTGATCTTTCCATTCCATTCCATTCCATTCCATTCCATTCCATTCCATTCCATTCCATTCCATTCCACTCCTTTCCATTTTATTCCTTTCCATTCCATTCCATTCCATTCCACTCCGGTCCATTCCATTCCATTCCATTCCATTCCATTCCACTCCTTTCCATTCCATTCCATTCCATTCCATTCCATTCCATTCCACTCCTTTCCATTCCATTCCATTCCATTCCATTCCACTCCTTTCCATTCCATTCCATTCCATTCCATTCCATTCCACTCCTTTCCATTCCATTCCATTCCACTACATTCCATTCCATTCCATTCCATTCTATTCCGTTCCGTTCTCCTCGGGTTGATCAATCCATTCCATTCCATTCCATTCCATTCCATTCCATTCCATTCCGTTCTACTCGGGTTGATTCCATTCTATTCAATTCCATTCCAATCCTTTCCGCTCCATTCCATTCCATTCCATTCCTTTCCATTCCATTCCGTTCTACTCGGGTTCATTCCATTCCATTCCGTTCTGTTCCATTCCGTTCCGTTCCGTTCCATTCCATTCCATTCCATTCCGTTCTACTCGTGTTGATTCTATTCCATTCCATTCCATTCGATTCTATTCCGTTGAATTCCATTCCATTCCATTCCATTCCATTCCATTCCATTCCATTCCATTCCGTTCTACTCGGGTTGATTCCATTCCGTTCCGTTCCGTTCCGTTCCGTTCCGTTCTACTCGGGTTGATTCCATTCCATTCCATTCCATTCCATTCCATTCCATTCCATTCCATTCCATTCCTTTCTGTTCTACTCGGGTTGATTCCATTCCGTTCCGTTCCGCTCCGTTCCGTTCCGTTCTACTCGGGTTTACTCCATTCTATTCCATTCCATTCCATTCTCTGCATTCCCTTCCATTCCATTCCATTCTATTCCATTCCATTCTGTTGTGCTCGGGTTGATCATTCCATTCCATTCCATTCCATTCCATTCCATTCCATTCCATTCCATTCCATTCCATTCCTTTCCATTCCATTCCGTTCCATTCCATTCCATTCCATTCCATTCCATTCCGTTCCATTCTACTCGGGTTGATCTTTCCTTTCCATTCCATTCCATTCCATTCCATTCCAATCCATCCAATTCCGTTCTGCTCGGGTTGATCATTCCATTCCATTCCATTCCATTCCATTCTATTCCATTCCATTCCACTCCATTCCATTCCATGCCATTCCACTCCTTTCCATTCCATTCCATTCCATTACATTACATTACATTCCATTCCACTCCTTTCCATTCCATGCCATTCCACTCCTTTCCATTCCATTCCATTCCATTACATTACATTACATTCCATTCCACTCCTTTCCATTCCATTCCATTCCATTCCATTCCATTCCATTCCACTCCTTTCCATTCCATTCCATTCCACTCCATTCCATTACATTCAGTTCTACTTGAGTTCATTCCATTCCGTTCCGTTCCGTTCCGTTCCGTTCCATTCTATTCCATTCCATTCCGTTCTACTCGAGTTGATTCCATTCTACTCCATTCCATTCCATTCGATTCCATTCCGTTCTACTCGGGTTAATCATTCCATTCCATTCCATTCCATTCCATTCCATTCCATTCCATTCCATTCCATTCCGTTCCATTCTACTCGGGTTGATCTTTCCTTTCCATTCCATTCCATTCCATTCCATTCCATTCCATTCCAATCCATCCAATTCCGTTCTACTCGGGTTCATTCCATTCCATTCCATTCCTTTCCATTCCACTCCATACCATTCCATTCCGTTCTACTCGGGTTGATTCCATTCTATTCAATTCCATCCCATTCCATTCAATTCCATTCAATTCCATTCCATTCCATTCCATTCCATTCCATTCCATTCCATTCCATTCCATTCTACTCGGTTGATTCCATTCTATTCCATTCCATTCCATTCTATTCCATTCGATTTGATTCGATTCCATTCCATTCAATTCCATTCCATTCCATTCCGTTCTACTCGGGTTCGTTCCATTCCGTTCCGTTCCATTCTGTTCCGTTCCGTTCCACTCCATTCCATTCCATTCCATTCCATTCCATTCCATTCCATTCCATTCCATTCCGTTCTACTCGGGTTGATTCCATTCTATTCCATTCCATTCCATTCCATTCGATTCCATTCGATTCCATTCCATTCCATTCCAATCCATTCCATTCGATTCCATTCCATTCTATTCTACTCGGGTTGATTCCATTCCATTCCATTGCATTCTGTTCCGTTCCATTCTGTTCCGTTCCGTTCCGTTCTACTCTGGTTGATTCCATTCTATTCCATTCCATTCCATTCCATTCCATTCCATTCCATTCCGTTTTACTTGGGTTGATCATTCCATTCCATTCCATTCCATTCCATTCTATTCCGTTCCGTTCTGCTCGGGTTGATCATTCCATTCCATTCCATTCCATTCCATTCCATTCCATTCCATTCCATTTCATTCCATTCCATTCCATTCCGTTCTACTCGGGTTGATTCCATTCCGTTCTGTTCCGCTCCGTTCCGTTCCGTTCTACTCGGGTTTACTCCATTCTATTCCATTCCATTGCATTCCATTCCATTCCATTCCATTCCATTCCATTCCATTCCATTCCATTCCATTCCGTTCTGCTCGGGTTGATCTTTGCATTCCATTCCATTCCATTCCATTCCATTCCATTCCATTCCATTCCATTCCATTCCATTCCATTCCATTCCATTCCATTCCATTCCATTCCATTCCTTTCCATTCCATTCGATTCCATTCCATTCCATTCCATTCCATTCCGTTCTACTCGGGTTGATTCCATTCCGTTCCGTTAAGCTCCGTTCCGTTCCGTTCTACTTGGGTTTACTCCATTCTATTCCATTCCATTGCATTCCATTCCATTCCATTCCATTCCGTTCTGCTCGGGTTGATCATTCCATTCCATTCCATTCCATTCCATTCCACTCCATTCCATTCCATTCCACTCCTTTCCATTCCATTCCATTCCATTCCATTCCATTCCATCCCACTCCTTTCCATTCCATTCCATTCCATTCCATTCCATTCCATTCCATTCCATTCCACTCCTTTCCATTCCATTCCATTCATTCCATTCTATTCCATTGAATTCCATTCCATTCCATTCCATTCCATTCCATTCTGTTCTACTCGGGTTGATTCCATTCCGTTCCGTTCCGTTCCGTTCCGTTCCGTTCTACTCGGGTTGATTCCATTCCATTCCATTCCATTCCATTCCATTCCATTCCATTCCATTCCATTCCATTCCATTCCATTCCATTCCATTCCGTTCTACTCGGGTTTATTCCATTCCGTTCCGTTCCTCTCCGTTCCGTTCCGTTCTACTCGGGTTTACTCCATTCTATTCCATTCCATTCCATTCTTTCCATTCCATTCCATTCAATTCCATTCCATTCCATTCCATTCCATTCTGTTATGCTCGGGTTGATCATTCCATTCCATTCCATTCCATTCCATTCCATTCCATTCCATTCCATTCCTTTCCATTCCATTCCATTCCATTCCATTCCATTCCATTCCATTCCATTCCATTCCATTCCATTCCATTCCATTCCATTCGATTCCATTCCATTCCATTCCATTCCATTCCATTCCATTCCATTCCATTCCATTCCATTCCATTCCATTCCATTCCATTCCGTTCTACTCGGGTTGATACCATTCCATTCCATTCCATTCCCTTCCATTCCATTCCATTCCATTCCATTGAATTCCATTCCATGGAATTCCATTCCATTCCATTGAATTCCATTGCATTCCATTCCATTCCATTCCATTCCATTCCGTTCTACTCGGGTTGATTCCATTCCATTCCATTCCATTCCATTCCATTCCATTCCATTCAATTCCATTCGATTCCATTCGATTGCATTCCCTTCCATTCCATTCCATTCCATTCCATTCCATTCCATTCCATTCCAATCCATTCCATTCTACTCGGGTTGATTCCATTCCATTCCATTCTATTCCATTCCATTCCATTCCCTTAAATTACATTCCATTCGGTTCCATTCGATTCCATTGGATTCCATTCCATTTCACTCCATTCCATTCCGTTCCGTTCCGTTCCGTTCCGTTCCATTCCATTCTATTCGGGTTGATTCCATTCTATTCCACTCCATTCCATTCGATTCCATTCGATTCCATTCGATTCCATTCGATTCCATTCCATTCCATTCCATTCCATTCCATTCCATTCCATTCTATTCTATTGAATTCCATTCCATTCCATTCCATTCCATTCCTATCCATTCCATTCTTCTCGGGTTGATTCCATTCCATTCCATTCCATTCCATTCCATTCCATTCCATTCCATTCCATTCCATTCCATTCCATTCCATTCCGTTCTACTCGGGTTCATTCCATTCCATTCCATTCCATTCCATTCCATTCCATTCCGTTCTACTCGGGTCCATTCCATT
This sequence comes from Gorilla gorilla gorilla, assembly GCF_029281585.2. Lineage (NCBI taxonomy): Eukaryota > Metazoa > Chordata > Mammalia > Primates > Hominidae > Gorilla > Gorilla gorilla. The sequence goes on from NC_073239.2 coordinate 59,991,198, forward strand.
CCTTTCCATTCCATTCGATTCCATTCCATTCCATTCCACTCCATTCCATTCCATTCCATTCCAATCCATTCCATTCTACTCGGGTTGATTCCTTTCCATTCCATTCCATTCCATTCCATTCCATTCCATTCCACTCCATTCCATTCCATTCCATTCCATTCCACTCCATTCCATTCCATTCCATTCCATTCCATTCCATTCCATTCCATTCCATTCCGTTCTACTCGGGTTGATTCCTTTCCATTCCATTCCATTCCATTCCATTCCATTCCATTCCACTCCATTCCATTCCATTCCATTGAATTCCATTCCATTCCATTCCATTCCGTTCCATTCTATTCCATTCCATTCCATTCCATTCTATTCCATTTAATTCCATTCCATTCCATTCCATTCCATTCCATTCCATTCCATTCCATTCCATTCCGTTCTACTCAGGTTGATTCCATTCTATTCCATTCCATTCCATTCCATTCCATTCCATTCCATTCTATTCTATTGAATTCCATTCCATTCCATTCCATTCCATTCCAATCCATTCCATTCTACTCGGATTTATTCCATTCCATTCCATTCCATTCCATTCCATTCCAATCCATTCCATTCTACTCGGGTTGATTCCATTCCATTCCATTCCATTCCATTCCATTCCATTCCATTCCCTTCCATTCCATTCCATTCCCTTCCTTTCCATTCCATTCGGTTCCATTCGATTCCATTTGATTCCATTCCAGTTCACTCCATTCCATTCCGTTCCGTTCCGTTCCGTTCCGTTCCGTTCCATTCCATTCCGTTCTACTCGGGTTGATTCCATTCTATTCCACTCCATTCCATTCAATTCAATTCGATTCCATTCGATTCCATTCGATTCCATTCCATTCCATTTCATTCCATTCCATTCCATTCCATTCTATTCCATTGAATTCCATTCCATTCCATTCCATTCCATTCCAATCCATTCCATTCTACTCGGGTTGATTCCATTCCATTCCATTCGATTCCATTCCATTCCATTCCATTCCTTTCCATTCCATTCCATTCGATTTCGTTCGATTCCATTCCATTCCATTCCATTCCATTCAATTCCATTCCAATCCATTCCGTTCTACTCGGGTTGATTCCATTCCATTCCATTCCATTCCATTCCATTCCATTCCATTCCATTCCATTTCACTCCATTCCATTCCATTCCATTCCGTTCCGTTCCGTTCCGTTCCGTTCCATTCCGTTCCATTCCATTCCGTTCTACTCGGGTTGATACCATTCTATTCCACTCCATTCCATTCGATTCCATTCCATTCCATTCCATTCCATTCCATTCCTTTCGATTCCATTCCATTCCATTCCATTCCATTCCATTCCAATCCATTCCATTCCATTCCATTCCATTCCATTCCATTCCGTTCCGTTCTACTGGGGTTCATTCCATTCCATTCCATTCCATTCCGTTCTACTCGGGTTGATTCCGTTCCATTCCATTCCATTCCATTCCATTCCATTCCATTCCATTCCATTGCATTCGATTCCATTCGATTCCATTGCATTCCATTCCATTCCATTCCATTCCTATCCATTACATTCTACTCGGGTTGATTCCCTTCCATTCCATTCCATTCCATTCCATTTCATTCCATTCAATTCCCTTCCATTCCATTCCATTCGGTTCCATTCGGTTCCATTCGATTCCATTCGATTCCACTTCATTTCACTCCATTCCATTCCGTTCCATTCTGTTCCGTTCCGTTCCTTTCCGTTCCGTTCTTTTCGGGTTGATTCCACTCTATTCCACTCCATTCCATTCGATTCCATTCGATTCCATTCCATTCCATTCCATTCCATTCCATTCCATTCCATTCCATTCTATTCTATTGAATTCCATACCATTCCATTCCATTCCATTCCAATCCATTCCATTCTACTCGTGTTGATTCCATTCCATTCCATTCCATTCCATTCCATTCCATTCCATTCCATTCCATTCCATTGCAATCCATTCCATTCTACTCGGGTTGATTCCATTCCATTCCATTCCATTCCATTCCATTCTCTTCCTTTCCATTCCATTCGGTTCCATTCCATTCCATTCGATTCCATTCCATTTCACTCCATTCCATTCCGTTCCGTTCCGTTCCGTTCCGTTCCATTCCGTTCCGTTCCATTCCATTCCGTTCTACTCGGGTTGATTCCATTCCATTCCACTCCATTCCATTCGATTCAATTCGATTCCATTCGATACCATTCCATTCCATTCCATTCCATTCCATTCCATTCCATTCCATTCCATTCCATTCTATTCCATTGAATTCCATTCCATTCCATTCCATTCCATTCCAATCCATTCCATTCTACTCGGGTTGATTCCATTCCATTCCATTCGATTCCATTCCATTCCATTCCATTCCTTTCCATTCCATTCCGTTCCATTCCATTCGATTCGATTCCATTCCATTCCATTCCATTCAATTCCATTCCATTCCATTCCGTTCTACTCGGGTTCATTCCATTCCATTCCATTCCATTCCATTCTATTCCATTCAATTCCATTCGATTCCATTCCATTCATTTCCATTCCATTCCATTCCATTCCATTCCATTCCATTCCATTCCATTCCGTTCCATTCCATTCCATTCCATTCCGTTCTACTCGGGTTGATACCATTCCATTCCATTCCATTCCATTCCATTCCATTCCATTCCATTCCATTGAATTCCATTCCATGGAATTCCATTCCATTCCATTGAATTCCATTCCATTCCATTCCATTCCATTCCATTCCATTCCATTCCGTTCTACTCGGGTTGATTCCATTCCATTCCATTCCATTCCATTCCATTACATTAAATTTGATTCCATTCGATTCCATTCGATTCCATTCCATTCCTTTACATTATATTCCATTCCATTCCAATCCATTCCATTCTACTCGGGTTGATTCCATTCCATTCCATTCTATTCCATTCCATTCCATTCCCTTAAATTACATTCCATTCGGTTCCATTCGATTCCATTCGATTCCATTCCATTTCACTCCACTCCATTCCGTTCCGTTCCGTTCCGTTCCGTTCCGTTCCATTCCGTTCCATTCCATTCCGTTCTACTCGGGTTGATTCCATTCTATTCCACTCCATTCCATTCGATTCCATTCGATTCCATTCGATTCCATTCCATTCCATTCCATTCCATTCCCTTTCATTCTATTCTATTGAATTCCATTCCATTCCATTCCATTCCATTCCTATCCATTCCATTCCATTCCATTCCATTCCGTTCTACTCGGGTTGATTCCATTCCATTCCATTCCATTCCATTCCATTCCATTCCATTCCATTCCATTCAATTCCATTCGATTCAATTCGATTGCATTCCATTCCATTCCATTCCATTCCATTCCATTCCATTCCATTCCATTCCAATCCATTCCATTCTACTCGGGTTGATTCCATTCCATTCCATTCTATTCCATTCCATTCCATTCCCTTAAATTACATTCCATTCGGTTCCATTCGATTCCATTGGATTCCATTCCATTTCACTCCATTCCATTCCGTTCCGTTCCGTTCCGTTCCGTTCCATTCCATTCTATTCGGGTTGATTCCATTCTATTCCACTCCATTCCATTCGATTCCATTCGATTCCATTCGATTCCATTCGATTCCATTCCATTCCATTCCATTCCATTCCATTCCATTCCATTCCATTCTATTCTATTGAATTCCATTCCATTCCATTCCATTCCATTCCATTCCTATCCATTCCATTCTTCTCGGGTTGATTCCATTCCATTCCATTCCATTCCATTCCATTCCATTCCATTCCATTCCATTCCATTCCATTCCATTCCATTCCATTCCATTCCGTTCTACTCGGGTTCATTCCATTCCATTCCATTCCATTCCATTCCATTCCATTCCATTCCATTCCGTTCTACTCGGGTCCATTCCATTCCTTTCCATTCCATTCGATTCCATTCCATTCCATTCCACTCCATTCCATTCCATTCCATTCCAATCCATTCCATTCTACTCGGGTTGATTCCTTTCCATTCCATTCCATTCCATTCCATTCCATTCCACTCCATTCCATTCCATTCCATTCCATTCCATTCCATTCCATTCCATTCCATTCCATTCCGTTCTACTCGGCTTGTTTCCCTTCCATTCCATTCCATTCCATTCCATTCCATTCCATTCCATTCCATTCCATTGAATTCCATTCCATTCCATTCCATTCCGTTCCATTCTATTCCATTCCATTCCATTCCATTCTATTCCATTTAATTCCATTCCATTCCATTCCATTCCATTCCATTCCATTCCATTCCATTCCATTCCATTCCGTTCTACTCAGGTTGATTCCATTCCATTCCATTCCATTCCATTCCATTCCATTCCATTCCATTCCATTCTATTCTATTGAATTCCATTCCATTCCATTCCATTCCATTCCAATCCATTCCATTCTACTCGGATTTATTCCATTCCATTCCATTCCATTCCATTCCATTCCATTCCATTCCAATCCATTCCATTCTACTCGGGTTGATTCCATTCCATTCCATTCCATTCCATTCCATTCAATTCCATTCCATTCCATTCCGTTCTACTCGGGTTCATTCCATTCCATTCCATTCCATTCCATTCCATTCCATTCCATTCCATTCCATTCCATTCCATTCGATTCCATTCCATTCCATTCCTTTCCATTCCATTCCATTCCATTCTATTCTATTCCATTTAATTCCATTCCATTCCATTCCATTCCATTCCATTCCATTCCATTCCATTCCATTCCGTTCTACTCGGGTAGATTCCGTTCCATTCCATTCCATTCCTTTCCATTCCATTCCATTCCATTGCATTCGATTCCATTCGATTCCATTGCATTGCATTCCATTCCATTCCATTCCATTCCATTCCAATCCATTCCATTCTACTCGGGTTGATTCCATTCCATTCCATTCCATTCCATTCCATTCCATTCCATTCCATTCCATTCTATTCCATTGAATTCCATTCCATTCCATTCCATTCAATTCCATTCCATTCCATTCCATTCCATTCCATTCCATTCGATTCCATTCGATTCCATTCCATTCCATTCCATTCAATTCCTTTCCATTCCATTCCGTTCTAGTCGGGTTCATTCCATTCCATTCCATTCCATTCCATTCTATTCCATTCCATTCCACTCCATTCCATTCGATTCCATTCGATTCCATTCGATTCCATTCCATTCGATTCCATTCCATTCCAATCCATTCCATTCCATTCCATTCGATTCCATTAGATTCCATTCCATTCCATTCCATTCCATTCCATTCCATTCCATTCCATTCCATTCCGTTCTACTCGGGTTCATTCCATTCCATTCCATTCCATTCCATTGTATTCCATTCGATTCCATTCCATTCCATTCCATTCCATTCCATTCCATTCCATTCCATTCCATTCCTTTCCATTCCATTCCATTCCATTCCATTCTATTCCATTTAATTCCATTCCATTCCATTCCATTCCATTCCATTCCATTCCATTCCATTCCATTCCATTCCATTCCATTCCATGCCATTCCATTCCATTCGATTCCATTCGATTCCATTCCATACCATTCCATTCCATTCCATTCCAATCCATTCCATTCTACTCGGGTTGATTCCATTCCATTGCATTCCATTCCATTCCATTCCATTCCATTCCATTCCATTCCCTTCCTTTCCATTCCATTCGGTTCCATTCGATTCCATTCTATTCCATTCCATTTCTCTCCATTCCATTCCGTTCCGTTCCGTTCAGTTCCTTTCCGTTCCTTTCCGTTCCGTTCCATTCCATTCCGTTCTACTCGGGTTGATTCCATTCTATTCCACTCCATTCCATTCGATTCCATTCGATTCCATTCGATTCCATTCCATTCCATTGCATTCCATTCTATTTCATTCTATTCCATTAAATTCCATTCCATTCCATTCCATTCCATTCCAATCCATTCCATTCTACTCGGGTTGATTCCATTCCATTCCATTCCATTCCATTCCATTCCATTCCATTCCATTCCATTCCATTCCATTCCATTCCATTCGATTCCAATCCATTCCATTCCATTCCATTCCTTTCCATTCAATTCCATTCCATACCATTCCGTTCTACTCGGGTTCATTCCATTCCATTCCATTCCACTCCATTCTATTCCATTCAATTCCATTCCATTCCATTCCATTCCATTCCATTCGATTCCATTCCATTCCATTCCATTCCATTCCATTCCATTCCATTCCATTCCATTCCATTCCATTCCATTCGATTCCATTCCATTTCACACCATTCCATTCCATTCCGTTCTGTTCCGTTCCGTTCCGTTCCATTCCGTTCCATTCCATTCCGTTCTACTCGGGTTGTTTCCATTCTATTCCACTCCATTCCATTCGATTCCACTCCATTCCATTCCATTCCATTCCATTCCATTCCATTCCATTCCATTCCTTTCGAATCCATTCCATTCCATTCCATTCCATTCCATTCCATTCCATTCCATTCCATTCTATTCCATTCTACTCGGGTTGATTCCATTCCATTCCATTCCATTCCATTCCATTCCATTCCATTCCCTTCCATTCCATTCCATTCCCTTCCTTTCCATTCCATTCGGTTCCATTCGATTCCATTTGATTCCATTCCAGTTCACTCCATTCCATTCCGTTCCGTTCCGTTCCGTTCCGTTCCGTTCCATTCCATTCCGTTCTACTCGGGTTGATTCCATTCCATTCCACTCCACTCCATTCAATTCAATTCGATTCCATTCGATTCCATTCGATTCCATTCCATTCCATTCCATTCCATTCCATTCCATTCCATTCTATTCCATTGAATTCCATTCCATTCCATTCCATTCCATTCCAATCCATTCCATTCTACTCGGGTTGATTCCATTCCATTCCATTCGATTCCATTCCATTCCATTCCATTCCTTTCCATTCCATTCCATTCGATTTCGTTCGATTCCATTCCATTCCATTCCATTCCATTCAATTCCATTCCATTCCATTCCGTTCTACTCGGGTTGATTCCATTCCATTCCATTCCATTCCATTCCATTCCATTCCATTCCATTCCATTCCATTCCATTCCATTCCATTTCACTCCATTCCATTCCATTCCATTCCGTTCCGTTCCGTTCCGTTCCGTTCCATTCCGTTCCATTCCATTCCGTTATACTCGGGTTGATACCATTCTATTCCACTCCATTCCATTCGATTCCATTCCATTCCATTCCATTCCATTCCATTCCTTTCGATTCCATTCCATTCCATTCCATTCCATTCCATTCCAATCCATTCCATTCCATTCCATTCCATTCCATTCCATTCCGTTCTACTCGGGTTGATTCCGTTCCATTCCATTCCATTCCATTCCATTCCATTCCATTGCATTCGATTCCATTCGATTCCATTGCATTCCATTCCATTCCATTCCATTCCTATCCATTACATTCTACTCGGGTTGATTCCCTTCCATTCCATTCCATTCCATTCCATTTCATTCCATTCAGTTCCCTTCCATTCCATTCCATTCGGTTCCATTCGGTTCCATTCGATTCCATTCGATTCCACTTCATTTCACTCCATTCCATTCCGTTCCGTTCTGTTCCGTTCCGTTCCTTTCCGTTCCGTTCTTTTCGGGTTGATTCCACTCTATTCCACTCCATTCCATTCGATTCCATTCGATTCCATTCCATTCCATTCCATTCCATTCCATTCCATTCCATTCCATTACATTCCATTCTATTCTATTGAATTCCATACCATTCCATTCCATTCCATTCCAATCCATTCCATTCTACTCGGGTTGATTAAATTCCATTCCATTCCATTCCATTCCATTCCATTCCATTCCATTCCATTCCATTCCATTGCAATCCATTCCATTCTACTCGGCTTGATTCCATTCCATTCCATTCCATTCCATTCCATTCTCTTCCTTTCCATTCCATTCGGTTCCATTCCATTCCATTCGATTCCATTCCATTTCACTCCATTCCATTCCGTTCCGTTCCGTTCCGTTCCGTTCCATTCCGTTCCGTTCCATTCCATTCCGTTCTACTCGGGTTGATTCCATTCCATTCCACTCCATTCCATTCGATTCAATTCGATTCCATTCGATACCATTCCATTCCATTCCATTCCATTCCATTCCATTCCATTCCATTCCATTCTATTCCATTGAATTCCATTCCATTCCATTCCATTCCATTCCAATCCATTCCATTCTACTCGGGTTGATTCCATTCCATTCCATTCGATTCCATTCCATTCCATTCCATTCCTTTCCATTCCATTCCGTTCCATTCCATTCGATTCGATTCCATTCCATTCCATTCCATTCAATTCCATTCCATTCCATTCCGTTCTACTCGGGTTCATTCCATTCCATTCCATTCCATTCCATTCTATTCCATTCAATTCCATTCGATTCCATTCCATTCCATTCCATTCCATTCCATTCCATTCCATTCCATTCCATTCCATTCCATTCCATTCCATTCCATTCCATTCCATTCCGTTCTACTCGGGTTGATACCATTCCATTCCATTCCATTCCATTCCATTCAATTCCATTCCATTCCATTCCATTGAATTCCATTCCATGGAATTCCATTCCATTCCATTGAATTCCATTCCATTCCATTCCATTCCATTCCATTCCGTTCTACTCGGGTTGATTCCATTCCATTCCATTCCATTCCATTCCATTCCATTCCATTCAATTCCATTCGATTCCATTCGATTGCATTCCATTCCATTCCATTCCATTCCATTCCATTCCATTCCATTCCAATCCATTCCATTCTACTCGGGTTGATTCCATTCCATTCCATTCTATTCCATTCCATTCCATTCCCTTAAATTACATTCCATTCGGTTCCATTCGATTCCATTGGATTCCATTCCATTTCACTCCATTCCATTCCGTTCCGTTCCGTTCCGTTCCGTTCCATTCCATTCTATTCGGGTTGATTCCATTCTATTCCACTCCATTCCATTCGATTCCATTCGATTCCATTCGATTCCATTCGATTCCATTCCATTCCATTCCATTCCATTCCATTCTATTCTATTGAATTCCATTCCATTCCATTCCATTCCATTCCATTCCTATCCATTCCATTCTTCTCGGGTTGATTCCATTCCATTCCATTCCATTCCATTCCATTCCATTCTATTCCATTCCATTCCATTCCGTTCTACTCGGGTTCATTCCATTCCATTCCATTCCATTCCATTCCATTCCATTCCATTCCATTCCGTTCTACTCGGGTCCATTCCATTCCTTTCCATTCCATTCGATTCCATTCCATTCCATTCCACTCCATTCCATTCCATTCCATTCCAATCAATTCCATTCTACTCGGGTTGATTCCTTTCCATTCCATTCCATTCCATTCCATTCCATTCCACTCCATTCCATTCCATTCCATTCCATTCCATTCCATTACATTCCATTCCATTCCATTCCGTTCTACTCGGGTTGTTTCCCTTCCATTCCATTCCATTCCATTCCATTCCATTCCATTCCATTCCATTCCATTCCATTGAATTCCATTCCATTCCATTCCATTCCGTTCCATTCTATTCCATTCCATTCCATTCCATTCTATTCCATTTAATTTCATTCCATTCCATTCCATTCCATTCCATTCCATTCCATTCCATTCCATTCCATTCCGTTCTACTCAGGTTGATTCCATTCCATTCCATTCCATTCCATTCCATTCCATTCCATTCCATTCTATTCTATTGAATTCCATTCCATTCCATTTCATTCCATTCCAATCCATTCCATTCTACTCGGATATATTCCATTCCATTCCATTCCATTCCAATCCATTCCATTCTACTCGGGTTGATTCCATTCCATTCCATTCCTTTCCATTCCATTCCATTCCATTCCATTCCCTTCCTTTCCATTCCATTCGGTTCCATTCGATTCCATTCGATTCCATTCCATTTCACTCCATTCCATTCCGTTCCGTTCCGTTCCGTTCCTTTCCGTTCCTTTCCGTTCCGTTCCATTCCATTCCGTTCTACTCGGGTTGATTCCATTCTATTCCACTCCATTCCATTCGATTCCATTCGATTCCATTCGATTCCATTCCATTCCATTCCATTCCATTCTATTTCATTCTATTCCATTGAATTCCATTCCATTCCATTCCATTCCATTCCATTCCGTTCTACTCGGGTTGATTCCATTCCATTCCATTCCATTCCATTCCATTCCATTCCATTCAATTCCATTCGATTCCATTCGATTGCATTCCATTCCATTCCATTCCATTCCATTCCATTCCATTCCATTCCAATCCATTCCATTCTACTCGGGTTGATTCCATTCCATTCCATTCTATTCCATTCCATTCCATTCCCTTAAATTACATTCCATTCGGTTCCATTCGATTCCATTGGATTCCATTCCATTTCACTCCATTCCATTCCGTTCCGTTCCGTTCCGTTCCGTTCCATTCCATTCTATTCGGGTTGATTCCATTCTATTCCACTCCATTCCATTCGATTCCATTCGATTCCATTCGATTCCATTCGATTCCATTCCATTCCATTCCATTCCATTCCATTCTATTCTATTGAATTCCATTCCATTCCATTCCATTCCATTCCATTCCTATCCATTCCATTCTTCTCGGGTTGATTCCATTCCATTCCATTCCATTCCATTCCATTCCATTCTATTCCATTCCATTCCATTCCGTTCTACTCGGGTTCATTCCATTCCATTCCATTCCATTCCATTCCATTCCATTCCATTCCATTCCGTTCTACTCGGGTCCATTCCATTCCTTTCCATTCCATTCGATTCCATTCCATTCCATTCCACTCCATTCCATTCCATTCCATTCCAATCAATTCCATTCTACTCGGGTTGATTCCTTTCCATTCCATTCCATTCCATTCCATTCCATTCCACTCCATTCCATTCCATTCCATTCCATTCCATTCCATTACATTCCATTCCATTCCATTCCGTTCTACTCGGGTTGTTTCCCTTCCATTCCATTCCATTCCATTCCATTCCATTCCATTCCATTCCATTCCATTCCATTGAATTCCATTCCATTCCATTCCATTCCGTTCCATTCTATTCCATTCCATTCCATTCCATTCTATTCCATTTAATTCCATTCCATTCCATTCCATTCCATTCCATTCCATTCCATTCCATTCCATTCCATTCCGTTCTACTCAGGTTGATTCCATTCCATTCCATTCCATTCCATTCCATTCCATTCCATTCCATTCTATTCTATTGAATTCCATTCCATTCCATTTCATTCCATTCCAATCCATTCCATTCTACTCGGATATATTCCATTCCATTCCATTCCATTCCATTCCATTCCAATCCATTCCATTCTACTCGGGTTGATTCCATTCCATTCCATTCCTTTCCATTCCATTCCATTCCATTCCATTCCCTTCCTTTCCATTCCATTCGGTTCCATTCGATTCCATTCGATTCCATTCCATTTCACTCCATTCCATTCCGTTCCGTTCCGTTCCGTTCCTTTCCGTTCCTTTCCGTTCCGTTCCATTCCATTCCGTTCTACTCGGGTTGATTCCATTCTATTCCACTCCATTCCATTCGATTCCATTCGATTCCATTCGATTCCATTCCATTCCATTCCATTCCATTCTATTTCATTCTATTCCATTGAATTCCATTCCATTCCATTCCATTCCATTCCATTCCAATCCATTCCATTCTACTCGGGTTGATTCCATTCCATTCCATTCGATTCCATTCCATTCCATTCCATTCCATTCCATTCCATTCCATTCCATTCCATTCCATTGGATTCCATTCCATTCCATTCCATTCCATTCCATTCAATTCCATTCCATTCCATTCCGTTCTACTCGGGTTCATTCCATTCCATTCCATTCCATTCCATTCCATTCCATTCCATTCCATTCCATTCCATTCCATTCCATTCCATTCAATTCCATTCCATTCCATTCCATTCGATTCCATTCCATTCCATTCCTTTCCATTCCATTCCATTCCATTCTATTCTATTCCATTTAATTCCATTCCATTCCATTCCATTCCATTCCATTCCATTCCATTCCATTCCATTCCATTCCATTCCATTCCGTTCTACTCGGGTAGATTCCGTTCCATTCCATTCCATTCCTTTCCATTCCATTCCATTCCATTGCATTCGATTCCATTCGATTCCATTGCATTGCATTCCATTCCATTCCATTCCATTCCAATCCATTACATTCTACTCGGGTTGATTCCATTCCATTCCATTCCATTCCATTCCATTCCGTTTTACTTGGTTTGATCATTCCATTCCATTCCATTCCATTCCATTCCATTCCGTTCCGTTCTGCTCGGGTTGATCATTCCATTCCATTCCATTCCATTCCATTCCATTCCATTCCATTCCATTCCATTCCATTCCATTCCGTTCTACTCGGGTTGATTCCATTCCGTTCTGTTCCGCTCCGTTCCGTTCCGTTCTACTCGGGTTTACTACATTCTATTCCATTCCATTGCATTCCATTCCATTCCATTCCATTCCATTCCATTCCATTCCATTCCATTCCATTCCGTTCTGCTCGGGTTGATCTTTCCATTCCATTCCATTCCATTCCATTCCATTCCATTCCATTCCGTTCTGCTCGGGTTGATCTTTCCATTCCATTCCATTCCATTCCATTCCATTCCATTCCATTCCATTCCATTCCATTCCATTCCATTCCATTCCTTTCCATTCCATTCGATTCCATTCCATTCCATTCCATTCCATTCCGTTCTACTCGGGTTGATTCCATTCCGTTCCGTTCCGCTCCGTTCCGTTCCGTTCTACTTGGGTTTACTCCATTCTATTCCATTCCATTGCATTCCATTCCATTCCATTCCATTCCATTCCATTCCATTCCATTCCGTTCTGCTCGGGTTGATCATTCCATTTCATTCCATTCCATTCCATTCCATTCCACTCATTTCCATTCCATTCCATTCCATTCCATTCCATTCCATTCCATTCCATTCCACTCCTTTCCATTCCATTCCATTCCATTCCATTCCATTCCATTCCACTCCTTTCCATTCCATTCCATTCCACTCCATTCCATTCCACTCCTTTCCTTTCCATTCCATTCCACTCCATTCCATTACATTCCATTCCATTCTATTCCGTTCCGTTATGCTCCGGTTGATCAATCCATTCCATTCCATTCCATTCCATTCCATTCCATTCCATTCCATTCCATTCCATTCCATTCCATTCCATTCTGTTCTACTCGGGTTGATTCCATTCTATTCAATTCCATTCCAATCCATTCCGCTCCATTCCATTCAATTCCATTCCTTTCCATTCCATTCCGTTCTACTCGGTTTCATTCCATTCCATCCCATTCTGTTCCATTCCGTTCCGTTCCATTCCATTCCATTCCATTCCGTTCTACTCGTGTTGATTGTATTCCATTCCATTCCATTCCATTCTATTCCATTGAATTCCATTCCATTCCATTCCATTCCATTCCATTCCATTCCATTCCATTCCATTCCATTCCATTCCATTCCGTTCTACTCGGGTTGATTCCATTCCGTTCCGTTCCGTTCCGTTCCGTTCCGTTCTACTCGGGTTGATTCCATTCCATTCCATTCCATTCCATTCCATTCCATTCCATTCCATTCCATTCCATTCCATTCCGTTCTACTCGGGTTGATTCCATTCCGTTCCATTCCATTCCATTCCATTCCATTCCATTCCATTCCATTCCATTCCATTCGATTCCATTCCATTCCATTCCATTCCATTCCAATCCATTCAATTCCATTCCGTTCTACTCGGGTTGATTCCGTTCCATTCCATTCCATTCCATTCCATTCCATTCCATTCCATTGCATTCGATTCCATTCCTTTCCATTCCATTCGATTCCATTCCATTCCATTCCATTCCGTTCTGCTCGGGTTGATCTTTCCATTCCATTCCATTCCATTCCATTCCATTCCATTCCATTCCATTCCATTCCATTCCACTCCTGTCCATTCCATTCCTTTCCATTCCATTCCATTCCATTCCACTCCTTTCCATTCCATTCCATTCCATTCCATTCCATTCCACTCCTTTCCATTCCATTCCATTCCATTCCATTCCATTCCATTCCACTCCTTTCCATTCCATTCCATTCCATTCCATTCCACTCCTTTCCATTCCATTCCATTCCATTCCATTCCATTCCATTCCACTCCTTTCCATTCCATTCCATTCCACTACATTCCATTCCATTCCATTCCATTCTATTCCGTTCCGTTCTCCTCGGGTTGATCAATCCATTCCATTCAATTCCATTCCATTCCATTCCATTCCATTCCGTTCTACTCGGGTTGATTCCATTCTATTCAATTCCATTCCAATCCTTTCCGCTCCATTCCATTCCATTCCATTCCTTTCCATTCCATTCCGTTCTACTCGGGTTCATTCCATTCCATTCCGTTCTGTTCCATTCCGTTCCGTTCCGTTCCATTCCATTCCATTCCATTCCGTTCTACTCGTGTTGATTCTATTCCATTCCATTCCATTCGATTCTATTCCGTTGAATTCCATTCCATTCCATTCCATTCCATTCCATTCCATTCCATTCCGTTCTACTCGGGTTGATTCCATTCCGTTCCGTTCCGTTCCGTTCCGTTCCGTTCTACTCGGGTTGATTCCATTCCATTCCATTCCATTCCATTCCATTCCATTCCATTCCATTCCATTCCATTCCTTTCTGTTCTACTCGGGTTGATTCCATTCCGTTCCGTTCCGCTCCGTTCCGTTCCGTTCTACTCGGGTTTACTCCATTCTATTCCATTCCATTCCATTCTCTACATTCCCTTCCATTCCATTCCATTCTATTCCATTCCATTCTGTTGTGCTCGGGTTGATCATTCCATTCCATTCCATTCCATTCCATTCCATTCCATTCCATTCCATTCCATTCCATTCCATTCCTTTCCATTCCATTCCGTTCCATTCCATTCCATTCCATTCCATTCCATTCCGTTCCATTCTACTCGGGTTGATCTTTCCTTTCCATTCCATTCCATTCCATTCCATTCCAATCCATCCAATTCCGTTCTGCTCGGGTTGATCATTCCATTCCATTCCATTCCATACCATTCTATTCCATTCCATTCCACTCCATTCCATTCCATGCCATTCCACTCCTTTCCATTCCATTCCATTCCATTACATTACATTACATTCCATTCCACTCCTTTCCATTCCATGCCATTCCACTCCTTTCCATTCCATTCCATTCCATTACATTACATTCCATTCCATTCCACTCCTTTCCATTCCATTCCATTCCATTCCATTCCATTCCATTCCACTCCTTTCCATTCCATTCCATTCCATTCCATTCCATTCCGTTCTACTCGGGTTCATTCCATTCCATTCCATTCCATTCCATTCCATTCCATTCCATTCCATTCCGTTCTACTCGGGTCCATTCCATTCCTTTCCATTCCATTCGATTCCATTCCATTCCATTCCACTCCATTCCATTCCATTCCATTCCAATCCATTCCATTCTACTCGGGTTGATTCCTTTCCATTCCATTCCATTCCATTCCATTCCATTCCACTCCATTCCATTCCATTCCATTCCATTCCATTCCATTCCATTCCATTCCATTCCATTCCATTCCGTTCTACTCGGGTTGTTTCCCTTCCATTCCATTCCATTCCATTCCATTCCATTCCATTCCATTCCATTCCATTGAATTCCATTCCATTCCATTCCATTCCGTTCCATTCTATTCCATTCCATTCCATTCCATTCTATTCCATTTAATTCCATTCCATTCCATTCCATTCCATTCCATTCCATTCCATTCCATTCCATTCCATTCCATTCCATTCCGTTCTACTCGGGTTGTTTCCCTTCCATTCCATTCCATTCCATTCCATTCCATTCCATTCCATTCCATTCCATTGAATTCCATTCCATTCCATTCCATTCCGTTCCATTCTATTCCATTCCATTCCATTCCATTCTATTCCATTTAATTCCATTCCATTCCATTCCATTCCATTCCATTCCATTCCATTCCATTCCATTCCATTCCATTCCGTTCTACTCAGGTTGATTCCATTCCATTCCATTCCATTCCATTCCATTCCATTCCATTCCATTCCATTCCATTCTATTCTATTGAATTCCATTCCATTCCATTCCATTCCATTCCAATCCATTCCATTCTACTCGGATTTATTCCATTCCATTCCATTCCATTCCATTCCATTCCATTCCATTCCAATCCATTCCATTCTACTCGGGTTGATTCCATTCCATTCCATTCCATTCCATTCCATTCAATTCCATTCCATTCCATTCCGTTCTACTCGGGTTCATTCCATTCCATTCCATTCCATTCCATTCCATTCCATTCCATTCCATTCCATTCCATTCCATTCCATTCCATTCGATTCCATTCCATTCCATTCCTTTCCATTCCATTCCATTCCATTCTATTCTATTCCATTTAATTCCATTCCATTCCATTCCATTCCATTCCATTCCATTCCATTCCATTCCATTCCGTTCTACTCGGGTAGATTCCGTTCCATTCCATTCCATTCCTTTCCATTCCATTCCATTCCATTGCATTCGATTCCATTCGATTCCATTGCATTGCATTCCATTCCATTCCATTCCATTCCATTCCAATCCATTCCATTCTACTCGGGTTGATTCCATTCCATTCCATTCCATTCCATTCCATTCCATTCCATTCCATTCCATTCTATTCCATTGAATTCCATTCCATTCCATTCCATTCAATTCCATTCCATTCCATTCCATTCCATTCCATTCCATTCGATTCCATTCGATTCCATTCCATTCCATTCCATTCAATTCCTTTCCATTCCATTCCGTTCTAGTCGGGTTCATTCCATTCCATTCCATTCCATTCCATTCTATTCCATTCCATTCCACTCCATTCCATTCGATTCCATTCGATTCCATTCGATTCCATTCCATTCGATTCCATTCCATTCCAATCCATTCCATTCCATTCCATTCGATTCCATTCGATTCCATTCCATTCCATTCCATTCCATTCCATTCCATTCCATTCCATTCCATTCCGTTCTACTCGGGTTCATTCCATTCCATTCCATTCCATTCCATTGTATTCCATTCGATTCCATTCCATTCCATTCCATTCCATTCCATTCCATTCCATTCCATTCCATTCCATTCCTTTCCATTCCATTCCATTCCATTCCATTCTATTCCATTTAATTCCATTCCATTCCATTCCATTCCATTCCATTCCATTCCATTCCATTCCATTCCATTCCATTCCATGCCATTCCATTCCATTCGATTCCATTCTATTCCATTCCATACCATTCCATTCCATTCCATTCCAATCCATTCCATTCTACTCGGGTTGATTCCATTCCATTGCATTCCATTCCATTCCATTCCATTCCATTCCATTCCCTTCCTTTCCATTCCATTCGGTTCCATTCGATTCCATTCTATTCCATTCCATTTCTCTCCATTCCATTCCGTTCCGTTCCGTTCAGTTCCTTTCCGTTCCTTTCCGTTCCGTTCCATTCCATTCCGTTCTACTCGGGTTGATTCCATTCTATTCCACTCCATTCCATTCGATTCCATTCGATTCCATTCGATTCCATTCCATTCCATTGCATTCCATTCTATTTCATTCTATTCCATTAAATTCCATTCCATTCCATTCCAATCCATTCCATTCTACTCGGGTTGATTCCATTCCATTCCATTCCATTCCATTCCATTCCATTCCATTCCATTCCATTCCATTCCATTCCATTCCATTCGATTCCAATCCATTCCATTCCATTCCATTCCTTTCCATTCAATTCCATTCCATACCATTCCGTTCTACTCGGGTTCATTCCATTCCATTCCATTCCACTCCATTCTATTCCATTCAATTCCATTCCATTCCATTCCATTCCATTCCATTCGATTCCATTCCATTCCATTCCATTCCATTCCATTCCATTCCATTCCATTCCATTCCATTCCATTCCATTCCATTCCATTCCATTCCATTCCATTCCATTCCATTCGATTCCATTCCATTTCACACCATTCCATTCCATTCCGTTCTGTTCCGTTCCGTTCCGTTCCATTCCGTTCCATTCCATTCCGTTCTACTCGGGTTGTTTCCATTCTATTCCACTCCATTCCATTCGATTCCACTCCATTCCATTCCATTCCATTCCATTCCATTCCATTCCATTCCATTCCTTTCGAATCCATTCCATTCCATTCCATTCCATTCCATTCCATTCCATTCCATTCTATTCCATTCTACTCGGGTTGATTCCATTCCATTCCATTCCATTCCATTCCATTCCATTCCATTCCCTTCCATTCCATTCCATTCCCTTCCTTTCCATTCCATTCGGTTCCATTCGATTCCATTTGATTCCATTGCAGTTCACTCCATTCCATTCCGTTCCGTTCCGTTCCGTTCCGTTCCGTTCCATTCCATTCCGTTCTACTCGGGTTGATTCCATTCTATTCCACTCCACTCCATTCAATTCAATTCGATTCCGTTCGATTCCATTCGATTCCATTCCATTCCATTCCATTCTATTCCATTGAATTCCATTCCATTCCATTCCATTCCATTCCAATCCATTCCATTCTACTCGGGTTGATTCCATTCCATTCCATTCGATTCCATTCCATTCCATTCCATTCCTTTCCATTCCATTCCATTCGATTTCGTTCTATTCCATTCCATTCCATTCCATTCCATTCAATTCCATTCCATTCCATTCCGTTCTACTCGGGTTGATTCCATTCCATTCCATTCCATTCCATTCCATTCCATTCCATTCCATTCCATTCCATTCCATTCCATTCCATTTCACTCCATTCCATTCCATTCCATTCCGTTCCGTTCCGTTCCGTTCCGTTCCATTCCGTTCCATTCCATTCCGTTCTACTCGGGTTGATACCATTCTATTCCACTCCATTCCATTCGATTCCATTCCATTCCATTCCATTCCATTCCATTCCTTTCGATTCCATTCCATTCCATTCCATTCCATTCCATTCCAATCCATTCCATTCCATTCCATTCCATTCCATTCCGTTCCGTTCTACTCGGGTTGATTCCGTTCCATTCCATTCCATTCCATTCCATTCCATTCCATTGCATTCGATTCCATTCGATTCCATTGCATTCCATTCCATTCCATTCCATTCCTATCCATTACATTCTACTCGGGTTGATTCCCTTCCATTCCATTCCATTCCATTCCATTTCATTCCATTCAGTTCCCTTCCATTCCATTCCATTCGGTTCCATTCGGTTCCATTCGATTCCATTCGATTCCACTTCATTTCACTCCATTCCATTCCGTTCCGTTCTGTTCCGTTCCGTTCCTTTCCGTTCCGTTCTTTTCGGGTTGATTCCACTCTATTCCACTCCATTCCATTCGATTCCATTCGATTCCATTCCATTCCATTCCATTCCATTCCATTCCATTCCATTCCATTCCATTCCATTCTATTCTATTGAATTCCATACCATTCCATTCCATTCCATTCCAATCCATTCCATTCTACTCGGGTTGATTAAATTCCATTCCATTCCATTCCATTCCATTCCATTCCATTCCATTCCATTCCATTGCAATCCATTCCATTCTACTCGGCTTGATTCCATTCCATTCCATTCCATTCCATTCCATTCTCTTCCTTTCCATTCCATTCGGTTCCATTCCATTCCATTCGATTCCATTCCATTTCACTCCATTCCATTCCGTTCCGTTCCGTTCCGTTCCGTTCCATTCCGTTCCGTTCCATTCCATTCCGTTCTACTCGGGTTGATTCCATTCCATTCCACTCCATTCCATTCGATTCAATTCGATTCCATTCGATACCATTCCATTCCATTCCATTCCATTCCATTCCATTCCATTCCATTCCATTCCATTCCATTCTATTCCATTGAATTCCATTCCATTCCATTCCATTCCATTCCAATCCATTCCATTCTACTCGGGTTGATTCCATTCCATTCCATTCGATTCCATTCCATTCCATTCCATTCCTTTCCATTCCATTCCGTTCCATTCCATTCGATTCGATTCCATTCCATTCCATTCCATTCAATTCCATTCCATTCCATTCCGTTCTACTCGGGTTCATTCCATTCCATTCCATTCCATTCCATTCTATTCCATTCAATTCCATTCGATTCCATTCCATTCCATTCCATTCCATTCCATTCCATTCCATTCCATTCCATTCCATTCCATTCCATTCCATTCCGTTCTACTCGGGTTGATACCATTCCATTCCATTCCATTCCATTCCATTCAATTCCATTCGATTCCATTCGATTGCATTCCATTCCATTCCATTCCATTCCATTCCATTCCATTCCATTCCAATCCATTCCATTCTACTCGGGTTGATTCCATTCCATTCCATTCTATTCCATTCCATTCCATTCCCTTAAATTACATTCCATTCGGTTCCATTCGATTCCATTGGATTCCATTCCATTTCACTCCATTCCATTCCGTTCCGTTCCGTTCCGTTCCGTTCCATTCCATTCTATTCGGGTTGATTCCATTCTATTCCACTCCATTCCATTCGATTCCATTCGATTCCATTCGATTCCATTCGATTCCATTCCATTCCATTCCATTCCATTCCATTCTATTCTATTGAATTCCATTCCATTCCATTCCATTCCATTCCATTCCTATCCATTCCATTCTTCTCGGGTTGATTCCATTCCATTCCATTCCATTCCATTCCATTCCATTCTATTCCATTCCATTCCATTCCGTTCTACTCGGGTTCATTCCATTCCATTCCATTCCATTCCATTCCATTCCATTCCATTCCATTCCGTTCTACTCGGGTCCATTCCATTCCTTTCCATTCCATTCGATTCCATTCCATTCCATTCCACTCCATTCCATTCCATTCCATTCCAATCAATTCCATTCTACTCGGGTTGATTCCTTTCCATTCCATTCCATTCCATTCCATTCCATTCCACTCCATTCCATTCCATTCCATTCCATTCCATTCCATTACATTCCATTCCATTCCATTCCGTTCTACTCGGGTTGTTTCCCTTCCATTCCATTCCATTCCATTCCATTCCATTCCATTCCATTCCATTCCATTCCATTGAATTCCATTCCATTCCATTCCATTCCGTTCCATTCTATTCCATTCCATTCCATTCCATTCTATTCCATTTAATTCCATTCCATTCCATTCCATTCCATTCCATTCCATTCCATTCCATTCCATTCCATTCCATTCCGTTCTACTCAGGTTGATTCCATTCCATTCCATTCCATTCCATTCCATTCCATTCCATTCCATTCTATTCTATTGAATTCCATTCCATTCCATTTCATTCCATTCCAATCCATTCCATTCTACTCGGATATATTCCATTCCATTCCATTCCATTCCATTCCATTCCAATCCATTCCATTCTACTCGGGTTGATTCCATTCCATTCCATTCCTTTCCATTCCATTCCATTCCATTCCATTCCCTTCCTTTCCATTCCATTCGGTTCCATTCGATTCCATTCGATTCCATTCCATTTCACTCCATTCCATTCCGTTCCGTTCCGTTCCGTTCCTTTCCGTTCCTTTCCGTTCCGTTCCATTCCATTCCGTTCTACTCGGGTTGATTCCATTCTATTCCACTCCATTCCATTCGATTCCATTCGATTCCATTCGATTCCATTCCATTCCATTCCATTCCATTCTATTTCATTCTATTCCATTGAATTCCATTCCATTCCATTCCATTCCATTCCATTCCAATCCATTCCATTCTACTCGGGTTGATTCCATTCCATTCCATTCGATTCCATTCCATTCCATTCCATTCCATTCCATTCCATTCCATTCCATTCCATTGGATTCCATTCCATTCCATTCCATTCCATTCCATTCAATTCCATTCCATTCCATTCCGTTCTACTCGGGTTCATTCCATTCCATTCCATTCCATTCCATTCCATTCCATTCCATTCCATTCCATTCCATTCCATTCCATTCAATTCCATTCCATTCCATTCCATTCGATTCCATTCCATTCCATTCCTTTCCATTCCATTCCATTCCATTCTATTCTATTCCATTTAATTCCATTCCATTCCATTCCATTCCATTCCATTCCATTCCATTCCATTCCATTCCATTCCGTTCTACTCGGGTAGATTCCGTTCCATTCCATTCCATTCCTTTCCATTCCATTCCATTCCATTGCATTCGATTCCATTCGATTCCATTGCATTGCATTCCATTCCATTCCATTCCATTCCAATCCATTACATTCTACTCGGGTTGATTCCATTCCATTCCATTCCATTCCATTCCATTCCGTTTTACTTGGTTTGATCATTCCATTCCATTCCATTCCATTCCATTCCATTCCGTTCCGTTCTGCTCGGGTTGATCATTCCATTCCATTCCATTCCATTCCATTCCATTCCATTCCATTCCATTCCATTCCATTCCATTCCGTTCTACTCGGGTTGATTCCATTCCGTTCTGTTCCGCTCCGTTCCGTTCCGTTCTACTCGGGTTTACTCCATTCTATTCCATTCCATTGCATTCCATTCCATTCCATTCCATTCCATTCCATTCCATTCCATTCCATTCCGTTCTGCTCGGGTTGATCTTTCCATTCCATTCCATTCCATTCCATTCCATTCCATTCCATTCCGTTCTGCTCGGGTTGATCTTTCCATTCCATTCCATTCCATTCCATTCCATTCCATTCCATTCCATTCCATTCCATTCCATTCCATTCCTTTCCATTCCATTCGATTCCATTCCATTCCATTCCTTTCCATTCCGTTCTACTCGGGTTGATTCCATTCCGTTCCGTTCCGCTCCGTTCCGTTCCGTTCTACTTGGGTTTACTCCATTCTATTCCATTCCATTGCATTCCATTCCATTCCATTCCATTCCATTCCATTCCATTCCGTTCTGCTCGGGTTGATCATTCCATTCCATTCCATTCCATTCCATTCCATTCCACTCATTTCCATTCCATTCCATTCCATTCCATTCCATTCCATTCCACTCCTTTCCATTCCATTCCATTCCATTCCATTCCATTCCATTCCACTCCTTTCCATTCCATTCCATTCCACTCCATTCCATTCCACTCCTTTCCTTTCCATTCCATTCCACTCCATTCCATTACATTCCATTCCATTCTATTCCGTTCCGTTATGCTCCGGTTGATCAATCCATTCCATTCCATTCCATTCCATTCCATTCCATTCCATTCCATTCCATTCCATTCCATTCCATTCCATTCCATTCTGTTCTACTCGGGTTGATTCCATTCTATTCAATTCCATTCCAATCCATTCCGCTCCATTCCATTCAATTCCATTCCTTTCCATTCCATTCCGTTCTACTCGGTTTCATTCCATTCCATCCCATTCTGTTCCATTCCGTTCCGTTCCATTCCATTCCATTCCATTCCGTTCTACTCGTGTTGATTCTATTCCATTCCATTCCATTCCATTCTATTCCATTGAATTCCATTCCATTCCATTCCATTCCATTCCATTCCATTCCATTCCATTCCATTCCATTCCGTTCTACTCGGGTTGATTCCATTCCGTTCCGTTCCGTTCCGTTCCGTTCCGTTCTACTCGGGTTGATTCCATTCCATTCCATTCCATTCCATTCCATTCCATTCCATTCCATTCCATTCCATTCCATTCCGTTCTACTCGGGTTGATTCCATTCCGTTCCATTCCATTCCATTCCATTCCATTCCATTCCATTCCATTCCATTCCATTCGATTCCATTCCATTCCATTCCATTCCATTCCAATCCATTCAATTCCATTCCGTTCTACTCGGGTTGATTCCGTTCCATTCCATTCCATTCCATTCCATTCCATTCCATTCCATTGCATTCGATTCCATTCCTTTCCATTCCATTCGATTCCATTCCATTCCATTCCATTCCGTTCTGCTCGGGTTGATCTTTCCATTCCATTCCATTCCATTCCATTCCATTCCATTCCATTCCATTCCATTCCACTCCTTTCCATTCCATTCCTTTCCATTCCATTCCATTCCATTCCACTCCTTTCCATTCCATTCCATTCCATTCCATTCCATTCCACTCCTTTCCATTCCATTCCATTCCATTCCATTCCATTCCATTCCACTCCTTTCCATTCCATTCCATTCCATTCCATTCCACTCCTTTCCATTCCATTCCATTCCATTCCATTCCATTCCATTCCACTCCTTTCCATTCCATTCCATTCCACTACATTCCATTCCATTCCATTCCATTCTATTCCGTTCCGTTCTCCTCGGGTTGATCAATCCATTCCATTCCATTCCATTCCATTCCTTTCCATTCCATTCCGTTCTACTCGGGTTCATTCCATTCCATTCCGTTCTGTTCCATTCCGTTCCGTTCCGTTCCATTCCATTCCATTCCATTCCGTTCTACTCGTGTTGATTCTATTCCATTCCATTCCATTCGATTCTATTCCGTTGAATTCCATTCCATTCCATTCCATTCCATTCCATTCCATTCCGTTCTACTCGGGTTGATTCCATTCCGTTCCGTTCCGTTCCGTTCCGTTCCGTTCTACTCGGGTTGATTCCATTCCATTCCATTCCATTCCATTCCATTCCATTCCATTCCATTCCATTCCTTTCTGTTCTACTCGGGTTGATTCCATTCCGTTCCGTTCCGCTCCGTTCCGTTCCGTTCTACTCGGGTTTACTCCATTCTATTCCATTCCATTCCATTCTCTACATTCCCTTCCATTCCATTCCATTCTATTCCATTCCATTCTGTTGTGCTCGGGTTGATCATTCCATTCCATTCCATTCCATTCCATTCCATTCCATTCCATTCCATTCCATTCCATTCCATTCCTTTCCATTCCATTCCGTTCCATTCCATTCCATTCCATTCCATTCCATTCCGTTCCATTCTACTCGGGTTGATCTTTCCTTTCCATTCCATTCCATTCCATTCCATTCCAATCCATCCAATTCCGTTCTGCTCGGGTTGATCATTCCATTCCATTCCATTCCATTCCATTCTATTCCATTCCATTCCACTCCATTCCATTCCATGCCATTCCACTCCTTTCCATTCCATTCCATTCCATTACATTACATTACATTCCATTCCACTCCTTTCCATTCCATGCCATTCCACTCCTTTCCATTCCATTCCATTCCATTACATTACATTCCATTCCATTCCACTCCTTTCCATTCCATTCCATTCCATTCCATTCCATTCCATTCCACTCCTTTCCATTCCATTCCATTCCACTCCATTCCATTACATTCAGTTCTACTTGAGTTCATTCCATTCCGTTCCGTTCCGTTCCGTTCCGTTCCATTCTATTCCATTCCATTCCGTTCTACTCGAGTTGATTCCATTCTACTCCATTCCATTCCATTCGATTCCATTCCGTTCTACTCGGGTTAATCATTCCATTCCATTCCATTCCATTCCATTCCATTCCATTCCATTCCATTCCATTCCGTTCCATTCTACTCGGGTTGATCTTTCCTTTCCATTCCATTCCATTCCATTCCATTCCATTCCAATCCATCCAATTCCGTTCTACTCGGGTTCATTCCATTCCATTCCATTCCTTTCCATTCCACTCCATACCATTCCATTCCGTTCTACTCGGGTTGATTCCATTCTATTCAATTCCATCCCATTCCATTCAATTCCATTCAATTCCATTCCATTCCATTCCATTCCATTCCATTCCATTCCATTCCATTCTACTCGGTTGATTCCATTCTATTCCATTCCATTCCATTCGATTCCATTCGATTTGATTCGATTCCATTCCATTCAATTCCATTCCATTCCATTCCGTTCTACTCGGGTTCGTTCCATTCCGTTCCGTTCCATTCTGTTCCGTTCCGTTCCACTCCATTCCATTCCATTCCATTCCATTCCATTCCATTCCATTCCGTTCTACTCGGGTTGATTCCATTCTATTCCATTCCATTCCATTCCATTCGATTCCATTCGATTCCATTCAATTCCATTCCAATCCATTCCATTCCATTCCATTCCATTCTATTCTACTCGGGTTGATTCCATTCCATTCCATTGCATTCTGTTCCGTTCCATTCTGTTCCGTTCCGTTCCGTTCTACTCTGGTTGATTCCATTCTATTCCATTCCATTCCATTCCATTCCATTCCATTCCATTCCGTTTTACTTGGGTTGATCATTCCATTCCATTCCATTCCATTCCATTCCATTCCGTTCCGTTCTGCTCGGGTTGATCATTCCATTCCATTCCATTCCATTCCATTCCATTCCATTCCATTCCATTTCATTCCATTCCATTCCATTCCGTTCTACTCGGGTTGATTCCATTCCGTTCTGTTCCGCTCCGTTCCGTTCCGTTCTACTCGGGTTTACTCCATTCTATTCCATTCCATTGCATTCCATTCCATTCCATTCCATTCCATTCCATTCCATTCCATTCCATTCCATTCCGTTCTGCTCGGGTTGATCTTTCCATTCCATTCCATTCCATTCCATTCCATTCCATTCCATTCCATTCCATTCCATTCCATTCCATTCCATTCCATTCCTTTCCATTCCATTCGATTCCATTCCATTCCATTCCATTCCATTCCGTTCTACTCGGGTTGATTCCATTCCGTTCCGTTAAGCTCCGTTCCGTTCCGTTCTACTTGGGTTTACTCCATTCTATTCCATTCCATTGCATTCCATTCCATTCCATTCCATTCCGTTCTGCTCGGGTTGATCATTCCATTCCATTCCATTCCATTCCATTCCACTCCATTCCATTCCATTCCACTCCTTTCCATTCCATTCCATTCCATTCCATTCCATTCCATCCCACTCCTTTCCATTCCATTCCATTCCATTCCATTCCATTCCATTCCATTCCATTCCACTCCTTTCCATTCCATTCCATTCATTCCATTCTATTCCATTGAATTCCATTCCATTCCATTCCATTCCATTCCATTCCATTCCATTCCATTCCATTCTGTTCTACTCGGGTTGATTCCATTCCGTTCCGTTCCGTTCCGTTCCGTTCCGTTCTACTCGGGTTGATTCCATTCCATTCCATTCCATTCCATTCCATTCCATTCCATTCCATTCCATTCCATTCCATTCCATTCCGTTCTACTCGGGTTTATTCCATTCCGTTCCGTTCCTCTCCGTTCCGTTCCGTTCTACTCGGGTTTACTCCATTCTATTCCATTCCATTCCATTCTTTCCATTCCATTCCATTCAATTCCATTCCATTCCATTCCATTCCATTCTGTTATGCTCGGGTTGATCATTCCATTCCATTCCATTCCATTCCATTCCATTCCATTCCATTCCATTCCATTCCATTCCATTCCATTCCATTCCTTTCCATTCCATTCCATTCCATTCCATTCCATTCCATTCCATTCCATTCCGTTCTACTCGGGTTGATTCCATTCCGTTCCGTTCCGCTCCGTTCCGTTCCGTTCTACTTGGGTTTACTCCATTCTATTCCATTCCATTGCATTCCATTCCATTCCATTCCATTCCATTCCCTTCCATTCCATTCCATTCCCTTCCTTTCCATTCCATTCGGTTCCATTCGATTCCATTTGATTCCATTCCAGTTCACTCCATTCCATTCCGTTCCGTTCCGTTCCGTTCCGTTCCGTTCCATTCCATTCCGTTCTACTCGGGTTGATTCCATTCTATTCCACTCCATTCCATTCAATTCAATTCGATTCCATTCGATTCCATTCGATTCCATTCCATTCCATTCCATTCCATTCCATTCCATTCTATTCCATTGAATTCCATTCCATTCCATTCCATTCCATTCCAATCCATTCCATTCTACTCGGGTTGATTCCATTCCATTCCATTCGATTCCATTCCATTCCATTCCATTCCTTTCCATTCCATTCCATTCGATTTCGTTCGATTCCATTCCATTCCATTCCATTCCATTCAATTCCATTCCATTCCATTCCGTTCTACTCGGGTTGATTCCATTCCATTCCATTCCATTCCATTCCATTCCATTCCATTCCATTCCATTCCATTCGATTCCATTCCATTTCACTCCATTCCATTCCATTCCATTCCATTCCGTTCCGTTCCGTTCCGTTCAGTTCCATTCCGTTCCATTCCATTCCGTTCCATTCCATTCCATGGAATTCCATTCCATTCCATTGAATTCCATTCCATTCCATTCCATTCCATTGAATTCCGTTCCATTCCATTCCGTTCCGTTCCATTCTGTTCCGTTCCGTTCCGTTGCATTCCGTTCCGTTCTACTCGGTTTGATTCCATTCTATTCCATTCCATTCCATTCCATTCCATTCCATTCCATTCCATTCCATTCCATTCGATTCCATTCCATTCCATTCCTTTCCATTCCATTCCATTCCATTCCATTCTATTCCATTTAATTCCATTCCATTCCATTCCATTCCATTCCATTCCATTCCATTCCATTCCATTCCGTTCTACTCGGGTAGATTCCGTTCCATTCCATTCCATTCCTTTCCATTCCATTCCATTCCATTGCATTCGATTCCATTCGATTCCATTGCATTGCATTCCATTCCATTCCATTCCATTCCATTCCAATCCATTCCATTCTACTCGGGTTGATTCCATTCCATTCCATTCCATTCCATTCCATTCCATTCCATTCCATTCCATTCTATTCCATTGAATTCCATTCCATTCCATTCCATTCCATTCCATTCCATTCCATTCCATTCCATTCCATTCCATTCCATTCGATTCCATTCGATTCCATTCCATTCCATTCCATTCAATTCCTTTCCATTCCATTCCGTTCTAGTCGGGTTCATTCCATTCCATTCCATTCCATTCCATTCTATTCCATTCCATTCCACTCCATTCCATTCGATTCCATTCGATTCCATTCGATTCCATTCCATTCGATTCCATTCCATTCCAATCCATTCCATTCCATTCCATTCGATTCCTTTCGATTCCATTCCATTCCATTCCATTCCATTCCATTCCATTCCATTCCATTCCATTCCGTTCTACTCGGGTTCATTCCATTCCATTCCATTCCATTCCATTGTATTCCATTCGATTCCATTCCATTCCATTCCATTCCATTCCATTCCATTCCATTCCATTCCATTCCTTTCCATTCCATTCCATTCCATTCCATTCCATTTAATTCCATTCCATTCCATTCCATTCCATTCCATTCCATTCCATTCCATTCCATTCCATTCCATTCCATTCCATGCCATTCCATTCCATTCGATTCCATTCGATTCCATTCCATACCATTCCATTCCATTCCATTCCAATCCATTCCATTCTACTCGGGTTGATTCCATTCCATTGCATTCCATTCCATTCCATTCCATTCCATTCCATTCCCTTCCTTTCCATTCCATTCGGTTCCATTCGATTCCATTCTATTCCATTCCATTTCTCTCCATTCCATTCCGTTCCGTTCCGTTCAGTTCCTTTCCGTTCCTTTCCGTTCCATTCCATTCCATTCCATTCCATTCCATTCCATTCCATTCCATTCTATTCTATTGAATTCCATTCCATTCCATTCCATTCCATTCCAATCCATTCCATTCTACTCGGATTTATTCCATTCCATTCCATTCCATTCCATTCCATTCCATTCCAATCCATTCCATTCTACTCGGGTTGATTCCATTCCATTCCATTCCTTTCCATTCCATTCCATTCCATTCCATTCCCTTCCTTTCCATTCCATTCGGTTCCATTCGATTCCATTCGATTCCATTCCATTTCACTCCATTCCATTCCGTTCCGTTCCGTTCCGTTCCTTTCCGTTCCTTTCCGTTCCGTTCCATTCCATTCCGTTCTCCTCGGGTTGATTCCATTCTATTCCACTCCATTCCATTCGATTCCATTCGATTCCATTCGATTCCATTCCATTCCATTCCATTCCATTCTATTTCATTCTATTCCATTGAATTCCATTCCATTCCATTCCATTCCATTCCATTCCATTCCATTCCATTCCATTCTACTCGGGTTGATTCCATTCCATTCCATTCCATTCCATTCCATTCAATTCCATTCCATTCCATTCCGTTCTACTCGGGTTCATTCCATTCCATTCCATTCCATTCCATTCCATTCCATTCCATTCCATTCCATTCCATTCCATTCCATTCCATTCCATTCCATTCGATTCCATTCCATTCCATTCCTTTCCATTCCATTCCATTCCATTCTATTCTATTCCATTTAATTCCATTCCATTCCATTCCATTCCATTCCATTCCATTCCATTCCATTCCATTCCGTTCTACTCGGGTAGATTCCGTTCCATTCCATTCCATTCCTTTCCATTCCACTCCATTCCATTGCATTCGATTCCATTCGATTCCATTGCATTGCATTCCATTCCATTCCATTCCATTCCATTCCAATCCATTCCATTCTACTCGGGTTGATTCCATTCCATTCCATTCCATTCCATTCCATTCCATTCCATTCCATTCCATTCTATTCCATTGAATTCCATTCCATTCCATTCCATTCCATTCCATTCCATTCCATTCCATTCCATTCCATTCCATTCCATTCGATTCCATTCGATTCCATTCCATTCCATTCCATTCAATTCCTTTCCATTCCATTCCGTTCTAGTCGGGTTCATTCCATTCCATTCCATTCCATTCCATTCTATTCCATTCCATTCCACTCCATTCCATTCGATTCCATTCGATTCCATTCGATTCCATTCCATTCGATTCCATTCCATTCCAATCCATTCCATTCCATTCCATTCGATTCCATTCGATTCCATTCCATTCCATTCCATTCCATTCCATTCCATTCCATTCCATTCCATTCCATTCCGTTCTACTCGGGTTCATTCCATTCCATTCCATTCCATTCCATTGTATTCCATTCGATTCCATTCCATTCCATTCCATTCCATTCCATTCCATTCCATTCCATTCCTTTCCATTCCATTCCATTCCATTCCATTCTATTCCATTTAATTCCATTCCATTCCATTCCATTCCATTCCATTCCATTCCATTCCATTCCATTCCATTCCATTCCATGCCATTCCATTCCATTCGATTCCATTCGATTCCATTCCATACCATTCCATTCCATTCCATTCCAATCCATTCCATTCTACTCGGGTTGATTCCATTCCATTGCATTCCATTCCATTCCATTCCATTCCATTCCATTCCCTTCCTTTCCATTCCATTCGGTTCCATTCGATTCCATTCTATTCCATTCCATTTCTCTCCATTCCATTCCGTTCCGTTCCGTTCAGTTCCTTTCCGTTCCTTTCCGTTCCGTTCCATTCCATTCCGTTCTACTCGGGTTGATTCCATTCTATTCCACTCCATTCCATTCGATTCCATTCGATTCCATTCGATTCCATTCCATTCCATTGCATTCCATTCTATTTCATTCTATTCCATTAAATTCCATTCCATTCCATTCCAATCCATTCCATTCTACTCGGGTTGATTCCATTCCATTCCATTCCATTCCATTCCATTCCATTCCATTCCATTCCATTCCATTCCATTCCATTCCATTCCATTCGATTCCAATCCATTCCATTCCATTCCATTCCTTTCCATTCAATTCCATTCCATACCATTCCGTTCTACTCGGGTTCATTCCATTCCATTCCATTCCACTCCATTCTATTCCATTCCATTCCATTCCATTCCATTCCATTCCATTCCATTCCATTCGATTCCATTCCATTCCATTCCATTCCATTCCATTCCATTCCATTCCATTCCATTCCATTCCATTCCATTCCATTCCATTCCATTCGATTCCATTCCATTTCACACCATTCCATTCCATTCCGTTCTGTTCCGTTCCGTTCCGTTCCATTCCGTTCCATTCCATTCCGTTCTACTCGGGTTGTTTCCATTCTATTCCACTCCATTCCATTCGATTCCACTCCATTCCATTCCATTCCATTCCATTCCATTCCATTCCATTCCATTCCTTTCGAATCCATTCCATTCCATTCCATTCCATTCCATTCCATTCCATTCTATTCCATTCTACTCGGGTTGATTCCATTCCATTCCATTCCATTCCATTCCATTCCATTCCATTCCCTTCCATTCCATTCCATTCCCTTCCTTTCCGTTCCATTCGGTTCCATTCGATTCCATTTGATTCCATTCCAGTTCACTCCATTCCATTCCGTTCCGTTCCGTTCCGTTCCGTTCCGTTCCATTCCATTCCGTTCTACTCGGGTTGATTCCATTCTATTCCACTCCACTCCATTCAATTCAATTCGATTCCATTCGATTCCATTCGATTACATTCCATTCCATTCCATTCCATTCCATTCCATTCCATTCTATTCCATTGAATTCCATTCCATTCCATTCCATTCCATTCCAATCCATTCCATTCTACTCGGGTTGATTCCATTCCATTCCATTCGATTCCATTCCATTCCATTCCATTCCTTTCCATTCCATTCCATTCGATTTCGTTCGATTCCATTCCATTCCATTGCATTCCATTCAATTCCATTCCATTCCATTCCGTTCTACTCGGGTTGATTCCATTCCATTCCATTCCATTCCATTCCATTCCATTCCATTCCATTTCACTCCATTCCATTCCATTCCATTCCGTTCCGTTCCGTTCCGTTCCATTCCGTTCCATTCCATTCCGTTCTACTCGGGTTGATACCATTCTATTCCACTCCATTCCATTCGATTCCATTCCATTCCATTCCATTCCATTCCATTCCTTTCGATTCCATTCCATTCCATTCCATTCCATTCCATTCCAATCCATTCCATTCCATTCCATTCCATTCCATTCCGTTCCGTTCTACTCGGGTTGATTCCGTTCCATTCCATTCCATTCCATTCCATTCCATTCCATTGCATTCGATTCCATTCGATTCCATTGCATTCCATTCCATTCCATTCCATTCCTATCCATTACATTCTACTCGGGTTGATTCCCTTCCATTCCATTCCATTCCATTCCATTTCATTCCATTCAGTTCCCTTCCATTCCATTCCATTCGGTTCCATTCGGTTCCATTCGATTCCATTCGATTCCACTTCATTTCACTCCATTCCATTCCGTTCCGTTCTGTTCCGTTCCGTTCCTTTCCGTTCCGTTCTTTTCGGGTTGATTCCACTCTATTCCACTCCATTCCATTCGATTCCATTCGATTCCATTCCATTCCATTCCATTCCATTCCATTCCATTCCATTCCATTCCATTCCATTCTATTCTATTGAATTCCATACCATTCCATTCCATTCCATTCCAATCCATTCCATTCTACTCGGGTTGATTAAATTCCATTCCATTCCATTCCATTCCATTCCATTCCATTCCATTCCATTCCATTGCAATCCATTCCATTCTACTCGGCTTGATTCCATTCCATTCCATTCCATTCCATTCCATTCTCTTCCTTTCCATTCCATTCGGTTCCATTCCATTCCATTCGATTCCATTCCATTTCACTCCATTCCATTCCGTTCCGTTCCGTTCCGTTCCGTTCCATTCCGTTCCGTTCCATTCCATTCCGTTCTACTCGGGTTGATTCCATTCCATTCCACTCCATTCCATTCGATTCAATTCGATTCCATTCGATACCATTCCATTCCATTCCATTCCATTCCATTCCATTCCATTCCATTCCATTCCATTCTATTCCATTGAATTCCATTCCATTCCATTCCATTCCATTCCAATCCATTCCATTCTACTCGGGTTGATTCCATTCCATTCCATTCGATTCCATTCCATTCCATTCCATTCCTTTCCATTCCATTCCGTTCCATTCCATTCGATTCGATTCCATTCCATTCCATTCCATTCAATTCCATTCCATTCCATTCCGTTCTACTCGGGTTCATTCCATTCCATTCCATTCCATTCCATTCTATTCCATTCAATTCCATTCGATTCCATTCCATTCCATTCCATTCCATTCCATTCCATTCCATTCCATTCCATTCCATTCCATTCCATTCCGTTCTACTCGGGTTGATACCATTCCATTCCATTCCATTCCATTCCATTCCATTCCATTCCATTCCATTGAATTCCATTCCATGGAATTCCATTCCATTCCATTGAATTCCATTCCATTCCATTCCATTCCATTCCATTCCGTT
Source organism: Gorilla gorilla gorilla (assembly GCF_029281585.2). Lineage (NCBI taxonomy): Eukaryota > Metazoa > Chordata > Mammalia > Primates > Hominidae > Gorilla > Gorilla gorilla. Next base: position 60,025,480 of record NC_073239.2, read on the forward strand.
CTACTCGGGTTGATTCCATTCCATTCCATTCCATTCCATTCCATTCCATTCCATTCAATTCCATTCGATTCCATTCGATTGCATTCCATTCCATTCCATTCCATTCCATTCCATTCCATTCCATTCCAATCCATTCCATTCTACTCGGGTTGATTCCATTCCATTCCATTCTATTCCATTCCATTCCATTCCCTTAAATTACATTCCATTCGGTTCCATTCGATTCCATTGGATTCCATTCCATTTCACTCCATTCCATTCCGTTCCGTTCCGTTCCGTTCCGTTCCATTCCATTCTATTCGGGTTGATTCCATTCTATTCCACTCCATTCCATTCGATTCCATTCGATTCCATTCGATTCCATTCGATTCCATTCCATTCCATTCCATTCCATTCCATTCCATTCCATTCTATTCTATTGAATTCCATTCCATTCCATTCCATTCCATTCCATTCCATTCCTATCCATTCCATTCTTCTCGGGTTGATTCCATTCCATTCCATTCCATTCCATTCCATTCCATTCTATTCCATTCCATTCCATTCCGTTCTACTCGGGTTCATTCCATTCCATTCCATTCCATTCCATTCCATTCCATTCCATTCCATTCCGTTCTACTCGGGTCCATTCCATTCCTTTCCATTCCATTCGATTCCATTCCATTCCATTCCACTCCATTCCATTCCATTCCATTCCAATCAATTCCATTCTACTCGGGTTGATTCCTTTCCATTCCATTCCATTCCATTCCATTCCATTCCACTCCATTCCATTCCATTCCATTCCATTCCATTCCATTACATTCCATTCCATTCCATTCCGTTCTACTCGGGTTGTTTCCCTTCCATTCCATTCCATTCCATTCCATTCCATTCCATTCCATTCCATTGAATTCCATTCCATTCCATTCCATTCCGTTCCATTCTATTCCATTCCATTCCATTCCATTCTATTCCATTTAATTCCATTCCATTCCATTCCATTCCATTCCATTCCATTCCATTCCATTCCATTCCATTCCGTTCTACTCAGGTTGATTCCATTCCATTCCATTCCATTCCATTCCATTCCATTCCATTCCATTCCATTCTATTCTATTGAATTCCATTCCATTCCATTTCATTCCATTCCAATCCATTCCATTCTACTCGGATATATTCCATTCCATTCCATTCCATTCCATTCCATTCCAATCCATTCCATTCTACTCGGGTTGATTCCATTCCATTCCATTCCTTTCCATTCCATTCCATTCCATTCCATTCCCTTCCTTTCCATTCCATTCGGTTCCATTCGATTCCATTCGATTCCATTCCATTTCACTCCATTCCATTCCGTTCCGTTCCGTTCCGTTCCTTTCCGTTCCTTTCCGTTCCGTTCCATTCCATTCCGTTCTACTCGGGTTGATTCCATTCTATTCCACTCCATTCCATTCGATTCCATTCGATTCCATTCGATTCCATTCCATTCCATTCCATTCCATTCTATTTCATTCTATTCCATTGAATTCCATTCCATTCCATTCCATTCCATTCCATTCCAATCCATTCCATTCTACTCGGGTTGATTCCATTCCATTCCATTCGATTCCATTCCATTCCATTCCATTCCATTCCATTCCATTCCATTCCATTCCATTGGATTCCATTCCATTCCATTCCATTCCATTCCATTCAATTCCATTCCATTCCATTCCGTTCTACTCGGGTTCATTCCATTCCATTCCATTCCATTCCATTCCATTCCATTCCATTCCATTCCATTCCATTCCATTCCACTCAATTCCATTCCATTCCATTCCATTCGATTCCATTCCATTCTTTCCATTCCATTCCATTCCATTCCATTCTATTCTATTCCATTTAATTCCATTCCATTCCATTCCATTCCATTCCATTCCATTCCATTCCATTCCATTCCATTCCGTTCTACTCGGGTAGATTCCGTTCCATTCCATTCCATTCCTTTCCATTCCATTGCATTCGATTCCATTCGATTCCATTGCATTGCATTCCATTCCATTCCATTCCATTCCAATCCATTACATTCTACTCGGGTTGATTCCATTCCATTCCATTCCATTCCATTCCATTCCGTTTTACTTGGTTTGATCATTCCATTCCATTCCATTCCATTCCATTCCATTCCGTTCCGTTCTGCTCGGGTTGATCATTCCATTCCATTCCATTCCATTCCATTCCATTCCATTCCATTCCATTCCATTCCATTCCATTCCATTCCGTTCTACTCGGGTTGATTCCATTCCGTTCTGTTCCGCTCCGTTCCGTTCCGTTCTACTCGGGTTTACTCCATTCTATTCCATTCCATTGCATTCCATTCCATTCCATTCCATTCCATTCCATTCCATTCCATTCCATTCCATTCCATTCCGTTCTGCTCGGGTTGATCTTTCCATTCCATTCCATTCCATTCCATTCCATTCCATTCCATTCCGTTCTGCTCGGTTTGATCTTTCCATTCCATTCCATTCCATTCCATTCCATTCCATTCCATTCCATTCCATTCCATTCCATTCCATTCCATTCCTTTCCATTCCATTCGATTCCATTCCATTCCATTCCATTCCATTCCGTTCTACTCGGGTTGATTCCATTCCGTTCCGTTCCGCTCCGTTCCGTTCCGTTCTACTTGGGTTTACTCCATTCTATTCCATTCCATTGCATTCCATTCCATTCCATTCCATTCCATTCCATTCCATTCCGTTCTGCTCGGGTTGATCATTCCATTCCATTCCATTCCATTCCATTCCATTCCACTCATTTCCATTCCATTCCATTCCATTCCATTCCATTCCATTCCATTCCACTCCTTTCCATTCCATTCCATTCCATTCCATTCCATTCCACTCCTTTCCATTCCATTCCATTCCACTCCATTCCATTCCACTCCTTTCCTTTCCATTCCATTCCACTCCATTCCATTACATTCCATTCCATTCTATTCCGTTCCGTTATGCTCGGGTTGATCAATCCATTCCATTCCATTCCATTCCATTCCATTCCATTCCATTCCATTCCATTCCATTCCATTCCATTCCATTCTGTTCTACTCGGGTTGATTCCATTCTATTCAATTCCATTCCAATCCATTCCGCTCCATTCCATTCAATTCCATTCCTTTCCATTCCATTCCGTTCTACTCGGTTTCATTCCATTCCATCCCATTCTGTTCCATTCCGTTCCGTTCCATTCCATTCCATTCCATTCCGTTCTACTCGTGTTGATTCTATTCCATTCCATTCCATTCCATTCTATTCCATTGAATTCCATTCCATTCCATTCCATTCCATTCCATTCCATTCCATTCCATTCCATTCCATTCCATTCCATTCCGTTCTACTCGGGTTGATTCCATTCCGTTCCGTTCCGTTCCGTTCCGTTCCGTTCTACTCGGGTTGATTCCATTCCATTCCATTCCATTCCATTCCATTCCATTCCATTCCATTCCATTCCATTCCATTCCATTCCATTCCATTCCGTTCTACTCGGGTTGATTCCATTCCGTTCCATTCCATTCCATTCCATTCCATTCCATTCCATTCCATTCCATTCCATTCGATTCCATTCCATTCCATTCCATTCCATTCCAATCCATTCAATTCCATTCCGTTCTACTCGGGTTGATTCCGTTCCATTCCATTCCATTCCATTCCATTCCATTCCATTCCATTGCATTCGTTTCCACTCCTTTCCATTCCATTCGATTCCATTCCATTCCATTCCATTCCGTTCTGCTCGGGTTGATCTTTCCATTCCATTCCATTCCATTCCATTCCATTCCATTCCATTCCATTCCATTCCACTCCTTTCCATTCCATTCCTTTCCATTCCATTCCATTCCATTCCACTCCTTTCCATTCCATTCCATTCCATTCCATTCCATTCCATTCCACTCCTTTCCATTCCATTCCATTCCATTCCATTCCATTCCATTCCACTCCTTTCCATTCCATTCCATTCCATTCCATTCCACTCCTTTCCATTCCATTCCATTCCATTCCATTCCATTCCATTCCACTCCTTTCCATTCCATTCCATTCCACTACATTCCATTCCATTCCATTCCATTCTATTCCGTTCCGTTCTCCTCGGGTTGATCAATCCATTCCATTCCATTCCATTCCATTCCATTCCATTCCATTCCGTTCTACTCGGGTTGATTCCATTCTATTCAATTCCATTCCAATCCTTTCCGCTCCATTCCATTCCATTCCATTCCTTTCCATTCCATTCCGTTCTACTCGGGTTCATTCCATTCCATTCCGTTCTGTTCCATTCCGTTCCGTTCCGTTCCATTCCATTCCATTCCATTCCGTTCTACTCGTGTTGATTCTATTCCATTCCATTCCATTCGATTCTATTCCGTTGAATTCCATTCCATTCCATTCCATTCCATTCCATTCCATTCCATTCCGTTCTACTCGGGTTGATTCCATTCCGTTCCGTTCCGTTCCGTTCCGTTCCGTTCTACTCGGGTTGATTCCATTCCATTCCATTCCATTCCATTCCATTCCATTCCATTCCATTCCATTCCTTTCTGTTCTACTCGGGTTGATTCCATTCCGTTCCGTTCCGCTCCGTTCCGTTCCGTTCTACTCGGGTTTACTCCATTCTATTCCATTCCATTCCATTCTCTACATTCCCTTCCATTCCATTCCATTCTATTCCATTCCATTCTGTTGTGCTCGGGTTGATCATTCCATTCCATTCCATTCCATTCCATTCCATTCCATTCCATTCCATTCCATTCCTTTCCATTCCATTCCGTTCCATTCCATTCCATTCCATTCCATTCCATTCCGTTCCATTCTACTCGGGTTGATCTTTCCTTTCCATTCCATTCCATTCCATTCCATTCCAATCCATCCAATTCCGTTCTGCTCGGGTTGATCATTCCATTCCATTCCATTCCATTCCATTCTATTCCATTCCATTCCACTCCATTCCATTCCATGCCATTCCACTCCTTTCCATTCCATTCCATTCCATTACATTACATTACATTCCATTCCACTCCTTTCCATTCCATGCCATTCCACTCCTTTCCATTCCATTCCATTCCATTACATTACATTCCATTCCATTCCACTCCTTTCCATTCCATTCCATTCCATTCCATTCCATTCCATTCCACTCCTTTCCATTCCATTCCATTCCACTCCATTCCATTACATTCAGTTCTACTTGAGTTCATTCCATTCCGTTCCGTTCCGTTCCGTTCCGTTCCATTCTATTCCATTCCATTCCGTTCTACTCGAGTTGATTCCATTCTACTCCATTCCATTCCATTCGATTCCATTCCGTTCTACTCGGGTTAATCATTCCATTCCATTCCATTCCATTCCATTCCATTCCATTCCATTCCATTCCATTCCGTTCCATTCTACTCGGGTTGATCTTTCCTTTCCATTCCATTCCATTCCATTCCATTCCATTCCAATCCATCCAATTCCGTTCTACTCGGGTTCATTCCATTCCATTCCATTCCTTTCCATTCCACTCCATACCATTCCATTCCGTTCTACTCGGGTTGATTCCATTCTATTCAATTCCATCCCATTCCATTCAATTCCATTCAATTCCATTCCATTCCATTCCATTCCATTCCATTCCATTCCATTCCATTCTACTCGGTTGATTCCATTCTATTCCATTCCATTCCATTCGATTCCATTCGATTTGATTCGATTCCATTCCATTCAATTCCATTCCATTCCATTCCGTTCTACTCGGGTTCGTTCCATTCCGTTCCGTTCCATTCTGTTCCGTTCCGTTCCACTCCATTCCATTCCATTCCATTCCATTCCATTCCATTCCATTCCATTCCATTCCATTCCATTCCGTTCTACTCGGGTTGATTCCATTCTATTCCATTCCATTCCATTCCATTCGATTCCATTCGATTCCATTCCATTCCATTCCAATCCATTCCATTCCATTCCATTCCATTCTATTCTACTCGGGTTGATTCCATTCCATTCCATTGCATTCTGTTCCGTTCCATTCTGTTCCGTTCCGTTCCGTTCTACTCTGGTTGATTCCATTCTATTCCATTCCATTCCATTCCATTCCATTCCATTCCATTCCGTTTTACTTGGGTTGATCATTCCATTCCATTCCATTCCATTCCATTCCATTCCGTTCCGTTCTGCTCGGGTTGATCATTCCATTCCATTCCATTCCATTCCATTCCATTCCATTCCATTTCATTCCATTCCATTCCATTCCGTTCTACTCGGGTTGATTCCATTCCGTTCTGTTCCGCTCCGTTCCGTTCCGTTCTACTCGGGTTTACTCCATTCTATTCCATTCCATTGCATTCCATTCCATTCCATTCCATTCCATTCCATTCCATTCCATTCCATTCCGTTCTGCTCGGGTTGATCTTTCCATTCCATTCCATTCCATTCCATTCCATTCCATTCCATTCCATTCCATTCCATTCCATTCCATTCCATTCCATTCCTTTCCATTCCATTCGATTCCATTCCATTCCATTCCATTCCGTTCTACTCGGGTTGATTCCATTCCGTTCCGTTAAGCTCCGTTCCGTTCCGTTCTACTTGGGTTTACTCCATTCTATTCCATTCCATTGCATTCCATTCCATTCCATTCCATTCCGTTCTGCTCGGGTTGATCATTCCATTCCATTCCATTCCATTCCATTCCACTCCATTCCATTCCATTCCACTCCTTTCCATTCCATTCCATTCCATTCCATTCCATTCCATCCCACTCCTTTCCATTCCATTCCATTCCATTCCATTCCATTCCATTCCATTCCATTCCATTCCATTCCACTCCTTTCCATTCCATTCCATTCATTCCATTCTATTCCATTGAATTCCATTCCATTCCATTCCATTCCATTCCATTCCATTCCATTCCATTCTGTTCTACTCGGGTTGATTCCATTCCGTTCCGTTCCGTTCCGTTCCGTTCCGTTCTACTCGGGTTGATTCCATTCCATTCCATTCCATTCCATTCCATTCCATTCCATTCCATTCCATTCCATTCCATTCCATTCCGTTCTACTCGGGTTTATTCCATTCCGTTCCGTTCCTCTCCGTTCCGTTCCGTTCTACTCGGGTTGATTCCATTCCATTCCATTCTTTCCATTCCATTCCATTCAATTCCATTCCATTCCATTCCATTCCATTCTGTTATGCTCGGGTTGATCATTCCATTCCATTCCATTCCATTCCATTCCATTCCATTCCATTCCATTCCATTCCATTCCTTTCCATTCCATTCCATTCCATTCCATTCCATTCCATTCCATTCCATTCCATTCCATTCCGTTCTACTCGGGTTGATTCCATTCCGTTCCGTTCCGCTCCGTTCCGTTCCGTTCTACTTGGGTTTACTCCATTCTATTCCATTCCATTGCATTCCATTCCATTCCATTCCATTCCATTCCCTTCCATTCCATTCCATTCCCTTCCTTTCCATTCCATTCGGTTCCATTCGATTCCATTTGATTCCATTCCAGTTCACTCCATTCCATTCCGTTCCGTTCCGTTCCGTTCCGTTCCGTTCCATTCCATTCCGTTCTACTCGGGTTGATTCCATTCTATTCCACTCCATTCCATTCAATTCAATTCGATTCCATTCGATTCCATTCGATTCCATTCCATTCCATTCCATTCCATTCCATTCCATTCTATTCCATTGAATTCCATTCCATTCCATTCCATTCCATTCCAATCCATTCCATTCTACTCGGGTTGATTCCATTCCATTCCATTCGATTCCATTCCATTCCATTCCATTCCTTTCCATTCCATTCCATTCGATTTCGTTCGATTCCATTCCATTCCATTCCATTCCATTCAATTCCATTCCATTCCATTCCGTTCTACTCGGGTTGATTCCATTCCATTCCATTCCATTCCATTCCATTCCATTCCATTCCATTCCATTCCATTCGATTCCATTCCATTTCACTCCATTCCATTCCATTCCATTCCGTTCCGTTCCGTTCCGTTCAGTTCCATTCCGTTCCATTCCATTCCGTTCTACTCGGGTTGATACCATTCTATTCCACTCCATTCCATTCGATTCCATTCCATTCCATTCCATTCCATTCCATTCCTTTCGATTCCATTCCATTCCATTCCATTCCATTCCATTCCAATCCATTCCATTCCATTCCATTCCATTCCATTCCATTCCGTTCCGTTCTACTCGGGTTCATTCCATTCCATTCCATTCCATTCCGTTCTACTCGGGTTGATTCCGTTCCATTCCATTCCATTCGATTCCACTTCATTTCACTCCATTCCATTCCGTTCCGTTCTGTTCCGTTCCGTTCCTTTCCGTTCCGTTCTTTTCGGGTTGATTCCACTCTATTCCACTCCATTCCATTGGATTCCATTCGATTCCATTCCATTCCATTCCATTCCATTCCATTCCATTCCATTCCATTCCATTCTATTCTATTGAGTTCCATACCATTCCATTCCATTCCATTCCAATCCATTCCATTCTACTCGGGTTGATTCCATTCCATTCCATTCCATTCCATTCCATTCCATTCCATTCCATTCCATTGCAATCCATTCCATTCTACTCGGGTTGATTCCATTCCATTCCATTCCATTCCATTCCATTCTCTTCCTTTCCATTCCATTCGGTTCCATTCCATTCCATTCGATTCGATTCCATTTCACTCCATTCCATTCCGTTCCGTTCCGTTCCATTCCGTTCCGTTCCATTCCATTCCGTTCTACTCGGGTTGATTCCATTCCATTCCACTCCATTCCATTCGATTCAATTCGATTCCATTCGATACCATTCCATTCCATTCCATTCCATTCCATTCCATTCCATTCCATTCCATTCTATTCCATTGAATTCCATTCCATTCCATTCCATTCCATTCCAATCCATTCCATTCTACTCGGGTTGATTCCATTCCATTCCATTCGATTCCATTCCATTCCATTCCATTCCTTTCCATTCCATTCCGTTCCATTCCATTCGATTCGATTCCATTCCATTCCATTCCATTCAATTCCATTCCATTCCATTCCGTTCTACTCGGGTTCATTCCATTCCATTCCATTCCATTCCATTCCATTCTATTCCATTCAATTCCATTCGATTCCATTCCATTCCATTCCATTCCATTCCATTCCATTCCATTCCATTCCATTCCATTCCATTCCATTCCATTCCGTTCTACTCGGGTTGATACCATTCCATTCCATTCCATTCCATTCCATTCCATTCCATTCCATTCCATTGCATTGAATTCCATTCCATGGAATTCCATTCCATTCCATCGAATTCCATTCCATTCCATTCCATTCCATTCCATTACGTTCTACTCGGGTTGGTTCCATTCCATTCCATTCCATTCCATTCCATTCCATTCCATTCAATTCCATTCGATTCCATTCGATTGCATTCCATTCCATTCCATTCCATTCCATTCCATTCCATTCCAATCCATTCCATTCTACTCGGGTTGATTCCATTCCATTCCATTCTATTCCATTCCATTCCATTCCCTTAAATTACATTCCATTCGGTTCCATTCGATTCCATTGGATTCCATTCCATTTCACTCCATTCCATTCCGTTCCGTTCCGTTCCGTTCCGTTCCATTCCATTCTATTCGGGTTGATTCCATTCTATTCCACTCCATTCCATTCGATTCCATTCGATTCCATACGATTCCATTCGATTCCATTCCATTCCATTCCATTCCTTTCCATTCCATTCCATTCCATTCTATTCTATTGAATTCCATTCCATTCCATTCCATTCCATTCCTATCCATTCCATTCTTCTCGGGTTGATTCCATTCCATTCCATTCCATTCCATTCCATTCCATTCCATTCCATTCCATTCCGTTCTACTCGGGTTCATTCCATTCCATTCCATTCCATTCCATTCCATTCCATTCCGTTCTACTCGGGTCCATTCCATTCCTTTCCATTCCATTCGATTCCATTCCATTCCATTCCACTCCATTCCATTCCATTCCATTCCAATCCATTCCATTCTACTCGGGTTGATTCCTTTCCATTCCATTCCATTCCATTCCATTCCATTCCACTCCATTCCATTCCATTCCATTCCATTCCATTCCATTCCATTCCATTCCATTCCATTCCGTTCTACTCGGGTTGTTTCCCTTCCATTCCATTCCATTCCATTCCATTCCATTCCATTCCATTCCATTCCATTCCATTCCATTGAATTCCATTCCATTCCATTCCATTCCGTTCCATTCTATTCCATTCCATTCCATTCCATTCTATTCCATTTAATTCCATTCCATTCCATTCCATTCCATTCCATTCCATTCCATTCCATTCCATTCCGTTCTACTCAGGTTGATTCCATTCCATTCCATTCCATTCCATTCCATTCCATTCCATTCCATTCAATTCTATTGAATTCCATTCCATTCCATTCCATTCCATTCCAATCCATTCCATTCTACTCGGATTTATTCCATTCCATTCCATTCCATTCCATTCCATTCCAATCCATTCCATTCTACTCGGGTTGATTCCATTCCATTCCATTCCTTTCCATTCCATTCCATTCCATTCCATTCCCTTCCTTTCCATTCCATTCGGTTCCATTCGATTCCATTCGATTCCATTCCATTTCACTCCATTCCATTCCGTTCCGTTCCGTTCCGTTCCTTTCCGTTCCTTTCCCTTCCGTTCCATTCCATTCCGTTCTACTCGGGTTGATTCCATTCTATTCCACTCCATTCCATTCGATTCCATTCGATTCCATTCGATTCCATTCCATTCCATTCCATTCCATTCTATTTCATTCTATTCCATTGAATTCCATTCCATTCCATTCCATTCCATTCCATTCCAATCCATTCCATTCTACTCGGGTTGATTCCATTCCATTCCATTCGATTCCATTCCATTCCATTCCATTCCATTCCATTCCATTCCATTCCATTCCATTCCATTGGATTCCATTCCATTCCATTCCATTCCATTCCATTCAATTCCATTCCATTCCATTCCGTTCTACTCGGGTTCATTCCATTCCATTCCATTCCATTCCATTCCATTCCATTCCATTCCATTCCATTCCATTCCATTCGATTCCATTCCATTCCATTCCTTTCCATTCCATTCCATTCCATTCTATTCTATTCCATTTAATTCCATTCCATTCCATTCCATTCCATTCCATTCCATTCCATTCCATTCCGTTCTACTCGGGTAGATTCCGTTCCATTCCATTCCATTCCTTTCCATTCCATTCCATTCCATTGCATTCGATTCCATTCGATTCCATTGCATTGCATTCCATTCCATTCCATTCCATTCCATTCCAATCCATTCCATTCTACTCGGGTTGATTCCATTCCATTCCATTCCATTCCATTCCATTCCATTACATTCCATTCTATTCCATTGAATTCCATTCCATTCCATTCCATTCCATTCCATTCCATTCCATTCCTTTCCATTCCATTCCATTCCATTCCATTCCATTCCATTCGATTCCATTCCATTCCATTCCATTCAATTCCTTTCCATTCCATTCCGTTCTAGTCGGGTTCATTCCATTCCATTCCATTCCATTCCATTCTATTCCATTCCATTCCACTCCATTCCATTCGATTCCATTCGATTCCATTCGATTCCATTCCATTCGATTCCATTCCATTCCAATCCATTCCATTCCATTCCATTCGATTCCATTCGATTCCATTCCATTCCATTCCATTCCATTCCATTCCATTCCATTCCATTCCATTCCATTCCGTTCTACTCTGGTTCATTCCATTCCATTCCATTCCATTCCATTGTATTCCATTCGATTCCATTCCATTCCATTCCATTCCATTCCATTCCATTCCATTCCATTCCTTTCCATTCCATTCCATTCCATTCCATTCTATTCCATTTAATTCCATTCCATTCCATTCCATTCCATTCCATTCCATTCCATTCCATTCCATTCCATTCCATGCCATTCCATGCCATTCGATTCCATTCGATTCCATTCCATACCATTCCATTCAATTCCATTCCAATCCATTCCATTCTACTCGGGTTGATTCCATTCCATTGCATTCCATTCCATTCCATTCCATTCCATTCCATTCCCTTCCTTTCCATTCCATTCGGTTCCATTCGATTCCATTCTATTCCATTCCATTTCTCTCCATTCCATTCCGTTCCGTTCCGTTCAGTTCCTTTCGGTTCCTTTCCGTTCCGTTCCATTCAATTCCGTTCTACTCGGGTTGATTCCATTCTATTCCACTCCATTCCATTCGATTCCATTCGATTCCATTCGATTCCTTTCCATTCCATTGCATTCCATTCTATTTCATTCTATTCCATTAAATTCCATTCCATTCCATTCCAATCCATTCCATTCTACTCGGGTTGATTCCATTCCATTCCATTCCATTCCATTCCATTCCATTCCATTCCATTCCATTCCATTCCATTCCATTCGTTTCCAATCCATTCCATTCCATTCCATTCCTTTCCATTCAATTCCATTCCATACCATTCCGTTCTACTCGGGTTCATTCCATTCCATTCCATTCCACTCCATTCTATTCCATTCCATTCCATTCCATTCCATTCCATTCCATTCCATTCGATTCCATTCCATTCCATTCCATTCCATTCCATTCCATTCCATTCCATTCCATTCCATTCCATTCCATTCCATTCCATTCCATTCCATTCCATTCCATTCGATTCCATTCCATTTCACACCATTCCATTCCATTCCGTTCTGTTCCGTTCCGTTCCGTTCCATTCCGTTCCATTCCATTCCGTTCTACTCGGGTTGTTTCCATTCTATTCCACTCCATTCCATTCGATTCCATTCCATTCCATTCCATTCCATTCCATTCCATTCCATTCCATTCCATTCCTTTCGATTCCATTCCATTCCATTCCATTCCATTCCATTCCATTCCATTCCATTCCATTCCATTCTACTCGGGTTGATTCCATTCCATTCCATTCCATTCCATTCCATTCCATTCCATTCCCTTCCATTCCATTCCATTCCCTTCCTTTCCATTCCATTCGGTTCCATTCGATTCCATTTGAGTCCATTCCAGTTCACTCCATTCCATTCCGTTCCGTTCCGTTCCGTTCCATTCCATTCCGTTCTACTCGGGTTGATTCCATTCTATTCCACTCCATTCCATTCAATTCAATTCGATTCCATTCGATTCCATTCGATTCCATTCCATTCCATTCCATTCCATTCCATTCCATTCCATTCTATTCCATTGAATTCCATTCCATTCCATTCCATTCCATTCCAATCCATTCCATTCTACTCGGGTTGATTCCATTCCATTCCATTCGATTCCATTCCATTCCATTCCATTCCTTTCCATTCCATTCCATTCGATTTCGTTCGATTCCATTCCATTCCATTCCATTCCATTCAATTCCATTCCATTCCATTCCGTTCTACTCGGGTTGATTCCATTCCATTCCATTCCATTCCATTCCATTCCATTCCATTCCATTCCATTCGATTCCATTCCATTTCACTCCATTCCATTCCATTCCATTCCGTTCCGTTCCGTTCCGTTCCGTTCCATTCCGTTCCATTCCATTCCGTTCTACTCGGGTTGATACCATTCTATTCCACTCCATTCCATTCGATTCCATTCCATTCCATTCCATTTTATTCCATTCCTTTCGATTCCATTCCATTCCATTCCATTCCATTCCATTCCAATCCATTCCATTCCATTCCATTCCATTCCATTCCGTTCCGTTCTACTCGGGTTCATTCCATTCCATTCCATTCCATTCCGTTCTACTCGGGTTGATTCCGTTCCATTCCATTCCATTCCATTCCATTCCATTCCATTGCATTCGATTCCATTCGATTCCATTGCATTCCATTCCATTCCATTCCATTCCTATCCATTACATTCTACTCGGGTTGATTCCCTTCCATTCCATTCCATTCCATTCCATTTCATTCCATTCAATTCCCTTTCATTCCATTCCATTCGGTTCCATTCGGTTCCATTCGATTCCATTCGATTCCACTTCATTTCACTCCATTCCATTCCGTTCCGTTCTGTTCCGTTCCGTTCCTTTCCGTTCCGTTCTTTTCGGGTTGATTCCACTCTATTCCACTCCATTCCATTCGATTCCATTCGATTCCATTCCATTCCATTCCATTCCATTCCATTCCATTCCATTCTATTCTATTGAATTCCATACCATTCCATTCCATTCCATTCCAATCCATTCCATTCTACTCGGGTTGATTCCATTCGATTCCATTCCATTCCATTCCATTCCATTCCATTCCATTCCATTCCATTGCAATCCATTCCATTCTACTCGGGTTGATTCCATTCCATTCCATTCCATTCCATTCCATTCTCTTCCTTTCCATTCCATTCGGTTCCATTCCATTCCATTCGATTCCATTCCATTTCACTCCATTCCATTCCGTTCCGTTCCGTTCCGTTCCGTTCCATTCCGTTCCGTTCCATTCCATTCCGTTCTACTCGGGTTGATTCCATTCCATTCCACTCCATTCCATTTGATTCAATTCGATTCCATTCGATACCATTCCATTCCATTCCATTCCATTCCATTCCATTCCATTCCATTCCATTCCATTCTATTCCATTGAATTCCATTCCATTCCATTCCATTCCATTCCAATCCATTCCATTCTACTCGGGTTGATTCCATTCCATTCCATTCGATTCCATTCCATTCCATTCCATTCCTTTCCATTCCATTCCGTTCCATTCCATTCGATTCGATTCCATTCCATTCCATTCCATTCAATTCCATTCCATTCCATTCCGTTCTACTCGGGTTCATTCCATTCCATTCCATTCCATTCCATTCTATTCCATTCAATTCCATTCGATTCCATTCCATTCCATTCCATTCCATTCCATTCCATTCCATTCCATTCCATTCCATTCCATTCCGTTCTACTCGGGTTGATACCATTCCATTCCATTCCATTCCATTCCATTCCATTCCATTCCATTGAATTCCATTCCATGGAATTCCATTCCATTCCATTGAATTCCATTCCATTCCATTCCATTCCATTCCATTCCGTTCTACTCGGGTTGATTCCATTCCATTCCATTCCATTCCATTCCATTCCATTCCATTCAATTCCATTCGATTCCATTCCAATCCATTCCATTCTACTCGGGTTGATTCCATTCCATTCCATTCTATTCCATTCCATTCCATTCCCTTAAATTACATTCCATTCGGTTCCATTCGATTCCATTGGATTCCATTCCATTTCACTCCATTCCATTCCGTTCCGTTCCGTTCCGTTCCGTTCCATTCCATTCTATTCGGGTTGATTCCATTCTATTCCACTCCATTCCATTCGATTCCATTCGATTCCATTCGATTCCATTCGATTCCATTCCATTCCATTCCATTCCATTCCATTCCATTCCATTCCATTCCATTCTATTCTATTGAATTCCATTCCATTCCATTCCATTCCATTCCTATCCATTCCATTCTTCTCGGGTTGATTCCATTCCATTCCATTCCATTCCATTCCATTCCATTCCATTCCATTCCATTCCATTCCATTCCATTCCGTTCTACTCGGGTTCATTCCATTCCATTCCATTCCATTCCATTCCATTCCATTCCATTCCATTCCATTCCGTTCTACTCGGGTCCATTCCATTCCTTTCCATTCCATTAGATTCCATTCCATTCCATTCCACTCCATTCCATTCCATTCCATTCCAATCCATTCCATTCTACTCGGGTTGATTCCTTTCCATTCCATTCCATTCCATTCCATTCCATTCCACTCCATTCCATTCCATTCCATTCCATTCCATTCCATTCCATTCCATTCCATTCCATTCCGTTCTACTCGGGTTGTTTCCCTTCCATTCCATTCCATTCCATTCCATTCCATTCCATTCCATTCCATTCCATTCCATTCCATTCCATTCCATTGAATTCCATTCCATTCCATTCCATTCCGTTCCATTCTATTCCATTCCATTCCATTCCATTCTATTCCATTTAATTCCATTCCATTCCATTCCATTCCATTCCATTCCATTCCATTCCATTCCATTCCATTCCATTCCGTTCTACTCAGGTTGATTCCGTTCCATTCCATTCCATTCCATTCCATTCCATTCCATTCCATTCTATTCTATTGAATTCCATTCCATTCCATTCCATTCCATTCCAATCCATTCCATTCTACTCGGATTTATTCCATTCCATTCCATTCCATTCCATTCCATTCCCATCCATACCATTCTACTCGGGTTGATTCCATTCCATTCCATTCCTTTCCATTCCATTCCATTCCATTCCATTCCCTTCCTTTCCATTCCATTCGGTTCCATTCGATTCCATTCGATTCCATTCCATTTCACTCCATTCCATTCCGTTCCGTTCCGTTCCGTTCCTTTCCGTTCCTTTCCGTTCCGTTCCATTCCATTCCGTTCTACTCGGGTTGATTCCATTCTATTCCACTCCATTCCATTCGATTCCATTCGATTCCATTCGATTCCATTCCATTCCATTCCATTCCATTCTATTTCATTCTATTCCATTGAATTCCATTCCATTCCATTCCATTCCATTCCATTCCAATCCATTCCATTCTAATCGGGTTGATTCCATTCCATTCCATTCGATTCCATTCCATTCCATTCCATTCCATTCCATTCCATTCCATTCCATTCCGTTCTACTCGGGTTGATTCCATTCCGTTCTGTTCCGCTCCGTTCCGTTTCGTTCTACTCGGGTTTACTCCATTCTATTCCATTCCATTGCATTCCATTCCATTCCATTCCATTCCATTCCATTCCATTCCATTCCATTCCGTTCTGCTCGGGTTGATCTTTCCATTCCATTCCATTCCATTCCATTCCATTCCATTCCATTCCATTCCGTTCTGCTCGGGTTGATCTTTCCATTCCATTCCATTCCATTCCATTCCATTCCATTCCATTCCATTCCATTCCATTCCATTCCATTCCATTCCATTCCTTTCCATTCCATTCGATTCCATTCCATTCCATTCCATTCCTTTCCGTTCTACTCGGGTTGATTCCATTCCGTTCCGTTCCGCTCCGTTCCGTTCAGTTCTACTTGGGTTTACTCCATTCTATTCCATTCCATTGCATTCCATTCCATTCCATTCCATTCCATTCCATTCCATTCCGTTCTGCTCGGGTTGATCATTCCATTCCATTCCATTCCATTCCATTCCATTCCATTCCATTCCATTCCATTCCACTCCTTTCCATTCCATTCCATTCCATTCCATTCCATTCCATTCCATTCCACTCCTTTCCATTCCATTCCATTCCATTCCATTCCACTCCTTTCCATTCCATTCCATTCCATTCCATTCCATTCCACTCCTTTCCTTTCCATTCCATTCCACTCCATTCCATTCCATTCCATTCCATTCTATTCCGTTCCGTTATGCTCGGGTTGATCAATCCATTCCATTCCATTCCATTCCATTCCATTCCATTCCATTCCATTCCATTCTGTTCTACTCGGGTTGATTCCATTCCATTCAATTCCATTCCAATCCATTCCGCTCCATTCCATTCAATTCCATTCCTTTCCATTCCATTCCGTTCTACTCGGTTTCATTCCATTCCATCCCGTTCTGTTCCATTCCGTTCCGTTCCATTCCATTCCATTCCATTCCGTTCTACTCGTGTTGATTCTATTCCATTCCATTCCATTCCATTCTATTCCATTGAATTCCATTCCATTCCATTCCATTCCATTCCATTCCATTCCATTCCATTCCATTCCATTCCATTCCATTCCGTTCTACTCGGGTTGATTCCATTCCGTTCCGTTCCGTTCCGTTCCGTTCCGTTCTTCTCGGGTTGATTCCATTCCATTCCAATCCATTCCATTCCATTCCATTCCATTCCATTCCATTCCGTTCTACTCGGGTTGATTCCATTCCGTTCCATTCCATTCCATTCCATTCCATTCCATTCCATTCCATTCCATTCCATTCCATTCCATTCCATTCCATTCCATTCCATTCGATTCCATTCCATTCCATTCCATTCCATTCCAATCCATTCAATTCCATTCCGTTCTACTCGGGTTGATTCCGTTCCATTCCATTCCATTCCATTCCATTCCATTCCATTCCATTGCATTCGATTCCATTCCTTTCCATTCCATTCGATTCCATTCCATTCCATTCCATTCCGTTCTGCTCGGGTTGATCTTTCCATTCCATTCCATTCCATTCCATTCCATTCCATTCCATTCCACTCCTTTCCATTCCATTCCATTCCATTCCATTCCATTCCACTCCTTTCCATTCCATTCCATTCCATTCCATTCCATTCCATTCCACTCCTTTCCATTCCATTCCATTCCATTCCATTCCATTCCATTCCATTCCACTCCTTTCCATTCCATTCCATTCCATTCCATTCCACTCCTTTCCATTCCATTCCATTCCATTCCATTCCATTCCATTCCATTCCACTCCTTTCCATTCCATTCCATTCCACTACATTCCATTCCATTCCATTCCATTCTATTCCGTTCCGTTCTCCTCGGGTTGATCAATCCATTCCATTCCATTCCATTCCATTCCATTCCATTCCATTCCATTCCGTTCTACTCGGGTTGATTCCATTCTATTCAATTCCATTCCAATCCATTCCGCTCCATTGCATTCCATTCCATTCCTTTCCATTCCATTCCGTTCTACTCGGGTTCATTCCATTCCATTCCGTTCTGTTCCATTCCGTTCCGTTCCGTTCCATTCCATTCCATTCCATTCCGTTCTACTCGTGTTGATTCTATTCCATTCCATTCCATTCGATTCCATTCCATTGAATTCCATTCCATTCCATTCCATTCCATTCCATTCCATTCCATTCCATTCCATTCCGTTCTACTCGGGTTGATTCCATTCCGTTCCGTTCCGTTCCGTTCCGTTCCGTTCTACTCGGGTTGATTCCATTCCATTCCATTCCATTCCATTCCATTCCATTCCATTCTGTTCTACTCGGGTTGATTCCATTCCGTTCCGTTCCGCTCCGTTCCGTTCCGTTCTACTCGGGTTTACTCCATTCTATTCCATTCCATTCCATTCTCTACATTCCATTCCATTCCATTCCATTCTATTCCATTCCATTCTGTTGTGCTCGGGTTGATCATTCCATTCCATTCCATTCCATTCCATTCCATTCCATTCCATTCCATTCCATTCCATTCCTTTCCATTCCATTCCATTCCATTCCATTCCATTCCATTCCATTCCATTCCATTCCGTTCCATTCTACTCGGGTTGATCTTTCCTTTCCATTCCATTCCATTCCATTCCATTCCAATCCATCCAATTCCGTTCTGCTCGGGTTGATCATTCAATTCCATTCCATTCCATTCCATTCTATTCCATTCCATTCCACTCCATTCCATTCCATGCCATTCCACTCCTTTCCATTCCATTCCATTCCATTACATTACATTCCATTCCATTCCACTCCTTTCCATTCCATGCCATTCCACGCCTTTCCATTCCATTCCATTCCATTACATTACATTCCATTCCATTCCACTCCTTTCCATTCCATTCCATTCCATTCCATTCCATTCCATTCCATTCCATTCCACTCCTTTCCATTCCATTCCATTCCACTCCATTCCATTCCATTCCGTTCTACTTGAGTTCATTCCATTCCGTTCCGTTCCGTTCCGTTCCGTTCCATTCTATTCCATTCCATTCCGTTCTTCTCGAGTTGATTCCATTCTACTCCATTCCATTCCATTCGATTCCATTCCGTTCTACTCGGGTTAATCATTCCATTCCATTGCATTCCATTCCATTCCATTCCATTCCGTTCTGCTCGGGTTGATCATTCCATTCCATTCCATTCCATTCCATTCCACTCCATTCCATTCCATTCCACTCCTTTCCATTCCATTCCATTCCATTCCATTCCATTCCATTCCACTCCTTTCCATTCCATTCCATTCCATTCCATTCCATTCCATTCCATTCCACTCCTTTCCATTCCATTCCATTCATTCCATTCTATTCCATTGAATTCCATTCCATTCCATTCCATTCCATTCCATTCCATTCCATTCCATTCCGTTCTACACGGGTTGATTCCATTCCGTTCCGTTCCGTTCCGTTCCGTTCCGTTCTACTCGGGTTGATTCCATTCCATTCCATTCCATTCCATTCCATTCCATTCCATTCCATTCCATTCCATTCCGTTCTACTCGGGTTTATTCCATTCCGTTCCGTTCCTCTCCGTTCCGTTCCGTTCTACTCGGGTTTACTCCATTCTATTCCATTCCATTCCATTCTTTCCATTCCATTCCATTCAATTCCATTCCATTCCATTCCATTCCATTCTGTTGTGCTCGGGTTGATCATTCCATTCCATTCCATTCCATTCCATTCCATTCCATTCCATTCCATTCCATTCCATTCCTTTCCATTCCATTCGATTCCATTCCATTCCATTCCATTCCATTCCATTCCATTCCATTCCATTCCGTTCTACTCGGGTTGATTCCATTCCGTTCCATTCCGCTCCGTTCCGTTCCGTTCTACTTGGGTTTACTCCATTCTATTCCATTCCATTGCATTCCATTCCATTCCATTCCATTCCATTCCATTCCATTCCATTCCATTCCATTCCATTCCGTTCTGCTCGGGTTGATCATTCCATTCCATTCCATTCCATTCCATTCTATTCCATTCCATTCCACTCCATTCCATTCCATTCCATTCCACTCCTTTCCATTCCATTCCATTCCATTCCATTCCATTCCACTCCTTTCCATTCCATTCCATTCCATTCCATTCCATTCCATTCCACTCCTCTCCATTCCATTCCATTCCATTCCATTCCATTCCATTCCATTCCATTCCATTCCATTCCATTCCACTCCTTTCCATTCCATTCCATTCCACTCCATTCCATTCCATTCCATTCCATTCTATTCCGTTCCGTTCTGCTCGGGTTGATCATTCCATTCCATTCCATTCCATTCCATTCCATTCCATTCCATTCCATTCCATTCCATTGCATTCCGTTCTACTAGTGTTGATTCCATTCTATTCAATTCCATTCCAATCCTTTCCGCTCCATTCCATTCCATTCCATTCCATTCCGTTCTACTCGTGTTCATTCCATTCCATTCCGTTCGGTTCCATTCCGTTCCGTCCCATTCCATTCCATTCCATTCAGTTCTACTCGGGTTGATTCTATTCCATGCCATTCCATTCCATTCTATTCCATTGAATTCCATTCCATTCCATTCCATTCCATTGAATTCCATTCCATTCCATTCCGTTCTACTCGGGTTGATTCCATTCCGTTCCGTTCCGTTCCGTTCCGTTCCGTTCTACTCGGGTTGATTCCATTCTATTCCATTCCTTTCCATTCCATTCCATTCCATTCCATTCCATTCCATTCCATTCCATTCCTCTCTGTTCCATTCCATTCCGTTCTACTTGGGTTGATCATGCCATTCCATTCCATTCAATTCCATTCCGTTCCGTTCTACTCGGGTGGATCATTCCATTCCATTCCATTCCATTCCATTCCATTCCATTCCGTTCCGTTCTACTCGGGTTGATTCCATTCTATTCCATTCCATTCCATTCGATTCCACTCGACTCCATTCGATTCCGTTCGATTCCATTCCATTCCATTCCATTCCATTCCATTCCGTTCTACTCGTGTTGATTCCTTTCCACTCCATTCCTTTCCGTTCCATTCCATTCCATTCCATTCCATTCCGTTCTACTCGGGTTGATCATTCCATTCCATTCCATTCCATTCCATTCCATTCCGTTCCATTCTACTCGGGTTCATTCCACTCCATTCCTTTCCGTTCCATTCCTTTCCGTTCCATTCCATTCCATTCCATTCCATTCCGTTCAACTCGGGTTGATTCCATTCTATTCCATTCCATTCCATTCCATTCCATTCCATTCCATTCCATTCCATTCCATTCCATTCCATTCCATTCTACTCGGGTTGATTCCATTCTATTCCATTCCATTCCATTCCATTCAATTCCATACCAATCCATTCCATTCCATTGCATTTCTTTCTACTCGGGTTCATTCCGTTCCGTTCCGTTCTGTTCCGTTCCATTCCATTCCATTCCGTTCTACTCGGGTTGATTCCAATCTATTCGATTCCATTCCATTCGATTCCATTCCATTCGATTCCATTCCATTCCATTCCATTCCATTCCACTGCATTCCATTCCGTTCTACTCGGGTTCTTTCCATTCCATTCCGTTGCGTTCCATTCCATTCCATTCCATTCCAGTCCATTCCGTTCTACTCGGGTTGAATCCATTCTATTCCATTCCATTCCATTCCATTCCGTTCCATTCCATTCCATTCCATTCCATTCTATTCCGTTCTACTCGGGTTGATTCCATTCTATTCCATTCCATTCCATTCCATTCCATTCCATTCCATTCCATTCCATTCCGTTCTACTCGGGTTGATCATTCCATTCCATTCCATTCCATTCCATTCCATTCCATTCCATTCCATTCCATTCCGTTCTACTCGGGTGAATCATTCCATTCCATTCCATTCCGTTCCATTCCATTCCATTCCATGCCATTCCGTTCTACTCGGGTTCATTCCATTCCGTTCCGTTCCGTTCCATTCCGTTCCGTTCCATTCCATTCCATTCCATTCCATTCCATTCCATTCGATTCCATTCCATTCCATTCCATTCAATTCCATTCCATTCCATTCCATTCCATTCCATTCCATTCCATTCCGTTCAACTCGGGTTGATTCCATTCTATTCCGTTCCATTCCATTCCATTCAATTCCATTCCATTCCATTCCAATCCGTTCTACTCGGGTTGATTCCATTCCATTCCATTCCGTTCCATTCCGTTCCGTTCCGTTCCGTTCCGTTCTACTCGGGTTGGTTTTACTCTGGTTGATTCCACTCTATTCCGTTCCATTCCATTCCATTCCTTTCTACTCGGATTGATCATTCCATTCCATTCCATTCCATTCCATTCCATTCCATTCCATTCCATTCCATTCCATTCCATTCCGTTGCATTCCATTCCATTCCATTCCATTATAGTCCATTCCATTCCGGTCCATTCCATTCCATTCCATTCCATTCCATTCCCTTCAACTCGGGTTGATTCCATTCTATTCCATTCCATTCCATTCCATTCCATTCCATTCCATTCCGTTCTACTCGGGTTGATCATTCCATTCCTTTCCATTCCATTGCATTCCATTCCATTCCATTCCATTCCATTCCGTTCTACTCGGGTTGATCGTTCCATTCCATTTCATTCCGTTCCATTCCATTCCATTCCTTTCCATTCCGTTCTACTCGGGTTGATTCCATTCTATTCCATTCCATTCCATTAGATTCCATTTGATTCCATTCCATTCCATTCCATTCCATTCCAATCCATTCCATTCCATTCCATTCTATTCAATTCCATTCCGTTCTACTCAGGTTGATTCCCTTCCACTCCATCCCGTTCCATTCCATTCCGTTCCGTTCCGTTCCGTTCTACTCGGTTTGATTCCATTCTATTCCATTCCATTCCATTCCATTCCGTTCTACTCGGGTTGATCATTCCATTCCATTCCATTCCATTCCATTCCATTCCATTCCATTCCATTCCATTCGGTTCTACTCGGGTTCTTTCCATTCCGTTCCATTCAATTCCGTTCTACTCGGGTTGATTCCATGCCACTCCATTCCATTCCGTTCCATTCCGTTCCATTCCGTTCCGTTATACTCGGGTTGAATCCATTCTATTCCATTCCATTCCATTCCATTCCATTCCATTCCATTCCATTCCGTTCCATTGGATTCCATTCCATTCCATTCCATTCCATTCCATTCAATTCCATTCCATTCCATTCTGTTCTACTCGGGTTCATTCCATTCCATTCCATTCCATTCCATTCCATTCCATTCCATTCCATTCCATTCCATTCCATTCCATTCCATTCCATTCCATTCTATTCCATTCCATTCCATTCCATTCGATTCCATTCCATTCCATTCCTTTCCATTCCATTCCATTCCATTCTATTCTATTCCATTTAATTCCATTCCATTCCATTCCATTCCATTCCATTCCATTCCATTCCATTCCATTCCGTTCTACTCGGGTAGATTCCGTTCCATTCCATTCCATTCCTTTCCATTCCATTCCATTCCATTGCATTCGATTCCATTCGATTCCATTGCATTGCATTCCATTCCATTCCATTCCATTCCAATCCATTACATTCTACTCGGGTTGATTCCATTCCATTCCATTCCATTCCATTCCATTCCGTTTTACTTGGTTTGATCATTCCATTCCATTCCATTCCATTCCATTCCATTCCGTTCCGTTCTGCTCGGGTTGATCATTCCATTCCATTCCATTCCATTCCATTCCATTCCATTCCATTCCATTCCATTCCATTCCATTCCATTCCGTTCTACTCGGGTTGATTCCATTCCGTTCTGTTCCGCTCCGTTCCGTTCCGTTCTACTCGGGTTTACTCCATTCTATTCCATTCCATTGCATTCCATTCCATTCCATTCCATTCCATTCCATTCCATTCCATTCCATTCCGTTCTGCTCGGGTTGATCTTTCCATTCCATTCCATTCCATTCCATTCCATTCCATTCCATTCCGTTCTGCTCGGGTTGATCTTTCCATTCCATTCCATTCCATTCCATTCCATTCCATTCCATTCCATTCCATTCCATTCCATTCCATTCCATTCCTTTCCATTCCATTCGATTCCATTCCATTCCATTCCATTCCATTCCGTTCTACTCGGGTTGATTCCATTCCGTTCCGTTCCGCTCCGTTCCGTTCTGTTCTACTTGGGTTTACTCCATTCTATTCCATTCCATTGCATTCCATTCCATTCCATTCCATTCCATTCCATTCCATTCCATTCCGTTCTGCTCGGGTTGATCATTCCATTCCATTCCATTCCATTCCATTCCATTCCACTCATTTCCATTCCATTCCATTCCATTCCATTCCATTCCATTCCATTCCACTCCTTTCCATTCCATTCCATTCCACTCCATTCCATTCCACTCCTTTCCTTTCCATTCCATTCCACTCCATTCCATTCCATTCCATTCCATTCTATTCCGTTCCGTTATGCTCGGGTTGATCAATCCATTCCATTCCATTCCATTCCATTCCATTCCATTCCATTCCATTCCATTCTGTTCTACTCGGGTTGATTCCATTCTATTCAATTCCATTCCAATCCATTCCGCTCCATTCCATTCAATTCCATTCCTTTCCATTCCATTCCGTTCTACTCGGTTTCATTCCATTCCATCCCGTTCTGTTCCATTCCGTTCCGTTCCATTCCATTCCATTCCATTCCGTTCTACTCGTGTTGATTCTATTCCATTCCATTCCATTCCATTCTATTCCATTGAATTCCATTCCATTCCATTCCATTCCATTCCATTCCATTCCATTCCATTCCATTCCATTCCATTCCGTTCTACTCGGGTTGATTCCATTCCGTTCCGTTCCGTTCCGTTCCGTTCCGTTCTACTCGGGTTGATTCCATTCCATTCCATTCCATTCCATTCCATTCCATTCCATTCCATTCCATTCCATTCCGTTCTACTCGGGTTGATTCCATTCCGTTCCATTCCATTCCATTCCATTCCATTCCATTCCATTCCATTCCATTCCATTCGATTCCATTCCATTCCATTCCATTCCATTCCATTCCAATCCATTCAATTCCATTCCGTTCTACTCGGGTTGATTCCGTTCCATTCCATTCCATTCCATTCCATTCCATTCCATTCCATTGCATTCGATTCCATTCCTTTCCATTCCATTTGATTCCATTCCATTCCATTCCATTCCGTTCTGCTCGGGTTGATCTTTCCATTCCATTCCATTCCATTCCATTCCATTCCATTCCATTCCATTCCATTCCACTCCTTTCCATTCCATTCCATTCCATTCCATTCCATTCCATTCCACTCCTTTCCATTCCATTCCATTCCATTCCATTCCATTCCATTCCACTCCTTTCCATTCCATTCCATTCCATTCCATTCCATTCCATTCCACTCCTTTCCATTCCATTCCATTCCATTCCATTCCACTCCTTTCCATTCCATTCCATTCCATTCCATTCCATTCCATTCCACTCCTTTCCATTCCATTCCATTCCACTACATTCCATTCCATTCCATTCCATTCTATTCCGTTCCGTTCTCCTCGGGTTGATCAATCCATTCCATTCCATTCCATTCCATTCCATTCCATTCCATTCCATTCCGTTCTACTCGGGTTGATTCCATTCTATTCAATTCCATTCCAATCCTTTCCGCTCCATTCCATTCCATTCCATTCCTTTCCATTCCATTCCGTTCTACTCGGGTTCATTCCATTCCATTCCGTTCTGTTCCATTCCGTTCCGTTCCGTTCCATTCCATTCCATTCCATTCCGTTCTACTCGTGTTGATTCTATTCCATTCCATTCCATTCGATTCTATTCCGTTGAATTCCATTCCATTCCATTCCATTCCAATCCATTCCATTCCATTCCATTCTATTCAATTCCATTCCGTTCTACTCAGGTTGATTCCCTTCCACTCCATCCCGTTCCATTCCATTCCGTTCCGTTCCGTTCCGTTCTACTCGGTTTGATTCCATTCTATTCCATTCCATTCCATTCCATTCCGTTCTACTCGGGTTGATCATTCCATTCCATTCCATTCCATTCCATTCCATTCCATTCCATTCCATTCCATTCGGTTCTACTCGGGTTCTTTCCATTCCGTTCCATTCAATTCCGTTCTACTCGGGTTGATTCCATGCCACTCCATTCCATTCCGTTCCATTCCGTTCCATTCCGTTCCGTTATACTCGGGTTGAATCCATTCTATTCCATTCCATTCCATTCCATTCCATTCCATTCCATTCCATTCCGTTCCATTGGATTCCATTCCATTCCATTCCATTCCATTCCATTCAATTCCATTCCATTCCATTCTGTTCTACTCGGGTTCATTCCATTCCATTCCATTCCATTCCATTCCATTCCATTCCATTCCATTCCATTCCATTCCATTCCATTCTATTCCATTCCATTCCATTCCATTCGATTCCATTCCATTCCATTCCTTTCCATTCCATTCCATTCCATTCTATTCTATTCCATTTAATTCCATTCCATTCCATTCCATTCCATTCCATTCCATTCCATTCCATTCCATTCCGTTCTACTCGGGTAGATTCCGTTCCATTCCATTCCATTCCTTTCCATTCCATTCCATTCCATTGCATTCGATTCCATTCGATTCCATTGCATTGCATTCCATTCCATTCCATTCCATTCCAATCCATTACATTCTACTCGGGTTGATTCCATTCCATTCCATTCCATTCCATTCCATTCCGTTTTACTTGGTTTGATCATTCCATTCCATTCCATTCCATTCCATTCCATTCCGTTCCGTTCTGCTCGGGTTGATCATTCCATTCCATTCCATTCCATTCCATTCCATTCCATTCCATTCCATTCCATTGCATTCCGTTCTACTAGTGTTGATTCCATTCTATTCAATTC
The DNA here is from genome assembly GCF_029281585.2 of Gorilla gorilla gorilla. Classification (NCBI taxonomy): domain Eukaryota; kingdom Metazoa; phylum Chordata; class Mammalia; order Primates; family Hominidae; genus Gorilla; species Gorilla gorilla. The sequence goes on from NC_073239.2 coordinate 60,053,124, forward strand.
CATTCCAATCCTTTCCGCTCCATTCCATTCCATTCCATTCCATTCCGTTCTACTCGTGTTCATTCCATTCCATTCCGTTCGGTTCCATTCCGTTCCGTCCCATTCCATTCCATTCCATTCAGTTCTACTCGGGTTGATTCTATTCCATGCCATTCCATTCCATTCTATTCCATTGAATTCCATTCCATTCCATTCCATTCCATTGAATTCCATTCCATTCCATTCCGTTCTACTCGGGTTGATTCCATTCCGTTCCGTTCCGTTCCGTTCCGTTCCGTTCTACTCGGGTTGATTCCATTCTATTCCATTCCTTTCCATTCCATTCCATTCCATTCCATTCCATTCCATTCCATTCCATTCCTCTCTGTTCCATTCCATTCCGTTCTACTTGGGTTGATCATGCCATTCCATTCCATTCAATTCCATTCCGTTCCGTTCTACTCGGGTGGATCATTCCATTCCATTCCATTCCATTCCATTCCATTCCATTCCGTTCCGTTCTACTCGGGTTGATTCCATTCTATTCCATTCCATTCCATTCGATTCCACTCGACTCCATTCGATTCCGTTCGATTCCATTCCATTCCATTCCATTCCATTCCATTCCGTTCTACTCGTGTTGATTCCTTTCCACTCCATTCCTTTCCGTTCCATTCCATTCCATTCCATTCCATTCCGTTCTACTCGGGTTGATCATTCCATTCCATTCCATTCCATTCCATTCCATTCCATTCCGTTCCATTCTACTCGGGTTCATTCCACTCCATTCCTTTCCGTTCCATTCCTTTCCGTTCCATTCCATTCCATTCCATTCCATTCCGTTCAACTCGGGTTGATTCCATTCTATTCCATTCCATTCCATTCCATTCCATTCCATTCCATTCCATTCCATTCCATTCCATTCCATTCCATTCTACTCGGGTTGATTCCATTCTATTCCATTCCATTCCATTCCATTCAATTCCATACCAATCCATTCCATTCCATTGCATTTCTTTCTACTCGGGTTCATTCCGTTCCGTTCCGTTCTGTTCCGTTCCATTCCATTCCATTCCGTTCTACTCGGGTTGATTCCAATCTATTCGATTCCATTCCATTCGATTCCATTCCATTCGATTCCATTCCATTCCATTCCATTCCATTCCACTGCATTCCATTCCGTTCTACTCGGGTTCTTTCCATTCCATTCCGTTGCGTTCCATTCCATTCCATTCCATTCCAGTCCATTCCGTTCTACTCGGGTTGAATCCATTCTATTCCATTCCATTCCATTCCATTCCGTTCCATTCCATTCCATTCCATTCCATTCTATTCCGTTCTACTCGGGTTGATTCCATTCTATTCCATTCCATTCCATTCCATTCCATTCCATTCCATTCCATTCCATTCCGTTCTACTCGGGTTGATCATTCCATTCCATTCCATTCCATTCCATTCCATTCCATTCCATTCCATTCCATTCCGTTCTACTCGGGTGAATCATTCCATTCCATTCCATTCCGTTCCATTCCATTCCATTCCATGCCATTCCGTTCTACTCGGGTTCATTCCATTCCGTTCCGTTCCGTTCCATTCCGTTCCGTTCCATTCCATTCCATTCCATTCCATTCCATTCCATTCGATTCCATTCCATTCCATTCCATTCAATTCCATTCCATTCCATTCCATTCCATTCCATTCCATTCCATTCCGTTCAACTCGGGTTGATTCCATTCTATTCCGTTCCATTCCATTCCATTCAATTCCATTCCATTCCATTCCAATCCGTTCTACTCGGGTTGATTCCATTCCATTCCATTCCGTTCCATTCCGTTCCGTTCCGTTCCGTTCCGTTCTACTCGGGTTGGTTTTACTCTGGTTGATTCCACTCTATTCCGTTCCATTCCATTCCATTCCTTTCTACTCGGATTGATCATTCCATTCCATTCCATTCCATTCCATTCCATTCCATTCCATTCCATTCCATTCCATTCCATTCCATTCCGTTGCATTCCATTCCATTCCATTCCATTATAGTCCATTCCATTCCGGTCCATTCCATTCCATTCCATTCCATTCCATTCCCTTCAACTCGGGTTGATTCCATTCTATTCCATTCCATTCCATTCCATTCCATTCCATTCCATTCCGTTCTACTCGGGTTGATCATTCCATTCCTTTCCATTCCATTGCATTCCATTCCATTCCATTCCATTCCATTCCATTCCGTTCTACTCGGGTTGATCGTTCCATTCCATTTCATTCCGTTCCATTCCATTCCATTCCTTTCCATTCCGTTCTACTCGGGTTGATTCCATTCTATTCCATTCCATTCCATTAGATTCCATTTGATTCCATTCCATTCCATTCCATTCCATTCCAATCCATTCCATTCCATTCCATTCTATTCAATTCCATTCCGTTCTACTCAGGTTGATTCCCTTCCACTCCATCCCGTTCCATTCCATTCCGTTCCGTTCCGTTCCGTTCTACTCGGTTTGATTCCATTCTATTCCATTCCATTCCATTCCATTCCGTTCTACTCGGGTTGATCATTCCATTCCATTCCATTCCATTCCATTCCATTCCATTCCATTCCATTCCATTCGGTTCTACTCGGGTTCTTTCCATTCCGTTCCATTCAATTCCGTTCTACTCGGGTTGATTCCATGCCACTCCATTCCATTCCGTTCCATTCCGTTCCATTCCGTTCCGTTATACTCGGGTTGAATCCATTCTATTCCATTCCATTCCATTCCATTCCATTCCATTCCATTCCATTCCGTTCCATTGGATTCCATTCCATTCCATTCCATTCCATTCCATTCAATTCCATTCCATTCCATTCTGTTCTACTCGGGTTCATTCCATTCCATTCCATTCCATTCCATTCCATTCCATTCCATTCCATTCCATTCCATTCCATTCCATTCCATTCCATTCTATTCCATTCCATTCCATTCCATTCGATTCCATTCCATTCCATTCCTTTCCATTCCATTCCATTCCATTCTATTCTATTCCATTTAATTCCATTCCATTCCATTCCATTCCATTCCATTCCATTCCATTCCATTCCATTCCATTCCGTTCTACTCGGGTAGATTCCGTTCCATTCCATTCCATTCCTTTCCATTCCATTCCATTCCATTGCATTCGATTCCATTCGATTCCATTGCATTGCATTCCATTCCATTCCATTCCATTCCAATCCATTACATTCTACTCGGGTTGATTCCATTCCATTCCATTCCATTCCATTCCATTCCGTTTTACTTGGTTTGATCATTCCATTCCATTCCATTCCATTCCATTCCATTCCGTTCCGTTCTGCTCGGGTTGATCATTCCATTCCATTCCATTCCATTCCATTCCATTCCATTCCATTCCATTCCATTCCATTCCATTCCATTCCGTTCTACTCGGGTTGATTCCATTCCGTTCTGTTCCGCTCCGTTCCGTTCCGTTCTACTCGGGTTTACTCCATTCTATTCCATTCCATTGCATTCCATTCCATTCCATTCCATTCCATTCCATTCCATTCCATTCCATTCCGTTCTGCTCGGGTTGATCTTTCCATTCCATTCCATTCCATTCCATTCCATTCCATTCCATTCCGTTCTGCTCGGGTTGATCTTTCCATTCCATTCCATTCCATTCCATTCCATTCCATTCCATTCCATTCCATTCCATTCCATTCCATTCCATTCCTTTCCATTCCATTCGATTCCATTCCATTCCATTCCATTCCATTCCGTTCTACTCGGGTTGATTCCATTCCGTTCCGTTCCGCTCCGTTCCGTTCTGTTCTACTTGGGTTTACTCCATTCTATTCCATTCCATTGCATTCCATTCCATTCCATTCCATTCCATTCCATTCCATTCCATTCCGTTCTGCTCGGGTTGATCATTCCATTCCATTCCATTCCATTCCATTCCATTCCACTCATTTCCATTCCATTCCATTCCATTCCATTCCATTCCATTCCATTCCACTCCTTTCCATTCCATTCCATTCCACTCCATTCCATTCCACTCCTTTCCTTTCCATTCCATTCCACTCCATTCCATTCCATTCCATTCCATTCTATTCCGTTCCGTTATGCTCGGGTTGATCAATCCATTCCATTCCATTCCATTCCATTCCATTCCATTCCATTCCATTCCATTCTGTTCTACTCGGGTTGATTCCATTCTATTCAATTCCATTCCAATCCATTCCGCTCCATTCCATTCAATTCCATTCCTTTCCATTCCATTCCGTTCTACTCGGTTTCATTCCATTCCATCCCGTTCTGTTCCATTCCGTTCCGTTCCATTCCATTCCATTCCATTCCGTTCTACTCGTGTTGATTCTATTCCATTCCATTCCATTCCATTCTATTCCATTGAATTCCATTCCATTCCATTCCATTCCATTCCATTCCATTCCATTCCATTCCATTCCATTCCATTCCATTCCGTTCTACTCGGGTTGATTCCATTCCGTTCCGTTCCGTTCCGTTCCGTTCCGTTCTACTCGGGTTGATTCCATTCCATTCCATTCCATTCCATTCCATTCCATTCCATTCCATTCCATTCCATTCCATTCCGTTCTACTCGGGTTGATTCCATTCCGTTCCATTCCATTCCATTCCATTCCATTCCATTCCATTCCATTCCATTCCATTCGATTCCATTCCATTCCATTCCATTCCATTCCATTCCAATCCATTCAATTCCATTCCGTTCTACTCGGGTTGATTCCGTTCCATTCCATTCCATTCCATTCCATTCCATTCCATTCCATTGCATTCGATTCCATTCCTTTCCATTCCATTTGATTCCATTCCATTCCATTCCATTCCGTTCTGCTCGGGTTGATCTTTCCATTCCATTCCATTCCATTCCATTCCATTCCATTCCATTCCATTCCATTCCACTCCTTTCCATTCCATTCCATTCCATTCCATTCCATTCCATTCCACTCCTTTCCATTCCATTCCATTCCATTCCATTCCATTCCATTCCATTCCACTCCTTTCCATTCCATTCCATTCCATTCCATTCCATTCCATTCCACTCCTTTCCATTCCATTCCATTCCATTCCATTCCACTCCTTTCCATTCCATTCCATTCCATTCCATTCCATTCCATTCCACTCCTTTCCATTCCATTCCATTCCACTACATTCCATTCCATTCCATTCCATTCTATTCCGTTCCGTTCTCCTCGGGTTGATCAATCCATTCCATTCCATTCCATTCCATTCCATTCCATTCCATTCCATTCCGTTCTACTCGGGTTGATTCCATTCTATTCAATTCCATTCCAATCCTTTCCGCTCCATTCCATTCCATTCCATTCCTTTCCATTCCATTCCGTTCTACTCGGGTTCATTCCATTCCATTCCGTTCTGTTCCATTCCGTTCCGTTCCGTTCCATTCCATTCCATTCCATTCCGTTCTACTCGTGTTGATTCTATTCCATTCCATTCCATTCGATTCTATTCCGTTGAATTCCATTCCATTCCATTCCATTCCAATCCATTCCATTCCATTCCATTCTATTCAATTCCATTCCGTTCTACTCAGGTTGATTCCCTTCCACTCCATCCCGTTCCATTCCATTCCGTTCCGTTCCGTTCCGTTCTACTCGGTTTGATTCCATTCTATTCCATTCCATTCCATTCCATTCCGTTCTACTCGGGTTGATCATTCCATTCCATTCCATTCCATTCCATTCCATTCCATTCCATTCCATTCCATTCGGTTCTACTCGGGTTCTTTCCATTCCGTTCCATTCAATTCCGTTCTACTCGGGTTGATTCCATGCCACTCCATTCCATTCCGTTCCATTCCGTTCCATTCCGTTCCGTTATACTCGGGTTGAATCCATTCTATTCCATTCCATTCCATTCCATTCCATTCCATTCCATTCCATTCCGTTCCATTGGATTCCATTCCATTCCATTCCATTCCATTCCATTCAATTCCATTCCATTCCATTCTGTTCTACTCGGGTTCATTCCATTCCATTCCATTCCATTCCATTCCATTCCATTCCATTCCATTCCATTCCATTCCATTCCATTCCATTCCATTCTATTCCATTCCATTCCATTCCATTCGATTCCATTCCATTCCATTCCTTTCCATTCCATTCCATTCCATTCTATTCTATTCCATTTAATTCCATTCCATTCCATTCCATTCCATTCCATTCCATTCCATTCCATTCCATTCCGTTCTACTCGGGTAGATTCCGTTCCATTCCATTCCATTCCTTTCCATTCCATTCCATTCCATTGCATTCGATTCCATTCGATTCCATTGCATTGCATTCCATTCCATTCCATTCCATTCCAATCCATTACATTCTACTCGGGTTGATTCCATTCCATTCCATTCCATTCCATTCCATTCCGTTTTACTTGGTTTGATCATTCCATTCCATTCCATTCCATTCCATTCCATTCCGTTCCGTTCTGCTCGGGTTGATCATTCCATTCCATTCCATTCCATTCCATTCCATTCCATTCCATTCCATTCCATTGCATTCCGTTCTACTAGTGTTGATTCCATTCTATTCAATTCCATTCCAATCCTTTCCGCTCCATTCCATTCCATTCCATTCCATTCCGTTCTACTCGTGTTCATTCCATTCCATTCCGTTCGGTTCCATTCCGTTCCGTCCCATTCCATTCCATTCCATTCAGTTCTACTCGGGTTGATTCTATTCCATGCCATTCCATTCCATTCTATTCCATTGAATTCCATTCCATTCCATTCCATTCCATTGAATTCCATTCCATTCCATTCCGTTCTACTCGGGTTGATTCCATTCCGTTCCGTTCCGTTCCGTTCCGTTCCGTTCTACTCGGGTTGATTCCATTCTATTCCATTCCTTTCCATTCCATTCCATTCCATTCCATTCCATTCCATTCCATTCCATTCCTCTCTGTTCCATTCCATTCCGTTCTACTTGGGTTGATCATGCCATTCCATTCCATTCAATTCCATTCCGTTCCGTTCTACTCGGGTGGATCATTCCATTCCATTCCATTCCATTCCATTCCATTCCATTCCGTTCCGTTCTACTCGGGTTGATTCCATTCTATTCCATTCCATTCCATTCGATTCCACTCGACTCCATTCGATTCCGTTCGATTCCATTCCATTCCATTCCATTCCATTCCATTCCGTTCTACTCGTGTTGATTCCTTTCCACTCCATTCCTTTCCGTTCCATTCCATTCCATTCCATTCCATTCCGTTCTACTCGGGTTGATCATTCCATTCCATTCCATTCCATTCCATTCCATTCCATTCCGTTCCATTCTACTCGGGTTCATTCCACTCCATTCCTTTCCGTTCCATTCCTTTCCGTTCCATTCCATTCCATTCCATTCCATTCCGTTCAACTCGGGTTGATTCCATTCTATTCCATTCCATTCCATTCCATTCCATTCCATTCCATTCCATTCCATTCCATTCCATTCCATTCCATTCTACTCGGGTTGATTCCATTCTATTCCATTCCATTCCATTCCATTCAATTCCATACCAATCCATTCCATTCCATTGCATTTCTTTCTACTCGGGTTCATTCCGTTCCGTTCCGTTCTGTTCCGTTCCATTCCATTCCATTCCGTTCTACTCGGGTTGATTCCAATCTATTCGATTCCATTCCATTCGATTCCATTCCATTCGATTCCATTCCATTCCATTCCATTCCATTCCACTGCATTCCATTCCGTTCTACTCGGGTTCTTTCCATTCCATTCCGTTGCGTTCCATTCCATTCCATTCCATTCCAGTCCATTCCGTTCTACTCGGGTTGAATCCATTCTATTCCATTCCATTCCATTCCATTCCGTTCCATTCCATTCCATTCCATTCCATTCTATTCCGTTCTACTCGGGTTGATTCCATTCTATTCCATTCCATTCCATTCCATTCCATTCCATTCCATTCCATTCCATTCCGTTCTACTCGGGTTGATCATTCCATTCCATTCCATTCCATTCCATTCCATTCCATTCCATTCCATTCCATTCCGTTCTACTCGGGTGAATCATTCCATTCCATTCCATTCCGTTCCATTCCATTCCATTCCATGCCATTCCGTTCTACTCGGGTTCATTCCATTCCGTTCCGTTCCGTTCCATTCCGTTCCGTTCCATTCCATTCCATTCCATTCCATTCCATTCCATTCGATTCCATTCCATTCCATTCCATTCAATTCCATTCCATTCCATTCCATTCCATTCCATTCCATTCCATTCCGTTCAACTCGGGTTGATTCCATTCTATTCCGTTCCATTCCATTCCATTCAATTCCATTCCATTCCATTCCAATCCGTTCTACTCGGGTTGATTCCATTCCATTCCATTCCGTTCCATTCCGTTCCGTTCCGTTCCGTTCCGTTCTACTCGGGTTGGTTTTACTCTGGTTGATTCCACTCTATTCCGTTCCATTCCATTCCATTCCTTTCTACTCGGATTGATCATTCCATTCCATTCCATTCCATTCCATTCCATTCCATTCCATTCCATTCCATTCCATTCCATTCCATTCCGTTGCATTCCATTCCATTCCATTCCATTATAGTCCATTCCATTCCGGTCCATTCCATTCCATTCCATTCCATTCCATTCCCTTCAACTCGGGTTGATTCCATTCTATTCCATTCCATTCCATTCCATTCCATTCCATTCCATTCCGTTCTACTCGGGTTGATCATTCCATTCCTTTCCATTCCATTGCATTCCATTCCATTCCATTCCATTCCATTCCATTCCGTTCTACTCGGGTTGATCGTTCCATTCCATTTCATTCCGTTCCATTCCATTCCATTCCTTTCCATTCCGTTCTACTCGGGTTGATTCCATTCTATTCCATTCCATTCCATTAGATTCCATTTGATTCCATTCCATTCCATTCCATTCCATTCCAATCCATTCCATTCCATTCCATTCTATTCAATTCCATTCCGTTCTACTCAGGTTGATTCCCTTCCACTCCATCCCGTTCCATTCCATTCCGTTCCGTTCCGTTCCGTTCTACTCGGTTTGATTCCATTCTATTCCATTCCATTCCATTCCATTCCGTTCTACTCGGGTTGATCATTCCATTCCATTCCATTCCATTCCATTCCATTCCATTCCATTCCATTCCATTCGGTTCTACTCGGGTTCTTTCCATTCCGTTCCATTCAATTCCGTTCTACTCGGGTTGATTCCATGCCACTCCATTCCATTCCGTTCCATTCCGTTCCATTCCGTTCCGTTATACTCGGGTTGAATCCATTCTATTCCATTCCATTCCATTCCATTCCATTCCATTCCATTCCATTCCGTTCCATTGGATTCCATTCCATTCCATTCCATTCCATTCCATTCAATTCCATTCCATTCCATTCTGTTCTACTCGGGTTCATTCCATTCCATTCCATTCCATTCCATTCCATTCCATTCCATTCCATTCCATTCCATTCCATTCCATTCCATTCCATTCTATTCCATTCCATTCCATTCCATTCGATTCCATTCCATTCCATTCCTTTCCATTCCATTCCATTCCATTCTATTCTATTCCATTTAATTCCATTCCATTCCATTCCATTCCATTCCATTCCATTCCATTCCATTCCATTCCGTTCTACTCGGGTAGATTCCGTTCCATTCCATTCCATTCCTTTCCATTCCATTCCATTCCATTGCATTCGATTCCATTCGATTCCATTGCATTGCATTCCATTCCATTCCATTCCATTCCAATCCATTACATTCTACTCGGGTTGATTCCATTCCATTCCATTCCATTCCATTCCATTCCGTTTTACTTGGTTTGATCATTCCATTCCATTCCATTCCATTCCATTCCATTCCGTTCCGTTCTGCTCGGGTTGATCATTCCATTCCATTCCATTCCATTCCATTCCATTCCATTCCATTCCATTCCATTCCATTCCATTCCGTTCTACTAGGGTTGATTCCATTCCGTTCTGTTCCGCTCCGTTCCGTTCCGTTCTACTCGGGTTTACTCCATTCTATTCCATTCCATTGCATTCCATTCCATTCCATTCCATTCCATTCCATTCCATTCCATTCCATTCCGTTCTGCTCGGGTTGATCTTTCCATTCCATTCCATTCCATTCCATTCCATTCCATTCCATTCCGTTCTGCTCGGGTTGATCTTTCCATTCCATTCCATTCCATTCCATTCCATTCCATTCCATTCCATTCCATTCCTTTCCATTCCATTCGATTCCATTCCATTCCATTCCATTCCATTCCGTTCTACTCGGGTTGATTCCATTCCGTTCCGTTCCGCTCCGTTCCGTTCTGTTCTACTTGGGTTTACTCCATTCTATTCCATTCCATTGCATTCCATTCCATTCCATTCCATTCCATTCCATTCCATTCCATTCCGTTCTGCTCGGGTTGATCATTCCATTCCATTCCATTCCATTCCATTCCATTCCACTCATTTCCATTCCATTCCATTCCATTCCATTCCATTCCATTCCATTCCACTCCTTTCCATTCCATTCCATTCCACTCCATTCCATTCCACTCCTTTCCTTTCCATTCCATTCCACTCCATTCCATTCCATTCCATTCCATTCTATTCCGTTCCGTTATGCTCGGGTTGATCAATCCATTCCATTCCATTCCATTCCATTCCATTCCATTCCATTCCATTCCATTCTGTTCTACTCGGGTTGATTCCATTCTATTCAATTCCATTCCAATCCATTCCGCTCCATTCCATTCAATTCCATTCCTTTCCATTCCATTCCGTTCTACTCGGTTTCATTCCATTCCATCCCGTTCTGTTCCATTCCGTTCCGTTCCATTCCATTCCATTCCATTCCGTTCTACTCGTGTTGATTCTATTCCATTCCATTCCATTCCATTCTATTCCATTGAATTCCATTCCATTCCATTCCATTCCATTCCATTCCATTCCATTCCATTCCATTCCATTCCATTCCGTTCTACTCGGTTTGATTCCATTCCGTTCCGTTCCGTTCCGTTCCGTTCCGTTCTACTCGGGTTGATTCCATTCCATTCCATTCCATTCCATTCCATTCCATTCCATTCCATTCCATTCCATTCCATTCCGTTCTACTCGGGTTGATTCCATTCCGTTCCATTCCATTCCATTCCATTCCATTCCATTCCATTCCATTCCATTCCATTCCATTCGATTCCATTCCATTCCATTCCATTCCATTCCATTCCAATCCATTCAATTCCATTCCGTTCTACTCGGGTTGATTCCGTTCCATTCCATTCCATTCCATTCCATTCCATTCCATTCCATTGCATTCGATTCCATTCCTTTCCATTCCATTTGATTCCATTCCATTCCATTCCATTCCGTTCTGCTCGGGTTGATCTTTCCATTCCATTCCATTCCATTCCATTCCATTCCATTCCATTCCATTCCATTCCACTCCTTTCCATTCCATTCCATTCCATTCCATTCCATTCCATTCCACTCCTTTCCATTCCATTCCATTCCATTCCATTCCATTCCATTCCACTCCTTTCCATTCCATTCCATTCCATTCCATTCCATTCCATTCCACTCCTTTCCATTCCATTCCATTCCATTCCATTCCACTCCTTTCCATTCCATTCCATTCCATTCCATTCCATTCCATTCCACTCCTTTCCATTCCATTCCATTCCACTACATTCCATTCCATTCCATTCCATTCTATTCCGTTCCGTTCTCCTCGGGTTGATCAATCCATTCCATTCCATTCCATTCCATTCCATTCCATTCCATTCCATTCCATTCCGTTCTACTCGGGTTGATTCCATTCTATTCAATTCCATTCCAATCCTTTCCGCTCCATTCCATTCCATTCCATTCCTTTCCATTCCATTCCGTTCTACTCGGGTTCATTCCATTCCATTCCGTTCTGTTCCATTCCGTTCCGTTCCGTTCCATTCCATTCCATTCCATTCTGTTCTACTCGTGTTGATTCTATTCCATTCCATTCCATTCGATTCTATTCCGTTGAATTCCATTCCATTCCATTCCATTCCAATCCATTCCATTCCATTCCATTCTATTCAATTCCATTCCGTTCTACTCAGGTTGATTCCCTTCCACTCCATCCCGTTCCATTCCATTCCGTTCCGTTCCGTTCCGTTCTACTCGGTTTGATTCCATTCTATTCCATTCCATTCCATTCCATTCCGTTCTACTCGGGTTGATCATTCCATTCCATTCCATTCCATTCCATTCCATTCCATTCCATTCCATTCCATTCGGTTCTACTCGGGTTCTTTCCATTCCGTTCCATTCAATTCCGTTCTACTCGGGTTGATTCCATGCCACTCCATTCCATTCCGTTCCATTCCGTTCCATTCCGTTCCGTTATACTCGGGTTGAATCCATTCTATTCCATTCCATTCCATTCCATTCCATTCCATTCCATTCCATTCCGTTCCATTGGATTCCATTCCATTCCATTCCATTCCATTCCATTCCATTCAATTCCATTCCATTCCATTCTGTTCTACTCGGGTTCATTCCATTCCATTCCATTCCATTCCATTCCATTCCATTCCATTCCATTCCATTCCATTCCATTCCATTCCATTCCATTCTATTCCATTCCATTCCATTCCATTCGATTCCATTCCATTCCATTCCTTTCCATTCCATTCCATTCCATTCTATTCTATTCCATTTAATTCCATTCCATTCCACTCCATTCCATTCCATTCCATTCCATTCCATTCCGTTCTACTCGGGTAGATTCCGTTCCATTCCATTCCATTCCTTTCCATTCCATTCCATTCCATTGCATTCGATTCCATTCGATTCCATTGCATTGCATTCCATTCCATTCCATTCCATTCCAATCCATTACATTCTACTCGGGTTGATTCCATTCCATTCCATTCCATTCCATTCCATTCCGTTTTACTTGGTTTGATCATTCCATTCCATTCCATTCCATTCCATTCCATTCCGTTCCGTTCTGCTCGGGTTGATCATTCCATTCCATTCCATTCCATTCCATTCCATTCCATTCCATTCCATTCCATTCCATTCCATTCCATTCCGTTCTACTCGGGTTGATTCCATTCCGTTCTGTTCCGCTCCGTTCCGTTCCGTTCTACTCGGGTTTACTCCATTCTATTCCATTCCATTGCATTCCATTCCATTCCATTCCATTCCATTCCATTCCATTCCATTCCATTCCGTTCTGCTCGGGTTGATCTTTCCATTCCATTCCATTCCATTCCATTCCATTCCATTCCATTCCATTCCGTTCTGCTCGGGTTGATCTTTCCATTCCATTCCATTCCATTCCATTCCATTCCATTCCATTCCATTCCATTCCATTCCATTCCATTCCATTCCATTCCATTCCTTTCCATTCCATTCGATTCCATTCCATTCCATTCCATTCCATTCCGTTCTACTCGGGTTGATTCCATTCCGTTCCGTTCCGCTCCGTTCCGTTCTGTTCTACTTGGGTTTACTCCATTCTATTCCATTCCATTGCATTCCATTCCATTCCATTCCATTCCATTCCATTCCATTCCATTCCGTTCTGCTCGGGTTGATCATTCCATTCCATTCCATTCCATTCCATTCCATTCCACTCATTTCCATTCCATTCCATTCCATTCCATTCCATTCCATTCCATTCCACTCCTTTCCATTCCATTCCATTCCACTCCATTCCATTCCACTCCTTTCCTTTCCATTCCATTCCACTCCATTCCATTCCATTCCATTCCATTCTATTCCGTTCCGTTATGCTCGGGTTGATCAATCCATTCCATTCCATTCCATTCCATTCCATTCCATTCCATTCCATTCCATTCTGTTCTACTCGGGTTGATTCCATTCTATTCAATTCCATTCCAATCCATTCCGCTCCATTCCATTCAATTCCATTCCTTTCCATTCCATTCCGTTCTACTCGGTTTCATTCCATTCCATCCCGTTCTGTTCCATTCCGTTCCGTTCCATTCCATTCCATTCCATTCCGTTCTACTCGTGTTGATTCTATTCCATTCCATTCCATTCCATTCTATTCCATTGAATTCCATTCCATTCCATTCCATTCCATTCCATTCCATTCCATTCCATTCCATTCCATTCCATTCCGTTCTACTCGGGTTGATTCCATTCCGTTCCGTTCCGTTCCGTTCCGTTCCGTTCTACTCGGGTTGATTCCATTCCATTCCATTCCATTCCATTCCATTCCATTCCATTCCATTCCATTCCATTCCGTTCTACTCGGGTTGATTCCATTCCGTTCCATTCCATTCCATTCCATTCCATTCCATTCCATTCCATTCCATTCCATTCGATTCCATTCCATTCCATTCCATTCCATTCCATTCCAATCCATTCAATTCCATTCCGTTCTACTCGGGTTGATTCCGTTCCATTCCATTCCATTCCATTCCATTCCATTCCATTCCATTGCATTCGATTCCATTCCTTTCCATTCCATTTGATTCCATTCCATTCCATTCCATTCCGTTCTGCTCGGGTTGATCTTTCCATTCCATTCCATTCCATTCCATTCCATTCCATTCCATTCCATTCCATTCCACTCCTTTCCATTCCATTCCATTCCATTCCATTCCATTCCATTCCACTCCTTTCCATTCCATTCCATTCCATTCCATTCCATTCCATTCCACTCCTTTCCATTCCATTCCATTCCATTCCATTCCATTCCATTCCATTCCATTCCACTCCTTTCCATTCCATTCCATTCCATTCCATTCCACTCCTTTCCATTCCATTCCATTCCATTCCATTCCATTCCATTCCACTCCTTTCCATTCCATTCCATTCCACTACATTCCATTCCATTCCATTCCATTCTATTCCGTTCCGTTCTCCTCGGGTTGATCAATCCATTCCATTCCATTCCATTCCATTCCATTCCATTCCATTCCATTCCGTTCTACTCGGGTTGATTCCATTCTATTCAATTCCATTCCAATCCTTTCCGCTCCATTCCATTCCATTCCATTCCTTTCCATTCCATTCCGTTCTACTCGGGTTCATTCCATTCCATTCCGTTCTGTTCCATTCCGTTCCGTTCCGTTCCATTCCATTCCATTCCATTCCGTTCTACTCGTGTTGATTCTATTCCATTCCATTCCATTCGATTCTATTCCGTTGAATTCCATTCCATTCCATTCCATTCCATTCCATTCCATTCCATTCCGTTCTACTCGGGTTGATTCCATTCCGTTCCGTTCCGTTCCGTTCCGTTCCGTTCTACTCGGGTTGATTCCATTCCATTCCATTCCATTCCATTCCATTCCATTCCATTCCATTCCATTCCATTCCATTCTGTTCTACTCGGGTTGATTCCATTCCGTTCCGTTCCGCTCCGTTCCGTTCCGTTCTACTCGGGTTTACTCCATTCTATTCCATTCCATTCCATTCTCTACATTCCATTCCATTCCATTCCATTCTATTCCATTCCATTCTGTTGTGCTCGGGTTGATCATTCCATTCCATTCCATTCCATTCCATTCCATTCCATTCCATTCCATTCCATTCCATTCCATTCCTTTCCATTCCATTCCATTCCATTCCATTCCATTCCATTCCATTCCATTCCGTTCCATTCTACTCGGGTTGATCTTTCCTTTCCATTCCATTCCATTCCATTCCATTCCAATCCATCCAATTCCGTTCTGCTCGGGTTGATCATTCCATTCCATTCCATTCCATTCCATTCTATTCCATTCCATTCCACTCCATTCCATTCCATGCCATTCCACTCCTTTCCATTCCATTCCATTCCATTACATTACATTACATTACATTCCACTCCTTTCCATTCCATGCCATTCCACTCCTTTCCATTCCATTCCATTCCATTACATTACATTACATTCCATTCCACTCCTTTCCATTCCATTCCATTCCATTCCATTCCATTCCATTCCACTCCTTTCCATTCCATTCCATTCCACTCCATTCCATTACATTCCGTTCTACTTGAGTTCATTCCATTCCGTTCCGTTCCGTTCCGTTCCGTTCCATTCTATTCCATTCCATTCCGTTCTACTCGAGTTGATTCCATTCTACTCCATTCCATTCCATTCGATTCCATTCCGTTCTACTCGGGTTAATCATTCCATTCCATTCCATTCCATTCCATTCCATTCCATTCCATTCCATTCCATTCCATTCCGTTCCATTCTACTCGGGTTGATCTTTCCTTTCCATTCCATTCCATTCCATTCCATTCCAATCCATCCAATTCCGTTCTACTCGGGTTCATTCCATTCCATTCCATTCCTTTCCATTCCACTCCATACCATTCCATTCCGTTCTACTCGGGTTGATTCCATTCTATTCAATTCCATCCCATTCCATTCAATTCCATTCAATTCCATTCCATTCCATTCCATTCCATTCCATTCCATTCCATTCCATTCCATTCTACTCGGTTGATTCCATTCTATTCCATTCCATTCCATTCGATTCCATTCGATTTGATTCGATTCCATTCCATTCAATTCCATTCCATTCCATTCCGTTCTACTCGGGTTCGTTCCATTCCGTTCCGTTCCATTCTGTTCCGTTCCGTTCCACTCCATTCCATTCCATTCCATTCCATTCCATTCCATTCCATTCCGTTCTACTCGGGTTGATTCCATTCTATTCCATTCCATTCCATTCCATTCGATTCCATTCGATTCCATTCCATTCCATTCCAATCCATTCCATTCCATTCCATTCCATTCTATTCTACACGGGTTGATTCCATTCCATTCCATTGCATTCTGTTCCGTTCCATTCTGTTCCGTTCCGTTCCGTTCTACTCTGGTTGATTCCATTCTATTCCATTCCATTCCATTCCATTCCATTCCATTCCATTCCATTCCATTCCATTCCGTTTTACTTGGGTTGATCATTCCATTCCATTCCATTCCATTCCATTCCATTCCGTTCCGTTCTGCTCCGGTTGATCATTCCATTCCATTCCATTCCATTCCATTCCATTCCATTCCATTTCATTCCATTCCATTCCATTCCGTTCTACTCGGGTTGATTCCATTCCGTTCTGTTCCGCTCCGTTCCGTTCCGTTCTACTCGGGTTTACTCCATTCTATTCCATTCCATTGCATTCCATTCCATTCCATTCCATTCCATTCCATTCCATTCCATTCCATTCCATTCCATTCCGTTCTGCTCGGGTTGATCTTTCCATTCCATTCCATTCCATTCCATTCCATTCCATTCCATTCCATTCCATTCCATTCCATTCCATTCCATTCCATTCCATTCCTTTCCATTCCATTCGATTCCATTCCATTCCATTCCATTCCATTCCGTTCTACTCGGGTTGATTCCATTCCGTTCCGTTAAGCTCCGTTCCGTTCCGTTCTACTTGGGTTTACTCCATTCTATTCCATTCCATTGCATTCCATTCCATTCCATTCCATTCCGTTCTGCTCGGGTTGATCATTCCATTCCATTCCATTCCATTCCATTCCACTCCATTCCATTCCATTCCACTCCTTTCCATTCCATTCCATTCCATTCCATTCCATTCCATCCCACTCCTTTCCATTCCATTCCATTCCATTCCATTCCATTCCATTCCATTCCATTCCACTCCTTTCCATTCCATTCCATTCATTCCATTCTATTCCATTGAATTCCATTCCATTCCATTCCATTCCATTCCATTCCATTCCATTCTGTTCTACTCGGGTTGATTCCATTCCGTTCCGTTCCGTTCCGTTCCGTTCCGTTCTACTCGGGTTGATTCCATTCCATTCCATTCCATTCCATTCCATTCCATTCCTTTCCATTCCATTCCATTCCATTCCATTCCATTCCATTCCGTTCTACTCGGGTGTATTCCATTCCGTTCCGTTCCTCTCCGTTCCGTTCCGTTCTACTCGGGTTTACTCCATTCTATTCCATTCCATTCCATTCTTTCCATTCCATTCCATTCAATTCCATTCCATTCCATTCCATTCCATTCTGTTATGCTCGGGTTGATCATTCCATTCCATTCCATTCCATTCCATTCCATTCCATTCCATTCCATTCCATTCCATTCCATTCCATTCCGTTCTACTCGGGTAGATTCCGTTCCATTCCATTCCATTCCTTTCCATTCCATTCCATTCCATTGCATTCGATTCCATTCGATTCCATTGCATTGCATTCCATTCCATTCCATTCCATTCCAATCCATTACATTCTACTCGGGTTGATTCCATTCCATTCCATTCCATTCCATTCCATTCCGTTTTACTTGGTTTGATCATTCCATTCCATTCCATTCCATTCCATTCCATTCCGTTCCGTTCTGCTCGGGTTGATCATTCCATTCCATTCCATTCCATTCCATTCCATTCCATTCCATTCCATTCCATTCCATTCCGTTCTACTCGGGTTGATTCCATTCCGTTCTGTTCCGCTCCGTTCCGTTCCGTTCTACTCGGGTTTACTCCATTCTATTCCATTCCATTGCATTCCATTCCATTCCATTCCATTCCATTCCATTCCGTTCTGCTCGGGTTGATCTTTCCATTCCATTCCATTCCATTCCATTCCATTCCATTCCATTCCGTTCTGCTCGGGTTGATCTTTCCATTCCATTCCATTCCATTCCATTCCATTCCATTCCATTCCATTCCATTCCATTCCATTCCATTCCATTCCATTCCTTTCCATTCCATTCGATTCCATTCCATTCCATTCCATTCCATTCCGTTCTACTCGGGTTGATTCCATTCCGTTCCGTTCCGCTCCGTTCCGTTCCGTTCTACTTGGGTTTACTCCATTCTATTCCATTCCATTGCATTCCATTCCATTCCATTCCATTCCATTCCATTCCATTCCGTTCTGCTCGGGTTGATCATTCCATTCCATTCCATTCCATTCCATTCCATTCCACTCATTTCCATTCCATTCCATTCCATTCCATTCCATTCCATTCCATTCCACTCCTTTCCATTCCATTCCATTCCATTCCATTCCATTCCATTCCACTCCTTTCCATTCCATTCCATTCCACTCCATTCCATTCCACTCCTTTCCTTTCCATTCCATTCCACTCCATTCCATTCCATTCCATTCCATTCTATTCCGTTCCGTTATGCTCGGGTTGATCAATCCATTCCATTCCATTCCATTCCATTCCATTCCATTCCATTCCATTCCATTCTGTTCTACTCGGGTTGATTCCATTCTATTCAATTCCATTCCAATCCATTCCGCTCCATTCCATTCAATTCCATTCCTTTCCATTCCATTCCGTTCTACTCGGTTTCATTCCATTCCATCCCGTTCTGTTCCATTCCGTTCCGTTCCATTCCATTCCATTCCATTCCGTTCTACTCGTGTTGATTCTATTCCATTCCATTCCATTCCATTCTATTCCATTGAATTCCATTCCATTCCATTCCATTCCATTCCATTCCATTCCATTCCGTTCTACTCGGGTTGATTCCATTCCGTTCCGTTCCGTTCCGTTCCGTTCCGTTCTACTCGGGTTGATTCCATTCCATTCCATTCCATTCCATTCCATTCCATTCCATTCCATTCCATTCCATTCCATTCCATTCCATTCCGTTCTACTCGGGTTGATTCCATTCCGTTCCATTCCATTCCATTCCATTCCATTCCATTCCATTCCATTCCATTCCATTCCATTCGATTCCATTCCATTCCATTCCATTCCATTCCATTCCAATCCATTCAATTCCATTCCGTTCTACTCGGGTTGATTCCGTTCCATTCCATTCCATTCCATTCCATTCCATTCCATTCCATTCCATTGCATTCGATTCCATTCCTTTCCATTCCATTCGATTCCATTCCATTCCATTCCATTCCGTTCTGCTCGGGTTGACCTTTCCATTCCATTCCATTCCATTCCATTCCATTCCATTCCATTCCATTCCATTCCATTCCACTCCTTTCCATTCCATTCCATTCCATTCCATTCCATTCCATTCCACTCCTTTCCATTCCATTCCATTCCATTCCATTCCATTCCACTCCTTTCCATTCCATTCCATTCCATTCCATTCCATTCCATTCCACTCCTTTCCATTCCATTCCATTCCATTCCATTCCACTCCTTTCCATTCCATTCCATTCCATTCCATTCCATTCCATTCCACTCCTTTCCATTCCATTCCATTCCACTACATTCCATTCCATTCCATTCCATTCTATTCCGTTCCGTTCTCCTCGGGTTGATCAATCCATTCCATTCCATTCCATTCCATTCCATTCCATTCCATTCCATTCCGTTCTACTCGGGTTGATTCCATTCTATTCAATTCCATTCCAATCCTTTCCGCTCCATTCCATTCCATTCCATTCCTTTCCATTCCATTCCGTTCTACTCGGGTTCATTCCATTCCATTCCGTTCTGTTCCATTCCGTTCCGTTCCGTTCCATTCCATTCCATTCCATTCCGTTCTACTCGTGTTGATTCTATTCCATTCCATTCCATTCGATTCTATTCCGTTGAATTCCATTCCATTCCATTCCATTCCATTCCATTCCATTCCATTCCGTTCTACTCGGGTTGATTCCATTCCGTTCCGTTCCGTTCTTTTCCGTTCCGTTCTACTCGGGTTGATTCCATTCCATTCCATTCCATTCCATTCCATTCCATTCCATTCCATTCCATTCCATTCTGTTCTACTCGGGTTGATTCCATTCCGTTCCGTTCCGCTCCGTTCCGTTCCGTTCTACTCGGGTTTACTCCATTCTATTCCATTCCATTCCATTCTCTACATTCCATTCCATTCCATTCCATTCTATTCCATTCCATTCTGTTGTGCTCGGGTTGATCATTCCATTCCATTCCATTCCATTCCATTCCATTCCATTCCATTCCATTCCATTCCATTCCTTTCCATTCCATTCCATTCCATTCCATTCCATTCCATTCCATTCCATTCCATTCCATTCCGTTCCATTCTACTCGGGTTGATCTTTCCTTTCCATTCCATTCCATTCCATTCCATTCCAATCCATCCAATTCCGTTCTGCTCGGGTTGATCATTCCATTCCATTCCATTCCATTCCATTCTATTCCATTCCATTCCACTCCATTCCATTCCATGCCATTCCACTCCTTTCCATTCCATTCCATTTCATTACATTACATTACATTCCATTCCACTCCTTTCCATTCCATGCCATTCCACTCCTTTCCATTCCATTCCATTCCATTACATTACATTCCATTCCATTCCACTCCTTTCCATTCCATTCCATTCCATTCCATTCCATTCCATTCCACTCCTTTCCATTCCATTCCATTCCACTCCATTCCATTACATTCCGTTCCACTTGAGTTCATTCCATTCCGTTCCGTTCCGTTCCGTTCCGTTCCATTCTATTCCATTCCATTCCGTTCTACTCGAGTTGATTCCATTCTACTCCATTCCATTCCATTCGATTCCATTCCGTTCTACTCGGGTTAATCATTCCATTCCATTCCATTCCATTCCATTCCATTCCATTCCATTCCATTCCATTCCATTCCGTTCCATTCTACTCGGGTTGATCTTTCCTTTCCATTCCATTCCATTCCATTCCATTCCAATCCATCCAATTCCGTTCTACTCGGATTCATTCCATTCCATTCCATTCCTTTCCATTCCACTCCATACCATTCCATTACGTTCTACTCGGGTTGATTCCATTCTATTCAATTCCATCCCATTCCATTCAATTCCATTCAATTCCATTCCATTCCATTCCATTCCATTCCATTCCATTCCATTCTATTCTACTCGGTTGATTCCATTCTATTCCATTCCATTCCATTCGATTCCATTCGATTTGATTCGATTCCATTCCATTCAATTCCATTCCATTCCATTCCGTTCTACTCGGGTTCGTTCCATTCCGTTCCGTTCCATTCTGTTCCGTTCCGTTCCACTCCATTCCATTCCATTCCATTCCATTCCATTCCATTCCATTCCGTTCTACTCGGGTTGATTCCATTCTATTCCATTCCATTCCATTCCATTCGATTCCATTCGATTCCATTCCATTCCATTCCAATCCATTCCATTCCATTCCATTCCATTCTATTCTACTCGGGTTGATTCCATTCCATTCCATTGCATTCTGTTCCGTTCCATTCTGTTCCGTTCCGTTCCGTTCTACTCTGGTTGATTCCATTCTATTCCATTCCATTCCATTCCATTCCATTCCATTCCATTCCATTCCATTCCGTTTTACTTGGGTTGATCATTCCATTCCATTCCATTCCATTCCATTCCATTCCGTTCCGTTCTGCTCCGGTTGATCATTCCATTCCATTCCATTCCATTCCATTCCATTCCATTCCATTTCATTCCATTCCATTCCATTCCGTTCTACTCGGGTTGATTCCATTCCGTTCTGTTCCGCTCCGTTCCGTTCCGTTCTACTCGGGTTTACTCCATTCTATTCCATTCCATTGCATTCCATTCCATTCCATTCCATTCCATTCCATTCCATTCCATTCCATTCCATTCCATTCCGTTCTGCTCGGGTTGATCTTTCCATTCCATTCCATTCCATTCCATTCCATTCCATTCCATTCCATTCCATTCCATTCCATTCCATTCCATTCCATTCCATTCCATTCCTTTCCATTCCATTCGATTCCATTCCATTCCATTCCATTCCATTCCGTTCTACTCGGGTTGATTCCATTCCGTTCCGTTAAGCTCCGTTCCGTTCCGTTCTACTTGGGTTTACTCCATTCTATTCCATTCCATTGCATTCCATTCCATTCCATTCCATTCCGTTCTGCTCGGGTTGATCATTCCATTCCATTCCATTCCATTCCATTCCACTCCATTCCATTCCATTCCACTCCTTTCCATTCCATTCCATTCCATTCCATTCCATTCCATCCCACTCCTTTCCATTCCATTCCATTCCATTCCATTCCATTCCATTCCATTCCATTCCACTCCTTTCCATTCCATTCCATTCATTCCATTCTATTCCATTGAATTCCATTCCATTCCATTCCATTCCATTCCATTCCATTCCATTCCATTCCATTCTGTTCTACTCGGGTTGATTCCATTCCGTTCCGTTCCGTTCCGTTCCGTTCCGTTCTACTCGGGTTGATTCCATTCCATTCGATTCCATTCCATTCCATTCCATTCCATTCCATTCCATTCCATTCCATTCCATTCCGTTCTACTCGGGTGTATTCCATTCCGTTCCGTTCCTCTCCGTTCCGTTCCGTTCTACTCGGGTTTACTCCATTCTATTCCATTCCATTCCATTCTTTCCATTCCATTCCATTCAATTCCATTCCATTCCATTCCATTCCATTCTGTTATGCTCGGGTTGATCATTCCATTCCATTCCATTCCATTCCATTCCATTCCATTCCATTCCATTCCATTCCATTCCATTCCATTCCATTCCGTTCTACTCGGGTAGATTCCGTTCCATTCCATTCCATTCCTTTCCATTCCATTCCATTCCATTGCATTCGATTCCATTCGATTCCATTGCATTGCATTCCATTCCATTCCATTCCATTCCAATCCATTACATTCTACTCGGGTTGATTCCATTCCATTCCATTCCATTCCATTCCATTCCGTTTTACTTGGTTTGATCATTCCATTCCATTCCATTCCATTCCATTCCATTCCGTTCCGTTCTGCTCGGATTGATCATTCCATTCCATTCCATTCCATTCCATTCCATTCCATTCCATTCCATTCCATTCCATTCCATTCCGTTCTACTCGGGTTGATTCCATTCCGTTCTGTTCCGCTCCGTTCCGTTCCGTTCTACTCGGGTTTACTCCATTCTATTCCATTCCATTGCATTCCATTCCATTCCATTCCATTCCATTCCATTCCATTCCATTCCATTCCGTTCTGCTCGGGTTGATCTTTCCATTCCATTCCATTCCATTCCATTCCATTCCATTCCATTCCGTTCTGCTCGGGTTGATCTTTCCATTCCATTCCATTCCATTCCATTCCATTCCATTCCATTCCATTCCATTCCATTCCATTCCATTCCTTTCCATTCCATTCGATTCCATTCCATTCCATTCCATTCCATTCCGTTCTACTCTGGTTGATTCCATTCCGTTCCGTTCCGCTCCGTTCCGTTCCGTTCTACTTGGGTTTACTCCATTCTATTCCATTCCATTGCATTCCATTCCATTCCATTCCATTCCATTCCATTCCATTCCGTTCTGCTCGGGTTGATCATTCCATTCCATTCCATTCCATTCCATTCCATTCCACTCATTTCCATTCCATTCCATTCCATTCCATTCCATTCCATTCCATTCCACTCCTTTCCATTCCATTCCATTCCATTCCATTCCATTCCATTCCACTCCTTTCCATTCCATTCCATTCCACTCCATTCCATTCCACTCCTTTCCTTTCCATTCCATTCCACTCCATTCCATTCCATTCCATTCCATTCTATTCCGTTCCGTTATGCTCGGGTTGATCAATCCATTCCATTCCATTCCATTCCATTCCATTCCATTCCATTCCATTCCATTCCATTCCATTCTGTTCTACTCGGGTTGATTCCATTCTATTCAATTCCATTCCAATCCATTCCGCTCCATTCCATTCAATTCCATTCCTTTCCATTCCATTCCGTTCTACTCGGTTTCATTCCATTCCATCCCGTTCTGTTCAATTCCGTTCCGTTCCATTCCATTCCATTCCATTCCGTTCTACTCGTGTTGATTCTATTCCATTCCATTCCATTCCATTCTATTCCATTGAATTCCATTCCATTCCATTCCATTCCATTCCATTCCATTCCATTCCATTCCGTTCTACTCGGGTTGATTCCATTCCGTTCCGTTCCGTTCCGTTCCGTTCCGTTCTACTCGGGTTGATTCCATTCCATTCCATTCCATTCCATTCCATTCCATTCCATTCCATTCCATTCCATTCCGTTCTACTCGGGTTGATTCCATTCCGTTCCATTCCATTCCATTCCATTCCATTCCATTCCATTCCATTCCATTCCATTCCATTCGATTCCATTCCATTCCATTCCATTCCATTCCATTCCAATCCATTCAATTCCATTCCGTTCTACTCGGGTTGATTCCGTTCCATTCCATTCCATTCCATTCCATTCCATTCCATTCCATTGCATTCGATTCCATTCCTTTCCATTCCATTCGATTCCATTCCATTCCATTCCATTCCGTTCTGCTCGGGTTGATCTTTCCATTCCATTCCATTCCATTCCATTCCATTCCATTCCATTCCATTCCATTCCATTCCACTCCTTTCCATTCCATTCCATTCCATTCCATTCCATTCCATTCCACTCCTTTCCATTCCATTCCATTCCATTCCATTCCATTCCACTCCTTTCCATTCCATTCCATTCCATTCCATTCCATTCCATTCCACTCCTTTCCATTCCATTCCATTCCATTCCATTCCACTCCTTTCCATTCCATTCCATTCCATTCCATTCCATTCCATTCCACTCCTTTCCATTCCATTCCATTCCACTACATTCCATTCCATTCCATTCCATTCTATTCCGTTCCGTTCTCCTCGGGTTGATCAATCCATTCCATTCCATTCCATTCCATTCCATTCCATTCCATTCCATTCCGTTCTACTCGGGTTGATTCCATTCTATTCAATTCCATTCCAATCCTTTCCGCTCCATTCCATTCCATTCCATTCCTTTCCATTCCATTCCGTTCTACTCGGGTTCATTCCATTCCATTCCGTTCTGTTCCATTCCGTTCCGTTCCGTTCCATTCCATTCCATTCCATTCCGTTCTACTCGTGTTGATTCTATTCCATTCCATTCCATTCGATTCTATTCCGTTGAATTCCATTCCATTCCATTCCATTCCATTCCATTCCATTCCATTCCGTTCTACTCGGGTTGATTCCATTCCGTTCCGTTCCGTTCCGTTCCGTTCCGTTCCGTTCTACTCGGGTTGATTCCATTCCATTCCATTCCATTCCATTCCATTCCATTCCATTCCATTCCATTCCATTCCATTCTGTTCTACTCGGGTTGATTCCATTCCGTTCCGTTCCGCTCCGTTCCGTTCCGTTCTACTCGGGTTTACTCCATTCTATTCCATTCCATTCCATTCTCTACATTCCATTCCATTCCATTCCATTCTATTCCATTCCATTCTGTTGTGCTCGGGTTGATCATTCCATTCCATTCCATTCCATTCCATTCCATTCCATTCCATTCCATTCCATTCCATTCCATTCCTTTCCATTCCATTCCATTCCATTCCATTCCATTCCATTCCATTCCGTTCCATTCTACTCGGGTTGATCTTTCCTTTCCATTCCATTCCATTCCATTCCATTCCAATCCATCCAATTCCGTTCTGCTCGGGTTGATCATTCCATTCCATTCCATTCCATTCCATTCTATTCCATTCCATTCCACTCCATTCCATTCCATGCCATTCCACTCCTTTCCATTCCATTCCATTCCATTACATTACATTACATTCCATTCCACTCCTTTCCATTCCATGCCATTCCACTCCTTTCCATTCCATTCCATTCCATTACATTACATTCCATTCCATTCCACTCCTTTCCATTCCATTCCATTCCATTCCATTCCATTCCATTCCACTCCTTTCCATTCCATTCCATTCCACTCCATTCCATTACATTCCGTTCTACTTGAGTTCATTCCATTCCGTTCCGTTCCGTTCCGTTCCGTTCCATTCTATTCCATTCCATTCCGTTCTACTCGAGTTGATTCCATTCTACTCCATTCCATTCCATTCGATTCCATTCCGTTCTACTCGGGTTAATCATTCCATTCCATTCCATTCCATTCCATTCCATTCCATTCCATTCCATTCCATTCCGTTCCATTCTACTCGGGTTGATCTTTCCTTTCCATTCCATTCCATTCCATTCCATTCCAATCCATCCAATTCCGTTCTACTCGGGTTCATTCCATTCCATTCCATTCCTTTCCATTCCACTCCATACCATTCCATTCCGTTCTACTCGGGTTGATTCCATTCTATTCAATTCCATCCCATTCCATTCAATTCCATTCAATTCCATTCCATTCCATTCCATTCCATTCCATTCCATTCCATTCCATTCTACTCGGTTGATTCCATTCTATTCCATTCCATTCCATTCGATTCCATTCGATTTGATTCGATTCCATTCCATTCAATTCCATTCCATTCCATTCCGTTCTACTCGGGTTCGTTCCATTCCGTTCCGTTCCATTCTGTTCCGTTCCGTTCCACTCCATTCCATTCCATTCCATTCCATTCCATTCCATTCCATTCCGTTCTACTCGGGTTGATTCCATTCTATTCCATTCCATTCCATTCCATTCGATTCCATTCGATTCCATTCCATTCCATTCCAATCCATTCCATTCCATTCCATTCCATTCTATTCTACTCGGGTTGATTCCATTCCATTCCATTGCATTCTGTTCCGTTCCATTCTGTTCCGTTCCGTTCCGTTCTACTCTGGTTGATTCCATTCTATTCCATTCCATTCCATTCCATTCCATTCCATTCCATTCCGTTTTACTTGGGTTGATCATTCCATTCCATTCCATTCCATTCCATTCCATTTCGTTCCGTTCTGCTCGGGTTGATCATTCCATTCCATTCCATTCCATTCCATTCCATTCCATTCCATTTCATTCCATTCCATTCCATTCCGTTCTACTCGGGTTGATTCCATTCCGTTCTGTTCCGCTCCGTTCCGTTCCGTTCTACTCGGGTTTACTCCATTCTATTCCATTCCATTGCATTCCATTCCATTCCATTCCATTCCATTCCATTCCATTCCATTCCATTCCATTCCATTCCGTTCTGCTCGGGTTGATCTTTCCATTCCATTCCATTCCATTCCATTCCATTCCATTCCATTCCATTCCATTCCATTCCATTCCATTCCATTCCATTCCTTTCCATTCCATTCGATTCCATTCCATTCCATTCCATTCCATTCCGTTCTACTCGGGTTGATTCCATTCCGTTCCGTTAAGCTCCGTTCCGTTCCGTTCTACTTGGGTTTACTCCATTCTATTCCATTCCATTGCATTCCATTCCATTCCATTCCATTCCGTTCTGCTCGGGTTGATCATTCCATTCCATTCCATTCCATTCCATTCCACTCCATTCCATTCCATTCCACTCCTTTCCATTCCATTCCATTCCATTCCATTCCATTCCATCCCACTCCTTTCCATTCCATTCCATTCCATTCCATTCCATTCCATTCCATTCCATTCCACTCCTTTCCATTCCATTCCATTCATTCCATTCTATTCCATTGAATTCCATTCCATTCCATTCCATTCCATTCCACTCCATTCCATTCCATTCTGTTCTACTCGGGTTGATTCCATTCCATTCCGTTCCGTTCCGTTCCGTTCCGTTCTACTCGGGTTGATTCCATTCCATTCCATTCCATTCCATTCCATTCCATTCCATTCCATTCCATTCCATTCCATTCCATTCCGTTCTACTCGGGTTTATTCCATTCCGTTCCGTTCCTCTCCGTTCCGTTCCGTTCTACTCGGGTTTACTCCATTCTATTCCATTCCATTCCATTCTTTCCATTCCATTCCATTCAATTCCATTCCATTCCATTCCATTCCATTCTGTTATGCTCGGGTTGATCATTCCATTCCATTCCATTCCATTCCATTCCATTCCATTCCATTCCATTCCATTCCATTCCATTCCTTTCCATTCCATTCCATTCCATTCCATTCCATTCCATTCCATTCCATTCCATTCCGTTCTACTCGGGTTGATTCCATTCCGTTCCGTTCCGCTCTGTTCCGTTCCGTTCTACTTGGGTTTACTCCATTCTATTCCATTCCATTGCATTCCATTCCATTCCATTCCATTCCATTCCCTTCCATTCCATTCCATTCCCTTCCTTTCCATTCCATTCGGTTCCATTCGATTCCATTTGATTCCATTCCAGTTCACTCCATTCCATTCCGTTCCGTTCCGTTCCGTTCCGTTCCGTTCCATTCCATTCCGTTCTACTCGGGTTGATTCCATTCTATTCCACTCCATTCCATTCAATTCAATTCGATTCCATTCGATTCCATTCGATTCCATTCCATTCCATTCCATTCCATTCCATTCCATTCTATTCCATTGAATTCCATTCCATTCCATTCCATTCCATTCCAATCCATTCCATTCTACTCGGGTTGATTCCATTCCATTCCATTCGATTCCATTCCATTCCATTCCATTCCTTTCCATTCCATTCCATTCGATTTCGTTCGATTCCATTCCATTCCATTCCATTCCATTCAATTCCATTCCATTCCATTCCGTTCTACTCGGGTTGATTCCATTCCATTCCATTCCATTCCATTCCATTCCATTCCATTCCATTCCATTCCATTCCATTCGATTCCATTCCATTTCACTCCATTCCATTCCATTCCATTCCGTTCCGTTCCGTTCCGTTCAGTTCCATTCCGTTCCATTCCATTCCGTTCCATTCCATTCCATGGAATTCCATTCCATTCCATTGAATTCCATTCCATTCCATTCCATTCCATTGAATTCCGTTCCATTCCATTCCGTTCCGTTCCATTCTGTTCCGTTCCGTTCCGTTGCATTCCGTTCCGTTCTACTCGGTTTGATTCCATTCTATTCCATTCCATTCCATTCCATTCCATTCCATTCCATTCCATTCCATTCCATTCCATTCCATTCGATTCCATTCCATTCCATTCCTTTCCATTCCATTCCATTCCATTCTATTCTATTCCATTTAATTCCATTCCATTCCATTCCATTCCATTCCATTCCATTCCATTCCATTCCGTTCTACTCGGGTAGATTCCGTTCCATTCCATTCCATTCCTTTCCATTCCATTCCATTCCATTGCATTCGATTCCATTCGATTCCATTGCATTGCATTCCATTCCATTCCATTCCATTCCATTCCAATCCATTCCATTCTACTCGGGTTGATTCCATTCCATTCCATTCCATTCCATTCCATTCCATTCCATTCCATTCCATTCCATTCTATTCCATTGAATTCCATTCCATTCCATTCCATTCCATTCCATTCCATTCCATTCCATTCCATTCCATTCCATTCCATTCGATTCCATTCGATTCCATTCCATTCCATTCCATTCAATTCCTTTCCATTCCATTCCGTTCTAGTCGGGTTCATTCCATTCCATTCCATTCCATTCCATTCTATTCCATTCCATTCCACTCCATTCCATTCGATTCCATTCGATTCCATTCGATTCCATTCCATTCGATTCCATTCCATTCCAATCCATTCCATTCCATTCCATTCGATTCCTTTCGATTCCATTCCATTCCATTCCATTCCATTCCATTCCATTCCATTCCATTCCATTCCGTTCTACTCGGGTTCATTCCATTCCATTCCATTCCATTCCATTGTATTCCATTCGATTCCATTCCATTCCATTCCATTCCATTCCATTCCATTCCATTCCATTCCATTCCTTTCCATTCCATTCCATTCCATTCCATTCTATTCCATTTAATTCCATTCCATTCCATTCCATTCCATTCCATTCCATTCCATTCCATTCCATTCCATTCCATTCCATTCCATGCCATTCCATTCCATTCGATTCCATTCGATTCCATTCCATACCATTCCATTCCATTCCATTCCAATCCATTCCATTCTACTCGGGTTGATTCCATTCCATTGCATTCCATTCCATTCCATTCCATTCCATTCCATTCCATTCCCTTCCTTTCCATTCCATTCGGTTCCATTCGATTCCATTCTATTCCATTCCATTTCTCTCCATTCCATTCCGTTCCGTTCCGTTCAGTTCCTTTCCGTTCCTTTCCGTTCCATTCCATTCCATTCCATTCCATTCCATTCCATTCCATTCCATTCTATTCTATTGAATTCCATTCCATTCCATTCCATTCCATTCCAATCCATTCCATTCTACTCGGATTTATTCCATTCCATTCCATTCCATTCCATTCCATTCCATTCCAATCCATTCCATTCTACTCGGGTTGATTCCATTCCATTCCATTCCTTTCCATTCCATTCCATTCCATTCCATTCCCTTCCTTTCCATTCCATTCGGTTCCATTCGATTCCATTCGATTCCATTCCATTTCACTCCATTCCATTCCGTTCCGTTCCGTTCCGTTCCTTTCCGTTCCTTTCCGTTCCGTTCCATTCCATTCCGTTCTCCTCGGGTTGATTCCATTCTATTCCACTCCATTCCATTCGATTCCATTCGATTCCATTCGATTCCATTCCATTCCATTCCATTCCATTCTATTTCATTCTATTCCATTGAATTCCATTCCATTCCATTCCATTCCATTCCATTCCATTCCAATCCATTCCATTCTACTCGGGTTGATTCCATTCCATTCCATTCCATTCCATTCCATTCAATTCCATTCCATTCCATTCCGTTCTACTCGGGTTCATTCCATTCCATTCCATTCCATTCCATTCCATTCCATTCCATTCCATTCCATTCCATTCGATTCCATTCCATTCCATTCCTTTCCATTCCATTCCATTCCATTCTATTCTATTCCATTTAATTCCATTCCATTCCATTCCATTCCATTCCATTCCATTCCATTCCATTCCATTCCATTCCGTTCTACTCGGGTAGATTCCGTTCCATTCCATTCCATTCCTTTCCATTCCATTCCATTCCATTGCATTCGATTCCATTCGATTCCATTGCATTGCATTCCATTCCATTCCATTCCATTCCATTCCAATCCATTCCATTCTACTCGGGTTGATTCCATTCCATTCCATTCCATTCCATTCCATTCCATTCCATTCCATTCCATTCTATTCCATTGAATTCCATTCCATTCCATTCCATTCCATTCCATTCCATTCCATTCCATTCCATTCGATTCCATTCGATTCCATTCCATTCCATTCCATTCAATTCCTTTCCATTCCATTCCGTTCTAGTCGGGTTCATTCCATTCCATTCCATTCCATTCCATTCTATTCCATTCCATTCCACTCCATTCCATTCGATTCCATTCGATTCCATTCGATTCCATTCCATTCGATTCCATTCCATTCCAATCCATTCCATTCCATTCCATTCGATTCCATTCGATTCCATTCCATTCCATTCCATTCCATTCCATTCCATTCCATTCCATTCCATTCCGTTCTACTCGGGTTCATTCCATTCCATTCCATTCCATTCCATTGTATTCCATTCGATTCCATTCCATTCCATTCCATTCCATTCCATTCCATTCCATTCCATTCCATTCCTTTCCATTCCATTCCATTCCATTCCATTCTATTCCATTTAATTCCATTCCATTCCATTCCATTCCATTCCATTCCATTCCATTCCATTCCATTCCATTCCATTCCATGCCATTCCATTCCATTCGATTCCATTCGATTCCATTCCATACCATTCCATTCCATTCCATTCCAATCCATTCCATTCTACTCGGGTTGATTCCATTCCATTGCATTCCATTCCATTCCATTCCATTCCATTCCATTCCCTTCCTTTCCATTCCATTCGGTTCCATTCGATTCCATTCTATTCCATTCCATTTCTCTCCATTCCATTCCGTTCCGTTCCGTTCAGTTCCTTTCCGTTCCTTTCCGTTCCGTTCCATTCCATTCCGTTCTACTCGGGTTGATTCCATTCTATTCCACTCCATTCCATTCGATTCCATTCGATTCCATTCGATTCCATTCCATTCCATTGCATTCCATTCTATTTCATTCTATTCCATTAAATTCCATTCCATTCCATTCCAATCCATTCCATTCTACTCGGGTTGATTCCATTCCATTCCATTCCATTCCATTCCATTCCATTCCATTCCATTCCATTCCATTCCATTCCATTCCATTCCATTCGATTCCAATCCATTCCATTCCATTCCATTCCTTTCCATTCAATTCCATTCCATACCATTCCGTTCTACTCGGGTTCATTCCATTCCATTCCATTCCACTCCATTCTATTCCATTCCATTCCATTCCATTCCATTCCATTCCATTCCATTCCATTCGATTCCATTCCATTCCATTCCATTCCATTCCATTCCATTCCATTCCATTCCATTCCATTCCATTCCATTCCATTCCATTCCATTCGATTCCATTCCATTTCACACCATTCCATTCCATTCCGTTCTGTTCCGTTCCGTTCCGTTCCATTCCGTTCCATTCCATTCCGTTCTACTCGGGTTGTTTCCATTCTATTCCACTCCATTCCATTCGATTCCACTCCATTCCATTCCATTCCATTCCATTCAATTCCATTCCATTCCATTCCTTTCGAATCCATTCCATTCCATTCCATTCCATTCCATTCCATTCCATTCCATTCTATTCCATTCTACTCGGGTTGATTCCATTCCATTCCATTCCATTCCATTCCATTCCATTCCATTCCATTCCCTTCCATTCCATTCCATTCCCTTCCTTTCCATTCCATTCGGTTCCATTCGATTCCATTTGATTCCATTCCAGTTCACTCCATTCCATTCCGTTCCGTTCCGTTCCGTTCCGTTCCGTTCCATTCCATTCCGTTCTACTCGGGTTGATTCCATTCTATTCCACTCCACTCCATTCAATTCAATTCGATTCCATTCGATTCCATTCGATTCCATTCCATTCCATTCCATTCCATTCCATTCCATTCCATTCTATTCCATTGAATTCCATTCCATTCCATTCCATTCCATTCCAATCCATTCCATTCTACTCGGGTTGATTCCATTCCATTCCATTCGATTCCATTCCATTCCATTCCATTCCTTTCCATTCCATTCCATTCGATTTCGTTCGATTCCATTCCATTCCATTCCATTCCATTCAATTCCATTCCATTCCATTCCGTTCTACTCGGGTTGATTCCATTCCATTCCATTCCATTCCATTCCATTCCATTCCATTCCATTCCATTCCATTCCATTCCATTCGATTCCATTCCATTTCACTCCATTCCATTCCATTCCATTCCGTTCCGTTCCGTTCCGTTCCGTTCCATTCCGTTCCATTCCATTCCGTTCTACTCGGGTTGATACCATTCTATTCCACTCCATTCCATTCGATTCCATTCCATTCCATTCCATTCCATTCCATTCCTTTCGATTCCATTCCATTCCATTCCATTCCATTCCATTCCAATCCATTCCATTCCATTCCATTCCATTCCATTCCGTTCCGTTCTACTCGGGTTGATTCCGTTCCATTCCATTCCATTCCATTCCATTCCATTCCATTGCATTCGATTCCATTCGATTCCATTGCATTCCATTCCATTCCATTCCATTCCTATCCATTACATTCTACTCGGGTTGATTCCCTTCCATTCCATTCCATTCCATTCCATTTCATTCCATTCAGTTCCCTTCCATTCCATTCCATTCGGTTCCATTTGGTTCCATTCGATTCCATTCGATTCCACTTCATTTCACTCCATTCCATTCCGTTCCGTTCTGTTCCGTTCCGTTCCTTTCCGTTCCGTTCTTTTCGGGTTGATTCCACTCTATTCCACTCCATTCCATTCGATTCCATTCGATTCCATTCCATTCCATTCCATTCCATTCCATTCCATTCCATTCCATTCCATTCCATTCTATTCTATTGAATTCCATACCATTCCATTCCATTCCATTCCAATCCATTCCATTCTACTCGGGTTGATTAAATTCCATTCCATTCCATTCCATTCCATTCCATTCCATTCCATTCCATTCCATTCCATTGCAATCCATTCCATTCTACTCGGCTTGATTCCATTCCATTCCATTCCATTCCATTCCATTCTCTTCCTTTCCATTCCATTCGGTTCCATTCCATTCCATTCGATTCCATTCCATTTCACTCCATTCCATTCCGTTCCGTTCCGTTCCGTTCCGTTCCATTCCGTTCCGTTCCATTCCATTCCGTTCTACTCGGGTTGATTCCATTCCATTCCACTCCATTCCATTCGATTCAATTCGATTCCATTCGATACCATTCCATTCCATTCCATTCCATTCCATTCCATTCCATTCCATTCCATTCCATTCCATTCTATTCCATTGAATTCCATTCCATTCCATTCCATTCCATTCCAATCCATTCCATTCTACTCGGGTTGATTCCATTCCATTCCATTCGATTCCATTCCATTCCATTCCATTCCTTTCCATTCCATTCCGTTCCATTCCATTCGATTCGATTCCATTCCATTCCATTCCATTCAATTCCATTCCATTCCATTCCGTTCTACTCGGGTTCATTCCATTCCATTCCATTCCATTCCATTCTATTCCATTCAATTCCATTCGATTCCATTCCATTCCATTCCATTCCATTCCATTCCATTCCATTCCATTCCATTCCATTCCATTCCATTCCATTCCATTCCATTCCGTTCTACTCGGGTTGATACCATTCCATTCCATTCCATTCCATTCCATTCCATTCCATTCCATTCCATTCCATTGAATTCCATTCCATGGAATTCCATTCCATTCCATTGAATTCCATTCCATTCCATTCCATTCCATTCCATTCCGTTCTACTCGGGTTGATTCCATTCCATTCCATTCCATTCCATTCCATTCCATTCAATTCCATTCGATTCCATTCGATTGCATTCCATTCCATTCCATTCCATTCCATTCCATTCCATTCCAATCCATTCCATTCTACTCGGGTTGATTCCATTCCATTCCATTCTATTCCATTCCATTCCATTCCCTTAAATTACATTCCATTCGGTTCCATTCGATTCCATTGGATTCCATTCCATTTCACTCCATTCCATTCCGTTCCGTTCCGTTCCGTTCCGTTCCATTCCATTCTATTCGGGTTGATTCCATTCTATTCCACTCCATTCCATTCGATTCCATTCGATTCCATTCGATTCCATTCGATTCCATTCGATTCCATTCGATTCCATTCCATTCCATTCCATTCCATTCCATTCCATTCCATTCTATTCTATTGAATTCCATTCCATTCCATTCCATTCCATTCCATTCCATTCCTATCCATTCCATTCTTCTCGGGTTGATTCCATTCCATTCCATTCCATTCCATTCCATTCCATTCTATTCCATTCCATTCCATTCCGTTCTACTCGGGTTCATTCCATTCCATTCCATTCCATTCCATTCCATTCCATTCCATTCCATTCCGTTCTACTCGGGTCCATTCCATTCCTTTCCATTCCATTCGATTCCATTCCATTCCATTCCACTCCATTCCATTCCATTCCATTCCAATCAATTCCATTCTACTCGGGTTGATTCCTTTCCATTCCATTCCATTCCATTCCATTCCATTCCACTCCATTCCATTCCATTCCATTCCATTCCATTCCATTACATTCCATTCCATTCCATTCCGTTCTACTCGGGTTGTTTCCCTTCCATTCCATTCCATTCCATTCCATTCCATTCCATTCCATTCCATTGAATTCCATTCCATTCCATTCCATTCCGTTCCATTCTATTCCATTCCATTCCATTCCATTCTATTCCATTTAATTCCATTCCATTCCATTCCATTCCATTCCATTCCATTCCATTCCATTCCATTCCATTCCGTTCTACTCAGGTTGATTCCATTCCATTCCATTCCATTCCATTCCATTCCATTCCATTCCATTCTATTCTATTGAATTCCATTCCATTCCATTTCATTCCATTCCAATCCATTCCATTGTACTCGGATATATTCCATTCCATTCCATTCCATTCCATTCCATTCCAATCCATTCCATTCTACTCGGGTTGATTCTATTCCATTCCATTCCTTTCCATTCCATTCCATTCCATTCCATTCCCTTCCTTTCCATTCCATTCGGTTCCATTCGATTCCATTCGATTCCATTCCATTTCACTCCATTCCATTCCGTTCCGTTCCGTTCCGTTCCTTTCCGTTCCTTTCCGTTCCGTTCCATTCCATTCCGTTCTACTCGGGTTGATTCCATTCTATTCCACTCCATTCCATTCGATTCCATTCGATTCCATTCGATTCCATTCCATTCCATTCCATTCCATTCTATTTCATTCTAGTCCATTGAATTCCATTCCATTCCATTCCATTCCATTCCATTCCAATCCATTCCATTCTACTCGGGTTGATTCCATTCCATTCCATTCGATTCCATTCCATTCCATTCCATTCCATTCCATTCCATTCCATTCCATTCCATTGGATTCCATTCCATTCCATTCCATTCCATTCCATTCAATTCCATTCCATTCCATTCCGTTCTACTCGGGTTCATTCCATTCCATTCCATTCCATTCCATTCCATTCCATTCCATTCCATTCCATTCCATTCCATTCCACTCAATTCCATTCCATTCCATTCCATTCGATTCCATTCCATTCCATTCCTTTCCATTCCATTCCATTCCATTCTATTCTATTCCATTTAATTCCATTCCATTCCATTCCATTCCATTCCATTCCATTCCATTCCATTCCATTCCGTTCTACTCGGGTAGATTCCGTTCCATTCCATTCCATTCCTTTCCATTCCATTGCATTCGATTCCATTCGATTCCATTGCATTGCATTCCATTCCATTCCATTCCATTCCAATCCATTACATTCTACTCGGGTTGATTCCATTCCATTCCATTCCATTCCATTCCATTCCGTTTTACTTGGTTTGATCATTCCATTCCATTCCATTCCATTCCATTCCATTCCGTTCCGTTCTGCTCGGGTTGATCATTCCATTCCATTCCATTCCATTCCATTCCATTCCATTCCATTCCATTCCATTCCATTCCATTCCGTTCTACTCGGGTTGATTCCATTCCGTTCTGTTCCGCTCCGTTCCGTTCCGTTCTACTCGGGTTTACTCCATTCTATTCCATTCCATTGCATTCCATTCCATTCCATTCCATTCCATTCCATTCCATTCCATTCCATTCCATTCCATTCCGTTCTGCTGGGGTTGATCTTTCCATTCCATTCCATTCCATTCCATTCCATTCCATTCCATTCCGTTCTGCTCGGTTTGATCTTTCCATTCCATTCCATTCCATTCCATTCCATTCCATTCCATTCCATTCCATTCCATTCCTTTCCATTCCATTCGATTCCATTCCATTCCATTCCATTCCATTCCGTTCTACTCGGGTTGATTCCATTCCGTTCCGTTCCGCTCCGTTCCGTTCCGTTCTACTTGGGTTTACTCCATTCTATTCCATTCCATTGCATTCCATTCCATTCCATTCCATTCCATTCCATTCCATTCCGTTCTGCTCGGGTTGATCATTCCATTCCATTCCATTCCATTCCATTCCATTCCACTCATTTCCATTCCATTCCATTCCATTCCATTCCATTCCATTCCATTCCACTCCTTTCCATTCCATTCCATTCCATTCCATTCCATTCCATTCCACTCCTTTCCATTCCATTCCATTCCACTCCATTCCATTCCACTCCTTTCCTTTCCATTCCATTCCACTCCATTCCATTACATTCCATTCCATTCTATTCCGTTCCGTTATGCTCGGGTTGATCAATCCATTCCATTCCATTCCATTCCATTCCATTCCATTCCATTCCATTCCATTCCATTCCATTCCATTCCATTCCATTCTGTTCTACTCGGGTTGATTCCATTCTATTCAATTCCATTCCAATCCATTCCGCTCCATTCCATTCAATTCCATTCCTTTCCATTCCATTCCGTTCTACTCGGTTTCATTCCATTCCATCCCATTCTGTTCCATTCCGTTCCGTTCCATTCCATTCCATTCCATTCCGTTCTACTCGTGTTGATTCTATTCCATTCCATTCCATTCCATTCTATTCCATTGAATTCCATTCCATTCCATTCCATTCCATTCCATTCCATTCCATTCCATTCCATTCCATTCCATTCCATTCCGTTCTACTCGGGTTGATTCCATTCCGTTCCGTTCCGTTCCGTTCCGTTCCGTTCTACTCGGGTTGATTCCATTCCATTCCATTCCATTCCATTCCATTCCATTCCATTCCATTCCATTCCATTCCATTCCATTCCATTCCGTTCTACTCGGGTTGATTCCATTCCGTTCCATTCCATTCCATTCCATTCCATTCCATTCCATTCCATTCCATTCCATTCGATTCCATTCCATTCCATTCCATTCCATTCCAATCCATTCAATTCCATTCCGTTCTACTCGGGTTGATTCCGTTCCATTCCATTCCATTCCATTCCATTCCATTCCATTCCA
This sequence comes from Gorilla gorilla gorilla, assembly GCF_029281585.2. NCBI lineage: Eukaryota > Metazoa > Chordata > Mammalia > Primates > Hominidae > Gorilla > Gorilla gorilla. The sequence continues at coordinate 60,092,358 of NC_073239.2, forward strand.
TTGCATTCGATTCCACTCCTTTCCATTCCATTCGATTCCATTCCATTCCATTCCATTCCGTTCTGCTCGGGTTGATCTTTCCATTCCATTCCATTCCATTCCATTCCATTCCATTCCATTCCATTCCATTCCATTCCACTCCTTTCCATTCCATTCCTTTCCATTCCATTCCATTCCATTCCACTCCTTTCCATTCCATTCCATTCCATTCCATTCCATTCCATTCCACTCCTTTCCATTCCATTCCATTCCATTCCATTCCATTCCATTCCACTCCTTTCCATTCCATTCCATTCCATTCCATTCCACTCCTTTCCATTCCATTCCATTCCATTCCATTCCATTCCATTCCACTCCTTTCCATTCCATTCCATTCCACTACATTCCATTCCATTCCATTCCATTCTATTCCGTTCCGTTCTCCTCGGGTTGATCAATCCATTCCATTCCATTCCATTCCATTCCATTCCATTCCATTCCGTTCTACTCGGGTTGATTCCATTCTATTCAATTCCATTCCAATCCTTTCCGCTCCATTCCATTCCATTCCATTCCTTTCCATTCCATTCCGTTCTACTCGGGTTCATTCCATTCCATTCCGTTCTGTTCCATTCCGTTCCGTTCCGTTCCATTCCATTCCATTCCATTCCGTTCTACTCGTGTTGATTCTATTCCATTCCATTCCATTCGATTCTATTCCGTTGAATTCCATTCCATTCCATTCCATTCCATTCCATTCCATTCCATTCCGTTCTACTCGGGTTGATTCCATTCCGTTCCGTTCCGTTCCGTTCCGTTCCGTTCTACTCGGGTTGATTCCATTCCATTCCATTCCATTCCATTCCATTCCATTCCATTCCATTCCTTTCTGTTCTACTCGGGTTGATTCCATTCCGTTCCGTTCCGCTCCGTTCCGTTCCGTTCTACTCGGGTTTACTCCATTCTATTCCATTCCATTCCATTCTCTACATTCCCTTCCATTCCATTCCATTCTATTCCATTCCATTCTGTTGTGCTCGGGTTGATCATTCCATTCCATTCCATTCCATTCCATTCCATTCCATTCCATTCCATTCCATTCCTTTCCATTCCATTCCGTTCCATTCCATTCCATTCCATTCCATTCCATTCCGTTCCATTCTACTCGGGTTGATCTTTCCTTTCCATTCCATTCCATTCCATTCCATTCCAATCCATCCAATTCCGTTCTGCTCGGGTTGATCATTCCATTCCATTCCATTCCATTCCATTCTATTCCATTCCATTCCACTCCATTCCATTCCATGCCATTCCACTCCTTTCCATTCCATTCCATTCCATTCCATTACATTACATTCCATTCCACTCCTTTCCATTCCATGCCATTCCACTCCTTTCCATTCCATTCCATTCCATTACATTACATTCCATTCCATTCCACTCCTTTCCATTCCATTCCATTCCATTCCATTCCATTCCATTCCACTCCTTTCCATTCCATTCCATTCCACTCCATTCCATTACATTCAGTTCTACTTGAGTTCATTCCATTCCGTTCCGTTCCGTTCTGTTCCGTTCCATTCTATTCCATTCCATTCCGTTCTACTCGAGTTGATTCCATTCTACTCCATTCCATTCCATTCGATTCCATTCCGTTCTACTCGGGTTAATCATTCCATTCCATTCCATTCCATTCCATTCCATTCCATTCCATTCCATTCCATTCCGTTCCATTCTACTCGGGTTGATCTTTCCTTTCCATTCCATTCCATTCCATTCCATTCCATTCCAATCCATCCAATTCCGTTCTACTCGGGTTCATTCCATTCCATTCCATTCCTTTCCATTCCACTCCATACCATTCCATTCCGTTCTACTCGGGTTGATTCCATTCTATTCAATTCCATCCCATTCCATTCAATTCCATTCAATTCCATTCCATTCCATTCCATTCCATTCCATTCCGTTCCATTCCATTCTACTCGGTTGATTCCATTCTATTCCATTCCATTCCATTCGATTCCATTCGATTTGATTCGATTCCATTCCATTCAATTCCATTCCATTCCATTCCGTTCTACTCGGGTTCGTTCCATTCCGTTCCGTTCCATTCTGTTCCGTTCCGTTCCACTCCATTCCATTCCATTCCATTCCATTCCATTCCATTCCATTCCGTTCTACTCGGGTTGATTCCATTCTATTCCATTCCATTCCATTCCATTCGATTCCATTCGATTCCATTCCATTCCATTCCAATCCATTCCATTCCATTCCATTCCATTCTATTCTACTCGGGTTGATTCCATTCCATTCCATTGCATTCTGTTCCGTTCCATTCTGTTCCGTTCCGTTCCGTTCTACTCTGGTTGATTCCATTCTATTCCATTCCATTCCATTCCATTCCATTCCATTCCATTCCGTTTTACTTGGGTTGATCATTCCATTCCATTCCATTCCATTCCATTCCATTCCATTCCGTTCCGTTCTGCTCGGGTTGATCATTCCATTCCATTCCATTCCATTCCATTCCATTCCATTCCATTTCATTCCATTCCATTCCATTCCGTTCTACTCGGGTTGATTCCATTCCGTTCTGTTCCGCTCCGTTCCGTTCCGTTCTACTCGGGTTTACTCCATTCTATTCCATTCCATTGCATTCCATTCCATTCCATTCCATTCCATTCCATTCCATTCCATTCCATTCCATTCCATTCCGTTCTGCTCGGGTTGATCTTTCCATTCCATTCCATTCCATTCCATTCCATTCCATTCCATTCCATTCCATTCCATTCCATTCCATTCCATTCCATTCCATTCCATTCCATTCGATTCCATTCCATTCCATTCCATTCCGTTCTACTCGGGTTGATTCCATTCCGTTCCGTTAAGCTCCGTTCCGTTCCGTTCTACTTGGGTTTACTCCATTCTATTCCATTCCATTGCATTCCATTCCATTCCATTCCATTCCGTTCTGCTCGGGTTGATCATTCCATTCCATTCCATTCCATTCCATTCCACTCCATTCCATTCCATTCCACTCCTTTCCATTCCATTCCATTCCATTCCATTCCATTCCATCCCACTCCTTTCCATTCCATTCCATTCCATTCCATTCCATTCCATTCCATTCCATTCCATTCCACTCCTTTCCATTCCATTCCATTCATTCCATTCTATTCCATTGAATTCCATTCCATTCCATTCCATTCCATTCCATTCCATTCCATTCCATTCTGTTCTACTCGGGTTGATTCCATTCCGTTCCGTTCCGTTCCGTTCCGTTCCGTTCTACTCGGGTTGATTCCATTCCATTCCATTCCATTCCATTCCATTCCATTCCATTCCGTTCTACTCGGGTTTATTCCATTCCGTTCCGTTCCTCTCCGTTCCGTTCCGTTCTACTCGGGTTGATTCCATTCCATTCCATTCTTTCCATTCCATTCCATTCAATTCCATTCCATTCCATTCCATTCCATTCTGTTATGCTCGGGTTGATCATTCCATTCCATTCCATTCCATTCCATTCCATTCCATTCCATTCCATTCCATTCCATTCCTTTCCATTCCATTCCATTCCATTCCATTCCATTCCATTCCATTCCATTCCATTCCATTCCATTCCGTTCTACTCGGGTTGATTCCATTCCGTTCCGTTCCGCTCCGTTCCGTTCCGTTCTACTTGGGTTTACTCCATTCTATTCCATTCCATTGCATTCCATTCCATTCCATTCCATTCCATTCCCTTCCATTCCATTCCATTCCCTTCCTTTCCATTCCATTCGGTTCCATTCGATTCCATTTGATTCCATTCCAGTTCACTCCATTCCATTCCGTTCCGTTCCGTTCCGTTCCGTTCCGTTCCATTCCATTCCGTTCTACTCGGGTTGATTCCATTCTATTCCACTCCATTCCATTCAATTCAATTCGATTCCATTCGATTCCATTCGATTCCATTCCATTCCATTCCATTCCATTCCATTCCATTCCATTCTATTCCATTGAATTCCATTCCATTCCATTCCATTCCATTCCAATCCATTCCATTCTACTCGGGTTGATTCCATTCCATTCCATTCGATTCCATTCCATTCCATTCCATTCCTTTCCATTCCATTCCATTCGATTTCGTTCGATTCCATTCCATTCCATTCCATTCCATTCAATTCCATTCCATTCCATTCCGTTCTACTCGGGTTGATTCCATTCCATTCCATTCCATTCCATTCCATTCCATTCCATTCCATTCCATTCCATTCGATTCCATTCCATTTCACTCCATTCCATTCCATTCCATTCCGTTCCGTTCCGTTCCGTTCAGTTCCATTCCGTTCCATTCCATTCCGTTCTACTCGGGTTGATACCATTCTATTCCACTCCATTCCATTCGATTCCATTCCATTCCATTCCATTCCATTCCATTCCTTTCGATTCCATTCCATTCCATTCCATTCCATTCCATTCCAATCCATTCCATTCCATTCCATTCCATTCCATTCCATTCCATTCCGTTCTACTCGGGTTGATTCCGTTCCATTCCATTCCATTCGATTCCACTTCATTTCACTCCATTCCATTCCGTTCCGTTCTGTTCCGTTCCGTTCCTTTCCGTTCCGTTCTTTTCGGGTTGATTCCACTCTATTCCACTCCATTCCATTGGATTCCATTCGATTCCATTCCATTCCATTCCATTCCATTCCATTCCATTCCATTCCATTCTATTCTATTGAGTTCCATACCATTCCATTCCATTCCATTCCAATCCATTCCATTCTACTCGGGTTGATTCCATTCCATTCCATTCCATTCCATTCCATTCCATTCCATTGCAATCCATTCCATTCTACTCGGGTTGATTCCATTCCATTCCATTCCATTCCATTCCATTCTCTTCCTTTCCATTCCATTCGGTTCCATTCCATTCCATTCGATTCGATTCCATTTCACTCCATTCCATTCCGTTCCGTTCCGTTCCATTCCGTTCCGTTCCATTCCATTCCGTTCTACTCGGGTTGATTCCATTCCATTCCACTCCATTCCATTCGATTCAATTCGATTCCATTCGATACCATTCCATTCCATTCCATTCCATTCCATTCCATTCCATTCCATTCCATTCCATTCTATTCCATTGAATTCCATTCCATTCCATTCCATTCCATTCCAATCCATTCCATTCTACTCGGGTTGATTCCATTCCATTCCATTCGATTCCATTCCATTCCATTCCATTCCTTTCCATTCCATTCCGTTCCATTCCATTCGATTCGATTCCATTCCATTCCATTCCATTCAATTCCATTCCATTCCATTCCGTTCTACTCGGGTTCATTCCATTCCATTCCATTCCATTCCATTCCATTCTATTCCATTCAATTCCATTCGATTCCATTCCATTCCATTCCATTCCATTCCATTCCATTCCATTCCATTCCATTCCATTCCATTCCGTTCTACTCGGGTTGATACCATTCCATTCCATTCCATTCCATTCCATTCCATTCCATTCCATTCCATTGCATTGAATTCCATTCCATGGAATTCCATTCCATTCCATCGAATTCCATTCCATTCCATTCCATTCCATTCCATTACGTTCTACTCGGGTTGGTTCCATTCCATTCCATTCCATTCCATTCCATTCCATTCCATTCCATTCAATTCCATTCGATTCCATTCGATTGCATTCCATTCCATTCCATTCCATTCCATTCCATTCCATTCCATTCCATTCCAATCCATTCCATTCTACTCGGGTTGATTCCATTCCATTCCATTCTATTCCATTCCATTCCATTCCCTTAAATTACATTCCATTCGGTTCCATTCGATTCCATTGGATTCCATTCCATTTCACTCCATTCCATTCCGTTCCGTTCCGTTCCGTTCCGTTCCATTCCATTCTATTCGGGTTGATTCCATTCTATTCCACTCCATTCCATTCGATTCCATTCGATTCCATACGATTCCATTCGATTCCATTCCATTCCATTCCATTCCTTTCCATTCCATTCCATTCCATTCTATTCTATTGAATTCCATTCCATTCCATTCCATTCCATTCCTATCCATTCCATTCTTCTCGGGTTGATTCCATTCCATTCCATTCCATTCCATTCCATTCCATTCCATTCCATTCCATTCCGTTCTACTCGGGTTCATTCCATTCCATTCCATTCCATTCCATTCCATTCCATTCCGTTCTACTCGGGTCCATTCCATTCCTTTCCATTCCATTCGATTCCATTCCATTCCATTCCACTCCATTCCATTCCATTCCATTCCAATCCATTCCATTCTACTCGGGTTGATTCCTTTCCATTCCATTCCATTCCATTCCATTCCATTCCACTCCATTCCATTCCATTCCATTCCATTCCATTCCATTCCATTCCATTCCATTCCATTCCATTCCATTCCATTCCATTCCGTTCTACTCGGGTTGTTTCCCTTCCATTCCATTCCATTCCATTCCATTCCATTCCATTCCATTCCATTCCATTCCATTGAATTCCATTCCATTCCATTCCATTCCGTTCCATTCTATTCCATTCCATTCCATTCCATTCTATTCCATTTAATTCCATTCCATTCCATTCCATTCCATTCCATTCCATTCCATTCCATTCCATTCCATTCCGTTCTACTCAGGTTGATTCCATTCCATTCCATTCCATTCCATTCCATTCCATTCCATTCCATTCCATTCAATTCTATTGAATTCCATTCCATTCCATTCCATTCCATTCCAATCCATTCCATTCTACTCGGATTTATTCCATTCCATTCCATTCCATTCCATTCCATTCCAATCCATTCCATTCTACTCGGGTTGATTCCATTCCATTCCATTCCTTTCCATTCCATTCCATTCCATTCCATTCCCTTCCTTTCCATTCCATTCGGTTCCATTCGATTCCATTCGATTCCATTCCATTTCACTCCATTCCATTCCGTTCCGTTCCGTTCCGTTCCTTTCCGTTCCTTTCCCTTCCGTTCCATTCCATTCCGTTCTACTCGGGTTGATTCCATTCTATTCCACTCCATTCCATTCGATTCCATTCGATTCCATTCGATTCCATTCCATTCCATTCCATTCCATTCTATTTCATTCTATTCCATTGAATTCCATTCCATTCCATTCCATTCCATTCCATTCCAATCCATTCCATTCTACTCGGGTTGATTCCATTCCATTCCATTCGATTCCATTCCATTCCATTCCATTCCATTCCATTCCATTCCATTCCATTCCATTCCATTCCATTGGATTCCATTCCATTCCATTCCATTCCATTCCATTCAATTCCATTCCATTCCATTCCGTTCTACTCGGGTTCATTCCATTCCATTCCATTCCATTCCATTCCATTCCATTCCATTCCATTCCATTCCATTCCATTCGATTCCATTCCATTCCATTCCTTTCCATTCCATTCCATTCCATTCTATTCTATTCCATTTAATTCCATTCCATTCCATTCCATTCCATTCCATTCCATTCCATTCCATTCCGTTCTACTCGGGTAGATTCCGTTCCATTCCATTCCATTCCTTTCCATTCCATTCCATTCCATTGCATTCGATTCCATTCGATTCCATTGCATTGCATTCCATTCCATTCCATTCCATTCCATTCCAATCCATTCCATTCTACTCGGGTTGATTCCATTCCATTCCATTCCATTCCATTCCATTCCATTCTATTCCATTGAATTCCATTCCATTCCATTCCATTCCATTCCATTCCATTCCATTCCATTCCTTTCCATTCCATTCCATTCCATTCCATTCCATTCCATTCGATTCCATTCCATTCCATTCCATTCAATTCCTTTCCATTCCATTCCGTTCTAGTCGGGTTCATTCCATTCCATTCCATTCCATTCCATTCTATTCCATTCCATTCCACTCCATTCCATTCGATTCCATTCCATTCCATTCCATTCAATTCCTTTCCATTCCATTCCGTTCTAGTCGGGTTCATTCCATTCCATTCCATTCCATTCCATTCTATTCCATTCCATTCCACTCCATTCCATTCGATTCCATTCGATTCCATTCGATTCCATTCCATTCGATTCCATTCCATTCCAATCCATTCCATTCCATTCCATTCGATTCCATTCGATTCCATTCCATTCCATTCCATTCCATTCCATTCCATTCCATTCCATTCCATTCCATTCCATTCCGTTCTACTCGGGTTCATTCCATTCCATTCCATTCCATTCCATTGTATTCCATTCGATTCCATTCCATTCCATTCCATTCCATTCCATTCCATTCCATTCCATTCCATTCCTTTCCATTCCATTCCATTCCATTCCATTCTATTCCATTTAATTCCATTCCATTCCATTCCATTCCATTCCATTCCATTCCATTCCATTCCATTCCATTCCATTCCATTCCATGCCATTCCATGCCATTCGATTCCATTCGATTCCATTCCATACCATTCCATTCCATTCCATTCCAATCCATTCCATTCTACTCGGGTTGATTCCATTCCATTGCATTCCATTCCATTCCATTCCATTCCATTCCATTCCCTTCCTTTCCATTCCATTCGGTTCCATTCGATTCCATTCTATTCCATTCCATTTCTCTCCATTCCATTCCGTTCCGTTCCGTTCAGTTCCTTTCCGTTCCTTTCCGTTCCGTTCCATTCCATTCCGTTCTACTCGGGTTGATTGCATTCTATTCCACTCCATTCCATTCGATTCCATTCGATTCCATTCGATTCCTTTCCATTCCATTGCATTCCATTCTATTTCATTCTATTCCATTAAATTCCATTCCATTCCATTCCAATCCATTCCATTCTACTCGGGTTGATTCCATTCCATTCCATTCCATTCCATTCCATTCCATTCCATTCCATTCCATTCCATTCCATTCCATTCGTTTCCAATCCATTCCATTCCATTCCATTCCTTTCCATTCAATTCCATTCCATACCATTCCGTTCTACTCGGGTTCATTCCATTCCATTCCATTCCACTCCATTCTATTCCATTCCATTCCATTCCATTCCATTCCATTCCATTCCATTCCATTCCATTCCATTCCATTCCATTCCATTCCATTCCATTCCATTCCATTCCATTCCATTCCATTCCATTCCATTCCATTCGATTCCATTCCATTTCACACCATTCCATTCCATTCCGTTCTGTTCCGTTCCGTTCCGTTCCATTCCGTTCCATTCCATTCCGTTCTACTCGGGTTGTTTCCATTCTATTCCACTCCATTCCATTCGATTCCATTCCATTCCATTCCATTCCATTCCATTCCATTCCATTCCATTCCATTCCTTTCGATTCCATTCCATTCCATTCCATTCCATTCCATTCCATTCCATTCCATTCCATTCCATTCTACTCGGGTTGATTCCATTCCATTCCATTCCATTCCATTCCATTCCATTCCATTCCATTCCATTCCATTCCCTTCCATTCCATTCCATTCCCTTCCTTTCCATTCCATTCGGTTCCATTCGATTCCATTTGAGTCCATTCCAGTTCACTCCATTCCATTCCGTTCCGTTCCGTTCCGTTCCATTCCATTCCGTTCTACTCGGGTTGATTCCATTCTATTCCACTCCATTCCATTCAATTCAATTCGATTCCATTCGATTCCATTCGATTCCATTCCATTCCATTCCATTCCATTCCATTCCATTCTATTCCATTGAATTCCATTCCATTCCATTCCATTCCATTCCAATCCATTCCATTCTACTCGGGTTGATTCCATTCCATTCCATTCGATTCCATTCCATTCCATTCCATTCCTTTCCATTCCATTCCATTCGATTTCGTTCGATTCCATTCCATTCCATTCCATTCCATTCAATTCCATTCCATTCCATTCCGTTCTACTCGGGTTGATTCCATTCCATTCCATTCCATTCCATTCCATTCCATTCCATTCCATTCCATTCCATTCGATTCCATTCCATTTCACTCCATTCCATTCCATTCCATTCCGTTCCGTTCCGTTCCGTTCCGTTCCATTCCGTTCCATTCCATTCCGTTCTACTCGGGTTGATACCATTCTATTCCACTCCATTCCATTCGATTCCATTCCATTCCATTCCATTTTATTCCATTCCTTTCGATTCCATTCCATTCCATTCCATTCCATTCCATTCCAATCCATTCCATTCCATTCCATTCCATTCCATTCCGTTCCGTTCTACTCGGGTTCATTCCATTCCATTCCATTCCATTCCGTTCTACTCGGGTTGATTCCGTTCCATTCCATTCCATTCCATTCCATTCCATTCCATTGCATTCGATTCCATTCGATTCCATTGCATTCCATTCCATTCCATTCCATTCCTATCCATTACATTCTACTCGGGTTGATTCCCTTCCATTCCATTCCATTCCATTCCATTTCATTCCATTCAATTCCCTTTCATTCCATTCCATTCGGTTCCATTCGGTTCCATTCGATTCCATTCGATTCCACTTCATTTCACTCCATTCCATTCCGTTCCGTTCTGTTCCGTTCCGTTCCTTTCCGTTCCGTTCTTTTCGGGTTGATTCCACTCTATTCCACTCCATTCCATTCGATTCCATTCGATTCCATTCCATTCCATTCCATTCCATTCCATTCCATTCCATTCTATTCTATTGAATTCCATACCATTCCATTCCATTCCATTCCAATCCATTCCATTCTACTCGGGTTGATTCCATTCGATTCCATTCCATTCCATTCCATTCCATTCCATTCCATTCCATTGCAATCCATTCCATTCTACTCGGGTTGATTCCATTCCATTCCATTCCATTCCATTCCATTCTCTTCCTTTCCATTCCATTCGGTTCCATTCCATTCCATTCGATTCCATTCCATTTCACTCCATTCCATTCCGTTCCGTTCCGTTCCGTTCCGTTCCATTCCGTTCCGTTCCATTCCATTCCGTTCTACTCGGGTTGATTCCATTCCATTCCACTCCATTCCATTTGATTCAATTCGATTCCATTCGATACCATTCCATTCCATTCCATTCCATTCCATTCCATTCCATTCCATTCCATTCCATTCCATTCTATTCCATTGAATTCCATTCCATTCCATTCCATTCCATTCCAATCCATTCCATTCTACTCGGGTTGATTCCATTCCATTCCATTCGATTCCATTCCATTCCATTCCATTCCTTTCCATTCCATTCCGTTCCATTCCATTCGATTCGATTCCATTCCATTCCATTCCATTCAATTCCATTCCATTCCATTCCGTTCTACTCGGGTTCATTCCATTCCATTCCATTCCATTCCATTCTATTCCATTCAATTCCATTCGATTCCATTCCATTCCATTCCATTCCATTCCATTCCATTCCATTCCATTCCATTCCATTCCATTCCATTCCATTCCGTTCTACTCGGGTTGATACCATTCCATTCCATTCCATTCCATTCCATTCCATTCCATTCCATTGAATTCCATTCCATGGAATTCCATTCCATTCCATTGAATTCCATTCCATTCCATTCCATTCCATTCCATTCCGTTCTACTCGGGTTGATTCCATTCCATTCCATTCCATTCCATTCCATTCCATTCCATTCCATTCCATTCGATTCCATTCGATTGCATTCCATTCCATTCCATTCCATTCCATTCCATTCCATTCCATTCAATTCCAATCCATTCCATTCTACTCGGGTTGATTCCATTCCATTCCATTCTATTCCATTCCATTCCATTCCCTTAAATTACATTCCATTCGGTTCCATTCGATTCCATTGGATTCCATTCCATTTCACTCCATTCCATTCCGTTCCGTTCCGTTCCGTTCCGTTCCATTCCATTCTATTCGGGTTGATTCCATTCTATTCCACTCCATTCCATTCGATTCCATTCGATTCCATTCGATTCCATTCGATTCCATTCCATTCCATTCCATTCCATTCCATTCCATTCCATTCCATTCCATTCCATTCTATTCTATTGAACTCCATTCCATTCCATTCCATTCCATTCCTATCCATTCCATTCTTCTCGGGTTGATTCCATTCCATTCCATTCCATTCCATTCCATTCCATTCCATTCCATTCCATTCCATTCCATTCCATTCCGTTCTACTCGGGTTCATTCCATTCCATTCCATTCCATTCCATTCCATTCCATTCCATTCCATTCCGTTCTACTCGGGTCCATTCCATTCCTTTCCATTCCATTAGATTCCATTCCATTCCATTCCACTCCATTCCATTCCATTCCATTCCAATCCATTCCATTCTACTCGGGTTGATTCCTTTCCATTCCATTCCATTCCATTCCATTCCATTCCACTCCATTCCATTCCATTCCATTCCATTCCATTCCATTCCATTCCATTCCATTCCATTCCATTCCGTTCTACTCGGGTTGTTTCCCTTCCATTCCATTCCATTCCATTCCATTCCATTCCATTCCATTCCATTCCATTCCATTCCATTCCATTGAATTCCATTCCATTCCATTCCATTCCGTTCCATTCTATTCCATTCCATTCCATTCCATTCTATTCCATTTAATTCCATTCCATTCCATTCCATTCCATTCCATTCCATTCCATTCCATTCCGTTCTACTCAGGTTGATTCCGTTCCATTCCATTCCATTCCATTCCATTCCATTCCATTCCATTCTATTCTATTGAATTCCATTCCATTCCATTCCATTCCATTCCAATCCATTCCATTCTACTCGGATTTATTCCATTCCATTCCATTCCATTCCATTCCATTCCCATCCATACCATTCTACTCGGGTTGATTCCATTCCATTCCATTCCTTTCCATTCCATTCCATTCCATTCCATTCCCTTCCTTTCCATTCCATTCGGTTCCATTCGATTCCATTCGATTCCATTCCATTTCACTCCATTCCATTCCGTTCCGTTCCGTTCCGTTCCTTTCCGTTCCTTTCCGTTCCGTTCCATTCCATTCCGTTCTACTCGGGTTGATTCCATTCTATTCCACTCCATTCCATTCGATTCCATTCGATTCCATTCGATTCCATTCCATTCCATTCCATTCCATTCTATTTCATTCTATTCCATTGAATTCCATTCCATTCCATTCCATTCCATTCCATTCCAATCCATTCCATTCTAATCGGGTTGATTCCATTCCATTCCATTCGATTCCATTCCATTCCATTCCATTCCATTCCATTCCATTCCATTCCGTTCTACTCGGGTTGATTCCATTCCGTTCTGTTCCGCTCCGTTCCGTTTCGTTCTACTCGGGTTTACTCCATTCTATTCCATTCCATTGCATTCCATTCCATTCCATTCCATTCCATTCCATTCCATTCCATTCCATTCCGTTCTGCTCGGGTTGATCTTTCCATTCCATTCCATTCCATTCCATTCCATTCCATTCCATTCCGTTCTGCTCGGGTTGATCTTTCCATTCCATTCCATTCCATTCCATTCCATTCCATTCCATTCCATTCCATTCCATTCCATTCCTTTCCATTCCATTCGATTCCATTCCATTCCATTCCATTCCTTTCCGTTCTACTCGGGTTGATTCCATTCCGTTCCGTTCCGCTCCGTTCCGTTCAGTTCTACTTGGGTTTACTCCATTCTATTCCATTCCATTGCATTCCATTCCATTCCATTCCATTCCATTCCATTCCATTCCGTTCTGCTCGGGTTGATCATTCCATTCCATTCCATTCCATTCCATTCCATTCCACTCATTTCCATTCCATTCCATTCCATTCCATTCCATTCCATTCCATTCCACTCCTTTCCATTCCATTCCATTCCATTCCATTCCATTCCATTCCACTCCTTTCCATTCCATTCCATTCCACTCCATTCCATTCCACTCCTTTCCTTTCCATTCCATTCCACTCCATTCCATTCCATTCCATTCCATTCTATTCCGTTCCGTTATGCTCGGGTTGATCAATCCATTCCATTCCATTCCATTCCATTCCATTCCATTCCATTCCATTCCATTCCGTTCTACTCGGGTCCATTCCATTCCTTTCCATTCCATTAGATTCCATTCCATTCCATTCCACTCCATTCCATTCCATTCCATTCCAATCCATTCCATTCTACTCGGGTTGATTCCTTTCCATTCCATTCCATTCCATTCCATTCCATTCCACTCCATTCCATTCCATTCCATTCCATTCCATTCCATTCCATTCCATTCCATTCCATTCCGTTCTACTCGGGTTGTTTCCCTTCCATTCCATTCCATTCCATTCCATTCCATTCCATTCCATTCCATTCCATTCCATTGAATTCCATTCCATTCCATTCCATTCCGTTCCATTCTATTCCATTCCATTCCATTCCATTCTATTCCATTTAATTCCATTCCATTCCATTCCATTCCATTCCATTCCATTCCATTCCATTCCATTCCATTCCGTTCTACTCAGGTTGATTCCGTTCCATTCCATTCCATTCCATTCCATTCCATTCCATTCCATTCTATTCTATTGAATTCCATTCCATTCCTTTCCATTCCATTCCAATCCATTCCATTCTACTCGGATTTATTCCATTCCATTCCATTCCATTCCATTCCATTCCCATCCATACCATTCTACTCGGGTTGATTCCATTCCATTCCATTCCTTTCCATTCCATTCCATTCCATTCCATTCCCTTCCTTTCCATTCCATTCGGTTCCATTCGATTCCATTCGATTCCATTCCATTTCACTCCATTCCATTCCGTTCCGTTCCGTTCCGTTCCTTTCCGTTCCTTTCCGTTCCGTTCCATTCCATTCCGTTCTACTCGGGTTGATTCCATTCTATTCCACTCCATTCCATTCGATTCCATTCGATTCCATTCGATTCCATTCCATTCCATTCCATTCCATTCTATTTCATTCTATTCCATTGAATTCCATTCCATTCCATTCCATTCCATTCCATTCCAATCCATTCCATTCTAATCGGGTTGATTCCATTCCATTCCATTCGATTCCATTCCATTCCATTCCATTCCATTCCATTCCATTCCATTCCGTTCTACTCGGGTTGATTCCATTCCGTTCTGTTCCGCTCCGTTCCGTTTCGTTCTACTCGGGTTTACTCCATTCTATTCCATTCCATTGCATTCCATTCCATTCCATTCCATTCCATTCCATTCCATTCCATTCCATTCCGTTCTGCTCGGGTTGATCTTTCCATTCCATTCCATTCCATTCCATTCCATTCCATTCCATTCCGTTCTGCTCGGGTTGATCTTTCCATTCCATTCCATTCCATTCCATTCCATTCCATTCCATTCCATTCCATTCCATTCCATTCCATTCCTTTCCATTCCATTCGATTCCATTCCATTCCATTCCATTCCTTTCCGTTCTACTCGGGTTGATTCCATTCCGTTCCGTTCCGCTCCGTTCCGTTCAGTTCTACTTGGGTTTACTCCATTCTATTCCATTCCATTGCATTCCATTCCATTCCATTCCATTCCATTCCATTCCATTCCG
Source organism: Gorilla gorilla gorilla (assembly GCF_029281585.2). Lineage (NCBI taxonomy): Eukaryota > Metazoa > Chordata > Mammalia > Primates > Hominidae > Gorilla > Gorilla gorilla. The sequence continues at coordinate 60,107,813 of NC_073239.2, forward strand.
TTCTGCTCGGGTTGATCATTCCATTCCATTCCATTCCATTCCATTCCATTCCATTCCATTCCACTCCTTTCCATTCCATTCCATTCCATTCCATTCCATTCCATTCCATTCCACTCCTTTCCATTCCATTCCATTCCATTCCATTCCACTCCTTTCCATTCCATTCCATTCCATTCCATTCCATTCCACTCCTTTCCTTTCCATTCCATTCCACTCCATTCCATTCCATTCCATTCCATTCTATTCCGTTCCGTTATGCTCGGGTTGATCAATCCATTCCATTCCATTCCATTCCATTCCATTCCATTCCATTCCATTCCATTCTGTTCTACTCGGGTTGATTCCATTCCATTCAATTCCATTCCAATCCATTCCGCTCCATTCCATTCAATTCCATTCCTTTCCATTCCATTCCGTTCTACTCGGTTTCATTCCATTCCATCCCGTTCTGTTCCATTCCGTTCCGTTCCATTCCATTCCATTCCATTCCATTCAATTCCATTCCATTCCATTCCGTTCTACTCGGGTTCATTCCATTCCATTCCATTCCATTCCATTCCATTCTATTCCATTCAATTCCATTCGATTCCATTCCATTCCATTCCATTCCATTCCATTCCATTCCATTCCATTCCATTCCATTCCATTCCATTCCGTTCTACTCGGGTTGATACCATTCCATTCCATTCCATTCCATTCCATTCCATTCCATTCCATTCCATTGCATTGAATTCCATTCCATGGAATTCCATTCCATTCCATCGAATTCCATTCCATTCCATTCCATTCCATTCCATTACGTTCTACTCGGGTTGGTTCCATTCCATTCCATTCCATTCCATTCCATTCCATTCCATTCCATTCAATTCCATTCGATTCCATTCGATTGCATTCCATTCCATTCCATTCCATTCCATTCCATTCCATTCCATTCCATTCCAATCCATTCCATTCTACTCGGGTTGATTCCATTCCATTCCATTCTATTCCATTCCATTCCATTCCCTTAAATTACATTCCATTCGGTTCCATTCGATTCCATTGGATTCCATTCCATTTCACTCCATTCCATTCCGTTCCGTTCCGTTCCGTTCCGTTCCATTCCATTCTATTCGGGATGATTCCATTCTATTCCACTCCATTCCATTCGATTCCATTCGATTCCATACGATTCCATTCGATTCCATTCCATTCCATTCCATTCCTTTCCATTCCATTCCATTCCATTCTATTCTATTGAATTCCATTCCATTCCATTCCATTCCATTCCTATCCATTCCATTCTTCTCGGGTTGATTCCATTCCATTCCATTCCATTCCATTCCATTCCATTCCATTCCATTCCATTCCGTTCTACTCGGGTTCATTCCATTCCATTCCATTCCATTCCATTCCATTCCATTCCGTTCTACTCGGGTCCATTCCATTCCTTTCCATTCCATTCGATTCCATTCCATTCCATTCCACTCCATTCCATTCCATTCCATTCCAATCCATTCCATTCTACTCGGGTTGATTCCTTTCCATTCCATTCCATTCCATTCCATTCCATTCCACTCCATTCCATTCCATTCCATTCCATTCCATTCCATTCCATTCCATTCCATTCCATTCCATTCCGTTCTACTCGGGTTGTTTCCCTTCCATTCCATTCCATTCCATTCCATTCCATTCCATTCCATTCCATTCCATTCCATTGAATTCCATTCCATTCCATTCCATTCCGTTCCATTCTATTCCATTCCATTCCATTCCATTCTATTCCATTTAATTCCATTCCATTCCATTCCATTCCATTCCATTCCATTCCATTCCATTCCATTCCGTTCTACTCAGGTTGATTCCATTCCATTCCATTCCATTCCATTCCATTCCATTCCATTCCATTCCATTCAATTCTATTGAATTCCATTCCATTCCATTCCATTCCATTCCAATCCATTCCATTCTACTCGGATTTATTCCATTCCATTCCATTCCATTCCATTCCATTCCAATCCATTCCATTCTACTCGGGTTGATTCCATTCCATTCCATTCCTTTCCATTCCATTCCATTCCATTCCATTCCCTTCCTTTCCATTCCATTCGGTTCCATTCGATTCCATTCGATTCCATTCCATTTCACTCCATTCCATTCCGTTCCGTTCCGTTCCGTTCCTTTCCGTTCCTTTCCCTTCCGTTCCATTCCATTCCGTTCTACTCGGGTTGATTCCATTCTATTCCACTCCATTCCATTCGATTCCATTCGATTCCATTCGATTCCATTCCATTCCATTCCATTCCATTCTATTTCATTCTATTCCATTGAATTCCATTCCATTCCATTCCATTCCATTCCATTCCAATCCATTCCATTCTACTCGGGTTGATTCCATTCCATTCCATTCGATTCCATTCCATTCCATTCCATTCCATTCCATTCCATTCCATTCCATTCCATTCCATTCCATTGGATTCCATTCCATTCCATTCCATTCCATTCCATTCAATTCCATTCCATTCCATTCCGTTCTACTCGGGTTCATTCCATTCCATTCCATTCCATTCCATTCCATTCCATTCCATTCCATTCCATTCCATTCGATTCCATTCCATTCCATTCCTTTCCATTCCATTCCATTCCATTCTATTCTATTCCATTTAATTCCATTCCATTCCATTCCATTCCATTCCATTCCATTCCATTCCATTCCGTTCTACTCGGGTAGATTCCGTTCCATTCCATTCCATTCCTTTCCATTCCATTCCATTCCATTGCATTCGATTCCATTCGATTCCATTGCATTGCATTCCATTCCATTCCATTCCATTCCATTCCAATCCATTCCATTCTACTCGGGTTGATTCCATTCCATTCCATTCCATTCCATTACATTCCATTCTATTCCATTGAATTCCATTCCATTCCATTCCATTCCATTCCATTCCATTCCATTCCATTCCTTTCCATTCCATTCCATTCCATTCCATTCCATTCCATTCGATTCCATTCCATTCCATTCCATTCAATTCCTTTCCATTCCATTCCGTTCTAGTCGGGTTCATTCCATTCCATTCCATTCCATTCCATTCTATTCCATTCCATTCCACTCCATTCCATTCGATTCCATTCGATTCCATTCGATTCCATTCCATTCGATTCCATTCCATTCCAATCCATTCCATTCCATTCCATTCGATTCCATTCGATTCCATTCCATTCCATTCCATTCCATTCCATTCCATTCCATTCCATTCCATTCCATTCCATTCCGTTCTACTCGGGTTCATTCCATTCCATTCCATTCCATTCCATTGTATTCCATTCGATTCCATTCCATTCCATTCCATTCCATTCCATTCCATTCCATTCCATTCCTTTCCATTCCATTCCATTCCATTCCATTCTATTCCATTTAATTCCATTCCATTCCATTCCATTCCATTCCATTCCATTCCATTCCATTCCATTCCATGCCATTCCATGCCATTCGATTCCATTCGATTCCATTCCATACCATTCCATTCCATTCCATTCCAATCCATTCCATTCTACTCGGGTTGATTCCATTCCATTGCATTCCATTCCATTCCATTCCATTCCATTCCATTCCCTTCCTTTCCATTCCATTCGGTTCCATTCGATTCCATTCTATTCCATTCCATTTCTCTCCATTCCATTCCGTTCCGTTCCGTTCAGTTCCTTTCCGTTCCTTTCCGTTCCGTTCCATTCCATTCCGTTCTACTCGGGTTGATTCCATTCTATTCCACTCCATTCCATTCGATTCCATTCGATTCCATTCGATTCCTTTCCATTCCATTGCATTCCATTCTATTTCATTCTATTCCATTAAATTCCATTCCATTCCATTCCAATCCATTCCATTCTACTCGGGTTGATTCCATTCCATTCCATTCCATTCCATTCCATTCCATTCCATTCCATTCCATTCCATTCCATTCCATTCCATTCGTTTCCAATCCATTCCATTCCATTCCATTCCTTTCCATTCAATTCCATTCCATACCATTCCGTTCTACTCGGGTTCATTCCATTCCATTCCATTCCACTCCATTCTATTCCATTCCATTCCATTCCATTCCATTCCATTCCATTCCATTCCATTCCATTCCAATCCATTCCATTCCATTCCATTCCATTCCATTCCGTTCCGTTCTACTCGGGTTCATTCCATTCCATTCCATTCCATTCCGTTCTACTCGGGTTGATTCCGTTCCATTCCATTCCATTCCATTCCATTCCATTCCATTGCATTCGATTCCATTCGATTCCATTGCATTCCATTCCATTCCATTCCATTCCTATCCATTACATTCTACTCGGGTTGATTCCCTTCCATTCCATTCCATTCCATTCCATTTCATTCCATTCAATTCCCTTTCATTCCATTCCATTCGGTTCCATTCGGTTCCATTCGATTCCATTCGATTCCACTTCATTTCACTCCATTCCATTCCGTTCCGTTCTGTTCCGTTCCGTTCCTTTCCGTTCCGTTCTTTTCGGGTTGATTCCACTCTATTCCACTCCATTCCATTCGATTCCATTCGATTCCATTCCATTCCATTCCATTCCATTCCATTCCATTCCATTCTATTCTATTGAATTCCATACCATTCCATTCCATTCCATTCCAATCCATTCCATTCTACTCGGGTTGATTCCATTCGATTCCATTCCATTCCATTCCATTCCATTCCATTCCATTCCATTGCAATCCATTCCATTCTACTCGGGTTGATTCCATTCCATTCCATTCCATTCCATTCCATTCTCTTCCTTTCCATTCCATTCGGTTCCATTCCATTCCATTCGATTCCATTCCATTTCACTCCATTCCATTCCGTTCCGTTCCGTTCCGTTCCGTTCCATTCCGTTCCGTTCCATTCCATTCCGTTCTACTCGGGTTGATTCCATTCCATTCCACTCCATTCCATTTGATTCAATTCGATTCCATTCGATACCATTCCATTCCATTCCATTCCATTCCATTCCATTCCATTCCATTCCATTCCATTCCATTCTATTCCATTGAATTCCATTCCATTCCATTCCATTCCATTCCAATCCATTCCATTCTACTCGGGTTGATTCCATTCCATTCCATTCGATTCCATTCCATTCCATTCCATTCCTTTCCATTCCATTCCGTTCCATTCCATTCGATTCGATTCCATTCCATTCCATTCCATTCAATTCCATTCCATTCCATTCCGTTCTACTCGGGTTCATTCCATTCCATTCCATTCCATTCCATTCTATTCCATTCAATTCCATTCGATTCCATTCCATTCCATTCCATTCCATTCCATTCCATTCCATTCCATTCCATTCCATTCCATTCCGTTCTACTCGGGTTGATACCATTCCATTCCATTCCATTCCATTCCATTCCATTCCATTGAATTCCATTCCATGGAATTCCATTCCATTCCATTGAATTCCATTCCATTCCATTCCATTCCATTCCATTCCGTTCTACTCGGGTTGATTCCATTCCATTCCATTCCATTCCATTCCATTCCATTCCATTCCATTCCATTCGATTCCATTCGATTGCATTCCATTCCATTCCATTCCATTCCATTCCATTCCATTCCATTCAATTCCAATCCATTCCATTCTACTCGGGTTGATTCCATTCCATTCCATTCTATTCCATTCCATTCCATTCCCTTAAATTACATTCCATTCGGTTCCATTCGATTCCATTGGATTCCATTCCATTTCACTCCATTCCATTCCGTTCCGTTCCGTTCCGTTCCGTTCCATTCCATTCTATTCGGGTTGATTCCATTCTATTCCACTCCATTCCATTCGATTCCATTCGATTCCATTCGATTCCATTCGATTCCATTCGATTCCATTCCATTCCATTCCATTCCATTCCATTCCATTCCATTCCATTCCATTCTATTCTATTGAACTCCATTCCATTCCATTCCATTCCATTCCTATCCATTCCATTCTTCTCGGGTTGATTCCATTCCATTCCATTCCATTCCATTCCATTCCATTCCATTCCATTCCATTCCATTCCATTCCGTTCTACTCGGGTTCATTCCATTCCATTCCATTCCATTCCATTCCATTCCATTCCATTCCATTCCGTTCTACTCGGGTCCATTCCATTCCTTTCCATTCCATTAGATTCCATTCCATTCCATTCCACTCCATTCCATTCCATTCCATTCCAATCCATTCCATTCTACTCGGGTTGATTCCTTTCCATTCCATTCCATTCCATTCCATTCCATTCCACTCCATTCCATTCCATTCCATTCCATTCCATTCCATTCCATTCCATTCCATTCCATTCCGTTCTACTCGGGTTGTTTCCCTTCCATTCCATTCCATTCCATTCCATTCCATTCCATTCCATTCCATTCCATTCCATTCCATTGAATTCCATTCCATTCCATTCCATTCCGTTCCATTCTATTCCATTCCATTCCATTCCATTCTATTCCATTTAATTCCATTCCATTCCATTCCATTCCATTCCATTCCATTCCATTCCATTCCATTCCATTCCGTTCTACTCAGGTTGATTCCGTTCCATTCCATTCCATTCCATTCCATTCCATTCCATTCCATTCTATTCTATTGAATTCCATTCCATTCCATTCCATTCCATTCCAATCCATTCCATTCTACTCGGATTTATTCCATTCCATTCCATTCCATTCCATTCCATTCCCATCCATACCATTCTACTCGGGTTGATTCCATTCCATTCCATTCCTTTCCATTCCATTCCATTCCATTCCATTCCCTTCCTTTCCATTCCATTCGGTTCCATTCGATTCCATTCGATTCCATTCCATTTCACTCCATTCCATTCCGTTCCGTTCCGTTCCGTTCCTTTCCGTTCCTTTCCGTTCCGTTCCATTCCATTCCGTTCTACTCGGGTTGATTCCATTCTATTCCACTCCATTCCATTCGATTCCATTCGATTCCATTCGATTCCATTCCATTCCATTCCATTCCATTCCATTCTATTTCATTCTATTCCATTGAATTCCATTCCATTCCATTCCATTCCATTCCATTCCAATCCATTCCATTCTAATCGGGTTGATTCCATTCCATTCCATTCGATTCCATTCCATTCCATTCCATTCCATTCCATTCCATTCCATTCCGTTCTACTCGGGTTGATTCCATTCCGTTCTGTTCCGCTCCGTTCCGTTTCGTTCTACTCGGGTTTACTCCATTCTATTCCATTCCATTGCATTCCATTCCATTCCATTCCATTCCATTCCATTCCATTCCATTCCATTCCGTTCTGCTCGGGTTGATCTTTCCATTCCATTCCATTCCATTCCATTCCATTCCATTCCATTCCGTTCTGCTCGGGTTGATCTTTCCATTCCATTCCATTCCATTCCATTCCATTCCATTCCATTCCATTCCATTCCATTCCATTCCTTTCCATTCCATTCGATTCCATTCCATTCCATTCCATTCCTTTCCGTTCTACTCGGGTTGATTCCATTCCGTTCCGTTCCGCTCCGTTCCGTTCAGTTCTACTTGGGTTTACTCCATTCTATTCCATTCCATTGCATTCCATTCCATTCCATTCCATTCCATTCCATTCCATTCCGTTCTGCTCGGGTTGATCATTCCATTCCATTCCATTCCATTCCAATCCATTCCACTCATTTCCATTCCATTCCATTCCATTCCATTCCATTCCATTCCATTCCACTCCTTTCCATTCCATTCCATTCCATTCCATTCCATTCCATTCCACTCCTTTCCATTCCATTCCATTCCACTCCATTCCATTCCACTCCTTTCCTTTCCATTCCATTCCACTCCATTCCATTCCATTCCATTCCATTCTATTCCGTTCCGTTATGCTCGGGTTGATCAATCCATTCCATTCCATTCCATTCCATTCCATTCCATTCCATTCCATTCCATTCCGTTCTACTCGGGTCCATTCCATTCCTTTCCATTCCATTAGATTCCATTCCATTCCATTCCACTCCATTCCATTCCATTCCATTCCAATCCATTCCATTCTACTCGGGTTGATTCCTTTCCATTCCATTCCATTCCATTCCATTCCATTCCACTCCATTCCATTCCATTCCATTCCATTCCATTCCATTCCATTCCATTCCATTCCATTCCGTTCTACTCGGGTTGTTTCCCTTCCATTCCATTCCATTCCATTCCATTCCATTCCATTCCATTCCATTCCATTCCATTGAATTCCATTCCATTCCATTCCATTCCGTTCCATTCTATTCCATTCCATTCCATTCCATTCTATTCCATTTAATTCCATTCCATTCCATTCCATTCCATTCCATTCCATTCCATTCCATTCCATTCCATTCCGTTCTACTCAGGTTGATTCCGTTCCATTCCATTCCATTCCATTCCATTCCATTCCATTCCATTCTATTCTATTGAATTCCATTCCATTCCATTCCATTCCATTCCAATCCATTCCATTCTACTCGGATTTATTCCATTCCATTCCATACCATTCCATTCCATTCCCATCCATACCATTCTACTCGGGTTGATTCCATTCCATTCCATTCCTTTCCATTCCATTCCATTCCATTCCATTCCCTTCCTTTCCATTCCATTCGGTTCCATTCGATTCCATTCGATTCCATTCCATTTCACTCCATTCCATTCCGTTCCGTTCCGTTCCGTTCCTTTCCGTTCCTTTCCGTTCCGTTCCATTCCATTCCGTTCTACTCGGGTTGATTCCATTCTATTCCACTCCATTCCATTCGATTCCATTCGATTCCATTCGATTCCATTCCATTCCATTCCATTCCATTCTATTTCATTCTATTCCATTGAATTCCATTCCATTCCATTCCATTCCATTCCATTCCAATCCATTCCATTCTAATCGGGTTGATTCCATTCCATTCCATTCGATTCCATTCCATTCCATTCCATTCCATTCCATTCCATTCCATTCCGTTCTACTCGGGTTGATTCCATTCCGTTCTGTTCCGCTCCGTTCCGTTTCGTTCTACTCGGGTTTACTCCATTCTATTCCATTCCATTGCATTCCATTCCATTCCATTCCATTCCATTCCATTCCATTCCATTCCATTCCGTTCTGCTCGGGTTGATCTTTCCATTCCATTCCATTCCATTCCATTCCATTCCATTCCATTCCGTTCTGCTCGGGTTGATCTTTCCATTCCATTCCATTCCATTCCATTCCATTCCATTCCATTCCATTCCATTCCATTCCATTCCTTTCCATTCCATTCGATTCCATTCCATTCCATTCCATTCCTTTCCGTTCTACTCGGGTTGATTCCATTCCGTTCCGTTCCGCTCCGTTCCGTTCAGTTCTACTTGGGTTTACTCCATTCTATTCCATTCCATTGCATTCCATTCCATTCCATTCCATTCCATTCCATTCCATTCCGTTCTGCTCGGGTTGATCATTCCATTCCATTCCATTCCATTCCATTCCATTCCATTCCATTCCACTCCTTTCCATTCCATTCCATTCCATTCCATTCCATTCCATTCCATTCCACTCCTTTCCATTCCATTCCATTCCATTCCATTCCACTCCTTTCCATTCCATTCCATTCCATTCCATTCCATTCCACTCCTTTCCTTTCCATTCCATTCCACTCCATTCCATTCCATTCCATTCCATTCTATTCCGTTCCGTTATGCTCGGGTTGATCAATCCATTCCATTCCATTCCATTCCATTCCATTCCATTCCATTCCATTCCATTCTGTTCTACTCGGGTTGATTCCATTCCATTCAATTCCATTCCAATCCATTCCGCTCCATTCCATTCAATTCCATTCCTTTCCATTCCATTCCGTTCTACTCGGTTTCATTCCATTCCATCCCGTTCTGTTCCATTCCGTTCCGTTCCATTCCATTCCATTCCATTCCGTTCTACTCGTGTTGATTCTATTCCATTCCATTCCATTCCATTCTATTCCATTGAATTCCATTCCATTCCATTCCATTCCATTCCATTCCATTCCATTCCATTCCATTCCATTCCATTCCATTCCGTTCTACTCGGGTTGATTCCATTCCGTTCCGTTCCGTTCCGTTCCGTTCCGTTCTTCTCGGGTTGATTCCATTCCATTCCATTCCATTCCATTCCATTCCATTCCATTCCATTCCATTCCGTTCTACTCGGGTTGATTCCATTCCGTTCCATTCCATTCCATTCCATTCCATTCCATTCCATTCCATTCCATTCCATTCCATTCCATTCCATTCCATTCCATTCCATTCGATTCCATTCCATTCCATTCCATTCCATTCCAATCCATTCAATTCCATTCCGTTCTACTCGGGTTGATTCCGTTCCATTCCATTCCATTCCATTCCATTCCATTCCATTCCATTGCATTCGATTCCATTCCTTTCCATTCCATTCGATTCCATTCCATTCCATTCCATTCCGTTCTGCTCGGGTTGATCTTTCCATTCCATTCCATTCCATTCCATTCCATTCCATTCCATTCCACTCCTTTCCATTCCATTCCATTCCATTCCATTCCATTCCACTCCTTTCCATTCCATTCCATTCCATTCCATTCCATTCCACTCCTTTCCATTCCATTCCATTCCATTCCATTCCATTCCATTCCATTCCACTCCTTTCCATTCCATTCCATTCCATTCCATTCCATTCCACTCCTTTCCATTCCATTCCATTCCATTCCATTCCATTCCATTCCATTCCACTCCTTTCCATTCCATTCCATTCCACTACATTCCATTCCATTCCATTCCATTCTATTCCGTTCCGTTCTCCTCGGGTTGATCAATCCATTCCATTCCATTCCATTCCATTCCATTCCATTCCATTCCATTCCATTCCGTTCTACTCGGGTTGATTCCATTCTATTCAATTCCATTCCAATCCATTCCGCTCCATTGCATTCCATTCCATTCCTTTCCATTCCATTCCGTTCTACTCGGGTTCATTCCATTCCATTCCGTTCTGTTCCATTCCGTTCCGTTCCGTTCCATTCCATTCCATTCCATTCCGTTCTACTCGTGTTGATTCTATTCCATTCCATTCCATTCGATTCCATTCCATTGAATTCCATTCCATTCCATTCCATTCCATTCCATTCCATTCCATTCCATTCCATTCCGTTCTACTCGGGTTGATTCCATTCCGTTCCGTTCCGTTCCGTTCCGTTCCGTTCTACTCGGGTTGATTCCATTCCATTCCATTCCATTCCATTCCATTCCATTCCATTCTGTTCTACTCGGGTTGATTCCATTCCGTTCCGTTCCGCTCCGTTCCGTTCCGTTCTACTCGGGTTTACTCCATTCTATTCCATTCCATTCCATTCTCTACATTCCATTCCATTCCATTCCATTCTATTCCATTCCATTCTGTTGTGCTCGGGTTGATCATTCCATTCCATTCCATTCCATTCCATTCCATTCCATTCCATTCCATTCCATTCCATTCCTTTCCATTCCATTCCATTCCATTCCATTCCATTCCATTCCATTCCATTCCGTTCCATTCTACTCGGGTTGATCTTTCCTTTCCATTCCATTCCATTCCATTCCATTCCAATCCATCCAATTCCGTTCTGCTCGGGTTGATCATTCAATTCCATTCCATTCCATTCCATTCTATTCCATTCCATTCCACTCCATTCCATTCCATGCCATTCCACTCCTTTCCATTCCATTCCATTCCATTACATTACATTCCATTCCATTCCACTCCTTTCCATTCCATGCCATTCCACTCCTTTCCATTCCATTCCATTCCATTACATTACATTCCATTCCATTCCACTCCTTTCCATTCCATTCCATTCCATTCCATTCCATTCCATTCCATTCCACTCCTTTCCATTCCATTCCATTCCACTCCATTCCATTCCATTCCGTTCTACTTGAGTTCATTCCATTCCGTTCCGTTCCGTTCCGTTCCGTTCCATTCTATTCCATTCCATTCCGTTCTTCTCGAGTTGATTCCATTCTACTCCCTTCCATTCCATTCGATTCCATTCCGTTCTACTCGGGTTAATCATTCCATTCCATTGCATTCCATTCCATTCCATTCCATTCCGTTCTGCTCGGGTTGATCATTCCATTCCATTCCATTCCATTCCATTCCACTCCATTCCATTCCATTCCACTCCTTTCCATTCCATTCCATTCCATTCCATTCCATTCCATTCCACTCCTTTCCATTCCATTCCATTCCATTCCATTCCATTCCATTAAATTCCACTCCTTTCCATTCCATTCCATTCATTCCATTCTATTCCATTGAATTCCATTCCATTCCATTCCATTCCATTCCATTCCATTCCATTCCATTCCATTCCGTTCTACACGGGTTGATTCCATTCCGTTCCGTTCCGTTCCGTTCCGTTCCGTTCTACTCGGGTTGATTCCATTCCATTCCATTCCATTCCATTCCATTCCATTCCATTCCATTCCATTCCATTCCGTTCTACTCGGGTTTATTCCATTCCGTTCCGTTCCTCTCCGTTCCGTTCCGTTCTACTCGGGTTTACTCCATTCTATTCCATTCCATTCCATTCTTTCCATTCCATTCCATTCAATTCCATTCCATTCCATTCCATTCCATTCTGTTGTGCTCGGGTTGATCATTCCATTCCATTCCATTCCATTCCATTCCATTCCATTCCATTCCATTCCATTCCATTCCATTCCATTCCATTCCTTTCCATTCCATTCGATTCCATTCCATTCCATTCCATTCCATTCCATTCCATTCCATTCCATTCCGTTCTACTCGGGTTGATTCCATTCCGTTCCATTCCGCTCCGTTCCGTTCCGTTCTACTTGGGTTTACTCCATTCTATTCCATTCCATTGCATTCCATTCCATTCCATTCCATTCCATTCCATTCCATTCCATTCCATTCCATTCCATTCCGTTCTGCTCGGCTTGATCATTCCATTCCATTCCATTCCATTCCATTCTATTCCATTCCATTCCACTCCATTCCATTCCATTCCATTCCACTCCTTTCCATTCCATTCCATTCCATTCCATTCCACTCCTTTCCATTCCATTCCATTCCATTCCATTCCATTCCATTCCACTCCTCTCCATTCCATTCCATTCCATTCCATTCCATTCCATTCCATTCCATTCCATTCCATTCCATTCCACTCCTTTCCATTCCATTCCATTCCACTCCATTCCATTCCATTCCATTCCATTCTATTCCGTTCCGTTCTGCTCGGGTTGATCATTCCATTCCATTCCATTCCATTCCATTCCATTCCATTCCATTCCATTCCATTCCATTCCATTGCATTCCGTTCTACTAGTGTTGATTCCATTCTATTCAATTCCATTCCAATCCTTTCCGCTCCATTCCATTCCATTCCATTCCATTCCGTTCTACTCGTGTTCATTCCATTCCATTCCGTTCGGTTCCATTCCGTTCCGTCCCATTCCATTCCATTCCATTCAGTTCTACTCGGGTTGATTCTATTCCATGCCATTCCATTCCATTCTATTCCATTGAATTCCATTCCATTCCATTCCATTCCATTGAATTCCATTCCATTCCATTCCGTTCTACTCGGGTTGATTCCATTCCGTTCCGTTCCGTTCCGTTCCGTTCCGTTCTACTCGGGTTGATTCCATTCTATTCCATTCCTTTCCATTCCATTCCATTCCATTCCATTCCATTCCATTCCATTCCATTCCTCTCTGTTCCATTCCATTCCGTTCTACTTGGGTTGATCATGCCATTCCATTCCATTCAATTCCATTCCGTTCCGTTCTACTCGGGTGGATCATTCCATTCCATTCCATTCCATTCCATTCCATTCCATTCCGTTCCGTTCTACTCGGGTTGATTCCATTCTATTCCATTCCATTCCATTCGATTCCACTCGACTCCATTCGATTCCGTTCGATTCCATTCCATTCCATTCCATTCCATTCCATTCCGTTCTACTCGTGTTGATTCCTTTCCACTCCATTCCTTTCCGTTCCATTCCATTCCATTCCATTCCATTCCGTTCTACTCGGGTTGATCATTCCATTCCATTCCATTCCATTCCATTCCATTCCGTTCCATTCTACTCGGGTTCATTCCACTCCATTCCTTTCCGTTCCATTCCTTTCCGTTCCATTCCATTCCATTCCATTCCATTCCGTTCAACTCGGGTTGATTCCATTCTATTCCATTCCATTCCATTCCATTCCATTCCATTCCATTCCATTCCATTCCATTCCATTCCATTCCATTCTACTCGGGTTGATTCCATTCTATTCCATTCCATTCCATTCCATTCAATTCCATACCAATCCATTCCATTCCATTGCATTTCTTTCTACTCGGGTTCATTCCGTTCCGTTCCGTTCTGTTCCGTTCCATTCCATTCCATTCCGTTCTACTCGGGTTGATTCCAATCTATTCGATTCCATTCCATTCGATTCCATTCCATTCGATTCCATTCCATTCCATTCCATTCCATTCCACTGCATTCCATTCCGTTCTACTCGGGTTCTTTCCATTCCATTCCGTTGCGTTCCATTCCATTCCATTCCATTCCAGTCCATTCCGTTCTACTCGGGTTGAATCCATTCTATTCCATTCCATTCCATTCCATTCCGTTCCATTCCATTCCATTCCATTCCATTCTATTCCGTTCTACTCGGGTTGATTCCATTCTATTCCATTCCATTCCATTCCATTCCATTCCATTCCATTCCATTCCATTCCGTTCTACTCGGGTTGATCATTCCATCCCATTCCATTCCATTCCATTCCATTCCATTCCATTCCATTCCATTCCGTTCTACTCGGGTGAATCATTCCATTCCATTCCATTCCGTTCCATTCCATTCCATTCCATGCCATTCCGTTCTACTCGGGTTCATTCCATTCCGTTCCGTTCCGTTCCATTCCGTTCCGTTCCATTCCATTCCATTCCATTCCATTCCATTCCATTCGATTCCATTCCATTCCATTCCATTCAATTCCATTCCATTCCATTCCATTCCATTCCATTCCATTCCGTTCAACTCGGGTTGATTCCATTCTATTCCGTTCCATTCCATTCCATTCAATTCCATTCCATTCCATTCCAATCCGTTCTACTCGGGTTGATTCCATTCCATTCCATTCCGTTCCATTCCGTTCCGTTCCGTTCCGTTCCGTTCTACTCGGGTTGGTTTTACTCTGGTTGATTCCACTCTATTCCGTTCCATTCCATTCCATTCCTTTCTACTCGGATTGATCATTCCATTCCATTCCATTCCATTCCATTCCATTCCATTCCATTCCATTCCATTCCATTCCATTCCATTCCGTTGCATTCCATTCCATTCCATTCCATTCCAGTCCATTCCATTCCGTTCCATTCCATTCCATTCCATTCCATTCCATTCCCTTCAACTCGGGTTGATTCCATTCTATTCCATTCCATTCCATTCCATTCCATTCCATTCCATTCCGTTCTACTCGGGTTGATCATTCCATTCCTTTCCATTCCATTGCATTCCATTCCATTCCATTCCATTCCATTCCATTCCGTTCTACTCGGGTTGATCGTTCCATTCCATTTCATTCCGTTCCATTCCATTCCATTCCTTTCCATTCCGTTCTACTCGGGTTGATTCCATTCTATTCCATTCCATTCCATTAGATTCCATTTGATTCCATTCCATTCCATTCCATTCCATTCCAATCCATTCCATTCCATTCCATTCTATTCAATTCCATTCCGTTCTACTCAGGTTGATTCCCTTCCACTCCATCCCGTTCCATTCCATTCCGTTCCGTTCCGTTCCGTTCTACTCGGTTTGATTCCATTCTATTCCATTCCATTCCATTCCATTCCGTTCTACTCGGGTTGATCATTCCATTCCATTCCATTCCATTCCATTCCATTCCATTCCATTCCATTCCATTCGGTTCTACTCGGGTTCTTTCCATTCCGTTCCATTCAATTCCGTTCTACTCGGGTTGATTCCATGCCACTCCATTCCATTCCGTTCCATTCCGTTCCATTCCGTTCCGTTATACTCGGGTTGAATCCATTCTATTCCATTCCATTCCATTCCATTCCATTCCATTCCATTCCATTCCGTTCCATTGGATTCCATTCCATTCCATTCCATTCCATTCCATTCAATTCCATTCCATTCCATTCTGTTCTACTCGGGTTCATTCCATTCCATTCCATTCCATTCCATTCCATTCCATTCCATTCCATTCCATTCCATTCCATTCCATTCCATTCCATTCCATTCCATTCTATTCCATTCCATTCCATTCCATTCGATTCCATTCCATTCCATTCCTTTCCATTCCATTCCATTCCATTCTATTCTATTCCATTTAATTCCATTCCATTCCATTCCATTCCATTCCATTCCATTCCATTCCATTCCATTCCGTTCTACTCGGGTAGATTCCGTTCCATTCCATTCCATTCCTTTCCATTCCATTCCATTCCATTGCATTCGATTCCATTCGATTCCATTGCATTGCATTCCATTCCATTCCATTCCATTCCAATCCATTACATTCTACTCGGGTTGATTCCATTCCATTCCATTCCATTCCATTCCATTCCGTTTTACTTGGTTTGATCATTCCATTCCATTCCATTCCATTCCATTCCATTCCGTTCCGTTCTGCTCGGGTTGATCATTCCATTCCATTCCATTCCATTCCATTCCATTCCATTCCATTCCATTCCATTCCATTCCATTCCATTCCGTTCTACTCGGGTTGATTCCATTCCGTTCTGTTCCGCTCCGTTCCGTTCCGTTCTACTCGGGTTTACTCCATTCTATTCCATTCCATTGCATTCCATTCCATTCCATTCCATTCCATTCCATTCCATTCCATTCCATTCCGTTCTGCTCGGGTTGATCTTTCCATTCCATTCCATTCCATTCCATTCCATTCCATTCCATTCCGTTCTGCTCGGGTTGATCTTTCCATTCCATTCCATTCCATTCCATTCCATTCCATTCCATTCCATTCCATTCCATTCCATTCCATTCCATTCCTTTCCATTCCATTCGATTCCATTCCATTCCATTCCATTCCATTCCGTTCTACTCGGGTTGATTCCATTCCGTTCCGTTCCGCTCCGTTCCGTTCTGTTCTACTTGGGTTTACTCCATTCTATTCCATTCCATTGCATTCCATTCCATTCCATTCCATTCCATTCCATTCCATTCCATTCCGTTCTGCTCGGGTTGATCATTCCATTCCATTCCATTCCATTCCATTCCATTCCACTCATTTCCATTCCATTCCATTCCATTCCATTCCATTCCATTCCATTCCACTCCTTTCCATTCCATTCCATTCCATTCCATTCCATTCCATTCCACTCCTTTCCATTCCATTCCATTCCACTCCATTCCATTCCACTCCTTTCCTTTCCATTCCATTCCACTCCATTCCATTCCATTCCATTCCATTCTATTCCGTTCCGTTATGCTCGGGTTGATCAATCCATTCCATTCCATTCCATTCCATTCCATTCCATTCCATTCCATTCCATTCTGTTCTACTCGGGTTGATTCCATTCTATTCAATTCCATTCCAATCCATTCCGCTCCATTCCATTCAATTCCATTCCTTTCCATTCCATTCCGTTCTACTCGGTTTCATTCCATTCCATCCCGTTCTGTTCCATTCCGTTCCGTTCCATTCCATTCCATTCCATTCCGTTCTACTCGTGTTGATTCTATTCCATTCCATTCCATTCCATTCTATTCCATTGAATTCCATTCCATTCCATTCCATTCCATTCCATTCCATTCCATTCCATTCCATTCCATTCCATTCCGTTCTACTCGGGTTGATTCCATTCCGTTCCGTTCCGTTCCGTTCCGTTCCGTTCTACTCGGGTTGATTCCATTCCATTCCATTCCATTCCATTCCATTCCATTCCATTCCATTCCATTCCATTCCATTCCGTTCTACTCGGGTTGATTCCATTCCGTTCCATTCCATTCCATTCCATTCCATTCCATTCCATTCCATTCCATTCCATTCGATTCCATTCCATTCCATTCCATTCCATTCCATTCCAATCCATTCAATTCCATTCCGTTCTACTCGGGTTGATTCCGTTCCATTCCATTCCATTCCATTCCATTCCATTCCATTCCATTGCATTCGATTCCATTCCTTTCCATTCCATTTGATTCCATTCCATTCCATTCCATTCCGTTCTGCTCGGGTTGATCTTTCCATTCCATTCCATTCCATTCCATTCCATTCCATTCCATTCCATTCCATTCCATTCCACTCCTTTCCATTCCATTCCATTCCATTCCATTCCATTCCATTCCACTCCTTTCCATTCCATTCCATTCCATTCCATTCCATTCCATTCCACTCCTTTCCATTCCATTCCATTCCATTCCATTCCATTCCATTCCACTCCTTTCCATTCCATTCCATTCCATTCCATTCCACTCCTTTCCATTCCATTCCATTCCATTCCATTCCATTCCATTCCACTCCTTTCCATTCCATTCCATTCCACTACATTCCATTCCATTCCATTCCATTCTATTCCGTTCCGTTCTCCTCGGGTTGATCAATCCATTCCATTCCATTCCATTCCATTCCATTCCATTCCATTCCATTCCATTCCGTTCTACTCGGGTTGATTCCATTCTATTCAATTCCATTCCAATCCATTCCGCTCCATTCCATTCCATTCCATTCCTTTCCATTCCATTCCGTTCTACTCGGGTTCATTCCATTCCATTCCGTTCTGTTCCATTCCGTTCCGTTCCGTTCCATTCCATTCCATTCCATTCCGTTCTACTCGTGTTGATTCTATTCCATTCCATTCCATTCGATTCTATTCCGTTGAATTCCATTCCATTCCATTCCATTCCATTCCATTCCATTCCATTCCGTTCTACTCGGGTTGATTCCATTCCGTTCCGTTCCGTTCCGTTCCGTTCCGTTCTACTCGGGTTGATTCCATTCCATTCCATTCCATTCCATTCCATTCCATTCCATTCCATTCCATTCCATTCTGTTCTACTCGGGTTGATTCCATTCCGTTCCGTTCCGCTCCGTTCCGTTCCGTTCTACTCGGGTTTACTCCATTCTATTCCATTCCATTCCATTCTCTACATTCCATTCCATTCCATTCCATTCTATTCCATTCCATTCTGTTGTGCTCGGGTTGATCATTCCATTCCATTCCATTCCATTCCATTCCATTCCATTCCATTCCATTCCATTCCTTTCCATTCCATTCCATTCCATTCCATTCCATTCCATTCCATTCCATTCCGTTCCATTCTACTCGGGTTGATCTTTCCTTTCCATTCCATTCCATTCCATTCCATTCCAATCCATCCAATTCCGTTCTGCTCGGGTTGATCATTCCATTCCATTCCATTCCATTCCATTCTATTCCATTCCATTCCACTCCATTCCATTCCATGCCATTCCACTCCTTTCCATTCCATTCCATTCCATTACATTACATTACATTCCATTCCACTCCTTTCCATTCCATGCCATTCCACTCCTTTCCATTCCATTCCATTCCATTACATTACATTACATTCCATTCCACTCCTTTCCATTCCATTCCATTCCATTCCATTCCATTCCATTCCACTCCTTTCCATTCCATTCCATTCCACTCCATTCCATTACATTCCGTTCTACTTGAGTTCATTCCATTCCGTTCCGTTCCGTTCCGTTCCGTTCCATTCTATTCCATTCCATTCCGTTCTACTCGAGTTGATTCCATTCTACTCCATTCCATTCCATTCGATTCCATTCCGTTCTACTCGGGTTAATCATTCCATTCCATTCCACTCCATTCCATTCCATTCCATTCCATTCCATTCCATTCCGTTCCATTCTACTCGGGTTGATCTTTCCTTTCCATTCCATTCCATTCCATTCCATTCCAATCCATCCAATTCCGTTCTACTCGGGTTCATTCCATTCCATTCCATTCCTTTCCATTCCACTCCATACCATTCCATTCCGTTCTACTCGGGTTGATTCCATTCTATTCAATTCCATCCCATTCCATTCAATTCCATTCAATTCCATTCCATTCCATTCCATTCCATTCCATTCCATTCCATTCCATTCCATTCTACTCGGTTGATTCCATTCTATTCCATTCCATTCCATTCGATTCCATTCGATTTGATTCGATTCCATTCCATTCAATTCCATTCCATTCCATTCCGTTCTACTCGGGTTCGTTCCATTCCGTTCCGTTCCATTCTGTTCCGTTCCGTTCCACTCCATTCCATTCCATTCCATTCCATTCCATTCCATTCCATTCCGTTCTACTCGGGTTGATTCCATTCTATTCCATTCCATTCCATTCCATTCGATTCCATTCGATTCCATTCCATTCCATTCCAATCCATTCCATTCCATTCCATTCCATTCTATTCTACACGGGTTGATTCCATTCCATTCCATTTCATTCTGTTCCGTTCCATTCTGTTCCGTTCCGTTCCGTTCTACTCTGGTTGATTCCATTCTATTCCATTCCATTCCATTCCATTCCATTCCATTCCATTCCATTCCATTCCATTCCGTTTTACTTGGGTTGATCATTCCATTCCATTCCATTCCATTCCATTCCATTCCGTTCCGTTCTGCTCCGGTTGATCATTCCATTCCATTCCATTCCATTCCATTCCATTCCATTCCATTTCATTCCATTCCATTCCATTCCGTTCTACTCGGGTTGATTCCATTCCGTTCTGTTCCGCTCCGTTCCGTTCCGTTCTACTCGGGTTTACTCCATTCTATTCCATTCCATTGCATTCCATTCCATTCCATTCCATTCCATTCCATTCCATTCCATTCCATTCCATTCCGTTCTGCTCGGGTTGATCTTTCCATTCCATTCCATTCCATTCCATTCCATTCCATTCCATTCCATTCCATTCCATTCCATTCCATTCCATTCCTTTCCATTCCATTCGATTCCATTCCATTCCATTCCATTCCATTCCGTTCTACTCGGGTTGATTCCATTCCGTTCCGTTAAGCTCCGTTCCGTTCCGTTCTACTTGGGTTTACTCCATTCTATTCCATTCCATTGCATTCCATTCCATTCCATTCCATTCCGTTCTGCTCGGGTTGATCATTCCATTCCATTCCATTCCATTCCATTCCACTCCATTCCATTCCATTCCACTCCTTTCCATTCCATTCCATTCCATTCCATTCCATTCCATCCCACTCCTTTCCATTCCATTCCATTCCATTCCATTCCATTCCATTCCATTCCATTCCACTCCTTTCCATTCCATTCCATTCATTCCATTCTATTCCATTGAATTCCATTCCATTCCATTCCATTCCATTCCATTCCATTCCATTCCATTCCATTCTGTTCTACTCGGGTTGATTCCATTCCGTTCCGTTCCGTTCCGTTCCGTTCCGTTCTACTCGGGTTGATTCCATTCCATTCCATTCCATTCCATTCCATTCCATTCCATTCCATTCCATTCCATTCCATTCCATTCCGTTCTACTCGGGTGTATTCCATTCCGTTCCGTTCCTCTCCGTTCCGTTCCGTTCTACTCGGGTTTACTCCATTCTATTCCATTCCATTCCATTCTTTCCATTCCATTCCATTCAATTCCATTCCATTCCATTCCATTCCATTCTGTTATGCTCGGGTTGATCATTCCATTCCATTCCATTCCATTCCATTCCATTCCATTCCATTCCATTCCATTCCATTCCATTCCATTCCGTTCTACTCGGGTAGATTCCGTTCCATTCCATTCCATTCCTTTCCATTCCATTCCATTCCATTGCATTCGATTCCATTCGATTCCATTGCATTGCATTCCATTCCATTCCATTCCATTCCAATCCATTACATTCTACTCGGGTTGATTCCATTCCATTCCATTCCATTCCATTCCATTCCGTTTTACTTGGTTTGATCATTCCATTCCATTCCATTCCATTCCATTCCATTCCGTTCCGTTCTGCTCGGGTTGATCATTCCATTCCATTCCATTCCATTCCATTCCATTCCATTCCATTCCATTCCATTCCATTCCATTCCGTTCTACTCGGGTTGATTCCATTCCGTTCTGTTCCGCTCCGTTCCGTTCCGTTCTACTCGGGTTTACTCCATTCTATTCCATTCCATTGCATTCCATTCCATTCCATTCCATTCCATTCCATTCCATTCCATTCCGTTCTGCTCGGGTTGATCTTTCCATTCCATTCCATTCCATTCCATTCCATTCCATTCCATTCCGTTCTGCTCGGGTTGATCTTTCCATTCCATTCCATTCCATTCCATTCCATTCCATTCCATTCCATTCCATTCCATTCCATTCCATTCCATTCCTTTCCATTCCATTCGATTCCATTCCATTCCATTCCATTCCATTCCATTCCGTTCTACTCGGGTTGATTCCATTCCGTTCCGTTCCGCTCCGTTCCGTTCCGTTCTACTTGGGTTTACTCCATTCTATTCCATTCCATTGCATTCCATTCCATTCCATTCCATTCCATTCCATTCCATTCCGTTCTGCTCGGGTTGATCATTCCATTCCATTCCATTCCATTCCATTCCATTCCACTCATTTCCATTCCATTCCATTCCATTCCATTCCATTCCATTCCATTCCACTCCTTTCCATTCCATTCCATTCCATTCCATTCCATTCCATTCCACTCCTTTCCATTCCATTCCATTCCACTCCATTCCATTCCACTCCTTTCCTTTCCATTCCATTCCACTCCATTCCATTCCATTCCATTCCATTCTATTCCGTTCCGTTATGCTCGGGTTGATCAATCCATTCCATTCCATTCCATTCCATTCCATTCCATTCCATTCCATTCCATTCTGTTCTACTCGGGTTGATTCCATTCTATTCAATTCCATTCCAATCCATTCCGCTCCATTCCATTCAATTCCATTCCTTTCCATTCCATTCCGTTCTACTCGGTTTCATTCCATTCCATCCCGTTCTGTTCCATTCCGTTCCGTTCCATTCCATTCCATTCCATTCCGTTCTACTCGTGTTGATTCTATTCCATTCCATTCCATTCCATTCTATTCCATTGAATTCCATTCCATTCCATTCCATTCCATTCCATTCCATTCCATTCCATTCCATTCCATTCCATTCCGTTCTACTCGGGTTGATTCCATTCCGTTCCGTTCCGTTCCGTTCCGTTCCGTTCTACTCGGGTTGATTCCATTCCATTCCATTCCATTCCATTCCATTCCATTCCATTCCATTCCATTCCATTCCATTCCATTCCGTTCTACTCGGGTTGATTCCATTCCGTTCCATTCCATTCCATTCCATTCCATTCCATTCCATTCCATTCCATTCCATTCGATTCCATTCCATTCCATTCCATTCCATTCCATTCCAATCCATTCAATTCCATTCCGTTCTACTCGGGTTGATTCCGTTCCATTCCATTCCATTCCATTCCATTCCATTCCATTCCATTGCATTCGATTCCATTCCTTTCCATTCCATTCGATTCCATTCCATTCCATTCCATTCCGTTCTGCTCGGGTTGACCTTTCCATTCCATTCCATTCCATTCCATTCCATTCCATTCCATTCCATTCCATTCCATTCCACTCCTTTCCATTCCATTCCATTCCATTCCATTCCATTCCATTCCACTCCTTTCCATTCCATTCCATTCCATTCCATTCCATTCCACTCCTTTCCATTCCATTCCATTCCATTCCATTCCATTCCATTCCATTCCACTCCTTTCCATTCCATTCCATTCCATTCCATTCCACTCCTTTCCATTCCATTCCATTCCATTCCATTCCATTCCATTCCACTCCTTTCCATTCCATTCCATTCCACTACATTCCATTCCATTCCATTCCATTCTATTCCGTTCCTTTCTCCTCGGGTTGATCAATCCATTCCATTCCATTCCATTCCATTCCATTCCATTCCATTCCATTCCGTTCTACTCGGGTTGATTCCATTCTATTCAATTCCATTCCAATCCTTTCCGCTCCATTCCATTCCATTCCATTCCTTTCCATTCCATTCCGTTCTACTCGGGTTCATTCCATTCCATTCCGTTCTGTTCCATTCCGTTCCGTTCCGTTCCATTCCATTCCATTCCATTCCGTTCTACTCGTGTTGATTCTATTCCATTCCATTCCATTCGATTCTATTCCGTTGAATTCCATTCCATTCCATTCCATTCCATTCCATTCCATTCCATTCCGTTCTACTCGGGTTGATTCCATTCCGTTCCGTTCCGTTCCGTTCCGTTCCGTTCTACTCGGGTTGATTCCATTCCATTCCATTCCATTCCATTCCATTCCATTCCATTCCATTCCATTCCATTCTGTTCTACTCGGGTTGATTCCATTCCGTTCCGTTCCGCTCCGTTCCGTTCCGTTCTACTCGGGTTTACTCCATTCTATTCCATTCCATTCCATTCTCTACATTCCATTCCATTCCATTCCATTCTATTCCATTCCATTCTGTTGTGCTCGGGTTGATCATTCCATTCCATTCCATTCCATTCCATTCCATTCCATTCCATTCCATTCCATTCCTTTCCATTCCATTCCATTCCATTCCATTCCATTCCATTCCATTCCATTCCATTCCGTTCCATTCTACTCGGGTTGATCTTTCCTTTCCATTCCATTCCATTCCATTCCATTCCAATCCATCCAATTCCGTTCTGCTCGGGTTGATCATTCCATTCCATTCCATTCCATTCCATTCTATTCCATTCCATTCCACTCCATTCCATTCCATGCCATTCCACTCCTTTCCATTCCATTCCATTCCATTACATTACATTACATTCCATTCCACTCCTTTCCATTCCATGCCATTCCACTCCTTTCCATTCCATTCCATTCCATTACATTACATTCCATTCCATTCCACTCCTTTCCATTCCATTCCATTCCATTCCATTCCATTCCATTCCACTCCTTTCCATTCCATTCCATTCCACTCCATTCCATTACATTCCGTTCCACTTGAGTTCATTCCATTCCGTTCCGTTCCGTTCCGTTCCGTTCCATTCTATTCCATTCCATTCCGTTCTACTCGAGTTGATTCCATTCTACTCCATTCCATTCCATTCGATTCCATTCCGTTCTACTCGGGTTAATCATTCCATTCCATTCCATTCCATTCCATTCCATTCCATTCCATTCCATTCCATTCCATTCCGTTCCATTCTACTCGGGTTGATCTTTCCTTTCCATTCCATTCCATTCCATTCCATTCCAATCCATCCAATTCCGTTCTACTCGGATTCATTCCATTCCATTCCATTCCTTTCCATTCCACTCCATACCATTCCATTACGTTCTACTCGGGTTGATTCCATTCTATTCAATTCCATCCCATTCCATTCAATTCCATTCAATTCCATTCCATTCCATTCCATTCCATTCCATTCCATTCCATTCTATTCTACTCGGTTGATTCCATTCTATTCCATTCCATTCCATTCGATTCCATTCGATTTGATTCGATTCCATTCCATTCAATTCCATTCCATTCCATTCCGTTCTACTCGGGTTCGTTCCATTCCGTTCCGTTCCATTCTGTTCCGTTCCGTTCCACTCCATTCCATTCCATTCCATTCCATTCCATTCCATTCCATTCCGTTCTACTCGGGTTGATTCCATTCTATTCCATTCCATTCCATTCCATTCGATTCCATTCGATTCCATTCCATTCCATTCCAATCCATTCCATTCCATTCCATTCCATTCTATTCTACTCGGGTTGATTCCATTCCATTCCATTGCATTCTGTTCCGTTCCATTCTGTTCCGTTCCGTTCCGTTCTACTCTGGTTGATTCCATTCTATTCCATTCCATTCCATTCCATTCCATTCCATTCCATTCCATTCCATTCCGTTTTACTTGGGTTGATCATTCCATTCCATTCCATTCCATTCCATTCCATTCCGTTCCGTTCTGCTCCGGTTGATCATTCCATTCCATTCCATTCCATTCCATTCCATTCCATTCCATTTCATTCCATTCCATTCCATTCCGTTCTACTCGGGTTGATTCCATTCCGTTCTGTTCCGCTCCGTTCCGTTCCGTTCTACTCGGGTTTACACCATTCTATTCCATTCCATTGCATTCCATTCCATTCCATTCCATTCCATTCCATTCCATTCCATTCCATTCCATTCCATTCCGTTCTGCTCGGGTTGATCTTTCCATTCCATTCCATTCCATTCCATTCCATTCCATTCCATTCCATTCCATTCCATTCCATTCCATTCCATTCCATTCCATTCCTTTCCATTCCATTCGATTCCATTCCATTCCATTCCATTCCATTCCGTTCTACTCGGGTTGATTCCATTCCGTTCCGTTAAGCTCCGTTCCGTTCCGTTCTACTTGGGTTTACTCCATTCTATTCCATTCCATTGCATTCCATTCCATTCCATTCCATTCCGTTCTGCTCGGGTTGATCATTCCATTCCATTCCATTCCATTCCATTCCACTCCATTCCATTCCATTCCACTCCTTTCCATTCCATTCCATTCCATTCCATTCCATTCCATCCCACTCCTTTCCATTCCATTCCATTCCATTCCATTCCATTCCATTCCATTCCATTCCACTCCTTTCCATTCCATTCCATTCATTCCATTCTATTCCATTGAATTCCATTCCATTCCATTCCATTCCATTCCATTCCATTCCATTCCATTCCATTCTGTTCTACTCGGGTTGATTCCATTCCGTTCCGTTCCGTTCCGTTCCGTTCCGTTCTATTCGGGTTGATTCCATTCCATTCGATTCCATTCCATTCCATTCCATTCCATTCCATTCCATTCCATTCCATTCCATTCCGTTCTACTCGGGTGTATTCCATTCCGTTCCGTTCCTCTCCGTTCCGTTCCGTTCTACTCGGGTTTACTCCATTCTATTCCATTCCATTCCATTCTTTCCATTCCATTCCATTCAATTCCATTCCATTCCATTCCATTCCATTCTGTTATGCTCGGGTTGATCATTCCATTCCATTCCATTCCATTCCATTCCATTCCATTCCATTCCATTCCATTCCATTCCATTCCATTCCATTCCATTCCATTCCGTTCTACTCGGGTAGATTCCGTTCCATTCCATTCCATTCCTTTCCATTCCATTCCATTCCATTGCATTCGATTCCATTCGATTCCATTGCATTGCATTCCATTCCATTCCATTCCATTCCAATCCATTACATTCTACTCGGGTTGATTCCATTCCATTCCATTCCATTCCATTCCATTCCGTTTTACTTGGTTTGATCATTCCATTCCATTCCATTCCATTCCATTCCATTCCGTTCCGTTCTGCTCGGATTGATCATTCCATTCCATTCCATTCCATTCCATTCCATTCCATTCCATTCCATTCCATTCCATTCCATTCCGTTCTACTCGGGTTGATTCCATTCCGTTCTGTTCCGCTCCGTTCCGTTCCGTTCTACTCGGGTTTACTCCATTCTATTCCATTCCATTGCATTCCATTCCATTCCATTCCATTCCATTCCATTCCATTCCATTCCATTCCATTCCATTCCGTTCTGCTCGGGTTGATCTTTCCATTCCATTCCATTCCATTCCATTCCATTCCATTCCATTCCGTTCTGCTCGGGTTGATCTTTCCATTCCATTCCATTCCATTCCATTCCATTCCATTCCATTCCATTCCATTCCATTCCTTTCCATTCCATTCGATTCCATTCCATTCCATTCCATTCCATTCCGTTCTACTCGGGTTGATTCCATTCCGTTCCGTTCCGCTCCGTTCCGTTCCGTTCTACTTGGGTTTACTCCATTCTATTCCATTCCATTGCATTCCATTCCATTCCATTCCATTCCATTCCATTCCATTCCGTTCTGCTCGGGTTGATCATTCCATTCCATTCCATTCCATTCCATTCCATTCCACTCATTTCCATTCCATTCCATTCCATTCCATTCCATTCCATTCCATTCCACTCCTTTCCATTCCATTCCATTCCATTCCATTCCATTCCATTCCACTCCTTTCCATTCCATTCCATTCCACTCCATTCCATTCCACTCCTTTCCTTTCCATTCCATTCCACTCCATTCCATTCCATTCCATTCCATTCTATTCCGTTCCGTTATGCTCGGGTTGATCAATCCATTCCATTCCATTCCATTCCATTCCATTCCATTCCATTCCATTCCATTCTGTTCTACTCGGGTTGATTCCATTCTATTCAATTCCATTCCAATCCATTCCGCTCCATTCCATTCAATTCCATTCCTTTCCATTCCATTCCGTTCTACTCGGTTTCATTCCATTCCATCCCGTTCTGTTCAATTCCGTTCCGTTCCATTCCATTCCATTCCATTCCGTTCTACTCGTGTTGATTCTATTCCATTCCATTCCATTCCATTCTATTCCATTGAATTCCATTCCATTCCATTCCATTCCATTCCATTCCATTCCATTCCATTCCATTCCATTCCGTTCTACTCGGGTTGATTCCATTCCGTTCCGTTCCGTTCCGTTCCGTTCCGTTCTACTCGGGTTGATTCCATTCCATTCCATTCCATTCCATTCCATTCCATTCCATTCCATTCCATTCCATTCCATTCCGTTCTACTCGGGTTGATTCCATTCCGTTCCATTCCATTCCATTCCATTCCATTCCATTCCATTCCATTCCATTCCATTCGATTCCATTCCATTCCATTCCATTCCATTCCATTCCAATCCATTCAATTCCATTCCGTTCTACTCGGGTTGATTCCGTTCCATTCCATTCCATTCCATTCCATTCCATTCCATTCCATTGCATTCGATTCCATTCCTTTCCATTCCATTCGATTCCATTCCATTCCATTCCATTCCGTTCTGCTCGGGTTGATCTTTCCATTCCATTCCATTCCATTCCATTCCATTCCATTCCATTCCATTCCATTCCATTCCACTCCTTTCCATTCCATTCCATTCCATTCCATTCCATTCCATTCCACTCCTTTCCATTCCATTCCATTCCATTCCATTCCATTCCACTCCTTTCCATTCCATTCCATTCCATTCCATTCCATTCCATTCCACTCCTTTCCATTCCATTCCATTCCATTCCATTCCACTCCTTTCCATTCCATTCCATTCCATTCCATTCCATTCCATTCCACTCCTTTCCATTCCATTCCATTCCACTACATTCCATTCCATTCCATTCCATTCTATTCCGTTCCGTTCTCCTCGGGTTGATCAATCCATTCCATTCCATTCCATTCCATTCCATTCCATTCCATTCCATTCCGTTCTACTCGGGTTGATTCCATTCTATTCAATTCCATTCCAATCCTTTCCGCTCCATTCCATTCCATTCCATTCCTTTCCATTCCATTCCGTTCTACTCGGGTTCATTCCATTCCATTCCGTTCTGTTCCATTCCGTTCCGTTCCGTTCCATTCCATTCCATTCCATTCCGTTCTACTCGTGTTGATTCTATTCCATTCCATTCCATTCGATTCTATTCCGTTGAATTCCATTCCATTCCATTCCATTCCATTCCATTCCATTCCATTCCGTTCTACTCGGGTTGATTCCATTCCGTTCCGTTCCGTTCCGTTCCGTTCCGTTCTACTCGGGTTGATTCCATTCCATTCCATTCCATTCCATTCCATTCCATTCCATTCCATTCCATTCCATTCTGTTCTACTCGGGTTGATTCCATTCCGTTCCGTTCCGCTCCGTTCCGTTCCGTTCTACTCGGGTTTACTCCATTCTATTCCATTCCATTCCATTCTCTACATTCCATTCCATTCCATTCCATTCTATTCCATTCCATTCTGTTGTGCTCGGGTTGATCATTCCATTCCATTCCATTCCATTCCATTCCATTCCATTCCATTCCATTCCATTCCATTCCATTCCTTTCCATTCCATTCCATTCCATTCCATTCCATTCCATTCCATTCCATTCCATTCCATTCCATTCCGTTCCATTCTACTCGGGTTGATCTTTCCTTTCCATTCCATTCCATTCCATTCCATTCCAATCCATCCAATTCCGTTCTGCTCGGGTTGATCATTCCATTCCATTCCATTCCATTCCATTCTATTCCATTCCATTCCACTCCATTCCATTCCATGCCATTCCACTCCTTTCCATTCCATTCCATTCCATTACATTACATTACATTCCATTCCACTCCTTTCCATTCCATGCCATTCCACTCCTTTCCATTCCATTCCATTCCATTACATTACATTCCATTCCATTCCACTCCTTTCCATTCAATTCCATTCCATTCCATTCCATTCCATTCCACTCCTTTCCATTCCATTCCATTCCACTCCATTCCATTACATTCCGTTCTACTTGAGTTCATTCCATTCCGTTCCGTTCCGTTCCGTTCCGTTCCATTCTATTCCATTCCATTCCGTTCTACTCGAGTTGATTCCATTCTACTCCATTCCATTCCATTCGATTCCATTCCGTTCTACTCGGGTTAATCATTCCATTCCATTCCATTCCATTCCATTCCATTCCATTCCATTCCATTCCATTCCGTTCCATTCTACTCGGGTTGATCTTTCCTTTCCATTCCATTCCATTCCATTCCATTCCAATCCATCCAATTCCGTTCTACTCGGGTTCATTCCATTCCATTCCATTCCTTTCCATTCCACTCCATACCATTCCATTCCGTTCTACTCGGGTTGATTCCATTCTATTCAATTCCATCCCATTCCATTCAATTCCATTCAATTCCATTCCATTCCATTCCATTCCATTCCATTCCATTCCATTCCATTCTACTCGGTTGATTCCATTCTATTCCATTCCATTCCATTCGATTCCATTCGATTTGATTCGATTCCATTCCATTCAATTCCATTCCATTCCATTCCGTTCTACTCGGGTTCGTTCCATTCCGTTCCGTTCCATTCTGTTCCGTTCCGTTCCACTCCATTCCATTCCATTCCATTCCATTCCATTCCATTCCATTCCGTTCTACTCGGGTTGATTCCATTCTATTCCATTCCATTCCATTCCATTCGATTCCATTCGATTCCATTCCATTCCATTCCAATCCATTCCATTCCATTCCATTCCATTCTATTCTACTCGGGTTGATTCCATTCCATTCCATTGCATTCTGTTCCGTTCCATTCTGTTCCATTCCGTTCCGTTCTACTCTGGTTGATTCCATTCTATTCCATTCCATTCCATTCCATTCCATTCCATTCCATTCCATTCCATTCCATTCCGTTTTACTTGGGTTGATCATTCCATTCCATTCCATTCCATTCCATTCCATTCCGTTCCGTTCTGCTCGGGTTGATCATTCCATTCCATTCCATTCCATTCCATTCCATTCCATTCCATTTCATTCCATTCCATTCCATTCCGTTCTACTCGGGTTGATTCCATTCCGTTCTGTTCCGCTCCGTTCCGTTCCGTTCTACTCGGGTTTACTCCATTCTATTCCATTCCATTGCATTCCATTCCATTCCATTCCATTCCATTCCATTCCATTCCATTCCATTCCATTCCATTCCATTCCGTTCTGCTCGGGTTGATCTTTCCATTCCATTCCATTCCATTCCATTCCATTCCATTCCATTCCATTCCATTCCATTCCATTCCATTCCATTCCATTCCTTTCCATTCCATTCGATTCCATTCCATTCCATTCCATTCCATTCCGTTCTACTCGGGTTGATTCCATTCCGTTCCGTTAAGCTCCGTTCCGTTCCGTTCTACTTGGGTTTACTCCATTCTATTCCATTCCATTGCATTCCATTCCATTCCATTCCATTCCGTTCTGCTCGGGTTGATCATTCCATTCCATTCCATTCCATTCCATTCCACTCCATTCCATTCCATTCCACTCCTTTCCATTCCATTCCATTCCATTCCATTCCATTCCATTCCATCCCACTCCTTTCCATTCCATTCCATTCCATTCCATTCCATTCCATTCCACTCCTTTCCATTCCATTCCATTCATTCCATTCTATTCCATTGAATTCCATTCCATTCCATTCCATTCCATTCCATTCCATTCCATTCCATTCCATTCCATTCTGTTCTACTCGGGTTGATTCCATTCCGTTCCGTTCCGTTCCGTTCCGTTCCGTTCTACTCGGGTTGATTCCATTCCATTCCATTCCATTCCATTCCATTCCATTCCATTCCATTCCATTCCATTCCGTTCTACTCGGGTGTATTCCATACCGTTCCGTTCCTCTCCGTTCCGTTCCGTTCTACTCGGGTTTACTCCATTCTATTCCATTCCATTCCATTCTTTCCATTCCATTCCATTCAATTCCATTCCATTCCATTCCATTCCATTCTGTTATGCTCGGGTTGATCATTCCATTCCATTCCATTCCATGCCATTCCATTCCATTCCATTCCATTCCATTCCATTCCTTTCCATTCCATTCCATTCCATTCCATTCCATTCCATTCCATTCCATTCCATTCCATTCCATTCCATTCCATTCCGTTCTACTCGGGTTGATTCCATTCCGTTCCGTTCCGCTCCGTTCCGTTCCGTTCTACTTGGGTTTACTCCATTCTATTCCATTCCATTGCATTCCATTCCATTCCATTCCATTCCATTCCCTTCCATTCCATTCCATTCCCTTCCTTTCCATTCCATTCGGTTCCATTCGATTCCATTTGATTCCATTCCAGTTCACTCCATTCCATTCCGTTCCGTTCCGTTCCGTTCCGTTCCGTTCCATTCCATTCCGTTCTACTCGGGTTGATTCCATTCTATTCCACTCCATTCCATTCAATTCAATTCGATTCCATTCGATTCCATTCGATTCCATTCCATTCCATTCCATTCCATTCCATTCCATTCTATTCCATTGAATTCCATTCCATTCCATTCCATTCCATTCCAATCCATTCCATTCTACTCGGGTTGATTCCATTCCATTCCATTCGATTCCATTCCATTCCATTCCATTCCATTCGATTCCATTCCATTTCACTCCATTCCATTCCATTCCATTCCGTTCCGTTCCGTTCCGTTCAGTTCCATTCCGTTCCATTCCATTCCGTTCTACTCGGGTTGATACCATTCTATTCCACTCCATTCCATTCGATTCCATTCCATTCCATTCCATTCCATTCCATTCCATTCCTTTCAATTCCATTCCATTCCATTCCATTCCATTCCATTCCATTCCAATCCATTCCATTCCATTCCATTCCATTCCATTCCGTTCCGTTCTACTCGGGTTCATTCCATTCCATTCCATTCCATTCCGTTCTACTCGGGTTGATTCCGTTCCATTCCATTCCATTCGATTCCACTTCATTTCACTCCATTCCATTCCGTTCCGTTCTGTTCCGTTCCGTTCCTTTCCGTTCCGTTCTTTTCGGGTTGATTCCACTCTATTCCACTCCATTCCATTCGATTCCATTCGATTCCATTCCATTCCATTCCATTCCATTCCATTCCATTCCATTCCATTCTATTCTATTGAATTCCATACCATTCCATTCCATTCCATTCCAATCCATTCCATTCTACTCGGGTTGATTCCATTCCATTCCATTCCATTCCATTCCATTCCATTCCATTCCATTCCATTGCAATCCATTC
Source organism: Gorilla gorilla gorilla (assembly GCF_029281585.2). Lineage (NCBI taxonomy): Eukaryota > Metazoa > Chordata > Mammalia > Primates > Hominidae > Gorilla > Gorilla gorilla. The sequence continues at coordinate 60,141,430 of NC_073239.2, forward strand.
CATTCTACTCGGGTTGATTCCATTCCATTCCATTCCATTCCATTCCATTCTCTTCCTTTCCATTCCATTCGGTTCCATTCCATTCCATTCGATTCCATTCCATTTCACTCCATTCCATTCCGTTCCGTTCCGTTCCGTTCCGTTCCATTCCGTTCCGTTCCATTCCATTCCGTTCTACTCGGGTTGATTCCATTCCATTCCACTCCATTCCATTCGATTCAATTCGATTCCATTCGATACCATTCCATTCCATTCCATTCCATTCCATTCCATTCCATTCCATTCCATTCCATTCCATTCTATTCCATTGAATTCCATTCCATTCCATTCCATTCCATTCCAATCCATTCCATTCTACTCGGGTTGATTCCATTCCATTCCATTCGATTCCATTCCATTCCATTCCATTCCTTTCCATTCCATTCCGTTCCATTCCATTCGATTCGATTCCATTCCATTCCATTCCATTCAATTCCATTCCATTCCATTCCGTTCTACTCGGGTTCATTCCATTCCATTCCATTCCATTCCATTCCATTCTATTCCATTCAATTCCATTCGATTCCATTCCATTCCATTCCATTCCATTCCATTCCATTCCATTCCATTCCATTCCATTCCATTCCATTCCGTTCTACTCGGGTTGATACCATTCCATTCCATTCCATTCCATTCCATTCCATTCCATTCCATTCCATTCCATTCCATTGAATTCCATTCCATGGAATTCCATTCCATTCCATTGAATTCCATTCCATTCCATTCCATTCCATTCCATTCCGTTCTACTCGGGTTGATTCCATTCCATTCCATTCCATTCCATTCCATTACATTAAATTTGATTCCATTCGATTCCATTCGATTCCATTCCATTCCTTTACATTATATTCCATTCCATTCCAATCCATTCCATTCTACTCGGGTTGATTCCATTCCATTCCATTCTATTCCATTCCATTCCATTCCCTTAAATTACATTCCATTCGGTTCCATTCGATTCCACTGGATTCCATTCCATTTCACTCCATTCCATTCCGTTCCGTTCCGTTCCGTTCCGTTCCATTCCATTCTATTCGGGTTGATTCCATTCTATTCCACTCCATTCCATTCGATTCCATTCGATTCCATACGATTCCATTCGATTCCATTCCATTCCATTCCATTCCTTTCCATTCCATTCCATTCCATTCTATTCTATTGAATTCCATTCCATTCCATTCCATTCCATTCCTATCCATTCCATTCTTCTCGGGTTGATTCCATTCCATTCCATTCCATTCCATTCCATTCCATTCCATTCCATTCCATTCCATTCCGTTCTACTCGGGTTCATTCCATTCCATTCCATTCCATTCCATTCCATTCCATTCCATTCCATTCCATTCCGTTCTACTCGGGTCCATTCCATTCCTTTCCATTCCATTCGATTCCATTCCATTCCATTCCACTCCATTCCATTCCATTCCATTCCAATCCATTCCATTCTACTCGGGTTGATTCCTTTCCATTCCATTCCATTCCATTCCATTCCATTCCACTCCATTCCATTCCATTCCATTCCATTCCATTCCATTCCATTCCATTCCATTCCATTCCATTCCGTTCTACTCGGGTTGTTTCCCTTCCATTCCATTCCATTCCATTGCATTCCATTCCATTCCATTGAATTCCATTCCATTCCATTCCATTCCGTTCCATTCTATTCCATTCCATTCCATTCCATTCTATTCCATTTAATTCCATTCCATTCCATTCCATTCCATTCCATTCCATTCCATTCCATTCCAATCCATTCCGTTCTACTCAGGTTGATTCCATTCCATTCCATTCCATTCCATTCCATTCCATTCCATTCCATTCAATTCTATTGAATTCCATTCCATTCCATTCCATTCCATTCCAATCCATTCCATTCTACTCGGATTTATTCCATTCCATTCCATTCCATTCCATTCCATTCCAATCCATTCCATTCTACTCGGGTTGATTCCATTCCATTCCATTCCTTTCCATTCCATTCCATTCCATTCCATTCCCTTCCTTTCCATTCCATTCGGTTCCATTCGATTCCATTCGATTCCATTCCATTTCACTCCATTCCATTCCGTTCCGTTCCGTTCCGTTCCTTTCCGTTCCTTTCCGTTCCGTTCCATTCCATTCCGTTCTACTCGGGTTGATTCCATTCTATTCCACTCCATTCCATTCGATTCCATTCGATTCCATTCGATTCCATTCCATTCCATTCCATTCCATTCTATTTCATTCTATTCCATTGAATTCCATTCCATTCCATTCCATTCCATTCCATTCCAATCCATTCCATTCTACTCGGGTTGATTCCATTCCATTCCATTCGATTCCATTCCATTCCATTCCATTCCATTCCATTCCATTCCATTCCATTCCATTCCATTCCATTGGATTCCATTCCATTCCATTCCATTCCATTCCATTCAATTCCATTCCATTCCATTCCGTTCTACTCGGGTTCATTCCATTCCATTCCATTCCATTCCATTCCATTCCATTCCATTCCATTCCATTCCATTCCATTCCATTCTATTCCATTCCATTCCATTCCATTCGATTCCATTCCATTCCATTCCTTTCCATTCCATTCCATTCCATTCTATTCTATTCCATTTAATTCCATTCCATTCCATTCCATTCCATTCCATTCCATTCCATTCCATTCCGTTCTACTCGGGTAGATTCCGTTCCATTCCATTCCATTCCTTTCCATTCCATTCCATTCCATTGCATTCGATTCCATTCGATTCCATTGCATTGCATTCCATTCCATTCCATTCCATTCCATTCCAATCCATTCCATTCTACTCGGGTTGATTCCATTCCATTCCATTCCATTCCATTCCATTCCATTACATTCCATTCTATTCCATTGAATTCCATTCCATTCCATTCCATTCCATTCCATTCCATTCCATTCCTTTCCATTCCATTCCATTCCATTCCATTCGATTCCATTCGATTCCATTCCATTCCATTCCATTCAATTCCTTTCCATTCCATTCCGTTCTAGTCGGGTTCATTCCATTCCATTCCATTCCATTCCATTCTATTCCATTCCATTCCACTCCATTCCATTCGATTCCATTCGATTCCATTCGATTCCATTCCATTCGATTCCATTCCATTCCAATCCATTCCATTCCATTCCATTCGATTCCATTCGATTCCATTCCATTCCATTCCATTCCATTCCATTCCATTCCATTCCATTCCATTCCATTCCGTTCTACTCGGGTTCATTCCATTGCATTCCATTCCATTCCATTGTATTCCATTCGATTCCATTCCATTCCATTCCATTCCATTCCATTCCATTCCATTCCATTCCATTCCTTTCCATTCCATTCCATTCCATTCCATTCTATTCCATTTAATTCCATTCCATTCCATTCCATTCCATTCCATTCCATTCCATTCCATTCCATTCCATTCCATGCCATTCCATGCCATTCGATTCCATTCGATTCCATTCCATACCATTCCATTCCATTCCATTCCAATCCATTCCATTCTACTAGGGTTGATTCCATTCCATTGCATTCCATTCCATTCCATTCCATTTCATTCCATTCCCTTCCTTTCCATTCCATTCGGTTCCATTCGATTCCATTCTATTCCATTCCATTTCTCTCCATTCCATTCCGTTCCGTTCCGTTCAGTTCCTTTCCGTTCCTTTCCGTTCCGTTCCATTCCATTCCGTTCTACTCGGGTTGATTCCATTCTATTCCACTCCATTCCATTCGATTCCATTCGATTCCATTCGATTCCATTCCATTCCATTGCATTCCATTCTATTTCATTCTATTCCTTTAAATTCCATTACATTCCATTCCAATCCATTCCATTCTACTCGGGTTGATTCCATTCCATTCCATTCCATTCCATTCCATTCCATTCCATTCCATTCCATTCCATTCCATTCCATTCGATTCCAATCCATTCCATTCCATTCCATTCCTTTCCATTCAATTCCATTCCATACCATTCCGTTCTACTCGGGTTCATTCCATTCCATTCCATTCCACTCCATTCTATTCCATTCCATTCCATTCCATTCCATTCCATTCCATTCCATTCCATTCGATTCCATTCCATTCCATTCCATTCCATTCCATTCCATTCCATTCCATTCCATTCCATTCCATTCCATTCCATTCCATTCCATTCCATTTCACACCATTCCATTCCATTCCGTTCTGTTCCGTTCCGTTCCGTTCCATTCCGTTCCATTCCATTCCGTTCTACTCGGGTTGTTTCCATTCTATTCCACTCCATTCCATTCGATTCCATTCCATTCCATTCCATTCCATTCCATTCCATTCCATTCCATTCCATTCCATTCCTTTCGATTCCATTCCATTCCATTCCATTCCATTCCATTCCATTCCATTCCATTCCATTCCATTCTACTCGGGTTGATTCCATTGCATTCCATTCCATTCCATTCCATTCCATTCCATTCCCTTCCATTCCATTCCATTCCCTTCCTTTCCATTCCATTCGGTTCCATTCGATTCCATTTGAGTCCATTCCAGTTCACTCCATTCCATTCCGTTCCGTTCCGTTCCGTTCCGTTCCGTTCCATTCCATTCCGTTCTACTCGGGTTGATTCCATTCTATTCCACTCCATTCCATTCAATTCAATTCGATTCCATTCGATTCCATTCGATTCCATTCCATTCCATTCCATTCCATTCCATTCCATTCCATTCTATTCCATTGAATTCCATTCCATTCCATTCCATTCCATTCCAATCCATTCCATTCTACTCGGGTTGATTCCATTCCATTCCATTCAATTCCATTCCATTCCATTCCATTCCTTTCCATTCCATTCCATTCGATTTCGTTCGATTCCATTCCATTCCATTCCATTCCATTCAATTCCATTCCATTCCATTCCGTTCTACTCGGGTTGATTCCATTCCATTCCATTCCATTCCATTCCATTCCATTCCATTCCATTCCATTCCATTCGATTCCATTCCATTTCACTCCATTCCATTCCATTCCATTCCGTTCCGTTCCGTTCCGTTCCGTTCCATTCCGTTCCATTCCATTCCGTTCTACTCGGGTTGATACCATTCTATTCCACTCCATTCCATTCGATTCCATTCCATTCCATTCCATTCCATTCCATTCCATTCCTTTCGATTCCATTCCATTCCATTCCATTCCATTCCATTCCAATCCATTCCATTCCATTCCATTCCATTCCATTCCGTTCCGTTCTACTCGGGTTCATTCCATTCCATTCCATTCCATTCCGTTCTACTCGGGTTGATTCCGTTCCATTCCATTCCATTCCATTCCATTCCATTCCATTGCATTCGATTCCATTCGATTCCATTGCATTCCATTCCATTCCATTCCATTCCTATCCATTACATTCTACTCGGGTTGATTCCCTTCCATTCCATTCCATTCCATTCCATTTCATTCCATTCAATTCCCTTCCATTCCATTCCATTCGGTTCCATTCGGTTCCATTCGATTCCATTCGATTCCACTTCATTTCACTCCATTCCATTCCGTTCCGTTCTGTTCCGTTCCGTTCCTTTCCGTTCCGTTCTTTTCGGGTTGATTCCACTCTATTCCACTCCATTCCATTCGATTCCATTCGATTCCATTCCATTCCATTCCATTCCATTCCATTCCATTCCATTCCATTCTATTCTATTGAATTCCATACCATTCCATTCCATTCCATTCCAATCCATTCCATTCTACTCGGGTTGATTCCATTCCATTCCATTCCATTCCATTCCATTCCATTCCATTCCATTCCATTGCAATCCATTCCATTCTACTCGGGTTGATTCCATTCCATTCCATTCCATTCCATTCCATTCTCTTCCTTTCCATTCCATTCGGTTCCATTCCATTCCATTCGATTCCATTCCATTTCACTCCATTCCATTCCGTTCCGTTCCGTTCCGTTCCGTTCCGTTCCATTCCGTTCCGTTCCATTCCATTCCGTTCTACTCGGGTTGATTCCATTCCATTCCACTCCATTCCATTTGATTCAATTCGATTCCATTCGATACCATTCCATTCCATTCCATTCCATTCCATTCCATTCCATTCCATTCCATTCCATTCTATTCCATTGAATTCCATTCCATTCCATTCCATTCCATTCCAATCCATTCCATTCTACTCGGGTTGATTCCATTCCATTCCATTCGATTCCATTCCATTCCATTCCATTCCTTTCCATTCCATTCCGTTCCATTCCATTCGATTCGATTCCATTCCATTCCATTCCATTCAATTCCATTCCATTCCATTCCGTTCTACTCGGGTTCATTCCATTCCATTCCATTCCATTCCATTCTATTCCATTCAATTCCATTCGATTCCATTCCATTCCATTCCATTCCATTCCATTCCATTCCATTCCATTCCATTCCATTCCATTCCATTCCATTCCATTCCGTTCTACTCGGGTTGATACCATTCCATTCCATTCCATTCCATTCCATTCCATTCCATTCCATTGAATTCCATTCCATGGAATTCCATTCCATTCCATTGAATTCCATTCCATTCCATTCCATTCCATTCCATTCCGTTCTACTCGGGTTGATTCCATTCCATTCCATTCCATTCCATTCCATTCCATTCCATTCAATTCCATTCGATTCCATTCGATTGCATTCCATTCCATTCCATTCCATTCCATTCCATTCCATTCCATTCAATTCCAATCCATTCCATTCTACTCGGGTTGATTCCATTCCATTCCATTCTATTCCATTCCATTCCATTCCCTTAAATTACATTCCTTTCGGTTCCATTCGATTCCATTGGATTCCATTCCATTTCACTCCATTCCATTCCGTTCCGTTCCGTTCCGTTCCGTTCCATTCCATTCTATTCGGGTTGATTCCATTCTATTCCACTCCATTCCATTCGATTCCATTCGATTCCATTCGATTCCATTCGATTCCATTCCATTCCATTCCATTCCATTCCATTCCATTCCATTCTATTCTATTGAATTCCATTCCATTCCATTCCATTCCATTCCTATCCATTCCATTCTTCTCGGGTTGATTCCATTCCATTCCATTCCATTCCATTCCATTCCATTCCATTCCATTCCATTCCATTCCATTCCGTTCTACTCGGGTTCATTCCATTCCATTCCATTCCATTCCATTCCATTCCATTCCATTCCATTCCATTCCATTCCGTTCTACTCGGGTCCATTCCATTCCTTTCCATTCCATTCGATTCCATTCCATTCCATTCCACTCCATTCCATTCCATTCCATTCCAATCCATTCCATTCTACTCGGGTTGATTCCTTTCCATTCCATTCCATTCCATTCCATTCCATTCCACTCCATTCCATTCCATTCCATTCCATTCCATTCCATTCCATTCCATTCCATTCCATTCCATTCCGTTCTACTCGGGTTGTTTCCCTTCCGTTCCATTCCATTCCATTCCATTCCATTCCATTCCATTCCATTGAATTCCATTCCATTCCATTCCATTCCGTTCCATTCTATTCCATTCCATTCCATTCCATTCTATTCCATTTAATTCCATTCCATTCCATTCCATTCAATTCCATTCCATTCCATTCCATTCCGTTCTACTCAGGTTGATTCCGTTCCATTCCATTCCATTCCATTCCATTCCATTCCATTCCATTCTATTCTATTGAATTCCATTCCATTCCATTCCATTCCATTCCAATCCATTCCATTCTACTCGGATTTATTCCATTCCATTCCATTCCATTCCATTCCATTCCCATCCATACCATTCTACTCGGGTTGATTCCATTCCATTCCATTCCTTTCCATTCCATTCCATTCCATTCCATTCCCTTCCTTTCCATTCCATTCGGTTCCATTCGATTCCATTCGATTCCATTCCATTTCACTCCATTCCATTCCGTTCCGTTCCGTTCCGTTCCTTTCCGTTCCTTTCCGTTCCGTTCCATTCCATTCCGTTCTACTCGGGTTGATTCCATTCTATTCCACTCCATTCCATTCGATTCCATTCGATTCCATTCGATTCCATTCCATTCCATTCCATTCCATTCTATTTCATTCTATTCCATTGAATTCCATTCCATTCCATTCCATTCCATTCCATTCCAATCCATTCCATTCTAATCGGGTTGATTCCATTCCATTCCATTCGATTCCATTCCATTCCATTCCATTCCATTCCATTCCATTCCATTCCGTTCTACTCGGGTTGATTCCATTCCGTTCTGTTCCGCTCCGTTCCGTTTCGTTCTACTCGGGTTTACTCCATTCTATTCCATTCCATTGCATTCCATTCCATTCCATTCCATTCCATTCCATTCCATTCCATTCCATTCCGTTCTGCTCGGGTTGATCTTTCCATTCCATTCCATTCCATTCCATTCCATTCCATTCCATTCCGTTCTGCTCGGGTTGATCTTTCCATTCCATTCCATTCCATTCCATTCCATTCCATTCCATTCCATTCCATTCCATTCCATTCCATTCCATTCCTTTCCATTCCATTCGATTCCATTCCATTCCATTCCATTCCATTCCGTTCTACTCGGGTTGATTCCATTCCGTTCCGTTCCGCTCCGTTCCGTTCAGTTCTACTTGGGTTTACTCCATTCTATTCCATTCCATTGCATTCCATTCCATTCCATTCCATTCCATTCCATTCCATTCCGTTCTGCTCGGGTTGATCATTCCATTCCATTCCATTCCATTCCATTCCATTCCATTCCATTCCATTCCATTCCATTCCATTCCACTCCTTTCCATTCCATTCCATTCCATTCCATTCCATTCCATTCCATTCCATTCCACTCCTTTCCATTCCAATCCATTCCATTCCATTCCACTCCTTTCCATTCCATTCCATTCCATTCCATTCCATTCCATTCCACTCCTTTCCTTTCCATTCCATTCCACTCCATTCCATTCCATTCCATTCCATTCTATTCCGTTCCGTTATGCTCGGGTTGATCAATCCATTCCATTCCATTCCATTCCATTCCATTCCATTCCATTCCATTCCATTCCATTCTGTTCTACTCGGGTTGATTCCATTCCATTCAATTCCATTCCAATCCATTCCGCTCCATTCCATTCAATTCCATTCCTTTCCATTCCATTCCGTTCTACTCGGTTTCATTCCATTCCATCCCGTTCTGTTCCATTCCGTTCCGTTCCATTCCATTCCATTCCATTCCGTTCTACTCGTGTTGATTCTATTCCATTCCATTCCATTCCATTCTATTCCATTGAATTCCATTCCATTCCATTCCATTCCATTCCATTCCATTCCATTCCATTCCATTCCATTCCATTCCATTCCATTCCGTTCTACTCGGGTTGATTCCATTCCGTTCCGTTCCGTTCCGTTCCGTTCCGTTCCCTTCTACTCGGGTTGATTCCATTCCATTCCATTCCATTCCATTCCATTCCATTCCATTCCGTTCTACTCGGGTTGATTCCATTCCGTTCCATTCCATTCCATTCCATTCCATTCCATTCCATTCCATTCCATTCCATTCCATTCCATTCCATTCGATTCCATTCCATTCCATTCCATTCCATTCCAATCCATTCAATTCCATTCCGTTCTACTCGGGTTGATTCCGTTCCATTCCATTCCATTCCATTCCATTCCATTCCATTCCATTGCATTCGATTCCATTCCTTTCCATTCCATTCGATTCGATTCCATTCCATTCCATTCCGTTCTGCTCGGGTTGATCTTTCCATTCCATTCCATTCCATTCCATTCCATTCCATTCCATTCCACTCCTTTCCATTCCATTCCATTCCATTCCATTCCATTCCACTCCTTTCCATTCCATTCCATTCCATTCCATTCCATTCCATTCCACTCCTTTCCATTCCATTCCATTCCATTCCATTCCATTCCATTCCACTCCTTTCCATTCCATTCCATTCCATTCCATTCCACTCCTTTCCATTCCATTCCATTCCATTCCATTCCATTCCATTCCACTCCTTTCCATTCCATTCCATTCCACTACATTCCATTCCATTCCATTCCATTCTATTCCGTTCCGTTCTCCTCGGGTTGATCAATCCATTCCATTCCATTCCATTCCATTCCATTCCATTCCATTCCGTTCTACTCGGGTTGATTCCATTCTATTCAATTCCATTCCAATCCATTCCGCTCCATTCCATTCCATTCCATTCCATTCCATTCCATTCCGTTCTACTCGGGTTCATTCCATTCCATTCCGTTCTGTTCCATTCCGTTCCGTTCCGTTCCATTCCATTCCATTCCATTCCGTTCTACTCGTGTTGATTCTATTCCATTCCATTCCATTCGATTCCATTCCATTGAATTCCATTCCATTCCATTCCATTCCATTCCATTCCATTCCATTCCATTCCGTTCTACTCGGGTTGATTCCATTCCGTTCCGTTCCGTTCCGTTCCGTTCCGTTCTACTCGGGTTGATTCCATTCCATTCCATTCCATTCCATTCCATTCCATTCCATTCTGTTCTACTCGGGTTGATTCCATTCCGTTCCGTTCCGCTCCGTTCCGTTCCGTTCTACTCGGGTTTACTCCATTCTATTCCATTCCATTCCATTCTCTACATTCCATTCCATTCCATTCCATTCTATTCCATTCCATTATGTTGTGCTCGGGTTGATCATTCCATTCCATTCCATTCCATTCCATTCCATTCCATTCCATTCCATTCCATTCCTTTCCATTCCATTCCATTCCATTCCATTCCATTCCATTCCATTCCATTCCATTCCATTCCGTTCCATTCTACTCGGGTTGATCTTTCCTTTCCATTCCATTCCATTCCATTCCATTCCAATCCATCCAATTCCGTTCTGCTCGGGTTGATCATTCAATTCCATTCCATTCCATTCCATTCTATTCCATTCCATTCCACTCCATTCCATTCCATGCCATTCCTCTCCTTTCCATTCCATTCCATTCCATTACATTACATTCCATTCCATTCCACTCCTTTCCATTCCATGCCATTCCACTCCTTTCCATTCCATTCCATTCCATTACATTACATTCCATTCCATTCCACTCCTTTCCATTCCATTCCATTCCATTCCATTCCATTCCATTCCATTCCACTCCTTTCCATTCCATTCCATTCCACTCCATTCCATTCCATTCCGTTCTACTTGAGTTCATTCCATTCCGTTCCGTTCCGTTCCGTTCCGTTCCATTCTATTCCATTCCATTCCGTTCTACTCGAGTTGATTCCATTCTACTCCATTCCATTCCATTCGATTCCATTCCGTTCTACTCGGTTTAATCATTCCATTCCATTCCATTCCATTCCATTCCATTCCATTCCATTCCATTCCATTCCATTCCGTTCCATTCTACTCGGGTTGATCTTTCCTTTCCATTCCATTCCATTCCATTCCATTCCATTCCAATCCATCCAATTCCGTTCTACTCGGGTTCATTCCATTCCATTCCATTCCTTTCCATTCCACTCCATACCATTCCATTCCGTTCTACTCGGGTTGATTCCATTCTATTCAATTCCATCCCATTCCATTCAATTCCATTCAATTCCATTCCATTCCATTCCATTCCATTCCATTCCATTCCATTCCATTCTACTCGGTTGATTCCATTCTATTCCATTCCATTCCATTCGATTCCATTCGATTTGATTCGATTCCATTCCATTCAATTCCATTCCATTCCATTCCGTTCTACTCGGGTTCGTTCCATTCCGTTCCGTTCCATTCTGTTCCGTTCCGTTCCATTCCATTCCATTCCATTCCATTCCATTCCATTCCGTTCTACTCGGGTTGATTCCATTCTATTCCATTCCATTCCATTCCATTCGATTCCATTCGATTCCATTCCATTCCATTCCAATCCATTCCATTCCATTCCATTCCATTCTATTCTACTCGGGTTGATTCCATTCCATTCCATTGCATTCTGTTCCGTTCCATTCTGTTCCGTTCCGTTCCGTTCTACTCTGGTTGATTCCATTCTATTCCATTCCATTCCATTCCATTCCATTCCATTCCATTCCATTCCATTCCGTTTTACTTGGGTTGATCATTCCATTCCATTCCATTCCATTCCATTCCATTCCATTCCGTTCCGTTCTGCTCCGGTTGATCATTCCATTCCATTCCATTCCATTCCATTCCATTCCATTCCATTCCATTCCATTCCATTCCATTCCATTCCATTCCATTCCGTTCTACTCGGGTTGATTCCATTCCGTTCTGTTCCGCTCCGTTCCGTTCCGTTCTACTCGGGTTTACTCCATTCTATTCCATTCCATTGCATTCCATTCCATTCCATTCCATTCCATTCCATTCCATTCCATTCCATTCCTTTCCATTCCATTCCGTTCTGCTCGGGTTGATCTTTCCATTCCATTCCATTCCATTCCATTCCATTCCATTCCATTCCATTCCATTCCATTCCATTCCATTCCTTTCCATTCCATTCGATTCCATTCCATTCCATTCCATTCCATTCCGTTCTACTCGGGTTGATTCCATTCCGTTCCGTTAAGCTCCGTTCCGTTCCGTTCAACTTGGGTTTACTCCATTCTATTCCATTCCATTGCATTCCATTCCATTCCATTCCATTCCGTTCTGCTCGGGTTGATCATTCCATTCCATTCCATTCCATTCCATTCCACTCCATTCCATTCCATTCCACTCCTTTCCATTCCATTCCATTCCATTCCATTCCATTCCATTCCACTCCTTTCCATTCCATTCCATTCCATTCCATTCCATTCCATTCCATTCCACTCCTTTCCATTCCATTCCATTCATTCCATTCTATTCCATTGAATTCCATTCCATTCCATTCCATTCCATTCCATTCCATTCCATTCCATTCCGTTCTACTCGGGTTGATTCCATTCCGTTCCGTTCCGTTCCGTTCCGTTCCGTTCTACTCGGGTTGATTCCATTCCATTCCATTCCATTCCATTCCATTCCATTCCATTCCATTCCATTCCATTCCATTCCGTTCTACTCGGGTTTATTCCATTCCGTTCCGTTCCTCTCCGTTCCGTTCCGTTCTACTCGGGTTTACTCCATTCTATTCCATTCCATTCCATTCTTTCCATTCCATTCCATTCAATTCCATTCCATTCCATTCCATTCCATTCTGTTGTGCTCGGGTTGATCATTCCATTCCATTCCATTCCATTCCATTCCATTCCATTCCATTCCATTCCATTCCATTCCATTCCTTTCCATTCCATTCCATTCCATTCCATTCCATTCCATTCCATTCCATTCCATTCCATTCCATTCCGTTCTACTCGGGTTGATTCCATTCCGTTCCGTTCCGCTCCGTTCCGTTCCGTTCTACTTGGGTTTACTCCATTCTATTCCATTCCATTGCATTCCATTGCATTCCATTCCATTCCATTCCATTCCATTCCATTCCATTCCGTTCTGCTCGGGTTGATCATTCCATTCCATTCCATTCCATTCCATTCTATTCCATTCCATTCCACTCCATTCCATTCCATTCCATTCCAATCCTTTCCATTCCATTCCATTCCATTCCATTCCATTCCATTCCATTCCACTCCTTTCCATTCCATTCCATTCCATTCCATTCCATTCCACTCCTCTCCATTCCATTCCATTCCATTCCATTCCATTCCATTCCATTCCACTCCTTTCCATTCCATTCCATTCCACTCCATTCCATTCCATTCCATTCCATTCTATTCCGTTCCGTTCTGCTCGGGTTGATCATTCCATTCCATTCCATTCCATTCCATTCCATTCCATTCCATTCCATTGCATTCCGTTCTACTCGGGTTGATTCCATTCTATTCAATTCCATTCCAATCCTTTCCGCTCCATTCCATTCCATTCCATTCCATTCCGTTCTACTCGTGTTCATTCCATTCCATTCCGTTCGGTTCCATTCCGTTCCATCCCATTCCATTCCATTCCATTCAGTTCTACTCGGGTTGATTCTATTCCATGCCATTCCATTCCATTCTATTCCATTGAATTCCATTCCATTCCATTCCATTCCATTGAATTCCATTCCATTCCATTCCGTTCTACTCGGGTTGATTCCATTCCGTTCCGTTCCGTTCCGTTCCGTTCCGTTCTACTCGGGTTGATTCCATTCTATTCCATTCCTTTCCATTCCATTCCATTCCATTCCATTCCATTCCATTCCATTCCATTCCTCTCTGTTCCATTCCATTCCGTTCTACTTGGGTTGATCATGCCATTCCATTCCATTCAATTCCATTCCGTTCCGTTCTACTCGGGTGGATCATTCCATTCCATTCCATTCCATTCCATTCCATTCCATTCCGTTCCGTTCTACTCGGGTTGATTCCATTCTATTCCATTCCATTCCATTCGATTCCACTCGACTCCATTCGATTCCGTTCGATTCCATTCCATTCCATTCCATTCCATTCCATTCCGTTCTACTCGTGTTGATTCCTTTCCACTCCATTCCTTTCCGTTCCATTCCATTCCATTCCATTCCATTCCGTTCTACTCGGGTTGATCATTCCATTCCATTCCATTCCATTCCATTCCATTCCGTTCCATTCTACTCGGGTTCATTCCACTCCATTCCTTTCCGTTCCATTCCTTTCCGTTCCATTCCATTCCATTCCATTCCATTCCGTTCAACTCGGGTTGATTCCATTCTATTCCATTCCATTCCATTCCATTCCATTCCATTCCATTCCATTCCATTCCATTCCATTCCATTCCATTCCATTCTACTCGGGTTGATTCCATTCTATTCCATTCCATTCCATTCCATTCAATTCCATACCAATCCATTCCATTCCATTGCATTTCTTTCTACTCGGGTTCATTCCGTTCCGTTCCGTTCTGTTCCGTTCCATTCCATTCCATTCCGTTCTACTCGGGTTGATTCCAATCTATTCGATTCCATTCCATTCGATTCCATTCCATTCGATTCCATTCCATTCCATTCCATTCCATTCCACTGCATTCCATTCCGTTCTACTCGGGTTCTTTCCATTCCATTCCGTTGCGTTCCATTCCATTCCATTCCATTCCAGTCCATTCCGTTCTACTCGGGTTGAATCCATTCTATTCCATTCCATTCCATTCCATTCCGTTCCATTCCATTCCATTCCATTCCATTCTATTCCGTTCTACTCGGGTTGATTCCATTCTATTCCATTCCATTCCATTCCATTCCATTCCATTCCATTCCATTCCATTCCATTCCGTTCTACTCGGGTTGATCATTCCATTCCATTCCATTCCATTCCATTCCATTCCATTCCATTCCGTTCTACTCGGGTGAATCATTCCATTCCATTCCATTCCGTTCCATTCCATTCCATTCCATGCCATTCCGTTCTACTCGGGTTCATTCCATTCCGTTCCGTTCCGTTCCATTCCGTTCCGTTCCATTCCATTCCATTCCATTCCATTCCATTCCATTCGATTCCATTCCATTCCATTCCATTCAATTCCATTCCATTCCATTCCATTCCATTCCATTCCATTCCATTCCATTCCGTTCAACTCGGGTTGATTCCATTCTATTCCGTTCCATTCCATTCCATTCAATTCCATTCCATTCCATTCCAATCCGTTCTACTCGGGTTGATTCCATTCCATTCCATTCCGTTCCATTCCGTTCCGTTCCGTTCCGTTCCGTTCTACTCGGATTGGTTTTACTCTGGTTGATTCCACTCTATTCCGTTCCATTCCATTCCATTCCTTTCTACTCGGATTGATCATTCCATTCCATTCCATTCCATTCCATTCCATTCCATTCCATTCCATTCCATTCCATTCCATTCCGTTGCATTCCATTCCATTCCATTCCATTCCAGTCCATTCCATTCCGTTCCATTCCATTCCATTCCATTCCATTCCATTCCCTTCAACTCGGGTTGATTCCATTCTATTCCATTCCATTCCATTCCATTCCATTCCATTCCATTCCGTTCTACTCGGGTTGATCATTCCATTCCTTTCCATTCCATTGCATTCCATTCCATTCCATTCCATTCCATTCCATTCCGTTCTACTCGGGTTGATCGTTCCATTCCATTCCATTCCGTTCCATTCCATTCCATTCCTTTCCATTCCGTTCTACTCGGGTTGATTCCATTCTATTCCATTCCATTCCATTAGATTCCATTTGATTCCATTCCATTCCATTCCATTCCATTCCAATCCATTCCATTCCATTCCATTCTATTCAATTCCATTCCGTTCTACTCAGGTTGATTCCCTTCCACTCCATCCCGTTCCATTCCATTCCGTTCCGTTCCGTTCCGTTCTACTCGGTTTGATTCCATTCTATTCCATTCCATTCCATTCCATTCCGTTCTACTCGGGTTGATCATTCCATTCCATTCCATTCCATTCCATTCCATTCCATTCCATTCCATTCCATTCCATTCCATTCCATTCGGTTCTACTCGGGTTCTTTCCATTCCGTTCCATTCCATTCCGTTCTACTCGGGTTGATTCCATGCCACCCCATTCCATTCCGTTCCATTCCGTTCCGTTCCGTTCCGTTCTACTCGGGTTGAATCCATTCTATTCCATTCCATTCCATTCCATTCCATTCCATTCCATTCCGTTCTACTCGGGTTGATCATTCCATTCCATTCCGTTCTACTCGGTTTCATTCCATTCCATTCCGTTCCGTTCTATTCCGTTCCGTTCCATTCCATTCCATTCCATTCCATTCCGTTCTACTCGGGTTGATTCCATTCTATTCCATTCCATTCCATTCCATTCCATTCCATTCCATTCCATTCCGTTCTACTCTGGTTGATTCCATTCCGTTCCGTTCTGGTCCGTTCCGTTCCGTTCTACTTGGGTTTACTCCATTCTATTCCATTCCATTCCATTCCATTCCATTCCATTCCTTTCCATTCCATTCCATTCCATTCCATTCCATTCCATTCCGTTCTGCTCGGGTTGATCATTCCATTCCATTCCATTCCATTCCATTCTATTCCATTCCATTCCACTCCATTCCATTCCATTCCATTCCACTCCTTTCCATTCCATTCCATTCCATTCCATTCCATTCCATTCCATTCCATTCCATTCCATTCCACTCCTTTCCACTCCATTCCATTCCATTCCATTCCATTCCATTCCATTCCATTCCATTCCATTCCACTCCTTTCCATTCCATTCCATTCCACTCCATTCCATTCCATTCCTTTCCATTCTATTCCGTTCCGTTCTGCTCGGGTTGATCATTCCATTCCATTCCATTCCATTCCATTCCATTCCATTCCATTCCATTGCATTCCGTTCTACTCGGGTTGATTCCATTCTATTCAATTCCATTCCAATCCTTTCCGCTCCATTCCATTCCATTCCATTCCATTCCGTTCTACTCGTGTTCATTCCATTCCATTCCGTTCTGTTCCATTCCGTTCCGTTCCATTCCATTCCATTCCATTCCGTTCTACTCGGGTTGATTCTATTCCATGCCATTCCATTCCATTCTATTCCATTGAATTCCATTCCATTCCATTCCATTCCATTCCATTCCATTCCATTCCATTCCGTTCTACTCGGGTTGATTCCATTCCGTTCCGTTCCGTTCCGTTCCGTTCTACTCGGGTTGATTCCATTCTATTCCATTCCTTTCCATTCCATTCCATTCCATTCCATTCCATTCCATTCCATTCCATTCCTCTCTGTTCCATTCCATTCCGTTCTACTTGGGTTGATCATGCCATTCCATTCCATTCAATTCCATTCCGTTCCGTTCTACTCGGGTGGATCATTCCATTCCATTCCATTCCATTCCATTCCATTCCATTCCGTTCCGTTCTACTCGGGTTGATTCCATTCTATTCCATTCCATTCCATTCGATTCCACTCGACTCCTTTCGATTCCGTTCGATTCCATTCCATTCCATTCCATTCCATTCCATTCCATTCCGTTCTACTCGTGTTGATTCCTTTCCACTCCATTCCTTTCCGTTCCATTCCATTCCATTCCATTCCATTCCATTCTACTCGGGTTGATCATTCCATTCCATTCCATTCCATTCCATTCCATTCCATTCCGTTCCATTCTACTCGGGTTCATTCCACTCCATTCCTTTCCGTTCCATTCCTTTCCGTTCCATTCCATTCCATTCCATTCCATTCCGTTCAACTCGGGTTGATTCCATTCTATTCCATTCCATTCCATTCCATTCCATTCCATTCCTATCCATTCCATTCCATTCCATTCTACAAGGGTTGATTCCATTCTATTCCATTCCATTCCATTCCATTCAATTCCATACCAATCCATTTAATTCCATTGCATTTCTTTCTACTCGGGTTCATTCCGTTCCGTTCCGTTCTGTTCCGTTCCATTCCATTCCATTCCATTCCGTTCTACTCGGGTTGATTCCATTCTATTCGATTGCATTCCATTCGATTCCATTCCATTCGATTCCATTCCATTCCATTCCATTCCATTCCACTGCATTCCATTCCGTTCTACTCGGGTTCTTCCCATTCCATTCCGTTGCGTTCCATTCCATTCCATTCCATTCCAGTCCATTCCGTTCTACTCGGGTTGAATCCATTCTATTCCATTCCATTCCATTCCATTCCGTTCCATTCCATTCCATTCCATTCCATTCCATTCCGTTCTACTCGGGTTGATTCCATTCTATTCCATTCCATTCCATTCCATTCCATTCCATTCCATTCCATTCCATTCCGTTCTACTCGGGTTGATCATTCCATTCCATTCCATTCCATTCCATTCCATTCCATTCCATTCCGTTCTACTCGGGTGAATCATTCCATTCCATTCCATTCCGTTCCATTCCATTCCATTCCATTCCATTCCGTTCTACTCGGGTTGATCATTCCATTCCTTTCCATTCCATTCCATTCCATTCCATTCCATTCCATTCCATTCCATTCCGTTCTACTCGGGTTGATCATTCCATTCCATTCCATTCCATTCCATTCCATTCCATTCCATTCCATTCCGTTCTACTCGGGTGAATCATTCCATTCCATTCCATTCCGTTCCATTCCATTCCATTCCTTTCCATTCCGTTCTACTCGGGTTGATTCCATTCTATTCCATTCCATTCCGTTAGATTCCATTTGATTCCATTCCATTCCATTCCATTCCATTCCATTCCATTCCATTCCATTCCATTCCATTCTATTCAATTCCATTCCGTTCTACTCAGGTTGATTCCCTTCCACTTCATCCCGTTCCATTCCATTCCGTTCCGTTCCGTTCTACTCGGTTTGATTCCATTCTATTCCATTCCATTCCATTCCATTCCGTTCTACTCGGGTTGATCATTCCATTCCATTCCATTCCATTCCATTCCATTCCATTCCATTCCATTCCATTCCATTCGGTTCTACTCGGGTTCTTTCCATTCCGTTCCATTCCATTCCGTTCTACTCGGGTTGATTCCATGCCACTCCATTCCATTCCGTTCTATTCCGTTCCGTTGCGTTCCGTTCTACTCGGGTTGAATCCATTCTATTCCATTCCATTCCATTCCATTCCATTCCATTCCATTCCATTCCATTCAGTTCTACTCGGGTTGATCATTCCATTCCATTCCGTTCTACTCGGTTTCATTCCATTCCATTCCGTTCCGTTCCATTCCGTTCCGATCCATTCCATTCCATTCCATTCCATTCCGTTCTACTCAGGTTGATTCCATTCTATTCCATTCCATTCCATTCCATTCCATTCCATTCCATTCCATTCCATTCCATTCCATTCCATACCTTTCCATTCCATTCCGTTCAACTCGGGTTGATTCCATTCTATTGCATTCCATTCCATTCCATTCCATTCCATTCCATTCCATTCCATTCCAATCCATTCGATTCTACCCGGGTTGATTCCATTCCATTCCATTCCATTCCATTCCATTCCATTCCATTCCATTCCATTCCATTCCTTTCCATTCCATTCGATTCCATTCCATTCCATTCCATTCCATTCCGTTCTACTCGGGTTGATTCCATTCCATTCCGTTAAGCTCCGTTCCGTTCCGTTCTACTTGGGTTTACTCCATTCTATTCCATTCCATTGCATTCCATTCCATTCCATTCCATTCCTTTCTGCTCGGGTTGATCATTCCATTCCATTCCATTCCATTCCATTCCATTCCATTCCATTCCACTCCTTTCCATTCCATTCCATTCCATTCCATTCCATTCCATTCCACTCCTTTCCATTCCATTCCATTCCATTCCATTCCAT
This sequence comes from Gorilla gorilla gorilla, assembly GCF_029281585.2. Classification (NCBI taxonomy): domain Eukaryota; kingdom Metazoa; phylum Chordata; class Mammalia; order Primates; family Hominidae; genus Gorilla; species Gorilla gorilla. Next base: position 60,161,697 of record NC_073239.2, read on the forward strand.
TCCATTCCATTCCATTCCACTCTTTTCCATTCCATTCCATTCATTCCATTCTATTCCATTGAATTCCATTCCATTCCATTCCATTCCATTCCATTCCATTCCATTCCGTTCTACTCGGGTTGATTCCATTCCGTTCCGTTCCGTTCCGTTCCGTTCCGTTCTACTCGGGTTGATTCCATTCCATTCCATTCCATTCCATTCCATTCCATTCCATTCCATTCCATTCCATTCCATTCCATTCCGTTCTACTCGGGTTTATTCCATTCCGTTCCGTTCCTCTCCGTTCCGTTCCGTTCTACTCGGGTTTACTCCATTCTATTCCATTCCATTCCATTCTTTCCATTCCATTCCATTCAATTCCATTCCATTCCATTCCATTCCATTCTGTTGTGCTCGGGTTGATCATTCCATTCCATTCCATTCCATTCCATTCCATTCCATTCCATTCCATTCCATTCCTTTCCATTCCTTTCCATTCCATTCCATTCCATTCCATTCCATTCCATTCCATTCCATTCCATTCCATTCCGTTCTACTCGGGTTGATTCCTTTCCGTTCCGTTCCGCTCCGTTCCGTTCCGTTCTACTTGGGTTTACTCCATTCTATTCCATTCCATTGCATTCCATTCCATTCCATTCCATTCCATTCCATTCCATTCCATTCCATTCCATTCCGTTCTGCTCGGGTTGATCATTCCATTCCATTCCATTCCATTCCATTCTATTCCATTCCATTCCACTCCATTCCATTCCATTCCATTCCACTCCTTTCCATTCCATTCCATTCCATTCCATTCCATTCCATTCCATTCCACTCCTTTCCATTCCATTCCATTCCATTCCATTCCATTCCATTCCACTCCTCTCCATTCCATTCCATTCCATTCCATTCCATTCCATTCCATTCCATTCCATTCCACTCCTTTCCATTCCATTCCATTCCACTCCATTCCATTCCATTCCATTCAATTCTATTCCGTTCCGTTCTGCTCGGGTTGATCATTCCATTCCATTCCATTCCATTCCATTCCATTCCATTCCATTCCATTGCATTCCGTTCTACTCGGGTTGATTCCATTCTATTCAATTCCATTCCAATCCTTTCCGCTCCATTCCATTCCATTCCATTCCATTCCATTCCATTCCGTTCTACTCGTGTTCATTCCATTCCATTCCGTTCGGTTCCATTCCGTTCCGTTCCATTCCATTCCATTCCATTCAGTTCTACTCGGGTTGATTCTATTCCATGCCATTCCATTCCATTCTATTCCATTGAATTCCATTCCATTCCATTCCATTCCATTGAATTCCATTCCATTCCATTCCATTCCATTCCATTCCATTCCATTCCATTCCGTTCTACTCGGGTTGATTCCATTCCGTTCCGTTCCGTTCCGTTCCGTTCCGTTCTACTCGGGTTGATTCCATTCTATTCCATTCCTTTCCATTCCATTCCATTCCATTCCATTCCATTCCATTCCATTCCATTCCTCTCTGTTCCATTCCATTCCGTTCTACTTGGGTTGATCATGCCATTCCATTCCATTCAATTCCATTCCGTTCCGTTCTACTCGGGTGGATCATTCCATTCCATTCCATTCCATTCCATTCCATTCCATTCCGTTCCGTTCTACTCGGGTTGATTCCATTCTATTCCATTCCATTCCATTCGATTCCACTCGACTCCTTTCGATTCCGTTCGATTCCATTCCATTCCATTCCATTCCATTCCATTCCATTCCGTTCTACTCGTGTTGATTCCTTTCCACTCCATTCCTTTCCGTTCCATTCCATTCCATTCCATTCCATTCCATTCTACTCGGGTTGATCATTCCATTCCATTCCATTCCATTCCTTCCATTCCATTCCATTCCGTTCCATTCTACTCGGGTTCATTCCACTCCATTCCTTTCCGTTCCATTCCTTTCCGTTCCATTCCATTCCATTCCATTCCATTCCGTTCAACTCGGGTTGATTCCATTCTATTCCATTCCATTCCATTCCATTCCATTCCATTCCTATCCATTCCATTCCATTCCATTCTACAAGGGTTGATTCCATTCTATTCCATTCCATTCCATTCCATTCAATTCCATACCAATCCATTTAATTCCATTGCATTTCTTTCTACTCGGGTTCATTCCGTTCCGTTCCGTTCTGTTCCGTTCCATTCCATTCCATTCCGTTCTACTCGGGTTGATTCCATTCTATTCGATTGCATTCCATTCGATTCCATTCCATTCGATTCCATTCCATTCCATTCCATTCCATTCCACTGCATTCCATTCCGTTCTACTCGGGTTCTTCCCATTCCATTCCGTTGCGTTCCATTCCATTCCATTCCATTCCAGTCCATTCCGTTCTACTCGGGTTGAATCCATTCTATTCCATTCCATTCCATTCCATTCCGTTCCATTCCATTCCATTCCATTCCATTCCATTCCGTTCTACTCGGGTTGATTCCATTCTATTCCATTCCATTCCATTCCATTCCATTCCATTCCATTCCATTCCATTCCATTCCGTTCTACTCGGGTTGATCATTCCATTCCATTCCATTCCATTCCATTCCATTCCATTCCATTCCGTTCTACTCGGGTGAATCATTCCATTCCATTCCATTCCGTTCCATTCCATTCCATTCCATTCCATTCCGTTCTACTCGGGTTGATCATTCCATTCCTTTCCATTCCATTCCATTCCATTCCATTCCATTCCATTCCATTCCGTTCTACTCGGGTTGATCGTTCCATTCCATTCCATTCCGTTCCATTCCATTCCATTCCTTTCCATTCCGTTCTACTCGGGTTGATCATTCCATTCCATTCCATTCCATTCCATTCTATTCCATTCCATTCCACTCCATTCCATTCCATTCCATTCCACTCCTTTCCATTCCATTCCATTCCATTCCATTCCATTCCATTCCATTCCACTCCTTTCCATTCCATTCCATTCCATTCCATTCCATTCCATTCCACTCCTCTCCATTCCATTCCATTCCATTCCATTCCATTCCATTCCATTCCATTCCATTCCATTCCACTCCTTTCCATTCCATTCCATTCCACTCCATTCCATTCCATTCCATTCCATTCTATTCCGTTCCGTTCTGCTCGGGTTGATCATTCCATTCCATTCCATTCCATTCCATTCCATTCCATTCCATTCCATTCCATTGCATTCCGTTCTACTCGGGTTGATTCCATTCTATTCAATTCCATTCCAATCCTTTCCGCTCCATTCCATTCCATTCCATTCCATTCCATTCCGTTCTACTCGTGTTCATTCCATTCCATTCCGTTCGGTTCCATTCCGTTCCGTTCCATTCCATTCCATTCCATTCAGTTCTACTCGGGTTGATTCTATTCCATGCCATTCCATTCCATTCTATTCCATTGAATTCCATTCCATTCCATTCCATTCCATTGAATTCCATTCCATTCCATTCCATTCCATTCCATTCCATTCCATTCCATTCCATTCCGTTCTACTCGGGTTGATTCCATTCCGTTCCGTTCCGTTCCGTTCCGTTCCGTTCTACTCGGGTTGATTCCATTCTATTCCATTCCTTTCCATTCCATTCCATTCCATTCCATTCCATTCCATTCCATTCCATTCCTCTCTGTTCCATTCCATTCCGTTCTACTTGGGTTGATCATGCCATTCCATTCCATTCAATTCCATTCCGTTCCGTTCTACTCGGGTGGATCATTCCATTCCATTCCATTCCATTCCATTCCATTCCATTCCATTCCGTTCCGTTCTACTCGGGTTGATTCCATTCTATTCCATTCCATTCCATTCGATTCCACTCGACTCCATTCGATTCCGTTCGATTCCATTCCATTCCATTCCATTCCATTCCATTCCGTTCTACTCGTGTTGATTCCTTTCCACTCCATTCCTTTCCGTTCCATTCCATTCCATTCCATTCCATTCCGTTCTACTCGGGTTGATCATTCCATTCCATTCCATTCCATTCCATTCCATTCCATTCCGTTCCATTCTACTCGGGTTCATTCCACTCCATTCCTTTCCGTTCCATTCCTTTCCGTTCCATTCCATTCCATTCCATTCCATTCCGTTCAACTCGGGTTGATTCCATTCTATTCCATTCCATTCCATTCCATTCCATTCCATTCCATTCCATTCCATTCCATTCCATTCCATTCTACTCGGGTTGATTCCATTCTATTCCATTCCATTCCATTCCATTCAATTCCATACCAATCCATTCCATTCCATTGCATTTCTTTCTACTCGGGTTCATTCCGTTCCGTTCCGTTCTGTTCCGTTCCATTCCATTCCATTCCGTTCTACTCGGGTTGATTCCATTCTATTCGATTCCATTCCATTCGATTCCATTCCATTCGATTCCATTCCATTCCATTCCATTCCATTCCACTGCATTCCATTCCGTTCTACTCGGGTTCTTTCCATTCCATTCCGTTGCGTTCCATTCCATTCCATTCCATTCCAGTCCATTCCGTTCTACTCGGGTTGAATCCATTCTATTCCATTCCATTCCATTCCATTCCGTTCCATTCCATTCCATTCCATTCCATTCCATTCCGTTCTACTCGGGTTGATTCCATTCTATTCCATTCCATTCCATTCCATTCCATTCCATTCCATTCCATTCCGTTCTACTCGGGTTGATCATTCCATTCCATTCCATTCCATTCCATTCCATTCCATTCCATTCCATTCCATTCCGTTCTACTCGGGTGAATCATTCCATTCCATTCCATTCCGTTCCATTCCATTCCATTCCAAGCCATTCCGTTCTACTCGGGTTCATTCCATTCCGTTCCGTTCCGTTCCATTCCGTTCCGTTCCATTCCATTCCATTCCATTCCATTCCATTCCATTCGATTCCATTCCATTCCATTCCATTCAATTCCATTCCATTCCATTCCATTCCATTCCATTCCATTCCGTTCAACTCGGGTTGATTCCATTCTATTCCATTCCATTCCATTCCATTCAATTCCATTCCATTCCATTCCAATCCGTTCTACTCGGGTTGATTCCATTCCATTCCATTCCGTTCCATTCCGTTCCGTTCCGTTCCGTTCCGTTCTACTCGGGTTGGTTTTACTCTGGTTGATTCCACTCTACTCCGTTCCATTCCATTCCATTCCTTTCTACTCGGATTGATCATTCCATTCCATTCCATTCCATTCCATTCCGTTCCATTCCATTCCATTCCATTCCATTCCGTTCCATTCCGTTGCATTCCATTCCATTCCATTCCATTCCAGTCCATTCCATTCCGTTCCATTCCATTCCATTCCATTCCATTCCCTTCAACTCGGGTTGATTCCATTCTATTCCATTCCATTCCATTCCATTCCATTCCATTCCATTCCGTTCTACTCGGGTTGATCATTCCATTCCTTTCCATTCCATTGCATTCCATTCCATTCCATTCCATTCCGTTCTACTCGGGTTGATCATTCCATTCCATTCCATTCCGTTCCATTCCATTCCATTCCTTTCCATTCCTTTCTACTCGGGTTGATTCCATTCTATTCCATTCCATTCCATTAGATTCCATTTGATTCCATTCCATTCCATTCCATTCCATTCCAATCCATTCCATTCCATTCCATTCTATTCAATTCCATTCCGTTCTACTCAGGTTGATTCCCTTCCACTCCATCACGTTCCATTCCATTCCGTTCCGTTCCGTTCCGTTCTACTCGGTTTGATTCCATTCTATTCCATTCCATTCCATTCCATTCCGTTCTACTCGGGTTGATCATTCCATTCCATTCCATTCCATTCCATTCCATTCCATTCCATTCCATTCCATTCCATTCCATTCCATTCCATTCCATTCCATTCCATTCCATTCGGTTCTACTCGGGTTCTTTCCATTCCGTTCCATTCCATTCCGTTCTACTCGGGTTGATTCCATGCCACTCCATTCCATTCCGTTCCATTCCGTTCCGTTCCGTTCCGTTCTACTCGGGTTGAATCCATTCTATTCCATTCCATTCCATTCCATTCCATTCCATTCCATTCCATTCCGTTCTACTCGGGTTGATAATTCCATTCCATTCCGTTCTACTCGGTTTCATTCCATTCCATTACGTTCCGTTCTATTCCGTTCCGTTCCATTCCATTCCATTCCATTCCATTCCGTTCTACTCGGGTTGATTCCATTCTATTCCATTCCATTCCATTCCATTCCATTCCATTCCATTCCATTCCGTTCTACTCTGGTTGATTCCATTCCGTTCCGTTCCGGTCCGTTCCGTTCCGTTCTACTTGGGTTTACTCCATTCTATTCCATTCCATTGCATTCCATTCCATTCCATTCCATTCCATTCCATTCCATTCCATTCCATTCCATTCCATTCCGTTCTGCTCGGGTTGATCATTCCATTCCATTCCATTCCATTCCATTCTATTCCATTCCATTCCACTCCATTCCATTCCATTCCATTCCACTCCTTTCCATTCCATTCCATTCCATTCCATTCCATTCCATTCCATTCCATTCCATTCCATTCCACTCCTTTCCATTCCATTCCATTCCATTCCATTCCATTCCATTCCATTCCATTCCATTCCACTCCTTTCCATTCCATTCCATTCCACTCCATTCCATTCCATTCCATTCCATTCTATTCCGTTCCGTTCTGCTCGGGTTGATCATTCCATTCCATTCCATTCCATTCTATTCCATTCCATTCCATTGCATTCCGTTCTACTCGGGTTGATTCCATTCTATTCAATTCCATTCCAATCCTTTCCGCTCCATTCCATTCCATTCCATTCCATTCCGTTCTACTCGTGTTCATTCCATTCCATTCCGTTCTGTTCCATTCCGTTCCGTTCCATTCCATTCCATTCCATTCCGTTCTACTCGGGTTGATTCCATTCCGTTCCGTTCCGTTCCGTTCCGTTCCGTTCTACTCGGGTTGATTCCATTCTATTCCATTCCTTTCCATTCCATTCCATTCCATTCCATTCCATTCCATTCCATTCCATTCCATTCCTCTCTGTTCCATTCCATTCCGTTCTACTTGGGTTGATCATGCCATTCCATTCCATTCAATTCCATTCCGTTCCGTTCTACTCGGGTGGATCATTCCATTCCATTCCATTCCATTCCATTCCATTCCATTTCGTTCCGTTCTACTCGGGTTGATTCCATTCTATTCCATTCCATTCCATTCGATTCCACTCGACTCCTTTCGATTCCGTTCCATTCCATTCCATTCCATTCCATTCCGTTCAACTCGGGTTGATTCCATTCTATTCCATTCCATTCCATTCCATTCCATTCCATTCCATTCCATTCCATTCCATTCAATTCCATACCAATCCATTTAATTCCATTGCATTTCTTTCTACTCGGGTTCATTCCGTTCCGTTCCGTTCTGTTCCGTTCCATTCCATTCCATTCCGTTCTACTCGGGTTGATTCCATTCTATTCGATTGCATTCCATTCGATTCCATTCCATTCGATTCCATTCCATTCCATTCCATTCCATTCCACTGCATTCCATTCCGTTCTACTCGGGTTCTTTCCATTCCATTCCGTTGCGTTCCATTCCATTCCATTCCATTCCAGTCCATTCCGTTCTACTCGGGTTGAATCCATTCTATTCCATTCCATTCCATTCCATTCCGTTCCATTCCATTCCATTCCATTCCATTCCATTCCATTCCGTTCTACTCGGGTTGATTCCATTCTATTCCATTCCATTCCATTCCATTCCATTCCATTCCATTCCATTCCATTCCGTTCTACTCGGGTTGATCATTCCATTCCATTCCATTCCATTCCATTCCATTCCATTCCGTTCTACTCGGGTGAATCATTCCATTCCATTCCATTCCGTTCCATTCCATTCCATTCCATTCCATTCCGTTCTACTCGGGTTGATCATTCCATTCCTTTCCATTCCATTCCATTCCATTCCATTCCATTCCATTCCATTCCGTTCTACTCGGGTTGATCGTCCCATTCCATTCCATTCCGTTCCATTCCATTCCATTCCTTTCCATTCCGTTCTACTCGGGTTGATTCCATTCTATTCCATTCCATTCCATTAGATTCCATTTGATTCCATTCCATTCCATTCCATTCCATTCCATTCCATTCCATTCCATTCCATTCCATTCCATTCTATTCAATTCCATTCCGTTCTACTCAGGTTGATTCCCTTCCACTCCATCCCGTTCCATTCCATTCCGTTCCGTTCCGTTCTACTCGGTTTGATTCCATTCTATTCCATTCTATTCCATTCCATTCTGTTGTGCTCGGGTTGATCATTCCATTCCATTCCATTCCATTCCATTCCATTCCATTCCATTCCATTCCATTCCACTCCTTTCCATTCCATTCCATTCCATTCCATTCCATTCCATTCCACTCCTTTCCATTCCATTCCATTCCATTCCATTCCATTCCACTCCTTTCATTTCCATTCCATTCCACTCCATTCCATTCCATTCCATTCCATTCCATTCTATTCCGTTCCGTTATGCTCGGGTTGATCAATCCATTCCATTCCATTCCATTCCATTCCATTCCATTCTGTTCTACTCGGGTTGATTCCATTCTATTCAATTCCATTCCAATCCATTCCGCTCCATTCCATTCAATTCCATTCCTTTCCATTCCATTCCGTTCTACTCGGTTTCATTCCATTCCATCCCGTTCTGTTCCATTCCGTTCCGTTCCATTCCATTCCATTCCATTCCGTTCTACTCGTGTTGATTCTATTCCATTCCATTCCATTCCATTCTATTCCATTGAATTCCATTCCATTCCATTCCATTCCATTCCATTCCATTCCATTCCATTCCATTCCATTCCATTCCATTCCGTTCTACTCGGGTTGATTCCATTCCGTTCCGTTCCGTTCCGTTCCGTTCCGTTCTACTCGGGTTGATTCCATTCCATTCCATTCCATTCCATTCCATTCCATTCCATTCCATTCCATTCCATTCCATTCCGTTCTACTCGGGTTGATTCCATTCCGTTCCATTCCATTCCATTCCATTCCATTCCATTCCATTCCATTCCATTCCATTCGATTCCATTCCATTCCATTCCATTCCATTCCAATCCATTCAATTCCATTCCGTTCTACTCGGGTTGATTCCGTTCCATTCCATTCCATTCCATTCCATTCCATTCCATTCCATTCCATTCCATTGCATTCGATTCCATTCCTTTCCATTCCATTCGATTCCATTCCATTCCATTCCATTCCGTTCTGCTCGGGTTGATCTTTCCATTCCATTCCATTCCATTCCATTCCATTCCATTCCATTCCATTCCATTCCATTCCACTCCTTTCCATTCCATTCCATTCCATTCCATTCCATTCCATTCCATTCCACTCCTTTCCATTCCATTCCATTCCATTCCATTCCATTCCACTCCTTTCCATTCCATTCCATTCCATTCCATTCCATTCCATTCCACTCCTTTCCATTCCATTCCATTCCATTCCATTCCACTCCTTTCCATTCCATTCCATTCCATTCCATTCCATTCCATTCCACTCCTTTCCATTCCATTCCATTCCACTACATTCCATTCCATTCCATTCCATTCTATTCCGTTCCGTTCTCCTCGGGTTGATCAATCCATTCCATTCCATTCCATTCCATTCCATTCCATTCCATTCCATTCCGTTCTACTCGGGTTGATTCCATTCTATTCAATTCCATTCCAATCCTTTCCGCTCCATTCCATTCCATTCCATTCCTTTCCATTCCATTCCGTTCTACTCGGGTTCATTCCATTCCATTCCGTTCTGTTCCATTCCGTTCCGTTCCGTTCCATTCCATTCCATTCCATTCCGTTCTACTCGTGTTGATTCTATTCCATTCCATTCCATTCGATTCTATTCCGTTGAATTCCATTCCATTCCATTCCATTCCATTCCATTCCATTCCATTCCGTTCTACTCGGGTTGATTCCATTCCGTTCCGTTCCGTTCCGTTCCGTTCCGTTCTACTCGGGTTGATTCCATTCCATTCCATTCCATTCCATTCCATTCCGTTCCATTCCATTCCATTCCATTCCATTCTGTTCTACTCGGGTTGATTCCATTCCGTTCCGTTCCGCTCCGTTCCGTTCCGTTCTACTCGGGTTTACTCCATTCTATTCCATTCCATTCCATTCTCTACATTCCATTCCATTCCATTCCATTCTATTCCATTCCATTCTGTTGTGCTCGGGTTGATCATTCCATTCCATTCCATTCCATTCCATTCCATTCCATTCCATTCCATTCCATTCCATTCCTTTCCTTTCCATTCCATTCCATTCCATTCCATTCCGTTCCATTCTACTCGGGTTGATCTTTCCTTTCCATTCCATTCCATTCCATTCCATTCCAATCCATCCAATTCCGTTCTGCTAGGGTTGATCATTCCATTCCATTCCATTCCATTCCATTCTATTCCATTCCATTCCACTCCATTCCATTCCATTCCATTCCACTCCTTTCCATTCCATTCCATTCCATTCCATTCCATTCCATTCCATTCCATTCCATTCCACTCCTTTCCATTCCATTCCATTCCATTCCATTCCATTCCATTCCATTCCATTCCATTCCATTCCACTCCTTTCCATTCCATTCCATTCCACTCCATTCCATTCCATTCCATTCCATTCTATTCCGTTCCGTTCTGCTCGGGTTGATCATTCCATTCCATTCCATTCCATTCCATTCCATTCCATTCCATTGCATTCCGTTCTACTCGGGTTGATTCCATTCTATTCAATTCCATTCCAATCCTTTCCGCTCCATTCCATTCCATTCCATTCCATTCCGTTCTACTCGTGTTCATTCCATTCCATTCCGTTCTGTTCCATTCCGTTCCGTTCCATTCCATTCCATTCCATTCCGTTCTACTCGGGTTGATTCCATTCCGTTCCGTTCCGTTCCGTTCCGTTCCGTTCTACTCGGGTTGATTCCATTCTATTCCATTCCTTTCCATTCCATTCCATTCCATTCCATTCCATTCCATTCCATTCCATTCCTCTCTGTTCCATTCCATTCCGTTCTACTTGGGTTGATCATGCCATTCCATTCCATTCAATTCCATTCCGTTCCGTTCTACTCGGGTGGATCATTCCATTCCATTCCATTCCATTCCATTCCATTCCATTTCGTTCCGTTCTACTCGGGTTGATTCCATTCTATTCCATTCCATTCCATTCGATTCCACTCGACTCCTTTCGATTCCGTTCCATTCCATTCCATTCCATTCCATTCCGTTCAACTCGGGTTGATTCCATTCTATTCCATTCCATTCCATTCCATTCCATTCCATTCCATTCCATTCCATTCCATTCTACAAGGGTTGATTCCATTCTATTCCATTCCATTCCATTCCATTCAATTCCATACCAATCCATTTAATTCCATTGCATTTCTTTCTACTCGGGTTCATTCCGTTCCGTTCCGTTCTGTTCCGTTCCATTCCATTCCATTCCGTTCTACTCGGGTTGATTCCATTCTATTCGATTGCATTCCATTCGATTCCATTCCATTCGATTCAATTCCATTCCATTCCATTCCATTCCACTGCATTCCATTCCGTTCTACTCGGGTTCTTTCCATTCCATTCCGTTGCGTTCCATTCCATTCCATTCCATTCCAGTCCATTCCGTTCTACTCGGGTTGAATCCATTCTATTCCATTCCATTCCATTCCATTCCGTTCCATTCCATTCCATTCCATTCCATTCAATTCCGTTCTACTCGGGTTGATTCCATTCTATTCCATTCCATTCCATTCCATTCCATTCCATTCCATTCCATTCCATTCCGTTCTACTCGGGTTGATCATTCCATTCCATTCCATTCCATTCCATTCCGTTCTACTCGGGTGAATCATTCCATTCCATTCCATTCCGTTCCATTCCATTCCATTCCATTCCATTCCGTTCTACTCGGGTTGATCATTCCATTCCTTTCCATTCCATTCCATTCCATTCCATTCCATTCCATTCCATTCCGTTCTACTCGGGTTGATCGTCCCATTCCATTCCATTCCGTTCCATTCCATTCCATTCCTTTCCATTCCGTTCTACTCGGGTTGATTCCATTCTATTCCATTCCATTCCATTAGATTCCATTTGATTCCATTCCATTCCATTCCATTCCATTCCATTCCATTCCATTCCATTCCATTCCATTCCATTCCATTCTATTCAATTCCATTCCGTTCTACTCAGGTTGATTCCCTTCCACTCCATCCCGTTCCATTCCATTCCGTTCCGTTCCGTTCTACTCGGTTTGATTCCATTCTATTCCATTCTATTCCATTCCATTCTGTTGTGCTCGGGTTGATCATTCCATTCCATTCCATTCCATTCCATTCCATTCCATTCCATTCCATTCCATTCCACTCCTTTCCATTCCATTCCATTCCATTCCATTCCATTCCATTCCACTCCTTTCCATTCCATTCCATTCCATTCCATTCCATTCCACTCCTTTCATTTCCATTCCATTCCACTCCATTCCATTCCATTCCATTCCATTCTATTCCGTTCCGTTATGCTCGGGTTGATCAATCCATTCCATTCCATTCCATTCCATTCCATTCCATTCTGTTCTACTCGGGTTGATTCCATTCTATTCAATTCCATTCCAATCCATTCCGCTCCATTCCATTCAATTCCATTCCTTTCCATTCCATTCCGTTCTACTCGGTTTCATTCCATTCCATCCCGTTCTGTTCCATTCCGTTCCGTTCCATTCCATTCCATTCCATTCCGTTCTACTCGTGTTGATTCTATTCCATTCCATTCCATTCCATTCTATTCCATTGAATTCCATTCCATTCCATTCCATTCCATTCCATTCCATTCCATTCCATTCCATTCCATTCCATTCCATTCCGTTCTACTCGGGTTGATTCCATTCCGTTCCGTTCCGTTCCGTTCCGTTCCGTTCTACTCGGGTTGATTCCATTCCATTCCATTCCATTCCATTCCATTCCATTCCATTCCATTCCATTCCATTCCGTTCTACTCGGGTTGATTCCATTCCGTTCCATTCCATTCCATTCCATTCCATTCCATTCCATTCCATTCCATTCCATTCCATTCCATTCGATTCCATTCCATTCCATTCCATTCCATTCCATTCCAATCCATTCAATTCCATTCCGTTCTACTCGGGTTGATTCCGTTCCATTCCATTCCATTCCATTCCATTCCATTCCATTCCATTCCATTGCATTCGATTCCATTCCTTTCCATTCCATTCGATTCCATTCCATTCCATTCCATTCCGTTCTGCTCGGGTTGATCTTTCCATTCCATTCCATTCCATTCCATTCCATTCCATTCCATTCCATTCCATTCCATTCCACTCCTTTCCATTCCATTCCATTCCATTCCATTCCATTCCATTCCATTCCATTCCATTCCATTCCACTCCTTTCCATTCCATTCCATTCCATTCCATTCCATTCCATTCCACTCCTTTCCATTCCATTCCATTCCATTCCATTCCATTCCATTCCACTCCTTTCCATTCCATTCCATTCCATTCCATTCCACTCCTTTCCATTCCATTCCATTCCATTCCATTCCATTCCATTCCACTCCTTTCCATTCCATTCCATTCCACTACATTCCATTCCATTCCATTCCATTCTATTCCGTTCCGTTCTCCTCGGGTTGATCAATCCATTCCATTCCATTCCATTCCATTCCATTCCGTTCTACTCGGGTTGATTCCATTCTATTCAATTCCATTCCAATCCTTTCCGCTCCATTCCATTCCGTTCCATTCCTTTCCATTCCATTCCGTTCTACTCGGGTTCATTCCATTCCATTCCGTTCTGTTCCATTCCGTTCCGTTCCGTTCCATTCCATTCCATTCCATTCCGTTCTACTCGTGTTGATTCTATTCCATTCCATTCCATTCGATTCTATTCCGTTGAATTCCATTCCATTCCATTCCATTCCATTCCATTCCATTCCGTTCTACTCGGGTTGATTCCATTCCGTTCCGTTCCGTTCCGTTCCGTTCCGTTCTACTCGGGTTGATTCCATTCCATTCCATTCCATTCCATTCCATTCCGTTCCATTCCATTCCATTCCATTCCATTCTGTTCTACTCGGGTTGATTCCATTCCGTTCCGTTCCGCTCCGTTCCGTTCCGTTCTACTCGGGTTTACTCCATTCTATTCCATTCCATTCCATTCTCTACATTCCATTCCATTCCATTCCATTCTATTCCATTCCATTCTGTTGTGCTCGGGTTGATCATTCCATTCCATTCCATTCCATTCCATTCCATTCCATTCCATTCCATTCCATTCCATTCCATTCCTTTCCTTTCCATTCCATTCCATTCCATTCCATTCCGTTCCATTCTACTCGGGTTGATCTTTCCTTTCCATTCCATTCCATTCCATTCCATTCCAATCCATCCAATTCCGTTCTGCTAGGGTTGATCATTCCATTCCATTCCATTCCATTCCATTCTATTCCATTCCATTCCACTCCATTCCATTCCATGCCATCCCACTCCTTTCCATTCCATTCCATTCCATTACATTACATTCCATTCCATTCCACTCCTTTCCATTCCATGCCATTCCACTCCTTTCCATTCCTTTCCATTCCATTACATTACATTCCATTCCATTCCACTCCTTTCCATTCCATTCCATTCCATTCCATTCCATTCCATTCCACTCCTTTCCATTCCATTCCATTCCACTCCATTCCATTCCATTCCGTTCTACTTGAGTTCATTCCATTCCGTTCCGTTCCGTTCCGTTCCGTTCCATTCTATTCCATTCCATTCCGTTCTACTCGAGTTGATTCCATTCTACTCCATTCCATTCCATTCGATTCCATTCCGTTCTACTCGGGTTAATCATTCCATTCCATTCCATTCCATTCCATTCCATTCCATTCCATTCCATTCCATTCCATTCCATTCCGTTCCATTCTACTCGGGTTGATCTTTCCTTTCCATTCCATTCCATTCCATTCCATTCCAATCCATCCAATTCCGTTCTACTCGGGTTCATTCCATTCCATTCCATTCCTTTCCATTCCACTCCATACCATTCCATTCCGTTCTACTCGGGTTGATTCCATTCTATTCAATTCCATCCCATTCCATTCAATTCCATTCAATTCCATTCCATTCCATTCCATTCCATTCCATTCCATTCCATTCTACTCGGTTGATTCCATTCTATTCCATTCCATTCCATTCGATTCCATTCGATTTTAATTCGATTCCATTCCATTCAATTCCATTCCATTCCATTCCGTTCTACTCGGGTTCGTTCCATTCCGTTCCGTTCCATTCTGTTCCGTTCCGTTCCATTCCATTCCATTCCATTCCATTCCATTCCATTCCATTCCATTCCATTCCATTCCGTTCTACTCGGGTTGATTCCATTCTATTCCATTCCATTCCATTCCATTCGATTCCATTCGATTCCATTCCATTCCATTCCAATCCATTCCATTCCATTCCATTCCATTCTATTCTACTCGGGTTGATTCCATTCCATTCCATTGCATTCTGTTCCGTTCCATTCTGTTCCGTTCCGTTCCGTTCTACTCTGGTTGATTCCATTCTATTCCATTCCATTCCATTCCATTCCATTCCATTCCATTCCATTCCATTCCGTTTTACTTGGGTTGATCATTCCATTCCATTCCATTCCATTCCATTCCATTCCGTTCCGTTCTGCTCCGGTTGATCATTCCATTCCATTCCATTCCATTCCATTCCATTCCATTCCATTCCATTCCATTCCATTCCATTCCGTTCTACTCGGGTTGATTCCATTCCGTTCTGTTCCGCTCCGTTCCGTTCCATTCTACTCGGGTTTACTCCATTCTATTCCATTCCATTGCATTCCATTCCATTCCATTCCATTCCATTCCATTCCATTCCATTCCATTCCATTCCTTTCCATTCCATTCCGTTCTGCTCGGGTTGATCTTTCCATTCCATTCCATTCCATTCCATTCCATTCCATTCCATTCCATTCCATTCCATTCCATTCCATTCCATTCCATTCCATTCGATTCCATTCCGTTCTGCTCGGGTTGATCATTCCATTCCATTCCATTCCATTCCATTCCACTCCATTCCATTCCATTCCACTCCTTTCCATTCCATTCCATTCCATTCCATTCCATTCCATCCCACTCCTTTCCATTCCA
This sequence comes from Gorilla gorilla gorilla, assembly GCF_029281585.2. Lineage (NCBI taxonomy): Eukaryota > Metazoa > Chordata > Mammalia > Primates > Hominidae > Gorilla > Gorilla gorilla. Next base: position 60,177,902 of record NC_073239.2, read on the forward strand.
TTCCATTCCATTCCATTCCATTCCATTCCATTCCATTCCACTCCTTTCCATTCCATTCCATTCATTCCATTCTATTCCATTGAATTCCATTCCATTCCATTCCATTCCATTCCATTCCATTCCTTTCCATTCCGTTCTACTCGGGTTGATTCCATTCCGTTCCGTTCCGTTCCGTTCCGTTCCGTTCTACTCGGGTCGATTCCATTCCATTCCATTCCATTCCATTCCATTCCATTCCATTCCATTCCATTCCATTCCATTCCGTTCTACTCGGGTTTATTCCATTCCTTTCCGTTCCTCTCCGTTCCGTTCCGTTCTACTCGGGTTTACTCCATTCTATATCATTCCATTCCATTCTTTCCATTCCATTCCATTCAATTCCATTCCATTCCATTCCATTCCATTCTGTTATGCTCGGGTTGATCATTCCATTCCATTCCATTCCATTCCATTCCATTCCATTCCATTCCTTTCCATTCCATTCCATTCCATTCCATTCCTTTCCATTCCATTCCATTCCATTCCATTCCATTCCATTCCATTCCATTCCATTCCATTCCATTCCGTTCTACTCGGGTTGATTCCATTCCGTTCCGTTCCGCTCCGTTCCGTTCCGTTCTACTTGGGTTTACTCCATTCTATTCCATTCCATTGCATTCCATTCCATTCCATTCCATTCCATTCCCTTCCATTCTATTCCATTCCCTTCCTTTCCATTCCATTCGGTTCCATTCGATTCCATTTGATTCCATTCCAGTTCACTCCATTCCATTCCGTTCCGTTCCGTTCCGTTCCGTTCCGTTCCATTCCATTCCGTTCTACTCGGGTTGATTCCATTCTATTCCACTCCATTCCATTCAATTCAATTCGATTCCATTCGATTCCATTCGATTCCATTCCATTCCATTCCATTCCATTCCATTCCATTCCATTCTATTCCATTGAATTCCATTCCATTCCATTCCGTTCCATTCCAATCCATTCCATTCTACTCGGGTTGATTCCATTCCATTCCATTCGATTCCATTCCATTCCATTCCATTCCTTTCCATTCCATTCCATTCGATTTCGTTCGATTCCATTCCATTCCATTCCATTCCATTCAATTCCATTCCATTCCATTCCGTTCTACTCGGGTTGATTCCATTCCATTCCATTCCATTCCATTCCATTCCATTCCATTCCATTCCATTCCATTCTATTCCATTCCATTTCACTCCATTCCATTCCATTCCATTCCGTTCCGTTCCGTTCCGTTCAGTTCCATTCCGTTCCATTCCATTCCGTTCTACTCGGGTTGATACCATTCTATTCCACTCCATTCCATTCGATTCCATTCCATTCCATTCCATTCCATTCCATTCCTTTCGATTCCATTCCATTCCATTCCATTCCATTCCATTCCAATCCATTCCATTCCATTCCATTCCATTCCATTCCATTCCGTTCCCTTCTACTCGGGTTCATTCCATTCCATTCCATTCCATTCCGTTCTACTCGGGTTGATTCCGTTCCATTCCATTCCATTCGATTCCACTTCATTTCACTCCATTCCATTCCGTTCCGTTCTGTTCCGTTCCGTTCCTTTCCGTTCCGTTCTTTTCGGGTTGATTCCACTCTATTCCACTCCATTCCATTCGATTCCATTCGATTCCATTCCATTCCATTCCATTCCATTCCATTCCATTCCATTCCATTCCATTCTATTCTATTGAATTCCATACCATTCCATTCCATTCCATTCCAATCCATTCCATTCTACTCGGGTTGATTCCATTCCATTCCATTCCATTCCATTCCATTCCATTCCATTCCATTCCATTCCATTGCAATCCATTCCATTCTTCTCGGGTTGATTCCATTCCATTCCATTACATTCCATTCCATTCTCTTCCTTTCCATTCCATTCGGTTCCATTCCATTCCATTCGATTCCATTCCATTTCACTCCATTCCATTCCGTTCCGTTCCGTTCCGTTCCGTTCCATTCCGTTCCGTTCCATTCCATTCCGTTCTACTCGGGTTGATTCCATTCCATTCCACTCCATTCCATTCGACTCAATTCGATTCCATTCGATACCATTCCATTCCATTCCATTCCATTCCATTCCATTCCATTCCATTCCATTCCATTCTATTCCATTGAATTCCATTCCATTCCATTCCATTCCATTCCAATCCATTCCATTCTACTCGGGTTGATTCCATTCCATTCCATTCGATTCCATTCCATTCCATTCCATTCCTTTCCATTCCATTCCGTTCCATTCCATTCGATTCGATTCCATTCCATTCCATTCCATTCAATTCCATTCCATTCCATTCCGTTCTACTCGGGTTCATTCCATTCCATTCCATTCCATTCTATTCCATTCAATTCCATTCGATTCCATTCCATTCCATTCCATTCCATTCCATTCCATTCCATTCCATTCCATTCCATTCCATTCCATTCCATTCCGTTCTACTCGGGTTGATACCATTCCATTCCATTCCATTCCATTCCATTCCATTCCATTCCATTCCATTGAATTCCATTCCATGAAATTCCATTCCATTCCATTGAATTCCATTCCATTCCATTCCATTCCATTCCATTCCGTTCTACTCGGGTTGATTCCATTCCATTCCATTCCATTCCATTCCATTCCATTCCATTCCATTCCAATCCATTCCATTCTACTCGGGTTTATTCCATTCCATTCCATTCTATTCCATTCCATTCCATTCCCTTAAATTACATTCCATTCGGTTCCATTCGATTCCATTGGATTCCATTCCATTTCACTCCATTCCATTCCGTTCCGTTCCGTTCCATTCCGTTCCATTCCATTCTATTCGGGTTGATTCCATTCTATTCCACTCCATTCCATTCGATTCCATTCGATTCCATACGATTCCATTCGATTCCATTCCATTCCATTCCATTCCTTTCCATTCCATTCCATTCCATTCTATTCTATTGAATTCCATTCCATTCCATTCCATTCCATTCCTATCCATTCCATTCTTCTCGGGTTGATTCCATTCCATTCCATTCCATTCCATTCCATTCCATTCCATTCCATTCCATTCCATTCCATTCCGTTCTACTCGGGTTCATTCCATTCCATTCCATTCCATTCCATTCCATTCCATTCCATTCCATTCCATTCCGTTCTACTCGGGTCCATTCCATTCCTTTCCATTCCATTCGATTCCATTCCATTCCATTCCACTCCATTCCATTCCATTCCATTCCAATCCATTCCATTCTACTCGGGTTGATTCCTTTCCATTCCATTCCATTCCATTCCATTCCATTCCACTCCATTCCATTCCATTCCATTCCATTCCATTCCATTCCATTCCATTCCATTCCATTCCGTTCTACTCGGGTTGTTTCCATTCCATTCCATTCCATTCCATTCCATTCCATTCCATTCCTTTCCATTCCATTCCATTCCATTGAATTCCATTCCATTCCATTCCATTCCGTTCCATTCTATTCCATTCCATTCCATTCCATTCTATTCCATTTAATTCCATTCCATTCCATTCCATTCCATTCCATTCCATTCCATTCCATTCCATTCCGTTCTACTCAGGTTGATTCCATTCCATTCCATTCCATTCCATTCCATTCCATTCCATTCCATTCAATTCTATTGAATTCCATTCCATTCCATTCCATTCCATTCCAACCCATTCCATTCTACTCGGATTTATTCCATTCCATTCCATTCCATTCCATTGCATTCCAATCCATTCCATTCTACTCGGGTTGATTCCATTCCATTCCATTCCTTTCCATTCCATTCCATTCCATTCCATTCCCTTCCTTTCCATTCCATTCGGCTCCATTCGATTCCATTCGATTCCATTCCATTTCACTCCATTCCATTCCGTTCCGTTCCGTTCCGTTCCTTTCCGTTCCTTTCCGTTCCGTTCCATTCCATTCCGTTCTACTCGGGTTGATTCCATTCTATTCCACTCCATTCCATTCGATTCCATTCGATTCCATTCGATTCCATTCCATTCCATTCCATTCCATTCTATTTCATTCTATTCCATTGAATTCCATTCCATTCCATTCCATTCCATTCCATTCCAATCCATTCCATTCTACTCGGGTTGATTCCATTCCATTCCATTCCATTCCGTTCTACTCGGGTTGATTCCATTCTATTCCATTCCATTCCATTCCATTCGATTCCATTCGATTCCATTCCATTCCATTCCAATCCATTCCATTCCATTCCATTCCATTCTATTCTACTCGGGTTGATTCCATTCCATTCCATTGCATTCTGTTCCGTTCCATTCTGTTCCGTTCCGTTCCGTTCTACTCTGGTTGATTCCATTCTATTCCATTCCATTCCATTCCATTCCATTCCATTCCATTCCATTCCATTCCATTCCGTTTTACTTGGGTTGATCATTCCATTCCATTCCATTCCATTCCATTCCATTCCGTTCCGTTCTGCTCCGGTTGATCATTCCATTCCATTCCATTCCATTCCATTCCATTCCATTCCATTCCATTCCATTCCATTCCATTCCATTCCATTCCGTTCTACTAGGGTTGATTCCATTCCGTTCTGTTCCGCTCCGTTCCGTTCCGTTCTACTCGGGTTTACTCCATTCTATTCCATTCCATTGCATTCCATTCCATTCCATTCCATTCCATTCCATTCCATTCCATTCCATTCCATTCCTTTCCATTCCATTCCGTTCTGCTCGGGTTGATCTTTCCATTCCATTCCATTCCATTCCATTCCATTCCATTCCATTCCATTCCATTCCATTCCATTCCATTCCATTCCATTCCATTCCATTCGATTCCATTCCGTTCTGCTCGGGTTGATCATTCCATTCCATTCCATTCCATTCCATTCCACTCCATTCCATTCCATTCCACTCCTTTCCATTCCATTCCATTCCATTCCATTCCATTCCATCCCACTCCTTTCCATTCCATTCCATTCCATTCCATTCCATTCCATTCCATTCCACTCCTTTCCATTCCATTCCATTCATTCCATTCTATTCCATTGAATTCCATTCCATTCCATTCCATTCCATTCCATTCCATTCCTTTCCATTCCGTTCTACTCGGGTTGATTCCATTCCGTTCCGTTCCGTTCCGTTCCGTTCCGTTCTACTCGGGTCGATTCCATTCCATTCCATTCCATTCCATTCCATTCCATTCCATTCCATTCCATTCCATTCCATTCCGTTCTACTCGGGTTTATTCCATTCCTTTCCGTTCCTCTCCGTTCCGTTCCGTTCTACTCGGGTTTACTCCATTCTATATCATTCCATTCCATTCTTTCCATTCCATTCCATTCAATTCCATTCCATTCCATTCCATTCCATTCTGTTATGCTCGGGTTGATCATTCCATTCCATTCCATTCCATTCCATTCCATTCCATTCCATTCCTTTCCATTCCATTCCATTCCATTCCATTCCTTTCCATTCCATTCCATTCCATTCCATTCCATTCCATTCCATTCCATTCCATTCCATTCCGTTCTACTCGGGTTGATTCCATTCCGTTCCGTTCCGCTCCGTTCCGTTCCGTTCTACTTGGGTTTACTCCATTCTATTCCATTCCATTGCATTCCATTCCATTCCATTCCATTCCATTCCCTTCCATTCTATTCCATTCCCTTCCTTTCCATTCCATTCGGTTCCATTCGATTCCATTTGATTCCATTCCAGTTCACTCCATTCCATTCCGTTCCGTTCCGTTCCGTTCCGTTCCGTTCCATTCCATTCCGTTCTACTCGGGTTGATTCCATACTATTCCACTCCATTCCATTCAATTCAATTCGATTCCATTCGATTCCATTCGATTCCATTCCATTCCATTCCATTCCATTCCATTCCATTCCATTCTATTCCATTGAATTCCATTCCATTCCATTCCATTCCATTCCAATCCATTCCATTCTACTCGGGTTGATTCCATTCCATTCCATTCCATTCCATTCCATTCCATTCCATTCCTTTCCATTCCATTCCATTCGATTTCGTTCGATTCCATTCCATTCCATTCCATTCCATTCAATTCCATTCCATTCCATTCCGTTCTACTCGGGTTGATTCCATTCCATTCCATTCCATTCCATTCCATTCCATTCCATTCCATTCCATTCTATTCCATTCCATTTCACTCCATTCCATTCCATTCCATTCCGTTCCGTTCCGTTCCGTTCAGTTCCATTCCGTTCCATTCCATTCCGTTCTACTCGGGTTGATACCATTCTATTCCACTCCATTCCATTCGATTCCATTCCATTCCATTCCATTCCATTCCATTCCTTTCGATTCCATTCCATTCCATTCCATTCCATTCCATTCCAATCCATTCCATTCCATTCCATTCCATTCCATTCCATTCCGTTCCGTTCTACTCGGGTTCATTCCATTCCATTCCATTCCATTCCGTTCTACTCGGGTTGATTCCGTTCCATTCCATTCCATTCGATTCCACTTCATTTCACTCCATTCCATTCCGTTCCGTTCTGTTCCGTTCCGTTCCTTTCCGTTCCGTTCTTTTCGGGTTGATTCCACTCTATTCCACTCCATTCCATTCGATTCCATTCGATTCCATTCCATTCCATTCCATTCCATTCCATTCCATTCCATTCCATTCTATTCTATTGAATTCCATACCATTCCATTCCATTCCATTCCAATCCATTCCATTCTACTCGGGTTGATTCCATTCCATTCCATTCCATTCCATTCCATTCCATTCCATTCCATTCCATTCCATTCCATTGCAATCCATTCCATTCTACTCGGGTTGATTCCATTCCATTCCATTACATTCCATTCCATTCTCTTCCTTTCCATTCCATTCGGTTCCATTCCATTCCATTCGATTCCATTCCATTTCACTCCATTCCATTCCGTTCCGTTCCGTTCCGTTCCGTTCCATTCCGTTCCGTTCCATTCCATTCCGTTCTACTCGGGTTGATTCCATTCCATTCCACTCCATTCCATTCGACTCAATTCGATTCCATTCGATACCATTCCATTCCATTCCATTCCATTCCATTCCATTCCATTCCATTCCATTCTATTCCATTGAATTCCATTCCATTCCATTCCATTCCATTCCAATCCATTCCATTCTACTCGGGTTGATTCCATTCCATTCCATTCGATTCCATTCCATTCCATTCCATTCCTTTCCATTCCATTCCGTTCCATTCCATTCGATTCGATTCCATTCCATTCCATTCCATTCAATTCCATTCCATTCCATTCCGTTCTACTCGGGTTCATTCCATTCCATTCCATTCCATTCTATTCCATTCAATTCCATTCGATTCCATTCCATTCCATTCCATTCCATTCCATTCCATTCCATTCCATTCCATTCCATTCCATTCCATTCCATTCCGTTCTACTCGGGTTGATACCATTCCATTCCATTCCATTCCATTCCATTCCATTCCATTCCATTCCATTGAATTCCATTCCATGGAATTCCATTCCATTCCATTGAATTCCATTCCATTCCATTCCATTCCATTCCATTCCGTTCTACTCGGGTTGATTCCATTCCATTCCATTCCATTCCATTCCATTCCATTCCATTCCATTCCATTCCAATCCATTCCATTCTACTCGGGTTTATTCCATTCCATTCCATTCTATTCCATTCCATTCCATTCCCTTAAATTACATTCCATTCGGTTCCATTCGATTCCATTGGATTCCATTCCATTTCACTCCATTCCATTCCGTTCCGTTCCGTTCCATTCCGTTCCATTCCATTCTATTCGGGTTGATTCCATTCTATTCCACTCCATTCCATTCGATTCCATTCGATTCCATACGATTCCATTCGATTCCATTCCATTCCATTCCATTCCTTTCCATTCCATTCCATTCCATTCTATTCTATTGAATTCCATTCCATTCCATTCCATTCCATTCCTATCCATTCCATTCTTCTCGGGTTGATTCCATTCCATTCCATTCCATTCCATTCCATTCCATTCCATTCCATTCCATTCCATTCCATTCCATTCCGTTCTACTCGGGTTCATTCCATTCCATTCCATTCCATTCCATTCCATTCCATTCCATTCCATTCCGTTCTACTCGGGTCCATTCCATTCCTTTCCATTCCATTCGATTCCATTCCATTCCATTCCACTCCATTCCATTCCATTCCATTCCAATCCATTCCATTCTACTCGGGTTGATTCCTTTCCATTCCATTCCATTCCATTCCATTCCATTCCACTCCATTCCATTCCATTCCATTCCATTCCATTCCATTCCATTCCATTCCACTCCATTCCATTCCATTCCATTCCAATCCATTCCATTCTACTCGGGTTGATTCCTTTCCATTCCATTCCATTCCATTCCATTCCATTCCACTCCATTCCATTCCATTCCATTCCATTCCATTCCATTCCATTCCATTCCATTCCATTCCGTTCTACTCGGGTTGTTTCCATTCCATTCCATTCCATTCCATTCCATTCCATTCCATTCCATTCCATTCCATTCCATTCCATTGAATTCCATTCCATTCCATTCCATTCCGTTCCATTCTATTCCATTCCATTCCATTCCATTCTATTCCATTCCATTCCATTCCATTCCATTCCATTCCATTCCATTCCATTCCATTCCATTCCATTCCGTTCTACTCAGGTTGATTCCATTCCATTCCATTCCATTCCATTCCATTCCATTCCATTCCATTCAATTCTATTGAATTCCATTCCATTCCATTCCACTCCATTCCAATCCATTCCATTCTACTCGGATTTATTCCATTCCATTCCATTCCATTCCATTCCATTCCAATCCATTCCATTCTACTCGGGTTGATTCCATTCCATTCCATTCCTTTCCATTCCATTCCATTCCATTCCATTCCCTTCCTTTCCATTCCATTCGGCTCCATTCGATTCCATTCGATTCCATTCCATTTCACTCCATTCCATTCCGTTCCGTTCCGTTCCGTTCCTTTCCGTTCCTTTCCGTTCCGTTCCATTCCATTCCGTTCTACTCGGGTTGATTCCATTCTATTCCACTCCATTCCATTCGATTCCATTCGATTCCATTCGATTCCATTCCATTCCATTCCATTCCATTCTATTTCATTCTATTCCATTGAATTCCATTCCATTCCATTCCATTCCATTCCATTCCAATCCATTCCATTCTACTCGGGTTGATTCCATTCCATTCCATTCCATTCCGTTCTACTCGGGTTGATTCCATTCTATTCCATTCCATTCCATTCCATTCGATTCCATTCGATTCCATTCCATTCCATTCCAATCCATTCCATTCCATTCCATTCCATTCTATTCTACTCGGGTTGATTCCATTCCATTCCATTGCATTCTGTTCCGTTCCATTCTGTTCCGTTCCGTTCCGTTCTACTCTGGTTGATTCCATTCTATTCCATTCCATTCCATTCCATTCCATTCTATTCTATTCCATTTAATTCCATTCCATTCCATTCCATTCCATTCCATTCCATTCCATTCCATTCCGTTCTACTCGGGTAGATTCCGTTCCATTCCATTCCATTCCTTTCCATTCCATTCCATTCCATTGCATTCGATTCCATTCGATTCCATTGCATTGCATTCCATTCCATTCCATTCCATTCCATTCCAATCCATTCCATTCTACTCGGGTTGATTCCATTCCATTCCATTCCATTCCATTCCATTCCATTACATTCCATTCTATTCCATTGAATTCCATTCCATTCCATTCCATTCCATTCCATTCCATTCCTTTCCATTCCATTCCATTCCATTCCATTCGATTCCATTCGATTCGATTCCATTCCATTCCATTCAATTCCTTTCCATTCCATTCCGTTCTAGTCGGGTTCATTCCATTCCATTCCATTCCATTCCATTCTATTCCATTCCATTCCACTCCATTCCATTCGATTCCATTCGATTCCATTCGATTCCATTCCATTCGATTCCATTCCATTCCAATCCATTCCATTCCATTCCATTCGATTCCATTCGATTCGATTCCATTCCATTCCATTCCATTCCATTCCATTCCATTCCGTTCTACTCGGGTTCATTCCATTCCATTCCATTCCATTCCATTGTATTCCATTCGATTCCATTCCATTCCATTCCATTCCATTCCATTCCATTCCATTCCATTCCTTTCCATTCCATTCCTTTCCATTCCATTCTATTCCATTTAATTCCATTCCATTCCATTCCATTCCATTCCATTCCATTCCATTCCATTCCATTCCATTCCATTCCATGCCATTCCATTCCATTCGATTCCATTCGATTCCATTCCATACCATTCCATTCCATTCCATTCCAATCCATTCCATTCTACTCGGGTTGATTCCATTCCATTGCATTCCATTCCATTCCATTCCATTCCATTCCATTCCCTTCCTTTCCATTCCATTCGGTTCCATTCGATTCCATTCTATTCCATTCCATTTCTCTCCATTCCATTCCGTTCCGTTCCGTTCAGTTCCTTTCCGTTCCTTTCCGTTCCGTTCCATTCCATTCCGTTCTACTCGGGTTGATTCCATTCTATTCCACTCCATTCCATTCGATTCCATTCGATTCCATTCGATTCCATTCCATTCCATTGCATTCCATTCTATTTCATTCTATTCCATTAAATTCCATTCCATTCCATTCCAATCCATTCCATTCTACTCGGGTTGATTCCATTCCATTCCATTCCATTCCATTCGATTCCAATCCATTCCATTCCATTCCATTCCTTTCCATTCAATTCCATTCCATACCATTCCGTTCTACTCGGGTTCATTCCATTCCATTCCATTCCACTCCATTCTATTCCATTCCATTCCATTCCATTCCATTCCATTCCATTCCATTCCATTCCATTCCATTCCATTCCATTCCATTCCATTCCATTCGATTCCATTCCATTCCATTCCATTCCATTCCATTCCATTCCATTCCATTCCATTCCATTCCATTCCATTCGATTCCATTCCATTTCACACCATTCCATTCCATTCCGTTCTGTTCCGTTCCGTTCCGTTCCATTCCGTTCCATTCCATTCCGTTCTACTCGGGTTGTTTCCATTCTATTCCACTCCATTCCATTCCATTCCATTCCATTCCATTCCATTCCATTCCATTCCATTCCATTCCATTCCTTTCGATTCCATTCCATTCCATTCCATTCCATTCCATTCCATTCCATTCCATTCCATTCCATTCTACTCGGGTTGATTCCATTCCATTCCATTCCATTCCATTCCATTCCATTCCATTCCATTCCCTTCCATTCCATTCCATTCCATTCCTTTCCATTCCATTCGGTTCCATTCGATTCCATTTGAGTCCATTCCAGTTCACTCCATTCCATTCCGTTCCGTTCCGTTCCGTTCCGTTCCGTTCCATTCCATTCCGTTCTACTCGGGTTGATTCCATTCTATTCCACTCCATTCCATTCAATTCAATTCGATTCCATTCGATTCCATTCGATTCCATTCCATTCCATTCCATTCCATTCCATTCCATTCCATTCTATTCCATTGAATTCCATTCCATTCCATTCCATTCCATTCCAATCCATTCCATTCTACTCGGGTTGATTCCATTCTATTCCATTCGATTCCATTCCATTCCATTCCATTCCTTTCCATTCCATTCCATTCGATTTCGTTCGATTCCATTCCATTCCATTCCATTCCATTCAATTCCATTCCATCCCATTCCGTTCTACTCGGGTTGATTCCATTCCATTCCATTCCATTCCATTCCATTCCATTCCATTCCATTCCATTCCATTCGATTCCATTCCATTTCACTCCATTCCATTCCATTCTATTCCGTTCCGTTCCGTTCCGTTCCGTTCCATTCCGTTCCATTCCATTCCGTTCTACTCGGGTTGATACCATTCTATTCCACTCCATTCCATTCGATTCCATTCCATTCCATTCCATTCCATTCCATTCCTTTCGATTCCATTCCATTCCATTCCATTCCATTCCATTCCAATCCATTCCATTCCATTCCATTCCATTCCATTCCATTCCATTCCGTTCCGTTCTACTCGGGTTCATTCCATTCCATTCCATTCCATTCCGTTCTACTCGGGTTGATTCCGTTCCATTCCATTCCATTCCATTCCATTCCATTCCATTCCATTGCATTCGATTCCATTCGATTCCATTGCATTCCATTCCATTCCATTCCATTCCTATCCATTACATTCTACTCGGGTTGATTCCCTTCCATTCCATTCCATTCCATTCCATTTCATTCCATTCAATTCCCTTCCATTCCATTCCATTCGGTTCCATTCGGTTCCATTCGATTCCATTCGATTCCACTTCATTTCACTCCATTCCATTCCGTTCCGTTCTGTTCCGTTCCGTTCCTTTCCGTTCCGTTCTTTTCGGGTTGATTCCACTCTATTCCACTCCATTCCATTCGATTCCATTCGATTCCATTCCATTCCATTCCATTCCATTCCATTCCATTCCATTCCATTCCATTCTATTCTATTGAATTCCATACCATTCCATTCCATTCCATTCCATTCCATTCCGTTCTACTCGGGTTGATACCATTCCATTCCATTCCATTCCATTCCATTCCATTCCATTCCATTCCATTGAATTCCATTCCATGGAATTCCATTCCATTCCATTGAATTCCATTCCATTCCATTCCATTCCATTCCATTCCGTTCTACTCGGGTTGATTCCATTCCATTCCATTCCATTCCATTCCATTCCATTCCATTCCATTCCATTCAATTCCATTCGATTCCATTCGATTGCATTCCATTCCATTCCATTCCATTCCATTCCATTCCATTCCATTCCATTCCAATCCATTCCATTCTACTCGGGTTGATTCCATTCCATTCCATTCTATTCCATTCCATTCCATTCCCTTAAATTACATTCCATTCGGTTCCATTCGATTCCATTGGATTCCATTCCATTTCACTCCATTCCATTCCGTTCCGTTCCGTTCCGTTCCGTTCCATTCCATTCTATTCGGGTTGATTCCATTCTATTCCACTCCATTCCATTCGATTCCATTCGATTCCATTCGATTCCATTCGATTCCATTCCATTCCATTCCATTCCATTCCATTCCATTCCATTCCATTCCATTCCATTCTATTCTATTGAATTCCATTCCATTCCATTCCATTCCATTCCTATCCATTCCATTCTTCTCGGGTTGATTCCATTCCATTCCATTCCATTCCATTCCATTCCATTCCATTCCATTCCATTCCATTCCATTCCATTCCATTCCATTCCGTTCTACTCGGGTTCATTCCATTCCATTCCATTGCATTCCATTCCATTCCATTCCATTCCATTCCATTCCGTTCTACTCGGGTCCATTCCATTCCTTTCCATTCCATTCGATTCCATTCCATTCCATTCCACTCCATTCCATTCCATTCCATTCCAATCCATTCCATTCTACTCGGGTTGATTCCTTTCCATTCCATTCCATTCCATTCCATTCCATTCCACTCCATTCCATTCCATTCCATTCCATTCCATTCCATTCCATTCCATTCAATTCCGTTCTACTCGGGTTGTTTCCCTTCCATTCCATTCCATTCCATTCCATTCCATTCCATTCCATTCCATTCCATTGAATTCCATTCCATTCCATTCCATTCCGTTCCATTCTATTCCATTCCATTCCATTCCATTCTATTCCATTTAATTCCATTCCATTCCGTTCCATTCTATTCCATTCCAATCCATTCCATTCTACTCGGGTTCATTCCATTCCATTCCATTCCATTCCATTCCATTCCATTCCATTCCATTCCATTCCATTCCATTCCATTCTATTCCATTCCATTCCATTCCATTCGATTCCATTCCATTCCATTCCTTTCCATTCCATTCCATTCCGTTCTATTCTATTGCATTTAATTCCATTCCATTCCATTCCATTCCATTCCATTCCATTCCATTCCATTCCATTCCATTCCGTTCTACTCGGGTAGATTCCGTTCCATTCCATTCCATTCCTTTCCATTCCATTCCATTCCATTGCATTCGATTCCATTCGATTCCATTGCATTGCATTCCATTCCATTCCATTCCATTCCAATCCATTACATTCTACTCGGGTTGATTCCATTCCATTCCATTCCATTCCATTCCATTCCATTCCGTTTTACTTGGTTTGATCATTCCATTCCATTCCATTCCATTCCATTCCATTCCGTTCCGTTCTGCTCGGGTTGATCATTCCATTCCATTCCATTCCATTCCATTCCATTCCATTCCATTCCATTCCATTCCATTCCATTCCGTTCTACTCGGGTTGATTCCATTCCGTTCTGTTCCGCTCCGTTCCGTTTCGTTCTACTCGGGTTTACTCCATTCTATTCCATTCCATTGCATTCCATTCCATTCCATTCCATTCCATTCCATTCCATTCCATTCCATTCCATTCCGTTCTGCTCGGGTTGATCTTTCCATTCCATTCCATTCCATTCCATTCCATTCCATTCCATTCCGTTCTGCTCGGGTTGATCTTTCCATTCCATTCCATTCCATTCCATTCCATTCCATTCCATTCCATTCCATTCCATTCCATTCCTTTCCATTCCATTCGATTCCATTCCATTCCATTCCATTCCTTTCCGTTCTACTCGGGTTGATTCCATTCCGTTCCGTTCCGCTCCGTTCCGTTCCGTTCTACTTGGGTTTACTCCATTCTATTCCATTCCATTGCATTCCATTCCATTCCATTCCATTCCATTCCATTCCATTCCGTTCTGCTCGGGTTGATCATTCCATTCCATTCCATTCCATTCCATTCCATTCCATTCCATTCCATTCCATTCCATTCCACTCCTTTCCATTCCATTCCATTCCATTCCATTCCATTCCATTCCATTCCACTCCTTTCCATTCCATTCCATTCCATTCCATTCCACTCCTTTCCATTCCATTCCATTCCATTCCGTTCCATTCCACTCCTTTCCTTTCCATTCCATTCCACTCCATTCCATTCCATTCCATTCCATTCTATTCCGTTCCGTTATGCTCGGGTTGATCAATCCATTCCATTCCATTCCATTCCATTCCATTCCATTCCATTCCATTCTGTTCTACTCGGGTTGATTCCATTCCATTCAATTCCATTCCAATCCATTCCGCTCCATTCCATTCAATTCCATTCCTTTCCATTCCATTCCGTTCTACTCGGTTTCATTCCATTCCATCCCGTTCTGTTCCATTCCGTTCCGTTCCGTTCCATTCCATTCCATTCCGTTCTACTCGTGTTGATTCTATTCCATTCCATTCCATTCTATTCCATTGAATTCCATTCCATTCCATTCCATTCCATTCCATTCCATTCCATTCCATTCCATTCCATTCCATTCCGTTCTACTCGGGTTGATTCCATTCCGTTCCGCTCCGTTCCGTTCCGTTCCGTTCTACTCGGGTTGATTCCATTCCATTCCATTCCATTCCATTCCATTCCATTCCATTCCATTCCATTCCGTTCTACTCGGGTTGATTCCGTTCCATTCCATTCCATTCCATTCCATTCCATTCCATTGCATTCGATTCCATTCCTTTCCATTCCATTCGATTCCATTCCATTCCATTCCATTCCGTTCTGCTCGGGTTGATCTTTCCATTCCATTCCATTCCATTCCATTCCATTCCATTCCATTCCATTCCATTCCATTCCACTCCTTTCCATTCCATTCCATTCCATTCCATTCCATTCCATTCCACTCCTTTCCATTCCATTCCATTCCATTCCATTCCATTCCACTCCTTTCCATTCCATTCCATTCCATTCCATTCCATTCCACTCCTTTCCATTCCATTCCATTCCATTCCATTCCACTCCTTTCCATTCCATTCCATTCCATTCCATTCCATTCCATTCCACTCCTTTCCATTCCATTCCATTCCACTACATTCCATTCCATTCCATTCCATTCTATTCAGTTCCGTTCTCCTCGGGTTGATCAATCCATTCCATTCCATTCCATTCCATTCCATTCCATTCCGTTCTACTCGGGTTGATTCCATTCTATTCAATTCCATTCCAATCCATTCCGCTCCATTCCATTCCATTCCATTCCTTTCCATTCCATTCCGTTCTACTCGGGTTCATTCCATTCCATTCCGTTCTGTTCCATTCCGTTCCGTTCCGTTCCATTCCATTCCATTCCATTCCGTTCTACTCTTGTTGATTCTATTCCATTCCATTCCATTCGATTCCATTCCGTTGAATTCCATTCCATTCCATTCCATTCCATTCCATTCCATTCCATTCCATTCCATTCCATTCCGTTCTACTCGGGTTGATTCCATTCCTTTCCGTTCCGTTCCGTTCCGTTCCGTTCTACTCGGGTTGATTCCATTCCATTCCATTCCATTCCATTCCATTCCATTCCATTCTGTTCTACTCGGGTTGATTCCATTCCGTTCCGTTCCGCTCCGTTCCGTTCCGTTCTACTCGGGTTTACTCCATTCTATTCCATTCCATTCCATTCTCTACATTCCATTCCATTCCATTCCATTCTATTCCATTCCATTCTGTTGTGCTCGGGTTGATCATTCCATTCCATTCCATTCCATTCCATTCCATTCCATTCCATTCCATTCCTTTCCATTCCATTCCATTCCATTCCATTCCATTCCATTCCATTCCATTCCGTTCCATTCTACTCGGGTTGATCTTTCCTTTCCATTCCATTCCATTCCATTCCATTCCAATCCATCCAATTCCGTTCTGCTCGGGTTGATCATTCCATTCCATTCCATTCCATTCCATTCTATTCCATTCCATTCCACTCCATTCCATTCCATGCCATTCCACTCCTTTCCATTCCATTCCATTCCATTACATTACATTCCATTCCATTCCACTGCTTTCCATTCCATGCCATTCCACTCCTTTCCATTCCATTCCATTCCATTACATTACATTCCATTCCATTCCACTCCTTTCCATTCCATTCCATTCCATTCCATTCCATTCCATTCCATTCCACTCCTTTCCATTCCATTCCATTCCACTCCATTCCATTCCATTCCGTTCTACTTGAGTTCATTCCATTCCGTTCCGTTCCGTTCCGTTCCGTTCCATTCTATTCCATTCCATTCCGTTCTACTCGAGTTGATTCCATTCTACTCCATTCCATTCCATTCGATTCCATTCCGTTCTACTCGGGTTAATCATTCCATTCCATTCCATTCCATTCCATTCCATTCCATTCCATTCCATTCCATTCCATTCCGTTCCATTCTACTCGGGTTGATCTTTCCTTTCCACTCCATTCCATTCCATTCCATTCCAATCCATCCAATTCCGTTCTACTCGGGTTCATTCCATTCCATTCCATTCCTTTCCATTCCACTCCATACCATTCCATTCCGTTCTACTCGGGTTGATTCCATTCTATTCAATTCCATCCCATTCCATTCAATTCCATTCAATTCCATTCCATTCCATTCCATTCCATTCCATTCCATTCCATTCCATTCTACTCGGTTGATTCCATTCTATTCCATTCCATTCCATTCGATTCCATTCGATTTGATTCGATTCCATTCCATTCAATTCCATTCCATTCCATTCCGTTCTACTCGTGTTCGTTCCATTCCGTTCCGTTCCATTCTGTTCCGTTCCGTTCCATTCCATTCCATTCCATTCCATTCCATTCCATTCCATTCCGTTCTACTCGGGTTGATTCCATTCTATTCCATTCCATTCCATTCCATTCGATTCCATTCGATTCCATTCCATTCCATTCCAATCCATTCCATTCCATTCCATTCCATTCTATTCTACTCGGGTTGATTCCATTCCATTCCATTGCATTCTGTTCCGTTCCATTCTGTTCCGTTCCGTTCCGTTCTACTCTGGTTGATTCCATTCTATTCCATTCCATTCCATTCCATTCCATTCCATTCCATTCCATTCCATTCCGTTTTACTTGGGTTGATCCTTCCATTCCATTCCATTCCATTCCATTCCATTCCGTTCCGTTCTGCTCCGGTTGATCATTCCATTCCATTCCATTCCATTCCATTCCATTCCATTCCATTCCATTCCATTCCATTCCATTCCATTCCATTCCGTTCTACTCGGGTTGATTCCATTCCGTTCTGTTCCGCTCCGTTCCGTTCCGTTCTACTCGGGTTTACTCCATTCTATTCCATTCCATTGCATTCCATTCCATTCCATTACATTCCATTCCATTCCATTCCATTCCATTCCATTCCATTCCATTCCTTTCCATTCCATTCCGTTCTGCTCGGGTTGATCTTTCCATTCCATTCCATTCCATTCCATTCCATTCCATTCCATTCCATTCCATTCCATTCCATTCCATTCCATTCCATTCCATTCCATTCGATTCCATTCCATTCCATTCCATTCCATTCCGTTCTACTCGGGTTGATTCCATTCCGTTCCGTTAAGCTCCGTTCCGTTCCGTTCTACTTGGGTTTACTCCATTCTATTCCATTCCATTGCATTCCATTCCATTCCATTCCATTCCGTTCTGCTCGGGTTGATCATTCCATTCCATTCCATTCCATTCCATTCCACTCCATTCCATTCCATTCCACTCCTTTCCATTCCATTCCATTCCATTCCATTCCATTCCATTCCATTCCACTCCTTTCCATTCCATTCCATTCCATTCCATTCCATTCCATTCCATTCCATTCCACTCCTTTCCATTCCATTCCATTCATTCCATTCTATTCCATTGAATTCCATTCCATTCCATTCCATTCCATTCCATTCCATTCCATTCCATTCCGTTCTACTCGGGTTGATTCCATTCCGTTCCGTTCCGTTCCGTTCCGTTCCGTTCTACTCGGGTTGATTCCATTCCATTCCATTCCATTCCATTCCATTCCATTCCATTCCATTCCATTCCATTCCGTTCTACTCGGGTTTATTCCATTCCGTTCCGTTCCTCTCCGTTCCGTTCCGTACTACTCGGGTTTACTCCATTCTATTCCATTCCATTCCATTCTTTCCATTCCATTCCATTCAATTCCATTCCATTCCATTCCATTCCATTCCATTCTGTTGTGCTCGGGTTGATCATTCCATTCCATTCCATTCCATTCCATTCCATTCCATTCCATTCCATTCCTTTCCATTCCATTCCATTCCATTCCATTCCATTCCATTCCATTCCATTCCATTCCATTCCGTTCTACTCGGGTTGATTCCATTCCGTTCCGTTCCGCTCCATTCCGTTCCGTTCTACTTGGGTTTACTCCATTCAATTCCATTCCATTGCATTCCATTCCATTCCATTCCATTCCATTCCATTCCATTCCATTCCATTCCATTCCGTTCTGCTCGGGTTGATCATTCCATTCCATTCCATTCCATTCCATTCTATTCCATTCCATTCCACTCCATTCCATTCCATTCCATTCCACTCCTTTCCATTCCATTCCATTCCATTCCATTCCATTCCATTCCACTCCTTTCCATTCCATTCCATTCCGTTCCATTCCATTCCATTCCACTCCTCTCCATTCCATTCCATTCCATTCCATTCCATTCCATTCCATTCCATTCCACTCCTTTCCATTCCATTCCATTCCACTCCATTCCATTCCATTCCATTCCATTCTATTCCGTTCCGTTCTGCTCGGGTTGATCATTCCATTCCATTCCATTCCATTCCATTCCATTCCATTCCATTCCATTCCATTGCATTCCGTTCTACTCGGGTTGATTCCATTCTATTCAATTCCATTCCAATCCTTTCCGCTCCATTCCATTCCATTCCATTCCATTCCGTTCTACTCGTGTTCATTCCATTCCATTCCGTTCGGTTCCATTCCGTTCCGTCCCATTCCATTCCATTCCATTCAGTTCTACTCGGGTTGATTCTATTCCATGCCATTCCATTCCATTCTATTCCATTGAATTCCATTCCATTCCATTCCATTCCATTGAATTCCATTCCATTCCATTCCGTTCTACTCGGGTTGATTCCATTCCGTTCCGTTCCTTTCCGTTCCGTTCCGTTCTACTCGGGTTGATTCCATTCTATTCCATTCCTTTCCATTCCATTCCATTCCATTCCATTCCATTCCATTCCATTCCATTCCTCTCTGTTCCATTCCATTCCGTTCTACTTGGGTTGATCATGCCATTCCATTCCATTCAATTCCATTCCGTTCCGTTCTACTCGGGTGGATCATTCCATTCCATTCCATTCCATTCCATTCCATTCCATTCCATTCCGTTCCGTTCTACTCGGGTTGATTCCATTCTATTCCATTCCATTCCATTCGATTCCACTCGACTCCATTCGATTCCGTTCGATTCCATTCCATTCCATTCCATTCCATTCCATTCCGTTCTACTCGTGTTGATTCCTTTCCACTCCATTCCTTTCCGTTCCATTCCATTCCATTCCATTCCATTCCGTTCTACTCGGGTTGATCATTCCATTCCATTCCATTCCATTCCATTCCATTCCGTTCCATTCTACTCGGGTTCATTCCACTCCATTCCTTTCCGTTCCATTCCTTTCCGTTCCATTCCATTCCATTCCATTCCATTCCGTTCAACTCGGGTTGATTCCATTCTATTCCATTCCATTCCATTCCATTCCATTCCATTCCATTCCATTCCATTCCATTCCATTCCATTCTACTCGGGTTGATTCCATTCTATTCCATTCCATTCCATTCCATTCAATTCCATACCAATCCATTCCATTCCATTGCATTTCTTTCTACTCGGGTTCATTCCGTTCCGTTCCGTTCTGTTCCGTTCCATTCCATTCCATTCCGTTCTACTCGGGTTGATTCCAATCTATTCGATTCCATTCCATTCGATTCCATTCCATTCGATTCCATTCCATTCCATTCCATTCCATTCCACTGCATTCCATTCCGTTCTACTCGGGTTCTTTCCATTCCATTCCGTTGCGTTCCATTCCATTCCATTCCATTCCAGTCCATTCCGTTCTACTCGGGTTGAATCCATTCTATTCCATTCCATTCCATTCCATTCCGTTCCATTCCATTCCATTCCATTCCATTCCATTCCGTTCTACTCGGGTTGATTCCATTCTATTCCATTCCATTCCATTCCATTCCATTCCATTCCATTCCATTCCATTCCGTTCTACTCGGGTTGATCATTCCATTCCATTCCATTCCATTCCATTCCATTCCATTCCATTCCATTCCATTCCATTCCGTTCTACTCGGGTGAATCATTCCATTCCATTCCATTCCGTTCCATTCCATTCCATTCCATGCCATTCCGTTCTACTCGGGTTCATTCCATTCCGTTCCGTTCCGTTCCATTCCGTTCCGTTCCATTCCATTCCATTCCATACCATTCCATTCCATTCGATACCATTCCATTCCATTCCATTCAATTCCATTCCATTCCATTCCATTCCATTCCATTCCATTCCGTTCAACTCGGGTTGATTCCATTCTATTCCATTCCATTACATTCCATTCAATTCCATTCCATTCCATTCCAATCCGTTCTACTCGGGTTGATTCCATTCCATTCCATTCCGTTCCATTCCGTTCCGTTCCGTTCCGTTCCGTTCTACTCGGGTTGGTTTTACTCTGGTTGATTCCACTCTATTCCGTTCCATTCCATTCCATTCCTTTCTACTCGGATTGATCATTCCATTCCATTCCATTCCATTCCATTCCATTCCATTCCATTCCATTCCATTCCATTCCATTCCGTTGCATTCCATTCCATTCCATTCCATTCCAGTGCATTCCATTGCGTTCCATTCCATTCCATTCCATTCCATTCCCTTCAACTCGGGTTGATTCCGTTCTATTCCATTCCATTCCATTCCATTCCATTCCATTCCATTCCATTCCGTTCTACTCGGGTTGATCATTCCATTCCTTTCCATTCCATTGCATTCCATTCCATTCCATTCCATTCCATTCCATTCCGTTCTACTCGGGTTGATCGTTCCATTCCATTCCATTCCGTTCCATTCCATTCCATTCCTTTCCATTCCGTTCTACTCGGGTTGATTCCATTCTATTCCATTCCATTCCATTAGATTCCATTTGATTCCATTCCATTCCATTCCATTCCATTCCAATCCATTCCATTCCATTCCATTCTATTCAATTCCATTCCGTTCTACTCAGGTTGATTCCCTTCCACTCCATCCCGTTCCATTCCATTCCATTCCATTCCATTCCATTCGGTTCTACTCGGGTTCTTTCCATTCCGTTCCATTCCATTCCGTTCTACTCGGGTTGATTCCATGCCACTCCATTCCATTCCGTTCCATTCCGTTCCGTTCCGTTCCGTTCTACTCGGGTTGAATCCATTCTATTCCATTCCATTCCATTCCATTCCATTCCATTCCATTCCATTCCATTCCGTTCTACTCGGGTTGATCATTCCATTCCATTCCGTTCTACTCGGTTTCATTCCATTCCATTCCGTTCCGTTCTATTCCGTTCCGTTCCATTCCATTCCATTCCATTCCATTCCGTTCTACTCGGGTTGATTCCATTCTATTCCATTCCATTCCATTCCATTCCATTCCATTCCATTCCATTCCGTTCTACTCTGGTTGATTCCATTCCGTTCCGTTCCGGTCCGTTCCGTTCCGTTCTACTTGGGTTTACTCCATTCTATTCCATTCCATTGCATTCCATTCCATTCCATTCCATTCCATTCCATTCCATTCCACTCCATTCCATTCCATTCCGTTCTGCTCGGGTTGATCATTCCATTCCATTCCATTCCATTCCATTCTATTCCATTCCATTCCACTCCATTCCATTCCATTCCATTCCACTCCTTTCCATTCCATTCCATTCCATTCCATTCCATTCCATTCCATTCCATTCCATTCCATTCCACTCCTTTCCACTCCATTCCATTCCATTCCATTCCATTCCATTCCATTCCATTCCATTCCACTCCTTTCCATTCCATTCCATTCCACTCCATTCCATTCCATTCCATTCCATTCTATTCCGTTCCGTTCTGCTCGGGTTGATCATTCCATTCCATTCCATTCCATTCCATTCCATTCCATTCCATTCCATTGCATTCCGTTCTACTCGGGTTGATTCCATTCTATTCAATTCCATTCCAATCCTTTCCGCTCCATTCCATTCCATTCTATTCCATTCCGTTCTACTCGTGTTCATTCCATTCCATTCCGTTCTGTTCCATTCCGTTCCGTTCCATTCCATTCCATTCCATTCCGTTCTACTCGGGTTGATTCTATTCCATGCCATTCCATTCCATTCTATTCCATTCCATTCCATTCCATTCCATTCCATTCCATTCCATAACATTCCGTTCTACTCGGGTTGATTCCATTCCGTTCCGTTCCGTTCCGTTCCGTTCTACTCGGGTTGATTCCATTCTATTCCATTCCTTTCCATTCCATTCCATTCCATTCCATTCCATTCCATTCCATTCCATTCCTCTCTGTTCCATTCCATTCCGTTCTACTTGGGTTGATCATGCCATTCCATTCCATTCAATTCCATTCCGTTCCGTTCTACTCGGGTGGATCATTCCATTCCATTCCATTCCATTCCATTCCATTCCATTCCGTTCCGTTCTACTCGGGTTGATTCCATTCTATTCCATTCCATTCCATTCCATTCCCCTCGACTCCTTTCGATTCCGTTCGATTCCATTCCATTCCATTCCATTCCATTCCATTCCGTTCTACTCGTGTTGATTCCTTTCCACTCCATTCCTTTCCGTTCCATTCCATTCCATTCCATTTCATTCCATTCTACTCGGGTTGATCATTCCATTCCATTCCATTCCATTCCATTCCATTCCATTCCATTCCGTTCCATTCTACTCGGGTTCATTCCACTCCATTCCTTTCCGTTCCATTCCTTTCCGTTCCATTCCATTCCATTCCATTCCATTCCATTCCGTTCAACTCGGGTTGATTCCATTCTATTCCATTCCATTCCATTCCATTCCATTCCATTCCTATCCATTCCATTCCATTCCATTCTACAAGGGTTGATTCCATTCTATTCCATTCCATTCCATTCCATTCAATTCCATACCAATCCATTTAATTCCATTGCATTTCTTTCTACTCGGGTTCATTCCGTTCCGTTCCGTTCTGTTCCGTTCCATTCCATTCCATTCCGTTCTACTCGGGTTGATTCCATTCTATTCGATTGCATTCCATTCGATTCCATTCCATTCGATTCCATTCCATTCCATTCCATTCCATTCCACTGCATTCCATTCCGTTCTACTCGGGTTCTTCCCATTCCATTCCGTTGCGTTCCATTCCATTCCATTCCATTCCAGTCCATTCCGTTCTACTCGGGTTGAATCCATTCTATTCCATTCCATTCCATTCCATTCCGTTCCATTCCATTCCATTCCATTCCATTCCATTCCGTTCTACTCGGGTTGATTCCATTCTATTCCATTCCATTCCATTCCATTCCATTCCATTCCATTCCATTCCATTCCATTCCGTTCTACTCGGGTTGATCATTCCATTCCATTCCATTCCATTCCATTCCATTCCATTCCATTCCGTTCTACTCGGGTGAATCATTCCATTCCATTCCATTCCGTTCCATTCCATTCCATTCCATTCCATTCCGTTCTACTCGGGTTGATCATTCCATTCCTTTCCATTCCATTCCATTCCATTCCATTCCATTCCATTCCATTCCATTCCGTTCTACTCGGGTTGATCGTTCCATTCCATTCCATTCCGTTCCATTCCATTCCATTCCTATCCATTCCGTTCTACTCGGGTTGATTCCATTCTATTCCATTCCATTCCATTAGATTCCATTTGATTCCATTCCATTCCATTCCATTCCATTCCATTCCATTCCATTCCATTCCATTCCATTCCATTCCATTCTATTCAATTCCATTCCGTTCTACTCAGGTTGATTCCCTTCCACTCCATCCCGTTCCATTCCATTCCGTTCCGTTCCGTTCTACTCGGTTTGATTCCATTCTATTCCATTCCATTCCATTCCATTCCGTTCTACTCGGGTTGATCATTCCATTCCATTCCATTCCATTCCATTCCATTCCATTCCATTCCATTCCATTCCATTCGGTTCTACTCGGGTTCTTTCCATTCCGTTCCATTCCATTCCGTTCTACTCGGGTTGATTCCATGCCACTCCATTCCATTCCGTTCCATTCCGTTCCGTTGCGTTCCGTTCTACTCGGGTTGAATCCATTCTATTCCATTCCATTCCATTCCATTCCATTCCATTCCATTCCATTCCATTCCATTCCATTCAGTTCTACTCGGGTTGATCATTCCATTCCATTCCGTTCTACTCGGTTTCATTCCATTCCATTCCGTTCCGTTCCATTCCGTTCCGATCCATTCCATTCCATTCCATTCCATTCCGTTCTACTCAGGTTGATTCCATTCTATTCCATTCCATTCCATTCCATTCCATTCCATTCCATTCCATTCCATACCTTTCCATTCCATTCCGTTCAACTCGGGTTGATTCCATTCTATTGCATTCCATTCCATTCCATTCCATTCCATTCCATTCCATTCCATTCCATTCCATTCCATTCCATTCCAATCCATTCGATTCTACCCGGGTTGATTCCATTCCATTCCATTCCATTCCATTCCATTCCATTCCATTCCATTCCATTCCATTCCATTCCATTCCTTTCCATTCCATTCGATTCCATTCCATTCCATTCCATTCCATTCCGTTCTACTCGGGTTGATTCCATTCCGTTCCGTTAAGCTCCGTTCCGTTCCGTTCTACTTGGGTTTACTCCATTCTATTCCATTCCATTGCATTCCATTCCATTCCATTCCATTCCGTTCTGCTCGGGTTGATCATTCCATTCCATTCCATTCCATTCCATTCAACTCCATTCCATTCCATTCCACTCCTTTCCATTCCATTCCATTCCATTCCATTCCATTCCATTCCACTCCTTTCCATTCCATTCCATTCCATTCCATTCCATTCCATTCCATTCCATTCCACTCTTTTCCATTCCATTCCATTCATTCCATTCTATTCCATTGAATTCCATTCCATTCCATTCCATTCCATTCCATTCCATTCCGTTCTACTCGGGTTGATTCCATTCCGTTCCGTTCCGTTCCGTTCCGTTCCGTTCTACTCTGGTTGATTCCATTCCATTCCATTCCATTCCATTCCATTCCATTCCATTCCATTCCATTCCATTCCGTTCTACTCGGGTTTATTCCATTCCGTTCCGTTCCTCTCCGTTCCGTTCCGTTCTACTCGGGTTTACTCCATTCTATTCCATTCCATTCCATTCTTTCCATTCCATTCCATTCAATTCCATTCCATTCCATTCCATTCCATTCTGTTGTGCTCGGGTTGATCATTCCATTCCATTCCATTCCATTCCATTCCATTCCATTCCATTCCATTCCATTCCATTCCATTCCATTCCATTCCATTCCATTCCATTCCTTTCCATTCCATTCCATTCCATTCCATTCCATTCCATTCCATTCCATTCCATTCCGTTCTACTCGGGTTGATTCCTTTCCGTTCCGTTCCGCTCCGTTCCGTTCCGTTCTACTTGGGTTTACTCCATTCTATTCCATTCCATTGCATTCCATTCCATTCCATTCCATTCCATTCCATTCCATTCCATTCCATTCCGTTCTGCTCGGGTTGATCATTCCATTCCATTCCATTCCATTCCATTCTATTCCATTCCATTCCACTCCATTCCATTCCATTCCATTCCACTCCTTTCCATTCCATTCCATTCCATTCCATTCCATTCCATTCCACTCCTTTCCATTCCATTCCATTCCATTCCATTCCATTCCATTCCATTCCACTCCTCTCCATTCCATTCCATTCCATTCCATTCCATTCCATTCCATTCCATTCCATTCCATTCCATTCCACTCCTTTCCATTCCATTCCATTCCACTCCATTCCATTCCATTCCATTCCATTCTATTCCGTTCCGTTCTGCTCGGGTTGATCATTCCATTCCATTCCATTCCATTCCATTCCATTCCATTCCATTCCATTCCATTCCATTCCATTGCATTCCGTTCTACTCGGGTTGATTCCATTCTATTCAATTCCATTCCAATCCTTTCCGCTCCATTCCATTCCATTCCATTCCATTCCATTCCGTTCTACTCGTGTTCATTCCATTCCATTCCGTTCGGTTCCATTCCGTTCCGTTCCATTCCATTCCATTCCATTCAGTTCTACTCGGGTTGATTCTATTCCATGCCATTCCATTCCATTCTATTCCATTGAATTCCATTCCATTCCATTCCATTCCATTGAATTCCATTCCATTCCATTCCATTCCATTGAATTCCATTCCATTCCATTCCGTTCTACTCGGGTTGATTCCATTCCGTTCCGTTCCGTTCCGTTCCGTTCCGTTCTACTCGGGTTGATTCCATTCTATTCCATTCCTTTCCATTCCATTCCATTCCATTCCATTCCATTCCATTCCATTCCATTCCATTCCTCTCTGTTCCATTCCATTCCGTTCTACTTGGGTTGATCATGCCATTCCATTCCATTCAATTCCATTCCGTTCCGTTCTACTCGGGTGGATCATTCCATTCCATTCCATTCCATTCCATTCCATTCCATTCCGTTCCGTTCTACTCGGGTTGATTCCATTCTATTCCATTCCATTCCATTCGATTCCACTCGACTCCATTCGATTCCGTTCGATTCCATTCCATTCCATTCCATTCCATTCCATTCCGTTCTACTCGTGTTGATTCCTTTCCACTCCATTCCTTTCCGTTCCATTCCATTCCATTCCATTCCATTCCGTTCTACTCGGGTTGATCATTCCATTCCATTCCATTCCATTCCATTCCATTCCGTTCCATTCTACTCGGGTTCATTCCACTCCATTCCTTTCCGTTCCATTCCTTTCCGTTCCATTCCATTCCATTCCATTCCATTCCGTTCAACTCGGGTTGATTCCATTCTATTCCATTCCATTCCATTCCATTCCATTCCATTCCATTCCATTCCATTCCATTCCATTCCATTCCATTCCATTCCATTCTACTCGGGTTGATTCCATTCTATTCCATTCCATTCCATTCCATTCAATTCCATACCAATCCATTCCATTCCATTGCATTTCTTTCTACTCGGGTTCATTCCGTTCCGTTCCGTTCTGTTCCGTTCCATTCCATTCCATTCCGTTCTACTCGGGTTGATTCCATTCTATTCGATTCCATTCCATTCGATTCCATTCCATTCGATTCCATTCCATTCCATTCCATTCCATTCCACTGCATTCCATTCCGTTCTACTCGGGTTCTTTCCATTCCATTCCGTTGCGTTCCATTCCATTCCATTCCATTCCAGTCCATTCCGTTCTACTCGGGTTGAATCCATTCTATTCCATTCCATTCCATTCCATTCCGTTCCATTCCATTCCATTCCATTCCATTCCATTCCATTCCGTTCTACTCGGGTTGATTCCATTCTATTCCATTCCATTCCATTCCATTCCATTCCATTCCATTCCATTCCATTCCATTCCGTTCTACTCGGGTTGATCATTCCATTCCATTCCATTCCATTCCATTCCATTCCATTCCATTCCATTCCATTCCATTCCGTTCTACTCGGGTGAATCATTCCATTCCATTCCATTCCGTTCCATTCCATTCCATTCCATGCCATTCCGTTCTACTCGGGTTCATTCCATTCCGTTCCGTTCCGTTCCATTCCGTTCCGTTCCATTCCATTCCATTCCATTCCATTCCATTCCATTCGATTCCATTCCATTCCATTCCATTCAATTCCATTCCATTCCATTCCATTCGATTCCATTCCATTCCGTTCAACTCGGGTTGATTCCATTCTATTCCATTCCATTCCATTCCATTCAATTCCATTCCATTCCATTCCAATCCGTTCTACTCGGGTTGATTCCATTCCATTCCATTCCGTTCCATTCCGTTCCGTTCCGTTCCGTTCCGTTCTACTCGGGTTGGTTTTACTCTGGTTGATTCCACTCTATTCCGTTCCATTCCATTCCATTCCTTTCTACTCGGATTGATCATTCCATTCCATTCCATTCCATTCCATTACATTCCATTCCATTCCATTACATTCCATTCCATTCCATTCCATTCCATTCCGTTCCATTCCGTTGCATTCCATTCCATTCCATTCCATTCCAGTCCATTCCATTCCGTTCCATTCCATTCCATTCCATTCCATTCCCTTCAACTCGGGTTGATTCCATTCTATTCCATTCCATTCCATTCCATTCCATTCCATTCCATTCCGTTCTACTCGGGTTGATCATTCCATTCCTTTCCATTCCATTGCATTCCATTCCATTCCATTCCATTCCGTTCTACTCGGGTTGATCGTTCCATTCCATTCCATTCCGTTCCATTCCATTCCATTCCTTTCCATTCCGTTCTACTCGGGTTGATTCCATTCTATTCCATTCCATTCCATTAGATTCCATTTGATTCCATTCCATTCCATTCCATTCCATTCCAATCCATTCCATTCCATTCCATTCTATTCAATTCCATTCCGTTCTACTCAGGTTGATTCCCTTCCACTCCATCCCGTTCCATTCCATTCCGTTCCGTTCCGTTCCGTTCTACTCGGTTTGATTCCATTCTATTCCATTCCATTCCATTCCATTCCGTTCTACTCGGGTTGATCATTCCATTCCATTCCATTCCATTCCATTCCATTCCATTCCATTCCATTCCATTCCATTCCATTCGGTTCTACTCGGGTTCTTTCCATTCCGTTCCATTCCATTCCGTTCTACTCGGGTTGATTCCATGCCACTCCATTCCATTCCGTTCCATTCCGTTCCGTTCCGTTCCGTTCTACTCGGGTTGAATCCATTCTATTCCATTCCATTCCATTCCATTCCATTCCATTCCATTCCATTCCGTTCTACTCGGGTTGATAATTCCATTCCATTCCGTTCTACTCGGTTTCATTCCATTCCATTCCGTTCCGTTCTATTCCGTTCCGTTCCATTCCATTCCATTCCATTCCATTCCGTTCTACTCGGGTTGATTCCATTCTATTCCATTCCATTCCATTCCATTCCATTCCATTCCATTCCATTCCGTTCTACTCTGGTTGATTCCATTCCGTTCCGTTCCGGTCCGTTCCATTCCGTTCTACTTGGGTTTACTCCATTCTATTCCATTCCATTGCATTCCATTCCATTCCATTCCATTCCATTCCATTCCATTCCATTCCATTCCATTCCATTCCGTTCTGCTCGGGTTGATCATTCCATTCCATTCCATTCCATTCCATTCTATTCCATTCCATTCCACTCCATTCCATTCCATTCCATTCCACTCCTTTCCATTCCATTCCATTCCATTCCATTCCATTCCATTCCATTCCATTCCATTCCATTCCATTCCACTCCTTTCCATTCCATTCCATTCCATTCCATTCCATTCCATTCCACTCCATTCCATTCCACTCCTTTCCATTCCATTCCATTCCACTCCATTCCATTCCATTCCATTCCATTCTATTCCGTTCCGTTCTGCTCGGGTTGATCATTCCATTCCATTCCATTCCATTCCATTCCATTCCATTCCATTCCATTGCATTCCGTTCTACTCGGGTTGATTCCATTCTATTCAATTCCATTCCAATCCTTTCCGCTCCATTCCATTCCATTCCATTCCATTCCGTTCTACTCGTGTTCATTCCATTCCATTCCGTTCTGTTCCATTCCGTTCCGTTCCATTCCATTCCATTCCATTCCGTTCTACTCGGGTTGATTCTATTCCATGCCATTCCATTCCATTCTATTCCATTGAATTCCATTCCATTCCATTCCATTCCATTCCATTCCATTCCATTCCATTCCGTTCTACTCGGGTTGATTCCATTCCGTTCCGTTCCGTTCCGTTCCGTTCCGTTCTACTCGGGTTGATTCCATTCTATTCCATTCCTTTCCATTCCATTCCATTCCATTCCATTCCATTCCATTCCATTCCTCTCTGTTCCATTCCATTCCGTTCTACTTGGGTTGATCATGCCATTCCATTCCATTCAATTCCATTCCGTTCCGTTCTACTCGGGTGGATCATTCCATTCCATTCCATTCCATTCCATTCCATTCCATTCCATTTCGTTCCGTTCTACTCGGGTTGATTCCATTCTATTCCATTCCATTCCATTCGATTAAACTCGACTCCTTTCGATTCCGTTCCATTCCATTCCATTCCATTCCATTCCGTTCAACTCGGGTTGATTCCATTCTATTCCATTGCATTCCATTCCATTCCATTCCATTCCATTCCATTCCATTCCATTCCATTCCATTCTACAAGGGTTGATTCCATTCTATTCCATTCCATTCCATTCCATTCAATTCCATACCAATCCATTTAAATCCATTGCATTTCTTTCTACTCGGGTTCATTCCGTTCCGTTCCGTTCTGTTCCGTTCCATTCCATTCCATTCCGTTCTACTCGGGTTGATTCCATTCTATTCGATTGCATTCCATTCGATTCCATTCCATTCGATTCCATTCCATTCCATTCCATTCCATTCCACTGCATTCCATTCCGTTCTACTCGGGTTCTTTCCATTCCATTCCGTTGCGTTCCATTCCATTCCAGTCCATTCCGTTCTACTCGGGTTGAATCCATTCTATTCCATTCCATTCCATTCCATTCCGTTCCATTCCATTCCATTCCATTCCATTCCATTCCATTCCGTTCTACTCGGGTTGATTCCATTCTATTCCATTCCATTCCATTCCATTCCATTCCATTCCATTCCATTCCATTCCGTTCTACTCGGGTTGATCATTCCATTCCATTCCATTCCATTCCATTCCATTCCATTCCGTTCTACTCGGGTGAATCATTCCATTCCATTCCATTCCGTTCCATTCCATTCCATTCCATTCCATTCCGTTCTACTCGGGTTGATCATTCCATTCCTTTCCATTCCATTCCATTCCATTCCATTCCATTCCATTCCATTCCATTCCGTTCTACTCGGGTTGATCGTCCCATTCCATTCCATTCCGTTCCATTCCATTCCATTCCTTTCCATTCCGTTCTACTCGGGTTGATTCCATTCTATTCCATTCCATTCCATTAGATTCCATTTGATTCCATTCCATTCCATTCCATTCCATTCCATTCCATTCCATTCCATTCCATTCTATTCAATTCCATTCCGTTCTACTCAGGTTGATTCCCTTCCACTCCATCCCGTTCCATTCCATTCCGTTCCGTTCCGTTCTACTCGGTTTGATTCCATTCTATTCCATTCCATTCCATTCCATTCCGTTCTACTCGGGTTGATCATTCCATTCCATTCCATTCCATTCCATTCCATTCCATTCCATTCCATTCCATTCGGTTCTACTCGGGTTCTTTCCATTCCGTTCCATTCCATTCCGTTCTACTCGGGGTGATTCCATGCCACTCCATTCCATTCCGTTCCATTCCGTTCCGTTCCGTTCCGTTCTACTCGGGTTGAATCCATTCTATTCCATTCCATTCCATTCCATTCCATTCCATTCCATTCCATTCCATTCAGTTCTACTCGGGTTGATCATTCCATTCCATTCCGTTCTACTCGGTTTCATTCCATTCCATTCCGTTCCGTTCCATTCCGTTCCGTTCCATTCCATTCCATTCCATTCCATTCCGTTCTACTCAGGTTGATTCCATTCTATTCCATTCCATTCCATTCCATTCCATTCCATTCCATTCCATTCCATTCCATTCCATTCCATACCTTTCCATTCCATTCCGTTCAACTCGGGTTGATTCCATTCTATTGCATTCCATTCCATTCCATTCCATTCCATTCCAGTCCGTTCTACTCGGGTTGATTCCGTTCCATTCCGTTCCGTTCCGTTCCGATCCGCTCCGTTCCGTTCTACTCGGGTTGATTCCACTCTATTCCATTCCATTCCATTCCATTCCGTTCCATTCCATTCCGTTCTACTCGGGTTGATCATTCCATTCCATTCCATTCCATTCCACTCCATTCCATTCCGTTCCGTTCTACTCGGGTTGATCGTTCCATTCCATTCCATTCCATTCCATTCCATTCCATTCCATTCCATTCCATTCTACTCGGGTTGATTCCATTCTATTCCATTCCATTCCATTCGATTCCATTCGATTGGATTCGATTCCATTCCATTCCATTCCATTCCATTCAGTTCTACTCAGGTTGATTCCATTCCATTCCATTCCATTCCATTCCTTTCCATTCCTTTCCATTCCATTCCATTCCATTCCATTCCATTCCATTCCATTCCATTCCGTTCTACTCGGGTTCATTCCATTCCATTCCGTTCCGTTCCATTGCATTCCATTCCATTCCATTCCGTTCTACTCGGGTTGATTCCATTCTATTCCATTCCATTCCATTCCATTCCATTCCTTTCCATTCCATTCCATTCCATTCCAGTCCATTCCGTTCTACTCGGGTTGAATCCATTCTATTCCATTCCATTCCATTCAATTCCGTTCCATTCCATTCCATTCCATTCCATTCCGTTCTACTCGGGTTGATTCCATTCTATTCCAATCCATTCCATTCCATTCCATTCCATTCCATTCCGTTCTACTTGAGTTCATTCCATTCCGTTCCGTTCCGTTCCGTTCCGTTCCATTCTATTCCATTCCATTCCGTTCTACTCGAGTTGATTCCATTCTACTCCATTCCATTCCATTCGATTCCATTCCGTTCTACTCGGGTTAATCATTCCATTCCATTCCATTCCATTCCATTCCATTCCATTCCATTCCATTCCATTCCGTTCCATTCTACTCGGGTTGATCATTCCTTTCAATTCCATTCCATTCCATTCCATTCCAATCCATCCAATTCCGTTCTACTCGGGTTCATTATATTGCATTCCATTCCTTTCCATTCCACTCCATACCATTCCATTCCGTTCTACTCGGGTTGATTCCATTCTATTCAATTCCATCCCATTCCATTCCATTCCTTTCAATTCCATTCCATTCCATTCCATTCCATTCCATTCCATTCCATTCCATTCTACTCGGTTGATTCCATTCTATTCCATTCCATTCCATTCGATTCCATTCGATTTGATTCGATTCCATTCCATTCAATTCCATTCCATTCCATTCCGTTCTACTCGGGTTCATTCCATTCCATTCCGTTCCGTTCCATTGCATTCCATTCCATTCCATTCCGTTCTACTCGGGTTGATTCCATTCTATTCCATTCCATTCCATTCCATTCAATTCCATACCAATCCATTCCATTCCATTCCATTCCATTCCATTCCATTCCATTCCATTCCATTGCATTCCGTTCTACTCGGGTTGATTCCATTCTATTCAATTCCATTCCAATCCTTTCCGCTCCATTCCATTCCATTCCATTCCATTCCATTCCGTTCTACTCGTGTTCATTCCATTCCATTCCGTTCGGTTCCATTCCGTTCCGTTCCATTCCATTCCATTCCATTCAGTTCTACTCGGGTTGATTCTATTCCATGCCATTCCATTCCATTCTATTCCATTGAATTCCATTCCATTCCATTCCATTCCATTGAATTCCATTCCATTCCATTCCATTCCATTGAATTCCATTCCATTCCATTCCGTTCTACTCGGGTTGATTCCATTCCGTTCCGTTCCGTTCCGTTCCGTTCCGTTCTACTCGGGTTGATTCCATTCTATTCCATTCCTTTCCATTCCATTCCATTCCATTCCATTCCATTCCATTCCATTCCATTCCATTCCATTCCTCTCTGTTCCATTCCATTCGGTTCTACTTGGGTTGATCATGCCATTCCATTCCATTCAATTCCATTCCGTTCCGTTCTACTCGGGTGGATCATTCCATTCCATTCCATTCCATTCCATTCCATTCCATTCCGTTCCGTTCTACTCGGGTTGATTCCATTCTATTCCATTCCATTCCATTCGATTCCACTCGACTCCATTCGATTCCGTTCGATTCCATTCCATTCCATTCCATTCCATTCCATTCCGTTCTACTCGTGTTGATTCCTTTCCACTCCATTCCTTTCCGTTCCATTCCATTCCATTCCATTCCATTCCGTTCTACTCGGGTTGATCATTCCATTCCATTCCATTCCATTCCATTCCATTCCGTTCCATTCTACTCGGGTTCATTCCACTCCATTCCTTTCCGTTCCATTCCTTTCCGTTCCATTCCATTCCATTCCATTACATTCCGTTCAACTCGGGTTGATTCCATTCTATTCCATTCCATTCCATTCCATTCAATTCCATACCAATCCATTCCATTCCATTGCATTTCTTTCTACTCGGGTTCATTCCGTTCCGTTCCGTTCTGTTCCGTTCCATTCCATTCCATTCCGTTCTACTCGGGTTGATTCCATTCTATTCGATTCCATTCCATTCGATTCCATTCCATTCGATTCCATTCCATTCCATTCCATTCCATTCCACTGCATTCCATTCCGTTCTACTCGGGTTCTTTCCATTCCATTCCGTTGCGTTCCATTCCATTCCATTCCATTCCAGTCCATTCCGTTCTACTCGGGTTGAATCCATTCTATTCCATTCCATTCCATTCCATTCCGTTCCATTCCATTCCATTCCATTCCATTCCATTCCGTTCTACTCGGGTTGATTCCATTCTATTCCATTCCATTCCATTCCATTCCATTCCATTCCATTCCATTCCATTCCATTCCGTTCTACTCGGGTTGATCATTCCATTCCATTCCATTCCATTCCATTCCATTCCATTCCATTCCATTCCGTTCTACTCGGGTGAATCATTCCATTCCATTCCATTCCGTTCCATTCCATTCCATTCCATGCCATTCCGTTCTACTCGGGTTCATTCCATTCCGTTCCGTTCCGTTCCATTCCGTTCCGTTCCATTCCATTCCATTCCATTCCATTCCATTCCATTCGATTCCATTCCATTCCATTCCATTCAATTCCATTCCATTCCATTCCATTCGATTCCATTCCATTCCGTTCAACTCGGGTTGATTCCATTCTATTCCATTCCATTCCATTCCATTCAATTCCATTCCATTCCATTCCAATCCGTTCTACTCGGGTTGATTCCATTCCATTCCATTCCGTTCCATTCCGTTCCGTTCCGTTCCGTTCCGTTCTACTCGGGTTGGTTTTACTCTGGTTGATTCCACTCTATTCCGTTCCATTCCATTCCATTCCTTTCTACTCGGATTGATCATTCCATTCCATTCCATTCCATTCCATTCCATTCCATTCCATTCCATTCCATTCCATTCCATTCCGTTCCATTCCGTTGCATTCCATTCCATTCCATTCCATTCCAGTCCATTCCATTCCGTTCCATTCCATTCCATTCCATTCCATTCCCTTCAACTCGGGTTGATTCCATTCTATTCCATTCCATTCCATTCCATTCCATTCCATTCCATTCCGTTCTACTCGGGTTGATCATTCCATTCCTTTCCATTCCATTGCATTCCATTCCATTCCATTCCATTCCGTTCTACTCGGGTTGATCGTTCCATTCCATTCCATTCCGTTCCATTCCATTCCATTCCTTTCCATTCCGTTCTACTCGGGTTGATTCCATTCTATTCCATTCCATTCCATTAGATTCCATTTGATTCCATTCCATTCCATTCCATTCCATTCCAATCCATTCCATTCCATTCCATTCTATTCAATTCCATTCCGTTCTACTCAGGTTGATTCCCTTCCACTCCATCCCGTTCCATTCCATTCCGTTCCGTTCCGTTCCGTTCTACTCGGTTTGATTCCATTCTATTCCATTCCATTCCATTCCATTCCGTTCTACTCGGGTTGATCATTCCATTCCATTCCATTCCATTCCATTCCATTCCATTCCATTCCATTCCATTCCATTCCATTCGGTTCTACTCGGGTTCTTTCCATTCCGTTCCATTCCATTCCGTTCTACTCGGGTTGATTCCATGCCACTCCATTCCATTCCGTTCCATTCCGTTCCGTTCCGTTCCGTTCTACTCGGGTTGAATCCATTCTATTCCATTCCATTCCATTCCATTCCATTCCATTCCATTCCATTCCGTTCTACTCGGGTTGATAATTCCATTCCATTCCGTTCTACTCGGTTTCATTCCATTCCATTCCGTTCCGTTCTATTCCGTTCCGTTCCATTCCATTCCATTCCATTCCATTCCGTTCTACTCGGGTTGATTCCATTCTATTCCATTCCATTCCATTCCATTCCATTCCATTCCGTTCTACTCTGGTTGATTCCATTCCGTTCCGTTCCGGTCCGTTCCATTCCGTTCTACTTGGGTTTACTCCATTCTATTCCATTCCATTGCATTCCATTCCATTCCATTCCATTCCATTCCATTCCATTCCATTCCATTCCATTCCATTCCATTCCGTTCTGCTCGGGTTGATCATTCCATTCCATTCCATTCCATTCCATTCCATTCTATTCCATTCCATTCCACTCCATTCCATTCCATTCCATTCCACTCCTTTCCATTCCATTCCATTCCATTCCATTCCATTCCATTCCATTCCATTCCATTCCATTCCATTCCATTCCACTCCTTTCCATTCCATTCCATTCCATTCCATTCCATTCCATTCCACTCCATTCCATTCCACTCCTTTCCATTCCATTCCATTCCACTCCATTCCATTCCATTCCATTCCATTCTATTCCGTTCCGTTCTGCTCGGGTTGATCATTCCATTCCATTCCATTCCATTCCATTCCATTCCATTCCATTGCATTCCGTTCTACTCGGGTTGATTCCATTCTATTCAATTCCATTCCAATCCTTTCCGCTCCATTCCATTCCATTCCATTCCATTCCGTTCTACTCGTGTTCATTCCATTCCATTCCGTTCTGTTCCATTCCGTTCCGTTCCATTCCATTCCATTCCATTCCGTTCTACTCGGGTTGATTCTATTCCATGCCATTCCATTCCATTCTATTCCATTGAATTCCATTCCATTCCATTCCATTCCATTCCATTCCATTCCATTCCATTCCGTTCTACTCGGGTTGATTCCATTCCGTTCCGTTCCGTTCCGTTCCGTTCCGTTCTACTCGGGTTGATTCCATTCTATTCCATTCCTTTCCATTCCATTCCATTCCATTCCATTCCATTCCATTCCATTCCTCTCTGTTCCATTCCATTCCGTTCTACTTGGGTTGATCATGCCATTCCATTCCATTCAATTCCATTCCGTTCCGTTCTACTCGGGTGGATCATTCCATTCCATTCCATTCCATTCCATTCCATTCCATTCCATTTCGTTCCGTTCTACTCGGGTTGATTCCATTCTATTCCATTCCATTCCATTCGATTAAACTCGACTCCTTTCGATTCCGTTCCATTCCATTCCATTCCATTCCATTCCGTTCAACTCGGGTTGATTCCATTCTATTCCATTCCATTCCATTCCATTCCATTCCATTCCATTCCATTCCATTCCATTCCATTCTACAAGGGTTGATTCCATTCTATTCCATTCCATTCCATTCCATTCAATTCCATACCAATCCATTTAATTCCATTGCATTTCTTTCTACTCGGGTTCATTCCGTTCCGTTCCGTTCTGTTCCGTTCCATTCCATTCCATTCCGTTCTACTCGGGTTGATTCCATTCTATTCGATTGCATTCCATTCGATTCCATTCCATTCGATTCCATTCCATTCCATTCCATTCCATTCCACTGCATTCCATTCCGTTCTACTCGGGTTCTTTCCATTCCATTCCGTTGCGTTCCATTCCATTCCAGTCCATTCCGTTCTACTCGGGTTGAATCCATTCTATTCCATTCCATTCCATTCCATTCCGTTCCATTCCATTCCATTCCATTCCATTCCTTTCCATTCCGTTCTACTCGGGTTGATTCCATTCTATTCCATTCCATTCCATTCCATTCCATTCCATTCCATTCCATTCCATTCCGTTCTACTCGGGTTGATCATTCCATTCCATTCCATTCCATTCCATTCCATTCCATTCCGTTCTACTCGGGTGAATCATTCCATTCCATTCCATTCCGTTCCATTCCATTCCATTCCATTCCATTCCATTCCGTTCTACTCGGGTTGATCATTCCATTCCTTTCCATTCCATTCCATTCCATTCCATTCCATTCCATTCCATTCCGTTCTACTCGGGTTGATCGTCCCATTCCATTCCATTCCGTTCCATTCCATTCCATTCCTTTCCATTCCGTTCTACTCCGGTTGATTCCATTCTATTCCATTCCATTCCATTAGATTCCATTTGATTCCATTCCATTCCATTCCATTCCATTCCATTCCATTCCATTCCATTCCATTCCATTCTATTCAATTCCATTCCGTTCTACTCAGGTTGATTCCCTTCCACTCCATCCCGTTCCATTCCATTCCGTTCCATTCCGTTCTACTCGGTTTGATTCCATTCTATTCCATTCCATTCCATTCCATTCCGTTCCACTCGGGTTGATCATTCCATTCCATTCCATTCCATTCCATTCCATTCCATTCCATTCCATTCCATTCCATTCCATTCCATTCCATTCCATTCGGTTCTACTCGGGTTCTTTCCATTCCGTTCCATTCCATTCCGTTCTACTCGGGGTGATTCCATGCCACTCCATTCCATTCCGTTCCATTCCGTTCCGTTCCGTTCCGTTCTACTCGGGTTGAATCCATTCTATTCCATTCCATTCCATTCCATTCCATTCCATTCCATTCCATTCCATTCAGTTCTACTCGGGTTGATCATTCTTTCCATTCCGTTCTACTCGGTTTCATTCCATTCCATTCCGTTCCGTTCCATTCCGTTCCGTTCCATTCCATTCCATTCCATTCCATTCCGTTCTACTCAGGTTGATTCCATTCTATTCCATTCCATTCCATTCCATTCCATTCCATTCCATTCCATTCCATTCCATACCTTTCCATTCCATTCCGTTCAACTCGGGTTGATTCCATTCTATTGCATTCCATTCCATTCCATTCCATTCCATTCCATTCCGTTCTACTCGGGTTGATTCCGTTCCATTCCGTTCCGTTCCGTTCCGATCCGCTCCGTTCCGTTCTACTCGGGTTGATTCCACTCTATTCCATTCCATTCCATTCCATTCCGTTCCATTCCATTCCGTTCTACTCGGGTTGATCATTCCATTCCATTCCATTCCATTCCACTCCATTCCATTCCGTTCCGTTCTACTCGGGTTGATCGTTCCATTCCATTCCATTCCATTCCATTCCATTCCATTCCATTCCATTCCATTCTAC
Source organism: Gorilla gorilla gorilla (assembly GCF_029281585.2). Classification (NCBI taxonomy): domain Eukaryota; kingdom Metazoa; phylum Chordata; class Mammalia; order Primates; family Hominidae; genus Gorilla; species Gorilla gorilla. Next base: position 60,218,194 of record NC_073239.2, read on the forward strand.
TCGGGTTGATTCCATTCTATTCCATTCCATTCCATTCGATTCCATTCGATTCGATTCGATTCCATTCCATTCCATTCCATTCCATTCAGTTCTACTCAGGTTGATTCCATTCCATTCCATTCCATTCCATTCCTTTCCATTCCTTTCCATTCCATTCCATTCCATTCCATTCCATTCCATTCCGTTCTACTCGGGTTCATTCCATTCCATTCCGTTCCGTTCCATTGCATTCCATTCCATTCCATTCCGTTCTACTCGGGTTGATTCCATTCTATTCCATTCCATTCCATTCCATTCCATTCCATTCCATTCCATTCCATTCCATTCCATTCCATTCCATTCCATTCCTTTCCATTCCATTCCATTCCATTCCAGTCCATTCCGTTCTACTCGGGTTGAATCCATTCTATTCCATTCCATTCCATTCAATTCCGTTCCATTCCATTCCATTCCATTCCATTCCGTTCTACTCGGGTTGATTCCATTCTATTCCAATCCATTCCATTCCATTCCATTCCATTCCATTCCGTTCTACTTGAGTTCATTCCATTCCGTTCCGTTCCGTTCCGTTCCGTTCCATTCTATTCCATTCCATTCCGTTCTACTCGAGTTGATTCCATTCTACTCCATTCCATTCCATTCGATTCCATTCCGTTCTACTCGGGTTAATCATTCCATTCCATTCCATTCCATTCCATTCCATTCCATTCCATTCCATTCCATTCCGTTCCATTCTACTCGGGTTGATCATTCCTTTCAATTCCATTCCATTCCATTCCATTCCAATCCATCCAATTCCGTTCTACTCGGGTTCATTCCATTGCATTCCATTCCTTTCCATTCCACTCCATACCATTCCATTCCGTTCTACTCGGGTTGATTCCATTCTATTCAATTCCATCCCATTCCATTCCATTCCTTTCAATTCCATTCCATTCCATTCCATTCCATTCCATTCCATTCCATTCCATTCCATTCTACTCGGTTGATTCCATTCTATTCCATTCCATTCCATTCGATTCCATTCGATTTGATTCGATTCCATTCCATTCAATTCCATTCCATTCCATTCCGTTCTACTCGGGTTCATTCCATTCCATTCCGTTCCGTTCCATTGCATTCCATTCCATTCCATTCCGTTCTACTCGGGTTGATTCCATTCTATTCCATTCCATTCCATTCCATTCAATTCCATACCAATCCATTCCATTCCATTGCATTTCTTTCTACTCGGGTTCATTCCGTTCCGTTCCGTTCTGTTCCGTTCCATTCCATTCCATTCCGTTCTACTCGGGTTGATTCCATTCTATTCGATTCCATTCCATTCGATTCCATTCCATTCGATTCCATTCCATTCCATTCCATTCCATTCCACTGCATTCCATTCCGTTCTACTCGGGTTCTTTCCATTCCATTCCGTTGCGTTCCATTCCATTCCATTCCATTCCAGTCCATTCCGTTCTACTCGGGTTGAATCCATTCTATTCCATTCCATTCCATTCCATTCCGTTCCATTCCATTCCATTCCATTCCATTCCATTCCGTTCTACTCGGGTTGATTCCATTCTATTCCATTCCATTCCATTCCATTCCATTCCATTGAATTCCATTCCATTCCATTCCATTCCATTCCATTCCATTCCATTCCATTCCATTCTATTCAATTCCATTCCGTTCTACTCAGGTTGATTCCCTTCCACTCCATCCCGTTCCATTCCATTCCGTTCCATTCCGTTCTACTCGGTTTGATTCCATTCTATTCCATTCCATTCCATTCCATTCCGTTCCACTCGGGTTGATCATTCCATTCCATTCCATTCCATTCCATTCCATTCCATTCCATTCCATTCCATTCCATTCCATTCCATTCCATTCCATTCGGTTCTACTCGGGTTCTTTCCATTCCGTTCCATTCCATTCCGTTCTACTCGGGGTGATTCCATGCCACTCCATTCCATTCCGTTCCATTCCGTTCCGTTCCGTTCCGTTCTACTCGGGTTGAATCCATTCTATTCCATTCCATTCCATTCCATTCCATTCCATTCCATTCCATTCCATTCAGTTCTACTCGGGTTGATCATTCTTTCCATTCCGTTCTACTCGGTTTCATTCCATTCCATTCCGTTCCGTTCCATTCCGTTCCGTTCCATTCCATTCCATTCCATTCCATTCCGTTCTACTCAGGTTGATTCCATTCTATTCCATTCCATTCCATTCCATTCCATTCCATTCCATTCCATTCCATTCCATACCTTTCCATTCCATTCCGTTCAACTCGGGTTGATTCCATTCTATTGCATTCCATTCCATTCCATTCCATTCCATTCCATTCCGTTCTACTCGGGTTGATTCCGTTCCATTCCGTTCCGTTCCGTTCCGATCCGCTCCGTTCCGTTCTACTCGGGTTGATTCCACTCTATTCCATTCCATTCCATTCCATTCCGTTCCATTCCATTCCGTTCTACTCGGGTTGATCATTCCATTCCATTCCATTCCATTCCACTCCATTCCATTCCGTTCCGTTCTACTCGGGTTGATCGTTCCATTCCATTCCATTCCATTCCATTCCATTCCATTCCATTCCATTCCATTCTACTCGGGTTGATTCCATTCTATTCCATTCCATTCCATTCGATTCCATTCGATTCGATTCGATTCCATTCCATTCCATTCCATTCCATTCAGTTCTACTCAGGTTGATTCCATTCCATTCCATTCCATTCCATTCCTTTCCATTCCTTTCCATTCCATTCCATTCCATTCCATTCCATTCCATTCCGTTCTACTCGGGTTCATTCCATTCCATTCCGTTCCGTTCCATTGCATTCCATTCCATTCCATTCCGTTCTACTCGGGTTGATTCCATTCTATTCCATTCCATTCCATTCCATTCCATTCCATTCCATTCCATTCCATTCCATTCCATTCCATTCCATTCCATTCCTTTCCATTCCATTCCATTCCATTCCAGTCCATTCCGTTCTACTCGGGTTGAATCCATTCTATTCCATTCCATTCCATTCAATTCCGTTCCATTCCATTCCATTCCATTCCATTCCGTTCTACTCGGGTTGATTCCATTCTATTCCAATCCATTCCATTCCATTCCATTCCATTCCATTCCGTTCTACTTGAGTTCATTCCATTCCGTTCCGTTCCGTTCCGTTCCGTTCCATTCTATTCCATTCCATTCCGTTCTACTCGAGTTGATTCCATTCTACTCCATTCCATTCCATTCGATTCCATTCCGTTCTACTCGGGTTAATCATTCCATTCCATTCCATTCCATTCCATTCCATTCCATTCCATTCCATTCCATTCCGTTCCATTCTACTCGGGTTGATCATTCCTTTCAATTCCATTCCATTCCATTCCATTCCAATCCATCCAATTCCGTTCTACTCGGGTTCATTCCATTGCATTCCATTCCTTTCCATTCCACTCCATACCATTCCATTCCGTTCTACTCGGGTTGATTCCATTCTATTCAATTCCATCCCATTCCATTCCATTCCTTTCAATTCCATTCCATTCCATTCCATTCCATTCCATTCCATTCCATTCCATTCCATTCTACTCGGTTGATTCCATTCTATTCCATTCCATTCCATTCGATTCCATTCGATTTGATTCGATTCCATTCCATTCAATTCCATTCCATTCCATTCCGTTCTACTCGGGTTCATTCCATTCCATTCCGTTCCGTTCCATTGCATTCCATTCCATTCCATTCCGTTCTACTCGGGTTGATTCCATTCTATTCCATTCCATTCCATTCCATTCAATTCCATACCAATCCATTCCATTCCATTGCATTTCTTTCTACTCGGGTTCATTCCGTTCCGTTCCGTTCTGTTCCGTTCCATTCCATTCCATTCCGTTCTACTCGGGTTGATTCCATTCTATTCGATTCCATTCCATTCGATTCCATTCCATTCGATTCCATTCCATTCCATTCCATTCCATTCCACTGCATTCCATTCCGTTCTACTCGGGTTCTTTCCATTCCATTCCGTTGCGTTCCATTCCATTCCATTCCATTCCAGTCCATTCCGTTCTACTCGGGTTGAATCCATTCTATTCCATTCCATTCCATTCCATTCCGTTCCATTCCATTCCATTCCATTCCATTCCATTCCGTTCTACTCGGGTTGATTCCATTCTATTCCATTCCATTCCATTCCATTCCATTCCATTCCATTCCATTCCATTCCATTCCGTTCTACTCGGGTTGATCATTCCATTCCATTCCATTCCATTCCATTCCATTCCATTCCATTCCATTCCGTTCTACTCGGGTGAATCATTCCATTCCATTCCATTCCGTTCCATTCCATTCCATTCCATGCCATTCCGTTCTACTCGGGTTCATTCCATTCCGTTCCGTTCCGTTCCATTCCGTTCCGTTCCATTCCATTCCATTCCATTCCATTCCATTCCATTCCATTCGATTCCATTCCATTCCATTCCATTCAATTCCATTCCATTCCATTCCATTCGATTCCATTCCATTCCGTTCAACTCGGGTTGATTCCATTCTATTCCATTCCATTCCATTCCATTCAATTCCATTCCATTCCATTCCAATCCGTTCTACTCGGGTTGATTCCATTCCATTCCATTCCGTTCCATTCCGTTCCGTTCCGTTCCGTTCCGTTCTACTCGGGTTGGTTTTACTCTGGTTGATTCCACTCTATTCCGTTCCATTCCATTCCATTCCTTTCTACTCGGATTGATCATTCCATTCCATTCCATTCCATTCCATTACATTCCATTCCATTCCATTCCATTCCATTCCGTTCCATTCCGTTGCATTCCATTCCATTCCATTCCATTCCAGTCCATTCCATTCCGTTCCATTCCATTCCATTCCATTCCATTCCCTTCAACTCGGGTTGATTCCATTCTATTCCATTCCATTCCATTCCATTCCATTCCATTCCATTCCATTCCGTTCTACTCGGGTTGATCATTCCATTCCTTTCCATTCCATTGCATTCCATTCCATTCCATTCCATTCCGTTCTACTCGGGTTGATCGTTCCATTCCATTCCATTCCGTTCCATTCCATTCCATTCCTTTCCATTCCGTTCTACTCGGGTTGATTCCATTCTATTCCATTCCATTCCATTAGATTCCATTTGATTCCATTCCATTCCATTCCATTCCATTCCAATCCATTCCATTCCATTCCATTCTATTCAATTCCATTCCGTTCTACTCAGGTTGATTCCCTTCCACTCCATCCCGTTCCATTCCATTCCGTTCCGTTCCGTTCCGTTCTACTCGGTTTGATTCCATTCTATTCCATTCCATTCCATTCCATTCCGTTCTACTCGGGTTGATCATTCCATTCCATTCCATTCCATTCCATTCCATTCCATTCCATTCCATTCCATTCCATTCCATTCCATTCGGTTCTACTCGGGTTCTTTCCATTCCGTTCCATTCCATTCCGTTCTACTCGGGTTGATTCCATGCCACTCCATTCCATTCCGTTCCATTCCGTTCCGTTCCGTTCCGTTCTACTCGGGTTGAATCCATTCTATTCCATTCCATTCCATTCCATTCCATTCCATTCCATTCCATTCCGTTCTACTCGGGTTGATAATTCCATTCCATTCCGTTCTACTCGGTTTCATTCCATTCCATTCCGTTCCGTTCTATTCCGTTCCGTTCCATTCCATTCCATTCCATTCCATTCCGTTCTACTCGGGTTGATTCCATTCTATTCCATTCCATTCCATTCCATTCCATTCCATTCCATTCCATTCCGTTCTACTCTGGTTGATTCCATTCCGTTCCGTTCCGGTCCGTTCCATTCCGTTCTACTTGGGTTTACTCCATTCTATTCCATTCCATTGCATTCCATTCCATTCCATTCCATTCCATTCCATTCCATTCCATTCCATTCCATTCCGTTCTGCTCGGGTTGATCATTCCATTCCATTCCATTCCATTCCATTCTATTCCATTCCATTCCACTCCATTCCATTCCATTCCATTCCACTCCTTTCCATTCCATTCCATTCCATTCCATTCCATTCCACTCCTTTCCATTCCATTCCATTCCATTCCATTCCATTCCATTCCATTCCATTCCATTCCATTCCACTCCTTTCCATTCCATTCCATTCCATTCCATTCCATTCCATTCCACTCCATTCCATTCCACTCCTTTCCATTCCATTCCATTCCACTCCATTCCATTCCATTCCATTCCATTCTATTCCGTTCCGTTCTGCTCGGGTTGATCATTCCATTCCATTCCATTCCATTCCATTCCATTCCATTCCATTGCATTCCGTTCTACTCGGGTTGATTCCATTCTATTCAATTCCATTCCAATCCTTTCCGCTCCATTCCATTCCATTCCATTCCATTCCGTTCTACTCGTGTTCATTCCATTCCATTCCGTTCTGTTCCATTCCGTTCCGTTCCATTCCATTCCATTCCATTCCGTTCTACTCGGGTTGATTCTATTCCATGCCATTCCATTCCATTCTATTTCATTGAATTCCATTCCATTCCATTCCATTCCATTCCATTCCATTCCATTCCATTCCGTTCTACTCGGGTTGATTCCATTCCGTTCCGTTCCGTTCCGTTCCGTTCCGTTCTACTCGGGTTGATTCCATTCTATTCCATTCCTTTCCATTCCATTCCATTCCATTCCATTCCATTCCATTCCATTCCATTCCTCTCTGTTCCATTCCATTCCGTTCTACTTGGGTTGATCATGCCATTCCATTCCATTCAATTCCATTCCGTTCCGTTCTACTCGGGTGGATCATTCCATTCCATTCCATTCCATTCCATTCCATTCCATTCCATTTCGTTCCGTTCTACTCGGGTTGATTCCATTCTATTCCATTCCATTCCATTCGATTAAACTCGACTCCTTTCGATTCCGTTCCATTCCATTCCATTCCATTCCATTCCGTTCAACTCGGGTTGATTCCATTCTATTCCATTCCATTCCATTCCATTCCATTCCATTCCATTCCATTCCATTCCATTCCATTCCATTCTACAAGGGTTGATTCCATTCTATTCCATTCCATTCCATTCCATTCAATTCCATACCAATCCATTTAATTCCATTGCATTTCTTTCTACTCGGGTTCATTCCGTTCCGTTCCGTTCTGTTCCGTTCCATTCCATTCCATTCCGTTCTACTCGGGTTGATTCCATTCTATTCGATTGCATTCCATTCGATTCCATTCCATTCGATTCCATTCCATTCCATTCCATTCCATTCCACTGCATTCCATTCCGTTCTACTCGGGTTCTTTCCATTCCATTCCGTTGCGTTCCATTCCATTCCAGTCCATTCCGTTCTACTCGGGTTGAATCCATTCTATTCCATTCCATTCCATTCCATTCCGTTCCATTCCATTCCATTCCATTCCATTCCATTCCATTCCGTTCTACTCGGGTTGATTCCATTCTATTCCATTCCATTCCATTCCATTCCATTCCATTCCATTCCATTCCATTCCGTTCTACTCGGGTTGATCATTCCATTCCATTCCATTCCATTCCATTCCATTCCATTCCATTCCGTTCTACTCGGGTGAATCATTCCATTCCATTCCATTCCGTTCCATTCCATTCCATTCCATTCCATTCCGTTCTACTCGGGTTGATCATTCCATTCCTTTCCATTCCATTCCATTCCATTCCATTCCATTCCATTCCATTCCGTTCTACTCGGGTTGATCGTCCCATTCCATTCCATTCCGTTCCATTCCATTCCATTCCTTTCCATTCCGTTCTACTCGGGTTGATTCCATTCTATTCCATTCCATTCCATTAGATTCCATTTGATTCCATTCCATTCCATTCCATTCCATTCCATTCCATTCCATTCCATTCCATTCCATTCCATTCCATTCTATTCAATTCCATTCCGTTCTACTCAGGTTGATTCCCTTCCACTCCATCCCGTTCCATTCCATTCCGTTCCGTTCCGTTCTACTCGGTTTGATTCCATTCTATTCCATTCCATTCCATTCCATTCCGTTCTACTCGGGTTGATCATTCCATTCCATTCCATTCCATTCCATTCCATTCCATTCCATTCCATTCCATTCCATTCCATTCCATTCGGTTCTACTCGGGTTCTTTCCATTCCGTTCCATTCCATTCCGTTCTACTCGGGGTGATTCCATGCCACTCCATTCCATTCCGTTCCATTCCGTTCCGTTCCGTTCCGTTCTACTCGGGTTGAATCCATTCTATTCCATTCCATTCCATTCCATTCCATTCCATTCCATTCCATTCCATTCAGTTCTACTCGGGTTGATCATTCCATTCCATTCCGTTCTACTCGGTTTCATTCCATTCCATTCCGTTCCGTTCCATTCCGTTCCGTTCCATTCCATTCCATTCCATTCCATTCCGTTCTACTCAGGTTGATTCCATTCTATTCCATTCCATTCCATTCCATTCCATTCCATTCCATTCCATTCCATTCCATTCCATTCCATACCTTTCCATTCCATTCCGTTCAACTCGGGTTGATTCCATTCTATTGCATTCCATTCCATTCCATTCCATTCCATTCCATTCCAATCCGTTCTACTCGGGTTGATTCCGTTCCATTCCGTTCCGTTCCGTTCCGATCCGCTCCGTTCCGTTCTACTCGGGTTGATTCCACTCTATTCCATTCCATTCCATTCCATTCCGTTCCATTCCATTCCGTTCTACTCGGGTTGATCATTCCATTCCATTCCATTCCATTCCACTCCATTCCATTCCGTTCCGTTCTACTCGGGTTGATCGTTCCATTCCATTCCATTCCATTCCATTCCATTCCATTCCATTCCATTCCATTCTACTCGGGTTGATTCCATTCTATTCCATTCCATTCCATTCGATTCCATTCGATTCGATTCGATTCCATTCCATTCCATTCCATTCCATTCAGTTCTACTCAGGTTGATTCCATTCCATTCCATTCCATTCCATTCCTTTCCATTCCTTTCCATTCCATTCCATTCCATTCCATTCCATTCCATTCCGTTCTACTCGGGTTCATTCCATTCCATTCCGTTCCGTTCCATTGCATTCCATTCCATTCCATTCCGTTCTACTCGGGTTGATTCCATTCTATTCCATTCCATTCCATTCCATTCCATTCCATTCCATTCCATTCCATTCCATTCCATTCCATTCCATTCCATTCCTTTCCATTCCATTCCATTCCATTCCAGTCCATTCCGTTCTACTCGGGTTGAATCCATTCTATTCCATTCCATTCCATTCAATTCCGTTCCATTCCATTCCATTCCATTCCATTCCGTTCTACTCGGGTTGATTCCATTCTATTCCAATCCATTCCATTCCATTCCATTCCATTCCATTCCGTTCTACTTGAGTTCATTCCATTCCGTTCCGTTCCGTTCCGTTCCGTTCCATTCTATTCCATTCCATTCCGTTCTACTCGAGTTGATTCCATTCTACTCCATTCCATTCCATTCGATTCCATTCCGTTCTACTCGGGTTAATCATTCCATTCCATTCCATTCCATTCCATTCCATTCCATTCCATTCCATTCCGTTCCATTCTACTCGGGTTGATCATTCCTTTCAATTCCATTCCATTCCATTCCATTCCAATCCATCCAATTCCGTTCTACTCGGGTTCATTCCATTGCATTCCATTCCTTTCCATTCCACTCCATACCATTCCATTCCGTTCTACTCGGGTTGATTCCATTCTATTCAATTCCATCCCATTCCATTCCATTCCTTTCAATTCCATTCCATTCCATTCCATTCCATTCCATTCCATTCCATTCCATTCTACTCGGTTGATTCCATTCTATTCCATTCCATTCCATTCGATTCCATTCGATTTGATTCGATTCCATTCCATTCAATTCCATTCCATTCCATTCCGTTCTACTCGGGTTCATTCCATTCCATTCCGTTCCGTTCCATTGCATTCCATTCCATTCCATTCCGTTCTACTCGGGTTGATTCCATTCTATTCCATTCCATTCCATTCCATTCCATTCCATTCCATTCCATTCCATTCCATTCCATTCCATTCCATTCCTTTCCATTCCATTCCGTTCTACTCGGGTTGATTCCATTCTATTCCAATCCATTCCATTCCATTCCATTCCATTCCATTCCGTTCTACTTGAGTTCATTCCATTCCGTTCCGTTCCGTTCCGTTCCGTTCCATTCTATTCCATTCCATTCCGTTCTACTCGAGTTGATTCCATTCTACTCCATTCCATTCCATTCGATTCCATTCCGTTCTACTCGGGTTAATCATTCCATTCCATTCCATTCCATTCCATTCCATTCCATTCCATTCCGTTCCATTCTACTCGGGTTGATCATTCCTTTCAATTCCATTCCATTCCATTCCATTCCAATCCATCCAATTCCGTTCTACTCGGGTTCATTCCATTGCATTCCATTCCTTTCCATTCCACTCCATACCATTCCATTCCGTTCTACTCGGGTTGATTCCATTCTATTCAATTCCATCCCATTCCATTCCATTCCTTTCAATTCCATTCCATTCCATTCCATTCCATTCCATTCCATTCCATTCCATTCCATTCTACTCGGTTGATTCCATTCTATTCCATTCCATTCCATTCGATTCCATTCGATTTGATTCGATTCCATTCCATTCAATTCCATTCCATTCCATTCCGTTCTACTCGGGTTCATTCCATTCCGTTCCGTTCCATTCTGTTCCGTTCCGTTCCATTCCATTCCATTCCATTCCATTCCATTCCATTCCATTCCGTTCTACTCGGGTTGATTCCATTCTATTCCATTCCATTCCATTCCATTCGATTCCATTCGATTCCATTCCATTCCATTCCATTCCATTCCATTCCATTCCATTCTATTCTACTCGGGTTGATTCCATTCCATTTCATTGCATTCTGTTCCGTTCCATTCTGTTCCGTTCCGTTCCGTTCTACTCTGGTTGATTCCATTCTATTCCATTCCATTCCATTCCATTCCATTCCATTCCATTCCATTCCGTTTTACTTGGGTTGATCATTCCATTCCATTCCATTTGATTCCATTCCATTCCATTCCATTCCGTTCCGTTCTGCTCGGGTTGATCATTCCATTCCATTCCATTCCATTCCATTCCATTCCATTCCATTCCGTTCTACTCGGGTTGATTCCATTCCATTCTGTTCCGCTCCGTTCCGTTCCGTTCTACTCAGGTTTACTCCATTCTATTCCATTCCATTGCATTCCATTCCATTCCATTCCATTCCATTCCGTTCTACTCGGGTTGATAATTCCATTCCATTCCGTTCTACTCGGTTTCATTCCATTCCATTCCGTTCCGTTCTATTCCGTTCCGTTCCATTCCATTCCATTCCATTCCATTCCGTTCTACTCGGGTTGATTCCATTCTATTCCATTCCATTCCATTCCATTCCATTCCATTCCATTCCATTCCGTTCTACTCTGGTTGATTCCATTCCGTTCCGTTCCGGTCCGTTCCATTCCGTTCTACTTGGGTTTACTCCATTCTATTCCATTCCATTGCATTCCATTCCATTCCATTCCATTCCATTCCATTCCATTCCATTCCATTCCATTCCGTTCTGCTCGGGTTGATCATTCCATTCCATTCCATTCCATTCCATTCTATTCCATTCCATTCCACTCCATTCCATTCCATTCCATTCCACTCCTTTCCATTCCATTCCATTCCATTCCATTCCATTCCACTCCTTTCCATTCCATTCCATTCCATTCCATTCCATTCCATTCCATTCCATTCCATTCCATTCCACTCCTTTCCATTCCATTCCATTCCATTCCATTCCATTCCATTCCACTCCATTCCATTCCACTCCTTTCCATTCCATTCCATTCCACTCCATTCCATTCCATTCCATTCCATTCTATTCCGTTCCGTTCTGCTCGGGTTGATCATTCCATTCCATTCCATTCCATTCCATTCCATTCCATTCCATTGCATTCCGTTCTACTCGGGTTGATTCCATTCTATTCAATTCCATTCCAATCCTTTCCGCTCCATTCCATTCCATTCCATTCCATTCCGTTCTACTCGTGTTCATTCCATTCCATTCCGTTCTGTTCCATTCCGTTCCGTTCCATTCCATTCCATTCCATTCCGTTCTACTCGGGTTGATTCTATTCCATGCCATTCCATTCCATTCTATTTCATTGAATTCCATTCCATTCCATTCCATTCCATTCCATTCCATTCCATTCCATTCCGTTCTACTCGGGTTGATTCCATTCCGTTCCGTTCCGTTCCGTTCCGTTCCGTTCTACTCGGGTTGATTCCATTCTATTCCATTCCTTTCCATTCCATTCCATTCCATTCCATTCCATTCCATTCCATTCCATTCCTCTCTGTTCCATTCCATTCCGTTCTACTTGGGTTGATCATGCCATTCCATTCCATTCAATTCCATTCCGTTCCGTTCTACTCGGGTGGATCATTCCATTCCATTCCATTCCATTCCATTCCATTCCATTCCATTTCGTTCCGTTCTACTCGGGTTGATTCCATTCTATTCCATTCCATTCCATTCGATTAAACTCGACTCCTTTCGATTCCGTTCCATTCCATTCCATTCCATTCCATTCCGTTCAACTCGGGTTGATTCCATTCTATTCCATTCCATTCCATTCCATTCCATTCCATTCCATTCCATTCCATTCCATTCCATTCCATTCTACAAGGGTTGATTCCATTCTATTCCATTCCATTCCATTCCATTCAATTCCATACCAATCCATTTAATTCCATTGCATTTCTTTCTACTCGGGTTCATTCCGTTCCGTTCCGTTCTGTTCCGTTCCATTCCATTCCATTCCGTTCTACTCGGGTTGATTCCATTCTATTCGATTGCATTCCATTCGATTCCATTCCATTCGATTCCATTCCATTCCATTCCATTCCATTCCACTGCATTCCATTCCGTTCTACTCGGGTTCTTTCCATTCCATTCCGTTGCGTTCCATTCCATTCCAGTCCATTCCGTTCTACTCGGGTTGAATCCATTCTATTCCATTCCATTCCATTCCATTCCGTTCCATTCCATTCCATTCCATTCCATTCCATTCCATTCCGTTCTACTCGGGTTGATTCCATTCTATTCCATTCCATTCCATTCCATTCCATTCCATTCCATTCCATTCCATTCCGTTCTACTCGGGTTGATCATTCCATTCCATTCCATTCCATTCCATTCCATTCCATTCCATTCCGTTCTACTCGGGTGAATCATTCCATTCCATTCCATTCCGTTCCATTCCATTCCATTCCATTCCATTCCGTTCTACTCGGGTTGATCATTCCATTCCTTTCCATTCCATTCCATTCCATTCCATTCCATTCCATTCCATTCCGTTCTACTCGGGTTGATCGTCCCATTCCATTCCATTCCGTTCCATTCCATTCCATTCCTTTCCATTCCGTTCTACTCGGGTTGATTCCATTCTATTCCATTCCATTCCATTAGATTCCATTTGATTCCATTCCATTCCATTCCATTCCATTCCATTCCATTCCATTCCATTCCATTCCATTCCATTCTATTCAATTCCATTCCGTTCTACTCAGGTTGATTCCCTTCCACTCCATCCCGTTCCATTCCATTCCGTTCCGTTCCGTTCTACTCGGTTTGATTCCATTCTATTCCATTCCATTCCATTCCATTCCGTTCTACTCGGGTTGATCATTCCATTCCATTCCATTCCATTCCATTCCATTCCATTCCATTCCATTCCATTCCATTCCATTCCATTCGGTTCTACTCGGGTTCTTTCCATTCCGTTCCATTCCATTCCGTTCTACTCGGGGTGATTCCATGCCACTCCATTCCATTCCGTTCCATTCCGTTCCGTTCCGTTCCGTTCTACTCGGGTTGAATCCATTCTATTCCATTCCATTCCATTCCATTCCATTCCATTCCATTCCATTCCATTCAGTTCTACTCGGGTTGATCATTCCATTCCATTCCGTTCTACTCGGTTTCATTCCATTCCATTCCGTTCCGTTCCATTCCGTTCCGTTCCATTCCATTCCATTCCATTCCATTCCGTTCTACTCAGGTTGATTCCATTCTATTCCATTCCATTCCATTCCATTCCATTCCATTCCATTCCATTCCATTCCATTCCATTCCATACCTTTCCATTCCATTCCGTTCAACTCGGGTTGATTCCATTCTATTGCATTCCATTCCATTCCATTCCATTCCATTCCATTCCAATCCGTTCTACTCGGGTTGATTCCGTTCCATTCCGTTCCGTTCCGTTCCGATCCGCTCCGTTCCGTTCTACTCGGGTTGATTCCACTCTATTCCATTCCATTCCATTCCATTCCGTTCCATTCCATTCCGTTCTACTCGGGTTGATCATTCCATTCCATTCCATTCCATTCCACTCCATTCCATTCCGTTCCGTTCTACTCGGGTTGATCGTTCCATTCCATTCCATTCCATTCCATTCCATTCCATTCCATTCCATTCCATTCTACTCGGGTTGATTCCATTCTATTCCATTCCATTCCATTCGATTCCATTCGATTCGATTCGATTCCATTCCATTCCATTCCATTCCATTCAGTTCTACTCAGGTTGATTCCATTCCATTCCATTCCATTCCATTCCTTTCCATTCCTTTCCATTCCATTCCATTCCATTCCATTCCATTCCATTCCGTTCTACTCGGGTTCATTCCATTCCATTCCGTTCCGTTCCATTGCATTCCATTCCATTCCATTCCGTTCTACTCGGGTTGATTCCATTCTATTCCATTCCATTCCATTCCATTCCATTCCATTCCATTCCATTCCATTCCATTCCATTCCATTCCATTCCATTCCTTTCCATTCCATTCCATTCCATTCCAGTCCATTCCGTTCTACTCGGGTTGAATCCATTCTATTCCATTCCATTCCATTCAATTCCGTTCCATTCCATTCCATTCCATTCCATTCCGTTCTACTCGGGTTGATTCCATTCTATTCCAATCCATTCCATTCCATTCCATTCCATTCCATTCCGTTCTACTTGAGTTCATTCCATTCCGTTCCGTTCCGTTCCGTTCCGTTCCATTCTATTCCATTCCATTCCGTTCTACTCGAGTTGATTCCATTCTACTCCATTCCATTCCATTCGATTCCATTCCGTTCTACTCGGGTTAATCATTCCATTCCATTCCATTCCATTCCATTCCATTCCATTCCATTCCATTCCGTTCCATTCTACTCGGGTTGATCATTCCTTTCAATTCCATTCCATTCCATTCCATTCCAATCCATCCAATTCCGTTCTACTCGGGTTCATTCCATTGCATTCCATTCCTTTCCATTCCACTCCATACCATTCCATTCCGTTCTACTCGGGTTGATTCCATTCTATTCAATTCCATCCCATTCCATTCCATTCCTTTCAATTCCATTCCATTCCATTCCATTCCATTCCATTCCATTCCATTCCATTCTACTCGGTTGATTCCATTCTATTCCATTCCATTCCATTCGATTCCATTCGATTTGATTCGATTCCATTCCATTCAATTCCATTCCATTCCATTCCGTTCTACTCGGGTTCATTCCATTCCATTCCGTTCCGTTCCATTGCATTCCATTCCATTCCATTCCGTTCTACTCGGGTTGATTCCATTCTATTCCATTCCATTCCATTCCATTCCATTCCATTCCATTCCATTCCATTCCATTCCATTCCATTCCATTCCTTTCCATTCCATTCCGTTCTACTCGGGTTGATTCCATTCTATTCCAATCCATTCCATTCCATTCCATTCCATTCCATTCCGTTCTACTTGAGTTCATTCCATTCCGTTCCGTTCCGTTCCGTTCCGTTCCATTCTATTCCATTCCATTCCGTTCTACTCGAGTTGATTCCATTCTACTCCATTCCATTCCATTCGATTCCATTCCGTTCTACTCGGGTTAATCATTCCATTCCATTCCATTCCATTCCATTCCATTCCATTCCATTCCGTTCCATTCTACTCGGGTTGATCATTCCTTTCAATTCCATTCCATTCCATTCCATTCCAATCCATCCAATTCCGTTCTACTCGGGTTCATTCCATTGCATTCCATTCCTTTCCATTCCACTCCATACCATTCCATTCCGTTCTACTCGGGTTGATTCCATTCTATTCAATTCCATCCCATTCCATTCCATTCCTTTCAATTCCATTCCATTCCATTCCATTCCATTCCATTCCATTCCATTCCATTCCATTCTACTCGGTTGATTCCATTCTATTCCATTCCATTCCATTCGATTCCATTCGATTTGATTCGATTCCATTCCATTCAATTCCATTCCATTCCATTCCGTTCTACTCGGGTTCATTCCATTCCGTTCCGTTCCATTCTGTTCCGTTCCGTTCCATTCCATTCCATTCCATTCCATTCCATTCCATTCCATTCCGTTCTACTCGGGTTGATTCCATTCTATTCCATTCCATTCCATTCCATTCGATTCCATTCGATTCCATTCCATTCCATTCCATTCCATTCCATTCCATTCCATTCTATTCTACTCGGGTTGATTCCATTCCATTTCATTGCATTCTGTTCCGTTCCATTCTGTTCCGTTCCGTTCCGTTCTACTCTGGTTGATTCCATTCTATTCCATTCCATTCCATTCCATTCCATTCCATTCCATTCCATTCCGTTTTACTTGGGTTGATCATTCCATTCCATTCCATTTGATTCCATTCCATTCCATTCCATTCCGTTCCGTTCTGCTCGGGTTGATCATTCCATTCCATTCCATTCCATTCCATTCCATTCCATTCCATTCCGTTCTACTCGGGTTGATTCCATTCCATTCTGTTCCGCTCCGTTCCGTTCCGTTCTACTCAGGTTTACTCCATTCTATTCCATTCCATTGCATTCCATTCCATTCCATTGCATTCCATTCCATTCCTTTCCATTCCATTCCGTTCTGCTCGGGTTGATCTTTCCATTCCATTCCATTCCATTCCATTCCATTCCATTCCATTCCATTCCTTTCCATTCCATTCGATTCCATTCCATTCCATTCCATTCCGTTCCGTTCTACTCGGGTTGATTCCATTCCGTTCCGTTCCGCTCCGTTCCGTTCCGTTCTACTTGGGTTTACTCCATTCTATTCCATTCCATTGCATTCCATTCCATTCCATTCCATTCCATTCCATTCCGTTCTGCTCGGGTTGATCATTCCATTCCATTCCATTCCATTCCATTCCATTCCATTCCATTCCATTCCATTCCACTCCTTTCCATTCCATTCCATTCCATTCCATTCCATTCCATTCCATTCCACTCCTTTCCATTCCATTCCATTCCATTCCATTACATTCCATTCCACTCCTTTCCATTCCATTCCATTCCATTCCATTCCATTCCATTCCTTTCCATTCCTTTCCATTCCACTCCATTACATTCCATTCCATTCCATTCTATTCCGTTCCGTTCTGCTCGTGTTGATCAATCCATTCCATTCCATTCCATTCCATTCCATTCCATTCCATTCCATTCCATTCCATTCCATTCCATTCCGTTCTACTCGGGTTGATTCCATTCTATTCAATTCCATTCCATTCCATTCCATTCTATTCTGCTCGGGTTGATTCCATTCCATTCCATTGCATTCTGTTCAGTTCTGTTCCGTTCGGTTCCATACCGTTCTACTTTGGTTGATTCCATTCTATTCCATTCCACTCCATTCCATTCCATTCCATTCCATTCCATTCCATTCCATTCCATTCCATTCCCTTTTACTCGGGTTGATCATTCCATTCCATTCCATTCCTTTCCATTCCGTTCCGTTCTGCTCGTGTTGATCATTCCATTCCATTCCATTCCATTCCATTCCATTCCATTCCATTCCATTCCATTCCATTCCATTGCATTCCATTCCATTCCATTCCTTTATACTCGGGTTGATCGTTCCATTCCATTCCATTCCATTCCATTCCATTCCATTCCATTCCATTCTATTCCATTGCGTTCCATTCCATTCCATTCCATTCCAGTCCATTCCGTTCTACTCGGGTTGAATTGATTCTATTCCATTCCATTCCATTCCATTCCGTTCCATTCCATTCCATTCCATTCCATTCCGTTCTACTCGGGTTGTTTCCATTCTATTCCATTCCATTCCATTCCATTCCATTCCATTCCATTCCATTCCATTCCGTTCTACTCTGGTTGATCATTCCATTCCATTCCATTCCATTCCATTCCATTCCATTCCATTCCATTCCATTCCGTTCCATTCCGTTCTACTCGGGTGGATCATTCCATTCCATTCCATTCCGTTCCATTCCATTCCATTCCATTCCATTCCATTCCGTTCTACTCGGGTTCATTCCATTCCATTCCGTTCCGTTCCATTGCATTCCATTCCATTCCATTCCGTTCTACTCGGGTTGATTCCATTCTATTCCATTCCATTCCATTCCATTCCATTCCATTCCATTCCATTCCATTCCATTCCATTCCATTCCATTCCACTCCTTTCCATTCCATTCCATTCCATTCCATTCCATTCCATTACATTCCATTCCACTCCTTTCCATTCCATTCCATTCCATTCCATTCCATTCCATTCCACTCCTTTCCATTCCTTTCCATTCCACTCCATTACATTCCATTCCATTCCATTCTATTCCGTTCCGTTCTGCTCGTGTTGATCAATCCATTCCATTCCATTCCATTCCATTCCATTCCATTCCATTCCATTCCATTCCATTCCGTTCTACTCGGGTTGATTCCATTCTATTCAATTGCAATCCATTCCATTCCATTCTATTCTGCTCGGGTTGATTCCATTCCATTCCATTGCATTCTGTTCAGTTCTGTTCCGTTCGGTTCCATTCCGTTCTACTTTGGTTGATTCCATTCTATTCCATTCCACTCCATTCCATTCCATTCCATTCCATTCCATTCCATTCCATTCCATTCCCTTTTACTCGGGTTGATCATTCCATTCCATTCCATTACTTTCCATTCCGTTCCGTTCTGCTCGTGTTGATCATTCCATTCCATTCCATTCCATTCCATTCCATTCCATTCCATTCCATTCCATTCCATTGCATTCCATTCCATTCCATTCCTTTATACTCGGGTTGATCATTCCATTCCATTCCATTCCATTCCATTCCATTCCATTCCATTCCATTCTATTCCATTGCGTTCCATTCCATTCCATTCCATTCCAGTCCATTCCGTTCTACTCGGGTTGAATCCATTCTATTCCATTCCATTCCATTCCATTCCGTTCCATTCCATTCCATTCCATTCCATTCCATTCCATTCCGTTCTACTCGGGTTGATTCCATTCTATTCCATTCCATTCCATTCCATTCCATTCCATTCCATTCCATTCCATTCCGTTCTACTCTGGTTGATCATTCCATTCCATTCCATTCCATTCCATTCCATTCCATTCCATTCCATTCCATTCCGTTCCATTCCGTTCTACTCGGGTGGATCATTCCATTCCATTCCATTCCGTTCCATTCCATTCCATTCCATTCCATTCCATTCCGTTCTACACGGGTTCATTCCATTCCATTCCGTTCCGTTCCATTGCATTCCATTCCATTCCATTCCGTTAAACTCGGGTTGATTCCATTCTATTCCATTCCATTCCATTCCATTCCATTCCATTCCATTCCATTCCATTCCATTCCATTCCATTCCTTTCCATTCCATTCCGTTCTACTCGGGTTGATTCCATTCTATTCCAATCCATTCCATTCCATTCCATTCCATTCCATTCCGTTCTACTTGAGTTCATTCCATTACGTTCCGTTCCGTTCCGTTCCGTTCCATTCTATTCCATTCCATTCCGTTCTAGTCGAGTTGATTCCATTCTACTCCATTCCATTCCATTCGATTCCATTCCGTTCTACTCGGGTTAATCATTCCATTCCATTCCATTCCATTCCATTCCATTCCATTCCATTCCGTTCCATTCTACTCGGGTTGATCATTCCTTTCAATTCCATTCCATTCCATTCCATTCCAATCCATCCAATTCCGTTCTACTCGGGTTCATTCCATTCCATTCCATTCCTTTCCATTCCACTCCATACCATTCCATTCCGTTCTACTCGGGTTGATTCCATTCTATTCAATTACATCCCATTCCATTCCATTCCATTCAATTCCATTCCATTCCATTCCATTCTATTCCATTCCATTCCATTCCATTCCATTCCATTCCATTCCATTCTACTCAGTTGATTCCATTCTATTCCATTCCATTCCATTCGATTCCATTCGATTTGATTCGATTCCATTCCATTCAATTCCATTCCATTCCATTCCGTTCTACTCGGGTTCATTCCATTCCGTTCCGTTCCATTCTGTTCCGTTCCGTTCCATTGCATTCCATTCCATTCCATTCCATTCCATTCCATTCCGTTCTACTCGGGTTGATTCCATTCTATTCCATTCCATTCCATTCCATTCCATTCCATTCCATTCGATTCCATTCCATTCCATTCCATTCCATTCCATTCCATTCCATTCCATTCCATTCTATTCTACTCGGGTTGATTCCATTCCATTCCATTGCATTCTGTTCCGTTCCATTCTGTTCCGTTCCGTTCCGTTCTACTCTGGTTGATTCCATTCTATTCCATTCCATTCCATTCCATTCCATTCCATTCCATTCCATTCCATTCCGTTTTACTTGGGTTGATCATTCCATTCCATTCCATTCCATTCCATTCCATTCCGTTCCGTTCTACTCGGGTTGATCATTCCATTCCATTCCATTCCATTCCATTCCATTCCATTCCATTCCATTCCATTCCTTTCCATTCCGTTCTACTCGGGTTGATTCCATTCCGTTCTGTTCCGCTCCGTTCCATTCCGTTCTACTCAGGTTTACTCCATTCTATTCCATTCCATTGCATTCCATTCCATTCCATTCCATTCCATTCCATTCCATTCCATTCCATTCCTTTCCATTCCATTCCGTTCTGCTCGGGTTGATCTTTCCATTCCATTCCATTCCATTCCATTCCATTCCATTCCATTCCATTCCATTCCATTCCATTCCATTCCATTCCATTCCATTCCATTCCATTCCTTTCCATTCCATTCGATTCCATTCCATTCCATTCCATTCCATTCCGTTCTACTCGGGTTGATTCCATTCCGTTCCGTTCCGCTCCGTTCCGTTCCGTTCTACTTGGGTTTACTCCATTCTATTCCATTCCATTGCATTCCATTCCATTCCATTCCATTCCATTCCATTCCATTCCATTCCATTCCATTCCGTTCTGCTCGGGTTGATCATTCCATTCCATTCCATTCCATTCCATTCCATTCCACTCCATTCCATTCCATTCCATTCCATTCCACTCCTTTCCATTCCATTCCATTCCATTCCATTCCATTCCATTCCATTCCACTCCTTTCCATTCCATTCCATTCCATTCCATTACATTCCATTCCACTCCTTTCCATTCCATTCCATTCCATTCCATTCCATTCCACTCCTTTCCATTCCTTTCCATTCCACTCCATTACATTCCATTCCATTCCATTCTATTCCGTTCCGTTCTGCTCGTGTTGATCAATCCATTCCATTCCATTCCATTCCATTCCATTCCATTCCATTCCATTCCATTCCATTCCATTCCATTCCGTTCTACTCGGGTTGATTCCATTCTATTCAATTCCATTCCATTCCATTCCATTCTATTCTGCTCGGGTTGATTCCATTCCATTCCATTGCATTCTGTTCAGTTCTGTTCCGTTCGGTTCCATTCCGTTCTACTTTGGTTGATTCCATTCTATTCCATTCCACTCCATTCCATTCCATTCCATTCCATTCCATTCCATTCCATTCCCTTTTACTCGGGTTGATCATTCCATTCCATTCCATTCCTTTCCATTCCGTTACGTTCTACTCGTGTTGATCATTCCATTCCATTCCATTCCATTCCATTCCATTCCATTCCATTCCATTCCATTCCATTCCATTGCATTCCATTCCATTCCATTCCTTTATACTCGGGTTGATCATTCCATTCCATTCCATTCCATTCCATTCCATTACATTCTATTCCATTGCGTTCCATTCCATTCCATTCCATTCCAGTCCATTCCGTTCTACTCGGGTTGAATCCATTCTATTCCATTCCATTCCATTCCATTCCGTTCCATTCCATTCCATTCCATTCCATTCCGTTCTACTCGGGTTGATTCCATTCTATTCCATTCCATTCCATTCCATTCCATTCCATTCAATTCCATTCCGTTCTACTCTGGTTGATCATTCCATTCCATTCCATTCCATTCCATTCCATTCCATTCCATTCCATTCCATTCCATTCCATTCCGTTCCATTCCGTTCTACTCGGGTGGATCATTCCATTCCATTCCATTCCGTTCCATTCCATTCCATTCCATTCCATTCCATTCCGTTATACTCGGGTTGATTCCATTCTATTCCATTCCATTCCATTAGATTCCATTTGATACCATTCCATTCCATTCCATTCCATTCCATTCCATTCCATTCCATTCCATTCCATTCCATTCAATTCCATTCCGTTCTACTCAGGTTGATTCCCTTCCACTCCATCCTGTTCCATTCCTTTCCGTTCCGTTCCGTTTTACTCGGGTTGATTCCATTCTATTCCATTCCATTCCATTCCATTCCGTTCTACTCGGGTTGATCATTCCTTTCAATTCCATTCCATTCCATTCCATTCCAATCCATCCAATTCCGTTCTACTCGGGTTCATTCCATTCCATTCCATTCCTTTCCATTCCACTCCATACCATTCCATTCCGTTCTACTCGGGTTGATTCCATTCTATTCAATTACATCCCATTCCATTCCATTCCATTCAATTCCATTCCATTCCATTCCATTCTATTCCATTCCATTCCATTCCATTCCATTCCATTCCATTCTACTCAGTTGATTCCATTCTATTCCATTCCATTCCATTCGATTCCATTCGATTTGATTCGATTCCATTCCATTCAATTCCATTCCATTCCATTCCGTTCTACTCGGGTTCATTCCATTCCGTTCCGTTCCATTCTGTTCCGTTCCGTTCCATTGCATTCCATTCCATTCCATTCCATTCCATTCCATTCCGTTCTACTCGGGTTGATTCCATTCTATTCCATTCCATTCCATTCCATTCCATTCCATTCCATTCGATTCCATTCCATTCCATTCCATTCCATTCCATTCCATTCCATTCCATTCCATTCCATTCTATTCTACTCGGGTTGATTCCATTCCATTCCATTGCATTCTGTTCCGTTCCATTCTGTTCCGTTCCGTTCCGTTCTACTCTGGTTGATTCCATTCTATTCCATTCCATTCCATTCCATTCCATTCCATTCCATTCCATTCTATTCCATTCCGTTTTACTTGGGTTGATCATTCCATTCCATTCCATTCCATTCCATTCCATTCCGTTCCGTTCTACTCGGGTTGATCATTCCATTCCATTCCATTCCATTCCATTCCATTCCATTCCATTCCATTCCATTCCTTTCCATTCCGTTCTACTCGGGTTGATTCCATTCCGTTCTGTTCCGCTCCGTTCCATTCCGTTCTACTCAGGTTTACTCCATTCTATTCCATTCCATTGCATTCCATTCCATTCCATTCCATTCCATTCCATTCCATTCCATTCCATTCCTTTCCATTCCATTCCGTTCTGCTCGGGTTGATCTTTCCATTCCATTCCATTCCATTCCATTCCATTCCATTCCATTCCATTCCATTCCATTCCATTCCATTCCATTCCTTTCCATTCCATTCGATTCCATTCCATTCCATTCCATTCCATTCCGTTCTAATCGGGTTGATTCCATTCCGTTCCGTTCCGCTCCGTTCCGTCCCGTTCTACTTGGGTTTACTCCATTCTATTCCATTCCATTGCATTCCATTCCATTCCATTCCATTCCATTCCATTCCATTCCGTTCTGCTCGGGTTGATCATTCCATTCCATTCCATTCCATTCCATTCCACTCCATTCCATTCCATTCCATTCCATTCCACTCCTTTCCATTCCATTCCATTCCATTCCATTCCATTCCATTCCACTCCTTTCCATTCCATTCCATTCCATTCCATTACATTCCATTCCACTCCTTTCCCTTCCATTCCATTCCATTCCATTCCATTCCACTCCTTTCCATTCCTTTCCATTCCACTCCATTCCATTCCATTCTATTCCGTTCCGTTCTGCTCGTGTTGATCAATCCATTCCATTCCATTCCATTCCATTCCATTCCACTCCTTTCCATTCCATTCCATTCCATTCCATTACATTCCATTCCATTCCATTCCATTCCATTCCATTCCATTCCATTCCACTCCTTTCCATTCCATTCCATTCCATTCCATTACATTCCATTCCACTCCTTTCCATTCCATTCCATTCCATTCCATTCCATTCCACTCCTTTCCATTCCTTTCCATTCCACTCCATTACATTCCATTCCATTCCATTCCACTCCTTTCCATTCCATTCCATTCCATTCCATTCCATTCCATTCCATTCCACTCCTTTCCATTCCATTCCATTCCATTCCATTACATTCCATTCCACTCCTTTCCATTCCATTCCATTCCATTCCATTCCATTCCACTCCTTTCCATTCCTTTCCATTCCACTCCATTACATTCCATTCCATTCCATTCTATTCCGTTCCGTTCTGCTCGTGTTGATCAATCCATTCCATTCCATTCCATTCCATTCCATTCCATTCCATTCCATTCCATTCCATTCCATTCCATTCCGTTCTACTCGGGTTGATTCCATTCTATTCAATTCCATTCCATTCCATTCCATTCTATTCTGCTCGGGTTGATTCCATTCCATTCCATTGCATTCTGTTCAGTTCTGTTCCGTTCGGTTCCATTCCGTTCTACTTTGGTTGATTCCATTCTATTCCATTCCACTCCATTCCATTCCATTCCATTCCATTCCATTCCATTCCCTTTTACTCGGGTTGATCATTCCATTCCATTCCATTCCTTTCCATTCCGTTACGTTCTACTCGTGTTGATCATTCCATTCCATTCCATTCCATTCCATTCCATTCCATTCCATTCCATTCCATTCCATTCCATTGCATTCCATTCCATTCCATTCCTTTATACTCGGGTTGATCATTCCATTCCATTCCATTCTATTCCATTCCATTCCATTCCATTACATTCTATTCCATTGCGTTCCATTCCATTCCATTCCATTCCAGTCCATTCCGTTCTACTCGGGTTGAATCCATTCTATTCCATTCCATTCCATTCCATTCCGTTCCATTCCATTCCATTCCATTCCATTCCGTTCTACTCGGGTTGATTCCATTCTATTCCATTCCATTCCATTCCATTCCATTCCATTCCGTTCTACTCTGGTTGATCATTCCATTCCATTCCATTCCATTCCATTCCATTCCATTCCATTCCATTCCATTCCATTCCGTTCCATTCCGTTCTACTCGGGTGGATCATTCCATTCCATTCCATTCCGTTCCATTCCATTCCATTCCATTCCATTCCATTCCGTTATACTCGGGTTGATTCCATTCTATTCCATTCCATTCCATTAGATTCCATTTGATACCATTCCATTCCATTCCATTCCATTCCATTCCATTCCATTCCATTCCATTCCATTCCATTCAATTCCATTCCGTTCTACTCAGGTTGATTCCCTTCCACTCCATCCTGTTCCATTCCTTTCCGTTCCGTTCCGTTTTACTCGGGTTGATTCCATTCTATTCCATTCCATTCCATTCCATTCCGTTCTACTCGGGTTGATCATTCCTTTCAATTCCATTCCATTCCATTCCATTCCAATCCATCCAATTCCGTTCTACTCGGGTTCATTCCATTCCATTCCATTCCTTTCCATTCCACTCCATACCATTCCATTCCGTTCTACTCGGGTTGATTCCATTCTATTCAATTACATCCCATTCCATTCCATTCCATTCAATTCCATTCCATTCCATTCCATTCTATTCCATTCCATTCCATTCCATTCCATTCCATTCCATTCTACTCAGTTGATTCCATTCTATTCCATTCCATTCCATTCGATTCCATTCGATTTGATTCGATTCCATTCCATTCAATTCCATTCCATTCCATTCCGTTCTACTCGGGTTCATTCCATTCCGTTCCGTTCCATTCTGTTCCGTTCCGTTCCATTGCATTCCATTCCATTCCATTCCATTCCATTCCATTCCGTTCTACTCGGGTTGATTCCATTCTATTCCATTCCATTCCATTCCATTCCATTCCATTCCATTCGATTCCATTCCATTCCATTCCATTCCATTCCATTCCATTCCATTCCATTCCATTCCATTCCATTCTATTCTACTCGGGTTGATTCCATTCCATTCCATTGCATTCTGTTCCGTTCCATTCTGTTCCGTTCCGTTCCGTTCTACTCTGGTTGATTCCATTCTATTCCATTCCATTCCATTCCATTCCATTCCATTCCATTCCATTCTATTCCATTCCGTTTTACTTGGGTTGATCATTCCATTCCATTCCATTCCATTCCATTCCATTCCGTTCCGTTCTACTCGGGTTGATCATTCCATTCCATTCCATTCCATTCCATTCCATTCCATTCCATTCCATTCCATTCCTTTCCATTCCGTTCTACTCGGGTTGATTCCATTCCGTTCTGTTCCGCTCCGTTCCATTCCGTTCTACTCAGGTTTACTCCATTCTATTCCATTCCATTGCATTCCATTCCATTCCATTCCATTCCATTCCATTCCATTCCATTCCATTCCATTCCTTTCCATTCCATTCCGTTCTGCTCGGGTTGATCTTTCCATTCCATTCCATTCCATTCCATTCCATTCCATTCCATTCCATTCCATTCCATTCCATTCCATTCCATTCCATTCCATTCCATTCCTTTCCATTCCATTCGATTCCATTCCATTCCATTCCATTCCATTCCGTTCTAATCGGGTTGATTCCATTCCGTTCCGTTCCGCTCCGTTCCGTTCCGTTCTACTTGGGTTTACTCCATTCTATTCCATTCCATTGCATTCCATTCCATTCCATTCCATTCCATTCCATTCCATTCCGTTCTGCTCGGGTTGATCATTCCATTCCATTCCATTCCATTCCATTCCACTCCATTCCATTCCATTCCATTCCATTCCACTCCTTTCCATTCCATTCCATTCCATTCCATTCCATTCCATTCCACTCCTTTCCATTCCATTCCATTCCATTCCATTACATTCCATTCCACTCCTTTCCATTCCATTCCATTCCATTCCATTCCATTCCACTCCTTTCCATTCCTTTCCATTCCACTCCATTCCATTCCATTCTATTCCGTTCCGTTCTGCTCGTGTTGATCAATCCATTCCATTCCATTCCATTCCATTCCATTCCATTCCATTCCATTCCATTCCATTCCATTCCATTCCGTTCTACTCGGGTTGATTCCATTCTATTCAATTCCATTCCATTCCATTCCATTCTATTCTGCTCGGGTTGATTCCATTCCATTCCATTGCATTCTGTTCAGTTCTGTTCCGTTCGGTTCCATTCCGTTCTACTTTGGTTGATTCCATTCTATTCCATTCCACTCCATTCCATTCCATTCCATTCCATTCCATTCCATTCCATTCCATTCCCTTTTACTCGGGTTGATCATTCCATTCCATTCCATTCCTTTCCATTCCGTTCCGTTCTACTCGTGTTGATCATTCCATTCCATTCCATTCCATTCCATTCCATTCCATTCCATTCCATTCCATTCCATTCCATTGCATTCCATTCCATTCCATTCCTTTATACTCGGGTTGATCATTCCATTCCATTCCATTCCATTCCATTCCATTCCATTACATTCTATTCCATTGCGTTCCATTCCATTCCATTCCATTCCAGTCCATTCCGTTCTACTCGGGTTGAATCCATTCTATTCCATTCCATTCCATTCCATTCCGTTCCATTCCATTCCATTCCATTCCATTCCGTTCTACTCGGGTTGATTCCATTCTATTCCATTCCATTCCATTCCATTCCATTCCATTCCATTCCATTCCATTCCGTTCTACTCTGGTTGATCATTCCATTCCATTCCATTCCATTCCATTCCATTCCATTCCATTCCATTCCATTCCATTCCATTCCATTCCGTTCCATTCCGTTCTACTCAGGTGGATCATTCCATTCCATTCCATTCCGTTCCATTCCATTCCATTCCATTCCATTCCATTCCGTTATACTCGGGTTGATTCCATTCTATTCCATTCCATTCCATTAGATTCCATTTGATACCATTCCATTCCATTCCATTCCATTCCATTCCATTCCATTCCATTCCATTCCATTCCATTCCATTCAATTCCATTCCGTTCTACTCAGGTTGATTCCCTTCCACTCCATCCTGTTCCATTCCTTTCCGTTCCGTTCCGTTTTACTCGGGTTGATTCCATTCTATTCCATTCCATTCCATTCCATTCCGTTCTACTCGGGTTGATCATTCCATTCCATTCCATTCCATTCCATTCCATTCCATTCCATTCCATTCCATTCCATTCCATTCCATTCCATTCCATTCCGTTCTACTCGGGTTCTTTCCATTCCGTTCCATTCCATTCCGTTCTACTCGGGTTGATTCCATGCCACTCCATTCCATTCAGTTCCATTCCGTTCCGTTCCGTTCCGTTCTACTCGGGTTGAATCCATTCTATTCCATTCCATTCCATTAGATTCCATTTGATTCCATTCCATTCCATTCCGTTCTACTCGGGTTGATCATTCCATTCCATTCCATTCCTTTCCATTCCGTTCTGTTCTGCTCGTGTTGATCACTCCATTCCATTCCATTCCATTCCATTCCATTCCATTCCATTCCATTCCATTCCATTCCTTTCCATTCCACTCCATTCCATTCCATTCCATTCCATTCCATTCCATTCCATTCTGCTCCGTTATACTCGGGTTTATTCTATTCTATTCCATTCCATTCCGTTCTGCTCGGGTTGATCATTCCATTCCATTCCATTCCATTCCATTCCATTCCATTGATTCCATTCCATTCCATTCCATTCCATTCCATTCCATTGCATTCCATTCCGTTCTACTCGGGTTCATTCCTTTCCATTCCATTCCATTCCATTCCATTCCATTCCATTCCATTCCATTCCATTCTACTCGGGTTGATTCCATTCTATTCCATTCCACTCCATTCGATTCCATTCGATTCCATTCCATTCCATTCCATTCCGTTCTACTCGGTTTCATTCCATTCCATTCCGTTCCGTTCCATTCCGTTCCGTTCCATTCCATTCTATTCCATTCCATTCCATTCCATTCCATTACATTCCATTCCATTCCATTCCATTCCATTCCATTCCATTCCATTCCATTCCATTCCATTCCATTCCATTCCATTCCATTCCGTTCAACACGGGTTGATTCCATTCTATTCCATTCCATTCCATTCCATTCCATTCCATTCCATTCCAATCCGTTCTACTCGGGTTGATTCCATTCCATTCCATTCCGTTCCGTTAAGTTCCGTTCCGTTCCGTTCTACTCGGGTTGATTCCACTCTATTCCATTCCATTCCATTCCATTCTTTCTACTCGGGTTTATCATTCCATACCATTCCTTTCCATTCCTTTTCATTCCATTCCATTCCGTTTCGTTCCATTCCATTCCATTCCATTCCAGTCCATTCCGTTCTACTCGGGTTGAATCCATTCTATTCCATTCCATTCCATTCCATTCCGTTCCATTCCATTCCATTCCATTCCATTCCGTTCTACTCGGGTTGATTCCATTCTATTCCATTCCATTCCATTCCATTCCATTCCAATCCATTTCATTCCGTTCTTCTCGGGTTGATCATTCCATTCCATTCCATTCCATTCCATTCCATTCCATTCCATTCCATTCCGTTCTACTCGGGTGGATCATTCCATTCCATTCCATTCCGTTCCATTCCATTCAATTCCATTCCATTCCGTTCTACTCGCGTTGATTCCATTCTATTCCATTCCATTCCATTAGATTCCATTTGATTCCATTCCATTCCATTCCATTCCATTCCATTCCATTCCATTCCATTCCATTCCATTCCATTCTATTCAATTCCATTCCGTTCTACTCAGGTTGATTCCCTTCCACTCCATCCCGTTCCATTCCATTCCGTTCCGTTCCGTTCTACTCAGGTTGATTCCATTCTATTCCATTCCATTCCATTCCATTCCGTTCTACTCAGGTTGATCATTCCATTCCATTCCATTCCATTCCATTCCATTCCATTCCATTCCATTCCATTCCATTCCATTCTTTTCCATTCAATTCCATTCCATTCCATTCCATTCCATTGCATTCCATTCCGTTCTACTCGGGTTGATTCCATTCCGTTCCGTTCCGCTCCGTTCCGTTCCGTTCTACTAGGGTTTATTCCATTCTATTCCATTCAATTCCATTCGATTCCATTCCAATCCATTCCGTTCCATTCCATTCCATTCCATTCCATTCCATTCCATTCCATTCCATTCCGTTCTACTCGGGTTGATCATTCCATTCCATTCCATTCCATTCCATTCCATTCCATTCCATTCCATTCTAATCGGGTTGATTCCATTATATTCCATTCTAATCCATTCCATTCCATGCCATTCCATTCCATTCCATTCCATTCCATTGCATTCCACTCCATTCCGTTCTACTCGGGTTGATTCCATTCTATTCCATTCCACTCCATTCCATTCCATTCCATTCCATTCCGTTCCATTCTACTCGGGTTGATTCCATTCTATTCCATTCCATTCCATTCGATTCCATTCGATTCCATTCCATTCCATTCCATTCCATTCCATTCCGTTCTACTCGGTTTCATTCCATTCCATTCCGTTCCGTTCCATTCCGTTCCGTTTCATTCCATTCCATTCCATTCCATTCCGTTCCACTCGGGTTGATTCCATTCTATTCTATTCCATTCCATTCGATTCTATTCCATTCAATACCATTCCATTCCATTCCATTCCATTCCATTCCATTCCATTCCATTCCATTCCATTCCTTTCAACTAGGGTTGCTTCCATTCTATTCCATTCCATTCCATTCCATTCCATTCCATTCAATTCCATTCCATTCCATTCCAATCCGTTCTACTCGGGTTGATTCCATTCCATTCCGTTCCGTTCCGTTCCTTTCCATTGCGTTCTACTCGGGTTGATTCCACTCTATTCCATTCCATTCCATTCCATTCCGTTCTACTCGGGTTGATCATTCCATTCCATTCCATTCCATTCCATTCCATTCCATTCCATTCCGTTGCGTTCTACTCGGGTTGATCATTCCATTCCATTTCATTCCATTCCATTCCATTCCATTCCATTCCATTCCATTCCATTCCGTTCTACTCGGGTTGATTCCATTCTATTCCACTCCATTCCATTCCATTCCATTCCATTCCATTCCATTCCATTCCATTCCATTCCATTCCATTCCACTGCTTTCCATTCCGTTCTACTCGGGTTCTTTCCATTCCATTCCGTTGCGTTCCATTCCATTCCATTCCATTCCAGTCCATTCCGTTCTACTCGGGTTGAATCCATTCTATTCCATTCCATTCCATTCCATTCTGTTCCATTCCATTCCATTCCATTCCATTCCATTCCTTTCCATTCCGTTCTACTCGGGTTGATTCCATTCTATTCCATTCCATTCCATTCCATTCCATTCCATTCCATTCAATTCCATTCCATTCCGTTCTACTCGGGTAGATCATTCCATTCCATTCCATTCCATTCCATTCCATTCCATTCCATTCCGTTCTACTCGGGTGAATCATTCCATTCCATTACATTCCGTTCCATTCCATTCCATTCCATTCCATTCCGTTCTACTCGGGTTCATTCCATTCCGTTCCGTTCCGTTTCATTCCGTTCCGTTCCGTTCCATTCCATTCCATTCCGTTCCATTCCATTCGATTCCATTCCATTCCATTCCATTCAATTCCATTCCATTCCATTCCATTCCATTCCATTCCATTCCATTCCGTTCAACTCGGGTTGATTCCATTCTATTCCATTCCATTCCATTCCATTCAATTCCATTCCATTCCATTCCAATCCGTTCTACTCGGGTTGATTCCATTCCATTCCATTCCGTTCCATTCCGTTCCGTTCCGTTCCGTTCCGTTCTACTCGGGTTGGTTCTACTCTGGTTGATTCCACTCTATTCCGTTCCATTCCATTCCTTTCCTTTCTACTCGGATTGATCATTCCATTCCATTCCATTCCATTCCATTCCATTCCATTCCATTCCATTCCATTCCTTTCCATTCCGTTGCATTCCATTCCATTCCATTCCATTCCAGTCCATTCCATTCCGTTCCATTCCATTCCATTCCATTCCATTCCCTTCAACTCGGGTTGATTCCATTCTATTCCATTCCATTCCATTCCATTCCATTCCATTCCATTCCGTTCTACTCGGGTTGATCATTCCATTCCTTTCCATTCCATTCCATTCCATTCCATTCCATTCCATTCCACTCCATTCCATTACATTCCATTCCGTTCTACTCGGGTTGATCGTTCCATTCCATTCCATTCCGTTCCATTCCATTCCATTCCTTTCCATTCCGATCTACTCGGGTTGATTCCATTCTATTCCATTCCATTCCATTAGATTCCATTTGATTCCATTCCATTCCATTCCATTCCATTCCATTCCATTCCATTCCATTCCATTCAATTCCATTCCGTTCTACTCAGGTTGATTCCCTTCCACTCCATCCCATTCCATTCCATTCCGTTCCGTTCCGTTCTACTCGTTTTGATTCCATTCTATTCCATTCCATTCCATTCCATTCCTTTCTACTCGGGTTGATCATTCCATTCCATTCCATTCCATTCCATTCCATTCCATTCCATTCCATTCCATTCCATTCCATTCCATTCGGTTCTACTCGGGTTCTTTCCATTCCGTTCCATTCCATTCCGTTCTACTCGGGTTGATTCCATGCCACTCCATTCCATTCCGTTCCATTCCGTTCCGTTCCGTTCCGTTCTACTCGGGTTGAATCCATTCTATTCCATTCCATTCCATTCCATTCCATTCCATTCCATTCCATTCCATTCCATTCCATTCCGTTCTACTCGGGTTGATCATTCCATTCCATTCCGTTCTACTCGGTTTCATTCCATTCGATTCCGTTCCGTTCCATTCCGTTCCGTTCCATTCCATTCCATTCCATTCCATTCCGTTCTACTCGGGTTGATTCCATTCTATTCCATTCCATTCCATTCCATTCCATTCCATTCCATTCCATTCCATTCCATACCGTTCCATTCCATTCCGTTCAACTCGGGTTGATTCCATTCTATTGCATTCCATTCCATTCCATTCCATTCCATTCCATTCCATTCCAATCCGTTCTACTCGGGTTGATTCCATTCCATTCCGTTCCGTTCCGTTCCGATCCGCTCCGTTCCGTTCTACTCGGGTTGATTCCACTCTATTCCATTCCATTCCATTCCATTCCGTTCCATTCCATTCCGTTCTACTCGGGTTGATCATTCCATTCCATTCCATTCCATTCCACTCCATTCCATTCCATTCCGTTCTACTCGGGTTGATCATTCCATTCCATTCCATTCCATTCCATTCCATTCCATTCTACTCGGGTTGATTCCATTCTATTCCATTCCATTCCATTCCATTCCATTCGATTCGATTCGATTCCATTCCATTCCATTCCATTCCATTCAGTTCTACTCAGGTTGATTCCATTCCATTCCATTCCATTCCATTCCTTTCCATTCCTTTCCATTCCATTCCATTCCATTCCATTCCATTCTACTCGGGTTGATTCCATTCTACTCAATTCCATTCTATTCGATTCCATTCGATTCCCTTCGATTCCCTTCGATTCCATTCCATTCCATTCCATTCCATTCCATTCCATTCCATTCCGTTCTACTCGGGTTCATTCCATTCCATTCCGTTCCGTTCCATTGCATTCCACTCCATTCCATTCCGTTCTACTCGGGTTGATTCCATTCTATTCCATTCCATTCCATTCCATTCCATTCCATTCCATTCCATTCCATTCCATTCCGTTCTACTTGAGTTCATTCCATTCTGTTCCGTTCCGTTCCGTTCCGTTCCATTCTATTCCATTCCATTCCGTTCTGCTCGAGTTGATTCCATTCTACTCCATTCCATTCCATTCGATTCCATTCCGTTCTACTCGGGTTAATCATTCCATTCCATTCCATTCCATTCCATTCCATTCCATTCCATTCCATTCCATTCCATTCCGTTCCATTCTACTCGGGTTGATCATTCCTTTCAATTCCATTCCGTTCCATTCCATTCCAATCCATCCAATTCCGTTCTACTCGGGTTCATTCCATTCCATTCCATTCCTTTCCATTCCACTCCATACCATTCCATTCCGTTCTACTCGGGTTGATTCCATTCTATTCAATTCCATCCCATTCCATTCCATTCCTTTCAATTCCATTCCATTCCATTCCATTCCATTCCATTCCATTCCATTCCATTCTACTCGGTTGATTCCATTCTATTCCATTCCATTCCATTCGATTCCATTCGATTTGATTCGATTCCATTCCATTCAATTCCATTCCATTCCATTCCGTTCTACTCGGGTTCATTCCATTCCGTTCCGTTCCATTCTGTTCCGTTCCGTTCCATTCCATTCCATTCCATTCCATTCCATTCCATTCCATTCCGTTCTACTCGGGTTGATTCCATTCTATTCCATTCCATTCCATTCCATTCCATTCCATTCGATTCCATTCGATTCCATTCCATTCCATTCCATTCCATTCCATTCCATTCCATTCCATTCCATTCCATTCTATTCTACTCGGGTTGATTCCATTCCATTCCATTGCATTCTGTTCCGTTCCATTCTGTTCCGTTCCGTTCCGTTCTACTCTGGCTGATTCCATTCTATTCCATTCCATTCCATTCCATTCCATTCCATTCCATTCCGTTTTACTTGGGTTGATCATTCCATTCCATTCCATTCCATTCCATTCCATTCCATTCCATTCCATTCCGTTCCGTTCTGCTCGGGTTGATCATTCCATTCCATTCCATTCCATTCCATTCCATTCCATTCCATTCCGTTCTACTCGGGTTGATTCCATTCCGTTCTGTTCCGCTCCGTTCCGTTCCGTTCTACTCAGGTTTACTCCATTCTATTCCATTCCATTCCATTCCATTCCATTCCATTCCATTCCATTGCATTCCATTCCATTCCTTTCCATTCCATTCCGTTCTGCTCGGGTTGATCTTTCCATTCCATTCCATTCCATTCCATTCCATTCCATTCCATTCCATTCCATTCCTTTCCATTCCTTTCGATTCCATTCCATTCCATTCCATTCCGTTCCGTTCTACCCGGGTTGATTCCATTCCGTTCCGTTCCGCTCCGTTCCGTTCCGTTCTACTTGGGTTTACTCCATTCTATTCCATTCCATTGCATTCCATTCCATTCCATTCCATTCCATTCCATTCCATTCCATTCCGTTCTGCTCGGGTTGATCATTCCATTCCATTCCATTCCATTCCATTCCATTCCATTCCATTCCATTCCATTCCACTCCTTTCCATTCCATTCAATTCCATTCCATTCCATTCCATTCCACTCCTTTCCATTCCATTCCATTCCATTCCATTCCATTACATTCCATTCCACTCCTTTCCATTCCATTCCATTCCATTCCATTCCATTCCATTCCATTCCACTCCTTTCCATTCCTTTCCATTCCACTCCATTCCATTCCATTCCATTCCATTCTATTCCGTTCCGTTCTGCTCGTGTTGATCAATCCATTCCATTCCATTCCATTCCATTCCATTCCATTCCATTCCATTCCATTCCATTCCGTTCTACTCGGGTTGATTCCATTCTATTCAATTCCATTCCATTCCATTCCATTCTATTCTGCTCGGGTTGATTCCATTCCATTCCATTGCATTCTGTTCAGTTCTGTTCCGTTCGGTTCCATTCCGTTCTACTTTGGTTGATTCCATTCTATTCCATTCCACTCCATTCCATTCCATTCCATTCCATTCCATTCCATTCCATTCCCTTTTACTCGGGTTGATCATTCCATTCCATTCCATTCCTTTCCATTCCGTTCCGTTCTGCTCGTGTTGATCATTCCATTCCATTCCATTCCATTCCATTCCATTCCATTCCATTCCATTCCATTCCATTGCATTCCATTCCATTCCATTCCTTTATACTCGGGTTGATCGTTCCATTCCATTCAATTCCATTCCATTCCATTCCATTCCATTCCATTCTATTCCATTGCGTTCCATTCCATTCCATTCCATTCCAGTCCATTCCGTTCTACTCGGGTTGAATCCATTCTATTCCATTCCATTCCATTCCATTCCGTTCCATTCCATTCCATTCCATTCCATTCCGTTCTACTCGGGTTGATTCCATTCTATTCCATTCCATTCCATTCCATTCCATTCCATTCCATTCCATTCCGTTCTACTCTGGTTGATCATTCCATTCCATTCCATTCCATTCCATTCCATTCCATTCCATTCCATTCCATTCCATTCCATTCCGTTCCATTCCGTTCTACTCGGGTGGATCATTCCATTCCATTCCATTCCGTTCCATTCCATTCCATTCCATTCCATTCCATTCCGTTCTACTCGGGTTCATTCCATTCCATTCCGTTCCGTTCCATTGCAATCCATTCCATTCCATTCCGTTCTACTCGATTTGATTCCATTCTATTCCATTCCATTCCATTCCATTCCATTCCATTCCATTCCATTCCATTCCATTCCACTCCTTTCCATTCCATTCCATTCCATTCCATTCCATTCCATTCCATTACATTCCATTCCACTCCTTTCCATTCCATTCCATTCCATTCCATTCCATTCCACTCCTTTCCATTCCTTCCCATTCCACTCCATTACATTCCATTCCATTCCATTCTATTCCGTTCCGTTCTGCTCGTGTTGATCAATCCATTCCATTCCATTCCATTCCATTCCATTCCATTCCATTCCATTCCATTCCATTCCGTTCTACTCGGGTTGATTCCATTCTATTCAATTCCATTCCATTCCATTCCATTCTATTCTGCTCGGGTTGATTCCATTCCATTCCATTGCATTCTGTTCAGTTCTGTTCCGTTCGGTTCCATTCCGTTCTACTTTGGTTGATTCCATTCTATTCCATTCCACTCCATTCCATTCCATTCCATTCCATTCCATTCCATTCCCTTTTACTCGGGTTGATCATTCCATTCCATTCCATTCCTTTCCATTCCGTTCCGTTCTGCTCGTGTTGATCATTCCATTCCATTCCATTCCATTCCATTCCATTCCATTCCATTCCATTCCATTCCATTCCATTCCATTGCATTCCATTCCATTCCATTCCTTTATACTCGGGTTGATCGTTCCATTCCATTCAATTCCATTCCATTCCATTCCATTCCATTCCATTCTATTCCATTGCGTTCCATTCCATTCCATTCCATTCCAGTCCATTCCGTTCTACTCGGGTTGAATCCATTCTATTCCATTCCATTCCATTCCATTCCGTTCCATTCCATTCCATTCCATTCCATTCCGTTCTACTCGGGTTGATTCCATTCTATTCCATTCCATTCCATTCCATTCCATTCCATTCCATTCCATTCCATTCCATTCCATTCCGTTCTACTCTGGTTGATCATTCCATTCCATTCCATTCCATTCCATTCCATTCCATTCCATTCCATTCCATTCCATTCCGTTCCATTCCGTTCTACTCGGGTGGATCATTCCATTCCATTCCATTCCGTTCCATTCCATTCCATTCCATTCCATTCCATTCCGTTCTACTCGGGTTCATTCCATTCCATTCCGTTCCGTTCCATTGCATTCCATTCCATTCCATTCCGTTCTACTCGAGTTGATTCCATTCTATTCCATTCCATTCCATTCCATTCCATTCCATTCCATTCCATTCCATTCCATTCCACTCCTTTCCATTCCATTCCATTCCATTCCATTCCATTCCATTCCATTACATTCCATTCCACTCCTTTCCATTCCATTCCATTCCATTCCATTCCATTCCACTCCTTTCCATTCCTTCCCATTCCACTCCATTACATTCCATTCCATTCCATTCTATTCCGTTCCGTTCTGCTCGTGTTGATCAATCCATTCCATTCCATTCCATTCCATTCCATTCCATTCCATTCCATTCCATTCCATTCCATTCCGTTCTACTCGGGTTGATTCCATTCTATTCAATTCCATTCCATTCCATTCCATTCTATTCTGCTCGGGTTGATTCCATTCCATTCCATTGCATTCTGTTCAGTTCTGTTCCGTTCGGTTCCATTCCGTTCTACTTTGGTTGATTCCATTATATTCCATTCCACTCCATTCCATTCCATTCCATTCCATTCCATTCCATTCCATTCCATTCCATTCCCTTTTACTCGGGTTGATCATTCCATTCCATTCCACTCCTTTCCATTCCGTTCCGTTCTGCTCGTGTTGATCATTCCATTCCATTCAATTCCATTCCATTCCATTCCATTCCATTCCATTCCATTCCATTCCATTCCATTGCATTCCATTCCATTCCATTCCTTTATACTCGGGTTGATCGTTCCATTCCATTCAATTCCATTCCATTCCATTCCATTCCATTCCATTCTATTCCATTGCGTTCCATTCCATTCCATTCCATTCCAGTCCATTCCGTTCTACTCGGGTTGAATCCATTCTATTCCATTCCATTCCATTCCATTCCATTCCATTCCAATCCATTCGATTCTACCCGGGTTGATTCCATTCCATTCCATTCCATTCCATTCCATTCCATTCCATTCCATTCCATTCCTTTCCATTCCATTCGATTCCATTCCATTCCATTCCATTCCATTCCGTTCTACTCGGGTTGATTCCATTCCGTTCCGTTAAGCTCCGTTCCGTTCCGTTCTACTTGGGTTTACTCCATTCTATTCCATTCCATTGCATTCCATTCCATTCCATTCCATTCCGTTCTGCTCGGGTTGATCATTCCATTCCATTCCATTCCATTCCATTCAACTCCATTCCATTCCATTCCACTCCTTTCCATTCCATTCCATTCCATTCCATTCCATTCCATTCCACTCCTTTCCATTCCATTCCATTCCATTCCATTCCATTCCATTCCATTCCATTCCACTCTTTTCCATTCCATTCCATTCATTCCATTCTATTCCATTGAATTCCATTCCATTCCATTCCATTCCATTCCATTCCATTCCGTTCTACTCGGGTTGATTCCATTCCGTTCCGTTCCGTTCCGTTCCGTTCCGTTCTACTCTGGTTGATTCCATTCCATTCCATTCCATTCCATTCCATTCCATTCCATTCCATTCCATTCCATTCCATTCCATTCCGTTCTACTCGGGTTTATTCCATTCCGTTCCGTTCCTCTCCGTTCCGTTCCGTTCTACTCGGGTTTACTCCATTCTATTCCATTCCATTCCATTCTTTCCATTCCATTCCATTCAATTCCATTCCATTCCATTCCATTCCATTCTGTTGTGCTCGGGTTGATCATTCCATTCCATTCCATTCCATTCCATTCCATTCCATTCCATTCCATTCCATTCCATTCCATTCCATTCCATTCCATTCCATTCCATTCCATTCCATTCCTTTCCATTCCATTCCATTCCATTCCATTCCATTCCATTCCATTCCATTCCATTCCGTTCTACTCGGGTTGATTCCTTTCCGTTCCGTTCCGCTCCGTTCCGTTCCGTTCTACTTGGGTTTACTCCATTCTATTCCATTCCATTGCATTCCATTCCATTCCATTCCATTCCATTCCATTCCATTCCATTCCATTCCGTTCTGCTCGGGTTGATCATTCCATTCCATTCCATTCCATTCCATTCTATTCCATTCCATTCCACTCCATTCCATTCCATTCCATTCCACTCCTTTCCATTCCATTCCATTCCATTCCATTCCATTCCATTCCACTCCTTTCCATTCCATTCCATTCCATTCCATTCCATTCCATTCCATTCCACTCCTCTCCATTCCATTCCATTCCATTCCATTCCATTCCATTCCATTCCATTCCATTCCATTCCACTCCTTTCCATTCCATTCCATTCCACTCCATTCCATTCCATTCCATTCCATTCTATTCCGTTCCGTTCTGCTCGGGTTGATCATTCCATTCCATTCCATTCCATTCCATTCCATTCCATTCCATTCCATTCCATTCCATTCCATTGGATTCCGTTCTACTCGGGTTGATTCCATTCTATTCAATTCCATTCCAATCCTTTCCGCTCCATTCCATTCCATTCCATTCCATTCCATTCCGTTCTACTCGTGTTCATTCCATTCCATTCCGTTCGGTTCCATTCCGTTCCGTTCCATTCCATTCCATTCCATTCAGTTCTACTCGGGTTGATTCTATTCCATGCCATTCCATTCCATTCTATTCCATTGAATTCCATTCCATTCCATTCCATTCCATTGAATTCCATTCCATTCCATTCCATTCCATTGAATTCCATTCCATTCCATTCCGTTCTACTCGGGTTGATTCCATTCCGTTCCGTTCCGTTCCGTTCCGTTCCGTTCTACTCGGGTTGATTCCATTCTATTCCATTCCTTTCCATTCCATTCCATTCCATTCCATTCCATTCCATTCCATTCCATTCCATTCCTCTCTGTTCCATTTCATTCCGTTCTACTTGGGTTGATCATGCCATTCCATTCCATTCAATTCCATTCCGTTCCGTTCTACTCGGGTGGATCATTCCATTCCATTCCATTCCATTCCATTCCATTCCATTCCGTTCCGTTCTACTCGGGTTGATTCCATTCTATTCCATTCCATTCCATTCGATTCCACTCGACTCCATTCGATTCCGTTCGATTCCATTCCATTCCATTCCATTCCATTCCATTCCGTTCTACTCGTGTTGATTCCTTTCCACTCCATTCCTTTCCGTTCCATTCCATTCCATTCCATTCCATTCCGTTCTACTCGGGTTGATCATTCCATTCCATTCCATTCCATTCCATTCCATTCCGTTCCATTCTACTCGGGTTCATTCCACTCCATTCCTTTCCGTTCCATTCCTTTCCGTTCCATTCCATTCCATTCCATTCCATTCCGTTCAACTCGGGTTGATTCCATTCTATTCCATTCCATTCCATTCCATTCCATTCCATTCCATTCCATTCCATTCCATTCCATTCCATTCCATTCTACTCGGGTTGATTCCATTCTATTCCATTCCATTCCATTCCATTCAATTCCATACCAATCCATTCCATTCCATTGCATTTCTTTCTACTCGGGTTCATTCCGTTCCGTTCCGTTCTGTTCCGTTCCATTCCATTCCATTCCGTTCTACTCGGGTTGATTCCATTCTATTCGATTC
Organism: Gorilla gorilla gorilla; assembly: GCF_029281585.2. Lineage (NCBI taxonomy): Eukaryota > Metazoa > Chordata > Mammalia > Primates > Hominidae > Gorilla > Gorilla gorilla. The sequence goes on from NC_073239.2 coordinate 60,259,701, forward strand.
CATTCCATTCGATTCCATTCCATTCGATTCCATTCCATTCCATTCCATTCCATTCCACTGCATTCCATTCCGTTCTACTCGGGTTCTTTCCATTCCATTCCGTTGCGTTCCATTCCATTCCATTCCATTCCAGTCCATTCCGTTCTACTCGGGTTGAATCCATTCTATTCCATTCCATTCCATTCCATTCCGTTCCATTCCATTCCATTCCATTCCATTCCATTCCATTCCGTTCTACTCGGGTTGATTCCATTCTATTCCATTCCATTCCATTCCATTCCATTCCATTCCATTCCATTCCATTCCATTCCATTCCGTTCTACTCGGGTTGATCATTCCATTCCATTCCATTCCATTCCATTCCATTCCATTCCATTCCATTCCATTCCATTCCGTTCTACTCGGGTGAATCATTCCATTCCATTCCATTCCGTTCCATTCCATTCCATTCCATGCCATTCCGTTCTACTCGGGTTCATTCCATTCCGTTCCGTTCCGTTCCATTCCGTTCCGTTCCATTCCATTCCATTCCATTCCATTCCATTCCATTCGATTCCATTCCATTCCATTCCATTCAATTCCATTCCATTCCATTCCATTCGATTCCATTCCATTCCGTTCAACTCGGGTTGATTCCATTCTATTCCATTCCATTCCATTCCATTCAATTCCATTCCATTCCATTCCAATCCGTTCTACTCGGGTTGATTCCATTCCATTCCATTCCGTTCCATTCCGTTCCGTTCCGTTCCGTTCCGTTCTACTCGGGTTGGTTTTACTCTGGTTGATTCCACTCTATTCCGTTCCATTCCATTCCATTCCTTTCTACTCGGATTGATCATTCCATTCCATTCCATTCCATTCCATTCCATTCCATTCCATTCCATTCCATTCCATTCCATTCCATTCCATTCCATTCCGTTCCATTCCGTTGCATTCCATTCCATTCCATTCCATTCCAGTCCATTCCATTCCGTTCCATTCCATTCCATTCCATTCCATTCCCTTCAACTCGGGTTGATTCCATTCTATTCCATTCCATTCCATTCCATTCCATTCCATTCCATTCCGTTCTACTCGGGTTGATCATTCCATTCCTTTCCATTCCATTGCATTCCATTCCATTCCATTCCATTCCGTTCTACTCGGGTTGATCGTTCCATTCCATTCCATTCCGTTCCATTCCATTCCATTCCTTTCCATTCCGTTCTACTCGGGTTGATTCCATTCTATTCCATTCCATTCCATTAGATTCCATTTGATTCCATTCCATTCCATTCCATTCCATTCCAATCCATTCCATTCCATTCCATTCTATTCAATTCCATTCCGTTCTACTCAGGTTGATTCCCTTCCACTCCATCCCGTTCCATTCCATTCCGTTCCGTTCCGTTCCGTTCTACTCGGTTTGATTCCATTCTATTCCATTCCATTCCATTCCATTCCGTTCTACTCGGGTTGATCATTCCATTCCATTCCATTCCATTCCATTCCATTCCATTCCATTCCATTCCATTCCATTCCATTCGGTTCTACTCGGGTTCTTTCCATTCCGTTCCATTCCATTCCGTTCTACTCGGGTTGATTCCATGCCACTCCATTCCATTCCGTTCCATTCCGTTCCGTTCCGTTCCGTTCTACTCGGGTTGAATCCATTCTATTCCATTCCATTCCATTCCATTCCATTCCATTCCATTCCATTCCGTTCTACTCGGGTTGATAATTCCATTCCATTCCGTTCTACTCGGTTTCATTCCATTCCATTCCGTTCCGTTCTATTCCGTTCCGTTCCATTCCATTCCATTCCATTCCATTCCGTTCTACTCGGGTTGATTCCATTCTATTCCATTCCATTCCATTCCATTCCATTCCATTCCATTCCATTCCGTTCTACTCTGGTTGATTCCATTCCGTTCCGTTCCGGTCCGTTCCATTCCGTTCTACTTGGGTTTACTCCATTCTATTCCATTCCATTGCATTCCATTCCATTCCATTCCATTCCATTCCATTCCATTCCATTCCATTCCATTCCATTCCGTTCTGCTCGGGTTGATCATTCCATTCCATTCCATTCCATTCCATTCTATTCCATTCCATTCCACTCCATTCCATTCCATTCCATTCCACTCCTTTCCATTCCATTCCATTCCATTCCATTCCATTCCATTCCATTCCATTCCATTCCATTCCATTCCACTCCTTTCCATTCCATTCCATTCCATTCCATTCCATTCCATTCCACTCCATTCCATTCCACTCCTTTCCATTCCATTCCATTCCACTCCATTCCATTCCATTCCATTCCATTCTATTCCGTTCCGTTCTGCTCGGGTTGATCATTCCATTCCATTCCATTCCATTCCATTCCATTCCATTCCATTGCATTCCGTTCTACTCGGGTTGATTCCATTCTATTCAATTCCATTCCAATCCTTTCCGCTCCATTCCATTCCATTCCATTCCATTCCGTTCTACTCGTGTTCATTCCATTCCATTCCGTTCTGTTCCATTCCGTTCCGTTCCATTCCATTCCATTCCATTCCGTTCTACTCGGGTTGATTCTATTCCATGCCATTCCATTCCATTCTATTCCATTGAATTCCATTCCATTCCATTCCATTCCATTCCATTCCATTCCATTCCATTCCGTTCTACTCGGGTTGATTCCATTCCGTTCCGTTCCGTTCCGTTCCGTTCCGTTCTACTCGGGTTGATTCCATTCTATTCCATTCCTTTCCATTCCATTCCATTCCATTCCATTCCATTCCATTCCATTCCATTCCTCTCTGTTCCATTCCATTCCGTTCTACTTGGGTTGATCATGCCATTCCATTCCATTCAATTCCATTCCGTTCCGTTCTACTCGGGTGGATCATTCCATTCCATTCCATTCCATTCCATTCCATTCCATTCCATTTCGTTCCGTTCTACTCGGGTTGATTCCATTCTATTCCATTCCATTCCATTCGATTAAACTCGACTCCTTTCGATTCCGTTCCATTCCATTCCATTCCATTCCATTCCGTTCAACTCGGGTTGATTCCATTCTATTCCATTCCATTCCATTCCATTCCATTCCATTCCATTCCATTCCATTCCATTCCATTCCATTCCATTCTACAAGGGTTGATTCCATTCTATTCCATTCCATTCCATTCCATTCAATTCCATACCAATCCATTTAATTCCATTGCATTTCTTTCTACTCGGGTTCATTCCGTTCCGTTCCGTTCTGTTCCGTTCCATTCCATTCCATTCCGTTCTACTCGGGTTGATTCCATTCTATTCGATTGCATTCCATTCGATTCCATTCCATTCGATTCCATTCCATTCCATTCCATTCCATTCCACTGCATTCCATTCCGTTCTACTCGGGTTCTTTCCATTCCATTCCGTTGCGTTCCATTCCATTCCAGTCCATTCCGTTCTACTCGGGTTGAATCCATTCTATTCCATTCCATTCCATTCCATTCCGTTCCATTCCATTCCATTCCATTCCATTCCATTCCATTCCGTTCTACTCGGGTTGATTCCATTCTATTCCATTCCATTCCATTCCATTCCATTCCATTCCATTCCATTCCATTCCGTTCTACTCGGGTTGATCATTCCATTCCATTCCATTCCATTCCATTCCATTCCATTCCGTTCTACTCGGGTGAATCATTCCATTCCATTCCATTCCGTTCCATTCCATTCCATTCCATTCCATTCCGTTCTACTCGGGTTGATCATTCCATTCCTTTCCATTCCATTCCATTCCATTCCATTCCATTCCATTCCATTCCGTTCTACTCGGGTTGATCGTCCCATTCCATTCCATTCCGTTCCATTCCATTCCATTCCTTTCCATTCCGTTCTACTCGGGTTGATTCCATTCTATTCCATTCCATTCCATTAGATTCCATTTGATTCCATTCCATTCCATTCCATTCCATTCCATTCCATTCCATTCCATTCCATTCCATTCCATTCTATTCAATTCCATTCCGTTCTACTCAGGTTGATTCCCTTCCACTCCATCCCGTTCCATTCCATTCCGTTCCGTTCCGTTCTACTCGGTTTGATTCCATTCTATTCCATTCCATTCCATTCCATTCCGTTCTACTCGGGTTGATCATTCCATTCCATTCCATTCCATTCCATTCCATTCCATTCCATTCCATTCCATTCCATTCCATTCCATTCGGTTCTACTCGGGTTCTTTCCATTCCGTTCCATTCCATTCCGTTCTACTCGGGGTGATTCCATGCCACTCCATTCCATTCTGTTCCATTCCGTTCCGTTCCGTTCCGTTCTACTCGGGTTGAATCCATTCTATTCCATTCCATTCCATTCCATTCCATTCCATTCCATTCCATTCCATTCCATTCCGTTCTACTCGGGTTGATCATTCCATTCCATTCCGTTCTACTCGGTTTCATTCCATTCCATTCCGTTCCGTTCCATTCCGTTCCGTTCCATTCCATTCCATTCCATTCCATTCCGTTCTACTCAGGTTGATTCCATTCTATTCCATTCCATTCCATTCCATTCCATTCCATTCCATTCCATTCCATTCCATTCCATACCTTTCCATTCCATTCCGTTCAACTCGGGTTGATTCCATTCTATTGCATTCCATTCCATTCCATTCCATTCCATTCCATTCCAATCCGTTCTACTCGGGTTGATTCCGTTCCATTCCGTTCCGTTCCGTTCCGATCCGCTCCGTTCCGTTCTACTCGGGTTGATTCCACTCTATTCCATTCCATTCCATTCCATTCCGTTCCATTCCATTCCGTTCTACTCGGGTTGATCATTCCATTCCATTCCATTCCATTCCACTCCATTCCATTCCGTTCCGTTCTACTCGGGTTGATCGTTCCATTCCATTCCATTCCATTCCATTCCATTCCATTCCATTCCATTCCATTCTACTCGGGTTGATTCCATTCTATTCCATTCCATTCCATTCGATTCCATTCGATTCGATTCGATTCCATTCCATTCCATTCCATTCCATTCAGTTCTACTCAGGTTGATTCCATTCCATTCCATTCCATTCCATTCCTTTCCATTCCTTTCCATTCCATTCCATTCCATTCCATTCCATTCCATTCCGTTCTACTCGGGTTCATTCCATTCCATTCCGTTCCGTTCCATTGCATTCCATTCCATTCCATTCCGTTCTACTCGGGTTGATTCCATTCTATTCCATTCCATTCCATTCCATTCCATTCCATTCCATTCCATTCCATTCCATTCCATTCCATTCCATTCCTTTCCATTCCATTCCATTCCATTCCAGTCCATTCCGTTCTACTCGGGTTGAATCCATTCTATTCCATTCCATTCCATTCAATTCCGTTCCATTCCATTCCATTCCATTCCATTCCGTTCTACTCGGGTTGATTCCATTCTATTCCAATCCATTCCATTCCATTCCATTCCATTCCATTCCGTTCTACTTGAGTTCATTCCATTCCGTTCCGTTCCGTTCCGTTCCGTTCCATTCTATTCCATTCCATTCCGTTCTACTCGAGTTGATTCCATTCTACTCCATTCCATTCCATTCGATTCCATTCCGTTCTACTCGGGTTAATCATTCCATTCCATTCCATTCCATTCCATTCCATTCCATTCCATTCCATTCCATTCCGTTCCATTCTACTCGGGTTGATCATTCCTTTCAATTCCATTCCATTCCATTCCATTCCAATCCATCCAATTCCGTTCTACTCGGGTTCATTCCATTGCATTCCATTCCTTTCCATTCCACTCCATACCATTCCATTCCGTTCTACTCGGGTTGATTCCATTCTATTCAATTCCATCCCATTCCATTCCATTCCTTTCAATTCCATTCCATTCCATTCCATTCCATTCCATTCCATTCCATTCCATTCTACTCGGTTGATTCCATTCTATTCCATTCCATTCCATTCGATTCCATTCGATTTGATTCGATTCCATTCCATTCAATTCCATTCCATTCCATTCCGTTCTACTCGGGTTCATTCCATTCCATTCCGTTCCGTTCCATTGCATTCCATTCCATTCCATTCCGTTCTACTCGGGTTGATTCCATTCTATTCCATTCCATTCCATTCCATTCCATTCCATTCCATTCCATTCCATTCCATTCCATTCCATTCCATTCCTTTCCATTCCATTCCGTTCTACTCGGGTTGATTCCATTCTATTCCAATCCATTCCATTCCATTCCATTCCATTCCATTCCGTTCTACTTGAGTTCATTCCATTCCGTTCCGTTCCGTTCCGTTCCGTTCCATTCTATTCCATTCCATTCCGTTCTACTCGAGTTGATTCCATTCTACTCCATTCCATTCCATTCGATTCCATTCCGTTCTACTCGGGTTAATCATTCCATTCCATTCCATTCCATTCCATTCCATTCCATTCCATTCCGTTCCATTCTACTCGGGTTGATCATTCCTTTCAATTCCATTCCATTCCATTCCATTCCAATCCATCCAATTCCGTTCTACTCGGGTTCATTCCATTGCATTCCATTCCTTTCCATTCCACTCCATACCATTCCATTCCGTTCTACTCGGGTTGATTCCATTCTATTCAATTCCATCCCATTCCATTCCATTCCTTTCAATTCCATTCCATTCCATTCCATTCCATTCCATTCCATTCCATTCCATTCTACTCGGTTGATTCCATTCTATTCCATTCCATTCCATTCGATTCCATTCGATTTGATTCGATTCCATTCCATTCAATTCCATTCCATTCCATTCCGTTCTACTCGGGTTCATTCCATTCCGTTCCGTTCCATTCTGTTCCGTTCCGTTCCATTCCATTCCATTCCATTCCATTCCATTCCATTCCATTCCGTTCTACTCGGGTTGATTCCATTCTATTCCATTCCATTCCATTCCATTCGATTCCATTCGATTCCATTCCATTCCATTCCATTCCATTCCATTCCATTCCATTCCATTCTATTCTACTCGGGTTGATTCCATTCCATTTCATTGCATTCTGTTCCGTTCCATTCTGTTCCGTTCCGTTCCGTTCTACTCTGGTTGATTCCATTCTATTCCATTCCATTCCATTCCATTCCATTCCATTCCATTCCATTCCATTCCGTTTTACTTGGGTTGATCATTCCATTCCATTCCATTTGATTCCATTCCATTCCATTCCATTCCGTTCCGTTCTGCTCGGGTTGATCATTCCATTCCATTCCATTCCATTCCATTCCATTCCATTCCATTCCGTTCTACTCGGGTTGATTCCATTCCATTCTGTTCCGCTCCGTTCCGTTCCGTTCTACTCAGGTTTACTCCATTCTATTCCATTCCATTGCATTCCATTCCATTCCATTGCATTCCATTCCATTCCTTTCCATTCCATTCCGTTCTGCTCGGGTTGATCTTTCCATTCCATTCCATTCCATTCCATTCCATTCCATTCCATTCCATTCCTTTCCATTCCATTCGATTCCATTCCATTCCATTCCATTCCGTTCCGTTCTACTCGGGTTGATTCCATTCCGTTCCGTTCCGCTCCGTTCCGTTCCGTTCTACTTGGGTTTACTCCATTCTATTCCATTCCATTGCATTCCATTCCATTCCATTCCATTCCATTCCATTCCGTTCTGCTCGGGTTGATCATTCCATTCCATTCCATTCCATTCCATTCCATTCCATTCCATTCCATTCCATTCCACTCCTTTCCATTCCATTCCATTCCATTCCATTCCATTCCATTCCATTCCACTCCTTTCCATTCCATTCCATTCCATTCCATTACATTCCATTCCACTCCTTTCCATTCCATTCCATTCCATTCCATTCCATTCCATTCCTTTCCATTCCTTTCCATTCCACTCCATTACATTCCATTCCATTCCATTCTATTCCGTTCCGTTCTGCTCGTGTTGATCAATCCATTCCATTCCATTCCATTCCATTCCATTCCATTCCATTCCATTCCATTCCATTCCATTCCGTTCTACTCGGGTTGATTCCATTCTATTCAATTCCATTCCATTCCATTCCATTCTATTCTGCTCGGGTTGATTCCATTCCATTCCATTGCATTCTGTTCAGTTCTGTTCCGTTCGGTTCCATACCGTTCTACTTTGGTTGATTCCATTCTATTCCATTCCACTCCATTCCATTCCATTCCATTCCATTCCATTCCATTCCATTCCATTCCATTCCATTCCCTTTTACTCGGGTTGATCATTCCATTCCATTCCATTCCTTTCCATTCCGTTCCGTTCTGCTCGTGTTGATCATTCCATTCCATTCCATTCCATTCCATTCCATTCCATTCCATTCCATTCCATTCCATTCCATTGCATTCCATTCCATTCCATTCCTTTATACTCGGGTTGATCGTTCCATTCCATTCCATTCCATTCCATTCCATTCCATTCCATTCCATTCTATTCCATTGCGTTCCATTCCATTCCATTCCATTCCAGTCCATTCCGTTCTACTCGGGTTGAATTGATTCTATTCCATTCCATTCCATTCCATTCCGTTCCATTCCATTCCATTCCATTCCATTCCGTTCTACTCGGGTTGTTTCCATTCTATTCCATTCCATTCCATTCCATTCCATTCCATTCCATTCCATTCCATTCCATTCCGTTCTACTCTGGTTGATCATTCCATTCCATTCCATTCCATTCCATTCCATTCCATTCCATTCCATTCCGTTCCATTCCGTTCTACTCGTGTGGATCATTCCATTCCATTCCATTCCGTTCCATTCCATTCCATTCCATTCCATTCCATTCCGTTCTACTCGGGTTCATTCCATTCCATTCCGTTCCGTTCCATTGCATTCCATTCCATTCCATTCCGTTCTACTCGGGTTGATTCCATTCTATTCCATTCCATTCCATTCCATTCCATTCCATTCCATTCCATTCCATTCCATTCCATTCCATTCCATTCCACTCCTTTCCATTCCATTCCATTCCATTCCATTCCATTCCATTACATTCCATTCCACTCCTTTCCATTCCATTCCATTCCATTCCATTCCATTCCACTCCTTTCCATTCCTTTCCATTCCACTCCATTCCATTCCATTCCATTCCATTCTATTCCGTTCCGTTCTGCTCGTGTTGATCAATCCATTCCATTCCATTCCATTCCATTCCATTCCATTCCATTCCATTCCATTCCATTCCGTTCTACTCGGGTTGATTCCATTCTATTCAATTCCATTCCATTCCATTCCATTCTATTCTGCTCGGGTTGATTCCATTCCATTCCATTGCATTCTGTTCAGTTCTGTTCCGTTCGGTTCCATTCCGTTCTACTTTGGTTGATTCCATTCTATTCCATTCCACTCCATTCCATTCCATTCCATTCCATTCCATTCCATTCCATTCCATTCCCTTTTACTCGGGTTGATCATTCCATTCCATTCCATTACTTTCCATTCCGTTCCGTTCTGCTCGTGTTGATCATTCCATTCCATTCCATTCCATTCCATTCCATTCCATTCCATTCCATTCCATTCCATTGCATTCCATTCCATTCCATTCCTTTATACTCGGGTTGATCATTCCATTCCATTCCATTCCATTCCATTCCATTCCATTCCATTCCATTCCATTCCATTCTATTCCATTGCGTTCCATTCCATTCCATTCCATTCCAGTCCATTCCGTTCTACTCGGGTTGAATCCATTCTATTCCATTCCATTCCATTCCATTCCGTTCCATTCCATTCCATTCCATTCCATTCCATTCCATTCCGTTCTACTCGGGTTGATTCCATTCTATTCCATTCCATTCCATTCCATTCCATTCCATTCCATTCCATTCCATTCCGTTCTACTCTGGTTGATCATTCCATTCCATTCCATTCCATTCCATTCCATTCCATTCCATTCCATTCCATTCCGTTCCATTCCGTTCTACTCGGGTGGATCATTCCATTCCATTCCATTCCGTTCCATTCCATTCCATTCCATTCCATTCCATTCCGTTCTACACGGGTTCATTCCATTCCATTCCGTTCCGTTCCATTGCATTCCATTCCATTCCATTCCGTTAAACTCGGGTTGATTCCATTCTATTCCATTCCATTCCATTCCATTCCATTCCATTCCATTCCATTCCATTCCATTCCATTCCATTCCTTTCCATTCCATTCCGTTCTACTCGGGTTGATTCCATTCTATTCCAATCCATTCCATTCCATTCCATTCCATTCCATTCCGTTCTACTTGAGTTCATTCCATTACGTTCCGTTCCGTTCCGTTCCGTTCCATTCTATTCCATTCCATTCCGTTCTAGTCGAGTTGATTCCATTCTACTCCATTCCATTCCATTCGATTCCATTCCGTTCTACTCGGGTTAATCATTCCATTCCATTCCATTCCATTCCATTCCATTCCATTCCATTCCGTTCCATTCTACTCGGGTTGATCATTCCTTTCAATTCCATTCCATTCCATTCCATTCCAATCCATCCAATTCCGTTCTACTCGGGTTCATTCCATTCCATTCCATTCCTTTCCATTCCACTCCATACCATTCCATTCCGTTCTACTCGGGTTGATTCCATTCTATTCAATTACATCCCATTCCATTCCATTCCATTCAATTCCATTCCATTCCATTCCATTCTATTCCATTCCATTCCATTCCATTCCATTCCATTCCATTCCATTCTACTCAGTTGATTCCATTCTATTCCATTCCATTCCATTCGATTCCATTCGATTTGATTCGATTCCATTCCATTCAATTCCATTCCATTCCATTCCGTTCTACTCGGGTTCATTCCATTCCGTTCCGTTCCATTCTGTTCCGTTCCGTTCCATTGCATTCCATTCCATTCCATTCCATTCCATTCCATTCCGTTCTACTCGGGTTGATTCCATTCTATTCCATTCCATTCCATTCCATTCCATTCCATTCCATTCGATTCCATTCCATTCCATTCCATTCCATTCCATTCCATTCCATTCCATTCCATTCTATTCTACTCGGGTTGATTCCATTCCATTCCATTGCATTCTGTTCCGTTCCATTCTGTTCCGTTCCGTTCCGTTCTACTCTGGTTGATTCCATTCTATTCCATTCCATTCCATTCCATTCCATTCCATTCCATTCCATTCCATTCCGTTTTACTTGGGTTGATCATTCCATTCCATTCCATTCCATTCCATTCCATTCCGTTCCGTTCTACTCGGGTTGATCATTCCATTCCATTCCATTCCATTCCATTCCATTCCATTCCATTCCATTCCATTCCTTTCCATTCCGTTCTACTCGGGTTGATTCCATTCCGTTCTGTTCCGCTCCGTTCCATTCCGTTCTACTCAGGTTTACTCCATTCTATTCCATTCCATTGCATTCCATTCCATTCCATTCCATTCCATTCCATTCCATTCCTTTCCATTCCATTCCGTTCTGCTCGGGTTGATCTTTCCATTCCATTCCATTCCATTCCATTCCATTCCATTCCATTCCATTCCATTCCATTCCATTCCATTCCATTCCATTCCTTTCCATTCCATTCGATTCCATTCCATTCCATTCCATTCCATTCCGTTCTACTCGGGTTGATTCCATTCCGTTCCGTTCCGCTCCGTTCCGTTCCGTTCTACTTGGGTTTACTCCATTCTATTCCATTCCATTGCATTCCATTCCATTCCATTCCATTCCATTCCATTCCATTCCATTCCATTCCGTTCTGCTCGGGTTGATCATTCCATTCCATTCCATTCCATTCCATTCCATTCCACTCCATTCCATTCCATTCCATTCCATTCCACTCCTTTCCATTCCATTCCATTCCATTCCATTCCATTCCATTCCATTCCACTCCTTTCCATTCCATTCCATTCCATTCCATTACATTCCATTCCACTCCTTTCCATTCCATTCCATTCCATTCCATTCCATTCCACTCCTTTCCATTCCTTTCCATTCCACTCCATTACATTCCATTCCATTCCATTCTATTCCGTTCCGTTCTGCTCGTGTTGATCAATCCATTCCATTCCATTCCATTCCATTCCATTCCATTCCATTCCATTCCATTCCATTCCATTCCATTCCATTCCATTCCGTTCTACTCGGGTTGATTCCATTCTATTCAATTCCATTCCATTCCATTCCATTCTATTCTGCTCGGGTTGATTCCATTCCATTCCATTGCATTCTGTTCAGTTCTGTTCCGTTCGGTTCCATTCCGTTCTACTTTGGTTGATTCCATTCTATTCCATTCCACTCCATTCCATTCCATTCCATTCCATTCCATTCCATTCCATTCCCTTTTACTCGGGTTGATCATTCCATTCCATTCCATTCCTTTCCATTCCGTTACGTTCTACTCGTGTTGATCATTCCATTCCATTCCATTCCATTCCATTCCATTCCATTCCATTCCATTCCATTCCATTCCATTGCATTCCATTCCATTCCATTCCTTTATACTCGGGTTGATCATTCCATTCCATTCCATTCCATTCCATTCCATTCCATTCCATTACATTCTATTCCATTGCGTTCCATTCCATTCCATTCCATTCCAGTCCATTCCGTTCTACTCGGGTTGAATCCATTCTATTCCATTCCATTCCATTCCATTCCGTTCCATTCCATTCCATTCCATTCCATTCCGTTCTACTCGGGTTGATTCCATTCTATTCCATTCCATTCCATTCCATTCCATTCCATTCCATTCCATTCCGTTCTACTCTGGTTGATCATTCCATTCCATTCCATTCCATTCCATTCCATTCCATTCCATTCCATTCCATTCCATTCCGTTCCATTCCGTTCTACTCGGGTGGATCATTCCATTCCATTCCATTCCGTTCCATTCCATTCCATTCCATTCCATTCCATTCCGTTATACTCGGGTTGATTCCATTCTATTCCATTCCATTCCATTAGATTCCATTTGATACCATTCCATTCCATTCCATTCCATTCCATTCCATTCCATTCCATTCCATTCCATTCCATTCAATTCCATTCCGTTCTACTCAGGTTGATTCCCTTCCACTCCATCCTGTTCCATTCCTTTCCGTTCCGTTCCGTTTTACTCGGGTTGATTCCATTCTATTCCATTCCATTCCATTCCATTCCGTTCTACTCGGGTTGATCATTCCTTTCAATTCCATTCCATTCCATTCCATTCCAATCCATCCAATTCCGTTCTACTCGGGTTCATTCCATTCCATTCCATTCCTTTCCATTCCACTCCATACCATTCCATTCCGTTCTACTCGGGTTGATTCCATTCTATTCAATTACATCCCATTCCATTCCATTCCATTCAATTCCATTCCATTCCATTCCATTCTATTCCATTCCATTCCATTCCATTCCATTCCATTCCATTCTACTCAGTTGATTCCATTCTATTCCATTCCATTCCATTCGATTCCATTCGATTTGATTCGATTCCATTCCATTCAATTCCATTCCATTCCATTCCGTTCTACTCGGGTTCATTCCATTCCGTTCCGTTCCATTCTGTTCCGTTCCGTTCCATTGCATTCCATTCCATTCCATTCCATTCCATTCCATTCCGTTCTACTCGGGTTGATTCCATTCTATTCCATTCCATTCCATTCCATTCCATTCCATTCCATTCGATTCCATTCCATTCCATTCCATTCCATTCCATTCCATTCCATTCCATTCCATTCCATTCTATTCTACTCGGGTTGATTCCATTCCATTCCATTGCATTCTGTTCCGTTCCATTCTGTTCCGTTCCGTTCCGTTCTACTCTGGTTGATTCCATTCTATTCCATTCCATTCCATTCCATTCCATTCCATTCCATTCCATTCTATTCCATTCCGTTTTACTTGGGTTGATCATTCCATTCCATTCCATTCCATTCCATTCCATTCCGTTCCGTTCTACTCGGGTTGATCATTCCATTCCATTCCATTCCATTCCATTCCATTCCATTCCATTCCTTTCCATTCCGTTCTACTCGGGTTGATTCCATTCCGTTCTGTTCCGCTCCGTTCCATTCCGTTCTACTCAGGTTTACTCCATTCTATTCCATTCCATTGCATTCCATTCCATTCCATTCCATTCCATTCCATTCCATTCCATTCCATTCCTTTCCATTCCATTCCGTTCTGCTCGGGTTGATCTTTCCATTCCATTCCATTCCATTCCATTCCATTCCATTCCATTCCATTCCATTCCATTCCATTCCATTCCATTCCATTCCATTCCTTTCCATTCCATTCGATTCCATTCCATTCCATTCCATTCCATTCCGTTCTACTCGGGTTGATTCCATTCCGTTCCGTTCCGCTCCGTTCCGTTCCGTTCTACTTGGGTTTACTCCATTCTATTCCATTCCATTGCATTCCATTCCATTCCATTCCATTCCATTCCATTCCATTCCATTCCATTCCGTTCTGCTCGGGTTGATCATTCCATTCCATTCCATTCCATTCCATTCCATTCCACTCCATTCCATTCCATTCCATTCCATTCCACTCCTTTCCATTCCATTCCATTCCATTCCATTCCATTCCATTCCATTCCACTCCTTTCCATTCCATTCCATTCCATTCCATTACATTCCATTCCACTCCTTTCCATTCCATTCCATTCCATTCCATTCCATTCCACTCCTTTCCATTCCTTTCCATTCCACTCCATTACATTCCATTCCATTCCATTCTATTCCGTTCCGTTCTGCTCGTGTTGATCAATCCATTCCATTCCATTCCATTCCATTCCATTCCATTCCATTCCATTCCATTCCATTCCATTCCATTCCGTTCTACTCGGGTTGATTCCATTCTATTCAATTCCATTCCATTCCATTCCATTCTATTCTGCTCGGGTTGATTCCATTCCATTCCATTGCATTCTGTTCAGTTCTGTTCCGTTCGGTTCCATTCCGTTCTACTTTGGTTGATTCCATTCTATTCCATTCCACTCCATTCCATTCCATTCCATTCCATTCCATTCCATTCCATTCCCTTTTACTCGGGTTGATCATTCCATTCCATTCCATTCCTTTCCATTCCGTTACGTTCTACTCGTGTTGATCATTCCATTCCATTCCATTCCATTCCATTCCATTCCATTCCATTCCATTCCATTCCATTCCATTGCATTCCATTCCATTCCATTCCTTTATACTCGGGTTGATCATTCCATTCCATTCCATTCCATTCCATTCCATTCCATTCCATTACATTCTATTCCATTGCGTTCCATTCCATTCCATTCCATTCCAGTCCATTCCGTTCTACTCGGGTTGAATCCATTCTATTCCATTCCATTCCATTCCATTCCGTTCCATTCCATTCCATTCCATTCCATTCCGTTCTACTCGGGTTGATTCCATTCTATTCCATTCCATTCCATTCCATTCCATTCCATTCCATTCCATTCCGTTCTACTCTGGTTGATCATTCCATTCCATTCCATTCCATTCCATTCCATTCCATTCCATTCCATTCCGTTCCATTCCGTTCTACTCGGGTGGATCATTCCATTCCATTCCATTCCGTTCCATTCCATTCCATTCCATTCCATTCCATTCCGTTATACTCGGGTTGATTCCATTCTATTCCATTCCATTCCATTAGATTCCATTTGATACCATTCCATTCCATTCCATTCCATTCCATTCCATTCCATTCCATTCCATTCCATTCCATTCAATTCCATTCCGTTCTACTCAGGTTGATTCCCTTCCACTCCATCCTGTTCCATTCCTTTCCGTTCCGTTCCGTTTTACTCGGGTTGATTCCATTCTATTCCATTCCATTCCATTCCATTCCGTTCTACTCGGGTTGATCATTCCTTTCAATTCCATTCCATTCCATTCCATTCCAATCCATCCAATTCCGTTCTACTCGGGTTCATTCCATTCCATTCCATTCCTTTCCATTCCACTCCATACCATTCCATTCCGTTCTACTCGGGTTGATTCCATTCTATTCAATTACATCCCATTCCATTCCATTCCATTCAATTCCATTCCATTCCATTCCATTCTATTCCATTCCATTCCATTCCATTCCATTCCATTCCATTCCATTCTACTCAGTTGATTCCATTCTATTCCATTCCATTCCTTTCGATTCCATTCGATTTGATTCGATTCCATTCCATTCAATTCCATTCCATTCCATTCCGTTCTACTCGGGTTCATTCCATTCCGTTCCGTTCCATTCTGTTCCGTTCCGTTCCATTGCATTCCATTCCATTCCATTCCATTCCATTCCATTCCGTTCTACTCGGGTTGATTCCATTCTATTCCATTCCATTCCATTCCATTCCATTCCATTCCATTCGATTCCATTCCATTCCATTCCATTCCATTCCATTCCATTCCATTCCATTCCATTCCATTCTATTCTACTCGGGTTGATTCCATTCCATTCCATTGCATTCTGTTCCGTTCCATTCTGTTCCGTTCCGTTCCGTTCTACTCTGGTTGATTCCATTCTATTCCATTCCATTCCATTCCATTCCATTCCATTCCATTCCATTCTATTCCATTCCGTTTTACTTGGGTTGATCATTCCATTCCATTCCATTCCATTCCATTCCATTCCGTTCCGTTCTACTCGGGTTGATCATTCCATTCCATTCCATTCCATTCCATTCCATTCCATTCCATTCCATTCCATTCCATTCCTTTCCATTCCGTTCTACTCGGGTTGATTCCATTCCGTTCTGTTCCGCTCCGTTCCATTCCGTTCTACTCAGGTTTACTCCATTCTATTCCATTCCATTGCATTCCATTCCATTCCATTCCATTCCATTCCATTCCATTCCATTCCATTCCTTTCCATTCCATTCCGTTCTGCTCGGGTTGATCTTTCCATTCCATTCCATTCCATTCCATTCCATTCCATTCCATTCCATTCCATTCCATTCCATTCCTTTCCATTCCATTCGATTCCATTCCATTCCATTCCATTCCATTCCGTTCTAATCGGGTTGATTCCATTCCGTTCCGTTCCGCTCCGTTCCGTTCCGTTCTACTTGGGTTTACTCCATTCTATTCCATTCCATTGCATTCCATTCCATTCCATTCCATTCCATTCCATTCCATTCCGCTCTGCTCGGGTTGATCATTCCATTCCATTCCATTCCATTCCATTCCACTCCATTCCATTCCATTCCATTCCATTCCATTCCATTCCACTCCTTTCCATTCCATTCCATTCCATTCCATTACATTCCATTCCACTCCTTTCCATTCCATTCCATTCCATTCCATTCCATTCCACTCCTTTCCATTCCTTTCCATTCCACTCCATTCCATTCCATTCTATTCCGTTCCGTTCTGCTCGTGTTGATCAATCCATTCCATTCCATTCCATTCCATTCCATTCCACTCCTTTCCATTCCATTCCATTCCATTCCATTACATTCCATTCCATTCCATTCCATTCCATTCCATTCCATTCCATTCCACTCCTTTCCATTCCATTCCATTCCATTCCATTACATTCCATTCCACTCCTTTCCATTCCATTCCATTCCATTCCATTCCATTCCACTCCTTTCCATTCCTTTCCATTCCACTCCATTACATTCCATTCCATTCCATTCCACTCCTTTCCATTCCATTCCATTCCATTCCATTCCATTCCATTCCATTCCACTCCTTTCCATTCCATTCCATTCCATTCCATTACATTCCATTCCACTCCTTTCCATTCCATTCCATTCCATTCCATTCCATTCCACTCCTTTCCATTCCTTTCCATTCCACTCCATTACATTCCATTCCATTCCATTCTATTCCGTTCCGTTCTGCTCGTGTTGATCAATCCATTCCATTCCATTCCATTCCATTCCATTCCATTCCATTCCATTCCATTCCATTCCATTCCATTCCGTTCTACTCGGGTTGATTCCATTCTATTCAATTCCATTCCATTCCATTCCATTCTATTCTGCTCGGGTTGATTCCATTCCATTCCATTGCATTCTGTTCAGTTCTGTTCCGTTCGGTTCCATTCCGTTCTACTTTGGTTGATTCCATTCTATTCCATTCCACTCCATTCCATTCCATTCCATTCCATTCCATTCCATTCCATTCCCTTTTACTCGGGTTGATCATTCCATTCCATTCCATTCCTTTCCATTCCGTTACGTTCTACTCGTGTTGATCATTCCATTCCATTCCATTCCATTCCATTCCATTCCATTCCATTCCATTCCATTCCATTCCATTGCATTCCATTCCATTCCATTCCTTTATACTCGGGTTGATCATTCCATTCCATTCCATTCTATTCCATTCCATTCCATTCCATTACATTCTATTCCATTGCGTTCCATTCCATTCCATTCCATTCCAGTCCATTCCGTTCTACTCGGGTTGAATCCATTCTATTCCATTCCATTCCATTCCATTCCGTTCCATTCCATTCCATTCCATTCCATTCCGTTCTACTCGGGTTGATTCCATTCTATTCCATTCCATTCCATTCCATTCCATTCCATTCCATTCCATTCCGTTCTACTCTGGTTGATCATTCCATTCCATTCCATTCCATTCCATTCCATTCCATTCCATTCCATTCCATTCCATTCCGTTCCATTCCGTTCTACTCGGGTGGATCATTCCATTCCATTCCATTCCGTTCCATTCCATTCCATTCCATTCCATTCCATTCCGTTATACTCGGGTTGATTCCATTCTATTCCATTCCATTCCATTAGATTCCATTTGATACCATTCCATTCCATTCCATTCCATTCCATTCCATTCCATTCCATTCCATTCCATTCCATTCAATTCCATTCCGTTCTACTCAGGTTGATTCCCTTCCACTCCATCCTGTTCCATTCCTTTCCGTTCCGTTCCGTTTTACTCGGGTTGATTCCATTCTATTCCATTCCATTCCATTCCATTCCGTTCTACTCGGGTTGATCATTCCTTTCAATTCCATTCCATTCCATTCCATTCCAATCCATCCAATTCCGTTCTACTCGGGTTCATTCCATTCCATTCCATTCCTTTCCATTCCACTCCATACCATTCCATTCCGTTCTACTCGGGTTGATTCCATTCTATTAAATTACATCCCATTCCATTCCATTCCATTCAATTCCATTCCATTCCATTCCATTCTATTCCATTCCATTCCATTCCATTCCATTCCATTCCATTCTACTCAGTTGATTCCATTCTATTCCATTCCATTCCATTCGATTCCATTCGATTTGATTCGATTCCATTCCATTCAATTCCATTCCATTCCATTCCGTTCTACTCGGGTTCATTCCATTCCGTTCCGTTCCATTCTGTTCCGTTCCGTTCCATTGCATTCCATTCCATTCCATTCCATTCCATTCCATTCCGTTCTACTCGGGTTGATTCCATTCTATTCCATTCCATTCCATTCCATTCCATTCCATTCCATTCGATTCCATTCCATTCCATTCCATTCCATTCCATTCCATTCCATTCCATTCCATTCCATTCCATTCTATTCTACTCGGGTTGATTCCATTCCATTCCATTGCATTCTGTTCCGTTCCATTCTGTTCCGTTCCGTTCCGTTCTACTCTGGTTGATTCCATTCTATTCCATTCCATTCCATTCCATTCCATTCCATTCCATTCCATTCTATTCCATTCCGTTTTACTTGGGTTGATCATTCCATTCCATTCCATTCCATTCCATTCCATTCCGTTCCGTTCTACTCGGGTTGATCATTCCATTCCATTCCATTCCATTCCATTCCATTCCATTCCATTCCATTCCATTCCTTTCCATTCCGTTCTACTCGGGTTGATTCCATTCCGTTCTGTTCCGCTCCGTTCCATTCCGTTCTACTCAGGTTTACTCCATTCTATTCCATTCCATTGCATTCCATTCCATTCCATTCCATTCCATTCCATTCCATTCCATTCCATTCCTTTCCATTCCATTCCGTTCTGCTCGGGTTGATCTTTCCATTCCATTCCATTCCATTCCATTCCATTCCATTCCATTCCATTCCATTCCATTCCATTCCATTCCTTTCCATTCCATTCGATTCCATTCCATTCCATTCCATTCCATTCCGTTCTAATCGGGTTGATTCCATTCCGTTCCGTTCCGCTCCGTTCCGTTCCGTTCTACTTGGGTTTACTCCATTCTATTCCATTCCATTGCATTCCATTCCATTCCATTCCATTCCATTCCATTCCATTCCGTTCTGCTCGGGTTGATCATTCCATTCCATTCCATTCCATTCCATTCCACTCCATTCCATTCCATTCCATTCCATTCCACTCCTTTCCATTCCATTCCATTCCATTCCATTCCATTCCATTCCACTCCTTTCCATTCCATTCCATTCCATTCCATTACATTCCATTCCACTCCTTTCCATTCCATTCCATTCCATTCCATTCCATTCCACTCCTTTCCATTCCTTTCCATTCCACTCCATTCCATTCCATTCTATTCCGTTCCGTTCTGCTCGTGTTGATCAATCCATTCCATTCCATTCCATTCCATTCCATTCCATTCCATTCCATTCCATTCCATTCCATTCCATTCCGTTCTACTCGGGTTGATTCCATTCTATTCAATTCCATTCCATTCCATTCCATTCTATTCTGCTCGGGTTGATTCCATTCCATTCCATTGCATTCTGTTCAGTTCTGTTCCGTTCGGTTCCATTCCGTTCTACTTTGGTTGATTCCATTCTATTCCATTCCACTCCATTCCATTCCATTCCATTCCATTCCATTCCATTCCATTCCATTCCATTCCATTCCCTTTTACTCGGGTTGATCATTCCATTCCATTCCATTCCTTTCCATTCCGTTCCGTTCTACTCGTGTTGATCATTCCATTCCATTCCATTCCATTCCATTCCATTCCATTCCATTCCATTCCATTCCATTCCATTGCATTCCATTCCATTCCATTCCTTTATACTCGGGTTGATCATTCCATTCCATTCCATTCCATTCCATTCCATTCCATTACATTCTATTCCATTGCGTTCCATTCCATTCCATTCCATTCCAGTCCATTCCGTTCTACTCGGGTTGAATCCATTCTATTCCATTCCATTCCATTCCATTCCGTTCCATTCCATTCCATTCCATTCCATTCCGTTCTACTCGGGTTGATTCCATTCTATTCCATTCCATTCCATTCCATTCCATTCCATTCCATTCCATTCCGTTCTACTCTGGTTGATCATTCCATTCCATTCCATTCCATTCCATTCCATTCCATTCCATTCCATTCCATTCCATTCCATTCCATTCCGTTCCATTCCGTTCTACTCAGGTGGATCATTCCATTCCATTCCATTCCGTTCCATTCCATTCCATTCCATTCCATTCCATTCCGTTATACTCGGGTTGATTCCATTCTATTCCATTCCATTCCATTAGATTCCATTTGATACCATTCCATTCCATTCCATTCCATTCCATTCCATTCCATTCCATTCCATTCCATTCCATTCCATTCAATTCCATTCCGTTCTACTCAGGTTGATTCCCTTCCACTCCATCCTGTTCCATTCCTTTCCGTTCCGTTCCGTTTTACTCGGGTTGATTCCATTCTATTCCATTCCATTCCATTCCATTCCGTTCTACTCGGGTTGATCATTCCATTCCATTCCATTCCATTCCATTCCATTCCATTCCATTCCATTCCATTCCATTCCATTCCATTCCATTCCATTCCGTTCTACTCGGGTTCTTTCCATTCCGTTCCATTCCATTCCGTTCTACTCGGGTTGATTCCATGCCACTCCATTCCATTCAGTTCCATTCCGTTCCGTTCCGTTCCGTTCTACTCGGGTTGAATCCATTCTATTCCATTCCATTCCATTAGATTCCATTTGATTCCATTCCATTCCATTCCGTTCTACTCGGGTTGATCATTCCATTCCATTCCATTCCTTTCCATTCCGTTCTGTTCTGCTCGTGTTGATCACTCCATTCCATTCCATTCCATTCCATTCCATTCCATTCCATTCCATTCCATTCCATTCCATTCCTTTCCATTCCACTCCATTCCATTCCATTCCATTCCATTCCATTCCATTCCATTCTGCTCCGTTATACTCGGGTTTATTCTATTCTATTCCATTCCATTCCGTTCTGCTCGGGTTGATCATTCCATTCCATTCCATTCCATTCCATTCCATTCCATTGATTCCATTCCATTCCATTCCATTCCATTCCATTCCATTGCATTCCATTCCGTTCTACTCGGGTTCATTCCTTTCCATTCCATTCCATTCCATTCCATTCCATTCCATTCCATTCCATTCCATTCTACTCGGGTTGATTCCATTCTATTCCATTCCACTCCATTCGATTCCATTCGATTCCATTCCATTCCATTCCATTCCGTTCTACTCGGTTTCATTCCATTCCATTCCGTTCCGTTCCATTCCGTTCCGTTCCATTCCATTCTATTCCATTCCATTCCATTCCATTCCATTACATTCCATTCCATTCCATTCCATTCCATTCCATTCCATTCCATTCCATTCCATTCCATTCCATTCCATTCCGTTCAACACGGGTTGATTCCATTCTATTCCATTCCATTCCATTCCATTCCATTCCATTCCATTCCAATCCGTTCTACTCGGGTTGATTCCATTCCATTCCATTCCGTTCCGTTAAGTTCCGTTCCGTTCCGTTCTACTCGGGTTGATTCCACTCTATTCCATTCCATTCCATTCCATTCTTTCTACTCGGGTTTATCATTCCATACCATTCCTTTCCATTCCTTTTCATTCCATTCCATTCCGTTTCGTTCCATTCCATTCCATTCCATTCCAGTCCATTCCGTTCTACTCGGGTTGAATCCATTCTATTCCATTCCATTCCATTCCATTCCGTTCCATTCCATTCCATTCCATTCCATTCCGTTCTACTCGGGTTGATTCCATTCTATTCCATTCCATTCCATTCCATTCCATTCCAATCCATTTCATTCCGTTCTTCTCGGGTTGATCATTCCATTCCATTCCATTCCATTCCATTCCATTCCATTCCATTCCGTTCTACTCGGGTGGATCATTCCATTCCATTCCATTCCGTTCCATTCCATTCAATTCCATTCCATTCCGTTCTACTCGCGTTGATTCCATTCTATTCCATTCCATTCCATTAGATTCCATTTGATTCCATTCCATTCCATTCCATTCCATTCCATTCCATTCCATTCCATTCCATTCCATTCCATTCTATTCAATTCCATTCCGTTCTACTCAGGTTGATTCCCTTCCACTCCATCCCGTTCCATTCCATTCCGTTCCGTTCCGTTCTACTCAGGTTGATTCCATTCTATTCCATTCCATTCCATTCCATTCCGTTCTACTCAGGTTGATCATTCCATTCCATTCCATTCCATTCCATTCCATTCCATTCCATTCCATTCCATTCCATTCCATTCTTTTCCATTCAATTCCATTCCATTCCATTCCATTCCATTGCATTCCATTCCGTTCTACTCGGGTTGATTCCATTCCGTTCCGTTCCGCTCCGTTCCGTTCCGTTCTACTAGGGTTTATTCCATTCTATTCCATTCAATTCCATTCGATTCCATTCCAATCCATTCCGTTCCATTCCATTCCATTCCATTCCATTCCATTCCATTCCATTCCATTCCGTTCTACTCGGGTTGATCATTCCATTCCATTCCATTCCATTCCATTCCATTCCATTCCATTCCATTCCATTCTAATCGGGTTGATTCCATTATATTCCATTCTAATCCATTCCATTCCATGCCATTCCATTCCATTCCATTCCATTCCATTGCATTCCACTCCATTCCGTTCTACTCGGGTTGATTCCATTCTATTCCATTCCACTCCATTCCATTCCATTCCATTCCATTCCGTTCCATTCTACTCGGGTTGATTCCATTCTATTCCATTCCATTCCATTCGATTCCATTCGATTCCATTCCATTCCATTCCATTCCATTCCATTCCGTTCTACTCGGTTTCATTCCATTCCATTCCGTTCCGTTCCATTCCGTTCCGTTTCATTCCATTCCATTCCATTCCATTCCGTTCCACTCGGGTTGATTCCATTCTATTCTATTCCATTCCATTCGATTCTATTCCATTCAATACCATTCCATTCCATTCCATTCCATTCCATTCCATTCCATTCCATTCCATTCCATTCCTTTCAACTAGGGTTGCTTCCATTCTATTCCATTCCATTCCATTCCATTCCATTCCATTCAATTCCATTCCATTCCATTCCAATCCGTTCTACTCGGGTTGATTCCATTCCATTCCGTTCCGTTCCGTTCCTTTCCATTGCGTTCTACTCGGGTTGATTCCACTCTATTCCATTCCATTCCATTCCATTCCGTTCTACTCGGGTTGATCATTCCATTCCATTCCATTCCATTCCATTCCATTCCATTCCATTCCGTTGCGTTCTACTCGGGTTGATCATTCCATTCCATTTCATTCCATTCCATTCCATTCCATTCCATTCCATTCCATTCCATTCCATTCCATTCCATTCCATTCCGTTCTACTCGGGTTGATTCCATTCTATTCCACTCCATTCCATTCCATTCCATTCCATTCCATTCCATTCCATTCCATTCCATTCCATTCCATTCCATTCCACTGCTTTCCATTCCGTTCTACTCGGGTTCTTTCCATTCCATTCCGTTGCGTTCCATTCCATTCCATTCCATTCCAGTCCATTCCGTTCTACTCGGGTTGAATCCATTCTATTCCATTCCATTCCATTCCATTCTGTTCCATTCCATTCCATTCCATTCCATTCCATTCCTTTCCATTCCGTTCTACTCGGGTTGATTCCATTCTATTCCATTCCATTCCATTCCATTCCATTCCATTCCATTCAATTCCATTCCATTCCGTTCTACTCGGGTAGATCATTCCATTCCATTCCATTCCATTCCATTCCATTCCATTCCATTCCGTTCTACTCGGGTGAATCATTCCATTCCATTCCATTCCGTTCCATTCCATTCCATTCCATTCCATTCCGTTCTACTCGGGTTCATTCCATTCCGTTCCGTTCCGTTTCATTCCGTTCCGTTCCGTTCCATTCCATTCCATTCCGTTCCATTCCATTCGATTCCATTCCATTCCATTCCATTCAATTCCATTCCATTCCATTCCATTCCATTCCATTCCATTCCATTCCGTTCAACTCGGGTTGATTCCATTCTATTCCATTCCATTCCATTCCATTCCATTCCATTCAATTCCATTCCATTCCATTCCAATCCGTTCTACTCGGGTTGATTCCATTCCATTCCATTCCGTTCCATTCCGTTCCGTTCCGTTCCGTTCCGTTCTACTCGGGTTGGTTCTACTCTGGTTGATTCCACTCTATTCCGTTCCATTCCATTCCTTTCCTTTCTACTCGGATTGATCATTCCATTCCATTCCATTCCATTCCATTCCATTCCATTCCATTCCATTCCATTCCTTTCCATTCCGTTGCATTCCATTCCATTCCATTCCATTCCAGTCCATTCCATTCCGTTCCATTCCATTCCATTCCATTCCATTCCCTTCAACTCGGGTTGATTCCATTCTATTCCATTCCATTCCATTCCATTCCATTCCATTCCATTCCGTTCTACTCGGGTTGATCATTCCATTCCTTTCCATTCCATTCCATTCCATTCCATTCCATTCCATTCCACTCCATTCCATTCCATTCCATTCCGTTCTACTCGGGTTGATCGTTCCATTCCATTCCATTCCGTTCCATTCCATTCCATTCCTTTCCATTCCGATCTACTCGGGTTGATTCCATTCTATTCCATTCCATTCCATTAGATTCCATTTGATTCCATTCCATTCCATTCCATTCCATTCCATTCCATTCCATTCCATTCCATTCAATTCCATTCCGTTCTACTCAGGTTGATTCCCTTCCACTCCATCCCATTCCATTCCATTCCGTTCCGTTCCGTTCTACTCGGTTTGATTCCATTCTATTCCATTCCATTCCATTCCATTCCTTTCTACTCGGGTTGATCATTCCATTCCATTCCATTCCATTCCATTCCATTCCATTCCATTCCATTCCATTCCATTCCATTCCATTCCATTCCATTCCATTCGGTTCTACTCGGGTTCTTTCCATTCCGTTCCATTCCATTCCGTTCTACTCGGGTTGATTCCATGCCACTCCATTCCATTCCGTTCCATTCCGTTCCGTTCCGTTCCGTTCTACTCGGGTTGAATCCATTCTATTCCATTCCATTCCATTCCATTCCATTCCATTCCATTCCATTCCATTCCATTCCATTCCGTTCTACTCGGGTTGATCATTCCATTCCATTCCGTTCTACTCGGTTTCATTCCATTCGATTCCGTTCCGTTCCATTCCGTTCCGTTCCATTCCATTCCATTCCATTCCATTCCGTTCTACTCGGGTTGATTCCATTCTATTCCATTCCATTCCATTCCATTCCATTCCATTCCATTCCATTCCATTCCATACCGTTCCATTCCATTCCGTTCAACTCGGGTTGATTCCATTCTATTGCATTCCATTCCATTCCATTCCATTCCATTCCATTCCATTCCAATCCGTTCTACTCGGGTTGATTCCATTCCATTCCGTTCCGTTCCGTTCCGATCCGCTCCGTTCCGTTCTACTCGGGTTGATTCCACTCTATTCCATTCCATTCCATTCCATTCCGTTCCATTCCATTCCGTTCTACTCGGGTTGATCATTCCATTCCATTCCATTCCATTCCACTCCATTCCATTCCATTCCGTTCTACTCGGGTTGATCATTCCATTCCATTCCATTCCATTCCATTCCATTCCATTCTACTCGGGTTGATTCCATTCTATTCCATTCCATTCCATTCCATTCCATTCGATTCGATTCGATTCCATTCCATTCCATTCCATTCCATTCAGTTCTACTCAGGTTGATTCCATTCCATTCCATTCCATTCCATTCCTTTCCATTCCTTTCCATTCCATTCCATTCCATTCCATTCCATTCTACTCGGGTTGATTCCATTCTACTCAATTCCATTCTATTCGATTCCATTCGATTCCCTTCGATTCCCTTCGATTCCATTCCATTCCATTCCATTCCATTCCATTCCATTCCATTCCGTTCTACTCGGGTTCATTCCATTCCATTCCGTTCCGTTCCATTGCATTCCACTCCATTCCATTCCGTTCTACTCGGGTTGATTCCATTCTATTCCATTCCATTCCATTCCATTCCATTCCATTCCATTCCATTCCATTCCGTTCTACTTGAGTTCATTCCATTCCGTTCCGTTCCGTTCCGTTCCGTTCCATTCTATTCCATTCCATTCCGTTCTGCTCGAGTTGATTCCATTCTACTCCATTCCATTCCATTCGATTCCATTCCGTTCTACTCGGGTTAATCATTCCATTCCATTCCATTCCATTCCATTCCATTCCATTCCATTCCATTCCATTCCATTCCGTTCCATTCTACTCGGGTTGATCATTCCTTTCAATTCCATTCCGTTCCATTCCATTCCAATCCATCCAATTCCGTTCTACTCGGGTTCATTCCATTCCATTCCATTCCTTTCCATTCCACTCCATACCATTCCATTCCGTTCTACTCGGGTTGATTCCATTCTATTCAATTCCATCCCATTCCATTCCATTCCTTTCAATTCCATTCCATTCCATTCCATTCCATTCCATTCCATTCCATTCCATTCTACTCGGTTGATTCCATTCTATTCCATTCCATTCCATTCGATTCCATTCGATTTGATTCGATTCCATTCCATTCAATTCCATTCCATTCCATTCCGTTCTACTCGGGTTCATTCCATTCCGTTCCGTTCCATTCTGTTCCGTTCCGTTCCATTCCATTCCATTCCATTCCATTCCATTCCATTCCATTCCGTTCTACTCGGGTTGATTCCATTCTATTCCATTCCATTCCATTCCATTCCATTCCATTCGATTCCATTCGATTCCATTCCATTCCATTCCATTCCATTCCATTCCATTCCATTCCATTCCATTCCATTCTATTCTACTCGGGTTGATTCCATTCCATTCCATTGCATTCTGTTCCGTTCCATTCTGTTCCGTTCCGTTCCGTTCTACTCTGGCTGATTCCATTCTATTCCATTCCATTCCATTCCATTCCATTCCATTCCATTCCGTTTTACTTGGGTTGATCATTCCATTCCATTCCATTCCATTCCATTCCATTCCATTCCATTCCATTCCGTTCCGTTCTGCTCGGGTTGATCATTCCATTCCATTCCATTCCATTCCATTCCATTCCATTCCATTCCGTTCTACTCGGGTTGATTCCATTCCGTTCTGTTCCGCTCCGTTCCGTTCCGTTCTACTCAGGTTTACTCCATTCTATTCCATTCCATTGCATTCCATTCCATTCCATTCCATTCCATTGCATTCCATTCCATTCCTTTCCATTCCATTCCGTTCTGCTCGGGTTGATCTTTCCATTCCATTCCATTCCATTCCATTCCATTCCATTCCATTCCATTCCATTCCTTTCCATTCCTTTCGATTCCATTCCATTCCATTCCATTCCGTTCCGTTCTACCCGGGTTGATTCCATTCCGTTCCGTTCCGCTCCGTTCCGTTCCGTTCTACTTGGGTTTACTCCATTCTATTCCATTCCATTGCATTCCATTCCATTCCATTCCATTCCATTCCATTCCATTCCATTCCGTTCTGCTCGGGTTGATCATTCCATTCCATTCCATTCCATTCCATTCCATTCCATTCCATTCCATTCCATTCCACTCCTTTCCATTCCATTCAATTCCATTCCATTCCATTCCATTCCACTCCTTTCCATTCCATTCCATTCCATTCCATTCCATTACATTCCATTCCACTCCTTTCCATTCCATTCCATTCCATTCCATTCCATTCCATTCCATTCCACTCCTTTCCATTCCTTTCCATTCCACTCCATTCCATTCCATTCCATTCCATTCTATTGCGTTCCGTTCTGCTCGTGTTGATCAATCCATTCCATTCCATTCCATTCCATTCCATTCCATTCCATTCCATTCCATTCCATTCCGTTCTACTCGGGTTGATTCCATTCTATTCAATTCCATTCCATTCCATTCCATTCTATTCTGCTCGGGTTGATTCCATTCCATTCCATTGCATTCTGTTCAGTTCTGTTCCGTTCGGTTCCATTCCGTTCTACTTTGGTTGATTCCATTCTATTCCATTCCACTCCATTCCATTCCATTCCATTCCATTCCATTCCATTCCATTCCCTTTTACTCGGGTTGATCATTCCATTCCATTCCATTCCTTTCCATTCCGTTCCGTTCTGCTCGTGTTGATCATTCCATTCCATTCCATTCCATTCCATTCCATTCCATTCCATTCCATTCCATTCCATTCCATTCCATTGCATTCCATTCCATTCCATTCCTTTATACTCGGGTTGATCGTTCCATTCCATTCAATTCCATTCCATTCCATTCCATTCCATTCCATTCTATTCCATTGCGTTCCATTCCATTCCATTCCATTCCAGTCCATTCCGTTCTACTCGGGTTGAATCCATTCTATTCCATTCCATTCCATTCCATTCCGTTCCATTCCATTCCATTCCATTCCATTCCGTTCTACTCGGGTTGATTCCATTCTATTCCATTCCATTCCATTCCATTCCATTCCATTCCATTCCATTCCATTCCGTTCTACTCTGGTTGATCATTCCATTCCATTCCATTCCATTCCATTCCATTCCATTCCATTCCATTCCATTCCATTCCGTTCCATTCCGTTCTACTCGGGTGGATCATTCCATTCCATTCCATTCCGTTCCATTCCATTCCATTCCATTCCATTCCATTCCGTTCTACTCGGGTTCATTCCATTCCATTCCGTTCCGTTCCATTGCATTCCATTCCATTCCATTCCGTTCTACTCGAGTTGATTCCATTCTATTCCATTCCATTCCATTCCATTCCATTCCATTCCATTCCATTCCATTCCACTCCTTTCCATTCCATTCCATTCCATTCCATTCCATTCCATTCCATTACATTCCATTCCACTCCTTTCCATTCCATTCCATTCCATTCCATTCCATTCCACTCCTTTCCATTCCTTCCCATTCCACTCCATTACATTCCATTCCATTCCATTCTATTCCGTTCCGTTCTGCTCGTGTTGATCAATCCATTCCATTCCATTCCATTCCATTCCATTCCATTCCATTCCATTCCGTTCTACTCGGGTTGATTCCATTCTATTCAATTCCATTCCATTCCATTCCATTCTATTCTGCTCGGGTTGATTCCATTCCATTCCATTGCATTCTGTTCAGTTCTGTTCCGTTCGGTTCCATTCCGTTCTACTTTGGTTGATTCCATTCTATTCCATTCCACTCCATTCCATTCCATTCCATTCCATTCCATTCCATTCCCTTTTACTCGGGTTGATCATTCCATTCCATTCCATTCCTTTACATTCCGTTCCGTTCTGCTCGTGTTGATCATTCCATTCCATTCCATTCCATTCCATTCCATTCCATTCCATTCCATTCCATTCCATTCCATTCCATTGCATTCCATTCCATTCCATTCCTTTATACTCGGGTTGATCGTTCCATTCCATTCAATTCCATTCCATTCCATTCCATTCCATTCCATTCTATTCCATTGCGTTCCATTCCATTCCATTCCATTCCAGTCCATTCCGTTCTACTCGGGTTGAATCCATTCTATTCCATTCCATTCCATTCCATTCCGTTCCATTCCATTCCATTCCATTCCATTCCGTTCTACTCGGGTTGATTCCATTCTATTCCATTCCATTCCATTCCATTCCATTCCATTCCATTCCATTCCATTCCATTCCATTCCGTTCTACTCTGGTTGATCATTCCATTCCATTCCATTCCATTCCATTCCATTCCATTCCATTCCATTCCATTCCATTCCGTTCCATTCCGTTCTACTCGGGTGGATCATTCCATTCCATTCCATTCCGTTCCATTCCATTCCATTCCATTCCATTCCATTCCGTTCTACTCGGGTTCATTCCATTCCATTCCGTTCCGTTCCATTGCATTCCATTCCATTCCATTCCGTTCTACTCGAGTTGATTCCATTCTATTCCATTCCATTCCATTCCATTCCATTCCATTCCATTCCATTCCATTCCATTCCACTCCTTTCCATTCCATTCCATTCCATTCCATTCCATTCCATTCCATTACATTCCATTCCACTCCTTTCCATTCCATTCCATTCCATTCCATTCCATTCCATTCCACTCCTTTCCATTCCTTCCCATTCCACTCCATTACATTCCATTCCATTCCATTCTATTCCGTTCCGTTCTGCTCGTGTTGATCAATCCATTCCATTCCATTCCATTCCATTCCATTCCATTCCATTCCATTCCATTCCATTCCGTTCTACTCGGGTTGATTCCATTCTATTCAATTCCATTCCATTCCATTCCATTCTATTCTGCTCGGGTTGATTCCATTCCATTCCATTGCATTCTGTTCAGTTCTGTTCCGTTCGGTTCCATTCCGTTCTACTTTGGTTGATTCCATTATATTCCATTCCACTCCATTCCATTCCATTCCATTCCATTCCATTCCATTCCATTCCATTCCCTTTTACTCGGGTTGATCATTCCATTCCATTCCACTCCTTTCCATTCCGTTCCGTTCTGCTCGTGTTGATCATTCCATTCCATTCAATTCCATTCCATTCCATTCCATTCCATTCCATTCCATTCCATTCCATTCCATTGCATTCCATTCCATTCCATTCCTTTATACTCGGGTTGATCGTTCCATTCCATTCAATTCCATTCCATTCCATTCCATTCCATTCCATTCTATTCCATTGCGTTCCATTCCATTCCATTCCATTCCAGTCCATTCCGTTCTACTCGGGTTGAATCCATTCTATTCCATTCCATTCCATTCCATTCCGTTCCATTCCATTCCATTCCATTCCATTCCGTTCTACTCGGGTTGATTCCATTCTATTCCATTCCATTCCATTCCATTCCATTCCATTCCATTCCATTCCGTTCTACTCTGGTTGATCATTCCATTCCATTCCATTCCATTCCATTCCATTCCATTCCATTCCGTTCCATTCCGTTCTACTCGGGTGGATCATTCCATTCCATTCCATTCCGTTCCATTCCATTCCATTCCATTCCATTCCATTCCGTTCTACTCGGGTTCATTCCATTCCATTCCGTTCCGTTCCATTGCATTCCATTCCATTCCATTCCGTTCTACTCGGGTTGATTCCATTCTATTCCATTCCATTCCATTCCATTCCATTCCATTCCATTCCATTCCATTCCATTCCATTCCATTCCATTCCATTCCATTCCATTCCATTCCTTTCCATTCCATTCCGTTCTACTCGGGTTGATTCCATTCTATTCCAATCCATTCCATTCCATTCCATTCCATTCCATTCCGTTCTACTTGAGTTCATTCCATTCCGTTCCGTTCCGTTCCGTTCCGTTCCATTCTATTCCATTCCATTCCTTTCTACTCGAGTTGATTCCATTCTACTCCATTCCATTCCATTCGATTCCATTCCGTTCTACTCGGGTTAATCATTCCATTCCATTCCATTCCATTCCATTCCATTCCATTCCATTCCATTCCATTCCGTTCCATTCTACTCGGGTTGATCATTCCTTTCAATTCCATTCCATTCCATTCCATTCCAATCCATCCAATTCCGTTCTACTCGGGTTCATTCCATTCCATTCCATTCCTTTCCATTCCACTCCATACCATTCCATTCCGTTCTACTCGGGTTGATTCCATTCTATTCAATTCCATCCCATTCCATTCCATTCCATTCAATTCCATTCCATTCCATTCCATTCTATTCCATTCCATTCCATTCCATTCCATTCCATTCTACTCGGTTGATTCCATTCTATTCCATTCCATTCCATTCGATTCCATTCGATTTGATTCGATTCCATTCCATTCAATTCCATTCCATTCCATTCCGTTCTACTCGGGTTCATTCCATTCCGTTCCGTTCCATTCTGTTCCGTTCCGTTCCATTGCATTCCATTCCATTCCATTCCATTCCATTCCATTCCGTTCTACTCGGGTTGATTCCATTCTATTCCATTCCATTCCATTCGATTCCATTCCATTCGATTCCATTCCATTCCATTCCATTCCATTCCATTCCATTCCATTCCGTTCTATTCTACTCGGGTTGATTCCATTCCATTCCATTGCATTCTGTTCCGTTCCATTCCGTTCCGTTCCGTTCCGTTCTACTCTGGTTGATTCCATTCTATTCCATTCCATTCCATTCCATTCCATTCCATTCCATTCCATTCCATTCCATTCCGTTTTACTTGGGTTGATCATTCCATTCCATTCCATTCCATTCCATTCCATTCCGTTCCGTTCTGCTCGGGTTGATCATTCCATTCCATTCCATTCCATTCCATTCCATTCCATTCCATTCCATTCCATTCCATTCCTTTCCATTCCATTCCATTCCTTTCCATTCCGTTCTACTCGGGTTGATTCCATTCCGTTCTGTTCCGCTCCGTTCCATTCCGTTCTACTCAGGTTTACTCCATTCTATTCCATTCCATTGCATTCCATTCCATTCCATTCCATTCCATTCCATTCCATTCCATTCCATTCCATTCCTTTCCATTCCATTCCGTTCTGCTCGGGTTGATCTTTCCATTCCATTCCATTCCATTCCATTCCATTCCATTCCATTCCATTCCTTTCCATTCCATTCGATTCCATTCCATTCCATTCCATTCCATTCCGTTCTACTCGGGTTGATTCCATTCCGTTCCGTTCCGCTCCGTTCCGTTCCGTTCTACTTGGGTTTACTCCATTCTATTCCATTCCATTGCATTCCATTCCATTCCATTCCATTCCTTTCCATTCCATTCCGTTCTACTCGGGTTGATCATTCCATTCCATTCCATTCCATTCCATTCCATTCCATTCCATTCCATTCCATTCCATTCCATTCCACTCCTTTCCATTCCATTCCATTCCATTCCATTCCACTCCTTTCCATTCCATTCCATTCCATTCCATTACATTCCATTCCACTCCTTTCCATTCCATTCCATTCCATTCCATTCCATTCCACTCCTTTCCATTCCTTTCCATTCCACTCCATTACATTCCATTCCATTCCATTCTATTCCGTTCCGTTCTGCTCGTGTTGATCAATCCATTCCATTCCATTCCATTCCATTCCATTCCATTCCATTCCATTCCATTCCATTCCATTCCATTCCATTCCATTCCATTCCATTCCGTTCTACTCGGGTTGATTCCATTCTATTCAATTCCATTCCATTCCATTCCATTCTATTCTGCACGAGTTGATTCCATTCCATTCCATTGCATTCTGTTCAGTTCTGTTCCGTTCGGTTCCATTCCGTTCTACTTTGGTTGATTGCATTCTATTCCATTCCACTCCATTCCATTCCATTCCATTCCATTCCATTCCATTCCATTCCATTCCCTTTTACTCGGGTTGATCATTCCATTCCATTCCATTCCTTTCCATTCCATTCCGTTCTGCTCGTGTTGATCATTCCATTCCATTCCATTCCATTCCATTCCATTCCATTCCATTCCATTCCATTCCATTGCATTCCATTCCATTCCATTCCTTTATACTCGGGTTGATCATTCCATTCCATTCCATTCCATTCCATTCCATTCCATTACATTCTATTCCATTGCGTTCCATTCCATTCCATTCCATTCCAGTCCATTCCGTTCTACTCGGGTTGAATCCGTTCTATTCCATTCCATTCCATTCCATTCCGTTCCATTCCGTTCCATTCCATTCCATTCCGTTCTACTCGGGTTGATTCCATTCTATTCCATTCCATTCCATTCCATTCCATTCCATTCCATTCCATTCCGTTCTACTCTGGTTGATCATTCCATTCCATTCCATTCCATTCCATTCCATTCCATTCCATTCCATTCCATTCCATTCCATTCCGTTCCATCCGTTCTACTCGGGTGGATCATTCCATTCCATTCCATTCCGTTCCATTCCATTCCATTCCATTCCATTCCATTCCGTTCTACTCGGGTTGATTCCATTCTATTCCATTCCATTCCATTAGATTCCATTTGATACCATTCCATTCCATTCCATTCCATTCCATTCCATTCCATTCCATTCCATTCCATTCCATTCAATTCCATTCCGCTCTACTCAGGTTGATTCCCTTCCACTCCATCCTGTTCCATTCCTTTCCGTTCCGTTCCGTTTTACTCGGGTTGATTCCATTCTATTCCATTCCATTCCATTCCATTCCGTTCTACTCGGGTTGATCATTCCATTCCATTCCATTCCATTCCATTCCATTCCATTCCATTCCATTCCATTCCATTCCATTCCATTCCATTCCGTTCTACTCGGGTTCTTTCCATTCCGTTCCATTCCATTCCGTTCTACTCGGGTTGATTCCATGCCACTCCATTCCATTCAGTTCCATTCCGTTCCGTTCCGTTCCGTTCTACTCGGGTTGAATCCATTCTATTCCATTCCATTCCATTAGATTCCATTTGATTCCATTCCATTCCATTCCGTTCTACTCGGGTTGATCATTCCATTCCATTCCATTCCTTTCCATTCCGTTCTGTTCTGCTCGTGTTGATCACTCCATTCCATTCCATTCCATTCCATTCCATTCCATTCCATTGCATTCCATTCCATTCCTTTCCATTCCACTTCGTTCCATTCCATTCCATTCCATTCCATTCCATTCCATTCTGCTCCGTTATACTCGGGTTTATTCTATTCTATTCCATTCCATTCCGTTCTGCTCTGGTTGATCATTCCATTCCATTCCATTCCATTCCATTCCATTCCATTGATTCCATTCCATTCCATTCCATTCCATTCCATTCCATTCCATTGCATTCCATTCCGTTCTACTCGGGTTCATTCCTTTCCATTCCATTCCATTCCATTCCATTCCATTCCATTCCATTCTACTCGGGTTGATTCCATTCTATTCCATTCCACTCCATTCGATTCCATTCGATTCCATTCCATTCCATTCCATTCCGTTCCACTCGGTTTCATTCCATTCCATTCCGTTCCGTTCCATTCCGTTCCGTTCCATTCCATTCCATTCCATTCCATTCCATTCCATTCCATTCCATTCCATTCCATTCCATTCCATTCCATTCCATTCCGTTCAACACGGGTTGATTCCATTCTATTCCATTCCATTCCATTCCATTCCATTCCATTCCATTCCAATCCGTTCTACTCGGGTTGATTCCATTCCATTCCATTCCGTTCCGTTAAGTTCCGTTCCGTTCCGTTCTACTCGGGTTGATTCCACTCTATTCCATTCCATTCCATTCCATTCTTTCTACTCGGGTTTATCATTCCATACCATTCCTTTCCATTCCTTTTCATTCCATTCCATTCCGTTGCGTTCCATTCCATTCCATTCCATTCCAGTCCATTCCGTTCTACTCGGGTTGAATCCATTCTATTCCATTCCATTCCATTCCATTCCGTTCCATTCCATTCCATTCCATTCCATTCCGTTCTACTCGGGTTGATTCCATTCTATTCCATTCCATTCCATTCCATTCCATTCCAATCCATTTCATTCCGTTCTTCTCGGGTTGATCATTCCATTCCATTCCATTCCATTCCATTCCATTCCATTCCATTCCATTCCATTCCGTTCTACTCGGGTGGATCATTCCATTCCATTCCATTCCGTTCCATTCCATTCAATTCCATTCCATTCCGTTCTACTCGGGTTGATTCCATTCTATTCCATTCCATTCCATTAGATTCCATTTGATTCCATTCCATTCCATTCCATTCCATTCCATTCCATTCCATTCCATTCCATTCCATTCCATTCTATTCAATTCCATTCCGTTCTACTCAGGTTGATTCCCTTCCACTCCATCCCGTTCCATTCCATTCCGTTCCGTTCCGTTCTACTCAGGTTGATTCCATTCTATTCCATTCCATTCCATTCCATTCCGTTCTACTCAGATTGATCATTCCATTCCATTCCATTCCATTCCATTCCATTCCATTCCATTCCATTCCATTCCATTCCATTCTTTTCCATTCAATTCCATTCCATTCCATTCCATTCCATTGTATTCCATTCCGTTCTACTCGGGTTGATTCCATTCCGTTCCGTTCCGCTCCGTTCCGTTCCGTTCTACTAGGGTTTATTCCATTCTATTCCATTCAATTCCATTCGATTCCATTCCAATCCATTCCGTTCCATTCCATTCCATTCCATTCCATTCCATTCCATTCCATTCCATTCCATTCCGTTCTACACGGGTTGATATTTCCATTCCATTCCATTCCATTCCATTCCATTCCATTCCATTCCATTCCATTCCATTCTAATCGTGTTGATTCCATTATATTCCATTCTAATCCATTCCATTCCATTCCATTCCATTCCATTCCATTCCATTCCATTCCATTGCATTCCACTCCATTCCGTTCTACTCGGGTTGATTCCATTCTATTCCATTCCACTCCATTCCATTCCATTCCATTCCATTCCGTTCCATTCTACTCGGGTTGATTCCATTCTATTCCATTCCATTCCATTCGACTCCATTCGATTCCATTCCATTCCATTCCATTCCATTCCATTCCGTTCTACTCGGTTTCATTCCATTCCATTCCGTTCCGTTCCATTCCGTTCCGTTTCATTCCATTCCATTCCATTCCATTCCGTTCCACTCGGGTTGATTCCATTCTATTCTATTCCATTCCATTCGATTCTATTCCATTCAATTCCATTCCATTCCATTCCATTCCATTCCATTCCATTCCATTCCATTCCATTCCATTCCTTTCAACTAGGGTTGCTTCCATTCTATTCCATTCCATTCCATTCCATTCCATTCCATTCCATTCAATTCCATTCCATTCCATTCCAATCCGTTCTACTCGGGTTGATTCCATTCCATTCCGTTCCGTTCCGTTCCTTTCCATTGCGTTCTACTCGGGTTGATTCCACTCTATTCCATTCCATTCCATTCCATTCCGTTCTACTCGGGTTGATCATTCCATTCCATTCCATTCCATTCCATTCCATTCCATTCCATTCCATTCCATTCCGTTGCGTTCTACTCGGGTTGATCATTCCATTCCATTCCATTCCATTCCATTCCATTCCATTCCATTCCATTCCATTCCATTCCATTCCATTCCGTTCTACTCGGGTTGATTCCATTCTATTCCACTCCATTCCATTCCATTCCATTCCATTCCATTCCATTCCATTCCATTCCATTCCATTCCATTCCATTCCACTGCTTTCCATTCCGTTCTACTCGGGTTCTTTCCATTCCATTCCGTTGCGTTCCATTCCATTCCATTCCATTCCAGTCCATTCCGTTCTACTCGGGTTGAATCCATTCTATTCCATTCCATTCCATTCCATTCCGTTCCATTCCATTCCATTCCATTCCATTCCATTCCTTTCCATTCCGTTCTACTCGGGTTGATTCCATTCTATTCCATTCCATTCCATTCCATTCCATTCAATTCCATTCCATTCCGTTCTACTCGGATAGATCATTCCATTCCATTCCATTCCATTCCATTCCATTCCATTCCATTCCATTCCATTCCGTTCTACTCGGGTGAATCATTCCATTCCATTCCTTTCCGTTCCATTCCATTCCATTCCATTCCATTCCGTTCTACTCGGGTTCATTCCATTCCGTTCCGTTCCGTTTCATTCCGTTCCGTTCCATTCCATTCCATTCCATTCCATTCCATTCGATTCCATTCCATTCCATTCCATTCAATTCCATTCCATTCCATTCCATTCCATTCCATTCCATTCCATTCCGTTCAACTCGGGTTGATTCCATTCTATTCCATTCCATTCCATTCCATTCAATTCCATTCCATTCCATTCCAATCCGTTCTACTCGGGTTGATTCCATTCCATTCCATTCCGTTCTATTCCGTTCCGTTCCGTTCCGTTCCGTTCTACTCGGGTTGGTTCTACTCTGGTTGATTCCACTCTATTCCGTTCCATTCCATTCCTTTCCTTTCTACTCGGATTGATCATTCCATTCCATTCCATTCCATTCCATTCCATTCCATTCCATTCCATTCCGTTGCATTCCATTCCATTCCATTCCATTCCAGTCCATTCCATTCCGTTCCATTCCATTCCATTCCATTCCATTCCCTTCAACTCGGGTTGATTCCATTCTATTCCATTCCATTCCATTCCATTCCTTTCCATTCCATTCCATTCCGTTCTACTCGGGTTGATCATTCCATTCCTTTCCATTCCATTCCATTCCATTCCATTCCATTCCATTCCATTCCATTCCATTCCGTTCTACTCGGGTTGATCGTTCCATTCCATTCCATTCCGTTCCATTCCATTCCATTCCTTTCCATTCCGATCTACTCGGGTTGATTCCATTCTATTCCATTCCATTCCATTAGATTCCATTTGATTCCATTCCATTCCATTCCATTCCATTCCATTCCATTCCATTCCATTCCATTCCATTCCATTCCATTCAATTCCATTCCGTTCTACTCAGGTTGATTCCCTTCCACTCCATCCCATTCCATTCCATTCCGTTCCGTTCCGTTCTACTCGGTTTGATTCCATTCTATTTCATTCCATTCCATTCCATTCCTTTCTACTCGGGTTGATCATTCCATTCCATTCCATTCCATTCCATTCCATTCCATTCCATTCCATTCCATTCCATTCCATTCCATTCCATTCGGTTCTACTCGGGTTCTTTCCATTCCGTTCCATTCCATTCCATTCTACTCGGGTTGATTCCATGCCACTCCATTCCATTCCGTTCCATTCCGTTCCGTTCCGTTCAGTTCTACTCGGGTTGAATCCATTCTATTCCATTCCATTCCATTCCATTCCATTCCATTCCATTCCATTCCATTCCATTCCATTCCGTTCTACTCGGGTTGATCATTCCATTCCATTCCGTTCTACTCGGTTTCATTCCATTCCATTCCGTTCCGTTCCATTCCGTTCCGTTCCATTCCATTCCATTCCATTCCATTCCGTTCTATTCGGGTTGATTCCATTCTATTCCATTCCATTCCATTCCATTCCATTCCATTCCATTCCATTGCATTCCATTCCATTCCATACCGTTCCATTCCATTCCGTTCAACTCGGGTTGATTCCATTCTATTGCATTCCATTCCATTCCATTCCATTCCATTCCATTCCAATCCGTTCTACTCGGGTTGATTCCATTCCATTCCGTTCCGTTCCGTTCCGATCCGCTCCGTTCCGTTCTACTCGGGTTGATTCCACTCTATTCCATTCCATTCCATTCCATTCCGTTCCATTCCATTCCGTTCTACTCGGGTTGATCATTCCATTCCATTCCATTCCATTCCACTCCATTCCATTCCGTTCCGTTCTACTCGGGTTGATCATTCCATTCCATTCCATTCCATTCCATTCCATTCCATTCTACTCGGGTTGATTCCATTCTATTCCATTCCATTCCATTCCATTCCATTCCATTCGATTCGATTCCATTCGATTCCCTTCGATTCCCTTCGATTCCATTCCATTCCATTCCATTCCATTCCATTCCTTTCCGTTCTACTCTGGTTCATTCCATTCCATTCCGTTCCGTTCCATTGCATTCCATTCCATTCCATTCCGTTCTACTCGGGTTGATTCCACTCTATTCCATTCCATTCCATTCCATTCCATTCCATTCCATTCCATTCCATTCCATTCCATTCCATTCCATTCCATTCCATTCCATTCCATTCCTTTCCATTCCATTCCGTTCTACTCGGGTTGATTCCATTCTATTCCAATCCATTCCATTCCATTCCATTCCATTCCATTCCGTTCTACTTGAGTTCATTCCATTCCGTTCCGCTCCGTTCCGTTCCGTTCCATTCTATTCCATTCCATTCCGTTCTACTCGAGTTGATTCCATTCTACTCCATTCCATTCCATTCGATTCCATTCCGTTCTACTCGGGTTAATCATTCCATTCCATTCCATTCCATTCCATTCCATTCCATTCCATTCCATTCCATTCCATTCCATTCCATTCTACTCGGGTTGATCATTCCTATCAATTCCATTCCATTCCATTCCATTCCAATCCATCCAATTCCGTTCTACTCGGGTTCATTCCATTCCATTCCATTCCTTTCCATTCCACTCCATACCATTCCATTCCGTTCTACTCGGGTTGATTCCATTCTATTCAATACCATCCCATTCCATTCCATTCCATTCCATTCCATTCCATTCCATTCCATTCCATTCAATTCCATTCCATTCTACTCGGTTGATTCCATTCTATTCCATTCCATTCCTTTCGATTCCATTCGATTTGATTCGATTCCATTCCATTCAATTCCATTCCATTCCATTCCTTTCTACTCGGGTTCATTCCATTCCGTTCCGTTCCATTCTGTTCCGTTCCGTTCCATTCCATTCCATTCCATTCCATTCCATTCCGTTCTACTCGGGTTGATTCCATTCTATTCCATTCCATTCCATTCCATTCGATTCCATTCGTTTCCATTCCATTCCATTCCATTCCATTCCATTCCATTCCATTCTATTCTACTCGGGTTGATTCCATTCCATTCCATTGCATTCTGTTCCGTTCCATTCTGTTCCGTTCCGTTCCGTTCTACTCTGGTTGATTCCATTCTATTCCATTCCATTCCATTCCATTCCATTCCATTCCGTTTTACTTGGGTTGATCATTCCATTCCATTCCATTCCATTCCATTCCATTCTGTTCCGTTCTGCTCGGGTTGATCATTCCATTCCATTCCATTCCATTCCATTCCATTCCATTCCATTCCATTCCATTCCGTTCTACTCGGGTTGATTCCATTCCGTTCTGTTCCGCTCCGTTCCGTTCCGTTGTACTCAGGTTTACTCCATTCTTTTCCATTCCATTCCATTCCATTCCATTCCATTCCATTCCATTCCATTCCATTCCATTCCTTTCCATTCCATTCCGTTCTGCTCGGGTTGATCTTTCCATTCCATTCCATTCCATTCCATTCCATTCCATTCCATTCCATTCCTTTCCATTCCATTCGATTCCATTCCATTCCATTCCATTCCATTCCGTTCTACTCGGGTTGATTCCATTCCGTTCCGTTCCGCTCCGTTCCGTTCCGTTCTACTTGGGTTTACTCCATTCTATTCCATTCCATTGCATTCCATTCCATTCCATTCCATTCCTTTCCATTCCATTCCGTTCTACTCGGGTTGATCATTCCATTCCATTCCATTCCATTCCATTCCATTCCATTCCATTCCATTCCATTCCATTCCATTCCATTCCACTCCTTTCCATTCCATTCCATTCCATTCCATTCCATTCCATTCCACTCCTTTCCATTCCATTCCATTCCATTCCATTACATTCCATTCCACTCCTTTCCATTCCATTCCATTCCATTCCATTCCATTCCACTCCTTTCCATTCCTTTCCATTCCACTCCATTACATTCCATTCCATTCCATTCTATTCCGTTCCGTTCTGCTCGTGTTGATCAATCCATTCCATTCCATTCCATTCCATTCCATTCCATTCCATTCCATTCCATTCCATTCCATTCCATTCCATTCCATTCCATTCCATTCCATTCCATTCCGTTCTACTCGGGTTGATTCCATTCTATTCAATTCCATTCCATTCCATTCCATTCTATTCTGCACGAGTTGATTCCATTCCATTCCATTGCATTCTGTTCAGTTCTGTTCCGTTCGGTTCCATTCCGTTCTACTTTGGTTGATTGCATTCTATTCCATTCCACTCCATTCCATTCCATTCCATTCCATTCCATTCCATTCCATTCCATTCCATTCCCTTTTACTCGTGTTGATCATTCCATTCCATTCCATTCCTTTCCATTCCGTTCCGTTCTGCTCGTGTTGATCATTCCATTCCATTCCATTCCATTCCATTCCATTCCATTCCATTCCATTCCATTCCATTCCATTGCATTCCATTCCATTCCATTCCGTTCCATTCCATTCCATTCCGTTCTACTCGGGTTGATTCCATTCTATTCCATTCCATTCCATTCCATTCCATTCCATTCCATTCCATTCCGTTCTACTCTGGTTGATCATTCCATTCCATTCCATTCCATTCCATTCCATTCCATTCCATTCCATTCCATTCCATTCCATTCCGTTCCATCCGTTCTACTCGGGTGGATCATTCCATTCCATTCCATTCCGTTCCATTCCATTCCATTCCATTCCATTCCATTCCGTTCTACTCGGGTTGATTCCATTCTATTCCATTCCATTCCATTAGATTCCATTTGATACCATTCCATTCCATTCCATTCCATTCCATTCCATTCCATTCCATTCCATTCCATTCCATTCAATTCCATTCCGCTCTACTCAGGTTGATTCCCTTCCACTCCATCCTGTTCCATTCCTTTCCGTTCCGTTCCGTTTTACTCGGGTTGATTCCATTCTATTCCATTCCATTCCATTCCATTCCGTTCTACTCGGGTTGATCATTCCATTCCATTCCATTCCATTCCATTCCATTCCATTCCATTCCATTCCATTCCATTCCATTCCATTCCGTTCCATTCCATTCCATTCCATTCCATTCCATTCCATTCCGTTCTACTCGGGTTCTTTCCATTCCGTTCCATTCCATTCCGTTCTACTCGGGTTGATTCCATGCCACTCCATTCCATTCAGTTCCATTCCGTTCCGTTCCGTTCCGTTCTACTCGGGTTGAATCCATTCTATTCCATTCCATTCCATTAGATTCCATTTGATTCCATTCCATTCCATTCCGTTCTACTCGGGTTGATCATTCCATTCCATTCCATTCCTTTCCATTCCGTTCTGTTCTGCTCGTGTTGATCACTCCATTCCATTCCATTCCATTCCATTCCATTCCATTCCATTCCATTCCATTCCTTTCCGTTCTACTCTGGTTCATTCCATTCC
Organism: Gorilla gorilla gorilla; assembly: GCF_029281585.2. NCBI lineage: Eukaryota > Metazoa > Chordata > Mammalia > Primates > Hominidae > Gorilla > Gorilla gorilla. The sequence goes on from NC_073239.2 coordinate 60,303,692, forward strand.
ATTCCGTTCCGTTCCATTGCATTCCATTCCATTCCATTCCGTTCTACTCGGGTTGATTCCACTCTATTCCATTCCATTCCATTCCATTCCATTCCATTCCATTCCATTCCATTCCATTCCATTCCATTCCATTCCATTCCATTCCATTCCATTCCTTTCCATTCCATTCCGTTCTACTCGGGTTGATTCCATTCTATTCCAATCCATTCCATTCCATTCCATTCCATTCCATTCCGTTCTACTTGAGTTCATTCCATTCCGTTCCGCTCCGTTCCGTTCCGTTCCATTCTATTCCATTCCATTCCGTTCTACTCGAGTTGATTCCATTCTACTCCATTCCATTCCATTCGATTCCATTCCGTTCTACTCGGGTTAATCATTCCATTCCATTCCATTCCATTCCATTCCATTCCATTCCATTCCATTCCATTCCATTCCATTCTACTCGGGTTGATCATTCCTATCAATTCCATTCCATTCCATTCCATTCCAATCCATCCAATTCCGTTCTACTCGGGTTCATTCCATTCCATTCCATTCCTTTCCATTCCACTCCATACCATTCCATTCCGTTCTACTCGGGTTGATTCCATTCTATTCAATACCATCCCATTCCATTCCATTCCATTCCATTCCATTCCATTCCATTCCATTCCATTCAATTCCATTCCATTCTACTCGGTTGATTCCATTCTATTCCATTCCATTCCTTTCGATTCCATTCGATTTGATTCGATTCCATTCCATTCAATTCCATTCCATTCCATTCCTTTCTACTCGGGTTCATTCCATTCCGTTCCGTTCCATTCTGTTCCGTTCCGTTCCATTCCATTCCATTCCATTCCATTCCATTCCGTTCTACTCGGGTTGATTCCATTCTATTCCATTCCATTCCATTCCATTCGATTCCATTCGTTTCCATTCCATTCCATTCCATTCCATTCCATTCCATTCCATTCTATTCTACTCGGGTTGATTCCATTCCATTCCATTGCATTCTGTTCCGTTCCATTCTGTTCCGTTCCGTTCCGTTCTACTCTGGTTGATTCCATTCTATTCCATTCCATTCCATTCCATTCCATTCCATTCCGTTTTACTTGGGTTGATCATTCCATTCCATTCCATTCCATTCCATTCCATTCTGTTCCGTTCTGCTCGGGTTGATCATTCCATTCCATTCCATTCCATTCCATTCCATTCCATTCCATTCCATTCCATTCCGTTCTACTCGGGTTGATTCCATTCCGTTCTGTTCCGCTCCGTTCCGTTCCGTTGTACTCAGGTTTACTCCATTCTTTTCCATTCCATTCCATTCCATTCCATTCCATTCCATTCCATTCCATTCCATTCCATTCCTTTCCATTCCATTCCGTTCTGCTCGGGTTGATCTTTCCATTCCATTCCATTCCATTCCATTCCATTCCATTCCATTCCATTCCATTCCTTTCCATTCCATTCGATTCCATTCCATTCCATTCCATTCCATTCCGTTCTACTCGGGTTGATTCCATTCCGTTCCGTTCCGCTCCGTTCCGTTCCGTTCTACTTGGGTTTACTCCATTCTATTCCATTCCATTGCATTCCATTCCATTCCATTCCATTCCTTTCCATTCCATTCCGTTCTACTCGGGTTGATCATTCCATTCCATTCCATTCCATTCCATTCCATTCCATTCCATTCCATTCCATTCCATTCCATTCCATTCCACTCCTTTCCATTCCATTCCATTCCATTCCATTCCATTCCATTCCACTCCTTTCCATTCCATTCCATTCCATTCCATTACATTCCATTCCACTCCTTTCCATTCCATTCCATTCCATTCCATTCCATTCCACTCCTTTCCATTCCTTTCCATTCCACTCCATTACATTCCATTCCATTCCATTCTATTCCGTTCCGTTCTGCTCGTGTTGATCAATCCATTCCATTCCATTCCATTCCATTCCATTCCATTCCATTCCATTCCATTCCATTCCATTCCATTCCATTCCATTCCATTCCATTCCATTCCATTCCATTCCGTTCTACTCGGGTTGATTCCATTCTATTCAATTCCATTCCATTCCATTCCATTCTATTCTGCACGAGTTGATTCCATTCCATTCCATTGCATTCTGTTCAGTTCTGTTCCGTTCGGTTCCATTCCGTTCTACTTTGGTTGATTGCATTCTATTCCATTCCACTCCATTCCATTCCATTCCATTCCATTCCATTCCATTCCATTCCATTCCATTCCCTTTTACTCGTGTTGATCATTCCATTCCATTCCATTCCTTTCCATTCCGTTCCGTTCTGCTCGTGTTGATCATTCCATTCCATTCCATTCCATTCCATTCCATTCCATTCCATTCCATTCCATTCCATTCCATTGCATTCCATTCCATTCCATTCCTTTATACTCGGGTTGATCATTCCATTCCATTCCATTCCATTCCATTCCATTCCATTCCATTCCATTACATTCTATTCCATTGCGTTCCATTCCATTCCATTCCATTCCAGTCCATTCCGTTCTACTCGGGTTGAATCCATTCTATTCCATTCCATTCCATTCCATTCCGTTCCATTCCGTTCCATTCCATTCCATTCCGTTCTACTCGGGTTGATTCCATTCTATTCCATTCCATTCCATTCCATTCCATTCCATTCCATTCCATTCCGTTCTACTCTGGTTGATCATTCCATTCCATTCCATTCCATTCCATTCCATTCCATTCCATTCCATTCCATTCCATTCCATTCCGTTCCATCCGTTCTACTCGGGTGGATCATTCCATTCCATTCCATTCCGTTCCATTCCATTCCATTCCATTCCATTCCATTCCGTTCTACTCGGGTTGATTCCATTCTATTCCATTCCATTCCATTAGATTCCATTTGATACCATTCCATTCCATTCCATTCCATTCCATTCCATTCCATTCCATTCCATTCCATTCCATTCAATTCCATTCCGCTCTACTCAGGTTGATTCCTTTCCACTCCATCCTGTTCCATTCCTTTCCGTTCCGTTCCGTTTTACTCGGGTTGATTCCATTCTATTCCATTCCATTCCATTCCATTCCGTTCTACTCGGGTTGATCATTCCATTCCATTCCATTCCATTCCATTCCATTCCATTCCATTCCATTCCATTCCATTCCATTCCATTCCGTTCCATTCCATTCCATTCCATTCCATTCCATTCCATTCCGTTCTACTCGGGTTCTTTCCATTCCGTTCCATTCCATTCCGTTCTACTCGGGTTGATTCCATGCCACTCCATTCCATTCAGTTCCATTCCGTTCCGTTCCGTTCCGTTCTACTCGGGTTGAATCCATTCTATTCCATTCCATTCCATTAGATTCCATTTGATTCCATTCCATTCCATTCCGTTCTACTCGGGTTGATCATTCCATTCCATTCCATTCCTTTCCATTCCGTTCTGTTCTGCTCGTGTTGATCACTCCATTCCATTCCATTCCATTCCATTCCATTCCATTCCATTGCATTCCATTCCATTCCTTTCCATTCCACTTCGTTCCATTCCATTCCATTCCATTCCATTCCATTCCATTCTGCTCCGTTATACTCGGGTTTATTCTATTCTATTCCATTCCATTCCGTTCTGCTCTGGTTGATCATTCCATTCCTTTCCATTCCATTCCATTCCATTCCATTCCATTCCATTCCATTCCATTCTACTCGGGTTGATTCCATTCTATTCCATTCCACTCCATTCGATTCCATTCGATTCCATTCCATTCCATTCCATTCCGTTCCACTCGGTTTCATTCCATTCCATTCCGTTCCGTTCCATTCCGTTCCGTTCCATTCCATTCCATTCCATTCCATTCCATTCCATTCCATTCCATTCCATTCCATTCCATTCCATTCCATTCCATTCCATTCCATTCCGTTCAACACGGGTTGATTCCATTCTATTCCATTCCATTCCATTCCATTCCATTCCATTCCATTCCAATCCGTTCTACTCGGGTTGATTCCATTCCATTCCATTCCGTTCCGTTAAGTTCCGTTCCGTTCCGTTCTACTCGGGTTGATTCCACTCTATTCCATTCCATTCCATTCCATTCTTTCTACTCGGGTTTATCATTCCATACCATTCCTTTCCATTCCTTTTCATTCCATTCCATTCCGTTGCGTTCCATTCCATTCCATTCCATTCCAGTCCATTCCGTTCTACTCGGGTTGAATCCATTCTATTCCATTCCATTCCATTCCATTCCGTTCCATTCCATTCCATTCCATTCCATTCCGTTCTACTCGGGTTGATTCCATTCTATTCCATTCCATTCCATTCCATTCCATTCCAATCCATTTCATTCCGTTCTTCTCGGGTTGATCATTCCATTCCATTCCATTCCATTCCATTCCATTCCATTCCATTCCATTCCATTCCGTTCTACTCGGGTGGATCATTCCATTCCATTCCATTCCGTTCCATTCCATTCAATTCCATTCCATTCCGTTCTACTCGGGTTGATTCCATTCTATTCCATTCCATTCCATTAGATTCCATTTGATTCCATTCCATTCCATTCCATTCCATTCCATTCCATTCCATTCCATTCCTTTCCATTCCATTCTATTCAATTCCATTCCGTTCTACTCAGGTTGATTCCCTTCCACTCCATCCCGTTCCATTCCATTCCGTTCCGTTCCGTTCTACTCAGGTTGATTCCATTCTATTCCATTCCATTCCATTCCATTCCGTTCTACTCAGATTGATCATTCCATTCCATTCCATTCCATTCCATTCCATTCCATTCCATTCCATTCCATTCCATTCCATTCTTTTCCATTCAATTCCATTCCATTCCATTCCATTCCATTGCATTCCATTCCGTTCTACTCGGGTTGATTCCATTCCGTTCCGTTCCGCTCCGTTCCGTTCCGTTCTACTAGGGTTTATTCCATTCTATTCCATTCAATTCCATTCGATTCCATTCCAATCCATTCCGTTCCATTCCATTCCATTCCATTCCATTCCATTCCATTCCATTCCATTCCATTCCGTTCTACTCGGGTTGATATTTCCATTCCATTCCATTCCATTCCATTCCATTCCATTCCATTCCATTCCATTCCATTCTAATCGTGTTGATTCCATTATATTCCATTCTAATCCATTCCATTCCATGCCATTCCATTCCATTCCATTCCATTCCATTCCATTGCATTCCACTCCATTCCGTTCTACTCGGGTTGATTCCATTCTATTCCATTCCACTCCATTGCATTCCATTCCATTCCATTCCGTTCCATTCTACTCGGGTTGATTCCATTCTATTCCATTCCATTCCATTCGACTCCATTCGATTCCATTCCATTCCATTCCATTCCATTCCATTCCGTTCTACTCGGTTTCATTCCATTCCATTCCGTTCCGTTCCATTCCGTTCCGTTTCATTCCATTCCATTCCATTCCATTCCGTTCCACTCGGGTTGATTCCATTCTATTCTATTCCATTCCATTCGATTCTATTCCATTCAATTCCATTCCATTCCATTCCATTCCATTCCATTCCATTCCATTCCATTCCATTCCTTTCAACTAGGGTTGCTTCCATTCTATTCCATTCCATTCCATTCCATTCCATTCCATTCCATTCCATTCAATTCCATTCCATTCCATTCCAATCCGTTCTACTCGGGTTGATTCCATTCCATTCCGTTCCGTTCCGTTCCTTTCCATTGCGTTCTACTCGGGTTGATTCCACTCTATTCCATTCCATTCCATTCCATTCCGTTCTACTCGGGTTGATCATTCCATTCCATTCCATTCCATTCCATTCCATTCCATTCCATTCCATTCCGTTGCGTTCTACTCGGGTTGATCATTCCATTCCATTCCATTCCATTCCATTCCATTCCATTCCATTCCATTCCATTCCATTCCATTCCATTCCGTTCTACTCGGGTTGATTCCATTCTATTCCACTCCATTCCATTCCATTCCATTCCATTCCATTCCATTCCATTCCATTCCATTCCATTCCATTCCACTGCTTTCCATTCCGTTCTACTCGGGTTCTTTCCATTCCATTCCGTTGCGTTCCATTCCATTCCATTCCATTCCAGTCCATTCCGTTCTACTCGGGTTGAATCCATTCTATTCCATTCCATTCCATTCCATTCCGTTCCATTCCATTCCATTCCATTCCATTCCATTCCTTTCCATTCCGTTCTACTCGGGTTGATTCCATTCTATTCCATTCCATTCCATTCCATTCCATTCAATTCCATTCCATTCCGTTCTACTCGGATAGATCATTCCATTCCATTCCATTCCATTCCATTCCATTCCATTCCATTCCATTCCATTCCATTCCATTCCGTTCTACTCGGGTGAATCATTCCATTCCATTCCTTTCCGTTCCATTCCATTCCATTCCATTCCATTCCGTTCTACTCGGGTTCATTCCATTCCGTTCCGTTCCGTTTCATTCCGTTCCGTTCCATTCCATTCCATTCCATTCCATTCCATTCCATTCGATTCCATTCCATTCCATTCCATTCCATTCAATTCCATTCCATTCCATTCCATTCCATTCCATTCCATTCCATTCCATTCCGTTCAACTCGGGTTGATTCCATTCTGTTCCATTCCATTCCATTCCATTCAATTCCATTCCATTCCATTCCAATCCGTTCTACTCGGGTTGATTCCATTCCATTCCATTCCGTTCCATTCCGTTCCGTTCCGTTCCGTTCCGTTCTACTCGGGTTGGTTCTACTCTGGTTGATTCCACTCTATTCCGTTCCATTCCATTCCTTTCCTTTCTACTCGGATTGATCATTCCATTCCATTCCATTCCATTCCATTCCATTCCATTCCATTCCATTCCATTCCGTTGCATTCCATTCCATTCCATTCCATTCCAGTCCATTCCATTCCGTTCCATTCCATTCCATTCCATTCCATTCCCTTCAACTCGGGTTGATTCCATTCTATTCCATTCCATTCCATTCCATTCCTTTCCATTCCATTCCATTCCGTTCTACTCGGGTTGATCATTCCATTCCTTTCCATTCCATTCCATTCCATTCCATTCCATTCCATTCCATTCCATTCCATTCCATTCCATTCCGTTCTACTCGGGTTGATCGTTCCATTCCATTCCATTCCGTTCCATTCCATTCCATTCCTTTCCATTCCGATCTACTCGGGTTGATTCCATTCTATTCCATTCCATTCCATTAGATTCCATTTGATTCCATTCCATTCCATTCCATTCCATTCCATTCCATTCCATTCCATTCCATTCCATTCCATTCAATTCCATTCCGTTCTACTCAGGTTGATTCCCTTCCACTCCATCCCATTCCATTCCATTCCGTTCCGTTCCGTTCTACTCGGTTTGATTCCATTCTATTCCATTCCATTCCATTCCATTCCTTTCTACTCGGGTTGATCATTCCATTCCATTCCATTCCATTCCATTCCATTCCATTCCATTCCATTCCATTCCATTCCATTCCATTCCATTCCATTCGGTTCTACTCGGGTTCTTTCCATTCCGTTCCATTCCATTCCGTTCTACTCGGGTTGATTCCATGCCACTCCATTCCATTCCGTTCCATTCCGTTCCGTTCCGTTCCGTTCTACTCGGGTTGAATCCATTCTATTCCATTCCATTCCATTCCATTCCATTCCATTCCATTCCATTCCATTCCGTTCTACTCGGGTTGATCATTCCATTCCATTCCGTTCTACTCGGTTTCATTCCATTCCATTCCGTTCCGTTCCATTCCGTTCCGTTCTATTCCATTCCATTCCATTCCATTCCGTTCTATTCGGGTTGATTCCATTCTATTCCATTCCATTCCATTCCATTCCATTCCATTCCATTCCATTGCATTCCATTCCATTCCATTCCATTCCATTCCAATCCGTTCTACTCGGGTTGATTCCATTCCATTCCGTTCCGTTCCGTTCCGATCCGCTCCGTTCCGTTCTACTCGGGTTGATTCCACTCTATTCCATTGCATTCCATTCCATTCCGTTCCATTCCATTCCGTTCTACTCGGGTTGATCATTCCATTCCATTCCATTCCATTCCACTCCATTCCATTCCGTTCCGTTCTACTCGGGTTGATCATTCCATTCCATTCCATTCCATTCCATTCCATTCCATTCTACTCGGGTTGATTCCATTCTATTCCATTCCATTCCATTCCATTCCATTCCATTCGATTCGATTCCATTCCATTCCATTCCATTCCATTCAGTTCTACTCAGGTTGATTCCATTCCATTCCATTCCATTCCATTCCTTTCCATTCCTTTCCATTCCATTCTATTCCATTCCATTCCATTCCATTCCATTCTACTCGGGTTGATTCCATTCTACTCAATTCCATTCTATTCGATTCCATTCGATTCCCTTCGATTCCCTTCGATTCCATTCCATTCCATTCCATTCCATTCCATTCCTTTCCGTTCTACTCTGGTTCATTCCATTCCATTCCGTTCCGTTCCATTGCATTCCATTCCATTCCATTCCGTTCTACTCGGGTTGATTCCATTCTATTCCATTCCATTCCATTCCATTCCATTCCATTCCATTCCATTCCATTCCATTCCATTCCTTTCCATTCCATTCCGTTCTACTCGGGTTGATTCCATTCTATTCCAATCCATTCCATTCCATTCCATTCCATTCCATTCCGTTCTACTTGAGTTCATTCCATTCCGTTCCGCTCCGTTCCGTTCCGTTCCATTCTATTCCATTCCATTCCGTTCTACTCGAGTTGATTCCATTCTACTCCATTCCATTCCATTCGATTCCATTCCGTTCTACTCGGGTTAATCATTCCATTCCATTCCATTCCATTCCATTCCATTCCATTCCATTCCATTCCATTCCATTCTACTCGGGTTGATCATTCCTATCAATTCCATTCCATTCCATTCCATTCCAATCCATCCAATTCCGTTCTACTCGGGTTCATTCCATTCCATTCCATTCCTTTCCATTCCACTCCATACCATTCCATTCCGTTCTACTCGGGTTGATTCCATTCTATTCAATACCATCCCATTCCATTCCATTCCATTCCATTCCATTCCATTCCATTCCATTCCATTCCATTCCATTCCATTCAATTCCATTCCATTCTACTCGGTTGATTCCATTCTATTCCATTCCATTCCTTTCGATTCCATTCGATTTGATTCGATTCCATTCCATTCCATTCCATTCCATTCCATTCCTTTCTACTCGGGTTCATTCCATTCCGTTCCGTTCCATTCTGTTCCGTTCCGTTCCATTCCATTCCATTCCATTCCATTCCATTCCGTTCTACTCGGGTTGATTCCATTCTATTCCATTCCATTCCATTCCATTCGATTCCATTCGATTCCATTCCATTCCATTCCATTCCATTCCATTCCATTCCATTCTATTCTACTCGGGTTGATTCCATTCCATTCCATTGCATTCTGTTCCGTTCCATTCTGTTCCGTTCCGTTCCGTTCTACTCTGGTTGATTCCATTCTATTCCATTCCATTCCATTCCATTCCATTCCATTCCGTTTTACTTGGGTTGATCATTCCATTCCATTCCATTCCATTCCATTCCATTCTGTTCCGTTCTGCTCGGGTTGATCATTCCATTCCATTCCATTCCATTCCATTCCATTCCATTCCATTCCATTCCGTTCTACTCGGGTTGATTCCATTCCGTTCTGTTCCGCTCCGTTCCGTTCCGTTGTACTCAGGTTTACTCCATTCTTTTCCATTCCATTCCATTCCATTCCATTCCATTCCATTCCATTCCATTCCATTCCTTTCCATTCCATTCCGTTCTGCTCGGGTTGATCTTTCCATTCCATTCCATTCCATTCCATTCCATTCCATTCCTTTCCATTCCATTCGATTCCATTCCATTCCATTCCATTCCATTCCGTTCTACTCGGGTTGATTCCATTCCGTTCCGTTCCGCTCCGTTCCGTTCCGTTCTACTTGAGTTTACTCCATTCTATTCCATTCCATTGCATTCCGTTCCATTCCATTCCATTCCATTCCATTCCGTTCTGCTCGGGTTGATCATTCCATTCCATTCCATTCCATTCCATTCCATTCCATTCCATTCCATTCCATTCCATTCCATTCCATTCCGTTCTACTCGGGTTGATTCCATTCTATTCCATTCCATTCCATTCCATTCCATTCCAATCCATTTCATTCCGTTCTTCTCGGGTTGATCATTCCATTCCATTCCATTCCATTCCATTCCATTCCATTCCATTCCATTCCATTCCGTTCTACTCGGGTGGATCATTCCATTCCATTCCATTCCGTTCCATTCCATTCAATTCCATTCCATTCCGTTCTACTCGGGTTGATTCCATTCTATTCCATTCCATTCCATTAGATTCCATTTGATTCCATTCCATTCCATTCCATTCCATTCCATTCCATTCCATTCCATTCCTTTCCATTCCATTCTATTCAATTCCATTCCGTTCTACTCAGGTTGATTCCCTTCCACTCCATCCCGTTCCATTCCATTCCGTTCCGTTCCGTTCTACTCAGGTTGATTCCATTCTATTCCATTCCATTCCATTCCATTACGTTCTACACAGATTGATCATTCCATTCCATTCCATTCCATTCCATTCCATTCCATTACATTCCATTCCATTCCATTCCATTCCATTCCATTCTTTTCCATTCAATTCCATTCCATTCCATTCCATTCCATTGCATTCCATTCCGTTCTACTCGGGTTGATTCCATTCCGTTCCGTTCTGCTCCGTTCCGTTCCGTTCTACTAGGGTTTATTCCATTCTATTCCATTCAATTCCATTCGATTCCATTCCAATCCATTCCGTTCCATTCCATTCCATTCCATTCCATTCCATTCCATTCCATTCCATTCCATTCCATTCCATTCCGTTCTACTCGGGTTGATATTTCCATTCCATTCCATTCCATTCCATTCCATTCCATTCCATTCCATTCCATTCCATTCCATTCTAATCGTGTTGATTCCATTATATTCCATTCTAATCCATTCCATTCCATGCCATTCCATTCCATTCCATTCCATTCCATTCCATTGCATTCCACTCCATTCCGTTCTACTCGGGTTGATTCCATTCTATTCCATTCCACTCCATTCCATTCCATTCCATTCCATTCCGTTCCATTCTACTCGGGTTGATTCCATTCTATTCCATTCCATTCCATTCGACTCCATTCGATTCCATTCCATTCCATTCCATTCCATTCCATTCCGTTCTACTCGGTTTCATTCCATTCCATTCCGTTCCGTTCCATTCCGTTCCGTTTCATTCCATTCCATTCCATTCCATTCCGTTCCACTCGGGTTGATTCCATTCTATTCTATTCCATTCCATTCGATTCTATTCCATTCAATTCCATTCCATTCCATTCCATTCCATTCCATTCCATTCCATTCCATTCCATTCCATTCCTTTCAACTAGGGTTGCTTCCATTCTATTCCATTCCATTCCATTCCATTCCATTCCATTCCATTCCATTCAATTCCATTCCATTCCATTCCAATCCGTTCTACTCGGGTTGATTCCATTCCATTCCGTTCCGTTCCGTTCCTTTCCATTGCGTTCTACTCGGGTTGATTCCACTCTATTCCATTCCATTCCATTCCATTCCGTTCTACTCGGGTTGATCATTCCATTCCATTCCATTCCATTCCATTCCATTCCATTCCATTCCATTCCATTCCATTCCGTTGCGTTCTACTCGGGTTGATCATTCCATTCCATTCCATTCCATTCCATTCCATTCCATTCCATTCCATTCCATTCCATTCCGTTCTACTCGGGTTGATTCCATTCTATTCCACTCCATTCCATTCCATTCCATTCCATTCCATTCCATTCCATTCCATTCCATTCCATTCCACTGCTTTCCATTCCGTTCTACTCGGGTTCTTTCCATTCCATTCCGTTGCGTTCCATTCCATTCCATTCCATTCCAGTCCATTCCGTTCTACTCGGGTTGAATCCATTCTATTCCATTCCATTCCATTCCATTCCGTTCCATTCCATTCCATTCCATTCCATTCCATTCCTTTCCATTCCGTTCTACTCGGGTTGATTCCATTCTATTCCATTCCATTCCATTCCATTCCATTCAATTCCATTCCATTCCGTTCTACTCAGATAGATCATTCCATTCCATTCCATTCCATTCCATTCCATTCCATTCCATTCCATTCCGTTCTACTCGGGTGAATCATTCCATTCCATTCCTTTCCGTTCCATTCCATTCCATTCCATTCCATTCCGTTCTACTCGGGTTCATTCCATTCCGTTCCGTTCCGTTTCATTCCGTTCCGTTCCATTCCATTCCATTCCATTCCATTCCATTCCATTCGATTCCATTCCATTCCATTCCATTCAATTCCATTCCATTCCATTCCATTCCATTCCATTCCATTCCATTCCGTTCAACTCGGGTTGATTCCATTCTATTCCATTCCATTCCATTCCATTCAATTCCATTCCATTCCATTCCAATCCGTTCTACTCGGGTTGATTCCATTCCATTCCATTCCGTTCCATTCCGTTCCGTTCCGTTCCGTTCCGTTCTACTCGGGTTGGTTCTACTCTGGTTGATTCCACTCTATTCCGTTCCATTCCATTCCTTTCCTTTCTACTCGGATTGATCATTCCATTCCATTCCATTCCATTCCATTCCATTCCATTCCATTCCATTCCATTCCATTCCGTTGCATTCCATTCCATTCCATTCCATTCCAGTCCATTCCATTCCGTTCCATTCCATTCCATTCCATTCCATTCCCTTCAACTCGGGTTGATTCCATTCTATTCCATTCCATTCCATTCCATTCCTTTCCATTCCATTCCATTCCGTTCTACTCGGGTTGATCATTCCATTCCTTTCCATTCCATTCCATTCCATTCCATTCCATTCCATTCCATTCCATTCCATTCCATTCCGTTCTACTCGGGTTGATCGTTCCATTCCATTCCATTCCGTTCCATTCCATTCCATTCCTTTCCATTCCGATCTAGTCGGGTTGATTCCATTCTATTCCATTCCATTCCATTAGATTCCATTTGATTCCATTCCATTCCATTCCATTCCATTCCATTCCATTCCATTCCATTCCATTCCATTCCATTCCATTCCATTCAATTCCATTCCGTTCTACTCAGGTTGATTCCCTTCCACTCCATCCCATTCCATTCCATTCCGTTCCGTTCCGTTCTACTCGGTTTGATTCCATTCTATTCCATTCCATTCCATTCCATTCCTTTCTACTCGGGTTGATCATTCCATTCCATTCCATTCCATTCCATTCCATTCCATTCCATTCCATTCGGTTCTACTCGGGTTCTTTCCATTCCGTTCCATTCCATTCCGTTCTACTCGGGTTGATTCCATGCCACTCCATTCCATTCCGTTCCATTCCGTTCCGTTCCGTTCCGTTCTACTCGGGTTGAATCCATTCTATTCCATTCCATTCCATTCCATTCCATTCCATTCCATTCCATTCCATTCCGTTCTACTCGGGTTGATCATTCCATTCCATTCCGTTCTACTCGGTTTCATTCCATTCCATTCCGTTCCGTTCCATTCCGTTCCGTTCCATTCCATTCCATTCCATTCCATTCCGTTCTATTCGGGTTGATTCCATTCTATTCCATTCCGTTCCATTCCATTCCATTCCATTCCGTTCTACTCGGGTAGATTCCATTCGATTCCATTCCATTCCATTCCATTCTATTCCATTCCGTTCTACTCGGGTTAGTCATTCCCTTCCATTCCATTCCATTCCATTCGACTCCATTCCATTCGATTGCATTTCATTCCTCTCCGTTCTACTCGGATTGATCATTCCATTCCATTCCATTCCATTCCATTCCATTCCATTGCATTACATTCCGTTCTACTCGGGTCCATTCCATTCCATTCCATTCCATTCCATTCCATTCCATTCCATTCTACTCTGGTTGATTCCATTCTATTCCATTCCATTCCTTTCCATTCCATTCCATTCCATTCCATTCCATTCCATTCCATTCCATTCCATACCATTCCATTCCATTCCGTTCCGCTCCGTTCCGTTCCGTTCCGTTCTACTCGTGTTCATTGCATTCTATTACATTCCATTCCATTCCATTCCATTCCATTCTATTCCATTCCATTCCGTTCTACTCGGGTTGATAATTCCATTCCATTTCATTCCATTCCATTCCATTCCATTCCATTCCATTCCATTCCATTCCATTCCATTCCTTTCCATTCTGTTCCGTTCTACTCGGGTTGATCATTCCTTTCCATTCCATTCCATTCCATTCCATTCCAATCCATTCCATTCCGTTCTACTCGGGTTCATTCCATTCCAATCCATTCCATTCCATTCCATACCATTCCATTCCGTTCTACTCGGGTTGATTCCATTCTATTCCGTTCCATTCCATTCCATTCCATTCCATTCCGTTCTACTCGGGTAGATTCCATTCGATTCCATTCCATTCCATTCCATTCCATTCCATTCCATTCCACTCCGTTCTACTCGGGTTAGTCATTCCCTTCCATTCCATTCCATTCCATTCGACTCCATTCCATTCGATTCCATTTCATTCCGCTCCGTTCTACTCGGATTGATCATTCCATTCCATTCCATTCCATTACATTACATTACATTGCATTACATTCCGTTCTACTCGGGTCCATTCCATTCCATTCCATTCCATTCCATTCCATTCCATTCCATTCTACTCTGGTTGATTCCATTCTATTCCATTCCATTCCATTCCATTCCATTCCATTCGATTCCATTCCATTCCATTCCATTCCATTCCATTCCATTCCATTCCATTCCATTCCGTTCTACTCGGGTTGATCATTCCATTCCATTCCATTCCATTCCATTCCATTCCTTTCCTGTCCATTCCGTTCTACTCGGGTTCATTCCATTCCGTTCAGTTCTGTTCCGTTCCATTCCAGTCCATTCCATTCCATTCCATTCCATTCCATTCCGTTCTACTCGGGTTGATTCCATTCTATTCCATTCCACTCCATTCCATTCCATTCCATTCCATTCCATTCCATTCCATTCCGTTCTAATCGGGTGGATTCCAATATATTCCATTCCATTCCATTCCATTCCATTCCATTCCATTCCATTCCATTCCTTTCCATTCCATTGCATTCCATTTCGTTCTACTCGGGTTCATTCCTTTCCATTCCATTCCATTCCATTCCATTCCATTCTACTCGGGTTGATTCCATTCTATTCCATTCCATTCCATTCCATTCCATTCGATTTCATTCGATTCCATTCGATTCCATTCCATTCCATTCCATTCCGTTATACTCGGGTTCATTCAATTCCATTCCGTTCCGTTCCATTCCGTTCCGTTCCATTCCATTCCATTCCATTCCATTCCATTCTTCTCGGGTTGATTCCATTCTATTCCATTCCATTCCATTCCATTCCATTACATTCCATTCCGTTCCATTCCATTCCATTGCGTACTACACGGGTTGATCATTCCATTTCATTCCATTCCATTCCATTCCATTCCATTCCTTTCCATTCCATTCCAGTCCATTCCGTTCTACTCTGGTTCATTCCATTCCGTTCCGTTCTGTTCCGTTCCGTTCCATTCCATTCCATTCCATTCCATTCCATTCCATTCCATTCCATTCCCTTCTACTCGGGTTGATTCTATTCTATTCCATTCCATTCCATTCGATTCCATTCCATTCCATTCCATTCCATTCCATTCCATTCCATTCCATTCCATTCCATTCCACTCCGTTCTACTCGGGTTGATTCCATTCTATTCCATTCCACTCCATTCCATTCCATTGCATTCCATTCCATTCCATTGCATTCCATTCCATTCCATTCCATTCCATTCCATTCCATTCCATTCCATTCCGTACTACTCGGGTTCATTCCATTCGATTCTGTTCCGTTCCGTTCCGTTCCTTTCCGTTCCATTCCATTGCATTCCATTCCGTTTTACTCGGGTAGATTCCATTCCATTCCATTCCATTGCATTCCGTTCTACTCGTGTTGATCATTCCCTTCCATTCCATTCCATTGCATTCCACTCCATTCCATTCGATTCCATTCCGTTCCGCTCCGTTCTATTCGGGTTGATCATTCCTTTACATTCCATTCCATTCCATGCCATTCCATTCCATTCCATTCCCTTGCATTACATTCCAATTGATTCTATTCTACTCGGGTTGATTCCATTCTATTCCATTCAATTCCATTCGATTCCATTCCAATCCATTCCGTTCCATTCCATTCCATTCCATTCCATTCCATTCCATTCCATTCCATTCAGTTCTACTCGGGTTGATCATTCCATTCCATTCCATTCCATTCCATTCCATTCCATTCCATTCCATTCCATTCCGTTCTAATCGGGTTGATTCCATTATATTCCATTCCATTCCATTCCATTCCATTCCATTCCATTCCATTCCATTCCATTCCATTCCATTCCGTTCTACTCGGGTTGATTCCATTCTATTCCATTGCATTCCATTCGATTCCATTCCATTCCATTCCATTCCACTCCATTCCGTTCTACTCGGGTTGATTCCATTCTATTCCATTCCACTCCATTCCATTCCATTCCATTCCGTTCCATTCTACTCGGGTTGATTCCATTCTATTCCATTCCATTCCATTCGATTCCATTCGATTCCATTCCATTCCATTCCATTCCATTCCGTTCTACTCCGTTTCATTCCATTCCATTCCGTTCCGTTCCATTCCGTTCCGTTTCATTCCATTCCATTCCATTCCGCTCCACTAGGGTTGATTCCATTCTATTCTATTCCATTCCATTCGATTCTATTCCATTCCATTCCATTCCATTCCATTCAATTCCATTCCATTCCATTCCTTTCAACTCGGGTTGCTTCCATTCTATTCCATTCCATTCCATTCCATTCCATTCTATTCCATTCCGTTCTACTCGGGTTCATTCCATTCTGTTCCGTTCTGTTCTGTTCTGTTCCGTTCCGTTCTACTCTGGTTGATTCCACTCTATTACATTCAATTTCATTCCATTCCATTCCATTCCATTCCGTTTTACTCGGGTTGATCATTCCATTCCATTCCATTCCTTTCCATTCCATTCCGTTCCGTTCTGCTCGGGTTGATCATTCCATTCAATTCCATTCCATTCCATTGCATTCCATTCCATTCCATTCCATTCTTTCCATTCCATTCCATTCCATTCCATTCCTTTCCATTCAATTCCATTCCATTCCATTCCATTCCATTCCATTCCATTCCATTCCGTTCTACTAGGGTTGATTCCATTCCGTTCCGTTCTGCTCCGTTCCGTTCCGTTCTACTCGGGTTAATTCCATTCTATTCCATTCCATTCCATTCCATTCCATTCCATTCCGTTCTGCTCGGGTTGATCATTCCATTCCATTCCATTCTATTCCATTCCATTGCATTCCATTCCACTCCTTTCCATTCCATTCCATTCCATTCCATTCCATTCCATTCCATTCTATTCCGTTCCGTTCTGCTCGGGTTTATCATTCCATTCCATTCCATTGCATTCCATTCCATTCCATTCCGTTCTACTCGGGTTGATTCCATTCTATTCCATTCCATTCCATTACATTCCATTCCATTCCATTTCCTTCCATTCCATTCCATTCCATTCCATTCCGTTCTACTCGAGTTCATTCCATTCCGTACCGTTCCGTTCCGTTCCGTTCCGTTCCGTTCCATTCCATTCCATTCCATTCCATTGTACTCGGGTTGATTCCATTCTACTCCATTCCATTCCATTCGATTCGATTCCATTCCACTCCATTCCATTCCGTTCAACTCGGGTTGATTCCATTCTATTCCATTCCATTCCATTCGATACCATTCCATTCCATTCCATTCCATTCCATTCCATTCCCTTGCATTCCATTCCTTTCTACTCGGGTTGATTCCATTCCATTCCATTCCATTCCGTTCCGTTCCGTTCCGCTCCGTTCCGTTCCGTTCTACTCGTGTTTATGCCATTCTATTCCATTCCATTCCATTCCATTCCTTTCCATTCCATTCCGTTCCGTTCTGCTCGGGTTGATCATTCCATTCCATTCCATTCCATTCCATTGCATTCCATTCCATTCCATTCCATTCCATTCAATTCCATTCCATTCCATTCCATTCCTTTCCATTCAATTCCATTCCATTCCATTCCATGCCATTCCATTCCGTTCTACTAGGGTTGATTCCATTCCGTTCCGTTCCGCTCCGTTCCGTTCCGTTCTACTCGGGTTTATTCTATTCCCTTCCATTCCATTCAATTCCATTCCATTCCATTCCATTCCACTCCTTTCCATTCCATTCCATTCCATTCCATTCCATTCCATTCCATTCCATTCCGTTCCATTCCATTCCATTCCATTCCGTTCCTTTCTGCTCGGGTTGATCATTCCATTCCATTCCATTCCATTCCATTCCATTCCATTCCATTCCATTCCATTCCATTCCTTTCCATTCAATTCCATTCCATTCCATTCCATTCCATTGCATTCCATTCCGTTCTACTCGGGTTGATTCCATTCCGTTCCGTTCCGCTCCGTTCCGTTCCGTTCTACTAGGGTTTATTCCATTCTATTCCATTCCATTCCATTCCATTCCATTCCATTCCATCCATTCAATTCCATTCCGTTCTGCTCGGGTTGATCATTCCATTCCATTCCATTCTATTCCATTCCATTCCATTCCATTGCATTCCATTCCACTCCTTTCCATTCCATTCCATTCCATTCCATTCCATTCCATTCCATTCCATTCCATTCCATTCTATTCCGTTCCGTTCTGCTCGGGTTTATCATTCCATTCCATTCCATTGCATTCCATTCCATTCCATTCCGTTCTACTCGGGTTGATTCCATTCTATTCCATTCCATTCCATTCCATTGCATTCCATTCCATTCCATTCCATTCCATTCCGTTCTACTCGGGTTCATTCCATTCCGTTCCGTTCCGTTCCGTTCCATTGCATTCCATTCCATTCCATTCCATTCCATTCCATTCCATTCCATTCCATTCCATTCCATTCCATTCCATTCCGTTCTACTCGGGTTCATTCCATTCTATTCCATTCCATTCCATTCGATTCCATTCGATTCCATTCCATTCCATTCCATTCCATTCCGTTCTACTCGGGTTGATTCCATTCTATTCCATTCCATTCCATTCGATTCCATTCCATTCCATTCCATTCCATTGCATTGCATTCCATTCCGTTCTACTCGGGTTGATTCCATTCCATTCCATTCCATTCCGTTCCGTTCCGCTCCGTTCCGTTCCGTTCTACTCGTGTTTATTCCATTCTATTCCATTCCATTCCATTCCATTCCATTACATTCCATTCCATTCCATTCCGTTCTACTCGGGTTGATCATTCCATTCCATTCCTTTCCATTCCATTCCATTCCTTTCCATTCCGTTCTACTCGGGTTCATTCAATTCCATTCCATTCCATTCCATTCCATACCATTCCATTCCGTTCTACTCGGGTTGATTCCATTCTATTCCATTCCATTCCATTCCATTCCATTCCATTCCGTTCTACTCGGGTAGATTCCATTCGATTCCATTCCATTCCATTCCATTCCTTTGCATTCCGTTCTTCTCGGGTTAGTCATTCCCTTCCATTCCATTCCATTCCATTCGACTCCATTCAATTCGATTCCATTTCATTCCTCTCCGTTCTACTCGGATTGATCATTCCATTCCATTCCATTCCATTCCATTCCATTCCATTGCATTACATTCCGTTCTACTCGGGTCCATTCCATTCCATTCCATTCCATTCCATTCCATTCCATTCTACTCTGGTTGATTCCATTCTATTCCATTCCATTCCTTTCCATTCCATTCCATTCCATTCCATTCCATTCCATTCCATTCCGTTCCGTTCCGCTCCGTTCCGTTCCGTTCCGTTCCGTTCTACTCGTGTTTATTCCATTCTATTACATTCCATTCCATTCCATTCCATTCCATTCTATTCCATTCCATTCCGTTCTACTCGGGTTGATCATTCCATTCCATTCCATTCCATTCCATTCCATTCCATTCCATTCCTTTCCATTCTGTTCCGTTCTACTCGGGTTGATCATTCCTTTCCATTCCATTCCATTCCATTCCATTCCAATCCATTCCATTCCGTTCTACTCGGGTTCATTCCATTCCATTCCATTCCATTCCATTCCATACCATTCCATTCCGTTCTCCTCGGGTTGATTCCATTCCATTCCATTCCATTCCATTACATTCCATTGCATTACATTCCGTTCTACTCGGGTCCATTCCATTCCATTCCATTCCATTCCATTCCATTCCATTCCATTCCATTCTACTCTGGTTGGTTCCATTCTATTCCATTCCATTCCATTCCATTCCATTCCATTCCGTTCTAGTCGGGTTCATTCCGTTCCGTTCCGTTCCGTTCCGTTCTGTTACGTTCCAATCCATTCCATTCCATTCCATTCCATTCCATTCCATTCATTTCCACTCCATTCCATTCCATTCCATTACATTACATTCCATTCTATTCCTTTCCGTTCTGCTCGGGTTGATCATTGCATTCCATTCCATTCCATTCTATTCCATTCCATTCAATTCCATTCCGTTCTACTCGGGTTTATTCCATTATATTCCATTCCATTCCATTCCATTCCATTCCATTCCATTCCATTCCATTCCATTCCATTCCATTCCATTGCATTCCATTCCGTTCTACTCGGGCTCATTCCATTCCATTCCATTCCATTCCATTCCATTCCATTCCATTCCATTCCATTCCGTTCTTCAGGAGTTCATTCCATTCCATTCCGTTCCGTTCCATTCCGTTCCGTTCCATTCCATTCCATTCCATTCCGTTCTACTCGGGTTGATTCCATTCTACTCCATTCCATTCCATTCAATTCCATTCCATTCCATTCCATTCCACTCCATTCCGTTCTACTCGGGTTGATTCCATTCTATTCCATTCCATTCCATTCGATTCCATTCCATTCCATTCCATTCCACTGCATTGCATTCCATTCCGTTCTACTCGGGTTGATTCCATTCCATTCCATTCCATTCCGTTCCGTTCCGCTCCGTTCCGTTCCGTTCTACTCGTGTTTATTCCATTCTATTACATTCCATTCCATTCCATTCTGTTCTACTCGGGTTGATCATTCCATTCCATTCCATTCCATTGCTTTCCATTCCGTTGCTTTCTACTCGGGTTGATCATTCCATTCCATTCCATTCCATTCCATTCCATTCCATTCCATTCCATTCCATTCCATTCCATTCCAATCCGTTCTACTCGGGTTGACTCCATTCCATTCCATTCAGTTCCGTTCCGTTCCGTTCCGTTCCGTTCCGTTCTACTCGGGTTGATTCCACTCTATTCCATTCCATTCCATTCCATTCCGTTCTACTCGGGTTGATCATTCCATTCCATTCCATTCCATTCCATTCCATTCCATTCCGTTGCTTTCTACTCGGGTTGATCATTCCATTCCATTCCATTCCATTCCATTCCATTCCATTCCATTCCATTCCATTCCGTTCTACTCGTGTTGATTCCATTCTATTCCACTCCATTCCATTCCATTCCATTCCATTCCATTCCGTTCTACTCGAGTTCATTCCATTCCGTTCCGTTCCGTTCCGTTCCGTTCCGTTCCATTCCACTCCATTCCATTCCGTTCTACTCGGGTTGATTCCTTTCTACTCCATTCCATTCCATTCGATTCGATTCCATTCCACTCCATTCCATTCCGTTCAACTCGGGTTGATTCCATTCTATTCCATTCCATTCCATTCGATACCATTCCATTCCATTACATTCCATTCCATTCCCTTGCATTCCATTCCTTTGTACTCGGGTTGATTCCATTCCATTCCATTCCATTCCGTTCCGTTCCGTTCCGCTCCGTTCCGTTCCGTTCTACTCGTGTTTATGCCATTCTATTCCTTTCCATTCCATTCCATTCCATTCGATTCCGTTCCGTTCTACTCGGGTTGATCATTCCTTTCCATTCCATTCAATTCCAATCCTTTCCATTCCCTTCTACTCGGGTTCATTCCATTCCATTCCATTCCATTCCACTCCATACCATTCCATTCCGTTCTACTCGGGTTGATTCCATTCTATTCCTTTGCATTCCATTCCATTCCATTCCATTCCATTCCATTCCATTCCATTCCATTCCATTCCATTCCATTCCATTCTACTCTGGTTGATTCCATTCTATTCCATTCCATTCCTTTCGATTCCTTTCGATTCGATTCGATTCCTTTCCATTCCATTCCATTCCATTCTATTCCATTCCGCTCTACTCGGGTTCATTCCATTCCGTTCCATTCCGTTCCGTTCCGTTCCGTTCCATTCCATTCCATTCCATTCCATTCCATTCCATTCCATTCCGTTCTACTCTGGTTGATTCCATTCTATTCCATTCCATTCCATTCCATTCCATTCGATACCATTCCATTCCATTCCATTCCATTCTATTCCATTCCATTCCATTCCATTCTATTCTACACGGGTTGATTCCATTCCATTCCATTTCATTCTGTTCCGTTCTGTTCTGTTCTGTTCCGTTCCGTTCTACTCTGGTTGATTCCAATCTATTACATTCAATTCCATTCCATTCCATTCCATTCCATTCCATTCCGTACTACTCGGGTTCATTCCTTTTGATTCCGTTCCGTTTCGTTCCGTTCCGTTCCATTCCGTTCCATTCCATTGCATTCCATTCCGTTCTACTCGGGTAGATTCCATTCGATTCCATTCCATTCCATTCCATTCCATTCCATTCCATTCCATTCCATTCCGTTCTACTCGGGTTGATTCCATTCCGTTCCGTTCCGTTCCGTTCCGTTCCGTTCCTTTCCGTTCTACTCGGTTTGATTCCATTCTATTCCATTCCATTCCATTACATTCCATTCCATTCCATTCCATTCCATTCCATTCCGTTCTACTCGTGTTGATCATTCGCTTCCATTCCATTCCATTCCATTCCACTCCATTCCATTCCGCTCCGTTCTATTCGGGTTGATCATTCCATTCCATTCCATTACATTCTGTTCCATTCCATTCCATTCCATTCCATTCCATTACTTTCCTTTCCATTCCATTCTACTCGGGTTGATTCCATTCAATTCCATTCAATTCCATTCGATTCCATTCCATTCCAATCCATTCCATTCCATTCCATTCCATTCCATTCCATTCCATTCCGTTCAACTCGGGTTGATTCCATTCCATTCCATTCCATTCCATTCCAATCCATTCAATTCCATTCCGTTCTACTCGGGTTGATTCCGTTCCATTCCATTCCATTCCATTCCATTCCATTCCATTCCATTGCATTCGATTCCATTCCTTTCCATTCCATTCGATTCCATTCCATTCCATTCCATTCCGTTCTGCTCGGGTTGATCTTTCCATTCCATTCCATTCCATTCCATTCCATTCCATTCCATTCCATTCCACTCCTTTCCATTCCATTCCATTCCATTCCATTCCATTCCACTCCTTTCCATTCCATTCCATTCCATTCCATTCCATTCCACTCCTTTCCATTCCATTCCATTCCATTCCATTCCATTCCATTCCATTCCACTCCTTTCCATTCCATTCAATTCCATTCCATTCCACTCCTTTCCATTCCATTCCATTCCATTCCATTCCATTCCATTCCATTCCACTCCTTTCCATTCCATTCCATTCCACTACATTCCATTCCATTCCATTCCATTCTATTCCGTTCCGTTCTCCTCGGGTTGATCAATCCATTCCATTCCATTCCATTCCATTCCATTCCATTCCATTCCATTCCGTTCTACTCGGGTTGATTCCATTCTATTCAATTCCATTCCAATCCATTCCGCTCCATTCCATTCCATTCCATTCCTTTCCATTCCATTCCGTTCTACTCGGGTTCATTCCATTCCATTCCGTTCTGTTCCATTCCGTTCCGTTCCATTCCATTCCATTCCATTCCGTTCTACTCGTGTTGATTCTATTCCATTCCATTCCATTCCATTCCATTCCGTTCTACTCGTGTTGATTCCATTCTATTCCACTCCATTCCATTCCATTCCATTCCATTCCATTCCGTTCTACTCGAGTTCATTCCATTCCATTCCGTTCCGTTCCGTTCCGTTCCGTTCCATTCCACTCCATTCCATTCCGTTCTACTCGGGTTGATTCCTTTCTACTCCATTCCATTCCATTCGATTCGATTCCATTCCACTCCATTCCATTCCGTTCAACTCGGGTTGATTCCATTCTATTCCATTCCATTCCATTCGATACCATTCCATTCCATTACATTCCATTCCATTCCCTTGCATTCCATTCCTTTGTACTCGGGTTGATTCCATTCCATTCCATTCCATTCCGTTCCGTTCCGTTCCGCTCCGTTCCGTTCCGTTCTATTCGTGTTTATGCCATTCTATTCCTTTCCATTCCATTCCATTCCATTCGATTCCGTTCCGTTCTACTCGGGTTGATCATTCCTTTCCATTCCATTCAATTCCAATCCTTTCCATTCCGTTCTACTCGGGTTCATTCCATTCCATTCCATTCCATTCCACTCCATACCATTCCATTCCGTTCTACTCGGGTTGATTCCATTCTATTCCTTTGCATTCCATTCCATTCCATTCCATTCCATTCCATTCCATTCCATTCCATTCCATTCCATTCCATTCCATTCTACTCTGGTTGATTCCATTCTATTCCATTCCATTCCTTTCGATTCCTTTCGATTCGATTCGATTCCTTTCCATTCCATTCCATTCCATTCTATTCCATTCCGCTCTACTCGGGTTCATTCCATTCCGTTCCATTCCGTTCCGTTCCGTTCCGTTCCATTCCATTCCATTCCATTCCATTCCATTCCATTCCGTTCTACTCTGGTTGATTCCATTCTATTCCATTCCATTCCATTCCATTCCATTCGATACCATTCCATTCCATTCCATTCCATTCTATTCCACTCCATTCCATTCCATTCTATTCTACACGGGTTGATTCCATTCCATTCCATTTCATTCTGTTCCGTTCTGTTCTGTTCTGTTCCGTTCCGTTCTACTCTGGTTGATTCCAATCTATTACATTCAATTCCATTCCATTCCATTCCATTCCATTCCATTCCGTACTACTCGGGTTCATTCCTTTTGATTCCGTTCCGTTTCGTTCCGTTCCGTTCCATTCCGTTCCATTCCATTGCATTCCATTCCGTTCTACTCGGGTAGATTCCATTCGATTCCATTCCATTCCATTCCATTCCATTCCATTCCATTCCATTCCGTTCTACTCGGGTTGATTCCATTCCGTTCCGTTCCGTTCCGTTCCGTTCCGTTCCTTTCCGTTCTACTCGGTTTGATTCCATTCTATTCCATTCCATTCCATTACATTCCATTCCATTCCATTCCATTCCATTCCATTCCGTTCTACTCGTGTTGATCATTCGCTTCCATTCCATTCCATTCCATTCCACTCCATTCCATTCCGCTCCGTTCTATTCGGGTTGATCATTCCATTCCATTCCATTACATTCTGTTCCATTCCATTCCATTCCATTCCATTCCATTACTTTCCTTTCCATTCCATTCTACTCGGGTTGATTCCATTCAATTCCATTCAATTCCATTCGATTCCATTCCATTCCAATCCATTCCATTCCATTCCATTCCATTCCATTCCATTCCATTCCGTTCAACTCGGGTTGATTCCATTCCATTCCATTCCATTCCATTCCAATCCATTCAATTCCATTCCGTTCTACTCGGGTTGATTCCGTTCCATTCCATTCCATTCCATTCCATTCCATTCCATTCCATTGCATTCGATTCCATTCCTTTCCATTCCATTCGATTCCATTCCATTCCATTCCATTCCGTTCTGCTCGGGTTGATCTTTCCATTCCATTCCATTCCATTCCATTCCATTCCATTCCATTCCATTCCATTCCATTCCACTCCTTTCCATTCCATTCCATTCCATTCCATTCCATTCCATTCCATTCCACTCCTTTCCATTCCATTCCATTCCATTCCATTCCATTCCACTCCTTTCCATTCCATTCCATTCCATTCCATTCCATTCCATTCCATTCCACTCCTTTCCATTCCATTCAATTCCATTCCATTCCACTCCTTTCCATTCCATTCCATTCCATTCCATTCCATTCCATTCCATTCCATTCCACTCCTTTCCATTCCATTCCATTCCACTACATTCCATTCCATTCCATTCCATTCTATTCCGTTCCGTTCTCCTCGGGTTGATCAATCCATTCCATTCCATTCCATTCCATTCCATTCCATTCCGTTCTACTCGGGTTGATTCCATTCTATTCAATTCCATTCCAATCCATTCCGCTCCATTCCATTCCATTCCATTCCTTTCCATTCCATTCCGTTCTACTCGGGTTCATTCCATTCCATTCCGTTCTGTTCCATTCCGTTCCGTTCCATTCCATTCCATTCCATTCCGTTCTACTCGTGTTGATTCTATTCCATTCCATTCCATTCCATTCCATTCCGTTCTACTCGTGTTGATTCCATTCTATTCCACTCCATTCCATTCCATTCCATTCCATTCCATTCCGTTCTACTCGAGTTCATTCCATTCCGTTCCGTTCCGTTCCGTTCCGTTCCGTTCCATTCCACTCCATTCCATTCCGTTCTACTCGGGTTGATTCCTTTCTACTCCATTCCATTCCATTCGATTCGATTCCATTCCACTCCATTCCATTCCGTTCAACTCGGGTTGATTCCATTCTATTCCATTCCATTCCATTGGATACCATTCCATTCCATTACATTCCATTCCATTCCCTTGCATTCCATTCCTTTGTACTCGGGTTGATTCCATTCCATTCCATTCCATTCCGTTCCGTTCCGTTCCGCTCCGTTCCGTTCCGTTCTACTCGTGTTTATGCCATTCTATTCCTTTCCATTCCATTCCATTCCATTCCATTCCGTTCCGTTCTACTCGGGTTGATCATTCCTTTCCATTCCATTCAATTCCAATCCTTTCCATTCCGTTCTACTCGGGTTCATTCCATTCCATTCCATTCCATTCCACTCCATACCATTCCATTCCGTTCTACTCGGGTTGATTCCATTCTATTCCTTTGCATTCCATTCCATTCCATTCCATTCCATTCCATTCCATTCCATTCCATTCCATTCTACTCTGGTTGATTCCATTCTATTCCATTCCATTCCTTTCGATTCCTTTCGATTCGATTCGATTCCTTTCCATTCCATTCCATTCCATTCTATTCCATTCCGCTCTACTCGGGTTCATTCCATTCCGTTCCATTCCGTTCCGTTCCGTTCCGTTCCATTCCATTCCATTCCATTCCATTCCATTCCATTCCGTTCTACTCGGTTTGATTCCATTCTATTCCATTCCATTCCATTCCATTCGATTCCATTCGATTCCATTCCATTCCATTCCATTCCATTCTATTCCATTCCATTCCATTCTATTCTACACGGGTTGATTCCATTCCATTCCATTTCATTCTGTTCCGTTCTGTTCTGTTCTGTTCCGTTCCGTTCTACTCTGGTTGATTCCAATCTATTACATTCAATTCCACTCCATTCCATTCCATTCCATTCCATTCCGTACTACTCGGGTTCATTCCTTTTGATTCCGTTCCGTTCCGTTCCGTTCCATTCCGTTCCATTCCATTGCATTCCATTCCGTTCTACTCGGGTAGATTCCATTCGATTCCATTCCATTCCATTCCATTCCATTCCATTCCATTCCATTCCATTCCATTCCATTCCGTTCTACTCGGGTTGATTCCATTCCGTTCCGTTCCGTTCCGTTCCGTTCCGTTCCTTTCCGTTCTACTCGGTTTGATTCCATTCTATTCCATTCCATTCCATTACATTCCATTCCATTCCATTCCATTCCATTCCATTCCATTCCATTCCATTCCATTCCATTCCATTCTACTCTGGTTGATTCCATTCTATTCCATTCCATTCCTTTCGATTCCTTTCGATTCGATTCGATTCCTTTCCATTCCATTCCATTCCATTCTATTCCATTCCGCTCTACTCGGGTTCATTCCATTCCGTTCCATTCCGTTCCGTTCCGTTCCGTTCCATTCCATTCCATTCCATTCCATTCCATTCCATTCCGTTCTACTCTGGTTGATTCCATTCTATTCCATTCCATTCCATTCCATTCCATTCGATACCATTCCATTCCATTCCATTCCATTCTATTCCATTCCATTCCATTCCATTCTATTCTACACGGGTTGATTCCATTCCATTCCATTTCATTCTGTTCCGTTCTGTTCTGTTCTGTTCCGTTCCGTTCTACTCTGGTTGATTCCAATCTATTACATTCAATTCCATTCCATTCCATTCCATTCCATTCCATTCCGTACTACTCGGGTTCATTCCTTTTGATTCCGTTCCGTTTCGTTCCGTTCCGTTCCATTCCGTTCCATTCCATTGCATTCCATTCCGTTCTACTCGGGTAGATTCCATTCGATTCCATTCCATTCCATTCCATTCCATTCCATTCCATTCCATTCCGTTCTACTCGGGTTGATTCCATTCCGTTCCGTTCCGTTCCGTTCCGTTCCGTTCCTTTCCGTTCTACTCGGTTTGATTCCATTCTATTCCATTCCATTCCATTACATTCCATTCCATTCCATTCCATTCCATTCCATTCCGTTCTACTCGTGTTGATCATTCGCTTCCATTCCATTCCATTCCATTCCACTCCATTCCATTCCGCTCCGTTCTATTCGGGTTGATCATTCCATTCCATTCCATTACATTCTGTTCCATTCCATTCCATTCCATTCCATTCCATTACTTTCCTTTCCATTCCATTCTACTCGGGTTGATTCCATTCAATTCCATTCAATTCCATTCGATTCCATTCCATTCCAATCCATTCCATTCCATTCCATTCCATTCCATTCCATTCCATTCCGTTCAACTCGGGTTGATTCCATTCCATTCCATTCCATTCCATTCCAATCCATTCAATTCCATTCCGTTCTACTCGGGTTGATTCCGTTCCATTCCATTCCATTCCATTCCATTCCATTCCATTCCATTGCATTCGATTCCATTCCTTTCCATTCCATTCGATTCCATTCCATTCCATTCCATTCCGTTCTGCTCGGGTTGATCTTTCCATTCCATTCCATTCCATTCCATTCCATTCCATTCCATTCCATTCCATTCCATTCCACTCCTTTCCATTCCATTCCATTCCATTCCATTCCATTCCATTCCATTCCACTCCTTTCCATTCCATTCCATTCCATTCCATTCCATTCCACTCCTTTCCATTCCATTCCATTCCATTCCATTCCATTCCATTCCATTCCACTCCTTTCCATTCCATTCAATTCCATTCCATTCCACTCCTTTCCATTCCATTCCATTCCATTCCATTCCATTCCATTCCATTCCATTCCACTCCTTTCCATTCCATTCCATTCCACTACATTCCATTCCATTCCATTCCATTCTATTCCGTTCCGTTCTCCTCGGGTTGATCAATCCATTCCATTCCATTCCATTCCATTCCATTCCATTCCATTCCATTCCATTCCGTTCTACTCGGGTTGATTCCATTCTATTCAATTCCATTCCAATCCATTCCGCTCCATTCCATTCCATTCCATTCCTTTCCATTCCATTCCGTTCTACTCGGGTTCATTCCATTCCATTCCGTTCTGTTCCATTCCGTTCCGTTCCATTCCATTCCATTCCATTCCGTTCTACTCGTGTTGATTCTATTCCATTCCATTCCATTCCATTCCATTCCGTTCTACTCGTGTTGATTCCATTCTATTCCACTCCATTCCATTCCATTCCATTCCATTCCATTCCGTTCTACTCGAGTTCATTCCATTCCGTTCCGTTCCGTTCCGTTCCGTTCCGTTCCATTCCACTCCATTCCATTCCGTTCTACTCGGGTTGATTCCTTTCTACTCCATTCCATTCCATTCGATTCGATTCCATTCCACTCCATTCCATTCCGTTCAACTCGGGTTGATTCCATTCTATTCCATTCCATTCCATTGGATACCATTCCATTCCATTACATTCCATTCCATTCCCTTGCATTCCATTCCTTTGTACTCGGGTTGATTCCATTCCATTCCATTCCATTCCGTTCCGTTCCGTTCCGCTCCGTTCCGTTCCGTTCTACTCGTGTTTATGCCATTCTATTCCTTTCCATTCCATTCCATTCCATTCCATTCCGTTCCGTTCTACTCGGGTTGATCATTCCTTTCCATTCCATTCAATTCCAATCCTTTCCATTCCGTTCTACTCGGGTTCATTCCATTCCATTCCATTCCATTCCACTCCATACCATTCCATTCCGTTCTACTCGGGTTGATTCCATTCTATTCCTTTGCATTCCATTCCATTCCATTCCATTCCATTCCATTCCATTCCATTCCATTCCATTCCATTCCATTCTACTCTGGTTGATTCCATTCTATTCCATTCCATTCCTTTCGATTCCTTTCGATTCGATTCGATTCCTTTCCATTCCATTCCATTCCATTCTATTCCATTCCGCTCTACTCGGGTTCATTCCATTCCGTTCCATTCCGTTCCGTTCCGTTCCGTTCCATTCCATTCCATTCCATTCCATTCCATTCCATTCCGTTCTACTCGGTTTGATTCCATTCTATTCCATTCCATTCCATTCCATTCGATTCCATTCGATTCCATTCCATTCCATTCCATTCCATTCTATTCCATTCCATTCCATTCTATTCTACACGGGTTGATTCCATTCCATTCCATTTCATTCTGTTCCGTTCTGTTCTGTTCTGTTCCGTTCCGTTCTACTCTGGTTGATTCCAATCTATTACATTCAATTCCACTCCATTCCATTCCATTCCATTCCATTCCGTACTACTCGGGTTCATTCCTTTTGATTCCGTTCCGTTCCGTTCCGTTCCGTTCCATTCCGTTCCATTCCATTGCATTCCATTCCGTTCTACTCGGGTAGATTCCATTCGATTCCATTCCATTCCATTCCATTCCATTCCATTCCATTCCATTCCATTCCATTCCGTTCTACTCGGGTTGATTCCATTCCGTTCCGTTCCGTTCCGTTCCGTTCCGTTCCTTTCCGTTCTACTCGGTTTGATTCCATTCTATTCCATTCCATTCCATTACATTCCATTCCATTCCATTCCATTCCATTCCATTCCGTTCTACTCGTGTTGATCATTCGCTTCCATTCCATTCCATTCCATTCCACTCCATTCCATTCCGCTCCGTTCTATTCGGGTTGATCACTCCATTCCATTCCATTACATTCTGTTCCATTCCATTCCATTCCATTCCATTCCATTACTTTCCTTTCCATTCCATTCTACTCGGGTTGATTCCATTCAATTCCATTCAATTCCATTCGATTCCATTCCATTCCAATCCATTCCATTCCATTCCATTCCATTCCATTCCATTCCATTCCGTTCAACTCGGGTTGATTCCATTCCATTCCATTCCATTCCATTCCAATCCATTCAATTCCATTCCGTTCTACTCGGGTTGATTCCGTTCCATTCCATTCCATTCCATTCCATTCCATTCCATTCCATTGCATTCGATTCCATTCCTTTCCATTCCATTCGATTCCATTCCATTCCATTCCATTCCGTTCTGCTCGGGTTGATCTTTCCATTCCATTCCATTCCATTCCATTCCATTCCATTCCATTCCATTCCATTCCATTCCATTCCACTCCTTTCCATTCCATTCCATTCCATTCCATTCCATTCCATTCCACTCCTTTCCATTCCATTCCATTCCATTCCATTCCATTCCACTCCTTTCCATTCCATTCCATTCCATTCCATTCCATTCCATTCCACTCCTTTCCATTCCATTCAATTCCATTCCATTCCACTCCTTTCCATTCCATTCCATTCCATTCCATTCCATTCCATTCCATTCCATTCCACTCCTTTCCATTCCATTCCATTCCACTACATTCCATTCCATTCCATTCCATTCTATTCCGTTCCGTTCTCCTCGGGTTGATCAATCCATTCCATTCCATTCCATTCCATTCCATTCCATTCCATTCCATTCCATTCCGTTCTACTCGGGTTGATTCCATTCTATTCAATTCCATTCCAATCCATTCCGCTCCATTCCATTCCATTCCATTCCTTTCCATTCCATTCCGTTCTACTCGGGTTCATTCCATTCCATTCCGTTCTGTTCCATTCCGTTCCGTTCCATTCCATTCCATTCCATTCCGTTCTACTCGTGTTGATTCTATTCCATTCCATTCCATTCGATTCTATTCCATTGAATTCCATTCCATTCCATTCCATTCCATTCCATTCCATTCCATTCCATTCCGTTCTACTCGGTTTGATTCCATTCCGTTCCGTTCCGTTCCGTTCCGTTCCGTTCTACTCGGGTTGATTCCATTCCATTCCATTCCATTCCATTCTGTTCTACTCGGGTTGATTCCATTCCGTTCCGTTCCGCTCCGTTCCGTTCCGTTCTACTCGGGTTTACTCCATTCTATTCCATTCCATTAAATTCTCTACATTCCATTCCTTTCCATTCCATTCCGTTCTACTCGGGTTGATTCCATTCTATTCCTTTGCATTCCATTCCATTCCATTCCATTCCATTCCATTCCATTCCATTCCATTCCATTCCATTCCATTCCATTCTACTCTGGTTGATTCCATTCTATTCCATTCCATTCCTTTCGATTCCTTTCGATTCGATTCGATTCCTTTCCATTCCATTCCATTCCATTCTATTCCATTCCGCTCTACTCGGGTTCATTCCATTCCGTTCCATTCCGTTCCGTTCCGTTCCGTTCCATTCCATTCCATTCCATTCCATTCCATTCCATTCCGTTCTACTCTGGTTGATTCCATTCTATTCCATTCCATTCCATTCCATTCCATTCGATACCATTCCATTCCATTCCATTCCATTCTATTCCACTCCATTCCATTCCATTCTATTCTACACGGGTTGATTCCATTCCATTCCATTTCATTCTGTTCCGTTCTGTTCTGTTCTGTTCCGTTCCGTTCTACTCTGGTTGATTCCAATCTATTACATTCAATTCCATTCCATTCCATTCCATTCCATTCCATTCCGTACTACTCGGGTTCATTCCTTTTGATTCCGTTCCGTTTCGTTCCGTTCCGTTCCATTCCGTTCCATTCCATTGCATTCCATTCCGTTCTACTCGGGTAGATTCCATTCGATTCCATTCCATTCCATTCCATTCCATTCCATTCCATTCCATTCCGTTCTACTCGGGTTGATTCCATTCCGTTCCGTTCCGTTCCGTTCCGTTCCGTTCCTTTCCGTTCTACTCGGTTTGATTCCATTCTATTCCATTCCATTCCATTACATTCCATTCCATTCCATTCCATTCCATTCCATTCCGTTCTACTCGTGTTGATCATTCGCTTCCATTCCATTCCATTCCATTCCACTCCATTCCATTCCGCTCCGTTCTATTCGGGTTGATCATTCCATTCCATTCCATTACATTCTGTTCCATTCCATTCCATTCCATTCCATTCCATTACTTTCCTTTCCATTCCATTCTACTCGGGTTGATTCCATTCAATTCCATTCAATTCCATTCGATTCCATTCCATTCCAATCCATTCCATTCCATTCCATTCCATTCCATTCCATTCCATTCCGTTCAACTCGGGTTGATTCCATTCCATTCCATTCCATTCCATTCCAATCCATTCAATTCCATTCCGTTCTACTCGGGTTGATTCCGTTCCATTCCATTCCATTCCATTCCATTCCATTCCATTCCATTGCATTCGATTCCATTCCTTTCCATTCCATTCGATTCCATTCCATTCCATTCCATTCCGTTCTGCTCGGGTTGATCTTTCCATTCCATTCCATTCCATTCCATTCCATTCCATTCCATTCCATTCCATTCCATTCCACTCCTTTCCATTCCATTCCATTCCATTCCATTCCATTCCATTCCATTCCACTCCTTTCCATTCCATTCCATTCCATTCCATTCCATTCCACTCCTTTCCATTCCATTCCATTCCATTCCATTCCATTCCATTCCATTCCACTCCTTTCCATTCCATTCAATTCCATTCCATTCCACTCCTTTCCATTCCATTCCATTCCATTCCATTCCATTCCATTCCATTCCATTCCACTCCTTTCCATTCCATTCCATTCCACTACATTCCATTCCATTCCATTCCATTCTATTCCGTTCCGTTCTCCTCGGGTTGATCAATCCATTCCATTCCATTCCATTCCATTCCATTCCATTCCGTTCTACTCGGGTTGATTCCATTCTATTCAATTCCATTCCAATCCATTCCGCTCCATTCCATTCCATTCCATTCCTTTCCATTCCATTCCGTTCTACTCGGGTTCATTCCATTCCATTCCGTTCTGTTCCATTCCGTTCCGTTCCATTCCATTCCATTCCATTCCGTTCTACTCGTGTTGATTCTATTCCATTCCATTCCATTCCATTCCATTCCGTTCTACTCGTGTTGATTCCATTCTATTCCACTCCATTCCATTCCATTCCATTCCATTCCATTCCGTTCTACTCGAGTTCATTCCATTCCGTTCCGTTCCGTTCCGTTCCGTTCCGTTCCATTCCACTCCATTCCATTCCGTTCTACTCGGGTTGATTCCTTTCTACTCCATTCCATTCCATTCGATTCGATTCCATTCCACTCCATTCCATTCCGTTCAACTCGGGTTGATTCCATTCTATTCCATTCCATTCCATTGGATACCATTCCATTCCATTACATTCCATTCCATTCCCTTGCATTCCATTCCTTTGTACTCGGGTTGATTCCATTCCATTCCATTCCATTCCGTTCCGTTCCGTTCCGCTCCGTTCCGTTCCGTTCTACTCGTGTTTATGCCATTCTATTCCTTTCCATTCCATTCCATTCCATTCCATTCCGTTCCGTTCTACTCGGGTTGATCATTCCTTTCCATTCCATTCAATTCCAATCCTTTCCATTCCGTTCTACTCGGGTTCATTCCATTCCATTCCATTCCATTCCACTCCATACCATTCCATTCCGTTCTACTCGGGTTGATTCCATTCTATTCCTTTGCATTCCATTCCATTCCATTCCATTCCATTCCATTCCATTCCATTCCATTCCATTCTACTCTGGTTGATTCCATTCTATTCCATTCCATTCCTTTCGATTCCTTTCGATTCGATTCGATTCCTTTCCATTCCATTCCATTCCATTCTATTCCATTCCGCTCTACTCGGGTTCATTCCATTCCGTTCCATTCCGTTCCGTTCCGTTCCGTTCCATTCCATTCCATTCCATTCCATTCCATTCCATTCCGTTCTACTCGGTTTGATTCCATTCTATTCCATTCCATTCCATTCCATTCGATTCCATTCGATTCCATTCCATTCCATTCCATTCCATTCTATTCCATTCCATTCCATTCTATTCTACACGGGTTGATTCCATTCCATTCCATTTCATTCTGTTCCGTTCTGTTCTGTTCTGTTCCGTTCCGTTCTACTCTGGTTGATTCCAATCTATTACATTCAATTCCACTCCATTCCATTCCATTCCATTCCATTCCGTACTACTCGGGTTCATTCCTTTTGATTCCGTTCCGTTCCGTTCCGTTCCATTCCGTTCCATTCCATTGCATTCCATTCCGTTCTACTCGGGTAGATTCCATTCGATTCCATTCCATTCCATTCCATTCCATTCCATTCCATTCCATTCCATTCCATTCCATTCCGTTCTACTCGGGTTGATTCCATTCCGTTCCGTTCCGTTCCGTTCCGTTCCGTTCCTTTCCGTTCTACTCGGTTTGATTCCATTCTATTCCATTCCATTCCATTACATTCCATTCCATTCCATTCCATTCCATTCCATTCCATTCCATTCCATTCCATTCCATTCTACTCTGGTTGATTCCATTCTATTCCATTCCATTCCTTTCGATTCCTTTCGATTCGATTCGATTCCTTTCCATTCCATTCCATTCCATTCTATTCCATTCCGCTCTACTCGGGTTCATTCCATTCCGTTCCATTCCGTTCCGTTCCGTTCCGTTCCATTCCATTCCATTCCATTCCATTCCATTCCATTCCGTTCTACTCTGGTTGATTCCATTCTATTCCATTCCATTCCATTCCATTCCATTCGATACCATTCCATTCCATTCCATTCCATTCTATTCCATTCCATTCCATTCCATTCTATTCTACACGGGTTGATTCCATTCCATTCCATTTCATTCTGTTCCGTTCTGTTCTGTTCTGTTCCGTTCCGTTCTACTCTGGTTGATTCCAATCTATTACATTCAATTCCATTCCATTCCATTCCATTCCATTCCATTCCGTACTACTCGGGTTCATTCCTTTTGATTCCGTTCCGTTTCGTTCCGTTCCGTTCCATTCCGTTCCATTCCATTGCATTCCATTCCGTTCTACTCGGGTAGATTCCATTCGATTCCATTCCATTCCATTCCATTCCATTCCATTCCATTCCATTCCGTTCTACTCGGGTTGATTCCATTCCGTTCCGTTCCGTTCCGTTCCGTTCCGTTCCTTTCCGTTCTACTCGGTTTGATTCCATTCTATTCCATTCCATTCCATTACATTCCATTCCATTCCATTCCATTCCATTCCATTCCGTTCTACTCGTGTTGATCATTCGCTTCCATTCCATTCCATTCCATTCCACTCCATTCCATTCCGCTCCGTTCTATTCGGGTTGATCATTCCATTCCATTCCATTACATTCTGTTCCATTCCATTCCATTCCATTCCATTCCATTACTTTCCTTTCCATTCCATTCTACTCGGGTTGATTCCATTCAATTCCATTCAATTCCATTCGATTCCATTCCATTCCAATCCATTCCATTCCATTCCATTCCATTCCATTCCATTCCATTCCGTTCAACTCGGGTTGATTCCATTCCATTCCATTCCATTCCATTCCAATCCATTCAATTCCATTCCGTTCTACTCGGGTTGATTCCGTTCCATTCCATTCCATTCCATTCCATTCCATTCCATTCCATTGCATTCGATTCCATTCCTTTCCATTCCATTCGATTCCATTCCATTCCATTCCATTCCGTTCTGCTCGGGTTGATCTTTCCATTCCATTCCATTCCATTCCATTCCATTCCATTCCATTCCATTCCATTCCATTCCACTCCTTTCCATTCCATTCCATTCCATTCCATTCCATTCCATTCCATTCCACTCCTTTCCATTCCATTCCATTCCATTCCATTCCATTCCACTCCTTTCCATTCCATTCCATTCCATTCCATTCCATTCCATTCCATTCCACTCCTTTCCATTCCATTCAATTCCATTCCATTCCACTCCTTTCCATTCCATTCCATTCCATTCCATTCCATTCCATTCCATTCCATTCCACTCCTTTCCATTCCATTCCATTCCACTACATTCCATTCCATTCCATTCCATTCTATTCCGTTCCGTTCTCCTCGGGTTGATCAATCCATTCCATTCCATTCCATTCCATTCCATTCCATTCCATTCCATTCCATTCCGTTCTACTCGGGTTGATTCCATTCTATTCAATTCCATTCCAATCCATTCCGCTCCATTCCATTCCATTCCATTCCTTTCCATTCCATTCCGTTCTACTCGGGTTCATTCCATTCCATTCCGTTCTGTTCCATTCCGTTCCGTTCCATTCCATTCCATTCCATTCCGTTCTACTCGTGTTGATTCTATTCCATTCCATTCCATTCCATTCCATTCCGTTCTACTCGTGTTGATTCCATTCTATTCCACTCCATTCCATTCCATTCCATTCCATTCCATTCCGTTCTACTCGAGTTCATTCCATTCCGTTCCGTTCCGTTCCGTTCCGTTCCGTTCCATTCCACTCCATTCCATTCCGTTCTACTCGGGTTGATTCCTTTCTACTCCATTCCATTCCATTCGATTCGATTCCATTCCACTCCATTCCATTCCGTTCAACTCGGGTTGATTCCATTCTATTCCATTCCATTCCATTGGATACCATTCCATTCCATTACATTCCATTCCATTCCCTTGCATTCCATTCCTTTGTACTCGGGTTGATTCCATTCCATTCCATTCCATTCCGTTCCGTTCCGTTCCGCTCCGTTCCGTTCCGTTCTACTCGTGTTTATGCCATTCTATTCCTTTCCATTCCATTCCATTCCATTCCATTCCGTTCCGTTCTACTCGGGTTGATCATTCCTTTCCATTCCATTCAATTCCAATCCTTTCCATTCCGTTCTACTCGGGTTCATTCCATTCCATTCCATTCCATTCCACTCCATACCATTCCATTCCGTTCTACTCGGGTTGATTCCATTCTATTCCTTTGCATTCCATTCCATTCCATTCCATTCCATTCCATTCCATTCCATTCCATTCCATTCCATTCTACTCTGGTTGATTCCATTCTATTCCATTCCATTCCTTTCGATTCCTTTCGATTCGATTCGATTCCTTTCCATTCCATTCCATTCCATTCTATTCCATTCCGCTCTACTCGGGTTCATTCCATTCCGTTCCATTCCGTTCCGTTCCGTTCCGTTCCATTCCATTCCATTCCATTCCATTCCATTCCATTCCGTTCTACTCGGTTTGATTCCATTCTATTCCATTCCATTCCATTCCATTCGATTCCATTCGATTCCATTCCATTCCATTCCATTCCATTCTATTCCATTCCATTCCATTCTATTCTACACGGGTTGATTCCATTCCATTCCATTTCATTCTGTTCCGTTCTGTTCTGTTCTGTTCCGTTCCGTTCTACTCTGGTTGATTCCAATCTATTACATTCAATTCCACTCCATTCCATTCCATTCCATTCCATTCCGTACTACTCGGGTTCATTCCTTTTGATTCCGTTCCGTTCCGTTCCGTTCCGTTCCATTCCGTTCCATTCCATTGCATTCCATTCCGTTCTACTCGGGTAGATTCCATTCGATTCCATTCCATTCCATTCCATTCCATTCCATTCCATTCCATTCCATTCCATTCCGTTCTACTCGGGTTGATTCCATTCCGTTCCGTTCCGTTCCGTTCCGTTCCGTTCCTTTCCGTTCTACTCGGTTTGATTCCATTCTATTCCATTCCATTCCATTACATTCCATTCCATTCCATTCCATTCCATTCCATTCCGTTCTACTCGTGTTGATCATTCGCTTCCATTCCATTCCATTCCATTCCACTCCATTCCATTCCGCTCCGTTCTATTCGGGTTGATCACTCCATTCCATTCCATTACATTCTGTTCCATTCCATTCCATTCCATTCCATTCCATTACTTTCCTTTCCATTCCATTCTACTCGGGTTGATTCCATTCAATTCCATTCAATTCCATTCGATTCCATTCCATTCCAATCCATTCCATTCCATTCCATTCCATTCCATTCCATTCCATTCCGTTCAACTCGGGTTGATTCCATTCCATTCCATTCCATTCCATTCCAATCCATTCAATTCCATTCCGTTCTACTCGGGTTGATTCCGTTCCATTCCATTCCATTCCATTCCATTCCATTCCATTCCATTGCATTCGATTCCATTCCTTTCCATTCCATTCGATTCCATTCCATTCCATTCCATTCCGTTCTGCTCGGGTTGATCTTTCCATTCCATTCCATTCCATTCCATTCCATTCCATTCCATTCCATTCCATTCCATTCCATTCCACTCCTTTCCATTCCATTCCATTCCATTCCATTCCATTCCATTCCACTCCTTTCCATTCCATTCCATTCCATTCCATTCCATTCCACTCCTTTCCATTCCATTCCATTCCATTCCATTCCATTCCATTCCACTCCTTTCCATTCCATTCAATTCCATTCCATTCCACTCCTTTCCATTCCATTCCATTCCATTCCATTCCATTCCATTCCATTCCATTCCACTCCTTTCCATTCCATTCCATTCCACTACATTCCATTCCATTCCATTCCATTCTATTCCGTTCCGTTCTCCTCGGGTTGATCAATCCATTCCATTCCATTCCATTCCATTCCATTCCATTCCATTCCATTCCATTCCATTCCGTTCTACTCGGGTTGATTCCATTCTATTCAATTCCATTCCAATCCATTCCGCTCCATTCCATTCCATTCCATTCCTTTCCATTCCATTCCGTTCTACTCGGGTTCATTCCATTCCATTCCGTTCTGTTCCATTCCGTTCCGTTCCATTCCATTCCATTCCATTCCGTTCTACTCGTGTTGATTCTATTCCATTCCATTCCATTCGATTCTATTCCATTGAATTCCATTCCATTCCATTCCATTCCATTCCATTCCATTCCATTCCATTCCGTTCTACTCGGTTTGATTCCATTCCGTTCCGTTCCGTTCCGTTCCGTTCCGTTCTACTCGGGTTGATTCCATTCCATTCCATTCCATTCCATTCTGTTCTACTCGGGTTGATTCCATTCCGTTCCGTTCCGCTCCGTTCCGTTCCGTTCTACTCGGGTTTACTCCATTCTATTCCATTCCATTAAATTCTCTACATTCCATTCCATTCCATTCCATTCTATTCCATACCATTATGTTGTGCTCGGGTTGATCATTCCATTCCATTCCATTCCATTCCATTCCATTCCATTCCATTCCATTCCATTCCATTCCATTCCTTTCCATTCCATTCCATTCCATTACATTCCATTCCATTCCGTTCTACTCGGGTTGATTCCATTCCGTTCCGTTCCGCTCCGTTCCGTTCCGTTCTACTTGGGTTTACTCCATTCTATTCCATTCCATTGCATTCCATTCCATTCCATTCCATTCCATTCCATTCCATTCCATTCCGTTCTGCTCGGGTTGATCATTCCATTCCATTCCATTCCATTCCATTCTATTCCATTCCATTCCACTCCATTGCATTCCATTCCATTCCACTCCTTTCCATTCCATTCCATTCCATTATATTACATTCCATTCCATTCCACTCCTTTCCATTCCGTTCCATTCCATTCCATTCCATTCCATTCCATTCCATTCCACTCCTTTCCATTCCATTCCATTCCACTCCATTCCATTCCATTCCGTTCTACTTGAGTTCATTCCATTCCGTTCCGTTCCGTTCCGTTCCGTTCCATTCTATTCCATTCCATTCCGTTCTACTCGAGTTGATTCCATTCTACTCCATTCCATTCCATTCGATTCCATTCCGTTCTACTCGGGTTAATCATTCCATTCCATTCCATTCCATTCCTTTCCATTCCATTCCATTCCATTCCATTCCATTCCGTTCCATTCTTCTCGGGTTGATCTTTCCTTTCCATTCCATTCCATTCCAATCCATCCAATTCCGTTCTACTCGGGTTCATTCCATTCCATTCCATTCCTTTCCATTCCACTCCATACCATTCCATTCCGTTCTACTCGGGTTGATTCCATTCTATTCAATTCCATCCCATTCCATTCAATTCCATTCAATTCCATTCCATTCCATTCCATTCCATTCCATTCCATTCCATTCCATTCTACTCGGTTGATTCCATTCTATTCCATTCCATTCCATTTGATTCCATTCGATTTGATTCGATTCCATTCCATTCAATTCCATTCCATTCCATTCCGTTCTACTCGGGTTCGTTCCATTCCGTTCCGTTCCATTCTGTTCCATTCCGTTCCATTCCATTCCATTCCATTCCATTCCATTCCATTCCATTCCGTTCTACTCGGGTTGATTCCATTCTATTCCATTCCATTCCATTCCATTCGATTCCATTCGATTCCATTCCATTCCATTCCTATCCATTCCATTCCATTCCATTCCATTCTATTCTACTCGGGTTGATTCCATTCCATTCCATTGCATTCTGTTCCGTTCCATTCTGTTCCGTTCCGTTCCGTTCTACTCTGGTTGATTCCATTCTATTCCATTCCATTCCATTCCATTCCATTCCATTCCATTCCATTCCATTCCGTTTTACTTGGGTTGATCATTCCATTCCATTCCATTCCATTCCATTCCATTCCGTTCCGTTCTGCTCCGGTTGATCATTCCATTCCATTCCATTCCATTCCATTCCATTCCATTCCATTCCATTCCATTCCATTCCGTTCTACTCGGGTTGATTCCATTCCGTTCTGTTCCGCTCCGTTCCGTTCCGTTCTACTCGGGTTTACTCCATTCTATTCCATTCCATTGCATTCCATTCCATTCCATTCCATTCCATTCCATTCCATTCCATTCCATTCCTTTCCATTCCATTCCGTTCTGCTCGGGTTGATCTTTACATTCCATTCCATTCCATTCCATTCCATTCCATTCCATTCCATTCCATTCCATTCCATTCCATTCCATTCCTTTCCATTCCATTCGATTCCATTCCATTCCATTCCATTCCATTCCGTTCTACTCGGGTT
The DNA here is from genome assembly GCF_029281585.2 of Gorilla gorilla gorilla. Lineage (NCBI taxonomy): Eukaryota > Metazoa > Chordata > Mammalia > Primates > Hominidae > Gorilla > Gorilla gorilla. The sequence goes on from NC_073239.2 coordinate 60,346,180, forward strand.
GATTCCATTCCGTTCCGTTAAGCTCCGTTCCGTTCCGTTCTACTTGGGTTTACTCCATTCTATTCCATTCCATTGCATTCCATTCCATTCCATTCCATTCCGTTCTGCTCGGGTTGATGATTCCATTCCATTCCATTCCATTCCATTCCACTCCATTCCATTCCATTCCACTCCTTTCCATTCCATTCCATTCCATTCCATTCCATTCCATTCCACTCCTTTCCGTTCCATTCCATTCCATTCCATTCCATTCCATTGCATTCGATTCCATTCCACTCCTTTCCATTCCATACCATTCATTCCATTCTATTCCATTGAATTCCATTGAATTCCATTCCATTCCATTCCATTCCATTCCATTCCATTCCGTTCTACTCGGGTTGATTCCATTCCGTTCCGTTCCGTTCCGTTCCGTTCTACTCGGGTTGATTCCATTCCATTCCATTCCATTCCATTCCATTCCATTCCATTCCATTCCATTCCATTCCATTCCATTCCGTTCTACTCGGGTTGATTCCATTCCGTTCCGTTCCTCTCCGTTCCGTTCCGTTCTACTCGGGTTTACTCCATTCTATTCCATTCCATTCCATTCTTTCCATTCCATTCCATTCAATTCCATTCCATTCCATTCCATTCCATTCTGTTGTGCTCGGGTTGATCATTCCATTCCATTCCATTCCATTCCATTCCATTCCATTCCATTCCATTCTTTTCCATTCCATTCCATTCCATTCCATTCCATTCCATTCCATTCCATTCCATTCCATTCCGTTCTACTCGGGTTGATTCCATTCCGTTCCGTTCCGCTCCGTTCCGTTCCGTTCTACTTGGGTTTACTCCATTCTATTCCATTCCATTGCATTCCATTCCATTCCATTCCATTCCATTCCATTCCATTCCATTCCATTCCATTCCATTCCGTTCTGCTCGGGTTGATCATTCCATTCCATTCCATTCCCTTCCATTCTATTCCATTCCATTCCACTCCATTCCATTCCATTCCATTCCACTCCTTTCCATTCCATTCCATTCCATTCCATTCCATTCCATTCCATTCCACTCCTTTCCATTCCATTCCATTCCATTCCATTCCATTCCATTCCATTCCACTCCTCTCCATTCCATTCCATTCCATTCCATTCCATTCCATTCCATTCCATTCCACTCCTTTCCATTCCATTCCATTCCACTCCATTCCATTCCATTCCATTCCATTCCATTCTATTCCGTTCCGTTCTGCTCGGGTTGATCATTCCATTCCATTCCATTCCATTCCATTCCATTGCATTCCTTTCTACTCGGGTTGATTCCATTCTATTCAATTCCATTCCAATCCTTTCCGCTCCATTCCATTCCATTCCATTCCATTCCGTTCTACTCGTGTTCATTCCATTCCATTCCGTTCGGTTCCATTCCGTTCCGTTCCATTCCATTCCATTCCATTCCGTTCTACTCGGGTTGATTCTATTCCATGCCATTCCATTCCATTCTATTCCATTGAATTCCATTCCATTCCATTCCATTCCATTCCATTCCATTCCATTCCGTTCCATTCCATTCCATTCCGTTCTAATCGGGTTGATTCCATTCCGTTCCGTTCCGTTCCGTTCCGTTCCGTTCTACTCGGGTTGATTCCATTCTATTCCATTCCTTTCCATTCCATTCCATTCCATTCCATTCCATTCCATTCCATTCCATTCCATTCCATTCCATTCCTCTCTGTTCCATTCCATTCCGTTCTACTTGGGTTGATCATGCCATTCCATTCCATTCAATTCCATTCCGTTCCGTTCTACTCGGGTGGATCATTCCATTCCATTCCATTCCATTCCATTCCATTCCATTCCATTCCGTTCCGTTCTACTCGGGTTGATTCCATTCTATTCCATTCCATTCCATTCGATTCCACTCGACTCCATTCGATTCCGTTCGATTCCATTCCATTCCATTCCATTCCATTCCATTCCATTCCGTTCTACTCGTGTTGATTTCTTTCCACTCCATTCCTTTCCGTTCCATTCCATTCCATTCCATTCCATTCCGTTCTACTCGGGTTGATCATTCCATTCCATTCCATTCCATTCCGTTCCATTCTACTCGGGTTCATTCCACTCCATTCCTTTCCGTTCCATTCCTTTCCGTTCCATTCCATTCCATTCCATTCCATTCCGTTCAACTCGGGTTGATTCCATTCTATTCCATTCCATTCCATTCCATTCCATTCCATTCCATTCCATTCCATTCCATTCCATTCCATTCCATTCCATTCCATTCCATTCCATTCTACTCGGGTTGATTCCATTCTATTCCATTCCATTACATTCCATTCAATTCCATACCAATCCATTCCATTCCATTGCATTTCTTTCTACTCGGGTTCATTCCGTTCCGTTCCGTTCTGTTCCGTTCCATTCCATTCCATTCCGTTCTACTCGGGTTGATTCCATTCTATTCGATTCAATTCCATTCGATTCCATTCCATTCGATTCCATTCCATTCCATTCCATTCCATTCCACTGCATTCCATTCCGTTCTACTCGGGTTCTTTCCATTCCATTCCGTTGCGTTCCATTCCATTCCATTCCATTCCAGTCCATTCCGTTCTACTCGGGTTGAATCCATTCTATTCCATTCCATTCCATTCCATTCCGTTCCATTCCATTCCATTCCATTCCATTCCATTCCGTTCTACTCGGGTTGATTCCATTCTATTCCATTCCATTCCATTCCATTCCATTCCATTCCATTCCATTCCATTCCGTTCTACTCGGGTTGATCATTCCATTCCATTCCATTCCATTCCATTCCATTCCATTCCATTCCGTTCTACTCGGGTGAATCATTCCATTCCATTCCATTCCGTTCCATTCCATTCCATTCCATGCCATTCCGTTCTACTCGGGTTCATTCCATTCCGTTCCGTACCGTTCCATTCCGTTCCGTTCCATTCCATTCCATTCCATTCCATTCCATTCCATTCCATTCCATTCCATTCCATTCCATTCAATTCCATTCCATTCCATTCAATTCCATTCCATTCCATTCCATTCCGTTCAACTCGGGTTGATTCCATTCTATTCCATTCCATTCCATTCCATTCAATTCCATTCCATTCCATTCCAATCCGTTCTACTCGGGTTGATTCCATTCCATTCCATTCCGTTCCATTCCGTTCCGTTCCGTTCCGTTCCGTTCTACTCGGGTTGGTTTTACTCTGGTTGATTCCACTCTATTCCGTTCCATTCCATTCCATTCCATTCCATTCCGTTGCATTCCATTCCATTCCATTCCATTCCAGTCCATTCCATTCCGTTCCATTCCATTCCATTCCATTCCATTCCCTTCAACTCGGGTTGATTCCATTCTATTCCATTCCATTCCATTCCATTCCATTCCATTCCATTCCATTCCATTCCGTTCTACTCGGGTTGATCATTCCATTCCTTTCCATTCCATTGCATTCCATTCCATTCCATTCCATTCCATTCCATTCCGTTCTACTCGGGTTGATCGTTCCATTCCATTCCATTCCGTTCCATTCCATTCCATTCCTTTCCATTCCGTTCTACTCGGGTTGATTCCATTCTATTCCATTCCATTCCATTAGATTCCATTTGATTCCATTCCATTCCATTCCATTCCATTCCAATCCATTCCATTCCATTCCATTCTATTCAATTCCATTCCGTTCTACTCAGGTTGATTCCCTTCCACTCCATCCCGTTCCATTCCATTCCGTTCCGTTCCGTTCCGTTCTACTCGGTTTGATTCCATTCTATTCCATTCCATTCCATTCCATTCCGTTCTACTCGGGTTGATCATTCCATTCCATTCCATTCCATTCCATTCCATTCCATTCCATTCCATTCCATTCGGTTCTACTCGGGTTCTTTCCATTCCGTTCCATTCCATTCCGTTCTACTCGGGTTGATTCCATGCCACTCCATTCCATTCCGTTCCATTCCGTTCCGTTCCGTTCCGTTCTACTCGGGTTGAATCCATTCTATTCCATTCCATTCCATTCCATTCCATTCCATTCCATTCCATTCCATTCCATTCCGTTCTACTCGGGTTGATCATTCCATTCCATTCCGTTCTACTCGGTTTCATTCCATTCCATTCCGTTCCGTTCTATTCCGTTCCGTTCCATTCCATTCCATTCCATTCCATTCCGTTCTACTCGGGTTGATTCCATTCTATTCCATTCCATTCCATTCCATTCCATTCCATTCCATTCCATTCCGTTCTACTCTGGTTGATTCCATTCCGTTCCGTTCCGGTCCGTTCCGTTCCGTTCTACTTGGGTTTACTCCATTCTATTCCATTCCATTGCATTCCATTCCATTCCATTCCATTCCATTCCATTCCATTCCATTCCATTCCATTCCATTCCGTTCTGCTCGGGTTGATCATTCCATTCCATTCCATTCCATTCCATTCTATTCCATTCCATTCCACTCCATTCCATTCCATTCCATTCCACTCCTTTCCATTCCATTCCATTCCATTCCATTCCATTCCATTCCATTCCACTCCATTCCATTCCATTCCATTCCATTCCACTCCTTTCAATTCCATTCCATTCCATTCCATTCCATTCCATTCCATTCCACTCCTTTCCATTCCATTCCATTCCATTCCATTCCATTCCATTCCATTCCATTCCATTCCATTCCATTCCACTCCTTTCCATTCCATTCCATTCCACTCCATTCCATTCCATTCCATTCCTTTCCATTCTATTCCGTTCCGTTCTGCTCGGGTTGATCATTCCATTCCATTCCATTCCATTGCATTCCATTCCATTCCATTGCATTCCGTTCTACTCGGGTTGATTCCATTCTATTCAATTCCATTCCAATCCTTTCTGCTCCATTCCATTCCATTCCATTCCATTCCGTTCTACTCGTGTTCATTCCATTCCATTCCGTTCTGTTCCATTCCGTTCCGTTCCATTCCATTCCATTCCATTCCGTTCTACTCGGGTTGATTCTATTCCATGCCATTCCATTCCATTCTATTCCATTGAATTCCATTCCATTCCATTCCATTCCATTCCATTCCATTCCATTCCATTCCATTCCGTTCTACTCGGGTTGATTCCATTCCGTTCCGTTCCGTTCCGTTCCGTTCCGTTCTACTCGGATTGATTCCATTCTATTCCATTCCTTTCCATTCCATTCCATTCCATTCAATTCCATTCCATTCCATTCCATTCCATTCCTCTCTGTTCCATTCCATTCCGTTCTACTTGGGTTGATCATGTCATTCCATTCCATTCAATTCCATTCCGTTCCGTTCTACTCGGGTGGATCATTCCATTCCATTCCATTCCATTCCATTCCATTCCATTCCATTCCGTTCCGTTCTACTCGGGTTGATTCCATTCTATTCCATTCCATTCCATTCGATTCCACTCGACTCCTTTCGATTCCGTTCTATTCCATTCCATTCCATTCCATTCCATTCCATTCCGTTCTACTCGTGTTGATTCCTTTCCACTCCATTCCTTTCCGTTCCATTCCATTCCATTCCATTCCATTCCGTTCTACTCGGGTTGATCATTCCATTCCATTCCATTCCATTCCATTCCATTCCATTCCGTTCCATTCTACTCGGGTTCATTCCACTCCATTCCTTTCCGTTCCATTCCTTTTGGTTCCATTCCATTCCATTCCATTCCATTTCGTTCAACTCGGGTTGATTCCATTCTATTCCATTCCATTCCATTCCATTCCATTCCATTCCATTCCATTCCATTCCATTCCATTCCATTCCATTCTACTCGGGTTGATTCCATTCTATTCCATTCCATTCCATTCCATTCAATTCCATACCAATCCATTTAATTCCATTGCATTTCTTTCTACTCGGGTTCATTCCGTTCCGTTCCGTTATGTTCCGTTCCATTCCATTCCATTCCGTTCTACTCGGATTGATTCCATTCTATTCGATTGCATTCCATTCGATTCCATTCCATTCGATTCCATTCCATTCCATTCCATTCCATTCCACTGCATTCCATTCCGTTCTACTCGGGTTCTTTCCATTCCATTCGGTTGCGTTCCATTCCATTCCATTCCATTCCAGTCCATTCCGTTCTACTCGGGTTGAATCCATTCTATTCCATTCCATTCCATTCCATTCCGTTCCATTCCATTCCATTCCATTCCATTCCATTCCATTCCGTTCTACTCGGGTTGATTCCATTCTATTCCATTCCATTCCATTCCATTCCATTCCATTCCATTCCATTCCATTCCGTTCTACTCGGGTTGATCATTCCATTCCATTCCATTCCATTCCATTCCATTCCATTCCATTCCATTCCATTCCATTCCGTTCTACTCGGGTGAATCATTCCATTCCATTCCATTCCGTTCCATTCCATTCCATTCCATTCCATTCCGTTCTACTCGGGTTGATCATTCCATTCCTTTCCATTCCATTCCATTCCATTCCATTCCATTCCATTCCATTCCGTTCTACTCGGGTTGATCGTTCCATTCCATTCCATTCCGTTCCATTCCATTCCATTCCTTTCCATTCCGTTCTACTCGGGTTGATTCCATTCTATTCCATTCCATTCCATTAGATTCCATTTGATTCCATTCCATTCCATTCCATTCCATTCCATTCCATTCCATTCCATTCCATTCTATTCAATTCCATTCCGTTCTACTCAGGTTGATTCCCTTCCACTCCATCCCGTTCCATTCCATTCCGTTCCGTTCCGTTCTACTCGGTTTGATTCCATTCTATTCCATTCCATTCCATTCCATTCCGTTCTACTCGGGTTGATCATTCCATCCAATTCCATTCCATTCCATTCCATTCCATTCCATTCCATTCCATTCCATTCGGTTCTACTCGGGTTCTTTCCATTCCGTTCCATTCCATTCCGTTCTACTCGGGTTGATTCCATGCCACTCCATTCCATTCCGTTCCATTCCGTTCCGTTCCGTTCCGTTCTACTCGGGTTGAATCCATTCTATTCCATTCCATTCCATTCCATTCCATTCCATTCCATTCCATTCCATTCCGTTCTACTCGGTTTGATCATTCCATTCCATTCCGTTCTACTCGGTTTCATTCCATTCCATTCCGTTCCGTTCCATTCCGTTACGTTCCATTCCATTCCATTCCATTCCATTCCATTCCGTTCTACTCGGGTTGATTCCATTCTATTCCATTCCATTCCATTCCATTCCATTCCATTCCATTCCAATCCTTTCTACTCGGGTTGATTCCGTTCCATTCCGTTCCGTTCCGTTCCGATCCGCTCCGTTCCGTTCTACTCGGGTTGATTCCACTCTATTCCATTCCATTCCATTCCATTCCGTTCCATTCCATTCCGTTCTACTCGGGTTGATCATTCCATTCCATTCCATTCCATTCCACTCCATTCCATTCCGTTCCGTTCTACTCGGGTTGATCGTTCCATTCCATTCCATTCCATTCCATTCCATTCCATTCCATTCTACTCGGGTTGATTCCATTCTATTCCATTCCATTCCATTCGATTCCATTCGATTCTATTCGATTCCATTCCATTCCATTCCATTCCATTCAGTTCTACTCAGGTTGATTCCATTCCATTCCATTCCATTCCATTCCTTTCCATTCCTTTCCATTGCATTCCATTCCATTCCATTCCATTCCATTCCATTCTACTCGGGTTGATTCCATTCTACTCAATTCCATTCTATTCGATTCCATTCGATTCCCTTCGATTCCCTTCAATTCCATTCCATTCCATTCCATTCCATTCCATTCCATTCCGTTCTACTCGGGTTCATTCCATTCCATTCCGTTCCATTCCATTGCATTCCATTCCATTCCATTCCGTTCTACTCGGGTTGATTCCATTCTATTCCATTCCATTCCATTCCATTCCATTCCATTCCATTCCATTCCATTCCATTCCATTCCATTCCTTTCCATTCCATTCCGTTCTACTCGGGTTGATTCCATTCTATTCCAATCCATTCCATTCCATTCCATTCCATTCCATTCCATTCCGTTCTACTTGAGTTCATTCCATTCCGTTCCGTTCCGTTCCGTTCCGTTCCATTCTATTCCATTCCATTCCGTTCTACTCGAGTTGATTCCATTCTACTCCATTCCATTCCATTCGATTCCATTCCGTTCTACTCGGGTTAATCATTCCATTCCATTCCATTCCATTCCATTCCATTCCATTCCATTCCGTTCCATTCTACTGGGGTTGATCATTCCTTTCAATTCCATTCCATTCCATTCCATTCCAATCCATCCAATTCCGTTCTACTCGGGTTCATTCCATTGCATTCCATTCCTTTCCATTCCACTCCATACCATTCCATTCCGTTCTACTCGGGTTGATTCCATTCTATTCAATTCCATCCCATTCCATTCCATTCCTTTCAATTCCATTCCATTCCATTCCATTCCGTTCCATTCCATTCCATTCCATTCTACTCGGTTGATTCCATTCTATTCCATTCCATTCCATTCGATTCCATTCGATTTGATTCGATTCCATTCCATTCAATTCCATTCCATTCCATTCCGTTCTACTCGGGTTCATTCCATTCCGTTCCGTTCCATTCTGTTCCGTTCCGTTCCATTCCATTCCATTCCATTCCATTCCATTCCATTCCATTCCGTTATACTCGGGTTGATTCCATTCTATTCCATTCCATTCCATTCCATTCGATTCCATTCGATTCCATTCCATTCCATTCCATTCCATTCCATTCCATTCCATTCCATTCCATTCTATTCTACTCGGGTTGATTCCATTCCATTCCATTGCATTCTGTTCCGTTCCATTCTGTTCCGTTCCGTTCCGTTCTAATCTGGTTGATTCCATTCTATTCCATTCCATTCCATTCCATTCCATTCCATTCCATTCCATTCCATTCCGTTTTACTTGGGTTGATCATTCCATTCCATTCCATTCCATTCCATTCCATTCCATTCCGTTCCGTTCTGCTCGGGTTGATCATTCCATTCCATTCCATTCCATTCCATTCCATTCCATTCCATTCCATTCCATTCCATTCCATTCCATTCCATTCCATTCCGTTCTACTCGGGTTGATTCCATTCCGTTCTGTTCCGCTCCGTTCCGTTCCGTTCTACTCAGGTTTACTCCATTCTATTCCATTCCATTGCATTCCATTCCATTCCATTCCATTCCATTGCATTCCATTCCATTCCTTTCCATTCCATTCCGTTCTGCTCGGGTTGATCTTTCCATTCCATTCCATTCCATTCCATTCCATTCCATTCCATTCCATTCCATTCCATTCCTTTCCATTCCATTCGATTCCATTCCATTCCATTCCATTCCGTTCCGTTCTACTCGGGTTGATTCCATTCCGTTCCGTTCCGCTCCGTTCCGTTCCGTTCTACTTGGGTTTACTCCATTCTATTCCATTCCATTGCATTCCATTCCATTCCATTCCATTCCATTCCATTCCGTTCTGCTCGGGTTGATCATTCCATTCCATTCCATTCCATTCCATTCCATTCCATTCCATTCCACTCCTTTCCATTCCATTCCATTCCATTCCATTCCATTCCATTCCATTCCATTCCACTCCTTTCTATTCCATTCCATTCCATTCCATTACATTCCATTCCATTCCATTCTATTCCGTTCCGTTCTGCTCGTGTTGATCAATCCATTCCATTCCATTCCATTCCATTCCATTCCATTCCATTCCGTTCTACTCGGGTTGATTCCATTCTATTCAATTCCATTCCATTCCATTCCATTCTATTCTGCTTGGGTTGATTCCATTCCATTCCATTGCATTCTGTTCAGTTCTGTTCCGTTCGGTTCCATTCCGTTCTACTTTGGTTGATTCCATTCTATTCCATTCCACTCCATTCCATTCCATTCCATTCCATTCCATTCCATTCCATTCCATTCCCTTTTACTCGGGTTGATCATTCAATTCCATTCCATTCCTTTCCATTCCGTTCCGTTCTGCTCGTGTTGATCATTCCATTCCATTCCATTCCATTCCATTCCATTCCATTCCATTCCATTCCATTGCATTCCATTCCTTTCCATTCCTTTATACTCGGGTTGATCATTCCATTCCATTCCATTCCATTCCATTCCATTCCATTCCATTCTATTCCATTGCGTTCCATTCCATTCCATTCCATTCCAGTCCATTCCGTTCTACTCGGGTTGAATCCATTCTATTCCATTCCATTCCATTCCATTCCGTTCCATTCCATTCCATTCCATTCCATTCCGTTCTACTCGGGTTGATTCCATTCTATTCCATTCCATTCCATTCCATTCCATTCCATTCCATTCCATTCCGTTCTAGTCTGGTTGATCATTCCATTCCATTCCATTCCATTCCATTCCATTCCATTCCATTCCGTTCCATTCCGTTCTACTCGGGTGGATCATTCCATTCCATTCCATTCCGTTCCATTCCATTCCATTCCATTCCATTCCATTCCGTTCTACTCGGGTTGATTCCATTCTATTCCATTCCATTCCATTAGATTCCATTTGATACCATTCCATTCCATTCCATTCCATTCCATTCCATTCCATTCCATTCAATTCCATTCCGTTCTACTCAGGTTGATTCTCTTCCACTCCATCCTGTTCCATTCCTTTCCGTTCCGTTCCGTTTTACTCGGGTTGATTCCATTCTATTCCATTCCATTCCATTCCATTCCGTTCTACTCGGGTTGATCATTCCATTCCATTCCATTCCATTCCATTCCATTCCATTCCATTCCATTCCATTCCATTCCATTCCATTCCGTTCTACTCGGGTTCTTTCCATTCCGTTCCATTCCATTCCGTTCTACTCGGGTTGATTCCATGCCACTCCATTCCATTCCGTTCCATTCCGTTCCGTTCCGTTCCGTTCTACTCGGGTTGAATCCATTCTATTCTATTCCATTCCATTAGATTCCATTTGATTCCATTCCATTCCATTCCGTTCTACTCGGGTTGATCATTCAATTCCATTCCATTCCTTTCCATTCCGTTCTGTTCTGCTCGTGTTGATCACTCCATTCCATTCCATTCCATTCAATTCCATTCCATTCCATTCCATTCCATTCCTTTCCATTCCACTCCATTCCATTCCATTCCATTCCATTCCATTCCATTCCATTCTGCTCCGTTATACTCGGGTTTATTCTATTCTATTCCATTCCATTCCGTTCTGCTCGGATTGATCATTCCATTCCATTCCATTCCATTCCATTCCATTGATTCCATTCCATTCCATTCCATTCCATTCCATTCCATTCCATTCCATTGCATTCCATTCCGTTCTACTCGGGTTCATTCCTTTCCATTCCATTCCATTCCATTCCATTCCATTCCATTCCATTCCATTCCATTCCATTCCATTCCATTCTACTCGGGTTGATTCCATTCTATTCCATTCCACTCCATTCGATTCCATTCGATTCCATTCCATTCCATTCCATTCCGTTCTACTCGGTTTCATTCCATTCCATTCCGTTCCGTTCCATTCCGTTCCGTTCCATTCCATTCCATTCCATTCCATTCCATTCCATTCCATTCCATTCCATTCCATTCCGTTCAACACGGGTTGATTCCATTCTATTCCATTCCATTCCAATCCATTCCATTCCATTCCATTCCAATCCGTTCTACTCGGGTTGATTCCATTCCATTCCATTCCGTTCCGTTAAGTTCCGTTCCGTTCCGTTCTACTCGGGTTGATTCCACTCTATTCCATTCCATTCCATTCCATTCTTTCTACTCGGGTTTATCATTCCATACCATTCCTTTCCATTCCTTTTCATTCCATTCCATTCCGTTGCGTTCCATTCCATTCCATTCCATTCCAGTCCATTCCGTTCTACTCGGGTTGAATCCATTCTATTCCATTCCATTCCATTCCATTCCGTTCCATTCCATTCCATTGCATTCCATTCCGTTCTACTCGGGTTGATTCCATTCTATTCCATTCCATTCCATTCCATTCCATTCCATTCCAATCCATTTCATTCCGTTCTTCTCGGGTTGATCTTTCCATTCCATTCCATTCCATTCCATTCCATTCCATTCCATTCCGTTCAACTCGGGTGGATCATTCCATTCCATTCCATTCCGTTCCATTCCATTCCATTCCATTCCATTCCGTTCTACTCGGGTTGATTCCATTCTATTCCATTCCATTCCATTAGATTCCATTTGATTCCATTCCATTCCATTCCATTCCATTCCATTCCATTCCATTCCATTCCATTCCATTCCATTCCATTCTATTCAATCCCATTCCGTTCTACTCAGGTTGATTCCCTTCCACTCCATCCCGTTCCATTCCATTCCGTTCCGTTCCGTTCTACTCAGGTTGATTCCATTCTATTCCATTCCATTCCATTCCATTCCGTTCTACTCAGGTTGATCATTCCATTCCATTCCATTCCATTCCATTCCATTCCATTCCATTCCATTCTTTTCCATTCAATTCCATTCCATTCCATTCCATTCCATTGCATTCCATTCCGTTCTACTCGGGTTGATTCCATTCCGTTCCGTTCCGCTCCGTTCCATTCCGTTCTACTAGGGTTTATTCCATTCTATTCCATTCAATTCCATTCGATTCCATTCCAATCCATTCCGTTCCATTCCATTCCATTCCATTCCATTCCATTCCATTCCATTCCATTCCGTTCTACTCGGGTTGATCATTCCATTCCATTCCATTCCATTCCATTCCATTCCATTCCATTCCATTCCATTCTAATCGGGTTGATTCCATTATATTCCATTCTAATCCATTCCATTCCATGCCATTCCATTCCATTCCATTCCATTCCATTCCATTCCATTCCGTTCTACTCGGGTTGATTCCATTCTATTCCATTCCATTCCATTCGATTCCATTCCATTCCATTGCATTCCACTCCATTCCGTTCTACTCGGGTTGATTCCATTCTATTCCATTCCACTCCATTCCATTCCATTCCATTCCATTCCGTTCCATTCTACTCGGGTTGATTCCATTCTATTCCATTCCATTCCATTCGATTCCATTCGATTCCATTCCATTCCATTCCATTCCATTCCATTCCGTTCTACTCGGTTTCATTCCATTCCATTCCGTTCCGTTCCATTCCGTTCAGTTTCATTCCATTCCATTCCATTCCATTCCGTTCCACTCGGGTTGATTCCATTCTATTCTATTCCATTCCATTCGATTCTATTCCATTCAATTCCATTCCATTCCATTCCATTCCATTCCATTCCATTCCATTCCATTCCATTCCATTCCTTTCAACTAGGGTTGCTTCCATTCTATTCCATTCCATTCCATTCCATTCCATTCCATTCAATTCCATTCCATTCCATTCCAATCCGTTCTACTCGGGTTGATTCCATTCCATTCCGTTCCGTTCCGTTCCTTTCCATTCCGTTCTACTCGGGTTGATTCCACTCTATTCCATTCCATTCCATTCCATTCCGTTCTACTCGGGTTGATCATTCCATTCCATTCCATTCCATTCCATTCCATACCATTCCATTCCGTTGCGTTCTACTCGGGTTGATCATTCCATTCCATTCCATTCCATTCCATTCCATTCCATTCCATTCCATTCCATTCCATTCCATCCCATTCCGTTCTACTCGGGTTGATTCCATTCTATTCCACTCCATTCCATTCCATTCCATTCCATTCCATTCCATTCCATTCCATTCCATTCCATTCCATTCCATTCCACTGCTTTGCATTCCGTTCTACTCGGGTTCTTTCCGTTCCATTCCGTTGCGTTCCATTCCATTCCATTCCATTCCAGTCCATTCCGTTCTACTCGGGTTGAATCCATTCTATTCCATTCCATTCCATTCCATTCCGTTCCATTCCATTCCATTCCATTCCTTTCCATTCCGTTCTACTCGGGTTGATTCCATTCTATTCCATTCCATTCAATTCCATTCCATTCCATTCCATTCCATTCAATTCCATTCCATTCCGTTCTACTCGGGTAGATCATTCCATTCCATTCCATTCCATTCCATTCCATTCCATTCCATTCCGTTCTACTCGGGTGAATCATTCCATCCCATTCCATTCCGTTCCATTCCATTCCATTCCATTCCATTCCGTTCTACTCGGGTTCATTCCATTCCGTTCCGTTCCGTTTCATTCCGTTCCGTTCCATTCCATTCCATTCCATTCCATTCCATTCGATTCCATTCCATTCCATTCCATTCAATTCCATTCCATTCCATTCCATTCCATTCCATTCCATTCCATTCCGTTCAACTCGGGTTGATTCCATTCTATTCCATTCCATTCCATTCCATTCAATTCCATTCCATTCCATTCCAATCCGTTCTACTCGGGTTGATTCCATTCCATTCCATTCCGTTCCATTCCGTTCCGTTCCGTTCCGTTCCGTTCTACTCGGGTTGGTTCTACTCTGGTTGATTCCACTCTATTCCATTCCATTCCATTCCTTTCCTTTCTACTCGGATTGATCATTCCATTCCATTCCATTCCATTCCATTCCATTCCATTCCATTCCAATCCATTCCATTCTACTCGGGTTGATTCCATTCCATTCCATTCCATTCCATTCCATTCCATTCCATTCCATTCCATTCCATTCCATTCCATTCGATTCCATTCCATTCCATTGCATTCCACTCCATTCCGTTCTACTCGGGTTGATTCCATTCTATTCCATTCCACTCCATTCCATTCCATTCCATTCCGTTCCATTCTACTCGGGTTGATTCCATTCTATTCCATTCCATTCCATTCGATTCCATTCGATTCCATTCCATTCCATTCCATTCCATTCCGTTCTACTCGGTTTCATTCCATTCCATTCCGTTCCGTTCCATTCCGTTCCGTTTCATTCCATTCCATTCCATTCCGTTCCACTAGGGTTGATTCCATTCTATTCTATTCCATTCCATTCAATTCTATTCCATTCCATTCCATTCCATTCCATTCCATTCCATTCAATTCCATTCCATTCCATTCCTTTCAACTCGGGTTGCTTCCATTCTATTCCATTCCATTCCATTCCATTCCATTCTATTCCATTCCGTTCTACTCGGGTTCATTCCATTCTGTTCCGTTCTGTTCTGTTCTGTTCCGTTCCGTTCTACTCTGGTTGATTCCACTCTATTACATTCAATTCCATTCCATTCCATTCCATTCCATTCCGTTTTACTCGGGTTGATCATTCCATTCCATTCCATTCCTTTCCATTCCATTCCGTTCCGTTCTGCTCGGGTTGATCATTCCATTCCATTCCATTCCATTCCATTGCATTCCATTCCATTCCATTCCATTCTTTCCATTCCATTCCATTCCATTCCATTCCTTTCCATTCAATTCCATTCCATTCCATTCCATTCCATTCCATTCCATTCCGTTCTACTAGGGTTGATTCCATTCCGTTCCGTTCTGCTCCGTTCCGTTCCGTTCTACTCGGGTTAATTCCATTCTATTCCATTCCATTCCATTCCATTCCATTCCATTCCGTTCTGCTCGGGTTGATCATTCCATTCCATTCCATTCTATTCCATTCCATTGCATTCCATTCCACTCCTTTCCATTCCATTCCATTCCATTCCATTCCATTCCATTCCATTCTATTCCGTTCCGTTCTGCTCGGGTTTATCATTCCATTCCATTCCATTGCATTCCATTCCATTCCATTCCGTTCTACTCGGGTTGATTCCATTCTATTCCATTCCATTCCATTCTATTCCATTCCATTCCATTTCCTTCCATTCCATTCCATTCCATTCCATTCCGTTCTACTCGAGTTCATTCCATTCCGTACCGTTCCGTTCCGTTCCGCTCCGTTCCGTTCCATTCCATTCCATTCCATTCCATTGTACTCGGGTTGATTCCATTCTACTCCATTCCATTCCATTCGATTCGATTCCATTCCACTCCATTCCATTCCGTTCAACTCGGGT
The DNA here is from genome assembly GCF_029281585.2 of Gorilla gorilla gorilla. Taxonomy (NCBI): domain Eukaryota; kingdom Metazoa; phylum Chordata; class Mammalia; order Primates; family Hominidae; genus Gorilla; species Gorilla gorilla. The sequence continues at coordinate 60,362,131 of NC_073239.2, forward strand.
TGATTCCATTCTATTCCATTCCATTCCATTCGATACCATTCCATTCCATTCCATTCCATTCCCTTGCATTCCATTCCTTTCTACTCGGGTTGATTCCATTCCATTCCATTCCATTCCGTTCCGTTCCGTTCCGCTCCGTTCCGTTCCGTTCTACTCGTGTTTATGCCATTCTATTCCATTCCATTCCATTCCATTCCATTCCATTCCATTCCATTCCATTCCATTCTACTCGGGTTGATCATTCCATTCCATTCCATTCCATTCCATTCCATTCCATTCCATTCCATTCCATTCTACTCGGGTTGATCATTCCTTTCCATTCCATTCAATTCCAATCCTTTCCATTCCATTCTACTCGGGTTCACTCCATTCCATTCCATTCCATTCCACTCCATACCATTCCATTCCGTTCTACTCGGGTTGATTCCATTCTATTCCTTTGCATTCCATTCCATTCCATTCCATTCCATTCCATTCCATTCCATTCCATTCCATTCCATTCCATTCCATTCTACTCGGGTTGATTCCATTCTATTCCATTCCATTCCTTTCGATTCCATTCGATTCTATTCGATTCCTTTCCATTCCATTCCATTCCATTCTATTCCATTCCGTTCTACTCGGGTTCATTCCATTCCGTTCCGTTCCATTCTGTTCCGTTCCGTTCCATTCCATTCCATTCCATTCCATTCCATTTCATTCCATTCCGTTCTACTCTGGTTGATTCCATTCTATTCCATTCCATTCCATTCGATTCCATTCGATACCATTCCATTCCATTCTATTCCATTCTATTCCATTCCATTCCATTCCATTCTATTCTACTCGTGTTGATTCCATTCCATTCCATTTCATTCTGTTCCGTTCTGTTCTGTTCTGTTCCGTTCCGTTCTACTCTGGTGGATTCCACTCTATTACATTCAATTCCATTCCATTCCATTCCATTCCATTCCGTTTTACTCGGGTTGATCATTCCATTCCATTCCATTCCTTTCCATTCCATTCCGTTCCGTTCTGCTCGGGTTGATCATTCCATTCCATTCCATTCCATTCCATTGCATTCCATTCCATTCCATTCCATTCCATTCAATTCCATTCCATTCCATTCCATTCCTTTCCATTCAATTCCATTCCATTCCATTCCATGCCATTCCATTCCGTTCTACTAGGGTTGATTCCATTCCGTTCCGTTCCGCTCCGTTCCGTTCCGTTCTACTCGGGTTTATTCTATTCCATTCCATTCCATTCAATTCCATTCCATTCCATTCCATTCCACTCCTTTCCATTCCATTCCATTCCATTCCATTCCATTCCATTCCATTCCATTCCATTCCGTTCCTTTCTGCTCGGGTTGATCATTCCATTCCATTCCATTCCATTCCATTCCATTCCATTCCATTCCATTCCATTCCATTCCATTCCATTCCTTTCCATTCAATTCCATTCCATTCCATTCCATTCCATTGCATTCCATTCCGTTCTACTCGGGTTGATTCCATTCCGTTCCGTTCCGCTCCGTTCCGTTCCGTTCTACTAGGGTTTAATCCATTCTATTCCATTCCATTCCATTCCATTCCATTCCATTCCATCCATTCAATTCCATTCCGTTCTGCTCGGGTTGATCATTCCATTCCATTCCATTCTATTCCATTCCATTCCATTCCATTGCATTCCATTCCACTCCTTTCCATTCCATTCCATTCCATTCCATTCCATTCCATTCCATTCCATTCCATTCCATTCCATTCCATTCTATTCCGTTCCGTTCTGCTCGGGTTTATCATTCCATTCCATTCCATTGCATTCCATTCCATTCCATTCCGTTCTACTCGGGTTGATTCCATTCTATTCCATTCCATTCCATTCCATTCCATTCCATTCCATTCCATTCCATTCCATTCCATTCCATTCCGTTCTACTCGAGTTCATTCCATTCCGTTCCGTTCCGTTCCGTTCCATTGCATTCCATTCCATTCCATTCCATTCCATTCCATTCCATTCCATTCCATTCCATTCCATTCCATTCCATTCCATTCCGTTCTACTCGGGTTCATTCCATTCTATTCCATTCCATTCCATTCGATTCCATTCGATTCCATTCCATTCCATTCCATTCCATTCCGTTCTACTCGGGTTGATTCCATTCTATTCCATTCCATTCCATTCGATTCCATTCCATTCCATTCCATTCCATTGCATTGCATTCCATTCCGTTCTACTCGGGTTGATTCCATTCCATTCCATTCCTTTCCGTTCCGTTCCGCTCCGTTCCGTTCCGTTCTACTCGTGTTTATTCCATTCTATTACATTCCATTCCATTCCATTCCATTATATTCCATTCCATTCCATTCCGTTCTACTCGGGTTGATCATTCCATTCCATTCCTTTCCATTCCATTCCATTCCTTTCCATTCCGTTCTACTCGGGTTCATTCCATTCCATTCCATTCCATTCCATTCCATACCATTCCATTCCGTTCTACTCGGGTTGATTCCATTCTATTCCATTCCATTCCATTCCATTCCATTCCATTCAGTTCTACTCGGGTAGATTCCATTCGATTCCATTCCATTCCATTCCATTCCTTTCCATTCCGTTCTACTCGGGTTAGTCATTCCCTTCCATTCCATTCCATTCCATTCGACTCCATTCAATTCGATTCCATTTCATTCCTCTCCGTTCTACTCGGATTGATCATTCCATTCCATTCCATTCCATTCCATTCCATTCCATTGCATTACATTCCGTTCTACTCGGGTCCATTCCATTCCATTCCATTCCATTCCATTCCATTCTACTCTGGTTGATTCCATTCTATTCCATTCCATTCCTTTCCATTCCATTCCATTCCATTCCATTCCATTCCATTCCATTCCGTTCCGTTCCGCTCCGTTCCGTTCCGTTCCGTTCCGTTCTACTCGTGTTTATTCCATTCTATTCCATTCCATTCCATTCCATTCCATTCCATTCTATTCCATTCCATTCCGTTCTACTCGTGTTGATCATTCCATTCCATCCATTCCATTCCATTCCATTCCATTCCTTTCCATTCTGTTCCGTTCTACTCGGGTTGATCAATCCTTTCCATTCCATTCCATTCCATTCCATTCCAATCCATTCCATTCCGTTCTACTCGGGTTCATTCCATTCCATTCCATTCCATTCCATTCCATACCATTCTATTCCGTTCTCCTCGGGTTGATTCCATTCCATTCCATTCCATTCCATTACATTCCATTGCATTACATTCCGTTCTACTCGGGTCCATTCCATTCCATTCCATTCCATTCCATTCCATTCCATTCCATTCCATTCCATTCTACTCTGGTTGATTCCATTCTATTCCATTCCATTCCATTCCATTCCATTCCATTCCATTCCATTCCATTCCATTCCGTTCTAGTCGGGTTCATTCCGTTCCGTTCCGTTCCGTTCCGTTCTGTTACGTTCCAATCCATTCCATTCCATTCCATTCCATTCCATTCCATTCATTTCCACTCCATTCCATTCCATTCCATTACATTACATTCCATTCTATTCCTTTCCGTTCTGCTCGGGTTGATCATTGCATTCCATTCCATTCCATTCTATTCCATTCCATTCAATTCCATTCCGTTCTACTCGGGTTGATTCCATTATATTCCATTCCATTCCATTCCATTCCATTCCATTCCATTCCATTCCATTCCATTCCATTCCATTCCATTGCATTCCATTCCGTTCTACTCGGGCTCATTCCATTCCATTCCATTCCATTCCATTCCATTCCATTCCATTCCATTCCATTCCACTCCTTTCCATTCCATTCCATTCCATTCCATTCCATTCCATTCCATTCCATTCCACTCCTTTCCATTCCATTCCATTCCATTCCATTCCATTCCACTCCTTTCCATTCCATTCCATTCCATTCCATTCCATTCCATTCCATTCCACTCCTTTCCATTCCATTCCATTCCATTCCATTCCACTCCTTTCCATTCCATTCCATTCCATTCCATTCCATTCCATTCCATTCCACTCCTTTCCATTCCATTCCATTCCACTACATTCCATTCCATTCCATTCCATTCTATTCCGTTCCGTTCTCCTCGGGTTGATCAATCCAATCCATTCCATTCCATTCCATTCCATTCCATTCCATTCCGTTCTACTCGGGTTGATTCCATTCTATTCAATTCCATTCCAATCCATTCTGCTCCATTCCATTCCATTCCATTCCTTTCCATTCCATTCCGTTCTACTCGGGTTCATTCCATTCCATTCCGTTCTGTTCCATTCCGTTCCGTTCCATTCCATTCCATTCCATTCCGTTCTACTCGTGTTGATTCTATTCCATTCCATTCCATTCGATTCTATTCCATTGAATTCCATTCCATTCCATTCCATTCCATTCCATTCCATTCCATTCCATTCCATTCCATTCTGTTCTACTCGGTTTGATTCCATTCCGTTCCGTTCCGTTCCGTTCCGTTCCGTTCTACTCGGGTTGATTCCATTCCATTCCATTCCATTCCATTCTGTTCTACTCGGGTTGATTCCATTCCGTTCCGTTCCGCTCCGTTCCGTTCCGTTCTACTCGGGTTTACTCCATTCTATTCCATTCCATTAAATTCTCTACATTCCATTCCATTCCATTCCATTCTATTCCATTCCATTCCGTTCTGCTCGGGTTGATCATTCTATTCCATTCCATTCCATTCCATTCTATTCCATTCCATTCCATTCCGTTCTACTCGGGTTCGTTCCATTCCGTTCCGTTCCATTCTGTTCCGTTCCGTTCCATTCCATTCCATTCCATTCCATTCCATTCCATTCCGTTCTACTCGGGTTGATTCCATTCTATTCCATTCCATTCCATTCCATTCGATTCCATTCGATTCCATTCCATTCCATTCCAATCCATTCCATTCCATTCCATTCCATTCTATTCTACTCGGGTTGATTCCATTCCATTCCATTGCATTCTGTTCCGTTCCATTCTGTTCCGTTCCGTTCCGTTCTACTCTGGTTGATTCCATTCTATTCCATTCCATTCCATTCCATTCCATTCCATTCCATTCCATTCCATTCCATTCCGTTTTACTTGGGTTGATCATTCCATTCCATTCCATTCCATTCCATTCCATTCCATTCCATTCCGTTCTACTCGGATTGATTCCATTCCGTTCTGTTCCGCTCCGTTCCGTTCCGTTCTACTCGGGTTTACTCCATTCTATTCCATTCCATTGCATTCCATTCCATTCCATTCCATTCCATTCCATTCCATTCCATTCCTTTCCATTCCATTCCGTTCTGCTCGGGTTGATCTTTACATTCCATTCCATTCCATTCCATTCCATTCCATTCCATTCCATTCCATTCCATTCCATTCCATTCCTTTCCATTCCATTCGATTCCATTCCATTCCATTCCATTCCATTCCGTTCTACTCGGGTTGATTCCATTCCGTTCCGTTAAGCTCCGTTCCGTTCCGTTCTACTTGGGTTTACTCCATTCTATTCCATTCCATTGCATTCCATTCCATTCCATTCCATTCCGTTCTGCTCGCGTTGATCATTCCATTCCATTCCATTCCATTCCATTCCACTCCATTCCATTCCATTCCACTCCTTTCCATTCCATTCCATTCCATTCCATTCCATTCCATTCCATTCCACTCCTTTCCGTTCCATTCCATTCCATTCCATTCCATTCCATTGCATTCCATTCCATTCCAATCCTTTCCATTCCATTCCATTCATTCCATTCTATTCCATTGAATTCCATTCCATTCCATTCCATTCCATTCCATTCCATTCCATTCCATTCCGTTCTACTCGGGTTGATTCCATTCCGTTCCGTTCCGTTCCGTTCCGTTCTACTCGGGTTGATTCCATTCCATTCCATTCCATTCCATTCCATTCCATTCCATTCCATTCCATTGCATTACATTCCGTTCTACTCGGGTCCATTCCATTCCATTCCATTCCATTCCATTCCATTCTACTCTGGTTGATTCCATTCTATTCCATTCCATTCCTTTCCATTCCATTCCATTCCATTCCATTCCATTCCATTCCATTCCGTTCCGTTCCGCTCCGTTCCGTTCCGTTCCGTTCCGTTCTACTCGTGTTTATTCCATTCTATTCCATTCCATTCCGTTCTACTCGTGTTGATCATTCCATTCCATCCATTCCATTCCATTCCATTCCATTCCTTTCCATTCTGTTCCGTTCTACTCGGGTTGATCAATCCTTTCCATTCCATTCCATTCCATTCCATTCCAATCCATTCCATTCCGTTCTACTCGGGTTCATTCCATTCCATTCCATTCCATTCCATACCATTCTATTCCGTTCTCCTCGGGTTGATTCCATTCCATTCCATTCCATTCCATTACATTCCATTGCATTACATTCCGTTCTACTCGGGTCCATTCCATTCCATTCCATTCCATTCCATTCCATTCCATTCCATTCCATTCCATTCTACTCTGGTTGATTCCATTCTATTCCATTCCATTCCATTCCATTCCATTCCATTCCATTCCATTCCATTCCATTCCGTTCTAGTCGGGTTCATTCCGTTCCGTTCCGTTCCGTTCCGTTCTGTTACGTTCCAATCCATTCCATTCCATTCCATTCCATTCCATTCCATTCATTTCCACTCCATTCCATTCCATTCCATTACATTACATTCCATTCTATTCCTTTCCGTTCTGCTCGGGTTGATCATTGCATTCCATTCCATTCCATTCTATTCCATTCCATTCAATTCCATTCCGTTCTACTCGGGTTGATTCCATTATATTCCATTCCATTCCATTCCATTCCATTCCATTCCATTCCATTCCATTCCATTCCATTCCATTGCATTCCATTCCGTTCTACTCGGGCTCATTCCATTCCATTCCATTCCATTCCATTCCATTCCATTCCATTCCATTCCACTCCTTTCCATTCCATTCCATTCCATTCCATTCCATTCCATTCCATTCCATTCCACTCCTTTCCATTCCATTCCATTCCATTCCATTCCATTCCACTCCTTTCCATTCCATTCCATTCCATTCCATTCCATTCCATTCCATTCCACTCCTTTCCATTCCATTCCATTCCATTCCATTCCACTCCTTTCCATTCCATTCCATTCCATTCCATTCCATTCCACTCCTTTCCATTCCATTCCATTCCACTACATTCCATTCCATTCCATTCCATTCTATTCCGTTCCGTTCTCCTCGGGTTGATCAATCCAATCCATTCCATTCCATTCCATTCCATTCCATTCCATTCCATTCCGTTCTACTCGGGTTGATTCCATTCTATTCAATTCCATTCCAATCCATTCTGCTCCATTCCATTCCATTCCATTCCTTTCCATTCCATTCCGTTCTACTCGGGTTCATTCCATTCCATTCCGTTCTGTTCCATTCCGTTCCGTTCCATTCCATTCCATTCCATTCCGTTCTACTCGTGTTGATTCTATTCCATTCCATTCCATTCGATTCTATTCCATTGAATTCCATTCCATTCCATTCCATTCCATTCCATTCCATTCCATTCCATTCCATTCCATTCTGTTCTACTCGGTTTGATTCCATTCCGTTCCGTTCCGTTCCGTTCCGTTCCGTTCTACTCGGGTTGATTCCATTCCATTCCATTCCATTCCATTCTGTTCTACTCGGGTTGATTCCATTCCGTTCCGTTCCGCTCCGTTCCGTTCCGTTCTACTCGGGTTTACTCCATTCTATTCCATTCCATTAAATTCTCTACATTCCATTCCATTCCATTCCATTCTATTCCATTCCATTCCGTTCTGCTCGGGTTGATCATTCTATTCCATTCCATTCCATTCCATTCTATTCCATTCCATTCCATTCCGTTCTACTCGGGTTCGTTCCATTCCGTTCCGTTCCATTCTGTTCCGTTCCGTTCCATTCCATTCCATTCCATTCCATTCCATTCCATTCCGTTCTACTCGGGTTGATTCCATTCTATTCCATTCCATTCCATTCCATTCGATTCCATTCGATTCCATTCCATTCCATTCCAATCCATTCCATTCCATTCCATTCCATTCTATTCTACTCGGGTTGATTCCATTCCATTCCATTGCATTCTGTTCCGTTCCATTCTGTTCCGTTCCGTTCCGTTCTACTCTGGTTGATTCCATTCTATTCCATTCCATTCCATTCCATTCCATTCCATTCCATTCCATTCCATTCCGTTTTACTTGGGTTGATCATTCCATTCCATTCCATTCCATTCCATTCCATTCCATTCCATTCCGTTCTACTCGGATTGATTCCATTCCGTTCTGTTCCGCTCCGTTCCGTTCCGTTCTACTCGGGTTTACTCCATTCTATTCCATTCCATTGCATTCCATTCCATTCCATTCCATTCCATTCCATTCCATTCCATTCCTTTCCATTCCATTCCGTTCTGCTCGGGTTGATCTTTACATTCCATTCCATTCCATTCCATTCCATTCCATTCCATTCCATTCCATTCCATTCCATTCCTTTCCATTCCATTCGATTCCATTCCATTCCATTCCATTCCATTCCGTTCTACTCGGGTTGATTCCATTCCGTTCCGTTAAGCTCCGTTCCGTTCCGTTCTACTTGGGTTTACTCCATTCTATTCCATTCCATTGCATTCCATTCCATTCCATTCCATTCCGTTCTGCTCGCGTTGATCATTCCATTCCATTCCATTCCATTCCACTCCATTCCATTCCATTCCACTCCTTTCCATTCCATTCCATTCCATTCCATTCCATTCCATTCCACTCCTTTCCGTTCCATTCCATTCCATTCCATTCCATTCCATTGCATTCCATTCCATTCCAATCCTTTCAATTCCATTCCATTCATTCCATTCTATTCCATTGAATTCCATTCCATTCCATTCCATTCCATTCCATTCCATTCCATTCCATTCCGTTCTACTCGGGTTGATTCCATTCCGTTCCGTTCCGTTCCGTTCCGTTCTACTCGGGTTGATTCCATTCCATTCCATTCCATTCCATTCCATTCCATTCCATTCCATTCCATTCCGTTCTACTCGGGTTGATTCCATTCCGTTCCGTTCCTCTCCGTTCCGTTCCGTTCTACTCGGGTTTACTCCATTCTATTCCATTCCATTCCATTCTTTCCATTCCATTCCATTCAATTCCATTCCATTCCATTCCATTCCATTCTGTTGTGTTCGGGTTGATCATTCCATTCCATTCCATTCCATTCCATTCCATTCCATTCCATTCCATTCCTTTCCATTCCATTCCATTCCATTCCATTCCATTCCATTCCATTCCATTCCATTCCATTCCATTCCATTCAGTTCTACTCGGGTTGATTCCATTCCGTTCCGTTCCGCTCCGTTCCGTTCCGTTCTACTTGGGTTTACTCCATTCTATTCCATTCCATTGCATTCCATTCCATTCCATTCCATTCCATTCCATTCCATTCCATTCCATTCCATTCCATTCCATTCCATTCCGTTCTGCTTGGGTTGATCATTCCATTCCATTCCATTCCATTCCATTCTATTCCATTCCATTCCACTCCATTCCATTCCATTCCATTCCATTCCATTCCACTCCTTTCCATTCCATTCCATTCCATTCCATTCCATTCCATTCCACTCCTCTCCATTCCATTCCATTCCATTCCATTCCATTCCATTCCATTCCATTCCATTCCATTCCACTCCTTTCCATTCCATTCCATTCCACTCCATTCCATTCCATTCCATTCCATTCTATTCCGTTCCGTTCTGCTCGGGTTGATCATTCAATTCCATTCCATTCCATTCCATTCCATTCCATTCCATTGCATTCCGTTCTACTCGGGTTGATTCCATTCTATTCAATTCCATTCCAATCCTTTCCGCTCCATTCCATTCCATTCCATTCCATTCCGTTCTACTCGTGTTCATTCCATTCCATTCCGTTCGGTTCCATTCCGTTCCGTTCCATTCCATTCCATTCCATTCCGTTCTACTCGGGTTGATTCTATTCCATGCCATTCCATTCCATTCTATTCCATTGAATTCCATTCCATTCCATTCCATTCCATTCCATTCCATTCCATTCCATTCCATTCCATTCCATTCCGTTCTACTCGGGTTGATTCCATTCCGTTCCGTTCCGTTCCGTTCCGTTCCGTTCTACTCGGGTTGATTCCATTCTATTCCATTCCTTTCCATTCCATTCCATTCCATTCCATTCCATTCCATTCCATTCCATTCCATTCCTCTCTGTTCCATTCCATTCCGTTCTACTTGGGTTGATCATGCCATTCCATTCCATTCAATTCCATTCCGTTCCGTTCTACTCGGGTGGATCATTCCATTCCATTCCATTCCATTCCATTCCATTCCATTCCGTTCCGTTCTACTCGGGTTGATTCCATTCTATTCCATTCCATTCCATTCGATTCCACTCGACTCCGTTCGATTCCGTTCGATTCCATTCCATTCCATTCCATTCCATTCCATTCCGTTCTACTCGTGTTGATTCCTTTCCACTCCATTCCTTTCCGTTCCATTCCATTCCATTCCATTCCATTCCGTTCTACTCGGGTTGATCATTCCATTCCATTCCATTCCATTCCGTTCCATTCTACTCGGGTTCATTCCACTCCATTCCTTTCCGTTCCATTCCTTTCCGTTCCATTCCATTCCATTCCATTCCATTCCGTTCAACTCGGGTTGATTCCATTCTATTCCATTCCATTCCATTCCATTCCATTCCATTCCATTCCATTCCATTCCATTCCATTCCATTCTACTCGGGTTGATTCCATTCTATTCCATTCCATTACATTCCATTCAATTCCATACCAATCCATTCCATTCCATTGCATTTCTTTCTACTCGGGTTCATTCCGTTCCGTTCCGTTCTGTTCCGTTCCTTTCCATTCCATTCCGTTCTACTCGGGTTGATTCCATTCTATTCGATTCCATTCCATTCGATTCCATTCCATTCGATTCCATTCCATTCCATTCCATTCCATTCCACTGCATTCCATTCCGTTCTACTCGGGTTCTTTCCATTCCATTCCGTTGCGTTCCATTCCATTCCATTCCATTCCAGTCCATTCCGTTCTACTCGGGTTGAATCCATTCTATTCCATTCCATTCCATTCCATTCCGTTCCATTCCATTCCATTCCATTCCATTCCATTCCGTTCTACTCGGGTTGATTCCATTCTATTCCATTCCATTCCATTCCATTCCATTCCATTCCATTCCATTCCATTCCATTCCGTTCTACTCGGGTTGATCATTACATTCCATTCCATTCCATTCCATTCCATTCCATTCCATTCCGTTCTACTCGGGTGAATCATTCCATTCCATTCCATTCCGTTCCATTCCATTCCATTCCATGCCATTCCGTTCTACTCGGGTTCATTCCATTCCGTTCCGTTCCGTTCCATTCCGTTCCGTTCCATTCCATTCCATTCCATTCCATTCCATTCCATTCCATTCCATTCCATTCCATTCCATTCCATTCAATTCCATTCCATTCCATTCCATTCCATTCCATTCCATTCCATTCCGTTCAACTCGGGTTGATTCCATTCTATTCCATTCCATTCCGTTCCATTCAATTCCATTCCATTCCATTCCAATCCGTTCTACTCGGGTTGATTCCATTCCATTCCATTCCGTTCCATTCCGTTCCGTTCCGTTCCGTTCCGTTCTACTCGGGTTGGTTTTACTCTGGTTGATTCCACTCTATTCCGTTCCATTCCATTCCATTCCTTTCTACTCGGATTGATCATTCCATTCCATTCCATTCCATTCCATTCCATTCCATTCCATTCCATTCCATTCCATTCCATTCCGTTGCATTCCATTCCATTCCATTCCATTCCAGTCCATTCCATTCCGTTCCATTCCATTCCATTCCATTCCATTCCCTTCAACTCGGGTTGATTCCATTCTATTCCATTCCATTCCATTCCATTCCATTCCATTCCATTCCGTTCTACTCGGGTTGATCATTCCATTCCTTTCCATTCCATTGCATTCCATTCCATTCCATTCCATTCCATTCCATTCCGTTCTACTCGGGTTGTTCGTTCCATTCCATTCCATTCCGTTCCATTCCATTCCATTCCTTTCCATTCCGTTCTACTCGGGTTGATTCCATTCTATTCCATTCCATTCCATTAGATTCCATTTGATTCCATTCCATTCCATTCCATTCCATTCCAATCAATTCCATTCCATTCCATTCTATTCAATTCCATTCCGTTCTACTCAGGTTGATTCCCTTCCACTCCATCCCGTTCCATTCCATTCCGTTCCGTTCCGTTCCGTTCTACTCGGTTTGATTCCATTCTATTCCATTCCATTCCATTCCATTCCGTTCTACTCGGGTTGATCATTCCATTCCATTCCATTCCATTCCATTCCATTCCATTCCATTCCATTCCATTCCATTCGGTTCTACTCGGGTTCTTTCCATTCCATTCCATTCCATTCCGTTCTACTCGGTTTGATTCCATTCCGTTCCGTTCCGTTCCGTTCCGTTCCGTTCTACTCGGGTTGATTCCATTCCATTCCATTCCATTCCATTCTGTTCTACTCGGGTTGATTCCATTCCGTTCCGTTCCGCTCCGTTCCGTTCCGTTCTACTCGGGTTTACTCCATTCTGTTCCATTCCATTAAATTCTCTACATTCCATTCCATTCCATTCCATTCTATTCCATACCATTCTGTTGTGCTCGGGTTGATCATTCCATTCCATTCCATTCCATTCCATTCCATTCCATTCCATTCCATTCCTTTCCATTCCATTCCATTCCATTCCATTCCATTCCATTCCATTCCGTTCTACTCGGGTTGATTCCATTCCGTTCCGTTCCGCTCCGTTCCGTTCCGTTCTACTTGGGTTTACTCCATTCTATTCCATTCCATTGCATTCCATTCCATTCCATTCCATTCCATTCCATTCCATTCCATTCCATTCCGTTCTGCTCGGGTTGATCATTCTATTCCATTCCATTCCATTCCATTCTATTCCATTCCATTCCACTCCATTCCATTCCATTCCATTCCACTCCTTTCCATTCCATTCCATTCCATTACATTACATTCCATTCCATTCCACTCCTTTCCATTCCATTCCATTCCATTCCATTCCACTCCTTTCCATTCCATTCCATTCCACTCCATTCCATTCCATTCCGTTCTACTTGAGTTCATTCCATTCCGTTCCGTTCCGTTCCGTTCCGTTCCATTCTATTCCATTCCATTCCGTTCTACTCGAGTTGATTCCATTCTACTCCATTCCATTCCATTCGATTCCATTCCGTTCTACTCGTGTTAATCATTCCATTCCATTCCATTCCATTCCATTCCATTCCATTCCATTCCATTCCATTCCATTCCATTCCGTTCCATTCTACTCGGGTTGATCTTTCCTTTCCATTCCATTCCATTCCATTCCATTCCAATCCATCCAATTCCGTTCTACTCGGGTTCATTCCATTCCATTCCATTCCTTTCCATTCCACTCCATACCATTCCATTCCGTTCTACTCGGGTTGATTCCATTCTATTCAATTCCATCCCATTCCATTCAATTCCATTCAATTCCATTCCATTCCATTCCATTCCATTCCATTCCATTCCATTCCATTCTACTCGGTTGATTCCATTCTATTCCATTCCATTCCATTCGATTCCATTCGATTTGATTCGATTCCATTCCATTCAATTCCATTCCATTCCATTCCGTTCTACTCGGGTTCGTTCCATTCCGTTCCGTTCCATTCTGTTCCGTTCCGTTCCATTCCATTCCATTCCATTCCATTCCATTCCATTCCATTCCGTTCTACTCGGGTTGATTCCATTCTATTCCATTCCATTCCATTCCATTCGATTCCATTCGATTCCATTCAATTCCATTCCAATCCATTCCATTCCATTCCATTCCATTCTATTCTACTCGGGTTGATTCCATTCCATTCCATTGCATTCTGTTCCGTTCCATTCTGTTCCGTTCCGTTCCGTTCTACTCTGGTTGATTCCATTCTATTCCATTCCATTCCATTCCATTCCATTCCATTCCATTCCATTCCATTCCGTTTTACTTGGGTTGATCATTCCATTCCATTCCATTCCATTCCATTCCATTCCGTTCCGTTCTGCTCCGGTTGATCATTCCATTCCATTCCATTCCATTCCATTCCATTCCATTCCATTCCGTTCTACTCGGGTTGATTCCATTCCGTTCTGTTCCGCTCCGTTCCGTTCCGTTCTACTCGGGATTACTCCATTCTATTCCATTCCATTGCATTCCATTCCATTCCATTCCATTCCATTCCATTCCATTCCATTCCATTCCATTCCATTCCATTCCATTCCTTTCCATTCCATTCCGTTCTGCTCGGGTTGATCTTTACATTCCATTCCATTCCATTCCATTCCATTCCATTCCATTCCATTCCATTCCATTCCATTCCATTCCATTCCTTTCCATTCCATTCGATTCCATTCCATTCCATTCCATTCCATTCCGTTCTACTCGGGTTGATTCCATTCCGTTCCGTTAAGCTCCGTTCCGTTCCGTTCTACTTGGGTTTACTCCATTCTATTCCATTCCATTGCATTCCATTCCATTCCATTCCATTCCGTTCTGCTCGCGTTGATCATTCCATTCCATTCCATTCCATTCCATTCCACTCCATTCCATTCCATTCCACTCCTTTCCATTCCATTCCATTCCATTCCATTCCATTCCATTCCATTCCACTCCTTTCCGTTCCATTCCATTCCATTCCATTCCATTCCATTGCATTCCATTCCATTCCACTCCTTTCCATTCCATTCCATTCATTCCATTCTATTCCATTGAATTCCATTCCATTCCATTCCATTCCATTCCATTCCATTCCATTCCATTCCATTCCGTTCTACTCGGGTTGATTCCATTCCGTTCCGTTCCGTTCCGTTCCGTTCTACTCGGGTTGATTCCATTCCATTCCATTCCATTCCATTCCATTCCATTCCATTCCATTCCATTCCATTCCATTCCGTTCTACTCGGGTTGATTCCATTCCGTTCCGTTCCTCTCCGTTCCGTTCCGTTCTACTCGGGTTTACTCCATTCTATTCCATTCCATTCCATTCTTTCCATTCCATTCCATTCAATTCCATTCCATTCCATTCCATTCCATTCTGTTGTGCTCGGGTTGATCATTCCATTCCATTCCATTCCATTCCATTCCATTCCATTCCATTCCATTCCATTCCTTTCCATTCCATTCCATTCCATTCCATTCCATTCCATTCCATTCCATTCCATTCCATTCCATTCCGTTCTACTCGGGTTGATTCCATTCCGTTCCGTTCCGCTCCGTTCCGTTCCGTTCTACTTGGGTTTACTCCATTCTATTCCATTCCATTGCATTCCATTGCATTCCATTCCATTCCATTCCATTCCATTCCATTCCATTCCATTCCGTTCTGCTCGGGTTGATCATTCCATTCCATTCCATTCCATTCCATTCTATTCCATTCCATTCCACTCCATTCCATTCCATTCCATTCCACTCCTTTCCATTCCATTCCATTCCATTCCATTCCATTCCATTCCATTCCATTCCACTCCTTTCCATTCCATTCCATTCCATTCCATTCCATTCCATTCCACTCCTCTCCATTCCATTCCATTCCATTCCATTCCATTCCATTCCATTCCATTCCATTCCACTCCTTTCCATTCCATTCCATTCCACTCCATTCCATTCCATTCCATTCCATTCTATTCCGTTCCGTTCTGCTCGGGTTGATCATTCCATTCCATTCCATTCCATTCCATTCCATTCCACTCCATTCCATTGCATTCCGTTCTACTCGGGTTGATTCCATTCTATTCAATTCCATTCCAATCCTTTCCGCTCCATTCCATTCCATTCCATTCCATTCCGTTCTACTCGTGTTCATTCCATTCCATTCCGTTCGGTTCCATTCCGTTCCGTTCCATTCCATTCCATTCCATTCCGTTCTACTCGGGTTGATTCTATTCCATGCCATTCCATTCCATTCTATTCCATTGAATTCCATTCCATTCCATTCCATTCCATTCCATTCCATTCCATTCCATTCCATTCCATTCCGTTCTACTCGGGTTGATTCCATTCCGTTCCGTTCCGTTCCGTTCCGTTCCGTTCTACTCGGGTTGATTCCATTCTATTCCATTCCTTTCCATTCCATTCCATTCCATTCCATTCCATTCCATTCCATTCCATTCCTCTCTGTTCCATTCCATTCCGTTCTACTTGGGTGGTTCATGCCATTCCATTCCATTCAATTCCATTCCGTTCCGTTCTACTCGGGTGGATCATTCCATTCCATTCCATTCCATTCCATTCCATTCCATTCCGTTCCGTTCTACTCGGGTTGATTCCATTCTATTCCATTCCATTCCATTCGATTCCACTCGACTCCGTTCGATTCCGTTCGATTCCATTCCATTCCATTCCATTCCATTCCATTCCGTTCTACTCGTGTTGATTCCTTTCCACTCCATTCCTTTCCGTTCCATTCCATTCCATTCCATTCCATTCCGTTCTACTCGGGTTGATCATTCCATTCCATTCCATTCCATTCCGTTCCATTCTACTCGGGTTCATTCCACTCCATTCCTTTCCGTTCCATTCCTTTCCGTTCCATTCCATTCCATTCCATTCCATTCCGTTCAACTCGGGTTGATTCCATTCTATTCCATTCCATTCCATTCCATTCCATTCCATTCCATTCCATTCCATTCCATTCCATTCCATTCCATTCCATTCCATTCCATTCTACTCGGGTTGATTCCATTCTATTCCATTCCATTACATTCCATTCCATTCCATACCAATCCATTCCATTCCATTGCATTTCTTTCTACTCGGGTTCATTCCGTTCCGTTCCGTTCTGTTCCGTTCCATTCCATTCCATTCCGTTCTACTCGGGTTGATTCCATTCTATTCGATTCCATTCCATTCGATTCCATTCCATTCGATTCCATTCCATTCCATTCCATTCCATTCCACTGCATTCCATTCCGTTCTACTCGGGTTCTTTCCATTCCATTCCGTTGCGTTCCATTCCATTCCATTCCATTCCAGTCCATTCCGTTCTACTCGGGTTGAATCCATTCTATTCCATTCCATTCCATTCCATTCCGTTCCATTCCATTCCATTCCATTCCATTCCATTCCGTTCTACTCGGGTTGATTCCATTCTATTCCATTCCATTCCATTCCATTCCATTCCATTCCATTCCATTCCATTCCGTTCTACTCGGGTTGATCATTCCATTCCATTCCATTCCATTCCATTCCATTCCATTCCATTCCGTTCTACTCGGGTGAATCATTCCATTCCATTCCATTCCGTTCCATTCCATTCCATTCCATGCCATTCCGTTCTACTCGGGTTCATTCCATTCCGTTCCGTTCCGTTCCATTCCGTTCCGTTCCATTCCATTCCATTCCATTCCATTCCATTCCATTCCATTCGATTCCTTTCCATTCCATTCCATTCAATTCCATTCCATTCCATTCCATTCCATTCCATTCCATTCCATTCCATTCCGTTCAACTCGGGTTGATTCCATTCTATTCCATTCCATTCCATTCCATTCAATTCCATTCCATTCCATTCCAATCCGTTCTACTCGGGTTGATTCCATTCCATTCCATTCCGTTCCATTCCGTTCCGTTCCGTTCCGTTCCGTTCTACTCGGGTTGGTTTTACTCTGGTTGATTCCACTCTATTCCGTTCCATTCCATTCCATTCCTTTCTACTCGGATTGATCATTCCATTCCATTCCATTCCATTCCATTCCATTCCATTCCATTCCATTCCATTCCGTTGCATTCCATTCCATTCCATTCCATTCCAGTCCATTCCATTCCGTTCCATTCCATTCCATTCCATTCCATTCCCTTCAACTCGGGTTGATTCCATTCTATTCCATTCCATTCCATTCCATTCCATTCCATTCCATTCCATTCCGTTCTACTCGGGTTGATCATTCCATTCCTTTCCATTCCATTGCATTCCATTCCATTCCATTCCATTCCATTCCATTCCGTTCTACTCGGGTTGATCGTTCCATTCCATTCCATTCCGTTCCATTCCATTCCATTCCTTTCCATTCCGTTCTACTCGGGTTGATTCCATTCTATTCCATTCCATTCCATTAGATTCCATTTGATTCCATTCCATTCCATTCCATTCCATTCCAATCCATTCCATTCCATTCCATTCTATTCAATTCCATTCCGTTCTACTCAGGTTGATTCCCTTCCACTCCATCCCGTTCCATTCCATTCCGTTCCGTTCCGTTCCGTTCTACTCGGTTTGATTCCATTCTATTCCATTCCATTCCATTCCATTCCGTTCTACTCGGGTTGATCATTCCATTCCATTCCATTCCATTCCATTCCATTCCATTCCATTCCATTCCATTCGGTTCTACTCAGGTTCTTTCCATTCCGTTCCATTCCATTACGTTCTACTCGGGTTGATTTCTTGCCACTCCATTCCATTCCGTTCCATTCCGTTCCGTTCCGTTCCGTTCTACTCGGGTTGAATCCATTCTATTCCATTCCATTCCATTCCATTCCATTCCATTCCATTCCATTCCGTTCTACTCGGGTTGATCATTCCATTCCATTCCGTTCTACTCGGTTTCATTCCATTCCATTCCGTTCCGTTCTATTCCGTTCCGTTCCATTCCATTCCATTCCATTCCATTCCGTTCTACTCGGGTTGATTCCATTCTATTCCATTCCATTCCATTCCATTCCATTCCATTCCATTCCATTCGGTTCTACTCGGGTTCTTTCCATTCCGTTCCATTCCATTCCGTTCTACTCGGGTTGATTCCATGCCACTCCATTCCATTCCGTTCCATTCCGTTCCGTTCCGTTCCGTTCTACTCGGGTTGAATCCATTCTATTCCATTCCATTCCATTCCATTCCATTCCATTCCATTCCATTCCATTCCGTTCTACTCGGGTTGATCATTCCATTCCATTCCGTTCTACTCGGTTTCATTCCATTCCATTCCGTTCCGTTCTATTCCGTTCCGTTCCATTCCATTCCATTCCATTCCATTCCGTTCTACTCGGGTTGATTCCATTCTATTCCATTCCATTCCATTCCATTCCATTCCATTCCATTCCATTCCATTCCGTTCTACTCTGGTTGATTCCATTCCGTTCCGTTCCGGTCCGTTCCGTTCCGTTCTACTTGGGTTTACTCCATTCTATTCCATTCCATTGCATTCCATTCCATTCCATTCCATTCCATTCCATTCCATTCCATTCCATTCCATTCCATTCCGTTCTGCTCGGGTTGATCATTCCATTCCATTCCATTCCATTCCATTCTATTCCATTCCATTCCACTCCATTCCATTCCATTCCATTCCACTCCTTTCCATTCCATTCCATTCCATTCCATTCCATTCCATTCCACTCCATTCCATTCCATTCCATTCCATTCCACTCCTTTCCATTCCATTCCATTCCATTCCATTCCATTCCATTCCATTCCACTCCTTTCCATTCCATTCCATTCCATTCCATTCCATTCCATTCCATTCCATTCCATTCCATTCCACTCCTTTCCATTCCATTCCATTCCACTCCATTCCATTCCATTCCATTCCATTCCATTCTATTCCGTTCCGTTCTGCTCGGGTTGATCATTCCATTCCATTCCATTCCATTCCATTCCATTCCATTCCATTGCATTACGTTCTACTCGGGTTGATTCCATTCTATTCAATTCCATTCCAATCCTTTCCGCTCCATTCCATTCCATTCCATTCCATTCCGTTCTACTCGTGTTCATTCCATTCCATTCCGTTCTGTTCCATTCCGTTCCGTTCCATTCCATTCCATTCCATTCCGTTCTACTCGGGTTGATTCTATTCCATGCCATTCCATTCCATTCTATTCCATTGAATTCCATTCCATTCCATTCCATTCCATTCCATTCCATTCCGTTCCATTCCATTCCGTTCTACTCGGGTTGATTCCATTCCGTTCCGTTCCGTTCCGTTCCGTTCTACTCGGGTTGATTCCATTCTATTCCATTCCTTTCCATTCCATTCCATTCCATTCCATTCCATTCCATTCCATTCCATTCCATTCCATTCCATTCCATTCCTCTCTGTTCCATTCCATTCCGTTCTACTTGGGTTGATCATGCCATTCCATTCCATTCAATTCCATTCCGTTCCGTTCTACTCGGGTGGATCATTCCATTCCATTCCATTCCATTCCATTTCATTCCATTCCGTTCCGTTCTACTCGAGTTGATTCCATTCTATTCCATTCCATTCCATTCGATTCCACTCGACTCCTTTCGATTCCGTTCGATTCCATTCCATTCCATTCCATTACATTCCATTCCGTTCTACTCGTGTTGATTCCTTTCCACTCCATTCCTTTCCGTTCCATTCCATTCCATTCCATTCCATTCCGTTCTACTCGGGTTGATCATTCCATTCCATTCCATTCCATTCCATTCCATTCCATTCCGTTCCATTCTACTCGGGTTCATTCCACTCCATTCCTTTCCGTTCCATTCCTTTCCGTTCCATTCCATTCCATTCCATTCCATTCCGTTCAACTCGGGTTGATTCCATTCTATTCCATTCCATTCCATTCAATTCCATTCCATTCCATTCCATTCCATTCCATTCCATTCCATTCCATTCCATTCCATTCCATTCTACTCGGGTTGATTCCATTCTATTCCATTCCATTCCATTCCATTCAATTCCATACCAATCCATTTAATTCCATTGCATTTCTTTCTACTCGGGTTCATTCCGTTCCGTTCCGTTCTGTTCCGTTCCATTCCATTCCATTCCGTTCTACTCGGATTGATTCCATTCTATTCGATTGCATTCCATTCGATTCCATTCCATTCGATTCCATTCCATTCCATTCCATTCCATTCCACTGCATTCCATTCCGTTCTACTCGGGTTCTTTCCATTCCATTCGGTTGCGTTCCATTCCATTCCATTCCATTCCAGTCCATTCCGTTCTACTCGGGTTGAATCCATTCTATTCCATTCCATTCCATTCCATTCCGTTCCATTCCATTCCATTCCATTCCATTCCATTCCGTTCTACTCGGGTTGATTCCATTCTATTCCATTCCATTCCATTCCATTCCATTCCATTCCATTCCATTCCATTCCGTTCTACTCGGGTTGATCATTCCATTCCATTCCATTCCATTCCATTCCATTCCATTCCATTCCGTTCTACTCGGGTTAATCATTCCATTCCATTCCATTCCGTTCCATTCCATTCCATTCCATTCCATTCCGTTCTACTCGGGTTGATCATTCCATTCCTTTCCATTCCATTCCATTCCTTTCCATTCCATTCCATTCCATTCCATTCCATTCCATTCCATTCCGTTCTACTCGGGTTGATCGTTCCATTCCATTCCATTCCGTTCCATTCCATTCCATTCCTTTCCATTCCGTTCTACTCGGGTTGATTCCATTCTATTCCATTCCATTCCATTAGATTCCATTTGATTCCATTCCATTCCATTCCATTCCATTCCATTCCATTCCATTCCATCCCATTCTATTCAATTCCATTCCGTTCTACTCAGGTTGATTCCCTTCCACTCCATCCCGTTCCATTCCATTCCGTTCCGTTCCGTTCTACTCGGTTTGATTCCATTCTATTCCATTCCATTCCATTCCATTCCGTTCTACTCGGGTTGATCATTCCATCCAATTCCATTCCATTCCATTCCATTCCATTCCATTCCATTCCATTCCATTCCATTCGGTTCTACTCGGGTTCTTTCCATTCCGTTCCATTCCATTCCGTTCTACTCGGGTTGATTCCATGCCACTCCATTCCATTCCGTTCCATTCCGTTCCGTTCCGTTCCGTTCTACTCGGGTTGAATCCATTCTATTCCATTCCATTCCATTCCATTCCATTCCATTCCATTCCGTTCTACTCGGTTTGATCATTCCATTCCATTCCGTTCTACTCGGTTTCATTCCATTCCATTCCGTTCCGTTCCATTCCGTTACGTTCCATTCCATTCCATTCCATTCCATTCCGTTCTACTCGGGTTGATTCCATTCTATTCCATTCCATTCCATTCCATTCCATTCCATTCCATTCCATTCCATACCGTTCCATTCCATTCCGTTCAACTCGGGTTGATTCCATTCTATTGCATTCCATTCCATTCCATTCCATTCCATTCCATTCCAATCCGTTCTACTCGGGTTGATTCCGTTCCATTCCGTTCCGTTCCGTTCCGATCCGCACCGTTCCGTTCTACTCGGGTTGATTCCACTCTATTCCATTCCATTCCATTCCATTCCGTTCCATTCCATTCCGTTCTACTCGGGTTGATCATTCCATTCCATTCCATTCCATTCCACTCCATTCCATTCCGTTCCGTTCTACTCGGGTTGATCGTTCCATTCCATTCCATTCCATTCCATTCCATTCCATTCCATTCCATTCTACTCGGGTTGATTCCATTCTATTCCATTCCATTCCATTCGATTCCATTCGATTCGATTCGATTCCATTCCATTCCATTCCATTCCATTCAGTTCTACTCAGGTTGATTCCATTCCATTCCATTCCATTCCATTCCTTTCCATTCCTTTCCATTGCATTCCATTCCATTCCATTCCATTCCATTCCATTCCATTCTACTCGGGTTGATTCCATTCTACTCAATTCCATTCTATTCGATTCCATTCGATTCCCTTCGATTCCCTTCGATTCCATTCCATTCCATTCCATTCCATTCCATTCCATTCCGTTCTACTCGGGTTCATTCCATTCCATTCCGTTCCGTTCCATTGCATTCCATTCCATTCCATTCCGTTCTACTCGGGTTGATTCCATTCTATTCCATTCCATTCCATTCCATTCCATTCCATTCCATTCCATTCCATTCCATTCCATTCCATTCCATTCCATTCCATTCCTTTCCATTCCATTCCGTTCTACTCGGGTTGATTCCATTCTATTCCAATCCATTCCATTCCATTCCATTCAATTCCATTCCGTTCTACTTGAGTTCATTCCATTCCGTTCCGTTCCGTTCCGTTCCGTTCCATTCTATTCCATTCCCTTCCGTTCTACTCGAGTTGATTCCATTCTACTCCATTCCATTCCATTCGATTCCATTCCGTTCTACTCGGGTTAATCATTCCATTCCATTCCATTCCATTCCATTCCATTCCATTCCATTCCGTTCCATTCTACTGGGGTAGATCATTCCTTTCAATTCCATTCCGTTCCATTCCATTCCAATCCATCCAATTCCGTTCTACTCGGGTGCATTCCATTGCATTCCATTCCTTTCCATTCCACTCCATACCATTCCATTCCGTTCTACTCGGGTTGATTCCATTCTATTCAATTCCATCCCATTCCATTCCATTCCTTTCAATTCCATTCCATTCCATTCCATTCCATTCCATTCCATTCCGTTCTACTCGGTTGATTCCATTCTATTCCATTCCATTCCATTCGATTCCATTCGATTTGATTCGATTCCATTCCATTCAATTCCATTCCATTCCATTCCGTTCTACTCGGGTTCATTCCATTCCGTTCCGTTCCATTCTGTTCCGTTCCGTTCCATTCCATTCCATTCCATTCCATTCCATTCCATTCCAATCCGTTCTACTCGGGTTGATTCCATTCTATTCCATTCCATTCCATTCCATTCGATTCCATTCGATTCGATTCCATTCCATTCCATTCCATTCCATTCCATTCCATTCTATTCTACTCGGGTTGATTCCATTCCATTCCATTGCATTCTGTTCCGTTCCATTCTGTTCCGTTCCGTTCCGTTCTACTCTGGTTGATTCCATTCTATTCCATTCCATTCCATTCCATTCCATTCCATTCCATTCCATTCCATTCCATTCCGTTTTACTTCGGTTGATCATTCCATTCCATTCCATTCCATTCCATTCCATTCCATTCCGTTCCGTTCTGCTCGGGTTGATCATTCCATTCCATTCCATTCCATTCCATTCCATTCCATTCCATTCCATTCCATTCCATTCCGTTCTACTCGGGTTGATTCCATTCCGTTCTGTTCCGCTCCGTTCCGTTCCGTTCTACTCAGGTTTACTCCATTCTATTCCATTCCATTGCATTCCATTCCATTCCATTCCATTCCATTGCATTCCATTCCATTCCTTTCCATTCCATTCCGTTCTGCTCTGGTTGATCTTTCCATTCCATTCCATTCCATTCCATTCCATTCCATTCCATTCCATTCCATTCCATTCCATTCCATTCCTTTCCATTCCATTCGATTCCATTCCATTCCATTCCATTCCGTTCCGTTCTACTCGGGTTGATTCCATTCCGTTCCGTTCTGCTCCGTTCCGTTCCGTTCTACTTGGGTTTACTCCATTCTATTCCATTCCATTGCATTCCATTCCATTCCATTCCATTCCATTCCATTCCGTTCTACTCGGTTTGATCATTCCATTCCATTCCGTTCTACTCGGTTTCATTCCATTCCATTCCGTTCCGTTCCATTCCGTTACGTTCCATTCCATTCCATTCCATTCCATTCCGTTCTACTCGGGTTGATTCCATTCTATTCCATTCCATTCCATTCCATTCCATTCCATTCCATTCCATACCGTTCCATTCCATTCCGTTCAACTCGGGTTGATTCCATTCTATTGCATTCCATTCCATTCCATTCCATTCCATTCCATTCCAATCCGTTCTACTCGGGTTGATTCCGTTCCATTCCGTTCCGTTCCGTTCCGATCCGCTCCGTTCCGTTCTACTCGGGTTGATTCCACTCTATTCCATTCCATTCCATTCCATTCCGTTCCATTCCATTCCGTTCTACTCGGGTTGATCATTCCATTCCATTCCATTCCATTCCACTCCATTCCATTCCGTTCCGTTCTACTCGGGTTGATCGTTCCATTCCATTCCATTCCATTCCATTCCATTCCATTCCATTCTACTCGGG
Source organism: Gorilla gorilla gorilla (assembly GCF_029281585.2). Taxonomy (NCBI): domain Eukaryota; kingdom Metazoa; phylum Chordata; class Mammalia; order Primates; family Hominidae; genus Gorilla; species Gorilla gorilla. The sequence goes on from NC_073239.2 coordinate 60,387,165, forward strand.
TTGATTCCATTCTATTCCATTCCATTGCATTCCATTCCATTCCATTCCATTCCACTCCTTTCCGTTCTGCTCGGGTTGATCATTCCATTCCATTCCATTCCATTCCATTCCATTCCATTCCATTCCATTCCACTCCATTCCATTCCATTCCATTCCATTCCACTCCATTCCATTCCATTCCATTCCATTCCATTCCATTCCATTCCACTCCTTTCTATTCCATTCCATTCCATTCCATTACATTCCATTCCACTCCTTTCCATTCCATTCCATTCCATTCCATTCCATTGCACTCCTTTCCATTCCTTTCCATTCCACTCCATTCCATTCCATTCCATTCCATTCTATTCCGTTCCGTTCTGCTCGTGTTGATCAATCCATTCCATTCCATTCCATTCCATTCCATTCCATTCCATTCCATTCCATTCCATTCCATTCCATTCCATTCCATTCCGTTCTACTCGGGTTGATTCCATTCTATTCAATTCCATTCCATTCCATTCCATTCTATTCTGCTCGGGTTGATTCCATTCCATTCCATTGCATTCTGTTCAGTTCTGTTCCGTTCGGTTCCATTCCGTTCTACTTTGGTTGATTCCATTCTATTCCATTCCACTCCATTCCATTCCATTCCATTCCATTCCATTGCATTCCCTTTTACTCGGGTTGATCATTCCATTCCATTCCATTCCTTTCCATTCCGTTCCGTTCTGCTCGTGTTGATCATTCCATTCCATTCCATTCCTTTGCATTCCATTCCATTCCATTCCTTTATACTCGGGTTGATCATTCCATTCCATTCCATTCCATTCCATTCCATTCCATTCCATTCCATTCCATTCTATTCCATTGCGTTCCATTCCATTCCATTCCATTCCAGTCCATTCCGTTCTACTCGGGTTGAATCCATTCTATTCCATTCCATTCCATTCCATTCCGTTCCACTCCATTCCATTCCATTCCATTCCGTTCTACTCGGGTTGATTCCATTCTATTCCATTCCATTCCATTCCATTCCATTCCATTCCATTCCATTCCATTCCGTTCTACTCTGGTTGATCATTCCATTCCATTCCATTCCATTCCATTCCATTCCATTCCATTCCGTTCCGTTCCATTCCGTTCTACTCGGGTGGATCATTCCATTCCATTCCATTCCGTTCCATTCCATTCCATTCCATTCCATTCCATTCCGTTCTACTCGGGTTCATTCCATTCCATTCCGTTCCGTTCCATTGCATTCCATTCCATTCCATTCCGTTCTACTCGGGTTGATTCCATTCTATTCCATTCCATTCCATTCCATTCCATTCCATTCCATTCCATTCCATTCCATTCCATTCCTTTCCATTCCATTCCGTTCTACTCGGGTTGATTCCATTCTATTCCAATCCATTCCATTCCATTCCATTCCATTCCATTCCGTTCTACTTGAGTTCATTCCATTCCGTTCCGTTCCGTTCCGTTCCGTTCCATTCTATTCCATTCCATTCCGTTCTACTCGAGTAGATTCCATTCTACTCCATTCCATTCCATTCGATTCCATTCCGTTCTACTCGGGTTAATCATTCCATTCCATTCCATTCCATTCCATTCCATTCCATTCCATTCCGTTCCATTCTACTCGGGTTGATCATTCCTTTCAATTCCATTCCATTCCATTCCATTCCAATCCATCCAATTCCGTTCTACTCGGGTTCATTCCATTCCATTCCATTCCTTTCCATTCCACTCCATACCATTCCATTCCGTTCTACTCGGGTTGATTCCATTCTATTCAATTCCATCCCATTCCATTCCATTCCATTCAATTCCATTCCATTCCATTCCATTCCATTCCATTCCATTCCATTCCATTCCATTCCACTCGGTTGATTCCATTCTATTCCATTCCATTCCATTCGATTCCATTCGATTTGATTCGATTCCATTCCACTCAATTCCATTCCATTCCATTCCGTTCTACTCGGGTTCATTCCATTCCGTTCCGTTCCATTCTGTTCCGTTCCGTTCCATTGCATTCCATTCCATTCCATTCCATTCCATTCCATTCCGTTCTACTCGGGTTGATTCCATTCTATTCCATTCCATTCCATTCCATTCGATTCCATTCGATTCCATTCCATTCCATTCCATTCCATTCCATTCCATTCCATCCCATTCCATTCTATTCTACTCGGGTTGATTCCATTCCATTCCATTGCATTCTGTTCCGTTCCGTTCTGTTCCGTTCCGTTCCGTTCTACTCTGGTTGATTCCATTCTATTCCATTCCATTCCATTCCATTCCATTCCATTCCATTCCATTCCATTCCATTCCGTTTTACTTGGGTTGATCATTCCATTCCATTCCATTCCATTCCATTCCATTCCGTTCCGTTCTGCTCGGGTTGATCATTCCATTCCATTCCATTCCATTCCATTCCATTCCATTCCTTTCCATTCCGTTCTACTCGGGTTGATTCCATTCCGTTCTGTTCCGCTCCGTTCCGTTCCGTTCTACTCAGGTTTACTCCATTCTATTCCATTCCATTGCATTCCATTCCATTCCATTCCATTCCATTCCATTCCATTCCATTCCTTTCCATTCCATTCCGTTCTGCTTGGGTTGATCTTTCCATTCCATTCCATTCCATTCCATTCCATTCCATTCCATTCCATTCCATTCCTTTCCATTCCATTCGATTCCATTCCATTCCATTCCATTCCATTCCGTTCTACTCGGGTTGATTCCATTCCGTTCCGTTCCGCTCCGTTCCGTTCCGTTCTTCTTGGGTTTACTCCATTCTATTCCATTCCATTGCATTCCATTCCATTCCATTCCATTCCATTCCATTCCGTTCTGCTCGGGTTGATCATTCCATTCCATTCCATTCCATTCCATTCCATTCCATTCCATTCCATTCCATTCCATTCCACTCCTTTCCATTCCATTCCATTCCATTCCATTCCATTCCATTCCATTCCATTCCACTCCTTTCCATTCCATTCCATTCCATTCCATTACATTACATTCCACTCCTTTCCATTCCATTCCATTCCATTCCATTCCATTCCACTCCTTTCCATTCCTTTCCATTCCACTCCATTACATTCCATTCCATTCCATTCTATTTCGTTCCGTTCTGCTCGTGTTGATCAATCCATTCCATTCCATTCCATTCCATTCCATTCCATTCCATTCCATTCCATTCCGTTCTACTCGGGTTGATTCCATTCTATTCAATTCCATTCCATTCCATTCCATTCTATTCTGCTCGGGTTGATTCCATTCCATTCCATTGCATTCTGTTCAGTTCTGTTCCGTTCGGTTCCATTCCGTTCTACTTTGGTTGATTCCATTCTATTCCATTCCACTCCATTCCATTCCATTCCATTCCATTCCATTCCATTCCATTCCATTCCCTTTTACTCGGGTTGATCATTCCATTCCATTCCATTCCTTTCCATTCCGTTCCGTTCTGCTCGTGTTGATCATTCCATTCCATTCCATTCCATTCCATTCCATTCCATTCCATTCCATTCCATTCCATTCCATTGCATTCCATTCCATTCCATTCCTTTATACTCGGGTTGATCATTCCATTCCATTCCATTCCATTCCATTCCATTCCATTCTATTCCATTGCGTTCCATTCCATTCCATTCCATTCCAGTCCATTCCGTTCTACTCGGGTTGAATCCATTCTATTCCATTCCATTCCATTCCATTCCGTTCCATTCCATTCCTTTCCATTCCATTCCGTTCTACTCGGGTTGATTCCATTCTATTCCATTCCATTCCATTCCATTCCATTCCATTCCATTCCATTCCGTTCTAGTCTGGTTGATCATTCCATTCCATTCCATTCCATTCCATTCCATTCCATTCCATTCCATTCCGTTCCATTCCGTTGTACTCGGGTGGATCATTCCATTCAATTCCATTCCGTTCCATTCCATTCCATTCCATTCCATTCCATTCCGTTCTACTCGGGTTGATTCCATTCTATTCCATTCCATTCCATTAGATTCCATTTGATACCATTCCATTCCATTCCATTCCATTCCATTCCATTCCATTCCATTCCATTCAATTCCATTCCGTTCTACTCAGGTTGATTCCCTTCCACTCCATCCTGTTCCATTCCTTTCCGTTCCGTTCCGTTTTACTCGGGTTGATTCCATTCTATTCCATTCCATTCCATTCCATTCCGTTCTACTCGGGTTGATCATTCCATTGCATTTCATTCCATTCCATTGCATTCCATTCCATTCCATTCCATTCCATTCCATTCCATTCCATTCCGTTCTACTCGGGTTCTTTCCATTCCGTTCCATTCCATTCCGTTCTACTCGGGTTGATTCCATGCCACTCCATTCCATTCCGTTCCATTCCGTTCCGTTCCGTTCCGTTCTACTCGGGTTGAATCCATTCTATTCCATTCCATTCCATTAGATTCCATTTGATTCCATTCCATTCCATTCCGTTCTACTCGGGTTGATCACTCCATTCCATTCCATTCCATTCCATTCCATTCCATTCCATTCCATTCCATTCCATTCCATTCCTTTCCATTCCAATCCATTCCATTCCATTCCATTCCATTCCATTCCATTCCATTCTGCTCCGTTATACTCGGGTTTATTCTATTCTATTCCATTCCATTCCGTTCTGCTCGGGTTGATCATTCCATTCCATTCCATTCCATTCCATTCCATTGATTCCATTCCATTCCATTCCATTCCATTCCATTCCATTCCATTGCATTCCATTCCGTTCTACTCGGGTTCATTCCTTTCCATTCCATTCCATTCCATTCCATTCCATTCCATTCCATTCCATTCCATTCTACTCGGGTTGATTCCATTCTATTCCATTCCACTCCATTCGATTCCATTCGATTCCATTCCATTCCATTCCATTCCGTTCTACTCGGTTTCATTCCATTCCATTCCGTTCCGTTCCATTCCGTTCCGTTCCATTCCATTCCATTCCATTCCATTCCATTCCATTCCATTCCATTCCATTCCATTCCATTCCGTTCAACACGGGTTGATTCCATTCTATTCCATTCCATTCCATTCCATTCCATTCCATTCCATTCCAATCCGTTCTACTCGGGTTGATTCCATTCCATTCCATTCCGTTCCGTTAAGTTCCGTTCCGTTCCGTTCTACTCGGGTTGATTCCACTCTATTCCATTCCATTCCATTCCATTCTTTCTACTCGGGTTTATCATTCCATACCATTCCTTTCCATTCCTTTTCATTCCATTCCATTCCGTTGCGTTCCATTCCATTCCATTCCATTCCAGTCCATTCCGTTCTACTCGGGTTGAATCCATTCTATTCCATTCCATTCCATTCCATTCCGTTCCATTCCATTCCATTCCATTCCATTCCGTTCTACTCGGGTTGATTCCATTCTATTCCATTCCATTCCATTCCATTCCATTCCATTCCAATCCATTTCATTCCGTTCTTCTCGGGTTGATCATTCCATTCCATTCCATTCCATTCCATTCCATTCCATTCCATTCCGTTCTACTCGGGTGGATCATTCCATTCCATTCCATTCCGTTCCATTCCATTCCATTCCATTCCATTCCATTCCATTCCGTTCTACTCGGGTTGATTCCATTCTATTCCATTCCATTCCATTCCATTCCATTCCATTCCATTCCATTCCGTTCTACTCTGGTTGATTCCATTCCGTTCCGTTCCGGTCCGTTCCGTTCCGTTCTACTTGGGTTTACTCCATTCTATTCCATTCCATTGCATTCCATTCCATTCTATTCCATTCCATTCCATTCCATTCCATTCCATTCCATTCCAATCCGTTCTACTCGGGTTGATTCCATTCTATTCCATTCCATTCCATTAGATTCCATTTGATTCCATTCCATTCCATTCCATTCCATTCCATTCCATTCCATTCCATTCCATTCTATTCAATTCCATTCCGTTCTACTCAGGTTGATTCCCTTCCACTCCATCCCGTTCCATTCCATTCCGTTCCGTTCCGTTCTACTCAGGTTGATTCCATTCTATTCCATTCCATTCCATTCCATTCCGTTCTACTCAGGTTGATCATTCCATTCCATTCCATTCCATTCCATTCCATTCCATTCCATTCCATTCCATTCTTTTCCATTCAATTCCATTCCATTCCATTCCATTCCATTGCATTCCATTCCGTTCTACTCGGGTTGATTCCATTCCGTTCCGTTCCTCTCCGTTCCGTTCCGTTCTACTAGGGTTTATTCCATTCTATTCCATTCAATTCCATTCGATTCCATTCCAATCCATTCCGTTCCATTCCATTCCATTCCATTCCATTCCATTCCATTCCATTCCATTCCATTCCATTCCGTTCTACTCGGGTTGATCATTCCATTCCATTCCATTCCATTCCATTCCATTCCATTCCATTCCATTCTAATCGGGTTGATTCCAATATATTCCATTCTAATCCATTCCATTCCATGCCATTCCATTCCATTCTATTCCATTCCATTCCATTCCATTCCGTTCTACTCGGGTTGATTCCATTCTATTCCATTCCATTCCATTCCATTCAATTCCATTCCATTCCATTCCAATCCGTTCTACTCGGGTTGATTCCATTCCATTCCATTCCGTTCCATTCCGTTCCGTTCCGTTCCGTTCCGTTCTACTCGGGTTCGTTCTACTCTGGTTGATTCCACTCTATTCCATTCCATTCCATTCCTTTCCTTTCTACTCGGATTGATCATTCCATTCCATTCCATTCCATTCCATTCCATTCCATTCCATTCCATTCCATTCCATTCCATTCCATTCCGTTGCATTCCATTCCATTCCATTCCATTCCAGTCCATTCCATTCCGTTCCATTCCATTCCATTCCATTCCATTCCCTTCAACTCGGGTTGATTCCATTCTATTCCATTCCATTCCATTCCATTCCATTCCATTCCATTCCATTCCGTTCTACTCGGGTTGATCATTCCATTCCTTTCCATTCCATTCCATTCCATTCCATTCCATTCCATTCCATTCCGTTCTACTCGGGTTGATCGTTCCATTCCATTCCATTCCGTTCCATTCCATTCCATTCCTTTCCATTCCGATCTACTCGGGTTGATTCCATTCTATTCCATTCCATTCCATTAGATTCCATTTGATTCCATTCCATTCCATTCCATTCCATTCCATTCCATTCCATTCCATTCCATTCCATTCAATTCCATTCCGTTCTACTCAGGTTGATTCCCTTCCACTCCATCCCATTCCATTCCATTCCGTTCCGTTCCGTTCTACTCGTTTTGATTCCATTCTATTCCATTCCATTCCATTCCATTCCTTTCTACTCGGGTTGATCATTCCATTCCATTCCATTCCATTCCATTCCATTCCATTCCATTCCATTCCATTCCATTCCATTCGGTTCTACTCGGGTTCTTTCCATTCCGTTCCATTCCATTCCGTTCTACTCGGGTTGATTCCATGCCACTCCATTCCATTCCGTTCCATTCCGTTCCGTTCCGTTCCGTTCTACACGGGTTGAATCCATTCTATTCCATTCCATTCCATTCAATTCCATTCCATTCCATTCCATTCCATTCCATTCCATTCCATTCCATTCCGTTCTACTCGGGTTGATCATTCCATTCCATTCCGTTCTACTCGGTTTCATTCCATTCCATTCCGTTCCGTTCCATTCCGTTCCGTTCCATTCCATTCCATTCCATTCCATTCCGTCCTACTCGGGTTGATTCCATTCTATTCCATTCCATTCCATTCCATTCCATTCCATTCCATTCCATTCCATTCCATACCGTTCCACTCCATTCCATTCAACTCGGGTTGATTCCATTCTATTGCATTCCATTCCATTCCATTCCATTCCATTCCATTCCAATCCGTTCTACTCGGGTTGATTCCATTCCATTCCGTTCCGTTCCGTTCCGATCCGCTCCGTTCCGTTCTACTCGGGTTGATTCCACTCTATTCCATTCCATTCCATTCCATTCCACTCCATTCCATTCCGTTCCGTTCTACTCGGGTTGATCATTCCATTCCATTCCATTCCATTCCATTCCATTCCGTTCCATTCCATTCCATTCCATTCCATTCCATTCCTTTCCATTCCATTCCGTTCTACTCGGGTTGATTCCATTCTATTCCAATCCATTCCATTCCATTCCATTCCATTCCATTCCGTTCTACTTGAGTTCATTCCATTCCGTTCCGCTCCGTTCCGTTCCGTTCCATTCTATTCCATTCCATTCCGTTCTACTCGAGTTGATTCCATTCTACTCCATTCCATTCCATTCGATTCCATTCCGTTCTACTCGGGTTAATCATTCCATTCCATTCCATTCCATTCCATTCCATTCCATTCCATTCCATTCCATTCCGTTCCATTCTACTCGGGTTGATCATTCCTTTCAATTCCATTCCATTCCATTCCATTCCAATCCATCCAATTCCGTTCTACTCGGGTTCATTCCATTCCATTCCATTCCTTTCCATTCCACTCCATACCATTCCATTCCGTTCTACTCGGGTTGATTCCATTCTATTCAATTCCATCCCATTCCATTCCATTCCATTCAATTCCGTTCCATTCCATTCCATTCCATTCCATTCCATTCCATTCCATTCTACTCGGTTGATTCCATTCTATTCCATTCCATTCCTTTCGATTCCATTCGATTTGATTCGATTCCATTCCATTCAATTCCATTCCATACCATTCCGTTCTACTCGGGTTCATTCCATTCCGTTCCGTTCCATTCTGTTCCGTTCCGTTCCATTCCATTCCATTCCATTCCATTCCATTCCGTTCTACTCGGGTTGATTCCATTCTATTCCATTCCATTCCATTCCATTCGATTCCATTCGATTCCATTCCATTCCATTCCATTCCATTCCATTCCATTCCATTCCATTCCATTCCATTCCATTCTATTCTACTCGGGTTGATTCCATTCCATTCCATTGCATTCTGTTCCGTTCCATTCTGTTCCGTTCCGTTCCGTTCTACTCTGGTTGATTCCATTCTATTCCATTCCATTCCATTCCATTCCATTCCATTCCATTCCATTCCGTTTTACTTGGGTTGATCATTCCATTCCATTCCATTCCATTCCATTCCATTCCATTCCGTTCCGTTCTGCTCGGGTTGATCATTCCATTCCATTCCATTCCATTCCATTCCATTCCATTCCATTCCATTCCATTCCATTCCATTCCGTTCTACTCGGGTTGATTCCATTCCGTTCTGTTCCGCTCCGTTCCGTTCCGTTCTACTCAGATTTACTCCATTCTATTCCATTCCATTCCATTCCATTCCATTCCATTCCATTCCATTCCATTCCATTCCATTCCATTCCATTCCTTTCCATTCCATTCCGTTCTGCTTGGGTTGATCTTTCCATTCCATTCCATTCCATTCCATTCCATTCCATTCCTTTCCATTCCATTCGATTCCATTCCATTCCATTCCATTCCATTCCGTTCTACTCGGGTTGATTCCATTCCGTTCCGTTCCGCTCCGTTCCGTTCCGTTCTACTTGGGTTTACTCCATTCTATTCCATTCCATTGCATTCCATTCCATTCCATTCCATTCCATTCCATTCCATTCCGTTCTGCTCGGGTTGATCATTCCATTCCATTCCATTCCATTCCATTCCATTCCATTCCATTCCACTCCTTTCCATTCCATTCCATTCCATTCCATTCCATTCCACTCCTTTCCATTCCATTCCATTCCATTACATTACATTCCATTCCACTCCTTTCCATTCCATTCCATTCCATTCCATTCCCTTCCATTGCATTCCATTCCGTTCTACTCGGGTTCATTCCTTTCCATTCCATTCCATTCCATTCCATTCCATTCCATTCCATTCTACTCGGGTTGATTCCATTCTATTCCATTCCATTCCATTCCATTCCGTTCGATTCCATTCGATTCCATTCCATTCCATTCCATTCCGTTCTACTCGGTTTCATTCCATTCCATTCCGTTCCGTTCCATTCCGTTCCGTTCCATACCATTCTATTCCATTCCATTCCATTCCATTCCATTCCATTCCATTCCATTCCATTCCATTCCATTCCATTCCATTCCATTCCGTTCAACACGGGTTGATTCCATTCTATTCCATTCCATTCCTTTCCATTCCATTCCATTCCATTCCATTCCAATCCGTTATTCTCGGGTAGATTCCATTCCATTCCATTCCGTTCCGTTCGGTTCCGTTCCGTTCCGTTCTACTCGGGTTGATTCCACTCTATTCCATTCCATTCCATTCCATTCTTTCTACTCGGGTTGATCATTCCATACCATTCCATTCAATTCCTTTTCATTCCATTCCATTCCGTTGCGTTCCATTCCATTCCATTCCATTCCAGTCCATTCCGTTCTACTCGGGTTGAATCCATTCTATTCCATTCCATTCCATTCCATTCCGTTCCATTCCATTCCATTCCATTCCATTCCGTTCTACTCGGGTTGATTCCATTCTATTCCATTCCATTCCATTCCATTCCATTCCAATCCATTTCATTCCGTTCTACTCGGGTTGATCATTCCATTCCATTCCATTCCATTCCATTCCATTCCATTCCATTCCATTCCGTTCTACTCGGGTGGATCATTCCATTCCATTCCATTCCGTTCCATTCCATTCCATTCCATTCCATTCCGTTCTACTCGGGTTGATTCCATTCTATTCCATTCCATTCCATTAGATTCCATTTGATTCCATTCCATTCCATTCCATTAAATTCCATTCTATTCCATTCCATTCCATTCCATTCTATTCAATTCCATTCCGTTCTACTCAGGTTGATTGCCTTCCACTCCATCCCGTTCCATTCCATTCCATTCCGTTCCATTCTACTCAGGTTGATTCCATTCTATTCCATTCCATTCCATTCCATTCCGTTCTACTCAGGTTGATCATTCCATTCCATTCCATTCCATTCCATTCCATTCCATTCCATTCCATTCCATTCCATTCCATTCCATTCCATTCCATTCCATTCCATTCCATTCCTTTCCATTCAATTCCATTCCATTCCATTCCATTCCATTGCATTCCATTCCGTTCTACTCGGGTTGATTCCATTCCGTTCCGTTCCGCTCCGTTCCGTTCCGTTCTACTAGGGTTTATTCCATTCTATTCCATTCAATTCCATTCGATTCCATTCCAATCCATTCCGTTCCATTCCATTCCATTCCATTCCATTCCATTCCATTCCATTCCATTCCATTCCGTTCTACTCGGGTTGATCATTCCATTCCATTCCATTCCATTCCATTCCATTCCATTCCATTCCATTCCATTCCGTTCTAATCGGGTTGATTCCATTATATTCCATTCCAATCCATTCCATTCCATGCCATTCCATTCCATTCCATTCCATTCCATTCCATTCCATTCCGTTCTACTCGGGTTGATTCCATTCTATTCCATTCCATTCCATTCGATTCCATTCCATTCCATTGCATTCCACTCCATTCCGTTCTACTCGGGTTGATTCCATTCTATTCCATTCCACTCCATTCCATTCCATTCCATTCCATTCCTTTCCATTCTACTCGGGTTGATTCCATTCTATTCCATTCCATTCCATTCGATTCCATTCGATTCCATTCCATTCCATTCCATTCCATTCCATTCCGTTCTACTCGGTTTCATTCCATTCCATTCCGTTCCGTTCCATTCCGTTCCGTTTCATTCCATTCCATTCCATTCCATTCCGTTCCACTCGGGTTGATTCCATTCTATTCTATTCCATTCCATTCGATTCTATTCCATTCAATTCCATTCCATTCCATTCCATTCCATTTCATTCCATTCCATTCCTTTCAACTCGGGTTGCTTCCATTCTATTCCATTCCATTCCATTCCATTCCATTCCATTCAATTCCATTCCATTCCATTCCAATCCGTTCTACTCGGGTTGATTCCATTCCATTCCGTTCCGTTCCGTTCCGTTCCGTTCCGTTCTACTCGGGTTGATTCCACTCTATTCCATTCCATTCCATTCCATTCCGTTCTACTCGGGTTGATCATTCCATTCCATTCCATTCCATTCCATTCCATTCCATTCCATTCCATTCCGTTGCGTTCTACTCGGGTTGATCATTCCATTCCATTCCATTCCATTCCATTCCATTCCATTCCATTCCGTTCTACTCGGGTTGATTCCATTCTATTCCACTCCATTCCATTCTATTCCATTCCATTCCATTCCATTCCATTCCATTCCATTCCATTCCATTCCATTCCATTCCATTCCATTCCGTTCTACTCTAGTTCCTTCCATTCCATTCCGTTCCGTTCCATTCCGTTCCGTTCCATTCCATTCCATTCCATTCCGTTCTACTCGGGTTGATTCCATTCTACTCCATTCCATTCCATTCAATTCCATTCCATTCCATTCCATTCCATTCCGTTCTACTCGGGTTGATTCCATTCTATTCCATTCCATTCCATTCGATTCCATTCCATTCCATTCCATTCCATTGCATTGCATTCCATTCCGTTCTACTCGGGTTGATTCCATTCCATTCCATTCCATTCCGTTCCGTTCCGCTCCGTTCCGTTCCGTTCTACTCGTGTTTATTCCATTCTATTCCATTCCATTCCATTCCATTCCATTACATTCCATTCCATACCATTCCGTTCTACTCGGGTTGATCATTCCATTCCATTCCTTTCCATTCCATTCCATTCCTTTCCATTCCGTTCTACTCGGGTTCATTCAATTCCATTCCATTCCATTCCATTCCATACCATTCCATTCCGTTCTACTCGGGTTGATTCCATTCTATTCCATTCCATTCCATTCCATTCCATTCCATTCCGTTCTACTCGGGTAGATTCCTTTCGTTTCCATTCCATTCCATTCCATTCCTTTCCATTCCGTTCTACTCGGGTTAGTCATTCCCTTCCATTCCATTCCATTCCATTCGACTCCATTCCATTCGATTCCATTTCATTCCTCTCCGTTCTACTCGGATTGATCATTCCATTCCATTCCATTCCATTCTATTCCATTCGATTCCATTGCATTACATTCCGTTCTACTCGGGTCCATTCCATTCCATTCCATTCCATTCCATTCCATTCCATTCTACTCTGGTTGATTCCATTCTATTCCATTCCATTCCTTTCCATTCCATTCCTTTCCATTCCATTCCATTCCATTCCGTTCCGCTCCGTTCCGTTCCGTTCCGTTCCGTTCTACTCGTGTTTATTCCATTCTATTACATTCCATTCCATTCCATTCCATTCCATTCTTTTCCATTCCATTCCGCTCTACTCGGGTTGATCATTCCATTCCATTCCATTCCATTCCATTCCATTCCATTCCATTCCTTTCCATTCTGTTCCGTTCTACTCGGGTTGATCATTCCTTTCCATTCCATTCCATTCCATTCCATTCCAATCCATTCCATTCCGTTCTACTCGGGTTCATTCCATTCCATTCCATTCCATTCCATTCCATACCATTCCATTCCGTTCTACTCGGGTTGATTCCATTCTATTCCATTCCATTCCATTCCATTCCATTCCATTCCATTCCGTTCTACTCGGGTAGATTCCATTCGATTCCATTCCATTCCATTCCATTCCATTCCACTCCGTTCTACTCGGGTTAGTCATTCCCTTCCATTCCATTCCATTCCATTCCATTCCAATCCATTCCATTCCGTTCTACTCGGGTTCATTCCATTCCATTCCATTCCATTCCATTCCATTCCATTACATTCCATTGCATTACATTCCGTTCTACTCGGGTCCATTCCATTCCATTCCATTCCATTCCATTCCATTCCATTCCATTCCATTCCATTCCATTCCATTCCGTTCTGCTCGGGTTGATCATTCCTTTCCATTCCATTCCATTCCATTCCATTCCAATCCATTCCATTCCGTTCTACTCGGGTTCATTCCATTCCATTCCATTCCATTCCACTCCATTCCATTACATTCCATTGCATTACATTCCGTTCTACTCGGGTCCATTCCATTCCATTCCATTCCATTCCATTCCATTCCATTCTACTCTGGTTGATTCCATTCTATTCCATTCCATTCCATTCCATTCCATTCCATTCCATTCCATTCCATTCCATTCCATTCCATTCCATTGCATTCCATTCCGTTCTACTCGGGCTCATTCGATTCCATTCCATTCCATTCCATTCCATTCCATTCCATTCCATTCCATTCCATTCCATTCCGTTCTACTCGAGTTCATTCCATTCCGTTCCGTTCCGTTCCATTCCGTTCCGTTCCATTCCATTCCATTCCATTCCGTTCTACTCGGGTTGATTCCATTCTACTCCATTCCATTCCATTCCATTCCATTCCATTCCATTCCATTCCATTCCATTCCATTCCGTTCTACTCGGGTTGATTCCATTCTATTCCATTCCATTCCATTCGATTCCATTCCATTCCATTCCATTCCATTGCATTGCATTCCATTCCGTTCTACTCGGGTTGATTCCATTCCATTCCATTCCATTCCGTTCCGTTCCGCTGCGTTCCGTTCCGTTCTACTCGTGTTTATTCCATTCTATTACATTCCATTCCATTCCATTCCATTACATTCCATTCCGTTCCATTCCGTTCTACTCGGGTTGATCATTCCATTCCATTCCATTCCATTCCATTCCATTCCATTCCATTCCATTCCATTCCATTCCTTTCCATTCCGTTCTACTCGGGTTCATTCAATTCCATTCCATTCCATTCCATTCCATACCATTCCATTCCGTTCTACTCGGGTTGATTCCATTCTATTCCATTCCATTCCATTCCATTCCATTCCATTCCGTTCTACTCGGGTAGATTCCATTCGATTCAATTCCATTCCATTCCATTCCATTCCATTCCGTTCTACTCGGGTTAGTCATTCCCTTCCATTCCATTCCATTCCATTCGACTCCATTCCATTCGATTCCATTTCATTCCTCTCCGTTCTACTCGGATTGATCATTCCATTCCATTCCATTCCATTCCATTCCATTCCATTGCATTACATTCCGTTCTACTCGGGTCCATTCCATTCCATTCCATTCCATTCCATTCCATTCCATTCCATTCCATTCCATTCCATTCCATACCATTCCATTCCATTCCGTTCCATACCATTCCATTCCATTCCGTTCCGCTCCGTTCCGTTCCGTTCCGTTCCGTTCTACTCGTGTTTATTCCATTCTATTCCATTCCATTCCATTCCATTCCATTCCATTCTATTCCATTCCATTCCGTTCTACTCGGGTTGATAATTCCATTCCATTCCATTCCATTCCATTCCATTCCATTCCATTCCATTCCATTCCGTTCTACTCGGGTTGATTCCATTCTATTCCACTCCATTCCATTCTATTCCATTCCATTCCATTCCATTCCATTCCATTCCATTCCATTCCATTCCATTCCATTCCATTCCGTTCTACTCTAGTTCCTTCCATTCCATTCCGTTCCGTTCCATTCCGTTCCGTTCCATTCCATTCCATTCCATTCCGTTCTACTCGGGTTGATTCCATTCTACTCCATTCCATTCCATTCAATTCCTTTCCATTCCATTCCATTCCATTCCGTTCTACTCGGGTTGATTCCATTCTATTCCATTCCATTCCATTCGATTCCATTCCATTCCATTCCATTCCATTGCATTGCATTCCATTCCGTTCTACTCGGGTTGATTCCATTCCATTCCATTCCATTCCGTTCCGTTCCGCTCCGTTCCGTTCCGTTCTACTCGTGTTTATTCCATTCTATTCCATTCCATTCCATTCCATTCCATTACATTCCATTCCATTCCATTCCGTTCTACTCGGGTTGATCATTCCATTCCATTCCTTTCCATTCCATTCCATTCCTTTCCATTCCGTTCTACTCGGGTTCATTCAATTCCATTCCATTCCATTCCATTCCATACCATTCCATTCCGTTCTACTCGGGTTGATTCCATTCTATTCCATTCCATTCCATTCCATTCCATTCCATTCCGTTCTACTCGGGTAGATTCCTTTCGTTTCCATTCCATTCCATTCCATTCCTTTCCATTCCGTTCTACTCGGGTTAGTCATTCCCTTCCATTCCATTCCATTCCATTCGACTCCATTCCATTCGATTCCATTTCATTCCTCTCCGTTCTACTCGGATTGATCATTCCATTCCATTCCATTCCATTCTATTCCATTCGATTCCATTGCATTACATTCCGTTCTACTCGGGTCCATTCCATTCCATTCCATTCCATTCCATTCCATTCCATTCCATTCTACTCTGGTTGATTCCATTCTATTCCATTCCATTCCTTTCCATTCCATTCCTTTCCATTCCATTCCATTCCATTCCGTTCCGCTCCGTTCCGTTCCGTTCCGTTCCGTTCTACTCGTGTTTATTCCATTCTATTACATTCCATTCCATTCCATTCCATTCCATTCTTTTCCATTCCATTCCGCTCTACTCGGGTTGATCATTCCATTCCATTCCATTCCATTCCATTCCATTCCATTCCATTCCTTTCCATTCTGTTCCGTTCTACTCGGGTTGATCATTCCTTTCCATTCCATTCCATTCCATTCCATTCCAATCCATTCCATTCCGTTCTACTCGGGTTCATTCCATTCCATTCCATTCCATTCCATTCCATACCATTCCATTCCGTTCTACTCGGGTTGATTCCATTCTATTCCATTCCATTCCATTCCATTCCATTCCATTCCATTCCGTTCTACTCGGGTAGATTCCATTCGATTCCATTCCATTCCATTCCATTCCATTCCACTCCGTTCTACTCGGGTTAGTCATTGCCTTCCATTCCATTCCATTCCATTCCATTCCAATCCATTCCATTCCGTTCTACTCGGGTTCATTCCATTCCATTCCATTCCATTCCATTCTATTACATTACATTCCATTGCATTACATTCCGTTCTACTCGGGTCCATTCCATTCCATTCCATTCCATTCCATTCCATTCCATTCCATTCCATTCCATTCCATTCCGTTCTGCTCGGGTTGATCATTCCTTTCCATTCCATTCCATTCCATTCCATTCCAATCCATTCCATTCCGTTCTACTCGGGTTCATTCCATTCCATTCCATTCCATTCCATTCCATTCCATTACATTCCATTGCATTACATTCCGTTCTACTCGGTTCCATTCCATTCCATTCCATTCCATTCCATTCCATTCCATTCCATTCTACTCTGGTTGATTCCATTCTATTCCATTCCATTCCATTCCATTCCATTCCATTCCATTCCATTCCATTCCATTCCATTCCATTCCATTCCATTGCATTCCATTCCGTTCTACTCGGGCTCATTCCATTCCATTCCATTCCATTCCATTCCATTCCATTCCATTCCATTCCATTCCATTCCATTCCGTTCTACTCGAGTTCATTCCATTCCGTTCCGTTCCGTTCCATTCCGTTCCGTTCCATTCCATTCCATTCCATTCCGTTCTACTCGGGTTGATTCCATTCTACTCCATTCCATTCCATTCCATTCCATTCCATTCCATTCCGTTCTACTCGGGTTGATTCCATTCTATTCCATTCCATTCCATTCGATTCCATTCCATTCCATTCCATTCCATTGCATTGCATTCCATTCCGTTCTACTCGGGTTGATTCCATTCCATTCCATTCCATTCCGTTCCGTTCCGCTCCGTTCCGTTCCGTTCTACTCGTGTTTATTCCATTCTATTACATTCCATTCCATTCCATTCCATTACATTCCATTCCGTTCCATTCCGTTCTACTCGGGTTGATCATTCCATTCCATTCCATTCCATTCCATTCCATTCCATTCCATTCCATTCCATTCCTTTCCATTCCGTTCTACTCGGGTTCATTCAATTCCATTCCATTCCATTCCATTCCATACCATTCCATTCCGTTCTACTCGGGTTGATTCCATTCTATTCCATTCCATTCCATTCCATTCCATTCCATTCCGTTCTACTCGGGTAGATTCCATTCGATTGAATTCCATTCCATTCCATTCCATTCCATTCCGTTCTACTCGGGTTAGTCATTCCCTTCCATTCCATTCCATTCCATTCGACTCCATTCCATTCGATTCCATTTCATTCCTCTCCGTTCTACTCGGATTGATCATTCCATTCCATTCCATTCCATTCCATTCCATTCCATTGCATTACATTCCGTTCTACTCGGGTCCATTCCATTCCATTCCATTCCATTCCATTCCATTCCATTCCATTCCATTCCATTCCATTCCATTTTATTCTACTCTGGTTGATTCCATTCTATTCCATTCCATTCCTTTCCATTCCATTCCATTCCATTCCATACCATTCCATTCCATTCCGTTCCATACCATTCCATTCCATTCCGTTCCGCTCCGTTCCGTTCCGTTCCGTTCCGTTCTACTCGTGTTTATTCCATTCTATTCCATTCCATTCCATTCCATTCCATTCCATTCTATTCCATTCCATTCCGTTCTACTCGGGTTGATAATTCCATTCCATTCCATTCCATTCCATTCCATTCCATTCCATTCCATTCCATTCCATTCCATTCCTTTCCTTTCCATTCTGTTCCGTTCTCCTCGGGTTGATCATTCCTTTCCATTCCATTCCATTCCATTCCATTCCAATCCATTCCATTCCATTCCATACCATTCCATTCCGTTCTACTCGGGTTGATTCCATTCTATTCCGTTCCATTCCATTCCATTCCATTCCATTCCATTCCATTCCACTCCGTTCTACTCGGGTTAGTCATTCCCTTCCATTCCATTCCATTCCATTCGACTCCATTCCATTCGATTCCATTTCATTCCGCTCCGTTCTACTCGGATTGATCATTCCATTCCATTCCATTACATTACATTACATTCCATTGCATTACATTCCGTTCTACTCGGGTCCATTCCATTCCATTCCATTCCATTCCATTCCATTCCATTCCATTCCATTCTACTCTGGTTGATTCCATTCTATTCCATTCCATTCCATTCCATTCCATTCCATTCCATTCCATTCCATTCCGTTCTAGTCGGGTTCATTCCGTTCCGTTCCGTTCCGTTCCGTTACGTTACGTTCCTATCCATTCCATTCCATTCCATTCCATTCCATTCCATTCCTTTCCACTCCATTCCATTCCATTCCATTCCATTACATTCCATTCTATTCCTTTCCGTTCTGCTCGGGTTGATCATTGCATTCCATTCCATTCCATTCTATTCCATTCCATTCAATTCCATTCCGTTCTCCTCGGGTTGATTCCATTCCATTCCATTCCATTCCATTCCATTCCATTCCATTCCATTCCATTCCATTGCATTCCATTCCGTTCTACTCGGGCTCATTCCATTCCATTCCATTCCATTCCATTCCATTCCATTCCATTCCATTCCATTCCATTCCATTCCATTCCATTCTACTCGGGTTGATTCCTTTCTATTCCATTCCATTCCATTCGATTCCATTCGATTCCATTCGATTCCATACGATTCCATTCCATTCCATTCCATTCCGTTCTACTCGGGTTCATTCAATTCCATTCCGTTCCGTTCCATTCCGTTCCGTTCCATTCCATTCCATTCCATTCCATTCCGTTCTTCTCGGGTTGATTCCATTCTATTCCATTCCATTGCATTCGAATCCATTCCATTCCATTCCATTCCATTCCATTCCATTCCATTCCGTTCTACTCGGGTTCATTCAATTCCATTCCGTTCCGTTCCATTCCGTTCCGTTCCATTCCATTCCATTCCATTCCATTCCGTTCTTCTCGGGTTGATTCCATTCTATTCCATTCCATTGCATTCGAATCCATTCCATTCCATTCCATTCCATTCCATTCCGTTCCATTCCGTTCTACTCGGGTTGATCATTCCATTCCATTCCATTCCATTCCATTCCATTCCATTCCTTTCCTGTCCATTCCGTTCTACTCGGGTTCATTCCATTCCGTTCAGTTCTGTTCCGTTCCATTTTAGTCCATTCCATTCCATTCCATTCCATTCCATTCCGTTCTACTCAGGTTGATTCCATTCTATTCCATTCCACTCCATTCCATTCCATTCCATTCCATTCCATTCCATTCCGTTCTAATCGGGTGGATTCCAATATATTCCATTCCATTCCATTCCATTCCATTCCATTCCATTCCATTCCATTCCATTGCATTCCATTTCGTTCTACTCGGGTTCATTCCTTTCCATTCCATTCCATTCCATTCCATTCCATTCTACTCGGGTTGATTCCATTCTATTCCATTCCATTCCATTCGATTCCATTCGATTTCATTCGATTCCATTCGATTCCATTCCATTCCATTCCATTCCGTTCTACTCGGGTTCATTCAATTCCATTCCGTTCCGTTCCATTCCGTTCCGTTCCATTCCATTCCATTCCATTCCATTCCATTCTTCTCGGGTTGATTCCATTCTATTCCATTCCATTCCATTCCATTCCATTACATTCCATTCCGTTCCATTCCATTCCATTGCGTACTTCACGGGTTGATCATTCCATTTCATTCCATTCCATTCCATTCCATTCCATTCCATTCCATTCCATTCCAGTCCATTCCGTTCTACTCTGGTTCATTCCATTCCGTTCCGTTCTGTTCCGTTCCGTTCCATTCCATTCCATTCCATTCCATTCCATTCCATTCCATTCCCTTCTACTCGGGTTGATTCTATTCTATTCCATTCCATTCCATTCCATTCCATTCCATTCCATTCCATTCCATTCCATTCCATTCCATTCCACTCCGTTCTACTCGGGTTGATTCCATTCTATTCCATTCCACTCCATTCCATTCCATTCCATTCCATTGCATTCCATTCCATTCCATTCCATTCCATTCCATTCCGTACTACTCGGGTTCATTCCATTCGATTCTGTTCCGTTCCGTTCCGTTCCTTTCCGTTCCATTCCATTGCATTCCATTCCGTTTTACTCGGGTAGATTCCATTCGATTCCATTCCATTCCATTCCATTGCATTCCGTTCTACTCGTGTTGATCATTCCCTTCCATTCCATTCCATTGCATTCCACTCCATTCCATTCGATTCCATTCCGTTCCGCTCCGTTCTATTCGGGTTGATCATTCCTTTACATTCCATTCCATTCCATGCCATTCCATTCCATTCCATTCCATTGCATTACATTCCATTTGATTCCATTCTACTAGGGTTGATTCCATTCTATTCCATTCAATTCCATTCGATTCCATTCCAATCCATTCCGTTCCATTCCATTCCATTCCATTCCATTCCATTCCATTCCGTTTTACTCGGGTTGATCATTCCATTCCATTCCATTCCTTTCCATTCCATTCCTTTCCGTTCTGCTCGGGTTGATCATTCCATTCCAATCCATTCCATTCCATTGCATTCCATTCCATTCCATTCCATTCCATTCCATTCCATTCCATTCCATTCCATTCCATTCCTTTCCATTCCATTCCATTCCATTCCATTCCATTCCGTTCTACTCGGGTTGATTCCATTCCGTTCCGTTCCGCTCCGTTCCGTTCCGTTCTACTCGGGTTAATTCCATTCTATTCCATTCCATTCCATTCCATTCCATTCCATTCCATTCCATTCCGTTCTGCTCGGGTTGATCATTCCATTCCATTCCATTCTATTCCATTCCATTCCATTCCATTGCATTCCATTCCACTCCTTTCCATTCCATTCCATTCCATTCCATTCCATTCCATTCCATTCTATTCCGTTCCGTTCTGCTCGGGTTTATCATTCCATTCCATTCCATTGCATTCCATTCCATTCCATTCCGTTCTACTCGGGTTGATTCCATTCTATTCCATTCTATTCCATTCCATTCCATTCCATTCCATTCCATTCCATTCCATTTCATTCCATTCCATTCCATTCCATTCCATTCCATTCCATTCAATTCCATTCCATTGCATTCCATTGCGTGCTACTCGGGTTCATTCCTTTTGATTCTGTTCCGTTCCGTTCCGTTCCGTTCCATTCCGTTCCATTCCATTGCATTCCATTCCGTTCTACTCGGGTAGATTCCATTCGATTCCATTCCATTCCATTCCATTCCATTCCATTCCATTCCATTCCATTCCATTCCGTTCTACTCGGGTTGATTCCGTTCCGTTCCGTTCCGTTCCGTTCCGTTCCTTTCCGTTCTACTCGGTTTGATTCCATTCTATTCCATTCCATTCCATTCCATTCCATTCCATTCCATTCCATTCCATTCCGTTCTACTCTTGTTGATCATTCCCTTCCATTCCATTCCATTCCATTCCACTCCATTCCATTCTGCTCCGTTCTATTCGGGTTGATCATTCCATTCCATTCCATTACATTCTGTTCCATTCCATTCCATTCCATTCCATTCCATTACTTTCCTTTCCATTCCATTCTACTCGGGTTGATTCCATTCAATTCCATTCAATTCCATTCGATTCCATTCCATTCCAATCCATTCCATTCCATTCCATTCCATTCCATTCCATTCCGTTCAACTCGGGTTGATTCCATTCTATTCCATTCCATTCCATTCCATTCCATTCAATTCCATTCCATTCCATTCCAATCCGTTCTACTCGGGTTGACTCCATACCATTACGTTCCGTTCCGTTCCGTTCCGTTCCGTTCCGTTCCGTTCTACTCGGGTTGATTCCACTGTATTCCATTCCATTCCATTCCATTCCATTCCGTTCTACTCGGGTTAATCATTCCATTCCATTCCATTCCATTGCATTCCATTCCGTTGCTTTCTACTCGGGTTTATCATTCCATTCCATTCCATTCCATTCCATTCCGTTCAACTCGGGTTGATTCCATTCTATTCCATTCCATTCCATTCCATTCCATTCCATTCCATTCCATTCCATTCCAATCCGTTCTACTCGGGTTGACTCCATTCCATTCCGTTCCGTTCCGTTCCGTTCCGTTCCGTTCCGTTCTACTCGGGTTGATTCCACTCTATTCCATTCCATTCCATTCCATTCCGTTCTATTCGGGTTGATCATTCCATTCCATTCCATTCCATTCCATTCCATTCCATTCCATTCCATTCCGTTGCTTTCTACTCGGGTTGATCATTCCATTCCAATCCATTCCATTCCATTCCATTCCTTTCCATTCCATTCCATTCCATTCCGTTCTACTCGAGTTGATTCCATTCTATTCCACTCCATTCCATTCCATTCCGTTCCGTTCCATTCCGTTCCATTCCATTCCGTTCTACTCGGGTTGATTCCATTCTACTCCATTCCATTCCATTCGATTCGATTCCATTCCACTCCATTCCATTCAGTTCAACTCGGGTTGATTCCATTCTATTCCATTCCATTCCATTCGATACCATTTCATTCCATTCCATTCCATTCCATTCCATTCCATTCCCTTGCATTCCATTCCATTCCATTCCCTTGCATTCCATTCCTTTCTACTTGGGTTGATTCCATTCCATTCCATTCCATTCCGTTCCGTTCCGCTCCGTTCCGTTCCGTTCTACTCGTGTTTATGCCATTCTATTCCTTTCCATTCCATTCCATTACATTCCATTCCATTCCATTCCATTCTACTCGGGTTGATCATTCCATTCCATTCCATTCCATTCCATTCCATTCCATTCCATTCCATTCTGTTCCGTTCTACTCGGGTTGATCATTCCTTTCCATTCCATTCAATTCCAATCCTTTCCATTCCGTTCTACTCGGGTTCATTCCATTCCATTCCATTCCATTCCACTCCATACCATTCCATTCCGTTCTACTCGGGTTGATTCCATTCTATTCCTTTGCATTCCATTCCATTCCATTCCATTCCATTCCATTCCATTCCATTCCATTCCATTCCATTCCATTCCATTCTACACGGGTTGATTCCATTCTATTCCATTCCATTCTTTCGATTCCATTCGATTCGATTCGATTCCTTTCCATTCCATTCCATTCCATTCTATTCCAATCCGTTCTACTCGGGTTCATTTCATTCCGTTCCGTTCCGTTCCGTTCCGTTCCGTTCCATTCCATTCCATTCCATTCCATTCCATTCCGTTCTACTCTTGTTGATTCCATTCTATTCCATTCCATTCCATTCGATTCCATTCGATACCATTCCTTTCCATTCCATTTCATTCTATTCCATTCCATTCCATTCCATTCTATTCTACTCGGGTTGATTCCATTCCATTCCATTTCATTCTGCTCCGTTCTGTTCTGTTCTGTTCAGTTCCGTTCTACTCTGGTTGATTCCACTCTATTACATTCAATTCCATTCCATTCCATTCCATTCCATTCTGTTTTACTCGGGTTGATCATTCCATTCCATTCCATTCCTTTCCATTCCATTCCTTTCCATTCTGCTCGGGTTGATCATTCCATTCCATTCCATTCCATTCCATTCCATTCCATTCCATTCCATTCCATTCCATTCCATTCCATTCCTTTCCATTCCATTCCATTCCATTCCATTCCATTCCGTTCTACTCGGGTTGATTCCATTCCATTCCATTCCGCTCCGTTCCGTTCCGTTCTACTCGGGTTAATTCCATTCTATTCCATTCCATTCCATTCCATTCCATTCCATTCCATTCCATTCCATTCCATTCCGTTCTGCTCGGGTTGATCATTCCATTCCATTCCATTCTATTCCATTCCATTCCATTCCATTGCATTCCATTCCACTCCTTTCCATTCCATTCCATTCCATTCCATTCCATTCCATTCCATTCTATTCCGTTCCGTTCTGCTCGGGTTTATCATTCCATTCCATTCCATTGCATTCCATTCCATTCCATTCCGTTCTACTCGGGTTGATTCCATTCTATTCCATTCCATTCAATTCCATTCCATTCCATTCCATTTCATTCCATTCCATTCCATTCCATTCCATTCCATTCCATTCCATTCCATTCCTTTCTACTCGGGTTCATTCCATTCCGTTCCGTTCCGTTCCATTCCATTCCATTCCATTCCATTCCATTCCATTCCATTCCATTCCATTCCGTTCTACTCGGGTTGATTCCATTCTATTCCATTCCATTCCATTCGATTCCATTCGATTCCATTCCATTCCATTCCATTCCATTCCATTCCATTCCATTTCATTTCATTCCATTCTACTCGGGTTGATTCCACTCCATTCCATTTCTTTCTGTTCCGTTCCGTTCAGTTCCTTTCCGTTCCGTTCCACTCTGGTTGATTCCATTCTATTCCATTTCATTCCATTAAATTCCATTCCATTCCATTCCTTTCCGTTTTACTCGGGTTGATCATTCCATTCCATTCCATTACTTTAAATTCCATTCCGTTCCGTTCTGCTCGGGTTGATCATTCCATTCCATTCCATTGCTTTCCATTCCATTCCATTCCATTCCATTCCATTCCATTCCATTCCATTCCATTCCTTGCCATTCCCTTCCATTCCATTCCATTCCGTTCTAATCGGGTTGATTCGATTCCGTTCCGTTCCGCTCCGTTCCGTTCCGTTCTACTCGGGTTTATTCCATTCCATTCCATTCCATTCCATTCCATTCCATTTCATTCCGTTCTGCTCGTTTTGATCATTCCATTCCATTCCATTCCATTCCTTTCCATTCCATTCCATTCCACTCCTTTCCATTCCATTCCATTCCATTCCATTCCATTCCATTCCATTCCATTCCGTTCCTTTCTGCTCGGGTTGATCATTCCATTCCATTCCATTCCATTCCATTGCATTCCATTCCATTCCATTCCATTCCATTCCATTCCATTCCATTCCATTCCTTTCCATTCAATTCCATTCCATTCCATTCCATTCCATTCCATTCCATTCCGTTCTACTCGGGTTGATTCCATTCCGTTCCTTTCCGCTCCGTTCCGTTCCGTTCTACTCGGGTTTATTCCATTCTATTCCATTCCATTCCATTACATTCCATTCCATCCATTCCATTCCATTCCGTTCTGCTCTGGTTGATCATTCCATTCCATTCCATTCTATTCCATTCCAATCCATTCCATTGCATTCCATTCCACTCCTTTCCATTCCATTCCATTCCATTCCATTCCATTCCATTCCATTCCATTCTATTCCGTTCCGTTCTTCTCGGGTTTATCATTCCATTCCATTCCATTGCATTCCATTCCATTCCATTCCGTTCTACTCGGGTTGATTCCATTCTATTCCATTCCATTCCATTCCATTCCATTCCATTCCATTCCATTCCATTCCATTCCATTCCATTCCATTCCATTCCGTTCTACTCGGGTTGATTCCATTCTATGCCATTCCATTCCATTCGATTCCATTCGATTCCATTCCATTCCATTCCATTCCGTTTCATTCCATTCCATTCTACTCGAGTTGATTCCATTCCATTCCATTTCCTTCTGTTCCGTGCCGTTCTGTTCCGTTCCGTTCCTTTCTACTCTGGTTGATTCCATTCTATTCCATTTCATTCCATTAAATTCCATTCCATTCCATTCCATTCCGTTTTACTCGGGTTGATCATTCCATTCCATTCCATTACTTTAAATTCCATTCCGTTCCGTTCTGCTCGGGTTGATCATTCCATTCCATTCCATTGCATTCCATTCCATTCCATTCCATTCCATCCCATTCCATTCCATTCCATTCCATTCCATTCCATTCCATTCCTTGCCATTCCTTTCCATTCCATTCCATTCCGTTCTAATCGGGTTGATTCCATTCCGTTCCGTTCCGCTCCGTTCCGTTCCGTTCTACCCGGGTTTATTCCATTCCATTCCATTCCATTCCATTCCATTCCATTCCATTCCATTCCATTCCATTCCATTCCATTCCGTTCTGCTCGGGTTGATCATTCCATTCCATTCCATTCCATTCCATTCCTTTCCATTCCATTCCATTCCACTCCTTTCCATTCCATTCCATTCCATTGCATTCCATTCCATTCCATTCCATTCCATTCTATTCCGTTCGGTTCTGCTCGTGTTGATCATTCCATTCCATTCCATTCCATTCCATTCCATTCGATTCCATTCCATTCCATTCCATTCCTTTCCGTTCTACTCGGGTTGATTCCATTCTATTCCATTCCATTCCATTCCATTCCATTCCATTCCATTCCATTCCGTTCCATTCCATTCGGTTCTACTCGGGTTCATTCCATTCCATTCTGTTCCGTTCCTTTCCCTTCCGTTCCGTTCCATTCCATTCCATTCCATTCCGTTCTACTCGGGTTGATTCCATTCTATTCCATTCCATTACATTCCATTCCATATAATTCCATTCCATTCCTTTCGTTCTTCTCGGGTTGATCATTCCATTCCATTCCATTGCATTCCATTCCATTCCGTTCCGTTCTACTCGGGTTGATCATTCCATTCCATTCCATTCCATTCCATTCTGTTCCGTTCTGCGAGGGTTGATCATTCCATTCCATTCCATTCCATTCCATTCCATTCCATTCCATTCCATTCCATTCCATTCCATTCCATTCCATTCTATTCCATTCCGTTCTACTCGGGTTGATTCCAATCTATTCCATTTCATTCCATTCGTTTCCATTCGATTCCATTCGATTCGATTCCATTCCATTCCATTCCATTCCATTCCATTCCATTCCATTCCATTCCGTTCTGCTCGGGGTTATTCCATTCCGTTCCATTCCGTTACGTTCCGTTCCGTTCCATTCCATTCCATTCCATTCCATTCCATTCCATTCCATTCCGTTCTACTCGGGTTGATTCCATTCTATTCCATTCCATTCCATTCCATTCCATTCCATTCCATTCCATTCCATTCCATTCCATTCCGTTCAGCTCGGGTTTATTCCAATCTATTCCATTCTATTCAATTCCATTCCATTCCATTCCATTGCATTCCATTCCAATCCGTTCTACTCGGGTTTATTCCATTCCATTCCGTTCCGTTCCGTTCCGTTCCGTTCCGTTCCATTCCGTTCTACTCGGGTTGATTCCATTCTATTCCATTCCATTCCATTCCATTCCATTCCGTTCTACTCGGGTTGATCATTCCATTCCATTCCATTCCATTCCATTCCATTCCATTCCATTCCATTCCATTCCATTCCGTTTCGTTCTACTCGGGTTGATCATTCCATTCCATTCCATTCCATTCCATTCCATTCCGTTCTTCTCTGGTTGATTCCACTCTATTCCATTCCATTCCATTCCATTGCGTTCCATTCCATTCCATTCCGTTCTACTCGGGTTGATCATTCCATTCCATTCCATTCCATTCCATTCCATTCCATTCCATTCCATTCCGTTCTACTCGGGTTGATCATTCCATTCCATTCCATTCCATTCCATTCCGTTCCGTTCTGCGAGGGTTGATCATTCCATTCCATTCCATTCCATTCCTTTCCATTCAATTCTATTCCATTCCGTTCTACTCGGGTTGATTCCATTCCATTCCGTTCCGTTCCGTTCCGTTCCGTTCCATTCCATTCCATTCCGTTCTACTCGGGTTGATTCCATTCTATTCCATTCCATTCCATTCCATTCCATTCCGTTCTACTCAGGTTGATCATTCCATTCCATTCCATTCCATTCCATTCCATTCCATTCCATTCCATTCCATTCCATTCCTTTCTAGTCGGTTTCATTCCATTCCATTCCGTTCCGTTCCGTTCCGTTCCGTTCCGTTCTATTCCATTCCATTCCATTCCATTCCGTTCTACTTGGGTTGATTCCATTCTATTCCGTTCCATTCCATTCCATTCCTTTCCATTCCATTCCATTCCATTCCGTTCTACACGGGTTGATTCCATTCCGTTCCGTTCCGTTCCGTTCCGTTCCGTTCTACTCGGGTTGATTCCATTCTAATCCATTCCATTCCATTCCATTCCATTGGTTTCCATTCCATTCCAATCCATTCCATTCCATTCCATTCTACTCTACTCTGGTTGATTCCATTCCATTCCATTTCATTCTGTTCCGTTCCGTTCCGTTCCTTTCCGTTACGTTCTACTCTGGTTGATTGCATTCTATTCCATTCCATTCCATTCCATTCCATTCCGTGTTATTCTGGTTGATCATTCCATTCCATTCCATTCCTTTCCATTCCGTTCCGTTCTTCTCGTGTTGATCATTCCATTCCATTCCATTCCATTCCATTCCATTCCATTCCATTCCTTCCCATTCCACTCCATCCCATTCCATTCCATTCCATTCCATTCCATTCCGTTCCGTTCTACTCGGGTTTATTCCATTCTATTCCATTCCATTCCGTTCTGCTCGGGTTGATCATTCCATTCCATTCCATTCCATTCCATTCCATTCCATTCCATTCCATTCCATTCTATTCCATTCCATTCCGTTCCATTCCTTTCCATTCCATTCCATTCCATTCCATTCCATTCCATTCCATTCTATTCTGTTCCGTTCTGCTCGGGTTGATCATTCCATTCCATTCCATTCCGTTATACTCGTGTTGATTCCATTCTATTCCATTCCATTCTATTCCATTCCATTCCATTCCATTCCATTCCATTGCATTCCATTCCGTTCTACTCGGGTCCATTCCATTCCATTCCATTCCATTCCATTCCATTCCATTCCATTCCATTCCATTCCATTCTACTCGGGTTGGTTCCATTCTATTCCATTCCATTCCATTCGATTCCATTCGATTCCATGCGATTCCATTCGATTCTATTCCATTCCATTCCATTCCGTTCTACTCGGGTTCATTCCATTCCATTCCGTTCCGTTCCATTCCGTTCCGTTCCATTCCATTCGATTCCATTCCATTCCGTTCTACTCGGGTTGATTCCATTCTATTCCATTCCATTCCATTCCGTTCCATTCCATTCCATTCCATTCCATTCCATTCCATTCCATTCCGTTCCATTCCATTCCGTTCTACTCGGGTTGATTCCATACTATTCCATTCCATTCCATTCCATTCCATTCCGTTCTACTCGTGTTGATCAATCCATTCCATTCCATTCCATTCCATTCCATTCCATTCCATTCCATTCCGTTGCGTTCTACTTGGGTTGATCATTCCAATCCATTCCATTCCATTCCGTTCCATTCCATTCCATTCCATTCCGTTCTACTCAGGTTCATTCCATTCCATTCCATTCCATTCCATTCCATTCCATTCCATTCCATTCCATTACATTACATTACATTCCGTTCTACTCGGGTTCATTCCGTTCCATTCCGTTCCGTTCCGTTCCGTTCCATTCCATTCCATTCCATTCCATTCCATTCCATTCCGTTCTACTCGGGTTGATTCCGTTCCATTCCGTTCCATTCCATTCTATTCCATTCGATTCCATTCTATTCCATTCCATTCCATTCCATTCCATTCCATTCCATTCCATTCCATTCCATTCCATTCCGTTCTTCTCGGGTAGATTCCATTCTATTCCATTCCATTAAAGTCCATTCCATTCCGTTCTACTCGGGTTGATCATTCCATTCCATTCCATTCCATTCCATTCCATTCCATTCCGTTCCGTTCTGCAAGGTGTGATCATTCCATTCCATTCCTTTCCATTCCATTCCGTTCTACTCGGGTTGATTCCATTCTATTGCATTCCATTCCAATCCATTCCATTCCATTCCATTCCGTTCTACTCGAGTTGATTCCATTCTATTAAATTCCACTCCATTCTATTCCATTCCATTCCATTCCATTCCATTCCATTCCATTCCATTCCATTCTATTTCATTTGGTTCTACTCGGGTTGATTCCATTCCACTCCATTCCATTCCGTTCCATTCCGCTCCGTTCCGTTCCGTTCTACTCGGGTTTATTCCATTCTATTCCATTCCATTCCATTCCATTCCATTCCATTCCATTCCATTCCATTCCACTCCATTCCATTCCATTCCATTCCATTCCATTCCGTTCCTTTCTGCTCGGGTTGATCATTCCATTCCATTCCATTCCATTCCATTGCATTCCATTCCATTCCATTCCATTCCATTCCATTCCATTCCATTCCATTCCTTTCCATTCAATTCCATTCCATTCCATTCCATTCCATTCCATTCCGTTCTACTCGGGTTGATTCCATTCCGTTCCTTTCCGCTCCGTTCCGTTCCGTTCTACTCGGGTTTATTCCATTCTATTCCATTCCATTCCATTACATTCCATTCCATCCATTCCATTCCATTCCGTTCTGCTCGGGTTGATCATTCCATTCCATTCCATTCTATTCCATTCCATTCCATTCCATTGCATTCCATTCCACTCCTTTCCATTCCATTCCATTCCATTCCATTCCATTCTATTCCGTTCCGTTCTGCTCGGGTTTATCATTCCATTCCATTCCATTGCATTCCATTCCATTCCATTCCGTTCTACTCGGGTTGATTCCATTCTATTCCATTCCATTCCATTCCATTCCATTCCATTCCATTCCATTCCATTCCATTCCGTTCTACTCGGGTTGATTCCATTCTATGCAATTCCATTCCATTCGATTCCATTCGATTCCATTCCATTCCATTCCATTCCATTCCATTCCGTTTCATTCCATTCCATTCTACTCGAGTTGATTCCATTCCATTCCATTTCCTTCTGTTCCGTGCCGTTCTGTTCCGTTCCGTTCCGTTCTACTCTGGTTGATTCCATTCTATTCCATTTCATTCCATTCCATTCCATTCCATTCCATTCCATTCCATTCCATTCCATTCCATTCCATTCCGTACTAATCGGGTTCATTCCTTTCGATTCCGTTCCGTTCCGTTCCGTTCCGTTCCGTTCCATTCCATTGCATTCCATTCCGTTCTACTCGGGTAGATTCCATTCGATTCCATTCCATTCCATTCCATTCCATTCCATTCCATTCCATTCCATTCCATTCCATTCCATTCCGTTCAACTCGGGTTGATTCCATTCTATTCCTTTCCATTCCATTCCATTCCATTCCATTCCATTCCAATCCGTTCTACGCGGGTTGACTCCATTCTATTCCGTTCCGTTCCGTTCCGTTCCGTTCCGTTCTACTCTGGTTGATTCCACTGTATTCCATTCCATTCCATTCCATTCTGTTCTACTCGGGTTGATCATTCCATTCCATTCCATTCCATTGCATTCCATTCCGTTGCTTTCTACTCGGGTTGATCATTCCATTCCATTCCATTCCATTCCATTCCATTCCATTCCATTCCATTCCATTCCATTCCATTCCATTCCATTCCAATCCGTTCTACTCGGGTTGACTCCATTCCATTCCATTCCGTTCCGTTCCGTTCCGTTCCGTTCCGTTCCGTTCTACTCGGGTTGATTCCACTCTATTCCATTCCATTCCATTCCATTCCGTTCTACTCGGGTTGATCATTCCATTCCATTCCATTCCATTCCATTCCATTCCATTCCATTCCATTCCATTCCGTTGCTTTCTACTCGGGTTGATCATTCCATTCCATTCCATTCCATTCCATTCCATTCCATTCCGTTCTACTCGTGTTGATTCCATTCTATTCCACTCCATTCCATTCCATTCCATTCCATTCCATTCCGTTCTACTCGAGTTCATTCCATTCCGTTCCGTTCCGTTCCGTTCCGTTCCGTTCCATTCCACTCCATTCCATTCCGTTCTACTCGGGTTGATTCCTTTCTACTCCATTCCATTCCATTCGATTCGATTCCATTCCACTCCATTCCATTCCGTTCAACTCGGGTTGATTCCATTCTATTCCATTCCATTCCATTCGATACCATTCCATTCCATTACATTCCATTCCATTCCCTTGCATTCCATTCCTTTGTACTCGGGTTGATTCCATTCCATTCCATTCCATTCCATTCCGTTCCGTTATGTTCCGCTCCGTTCCGTTCCGTTCTACTCGGGTTTATGCCATTCTATTCCTTTCCATTCCATTCCATTCCATTCCATTCCATTCCATTCCATTCTACTCGGGTTGATCATTCCATTCCATTCCATTCCATTCCATTTCATTCCATTCCATTCCATTCCGTTCCGTTCTACTCGGGTTGATCATTCCTTTCCATTCCATTCAATTCCAATCCTTTCCATTCCGTTCTACTCGGGTTCATTCCATTCCATTCCATTCCACTCCACTCCATACCATTCCATTCCGTTCTTCTCGGGTTGATTCCATTCTATTCCTTTGCATTCCATTCCATTCCATTCCATTCCATTCCATTCCATTCCATTCCATTCCATTCTACTCGGGTTGATTCCATTCTATTCCATTCCATTCCTTTCGATTCCTTTCGATTCGATTCGATTCCTTTCCATTCCATTCCATTCCATTCTATTCCATTCCGCTCTACTCGGGTTCATTCCATTCCGTTCCATTCCGTTCCGTTCCGTTCCGTTCCATTCCATTCCATTCCATTCCATTCCATTCCGTTCTACTCTGGTTGATTCCATTCTATTCCATTCCATTCCATTCGATTCCATTCGATACCATTCCATTCCATTCCATTCCATTCTATTCCATTCCATTCCATTCCATTCTATTCTACACGGGTTGATTCCATTCCATTCCATTTCATTCTGTTCCGTTCTGTTCTGTTCTGTTCCGTTCCGTTCTACTCTGGTTGATTCCAATCTATTACATTCAATTCCATTCCATTCCATTCCATTCCATTCCATTCCATTCCATTCCATTCCATTCCATTCCATTCCGTGCTACTCGGGTTCATTCCTTTTGATTCTGTTCCGTTCCGTTCCGTTCCGTTCCATTCCGTTCCATTCCATTGCATTCCATTCCGTTCTACTCGGGTAGATTCCATTCGATTCCATTCCATTCCATTCCATTCCATTCCATTCCATTCCATTCCATTCCATTCCGTTCTACTCGGGTTGATTCCATTCCGTTCCGTTCCGTTCCGTTCCTTTCCGTTCTACTCGGTTTGATTCCATTCTATTCCATTCCATTCCATTCCATTCCATTCCATTCCATTCCATTCCGTTCTACTCGTGTTGATCATTCCCTTCCATTCCATTCCATTCCATTCCACTCCATTCCATTCCGCTCCGTTCTATTCGGGTTGATCATTCCATTCCATTCCATTACATTCTGTTCCATTCCATTCCATTCCATTCCATTCCATTACTTTCCTTTCCATTCCATTCTACTCGGGTTGATTCCATTCAATTCCATTCAATTCCATTCGATTCCATTCCATTCCAATCCATTCCATTCCATTCCATTCCATTCCATTCCATTCCGTTCAACTCGGGTTGATTCCATTCTATTCCATTCCATTCCATTCCATTCCATTCAATTCCATTCCATTCCATTCCAATCCGTTCTACTCGGGTTGACTCCATACCATTACGTTCCGTTCCGTTCCGTTCCGTTCCGTTCCGTTCTACTCGGGTTGATTCCACTGTATTCCATTCCATTCCATTCCGTTCTACTCGGGTTAATCATTCCATTCCATTCCATTCCATTGCATTCCATTCCGTTGCTTTCTACTCGGGTTTATCATTCCATTCCATTCCATTCCATTCCATTCCGTTCAACTCGGGTTGATTCCATTCTATTCCATTCCATTCCATTCCATTCCATTCCATTCCAATCCGTTCTACTCGGGTTGACTCCATTCCATTCCGTTCCGTTCCGTTCCGTTCCGTTCCGTTCCGTTCTACTCGGGTTGATTCCACTCTATTCCATTCCATTCCATTCCATTCCGTTCTATTCGGGTTGATCATTCCATTCCATTCCATTCCATTCCATTCCATTCCATTCCATTCCATTCCATTCCATTCCGTTGCTTTCTACTCGGGTTGATCATTCCATTCCAATCCATTCCATTCCATTCCATTCCTTTCCATTCCATTCCATTCCATTCCGTTCTCCTCGAGTTGATTCCATTCTATTCCACTCCATTCCATTCCATTCCGTTCCGTTCCATTCCATTCCATTCCATTCCGTTCTACTCGGGTTGATTCCATTCTACTCCATTCCATTCCATTCGATTCGATTCCATTCCACTCCATTCCATTCAGTTCAACTCGGGTTGATTCCATTCTATTCCATTCCATTCCATTCGATACCATTCCATTCCATTCCATTCCATTCCATTCCATTCCATTCCATTCCATTCCATTCCCTTGCATTCCATTCCATTCCATTCCCTTGCATTCCATTCCTTTCTACTTGGGTTGATTCCATTCCATTCCATTCCATTCCGTTCCGTTCCGCTCCGTTCCGTTCCGTTCTACTCGTGTTTATGCCATTCTATTCCTTTCCATTCCATTCCATTCCATTCCATTCCATTCCATTCCATTCTACTCGGGTTGATCATTCCATTCCATTCCATTCCATTCCATTCCATTCCATTCCATTCCATTCTGTTCCGTTCTACTCGGGTTGATCATTCCTTTCCATTCCATTCAATTCCAATCCTTTCCATTCCGTTCTACTCGGGTTCATTCCATTCCATTCCATTCCATTCCACTCCATACCATTCCATTCCGTTCTACTCGGGTTGATTCCATTCTATTCCTTTGCATTCCATTCCATTCCATTCCATTCCATTCCATTCCATTCCATTCCATTCCATTCCATTCTACACGGGTTGATTCCATTCTATTCCATTCCATTCTTTCGATTCCATTCGATTCGATTCGATTCCTTTCCATTCCATTCCATTCCATTCTATTCCATTCCGTTCTACTCGGGTTCATTTCATTCCGTTCCGTTCCGTTCCGTTCCGTTCCGTTCCATTCCATTCCATTCCATTCCATTCCATTCCATTCCGTTCTACTCTTGTTGATTCCATTCTATTCCATTCCATTCCATTCGATTCCATTCGATACCATTCCTTTCCATTCCATTTCATTCTATTCCATTCCATTCCATTCCATTCTATTCTACTCGGGTTGATTCCATTCCATTCCATTTCATTCTGCTCCGTTCTGTTCTGTTCTGTTCAGTTCCGTTCTACTCTGGTTGATTCCACTCTATTACATTCAATTCCATTCCATTCCATTCCATTCCATTCCGTTTTACTCGGGTTGATCATTCCATTCCATTCCATTCCTTTCCATTCCATTCCTTTCCGTTCTGCTCGGGTTGATCATTCCATTCCATTCCATTCCATTCCATTCCATTCCATTCCATTCCATTCCATTCCATTCCATTCCTTTCCATTCCATTCCATTCCATTCCATTCCATTCCGTTCTACTCGGGTTGATTCCATTCCGTTCCGTTCCGCTCCGTTCCGTTCCGTTCTACTCGGGTTAATTCCATTCTATTCCATTCCATTCCATTCCATTCCATTCCATTCCATTCCGTTCTGCTCGGGTTGATCATTCCATTCCATTCCATTCTATTCCATTCCATTCCATTCCATTGCATTCCATTCCACTCCTTTCCATTCCATTCCATTCCATTCCATTCCATTCCATTCCATTCCATTCTATTCCGTTCCGTTCTGCTCGGGTTTATCATTCCATTCCATTCCATTGCATTCCATTCCATTCCATTCCGTTCTACTCGGGTTGATTCCATTCTATTCCATTCCATTCCATTCCATTCCATTCCATTCCATTCCATTTCATTCCATTCCATTCCATTCCATTCCATTCCATTCCATTCCATTCCATTCCATTCCATTCCTTTCTACTCGGGTTCATTCCATTCCGTTCCGTTCCGTTCCATTCCGTTCCGTTCCATTCCATTCCATTCCATTCCATTCCATTCCATTCCATTCCATTCCATTCCTTTCCATTCCACTCCATTCCATTCCATTTCTTTCCATTCCATTCCATTCCGTTCCGTTCTACTCGGGTTTATTCCATTCTATTCCACTCCATTCCGTTCTGCTCGGGTTGATCATTCCATTCCATTCCATTCCATTCCATTCCATTCCATTCCATTCCATTCCATTCCATCCCATTCCATTCCATTCCATTCTATTCCCTTCCGTTCTGCTAGGGTTGATCATTCCATTCAATTCCATTCCATTCCATTCCATTCCGTTATACTCGTGTTGATTCCATTCTATTCCATTCCATTCGATTCCATTCCATTCCATTCCATTCCATTCCATTGCATTCCATTCCGTTCTACTCGGGTCCATTCCATTCCATTCCAATCCATTCCATTCCATTCCATTCCATTCCATTCCATTCTACTCAGGTTGGTTCCAATCTATTCCATTCCATTCCATTCGATTCCATTCGATTCCATTCGATTCCATTCGATTCCATTCCATTCCATTCCATTCCGTTCTATTCGGGTTCATTCCATTCCCTTCCGTTCCGTTCCATTCCATTCCGTTCCATTCCATTCGATTCCTTTCCATTCCGTTCTACTCGGGTTGATTCCATTCTATTCCATTCCATTCCATTCGATTCCATTCCATTCCATTCCATTCCATTCCATTCCATTCCAATCCATTCCGTTCTACTCGGGTTGATTACATTCTATTCCATTCCATTCCATTACATTCCATTACATTCCATTACATTCCATTCCATTCCATTCCATTCGATTCCATTTTACTCGGCTTTATCATTCCAATCCATTCCATTCCATTCCATTCCATTCCATTCCATTCCATTCCATTCCATTCCTTCCGTTCTACTCGGGTTCATTCCATTCCATTTCATTCCATTCCATTCCATTCCATTCCATTCCATTCCATTACATTCCGTTCTACTCAGGTTCATTCCGTTCCACTCCGTTCCGTTCCGTTCCGTTCCATTCCATTCCATTCCATTCCATTCCATTCCGTATTTCTCGGGTTGATTGCATTCTATTCCATTCCATTCCATTCAATTCTATTCGATTCCATTCCATTCCATTCCATTCCATTCCATTCCATTCCGTTCTACTCGAGTTGATTCCATTCTATTAAATTCCACTCCATTCTATTCCATTCCATTCCATTCCATTCCATTCCATTCCATTCCATTCCATTCCATTCCATTCCATTCTATTTCATTTCGTTCTACTCGGGTTGATTCCATTCCACTCCATTCCATTCCGTTCCATTCCGCTCCGTTCCGTTCCGTTCTACTCGGGTTTATTCCATTCTATTCCATTCCATTCCATTCCATTCCATTCCATTCCATTCCATTCCATTCCATTCCACTCCATTCCATTCCATTCCATTCCATTCTACTCTTGTTGATTCCATTCTATTCTATTCCATTCCATTCCATTCCATTCCATTCCATTCCTTTCCATTCCATTCCATTCCAATCCGTTCTACTCGGGTTGATTCCGTTCCATTCCGTTCCATTCCGTTCCATTCCATTCCATTCCATTCCATTCCATTCCGTTCTACTCGGGTTGATTCCATTCTATTCCATTCCATTCCATTCCATTCCATTCCATTCCATTCCATTCCTTTCCATTCCATTCCATTCCTTTCCATTCCATTCCGTTCAACTCGGGTTGATTCCATTCTATTCCATTCCATTCCATTCCATTCCATTCAATTCCATTCCATTCCATTCCATTCCGTTCTACTCGGGTTGATTCCATTCCATTCCGTTCCGTTCCATTCCATTCCATTCCGTTCTACTCGGGTTGATTCCATTCCATTCCGTTCCGTTCCATTCCGTTCCGTTCCTTTCTACTCGGGTTGATTCCACTCTATTCCATTCCATTCCGTTCCATTCCATTCCATTACGTTCTACTCGGGTTGATCATTCAATTCCATTCCATTCCATTCCATTCCATTCCATTCCGTTCTGTTCTACTCTGGTTGATCTTTCCATTCCATTCCATTCCATTCCATTCCATTCCATTCCATTCTACTCGGGTTGATTCCATTCTACTCCATTCCATTCCATTCGATTCCATTCCATTCCATTCCATTCCATTCCGCTCTACTCGGGTTGATTCCATTCTATTCCATTCCATTCCATTCCATTCCATTCCATTCCTTTCCTTTCCATTGCATTCCATTCCGTTCTACTCAGGTTGATTCCATTGCATTCCATTCCATTCCGTTCCATTCCGCTCCGTTCCGTTCCGTTCTACTCATGTTTATTCCATTCTATTCCATTCCATTCCATTCCATTCCATTCCATTCCATTCCATTAGATTCCATTCCATTCCATTCCGTTCTACTCGGGTTGATCATTCCATTCCATTCAATTCCATTCTATTCTACACTGGTTGATTCCATTCCATTCCATTGCATCCTGTTCCGTTCCGTTCGGTTCCGTTCCGTTCCGTTCTACTCTGGTTGATTCCATTCTATTCCATTCCATTCCATTCCATTCCATTCCATTCCATTCCATTCCATTCCATTCCGTTTTACTCTGGTTGATCATTCCATTCCATTCCATTCCTTTCCATTCCCTTCCGTTCTGCTCGTGTTAATCATTCCATTCCATTCCATTCCATTCCATTCCTTTCCATTCCACTCCATTCCATTCCATTTCTTTCCATTCCATTCCATTCCGTTCCGTTCTACTCGGGTTTATTCCATTCTATTCCACTCCATTCCGTTCTGCTCGGGTTGATCATTCCATTCCATTCCATTCCATTCCATTCCATTCCATTCCATTGCATTCCATTCCATTCCATTCTATTCCCTTCCGTTCTGCTAGGGTTGATCATTCCATTCAATTCCATTCCATTCCATTCCATTCCGTTATACTCGTGTTGATTCCATTCTATTCCATTCCATTCGATTCCATTCCATTCCATTCCATTCCATTCCATTGCATTCCATTCCGTTCTACTCGGGTCCATTCCATTCCATTCCAATCCATTCCATTCCATTCCATTCCATTCCATTCCATTCTACTCAGGTTGGTTCCAATCTATTCCATTCCATTCCATTCGATTCCATTCGATTCCATTCGTTTCCATTCGATTCCATTCCATTCCATTCCATTCCGTTCTATTCGGGTTCATTCGATTCCCTTCCGTTCCGTTCCATTCCATTCCGTTCCATTCCATTCGATTCCTTTCCATTCCGTTCTACTCGGGTTGATTCCATTCTATTCCATTCCATTCCATTCGATTCCATTCCATTCCATTCCATTCCATTCCAATCCATTCCGTTCTACTCGGGTTGATTACATTCTATTCCATTCCATTCCATTACATTCCATTACATTCCATTACATTCCATTCCATTCCATTCCATTCGATTCCGTTCTACTCGGGTTTATCATTCCAATCCATTCCATTCCATTCCATTCCATTCCATTCCATTCCATTCCATTCCATTCCATTCCTTCCGTTCTACTCGGGTTCATTCCATTCCATTTCATTCCATTCCATTCCATTCCATTCCATTCCATTACATTCTGTTCTACTCGGGTTCATTCCGTTCCACTCCGTTCCGTTCCGTTCCGTTCCATTCCATTCCATTCCATTCCATTCCATTCCGTATTTCTCGGGTTGATTGCATTCTATTCCATTCCATTCCATTCAATTCTATTCGATTCCATTCCATTCCATTCCATTCCATTCCATTCCATTCCGTTCTACTCGGGTTCATTCCATTCCTTTCCGTTCCGTTCCGTTCCATTCCATTCCATTCCATTCCATTCCGTTCTACTCGAGTTCATTCCATTCTATTAAATTCCACTCCATTCGATTCCATTCCATTCCATTCCATTCCATTCCATTCCATTCCATTCCGTTCTACTCGGGTTGATCATTCCATTCCATTCCATTCCATTCCATTCCATTCCATTCCATTCCGTTCTGCGAGGGTTGATCATTCCATTCCATTCCATTCCATTCCATTCCATTCCATTCCATTCTATTCCATTCCGTTCTACTCGGGTTGATTACATTCCATTCCGTTCCGTTCCGTTCGGCTCCCATTCCATTCCATTCCGTTCTACTCGGGTTGATTCCATTCTATTCCATTCCATTCCATTCCATTCCATTCCGTTCTACTCGGGTTGATCATTCCATTCCATTCCATTCCATTCCATTCCGTTCCATTCTACTCGGGTTGATCATTCCATTCCATTCCATTCCTTTCCATTCCATTCCATTCCATTCCGTTCTTCTCTGGTTGATTCCATTCCATTCCATTCCATTCCATTCCATTCCATTCCATTCCATTCCATTCCATTCCATTCCGTTCTACTCGGGTTCATTCCATTCCTTTCCGTACCGTTCCGTTCCGTTCAGTTCCATTCCATTCCATTCCATTCCATTCCATTCCGTTCTACTCGGGTTGATTCCATTCTATTCCATTCCATTCCATTCCATTCCATTCCATTCCATTCCATTCCGTTCTACTCGGGTTGATCATTCCATTCAATTCCATTCCATTCCATTCCATTCCGTTCTACTCGGGTGGATCACTCCATTCCATTCCATTCCATTCCTTTCCATTCCATTCCATTCCATTCCATTCCATTCCATTCCATTCCATTCCATTCCATTCCATTCCATTCCGTTCAACTCGGGTTTATTCCAATCTATTCCATTCTATTCCATTCCATTCCATTCCATTCCATTCCATTCCATTCCAATCCGTTCTACTCTGGTTTATTCCATTCCATTCCGTTCCGTTCCGTTCCGTTCCGTTCCATTCTACTCGGGTTGATTCCACTCTATTCCATTCCATTCCATTCCATTCCGTTCCATTCCATTCCATTCCGTTCTACTCGGGTTGATCATTCCATTCCATTCCATTCCATTCCATTCCATTCCATTCCATTCCGTTCCGTTCTACTCGGGTTCATTCCATTCCGTTCCGTTCCGTTCCGTTCCGTTCCATTCCATTCCATTCCATTCCGTTCTACTCGGGTTGATTCCATTCTACTCCATTCCATTCCATTCGATTCCATTCCATTCCATTCCATTCCATTCCGTTCTACTCTCGTTCATTCCATTCCGTTACGTTCCGTTCCATTCGGTTCCGTTCCATTCCATTCCATTCCATTCCATTCCGTTCTACTCGGGTTGATTCCATTCTCTTCCATTCCATTCCATTCCATTCCATTCCAATCCGTTCTACTCGGGTTGATTCCATTCCATTCCGTTCCGTTCCGTTCCGTTCCGTTCCATTCTACTCGGGTTGATTCCACTCTATTTCATTCCATTCCATTCCATTCCGTTCCATTCCATTCCATTCCGTTCTACTCGGGTTGATCATTCAATTCCATTCCATTCCATTCCATTCCACTAAATTCCGTTCTGTTCTACTCTGGATGATCTTTCCATTCCATTCCATTCCATTCCATTCCATTCCATTCCATTCCATTCCATGCCATTCCATTCAATTCCGTTCTACTCGGGTTGATTCCATTCTACTCCATTCCATTCCATTCGATTCCATTACATTCCATTCCATTCCATTCCGTTCTACTCGGGTTGATTCCATTCTATTCCATTCCATTCCATTCGATTCCATTCCATTCCATTCCATTCCATTCCGTTGCATTCCATTCCGTTCTACTCAGTTTGATTCCATTGCATTCCATTCCATTCCGTTCCATTCCGCTCCGTTCCGTTCCGTTCTACTCATGTTTATTCCATTCTATTCCATTTCATTCCATTCCATTCCATTCCATTCCATTCCGTTCTACTCGGGTTGATCATTCCATTCCATTCCATTCCATTCCATTCCATTCCATTCTACTCGGGTTGGTTCCATTCTATTCCATTCCATTCCATTCGATTCCATTCGATTCCATTCGATTCCATTCGATTCCATTCCATTCCATTCCATTCCGTTCTACTCGGGTTCATTCCATTCCATTCCGTTCCTTTACATTCCGTTCCGTTCCATTCCATTCCATTCCATTCCATTCCGTTCTACTCGGGTTGATTCCATTCTATTCCATTCCATTCCATTCCATTCCATTCCATTCCATTCCATTCCATTCCGTTCTACTCGGGTTGATTCCATTCTATTCCATTCCATTCCATTCCATTCCATTCCATTCCATTCCATTCCATTCCGTTCTACTCGGGTTCATTCCATTCCATTTCATTCCATTCCATTCCATTCCATTCCATTCCATTACATTCCGTTCTACTCGGGTTCATTCCGTTCCAATCCGTTCCGTTCCGTTCCGTTCCATTCCATTCCATTCCATTCCATTCCATTCCATTTCGTATTTCTCGGGTTGATTGCATTCTATTCCATTCCATTCCATTCAATTCTATGCGATTCCATTCCATTCCATTCCATTCCATTCCATTCCATTCCATTCCGTTCTACTCGGGTTCATTCCATTCCTTTCCGTTCCGTTCCGTTCCATTCCATTCCATTCCGTTCTACTCGAGTTGATTCCATTCTATTAAATTCCACTCCATTCGATTCCATTCCATTCCATTCCATTCCATTCCATTCCATTCCATTCCATTCCGTTCTACTCGGGTTGATCATTCCATTCCATTCCATTCCATTCCATTCCATTCCATTCCGTTCTGCGAGGGATGATCATTCCATTCCATTCCATTCCATTCCATTCCATTCCATTCCATTCCATTCCATTCTATTCCATTCCGTTCTACTCGGGTTGATTCCATTCCATTCCGTTCCGTTCCGTTCCGTTCCGCTCCCATTCCATTCCATTCCGTTCTACTCGGGTTGATTCCATTCTATTCCATTGCATTCCATTCCATTCCATTCCGTTCTACTCGGGTTGATCATTCCATT
Organism: Gorilla gorilla gorilla; assembly: GCF_029281585.2. Taxonomy (NCBI): domain Eukaryota; kingdom Metazoa; phylum Chordata; class Mammalia; order Primates; family Hominidae; genus Gorilla; species Gorilla gorilla. The sequence goes on from NC_073239.2 coordinate 60,430,693, forward strand.
CCATTCCATTCCATTCCATTCCGTTCCGTTCTACTCGGGTTGATCATTCCATTCCATTCCATTCCTTTCAATTCCATTCCATTCCATTCCGTTCTTCTCTGGTTGATTCCATTCTATTCCATTCCATTCCATTCCATTTCATTCCATTCCATTCCATTCCATTCCATTCCATTCCATTCCATTCCGTTCTACTCGGGTTCATTCCATTCCTTTCCGTACCTTTCCGTTCCGTTCAGTTCCATTCCATTCCATTCCATTCCATTCCATTCCATTCCGTTCTGCTCGGATTGATTCCATTCTATTCCATTCCATTCCATTCCATTCCATTCCATTCCATTCCATTCCGTTCTACTCGGGTTGATCATTCCATTCAATTCCATTCCATTCCATTCCATTCCGTTCTACTCGGGTGGATCACTCCATTCCATTCCATTCCATTCCATTCCATTCCATTCCATTCCATTCCATTCCATTCCATTCCATTCCATTCCATTCCGTTCAACTCGGGTTTATTCCAATCTATTCCATTCTATTCCATTCCATTCCATTCCATTCCATTCCATTCCATTCCAATCCGTTCTACTCTGGTTTATTCCATTCCATTCCGTTCCGTTCCGTTCCGTTCCGTTCCATTCTACTCGGGTTGATTCCACTCTATTCCATTCCATTCCATTCCATTCCGTTCCATTCCATTCCATTCCGTTCTACTCGGGTTGATCATTCCATTCCATTCCATTCCATTCCATTCCATTCCATTCCATTGCATTACATTACATTCCATTCTGTTCTACTCGGGTTGACTCCGTTCTATTCCACTCCATTCCATTCCATTCCATTCCATTCCATTCCGTTCTACTCGGGTTCATTCCATTCCGTTCCGTTCCGTTCCGTTCCGTTCCGTTCCATTCCATTCCATTCCATTCCGTTCTACTCGGGTTGATTCCATTCTACTCCATTCCATTCCATTCGATTCCATTCCATTCCATTCCATTCCATTCCGTTCTACTCTGGTTCATTCCATTCCGTTACGTTCCGTTCCATTCGGTTCCGTTCCATTCCATTCCATTCCATTCCATTCCATTCCATTCCATTCCATTCCATTCCATTCCATTCCATTCCGTTCTACTCGGGTTGATTCCATTCTCTTCCATTCCATTCCATTCCATTCCATTCCAATCCGTTCTACTCGGGTTGATTCCATTCCATTCCGTTCCGTTCCGTTCCGTTCCGTTCTATTCTACTCGGATTGATTCCACTCTATTACATTCCATTCCATTCCATTCCGTTCCATTCCATTCCATTCCGTTCTACTCGGGTTGATCATTCAATTCCATTCCATTCCATTCCATTCCACTAAATTCCGTTCTGTTCTACTCTGGATGATCTTTCCATTCCATTCCAATCCATTCCATTCCATTCCATTCCATTCCATTCCATTCCATTCCATTCCATTCCATTCCATTCCATTCCATTCCATTCCATTCCATTCCATTCAATTCCGTTCTACTCAGATTGATTCCATTCTACTCCATTCCATTCCATTCGATTCCATTCCATTCCATTCCATTCCATTCCATTCCGTTCTACTCGGGTTGATTCCATTCTATTCCATTCCATTCCATTCGATTCCATTCCATTCCATTCCATTCCATTCCGTTGCATTCCATTCCGTTCTACTCAGTTTGATTCCATTGCATTCCATTCCATTCCGTTCCATTCCGCTCCGTTCCGTTCCGTTCTACTCATGTTTATTCCATTCTATTCCATTTCATTCCATTCCATTCCATTCCATTCCATTCCGTTCTACTCGGGTTCATTCCATTCCATTCCGTTCCTTTACATTCCGTTCCGTTCCATTCCATTCGATTCCATTCCATTCCGTTCTACTCGGGTTGATTCCATTCTATTCCATTCCATTCCATTCCATTCCATTCCATTCCATTCCATTCCATTCCGTTCTACTCGGGTTGATTCCATTCTATTCCATTCCATTCCATTACATTCCATTCCATTCCATTCCATTCCATTCCATTCCATTCCATTCCATTCCATTCCGTTCTACTCGGGTTGATCAGTCCATTCCATTCCATTCCATTCCATTCCATTCCATTCCATTCCGTTCTACTCGGGTTCATTCCATTCCATTCCATTCCATTCCATTACATTCCATTCCATTACATTACATTCCGTTCTACTCGGGTTCATTCGGTTCCATTCCGTTCCGTTCCGTTCCATTCCATTCCATTCTATTCCATTCCATTCCGTTCTACTCGGGTTGATTCCGTTCCATTCCGTTCCATTCCATTCTATTCCATTCGATTCCATTCTATTCCATTCCATTCCATTCCATTCCATTCCATTCCATTCCATTCCGTTCTACTCGGGTAGATTCCATTCCATTCCATTCCATTCAGTTCCGTTCCGTTCCGTTCCGTTCCGTTCCGTTCTACACTTGTTGATTCCATTCTATTCCATTCCATTAAATTCCATTCCATTCCGTTCTACTCGGGTTGATCATTCCATTCCATTCCATTCCATTCCATTCCATTCCATTCCATTCCATTCCGTTCCGTTCTGCAAGGGGTGATCATTCCATTCCATTCCATTTCATTCCATTCCATTGCATTCCATTCCATTCCACTCCATTCCAATCCGTTCTACTCGGGTTGATTCCATTCTATTGCATCCCATTCCATTCCATTCCATTCCATTCCATTCCATTCCATTATGTTCTACTCGAGTTGATTCCATTCTATTAAATTCCACTCCATTCTATTCCATTCCATTCCATTCTATTCCATTCCATTCCATTCCATTCCATTCCATTCCGTTCTGTGAGTGTTGATCTTTCCATTCCATTCCATTCCATTCCATTCCATTCCATTCCATTCCATTCCATTCCATTCCATTCCATTCTATTTCATTTCTTTCTACTCGGGTTGATTCCATTCCACTCCATTCCATTCCGTTCCATTCCGCTCCGTTCCGTTCGGTTCTACTCGGGTTTATTCCATTCTATTCCATTCCATTCCATTCCATTCCATTCCATTCCCTTCCATTCCATTCCATTCCATTCCATTCCATTCCATTCTACTCGGGTTGATTCCATTCTATTCCATTCCATTCCATTCCATTCCATTCCATTCCATTCCATTCCATTCCAATCCATTCTACTCGGGTTGATTCCGTTCCATTCCGTTCCATTCCGTTCCATTCCATTCCATTCCATTCCATTCCATTCCGTTCTACTCGGGTTGATTCCATTCTATTCCATTCCATTCCATTCGATTCCATTCCATTCCATTCCATTCCTTTCCATTCCATTCCATTCCTTTCCATTCCATTCTGTTCAACTCGGGTTGATTCCATTCTATTCCATTCCATTCCATTCCATTCCATTCAATTCCATTCCATTCCATTCCACTCCGTTTTACTCGGGTTGATTCCATTCCATTCCGTTCCGTTCCATTCCGTTCCGTTCCATTCTACTCGTGTTGATTCCACTCTATTCCATTCCATTCCGTTCCATTCCATTCCATTACGTTCTACTCGGGTTGATCATTCCATTCCATTTCATTCCATTCCATTCCATTCCATTCCGTTCTGTTCTACTCTGGTTGATCTTTCCATTCCATTCCATTCCATTCCATTCCATTCCATTCCATTCCATTCCATTCCATTCCGTTCTACTCGGGTTGATCATTCCATTCCATTCCATTCCATTCTATTCTACTCTGGTTGATTCCATTCCATTCCATTGCATTCTGTTCCGTTCCGTTCCGTTCCGTTCCGTTCCATTCTACTCTGGTTGATTCCATTCTATTCCATTCCATTCCATTCCATTCCATTCCATTCCATTCCATTCCATTCCGTTTTACTCTGGTTGATCATTCCATTCCATTCCATTCCTTTCCATTCCCTTCCGTTCTGCTCGTGTTGATCATTCCATTCCATTCCATTCCATTCCATTCCATTCCATTCCATTCCATTCCATTCCTTTCCATTCCACTCCATTCCATTCCATTTCTTTCCATTCCATTCCATTCCGTTCCGTTCTACTCGGGTTTATTCCATTCTATTCCATTCCATTCCGTTCTGCTCGGGTTGATCATTCCATTCCATTCCATTCCATTCCATTCCATTCCATTCCATTCCATTCCATTCCATTCCATTCCATCCCATTCCATTCCTTTCCATTCTATTCCCTTCCGTTCTGCTAGGGTTGATCATTCCATTCCATTCCATTCCATTCCATTCCATTCCATTTCATTGCATTCCATTCCATTCCATTCCATTCCATTCCATTCCATTCCATTCCATTCCGTTCTACTCGGGTTGACTCCATTCTATTCCACTCCATTCCATTCCATTCCATTCCATTCCATTCCATTCCATTCCATTCCATTCCATTCCATTCCGTTCTACTCGGGTTCATTCCATTCCGTTCCGTTCCGTTCCGTTCCATTCCGTTCCATTCCATTCCATTCCATTCCGTTCTACTCGGGTTGATTCCATTCTACTCCATTCCATTCCATTCGATTCCATTCCATTCCATTCCATTCCATTCCGTTCTACTCGGGTTCATTCCATTCCGTTCCGTTCCGTTCCATTCCGTTCCGTTCCATTCCATTCCATTCCATTCCATTCCATTCCACTCCATACCATTCCATTCCGTTCTACTCGGGTTGATTCCATTCTATTCCATTCCATTCCATTCCATTCCATTCCATTCCATTCCAATCCGTTCTACTCGGGTTGATTCCGTTCCATTCCGTTCCATTCCGTTCCATTCCATTGCATTCCATTCCATTCCATTCCATTCCGTTCTACTAGGGTTGAATCCATTCTATTCCATTCCATTCCATTCCATTCCATTCCATTCCATTCCATTCCATTCCATTCCATTCCATTCCTTTCCATTCCATTCCATTCCGTTCTACTCGGGTTCATTCCATTCCTTTCCGTACCTTTCCGTTCCGTTCAGTTCCATTCCATTCCATTCCATTCCATTCCATTCCATTCCGTTCTGCTCGGGTTGATTCCATTCTATTCCATTCCATTCCATTCCATTCCATTCCATTCCATTCCGTTCTACTCGGGTTGATCATTCCATTCAATTCCATTCCATTCCATTCCATTCCGTTCTACTCGGGTGGATCACTCCATTCCATTCCATTCCATTCCATTCCATTCCATTCCATTCCATTCCATTCCATTCCATTCCATTCCATTCCATTCCATTCCGTTCAACTCGGGTTTATTCCAATCTATTCCATTCTATTCCATTCCATTCCATTCCATTCCATTCCATTCCATTCCAATCCGTTCTACTCTGGTTTATTCCATTCCATTCCGTTCCGTTCCGTTCCGTTCCGTTCCATTCTACTCGGGTTGATTCCACTCTATTCCATTCCATTCCATTCCATTCCGTTCCATTCCATTCCATTCCGTTCTACTCGGGTTGATCATTCCATTCCATTCCATTCCATTCCATTCCATTCCATTCCATTCCATTACATTACATTCCATTCTGTTCTACTCGGGTTGACTCCATTCTATTCCACTCCATTCCATTCCATTCCATTCCATTCCATTCCGTTCTACTCGGGTTCATTCCATTCCGTTCCGTTCCGTTCCGTTCCGTTCCGTTCCATTCCATTCCATTCCATTCCGTTCTACTCGGGTTGATTCCATTCTACTCCATTCCATTCCATTCGATTCCATTCCATTCCATTCCATTCCATTCCGTTCTACTCTGGTTCATTCCATTCCGTTACGTTCCGTTCCATTCGGTTCCGTTCCATTCCATTCCATTCCATTCCATTCCATTCCATTCCATTCCATTCCATTCCATTCCGTTCTACTCGGGTTGATTCCATTCTCTTCCATTCCATTCCATTCCATTCCATTCCAATCCGTTCTACTCGGGTTGATTCCATTCCATTCCGTTCCGTTCCGTTCCGTTCCGTTCTATTCTACTCGGATTGATTCCACTCTATTACATTCCATTCCATTCCATTCCGTTCCATTCCATTCCATTCCGTTCTACTCGGGTTGATCATTCAATTCCATTCCATTCCATTCCATTCCACTAAATTCCGTTCTGTTCTACTCTGGATGATCTTTCCATTCCATTCCAATCCATTCCATTCCATTCCATTCCATTCCATTCCATTCCATTCCATTCCATTCCATTCCATTCCATTCCATTCAATTCCGTTCTACTCAGATTGATTCCATTCTACTCCATTCCATTCCATTCGATTCCATTCCATTCCATTCCATTCCATTCCATTCCGTTCTACTCGGGTTGATTCCATTCTATTCCATTCCATTCCATTCGATTCCATTCCATTCCATTCCATTCCATTCCGTTGCATTCCATTCCGTTCTACTCAGTTTGATTCCATTGCATTCCATTCCATTCCGTTCCATTCCGCTCCGTTCCGTTCCGTTCTACTCATGTTTATTCCATTCTATTCCATTTCATTCCATTCCATTCCATTCCATTCCATTCCGTTCTACTCGGGTTCATTCCATTCCATTCCGTTCCTTTACATTCCGTTCCGTTCCATTCCATTCGATTCCATTCCATTCCGTTCTACTCGGGTTGATTCCATTCTATTCCATTCCATTCCATTCCATTCCATTCCATTCCATTCCATTCCATTCCATTCCGTTCTACTCGGGTTGATTCCATTCTATTCCATTCCATTCCATTCCATTCCATTCCATTCCATTCCATTCCATTCCATTCCATTCCATTCCGTTCTACTCGGGTTGATCAGTCCATTCCATTCCATTCCATTCCATTCCATTCCATTCCATTCCGTTCTACTCGGGTTCATTCCATTCCATTCCATTCCATTCCATTACATTACATTCCATTACATTACATTCCGTTCTACTCGGGTTCATTCGGTTCCATTCCGTTCCGTTCCGTTCCGTTCCATTCCATTCCATTCTATTCCATTCCATTCCGTTCTACTCGGGTTGATTCCGTTCCATTCCGTTCCATTCCATTCTATTCCATTCGATTCCATTCTATTCCATTCAATTCCATTCCATTCCATTCCATTCCATTCCATTCCGTTCTACTCGGGTAGATTCCATTCCATTCCATTCCATTCAGTTCCGTTCCGTTCCGTTCCGTTCCGTTCCGTTCTACACTTGTTGATTCCATTCTATTCCATTCCATTAAATTCCATTCCATTCCGTTCTACTCGGGTTGATCATTCCATTCCATTCCATTCCATTCCATTCCATTCCATTCCATTCCATTCCGTTCCGTTCTGCAAGGGGTGATCATTCCATTCCATTCCATTTCATTCCATTCCATTGCATTCCATTCCATTCCACTCCATTCCAATCCGTTCTACTCGGGTTGATTCCATTCTATTGCATCCCATTCCATTCCATTCCATTCCATTCCATTCCATTATGTTCTACTCGAGTTGATTCCATTCTATTAAATTCCACTCCATTCTATTCCATTCCATTCCATTCTATTCCATTCCATTCCATTCCATTCCATTCCATTCCGTTCTGTGAGTGTTGATCTTTCCATTCCATTCCATTCCATTCCATTCCATTCCATTCCATTCCATTCCATTCCATTCCATTCTATTTCATTTCTTTCTACTCGGGTTGATTCCATTCCACTCCATTCCATTCCGTTCCATTCCGCTCCGTTCCGTTCGGTTCTACTCGGGTTTATTCCATTCTATTCCATTCCATTCCATTCCATTCCATTCCATTCCATTCCCTTCCATTCCATTCCATTCCATTCCATTCCATTCCATTCTACTCGGGTTGATTCCATTCTATTCCATTCCATTCCATTCCATTCCATTCCATTCCATTCCATTCCATTCCAATCCATTCTACTCGGGTTGATTCCGTTCCATTCCGTTCCATTCCGTTCCATTCCATTCCATTCCATTCCATTCCATTCCGTTCTACTCGGGTTGATTCCATTCTATTCCATTCCATTCCATTCGATTCCATTCCATTCCATTCCATTCCTTTCCATTCCATTCCATTCCTTTCCATTCCATTCCGTTCAACTCGGGTTGATTCCATTCTATTCCATTCCATTCCATTCCATTCCATTCAATTCCATTCCATTCCATTCCACTCCGTTTTACTCGGGTTGATTCCATTCCATTCCGTTCCGTTCCATTCCGTTCCGTTCCATTCTACTCGTGTTGATTCCACTCTATTCCATTCCATTCCGTTCCATTCCATTCCATTACGTTCTACTCGGGTTGATCATTCCATTCCATTTCATTCCATTCCATTCCATTCCATTCCGTTCTGTTCTACTCTGGTTGATCTTTCCATTCCATTCCATTCCATTCCATTCCATTCCATTCCATTCCATTCCATTCCATTCCATTCCATTCCGTTCTACTCGGGTTGATCATTCCATTCCATTCCATTCCATTCTATTCTACTCTGGTTGATTCCATTCCATTCCATTGCATTCTGTTCCGTTCCGTTCCGTTCCGTTCCGTTCCATTCTACTCTGGTTGATTCCATTCTATTCCATTCCATTCCATTCCATTCCATTCCATTCCATTCCATTCCATTCCATTCCGTTTTACTCTGGTTGATCATTCCATTCCATTCCATTCCTTTCCATTCCCTTCCGTTCTGCTCGTGTTGATCATTCCATTCCATTCCATTCCATTCCATTCCATTCCATTCCTTTCCATTCCATTCCATTCCGTTCCGTTCTACTCGGGTTTATTCCATTCTATTCCATTCCATTCCGTTCTGCTCTGGTTGATCATTCCATTCCATTCCATTCCATTCCATTCCATTCCATTCCATTCCATTCCATTCCATTCCATTCCATTCCATCCCATTCCATTCCTTTCCATTCTATTCCCTTCCGTTCTGCTAGGGTTGATCATTCCATTCCATTCCATTCCATTCCATTCCATTCCATTTCATTGCATTCCATTCCATTCCATTCCATTCCATTCCATTCCATTCCATTCCATTCCATTCCGTTCTACTCGGGTTGACTCCATTCTATTCCACTCCATTCCATTCCATTCCATTCCATTCCATTCCATTCCATTCCATTCCATTCCATTCCGTTCTACTCGGGTTCATTCCATTCCGTTCCGTTCCGTTCCGTTCCGTTCCGTTCCATTCCATTCCATTCCATTCCGTTCTACTCGGGTTGATTCCATTCTACTCCATTCCATTCCATTCGATTCCATTCCATTCCATTCCATTCCATTCCGTTCTACTCGGGTTCATTCCATTCCGTTTCGTTCCGTTCCATTCCGTTCCGTTCCATTCCATTCCATTCCATTCCATTCCATTCCACTCCATACCATTCCATTCCGTTCTACTCGGGTTGATTCCATTCTATTCCATTCCATTCCATTCCATTCCATTCCATTCCATTCCAATCCGTTCTACTCGGGTTGATTCCGTTCCATTCCGTTCCATTCCGTTCCATTCCATTCCATTCCATTCCATTCCATTCCGTTCTACTAGGGTTGAATCCATTCTATTCCATTCCATTCCATTCCATTCCATTCCATTCCATTCCATTCCATTCCATTCCTTTCCATTCCATTCCATTCCGTTCAACTCGGGTTGATTCCATTCTATTCCATTCCATTCCATTCTATTCCATTCCATTCCATTCCATTCCGTTCTACTCGGATTGATTCCATTCCATTCCATTCCGTTCCGTTCCATTCCGTTCCGTTCCGTTCTACTCGGGTTGATTCCACTCTATTCCATTCCATTCCGTTCCATTCCATTCCATTCCGCTCCACTCGGGTTGATCATTCCATTCCATTCTATTGCATTCTATTCCATTCCATTCCGTTCCGTTCTACTCGGGTTGATTTTTCCATTCCATTCCATTCCATTCCATTCCATTCCATTCCATTCCATTCCATTCCATTCCATTCCGTTCTACTCGGGTTGATTCCATTCTATTCCACTCAATTCCATTCCATTCCATTCCATTCCATTCCATTCCGTTCTACTCGGGTTGATTCCATTCTATTCCATTCCATTCCATTCGATTCCATTCCATTCCATTCCATTCCATTCCATTCCATTGCATTCCATTCCGTTCTACTCAGTTTGATTCCATTCCATTCCATTCCATTATGTTCCATTCCGCTCCGTTCCGTTCCGTTCTACTCGTGTTTATTACTTTCTATTCCATTCCATTCCATTCCATTCCATTCCATTCCATTCCATTCCATTCCATTCCATTCCATTCCATTCCATTCTATTCCTTTCCGTTCCATTGCATTCCATTCCAGTCCATTCCATTCAATTCGATTCTGTTCAACCCGGGTAGATTCCATACCATTCCATTCCTTTGCATTCCATTCCATTCCATTCCATTCCATTCCATTCCATTCCATTCCATTCCACTCCATTAGGTTCTACTCGGGTTGATTCCATTCCATTCCATTCCATTCTGTTCCATTCCATTCCATTCCAATCCATTCCATTCCATTCCATTCCGTTCTACTCTGGTAGATTCCATACCATTCCAATCCATTCCATTCCATTCCATTCCATTCCATTCCAATCCATTCCATTCCATTCCATTCCATTCCATTCCATTCCATTCCATTCCATTCCATTCCGTTCTACTCGGGTTGATTCCATTCCGTTCCGTTCCTTTCCGTTCTGTTCCGTTCTACTCGGGTTTACTCCATTCTATTCCATTCCATTCCATTCCATTCCATTCCATTCCATTCCATTCCATTCCATTCCATTCCATTCCATTCCGTTCAGCAAGGGTTGATCATTCCATTCCATTCCATTCCATTCCATTCCATTCCATTCCATTCCATTCCATTCCATTCCATTCCATTCCGCTCTACTCGCGTTGATTCCATTCTACTCCATTCCATTCCATTCGATTCCATTCCATTCCATTCCATTCCATTACGTTCTACTCGGGTTGATTCCATTCTATTCCATTGCATTCCATTCGATTCCATTCCATTCCTTTCCATTGCATTCCATTCCGTTCTACTCAGGTTGATTCCATTCCATTCCATTCCATTCCGTTCCATTCCGCTCCATTCCGTTCCGTTCTACTCGTGTTTATTCCATTCTATTCCATTCCATTCCATTCCATTCCATTCCATTCCATTCCATTCCATTCCATTCCATTCCATTCCATTCCATTCTACTCGGGTTGATTCCATTCTATTCCATTCCATTCCATTCCATTCCATTCCAATCCGTTCTACTCGGGTTGATTCCGTTCCATTCCGTTCCATTCCATTCCGTTCCATTTCATTCCATTCCATTCCATTCCGTTCTACTCGGGTTGATTCCATTCTATTCCATTCGATTCCATTCGATTCAATTCCTTTCCATTCCATTCCATTCTTTTCCATTCCATTCCATTCCTTTCCATTCCATTCCGTTCAACTCGGGTTGATTCCATTCTATTCCATTCCATTCCATTCCATTCCATTCCATTCCATTCCATTCCATTCCGTTCTACTCGGGTTGATTCCATTCCATTCCATTCCGTTCCGTTCCGTTCCGTTCCATTCTACTCGGGTTGATTCCACTCTATTCCATTCCATTCCGTTCCATTCCATTCCATTCCGTTATACTCGGGTTGATCATTCCATTCCATTCCATTCCATTCCATTCCATTCCATTCCGTTCTGTTCTACTCTTGTTGATCTTTCCATTCCATTCCATTCCATTCCATTGCGTTCCATTCCATTCCATTCCATTCCATTCCATTCCATTCCGTTCTACTCGGGTTGATTCCGTTCTACTCCATTCCATTCCATTCGATTCCATTCCATTCCATTCCATTCCATTCCGTTCTACTCGGGTTGATTCCATTCTATTCCATTCCATTCCATTCGATTCCATTCCATTCCATTCCATTCCATTCCGTTGCATTCCATTCCGTTCTACTCAGGTTGATTCCATTGCATTCCATTCCATTCCGTTCCATTCCGCTCCGTTCCGTTCCGTTCTACTCATGTTTATTCCATTCTATTCCATTCCATTCCATTCCATTCCATTCGATTCCATTCCATTCCATTCCATTCCATTCCTTTCCATTCCGTTCTACTCTTGCTCATTCCATTCCATTCCGTTCCGTTCCGTTCCGTTCCGTTCCGTTCCGTTCCATTCCATTCCATTCATTTCCATTCCATTCCATTCCATTCCATTCCGTTCTACTCGGGTTGATTCCATTCTATTCCATTCCATTCCTTTCCATTCCATTCCATTGCATTCCATTCCATTCCATTCCATTCCAATCCGTTCTACTCGGGTTGATTCCGTTCCATTCCGTTCCATTCCGTTCCGTTCCATTCCATTCCATTCCATTCCATTCCGTTCTACTCGGGTTGATTCCATTCTATAACATTCCATTCCATTCGATTCCATTCAATTCCATTCCATTCCATTCCATTCCATTCCGTTCCATTCCATTCCATTCCATTCCATTCCGTTCAACTCTGGTTGATTCCATTCTATTCCATTCCATTCCATTCCATTCCATTCCATTCCATTCCATTCCAATCCGTTCTACTCGGGTTGATTCCATTTCATTCCGTTCCGTTCCATTCCGTTCCGTTCCGTTCCGTTCTACTCGGGTTGATTCCACTCTATTCCATTCCATTCCGTTCCATTCCATTCCTTTCCGTTCTCCTCGGGTTGATCATTCCATTCCATTATATTCCATTCCATTCCGTTCCGTACTACTCGGGTTGATCTTTCCATTCCATTCCATTCCATTCCATTCCATTCCATTCCAATCCGTTCTACTCGGGTTGTTTCCATTCTATTCCACTCCATTCCATTCCATTCCTTTCCATTCCATTCCAATCCATTCCATTCCATTCCATTCCATTCCATTCCATTCCATTCCATTCCATTCCATTCCGTTCTATTGGAGTACATTCCATTCCATTCTGTTCCGTTCCGTTCCGTTCCGTTCCATTCCATTCCATTCAATTCCGTTCTACTCGGGTTGATTCCATTCTATTCCATTCCATTCCATTCCATTCCATTCCATTCCATTCAATTCCATTCCATTCCGTTCCATTATTCTCTGGTTGATTCCAGTCTATTCCATTCCATTCCATTCCATTCCATTAGATTCCATTCCATTCCATTCCGTTCCATTCCATTCCGTTCTACTCGGGTTCATTCCATTCCTTTCCGTACTGTTCCATTCCATTCCGTTCCATTCCATTCCATTCCATTCCATTCCGTTCTACTCGGGTTGATTCCATTCTATTCCATTCCATTCCATTCCATTCCATTCCATTCCATTCCGTTCCGTCCTACTCGGGTTGATCATTCCATTCCATTCCATTCCATTCCATTCCATTCCATTCCATTCTACTCGGGTGGATCATTCCATTCCATTCCATTCCATTCCATTCCATTCCTTTCCATTCCGTTCAACTCGGGTTTATTCCAATCTATTCCATTCTATTCCATTCCATTCCATTCCATTCCAATCCGTTCTACTCGGGTTTATTCCATTCCATTCCGTTCCGTTCCGTTCCGTTCCGTTCCATTCTACTCGGGTTGATTCCACTCTATTCCATTCCATTCCAGTCCATTCCGTTCCATTCCATTCCATTCCGTTCTACTCGGGTTAATCATTCCATTCCATTCCATTCCATTCCATTCCATTCCATTCCATTCCATTCCATTCCATTCCATTCCATTCCATTCAATTCCATTCCATTCCGTTCTACTCGGGTTGATAATTCGATTCCATTCCATTCCATTCCATTCCATTCCATTCCATTCCATTCCATTCCATTCCATTCCGCAATACTCGCGTTGATTGCATTCTACTCCATTCCTTTCCATTCGATTCCATTCCATTCCATTCCATTCCATTCCGTTCTACTCGGGTTGATTCCATTCTATTCCATTCCATTCCATTCCATTCCATTCCATTCCATTCCTTTCCATTGCATTCCATTCCGTTCTACTCAGGTTGATTCCATTCCATTCCATTCCATTCCGTTCCATTCCGCTCCGTTCCATTCCGTTCTACTCGTGTTTATTCCATTCTATTCCATTCCATTCCATTCCATTCCATTCCATTCCATTCCATTCCATTCTACTCGGGTTGATTCCATTCTATTCCATTCCATTCCATTCGATTCCATTCCATTCCATTCCATTCCATTCCTTTCCATTCCATTCCATTCCTTTCCATTCCATTCCGTTCAACTCGGGTTGATTCCATTCTATTCCATTCCATTCCATTCCATTCCATTCCATTCCATTCCTTTCTATTCGGGTTGATTCAATTCCATTCCGTTCCGTTCCGTTCTGTTCCGTTCCATTCTACTCGGGTTGATTCCTTTCTATTCCATTCCATTCCATTCCATTCCATTCCATTCCATTCCATTCCATTCCATTCCATTCCATTCCATTCCATTCCGTTCAACTCGGGTTGACTCCATTCTATTCCATTCCATTCCATTCTATTCCATTCCATTCCATTCCATTCCATTCCGTTCTACTCGGATTGATTCCATTCCATTCCATTCCGTTCCGTTCCATTCCGTTCCGTTCCGTTCTACTCGGGTTGATTCCACTCTATTCCATTCCGTTCCGTTCCATTCCATTCCATTCCGTTCCACTCGGGTTGATCATTCCATTCCATTCCATTGCATTCCATTCCATTCCATTCCGTTCCATTCTACTCGCGTTGATCTTTCCATTCCATTCCATTCCATTCCATTCCATTCCATTCCGTTCTACTCGTGTTGATTCCATTCTATTCCACTCCATTCCATTCCATTCCATTCCATTCCAATCCATTCCATTCCATTCCATTCCATTCCCTTCCGTTCTACTTGAGTTCTTTCCATTCCGCTCCGTTCCGTTCCGTTCCGTTCCATTCCATTCCATTCCATTCCGCTCTACTCGCGTTGATTCCATTCTACTCCATTCCATTCCATTCGATTCCATTCCATTCCATTCCATTCCATTCCATTCCATTCCGTTCTACTCGGGTTGATTCCATTCTATTCCATTCCATTCCATTCGATTCCATTCCATTCCATTCCATTCCATTCCGTTGCATTCCATTCCGTTCTACTCAGGTTGATTCCATTGCATTCCATTCCATTCCGTTCCATTCCGCTGCGTTCCGTTCCGTTCTACTCATGTTTATTCCATTCTATTCCATTCCATTCCATTCCATTCCATTCCATTCCATTCCATTCTATTCCATTCCATTCCGTTCTACTCGGGTTGATCATTCCATTCCATTCGATTCCATTCGATTCGATTCCATTCCATTCCATTCCATTCCATTCCTTTCCATTCCGTTCTACTCTTGCTCATTCCATTCCATTCCGTTCCGTTCCGTTCCGTTCCGTTCCGTTCCATTCCATTCCATTCATTTCCATTCCATTCCATTCCATTCCATTCCGTTCTACTCGGGTTGATTCCATTCTATTCCGTTCCATTCCTTTCCATTCCATTCCATTCCATTCCATTCCATTCCATTCCAATCCGTTCTACTCGGGTTGATTCCGTTCCATTCCGTTCCATTCCGTTCCGTTCCATTCCATTCCATTCCATTCCATTCCGTTCTACTCGGGTTGATTCCATTCTATAACATTCCATTCCATTCGATTCCATTCCATTCCATTCCATTCCATTCCATTCCATTCCGTTCCATTCCATTCCATTCCATTCCATTCCGTTCAACTCTGGTTGATTTCATTCTATTCCATTCCATTCCATTCCATTCCATTCCATTCCATTCCAATCCGTTCTACTCGGGTTGATTCCATTTCATTCCGTTCCGTTCCATTTCGTTCCGTTCCATTCCGTTCTACTCGGGTTGATTCCACTCTATTCCATTCCGTTCCGTTCCATTCCATTCCATTCCGTTCCACTCGGGTTGATCATTCCATTCCATTCCATTGCATTCCATTCCATTCCATTCCGTTCCATTCTACTCGCGTTGATCTTTCCATTCCATTCCATTCCATTCCATTCCATTCCGTTCTACTCGTGTTGATTCCATTCTATTCCACTCCATTCCATTCCATTCCATTCCATTCCAATCCATTCCATTCCATTCCATTCCATTCCCTTCCGTTCTACTTGAGTTCTTTCCATTCCGTTCCGTTCCGTTCCGTTCCGTTCCATTCCATTCCATTCCATTCCGCTCTACTCGCGTTGATTCCATTCTACTCCATTCCATTCCATTCGATTCCATTCCATTCCATTCCATTCCATTCCATTCCGTTCTACTCGGGTTGATTCCATTCTATTCCATTCCATTCCATTCGATTCCATTCCTTTCCATTCCATTCCATTCCGTTGCATTCCATTCCGTTCTACTCAGGTTGATTCCATTGCATTCCATTCCATTCCGTTCCATTCCGCTCCGTTCCGTTCCGTTCTACTCATGTTTATTCCATTCTATTCCATTCCATTCCATTCCATTCCATTCCATTCCATTCCATTCCATTCTATTCCATTCCATTCCGTTCTACTCGGGTTGATCATTCCATTCCATTCGATTCCATTCGATTCGATTCCATTCCATTCCATTCCATTCCATTCCTTTCCATTCCGTTCTACTCTTTCTCATTCCATTCCATTCCGTTCCGTTCCGTTCCGTTCCGTTCCGTTCCATTCCATTCCATTCATTTCCATTCCATTCCATTCCATTCCATTCCGTTCTACTCGGGTTGATTCCATTCTATTCCGTTCCATTCCTTTCCATTCCATTCCATTCCATTCCATTCCATTCCATTCCAATCCGTTCTACTCGGGTTGATTCCGTTCCATTCCGTTCCATTCCGTTCCGTTCCATTCCATTCCATTCCATTCCATTCCGTTCTACTCGGGTTGATTCCATTCTATAACATTCCATTCCATTCGATTCCATTCAATTCCATTCCATTCCATTCCATTCCATTCCATTCCATTCCGTTCCATTCCATTCCATTCCATTCCATTCCGTTCAACTCTGGTTGATTTCATTCTATTCCATTCCATTCCATTCCATTCCATTCCATTCCATTCCAATCCGTTCTACTCGGGTTGATTCCATTTCATTCCGTTCCGTTCCATTTCGTTCCGTTCCGTTCCGTTCTACTCGGGTTGATTCCACTCTATTCCATTCCATTCCGTTCCATTCCATTCCTTTCCGTTCTACTCGGGTTGATCATTCCATTCCATTATATTCCATTCCATTCCGTTCCGTACTACTCGGGTTGATCTTTCCATTCCATTCCATTCCATTCCATTCCATTCCAATCCGTTCTACTCGGGTTGTTTCCATTCTATTCCACTCCATTCCATTCCATTCCTTTCCATTCCATTCCAATCCATTCCATTCCATTCCATTCCATTCCATTCCATTCCATTCCATTCCATTCCGTTCTATTGGAGTACATTCCATTCCATTCTGTTCCGTTCCGTTCGTTCCGTTCCATTCCATTCCATTCAATTCCGTTCTACTCGGGTTGATTCCATTCTATTCCATTCCATTCCATTCCATTCCATTCCATTCCATTCCATTCCGTTCCGTTCTTCTCTGGTTGATTCCAGTCTATTCCATTCCATTCCATTCCATTCCATTAGATTCCATTCCATTCCATTCCGTTCCATTCCATTCCGTTCTACTCGGGTTCATTCCATTCCATTCCGTACTGTTCCGTTCCGTTCCGTTCCGTTCCATTCCATTCCATTCCATTCCTTTCTACTCGGGTTGATTCCATTCTATTCCATTCCATTCCATTCCATTCCATTCCATTCCGTTCCGTTCTACTCGGGTTGATCATTCCATTCCATTCCATTCCATTCCATTCCATTCCGTTCTACTCGGGTGGATCATTCCATTCCATTCCATTCCATTCCATTCCGTTCCGTTCCGTTCCGTTCCGTTCCATTCTACTCGGGTTGATTCCACTCTATTCCATTCCATTCCAGTCCATTCCGTTCCATTCCATTCCATTCCGTTCTACTCGGGTTAATCATTCCATTCCATTCCATTCCATTCCATTCCATTCCATTCCATTCCATTCCATTCAATTCCATTCCATTCCGTTCTACTCGGGTTGATCATTCGATTCCATTCCATTCCATTCCATTCCATTCCATTCCATTCCATTCCATTCCATTCCATTCCATTCCGCTCTACTCGCGTTGATTCCATTCTACTCCATTCCTTTCCATTCGATTCCATTCCATTCCATTCCATTCCATTCCGTTCTACTCGGGTTGATTCCATTCTATTCCATTCCATTCCATTCCATTCCATTCCATTCCATTCCTTTCCATTGCATTCCATTCCGTTCTACTCAGGTTGATTCCATTCCATTCCATTCCATTCCGTTCCATTCCGCTCCGTTCCGTTCCTTTCTACTCGTGTTTATTCCATTCTATTCCATTCCATTCCATTCCATTCCATTCCATTCCATTCCATTCTACTCGGGTTGATTCCATTCTATTCCATTCCATTCCATTCCAATCCGTTCTACTCGGGTTGATTCCGTTCCGTTCCCTTCCATTCCATTCCGTTCCATTTCATTCCATTCCATTCCGTTCTACTCGGGTTGATTCCATTCTATTCCATTCCATTCCATTCGATTCCATTCCATTCCATTCCATTCCATTCCTTTCCATTCCATTCCATTCCTTTCCATTCCATTCCGTTCAACACGGGTTGATTCCATTCTATTCCATTCCATTCCATTCCATTCCATTCCATTCCATTCCATTCCGTTCTACTCGGGTTGATTCCATTCCATTCCGTTCCGTTCCGTTCCGTTCCATTCTACTCGGGTTGATTCCTTTCTATTCCATTCCATTCCATTCCATTCCATTCCATTCCATTCCATTCCATTCCATTCCATTCCATTCCATTCCGTTCAACTCGGGTTGACTCCATTCTATTCCATTCCATTCCATTCTATTCCATTCCATTCCATTCCATTCCATTCCGTTCTACTCGGATTGATTCCATTCCATTCCATTCCGTTCCGTTCAATTCCGTTCCGTTCCGTTCTACTCGGGTTGATTCCACTCTATTCCATTCCATTCCGTTCCATTCCATTCCATTCCGTTCCACTCGGGTTGATCATTCCATTCCATTCCATTGCATTCCATTCCATTCCATTCCGTTCCATTCTACTCGCGTTGATCTTTCCATTCCATTCCATTCCATTCCATTCCATTCCATTCCGTTCTACTCGTGTTGATTCCATTCTATTCCACTCCATTCCATTCCATTCCATTCCATTCCAATCCATTCCATTCCAATCCATTCCATTCCCTTCCGTTCTACTCGAGTTCATTCCATTCCGTTCCGTTCCGTTCCGTTCCGTTCCATTCCATTCCATTCCATTCCGCTCTACTCGCGTTGATTCCATTCTACTCCATTCCATTCCATTCGATTCCATTCCATTCCATTCCATTCCATTCCATTCCGTTCTACTCGGGTTGATTCCATTCTATTCCATTCCATTCCATTCCATTCCATTCCATTCCATTCCATTCCATTCCATTCCATTGCATTCCATTCCGTTCTACTCAGGTTGATTCCATTCCATTCCATTCCATTCCGTTCCATTCCGCTCCGTTCCGTTCCGTTCTACTCGTGTTTATTCCATTCTATTCCATTCCATTCCATTCCATTCCATTCCATTCCATTCCATTCCCTTCCATTCCATTCCATTCCATTCCATTCCATTCCATTCTACTCGGGTTGATTCCATTCTATTCCATTCCATTCCATTCCTTTCCATTCCAATCCATTCCATTCCATTCCATTCCAATCCGTTCTACTCGGGTTGATTCCGTTCCATTCCGTTCCATTCCGTTCTACTCGGGTTGATTCCATTCTATTCCATTCCATTCCATTCCATTCCATTCCATTCCATTCCATTCCATTCCATTCCTTTCCATTCCATTCCGTTCAACTCGGGTTGATTCCATTCTATTCTATTCCATTCCATTCCATTCCATTCCATTCCATTCCATTCCGTTCTACTCGGGTTGATTCCATTCCATTCCGTTCCGTTCCGTTCCGTTCCGTTCCATTCTACTCGGGTTGATTCCACTCTATTCCATTCCATTCCGTTCCCTTCCGTTCCATTCCGTTCTACTCGGGTTGATCATTCCATTCCATTCCATTCCATTCCATTCCATTCCATTCCATTCCGTTCTGTTCTACTCGGGTTGATCTTTCCATTCCATTTCATTCCATACCATTCCATTCCATTCCATTCCATTCCATTCCATTCCATTCCATTCCATTCCATTCCGTTCTACTCGGGTTGATTCCATTCTATTCCACTCCATTCCATTCCATTCCATTCCATTCCATTCCATTCCATTCCATTCCAATCCATTCCATTCCATTCCATTCCATTCCGTTCTACTCGGGTTGATTCCATTCTACTCCATTCCATTCCATTCGATTCCATTCCATTCCATTCCATTCCTTTCCGTTCTACTCGGGTTGATTCCATTCTATTCCATTCCATGCCATTCGATTCCATTCCATTCCATTCCATTGCATTCCACTCCGTTCTACTCAGGTTGATTCCATTGCATTCCATTCCATTCTTTTCCATTCCATTCCATTCCATTCCATTGCTTTCCATTCCATTCCAATCCGTCCTACTCGGGTTGATTCCGTTCCATTCCGTTCCATTCCGTTCCGTTCCATTCCATTCCATTCCATTCCATTCCATTCCATTCCATTCCATTCCGTTCTACTCGGGTTGATTCCATTCTATTCCATTCCATTCCATTCCATTCCATTCGATTCCATTCCATTCCCTTCCATTCCATTCCATTCCATTCCGTTCCATTCCCTTCCATTCCATTCCTTTCCATTCCATTCCGTTCAACTCGGGTTGATTCCATTCTATTCCATTCCATTCCATTCCATTCCATTCCATTCCATTCCATTCCAATCCGTACTACTCGGGTTGATTCCATTCCATTCCGTTCCGTTCCGTTCCGTTCCGTTCCGTTCCGTTCTACTCGGGTTGATTCCACTCTATTCCATTCCATTCCGTTCCATTCCATTCCATTCCGTTCTACTCGGGTTGATCATTCCATTCCATTCCATTCCATTCCATTCCGTTCCGTTCTACTCGGGTTGATCTTTCCATTCCATTCCATTCCATTCCATTCCATTCCATTCCATTCCATTCCATTCCATTCCGTTCTACTCGAGTTCATTCCATTCCATTCCGTTCTGATCCGTTCCGTTCCGTTCCATTCCATTCCATTCCATTCCTTTCTACTCGGGTTGATTCCATTCTATTCCATTCCATTCCATTAAATTCCATTCCGTTCCATTCCGCTCCGTTCCGTTCCGTTCTACTCGTGTTTATTCCATTCTATTCCATTCCATTCCATTCCATTCCATTCCATTCCATTCCATTCCGTTCTACTCGGGTTGATCATTCCATTCCATTCCATTCCATTCCATTCCATTCCATTCCATTCCATTCCGTTCCGTTCTACTCGGGTTGATGATTCCTTTCTATTCCATTCCTTTCCATTCCATTCCAATCCATTCCATTCCGTTCTACTCGGGTTCATTCCATTCCGTTCCGTTCTGTTCCGTTCCGTTCCATTCCATTCCATTCCATTCCGTTCTACTCGGGTTGATTCCATTCTACTCCATTCCATTCCATTCGATTCCATTCCATTCCATTCCATTCCATTCCGTTCTACTCGGGTTCATTCCATTCCGTTACGTTCCGTTCCATTCCGTTCCGTTCCATTCCATTCCATTCCATTCCATTCCATTGCATTCCATTCCATTCCATTCCGTTCTACTCGGATTGATTCCATTCTATTCCATTCCATTCCATTCCATTCCATTCCATTCCATTCCATTCCATTCCAATCCGTTCTACTCGGGTTGATTCCGTTCCATTCCGTTCTATTCCGTTCCATTCCATTCCATTCCATTCCATTCCATTCTGTTCTACTCGGATTGATTCCATTCTATTCCATTCCATTCCATTCCATTCCATTCCATTCCATTCCATTCCATTCCGTTCAACTCGGGTTGATTCCATTCTATTCCATTCCATTCCATTCTATTCCATTCCATTCCATTCCATTCCATTCCGTTATACTCGGATTGATTCCATTCCATTCCATTCCGTTCCGTTCCATTCCGTTCCGTTCCGTTCTACTCAGGTTGATTCCACTCTATTCCATTCCATTCCGTTCCATTCCATTCCATTCCGTTCCACTCGGGTTGATCATTCCATTCCATTCCATTGCATTCCACTCCATTCCATTCCGTTCCATTCTACTCGGGTTGATCATTCCATTCCATTCCATTCCATTCCATTCCGTTCCGTTCTACTCGGGTTGATCTTTCCATTCCATTCCATTCCATTCCATTCCATTCCATTCCGTTCTACTCGGGTTGATTCCATTCTATTCCACTCCATTCCATTCCATTCCTTTCCATTCCATTCCAATCCATTCCTTTCCATTCCATTCCATTCCGTTCTATTCGAGTTCATTCCATTCCATTCCGTTCCGTTCCGTTCCGTTCCGTTCCATTCCATTCCATTCAATTCCGTTCTACTCGGGTTGATTCCATTCTATTCCATTCCAATCCATTCCATTCCATTCCATTCCGTTCTACTCGAGTTCATTCCATTCCATTCCGTTCTGTTCCGTTCCGTTCCGTTCCATTCCATTCCATTCCATTCCTTTCTACTCGGGTTGATTCCATTCTATTCCATTCCATTCCATTCCATTCCATTCCGTTCCATTCCGCTCCGTTCCGTTCCGTTCTACTCGTGTTTATTCCATTCTATTCCATTCCATTCCATTCCATTCCATTCCATTCCATTCCATTCCATTCCATTCCATTCCGTTCTACTCGGGTTGATCATTCCATTCCATTCCATTCCATTCCATTCCATTCCATTCCATTCCATTCCATTCCGTTCCGTTCTACTCGGGTTGATGATTCCTTTCTATTCCATTCCTTTCCATTCCATTCCAATCCATTCCATTCCGTTCTACTCGGGTTCATTTCATTCCGTTCCGTTCCGTTCCGTTCCGTTCCATTCCATTCCATTCCATTCCGTTCTACTCGGGTTGATTCCATTCTACTCCATTCCATTCCATTCGATTCCATTCCATTCCATTCCATTCCATTCCGTTCTACTCGGGTTCATTCCATTCCGTTACGTTGCGTTCCATTCCGTTCCGTTCCATTCCATTCCATTCCATTCCATTCCATTCCATTCCATTCCATTCCATTCCATTCCGTTCTACTCGGGTTGATTCCATTCTATTCCATTCCATTCCATTCCATTCCATTCCATTCCATTCCATTCCATTCCATTCCATTCCAATCCGTTCTACTCGGGTTGATTCCGTTCCATTCCGTTCTATTCCGTTCCATTCCATTCCATTCCATTCCATTCCATTCCGTTCTACTCGGATTGATTCCATTCTATTCCATTCCATTCCATTCCATTCCATTCATTCCATTCCATTCCATTCCATTCCATTCCATTCCATTCCGTTCAACTCGGGTTGATTCCATTCTATTCCATTCCATTCCATTCTATTCCATTCCATTCCATTCCATTCCACTCCGTTATACTCGGATTGATTCCATTCCATTCCATTCCGTTCCGTTCCATTCCGTTCCGTTCCGTTCTACTCGGGTTGATTCCACTCTATTCCATTCCATTCCGTTCCATTCCATTCCATTCCGTTCCACTCGGGTTGATCTTTCCATTCCATTCCATTGCATTCCATTCCATTCCATTCCGTTCCATTCTACTCGGGTTGCTCTTTCCATTCCATTCCATTCCATTCCATTCCATTCCGTTCTACTCGTGTTGATTCCATTCTATTCCACTCCATTCCATTCCATTCCATTCCATTCCAATCCATTCCATTCCATTCCATTCCATTCCCTTCCGTTCTACTCGAGTTCATTCCATTCCGTTCCGTTCCGTTCCGTTCCGTTCCATTCCATTCCATTCCATTCCGCTCTACTCGCGTTGATTCCATACTACTCCATTCCATTCCATTCGATTCCATTCCATTCCATTCCATTCCATTCCGTTCTACTCGGGTTGATTCCATTCTATTCTATTCCATTCCATTCGATTCCATTCCATTCCATTCCATTCCATTCCATTCCATTGCATTCCATTCCGTTCTACTCAGGTTGATTCCATTCCATTCCATTCCATTCCGTTCCATTCCGCTCCGTTCCGTTCCGTTCTACTCGTGTTTATTCCATTCTATTCCATTCCATTCCATTCCATTCCATTCCATTCCATTCCATTCCATTCTACTCGGGTTGATTCCATTCTATTCCATTCCATTCCATTCCATTCCATTCCAATCCATTCCATTCCATTCCAATCCGTTCTACTCGGGTTGATTCCGTTCCATTCCGTTCCGTTCCATTCCATTCCATTTCGTTCTACTCGGGTTGATTCCATTCTATTCCATTCCATTTCATTCCATTCCACTCCTTTCCATTCCATTCCATTCCATTCCATTCCATTCCACTCCTTTCCATTCCATTCCATTCCATTCCATTCCATTCCATTCCGTTCTACTCGGGTTGATTACATTCTATTCCACTCCATTCCATTCCATTCCATTCCATTCCATTCCAATCCATTCCATTCCATTCCATTCCATTCCATTCCGTTCTACTCGGGTTGATTCCATTCTACTCCATTCCATTCCATTCGATTCCATTCCATTCCATTCCATTCCATTCCGTTCTACTCGTTTTGATTCCATTCCATTCCTTTCCATTCCATTCCAATCCATTCCATTCCATTCCATTCCATTCCATTGCATTCCATTCCGTTCTACTCAGGTTGATTCCATTGCATTCCATTCCATTCTTTTCCATTCCATTCCATTCCATTCCATTCCATTCCATTCCATTCCAATCCGTCCTACTCGGGTTGATTCCGTTCCATTCCGTTCCATTCCGTTCCGTTCCATTCCAGTCCATTCCATTCCATTCCATTCCATTCCTTTCTACTCGGGTTGATGCCATTCTATTCCATTCCATTCCATTGGATTCCATTCGATTCCATTCCATTCCCTTCCATTCCATTCCATTCCTTTCCGTTCCATTCCATTCCATTCCATTCCTTTCCATTCCATTCCGTTCAACTCGGGTTGATTCCATTCTATTCCATTCCATTCCATTCCATTCCATCCCATTCCATTCCATTCCATTCTAATCCGTTCTAGTCGGGTTGATTCCATTCCATTCCTTTCCGTTCCGTTCCGTTCCATTTGGTTCTACTCGGGTTGATTCCACTCTATTCCATTCCATTCCGTTCCATTCCATTCCATTCCGTTCTACTCGGGTTGATCATTCCATTCCATTCCATTCCATTCCATTCCGTTCCGTTCTACTCGGGTTGATTTTTCCATTCCATTCCATTCCATTCCATTCCATTCCATTCCATTCCATTCCATTCCATTCCGTTCTACTCGGGTTGATTGCATTCTATTCCACTCCATTCCATTCCATTCCTTTCCATTCCATTCCAATCCATTCCACTCCATTCCATTCCATTCCGTTCTATTCGAGTTCATTTCATTCCATTCCGTTCCGTTCTGTTCCGTTCCGTTCCATTCCATTCCAATCAATTCCGTTCTACTCGGGTTGATTCCATTCTATTCAATTCCATTCCAATCCATTCCGCTCCATTCCATTCCATTCCATTCCTTTCCATTCCATTCCGTTCTACTCGGGTTCATTCCATTCCATTCCGTTCTGTTCCATTCCGTTCCGTTCCATTCCATTCCATTCCATTCCGTTCTACTCGGGTTGATTCTATTCCATTCCATTCCATTCCATTCTATTCCATTGAATTCCATTCCATTCCATTACATTCCATTCCATTCCATTCCATTCCATTCCATTCCCTTCTACTCGGGTTGATTCCATTCCGTTCCGTTCCGTTCCGTTCTACTCGGGTTGATTCCATTCTATTCCATTCCTTTCCATTCCATTCCATTCCATTCCATTCCATTCCATTCCATTCCATTCCATTCCTCTCTGTTCCATTCCATTCCGTTCTACTTGGGTTGATCATTCCATTCCATTCCATTCCATTCCATTCAATTCCATTCCGTTCCGTTCTACTCGGGTGGATCATTCCATTCCATTCCATTCCATTCCATTCCATTCCATTCCATTCCATTTCATTCCGTTCCGCTCTACTCGGGTTGATTCCATTCTATTCCATTCCATTCCATTCCATTCCACTCGATTCCATTCGATTCCGTTCGATTCCATTCCATTCCATTCCATTCCGTTCTACTCGTGTTGATTCCATTCCACTCCATTCCTTTCCGTTCCATTCCATTCCATTCCATTCTATTCCGTTCTACTCGGGTTGATCATTCCATTCCATTCCATTCCATTCCATTCCATTCCATTCCATTCCATTCCATTCCGTTCCATTCTCCTCGGGTTCATTCCATTCCATTCCTTTCCGTTCCATTCCTTTCCGTTCCATTCCATTCCATTCCATTCCATTCCATTCAACTCGGGATGATTCCATTCTATTCCATTCCATTCCATTCCATTCTTTCCATTCCATTCGATTCCATTCCTTTCCATTCCATTGCATTCCATTCCATTCCATTCATTTCCGTTCTACTCGGGTTGATTCCATTCTATTCCATTCAATTCCATTCCATTCCATTCCATTCCATTCGATTCCATTCGATTCCATTCCATTCCATTCCATTCCGTTCTACTCGGGTTCATTCCATTCCATTCCGTTCCGTTCCATTCCGTTCCGTTCCATTCCATTCCATTCCATTCCATTCCATTCCATTCCATTCCTTTCCATTCCATTCCATTCGATTCCATTCCATTCCATTCCATTCCATTCCATTCTATTCCATTCCATTCCATTCCATTCCATTCCATTCCATTCCGTTCAACTCGGGTTGATTCCATTCCATTCCATTCCATTCCATTCCATTCCATTCCATTCCATTCCATTCCGTTCAACTCGGGTTGATTCCATTCTATTCCATTCCATTCCATTCCATTCCATTCAATTCCATTCCATTCCATTCCAATCCGTTCTACTCGGGTTGATTCCATTCCATTCCATTCCGTTCCGTTCCGTTCCGTTCCGTTCCGTTCTACTCGGGTTGATTCCACTCTATTCCATTCCATTCCATTCCATTCCTTTCTACTCGGATTGATCATTCCATTCCATTCCATTCCTTTCCATTCCATTCCATTCCATTTCATTCCATTCCGTTCCATTCTACTTGGGTTGATCATTCCTTTCCATTCCATTCCATTCCATTCCATTCCAATCCATTCAATTCCGTTCTACTCGGGTTCATTCCATTCCATTCCATTCCTTTCCATTCCACTCCATACCATTCCATTTCGTTCTACTCGGGTTGATTCCATTCTATTCAATTCCATCCCATTCCATTCCATTCCATTCAATTCCATTCCATTCCATTCCATTCCATTCCATTCCACTCGGTTGATTCCATTCTATTCCATTCCATTCCATTCGATTCCATTCGATTCGATTCGATTCCATTCCATTCTATTCCATTCCATTCCATTCCGTTCTACTCGGGTTCATTCCATTCCGTTCCGTTCCGTTCTGTTCCGTTCCGTTCCATTCCATTCCATTCCATTCCATTCCATTCCATTCCATTCCGTTCTACTCGGGTTGATTCCATTCTATTCCATTCCATTCCATTCCATTCGATTCCATTCGATTCCATTCCATTCCATTCCATTCCATTCCATTCCATTCCATTCTATTCTACTCGGGTTGATTCCATTCCATTCCATTGCATTCTGTTCCGTTCCATTCTGTTCCGTTCCGTTCCGTTCTACTCTGGTTGATTCCATTCTATTCCATTCCATTCCATTCCATTCCATTCCATTCCATTCCATTCCATTCCATTCTGTTCTACTCGGGTTGATCATTCCATTCCATTCCATGCCATTCCATTCCATTCCATTCCATTCCATTCCATTCCATTCCATTCCATTCCATTCCATTCCATTCCGTTCAACTCGGGTTGATTCCATTCTATTCCATTCCATTCCATTCCATTCCATTCCATTCCATTCCATTCCATTCCAATCCGTTCTACTCGGGTTGATTCCATTCCATTCCATTCCGTTCCGTTCCGTTCCGTTCCGTTCCGTTCTACTCGGGTTGATTCCACTCTATTCCATTCCATTCCATTCCATTCCTTTCTACTCGGATTGATCATTCCACTCCATTCCATTCCATTCTATTCCATTCCATTCCATTTCATTCCATTCCGTTCCATTCTACTTGGGTTGATCATTCCTTTCCATTCCATTCCATTCCATTCCATTCCAATCCATTCAATTCCGTTCTACTCGGGTTCATTCCATTCCATTCCATTCCTTTCCATTCCACTCCATACCATTCCATTCCGTTCTACTCGGGTTGATTCCATTCCATTCAATTCGATTCCATTCCATTCCATTCCATTCCCTTCCATTCCATTCCACTCGGTTGAATCCATTCTATTCCATTCCATTCCATTCCATTCCATTCCATTCGATTCGATTCCATTCCATTCCATTCCATTCCATTCCATTCCGTTCTACTCGGGTTCATTCCATTCCGTTCCGTTCCGTTCTGTTCCGTTCCGTTCCATTCCATTCCATTCCATTCCATTCCATTCCATTCCGTTCTACTCGGGTTGGTTCCATTCTATTCCATTCCATTCCATTCCATTCGATTCCATTCGATTCCATTCCATTCCATTCCATTCCATTCCATTCCATTCCATTCCATTCCATTATATTCTACTCGGGTTGATTCCATTCCATTCCATTCCATTCCATTCCATTCCATTCCATTCCATTCCATTCCATTCCATTCCGTTCAACTCGGGTTGATTCCATTCTATTCCATTCCATTCCATTCTATTCCATTCCATTCCATTCCATTCCATTCCGTTCTACTCGGATTGATTCCATTCCATTCCATTCCGTTCCGTTCCATTCCGTTCCGTTCCGTTCTACTCGGGTTGATTCCACTCTATTCCATTCCATTCCGTTCCATTCCATTCCATTCCATTCCGTTCCACTCGGGTTGATCATTCCATTCCATTCTATTGCATTCTATTCCATTCCATTCCGTTCTACTCGGGTTGATCTTTCCATTCCATTCCATTCCATTCCATTCCATTCCATTCCATTCCATTCCATTCCATTCCATTCCGTTCTACTCGGGTTGCTTCCATTCTATTCCACTCAATTCCATTCCATTCCATTCCATTCCATTCCATTCCGTTCTACTCGGGTTGATTCCATTCTATTCCATTCCATTCCATTCGATTCCATTCCATTCCATTCCATTCCATTCCATTCCATTGCATTCCATTCCGTTCTACTCAGGTTGATTCCATTCCATTCCATTCCATTATGTTCCATTCCGCTCCGTTCCGTTCCGTTCTACTCGTGTTTATTCCATTCTATTCCATTCCATTCCATTCCATTCCATTCCATTCCATTCCATTCCATTCCATTCCATTCCGTTCTATTCCTTTCCGTTCCATTGCATTCCATTCCAGTCCATTCCATTCAATTCGATTCTGTTCAACCCGGGTAGATTCCATACCATTCCATTCCTTTGCATTCCATTCCATTCCATTCCATTCCATTCCATTCCATTCCATTCCATTCCACTCCATTAGGTTCTACTCGGGTAGATTCCATTCCATTCCATTCCATTCTGTTCCATTCCATTCCATTCCAATCCATTCCATTCCATTCCATTCCGTTCTACTCTGGTAGATTCCATACCATTCCAATCCATTCCATTCCATTCCATTCCATTCCATTCCAATCCATTCCATTCCATTCCATTCCATTCCATTCCATTCCATTCCATTCCATTCCGTTCTACTCGGGTTGATTCCATTCCGTTCCGTTCCGCTCCGTTCTGTTCCGTTCTACTCGGGTTTACTCCATTCTATTCCATTCCATTCCATTCCATTCCATTCCATTCCACTCCATTCCATTCCATTCCATTCCGTTCTGCACGGGTTGATCATTCCATTCCATTCCATTCCATTCCATTCCATTCCATTCCATTCCATTCCATTCCATTCCATTCCGCTCTACTCGCGTTGATTCCATTCTACTCCATTCCATTCCATTCGATTCCATTCCATTCCATTCCATTCCATTACGTTCTACTCGGTTTGATTCCATTCTATTCCATTGCATTCCATTCGATTCCATTCCATTCCATTCCATTCCTTTCC
This sequence comes from Gorilla gorilla gorilla, assembly GCF_029281585.2. Lineage (NCBI taxonomy): Eukaryota > Metazoa > Chordata > Mammalia > Primates > Hominidae > Gorilla > Gorilla gorilla. The sequence goes on from NC_073239.2 coordinate 60,461,032, forward strand.
ATTCCATTCCAATCCGTTCTACTCGGGTTGATTCCGTTCCATTCCGTTCCATTCCATTCCGTTCCATTTCATTCCATTCCATTCCATTCCGTTCTACTCGGGTTGATTCCATTCTATTCCATTCCATTCCATTCGATTCAATTCCATTCCATTCCATTCCATTCTTTTCCATTCCATTCCATTCCTTTCCATTCCATTCCGTTCAACTCGGGTTGATTCCATTCTATTCCATTCCATTCCATTCCATTCCATTCCATTCCATTCCATTCCATTCCGTTCTACTCGGGTTGATTCCATTCCATTCCATTCCGTTCCGTTGCGTTCCGTTCCATTCTACTCGGGTTGATTCCACTCTATTCCATTCCATTCCGTTCCATTCCATTCCATTCCGTTATACTCGGGTTGATTATTCAATTCCATTCCATTCCATTCCATTCCATTCCATTCCGTTCTGTTCTACTCTGGTTGATCTTTCCATTCCATTCCATTCCATTCCATTCCATTCCATTCCATTCCATTCCATTCCATTCCATTCCGTTCTACTCGGGTTGATTCCGTTCTACTCCATTCCATTCCATTGGATTCCATTCCATTCCATTCCATTCCATTCCGTTCTACTCGGGTTGATTCCATTCTATTCCATTCCATTCCATTCGATTCCATTCCACTCCATTCCGTTGCATTCCATTCCTTTCTACTCAGGTTGATTCCATTGCATTCCATTCCATTCCGTTCCATTCCGCTCCGTTCCGTTCCGTTCTACTCATGTTTATTCCATTCTATTCCATTCCATTCCATTCCATTCCATTCCATTCCATTCCATTCTATTCCATTCCATTCCGTTTTACTCGGGTTGATCATTCCATTCCATTCGATTCCATTCGATTCGATTCCATTCCATTCCATTCCATTCCATTCCTTTCCATTCCGTTCTACTCTTGCTCATTCCATTCCATTCCGTTCCGTTCCGTTCCGTTCCGTTCCGTTCCATTCCATTCCATTCATTTCCATTCCATTCCATTCCATTCCATTCCGTTCTACTCGGGTTGATTCCATTCTATTCCATTCCATTGCTTTCCATTCCATTCCATTCCATTCCATTCCATTCCATTCCATTCCATTCCATTCCAATCCGTTCTACTCGGGTTGATTCCGTTCCATTCCGTTCCATTCCGTTCCGTTCCATTCCATTCCATTCCATTCCATTCCATTGTACTCGGGTTGATTCCATTCTATAACATTCCATTCCATTCGATTCCATTCAATTCCATTCCATTCCATTCCATTCCACACCATTCCATTCCGTTCCATTCCATTCCATTCCATTCCATTCCATTCCGTTCAACTCTGGTTGATTCCATTCTATTCCATTCCGTTCCATTCCATTCCATTCCATTCCATTCCGATCCGTTCTACTCGGGTTGATTCCATTTCATTCCGTTCCGTTCCATTCCGTTCCGTTCCGTTCCGTTCTACTTGGGTTGATTCCACTCTATTCCATTCCATTCCGTTCCATTACATTCCATTCCGTTGTACTCGGGTTGATCATTCCATTCCATTATATTCCATTCCATTCCGTTCCGTACTACTCGGGTTGATCTTTCCATTCCATTCCATTCCATTCCATTCCATTCCAATCCGTTCTACTCGGGTTGTTTCCATTCTATTCCACTCCATTCCATTCCATTCCTTTCCATTCCATTCCAATCCATTCCATTCCATTCCATTCCATTCCATTCCATTCAATTCCATTCCATTCCGTTCTATTGGAGTACATTCCATTCCATTCTGTTCCGTTCCGTTCCGTTCCGTTCCATTCCATTCCATTCAATTCCGTTCTACTCGGGTTGATTCCATTCTATTCCATTCCACTCCATTCCATTCCATTCCATTCCATTCCATTCCATTCCGTTCCGTTCTTCTCTGGTTGATTCCAGTCTATTCCATTCCATTCCTTTCCATTCCATTAGATTCCATTCCATTCCATTCCGTTCCATTCCATTCCGTTCTACTCGGGTTCATTCCATTCCTTTCCGTACTGTTCCGTTCCGTTCCGTTCCATTCCATTCCATTCCATTCCATTCCGTTCTACTCGGGTTGATTCCATTCTATTCCATTCCATTCCATTTCATTCCATTCCATTCCATTCCATTCCGTTCCGTTCTACTCGGGTTGATCATTCCATTCCATTCCATTCCATTCCATTCCATTCCATTCCATTCCATTCCGTTCTACTCGGGTGGATCATTCCATTCCATTCCATTCCATTCCATTCCATTCCATTCCATTCCATTCCTTTCCATTCCGTTCAACTCGGGTTTATTCCAATCTATTCCATTCTATTCCATTCCATTCCATTCCATTCCAATCCGTTCTACTCGGGTTTATTCCATTCCATTCCGTTCCGTTCCGTTCCGTTCCGTTCCATTCCATTCCAATCAATTCCGTTCTACTCGGGTTGATTCCATTCTATTCAATTCCATTCCAATCCATTCCGCTCCATTCCATTCCATTCCATTCCTTTCCATTCCATTCCGTTCTACTCGGGTTCATTCCATTCCATTCCGTTCTGTTCCATTCCGTTCCTTTCCATTCCATTCCATTCCATTCCGTTCTACTCGGGTTGATTCTATTCCATTCCATTCCATTCCATTCTATTCCATTCCGTTCCGTTCTACTCGGGTGGATCATTCCATTCCATTCCATTCCATTCCATTCCATTCCATTCCATTCCATTTCATTCCGTTCCGCTCTACTCGGGTTGATTCCATTCTATTCCATTCCATTCCATTCCATTCCACTCGATTCCATTCGATTCCGTTCGATTCCATTCCATTCCATTCCATTACATTCCATTCCATTCCGTTCTACTCGTGTTGATTCCATTCCACTCCATTCCTTTCCGTTCCATTCCATTCCATTCCATTCCATTCCGTTCTACTCGGGTTGATCATTCCATTCCATTCCATTCCATTCCATTCCATTCCATTCCATTCCATTCCATTCCATTCCATTCCGTTCCATTCTCCTCGGGTTCATTCCATTCCATTCCTTTCCGTTCCATTCCTTTCCGTTCCATTCCATTCCATTCCATTCCATTCCATTCAACTCGGGATGATTCCATTCTATTCCATTCCATTCCATTCCATTCTTTCCATTCCATTCGATTCCATTCCTTTCCATTCCATTGCATTCCATTCCATTCCATTCAATTCCGTTCTACTCGGGTTGATTCCATTCTATTCCATTCAATTCCATTCCATTCCATTCCATTCCATTCCATTCCATTCCATTCCATTCCATTCCATTCCATTCCATTCCGTTCTACTCGGGTTCATTCCATTCCCTTCCGTTCCGTTCCATTCCGTTCCGTTCCATTCCATTCCATTCCATTCCATTCCATTCCATTCCATTCCATTCCATTCCATTCCATTCGATTCCATTCCATTCCATTCCATTCCATTCCATTCTATTCCATTCCATTCCATTCCATTCCATTCCATTCCATTCCGTTCAACTCGGGTTGATTCCATTCCATTCCATTCCATTCCATTCCATTCCATTCCATTCCATTCCATTCCATTCCATTCCGTTCAACTCGGGTTGATTCCATTCTATTCCATTCCATTCCATTCCATTCCATTCAATTCCATTCCATTCCATTCCAATCCGTTCTACTCGGGTTGATTCCATTCCATTCCATTCCGTTCCGTTCCGTATCGTTCCGTTCCGTTCTACTCGGGTTGATTCCACTCTATTCCATTCCATTCCATTCCATTCCTTTCTACTCGGATTGATCATTCCATTCCATTCCATTCCATTCCATTCCATTCCATTTCATTCCATTCCGTTCCATTCTACTTGGGTTGATCATTCCTTTCCATTCCATTCCATTCCATTCCATTCCAATCCATTCAATTCCGTTCTACTCGGGTTCATTCCATTCCATTCCATTCCTTTCCATTCCACTCCATACCATTCCATTTCGTTCTAATCGGGTTGATTCCATTCTATTCAATTCCATCCCATTCCATTCCATTCCATTCAATTCCATTCCATTCCATTCCATTCCATTCCATTCCATTCCATTCCACTCGGTTGATTCCATTCTATTCCATTCCATTCCATTCGATTCCATTCGATTCGATTCGATTCCATTCCATTCTATTCCATTCCATTCCATTCCGTTCTACTCGGGTTCATTCCATTCCGTTCCGTTCCGTTCTGTTCCGTTCCGTTCCATTCCATTCCATTCCATTCCATTCCATTCCATTCCGTTCTACTCGGGTTGATTCCATTCTATTCCATTCCATTCCATTCCATTCGATTCCATTCGATTCCATTCCATTCCATTCCATTCCATTCCATTCCATTCCATTCCATTCTATTCTACTCGGGTTGATTCCATTCCATTCCATTGCATTCTGTTCCGTTCCATTCTGTTCCGTTCCGTTCCGTTCTACTCTGGTTGATTCCATTCTATTCCATTCCATTCCATTCCATTCCATTCCATTCCATTCCATTCCATTCTGTTCTACTCGGGTTGATCATTCCATTCCATTCCATGCCATTCCATTCCATTCCATTCCATTCCATTCCATTCCATTCCATTCCATTCCATTCCGTTCAACTCGGGTTGATTCCATTCTATTCCATTCCATTCCATTACATTCCATTCAATTCCATTCCATTCCATTCCAATCCGTTCTACTCGGGTTGATTCCATTCCATTCCATTCCGTTCCGTTCCGTTCCGTTCCGTTCCGTTCTACTCGGGTTGATTCCACTCTATTCCATTCCATTCCATTCCATTCCTTTCTACTCGGATTGATCATTCCATTCCATTCCATTCCATTCCATTCCATTCCATTCCATTCCATTTCATTCCATTCCGTTCCATTCTACTTGGGTTGATCATTCCTTTCCATTCCATTCCATTCCATTCCATTCCAATCCATTCAATTCCGTTCTACTCGGGTTCATTCCATTCCATTCCATTCCTTTCCATTCCACTCCATACCATTCCATTCCGTTCTACTCGGGTTGATTCCATTCCATTCAATTCCATTCCATTCCATTCCATTCCATTCCCTTCCATTCCATTCCACTCGGTTGAATCCATTCTATTCCATTCCATTCCATTCGATTCCATTCGATTCGATTCGATTCCATTCCATTCCATTCCATTCCATTCCATTCCGTTCTACTCGGGTTCATTCCATTCCGTTCCATTCCGTTCTGTTCCGTTCCGTTCCATTCCATTCCATTCCATTCCATTCCATTCCATTCCGTTCTACTCGGGTTGATTCCATTCTATTCCATTCCATTCCATTCCATTCGATTCCATTCGATTCCATTCCATTCCATTCCATTCCATTCCATTCCATTCCATTCCATTCCATTCCATTCTATTCTACTCGGGTTGATTCCATTCCATTCCATTCCATTCCATTCCATTCCATTCCATTCCATTCCTTTCCATTCCATTCCATTCCGTTCAACTCGGGTTGATTCCATTCTATTCCATTCCATTCCATTCTATTCCATTCCATTCCATTCCATTCCATTCCATTCCGTTCTACTCGGATTGATTCCATTCCATTCCATTCCGTTCCGTTCCATTCCGTTCCGTTCCGTTCTACTCGGGTTGATTCCACTCTATTCCATTCCATTCCGTTCCATTCCATTCCATTCCGATCCACTCGGGTTGATCATTCCATTCCATTCTATTGCATTCTATTCCATTCCATTCCGTTCCGTTCTACTAGGGTTGATCTTTCCATTCCATTCCATTCCATTCCATTCCATTCCATTCCATTCCATTCCATTCCATTCCGTTCTACTCGGGTTGCTTCCATTCTATTCCACTCAATTCCATTCCATTCCATTCCATTCCATTCCATTCCGTTCTACTCGGGTTGATTCCATTCTATTCCATTCCATTCCATTCGATTCCATTCCATTCCATTCCATTCCATTCCATTCCATTCCATTGCATTCCATTCCGTTCTACTCAGGTTGATTCCATTCCATTCCATTCCATTATGTTCCATTCCGCTCCGTTCCGTTCCGTTCTACTCGTGTTTATTCCATTCTATTCCATTCCATTCCATTCCATTCCATTCCATTCCATTCCATTCCATTCCATTCCATTCCATTCCATTCTATTCCTTTCCGTTCCATTGCATTCCATTCCAGTCCATTCCATTCAATTCGATTCTGTTCAACCCGGGTAGATTCCATACCATTCCATTCCTTTGCATTCCATTCCATTCCATTCCATTCCATTCCATTCCATTCCATTCCACTCCATTAGGTTCTACTCGGGTAGATTCCATTCCATTCCATTCCATTCTGTTCCATTCCATTCCATTCCAATCCATTCCATTCCATTCCATTCCGTTCTACTCTGGTAGATTCCATACCATTCCAATCCATTCCATTCCATTCCATTCCATTCCATTCCAATCCATTCCATTCCATTCCATTCCATTCCATTCCATTCCATTCCATTCCATTCCATTCCATTCCATTCCATTCCGATCCACTCGGGTTGATCATTCCATTCCATTCTATTGCATTCTATTCCATTCCATTCCGTTCCGTTCTACTCGGGTTGATCTTTCCATTCCATTCCATTCCATTCCATTCCATTCCATTCCATTCCATTCCATTCCGTTCTACTCGGGTTGCTTCCATTCTATTCCACTCAATTCCATTCCATTCCATTCCATTCCATTCCATTCCGTTCTACTCGGGTTGATTCCATTCTATTCCATTCCATTCCATTCGATTCCATTCCATTCCATTCCATTCCATTCCATTCCATTCCATTGCATTCCACTCCGTTCTACTCAGGTTGATTCCATTCCATTCCATTCCATTATGTTCCATTCCGCTCCGTTCCGTTCCGTTCTACTCGTGTTTATTCCATTCTATTCCATTCCATTCCATTCCATTCCATTCCATTCCATTCCATTCCATTCCATTCCATTCCATTCCATTCCATTCTATTCCTTTCCGTTCCATTGCATTCCATTCCAGTCCATTCCATTCAATTCGATTCTGTTCAACCCGGGTAGATTCCATACCATTCCATTCCTTTGCATTCCATTCCATTCCATTCCATTCCATTCCATTCCATTCCATTCCACTCCATTAGGTTCTACTCGGGTAGATTCCATTCCATTCCATTCCATTCTGTTCCATTCCATTCCATTCCAATCCATTCCATTCCATTCCATTCCGTTCTACTCTGGTAGATTCCATGCCATTCCAATCCATTCCATTCCATTCCATTCCATTCCATTCCAATCCATTCCATTCCATTCCATTCCATTCCATTCCATTCCATTCCATTCCATTCCATTCCATTCCATTCCATTCCGTTCTACTCGGGTTGATTCCATTCCGTTCCGTTCCGCTCCGTTCTGTTCCGTTCTACTCGGGTTTACTCCATTCTATTCCATTCCATTCCATTCCATTCCATTCCATTCCATTCCATTCCATTCCGTTCTGCACGGGTTGATCATTCCATTCCATTCCATTCCATTCCATTCCATTCCATTCCATTCCATTCCATTCCATTCCGCTCTACTCGCGTTGATTCCATTCTACTCCATTCCATTCCATTCGATTCCATTCCATTCCATTCCATTCCATTACGTTCTACTCGGGTTGATTCCATTCTATTCCATTGCATTCCATTCGATTCCATTCCATTCCATTCCATTCCTTTCCATTCCATTCCAATCCGTTCTACTCGGGTTGATTCCGTTCCATTCCGTTCCATTCCATTCCGTTCCATTTCATTCCATTCCATTCCATTCCGTTCTACTCGGGTTGATTCCATTCTATTCCATTCCATTCCATTCGATTCAATTCCATTCCATTCCATTCCATTCTTTTCCATTCCATTCCATTCCTTTCCATTCCATTCCGTTCAACTCGGGTTGATTCCATTCTATTCCATTCCATTCCATTCCATTCCATTCCATTCCATTCCATTCCATTCCATTCCGTTCTACTCGGGTTGATTCCATTCCATTCCATTCCGTTCCGTTCCGTTCCGTTCCATTCTACTCGGGTTGATTCCACTCTATTCCATTCCATTCCGTTCCATTCCATTCCATTCCGTTATACTCGGGTTGATTATTCAATTCCATTCCATTCCATTCCATTCCATTCCATTCCGTTCTGTTCTACTCTGGTTGATCTTTCCATTCCATTCCATTCCATTCCATTCCATTCCATTCCATTCCATTCCATTCCATTCCATTCCGTTCTACTCGGGTTGATTCCGTTCTACTCCATTCCATTCCATTCGATTCCATTCCATTCCATTCCATTCCATTCCGTTCTACTCGGGTTGATTCCATTCTATTCCATTCCATTCCATTCGATTCCATTCCATTCCATTCCATTCCATTCCGTTGCATTCCATTCCGTTCTACTCAGGTTGATTCCATTGCATTCCATTCCATTCCGTTCCATTCCGCTCCGTTCCGTTCCGTTCTACTCATGTTTATTCCATTCTATTCCATTCCATTCCATTCCATTCCATTCCATTCCATTCCATTCTATTCCGTTCCATTCCTTTCCATTCCGTTCTACTCTTGCTCATTCCATTCCATTCCGTTCCGTTCCGTTCCGTTCCGTTCCGTTCCATTCCATTCCATTCATTTCCATTCCATTCCATTCCATTCCATTCCGTTCTACTCGGGTTGATTCCATTCTATTCCATTCCATTGCTTTCCATTCCATTCCATTCCATTCCATTCCATTCCATTCCATTCCATTCCATTCCGTTCTACTCGGGTTGATTCCGTTCTACTCCATTCCATTCCATTCGATTCCATTCCATTCCATTCCATTCCATTCCGTTCTACTCGGGTTGATTCCATTCTATTCCATTCCATTCCATTCGATTCCATTCCATTCCATTCCATTCCATTCCGTTGCATTCCAATCCGTTCTACTCGGGTTGATTCCGTTCCATTCCGTTCCATTCCGTTCCGTTCCATTCCATTCCATTCCATTCCATTCCGTTCTACTCGGGTTGATTCCATTCTATAACATTCCATTCCATTCGATTCCATTCAATTCCATTCCATTCCATTCCATTCCACACCATTCCATTCCGTTCCATTCCATTCCATTCCATTCCATTCCGTTCAACTCTGGTTGATTCCATTCTATTCCATTCCGTTCCATTCCATTCCATTCCATTCCATTCCGATCCGTTCTACTCGGGTTGATTCCATTTCATTCCGTTCCGTTCCATTCCGTTCCGTTCCGTTCCGTTCTACTTGGGTTGATTCCACTCTATTCCATTCCATTCCGTTCCATTCCATTCCATTCCGTTGTACTCGGGTTGATCATTCCATTCCATTATATTCCATTCCATTCCGTTCCGTACTACTCGGGTTGATCTTTCCATTCCATTCCATTCCATTCCATTCCATTCCAATCCGTTCTACTCGGGTTGTTTCCATTCTATTCCACTCCATTCCATTCCATTCCTTTCCATTCCATTCCATTCCATTCCATTCCATTCCATTCCATTCCATTCCATTCCATTCCATTCCGTTCTATTGGAGTACATTCCATTCCATTCTGTTCCGTTCCGTTCCGTTCCGTTCCATTCCATTCCATTCAATTCCGTTCTACTCGGGTTGATTCCATTCTATTCCATTCCATTCCATTCCATTCCATTCCATTCCATTCCATTCCATTCCATTCCGTTCCGTTCTTCTCTGGTTGATTCCAGTCTATTCCATTCCATTCCTTTCCATTCCATTAGATTCCATTCCATTCCATTCCGTTCCATTCCATTCCGTTCTACTCGGGTTCATTCCATTCCTTTCCGTACTGTTCCGTTCCGTTCCGTTCCATTCCATTCCATTCCATTCCATTCCATTCCATTCCGTTCTACTCGGGTTGATTCCATTCTATTCCATTCCATTCCATTCCATTCCATTCCATTCCATTCCATTCCATTCCATTCCATTCCGTTCTAATCGGGTGGATCATTCCATTCCATTCCATTCCATTCCATTCCATTCCATTCCTTTCCATTCCGTTCAACTCGGGTTTATTCCAATCTATTCCATTCTATTCCATTCCATTCCATTCCATTCCAATCCGTTCTACTCGGGTTTATTCCATTCCATTCCGTTCCGTTCCGTTCCGTTCCGTTCCGTTCCATTCTACTCGGGTTGATTCCACTCTATTCCATTCCATTCCAGTCCATTCCCTTCCATTCCATTCCATTCCGTTCTACTCGGGTTAATCATTCCATTCCATTCCATTCCATTCCATTCCATTCCATTCCATTCCATTCCATTCCGTTCTACTCGGGTTGATCATTCGATTCCATTCCATTCCATTCCATTCCATTCCATTCCATTCCATTCCATTCCATTCCACTCCATTCCATTCCATTCCATTCCGCTCTACTCGGGTTGATTCCATTCTATTCCATTCCATTCCATTCCATTCCATTCCATTCCATTCCTTTCCATTGCATTCCATTCCGTTCTACTCAGGTGGATTCCATTCCATTCCATTCCATTCCGTTCCATTCCGCTCCGTTCCATTCCGTTCTACTCGTGTTTATTCCATTCTATTCCATTCCATTCCATTCCAATCCGTTCTACTCGGGTTGATTCCGTTCCATTCCCTTCCATTCCATTCCGTTCCATTTCATTCCATTCCATTCCATTCCGTTCTACTCGGGTTGATTCCATTCTATTCCATTCCATTCCATTCGACTCCATTCCATTCCATTCCATTCCATTCCTTTCCATTCCATTCCATTCCTTTCCATTCCATTCCGTCCAACTCGGGTTGATTCCATTCTATTCCATTCCATTCCATTCCATTCCATTCCATTCCATTCCATTCCGTTCTACTCGGGTTGATTCCATTCCATTCCGTTCCGTTCCGTTCCGTTCCGTTCCATTCTACTCGGGTTGATTCCTTTCTATTCCATTCCATTCCATTCCATTCCATTCCATTCCATTCCATTCCATTCCATTCCATTCCATTCCATTCCATTCCGTTCAACTCGGGTTGACTCCATTCTATTCCATTCCATTCCATTCTATTCCATTCCATTCCATTCCATTCCATTTCGTTCTACTCGGATTGATTCCATTCCATTCCATTCCGTTCCGTTCCATTCCGTTCCGTTCCGTTCTACTCGGGTTGATTCCACTCTATTCCATTCCATTCCGTTCCATTCCATTCCATTCCGTTTCACTCGGGTTGATCATTCCATTCCATTCCATTGCATTCCATTCCATTCCATTCCGTTCCATTCTACTCGGGTTGATCTTTCCATTCCATTCCATTCCATTCCATTCCATTCCATTCCGTTCTACTCGTGTTGATTCCATTCTATTCCACTCCATTCCATTCCATTCCATTCCATTCCAATCCATTCCATTCCATTCCATTCCATTCCCTTCCGTTCTACTCGAGTTCATTCCATTCCGTTCCGTTCCTTTCCGTTCCGTTCCATTCCATTCCATTCCATTCCGCTCTACTCGCGTTGATTCCATTCTACTCCATTCCATTCCATTCGATTCCATTCCATTCCATTCCATTCCATTCCGTTCTACTCGGGTTGATTCCATTCTATTCCATTCCATTCCATTCGATTCCATTCCATTCCATTCCATTCCATTCCATTCCATTCCATTGCATTCCATTCCGTTCTACTCAGGTTGATTCCATTCCATTCAATTCCATTCCGTTCCATTCCGCTCCGTTCCGTTCCGTTCTACTCTTGTTTATTCCATTCTATTCCATTCCATTCCATTCCATTCCATTCCATTCCCTTCCATTCCATTCCATTCCATTCCATTCCATTCTACTCGGGTTGATTCCATTCTATTCCATTCCATTCCATTCCATTCCATTCCATTCCATTCCATTCCAATCCGTTCTACTCGGGTTGATTCCGTTCCATTCCGTTCCATTCCGTTCTACTCGGGTTGATTCCATTCTATTCCATTCCATTCCATTCCATTCCATTCCATTCCATTCCATTCCATTCCATTCCTTTCCATTCCATTCCGTTCAACTCGGGTTGATTCCATTCTATTCCATTCCATTCCATTCCATTCCATTCCATTCCATTCCGTTCTACTCGGGTTGATTCCATTCCATTCCGTTCCGTTCCGTTCCGTTCCGTTCCATTCTACTCGGGTTGATTCCACTCTATTCCATTCCATTCCGTTCCATTCCGTTCCATTCCGTTCTACTCGGGTTGATCATTCAATTCCATTCCATTCCATTCCATTCCATTCCATTCCATTCCGTTCTGTTCTACTCGGGTTGATCTTTCCATTCCATTCCATTCCATTCCATTCCATTCCATTCCATACCATTCCATTCCATTCCATTCCATTCCGTTCTACTCGGGTTGATTCCATTCTATTCCACTCCATTCCATTCCATTCCATTCCATTCCATTCCATTCCATTCCATTCCAATCCATTCCATTCCATTCCATTCCATTCCGTTCTACTCGGGTTGATTGCATTCTACTCCTTTCCATTCCATTCGATTCCATTCCATTCCATTCCATTCCTTTCCGTTCTACTCGGGTTGATTCCATTCTATTCCATTCCATTCCATTCGATTCCATTCCATTCCATTCCATTCCATTCCATTGCATTCCACTCCGTTCTACTCAGGTTGATTCCATTGCATTCCATTCCATTCTTTTCCATTCCATTCCATTCCATTCCATTCCATTCCAATCCGTCCTACTCGGGTTGATTCCGTTCCATTCCGTTCCATTCCGTTCCGTTCCATTCCATTCCATTCCATTCCATTCCATTCCATTCCATTCCGTTCTACTCGGGTTGATTCCATTCTATTCCATTCCATTCCATTCGATTCCATTCGATTCCATTCCACTCCCTTCCATTCCATTCCATTCCATTCCGTTCCATTCCCTTCCATTCCATTCCTTTCCATTCCATTCCGTTCAACTCGGGTTGATTCCATTCTATTCCATTCCATTCCATTCCATTCCATTCCATTCCATTCCAATCCGTTCTACTCGGGTTGATTCCATTCCATTCCGTTCCGTTCCGTTCCGTTCCGTTCCGTTCTACTCGGGTTGATTCCACTCTATTCCATTCCATTCCGTTCCATTCCATTCCACTCCGTTCTACTCGGGTTGATCATTCCATTCCATTCCATTCCATTCCATTCCGTTCCGTTCTACTCGGGTTGATATTTCCATTCCATTCCATTCCATTCCATTCCATTCCATTCCATTCCGTTCTACTCGGGTTGATTCCATTCTATTCCACTCCATTCCATTCCATTCCTTTCCATTCCATTGCAATCCATTCCATTCCATTCCATTCCATTCCGTTCTTTTCGAGTTCATTCCATTCCATTCCGTTCCGTTCCGTTCCGTTCCGTTCCATTCCATTCCATTCAATTCCGATCTACTCGGGTTGATTCCATTCTATTCCATTCCAATCCATTCCATTCCATTCCATTCCGTTCTACTCGAGTTCATTCCATTCCATTCCGTTCTGTTCCGTTCCGTTCCGTTCCATTCCATTCCATTCCATTCCTTTCTACTCGGGTTGATTCCATTCTATTCCATTCCATTCCATTCCATTCCATTCCGTTCCATTCCGCTCCGTTCCGTTCCGTTCTACTCGTGTTTATTCCATTCTATTCCATTCCATTCCATTCCATTCCATTCCATTCCATTCCATTCCATTCCATTCCGTTCTACTCGGGTTGATCATTCCATTCCATTCCATTCCATTCCATTCCATTCCATTCCGTTCCGTTCTACTCGGGTTGATGATTCCTTTCTATTCCATTCCTTTCCATTCCATTCCAATCCATTCCATTCCGTTCTACTCGGGTTCATTCCATTCCGTTCCGTTCCGTTCCGTTCCGTTCCATTCCATTCCATTCCATTCCGTTCTACTCGGGTTGATTCCATTCTACTCCATTCCATTCCATTCGATTCCATTCCATTCCATTCCATTCCATTCCGTTCTACTCGGGTTCATTCCATTCCGTTACGTTCCGTTCCATTCCGTTCCGTTCCATTCCATTCCATTCCATTCCATTCCATTCCATTCCATTCCATTCCATTCCGTTCTACTCGGGTTGATTCCATTCTATTCCATTCCATTCCATTCCATTCCATTCCCTTCCATTCCATTCCATTCCAATGCGTTCTACTCGGGTTGATTCCGTTCCATTCCGTTCTATTCCGTTCCATTCCATTCCATTCCATTCCATTCCATTCCGTTCTCCTCGGGTTGATTCCATTCTATTCCATTCCATTCCATTCCATTCCATTCCATTCCATTCCGTTCAACTCGGGTTGATTCCATTCTATTCCATTCCATTCCATTCTATTCCATTCCATTCCATTCCATTCCATTCCGTTCTACTCTGATTGATTCCATTGCATTCCATTCCGTTCCGTTCCATTCCGTTCCGTTCCGTTCTACTCGGGTTGATTCCACTCTATTCCATTCCATTCCGTTCCATTCCATTCCATTCCGTTCCACTCGGGTTGATCATTCCATTCCATTCCATTGCATTCCATTCAATTCCATTCCGTTCCATTCTACTCGGGTTGCTCTTTCCATTCCATTCCATTCCATTCCATTCCATTCCATTCCGTTCTACTCGTGTTGATTCCATTCTATTCCACTCCATTCCATTCCATTCCATTCCATTCCAATCCATTCCATTCCATTCCATTCCATTCCCTTCCGTTCTACTCGAGTTCATTCCATTCCGTTCCGTTCCGTTCCGTTCCGTTCCATTCCATTCCATTCCATTCCGCTCTACTCGCGTTGATTCCATACTACTCCATTCCATTCCATTCGATTCCATTCCATTCCATTCCATTCCATTCCGTTCTACTCGGGTTGATTCCATTCTATTCTATTCCATTCCATTCGATTGCATTCCATTCCATTCCATTCCATTCCATTCCATTGCATTCCTTTCCGTTCTACTCAGGTTGATTCCATTCCATTCCATTCCATTCCGTTCCATTCCGCTCCGTTCCGTTCCGTTCTACTCGTGTTTATTCCATTCTATTCCATTCCATTCCATTCCATTCCATTCCATTCCATTCCATTCCATTCCATTCCATTCCACTCGGGTTGATTCCATTCTATTCCATTCCATTCCATTCCATTCCATTCCAATCCATTCCATTCCATTCCAATCCGTTCTACTCGGGTTGATTCCGTTCCATTCCGTTCCGTTCCATTCCATTCCATTTCGTTCTACTCGGGTTGATTCCATTCTATTCCATTCCATTTCATTCCATTCCACTCCTTTCCATTCCATTCCATTCCATTCCATTCCATTCCATTCCATTCCATTCCATTCCATTCCATTCCACTCCTTTCCATTCCATTCCATTCCATTCCTTTCCATTCCATTCCGTTCTACTCGGGTTGATTACATTCTATTCCACTCCATTCCATTCCATTCCATTCCATTCCATTCCAATCCATTCCATTCCATTCCATTCCATTCCTTCCGTTCTACTCGGGTTGATTCCATTCTACTCCATTCCATTCCATTCGATTCCATTCCATTCCATTCCATTCCATTCCGTTCTACTCGGGTTGATTCCATTCTATTCCATCCCATTCCATTCCATTCGATTCCATTCGATTCCATTCCATTCCATTCCATTCCATTCCATTCCATTCCATTCCATTCTATTCTACTCGGGTTGATTCCATTCCTTTCCATTGCATTCTGTTCCGTTCCATTCTGTTCCGTTCCGTTCCGTTCTACTCTGGTTGATTCCATTCTATTCCATTCCATTCCATTCCATTCCATTCCATTCCATTCTGTTCTACTCGGGTTGATCATTCCATTCCATTCCATGCCATTCCATTCCATTCCATTCCGTTCCATTCCATTCCATTCCATTCCATTCCGTTCAACTCGGGTTGATTCCATTCCATTCCATTCCATTCCATTCCATTCCATTCCATTCCATTCCGTTCAACTCGGGTTGATTCCATTCTATTCAATTCCATTCCATTCCATTCCATTCAATTCCATTCCATTCCATTCCAATCCGTTCTACTCGGGTTGATTCCATTCCATTCCATTCCGTTCCGTTCCGTTCCATTCCATTCCGTTCTACTCGGGTTGATTCCACTCTATTCCATTCCATTCCATTCCATTCCTTTCTACTCGGATTGATCATTCCATTCCATTCCATTCCATTCCATTCCATTCCATTCCATTTCATTCCATTCCGTTCCATTCTACTTGGGTTGATCATTCCTTTCCATTCCATTCCATTCCATTCCATTCCAATCCATTCAATTCCGTTCTACTCGGGTTCATTCCATTCCATTCCATTCCTTTCCATTCCACTCCATACCATTCCATTCCGTTCTACTCGGGTTGATTCCATTCTACTCCATTCCATTCCATTCGATTCCATTCCATTCCATTCCATTCCATTCCGTTCTACTCGGGTTGATTCCAATCCATTCCTTTCCATTCCATTCCAATCCATTCCATTCCATTCCATTCCATTCCATTGCATTCCATTCCGTTCTACTCAGGTTGATTCCATTGCATTCCATTCCATTCTTTTCCATTCCATTCCATTCCATTCCATTCCATTCCATTCCATTCCATTCCATTCCAATCCGTCCTACTCGGGTTGATTCCATTCCATTCCGTTCCATTCCGTTCCGTTCCATTCCAGTCCATTCCATTCCATTCCATTCCATTCCGTTCTACTCGGGTTGATGCCATTCTATTCCATTCCATTCCATTCCATTCCATCCCATTCCATTCCATTCCATTCTAATCCGTTCTACTCGGGTTGATTCCATTCCATTCCTTTCCGTTCCGTTCCGTTCCGTTTGGTTCTACTCGGGTTGATTCCACTCTATTCCATTCCATTCCGTTCCATTCCATTCCATTCCGTTCCTTTCCGTTCCATTCCATTCCATTCCATTCCTTTCCATTCCATTCCGTTCAACTCGGTTTGATTCCATTCTATTCCATTCCATTCCATTCCATTCCATCCCATTCCATTCCATTCCATTCTAATCCGTTCTACTCGGGTTGATTCCATTCCATTCCTTTCCGTTCCGTTCCGTTCCGTTTGGTTCTACTCGGGTTGATTCCACTCTATTCCATTCCATTCCGTTCCATTCCATTCCATTCCGTTCTACTCGGGTTGATCATTCCATTCCATTCCATTCCATTCCATTCCGTTCTGTTCTACTCGGGTTGATCTTTCCATTCCATTCCATTCCATTCCATTCCATTCCATTCCATTCCATTCCATTCCATTCCATTCCGTTCTACTCGGGTTGATTCCATTCTATTCCACTCCATTCCATTCCATTCCTTTCCATTCCATTCCAATCCATTCCATTCCATTCCATTCCATTCCGTTCTATTCGAGTTCCTTTCATTCCATTCCGTTCCGTTCTGTTCCGTTCCGTTCCATTCCATTCCAATCAATTCCGTTCTACTCGGGTTGATTCCATTCTATTCAATTCCATTCCAATCCATTCCGCTCCATTCCATTCCATTCCATTCCTTTCCATTCCATTCCGTTCTACTCGGGTTCATTCCATTCCATTCCGTTCTGTTCCATTCCGTTCCGTTCCATTCCATTCCATTCCATTCCGTTCTACTCGGGTTGATTCTATTCCATTCCATTCCATTCCATTCTATTCCATTGAATTCCATTCCATTCCATTCCATTCCATTCCATTCCATTCCATTCCCTTCTACTCGGGTTGATTCCATTCCGTTCCGTTCTGTTCCGTTCTACTCGGGTTGATTCCATTCTATTCCATTCCTTTCCATTCCATTCCATTCCATTCCATTCCATTCCATTCCATTCCATTCCATTCCTCTCTGTTCCATTCCATTCCGTTCTACTTGTGTTGATCATTCCATTCCATTCCATTCCATTCCATTCAATTCCATTCCGTTCCGTTCTACTCGGGTGGATCATTCCATTCCATTCCATTCCATTCCATTCCATTCCATTCCATTCCATTTAATTCCGTTCCGCTCTACTCGGGTTGATTCCATTCTATTCCATTCCATTCCATTCCATTCCACTCGATTCCATTCGATTCCGTTCGATTCCATTCCATTCCATTCCATTCCATTCCATTCCATTCCATTCCATTCCGTTCTACTCGTGTTGATTCCATTCCACTCCATTCCTTTCCGTTCCATTCCATTCCATTCCATTCCGTTCCATTCTCCTCGGGTTCATTCCATTCCATTCCTTTCCGTTCGATTCCTTTCGGTTCCATTCCATTCCATTCCATTCCATTCCATTCAACTCGGGATGATTCCATTCTATTCCATTCCATTCCATTCCATTCTTTCCATTCCATTCGATTCCATTCCTTTCCATTCCATTGCATTCCATTCCATTCCATTCAATTCCGTTCTACTCGGGTTGATTCCATTCTATTCCATTCAATTCCATTCCATTCCATTCCATTCCATTCCATTCCATTCGATTCCATTCCATTCCATTCCATTCCGTTCTACTCGGATTCATTCCATTCCATTTCGTTCCGTTCCATGCCGTTCCGTTCCATTCCATTCTATCCCATTCCATTCCATTCCATTCCATTCGATTCCATTCCATTCCATTCCATTCCATTCCATTCCATTTCTTTCCATTCCATTCCATTCCATTCCATTCCGTTCAACTCGGGTTGATTCCATTCCAATCCATTCCATTCCATTCCATTCCATTCCATTCCATTCCATTCCATTCCATTCCATTCCATTCCGTTCAACTCGGGTTGATTCCATTCTATTCCATTCCATTCCATTCCATTCCATTCAATTCCATTCCATTCCATTCCAATCCGTTCTACTCGGGTTGATTCCATTCCATTCCATTCCGTTCCGTTCCGTTCTGTTCCGTTCCGTTCTACTCGGGTTGATTCCACTATATTCCATTCCATTCCATTCCATTCCTTTCTACTCGGATTGATCATTCCATTCCATTCCATTCCATTCCATTCCATTCCATTCCATTTCATTCCATTCCGTTCCATTCTACTTGGGTTGATCCTTCCTTTCCATTCCATTCCATTCCATTCCATTCCATTCCAATCCATTCAGTTCCGTTCTACTCGGGTTCATTCCATTCCATTCCATTCCTTTCCATTCCACTCCATACCATTCCATTCCGTTCTACTCGGGTTGATTCCATTCCATGGAATTCCATTCCATTCCATTCCATTCCATTCCATTCCATTCCATTCCATTCCACTCGGTTGAATCCATTCTATTCCATTCCATTCCATTCGATTCCATTCGATTCGATTCGATTCCATTCCATTCCATTCCATTCCATTCCATTCCGTTCTACTCGGGTTCATTCCATTCCGTTCCGTTCCGTTCTGTTCCGTTCCGTTCCATTCCATTCCATTCCATTCCATTCCATTCCAATCCATTCCGTTCTACTCGGGTTGATTCCATTCTATTCCATTCCATTCCATTCCATTCGATTCCATTCGATTCCATTCCATTCCATTCCATTCCATTCCATTCCATTCCATTCTATTCTACTCGGGTTGATTCCATTCCATTCCATTCCATTCCATTCCATTCCATTCCATTCCATTCCATTCCTTTCCATTCCATTCCATTCCGTTCAACTCGGGTTGATTCCATTCTATTCCATTCCATTCCATTCTATTCCATTCCATTCCATTCCATTCCATTCCGTTCTACTCGGATTGATTCCATTCCATTCCATTCCGTTCCGTTCCATTCCGTTCCGTTCCGTTCTACTCGGGTTGATTCCACTCTATTCCATTCCATTCCGTTCCATTCCATTCCATTCCGTTCCACTCGGGTTGATCATTCCATTCCATTCTATTGCATTCTATTCCATTCCATTCCGTTCCGTTCTACTCGGGTTGATCTTTCCATTCCATTCCGTTCCATTCCATTCCATTCCATTCCATTCCATTCCATTCCATTCCATTCCGTTCTACTCGGGTTGCTTCCATTCTATTCCACTCAATTCCATTCCATTCCATTCCATTCCATTCCATTCCGTTCTACTCGGGTTGATTCCATTCTATTCCATTCCATTCCATTCGATTCCATTCCATTCCATTCCATTCCATTCCATTCCATTCCATTGCATTCCATTCCGTTCTACTCAGGTTGATTCCATTCCATTCCATTCCATTATGTTCCATTCCGCTCCGTTCCGTTCCGTTCTACTCGTGTTTATTCCATTCTATTCCATTGCATTCCATTCCATTCCATTCCATTCCATTCCATTCCATTCCATTCCATTCCATTCCATTCCATTCTATTCCTTTCCGTTCCATTGCATTCCATTCCAGTCCATTCCATTCAATTCGATTCTGTTCAACCCGGGTAGATTCCATACCATTCCATTCCTTTGCATTCCATTCCATTCCATTCCATTCCATTCCATTCCATTCCACTCCATTAGGTTCTACTCGGGTAGATTCCATTCCATTCCATTCCATTCTGTTCCATTCCATTCCATTCCAATCCATTCCATTCCATTCCATTCCGTTCTACTCTGGTAGATTCCATACCATTCCAATCCATTCCATTCCATTCCATTCCATTCCAATCCATTCCATTCCATTCCATTCCATTCCATTCCATTCCATTCCATTCCATTCCATTCCATTCCGTTCTACTCGGGTTGATTCCATTCCGTTCCATTCCGCTCCGTTCTGTTCCGTTCTACTCGGGTTTACTCCATTCTATTCCATTCCATTCCATTCCATTCCATTCCATTCCATTCCATTCCATTCCATTCCGTTCTGCACGGGTTGATCATTCCATTCCATTCCATTCCATTCCATTCCATTGCATTCCATTAAATTCCATTCCATTCCGCTCTACTCGCGTTGATTCCATTCTACTCCATTCCATTCCATTCGATTCCATTCCATTCCATTACATTCCATTACGTTCTACTCGGGTTGATTCCATTCTATTCCATTGCATTCCATTCGATTCCATTCCATTCCATTCCATTCCTTTCCATTGCATTCCATTCCGTTCTACTCAGGTTGATTCCATTCCATTCCATTCCATTCCGTTCCATTCCGCTCCGTTCCGTTCCGTTCTACTCGTGTTTATTCCATTCTATTCCATTCCATTCCATTCCATTCCATTCCATTCCATTGCATTCCATTCCATTCCATTCTTCTCGGGTTGATTCCATTCTATTCCATTCCATTCCATTCCATTCCATTCCAATCCGTTCTACTCGGGTTGATTCCGTTCCATTCCGTTCCATTCCATTCCGTTCCATTTCATTCCATTCCATTCCATTCCGTTCTACTCGGGTTGATTCCATTCTATTCCATTCCATTCCATTCGATTCAATTCCATTCCATTCCATTCCATTCCATTCTTTTCCGTTCCATTCCATTCCTTTCCATTCCATTCCGTTCAACTCGGGTTGATTCCATTCTATTCCATTCCATTCCATTCCATTCCATTCCATTCCATTCCGTTCTACTCGGGTTGATTCCATTCCATTCCATTCCGTTCCGTTCCGTTCCGTTCCATTCTACTCGGGTTGATTCCACTCTATTCCATTCCATTCCGTTCCATTCCATTCCATTCCGTTATACTCGGGTTGATTATTCAATTCCATTCCATTCCATTCCATTCCATTCCATTCCGTTCTGTTCTACTCTGGTTGATCTTTCCATTCCATTCCATTCCATTCCATTCCATTCCATTCCATTCCATTCCATTCCATTCCATTCCATTCCGTTCTACTCGGGTTGATTCCGTTCTACTCCATTCCATTCCATTCGATTCCATTCCATTCCATTCCATTCCATTCCGTTCTACTCGGGTTGATTCCATTCTATTCCATTCCATTCCATTCGATTCCATTCCATTCCATTCCATTCCATTCCGTTGCATTCCATTCCGTTCTACTCAGGTTGATTCCATTGCATTCCATTCCATTCCGTTCCATTCCGCTCCGTTCCGTTCCGTTCTACTCATGTTTATTCCATTCTATTCCATTCCATTCCATTCCATTCCATTCCATTCCATTCCATTCCATTCCATTCTATTCCATTCCATTCCGTTCTACTCGGGTTGATCATTCCATTCCATTCGATTCCATTCGATTCGATTCCATTCCATTCCATTCCATTCCATTCCTTTCCATTCCGTTCTACTCTTGCTCATTCCATTCCATTCCGTTCCGTTCCGTTCCGTTCCGTTCCGTTCCATTCCATTCCATTCATTTCCATTCCATTCCATTCCATTCCATTCCATTCCGTTCTACTCGGGTTGATTCCATTCTATTCCATTCCATTGCTTTCCATTCCATTCCATTCCATTCCATTCCATTCCATTCCATTCCATTCCAATCCGTTCTACTCGGGTTGATTCCGTTCCATTCCGTTCCATTCCGTTGCGTTCCATTCCATTCCATTCCATTCCATTCCGTTCTGCTCGGGTTGATTCCATTCTATAACATTCCATTCCATTCGATTCCATTCTATTCCATTCCATTCCATTCCATTCCATTCCATTCCATTCCATTCCATTCCGTTCCGTTCTTCTCTGGTTGATTCCAGTCTATTCCATTCCATTCCTTTCCATTCCATTAGATTCCATTCCATTCCATTCCGTTCCATTCCATTCCGTTCTACTCGGGTTCATTCCATTCCTTTCTGTACTGTTCCGTTCCGTTCCGTTCCATTCCATTCCATTCCATTCCATTCCGTTCTACTCGGGTTGATTCCATTCTATTCCATTCCATTCCATTCCATTCCATTCCATTCCATTCCATTCCGTTCCGTTCTACTCGGGTTGATCATTCCATTCCATTCCATTCCATTCCATTCCATTCCATTCCATTCCGTTCTACTCGGGTGGATCATTCCATTCCATTCCATTCCATTCCATTCCTTTCCATTCCGTTCAACCCGGGTTTATTCCAATCTATTCCATTCTATTCCATTCCATTCCATTCCATTCCAATCCGTTCTACTCGGGTTTATTCCATTCCATTCCGTTCCGTTCCGTTCCGTTCCGTTCCATTCTACTCGGGTTGATTCCACTCTGTTCCATTCCATTCCAGTCCATTCCCTTCCATTCCATTCCATTCCGTTCTACTCGGGTTAATCATTCCATTCCATTCCATTCCATTCCATTCCATTCCATTCCATTCCATTCCGTTCTACTCGGGTTGATCATTCGATTTCATTCCATTCCATTCCATTCCATTCCATTCCATTCCATTCCATTCCATTCCATTCCGCTCTACTCGGGTTGATTCCATTCTATTCCATTCCATTCCATTCCATTCCATTCCATTCCTTTCCTTTCCATTGCATTCCATTCCGTTCTACTCAGGTGGATTCCATTCCATTCCATTCCATTCCGTTCCATTCCGCTCCGTTCCATTCCGTTCTACTCGTGTTTATTCCATTCTATTCCATTCCATTCCATTCCATTCCATTCCATTCCATTCCATTCCATTCCATTCTACTCGGGTTGATTCCATTCTATTCCATTCCATTCCATTCAAATCCGTTCTACTCGGGTTGATTCCGTTCCATTCCCTTCCATTCCATTCCGTTCCATTCCATTCCATTCCATTCCATTCCATTCCATTCCGTTCCGTTCTCGGGTTTATTCCATTCTATTCCATTCCATTCCGTTCTACTCGGGTTGATCATTCCATTCCATTCCATTCCATTCCATTCCATTCCATTCCATTCCATTCCATTCCGTTGCGTTCCATTCCATTCCATTCCATTCCAGTCCATTCCGTTCTACTCGGGTTGAATCCATTCTATTCCATTCCATTCCATTCCATTCCGTTCCCTTCCATTCCATTCCATTCCATTCCATTCTAGTCGGGTTGATTCCATTCTATTCCATTCCATTCCATTCCATTCCATTCCATTCCATTCCATTCCTTTCTACTCGGGTTGATCACTCCATTCCATTCCATTCCATTCCATTTCATTCCATTCCATTCCATTCCATTCCGTTCTACTAGGGTGGATTATTCCATTCCATTCCATTCCGTTCCATTCCATTCCATTCCATTCCATTCCATTCCATTCCGTTCTACTCGGGTTGATTCCATTCTATTCCATTCCATTCCATTAGATTCCATTTGATTCCATTCCATTCCATTCCATTCCATTCCATTCCATTCCATTCCATTCCATTCTATTCAATTCCATTCCGTTCCGTTCTACTCGGGTTGATTCCATTTCATTCCGTTCCATTCCGTTCCTTTCCGTTCCGTTCCGTTCCGTTCTATTCCATTCCATTCCATTCCATTCCGTTCTACTCGGGTTGATTCCATTCTATTCCGTTCCATTCCATTCCATTCCATTCCATTCCATTCCATTCCATTCCATTCCATTCCATTCCATTCCGTTCTACTCGGGTTGATTCCATTCCGTTCCGTTCTGTTCCGTTCCGTTAAGTTCCGTTCTACTCTGGTTGATTCCATTCTATTCCATTCCATTCCATTCCATTCCATTCCATTCCATTCTATTCCATTCCATTCCGTTCTACCCGGGTTGATCATTCAATTCCATTCCATTCCATTCGACTCCATTCCATTCGATTCCATTTCATTCCGCTCCGCTCTACTCGGATTGATCATTCCATTCCATTCCTTTCCATTCCATTCCATTCCATTCCATTCCATTCCATTCCATTCCATTCCATTCCATTCCATTCCTTTCCATTCCATTCCATTCCATTCCATTCCATTCTATTCCGTTCTACTCGGGTTGATTCCATTCCGTTCCGTTCCGCTCCGTTCCGTTCCGTTCTACTTGGGTTTACTCCATTCTATTCCATTTAATTGCATTCCATTCCATTCCATTCCATTCCATTCCATTCCATTCCATTCCATTCCGTTCTGCTCGGGTTGATCATTCCATTCCATTCCATTCCATTCCATTCTATTCCATTCCATTCCACTCCATTCCATTCCATTCCATTCCACTCCTTTCCATTCCATTCCATTCCATTCCATTCCATTCCATTCCATTCCATTACACTGCTTTCCATTCCATTCCATTCCATTCCATTCCATTCCATTCCACTCCTTTCCATTCCATTCCATTCCATTCCACTCCTTTCCATTCCATTCCATTCCATTCCATTCCATTCCATTCCATTCCACTCCTTTCCATTCCATTCCATTCCACTCCATTCCATTCCATTCCATTCCATTCTATTCCGTTCCGTTCTGCTCGGGTTGATCGTTCCATTCCATTCCTTTCCATTCCATTCCATTCCATTCCATTCCGTTCTACTCGGGTTGATTCCATTCTATTCAATTCCATTCCAATCCATTCCGCTCCATTCCATTCCATTCCATTCCATTCCATTCCATTCCATTCCATTCCATTCCGTTCTACTCGTGTTCATTCCATTAAATTCCGTTCTGTTCCATTCCGTTCCGTTCCATTCCATTCCATTCCATTCCGTTCTACTTGGCTTGATTCTATTCCATTCCATTCCATTCCTTTCTATTCCATTGAATTCCATTCCATTCCATTCCATTCCATTCCATTCCATTCCGTTCTACTCGGGTTGATTCCATTCGGTTCCGTTCCGTTATGTTCCGTTCCGTTCTACTCGGGTTGATTCCATTCTATTCCATTCCTTTCCATTCCATTCCATTCCATTCCATTCCATTCCATTCCATTGCATTCCATTCCTCTCTGTTCCATTCCATTCCGTTCTACTTGGGTTGATCATGCCATTCCATTCCATTCCATTCCATTCAATTCCATTCCTTTCCGTTCTACTCGGGTGGATCATTCCATTCCATTCCATTCCATTCCATTCCATTCCATTCCATTCCATTCCATTCCGTTCCGTTCTACTCGGGTTGACTCCATTCTATTCCATTCCATTCCATTCGATTCCACTCGATTCCATTCCATTCCATTCGATTCCACTCGATTCCATTCGATTCCGTTCGATTCCATTCCATTCCATTCCATTCCGTTCTACTCGTGTTGATTCCTTTCCACTCCATTCCTTTCCGTTCCATTCCATTCCATTCCATTCCATTCCGTTCTACTCGGGTTGATCATTCCATTCCATTCCATTCCATTCCATTCCATTCCATTCCATTCCATTCCATTCCGTTCCATTCTACTCGGGTTCATTCCACTCCATTCCTTTCCGTTCCATTCCTTTCCGTTCCATTCCATTCCATTCCATTCCATTCCGTTCAACTCGGGTTGATTCCATTCTATTCAATTCCGTTCCATTCGATTCCATTCCATTCCATTCCATTCCATTCCATTCCATTCCATTCCATTCCATTCCGTTCTACTCGGGTTGATTCCATTCTATTCCATTCCATTCCATTCCATTCCATTCCATTCCATACCAATCCATTCCATTCCATTGCATTTCTTTCTACTCGGGTTCATTCCGTTCCGTTCCGTTCTGTTCCGTTCCATTCCATTCCATTCCGTTCCATTCCATTCCATTCCGTTCCACTCGGGTTGATCATTCCATTCCATTCCATTGCATTCCATTCCATTCCATTCCGTTCCATTCTACTCGGGTTGGTCTTTCCATTCCATTCCATTCCATTCCATTCCATTCCATTCCGTTCTACTCGTGTTGATACCATTCTATTCCACTCCATTCCATTCCATTCCATTCCATTCCAATCCATTCCATTCCATTCCATTCCATTCCCTTCCGTTCTACTCGAGTTCATTCCATTCCGTTCCGTTCCTTTCCGTTCCGTTCCATTCCATTCCATTCCATTCCGCTCTACTCGCGTTGATTCCATTCTACTCCATTCCATTCCATTCTATTCCATTCCATTCCATTCCATTCCATTCCGTTCTACTCGGGTTGATTCCATTCTATTCCATTCCATTCCATTCGATTCCATTCCATTCCATTCCATTCCATTCCATTCCATTCCATTGCATTCCATTCCGTTCTACTCAGGTTGATTCCATTCCATTCCATTCCATTCCGTTCCATTCCGCTCCGTTCCATTCCGTTCTACTCGTGTTTATTCCATTCTATTCCATTCCATTCCATTCCATTCCATTCCATTCCATTCCCTTCCATTCCATTCCATTCCATTCCATTCCATTCTACTCGGGTTGATTCCATTCTATTCCATTCCATTCCATTCCATTCCATTCCAATCCATTCCATTCCTTTCCAATCCTTTCTACTCGGGTTGATTCCGTTCCATTCCGTTCCATTCCGTTCTACTCGGGTTGATTCCATTCTATTCCATTCCATTCCATTCCATTCCATTCCATTCCATTCCTTTCCATTCCATTCCGTTCAACTCGGGTTGATTCCATTCTATTCCATTCCATTCCATTCCATTCCATTCCATTCCATTCCATTCCGTTCTACTCGGGTTGATTCCATTCCATTCCGTTCCGTTCCGTTCCGTTCCATTCTACTCGGGTTGATTCCACTCTATTCCATTCCATTCCGTTCCATTCCGTTCCATTCCGTTCTACTCGGGTTGATCATTCAATTCCATTCCATTCCATTCCATTCCATTCCATTCCATTCCGTTCTGTTCTACTCGGGTTGATCTTTCCATTCCATTCCATTCCATTCCATTCCATTCCATTCCATACCATTCCATTCCATTCCATTCCATTCCGTTCTACTCGGGTTGATTCCATTCTATTCCACTCCATTCCATTCCATTCCATTCCATTCCATTCCATTCCATTCCATTCCAATCCATTCCATTCCATTCCATTCCATTCCGTTCTACTCGGGTTGATTGCATTCTACTCCTTTCCATTCCATTCGATTCCATTCCATTCCATTCCATTCCTTTCCGTTCTACTCGGGTTGATTCCATTCTATTCCATTCCATTCCATTCGATTCCATTCCATTCCATTCCATTCCATTCCATTGCATTCCACTCCGTTCTACTCAGGTTGATTCCATTGCATTCCATTCCATTCTTTTCCATTCCATTCCATTCCATTCCATTCCATTCCAATCCGTCCTACTCGGGTTGATTCCGTTCCATTCCGTTCCATTCCGTTCCGTTCCATTCCATTCCATTCCATTCCATTCCATTCCATTCCGTTCTACTCGGGTTGATTCCATTCTATTCCATTCCATTCCATTCGATTCCATTCGATTCCATTCCATTCCCTTCCATTCCATTCCATTCCATTCCGTTCCATTCCCTTCCATTCCATTCCTTTCCATTCCATTCCGTTCAACTCGGGTTGATTCCATTCTATTCCATTCCATTCCATTCCATTCCATTCCATTCCATTCCAATCCGTTCTAGTCGGGTTGATTCCATTCCATTCCGTTCCGTTCCGTTCCGTTCCGTTCTACTCGGGTTGATTCCACTCTATTCCATTCCATTCCGTTCCATTCCATTCCACTCCGTTCTACTCGGGTTGATCATTCCATTCCATTCCATTCCATTCCATTCCGTTCCGTTCTACTCGGGTTGATCTTTCCATTCCATTCCATTCCATTCCATTCCATTCCGTTCCATTCCATTCCATTCCATTCCGTTCTACTCGGGTTGATTCCATTCTATTCCACTCCATTCCATTCCATTCCTTTCCATTCCATTGCAATCCATTCCATTCCATTCCATTCCATTCCGTTCTATTCGAGTTCATTCCATTCCATTCCGTTCCGTTCCGTTCCGTTCCGTTCCATTCCATTCCATTCAATTCCGATCTACTCGGGTTGATTCCATTCTATTCCATTCCAATCCATTCCATTCCATTCCATTCCGTTCTACTCGAGTTCATTCCATTCCATTCCGTTCTGTTCCGTTCCGTTCCGTTCCATTCCATTCCATTCCATTCCTTTCTACTCGGGTTGATTCCACTCTATTCCATTCCATTCCATTCCATTCCATTCCGTTCCATTCCGCTCCGTTCCGTTCCGTTCTACTCGTGTTTATTCCATTCTATTCCATTCCATTCCATTCCATTCCATTCCATTCCATTCCATTCCATTCCATTCCGTTCCGTTCTACTCGGGTTGATGATTCCTTTCTATTCCATTCCTTTCCATTCCATTCCAATCCATTCCATTCCGTTCTACTCGGGTTCATTCCATTCTACTCCATTCCATTCCATTCGATTCCATTCCATTCCATTCCATTCCATTCCGTTCTACTCGGGTTCATTCCATTCCGTTACGTTCCGTTCCATTCCGTTCCGTTCCATTCCATTCCATTCCATTCCATTCCATTCCATTCCATTCCATTCCATTCCATTCCGTTCTACTCGGGTTGATTCCATTCTATTCCATTCCATTCCATTCCATTCCATTCCCTTCCATTCCATTCCATTCCAATGCGTTCTACTCGGGTTGATTCCGTTCCATTCCGTTCTATTCCGTTCCATTCCATTCCATTCCATTCCATTCCATTCCGTTCTACTCGGGTTGATTCCATTCTATTCCATTCCATTCCATTCCATTCCATTCCATTCCGTTCCATTCCGTTCAACTCGGGTTGATTCCATTCTATTCCATTCCATTCCATTCTATTCCATTCCATTCCATTCCATTCCATTCCGTTCTACTCGGATTGATTCCATTCCATTCCATTCCGTTCCGTTCCATTCCGTTCTGTTCCGTTCTACTCGGGTTGATTCCACTCTATTCCATTCCATTCCGTTCCATTCCATTCCATTCCATTCCACTCGGGTTGATCATTCCATTCCATTCCATTGCATTCCATTCCATTCCATTCCGTTCCATTCTACTCGGGTTGCTCTTTCCATTCCATTCCATTCCATTCCATTCCATTCCATTCCGTTCTACTCGTGTTGATTCCATTCTATTCCACTCCATTCCATTCCATTCCATTCCATTCCAATCCATTCCATTCCATTCCATTCCATTCCCTTCCGTTCTACTCGAGTTCATTCCATTCCGTTCCGTTCCGTTCCGTTCCGTTCCATTCCATTCCATTCCATTCCGCTCTACTCGCGTTGATTCCATACTATT
Source organism: Gorilla gorilla gorilla (assembly GCF_029281585.2). Classification (NCBI taxonomy): domain Eukaryota; kingdom Metazoa; phylum Chordata; class Mammalia; order Primates; family Hominidae; genus Gorilla; species Gorilla gorilla. Next base: position 60,491,098 of record NC_073239.2, read on the forward strand.
CTATTCCATTCCATTCGATTCCATTCCATTCCATTCCATTCCATTCCATTCCATTCCATTCCGTTCTACTCGGGTTGATTCCATTCTATTCTATTCCATTCCATTCGATTCCATTCCATTCCATTCCATTCCACTCGGTTGATTCCATTCTATTCCATTCCATTCCATTCGATTCCATTCGATTCGATTCGATTTGATTCCATTCCATTCCATTCCATTCCATTCCGTTCTACTCGGGTTCATTCCATTCCGTTCCGTTCCGTTCCGTTCCATTCCATTCCATTCCATTCCGTTCTACTCGGGTTGATTCCATTCTACTCCATTCCATTCCATTCGATTCCATTCCATTCCATTCCATTCCATTCCGTTCTACTCGGGTTCATTCCATTCCGTTCCGTTCCGTTCCATTCCGTTCCGTTCTATTCCATTCCATTCCATTCCATTCCATTCCATTCCATTCCATTCCATTCCGTTCTACTCGGGTTGATTCCATTCTATTCCATTCCATTCCATTCCATTCCATTCCATTCCATTCCAATCCGTTCTACTCGGGTTGATTCCGTTCCATTCCGTTCTATTCCGTTCCATTCCATTCCATTCCATTCCATTCCATTCCGTTCTACTCGGGTTGATTCCATTCTATTCCATTCCATTCCATTCCATTCCATTCCATTCCATTCCATTCCATTCCATTCCATTCCGTTCAACTCGGGTTGATTCCATTCTATTCCATTCCATTCCATTCTATTCCATTCCATTCCATTCCATTCCATTCCGTTCTACTCGGATTGATTCCATTCCATTCCATTCCGTTCCGTTCCATTCCGTTCCGTTCCGTTCTACTCTGGTTGATTCCACTCTATTCCATTCCATTCCGTTCCATTCCATTCCATTCCGTTCCACTCGGGTTGATCATTCCATTCCATTGCATTCCATTCCATTCCATTCCGTTCCATTCTACTCGGGTTGCTCTTTCCATTCCATTCCATTCCATTCCATTCCATTCCATTCCATTCCATTCCATTCCATTCCATTCCATTCCATTCCGTTCTACTCGGGTTGATTCCGTTCTACTCCATTCCATTCCATTCGATTCCATTCCATTCCATTCCATTCCATTCCGTTCTACTCGGGTTGATTCCATTCTATTCCATTCCATTCCATTCGATTCCATTCCATTCCATTCTATTCCATTCCGTTCCATTCCATTCCATCCCATTCCATTCCATTCCATTCCAATCCGTTCTACTCGGGTTGATTCCATTCCATTCCGTTCCGTTCCGTTCCGTTCCGTTCCGTTCGGTTCTACTCGGGTTGATTCCACTCTATTCCATTCCATTCCGTTCCATTCCATTCCATTCCGTTCTACTCGGGTTGATCATTCCATTCCATTCCATTCCATTCCATTCCATTCCATTCCATTCCATTCCATTCCATTCCATTCCGTTCTACTCGGGTTGATCTTTCCATTCCATTCCATTCCATTCCATTCCATTCCATTCCGTTCTACTCGGGTTGATTCCATTCTATTCCACTCCATTCCATTCCATTCCTTTCCATTCCATTCCAATCCATTCCATTCCATTCCATTCCATTCCATTCCAATCCGTTCTACTCGGGTTGATTCCATTCCATTCCATTCTGTTCCGTTCCGTTCCGTTCTACTCGGGTTGATTCCACTCTATTCCATTCCATTCCATTCCATTCCTTTCTACTCGGATTGATCATTCCATTCCATTCCATTCCATTCCATTCCATTCCATTCCATTTCATTCCATTCCGTTCCATTCTACTTGGGTTGATCATTCCTTTCCATTCCATTCCATTCCATTCCATTCCAATCCATTCAATTCCGTTCTACTCGGGTTCATTCCATTCCATTCCATTCCTTTCCATTCCACTCCATACCATTCCATTCCGTTCTACTCGGGTTGATTCCATTCTATTCAATTCCATCCCATTCCATTCCGTTCCATTCAATTCCATTCCATTCCATTCCATTCCATTCCATTCCATTCCATTCCATTCCACTCGGTTGATTCCATTCTATTCCATTCCATTCCTTTCCATTCCATTCGATTCGATTCGATTCCATTCCATTCTATTCCATTACATTCCATTCCGTTCTACTCGGGTTCATTCCATTCCGTTCCGTTCCGTTCTGTTCCGTTCCGTTCCATTCCATTCCATTCCATTCCATTCCGTTCTACTCGGGTTGATTCCATTCTATTCCATTCCATTCCATTCCATTCGATTCCATTCGATTCCATTCCATTCCATTCCATTCCATTCCATTCCATTCAATTCCTTTCTATTCTACTCGGGTTGATTCCATTCCATTCCATTGCATTCTGTTCCGTTCCATTCTGTTCCGTTCCGTTCCGTTCTACTCTGGTTGATTCCATTCTATTCCATTCCATTCCATTCCATTCCATTCTGTTCTACTCGGGTTGATCATTCCATTCCATTCCATGCCATTCCATTCCATTCCATTCCGTTCCATTCCATTCCATTCCATTCCATTCCGTTCAACTCGGGTTGATTCCATTCCATTCCATTCCATTCCATTCCATTCCATTCCATTCCATTCCGTTCAACTCGGGTTGATTCCATTCTATTCCATTCCATTCCATTCCATTCCATTCAATTCCATTCCATTCCATTCCAATCCGTTCTACTCGGGTTGATTCCATTGCATTCCATTCCGTTCCGTTCCGTTCCATTCCGTTCCGTTCTACTCGGGTTGATTCCACTCTATTCCATTCCATTCCATTCCATTCCTTTCTACTCGGATTGATCATTCCATTCCATTCCATTCCATTCCATTCCATTCCATTCCATTTCATTCCATTCCGTTCCATTCTACTTGGGTTGATCATTCCTTTCCATTCCATTCCATTCCATTCCATTCCAATCCATTCAATTCCGTTCTACTCGGGTTCATTCCATTCCATTCCATTCCTTTCCATTCCACTCCATACCATTCCATTCCGTTCTACTCGGGTTGATTCCATTCCATTCAATTCCATTCCATTCCATTCCATTCCATTCCATTCCATTCCATTCCATTCCACTCGGTTGATTCCATTCTATTCCATTCCATTCCATTCGATTCCATTCGATTCGATTCGATTCGATTCCATTCCATTCCATTCCATTCCATTCCGTTCTACTCGGGTTCATTCCATTCCGTTCCGTTCCGTTCCGTTCCATTCCATTCCATTCCATTCCGTTCTACTCGGGTTGATTCCATTCTACTCCTTTCCATTCCATTCGATTCCATTCCATTCCATTCCATTCCATTCCATTCCGTTCTACTCGGGTTGATTCCATTCTATTCCATTCCATTCCATTCGATTCCATTCCATTCGATTCCATTCCAATCCATTCCATTCCATTCCATTGCATTCCATTCCGTTCTACTCGGGTTCTTTCCATTCCATTCCGTTCCGTTCCGTTCCTTTCCGTTCCGTTCCATTCCATTCCATTCCATTCCATTCCATTCCGTTCTACTCGGGATGATTCCATTCTATTCCATTCCATTCCATTCCATTCCATTCCATTCCATTCCGTTCTACTCGGGTTGATTCCATTCCATTCCGTTCCGTTCCGTTCCATTCCGTTCCGTTCCGTTCTACTCGGGTTGATTCCATTCTATTCCATTCCATTCCTTTCCATTCCATTCCATTCCATTCCATTCCATTCTGTTCTACTCGGGTTGATCATTCCATTCCATTCCATGCCATTCCATTCCATTCCATTCCATTCCATTCCATTCCATTCCATTCCATTCCACTCCTTTCTAGTCGGGTTCATTCCGTTCCATTCCTTTCCATTCCGTCCCATTCCGTTCCGTTCCGTTCCGTTCTATTCCATTCCATTCCATTCCATTCCGTTCTACTCGGGTTGATTCCATTCTATTCCGTTCCATTCCATTCCATTCCATTCCATTCCATTCCATTCCGTTCTACTCGGGTTGATTCCATTCCGTTCCGTTCCGTTCCGTTCCGTTAAGTTCCGTTCTACTCTGGTTGATTCCATTCTATTCCATTCCATTCCATTCCATTCCATTCCATTCTATTCCATTCCATTCCGTTCTACTCGGGTTGATCATTCAATTCCATTCCATTCCATTCCATTCCATTCCATTCCATTCCATTCCATTCCATTCCATTCCATTCTGTTCTGTTCTACTCGGGTTGATCATTCCATTCCATTCCATTCCATTCCATTCCATTCCATTCCATTCCATTCCATTCCATTCCATTCCGTTCTACTCGGGTTGATTCCATTCTATTCCATTCCATTCCATTCCTTTCCATTCGATTCCATTCCATTCCATTCCATTCCATTCCATTCCATTCCCTTCTATTCTACTCGGGTTGATTCCATTCCATTCCATTGCATTGTGTTCAGTTCCGTTCCGTTCCGTTCCGTTCCGTTCTACTTTGGTTGATTCCATTCTATTCCATTCCATTCCATTCCATTCCATTCCATTCCATTCCATTCCATTCCGTTTTACTCGGGTTGATCATTCCATTCCATTCCATTCCTTTCCATTCCGTTCCGTTCTGCTCGTGTTGATCATTCCATTCCATTCCATTCCATTCCATTCCATTCCATTCCATTCCTTTCCATTCCACTCCATTCCATTCCATTCCATTCCATTCCATTCCATTCCATTCCATTCCATTCCATTCCGTTCTCGGGTTTATTCCATTCTATTCCATTCCATTCCGTTCTACTCGGGTTGATCATTCCATTCCATTCCATTCCATTCCATTCCATTCCATTCCATTCCATTCCGTTGCGTTCCATTCCATTCCATTCCATTCCAGTCCATTCCGTTCTACTCGGGTTGAATCCATTCTATTCCATTCCATTCCATTCCATTCCGTTCCCTTCCATTCCATTCCATTCCATTCCATTCTACTCGGGTTGATTCCATTCTATTCCATTCCATTCCATTCCATTCCATTCCATTCCATTCCATTACATTCCATTCCATTCCGTTCTACTCGGGTTGATCACTCCATTCCATTCCATTCCATTCCATTTCATTCCATTCCATTCCATTCCATTCCGTTCTACTCGGGTGGATTATTCCATTCCATTCCATTCCGTTCCATTCCATTCCATTCCATTCCGTTCTACTCGGGTTGATTCTATTCTATTCCATTCCATTCCATTAGATTCCATTTGATTCCATTCCATTCCATTCCATTCCATTCCATTCCATTCCATTCCATTCCATTCCATTCCATTCCATTCTATTCAATTCCATTCCGTTCTACTCAGGTTGATTCCCTTCCACTCCATCCCGTTCCATTCCATTCCGTTCCGTTCCGTTTTACCCGGGTTGATTCCATTCCATTCCATTCCATTCCATTCCATTCCATTCCATTCCATTCCATTCCGTTCCGTTCTACTCGGGTTGATTCCATTCCATTCCGTTCCATTCCGTTCCTTTCCGTTCCGTTCCGTTCCGTTCTATTCCATTCCATTCCATTCCATTCCGTTCTACTCGGGTTGATTCCATTCTATTCCGTTCCATTCCATTCCATTCCATTCCATTCCATTCCATTCCATTCCATTCCATTCCATTCCGTTCTACTCGGGTTGATTCCATTCCGTTCCGTTCCGTTCCGTTCCGTTAAGTTCCGTTCTACTCTGGTTGATTCCATTCTATTCCATTCCATTCCATTCCATTCCATTCCATTCCATTCTATTCCATTCCATTCCGTTCTACTCGGGTTGATCATTCAATTCCATTCCATTCCATTCGACTCCATTCCATTCGATTCCATTTCATTCCGCTCCGCTCTACTCGGATTGATCATTCCGTTCCATTCCTTTCCATTCCATTCCATTCCATTCCATTCCATTCCATTCCATTCCATTCCTTTCCATTCCATTCCATTCCATTCCATTCCATTCCATTCTATTCCGTTCTACTCGGGTTGATTCCATTCCGTTCCGTTCCGCTCCGTTCTGTTCCGTTCTACTTGGGTTTACTCCATTCTATTCCATTTAATTGCATTCCATTCCATTCCATTCCATTCCATTCCATTCCATTCCATTCCATTCCATTCCGTTCTGCTCGGGTTGATCATTCCATTCCATTCCATTCCATTCCATTCTATTCCATTCCATTCCACTCCATTCCATTCCATTCCATTCCACTCCATTCCATTCCATTCCATTCCATTCCATTCCATTCCATTCCATTCCATTACACTGCTTTCCATTCCATTCCATTCCATTCCATTCCATTCCATTCCACTCCTTTCCATTCCATTCCATTCCATTCCATTCCATTCCATTCCATTCCATTCCACTCCTTTCCATTCCATTCCATTCCACTCCATTCCATTCCATTCCATTCCATTCTATTCCGTTCCGTTCTGCTCGGGTTGATCATTCCATTCCATTCCTTTCCATTCCATTCCATTCCATTCCATTCCGTTCTACTCGGGTTGATTCCATTCTATTCAATTCCATTCCAATCCATTCCGCTCCATTCCATTCCATTCCATTCCATTCCATTCCATTCCATTCCATTCCATTCCGTTCTACTCGTGTTCATTCCATTAAATTCCGTTCTGTTCCATTCCGTTCCGTTCCATTCCATTCCATTCCATTCCGTTCTACTTGGCTTGATTCTATTCCATTCCATTCCATTCCTTTCTATTCCATTGAATTCCATTCCATTCCATTCCATTCCATTCCATTCCATTCCGTTCTACTCGGGTTGATTCCATTCCGTTCCGTTCCGTTATGTTCCGTTCCGTTCTACTCGGGTTGATTCCATTCTATTCCATTCCTTTCCATTCCATTCCATTCCATTCCATTCCATTCCATTCCATTCCATTGCATTCCATTCCTCTCTGTTCCATTCCATTCCGTTCTACTTGGGTTGATCATGCCATTCCATTCCATTCCATTCCATTCCATTCAATTCCATTCCTTTCCGTTCTACTCGGGTGGATCATTCCATTCCATTCCATTCCATTCCATTCCATTCCATTCCATTCCATTCCATTCCATTCCATTCCGTTCCGTTCTACTCGGGTTGATTCCATTCTATTCCATTCCATTCCATTCGATTCCACTCGATTCCATTCCATTCCATTCGATTCCACTCGATTCCATTCGATTCCGTTCGATTCCATTCCATTCCATTCCATTCCGTTCTACTCGTGTTGATTCCTTTCCACTCCATTCCTTTCCGTTCCATTCCATTCCATTCCATTCCATTCCGTTCTACTCGGGTTGATCATTCCATTCCATTCCATTCCATTCCATTCCATTCCATTCCATTCCATTCCGTTCCATTCTACTCGGGTTCATTCCACTCCATTCCTTTCCGTTCCATTCCTTTCCGTTCCATTCCATTCCATTCCATTCCATTCCGTTCAACTCGGGTTGATTCCATTCTATTCAATTCCGTTCCATTCGATTCCATTCCATTCCATTCCATTCCATTCCATTCCATTCCATTCCATTCCATTCCATTCCGTTCTACTCGGGTTGATTCCATTCTATTCCATTCCATTACATTCGATTCCATTCCATTCCATTCCATTCCATTCCATTCCATTCCATTCCATTCCATTGCATTCCATTCCGTTCTACTCGGGTTCTTTCCATTCCATTCTGTTGCGTTCCATTCCATTCCATTCCATTCCAGTCCATTCCGTTCTACTCGGGTTGAATCCATTCTATTCCATTCCATTCCATTCCATTCCGTTCCATTCCATTCCATTCCATTCCATTCCGTTCTACTCGGGTTGATTCCATTCTATTCCATTCCATTCCATTCCATTCCATTCCATTCCATTCCATTCCGTTCCGTTCTGCAAGGGGTGATCATTCCATTCCATTCCATTTCATTCCATTCCATTGCATTCCATTCCATTCCACTCCATTCCAATCCGTTCTACTCGGGTTGATTCCATTCTATTGCATCCCATTCCATTCCATTCCATTCCATTCCATTCCATTATGTTCTACTCGAGTTGATTCCATTCTATTAAATTCCACTCCATTCTATTCCATTCCATTCCATTCCATTCCATTCCATTCCATTCCATTCCATTCCGTTCTGTGAGTGTTGATCTTTCCATTCCATTCCATTCCATTCCATTCCATTCCATTCCATTCCATTCCATTCCATTCCATTCCATTCTATTTCATTTCTTTCTACTCGGGTTGATTCCATTCCACTCCATTCCATTCCGTTCCATTCCGCTCCGTTCCGTTCGGTTCTACTCGGGTTTATTCCATTCTATTCCATTCCATTCCATTCCATTCCATTCCATTCCCTTCCATTCCATTCCATTCCATTCCATTCCATTCCATTCTACTCGGGTTGATTCCATTCTATTCCATTCCATTCCATTCCATTCCATTCCATTCCATTCCATTCCAATCCATTCTACTCGGGTTGATTCCGTTCCATTCCGTTCCATTCCGTTCCATTCCATTCCATTCCATTCCATTCCATTCCGTTCTACTCGGGTTGATTCCATTCTATTCCATTCCATTCCATTCGATTCCATTCCATTCCATTCCATTCCTTTCCATTCCATTCCATTCCTTTCCATTCCATTCCGTTCAACTCGGGTTGATTCCATTCTATTCCATTCCATTCCATTCCATTCCATTCAATTCCATTCCATTCCATTCCACTCCGTTTTACTCGGGTTGATTCCATTCCATTCCGTTCCGTTCCATTCCGTTCCGTTCCATTCTACTCGGGTTGATTCCACTCTATTCCATTCCATTCCGTTCCATTCCATTCCATTACGTTCTACTCGGGTTGATCATTCCATTCCATTTCATTCCATTCCATTCCATTCCATTCCGTTCTGTTCTACTCTGGTTGATCTTTCCATTCCATTCCATTCCATTCCATTCCATTCCATTCCATTCCATTCCATTCCATTCCGTTCTACTCGGGTTGATCATTCCATTCCATTCCATTCCATTCTATTCTACTCTGGTTGATTCCATTCCATTCCATTGCATTCTGTTCCGTTCCGTTCTGTTCCGTTCCGTTCCATTCTACTCTGGTTGATTCCATTCTATTCCATTCCATTCCATTCCATTCCATTCCATTCCATTCCATTCCATTCCATTCCATTCCGTTTTACTCTGGTTGATCATTCCATTCCATTCCATTCCTTTCCATTCCCTTCCGTTCTGCTCGTGTTGATCATTCCATTCCATTCCATTCCATTCCATTCCATTCCATTCCATTCCATTCCATTCCATTCCTTTCCATTCCACTCCATTCCATTCCATTTCTTTCCATTCCATTCCATTCCGTTCCGTTCTACTCGGGTTTATTCCATTCTATTCCATTCCATTCCGTTCTGCTCGGGTTGATCATTCCATTCCATTCCATTCCATTCCATTCCATTCCATTCCATTCCATTCCATCCCATTCCATTCCTTTCCATTCTATTCCCTTCCGTTCTGCTAGGGTTGATCATTCCATTCCATTCCATTCCATTCCATTCCATTTCATTGCATTCCATTCCATTCCATTCCATTCCATTCCATTCCGTTCTACTCGGGTTGACTCCATTCTATTCCACTCCATTCCATTCCATTCCATTCCATTCCATTCCATTCCATTCCATTCCATTCCATTCCATTCCATTCCATTCCATTCCATTCCATTCCGTTCTACTCGGGTTCATTCCATTCCGTTCCGTTCCGTTCCGTTCCGTTCCGTTCCATTCCATTCCATTCCATTCCGTTCTACTCGGGTTGATTCCATTCTACTCCATTCCATTCCATTCGATTCCATTCCATTCCATTCCGTTCTACTCGGGTTCATTCCATTCCGTTTCGTTCCGTTCCATTCCGTTCCGTTCCATTCCATTCCATTCCATTCCATTCCATTCCATTCCATTCCACTCCATACCATTCCATTCCGTTCTACTCGGGTTGATTCCATTCTATTCCATTCCATTCCATTCCATTCCATTCCATTCCATTCCATTCCAATCCGTTCTACTAGGGTTGATTCCGTTCCATTCCGTTCCATTCCGTTCCATTCCATTCCATTCCATTCCATTCCATTCCGTTCTACTAGGGTTGAATCCATTCTATTCCATTCCATTCCATTCCATTCCATTCCATTCCATTCCATTCCATTCCATTCCATTCCATTCCTTTCCATTCCATTCCATTCCGTTCAACTCGGGTTGATTCCATTCTATTCCATTCCATTCCATTCTATTCCATTCCATTCCATTCCATTCCATTCCGTTCTACTCGGATTGATTCCATTCCATTCCATTCCGTTCCGTTCCGTTCTACTCGGGTTGATTCCACTCTATTCCATTCCATTCCGTTCCATTCCATTCCATTCCGCTCCACTCGGGTTGATCATTCCATTCCATTCTATTGCATTCTATTCCATTCCATTCCGTTCCGTTCTACTCGGGTTGATCTTTCCATTCCATTCCATTCCATTCCATTCCATTCCATTCCATTCCATTCCATTCCATTCCATTCCATTCCATTCCGTTCTACTCGGGTTGATTCCATTCTATTCCACTCAATTCCATTCCATTCCATTCCATTCCATTCCATTCCGTTCTACTCGGGTTGATTCCATTCTATTCCATTCCATTCCATTCGATTCCATTCCATTCCATTCCATTCCATTCCATTCCATTGCATTCCATTCCGTTCTACTCAGTTTGATTCCATTCCATTCCATTCCATTATGTTCCATTCCGCTCCGTTCCGTTCCGTTCTACTCGTGTTTATTACATTCTATTCCATTCCATTCCATTCCATTCCATTCCATTCCATTCCATTCCATTCCATTCCATTCCATTCCATTATATTCCTTTCCGTTCCATTGCATTCCATTCCAGTCCATTCCATTCAATTCGATTCTGTTCAACCCGGGTAGATTCCATACCATTCCATTCCTTTGCATTCCATTCCATTCCATTCCATTCCATTCCATTCCATTCCATTCCATTCCATTCCACTCCATTAGGTTCTACTCGGGTGGATTCCATTCCATTCCATTCCATTCTGTTCCATTCCATTCCATTCCAATCCATTCCATTCCATTCCATTCCGTTCTACTCTGGTAGATTCCATACCATTCCAATCCATTACATTCCATTCCATTCCATTCCATTCCAATCCATTCCATTCCATTCCATTCCATTCCATTCCATTCCATTCCATTACATTCCATTCCGTTCTACTCGGGTTGATTCCATTCCGTTCCGTTCCTCTCCGTTCTGTTCCGTTCTACTCGGGTTTACTCCATTCTATTCCATTCCATTCCATTCCATTCCATTCCATTCCATTCCATTCCATTCCATTCCATTCCATTCCGTTCAGCAAGGGTTGATCATTCCATTCCATTCCATTCCATTCCATTCCATTCCATTCCATTCCATTCCATTCCATTCCGCTCTACTCGCGTTGATTCCATTCTACTCCATTCCATTCCATTCGATTCCATTCCATTCCATTCCATTCCATTACGTTCTACTCGGGTTGATTCCATTCTATTCCATTGCATTCCATTCGATTCCATTCCATTCCTTTCCATTGCATTCCATTCCGTTCTACTCAGGTTGATTCCATTCCATTCCATTCCATTCCGTTCCATTCCGCTCCATTCCTTTCCGTTCTACTCGTGTTTATTCCATTCTATTCCATTCCATTCCATTCCATTCCATTCCATTCCATTCCATTCCATTCCATTCCATTCCATTCCATTCTACTCGGGTTGATTCCATTCTATTCCATTCCATTCCATTCCATTCCATTCCAATCCGTTCTACTCGGGTTGATTCCGTTCCATTCCGTTCCATTCCATTCCGTTCCATTTCATTCCATTCCATTCCATTCCGTTCTACTCGGGTTGATTCCATTCTATTCCATTCCATTCCATTCGATTCAATTCCTTTCCATTCCATTCCATTCTTTTCCATTCCATTCCATTCCTTTCCATTCCATTCCGTTCAACTAGGGTTGATTCCATTCTATTCCATTCCATTCCATTCCATTCCATTCCATTCCATTCCATTCCATTCCGTTCTACTCGGGTTGATTCCATTCCATTCCATTCCGTTCCGTTCCGTTCCGTTCCATTTTACTCGGGTTGATACCACTCTATTCCATTCCATTCCGTTCCATTCCATTCCATTCCGTTATACTCGGGTTGATCATTCCATTCCATTCCATTCCATTCCATTCCATTCCATTCCGTTCTGTTCTACTCTGGTTGATCTTTCCATTCCATTCCATTCCATTCCATTGCGTTCCATTCCATTCCATTCCATTCCATTCCATTCCATTCCATTCCGTTCTACTCGGGTTGATTCCGTTCTACTCCATTCCATTCCATTCCATTCCATTCCATTCCATTCCATTCCATTCCGTTCTACTCGGGTTGATTCCATTCTATTCCATTCCATTCCATTCGATTCCATTCCAATCCATTCCATTCCATTCCATTCCGTTCTACTCTGGTAGATTCCATACCATTCCAATCCATTACATTCCATTCCATTCCATTCCATTCCAATCCATTCCATTCCATTCCATTCCATTCCATTCCATTCCATTCCATTACATTCCATTCCGTTCTACTCGGGTTGATTCCATTCCGTTCCGTTCCTCTCCGTTCTGTTCCGTTCTACTCGGGTTTACTCCATTCTATTCCATTCCATTCCATTCCATTCCATTCCATTCCATTCCATTCCATTCCATTCCATTCCGTTCAGCAAGGGTTGATCATTCCATTCCATTCCATTCCATTCCATTCCATTCCATTCCATTCCATTCCATTCCATTCCATTCCGCTCTACTCGCGTTGATTCCATTCTACTCCATTCCATTCCATTCGATTCCATTCCATTCCATTCCATTCCATTACGTTCTACTCGGGTTGATTCCATTCTATTCCATTGCATTCCATTCGATTCCATTCCATTCCTTTCCATTGCATTCCATTCCGTTCTACTCAGGTTGATTCCATTCCATTCCATTCCATTCCGTTCCATTCCGCTCCATTCCTTTCCGTTCTACTCGTGTTTATTCCATTCTATTCCATTCCATTCCATTCCATTCCATTCCATTCCATTCCATTCCATTCCATTCCATTCCATTCCATTCTACTCGGGTTGATTCCATTCTATTCCATTCCATTCCATTCCATTCCATTCCAATCCGTTCTACTCGGGTTGATTCCGTTCCATTCCGTTCCATTCCATTCCGTTCCATTTCATTCCATTCCATTCCATTCCGTTCTACTCGGGTTGATTCCATTCTATTCCATTCCATTCCATTCGATTCAATTCCTTTCCATTCCATTCCATTCTTTTCCATTCCATTCCATTCCTTTCCATTCCATTCCGTTCAACTAGGGTTGATTCCATTCTATTCCATTCCATTCCATTCCATTCCATTCCATTCCATTCCATTCCATTCCGTTCTACTCGGGTTGATTCCATTCCATTCCATTCCGTTCCGTTCCATTCCGTTCCATTTTACTCGGGTTGATACCACTCTATTCCATTCCATTCCGTTCCATTCCATTCCATTCCGTTATACTCGGGTTGATCATTCCATTCCATTCCATTCCATTCCATTCCATTCCATTCCGTTCTGTTCTACTCTGGTTGATCTTTCCATTCCATTCCATTCCATTCCATTGCGTTCCATTCCATTCCATTCCATTCCATTCCATTCCATTCCATTCCGTTCTACTCGGGTTGATTCCGTTCTACTCCATTCCATTCCATTCCATTCCATTCCATTCCATTCCATTCCATTCCGTTCTACTCGGGTTGATTCCATTCTATTCCATTCCATTCCATTCGATTCCATTCCATTCCATTCCGTTGCATTCCATTCCGTTCTACTCAGGTTGATTCCATTGCATTCCATTCCATTCCGTTCCATTCCGCTCCGTTCCGTTCCGTTCTACTCATGTTTATTCCATTCTATTCCATTCCATTCCATTCCATTCGATTCGATTCCATTCCATTCCATTCCATTCCATTCCTTTCCATTCCGTTCTACTCTTGCTCATTCCATTCCATTCCGTTCCGTTCCGTTCCGTTCCGTTCCGTTCCGTTCCGTTCCATTCCATTCCATTCATTTCCATTCCATTCCATTCCATTCCATTCCGTTCTACTCGGGTTGATTCCATTTCATTCCGTTCCGTTCCATTCCGTTCCGTTCCGTTCCGTTCTACTCGGGTTGATTCCACTCTATTCCATTCCATTCCGTTCCATTCCATTCCTTTCCGTTCTCCTCGGGTTGATCATTCCATTCCATTATATTCCATTCCATTCCGTTCCGTACTACTCGGGTTGATCTTTCCATTCCATTCCATTCCATTCCATTCCATTCCAATCCGTTCTACTCGGGTTGTTTCCATTCTATTCCACTCCATTCCATTCCATTCCTTTCCATTCCATTCCAATCCATTCCATTCCATTCCATTCCATTCCATTCCATTCCATTCCATTCCATTCCGTTCTATTGGAGTACATTCCATTCCATTCTGTTCCGTTCCGTTCCGTTCCGTTCCATTCCATTCCATTCAATTCCGTTCTACTCGGGTTGATTCCATTCTATTCCATTCCATTCCATTCCATTCCATTCCATTCCATTCCATTCCATTCAATTCCATTCCATTCCGTTCCATTATTCTCTGGTTGATTCCAGTCTATTCCATTCCATTCCATTCCATTCCATTAGATTCCATTCCATTCCATTCCGTTCCATTCCATTCCGTTCTACTCGGGTTCATTCCATTCCTTTCCGTACTGTTCCGTTCCGTTCCGTTCCATTCCATTCCATTCCATTCCATTCCGTTCTACTCGGGTTGATTCCATTCTATTCCATTCCATTCCATTCCATTCCATTCCATTCCATTCCGTTCCGTCCTACTCGGGTTGATCATTCCATTCCATTCCATTCCATTCCATTCCATTCCATTCCGTTCTACTCGGGTGGATCATTCCATTCCATTCCATTCCATTCCATTCCATTCCATTCCATTCCTTTCCATTCCGTTCAACTCGGGTTTATTCCAATCTATTCCATTCTATTCCATTCCATTCCATTCCATTCCAATCCGTTCTACTCGGGTTTATTCCATTCCATTCCGTTCCGTTCCGTTCCGTTCCGTTCCATTCTACTCGGGTTGATTCCACTCTTTTCCATTCCATTCCAGTCCATTCCGTTCCATTCCATTCCATTCCGTTCTACTCGGGTTAATCATTCCATTCCATTCCATTCCATTCCATTCCATTCCATTCCATTCCATTCCATTCCATTCAATTCCATTCCATTCCGTTCTACTCGGGTTGATAATTCGATTCCATTCCATTCCATTCCATTCCATTCCATTCCATTCCATTCCATTCCATTCCATTCCATTCCATTCCGCAATACTCGCGTTGATTGCATTCTACTCCATTCCTTTCCATTCGATTCCATTCCATTCCATTCCATTCCATTCCGTTCTACTCGGGTTGATTCCATTCTATTCCATTCCATTCCATTCCATTCCATTCCATTCCATTCCATTCCTTTCCATTGCATTCCATTCCGTTCTACTCAGGTTGATTCCATTCCATTCCATTCCATTCCGTTCCATTCCGCTCCGTTCCGTTCCGTTCTACTCGTGTTTATTCCATTCTATTCCATTCCATTCCATTCCATTCCATTCCATTCCATTCCATTCTACTCGGGTTGATTCCATTCTATTCCATTCCATTCCATTCCAATCCGTTCTACTCCGGTTGATTCCGTTCCGTTCCCTTCCATTCCATTCCGTTCCATTTCATTCCATTCCATTCCATTCCGTTCTACTCGGGTTGATTCCATTCTATTCCATTCCATTCCATTCGATTCCATTCCATTCCATTCCATTCCATTCCATTCCTTTCCATTCCATTCCATTCCTTTCCATTCCATTCCGTTCAACTCGGGTTGATTCCGTTCTATTCCATTCCATTCCATTCCATTCCATTCCATTCCATTCCTTTCTACTCGGGTTGATTCCATTCCATTCCGTTCCGTTCCGTTCTGTTCCGTTCCATTCTACTCGGGTTGATTCCTTTCTATTCCATTCCATTCCATTCCATTCCATTCCATTCCATTCCATTCCATTCCATTCCGTTCAACTCGGGTTGACTCCATTCTATTCCATTCCATTCCATTCTATTCCATTGCATTCCATTCCATTCCATTCCGTTCTACTCGGATTGATTCCATTCCATTCCATTCCGTTCCGTTCCATTCCGTTCCGTTCCGTTCTACTCGGGTTGATTCCACTCTATTCCATTCCATTCCGTTCAATTCCATTCCATTCCGTTCCACTCGGGTTGATCATTCCATTCCATTCCGTTGCATTCCATTCCATTCCATTCCGTTCCATTCTACTCGCGTTGATCTTTCCATTCCATTCCATTCCATTCCATTCCATTCCATTCCGTTCTACTCGTGTTGATTCCATTCTATTCCACTCCATTCCATTCCATTCCATTCCATTCCAATCCATTCCATTCCATTCCATTCCATTCCCTTCCGTTCTACTCGAGTTCATTCCATTCCGTTCCGTTCCGTTCCGTTCCGTTCCATTCCATTCCATTCCATTCCGCTCTACTCGCGTTGATTCCATTCTACTCCATTCCATTCCATTCGATTCCATTCCATTCCATTCCATTCCATTCCATTCCGTTCTACTCGGATTGATTCCATTCTATTCCATTCCATTCCATTCGATTCCATTCCATTCCATTCCATTCCATTCCGTTGCATTCCATTCCGTTCTACTCAGGTTGATTCCATTGCATTCCATTCGATTCCGTTCCATTCCGCTCCGTTCCGTTCCGTTCTACTCATGTTTATTCCATTCTATTCCATTCCATTCCATTCCATTCCATTCCATTCCATTCCATTCCATTCTATTCCATTCCATTCCGTTCTACTCGGGTTGATCATTCCATTCCATTCGATTCCATTCGATTCGATTCCATTCCATTCCATTCCATTCCATTCCTTTCCATTCCGTTCTACTCTTGCTCATTCCATTCCATTCCGTTCCGTTCCGTTCCGTTCCGTTCCGTTCCATTCCATTCCATTCATTTCCATTCCATTCCATTCCATTCCATTCCGTTCTACTCGGGTTGATTCCATTCTATTCCGTTCCATTCCTTTCCATTCCATTCCATTCCATTCCATTCCATTCCATTCCATTCCAATCCGTTCTACTCGGGTTGATTCCGTTCCATTCCGTTCCATTCCGTTCCGTTCCATTCCATTCCATTCCATTCCATTCCGTTCTACTCGAGTTGATTCCATTCTATAACATTCCATTCCATTCGATTCCATTCAATTCCATTCCATTCCATTCCATTCCATTCCATTCCATTCCGTTCCATTCCATTCCATTCCGTTCAACTCTGGTTGATTTCATTCTATTCCATTCCATTCCATTCCATTCCATTCCATTCCATTCCATTCCAATTCGTTCTACTCGGGTTGATTCCATTTCATTCCGTTCCGTTCCATTTCGTTCCGTTCCGTTCCGTTCTACTCGGGTTGATTCCACTCTATTCCATTCCATTCCGTTCCATTCCATTCCTTTCCGTTCTACTCGGGTTGATCATTCCATTCCATTATATTCCATTCCATTCCGTTCCGTACTACTCGGGTTGATCTTTCCATTCCATTCCATTCCATTCCATTCCATTCCAATCCGTTCTACTCGGGTTGTTTCCATTCTATTCCACTCCATTCCATTCCATTCCTTTCCATTCCATTCCAATCCATTCCATTCCATTCCATTCCATTCCATTCCATTCCGTTCTACTCGGGTTGATTCCATTCTATTCCATTCCATTCCATTCCATTCCATTCCATTCCATTCCATTCCGTTCCGTTCTTCTCTGGTTGATTCCAGTCTATTCCATTCCATTCCATTCCATTCCATTAGATTCCATTCCATTCCATTCCGTTCCATTCCATTCCGTTCTACTCGGGTTCATTCCATTCCTTTCCGTACTGTTCCGTTCCGTTCCGTTCCATTCCATTCCATTCCATTCCATTCCGTTCTACTCGGGTTGATTCCATTCTATTCCATTCCATTCCATTCCATTCCATTCCATTCCATTCCATTCCGTTCCGTTCTTCTCTGGTTGATTCCAGTCTATTCCATTCCATTCCATTCCATTCCATTAGATTCCATTCCATTCCATTCCGTTCCATTCCATTCCGTTCTACTCGGGTTCATTCCATTCCTTTCCGTACTGTTCCGTTCCGTTCCGTTCCATTCCATTCCATTCCATTCCATTCCGTTCTACTCGGGTTGATTCCATTCTATTCCATTCCATTCCATTCCATTCCATTCCATTCCATTCCGTTCCGTTCTACTCGGGTTGATCATTCCATTCCATTCCATTCCATTCCATTCCATTCCATTCCGTTCTACTCGGGTGGATCATTCCATTCCATTCCATTCCATTCCATTCCGTTCCGTTCCGTTCCGTTCCGTTCCATTCTACTCGGGTTGATTCCACTCTATTCCATTCCATTCCAGTCCATTCCGTTCCATTCCATTCCATTCCGTTCTACTCGGGTTAATCATTCCATTCCATTCCATTCCATTCCATTCCATTCCATTCCATTCCATTCCATTCCGTTCTACTCGGGTTGATCATTCGATTCCATTCCATTCCATTCCATTCCATTCCATTCCATTCCATTCCATTCCATTCCATTCCATTCCATTCCGCTCTACTCGCGTTGATTCCATTCTGCTCCATTCCTTTCCATTCGATTCCATTCCATTCCATTCCATTCCATTCCGTTCTACTCGGGTTGATTCCATTCTATTCCATTCCATTCCATTCCATTCCATTCCATTCCATTCCGTTCCATTGCATTCCATTCCGTTCTACTCAGGTTGATTCCATTCCATTCCATTCCATTCCGTTCCATTCCGCTCCGTTCCGTTCCGTTCTACTCGTGTTTATTCCATTCTATTCCATTCCATTCCATTCCATTCCATTCCATTCCATTCCTTTCCATTCTACTCGGGTTGATTCCATTCTATTCCATTCCATTACATTCCAATCCGTTCTACTCGGGTTGATTCCGTTCCGTTCCCTTCCATTCCATTCCGTTCCATTTCATTCCATTCCATTCCGTTCTACTCGGGTTGATTCCATTCTATTCCATTCCATTCCATTCGATTCCATTCCATTCCATTCCATTCCATTCCTTTCCATTCCATTCCATTCCTTTCCATTCCATTCCGTTCAACATGGGTTGATTCCATTCTATTCCATTCCATTCCATTCCATTCCATTCCATTCCATTCCATTCCGTTCTACTCGGGTTGATTCCATTCCATTCCGTTCCGTTCCGTTCCGTTCCATTCTACTCGGGTTGATTCCTTTCTATTCCATTCCATTCCATTCCATTCCATTCCATTCCATTCCATTCCATTCCATTCCATTCCATTCCATTCCGTTCAACTCGGGTTGACTCCATTCTATTCCATTCCATTCCATTCTATTCCATTCCATTCCATTCCATTCCGTTCTACTCGGATTGATTCCATTCCATTCCATTCCGTTCCGTTCAATTCCGTTCCGTTCCGTTCTACTCGGGTTGATTCCACTCTATTCCATTCCATTCCGTTCCATTCCATTCCATTCCGTTCCACTCGGGTTGATCATTCCATTCCATTCCATTGCATTCCATTCCATTCCATTCCGTTCCATTCTACTCGCGTTGATCTTTCCATTCCATTCCATTCCATTCCATTCCATTCCATTCCGTTCTACTCGTGTTGATTCCATTCTATTCCACTCCATTCCATTCCATTCCATTCCATTCCAATCCATTCCATTCCATTCCATTCCATTCCCTTCCGTTCTACTCGAGTTCATTCCATTCCGTTCCGTTCCGTTCCGTTCCGTTCCATTCCATTCCATTCCATTCCGCTCTACTCGCGTTGATTCCATTCTACTCCATTCCATTCCATTCGATTCCATTCCATTCCATTCCATTCCATTCCATTCCGTTCTACTCGGGTTGATTCCATACTATTCCATTCCATTCCATTCGATTCCATTCCATTCCATTCCATTCCATTCCATTCCATTCCATTCCATTGCATTCTATTCCGTTCTACTCAGGTTGATTCCATTCCATTCCATTCCATTCCGTTCCATTCCGCTCCGTTCCGTTCCGTTCTACTCGTGTTTATTCCATTCCATTCCATTCCATTCCATTCCATTCCATTTCCTTCCATTCCATTCCATTCCATTCCATTCCATTCCATTCTACTCGGGTTGATTCCATTCTATTCCATTGCATTCCATTCCATTCCATTCCAATCCATTCCATTCCATTCCAATCCGTTCTACTCGGGTTGATTCCGTTCCATTCCGTTCCATTCCGTTCTACTCGGGTTGATTCCATTCTATGCCATTCCATTCCATTCCATTCAATTCCATTCCATTCCATTCCTTTCCATTCCATTCCGTTCAACTCGGGTTGATTCCATTCTATTCCATTCCATTCCATTCCATTCCATTCCATTCCATTCCATTCCGTTCTACTCGGGTTGATTCCATTCCATTCCGTTCCGTTCCGTTCCGTTCCGTTCCATTCTACTCGGGTGGATTCCACTCTATTCCATTCCATTCCGTTCCATTCCGTTCCATTCCGTTCTACTCGGGTTGATCATTCCATTCCATTCCATTCCATTCCATTCCATTCCATTCCATTCCATTCCGTTCTGTTCTACTCGGGTTGATCTTTCCATTCCATTCCATTCCATTCCATTCCATTCCATTCCATTCCATTCCATTCCATTCCATTCCATTCCGTTCTACTCGGGTTGATTCCATTCTATTCCACTCCATTCCATTCCATTCCATTCCATTCCATTCCATTCCATTCCATTCCGTTCCATTCCATTCCGTTCTACTCGGGTTCATTCCATTCCTTTCCGTACTGTTCCGTTCCGTTCCGTTCCATTCCATTCCATTCCATTCCATTCCGTTCTACTCGGGTTGATTCCATTCTATTCCATTCCATTCCATTCCATTCCATTCCATTCCATTCCGTTCCGTTCTACTCGGGTTGATCATTCCATTCCATTCCATTCCATTCCATTCCATTCCATTCCGTTCTACTCGGGTGGATCATTCCATTCCATTCCATTCCATTCCATTCCGTTCCGTTCCGTTCCGTTCCGTTCCATTCTACTCGGGTTGATTCCACTCTATTCCATTCCATTCCAGTCCATTCCGTTCCATTCCATTCCATTCCGTTCTACTCGGGTTAATCATTCCATTCCATTCCATTCCATTCCATTCCATTCCATTCAATTCCATTCCATTCCGTTCTACTCGGGTTGATCATTCGATTCCATTCCATTCCATTCCATTCCATTCCATTCCATTCCATTCCATTCCATTCAATTCCATTCCATTCCGCTCTACTCGCGTTGATTCCATTCTGCTCCATTCCTTTCCATTCGATTCCATTCCATTCCATTCCATTCCATTCCGTTCTACTCGGGTTGATTCCATTCTATTCCATTCCATTCCATTCCATTCCATTCCATTCCATTCCATTCCGTTCCATTGCATTCCATTCCGTTCTACTCAGGTTGATTCCATTCCATTCCATTCCATTCCGTTCCATTCCGCTCCGTTCCGTTCCGTTCTACTCGTGTTTATTCCATTCTATTCCATTCCATTCCATTCCATTCCATTCCATTCCATTCCATTCCATTCTACTCGGGTTGATTCCATTCTATTCCATTCCATTCCATTCCAATCCGTTCTACTCGGGTTGATTCCGTTCCGTTCCCTTCCATTCCATTCCGTTCCATTTCATTCCATTCCATTCCGTTGTACTCGGGTTGATTCCATTCTATTCCATTCCATTCCATTCGATTCCATTCCATTCCATTCCATTCCATTCCTTTCCATTCCATTCCATTCCTTTCCATTCCATTCCGTTCAACACGGGTTGATTCCATTCTATTCCATTCCATTCCATTCCATTCCATTCCATTCCATTCCATTCCGTTCTACTCGGGTTGATTCCATTCCATTCCGTTCCGTTCCGTTCCGTTCCATTCTACTCGGGTTGATTCCTTTCTATTCCATTCCATTCCATTCCATTCCATTCCATTCCATTCCATTCCATTCCATTCCATTCCATTCCATTCCGTTCAACTCGGGTTGACTCCATTCTATTCCATTCCATTCCATTCTATTCCATTCCATTCCATTCCATTCCGTTCTACTCGGATTGATTCCATTCCATTCCATTCCGTTCCGTTCAATTCCGTTCCGTTCCGTTCTACTCGGGTTGATTCCACTCTATTCCATTCCATTCCGTTCCATTCCATTCCATTCCGTTCCACTCGGGTTGATCATTCCATTCCATTCCATTGCATTCCATTCCATTCCATTCCGTTCCATTCTACTCGCGTTGATCTTTCCATTCCATTCCATTCCATTCCATTCCATTCCATTCCGTTCTACTCGTGTTGATTCCATTCTATTCCACTCCATTCCATTCCATTCCATTCCATTCCAATCCATTCCATTCCATTCCATTCCATTCCCTTCCGTTCTACTCGAGTTCATTCCATTCCGTTCCGTTCCGTTCCGTTCCGTTCCATTCCATTCCATTCCATTCCGCTCTACTCGCGTTGATTCCATTCTACTCCATTCCATTCCATTCGATTCCATTCCATTCCATTCCATTCCATTCCATTCCATTCCGTTCTACTCGGGTTGATTCCATACTATTCCATTCCATTCCATTCGATTCCATTCCATTCCATTCCATTCCATTCCATTCCATTCCATTCCATTGCATTCTATTCCGTTCTACTCAGGTTGATTCCATTCCATTCCATTCCATTCCGTTCCATTCCGCTCCGTTCCGTTCCGTTCTACTCGTGTTTATTCCATTCTATTCCATTCCATTCCATTCCATTCCATTCCATTCCATTTCCTTCCATTCCATTCCATTCCATTCCATTCCATTCTACTCGGGTTGATTCCATTCTATTCCATTGCATTCCATTCCATTCCATTCCAATCCATTCCATTCCATTCCAATCCGTTCTACTCGGGTTGATTCCGTTCCATTCCGTTCCATTCCGTTCTACTCGGGTTGATTCCATTCTATGCCATTCCATTCCATTCCATTCAATTCCATTCCATTCCATTCCTTTCCATTCCATTCCGTTCAACTCGGGTTGATTCCATTCTATTCCATTCCATTCCATTCCATTCCATTCCATTCCATTCCATTCCGTTCTACTCGGGTTGATTCCATTCCATTCCGTTCCGTTCCGTTCCGTTCCGTTCCATTCTACTCGGGTGGATTCCACTCTATTCCATTCCATTCCGTTCCATTCCGTTCCATTCCGTTCTACTCGGGTTGATCATTCCATTCCATTCCATTCCATTCCATTCCATTCCATTCCATTCCATTCCGTTCTGTTCTACTCGGGTTGATCTTTCCATTCCATTCCATTCCATTCCATTCCATTCCATTCCATTCCATTCCATTCCATTCCATTCCATTCCGTTCTACTCGGGTTGATTCCATTCTATTCCACTCCATTCCATTCCATTCCATTCCATTCCATTCCATTCCATTCCAATCCATTCCATTCCATTCCATTCCATTCCGTTCTACTCGGGTTGATTCCATTCTACTCCATTCCATTCCATTCGATTCCATTCCATTCCATTCCATTCCTTTCCGTTCTACTCGGGTTGATTCCATTCTATTCCATTCCATGCCATTCGATTCCATTCCATTCCATTCCATTGCATTCCACTCCGTTGTACTCAGGTTGATTCCATTGCATTCCATTCCATTCTTTTCCATTCCATTCCATTCCATTCCATTCCATTCCATTCCAATCCGTCCTACTCGGGTTGATTCCGTTCCATTCCGTTCCATTCCGTTCCGTTCCATTCCATTCCATTCCTTTCCATTCCATTCCATTCCATTCCGTTCTACTCGGGTTGATTCCATTCTATTCCTTTCCATTCCATTCCATTCCATTCGATTCCATTCCATTCCCTTCCATTCCATTCCATTCCATTCCGTTCCATTCCCTTCCATTCCATTCCTTTCCATTCCATTCCGTTCAACTCGGGTTGATTCCATTCTATTCCATTCCATTCCATTCCATTCCATTCCATTCCATTCCATTCCAATCCGTTCTACTCGGGTTGATTCCATTCCATTCCGTTCCGTTCCGTTCCGTTCCGTTCCGTTCTGTTCCGTTCTACTCGGGTTGATTCCACTCTATTCCATTCCATTCCGTTCCATTCCATTCCATTCCGTTCTACTCGGGTTGATCATTCCATTCCATTCCATTCCATTCCATTCCGTTCCGTTCTACTCGGGTTGATCTTTCCATTCCATTCCATTCCATTCCATTCCATTCCATTCCATTCCATTCCGTTCTACTCGAGTTCATTCCATTCCATTCCGTTCTGATCCGTTCCGTTCCGTTCCATTCCATTCCATTCCATTCCATTCTACTCGGGTTGATTCCATTCTATTCCATTCCATTGCATTCCATTCCATTCCGTTCCATTCCGCTCCGTTCCGTTCCGTTCTACTCGTGTTTATTCCATTCTATTCCATTCCATTCCATTCCATTCCATTCCATTCCATTCCATTCCGTTCTACTCGGGTTGATCATTCCATTCCATTCCATTACATTCCATTCCATTCCATTCCATTCCGTTCCGTTCTACTCGGGTTGATTATTCCTTTCTATTCCATTCCTTTCCATTCCATTCCAATCCATTCCATTCCGTTCTACTCGGGTTCATTCCATTCCGTTCCGTTCTGTTCCGTTCCGTTCCATTCCATTCCATTCCATTCCGTTCTACTCGGGTTGATTCCATTCTACTCCATTCCATTCCATTCGATTCCATTCCATTCCATTCCATTCCATTCCGTTCTACTCTGGTTCATTCCATTCCGTTACGTTCCGTTCCATTCCGTTCTGTTCCATTCCATTCCATTCCATTCCATTCCATTCCATTCCATTCCATTCCATTCCATTCCGTTCTACTCGGGTTGATTCCATTCTATTCCATTCCATTCCATTCCATTCCATTCCATTCCATTCCAATCCGTTCTACTCGGGTTGATTCCGTTCCATTCCGTTCTATTCCGTTCCATTCCATTCCATTCCATTCCATTCCATTCCATTCCATTCTGTTCTACTCGGATTGATTCCATTCTATTCCATTCCATTCCATTCCATTCCATTCCATTCCATTCCGTTCAACTCGGGTTGATTCCATTCTATTCCATTCCATTCCATTCTATTCCATTCCATTCCATTCCATTCCATTCCGTTATACTCGGATTGATTCCATTCCATTCCATTCCGTTCCGTTCCATTCCGTTCCGTTCCGTTCTACTCGGGTTGATTCCACTCTATTCCATTCCATTCCGTTCGATTCCATTCCATTCCGTTCCACTCGGGTTGATCATTCCATTCCATTCCATTGCATTCCACTCCATTCCATTCCGTTCCATTCTACTCGGGTTGATCATTCCATTCCATTCCACTCCATTCCATTCCGTTCCGTTCTACTCGGGTTTATCTTTCCATTCCATTCCATTCCATTCCATTCCATTCCATTCCATTCCATTCCGTTCTACTCGGGTTGATTCCATTCTATTCCACTCCATTCCATTCCATTCCTTTCCATTCCATTCCAATCCATTCCATTCCATTCCATTCCATTCCATTCCGTTCTATTCGAGTTCATTCCATTCCATTCCGTTCCGTTCCGTTCCGTTCCGTTCCATTCCATTCCATTCAATTCCGTTCTACTCGGGTTGATTCCATTCTATTCCATTCCAATCCATACCATTCCATTCCATTCCGTTCTACTCGAGTTCATTCCATTCCATTCCGTTCTGTTCCGTTCCGTTCCGTTCCATTCCATTCCATTCCATTCCTTTCTACTCGGGTTGATTCCATTCTATTCCATTCCATTCCATTCCATTCCATTCCGTTCCATTCCGCTCCGTTCCGTTCCGTTCTACTCGTGTTTATTCCATTCTATTCCATTCCATTCCATTCCATTCCATTCCATTCCATTCCATTCCATTCCATTCCGTTCTACTCGGGTTGATCATTCCATTCCATTCCATTCCATTCTATTCCATTCCATTCCATTCCGTTCCGTTCTACTCGGGTTGATGATTCCTTTCTATTCCATTCCTTTCCATTCCATTCCAATCCATTCCATTCCGTTCTACTCGGGTTCATTTCATTCCGTTCCGTTCCGTTCCGTTCCGTTCCATTCCATTCCATTCCATTCCGTTCTACTCGGGTTGATTCCATTCTACTCCATTCCATTCCATTCGATTCCATTCCATTCCATTCCATTCCATTCCGTTCTACTCGGGTTCATTCCATTCCGTTACGTTGCGTTCCATTCCGTTCCGTTCCATTCCATTCCATTCCATTCCATTCCATTCCATTCCATTCCATTCCATTCTGTTCTACTCGGGTTGATTCCATTCTATTCCATTCCATTCCATTCCATTCCATTCCATTCCATTCCATTCCATTCCATTCCATTCCAATTCGTTCTACTCGGGTTGATTCCGTTCCATTCCGTTCTATTCCGTTCCATTCCATTCCATTCCATTCCATTCCATTCCGTTCTACTCGGATTGATTCCATTCTATTCCATTCCATTCCATTCCATTCCATTCCATTCCATTCCATTCCATTCCATTCCATTCCGTTCCGTTCAACTCGGGTTGATTCCATTCTATTCCATTCCATTCCATTCTATTCCATTCCATTCCATTCCATTCCATTCCGTTATACTCGGATTGATTCCATTCCATTCCATTCCGTTCCGTTCCATTCCGTTCCGTTCCGTTCTACTCGGGTTGATTCCACTCTATTCCATTCCATTCCGTTCCATTCCATTCCATTCCGTTCCACTCGGGTTGATCATTCCATTCCATTCCATTGCATTCCATTCCATTCCATTCCGTTCCATTCTACTCGGGTTGCTCTTTCCATTCCATTCCATTCCATTCCATTCCATTCCGTTCTACTCGTGTTGATTCCATTCTATTCCACTCCATTCCATTCCATTCCATTCCATTCCAATCCATTCCATTCCATTCCATTCCATTCCCTTCCGTTCTACTCGAGTTCATTCCATTCCGTTCCGTTCCGTTCCGTTCCGTTCCATTCCATTCCATTCCATTCCGCTCTACTCGCGTTGATTCCATACTACTCCATTCCATTCCATTCGATTCCATTCCATTCCATTCCATTCCATTCCGTTCTACTCGGGTTGATTCCATTCTATTCTATTCCATTCCATTCGATTCCATTCCATTCCATTCCACTCCATTCCATTCCATTGCATTCCATTCCGTTCTACTCAGGTTGATTCCATTCCATTCCATTCCATTCCGTTCCATTCCGCTCCGTTCCGTTCCGTTCTACTCGTGTTTATTCCGTTCTATTCCATTCCATTCCATTCCATTCCATTCCATTCCATTCCATTCCATTCCATTCCATTCCATTCTACTCGGGTTGATTCCATTCTATTCCATTCCATTCCATTCCATTCCATTCCAATCCATTCCATTCCATTCCAATCCGTTCTACTCGGGTTGATTCCGTTCCATTCCGTTCCGTTCCATTCCATTCCATTTCGTTCTACTCGGGTTGATTCCATTCTATTCCATTCCATTTCATTCCATTCCACTCCTTTCCATTCCATTCCATTCCATTCCATTCCATTCCACTCCTTTCCATTCCATTCCATTCCATTCCATTCCATTCCATTCCATTCCGTTCTACTCGGGTTGATTACATTCTATTCCACTCCATTCCATTCCATTCCATTCCATTCCATTCCAATCCATTCCATTCCATTCCATTCCATTCCATTCCGTTCTACTCGGGTTGATTCCATTCTACTCCATTCCATTCCATTCGATTCCATTCCATTCCATTCCATTCCATTCCGTTCTACTCGTTTTGATTCCATTCCATTCCTTTCCATTCCATTCCAATCCATTCCATTCCATTCCATTCCATTCCATTGCATTCCATTCCGTTCTACTCAGGTTGATTCCATTGCATTCCATTCCATTCTTTTCCATTCCATTCCATTCCATTCCATTCCATTCCATTCCATTCCAATCCGTCCTACTCGGGTTGATTCCGTTCCATTCCGTTCCATTCCGTTCCGTTCCATTCCAGTCCATTCCATTCCATTCCATTCCATTCCTTTCTACTCGGGTTGATGCCATTCTATTCCATTCCATTCCATTGGATTCCATTCGATTCCATTCCATTCCCTTCCATTCCATTCCATTCCTTTCCGTTCCATTCCATTCCATTCCATTCCTTTCCATTCCATTCCGTTCAACTCGGGTTGATTCCATTCTATTCCATTCCATTCCATTCCATTCCATCCCATTCCATTCCATTCCATTCTAATCCGTTCTACTCGGGTTGATTCCATTCCATTCCTTTCCGTTCCGTTCCGTTCCGTTTGGTTCTACTCGGGTTGATTCCACTCTATTCCATTCCATTCCGTTCCATTCCATTCCATTCCGTTCTACTCGGGTTGATCATTCCATTCCATTCCATTCCATTCCATTCCGTTCCGTTCTACTCGGGTTGATTTTTCCATTCCATTCCATTCCATTCCATTCCATTCCATTCCATTCCATTCCATTCCGTTCTACTCGGGTTGATTCCATTCTATTCCACTCCATTCCATTCCATTCCTTTCCATTCCATTCCAATCCATTCCATTCCATTCCATTCCATTCCGTTCTATTCGAGTTCATTTCATTCCATTCCGTTCCGTTCTGTTCCGTTCCGTTCCATTCCATTCCAATCAATTCCGTTCTACTCGGGTTGATTCCATTCTATTCAATTCCATTCCAATCCATTCCGCTCCATTCCATTCCATTCCATTCCTTTCCATTCCATTCCGTTCTACTCGGGTTCATTCCATTCCATTCCGTTCTGTTCCATTCCGTTCCGTTCCATTCCATTCCATTCCATTCCGTTCTACTCGGGTTGATTCTATTCCATTCCATTCCATTCCATTCTATTCCATTGAATTCCATTCCATTCCATTACATTCCATTCCATTCCATTCCATTCCATTCCCTTCTACTCGGGTTGATTCCATTCCGTTCCGTTCCGTTCCGTTCTACTCGGGTTGATTCCATTCTATTCCATTCCTTTCCATTCCATTCCATTCCATTCCATTCCATTCCATTCCATTCCATTCCTCTCTGTTCCATTCCATTCCGTTCTACTTGGGTTGATCATTCCATTCCATTCCATTCCATTCCATTCAATTCCATTCCGTTCCGTTCTACTCGGGTGGATCATTCCATTCCATTCCATTCCATTCCATTCCATTCCATTCCATTCCATTTCATTCCGTTCCGCTCTACTCGGGTTGATTCCATTCTATTCCATTCCATTCCATTCCATTCCACTCGATTCCTTTCGATTCCGTTCGATTCCATTCCATTCCATTCCATTCCATTCCATTCCATTCCGTTCTACTCGTGTTGATTCCATTCCACTCCATTCCTTTCCTTTCCATTCCATTCCATTCCATTCCATTCCGTTCTACTCGGGTTGATCATTCCATTCCATTCCATTCCATTCCATTCCATTCCATTCCATTCCGTTCCATTCTCCTCGGGTTCATTCCATTCCATTCCTTTCCGTTCCATTCCTTTCCGTTCCATTCCATTCCATTCCATTCCATTCCATTCCATTCCATTCAACTCGGGATGATTCCATTCTATTCCATTCCATTCCATTCCATTCTTTCCATTCCATTCGATTCCATTCCTTTCCATTCCATTGCATTCCATTCCATTCCATTCAATTCCGTTCTACTCGGGTTGATTCCATTCTATTCCATTCAATTCCATTCCATTCCATTCCATTCCATTCGATTCCATTCGATTCCATTCCATTCCATTCCATTCCGTTCTACTCGGGTTCATTCCATTCCATTCCGTTCCGTTCCATTCCGTTCCGTTCCATTCCATTCCATTCCATTCCATTCCATTCCATTCCATTCCTTTCCATTCCATTCCATTCGATTCCATTCCATTCCATTCCATTCCATTCCATTCTATTCCATTCCATTCCATTCCATTCCATTCCATTCCATTCCGTTCAACTCGTGTTGATTCCATTCCATTCCATTCCATTCCATTCCATTCCATTCCATTCCATTCCATTCCGTTCAACTCGGGTTGATTCCATTCTATTCCATTCCATTCCATTCCATTCCATTCAATTCCATTCCATTCCATTCCAATCCGTTCTACTCGGGTTGATTCCATTCCATTCCATTCCGTTCCGTTCCGTTCCGTTCCGTTCCGTTCTACTCGGGTTGATTCCACTCTATTCCATTCCATTCCATTCCATTCCTTTCTACTCGGATTGATCATTCCATTCCATTCCATTCCATTCCATTCCATTCCATTCCATTTCATTCCATTCCGTTCCATTCTACTTGGGTTGATCATTCCTTTCCATTCCATTCCATTCCATTCCATTCCAATCCATTCAATTCCGTTCTACTCGGGTTCATTCCATTCCATTCCATTCCTTTCCATTCCACTCCATACCATTCCATTTCGTTCTACTCGGGTTGATTCCATTCTATTCAATTCCATCCCATTCCATTCCATTCCATTCAATTCCATTCCATTCCATTCCATTCCATTCCATTCCACTCGGTTGATTCCATTCTATTCCATTCCATTCCATTCGATTCCATTCGATTCGATTCGATTCCATTCCATTCTATTCCATTCCATTCCATTCCGTTCTACTCGGGTTCATTCCATTCCGTTCCGTTCCGTTCTGTTCCGTTCCGTTCCATTCCATTCCATTCCATTCCATTCCATTCCGTTCTACTCGGGTTGATTCCATTCTATTCCATTCCATTCCATTCCATTCGATTCCATTCGATTCCATTCCATTCCATTCCATTCCATTCCATTCCATTCCATTCCATTCTATTCTACTCGGGTTGATTCCATTCCATTCCATTGCATTCTGTTCCGTTCCATTCTGTTCCGTTCCATTCCGTTCTACTCTGGTTGATTCCATTCTATTCCATTCCATTCCATTCCATTCCATTCCATTCCATTCCATTCCATTCTATTCTGTTCTACTCGGGTTGATCATTCCATTCCATTCCATGCCATTCCATTCCATTCCATTCCATTCCATTCCATTCCATTCCATTCCATTCCATTCCGTTCAATTCGGGTTGATTCCATTCTATTCCATTCCATTCCATTCCATTCCATTCAATTCCATTCCATTCCATTCCAATCCGTTCTACTCGGGTTGATTCCATTCCATTCCATTCCGTTCCGTTCCGTTCCGTTCCGTTCCGTTCTACTCGGGTTGATTCCACTCTATTCCATTCCATTCCATTCCATTCCTTTCTACTCGGATTGATCATTCCATTCCATTCCATTCCATTCCATTCCATTCCATTCCATTTCATTCCATTCCGTTCCATTCTACTTGGGTTGATCATTCCTTTCCATTCCATTCCATTCCATTCCATTCCAATCCATTCAATTCCGTTCTACTCGGGTTCATTCCATTCCATTCCATTCCTTTCCATTCCACTCCATACCATTCCATTCCGTTCTACTCGGGTTGATTCCATTCCATTCAATTCCATTCCATTCCATTGCATTCCGTTCCCTTCCATTCCATTCCACTCGGTTGAATCCATTCTATTCCATTCCATTCCATTCGATTCCATTCGATTCGATTCGATTCCATTCCATTCCATTCCATTCCATTCCATTCCGTTCTACTCGGGTTCATTCCATTCCGTTCCGTTCCGTTCTGTTCCGTTCCGTTCCATTCCATTCCATTCCATTCCATTCCATTCCATTCCGTTCTACTCGGGTTGATTCCATTCTATTCCATTCCATTCCATTCCATTCGATTCCATTCGATTCCATTCCATTCCATTCCATTCCATTCCATTCCATTCCATTCCATTCCATTCCATTCTATTCTACTCGGGTTGATTCCATTCCATTCCATTCCATTCCATTCCATTCCATTCCATTCCATTCCATTCCTTTCCATTCCATTCCATTCCGTTCAACTCGGGTTGATTCCATTCTATTCCATTCCATTCCATTCTATTCCATTCCATTCCATTCCGTTCTACTCGGATTGATTCCATTCCATTCCATTCCGTTCCGTTCCATTCGGTTCCGGTCCGTTGTACTCGGGTTGATTCCACTCTATTCCATTCCATTCCGTTCCATTCCATTCCATTCCGTTCCACTCGGGTTGATCATTCCATTCCATTCTATTGCATTCTATTCCATTCCATTCCGTTCCGTTCTACTCGGGTTGATCTTTCCATTCCATTCCATTCCATTCCATTCCATTCCATTCCATTCCATTCCATTCCATTCCATTCCGTTCTACTCGGGTTGCTTCCATTCTATTCCACTCAATTCCATTCCATTCCATTCCATTCCATTCCATTCCGTTCTACTCGGGTTGATTCCATTCTATTCCATTCCATTCCATTCGATTCCATTCCATTCCATTCCATTCCATTCCATTCCATTGCATTCCATTCCGTTCTACTCAGGTTGATTCCATTCCATTCCATTCCATTATGTTCCATTCCGCTCCGTTCCGTTCCGTTCTACTAGTGTTTATTCCATTCTATTCCATTCCATTCCATTCCATTCCATTCCATTCCATTCCATTCCATTCCATTCCATTCCATTCCATTCTATTCCTTTCCGTTCCATTGCATTCCATTCCAGTCCATTCCATTCAATTCGATTCTGTTCAACCCGGGTAGATTCCATACCATTCCATTCCTTTGCATTCCATTCCATTCCATTCCATTCCATTCCATTCCATTCCACTCCATTAGGTTCTACTCGGGTAGATTCCATTCCATTCCATTCCATTCTGTTCCATTCCATTCCATTCCAATCCATTCCATTCCATTCCATTCCGTTCTACTCTGGTAGATTCCATACCATTCCAATCCATTCCATTCCATTCCATTCCATTCCATTCCAATCCATTCCATTCCATTCCATTCCATTCCATTCCATTCCATTCCATTCCGTTCTACTCGGGTTGATTCCATTCCGTTCCGTTCTGCTCCGTTCTGTTCCGTTCTACTCGGGTTTACTCCATTCTATTCCATTCCATTCCATTCCATTCCATTCCATTCCATTCCATTCCATTCCGTTCTGCACGGGTTGATCATTCCATTCCATTCCATTCCATTCCATTCCATTCCATTCCATTCCATTCCATTCCATTCCGCTCTACTCGCGTTGATTCCATTCTACTCCATTCCATTCCATTCGATTCCATTCCATTCCATTCCATTCCATTACGTTCTACTCGGGTTGATTCCATTCTATTCCATTGCATTCCATTCGATTCCATTCCATTCCATTCCATTCCTTTCCATTCCATTCCAATCCTTTCTACTCGGGTTGATTCCGTTCCATTCCGTTCCATTCCATTCCGTTCCATTTCATTCCATTCCATTCCATTCCGTTCTACTCGGGTTGATTCCATTCTATTCCATTCCATTCCATTCGATTCAATTCCATTCCGTTCCATTCCATTCTTTTCCATTCCATTCCATTCCTTTCCATTCCATTCCGTTCAACTCGGGTTGATTCCATTCTATTCCATTCCATTCCATTCCATTCCATTCCATTCCATTCCATTCCATTCCGTTCTACTCGGGTTGATTCCATTCCATTCCATTCCGTTCCGTTCCGTTCCGTTCCATTCTACTCGGGTTGATTCCACTCTATTCCATTCCATTCCGTTCCATTCCATTCCATTCCGTTATACTCGGGTTGGTTATTCAATTCCATTCCATTCCATTCCATTCCATTCCATTCCGTTCTGTTCTACTCTGGTTGATCTTTCCATTCCATTCCATTCCATTCCATTCCATTCCATTCCATTCCATTCCATTCCATTCCATTCCATTCCATTCCATTCCATTCCATTCCATTCCGTTCTACTCGGGTTGATTCCGTTCTACTCCATTCCATTCCATTCGATTCCATTCCATTCCATTCCATTCCATTCCGTTCTACTCGGGTTGATTCCATTCTATTCCATTCCATTCCATTCGATTCCATTCCATTCCATTCCATTCCATTCCGTTGCATTCCATTCCGTTCTACTCAGGTTGATTCCATTGCATTCCATTCCATTCCGTTCCATTCCGCTCCGTTCCGTTCCGTTCTACTCATGTTTATTCCATTCTATTCCATTCCATTCCATTCCATTCCATTCCATTCCATTCCATTCTATTCCATTCCATTCCGTTTTACTCGGGTTGATCATTCCATTCCATTCGATTCCATTCGATTCGATTCCATTCCATTCCATTCCATTCCATTCCTTTCCATTCCGTTCTACTCTTGCTCATTCCATTCCATCCCGTTCCGTTCCGTACCGTTCCGTTCCGTTCCATTCCATTCCATTCATTTCCATTCCATTCCATTCCATTCCATTCCGTTCTACTCGGGTTGATTCCATTCTATTCCATTCCATTGCTTTCCATTCCATTCCATTCCATTCCATTCCATTCCATTCCATTCCATTCCAATCCGTTCTACTTGGGTTGATTCCGTTCCATTCCGTTCCATTCCGTTCCGTTCCATTCCATTCCATTCCATTCCATTCCGTTCTACTCATGTTGATTCCATTCTATAACATTCCATTCCATTCGATTCCATTCAATTCCATTCCATTCCATTCCATTCCACACCATTCCATTCCGTTCCATTCCATTCCATTCCATTCCATTCCATTCCGTTCAACTCTGGTTGATTCCATTCTATTCCATTCCATTCCATTCCATTCCATTCCATTCCATTCCGATCCGTTCTACTCGGGTTGATTCCATTTCATTCCGTTCCGTTCCATTCCGTTCCGTTCCGTTCCGTTCTACTTGGGTTGATTCCACTCTATTCCATTCCATTCCGTTCCATTACATTCCATTCCGTTGTACTCGGGTTGATCATTCCATTCCATTATATTCCATTCCATTCCGTTCCGTACTACTCGGGTTGATCTTTCCATTCCATTCCATTCCATTCCATTCCATTCCAATCCGTTCTACTCGGGTTGTTTCCATTCTATTCCACTCCATTCCATTCCATTCCTTTCCATTCAATTCCAATCCATTCCATTCCATTCCATTCCATTCCATTCCATTCAATTCCATTCCATTCCGTTCTATTGGAGTACATTCCATTCCATTCTGTTCCGTTCCGTTCCGTTCCGTTCCATTCCATTGCATTCAATTCCGTTCTACTCGGGTTGATTCCATTCTATTCCATTCCACTCCATTCCATTCCATTCCATTCCATTCCATTCCATTCCGTTCCGTTCTTCTCTGGTTGATTCCAGTCTATTCCATTCCATTCCTTTCCATTCCATTAGATTCCATTCCATTCCATTCCGTTCCATTCCATTCCGTTCTACTCGGGTTCATTCCATTCCTTTCCGTACTGTTCCGTTCCGTTCCGTTCCATTCCATTCCATTCCATTCCATTCCGTTCTACTCGGGTTGATTCCATTCTATTCCATTCCATTCCATTCCATTCCATTCCATTCCATTCCGTTCCGTTCTACTCGGGTTGATCATTCCATTCCATTCCATTCCATTCCATTCCATTCCATTCCATTCCGTTCTACTCGGGTGGATCATTCCATTCCTTTCCATTCCATTCCATTCCATTCCATTCCTTTCCATTCCGTTCAACTCGGGTTTATTCCAATCTATTCCATTCTATTCCATTCCATTCCATTCCATTCCAATCCGTTCTACTCGGGTTGATTCCATTCCATTCCTTTCCGTTCCGTTCCGTTCCGTTTGGTTCTACTCGGGTTGATTCCACTCTATTCCATTCCATTCCGTTCCATTCCATTCCATTCCGTTCTACTCGGGTTGATCATTCCATTCCATTCCATTCCATTCCATTCCGTTCCGTTCTACTCGGGTTGATTTTTCCATTCCATTCCATTCCATTCCATTCCATTCCATTCCATTCCATTCCATTCCGTTCTACTCGGGTTGATTCCATTCTATTCCACTCCATTCCATTCCATTCCTTTCCATTCCATTCCAATCCATTCCATTCCATTCCATTCCATTCCGTTCTATTCGAGTTCATTTCATTCCATTCCGTTCCGTTCTGTTCTGTTCCGTTCCATTCCATTCCAATCAATTCCGTTCTACTCGGGTTGATTCCATTCTATTCAATTCCATTCCAATCCATTCCGCTCCATTCCATTCCATTCCATTCCTTTCCATTCCATTCCGTTCTACTCGGGTTCATTCCATTCCATTCCGTTCTGTTCCATTCCGTTCCGTTCCATTCCATTCCATTCCATTCCGTTCTACTCGGGTTGATTCTATTCCATTCCATTCCATTCCATTCTATTCCATTGAATTCCATTCCATTCCATTACATTCCATTCCATTCCATTCCATTCCATTCCATTCCCTTCTACTCGGGTTGATTCCATTCCGTTCCGTTCCGTTCCGTTCTACTCGGGTTGATTCCATTCTATTCCATTCCATTCCATTCCATTCCATTCCATTCCATTCCATTCCATTCCTCTCTGTTCCATTCCATTCCGTTCTACTTGGGTTGATCATTCCATTCCATTCCATTCCATTCCATTCAATTCCATTCCGTTCCGTTCTACTCGGGTGGATCATTCCATTCCATTCCATTCCATTCCATTCCATTCCATTCCATTCCATTCCATTCCATTTCATTCCGTTCCGCTCTACTCGGGTTGATTCCATTCTATTCCATTCCATTCCATTCCATTCCACTCGATTCCATTCGATTCCGTTCGATTCCATTCCATTCCATTCCATTCCATTCCATTCCATTCCATTCCTTTCTACTCGTGTTGATTCCATTCCACTCCATTCCTTTCCGTTCCATTCCATTCCATTCCATTCCATTCCGTTCTACTCGGGTTGATCATTCCATTCCATTCCATTCCATTCCATTCCATTCCATTCCATTCCGTTCCATTCTCCTCGGGTTCATTCCATTCCATTCCTTTCCGTTCCATTCCTTTCCGTTCCATTCCATTCCATTCCATTCCATTCCATTCAACTCGGGATGATTCCATTCTATTCCATTCCATTCCATTCCATTCTTTCCATTCCATTCGATTCCATTCCTTTCCATTCCATTGCATTCCATTCCATTCCATTCAATTCCGTTCTACTCGGGTTGATTCAATTCTATTCCATTCAATTCCATTCCATTCCATTCCATTCCATTCGATTCCATTCGATTCCATTCCATTCCATTCCATTCCGTTCTACTCGGGTTCATTCCATTCCATTCCGTTCCGTTCCATTCCGTTCCGTTCCATTCCATTCCATTCCATTCCATTCCATTCCATTCCATTCCATTCCATTCCATTCTATTCCATTCCATTCCATTCCATTCCATTCCATTCCATTCCGTTCAACTCGGGTTGATTCCATTCCATTCCATTCCATTCCATTCCATTCCATTCCATTCCATTCCATTCCGTTCAACTCGGGTTGATTCCATTCTATTCCATTCCATTCCATTCCATTCCATTCAATTCCATTCCATTCCATTCCAATCCGTTCTACTCGGGTTGATTCCATTCCATTCCATTCCATTCCATTCCATTCCATTCCATTCCATTCCATTCGATTCCATTCCATTCCATTCCATTCCATTCCATTCTACTCGGGTTGATTCCATTCTATTCCATTCCATTCCATTCCATTCCATTCCAATCCATTCCATTCCATTCCAATCCGTTCTACTCGGGTTGATTCCGTTCCATTCCGTTCCGTTCCATTCCATTCCATTTCGTTCTACTCGGGTTGATTCCATTCTATTCCATTCCATTTCATTCCATTCCACTCCTTTCCATTCCATTCCATTCCATTCCATTCCATTCCATTCCATTCCATTCCATTCCATTCCACTCCTTTCCATTCCATTCCATTCCATTCCTTTCCATTCCATTCCGTTCTACTCGGGTTGATTACATTCTATTCCACTCCATTACATTCCATTCCATTCCATTCCATTCCAATCCATTCCATTCCATTCCATTCCATTCCTTCCGTTCTACTCGGGTTGATTCCATTCTACTCCATTCCATTCCATTCGATTCCATTCCATTCCATTCCATTCCATTCCGTTCTACTCGGGTTGATTCCATTCTATTCCATTCCATTCCATTCCATTCGATTCCATTCGATTCCATTCCATTCCATTCCATTCCATTCCATTCCATTCCATTCCATTCCATTCTATTCTACTCGGGTTGATTCCATTCCATTCCATTGCATTCTGTTCCGTTCCATTCTGTTCCGTTCCGTTCCGTTCTACTCTGGTTGATTCCAATCTATTCTATTCCATTCCATTCCATTCCATTCCATTCCATTCCATTCCATTCTGTTCTACTCGGGTTGATCATTCCATTCCATTCCATGCCATTCCATTCCATTCCATTCCGTTCCATTCCATTCCATTCCATTCCATTCCGTTCAACTCGGGTTGATTCCATTCCATTCCATTCCATTCCATTCCATTCCATTCCATTCCATTCCGTTCAACTCGGGTTGATTCCATTCTATTCCATTCCATTCCATTCCATTCCATTCCATTCAATTCCATTCCATTCCATTCCAATCCGTTCTACTCGGGTTGATTCCATTCCATTCCATTCCGTTCCGTTCCGTTCCATTCCATTCCGTTCTACTCGGGTTGATTCCACTCTATTCCATTCCATTCCATTCCATTCCTTTCTACTCGGATTGATCATTCCATTCCATTCCATTCCATTCCATTCCATTCCATTCCATTCCATTCCATTCCGTTCCATTCTACTTGGGTTGATCATTCCTTTCCATTCCATTCCATTTCATTCCATTCAAATCCATTCAATTCCGTTCTACTCGGGTTCATTCCATTCCATTCCATTCCTTTCCATTCCACTCCATACCATTCCATTCCGTTCTACTCAGGTTGATTCCATTCCATTCAATTCCATTCCATTCCATTCCATTCCATTCCATTCCATTCCACTCGGTTGATTCCATTCTATTCCATTCCATTCCATTCGATTCCATTCGATTCGATTCGATTCGATTCCATTCCATTCCATTCCATTCCATTCCGTTCTACTCGGGTTCATTCCATTCCATTCCGTTCCGTTCCGTTCCATTCCATTCCATTCCATTCCGTTCTACTCGGGTTGATTCCATTCTACTCCATTCCATTCCATTCGATTCCATTCCATTCCATTCCATTCCATTCCGTTCTACTCGGGTTCATTCCGTTCCGTTCCGTTCCGTTCCATTCCGTTCCGTTCTATTCCATTCCATTCCATTCCATTCCATTCCATTCCATTCCATTCCATTCCGTTCTACTCGGGTTGATTCCATTCTATTCCATTCCATTCCATTCCATTCCATTCCATTCCATTCCAATCCGTTCTACTCGGGTTGATTCCGTTCCATTCCGTTCTATTCCGTTCCATTCCATTCCATTCCATTCCATTCCATTCCGTTCTACTCGGGTTGATTCCATTCTATTCCATTCCATTCCATTCCATTCCATTCCATTCCATTCCATTCCATTCCATTCCATTCCATTCCATTCCGTTCAACTCGGGTTGATTCCATTCTATTCCATTCCATTCCATTCTATTACATTCCATTCCATTCCATTCCATTCCATTCCATTCCATTCCATTCCATTCCGTTCTACTCGGATTGATTCCATTCCATTCCATTCCGTTCCGTTCCATTCCGTTCCGTTCCGTTCTACTCTGGTTGATTCCACTCTATTCCATTCCATTCCGTTCCATTCCATTCCATT
Source organism: Gorilla gorilla gorilla (assembly GCF_029281585.2). Classification (NCBI taxonomy): domain Eukaryota; kingdom Metazoa; phylum Chordata; class Mammalia; order Primates; family Hominidae; genus Gorilla; species Gorilla gorilla. The sequence goes on from NC_073239.2 coordinate 60,531,187, forward strand.
CCGTTCCACTCGGGTTGATCATTCCATTCCATTCCATTGCATTCCATTCCATTCCATTCCGTTCCATTCTACTCGGGTTGCTCTTTCCATTCCATTCCATTCCATTCCATTCCATTCCATTCCGTTCTACTCGTGTTGATTCCATTCTATTCCACTCCATTCCATTCCATTCCATTCCATTCCAATCCATTCCATTCCATTCCATTCCATTCCCTTCCGTTCTATTCGAGTTCATTCCATTCCGTTCCGTTCCGTTCTGTTCCGTTCCATTCCATTCCATTCCATTCCGCTCTACTCGCGTTGATTCCTTACTACTCCATTCCATTCCATTCGATTCCATTCCATTCCATTCCATTCCATTCCGTTCTACTCGGGTTGACTCCATTCTATTCCATTCCATTCCATTCCATTCCTTTCCATTCCATTCTATTCCATTCCGTTCCATTCCATTCCATCCCATTCCATTCCATTCCATTCCAATCCGTTCTACTCGGGTTGATTCCATTCCATTCCGTTCCGTTCCGTTCCGTTCCGTTCCGTTCGGTTCTACTCGGGTTGATTCCACTCTATTCCATTCCATTCCGTTCCATTCCATTCCATTCCATTCTACTCGGGTTGATCATTCCATTCCATTCCATTCCATTCCATTCCATTCCGTTCTACTCGGGTTGATCTTTCCATTCCATTCCATTCCATTCCATTCCATTCCATTCCGTTCTACTCGGGTTGATTCCATTCTATTCCACTCCATTCCATTCCATTCCTTTCCATTCCATTCCAATCCATTCCATTCCATTCCATTCCATTCCATTCCAATCCGTTCTACTCGGGTTGATTCCATTCCATTCCATTCCGTTCCGTTCCGTTCCGTTCCGTTCCGTTCTACTCGGGTTGATTCCACTCTATTCCATTCCATTCCATTCCATTCCTTTCTACTCGGATTGATCATTCCATTCCATTCCATTCCATTCCATTCCATTCCATTCCATTCCATTCCATTTCATTCCATTCCGTTCCATTCTACTTGGGTTGATCATTCCTTTCTATTCCATTCCATTCCATTCCATTCCAATCCATTCAATTCCATTCTACTCGGGTTCATTCCATTCCATTCCATTCCTTTCCATTCCACTCCATACCATTCCATTCCGTTCTACTCGGGTTGATTCCATTCTATTCAATTCCATCCCATTCCATTCCATTCCATTCAATTCCATTCCATTCCATTCCATTCCATTCCATTCCATTCCATTCCATTCCATTCCACTCGGTTGATTCCATTCTATTCCATTCCATTCCTTTCCATTCCATTCGATTCGATTCGATTCCATTCCATTCTATTCCATTACATTCCATTCCGTTCTACTCGGGTTCATTCCATTCCGTTCCGTTCCGTTCTGTTCCGTTCCGTTCCATTCCATTCCATTCCATTCCATTCCGTTCTACTCGGGTTGATTCCATTCTATTCCATTCCATTCCATTCCATTCGATTCCATTCGATTCCATTCCATTCCATTCCATTCCATTCCATTCCATTCCATTCTATTCTACTCGGGTTGATTCCATTCCATTCCATTGCATTCTGTTCCGTTCCATTCTGTTCCGTTCCGTTCCGTTCTACTCTGGTTGATTCCATTCTATTCCATTCCATTCCATTCCATTCCATTCCATTCCATTCCATTCCATTCCATTCCATTCCATTCCATTCCACTCCTTTCCATTCCATTCCATTCCATTCCTTTCCATTCCATTCCGTTCTACTCGGGTTGATTACATTCTATTCCACTCCATTACATTCCATTCCATTCCATTCCATTCCAATCCATTCCATTCCATTCCATTCCATTCCTTCCGTTCTACTCGGGTTGATTCCATTCTACTCCATTCCATTCCATTCGATTCCATTCCATTCCATTCCATTCCATTCCGTTCTACTCGGGTTGATTCCATTCTATTCCATTCCATTCCATTCCATTCGATTCCATTCGATTCCATTCCATTCCATTCCATTCCATTCCATTCCATTCCATTCCATTCCATTCTATTCTACTCGGGTTGATTCCATTCCATTCCATTGCATTCTGTTCCGTTCCATTCTGTTCCGTTCCGTTCCGTTCTACTCTGGTTGATTCCAATCTATTCTATTCCATTCCATTCCATTCCATTCCATTCCATTCCATTCCATTCTGTTCTACTCGGGTTGATCATTCCATTCCATTCCATGCCATTCCATTCCATTCCATTCCGTTCCATTCCATTCCATTCCATTCCATTCCGTTCAACTCGGGTTGATTCCATTCCATTCCATTCCATTCCATTCCATTCCATTCCATTCCATTCCGTTCAACTCGGGTTGATTCCATTCTATTCCATTCCATTCCATTCCATTCCATTCCATTCAATTCCATTCCATTCCATTCCAATCCGTTCTACTCGGGTTGATTCCATTCCATTCCATTCCGTTCCGTTCCGTTCCATTCCATTCCGTTCTACTCGGGTTGATTCCACTCTATTCCATTCCATTCCATTCCATTCCTTTCTACTCGGATTGATCATTCCATTCCATTCCATTCCATTCCATTCCATTCCATTCCATTCCATTCCATTCCATTCCGTTCCATTCTACTTGGGTTGATCATTCCTTTCCATTCCATTCCATTTCATTCCATTCAAATCCATTCAATTCCGTTCTACTCGGGTTCATTCCATTCCATTCCATTCCTTTCCATTCCACTCCATACCATTCCATTCCGTTCTACTCAGGTTGATTCCATTCCATTCAATTCCATTCCATTCCATTCCATTCCATTCCATTCCATTCCACTCGGTTGATTCCATTCTATTCCATTCCATTCCATTCGATTCCATTCGATTCGATTCGATTCGATTCCATTCCATTCCATTCCATTCCATTCCGTTCTACTCGGGTTCATTCCATTCCGTTCCGTTCCGTTCCGTTCCATTCCATTCCATTCCATTCCGTTCTACTCGGGTTGATTCCATTCTACTCCATTCCATTCCATTCGATTCCATTCCATTCCATTCCATTCCATTCCGTTCTACTCGGGTTCATTCCATTCCGTTCCGTTCCGTTCCATTCCGTTCCGTTCTATTCCATTCCATTCCATTCCATTCCATTCCATTCCATTCCATTCCATTCCGTTCTACTCGGGTTGATTCCATTCTATTCCATTCCATTCCATTCCATTCCATTCCACTCCGTTCTACTCGGGTTGATTCCGTTCCATTCCGTTCTATTCCGTTCCATTCCATTCCATTCCATTCCATTCCATTCCGTTCTACTCGGGTTGATTCCATTCTATTCCATTCCATTCCATTCCATTCCATTCCATTCCATTCCATTCCATTCCATTCCATTCCATTCCGTTCAACTCGGGTTGATTCCATTCTATTCCATTCCATTCCATTCTATTACATTCCATTCCATTCCATTCCATTCCATTCCATTCCATTCCATTCCATTCCGTTCTACTCGGATTGATTCCATTCCATTCCATTCCGTTCCGTTCCATTCCGTTCCGTTCCGTTCTACTCTGGTTGATTCCACTCTATTCCATTCCATTCCGTTCCATTCCATTCCATTCCGTTCCACTCGGGTTGATCATTCCATTCCATTCCATTGCATTCCATTCCATTCCATTCCGTTCCATTCTACTCGGGTTGCTCTTTCCATTCCATTCCATTCCATTCCATTCCATTCCATTCCGTTCTACTCGTGTTGATTCCATTCTATTCCACTCCATTCCATTCCATTCCATTCCATTCCAATCCATTCCATTCCATTCCATTCCATTCCCTTCCGTTCTATTCGAGTTCATTCCATTCCGTTCCGTTCCGTTCTGTTCCGTTCCATTCCATTCCATTCCATTCCGCTCTACTCGCGTTGATTCCATACTACTCCATTCCATTCCATTCGATTCCATTCCATTCCATTCCATTCCATTCCGTTCTACTCGGGTTGACTCCATTCTATTCCATTCCATTCCATTCCATTCCTTTCCATTCCATTCTATTCCATTCCGTTCCATTCCATTCCATCCCATTCCATTCCATTCCATTCCAATCCGTTCTACTCGGGTTGATTCCATTCCATTCCGTTCCGTTCCGTTCCGTTCCGTTCCGTTCGGTTCTACTCGGGTTGATTCCACTCTATTCCATTCCATTCCGTTCCATTCCATTCCATTCCATTCTACTCGGGTTGATCATTCCATTCCATTCCATTCCATTCCATTCCATTCCGTTCTACTCGGGTTGATCTTTCCATTCCATTCCATTCCATTCCATTCCATTCCATTCCGTTCTACTCGGGTTGATTCCATTCTATTCCACTCCATTCCATTCCATTCCTTTCCATTCCATTCCAATCCATTCCATTCCATTCCATTCCATTCCATTCCAATCCGTTCTACTCGGGTTGATTCCATTCCATTCCATTCCGTTCCGTTCCGTTCCGTTCCGTTCCGTTCTACTCGGGTTGATTCCACTCTATTCCATTCCATTCCATTCCATTCCTTTCTACTCGGATTGATCATTCCATTCCATTCCATTCCATTCCATTCCATTCCATTCCATTTCATTCCATTTCATTCCATTCCGTTCCATTCTACTTGGGTTGATCATTCCTTTCCATTCCATTCCATTCCATTCCATTCCAATCCATTCAATTCCATTCTACTCGGGTTCATTCCATTCCATTCCATTCCTTTCCATTCCACTCCATACCATTCCATTCCGTTCTACTCGGGTTGATTCCATTCTATTCAATTCCATCCCATTCCATTCCATTCCATTCAATTCCATTCCATTCCATTCCATTCCATTCCATTCCATTCCATTCCATTCCACTCGGTTGATTCCATTCTATTCCATTCCATTCCTTTCCATTCCATTCGATTCGATTCGATTCCATTCCATTCTATTCCATTACATTCCATTCCGTTCTACTCGGGTTCATTCCATTCCGTTCCGTTCCGTTCTGTTCCGTTCCGTTCCATTCCATTCCATTCCATTCCATTCCGTTCTACTCGGGTTGATTCCATTCTATTCCATTCCATTCCATTCCATTCGATTCCATTCGATTCCATTCCATTCCATTCCATTCCATTCCATTCCATTCTATTCTACTCGGGTTGATTCCATTCCATTCCATTGCATTCTGTTCCGTTCCATTCTGTTCCGTTCCGTTCCGTTCTACTCTGGTTGATTCCATTCTATTCCATTCCATTCCATTCCATTCCATTCCATTCCATTCCATTCCATTCTGTTCTACTCGGGTTGATCATTCCATTCCATTCCATGCCATTCCATTCCATTCCATTCCGTTCCATTCCATTCCATTCCATTCCATTCCGTTCAACTCGGGTTGATTCCATTCCATTCCATTCCATTCCATTCCATTCCATTCCATTCCATTCCATTCCATTCCATTCCATTCCGTTCAACTCGGGTTGATTCCATTCTATTCCATTCCATTCCATTCCATTCCATTCAATTCCATTCCATTCCATTCCAATCCGTTCTACTCGGGTTGATTCCATTCCATTCCATTCCGTTCCGTTCCGTTCCATTCCGTTCCGTTCTACTCGGGTTGATTCCACTCTATTCCATTCCATTCCATTCCATTCCTTTCTACTCGGATTGATCATTCCATTCCATTCCATTCCATTCCATTCCATTCCATTCCATTCCATTCCATTCCAATCCATTCAATTCCGTTCTACTCGGGTTCATTCCATTCCATTCCATTCCTTTCCATTCCACTCCATACCATTCCATTCCGTTCTACTCGGGTTGATTCCATTCCATTCCATTCCATTCCATTCCATTCCATTCCATTCCATTCCATTCCATTCCATTCCACTCGGTTGATTCCATTCTATTCCATTCCATTCCATTCGATTCCATTCGATTCGATTCGATTCGATTCGATTCCATTCCATTCCATTCCATTCCGTTCTACTAGGGTTCATTCCATTCCGTTCCGTTCCGTTCCGTTCCATTCCATTCCATTCCATTCCGTTCTACTCGGGTTGATTCCATTCTACTCCTTTCCATTCCATTCGATTCCATTCCATTCCATTCCATTCCATTCCATTCCGTTCTACTCGGGTTGATTCCATTCTATTCCATTCCATTCCATTCGATTCCATTCCATTCGATTCCATTCCAATCCATTCCATTCCATTCCATTGCATTCCATTCCATTCCATTCCAATCCGTTCTACTCGGGTTGATTCCATTCCATTCCGTTCCGTTCCGTTCCGTTCCGTTCCGTTCGGTTCTACTCGGGTTGATTCCACTCTATTCCATTCCATTCCGTTCCATTCCATTCCATTCCATTCTACTCGGGTTGATCATTCCATTCCATTCCATTCCATTCCATTCCATTCCGTTCTACTCGGGTTGATCTTTCCATTCCATTCCATTCCATTCCATTCCATTCCATTCCGTTCTACTCGGGTTGATTCCATTCTATTCCACTCCATTCCATTCCATTCCTTTCCATTCCATTCCAATCCATTCCATTCCATTCCATTCCATTCCATTCCAATCCGTTCTACTCGGGTTGATTCCATTCCATTCCATTCCGTTCCGTTCCGTTCCGTTCCGTTCCGTTCTACTCGGGTTGATTCCACTCTATTCCATTCCATTCCATTCCATTCCTTTCTACTCGGATTGATCATTCCATTCCATTCCATTCCATTCCATTCCATTCCATTCCATTCCATTTCATTCCATTCCGTTCCATTCTACTTGGGTTGATCATTCCTTTCCATTCCATTCCATTCCATTCCATTCCAATCCATTCAATTCCATTCTACTCGGGTTCATTCCATTCCATTCCATTCCTTTCCATTCCACTCCATACCATTCCATTCCGTTCTACTCGGGTTGATTCCATTCTATTCATTTCCATCCCATTCCATTCCATTCCATTCAATTCCATTCCATTCCATTCCATTCCATTCCATTCCATTCCATTCCATTCCACTCGGTTGATTCCATTCTATTCCATTCCATTCCTTTCCATTCCATTCGATTCGATTCGATTCCATTCCATTCTATTCCATTACATTCCATTCCGTTCTACTCGGGTTCATTCCATTCCGTTCCGTTCCGTTCTGTTCCGTTCCGTTCCATTCCATTCCATTCCATTCCATTCCGTTCTACTCGGGTTGATTCCATTCTATTCCATTCCATTCCATTCCATTCGATTCCATTCGATTCCATTCCATTCCATTCCATTCCATTCCATTCCATTCTATTCTACTCGGGTTGATTCCATTCCATTCCATTGCATTCTGTTCCGTTCCATTCTGTTCCGTTCCGTTCCGTTCTACTCTGGTTGATTCCATTCTATTCCATTCCATTCCATTCCATTCCATTCCATTCCATTCCATTCCATTCTGTTCTACTCGGGTTGATCATTCCATTCCATTCCATGCCATTCCATTCCATTCCATTCCGTTCCATTCCATTCCATTCCATTCCATTCCCTTCAACTCGGGTTGATTCCATTCCATTCCATTCCATTCCATTCCATTCCATTCCATTCCATTCCATTCCATTCCATTCCATTCCGTTCAACTCGGGTTGATTCCATTCTATTCCATTCCATTCCATTCCATTCCATTCAATTCCATTCCATTCCATTCCAATCCGTTCTACTCGGGTTGATTCCATTCCATTCCATTCCGTTCCGTTCCGTTCCATTCCGTTCCGTTCTACTCGGGTTGATTCCACTCTATTCCATTCCATTCCATTCCATTCCTTTCTACTCGGATTGATCATTCCATTCCATTCCATTCCATTCCATTCCATTCCATTCCATTCCATTCCATTCCATTCCAATCCATTCAATTCCGTTCTACTCGGGTTCATTCCATTCCATTCCATTCCTTTCCATTCCACTCCATACCATTCCATTCCGTTCTACTCGGGTTGATTCCATTCCATTCAATTCCATTCCATTCCATTCCATTCCATTCCATTCCATTCCATTCCACTCGGTTGATTCCATTCTATTCCATTCCATTCCATTCGATTCCATTCGATTCGATTCGACTCGATTCGATTCCATTCCATTCCATTCCATTCCGTTCTACTCGGGTTCATTCCATTCCGTTCCGTTCCGTTCCGTTCCATTCCATTCCATTCCATTCCGTTCTACTCGGGTTGATTCCATTCTACTCCTTTCCATTCCATTCGATTCCATTCCATTCCATTCCATTCCATTCCATTCCGTTCTACTCGGGTTGATTCCATTCTATTCCATTCCATTCCATTCGATTCCATTCCATTCGATTCCATTCCAATCCATTCCATTCCATTCCATTGCATTCCATTCCATTCCATTCCAATCCGTTCTACTCGGGTTGATTCCATTCCATTCCGTTCCGTTCCGTTCCGTTCCGTTCCGTTCGGTTCTACTCGGGTTGATTCCACTCTATTCCATTCCATTCCGTTCCATTCCATTCCATTCCATTCTACTCGGGTTGATCATTCCATTCCATTCCATTCCATTCCATTCCATTCCGTTCTACTCGGGTTGATCTTTCCATTCCATTCCATTCCATTCCATTCCATTCCATTCCGTTCTACTCGGGTTGATTCCATTCTATTCCACTCCATTCCATTCCATTCCTTTCCATTCCATTCCAATCCATTCCATTCCATTCCATTCCATTCCATTCCAATCCGTTCTACTCGGGTTGATTCCATTCCATTCCATTCCGTTCCGTTCCGTTCCGTTCCGTTCCGTTCTACTCGGGTTGATTCCACTCTATTCCATTCCATTCCATTCCATTCCTTTCTACTCGGATTGATCATTCCATTCCATTCCATTCCATTCCATTCCATTCCATTCCATTCCATTTCATTCCATTCCGTTCCATTCTACTTGGGTTGATCATTCCTTTCCATTCCATTCCATTCCATTCCATTCCAATCCATTCAATTCCATTCTACTCGGGTTCATTCCATTCCATTCCATTCCTTTCCATTCCACTCCATACCATTCCATTCCGTTCTACTCGGGTTGATTCCATTCTATTCAATTCCATCCCATTCCATTCCATTCCATTCAATTCCATTCCATTCCATTCCATTCCATTCCATTCCATTCCATTCCATTCCACTCGGTTGATTCCATTCTATTCCATTCCATTCCTTTCCATTCCATTCGATTCGATTCGATTCCATTCCATTCTATTCCATTACATTCCATTCCGTTCTACTCGGGTTCATTCCATTCCGTTCCGTTCCGTTCTGTTCCGTTCCGTTCCATTCCATTCCATTCCATTCCATTCCGTTCTACTCGGGTTGATTCCATTCTATTCCATTCCATTCCATTCCATTCGATTCCATTCGATTCCATTCCATTCCATTCCATTCCATTCCATTCCATTCTATTCTACTCGGGTTGATTCCATTCCATTCCATTGCATTCTGTTCCGTTCCATTCTGTTCCGTTCCGTTCCGTTCTACTCTTGTTGATTCCATTCTATTCCATTCCATTCCATTCCATTCCATTCCATTCCATTCCATTCCATTCTGTTCTACTCGGGTTGATCATTCCATTCCATTCCATGCCATTCCATTCCATTCCATTCCGTTCCATTCCATTCCATTCCATTCCATTCCCTTCAACTCGGGTTGATTCCATTCCATTCCATTCCATTCCATTCCATTCCATTCCATTCCATTCCATTCCATTCCATTCCGTTCAACTCGGGTTGATTCCATTCTATTCCATTCCATTCCATTCCATTCCATTCAATTCCATTCCATTCCATTCCAATCCGTTCTACTCGGGTTGATTCCATTCCATTCCATTCCGTTCCGTTCCGTTCCATTCCGTTCCGTTCTACTCGGGTTGATTCCACTCTATTCCATTCCATTCCATTCCATTCCTTTCTACTCGGATTGATCATTCCATTCCATTCCATTCCATTCCATTCCATTCCATTCCATTCCATTCCATTCCATTCCATTCCAATCCATTCAATTCCGTTCTACTCGGGTTCATTCCATTCCATTCCATTCCTTTCCATTCCACTCCATACCATTCCATTCCGTTCTACTCGGGTTGATTCCATTCCATTCAATTCCATTCCATTCCATTCCATTCCATTCCATTCCATTCCATTCCACTCGGTTGATTCCATTCTATTCCATTCCATTCCATTCGATTCCATTCGATTCGATTCGATTCGATTCGATTCCATTCCATTCCATTCCATTCCGTTCTACTCGGGTTCATTCCATTCCGTTCCGTTCCGTTCCGTTCCATTCCATTCCATTCCATTCCGTTCTACTCGGGTTGATTCCATTCTACTCCTTTCCATTCCATTCGATTCCATTCCATTCCATTCCATTCCATTCCATTCCGTTCTACTCGGGTTGATTCCATTCTATTCCATTCCATTCCATTCGATTCCATTCCATTCGATTCCATTCCAATCCATTCCATTCCATTCCATTGCATTCCATTCCGTTCTACTCGGGTTCTTTCCATTCCATTCCGTTCCGTTCCGTTCCTTTCCGTTCCGTTCCATTCCATTCCATTCCATTCCATTCCATTCCGTTCTACTCGGGTTGATTCCATTCTATTCCATTCCATTCCATTCCATTCCATTCCATTCCGTTCTACTCGGGTTGATTCCATTCCATTCCGTTCCGTTCCGTTCCATTCCGTTCCGTTCCGTTCTACTCGGGTTGATTCCATTCTATTCCATTCCATTCCTTTCCATTCCATTCCATTCCATTCCATTCCATTCTGTTCTACTCGGGTTGATCATTCCATTCCATTCCATGCCATTCCATTCCATTCCATTCCATTCCATTCCATTCCATTCCATTCCATTCCATTCCATTCCACTCCTTTCTAGTCGGGTTCATTCCGTTCCATTCCTTTCCATTCCATCCCATTCCGTTCCGTTCCGTTCCGTTCTATTCCATTCCTTTCCATTCCATTCCGTTCTACTCGGGTTGATTCCATTCTATTCCTTTCCATTCCATTCCATTCCATTCCATTCCATTCCGTTCTACTCGGGTTGATTCCATTCCGTTCCGTTCCGTTCCGTTCCGTTAAGTTCCGTTCTACTCTGGTTGATTCCATTCTATTCCATTCCATTCCATTCCATTCCATTCCATTCCATTCTATTCCATTCCATTCCGTTCTACTCGGGTTGATCATTCAATTCCATTCCATTCCATTCCATTCCATTCCATTCCATTCTGTTCTGTTCTACTCGGGTTGATCATTCCATTCCATTCCATTCCATTCCATTCCATTCCATTCCATTCCATTCCATTCCGTTCTACTCGGGTTGATTCCATTCTATTCCATTCCATTCCATTCCTTTCCATTCGATTCCATTCCATTCCATTCCATTCCATTCCATTCTATTCTACTCGGGTTCATTCCATTCCATTCCATTGCATTGTGTTCAGTTCCGTTCCGTTCCGTTCCGTTCCGTTCTACTTTGGTTGATTCCATTCTATTCCATTCCATTCCATTCCATTCCATTCCATTCCATTCCATTCCATTCCATTCCGTTTTACTCGGGTTGATCATTCCATTCCATTCCATTCCATTCCATTCCGTTCCATTCTGCTCGTGTTGATCATTCCATTCCATTCCATTCCATTCCATTCCATTCCATTCCATTCCTTTCCATTCCACTCCATTCCATTCCATTCCATTCCATTCCATTCCATTCCATTCCATTCCATTCCATTCCATTCCGTTCCGTTCTCGGGTTTATTCCATTCTATTCCATTCCATTCCGTTCTACTCGGGTTGATCATTCCATTCCATTCCATTCCATTTCATTCCATTCCATTCCATTCCATTCCGTTGCGTTCCATTCAATTCCATTCCATTCCAGTCCATTCCGTTCTACTCGGGTTGAATCCATTCTATTCCATTCCATTCCATTCCATTCCGTTCCCTTCCATTCCATTCCATTCCATTCCATTCTACTCGGGTTGATTCCATTCTATTCCATTCCATTCCATTCCATTCCATTCCATTCCATTCCATTCCATTCCATTCCGTTCTACTCGGGTTGATCACTCCATTCCATTCCATTCCATTCCATTTCATTCCATTCCATTCCATTCCATTCCATTTCATTCCATTCCATTCCATTCCATTCCGTTCTACTCGGGTGGATTATTCCATTCCATTCCATTCCGTTCCACTCCATTCCATTCCATTCCATTCCATTCCATTCCGTTCTACTCGGGTTGATTCCATTCTATTCCATTCCATTCCATTAGATTCCATTTGATTCCATTCCATTCCATTCCATTCCATTCCATTCCATTCCATTCCATTCCATTCCATTCCATTCCATTCTATTCAATTCCATTCCGTTCTACTCAGGTTGATTCCCTTCCACTCCATCCCGTTCCATTCCATTCCGTTCCGTTCCGTTTTACCCGGGTTGATTCCATTCCATTCCATTCCATTCCATTCCATTCCATTCCATTCCATTCCGTTCCGTTCTACTCGGGTTGATTCCATTCCATTCCGTTCCATTCCGTTCCTTTCCGTTCCGTTCCGTTCCGTTCTATTCCATTCCATTCCATTCCATTCCGTTCTACTCGGGTTGATTCCATTCTATTCCGTTCCATTCCATTCCATTCCATTCCATTCCATTCCATTCCATTCCATTCCATTCCGTTCTACTCGGGTTGATTCCATTCCGTTCCGTTCTGTTCCGTTCCGTTAAGTTCCGTTCTACTCTGGTTGATTCCATTCTATTCCATTCCATTCCATTCCATTCCATTCCATTCCATTCTATTCCATTCCATTCCGTTCTACTCGGGTTGATCATTCAATTCCATTCCATTCCATTCGACTCCATTCCATTCGATTCCATTTCATTCCGCTCCGCTCTACTCGGATTGATCATTCCATTCCATTCCTTTCCATTCCATTCCATTCCATTCCATTCCATTCCATTCCATTCCATTCCATTCCATTCCATTCCTTTCCATTCCATTCCATTCCATTCCATTCCATTCTATTCCGTTCTACTCGGGTTGATTCCATTCCGTTCCGTTCCGCTCCGTTCCGTTCCGTTCTACTTGGGTTTACTCCATTCTATTCCATTTAATTGCATTCCATTCCATTCCATTCCATTCCATTCCATTCCATTCCATTCCATTCCGTTCTGCTCGGGTTGATCATTCCATTCCATTCCATTCCATTCCATTCTATTCCATTCCATTCCACTCCATTCCATTCCATTCCATTCCACTCCTTTCCATTCCATTCCATTCCATTCCATTCCATTCCATTCCATTCCATTACACTGCTTTCCATTCCATTCCATTCCATTCCATTCCATTCCATTCCATTCCACTCCTTTCCATTCCATTCCATTCCATTCCATTCCATTCCATTCCATTCCATTCCTTTCCATTCCATTCCATTCCACTCCATTCCATTCCATTCCATTCCATTCTATTCCGTTCCGTTCTGCTCGGGTTGATCGTTCCATTCCATTCCTTTCCATTCCATTCCATTCCATTCCATTCCGTTCTACTCGGGTTGATTCCATTCTATTCAATTCCATTCCAATCCATTCCGCTCCATTCCATTCCATTCCATTCCATTCCATTCCATTCCATTCCGTTCTACTCTTGTTCATTCCATTAAATTCCGTTCTGTTCCATTCCGTTCCGTTCCATTCCATTCCATTCCATTCCGTTCTACTTGGCTTGATTCTATTCCATTCCATTCCATTCCTTTCTATTCCATTGAATTCCATTCCATTCCATTCCATTCCATTCCATTCCGTTCTACTCGGGTTGATTCCATTCCGTTCCGTTCCGTTATGTTCCGTTCCGTTCTACTCGGGTTGATTCCATTCTATTCCATTCCTTTCCATTCCATTCCATTCCATTCCATTCCATTCCATTCCATTCCATTCCATTCCATTCCATTGCATTCCATTCCTCTCTGTTCCATTCCATTCCGTTCTACTTGGGTTGATCATGCCATTCCATTCCATCCCATTCCATTCAATTCCATTCCTTTCCGTTCTACTCGGGTGGATCATTCCATTCCATTCCATTCCATTCCATTCCATTCCATTCCATTCCATTCCATTCCATTCCATTCCGTTCCGTTCTACTCGGGTTGATTCCATTCTATTCCATTCCATTCCATTCGATTCCACTCGATTCCATTCCATTCCATTCGATTCCACTCGATTCCATTCGATTCCGTTCGATTCCATTCCATTCCATTCCATTCCGTTCTACTCGTGTTGATTCCTTTCCACTCCATTCCTTTCCGTTCCATTCCATTCCATTCCATTCCATTCCGTTCTACTCGGGTTGATCATTCCATTCCATTCCATTCCATTCCATTCCATTCCATTCCATTCCATTCCGTTCCATTCTACTCGGGTTCATTCCACTCCATTCCTTTCCGTTCCATTCCTTTCCGTTCCATTCCATTCCATTCCATTCCATTCCGTTCAACTCGGGTTGATTCCATTCTATTCAATTCCGTTCCATTCGATTCCATTCCATTCCATTCCATTCCATTCCATTCCATTCCATTCCATTCCATTCCATTCCGTTCTACTCGGGTTGATTCCATTCTATTCCATTCAATTCCATTCCATTCCATTCCATTCCATTCCATTCCATTCCATACCAATCTATTCCATTCCATTGCATTTCTTTCTACTCGGGTTCATTCCGTTCCGTTCCGTTCTGTTCCGTTCCATTCCATTCCATTCCGTTCCATTCCATTCCATTCCGTTCCACTCGGGTTGATCATTCCATTCCATTCCATTGCATTCCATTCCATTCCATTCCGTTCCATTCTACTCGGGTTGGTCTTTCCATTCCATTCCATTCCATTCCATTCCATTCCATTCCATTCCATTCCATTCCGTTCTACTCGTGTTGATTCCATTCTATTCCACTCCATTCCATTCCATTCCATTCCATTCCAATCCAATCCATTCCATTCCATTCCATTCCCTTCCGTTCTACTCGAGTTCATTCCATTCCGTTCCGTTCCTTTCCGTTCCGTTCCATTCCATTCCATTCCATTCCGCTCTACTCGCGTTGATTCCATTCTACTCCATTCCATTCCATTCGATTCCATTCCATTCCATTCCATTCCATTCCGTTCTACTCGGGTTGATTCCATTCTATTCCATTCCATTCCATTCGATTCCATTCCATTCCATTCCATTCCATTCCATTCCATTCCATTGCATTCCATTCCGTTCTACTCAGGTTGATTCCATTCCATTCCATTCCATTCCGTTCCATTCCGCTCCGTTCCATTCCGTTCTACTCGTGTTTATTCCATTCTATTCCATTCCATTCCATTCCATTCCATTCCATTCCATTCCCTTCCATTCCATTCCATTCCATTCCATTCCATTCTACTCGGGTTGATTCCATTCTATTCCATTCCATTCCATTCCATTCCAATCCATTCCATTCCTTTCCAATCCTTTCTACTCGGGTTGATTCCGTTCCATTCCGTTCCATTCCGTTCTACTCGGGTTGATTCCATTCTATTCCATTCCATTCCATTCCATTCCATTCCATTCCATTCCTTTCCATTCCATTCCGTTCAACTCGGGTTGATTCCATTCTATTCCATTCCATTCCATTCCATTCCATTCCATTCCGTTCTACTCGGGTTGATTCCATTCCATTCCGTTCCGTTCTGTTCCGTTCCGTTCCATTCTACTCGGGTTGATTCCACTCTATTCCATTCCATTCCGTTCCATTCCTTTCCATTCCGTTCTACTCGGGTTGATCATTCAATTCCATTCCATTCCATTCCATTCCATTCCATTCCATTCCGTTCTGTTCTACTCGGGTTGATCTTTCCATTCCATTCCATTCCATTCCATTCCATTCCATTCCATTCCATTCCATTCCATTCCATTCCATTCCATACCATTCCATTCCATTCCATTCCATTCCGTTCTACTCGGGTTGATTCCATTCTATTCCACTCCATTCCATTCCATTCCATTCCATTCCATTCCATTCCATTCCAATCCATTCCATTCCATTCCATTCCATTCCGTTCTACTCGGGTTGATTGCATTCTACTCCTTTCCATTCCATTCGATTCCATTCCATTCCATTCCATTCCTTTCTGTTCTACTCGGGTTGATTCCATTCTATTCCATTCCATTCCATTCGATTCCATTCCATTCCATTCCATTCCATTCCATTGCATTCCACTCCGTTCTACTCAGGTTGATTCCATTGCATTCCATTCCATTCTTTTCCATTCCATTCCATTCCATTCCATTCCATTCCAATCCGTCCTACTCGGGTTGATTCCGTTCCATTCCGTTCCATTCCGTTCCGTTCCATTCCATTCCATTCCAATCCATTCCATTCCATTCCATTCCATTCCGTTCTACTCGGGTTGATTCCATTCTATTCCATTCCATTCCATTCGATTCCATTCGATTCCATTCCATTCCCTTCCATTCCATTCCATTCCATTCCGTTCCATTCCCTTCCATTCCATTCCTTTCCATTCCATTCCGTTCAACTCGGGTTGATTCCATTCTATTCCATTCCATTCCATTCCATTCCATTCCATTCCATTCCAATCCGTTCTAGTCGGGTTGATTCCATTCCATTCCGTTCCGTTCCGTTCCGTTCTACTCGGGTTGATTCCACTCTATGCCATTCCATTCCGTTCCATTCCATTCCACTCCGTTCTACTCGGGTTGATCATTCCATTCCATTCCATTCCATTCCATTCCGTTCCGTTCTACTCGGGTTGATCTTTCCATTCCATTCCATTCCATTCCATTCCATTCCATTCCATTCCATTCCGTTCTACTCGGGTTGATTCCATTCTATTCCACTCCATTCCATTCCATTCCTTTCCATTCCATTGCAATCCATTCCATTCCATTCCATTCCATTCCGTTCTATTCGAGTTCATTACATTCCATTCCGTTCCGTTCCGTTCCGTTCCGTTCCATTCCATTCCATTCAATTCCGATCTACTCGGGTTGATTCCATTCTATTCCATTCCAATCCATTCCATTCCATTCCATTCCGTTCTACTCGAGTTCATTCCATTCCATTCCGTTCTGTTCCGTTCCGTTCCGTTCCATTCCATTCCTTTCTACTCGGGTTGATTCCACTCTATTCCATTCCATTCCATTCCATTCCATTCCGTTCCATTCCGCTCCGTTCCGTTCCGTTCTACTCGTGTTTATTCCATTCTATTCCATTCCATTCCATTCCATTCCATTCCATTCCATTCCATTCCGTTCCGTTCTACTCGGGTTGATGATTCCTTTCTATTCCATTCCTTTCCATTCCATTCCAATCCATTCCATTCCGTTCTACTCGGGTTCATTCCATTCCGTTCCGTTCCGTTCCGTTCCGTTCCATTCCATTCCATTCCATTCCGTTCTACTCGGGTTGTTTCCATTCTACTCCATTCCATTGCATTCGATTCCATTCCATTCCATTCCATTCCATTCCGTTCTACTCGGGTTCATTCCATTCCGTTACGTTCCGTTCCATTCCGTTCCGTTCCATTCCATTCCATTCCATTCCATTCCATTCCATTCCATTCCATTCCATTCCATTCCATTCCATTCCGTTCTACTCGGGTTGATTCCATTCTATTCCATTCCATTCCATTCCATTCCATTCCCTTCCATTCCATTCCATTCCAATGCGTTCTACTCGGGTGGATTCCGTTCCATTCCGTTCTATTCCGTTCCATTCCATTCCATTCCATTCCATTCCATTCCGTTCTACTCGGGTTGATTCCATTCTATTCCATTCCATTCCATTCCATTCCATTCCATTCCATTCCATTCCATTCCGTTCAACTCGGGTTGATTCCATTCTATTCCATTCCATTCCATTCTATTCCATTCCATTCCATTCCATTCCATTCCGTTCTACTCGGATTGATTCCATTCCATTCCATTCCGTTCCGTTCCATTCCGTTCCGTTCCGTTCTACTCGGGTTGATTCCACTCTATTCCATTCCATTCCGTTCCATTCCATTCCATTCCGTTCCACTCGGGTTGATCATTCCATTCCATTCCATTGCATTCCATTCCATTCCATTCCGTTCCATTCTACTCGGGTTGCTCTTTCCATTCCATTCCATTCCATTCCATTCCATTCCATTCCGTTCTACTCGTGTTGATTCCATTCTATTCCACTCCATTCCATTCCATTCCATTCCATTCCATTCCAATCCATTCCATTCCATTCCATTCCATTCCCTTCCGTTCTACTCGAGTTCATTCCATTCCGTTCCGTTCCGTTCCGTTCCGTTCCATTCCATTCCATTCCATTCCGCTCTACTCGCGTTGATTCCATACTACTCCATTCCATTCCATTCGATTCCATTCCATTCCATTCCACTCCATTCCGTTCTACTCGGGTTGATTCCATTCTATTCTATTCCATTCCATTCGATTCCATTCCATTCCATTCCATTCCATTCCATTCCATTGCATTCCATTCCGTTCTACTCAGGTTGATTCCATTCCATTCCATTCCATTCCGTTCCATTCCGCTCCGTTCCGTTCCGTTCTACTCGTGTTTATTCCATTCCATTCCATTCCATTCCATTCCATTCCATTCCATTCGATTCCATTCCATTCCATTCCATTCCATTCCATTCTACTCGGGTTGATTCCATTCTATTCCATTCCATTCCATTCCGTTCCATTCCAATCCATTCCATTCCATTCCAATCCGTTCTACTCGGGTTGATTCCGTTCCATTCCGTTCCGTTCCATTCCATTCCATTTCGTTCTACTCGGGTTGATTCCATTCTATTCCATTCCATTTCATTCCATTCCACTCCTTTCCATTCCATTCCATTCCATTCCATTCCATTCCATTCCATTCCATTCCATTCCATTCCATTCCACTCCTTTCCATTCCATTCCATTCCATTCCTTTCCATTCCATTCCGTTCTACTCGGGTTGATTACATTCTATTCCACTCCATTACATTCCATTCCATTCCATTCCATTCCAATCCATTCCATTCCATTCCATTCCATTCCTTCCGTTCTACTCGGGTTGATTCCATTCTACTCCATTCCATTCCATTCGATTCCATTCCATTCCATTCCATTCCATTCCGTTCTACTCGGGTTGATTCCATTCTATTCCATTCCATTCCATTCCATTCGATTCCATTCGATTCCATTCCATTCCATTCCATTCCATTCCATTCCATTCCATTCCATTCCATTCTATTCTACTCGGGTTGATTCCATTCCATTCCATTGCATTCTGTTCCGTTCCATTCTGTTCCGTTCCGTTCCGTTCTACTCTGGTTGATTCCAATCTATTCTATTCCATTCCATTCCATTCCATTCCATTCCATTCCATTCCATTCTGTTCTACTCGGGTTGATCATTCCATTCCATTCCATGCCATTCCATTCCATTCCATTCCGTTCCATTCCATTCCATTCCGTTCAACTCGGGTTGATTCCATTCCATTCCATTCCATTCCATTCCATTCCATTCCATTCCATTCCATTCCGTTCAACTCGGGTTGATTCCATTCTATTCCATTCCATTCCATTCCATTCCATTCCATTCCATTCCATTCCATTCCAATCCGTTCTACTCGGGTTGATTCCATTCCATTCCATTCCGTTCCGTTCCGTTCCATTCCATTCCGTTCTACTCGGGTTGATTCCACTCTATTCCATTCCATTCCATTCCATTCCTTTCTACTCGGATTGATCATTCCATTCCATTCCATTCCATTCCATTCCATTCCATTCCATTCCGTTCCATTCTACTTGGGTTGATCATTCCTTTCCATTCCATTCCATTTCATTCCATTCAAATCCATTCAATTCCGTTCTACTCGGGTTCATTCCATTCCATTCCATTCCTTTCCATTCCACTCCATACCATTCCATTCCGTTCTACTCAGGTTGATTCCATTCCATTCAATTCCATTCCATTCCATTAAATTCCATTCCATTCCATTCCACTCGGTTGATTCCATTCTATTCCATTCCATTCCATTCGATTCCATTCGATTCGATTCAATTCGATTCCATTCCATTCCATTCCATTCCATTCCGTTCTACTCGGGTTCATTCCATTCCGTTCCGTTCCGTTCCGTTCCATTCCATTCCATTCCATTCCGTTCTACTCGGGTTGATTCCATTCTACTCCATTCCATTCCATTCGATTCCATTCGATTCCATTCCATTCCATTCCGTTCTACTCGGATTCATTCCATTCCGTTCCGTTCCGTTCCATTCCTTTCCGTTCTATTCCATTCCATTCCATTCCATTCCATTCCATTCCGTTCTACTCGGGTTGATTCCATTCTATTCCATTCCATTCCATTCCATTCCATTCCATTCCATTCCATTCCATTCCATTCCATTCCAATCCGTTCTACTCGGGTTGATTCCGTTCCATTCCGTTCTATTCCGTTCCATTCCATTCCATTCCATTCCATTCCATTCCGTTCTACTCGGGTTGATTCCATTCTATTCCATTCCATTCCATTCCATTCCATTCCATTCCATTCCATTCCATTCCATTCCATTCCATTCCATTCCGTTCAACTCGGGTTGATTCCATTCTATTCCATTCCATTCCATTCTATTCCATTCCATTCCATTCCATTCCATTCCGTTCTACTCGGATTGATTCCATTCCATTCCATTCCGTTCCGTTCCATTCCGTTCCGTTCCGTTCTACTCTGGTTGATTCCACTCTATTCCATTCCATTCCGTTCCAATCCATTCCATTCCGTTACACTCGGGTTGATCATTCCATTCCATTCCATTGCATTCCATTCCATTCCATTCCGTTCCATTCTACTCGGGTTGCTCTTTCCATTCCATTCCATTCCATTCCATTCCATTCCATTCCATTCCGTTCTACTCGTGTTGATTCCATTCTATTCCACTCCATTCCATTCCATTCCATTCCATTCCAATCCATTCCATTCCATTCCATTCCATTCCCTTCCGTTCTATTCGAGTTCATTCCATTCCGTTCCGTTCCGTTCTGTTCCGTTCCATTCCATTCCATTCCATTCCGCTCTACTCGCGTTGATTCCATACTACTCCATTCCATTCCATTCGATTCCATTCCATTCCATTCCATTCCATTCCGTTCTACTCGGGTTGACTCCATTCTATTCCATTCCATTCCATTCCATTCCTTTCCATTCCATTCTATTCCATTCCGTTCCATTCCATTCCATCCCATTCCATTCCATTCCATTCCAATCCGTTCTACTCGGGTTGATTCCATTCCATTCCGTTCCGTTCCGTTCCGTTCCGTTCCGTTCGGTTCTACTCGGGTTGATTCCACTCTATTCCATTCCATTCCGTTCCATTCCATTCCATTCCGTTCTACTCGGGTTGATCATTCCATTCCATTCCATTCCATTCCATTCCATTCCGTTCTACTCGGGTTGATCTTTCCATTCCATTCCATTCCATTCCATTCCATTCCATTCCGTTCTACTCGGGTTGATTCCATTCTATTCCACTCCATTCCATTCCATTCCTTTCCATTCCATTCCAATCCATTCCATTCCATTCCATTCCATTCCATTCCAATCCGTTCTACTCGGGTTGATTCCATTCCATTCCATTCCGTTCCGTTCCGTTCCGTTCCGTTCCGTTCTACTCGGGTTGATTCCACTCTATTCCATTCCATTCCATTCCATTCCTTTCTACTCGGATTGATCATTCCATTCCATTCCATTCCATTCCATTCCATTCCATTCCATTTCATTCCATTCCGTTCCATTCTACTTGGGTTGATCATTCCTTTCCATTCCATTCCATTCCATTCCATTCCAATCCATTCAATTCCGTTCTACTCGGGTTCATTCCATTCCATTCCATTCCTTTCCATTCCACTCCATACCATTCCATTCCGTTCTACTCGGGTTGATTCCATTCTATTCAATTCCATCCCATTCCATTCCATTCCATTCAATTCCATTCCATTCCATTCCATTCCATTCCATTCCATTCCACTCGGTTGATTCCATTCTATTCCATTCCATTCCTTTCCATTCCATTCGATTCGATTCGATTCCATTCCTTTCTATTCCATTACATTCCATTCCGTTCTACTCGGGTTCATTCCATTCCGTTCCGTTCCGTTCTGTTCCGTTCCGTTCCATTCCATTCCATTCCATTCCATTCCGTTCTACTCGGGTTGATTCCATTCTATTCCATTCCATTCCATTCCATTCCATTCCATTCGATTCCATTCCATTCCATTCCATTCCATTCCATTCCATTCCATTCCATTCCATTCTATTCTACTCGGGTTGATTCCATTCCATTCCATTGCATTCTGTTCCGTTCCATTCTGTTCCGTTCCGTTCCGTTCTACTCTGGTTGATTCCATTCTATTCCATTCCATTCCATTCCATTCCATTCCATTCCATTCCATTCCATTCCATTCTGTTCTACTCGGGTTGATCATTCCATTCCATTCCATGCCATTCCATTCCATTCCATTCCGTTCCATTCCATTCCATTCCATTCCATTCCGTTCAACTCGGGTTGATTCCATTCCATTCCATTCCATTCCATTCCATTCCATTCCATTCCATTCCATTCCATTCCATTCCATTCCGTTCAACTCGGGTTGATTCCATTCTATTCCATTCCATTCCATTCCATTCCATTCAATTCCATTCCATTCCATTCCAATCCGTTCTACTCGGGTTGATTCCATTCCATTCCATTCCGTTCCGTTCCGTTCCATTCCGTTCCGTTCTACTCGGGTTGATTCCACTCTATTCCATTCCATTCCATTCCATTCCTTTCTACTCGGATTGATCATTCCATTCCATTCCATTCCATTCCATTCCATTCCATTCCATTCCATTTCATTCCATTCCGTTCCATTCTACTTGGGTTGATCATTCCTTTCCATTCCATTCCATTCCATTCCATTCCAATCCATTCAATTCCGTTCTACTCGGGTTCATTCCATTCCATTCCATTCCTTTCCATTCCACTCCATACCATTCCATTCCGTTCTACTCGGGTTGATTCCATTCCATTCCATTCCATTCCATTCCATTCCATTCCATTCCATTCCATTCCATTCCATTCCACTCGGTTGATTCCATTCTATTCCATTCCATTCCATTCGATTCCATTCAATTCGATTCGATTCGATTCCATTCCATTCCATTCCATTCCTTTCCGTTCTACTCGTGTTCATTCCATTCCGTTCCGTTCCGTTCCGTTCCATTCCATTCCATTCCATTCCGTTCTACTCGGGTTGATTCCATTCTACTCCTTTCCATTCCATTCGATTCCATTCCATTCCATTCCATTCCATTCCATTCCGTTCTTCTCGGGTTGATTCCATTCTATTCCATTCCATTCCATTCGATTCCATTCCATTCGATTCCATTCCAATCCATTCCATTCCATTCCACTGCATTCCATTCCGTTCTACTCGGGTTCTTTCCATTCCATTCCGTTCCGTTCCGTTCCTTTCCGTTCCGTTCCATTCCATTCCATTCCATTCCATTCCATTCCATTCCGTTCTACTCGGGTTGATTCCATTCTATTCCATTCCATTCCATTCCATTCCATTCCATTCCGTTCTACTCGGGTTGATTCCATTCCATTCCGTTCCGTTCCGTTCCATTCCGTTCCGTTCCGTTCTACTCGGGTTGATTCCATTCTATTCCATTCCATTCCTTTCCATTCCATTCCATTCCATTCCATTCCATTCTGTAATACTCGGGTTGATCATTCCATTCCATTCCATGCCATTCCATTCCATTCCATTCCATTCCATTCCATTCCATTCCATTCCACTCCTTTCTAGTCGGGTTCATTCCGTTCCATTCCTTTCCATTCCGTCCCATTCCGTTCCGTTCCGTTCCGTTCTACTCCATTCCATTCCATTCCATTCCGTTCTACTCGGGTTGATTCCATTCTATTCCGTTCCATTCCATTCCATTCCATTCCATTCCATTCCGTTCTACTCGGGTTGATTCCATTCCGTTCCGTTCCGTTCCGTTCCGTTAAGTTCCGTTCTACTCTGGTTGATTCCATTCTATTCCATTCCATTCCATTCCATTCCATTCCATTCTATTCCATTCCATTCCGTTCTACTCGGGTTGATCATTCAATTCCATTCCATTCCATTCCATTCCATTCCATTCCATTCTGTTCTGTTCTACTCGGGTTGATCATTCCATTCCATTCCATTCCATTCCATTCCATTCCATTCCATTCCATTCCATTCCGTTCTACTCGGGTTGATTCCATTCTATTCCATTCCATTCCATTCCATTCGATTCCATTCGATTCCATTCCATTCCATTCCATTCCATTCCATTCCATTCCATTCCATTCCATTCCATTCTATTCTACTCGGGTTGATTCCATTCCATTCCATTCCATTCCATTCCATTCCATTCCATTCCATTCCATTCCTTTCCATTCCATTCCATTCCGTTCAACTCGGGTTGATTCCATTCTATTCCATTCCATTCCATTCTATTCCATTCCATTCCATTCCGTTCTACTCGGATTGATTCCATTCCATTCCATTCCGTTCCGTTCCATTCGGTTCCGGTCCGTTGTACTCGGGTTGATTCCACTCTATTCCATTCCATTCCGTTCCATTCCATTCCATTCCGTTCCACTCGGGTTGATCATTCCATTCCATTCTATTGCATTCTATTCCATTCCATTCCGTTCCGTTCTACTCGGGTTGATCTTTCCATTCCATTCCATTCCATTCCATTCCATTCCATTCCATTCCATTCCATTCCATTCCGTTCTACTCGGGTTGCTTCCATTCTATTCCACTCAATTCCATTCCATTCCATTCCATTCCATTCCATTCCGTTCTACTCGGGTTGATTCCATTCTATTCCATTCCATTCCATTCGATTCCATTCCATTCCATTCCATTCCATTCCATTCCATTGCATTCCATTCCGTTCTACTCAGGTTGATTCCATTCCATTCCATTCCATTATGTTCCATTCCGCTCCGTTCCGTTCCGTTCTACTAGTGTTTATTCCATTCTATTCCATTCCATTCCATTCCATTCCATTCCATTCCATTCCATTCCATTCCATTCCATTCCATTCTATTCCTTTCCGTTCCATTGCATTCCATTCCAGTCCATTCCATTCAATTCGATTCTGTTCAACCCGGGTAGATTCCATACCATTCCATTCCTTTGCATTCCATTCCATTCCATTCCATTCCATTCCATTCCATTCCACTCCATTAGGTTCTACTCGGGTAGATTCCATTCCATTCCATTCCATTCTGTTCCATTCCATTCCATTCCAATCCATTCCATTCCATTCCATTCCGTTCTACTCTGGTAGATTCCATACCATTCCAATCCATTCCATTCCATTCCATTCCATTCCATTCCAATCCATTCCATTCCATTCCATTCCATTCCATTCCATTCCATTCCATTCCGTTCTACTCGGGTTGATTCCATTCCGTTCCGTTCCGCTCCGTTCTGTTCCGTTCTACTCGGGTTTACTCCATTCTATTCCATTCCATTCCATTCCATTCCATTCCATTCCATTCCATTCCATTCCGTTCTGCACGGGTTGATCATTCCATTCCATTCCATTCCATTCCATTCCATTCCATTCCATTCCATTCCATTCCATTCCGCTCTACTCGCGTTGATTCCATTCTACTCCATTCCATTCCATTCGATTCCATTCCATTCCATTCCATTCCATTACGTTCTACTCGGGTTGATTCCATTCTATTCCATTGCATTCCATTCGATTCCATTCCATTCCATTCCATTCCTTTCCATTCCATTCCAATCCTTTCTACTCGGGTTGATTCCGTTCCATTCCGTTCCATTCCATTCCGTTCCATTTCATTCCATTCCATTCCATTCCGTTCTACTCGGGTTGATTCCATTCTATTCCATTCCATTCCATTCGATTCAATTCCATTCCGTTCCATTCCATTCTTTTCCATTCCATTCCATTCCTTTCCATTCCATTCCGTTCAACTCGGGTTGATTCCATTCTATTCCATTCCATTCCATTCCATTCCATTCCATTCCATTCCATTCCATTCCGTTCTACTCGGGTTGATTCCATTCCATTCCATTCCGTTCCGTTCCGTTCCGTTCCATTCTACTCGGGTTGATTCCACTCTATTCCATTCCATTCCGTTCCATTCCATTCCATTCCGTTATACTCGGGTTGATTATTCAATTCCATTCCATTCCATTCCATTCCATTCCATTCCGTTCTGTTCTACTCTGGTTGATCTTTCCATTCCATTCCATTCCATTCCATTCCATTCCATTCCATTCCATTCCATTCCATTCCATTCCATTCCATTCCATTCCATTCCATTCCGTTCTACTCGGGTTGATTCCGTTCTACTCCATTCCATTCCATTCGATTCCATTCCATTCCATTCCATTCCATTCCGTTCTACTCGGGTTGATTCCATTCTATTCCATTCCATTCCATTCGATTCCATTCCATTCCATTCCATTCCATTCCGTTGCATTCCATTCCGTTCTACTCAGGTTGATTCCATTGCATTCCATTCCATTCCGTTCCATTCCGCTCCGTTCCGTTCCGTTCTACTCATGTTTATTCCATTCTATTCCATTCCATTCCATTCCATTCCATTCCATTCCATTCCATTCTATTCCATTCCATTCCGTTTTACTCGGGTTGATCATTCCATTCCATTCGATTCCATTCGATTCGATTCCATTCCATTCCATTCCATTCCATTCCTTTCCATTCCGTTCTACTCTTGCTCATTCCATTCCATCCCGTTCCGTTCCGTACCGTTCCGTTCCGTTCCATTCCATTCCATTCATTTCCATTCCATTCCATTCCATTCCATTCCGTTCTACTCGGGTTGATTCCATTCTATTCCATTCCATTGCTTTCCATTCCATTCCATTCCATTCCATTCCATTCCATTCCATTCCATTCCAATCCGTTCTACTTGGGTTGATTCCGTTCCATTCCGTTCCATTCCGTTCCGTTCCATTCCATTCCATTCCATTCCATTCCGTTCTACTCATGTTGATTCCATTCTATAACATTCCATTCCATTCGATTCCATTCAATTCCATTCCATTCCATTCCATTCCACACCATTCCATTCCGTTCCATTCCATTCCATTCCATTCCATTCCATTCCGTTCAACTCTGGTTGATTCCATTCTATTCCATTCCATTCCATTCCATTCCATTCCATTCCATTCCGATCCGTTCTACTCGGGTTGATTCCATTTCATTCCGTTCCGTTCCATTCCGTTCCGTTCCGTTCCGTTCTACTTGGGTTGATTCCACTCTATTCCATTCCATTCCGTTCCATTACATTCCATTCCGTTGTACTCGGGTTGATCATTCCATTCCATTATATTCCATTCCATTCCGTTCCGTACTACTCGGGTTGATCTTTCCATTCCATTCCATTCCATTCCATTCCATTCCAATCCGTTCTACTCGGGTTGTTTCCATTCTATTCCACTCCATTCCATTCCATTCCTTTCCATTCCATTCCAATCCATTCCATTCCATTCCATTCCATTCCATTCCATTCAATTCCATTCCATTCCGTTCTATTGGAGTACATTCCATTCCATTCTGTTCCGTTCCGTTCCGTTCCGTTCCATTCCATTGCATTCAATTCCGTTCTACTCGGGTTGATTCCATTCTATTCCATTCCACTCCATTCCATTCCATTCCATTCCATTCCATTCCATTCCGTTCCGTTCTTCTCTGGTTGATTCCAGTCTATTCCATTCCATTCCTTTCCATTCCATTAGATTCCATTCCATTCCATTCCGTTCCATTCCATTCCGTTCTACTCGGGTTCATTCCATTCCTTTCCGTACTGTTCCGTTCCGTTCCGTTCCATTCCATTCCATTCCATTCCATTCCGTTCTACTCGGGTTGATTCCATTCTATTCCATTCCATTCCATTCCATTCCATTCCATTCCATTCCGTTCCGTTCTACTCGGGTTGATCATTCCATTCCATTCCATTCCATTCCATTCCATTCCATTCCATTCCGTTCTACTCGGGTGGATCATTCCATTCCTTTCCATTCCATTCCATTCCATTCCATTCCTTTCCATTCCGTTCAACTCGGGTTTATTCCAATCTATTCCATTCTATTCCATTCCATTCCATTCCATTCCAATCCGTTCTACTCGGGTTGATTCCATTCCATTCCTTTCCGTTCCGTTCCGTTCCGTTTGGTTCTACTCGGGTTGATTCCACTCTATTCCATTCCATTCCGTTCCATTCCATTCCATTCCGTTCTACTCGGGTTGATCATTCCATTCCATTCCATTCCATTCCATTCCGTTCCGTTCTACTCGGGTTGATTTTTCCATTCCATTCCATTCCATTCCATTCCATTCCATTCCATTCCATTCCATTCCGTTCTACTCGGGTTGATTCCATTCTATTCCACTCCATTCCATTCCATTCCTTTCCATTCCATTCCAATCCATTCCATTCCATTCCATTCCATTCCGTTCTATTCGAGTTCATTTCATTCCATTCCGTTCCGTTCTGTTCCGTTCCGTTCCATTCCATTCCAATCAATTCCGTTCTACTCGGGTTGATTCCATTCTATTCAATTCCATTCCAATCCATTCCGCTCCATTCCATTCCATTCCATTCCTTTCCATTCCATTCCGTTCTACTCGGGTTCATTCCATTCCATTCCGTTCTGTTCCATTCCGTTCCGTTCCATTCCATTCCATTCCATTCCGTTCTACTCGGGTTGATTCTATTCCATTCCATTCCATTCCATTCTATTCCATTGAATTCCATTCCATTCCATTACATTCCATTCCATTCCATTCCATTCCATTCCATTCCCTTCTACTCGGGTTGATTCCATTCCGTTCCGTTCCGTTCCGTTCTACTCGGGTTGATTCCATTCTATTCCATTCCATTCCATTCCATTCCATTCCATTCCATTCCATTCCATTCCTCTCTGTTCCATTCCATTCCGTTCTACTTGGGTTGATCATTCCATTCCATTCCATTCCATTCCATTCAATTCCATTCCGTTCCGTTCTACTCGGGTGGATCATTCCATTCCATTCCATTCCATTCCATTCCATTCCATTCCATTCCATTCCATTCCATTTCATTCCGTTCCGCTCTACTCGGGTTGATTCCATTCTATTCCATTCCATTCCATTCCATTCCACTCGATTCCATTCGATTCCGTTCGATTCCATTCCATTCCATTCCATTCCATTCCATTCCATTCCATTCCTTTCTACTCGTGTTGATTCCATTCCACTCCATTCCTTTCCGTTCCATTCCATTCCATTCCATTCCATTCCGTTCTACTCGGGTTGATCATTCCATTCCATTCCATTCCATTCCATTCCATTCCATTCCATTCCGTTCCATTCTCCTCGGGTTCATTCCATTCCATTCCTTTCCGTTCCATTCCTTTCCGTTCCATTCCATTCCATTCCATTCCATTCCATTCAACTCGGGATGATTCCATTCTATTCCATTCCATTCCATTCCATTCTTTCCATTCCATTCGATTCCATTCCTTTCCATTCCATTGCATTCCATTCCATTCCATTCAATTCCGTTCTACTCGGGTTGATTCAATTCTATTCCATTCAATTCCATTCCATTCCATTCCATTCCATTCGATTCCATTCGATTCCATTCCATTCCATTCCATTCCGTTCTACTCGGGTTCATTCCATTCCATTCCGTTCCGTTCCATTCCGTTCCGTTCCATTCCATTCCATTCCATTCCATTCCATTCCATTCCATTCCATTCCATTCCATTCTATTCCATTCCATTCCATTCCATTCCATTCCATTCCATTCCGTTCAACTCGGGTTGATTCCATTCCATTCCATTCCATTCCATTCCATTCCATTCCATTCCATTCCATTCCGTTCAACTCGGGTTGATTCCATTCTATTCCATTCCATTCCATTCCATTCCATTCAATTCCATTCCATTCCATTCCAATCCGTTCTACTCGGGTTGATTCCATTCCATTCCATTCCATTCCATTCCATTCCATTCCATTCCATTCCATTCGATTCCATTCCATTCCATTCCATTCCATTCCATTCTACTCGGGTTGATTCCATTCTATTCCATTCCATTCCATTCCATTCCATTCCAATCCATTCCATTCCATTCCAATCCGTTCTACTCGGGTTGATTCCGTTCCATTCCGTTCCGTTCCATTCCATTCCATTTCGTTCTACTCGGGTTGATTCCATTCTATTCCATTCCATTTCATTCCATTCCACTCCTTTCCATTCCATTCCATTCCATTCCATTCCATTCCATTCCATTCCATTCCATTCCACTCCTTTCCATTCCATTCCATTCCATTCCTTTCCATTCCATTCCGTTCTACTCGGGTTGATTACATTCTATTCCACTCCATTACATTCCATTCCATTCCATTCCATTCCAATCCATTCCATTCCATTCCATTCCATTCCTTCCGTTCTACTCGGGTTGATTCCATTCTACTCCATTCCATTCCATTCGATTCCATTCCATTCCATTCCATTCCATTCCGTTCTACTCGGGTTGATTCCATTCTATTCCATTCCATTCCATTCCATTCGATTCCATTCGATTCCATTCCATTCCATTCCATTCCATTCCATTCCATTCCATTCCATTCCATTCCATTCTATTCTACTCGGGTTGATTCCATTCCATTCCATTGCATTCTGTTCCGTTCCATTCTGTTCCGTTCCGTTCCGTTCTACTCTGGTTGATTCCAATCTATTCTATTCCATTCCATTCCATTCCATTCCATTCCATTCCATTCCATTCTGTTCTACTCGGGTTGATCATTCCATTCCATTCCATGCCATTCCATTCCATTCCATTCCGTTCCATTCCATTCCATTCCATTCCATTCCGTTCAACTCGGGTTGATTCCATTCCATTCCATTCCATTCCATTCCATTCCATTCCATTCCATTCCGTTCAACTCGGGTTGATTCCATTCTATTCCATTCCATTCCATTCCATTCCATTCCATTCAATTCCATTCCATTCCATTCCAATCCGTTCTACTCGGGTTGATTCCATTCCATTCCATTCCGTTCCGTTCCGTTCCATTCCATTCCGTTCTACTCGGGTTGATTCCACTCTATTCCATTCCATTCCATTCCATTCCTTTCTACTCGGATTGATCATTCCATTCCATTCCATTCCATTCCATTCCATTCCATTCCATTCCATTCCATTCCGTTCCATTCTACTTGGGTTGATCATTCCTTTCCATTCCATTCCATTTCATTCCATTCAAATCCATTCAATTCCGTTCTACTCGGGTTCATTCCATTCCATTCCATTCCTTTCCATTCCACTCCATACCATTCCATTCCGTTCTACTCAGGTTGATTCCATTCCATTCAATTCCATTCCATTCCATTCCATTCCATTCCATTCCATTCCACTCGGTTGATTCCATTCTATTCCATTCCATTCCATTCGATTCCATTCGATTCGATTCGATTCGATTCCATTCCATTCCATTCCATTCCATTCCGTTCTACTCGGGTTCATTCCATTCCATTCCGTTCCGTTCCGTTCCATTCCATTCCATTCCATTCCGTTCTACTCGGGTTGATTCCATTCTACTCCATTCCATTCCATTCGATTCCATTCCATTCCATTCCATTCCATTCCGTTCTACTCGGGTTCATTCCGTTCCGTTCCGTTCCGTTCCATTCCGTTCCGTTCTATTCCATTCCATTCCATTCCATTCCATTCCATTCCATTCCATTCCATTCCGTTCTACTCGGGTTGATTCCATTCTATTCCATTCCATTCCATTCCATTCCATTCCATTCCATTCCATTCCAATCCGTTCTACTCGGGTTGATTCCGTTCCATTCCGTTCTATTCCGTTCCATTCCATTCCATTCCATTCCATTCCATTCCATTCCGTTCTACTCGGGTTGATTCCATTCTATTCCATTCCATTCCATTCCATTCCATTCCATTCCATTCCATTCCATTCCATTCCATTCCATTCCATTCCATTCCGTTCAACTCGGGTTGATTCCATTCTATTCCATTCCATTCCATTCTATTACATTCCATTCCATTCCATTCCATTCCATTCCATTCCATTCCATTCCATTCCGTTCTACTCGGATTGATTCCATTCCATTCCATTCCGTTCCGTTCCATTCCGTTCCGTTCCGTTCTACTCTGGTTGATTCCACTCTATTCCATTCCATTCCGTTCCATTCCATTCCATTCCGTTCCACTCGGGTTGATCATTCCATTCCATTCCATTGCATTCCATTCCATTCCATTCCGTTCCATTCTACTCGGGTTGCTCTTTCCATTCCATTCCATTCCATTCCATTCCATTCCATTCCGTTCTACTCGTGTTGATTCCATTCTATTCCACTCCATTCCATTCCATTCCATTCCATTCCAATCCATTCCATTCCATTCCATTCCATTCCCTTCCGTTCTATTCGAGTTCATTCCATTCCGTTCCGTTCCGTTCTGTTCCGTTCCATTCCATTCCATTCCATTCCGCTCTACTCGCGTTGATTCCTTACTACTCCATTCCATTCCATTCGATTCCATTCCATTCCATTCCATTCCATTCCGTTCTACTCGGGTTGACTCCATTCTATTCCATTCCATTCCATTCCATTCCTTTCCATTCCATTCTATTCCATTCCGTTCCATTCCATTCCATCCCATTCCATTCCATTCCATTCCAATCCGTTCTACTCGGGTTGATTCCATTCCATTCCGTTCCGTTCCGTTCCGTTCCGTTCCGTTCGGTTCTACTCGGGTTGATTCCACTCTATTCCATTCCATTCCGTTCCATTCCATTCCATTCCATTCTACTCGGGTTGATCATTCCATTCCATTCCATTCCATTCCATTCCATTCCGTTCTACTCGGGTTGATCTTTCCATTCCATTCCATTCCATTCCATTCCATTCCATTCCGTTCTACTCGGGTTGATTCCATTCTATTCCACTCCATTCCATTCCATTCCTTTCCATTCCATTCCAATCCATTCCATTCCATTCCATTCCATTCCATTCCAATCCGTTCTACTCGGGTTGATTCCATTCCATTCCATTCCGTTCCGTTCCGTTCCGTTCCGTTCCGTTCTACTCGGGTTGATTCCACTCTATTCCATTCCATTCCATTCCATTCCTTTCTACTCGGATTGATCATTCCATTCCATTCCATTCCATTCCATTCCATTCCATTCCATTCCATTCCATTTCATTCCATTCCGTTCCATTCTACTTGGGTTGATCATTCCTTTCTATTCCATTCCATTCCATTCCATTCCAATCCATTCAATTCCATTCTACTCGGGTTCATTCCATTCCATTCCATTCCTTTCCATTCCACTCCATACCATTCCATTCCGTTCTACTCGGGTTGATTCCATTCTATTCAATTCCATCCCATTCCATTCCATTCCATTCAATTCCATTCCATTCCATTCCATTCCATTCCATTCCATTCCATTCCATTCCATTCCACTCGGTTGATTCCATTCTATTCCATTCCATTCCTTTCCATTCCATTCGATTCGATTCGATTCCATTCCATTCTATTCCATTACATTCCATTCCGTTCTACTCGGGTTCATTCCATTCCGTTCCGTTCCGTTCTGTTCCGTTCCGTTCCATTCCATTCCATTCCATTCCATTCCGTTCTACTCGGGTTGATTCCATTCTATTCCATTCCATTCCATTCCATTCGATTCCATTCGATTCCATTCCATTCCATTCCATTCCATTCCATTCCATTCCATTCTATTCTACTCGGGTTGATTCCATTCCATTCCATTGCATTCTGTTCCGTTCCATTCTGTTCCGTTCCGTTCCGTTCTACTCTGGTTGATTCCATTCTATTCCATTCCATTCCATTCCATTCCATTCCATTCCATTCCATTCCATTCCATTCCATTCCATTCCACTCCTTTCCATTCCATTCCATTCCATTCCTTTCCATTCCATTCCGTTCTACTCGGGTTGATTACATTCTATTCCACTCCATTACATTCCATTCCATTCCATTCCATTCCAATCCATTCCATTCCATTCCATTCCATTCCTTCCGTTCTACTCGGGTTGATTCCATTCTACTCCATTCCATTCCATTCGATTCCATTCCATTCCATTCCATTCCATTCCGTTCTACTCGGGTTGATTCCATTCTATTCCATTCCATTCCATTCCATTCGATTCCATTCGATTCCATTCCATTCCATTCCATTCCATTCCATTCCATTCCATTCCATTCCATTCTATTCTACTCGGGTTGATTCCATTCCATTCCATTGCATTCTGTTCCGTTCCATTCTGTTCCGTTCCGTTCCGTTCTACTCTGGTTGATTCCAATCTATTCTATTCCATTCCATTCCATTCCATTCCATTCCATTCCATTCCATTCTGTTCTACTCGGGTTGATCATTCCATTCCATTCCATGCCATTCCATTCCATTCCATTCCGTTCCATTCCATTCCATTCCATTCCATTCCGTTCAACTCGGGTTGATTCCATTCCATTCCATTCCATTCCATTCCATTCCATTCCATTCCATTCCGTTCAACTCGGGTTGATTCCATTCTATTCCATTCCATTCCATTCCATTCCATTCCATTCAATTCCATTCCATTCCATTCCAATCCGTTCTACTCGGGTTGATTCCATTCCATTCCATTCCGTTCCGTTCCGTTCCATTCCATTCCGTTCTACTCGGGTTGATTCCACTCTATTCCATTCCATTCCATTCCATTCCTTTCTACTCGGATTGATCATTCCATTCCATTCCATTCCATTCCATTCCATTCCATTCCATTCCATTCCATTCCATTCCGTTCCATTCTACTTGGGTTGATCATTCCTTTCCATTCCATTCCATTTCATTCCATTCAAATCCATTCAATTCCGTTCTACTCGGGTTCATTCCATTCCATTCCATTCCTTTCCATTCCACTCCATACCATTCCATTCCGTTCTACTCAGGTTGATTCCATTCCATTCAATTCCATTCCATTCCATTCCATTCCATTCCATTCCATTCCACTCGGTTGATTCCATTCTATTCCATTCCATTCCATTCGATTCCATTCGATTCGATTCGATTCGATTCCATTCCATTCCATTCCATTCCATTCCGTTCTACTCGGGTTCATTCCATTCCGTTCCGTTCCGTTCCGTTCCATTCCATTCCATTCCATTCCGTTCTACTCGGGTTGATTCCATTCTACTCCATTCCATTCCATTCGATTCCATTCCATTCCATTCCATTCCATTCCGTTCTACTCGGGTTCATTCCATTCCGTTCCGTTCCGTTCCATTCCGTTCCGTTCTATTCCATTCCATTCCATTCCATTCCATTCCATTCCATTCCATTCCATTCCATTCCGTTCTACTCGGGTTGATTCCATTCTATTCCATTCCATTCCATTCCATTCCATTCCACTCCGTTCTACTCGGGTTGATTCCGTTCCATTCCGTTCTATTCCGTTCCATTCCATTCCATTCCATTCCATTCCATTCCGTTCTACTCGGGTTGATTCCATTCTATTCCATTCCATTCCATTCCATTCCATTCCATTCCATTCCATTCCATTCCATTCCATTCCATTCCGTTCAACTCGGGTTGATTCCATTCTATTCCATTCCATTCCATTCTATTACATTCCATTCCATTCCATTCCATTCCATTCCATTCCATTCCATTCCATTCCGTTCTACTCGGATTGATTCCATTCCATTCCATTCCGTTCCGTTCCATTCCGTTCCGTTCCGTTCTACTCTGGTTGATTCCACTCTATTCCATTCCATTCCGTTCCATTCCATTCCATTCCGTTCCACTCGGGTTGATCATTCCATTCCATTCCATTGCATTCCATTCCATTCCATTCCGTTCCATTCTACTCGGGTTGCTCTTTCCATTCCATTCCATTCCATTCCATTCCATTCCATTCCGTTCTACTCGTGTTGATTCCATTCTATTCCACTCCATTCCATTCCATTCCATTCCATTCCAATCCATTCCATTCCATTCCATTCCATTCCCTTCCGTTCTATTCGAGTTCATTCCATTCCGTTCCGTTCCGTTCTGTTCCGTTCCATTCCATTCCATTCCATTCCGCTCTACTCGCGTTGATTCCATACTACTCCATTCCATTCCATTCGATTCCATTCCATTCCATTCCATTCCATTCCGTTCTACTCGGGTTGACTCCATTCCATTCCATTCCATTCCATTCCATTCCTTTCCATTCCATTCTATTCCATTCCGTTCCATTCCATTCCATCCCATTCCATTCCATTCCATTCCAATCCGTTCTACTCGGGTTGATTCCATTCCATTCCGTTCCGTTCCGTTCCGTTCCGTTCCGTTCGGTTCTACTCGGGTTGATTCCACTCTATTCCATTCCATTCCGTTCCATTCCATTCCATTCCATTCTACTCGGGTTGATCATTCCATTCCATTCCATTCCATTCCGTTCTACTCGGGTTGATCTTTCCATTCCATTCCATTCCATTCCATTCCATTCCATTCCGTTCTACTCGGGTTGATTCCATTCTATTCCACTCCATTCCATTCCATTCCTTTCCATTCCATTCCAATCCATTCCATTCCATTCCATTCCATTCCATTCCAATCCGTTCTACTCGGGTTGATTCCATTCCATTCCATTCCGTTCCGTTCCGTTCCGTTCCGTTCCGTTCTACTCGGGTTGATTCCACTCTATTCCATTCCATTCCATTCCATTCCTTTCTACTCGGATTGATCATTCCATTCCATTCCATTCCATTCCATTCCATTCCATTCCATTTCATTCCATTTCATTCCATTCCGTTCCATTCTACTTGGGTTGATCATTCCTTTCCATTCCATTCCATTCCATTCCATTCCAATCCATTCAATTCCATTCTACTCGGGTTCATTCCATTCCATTCCATTCCTTTCCATTCCACTCCATACCATTCCATTCCGTTCTACTCGGGTTGATTCCATTCTATTCAATTCCATCCCATTCCATTCCATTCCATTCAATTCCATTCCATTCCATTCCATTCCATTCCATTCCATTCCATTCCATTCCACTCGGTTGATTCCATTCTATTCCATTCCATTCCTTTCCATTCCATTCGATTCGATTCGATTCCATTCCATTCTATTCCATTACATTCCATTCCGTTCTACTCGGGTTCATTCCATTCCGTTCCGTTCCGTTCTGTTCCGTTCCGTTCCATTCCATTCCATTCCATTCCATTCCGTTCTACTCGGGTTGATTCCATTCTATTCCATTCCATTCCATTCCATTCGATTCCATTCGATTCCATTCCATTCCATTCCATTCCATTCCATTCCATTCTATTCTACTCGGGTTGATTCCATTCCATTCCATTGCATTCTGTTCCGTTCCATTCTGTTCCGTTCCGTTCCGTTCTACTCTGGTTGATTCCATTCTATTCCATTCCATTCCATTCCATTCCATTCCATTCCATTCCATTCCATTCTGTTCTACTCGGGTTGATCATTCCATTCCATTCCATGCCATTCCATTCCATTCCATTCCGTTCCATTCCATTCCATTCCATTCCATTCCGTTCAACTCGGGTTGATTCCATTCCATTCCATTCCATTCCATTCCATTCCATTCCATTCCATTCCATTCCATTCCATTCCATTCCGTTCAACTCGGGTTGATTCCATTCTATTCCATTCCATTCCATTCCATTCCATTCAATTCCATTCCATTCCATTCCAATCCGTTCTACTCGGGTTGATTCCATTCCATTCCATTCCGTTCCGTTCCGTTCCATTCCGTTCCGTTCTACTCGGGTTGATTCCACTCTATTCCATTCCATTCCATTCCATTCCTTTCTACTCGGATTGATCATTCCATTCCATTCCATTCCATTCCATTCCATTCCATTCCATTCCATTCCATTCCATTCCAATCCATTCAATTCCGTTCTACTCGGGTTCATTCCATTCCATTCCATTCCTTTCCATTCCACTCCATACCATTCCATTCCGTTCTACTCGGGTTGATTCCATTCCATTCCATTCCATTCCATTCCATTCCATTCCATTCCATTCCATTCCATTCCACTCGGTTGATTCCATTCTATTCCATTCCATTCCATTCGATTCCATTCGATTCGATTCGATTCGATTCGATTCCATTCCATTCCATTCCATTCCGTTCTACTAGGGTTCATTCCATTCCGTTCCGTTCCGTTCCGTTCCATTCCATTCCATTCCATTCCGTTCTACTCGGGTTGATTCCATTCTACTCCTTTCCATTCCATTCGATTCCATTCCATTCCATTCCATTCCGTTCTACTCGGGTTGATTCCATTCTATTCCATTCCATTCCATTCGATTCCATTCCATTCGATTCCATTCCAATCCATTCCATTCCATTCCATTGCATTCCATTCCATTCCATTCCAATCCGTTCTACTCGGGTTGATTCCATTCCATTCCGTTCCGTTCCGTTCCGTTCCGTTCCGTTCGGTTCTACTCGGGTTGATTCCACTCTATTCCATTCCATTCCGTTCCATTCCATTCCATTCCATTCTACTCGGGTTGATCATTCCATTCCATTCCATTCCATTCCATTCCATTCCGTTCTACTCGGGTTGATCTTTCCATTCCATTCCATTCCATTCCATTCCATTCCATTCCGTTCTACTCGGGTTGATTCCATTCTATTCCACTCCATTCCATTCCATTCCTTTCCATTCCATTCCAATCCATTCCATTCCATTCCATTCCATTCCATTCCAATCCGTTCTACTCGGGTTGATTCCATTCCATTCCATTCCGTTCCGTTCCGTTCCGTTCCGTTCCGTTCTACTCGGGTTGATTCCACTCTATTCCATTCCATTCCATTCCATTCCTTTCTACTCGGATTGATCATTCCATTCCATTCCATTCCATTCCATTCCATTCCATTCCATTCCATTTCATTCCATTCCGTTCCATTCTACTTGGGTTGATCATTCCTTTCCATTCCATTCCATTCCATTCCATTCCAATCCATTCAATTCCATTCTACTCGGGTTCATTCCATTCCATTCCATTCCTTTCCATTCCACTCCATAACATTCCATTCCGTTCTACTCGGGTTGATTCCATTCTATTCATTTCCATCCCATTCCATTCCATTCCATTCAATTCCATTCCATTCCATTCCATTCCATTCCATTCCATTCCATTCCACTCGGTTGATTCCATTCTATTCCATTCCATTCCTTTCCATTCCATTCGATTCGATTCGATTCCATTCCATTCTATTCCATTACATTCCATTCCGTTCTACTCGGGTTCATTCCATTCCGTTCCGTTCCGTTCTGTTCCGTTCCGTTCCATTCCATTCCATTCCATTCCATTCCGTTCTACTCGGGTTGATTCCATTCTATTCCATTCCATTCCATTCCATTCGATTCCATTCGATTCCATTCCATTCCATTCCATTCCATTCCATTCCATTCTATTCTACTCGGGTTGATTCCATTCCATTCCATTGCATTCTGTTCCGTTCCATTCTGTTCCGTTCCGTTCCGTTCTACTCTGGTTGATTCCATTCTATTCCATTCCATTCCATTCCATTCCATTCCATTCCATTCCATTCCATTCTGTTCTACTCGGGTTGATCATTCCATTCCATTCCATGCCATTCCATTCCATTCCATTCCGTTCCATTCCATTCCATTCCATTCCATTCCCTTCAACTCGGGTTGATTCCATTCCATTCCATTCCATTCCATTCCATTCCATTCCATTCCATTCCATTCCATTCCATTCCGTTCAACTCGGGTTGATTCCATTCTATTCCATTCCATTCCATTCCATTCCATTCAATTCCATTCCATTCCATTCCAATCCGTTCTACTCGGGTTGATTCCATTCCATTCCATTCCGTTCCGTTCCGTTCCATTCCGTTCCGTTCTACTCGGGTTGATTCCACTCTATTCCATTCCATTCCATTCCATTCCTTTCTACTCGGATTGATCATTCCATTCCATTCCATTCCATTCCATTCCATTCCATTCCATTCCATTCCATTCCATTCCAATCCATTCAATTCCGTTCTACTCGGGTTCATTCCATTCCATTCCATTCCTTTCCATTCCACTCCATACCATTCCATTCCGTTCTACTCGGGTTGATTCCATTCCATTCAATTCCATTCCATTCCATTCCATTCCATTCCATTCCATTCCATTCCACTCGGTTGATTCCATTCTATTCCATTCCATTCCATTCGATTCCATTCGATTCGATTCGATTCGATTCGATTCCATTCCATTCCATTCCATTCCGTTCTACTCGGGTTCATTCCATTCCGTTCCGTTCCGTTCCGTTCCATTCCATTCCATTCCATTCCGTTCTACTCGGGTTGATTCCATTCTACTCCTTTCCATTCCATTCGATTCCATTCCATTCCATTCCATTCCATTCCATTCCGTTCTACTCGGGTTGATTCCATTCTATTCCATTCCATTCCATTCGATTCCATTCCATTCGATTCCATTCCAATCCATTCCATTCCATTCCATTGCATTCCATTCCATTCCATTCCAATCCGTTCTACTCGGGTTGATTCCATTCCATTCCGTTCCGTTCCGTTCCGTTCCGTTCCGTTCGGTTCTACTCGGGTTGATTCCACTCTATTCCATTCCATTCCGTTCCATTCCATTCCATTCCATTCTACTCGGGTTGATCATTCCATTCCATTCCATTCCATTCCATTCCATTCCGTTCTACTCGGGTTGATCTTTCCATTCCATTCCATTCCATTCCATTCCATTCCATTCCGTTCTACTCGGGTTGATTCCATTCTATTCCACTCCATTCCATTCCATTCCTTTCCATTCCATTCCAATCCATTCCATTCCATTCCATTCCATTCCATTCCAATCCGTTCTACTCGGGTTGATTCCATTCCATTCCATTCCGTTCCGTTCCGTTCCGTTCCGTTCCGTTCTACTCGGGTTGATTCCACTCTATTCCATTCCATTCCATTCCATTCCTTTCTACTCGGATTGATCATTCCATTCCATTCCATTCCATTCCATTCCATTCCATTCCATTCCATTTCATTCCATTCCGTTCCATTCTACTTGGGTTGATCATTCCTTTCCATTCCATTCCATTCCATTCCATTCCAATCCATTCAATTCCATTCTACTCGGGTTCATTCCATTCCATTCCATTCCTTTCCATTCCACTCCATACCATTCCATTCCGTTCTACTCGGGTTGATTCCATTCTATTCAATTCCATCCCATTCCATTCCATTCCATTCAATTCCATTCCATTCCATTCCATTCCATTCCATTCCATTCCATTCCACTCGGTTGATTCCATTCTATTCCATTCCATTCCTTTCCATTCCATTCGATTCGATTCGATTCCATTCCATTCTATTCCATTACATTCCATTCCGTTCTACTCGGGTTCATTCCATTCCGTTCCGTTCCGTTCTGTTCCGTTCCGTTCCATTCCATTCCATTCCATTCCATTCCGTTCTACTCGGGTTGATTCCATTCTATTCCATTCCATTCCATTCCATTCGATTCCATTCGATTCCATTCCATTCCATTCCATTCCATTCCATTCCATTCTATTCTACTCGGGTTGATTCCATTCCATTCCATTGCATTCTGTTCCGTTCCATTCTGTTCCGTTCCGTTCCGTTCTACTCTGGTTGATTCCATTCTATTCCATTCCATTCCATTCCATTCCATTCCATTCCATTCCATTCCATTCTGTTCTACTCGGGTTGATCATTCCATTCCATTCCATGCCATTCCATTCCATTCCATTCCGTTCCATTCCATTCCATTCCATTCCATTCCCTTCAACTCGGGTTGATTCCATTCCATTCCATTCCATTCCATTCCATTCCATTCCATTCCATTCCATTCCATTCCATTCCGTTCAACTCGGGTTGATTCCATTCTATTCCATTCCATTCCATTCCATTCCATTCAATTCCATTCCATTCCATTCCAATCCGTTCTACTCGGGTTGATTCCATTCCATTCCATTCCGTTCCGTTCCGTTCCATTCCGTTCCGTTCTACTCGGGTTGATTCCACTCTATTCCATTCCATTCCATTCCATTCCTTTCTACTCGGATTGATCATTCCATTCCATTCCATTCCATTCCATTCCATTCCATTCCATTCCATTCCATTCCATTCCATTCCAATCCATTCAATTCCGTTCTACTCGGGTTCATTCCATTCCATTCCATTCCTTTCCATTCCACTCCATACCATTCCATTCCGTTCTACTCGGGTTGATTCCATTCCATTCAATTCCATTCCATTCCATTCCATTCCATTCCATTCCATTCCATTCCACTCGGTTGATTCCATTCTATTCCATTCCATTCCATTCGATTCCATTCGATTCGATTCGATTCGATTCGATTCCATTCCATTCCATTCCATTCCGTTCTACTCGGGTTCATTCCATTCCGTTCCGTTCCGTTCCGTTCCATTCCATTCCATTCCATTCCGTTCTACTCGGGTTGATTCCATTCTACTCCT
The DNA here is from genome assembly GCF_029281585.2 of Gorilla gorilla gorilla. Taxonomy (NCBI): domain Eukaryota; kingdom Metazoa; phylum Chordata; class Mammalia; order Primates; family Hominidae; genus Gorilla; species Gorilla gorilla. The sequence continues at coordinate 60,573,857 of NC_073239.2, forward strand.
TTCCATTCCATTCGATTCCATTCCATTCCATTCCATTCCATTCCATTCCGTTCTACTCGGGTTGATTCCATTCTATTCCATTCCATTCCATTCGATTCCATTCCATTCGATTCCATTCCAATCCATTCCATTCCATTCCATTGCATTCCATTCCGTTCTACTCGGGTTCTTTCCATTCCATTCCGTTCCGTTCCGTTCCTTTCCGTTCCGTTCCATTCCATTCCATTCCATTCCATTCCATTCCGTTCTACTCGGGTTGATTCCATTCTATTCCATTCCATTCCATTCCATTCCATTCCATTCCGTTCTACTCGGGTTGATTCCATTCCATTCCGTTCCGTTCCGTTCCATTCCGTTCCGTTCCGTTCTACTCGGGTTGATTCCATTCTATTCCATTCCATTCCTTTCCATTCCATTCCATTCCATTCCATTCCATTCTGTTCTACTCGGGTTGATCATTCCATTCCATTCCATGCCATTCCATTCCATTCCATTCCATTCCATTCCATTCCATTCCATTCCATTCCATTCCATTCCACTCCTTTCTAGTCGGGTTCATTCCGTTCCATTCCTTTCCATTCCATCCCATTCCGTTCCGTTCCGTTCCGTTCTATTCCATTCCTTTCCATTCCATTCCGTTCTACTCGGGTTGATTCCATTCTATTCCTTTCCATTCCATTCCATTCCATTCCATTCCATTCCGTTCTACTCGGGTTGATTCCATTCCGTTCCGTTCCGTTCCGTTCCGTTAAGTTCCGTTCTACTCTGGTTGATTCCATTCTATTCCATTCCATTCCATTCCATTCCATTCCATTCCATTCTATTCCATTCCATTCCGTTCTACTCGGGTTGATCATTCAATTCCATTCCATTCCATTCCATTCCATTCCATTCCATTCTGTTCTGTTCTACTCGGGTTGATCATTCCATTCCATTCCATTCCATTCCATTCCATTCCATTCCATTCCATTCCATTCCGTTCTACTCGGGTTGATTCCATTCTATTCCATTCCATTCCATTCCTTTCCATTCGATTCCATTCCATTCCATTCCATTCCATTCCATTCTATTCTACTCGGGTTCATTCCATTCCATTCCATTGCATTGTGTTCAGTTCCGTTCCGTTCCGTTCCGTTCCGTTCTACTTTGGTTGATTCCATTCTATTCCATTCCATTCCATTCCATTCCATTCCATTCCATTCCATTCCATTCCATTCCGTTTTACTCGGGTTGATCATTCCATTCCATTCCATTCCATTCCATTCCGTTCCGTTCTGCTCGTGTTGATCATTCCATTCCATTCCATTCCATTCCATTCCATTCCATTCCATTCCTTTCCATTCCACTCCATTCCATTCCATTCCATTCCATTCCATTCCATTCCATTCCATTCCATTCCATTCCGTTCCGTTCTCGGGTTTATTCCATTCTATTCCATTCCATTCCGTTCTACTCGGGTTGATCATTCCATTCCATTCCATTCCATTTCATTCCATTCCATTCCATTCCATTCCGTTGCGTTCCATTCAATTCCATTCCATTCCAGTCCATTCCGTTCTACTCGGGTTGAATCCATTCTATTCCATTCCATTCCATTCCATTCCGTTCCCTTCCATTCCATTCCATTCCATTCCATTCTACTCGGGTTGATTCCATTCTATTCCATTCCATTCCATTCCATTCCATTCCATTCCATTCCATTCCATTCCATTCCGTTCTACTCGGGTTGATCACTCCATTCCATTCCATTCCATTCCATTTCATTCCATTCCATTCCATTCCATTCCATTTCATTCCATTCCATTCCATTCCATTCCGTTCTACTCGGGTGGATTATTCCATTCCATTCCATTCCGTTCCACTCCATTCCATTCCATTCCATTCCATTCCATTCCGTTCTACTCGGGTTGATTCCATTCTATTCCATTCCATTCCATTAGATTCCATTTGATTCCATTCCATTCCATTCCATTCCATTCCATTCCATTCCATTCCATTCCATTCCATTCCGTTCTACTCGGGTTGATTCCATTCTATTCCATTCCATTCCATTAGATTCCATTTGATTCCATTCCATTCCATTCCATTCCATTCCATTCCATTCCATTCCATTCCATTCCATTCCATTCCATTCTATTCAATTCCATTCCGTTCTACTCAGGTTGATTCCCTTCCACTCCATCCCGTTCCATTCCATTCCGTTCCGTTCCGTTTTACCCGGGTTGATTCCATTCCATTCCATTCCATTCCATTCCATTCCATTCCATTCCATTCCATTCCATTCCGTTCCGTTCTACTCGGGTTGATTCCATTCCATTCCGTTCCATTCCGTTCCTTTCCGTTCCGTTCCGTTCCGTTCTATTCCATTCCATTCCATTCCATTCCGTTCTACTCGGGTTGATTCCATTCTATTCCGTTCCATTCCATTCCATTCCATTCCATTCCATTCCATTCCATTCCATTCCATTCCGTTCTACTCGGGTTGATTCCATTCCGTTCCGTTCTGTTCCGTTCCGTTAAGTTCCGTTCTACTCTGGTTGATTCCATTCTATTCCATTCCATTCCATTCCATTCCATTCCATTCCATTCTATTCCATTCCATTCCGTTCTACTCGGGTTGATCATTCAATTCCATTCCATTCCATTCGACTCCATTCCATTCGATTCCATTTCATTCCGCTCCGCTCTACTCGGATTGATCATTCCATTCCATTCCTTTCCATTCCATTCCATTCCATTCCATTCCATTCCATTCCATTCCATTCCATTCCATTCCATTCCTTTCCATTCCATTCCATTCCATTCCATTCCATTCTATTCCGTTCTACTCGGGTTGATTCCATTCCGTTCCGTTCCGCTCCGTTCCGTTCCGTTCTACTTGGGTTTACTCCATTCTATTCCATTTAATTGCATTCCATTCCATTCCATTCCATTCCATTCCATTCCATTCCATTCCATTCCGTTCTGCTCGGGTTGATCATTCCATTCCATTCCATTCCATTCCATTCTATTCCATTCCATTCCACTCCATTCCATTCCATTCCATTCCACTCCTTTCCATTCCATTCCATTCCATTCCATTCCATTCCATTCCATTCCATTACACTGCTTTCCATTCCATTCCATTCCATTCCATTCCATTCCATTCCATTCCACTCCTTTCCATTCCATTCCATTCCATTCCATTCCATTCCATTCCATTCCATTCCTTTCCATTCCATTCCATTCCACTCCATTCCATTCCATTCCATTCCATTCTATTCCGTTCCGTTCTGCTCGGGTTGATCGTTCCATTCCATTCCTTTCCATTCCATTCCATTCCATTCCATTCCGTTCTACTCGGGTTGATTCCATTCTATTCAATTCCATTCCAATCCATTCCGCTCCATTCCATTCCATTCCATTCCATTCCATTCCATTCCATTCCGTTCTACTCTTGTTCATTCCATTAAATTCCGTTCTGTTCCATTCCGTTCCGTTCCATTCCATTCCATTCCATTCCGTTCTACTTGGCTTGATTCTATTCCATTCCATTCCATTCCTTTCTATTCCATTGAATTCCATTCCATTCCATTCCATTCCATTCCATTCCATTCCGTTCTACTCGGGTTGATTCCATTCCGTTCCGTTCCGTTATGTTCCGTTCCGTTCTACTCGGGTTGATTCCATTCTATTCCATTCCTTTCCATTCCATTCCATTCCATTCCATTCCATTCCATTCCATTCCATTCCATTCCATTCCATTGCATTCCATTCCTCTCTGTTCCATTCCATTCCGTTCTACTTGGGTTGATCATGCCATTCCATTCCATCCCATTCCATTCAATTCCATTCCTTTCCGTTCTACTCGGGTGGATCATTCCATTCCATTCCATTCCATTCCATTCCATTCCATTCCATTCCATTCCATTCCATTCCATTCCATTCCATTCCGTTCCGTTCTACTCGGGTTGATTCCATTCTATTCCATTCCATTCCATTCGATTCCACTCGATTCCATTCCATTCCATTCGATTCCACTCGATTCCATTCGATTCCGTTCGATTCCATTCCATTCCATTCCATTCCGTTCTACTCGTGTTGATTCCTTTCCACTCCATTCCTTTCCGTTCCATTCCATTCCATTCCATTCCATTCCGTTCTACTCGGGTTGATCATTCCATTCCATTCCATTCCATTCCATTCCATTCCATTCCATTCCATTCCGTTCCATTCTACTCGGGTTCATTCCACTCCATTCCTTTCCGTTCCATTCCTTTCCGTTCCATTCCATTCCATTCCATTCCATTCCGTTCAACTCGGGTTGATTCCATTCTATTCAATTCCGTTCCATTCGATTCCATTCCATTCCATTCCATTCCATTCCATTCCATTCCATTCCATTCCATTCCATTCCGTTCTACTCGGGTTGATTCCATTCTATTCCATTCAATTCCATTCCATTCCATTCCATTCCATTCCATTCCATTCCATACCAATCTATTCCATTCCATTGCATTTCTTTCTACTCGGGTTCATTCCGTTCCGTTCCGTTCTGTTCCGTTCCATTCCATTCCATTCCGTTCCATTCCATTCCATTCCGTTCCACTCGGGTTGATCATTCCATTCCATTCCATTGCATTCCATTCCATTCCATTCCGTTCCATTCTACTCGGGTTGGTCTTTCCATTCCATTCCATTCCATTCCATTCCATTCCATTCCATTCCATTCCATTCCGTTCTACTCGTGTTGATTCCATTCTATTCCACTCCATTCCATTCCATTCCATTCCATTCCAATCCAATCCATTCCATTCCATTCCATTCCCTTCCGTTCTACTCGAGTTCATTCCATTCCGTTCCGTTCCTTTCCGTTCCGTTCCATTCCATTCCATTCCATTCCGCTCTACTCGCGTTGATTCCATTCTACTCCATTCCATTCCATTCGATTCCATTCCATTCCATTCCATTCCATTCCGTTCTACTCGGGTTGATTCCATTCTATTCCATTCCATTCCATTCGATTCCATTCCATTCCATTCCATTCCATTCCATTCCATTCCATTGCATTCCATTCCGTTCTACTCAGGTTGATTCCATTCCATTCCATTCCATTCCGTTCCATTCCGCTCCGTTCCATTCCGTTCTACTCGTGTTTATTCCATTCTATTCCATTCCATTCCATTCCATTCCATTCCATTCCATTCCCTTCCATTCCATTCCATTCCATTCCATTCCATTCTACTCGGGTTGATTCCATTCTATTCCATTCCATTCCATTCCATTCCAATCCATTCCATTCCTTTCCAATCCTTTCTACTCGGGTTGATTCCGTTCCATTCCGTTCCATTCCGTTCTACTCGGGTTGATTCCATTCTATTCCATTCCATTCCATTCCATTCCATTCCATTCCATTCCTTTCCATTCCATTCCGTTCAACTCGGGTTGATTCCATTCTATTCCATTCCATTCCATTCCATTCCATTCCATTCCATTCCATTCCGTTCTACTCGGGTTGATTCCATTCCATTCCGTTCCGTTCCGTTCCGTTCCGTTCCATTCTACTCGGGTTGATTCCACTCTATTCCATTCCATTCCGTTCCATTCCTTTCCATTCCGTTCTACTCGGGTTGATCATTCAATTCCATTCCATTCCATTCCATTCCATTCCATTCCATTCCGTTCTGTTCTACTCGGGTTGATCTTTCCATTCCATTCCATTCCATTCCATTCCATTCCATTCCATACCATTCCATTCCATTCCATTCCATTCCGTTCTACTCGGGTTGATTCCATTCTATTCCACTCCATTCCATTCCATTCCATTCCATTCCATTCCATTCCATTCCAATCCATTCCATTCCATTCCATTCCATTCCGTTCTACTCGGGTTGATTGCATTCTACTCCTTTCCATTCCATTCGATTCCATTCCATTCCATTCCATTCCTTTCTGTTCTACTCGGGTTGATTCCATTCTATTCCATTCCATTCCATTCGATTCCATTCCATTCCATTCCATTCCATTCCATTGCATTCCACTCCGTTCTACTCAGGTTGATTCCATTGCATTCCATTCCATTCTTTTCCATTCCATTCCATTCCATTCCATTCCATTCCAATCCGTCCTACTCGGGTTGATTCCGTTCCATTCCGTTCCATTCCGTTCCGTTCCATTCCATTCCATTCCAATCCATTCCATTCCATTCCATTCCATTCCGTTCTACTCGGGTTGATTCCATTCTATTCCATTCCATTCCATTCGATTCCATTCGATTCCATTCCATTCCCTTCCATTCCATTCCATTCCATTCCGTTCCATTCCCTTCCATTCCATTCCTTTCCATTCCATTCCGTTCAACTCGGGTTGATTCCATTCTATTCCATTCCATTCCATTCCATTCCATTCCATTCCATTCCAATCCGTTCTAGTCGGGTTGATTCCATTCCATTCCGTTCCGTTCCGTTCCGTTCTACTCGGGTTGATTCCACTCTATGCCATTCCATTCCGTTCCATTCCATTCCACTCCGTTCTACTCGGGTTGATCATTCCATTCCATTCCATTCCATTCCATTCCGTTCCGTTCTACTCGGGTTGATCTTTCCATTCCATTCCATTCCATTCCATTCCATTCCATTCCATTCCATTCCGTTCTACTCGGGTTGATTCCATTCTATTCCACTCCATTCCATTCCATTCCTTTCCATTCCATTGCAATCCATTCCATTCCATTCCATTCCATTCCGTTCTATTCGAGTTCATTACATTCCATTCCGTTCCGTTCCGTTCCGTTCCGTTCCATTCCATTCCATTCAATTCCGATCTACTCGGGTTGATTCCATTCTATTCCATTCCAATCCATTCCATTCCATTCCATTCCGTTCTACTCGAGTTCATTCCATTCCATTCCGTTCTGTTCCGTTCCGTTCCGTTCCATTCCATTCCTTTCTACTCGGGTTGATTCCACTCTATTCCATTCCATTCCATTCCATTCCATTCCGTTCCATTCCGCTCCGTTCCGTTCCGTTCTACTCGTGTTTATTCCATTCTATTCCATTCCATTCCATTCCATTCCATTCCATTCCATTCCATTCCGTTCCGTTCTACTCGGGTTGATGATTCCTTTCTATTCCATTCCTTTCCATTCCATTCCAATCCATTCCATTCCGTTCTACTCGGGTTCATTCCATTCCGTTCCGTTCCGTTCCGTTCCGTTCCATTCCATTCCATTCCATTCCGTTCTACTCGGGTTGTTTCCATTCTACTCCATTCCATTGCATTCGATTCCATTCCATTCCATTCCATTCCATTCCGTTCTACTCGGGTTCATTCCATTCCGTTACGTTCCGTTCCATTCCGTTCCGTTCCATTCCATTCCATTCCATTCCATTCCATTCCATTCCATTCCATTCCATTCCATTCCATTCCGTTCTACTCGGGTTGATTCCATTCTATTCCATTCCATTCCATTCCATTCCATTCCCTTCCATTCCATTCCATTCCAATGCGTTCTACTCGGGTGGATTCCGTTCCATTCCGTTCTATTCCGTTCCATTCCATTCCATTCCATTCCATTCCATTCCGTTCTACTCGGGTTGATTCCATTCTATTCAATTCCATTCCATTCCATTCCATTCCATTCCATTCCATTCCATTCCATTCCGTTCAACTCGGGTTGATTCCATTCTATTCCATTCCATTCCATTCTATTCCATTCCATTCCATTCCATTCCATTCCGTTCTACTCGGATTGATTCCATTCCATTCCATTCCGTTCCGTTCCATTCCGTTCCGTTCCGTTCTACTCGGGTTGATTCCACTCTATTCCATTCCATTCCGTTCCATTCCATTCCATTCCGTTCCACTCGGGTTGATCATTCCATTCCATTCCATTGCATTCCATTCCATTCCATTCCGTTCCATTCTACTCGGGTTGCTCTTTCCATTCCATTCCATTCCATTCCATTCCATTCCATTCCGTTCTACTCGTGTTGATTCCATTCTATTCCACTCCATTCCATTCCATTCCATTCCATTCCATTCCAATCCATTCCATTCCATTCCATTCCATTCCCTTCCGTTCTACTCGAGTTCATTCCATTCCGTTCCGTTCCGTTCCGTTCCGTTCCATTCCATTCCATTCCATTCCGCTCTACTCGCGTTGATTCCATACTACTCCATTCCATTCCATTCGATTCCATTCCATTCCATTCCACTCCATTCCGTTCTACTCGGGTTGATTCCATTCTATTCTATTCCATTCCATTCGATTCCATTCCATTCCATTCCATTCCATTCCATTCCATTGCATTCCATTCCGTTCTACTCAGGTTGATTCCATTCCATTCCATTCCATTCCGTTCCATTCCGCTCCGTTCCGTTCCGTTCTACTCGTGTTTATTCCATTCCATTCCATTCCATTCCATTCCATTCCATTCCATTCGATTCCATTCCATTCCATTCCATTCCATTCCATTCTACTCGGGTTGATTCCATTCTATTCCATTCCATTCCATTCCGTTCCATTCCAATCCATTCCATTCCATTCCAATCCGTTCTACTCGGGTTGATTCCGTTCCATTCCGTTCCGTTCCATTCCATTCCATTTCGTTCTACTCGGGTTGATTCCATTCTATTCCATTCCATTTCATTCCATTCCACTCCTTTCCATTCCATTCCATTCCATTCCATTCCATTCCATTCCATTCCATTCCATTCCATTCCATTCCACTCCTTTCCATTCCATTCCATTCCATTCCTTTCCATTCCATTCCGTTCTACTCGGGTTGATTACATTCTATTCCACTCCATTACATTCCATTCCATTCCATTCCATTCCAATCCATTCCATTCCATTCCATTCCATTCCTTCCGTTCTACTCGGGTTGATTCCATTCTACTCCATTCCATTCCATTCGATTCCATTCCATTCCATTCCATTCCATTCCGTTCTACTCGGGTTGATTCCATTCTATTCCATTCCATTCCATTCCATTCGATTCCATTCGATTCCATTCCATTCCATTCCATTCCATTCCATTCCATTCCATTCCATTCCATTCTATTCTACTCGGGTTGATTCCATTCCATTCCATTGCATTCTGTTCCGTTCCATTCTGTTCCGTTCCGTTCCGTTCTACTCTGGTTGATTCCAATCTATTCTATTCCATTCCATTCCATTCCATTCCATTCCATTCCATTCCATTCTGTTCTACTCGGGTTGATCATTCCATTCCATTCCATGCCATTCCATTCCATTCCATTCCGTTCCATTCCATTCCATTCCGTTCAACTCGGGTTGATTCCATTCCATTCCATTCCATTCCATTCCATTCCATTCCATTCCATTCCATTCCGTTCAACTCGGGTTGATTCCATTCTATTCCATTCCATTCCATTCCATTCCATTCCATTCCATTCCATTCCATTCCAATCCGTTCTACTCGGGTTGATTCCATTCCATTCCATTCCGTTCCGTTCCGTTCCATTCCATTCCGTTCTACTCGGGTTGATTCCACTCTATTCCATTCCATTCCATTCCATTCCTTTCTACTCGGATTGATCATTCCATTCCATTCCATTCCATTCCATTCCATTCCATTCCATTCCGTTCCATTCTACTTGGGTTGATCATTCCTTTCCATTCCATTCCATTTCATTCCATTCAAATCCATTCAATTCCGTTCTACTCGGGTTCATTCCATTCCATTCCATTCCTTTCCATTCCACTCCATACCATTCCATTCCGTTCTACTCAGGTTGATTCCATTCCATTCAATTCCATTCCATTCCATTAAATTCCATTCCATTCCATTCCACTCGGTTGATTCCATTCTATTCCATTCCATTCCATTCGATTCCATTCGATTCGATTCAATTCGATTCCATTCCATTCCATTCCATTCCATTCCGTTCTACTCGGGTTCATTCCATTCCGTTCCGTTCCGTTCCGTTCCATTCCATTCCATTCCATTCCGTTCTACTCGGGTTGATTCCATTCTACTCCATTCCATTCCATTCGATTCCATTCCATTCCATTCCATTCCATTCCGTTCTACTCGGGTTCATTCCATTCCGTTCCGTTCCGTTCCATTCCTTTCCGTTCTATTCCATTCCATTCCATTCCATTCCATTCCATTCCGTTCTACTCGGGTTGATTCCATTCTATTCCATTCCATTCCATTCCATTCCATTCCATTCCATTCCATTCCATTCCATTCCATTCCAATCCGTTCTACTCGGGTTGATTCCGTTCCATTCCGTTCTATTCCGTTCCATTCCATTCCATTCCATTCCATTCCATTCCGTTCTACTCGGGTTGATTCCATTCTATTCCATTCCATTCCATTCCATTCCATTCCATTCCATTCCATTCCATTCCATTCCATTCCATTCCATTCCGTTCAACTCGGGTTGATTCCATTCTATTCCATTCCATTCCATTCTATTCCATTCCATTCCATTCCATTCCATTCCGTTCTACTCGGATTGATTCCATTCCATTCCATTCCGTTCCGTTCCATTCCGTTCCGTTCCGTTCTACTCTGGTTGATTCCACTCTATTCCATTCCATTCCGTTCCAATCCATTCCATTCCGTTACACTCGGGTTGATCATTCCATTCCATTCCATTGCATTCCATTCCATTCCATTCCGTTCCATTCTACTCGGGTTGCTCTTTCCATTCCATTCCATTCCATTCCATTCCATTCCATTCCATTCCATTCCGTTCTACTCGTGTTGATTCCATTCTATTCCACTCCATTCCATTCCATTCCATTCCATTCCAATCCATTCCATTCCATTCCATTCCATTCCCTTCCGTTCTATTCGAGTTCATTCCATTCCGTTCCGTTCCGTTCTGTTCCGTTCCATTCCATTCCATTCCATTCCGCTCTACTCGCGTTGATTCCATACTACTCCATTCCATTCCATTCGATTCCATTCCATTCCATTCCATTCCATTCCGTTCTACTCGGGTTGACTCCATTCTATTCCATTCCATTCCATTCCATTCCTTTCCATTCCATTCTATTCCATTCCGTTCCATTCCATTCCATCCCATTCCATTCCATTCCATTCCAATCCGTTCTACTCGGGTTGATTCCATTCCATTCCGTTCCGTTCCGTTCCGTTCCGTTCCGTTCGGTTCTACTCGGGTTGATTCCACTCTATTCCATTCCATTCCGTTCCATTCCATTCCATTCCGTTCTACTCGGGTTGATCATTCCATTCCATTCCATTCCATTCCATTCCATTCCGTTCTACTCGGGTTGATCTTTCCATTCCATTCCATTCCATTCCATTCCATTCCATTCCGTTCTACTCGGGTTGATTCCATTCTATTCCACTCCATTCCATTCCATTCCTTTCCATTCCATTCCAATCCATTCCATTCCATTCCATTCCATTCCATTCCAATCCGTTCTACTCGGGTTGATTCCATTCCATTCCATTCCGTTCCGTTCCGTTCCGTTCCGTTCCGTTCTACTCGGGTTGATTCCACTCTATTCCATTCCATTCCATTCCATTCCTTTCTACTCGGATTGATCATTCCATTCCATTCCATTCCATTCCATTCCATTCCATTCCATTTCATTCCATTCCGTTCCATTCTACTTGGGTTGATCATTCCTTTCCATTCCATTCCATTCCATTCCATTCCAATCCATTCAATTCCGTTCTACTCGGGTTCATTCCATTCCATTCCATTCCTTTCCATTCCACTCCATACCATTCCATTCCGTTCTACTCGGGTTGATTCCATTCTATTCAATTCCATCCCATTCCATTCCATTCCATTCAATTCCATTCCATTCCATTCCATTCCATTCCATTCCATTCCACTCGGTTGATTCCATTCTATTCCATTCCATTCCTTTCCATTCCATTCGATTCGATTCGATTCCATTCCTTTCTATTCCATTACATTCCATTCCGTTCTACTCGGGTTCATTCCATTCCGTTCCGTTCCGTTCTGTTCCGTTCCGTTCCATTCCATTCCATTCCATTCCATTCCGTTCTACTCGGGTTGATTCCATTCTATTCCATTCCATTCCATTCCATTCCATTCCATTCGATTCCATTCCATTCCATTCCATTCCATTCCATTCCATTCCATTCCATTCCATTCCATTCTATTCTACTCGGGTTGATTCCATTCCATTCCATTGCATTCTGTTCCGTTCCATTCTGTTCCGTTCCGTTCCGTTCTACTCTGGTTGATTCCATTCTATTCCATTCCATTCCATTCCATTCCATTCCATTCCATTCCATTCCATTCCATTCTGTTCTACTCGGGTTGATCATTCCATTCCATTCCATGCCATTCCATTCCATTCCATTCCGTTCCATTCCATTCCATTCCATTCCATTCCGTTCAACTCGGGTTGATTCCATTCCATTCCATTCCATTCCATTCCATTCCATTCCATTCCATTCCATTCCATTCCATTCCATTCCATTCCATTCCGTTCAACTCGGGTTGATTCCATTCTATTCCATTCCATTCCATTCCATTCCATTCAATTCCATTCCATTCCATTCCAATCCGTTCTACTCGGGTTGATTCCATTCCATTCCATTCCGTTCCGTTCCGTTCCATTCCGTTCCGTTCTACTCGGGTTGATTCCACTCTATTCCATTCCATTCCATTCCATTCCTTTCTACTCGGATTGATCATTCCATTCCATTCCATTCCATTCCATTCCATTCCATTCCATTTCATTCCATTCCGTTCCATTCTACTTGGGTTGATCATTCCTTTCCATTCCATTCCATTCCATTCCATTCCAATCCATTCAATTCCGTTCTACTCGGGTTCATTCCATTCCATTCCATTCCTTTCCATTCCACTCCATACCATTCCATTCCGTTCTACTCGGGTTGATTCCATTCCATTCCATTCCATTCCATTCCATTCCATTCCATTCCATTCCATTCCATTCCATTCCACTCGGTTGATTCCATTCTATTCCATTCCATTCCATTCGATTCCATTCAATTCGATTCGATTCGATTCCATTCCATTCCATTCCATTCCTTTCCGTTCTACTCGTGTTCATTCCATTCCGTTCCGTTCCGTTCCGTTCCATTCCATTCCATTCCATTCCGTTCTACTCGGGTTGATTCCATTCTACTCCTTTCCATTCCATTCGATTCCATTCCATTCCATTCCATTCCATTCCATTCCGTTCTTCTCGGGTTGATTCCATTCTATTCCATTCCATTCCATTCGATTCCATTCCATTCGATTCCATTCCAATCCATTCCATTCCATTCCACTGCATTCCATTCCGTTCTACTCGGGTTCTTTCCATTCCATTCCGTTCCGTTCCGTTCCTTTCCGTTCCGTTCCATTCCATTCCATTCCATTCCATTCCATTCCATTCCGTTCTACTCGGGTTGATTCCATTCTATTCCATTCCATTCCATTCCATTCCATTCCATTCCGTTCTACTCGGGTTGATTCCATTCCATTCCGTTCCGTTCCGTTCCATTCCGTTCCGTTCCGTTCTACTCGGGTTGATTCCATTCTATTCCATTCCATTCCTTTCCATTCCATTCCATTCCATTCCATTCCATTCTGTAATACTCGGGTTGATCATTCCATTCCATTCCATGCCATTCCATTCCATTCCATTCCATTCCATTCCATTCCATTCCATTCCACTCCTTTCTAGTCGGGTTCATTCCGTTCCATTCCTTTCCATTCCGTCCCATTCCGTTCCGTTCCGTTCCGTTCTACTCCATTCCATTCCATTCCATTCCGTTCTACTCGGGTTGATTCCATTCTATTCCGTTCCATTCCATTCCATTCCATTCCATTCCATTCCGTTCTACTCGGGTTGATTCCATTCCGTTCCGTTCCGTTCCGTTCCGTTAAGTTCCGTTCTACTCTGGTTGATTCCATTCTATTCCATTCCATTCCATTCCATTCCATTCCATTCTATTCCATTCCATTCCGTTCTACTCGGGTTGATCATTCAATTCCATTCCATTCCATTCCATTCCATTCCATTCCATTCTGTTCTGTTCTACTCGGGTTGATCATTCCATTCCATTCCATTCCATTCCATTCCATTCCATTCCATTCCATTCCGTTCTACTCGGGTTGATTCCATTCTATTCCATTCCATTCCATTCCTTTCCATTCGATTCCATTCCATTCCATTCCATTCCATTCCATTCCATTCCATTCCATTCCATTCTATTCTACTCGGGTTGATTCCATTCCATTCCATTGCATTGTGTTCAGTTCCGTTCCGTTCCGTTCCGTTCCGTTCTACTTTGGTTGATTCCATTCTATTCCATTCCATTCCATTCCATTCCATTCCATTCCATTCCATTCCATTCCATTCCGTTTTACTCGGGTTGATCATTCCATTCCATTCCATTCCTTTCCATTCCGTTCCGTTCTGCTCGTGTTGATCATTCCATTCCATTCCATTCCATTCCATTCCATTCCATTCCATTCCATTCCTTTCCATTCCACTCCATTCCATTCCATTCCATTCCATTCCATTCCATTCCATTCCATTCCATTCCATTCCGTTCCGTTCTCGGGTTTATTCCATTCTATTCCATTCCATTCCATTCTACTCGTGTTCATTCCATTAAATTCCGTTCTGTTCCATTCCGTTCCGTTCCATTCCATTCCATTCCATTCCGTTCTACTTGGCTTGATTCTATTCCATTCCATTCCATTCCTTTCTATTCCATTGAATTCCATTCCATTCCATTCCATTCCATTCCATTCCATTCCGTTCTACTCGGGTTGATTCCATTCCGTTCCGTTCCGTTATGTTCCGTTCCGTTCTACTCGGGTTGATTCCATTCTATTCCATTCCTTTCCATTCCATTCCATTCCATTCCATTCCATTCCATTCCATTGCATTCCATTCCTCTCTGTTCCATTCCATTCCGTTCTACTTGGGTTGATCATGCCATTCCATTCCATTCCATTCCATTCAATTCCATTCCTTTCCGTTCTACTCGGGTGGATCATTCCATTCCATTCCATTCCATTCCATTCCATTCCATTCCATTCCATTCCATTCCATTCCATTCCGTTCCGTTCTACTCGGGTTGATTCCATTCTATTCCATTCCATTCCATTCGATTCCACTCGATTCCATTCCATTCCATTCCATTCCGTTCTACTCGGGTTGATTCCATTCTATTCAATTCCATTCCAATCCATTCCGCTCCATTCCATTCCATTCCATTCCATTCCATTCCATTCCATTCCATTCCATTCCATTCCGTTCCATTCTACTCGGGTTCATTCCACTCCATTCCTTTCCGTTCCATTCCTTTCCGTTCCATTCCATTCCATTCCATTCCATTCCGTTCAACTCGGGTTGATTCCATTCTATTCAATTCCGTTCCATTCGATTCCATTCCATTCCATTCCATTCCATTCCATTCCATTCCATTCCATTCCATTCCATTCCGTTCTACTCGGGTTGATTCCATTCTATTCCATTCCATTCCATTCCATTCCATTCCATTCCATTCCATTCCATTCCGTACCAATCCATTCCATTCCATTGCATTTCTTTCTACTCGGGTTCATTCCGTTCCGTTCCGTTCTGTTCCATTCCATTCCATTCCATTCCATTCCATTCCATTCCATTCCATTCCGTTCTACTCGGGTTGATTACATTCTATTCCATTCCATTACATTCGATTCCATTCCATTCGATTCCATTCCATTCCATTCCATTCCATTCCATTCCATTGCATTCCATTCCGTTCTACTCGGGTTCTTTCCATTCCATTCTGTTGCGTTCCATTCCATTCCATTCCATTCCAGTCCATTCCGTTCTACTCGGGTTGAATCCATTCTATTCCATTCCATTCCATTCCATTCCGTTCCATTCCATTCCATTCCATTCCATTCCGTTCTACTCGGGTTGATTCCATTCTATTCCATTCCATTCCATTCCATTCCATTCCATTCCATTCCATTCCATTCCATTCCATTCCGTTCTTCTCGGGTTGATCATTCCATTCCATTCCATTCCATTCCATTCCATTCCATTCCATTCCGTTCTACTCGGGTGGATCATTCCATTCCATTCCATTCCATTCCATTCCATTCCATTCCATTCCATTCCGTTCTACTCGGGTTGATTCCATTCTATTCCATTCCATTCCATTAGATTCCATTTGATTCCATTCCATTCCATTCCATTCCATTCCATTCCATTCCATTCCATTCTATTCAATTCCATTCCTTTCTACTCAGCTTGATACCCTTCCACTCCATCCCGTTCCATTCCATTCTGTTCCGTTCCGTTCTACTCGGGTTGATTCCATTCCATTCCATTCCATTCCATTCCATTCCATTCCATTCCATTCCATTCCGTTCCGTACTACTCGGGTTGATTCCATTCTATTCCATTCCATTCCATTCCATTCCACTCGATTCCATTCGATTCCGTTCGATTCCATTCCATTCCATTCCATTCCATTCCATTCCGTTCTACTCGTGTTAATTCCATTCCACTCCATTCCTTTCCGTTCCATTCCATTCCGTTCTACTCGGGTTGATCATTCCATTCCATTCCATTCCATTCCATTCCATTCCATTCTACTCGGGTTCATTCCATTCCATTCCTTTCCGTTCCATTCCTTTCCGTTCCATTCCATTCCATTCCATTCCATTCCATTGCATTCCATTCCGTTCTACTCGGGTTCTTTCCATTCCATTCCGTTCCGCTCCGTTCCTTTCCGTTCCGTTCCATTCCATTCCATTCCATTCCATTCCATTCCATTCCATTCCGTTCTACTCCGGTTGATTCCATTCCATTCCATTCCGTTCCGTTCCGTTCCGTTCCGTTCCGTTCTACTCGGGTTGATTCCATTCTATTCCATTCCATTCCATTCCATTCCATTCCATTCAGTTCTACTCGGGTTGATCATTCCATTCCAATCTATTCCATTCCATTCCATTCCATTCCATTCCATTCCATTCCTTTCTAGTCGGGTTCATTCCATTCCATTCCGTTCCATTCCGTTCCATTCCGTTCCGTTCCGTTCCGTTCTATTCCATTCCATTCCATTCCATGCCGTTCTACTCGGGTTGATTCCATTCTATTCAGTTCCATTCCATTCCGTTCCATTCCATTCCATTCCATTCCATTAAATTCCATTCCGTTCTACTCGGGTTGATTCCATTCCGCTCCGTTCCGTTCCGTTCCGTTCAGTTCCGTTCTACTCTGGTTGACTCCATTCTATTCCATTCCATTCCATTCCATTCCATTCCATTCCATTCCATTCTATTCCTTTCCATTCCGTTCTACTCGGGTTGATCATTCCATTCCATTCCATTCCATTCCATTCCATTCCATTCTGTTCCGTTCTACTCGGGTTGATCATTCCATTCCATTCCATTCCATTCCATTCCATTCCATTCCATTCCATTCCATTCCGTTCCATTCCATTCCATTCCGTTCTACTCGGGTTGATTCCATTCTATTCCATTCCATTCCATTCCTTTCCATTCGATTCCATCCCATTCCATTCCATTCCATTCCATTCCATTCCATTCCATTCTATTCTTCTCGGGTTGATTCCATTCCATTCCATTGCATTCTGTTCAGTTCCGTTCCGTTCCGTTCCATTCCGTTCTACTTTGGTTGATTCCATTCTATTCCATTCCATTCCATTCCATTCCATTCCATTCCATTCCATTCCGTTTTACTCGGGTTGATCATTCCATTCCATTCCATTCCTTTCCATTCCGTTCCGTTCTGCTCGTGTTGATCATTCCATTCCATTCCATTGCATTCTGTTCCATTCCATTCCATTCCATTCCATTCCTTTCCATTCGACTCCATTCCATTCCATTCCATTCCATTCCATTCCATTCCATTCCATTCCATTCCGTTCCGTTCTATTCGGGTTTATTCCATTCTATTCCATTCCATTCCGTTCTGCTCGGGTTGATCATTCCATTCCATTCCATTGCATTCCGTTCCATTCCATTCCATTCCATTCCATTCCTTTCCATTCGACTCCATTCCATTCCATTCCATTCCATTCCATTCCATTCCGTTCCGTTCTATTCGGGTTTATTCCATTCTATTCCATTCCATTCCGTTCTGCTCTGGTTGATCATTCCATTCCATTCCATTCCATTCCATTCCATTCCATTCCATTCCATTCCATTCCATTCCATTCCATTCCATTCCATTCCACTGCATTCCATTCCGTTCTACTCCGGTTCATTCCATTCCATTCCATTGCATTCCATTCCATTCCATTCCTTTCCATTCCATTCCATTCCATTCTACTCGGGTTGATTCCATTCTATTCCATTCCATTCCATTCCATTCCATTCCATTCCATTCCATTCCATTCCATTCCATTCCATTCCATTCCATTCCATTCGATTCCATTCGATTCCATTCCATTCCATTCCATTCCATTCCATTCCATTCTATTCAATTCCATTAAGTTCTACTCAGGTTGATTCCCTTCCAATCCATCCCGTTCCATTCCATTCCGTTCCGTTCCGTTCTACTCGGGTTGATTCCATTCAATTCAATTCCATTCCATTCCATTCCATTCCATTCCATTCCATTCCATTCCGTACTACTCGGGTTGATTCCATTCTATTCCATTCCATTCCATTCGATTCCACTCGATTCCATTCGATTCCGTTCGATTCCATTCCATTCCATTCCATTCCATTCCATTCCGTTCTACTCGTGTTGATTCCATTCCACTCCATTCCTTTCCGTTCCATTCCATTCCATTCCATTCCGTTCTACTCGGGTTGATCATTCCATTCCATTCCATTCCATTCCATTCCATTCCATTCCATTCTACTCGGGTTCATTCCATTCCATTCCTTTCCGTTCCATTCCTTTCCGTTCCATTCCATTCCATTCCATTCCATTCCATTCCATTGCATTCCATTCCGTTCTACTCGGGTTCTTTCCATTCCATTCCGTTCCGTTCCGTTCCTTTCCATTCCGTTCCATTCCATTCCATTCCATTCCATTCCATTCCATTCCATTCCACTCCATTCTACTCGGGTTGATTCCATTCTATTCCATTCCATTCCATTCCATTCCATTCCATTCCGTTCTACTCGGGTTGATTCCATTCCATTCCATTCCGTTCCGTTCCGTTCCGTTCCGTTCCGTTCTACTCGGGTTGATTCCATTCTATTCCATTCCATTCCATTCCATTCCATTCCATTCCATTCCATTCCATTCCATTCAGTTCCACTGGGGTTGATCATTGCATTCCATTCCATTCCATTCCATTCCATTCCATTCCATTCCTTTCTAGTCGGGTTCATTCCATTCCATTCCGTTCCATTCCGTTCCATTCTGTTCCGTTCCGTTCCGTTCTATTCCATTCCATTCCATTCCATTCCGTTCTACTCTGGTTGATTCCATTCTATTCCGTTCCATTCCATTGCGTTCCATTCCATTCCATTCCATTCCATTAAATTCCATTCCGTTCTACTCGGGTTGATTCCATTCCGTTCCGTTCCGTTCCGTTCCGTTAAGTTCCGTTCTACTCTGGTTGACTCAATTCAATTCCATTCCATTCCATTCCATTCCATTCCATTCCATTCCATTCCATTCCATTCCATTCTGTTCCGTTCTACTCGGGTTGATCATTCCATTCCATTCCATTCCATTCCATTCCATTCCATTCCATTCCATTCCGTTCTACTCGGGTTGATTCCATTCTATTCCATTCCATTCGATTCCATTCCATTCGATTCCATCCCATTCCATTCCATTCCATTCCATTCCATTCCATTCCATTCTATTCTTCTCGGGTTGATTCCATTCCATTCCATTGCATTCTGTTCAGTTCCGTTCCATTCCGTTCCATTCCGTTCTACTTTGGTTGATTCCATTCTATTCCATTCCATTCCATTCCATTCCATTAAATTCCATTCCATTCCATTCTATTCTTCTCGGGTTGATTCCATTCCATTCCATTGCATTCTGTTCAGTTCCATTCCATTCCATTCCATTCCGTTTTACTCGGGTTGATCATTCCATTCCATTCCATTCCTTTCCATTCCGTTCCGTTCTGCTCGTGTTGATCATTCCATTAAATTCCATTCCATTCCATTCCATTCCATTCCATTCCATTCCATTCCATTCCTTTCCATTCGACTCCATTCCATTCCATTCCATTCCATTCCATTCCATTCCATTCCATTCCATTCCATTCCGTTCCGTTCTACTCGGGTTTATTCCATTCTATTCCATTCCATTCCGTTCTGCTCGGGTTGATCATTCCATTCCATTCCATTCCATTCCATTCCATTCCATTCCATTCCATTCCATTCGATTCCATTCCACTGCATTCCATTCCGTTCTACTCGGGTTCATTCCATTCCATTCCATTGCATTCCATTCCATTCCATTCCATTGCATTCCATTCCATTCTACTCGGGTTGTTTCCATTCTATTCCATTCCATTCCATTCCATTGCATTCCATTCCATTCCATTCCATTCGATTCCATTCGATTCCATTCCATTCCATTCCATTCCGTTCTACTCGGGTTCATTCCATTCCATTCCGTTCCGTTCCATTCCGTTCCGTTCCATTGCATTCCATTCCATTCCATTCCATTCCATTCCATTCCATTCCATTCGATTCCATTCCATTCCATTCCATTCCATTCCATTCCATTCCATTCCATTCCGTTCAACTCGGGTTGATTCCATTCTATTCCATTCCATTACATTCAATTCCATTCCATTCCATTCCAATCCGTTCTACTCGGGTTGATTCCATTCCATTCCATTCCATTCCGTTCCGTTCCGTTCCGTTTCATTCCGTTCTACTCGAGTTGATTCCACTCTATTCCATTCCATTCCATTCCATTCCTTTCTACTCGGATTGATCATTCCATTCCATTCCATTCCATTCCATTCCATTCCATTCCATTCCATTCCATTCTATTCCGTTGCATTCCATTCCATTCCATTCCATTCCAGTGCATTCCGTTCTACTCGGGTTGAATCCATTCTATTCCATTCCATTCCATTCCATTCCGTTCCATTCCATTCCATTCCATTCCTTTCCGTTCAACTCGGGTTGATTCCATTCTATTCCATTCCATTCTATTCCATTCCATTCCATTCCATTCCATTCCGTTCTACTCGGGTGGATCGTTCCATTCCATTCCATTCCGTTCCAGTCCATTCCATTCCTTTGCATTCCGTTCTACTCGGGTTGATTCCATTCTATTCCATTCCATTCCATTAGATTCCATTTGATTCCATTCCATTCCATTCCATTCCATTCCATTCCATTCCATTCCATTCCATTCTATTCAATTCCATTCCGTTCTACTCAGGTTGATTCCCTTCCACTCCATCCCGTTCCATTCCATTCCGTTCCGTTCCGTTCTACTCGGGTTGATTCCATTCTATTCCATTCCATTCCATTCCATTCCTTTCTACTCGGGTTGATCATTCCATTCCATTCCATTCCATTCCATTCCATTCCATTCCATTCCATTCCATTCCATTCCATTCCATTCCATTCCATTCCATTCCATTCCATTCCATTTCATTCCGTTCTACTCGGGTTCTTTCCATTCCGTTCCATTCCATTCCGTTCTACTCGGGTTGATTCCATGCCACTCCATTCCATTCCGTTCCATTCCGTTCCGTTCCGTTCCGTTCTACTCGGGTTGAATCCATTCTATTCCATTCCATTCCATTCCATTCCATTCCATTCCATTCCATTCCATTCCATTCCATTCCGTTCTACTCGGGTGGATCGTTCCATTCCATTCCATTCTGTTCCATTCCATTCCATTCCTTTCCATTCCATTCTACTCAGGCTGATTCCATTCTATTCCATTCCATTCCATTAGATTCCATTTGATTCCATTCCATTCCATTCCATTCCATTCCATTCCATTCCATTCTATTCAATTCCATTCCGTTCTTCTCAGGTTGATTCCCTTCCACTCAATCCCGTTCCATTCCATTCCGTTCCGTTCCGTTCTACTCGGGTTGATTCCATTCTATTCCATTCCATTCCATTCCATTCCGTTCTACTCGGGTTGATCCATTCCATTCCATTCCATTCCATTCCATTCCATTCCATTCCATTCCATTCCATTCCGTTCTACTCGGGTTCTTTCCATTCCGTTCCATTCCATACCGTTCTACTCGGGTTGATTCCATGCCACTCCATTCCATTCCGTTCCATTCCGTTCCGTTCCGTTCCGTTCTACTCGGGTTGAATCCATTCTATTCCATTCCATTCCATTCCATTCCATTCCATTCCATTCCATTTGATTCCATTCGATTCCATTCCATTCCATTCCATTCCGTTCTACTCGGGTTCATTCCATTTAATTCCGTTCCGTTCCATTCCGTTCCGTTCCATTCCATTCCATTCCATTCCGTTCTACTCGGGTTGATTCCATTCTATTCCATTCAATTCTATTCCATTCCATTCCATTCCATTCCATTCCATTCCATTCCATTCCATTCCATTCCATTCCGTTCAACTCGGGTTGATTCCATTCTATTCCATTCCATTCCATTCCATTCCATTCCATTCCATTCCATTCCATTCCGTTCTACTCGGGTTGATTCCATTCTATTCCACTCCATTCCATTCCGTTCCATTCCATTCCATTCCGTTCTACTTGAGTTCATTCCATTCCGTTCCGTTCCGTTCCGTTCCATTCCATTCCATTCCATTCCATTCCGTTCTACTCGAGTTGATTCCATTCTACTCCATTCCATTCCATTCGATTCCATTCCGTTCTACTCGGGTTAATCATTCCATTCCATTCCATTCTATTCCATTCCATTCCATTCCATTCCATTCCGTTCTACTCGGGTTCATTCCATTCCATTCCATTCCATTCCATTCCACTCCATACCATTCCATTCCGTTCTACTCGGGTTGATTCCATTCTATTCAATTCCATCCCATTCCATTCCATTCCATTCCATTCCATTCCATTCCATTCCATTCCATTCCATTCCATTCCATTCCATTCCATTCCATTCCATTCTACTCGGGTTGATTCCATTCTATTCCATTCCATTCCATTCGATTCCATTCTATTCGATTCCATTCCATTCCATTAAACTCCATTCCATTCCATTCCGTTCTACTCGGGTTCATTCCATTCCGTTCCGTTCCGTTCTGTTCCGTTCCGTTCCATTCCATTCCATACCATTCCATTGCATTCCATTCCATTCCGTTCTACTCGGTTTGATTCCATTCTATTCCATTCCATTCCATTCCATTCCATTCCATTCCATTCCATTCCATTCCATTCTACTCTACTCGGGTTTATTCCATTCCATTCCATTGCATTCTGTTCCGTTCCATTCTCTTCCGTTCCGTTCCGTTCTACTCTGGTTGATTCCATTCTATTCCATTCCATTCCATTCCATTCCATTCCATTCCGTTCCATTCCATTCCGTTTTACTTGGATTGATCATTCCATTCCATTCCATTGCATTCCATTCCATTCTGTTGCGTTCCATTCCATTCCATTCCATTCCAGTCCATTCCGTTCTACTCGGGTAGAATCCATTCTATTCCATTCCATTCCATTCCATTCCGTTCCATTCCATTCCATTCCATTCCATTCCGTTCTACTCGGGTTGATTCCATTCTATTCCATTCCATTCCATTCCATTCCATTCCATTCCATTCCGTTCTTCTCGGGTTGATCATTCCATTCCATTCCATTCCATTCCATTCCATTCCATTCCATTCCATTCCGTTCTACTCGGGTGGATCATTCCATTCCATTCCATTCCATTCCATTCCATTCCATTCCATTCCATTCCATTCCATTCCGTTCTACTCGGGTTGATTCCATTCTATTCCATTCCATTCCATTAGATTCCATTTGATTCCATTCCATTCCATTCCATTCCATTCCATTCCATTCCATTCCATTCTATTCAATTCCATTAATTTCTACTCAGGTTGATACCCTTCCACTCCATCCCGTTCCATTCCATTCTGTTCCGTTCCGTTCTACTCGGGTTGATTCCATTCCATTCCATTCCATTCCATTCCATTCCATTCCATTCCGTTCCGTACTACTCGGGTTGATTCCATTCTATTCCATTCCATTCCATTCCATTCCACTCGATTCCATTCGATTCCGTTCGATTCCATTCCATTCCATTCCATTCCATTCCATTCCGTTCTACTCGTGTTAATTCCATTCCACTCCATTCCTTTCCGTTCCGTTCCATTCCGTTCTACTCGGGTTGATCATTCCATTCCATTCCATTCCATTCCATTCCATTCTACTCGGGTTCATTCCATTCCATTCCTTTCCGTTCCATTCCTTTCCGTTCCATTCCATTCCATTCCATTCCATTCCATTGCATTCCATTCCGTTCTACTCGGGTTCTTTCCATTCCATTCCGTTCCGCTCCGTTCCTTTCCGTTCCGTTCCATTCCATTCCATTCCATTCCATTCCATTCCATTCTATTCAATTCCATTCCGTTCTACTCAGGTTGATTCCCTTCCACTCCATCCCGTTCCATTCCATTCCGTTCCGTTCCGTTCTACTCGGGTTGATTCCATTCTATTCCATTCCATTCCATTCCATTCCTTTCTACTCGGGTTGATCATTCCATTCCTTTCCATTCCATTCCATTCCATTCCATTCCATTCCATTCCATTCCATTCCATTTCATTCCGTTCTACTCGGGTTCTTTCCATTCCGTTCCATTCCATTCCGTTCTACTCGGGTTGATTCCATGCCACTCCATTCCATTCCGTTCCATTCCGTTCCGTTCCGTTCCGTTCTACTCGGGTTGAATCCATTCTATTCCATTCCATTCCATTCCATTCCATTCCATTCCATTCCATTCCATTCCATTCCGTTCTACTCGGGTGGATCGTTCCATTCCATTCCATTCTGTTCCATTCCATTCCATTCCTTTCCATTCCGTTCTACTCAGGCTGCTTCCATTCTATTCCATTCCATTCCATTAGATTCCATTTGATTCCATTCCATTCCATTACATTCCATTCCATTCCATTCCATTCTATTCAATTCCATTCCGTTCTACTCAGGTTGATTCCCTTCCACTCAATCCCGTTCCATTCCATTCCGTTCAGTTCCGTTCTACTCGGGTTGATTCCATTCTATTCCATTCCATTCCATTCCATTCCGTTCTACTCGGGTTGATCCATTCCATTCCATTCCATTCCATTCCATTCCATTCCATTCCATTCCATTCCATTCCGTTCTACTCGGGTTCTTTCCATTCCGTTCCATTCCATTCCGTTCTACTCGGGTTGATTCCATGCCACTCCATTCCATTCCGTTCCATTCCGTTCCGTTCCGTTCCGTTCTACTCGGGTTGAATCCATTCTATTCCATTCCATTCCTTTCCATTCCATTCCATTCCATTCCATTTGATTCCATTCGATTCCATTCCATTCCATTCCATTCCGTTCTACTCGGGTTCATTCCATTTAATTCCGTTCCGTTCCATTCCGTTCCGTTCCATTCCATTCCATTCCATTCCGTTCTACTCGGGTTGATTCCATTCTATTCCATTCCATTCTATTCCATTCCATTCCATTCCATTCCATTCCATTCCATTCCATTCCATTCCATTCCGTTCAACTCGGGTTGATTCCATTCTATTCCATTCCATTCCATTCCATTCCATTCCATTCCTTTCCATTCCATTCCGTTCTACTCGGGTTGATTCCATTCTATTCCACTCCATTCCATTCCGTTCCATTCCATTCCATTCCGTTCTACTTGAGTTCATTCCATTCCGTTCCGTTCCGTTCCGTTCCATTCCATTCCATTCCATTCCATTCCGTTCTACTCGAGTTGATTCCATTCTACTCCATTCCATTCCATTCGATTCCATTCCGTTCTACTCGGGTTAATCATTCCATTCCATTCCATTCTATTCCATTCCATTCCATTCCATTCCATTCCATTCCATTCCGTTCTACTCGGGTTCATTCCATTCCATTCCATTCCATTCCATTCCACTCCATACCATTCCATTCCGTTCTACTCGGGTTGATTCCATTCTATTCAATTCCATCCCATTCCATTCCATTCCATTCCATTCCATTCCATTCCATTCCATTCCATTCCATTCCATTCCATTCTACTCGGGTTGATTCCATTCTATTCAATTCCGTTCCATTCGATTCCATTCCATTCCATTCCATTCCATTCCATTCCATTCCATTCCATTCCATTCCATTCCATTCCATTCCGTTCTACTCGGGTTGATTCCATTCTATTCCATTCCATTCCATTCCATTCCATTCCATTCCATTCCGTACCAATCCATTCCATTCCATTGCATTTCTTTCTACTCGGGTTCATTCCGTTCCGTTCCGTTCTGTTCCATTCCATTCCATTCCATTCCATTCCATTCCATTCCATTCCGTTCTACTCGGGTTGATTACATTCTATTCCATTCCATTACATTCGATTCCATTCCATTCGATTCCATTCCATTCCATTCCATTCCATTCCATTCCATTGCATTCCATTCCGTTCTACTCGGGTTCTTTCCATTCCATTCTGTTGCGTTCCATTCCATTCCATTCCATTCCAGTCCATTCCGTTCTACTCGGGTTGAATCCATTCTATTCCATTCCATTCCATTCCATTCCGTTCCATTCCATTCCATTCCATTCCATTCCGTTCTACTCGGGTTGATTCCATTCTATTCCATTCCATTCCATTCCATTCCATTCCATTCCATTCCATTCCATTCCGTTCTTCTCGGGTTGATCATTCCATTCCATTCCATTCCATTCCATTCCATTCCATTCCATTCCGTTCTACTCGGGTGGATCATTCCATTCCATTCCATTCCATTCCATTCCATTCCATTCCATTCCATTCCGTTCTACTCGGGTTGATTCCATTCTATTCCATTCCATTCCATTAGATTCCATTTGATTCCATTCCATTCCATTCCATTCCATTCCATTCCATTCCATTCCATTCTATTCAATTCCATTCCTTTCTACTCAGCTTGATACCCTTCCACTCCATCCCGTTCCATTCCATTCTGTTCCGTTCCGTTCTACTCGGGTTGATTCCATTCCATTCCATTCCATTCCATTCCATTCCATTCCATTCCATTCCATTCCGTTCCGTACTACTCGGGTTGATTCCATTCTATTCCATTCCATTCCATTCCATTCCACTCGATTCCATTCGATTCCGTTCGATTCCATTCCATTCCATTCCATTCCATTCCATTCCGTTCTACTCGTGTTAATTCCATTCCACTCCATTCCTTTCCGTTCCATTCCATTCCGTTCTACTCGGGTTGATCATTCCATTCCATTCCATTCCATTCCATTCCATTCTACTCGGGTTCATTCCATTCCATTCCTTTCCGTTCCATTCCTTTCCGTTCCATTCCATTCCATTCCATTCCATTCCATTGCATTCCATTCCGTTCTACTCGGGTTCTTTCCATTCCATTCCGTTCCGCTCCGTTCCTTTCCGTTCCGTTCCATTCCATTCCATTCCATTCCATTCCATTCCATTCCATTCCGTTCTACTCCGGTTGATTCCATTCCATTCCATTCCGTTCCGTTCCGTTCCGTTCCGTTCCGTTCTACTCGGGTTGATTCCATTCTATTCCATTCCATTCCATTCCATTCCATTCCATTCAGTTCTACTCGGGTTGATCATTCCATTCCAATCTATTCCATTCCATTCCATTCCACTCCATTCCATTCCATTCCTTTCTAGTCGGGTTCATTCCATTCCATTCCGTTCCATTCCGTTCCATTCCGTTCCGTTCCGTTCCGTTCTATTCCATTCCATTCCATTCCATGCCGTTCTACTCGGGTTGATTCCATTCTATTCCGTTCCATTCCATTCCGTTCCATTCCATTCCATTCCATTCCATTAAATTCCATTCCGTTCTACTCGGGTTGATTCCATTCCGTTCCGTTCCGTTCCGTTCCGTTAAGTTCCGTTCTACTCTGGTTGACTCCATTCTATTCCATTCCATTCCATTCCATTCCATTCCATTCCATTCTATTCCTTTCCATTCCGTTCTACTCGGGTTGATCATTCCATTCCATTCCATTCCATTCCATTCCATTCCATTCCATTCCATTCTGTTCCGTTCTACTCGGGTTGATCATTCCATTCCATTCCATTCCATTCCATTCCATTCCATTCCATTCCATTCCGTTCCATTCCATTCCATTCCGTTCTACTCGGGTTGATTCCATTCTATTCCATTCCATTCCATTCCTTTCCATTCGATTCCATCCCATTCCATTCCATTCCATTCCATTCCATTCCATTCCATTCTATTCTTCTCGGGTTGATTCCATTCCATTCCATTGCATTCTGTTCAGTTCCGTTCCGTTCCGTTCCATTCCGTTCTACTTTGGTTGATTCCATTCTATTCCATTCCATTCCATTCCATTCCATTCCATTCCATTCCATTCCGTTTTACTCGGGTTGATCATTCCATTCCATTCCATTCCTTTCCATTCCGTTCCGTTCTGCTCGTGTTGATCATTCCATTCCATTCCATTGCATTCTGTTCCATTCCATTCCATTCCATTCCATTCCTTTCCATTCGACTCCATTCCATTCCATTCCATTCCATTCCATTCCATTCCATTCCATTCCATTCCGTTCCGTTCTATTCGGGTTTATTCCATTCTATTCCATTCCATTCCGTTCTGCTCGGGTTGATCATTCCATTCCATTCCATTGCATTCCGTTCCATTCCATTCCATTCCATTCCATTCCTTTCCATTCGACTCCATTCCATTCCATTCCATTCCATTCCATTCCATTCCGTTCCGTTCTATTCGGGTTTATTCCATTCTATTCCATTCCATTCCGTTCTGCTCTGGTTGATCATTCCATTCCATTCCATTCCATTCCATTCCATTCCATTCCATTCCATTCCATTCCATTCCATTCCATTCCATTCCATTCCATTCCACTGCATTCCATTCCGTTCTACTCCGGTTCATTCCATTCCATTCCATTGCATTCCATTCCATTCCATTCCTTTCCATTCCATTCCATTCCATTCTACTCGGGTTGATTCCATTCTATTCCATTCCATTCCATTCCATTCCATTCCATTCCATTCCATTCCATTCCATTCCATTCCATTCCATTCGATTCCATTCGATTCCATTCCATTCCATTCCATTCCATTCCATTCCATTCTATTCAATTCCATTAAGTTCTACTCAGGTTGATTCCCTTCCAATCCATCCCGTTCCATTCCATTCCGTTCCGTTCCGTTCTACTCGGGTTGATTCCATTCAATTCAATTCCATTCCATTCCATTCCATTCCATTCCATTCCATTCCATTCCGTACTACTCGGGTTGATTCCATTCTATTCCATTCCATTCCATTCGATTCCACTCGATTCCATTCGATTCCGTTCGATTCCATTCCATTCCATTCCATTCCATTCCATTCCGTTCTACTCGTGTTGATTCCATTCCACTCCATTCCTTTCCGTTCCATTCCATTCCATTCCATTCCGTTCTACTCGGGTTGATCATTCCATTCCATTCCATTCCATTCCATTCCATTCCATTCCATTCTACTCGGGTTCATTCCATTCCATTCCTTTCCGTTCCATTCCTTTCCGTTCCATTCCATTCCATTCCATTCCATTCCATTCCATTGCATTCCATTCCGTTCTACTCGGGTTCTTTCCATTCCATTCCGTTCCGTTCCGTTCCTTTCCATTCCGTTCCATTCCATTCCATTCCATTCCATTCCATTCCATTCCACTCCATTCTACTCGGGTTGATTCCATTCTATTCCATTCCATTCCATTCCATTCCATTCCATTCCGTTCTACTCGGGTTGATTCCATTCCATTCCATTCCGTTCCGTTCCGTTCCGTTCCGTTCCGTTCTACTCGGGTTGATTCCATTCTATTCCATTCCATTCCATTCCATTCCATTCCATTCCATTCCATTCCATTCCATTCAGTTCCACTGGGGTTGATCATTGCATTCCATTCCTTTCCATTCCATTCCATTCCATTCCATTCCTTTCTAGTCGGGTTCATTCCATTCCATTCCGTTCCATTCCGTTCCATTCTGTTCCGTTCCGTTCCGTTCTATTCCATTCCATTCCATTCCATTCCGTTCTACTCTGGTTGATTCCATTCTATTCCGTTCCATTCCATTGCGTTCCATTCCATTCCATTCCATTCCATTAAATTCCATTCCGTTCTACTCGGGTTGATTCCATTCCGTTCCGTTCCGTTCCGTTCCGTTAAGTTCCGTTCTACTCTGGTTGACTCAATTCAATTCCATTCCATTCCATTCCATTCCATTCCATTCCATTCCATTCCATTCCATTCCATTCTGTTCCGTTCTACTCGGGTTGATCATTCCATTCCATTCCATTCCATTCCATTCCATTCCATTCCATTCCATTCCGTTCTACTCGGGTTGATTCCATTCTATTCCATTCCATTCGATTCCATTCCATTCGATTCCATCCCATTCCATTCCATTCCATTCCATTCCATTCCATTCCATTCTATTCTTCTCGGGTTGATTCCATTCCATTCCATTGCATTCTGTTCAGTTCCGTTCCATTCCGTTCCATTCCGTTCTACTTTGGTTGATTCCATTCTATTCCATTCCATTCCATTCCATTCCATTAAATTCCATTCCATTCCATTCTATTCTTCTCGGGTTGATTCCATTCCATTCCATTGCATTCTGTTCAGTTCCATTCCATTCCATTCCATTCCGTTTTACTCGGGTTGATCATTCCATTCCATTCCATTCCTTTCCATTCCGTTCCGTTCTGCTCGTGTTGATCATTCCATTAAATTCCATTCCATTCCATTCCATTCCATTCCATTCCATTCCATTCCATTCCATTCCATTCCTTTCCATTCGACTCCATTCCATTCCATTCCATTCCATTCCATTCCATTCCATTCCATTCCATTCCATTCCGTTCCGTTCTACTCGGGTTTATTCCATTCTATTCCATTCCATTCCGTTCTGCTCGGGTTGATCATTCCATTCCATTCCATTCCATTCCATTCCATTCCATTCCATTCCATTCGATTCCATTCCACTGCATTCCATTCCGTTCTACTCGGGTTCATTCCATTCCATTCCATTGCATTCCATTCCATTCCATTCCATTGCATTCCATTCCATTCTACTCGGGTTGTTTCCATTCTATTCCATTCCATTCCATTCCATTGCATTCCATTCCATTCCATTCCATTCGATTCCATTCGATTCCATTCCATTCCATTCCATTCCGTTCTACTCGGGTTCATTCCATTCCATTCCGTTCCGTTCCATTCCGTTCCGTTCCATTGCATTCCATTCCATTCCATTCCATTCCATTCCATTCCATTCCATTCGATTCCATTCCATTCCATTCCATTCCATTCCATTCCATTCCATTCCATTCCGTTCAACTCGGGTTGATTCCATTCTATTCCATTCCATTACATTCAATTCCATTCCATTCCATTCCAATCCGTTCTACTCGGGTTGATTCCATTCCATTCCATTCCATTCCGTTCCGTTCCGTTCCGTTTCATTCCGTTCTACTCGAGTTGATTCCACTCTATTCCATTCCATTCCATTCCATTCCTTTCTACTCGGATTGATCATTCCATTCCATTCCATTCCATTCCATTCCATTCCATTCCATTCTATTCCGTTGCATTCCATTCCATTCCATTCCATTCCAGTGCATTCCGTTCTACTCGGGTTGAATCCATTCTATTCCATTCCATTCCATTCCATTCCGTTCCATTCCATTCCATTCCATTCCTTTCCGTTCAACTCGGGTTGATTCCATTCTATTCCATTCCATTCTATTCCATTCCATTCCATTCCATTCCATTCCGTTCTACTCGGGTTGATCATTCCATTCCATTCCATTCCATTCCATTCCATTCCATTCCATTCCATTCCATTCCGTTCTACTCGGGTGGATCGTTCCATTCCATTCCATTCCGTTCCACTCCATTCCATTCCTTTGCATTCCGTTCTACTCGGGTTGATTCCATTCTATTCCATTCCATTCCATTAGATTCCATTTGATTCCATTCCATTCCATTCCATTCCATTCCATTCCATTCCATTCCATTCCATTCTATTCAATTCCATTCCGTTCTACTCAGGTTGATTCCCTTCCACTCCATCCCGTTCCATTCCATTCCGTTCCGTTCCGTTCTACTCGGGTTGATTCCATTCTATTCCATTCCATTCCATTCCATTCCTTTCTACTCGGGTTGATCATTCCATTCCATTCCATTCCATTCCATTCCATTCCATTCCATTCCATTCCATTCCATTCCATTCCATTTCATTCCGTTCTACTCGGGTTCTTTCCATTCCGTTCCATTCCATTCCGTTCTACTCGGGTTGATTCCATGCCACTCCATTCCATTCCGTTCCATTCCGTTCCGTTCCGTTCCGTTCTACTCGGGTTGAATCCATTCTATTCCATTCCATTCCATTCCATTCCATTCCATTCCATTCCATTTAAATTCCATTCCGTTCTACTCGGGTGGATCGTTCCATTCCATTCCATTCTGTTCCATTCCATTCCATTCCTTTCCATTCCATTCTACTCAGGCTGATTCCATTCTATTCCATTCCATTCCATTAGATTCCATTTGATTCCATTCCATTCCATTCCATTCCATTCCATTCCATTCCATTCTATTCAATTCCATTCCGTTCTACTCAGGTTGATTCCCTTCCACTCAATCCCGTTCCATTCCATTCCGTTCCGTTCCGTTCTACTCGGGTTGATTCCATTCTATTCCATTCCATTCCATTCCATTCCGTTCTACTCGGGTTGATCCATTCCATTCCATTCCATTCCATTCCATTCCATTCCATTCCATTCCATTCCATTCCGTTCTACTCGGGTTCTTTCCATTCCGTTCCATTCCATTCCGTTCTACTCGGGTTGATTCCATGCCACTCCATTCCATTCCGTTCCATTCCGTTCCGTTCCGTTCCGTTCTACTCGGGTTGAATCCATTCTATTCCATTCCATTCCATTCCATTCCATTCCATTCCATTCCATTTGATTCCATTCGATTCCATTCCATTCCATTCCATTCCGTTCTACTCGGGTTCATTCCATTTAATTCCGTTCCGTTCCATTCCGTTCCGTTCCATTCCATTCCATTCCATTCCGTTCTACTCGGGTTGATTCCATTCTATTCCATTCAATTCTATTCCATTCCATTCCATTCCATTCCATTCCATTCCATTCCATTCCATTCCATTCCATTCCATTCCGTTCAACTCGGGTTGATTCCATTCTATTCCATTCCATTCCATTCCATTCCATTCCATTCCTTTCCATTCCATTCCGTTCTACTCGGGTTGATTCCATTCTATTCCACTCCATTCCATTCCGTTCCATTCCATTCCATTCCGTTCTACTTGAGTTCATTCCATTCCGTTCCGTTCCGTTCCGTTCCATTCCATTCCATTCCATTCCATTCCGTTCTACTCGAGTTGATTCCATTCTACTCCATTCCATTCCATTCGATTCCATTCCGTTCTACTCGGGTTAATCATTCCATTCCATTCCATTCTATTCCATTCCATTCCATTCCATTCCATTCCGTTCTACTCGGGTTCATTCCATTCCATTCCATTCCATTCCATTCCACTCCATACCATTCCATTCCGTTCTACTCGGGTTGATTCCATTCTATTCAATTCCATCCCATTCCATTCCATTCCATTCCATTCCATTCCATTCCATTCCATTCCATTCCATTCCATTCCATTCCATTCCATTCCATTCCATTCCATTCTACTCGGGTTGATTCCATTCTATTCCATTCCATTCCATTCGATTCCATTCTATTCGATTCCATTCCATTCCATTAAACTCCATTCCATTCCATTCCGTTCTACTCGGGTTCATTCCATTCCGTTCCGTTCCGTTCTGTTCCGTTCCGTTCCATTCCATTCCATACCATTCCATTGCATTCCATTCCATTCCGTTCTACTCGGTTTGATTCCATTCTATTCCATTCCATTCCATTCCATTCCATTCCATTCCATTCCATTCCATTCCATTCTACTCTACTCGGGTTTATTCCATTCCATTCCATTGCATTCTGTTCCGTTCCATTCTCTTCCGTTCCGTTCCGTTCTACTCTGGTTGATTCCATTCTATTCCATTCCATTCCATTCCATTCCATTCCATTCCGTTCCATTCCATTCCGTTTTACTTGGATTGATCATTCCATTCCATTCCATTGCATTCCATTCCATTCTGTTGCGTTCCATTCCATTCCATTCCATTCCAGTCCATTCCGTTCTACTCGGGTAGAATCCATTCTATTCCATTCCATTCCATTCCATTCCGTTCCATTCCATTCCATTCCATTCCATTCCGTTCTACTCGGGTTGATTCCATTCTATTCCATTCCATTCCATTCCATTCCATTCCATTCCATTCCATTCCGTTCTTCTCGGGTTGATCATTCCATTCCATTCCATTCCATTCCATTCCATTCCATTCCATTCCATTCCATTCCGTTCTACTCGGGTGGATCATTCCATTCCATTCCATTCCATTCCATTCCATTCCATTCCATTCCATTCCATTCCATTCCGTTCTACTCGGGTTGATTCCATTCTATTCCATTCCATTCCATTAGATTCCATTTGATTCCATTCCATTCCATTCCATTCCATTCCATTCCATTCCATTCCATTCCATTCTATTCAATTCCATTAATTTCTACTCAGGTTGATACCCTTCCACTCCATCCCGTTCCATTCCATTCTGTTCCGTTCCGTTCTACTCGGGTTGATTCCATTCCATTCCATTCCATTCCATTCCATTCCATTCCATTCCGTTCCGTACTACTCGGGTTGATTCCATTCTATTCCATTCCATTCCATTCCATTCCACTCGATTCCATTCGATTCCGTTCGATTCCATTCCATTCCATTCCATTCCATTCCATTCCGTTCTACTCGTGTTAATTCCATTCCACTCCATTCCTTTCCGTTCCGTTCCATTCCGTTCTACTCGGGTTGATCATTCCATTCCATTCCATTCCATTCCATTCCATTCTACTCGGGTTCATTCCATTCCATTCCTTTCCGTTCCATTCCTTTCCGTTCCATTCCATTCCATTCCATTCCATTCCATTGCATTCCATTCCGTTCTACTCGGGTTCTTTCCATTCCATTCCGTTCCGCTCCGTTCCTTTCCGTTCCGTTCCATTCCATTCCATTCCATTCCATTCCATTCCATTCTATTCAATTCCATTCCGTTCTACTCAGGTTGATTCCCTTCCACTCCATCCCGTTCCATTCCATTCCGTTCCGTTCCGTTCTACTCGGGTTGATTCCATTCTATTCCATTCCATTCCATTCCATTCCTTTCTACTCGGGTTGATCATTCCATTCCTTTCCATTCCATTCCATTCCATTCCATTCCATTCCATTCCATTCCATTCCATTTCATTCCGTTCTACTCGGGTTCTTTCCATTCCGTTCCATTCCATTCCGTTCTACTCGGGTTGATTCCATGCCACTCCATTCCATTCCGTTCCATTCCGTTCCGTTCCGTTCCGTTCTACTCGGGTTGAATCCATTCTATTCCATTCCATTCCATTCCATTCCATTCCATTCCATTCCATTCCATTCCATTCCGTTCTACTCGGGTGGATCGTTCCATTCCATTCCATTCTGTACCATTCCATTCCATTCCTTTCCATTCCGTTCTACTCAGGCTGCTTCCATTCTATTCCATTCCATTCCATTAGATTCCATTTGATTCCATTCCATTCCATTACATTCCATTCCATTCCATTCCATTCTATTCAATTCCATTCCGTTCTACTCAGGTTGATTCCCTTCCACTCAATCCCGTTCCATTCCATTCCGTTCAGTTCCGTTCTACTCGGGTTGATTCCATTCTATTCCATTCCATTCCATTCCATTCCGTTCTACTCGGGTTGATCCATTCCATTCCATTCCATTCCATTCCATTCCATTCCATTCCATTCCATTCCATTCCATTCCGTTCTACTCGGGTTCTTTCCATTCCGTTCCATTCCATTCCGTTCTACTCGGGTTGATTCCATGCCACTCCATTCCATTCCGTTCCATTCCGTTCCGTTCCGTTCCGTTCTACTCGGGTTGAATCCATTCTATTCCATTCCATTCCTTTCCATTCCATTCCATTCCATTCCATTTGATTCCATTCGATTCCATTCCATTCCATTCCATTCCGTTCTACTCGGGTTCATTCCATTTAATTCCGTTCCGTTCCATTCCGTTCCGTTCCATTCCATTCCATTCCATTCCGTTCTACTCGGGTTGATTCCATTCTATTCCATTCCATTCTATTCCATTCCATTCCATTCCATTCCATTCCATTCCATTCCATTCCATTCCATTCCGTTCAACTCGGGTTGATTCCATTCTATTCCATTCCATTCCATTCCATTCCATTCCATTCCTTTCCATTCCATTCCGTTCTACTCGGTTTGATTCCATTCTATTCCACTCCATTCCATTCCGTTCCATTCCATTCCATTCCGTTCTACTTGAGTTCATTCCATTCCGTTCCGTTCCG
This sequence comes from Gorilla gorilla gorilla, assembly GCF_029281585.2. Taxonomy (NCBI): domain Eukaryota; kingdom Metazoa; phylum Chordata; class Mammalia; order Primates; family Hominidae; genus Gorilla; species Gorilla gorilla. Next base: position 60,610,461 of record NC_073239.2, read on the forward strand.
TTCCGTTCCATTCCATTCCATTCCATTCCATTCCGTTCTACTCGAGTTGATTCCATTCTACTCCATTCCATTCCATTCGATTCCATTCCGTTCTACTCGGGTTAATCATTCCATTCCATTCCATTCTATTCCATTCCATTCCATTCCATTCCATTCCATTCCGTTCTACTCGGGTTCATTCCATTCCATTCCATTCCATTCCATTCCACTCCATACCATTCCATTCCGTTCTACTCGGGTTGATTCCATTCTATTCAATTCCATCCCATTCCATTCCATTCCATTCCATTCCATTCCATTCCATTCCATTCCATTCCATTCCATTCCATTCTACTCGGGTTGATTCCATTCTATTCCATTCCATTCCATTCGATTCCATTCTATTCGATTCCATTCCATTCCATTAAACTCCATTCCATTCCATTCCGTTCTACTCGGGTTCATTCCATTCCGTTCCGTTCCGTTCTGTTCCGTTCCGTTCCATTCCATTCCATACCATTCCATTGCATTCCATTCCATTCCGTTCTACTCGGTTTGATTCCATTCTATTCCATTCCATTCCATTCCATTCCATTCCATTCCATTCCATTCCATTCTATTCTACTCGGGTTTATTCCATTCCATTCCATTGCATTCTGTTCCGTTCCATTCTCTTCCGTTCCGTTCCGTTCTACTCTGGTTGATTCCATTCTATTCCATTCCATTCCATTCCATTCCATTCCGTTCCATTCCATTCCGTTTTACTTGGATTGATCATTCCATTCCATTCCATTGCATTCCATTCCATTCTGTTGCGTTCCATTCCATTCCATTCCATTCCAGTCCATTCCGTTCTACTCGGTTTGAATCCATTCTATTCCATTCCATTCCATTCCATTCCGTTCTACTCGGGTTGATTCCATTCTATTCCATTCCATTCCATTAGATTCCATTTGATTCCATTCCATTCCATTCCATTCCATTCCATTCCATTCCATTCCATTCTATTCAATTCCATTAATTTCTACTCAGGTTGATACCCTTCCACTCCATCCCGTTCCATTCCATTCTGTTCCGTTCCGTTCTACTCGGGTTGATTCCATTCCATTCCATTCCATTCCATTCCATTGCATTCCATTCCGTTCCGTACTACTCGGGTTGATTCCATTCTATTCCATTCCATTCCATTCCATTCCACTCGATTCCATTCGATTCCGTTCGATTCCATTCCATTCCATTCCATTCCATTCCATTCCGTTCTACTCGTGTTAATTCCATTCCACTCCATTCCTTTCCGTTCCGTTCCATTCCGTTCTACTCGGGTTGATCATTCCATTCCATTCCATTCCATTCCATTCCATTCTACTCGGGTTCATTCCATTCCATTCCTTTCCGTTCCATTCCTTTCCGTTCCATTCCATTCCATTCCATTCCATTCCATTGCATTCCATTCCGTTCTACTCGGGTTCTTTCCATTCCATTCCGTTCTGCTCCGTTCCTTTCCGTTCCGTTCCATTCCATTCCATTCCATTCCATTCCATTCCATTCTATTCAATTCCATTCCGTTCTACTCAGGTTGATTCCCTTCCACTCCATCCCGTTCCATTCCATTCCGTTCCGTTCCGTTCTACTCGGGTTGATTCCATTCTATTCCATTCCATTCCATTCCATTCCTTTCTACTCGGGTTGATCATTCCATTCCTTTCCATTCCATTCCATTCCATTCCATTCCATTCCATTCCATTCCATTCCATTTCATTCCGTTCTACTCGGGTTCTTTCCATTCCGTTCCATTCCATTCCGTTCTACTCGGGTTGATTCCATGCCACTCCATTCCATTCCGTTCCATTCCGTTCCGTTCCGTTCCGTTCTACTCGGGTTGAATCCATTCTATTCCATTCCATTCCATTCCATTCCATTCCATTCCATTCCATTCCATTCCATTCCATTCCGTTCTACTCGGGTGGATCGTTCCATTCCATTCCATTCTGTTCCATTCCATTCCATTCCTTTCCATTCCGTTCTACTCAGGCTGCTTCCATTCTATTCCATTCCATTCCATTAGATTCCATTTGATTCCATTCCATTCCATTACATTCCATTCCATTCCATTCCATTCTATTCAATTCCATTCCGTTCTACTCAGGTTGATTCCCTTCCACTCAATCCCGTTCCATTCCATTCCGTTCAGTTCCGTTCTACTCGGGTTGATTCCATTCTATTCCATTCCATTCCATTCCATTCCGTTCTACTCGGGTTGATCCATTCCATTCCATTCCATTCCATTCCATTCCATTCCATTCCATTCCATTCCATTCCGTTCTACTCGGGTTCTTTCCATTCCGTTCCATTCCATTCCGTTCTACTCGGGTTGATTCCATGCCACTCCATTCCATTCCGTTCCATTCCGTTCCGTTCCGTTCCGTTCTACTCGGGTTGAATCCATTCTATTCCATTCCATTCCTTTCCATTCCATTCCATTCCATTCCATTTGATTCCATTCGATTCCATTCCATTCCATTCCATTCCGTTCTACTCGGGTTCATTCCATTTAATTCCGTTCCGTTCCATTCCGTTCCGTTCCATTCCATTCCATTCCATTCCGTTCTACTCGGGTTGATTCCATTCTATTCCATTCCATTCTATTCCATTCCATTCCATTCCTTTCCATTCCATTCCATTCCATTCCATTCCATTCCATTCCATTCCGTTCAACTCGGGTTGATTCCATTCTATTCCATTCCATTCCATTCCATTCCATTCCATTCCTTTCCATTCCATTCCGTTCTACTCGGGTTGATTCCATTCTATTCCACTCCATTCCATTCCGTTCCATTCCATTCCATTCCGTTCTACTTGAGTTCATTCCATTCCGTTCCGTTCCGTTCCGTTCCATTCCATTCCATTCCATTCCATTCCGTTCTACTCGAGTTGATTCCATTCTACTCCATTCCATTCCATTCGATTCCATTCCGTTCTACTCGGGTTAATCATTCCATTCCATTCCATTCTATTCCATTCCATTCCATTCCATTCCATTCCATTCCGTTCTACTCGGGTTCATTCCATTCCATTCCATTCCATTCCATTCCACTCCATACCATTCCATTCCGTTCTACTCGGGTTGATTCCATTCTATTCAATTCCATCCCATTCCATTCCATTCCATTCCATTCCATTCCATTCCATTCCATTCCATTCCATTCCATTCCATTCCATTCTACTCGGGTTGATTCCATTCTATTCCATTCCATTCCATTCGATTCCATTCTATTCGATTCCATTCCATTCCATTAAACTCCATTCCATTCCATTCCGTTCTACTCGGGTTCATTCCATTCCGTTCCGTTCCGTTCTGTTCCGTTCCGTTCCATTCCATTCCATACCATTCCATTGCATTCCATTCCATTCCGTTCTACTCGGTTTGATTCCATTCTATTCCATTCCATTCCATTCCATTCCATTCCATTCCATTCCATTTCATTCTATTCTACTCGGGTTTATTCCATTCCATTCCATTGCATTCTGTTCCGTTCCATTCTCTTCCGTTCCGTTCCGTTCTACTCTGGTTGATTCCATTCTATTCCATTCCATTCCATTCCATTCCATTCCGTTCCATTCCATTCCGTTTTACTTGGATTGATCATTCCATTCCATTCCATTGCATTCCATTCCATTCTGTTGCGTTCCATTCCATTCCATTCCATTCCAGTCCATTCCGTTCTACTCGGTTTGAATCCATTCTATTCCATTCCATTCCATTCCATTCCGTTCCATTCCATTCCATTCCATTCCATTCCGTTCTACTCGGGTTGATTCCATTCTATTCCATTCCATTCCATTCCATTCCATTCCATTCCATTCCATTCCGTTCTTCTCGGGTTGATCATTCCATTCCATTCCATTCCATTCCATTCCATTCCATTCCATTCCGTTCCGTTCTACTCGGGTGGATCATTCCATTCCATTCCATTCCATTCCATTCCATTCCATTCCATTCCATTCCATTCCGTTCTACTCGGGTTGATTCCATTCTATTCCATTCCATTCCATTAGATTCCATTTGATTCCATTCCATTCCATTCCATTCCATTCCATTCCATTCCATTCCATTCTATTCAATTCCATTCCTTTCTACTCAGGTTGATACCCTTCCACTCCATCCCGTTCCATTCCATTCTGTTCCGTTCCGTTCTACTCGGGTTGATTCCATTCCATTCCATTCCATTCCATTCCATTCCATTCCATTCCATTCCATTCCATTCCATTCCGTTCCGTACTACTCGGGTTGATTCCATTCTATTCCATTCCATTCCATTCCATTCCACTCGATTCCATTCGATTCCGTTCGATTCCATTCCATTCCATTCTATTCCGTTCTACTCGTGTTAATTCCATTCCACTCCATTCCTTTCCGTTCCATTCCATTCCGTTCTACTCGGGTTGATCATTCCATTCCATTCCATTCCATTCCATTCCATTCTACTCGGGTTCATTCCATTCCATTCCTTTCCGTTCCATTCCTTTCCGTTCCATTCCATTCCATTCCATTCCATTCCATTGCATTCCATTCCGTTCTACTCGGGTTCTTTCCATTCCATTCCGTTCCGCTCCGTTCCTTTCCGTTCCGTTCCATTCCATTCCATTCCATTCCATTCCATTCCATTCCATTCCATTCCGTTCTACTCGGGTTGATTCCATTCCATTCCATTCCGTTCCGTTCCGTTCCGTTCCGTTCCGTTCTACTCGGGTTGATTCCATTCTATTCCATTCCATTCCATTCCATTCCATTCCATTCAGTTCTACTCGGGTTGATCATTCCATTCCATTCTATTCCATTCCATTCCATTCCATTCCATTCCATTCCATTCCATTCCATTCCTTTCTAGTCGGGTTCATTCCATTCCATTCCGTTCCATTCCGTTCCATTCCGTTCCGTTCCGTTCCGTTCTATTCCATTCCATTCCATTCCATGCCGTTCTACTCGGGTTGATTCCATTCTATCCCGTTCCATTCCATTCCGTTCCATTCCATTCCATTCCATTCCATTAAATTCCATTCCGTTCTACTCGGGTTGATTCCATTCCGTTCCGTTCCGTTCCGTTCCGTTAAGTTCCGTTCTACTCTGGTTGACTCCATTCTATTCCATTCCATTCCATTCCATTCCATTCCATTCCATTCTATTCCTTTCCATTCCGTTCTACTCGGGTTGATCATTCCATTCCATTCCATTCCATTCCATTCAATTCTGTTCCGTTCTACTCGGGTTGATCATTCCATTCCATTCCATTCCATTCCATTCCATTCCATTCCATTCCATTCCATTCCATTCCGTTCCATTCCATTCCATTCCGTTCTACTCGGGTTGATTCCATTCTATTCCATTCCATTCCATTCCTTTCCATTCGATTCCATCCCATTCCATTCCATTCCATTCCATTCCATTCCATTCCATTCTATTCTTCTCGGGTTGATTCCATTCCATTCCATTGCATTCTGTTCAGTTCCGTTCCGTTCCGTTCCATTCCGTTCTACTTTGGTTGATTCCATTCTATTCCATTCCATTCCATTCCATTCCATTCCATTCCATTCCATTCCGTTCTACTCGAGTTGATTCCATTCTACTCCATTCCATTCCATTCGATTCCATTCCGTTCTACTCGGGTTAATCATTCCATTCCATTCCATTCTATTCCATTCCATTCCATTCCATTCCATTCCATTCCGTTCTACTCGGGTTCATTCCATTCCATTCCATTCCATTCCATTCCACTCCATACCATTCCATTCCGTTCTACTCGGGTTGATTCCATTCTATTCAATTCCATCCCATTCCATTCCATTCCATTCCATTCCATTCCATTCCATTCCATTCCATTCCATTCCATTCCATTCCATTCTACTCGGGTTGATTCCATTCTATTCCATTCCATTCCATTCGATTCCATTCTATTCGATTCCATTCCATTCCATTAAACTCCATTCCATTCCATTCCGTTCTACTCGGGTTCATTCCATTCCGTTCCGTTCCGTTCTGTTCCGTTCCGTTCCATTCCATTCCATACCATTCCATTGCATTCCATTCCATTCCGTTCTACTCGGTTTGATTCCATTCTATTCCATTCCATTCCATTCCATTCCATTCCATTCCATTCCATTCCATTCTATTCTACTCGGGTTTATTCCATTCCATTCCATTGCATTCTGTTCCGTTCCATTCTCTTCCGTTCCGTTCCGTTCTACTCTGGTTGATTCCATTCTATTCCATTCCATTCCATTCCATTCCATTCCGTTCCATTCCATTCCGTTTTACTTGGATTGATCATTCCATTCCATTCCATTGCATTCCATTCCATTCTGTTGCGTTCCATTCCATTCCATTCCATTCCAGTCCATTCCGTTCTACTCGGTTTGAATCCATTCTATTCCATTCCATTCCATTCCATTCCGTTCCATTCCATTCCATTCCATTCCATTCCGTTCTACTCGGGTTGATTCCATTCTATTCCATTCCATTCCATTCCATTCCATTCCATTCCATTCCATTCCGTTCTTCTCGGGTTGATCATTCCATTCCATTCCATTCCATTCCATTCCATTCCATTCCATTCCGTTCCGTTCTACTCGGGTGGATCATTCCATTCCATTCCATTCCATTCCATTCCATTCCATTCCATTCCATTCCATTCCGTTCTACTCGGGTTGATTCCATTCTATTCCATTCCATTCCATTAGATTCCATTTGATTCCATTCCATTCCATTCCATTCCATTCCATTCCATTCCATTCCATTCTATTCAATTCCATTCCTTTCTACTCAGGTTGATACCCTTCCACTCCATCCCGTTCCATTCCATTCTGTTCCGTTCCGTTCTACTCGGGTTGATTCCATTCCATTCCATTCCATTCCATTCCATTCCATTCCATTCCATTCCATTCCATTCCATTCCGTTCCGTACTACTCGGGTTGATTCCATTCTATTCCATTCCATTCCATTCCATTCCACTCGATTCCATTCGATTCCGTTCGATTCCATTCCATTCCATTCTATTCCGTTCTACTCGTGTTAATTCCATTCCACTCCATTCCTTTCCGTTCCATTCCATTCCGTTCTACTCGGGTTGATCATTCCATTCCATTCCATTCCATTCCATTCCATTCTACTCGGGTTCATTCCATTCCATTCCTTTCCGTTCCATTCCTTTCCGTTCCATTCCATTCCATTCCATTCCATTCCATTGCATTCCATTCCGTTCTACTCGGGTTCTTTCCATTCCATTCCGTTCCGCTCCGTTCCTTTCCGTTCCGTTCCATTCCATTCCATTCCATTCCATTCCATTCCATTCCATTCCATTCCGTTCTACTCGGGTTGATTCCATTCCATTCCATTCCGTTCCGTTCCGTTCCGTTCCGTTCCGTTCTACTCGGGTTGATTCCATTCTATTCCATTCCATTCCATTCCATTCCATTCCATTCAGTTCTACTCGGGTTGATCATTCCATTCCATTCTATTCCATTCCATTCCATTCCATTCCATTCCATTCCATTCCATTCCATTCCTTTCTAGTCGGGTTCATTCCATTCCATTCCGTTCCATTCCGTTCCATTCCGTTCCGTTCCGTTCCGTTCTATTCCATTCCATTCCATTCCATGCCGTTCTACTCGGGTTGATTCCATTCTATCCCGTTCCATTCCATTCCGTTCCATTCCATTCCATTCCATTCCATTAAATTCCATTCCGTTCTACTCGGGTTGATTCCATTCCGTTCCGTTCCGTTCCGTTCCGTTAAGTTCCGTTCTACTCTGGTTGACTCCATTCTATTCCATTCCATTCCATTCCATTCCATTCCATTCCATTCTATTCCTTTCCATTCCGTTCTACTCGGGTTGATCATTCCATTCCATTCCATTCCATTCCATTCAATTCTGTTCCGTTCTACTCGGGTTGATCATTCCATTCCATTCCATTCCATTCCATTCCATTCCATTCCATTCCATTCCATTCCATTCCGTTCCATTCCATTCCATTCCGTTCTACTCGGGTTGATTCCATTCTATTCCATTCCATTCCATTCCTTTCCATTCGATTCCATCCCATTCCATTCCATTCCATTCCATTCCATTCCATTCCATTCTATTCTTCTCGGGTTGATTCCATTCCATTCCATTGCATTCTGTTCAGTTCCGTTCCGTTCCGTTCCATTCCGTTCTACTTTGGTTGATTCCATTCTATTCCATTCCATTCCATTCCATTCCATTCCATTCCATTCCATTACATTCCATTCCGTTTTACTCGGGTTGATCATTCCATTCCATTCCATTCCTTTCCATTCCGTTCCGTTCTGCTCGTGTTGATCATTCCATTCCATTCCATTGCATTCCGTTCCATTCCATTCCATTCCATTCCATTCCTTTCCATTCGACTCCATTCCATTCCATTCCATTCCATTCCATTCCATTCCATTCCGTTCCGTTCTATTCGGGTTTATTCCATTCTATTCCATTCCATTCCGTTCTGCTCGGGTTGATCATTCCATTCCATTCCATTGCATTCCGTTCCATTCCATTCCATTCCATTCCATTCCTTTCCATTCGACTCCATTCCATTCCATTCCATTCCATTCCATTCCATTCCGTTCTATTCGGGTTTATTCCATTCTATTCCATTCCATTCCGTTCTGCTCGGGTTGATCATTCCATTCCATTCCATTCCATTCCACTCCATTCCATTCCATTCCATTCCATTCCATTCCATTCCATTCCACTGCATTCCATTCCGTTCTACTCCGGTTCATTCCATTCCATTCCATTGCATTCCATTCCATTCCATTCCTTTCCATTCCATTCCATTCCATTCTACTCGGGTTGATTCCATTCTATTCCATTCCATTCCATTCCATTCCATTCCATTCCATTCCATTCCATTCCATTCCATTCCATTCCATTCGATTCCATTCGATTCCATTCCATTCCATTCCATTCCATTCCATTCCATTCTATTCAATTCCATTAAGTTCTACTCAGGTTGATTCCCTTCCAATCCATCCCGTTCCATTCCATTCCGTTCCGTTCCGTTCTACTCGGGTTGATTCCATTCAATTCAATTCCATTCCATTCCATTCAATTCCATTCCATTCCATTCCATTCCGTACTACTCGGGTTGATTCCATTCTATTCCATTCCATTCCATTCGATTCCACTCGATTCCATTCGATTCCGTTCGATTCCATTCCATTCCATTCCATTCCATTCCATTCCGTTCTACTCGTGTTGATTCCATTCCACTCCATTCCTTTCCGTTCCATTCCATTCCATTCCATTCCGTTCTACTCGGGTTGATCATTCCATTCCATTCCATTCCATTCCATTCCATTCCATTCCATTCTACTCGGGTTCATTCCATTCCATTCCTTTCCGTTCCATTCCTTTCCGTTCCATTCCATTCCATTCCATTCCATTCCATTGCATTCCATTCCGCTCTACTCGGGTTCTTTCCATTCCATTCCGTTCCGTTCCGTTCCTTTCCGTTCCGTTCCATTCCATTCCATTCCATTCCATTCCATTCCATTCCACTCCATTCTACTCGGGTTGATTCCATTCTATTCCATTCCATTCCATTCCATTCCATTCCATTCCATTCCGTTCTACTCGGGTTGATTCCATTCCATTCCATTCCGTTCCGTTCCGTTCCGTTCCGTTCCGTTCCGTTCCGTTCTACTCGGGTTGATTCCATTCTATTCCATTCCATTCCATTCCATTCCATTCCATTCCATTCCATTCCATTCAGTTCCACTGGGGTTGATCATTGCATTCCATTCCATTCCATTCCATTCCATTCCATTCCATTCCATTCCTTTCTAGTCGGGTTCATTCCATTCCATTCCGTTCCATTCCGTTCCATTCTGTTCCGTTCCGTTCCGTTCTATTCCATTCCATTCCATTCCATTCCGTTCTACTCTGGTTGATTCCATTCTATTCCGTTCCATTCCATTCCGTTCCGTTCCATTCCATTCCATTCCATTAAATTCCATTCCGTTCTACTCGGGTTGATTCCATTCCGTTCCGTTCCGTTCCGTTCCGTTAAGTTCCGTTCTACTCTGGTTGACTCCATTCAATTCAATTCCATTCCATTCCATTCCATTCCATTCTATTCCATTCCATTCCGTTCAACTCGGGTTGATCATTCAATTCCATTCCATTCCATTCCATTCCATTCCATTCCATTCCATTCTGTTCCGTTCTACTCGGGTTGATCATTCCATTCCATTCCATTCCATTCCATTCCATTCCATTCCATTCCATTCCATTCCATTCCATTCCATTCCATTCCATTCCGTTCTACTCGGGTTGATTCCATTCTATTCCATTCCATTCGATTCCATTCCATTCGATTCCATCCCATTCCATTCCATTCCATTCCATTCCATTCCATTCCATTCCATTCTATTCTTCTCGGGTTGATTCCATTCCATTCCATTGCATTCTGTTCAGTTCCGTTCCATTCCGTTCCATTCCGTTCTACTTTGGTTGATTCCATTCTATTCCATTTCATTCCATTCCATTCCATTCCATTCCATTCCATTCCATTCCATTCTATTCTTCTCGGGTTGATTCCATTCCATTCCATTGCATTCTGTTCAGTTCCATTCCATTCCATTCCATTCCGTTTTACTCGGGTTGATCATTCCATTCCATTCCTTTCCTTTCCATTCCGTTCCGTTCTGCTCGTGTTGATCATTCCATTAAATTCCATTCCATTCCATTCCATTCCATTCCATTCCATTCCATTCCTTTCCATTCGACTCCATTCCATTCCATTCCATTCCATTCCATTCCATTCCATTCCATTCCATTCCATTCCGTTCCGTTCTACTCGGGTTTATTCCATTCTATTCCATTCCATTCCGTTCTGCTCGGGTTGATCATTCCATTCCATTCCATTCCATTCCATTCCATTCCATTCCATTCCATTCCATTCGATTCCATTCCACTGCATTCCATTCCGTTCTACTCGGGTTCATTCCATTCCATTCCATTGCATTCCATTCCATTCCATTCCATTGCATTCCATTCCATTCTACTCGGGTTGTTTCCATTCTATTCCATTCCATTCCATTCCATTGCATTCCATTCCATTCCATTCCATTCGATTCCATTCGATTCCATTCCATTCCATTCCATTCCGTTCTACTCGGGTTCATTCCATTCCATTCCGTTCCGTTCCATTCCGTTCCGTTCCATTCCATTCCATTCCATTCCATTCCATTCCATTCCATTCCATTCCATTCCATTCCATTCCATTCCATTCCATTCCGCTCTACTCGGGTTCATTCCATTCCATTCCGTTCCGTTCCATTCCGTTCCGTTCCATTCCATTCCATTCCATTCCATTCCATTCCATTCCATTCCATTCCGTTCCATTCCTTTCCGTTCCATTCCATTCTTTTCCATTCCATTCCATTGCATTCCATTCCGCTCTACTCGGGTTCTTTCCCTTCCATTCCATTCCGTTCCGTTCCGTTCCTTTCCGTTCCGTTCCATTCCATTCCATTCCATTCCATTCCATTCCATTCCACTCCATTCTACTCGGGTTGATTCCATTCTATTCCATTCCATTCCATTCCATTCCATTCCATTCCATTCCGTTCTACTCGGGTTGATTCCATTCCATTCCATTCCGTTCCGTTCCGTTCCGTTCCGTTCCGTTCTACTCGGGTTGATTCCATTCTATTCCATTCCATTCCATTCCATTCCATTCCATTCCATTCCATTCCATTCAGTTCCACTGGGGTTGATCATTGCATTCCATTCCATTCCATTCCATTCCATTCCATTCCATTCCATTCCTTTCTAGTCGGGTTCATTCCATTCCATTCCGTTCCATTCCGTTCCATTCTGTTCCGTTCCGTTCCGTTCTATTCCATTCCATTCCATTCCATTCCGTTCTACTCTGGTTGATTCCATTCTATTCCGTTCCATTCCATTCCGTTCCATTCCATTCCATTCCATTCCATTAAATTCCATTCCGTTCTACTCTGGTTGATTCCATTCCGTTCCGTTCCGTTCCATTCCGTTAAGTTCCGTTCTACTCTGGTTGACTCCATTCAATTCCATTCCATTCCATTCCATTCCATTCCATTCCATTCTATTCCATTCCATTCCGTTCTACTCGGGTTGATCATTCAATTCCATTCCATTCCATTCCATTCCATTCCATTCCATTCCATTCCATTCTGTTCCGTTCTACTCGGGTTGATCATTCCATTCCATTCCATTCCATTCCATTCCATTCCATTCCATTCCATTCCATTCCATTCCATTCCATTCCATTCCGTTCTACTCGGGTTGATTCCATTCTATTCCATTCCATTCGATTCCATTCCATTCGATTCCATCCCATTCCATTCCATTCCATTCCATTCCATTCCATTCCATTCTATTCTTCTCGGGTTGATTCCATTCCATTCCATTGCATTCTGTTCAGTTCCGTTCCATTCCGTTCCATTCCGTTCTACTTTGGTTGATTCCATTCTATTCCATTCCATTCCATTCCATTCCATTCCATTCCATTCCATTCCATTCCATTCTATTCTTCTCGGGTTGATTCCATTCCATTCCATTGCATTCTGTTCAGTTCCATTCCATTCCATTCCATTCCGTTTTACTCGGGTTGATCATTCCATTCCATTCCTTTCCTTTCCATTCCGTTCCGTTCTGCTCGTGTTGATCATTCCATTAAATTCCATTCCATTCCATTCCATTCCATTCCATTCCATTCCATTCCATTCCTTTCCATTCGACTCCATTCCATTCCATTCCATTCCATTCCATTCCATTCCATTCCATTCCATTCCATTCCGTTCCGTTCTACTCGGGTTTATTCCATTCTATTCCATTCCATTCCGTTCTGCTCGGGTTGATCATTCCATTCCATTCCATTCCATTCCATTCCATTCCATTCCATTCCATTCCATTCCATTCGATTCCATTCCACTGCATTCCATTCCGTTCTACTCGGGTTCATTCCATTCCATTCCATTGCATTCCATTCCATTCCATTCCATTGCATTCCATTCCATTCTACTCGGGTTGTTTCCATTCTATTCCATTCCATTCCATTCCATTGCATTCCATTCCATTCCATTCCATTCGATTCCATTCGATTCCATTCCATTCCATTCCATTCCGTTCTACTCGGGTTCATTCCATTCCATTCCGTTCCGTTCCATTCCGTTCCGTTCCATTCCATTCCATTCCATTCCATTCCATTCCATTCCATTCCATTCCATTCCATTCGATTCCATTCCATTCCATTCCATTCCATTCCATTCCATTCCATTCCATTCCGTTCAACTCGGGTTGATTCCATTCTATTCCATTCCATTACATTCAATTCCATTCCATTCCATTCCAATCCGTTCTACTCGGGTTGATTCCATTCCATTCCATTCCGTTCCGTTCCGTTCCGTTCCGTTTCATTCCGTTCTACTCGGGTTGATTCCACTCTATTCCATTCCATTCCATTCCATTCCTTTCTACTCGGATTGATCATTCCATTCCATTCCATTCCATTCCATTCCATTCCATTCCATTCCATTCCATTCCATTCTATTCCGTTGCATTCCATTCCATTCCATTCCATTCCAGTGCATTCCGTTCTACTCGGGTGGATCGTTCCATTCCATTCCATTCCGTTCCAGTCCATTCCATTCCTTTGCATTCCGTTCTACTCGGGTTGATTCCATTCCATTCCATTCCATTCCATTCCTCTCTGTTCCATTCCATTCCGTTCTACTTGGGTTGATCATGCCATTCCATTCCATTCCATTCCATTCAATTCCATTCCTTTCCGTTCTACTCGGGTGGATCATTCCATTCCATTCCATTCCATTCCATTCCATTCCATTCCATTCCGTTCCGTTCTACTCGGGTTGATTCCATTCTATTCCATTCCATTCCATTCGATTCCACTCGATTCCATTCGATTCCGTTCGATTCCATTCCATTCCATTCCATTCCATTCCAGTCGTGTTGATTCCTTTCCACTCCATTCCTTTCCGTTCCATTCCATTCCATTCCATTCCATTCCGTTCTACTCGGGTTGATCATTCCATTCCATTCCATTCCATTCCATTCCATTCCATTCCATTCCATTCCATTCCGTTCCATTCTACTCGGGTTCATTCCACTCCATTCCTTTCCGTTCCATTCCTTTCCGTTCCATTCCATTCCATTCCATTCCATTCCATTCCGTTCAACTCGGGTTGATTCCATTCTATTCCATTCCGTTCCATTCGATTCCTTTCCATTCCATTCCATTCCATTCCATTCCATTCCATTCCATTCCATTCCATTCCATTCCATTCCGTTCTACTCGGGTTGATTCCATTCTATTCCATTCCATTCCATTCCATTTCATTCCATTCCATTCCATTCCATTCCATACCAATCCATTCCATTCCATTGCATTTCTTTCTACTCGGGTTCATTCCGTTTCGTTCCGTTCTGTTCCGTTCCATTCCATTCCATTCCATTCCATTCCATTCCATTCCATTCCATTCCGTTCTACTCGGGTTGATTCCATTCTATTCCATTCCATTACATTCGATTCCATTCCATTCGATTCCATTCCATTCCATTCCATTCCATTCCATTGCATTCCATTCCGTTCTACTCGGGTTCTTTCCATTCCATTCCGTTGCGTTCCATTCCATTCCATTCCATTCCAGTCCATTCCGTTCTACTCGGGTTGAATCCATTCTATTCCATTCCATTCCATTCCATTCCGTTCCATTCCATTCCATTCCATTCCATTCCGTTCTACTCAGGTTGATTCCATTCTATTCCATTCCATTCCATTCCATTCCATTCCATTCCATTCCATTCCGTTCTTCTCGGGTTGATCATTCCATTCCATTCCATTCCATTCCATTCCATTCCATTCCGTTCTACTCGGGTGGATCATTCCATTCCATTCCATTCCGTTCCATTCCATTCCATTCCATTCCATTCCGTTCTACTCGGGTTGATTCCATTCTATTCCATTCCATTCCATTAGATTCCATTTGATTCCATTCCATTCCATTCCATTCCATTCCATTCCATTCCATTCCATTCCATTCTATTCAATTCCATTCCGTTCTACTCAGGTTGATTCCCATCCACTCCATCCCGTTCCATTCCATTCCTTTCCGTTCCGTTCTACTCGGGTTGAATCCATTCCATTCCATTCCATTCCATTCCATTCCATTCCATTCCATTCCATTCCATTCCATTCCATTCGGTACTACTCGGGTTGATTCCATTCTATTCCATTCCATTCCATTCGATTCCACTCGATTCCATTCGATTCCGTTCGATTCCATTCCATTCCATTCCATTCCATTCCATTCCGTTCTACTCGTGTTGATTCCATTCCACTCCATTCCTTTCCGTTCCATTCCATTCCGTTCTACTCGGGTTGATCATTCCATTCCATTCCATTCCATTCCATTCCATTCTACTCGGGTTCATTCCATTCCATTCCTTTCCGTTCCATTCCTTTCCGTTCCATTCCATTCCATTCCATTCCATTCCATTGCATTCCATTCCGTTCTACTCGGGTTCTTTCCATTCCATTCCGTTCCGCTCCGTTCCTTTCCGTTCCGTTCCGTTCCATTCCATTCCATTCCATTCCATTCCATTCCATTCCATTCCGTTCTACTCGGGTTGATTCCATTCCATTCCATTCCGTTCCGTTCCGTTCCGTTCCGTTCCGTTCTACTCGGGTTGATTCCATTCTATTCCATTCCATTCCATTCCATTCAGTTCTACTCGGGTTGATCATTCCATTCCATTCCATTCCATTCCATTCCAATCCATTCCATTCCATTCCATTCCTTTCTCGTCGGGTTCATTCCATTCCATTCCGTTCCATTCCGTTTCATTCCGTTCCGTTCCGTTCCGTTCTATTCCATTCCATTCCATTCCATTCCGTTCTACTCGGGTTGATTCCATTCTATTCCGTTCCATTCCATTCCCTTCCATTCCATTCCATTCCATTCCATTAAATTCCATTCCGTTCTACTCGGGTTGATTCCATTCCGTTCCGTTCCGTTCCGTTCCGTTAAGTTCCGTTCTACTCTGGTTGACTCCATTCTATTCCATTCCATTCCATTCCATTCCATTCTATTCCATTCCATTCCGTTCTACTCGGGTTGATCATTCCATTCCATTCCATTCCATTCCATTCCATTCCATTCTGTTCCGTTCTACTCGGGTTGATCATTCCATTCCATTCCATTCCATTCCATTCCATTCCATTCCATTCCATTCCGTTCCATTCCATTCCATTCCATTCTACTCGGGTTGATTCCATTCTATTCCATTCCATTCCATTCCTTTCCATTCGATTCCATCCCATTCCATTCCATTCCATTCTATTCTTCTCGGGTTGATTCCATTCCATTCCATTGCATTCTGTTCAGTTCCGTTCCGTTCCGTTCCATTCCGTTCTACTTTGGTTGATTCCATTCTATTCCATTCCATTACATTCCATTCCATTCCATTCCATTCCATTCCGTTTTACTCGGATTGATCATTCCATTCCATTCCATTCCTTTCCATTCCGTTCCGTTCTGCTCGTGTTGATCATTCCATTCCATTCCATTGCATTCCGTTCCATTCCATTCCATTCCATTCCATTCCTTTCCATTCGACTCCATTCCATTCCATTCCATTCCATTCCATTCCATTCCATTCCGTTCCGTTCTATTCGGGTTTATTCCATTCTATTCCATTCCATTCCGTTCTGCTCGGGTTGATCATTCCATTCCATACCATTCCATTCCATTCCATTCCATTCCATTCCATTCCATTCCATTCCATTCCATTCCACTGCATTCCATTCCGTTCTTCTCCGGTTCATTCCATTCCGTTCCATTGCATTCCATTCCATTCCATTCCATTCCATTCCATTCCATTCCATTCCATTCCATTCCATTCCATTCCATTCCATTCTACTCGGGTTGATTCCATTCTATTCCATTCCATTCCATTCCATTCCATTCCATTCCATTCCATTCCATTCCATTCCATTCCATTCGATTCCATTCGATTCCATTCCATTCCATTCCATTCCATTCCATTCCATTCCATTCCATTCCATTCCATTCCATTCTATTCAATTCCATTAAGTTCTACTCAGGTTGATTCCCTTCCAATCCATCCCGTTCCATTCCATTCCGTTCCGTTCCGTTCTACTCGGGTTGATTCCATTCTATTCCATTCCATTCCATTCGATTCCACTCGATTCCATTCGATTCCGTTCGATTCCATTCCATTCCATTCCATTCCATTCCTTTCCGTTCTACTCGTGTTGATTCCATTACACTCCATTCCTTTCCGTTCCATTCCATTCCATTCCATTCCGTTCTACTCGGGTTGATCATTCCATTCCATTCCATTCCATTCCATTCCATTCTACTCGGGTTCATTCCATTCCATTCCTTTCCGTTCCATTCCTTTCCGTTCCATTCCATTCCATTCCATTCCATTCCATTGCATTCCATTCCGTTCTACTCGGGTTCTTTCCATTCCATTCCGTTCCGTTCCGTTCCTTTCCGTTCCGTTCCATTCCATTCCATTCCATTCCATTCCATTCCATTCCACTCCGTTATACTCGGGTTGATTCCATTCTATTCCATTCCATTCCATTCCATTCCATTCCATTCCGTTCTACTCGGGTTGATTCCATTCCATTCCATTCCGTTCCGTTCCGTTCCGTTCCGTTCCGTTCTACTCGGGTTGATTCCATTCTATTCCATTCCATTCCATTCCATTCCATTCCATTCCATTCCATTCCATTCCATTCCATTCCATTCAGTTCCACTCGGGTTGATCATTGCATTCCATTCCATTCCATTCCATTCCATTCCATTCCATTCCTTTCTAGTCGGGTTCATTCCATTCCATTCCGTTCCATTCCGTTCCATTCTGTTCCGTTCTGTTCCGTTCTATTCCATTCCATTCCATTCCATTCCGTTCTACTCTGGTTGATTCCATTGTATTCCGTTCCATTCCATTCCGTTCCATTCCATTCCATTCCATTCCATTAAATTCCATTCCTTTCTACTCGGGTTGATTCCATTCCGTTCCGTTCCGTTCCGTTCCGTTAAGTTCCGTTCTACTCTGGTTGACTCCATTCAATTCCATTCCATTCCATTCCATTCCATTCCATTCCATTCCATTCCATTCCATTCCCTTCCATTCCATTCCATTCCATTCCGTTCTACTCGGGTTGATTCCATTCTATTCCATTCCATTCGATTCCATTCCATTCGATTCCATCCCATTCCATTCCATTCCATTCCATTCCATTCCATTCCATTCTATTCTTCTCGGGTTGATTCCATTCCATTCCATTGCATTCTGTTCAGTTCCGTTCCATTCCGTTCCATTCCGTTCTACTTTGGTTGATTCCATTCTATTCCATTCCATTCCATTCCATTCCATTCCATTCCATTCCATTCCATTCCATTCCATTCCATTCTATTCTTCTCGGGTTGATTCCATTCCATTCCATTGCATTCTGTTCAGTTCCATTCCATTCCATTCCATTCCGTTTTACTCGGGTTGATCATTCCATTCCATTCCATTCCTTTCCATTCCGTTCCGTTCTCCTCGTGTTGATCATTCCATTAAATTCCATTCCATTCCATTCCATTCCATTCCATTCCATTCCATTCCTTTCCATTCGACTCCATTCCATTCCATTCCATTCCATTCCATTCCATTCCATTCCATTCCATTCCGTTCCGTTCTACTCGGGTTTATTCCATTCTATTCCATTCCATTCCGTTCTGCTCGGGTTGATCATTCCATTCCATTCCATTCCATTCCATTCCATTCCATTCCATTCCATTCCACTCCATTCCACTGCATTCCATTCCGTTCTACTCGGGTTCATTCCATTCCATTCCATTGCATTCCATTCCATTCCATTCCATTCCATTCCATTCCATTCCATTCCATTCTACTCGGGTTGTTTCCATTCTATTCCATTCCATTCCATTCCATTGCATTCCATTCCATTCCATTCCATTCGATTCCATTCGATTCCATTCCATTCCATTCCATTCCGTTCTACTCGGGTTCATTCCATTCCATTCCATTCCTTTCCTTTCCATTCCGTTCCGTTGCATTCCATTCCATTCCATTCCATTCCATTCCATTCGATTCCATTCCATTCCATTCCATTCCATTCCATTCCATTCCATTCCATTCCATTCCGTTCAACTCGGTTTGATTCCATTCTATTCCATTCCATTACATTCAATTCCATTCCATTCCATTCCAATCCGTTCTACTCGGGTTGATTCAATTCCATTCCATTCCGTTCCGTTCCGTGCCGTTCCGTTCCATTCCGTTCTACTCGGGTTGATTCCACTCTATTCCATTCCATTCCATTCCATTCCATTCCTTTCTACTCGGATTGATCATTCCATTCCATTCCATTCCATTCCATTGCATTCCATTCCATTCCATTCTATTCCGTTGCATTCCATTCCATTCCATTCCATTCCATTCCAGTCCATTCCGTTCTACTCGGGTTGAATCCACTCTATTCCATTCCATTCCATTCCATTCCGTTCCATTCCATTCCATTCCATTCCTTTCCGTTCAACTCGGGTTGATTCCATTCTATTCCATTCC
Source organism: Gorilla gorilla gorilla (assembly GCF_029281585.2). Classification (NCBI taxonomy): domain Eukaryota; kingdom Metazoa; phylum Chordata; class Mammalia; order Primates; family Hominidae; genus Gorilla; species Gorilla gorilla. The sequence goes on from NC_073239.2 coordinate 60,630,133, forward strand.
ATTCCATTCCATTCCATTCCATTCCGTTCTACTCGGGTTGATCATTCCATTCCATTCCATTCCATTCCATTCCATTCCATTCCATTCCATTCCATTCCGTTCTACTCGGGTGGATCGTTGCATTCCATTCCATTCCGTTCCAGTCCATTCCATTCCTTTCCATTCCGTTCTACTCGGGTTGATTCCATTCAATTCCATTCCATTCCATTAGATTCCATTTGAATCCATTCCATTCCATTCCATTCCATTCCATTCCATTCCATTCCATTCCATTCCATTCTATTCAATTCCATTCCGTTCTACTCAGGTTGATTCCCTTCCACTCCATCCCGTTCCATTCCATTCCGTTCCGTTCCGTTCTACTCGGGTTGATTCCATTCTATTCCATTCCATTCCATTCCATTCCGTTCTACTCGGGTTGATCATTCCATTCCATTCCATTCCATTCCATTCCATTCCATTCCATTCCATTCCATTCCATTTCATTCCGTTCTACTCGGGTTCTTTCCATTCCGTTCCATTCCATTCCGTTCTACTCGGGTTGATTCCATGCCACTCCATTCCATTCCGTTCCATTCCGTTCCGTTCCGTTCTACTCGGGTTGAATCCATTCTATTCCATTCCATTCCATTCCATTCCATTCCATTCCATTCCATTCCATTCCGTTCTACTCGGGTTGATCATTCCATTCCATTCCGTTCTACTCGGGTTCATTCCATTCCATTCCGTTCCGTTCCATTCCGTTCCGTTCCATTCCATTCCATTCCATTCCATTCCGTTCTACTCGGGTTCTTTCCATTCCGTTCCATTCCATTCCGTTCTACTCGGGTTGATTCCATGCCACTGCATTCCATTCCGTTCCATTCCGTTCCGTTCCGTTCCGTTCTACTCGGGTTGAATCCATTCTATTCCATTCCATTCCATTCCATTCCATTCCATTCCATTCCATTCCATTTGATTCCATTCGATTCCATTCCATTCCATTCCATTCCGTTCTACTCTGGTTCATTCCATTTAATTCCGTTCCGTTCCATTCCGTTCCGTTCCATTCCATTCCATTCCATTCCGTTCTACTCGGGTTGATTCCATTCTATTCCATTCCATTCTATTCCATTCCATTCCATTCCATTCCATTCCATTCCATTCCATTCCATTCCGTTCAACTCGGGTTGATTCCATTCTATTCCATTCCATTCCATTCCATTCCATTCCATTCCTTTCCATTCCATTCCGTTCTACTCGGGTTGATTCCATTCTATTCCACTCCATTCCATTCCGTTCCATTCCATTCCATTCCGTTCTACTTGAGTTCATTCCATTCCGTTCCGTTCCGTTCCGTTCCATTCCATTCCATTCCATTCCATTCCGTTCTACTCGAGTTGATTCCATTCTACTCCATTCCATTCCATTCGATTCCATTCCGTTCTACTCGGGTTAATCATTCCATTCCATTCCATTCTATTCCATTCCATTCCATTCCATTCCATTCCGTTCTACTCGGGTTCATTCCATTCCATTCCATTCCATTCCATTCCACTCCATACCATTCCATTCCGTTCTACTCGGGTTGATTCCATTCTATTCAATTCCATCCCATTCCATTCCATTCCATTCCATTCCATTCCATTCCATTCCATTCCATTCCATTCCATTCCATTCCATTCTACTCGGGTTGATTCCATTCTATTCCATTCCATTCCATTCGATTCCATTCTATTCGATTCCATTCCATTCCATTAAACTCCATTCCATTCCATTCCGTTCTACTCGGGTTCATTCCATTCCGTTCCGTTCCGTTCTGTTCCGTTCCGTTCCATTCCATTCCATACCATTCCATTGCATTCCATTCCATTCCGTTCTACTCGGTTTGATTCCATTCTATTCCATTCCATTCCATTCCATTCCATTCCATTCCATTCCATTCCATTCTATTCTACTCGGGTTTATTCCATTCCATTCCATTGCATTCTGTTCCGTTCCATTCTCTTCCGTTCCGTTCCGTTCTACTCTGGTTGATTCCATTCTATTCCATTCCATTCCATTCCATTCCATTCCGTTCCATTCCATTCCGTTTTACTTGGATTGATCATTCCATTCCATTCCATTGCATTCCATTCCATTCTGTTGCGTTCCATTCCATTCCATTCCATTCCAGTCCATTCCGTTCTACTCGGGTTGAATCCATTCTATTCCATTCCATTCCATTCCATTCCGTTCCATTCCATTCCATTCCATTCCATTCCGTTCTACTCGGGTTGATTCCATTCTATTCCATTCCATTCCATTCCATTCCATTCCATTCCATTCCATTCCATTCCGTTCTTCTCGGGTTGATCATTCCATTCCATTCCATTCCATTCCATTCCATTCCATTCCATTCCGTTCTACTCGGGTGGATCATTCCATTCCATTCCATTCCATTCCATTCCATTCCATTCCATTCCATTCCGTTCTACTCGGGTTGATTCCATTCTATTCCATTCCATTCCATTAGATTCCATTTGATTCCATTCCATTCCATTCCATTCCATTCCATTCCATTCCATTCCATTCCATTCTATTCAATTCCATTCCTTTCTACTCAGGTTGATACCCTTCCACTCCATCCCGTTCCATTCCATTCTGTTCCGTTCCGTTCTACTCGGGTTGATTCCATTCCATTCCATTCCATTCCATTCCATTCCATTCCATTCCATTCCATTCCGTTCCGTACTACTCGGGTTGATTCCATTCTATTCCATTCCATTCCATTCCATTCCACTCGATTCCATTCGATTCCGTTCGATTCCATTCCATTCCATTCCATTCCGTTCTACTCGTGTTAATTCCATTCCACTCCATTCCTTTCCGTTCCATTCCATTCCGTTCTACTCGGGTTGATCATTCCATTCCATTCCATTCCATTCCATTCCATTCTACTCGGGTTCATTCCATTCCATTCCTTTCCGTTCCATTCCTTTCCGTTCCATTCCATTCCATTCCATTCCATTCCATTGCATTCCATTCCGTTCTACTCGGGTTCTTTCCATTCCATTCCGTTCCACTCCGTTCCTTTCCGTTCCGTTCCATTCCATTCCATTCCATTCCATTCCATTCCATTCCATTCCGTTCTACTCGGGTTGATTCCATTCCATTCCATTCCGTTCCGTTCCGTTCCGTTCCGTTCCGTTCTACTCGGGTTGATTCCATTCTATTCCATTCCATTCCATTCCATTCCATTCCATTCAGTTCTACTCGGGTTGATCATTCCATTCCATTCTATTCCATTCCATTCCATTCCATTCCATTCCATTCCTTTCTAGTCGGGTTCATTCCATTCCATTCCGTTCCATTCCGTTCCATTCCGTTCCGTTCCGTTCCGTTCTATTCCATTCCATTCCATTCCATGCCGTTCTACTCGGGTTGATTCCATTCTATCCCGTTCCATTCCATTCCGTTCCATTCCATTCCATTCCATTCCATTAAATTCCATTCCGTTCTACTCGGGTTGATTCCATTCCGTTCCGTTCCGTTCCGTTCCGTTAAGTTCCGTTCTACTCTGGTTGACTCCATTCTATTCCATTCCATTCCATTCCATTCCATTCCATTCCATTCTATTCCTTTCCATTCCGTTCTACTCGGGTTGATCATTCCATTCCATTCCATTCCATTCCATTCCATTCCATTCCATTCTGTTCCGTTCTACTCGGGTTGATCATTCCATTCCATTCCATTCCATTCCATTCCATTCCATTCCATTCCATTCCATTCCATTCCATTCCGTTCCATTCCATTCCATTCCGTTCTACTCGGGTTGATTCCATTCTATTCCATTCCATTCCATTCCTTTCCATTCGATTCCATCCCATTCCATTCCATTCCATTCCATTCCATTCCATTCCATTCCATTCTATTCTTCTCGGGTTGATTCCATTCCATTCCATTGCATTCTGTTCAGTTCCGTTCCGTTCCGTTCCATTCCGTTCTACTTTGGTTGATTCCATTCTATTCCATTCCATTCCATTCCATTCCATTCCATTCCATTCCATTCCATTCCGTTTTACTCGGGTTGATCATTCCATTCCATTCCATTCCTTTCCATTCCGTTCCATTCTGCTCGTGTTGATCATTCCATTCCATTCCATTGCATTCCGTTCCATTCCATTCCATTCCATTCCATTCCTTTCCATTCGACTCCATTCCATTCCATTCCATTCCATTCCATTCCATTCCATTCCATTCCGTTCCGTTCTATTCGGGTTTATTCCATTCTATTCCATTCCATTCCGTTCTGCTCGGGTTGATCATTCCATTCCATTCCATTGCATTCCGTTCCATTCCATTCCATACCATTCCATTCCTTTCCATTCGACTCCATTCCATTCCATTCCATTCCATTCCATTCCATTCCATTCCGTTCCGTTCTATTCGGGTTTATTCCATTCTATTCCATTCCATTCCGTTCTGCTCGGGTTGATCATTCCATTCCATTCCATTCCATTCCATTCCATTCCATTCCATTCCATTCCACTGCATTCCATTCCGTTCTACTCCGGTTCATTCCATTCCATTCCATTGCATTCCATTCCATTCCATTCCTTTCCATTCCATTCCATTCCATTCTACTCGGGTTGATTCCATTCTATTCCATTCCATTCCATTCCATTCCATTCCATTCCATTCCATTCCATTCCTTTCCATTCCATTCCATTCCATTCCATTCCATTCGATTCCATTCGATTCCATTCCATTCCATTCCATTCCATTCCATTCTATTCAATTCCATTAAGTTCTACTCAGGTTGATTCCCTTCCAATCCATCCCGTTCCATTCCATTCCGTTCCGTTCCGTTCTACTCGGGTTGATTCCATTCAATTCAATTCCATTCCATTCCATTCCATTCCATTCCATTCCATTCCATTCCATTCCGTACTACTCGGGTTGATTCCATTCTATTCCATTCCATTCCATTCGATTCAACTCGATTCCATTCGATTCCGTTCGATTCCATTCCATTCCATTCCATTCCATTCCATTCCGTTCTACTCGTGTTGATTCCATTCCACTCCATTCCTTTCCGTTCCATTCCATTCCATTCCATTCCGTTCTACTCGGGTTGATCATTCCATTCCATTCCATTCCATTCCATTCCATTCTACTCGGGTTCATTCCATTCCATTCCTTTCCGTTCCATTCCTTTCCGTTCCATTCCATTCCATTCCATTCCATTCCATTGCATTCCATTCCGTTCTACTCGGGTTCTTTCCATTCCATTCCGTTCCGTTCCGTTCCTTTCCGTTCCGTTCCATTCCATTCCATTCCATTCCATTCCATTCCATTCCACTCCATTCTACTCGGGTTGATTCCATTCTATTCCATTCCATTCCATTCCATTCCATTCCATTCCATTCCGTTCTACTCGGGTTGATTCCATTCCATTCCATTCCGTTCCGTTCCGTTCCGTTCCGTTCTACTCGGGTTGATTCCATTCTATTCCATTCCATTCCATTCCATTCCATTCCATTCCATTCCATTCCATTCAGTTCCACTGGGGTTGATCATTGCATTCCATTCCATTCCATTCCATTCCATTCCATTCCATTCCTTTCTAGTCGGGTTCATTCCATTCCATTCCGTTCCATTCCGTTCCATTCTGTTCCGTTCCGTTCCGTTCTATTCCATTCCATTCCATTCCATTCCGTTCTACTCTGGTTGATTCCATTCTATTCCGTTCCATTCCATTCCGTTCCATTCCATTCCATTCCATTCCATTAAATTCCATTCCGTTCTACTCGGGTTGATTCCATTCCGTTCCGTTCCGTTCCGTTCCGTTAAGTTCCGTTCTACTCTGGTTGACTCCATTCAATTCCATTCCATTCCATTCCATTCCATTCCATTCTATTCCATTCCATTCCGTTCTACTCGGGTTGATCATTCAATTCCATTCCATTCCATTCCATTCCATTCCATTCCATTCCATTCCATTCTGTTCCGTTCTACTCGGGTTGATCATTCCATTCCATTCCATTCCATTCCATTCCATTCCATTCCATTCCATTCCATTCCATTCCATTCCGTTCTACTCGGGTTGATTCCATTCTATTCCATTCCATTCGATTCCATTCCATTCGATTCCATCCCATTCCAGTCCATTACATTCCATTCCATTCCATTCCATTCTATTCTTCTCGGGTTGATTCCATTCCATTCCATTGCATTCTGTTCAGTTCCGTTCCATTCCGTTCCATTCCGTTCTACTTTGGTTGATTCCATTCTATTCCATTCCATTCCACTCCATTCCATTCCATTCCATTCCATTCCATTCCATTCCATTCTATTCTTCTCGGGTTGATTCCATTCCATTCCATTGCATTCTGTTCAGTTCCATTCCATTCCATTCCATTCCGTTTTACTCGGGTTGATCATTCCATTCCATTCCATTCCTTTCCATTCCGTTCCGTTCTGCTCGTGTTGATCATTCCATTAAATTCCATTCCATTCCATTCCATTCCATTCCATTCCATTCCATTCCATTCCATTCCTTTCCATTCGACTCCATTCCATTCCATTCCATTCCATTCCATTCCATTCCATTCCATTCCATTCCGTTCCGTTCTACTCGGGTTTATTCCATTCTATTCCATTCCATTCCGTTCTGCTCGGGTTGATCATTCCATTCCATTCCATTCCATTCCATTCCATTCCATTCCATTCGATTCCATTCCACTGCATTCCATTCCGTTCTACTCGGGTTCATTCCATTCCATTCCATTGCATTCCATTCCATTCCATTCCATTGCATTCCATTCCATTCTACTCGGGTTGTTTCCATTCTATTCCATTCCATTCCATTCCATTGCATTCCATTCCATTCCATTCCATTCGATTCCATTCGATTCCATTCCATTCCATTCCATTCCGTTCTACTCGGGTTCATTCCATTCCATTCCGTTCCGTTCCATTCCGTTCCGTTCCATTCCATTCCATTCCATTCGATTCCATTCCATTCCATTCCATTCCATTCGATTCCATTCCATTCCATTCCATTCCATTCCATTCCATTCCATTCCATTCCGTTCAACTCGGGTTGATTCCATTCTATTCCATTCCATTACATTCAATTCCATTCCATTCCATTCCAATCCGTTCTACTCGGGTTGATTCCATTCCATTCCATTCCATTCCGTTCCGTTCCGTTCCGTTTCATTCCGTTCTACTCGGGTTGATTCCACTCTATTCCATTCCATTCCATTCCATTCCTTTCTACTCGGATTGATCATTCCATTCCATTCCATTCCATTCCATTCCATTCCATTCCATTCCATTCCATTCCATTCCATTCTATTCCGTTGCATTCCATTCCATTCCATTCCATTCCAGTGCATTCCGTTCTACTCGGGTTGAATCCATTCTATTCCATTCCATTCCATTCCATTCCGTTCCATTCCATTCCATTCCATTCCTTTCCTTTCAACTCGGGTTGATTCCATTCTATTCCATTCCATTCTATTCCATTCCATTCCATTCCATTCCATTCCGTTCTACTCGGGTTGATCATTCCATTCCATTCCATTCCATTCCATTCCATTCCATTCCATTCCGTTCTACTCGGGTGGATCGTTCCATTCCATTCCATTCCGTTCCAGTCCATTCCATTCCTTTGCATTCCGTTCTACTCGGGTTGATTCCATTCTATTCCATTCCATTCCATTAGATTCCATTTGATTCCATTCCATTCCATTCCATTCCATTCCATTCCATTCCATTCCATTCCATTCCATTCCATTCTATTCAATTCCATTCCGTTCTACTCAGGTTGATTCCCTTCCACTCCATCCCGTTCCATTCCATTCCGTTCCGTTCCGTTCTACTCGGGTTGATTCCATTCTATTCCATTCCATTCCATTCCATTCCTTTCTACTCGGGTTGATCATTCCATTCCATTCCATTCCATTCCATTCCATTCCATTCCATTCCATTCCATTCCATTTCATTCCGTTCTACTTGGGTTCTTTCCATTCCGTTCCATTCCATTCCGTTCTACTCAGGTTGACTCCATGCCACTCCATTCCATTCCGTTCCATTCCGTTCCGTTCCGTTCCGTTCTACTCGGGTTGAATCCATTCTATTCCATTCCATTCCATTCCATTCCATTCCATTCCATTCCATTCCATTCCATTCCGTTCTACTCGGGTGGATCGTTCCATTCCATTCCATTCTGTTCCATTCCATTCCATTCCTTTCCATTCCGTTCTACTCAGGCTGATTCCATTCTATTCCATTCCATTCCATTAGATTCCATTTGATTCCATTCCATTCCATTACATTCCATTCCATTCCATTCCATTCTATTCAATTCCATTCCGTTCTACTCAGGTTGATTCCCTTCCACTCAATCCCGTTCCATTCCATTCCGTTCCGTTCCGTTCTACTCGGGTTGATTCCATTCTATTCCATTCCATTCCATTCCATTCCGTTCTACTCGGGTTGATCCATTCCATTCCATTCCATTCCATTCCATTCCATTCCATTCCATTCCATTCCATTCCGTTCTACTCGGGTTCTTTCCATTCCGTTCCATTCCATTCCGTTCTACTCGGGTTGATTCCATGCCACTCCATTCCATTCCGTTCCATTCCGTTCCGTTCCGTTCCATTCTACTCGGGTTGAATCCATTCTATTCCATTCCATTCCATTCCATTCCATTCCATTCCATTCCATTTGATTCCATTCTATTCCATTCCATTCCATTCCATTCCGTTCTACTCGGGTTCATTCCATTTAATTCCGTTCCGTTCCATTCCGTTCCGTTCCATTCCATTCCATTCCATTCCGTTCTACTCGGGTTGATTCCATTCTATTCCATTCCATTCTATTCCATTCCATTCCATTCCATTCCATTCCATTCCATTCCATTCCATTCCATTCCATTCCATTCCATTCCGTTCAACTCGGGTTGATTCCATTCTATTCCATTCCATTCCATTCCATTCCATTCCATTCCTTTCCATTCCATTCCGTTCTACTTGGGTTGATTCCATTCTATTCCACTCCATTCCATTCCGTTCCATTCCATTCCATTCCGTTCTACTTGAGTTCATTCCATTCCGTTCCGTTCCGTTCCGTTCCATTCCATTCCATTCCATTCCATTCCGTTCTACTCGAGTTGATTCCATTCTACTCCATTCCATTCCATTCGATTCCATTCCGTTCTACTCGGGTTAATCATTCCATTCCATTCCATTCTATTCCATTCCATTCCATTCCATTCCATTCCGTTCTACTCGGGTTCATTCCATTCCATTCCATTCCATTCCATTCCACTCCATACCATTCCATTCCGTTCTACTCGGGTTGATTCCATTCTATTCAATTCCATCCCATTCCATTCCATTCCATTCCATTCCATTCCATTCCATTCCATTCCATTCCATTCCATTCCATTCCATTCTACTCGGGTTGATTCCATTCTATTCCATTCCATTCCATTCGATTCCATTCTATTCGATTCCATTCCATTCCATTAAACTCCATTCCATTCCATTCCGTTCTACTCGGGTTCATTCCATTCCGTTCCGTTCCGTTCTGTTCCGTTCCGTTCCATTCCATTCCATACCATTCCATTGCATTCCATTCCATTCCGTTCTACTCGGTTTGATTCCACTCTATTCCATTCCATTCCATTCCATTCCATTCCATTCCATTCCATTCCATTCCATTCTATTCTACTCGGGTTTATTCCATTCCATTCCATTGCATTCTGTTCCGTTCCATTCTCTTCCGTTCCGTTCCGTTCTACTCTGGTTGATTCCATTCTATTCCATTCCATTCCATTCCATTCCATTCCGTTCCATTCCATTCCGTTTTACTTGGATTGATCATTCCATTCCATTCCATTGCATTCCATTCCATTCCATTCCGTTCCGTTCTGCTCGGGTTGATCAATCCATTCCATTCCATTCCATTCCACTCCATTCCATTCCATTCAATTCCATTCCATTCCATTCCGTTCTACTCGGGTTGATTCCATTCCGTTCCGTTCCGCTCCGTTCCGTTCCGTTCTACTCGGGTTTACTCCATTCTATTCCATTCCATTCCATTGCATTCCATTCCATTCCATTCCATTCCGTTGTGCTCGGGTTGATCATTCCATTCCATTCCATTCCATTCCATTCCATTCCATTCCATTCCATTCCATTCCATTCCATTCCATTCCATTCCATTCCATTCATTTCCATTCCATTCCATTCCATTCCATTCCATTCCATTCCATTCCATTCCATTCCATTCTATTCCGTTCTACTCGGGTTGATTCCATTCCGTTCCGTTCCGCTCCGTTCCGTTCCGTTCTACTTGGGTTTACTCCATTCTATTCCATTTAATTGCATTCCATTCCATTCCATTCCATTCCATTCCATTCCGTTCTGCTCGGGTTGATCATTCCATTCCATTCCATTCCATTCCATTCTATTCCATTCCATTCCACTCCATTCCATTCCATTCCATTCCACTCCTTTCCATTCCATTCCATTCCATTCCATTCCATTCCATTCCATTCCATTCCATTACACTGCTTTCCATTCCATTCCATTCCATTCCATTCCATTCCACTCCTTTCCATTCCATTCCATTCCATTCCATTCCATTCCATTCCACTCCTTTCCATTCCATTCCATTCCATTCCACTCCTTTCCATTCCATTCCATTCCACTCCATTCCATTCCATTCCATTCCATTCTATTCCGTTCCGTTCTGCTCGGGTTGATCATTCCATTCCATTCCTTTCCATTCCATTCCATTCCATTCCATTCCGTTCTACTCGGGTTGATTCCATTCTATTCAATTCCATTCCAATCCATTCCGCTCCATTCCATTCCATTCCATTCCATTCCATTCCGTTCTACTCGTGTTCATTCCATTAAATTCCGTTCTGTTCCATTCCGTTCCATTCCATTCCATTCCATTCCATTCCGTTCTACTTGGGTTGATTCTATTCCATTCCATTCCATTCCATTCTATTCCATTGAATTCCATTCCATTCCATTCCATTCCATTCCATTCCATTCCGTTCTACTCGGGTTGATTCCATTCCGTTCCGTTCCGTTATGTTCCGTTCCGTTCTAATCGGGTTGATTCCATTCTATTCCATTCCTTTCCATTCCATTCCATTCCATTCCATTCCATTCCATTCCATTCCTCTCTGTTCCATTCCATTCCGTTCTACTTGGGTTGATCATGCCATTCCATTCCATTCCATTCCATTCAATTCCATTCCTTTCCGTTCTACTCGGGTGGATCATTCCATTCCATTCCATTCCATTCCATTCCATTCCATTCCGTTCCATTCCATTCCATTCCATTCCGTTCCGTTCTACTCGGGTTGATTCCATTCTCTTCCATTCCATTCCATTCGATTCCACTCGATTCCATTCGATTCCGTTCGATTCCATTCCATTCCATTCCATTCCATTCCAGTCGTGTTGATTCCTTTCCACTCCATTCCTTTCCGTTCCATTCCATTCCATTCCATTCCATTCCGTTCTACTCGGGTTGATCATTCCATTCCATTCCATTCCACTCCATTCCATTCCATTCCATTCCATTCCGTTCCATTCTACTCGGGTTCATTCCACTCCATTCCTTTCCGTTCCATTCCTTTCCGTTCCATTCCATTCCATTCCATTCCATTCCATTCCGTTCAACTCGGGTTGATTCCATTCTATTCCATTCCGTTCCATTCGATTCCTTTCCATTCCATTCCATTCCATTCCATTCCATTCCATTCCATTCCATTCCATTCCATTCCATTCCATTCCGTTCTACTCGGGTTGATTCCATTCTATTCCATTCCATTCCATTCCATTCCATTCCATTCCATTCCATTCCATTCCATTCCATACCAATCCATTCCATTCCATTGCATTTCTTTCTACTCGGGTTCATTCCGTTTCGTTCCGTTCTGTTCCGTTCCATTCCATTCCATTCCATTCCATTCCATTCCATTCCATTCCGTTCTACTCGGATTGATTCCATTCTATTCCATTCCATTACATTCGATTCCATTCCATTCGATTCCATTCCATTCCATTCCATTCCATTCCATTGCATTCCATTCCGTTCTACTCGGGTTCTTTCCATTCCATTCCGTTGCGTTCCATTCCATTCCATTCCATTCCAGTCCATTCCGTTCTACTCGGGTTGAATCCATTCTATTCCATTCCATTCCATTCCATTCCGTTCCATTCCATTCCATTCCATTCCATTCCGTTCTACTCAGGTTGATTCCATTCTATTCCATTCCATTCCATTCCATTCCATTCCATTCCATTCCATTCCGTTCTTCTCGGGTTGATCATTCCATTCCATTCCATTCCATTCCATTCCATTCCATTCCGTTCTACTCGGGTGGATCATTCCATTCCATTCCATTCCGTTCCATTCCATTCCATTCCATTCCATTCCGTTCTACTCGGGTTGATTCCATTCTATTCCATTCCATTCCATTAGATTCCATTTGATTCCATTCCATTCCATTCCATTCCATTCCATTGCATTCCATTCCATTCCATTCTATTCAATTCCATTCCGTTCTACTCAGGTTGATTCCCATCCACTCCATCCCGTTCCATTCCATTCCTTTCCGTTCCGTTCTACTCGGGTTGAATCCATTCCATTCCATTCCATTCCATTCCATTCCATTCCATTCCATTCCATTCCATTCGGTACTACTCGGGTTGATTCCATTCTATTCCATTCCATTCCATTCGATTCCACTCGATTCCATTCGATTCCGTTCGATTCCATTCCATTCCATTCCATTCCATTCCATTCCGTTCTACTCGTGTTGATTCCATTCCACTCCATTCCTTTCCGTTCCATTCCATTCCGTTCTACTCGGGTTGATCATTCCATTCCATTCCATTCCATTCCATTCCATTCTACTCGGGTTCATTCCATTCCATTCCTTTCCGTTCCATTCCTTTCCGTTCCATTCCATTCCATTCCATTCCATTCCATTGCATTCCATTCCGTTCTACTCGGGTTCTTTCCATTCCATTCCGTTCCGCTCCGTTCCTTTCCGTTCCGTTCCATTCCATTCCATTCCATTCCATTCCATTCCATTCCATTCCGTTCTACTCGGGTTGATTCCATTCCATTCCATTCCGTTCCGTTCCGTTCCGTTCCGTTCCGTTCTACTCGGGTTGATTCCATTCTATTCCATTCCATTCCATTCCATTCCATTCCATTCAGTTCTACTCGGGTTGATCATTCCATTCCATTCCATTCCATTCCATTCCATTCCATTCCATTCCATTCCATTCCATTCCATTCCTTTCTCGTCGGGTTCATTCCATTCCATTCCGTTCCATTCCGTTCCATTCCGTTCCGTTCCGTTCCGTTCTATTCCATTCCATTCCATTCCATTCCGTTCTACTCGGGTTGATTCCATTCTATTCCGTTCCATTCCATTCCCTTCCATTCCATTCCATTCCATTCCATTAAATTCCATTCCGTTCTACTCGGGTTGATTCCATTCCGTTCCGTTCCGTTCCGTTCCGTTAAGTTCCGTTCTACTCTGGTTGACTCCATTCTATTCCATTCCATTCCATTCCATTCCATTCTATTCCATTCCATTCCGTTCTACTCGGGTTGATCATTCCATTCCATTCCATTCCATTCCATTCCATTCCATTCTGTTCCGTTCTACTCGGGTTGATCATTCCATTCCATTCCATTCCATTCCATTCCATTCCATTCCGTTCCATTCCATTCCATTCCATTCTACTCGGGTTGATTCCATTCTATTCCATTCCATTCGATTCCTTTCCATTCGATTCCATCCCATTCCATTCCATTCCATTCCATTCCATTCCATTCTATTCTTCTCGGGTTGATTCCATTCCATTCCATTGCATTCTGTTCAGTTCCGTTCCGTTCCGTTCCATTCCGTTCTACTTTGGTTGATTCCATTCTATTCCATTCCATTCCATTCCATTCCATTCCATTCCATTCCATTCCGTTTTACTCGGATTGATCATTCCATTCCATTCCATTCCTTTCCATTCCGTTCCGTTCTGCTCGTGTTGATCATTCCATTCCATTCCATTGCATTCCGTTCCATTCCATTCCATTCCATTCCATTCCTTTCCATTCGACTCCATTCCATTCCATTCCATTCCATTCCATTCCATTCCATTCCATTCCGTTCCGTTCTATTCGGGTTTATTCCATTCTATTCCATTCCATTCCGTTCTGCTCGGGTTGATCATTCCATTCCATACCATACCATTCCATTCCATTCCATTCCATTCCATTCCATTCCATTCCATTCCATTCCATTCCACTGCATTCCATTCCGTTCTTCTCCGGTTCATTCCATTCCGTTCCATTGCATTCCATTCCATTCCATTCCATTCCATTCCATTCCATTCCATTCCATTCCATTCCATTCCATTCCATTCCATTCCATTCTACTCGGGTTGATTCCATTCTATTCCATTCCATTCCATTCCATTCCATTCCATTCCATTCCATTCCATTCCATTCCATTCCATTCCATTCCATTCGATTCCATTCGATTCCATTCCATTCCATTCCATTCCATTCCATTCCATTCCATTCCATTCCATTCCATTCTATTCAATTCCATTAAGTTCTACTCAGGTTGATTCCCTTCCAATCCATCCCGTTCCATTCCATTCCGTTCCGTTCCGTTCTACTCGGGTTGTTTCCATTCTATTCCATTCCATTCCATTCGATTCCACTCGATTCCATTCGATTCCGTTCGATTCCATTCCATTCCATTCCATTCCATTCCTTTCCGTTCTACTCGTGTTGATTCCATTACACTCCATTCCTTTCCGTTCCATTCCATTCTATTCCATTCCGTTCTACTCGGGTTGATCATTCCATTCCATTCCATTCCATTCCATTCCATTCTACTCGGGTTCATTCCATTCCATTCCTTTCCGTTCCATTCCTTTCCGTTCCATTCCATTCCATTCCATTCCATTCCATTGCATTCCATTCCGTTCTACTCGGGTTCTTTCCATTCCATTCCGTTCCGTTCCGTTCCTTTCCGTTCCGTTCCATTCCATTCCATTCCATTCCATTCCATTCCATTCCATTCCACTCCGTTATACTCGGGTTGATTCCATTCTATTCCATTCCATTCCATTCCATTCCATTCCATTCCGTTCTACTCGGGTTGATTCCATTCCATTCCGTTCCGTTCCGTTCCGTTCCGTTCCGTTCCGTTCTACTCGGGTTGATTCCATTCTATTCCATTCCATTCCATTCCATTCCATTCCATTCCATTCCATTCCATTCCATTCAGTTCCACTCGGGTTGATCATTGCATTCCATTCCATTCCATTCCATTCCATTCCATTCCATTCCATTCCTTTCTAGTCGGGTTCATTCCATTCCATTCCGTTCCATTCCGTTCCATTCTGTTCCGTTCCGTTCCGTTCTATTCCATTCCATTCCATTCAATTCCGTTCTACTCTGGTTGATTCCATTGTATTCCGTTCCATTCCATTCCGTTCCATTCCATTCCATTCCATTCCATTAAATTCCATTCCTTTCTACTCGGGTTGATTCCATTCCGTTCCGTTCCGTTCCGTTCCGTTAAGTTCCGTTCTACTCTGGTTGACTCCATTCAATTCCATTCCATTCCATTCCATTCCATTCCAGTCCATTCCATTCCATTCCATTCCATTCCATTCCCTTCCATTCCATTCCATTCCATTCCGTTCTACTCGGGTTGATTCCATTCTATTCCATTCCATTCGATTCCATTCCATTCGATTCCATCCCATTCCATTCCATTCCATTCCATTCCATTCCATTCCATTCCATTCCATTCCATTCTTCTCGGGTTGATTCCATTCCATTCCATTGCATTCTGTTCAGTTCCGTTCCATTCCGTTCCATTCCGTTCTACTTTGGTTGATTCCATTCTATTCCATTCCATTCCATTCCATTCCATTCCATTCCATTCCATTCTATTCTTCTCGGGTTGATTCCATTCCATTCCATTGCATTATGTTCAGTTCCATTCCATTCCATTCCATTCCGTTTTACTCGGGTTGATCATTCCATTCCATTCCATTCCTTTCCATTCCGTTCCGTTCTGCTCGTGTTGATCATTCCATTAAATTCCATTCCATTCCATTCCATTCCATTCCATTCCATTCCATTCCTTTCCATTCGACTCCATTCCATTCCATTCCATTCCATTCCATTCCATTCCATTCCATTCCATTCCGTTCCGTTCTACTCGGGTTTATTCCATTCTATTCCATTCCATTCCGTTCTGCTCGGGTTGATCATTCCATTCCATTCCATTCCATTCCATTCCATTCCATTCCATTCCACTCCATTCCACTGCATTCCATTCCGTTCTACTCGGGTTCATTCCATTCCATTCCATTGCATTCCATTCCATTCCATTCCATTCCATTCCATTCCATTCCATTCTACTCGGGTTGTTTCCATTCTATTCCATTCCATTCCATTCCATTGCATTCCATTCCATTCCATTCCATTCGATTCCATTCGATTCCATTCCATTCCATTCCATTCCGTTCTACTCGGGTTCATTCCATTCCATTCCATTCCTTTCCTTTCCATTCCGTTCCGTTGCATTCCATTCCATTCCATTCCATTCCATTCCATTCGATTCCATTCCATTCCATTCCATTCCATTCCATTCCATTCCATTCCATTCCATTCCGTTCAACTCGGTTTGATTCCATTCTATTCCATTCCATTACATTCAATTCCATTCCATTCCATTCCAATCCGTTCTACTCGGGTTGATTCAATTCCATTCCATTCCGTTCCGTTCCGTGCCGTTCCGTTCCATTCCGTTCTACTCGGGTTGATTCCACTCTATTCCATTCCATTCCATTCCATTCCTTTCTACTCGGATTGATCATTCCATTCCATTCCATTCCATTCCATTGCATTCCATTCCATTCCATTCTATTCCGTTGCATTCCATTCCATTCCATTCCATTCCATTCCAGTCCATTCCGTTCTACTCGGGTTGAATCCACTCTATTCCATTCCATTCCATTCCATTCCGTTCCATTCCATTCCATTCCATTCCTTTCCGTTCAACTCGGGTTGATTCCATTCTATTCCATTCCATTCCATTCCATTCCATTCCATTCCGTTCTACTCGGGTTGATCATTCCATTCCATTCCATTCCATTCCATTCCATTCCATTCCATTCCATTCCATTCCATTCCATTCCGTTCTACTCGGGTGGATCGTTCCATTCCATTCCATTCCGTTCCAGTCCATTCCATTCCTTTCCATTCCGTTCTACTCGGGTTGATTCCATTCAATTCCATTCCATTCCATTAGATTCCATTTGATTCCATTCCATTCCATTCCATTCCATTCCATTCCATTCCATTCCATTCCATTCCATTCTATTCAATTCCATTCCGTTCTACTCAGGTTGATTCCCTTCCACTCCATCCCGTTCCATTCCATTCCGTTCCGTTCCGTTCTACTCGGGTTGATTCCATTCTATTCCATTCCATTCCATTCCATTCCGTTCTACTCGGGTTGATCATTCCATTCCATTCCATTCCATTCCATTCCATTCCATTCCATTCCATTCCATTTCATTCCGTTCTACTCGGGTTCTTTCCATTCCGTTCCATTCCATTCCGTTCTACTCGGGTTGATTCCATGCCACTCCATTCCATTCCGTTCCATTCCGTTCCGTTCCGTTCTACTCGGGTTGAATCCATTCTATTCCATTCCATTATATTCCATTCCGTTCCATTCCATTCCATTCCATACCGTTCCATTCCATTCCGTTCAACTCGGGTTGATTCCATTCTATTCCATTCCATTCCATTCCATTCCATTCCATTCCATTCCGTTCCATTCCATTCCAATCCGTTCTACTCGGGTTGATTCCATTCCATTCCGTTCCGTTCCGTTCCGATCCGCTCCGTTCCGTTCTACTCGGGTAGATTCCACTCTATTCCATTCCATTCCATTCCATTCCATTCCATTCCATTCCATTCCATTCCGTTCTTCTCGGGTTGATCATTCCATTCCATTCCATTCCATTCCACTCCATTCCATTCCGTTCCGTTCTACTCGGGTTGATCATTCCATTCCATTCCATTCCATTCCATTCCATTCCATTCCATTCCATTCCATTCCGTTCTACTCAGGTTGATTCCATTCCATTCCATTCCATTCCTTTCCATTCCTTTCCATTCCATTCCATTCCATTCCATTCCATTCCATTCCATTCCATTCTACTCGGGTTGATTCCATTCTACTCAATTCCATTCTATTCGATTCCATTCGATTCCCTTCGATTCCATTCGATTCCATTCCATTCCATTCCATTCCATTCCATTCCATTCCATTCCATTCCATTCCATTCCGTTCTACTCGGGTTCATTCCATTCCATTCCGTTCCGTTCCATTCCGTTCCATTCCATTCCATTCCATTCCATTCCATTCCATTCCATTCCATTCCATTCCATTCTATTCAATTCCATTAAGTTCTACTCAGGTTGATTCCCTTCCAATCCATGCCGTTCCATTCCATTCCGTTCCGTTCCGTTCTACTCGGGTTGATTCCATTCTATTCCATTCCATTCCATTCGATTCCACTCGATTCCATTCGATTCCGTTCGATTCCATTCCATTCCATTCCATTCCATTCCATTCCGTTCTACTCGTGTTGATTCCATTCCACTCCATTCCTTTCCGTTCCATTCCATTCCATTCCATTCCGTTCTACTCGGGTTGATCATTCCATTCCATTCCATTCCATTCCATTCCATTCCATTCCATTCTACTCGGGTTCATTCCATTCCATTCCTTTCCGTTCCATTCCTTTCCGTTCCATTCCATTCCATTCCATTCCATTCCATTGCATTCCATTCCGTTGTACTCGGGTTCTTTCCATTCCATTCCGTTCCGTTCCGTTCCTTTCCGTTCCGTTCCATTCCATTCCATTCCATTCCACTCCGTTCTACTCGGGTTGATTCCATTCCATTCCATTCCGTTCCGTTCCGTTCCGTTCCGTTCCGTTCTACTCGGGTTGATTCCATTCTATTCCATTCCATTCCATTCCATTCCATTCCATTCCATTCCATTCCATTCCATTCAGTTCCACTCGGGTTGATCATTGCATTCCATTCCATTCCATTCCATTCCATTCCATTCCATTCCATTCCTTTCTAGTCGGGTTCATTCCATTCCATTCCGTTCCATTCCGTTCCATTCTGTTCCGTTCCGTTCCGTTCTATTCCATTCCATTCCATTCCATTCCGTTCTACTCTGGTTGATTCCATTCTATTCCGTTCCATTCCATTCCGTTCCATTCCATTCCATTCCATTCCATTAAATTCCATTCCGTTCTACTCGGGTTGATTCCATTCCGTTCCGTTCCGTTCCGTTCCGTTAAGTTCCGTTCTACTCTGGTTGACTCCATTCAATTCCATTCCATTCCATTCCATTCCATTCCATTCTATTCCATTCCATTCCGTTCTACTCGGGTTGATCATTCAATTCCATTCCATTCCATTCCATTCCATTCCATTCCATTCCATTCCATTCTGTTCCGTTCTACTCGGGTTGATCATTCCATTCCATTCCATTCCATTCCATTCCATTCCATTCCATTCCATTCCATTCCATTCCATTCCGTTCTACTCGGGTTGATTCCATTCTATTCCATTCCATTCGATTCCATTCCATTCGATTCCATCCCATTCCATTCCATTCCATTCCATTCCATTCCATTCCATTCTATTCTTCTCGGGTTGATTCCATTCCATTCCATTGCATTCTGTTCAGTTCCGTTCCATTCCGTTCCATTCCGTTCTACTTTGGTTGATTCCATTCTATTCCATTCCATTCCATTCCATTCCATTCCATTCCATTCCATTCCATTCCATTCCATTCCATTCTATTCTTCTCGGCTTGATTCCATTCCATTCCATTGCATTCTGTTCAGTTCCATTCCATTCCATTCCATTCCGTTTTACTCGGGGTGATCATTCCATTCCATTCCATTCCTTTCCATTCCGTTCCGTTCTGCTCGTGTTGATCATTCCATTAAATTCCATTCCATTCCATTCCATTCCTTTCCATTCGACTCCATTCCATTCCATTCCATTCCATTCCATTTCATTCCATTCCATTCCATTCCATTCCATTCCATTCCGTTCCGTTCTACTCGGGTTTATTCCATTCTATTCCATTCCATTCCGTTCTGCTCGGGTTGATCATTCCATTCCATTACATTCCATTCCATTCCATTCCATTCCATTCCATTCCATTCCATTCCATTCCATTCCACTGCATTCCATTCCGTTCTACTCGGGTTCATTCCATTCCATTCCATTGCATTCCATTCCATTCCATTCCATTCCATTCCATTCCATTCCATTCTACTCGGGTTGTTTCCATTCTATTCCATTCCATTCCATTCCATTGCATTCCATTCCATTCCATTCCATTCGATTCCATTCGATTCCATTCCATTCCATTCCATTCCGTTCTACTCGGGTTCATTCCATTCCATTCCGTTCCGTTCCATTCCGTTCCGTTCCATTCCATTCCATTCCATTCCATTCCATTCCATTCCATTCCATTCCATTCCATTCCATTCCATTCCATTCCGTTCAACTCGGGTTGATTCCATTCTATTCCATTCCATTACATTCAATTCCATTCCATTCCATTCCAATCCGTTCTACTCGGGTTGATTCCATTCCATTCCATTCCGTTCCGTTCCGTTCCGTTCCGTTCCATTCCGTTCTACTCGGGTTGATTCCACTCTATTCCATTCCATTCCATTCCATTCCTTTCTACTCGGATTGATCATTCCATTCCATTCCATTCCATTCCATTGCATTCCATTCCATTCCATTCTATTCCGTTGCATTCCATTCCATTCCATTCCATTCCAGTCCATTCCGTTCTACTCGGGTTGAATCCATTCTATTCCATTCCATTCCATTCCATTCCATTCCGTTCCATTCCATTCCATTCCTTTCCGTTCAACTCGGGTTGATTCCATTCTATTCCATTCCATTCCATTCCATTCCATTCCATTCCATTTCTTTCCGTTCTACTCGGGTTGATCATTCCATTCCATTCCATTCCATTCCATTCCATTCCATTCCGTTCTACTCGGGTGGATCGTTCCATTCCATTCCATTCCGTTCCAGTCCATTCCATTGCTTTCCATTCCGTTCTACTCGGGTTGATTCCATTCAATTCATTCCATTCCATTAGATTCCATTTGATTCCATTCCATTCCATTCCATTCCATTCCATTCCATTCCATTCCATTCCATTCCATTCCATTCCATTCCATTCCATTCTATTCAATTCCATTCCGTTCTACTCAGGTTGATTCCCTTCCACTCCATCCCGTTCCATTCCATTCCGTTCCGTTCCGTTCTACTCGGGTTGATTCCATTCTATTCCATTCCATTCCATTCCATTCCGTTCTACTCGGGTTGATCATTCCATTCCATTCCATTCCATTCCATTCCATTCCATTCCATTCCATTCCATTCCATTCCATTCCATTTCATTCCGTTCTACTCGGGTTCTTTCCATTCCGTTCCTTTCCATTCCGTTCTTCTCGGGTTTATTCCATGCCACTCCATTCCATTCCGTTCCATTCCGTTCCGTTCCGTTCCGTTCTACTCGGGTTGAATCCATTCTATTCCATTCCATTCCATTCCATTCCTTTCCATTCCATTCCATTCCATTCCATTCCGTTCTACTCGGGTTGATCATTCCATTCCATTCCGTTCTACTCGGGTTCATTTCATTCCATTCCGTTCCGTTCCATTCCGTTCCGTTCCATTCCATTCCATTCCATTCCATTCCGTTCTACTCGGGTTGATTCCATTCTATTCCATTCCATTCCATTCTATTCCATTCCATTCCATTCCATTCCATTCCATTCCATTCCATTCCATTCCATTCCAATCCGTTCTACTCGGGTTGATTCCATTCCATTCCGTTCCGTTCCGTTCCGATCCGCTCCGTTCCGTTCTACTCGGGTTGATTCCACTCTATTCCATTCCATTCCATTCCATTCCATTCCATTCCATTCCATTCCATTCCGTTCTTCTCGGGTTGATCATTCCATTCCATTCCATTCCATTCCACTCCATTCCATTCCGTTCCGTTCTACTCGGGTTGATCATTCCATTCCATTCCATTCCATTCCATTCCATTCCATTCCATTCTACTCGGGTTGATTCCATTCTATTCCATTCCATTCCATTCGATTCCATTCGATTCGATTCGATTCCATTCCATTCCATTCCATTCCATTCCGTTCTACTCGGGTTGATCATTCCATTCCATTCCGTTCTACTCGGGTTCATTCCATTCCATTCCGTTCCGTTCCATTCCGTTCCGTTCCATTCCATTCCATTCCATTCCATTCCGTTCTACTCGGGTTGATTCCATTCTATTCCATTCCATTCCATTATATTCCATTCCATTCCATTCCATTCCATTCCATACCGTTCCATTCCATTCCGTTCAACTCGGGTTGATTCCATTCTATTCCATTCCATTCCATTCCATTCCATTCCATTCCGTTCCATTCCATTCCAATCCGTTCTACTCGGGTTGATTCCATTCCATTCCGTTCCGTTCCGTTCCGATCCGCTCCGTTCCGTTCTACTCGGGTAGATTCCACTCTATTCCATTCCATTCCATTCCATTCCATTCCATTCCATTCCATTCCATTCCGTTCTTCTCGGGTTGATCATTCCATTCCATTCCATTCCATTCCACTCCATTCCATTCCGTTCCGTTCTACTCGGGTTGATCATTCCATTCCATTCCATTCCATTCCATTCCATTCCATTCCATTCCATTCCATTCCATTCCGTTCTACTCAGGTTGATTCCATTCCATTCCATTCCATTCCTTTCCATTCCATTCCATTCCATTCCATTCCATTCCATTCCATTCCATTCCATTCTACTCGGGTTGATTCCATTCTACTCAATTCCATTCTATTCGATTCCATTCGATTCCCTTCGATTCCATTCGATTCCATTCCATTCCATTCCATTCCATTCCATTCCATTCCATTCCATTCCGTTCTACTCGGGTTCATTCCATTCCATTCCGTTCCGTTCCATTCCGTTCCGTTCCATTCCATTCCATTCCATTCCATTCCATTCCATTCCATTCCATTCCATTCTATTCAATTCCATTAAGTTCTACTCAGGTTGATTCCCTTCCAATCCATGCCGTTCCATTCCATTCCGTTCCGTTCCGTTCTACTCGGGTTGATTCCATTCTATTCCATTCCATTCCATTCGATTCCACTCGATTCCATTCGATTCCGTTCGATTCCATTCCATTCCATTCCATTCCATTCCATTCCATTCCATTCCATTCCGTTCTACTCGTGTTGATTCCATTCCACTCCATTCCTTTCCGTTCCATTCCATTCCATTCCATTCCGTTCTACTCGGGTTGATCATTCCATTCCATTCCATTCCATTCCATTCCATTCCATTCCATTCCATTCTACTCGGGTTCATTCCATTCCATTCCTTTCCGTTCCATTCCTTTCCATTCCATTCCATTCCATTCCATTCCATTCCATTGCATTCCATTCCGTTGTACTCGGGTTCTTTCCATTCCATTCCGTTCCGTTCCGTTCCTTTCCGTTCCGTTCCATTCCATTCCATTCCATTCCATTCCATTCCATTCCACTCCGTTCTACTCGGGTTGATTCCATTCCATTCCATTCCGTTCCGTTCCGTTCCGTTCCGTTCCGTTCTACTCGGGTTGATTCCATTCTATTCCATTCCATTCCATTCCATTCCATTCCATTCCATTCCATTCCATTCAGTTCCACTCGGGTTGATCATTGCATTCCATTCCATTCCATTCCATTCCATTCCATTCCATTCCATTCCTTTCTAGTCGGGTTCATTCCATTCCATTCCGTTCCATTCCGTTCCATTCTGTTCCGTTCCGTTCCGTTCTATTCCATTCCATTCCATTCCATTCCGTTCTACTCTGGTTGATTCCATTCTATTCCGTTCCATTCCATTCCGTTCCATTCCATTCCATTCCATTCCATTAAATTCCATTCCGTTCTACTCGGGTTGATTCCATTCCGTTCCGTTCCGTTCCGTTCCGTTAAGTTCCGTTCTACTCTGGTTGACTCCATTCAATTCCATTCCATTCCATTCCATTCCATTCCATTCTATTCCATTCCATTCCGTTCTACTCGGGTTGATCATTCAATTCCATTCAATTCCATTCCATTCCATTCCATTCCATTCCATTCCATTCTGTTCCGTTCTACTCGGGTTGATCATTCCATTCCATTCCATTCCATTCCATTCCATTCCATTCCATTCCATTCCATTCCATTCCATTCCATTCCATTTCATTCCGTTCTACTCGGGTTCTTTCCATTCCGTTCCTTTCCATTCCGTTCTTCTCGGGTTTATTCCATGCCACTCCATTCCATTCCGTTCCATTCCGTTCCGTTCCGTTCCGTTCTACTCGGGTTGAATCCATTCTATTCCATTCCATTCCATTCCATTCCATTCCATTCCATTCCATTCCATTCCGTTCTACTCGGGTTGATCATTCCATTCCATTCCGTTCTACTCGGGTTCATTTCATTCCATTCCGTTCCGTTCCATTCCGTTCCGTTCCATTCCATTCCATTCCGTTCTACTCGGGTTGATTCCATTCTATTCCATTCCATTCCATTATATTCCATTCCATTCCATTCCATTCCATTCCATACCGTTCCATTCCATTCCGTTCAACTCAGGTTGATTCCATTCTATTCCATTCCATTCCATTCCATTCCATTCCATTCCATTCCATTCCATTCCAATCCGTTCTACTCGGGTTGATTCCATTCCATTCCGTTCCGTTCCGTTCCGATCCGCTCCGTTCCGTTCTACTCGGGTTGATTCCACTCTATTCCATTCCATTCCATTCCATTCCATTCCATTCCATTCCATTCCATTCCATTCCGTTCTTCTCGGGTTGATCATTCCATTCCATTCCATTCCATTCCACTCCATTCCATTCCGTTCCGTTCTACTCGGGTTGATCATTCCATTCCATTCCATTCCATTCCATTCCATTCCATTCCATTCTACTCGGGTTGATTCCATTCTATTCCATTCCATTCCATTCGATTCCATTCGATTCGATTCCATTCCATTCCATTCCATTCCATTCCATTCCATTCCATTCCGTTCTACTCGGGTTGATCATTCCATTCCATTCCGTTCTACTCGGGTTCATTCCATTCCATTCCGTTCCGTTCCATTCCGTTCCGTTCCATTCCATTCCATTCCATTCCATTCCGTTCTACTCGGGTTGATTCCATTCTATTCCATTCCATTCCATTATATTCCATTCCATTCCATTCCATTCCATTCCATACCGTTCCATTCCATTCCGTTCAACTCGGGTTGATTCCATTCTATTCCATTCCATTCCATTCCATTCCATTCCATTCCGTTCCATTCCATTCCAATCCTTTCTACTCGGGTTGATTCCATTCCATTCCGTTCCGTTCCGTTCCGATCCGCTCCGTTCCGTTCTACTCGGGTAGATTCCACTCTATTCCATTCCATTCCATTCCATTCCATTCCATTCCATTCTATTCCATTCCATTCCGTTCTACTCGGGTTCATTCCATTCCATTCCATTCCATTCCATTCCATTCCATTCCGTTCCGTTCTACTCAGGTTGATTCCATTCCATTCCATTCCTTTCCATTCCTTTCCATTCCATTCCATTCCATTCCATTCCATTCCATTCCATTCTACTCGGGTTGATTCCATTCTACTCAATTCCATTCTATTCGATTCCATTCGATTCCCTTCGATTCCATTCGATTCCATTCGATTCCATTCCATTCCATTCCATTCCATTCCATTCCATTCCGTTCTACTCGGGTTCATTCCATTCCATTCCGTTCCGTTCCATTCCGTTCCGTTCCATTCCATTCCATTCCATTCCATTCCATTCCATTCCATTCCATTCCATTCTATTCAATTCCATTAAGTTCTACTCAGGTTGATTCCCTTCCAATCCATGCCGTTCCATTCCATTCCGTTCCGTTCCGTTCTACTCGGGTTGATTCCATTCTATTCCATTCCATTCCATTCGATTCCACTCGATTCCATTCGATTCCGTTCGATTCCATTCCATTCCATTCCATTCCATTCCATTCCATTCCGTTCTACTCGTGTTGATTCCATTCCACTCCATTCCTTTCCGTTCCATTCCATTCCATTCCATTCCGTTCTACTCGGGTTGATCATTCCATTCCATTCCATTCCATTCCATTCCATTCCATTCCATTCTACTCGGGTTCATTCCATTCCATTCCTTTCCGTTCCATTCCTTTCCGTTCCATTCCATTCCATTCCATTCCATTCCATTGCATTCCATTCCGTTGTACTCGGGTTCTTTCCATTCCATTCCGTTCCGTTCCGTTCCTTTCCGTTCCGTTCCATTCCATTCCATTCCATTCCATTCCATTCCATTCCACTCCGTTCTACTCGGGTTGATTCCATTCCATTCCATTCCGTTCCGTTCCGTTCCGTTCCGTTCCGTTCTACTCGGGTTGATTCCATTCTATTCCATTCCATTCCATTCCATTCCATTCCATTCCATTCCATTCCATTCAGTTCCACTCGGGTTGATCATTGCATTCCATTCCATTCCATTCCATTCCATTCCATTCCATTCCTTTCTAGTCGGGTTCATTCCATTCCATTCCGTTCCATTCCGTTCCATTCTGTTCCGTTCCGTTCCGTTCTATTCCATTCCATTCCATTCCATTCCGTTCTACTCTGGTTGATTCCATTCTATTCCGTTCCATTCCATTCCGTTCCATTCCATTCCATTCCATTCCATTAAATTCCATTCCGTTCTACTCGGGTTGATTCCATTCCGTTCCGTTCCGTTCCGTTCCGTTAAGTTCCGTTCTACTCTGGTTGACTCCATTCAATTCCATTCCATTCCATTCCATTCCATTCCATTCTATTCCATTCCATTCCGTTCTACTCGGGTTGATCATTCAATTCCATTCCATTCCATTCCATTCCATTCCATTCCATTCCATTCCATTCTGTTCCGTTCTACTCGGGTTGATCATTCCATTCCATTCCATTCCATTCCATTCCATTCCATTCCATTCCATTCCATTCCCTTCCATTCCATTCCATTCCATTCCGTTCTACTCGGGTTGATTCCATTCTATTCCATTCCATTCGATTCCATTCCATTCGATTCCATCCCATTCCATTCCATTCCATTCCATTCCATTCCATTCCATTCTATTCTTCTCGGGTTGATTCCATTCCATTCCATTGCATTCTGTTCAGTTCCGTTCCATTCCGTTCCATTCCGTTCTACTTTGGTTGATTCCATTCTATTCCATTCCATTCCATTCCATTCCATTCCATTCCATTCCATTCCATTCTATTCTTCTCGGCTTGATTCCATTCCATTCCATTGCATTCTGTTCAGTTCCATTCCATTCCATTCCATTCCGTTTTACTCGGGTTGATCATTCCATTCCATTCCATTCCTTTCCATTCCGTTCCGTTCTGCTCGTGTTGATCATTCCATTAAATTCCATTCCATTCCATTCCATTCCATTCCATTCCTTTCCATTCGACTCCATTCCATTCCATTCCATTCCATTCCATTCCATTCCATTCCATTCCATTCCATTCCATTCCATTCCGTTCCGTTCTACTCGGGTTTATTCCATTCTATTCCATTCCATTCCGTTCTGCTCGGGTTGATCATTCCATTCCATTACATTCCATTCCATTCCATTCCATTCCATTCCATTCCATTCCATTCCATTCCATTCCATTCCACTGCATTCCATTCCGTTCTACTCGGGTTCATTCCATTCCATTCCATTGCATTCCATTCCATTCCATTCCATTCCATTCCATTCCATTCCATTCCATTCTACTCGGGTTGTTTCCATTCTATTCCATTCCATTCCATTCCATTGCATTCCATTCCATTCCATTCCATTCGATTCCATTCGATTCCATTCCATTCCATTCCATTCCGTTCTACTCGGGTTCATTCCATTCCATTCCGTTCCGTTCCATTCCGTTCCGTTCCATTCCATTCCATTCCATTCCATTCCATTCCATTCCATTCCATTCCATTCCATTCCATTCCGTTCAACTCGGGTTGATTCCATTCTATTCCATTCCATTACATTCAATTCCATTCCATTCCAATCCAATCCGTTCTACTCGGGTTGATTCCATTCCATTCCATTCCGTTCCGTTCCGTTCCGTTCCGTTCCATTCCGTTCTACTCGGGTTGATTCCACTCTATTCCATTCCATTCCATTCCATTCCTTTCTACTCGGATTGATCATTCCATTCCATTCCATTCCATTCCATTACATTCCATTCCATTCCATTCTATTCCGTTGCATTCCATTCCATTCCAGTCCATTCCGTTCTACTCGGGTTGAGTCTATTCTATTCCATTCCATTCCATTCCATTCCATTCCGTTCCATTCCATTCCATTCCTTTCCGTTCAACTCGGGTTGATTCCATTCTATTCCATTCCATTCCATTCCATTCCATTCCATTCCATTCCATTCCATTCCATTCCGTTCTACTCGGGTTGATCATTCCATTCCATTCCATTCCATTCCATTCCATTCCATTCCATTCCATTCCGTTCTACTCGGGTGGATCGTTCCATTCCATTCCATTCCGTTCCAGTCCATTCCATTGCTTTCCATTCCGTTCTACTCGGGTTGATTCCATTCAATTCATTCCATTCCATTAGATTCCATTTGATTCCATTCCATTCCATTCCATTCCATTCCATTCCATTCCATTCCATTCCATTCCATTCCATTCCATTCCATTCTATTCAATTCCATTCCGTTCTACTCAGGTTGATTCCCTTCCACTCCATCCCGTTCCATTCCATTCCGTTCCGTTCCGTTCTACTCTGGTTGATTCCATTCTATTCCATTCCATTCCATTCCATTCCATTCCATTCCATTCCATTCCATTCCGTTCTACTCGGGTTGATCATTCCATTCCATTCCGTTCTACTCGGGTTCATTTCATTCCATTCCGTTCCGTTCCATTCCGTTCCGTTCCATTCCATTCCATTCCATTCCATTCCGTTCTACTCGGGTTGATTCCATTCTATTCCATTCCATTCCATTATATTCCATTCCATTCCATTCCATTCCATTCCATACCGTTCCATTCCATTCCGTTCAACTCAGGTTGATTCCATTCTATTCCATTCCATTCCATTCCATTCCATTCCATTCCATTCCATTCCAATCCGTTCTACTCGGGTTGATTCCATTCCATTCCGTTCCGTTCCGTTCCGATCCGCTCCGTTCCGTTCTACTCGGGTTGATTCCACTCTATTCCATTCCATTCCATTCCATTCCATTCCATTCCATTCCATTCCGTTCTTCTCGGGTTGATCATTCCTTCCATTCCATTCCATTCCACTCCATTCCATTCCGTTCCGTTCTACTCGGGTTGATCATTCCATTCCATTCCATTCCATTCCATTCCATTCCATTCCATTCCATTCTACTCGGGTTGATTCCATTCTATTCCATTCCATTCCATTCGATTCCATTCGATTCGATTCCATTCCATTCCATTCCATTCCATTCCATTCCGTTCTACTCAGGTTGATTCCATTCCATTCCATTCCTTTCCATTCCTTTCCATTCCATTCCATTCCATTCCATTCCATTCCATTCCATTCTACTCGGGTTGATTCCATTCTACTCAATTCCATTCTATTCGATTCCATTCGATTCCCTTCGATTCCATTCGATTCCATTCCATTCCATTCCATTCCATTCCATTCCATTCCATTCCATTCCATTCCGTTCTACAATGGTTCATTCAATTCTTTCCGTTCCGTTGCATTCCGTTCCGTTCCATTCCATTCCATTCCATTCCATTCCGTTCTACTCGGGTTGATTCCATTCTATTCCATTCCATTCGATTCCATTCGATTCCATTCCATTCCATTCCATTCCATTCCATTCCATTCCATTCCATTCCATTCTATTCAATTCCATTAAGTTCTACTCAGGTTGATTCCCTTCCAATCCATCCCGTTCCATTCCATTCCGTTCCGTTCCGTTCTACTCGGGTTGATTCCATTCTATTCCATTCCATTCCATTCGATTCCACTCGATTCCATTCGATTCCGTTCGATTCCATTCCATTCCATTCCATTCCATTCCTTTCCGTTCTACTCGTGTTGATTCCATTACACTCCATTCCTTTCCGTTCCATTCCATTCCATTCCATTCCGTTCTACTCGGGTTGATCATTCCATTCCATTCCATTCCATTCCATTCCATTCTACTCGGGTTCATTCCATTCCATTCCTTTCCGTTCCATTCCTTTCCGTTCCATTCCATTCCATTCCATTCCATTCCATTGCATTCCATTCCGTTCTACTCGGGTTCTTTCCATTCCATTCTGTTCCGTTCCGTTCCTTTCCATTCCGTTCCATTCCATTCCATTCCATTCCATTCCATTCCACTCCGTTATACTCGGGTTGATTCCATTCTATTCCATTCCATTCCATTCCATTCCATTCCATTCCGTTCTACTCGGGTTGATTCCATTCCATTCCATTCCGTTCCGTTCCGTTCCGTTCCGTTCCTTTCTACTCGGGTTGATTCCATTCTATTCCATTCCATTCCATTCCATTCCATTCCATTCCATTCCATTCCATTCAGTTCCACTCGGGTTGATCATTGCATTCCATTCCATTCCATTCCATTCCATTCCATTCCTTTCTAGTCGGGTTCATTCCATTCCATTCCGTTCCATTCCGTTCCATTCTGTTCCGTTCCGTTCCGTTCTATTCCATTCCATTCCATTCCATTCCGTTCTACTCTGGTTGATTCCATTGTATTCCGTTCCATTCCATTCCGTTCCATTCCATTCCATTCCATTCCATTAAATTCCATTCCTTTCTACTCGGGTTGATTCCATTCCGTTCCGTTCCGTTCCGTTCCGTTAAGTTCCGTTCTACTCTGGTTGACTCCATTCAATTCCATTCCATTCCATTCCATTCCATTCCATTCCATTCCATTCCATTCCCTTCCATTCCATTCCATTCCATTCCGTTCTACTCGGGTTGATTCCATTCTATTCCATTCCATTCGATTCCATTCCATTCGATTCCATCCCATTCCATTCCATTCCATTCCATTCCATTCCATTCCATTCTATTCTTCTCGGGATGATTCCATTCCATTCCATTGCATTCTGTTCAGTTCCGTTCCATTCCGTTCCATTCCGTTCTACTTTGGTTGATTCCATTCTATTCCATTCCATTCCATTCCATTCCATTCCATTCCATTCCATTCCATTCCATTCCATTCCATTCTATTCTTCTCGGGTTGATTCCATTCCATTCCATTGCATTCTGTTCAGTTCCATTCCATTGCATTCCATTCCGTTTTACTCGGGTTGATCATTCCATTCCATTCCATTCCTTTCCATTCCGTTCCGTTCTGCTCGTGTTGATCATTCCATTAAATTCCATTCCATTCCATTCCATTCCATTCCATTCCATTCCATTCCATTCCTTTCCATTCGACTCCATTCCATTCCATTCCATTCCATTCCATTCCATTCCATTCCATTCCATTCCGTTCCGTTCTACTCGGGTTTATTCCATTCTATTCCATTCCATTCCGTTCTGCTCGGGTTGATCATTCCATTCCATTCCATTCCATTCCATTCCATTCCATTCCATTCCACTCCATTCCACTGCATTCCATTCCGTTCTACTCGGGTTCATTCCATTCCATTCCATTGCATTCCATTCCATTCCATTCCATTCCATTCCATTCTACTCGGGTTGTTTCCATTCTATTCCATTCCATTCCATTCCATTGCATTCCATTCCATTCCATTCCATTCGATTCCATTCGATTCCATTCCATTCCATTCCATTCCGTTCTACTCGGGTTCATTCCATTCCATTCCATTCCGTTCCGTTCCATTCCGTTCCGTTGCATTCCATTCCATTCCATTCCATTCCATTCCATTCGATTCCATTCCATTCCATTCCATTCCATTCCATTCCATTCCATTCCATTCCATTCCGTTCAACTCGGTTTGATTCCATTCTATTCCATTCCATTACATTCAATTCCATTCCATTCCATTCCAATCCGTTCTACTCGGGTTGATTCAATTCCATTCCATTCCGTTCCGTTCCGTGCCGTTCCGTTCCATTCCGTTCTACTCGGGTTGATTCCACTCTATTCCATTCCATTCCATTCCATTCCTTTCTACTCGGATTGATCATTCCATTCCATTCCATTCCATTCCATTGCATTCCATTCCATTCCATTCTATTCCGTTGCATTCCATTCCATTCCATTCCATTCCATTCCAGTCCATTCCGTTCTACTCGGGTTGAATCCACTCTATTCCATTCCATTCCATTCCATTCACTTCCATTCCATTCCATTCCATTCCTTTCCGTTCAACTCGGGTTGATTCCATTCTATTCCATTCCATTCCATTCCATTCCATTCCATTCCGTTCTACTCGGGTTGATCATTCCATTCCATTCCATTCCATTCCATTCCATTCCATTCCATTCCATTCCGTTCTACACGGGTGGATCGTTCCATTCCATTCCATTCCGTTCCAGTCCATTCCATTCCTTTCCATTCCGTTCTACTCGGGTTGATTCCATTCAATTCCATTCCATTCCATTAGATTCCATTTGATTCCATTCCATTCCATTCCATTCCATTCCATTCCATTCCATTCCATTCCATTCCATTCTATTCAATTCCATTCCGTTCTACTCAGGTTGATTCCCTTCCACTCCATCCCGTTCCATTCCATTCCGTTCCGTTCCGTTCTACTCGGGTTGATTCCATTCTATTCCATTCCATTCCATTCCATTCCGTTCTACTCGGGTTGATCATTCCATTCCATTCCATTCCATTCCATTCCATTCCATTCCATTCCATTTCATTCCGTTCTACTCGGGTTCTTTCCATTCCGTTCCATTCCATTCCGTTCTACTCGGGTTGATTCCATGCCACTCCATTCCATTCCGTTCCATTCCGTTCCGTTCCGTTCCGTTCTACTCGGGTTGAATCCATTCTATTCCATTCCATTCCATTCCATTCCATTCCATTCCATTCCATTCCATTCCATTCCGTTCTACTCGGGTTGATCATTCCATTCCATTCCGTTCTACTCGGGTTCATTCCATTCCATTCCGTTCCGTTCCATTCCGTTCCGTTCCATTCCATTCCATTCCATTCCATTCCGTTCTACTCGGGTTGATTCCATTCTATTCCATTCCATTCCATTATATTCCATTCCATTCCATTCCATTCCATTCCATACCGTTCCATTCCATTCCGTTCAACTCGGGTTGATTCCATTCTATTCCATTCCATTCAATTCCATTCCATTCCATTCCATTCCGTTCCATTCCATTCCAATCCGTTCTACTCGGGTTGATTCCATTCCATTCCGTTCCGTTCCGTTCCGATCCGCTCCGTTCCGTTCTACTCGTGTTGATTCCACTCTATTCCATTCCATTCCATTCCATTCCATTCCATTCCATTCCATTCCATTCCGTTCTTCTCGGGTTGATCATTCCATTCCATTCCATTCCATTCCACTCCATTCCATTCCGTTCCGTTCTACTCGGGTTGATCATTCCATTCCATTCCATTCCATTCCATTCCATTCCATTCCATTCCATTCCATTCCGTTCTACTCGGTTGATTCCATTCCATTCCATTCCATTCCTTTCCATTCCTTTCCATTCCATTCCATTCCATTCCATTCCATTCCATTCCATTCTACTCGGGTTGATTCCAATCTACTCAATTCCATTCTATTCGATTCCATTCGATTCCCTTCGATTCAATTCGATTCCATTCCATTCCATTCCATTCCATTCCATTCCATTCCATTCCATTCCGTTCTACTCGGGTTCATTCCATTCCATTCTGTTCCGTTCCATTCCGTTCCGTTCCATTCCATTCCATTCCATTCCATTCCATTCCATTCCATTCCATTCCATTCCATTCTATTCAATTCCATTAAGTTCTACTCAGGTTGATTCCCTTCCAATCCATGCCGTTCCATTCCATTCCGTTCCGTTCCATTCTACTCGGGTTGATTCCATTCTATTCCATTCCATTCCATTCGATTCCACTCGATTCCATTCGATTCCGTTCGATTCCATTCCATTCCATTCCATTCCATTCCATTCCGTTCTACTCGTGTTGATTCCATTCCACTCCATTCCTTTCCGTTCCATTCCATTCCATTCCATTCCATTCTACTCGGGTTGATCATTCCATTCCATTCCATTCCATTCCATTCCATTCCATTCCATTCCATTCCATTCTACTCGGGTTCATTCCATTCCATTCCTTTCCGGTCCATTCCATTCCATTCCATTCCATTCCATTGCATTCCATCCCGTTGTACTCGGGTTCTTTCCATTCCATTCCGTTCCGTTCCGTTCCTTTCCGTTCCGTTCCATTCCATTCCATTCCATTCCACTCCGTTCTACTCGGGTTGATTCCATTCTATTCCATTCCATTCCATTCCATTCCATTCCATTCCGTTCTACTCGGGTTGATTCCATTCCATTCCATTCCGTTCCGTTCCGTTCCGTTCCGTTCCGTTCTACTCGGGTTGATTCCATTCTATTCCATTCCATTCCATTCCATTCCATTCCATTCCATTCCATTCCATTCAGTTCCACTCGGGTTGATCATTGCATTCCATTCCATTCCATTCCATTCCATTCCATTCCATTCCTTTCTAGTCGGGTTCATTCCATTCCATTCCGTTCCATTCCGTTCCATTCTGTTCCGTTCCGTTCCGTTCTATTCCATTCCATTCCATTCCATTCCGTTCTACTCTGGTTGATTCCATTCTATTCCGTTCCATTCCATTCCGTTCCATTCCATTCCATTCCATTCCATTAAATTCCATTCCGTTCTACTCGGGTTGATTCCATTCCGTTCCGTTCCGTTCCGTTCCGTTAAGTTCCGTTCTACTCTGGTTGACTCCATTCAATTCCATTCCATTCCATTCCATTCCATTCCATTCCATTCTATTCCATTCCATTCCGTTCTACTCGGGTTGTTCATTGAATTCCATTCCATTCCATTCCATTCCATTCCATTCCATTCCATTCCATTCTGTTCCGTTCTACTCGGGTTGATCATTGCATTCCATTCCATTCCATTCCATTCCATTCCATTCCATTCCATTCCATTCCATTCCATTCCCTTCCATTCCATTCCATTCCATTCCGTTCTACTCGGGCTGATTCCATTCTATTCCATTCCATTCGATTCCATTCCATTCGATTCCATCCCATTCCATTCCATTCCATTCCATTCCATTCCATTCCATTCTATTCTTCTCGGGTTGATTCCATTCCATTCCATTGCATTCTGTTCAGTTCCGTTCCATTCCGTTCCATTCCGTTCTACTTTGGTTGATTCCATTCTATTCCATTCCATTCTATTCCATTCCATTCCATTCGATTCCACTCGATTCCATTCGATTCCGTTCGATTCCATTCCATTCCATTCCATTCCATTCCATTCCGTTCTACTCGTGTTGATTCCATTCCACTCCATTCCTTTCCGTTCCATTCCATTCCATTCCATTCCGTTCTACTCGGGTTGATCATTCCATTCCATTCCATTCCATTCCATTCCATTCCATTCCATTCTACTCGGGTTCATTCCATTCCATTCCTTTCCGTTCCATTCCTTTCCGTTCCATTCCATTCCATTCCATTCCATTCCATTGCATTCCATTCCGTTGTACTCGGGTTCTTTCCATTCCATTCCGTTCCGTTCCGTTCCTTTCCGTTCCGTTCCATTCCATTCCATTCCATTCCATTCCACTCCGTTCTACTCGGGTTGATTCCATTCCATTCCATTCCGTTCCGTTCCGTTCCGTTCCGTTCCGTTCTACTCGGGTTGATTCCATTCTATTCCATTCCATTCCATTCCATTCCATTCCATTCCATTCCATTCCATTCAGTTCCACTCGGGTTGATCATTGCATTCCATTCCATTCCATTCCATTCCATTCCATTCCATTCCATTCCTTTCTAGTCGGGTTCATTCCATTCCATTCCGTTCCATTCCGTTCCATTCTGTTCCGTTCCGTTCCGTTCTATTCCATTCCATTCCATTCCATTCCGTTCTACTCTGGTTGATTCCATTCTATTCCGTTCCATTCCATTCCGTTCCATTCCATTCCATTCCATTCCATTAAATTCCATTCCGTTCTACTCGGGTTGATTCCATTCCGTTCCGTTCCGTTCCGTTCCGTTAAGTTCCGTTCTACTCTGGTTGACTCCATTCAATTCCATTCCATTCCATTCCATTCCATTCCATTCTATTCCATTCCATTCCGTTCTACTCGGGTTGATCATT
Organism: Gorilla gorilla gorilla; assembly: GCF_029281585.2. Taxonomy (NCBI): domain Eukaryota; kingdom Metazoa; phylum Chordata; class Mammalia; order Primates; family Hominidae; genus Gorilla; species Gorilla gorilla. The sequence continues at coordinate 60,666,667 of NC_073239.2, forward strand.
CAATTCCATTCCATTCCATTCCATTCCATTCCATTCCATTCCATTCCATTCTGTTCCGTTCTACTCGGGTTGATCATTCCATTCCATTCCATTCCATTCCATTCCATTCCATTCCATTCCATTCCATTCCATTCCATTCCGTTCTACTCGGGTTGATTCCATTCTATTCCATTCCATTCGATTCCATTCCATTCGATTCCATCCCATTCCATTCCATTCCATTCCATTCCATTCCATTCCATTCTATTCTTCTCGGGTTGATTCCATTCCATTCCATTGCATTCTGTTCAGTTCCGTTCCATTCCGTTCCATTCCGTTCTACTTTGGTTGATTCCATTCTATTCCATTCCATTCCATTCCATTCCATTCCATTCCATTCCATTCCATTCCATTCCATTCCATTCCATTCCATTCTATTCTTCTCGGCTTGATTCCATTCCATTCCATTGCATTCTGTTCAGTTCCATTCCATTCCATTCCATTCCGTTTTACTCGGGGTGATCATTCCATTCCATTCCATTCCTTTCCATTCCGTTCCGTTCTGCTCGTGTTGATCATTCCATTAAATTCCATTCCATTCCATTCCATTCCTTTCCATTCGACTCCATTCCATTCCATTCCATTCCATTCCATTTCATTCCATTCCATTCCATTCCATTCCATTCCATTCCGTTCCGTTCTACTCGGGTTTATTCCATTCTATTCCATTCCATTCCGTTCTGCTCGGGTTGATCATTCCATTCCATTACATTCCATTCCATTCCATTCCATTCCATTCCATTCCATTCCATTCCATTCCATTCCACTGCATTCCATTCCGTTCTACTCGGGTTCATTCCATTCCATTCCATTCCATTCCATTCTACTCGGGTTGTTTCCATTCTATTCCATTCCATTCCATTCCATTGCATTCCATTCCATTCCATTCCATTCGATTCCATTCGATTCCATTCCATTCCATTCCATTCCGTTCTACTCGGGTTCATTCCATTCCATTCCGTTCCGTTCCATTCCGTTCCGTTCCATTCCATTCCATTCCATTCCATTCCATTCCATTCCATTCCATTCCATTCCATTCCATTCCATTCCATTCCATTCCGTTCAACTCGGGTTGATTCCATTCTATTCCATTCCATTACATTCAATTCCATTCCATTCCATTCCAATCCGTTCTACTCGGGTTGATTCCATTCCATTCCATTCCGTTCCGTTCCGTTCCGTTCCGTTCCATTCCGTTCTACTCGGGTTGATTCCACTCTATTCCATTCCATTCCATTCCATTCCTTTCTACTCGGATTGATCATTCCATTCCATTCCATTCCATTCTATTGCATTCCATTCCATTCCATTCTATTCCGTTGCATTCCATTCCATTCCATTCCATTCCAGTCCATTCCGTTCTACTCGGGTTGAATCCATTCTATTCCATTCCATTCCATTCCATTCCATTCCGTTCCATTCCATTCCATTCCTTTCCGTTCAACTCGGGTTGATTCCATTCTATTCCATTCCATTCCATTCCATTCCATTCCATTCCATTTCTTTCCGTTCTACTCGGGTTGATCATTCCATTCCATTCCATTCCATTCCATTCCATTCCATTCCGTTCTACTCGGGTGGATCGTTCCATTCCATTCCATTCCGTTCCAGTCCATTCCATTGCTTTCCATTCCGTTCTACTCGGGTTGATTCCATTCAATTCATTCCATTCCATTAGATTCCATTTGATTCCATTCCATTCCATTCCATTCCATTCCATTCCATTCCATTCCATTCCATTCCATTCCATTCCATTCCATTCCATTCTATTCAATTCCATTCCGTTCTACTCAGGTTGATTCCCTTCCACTCCATCCCGTTCCATTCCATTCCGTTCCGTTCCGTTCTACTCGGGTTGATTCCATTCTATTCCATTCCATTCCATTCCATTCGGTTCTACTCGGGTTGATCATTCCATTCCATTCCATTCCATTCCATTCCATTCCATTCCATTCCATTCCATTCCATTCCATTCCATTCCATTCCATTTCATTCCGTTCTACTCGGGTTCTTTCCATTCCGTTCCTTTCCATTCCGTTCTTCTCGGGTTTATTCCATGCCACTCCATTCCATTCCGTTCCATTCCGTTCCGTTCCGTTCCGTTCTACTCGGGTTGAATCCATTCTATTCCATTCCATTCCATTCCATTCCTTTCCATTCCATTCCATTCCATTCCATTCCGTTCTACTCGGGTTGATCATTCCATTCCATTCCGTTCTACTCGGGTTCATTTCATTCCATTCCGTTCCGTTCCATTCCGTTCCGTTCCATTCCATTCCATTCCATTCCATTCCGTTCTACTCGGGTTGATTCCATTCTATTCCATTCCATTCCATTATATTCCATTCCATTCCATTCCATTCCATTCCATACCGTTCCATTCCATTCCGTTCAACTCAGGTTGATTCCATTCTATTCCATTCCATTCCATTCCATTCCATTCCATTCCATTCCATTCCATTCCATTCCAATCCGTTCTACTCGGGTTGATTCCATTCCATTCCGTTCCGTTCCGTTCCGATCCGCTCCGTTCCGTTCTACTCGGGTTGATTCCACTCTATTCCATTCCATTCCATTCCATTCCATTCCATTCCATTCCATTCCATTCCATTCCATTCCGTTCTTCTCGGGTTGATCATTCCATTCCATTCCATTCCATTCCACTCCATTCCATTCCGTTCCGTTCTACTCGGGTTGATCATTCCATTCCATTCCATTCCATTCCATTCCATTCCATTCCATTCTACTCGGGTTGATTCCATTCTATTCCATTCCATTCCATTCGATTCCATTCGATTCGATTCCATTCCATTCCATTCCATTCCATTCCATTCCGTTCTACTCGGGTTGATCATTCCATTCCATTCCGTTCTACTCGGGTTCATTCCATTCCATTCCGTTCCGTTCCATTCCGTTCCGTTCCATTCCATTCCATTCCATTCCATTCCGTTCTACTCGGGTTGATTCCATTCTATTCCATTCCATTCCATTATATTCCATTCCATTCCATTCCATTCCATTCCATACCGTTCCATTCCATTCCGTTCAACTCGGGTTGATTCCATTCTATTCCATTCCATTCCATTCCATTCCATTCCATTCCGTTCCATTCCATTCCAATCCGTTCTACTCGGGTTGATTCCATTCCATTCCGTTCCGTTCCGTTCCGATCCGCTCCGTTCCGTTCTACTCGGGTAGATTCCACTCTATTCCATTCCATTCCATTCCATTCCATTCCATTCCATTCCATTCCATTCCGTTCTTCTCGGGTTGATCATTCCATTCCATTCCATTCCATTCCACTCCATTCCATTCCGTTCCGTTCTACTCGGGTTGATCATTCCATTCCATTCCATTCCATTCCATTCCATTCCATTCCATTCCATTCCATTCCATTCCGTTCTACTCAGGTTGATTCCATTCCATTCCATTCCATTCCTTTCCATTCCATTCCATTCCATTCCATTCCATTCCATTCCATTCCATTCCATTCTACTCGGGTTGATTCCATTCTACTCAATTCCATTCTATTCGATTCCATTCGATTCCCTTCGATTCCATTCGATTCCATTCCATTCCATTCCATTCCATTCCATTCCATTCCATTCCATTCCGTTCTACTCGGGTTCATTCCATTCCATTCCGTTCCGTTCCATTCCGTTCCGTTCCATTCCATTCCATTCCATTCCATTCCATTCCATTCCATTCCATTCCATTCTATTCAATTCCATTAAGTTCTACTCAGGTTGATTCCCTTCCAATCCATGCCGTTCCATTCCATTCCGTTCCGTTCCGTTCTACTCGGGTTGATTCCATTCTATTCCATTCCATTCCATTCGATTCCACTCGATTCCATTCGATTCCGTTCGATTCCATTCCATTCCATTCCATTCCATTCCATTCCATTCCATTCCATTCCATTCCATTCCATTCCATTCCATTCCGTTCTACTCGTGTTGATTCCATTCCACTCCATTCCTTTCCGTTCCATTCCATTCCATTCCATTCCGTTCTACTCGGGTTGATCATTCCATTCCATTCCATTCCATTCCATTCCATTCCATTCCATTCTACTCGGGTTCATTCCATTCCATTCCTTTCCGTTCCATTCCTTTCCATTCCATTCCATTCCATTCCATTCCATTCCATTGCATTCCATTCCGTTGTACTCGGGTTCTTTCCATTCCATTCCGTTCCGTTCCGTTCCTTTCCGTTCCGTTCCATTCCATTCCATTCCATTCCATTCCATTCCATTCCACTCCGTTCTACTCGGGTTGATTCCATTCCATTCCATTCCGTTCCGTTCCGTTCCGTTCCGTTCCGTTCTACTCGGGTTGATTCCATTCTATTCCATTCCATTCCATTCCATTCCATTCCATTCCATTCCATTCCATTCAGTTCCACTCGGGTTGATCATTGCATTCCATTCCATTCCATTCCATTCCATTCCATTCCATTCCATTCCTTTCTAGTCGGGTTCATTCCATTCCATTCCGTTCCATTCCGTTCCATTCTGTTCCGTTCCGTTCCGTTCTATTCCATTCCATTCCATTCCATTCCGTTCTACTCTGGTTGATTCCATTCTATTCCGTTCCATTCCATTCCGTTCCATTCCATTCCATTCCATTCCATTAAATTCCATTCCGTTCTACTCGGGTTGATTCCATTCCGTTCCGTTCCGTTCCGTTCCGTTAAGTTCCGTTCTACTCTGGTTGACTCCATTCAATTCCATTCCATTCCATTCCATTCCATTCCATTCTATTCCATTCCATTCCGTTCTACTCGGGTTGATCATTCAATTCCATTCAATTCCATTCCATTCCATTCCATTCCATTCCATTCCATTCTGTTCCGTTCTACTCGGGTTGATCATTCCATTCCATTCCATTCCATTCCATTCCATTCCATTCCATTCCATTCCATTCCATTCCATTCCATTCCATTTCATTCCGTTCTACTCGGGTTCTTTCCATTCCGTTCCTTTCCATTCCGTTCTTCTCGGGTTTATTCCATGCCACTCCATTCCATTCCGTTCCATTCCGTTCCGTTCCGTTCCGTTCTACTCGGGTTGAATCCATTCTATTCCATTCCATTCCATTCCATTCCATTCCATTCCATTCCATTCCATTCCGTTCTACTCGGGTTGATCATTCCATTCCATTCCGTTCTACTCGGGTTCATTTCATTCCATTCCGTTCCGTTCCATTCCGTTCCGTTCCATTCCATTCCATTCCGTTCTACTCGGGTTGATTCCATTCTATTCCATTCCATTCCATTATATTCCATTCCATTCCATTCCATTCCATTCCATACCGTTCCATTCCATTCCGTTCAACTCAGGTTGATTCCATTCTATTCCATTCCATTCCATTCCATTCCATTCCATTCCATTCCATTCCATTCCAATCCGTTCTACTCGGGTTGATTCCATTCCATTCCGTTCCGTTCCGTTCCGATCCGCTCCGTTCCGTTCTACTCGGGTTGATTCCACTCTATTCCATTCCATTCCATTCCATTCCATTCCATTCCATTCCATTCCATTCCATTCCGTTCTTCTCGGGTTGATCATTCCATTCCATTCCATTCCATTCCACTCCATTCCATTCCGTTCCGTTCTACTCGGGTTGATCATTCCATTCCATTCCATTCCATTCCATTCCATTCCATTCCATTCTACTCGGGTTGATTCCATTCTATTCCATTCCATTCCATTCGATTCCATTCGATTCGATTCCATTCCATTCCATTCCATTCCATTCCATTCCGTTCTACTCGGGTTGATCATTCCATTCCATTCCGTTCTACTCGGGTTCATTCCATTCCATTCCGTTCCGTTCCATTCCGTTCCGTTCCATTCCATTCCATTCCATTCCATTCCGTTCTACTCGGGTTGATTCCATTCTATTCCATTCCATTCCATTATATTCCATTCCATTCCATTCCATTCCATTCCATACCGTTCCATTCCATTCCGTTCAACTCGGGTTGATTCCATTCTATTCCATTCCATTCCATTCCATTCCATTCCATTCCGTTCCATTCCATTCCAATCCTTTCTACTCGGGTTGATTCCATTCCATTCCGTTCCGTTCCGTTCCGATCCGCTCCGTTCCGTTCTACTCGGGTAGATTCCACTCTATTCCATTCCATTCCATTCCATTCCATTCCATTCCATTCTATTCCATTCCATTCCGTTCTACTCGGGTTCATTCCATTCCATTCCATTCCATTCCATTCCATTCCATTCCGTTCCGTTCTACTCAGGTTGATTCCATTCCATTCCATTCCTTTCCATTCCTTTCCATTCCATTCCATTCCATTCCATTCCATTCCATTCCATTCTACTCGGGTTGATTCCATTCTACTCAATTCCATTCTATTCGATTCCATTCGATTCCCTTCGATTCCATTCGATTCCATTCGATTCCATTCCATTCCATTCCATTCCATTCCATTCCATTCCGTTCTACTCGGGTTCATTCCATTCCATTCCGTTCCGTTCCATTCCGTTCCGTTCCATTCCATTCCATTCCATTCCATTCCATTCCATTCCATTCCATTCCATTCTATTCAATTCCATTAAGTTCTACTCAGGTTGATTCCCTTCCAATCCATGCCGTTCCATTCCATTCCGTTCCGTTCCGTTCTACTCGGGTTGATTCCATTCTATTCCATTCCATTCCATTCGATTCCACTCGATTCCATTCGATTCCGTTCGATTCCATTCCATTCCATTCCATTCCATTCCATTCCATTCCGTTCTACTCGTGTTGATTCCATTCCACTCCATTCCTTTCCGTTCCATTCCATTCCATTCCATTCCGTTCTACTCGGGTTGATCATTCCATTCCATTCCATTCCATTCCATTCCATTCCATTCCATTCTACTCGGGTTCATTCCATTCCATTCCTTTCCGTTCCATTCCTTTCCGTTCCATTCCATTCCATTCCATTCCATTCCATTGCATTCCATTCCGTTGTACTCGGGTTCTTTCCATTCCATTCCGTTCCGTTCCGTTCCTTTCCGTTCCGTTCCATTCCATTCCATTCCATTCCATTCCATTCCATTCCACTCCGTTCTACTCGGGTTGATTCCATTCCATTCCATTCCGTTCCGTTCCGTTCCGTTCCGTTCCGTTCTACTCGGGTTGATTCCATTCTATTCCATTCCATTCCATTCCATTCCATTCCATTCCATTCCATTCCATTCAGTTCCACTCGGGTTGATCATTGCATTCCATTCCATTCCATTCCATTCCATTCCATTCCATTCCTTTCTAGTCGGGTTCATTCCATTCCATTCCGTTCCATTCCGTTCCATTCTGTTCCGTTCCGTTCCGTTCTATTCCATTCCATTCCATTCCATTCCGTTCTACTCTGGTTGATTCCATTCTATTCCGTTCCATTCCATTCCGTTCCATTCCATTCCATTCCATTCCATTAAATTCCATTCCGTTCTACTCGGGTTGATTCCATTCCGTTCCGTTCCGTTCCGTTCCGTTAAGTTCCGTTCTACTCTGGTTGACTCCATTCAATTCCATTCCATTCCATTCCATTCCATTCCATTCTATTCCATTCCATTCCGTTCTACTCGGGTTGATCATTCAATTCCATTCCATTCCATTCCATTCCATTCCATTCCATTCCATTCCATTCTGTTCCGTTCTACTCGGGTTGATCATTCCATTCCATTCCATTCCATTCCATTCCATTCCATTCCATTCCATTCCATTCCATTCCATTCCATTCCCTTCCATTCCATTCCATTCCATTCCGTTCTACTCGGGTTGATTCCATTCTATTCCATTCCATTCGATTCCATTCCATTCGATTCCATCCCATTCCATTCCATTCCATTCCATTCCATTCCATTCCATTCTATTCTTCTCGGGTTGATTCCATTCCATTCCATTGCATTCTGTTCAGTTCCGTTCCATTCCGTTCCATTCCGTTCTACTTTGGTTGATTCCATTCTATTCCATTCCATTCCATTCCATTCCATTCCATTCCATTCCATTCCATTCTATTCTTCTCGGCTTGATTCCATTCCATTCCATTGCATTCTGTTCAGTTCCATTCCATTCCATTCAATTCCGTTTTACTCGGGTTGATCATTCCATTCCATTCCATTCCTTTCCATTCCGTTCCGTTCTGCTCGTGTTGATCATTCCATTAAATTCCATTCCATTCCATTCCATTCCATTCCATTCCTTTCCATTCGACTCCATTCCATTCCATTCCATTCCATTCCATTCCATTCCATTCCATTCCATTCCATTCCATTCCGTTCCGTTCTACTCGGGTTTATTCCATTCTATTCCATTCCATTCCGTTCTGCTCGGGTTGATCATTCCATTCCATTACATTCCATTCCATTCCATTCCATTCCATTCCATTCCATTCCATTCCATTCCATTCCATTCCATTCCACTGCATTCCATTCCGTTCTACTCGGGTTCATTCCATTCCATTCCATTGCATTCCATTCCATTCCATTCCATTCCATTCCATTCCATTCCATTCTACTCGGGTTGTTTCCATTCTATTCCATTCCATTCCATTCCATTGCATTCCATTCCATTCCATTCCATTCGATTCCATTCGATTCCATTCCATTCCATTCCATTCCGTTCTACTCGGGTTCATTCCATTCCATTCCGTTCCGTTCCATTCCGTTCCGTTCCATTCCATTCCATTCCATTCCATTCCATTCCATTCCATTCCATTCCATTCCATTCCATTCCGTTCAACTCGGGTTGATTCCATTCTATTCCATTCCATTACATTCAATTCCATTCCATTCCATTCCAATCCGTTCTACTCGGGTTGATTCCATTCCATTCCATTCCGTTCCGTTCCGTTCCGTTCCGTTCCGTTCCATTCCGTTCTACTCGGGTTGATTCCACTCTATTCCATTCCATTCCATTCCATTCCTTTCTACTCGGATTGATCATTCCATTCCATTCCATTCCATTCCATTACATTCCATTCCATTCCATTCTATTCCGTTGCATTCCATTCCATTCCAGTCCATTCCGTTCTACTCGGGTTGAATCTATTCTATTCCATTCCATTCCATTCCATTCCATTCCGTTCCATTCCATTCCATTCCTTTCCGTTCAACTCGGGTTGATTCCATTCTATTCCATTCCATTCCATTCCATTCCATTCCATTCCATTCCATTCCATTCCATTCCGTTCTACTCGGGTTGATCATTCCATTCCATTCCATTCCATTCCATTCCATTCCATTCCATTCCATTCCGTTCTACTCGGGTGGATCGTTCCATTCCATTCCATTCCGTTCCAGTCCATTCCATTGCTTTCCATTCCGTTCTACTCGGGTTGATTCCATTCAATTCATTCCATTCCATTAGATTCCATTTGATTCCATTCCATTCCATTCCATTCCATTCCATTCCATTCCATTCCATTCCATTCCATTCCATTCCATTCCATTCTATTCAATTCCATTCCGTTCTACTCAGGTTGATTCCCTTCCACTCCATCCCGTTCCATTCCATTCCGTTCCGTTCCGTTCTACTCTGGTTGATTCCATTCTATTCCATTCCATTCCATTCCATTCCATTCCATTCCATTCCATTCCATTCCGTTCTACTCGGGTTGATCATTCCATTCCATTCCGTTCTACTCGGGTTCATTTCATTCCATTCCGTTCCGTTCCATTCCGTTCCGTTCCATTCCATTCCATTCCATTCCATTCCGTTCTACTCGGGTTGATTCCATTCTATTCCATTCCATTCCATTATATTCCATTCCATTCCATTCCATTCCATTCCATACCGTTCCATTCCATTCCGTTCAACTCAGGTTGATTCCATTCTATTCCATTCCATTCCATTCCATTCCATTCCATTCCATTCCATTCCATTCCAATCCGTTCTACTCGGGTTGATTCCATTCCATTCCGTTCCGTTCCGTTCCGATCCGCTCCGTTCCGTTCTACTCGGGTTGATTCCACTCTATTCCATTCCATTCCATTCCATTCCATTCCATTCCATTCCGTTCTTCTCGGGTTGATCATTCCTTCCATTCCATTCCATTCCACTCCATTCCATTCCGTTCCGTTCTACTCGGGTTGATCATTCCATTCCATTCCATTCCATTCCATTCCATTCCATTCCATTCCATTCTACTCGGGTTGATTCCATTCTATTCCATTCCATTCCATTCGATTCCATTCGATTCGATTCCATTCCATTCCATTCCATTCCATTCCATTCCGTTCTACTCAGGTTGATTCCATTCCATTCCATTCCTTTCCATTCCTTTCCATTCCATTCCATTCCATTCCATTCCATTCCATTCCATTCTACTCGGGTTGATTCCATTCTACTCAATTCCATTCTATTCGATTCCATTCGATTCCCTTCGATTCCATTCGATTCCATTCCATTCCATTCCATTCCATTCCATTCCATTCCATTCCATTCCGTTCTACAATGGTTCATTCAATTCTTTCCGTTCCGTTGCATTCCGTTCCGTTCCATTCCATTCCATTCCATTCCATTCCGTTCTACTCGGGTTGATTCCATTCTATTCCATTCCATTCGATTCCATTCGATTCCATTCCATTCCATTCCATTCCATTCCATTCCATTCCATTCCATTCCATTCTATTCAATTCCATTAAGTTCTACTCAGGTTGATTCCCTTCCAATCCATCCCGTTCCATTCCATTCCGTTCCGTTCCGTTCTACTCGGGTTGATTCCATTCTATTCCATTCCATTCCATTCGATTCCACTCGATTCCATTCGATTCCGTTCGATTCCATTCCATTCCATTCCATTCCATTCCTTTCCGTTCTACTCGTGTTGATTCCATTACACTCCATTCCTTTCCGTTCCATTCCATTCCATTCCATTCCGTTCTACTCGGGTTGATCATTCCATTCCATTCCATTCCATTCCATTCCATTCTACTCGGGTTCATTCCATTCCATTCCTTTCCGTTCCATTCCTTTCCGTTCCATTCCATTCCATTCCATTCCATTCCATTGCATTCCATTCCGTTCTACTCGGGTTCTTTCCATTCCATTCTGTTCCGTTCCGTTCCTTTCCATTCCGTTCCATTCCATTCCATTCCATTCCATTCCATTCCATTCCATTCCACTCCGTTATACTCGGGTTGATTCCATTCTATTCCATTCCATTCCATTCCATTCCATTCCATTCCGTTCTACTCGGGTTGATTCCATTCCATTCCATTCCGTTCCGTTCCGTTCCGTTCCGTTCCTTTCTACTCGGGTTGATTCCATTCTATTCCATTCCATTCCATTCCATTCCATTCCATTCCATTCCATTCCATTCCATTCAGTTCCACTCGGGTTGATCATTGCATTCCATTCCATTCCATTCCATTCCATTCCATTCCTTTCTAGTCGGGTTCATTCCATTCCATTCCGTTCCATTCCGTTCCATTCTGTTCCGTTCCGTTCCGTTCTATTCCATTCCATTCCATTCCATTCCGTTCTACTCTGGTTGATTCCATTGTATTCCGTTCCATTCCATTCCGTTCCATTCCATTCCATTCCATTCCATTAAATTCCATTCCTTTCTACTCGGGTTGATTCCATTCCGTTCCGTTCCGTTCCGTTCCGTTAAGTTCCGTTCTACTCTGGTTGACTCCATTCAATTCCATTCCATTCCATTCCATTCCATTCCATTCCATTCCATTCCATTCCATTCCCTTCCATTCCATTCCATTCCATTCCGTTCTACTCGGGTTGATTCCATTCTATTCCATTCCATTCGATTCCATTCCATTCGATTCCATCCCATTCCATTCCATTCCATTCCATTCCATTCCATTCCATTCTATTCTTCTCGGGATGATTCCATTCCATTCCATTGCATTCTGTTCAGTTCCGTTCCATTCCGTTCCATTCCGTTCTACTTTGGTTGATTCCATTCTATTCCATTCCATTCCATTCCATTCCATTCCATTCCATTCCATTCCATTCCATTCCATTCCATTCTATTCTTCTCGGGTTGATTCCATTCCATTCCATTGCATTCTGTTCAGTTCCATTCCATTGCATTCCATTCCGTTTTACTCGGGTTGATCATTCCATTCCATTCCATTCCTTTCCATTCCGTTCCGTTCTGCTCGTGTTGATCATTCCATTAAATTCCATTCCATTCCATTCCATTCCATTCCATTCCATTCCATTCCTTTCCATTCGACTCCATTCCATTCCATTCCATTCCATTCCATTCCATTCCATTCCATTCCATTCCGTTCCGTTCTACTCGGGTTTATTCCATTCTATTCCATTCCATTCCGTTCTGCTCGGGTTGATCATTCCATTCCATTCCATTCCATTCCATTCCATTCCATTCCATTCCACTCCATTCCACTGCATTCCATTCCGTTCTACTCGGGTTCATTCCATTCCATTCCATTGCATTCCATTCCATTCCATTCCATTCCATTCCATTCTACTCGGGTTGTTTCCATTCTATTCCATTCCATTCCATTCCATTGCATTCCATTCCATTCCATTCCATTCGATTCCATTCGATTCCATTCCATTCCATTCCATTCCGTTCTACTCGGGTTCATTCCATTCCATTCCATTCCGTTCCGTTCCATTCCGTTCCGTTGCATTCCATTCCATTCCATTCCATTCCATTCCATTCGATTCCATTCCATTCCATTCCATTCCATTCCATTCCATTCCATTCCATTCCATTCCGTTCAACTCGGTTTGATTCCATTCTATTCCATTCCATTACATTCAATTCCATTCCATTCCATTCCAATCCGTTCTACTCGGGTTGATTCAATTCCATTCCATTCCGTTCCGTTCCGTGCCGTTCCGTTCCATTCCGTTCTACTCGGGTTGATTCCACTCTATTCCATTCCATTCCATTCCATTCCTTTCTACTCGGATTGATCATTCCATTCCATTCCATTCCATTCCATTGCATTCCATTCCATTCCATTCTATTCCGTTGCATTCCATTCCATTCCATTCCATTCCATTCCAGTCCATTCCGTTCTACTCGGGTTGAATCCACTCTATTCCATTCCATTCCATTCCATTCACTTCCATTCCATTCCATTCCATTCCTTTCCGTTCAACTCGGGTTGATTCCATTCTATTCCATTCCATTCCATTCCATTCCATTCCATTCCGTTCTACTCGGGTTGATCATTCCATTCCATTCCATTCCATTCCATTCCATTCCATTCCATTCCATTCCGTTCTACACGGGTGGATCGTTCCATTCCATTCCATTCCGTTCCAGTCCATTCCATTCCTTTCCATTCCGTTCTACTCGGGTTGATTCCATTCAATTCCATTCCATTCCATTAGATTCCATTTGATTCCATTCCATTCCATTCCATTCCATTCCATTCCATTCCATTCCATTCCATTCCATTCTATTCAATTCCATTCCGTTCTACTCAGGTTGATTCCCTTCCACTCCATCCCGTTCCATTCCATTCCGTTCCGTTCCGTTCTACTCGGGTTGATTCCATTCTATTCCATTCCATTCCATTCCATTCCGTTCTACTCGGGTTGATCATTCCATTCCATTCCATTCCATTCCATTCCATTCCATTCCATTCCATTTCATTCCGTTCTACTCGGGTTCTTTCCATTCCGTTCCATTCCATTCCGTTCTACTCGGGTTGATTCCATGCCACTCCATTCCATTCCGTTCCATTCCGTTCCGTTCCGTTCCGTTCTACTCGGGTTGAATCCATTCTATTCCATTCCATTCCATTCCATTCCATTCCATTCCATTCCATTCCATTCCATTCCGTTCTACTCGGGTTGATCATTCCATTCCATTCCGTTCTACTCGGGTTCATTCCATTCCATTCCGTTCCGTTCCATTCCGTTCCGTTCCATTCCATTCCATTCCATTCCATTCCGTTCTACTCGGGTTGATTCCATTCTATTCCATTCCATTCCATTATATTCCATTCCATTCCATTCCATTCCATTCCATACCGTTCCATTCCATTCCGTTCAACTCGGGTTGATTCCATTCTATTCCATTCCATTCAATTCCATTCCATTCCATTCCATTCCGTTCCATTCCATTCCAATCCGTTCTACTCGGGTTGATTCCATTCCATTCCGTTCCGTTCCGTTCCGATCCGCTCCGTTCCATTCTACTCGTGTTGATTCCACTCTATTCCATTCCATTCCATTCCATTCCATTCCATTCCATTCCATTCCATTCCGTTCTTCTCGGGTTGATCATTCCATTCCATTCCATTCCATTCCACTCCATTCCATTCCGTTCCGTTCTACTCGGGTTGATCATTCCATTCCATTCCATTCCATTCCATTCCATTCCATTCCATTCCATTCCATTCCGTTCTACTCGGTTGATTCCATTCCATTCCATTCCATTCCTTTCCATTCCTTTCCATTCCATTCCATTCCATTCCATTCCATTCCATTCCATTCTACTCGGGTTGATTCCAATCTACTCAATTCCATTCTATTCGATTCCATTCGATTCCCTTCGATTCAATTCGATTCCATTCCATTCCATTCCATTCCATTCCATTCCATTCCATTCCATTCCGTTCTACTCGGGTTCATTCCATTCCATTCTGTTCCGTTCCATTCCGTTCCGTTCCATTCCATTCCATTCCATTCCATTCCATTCCATTCCATTCCATTCCATTCTATTCAATTCCATTAAGTTCTACTCAGGTTGATTCCCTTCCAATCCATGCCGTTCCATTCCATTCCGTTCCGTTCCATTCTACTCGGGTTGATTCCATTCTATTCCATTCCATTCCATTCGATTCCACTCGATTCCATTCGATTCCGTTCGATTCCATTCCATTCCATTCCATTCCATTCCATTCCGTTCTACTCGTGTTGATTCCATTCCACTCCATTCCTTTCCGTTCCATTCCATTCCATTCCATTCCATTCTACTCGGGTTGATCATTCCATTCCATTCCATTCCATTCCATTCCATTCCATTCCATTCCATTCCATTCTACTCGGGTTCATTCCATTCCATTCCTTTCCGGTCCATTCCATTCCATTCCATTCCATTCCATTGCATTCCATCCCGTTGTACTCGGGTTCTTTCCATTCCATTCCGTTCCGTTCCGTTCCTTTCCGTTCCGTTCCATTCCATTCCATTCCATTCCACTCCGTTCTACTCGGGTTGATTCCATTCTATTCCATTCCATTCCATTCCATTCCATTCCATTCCATTCCGTTCTACTCGGGTTGATTCCATTCCATTCCATTCCGTTCCGTTCCGTTCCGTTCCGTTCCGTTCTACTCGGGTTGATTCCATTCTATTCCATTCCATTCCATTCCATTCCATTCCATTCCATTCCATTCCATTCAGTTCCACTCGGGTTGATCATTGCATTCCATTCCATTCCATTCCATTCCATTCCATTCCATTCCTTTCTAGTCGGGTTCATTCCATTCCATTCCGTTCCATTCCGTTCCATTCTGTTCCGTTCCGTTCCGTTCTATTCCATTCCATTCCATTCCATTCCGTTCTACTCTGGTTGATTCCATTCTATTCCGTTCCATTCCATTCCGTTCCATTCCATTCCATTCCATTCCATTAAATTCCATTCCGTTCTACTCGGGTTGATTCCATTCCGTTCCGTTCCGTTCCGTTCCGTTAAGTTCCGTTCTACTCTGGTTGACTCCATTCAATTCCATTCCATTCCATTCCATTCCATTCCATTCCATTCTATTCCATTCCATTCCGTTCTACTCGGGTTGTTCATTGAATTCCATTCCATTCCATTCCATTCCATTCCATTCCATTCCATTCCATTCTGTTCCGTTCTACTCGGGTTGATCATTGCATTCCATTCCATTCCATTCCATTCCATTCCATTCCATTCCATTCCATTCCATTCCCTTCCATTCCATTCCATTCCATTCCGTTCTACTCGGGCTGATTCCATTCTATTCCATTCCATTCGATTCCATTCCATTCGATTCCATCCCATTCCATTCCATTCCATTCCATTCCATTCCATTCCATTCTATTCTTCTCGGGTTGATTCCATTCCATTCCATTGCATTCTGTTCAGTTCCGTTCCATTCCGTTCCATTCCGTTCTACTTTGGTTGATTCCATTCTATTCCATTCCATTCCATTCCATTCCATTCCATTCCATTCCATTCCATTCCATTCTATTCTTCTCGGCTTGATTCCATTCCATTCCATTGCATTCTGTTCAGTTCCATTCCATTCCATTCCATTCCGTTTTACTCGGGTTGATCATTCCATTCCATTCCATTCCTTTCCATTCCGTTCCGTTCTGCTCGTGTTGATCATTCCATTAAATTCCATTCCATTCCATTCCATTCCATTCCATTCCTTTCCATTCCACTCCATTCCATTCCATTCCATTCCATTCCATTCCATTCCATTCCATTCCATTCCATTCCATTCCATTCCATTCTGTTCCGTTCTACTCGGGTTTATTCCATTCTATTCCATTCCATTCCGTTCTGCTCGGGTTGATCATTCCATTCCATTCCATTCCATTCCATTCCATTCCATTCCATTCCATTCCATTCCATTCCATTCCACTGCATTCCATTCCGTTCTACTCGGGTTCATTCCATTCCATTCCATTGCATTCCATTCCATTCCATTCCATTCCATTCCATTCCATTCTACTCGGGTTGTTTCCATTCTATTCCATTCCATTCCATTCCATTGCATTCCATTCCATTCCTTTCCATTCCATTCCATTCCATTCCAATCCATTCCATTCCGTTCCATTCCATTCCATTCCATTCCATTCCATTCCATTCCGTTCTACTCGGGTTGATTCCATTCTATTCCACTCCATTCCATTCCATTCCATTCCATTCCTTTCCGTTCTACTTGAGTTCATTCCATTCCGTTCCGTTCCGTTCCATTCCGTTCCATTCTATTCCATTCCATTCCGTTCTACTCGAGTTGATTCCATTCTACTCCATTGCATTCCATTCGATTCCATTCCGTTCTACTCGGGTTAATCATTCCATTCCATTCCATTCCATTCCATTCCATTCCATTCCATTCCGTTGCATTCCATTCCATTCCATTCCATTCCTGTCCATTCCGTTCTACTCGGGTTGAATCCATTCTATTCCATTCCATTCCATTCCATTCCATTCCATTCCATTCCATTCCATTCCGTTCAACTCGGGTTGATTCCATTCTATTCCATTCCATTCCATTCCATTCCATTCCATTCCGTTCTACTCGGGTTGATCATTCCATTCCATTCCATTCCATTCCATTCCATTCCATTCCATTGCATTCCGTTCTACTCGGGTGGATCGTTCCATTCCATTCCATTCTGTTCCATTCCATTCCATTCCTTTCCATTCCGTTCTACTCGGGTTGATTCCATTCTATTCCATTCCATTCCATTAGATTCCATTTGATTCCATTCCATTCCATTCCATTCCATTCCATTCTATTCAATTCCATTCCGTTCTACTCAGGTTGATTCCCTTCCACTCCATCCCGTTCCATTCCATTCCGTTCCGTTCCGTTCTACTCGGGTTGATTCCATTCTATTCCATTCCATTCCATTCCATTCCGTTCTACTCGGGTTGATCATTCCATTCCATTCTATTCCATTCCATTCCATTCCATTCCATTCCATTCCATTCCATTCCATTCCATTCGGTTCTACTCGGGTTCTTTCCATTCCGTTCCATTCCATTCCGTTCTACTCGGGTTGATTCCATGCCACTCCATTCCATTCCGTTCCATTCCGTTCCGTTCCGTTCCGTTCTACTCGGGTTGAATCCATTCTATTCCATTCAATTCCATTCCATTCCATTCCATTCCATTCCATTCCATTCCGTTCTTCTTGGGTTGATCATTCCATTCCATTCCATTCCATTCCACTCCATTCCATTCCGTTCCGTTCTACTCGGGTTGATCATTCCATTCCATTCCATTCCATTCCATTCCATTCCGTTCTACTCGGGTTGATTCCATTCTATTCCATTCCATTCCATTCCATTCCATTCGATTCGATTCCATTCCATTCCATTCCATTCCATTCCATTCCATTCCGTTCTACTCAGGTTGATTCCATTCCATTCCATTCCATTCCTTTCCATTCCTTTCCATTCCATTCCATTCCATTCCATTCCATTCCATTCCATTCCATTCCATTCTACTCGGGTTGATTCCATTCTACTCAATTCCATTCTACTCGATTCCATTCGATTCCCTTCGATTCCATTCGATTCCATTCCATTCCATTCCATTCCATTCCATTCCATTCCATTCCGTTCTACTCGGGTTGATCATTCCATTCCATTCCATTCCATTCCATTCCATTCCATTCCATTCCATTCCATTCCGTTCTACTCGGGTGGATCGTTCCCTTCCATTCCATTCTGTTCCATTCCATTCCATTCCTTTCCATTCCGTTCTACTCGGGTTGATTCCATTCTATTCCATTCCATTCCATTAGATTCCATTTGATTCCATTCCATTCCATTCCATTCCATTCCATTCTATTCAATTCCATTCCGTTCTACTCAGGTTGATTCCCTTCCACTCCATCCCGTTCCATTCCATTCCGTTCCGTTCCGTTCTACTCGGGTTGATTCCATTCTATTCCATTCCATTCCATTCCATTCCGTTCTACTCGGGTTGATCATTCCATTCCATTCTATTCCATTCCATTCCATTCCATTCCATTCCATTCCATTCCATTCCATTCCGTTCTACTCGGGTTCTTTCCATTCCGTTCCATTCCATTCCGTTCTACTCGGGTTGATTCCATGCCACTCCATTCCATTCCGTTCCATTCCGTTCCGTTCCGTTCCGTTCTACTCGGGTTGAATCCATTCTATTCCATTCCATTCCATTCCATTCCATTCCATTCCATTCCATTCCGTTCTTCTCGGGTTGATCATTCCATTCCATTCCATTCCATTCCACTCCATTCCATTCCGTTCCGTTCTACTCGGGTTGATCATTCCATTCCATTCCATTCCATTCCATTCCATTCCATTCCGTTCTACTCGGGTTTATTCCATTCTATTCCATTCCATTCCATTCCATTCCATTCCATTCGATTCGATTCCATTCCATTCCATTCCATTCCATTCCATTCCATTCCATTCCGTTCCACTCAGGTTGATTCCATTCCATTCCATTCCATTCCTTTCCATTCCTTTCCATGCCATTCCATTCCATTCCATTCCATTCCATTCCATTCTACTCGGGTTGATTCCATTCTACTCAATTCCATTCTATTCGATTCCATTCGATTCCCTTCGATTCCATTCGATTCCATTCCATTCCATTCCATTCCATTCCATTCCATTCCATTCCATTCCGTTCTACTCGGGTTCATTCCATTCCATTCCGTTCCGTTCCATTCCGTTCCGTTCCATTCCATTCCATTCCATTCCATTCCATTCCGTTCTACTCGGGTTGATTCCATTCTATTCCATTCCATTCGATTCCATTCCATTCCATTCCATTCCATTCCATTCCATTCCATTCCATTCCATTCCATTCCGTTCAACTCGGGTTGATTCCATTCTATTCCATTCCATTCCATTCCATTCCATTCCATTCCATTCCATTCCATTCCATTCCATTCCAATCCGTTCTCCTCGGGTTGATTCCATTCCATTCCGTTCCGTTCCGTTTCGTTCAGTTCCGTTCGGTTCCGTTCTACTCGGGTTGATTCCACTCTATTCCATTCCATTCCATTCCATTCCATTCCATTCCATTCCATTCCGTTCTACTCGGGTTGATCATTCCATTCCATTCCATTCCATTCCAATCCATTCCATTCCGTTCCGTTCTACTCGCGTTGATCATTCCATTCCATTCCATTCCATTCCATTCCATTCCATTCCATTCCATTCCATTCCGTTCTACTCGGGTTGATTCCATTCTATTCCACTCCATTCCATTCCATTCCATTCCATTCCTTTCCGTTCTACTTGAGTTCATTCCATTCCGTTCCGTTCCGTTCCGTTCCGTTCCATTCTATTCCATTCCATTCCGTTCTACTCGAGTTGATTCCATTCTACTCCATTCCATTCCATTCGACTCCATTCCGTTCTACTCGGGTTAATCATTCCATTCCATTCCATTCCATTCCATTCCATTCCATTCCATTCCATTCCATTCCGTTGCATTCCATTCCATTCCATTCCATTCCTGTCCATTCCGTTCTACTCGGGTTGAATCCATTCTATTCCATTCCATTCTATTCCATTCCATTCCATTCCATTCCATTCCATTCCATTCCGTTCAACTCGGGTTGATTCCATTCTATTCCATTCCATTCCATTCCATTCCATTCCATTCCGTTCTACTCGGGTTGATCATTCCATTCCATTCCATTCCATTCCATTCCATTCCATTCCATTCCATTCCGTTCTATTCGGGTGGATCGTTCCATTCCATTCCATTCTGTTCCATTCCATTCCATTCCTTTCCATTGCGTTCTACTCGGGTTGATCATTCCATTCCATTCCATTCCATTCCATTCCATTCCATTCTATTCAATTCCATTCCGTTCAACTCAGGTTGATTCCCTTCCACTCCATCCCGTTCCATTCCATTCCGTTCCGTTCCGTTCTACTCGGGTTGATTCCATACTATTCCATTCCATTCCATTCCATTCCGTTCTACTCGGGTTGATCATTCCATTCCATTCCATTCCATTCCATTCCATTCCATTCCATTCCATTCCATTCCATTCCATTCCATTCCATTCCGTTCTACTCGGGTTCTTTCCATTCCGTTCCATTCAATTCCGTTCTACTCGGGTTGATTCCATGCCACTCCATTCCATTCCGTTCCATTCCGTTCCGTTCCGTTCCGTTCTACTCAGGTTGAATCCATTCTATTCCATTCCATTCCATTCCATTCCATTCCATTCCATTCCATTCCATTCCGTTCTACTCGGGTTGATCATTCCATTCCATTCCGTTCTACTCGGGTTCATTCCATTCCATTCCGTTCCGTTCCATTCCGTTCCGTTCCATTCCATTCCTTTCCATTCCATTCCGTTCTACTCGGGTTGATTCCATTCTATTCCATTCCATTCCATTCCATTCCATTCCATTCCATTCCATTCCATTCCATTCCATTCCATTCCATACCGTTCCATTCCATTCCGTTCAACTCGGGTTGATTCCATTCTATTCCATTCCATTCCATTCCATTCCATTCCATTCCATTCCATTCCATTCCATTCCATTCCATACCGTTCCATTCCATTCTGTTCAACTCGGGTTGATTCCATTCTATTCCATTCCATTCCATTCCATTCCATTCCATTCCATTCCAATCCGTTCTACTCGGGTTGATTCCATTCCATTCCGTTCCGTTCCGTTCCGATCCGCTCTGTTCCGTTCTACTCGGGTTGATTCCACTCCATTCCATTCCATTCCATTCCATTCCATTCCATTCCATTCCATTCCATTCCATTCCGTTCTACTCGGGTTGATCATTCCATTCCATTCCATTCCATTCCATTCCACTCCATTCCATTCCGTTCCGTTCTACTCGGGTTGATCATTCCATTCCATTCCATTCCATTCCATTCCATTCCATTCCATTCCATTCCTTTCCATTCCGTTCTACTCGGGTTGATCATTCCATTCCATTCCGTTCTACTCGGGTTCATTCCATTCCATTCCGTTCCGTTCCATTCCGTTCCGTTCCATTCCATTCCTTTCCATTCCATTCCGTTCTACTCGGGTTGATTCCATTCTATTCCATTCCATTCCATTCCATTCCATTCCATTCCATTCCATTGCATACCGTTCCATTCCATTCCGTTCAACTCGGGTTGATTCCATTCCATTCCATTCCATTCCATTCCATTCCATTCCATTCCATTCCATTCCATTCCATTCCATACCGTTCCATTCCATTCTGTTCAACTCGGGTTGATTCCATTCTATTCCATTCCATTCCATTCCATTCCATTCCATTCCATTCCAATCCGTTCTACTCGGGTTGATTCCATTCCATTCCGTTCCGTTCCGTTCCGATCCGCTCCGTTCCGTTCTACTCGGGTTGATTCCACTCCATTCCATTCCATTCCATTCCATTCCATTCCATTCCATTCCATTCCGTTCTACTCGGGTTGATCATTCCATTCCATTCCATTCCATTCCATTCCACTCCATTCCATTCCGTTCCGTTCTACTCGGGTTGATCATTCCATTCCATTCCATTCCATTCCATTCCATTCCATTCTACTCGGGTTGATTCCATTCTATTCCATTCCATTCCATTCCATTACATTCGATTCGATTCCATTCCATTCCATTCCATTCCATTCCGTTCTACTCAGATTGATTCCATTCCATTCCATTCCATTCCTTTCCATTCCTTTCCATTCCATTCCATTCCATTCCATTCCATTCCATTCCACTCGGGTTGATTCCATTCTACTCAATTCCATTCTATTCGATTCCATTCGATTCCCTTCGATTCCATTCGATTCCATTCCATTCCATTCCATTCCATTCCATACCGTTCTACTCGGGTTCATTCCATTCCATTCCGTTCTGTTCTATTCCGTTCCGTTCCATTCCATTCCATTCCGTTCCATTCCATTCCACTCCATTCCATTCCGTTCCGTTCTACTCGGGTTGATCATTCCATTCCATTCCATTCCATTCCATTCCATTCCGTTCTACTCGGGTTTATTCCATTCTATTCCATTCCATTCCATTCCATTCCATTCCATTCCATTCCATTCGATTCCATTCCATTCCATTCCATTCCATTCCATTCCATTCCATTCCGTTCCACCCAGGTTGATTCCATTCCATTCCATTCCATTCCTTTCCATTCCTTTCCATGCCATTCCATTCCATTCCATTCCATTCCATTCCATTCCATTCTACTCGGGTTGATTCCATTCTACTCAATTCCATTCTATTCGATTCCATTCGATTCCCTTCGATTCCATTCGATTCCATTCCATTCCATTCCATTCCATTCCATTCCATTCCATTCCATTCCATTCCATTCCGTTCTACTCGGGTTCATTCCATTCCATTCCGTTCCGTTCCATTCCGTTCCGTTCCATTCCATTCCATTCCATTCCATTCCATTCCGTTCTACTCGGGTTGATTCCATTCTATTCCATTCCATTCGATTCCATTCCATTCCATTCCATTCCATTCCATTCCATTCCATTCCATTCCATTCCGTTCAACTCGGGTTGATTCCATTCTATTCCATTCCATTCCATTCCATTCCATTCCATTCCATTCCATTCCATTCCATTCCATTCCAATCCGTTCTCCTCGGGTTGATTCCATTCCATTCCGTTCCGTTCCGTTTCGTTCAGTTCCGTTCGGTTCCGTTCTACTCGGGTTGATTCCACTCTATTCCATTCCATTCCATTCCATTCCATTCCATTCCATTCCATTCCGTTCTACTCGGGTTGA
This sequence comes from Gorilla gorilla gorilla, assembly GCF_029281585.2. Lineage (NCBI taxonomy): Eukaryota > Metazoa > Chordata > Mammalia > Primates > Hominidae > Gorilla > Gorilla gorilla. Next base: position 60,690,152 of record NC_073239.2, read on the forward strand.
TCATTCCATTCCATTCCATTCCATTCCAATCCATTCCATTCCGTTCCGTTCTACTCGGGTTGATCATTCCATTCCATTCCATTCCATTACATTCCATTCCATTCCATTCCATTCCATTCCGTTCTACTCGGGTTGATTCCATTCTATTCCACTCCATTCCATTCCATTCCATTCCATTCCTTTCCGTTCTACTTGAGTTCATTCCATTCCGTTCCGTTCCGTTCCGTTCCGTTCCATTCTATTCCATTCCATTCCGTTCTACTCGAGTTGATTCCATTCTACTCCATTCCATTCCATTCGACTCCATTCCGTTCTACTCGGGTTAATCATTCCATTCCATTCCATTCCATTCCATTCCATTCCATTCCATTCCATTCCATTCCGTTGCATTCCATTCCATTCCATTCCATTCCTGTCCATTCCGTTCTACTCGGGTTGAATCCATTCTATTCCATTCCATTCTATTCCATTCCATTCCATTCCATTCCATTCCATTCCATTCCGTTCAACTCGGGTTGATTCCATTCTATTCCATTCCATTCCATTCCATTCCATTCCATTCCGTTCTACTCGGATTGATCATTCCATTCCATTCCATTCCATTCCATTCCATTCCATTCCATTCCATTCCATTCCATTCCGTTCTATTCGGGTGGATCGTTCCATTCCATTCCATTCTGTTCCATTCCATTCCATTCCTTTCCATTGCGTTCTACTCGGGTTGATCATTCCATTCCATTCCATTCCATTCCATTCCATTCCATTCTATTCAATTCCATTCCGTTCAACTCAGGTTGATTCCCTTCCACTCCATCCCGTTCCATTCCATTCCGTTCCGTTCCGTTCTACTCGGGTTGATTCCATTCTATTCCATTCCATTCCATTCCATTCCGTTCTACTCGGGTTGATCATTCCATTCCATTCCATTCCATTCCATTCCATTCCATTCCATTCCATTCCATTCCATTCCATTCCATTCCGTTCTACTCGGGTTCTTTCCATTCCGTTCCATTCCATTCCGTTCTACTCGGGTTGATTCCATGCCACTCCATTCCATTCCGTTCCATTCCGTTCCGTTCCGTTCCGTTCTACTCGGGTTGAATCCATTCTATTCCATTCCATTCCATTCCATTCCATTCCATTCCATTCCATTCCATTCCGTTCTACTCGGGTTGATCATTCCATTCCATTCCGTTCTACTCGGGTTCATTCCATTCCATTCCGTTCCGTTCCATTCCGTTCCGTTCCATTCCATTCCTTTCCATTCCATTCCGTTCTACTCGGGTTGAATCCATTCTATTCCATTCCATTCCATTCCATTCCATTCCATTCCATTCCATTCCATTCCATTCCATACCGTTCCATTCCATTCCGTTCATCTCGGGTTGATTCCATTCTATTCCATTCCATTCCATTCCATTCCATTCCATTCCATTCCATTCCATTCCATTCCATTCCATACCGTTCCATTCCATTCTGTTCAACTCGGGTTGATTCCATTCTATTCCATTCCATTCCATTCCATTCCATTCCATTCCATTCCAATCCGTTCTACTCGGGTTGATTCCATTCCATTCCGTTCCGTTCCGTTCCGATCCGCTCCGTTCCGTTCTACTCGGGTTGATTCCACTCCATTCCATTCCATTCCATTCCATTCCATTCCATTCCATTCCATTCCGTTCTACTCGGGTTGATCATTCCATTCCATTCCATTCCATTCCATTCCACTCCATTCCATTCCGTTCCGTTCTACTCGGGTTGATCATTCCATTCCATTCCATTCCATTCCATTCCATTCCATTCCATTCCATTCCATTCCATTCCATTCCATTCCGTTCTACTCGGGTTGATCATTCCATTCCATTCCGTTCTACTCGGGTTCATTCCATTCCATTCCGTTCCGTTCCATTCCGTTCCGTTCCATTCCATTCCTTTCCATTCCATTCCGTTCTACTCGGGTTGATTCCATTCTATTCCATTCCATTCCATTCCATTCCATTCCATTCCATTCCATTCCATTCCATTCCATTCCATACCGTTCCATTCCATTCCGTTCAACTCGGGTTGATTCCATTCCATTCCATTCCATTCCATTCCATTCCATTCCATTCCATTCCATTCCATTCCATTCCATACCGTTCCATTCCATTCTGTTCAACTCGGGTTGATTCCATTCTATTCCATTCCATTCCATTCCATTCCATTCCATTCCATTCCAATCCGTTCTACTCGGGTTGATTCCATTCCATTCCGTTCCGTTCCGTTCCGATCCGCTCCGTTCCGTTCTACTCGGGTTGATTCCACTCCATTCCATTCCATTCCATTCCATTCCATTCCATTCCATTCCATTCCGTTCTACTCGGGTTGATCATTCCATTCCATTCCATTCCATTCCATTCCACTCCATTCCATTCCGTTCCGTTCTACTCGGGTTGATCATTCCATTCCATTCCATTCCATTCCATTCCATTCCATTCCATTCTACTCGGGTTGATTCCATTCTATTCCATTCCATTCCATTCCATTACATTCGATTCGATTCCATTCCATTCCATTCCATTCCATTCCGTTCTACTCAGATTGATTCCATTCCATTCCATTCCATTCCTTTCCATTCCTTTCCATTCCATTCCATTCCATTCCATTCCATTCCATTCCACTCGGGTTGATTCCATTCTACTCAATTCCATTCTATTCGATTCCATTCGATTCCCTTCGATTCCATTCGATTCCATTCCATTCCATTCCATTCCATTCCATACCGTTCTACTCGGGTTCATTCCATTCCATTCCGTTCTGTTCTATTCCGTTCCGTTCCATTCCATTCCATTCCGTTCCATTCCATTCCATTCCATTCCATTCCATTCCGTTCTACTCGGGTTCATTCCATTCCGTTCCGTTCCGTTCCGTTCCGTTCTGTTCCGTTCTACTCGGGTTGATTCCATTCTATTCCATTCCTTTCCATTCCATTCCATTCCATTCCATTCCATTCCATTCCATTCCATTCCTCTCTGTTCCATTCCATTCCGTTCTACTTGGGTTGATCATGCCATTCCATTCCATTCCATTCCATTCAATTCCATTCCGTTCCGTTCTACTCGGGTGGATCATTCCATTCCATTCCATTCCATTCCATTCCATTCCATTCCATTCCATTCCATTCCGTTCCGTTCTACTCGGGTTGATTCCATTCTATTCCATTCCATTCCATTCGATTCCACTCGATTCCATTCGATTCCGTTCGAGTCCATTCCATTGCTTTCCATTCCATTCCATTCCGTTCAACTCGGGTTGATTCCATTCTATTCCATTCCATTACATTCAATTCCATTCCATTCCATTCCAATCCGTTCTACTCGGGTTGATTCCATTCCATTCCGTTCCGTTCCGTTCCGTTCCGTTCCGTTCGGCTCTACTCGGGTTGATTCCACTCTATTCCATTCCATTCCGTTCCATTCCATTCCATTCCGTTCTACTCGGGTTGATCATTCCATTCCATTCCATTCCGTTCCATTCCATTCCGTTCTACTCGGGTTGATCTTTCCATTCCATTCCATTCCATTCCATTCCATTCCATTCCATTCCATTCCGTTCTACTCGGGTTGATTCCATTCTATTCCACTCCATTCCATTCCATTCCTTTCCATTCCATTCCAATCCATTCCATTCCATTCCATTCCATTCCATTCCATTCCAATCCGTTCTACTCGGGTTGATTCCATTCCATTCCATTCCGTTCCGTTCCGTTCCGTTCCGTTCTACTCGGGTTGATTCCACTCTATTCCATTCCATTCCATTCCATTCCTTTCTACTCGGATTGATCATTCCATTCCATTCCATTCCATTCCATTCCATTCCATTTCATTCCATTCCGTTCCATTCTACTTGGGTTGATCATTCCTTTCCATTCCATTCCATTCCATTCCATTCCAATCCATTCAATTCCGTTCTACTCGGGTTCATTCCATTCCATTCCATTCCTTTCCATTCCACTCCATACCATTCCATTCCGTTCTACTCGGGTTGATTCCATTCTATTCAATTCCATCCCATTCCATTCCATTCCATTCAATTCCATTCCATTCCATTCCATTCCATTCCATTCCATTCGATTCCATTCGATTCCATTCCACTCCATTCCATTCCATTCCATTCCATTCCATTCCATTCCATTCTATTCTACTCGGGTTGATTCCATTCCATTCCATTGCATTCTGTTCCGTTCCATTCTGTTCCGTTCCGTTCCGTTCTACTCTGGTTGATTCCAATCTATTCCATTCCATTCCATTCCATTCCATTCCATTCCATTCCATTCCATCCCATTCCATTCCATTCCGTTCCATTCCATTCCGTTCCATTCCATTCCATTCCATTCCATTCCATTCCATTCCGTTCAACTCGGGTTGATTCCATTCCATTCCATTCCATTCCATTCCATTCCATTCCATTCCATTCCATTCCATTCCATTCCATTCCGTTCAACTCGGGTTGATTCCATTCTATTCCATTCCATTCCATTCCATTCCATTCAATTCCATTCCATTCCATTCCAATCCGTTCTACTCGGGTTGATTCCATTCCATTCCATTCCGTTCCGTTCCGTTCCATTCCGTTCCGTTCTACTCGGGTTGGTTCCACTCTATTCCATTCCATTCCATTCCATTCCTTTCTACTCGGATTGATCATTCCATTCCATTCCATTCCATTCCATTCCATTCCATTCCATTTCATTCCATTCCGTTCCATTCTACTTGGGTTGATCATTCCTTTCCATTCCATTCCATTCCATTCCATTCCAATCCATTCAATTCCGTTCTACTCGGGTTCATTCCATTCCATTCCATTCCTTTCCATTCCACTCCATACCATTCCATTCCGTTCTACTCGGGTTGATTCCATTCCATTCAATTCCATTCCATTCCATTCCATTCCATTCCATTCCATTCCATTCCATTCGGTTGATTCCATTCTATTCCATTCCATTCCATTCGATTCCATTCGATTCGATTCGATTCTATTCCATTCCATTCCATTCCATTCCATTCCGTTCTACTCGGGTTCATTCCATTCCGTTCCGTTCCGTTCCATTCCATTCCATTCCATTCCATTCCATTCCGTTCTACTCGGGTTGATTCCATTCTACTCCATTCCATTCCATTCGATTCCATTCCATTCCATTCCATTCCATTCCGTTCTACTCGGGTTCATTCCATTCCGTTACGTTCCGTTCCATTCCGTTCCGTTCCATTCCATTCCATTCCATTCCATTCCATTCCATTCCATTCCATTCCATTCCATTCCGTTCTACTCGGGTTGATTCCATTCTATTCCATTCCATTCCATTCCATTCCATTCCATTCCATTCCAATCCGTTCTACTCGGGTTGATTCCGTTCCATTCCGTTCTATTCCGTTCCATTCTATTCCATTCCATTCCATTCCATTCCATTCCGTTCTACTCGGGTTGATTCCATTCTATTCCATTCCATTCCATTCCATTCCATTCCATTCCATTCCATTCCATTCCATTCCATTCCGTTCAACTCGGGTTGATTCCATTCTATTCCATTCCATTCCATTCTATTCCACTCGATTCCATTCGATTCCGTTCGATTCCATTCCATTGCTTTCCATTCCATTCCATTCCGTTCAACTCGGGTTGATTCCATTCTATTCCATTCCATTACATTCAATTCCATTCCATTCCATTCCAATCCGTTCTACTCGGGTTTATTCCATTCCATTCCGTTCCGTTCCGTTCCGTTCCGTTCCGTTCGGCTCTACTCGGGTTGATTCCACTCTATTCCATTCCATTCCGTTCCATTCCATTCCATTCCGTTCTACTCGGGTTGATCATTCCATTCCATTCCATTCCGTTCCATTCCATTCCGTTCTACTCGGGTTGATCTTTCCATTCCATTCCATTCCATTCCATTCCATTCCATTCCATTCCATTCCGTTCTACTCGGGTTGATTCCATTCTATTCCACTCCATTCCATTCCATTCCTTTCCATTCCATTCCAATCCATTCCATTCCATTCCATTCCATTCCATTCCAATCCGTTCTACTCGGGTTGATTCCATTCCATTCCATTCCGTTCCGTTCCGTTCCGTTCCGTTCTACTCGGGTTGATTCCACTCTATTCCATTCCATTCCACTCCATTCCTTTCTACTCGGATTGATCATTCCATTCCATTCCATTCCATTCCATTCCATTCCATTTCATTCCATTCCGTTCCATTCTACTTGGGTTGATCATTCCTTTCCATTCCATTCCATTCCATTCCATTCCAATCCATTCAATTCCGTTCTACTCGGGTTCATTACATTCCATTCCATTCCTTTCCATTCCACTCCATACCATTCCATTCCGTTCTACTCGGGTTGATTCCATTCTATTCAATTCCATCCCATTCCATTCCATTCCATTCAATTCCATTCCATTCCATTCCATTCCATTCCATTCCATTCGATTCCATTCGATTCCATTCCACTCCATTCCATTCCATTCCATTCCATTCCATTCCATTCCATTCTATTCTACTCGGGTTGATTCCATTCCATTCCATTGCATTCTGTTCCGTTCCATTCTGTTCCGTTCCGTTCCGTTCTACTCTGGTTGATTCCAATCTATTCCATTCCATTCCATTCCATTCAATTCCAATCCATTCCATTCCATTCCATTCTGTTCTACTCGGGTTGATCATTCCATTCCATTCCATGCCATTCCATTCCATTCCATTCCATTCCATTCCGTTCCATTCCATTCCATTCCATTCCATTCCATTCCATTCCGTTCAACTCGGGTTGATTCCATTCCATTCCATTCCATTCCATTCCATTCCATTCCATTCCATTCCATTCCATTCCATTCCATTCCATTCCGTTCAACTCGGGTTGATTCCATTCTATTCCATTCCATTCCATTCCATTCCATTCAATTCCATTCCATTCCATTCCAATCCGTTCTACTCGGGTTGATTCCATTCCATTCCATTCCGTTCCGTTCCGTTCCATTCCGTTCCGTTCTACTCGGGTTGATTCCACTCTATTCCATTCCATTCCATTCCATTCCTTTCTACTCGAATTGATCATTCCATTCCATTCCATTCCATTCCATTCCATTCCATTCCATTCCGTTCTACTCGGGTTGATCATTCCATTCCATTCCATTCCATTCCATTCCATTCCATTCCATTCCATTCCATTCCATTCCGTTCTACTCGGGTGGATCGTTCCATTCCATTCCATTCCGTTCCAGTCCATTCCATTGCTTTCCATTCCGTTCTACTCGGGTTGATTCCATTCAATTCATTCCATTCCATTAGATTCCATTTGATTCCATTCCATTCCATTCCATTCCATTCCATTCCATTCCATTCCATTCCATTCCATTCCATTCTATTCAATTCCATTCCGTTCTACTCAGGTTGATTCCCTTCCACTCCATCCCGTTCCATTCCATTCCGTTCCGTTCCGTTCTACTCGGGTTGATTCCATTCTATTCCATTCCATTCCATTCCATTCCGTTCTACTCGGGTTGATCATTCCATTCCATTCCATTCCATTCCATTCCATTCCATTCCATTCCATTCCATTCCATTCCATTCCATTCCATTCCATTCCATTCCATTCCATTTCATTCCGTTCTACTCGGGTTCTTTCCATTCCGTTCCTTTCCATTCCGTTCTTCTCGGGTTGATTCCATGCCACTCCATTCCATTCTGTTCCATTCCGTTCCGTTCCGTTCCGTTCTACTCGGGTTTAATCCATTCTATTCCATTCCATTCCATTCCATTCCATTCCGTTCTACTCGGGTTGATCATTCCATTCCATTCCGTTCTACTCGGGTTCATTCCATTCCATTCCGTTCCGTTCCATTCCGTTCCGTTCCATTCCATTCCATTCCATTCCATTCCGTTCTACTCGGGTTGATTCCATTCTATTCCATTCCATTCCATTATATTCCATTCCATTCCATTCCATTCCATTCCATACCGTTCCATTCCATTCCGTTCAACTCAGGTTGATTCCATTCTATTCCATTCCATTCCATTCCATTCCATTCCATTCCATTCCATTCCATTCCAATCCGTTCTACTCGGGTTGATTCCATTCCATTCCGTTCCGTTCCGTTCCGATCCGCTCCGTTCCGTTCTACTCGGGTTGATTCCACTCTATTCCATTCCATTCCATTCCATTCCATTCCATTCCATTCCATTCCATTCCATTCCATTCCGTTCTTCTCGGGTTGATCATTCCATTCCATTCCATTCCATTCCACTCCATTCCATTCCGTTCCGTTCTACTCGGGTTGATCATTCCATTCCATTCCATTCCATTCCATTCCATTCCATTCTACTCGGGTTGATTCCATTCTATTCCATTCCATTCCATTCGATTCCATTCGATTCGATTCCATTCCATTCCATTCCATTCCATTCCATTCCGTTCTACTCAGGTTGATTCCATTCCATTCCATTCCTTTCCATTCCTTTCCATTCCATTCCATTCCATTCCATTCCATTCCATTCCATTCCATTCTACTCGGGTTGATTCCATTCTACTCAATTCCATTCTATTCGATTCCATTCGATTCCCTTCGATTCCATTCGATTCCATTCCATTCCATTCCATTCCGTTCTACAAGGGTTCATTCAATTCTTTCCGTTCCGTTGCATTCCGTTCCGTTCCATTCCATTCCATTCCATTCCATTCCGTTCTACTCGGGTTGATTCCATTCTATTCCATTCCATTCGATTCCATTCCATTCCATTCCATTCCATTCCATTCCATTCCATTCCATTCCATTCCATTCCATTCCATTCCATTCCGTTCAACTCGGGTTGATTCCATTCTATTCCATTCCATTCCATTCCATTCCATTCCAATCCGTTCTCCTCGGGTTGATTCCATTCCATTCCGTTCCGTTCCGTTTCGTTCCGTTCCGTTCCGTTCCGTTCTACTCGGGTTGATTCCACTCTATTCCATTCCATTCCATTCCATTCCATTCCATTCCATTCCATTCCATTCCGTTCTACTCGGGTTGATCATTCCATTCCATTCCATTCCATTCCAATCCATTCCATTCCGTTCCATTCCATTCCATTCCATTCCATTCCATTCCATTCCGTTCTACTCGGGTTGATTCCATTCTATTCCACTCCATTCCATTCCATTCCATTCCATTCCTTTCCGTTCTACTTGAGTTCATTCCATTCCGTTCCGTTCCGTTCCGTTCCGTTCCATTCTATTCCATTCCATTCCGTTCTACTCGAGTTGATTCCATTCTACTCCATTGCATTCCATTCGATTCCATTCCGTTCTACTCGGGTTAATCATTCCATTCCATTCCATTCCATTCCATTCCATTCCATTCCGTTGCATTCCATTCCATTCCATTCCATTCCTGTCCATTCCGTTCTACTCGGGTTGAATCCATTCTATTCCACTCCATTCCATTCCATTCCATTCCATTCCATTCCATTCCATTCCATTCCGTTCAACTCGGGTTGATTCCATTCTATTCCATTCCATTCCATTCCATTCCATTCCATTCCATTCCGTTCTACTCGGGTTGATCATTCCATTCCATTCCATTCCATTCCATTCCATTCCATTCCATTCCGTTCTACTCGGGTGGATCGTTCCATTCCATTCCATTCTGTTCCATTCCATTCCATTCCTTTCCATTCCGTTCTACTCGGGTTGATTCCATTCTATTCCATTCCATTCCATTAGATTCCATTTGATTCCATTCCATTCCATTCCATTCCATTCCATTCTATTCAATTCCATTCCGTTCTACTCAGGTTGATTCCCTTCCACTCCATCCCGTTCCATTCCATTCCGTTCCGTTCCGTTCTACTCGGGTTGATTCCATTCTATTCCATTCCATTCCATTCCATTCCGTTCTACTCGGGTTGATCATTCCATTCCATTCTATTCCATTCCATTCCATTCCATTCCATTCCATTCCATTCCATTCCATTCCGTTCTACTCGGGTTCTTTCCATTCCGTTCCATTCCATTCCGTTCTACTCGGGTTGATTCCATGCCACTCCATTCCATTCCGTTCCATTCCGTTCCGTTCCGTTCCGTTCTACTCGGGTTGAATCCATTCTATTCCATTCCATTCCATTCCATTCCATTCCATTCCATTCCATTCCATTCCATTCCATTCCATTCCATTCCGTTCTTCTTGGGTTGATCATTCCATTCCATTCCATTCCATTCCACTCCATTCCATTCCGTTCCGTTCTACTCGGGTTGATCATTCCATTCCATTCCATTCCATTCCATTCCATTCCGTTCTACTCGGGTTGATTCCATTCTATTCCATTCCATTCCATTCCATTCCATTCGATTCGATTCCATTCCATTCCATTCCATTCCATTCCATTCCATTCCGTTCTACTCAGGTTGATTCCATTCCATTCCATTCCATTCCTTTCCATTCCTTTCCATTCCATTCCATTCCATTCCATTCCATTCCATTCCATTCCATTCCATTCCATTCCATTCCATTCTACTCGGGTTGATTCCATTCTACTCAATTCCATTCTACTCGATTCCATTCGATTCCTTTCGATTCCATTCGATTCCATTCCATTCCATTCCATTCCATTCCATTCCATTCCATTCCATTCCGTTCTACTCGGGTTGATCATTCCATTCCATTCCATTCCATTCCATTCCATTCCATTCCATTCCATTCCATTCCGTTCTACTCGGGTGGATCGTTCCCTTCCATTCCATTCTGTTCCATTCCATTCCATTCCTTTCCATTCCGTTCTACTCGGGTTGATTCCATTCTATTCCATTCCATTCCATTAGATTCCATTTGATTCCATTCCATTCCATTCCATTCCATTCCATTCTATTCAATTCCATTCCGTTCTACTCAGGTTGATTCCCTTCCACTCCATCCCGTTCCATTCCATTCCGTTCCGTTCCGTTCTACTCGGGTTGATTCCATTCTATTCCATTCCATTCCATTCCATTCCTTTCTACTCGAGTTGATTCCATTCTATTCCATTCCATTCCATTCCATTCCATTCCATTCCATTCCATTCCATTCCGTTCTACTCGGGTTGATTCCATTCCATTCCGTTCCATTCCATTCCATTCCATTCCATTCCATTCCATTCCATACCGTTCCATTCCATTCCGTTCAACTCGGGTTGATTCCATTCTATTCCATTCCATTCCATTCCATTCCATTCCATTCCATTCCATTCCATTCCATTCCATTCCATTCCATTCCATACCGTTCCATTCCATTCTGTTCAACTCGGGTTGATTCCATTCTATTCCATTCCATTCCATTCCATTCCATTCCATTCCATTCCAATCCGTTCTACTCGGGTTGATTCCATTCCATTCCGTTCCGTTCCGTTCCGATCCGCTCCGTTCCGTTCTACTCGGGTTGATTCCACTCCATTCCATTCCATTCCATTCCATTCCATTCCATTCCATTCCATTCCATTCCGTTCTACTCGGGTTGATCATTCCATTCCATTCCATTCCATTCCATTCCACTCCATTCCATTCCGTTCCGTTCTACTCGGGTTGATCATTCCATTCCTTTCCATTCCATTCCATTCCATTCCATTCCATTCCATTCCATTCCATTCCATTCCATTCCGTTCTACTCGGGTTGATTCCATTCTATTCCATTCCATTCCATTCCATTCCATTCCATTCCATTCCATTCCATTCCATAACGTTCCATTCCATTCCGTTCAACTCGGGTTGATTCCATTCTATTCCATTCCATTCCATTCCATTCCATTCCATTCCATTCCATTCCATTCCATACCGTTCCATTCCATTCTGTTCAACTCGGGTTGATTCCATTCTATTCCATTCCATTCCATTCCATTCCATTCCATTCCATTCCAATCCGTTCTACTCGGGTTGATTCCATTCCATTCCGTTCCGTTCCGTTCCGATCCGCTCCGTTCCGTTCTACTTGGGTTGATTCCACTCCATTCCATTCCATTCCATTCCATTCCATTCCATTCCATTCCATTCCATTCCGTTCTACTCGGGTTGATCATTCCATTCCATTCCATTCCATTCCATTCCACTCCATTCCATTCCGTTCCGTTCTACTCGGGTTGATCATTCCATTCCATTCCATTCCATTCCATTCCATTCCATTCCATTCTACTCGGGTTGATTCCATTCTATTCCATTCCATTCCATCCCATTACATTCGATTCGATTCCATTCCATTCCATTCCATTCCATTCCGTTCTACTCAGATTGATTCCATTCCATTCCATTCCATTCCTTTCCATTCCTTTCCATTCCATTCCATTCCATTCCATTCCATTCCATTCCACTCGGGTTGATTCCATTCTACTCAATTCCATTCTATTCGATTCCATTCGATTCCCTTCGATTCCATTCGATTCCATTCCATTCCATTCCATTCCATTCCATACCGTTCTACTCGGGTTCATTCCATTCCATTCCGTTCTGTTCTATTCCGTTCCGTTCCATTCCATTCCATTCCGTTCCATTCCATTCCATTCCATTCCATTCCATTCCGTTCTACTCGGGTTCATTCCATTCCGTTCCGTTCCGTTCCGTTCCGTTCTGTTCCGTTCTACTCGGGTTGATTCCATTCTATTCCATTCCTTTCCATTCCATTCCATTCCATTCCATTCCATTCCATTCCATTCCATTCCATTCCTCTCTGTTCCATTCCATTCCGTTCTACTTGGGTTGATCATGCCATTCCATTCCATTCCATTCCATTCAATTCCATTCCGTTCCGTTCTACTCGGGTGGATCATTCCATTCCATTCCATTCCATTCCATTCCATTCCATTCCATTCCATTCCATTCCATTCCATTCCATTCCGCTCCGTTCTACTCGGGTTGATTCCATTCTATTCCATTCCATTCCATTCGATTCCACTCGATTCCATTCGATTCCTTTCGATTCCATTCCATTGCTTTCCATTCCATTCCATTCCGTTCAACTCGGGTTGATTCCATTCTATTCCATTCCATTACATTCAATTCCATTCCATTCCAATCCAATCCGTTCTACTCGGGTTGATTCCATTCCATTCCGTTCCGTTCCGTTCCGTTCCGTTCCGTTCGGCTCTACTCGGGTTGATTCCACTCTATTCCATTCCATTCCGTTCCATTCCATTCCATTCCGTTCTACTCGGGTTGATCATTCCATTCCATTCCATTCCGTTCCATTCCATTCCGTTCTACTCGGGTTGATCTTTCCATTCCATTCCATTCCATTCCATTCCATTCCGTTCTACTCGGGTTGATTCCATTCTATTCCACTCCATTCCATTCCATTCCTTTCCATTCCATTCCAATCCATTCCATTCCATTCCATTCCATTCCATTCCAATCCGTTCTACTCGGGTTGATTCCATTCCATTCCATTCCGTTCCGTTCCGTTCCGTTCCGTTCTACTCGGGTTGATTCCACTCTATTCCATTCCATTCCATTCCATTCCTTTCTACTCGGATTGATCATTCCATTCCATTCCATTCCATTCCATTCCATTCCATTTCATTCCATAACGTTCCATTCTACTTGGGTTGATCATTCCTTTCCATTCCATTCCATTCCATTCCATTCCAATCCATTCAATTCCGTTCTACTCGGGTTCATTCCATTCCATTCCATTCCTTTCCATTCCACTCCATACCATTCCATTCCGTTCTACTCGGGTTGATTCCATTCTATTCAATTCCATCCCATTCCATTCCATTCCATTCAATTCCATTCAATTCCATTCCATTCCATTCCATTCCATTCGATTCCATTCGATTCCATTCCACTCCATTCCATTCCATTCCATTCCATTGCATTCCATTCCATTCTATTCTACCCGGGTTGATTCCATTCCATTCCATTGCATTCTGTTCCGTTCCATTCTGTTCCGTTCCGTTCCGTTCTACTCTGGTTGATTCCAATCTATTCCATTCCATTCCATTCCATTCCATTCCATTCCATTCCATTCCATTCCATTCCATTCTGTTCTACTCGGGTTGATCATTCCATTCCATTCCATGCCATTCCATTCCATTCCATTCCATTCCATTCCGTTCCATTCCATTCCATTCCATTCCATTCCATTCCATTCCGTTCAACTCGGGTTGATTCCATTCCATTCCATTCCATTCCATTCCATTCCATTCCATTCCATTCCATTCCATTCCGTTCAACTCGGGTTGATTCCATTCTATTCCATTCCATTCCATTCCATTCCATTCAATTCCATTCCATTCCATTCCAATCCGTTCTACTCGGGTTGATTCCATTCCATTCCATTCCGTTCCGTTCCGTTCCATTCCGTTCCGTTCTACTCGGGTTGGTTCCACTCTATTCCATTCCATTCCATTCCATTCCTTTCTACTCGGATTGATCATTCCATTCCATTCCATTCCATTCCATTCCATTCCATTCCATTCCATTTCATTCCATTCCGTTCCATTCTACTTGGGTTGATCATTCCTTTCCATTCCATTCCATTCCATTCCATTCCAATCCATTCAATTCCGTTCTACTCGGGTTCATTCCATTCCATTCCATTCCTTTCCATTCCACTCCATACCATTCCATTCCGTTCTACTCGGGTTGATTCCATTCCATTCAATTCCATTCCATTCCATTCCATTCCATTCCATTCCATTCCATTCCATTCGGTTGATTCCATTCTATTCCATTCCATTCCATTCGATTCCATTCGATTCGATTCGATTCTATTCCATTCCATTCCATTCCATTCCATTCCGTTCTACTCGGGTTCATTCCATTCCGTTCCGTTCCGTTCCGTTCCATTCCATTCCATTCCATTCCGTTCTACTAGGGTTGATTCCATTCTACTCCATTCCATTCCATTCGATTCCATTCCATTCCATTCCATTCCATTCCGTTCTACTCGGGTTCATTCCATTCCGTTACGTTCCGTTCCATTCCGTTCCGTTCCATTCCATTCCATTCCATTCCATTCCATTCCATTACATTCCATTCCATTCCATTCCATTCCGTTCTACTCGGGTTGATTCCATTCTATTCCATTCCATTCCATTCCATTCCATTCCATTCCATTCCAATCCGTTCTACTCGGGTTGATTCCGTTCCATTCCGTTCTATTCCGTTCCATTCCCTTCCATTCCATTCCATTCCATTCCGTTCTACTCGGGTTGATTCCATTCTATTCCATTCCATTCCATTCCATTCCATTCCATTCCATTCCATTCCATTCCATTCCATTCCATTCCGTTCAACTCGGGTTGATTCCATTCTATTCCATTCCATTCCATTCTATTCCACTCGATTCCATTCGATTCCGTTCGATTCCATTCCATTGCTTTCCATTCCATTCCATTCCGTTCAACTCGGGTTGATTCCATTCTATTCCATTCCATTACATTCAATTCCATTCCATTCCATTCCAATCCGTTCTACTCGGGTTTATTCCATTCCATTCCGTTCCGTTCCGTTCCGTTCCGTTCGGCTCTACTCGGGTTGATTCCACTCTATTCCATTCCATTCCGTTCCATTCCATTCCATTCCGTTCTACTCGGGTTGATCATTCCATTCCATTCCATTCCGTTCCATTCCATTCCGTTCTACTCGGGTTGATCTTTCCATTCCATTCCATTCCATTCCATTCCATTCCATTCCATTCCATTCCGTTCTACTCGGGTTGATTCCATTCTATTCCACTCCATTCCATTCCATTCCTTTCCATTCCATTCCAATCCATTCCATTCCATTCCATTCCATTCCATTCCAATCCGTTCTACTCGGGTTGATTCCATTCCATTCCATTCCGTTCCGTTCCGTTCCGTTCCGTTCTACTCGGGTTGATTCCACTCTATTCCATTCCATTCCACTCCATTCCTTTCTACTCGGATTGATCATTCCATTCCATTCCATTCCATTCCATTCCATTCCATTTCATTCCATTCCGTTCCATTCTACTTGGGTTGATCATTCCTTTCCATTCCATTCCATTCCATTCCATTCCAATCCATTCAATTCCGTTCTACTCGGGTTCATTACATTCCATTCCATTCCTTTCCATTCCACTCCATACCATTCCATTCCGTTCTACTCGGGTTGATTCCATTCTATTCAATTCCATCCCATTCCATTCCATTCCATTCAATTCCATTCCATTCCATTCCATTCCATTCCATTCCATTCGATTCCATTCGATTCCATTCCACTCCATTCCATTCCATTCCATTCCATTCCATTCCATTCCATTCCATTCTATTCTACTCGGGTTGATTCCATTCCATTCCATTGCATTCTGTTCCGTTCCATTCTGTTCCGTTCCGTTCCGTTCTACTCTGGTTGATTCCAATCTATTCCATTCCATTCCATTCCATTCAATTCCATTCCATTCCATTCCATTCCATTCTGTTCTACTCGGGTTGATCATTCCATTCCATTCCATGCCATTCCATTCCATTCCATTCCATTCCATTCCGTTCCATTCCATTCCATTCCATTCCATTCCATTCCGTTCAACTCGGGTTGATTCCATTCCATTCCATTCCATTCCATTCCATTCCATTCCATTCCATTCCATTCCATTCCGTTCAACTCGGGTTGATTCATTTCTATTCCATTCCATTCCATTCCATTCCATTCAATTCCATTCCATTCCATTCCAATCCGTTCTACTCGGGTTGATTCCATTCCATTCCATTCCGTTCCGTTCCGTTCCATTCCGTTCCGTTCTACTCGGGTTGATTCCACTCTATTTCATTCCATTCCATTCCATTCCTTTCTACTCGAATTGATCATTCCATTCCATTCCATTCCATTCCATTCCATTCCATTCCATTCCATTCCATTCCGTTCTACTCGGGTTGATCATTCCATTCCATTCCATTCCATTCCATTCCATTCCATTCCATTCCATTCCATTCCGTTCTACTCGGGTGGATCGTTCCATTCCATTCCATTCCGTTCCAGTCCATTCCATTGCTTTCCATTCCGTTCTACTCGGGTTGATTCCATTCAATTCATTCCATTCCATTAGATTCCATTTGATTCCATTCCATTCCATTCCATTCCATTCCATTCCATTCCATTCCATTCCATTCCATTCCATTCCATTCCATTCTATTCAATTCCATTCCGTTCTACTCAGGTTGATTCCCTTCCACTCCATCCCGTTCCATTCCATTCCGTTCCGTTCCGTTCTACTCGGGTTGATTCCATTCTATTCCATTCCATTCCATTCCATTCCGTTCTACTCGGGTTGATCATTCCATTCCATTCCATTCCATTCCATTCCATTCCATTCCATTCCATTCCATTCCATTCCATTCCATTTCATTCCGTTCTACTCGGGTTCTTTCCATTCCGTTCCTTTCCATTCCGTTCTTCTCGGGTTTATTCCATGCCACTCCATTCCATTCCGTTCCATTCCGTTCCGTTCCGTTCCGTTCTACTCGGGTTTAATCCATTCTATTCCATTCCATTCCATTCCATTCCATTCCATTCCATTCCATTCCATTCCATTCCGTTCTACTCGGGTTGATCATTCCATTCCATTCCGTTCTACTCGGGTTCATTCCATTCCATTCCGTTCCGTTCCATTCCGTTCCGTTCCATTCCATTCCATTCCATTCCATTCCATTCCGTTCTACTCGGGTTGATTCCATTCTATTCCATTCCATTCCATTATATTCCATTCCATTCCATTCCATTCCATTCCATACCGTTCCATTCCATTCCGTTCAACTCAGGTTGATTCCATTCTATTCCATTCCATTCCATTCCATTCCATTCCATTCCATTCCATTCCAATCCGTTCTACTCGGGTTGATTCCATTCCATTCCGTTCCGTTCCGTTCCGATCCGCTCCGTTCCGTTCTACTCGGGTTGATTCCACTCTATTCCATTCCATTCCATTCCATTCCATTCCGTTCTTCTCGGGTTGATCATTCCATTCCATTCCATTCCATTCCACTCCATTCCATTCCGTTCCGTTCTACTCGGGTTGATCATTCCATTCCATTCCATTCCATTCCATTCCATTCCATTCTACTCGGGTTGATTCCATTCTATTCCATTCCATTCCATTCGATTCCATTCGATTCGATTCCATTCCATTCCATTCCATTCCATTCCATTCCGTTCTACTCAGGTTGATTCCATTCCATTCCATTCCTTTCCATTCCTTTCCATTCCATTCCATTCCATTCCATTCCATTCCATTCCATTCCATTCTACTCGGGTTGATTCCATTCTACTCAATTCCATTCTATTCGATTCCATTCGATTCCCTTCGATTCCATTCGATTCCATTCCATTCCATTCCATTCCGTTCTACAAGGGTTCATTCAATTCTTTCCGTTCCGTTGCATTCCGTTCCGTTCCATTCCATTCCATTCCATTCCATTCCGTTCTACTCGGGTTGATTCCATTCTATTCCATTCCATTCGATTCCATTCCATTCCATTCCATTCCATTCCATTCCATTCCATTCCATTCCATTCCATTCCATTCCGTTCAACTCGGGTTGATTCCATTCTATTCCATTCCATTCCATTCCATTCCATTCCATTCCATTCCAATCCGTTCTCCTCGGGTTGATTCCATTCCATTCCGTTCCGTTCCGTTTCGTTCCGTTCCGTTCCGTTCCGTTCTACTCGGGTTGATTCCACTCTATTCCATTCCATTCCATTCCATTCCATTCCATTCCATTCCATTCCGTTCTACTCGGGTTGATCATTCCATTCCATTCCATTCCATTCCAATCCATTCCATTCCGTTCCATTCCATTCCATTCCATTCCATTCCATTCCATTCCGTTCTACTCGGGTTGATTCCATTCTATTCCACTCCATTCCATTCCATTCCATTCCATTCCTTTCCGTTCTACTTGAGTTCATTCCATTCCGTTCCGTTCCGTTCCGTTCCGTTCCATTCTATTCCATTCCATTCCGTTCTACTCGAGTTGATTCCATTCTACTCCATTGCATTCCATTCGATTCCATTCCGTTCTACTCGGGTTAATCATTCCATTCCATTCCATTCCATTCCATTCCATTCCATTCCGTTGCATTCCATTCCATTCCATTCCATTCCTGTCCATTCCGTTCTACTCGGGTTGAATCCATTCTATTCCATTCCATTCCATTCCATTCCATTCCATTCCATTCCATTCCATTCCATTCCGTTCAACTCGGGTTGATTCCATTCTATTCCATTCCATTCCATTCCATTCCATTCCATTGCGTTCTACTCGGGTTGATCATTCCATTCCATTCCATTCCATTCCATTCCATTCCATTCCATTCCATTCCATTCCATTCCATTCCGTTCTACTCGGGTGGATCGTTCCATTCCATTCCATTCTGTTCCATTCCATTCCATTCCTTTCCATTCCGTTCTACTCGGGTTGATTCCATTCTATTCCATTCCATTCCATTAGATTCCATTTGATTCCATTCCATTCCATTCCATTCCATTCCATTCTATTCAATTCCATTCCGTTCTACTCAGGTTGATTCCCTTCCACTCCATCCCGTTCCATTCCATTCCGTTCCGTTCCGTTCTACTCGGGTTGATTCCATTCTATTCCATTCCATACCATTCCATTCCGTTCTACTCGGGTTGATCATTCCATTCCATTCTATTCCATTCCATTCCATTCCATTCCATTCCATTCCATTCCATTCCATTCCATTCCGTTCTACTCGGGTTCTTTCCATTCCGTTCCATTCCATTCCGTTCTACTCGGGTTGATTCCATGCCACTCCATTCCATTCCGTTCCATTCCGTTCCGTTCCGTTCCGTTCTACTCGGGTTGAATCCATTCTATTCCATTCCATTCCATTCCATTCCATTCCATTCCATTCCATTCCATTCCATTCCATTCCGTTCTTCTTGGGTTGATCATTCCATTCCATTCCATTCCATTCCACTCCATTCCATTCCGTTCCGTTCTACTCGGGTTGATCATTCCATTCCATTCCATTCCATTCCATTCCATTCCGTTCTACTCGGGTTGATTCCATTCTATTCCATTCCATTCCATTCCATTCCATTCCATTCGATTCCATTCCATTCCATTCCATTCCATTCCATTCCATTCCATTCCGTTCTACTCAGGTTGATTCCATTCCATTCCATTCCATTCCTTTCCATTCCTTTCCATTCCATTCCATTCCATTCCATTCCATTCCATTCCATTCCATTCCATTCCATTCCATTCTACTCGGGTTGATTCCATTCTACTCAATTCCATTCTACTCGATTCCATTCGATTCCTTTCGATTCCATTCGATTCCATTCCATTCCATTCCATTCCATTCCATTCCATTCCATTCCGTTCTACTCGGGTTGATCATTCCATTCCATTCCATTCCATTCCATTCCATTCCATTCCATTCCATTCCGTTCTACTCGGGTGGATCGTTCCCTTCCATTCCATTCTGTTCCATTCCATTCCATTCCTTTCCATTCCGTTCTACTCGGGTTGATTCCATTCTATTCCATTCCATTCCATTAGATTCCATTTGATTCCATTCCATTCCATTCCATTCCATTCCATTCTATTCAATTCCATTCCGTTCTACTCAGGTTGATTCCCTTCCACTCCATCCCGTTCCATTCCATTCCGTTCCGTTCCGTTCTACTCGGGTTGATTCCATTCCATTCCATTCCATTCCATTCCATTCCGTTCTACTCGGGTTGATCATTCCATTCCATTCTATTCCATTCCATTCCATTCCATTCCATTCCATTCCATTCCGTTCTACTCGGGTTCTTTCCATTCCGTTCCATTCCATTCCGTTCTACTCGGGTTGATTCCATGCCACTCCATTCCATTCCGTTCCATTCCGTTCCGTTCCGTTCCGTTCTACTCGGGTTGAATCCATTCTATTCCATTAAATTCCATTCCATTCCATTCCATTCCATTCCGTTCTTCTCGGGTTGATCATTCCATTCCATTCCATTCCATTCCACTCCATTCCATTCCGTTCCGTTCTACTCGGGTTGATCATTCCATTCCATTCCATTCCATTCCATTCCATTCCGTTCTACTCGGGTTGATTCCATACTATTCCATTCCATTCCATTCCATTCCATTCCATTCCATTCGATTCCATTCCATTCCATTCCATTCCATTCCATTCCATTCCATTCCATTCCATTCCGTTCTACTCAGGTTGATTCCATTCCATTCCATTCCATTCCTTTCCATTCCTTTCCATGCCATTCCATTCCATTCCATTCCATTCCATTCCATTCCATTCTACTCGGGTTGATTCCATTCTACTCAATTCCATTCTATTCGATTCCATTCGATTCCCTTCGATTCCATTCGATTCCATTCCATTCCATTCCATTCCATTCCATTCCATTCCATTCCATTCCATTCCGTTCTACTCGGGTTCATTCCATTCCATTCCGTTCCGTTCCATTCCGTTCCGTTCCATTCCATTCCATTCCATTCCATTCCATTCCGTTCTACTCGGGTTGATTCCATTCTATTCCATTCCATTCGATTCCATTCCATTCCATTCCATTCCATTCCATTCCATTCCATTCCATTCCATTCCATTCCGTTCAACTCGGGTTGATTCCATTCTATTCCATTCCATTCCATTCCATTCCATTCCATTCCATTCCATTCCATTCCATTCCATTCCATTCCAATCCGTTCTCCTCGGGTTGATTCCATTCCATTCCGTTCCGTTCCGTTTCGTTCAGTTCCGTTCGGTTCCGTTCTACTCGGGTTGATTCCACTCTATTCCATTCCATTCCATTCCATTCCATTCCATTCCATTCCATTCCATTCCATTCCGTTCTACTCGGGTTGATCATTCCATTCCATTCCATTCCATTCCAATCCATTCCATTCCTTTCCGTTCTACTCGGGTTGATCATTCCATTCCATTCCATTCCATTCCATTCCATTCCATTCCATTCCATTCCATTCCGTTCTACTCGGGTTGATTCCATTCTATTCCACTCCATTCCATTCCATTCCATTCCATTCCTTTCCGTTCTACTTGAGTTCATTCCATTCCGTTCCGTTCCGTTCCGTTCCGTTCCATTCTATTCCATTCCATTCCGTTCTACTCGAGTTGATTCCATTCTACTCCATTCCATTCCATTCGATTCCATTCCGTTCTACTCGGGTTAATCATTCCATTCCATTCCATTCCATTCCATTCCATTCCATTCCATTCCATTCCATTCCTGTCCATTCCGTTCTACTCGGGTTGAATCCATTCTATTCCATTCCATTCTATTCCATTCCATTCCATTCCATTCCTTTCCATTCCATTCCGTTCAACTCGGGTTGATTCCATTCTATTCCATTCCATTCCATTCCATTCCATTCCATTCCGTTCTACTCGGGTTGATCATTCCATTCCATTCCATTCCATTCCATTCCATTCCATTCCATTCCATTCCGTTCTATTCGGGTGGATCGTTCCATTCCATTCCATTCTGTTCCATTCCATTCCATTCCTTTCCATTGCGTTCTACTCGGGTTGATTCCATTCTATTCCATTCCATTCCATTAGATTCCATTTGATTCCATTCCATTCCATTCCATTCCATTCCATTCCATTCCATTCTATTCAATTCCATTCCGTTCAACTCAGGTTGATTCCCTTCCACTCCATCCCGTTCCATTCCATTCCGTTCCGTTCCGTTCTACTCGGGCTGATTCCATTCTATTCCATTCCATTCCATTCCATTCCGTTCTACTCGGGTTGATCATTCCATTCCATTCCATTCCATTCCATTCCATTCCATTCCATTCCATTCCATTCCATTCCGTTCTACTCGGGTTCTTTCCATTCCGTTCCATTCCATTCCGTTCTACTCGGGTTGATTCCATGCCACTCCATTCCATTCCGTTCCATTCCGTTCCGTTCCGTTCTACTCGGGTTGAATCCATTCTATTCCATTCCATTCCATTGCATTCCATTCCATTCCATTCCATTCCATTCCGTTCTACTCGGGTTGATCATTCCACTCCATTCCGTTCTACTCGGGTTCATTCCATTCCATTCCGTTCCGTTCCATTCCGTTCCGTTCCATTCCATTCCATTCCATTCCATTCCGTTCTACTCGGGTTGATTCCATTCTATTCCATTCCATTCCATTATATTCCATTCCATTCCATTCCATTCCATTCCATACTGTTCCATTCCATTCCGTTCAACTCAGGTTGATTCCATTCTATTCCATTCCATTCCATTCCATTCCATTCCATTCCATTCCAATCCGTTCTACTCGGGTTGATTCCATTCCATTCCGTTCCGTTCCGTTCCGATCCGCTCCGTTCCGTTCTACTCGGGTTGATTCCACTCTATTCCATTCCATTCCATTCCATTCCTTTCTACTCGGATTGATCATTCCATTCCATTCCATTCCATTCCATTCCATTCCATTCCATTTCATTCCATTCCGTTCCATTCTACTTGGGTTGATCATTCCTTTCCATTCCATTCCATTCCATTCCATTCTAATCCATTCAATTCCGTTCTACTCAGGTTCATTCCATTCCATTCCATTCCTTTCCATTCCACTCCATACCATTCCATTCCGTTCTACTCGGGTTGATTCCATTCTATTCAATTCCATCCCATTCCATTCCATTCCATTCAATTCCATTCCATTCCATTCGATTCCATTCGATTCCATTCGATTCCATTCGATTCCATTCCACTCCATTCCATTCCATTCCATTCCATTCCATTCCATTCCATTCTATTCTACTCGGGTTGATTCCATTCCATTCCATTGCATTCTGTTCCGTTCCATTCTGTTCCGTTCCGTTCCGTTCTACTCTGGTTGATTCCAATCTATTCCATTCCATTCCATTCCATTCCATTCCATTCCATTCCATTCCATTCCATTCTGTTCTACTCGGGTTGATCATTCCATTCCATTCCATGCCATTCCATTCCATTCCATTCCATTCCATTCCGTTCCATTCCATTCCATTCCATTCCATTCCATTCCATTCCGTTCAACTCGGGTTGATTCCATTCCATTCCATTCCATTCCATTCCATTCCATTCCATTCCATTCCATTCCATTCCATTCCATTCCATTCCGTTCAACTCGGGTTGATTCCATTCTATTCCATTCCATTCCATTCCATTCCATTCAATTCCATTCCATTCCATTCCAATCCGTTCTACTCGGGTTGATTCCATTCCATTCCATTCCGTTCCGTTCCGTTCCATTCCGTTCCGTTCTACTCGGGTTGGTTCCACTCTATTCCATTCCATTCCATTCCATTCCTTTCTACTCGGATTGATCATTCCATTCCATTCCATTCCATTCCATTCCATTCAATTCCATTTCATTCCATTCCGTTCCATTCTACTTGGGTTGATCATTCCTTTCCATTCCATTCCATTCCATTCCATTCCAATCCATTCAATTCCGTTCTACTCGGGTTCATTCCATTCCATTCCATTCCTTTCCATTCCACTCCATACCATTCCATTCCGTTCTACTCGGGTTGATTCCATTCCATTCAATTCCATTCCATTCCATTCCATTCCATTCCATTCCATTCCATTCGGTTGATTCCATTCTATTCCATTCCATTCCATTCGATTCCATTCGATTCCATTCGATTCTATTCCATTCCATTCCATTCCATTCCATTCCGTTCTACTCGGGTTCATTCCATTCCGTTCCGTTCCGTTCCGTTCCATTCCATTCCATTCCATTCCGTTCTACTCGGGTTGATTCCATTCTACTCCATTCCATTCCATTCGATTCCATTCCATTCCATTCCATTCCATTCCGTTCTACTCGGGTTCATTCCATTCCGTTACGTTCCGTTCCATTCCGTTCCGTTCCATTCCATTCCATTCCATTCCATTCCATTCCATTCCGTTCTACTCGGGTTGATTCCATTCTATTCCATTCCATTCCATTCCATTCCATTCCATTCCATTCCATTCCAATCCGTTCTACTCGGGTTGATTCCGTTCCATTCCGTTCTATTCCGTTCCATTCCATTCCATTCCATTCCATTCCATTCCGTTCTACTCGGGTTGATTCCATTCTATTCCATTCCATTCCATTCCATTCCATTCCATTCCATTCCATTCCATTCCATTCCATTCCATTCCGTTCAACTCGGGTTGATTCCATTCTATTCCATTCCATTCCATTCTATTCCACTCGATTCCATTCGATTCCGTTCGATTCCATTCCATTGCTTTCCATTCCGTTCCATTCCGTTCAACTCGGGTTGATTCCATTCTATTCCATTCCATTACATTCAATTCCATTCCATTCCATTCCAATCCGTTCTACTCGGGTTTATTCCATTCCATTCCGTTCCGTTCCGTTCCGTTCCGTTCCGTTCGGCTCTACTCGGGTTGATTCCACTCTATTCCATTCCATTCCGTTCCATTCCATTCCATTCCGTTCTACTCGGGTTGATCATTCCATTCCATTCCATTCCGTTCCATTCCATTCCGTTCTACTCGGGTTGATCTTTCCATTCCATTCCATTCCATTCCATTCCATTCCATTCCATTCCGTTCTACTCGGGTTGATTCCATTCTATTCCACTCCATTCCATTCCATTCCTTTCCATTCCATTCCAATCCATTCCATTCCATTCCATTCCATTCCATTCCAATCCGTTCTACTCGGGTTGATTCCATTCCATTCCATTCCGTTCCGTTCCGTTCCGTTCCGTTCTACTCGGGTTGATTCCACTCTATTCCATTCCATTCCACTCCATTCCTTTCTACTCGGATTGATCATTCCATTCCATTCCATTCCATTCCATTCCATTCCATTTCATTCCATTCCGTTCCATTCTACTTGGGTTGATCATTCCTTTCCATTCCATTCCATTCCATTCCATTCCAATCCATTCAATTCCGTTCTACTCGGGTTCATTACATTCCATTCCATTCCTTTCCATTCCACTCCATACCATTCCATTCCGTTCTACTCGGGTTGATTCCATTCTATTCAATTCCATCCCATTCCATTCCATTCCATTCAATTCCATTCCATTCCATTCCATTCCATTCGATTCTATTCGATTCCATTCCACTCCATTCCATTCCATTCCATTCCATTCCATTCCATTCCATTCTATTCTACTCGGGTTGATTCCATTCCATTCCATTGCATTCTGTTCCGTTCAATTCTGTTCCGTTCCGTTCCGTTCTACTCTGGTTGATTCCAATCTATTCCATTCCATTCCATTCCATGCAATTCCATTCCATTCCATTCCATTCCATTCTGTTCTACTCGGGTTGATCATTCCATTCCATTCCATGCCATTCCATTCCATTCCATTCCATTCCATTCCGTTCCATTCCATTCCATTCCATTCCATTCCATTCCATTCCGTTCAACTCGGGTTGATTCCATTCCATTCCATTCCATTCCATTCCATTCCATTCCATTCCATTCCATTCCATTCCATTCCGTTCAACTCGGGTTGATTCCATTCTATTCCATTCCATTCCATTCCATTCCATTCAATTCCATTCCATTCCATTCCAATCCGTTCTACTCGGGTTGATTCCATTCCATTCCATTCCGTTCCGTTCCGTTCCATTCCGTTCCGTTCTACTCGGGTTGGTTCCACTCTATTCCATTCCATTCCATTCCATTCCTTTCTACTCGGATTGATCATTCCATTCCATTCCATTCCATTCCATTCCATTCAATTCCATTTCATTCCATTCCGTTCCATTCTACTTGGGTTGATCATTCCTTTCCATTCCATTCCATTCCATTCCATTCCAATCCATTCAATTCCGTTCTACTCGGGTTCATTCCATTCCATTCCATTCCTTTCCATTCCACTCCATACCATTCCATTCCGTTCTACTCGGGTTGATTCCATTCCATTCAATTCCATTCCATTCCATTCCATTCCATTCCATTCCATTCGGTTGATTCCATTCTATTCCATTCCATTCCATTCGATTCCATTCGATTCCATTCGATTCTATTCCATTCCATTCCATTCCATTCCATTCCGTTCTACTCGGGTTCATTCCATTCCGTTCCGTTCCGTTCCGTTCCATTCCATTCCATTCCATTCCGTTCTACTCGGGTTGATTCCATTCTACTCCATTCCATTCCATTCGATTCCATTCCATTCCATTCCATTCCATTCCGTTCTACTCGGGTTCATTCCATTCCGTTACGTTCCGTTCCATTCCGTTCCGTTCCATTCCATTCCATTCCATTCCATTCCATTCCGTTCTACTCGGGTTGATTCCATTCTATTCCATTCCATTCCATTCCATTCCATTCCATTCCATTCCAATCCGTTCTACTCGGGTTGATTCCGTTCCATTCCGTTCTATTCCGTTCCATTCCATTCCATTCCATTCCATTCCATTCCGTTCTACTCGGGTTGATTCCATTCTATTCCATTCCATTCCATTCCATTCCATTCCATTCCATTCCATTCCATTCCATTCCATTCCATTCCGTTCAACTCGGGTTGATTCCATTCTATTCCATTCCATTCCATTCTATTCCACTCGATTCCATTCGATTCCGTTCGATTCCATTCCATTGCTTTCCATTCCATTCCATTCCGTTCAACTCGGGTTGATTCCATTCTATTCCATTCCATTACATTCAATTCCATTCCATTCCATTCCAATCCGTTCTACTCGGGTTTATTCCATTCCATTCCGTTCCGTTCCGTTCCGTTCCGTTCCGTTCGGCTCTACTCGGGTTGATTCCACTCTATTCCATTCCATTCCGTTCCATTCCATTCCATTCCGTTCTACTCGGGTTGATCATTCCATTCCATTCCATTCCGTTCCATTCCATTCCGTTCTACTCGGGTTGATCTTTCCATTCCATTCCATTCCATTCCATTCCATTCCATTCCATTCCATTCCATTCCGTTCTACTCGGGTTGATTCCATTCTATTCCACTCCATTCCATTCCATTCCTTTCCATTCCATTCCAATCCATTCCATTCCATTCCATTCCATTCCATTCCAATCCGTTCTACTCGGGTTGATTCCATTCCATTCCATTCCGTTCCGTTCCGTTCCGTTCCGTTCTACTCGGGTTGATTCCACTCTATTCCATTCCATTCCACTCCATTCCTTTCTACTCGGATTGATCATTCCATTCCATTCCATTCCATTCCATTCCATTCCATTTCATTCCATTCCGTTCCATTCTACTTGGGTTGATCATTCCTTTCCATTCCATTCCATTCCATTCCATTCCAATCCATTCAATTCCGTTCTACTCGGGTTCATTACATTCCATTCCATTCCTTTCCATTCCACTCCATACCATTCCATTCCGTTCTACTCGGGTTGATTCCATTCTATTCAATTCCATCCCATTCCATTCCATTCCATTCAATTCCATTCCATTCCATTCCATTCCATTCGATTCCATTCGATTCCATTCCACTCCATTCCATTCCATTCCATTCCATTCCATTCCATTCCATTCTATTCTACTCGGGTTGATTCCATTCCATTCCATTGCATTCTGTTCCGTTCCATTCTGTTCCGTTCCGTTCCGTTCTACTCTGGTTGATTCCAATCTATTCCATTCCATTCCATTCCATTCAATTCCATTCCATTCCATTCCATTCCATTCTGTTCTACTCGGGTTGATCATTCCATTCCATTCCATGCCATTCCATTCCATTCCATTCCATTCCATTCCGTTCCATTCCATTCCATTCCATTCCATTCCATTCCATTCCGTTCAACTCGGGTTGATTCCATTCCATTCCATTCCATTCCATTCCATTCCATTCCATTCCATTCCATTCCGTTCAACTCGGGTTGATTCCATTCTATTCCATTCCATTCCATTCCATTCCATTCAATTCCATTCCATTCCATTCCAATCCGTTCTACTCGGGTTGATTCCATTCCATTCCATTCCGTTCCGTTCCGTTCCATTCCGTTCCGTTCTACTCGGGTTGATTCCACTCTATTCCATTCCATTCCATTCCATTCCTTTCTACTCGAATTGATCATTCCATTCCATTCCATTCCATTCCATTCCATTCCATTCCATTCCATTCCATTCCGTTCTACTCGGGTTGATCATTCCATTCCATTCCATTCCATTCCATTCCATTCCATTCCATTCCATTCCGTTCTACTCGGGTGGATCGTTCCATTCCATTCCATTCCGTTCCAGTCCATTCCATTGCTTTCCATTCCGTTCTACTCGGGTTGATTCCATTCAATTCATTCCATTCCATTAGATTCCATTTGATTCCATTCCATTCCATTCCATTCCATTCCATTCCATTCCATTCCATTCCATTCCATTCTATTCAATTCCATTCCGTTCTACTCAGGTTGATTCCCTTCCACTCCATCCCGTTCCATTCCATTCCGTTCCGTTCCGTTCTACTCGGGTTGATTCCATTCTATTCCATTCCATTCCATTCCATTCCGTTCTACTCGGGTTGATCATTCCATTCCATTCCATTCCATTCCATTCCATTCCATTCCATTCCATTCCATTCCATTCCATTCCATTTCATTCCGTTCTACTCGGGTTCTTTCCATTCCGTTCCTTTCCATTCCGTTCTTCTCGGGTTTATTCCATGCCACTCCATTCCATTCCGTTCCATTCCGTTCCGTTCCGTTCCGTTCTACTCGGGTTTAATCCATTCTATTCCATTCCATTCCATTCCATTCCATTCCATTCCATTCCATTCCATTCCATTCCGTTCTACTCGGGTTGATCATTCCATTCCATTCCGTTCTACTCGGGTTCATTCCATTCCATTCCGTTCCGTTCCATTCCGTTCCGTTCCATTCCATTCCATTCCATTCCATTCCGTTCTACTCGGGTTGATTCCATTCTATTCCATTCCATTCCATTATATTCCATTCCATTCCATTCCATTCCATTCCATACCGTTCCATTCCATTCCGTTCAACTCAGGTTGATTCCATTCTATTCCATTCCATTCCATTCCATTCCATTCCATTCCTTTCCATTCCAATCCGTTCTACTCTGGTTGATTCCATTCCATTCCGTTCCGTTCCGTTCCGATCCGCTCCGTTCCGTTCTATTCGGGTTGATTCCACTCTATTCCATTCCATTCCATTCCATTCCATTCCATTCCATTCCATTCCATTCCGTTCTTCTCGGGTTGATCATTCCATTCCATTCCATTCCATTCCACTCCATTCCATTCCGTTCCGTTCTACTCGGGTTGATCATTCCATTCCATTCCATTCCATTCCATTCCATTCCATTCTACTCGGGTTGATTCCATTCTATTCCATTCCATTCCATTCGATTCCATTCGATTCGATTCCATTCCATTCCATTCCATTCCATTCCATTCCATTCCGTTCTACTCAGGTTGATTCCATTCCATTCCATTCCTTTCCATTCCTTTCCATTCCATTCCATTCCATTCCATTCCATTCCATTCCATTCTACTCGGGTTGATTCCATTCTACTCAATTCCATTCTATTCGATTCCATTCGATTCCCTTCGATTCCATTCGATTCCATTCCATTCCATTCCATTCCGTTCTACAAGGGTTCATTCAATTCTTTCCGTTCCGTTGCATTCCGTTCCGTTCCATTCCATTCCATTCCATTCCATTCCGTTCTACTCGGGTTGATTCCATTCTATTCCATTCCATTCGATTCCATTCCATTCCATTCCATTCCATTCCATTCCATTCCATTCCATTCCATTCCATTCCGTTCAACTCGGGTTGATTCCATTCTATTCCATTCCATTCCATTCCATTCCATTCCATTCCGTTCTACTCGGGTTGATCATTCCATTCCATTCCATTCCATTCCATTCCATTCCATTCCATTCCATTCCGTTCTACTCGGGTGGATCGTTCCATTCCATTCCATTCTGTTCCATTCCATTCCATTCCTTTCCATTCCGTTCTACTCGGGTTGATTCCATTCTATTCCATTCCATTCCATTAGATTCCATTTGATTCCATTCCATTCCATTCCATTCCATTCCATTCTATTCAATTCCATTCCGTTCTACTCAGGTTGATTCCCTTCCACTCCATCCCGTTCCTTTCCATTCCGTTCCGTTCCGTTCTACTCGGGTTGATTCCATTCTATTCCATTCCATACCATTCCATTCCGTTCTTCTCGGGTTGATCATTCCATTCCATTCTATTCCATTCCATTCCATTCCATTCCATTCCATTCCATTCCATTCCGTTCTACTCGGGTTCTTTCCATTCCGTTCCATTCCATTCCGTTCTACTCGGGTTGATTCCATGCCACTCCATTCCATTCCGTTCCATTCCGTTCCGTTCCGTTCCGTTCTACTCGGGTTGAATCCATTCTATTCCATTCCATTCCATTCCATTCCATTCCATTCCATTCCATTCCATTCCATTCCGTTCTTCTTGGGTTGATCATTCCATTCCATTCCATTCCATTCCACTCCATTCCATTCCGTTCCGTTCTACTCGGGTTGATCATTCCATTCCATTCCATTCCATTCCATTCCATTCCATTCCGTTCTACTCAGGTTGATTCCATTCTATTCCATTCCATTCCATTCCATTCCATTCGATTCGATTCCATTCCATTCCATTCCATTCCATTCCATTCCATTCCGTTCTACTCAGGTTGATTCCATTCCATTCCATTCCATTCCTTTCCATTCCTTTCCATTCCATTCCATTCCATTCCATTCCATTCCATTCCATTCTACTCGGGTTGATTCCATTCTACTCAATTCCATTCTACTCGATTCCATTCGATTCCTTTCGATTCCATTCGATTCCATTCCATTCCATTCCATTCCATTCCATTCCATTCCATTCCGTTCTACTCGGGTTGATCATTCCATTCCATTCCATTCCATTCCATTCCATTCCATTCCATTCCATTCCATTCCGTTCTACTCGGGTGGATCGTTCCCTTCCATTCCATTCTGTTCCATTCCATTCCATTCCTTTCCATTCCGTTCTACTCGGGTTGATTCCATTCTATTCCATTCCATTCCATTAGATTCCATTTGATTCCATTCCATTCCATTCCATTCCATTCCATTCTATTCAATTCCATTCCGTTCTACTCAGGTTGATTCCCTTCCACTCCATCCCGTTCCATTCCATTCCGTTCCGTTCCGTTCTACTCGGGTTGATTCCATTCCATTCCATTCCATTCCATTCCATTCCGTTCTACTCGGGTTGATCATTCCATTCCATTCTATTCCATTCCATTCCATTCCATTCCATTCCATTCCATTCCGTTCTACTCGGGTTCTTTCCATTCCGTTCCATTCCATTCCGTTCTACTCGGGTTGATTCCATGCCACTCCATTCCATTCCGTTCCATTCCGTTCCGTTCCGTTCCGTTCTACTCGGGTTGAATCCATTCTATTCCATTCCATTCCATTCCATTCCATTCCATTCCATTCCGTTCTTCTCGGGTTGATCATTCCATTCCATTCCATTCCATTCCACTCCATTCCATTCCGTTCCGTTCTACTCGGGTTGATCATTCCATTCCATTCCATTCCATTCCATTCCATTCCGTTCTACTCGGGTTGATTCCATTCTATTCCATTCCATTCCATTCCATTCCATTCCATTCGATTCCATTCCATTCCATTCCATTCCATTCCATTCCATTCCATTCCATTCCATTCCGTTCTACTCAGGTTGATTCCATTCCATTCCATTCCATTCCTTTCCATTCCTTTCCATGCCATTCCATTCCATTCCATTCCATTCCATTCCATTCCATTCTACTCGGGTTGATTCCATTCTACTCAATTCCATTCTATTCGATTCCATTCGATTCCCTTCGATTCCATTCGATTCCATTCCATTCCATTCCATTCCATTCCATTCCATTCCATTCCATTCCGTTCTACTCGGGTTCATTCCATTCCATTCCGTTCCGTTCCATTCCGTTCCGTTCCATTCCATTCCATTCCATTCCATTCCATTCCGTTCTACTCGGGTTGATTCCATTCTATTCCATTCCATTCGATTCCATTCCATTCCATTCCATTCCATTCCATTCCATTCCATTCCATTCCATTCCGTTCAACTCGGGTTGATTCCATTCTATTCCATTCCATTCCATTCCATTCCATTCCATTCCATTCCATTCCATTCCAATCCGTTCTCCTCGGGTTGATTCCATTCCATTCCGTTCCGTTCCGTTTCGTTCAGTTCCGTTCGGTTCCGTTCTACTCGGGTTGATTCCACTCTATTCCATTCCATTCCATTCCATTCCATTCCATTCCATTCCATTCCGTTCTACTCGGGTTGATCATTCCATTCCATTCCATTCCATTCCAATCCATTCCATTCCGTTGCGTTCTACTCGGGTGGATCATTCCATTCCATTCCTTTCCGTTCCATTCCATTCCATTCCATTCCATTCCATTGCATTCCATTCCGTTCTACTCGGGTTCTTTCCATTCCATTCTGTTCCGTTCCGTTCCTTTCCATTCCGTTCCATTCCATTCCATTCCATTCCATTCCATTCCATTCCACTCCGTTATACTCGGGTTGATTCCATTCTATTCCATTCCATTCCATTCCATTCCATTCCATTCCGTTCTACTCGGGTTGATTCCATTCCATTCCATTCCGTTCCGTTCCGTTCCGTTCCGTTCCGTTCTACTCGGGTTGATTCCATTCTATTCCATTCCATTCCATTCCATTCCATTCCATTCCATTCCATTCAGTTCCACTCGGGTTGATCATTGCATTCCATTCCATTCCATTCCATTCCATTCCATTCCTTTCTAGTCGGGTTCATTCCATTCCATTCCGTTCCATTCCGTTCCATTCTGTTCCGTTCCGTTCCGTTCTATTCCATTCCATTCCATTCCATTCCGTTCTACTCTGGTTGATTCCATTGTATTCCGTTCCATTCCATTCCGTTCCATTCCATTCCATTCCATTCCATTAAATTCCATTCCTTTCTACTCGGGTTGATTCCATTCCGTTCCGTTCCGTTCCGTTCCGTTAAGTTCCGTTCTACTCTGGTTGACTCCATTCAATTCCATTCCATTCCATTCCATTCCATTCCATTCCATTCCATTCCATTCCATTCCCTTCCATTCCATTCCATTCCATTCCGTTCTACTCGGGTTGATTCCATTCTATTCCATTCCATTCGATTCCATTCCATTCGATTCCATCCCATTCCATTCCATTCCATTCCATTCCATTCCATTCCATTCTATTCTTCTCGGGATGATTCCATTCCATTCCATTGCATTCTGTTCAGTTCCGTTCCATTCCGTTCCATTCCGTTCTACTTTGGTTGATTCCATTCTATTCCATTCCATTCCATTCCATTCCATTCCATTCCATTCCATTCCATTCCATTCCATTCCATTCTATTCTTCTCGGGTTGATTCCATTCCATTCCATTGCATTCTGTTCAGTTCCATTCCATTCCATTCCATTCCGTTTTACTCGGGTTGATCATTCCATTCCATTCCATTCCTTTCCATTCCGTTCCGTTCTGCTCGTGTTGATCATTCCATTAAATTCCATTCCATTCCATTCCATTCCATTCCATTCCATTCCATTCCATTCCTTTCCATTCGACTCCATTCCATTCCATTCCATTCCATTCCATTCCATTCCATTCCATTCCATTCCATTCCGTTCCGTTCTACTCGGGTTTATTCCATTCTATTCCATTCCATTCCGTTCTGCTCGGGTTGATCATTCCATTCCATTCCATTCCATTCCATTCCATTCCATTCCATTCCATTCCACTCCATTCCACTGCATTCCATTCCGTTCTACTCGGGTTCATTCCATTCCATTCCATTGCATTCCATTCCATTCCATTCCATTCCATTCCATTCTACTCGGGTTGTTTCCATTCTATTCCATTCCATTCCATTCCATTGCATTCCATTCCATTCCATTCCATTCGATTCCATTCGATTCCATTCCATTCCATTCCATTCCGTTCTACTCGGGTTCATTCCATTCCATTCCATTCCGTTCCGTTCCATTCCGTTCCGTTGCATTCCATTCCATTCCATTCCATTCCATTCCATTCGATTCCATTCCATTCCATTCCATTCCATTCCATTCCATTCCATTCCATTCCATTCCATTCCGTTCAACTCGGTTTGATTCCATTCTATTCCATTCCATTACATTCAATTCCATTCCATTCCATTCCAATCCG
This sequence comes from Gorilla gorilla gorilla, assembly GCF_029281585.2. Lineage (NCBI taxonomy): Eukaryota > Metazoa > Chordata > Mammalia > Primates > Hominidae > Gorilla > Gorilla gorilla. The sequence continues at coordinate 60,725,335 of NC_073239.2, forward strand.
TTCTACTCGGGTTGATTCAATTCCATTCCATTCCGTTCCGTTCCGTGCCGTTCCGTTCCATTCCGTTCTACTCGGGTTGATTCCACTCTATTCCATTCCATTCCATTCCATTCCATTCCTTTCTACTCGGATTGATCATTCCATTCCATTCCATTCCATTCCATTGCATTCCATTCCATTCCATTCTATTCCGTTGCATTCCATTCCATTCCATTCCATTCCATTCCAGTCCATTCCGTTCTACTCGGGTTGAATCCACTCTATTCCATTCCATTCCATTCCATTCACTTCCATTCCATTCCATTCCATTCCTTTCCGTTCAACTCGGGTTGATTCCATTCTATTCCATTCCATTCCATTCCATTCCATTCCATTCCGTTCTACTCGGGTTGATCATTCCATTCCATTCCATTCCATTCCATTCCATTCCATTCCATTCCATTCCGTTCTACACGGGTGGATCGTTCCATTCCATTCCATTCCGTTCCAGTCCATTCCATTCCTTTCCATTCCGTTCTACTCGGGTTGATTCCATTCAATTCCATTCCATTCCATTAGATTCCATTTGATTCCATTCCATTCCATTCCATTCCATTCCATTCCATTCCATTCCATTCTATTCAATTCCATTCCGTTCTACTCAGGTTGATTCCCTTCCACTCCATCCCGTTCCATTCCATTCCGTTCCGTTCCGTTCTACTCGGGTTGATTCCATTCTATTCCATTCCATTCCATTCCATTCCGTTCTACTCGGGTTGATCATTCCATTCCATTCCATTCCATTCCATTCCATTCCATTCCATTCCATTTCATTCCGTTCTACTCGGGTTCTTTCCATTCCGTTCCATTCCATTCCGTTCTACTCGGGTTGATTCCATGCCACTCCATTCCATTCCGTTCCATTCCGTTCCGTTCCGTTCCGTTCTACTCGGGTTGAATCCATTCTATTCCATTCCATTCCATTCCATTCCTTTCCATTCCATTCCATTCCATTCCGTTCTACTCGGGTTGATCATTCCATTCCATTCCGTTCTACTCGGGTTCATTCCATTCCATTCCGTTCCGTTCCATTCCGTTCCGTTCCATTCCATTCCATTCCATTCCATTCCGTTCTACTCGGGTTGATTCCATTCTATTCCATTCCATTCCATTATATTCCATTCCATTCCATTCCATTCCATTCCATACCGTTCCATTCCATTCCGTTCAACTCGGGTTGATTCCATTCTATTCCATTCCATTCAATTCCATTCCATTCCATTCCATTCCGTTCCATTCCATTCCAATCCGTTCTACTCGGGTTGATTCCATTCCATTCCGTTCCGTTCCGTTCCGATCCGCTCCGTTCCGTTCTACTCGTGTTGATTCCACTCTATTCCATTCCATTCCATTCCATTCCATTCCATTCCATTCCATTCCATTCCGTTCTTCTCGGGTTGATCATTCCATTCCATTCCATTCCATTCCACTCCATTCCATTCCGTTCCGTTCTACTCGGGTTGATCATTCCATTCCATTCCATTCCATTCCATTCCATTCCATTCCATTCCATTCCATTCCGTTCTACTCGGTTGATTCCATTCCATTCCATTCCATTCCTTTCCATTCCTTTCCATTCCATTCCATTCCATTCCATTCCATTCCATTCCATTCTACTCGGGCTGATTCCAATCTACTCAATTCCATTCTATTCGATTCCATTCGATTCCCTTCGATTCAATTCGATTCCATTCCATTCCATTCCATTCCATTCCATTCCATTCCATTCCATTCCGTTCTACTCGGGTTCATTCCATTCCATTCTGTTCCGTTCCATTCCGTTCCGTTCCATTCCATTCCATTCCATTCCATTCCATTCCATTCCATTCCATTCCATTCCATTCTATTCAATTCCATTAAGTTCTACTCAGGTTGATTCCCTTCCAATCCATGCCGTTCCATTCCATTCCGTTCCGTTCCGTTCTACTCGGGTTGATTCCATTCTATTCCATTCCATTCCATTCGATTCCACTCGATTCCATTCGATTCCGTTCGATTCCATTCCATTCCATTCCATTCCATTCCATTCCGTTCTACTCGTGTTGATTCCATTCCACTCCATTCCTTTCCGTTCCATTCCATTCCATTCCATTCCATTCCATTCTACTCGGGTTGATCATTCCATTCCATTCCATTCCATTCCATTCCATTCCATTCCATTCCATTCTACTCGGGTTCATTCCATTCCATTCCTTTCCGTTCCATTCCATTCCATTCCATTCCATTCCATTGCATTCCATCCCGTTGTACTCGGGTTCTTTCCATTCCATTCCGTTCCGTTCCGTTCCTTTCCGTTCCGTTCCATTCCATTCCATTCCATTCCATTCCATTCCATTCCACTCCGTTCTACTCGGGTTGATTCCATTCTATTCCATTCCATTCCATTCCATTCCATTCCATTCCGTTCTACTCGGGTTGATTCCATTCCATTCTATTCCGTTCCGTTCCGTTCCGTTCCGTTCCGTTCTACTCGGGTTGATTCCATTCTATTCCATTCCATTCCATTCCATTCCATTCCATTCCATTCCATTCCATTCAGTTCCACTCGGGTTGATCATTGCATTCCATTCCATTCCATTCCATTCCATTCCATTCCATTCCTTTCTAGTCGGGTTCATTCCATTCCATTCCGTTCCATTCCGTTCCATTCTGTTCCGTTCCGTTCCGTTCTATTCCATTCCATTCCATTCCATTCCGTTCTACTCTGGTTGATTCCATTCTATTCCGTTCCATTCCATTCCGTTCCATTCCATTCCATTCCATTCCATTAAATTCCATTCCGTTCTACTCGGGTTGATTCCATTCCGTTCCGTTCCGTTCCGTTCCGTTAAGTTCCGTTCTACTCTGGTTGACTCCATTCAATTCCATTCCATTCCATTCCATTCCATTCCATTCCATTCTATTCCATTCCATTCCGTTCTACTCGGGTTGTTCATTGAATTCCATTCCATTCCATTCCATTCCATTCCATTCCATTCCATTCCATTCTGTTCCGTTCTACTCGGGTTGATCATTCCATTCCATTCCATTCCATTCCATTCCATTCCATTCCATTCCATTCCATTCCATTCCCTTCCATTCCATTCCATTCCATTCCGTTCTACTCGGCCTGATTCCATTCTATTCCATTCCATTCGATTCCATTCCATTCGATTCCATCCCATTCCATTCCATTCCATTCCATTCCATTCCATTCCATTCTATTCTTCTCGGCTTGATTCCATTCCATTCCATTGCATTCTGTTCAGTTCCATTCCATTCCATTCCATTCCGTTTTACTCGGGTTGATCATTCCATTCCATTCCATTCCTTTCCATTCCGTTCCGTTCTGCTCGTGTTGATCATTCCATTAAATTCCATTCCATTCCATTCCATTCCATTCCATTCCTTTCCATTCGACTCCATTCCATTCCATTCCATTCCATTCCATTCCATTCCATTCCATTCCATTCCATTCCGTTCCGTTCTACTCGGGTTTATTCCATTCTATTCCATTCCATTCCGTTCTGCTCGGGTTGATCATTCCATTCCATTCCATTCCATTCCATTCCATTCCATTCCATTCCATTCCATTCCATTCCATTCCATTCCACTGCATTCCATTCCGTTCTACTCGGGTTCATTCCATTCCATTCCATTGCATTCCATTCCATTCCATTCCATTCCATTCCATTCCATTCTACTCGGGTTGTTTCCATTCTATTCCATTCCATTCCATTCCATTGCATTCCATTCCATTCCTTTCCATTCCATTCCATTCCATTCCAATCCATTCCATTCCGTTCCATTCCATTCCATTCCATTCCATTCCATTCCATTCCATTCCGTTCTACTCGGGTTGATTCCATTCTATTCCACTCCATTCCATTCCATTCCATTCCATTCCTTTCCGTTCTACTTGAGTTCATTCCATTCCGTTCCGTTCCGTTCCATTCCGTTCCATTCTATTCCATTCCATTCCGTTCTACTCGAGTTGATTCCATTCTACTCCATTGCATTCCATTCGATTCCATTCCGTTCTACTCGGGTTAATCATTCCATTCCATTCCATTCCATTCCATTCCATTCCATTCCGTTGCATTCCATTCCATTCCATTCCATTCCTGTCCATTCCGTTCTACTCGGGTTGAATCCATTCTATTCCATTCCATTCCATTCCATTCCATTCCATTCCATTCCATTCCATTCCGTTCAACTCGGGTTGATTCCATTCTATTCCATTCCATTCCATTCCATTCCATTCCATTCCGTTCTACTCGGGTTGATCATTCCATTCCATTCCATTCCATTCCATTCCATTCCATTCCATTCCATTGCATTCCGTTCTACTCGGGTGGATCGTTCCATTCCATTCCATTCTGTTCCATTCCATTCCATTCCTTTCCATTCCGTTCTACTCGGGTTGATTCCATTCTATTCCATTCCATTCCATTAGATTCCATTTGATTCCATTCCATTCCATTCCATTCCATTCCATTCTATTCAATTCCATTCCGTTCTACTCAGGTTGATTCCCTTCCACTCCATCCCGTTCCATTCCATTCCGTTCCGTTCCGTTCTACTCGGGTTGATTCCATTCTATTCCATTCCATTCCATTCCATTCTTTTCTACTCGGGTTGATCATTCCATTCCATTCTATTCCATTCCATTCCATTCCATTCCATTCCATTCCATTCCATTCCATTCCGTTCTACTCGGGTTCTTTCCATTCCGTTCCATTCCATTCCGTTCTACTCGGGTTGATTCCATGCCACTCCATTCCATTCCGTTCCATTCCGTTCCGTTCCGTTCCGTTCTACTCGGGTTGAATCCATTCTATTCCATTCCATTCCATTCCATTCCATTCCATTCCATTCCATTCCATTCCGTTCTTCTTGGGTTGATCATTCCATTCCATTCCATTCCATTCCACTCCATTCCATTCCGTTCCGTTCTACTCGGGTTGATCATTCCATTCCATTCCATTCCATTCCATTCCATTCCGTTCTACTCGGGTTGATTCCATTCTATTCCATTCCATTCCATTCCATTCCATTCCATTCGATTCCATTCCATTCCATTCCATTCCATTCCATTCCATTCCGTTCTACTCAGGTTGATTCCATTCCATTCCATTCCATTCCTTTCCATTCCTTTCCATTCCATTCCATTCCATTCCATTCCATTCCATTCCATTCCATTCCATTCTACTCGGGTTGATTCCATTCTACTCAATTCCATTCTACTCGATTCCATTCGATTCCCTTCGATTCCATTCGATTCCATTCCATTCCATTCCATTCCATTCCATTCCATTCCATTCCGTTCTACTCGGGTTGATCATTCCATTCCATTCCATTCCATTCCATTCCATTCCATTCCATTCCATTCCATTCCATTCCGTTCTACTCGGGTGGATCGTTCCCTTCCATTCCATTCTGTTCCATTCCATTCCATTCCTTTCCATTCCGTTCTACTCGGGTTGATTCCATTCTATTCCATTCCATTCCATTAGATTCCAATTGATTCCATTCCATTCCATTCCATTCCATTCCATTCTATTCAATTCCATTCCGTTCTACTCAGGTTGATTCCCTTCCACTCCATCCCGTTCCATTCCATTCCGTTCCGTTCCGTTCTACTCGGGTTGATTCCATTCTATTCCATTCCATTCCATTCCATTCCGTTCTACTCGGGTTGATCATTCCATTCCATTCTATTCCATTCCATTCCATTCCATTCCATTCCATTCCATTCCATTCCATTCCATTCCGTTCTACTCGGGTTCTTTCCATTCCGTTCCATTCCATTCCGTTCTACTCGGGTTGATTCCATGCCACTCCATTCCATTCCGTTCCATTCCGTTCCGTTCCGTTCCGTTCTACTCGGGTTGAATCCATTCTATTCCATTCCATTCCATTCCATTCCATTCCATTCCATTCCGTTCTTCTCGGGTTGATCATTCCATTCCATTCCATTCCATTCCACTCCATTCCATTCCGTTCCGTTCTACTCGGGTTGATCATTCCATTCCATTCCATTCCATTCCATTCCATTCCGTTCTACTCGGGTTTATTCCATTCTATTCCATTCCATTCCATTCCATTCCATTCCATTCGATTCGATTCCATTCCATTCCATTCCATTCCATTCCATTCCATTCCATTCCGTTCCACTCAGGTTGATTCCATTCCATTCCATTCCATTCCTTTCCATTCCTTTCCATGCCATTCTATTCCATTCCATTCCATTCCATTCCATTCTACTCGGGTTGATTCCATTCTACTCAATTCCATTCTATTCGATTCCATTCGATTCCCTTCGATTCCATTCGATTCCATTCCATTCCATTCCATTCCATTCCATTCCATTCCATTCCATTCCGTTCTACTCGGGTTCATTCCATTCCATTCCGTTCCGTTCCATTCCGTTCCGTTCCATTCCATTCCATTCCATTCCATTCCATTCCGTTCTACTCGGGTTGATTCCATTCTATTCCATTCCATTCGATTCCATTCCATTCCATTCCATTCCATTCCATTCCATTCCATTCCATTCCATTCCATTCCATTCCATTCCATTCCATTCCGTTCAACTCGGGTTGATTCCATTCTATTCCATTCCATTCCATTCCATTCCATTCCATTCCATTCCATTCCATTCCATTCCATTCCAATCCGTTCTCCTCGGGTTGATTCCATTCCATTCCGTTCCGTTCCGTTTCGTTCAGTTCCGTTCGGTTCCGTTCTACTCGGGTTGATTCCACTCTATTCCATTCCATTCCATTCCATTCCATTCCATTCCATTCCATTCCGTTCTACTCGGGTTGATCATTCCATTCCATTCCATTCCATTCCAATCCATTCCATTCCGTTCCGTTCTACTCGGGTTGATCATTCCATTCCATTCCATTCCATTCCATTCCATTCCATTCCATTCCATTCCATTCCGTTCTACTCGGGTTGATTCCATTCTATTCCACTCCATTCCATTCCATTCCATTCCATTCCTTTCCGTTCTACTTGAGTTCATTCCATTCCGTTCCGTTCCGTTCCGTTCCGTTCCATTCTATTCCATTCCATTCCGTTCTACTCGAGTTGATTCCATTCTACTCCATTCCATTCCATTCGACTCCATTCCGTTCTACTCGGGTTAATCATTCCATTCCATTCCATTCCATTCCATTCCATTCCATTGCATTCCATTCCGTTGCATTCCATTCCATTCCATTCCATTCCTGTCCATTCCGTTCTACTCGGGTTGAATCCATTCTATTCCATTCCATTCTATTCCATTCCATTCCATTCCATTCCATTCCATTCCATTCCGCTCACCTCGGGTTGATTCCATTCTATTCCATTCCATTCCATTCCATTCCATTCCATTCCGTTCTACTCGGGTTGATCATTCCATTCCATTCCATTCCATTCCATTCCATTCCATTCCATTCCGTTCTATTCGGGTGGATCGTTCCATTCCATTCCATTCTGTTCCATTCCATTCCATTCCTTTCCATTGCGTTCTACTCGGGTTGATCATTCCATTCCATTCCATTCCATTCCATTCCATTCCATTCTATTCAATTCCATTCCGTTCAACTCAGGTTGATTCCCTTCCACTCCATCCCGTTCCATTCCATTCCGTTCCGTTCCGTTCTACTCGGGTTGATTCCATTCTATTCCATTCCATTCCATTCCATTCCGTTCTACTCGGGTTGATCATTCCATTCCATTCCATTCCATTCCATTCCATTCCATTCCATTCCATTCCATTCCATTCCATTCCATTCCATTCCGTTCTACTCGGGTTCTTTCCATTCCGTTCCATTCCATTCCGTTCTACTCGGGTTGATTCCATGCCACTCCATTCCATTCCGTTCCATTCCGTTCCGTTCCGTTCCGTTCTACTCGGGTTGAATCCATTCTATTCCATTCCATTCCATTCCATTCCATTCCATTCCATTCCATTCCATTCCGTTCTACTCGGGTTGATCATTCCATTCCATTCCGTTCTACTCGGGTTCATTCCATTCCATTCCGTTCCGTTCCATTCCGTTCCGTTCCATTCCATTCCTTTCCATTCCATTCCGTTCTACTCGGGTTGATTCCATTCTATTCCATTCCATTCCATTCCATTCCATTCCATTCCATTCCATTCCATTCCATTCCATTCCATTCCATTCCATACCGTTCCATTCCATTCCGTTCAACTCGGGTTGATTCCATTCTATTCCATTCCATTCCATTCCATTCCATTCCATTCCATTCCATTCCATTCCATTCCATACCGTTCCATTCCATTCTGTTCAACTCGGGTTGATTCCATTCTATTCCATTCCATTCCATTCCATTCCATTCCATTCCATTCCAATCCGTTCTACTCGGGTTGATTCCATTCCATTCCGTTCCGTTCCGTTCCGATCCGCTCTGTTCCGTTCTACTCGGGTTGATTCCACTCCATTCCATTCCATTCCATTCCATTCCATTCCATTCCATTCCATTCCATTCCGTTCTACTCGGGTTGATCATTCCATTCCATTCCATTCCATTCCATTCCACTCCATTCCATTCCGTTCCGTTCTACTCGGGTTGATCATTCCATTCCATTCCATTCCATTCCATTCCATTCCATTCCATTCCATTCCATTCCATTCCATTCCGTTCTACTCGGGTTGATCATTCCATTCCATTCCGTTCTACTCGGGTTCATTCCATTCCATTCCGTTCCGTTCCATTCCGTTCCGTTCCATTCCATTCCTTTCCATTCCATTCCGTTCTACTCGGGTTGATTCCATTCTATTCCATTCCATTCCATTCCATTCCATTCCATTCCATTCCATTCCATTCCATTCCATACCGTTCCATTCCATTCCGTTCAACTCGGGTTGATTCCATTCCATTCCATTCCATTCCATTCCATTCCATTCCATTCCATTCCATTCCATTCCATTCCATACCGTTCCATTCCATTCTGTTCAACTCGGGTTGATTCCATTCTATTCCATTCCATTCCATTCCATTCCATTCCATTCCATTCCAATCCGTTCTACTCGGGTTGATTCCATTCCATTCCGTTCCGTTCCGTTCCGATCCGCTCCGTTCCGTTCTACTCGGGTTGATTCCACTCCATTCCATTCCATTCCATTCCATTCCATTCCATTCCATTCCATTCCATTCCGTTCTACTCGGGTTGATCATTCCATTCCATTCCATTCCATTCCATTCCACTCCATTCCATTCCGTTCCGTTCTACTCGGGTTGATCATTCCATTCCATTCCATTCCATTCCATTCCATTCCATTCTACTCGGGTTGATTCCATTCTATTCCATTCCATTCCATTCCATTACATTCGATTCGATTCCATTCCATTCCATTCCATTCCATTCCGTTCTACTCAGATTGATTCCATTCCATTCCATTCCATTCCTTTCCATTCCTTTCCATTCCATTCCATTCCATTCCATTCCATTCCATTCCACTCGGGTTGATTCCATTCTACTCAATTCCATTCTATTCGATTCCATTCGATTCCCTTCGATTCCATTCGATTCCATTCCATTCCATTCCATTCCATTCCATACCGTTCTACTCGGGTTCATTCCATTCCATTCCGTTCTGTTCTATTCCGTTCCGTTCCATTCCATTCCATTCCGTTCCATTCCATTCCACTCCATTCCATTCCGTTCCGTTCTACTCGGGTTGATCATTCCATTCCATTCCATTCCATTCCATTCCATTCCGTTCTACTCGGGTTTATTCCATTCTATTCCATTCCATTCCATTCCATTCCATTCCATTCGATTCGATTCCATTCCATTCCATTCCATTCCATTCCATTCCATTCCATTCCGTTCCACTCAGGTTGATTCCATTCCATTCCATTCCATTCCTTTCCATTCCTTTCCATGCCATTCCATTCCATTCCATTCCATTCCATTCCATTCTACTCGGGTTGATTCCATTCTACTCAATTCCATTCTATTCGATTCCATTCGATTCCCTTCGATTCCATTCGATTCCATTCCATTCCATTCCATTCCATTCCATTCCATTCCATTCCATTCCATTCCGTTCTACTCGGGTTCATTCCATTCCATTCCGTTCCGTTCCATTCCGTTCCGTTCCATTCCATTCCATTCCATTCCATTCCATTCCGTTCTACTCGGGTTGATTCCATTCTATTCCATTCCATTCGATTCCATTCCATTCCATTCCATTCCATTCCATTCCATTCCATTCCGTTCAACTCGGGTTGATTCCATTCTATTCCATTCCATTCCATTCCATTCCATTCCATTCCATTCCATTCCATTCCATTCCATTCCATTCCAATCCGTTCTCCTCGGGTTGATTCCATTCCATTCCGTTCCGTTCCGTTTCGTTCAGTTCCGTTCGGTTCCGTTCTACTCGGGTTGATTCCACTCTATTCCATTCCATTCCATTCCATTCCATTCCATTCCATTCCATTCCGTTCTACTCGGGTTGATCATTCCATTCCATTCCATTCCATTCCAATCCATTCCATTCCGTTCCGTTCTACTCGGGTTGATCATTCCATTCCATTCCATTCCATTGCATTCCATTCCATTCCATTCCATTCCATTCCGTTCTACTCGGGTTGATTCCATTCTATTCCACTCCATTCCATTCCATTCCATTCCATTCCTTTCCGTTCTACTTGAGTTCATTCCATTCCGTTCCGTTCCGTTCCGTTCCGTTCCATTCTATTCCATTCCATTCCGTTCTACTCGAGTTGATTCCATTCTACTCCATTCCATTCCATTCGACTCCATTCCGTTCTACTCGGGTTAATCATTCCATTCCATTCCATTCCATTCCATTCCATTCCATTCCATTCCATTCCGTTGCATTCCATTCCATTCCATTCCATTCCTGTCCATTCCGTTCTACTCGGGTTGAATCCATTCTATTCCATTCCATTCTATTCCATTCCATTCCATTCCATTCCATTCCATTCCATTCCGTTCAACTCGGGTTGATTCCATTCTATTCCATTCCATTCCATTCCATTCCATTCCATTCCGTTCTACTCGGGTTGATCATTCCATTCCATTCCATTCCATTCCATTCCATTCCATTCCATTCCATTCCGTTCTATTCGGGTGGATCGTTCCATTCCATTCCATTCTGTTCCATTCCATTCCATTCCTTTCCATTGCGTTCTACTCGGGTTGATCATTCCATTCCATTCCATTCCATTCCATTCCATTCCATTCTATTCAATTCCATTCCGTTCAACTCAGGTTGATTCCCTTCCACTCCATCCCGTTCCATTCCATTCCGTTCCGTTCCGTTCTACTCGGGTTGATTCCATTCTATTCCATTCCATTCCATTCCATTCCGTTCTACTCGGGTTGATCATTCCATTCCATTCCATTCCATTCCATTCCATTCCATTCCATTCCATTCCATTCCATTCCGTTCTACTCGGGTTCTTTCCATTCCGTTCCATTCCATTCCGTTCTACTCGGGTTGATTCCATGCCACTCCATTCCATTCCGTTCCATTCCGTTCCGTTCCGTTCCGTTCTACTCGGGTTGAATCCATTCTATTCCATTCCATTCCATTCCATTCCATTCCATTCCATTCCATTCCATTCCGTTCTACTCGGGTTGATCATTCCATTCCATTCCGTTCTACTCGGGTTCATTCCATTCCATTCCGTTCCGTTCCATTCCGTTCCGTTCCATTCCATTCCTTTCCATTCCATTCCGTTCTACTCGGGTTGAATCCATTCTATTCCATTCCATTCCATTCCATTCCATTCCATTCCATTCCATTCCATTCCATACCGTTCCATTCCATTCCGTTCAACTCGGGTTGATTCCATTCTATTCCATTCCATTCCATTCCATTCCATTCCATTCCATTCCATTCCATTCCATTCCATTCCATACCGTTCCATTCCATTCTGTTCAACTCGGGTTGATTCCATTCTATTCCATTCCATTCCATTCCATTCCATTCCATTCCATTCCAATCCGTTCTACTCGGGTTGATTCCATTCCATTCCGTTCCGTTCCGTTCCGATCCGCTCCGTTCCGTTCTACTCGGGTTGATTCCACTCCATTCCATTCCATTCCATTCCATTCCATTCCATTCCATTCCATTCCATTCCGTTCTACTCGGGTTGATCATTCCATTCCATTCCATTCCATTCCATTCCACTCCATTCCATTCCGTTCCGTTCTACTCGGGTTGATCATTCCATTCCATTCCATTCCATTCCATTCCATTCCATTCCATTCCATTCCATTCCATTCCATTCCATTCCGTTCTACTCGGGTTGATCATTCCATTCCATTCCGTTCTACTCGGGTTCATTCCATTCCATTCCGTTCCGTTCCATTCCGTTCCGTTCCATTCCATTCCTTTCCATTCCATTCCGTTCTACTCGGGTTGATTCCATTCTATTCCATTCCATTCCATTCCATTCCATTCCATTCCATTCCATTCCATTCCATTCCATACCGTTCCATTCCATTCCGTTCAACTCGGGTTGATTCCATTCCATTCCATTCCATTCCATTCCATTCCATTCCATTCCATTCCATTCCATTCCATTCCATACCGTTCCATTCCATTCTGTTCAACTCGGGTTGATTCCATTCTATTCCATTCCATTCCATTCCATTCCATTCCATTCCATTCCAATCCGTTCTACTCGGGTTGATTCCATTCCATTCCGTTCCGTTCCGTTCCGATCCGCTCCGTTCCGTTCTACTCGGGTTGATTCCACTCCATTCCATTCCATTCCATTCCATTCCATTCCATTCCATTCCATTCCGTTCTACTCGGGTTGATCATTCCATTCCATTCCATTCCATTCCATTCCACTCCATTCCATTCCGTTCCGTTCTACTCGGGTTGATCATTCCATTCCATTCTATTCCATTCCATTCCATTCCATTCCATTCTACTCGGGTTGATTCCATTCTATTCCATTCCATTCCATTCCATTACATTCGATTCGATTCCATTCCATTCCATTCCATTCCATTCCGTTCTACTCAGATTGATTCCATTCCATTCCATTCCATTCCTTTCCATTCCTTTCCATTCCATTCCATTCCATTCCATTCCATTCCATTCCACTCGGGTTGATTCCATTCTACTCAATTCCATTCTATTCGATTCCATTCGATTCCCTTCGATTCCATTCGATTCCATTCCATTCCATTCCATTCCATTCCATACCGTTCTACTCGGGTTCATTCCATTCCATTCCGTTCTGTTCTATTCCGTTCCGTTCCATTCCATTCCATTCCGTTCCATTCCATTCCATTCCATTCCATTCCATTCCGTTCTACTCGGGTTCATTCCATTCCGTTCCGTTCCGTTCCGTTCCGTTCTGTTCCGTTCTACTCGGGTTGATTCCATTCTATTCCATTCCTTTCCATTCCATTCCATTCCATTCCATTCCATTCCATTCCATTCCATTCCTCTCTGTTCCATTCCATTCCGTTCTACTTGGGTTGATCATGCCATTCCATTCCATTCCATTCCATTCAATTCCATTCCGTTCCGTTCTACTCGGGTGGATCATTCCATTCCATTCCATTCCATTCCATTCCATTCCATTCCATTCCATTCCATTCCGTTCCGTTCTACTCGGGTTGATTCCATTCTATTCCATTCCATTCCATTCGATTCCACTCGATTCCATTCGATTCCGTTCGAGTCCATTCCATTGCTTTCCATTCCATTCCATTCCGTTCAACTCGGGTTGATTCCATTCTATTCCATTCCATTACATTCAATTCCATTCCATTCCATTCCAATCCGTTCTACTCGGGTTGATTCCATTCCATTCCGTTCCGTTCCGTTCCGTTCCGTTCCGTTCGGCTCTACTCGGGTTGATTCCACTCTATTCCATTCCATTCCGTTCCATTCCATTCCATTCCGTTCTACTCGGGTTGATCATTCCATTCCATTCCATTCCGTTCCATTCCATTCCGTTCTACACGGGTTGATCTTTCCATTCCATTCCATTCCATTCCATTCCATTCCATTCCATTCCATTCCGTTCTACTCGGGTTGATTCCATTCTATTCCACTCCATTCCATTCCATTCCTTTCCATTCCATTCCAATCCATTCCATTCCATTCCATTCCATTCCATTCCATTCCAATCCGTTCTACTCGGGTTGATTCCATTCCATTCCATTCCGTTCCGTTCCGTTCCGTTCCGTTCTACTCGGGTTGATTCCACTCTATTCCATTCCATTCCATTCCATTCCTTTCTACTCGGATTGATCATTCCATTCCATTCCATTCCATTCCATTCCATTCCATTTCATTCCATTCCGTTCCATTCTACTTGGGTTGATCATTCCTTTCCATTCCATTCCATTCCATTCCATTCCAATCCATTCAATTCCGTTCTACTCGGGTTCATTCCATTCCATTCCATTCCTTTCCATTCCACTCCATACCATTCCATTCCGTTCTACTCGGGTTGATTCCATTCTATTCAATTCCATCCCATTCCATTCCATTCCATTCAATTCCATTCCATTCCATTCCATTCCATTCCATTCCATTCCATTCCATTCGATTCCATTCCACTCCATTCCATTCCATTCCATTCCATTCTATTCCATTCCATTCTATTCTACTCGGGTTGATTCCATTCCATTCCATTGCATTCTGTTCCGTTCCATTCTGTTCCGTTCCGTTCCGTTCTACTCTGGTTGATTCCAATCTATTCCATTCCATTCCATTCCATTCCATTCCATTCCATTCCATTCCATTCCATTCCATTCTGTTCTACTCGGGTTGATCATTCCATTCCATTCCATCCCATTCCATTCCATTCCGTTCCATTCCATTCCGTTCCATTCCATTCCATTCCATTCCATTCCATTCCATTCCATTCCGTTCAACTCGGGTTGATTCCATTCCATTCCATTCCATTCCATTCCATTCCATTCCATTCCATTCCATTCCATTCCGTTCAACTCGGGTTGATTCCATTCTATTCCATTCCATTCCATTCCATTCCATTCAATTCCATTCCATTCCATTCCAATCCGTTCTACTCGGGTTGATTCCATTCCATTCCATTCCGTTCCGTTCCGTTCCATTCCGTTCCGTTCTACTCGGGTTGGTTCCACTCTATTCCATTCCATTCCATTCCATTCCTTTCTACTCGGATTGATCATTCCATTCCATTCCATTCCATTCCATTCCATTCCATTCCATTTCATTCCATTCCGTTCCATTCTACTTGGGTTGATCATTCCTTTCCATTCCATTCCATTCCATTCCATTCCAATCCATTCAATTCCGTTCTACTCGGGTTCATTCCATTCCATTCCATTCCTTTCCATTCCACTCCATACCATTCCATTCCGTTCTACTCGGGTTGATTCCATTCCATTCAATTCCATTCCATTCCATTCCATTCCATTCCATTCCATTCCATTCCATTCGGTTGATTCCATTCTATTCCATTCCATTCCATTCGATTCGATTCGATTCTATTCCATTCCATTCCATTCCATTCCATTCCGTTCTACTCGGGTTCATTCCATTCCGTTCCGTTCCGTTCCGTTCCATTCCATTCCATTCCATTCCGTTCTACTCGGGTTGATTCCATTCTACTCCATTCCATTCCATTCGATTCCATTCCATTCCATTCCATTCCATTCCGTTCTACTCGGGTTCATTCCATTCCGTTACGTTCCGTTCCATTCCGTTCCGTTCCATTCCATTCCATTCCATTCCATTCCATTCCATTCCATTCCATTCCATTCCATTCCGTTCTACTCGGGTTGATTCCATTCTATTCCATTCCATTCCATTCCATTCCATTCCATTCCATTCCAATCCGTTCTACTCGGGTTGATTCCGTTCCATTCCGTTCTATTCCGTTCCATTCCATTCCATTCCATTCCATTCCATTCCGTTCTACTCGGGTTGATTCCATTCTATTCCATTCCATTCCATTCCATTCCATTCCATTCCATTCCATTCCATTCCATTCCATTCCGTTCAACTCGGGTTGATTCCATTCTATTCCATTCCATTCCATTCTATTCCACTCGATTCCATTCGATTCCGTTCGATTCCATTCCATTGCTTTCCATTCCATTCCATTCCGTTCAACTCGGGTTGATTCCATTCTATTCCATTCCATTACATTCAATTCCATTCCATTCCATTCCAATCCGTTCTACTCGGGTTTATTCCATTCCATTCCGTTCCGTTCCGTTCCGTTCCGTTCCGTTCGGCTCTACTCGGGTTGATTCCACTCTATTCCTTTCCATTCCGTTCCATTCCATTCCATTCCGTTCTACTCGGGTTGATCATTCCATTCCATTCCATTCCGTTCCATTCCATTCCGTTCTACTCGGGTTGATCTTTCCATTCCATTCCATTCCATTCCATTCCATTCCATTCCATTCCATTCCGTTCTACTCGGGTTGATTCCATTCTATTCCACTCCATTCCATTCCATTCCTTTCCATTCCATTCCAATCCATTCCATTCCATTCCATTCCATTCCATTCCAATCCGTTCTACTCGGGTTGATTCCATTCCATTCCATTCCGTTCCGTTCCGTTCCGTTCCGTTCTACTCGGGTTGATTCCACTCTATTCCATTCCATTCCACTCCATTCCTTTCTACTCGGATTGATCATTCCATTCCATTCCATTCCATTCCATTCCATTCCATTTCATTCCATTCCGTTCCATTCTACTTGGGTTGATCATTCCTTTCCATTCCATTCCATTCCATTCCATTCCAATCCATTCAATTCCGTTCTACTCGGGTTCATTACATTCCATTCCATTCCTTTCCATTCCACTCCATACCATTCCATTCCGTTCTACTCGGGTTGATTCCATTCTATTCAATTCCATCCCATTCCATTCCATTCCATTCAATTCCATTCCATTCCATTCCATTCCATTCCATTCCATTCGATTCCATTCGATTCCATTCCACTCCATTCCATTCCATTCCATTCCATTCCATTCCATTCCATTCTATTCTACTCGGGTTGATTCCATTCCATTCCATTGCATTCTGTTCCGTTCCATTCTGTTCCGTTCCGTTCCGTTCTACTCTGGTTGATTCCAATCTATTCCATTCCATTCCATTCCATTCAATTCCATTCCATTCCATTCCATTCCATTCTGTTCTACTCGGGTTGATCATTCCATTCCATTCCATGCCATTCCATTCCATTCCATTCCATTCCATTCCGTTCCATTCCATTCCATTCCATTCCATTCCATTCCATTCCGTTCAACTCGGGTTGATTCCATTCCATTCCATTCCATTCCATTCCATTCCATTCCATTCCATTCCATTCCATTCCATTCCGTTCAACTCGGGTTGATTCCATTCTATTCCATTCCATTCCATTCCATTCCATTCAATTCCATTCCATTCCATTCCAATCCGTTCTACTCGGGTTGATTCCATTCCATTCCATTCCGTTCCGTTCCGTTCCATTCCGTTCCGTTGTACTCGGGTTGATTCCACTCTATTCCATTCCATTCCATTCCATTCCTTTCTACTCGAATTGATCATTCCATTCCATTCCATTCCATTCCATTCCATTCCATTCCATTCCGTTCTACTCGGGTTGATCATTCCATTCCATTCCATTCCATTCCATTCCATTCCATTCCATTCCGTTCTACTCGGGTGGATCGTTCCATTCCATTCCATTCCGTTCCAGTCCATTCCATTGCTTTCCATTCCGTTCTACTCGGGTTGATTCCATTCAATTCATTCCATTCCATTAGATTCCATTTGATTCCATTCCATTCCATTCCATTCCATTCCATTCCATTCCATTCCATTCCATTCTATTCAATTCCATTCCGTTCTACTCAGGTTGATTCCCTTCCACTCCATCCCGTTCCATTCCATTCCGTTCCGTTCCGTTCTACTCGGGTTGATTCCATTCTATTCCATTCCATTCCATTCCATTCCGTTCTACTCGGGTTGATCATTCCATTCCATTCCATTCCATTCCATTCCATTCCATTCCATTCCATTCCATTCCATTCCATTCCATTCCATTTCATTCCGTTCTACTCGGGTTCTTTCCATTCCGTTCCTTTCCATTCCGTTCTTCTCGGGTTTATTCCATGCCACTCCATTCCATTCTGTTCCATTCCGTTCCGTTCCGTTCCGTTCTACTCGGGTTTAATCCATTCTATTCCATTCCATTCCATTCCATTCCATTCCATTCCATTCCATTCCATTCCGTTCTACTCGGGTTGATCATTCCATTCCATTCCGTTCTACTCGGGTTCATTCCATTCCATTCCGTTCCGTTCCATTCCGTTCCGTTCCATTCCATTCCATTCCATTCCATTCCGTTCTACTCGGGTTGATTCCATTCTATTCCATTCCATTCCATTATATTCCATTCCATTCCATTCCATTCCATTCCATACCGTTCCATTCCATTCCGTTCAACTCAGGTTGATTCCATTCTATTCCATTCCATTCCATTCCATTCCATTCCATTCCATTCCATTCCAATCCGTTCTACTCGGGTTGATTCCATTCCATTCCGTTCCGTTCCGTTCCGATCCGCTCCGTTCCGTTCTACTCGGGTTGATTCCACTCTATTCCATTCCATTCCATTCCATTCCATTCCATTCCATTCCATTCCATTCCGTTCTTCTCGGGTTGATCATTCCATTCCATTCCATTCCATTCCACTCCATTCCATTCCGTTCCGTTCTACTCGGGTTGATCATTCCATTCCATTCCATTCCATTCCATTCCATTCCATTCTACTCGGGTTGATTCCATTCTATTCCATTCCATTCCATTCGATTCCATTCGATTCGATTCCATTCGATTCCATTCCATTCCATTCCATTCCGTTCTACTCAGGTTGATTCCATTCCATTCCATTCCTTTCCATTCCTTTCCATTCCATTCCATTCCATTCCATTCCATTCCATTCCATTCTACTCGGGTTGATTCCATTCTACTCAATTCCATTCTATTCGATTCCATTCGATTCCCTTCGATTCCATTCGATTCCATTCCATTCCGTTCTACAAGGGTTCATTCAATTCTTTCCGTTCCGTTGCATTCCGTTCCGTTCCATTCCATTCCATTCCATTCCATTCCGTTCTACTCGGGTTGATTCCATTCTATTCCATTCCATTCGATTCCATTCCATTCCATTCCATTCCATTCCATTCCATTCCATTCCATTCCATTCCATTCCATTCCATTCCATTCCGTTCAACTCGGGTTGATTCCATTCTATTCCATTCCATTCCATTCCATTCCATTCCAATCCGTTCTTCTCGGGTTGATTCCATTCCATTCCGTTCCGTTCCGTTTCGTTCCGTTCCGTTCCGTTCCGTTCTACTCGGGTTGATTCCACTCTATTCCATTCCATTCCATTCCATTCCATTCCATTCCATTCCATTCCATTCCGTTCTACTCGGGTTGATCATTCCATTCCATTCCATTCCATTCCAATCCATTCCATTCCGTTCCATTCCATTCCATTCCATTCCATTCCATTCCATTCCGTTCTACTCGGGTTGATTCCATTCTATTCCACTCCATTCCATTCCATTCCATTCCATTCCTTTCCGTTCTACTTGAGTTCATTCCATTCCGTTCCGTTCCGTTCCGTTCCGTTCCATTCTATTCCATTCCATTCCGTTCTACTCGAGTTGATTCCATTCTACTCCATTGCATTCCATTCGATTCCATTCCGTTCTACTCGGGTTAATCATTCCATTCCATTCCATTCCATTCCATTCCATTCCATTCCGTTGCATTCCATTCCATTCCATTCCATTCCTGTCCATTCCGTTCTACTCGGGTTGAATCCATTCTATTCCATTCCATTCCATTCCATTCCATTCCATTCCATTCCATTCCATTCCATTCCGTTCAACTCGGGTTGATTCCATTCTATTCCATTCCATTCCATTCCATTCCATTCCATTCCATTCCGTTCTACTCGGGTTGATCATTCCATTCCATTCCATTCCATTCCATTCCATTCCATTCCATTCCGTTCTACTCGGGTGGATCGTTCCATTCCATTCCATTCTGTTCCATTCCATTCCATTCCTTTCCATTCCGTTCTACTCGGGTTGATTCCATTCTATTCCATTCCATTCCATTAGATTCCATTTGATTCCATTCCATTCCATTCCATTCCATTCCATTCTATTCAATTCTATTCCGTTCTACTCAGGTTGATTCCCTTCCACTCCATCCCGTTCCATTCCATTCCGTTCCGTTCCGTTCTACTCGGGTTGATTCCATTCTATTCCATTCCATTCCATTCCATTCCGTTCTACTCGGGTTGATCATTCCATTCCATTCTATTCCATTCCATTCCATTCCATTCCATTCCATTCCATTCCATTCCGTTCTACTCGGGTTCTTTCCATTCCGTTCCATTCCATTCCGTTCTACTCGGGTTGATTCCATGCCACTCCATTCCATTCCGTTCCATTCCGTTCCGTTCCGTTCCGTTCTACTCGGGTTGAATCCATTCTATTCCATTCCATTCCATTCCATTCCATTCCATTCCATTCCATTCCATTCCATTCCATTCCGTTCTTATTGGGTTGATCATTCCATTCCATTCCATTCCATTCCACTCCATTCCATTCCGTTCCGTTCTACTCGGGTTGATCATTCCATTCCATTCCATTCCATTCCATTCCATTCCGTTCTACTCGGGTTGATTCCATTCTATTCCATTCCATTCCATTCCATTCCATTCGATTCGATTCCATTCCATTCCATTCCATTCCATTCCATTCCATTCCGTTCTACTCAGGTTGATTCCATTCCATTCCATTCCATTCCTTTCCATTCCTTTCCATTCCATTCCATTCCATTCCATTCCATTCCATTCCATTCCATTCCATTCCATTCCATTCTACTCGGGTTGATTCCATTCTACTCAATTCCTTTCTACTCGATTCCATTCGATTCCTTTCGATTCCATTCGATTCCATTCCATTCCATTCCATTCCATTCCATTCCATTCCATTCCGTTCTACTCGGGTTGATCATTCCATTCCATTCCATTCCATTCCATTCCATTCCATTCCATTCCATTCCATTCCATTCCGTTCTACTCGGGTGGATCGTTCCCTTCCATTCCATTCTGTTCCATTCCATTCCATTCCTTTCCATTCCGTTCTACTCGGGTTGATTCCATTCTATTCCATTCCATTCCATTAGATTCCATTTGATTCCATTCCATTCCATTCCATTCCATTCCATTCTATTCAATTCCATTCCGTTCTACTCAGGTTGATTCCCTTCCACTCCATCCCGTTCCATTCCATTCCGTTCCGTTCCGTTCTACTCGGGTTGATTCCATTCTATTCCATTCCATTCCATTCCATTCCTTTCTACTCGAGTTGATTCCATTCTATTCCATTCCATTCCATTCGATTCCATTCAATTCCATTCGATTCCATTCCATTCCATTCCATTGAATTCCATTCCATTCCATTGAATTCCATTCCATTCCATTACATTCCATTCCATTCCATTCCATTCCATTCCATTCCGTTCTACTCGGGTTGATTCCATTCCATTCCATTCCATTCCATTCCATTCCATTCCATTCCATTCCATTCCATACCGTTCCATTCCATTCCGTTCAACTCGGGTTGATTCCATTCTATTCCATTCCATTCCATTCCATTCCATTCCATTCCATTCCATTCCATTCCATTCCATACCGTTCCATTCCATTCTGTTCAACTCGGGTTGATTCCATTCTATTCCATTCCATTCCATTCCATTCCATTCCATTCCATTCCAATCCGTTCTACTCGGGTTGATTCCATTCCATTCCGTTCCGTTCCGTTCCGATCCGCTCCGTTCCGTTCTACTCGGGTTGATTCCACTCCATTCCATTCCATTCCATTCCATTCCATTCCATTCCATTCCATTCCATTCCGTTCTACTCGGGTTGATCATTCCATTCCATTCCATTCCATTCCATTCCACTCCATTCCATTCCGTTCCGTTCTACTCGGGTTGATCATTCCATTCCATTCCATTCCATTCCATTCCATTCCATTCCATTCCATTCCATTCCATTCCATTCCATTCCGTTCTACTCGGGTTGATTCCATTCTATTCCATTCCATTCCATTCCATTCCATTCCATTCCATTCCATTCCATTCCATAACGTTCCATTCCATTCCGTTCAACTCGGGTTGATTCCATTCTATTCCATTCCATTCCATTCCATTCCATTCCATTCCATTCCATTCCATTCCATTCCATACCGTTCCATTCCATTCTGTTCAACTCGGGTTGATTCCATTCTATTCCATTCCATTCCATTCCATTCCATTCCATTCCATTCCAATCCGTTCTACTCGGGTTGATTCCATTCCATTCCGTTCCGTTCCGTTCCGATCCGCTCCGTTCCGTTCTACTCGGGTTGATTCCACTCCATTCCATTCCATTCCATTCCATTCCATTCCATTCCATTCCATTCCGTTCTACTCGGGTTGATCATTCCATTCCATTCCATTCCATTCCATTCCACTCCATTCCAATCCGTTCCGTTCTACTCGGGTTGATCATTCCATTCCATTCCATTCCATTCCATTCCATTCCATTCTACTCGGGTTGATTCCATTCTATTCCATTCCATTCCATCCCATTACATTCGATTCGATTCCATTCCATTCCATTCCATTCCATTCCGTTCTACTCAGATTGATTCCATTCCATTCCATTCCATTCCTTTCCATTCCTTTCCATTCCATTCCATTCCATTCCATTCCATTCCATTCCACTCGGGTTGATTCCATTCTACTCAATTCCATTCTATTCGATTCCATTCGATTCCCTTCGATTCCATTCGATTCCATTCCATTCCATTCCATTCCATTCCATACCGTTCTACTCGGGTTCATTCCATTCCATTCCGTTCTGTTCTATTCCGTTCCGTTCCATTCCATTCCATTCCGTTCCATTCCATTCCATTCCATTCCATTCCATTCCGTTCTACTCGGGTTCATTCCATTCCGTTCCGTTCCGTTCCGTTCCGTTCTGTTCCGTTCTACTCGGGTTGATTCCATTCTATTCCATTCCTTTCCATTCCATTCCATTCCATTCCATTCCATTCCATTCCATTCCATTCCATTCCTCTCTGTTCCATTCCATTCCGTTCTACTTGGGTTGATTATGCCATTCCATTCCATTCCATTCCATTCAATTCCATTCCGTTCCGTTCTACTCGGGTGGATCATTCCATTCCATTCCATTCCATTCCATTCCATTCCATTCCATTCCATTCCATTCCATTCCATTCCATTCCATTCCATTCCGTTCCGTTCTACTCGGGTTGATTCCATTCTATTCCATTCCATTCCATTCGATTCCACTCGATTCCATTCGATTCCGTTCGATTCCATTCCATTGCTTTCCATTCCATTCCATTCCGTTCAACTCGGGTTGATTCCATTCTATTCCATTCCATTACATTCAATTCCATTCCATTCCAATCCAATCCGTTCTACTCGGGTTGATTCCATTCCATTCCGTTCCGTTCCGTTCCGTTCCGTTCCGTTCGGCTCTACTCGGGTTGATTCCACTCTATTCCATTCCATTCCGTTCCATTCCATTCCATTCCGTTCTACTCGGGTTGATCATTCCATTCCATTCCATTCCGTTCCATTCCATTCCGTTCTACTCGGGTTGATCTTTCCATTCCATTCCATTCCATTCCATTCCATTCCGTTCTACTCGGGTTGATTCCATTCTATTCCACTCCATTCCATTCCATTCCTTTCCATTCCATTCCAATCCATTCCATTCCATTCCATTCCATTCCATTCCAATCCGTTCTACTCGGGTTGATTCCATTCCATTCCATTCCGTTCCGTTCCGTTCCGTTCCGTTCTACTCGGGTTGATTCCACTCTATTCCATTCCATTCCATTCCATTCCTTTCTACTCGGATTGATCATTCCATTCCATTCCATTCCATTCCATTCCATTCCATTTCATTCCATTCCGTTCCATTCTACTTGGGTTGATCATTCCTTTCCATTCCATTCCATTCCATTCCATTCCAATCCATTCAATTCCGTTCTACTCTGGTTCATTCCATTCCATTCCATTCCTTTCCATTCCACTCCATACCTTTCCATTCCGTTCTACTCGGGTTGATTCCATTCTATTCAATTCCATCCCATTCCATTCCATTCCATTCAATTCCATTCCATTCCATTCCATTCCATTCCATTCCATTCGATTCCATTCGATTCCATTCCACTCCATTCCATTCCATTCCATTCCATTCCATTCCATTCCATTCTATTCTACACGGGTTGATTCCATTCCATTCCATTGCATTCTGTTCCGTTCCATTCTGTTCCGTTCCGTTCCGTTCTACTCTGGTTGATTCCAATCTATTCCATTCCATTCCATTCCATTCCATTCCATTCCATTCCATTCCATTCCATTCCATTCTGTTCTACTCGGGTTGATCATTCCATTCCATTCCATGCCATTCCATTCCATTCCATTCCATTCCATTCCGTTCCATTCCATTCCATTCCATTCCATTCCATTCCATTCCGTTCAACTCGGGTTGATTCCGTTCCATTCCATTCCATTCCATTCCATTCCATTCCATTCCATTCCATTCCATTCCGTTCAACTCGGGTTGATTCCATTCTATTCCATTCCATTCCATTCCATTCCATTCAATTCCATTCCATTCCATTCCAATCCGTTCTACTCGGGTTGATTCCATTCCATTCCATTCCGTTCCGTTCCGTTCCATTCCGTTCCGTTCTACTCGGGTTGGTTCCACTCTATTCCATTCCATTCCATTCCATTCCTTTCTACTCGGATTGATCATTCCATTCCATTCCATTCCATTCCATTCCATTCCATTCCATTCCATTTCATTCCATTCCGTTCCATTCTACTTGGGTTGATCATTCCTTTCCATTCCATTCCATTCCATTCCATTCCATTCCAATCCATTCAATTCCGTTCTACTCGGGTTCATTCCATTCCATTCCATTCCTTTCCATTCCACTCCATACCATTCCATTCCGTTCTACTCGGGTTGATTCCATTCCATTCAATTCCATTCCATTCCATTCCATTCCATTCCATTCCATTCCATTCCATTCCATTCGGTTGATTCCATTCTATTCCATTCCATTCCATTCGATTCCATTCGATTCGATTCGATTCTATTCCATTCCATTCCATTCCATTCCATTCCGTTCTACTCGGGTTCATTCCATTCCGTTCCGTTCCGTTCCGTTCCATTCCATTCCATTCCATTCCGTTCTACTAGGGTTGATTCCATTCTACTCCATTCCATTCCATTCGATTCCATTCCATTCCATTCCATTCCATTCCGTTCTACTCGGGTTCATTCCATTCCGTTACGTTCCGTTCCATTCCGTTCCGTTCCATTCCATTCCATTCCATTCCATTCCATTCCATTCCATTCCATTCCATTCCATTCCGTTCTACTCGGGTTGATTCCATTCTATTCCATTCCATTCCATTCCATTCCATTCCATTCCATTCCAATCCGTTCTACTCGGGTTGATTCCGTTCCATTCCGTTCTATTCCGTTCCATTCCATTCCATTCCATTCCATTCCATTCCGTTCTACTCGGGTTGATTCCATTCTATTCCATTCCATTCCATTCCATTCCATTCCATTCCATTCCATTCCATTCCATTCCATTCCATTCCATTCCATTCCATTCCGTTGAACTCGGGTTGATTCCATTCTATTCCATTCCATTCCATTCTATTCCACTCGATTCCATTCGATTCCGTTCGATTCCATTCCATTGCTTTCCATTCCATTCCATTCCGTTCAACTCGGGTTGATTCCATTCTATTCCATTCCATTACATTCAATTCCATTCCATTCCATTCCAATCCGTTCTACTCGGGTTTATTCCATTCCATTCCGTTCCGTTCCGTTCCGTTCCGTTCCGTTCGGCTCTACTCGGGTTGATTCCACTCTATTCCATTCCATTCCGTTCCATTCCATTCCATTCCGTTCTACTCGGGTTGATCATTCCATTCCATTCCATTCCGTTCCATTCCATTCCGTTCTACTCGGGTTGATCTTTCCATTCCATTCCATTCCATTCCATTCCATTCCATTCCATTCCGTTCTACTCGGGTTGATTCCATTCTATTCCACTCCATTCCATTCCATTCCTTTCCATTCCATTCCAATCCATTCCATTCCATTCCATTCCATTCCATTCCAATCCGTTCTACTCGGGTTGATTCCATTCCATTCCATTCCGTTCCGTTCCGTTCCGTTCCGTTCTACTCGGGTTGATTCCACTCTATTCCATTCCATTCCACTCCATTCCTTTCTACTCGGATTGATCATTCCATTCCATTCCATTCCATTCCATTCCATTCCATTTCATTCCATTCCGTTCCATTCTACTTGGGTTGATCATTCCTTTCCATTCCATTCCATTCCATTCCATTCCAATCCATTCAATTCCGTTCTACTCGGGTTCATTACATTCCATTCCATTCCTTTCCATTCCACTCCATACCATTCCATTCCGTTCTACTCGGGTTGATTCCATTCTATTCAATTCCATCCAATTCCATTCCATTCCATTCAATTCCATTCCATTCCATTCCATTCCATTCCATTCCATTCGATTCCATTCGATTCCATTCCACTCCATTCCATTCCATTCCATTCCATTCCATTCCATTCCATTCTATTCTACTCGGGTTGATTCCATTCCATTCCATTGCATTCTGTTCCGTTCCATTCTGTTCCGTTCCGTTCCATTCTACTCTGGTTGATTCCAATCTATTCCATTCCATTCCATTCCATTCAATTCCATTCCATTCCATTCCATTCCATTCTGTTCTACTCGGGTTGATCATTCCATTCCATTCCATGCCATTCCATTCCATTCCATTCCATTCCATTCCGTTCCATTCCATTCCATTCCATTCCATTCCATTCCGTTCAACTCGGGTTGATTCCATTCCATTCCATTCCATTCCATTCCATTCCATTCCATTCCATTCCATTCCATTCCATTCCGTTCAACTCGGGTTGATTCATTTCTATTCCATTCCATTCCATTCCATTCCATTCAATTCCATTCCATTCCATTCCAATCCGTTCTACTCGGGTTGATTCCATTCCATTCCATTCCGTTCCGTTCCGTTCCATTCCGTTCCGTTCTACTCGGGTTGATTCCACTCTATTCCATTCCATTCCATTCCATTCCTTTCTACTCGAATTGATCATTCCATTCCATTCCATTCCATTCCATTCCATTCCATTCCATTCCATTCCGTTCTACTCGGGTTGATCATTCCATTCCATTCCATTCCATTCCATTCCATTCCATTCCATTCCATTCCATTCCGTTCTACTCGGGTGGATCGTTCCATTCCATTCCATTCCGTTCCAGTCCATTCCATTGCTTTCCATTCCGTTCTACTCGGGTTGATTCCATTCAATTCATTCCATTCCATTAGATTCCATTTGATTCCATTCCATTCCATTCCATTCCATTCCATTCCATTCCATTCCATTCCATTCCATTCTATTCAAATCCATTCCGTTCTACTCAGGTTGATTCCCTTCCACTCCATCCCGTTCCATTCCATTCCGTTCCGTTCCGTTCTACTCTGGTTGATTCCATTCTATTCCATTCCATTCCATTCCATTCCGTTCTACTCGGGTTGATCATTCCATTCCATTCCATTCCATTCCATTCCATTCCATTCCATTCCATTCCATTCCATTCCATTTCATTCCGTTCTACTCGGGTTCTTTCCATTCCGTTCCTTTCCATTCCGTTCTTCTCGGGTTTATTCCATGCCACTCCATTCCATTCCGTTCCATTCCGTTCCGTTCCGTTCCGTTCTACTCGGGTTTAATCCATTCTATTCCATTCCATTCCATTCCATTCCATTCCATTCCATTCCATTCCATTCCATTCCGTTCTACTCGGGTTGATCATTCCATTCCATTCCGTTCTACTCGGGTTCATTCCATTCCATTCCGTTCCGTTCCATTCCGTTCCGTTCCATTCCATTCCATTCCATTCCATTCCGTTCTACTCGGGTTGATTCCATTCTATTCCATTCCATTCCATTATATTCCATTCCATTCCATTCCATTCCATTCCATACCGTTCCATTCCATTCCGTTCAACTCAGGTTGATTCCATTCTATTCCATTCCATTCCATTCCATTCCATTCCATTCCATTCCATTCCAATCCGTTCTACTCGGGTTGATTCCATTCCATTCCGTTCCGTTCCGTTCCGATCCGCTCCGTTCCGTTCTACTCGGGTTGATTCCACTCTATTCCATTCCATTCCATTCCATTCCATTCCGTTCTTCTCGGGTTGATCATTCCATTCCATTCCATTCCATTCCACTCCATTCCATTCCGTTCCGTTCTACTCGGGTTGATCATTCCATTCCATTCCATTCCATTCCATTCCATTCCATTCTACTCGGGTTGATTCCATTCTATTCCATTCCATTCCATTCGATTCCATTCGATTCGATTCCATTCCATTCCATTCCATTCCATTCCATTCCGTTCTACTCAGGTTGATTCCATTCCATTCCATTCCTTTCCATTCCTTTCCATTCCATTCCATTCCATTCCATTCCATTCCATTCCATTCTACTCGGGTTGATTCCATTCTACTCAATTCCATTCTATTCGATTCCATTCGATTCCCTTCGATTCCATTCGATTCCATTCCATTCCATTCCATTCCGTTCTACAAGGGTTCATTCAATTCTTTCCGTTCCGTTGCATTCCGTTCCGTTCCATTCCATTCCATTCCATTCCATTCCGTTCTACTCGGGTTGATTCCATTCTATTCCATTCCATTCGATTCCATTCCATTCCATTCCATTCCATTCCATTCCATTCCATTCCATTCCATTCCATTCCATTCCATTCCGTTCAACTCGGGTTGATTCCATTCTATTCCATTCCATTCCATTCCATTCCATTCCATTCCATTCCAATCCGTTCTCCTCGGGTTGATTCCATTCCATTCCGTTCCGTTCCGTTTCGTTCCGTTCCGTTCCGTTCCGTTCTACTCGGGTTGATTCCACTCTATTCCATTCCATTCCATTCCATTCCATTCCATTCCATTCCATTCCATTCCATTCCATTCCGTTCTACTCGGGTTGATCATTCCATTCCATTCCATTCCATTCCATTCCAATCCATTCCGTTCCGTTCCATTCCATTCCATTCCATTCCATTCCATTCCATTCCGTTCTACTCGGGTTGATTCCATTCTATTCCACTCCATTCCATTCCATTCCATTCCATTCCTTTCCGTTCTACTTGAGTTCATTCCATTCCGTTCCGTTCCGTTCCGTTCCGTTCCATTCTATTCCATTCCATTCCGTTCTACTCGAGTTGATTCCATTCTACTCCATTGCATTCCATTCGATTCCATTCCGTTCTACTCGGGTTAATCATTCCATTCCATTCCATTCCATTCCATTCCATTCCATTCCGTTGCATTCCATTCCATTCCATTCCATTCCTGTCCATTCCGTTCTACTCGGGTTGAATCCATTCTATTCCATTCCATTCCATTCCATTCCATTCCATTCCATTCCATTCCATTCCATTCCGTTCAACTCGGGTTGATTCCATTCTATTCCATTCCATTCCATTCCATTCCATTCCATTGCGTTCTACTCGGGTTGATCATTCCATTCCATTCCATTCCATTCCATTCCATTCCATTCCATTCCATTCCATTCCATTCCGTTCTACTCGGGTGGATCGTTCCATTCCATTCCATTCTGTTCCATTCCATTCCATTCCTTTCCATTCCGTTCTACTCGGGTTGATTCCATTCTATTCCATTCCATTCCATTAGATTCCATTTGATTCCATTCCATTCCATTCCATTCCATTCCATTCTATTCAATTCCATTCCGTTCTACTCAGGTTGATTCCCTTCCACTCCATCCCGTTCCATTCCATTCCGTTCCGTTCCGTTCTACTCGGGTTGATTCCATTCTATTCCATTCCATACCATTCCATTCCGTTCTACTCGGGTTGATCATTCCATTCCATTCTATTCCATTCCATTCCATTCCATTCCATTCCATTCCATTCCATTCCATTCCATTCCGTTCTACTCGGGTTCTTTCCATTCCGTTCCATTCCATTCCGTTCTACTCGGGTTGATTCCATGCCACTCCATTCCATTCCGTTCCATTCTGTTCCGTTCCGTTCCGTTCTACTCGGGTTGAATCCATTCTATTCCATTCCATTCCATTCCATTCCATTCCATTCCATTCCATTCCATTCCATTCCGTTCTTCTTGGGTTGATCATTCCATTCCATTCCATTCCATTCCACTCCATTCCATTCCGTTCCGTTCTACTCGGGTTGATCATTCCATTCCATTCCATTCCATTCCATTCCATTCCGTTCTACTCGGGTTGATTCCATTCTATTCCATTCCATTCCATTCCATTCCATTCCATTCGATTCCATTCCATTCCATTCCATTCCATTCCATTCCATTCCGTTCTACTCAGGTTGATTCCATTCCATTCCATTCCATTCCTTTCCATTCCTTTCCATTCCATTCCATTCCATTCCATTCCATTCCATTCCATTCCATTCCATTCCATTCCATTCTACTCGGGTTGATTCCATTCTACTCAATTCCATTCTACTCGATTCCATTCGATTCCTTTCGATTCCATTCGATTCCATTCCATTCCATTCCATTCCATTCCATTCCATTCCGTTCTACTCGGGTTGATCATTCCATTCCATTCCATTCCATTCCATTCCATTCCATTCCATTCCATTCCGTTCTACTCGGGTGGATCGTTCCCTTCCATTCCATTCTGTTCCATTCCATTCCATTCCTTTCCATTCCGTTCTACTCGGGTTGATTCCATTCTATTCCATTCCATTCCATTAGATTCCATTTGATTCCATTCCATTCCATTCCATTCCATTCCATTCTATTCAATTCCATTCCGTTCTACTCAGGTTGATTCCCTTCCACTCCATCCCGTTCCATTCCATTCCGTTCCGTTCTGTTCTACTCGGGTTGATTCCATTCTATTCCATTCCATTCCATTCCATTCCGTTCTACTCGGGTTGATCATTCCATTCCATTCTATTCCATTCCATTCCATTCCATTCCATTCCATTCCATTCCATTCCGTTCTACTCGGGTTCTTTCCATTCCGTTCCATTCCATTCCGTTCTACTCGGGTTGATTCCATGCCACTCCATTCCATTCCGTTCCATTCCGTTCCGTTCCGTTCCTTTCTACTCGGGTTGAATCCATTCTATTCCATTCCATTCCATTCCATTCCATTCCATTCCATTCCGTTCTTCTCGGGTTGATCATTCCATTCCATTCCATTCCATTCCACTCCATTCCATTCCGTTCCGTTCTACTCGGGTTGATCATTCCATTCCATTCCATTCCATTCCATTCCATTCCGTTCTACTCGGGTTGATTCCATACTATTCCATTCCATTCCATTCCATTCCATTCCATTCCATTCCATTCCATTCCATTCTATTCTACTCGGGTTGATTCCATTCCATTCCATTGCATTCTGTTCCGTTCCATTCTGTTCCGTTCCGTTCCGTTCTACTCTGGTTGATTCCAATCTATTCCATTCCATTCCATTCCATTCAATTCCATTCCATTCCATTCCATTCCATTCTGTTCTACTCGGGTTGATCATTCCATTCCATTCCATGCCATTCCATTCCATTCCATTCCATTCCATTCCGTTCCATTCCATTCCATTCCATTCCATTCCATTCCGTTCAACTCGGGTTGATTCCATTCCATTCCATTCCATTCCATTCCATTCCATTCCATTCCATTCCATTCCATTCCGTTCAACTCGGGTTGATTCATTTCTATTCCATTCCATTCCATTCCATTCCATTCAATTCCATTCCATTCCATTCCAATCCGTTCTACTCGGGTTGATTCCATTCCATTCCATTCCGTTCCGTTCCGTTCCATTCCGTTCCGTTCTACTCGGGTTGATTCCACTCTATTCCATTCCATTCCATTCCATTCCTTTCTACTCGAATTGATCATTCCATTCCATTCCATTCCATTCCATTCCATTCCATTCCATTCCGTTCTACTCGGGTTGATCATTCCATTCCATTCCATTCCATTCCATTCCATTCCATTCCATTCCATTCCATTCCGTTCTACTCGGGTGGATCGTTCCATTCCATTCCATTCCGTTCCAGTCCATTCCATTGCTTTCCATTCCGTTCTACTCGGGTTGATTCCATTCAATTCATTCCATTCCATTAGATTCCATTTGATTCCATTCCATTCCATTCCATTCCATTCCATTCCATTCCATTCCATTCCATTCCATTCCATTCCATTCTATTCAATTCCATTCCGTTCTACTCAGGTTGATTCCCTTCCACTCCATCCCGTTCCATTCCATTCCGTTCCGTTCCGTTCTACTCTGGTTGATTCCATTCTATTCCATTCCATTCCATTCCATTCCGTTCTACTCGGGTTGATCATTCCATTCCATTCCATTCCATTCCATTCCATTCCATTCCATTCCATTCCATTCCATTCCATTTCATTCCGTTCTACTCGGGTTCTTTCCATTCCGTTCCTTTCCATTCCGTTCTTCTCGGGTTTATTCCATGCCACTCCATTCCATTCCGTTCCATTCCGTTCCGTTCCGTTCCGTTCTACTCGGGTTTAATCCATTCTATTCCATTCCATTCCATTCCATTCCATTCCATTCCATTCCATTCCGTTCTACTCGGGTTGATCATTCCATTCCATTCCGTTCTACTCGGGTTCATTCCATTCCATTCCGTTCCGTTCCATTCCGTTCCGTTCCATTCCATTCCATTCCATTCCATTCCGTTCTACTCGGGTTGATTCCATTCTATTCCATTCCATTCCATTATATTCCATTCCATTCCATTCCATTCCATTCCATACCGTTCCATTCCATTCCGTTCAACTCAGGTTGATTCCATTCTATTCCATTCCATTCCATTCCATTCCATTCCATTCCATTCCATTCCAATCCGTTCTACTCGGGTTGATTCCATTCCATTCCGTTCCGTTCCGTTCCGATCCGCTCCGTTCCGTTCTACTCGGGTTGATTCCACTCTATTCCATTCCATTCCATTCCATTCCATTCCGTTCTTCTCGGGTTGATCATTCCATTCCATTCCATTCCATTCCACTCCATTCCATTCCGTTCCGTTCTACTCGGGTTGATCATTCCATTCCATTCCATTCCATTCCATTCCATTCCATTCTACTCGGGTTGATTCCATTCTATTCCATTCCATTCCATTCGATTCCATTCGATTCGATTCCATTCCATTCCATTCCATTCCATTCCATTCCGTTCTACTCAGGTTGATTCCATTCCATTCCATTCCTTTCCATTCCTTTCCATTCCATTCCATTCCATTCCATTCCATTCCATTCCATTCTACTCGGGTTGATTCCATTCTACTCAATTCCATTCTATTCGATCCCATTCGATTCCCTTCGATTCCATTCGATTCCATTCCATTCCATTCCATTCCGTTCTACAAGGGTTCATTCAATTCTTTCCGTTCCGTTGCATTCCGTTCCGTTCCATTCCATTCCATTCCATTCCATTCCGTTCTACTCGGGTTGATTCCATTCTATTCCATTCCATTCGATTCCATTCCATTCCATTCCATTCCATTCCATTCCATTCCATTCCATTCCATTCCATTCAACTCGGGTTGATTCCATTCTATTCCATTCCATTCCATTCCATTCCATTCCATTCCATTCCAATCCGTTCTCCTCGGGTTGATTCCATTCCATTCCGTTCCGTTCCGTTTCGTTCCGTTCCGTTCCGTTCCGTTCTACTCGGGTTGATTCCACTCTATTCCATTCCATTCCATTCCATTCCATTCCATTCCATTCCATTCCGTTCTACTCGGGTTGATCATTCCATTCCATTCCATTCCATTCCAATCCATTCCATTCCGTTCCATTCCATTCCATTCCATTCCATTCCATTCCATTCCGTTCTACTCGGTTTGATTCCATTCTATTCCACTCCATTCCATTCCATTCCATTCCATTCCTTTCCGTTCTACTTGAGTTCATTCCATTCCGTTCCGTTCCGTTCCGTTCCGTTCCATTCTATTCCATTCCATTCCGTTCTACTCGAGTTGATTCCATTCTACTCCATTGCATTCCATTCGATTCCATTCCGTTCTACTCGGGTTAATCATTCCATTCCATTCCATTCCATTCCATTCCATTCCATTCCGTTGCATTCCATTCCATTCCATTCCATTCCTGTCCATTCCGTTCTACTCGGGTTGAATCCATTCTATTCCATTCCATTCCATTCCATTCCATTCCATTCCATTCCATTCCATTCCATTCCGTTCAACTCGGGTTGATTCCATTCTATTCCATTCCATTCCATTCCATTCCATTCCATTGCGTTCTACTCGGGTTGATCATTCCATTCCATTCCATTCCATTCCATTCCATTCCATTCCATTCCATTCCATTCCGTTCTACTCGGGTGGATCGTTCCATTCCATTCCATTCTGTTCCATTCCATTCCATTCCTTTCCATTCCGTTCTACTCGGGTTGATTCCATTCTATTCCATTCCATTCCATTAGATTCCATTTGATTCCATTCCATTCCATTCCATTCCATTCCATTCTATTCAATTCCATTCCGTTCTACTCAGGTTGATTCCCTTCCACTCCATCCCGTTCCATTCCATTCCGTTCCGTTCCGTTCTACTCGGGTTGATTCCATTCTATTCCATTCCATACCATTCCATTCCGTTCTACTCGGGTTGATCATTCCATTCCATTCTATTCCATTCCATTCCATTCCATTCCATTCCATTCCATTCCATTCCATTCCATTCCGTTCTACTCGGGTTCTTTCCATTCCGTTCCATTCCATTCCGTTCTACTCGGGTTGATTCCATGCCACTCCATTCCATTCCGTTCCATTCTGTTCCGTTCCGTTCCGTTCTACTCGGGTTGAATCCATTCTATTCCATTCCATTCCATTCCATTCCATTCCATTCCATTCCATTCCATTCCATTCCGTTCTTCTTGGGTTGATCATTCCATTCCATTCCATTCCATTCCACTCCATTCCATTCCGTTCCGTTCTACTCGGGTTGATCATTCCATTCCATTCCATTCCATTCCATTCCATTCCATTCCGTTCTACTCGGGTTGATTCCATTCTATTCCATTCCATTCCATTCCATTCCATTCCATTCGATTCCATTCCATTCCATTCCATTCCATTCCATTCCATTCCATTCCATTCCATTCCATTCCATTCCATTCCATTCCATTCTACTCGGGTTGATTCCATTCTACTCAATTCCATTCTACTCGATTCCATTCGATTCCTTTCGATTCCATTCGATTCCATTCCATTCCATTCCATTCCATTCCATTCCATTCCATTCCGTTCTACTCGGGTTGATCATTCCATTCCATTCCATTCCATTCCATTCCATTCCATTCCATTCCATTCCATTCCATTCCGTTCTACTCGGGTGGATCGTTCCCTTCCATTCCATTCTGTTCCATTCCATTCCATTCCTTTCCATTCCGTTCTACTCGGGTTGATTCCATTCTATTCCATTCCATTCCATTAGATTCCATTTGATTCCATTCCATTCCATTCCATTCCATTCCATTCTATTCAATTCCATTCCGTTCTACTCAGGTTGATTCCCTTCCACTCCATCCCGTTCCATTCCATTCCGTTCCGTTCTGTTCTACTCGGGTTGATTCCATTCTATTCCATTCCATTCCATTCCATTCCGTTCTACTCGGGTTGATCATTCCATTCCATTCTATTCCATTCCATTCCATTCCATTCCATTCCATTCCATTCCGTTCTACTCGGGTTCTTTCCATTCCGTTCCATTCCATTCCGTTCTACTCGGGTTGATTCCATGCCACTCCATTCCATTCCGTTCCATTCCGTTCCGTTCCGTTCCTTTCTACTCGGGTTGAATCCATTCTATTCCATTCCATTCCATTCCATTCCATTCCATTCCATTCCGTTCTTCTCGGGTTGATCATTCCATTCCATTCCATTCCATTCCACTCCATTCCATTCCGTTCCGTTCTACTCGGGTTGATCATTCCATTCCATTCCATTCCATTCCATTCCATTCCGTTCTACTCGGGTTGATTCCATACTATTCCATTCCATTCCATTCCATTCCATTCCATTCCATTCCATTCCATTCCATTCCATTCCATTCCATTCCATTCCATTCCATTCCATTCCGTTCTACTCAGGTTGATTCCATTCCATTCCATTCCATTCCTTTCCATTCCTTTCCATGCCATTCCATTCCATTCCATTCCATTCCATTCCATTCCATTCTACTCGGGTTGATTCCATTCTACTCAATTCCATTCTATTCGATTCCATTCGATTCCCTTCGATTCCATTCGATTCCATTCCATTCCATTCCATTCCATTCCATTCCATTCCATTCCATTCCGTTCTACTCGGGTTCATTCCATTCCATTCCGTTCCGTTCCATTCCGTTCCATTCCATTCCATTCCATTCCATTCCATTCCATTCCGTTCTACTCGGGTTGATTCCATTCTATTCCATTCCATTCGATTCCATTCCATTCCATTCCATTCCATTCCATTCCATTCCATTCCATTCCATTCCATTCCGTTCAACTCGGGTTGATTCCATTCTATTCCATTCCATTCCATTCCATTCCATTCCATTCCATTCCATTCCATTCCATTCCATTCCATTCCAATCCGTTCTCCTCGGGTTGATTCCATTCCATTCCGTTCCGTTCCGTTTCGTTCAGTTCCGTTCGGTTCCGTTCTACTCGGGTTGATTCCACTCTATTCCATTCCATTCCATTCCATTCCATTCCATTCCATTCCATTCCGTTCTACTCGGGTTGATCATTCCATTCCAATCCATTCCATTCCAATCCATTCCATTCCGTTCCGTTCTACTCGGGTTGATCATTCCATTCCATTCCATTCCATTCCATTCCATTCCATTCCATTCCATTCCATTCCATTCCGTTCTACTCGGGTTGATTCCATTCTATTCCACTCCATTCCATTCCATTCCATTCCATTCCTTTCCGTTCTACTTGAGTTCATTCCATTCCGTTCCGTTCCGTTCCGTTCCGTTCCATTCTATTCAATTCCATTCCGTTCTACTCGAGTTGATTCCATTCTACTCCATTCCATTCCATTCGATTCCATTCCGTTCTACTCGGGTTAATCATTCCATTCCATTCCATTCCATTCCATTCCATTCCATTCCATTCCATTCCATTCCATTCCATTCCGTTGCATTCCATTCCATTCCATTCCATTCCTGTCCATTCCGTTCTACTCGGGTTGAATCCATTCTATTCCATTCCATTCTATTCCATTCCATTCCATTCCATTCCATTCCATTCCATTCCGTTCAACTCGGGTTGATTCCATTCTATTCCATTCCATTCCATTCCATTCCATTCCATTCCGTTCTACTCGGGTTGATCATTCCATTCCATTCCATTCCATTCCATTCCATTCCATTCCATTCCATTCCGTTCTATTCGGGTGGATCGTTCCATTCCATTCCATTCTGTTCCATTCCATTCCATTCCTTTCCATTGCGTTCTACTCGGGTTGATTCCATTCTATTCCATTCCATTCCATTAGATTCCATTTGATTCCATTCCATTCCATTACATTCCATTCCATTCCATTCCATTCTATTCAATTCCATTCCGTTCAACTCAGGTTGATTCCCTTCCACTCCATCCCGTTCCATTCCATTCCGTTCCGTTCCGTTCTACTCGGGCTGATTCCATTCTATTCCATTCCATTCCATTCCATTCCGTTCTACTCGGGTTGATCATTCCATTCCATTCCATTCCATTCCATTCCATTCCATTCCATTCCATTCCATTCCATTCCATTCCGTTCTACTCGGGTTCTTTCCATTCCGTTCCATTCCATTCCGTTCTACTCGGGTTGATTCCATGCCACTCCATTCCATTCCGTTCCATTCCGTTCCGTTCCGTTCTACTCGGGTTGAATCCATTCTATTCCATTCCATTCCATTGCATTCCATTCCATTCCATTCCATTCCATTCCGTTCTACTCGGGTTGATCATTCCACTCCATTCCGTTCTACTCGGGTTCATTCCATTCCATTCCGTTCCGTTCCATTCCGTTCCGTTCCATTCCATTCCATTCCATTCCATTCCGTTCTACTCGGGTTGATTCCATTCTATTCCATTCCATTCCATTATATTCCATTCCATTCCATTCCATTCCATTCCATACCGTTCCATTCCATTCCGTTCAACTCAGGTTGATTCCATTCTATTCCATTCCATTCCATTCCATTCCATTCCATTCCATTCCATTCCAATCCGTTCTACTCGGGTTGATTCCATTCCATTCCGTTCCGTTCCGTTCCGATCCGCTCCGTTCCGTTCTACTCGGGTTGATTCCACTCTATTCCATTCCATTCCATTCCATTCCTTTCTACTCGGATTGATCATTCCATTCCATTCCATTCCATTCCATTCCATTCCATTCCATTCCATTCCATTCCATTCCATTCCATTCCGTTCCATTCTACTTGGGTTGATCATTCCTTTCCATTCCATTCCATTCCATTCCATTCCAATCCATTCAATTCCGTTCTACTCGGGTTCATTACATTCCATTCCATTCCTTTCCATTCCACTCCATACCATTCCATTCCGTTCTACTCGGGTTGATTCCATTCTATTCAATTCCATCCCATTCCATTCCATTCCATTCAATTCCATTCCATTCCATTCGATTCCATTCGATTCCATTCGATTCCATTCGATTCCATTCCACTCCATTCCATTCCATTCCATTCCATTCCATTCCATTCCATTCTATTCTACTCGGGTTGATTCCATTCCATTCCATTGCATTCTGTTCCGTTCCATTCTGTTCCGTTCCGTTCCGTTCTACTCTGGTTGATTCCAATCTATTCCATTCCATTCCATTCCATTCCATTCCATTCCATTCCATTCCATTCCATTCTGTTCTACTCGGGTTGATCATTCCATTCCATTCCATGCCATTCCATTCCATTCCATTCCATTCCATTCCGTTCCATTCCATTCCATTCCATTCCATTCCATTCCATTCCGTTCAACTCGGGTTGATTCCATTCCATTCCATTCCATTCCATTCCATTCCATTCCATTCCATTCCATTCCATTCCATTCCATTCCATTCCATTCCATTCCATTCCATTCCATTCCATTCCATTCCATTCCATTCCATTCCGTTCAACTCGGGTTGATTCCATTCTATTCCATTCCGTTCCATTCCATTCCATTCAATTCCATTCCATTCCATTCCAATCCGTTCTACTCGGGTTGATTCCATTCCATTCCATTCCGTTCCGTTCCGTTCCATTCCGTTCCGTTCTACTCGGGTTGGTTCCACTCTATTCCATTCCATTCCATTCCATTCCTTTCTACTCGGATTGATCATTCCATTCCATTCCATTCCATTCCATTCCATTCAATTCCATTTCATTCCATTCCGTTCCATTCTACTTGGGTTGATCATTCCTTTCCATTCCATTCCATTCCATTCCATTCCAATCCATTCAATTCCGTTCTACTCGGGTTCATTCCATTCCATTCCATTCCTTTCCATTCCACTCCATACCATTCCATTCCGTTCTACTCGGGTTGATTCCATTCCATTCAATTCCATTCCATTCCATTCCATTCCATTCCATTCCATTCGGTTGATTCCATTCTATTCCATTCCATTCCATTCGATTCCATTCGATTCCATTCGATTCTATTCCATTCCATTCCATTCCATTCCATTCCGTTCTACTCGGGTTCATTCCATTCCGTTCCGTTCCGTTCCGTTCCATTCCATTCCATTCCATTCCGTTCTACTCGGGTTGATTCCATTCTACTCCATTCCATTCCATTCGATTCCATTCCATTCCATTCCATTCCATTCCGTTCTACTCGGGTTCATTCCATTCCGTTACGTTCCGTTCCATTCCGTTCCGTTCCATTCCATTCCATTCCATTCCATTCCATTCCATTCCATTCCGTTCTACTCGGGTTGATTCCATTCTATTCCATTCCATTCCATTCCATTCCATTCCATTCCAATCCGTTCTACTCGGGTTGATTCCGTTCCATTCCGTTCTATTCCGTTCCATTCCATTCCATTCCATTCCATTCCATTCCGTTCTACTCGGGTTGATTCCATTCTATTCCATTCCATTCCATTCCATTCCATTCCATTCCATTCCATTCCATTCCATTCCATTCCATTCCATTCCGTTCAACTCGGGTTGATTCCATTCTATTCCATTCCATTCCATTCTATTCCACTCGATTCCATTCGATTCCGTTCGATTCCATTCCATTGCTTTCCATTCCATTCCATTCCGTTCAACTCGGGTTGATTCCATTCTATTCCATTCCATTACATTCAATTCCATTCCATTCCATTCCAATCCGTTCTACTCGGGTTTATTCCATTCCATTCCGTTCCGTTCCGTTCCGTTCCGTTCCGTTCGGCTCTACTCGGGTTGATTCCACTCTATTCCATTCCATTCCGTTCCATTCCATTCCATTCCGTTCTACTCGGGTTGATCATTCCATTCCATTCCATTCCGTTCCATTCCATTCCGTTCTACTCGGGTTGATCTTTCCATTCCATTCCATTCCATTCCATTCCATTCCATTCCATTCCATTCCGTTCTACTCGGGTTGATTCCATTCTATTCCACTCCATTCCATTCCATTCCTTTCCATTCCATTCCAATCCATTCCATTCCATTCCATTCCATTCCATTCCAATCCGTTCTACTCGGGTTGATTCCATTCCATTCCATTCCGTTCCGTTCCGTTCCGTTCCGTTCTACTCGGGTTGATTCCACTCTATTCCATTCCATTCCACTCCATTCCTTTCTACTCGGATTGATCATTCCATTCCATTCCATTCCATTCCATTCCATTCCATTTCATTCCATTCCGTTCCATTCTACTTGGGTTGATCATTCCTTTCCATTCCATTCCATTCCATTCCATTCCAATCCATTCAATTCCGTTCTACTCGGGTTCATTACATTCCATTCCATTCCTTTCCATTCCACTCCATACCATTCCATTCCGTTCTACTCGGGTTGATTCCATTCTATTCAATTCCATCCCATTCCATTCCATTCCATTCAATTCCATTCCATTCCATTCCATTCCATTCGATTCCATTCGATTCCATTCCACTCCATTCCATTCCATTCCATTCCATTCCATTCCATTCCATTCTATTCTACTCGGGTTGATTCCATTCCATTCCATTGCATTCTGTTCCGTTCCATTCTGTTCCGTTCCGTTCCGTTCTACTCTGGTTGATTCCAATCTATTCCATTCCATTCCATTCCATTCAATTCCATTCCATTCCATTCCATTCCATTCTGTTCTACTCGGGTTGATCATTCCATTCCATTCCATGCCATTCCATTCCATTCCATTCCATTCCATTCCGTTCCATTCCATTCCATTCCATTCCATTCCATTCCATTCCGTTCAACTCGGGTTGATTCCATTCCATTCCATTCCATTCCATTCCATTCCATTCCATTCCATTCCATTCCATTCCGTTCAACTCGGGTTGATTCCATTCTATTCCATTCCATTCCATTCCATTCCATTCAATTCCATTCCATTCCATTCCAATCCGTTCTACTCGGGTTGATTCCATTCCATTCCATTCCGTTCCGTTCCGTTCCATTCCGTTCCGTTCTACTCGGGTTGATTCCACTCTATTCCATTCCATTCCATTCCATTCCTTTCTACTCGAATTGATCATTCCATTCCATTCCATTCCATTCCATTCCATTCCATTCCATTCCATTCCGTTCTACTCGGGTTGATCATTCCATTCCATTCCATTCCATTCCATTCCATTCCATTCCATTCCATTCCGTTCTACTCGGGTGGATCGTTCCATTCCATTCCATTCCGTTCCAGTCCATTCCATTGCTTTCCATTCCGTTCTACTCGGGTTGATTCCATTCAATTCATTCCATTCCATTAGATTCCATTTGATTCCATTCCATTCCATTCCATTCCATTCCATTCCATTCCATTCCATTCCATTCCATTCTATTCAATTCCATTCCGTTCTACTCAGGTTGATTCCCTTCCACTCCATCCCGTTCCATTCCATTCCGTTCCGTTCCATTCTACTCGGGTTGATTCCATTCTATTCCATTCCATTCCATTCCATTCCGTTCTACTCGGGTTGATCATTCCATTCCATTCCATTCCATTCCATTCCATTCCATTCCATTCCATTCCATTCCATTCCATTCCATTCCATTCCATTTCATTCCGTTCTACTCGGGTTCTTTCCATTCCGTTCCTTTCCATTCCGTTCTTCTCGGGTTTATTCCATGCCACTCCATTCCATTCCGTTCCATTCCGTTCCGTTCCGTTCCGTTCTACTCGGGTTTAATCCATTCTATTCCATTCCATTCCATTCCATTCCATTCCATTCCATTCCATTCCATTCCATTCCGTTCTACTCGGGTTGATCATTCCATTCCATTCCGTTCTACTCGGGTTCATTCCATTCCATTCCGTTCCGTTCCTTTCCGTTCCGTTCCATTCCATTCCATTCCATTCCATTCCGTTCTACTCGGGTTGATTCCATTCTATTCCATTCCATTCCATTATATTCCATTCCATTCCATTCCATTCCATTCCATACCGTTCCATTCCATTCCGTTCAACTCAGGTTGATTCCATTCTATTCCATTCCATTCCATTCCATTCCATTCCATTCCTTTCCATTCCAATCCGTTCTACTCGGGTTGATTCCATTCCATTCCGTTCCGTTCCGTTCCGATCCGCTCCGTTCCGTTCTATTCGGGTTGATTCCACTCTATTCCATTCCATTCCATTCCATTCCATTCCATTCCATTCCATTCCATTCCGTTCTTCTCGGGTTGATCATTCCATTCCATTCCATTCCATTCCACTCCATTCCATTCCGTTCCGTTCTACTCGGGTTGATCATTCCATTCCATTCCATTCCATTCCATTCCATTCCATTCTACTCGGGTTGATTCCATTCTATTCCATTCCATTCCATTCGATTCCATTCGATTCGATTCCATTCCATTCCATTCCATTCCATTCCATTCCATTCCGTTCTACTCAGGTTGATTCCATTCCATTCCATTCCTTTCCATTCCTTTCCATTCCATTCCATTCCATTCCATTCCATTCCATTCCATTCCATTCTACTCGGGTTGATTCCATTCTACTCAATTCCATTCTATTCGATTCCATTCGATTCCCTTCGATTCCATTCGATTCCATTCCATTCCATTCCATTCCGTTCTACAAGGGTTCATTCAATTCTTTCCGTTCCGTTGCATTCCGTTCCGTTCCATTCCATTCCATTCCATTCCATTCCGTTCTACTCGGGTTGATTCCATTCTATTCCATTCCATTCGATTCCATTCCATTCCATTCCATTCCATTCCATTCCATTCCATTCCATTCCATTCCATTCCGTTCAACTCGGGTTGATTCCATTCTATTCCATTCCATTCCATTCCATTCCATTCCATTCCGTTCTACTCGGGTTGATCATTCCATTCCATTCCATTCCATTCCATTCCATTCCATTCCGTTCTACTCGGGTGGATCGTTCCATTCCATTCCATTCTGTTCCATTCCATTCCATTCCTTTCCATTCCGTTCTACTCGGGTTGATTCCATTCTATTCCATTCCATTCCATTAGATTCCATTTGATTCCATTCCATTCCATTCCATTCCATTCCATTCTATTCAATTCCATTCCGTTCTACTCAGGTTGATTCCCTTCCACTCCATCCCGTTCCATTCCATTCCGTTCCGTTCCGTTCTACTCGGGTTGATTCCATTCTATTCCATTCCATACCATTCCATTCCATTCTACTCGGGTTGATCATTCCATTCCATTCTATTCCATTCCATTCCATTCCAT
Organism: Gorilla gorilla gorilla; assembly: GCF_029281585.2. NCBI lineage: Eukaryota > Metazoa > Chordata > Mammalia > Primates > Hominidae > Gorilla > Gorilla gorilla. The sequence goes on from NC_073239.2 coordinate 60,769,502, forward strand.
TCCATTCCATTCCGTTCTACTCGGGTTCTTTCCATTCCGTTCCATTCCATTCCGTTCTACTCGGGTTGATTCCATGCCACTCCATTCCATTCCGTTCCATTCCGTTCCGTTCCGTTCCGTTCTACTCGGGTTGAATCCATTCTATTCCATTCCATTCCATTCCATTCCATTCCATTCCATTCCATTCCATTCCGTTCTTCTTGGGTTGATCATTCCATTCCATTCCATTCCATTCCACTCCATTCCATTCCGTTCCGTTCTACTCGGGTTGATCATTCCATTCCATTCCATTCCATTCCATTCCATTCCGTTCTACTCGGGTTGATTCCATTCTATTCCATTCCATTCCATTCCATTCCATTCCATTCGATTCCATTCCATTCCATTCCATTCCATTCCATTCCATTCCGTTCTAATCAGGTTGATTCCATTCCATTCCATTCCATTCCTTTCCATTCCTTTCCATTCCATTCCATTCCATTCCATTCCATTCCATTCCATTCCATTCCATTCCATTCTACTCGGGTTGATTCCATTCTACTCAATTCCATTCTACTCGATTCCATTCGATTCCTTTCGATTCCATTCGATTCCATTCCATTCCATTCCATTCCATTCCATTCCATTCCATTCCGTTCTACTCGGGTTGATCATTCCATTCCATTCCATTCCATTCCATTCCATTCCATTCCATTCCATTCCATTCCGTTCTACTCGGGTGGATCGTTCCCTTCCATTCCATTCTGTTCCATTCCATTCCATTCCTTTCCATTCTGTTCTACTCGGGTTGATTCCATTCTATTCCATTCCATTCCATTAGATTCCATTTGATTCCATTCCATTCCATTCCATTCCATTCCATTCTATTCAATTCCATTCCGTTCTACTCAGGTTGATTCCCTTCCACTCCATCCCGTTCCATTCCATTCCGTTCCGTTCCGTTCTACTCGGGTTGATTCCATTCTATTCCATTCCATTCCATTCCATTCCGTTCTACTCGGGTTGATCATTCCATTCCATTCTATTCCATTCCATTCCATTCCATTCCATTCCATTCCATTCCGTTCTACTCGGGTTCTTTCCATTCCGTTCCTTTCCATTCCGTTCTACTCGGGTTGATTCCATGCCACTCCATTCCATTCCGTTCCATTCCGTTCCGTTCCGTTCCGTTCTACTCGGGTTGAATCCATTCTATTCCATTCCATTCCATTCCATTCCATTCCATTCCATTCCGTTCTTCTCGGGTTGATCATTCCATTCCATTCCATTCCATTCCACTCCATTCCATTCCGTTCCGTTCTACTCGGGTTGATCATTCCATTCCATTCCATTCCATTCCATTCCATTCCGTTCTACTCGGGTTGATTCCATTCTATTCCATTCCATTCCATTCCATTCCATTCCATTCCATTCCATTCCATTCCATTCCATTCCATTCCATTCCGTTCTACTCAGGTTGATTCCATTCCATTCCATTCCATTCCTTTCCATTCCTTTCCATGCCATTCCATTCCATTCCATTCCATTCCATTCCATTCCATTCTACTCGGGTTGATTCCATTCTACTCAATTCCATTCTATTCGATTCCATTCGATTCCCTTCGATTCCATTCGATTCCATTCCATTCCATTCCATTCCATTCCATTCCATTCCATTCCGTTCTACTCGGGTTCATTCCATTCCATTCCGTTCCGTTCCGTTCCGTTCGGTTCCATTCCATTCCATTCCATTCCATTCCATTCCGTTCTACTCGGGTTGATTCCATTCTATTCCATTCCATTCGATTCCATTCCATTCCATTCCATTCCATTCCATTCCATTCCATTCCATTCCATTCCATTCCATTCCGTTCAACTCGGGTTGATTCCATTCTATTCCATTCCATTCCATTCCATTCCATTCCATTCCATTCCATTCCATTCCATTCCATTCCATTCCAATCCGTTCTCCTCGGGTTGATTCCATTCCATTCCGTTCCGTTCCGTTTCGTTCAGTTCCGTTCGGTTCCGTTCTACTCGGGTTGATTCCACTCTATTCCATTCCATTCCATTCCATTCCATTCCATTCCATTCCATTCCGTTCTACTCGGGTTGATCATTCCATTCCATTCCATTCCATTCCAATCCATTCCATTCCGTTCCATTCTACTCGGGTTGATCATTCCATTCCATTCCATTCCATTCCATTCCATTCCATTCCATTCCATTCCATTCCGTTCTACTCGGGTTGATTCGATTCTATTCCACTCCATTCCATTCCATTCCATTCCATTCCTTTCCGTTCTACTTGAGTTCATTCCATTCCGTTCCGTTCCGTTCCGTTCCGTTCCATTCTATTCCATTCCATTCCGTTCTACTCGAGTTGATTCCATTCTACTCCATTCCATTCCATTTGATTCCATTCCGTTCTACTCGGGTTAATCATTCCATTCCATTCCATTCCATTCCATTCCATTCCATTCCATTCCATTCCATTCCATTCCGTTGCATTCCATTCCATTCCATTCCATTCCTGTCCATTCCGTTCTACTCGGGTTGAATCCATTCTATTCCATTCCATTCTATTCCATTCCATTGCATTCCATTCCATTCCATTCCATTCCGTTCAACTCGGGTTGATTCCATTCTATTCCATTCCATTCCATTCCTTTCCATTCCATTCCGTTCTACTCGGGTTGATCATTCCATTCCATTCCATTCCATTCCATTCCATTCCATTCCATTCCATTCCGTTCTATTCGGGTGGATCGTTCCATTCCATTCCATTCTGTTCCATTCCATTCCATTCCTTTCCATTGCGTTCTACTCGGGTTGATTCCATTCTATTCCATTCCATTCCATTAGATTCCATTTGATTCCATTCCATTCCATTCCATTCCATTCCATTCCATTCCATTCTATTCAATTCCATTCCGTTCAACTCAGGTTGATTCCCTTCCACTCCATCCCGTTCCATTCCATTCCGTTCCGTTCCGTTCTACTCGGGCTGATTCCATTCTATTCCATTCCATTCCATTCCATTCCGTTCTACTCGGGTTGATCATTCCATTCCATTCCATTCCATTCCATTCCATTCCATTCCATTCCATTCCATTCCATTCCGTTCTACTCGGGTTCTTTCCATTCCGTTCCATTCCATTCCGTTCTACTCGGGTTGATTCCATGCCACTCCATTCCATTCCGTTCCATTCCGTTCCGTTCCGTTCTACTCGGGTTGAATCCATTCTATTCCATTCCATTCCATTCCATTCCATTCCATTCCATTCCATTCCATTCCATTCCGTTCTACTCGGGTTGATCATTCCATTCCATTCCGTTCTACTCGGGTTCATTCCATTCCATTCCGTTCCGCTCCATTCCGTTCCGTTCCATTCCATTCCTTTCCATTCCATTCCGTTCTACTCGGGTTGATTCCATTCTATTCCATTCCATTCCATTCCATTCCATTCCATTCCATTCCATTCCATTCCATTCCATACCGTTCCATTCCATTCCGTTCAACTCGGGTTGATTCCATTCTATTCCATTCCATTCCATTCCATTCCATTCCATTCCATTCCATTCCATTCCATTCCATACCGTTCCATTCCATTCTGTTCAACTCGGGTTGATTCCATTCTATTCCATTCCATTCCATTCCATTCCATTCCATTCCATTCCAATCCGTTCTACTCGGGTTGATTCCATTCCATTCCGTTCCGTTCCATTCCGATCCGCTCCGTTCCGTTCTACTCGGGTTGATTCCACTCCATTCCATTCCATTCCATTCCATTCCATTCCATTCCATTCCATTCCGTTCTACTCGGGTTGATCATTCCATTCCATTCCATTCCATTCCATTCCACTCCATTCCATTCCGTTCCGTTCTACTCGGGTTGATCATTCCATTCCATTCCATTCCATTCCATTCCATTCCATTCCGTTCTACTCGGGTTGATCATTCCATTCCATTCCGTTCTACTCGGGTTCATTCCATTCCATTCCGTTCCGTTCCATTCCGTTCCGTTCCATTCCATTCCTTTCCATTCCATTCCGTTCTACTCGGGTTGATTCCATTCTATTCCATTCCATTCCATTCCATTCCATTCCATTCCATTCCATTCCATTCCATTCCATTCCATACCGTTCCATTCCATTCCGTTCAACTCGGGTTGATTCCATTCTATTCCATTCCATTCCATTCCATTCCATTCCATTCCATTCCATTCCATTCCATTCCATTCCATACCGTTCCATTCCATTCTGTTCAACTCGGGTTGATTCCATTCTATTCCATTCCATTCCATTCCATTCCATTCCATTCCATTCCAATCCGTTCTACTCGGGTTGATTCCATTCCATTCCGTTCCGTTCCGTTCCGATCCGCTCCGTTCCGTTCTACTCGGGTTGATTCCACTCCATTCCATTCCATTCCATTCCATTCCATTCCATTCCATTCCATTCCGTTCTACTCGGGTTGATCACTCCATTCCATTCCATTCCATTCCATTCCACTCCATTCCATTCCGTTCCGTTCTACTCGGGTTGATCATTCCATTCCATTCCATTCCATTCCATTCCATTCCATTCTACTCGGGTTGATTCCATTCTATTCCATTCCATTCCATTCCATTCCATTCGATTCGATTCCATTCCATTCCATTCCATTCCATTCCGTTCTACTCAGATTGATTCCATTCCATTCCATTCCATTCCTTTCCATTCCTTTCCATTCCATTCCATTCCATTCCATTCCATTCCATTCCACTCGGGTTGATTCCATTCTACTCAATTCCATTCTATTCGATTCCATTCGATTCCCTTCGATTCCATTCGATTCCATTCCATTCCATTCCATTCCATTCCATACCGTTCTACTCGGGTTCATTCCATTCCATTCCGTTCTGTTCTATTCCGTTCCGTTCCATTCCATTCCATTCCGTTCCATTCCATTCCATTCCATTCCATTCCATTCCGTTCTACTCGGGTTCATTCCATTCCGTTCCGTTCCGTTCCGTTCCGTTCTGTTCCGTTCTACTCGGGTTGATTCCATTCTATTCCATTCCTTTCCATTCCATTCCATTCCATTCCATTCCATTCCATTCCATTCCATTCCTCTCTGTTCCATTCCATTCCGTTCTACTTGGGTTGATCATGCCATTCCATTCCATTCCATTCCATTCAATTCCATTCCGTTCCGTTCTACTCGGGTGGATCATTCCATTCCATTCCATTCCATTCCATTCCATTCCATTCCATTCCACTCCATTCCATTCCATTCCATTCCATTCCGTTCCGTTCTACTCGGGTTGATTCCATTCTATTCCATTCCATTCCATTCGATTCCACTCGATTCCATTCAATTCCGTTCGATTCCATTCCATTGCTTTCCATTCCATTCCATTCCGTTCAACTCGGGTTGATTCCATTCTATTCCATTCCATTACATTCAATTCCATTCCATTCCATTCCAATCCGTTCTACTCGGGTTGATTCCATTCCATTCCGTTCCGTTCCGTTCCGTTCCGTTCCGTTCGGCTCTACTCGGGTTGATTCCACTCTATTCCATTCCATTCCGTTCCATTCCATTCCATTCCGTTCTACTCGGGTTGATCATTCCATTCCATTCCATTCCGTTCCATTCCACTCCGTTCTACTCGGGTTGATCTTTCCATTCCATTCCATTCCATTCCATTCCATTCCATTCCATTCCATTCCATTCCGTTCTACTCGGGTTGATTCCATTCTATTCCACTCCATTCCATTCCATTCCTTTCCATTCCATTCCAATCCATTCCATTCCATTCCATTCCATTCCATTCCAATCCGTTCTACTCGGGTTGATTCCATTCCATTCCATTCCGTTCCGTTCCGTTCCGTTCCGTTCTACTCGGGTTGATTCCACTCTATTCCATTCCATTCCATTCCATTCCTTTCTACTCGGATTGATCATTCCATTCCATTCCATTCCATTCCATTCCATTCCATTTCATTCCATTCCGTTCCATTCTACTTGGGTTGATCATTCCTTTCCATTCCATTCCATTCCATTCCATTCCAATCCATTCAATTCCGTTCTACTCGGGTTCATTCCATTCCATTCCATTCCTTTCCATTCCACTCCATACCATTCCATTCCGTTCTACTCGGGTTGATTCCATTCTATTCAATTCCATCCCATTCCATTCCATTCCATTCAATTCCATTCCATTCCATTCCATTCCATTCCATTCCATTCGATTCCATTCGATTCCATTCCACTCCATTCCATTCCATTCCATTCCATTCCATTCCATTCTATTCTACACGGGTTGATTCCATTCCATTCCATTGCATTCTGTTCCGTTCCATTCTGTTCCGTTCCGTTCCGTTCTACTCTGGTTGATTCCAATCTATTCCATTCCATTCCATTCCATTCCATTCCATTCCATTCCATTCCATTCTGTTCTACTCGGGTTGATCATTCCATTCCATTCCATGCCATTCCATTCCATTCCATTCCATTCCATTCCGTTCCATTCCATTCCATTCCATTCCATTCCATTCCATTCCGTTCAACTCGGGTTGATTCCATTCCATTCCATTCCATTCCATTCCATTCCATTCCATTCCATTCCATTCCATTCCATTCCGTTCAACTCGGGTTGATTCCATTCTATTCCATTCCATTCCATTCCATTCCATTCAATTCCATTCCATTCCATTCCAATCCGTTCTACTCGGGTTGATTCCATTCCATTCCATTCCATTCCATTCCATTCCATTCCATTCCATTCCATTCCATTCCATTCCATTCCATACCGTTCCATTCCATTCTGTTCAACTCGGGTTGATTCCATTCTATTCCATTCCATTCCATTCCATTCCATTCCATTCCATTCCATTCCAATCCGTTCTACTCGGGTTGATTCCATTCCATTCCGTTCCGTTCCGTTCCGTTCCGCTCCGTTCCGTTCTACTCGGGTTGATTCCACTCCATTCCATTCCATTCCATTCCATTCCATTCCATTCCATTCCATTCCGTTCTACTCGGGTTGATCATTCCATTCCATTCCATTCCATTCCATTCCACTCCATTCCATTCCGTTCCGTTCTACTCGGGTTGATCATTCCATTCCATTCCATTCCATTCCATTCCATTCCATTCCGTTCTACTCGGGTTGATCATTCCATTCCATTCCGTTCTACTCGGGTTCATTCCATTCCATTCCGTTCCGTTCCATTCCGTTCCGTTCCATTCCATTCCTTTCCATTCCATTCCGTTCTACTCGGGTTGATTCCATTCTATTCCATTCCATTCCATTCCATTCCATTCCATTCCATTCCATTCCATTCCATTCCATTCCATACCGTTCCATTCCATTCCGTTCAACTCGGGTTGATTCCATTCTATTCCATTCCATTCCATTCCATTCCATTCCATTCCATTCCATTCCATTCCATTCCATACCGTTCCATTCCATTCTGTTCAACTCGGGTTGATTCCATTCTATTCCATTCCATTCCATTCCATTCCATTCCATTCCATTCCAATCCGTTCTACTCGGGTTGATTCCATTCCATTCCGTTCCGTTCCGTTCCGATCCGCTCCGTTCCGTTCTACTCGGGTTGATTCCACTCCATTCCATTCCATTCCATTCCATTCCATTCCATTCCATTCCATTCCGTTCTACTCGGGTTGATCACTCCATTCCATTCCATTCCATTCCATTCCACTCCATTCCATTCCGTTCCGTTCTACTCGGGTTGATCATTCCATTCCATTCCATTCCATTCCATTCCATTCCATTCTACTCGGGTTGATTCCATTCTATTCCATTCCATTCCATTCCATTCCATTCGATTCGATTCCATTCCATTCCATTCCATTCCATTCCGTTCTACTCAGATTGATTCCATTCCATTCCATTCCATTCCTTTCCATTCCTTTCCATTCCATTCCATTCCATTCCATTCCATTCCATTCCACTCGGGTTGATTCCATTCTACTCAATTCCATTCTATTCGATTCCATTCGATTCCCTTCGATTCCATTCGATTCCATTCCATTCCATTCCATTCCATTCCATACCGTTCTACTCGGGTTCATTCCATTCCATTCCGTTCTGTTCTATTCCGTTCCGTTCCATTCCATTCCATTCCGTTCCATTCCATTCCATTCCATTCCATTCCATTCCGTTCTACTCGGGTTCATTCCATTCCGTTCCGTTCCGTTCCGTTCCGTTCTGTTCCGTTCTACTCGGGTTGATTCCATTCTATTCCATTCCTTTCCATTCCATTCCATTCCATTCCATTCCATTCCATTCCATTCCATTCCTCTCTGTTCCATTCCATTCCGTTCTACTTGGGTTGATCATGCCATTCCATTCCATTCCATTCCATTCAATTCCATTCCGTTCCGTTCTACTCGGGTGGATCATTCCATTCCATTCCATTCCATTCCATTCCATTCCATTCCATTCCACTCCATTCCATTCCATTCCATTCCATTCCGTTCCGTTCTACTCGGGTTGATTCCATTCTATTCCATTCCATTCCATTCGATTCCACTCGATTCCATTCAATTCCGTTCGATTCCATTCCATTGCTTTCCATTCCATTCCATTCCGTTCAACTCGGGTTGATTCCATTCTATTCCATTCCATTACATTCAATTCCATTCCATTCCATTCCAATCCGTTCTACTCGGGTTGATTCCATTCCATTCCGTTCCGTTCCGTTCCGTTCCGTTCCGTTCGGCTCTACTCGGGTTGATTCCACTCTATTCCATTCCATTCCGTTCCATTCCATTCCATTCCGTTCTACTCGGGTTGATCATTCCATTCCATTCCATTCCGTTCCATTCCACTCCGTTCTACTCGGGTTGATCTTTCCATTCCATTCCATTCCATTCCATTCCATTCCATTCCATTCCATTCCATTCCATTCCGTTCTACTCGGGTTGATTCCATTCTATTCCACTCCATTCCATTCCATTCCTTTCCATTCCATTCCAATCCATTCCATTCCATTCCATTCCATTCCATTCCAATCCGTTCTACTCGGGTTGATTCCATTCCATTCCATTCCGTTCCGTTCCGTTCCGTTCCGTTCTACTCGGGTTGATTCCACTCTATTCCATTCCATTCCATTCCATTCCTTTCTACTCGGATTGATCATTCCATTCCATTCCATTCCATTCCATTCCATTCCATTTCATTCCATTCCGTTCCATTCTACTTGGGTTGATCATTCCTTTCCATTCCATTCCATTCCATTCCATTCCAATCCATTCAATTCCGTTCTACTCGGGTTCATTCCATTCCATTCCATTCCTTTCCATTCCACTCCATACCATTCCATTCCGTTCTACTCGGGTTGATTCCATTCTATTCAATTCCATCCCATTCCATTCCATTCCATTCAATTCCATTCCATTCCATTCCATTCCATTCCATTCCATTCGATTCCATTCGATTCCATTCCACTCCATTCCATTCCATTCCATTCCATTCCATTCCATTCTATTCTACACGGGTTGATTCCATTCCATTCCATTGCATTCTGTTCCGTTCCATTCTGTTCCGTTCCGTTCCGTTCTACTCTGGTTGATTCCAATCTATTCCATTCCATTCCATTCCATTCCATTCCATTCCATTCCATTCCATTCTGTTCTACTCGGGTTGATCATTCCATTCCATTCCATGCCATTCCATTCCATTCCATTCCATTCCATTCCGTTCCATTCCATTCCATTCCATTCCATTCCATTCCATTCCGTTCAACTCGGGTTGATTCCATTCCATTCCATTCCATTCCATTCCATTCCATTCCATTCCATTCCATTCCATTCCATTCCGTTCAACTCGGGTTGATTCCATTCTATTCCATTCCATTCCATTCCATTCCATTCAATTCCATTCCATTCCATTCCAATCCGTTCTACTCGGGTTGATTCCATTCCATTCCATTCCATTCCATTCCATTCCATTCCATTCCATTCCATTCCATTCCATTCCATACCGTTCCATTCCATTCTGTTCAACTCGGGTTGATTCCATTCTACTCCATTCCATTCCATTCCATTCCATTCCATTCCATTCCATTCCAATCCGTTCTACTCGGGTTGATTCCATTCCATTCCGTTCCGTTCCGTTCCGATCCGCTCCGTTCCGTTCTACTCGGGTTGATTCCACTCCATTCCATTCCATTCCATTCCATTCCATTCCATTCCATTCCATTCCGTTCTACTCGGGTTGATCATTCCATTCCATTCCATTCCATTCCATTCCACTCCATTCCATTCCGTTCCGTTCTACTCGGGTTGATCATTCCATTCCATTCCATTCCATTCCATTCCATTCCATTCCGTTCTACTCGGGTTGATCATTCCATTCCATTCCGTTCTACTCGGGTTCATTCCATTCCATTCCGTTCCGTTCCATTCCGTTCCGTTCCATTCCATTCCTTTCCATTCCATTCCGTTCTACTCGGGTTGATTCCATTCTATTCCATTCCATTCCATTCCATTCCATTCCATTCCATTCCATTCCATTCCATTCCATTCCATACCGTTCCATTCCATTCCGTTCAACTCGGGTTGATTCCATTCTATTCCATTCCATTCCATTCCATTCCATTCCATTCCATTCCATTCCATTCCATTCCATACCGTTCCATTCCATTCTGTTCAACTCGGGTTGATTCCATTCTATTCCATTCCATTCCATTCCATTCCATTCCATTCCATTCCAATCCGTTCTACTCGGGTTGATTCCATTCCATTCCGTTCCGTTCCGTTCCGATCCGCTCCGTTCCGTTCTACTCGGGTTGATTCCACTCCATTCCATTCCATTCCATTCCATTCCATTCCATTCCATTCCATTCCGTTCTACTCGGGTTGATCACTCCATTCCATTCCATTCCATTCCATTCCACTCCATTCCATTCCGTTCCGTTCTACTCGGGTTGATCATTCCATTCCATTCCATTCCATTCCATTCCATTCCATTCTACTCGGGTTGATTCCATTCTATTCCATTCCATTCCATTCCATTCCATTCGATTCGATTCCATTCCATTCCATTCCATTCCATTCCGTTCTACTCAGATTGATTCCATTCCATTCCATTCCATTCCTTTCCATTCCTTTCCATTCCATTCCATTCCATTCCATTCCATTCCATTCCACTCGGGTTGATTCCATTCTACTCAATTCCATTCTATTCGATTCCATTCGATTCCCTTCGATTCCATTCGATTCCATTCCATTCCATTCCATTCCATTCCATACCGTTCTACTCGGGTTCATTCCATTCCATTCCGTTCTGTTCTATTCCGTTCCGTTCCATTCCATTCCATTCCGTTCCATTCCATTCCATTCCATTCCATTCCATTCCGTTCTACTCGGGTTCATTCCATTCCGTTCCGTTCCGTTCCGTTCCGTTCTGTTCCGTTCTACTCGGGTTGATTCCATTCTATTCCATTCCTTTCCATTCCATTCCATTCCATTCCATTCCATTCCATTCCATTCCATTCCTCTCTGTTCCATTCCATTCCGTTCTACTTGGGTTGATCATGCCATTCCATTCCATTCCATTCCATTCAATTCCATTCCGTTCCGTTCTACTCGGGTGGATCATTCCATTCCATTCCATTCCATTCCATTCCATTCCATTCCATTCCACTCCATTCCATTCCATTCCATTCCATTCCGTTCCGTTCTACTCGGGTTGATTCCATTCTATTCCATTCCATTCCATTCGATTCCACTCGATTCCATTCAATTCCGTTCGATTCCATTCCATTGCTTTCCATTCCATTCCATTCCGTTCAACTCGGGTTGATTCCATTCTATTCCATTCCATTACATTCAATTCCATTCCATTCCATTCCAATCCGTTCTACTCGGGTTGATTCCATTCCATTCCGTTCCGTTCCGTTCCGTTCCGTTCCGTTCGGCTCTACTCGGGTTGATTCCACTCTATTCCATTCCATTCCGTTCCATTCCATTCCATTCCGTTCTACTCGGGTTGATCATTCCATTCCATTCCATTCCGTTCCATTCCACTCCGTTCTACTCGGGTTGATCTTTCCATTCCATTCCATTCCATTCCATTCCATTCCATTCCATTCCATTCCGTTCTACTCGGGTTGATTCCATTCTATTCCACTCCATTCCATTCCATTCCTTTCCATTCCATTCCAATCCATTCCATTCCATTCCATTCCATTCCATTCCAATCCGTTCTACTCGGGTTGATTCCATTCCATTCCATTCCGTTCCGTTCCGTTCCGTTCCGTTCTACTCGGGTTGATTCCACTCTATTCCATTCCATTCCATTCCATTCCTTTCTACTCGGATTGATCATTCCATTCCATTCCATTCCATTCCATTCCATTCCATTTCATTCCATTCCGTTCCATTCTACTTGGGTTGATCATTCCTTTCCATTCCATTCCATTCCATTCCATTCCAATCCATTCAATTCCGTTCTACTCGGGTTCATTCCATTCCATTCCATTCCTTTCCATTCCACTCCATACCATTCCATTCCGTTCTACTCGGGTTGATTCCATTCTATTCAATTCCATCCCATTCCATTCCATTCCATTCAATTCCATTCCATTCCATTCCATTCCATTCCATTCCATTCGATTCCATTCGATTCCATTCCACTCCATTCCATTCCATTCCATTCCATTCCATTCCATTCTATTCTACACGGGTTGATTCCATTCCATTCCATTGCATTCTGTTCCGTTCCATTCTGTTCCGTTCCGTTCCGTTCTACTCTGGTTGATTCCAATCTATTCCATTCCATTCCATTCCATTCCATTCCATTCCATTCCATTCCATTCTGTTCTACTCGGGTTGATCATTCCATTCCATTCCATGCCATTCCATTCCATTCCATTCCATTCCATTCCGTTCCATTCCATTCCATTCCATTCCATTCCATTCCATTCCGTTCAACTCGGGTTGATTCCATTCCATTCCATTCCATTCCATTCCATTCCATTCCATTCCATTCCATTCCATTCCGTTCAACTCGGGTTGATTCCATTCTATTCCATTCCATTCCATTCCATTCCATTCAATTCCATTCCATTCCATTCCAATCCGTTCTACTCGGGTTGATTCCATTCCATTCCATTCCGTTCCGTTCCGTTCCATTCCGTTCCGTTCTACTCGGGTTGATTCCACTCTATTCCATTCCATTCCATTCCATTCCTTTCTACTCGGATTGATCATTCCATTCCATTCCATTCCATTCCATTCCATTCCATTCCATTTCATTCCATTCCGTTCCATTCTACTTGGGTTGATCATTCCTTTCCATTCCATTCCATTCCATTCCATTCCAATCCATTCAATTCCGTTCTACTCGGGTTCATTCCATTCCATTCCATTCCTTTCCATTCCACTCCATACCATTCCATTCCGTTCTACTCGGGTTGATTCCATTCCATTCAATTCCATTCCATTCCATTCCATTCCATTCCATTCCATTCCATTCCATTCGGTTGATTCCATTCTATTCCATTCCATTCCATTCGATTCCATTCGATTCGATTCGATTCTATTCCATTCCATTCCATTCCATTCCATTACGTTCTACTCGGGTTCATTCCATTCCGTTCCGTTCCGTTCCGTTCCATTCCATTCCATTCCATTCCGTTCTACTCGGGTTGATTCCATTCTACTCCATTCCATTCCATTCGATTCCATTCCATTCCATTCCATTCCATTCCGTTCTACTCGGGTTCATTCCATTCCGTTACGTTCCGTTCCATTCCGTTCCGTTCCATTCCATTCCATTCCATTCCATTCCATTCCATTCCATTCCATTCCATTCCATTCCGTTCTACTCGGGTTGATTCCATTCTATTCCATTCCATTCCATTCCATTCCATTCCATTCCATTCCATTCCATTCCATTCCAATCCGTTCTACTCGGGTTGATTCCGTTCCATTCCGTTCTATTCCGTTCCATTCCATTCCATTCCATTCCATTCCATTCCATTCTACTCGGGTTGATTCCATTCTATTCCATTCCATTCCATTCCATTCCATTCCATTCCATTCCATTCCATTCCATTCCGTTCAACTCGGGTTGATTCCATTCTATTCCATTCCATTCCATTCTATTCCATTCCATTCCATTCCATTCCATTCCGTTCTACTCGGATTGATTCCATTCCATTCCATTCCGTTCCGTTCCATTCCGTTCCGTTCCGTTCTACTCGGGTTGATTCCACTCTATTCCATTCCATTCCGTTCAATTCCATTCCATTCCGTTCCACTCGGGTTGATCATTCCATTCCATTCCATTGCATTCCATTCCGTTCCATTCCGTTCCATTCTACTCGGGTTGCTCTTTCCATTCCATTCCATTCCATTCCATTCCATTCCATTCCGTTCTACTCGTGTTGATTCCATTCTATTCCACTCCATTCCATTCCATTCCATTCCATTCCAATCCATTCCATTCCATTCCATTCCATTCCATTCCCTTCCGTTCTACTCGAGTTCATTCCATTCCGTTCCGTTCCGTTCTGTTCCGTTCCATTCCATTCCATTCCATTCCGCTCTACTCGCGTTGATTCCATACTACTCCATTCCATTCCATTCGATTCCATTCCATTCCATTCCGTTCTACTCGGGTTGATTCCATTCTATTCCATTCCATTCCATTCCATTCCATTCCATTCCATTCCATTCCGTTCTACTCGGGTTGATTCCATTCTATTCCATTCCATTCCATTCCATTCCATTCCATTCCATTCCATTCCATTCCATTGCATTCCATTCCGTTCTACTCAGGTTGATTCCATTCCATTCCATTCCATTCCGTTCCATTCCGCTCCGTTCCGTTCCGTTCTACTCGTGTTTATTCCATTCTATTCCATTCCATTCCATTCCATTCCATTCCATTCCATTCCATTCCATTCTACTCGGGTTGATTCCATTCTATTCCATTCCATTCCATTCCATTCCATTCCAATCCATTCCATTCCATTCCAATCCGTTCTACTCGGGTTGATTCCGTTCCATTCCGTTCCGTTCCATTCCATTCCATTTCGTTCTACTCGGGTTGATTCCATTCTATTCCATTCCATTCCATTCCATTCCACTCCTTTCCATTCCATTCCATTCCATTCCATTCCATTCCACTCCTTTCCATTCCATTCCATTCCATTCCATTCCATTCCATTCCGTTCTACTCGGGTTGATTACATTCTATTCCACTCCATTCCATTCCATTCCATTCCATTCCATTCCAATCCATTCCATTCCATTCCATTCCATTCCATTCCATTCCGTTCTACTCGGGTTGATTCCATTCTACTCCATTCCATTCCATTCGATTCCATTCCATTCCTTTCCATTCCATTCCAATCCATTCCATTCCATTCCATTCCATTCCATTGCATTCCATTCCGTTCTACTCAGGTTGATTCCATTGCATTCCATTCCATTCTTTTCCATTCCATTCCATTCCATTCCATTCCATTGCAATCCGTCCTACTCGGGTTGATTCCGTTCCATTCCGTTCCATTCCGTTCCGTTCCATTCCATTCCATTCCATTCCATTCCATTCCATTCCATTCCATTCCGTTCTACTCGGGTTGATTCCATTCTATTCCATTCCATTCCATTCAATTCCATTCGATTCCATTCCACTCCCTTCCATTCCATTCCATTCCATTCCGTTCCATTCCATTCCATTCCATTCCTTTCCATTCCATTCCGTTCAACTCGGGTTGATTCCATTCTATTCCATGCCATTCCATTCCATTCCATTCCATTCCATTCCAATCCGTTCTACTCGGTTTGATTCCATTCCATTCCGTTCCGTTCTGTTCCGTTCCGTTCCGTTCGGTTCTACTCGGGTTGATTCCACTCTATTCCATTCCATTCCGTTCCATTCCATTCCATTCCGTTCTACTCGGGTTGATCATTCCATTCCATTCCATTCCATTCCATTCCGTTCCGTTCTACTCGGGTTGATCTTTCCATTCCATTCCATTCCATTCCATTCCATTCCATTCCATTCCGTTCTACTCGGGTTGATTCCATTCTATTCCACTCCATTCCATTCCATTCCTTTCCATTCCATTCCAATCCATTCCATTCCATTCCATTCCATTCCATTCCATTCCATTCCGTTCTATTCGAGTTCATTCCATTCCATTCCGTTCCGTTCTGTTCCGTTTCGTTCCATTCCATTCCAATCAATTCCGTTCTACTCGGGTTGATTCCATTCTATTCAATTCCATTCCAATCCATTCCGCTCCATTCCATTCCACTCCATTCCCTTCCATTCTATTCTATTGAATTCCATTCCATTCCATTCCATTCCATTCCATTCCATTCTACTCGGTTTGATTCCATTCTATTCAATTCCATTCCAATCCATTCCGCTCCATTCCATTCCATTCCATTCCTTTCCATTCCATTCCGTTCTACTCGGGTTCATTCCATTCCATTCCGTTCTGTTCCATTCCGTTCCGTTCCATTCCATTCCATTCCATTCCGTTCTACTCGGGTTGAATCTATTCCATTCCATTCCATTCCATTCTATTCCATTGAATTCCATTCCATTCCATTCCATTCCATTCCATTCCATTCCATTCCATTCCATTCCGTTCTACTCGGGTTGATTCCATTCCGTTCCGTTCCGTTCCGTTCCGTTCTACTCGGGTTGATTCCATTCTATTCAATTCCTTTCCATTCCATTCCATTCCATTCCATTCCATTCCTCTCTGTTCCATTCCATTCCGTTTAACTTGGGTTGATCATTCAATTCCATTCCATTCCATTCCATTCAATTCCATTCCGTTCCGTTATACTCGGGTGGATCATTCCATTCCATTCCATTCCATTCCATTCCATTCCATTCCATTCCATTCCATTTCATTCCGTTCCGCTCTACTCGGGTTGATTCCATTCTATTCCATTCCATTCCATTCGATTCCACTCGATTCCATTCGATTCCGTTCGATTCCATTCCATTCCATTCCATTCCATTCCGTTCTACTCGTGTTGATTCCATTCCACTCCATTCCTTTCCGTTCCATTCCATTCCATTCCATTCCATTCCGTTCTACTCGGGTTGATCATTCCATTCCATTCCATTCCATTCCATTCCATTCCATTCCGTTCCATTCTACTCGGGTTCATTCCAATCCATTCCTTTCCGTTCCATTCCTTTCCGTTCCATTCCATTCCATTCCATTCCGTTCCATTCTACTCGGGTTCATTCCATTCCATTCCTTTCCGTTCCATTCCTTTCCGTTCCATTCCATTCCATTCCATTCCAATCCGTTCTACTCGGGTTGATTCCATTCCATTCCATTCCGTTCCGTTCCGTTCCGTTCCGTTCTACTCGGGTTGATTCCACTCTATTCCATTCCATTCCATTCCATTCCTTTCTACTCGGATTGATCATTCCATTCCATTCCATTCCATTCCATTCCATTCCATTCCATTTCATTCCATTCCGTTCCATTCTACTCGGGTTGATCATTCCTTTCCATTCCATTCCATTCCATTCCATTCCAATCCATTCAATTCCGTTCTACTCGGGTTCATTCCATTCCAATCCATTCCTTTCCATTCCACTCCATACCATTCCATTCCGTTCTACTCGGGTTGATTCCATTCTATTCCATTCCATCCCATTCCATTCCATTCCATTCCATTCCATTCCATTCCATTCCATTCCATTCTACTCGGTTGATTCCATTCTATTCCATTCCATTCCATTCGATTCCATTCGATTCGATTCGATTCCATTCCATTCCATTCCATTCCATTCCATTCCGTTCTACTCGGGTTCATTCCATTCCGTTTCGTTCCGTTCTGTTCCGTTCCGTTCCATTCCATTCCATTCCATTCCATTCCATTCCATTCCATTCCGTTCTACTCGGGTTGATTCCATTCTATTCCATTCCATTCCATTCCATTCGATTCCATTCGATTCCATTCCATTCCATTCCATTCCATTCCATTCCATTCCATTCAATTCTATTCTACTCGGGTTGATTCCATTCCATTCCATTGCATTCTGTTCCGTTCCATTCTGTTCCGTTCCGTTCCGTTCTACTCTGGTTGATTCCATTCTATTCCATTCCATTCCATTCCATTCCATTCCGTTCCATTCCATTCCGTTCTACTCGGGTTGATTCCATTCCGTTCTGTTCCGCTCCGTTCCATTCCGTTCTACTCGGGTTTACTCCATTCTATTCCATTCCATTGCATTCCATTGCATTCCATTCCATTCCATTCCATTCCATTCCATTCCATTCCATTCCGTTCTGCTCGGGTTGATCTTTCCATTCCATTCCATTCCATTCCATTCCATTCCATTCCATTCCATTCCATTCTATTCCATTCCATTCCATTCCATTCCATTCCATTCCTTTCCTTTCCATTCGATTCCATTCCATTCCATTCCATTCCATTCCGTTCTACTCGGGTTGATTCCATTCCGTTCCGTTCCGCTCCGTTCCGTTCCGTTCTACTTGGGTTTACTCCATTCTATTCCATTCCATTGCATTCCATTCCATTCCATTCCATTCCATTCCATTCCATTCCATTCCGTTCTGCTCGGGTTGATCATTCCATTCCATTCCATTCCATTCCATTCCATTCTATTCCATTCCATTCCATTCCATTCCATTCCATTCCACTCCTTTCCACTCCATTCCATTCCATTCCATTCCATTCCATTCCGTTCCATTCCATTCCATTCCACTCCTTTCCATTCCATTCCATTCCATTCCATTCCATTCCATTCCATTCCATTCCATTCCACTCCTTTCCATTCCATTCCATTCCATTCCATTCCATTCCATTCCACTCCTTTCCATTCCATTCCATTCCATTCCATTCCATTCCACTCTTTCCATTCCATTCCATTCCACTCCACTCCATTCCATTCCATTCCATTCTATTCCGTTCCGTTCTGCTCGGGTTGATCAATCCATTCCATTCCATTCCATTCCATTCCATTCCATTCCATTCCATTCCATTCCATTCCATTCCGTTCTACTCGGGTTGATTCCATTCTATTCAATTCCATTCCAATCCATTCCGCTCCATTCCATTCCATTCCATTCCTTTCCATTCCATTCCGTTCTACTCGGGTTCATTCCATTCCATTCCGTTCTGTTCCATTCCGTTCCGTTCCATTCCATTCCATTCCATTCCGTTCTACTCGGGTTGATTCTATTCCATTCCATTCCATTCCATTCTATTCCATTGAATTCCATTCCATTCCATTCCATTCCATTCCATTCCATTCCATTCCATTCCATTCCATTCCATTCCGTTCTACTCGGGTTGATTCCATTCCGTTCCGTTCCGTTCCGTTCCGTTCTACTCGGGTTGATTCCATTCTATTCCATTCCTTTCCATTCCATTCCATTCCATTCCATTCCTCTCTGTTCCATTCCATTGCGTTCTACTTGGGTTGATCATTCCATTCCATTCCATTCCATTCCAATCAATTCCATTACGTTCCGTTCTACTCGGGTGGATCATTCCATTCCATTCCATTCCATTCCATTCCATTCCATTCCATTCCATTCCATTCCATTCCATTCCGTTCCATTCTACTCGGGTTAATTCCACTCCATTCCTTTCCGTTCCATTCTTTCCGTTCCATTCTACTCGGGTTCATTCCACTCCATTCCTTTCCGTTCCATTCCTTTCCGTTCCATTCCATTCCATTCCATTCCATTCCATTCCGTTCAGCTCAGGATGATTCCATTCTATTCCATTCCATTCCATTCCATTCTTTCCATTCCATTCAATTCCATTCCATTCCATTCCATTCCATTCCATTCCATTCCATTCCATTCCATTCCATTCCATTCCATTCCATTCCATTCCGTTCTACTCGGGTTAATTCCATTCCATTCCATTCCATTCCATTCCATTCCATTCCATTCCATACCAATCCATTCCATTCCATTGCATTTCGTTCTACTCGGATTCATTCCGTTCCTTTCAGTTCTGTTCCGTTCCATTCCATTCCATTCCATTCCATTCCATTCCATTCCATTCCGTTCTACTCGGGTTGATTCCATTCTATTCCATTCCATTCCATTCGATTCCATTCCATTCGATTCCATTCCAATCCATTCCATTCCATTCCATTGCATTCCATTCCGTTCTACTCGGGTTCTTTCCATTCCATTCCGTTCCGTTCCGTTCCTTTCCGTTCCGTTCCATTCCATTCCATTCCATTCCATTCCATTCCATTCCGTTCTACTCGGGTTGATTCCATTCTATTCCATTCCATTCCATTCCATTCCATTCCATTCCGTTCTACTCGGGTTGATTCCATTCCATTCCGTTCCGTTCCGTTCCATTCCGTTCCGTTCCGTTCTACTCGGGATGATTCCATTCTATTCCATTCCATTCCTTTCCATTCCATTCCATTCCATTCCATTCCATTCCATTCTGTTCTACTCGGGTTGATCATTCCATTCCATTCCATGCCATTCCATTCCATTCCATTCCATTCCATTCCATTCCATTCCACTCCTTTCTAGTCGGGTTCATTCCGTTCCATTCCTTTCCATTCCGTCCCATTCCGTTCCGTTCCGTTCCGTTCTATTCCATTCCATTCCATTCCATTCCGTTCTACTCGGGTTGATTCCATTCTATTCCGTTCCATTCCATTCCATTCCATTCCATTCCATTCCATTCCATTCCATTCCATTCCATTCCATTCCATTCCGTTCTACTCGGGTTGATTCCATTCCGTTCCGTTCCGTTCCGTTCCGTTAAGTTCCGTTCTACTCTGGTTGATTCCATTCTATTCCATTCCATTCCATTCCATTCCATTCCATTCTATTCCATTCCATTCCGTTCTACTCGGGTTGATCATTCAATTCCATTCCATTCCATTCCATTCCATTCCATTCCATTCCATTCCATTCTGTTCCGTTCTACTCGGGTTGATCATTCCATTCCATTCCATTCCATTCCATTCCATTCCATTCCATTCCATTCCATTCCATTCCGTTCTACTCCGGTTGATTCCATTCTATTCCATTCCATTCCATTCCTTTCCATTCGATTCCATTCCATTCCATTCCATTCCATTCCATTCCATTCCATTCCATTCCATTCCATTCCGTTCTACTCGGGTTGATTCCATTCCGTTCCGTTCCGTTCCGTTCTACTCGGGTTGATTCCATTCTATTCCATTCCTTTCCATTCCATTCCATTCCATTCCATTCCATTCCTCTCTGTTCCATTCCATTGCGTTCTACTTGGGTTGATCATTCCATTCCATTCCATTCCATTCCATTCAATTCCATTCCGTTCCGTTCTACTCGGGTGGATCATTCCATTCCATTCCATTCCATTCCATTCCATTCCATTCCATTCCATTCCATTCCATTCCATTCCATTCCATTCCATTCCATTCCATTCCATTCCATTCCATTCCATTCCATTTCATTCCGTTCCGCTCTACTCGGGTTGATTCCATTCTATTCCATTCCATTCCATTCGATTCCACTCGATTCCATTCGATTCCTTTCGATTCCATTCCATTCCATTCCATTCCATTCCGTTCTACTCGTGTTGATTCCATTCCAATCCATTCCTTTCCGTTCCATTCCATTCCATTCCATTCCATTCCATTCCGTTCTACTCGGGTTGATCATTCCATTCCATTCCTTTCCATTCCATTCCATTCCGTTCCATTCTACTCGGGTTAATTCCACTCCATTCCTTTCCGTTCCATTCTTTCCGTTCCATTCTACTCGGGTTCATTCCACTCCATTCCTTTCCGTTCCATTCCTTTCCGTTCCATTCCATTCCATTCCATTCCATTCCATTCCGTTCAGCTCAGGATGATTCCATTCTATTAAATTCCATTCCATTCCATTCTTTCCATTCCATTCAATTCCATTCCATTCCATTCCATTCCATTCCATTCCATTCCATTCCATTCCATTCCATTCCATTCCGTTCTACTCGGGTTAATTCCATTCTATTCCATTCCATTCCATTCCATTCCATTCCATTCCATACCAATCCATTCCATTCCATTGCATTTCGTTCTACTCGGATTCATTCCGTTCCTTTCAGTTCTGTTCCGTTCCATTCCATTCCATTCCATTCCATTCCATTCCATTCCATTCCATTCCATTCCGTTCTACTCGGGTTGATTCCATTCTATTCCATTCCATTCCATTCCATTCCATTCCGTTCGATTCCATTCCAATCCATTCCATTCCATTCCATTGCATTCCATTCAGTTCTACTCGGGTACTTTCCATTCCATTCCGTTCCGTTCCGTTCCTTTCCGTTCCGTTCCATTCCATTCCATTCCATTCCATTCCATTCCGTTCTACTCGGGTTGATTCCATTCTATTCCATTCCATTCCATTCCATTCCATTCCATTCCGTTCTACTCGGGTTGATTCCATTCCATTCCGTTCCGTTCCGTTCCATTCCGTTCCGTTCCGTTCTACTCGGGTTGATTCCATTCTATTCCATTCCATTCCTTTCCATTCCATTCCATTCCATTCCATTCCATTCCATTCTGTTCTACTCGGGTTGATCATTCCATTCCATTCCATGCCATTCCATTCCATTCCATTCCATTCCATTCCATTCCATTCCATTCCATTCCATTCCGTTCCACTCCTTTCTAGTCGGGTTCATTCCGTTCCATTCCTTTCCATTCCGTCCCATTCCGTTCCGTTCCGTTCCGTTCTATTCCATTCCATTCCATTCCATTCCTTTCTACTCGGGTTGATTCCATTCTATTCCGTTCCATTCCATTCCATTCCATTCCATTCCATTCCATTCCATTCCATTGCATTCCATTCCATTCCATTCCGTTCTACTCGGGTTGATTCCATTCCGTTCCGTTCCGTTCCATTCCGTTAAGTTCCGTTCTACTCTGGTTGATTCCATTCTATTCCATTCCATTCCATTCCATTGCATTCCATTCCATTCTATTCCATTCCATTCCGTTCTACTCGGGTTGATCATTCAATTCCATTCCATTCCATTCCATTCCATTCCATTCCATTCCATTCCATTCCATTCTGTTCCGTTCTACTCGGGTTGATCATTCCATTCCATTCCATTCCATTCCATTCCATTCCATTCCATTCCATTCCATTCCGTTCTACTCCGGTTGATTCCATTCTATTCCATTCCATTCCATTCCTTTCCATTCGATTCCATTCCATTCCATTCCATTCCATTCCATTCCATTCCATTCCATTCCATTCTATTCTACTCGGGTTGATTCCATTCCATTCCATTGCATTGTGTTCAGTTCCGTTCCGTTCCGTTCCGTTCCGTTCTACTTTGGTTGATTCCATTCTATTCCATTCCATTCCATTCCATTCCATTCCATTCCATTCCATTCCGTTTTACTCGGGTTGATCATTCCATTCCATTCCATTCCTTTCCATTCCGTTCCGTTCTGCTCGTGTTGATCATTCCATTCCATTCCATTCCATTCCATTCCATTCCATTCCATTCCTTTCCATTCCACTCCATTCCATTCCATTCCATTCCATTCCATTCCATTCCATTCCATTCCATTCCATTCCGTTCCGTTCTCGGGTTTATTCCATTCTATTCCATTCCATTCCGTTCTGCTCGGGTTGATCATTCCATTCCATTCCATTCCATTCCATTCCATTCCATTCCATTCCATTCCGTTCCATTCCATTCCATTCCATTCCATTCCAGTCCATTCCGTTCTACTCGGGTTGAATCCATTCTATTCCATTCCATTCCATTCCATTCCGTTCCATTCCATTCCATTCCATTCCATTCCATTCTACTCGGGTTGATTCCATTCTATTCCATTCCATTCCATTCCATTCCATTCCATTCCATTCCATTCCATTCCGTTCTACTCGGGTTGATCACTCCATTCCATTCCATTCCATTCCATTTCATTCCATTCCCTTCCATTCCATTCCGTTCTACTCGGGTGGATTATTCCATTCCATTCCATTCCGTTCCATTCCATTCCATTCCATTCCATTCCGTTCTACTTGGGTTGATTCCATTCTATTCCATTCCATTCCATTAGATTCCATTTGATTCCATTCCATTCCATTCCATTCCATTCCATTCCATTCCATTCCATTCCATTCCATTCCATTCCATTCCATTCTATTCAATTCCATTCCGTTCTACTCAGGTTGATTCCCTTCCACTCCATCCCGTTCCATTCCATTCCGTTCCGTTCCGTTTTACCCGGGTTGATTCCATTCCATTCCATTCCATTCCATTCCATTCCATTCCATTCCATTCCGTTCCGTTCTACTCGGGTTGATTCCATTCCATTCCGTTCCATTCCGTTCCATTCAGTTCCGTTCCGTTCCGTTCTATTCCATTCCATTCCATTCCATTCCGTTCTACTCTGGTTGATTCCATTCTATTACGTTCCATTCCATTCCATTCCATTCCATTCCATTCCATTCCATTCCATTCCATTCCATTCCATTCCGTTCTACTCGGGTTGATTCCATTCCGTTCCGTTCCGTTCCGTTCCGTTAAGTTCCGTTCTACTCTGGTTGATTCCATTCTATTCCATTCCATTCCATTCCATTCCATTCCATTCCATTCCATTCCATTCTATTCCATTCCATTCCGTTCTACTCGGGTTGATCATTCAATTCCATTCAATTCCATTCGACTCCATTCCATTCGATTCCATTTCATTCCGCTCCGCTCTACTCGGATTGATCATTCCATTCCATTCCATTCCATTCCATTCCATTCCATTCCATTCCATTCCTTTCCATTCCATTCCATTCCATTCCATTCCATTCCATTCCATTCCATTCCATTCTATTCCGTTCTACTCGGGTTGATTCCATTCCGTTCCGTTCCGCTCCGTTCCGTTCCGTTCTACTTGGGTTTACTCCATTCTATTCCATTTAATTGCATTCCATTCCATTCCATTCCATTCCATTCCATTCCATTCCATTCCATTCCGTTCTGCTCGGGTTGATCATTCCATTCCATTCCATTCCATTCCATTCTATTCCATTCCATTCCACTCCATTCCATTCCATTCCATTCCACTCCTTTCCATTCCATTCCATTCCATTCCATTCCATTCCATTCCATTCCATTACACTGCTTTCCATTCCATTCCATTCCATTCCATTCCATTCCATTCCACTCCTTTCCATTCCATTCCATTCCATTCCATTCCATTCCATTCCACTCCTTTCCATTCCATTCCATTCCACTCCATTCCATTCCATTCCATTCCATTCTATTCCTTTCCGTTCTGCTCGGGTTGATCATTCCATTCCATTCCTTTCCATTCCATTCCATTCCATTCCATTCCGTTCTACTCGGGTTGATTCCATTCTATTCAATTCCATTCCAATCCATTCCGCTTCATTCCATTCCATTCCATTCCATTCCATTCCGTTCTATTCGTGTTCATTCCATTAAATTCCGTTCTGTTCCATTCCGTTCCGTTCCATTCCATTCCATTCCATTCCGTTCTACTTGGCTTGATTCTATTCCATTCCATTCCATTCCATTCTATTCCATTGAATTCCATTCCATTCCATTCCGTTGCATTCCATTCCATTCCATTCCATTCCTGTCCATTCCGTTCTACTCGGGTTGAATCCATTCTATTCCATTCCATTCCATTCCATTCCATTCCATTCCATTCCATTCCATTCCGTTCAACTCGGGTTGATTCCATTCTATTCCATTCCATTCCATTCCATTCCATTCCATTCCGTTCTACTCGGGTTGATCATTCCATTCCATTCCATTCCATTCCATTCCATTCCATTCCATTCCATTCCATTCCATTCCATTCCATTCCATTCCGTTCTACTCGGGTGGATCGTTCCCTTCCATTCCATTCTGTTCCATTCCATTCCATTCCTTTCCATTCCGTTCTACTCGGGTTGATTCCATTCTATTCCATTCCATTCCATTAGATTCCATTTGATTCCATTCCATTCCATTCCATTCCATTCCATTCTATTCAATTCCATTCCGTTCTACTCAGGTTGATTCCCTTCCACTCCATCCCGTTCCATTCCATTCCGTTCCGTTCCGTTCTACTCGGGTTGATTCCATTCTATTCCATTCCATTCCATTCCATTCCGTTCTACTAGGGTTGATCATTCCATTCCATTCTATTCCATTCCATTCCATTCCATTGCATTCCATTCCATTCCATTCCGTTCTACTCGGGTTCTTTCTATTCCGTTCCATTCCATTCCGTTCTACTCGGGTTGATTCCATGCCACTCCAATCCATTCCGTTCCATTCCGTTCCGTTCCGTTCCGTTCTACTCGGGTTGATCATTCCATTCCATTCCATTCCATTCCATTCCATTCCGTTCTACTCGGGTTGATTCCATTCTATTCCATTCCATTCCATTCCATTCCATTCCATTCGATTCCATTCCATTCCATTCCATTCCATTCCATTCCATTCCGTTCTACTCAGGTTGATTCCATTCCATTCCATTCCATTCCTTTCCATTCCTTTCCATTCCATTCCATTCCATTCCATTCCATTCCATTCCATTCCATTCTACTCGGGTTGATTCCATTCTACTCAATTCCATTATATTCGATTCCATTCGATTCCCTTCGATTCCATTCGATTCCATTCCATTCCATTCCATTCCATTCCATTCCGTTCTACTCGGGTTCATTCCATTCCATTCCGTTCCGTTCCATTCCGTTCCGTTCCATTCCATTCCATTCCATTCCATTCCGTTCTACTCGGGTTGATTCCATTCTATTCCATTCCATTCGATTCCATTCCATTCCATTCCATTCCATTCCATTCCATTCCATTCCATTCCATTCCATTCCATTCCGTTCAACTCGGGTTGATTCCATTCTATTCCATTCCATTCCATTCCATTCCATTCCATTCCATTCCATTCCATTCCATTCCAATCCGTTCTCCTCGGGTTGATTCCATTCCATTCCGTTCCGTTCCGTTTCGTTCAGTTCCGTTCCGTTCCGTTCTACTCGGGTTGATTCCACTCTATTCCATTCCATTCCATTCCATTCCATTCCATTCCATTCCATTCCGTTCTACTCGGGTTGATCATTCCATTCCATTCCATTCCATTCCAATCCATTCCATTCCGTTCCGTTATACTCGGGTTGATCATTCCATTCCATTCCATTCCATTCCATTCCATTCCATTCCATTCCGTTCTACTCGGGATGATTCCATTCTATTCCAATCCATTCCATTCCATTCCATTCCATTCCTTTCCGTTCTACTTGAGTTCATTCCATTCCGTTCCGTTCCGTTCCGTTCCGTTCCATTCTATTCCATTCCATTCCGTTCTACTCGAGTTGATTCCATTCTACTCCATTCCATTCCATTCGATTCCATTCCGTTCTACTCGGGTTAATCATTCCATTCCATTCCATTCCATTCCATTCCATTCCATTCCATTCCATTCCATTCCATTCCGTTGCATTCCATTCCATTCCATTCCATTCCTGTCCATTCCTTTCTACTCGGGTTGAATCCATTCTATTCCATTCCATTCCATTCCATTCCATTCCATTCCATTCCATTCCATTCCGTTCAACTCGGGTTGATTCCATTCTATTCCATTCCATTCCATTCCATTCCATTCCATTCCGTTCTACTCGGGTTGATCATTCCATTCCATTCCATTCCATTCCATTCCATTCCATTCCATTCCGTTCTATTCGGGTGGATCGTTCCATTCCATTCCATTCTGTTCCATTCCATTCCATTCCTTTCCATTCCGTTCTACTCGGGTTGATTCCATTCTATTCCATTCCATTCCATTAGATTCCATTTGATTCCATTCCATTCCATTACATTCCATTCCATTCCATTCCATTCTATTCAATTCCATTCCGTTCAACTCAGGTTGATTCCCTTCCACTCCATCCCGTTCCATTCCATTCCGTTCCGTTCCGTTCTACTCGGGTTGATTCTATTCTATTCCATTCCATTCCATTCCATTCCGTTCTACTCGGGTTGAATCCATTCTATTCCATTCCATTCCATTCCATTCCATTCCATTCCATTCCATTCCATTCCATTCCATTCCATTCCATTCCGTTCTACTCGGGTTGATCATTCCATTCCATTCCGTTCTACTCGGGTTCATTCCATTCCATTCCGTTCCGTTCCATTCCGTTCCGTTCCATTCCATTCCTTTCCATTCCATTCCGTTCTACTCGGGTTGATTCCATTCTATTCCATTCCATTCCATTCCATTCCATTCCATTCCATTCCATTCCATTCCATACCGTTCCATTCCATTCCGTTCAACTCGGGTTGATTCCATTCTATTCCATTCCATTCCATTCCATTCCATTCCATTCCATTCCATTCCATTCCATTCCATTCCATACCGTTCCATTCCATTCTGTTCAACTCGGGTTGATTCCATTCTATTCCATTCCATTCCATTCCATTCCATTCCATTCCATTCCATTCCATTCCGTTCTACTCGGGTTGATTCCATTCCATTCCGTTCCGTTCCGTTCCGATCCGCTCCGTTCCGTTCTACTCGGGTTGATTCCACTCCATTCCATTCCATTCCATTCCATTCCATTCCATTCCATTCCATTCCATTCCGTTCTACTCGGGTTGATCATTCCATTCCATTCCATACCATTCCACTCCATTCCATTCCGTTCCGTTCTACTCGGGTTGATCATTCCATTCCATTCCATTCCATTCCATTCCATTCCATTCTACTCGGGTTGATTCCATTCTATTCCATTCCATTCCATTCCATTCCATTCCATTCGATTCCATTCCATTCCATTCCATTCCATTCCGTTCTACTCAGATTGATTCCATTCCATTCCATTCCATTCCTTTCCATTCCTTTCCATTCCATTCCATTCCATTCCATTCCATTTCATTCCACTCGGGTTGATTCCATTCTACTCAATTCCATTCTATTCGATTCCATTCGATTCCCTTCGATTCCATTCGATTCCATTCCATTCCATTCCATTCCATTCCATACCGTTCTACTCGGGTTCATTCCATTCCATTCCGTTCTGTTCCATTCCGTTCCGTTCCATTCCATTCCATTCCGTTCCATTCCATTCCATTCCATTCCATTCCATTCCGTTCTACTCGGGTTCATTCCATTCCGTTCCGTTCCGTTCCGTTCCGTTCTGTTCCGTTCTACTCGGGTTGATTCCATTCTATTCCATTCCTTTCCATTCCATTCCATTCCATTCCATTCCATTCCATTCCATTCCATTCCATTCCATTCCTCTCTGTTCCATTCCATTCCGTTCTACTTGGGTTGATCATTCCATTCCATTCCATTCCATTCCATTCAATTCCATTCCGTTCCGTTCTACTCGGGTGGATCATTCCATTCCATTCCATTCCATTCCATTCCATTCCATTCCATTCCATTCCATTCCGTTCAACTCGGGTTGATTCCATTCTATTCCATTCCATTCCATTCCATTCCATTCCATTCCATTCCATTCCATTCCAATCCGTTCTCCTCGGGTTGATTCCATTCCATTCCGTTCCGTTCCGTTTCGTTCAGTTCCGTTCCGTTCCGTTCTACTCGGGTTGATTCCACTCTATTCCATTCCATTCCATTCCATTCCATTCCATTCCATTCCATTCCGTTCTACTCGGGTTGATCATTCCATTCCATTCCATTCCATTCCAATCCATTCCATTCCGTTCCGTTATACTCGGGTTGATCATTCCATTCCATTCCATTCCATTCCATTCCATTCCATTCCATTCCATTCCGTTCTACTCGGGATGATTCCATTCTATTCCAATCCATTCCATTCCATTCCATTCCATTCCATTCCAATCCATTCCATTCCGTTCCGTTATACTCGGGTTGATCATTCCATTCCATTCCATTCCATTCCATTCCATTCCATTCCATTCCATTCCGTTCTACTCGGGATGATTCCATTCTATTCCATTCCATTCCATTCCATTCCATTCCATTCCATTCCATTCCATTCCATACCGTTCCATTCCATTCCGTTCAACTCGGGTTGATTCCATTCTATTCCATTCCATTCCATTCCATTCCATTCCATTCCATTCCATTCCATTCCATTCCATTCCATACCGTTCCATTCCATTCTGTTCAACTCGGGTTGATTCCATTCTATTCCATTCCATTCCATTCCATTCCATTCCATTCCATTCCATTCCATTCCGTTCTACTCGGGTTGATTCCATTCCATTCCGTTCCGTTCCGTTCCGATCCGCTCCGTTCCGTTCTACTCGGGTTGATTCCACTCCATTCCATTCCATTCCATTCCATTCCATTCCATTCCATTCCATTCCATTCCGTTCTACTCGGGTTGATCATTCCATTCCATTCCATACCATTCCACTCCATTCCATTCCGTTCCGTTCTACTCGGGTTGATCATTCCATTCCATTCCATTCCATTCCATTCCATTCCATTCTACTCGGGTTGATTCCATTCTATTCCATTCCATTCCATTCCATTCCATTCCATTCGATTCCATTCCATTCCATTCCATTCCATTCCGTTCTACTCAGATTGATTCCATTCCATTCCATTCCATTCCTTTCCATTCCTTTCCATTCCATTCCATTCCATTCCATTCCATTTCATTCCACTCGGGTTGATTCCATTCTACTCAATTCCATTCTATTCGATTCCATTCGATTCCCTTCGATTCCATTCGATTCCATTCCATTCCATTCCATTCCATTCCATACCGTTCTACTCGGGTTCATTCCATTCCATTCCGTTCTGTTCCATTCCGTTCCGTTCCATTCCATTCCATTCCGTTCCATTCCATTCCATTCCATTCCATTCCATTCCGTTCTACTCGGGTTCATTCCATTCCGTTCCGTTCCGTTCCGTTCCGTTCTGTTCCGTTCTACTCGGGTTGATTCCATTCTATTCCATTCCTTTCCATTCCATTCCATTCCATTCCATTCCATTCCATTCCATTCCATTCCATTCCATTCCTCTCTGTTCCATTCCATTCCGTTCTACTTGGGTTGATCATTCCATTCCATTCCATTCCATTCCATTCAATTCCATTCCGTTCCGTTCTACTCGGGTGGATCATTCCATTCCATTCCATTCCATTCCATTCCATTCCATTCCATTCCATTCCATTCCGTTCAACTCGGGTTGATTCCATTCTATTCCATTCCATTCCATTCCATTCCATTCCATTCCATTCCATTCCATTCCAATCCGTTCTCCTCGGGTTGATTCCATTCCATTCCGTTCCGTTCCGTTTCGTTCAGTTCCGTTCCGTTCCGTTCTACTCGGGTTGATTCCACTCTATTCCATTCCATTCCATTCCATTCCATTCCATTCCATTCCATTCCGTTCTACTCGGGTTGATCATTCCATTCCATTCCATTCCATTCCAATCCATTCCATTCCGTTCCGTTATACTCGGGTTGATCATTCCATTCCATTCCATTCCATTCCATTCCATTCCATTCCATTCCATTCCGTTCTACTCGGGATGATTCCATTCTATTCCAATCCATTCCATTCCATTCCATTCCATTCCTTTCCGTTCTACTTGAGTTCATTCCATTCCGTTCCGTTCCGTTCCGTTCCGTTCCATTCTATTCCATTCCATTCCGTTCTACTCGAGTTGATTCCATTCTACTCCATTCCATTCCATTCGATTCCATTCCGTTCTACTCGGGTTAATCATTCCATTCCATTCCATTCCATTCCATTCCATTCCATTCCATTCCATTCCATTCCATTCCGTTGCATTCCATTCCATTCCATTCCATTCCTGTCCATTCCTTTCTACTCGGGTTGAATCCATTCTATTCCATTCCATTCCATTCCATTCCATTCCATTCCATTCCATTCCATTCCATTCCGTTCAACTCGGGTTGATTCCATTCTATTCCATTCCATTCCATTCCATTCCATTCCATTCCGTTCTACTCGGGTTGATCATTCCATTCCATTCCATTCCATTCCATTCCATTCCATTCCATTCCGTTCTATTCGGGTGGATCGTTCCATTCCATTCCATTCTGTTCCATTCCATTCCATTCCTTTCCATTCCGTTCTACTCGGGTTGATTCCATTCTATTCCATTCCATTCCATTAGATTCCATTTGATTCCATTCCATTCCATTACATTCCATTCCATTCCATTCCATTCTATTCAATTCCATTCCGTTCAACTCAGGTTGATTCCCTTCCACTCCATCCCGTTCCATTCCATTCCGTTCCGTTCCGTTCTACTCGGGTTGATTCTATTCTATTCCATTCCATTCCATTCCATTCCGTTCTACTCGGGTTGATCATTCCATTCCATTCCATTCCATTCCATTCCATTCCATTCCATTCCATTCCATTCCGTTCTACTCGGGTTCTTTCCATTCCGTTCCATTCCATTCCGTTCTACTCGGGTTGATTCCATGCCACTCCATTCCATTCCGTTCCATTCCGTTCCGTTCCATTCCGTTCTACTCGGGTTGAATCCATTCTATTCCATTCCATTCCATTCCATTCCATTCCATTCCATTCCATTCCATTCCATTCCATTCCATTCCATTCCATTCCGTTCTACTCGGGTTGATCATTCCATTCCATTCCGTTCTACTCGGGTTCATTCCATTCCACTCCGTTCCGTTCCATTCCGTTCCGTTCCATTCCATTCCTTTCCATTCCATTCCGTTCTACTCGGGTTGATTCCATTCTATTCCATTCCATTCCATTCCATTCCATTCCATTCCATTCCATTCCATTCCATACCGTTCCATTCCATTCCGTTCAACTCGGGTTGATTCCATTCTATTCCATTCCATTCCATTCCATTCCATTCCATTCCATTCCATTCCATTCCATTCCATACCGTTCCATTCCATTCTGTTCAACTCGGGTTGATTCCATTCTATTCCATTCCATTCCATTCCATTCCATTCCATTCCATTCCATTCCATTCCGTTCTACTCGGGTTGATTCCATTCCATTCCGTTCCGTTCCGTTCCGATCCGCTCCGTTCCGTTCTACTCGGGTTGATTCCACTCCATTCCATTCCATTCCATTCCATTCCATTCCATTCCATTCCATTCCATTCCGTTCTACTCGGGTTGATCATTCCATTCCATTCCATACCATTCCACTCCATTCCATTCCGTTCCGTTCTACTCGGGTTGATCATTCCATTCCATTCCATTCCATTCCATTCCATTCCATTCTACTCGGGTTGATTCCATTCTATTCCATTCCATTCCATTCCATTCCATTCCATTCGATTCCATTCCATTCCATTCCATTCCATTCCGTTCTACTCAGATTGATTCCATTCCATTCCATTCCATTCCTTTCCATTCCTTTCCATTCCATTCCATTCCATTCCATTCCATTTCATTCCACTCGGGTTGATTCCATTCTACTCAATTCCATTCTATTCGATTCCATTCGATTCCCTTCGATTCCATTCGATTCCATTCCATTCCATTCCATTCCATTCCATACCGTTCTACTCGGGTTCATTCCATTCCATTCCGTTCTGTTCCATTCCGTTCCGTTCCATTCCATTCCATTCCGTTCCATTCCATTCCATTCCATTCCATTCCATTCCGTTCTACTCGGGTTGATTCCATTCTATTCCATTCCTTTCCATTCCATTCCATTCCATTCCATTCCATTCCATTCCATTCCATTCCATTCCTCTCTGTTCCATTCCATTCCGTTCTACTTGGGTTGATCATTCCATTCCATTCCATTCCATTCCATTCAATTCCATTCCGTTCCGTTCTACTCGGGTGGATCATTCCATTCCATTCCATTCCATTCCATTCCATTCCATTCCATTCCATTCCATTCCGTTCAACTCGGGTTGATTCCATTCTATTCCATTCCATTCCATTCCATTCCATTCCATTCCATTCCATTCCATTCCAATCCGTTCTCCTCGGGTTGATTCCATTCCATTCCGTTCCGTTCCGTTTCGTTCAGTTCCGTTCCGTTCCGTTCTACTCGGGTTGATTCCACTCTATTCCATTCCATTCCATTCCATTCCATTCCATTCCATTCCATTCCATTCCGTTCTACTCGGGTTGATCATTCCATTCCATTCCATTCCATTCCAATCCATTCCATTCCGTTCCGTTATACTCGGGTTGATCATTCCATTCCATTCCATTCCATTCCATTCCATTCCATTCCATTCCATTCCGTTCTACTCGGGATGATTCCATTCTATTCCAATCCATTCCATTCCATTCCATTCCATTCCTTTCCGTTCTACTTCAGTTCATTCCATTCCGTTCCGTTCCGTTCCGTTCCGTTCCATTCTATTCCATTCCATTCCGTTCTACTCGAGTTGATTCCATTCTACTCCATTCCATTCCATTCGATTCCATTCCGTTCTACTCGGGTTAATCATTCCATTCCATTCCATTCCATTCCATTCCATTCCATTCCATTCCATTCCATTCCATTCCGTTGCATTCCATTCCATTCCATTCCATTCCTGTCCATTCCTTTCTACTCGGGTTGAATCCATTCTATTCCATTCCATTCCATTCCATTCCATTCCATTCCATTCCATTCCATTCCATTCCGTTCAACTCGGGTTGATTCCATTCTATTCCATTCCATTCCATTCCATTCCATTCCATTCCGTTCTACTCGGGTTGATCATTCCATTCCATTCCATTCCATTCCATTCCATTCCATTCCATTCCGTTCTATTCGGGTGGATCGTTCCATTCCATTCCATTCTGTTCCATTCCATTCCATTCCTTTCCATTCCGTTCTACTCGGGTTGATTCCATTCTATTCCATTCCATTCCATTAGATTCCATTTGATTCCATTCCATTCCATTACATTCCATTCCATTCCATTCCATTCTATTCAATTCCATTCCGTTCAACTCAGGTTGATTCCCTTCCACTCCATCCCGTTCCATTCCATTCCGTTCCGTTCCGTTCTACTCGGGTTGATTCTATTCTATTCCATTCCATTCCATTCCATTCCGTTCTACTCGGGTTGATCATTCCATTCCATTCCATTCCATTCCATTGCATTCCATTCCATTCCATTCCATTCCGTTCTACTCGGGTTCTTTCCATTCCGTTCCATTCCATTCCGTTCTACTCGGGTTGATTCCATGCCACTCCATTCCATTCCGTTCCATTCCGTTCCGTTCCATTCCGTTCTACTCGGGTTGAATCCATTCTATTCCATTCCATTCCATTCCATTCCATTCCATTCCATTCCATTCCATTCCATTCCATTCCATTCCATTCCATTCCGTTCTACTCGGGTTGATCATTCCATTCCATTCCGTTCTACTCGGGTTCATTCCATTCCATTCCGTTCCGTTCCATTCCGTTCCGTTCCATTCCATTCCTTTCCATTCCATTCCGTTCTACTCGGGTTGATTCCATTCTATTCCATTCCATTCCATTCCATTCCATTCCATTCCATTCCATTCCATTCCATACCGTTCCATTCCATTCCGTTCAACTCGGGTTGATTCCATTCTATTCCATTCCATTCCATTCCATTCCATTCCATTCCATTCCATTCCATTCCATTCCATTCCATACCGTTCCATTCCATTCTGTTCAACTCGGGTTGATTCCATTCTATTCCATTCCATTCCATTCCATTCCATTCCATTCCATTCCATTCCATTCCGTTCTACTCGGGTTGATTCCATTCCATTCCGTTCCGTTCCGTTCCGATCCGCTCCGTTCCGTTCTACTCGGGTTGATTCCACTCCATTCCATTCCATTCCATTCCATTCCATTCCATTCCATTCCATTCCATTCCGTTCTACTCGGGTTGATCATTCCATTCCATTCCATACCATTCCACTCCATTCCATTCCGTTCCGTTCTACTCGGGTTGATCATTCCATTCCATTCCATTCCATTCCATTCCATTCCATTCTACTCGGGTTGATTCCATTCTATTCCATTCCATTCCATTCCATTCCATTCCATTCGATTCCATTCCATTCCATTCCATTCCATTCCGTTCTACTCAGATTGATTCCATTCCATTCCATTCCATTCCTTTCCATTCCTTTCCATTCCATTCCATTCCATTCCATTCCATTTCATTCCACTCGGGTTGATTCCATTCTACTCAATTCCATTCTATTCGATTCCATTCGATTCCCTTCGATTCCATTCGATTCCATTCCATTCCATTCCATTCCATTCCATACCGTTCTACTCGGGTTCATTCCATTCCATTCCGTTCTGTTCCATTCCGTTCCGTTCCATTCCATTCCATTCCGTTCCATTCCATTCCATTCCATTCCATTCCATTCCGTTCTACTCGGGTTCATTCCATTCCGTTCCGTTCCGTTCCGTTCCGTTCTGTTCCGTTCTACTCGGGTTGATTCCATTCTATTCCATTCCTTTCCATTCCATTCCATTCCATTCCATTCCATTCCATTCCATTCCATTCCATTCCTCTCTGTTCCATTCCATTCCGTTCTACTTGGGTTGATCATTCCATTCCATTCCATTCCATTCCATTCAATTCCATTCCGTTCCGTTCTACTCGGGTGGATCATTCCATTCCATTCCATTCCATTCCATTCCATTCCATTCCATTCCATTCCATTCCATTCCATTCCATTCCGTTCCGTTCTACTCGGGTTGATTCCATTCTATTCCATTCCATTCCATTCGATTCCACTCGATTCCATTCGATTCCGTTCGATTCCATTCCATTGCATTCCATTCCATTCCATTCCGTTCAACTCGGGTTGATTCCATTCTATTCCATTCCATTACATTCAATTCCATTCCATTCCATTCCAATCCGTTCTACTCGGGTTGATTCCATTCCATTCCGTTCCGTTCCGTTCCGTTCCGTTCGGTTCTACTCGGGTTGATTCCACTCTATTCCATTCCATTCCGTTCCATTCCATTCCATTCCGTTCTACTCGGGTTGATCATTCCATTCCATTCCATTCCATTCCATTCCATTCCGTTCTACTCGGGTTGATCTTTCCATTCCATTCCATTCCATTCCATTCCATTCCATTCCATTCTGTTCTACTCGGGTTGATTCCATTCTATTCCACTCCATTCCATTCCATTCCTTTCCATTCCATTCCAATCCATTCCATTCCATTCCAATCCATTCCATTCCATTCCAATCCGTTCTACTCGGGTTGATTCCATTCCATTCCATTCCGTTCCGTTCCGTTCCGTTCCGTTCCGTTCCGTTCTACTCGGGTTGATTCCACTCTATTCCATTCCATTCCATTCCATTCCTTTCTACTCGGATTCATCATTCCATTCCATTCCATTCCATTCCATTCCATTCCATTCCATTCCATTTCATTCCATTCCGTTCCATTCTACTTGGGTTGATCATTCCTTTCCATTCCATTCCATTCCATTCCATTCCAATCCATTCAATTCCGTTCTACTCGGGTTCATTACTTTCCATTCCATTCCTTTCCATTCCACTCCATACCATTCCATTCCGTTCTACTTGGGTTGATTCCATTCTATTCAATTCCATCCCATTCCATTCCATTCCATTCAATTCCATTCCATTCCATTCCATTCCATTCCATTCCATTCGATTCCATTCGATTCCATTCCATTCCATTCCATTCCATTCCATTCCATTCCATTCCATTCCATTCTATTCTACTCGGGTTGATTCCATTCCATTCCATTGCATTCTGTTCCGTTCCATTCTGTTCTGTTCCGTTCCGTTCTACTCTGGTTGATTCCATTCTATTCCATTCCATTCCATTCCATTCCATTCCATTCCATTCCATTCCATTCCATTCCATTCTGTTCTACTCGGGTTGATCATTCCATTCCATTCCATGCCATTCCATTCCATTCCATTCCGTTCCATTCCATTCCATTCCATTCCATTCCATTCCGTTCAACTCGGGTTGATTCCATTCCATTCCATTCCATTCCATTCCATTCCATTCCATTCCATTCCATTCCATTCCATTCCGTTCAACTCGGGTTGATTCCATTCTATTCCATTCCATTCCATTCCATTCCATTCAATTCCATTCCATTCCATTCCAATCCGATCAACTCGGGTTGATTCCATTCCATTCCATTACGTTCCGTTCCGTTCCGTTCCGTTCCGTTCTACTCCGGTTGATTCCACTCTATTCCATTCCATTCCATTCCAT
This sequence comes from Gorilla gorilla gorilla, assembly GCF_029281585.2. Taxonomy (NCBI): domain Eukaryota; kingdom Metazoa; phylum Chordata; class Mammalia; order Primates; family Hominidae; genus Gorilla; species Gorilla gorilla. Next base: position 60,807,648 of record NC_073239.2, read on the forward strand.
TCCTTTCTACTCGGATTGATCATTCCATTCCATTCCATTCCATTCCATTCCATTCCATTCCATTCCATTCCGTTCCATTCTACTTGGGTTGATCATTCCTTTCCATTCCATTCCATTCCATTCCATTCCAATCCATTCAATTCCGTTCTACTCGGGTTCATTCCATTCCATTCCATTCCTTTCCATTCCACTCCATACCATTCCATTCCGTTCTACTCGGGTTGATTCCATTCCATTCAATTCCATTCCATTCCATTCCATTCCATTCCATTCCATTCCATTCCATTCCATTCCACTCGGTTGATTCCATTCTATTCCATTCCATTCCATTCGATTCCATTCGATTCGATTCGATTCTATTCCATTCCATTCCATTCCATTCCATTCCGTTCTACTCGGGTTCATTCCATTCCGTTCCGTTCCGTTCCGTTCCATTCCATTCCATTCCATTCCTTTCCATTCCATTCCAATCCATTCCATTCCATTCCATTCCATTCCATTCCATTCCGTTCTATTCGTGTTCATTCCATTCCATTCCGTTCCGTTCTGTTCCGTTTCGTTCCATTCCATTCCAATCAATTCCGTTCTACTCGGGTTGATTCCATTCTATTCAATTCCATTCCAATCCATTCCGCTCCATTCCATTCCACTCCATTCCCTTCCATTCTATTCTATTGAATTCCATTCCATTCCATTCCATTCCATTCCATTCTACTCGGGTTGATTCCATTCTATTCAATTCCATTCCAATCCATTCCGCTCCATTCCATTCCATTCCATTCCTTTCCATTCCATTCCGTTCTACTCGGGTTCATTCCATTCCATTCCGTTCTGTTCCATTCCGTTCCGTTCAATTCCATTCCATTCCATTCCGTTCTACTCGGGTTGATTCTATTCCATTCCATTCCATTCCATTCTATTCCATTGAATTCCATTCCATTCCATTCCATTCCATTCCATTCCATTCCATTCCATTCCATTCCATTCCATTCTACTCGGGTTGATTCCATTCCGTTCCGTTCCGTTCCGTTCCGTTCTACTCGGGTTGATTCCATTCTATTCCATTCCTTTCCATTCCATTCCATTCCATTCCATTCCATTCCTCTCTGTTCCATTTCATTCCGTTTAACTTGGGTTGATCATTCCATTCCATTCCATTCCATTCCATTCAATTCCATTCCGTTCCGTTATACTCGGGTGGATCATTCCATTCCATTCCATTCCATTCCATTCCATTCCATTCCATTCCATTTCATTCCGTTCCGCTCTACACGGGTTGATTCCATTCTATTCCATTCCATTCCATTCGATTCCACTCGATTCCATTCGATTCCATTCGATTCCATTCCATTCCATTCCATTCCATTCCGTTCTACTCGTGTTGATTCCATTCCACTCCATTCCTTTCCGTTCCATTCCATTCCATTCCATTCCATTCCGTTCTACTCGGGTTGATCATTCCATTCCATTCCATTCCATTCCATTCCATTCCATTCCGTTCCATTCTACTCGGGTTCATTCCATTCCATTCCTTTCCGTTCCATTCCTTTCCGTTCCATTCCATTCCATTCCATTCCATTCCGTTCAACTCGGGATGATTCCATTCTATTCCATTCCATTCCATTCCATTCTTTCCATTCCATTCGATTCGACTCCTTTCCATTCCATTCCATTCCATTCCATTCCGTTCTACTCGGGTTGATTCCATTCTATTCCATTCCATTCCATTCCATTCCATTCCATTCCATTCGATTCCATTCGATTCCATTCCATTCCATTCTATTCCGTTCTACTCGGGTTCATTCCATTCCATTCCGTTCCGTTCCATTCCGTTCCGTTCCATTCCATTCCATTCCATTCCATTCCATTCCATTCCATTCCATTCCATTCCATTCCATTCGATTCCATTCCATTCCATTCCATTCCATTCCATTCTATTCCATTCCATTCCATTCCATTCCATTCCATTCCATTCCGTTCAACTCGGGTTGATTCCATTCCATTCCATTCCATTCCATTCCATTCCATTCCATTCCGTTCAACTCGGGTTGATTCCATTCTATTCCATTCCATTCCATTCCATTCAATTCCATTCCATTCAATTCCAATCCGTTCTACTCGGGTTGATTCCATTCCATTCCATTCCGTTCCGTTCCGTTCCGTTCCGTTCCGTTCTACCCGGGTTGATTCCATTCCATTCCATTCCGTTCCGTTCCGTTCCGTTCCGTTCCGTTCTACTCGGGTTGATTCCACTCTATTCCATTCCATTCCATTCCATTCCTTTCTACTTGGATTGATCATTCCATTCCATTCCATTCCATTCCATTCCATTCCATTTCATTCCATTCCGTTCCATTCTACTCGGGTTGATCATTCCTTTCCATTCCATTCCACTCCATTCCATTCCAATCCATTCAATTCCGTTCTACTCGGGTTCATTCCATTCCAATCCATTCCTTTCCATTCCACTCCATACCATTCCATTCCGTTCTACTCGGGTTGATTCCATTCTATTCCATTCCATCCCATTCCATTCCATTCCATTCCATTCCATTCCATTCCATTCCATTCTACTCGGTTGATTCCATTCTATTCCATTCCATTCCATTCGATTCCATTCGATTCGATTCGATTCCATTCCATTCCATTCCATTCCATTCCATTCCGTTCTACTCGGGTTCATTCCATTCCGTTTCGTTCCGTTCTGTTCCGTTCCGTTCCATTCCTTTCCATTCCATTCCATTCCATTCCATTCCATTCCGTTCTACTCGGGTTGATTCCATTCTATTCCATTCCATTCCATTCCATTCGATTCCATTCGATTCCATTCCAGTCCATTCCATTCCATTCCATTCCATTCCATTCAATTCTATTCTACTCGGGTTGATTCCATTCCATTCCATTGCATTCTGTTCCGTTCCATTCTGTTCCGTTCCGTTCCGTTCTACTCTGGTTGATTCCATTCTATTCCATTCCATTCCATTCCATTCCATTCCGTTCCATTCCATTCCGTTCTACTCGGGTTGATTCCATTCCGTTCTGTTCCGCTCCGTTCCGTTCCGTTCTACTCGGGTTTACTCCATTCTATTCCATTCCATTGCATGCCATTCCATTCCATTCCATTCCATTCCATTCCATTCCATTCCATTCCGTTCTGCTCGGGTTGATCTTTCCATTCCATTCCATTCCATTCAATTCCATTCCATTCCATTCCATTCCATTCCATTCCTTTCCTTTCCATTCGATTCCATTCCATTCCATTCCATTCCATTCCGTTCTACTCGGGTTGATTCCATTCCGTTCCGTTCCGCTCCGTTCCGTTCCGTTCTACTTGGGTTTACTCCATTCTATTCCATTCCACTGCATTCCATTCCATTCCATTCCATTCCATTCCATTCCATTCCATTCCGTTCTGCTCGGGTTGATCATTCCATTCCATTCCATTCCATTCCATTCTATTCCATTCCATTCCATTCCATTCCATTCCATTCCACTCCTTTCCACTCCATTCCATTCCATTCCATTCCATTCCATTCCGTTCCATTCCATTCCATTCCACTCCTTTCCATTCCATTCCATTCCGTTCCATTCCATTCCATTCCATTCCATTCCATTCCATTCCACTCCTTTCCATTCCATTCCATTCCATTCCATTCCATTCCATTCCACTCCTTTCCATTCCATTCCATTCCATTCCATTCCATTCCATTCCATTCCACTCTTTCCATTCCATTCCATTCCACTCCACTCCATTCCATTCCATTCCATTCTATTCCGTTCCGTTCTGCTCGGGTTGATCAATCCATTCCATTCCATTCCATTCCATTCCATTCCATTCCATTCCATTCCATTCCGTTCTACTCGGGTTGATTCCATTCTATTCAATTCCATTCCAATCCATTCCGCTCCATTCCATTCCATTCCATTCCTTTCCATTCCATTCCGTTCTACTCGGGTTCATTCCATTCCATTCCGTTCTGTTCCATTCCGTTCCGTTCCATTCCATTCCATTCCATTCCGTTCTACTCGGGTTGATTCCATTCTATTCCATTCCATTCCATTCGATTCCACTCGATTCCATTCGATTCCGTTCGATTCCATTCCATTCCATTCCATTCCATTCCGTTCTACTCGTGTTGATTCCATTCCACTCCATTCCTTTCCGTTCCATTCCATTCCATTCCATTCCATTCCATTCCGTTCTACTCGGGTTGATCATTCCATTCCATTCCTTTCCATTCCATTCCATTCCGTTCCATTCTACTCGGGTTAATTCCACTCCATTCCTTTCCGTTCCATTCTTTCCGTTCCATTCTACTCGGGTTCATTCCACTCCATTCCTTTCCGTTCCATTCCTTTCCGTTCCATTCCATTCCATTCCATTCCATTCCATTGCATTGCATTCCGTTCTACTCGGGTTCTTTCCATTCCATTCCATTCCATTCCATTCCATTCCATTCCATTCCATTCCATTCCATTCCACTCCATTCTACTCGGGTTGATTCCATTCTATTCCATTCCATTCCATTCCATTCCATTCCGTTCTACTCGGGTTGATTCCATTCCATTCCATTCCGTTCCGTTCCGTTCCGTTCCGTTCCGTTGTACTCGGGTTGATTCCATTCTATTCCATTCCATTCCATTCCATTCAATTCCATTCCATTCAATTCCAATCCGTTCTACTCGGGTTGATTCCATTCCATTCCATTCCGTTCCGTTCCGTTCCGTTCCGTTCCGTTCTACCCGGGTTGATTCCATTCCATTCCATTCCGTTCCGTTCCGTTCCGTTCCGTTCCGTTCTACTCGGGTTGATTCCACTCTATTCCATTCCATTCCATTCCATTCCTTTCTACTTGGATTGATCATTCCATTCCATTCCATTCCATTCCATTCCATTCCATTCCGTTCCATTCTACTCGGGTTGATCATTCCTTTCCATTCCATTCCACTCCATTCCATTCCAATCCATTCAATTCCGTTCTACTCGGGTTCATTCCATTCCAATCCATTCCTTTCCATTCCACTCCATACCATTCCATTCCGTTCTACTCGGGTTGATTCCATTCTATTCCATTCCATCCCATTCCATTCCATTCCATTCCATTCCATTCCATTCCATTCCATTCCATTCTACTCGGTTGATTCCATTCTATTCCATTCCATTCCATTCGATTCCATTCGATTCGATTCGATTCCATTCCATTCCATTCCATTCCATTCCATTCCGTTCTACTCGGGTTCATTCCATTCCGTTTCGTTCCGTTCTGTTCCGTTCCGTTCCATTCCTTTCCATTCCATTCCATTCCATTCCATTCCATTCCGTTCTACTCGGGTTGATTCCATTCTATTCCATTCCATTCCATTCCATTCGATTCCATTCGATTCCATTCCAGTCCATTCCATTCCATTCCATTCCATTCCATTCAATTCTATTCTACTCGGGTTGATTCCATTCCATTCCATTGCATTCTGTTCCGTTCCATTCTGTTCCGTTCCGTTCCGTTCTACTCTGGTTGATTCCATTCTATTCCATTCCATTCCATTCCATTCCATTCCGTTCCATTCCATTCCGTTCTACTCGGGTTGATTCCATTCCGTTCTGTTCCGCTCCGTTCCGTTCCGTTCTACTCGGGTTTACTCCATTCTATTCCATTCCATTGCATGCCATTCCATTCCATTCCATTCCATTCCATTCCATTCCATTCCATTCCGTTCTGCTCGGGTTGATCTTTCCATTCCATTCCATTCCATTCAATTCCATTCCATTCCATTCCATTCCATTCCATTCCTTTCCTTTCCATTCGATTCCATTCCATTCCATTCCATTCCATTCCGTTCTACTCGGGTTGATTCCATTCCGTTCCGTTCCGCTCCGTTCCGTTCCGTTCTACTTGGGTTTACTCCATTCTATTCCATTCCACTGCATTCCATTCCATTCCATTCCATTCCATTCCATTCCATTCCATTCCATTCCGTTCTGCTCGGGTTGATCATTCCATTCCATTCCATTCCATTCCATTCTATTCCATTCCATTCCATTCCATTCCATTCCATTCCACTCCTTTCCACTCCATTCCATTCCATTCCATTCCATTCCATTCCGTTCCATTCCATTCCATTCCACTCCTTTCCATTCCATTCCATTCCGTTCCATTCCATTTCATTCCATTCCATTCCATTCCATTCCACTCCTTTCCATTCCATTCCATTCCATTCCATTCCATTCCATTCCACTCCTTTCCATTCCATTCCATTCCATTCCATTCCATTCCATTCCATTCCACTCTTTCCATTCCATTCCATTCCACTCCACTCCATTCCATTCCATTCCATTCTATTCCGTTCCGTTCTGCTCGGGTTGATCAATCCATTCCATTCCATTCCATTCCATTCCATTCCATTCCATTCCATTCCACTCCGTTCTACTCGGGTTGATTCCATTCTATTCAATTCCATTCCAATCCATTCCGCTCCATTCCATTCCATTCCATTCCTTTCCATTCCATTCCGTTCTACTCGGGTTCATTCCATTCCATTCCGTTCTGTTCCATTCCGTTCCGTTCCATTCCATTCCATTCCATTCCGTTCTACTCGGGTTGATTCTATTCCATTCCATTCCATTCCATTCTATTCCATTGAATTCCATTCCATTCCATTACATTACATTCCATTCCATTCCATTCCATTCCATTCCGTTCTACTCGGGTTGATTCCATTCCGTTCCGTTTCATTCCGTTCCGTTCTACTCGGGTTGATTCCATTCTATTCCATTCCTTTCCATTCCATTCCATTCCATTCCATTCCTCTCTGTTCCATACCATTCCGTTGTACTTGGGTTGATCATTCCATTCCATTCCATTCCATTCCATTCAATTCCATTCCGTTCCGTTCTACTCGGGTGGATCATTCCTTTCCATTCCATTCCATTCCATTCCATTCCATTCCATTCCATTCCATTCCATTTCATTCCGTTCCGCTCTACTCGGGTTGATTCCATTCTATTCCATTCCATTCCATTCGATTCCCCTCGATTCCATTCGATTCCGTTCGATTCCATTCCATTCCATTCCATTCCATTCCGTTCTACTCGTGTTGATTCCATTCCACTCCATTCCTTTCCGTTCCATTCCATTCCATTCCATTCCATTCCATTCCGTTCTACTCGGGTTGATCATTCCATTCCATTCCTTTCCATTCCATTCCATTCCGTTCCATTCTACTCGGGTTAATTCCACTCCATTCCTTTCCGTTCCATTCTTTCCGTTCCATTCTACTCGGGTTCATTCCACTCCATTCCTTTCCGTTCCATTCCTTTCCGTTCCATTCCATTCCATTCCATTCCATTCCATTGCATTCCATTCCGTTCTACTCGGGTTCTTTCCATTCCATTCCATTCCATTCCATTCCATTCCATTCCATTCCATTCCATTCCATTCCACTCCATTCTACTCGGGTTGATTCCATTCTATTCCATTCCATTCCATTCCATTCCATTCCGTTCTACTCGGGTTGATTCCATTCCATTCCATTCCGTTCCGTTCCGTTCCGTTCCGTTCCGTTGTACTCGGGTTGATTCCATTCTATTCCATTCCATTCCATTCCATTCCATTCCATTCCATTCCATTCCATTCAGTTCCACTGGGGTTGATCATTGCATTCCATTCCATTCCATTCCATTCCATTCCTTTCTAGTCGGGTTCATTCCATTCCATTCCGTTCCATTCCGTTCCATTCTGTTCCGTTCCGTTCCGTTCTATTCCATTCCATTCCATTCCATTCCGTTCTACTCTGGTTGATTCCATTCTATTCCGTTCCATTCCATTCCGTTCCATTCCATTCCATTCCATTCCATTAAATTCCATTCCGTTCTACTCGGGTTGATTCCATTCCGTTCCGTTCCGTTCCGTTCCGTTAAGTTCCGTTCTACTCTGGTTGACTCCATTCAATTCCATTCCATTCCATTCCATTCCATTCCATTCCATTCTATTCCATTCCATTCCGTTCTACTCGGGTTGATCATTCAATTCCATTCCATTCCATTCCATTCCATTCCATTCTGTTCCGTTCTACTCGGGTTGATCATTCCATTCCATTCCATTCCATTCCATTCCATTCCATTCCATTCCATTCCATTCCATTCCATTCCATTCCATTCCGTTCTACTCGGGTTGATTCCATTCTATTCCATTCCATTCGATTCCATTCCATTCGATTCCATCCAGCTCGGGATGATTCCATTCTATTCCATTCCATTCCATTCCATTCTTTCCATTCCATTCAATTCCATTCTATTACATTCCATTCCATTCCATTCCATTCCATTCCATTCCATTCCATTCCATTCCGTTCTACTCGGGTTAATTCCATTCTATTCCATTCCATTCCATTCCATTCCATTCCGTTCCATACCAATCCATTCCATTCCATTGCATTTCGTTCTACTCGGGTTCATTCCGTTCCTTTCAGTTCTGTTCCGTTCCATTCCATTCCATTCCATTCCATTCCATTCCGTTCTACTCGGGTTGATTCCATTCTATTCCATTCCATTCCATTCGATTCCATTCCATTCGATTCCATTCCAATCCATTCCATTCCATTCCATTGCATTCCATTCCGTTCTACTCGGGTTCTTTCCATTCCATTCCGTTCCGTTCCGTTCCTTTCCGTTCCGTTCCATTCCATTCCATTCCATTCCATTCCATTCCGTTCTACTCGGGTTGATTCCATTCTATTCCATTCCATTCCATTCCATTCCATTCCATTCCGTTCTACTCGGGTTGATTCCATTCCATTCCGTTCCGTTCCGTTCCATTCCGTTCCGTTCCGTTCTACTCGGATTGATTAAATTCTATTCCATTCCATTCCTTTCCATTCCATTCCATTCCATTCCATTCCATTCTGTTCTACTCGGGTTGATCATTCCATTCCATTCCATGCCATTCCATTCCATTCCATTCCATTCCATTCCATTCCATTCCATTCCACTCCTTTCTAGTCGGGTTCATTCCGTTCCATTCCTTTCCATTCCGTCCCATTCCGTTCCGTTCCGTTCCGTTCTATTCCATTCCATTCCATTCCATTCCGTTCTACTCGGGTTGATTCCATTCTATTCCGTTCCATTCCATTCCATTCCATTCCATTCCATTCCATTCCATTCCATTCCATTCCATTCCATTCCATTCCATTCCTTTCCATTCCACTCCATTCCATTCCATTCCATTCCATTCCACTCCATTCCATTCCATTCCGTTCCGTTCTCGGGTTTATTCCATTCTATTCCATTCCATTCCGTTCCATTCCATTCCATTCTATTCCATTGAATTCCATTCCATTCCATTCCATTCCATTCCATTCCATTCCGTTCCATTCCATTATATTCCATTGAATTCCATTCCATTCCATTCCATTCCATTCCATTCCATTCCATTCCATTCCATTCCATTCGATTCCATTCCATTCCGTTCTACTCGGGTTGATTCCATTCTATTCCATTCCATTCGATTCCATTCCATTCGATTCCATCCCATTCCAATCCATTCCATTCCATTCCATTCCATTCCATTCTATTCTTCTCGGGTTGATTCCATTCCATTCCATTGCATTCTGTTCAGTTCCGTTCCGTTCCGTTCCATTCCGTTCTACTTTGGTTGATTCCATTCTATTCCATTCCATTTCATTCCATTCCATTCCATTCCATTCCATTCCGTTTTACTCGGGTTGATCATTCCATTCCATTCCATTCCTTTCCATTCCGTTCCGTTCTGCTCGTGTTGATCATTCCATTCCATTCCATTGCATTCCGTTCCATTCCATTCCATTCCATTCCATTCCTTTCCATTCGACTCCGTTCCATTCCATTCCATTCCATTCCATTCCATTCCATTCCATTCCATTCCGTTCCGTTCTATTCGGGTTTATTCCATTCTATTCCATTCCATTCCGTTCTGCTCGGGTTGATCATTCCATTCCATTCCATTGCATTCCGTTCCATTCCATTCCATTCCATTCCATTCCTTTCCATTCGACTCCATTCCATTCCATTCCATTCCATTCCATTCCATTCCATTCCGTTCCGTTCTATTCGGGTTTATTCCATTCTATTCCATTCCATTCCGTTCTGCTCGGGTTGATCATTCCATTCCATTCCATTCCATTCCATTCCATTCCATTCCATTCCATTCCATTCCATTCCGTTCCATTCCACTGCATTCCATTCCGTTCTACTCCGGTTCATTCCATTCCATTCCATTGCATTCCATTCCATTCCATTCCATTCCATTCCATTCTACTCGGGTTGATTCCATTCTATTCCATTCCATTCCATTCCATTCCATTCCATTCCATTCCATTCCATTCCATTCCATTCCATTCCATTCCATTCCATTCCATTCCATTCCATTCCATTCTATTCAATTCCATTAAGTTCTACTCAGGTTGATTCCCTTCCAATCCATCCCGTTCCATTCCATTCCGTTCCGTTCCGTTCTACTCGGGTTGATTCCATTCAATTCAATTCCATTCCATTCCATTCCATTCCATTCCATTCCATTCCATTCCGTACTACTCGGGTTGATTCCATTCTATTCCATTCCATTCCATTCGATTCCACTCGATTCCATTCGATTCCGTTCGATTCCATTCCATTCCATTCCATTCCATTCTACTCGGGCTCATTCCATTCCATTCCTTTCCGTTCCATTCCTTTCCGTTCCATTCCATTCCATTCCATTCCATTCCATTCCATTCCATTCCTTTCCATTCGACTCCATTCCATTCCATTCCATTCCATTCCATTCCATTCCATTCCATTCCATTCCATTCCATTCCATTCCATTCCGTTCCGTTCTACTCGGGTTTATTCCATTCTATTCCATTCCATTCCGTTCTGCTCGGGTTGATCATTCCATTCCATTCCATTCCATTCCATTCCATTCCATTCCATTCGATTCCATTCCACTGCATTCCATTCCGTTCTACTCGGGTTCATTCCATTCCGTTCCATTGCATTCCATTCCTTTCCATTCCATTCCATTCCATTCCATTCTACTCGGGTTGTTTCCATTCTATTCCATTCCATTCCATTCCATTGCATTCCATTCCAATCCATTCCATTCGATTCCATTCGATTCCATTCCATTCCATTCCATTCCGTTCTACTCGGGTTCATTCCATTCCATTCCGTTCCGTTCCATTCCTTTCCGTTCCATTCCATTCCGTTCTACTCGGGTTGATTCCATTCCGTTCCGTTCCGTTATGTTCCGTTCCGTTCTACTCGGGTTGATTCCATTCTATTCCATTCCTTTCCATTCCATTCCATTCCATTCCATTCCATTCCATTCCATTCCTCTCTGTTCCATTCCATTCCGTTCTACTTGGGTTGATCATGCCATTCCATTCCATTCCATTCCATTCAATTCCATTCCTTTCCGTTCTACTCGGGTGGATCATTCCATTCCATTCCATTCCATTCCATTCCATTCCATTCCATTCCGTTCCGTTCTACTCGGGTTGATTCCATTCTATTCCATTCCATTCCATTCGATTCCACTCGATTCCATTCGATTCCGTTCGATTCCATTCCATTCCATTCCATTCCGTTCCAGTCGTGTTGATTCCTTTCCACTCCATTCCTTTCCGTTCCATTCCATTCCATTCCATTACATTCCGTTCTACTCGGGTTGATCATTCCATTCCATTCCATTCCATTCCATTCCATTCCATTCCATTCCATTCCGTTCCATTCTACTCGGGTTCATTCCACTCCATTCCTTTCCGTTCCATTCCTTTCCGTTCCATTCCATTCCATTCCATTCCATTCCGTTCAACTCGGGTTGATTCCATTCTATTCCATTCCGTTCCATTCGATTCCTTTCCATTCCATTCCATTCCATTCCATTCCATTCCATTCCATTCCATTCCGTTCTACTCGGGTTGATTCCATTCTATTCCATTCCATTCCATTCCATTCCATTCCATTCCATTCCATTCCATTCCATTCCATACCAATCCATTCCATTCCATTGCATTTCTTTCTACTCGGGTTCATTCCGTTTCGTTCCGTTCTGTTCCGTTCCATTCCATTCCATTCCATTCCATTCCATTCCATTCCATTCCGTTCTACTCGGGTTGATTCCATTCTATTCCATTCCATTACATTCGATTCCATTCCATTCGATTCCATTCCATTCCATTCCATTCCATTCCATTGCATTCCATTCCGTTCTACTCGGGTTCTTTCCATTCCATTCCGTTGCGTTCCATTCCATTCCATTCCATTCCAGTCCATTCCGTTCTACTCGGGTTGAATCCATTCTATTCCATTCCATTCCATTCCATTCCGTTCCATTCCATTCCATTCCATTCCATTCCGTTCTACTCAGGTTGATTCCATTCTATTCCATTCCATTCCATTCCATTCCATTCCATTCCATTCCATTCCATTCCGTTCTTCTCGGGTTGATCATTCCATTCCATTCCATTCCATTCCATTCCATTCCATTCCATTCCATTCCATTCCGTTCTACTCGGGTGGATCATTTCATTCCATTCCTTTCCGTTCCATTCCATTCCATTCCATTCCATTCCGTTCTACTCGGGTTGATTCCATTCTATTCCATTCCATTCCATTAGATTCCATTTGATTCCATTCCATTCCATTCCATTCCATTCCATTCCATTCCATTCCATTCCATTCCATTCCATTCTATTCAATTCCATTCCGTTCTACTCAGGTTGATTCCCTTCCACTCCATCCCGTTCCATTCCATTCCTTTCCGTTCCGTTCTACTCGGGTTGATTCCATTCCATTCCATTCCATTCCATTCCATTCCATTCCGTTCCATTCCATTCCATTCCATTCCGTACTACTCGGGTTGATTCCATTCTATTCCATTCCATTCCATTCCATTCCACTCGATTCCATTCGATTCCGTTCGATTCCATTCCATTCCATTCCATTCCATTCCATTCCATTCCGTTCTACTCGTGTTGATTCCATTCCACTCCATTCCTTTCCGTTCCATTCCATTCCGTTCTACTCGGGTTGATCATTCCATTCCATTCCATTCCATTCCATTCCATTCTACTCGGGTTCATTCCATTCCATTCCTTTCCGTTCCATTCCTTTCCGTTCCATTCCATTCCATTCCATTCCATTCCATTGCATTCCATTCCGTTCTACTCGGGTTCTTTCCATTCCATTCCGTTCCGCTCCGTTCCTTTCCGTTCCGTTCCATTCCATTCCATTCCATTCCATTCCATTCCATTCCATTCCATTCCGTTCTACTCGGGTTGATTCCATTCCATTCCATTCCGTTCCGTTCCGCTCAGTTCCGTTCCGTTCTACTCGGGTTGATTCCATTCTATTCCATTCCATTCCATTCCATTCACTTCTACTCGGGTTGATCATTCCATTCCATTCCATTCCATTCCATTCCATTCCATTCCATTCCATTCCTTTCTCGTCGGGTTCATTCCATTCCATTCCGTTCCATTCCGTTCCATTCCGTTCCGTTCCGTTCCGTTCTATTCCATTCCATTCCATTCCATTCCGTTCTACTCGGGTTGATTCCATTCTATTCCGTTCCATTCCATTCCCTTCCATTCCATTCCATTCCATTCCATTAAATTCCATTCCGTTCTACTCGGGTTGATTCCATTCCGTTCCGTTCCGTTCCGTTCCGTTAAGTTCCGTTCTACTCTGGTTGACTCCATTCTATTCCATTCCATTCCATTCCATTCCATTCCATTCCATTCTATTCCATTCCATTCCGTTCTACTCGGGTTGATCATTCCATTCCATTCCATTCCATTCCATTCCATTCCATTCTGTTCCGTTCTACTCTGGTTGATCATTCCATTCCATTCCATTCCATTCCATTCCATTCCATTCCATTCCATTCCATTCCGTTCCATTCCATTCCATTCCGTTCTACTCGGGTTGATTCCATTCTATTCCATTCCATTCCATTCCTTTCCATTCGATTCCATCCCATCCCATTCCATTCCATTCCATTCCATTCCATTCCATTCTATTCTTCTCGGGTTGATTCCATTCCATTCCATTGCATTCTGTTCAGTTCCGTTCCGTTCCGTTCCATTCCGTTCTACTTTGGTTGATTCCATTCTATTCCATTCCATTCCATTCCATTCCATTCCATTCCATTCCGTTTTACTCGGGTTGATCATTCCATTCCATTCCATTCCTTTCCATTCCGTTCCGTTCTGCTAGTGTTGATCATTCCATTCCATTCCATTGCATTCCGTTCCATTCCATTCCATTCCATTCCATTCCATTCCATTCCGTTCCGTTCTATTCGGGTTTATTCCATTCTATTCCATTCCATTCCGTTCTGCTCGGGTTGATCATTCCATTCCATTCCATTCCATTCCATTCCATTCCATTCCATTCCATTCCATTCCGTTCAACTCGGGTTGATTCCATTCTACTCCATTCCATTCCATTCCATTCCATTCCATTCCATTCCATTCCATTCCATTCCATTCCATTCCAATCCGTTCTCCTCGGGTTGATTCCATTCCATTCCGTTCCGTTCCGTTTCGTTCCGTTCCGTTCCGTTCCGTTCTACTCGGGTTGATTCCACTCTATTCCATTCCATTCCATTCCATTCCATTCCATTCCATTCCATTCCATTCCGTTCTCCTCGGGTTGATCATTCCATTCCATTCCATTCCATTCCAATCCATTCCATTCCGTTCCGTTCTACTCGGGTTGATCATTCCATTCCATTCCATTCCATTCCATTCCATTCCATTCCTTTCCATTCCATTCCATTCCATTCCATTCCGTTCTACTCGGGTTGATTCCATTCTATTCCACTCCATTCCATTCCATTCCATTCCATTCCATTCCGTTCTACTTGAGTTCATTCCATTCCGTTCCGTTCCGTTCCGTTCCGTTCCATTCCATTCCATTCCATTCCGTTCTACTCGATTTGATTCCATTCTACTCCATTCCATTCCATTCGATTCCATTCCGTTCTACTCGGGTTAATCATTCCATTCCATTCCATTCCATTCCATTCCATTCCATTCCATTCCATTCCATTCCATTCCATTCCGTTGCATTCCATTCCATTCCATTCCATTCCTGTCCATTCCGTTCTACTCGGGTTGAATCCATTCTATTCCATTCCATTCCATTCCATTCCATTCCATTCCATTCCATTCCATTCCATTCCATTCCATTCCATTCCATTCCATTCCATTCCATTCCATTCCATTCCATTCCATTCCGTTCAACTCGGGTTGATTCCATTCTATTCCATTCCATTCCATTCCATTCCATTCCATTCCATTCCGTTCTACTCGGGGTGATCATTCCATTCCATTCCATTCCATTCCATTCCATTCCATTCCATTCCATTCCATTCCGTTCTACTCGGGTGGATCGTTCCATTCCATTCCATTCTGTTCCATTCCATTCCATTCCTTTCCATTCCGTTCTACTCGGGCTGATTCCATTCTATTCCATTCCATTCCATTAGATTCCCTTTGATTCCATTCCATTCCATTACATTCCATTCCATTCCATTCCATTCTATTCAATTCCATTCCGTTCTACTCAGGTTGATTCCCTTCCACTCAATCCCGTTCCATTCCATTCCGTTCCGTTCCGTTCTACTCGGGTTGATTCCATTCTATTCCATTCCATTCCATTCCATTCCGTTCTACTCGGGTTGATCATTCCATTCCATTCCATTCCATTCCATTCCATTCCATTCCATTCCATTCCATTCCATTCCATTCCATTCCGTTCTACTCGGGTTCTTTCCATTCCGTTCCATTCCATTCCGTTCTACTCGGGTTGATTCCATGCCACTCCATTCCATTCCGTTCCATTCCGTTCCGTTCCGTTCCGTTCTACTCGGGTTGAATCCATTCTATTCCATTCCATTCCATTCCATTCCATTCCATTCCATTCCATTTGATTCCATTCGATTCCATTCCATTCCATTCCATTCCGTTCTACTCGGGTTCATTCCATTTAATTCCGTTCCGTTCCATTCCGTTCCGTTCCATTCCATTCCATTCAATTCCGTTCTACTCGTGTTGATTCCATTCTATTCCATTCCATTCTATTCCATTCCATTCCATTCCATTCCATTCCATTCCATTCCATTCCATTCCATTCCGTTCAACTCGGGTTGATTCCATTCTATTCCATTCCATTCCATTCCATTCCATTCCATTCCTTTCCATTCCATTCCGTTCTACTCGGGTTGATTCCATTCTATTCCACTCCATTCCATTCCGTTCCATTCCATTCCATTCCGTTCTACTTGAGTTCATTCCATTCCGTTCCGTTCCGTTCCGTTCCATTCCATTCCATTCCATTCCATTCCGTTCTACTCGATTTGATTCCATTCTACTCCATTCCATTCCATTCGATTCCATTCCGTTCTACTCGGGTTAATCATTCCATTCCATTCCATTCTATTCCATTCCATTCCATTCCATTCCATTCCGTTCTACTCGGGTTCATTCCATTCCATTCCATTCCATTCCATTCCACTCCATACCATTCCATTCCGTTCTACTCGGGTTGATTCCATTCTATTCAATTCCATCCCATTCCATTCCATTCCATTCCATTCCATTCCATTCCATTCCATTCCATTCCATTCCATTCCATTCCATTCCATTCTACTCGGGTTGATTCCATTCTATTCCATTCCATTCCATTCCATTCCATTCTATTCGATTCCATTCCATTCCATTAAACTCCATTCCATTCCATTCCGTTCTACTCGGGTTCATTCCATTCCGTTCCGTTCCGTTCTGTTCCGTTCCGTTCCATTCCATTCCATACCATTCCATTGCATTCCATTCCATTCCGTTCTACTCGGTTTGATTCCATTCTATTCCATTCCATTCCATTCCATTCCATTCTATTCTACTCGGGTTGATTCCATTCCATTCCATTGCATTCTGTTCCGTTCCATTCTCTTCCGTTCCGTTCCGTTCTACTCTGGTTGATTCCATTCTATTCCATTCCATTCCATTCCATTCCATTCCGTTCCATTCCATTCCGTTTTACTTGGATTGATCATTCCATTCCATTCCATTGCATTCCATTCCATTCCATTCCGTTCCGTTCTGCTCGGGTTGATCATTCCATTCCATTCCATTCCATTCCATTCCATTCCATTCCATTCCATTCCGTTCTACTCGGGTTGATTCCATTCCGTTCCATTCTGCTCCGTTCCGTTCCGTTCTACTCGGGTTTACTCCATTCTATTCCATTCCATTCCATTCCATTCCATTCCATTCCATTCCGTTGTGCTCGGGTTGATCATTCCATTCCATTCCATTCCATTCCATTCCATTCCATTCCATTCCATTCCATTCCACTCCTTTCCATTCCATTCCATTCCATTCCATTCCATTCCATTCCATTCCATTCCATTCTATTCCGTTCTACTCGGGTTGATTCCATTCCGTTCCGTTCCGCTCCGTTCCGTTCCGTTCTACTTGGGTTTACTCCATTCTATTCCATTTAATTGCATTCCATTCCATTCCATTCCATTCCATTCCATTCCGTTCTGCTCGGGTTGATCATTCCATTCCATTCCATTCCATTCCATTCTATTCCATTCCATTCCACTCCATTCCATTCCATTCAATTCCACTCCTTTCCATTCCATTCCATTCCATTCCATTCCATTCCATTCCATTCCATTCCATTACACTGCTTTCCATTCCATTCCATTCCATTCCATTCCATTCCACTCCTTTCCATTCCATTCCATTCCATTCCATTCCATTCCACTCCTTTCAATTCCATTCCATTCCACTCCATTCCATTCCATTCCATTCCATTCTATTCCGTTCCGTTCTGCTCGGGTTGATCATTCCATTCCATTCCTTTCCATTCCATTCCATTCCATTCCATTCCATTCTACTCGGGTTGATTCCATTCTATTCAATTCCATTCCAATCCATTCCGCTCCATTCCATTCCATTCCATTCCATTCCATTCCATTCCATTCCATTCCATTCCATTCCATTCCGTTCTACTCGTGTTCATTCCATTAAATTCCGTTCTGTTCCATTCCGTTCCGTTCCATTCCATTCCATTCCATTCCGTTCTACTTGGGTTGATTCTATTCCATTCCATTCCATTCCATTCTATTCCATTGAATTCCATTCCATTCCATTCCATTCCATTCCATTCCATTCCATTCCATTTCGTTCTACTCGGGTTGATTCCATTCCGTTCCGTTCCGTTATGTTCCGTTCCGTTCTACTCGGGTTGATTCCATTCTATTCCATTCCTTTCCATTCCATTCCATTCCATTCCATTCCATTCCATTCCATTCCTCTCTGTTCAATTCCATTCCGTTCTACTTGGGTTGATCATGCCATTCCATTCCATTCCATTCCATTCAATTCCATTCCTTTCCGTTCTACTCGGGTGGATCATTCCATTCCATTCCATTCCATTCTATTCCATTCCATTCCATTCCATTCCATTCCATTCCATTCCATTCCATTCCATTCCGTTCTACTCGGGTTGATTCCATTCTATTCCACTCCATTCCATTCCATTCCATTCCATTCCATTCCGTTCTACTCGTGTTGATTCCATTCCACTCCATTCCTTTCCGTTCCATTCCATTCCATTCCATTCCGTTCTACTCGGGTTGATCATTCCATTCCATTCCATTCCATTCCATTCCATTCCATTCCATTCTACTCGGGTTCATTCCATTCCATTCCTTTCCGTTCCATTCCTTTCCGTTCCATTCCATTCCATTCCATTCCATTCCATTGCATTCCATTCCGTTGTACTCGGGTTCTTTCCATTCCATTCCGTTCCGTTCCGTTCCTTTCCGTTCCGTTCCATTCCATTCCATTCCATTCCATTCCATTCCATTCCACTCCGTTCTACTCGGGTTGATTCCATTCCATTCCATTCCGTTCCGTTCCGTTCCGTTCCGTTCCGTTCTACTCGGGTTGATTCCATTCTATTCCATTCCATTCCATTCCATTCCATTCCATTCCATTCCATTCCATTCCATTCCATTCCATTCAGTTCCACTCGGGTTGATCATTGCATTCCATTCCATTCCATTCCATTCCATTCCATTCCATTCCTTTCTAGTCGGGTTCATTCCATTCCATTCCGTTCCATTGCGTTCCATTCTGTTCCGTTCCGTTCCGTTCTATTCCATTCCATTCCATTCCATTCCGTTCTACTCTGGTTGATTCCATTGTATTCCGTTCCATTCCATTCCGTTCCATTCCATTCCATTCCATTCCATTAAATTCCATTCCGTTCTACTCGGGTTGATTCCATTCCGTTCCGTTCCGTTCCGTTCCGTTAAGTTCCGTTCTACTCTGGTTGACTCCATTCAATTCCATTCCATTCCATTCCATTCCATTCCATTCTATTCCATTCCATTCCGTTCTACTCGGGTTGATCATTCAATTCCATTCCATTCCATTCCATTCCATTCCATTCCATTCCATTCCATTCTGTTCCGTTCTACTCGGGTTGATCATTCCATTCCATTCCATTCCATTCCATTCCATTCCATTCCATTCCATTCCATTCCATTCCATTCCCTTCCATTCCATTCCATTCCATTCCGTTCTACTCGGGTTGATTCCATTCTATTCCATTCCATTCGATTCCATTCCATTCGATTCCATCCCATTCCATTCCATTCCATTCCCTTCCATTCCATTCCATTCTATTCTTCTCGGGTTGATTCCATTCCATTCCATTGCATTCTGTTCAGTTCCGTTCCATTCCGTTCCATTCCGTTCTACTTTGGTTGATTCCATTCTATTCCATTCCATTCCATTCCATTCCATTCCATTCCATTCCATTCCATTCCTTTCCATTCTATTCTTCTCGGGT
The DNA here is from genome assembly GCF_029281585.2 of Gorilla gorilla gorilla. NCBI lineage: Eukaryota > Metazoa > Chordata > Mammalia > Primates > Hominidae > Gorilla > Gorilla gorilla. Next base: position 60,827,536 of record NC_073239.2, read on the forward strand.
TGATTCCATTCCATTCCATTGCATTCTGTTCAGTTCCATTCCATTCCATTCCATTCCGTTTTACTCGGGTTGATCATTCCATTCCATTCCATTCCTTTCCATTCCGTTCCGTTCTGCTCGTGTTGATCATTCCATTAAATTCCATTCCATTCCATTCCATTCCATTCCATTCCATTCCATTCCATTCCTTTCCATTCGACTCCATTCCATTCCATTCCATTCCATTCCATTCCATTCCATTCCATTCCATTCCGTTCCGTTCTACTCGGGTTTATTCCATTCTATTCCATTCCATTCCGTTCTGCTCGGGTTGATCATTCCATTCCATTCCATTCCATTCCATTCCATTCCATTCCATTCCATTCCATTCCATTCCACTGCAGTCCATTCCGTTCTACTCATGTTCATTCCATTCCATTCCATTGCATTCCATTCCATTCCATTCCATTCCATTCCATTCCATTCCATTCTACTCGGGTTGTTTCCATTCTATTCCATTCCATTCCATTGCATTCCATTCCATTCCAATCCATTCGATTCCATTCGATTCCATTCCATTCCATTCCATTCCGTTCTACTCGGGTTCATTCCATTCCATTCCATTCCGTTCCATTCCATTCCTTTCCGTTCCATTCCATTCCATTCCATTCCATTCCATTCCATTCCATTCCATTCGATTCCATTCCATTCCATTCCATTCCATTCCATTCCATTCCATTCCATTCCATTCCATTCCGTACAACTCGGGTTGATTCCATTCTATTCCATTCCATTACATTCAATTCCATTCCATTCCATTCCAATCCGTTCTACTCGGGTTGATTCCATTCCATTCCATTCCGTTCCGTTCCGTTCCGTTCCGTTCCATTCCGTTCTACTCGGGTTGATTCCACTCTATTCCATTCCATTCCATTCCATTCCTTTCTACTCGGATTGATCATTCCATTCCATTCCATTCCATTCCATTGCATTCCATTCCATTCCATTCTATTCCGTTGCATTCCATTCCATTCCATTCCATTCCATTCCAGTCCATTCCGTTCTACTCGGGTTGAATCCACTCTATTCCATTCCATTCCATTCCATTCCGTTCCATTCCATTCCATTCCATTCCTTTCCGTTCAACTCGTGTTGATTCCATTCTATTCAATTCCATTCCATTCCATTCCATTCCATTCCGTTCTACTCGGGTTGATCATTCCATTCCATTCCATTCCATTCCATTCCATTCCATTCCATTCCATTCCATTCCATTCCATTCCATTCCATTCCGTTCTACTCGGGTGGATCGTTCCATTCCATTCCATTCCGTTCCAGTCCATTCCATTCCTTTCCATTCCGTTCTACTCGGGTTGATTCCATTCAATTCCATTCCATTCCATTAGATTCCATTTGATTCCATTCCATTCCATTCCATTCCATTCCATTCCATTCCATTCCATTCCATTCCTTTCAATTCCATTCCGTTCTACTCAGGTTGATTCCCTTCCACTCCATCCCGTTCCATTCCATTCCGTTCCGTTCCGTTCTACTCGGGTTGATTCCATGCTATTCCATTCCATTCCATTCCATTCCGTTCTACTCGGGTTGATCATTCCATTCCATTCCATTCCATTCCATTCCATTCCATTCCATTCCATTCCATTCCATTTCATTCCGTTCTACTCGGGTTCTTTCCATTCCGTTCCATTCCATTCCGTTCTACTCGGGTTGATTCCATACCACTCCATTCCATTCCGTTCCATTCCGTTCCGTTCCGTTCCGTTCTACTCGGGTTGAATCCATTCTATTCCATTCCATTCCATTCCATTCCATTCCATTCCATTCCATTCCGTTCTACTCGGGTTGATCATTCCATTCCATTCCGTTCTACTCGGGTTCATTCCATTCCATTCCGTTCCGTTCCATTCCGTTCCGTTCCATTCCATTCCATTCCATTCCATTCCGTTCTACTCGGGTTGATTCCATTCTATTCCATTCCATTCCATTATATTCCATTCCATTCCATTCCATTCCATTCCATACCGTTCCATTCCATTCCGTTCAACTCGGGTTGATTCCATTCTATTCCATTCCATTCCATTCCATTCCATTCCATTCCATTCCATTCCATTCCAATCCGTTCTACTCGGGTTGATTCCATTCCATTCCGTTCCGTTCCGTTCCGATCCGCTCCGTTCCGTTCTACTCGGGTTGATTCCACTCTATTCCATTCCATTCCATTCCATTCCATTCCATTCCATTCCATTCCATTCCGTTCTTCTCGGGTTGATCATTCCATTCCATTCCATTCCATTCCCCTCCATTCCATTCCGTTCCGTTCTACTCGGGTTGATCATTCCATTCCATTCCATTCCATTCCATTCCATTCCATTCTACTCGGGTTGATTCCATTCTATTCCATTCCATTCCATTCGATTCCATTCGATTCGATTCCATTCCATTCCATTCCATTCCATTCCATTCCATTCCATTCCATTCCGTTCTACTCAGGTTGATTCTATTCCATTCCATTCCATTCCTTTCCATTCCTTTCCATTCCATTCCATTCCATTCCATTCCATTCCATTCCATTCCATTCCATTCTACTCGGGTTGATTCCATTCTACTCAATTCCATTCTATTCGATTCCATTCGATTCCCTTCGATTCCATTCGATTCCATTCCATTCCATTCCATTCCATTCCATTCCATTCCATTCCATTCCGTTCTACTCGGGTTCATTCCATTCCATTCCGTTCCGTTCCATTGCGTTCCGTTCCATTCCATTCCATTCCATTCCATTCCATTCCATTCCATTCCATTCCATTCCATTCCGTACAACTCGGGTTGATTCCATTCTATTCCATTCCATTACATTCAATTCCATTCCATTCCATTCCAATCCGTTCTACTCGGGTTGATTCCATTCCATTCCATTCCGTTCCGTTCCGTTCCGTTCCGTTCCATTCCGTTCTACTCGGGTTGATTCCACTCTATTCCATTCCATTCCATTCCATTCCTTTCTACTCGGATTGATCATTCCATTCCATTCCATTCCATTCCATTGCATTCCATTCCATTCCATTCTATTCCGTTGCATTCCATTCCATTCCATTCCATTCCATTCCAGTCCATTCCGTTCTACTCGGGTTGAATCCACTCTATTCCATTCCATTCCATTCCATTCCGTTCCATTCCATTCCATTCCATTCCTTTCCGTTCAACTCGGGTTGATTCCATTCTATTCAATTCCATTCCATTCCATTCCATTCCATTCCGTTCTACTCGGGTTGATCATTCCATTCCATTCCATTCCATTCCATTCCATTCCATTCCATTCCATTCCATTCCATTCCGTTCTACTCGGGTGGATCGTTCCATTCCATTCCATTCCGTTCCAGTCCATTCCATTCCTTTCCATTCCGTTCTACTCGGGTTGATTCCATTCAATTCCATTCCATTCCATTAGATTCCATTTGATTCCATTCCATTCCATTCCATTCCATTCCATTCCATTCCATTCCATTCCATTCCTTTCAATTCCATTCCGTTCTACTCAGGTTGATTCCCTTCCACTCCATCCCGTTCCATTCCATTCCGTTCCGTTCCGTTCTACTCGGGTTGATTCCATGCTATTCCATTCCATTCCATTCCATTCCGTTCTACTCGGGTTGATCATTCCATTCCATTCCATTCCATTCCATTCCATTCCATTCCATTCCATTCCATTCCATTTCATTCCGTTCTACTCGGGTTCTTTCCATTCCGTTCCATTCCATTCCGTTCTACTCGGGTTGATTCCATACCACTCCATTCCATTCCGTTCCATTCCGTTCCGTTCCGTTCCGTTCTACTCGGGTTGAATCCATTCTATTCCATTCCATTCCATTCCATTCCATTCCATTCCATTCCATTCCGTTCTACTCGGGTTGATCATTCCATTCCATTCCGTTCTACTCGGGTTCATTCCATTCCATTCCGTTCCGTTCCATTCCGTTCCGTTCCATTCCATTCCATTCCATTCCATTCCGTTCTACTCGGGTTGATTCCATTCTATTCCATTCCATTCCATTATATTCCATTCCATTCCATTCCATTCCATTCCATACCGTTCCATTCCATTCCGTTCAACTCGGGTTGATTCCATTCTATTCCATTCCATTCCATTCCATTCCATTCCATTCCATTCCATTCCATTCCAATCTGTTCTACTCGGGTTGATTCCATTCCATTCCGTTCCGTTCCGTTCCGATCCGCTCCGTTCCGTTCTACTCGGGTTGATTCCACTCTATTCCATTCCATTCCATTCCATTCCATTCCATTCCATTCCATTCCATTCCGTTCTTCTCGGGTTGATCATTCCATTCCATTCCATTACATTCCCCTCCATTCCATTCCGTTCCGTTCTACTCGGGTTGATCATTCCATTCCATTCCATTCCATTCCATTCCATTCCATTCCATTCCATTCCATTCCATTCTACTCGGGTTGATTCCATTCTATTCCATTCCATTCCATTCGATTCCATTCGATTCGATTCCATTCCATTCCATTCCATTCCATTCAATTCCATTCCATTCCATTCCGTTCTACTCAGGTTGATTCCATTCCATTCCATTCCATTCCTTTCCATTCCTTTCCATTCCATTCCATTCCATTCCATTCCATTCCATTCCATTCCATTCCATTCTACTCGGGTTGATTCCATTCTACTCAATTCCATTCTATTCGATTCCATTCGATTCCCTTCGATTCCATTCGATTCCATTCCATTCCATTCCATTCCATTCCATTCCATTCCATTCCATTCCGTTCTACTCGGGTTCATTCCATTCCATTCCGTTCCGTTCCATTGCGTTCCGTTCCATTCCATTCCATTCCATTCCATTCCATTCCGTTCCATTCCATTCTATTCAATTCCATTAAGTTCTACTCAGGTTGATTCCCTTCCAATCCATGCCGTTCCATTCCATTCCGTTCCGTTCCGTTCTACTCGGGTTGATTCCATTCTATTCCATTCCATTCCATTCGATTCCACTCGATTCCATTCGATTCCGTTCGATTCCATTCCATTCCATTCCATTCCATTCCATTCCGTTCTACTCGTGTTGATTCCATTCCACTCCATTCCTTTCCGTTCCATTCCATTCCATTCCATTCCGTTCTACTCGGGTTGATCATTCCATTCCATTCCATTCCATTGCATTCCATTCCATTCCATTCTACTCGGGTTCATTCCATTCCATTCCGTTCCGTTCCATTCCATTCCATTCCATTCCATTCCATTGCATTCCATTCCGTTGTACTCGGGTTCTTTCCATTCCATTCCGTTCCGTTCCATTCCTTTCCGTTCCGTTCCATTCCATTCCATTCCATTCCATTCCATTCCATTCCATTCCACTCCGTTCTACTCGGGTTGATTCCATTCTATTCCATTCCATTCCATTCCACTCCATTCCATTCCGTTCTACTCGGGTTGATTCCATTCCATTCCATTCCGTTCCGTTCCGTTCCGTTCCGTTCCGTTCTACTCGGGTTGATTCCATTCTATTCCATTCCATTCCATTCCATTCCATTCCATTCCATTCCATTCCATTCCATTCAGTTCCACTCGGGTTGATCATTGCATTCCATTCCATTCCATTCCATTCCATTCCATTCCATTCCATTCCTTTCTAGTCGGGTTCATTCCATTCCATTCCGTTCCATTCCGTTCCATTCTGTTCCGTTCCGTTCCGTTCTATTCCATTCCATTCCATTCCATTCCGTTCTACTCTGGTTGATTCCATTCTGTTCCGTTCCATTCCATTCCTTTCCATTCCATTCCATTCCATTCCATTAAATTCCATTCCGTTCTACTCGGGTTGATTCCATTCCGTTCCGTTCCGTTCCGTTCCGTTAAGTTCCGTTCTACTCTGGTTGACTCCATTCAATTCCATTCCATTCCATTCCATTCCATTCCATTCTATTCCATTCCATTCCGTTCTACTCGGGTTGATCATTCAATTCCATTCCATTCCATTCCATTCCATTCCATTCCATTCCATTCTGTTCCGTTCTACTCGGGTTGATCATTCCATTCCATTCCATTCCTTTCCATTCCATTCCATTCCATTCCATTCCCTTCCATTCCATTCCATTCCATTCCGTTCTACTCGGGTTGATTCCATTCTATTCCATTCCATTCGATTCCATTCCATTCGATTCCATCCCATTCCATTCCATTCCATTCCATTCTATTCTTCTCGGGTTGATTCCATTCCATTCCATTGCATTCTGTTCAGTTCCGTTCCATTCCGTTCCATTCCGTTCTACTTTGGTTGATTCCATTCTATTCCATTCCATTCCATTCCATTCCATTCCATTCCATTCCATTCCATTCTATTCTTCTCGGGTTGATTCCATTCCATTCCATTGCATTCTGTTCAGTTCCATTCCATTCCATTCCATTCCGTTTTACTCGGGTTGATCATTCCATTCCATTCCATTCCTTTCCATTCCGTTCCGTTCTGCTCGTGTTGATCATTCCATTAAATTCCATTCCATTCCATTCCATTCCATTCCATTCCATTCCATTCCATTCCATTCCTTTCCATTTGACTCCATTCCATTCCATTCCATTCCATTCCATTCCATTCCATTCCATTCCATTCCATTCCATTCCATTCCGTTCCGTTCTACTCGGGTTTATTCCATTCTATTCCATTCCATTCCGTTCTGCTCGGGTTGATCATTCCATTCCATTCCATTCCATTCCATTCCATTCCATTCCATTCCATTCCATTCCATTCCATTCCACTGCATTCCATTCCGTTCTACTCGGGTTCATTCCATTCCATTCCATTGCATTCCATTCCATTCCATTCCATTCCATTCCATTCCATTCTACTCGGGTTGTTTCCATTCTATTCCATTCCATTCCATTCCATTGCATTCCATTCCATTCCATTCCATTTCATTCCATTCCATTCCATTCCATTCCGTTCTACTCGGGTTCATTCCATTCCATTCCGTTCCGTTCCATTCCGTTCCGTTCCGTTCCATTCCATTCCATTCCATTCCATTCCATTCCATTCCATTCCATTCCATTCCATTCCATTCCATTCCGTTCAACTCGGGTTGATTCCATTTTATTCCATTCCATTACATTCAATTCCATTCCATTCCATTCCAATCCGTTCTAATCGGGTTGATTCCATTCCATTCCATTCCGTTCCGTTCCTTTCCGTTCCGTTCCATTCCGTTCTACTCGGGTTGATTCCACTCTATTCCATTCCATTCCATTCCATTCCTTTCTACTCGGATTGATCATTCCATTCCATTCCATTCCATTCCATTGCATTCCATTCCATTCCATTCTATTCCGTTGCATTCCATTCCATTCCATTCCATTCCAGTCCATTCCGTTCTACTCGGGTTGAATCCATTCTATTCCATTCCATTCCATTCCATTCCGTTCCATTCCATTCCATTCCATTCCTTTCCGTTCAACTCGGGTTGATTCCATTCTATTCCATTCCATTCCATTCCATTCCATTCCATTCCATTCCATTCCATTCCGTTCTACTCGGGTTGATCATTCCATTCCATTCCATTCCATTCCATTCCATTACATTCCATTCCATTCCATTCCATTCCATTCCATTCCATTCCGTTCTACTCGGGTGGATCGTTCCATTCCATTCCATTCCGTTCCAGTCCATTCCATTCCTTTCCATTCCGTTCTACGCGGGTTGATTCCATTCAATTCATTCCATTCCATTAGATTCCATTTGATTCCATTCCATTCCATTCCATTCCATTCCATTCCATTCCATTCCATTCCATTCCATTCCATTCCATTCTATTCAATTCCATTCCGTTCTACTCAGGTTGAATCCCTTCCACTCCATCCCGTTCCATTCCATTCCGTTCCGTTCCGTTCTACTCGGGTTGATTCCATTCTATTCCATTCCATTCCATTCCATTCCGTTCTACTCGGGTTGATCATTCCATTCCATTCCATTCCATTCCATTCCATTCCATTCCATTCCATTCCATTCCATTCCATTCCATTCCATTTCATTCCGTTCTACTCGGGTTCTTTCCATTCCGTTCCATTCCATTCCGTTCTACTCGGGTTGATTCCATGCCACTCCATTCCATTCCGTTCCATTCCGTTCCGTTCCGTTCCGTTCTACTCGGGTTGAATCCATTCTATTCCATTCCATTCCATTCCATTCCATTCCATTCCATTCCATTCCATTCCATTCCGTTCTACTCGGGTTGATCATTCCATTCCATTCCGTTCTACTCGGGTTCATTCCATTCCATTCCGTTCCGTTCCATTCCGTTCCGTTCCATTCCATTCCATTCCATTCCATACCGTTCCATTCCATTCCGTTCAACTCAGGTTGATTCCATTCTATTCCATTCCATTCCATTCCATTCCATTCCATTCCATTCCAATCCGTTCTACTCGGGTTGATTCCATTCCATTCCGTTCCGTTCCGTTCCGATCCGCTCCGTTCCGTTCTACTCGGGTTGATTCCACTCTATTCCATTCCATTCCATTCCATTCCATTCCATTCCATTCCATTCCATTCCATTCCGTTCTTCTCGGGTTGATCATTCCATTCCATTCCATTCCATTCCACTCCATTCCATTCCGTTCCGTTCTACTCGGGTTGATCATTCCATTCCATTCCATTCCATTCCATTCTACTCGGGTTGATTCCATTCCATTCCATTCCATTCCATTCGATTCCATTCGATTCGATTCCATTCCATTCCATTCCATTCCATTCCATTCCGTTCTACTCAGGTTGATTCCATTCCATTCCATTCCTTTCCATTCCTTTCCATTCCATTCCATTCCATTCCATTCCATTCCATTCCATTCCATTCCATTCCATTCCATTCTACTCGGGTTGATTCCATTCTACTCAATTCCATTCTATTCGATTCCATTCGATTCCCTTCGATTCCATTCGATTCCATTCCATTCCATTCCATTCCATTCCATTCCATTCCATTCCATTCCATTCCATTCCGTTCTACTCGGGTTCATTCAATTCTTTCCGTTCCGTTGCATTCCGTTCCGTTCCATTCCATTCCATTCCATTCCGTTCTACTCGGGTTGATTCCATTCTATTCCATTCCATTCGATTCCATTCCATTCCATTCCATTCCATTCCATTCCATTCCATTCCATTCCGTTCAACTCGGGTTGATTCCATTCTATGCCATTCCATTCCATTCCATTCCATTCCATTCCAATCCGTTCTCCTCGGGTTGATTCCATTCCATTCCGTTCCGTTCCGTTTCGTTCCGTTCCGTTCCGTTCCGTTCTACTCGGGTTGATTCCACTCTATTCCATTCCATTCCATTCCATTCCATTCCATTCCATTCCATTCCGTTCTACTCGGGTTGATCATTCCATTCCATTCCATTCCATTCCAATCCATTCCATTCCGTTCCATTCCATTCCATTCCATTCCATTCCATTCCATTCCGTTCTACTCGGGTTGATTCCATTCTATTCCACTCCATTCCATTCCCTTCCATTCCATTCCATTCCGTTCTACTTGAGTTCATTCCATTCCGTTCCGTTCCGTTCCGTTCCGTTCCATTCTATTCCATTCCATTCCGTTCTACTCGAGTTGATTCCATTCTACTCCATTCCATTCCATTCGATTCCACTCCGTTCTACTCGGGTTAATCATTCCATTCCATTCCATTCCATTCCATTCCATTCCATTCCATTCCATTCCATTCCGTTGCATTCCATTCCATTCCATTCCATTCCTGTCCATTCCGTTCTACTCGGGTTGAATCCATTCTATTCCATTCCATTCCATTCCATTCCATTCCATTCCATTCCGTTCAACTCGGGTTGATTCCATTCTATTCCATTCCATTCCATTCCATTCCATTCCATTCCGTTCTACTCGGGTTGATCATTCCATTCCATTCCATTCTGTTCCATTCCATTCCATTCCTTTCCATTCCGTTCTACTCGGGTTGATTCCATTCTATTCCATTCCATTCCATTAGATTCCATTTGATTCCATTCCATTCCATTCCATTCCATTCCATTCTATTCAATTCCATTCCGTTCTACTCAGGTTGATTCCCTTCCACTCCATCCCGTTCCATTCCATTCCGTTCCGTTCCGTTCTACTCGGGTTGATTCCATTCTATTCCATTCCATTCCATTCCATTCCGTTCTACTCGGGTTGATCATTCCATTCCATTCTATTCCATTCCATTCCATTCCATTCCATTCCATTCCATTCCATTCCGTTCTACTCGGGTTCTTTCCATTCCGTTCCATTCCATTCCGTTCTACTCGGGTTGATTCCATGCCACTCCATTCCATTAAGTTCCATTCCGTTCCGTTCCGTTCCGTTCTACTCGGGTTGAATCCATTCTATTCCATTCGATTCGATTCCATTCCATTCCATTCCATTCCATTCCATTCCATTCCTTTCTACTCAGGTTGATTCCATTCCATTCCATTCCATTCCTTTCCATTCCTTTCCATTCCATTCCATTCCATTCCATTCCATTCCATTCCATTCCATTCCATTCTACTCGGGTTGATTCCATTCTACTCAATTCCATTCTATTCGATTCCATTCGATTCCCTTCGATTCCATTCGATTCCATTCCATTCCATTCCATTCCATTCCATTCCATTCCATTCCATTCCATTCCGTTCTACTCGGGTTCATTCCATTCCATTCCGTTCCGTTCCATTCCGTTCCGTTCCATTCCATTCCATTCCATTCCATTCCGTTCTACTCGGGTTGATTCCATTCTATTCCATTCCATTCGATTCCATTCCATTCCATTCCATTCCATTCCATTCCATTCCATTCCATTCCGTTCAACTCGGGTTGATTCCATTCTATTCCATTCCATTCCATTCCATTCCATTCCATTCCATTCCAATCCGTTCTCCTCGGGTGGATTCCATTCCATTCCGTTCCGTTCCGTTTCGTTCCGTTCCGTTCCGTTCCGTTCTACTCGGGTTGATTCCACTCTATTCCATTCCATTCCATTCCATTCCATTCCATTCCATTCCGTTCTACTCGGGTTGATCATTCCATTCCATTCCATTCCATTCCAATCCATTCCATTCCGTTCCGTTCTACTCGGGTTGATCATTCCATTCCATTCCATTCCATTCCATTCCATTCCATTCCATTCCATTCCATTCCATTCCATTCCATTCCGTTCTACTCGGGTTGATTCCATTCTATTCCACTCCATTCCATTCCATTCCATTCCAATCCTTTCCGTTCTACTTGAGTTCATTGCATTCCGTTCCGTAACGTTCCGTTCCGTTCCATTCTATTCCATTCCATTCCGTTCTACTCGAGTTGATTCCATTCTACTCCATTCCATTCCATTCGATTCCATTCCGTTCTACTCGGGTTAATCATTCCATTCCATTCCATTCCATTCCATTCCATTCCATTCCATTCCATTCCATTCCATTCCGTTGCATTCCATTCCATTCCATTCCATTCCTGTCCATTCCGTTCTACTCGGGTTGAATCCATTCTATTCCATTCCATTCCATTCCATTCCATTCCATTCCATTCCATTCCATTCCATTCCATTCCATTCCGTTCAACTCGGGTTGATTCCATTCTATTCCATTCCATTCCATTCCATTCCATTCCATTCCGTTCTACTCGGGTTGATCATTCCATTCCATTCCATTCCATTCCATTCCATTCCATTCCATTCCATTCCGTTCTATTCGGGTGGATCGTTCCATTCCATTCCATTCTGTTCCATTCCATTCCATTCCTTTCCATTCCGTTCTACTCGGGTTGATTCCATTCTATTCCATTCCATTCCATTAGATTCCATTTGATTCCATTCCATTCCATTACATTCCATTCCATTCCATTCCATTCTATTCAATTCCATTCCGTTCAACTCAGGTTGATTCCCTTCCACTCCATCCCGTTCCATTCCATTCCATTCCATTCCGTTCTACTCGGGTTCATTCCATTCCATTCCGTTCTGTTCCATTCCGTTCCGTTCCATTCCATTCCTTTCCATTCCATTCCGTTCTACTCGGGTTGATTCCATTCTATTCCATTCCATTCCATTCCATTCCATTCCATTCCATTCCATTCCATACCGTTCCATTCCATTCCGTTCAACTCGGGTTGGTTCCATTCTATTCCATTCCATTCCATTCCATTCCATTCCATTCCATTCCATTCCATTCCATACCGTTCCATTCCATTCTGTTCAACTCGGGTTGATTCCATTCTATTCCATTCCATTCCATTCCATTCCATTCCATTCCATTCCAATCCGTTCTACTCGGGTTGATTCCATTCCATTCCGTTCCGTTCCGTTCCGTTCCGCTCCGTTCCGTTCTACTCGGGTTGATTCCACTCCATTCCATTCCATTCCATTCCATTCCATTCCATTCCATTCCATTCCATTCCGTTCTACTCGGGTTGATCATTCCATTCCATTCCATTCCATTCCACTCCATTCCATTCCGTTCCGTTCTACTCGGGTTGATCATTCCATTCCATTCCATTCCATTCCATTCCATTCCATTCTACTCGGGTTGATTCCATTCTATTCCATTCCATTCCATTCCATTCCATTCCATTCGATTCCATTCCATTCCATTCCATTCCATTCCACTCGGGTTGATTCCATTCTACTCAATTCAATTCTATTCGATTCCATTCGATTCCCTTCGATTCCATTCGATTCCATTCCATTCCATTCCATTCCATTCCATTCCGTTCTACTCGGGTTCATTCCATTCCATTCCGTTCTGTTCCATTCCGTTCCATTCCATTCCATTCCATTCCGTTCCATTCCATTCCATTCCATTCCATTCCATTCCATTCCGTTCTACTCGGGTTGATTCCATTCCGTTCCGTTCCGTTCCGTTCCGTTCTGTTCCGTTCTACTCGGGTTGATTCCATTCTATTCCATTCCTTTCCATTCCATTCCATTCCATTCCATTCCATTCCATTCCATTCCTCTCTGTTCCATTCCATTCCGTTCTACTTGGGTTGATCATGCCATTCCATTCCATTCCATTCCATTCAATTCCATTCCGTTCCGTTCCGTTCTACTCGGGTGGATCATTCCATTCCATTCCATTCCATTCCATTCCATTCCATTCCATTCCATTCCATTCCGTTCCGTTCTACTCGGGTTGATTCCATTCTATTCCATTCCATTCCATTCGATTCCACTCGATTCCATTCGATTCCGTTCGATTCCATTCCATTGCATTCCATTCCATTCCATTCCGTTCTACTCGTGTTGATTCCTTTCCACTCCATTCCTTTCCGTTCCATTCCTTTCCGTTCCATTCCATTCCATTCCATTCCATTCCGTTCAACTCGGGTGGATTCCATTCTATTCCATTCCATTCCATTCCATTCCATTCGATTCCATTCCATTCCATTCCATTCCATTCCATTCCATTCCATTCCATTCCATTCCATTCCGTTCTACTCGGGTTGATTCCATTCTATTCCATTCCATTCCATTCCATTCCATTCCATTCCATTCCATTCAATTCCATACCAATCCATTCCATTCCATTGCATTTCTTTCTACTCTGGTTCATTCCGTTCCGTTCCGTTCTGTTCCTTTCCATTCCATTCCATTCCTTTCTACTCGGGTTGATTCCATTCTATTCCATTCCATTCCATTCGATTCCATTCCATTCGATTCCATTCCATTCCAATCCATTCCATTCCTTTGCATTCCATTCCGTTCTACTCGGGTTCTTTCCATTCCATTCCGTTGCGTTCCATTCCATTCCATTCGATTCAATTCCATTCCGTTCTACTCGGGTTGATTCCATTCTATTCCATTCCATTCCATTCCATTCCATTCCATTCCATTCCATTCCGCTCTACTCGGGTTGATCATTCCATTCCATTCCATTCCATTCCATTCCATTCCATTCCATTCCATTCCGTTCTACTCGGGTGGATCATTCCATTCCATTCCATTCCGTTCCATTCCATTCCATTCCATTCCATTCCGTTCTACTCGGGTTGATTCCGTTCTATTCCATTCCATTCCATTAGATTCCATTTGATTCCATTCCATTCCATTCCATTCCATTCCATTCCATTCCATTCCATGCCATTCCATTCCATTCCACTCCTTTCCATTCCATTCCATTCCATTCCATTCCATTCCATTCCACTCCTTTCCATTCCATTCCATTCCATTCCATTCCACTCCTTTCCCTTCCATTCCATTCCACTCCATTCCATTCCATTCCACTCCATTCCATTCCATTCCATTCCATTCTATTCCGTTCCGTTCTGCTCTGGTTGATCAATCCATTCCATTCCATTCCATTCCATTCCGTTCCATTCCATTCCATTCCGTTCTACTCGGGTTGATTCCATTCTATTCAATTCCATTCCAATCCATTCCGCTCCATTCCATTCCATTCCATTCCTCTCCAATCCATTCCGTTCTACTCGGGTTCATTCCATTCCATTCCGTTCTGTTCCATTCCGTTCCATTACATTCCATTCCATTCCGTTCTACTCGGGTTGATTCTATTCCATTCCATTCCATTCCATTCTATTCCATTGAATTCCATTGAATTCCATTCCATTCCATTCCATTCCATTCCATTCCGTTCTACTCGGGTTGATTCCATTCCGTTCCGTTCCGCTCCGTTCCGTTCCGTTCTACTCGGGTTTACTCCATTCTATTCCATTCCATTCCATTCCATTCCATTCCATTCCATTCCATTCCATTCCATTCCGTTGTGCTCGGGTTGATCATTCCATTCCATTCCATTCCATTCCATTCCATTCCATTCCATTCCATTCCATTCCATTCCATTCCGTTCCATTCCATTCCATTCCATTCCATTCCTTTCCATTCCATTCCATTCCATTCCATTCCGTTCTACTCGGGTTGATTCCATTCCGTTCCGTTCCGCTCCATTCCGTTCCGTTCTACTTGGGTTTACTCCATTCCATTCCATTCCATTCCATTCCATTCCATTCCATTCCATTCCATTCCGTTGTGCTCGGGTTGATCATTCCATTCCATTCCATTCCATTCCATTCCATTCCATTCCATTCCATTCCATTCCATTCCGTTCCATTCCATTCCGTTCCATTGCATTCCATTCCATTCCATTCCATTCCATTCCATTCCATTCCATTCCATTCCGTTCCATTCCATTCCATTCCATTCCATTCCATTCCGTTCCATTCCATTCCATTCCATTCCATTCCTTTCCATTCCATTCCATTCCATTCCATTCCGTTCTACTCGGGTTGATTCCATTCCGTTCCGTTCCGCTCCATTCCGTTCCGTTCTACTTGGGTTTACTCCATTCCATTCCATTCCATTCCATTCCATTCCATTCCATTCCATTCCATTCCGTTGTGCTCGGGTTGATCATTCCATTCCATTCCATTCCATTCCATTCCATTCCATTCCATTCCATTCCATTCCATTCCATTCTATTCCATTCCATTCCACTCCATTCCATTCCATTCCATTCCACTCCTTTCCATTCCATTCCATTCCATTCCATTCCATTCCATTCCATTCCATTCCACTCCTTTCCATTCCATTCCATTCCATTCCATTCCATTCCGTTCCACTCCATTCCACTCCTTTCCAATCCATTCCATTCCATTCCATTCCATTCCATTCCACTCCTTTCCATTCCATTCCATTCCATTCCATTCCATTCCATTCCATTCCACTCCTTTCCTTTCCATCCCATTCCACTCCATTCCATTCCATTCCATTCCATTCTATTCCGTTCCGTTCTGCTCGGGTTGATCATTCCATTCCATTCCATTCCATTCCATTCCATTCCATTCCATTCCATTCCGTTCTACTCGGGTTGATTCCATTCTATTCAATTCCATTCCAATCCATTCCGCTCCATTCCATTCCATTCCATTCCATTCCGTTCTACTCGTGTTCATTCCATTCCATTCCGTTCTGTTCCATTCCGTTCCGTTCCGTTCCATTCCATTCCATTCCATTCCATTCCATTCCATTCCATTCCATTCCATTCCATTCCGTTCTACTCGGGTTGATTCCATTCCGTTCCGTTCCGTTCCGTTCCGTTCCGTTCTACTCGGGTTGATTCCATTTTATTCCATTCCTTTCCATTCCATTCCATTCCATTCCATTCCATTCCATTCCATTCCATTCCATTCCTCTCTGTTCCATTCCATTCCGTTCTACTTGGGTTGATCATGCCATTCCATTCCATTCCATTCCATTCAATTCCATTCCGTTCCGTTCTTCTCGGGTGGATCATTCCATTCCATTCCATTCCATTCCATTCCATTCCATTCCATTCCATTCCGTTCCGTTCTACTCGGGTTGATTCCATTCTATTCCATTCCATTCCATTCGATTCCACTCGATTCCATTCGATTCCGTTCGATTCCATTCCATTGCATTCCATTCCATTCCATTCCGTTCTACTCGTGTTGATTCCTTTCCACTCCATTCCTTTCCGTTCCATTCCTTTCCGTTCCATTCCATTCCATTCCATTCCATTCCATTCCATTCCATTCCATTCCATTCCATTCCGTTCTACTCGGGTTGATTCCATTCTATTCCATTCCATTCCATTCCATTCCATTCCATTCCATTCCATTCCATTCAATTCCATACCAATCCATTCCATTCCATTGCATTTCTTTCTACTCGGGTTCATTCCGTTCCGTTCCGTTCTGTTCCGTTCCATTCCATTCCATTCCTTTCTACTCGGATTGATTCCATTCTATTCCATTCCATTCCATTCGATTCCATTCCATTCGGTTCCATTCCATTCCAATCCATTCCATTCCATTGCATTCCATTCCGTTCTACTCGGGTTCTTTCCATTCCATTCCGTTGCGTTCCATTCCATTCCATTCGATTCCATTCCATTCCGTTCTACTCGGGTTGATTCCTTTCTATTCCATTCCATTCCATTCCATTCCATTCCATTCCATTCCATTCCGTTCTACTCGGGTTGATCATTCCATTCCATTCCATTCCATTCCGTTCTACTCGGGTGGATCATTCCATTCCATTCCATTCCGTTCCATTCCATTCCATTCCATTCCATTCCGTTCTACTCGGGTTGATTCCATTCTATTCCATTCCATTCCATTAGATTCCATTTGATTCCATTCCATTCCATTACATTCCATTCCATTCCATTCCATTCCGTTCCGTTCTACTCGGGTTGATCATTCCTTTCCATTCCATTCCATTCCAGTCCATTCCATTCCGTTCTACTCGGGTTCTTTCCATTCCATTCCATTCCATTCCACTCCATACCATTCCATTCCGTTCTACTCGGGTTGATTCCATTCTATTCCATTCCATTCCATTCCACTCCATTCCATTCCATTCCATTCCTTTCCATTCCATTCCGTTCTACTCGGGTTGATTCCATTCTATTCCTTTCCATTCCATTCCATTCCATTCCATTCCATTCCATTCCATTCCATTCCGTTCCATTCCATTCCGTACTACTCGGGTTCATTCCATTCAATTCCGTTCCGTTCCGTTCCGTTCCGTTCCATTCCATTGCATTCCATTCCGTTCTAATCGGGTAGATTCCATTCCGTTCTACTCGGGTAGATTCCATTCGATTCCATTCCATTCCATTCCATTCCATTCCATTCCATTCCATTCCATTCCATTCCATTCCGTTCTACTCGGGTTGATTCCATTCCGTTCCGTTCGGTTCCGTTCCGTTCCGTTCCGTTCCGTTCTACTCGGATTGATTCCATTCTATTCCATTCCATTCCATTCCATTCCATTCCATTCCATTCCATTCCGTTCTAATCGGGTTGATCATTCCCTTCCATTCCATTCCATTCCATTCCACTCCATTCCTTTCGATTCCATTCCATTCCGCTCCGTTCTATTCGGGTTAATCATTCCATTCCATTCCATTCCATTCCATTCCATTCCATTCCATTCCATTCCATTCCATTCCATTCCATTCCATTCCGTTCTACTCGGGTTGATTCCATTCTATTCCATTCCATTCCATTCCATTCCATTCCATTCCACTCCGTTCCATTCCATTCCATTCCATTCCATTCCATTCCATTCCATTCCATTCCGTTCTACTCGGGTTAATTCCGTTCCGTTACGTTCCATTCCGTTCCGTTCCGTTCCAATCCATTCCATTCCATTCCATTCCATTCCATTCCATTCCATTCCATTCTATTCCATTCCGTTCTGCTCGGGTTGATCATTCCATTCCATTCCATTCCATTCCATTCCATTCCATTCCATTCCATTCCATTCCGTTCTAATCGGGTGGATTCCATTATATTCCATTCCATTCCATTCCATTCCATTCCATTCCATTCCATTGCATTCCATTTCGTTCTACTCGGGTTCATTCCATTCCATTTCATTCCATTCCATTCCATTCCATTCCATTCCATTCTACTCGGGTTGATTCCATTCTATTCCATTCCATTCCATTAGATTCCATTTGATTCCATTCCATTCCTTTCCATTCCATTCCATTCCATTCCATTCCGTTCCGTTCTACTCGGGTTGATCATTCCTTTCCATTCCATTCCATTGCAGTCCATTCCATTCCGTTCTACTCGGGTTCTTTCCATTCCATTCCATTCCATTCCACTCCATACCATTCCATTCCGTTCTACTCGGGTTGATTCCATTCTATTCCATTCCATTCCATTCCATTCCATTCCATTCCATTCCATTCCTTTCCATTCCATTCCGTTCTACTCGGGTTGATTCCATTCTATTCCTTTCCACTCCATTCCATTCCATTCCATTCCATTCCATTCCATTCCATTCCATTCCATTCCGTACTACTCGGGTTCATTCCATTCGATTCAGTTCCGTTCCGCTCCGTTCCGTTCCATTCCATTGCATTCCATTCCGTTCTACTCGGGTAGATTCCATTCGATTCCATTCCATTCCATTCCATTCCATTCCATTCCATTCCATTCCATTCCGTTCTACTCGGGTTGATTCCATTCCGTTCCGTTCGGTTCCATTCCGTTCCGTTCCATTCCGTTCTACTCGGTTTGATTCCATTCTATTCCATTCCGTTCCATTCCATTCCATTCCATTCCATTCCATTCCGTTCTAACCGGGTTGATCATTCCCTTCCATTCCATTCCATTCCATTCCACTCCATTCCTTTCGATTCCATTCCATTCCGCTCCGTTTTATTCGGGTTAATCATTCCATTCCATTCCATTCCATTCCATTCCATTCCATTCCATTCCATTCTACTCGGGTTGATTCCGTTCTATTCCATTCAATTCCATTCGATTCCATTCCATTCCACTCCGTTCCATTCCATTCCATTCCATTCCATTCCGTTCTACTCGGGTTAATTCCGTTCCGTTACGTTCCATTCCGTTCCGTTCCGTTCCAATCCATTCCATTCCATTCCATTCCCTTCCATTCCATTCCATTCTATTCCATTCCGTTCTGCTCGGGTTGATCATTCCATTCCATTCCATTCCATTCCATTCCATTCCATTCCATTCCGTTCTAATCGGGTGGATTCCAATATATTCCATTCCATTCCATTCCATTCCATTCCATTCCATTCCATTCCATTCCATTCCATTCCATTCCATTCCATTGCATTCCATTTCGTTCTACTCGGGTTCATTCCATTCCATTTCATTCCATTCCATTCCATTCCATTCCATTCTACTCGGGTTGATTCCATTCTATTCCATTCCATTCCATTCGATTCCATTCGATTTCATTCGATTCCATTCGATTCCATTCCATTCCATTCCATTCCGTTCTACTCGGGTTCATTCAATTCCATTCCGTTCCGTTCCATTCCGTTCCGTTCCATTCCATTCCATTCCATTCCATTCCGTTCTTCTCGGGTTGATTCCATTCTATTCCATTCCATTCCATTCCATTCCATTCCATTCCATTCCGTTCCATTGCATTCCATTGCGTACTACTCGGGTTGATCACTCCATTCCATTCCATTCCATTCAATTCCATTCCATTCCATTCCATTCCATTCCATTCCAGTCCATTCCGTTCTACTCGGGTTCATTCCATTCCGTTCCGTTCTGTTCCGTTCCGTTCCATTCCATTCCATTCCATTCCATTCCATTCCATTCCCTTCTACTCGGGTTGATTCTATTCTATTCCATTCCATTCCATTCGATTCCATTCCATTCGATTCCATTCCATTCCATTCCATTCCATTCCATTCCATTCCATTCCGTTCTACTCTGGTTGATTCCATTCTATTCCATTCCACTCCATTCCATTCCATTCCATTCCATTCCATTCCATTGCATTCCATTCCATTCCATTCCATTCCATTCCATTCCATTCCATTCCGTACTACTCGGGTTCATTCCATTCCACTCCATTCCATTCCATTCCATTCCATTCCATTCTATTCTTCTCGGGTTGATTCCATTCCATTCCATTGCATCCTGTTCAGTTCCGTTCCGTTCCGTTCCATTCAGTTCTACTTTGGTTGATTCCATTCGATTCCATTCCATTCCATTCCATTCCGTTATACTCGGGTTGATCATTCCATTCCATTCCATTCCTTTCCATTCCGTTCCGTTCTGCTCGTGTTGATCATTCCATTCCATTCCATTCCGTTCCATTCCATTCCATTCCATTCCATTCCTTTCCATTCGACTCCATTGCATTCCATTCCATTCCATTCCATTCCGTTCCGTTCTATTCGGGTTTATTCCATTCTATTCCATTCCATTCCGTTCTGCTCGGGTTGATCATTCCATTCCATTCCATTCCATTCCTTTCCATTCCATTCCATTCCATTCCATTCCATTCCACTGCATTCCATTCCGTTCTACTCCGGTTCATTCCAATCCATTCCATTGCATTCCATTCCATTCCATTCCATTCCATTCCATTCTACTCGGGTTGATTCCATTCTATTCCATTCCATTCCATTCCATTCCATTCCATTCCATTCCATTCCATTCCATTCCATTCCATTCCATTCCATTCCATTCCATTCTATTCAATTCCATTAAGTTCTACTCAGGTTGATTCCCTTCCAATCCATCCCGTTCCATTCCATTCCGTTCCGTTCCCTTCTACTCGGGTTGATTCCATTCCATTCCATTCCATTCCATTCCATTCCATTCCATTCCATTCCATTCCGTTCCGTACTACTCGGGTTGATTCCATTCTATTCCATTCCATTCCATTCGATTCCACTCGATTCCATTCGATTCCGTTCGATTCCATTCCATTCCATTCCATTCCATTCCATTCCGTTCTACTCGTGTTGATTCCATTCCACTCCATTCCTTTCCGTTCCATTCCATTCCATTCCATTCCATTCTACTCGGGTTGATCATTCCATTCCATTCAATTCTTTCCATTCCATTCCATTCCATTCTACTCGGGTTCATTCCATTCCATTCCTTTCCGTTCCATTCCTTTCCGTTCCATTCCATTCCATTCCATTCCATTCCATTGCATTCCATTCCGTTCTACTCGCTTTCTTTCCATTCCATTCCGTTCCGTTCAGTTCCTTTCCGTTCCGTTCCATTCCATTCCATTCCATTCCATTCCATTCCATTCCATTCCACTCCGTTCTACTCGGGTTAATTCCATTCTATTCCATTCCATTCCATTCCATTCCATTCCATTCCATTCCATTCCATTCCATTCCATTCCGTTCTACTCGGGTTGATTCCATTCCATTCCATTCCGTTCCGTTCCGTTCCGTTCCGTTCTGTTCTACTCGGGTTGATTCCATTCTATTCCAATCCATTCCATTCCATTCCATTCAGTTCCACTCGGGTTGATCATTCCATTCCATTCCATTCCATTCCATTCCATTCCATTCCATTCCATTCCATTCCTTTCTAGTCGGGTTCATTCCATTCCATTCCGTTCCATTCCGTTCCATTCTGTTCCGTTCCGTTCCGTTCTATTCCATTCCATTCCATTCCATTCCGTTCTACTCGGGTTGATTCCATTCTATTCCGTTCCATTCCATTCCCTTCCATTCCATTCCATTCCATTCCATTAAATTCCATTCCGTTCTACTCGGGTTGATTCCATTCCGTTCCGTTCCTTTCCGTTCCGTTAAGTTCAGTTCTACTCTGGTTGACTCCATTCAATTCCATTCCATTCCATTCCATTCCATTCCATTCTATTCCATTCCATTCCGTTCTACTCGGGTTGATCATTCAATTCCATTCCATTCCATTCCATTCCATTCCATTCCATTCCATTCCATTCCATTCTGTTCCGTTCTACTCGGGTTGATCATTCCATTCCATTCCATTCCATTCCATTCCATTCCATTCCATTCCATTCCATTCCATTCCATTCCGTTCTACTCGGGTTGATTCCATTCTATTCCATTCCATTCCATTCCTTTCCATTCGATTCCATCCCATTCCATTCCATTCCATTCCATTCCATTCCATTCCATTCCATTCTATTCTTCTCGGGTTGATTCCATTCCATTCCATTGCATTCTGTTCAGTTCCGTTCCGTTCCGTTCCATTCCGTTCTACTTTGGTTGATTCCATTCTATTCCATTCCATTCCATTCCATTCCATTCCATTCCATTCCATTCCGTTCCATTCTATTCTTCTCGGGTTGATTCCATTCCATTCCATTGCATTCTGTTCAGTTCCATTCCATTCCATTCCATTCCGTTTTACTCGGGTTGATCATTCCATTCCATTCCATTCCTTTCCATTCCGTTCCGTTCTGCTCGTGTTGATCATTCCATTAAATTCCATTCCATTCCATTCCATTCCATTCCATTCCATTCCATTCCTTTCCATTCGACTCCATTCCATTCCATTCCATTCCATTCCATTCCATTCCATTCCATTCCATTCCGTTCCGTTCTACTCGGGTTTATTCCATTCTATTCCATTCCATTCCGTTCTGCTCGGGTTGATCATTCCATGCCATTCCATTCCATTCCATTCCATTCCATTCCATTCCATTGCATTCCATTCCATTCCATTCCATTCCACTGCATTCCATTCCGTTCTACTCGGGTTCATTCCGTTCCATTCCATTGCATTCCATTCCATTCCATTCCATTCCATTCCATTCCATTCTACTCGGGTTGTTTCCATTCTATTCCATTCCATTCCATTCCATTGCATTCCATTCCATTCCATTCCATTCCATTCGATTCCATTCCATTCCATTCCATTCCGTTCTACACGGGTTCATTCCATTCCATTCCGTTCCGTTCCATTCCGTTCCGTTCCATTCCATTCCATTCCATTCCATTCCATTCCATTCCATTCCATTCCAATCCGTTCTACTCGGGTTGATTCCATTGCATTCCATTCCGTTCCGTTCCGTTCCGTTCCGTTCTACTCGGTTTGATTCCACTGTATTCCATTCCATTCCATTCCATTCCTTTCTACTCGGATTGATCATTCCATTCCATTCCATTCCATTCCATTCCATTCCATTCCATTCCATTCCGTTGCATTCCATTCCATTCCATTCCATTCCAGTCCATTCCGTTCTACTCGGGTTGAATCCGTTCTATTCCATTCCATTCCATTCCATTCCGTTCCATTCCATTCCATTCCATTCCATTCCATTCCGTTCAACTCGGGTTGATTCCATTATATTCCATTCCATTCCATTCCATTCCATTCCATTCCATTCCATTCCATTCCATTCCATTCCATTCCGTTCTACTCGGGTTGATCATTCCATTCCATTCCATTCCATTCCATTCCATTCCATTCCGTTCTACTCGGGTGGATCGTTCCATTCCATTCCATTCCGTTCCATTCCATTCCATTCCTTTCCATTCCGTTCTACACGGGTTCATTCCATTCTATTCCATTCCATTCCATTAGATTCCATTTGATTCCATTCCATTCCATTCCATTCCATTCCATTCCATTCCATTCCTTTCCATTCCATTCTATTCAATTCCATTCCGTTCTACTCAGGTTGATTCCCTTCCACTCCATCCCATTCCATTCCATTCCGTTACGTTCCGTTCTACTCGGGTTGATTCCATTCTATTCCATTCCATTCCATTCCATTCCGTTCTACTCGGGTTGATCATTCCATTCCATTCCATTCTATTCCATTCCATTCCATTCCATTCCATTCCATTCCATTCCATTTCATTCCGTTCTACTCGGGTTCTTTCCATTCCGTTCCATTCCATTCCGCTCTACTCGGGTTGATTCCATGCCACTCCATTCCATTCCGTTCCATTCCGTTCCGTTCCGTTCCGTTCTACTCGGGTTGAATCCATTCTATTCCATTCCATTCCATTCCATTCCATTCCATTCCATTCCATTCCATTCCGTTCTACTCGGGTTGATCATTCCATTCCATTCCGTTCTACTCGGGTTCATTCCATTCCATTCCGTTCCGTTCCATTCCGTTCCGTTCCATTCCATTCCATTCCATTCCATTCCGTTCTACTCGGGTTGATTCCATTCTATTCCATTCCATTCCATTATATTCCATTCCATTCCATTCCATTCCATTCCATACCGTTCCATTCCATTCCGTTCAACTCGGGTTGATTCCATTCTATTCCATTCCATTCCATTCCATTCCATTCCATTCCAATCCGTTCTACTCGGGTTGATTCCATTCCATTCCGTTCCGTTCCGTTCCGATCCGCTCCGTTCCGTTCTACTCGGGTTGATTCCACTCTATTCCATTCCATTCCATTCCATTCCATTCCATTCCATTCCATTCCATTCCGTTCTTCTCGGGTTGATCATTCCATTCCATTCCATTCCATTCCACTCCATTCCATTCCGTTCCGTTCTACCAGGGTTGATCATTCCATTCCATTCCATTCCATTCCATTCCATTCCATTCTACTCGGGATGATTCCATTCTATTCCATTCCATTCCATTCGATTCCATTCGATTCGATTCGATTCGATTCCATTCCATTCCATTCCATTCCGTTCTACTCAGGGTGATTCCATTCCATTCCATTCCATTCCTTTCCATTCCTTTCCATTCCATTCCATTCCATTCCATTCCATTCCATTCCATTCCATTCTACTCGGGTTGATTCCATTCTACTCAATTTCATTCTATTCGATTCCATTCGATTCCCTTCGATTCCATTCGATTCCATTCCATTCCATTCCTTTCCATTCCATTCCATTCCATTCCATTCCATTCCGTTCTACTCGGGTTCATTCCATTCCATTCCGTTCCGTTCCATTCCGTTCCGTTCCATTCCATTCCATTCCATTCCATTCCGTTCTACTCGGGTTGATTCCATTCTATTCCATTCCATTCGATTCCATTCCATTCCATTCCATTCCATTCCATTCCATTCCATTCCATTCCATTCCATTCATTTCCATTCCGTTCAACTCGGGTTGATTCCATTCTATTCCATTCCATTCCATTCAATTCCATTCCATTCCATTCCATTCCAATCCGTTCTCCTCGGGTTGATTCCATTCCATTCCGTTCCGTTCCGTTTCGTTCCGTTCCGTTCCGTTCCTTTCCGTTCTACTCGGGTTGATTCCACTCTATTCCATTCCATTCCATTCCATTCCATTCCATTCCGTTCTACTCGGGTTGATCATTCCATTCCATTCCATTCCATTCCAATCCATTCCATTCCGTTCCGTTCTACTCGGGTTGATCATTCCATTCCATTCCATTCCATTCCATTCCATTCCATTCCATTCCATTCCATTCCATTCCATTCCATTCCATTGTATTCTTCTCGGGTTGATTCCATTCCATTCCATTGCATTCTGTTCAGTTCCGTTCCGTTCCGTTCCATTCCGTTCTACTTTGGTTGATTCCATTCTATTCCATTCCATTCCATTCCATTCCATTCCATTCCATTCCATTCCGTTTTACTCGGGTTGATCATTCCATTCCATTCCATTCCTTTCCATTCCATTCCGTTCTGCTCGGGTTGATCATTCCATTCCATTCCATTCCATTCCACTCCATTCCATTCCATTCCATTCCATTCCATTCCATTCCATTCCACTGCATTCCATTCCGTTCTACTCCGGTTCATTCCATTCCATTCCATTGCATTCCATTCCATTCCATTCCATTCTATTCCATTCCATTCTACTCGGGTTGATTCCATTCTATTCCATTCCATTCCATTCCATTCCATTCCATTCCATTCCATTCCATTCCATTCCATTCCATTCGATTCCATTCGACTCCATTCCATTCCATTCCATTCCATTCCATTCCATTCCATTCCATTCCATTCCATTCCATTCTATTCAATTCCATTAAGTTCTACTCAGGTTGATTCCCTTCCAATCCATCCCGTTCCATTCCATTCCGTTCCGTTCCGTTCTACTCGGGTTGATTCCATTCCATTCCATTCCATTCCATTCCATTCCATTCCATTCCATTCCATTCCATTCCATTCCATTCCGTTCCGTACTACTCGGGTTGATTCCATTCTATTCCATTGCATTCCATTCGATTCCACTCGATTACATTCGATTCCGTTCGATTCCATTCCATTCCGTTCCATTCCATTCCATTCCGTTCTACTCGTGTTGATTCCATTCCACTCCATTCCTTTCCGTTCCATTCCATTCCATTCCATTCCATTCCATTCCATTCCATTCTGTTCTACTCGGGTTGATCATTCCATTCCATTCCCTGCCATTCCATTCCATTCCATTCCATTCCATTCCGTTCCATTCCATTCCATTCCATTCCATTCCATTCCATTCCGTTCAACTCGGGTTGATTCCATTCCATTCCATTCCATTCCATTCCATTCCATTCCATTCCATTCCATTCCATTCCGTTCAACTCGGGTTGATTCCATTCTATTCCATTCCATTCCATTCCATTCCATTCAATTCCATTCCATTCCATTCCAATCCGTTCTACTCGGGTTGATTCCATTCCATTCCATTCCGTTCCGTTCCGTTCCATTCCGTTCCGTTCTACTCGGGTTGATTCCACTCTATTCCATTCCATTCCATTCCATTCCTTTCTACTCGGATTGATCATTCGATTCCATTCCATTCCATTCCATTCCATTCCATTCCATTTCATTCCATTCCGTTCCATTCTACTTGGGTTGATCATTCCTTTCCATTCCATTCCATTCCATTCCATTCCAATCCATTCAATTCCGTTCTACTCGGGTTCATTCCATTCCATTCCATTCCTTTCCATTCCACTCCATACCATTCCATTCCGTTCCACTCGGGTTGATTCCATTCCATTCAATTCCATTCCATTCCATTCCATTCCATTCCATTCCATTCCATTCCATTCGGTTGATTCCATTCTATTCCATTCCATTCCATTCGATTCCATTCGATTCGATTCGATTCTATTCCATTCCATTCCATTCCATTCCATTCCGTTCTACTCGGGTTCATTCCATTCCGTTCCGTTCCGTTCCGTTCCATTCCATTCCATTCCATTCCGTTCTACTCGGGTTGATTCCATTCTACTCCATTCCATTCCATTCGATTCCATTCCATTCCATTCCATTCCATTCCGTTCTACTCGGGTTCATTCCATTCCGTTACGTTCCGTTCCATTCCGTTCCGTTCCATTCCATTCCATTCCATTCCATTCCATTCCATTCCATTCCATTCCGTTCTACTCGGGTTGATTCCATTCTATTCCATTCCATTCCATTCCATTCCATTCCATTCCATTCCATTCCATTCCAATCCGTTCTACTCGGGTTGATTCCGTTCCATTCCGTTCTATTCCGTTCCATTCCATTCCATTCCATTCCATTCCATTCCATTCTACTCGGGTTGATTCCATTCTATTCCATTCCATTCCATTCCATTCCATTCCATTCCATTCCATTCCATTCCATTCCATTCCATTCCGTTCAACTCGGGTTGATTCCATTCTATTCCATTCCATTCCATTCTATTCCATTCCATTCCATTCCATTCCATTCCGTTCTACTCGGATTGATTCCATTCCATTCCATTCCGTTCCGTTCCATTCCGTTCCGTTCCGTTCTACTCGGGTTGATTCCACTCTATTCCATTCCATTCCGTTCAATTCCATTCCATTCCGTTCCACTCGGGTTGATCATTCCATTCCATTCCATTGCATTCCATTCCGTTCCATTCCGTTCCATTCTACTCGGGTTGCTCTTTCCATTCCATTCCATTCCATTCCATTCCATTCCATTCCGTTCTTCTCGTGTTGATTCCATTCTATTCCACTCCATTCCATTCCATTCCATTCCATTCCAATCCATTCCATTCCATTCCATTCCATTCCCTTCCGTTCTACTCGAGTTCATTCCATTCCGTTCCGTTCCGTTCTGTTCCGTTCCATTCCATTCCATTCCATTCCGCTCTACTCGCGTTGATTCCATACTACTCCATTCCATTCCATTCGATTCCATTCCATTCCATTCCGTTCTACTCGGGTTGATTCCATTCTATTCCATTCCATTCCATTCCATTCCATTCCATTCCATTCCATTCCATTCCATTCCATTCCATTGCATTCCATTCCGTTCTACTCAGGTTGATTCCATTCCATTCCATTCCATTCCGTTCCATTCCGCTCCGTTCCGTTCCGTTCTACTCGTGTTTATTCCATTCTATTCCATTCCATTCCATTCCATTCCATTCCATTCCATTCCATTCCATTCTACTCGGGTTGATTCCATTCTATTCCATTCCATTCCATTCCATTCCATTCCAATCCATTCCATTCCATTCCAATCCGTTCTACTCGGGTTGATTCCGTTCCATTCCGTTCCGTTCCATTCCATTCCATTTCGTTCTACTCGGGTTGATTCCATTCTATTCCATTCCATTCCATTCCATTCCACTCCTTTCCATTCCATTCCATTCCATTCCATTCCATTCCATTCCATTCCATTCCATTCCACTCCTTTCCATTCCATTCCATTCCATTCCATTCCATTCCATTCCGTTCTACTCGGGTTGATTACATTCTATTCCACTCCATTCCATTCCATTCCATTCCATTCCATTCCAATCCATTCCATTCCATTCCATTCCATTCCATTCCATTCCGTTCTACTCGGGTTGATTCCATTCTACTCCATTCCATTCCATTCGATTCCATTCCATTCCTTTCCATTCCATTCCAATCCATTCCATTCCATTCCATTCCATTCCATTGCATTCCATTCCGTTCTACTCAGGTTGATTCCATTGCATTCCATTCCATTCTTTTCCATTCCATTCCATTCCATTCCATTCCATTGCAATCCGTCCTACTCGGGTTGATTCCGTTCCATTCCGTTCCATTCCGTTCCGTTCCATTCCATTCCATTCCATTCCATTCCATTCCATTCCATTCCATTCCGTTCTACTCGGGTTGATTCCATTCTATTCCATTCCATTCCATTCAATTCCATTCGATTCCATTCCACTCCCTTCCATTCCATTCCATTCCATTCCGTTCCATTCCATTCCATTCCATTCCTTTCCATTCCATTCCGTTCAACTCGGGTTGATTCCATTCTATTCCATGCCATTCCATTCCATTCCATTCCATTCCATTCCAATCCGTTCTACTCGGTTTGATTCCATTCCATTCCGTTCCGTTCTGTTCCGTTCCGTTCCGTTCGGTTCTACTCGGGTTGATTCCACTCTATTCCATTCCATTCCGTTCCATTCCATTCCATTCCGTTCTACTCGGGTTGATCATTCCATTCCATTCCATTCCATTCCATTCCGTTCCGTTCTACTCGGGTTGATCTTTCCATTCCATTCCATTCCATTCCATTCCATTCCATTCCGTTCTACTCGGGTTGATTCCATTCTATTCCACTCCATTCCATTCCATTCCTTTCCATTCCATTCCAATCCATTCCATTCCATTCCATTCCATTCCATTCCATTCCATTCCGTTCTATTCGAGTTCATTCCATTCCATTCCGTTCCGTTCTGTTCCGTTTCGTTCCATTCCATTCCAATCAATTCCGTTCTACTCGGGTTGATTCCATTCTATTCAATTCCATTCCAATCCATTCCGCTCCATTCCATTCCACTCCATTCCCTTCCATTCTATTCTATTGAATTCCATTCCATTCCATTCCATTCCATTCCATTCTACTCGGTTTGATTCCATTCTATTCAATTCCATTCCAATCCATTCCGCTCCATTCCATTCCATTCCATTCCTTTCCATTCCATTCCGTTCTACTCGGGTTCATTCCATTCCATTCCGTTCTGTTCCATTCCGTTCCGTTCCATTCCATTCCATTCCATTCCGTTCTACTCGGGTTGAATCTATTCCATTCCATTCCATTCCATTCTATTCCATTGAATTCCATTCCATTCCATTCCATTCCATTCCATTCCATTCCATTCCATTCCATTCCATTCCATTCCATTCCGTTCTACTCGGGTTGATTCCATTCCGTTCCGTTCCGTTCCGTTCCGTTCTACTCGGGTTGATTCCATTCTATTCAATTCCTTTCCATTCCATTCCATTCCATTCCATTCCATTCCTCTCTGTTCCATTCCATTCCGTTTAACTTGGGTTGATCATTCAATTCCATTCCATTCCATTCCATTCAATTCCATTCCGTTCCGTTATACTCGGGTGGATCATTCCATTCCATTCCATTCCATTCCATTCCATTCCATTCCATTCCATTCCATTCCATTCCATTCCATTTCATTCCGTTCCGCTCTACTCGGGTTGATTCCATTCTATTCCATTCCATTCCATTCGATTCCACTCGATTCCATTCGAATCCGTTCGATTCCATTCCATTCCATTCCATTCCATTCCGTTCTACTCGTGTTGATTCCATTCCACTCCATTCCTTTCCGTTCCATTCCATTCCATTCCATTCCATTCCGTTCTACTCGGGTTGATCATTCCATTCCATTCCATTCCATTCCATTCCATTCCATTCCGTTCCATTCTACTCGGGTTCATTCCATTCCATTCCTTTCCGTTCCATTCCTTTCCGTTCCATTCCATTCCATTCCATTCCGTTCCATTCTACTCGGGTTCATTCCATTCCATTCCTTTCCGTTCCATTCCTTTCCGTTCCATTCCATTCCATTCCATTCCAATCCGTTCTACTCGGGTTGATTCCATTCCATTCCATTCCGTTCCATTCCGTTCCGTTCCGTTCTACTCGGGTTGATTCCACTCTATTCCATTCCATTCCATTCCATTCCTTTCTACTCGGATTGATCATTCCATTCCATTCCATTCCATTCCATTCCATTCCATTTCATTCCATTCCGTTCCATTCTACTCGGGTTGATCATTCCTTTCCATTCCATTCCATTCCATTCCATTCCAATCCATTCAATTCCGTTCTACTCGGGTTCATTCCATTCCAATCCATTCCTTTCCATTCCACTCCATACCATTCCATTCCGTTCTACTCGGGTTGATTCCATTCTATTCCATTCCATCCCATTCCATTCCATTCCATTCCATTCCATTCCATTCCATTCCATTCCATTCTACTCGGTTGATTCCATTCTATTCCATTCCATTCCATTCGATTCCATTCGATTCGATTCGATTCCATTCCATTCCATTCCATTCCATTCCATTCCGTTCTACTCGGGTTCATTCCATTCCGTTTCGTTCCGTTCTGTTCCGTTCCGTTCCATTCCATTCCATTCCATTCCATTCCATTCCATTCCATTCCATTCCATTCCGTTCTACTCGGGTTGATTCCATTCTATTCCATTCCATTCCATTCCATTCGATTCCATTCGATTCCATTCCATTCCATTCCATTCCATTCCATTCCATTCCATTCAATTCTATTCTACTCGGGTTGATTCCATTCCATTCCATTGCATTCTGTTCCGTTCCATTCTGTTCCGTTCCGTTCCGTTCTACTCTGGTTGATTCCATTCTATTCCATTCCATTCCATTCCATTCCATTCCGTTCCATTCCATTCCGTTCTACTCGGGTTGATTCCATTCCGTTCTGTTCCGCTCCGTTCCATTCCGTTCTACTCGGGTTTACTCCATTCTATTCCATTCCATTGCATTCCATTGCATTCCATTCCATTCCATTCCATTCCATTCCATTCCATTCCATTCCATTCCGTTCTGCTCGGGTTGATCTTTCCATTCCATTCCATTCCATTCCATTCCATTCCATTCCATTCCATTCCATTCCATTCCATTCCATTCCATTCCTTTCCTTTCCATTCGATTCCATTCCATTCCATTCCATTCCATTCCGTTCTACTCGGGTTGATTCCATTCCGTTCCGTTCCGCTCCGTTCCGTTCCGTTCTACTTGGGTTTACTCCATTCTATTCCATTCCATTGCATTCCATTCCATTCCATTCCATTCCATTCCATTCCATTCCATTCCGTTCTGCTCGGGTTGATCATTCCATTCCATTCCATTCCATTCCATTCCATTCCATTCCATTCCATTCCATTCCATTCCATTCCACTCCTTTCCACTCCATTCCATTCCATTCCATTCCATTCCATTCCGTTCCATTCCATTCCATTCCACTCCTTTCCATTCCATTCCATTCCATTCCATTCCATTCCATTCCATTCCATTCCATTCCATTCCATTCCACTCCTTTCCATTCCATTCCATTCCATTCCATTCCATTCCATTCCACTCCTTTCCATTCCATTCCATTCCATTCCATTCCATTCCACTCTTTCCATTCCATTCCATTCCACTCCACTCCATTCCATTCCATTCCATTCTATTCCGTTCCGTACTGCTCGGGTTGATCAATCCATTCCATTCCATTCCATTCCATTCCATTCCATTCCATTCCATTCCATTCCATTCCATTCCGTTCTACTCGGGTTGATTCCATTCTATTCAATTCCATTCCAATCCATTCCGCTCCATTCCATTCCATTCCATTCCTTTCCATTCCATTCCGTTCTACTCGGGTTCATTCCATTCCATTCCGTTCTGTTCCATTCCGTTCCGTTCCATTCCATTCCATTCCATTCCGTTCTACTCGGGTTGATTCTATTCCATTCCATTCCATTCCATTCTATTCCATTGAATTCCATTCCATTCCATTCCATTCCATTCCATTCCATTCCATTCCATTCCATTCCATTCCATTCCGTTCTACTCGGGTTGATTCCATTCCGTTCCATTCCGTTCCGTTCCGTTCTACTCGGGTTGATTCCATTCTATTCCATTCCTTTCCATTCCATTCCATTCCATTCCATTCCTCTCTGTTCCATTCCATTGCGTTCTACTTGGGTTGATCATTCCATTCCATTCCATTCCATTCCATTCAATTCCATTCCGTTCCGTTCTACTCGGGTGGATCATTCCATTCCATTCCATTCCATTCCATTCCATTCCATTCCATTCCATTCCATTCCATTCCATTCCGTTCCATTCTACTCGGGTTAATTCCACTCCATTCCTTTCCGTTCCATTCTTTCCGTTCCATTCTACTCGGGTTCATTCCACTCCATTCCTTTCCGTTCCATTCCTTTCCGTTCCATTCCATTCCATTCCATTCCATTCCATTCCGTTCAGCTCAGGATGATTCCATTCTATTCCATTCCATTCCATTCCATTCTTTCCATTCCATTCAATTCCATTCCATTCCATTCCATTCCATTCCATTCCATTCCATTCCATTCCATTCCATTCCATTCCATTCCGTTCTACTCGGGTTAATTCCATTCCATTCCATTCCATTCCATTCCATTCCATTCCATTCCATACCAATCCATTCCATTCCATTGCATTTCGTTCTACTCGGATTCATTCCGTTCCTTTCAGTTCTGTTCCGTTCCATTCCATTCCATTCCATTCCATTCCATTCCATTCCATTCCGTTCTACTCGGGTTGATTCCATTCTATTCCATTCCATTCCATTCGATTCCATTCCATTCGATTCCATTCCAATCCATTCCATTCCATTCCATTGCATTCCATTCCGTTCTACTCGGGTTCTTTCCATTCCATTCCGTTCCGTTCCGTTCCTTTCCGTTCCGTTCCATTCCATTCCATTCCATTCCATTCCATTCCGTTCTACTCGGGTTGATTCCATTCTATTCCATTCCATTCCATTCCATTCCATTCCATTCCGTTCTACTCGGGTTGATTCCATTCCATTCCGTTCCGTTCCGTTCCATTCCGTTCCGTTCCGTTCTACTCGGGATGATTCCATTCTATTCCATTCCATTCCTTTCCATTCCATTCCATTCCATTCCATTTCATTCTGTTCTACTCGGGTTGATCATTCCATTCCATTCCATGCCATTCCATTCCATTCCATTCCATTCCATTCCATTCCATTCCACTCCTTTCTAGTCGGGTTCATTCCGTTCCATTCCTTTCCATTCCGTCCCATTCCGTTCCGTTCCGTTCCGTTCTATTCCATTCCATTCCATTCCATTCCGTTCTACTCGGGTTGATTCCATTCTATTCCGTTCCATTCCATTCCATTCCATTCCATTCCATTCCATTCCATTCCATTCCATTCCATTCCATTCCATTCCGTTCTACTCGGGTTGATTCCATTCCGTTCCGTTCCGTTCCGTTCCGTTAAGTTCCGTTCTACTCTGGTTGATTCCATTCTATTCCATTCCATTCCATTCCATTCCATTCCATTCTATTCCATTCCATTCCGTTCTACTCGGGTTGATCATTCAATTCCATTCCATTCCATTCCATTCCATTCCATTCCATTCCATTCCATTCCATTCTGTTCCGTTCTACTCGGGTTGATCATTCCATTCCATTCCATTCCATTCCATTCCATTCCATTCCATTCCATTCCATTCCATACCAATCCATTCCATTCCATTGCATTTCTTTCTACTCGGGTTCATTCCGTTTCGTTCCGTTCTGTTCCGTTCCATTCCATTCCATTCCATTCCATTCCATTCCATTCCATTCCGTTCTACTCGGGTTGATTCCATTCTATTCCATTCCATTACATTCGATTCCATTCCATTCGATTCCATTCCATTCCATTCCATTCCATTCCATTGCATTCCATTCCGTTCTACTCGGGTTCTTTCCATTCCATTCCGTTGCGTTCCATTCCATTCCATTCCATTCCAGTCCATTCCGTTCTACTCGGGTTGAATCCATTCTATTCCATTCCATTCCATTCCATTCCGTTCCATTCCATTCCATTCCATTCCATTCCGTTCTACTCAGGTTGATTCCATTCTATTCCATTCCATTCCATTCCATTCCATTCCATTCCATTCCGTTCTTCTCGGGTTGATCATTCCATTCCATTCCATTCCATTCCATTCCATTCCATTCCATTCCATTCCGTTCTACTCGGGTGGATCATTTCATTCCATTCCTTTCCGTTCCATTCCATTCCATTCCATTCCATTCCGTTCTACTCGGGTTGATTCCATTCTATTCCATTCCATTCCATTAGATTCCATTTGATTCCATTCCATTCCATTCCATTCCATTCCATTCCATTCCATTCCATTCCATTCCATTCCATTCTATTCAATTCCATTCCGTTCTACTCAGGTTGATTCCCTTCCACTCCATCCCGTTCCATTCCATTCCTTTCCGTTCCGTTCTACTCGGGTTGATTCCATTCCATTCCATTCCATTCCATTCCATTCCATTCCGTTCCATTCCATTCCATTCCATTCTGTACTACTCGGGTTGATTCCATTCTATTCCATTCCATTCCATTCCATTCCACTCGATTCCATTCGATTCCGTTCGATTCCATTCCATTCCATTCCATTCCATTCCATTCCATTCCGTTCTACTCGTGTTGATTTCATTCCACTCCATTCCTTTCCGTTCCATTCCATTCCGTTCTACTCGGGTTGATCATTCCATTCCATTCCATTCCATTCCATTCCATTCTACTCGGGTTCATTCCATTCCATTCCTTTCCGTTCCATTCCTTTCCGTTCCATTCCATTCCATTCCATTCCATTCCATTGCATTCCATTCCGTTCTACTCGGGTTCTTTCCATTCCATTCCGTTCCGCTCCGTTCCTTTCCGTTCCGTTCCATTCCATTCCATTCCATTCCATTCCATTCCATTCCATTCCATTCCGTTCTACTCGGGTTGATTCCATTCCATTCCATTCCGTTCCGTTCCGCTCAGTTCCGTTCCGTTCTACTCGGGTTGATTCCATTCTATTCCATTCCATTCCATTCCATTCACTTCTACTCGGGTTGATCATTCCATTCCATTCCATTCCATTCCATTCCATTCCATTCCATTCCATTCCTTTCTCGTCGGGTTCATTCCATTCCATTCCGTTCCATTCCGTTCCATTCCGTTCCGTTCCGTTCCGTTCTATTCCATTCCATTCCATTCCATTCCGTTCTACTCGGGTTGATTCCATTCTATTCCGTTCCATTCCATTCCCTTCCATTCCATTCCATTCCATTCCATTAAATTCCATTCCGTTCTACTCGGGTTGATTCCATTCCGTTCCGTTCCGTTCCGTTCCGTTAAGTTCCGTTCTACTCTGGTTGACTCCATTCTATTCCATTCCATTCCATTCCATTCCATTCCATTCCATTCTATTCCATTCCATTCCGTTCTACTCGGGTTGATCATTCCATTCCATTCCATTCCATTCCATTCCATTCCATTCTGTTCCGTTCTACTCCGGTTGATCATTCCATTCCATTCCATTCCATTCCATTCCATTCCATTCCATTCCATTCCATTCCGTTCCATTCCATTCCATTCCGTTCTACTCGGGTTGATTCCATTCTATTCCATTCCATTCCATTCCTTTCCATTCGATTCCATCCCATCCCATTCCATTCCATTCCATTCCATTCCATTCCATTCTATTCTTCTCGGGTTGATTCCATTCCATTCCATTGCATTCTGTTCAGTTCCGTTCCGTTCCGTTCCATTCCGTTCTACTTTGGTTGATTCCATTCTATTCCATTCCATTCCATTCCATTCCATTCCATTCCATTCCGTTTTACTCGGGTTGATCATTCCATTCCATTCCATTCCTTTCCATTCCGTTCCGTTCTGCTCGTGTTGATCATTCCATTCCATTCCATTGCATTCCGTTCCATTCCATTCCATTCCATTCCATTCCATTCCATTCCGTTCCGTTCTATTCGGGTTTATTCCATTCTATTCCATTCCATTCCGTTCTGCTCGGGTTGATCATTCCATTCCATTCCATTCCATTCCATTCCATTCCATTCCATTCCATTCCATTCCATTCCGTTCAACTCGGGTTGATTCCATTCTACTCCATTCCATTCCATTCCATTCCATTCCATTCCATTCCATTCCAATCCGTTCTCCTCGGGTTGATTCCATTCCATTCCGTTCCGTTCCGTTTCGTTCCGTTCCGTTCCGTTCCGTTCTACTCGGGTTGATTCCACTCTATTCCATTCCATTCCATTCCATTCCATTCCATTCCATTCCATTCCATTCCGTTCTCCTCGGGTTGATCATTCCATTCCATTCCATTCCATTCCAATCCATTCCATTCCGTTCCGTTCTACTCGGGTTGATCATTCCATTCCATTCCATTCCATTCCATTCCATTCCATTCCTTTCCATTCCATTCCATTCCATTCCATTCCGTTCTACTCGGGTTGATTCCATTCTATTCCACTCCATTCCATTCCATTCCATTCCATTCCATTCCGTTCTACTTGAGTTCATTCCATTCCGTTCCGTTCCGTTCCGTTCCGTTCCATTCCATTCCATTCCATTCCGTTCTACTCGATTTGATTCCATTCTACTCCATTCCATTCCATTCGATTCCATTCCGTTCTACTCGGGTTAATCATTCCATTCCATTCCATTCCATTCCATTCCATTCCATTCCATTCCATTCCATTCCATTCCATTCCATTCCGTTGCATTCCATTCCATTCCATTCCATTCCTGTCCATTCCGTTCTACTCGGGTTGAATCCATTCTATTCCATTCCATTCCATTCCATTCCATTCCATTCCATTCCATTCCATTCCATTCCATTCCATTCCATTCCATTCCATTCCATTCCATTCCATTCCATTCCGTTCAACTCGGGTTGATTCCATTCTATTCCATTCCATTCCATTCCATTCCATTCCATTCCATTCCGTTCTACTCGGGGTGATCATTCCATTCCATTCCATTCCATTCCATTCCATTCCATTCCATTCCATTCCGTTCTACTCGGGTGGATCGTTCCATTCCATTCCATTCTGTTCCATTCCATTCCATTCCTTTCCATTCCGTTCTACTCGGGCTGATTCCATTCTATTCCATTCCATTCCATTAGATTCCCTTTGATTCCATTCCATTCCATTACATTCCATTCCATTCCATTCCATTCTATTCAATTCCATTCCGTTCTACTCAGGTTGATTCCCTTCCACTCAATCCCGTTCCATTCCATTCCGTTCCGTTCCGTTCTACTCGGGTTGATTCCATTCTATTCCATTCCATTCCATTCCATTCCGTTCTACTCGGGTTGATCATTCCATTCCATTCCATTCCATTCCATTCCATTCCATTCCATTCCATTCCATTCCATTCCATTCCATTCCGTTCTACTCGGGTTCTTTCCATTCCGTTCCATTCCATTCCGTTCTACTCGGGTTGATTCCATGCCACTCCATTCCATTCCGTTCCATTCCGTTCCGTTCCGTTCCGTTCTACTCGGGTTGAATCCATTCTATTCCATTCCATTCCATTCCATTCCATTCCATTCCATTCCATTTGATTCCATTCGATTCCATTCCATTCCATTCCATTCCGTTCTACTCGGGTTCATTCCATTTAATTCCGTTCCGTTCCATTCCGTTCCGTTCCATTCCATTCCATTCAATTCCGTTCTACTCGTGTTGATTCCATTCTATTCCATTCCATTCTATTCCATTCCATTCCATTCCATTCCATTCCATTCCATTCCATTCCATTCCATTCCATTCCGTTCAACTCAGGTTGATTCCATTCTATTCCATTCCATTCCATTCCATTCCATTCCATTCCTTTCCATTCCATTCCGTTCTACTCGGGTTGATTCCATTCTATTCCACTCCATTCCATTCCGTTCCATTCCATTCCATTCCGTTCTACTTGAGTTCATTCCATTCCGTTCCGTTCCGTTCCGTTCCATTCCATTCCATTCCATTCCATTCCGTTCTACTCGATTTGATTCCATTCTACTCCATTCCATACCATTCGATTCCATTCCGTTCTACTCGGGTTAATCATTCCATTCCATTCCATTCTATTCCATTCCATTCCATTCCATTCCATTCCGTTCTACTCGGGTTCATTCCATTCCATTCCATTCCATTCCATTCCACTCCATACCATTCCATTCCGTTCTACTCGGGTTGATTCCATTCTATTCAATTCCATCCCATTCCATTCCATTCCATTCAATTCCATTCCATTCCATTCCATTCCATTCCATTCCATTCCTTTCCATTCCATTCTACTCGGGTTGATTCCATTCTATTCCATTCCATTCCATTCCATTCCATTCTATTCGATTCCATTCCATTCCATTAAACTCCATTCCATTCCATTCCGTTCTACTCGGGTTCATTCCATTCCGTTCCGTTCCGATCTGTTCCGTTCCGTTCCATTCCATTCCATACCATTCCATTGCATTCCATTCCATTCCGTTCTACTCGGTTTGATTCCATTCTATTCCATTCCATTCCATTCCATTCCATTCTATTCTACTCGGGTTGATTCCATTCCATTCCATTGCATTCTGTTCCGTTCCATTCTCTTCCGTTCCGTTCCGTTCTACTCTGGTTGATTCCATTCTATTCCATTCCATTCCATTCCATTCCATTCCGTTCCATTCCATTCCGTTTTACTTGGATTGATCATTCCATTCCATTCCATTGCATTCCATTCCATTCCATTCCGTTCCGTTCTGCTCGGGTTGATCATTCCATTCCATTCCATTCCATTCCATTCCATTCCATTCCATTCCATTCCATTCCATTCCGTTCTACTCGGGTTGATTCCATTCCGTTCCATTCTGCTCCGTTCCGTTCCGTTCTACTCGGGTTTACTCCATTCTATTCCATTCCATTCCATTCCATTCCATTCCATTCCATTCCGTTGTGCTCGGGTTGATCATTCCATTCCATTCCATTCCATTCCATTCCATTCCATTCCATTCCATTCCATTCCACTCCTTTCCATTCCATTCCATTCCATTCCATTCCATTCCATTCCATTCCATTCTATTCCGTTCTACTCGGGTTGATTCCATTCCGTTCCGTTCCGCTCCGTTCCGTTCCGTTCTACTTGGGTTTACTCCATTCTATTCCATTTAAT
This sequence comes from Gorilla gorilla gorilla, assembly GCF_029281585.2. Lineage (NCBI taxonomy): Eukaryota > Metazoa > Chordata > Mammalia > Primates > Hominidae > Gorilla > Gorilla gorilla. The sequence goes on from NC_073239.2 coordinate 60,867,764, forward strand.
TGCATTCCATTCCATTCCATTCCATTCCATTCCATTCCGTTCTGCTCGGGTTGATCATTCCATTCCATTCCATTCCATTCCATTCTATTCCATTCCATTCCACTCCATTCCATTCCATTCAATTCCACTCCTTTCCATTCCATTCCATTCCATTCCATTCCATTCCATTCCATTCCATTACACTGCTTTCCATTCCATTCCATTCCATTCCATTCCATTCCACTCCTTTCAATTCCATTCCATTCCACTCCATTCCATTCCATTCCATTCCATTCTATTCCGTTCCGTTCTGCTCGGGTTGATCATTCCATTCCATTCCTTTCCATTCCATTCCATTCCATTCCATTCCATTCTACTCGGGTTGATTCCATTCTATTCAATTCCATTCCAATCCATTCCGCTCCATTCCATTCCATTCCATTCCATTCCATTCCATTCCATTCCATTCCATTCCATTCCATTCCGTTCTACTCGTGTTCATTCCATTAAATTCCGTTCTGTTCCATTCCGTTCCGTTCCATTCCATTCCATTCCATTCCGTTCTACTTGGGTTGATTCTATTCCATTCCATTCCATTCCATTCTATTCCATTGAATTCCATTCCATTCCATTCCATTCCATTCCATTCCATTCCATTCCATTTCGTTCTACTCGGGTTGATTCCATTCCGTTCCGTTCCGTTATGTTCCGTTCCGTTCTACTCGGGTTGATTCCATTCTATTCCATTCCTTTCCATTCCATTCCATTCCATTCCATTCCATTCCATTCCATTCCTCTCTGTTCAATTCCATTCCGTTCTACTTGGGTTGATCATGCCATTCCATTCCATTCCATTCCATTCCATTCCATTCCTTTCCGTTCTACTCGGGTGGATCATTCCATTCCATTCCATTCCATTCTATTCCATTCCATTCCATTCCATTCCATTCCATTCCATTCCATTCCATTCCATTCCGTTCTACTCGGGTTGATTCCATTCTATTCCACTCCATTCCATTCCATTCCATTCCATTCCATTCCGTTCTACTCGTGTTGATTCCATTCCACTCCATTCCTTTCCGTTCCATTCCATTCCATTCCATTCCGTTCTACTAGGGTTGATCATTCCATTCCATTCCATTCCATTCCATTCCATTCCATTCCATTCTACTCGGGTTCATTCCATTCCATTCCTTTCCGTTCCATTCCTTTCCGTTCCATTCCATTCCATTCCATTCCATTCCATTGCATTCCATTCCGTTGTACTCGGGTTCTTTCCATTCCATTCCGTTCCGTTCCGTTCCTTTCCGTTCCGTTCCATTCCATTCCATTCCATTCCATTCCATTCCATTCCACTCCGTTCTACTCGGGTTGATTCCATTCCATTCCATTCCGTTCCGTTCCGTTCCGTTCTACTCGGGTTGATTCCATTCTATTCCATTCCATTCCATTCCATTCCATTCCATTCCATTCCATTCCATTCCATTCCATTCAGTTCCACTCGGGTTGATCATTGCATTCCATTCCATTCCATTCCATTCCATTCCATTCCATTCCTTTCTAGTCGGGTTCATTCCATTCCATTCCGTTCCATTCCGTTCCATTCTGTTCCGTTCCGTTCCGTTCTATTCCATTCCATTCCATTCCATTCCGTTCTACTCTGGTTGATTCCATTGTATTCCGTTCCATTCCATTCCGTTCCATTCCATTCCATTCCATTCCATTAAATTCCATTCCGTTCTACTCGGGTTGATTCCATTCCGTTCCGTTCCGTTCCGTTCCGTTAAGTTCCGTTCTACTCTGGTTGACTCCATTCAATTCCATTCCATTCCATTCCATTCCATTCCATTCTATTCCATTCCATTCCGTTCTACTCGGGTTGATCATTCAATTCCATTCCATTCCATTCCATTCCATTCCATTCCATTCCATTCTGTTCCGTTCTACTCGGGTTGATCATTCCATTCCATTCCATTCCATTCCATTCCATTCCATTCCATTCCATTCCATTCCATTCCCTTCCATTCCATTCCATTCCATTCCGTTCTACTCGGGTTGATTCCATTCTATTCCATTCCATTCGATTCCATTCCATTCGATTCCATCCCATTCCATTCCATTCCATTCCCTTCCATTCCATTCCATTCTATTCTTCTCGGGTTGATTCCATTCCATTCCATTGCATTCTGTTCAGTTCCGTTCCATTCCGTTCCATTCCGTTCTACTTTGGTTGATTCCATTCTATTCCATTCCATTCCATTCCATTCCATTCCATTCCATTCCATTCCATTCCTTTCCATTCTATTCTTCTCGGGTTGATTCCATTCCATTCCATTGCATTCTGTTCAGTTCCATTCCATTCCATTCCATTCCGTTTTACTCGGGTTGATCATTCCATTCCATTCCATTCCTTTCCATTCCGTTCCGTTCTGCTCGTGTTGATCATTCCATTAAATTCCATTCCATTCCATTCCATTCCATTCCATTCCATTCCATTCCATTCCATTCCTTTCCATTCGACTCCATTCCATTCCATTCCATTCCATTCCATTCCATTCCATTCCATTCCATTCCGTTCCGTTCTACTCGGGTTTATTCCATTCTATTCCATTCCATTCCGTTCTGCTCGGGTTGATCATTCCATTCCATTCCATTCCATTCCATTCCATTCCATTCCATTCCATTCCATTCCACTGCAGTCCATTCCGTTCTACTCATGTTCATTCCATTCCATTCCATTGCATTCCATTCCATTCCATTCCATTCCATTCCATTCCATTCTACTCGGGTTGTTTCCATTCTATTCCATTCCATTCCATTGCATTCCATTCCATCCCAATCCATTCGATTCCATTCGATTCCATTCCATTCCATTCCATTCCGTTCTACTCGGGTTCATTCCATTCCATTCCATTCCGTTCCATTCCATTCCTTTCCGTTCCATTCCATTCCATTCCATTCCATTCCATTCCATTCCATTCCATTCCATTCGATTCCATTCCATTCCATTCCATTCCATTCCATTCCATTCCATTCCATTCCATTCCATTCCATTCCGTACAACTCGGGTTGATTCCATTCTATTCCATTCCATTACATTCAATTCCATTCCATTCCATTCCAATCCGTTCTACTCGGGTTGATTCCATTCCATTCCATTCCGTTCCGTTCCGTTCCGTTCCGTTCCATTCCGTTCTACTCGGGTTGATTCCACTCTATTCCATTCCATTCCATTCCATTCCTTTCTACTCGGATTGATCATTCCATTCCATTCCATTCCATTCCATTGCATTCCATTCCATTCCATTCTATTCCGTTGCATTCCATTCCATTCCATTCCATTCCATTCCAGTCCATTCCGTTCTACTCGGGTTGAATCCACTCTATTCCATTCCATTCCATTCCATTCCGTTCCATTCCATTCCATTCCATTCCTTTCCGTTCAACTCGGGTTGATTCCATTCTATTCAATTCCATTCCATTCCATTCCATTCCATTCCGTTCTACTCGGGTTGATCATTCCATTCCATTCCATTCCATTCCATTCCATTCCATTCCATTCCATTCCATTCCATTCCATTCCGTTCTACTCGGGTGGATCGTTCCATTCCATTCCATTCCGTTCCAGTCCATTCCATTCCTTTCCATTCCGTTCTACTCGGGTTGATTCCATTCAATTCCATTCCATTCCATTAGATTCCATTTGATTCCATTCCATTCCATTCCATTCCATTCCATTCCATTCCATTCCATTCCATTCCATTCCTTTCAATTCCATTCCGTTCTACTCAGGTTGATTCCCTTCCACTCCATCCCGTTCCATTCCATTCCGTTCCGTTCCGTTCTACTCGGGTTGATTCCATGCTATTCCATTCCATTCCATTCCATTCCGTTCTACTCGGGTTGATCATTCCATTCCATTCCATTCCATTCCATTCCATTCCATTCCATTCCATTCCATTCCATTTCATTCCGTTTTACTCGGGTTCTTTCCATTCCGTTCCATTCCATTCCGTTCTACTCGGGTTGATTCCATACCACTCCATTCCATTCCGTTCCATTCCGTTCCGTTCCGTTCCGTTCTACTCGGGTTGAATCCATTCTATTCCATTCCATTCCATTCCATTCCATTCCATTCCATTCCATTCCATTCCGTTCTACTCGGGTTGATCATTCCATTCCATTCCGTTCTACTCGGGTTCATTCCATTCCATTCCGTTCCGTTCCATTCCGTTCCGTTCCATTCCATTCCATTCCATTCCATTCCGTTCTACTCGGGTTGATTCCATTCTATTCCATTCCATTCCATTATATTCCATTCCATTCCATTCCATTCCATTCCATACCGTTCCATTCCATTCCGTTCAACTCGGGTTGATTCCATTCTATTCCATTCCATTCCATTCCATTCCATTCCATTCCATTCCATTCCATTCCAATCCGTTCTACTCGGGTTGATTCCATTCCATTCCGTTCCGTTCCGTTCCGATCTGCTCCGTTCCGTTCTACTCGGGTTGATTCCACTCTATTCCATTCCATTCCATTCCATTCCATTCCATTCCATTCCATTCCATTCCGTTCTTCTCGGGTTGATCATTCCATTCCATTCCATTCCATTCCCCTCCATTCCATTCCGTTCCGTTCTACTCGGGTTGATCATTCCATTCCATTCCATTCCATTCCATTCCATTCCATTCTACTCGGGTTGATTCCATTCTATTCCATTCCATTCCATTCGATTCCATTCGATTCGATTCCATTCCATTCCATTCCATTCCATTCCATTCCATTCCATTCCATTCCGTTCTACTCAGGTTGATTCTATTCCATTCCATTCCATTCCTTTCCATTCCTTTCCATTCCATTCCATTCCATTCCATTCCATTCCATTCCATTCCATTCCATTCCATTCTACTCGGGTTGATTCCATTCTACTCAATTCCATTCTATTCGATTCCATTCGATTCCCTTCGATTCCATTCGATTCCATTCCATTCCATTCCATTCCATTCCATTCCATTCCATTCCATTCCATTCCGTTCTACTCGGGTTCATTCCATTCCATTCCGTTCCGTTCCATTGCGTTCCGTTCCATTCCATTCCATTCCATTCCATTCCATTCCATTCCATTCCATTCCATTCCGTACAACTCGGGTTGATTCCATTCTATTCCATTCCATTACATTCAATTCCATTCCATTCCATTCCAATCCGTTCTACTCGGGTTGATTCCATTCCATTCCATTCCGTTCCGTTCCGTTCCGTTCCGTTCCATTCCGTTCTACTCGGGTTGATTCCACTCTATTCCATTCCATTCCATTCCATTCCTTTCTACTCGGATTGATCATTCCATTCCATTCCATTCCATTCCATTGCATTCCATTCCATTCCATTCTATTCCGTTGCATTCCATTCCATTCCATTCCATTCCATTCCAGTCCATTCCGTTCTACTCGGGTTGAATCCACTCTATTCCATTCCATTCCATTCCATTCCGTTCCATTCCATTCCATTCCATTCCTTTCCGTTCAACTCGGGTTGATTCCATTCTATTCAATTCCATTCCATTCCATTCCATTCCATTCCGTTCTACTCGGGTTGATCATTCCATTCCATTCCATTCCATTCCATTCCATTCCATTCCATTCCATTCCATTCCATTCCATTCCGTTCTACTCGGGTGGATCGTTCCATTCCATTCCATTCCGTTCCAGTCCATTCCATTCCTTTCCATTCCGTTCTACTCGGGTTGATTCCATTCAATTCCATTCCATTCCATTAGATTCCATTTGATTCCATTCCATTCCATTCCATTCCATTCCATTCCATTCCATTCCATTCCTTTCAATTCCATTCCGTTCTACTCAGGTTGATTCCCTTCCACTCCATCCCGTTCCATTCCATTCCGTTCCGTTCCGTTCTACTCGGGTTGATTCCATGCTATTCCATTCCATTCCATTCCATTCCGTTCTACTCGGGTTGATCATTCCATTCCATTCCATTCCATTCCATTCCATTCCATTCCATTCCATTCCATTCCATTTCATTCCGTTCTACTCGGGTTCTTTCCATTCCGTTCCATTCCATTCCGTTCTACTCGGGTTGATTCCATACCACTCCATTCCATTCCGTTCCATTCCGTTCCGTTCCGTTCCGTTCTACTCGGGTTGAATCCATTCTATTCCATTCCATTCCATTCCATTCCATTCCATTCCATTCCATTCCGTTCTACTCGGGTTGATCATTCCATTCCATTCCGTTCTACTCGGGTTCATTCCATTCCATTCCGTTCCGTTCCATTCCGTTCCGTTCCATTCCATTCCATTCCATTCCATTCCATTCCGTTCTACTCGGGTTGATTCCATTCTATTCCATTCCATTCCATTATATTCCATTCCATTCCATTCCATTCCATTCCATACCGTTCCATTCCATTCCGTTCAACTCGGGTTGATTCCATTCTATTCCATTCCATTCCATTCCATTCCATTCCATTCCATTCCATTCCATTCCAATCCGTTCTACTCGTGTTGATTCCATTCCATTCCGTTCCGTTCCGTTCCGATCCGCTCCGTTCCGTTCTACTCGGGTTGATTCCACTCTATTCCATTCCATTCCATTCCATTCCATTCCATTCCATTCCATTCCATTCCGTTCTTCTCGGGTTGATCATTCCATTCCATTCCATTACATTCCCCTCCATTCCATTCCGTTCCGTTCTACTCGGGTTGATCATTCCATTCCATTCCATTCCATTCCATTCCATTCCATTCTACTCGGGTTGATTCCATTCTATTCCATTCCATTCCATTCGATTCCATTCGATTCGATTCCATTCCATTCCATTCCATTCCATTCCATTCCATTCCATTCCATTCCGTTCTACTCAGGTTGATTCCATTCCATTCCATTCCATTCCTTTCCATTCCTTTCCATTCCATTCCATTCCATTCCATTCCATTCCATTCCATTCCATTCCATTCTACTCGGGTTGATTCCATTCTACTCAATTCCATTCTATTCGATTCCATTCGATTCCCTTCGATTCCATTCGATTCCATTCCATTCCATTCCATTCCATTCCATTCCATTCCATTCCATTCCGTTCTACTCGGGTTCATTCCATTCCATTCCGTTCCGTTCCATTGCGTTCCGTTCCATTCCATTCCATTCCATTCCATTCCATTCCGTTCCATTCCATTCTATTCAATTCCATTAAGTTCTACTCAGGTTGATTCCCTTCCAATCCATGCCGTTCCATTCCATTCCGTTCCGTTCCGTTCTACTCGGGTTGATTCCATTCTATTCCATTCCATTCCATTCGATTCCACTCGATTCCATTCGATTCCGTTCGATTCCATTCCATTCCATTCCATTCCATTCCGTTCCGTTCTACTCGTGTTGATTCCATTCCACTCCATTCCTTTCCGTTCCATTCCATTCCATTCCATTCCGTTCTACTCGGGTTGATCATTCCATTCCATTCCATTCCATTGCATTCCATTCCATTCCATTCTACTCGGGTTCATTCCATTCCATTCCTTTCCGTTCCATTCCATTCCATTCCATTCCATTCCATTGCATTCCATTCCGTTGTACTCGGGTTCTTTCCATTCCATTCCGTTCCGTTCCATTCCTTTCCGTTCCGTTCCATTCCATTCCATTCCATTCCATTCCATTCCATTCCATTCCACTCCGTTCTACTCGGGTTGATTCCATTCTATTCCATTCCATTCCATTCCACTCCATTCCATTCCGTTCTACTCGGGTTGATTCCATTCCATTCCATTCCGTTCCGTTCCGTTCCGTTCCGTTCCGTTCTACTCGGGTTGATTCCATTCTATTCCATTCCATTCCATTCCATTCCATTCCATTCCATTCCATTCCATTCCATTCAGTTCCACTCGGGTTGATCATTGCATTCCATTCCATTCCATTCCATTCCATTCCATTCCATTCCATTCCTTTCTAGTCGGGTTCATTCCATTCCATTCCGTTCCATTCCGTTCCATTCTGTTCCGTTCCGTTCCGTTCTATTCCATTCCATTCCATTCCATTCCGTTCTACTCTGGTTGATTCCATTCTGTTCCGTTCCATTCCATTCCTTTCCATTCCATTCCATTCCATTCCATTAAATTCCATTCCGTTCTACTCGGGTTGATTCCATTCCGTTCCGTTCCGTTCCGTTCCGTTAAGTTCCGTTCTACTCTGGTTGACTCCATTCAATTCCATTCCATTCCACTCCATTCCATTCCATTCTATTCCATTCCATTCCGTTCTACTCGGGTTGATCATTCAATTCCATTCCATTCCATTCCATTCCATTCCATTCCATTCCATTCTGTTCCGTTCTACTCGGGTTGATCATTCCATTCCATTCCATTCCATTCCATTCCATTCCATTCCATTCCATTCCATTCCCTTCCATTCCATTCCATTCCATTCCGTTCTACTCGGGTTGATTCCATTCTATTCCATTCCATTCGATTCCATTCCATTCGATTCCATCCCATTCCATTCCATTCCATTCCATTCTATTCTTCTCGGGTTGATTCCATTCCATTCCATTGCATTCTGTTCAGTTCCGTTCCATTCCGTTCCATTCCGTTCTACTTTGGTTGATTCCATTCTATTCCATTCCATTCCATTCCATTCCATTCCATTCCATTCCATTCCATTCTATTCTTCTCGGGTTGATTCCATTCCATTCCATTGCATTCTGTTCAGTTCCATTCCATTCCATTCCATTCCGTTTTACTCGGGTTGATCATTCCATTCCATTCCATTCCTTTCCATTCCGTTCCGTTCTGCTCGTGTTGATCATTCCATTAAATTCCATTCCATTCCATTCCATTCCATTCCATTCCATTCCATTCCATTCCACTCCTTTCCATTTGACTCCATTCCATTCCATTCCATTCCATTCCATTCCATTCCATTCCATTCCATTCCATTCCGTTCCGTTCTACTCGGGTTTATTCCATTCTATTCCATTCCATTCCGTTCTGCTCGGGTTGATCATTCCATTCCATTCCATTCCATTCCATTCCATTCCATTCCATTCCATTCCATTCCATTCCATTCCACTGCATTCCATTCCGTTCCACTCGGGTTCATTCCATTCCATTCCATTGCATTCCATTCCATTCCATTCCATTCCATTCCATTCCATTCCATTCCATTCTACTCGGGTTGTTTCCATTCTATTCCATTCCATTCCATTCCATTGCATTCCATTCCATTCCATTCCATTCCATTCCATTCCATTCCATTCCATTCCGTTCTACTCGGGTTCATTCCATTCCATTCCGTTCCGTTCCATTCCGTTCCGTTCCGTTCCATTCCATTCCATTCCATTCCATTCCATTCCATTCCATTCCATTCCATTCCATTCCATTCCGTTCAACTCGGGTTGATTCCATTTTATTCCATTCCATTCCATTCAATTCCATTCCATTCCATTCCAATCCGTTCTAATCGGGTTGATTCCATTCCATTCCATTCCGTTCCGTTCCTTTCCGTTCCGTTCCATTCCGTTCTACTCGGGTTGATTCCACTCTATTCCATTCCATTCCATTCCATTCCTTTCTACTCGGATTGATCATTCCATTCCATTCCATTCCATTCCATTGCATTCCATTCCATTCCATTCTATTCCGTTGCATTCCATTCCATTCCATTCCATTCCAGTCCATTCCGTTCTACTCGGGTTGAATCCATTCTATTCCATTCCATTCCATTCCATTCCGTTCCATTCCATTCCATTCCATTCCTTTCCGTTCAACTCGGGTTGATTCCATTCTATTCCATTCCATTCCATTCCATTCCATTCCATTCCATTCCATTCCATTCCGTTCTACTCGGGTTGATCATTCCATTCCATTCCATTCCATTCCATTCCATTACATTCCATTCCATTCCATTCCATTCCATTCCATTCCGTTCTACTCGGGTGGATCGTTCCATTCCATTCCATTCCGTTCCAGTCCATTCCATTCCTTTCCATTCCGTTCTACGCGGGTTGATTCCATTCAATTCATTCCATTCCATTAGATTCCATTTGATTCCATTCCATTCCATTCCATTCCATTCCATTCCATTCCATTCCATTCCATTCCATTCCATTCCATTCCATTCTATTCAATTCCATTCCGTTCTACTCAGGTTGAATCCCTTCCACTCCATCCCGTTCCATTCCATTCCGTTCCGTTCCGTTCTACTCGGGTTGATTCCATTCTATTCCATTCCATTCCATTCCATTCCGTTCTACTCGGGTTGATCATTCCATTCCATTCCATTCCATTCCATTCCATTCCATTCCATTCCATTCCATTCCATTCCATTCCATTCCATTCCATTTCATTCCGTTCTACTCGGGTTCTTTCCATTCCGTTCCATTCCATTCCGTTCTACTCGGGTTGATTCCATGCCACTCCATTCCATTCCGTTCCATTCCGTTCCGTTCCGTTCCGTTCTACTCGGGTTGAATCCATTCTATTCCATTCCATTCCATTCCATTCCATTCCATTCCATTCCATTCCATTCCGTTCTACTCGGGTTGATCATTCCATTCCATTCCGTTCTACTCGGGTTCATTCCATTCCATTCCGTTCCGTTCCATTCCGTTCCGTTCCATTCCATTCCATTCCATTCCATTCCGTTCTACTCGGGTTGATTCCATTCTATTCCATTCCATTCCATTATATTCCATTCCATTCCATTCCATTCCATTCCATTCCATACCGTTCCATTCCATTCCGTTCAACTCAGGTTGATTCCATTCTATTCCATTCCATTCCATTCCATTCCATTCCATTCCATTCCATTCCAATCCGTTCTACTCGGGTTGATTCCATTCCATTCCGTTCCGTTCCGTTCCGATCCGCTCCGTTCCGTTCTACTCGGGTTGATTCCACTCTATTCCATTCCATTCCATTCCATTCCATTCCATTCCATTCCATTCCATTCCGTTCTTCTCGGGTTGATCATTCCATTCCATTCCATTCCATTCCACTCCATTCCATTCCGTTCCGTTCTACTCGGGTTGATCATTCCATTCCATTCCATTCCATTCCATTCTACTCGGGTTGATTCCATTCCATTCCATTCCATTCCATTCGATTCCATTCGATTCGATTCCATTCCATTCCATTCCATTCCATTCCATTCCGTTCTACTCAGGTTGATTCCATTCCATTCCATTCCTTTCCATTCCTTTCCATTCCATTCCATTCCATTCCATTCCATTCCATTCCATTCCATTCCATTCCATTCCATTCTACTCGGGTTGATTCCATTCTACTCAATTCCATTCTATTCGATTCCATTCGATTCCCTTCGATTCCATTCGATTCCATTCCATTCCATTCCATTCCATTCCATTCCATTCCATTCCATTCCGTTCTACTCGGGTTCATTCAATTCTTTCCGTTCCGTTGCATTCCGTTCCGTTCCATTCCATTCCATTCCATTCCGTTCTACTCGGGTTGATTCCATTCTATTCCATTCCATTCGATTCCATTCCATTCCATTCCATTCCATTCCATTCCATTCCATTCCATTCCGTTCAACTCGGGTTGATTCCATTCTATGCCATTCCATTCCATTCCATTCCATTCCATTCCAATCCGTTCTCCTCGGGTTGATTCCATTCCATTCCGTTCCGTTCCGTTTCGTTCCGTTCCGTTCCGTTCCGTTCTACTCGGGTTGATTCCACTCTATTCCATTCCATTCCATTCCATTCCATTCCATTCCATTCCATTCCATTCCGTTCTACTCGGGTTGATCATTCCATTCCATTCCATTCCATTCCAATCCATTCCATTCCGTTCCATTCCATTCCATTCCATTCCATTCCATTCCATTCCATTCCGTTCTACTCGGGTTGATTCCATTCTATTCCACTCCATTCCATTCCCTTCCATTCCATTCCATTCCGTTCTACTTGAGTTCATTCCATTCCGTTCCGTTCCGTTCCGTTCCGTTCCATTCTATTCCATTCCATTCCGTTCTACTCGAGTTGATTCCATTCTACTCCATTCCATTCCATTCGATTCCACTCCGTTCTACTCGGGTTAATCATTCCATTCCATTCCATTCCATTCCATTCCATTCCATTCCATTCCATTCCATTCCGTTGCATTCCATTCCATTCCATTCCATTCCTGTCCATTCCGTTCTACTCGGGTTGAATCCATTCTATTCCATTCCATTCCATTCCATTCCATTCCATTCCATTCCGTTCAACTCGGGTTGATTCCATTCTATTCCATTCCATTCCATTCCATTCCATTCCATTCCGTTCTACTCGGGTTGATCATTCCATTCCATTCCATTCTGTTCCATTCCATTCCATTCCTTTCCATTCCGTTCTACTCGGGTTGATTCCATTCTATTCCATTCCATTCCATTAGATTCCATTTGATTCCATTCCATTCCATTCCATTCCATTCCATTCTATTCAATTCCTTTCCGTTCTACTCAGGTTGATTCCCTTCCACTCCATCCCGTTCCATTCCATTCCGTTCCGATCCGTTCTACTCGGGTTGATTCCATTCTATTCCATTCCATTCCATTCCATTCCGTTCTACTCGGGTTGATCATTCCATTCCATTCTATTCCATTCCATTCCATTCCATTCCATTCCATTCCATTCCATTCCATTCCGTTCTACTCGGGTGGATCGTTCCATTCCATTCCATTCCGTTCCAGTCCATTCCATTCCTTTCCATTCCGTTCTACTCGGGTTGATTCCATTCAATTCCATTCCATTCCATTAGATTCCATTTGATTCCATTCCATTCCATTCCATTCCATTCCATTCCATTCCATTCCATTCCTTTCAATTCCATTCCGTTCTACTCAGGTTGATTCCCTTCCACTCCATCCCGTTCCATTCCATTCCGTTCCGTTCCGTTCTACTCGGGTTGATTCCATGCTATTCCATTCCATTCCATTCCATTCCGTTCTACTCGGGTTGATCATTCCATTCCATTCCATTCCATTCCATTCCATTCCATTCCATTCCATTCCATTCCATTTCATTCCGTTCTACTCGGGTTCTTTCCATTCCGTTCCATTCCATTCCGTTCTACTCGGGTTGATTCCATACCACTCCATTCCATTCCGTTCCATTCCGTTCCGTTCCGTTCCGTTCTACTCGGGTTGAATCCATTCTATTCCATTCCATTCCATTCCATTCCATTCCATTCCATTCCATTCCGTTCTACTCGGGTTGATCATTCCATTCCATTCCGTTCTACTCGGGTTCATTCCATTCCATTCCGTTCCGTTCCATTCCGTTCCGTTCCATTCCATTCCATTCCATTCCATTCCATTCCGTTCTACTCGGGTTGATTCCATTCTATTCCATTCCATTCCATTATATTCCATTCCATTCCATTCCATTCCATTCCATACCGTTCCATTCCATTCCGTTCAACTCGGGTTGATTCCATTCTATTCCATTCCATTCCATTCCATTCCATTCCATTCCATTCCATTCCATTCCAATCCGTTCTACTCGTGTTGATTCCATTCCATTCCGTTCCGTTCCGTTCCGATCCGCTCCGTTCCGTTCTACTCGGGTTGATTCCACTCTATTCCATTCCATTCCATTCCATTCCATTCCATTCCATTCCATTCCATTCCGTTCTTCTCGGGTTGATCATTCCATTCCATTCCATTACATTCCCCTCCATTCCATTCCGTTCCGTTCTACTCGGGTTGATCATTCCATTCCATTCCATTCCATTCCATTCCATTCCATTCTACTCGGGTTGATTCCATTCTATTCCATTCCATTCCATTCGATTCCATTCGATTCGATTCCATTCCATTCCATTCCATTCCATTCCATTCCATTCCATTCCATTCCGTTCTACTCAGGTTGATTCCATTCCATTCCATTCCATTCCTTTCCATTCCTTTCCATTCCATTCCATTCCATTCCATTCCATTCCATTCCATTCCATTCCATTCTACTCGGGTTGATTCCATTCTACTCAATTCCATTCTATTCGATTCCATTCGATTCCCTTCGATTCCATTCGATTCCATTCCATTCCATTCCATTCCATTCCATTCCATTCCATTCCATTCCGTTCTACTCGGGTTCATTCCATTCCATTCCGTTCCGTTCCATTGCGTTCCGTTCCATTCCATTCCATTCCATTCCATTCCATTCCGTTCCATTCCATTCTATTCAATTCCATTAAGTTCTACTCAGGTTGATTCCCTTCCAATCCATGCCGTTCCATTCCATTCCGTTCCGTTCCGTTCTACTCGGGTTGATTCCATTCTATTCCATTCCATTCCATTCGATTCCACTCGATTCCATTCGATTCCGTTCGATTCCATTCCATTCCATTCCATTCCATTCCGTTCCGTTCTACTCGTGTTGATTCCATTCCACTCCATTCCTTTCCGTTCCATTCCATTCCATTCCATTCCGTTCTACTCGGGTTGATCATTCCATTCCATTCCATTCCATTGCATTCCATTCCATTCCATTCTACTCGGGTTCATTCCATTCCATTCCTTTCCGTTCCATTCCATTCCATTCCATTCCATTCCATTGCATTCCATTCCGTTGTACTCGGGTTCTTTCCATTCCATTCCGTTCCGTTCCATTCCTTTCCGTTCCGTTCCATTCCATTCCATTCCATTCCATTCCATTCCATTCCATTCCACTCCGTTCTACTCGGGTTGATTCCATTCTATTCCATTCCATTCCATTCCACTCCATTCCATTCCGTTCTACTCGGGTTGATTCCATTCCATTCCATTCCGTTCCGTTCCGTTCCGTTCCGTTCCGTTCTACTCGGGTTGATTCCATTCTATTCCATTCCATTCCATTCCATTCCATTCCATTCCATTCCATTCCATTCCATTCAGTTCCACTCGGGTTGATCATTGCATTCCATTCCATTCCATTCCATTCCATTCCATTCCATTCCATTCCTTTCTAGTCGGGTTCATTCCATTCCATTCCGTTCCATTCCGTTCCATTCTGTTCCGTTCCGTTCCGTTCTATTCCATTCCATTCCATTCCATTCCGTTCTACTCTGGTTGATTCCATTCTGTTCCGTTCCATTCCATTCCTTTCCATTCCATTCCATTCCATTCCATTAAATTCCATTCCGTTCTACTCGGGTTGATTCCATTCCGTTCCGTTCCGTTCCGTTCCGTTAAGTTCCGTTCTACTCTGGTTGACTCCATTCAATTCCATTCCATTCCACTCCATTCCATTCCATTCTATTCCATTCCATTCCGTTCTACTCGGGTTGATCATTCAATTCCATTCCATTCCATTCCATTCCATTCCATTCCATTCCATTCTGTTCCGTTCTACTCGGGTTGATCATTCCATTCCATTCCATTCCATTCCATTCCATTCCATTCCATTCCATTCCATTCCCTTCCATTCCATTCCATTCCATTCCGTTCTACTCGGGTTGATTCCATTCTATTCCATTCCATTCGATTCCATTCCATTCGATTCCATCCCATTCCATTCCATTCCATTCCATTCTATTCTTCTCGGGTTGATTCCATTCCATTCCATTGCATTCTGTTCAGTTCCGTTCCATTCCGTTCCATTCCGTTCTACTTTGGTTGATTCCATTCTATTCCATTCCATTCCATTCCATTCCATTCCATTCCATTCCATTCCATTCTATTCTTCTCGGGTTGATTCCATTCCATTCCATTGCATTCTGTTCAGTTCCATTCCATTCCATTCCATTCCGTTTTACTCGGGTTGATCATTCCATTCCATTCCATTCCTTTCCATTCCGTTCCGTTCTGCTCGTGTTGATCATTCCATTAAATTCCATTCCATTCCATTCCATTCCATTCCATTCCATTCCATTCCATTCCATTCCTTTCCATTTGACTCCATTCCATTCCATTCCATTCCATTCCATTCCATTCCATTCCATTCCATTCCATTCCGTTCCGTTCTACTCGGGTTTATTCCATTCTATTCCATTCCATTCCGTTCTGCTCGGGTTGATCATTCCATTCCATTCCATTCCATTCCATTCCATTCCATTCCATTCCATTCCATTCCATTCCATTCCACTGCATTCCATTCCGTTCCACTCGGGTTCATTCCATTCCATTCCATTGCATTCCATTCCATTCCATTCCATTCCATTCCATTCCATTCTACTCGGGTTGTTTCCATTCTATTCCATTCCATTCCATTCCATTGCATTCCATTCCATTCCATTCCATTCCATTCCATTCCATTCCATTCCATTCCATTCCGTTCTACTCGGGTTCATTCCATTCCATTCCGTTCCGTTCCATTCCGTTCCGTTCCGTTCCATTCCATTCCATTCCATTCCATTCCATTCCATTCCATTCCATTCCATTCCATTCCATTCCGTTCAACTCGGGTTGATTCCATTTTATTCCATTCCATTCCATTCAATTCCATTCCATTCCATTCCAATCCGTTCTAATCGGGTTGATTCCATTCCATTCCATTCCGTTCCGTTCCTTTCCGTTCCGTTCCATTCCGTTCTACTCGGGTTGATTCCACTCTATTCCATTCCATTCCATTCCATTCCTTTCTACTCGGATTGATCATTCCATTCCATTCCATTCCATTCCATTGCATTCCATTCCATTCCATTCTATTCCGTTGCATTCCATTCCATTCCATTCCATTCCAGTCCATTCCGTTCTACTCGGGTTGAATCCATTCTATTCCATTCCATTCCATTCCATTCCGTTCCATTCCATTCCATTCCATTCCTTTCCGTTCAACTCGGGTTGATTCCATTCTATTCCATTCCATTCCATTCCATTCCATTCCATTCCATTCCATTCCATTCCGTTCTACTCGGGTTGATCATTCCATTCCATTCCATTCCATTCCATTCCATTACATTCCATTCCATTCCATTCCATTCCATTCCATTCCGTTCTACTCGGGTGGATCGTTCCATTCCATTCCATTCCGTTCCAGTCCATTCCATTCCTTTCCATTCCGTTCTACGCGGGTTGATTCCATTCAATTCATTCCATTCCATTAGATTCCATTTGATTCCATTCCATTCCATTCCATTCCATTCCATTCCATTCCATTCCATTCCATTCCATTCCATTCCATTCCATTCTATTCAATTCCATTCCGTTCTACTCAGGTTGAATCCCTTCCACTCCATCCCGTTCCATTCCATTCCGTTCCGTTCCGTTCTACTCGGGTTGATTCCATTCTATTCCATTCCATTCCATTCCATTCCGTTCTACTCGGGTTGATCATTCCATTCCATTCCATTCCATTCCATTCCATTCCATTTCATTCCGTTCTACTCGGGTTCTTTCCATTCCGTTCCATTCCATTCCGTTCTACTCGGGTTGATTCCATGCCACTCCATTCCATTCCGTTCCATTCCGTTCCGTTCCGTTCCGTTCTACTCGGGTTGAATCCATTCTATTCCATTCCATTCCATTCCATTCCATTCCATTCCATTCCATTCCGTTCTACTCGGGTTGATCATTCCATTCCATTCCGTTCTACTCGGGTTCATTCCATTCCATTCCGTTCCGTTCCATTCCGTTCCGTTCCATTCCATTCCATTCCATTCCATTCCGTTCTACTCGGGTTGATTCCATTCTATTCCATTCCATTCCATTATATTCCATTCCATTCCATTCCATTCCATTCCATTCCATACCGTTCCATTCCATTCCGTTCAACTCAGGTTGATTCCATTCTATTCCATTCCATTCCATTCCATTCCATTCCATTCCATTCCAATCCGTTCTACTCGGGTTGATTCCATTCCATTCCGTTCCGTTCCGTTCCGATCCGCTCCGTTCCGTTCTACTCGGGTTGATTCCACTCTATTCCATTCCATTCCATTCCATTCCATTCCATTCCATTCCATTCCATTCCGTTCTTCTCGGGTTGATCATTCCATTCCATTCCATTCCATTCCACTCCATTCCATTCCGTTCCGTTCTACTCGGGTTGATCATTCCATTCCATTCCATTCCATTCCATTCTACTCGGGTTGATTCCATTCCATTCCATTCCATTCCATTCGATTCCATTCGATTCGATTCCATTCCATTCCATTCCATTCCATTCCATTCCGTTCTACTCAGGTTGATTCCATTCCATTCCATTCCTTTCCATTCCTTTCCATTCCATTCCATTCCATTCCATTCCATTCCATTCCATTCCATTCCATTCCATTCCATTCTACTCGGGTTGATTCCATTCTACTCAATTCCATTCTATTCGATTCCATTCGATTCCCTTCGATTCCATTCGATTCCATTCCATTCCATTCCATTCCATTCCATTCCATTCCATTCCGTTCTACTCGGGTTCATTCAATTCTTTCCGTTCCGTTGCATTCCGTTCCGTTCCATTCCATTCCATTCCATTCCGTTCTACTCGGGTTGATTCCATTCTATTCCATTCCATTCGATTCCATTCCATTCCATTCCATTCCATTCCATTCCATTCCATTCCATTCCGTTCAACTCGGGTTGATTCCATTCTATGCCATTCCATTCCATTCCATTCCATTCCATTCCAATCCGTTCTCCTCGGGTTGATTCCATTCCATTCCGTTCCGTTCCGTTTCGTTCCGTTCCGTTCCGTTCCGTTCTACTCGGGTTGATTCCACTCTATTCCATTCCATTCCATTCCATTCCATTCCATTCCATTCCATTCCATTCCGTTCTACTCGGGTTGATCATTCCATTCCATTCCATTCCATTCCAATCCATTCCATTCCGTTCCATTCCATTCCATTCCATTCCATTCCATTCCATTCCATTCCGTTCTACTCGGGTTGATTCCATTCTATTCCACTCCATTCCATTCCCTTCCATTCCATTCCATTCCGTTCTACTTGAGTTCATTCCATTCCGTTCCGTTCCGTTCCGTTCCGTTCCATTCTATTCCATTCCATTCCGTTCTACTCGAGTTGATTCCATTCTACTCCATTCCATTCCATTCGATTCCACTCCGTTCTACTCGGGTTAATCATTCCATTCCATTCCATTCCATTCCATTCCATTCCATTCCATTCCATTCCATTCCGTTGCATTCCATTCCATTCCATTCCATTCCTGTCCATTCCGTTCTACTCGGGTTGAATCCATTCTATTCCATTCCATTCCATTCCATTCCATTCCATTCCATTCCGTTCAACTCGGGTTGATTCCATTCTATTCCATTCCATTCCATTCCATTCCATTCCATTCCGTTCTACTCGGGTTGATCATTCCATTCCATTCCATTCTGTTCCATTCCATTCCATTCCTTTCCATTCCGTTCTACTCGGGTTGATTCCATTCTATTCCATTCCATTCCATTAGATTCCATTTGATTCCATTCCATTCCATTCCATTCCATTCCATTCTATTCAATTCCTTTCCGTTCTACTCAGGTTGATTCCCTTCCACTCCATCCCGTTCCATTCCATTCCGTTCCGATCCGTTCTACTCGGGTTGATTCCATTCTATTCCATTCCATTCCATTCCATTCCGTTCTACTCGGGTTGATCATTCCATTCCATTCTATTCCATTCCATTCCATTCCATTCCATTCCATTCCATTCCATTCCGTTCTACTCGGGTTCTTTCCATTCCGTTCCATTCCATTCCGTTCTACTCGGGTTGATTCCATGCCACTCCATTCCATTACGTTCCATTCCGTTCCGTTCCGTTCCGTTCTACTCGGGTTGAATCCATTCTATTCCATTCGATTCGATTCCATTCCATTCCATTCCATTCCATTCCATTCCATTCCTTTCTACTCAGGTTGATTCCATTCCATTCCATTCCATTCCTTTCCATTCCTTTCCATTCCATTCCATTCCATTCCATTCCATTCCATTCCATTCCATTCTACTCGGGTTGATTCCATTCTACTCAATTCCATTCTATTCGATTCCATTCGATTCCCTTCGATTCCATTCGATTCCATTCCATTCCATTCCATTCCATTCCATTCCATTCCATTCCATTCCATTCCGTTCTACTCGGGTTCATTCCATTCCATTCCGTTCCGTTCCATTCCGTTCCGTTCCATTCCATTCCATTCCATTCCATTCCGTTCTACTCGGGTTGATTCCATTCTATTCCATTCCATTCGATTCCATTCCATTCCATTCCATTCCATTCCATTCCATTCCATTCCATTCCGTTCAACTCGGGTTGATTCCATTCTATTCCATTCCATTCCATTCCATTCCATTCCATTCCATTCCAATCCGTTCTCCTCGGGTGGATTCCATTCCATTCCGTTCCGTTCCGTTTCGTTCCGTTCCGTTCCGTTCCGTTCTACTCGGGTTGATTCCACTCTATTCCATTCCATTCCATTCCATTCCATTCCATTCCATTCCGTTCTACTCGGGTTGATCATTCCATTCCATTCCATTCCACTCCAATCCATTCCATTCCGTTCCGTTCTACTCGGGTTGATCATTCCATTCCATTCCATTCCATTCCATTCCATTCCATTCCGTTCCATTCCATTCCATTCCATTCCATTCCATTCCGTTCTACTCGGGTTGATTCCATTCTATTCCACTCCATTCCATTCCATTCCATTCCAATCCTTTCCGTTCTACTTGAGTTCATTGCATTCCGTTCCGTTCCGTTCCGTTCCGTTCCATTCTATTCCATTCCATTCCGTTCTACTCGAGTTGATTCCATTCTACTCCATTCCATTCCATTCGATTCCATTCCGTTCTACTCGGGTTAATCATT
Source organism: Gorilla gorilla gorilla (assembly GCF_029281585.2). Taxonomy (NCBI): domain Eukaryota; kingdom Metazoa; phylum Chordata; class Mammalia; order Primates; family Hominidae; genus Gorilla; species Gorilla gorilla. The sequence continues at coordinate 60,888,488 of NC_073239.2, forward strand.
CCATTCCATTCCATTCCATTCCATTCCATTCCATTCCATTCCATTCCATTCCATTCCGTTGCATTCCATTCCATTCCATTCCATTCCTGTCCATTCCGTTCTACTCGGGTTGAATCCATTCTATTCCATTCCATTCCATTCCATTCCATTCCATTCCATTCCATTCCATTCCATTCCGTTCAACTCGGGTTGATTCCATTCTATTCCATTCCATTCCATTCCATTCCATTCCATTCCGTTCTACTCGGGTTGATCATTCCATTCCATTCCGTTCCATTCCATTCCATTCCATTCCATTCCATTCCGTTCTATTCGGGTGGATCGTTCCATTCCATTCCATTCTGTTCAATTCCATTCCATTCCTTTCCATTCCGTTCTACTCGGGTTGATTCCATTCTATTCCATTCCATTCCATTAGATTCCATTTGATTCCATTCCATTCCATTACATTCCATTCCATTCCATTGCATTCTATTCAATTCCATTCCGTTCAACTCAGGTTGATTCCCTTCCACTCCATCCCGTTCCATTCCATTCCATTCCATTCCGTTCTACTCGGGTTCATTCCATTCCATTCCGTTCTGTTCCATTCCGTTCCGTTCCATTCCATTCCTTTCCATTCCATTCCGTTCTACTCGGGTTGATTCCATTCTATTCCATTCCATTCCATTCCATTCCATTCCATTCCATTCCATTCCATACCGTTCCATTCCATTCCGTTCAACTCGGGTTGGTTCCATTCTATTCCATTCCATTCCATTCCATTCCATTCCATTCCATTCCATTCCATTCCATACCGTTCCATTCCATTCTGTTCAACTCGGGTTGATTCCATTCTATTCCATTCCATTCCATTCCATTCCATTCCATTCCATTCCATTCCAATCCGTTCTACTCGGGTTGATTCCATTCCATTCCGTTCCGTTCCGTTCCGTTCCGCTCCGTTCCGTTCTACTCGGGTTGATTCCACTCCATTCCATTCCATTCCATTCCATTCCATTCCATTCCATTCCATTCCATTCCGTTCTACTCGGGTTGATCATTCCATTCCATTCCATTCCATTCCACTCCATTCCATTCCGTTCCGTTCTACTCGGGTTGATCATTCCATTCCATTCCATTCCATTCCATTCCATTCCATTCTACTCGGGTTGATTCCATTCTATTCCATTCCATTCCATTCCATTCCATTCCATTCCATTCGATTCCATTCCATTCCATTCCATTCCATTCCACTCGGGTTGATTCCATTCTACTCAATTCAATTCTATTCGATTCCATTCGATTCCCTTCGATTCCATTCGATTCCATTCCATTCCATTCCATTCCATTCCATTCCGTTCTACTCGGGTTCATTCCATTCCATTCCGTTCTGTTCCATTCCGTTCCATTCCATTCCATTCCATTCCGTTCCATTCCATTCCATTCCATTCCATTCCATTCCATTCCGTTCTACTCGGGTTGATTCCATTCCGTTCCGTTCCGTTCCGTTCCGTTCTGTTCCGTTCTACTCGGGTTGATTCCATTCTATTCCATTCCTTTCCATTCCATTCCATTCCATTCCATTCCATTCCATTCCATTCCTCTCTGTTCCATTCCATTCCGTTCTACTTGGGTTGATCATGCCATTCCATTCCATTCCATTCCATTCAATTCCATTCCGTTCCGTTCCGTTCTACTCGGGTGGATCATTCCATTCCATTCCATTCCATTCCATTCCATTCCATTCCATTCCATTCCATTCCGTTCCGTTCTACTCGGGTTGATTCCATTCTATTCCATTCCATTCCATTCGATTCCACTCGATTCCATTCGATTCCGTTCGATTCCATTCCATTGCATTCCATTCCATTCCATTCCGTTCTACTCGTGTTGATTCCTTTCCACTCCATTCCTTTCCGTTCCATTCCTTTCCGTTCCATTCCATTCCATTCCATTCCATTCCGTTCAACTCGGGTGGATTCCATTCTATTCCATTCCATTCCATTCCATTCCATTCGATTCCATTCCATTCCATTCCATTCCATTCCATTCCATTCCATTCCATTCCATTCCATTCCGTTCTACTCGGGTTGATTCCATTCTATTCCATTCCATTCCATTCCATTCCATTCCATTCCATTCCATTCAATTCCATACCAATCCATTCCATTCCATTGCATTTCTTTCTACTCTGGTTCATTCCGTTCCGTTCCGTTCTGTTCCGTTCCATTCCATTCCATTCCTTTCTACTCGGGTTGATTCCATTCTATTCCATTCCATTCCATTCGATTCCATTCCATTCGATTCCATTCCATTCCAATCCATTCCATTCCTTTGCATTCCATTCCGTTCTACTCGGGTTCTTTCCATTCCATTCCGTTGCGTTCCATTCCATTCCATTCGATTCAATTCCATTCCGTTCTACTCGGGTTGATTCCATTCTATTCCATTCCATTCCATTCCATTCCATTCCATTCCATTCCATTCCGCTCTACTCGGGTTGATCATTCCATTCCATTCCATTCCATTCCATTCCATTCCATTCCATTCCATTCCGTTCTACTCGGGTGGATCATTCCATTCCATTCCATTCCGTTCCATTCCATTCCATTCCATTCCATTCCGTTCTACTCGGGTTGATTCCGTTCTATTCCATTCCATTCCATTAGATTCCATTTGATTCCATTCCATTCCATTCCATTCCATTCCATTCCATTCCATTCCATTCCATGCCATTCCATTCCATTCCACTCCTTTCCATTCCATTCCATTCCATTCCATTCCATTCCATTCCACTCCTTTCCATTCCATTCCATTCCATTCCATTCCACTCCTTTCCCTTCCATTCCATTCCACTCCATTCCATTCCATTCCACTCCATTCCATTCCATTCCATTCCATTCTATTCCGTTCCGTTCTGCTCTGGTTGATCAATCCATTCCATTCCATTCCATTCCATTCCGTTCCATTCCATTCCATTCCGTTCTACTCGGGTTGATTCCATTCTATTCAATTCCATTCCAATCCATTCCGCTCCATTCCATTCCATTCCATTCCTCTCCAATCCATTCCGTTCTACTCGGGTTCATTCCATTCCATTCCGTTCTGTTCCATTCCGTTCCATTACATTCCATTCCATTCCGTTCTACTCGGGTTGATTCTATTCCATTCCATTCCATTCCATTCTATTCCATTGAATTCCATTGAATTCCATTCCATTCCATTCCATTCCATTCCATTCCGTTCTACTCGGGTTGATTCCATTCCGTTCCGTTCCGCTCCGTTCCGTTCCGTTCTACTCGGGTTTACTCCATTCTATTCCATTCCATTCCATTCCATTCCATTCCATTCCATTCCATTCCATTCCATTCCGTTGTGCTCGGGTTGATCATTCCATTCCATTCCATTCCATTCCATTCCATTCCATTCCATTCCATTCCATTCCATTCCGTTCCGTTCCATTCCATTCCATTCCATTCCATTCCTTTCCATTCCATTCCATTCCATTCCATTCCGTTCTACTCGGGTTGATTCCATTCCGTTCCGTTCCGCTCCATTCCGTTCCGTTCTACTTGGGTTTACTCCATTCTATTCCATTCCATTGCATTCCATTCCATTCCATTCCATTCCATTCCATTCCATTCCATTCCATTCCGTTCTGCTCGGGTTGATCATTCCATTCCATTCCATTCCATTCCATTCTATTCCATTCCATTCCACTCCATTCCATTCCATTCCATTCCACTCCTTTCCATTCCATTCCATTCCATTCCATTCCATTCCATTCCATTCCATTCCACTCCTTTCCATTCCATTCCATTCCATTCCATTCCATTCCGTTCCACTCCATTCCACTCCTTTCCAATCCATTCCATTCCATTCCATTCCATTCCATTCCACTCCTTTCCATTCCATTCCATTCCATTCCATTCCATTCCATTCCATTCCATTCCATTCCATTCCATTCCACTCCTTTCCTTTCCATCCCATTCCACTCCATTCCATTCCATTCCATTCCATTCTATTCCGTTCCGTTCTGCTCGGGTTGATCATTCCATTCCATTCCATTCCATTCCATTCCATTCCATTCCATTCCATTCCGTTCTACTCGGGTTGATTCCATTCTATTCAATTCCATTCCAATCCATTCCGCTCCATTCCATTCCATTCCATTCCTCTCCAATCCATTCCGTTCTACTCGGGTTCATTCCATTCCATTCCGTTCTGTTCCATTCCGTTCCATTACATTCCATTCCATTCCGTTCTACTCGGGTTGATTCTATTCCATTCCATTCCATTCCTTTCCATTCCATTCCATTCCATTCCATTCCATTCCATTCCATTCCATTCCATTCCTCTCTGTTCCATTCCATTCCGTTCTACTTGGGTTGATCATGCCATTCCATTCCATTCCATTCCATTCAATTCCATTCCGTTCCGTTCTTCTCGGGTGGATCATTCCATTCCATTCCATTCCATTCCATTCCATTCCATTCCATTCCATTCCGTTCCGTTCTACTCGGGTTGATTCCATTCTATTCCATTCCATTCCATTCGATTCCACTCGATTCCATTCGATTCCGTTCGATTCCATTCCATTGCATTCCATTCCATTCCATTCCGTTCTACTCGTGTTGATTCCTTTCCACTCCATTTCTTTCCGTTCCATTCCTTTCCGTTCCATTCCATTCCATTCCATTCCATTCCATTCCATTCCATTCCATTCCATTCCGTTCTACTCGGGTTGATTCCATTCTATTCCATTCCATTCCATTCCATTCCATTCCATTCCATTCCATTCCATTCCATTCAATTCCATACCAATCCATTCCATTCCATTGCATTTCTTTCTACTCGGGTTCATTCCGTTCCGTTCCGTTCTGTTCCGTTCCATTCCATTCCATTCCTTTCTACTCGGATTGATTCCATTCTATTCCATTCCATTCCATTCGATTCCATTCCATTCGATTCCATTCCATTCCAATCCATTCCATTCCATTGCATTCCATTCCGTTCTACTCGGGTTCTTTCCATTCCATTCCGTTGCGTTCCATTCCATTCCATTCGATTCCATTCCATTCCGTTCTACTCGGGTTGATTCCTTTCTATTCCATTCCATTCCATTCCATTCCATTCCATTCCATTCCATTCCATTCCGTTCTACTCGGGTTGATCATTCCATTCCATTCCATTCCATTCCGTTCTACTCGGGTGGATCATTCCATTCCATTCCATTCCGTTCCATTCCATTCCATTCCATTCCATTCCGTTCTACTCGGGTTGATTCCATTCTATTCCATTCCATTCCATTAGATTCCATTTGATTCCATTCCATTCCATTCCATTCCATTCCATTCCATTCCATTCCGTTCCGTTCTACTCGGGTTGATCATTCCTTTCCATTCCATTCCATTCCAGTCCATTCCATTCCGTTCTACTCGGGTTCTTTCCATTCCATTCCATTCCATTCCACTCCATACCATTCCATTCCGTTCTACTCGGGTTGATTCCATTCTATTCCATTCCATTCCATTCCACTCCATTCCATTCCATTCCATTCCTTTCCATTCCATTCCGTTCTACTCGGGTTGATTCCATTCTATTCCTTTCCATTCCATTCCATTCCATTCCATTCCATTCCATTCCATTCCATTCCGTTCCATTCCATTCCGTACTACTCGGGTTCATTCCATTCAATTCCGTTCCGTTCCGTTCCGTTCCGTTCCATTCCATTGCATTCCATTCCGTTCTACTCGGGTAGATTCCATTCGATTCCATTCCATTCCATTCCATTCCATTCCATTCCATTCCATTCCATTCCATTCCGTTCTACTCGGGTTGATTCCATTCCGTTCCGTTCGGTTCCGTTCCGTTCCGTTCCGTTCCGTTCTACTCGGATTGATTCCATTCTATTCCATTCCATTCCATTCCATTCCATTCCATTCCATTCCATTCCGTTCTAATCGGGTTGATCATTCCCTTCCATTCCATTCCATTCCATTCCACTCCATTCCTTTCGATTCCATTCCATTCCGCTCCGTTCTATTCGGGTTAATCATTCCATTCCATTCCATTCCATTCCATTCCATTCCATTCCATTCCATTCCATTCCATTCCATTCTACTCGGGTTGATTCCATTCTATTCCATTCAATTCCATTCGATTCCATTCCATTCCACTCCGTTCCATTCCATTCCATTCCATTCCATTCCATTCCATTCCATTCCATTCCGTTCTACTCGGGTTAATTCCGTTCCGTTACGTTCCATTCCGTTCCGTTCCGTTCCAATCCATTCCATTCCATTCCATTCCATTCCATTCCATTCCATTCTATTCCATTCCGTTCTGCTCGGGTTGATCATTCCATTCCATTCCATTCCATTCCATTCCATTCCATTCCATTCCATTCCATTCCATTCCGTTCTAATCGGGTGGATTCCATTATATTCCATTCCATTCCATTCCATTCCATTCCATTCCATTCCATTGCATTCCATTTCGTTCTACTCGGGTTCATTCCATTCCATTTCATTCCATTCCATTCCATTCCATTCCATTCCATTCTACTCGGGTTGATTCCATTCTATTCCATTCCATTCCATTAGATTCCATTTGATTCCATTCCATTCCTTTCCATTCCATTCCATTCCATTCCATTCCGTTCCGTTCTACTCGGGTTGATCATTCCTTTCCATTCCATTCCATTCCAGTCCATTCCATTCCGTTCTACTCGGGTTCTTTCCATTCCATTCCATTCCATTCCACTCCATACCATTCCATTCCGTTCTACTCGGGTTGATTCCATTCTATTCCATTCCATTCCATTCCATTCCATTCCATTCCATTCCATTCCTTTCCATTCCATTCCGTTCTACTCGGGTTGATTCCATTCTATTCCTTTCCACTCCATTCCATTCCATTCCATTCCATTCCATTCCATTCCATTCCATTCCATTCCGTACTACTCGGGTTCATTCCATTCGATTCAGTTCCGTTCCGCTCCGTTCCGTTCCATTCCATTGCATTCCATTCCGTTCTACTCGGGTAGATTCCATTCGATTCCATTCCATTCCATTCCATTCCATTCCATTCCATTCCATTCCATTCCGTTCTACTCGGGTTGATTCCATTCCGTTCCGTTCGGTTCCATTCCGTTCCGTTCCATTCCGTTCTACTCGGTTTGATTCCATTCTATTCCATTCCGTTCCATTCCATTCCATTCCATTCCATTCCATTCCGTTCTAACCGGGTTGATCATTCCCTTCCATTCCATTCCATTCCATTCCACTCCATTCCTTTCGATTCCATTCCATTCCGCTCCGTTCTATTCGGGTTAATCATTCCATTCCATTCCATTCCATTCCATTCCATTCCATTCCATTCCATTCCATTCTACTCGGGTTGATTCCATTCTATTCCATTCAATTCCATTCGATTCCATTCCATTCCACTCCGTTCCATTCCATTCCATTCCATTCCATTCCATTCCATTCCATTCCGTTCTACTCGGGTTAATTCCGTTCCGTTACGTTCCATTCCGTTCCGTTCCGTTCCAATCCATTCCATTCCATTCCATTCCCTTCCATTCCATTCCATTCTATTCCATTCCGTTCTGCTCGGGTTGATCATTCCATTCCATTCCATTCCATTCCATTCCATTCCATTCCATTCCGTTCTAATCGGGTGGATTCCAATATATTCCATTCCATTCCATTCCATTCCATTCCATTCCATTCCATTCCATTCCATTCCATTCCATTGCATTCCATTTCGTTCTACTCGGGTTCATTCCATTCCATTTCATTCCATTCCATTCCATTCCATTCCATTCTACTCGGGTTGATTCCATTCTATTCCATTCCATTCCATTCGATTCCATTCGATTTCATTCGATTCCATTCGATTCCATTCCATTCCATTCCATTCCGTTCTACTCGGGTTCATTCAATTCCATTCCGTTCCGTTCCATTCCGTTCCGTTCCATTCCATTCCATTCCATTCCATTCCGTTCTTCTCGGGTTGATTCCATTCTATTCCATTCCATTCCATTCCATTCCATTCCATTCCATTCCGTTCCATTGCATTCCATTGCGTACTACTCGGGTTGATCACTCCATTCCATTCCATTCCATTCCATTCCATTCCATTCCATTCCATTCCATTCCATTCCATTCCAGTCCATTCCGTTCTACTCGGGTTCATTCCATTCCGTTCCGTTCTGTTCCGTTCCGTTCCATTCCATTCCATTCCATTCCATTCCATTCCATTCCCTTCTACTCGGGTTGATTCTATTCTATTCCATTCCATTCCATTCGATTCCATTCCATTCGATTCCATTCCATTCCATTCCATTCCATTCCATTCCATTCCGTTCTACTCGGGTTGATTCCATTCTATTCCATTCCACTCCATTCCATTCCATTCCATTCCATTCCATTCCATTGCATTCCATTCCATTCCATTCCATTCCATTCCATTCCATTCCATTCCGTACTACTCGGGTTCATTCCATTCCACTCCATTCCATTCCATTCCATTCCATTCCATTCTATTCTTCTCGGGTTGATTCCATTCCATTCCATTGCATCCTGTTCAGTTCCGTTCCGTTCCGTTCCATTCAGTTCTACTTTGGTTGATTCCATTCGATTCCATTCCATTCCATTCCATTCCGTTATACTCGGGTTGATCATTCCATTCCATTCCATTCCTTTCCATTCCGTTCCGTTCTGCTCGTGTTGATCATTCCATTCCATTCCATTCCGTTCCATTCCATTCCATTCCATTCCATTCCTTTCCATTCGACTCCATTGCATTCCATTCCATTCCATTCCATTCCGTTCCGTTCTATTCGGGTTTATTCCATTCTATTCCATTCCATTCCGTTCTGCTCGGGTTGATCATTCCATTCCATTCCATTCCATTCCTTTCCATTCCATTCCATTCCATTCCATTCCATTCCACTGCATTCCATTCCGTTCTACTCCGGTTCATTCCAATCCATTCCATTGCATTCCATTCCATTCCATTCCATTCCATTCCATTCTACTCGGGTTGATTCCATTCTATTCCATTCCATTCCATTCCATTCCATTCCATTCCATTCCATTCCATTCCATTCCATTCCATTCCATTCCATTCTATTCAATTCCATTAAGTTCTACTCAGGTTGATTCCCTTCCAATCCATCCCGTTCCATTCCATTCCGTTCCGTTCCCTTCTACTCGGGTTGATTCCATTCCATTCCATTCCATTCCATTCCATTCCATTCCATTCCATTCCATTCCGTTCCGTACTACTCGGGTTGATTCCATTCTATTCCATTCCATTCCATTCGATTCCACTCGATTCCATTCGATTCCGTTCGATTCCATTCCATTCCATTCCATTCCATTCCATTCCGTTCTACTCGTGTTGATTTCGTTCCACTCCATTCCTTTCCGTTCCATTCCATTCCATTCCATTCCGTTCTACTCGGGTTGATCATTCCATTCCATTCAATTCTTTCCATTCCATTCCATTCCATTCTACTTGGGTTCATTCCATTCCATTCCTTTCCGTTCCATTCCTTTCCGTTCCATTCCATTCCATTCCATTCCATTCCATTGCATTCCATTCCGTTCTACTCGCTTTCTTTCCATTCCATTCCGTTCCGTTCAGTTCCTTTCCGTTCCGTTCCATTCCATTCCATTCCATTCCATTCCATTCCATTCCATTCCACTCCGTTCTACTCGGGTTAATTCCATTCTATTCCATTCCATTCCATTCCATTCCATTCCATTCCATTCCATTCCATTCCATTCCATTCCGTTCTACTCGGGTTGATTCCATTCCATTCCATTCCGTTCCGTTCCGTTCCGTTCCGTTCTGTTCTACTCGGGTTGATTCCATTCTATTCCATTCCATTCCATTCCATTCCATTCAGTTCCACTCGGGTTGATCATTCCATTCCATTCCATTCCATTCCATTCCATTCCATTCCATTCCATTCCATTCCATTCCTTTCTAGTCGGGTTCATTCCATTCCATTCCGTTCCATTCCGTTCCATTCTGTTCCGTTCCGTTCCGTTCTATTCCATTCCATTCCATTCCATTCCGTTCTACTCGGGTTGATTCCATTCTATTCCGTTCCATTCCATTCCCTTCCATTCCATTCCATTCCATTCCATTAAATTCCATTCCGTTCTACTCGGGTTGATTCCATTCCGTTCCGTTCCTTTCCGTTCCGTTAAGTTCAGTTCTACTCTGGTTGACTCCATTCAATTCCATTCCATTCCATTCCATTCCATTCCATTCTATTCCATTCCATTCCGTTCTACTCGGGTTGATCATTCAATTCCATTCCATTCCATTCCATTCCATTCCATTCCATTCCATTCCATTCCATTCTGTTCCGTTCTACTCGGGTTGATCATTCCATTCCATTCCATTCCATTCCATTCCATTCCATTCCATTCCATTCCATTCCATTCCATTCCGTTCTACTCGGGTTGATTCCATTCTATTCCATTCCATTCCATTCCTTTCCATTCGATTCCATCCCATTCCATTCCATTCCATTCCATTCCATTCCATTCCATTCCATTCTATTCTTCTCGGGTTGATTCCATTCCATTCCATTGCATTCTGTTCAGTTCCGTTCCGTTCCGTTCCATTCCGTTCTACTTTGGTTGATTCCATTCTATTCCATTCCATTCCATTCCATTCCATTCCATTCCATTCCATTCCGTTCCATTCTATTCTTCTCGGGTTGATTCCATTCCATTCCATTGCATTCTGTTCAGTTCCATTCCATTCCATTCCATTCCGTTTTACTCGGGTTGATCATTCCATTCCATTCCATTCCTTTCCATTCCGTTCCGTTCTGCTCGTGTTGATCATTCCATTAAATTCCATTCCATTCCATTCCATTCCATTCCATTCCATTCCATTCCATTCCATTCCTTTCCATTCGACTCCATTCCATTCCATTCCATTCCATTCCATTCCATTCCATTCCATTCCATTCCGTTCCGTTCTACTCGGGTTTATTCCATTCTATTCCATTCCATTCCGTTCTGCTCGGGTTGATCATTCCATGCCATTCCATTCCATTCCATTCCATTCCATTCCATTCCATTGCATTCCATTCCATTCCATTCCATTCCACTGCATTCCATTCCGTTCTACTCGGGTTCATTCCGTTCCATTCCATTGCATTCCATTCCATTCCATTCCATTCCATTCCATTCCATTCTACTCGGGTTGTTTCCATTCTATTCCATTCCATTCCATTCCATTGCATTCCATTCCATTCCATTCCATTCCATTCGATTCCATTCCATTCCATTCCATTCCGTTCTACACGGGTTCATTCCATTCCATTCCGTTCCGTTCCATTCCGTTCCGTTCCATTCCATTCCATTCCATTCCATTCCATTCCATTCCATTCCATTCCAATCCGTTCTACTCGGGTTGATTCCATTGCATTCCATTCCGTTCCGTTCCGTTCCGTTCCGTTCTACTCGGTTTGATTCCACTGTATTCCATTCCATTCCATTCCATTCCTTTCTACTCGGATTGATCATTCCATTCCATTCCATTCCATTCCATTCCATTCCATTCCATTCCATTCCATTCCATTCCGTTGCATTCCATTCCATTCCATTCCATTCCAGTCCATTCCGTTCTACTCGGGTTGAATCCGTTCTATTCCATTCCATTCCATTCCATTCCGTTCCATTCCATTCCATTCCATTCCATTCCATTCCGTTCAACTCGGGTTGATTCCATTATATTCCATTCCATTCCATTCCATTCCATTCCATTCCATTCCATTCCATTCCGTTCTACTCGGGTTGATCATTCCATTCCATTCCATTCCATTCCATTCCATTCCATTCCGTTCTACTCGGGTGGATCGTTCCATTCCATTCCATTCCGTTCCATTCCATTCCATTCCTTTCCATTCCGTTCTACACGGGTTCATTCCATTCTATTCCATTCCATTCCATTAGATTCCATTTGATTCCATTCCATTCCATTCCATTCCATTCCATTCCATTCCATTCCATTCCTTTCCATTCCATTCTATTCAATTCCATTCCGTTCTACTCAGGTTGATTCCCTTCCACTCCATCCCATTCCATTCCATTCCGTTACGTTCCGTTCTACTCGGGTTGATTCCATTCTATTCCATTCCATTCCATTCCATTCCGTTCTACTCGGGTTGATCATTCCATTCCATTCCATTCCATTCCATTCCATTCCATTCTACTCGGGTTGATTCCATTCTATTCCATTCCATTCCATTCCATTCCATTCCATTCGATTCCATTCCATTCCATTCCATTCCATTCCACTCGGGTTGATTCCATTCTACTCAATCCAATTCTATTCGATTCCATTCGATTCCCTTCGATTCCATTCGATTCCATTCCATTCCATTCCATTCCATTCCATTCCGTTCTACTCGGGTTCATTCCATTCCATTCCGTTCTGTTCCATTCCGTTCCATTCCATTCCATTCCATTCCGTTCCATTCCATTCCATTCCATTCCATTCCATTCCATTCCGTTCTACTCGGGTTGATTCCATTCCGTTCCGTTCCGTTCCGTTCCGTTCTGTTCCGTTCTACTCGGGTTGATTCCATTCTATTCCATTCCTTTCCATTCCATTCCATTCCATTCCATTCCATTCCATTCCATTCCTCTCTGTTCCATTCCATTCCGTTCTACTTGGGTTGATCATGCCATTCCATTCCATTCCATTCCATTCAATTCCATTCCGTTCCGTTCCGTTCTACTCGGGTGGATCATTCCATTCCATTCCATTCCATTCCATTCCATTCCATTCCATTCCATTCCATTCCGTTCCGTTCTACTCGGGTTGATTCCATTCTATTCCATTCCATTCCATTCGATTCCACTCGATTCCATTCGATTCCGTTCGATTCCATTCCATTGCATTCCATTCCATTCCATTCCGTTCTACTCGTGTTGATTCCTTTCCACTCCATTCCTTTCCGTTCCATTCCTTTCCGTTCCATTCCATTCCATTCCATTCCATTCCGTTCAACTCGGGTGGATTCCATTCTATTCCATTCCATTCCATTCCATTCCATTCGATTCCATTCCATTCCATTCCATTCCATTCCATTCCATTCCATTCCATTCCATTCCATTCCATTCCGTTCTACTCGGGTTGATTCCATTCTATTCCATTCCATTCCATTCCATTCCATTCCATTCCATTCCATTCCATTCAATTCCATACCAATCCATTCCATTCCATTGCATTTCTTTCTACTCTGGTTCATTCCGTTCCGTTCCGTTCTGTTCCGTTCCATTCCATTCCATTCCTTTCTACTCGGGTTGATTCCATTCTATTCCATTCCATTCCATTCGATTCCATTCCATTCGATTCCATTCCATTCCAATCCATTCCATTCCTTTGCATTCCATTCCGTTCTACTCGGGTTCTTTCCATTCCATTCCGTTGCGTTCCATTCCATTCCATTCGATTCAATTCCATTCCGTTCTACTCGGGTTGATTCCATTCTATTCCATTCCATTCCATTCCATTCCATTCCATTCCATTCCATTCCGCTCTACTCGGGTTGATCATTCCATTCCATTCCATTCCATTCCATTCCATTCCATTCCATTCCATTCCGTTCTACTCGGGTGGATCATTCCATTCCATTCCATTCCGTTCCATTCCATTCCATTCCATTCCATTCCGTTCTACTCGGGTTGATTCCGTTCTATTCCATTCCATTCCATTAGATTCCATTTGATTCCATTCCATTCCATTCCATTCCATTCCATTCCATTCCATTCCATGCCATTCCATTCCATTCCACTCCTTTCCATTCCATTCCATTCCATTCCATTCCATTCCATTCCATTCCACTCCTTTCCATTCCATTCCATTCCATTCCATTCCACTCCTTTCCCTTCCATTCCATTCCACTCCATTCCATTCCATTCCACTCCATTCCATTCCATTCCATTCCATTCTATTCCGTTCCGTTCTGCTCTGGTTGATCAATCCATTCCATTCCATTCCATTCCATTCCGTTCCATTCCATTCCATTCCGTTCTACTCGGGTTGATTCCATTCTATTCAATTCCATTCCAATCCATTCCGCTCCATTCCATTCCATTCCATTCCTCTCCAATCCATTCCGTTCTACTCGGGTTCATTCCATTCCATTCCGTTCTGTTCCATTCCGTTCCATTACATTCCATTCCATTCCGTTCTACTCGGGTTGATTCTATTCCATTCCATTCCATTCCATTCTATTCCATTGAATTCCATTGAATTCCATTCCATTCCATTCCATTCCATTCCATTCCGTTCTACTCGGGTTGATTCCATTCCGTTCCGTTCCGCTCCGTTCCGTTCCGTTCTACTCGGGTTTACTCCATTCTATTCCATTCCATTCCATTCCATTCCATTCCATTCCATTCCATTCCATTCCATTCCGTTGTGCTCGGGTTGATCATTCCATTCCATTCCATTCCATTCCATTCCATTCCATTCCATTCCATTCCATTCCATTCCATTCCGTTCCATTCCATTCCATTCCATTCCATTCCTTTCCATTCCATTCCATTCCATTCCATTCCGTTCTACTCGGGTTGATTCCATTCCGTTCCGTTCCGCTCCATTCCGTTCCGTTCTACTTGGGTTTACTCCATTCTATTCCATTCCATTGCATTCCATTCCATTCCATTCCATTCCATTCCATTCCATTCCATTCCATTCCGTTCTGCTCGGGTTGATCATTCCATTCCATTCCATTCCATTCCATTCTATTCCATTCCATTCCACTCCATTCCATTCCATTCCATTCCACTCCTTTCCATTCCATTCCATTCCATTCCATTCCATTCCATTCCATTCCACTCCTTTCCATTCCATTCCATTCCATTCCATTCCATTCCGTTCCACTCCATTCCACTCCTTTCCAATCCATTCCATTCCATTCCATTCCATTCCATTCCACTCCTTTCCATTCCATTCCATTCCATTCCATTCCATTCCATTCCATTCCACTCCTTTCCTTTCCATCCCATTCCACTCCATTCCATTCCATTCCATTCCATTCTATTCCGTTCCGTTCTGCTCGGGTTGATCATTCCATTCCATTCCATTCCATTCCATTCCATTCCATTCCATTCCATTCCATTCCATTCCGTTCTACTCGGGTTGATTCCATTCTATTCAATTCCATTCCAATCCATTCCGCTCCATTCCATTCCATTCCATTCCATTCCGTTCTACTCGTGTTCATTCCATTCCATTCCGTTCTGTTCCATTCCGTTCCGTTCCGTTCCATTCCATTCCATTCCATTCCATTCCATTCCATTCCATTCCATTCCATTCCGTTCTACTCGGGTTGATTCCATTCCGTTCCGTTCCGTTCCGTTCCGTTCCGTTCTACTCGGGTTGATTCCATTTTATTCCATTCCTTTCCATTCCATTCCATTCCATTCCATTCCATTCCATTCCATTCCATTCCATTCCTCTCTGTTCCATTCCATTCCGTTCTACTTGGGTTGATCATGCCATTCCATTCCATTCCATTCCATTCAATTCCATTCCGTTCCGTTCTTCTCGGGTGGATCATTCCATTCCATTCCATTCCATTCCATTCCATTCCATTCCATTCCATTCCGTTCCGTTCTACTCGGGTTGATTCCATTCTATTCCATTCCATTCCATTCGATTCCACTCGATTCCATTCGATTCCGTTCGATTCCATTCCATTGCATTCCATTCCATTCCATTCCGTTCTACTCGTGTTGATTCCTTTCCACTCCATTCCTTTCCGTTCCATTCCTTTCCGTTCCATTCCATTCCATTCCATTCCATTCCATTCCATTCCATTCCATTCCATTCCGTTCTACTCGGGTTGATTCCATTCTATTCCATTCCATTCCATTCCATTCCATTCCATTCCATTCCATTCCATTCAATTCCATACCAATCCATTCCATTCCATTGCATTTCTTTCTACTCGGGTTCATTCCGTTCCGTTCCGTTCTGTTCCGTTCCATTCCATTCCATTCCTTTCTACTCGGATTGATTCCATTCTATTCCATTCCATTCCATTCGATTCCATTCCATTCGATTCCATTCCATTCCAATCCATTCCATTCCATTGCATTCCATTCCGTTCTACTCGGGTTCTTTCCATTCCATTCCGTTGCGTTCCATTCCATTCCATTCGATTCCATTCCATTCCGTTCTACTCGGGTTGATTCCTTTCTATTCCATTCCATTCCATTCCATTCCATTCCATTCCATTCCATTCCATTCCGTTCTACTCGGGTTGATCATTCCATTCCATTCCATTCCATTCCGTTCTACTCGGGTGGATCATTCCATTCCATTCCATTCCGTTCCATTCCATTCCATTCCATTCCATTCCGTTCTACTCGGGTTGATTCCATTCTATTCCATTCCATTCCATTAGATTCCATTTGATTCCATTCCATTCCATTCCATTCCATTCCATTCCATTCCATTCCGTTCCGTTCTACTCGGGTTGATCATTCCTTTCCATTCCATTCCATTCCAGTCCATTCCATTCCGTTCTACTCGGGTTCTTTCCATTCCATTCCATTCCATTCCACTCCATACCATTCCATTCCGTTCTACTCGGGTTGATTCCATTCTATTCCATTCCATTCCATTCCACTCCATTCCATTCCATTCCATTCCTTTCCATTCCATTCCGTTCTACTCGGGTTGATTCCATTCTATTCCTTTCCATTCCATTCCATTCCATTCCATTCCGTTCCATTCCATTCCGTACTACTCGGGTTCATTCCATTCAATTCCGTTCCGTTCCGTTCCGTTCCGTTCCATTCCATTGCATTCCATTCCGTTCTACTCGGGTAGATTCCATTCGATTCCATTCCATTCCATTCCATTCCATTCCATTCCATTCCATTCCATTCCATTCCGTTCTACTCGGGTTGATTCCATTCCGTTCCGTTCGGTTCCGCTCCGTTCCGTTCCGTTCCGTTCTACTCGGATTGATTCCATTCTATTCCATTCCATTCCATTCCATTCCATTCCATTCCATTCCATTCCGTTCTAATCGGGTTGATCATTCCCTTCCATTCCATTCCATTCCATTCCACTCCATTCCTTTCGATTCCATTCCATTCCGCTCCGTTCTATTCGGGTTAATCATTCCATTCCATTCCATTCCATTCCATTCCATTCCATTCCATTCCATTCCATTCCATTCCATTCCATTCTACTCGGGTTGATTCCATTCTATTCCATTCAATTCCATTCGATTCCATTCCATTCCACTCCGTTCCATTCCATTCCATTCCATTCCATTCCATTCCATTCCATTCCATTCCGTTCTACTCGGGTTAATTCCGTTCCGTTACGTTCCATTCCGTTCCGTTCCGTTCCAATCCATTCCATTCCATTCCATTCCATTCCATTCCATTCCATTCTATTCCATTCCGTTCTGCTCGGGTTGATCATTCCATTCCATTCCATTCCATTCCATTCCATTCCATTCCATTCCATTCCATTCCATTCCGTTCTAATCGGGTGGATTCCATTATATTCCATTCCATTCCATTCCATTCCATTCCATTCCATTCCATTGCATTCCATTTCGTTCTACTCGGGTTCATTCCATTCCATTTCATTCCATTCCATTCCATTCCATTCCATTCCATTCTACTCGGGTTGATTCCATTCTATTCCATTCCATTCCATTAGATTCCATTTGATTCCATTCCATTCCTTTCCATTCCATTCCATTCCATTCCATTCCGTTCCGTTCTACTCGGGTTGATCATTCCTTTCCATTCCATTCCATTCCAGTCCATTCCATTCCGTTCTACTCGGGTTCTTTCCATTCCATTCCATTCCATTCCACTCCATACCATTCCATTCCGTTCTACTCGGGTTGATTCCATTCTATTCCATTCCATTCCATTCCATTCCATTCCATTCCATTCCATTCCTTTCCATTCCATTCCGTTCTACTCGGGTTGATTCCATTCTATTCCTTTCCACTCCATTCCATTCCATTCCATTCCATTCCATTCCATTCCATTCCATTCCATTCCGTACTACTCGGGTTCATTCCATTCGATTCAGTTCCGTTCCGCTCCGTTCCGTTCCATTCCATTGCATTCCATTCCGTTCTACTCGGGTAGATTCCATTCGATTCCATTCCATTCCATTCCATTCCATTCCATTCCATTCCATTCC
Organism: Gorilla gorilla gorilla; assembly: GCF_029281585.2. Taxonomy (NCBI): domain Eukaryota; kingdom Metazoa; phylum Chordata; class Mammalia; order Primates; family Hominidae; genus Gorilla; species Gorilla gorilla. The sequence goes on from NC_073239.2 coordinate 60,906,707, forward strand.
ATTCCGTTCTACTCGGGTTGATTCCATTCCGTTCCGTTCGGTTCCATTCCGTTCCGTTCCATTCCGTTCTACTCGGTTTGATTCCATTCTATTCCATTCCGTTCCATTCCATTCCATTCCATTCCATTCCATTCCGTTCTAACCGGGTTGATCATTCCCTTCCATTCCATTCCATTCCATTCCACTCCATTCCTTTCGATTCCATTCCATTCCGCTCCGTTCTATTCGGGTTAATCATTCCATTCCATTCCATTCCATTCCATTCCATTCCATTCCATTCCATTCCATTCCATTCTACTCGGGTTGATTCCATTCTATTCCATTCAATTCCATTCGATTCCATTCCATTCCACTCCGTTCCATTCCATTCCATTCCATTCCATTCCATTCCATTCCATTCCGTTCTACTCGGGTTAATTCCGTTCCGTTACGTTCCATTCCGTTCCGTTCCGTTCCAATCCATTCCATTCCATTCCATTCCCTTCCATTCCATTCCATTCTATTCCATTCCGTTCTGCTCGGGTTGATCATTCCATTCCATTCCATTCCATTCCATTCCATTCCATTCCATTCCGTTCTAATCGGGTGGATTCCAATATATTCCATTCCATTCCATTCCATTCCATTCCATTCCATTCCATTCCATTCCATTCCATTGCATTCCATTTCGTTCTACTCGGGTTCATTCCATTCCATTTCATTCCATTCCATTCCATTCCATTCCATTCTACTCGGGTTGATTCCATTCTATTCCATTCCATTCCATTCGATTCCATTCGATTTCATTCGATTCCATTCGATTCCATTCCATTCCATTCCATTCCGTTCTACTCGGGTTCATTCAATTCCATTCCGTTCCGTTCCATTCCGTTCCGTTCCATTCCATTCCATTCCATTCCATTCCGTTCTTCTCGGGTTGATTCCATTCTATTCCATTCCATTCCATTCCATTCCATTCCATTCCATTCCGTTCCATTGCATTCCATTGCGTACTACTCGGGTTGATCACTCCATTCCATTCCATTCCATTCCATTCCATTCCATTCCATTCCATTCCATTCCATTCCAGTCCATTCCGTTCTACTCGGGTTCATTCCATTCCGTTCCGTTCTGTTCCGTTCCGTTCCATTCCATTCCATTCCATTCCATTCCATTCCATTCCCTTCTACTCGGGTTGATTCTATTCTATTCCATTCCATTCCATTCGATTCCATTCCATTCGATTCCATTCCATTCCATTCCATTCCATTCCATTCCATTCCGTTCTACTCGGGTTGATTCCATTCTATTCCATTCCACTCCATTCCATTCCATTCCATTCCATTCCATTCCATTGCATTCCATTCCATTCCATTCCATTCCATTCCATTCCATTCCATTCCGTACTACTCGGGTTCATTCCATTCCACTCCATTCCATTCCATTCCATTCCATTCCATTCTATTCTTCTCGGGTTGATTCCATTCCATTCCATTGCATCCTGTTCAGTTCCGTTCCGTTCCGTTCCATTCAGTTCTACTTTGGTTGATTCCATTCGATTCCATTCCATTCCATTCCATTCCGTTATACTCGGGTTGATCATTCCATTCCATTCCATTCCTTTCCATTCCGTTCCGTTCTGCTCGTGTTGATCATTCCATTCCATTCCATTCCGTTCCATTCCATTCCATTCCATTCCATTCCTTTCCATTCGACTCCATTGCATTCCATTCCATTCCATTCCATTCCGTTCCGTTCTATTCGGGTTTATTCCATTCTATTCCATTCCATTCCGTTCTGCTCGGGTTGATCATTCCATTCCATTCCATTCCATTCCTTTCCATTCCATTCCATTCCATTCCATTCCATTCCACTGCATTCCATTCCGTTCTACTCCGGTTCATTCCAATCCATTCCATTGCATTCCATTCCATTCCATTCCATTCCATTCCATTCTACTCGGGTTGATTCCATTCTATTCCATTCCATTCCATTCCATTCCATTCCATTCCATTCCATTCCATTCCATTCCATTCCATTCCATTCTATTCAATTCCATTAAGTTCTACTCAGGTTGATTCCCTTCCAATCCATCCCGTTCCATTCCATTCCGTTCCGTTCCCTTCTACTCGGGTTGATTCCATTCCATTCCATTCCATTCCATTCCATTCCATTCCATTCCATTCCATTCCGTTCCGTACTACTCGGGTTGATTCCATTCTATTCCATTCCATTCCATTCGATTCCACTCGATTCCATTCGATTCCGTTCGATTCCATTCCATTCCATTCCATTCCATTCCATTCCGTTCTACTCGTGTTGATTCCATTCCACTCCATTCCTTTCCGTTCCATTCCATTCCATTCCATTCCGTTCTACTCGGGTTGATCATTCCATTCCATTCAATTCTTTCCATTCCATTCCATTCCATTCTACTCGGGTTCATTCCATTCCATTCCTTTCCGTTCCATTCCTTTCCGTTCCATTCCATTCCATTCCATTCCATTCCATTGCATTCCATTCCGTTCTACTCGCTTTCTTTCCATTCCATTCCGTTCCGTTCAGTTCCTTTCCGTTCCGTTCCATTCCATTCCATTCCATTCCATTCCATTCCATTCCATTCCACTCCGTTCTACTCGGGTTAATTCCATTCTATTCCATTCCATTCCATTCCATTCCATTCCATTCCATTCCATTCCATTCCATTCCATTCCGTTCTACTCGGGTTGATTCCATTCCATTCCATTCCGTTCCGTTCCGTTCCGTTCCGTTCTGTTCTACTCGGGTTGATTCCATTCTATTCCATTCCATTCCATTCCATTCCATTCAGTTCCACTCGGGTTGATCATTCCATTCCATTCCATTCCATTCCATTCCATTCCATTCCATTCCATTCCATTCCTTTCTAGTCGGGTTCATTCCATTCCATTCCGTTCCATTCCGTTCCATTCTGTTCCGTTCCGTTCCGTTCTATTCCATTCCATTCCATTCCATTCCGTTCTACTCGGGTTGATTCCATTCTATTCCGTTCCATTCCATTCCCTTCCATTCCATTCCATTCCATTCCATTAAATTCCATTCCGTTCTACTCGGGTTGATTCCATTCCGTTCCGTTCCTTTCCGTTCCGTTAAGTTCAGTTCTACTCTGGTTGACTCCATTCAATTCCATTCCATTCCATTCCATTCCATTCCATTCTATTCCATTCCATTCCGTTCTACTCGGGTTGATCATTCAATTCCATTCCATTCCATTCCATTCCATTCCATTCCATTCCATTCCATTCCATTCCATTCTGTTCCGTTCTACTCGGGTTGATCATTCCATTCCATTCCATTCCATTCCATTCCATTCCATTCCATTCCATTCCATTCCATTCCATTCCATTCCGTTCTACTCGGGTTGATTCCATTCTATTCCATTCCATTCCATTCCTTTCCATTCGATTCCATCCCATTCCATTCCATTCCATTCCATTCCATTCCATTCCATTCCATTCTATTCTTCTCGGGTTGATTCCATTCCATTCCATTGCATTCTGTTCAGTTCCGTTCCGTTCCGTTCCATTCCGTTCTACTTTGGTTGATTCCATTCTATTCCATTCCATTCCATTCCATTCCATTCCATTCCATTCCATTCCGTTCCATTCTATTCTTCTCGGGTTGATTCCATTCCATTCCATTGCATTCTGTTCAGTTCCATTCCATTCCATTCCATTCCGTTTTACTCGGGTTGATCATTCCATTCCATTCCATTCCTTTCCATTCCGTTCCGTTCTGCTCGTGTTGATCATTCCATTAAATTCCATTCCATTCCATTCCATTCCATTCCATTCCATTCCATTCCATTCCATTCCTTTCCATTCGACTCCATTCCATTCCATTCCATTCCATTCCATTCCATTCCATTCCATTCCATTCCGTTCCGTTCTACTCGGGTTTATTCCATTCTATTCCATTCCATTCCGTTCTGCTCGGGTTGATCATTCCATGCCATTCCATTCCATTCCATTCCATTCCATTCCATTCCATTGCATTCCATTCCATTCCATTCCATTCCACTGCATTCCATTCCGTTCTACTCGGGTTCATTCCGTTCCATTCCATTGCATTCCATTCCATTCCATTCCATTCCATTCCATTCCATTCTACTCGGGTTGTTTCCATTCTATTCCATTCCATTCCATTCCATTGCATTCCATTCCATTCCATTCCATTCCATTCGATTCCATTCCATTCCATTCCATTCCGTTCTACACGGGTTCATTCCATTCCATTCCGTTCCGTTCCATTCCGTTCCGTTCCATTCCATTCCATTCCATTCCATTCCATTCCATTCCATTCCATTCCAATCCGTTCTACTCGGGTTGATTCCATTGCATTCCATTCCGTTCCGTTCCGTTCCGTTCCGTTCTACTCGGTTTGATTCCACTGTATTCCATTCCATTCCATTCCATTCCTTTCTACTCGGATTGATCATTCCATTCCATTCCATTCCATTCCATTCCATTCCATTCCATTCCATTCCGTTGCATTCCATTCCATTCCATTCCATTCCAGTCCATTCCGTTCTACTCGGGTTGAATCCGTTCTATTCCATTCCATTCCATTCCATTCCGTTCCATTCCATTCCATTCCATTCCATTCCATCCCGTTCAAATCGGGTTGATTCCATTATATTCCATTCCATTCCATTCCATTCCATTCCATTCCATTCCATTCCATTCCATTCCGTTCTACTCGGGTTGATCATTCCATTCCATTCCATTCCATTCCATTCCATTCCATTCCGTTCTACTCGGGTGGATCGTTCCATTCCATTCCATTCCGTTCCATTCCATTCCATTCCTTTCCATTCCGTTCTACACGGGTTCATTCCATTCTATTCCATTCCATTCCATTAGATTCCATTTGATTCCATTCCATTCCATTCCATTCCATTCCATTCCATTCCATTCCATTCCTTTCCATTCCATTCTATTCAATTCCATTCCGTTCTACTCAGGTTGATTCCCTTCCACTCCATCCCATTCCATTCCATTCCGTTACGTTCCGTTCTACTCGGGTTGATTCCATTCTATTCCATTCCATTCCATTCCATTCCGTTCTACTCGGGTTGATCATTCCATTCCATTCCATTCCATTCCATTCCATTCCATTCCATTCCATTCCATTCCATTCCATTCCATTTCATTCCGTTCTACTCGGGTTCTTTCCATTCCGTTCCATTCCATTCCGCTCTACTCGGGTTGATTCCATGCCACTCCATTCCATTCCGTTCCATTCCGTTCCGTTCCGTTCCGTTCTACTCGGGTTGAATCCATTCTATTCCATTCCATTCCATTCCATTCCATTCCATTCCATTCCATTCCATTCCATTCCGTTCTACTCGGGTTGATCATTCCATTCCATTCCGTTCTACTCGGGTTCATTCCATTCCATTCCGTTCCGTTCCATTCCGTTCCGTTCCATTCCATTCCATTCCATTCCATTCCGTTCTACTCGGGTTGATTCCATTCTATTCCATTCCATTCCATTATATTCCATTCCATTCCATTCCATTCCATTCCATACCGTTCCATTCCATTCCGTTCAACTCGGGTTGATTCCATTCTATTCCATTCCATTCCATTCCATTCCATTCCATTCCATTCCAATCCGTTCTACTCGGGTTGATTCCATTCCATTCCGTTCCGTTCCGTTCCGATCCGCTCCGTTCCGTTCTACTCGGGTTGATTCCACTCTATTCCATTCCATTCCATTCCATTCCATTCCATTCCATTCCATTCCGTTCTTCTCGGGTTGATCATTCCATTCCATTCCATTCCATTCCACTCCATTCCATTCCGTTCCGTTCTACCAGGGTTGATCATTCCATTCCATTCCATTCCATTCCATTCCATTCCATTCTACTCGGGATGATTCCATTCTATTCCATTCCATTCCATTCGATTCCATTCGATTCGATTCGATTCGATTCCATTCCATTCCATTCCATTCCGTTCTACTCAGGGTGATTCCATTCCATTCCATTCCATTCCTTTCCATTCCTTTCCATTCCATTCCATTCCATTCCATTCCATTCCATTCCATTCCATTCTACTCGGGTTGATTCCATTCTACTCAATTTCATTCTATTCGATTCCATTCGATTCCCTTCGATTCCATTCGATTCCATTCCATTCCATTCCATTCCATTCCATTCCATTCCATTCCATTCCATTCCATTCCGTTCTACTCGGGTTCATTCCATTCCATTCCGTTCCGTTCCATTCCGTTCCGTTCCATTCCATTCCATTCCATTCCATTCCGTTCTACTCGGGTTGATTCCATTCTATTCCATTCCATTCGATTCCATTCCATTCCATTCCATTCCATTCCATTCCATTCCATTCCATTCCATTCCATTCATTTCCATTCCGTTCAACTCGGGTTGATTCCATTCTATTCCATTCCATTCCATTCCATTCCATTCCATTCCATTCCATTCCAATCCGTTCTCCTCGGGTTGATTCCATTCCATTCCGTTCCGTTCCGTTTCGTTCCGTTCCGTTCCGTTCCTTTCCGTTCTACTCGGGTTGATTCCACTCTATTCCATTCCATTCCATTCCATTCCATTCCATTCCGTTCTACTCGGGTTGATCATTCCATTCCATTCCATTCCATTCCAATCCATTCCATTCCGTTCCGTTCTACTCGGGTTGATCATTCCATTCCATTCCATTCCATTCCATTCCATTCCATTCCATTCCATTCCATTCCATTCCATTCCATTCCATTCCATTCCATTGTATTCTTCTCGGGTTGATTCCATTCCATTCCATTGCATTCTGTTCAGTTCCGTTCCGTTCCGTTCCATTCCGTTCTACTTTGGTTGATTCCATTCTATTCCATTCCATTCCATTCCATTCCATTCCATTCCATTCCATTCCGTTTTACTCGGGTTGATCATTCCATTCCATTCCATTCCTTTCCATTCCATTCCGTTCTGCTCGGGTTGATCATTCCATTCCATTCCATTCCATTCCACTCCATTCCATTCCATTCCATTCCATTCCATTCCATTCCATTCCACTGCATTCCATTCCGTTCTACTCCGGTTCATTCCATTCCATTCCATTGCATTCCATTCCATTCCATTCCATTCTATTCCATTCCATTCTACTCGGGTTGATTCCATTCTATTCCATTCCATTCCATTCCATTCCATTCCATTCCATTCCATTCCATTCCATTCCATTCCATTCGATTCCATTCGACTCCATTCCATTCCATTCCATTCCATTCCATTCCATTACATTCCATTCCATTCCATTCCATTCCATTCCATTCCATTCCATTCCATTCCATTCTATTCAATTCCATTAAGTTCTACTCAGGTTGATTCCCTTCCAATCCATCCCGTTCCATTCCATTCCGTTCCGTTCCGTTCTACTCGGGTTGATTCCATTCCATTCCATTCCATTCCATTCCATTCCATTCCATTCCATTCCATTCCATTCCATTCCATTCCGTTCCGTACTACTCGGGTTGATTCCATTCTATTCCATTGCATTCCATTCGATTCCACTCGATTACATTCGATTCCGTTCGATTCCATTCCATTCCGTTCCATTCCATTCCATTCCGTTCTACTCGTGTTGATTCCATTCCACTCCATTCCTTTCCGTTCCATTCCATTCCATTCCATTCCATTCCATTCCATTCCATTCTGTTCTACTCGGGTTGATCATTCCATTCCATTCCCTGCCATTCCATTCCATTCCATTCCATTCCATTCCGTTCCATTCCATTCCATTCCATTCCATTCCATTCCATTCCGTTCAACTCGGGTTGATTCCATTCCATTCCATTCCATTCCATTCCATTCCATTCCATTCCATTCCATTCCATTCCATTCCATTCCGTTCAACTCGGGTTGATTCCATTCTATTCCATTCCATTCCATTCCATTCCATTCAATTCCATTCCATTCCATTCCAATCCGTTCTACTCGGGTTGATTCCATTCCATTCCATTCCGTTCCGTTCCGTTCCATTCCGTTCCGTTCTACTCGGGTTGATTCCACTCTATTCCATTCCATTCCATTCCATTCCTTTCTACTCGGATTGATCATTCCATTCCATTCCATTCCATTCCATTCCATTCCATTCCATTTCATTCCATTCCGTTCCATTCTACTTGGGTTGATCATTCCTTTCCATTCCATTCCATTCCATTCCATTCCAATCCATTCAATTCCGTTCTACTCGGGTTCATTCCATTCCATTCCATTCCTTTCCATTCCACTCCATACCATTCCATTCCGTTCCACTCGGGTTGATTCCATTCCATTCAATTCCATTCCATTCCATTCCATTCCATTCCATTCCATTCCATTCCATTCGGTTGATTCCATTCTATTCCATTCCATTCCATTCGATTCCATTCGATTCGATTCGATTCTATTCCATTCCATTCCATTCCATTCCATTCCGTTCTACTCGGGTTCATTCCATTCCGTTCCGTTCCGTTCCGTTCCATTCCATTCCATTCCATTCCGTTCTACTCGGGTTGATTCCATTCTACTCCATTCCATTCCATTCGATTCCATTCCATTCCATTCCATTCCATTCCGTTCTACTCGGGTTCATTCCATTCCGTTACGTTCCGTTCCATTCCGTTCCGTTCCATTCCATTCCATTCCATTCCATTCCATTCCATTCCATTCCATTCCGTTCTACTCGGGTTGATTCCATTCTATTCCATTCCATTCCATTCCATTCCATTCCATTCCATTCCATTCCAATCCGTTCTACTCGGGTTGATTCCGTTCCATTCCGTTCTATTCCGTTCCATTCCATTCCATTCCATTCCATTCCATTCCATTCTACTCGGGTTGATTCCATTCTATTCCATTCCATTCCATTCCATTCCATTCCATTCCATTCCATTCCATTCCATTCCATTCCATTCCGTTCAACTCGGGTTGATTCCATTCTATTCCATTCCATTCCATTCTATTCCATTCCATTCCATTCCATTCCATTCCGTTCTACTCGGATTGATTCCATTCCATTCCATTCCGTTCCGTTCCATTCCGTTCCGTTCCGTTCTACTCGGGTTGATTCCACTCTATTCCATTCCATTCCGTTCAATTCCATTCCATTCCGTTCCACTCGGGTTGATCATTCCATTCCATTCCATTGCATTCCATTCCGTTCCATTCCATTCCATTCTACTCGGGTTGCTCTTTCCATTCCATTCCATTCCATTCCATTCCATTCCATTCCGTTCTTCTCGTGTTGATTCCATTCTATTCCACTCCATTCCATTCCATTCCATTCCATTCCAATCCATTCCATTCCATTCCATTCCATTCCCTTCCGTTCTACTCGAGTTCATTCCATTCCGTTCCGTTCCGTTCTGTTCCGTTCCATTCCATTCCATTCCATTCCGCTCTACTCGCGTTGATTCCATACTACTCCATTCCATTCCATTCGATTCCATTCCATTCCATTCCGTTCTACTCGGGTTGATTCCATTCTATTCCATTCCATTCCATTCCATTCCATTCCATTCCATTCCATTCCATTCCATTCCATTGCATTCCATTCCGTTCTACTCAGGTTGATTCCATTCCATTCCATTCCATTCCGTTCCATTCCGCTCCGTTCCGTTCCGTTCTACTCGTGTTTATTCCATTCTATTCCATTCCATTCCATTCCATTCCATTCCATTCCATTCCATTCCATTCTACTCGGGTTGATTCCATTCTATTCCATTCCATTCCATTCCATTCCATTCCAATCCATTCCATTCCATTCCAATCCGTTCTACTCGGGTTGATTCCGTTCCATTCCGTTCCGTTCCATTCCATTCCATTTCGTTCTACTCGGGTTGATTCCATTCTATTCCATTCCATTCCATTCCATTCCACTCCTTTCCATTCCATTCCATTCCATTCCATTCCATTCCATTCCATTCCATTCCATTCCACTCCTTTCCATTCCATTCCATTCCATTCCATTCCATTCCATTCCATTCCGTTCTACTCGGGTTGATTACATTCTATTCCACTCCATTCCATTCCATTCCATTCCATTCCATTCCAATCCATTCCATTCCATTCCATTCCATTCCATTCCATTCCGTTCTACTCGGGTTGATTCCATTCTACTCCATTCCATTCCATTCGATTCCATTCCATTCCTTTCCATTCCATTCCAATCCATTCCATTCCATTCCATTCCATTCCATTGCATTCCATTCCGTTCTACTCAGGTTGATTCCATTGCATTCCATTCCATTCTTTTCCATTCCATTCCATTCCATTCCATTCCATTGCAATCCGTCCTACTCGGGTTGATTCCGTTCCATTCCGTTCCATTCCGTTCCGTTCCATTCCATTCCATTCCATTCCATTCCGTTCTACTCGGGTTGATTCCATTCTATTCCATTCCATTCCATTCCACTCCATACCATTCCATTCCGTTCTACTCGGGTTGATTCCATTCTATTCCATTCCATCCCATTCCATTCCATTCCATTCCATTCCATTCCATTCCATTCCATTCCATTCTACTCGGTTGATTCCATTCTATTCCATTCCATTCCATTCGATTCCATTCGATTCGATTCGATTCCATTCCATTCCATTCCATTCCATTCCATTCCGTTCTACTCGGGTTCATTCCATTCCGTTTCGTTCCGTTCTGTTCCGTTCCGTTCCATTCCATTCCATTCCATTCCATTCCATTCCATTCCATTCCATTCCATTCCGTTCTACTCGGGTTGATTCCATTCTATTCCATTCCATTCCATTCCATTCGATTCCATTCGATTCCATTCCATTCCATTCCATTCCATTCCATTCCATTCCATTCAATTCTATTCTACTCGGGTTGATTCCATTCCATTCCATTGCATTCTGTTCCGTTCCATTCTGTTCCGTTCCGTTCCGTTCTACTCTGGTTGATTCCATTCTATTCCATTCCATTCCATTCCATTCCATTCCGTTCCATTCCATTCCGTTCTACTCGGGTTGATTCCATTCCGTTCTGTTCCGCTCCGTTCCATTCCGTTCTACTCGGGTTTACTCCATTCTATTCCATTCCATTGCATTCCATTGCATTCCATTCCATTCCATTCCATTCCATTCCATTCCATTCCATTCCATTCCGTTCTGCTCGGGTTGATCTTTCCATTCCATTCCATTCCATTCCATTCCATTCCATTCCATTCCATTCCATTCCATTCCTTTCCTTTCCATTCGATTCCATTCCATTCCATTCCATTCCATTCCGTTCTACTCGGGTTGATTCCATTCCGTTCCGTTCCGCTCCGTTCCGTTCCGTTCTACTTGGGTTTACTCCATTCTATTCCATTCCATTGCATTCCATTCCATTCCATTCCATTCCATTCCATTCCATTCCATTCCGTTCTGCTCGGGTTGATCATTCCATTCCATTCCATTCCATTCCATTCCATTCCATTCCATTCCATTCCATTCCATTCCATTCCACTCCTTTCCACTCCATTCCATTCCATTCCATTCCATTCCATTCCGTTCCATTCCATTCCATTCCACTCCTTTCCATTCCATTCCATTCCATTCCATTCCATTCCATTCCATTCCATTCCATTCCATTCCACTCCTTTCCATTCCATTCCATTCCATTCCATTCCATTCCATTCCACTCCTTTCCATTCCATTCCATTCCATTCCATTCCATTCCACTCTTTCCATTCCATTCCATTCCACTCCACTCCATTCCATTCCATTCCATTCTATTCCGTTCCGTACTGCTCGGGTTGATCAATCCATTCCATTCCATTCCATTCCATTCCATTCCATTCCATTCCATTCCATTCCATTCCATTCCGTTCTACTCGGGTTGATTCCATTCTATTCAATTCCATTCCAATCCATTCCGCTCCATTCCATTCCATTCCATTCCTTTCCATTCCATTCCGTTCTACTCGGGTTCATTCCATTCCATTCCGTTCTGTTCCATTCCGTTCCGTTCCATTCCATTCCATTCCATTCCGTTCTACTCGGGTTGATTCTATTCCATTCCATTCCATTCCATTCTATTCCATTGAATTCCATTCCATTCCATTCCATTCCATTCCATTCCATTCCATTCCATTCCATTCCATTCCATTCCGTTCTACTCGGGTTGATTCCATTCCGTTCCATTCCGTTCCGTTCCGTTCTACTCGGGTTGATTCCATTCTATTCCATTCCTTTCCATTCCATTCCATTCCATTCCATTCCTCTCTGTTCCATTCCATTGCGTTCTACTTGGGTTGATCATTCCATTCCATTCCATTCCATTCCATTCAATTCCATTCCGTTCCGTTCTACTCGGGTGGATCATTCCATTCCATTCCATTCCATTCCATTCCATTCCATTCCATTCCATTCCATTCCATTCCGTTCCATTCTACTCGGGTTAATTCCACTCCATTCCTTTCCGTTCCATTCTTTCCGTTCCATTCTACTCGGGTTCATTCCACTCCATTCCTTTCCGTTCCATTCCTTTCCGTTCCATTCCATTCCATTCCATTCCATTCCATTCCGTTCAGCTCAGGATGATTCCATTCTATTCCATTCCATTCCATTCCATTCTTTCCATTCCATTCAATTCCATTCCATTCCATTCCATTCCATTCCATTCCATTCCATTCCATTCCATTCCATTCCATTCCATTCCGTTCTACTCGGGTTAATTCCATTCCATTCCATTCCATTCCATTCCATTCCATTCCATTCCATTCCATTCCATACCAATCCATTCCATTCCATTGCATTTCGTTCTACTCGGATTCATTCCGTTCCTTTCAGTTCTGTTCCGTTCCATTCCATTCCATTCCATTCCATTCCATTCCATTCCATTCCGTTCTACTCGGGTTGATTCCATTCTATTCCATTCCATTCCATTCGATTCCATTCCATTCGATTCCATTCCAATCCATTCCATTCCATTCCATTGCATTCCATTCCGTTCTACTCGGGTTCTTTCCATTCCATTCCGTTCCGTTCCGTTCCTTTCCGTTCCGTTCCATTCCATTCCATTCCATTCCATTCCATTCCGTTCTACTCGGGTTGATTCCATTCTATTCCATTCCATTCCATTCCATTCCATTCCATTCCGTTCTACTCGGGTTGATTCCATTCCATTCCGTTCCGTTCCGTTCCATTCCGTTCCATTCCGTTCTACTCGGGATGATTCCATTCTATTCCATTCCATTCCTTTCCATTCCATTCCATTCCATTCCATTCCATTCTGTTCTACTCGGGTTGATCATTCCATTCCATTCCATGCCATTCCATTCCATTCCATTCCATTCCATTCCATTCCATTCCACTCCTTTCTAGTCGGGTTCATTCCGTTCCATTCCTTTCCATTCCGTCCCATTCCGTTCCGTTCCGTTCCGTTCTATTCCATTCCATTCCATTCCATTCCGTTCTACTCGGGTTGATTCCATTCTATTCCGTTCCATTCCATTCCATTCCATTCCATTCCATTCCATTCCATTCCATTCCATTCCATTCCATTCCATTCCGTTCTACTCGGGTTGATTCCATTCCGTTCCGTTCCGTTCCGTTCCGTTAAGTTCCGTTCTACTCTGGTTGATTCCATTCTATTCCATTCCATTCCATTCCATTCCATTCCATTCTATTCCATTCCATTCCGTTCTACTCGGGTTGATCATTCAATTCCATTCCATTCCATTCCATTCCATTCCATTCCATTCCATTCCATTCTGTTCCGTTCTACTCGGGTTGATCATTCCATTCCATTCCATTCCATTCCATTCCATTCCATTCCATTCCATTCCATTCCATTCCATTCCATTCCGTTCTACTCCGGTTGATTCCATTCTATTCCATTCCATTCCATTCCTTTCCATTCGATTCCATTCCATTCCATTCCATTCCATTCCATTCCATTCCATTCCATTCCATTCCATTCCATTCCATTCCGTTCTACTCGGGTTGATTCCATTCCGTTCCGTTCCGTTCCGTTCCGTTCTACTCGGGTTGATTCCATTCTATTCCATTCCTTTCCATTCCATTCCATTCCATTCCATTCCTCTCTGTTCCATTCCATTGCGTTCTACTTGGGTTGATCATTCCATTCCATTCCATTCCATTCCATTCAATTCCATTCCGTTCCGTTCTACTCGGGTGGATCATTCCATTCCATTCCATTCCATTCCATTCCATTCCATTCCATTCCATTCCATTCCATTCCATTCCATTTCATTCCGTTCCGCTCTACTCGGGTTGATTCCATTCTATTCCATTCCATTCCATTCGATTCCACTCGATTCCATTCGATTCCTTTCGATTCCATTCCATTCCATTCCATTCCATTCCGTTCTACTCGTGTTGATTCCATTCCACTCCATTCCTTTCCGTTCCATTCCATTCCATTCCATTCCATTCCATTCCGTTCTACTCTGGTTGATCATTCCATTCCATTCCTTTCCATTCCATTCCATTCCGTTCCATTCTACTCGGGTTAATTCCACTCCATTCCTTTCCGTTCCATTCTTTCCGTTCCATTCTACTCGGGTTCATTCCACTCCATTCCTTTCCGTTCCATTCCTTTCCGTTCCATTCCATTCCATTCCATTCCATTCCATTCCGTTCAGCTCAGGATGATTCCATTCTATTCCATTCCATTCCATTCCATTCTTTCCATTCCATTCAATTCCATTCCATTCCATTCCATTCCATTCCATTCCATTCCATTCCATTCCATTCCATTCCATTCCATTCCGTTCTACTCGGGTTAATTCCATTCTATTCCATTCCATTCCATTCCATTCCATTCCATTCCATACCAATCCATTCCATTCCATTGCATTTCGTTCTACTCGGATTCATTCCGTTCCTTTCAGTTCTGTTCCGTTCCATTCCATTCCATTCCATTCCATTCCATTCCATTCCATTCCATTCCATTCCGTTCTACTCGGGTTGATTCCATTCTATTCCATTCCATTCCATTCGATTCCATTCCGTTCGATTCCATTCCAATCCATTCCATTCCATTCCATTGCATTCCATTCAGTTCTACTCGGGTTCTTTCCATTCCATTCCGTTCCGTTCCGTTCCTTTCCGTTCCGTTCCATTCCATTCCATTCCATTCCATTCCATTCCGTTCTACTCGGGTTGATTCCATTCTATTCCATTCCATTCCATTCCATTCCATTCCATTCCGTTCTACTCGGGTTGATTCCATTCCATTCCGTTCCGTTCCGTTCCATTCCGTTCCGTTCCGTTCTACTCGGGTTGATTCCATTCTATTCCATTCCATTCCTTTCCATTCCATTCCATTCCATTCCATTCCATTCTGTTCTACTCGGGTTGATCATTCAATTCCATTCCATGCCATTCCATTCCATTCCATTCCATTCCATTCCATTCCATTCCACTCCTTTCTAGTCGGGTTCATTCCGTTCCATTCCTTTCCATTCCGTCCCATTCCGTTCCGTTCCGTTCCGTTCTATTCCATTCCATTCCATTCCATTCCGTTCTACTCGGGTTGATTCCATTCTATTCCGTTCCATTCCATTCCATTCCATTCCATTCCATTCCATTCCATTCCATTGCATTCCATTCCATTCCATTCCGTTCTACTCGGGTTGATTCCATTCCGTTCCGTTCCGTTCCGTTCCATTAAGTTCCGTTCTACTCTGGTTGATTCCATTCTATTCCATTCCATTCCATTCCATTCCATTCCATTCCATTCCATTCTATTCCATTCCATTCCGTTCTACTCGGGTTGATCATTCAATTCCATTCCATTCCATTCCATTCCATTCCATTCCATTCCATTCCATTCTGTTCCGTTCTACTCGGGTTGATCATTCCATTCCATTCCATTCCATTCCATTCCATTCCATTCCATTCCATTCCATTCCATTCCGTTCTACTCCGGTTGATTCCATTCTATTCCATTCCATTCCATTCCTTTCCATTCGATTCCATTCCATTCCATTCCATTCCATTCCATTCCGTTCCATTCCATTCTATTCTACTCGGGTTGATTCCATTCCATTCCATTGCATTGTGTTCAGTTCCGTTCCGTTCCGTTCCGTTCCGTTCTACTTTGGTTGATTCCATTCTATTCCATTCCATTCCATTCCATTCCATTCCATTCCATTCCATTCCATTCCGTTTTACTCGGGTTGATCATTCCATTCCATTCCATTCCTTTCCATTCCGTTCCGTTCTGCTCGTGTTGATCATTCCATTCCATTCCATTCCATTCCATTCCATTCCATTCCATTCCTTTCCATTCCACTCCATTCCATTCCATTCCATTCCATTCCATTCCATTCCATTCCATTCCATTCCGTTCCGTTCTCGGGTTTATTCCATTCTATTCCATTCCATTCCGTTCTGCTCGGGTTGATCATTCCATTCCATTCCATTCCATTCCATTCCATTCCATTCCATTCCATTCCATTCCGTTGCGTTCCATTCCATTCCATTCCATTCCAGTCCATTCCGTTCTACTCGGGTTGAATCCATTCTATTCCATTCCATTCCATTCCATTCCGTTCCATTCCATTCCATTCCATTCCATTCCATTCCATTCTACTCGGGTTGATTCCATTCTATTCCATTCCATTCCATTCCATTCCATTCCATTCCATTCCATTCCGTTCTACTCGGGTTGATCACTCCATTCCATTCCATTCCATTCCATTTCATTCCATTCCATTCCATTCCATTCCGTTCTACTCGGGTGGATTATTCCATTCCATTCCATTCCGTTCCATTCCATTCCATTCCATTCCATTCCGTTCTACTTGGGTTGATTCCATTCTATTCCATTCCATTCCATTAGATTCCATTTGATTCCATTCCATTCCATTCCATTCCATTCCATTCCATTCCATTCCATTCCATTCCATTCTATTCAATTCCATTCCGTTCTACTCAGGTTGATTCCCTTCCACTCCATCCCGTTCCATTCCATTCCGTTCCGTTCCGTTTTACCCGGGTTGATTCCATTCCATTCCATTCCATTCCATTCCATTCCATTCCATTCCATTCCATTCCATTCCGTTCCGTTCTACTCGGGTTGATTCCATTCCATTCCGTTCCATTCCGTTCCATTCCGTTCCGTTCCGTTCCGTTCTATTCCATTCCATTCCATTCCATTCCGTTCTACTCTGGTTGATTCCATTCTATTACGTTCCATTCCATTCCATTCCATTCCATTCCATTCCATTCCATTCCATTCCATTCCATTCCATTCCGTTCTACTCGGGTTGATTCCATTCCGTTCCGTTCCGTTCCGTTCCGTTAAGTTCCGTTCTACTCTGGTTGATTCCATTCTATTCCATTCCATTCCATTCCATTCCATTCCATTCCATTCCATTCTATTCCATTCCATTCCGTTCTACTCGGGTTGATCATTCAATTCCATTCAATTCCATTCGACTCCATTCCATTCGATTCCATTTCATTCCGCTCCGCTCTACTCGGATTGATCATTCCATTCCATTCCATTCCATTCCATTCCATTCCATTCCATTCCATTCCATTCCTTTCCATTCCATTCCATTCCATTCCATTCCATTCCATTCCATTCCATTCCATTCTATTCCGTTCTACTCGGGTTGATTCCATTCCGTTCCGTTCCGCTCCGTTCCGTTCCGTTCTACTTGGGTTTACTCCATTCTATTCCATTTAATTGCATTCCATTCCATTCCATTCCATTCCATTCCATTCCATTCCATTCCATTCCGTTCTGCTCGGGTTGATCATTCCATTCCATTCCATTCCATTCCATTCTATTCCATTCCATTCCACTCCATTCCATTCCATTCCATTCCACTCCTTTCCATTCCATTCCATTCCATTCCATTCAATTCCATTCCATTCCATTACACTGCTTTCCATTCCATTCCATTCCATTCCATTCCATTCCACTCCTTTCCATTCCATTCCATTCCATTCCATTCCATTCCATTCCACTCCTTTCCATTCCATTCCATTCCACTCCATTCCATTCCATTCCATTCCATTCTATTCCTTTCCGTTCTGCTCGGGTTGATCATTCCATTCCATTCCTTTCCATTCCATTCCATTCCATTCCATTCCGTTCTACTCGGGTTGATTCCATTCTATTCAATTCCATTCCAATCCATTCCGCTCCATTCCATTCCATTCCATTCCATTCCATTCCATTCCGTTCTATTCGTGTTCATTCCATTAAATTCCGTTCTGTTCCATTCCGTTCCGTTCCATTCCATTCCATTCCATTCCGTTCTACTTGGCTTGATTCTATTCCATTCCATTCCATTCCATTCTATTCCATTGAATTCCATTCCATTCCATTCCGTTGCATTCCATTCCATTCCATTCCATTCCTGTCCATTCCGTTCTACTCGGGTTGAATCCATTCTATTCCATTCCATTCCATTCCATTCCATTCCATTCCATTCCATTTCATTCCGTTCAACTCGGGTTGATTCCATTCTATTCCATTCCATTCCATTCCATTCCATTCCATTCCGTTCTACTCGGGTTGATCATTCCATTCCATTCCATTCCATTCCATTCCATTCCATTCCATTCCATTCCATTCCATTCCATTCCATTCCATTCCGTTCTACTCGGGTGGATCGTTCCCTTCCATTCCATTCCATTCCATTCCATTCCATTCCATTCTATTCAATTCCATTCCGTTCTACTCAGGTTGATTCCCTTCCACTCCATCCCGTTCCATTCCATTCCGTTCCGTTCCGTTCTACTCGGGTTGATTCCATTCTATTCCATTCCATTCCATTCCATTCCGTTCTACTAGGGTTGATCATTCCATTCCATTCTATTCCATTCCATTCCATTCCATTGCATTCCATTCCATTCCATTCCGTTCTACTCGGGTTCTTTCTATTCCGTTCCATTCCATTCCGTTCTACTCGGGTTGATTCCATGCCACTCCATTCCATTCCGTTCCATTCCGTTCCGTTCCGTTCCGTTCTACTCGGGTTGATCATTCCATTCCATTCCATTCCATTCCATTCCATTCCGTTCTACTCGGGTTGATTCCATTCTATTCCATTCCATTCCATTCCATTCCATTCCATTCGATTCCATTCCATTCCATTCCATTCCATTCCATTCCATTCCGTTCTACTCAGGTTGATTCCATTCCATTCCATTCCATTCCTTTCCATTCCTTTCCATTCCATTCCATTCCATTCCATTCCATTCCATTCCATTCCATTCCATTCTACTCGGGTTGATTCCATTCTACTCAATTCCATTCTATTCGATTCCATTCGATTCCCTTCGATTCCATTCGATTCCATTCCATTCCATTCCATTCCATTCCATTCCATTCCATTCCATTCCGTTCTACTCGGGTTCATTCCATTCCATTCCGTTCCGTTCCATTCCGTTCCGTTCCATTCCATTCCATTCCATTCCATTCCGTTCTACTCGGGTTGATTCCATTCTATTCCATTCCATTCGATTCCATTCCATTCCATTCCATTCCATTCCATTCCATTCCATTCCATTCCATTCCATTCCGTTCAACTCGGGTTGATTCCATTCTATTCCATTCCATTCCATTCCATTCCATTCCATTCCATTCCATTCCATTCCATTCCAATCCGTTCTCCTCGGGTTGATTCCATTCCATTCCGTTCCGTTCCGTTTCGTTCAGTTCCGTTCCGTTCCGTTCTACTCGGGTTGATTCCACTCTATTCCATTCCATTCCATTCCATTCCATTCCATTCCATTCCGTTCTACTCGGGTTGATCATTCCATTCCATTCCATTCCATTCCAATCCATTCCATTCCGTTCCGTTATACTCGGGTTGATCATTCCATTCCATTCCATTCCATTCCATTCCATTCCATTCCATTCCATTCCATTCCGTTCTACTCGGGTTGATTCCATTCTATTCCAATCCATTCCATTCCATTCCATTCCATTCCTTTCCGTTCTACTTGAGTTCATTCCATTCCGTTCCGTTCCGTTCCTTTCCGTTCCATTCTATTCCATTCCATTCCGTTCTACTCGAGTTGATTCCATTCTACTCCATTCCATTCCATTCGATTCCATTCCGTTCTACTCGGGTTAATCATTCCATTCCATTCCATTCCATTCCATTCCATTCCATTCCATTCCATTCCATTCCATTCCATTCCGTTGCATTCCATTCCATTCCATTCCATTCCTGTCCATTCCTTTCTACTCGGGTTGAATCCATTCTATTCCATTCCATTCCATTCCATTCCATTCCATTCCATTCCATTCCATTCCATTCCGTTCAACTCGGGTTGATTCCATTCTATTCCATTCCATTCCATTCCATTCCATTCCATTCCATTCCGTTCTACTCGGGTTGATCATTCCATTCCATTCCATTCCATTCCATTCCATTCCATTCCATTCCATTCCGTTCTATTCGGGTGGATCGTTCCATTCCATTCCATTCTGTTCCATTCCATTCCATTCCTTTCCATTCCGTTCTACTCGGGTTGATTCCATTCTATTCCATTCCATTCCATTAGATTCCATTTGATTCCATTCCATTCCATTACATTCCATTCCATTCCATTCCATTCTATTCAATTCCATTCCGTTCAACTCAGGTTGATTCCCTTCCACTCCATCCCGTTCCATTCCATTCCGTTCCATTCCGTTCTACTCGGGTTGATTCTATTCTATTCCATTCCATTCCATTCCATTCCGTTCTACTCGGGTTGATCATTCCATTCCATTCCATTCCATTCCATTCCATTCCATTCCATTCCATTCCATTCCATTCCGTTCTACTCGGGTTCTTTCCTTTCCGTTCCATTCCATTCCGTTCTACTCGGGTTGATTCCATGCCACTCCATTCCATTCCGTTCCATTCCGTTCCGTTCCATTCCGTTCTACTCGGGTTGAATCCATTCTATTCCATTCCATTCCATTCCATTCCATTCCATTCCATTCCATTCCATTCCATTCCGTTCTACTCGGGTTGATCATTCCATTCCATTCCGTTCTACTCGGGTTCATTCCATTCCATTCCGTTCCGTTCCATTCCGTTCCGTTCCATTCCATTCCTTTCCATTCCATTCCGTTCTACTCGGGTTGATTCCATTCTATTCCATTCCATTCCATTCCATTCCATTCCATTCCATTCCATTCCATTCCATTCCATACCGTTCCATTCCATTCCGTTCAACTCGGGTTGATTCCATTCTATTCCATTCCATTCCATTCCATTCCATTCCATTCCATTCCATTCCATTCCATTCCATTCCATACCGTTCCATTCCATTCTGTTCAACTCGGGTTGATTCCATTCTATTCCATTCCATTCCATTCCATTCCATTCCATTCCAATCCGTTCTACTCGGGTTGATTCCATTCCATTCCGTTCCGTTCCGTTCCGATCCGCTCCGTTCCGTTCTACTCGGGTTGATTCCACTCCATTCCATTCCATTCCATTCCATTCCATTCCATTCCATTCCATTCCGTTCTACTCGGGTTGATCATTCCATTCCATTCCATACCATTCCACTCCATTCCATTCCGTTCCGTTCTACTCGGGTTGATCATTCCATTCCATTCCATTCCATTCCATTCCATTCCATTCCATTCCATTCTACTCGGGTTGATTCCATTCTATTCCATTCCATTCCATTCCATTCCATTCCATTCGATTCCATTCCATTCCATTCCATTCCATTCCGTTCTACTCAGATTGATTCCATTCCATTCCATTCCATTCCTTTCCATTCCTTTCCATTCCATTCCATTCCATTCCATTCCATTTCATTCCACTCGGGTTGATTCCATTCTACTCAATTCCATTCTATTCGATTCCATTCGATTCCCTTCGATTCCATTCGATTCCATTCCATTCCATTCCATTCCATTCCATACCGTTCTACTCGGGTTCATTCCATTCCATTCCGTTCTGTTCCATTCCGTTCCGTTCCATTCCATTCCATTCCGTTCCATTCCATTCCATTCCATTCCATTCCATTCCGTTCTACTCGGGTTCATTCCATTCCGTTCCGTTCCGTTCCGTTCCGTTCTGTTCCGTTCTACTCGGGTTGATTCCATTCTATTCCATTCCTTTCCATTCCATTCCATTCCATTCCATTCCATTCCATTCCATTCCATTCCATTCCATTCCTCTCTGTTCCATTCCATTCCGTTCTACTTGGGTTGATCATGCCATTCCATTCCATTCCATTCCATTCAATTCCATTCCGTTCCGTTCTACTCGGGTGGATCATTCCATTCCATTCCATTCCATTCCATTCCATTCCATTCCATTCCATTCCATTCCGTTCCGTTCTACTCGGGTTGATTCCATTCTATTCCATTCCATTCCATTCGATTCCACTCGATTCCATTCGATTCCGTTCGATTCCATTCCATTGCATTCCATTCCATTCCATTCCGTTCAACTCGGGTTGATTCCATTCTATTCCATTCCATTACATTCAATTCCATTCCATTCCATTCCAATCCGTTCTACTCGGGTTGATTCCATTCCATTCCGTTCCGTTCCGTTCCGTTCTGTTCGGTTCTACTCGGGTTGATTCCACTCTATTCCATTCCATTCCGTTCCATTCCATTCCATTCCGTTCTACTCGGGTTGATCATTCCATTCCATTCCATTCCATTCCATTCCATTCCATTCCGTTCTACTCTGGTTGATCTTTCCATTCCATTCCATTCCATTCCATTCCATTCCATTCCATTCCATTCTGTTCTACTCGGGTTGATTCCATTCTATTCCACTCCATTCCATTCCATTCCTTTCCATTCCATTCCAATCCATTCCATTCCATTCCATTCCATTCCATTCCATTCCAATCCGTTCTACTCGGGTTGATTCCATTCCATTTCATTCCGTTCCGTTCCGTTCCGTTCTGTTCCGTTCCGTTCTACTCGGGTTGATTCCACTCTATTCCATTCCATTCCATTCCATTCCTTTCTACTCGGATTCATCATTCCATTCCATTCCATTCCATTCCATTCCATTCCATTCCATTCCATTTCATTCCATTCCGTTCCATTCTACTTGGGTTGATCATTCCTTTCCATTCCATTCCATTCCATTCCATTCCAATCCATTCAATTCCGTTCTACTCGGGTTCATTACTTTCCATTCCATTCCTTTCCATTCCACTCCATACCATTCCATTCCGTTCTACTTGGGTTGATTCCATTCTATTCAATTCCATCCCATTCCATTCCATTCCATTCAATTCCATTCCATTCCATTCCATTCCATTCCATTCCATTCGATTCCATTCGATTCCATTCCATTCCATTCCATTCCATTCCATTCCATTCCATTCCATTCCATTCTATTCTACTCGGGTTGATTCCATTCCATTCCATTGCATTCTGTTCCGTTCCATTCTGTTCTGTTCCGTTCCGTTCTACTCTGGTTGATTCCATTCTATTCCATTCCATTCCATTCCATTCCATTCCATTCCATTCCATTCCATTCTGTTCTACTCGGGTTGATCATTCCATTCCATTCCATGCCATTCCATTCCATTCCATTCCGTTCCATTCCATTCCATTCCATTCCATTCCATTCCGTTCAACTCGGGTTGATTCCATTCCATTCCATTCCATTCCATTCCATTCCATTCCATTCCATTCCATTCCATTCCATTCCATTCCGTTCAACTCGGGTTGATTCCATTCTATTCCATTCCATTCCATTCCATTCCATTCAATTCCATTCCATTCCATTCCAATCCGATCAACTCGGGTTGATTCCATTCCATTCCATTACGTTCCGTTCCGTTCCGTTCCGTTCCGTTCTACTCCGGTTGATTCCACTCTATTCCATTCCATTCCATTCCATTCCTTTCTACTCGGATTGATCATTCCATTCCATTCCATTCCATTCCATTCCATTCCATTCCATTTCATTCCATTCCGTTCCATTCTACTTGGGTTGATCATTCCTTTCCATTCCATTCCATTCCATTCCATTCCAATCCATTCAATTCCGTTCTACTCGGGTTCATTCCATTCCATTCCATTCCTTTCCATTCCACTCCATACCATTCCATTCCATTCTACTCGGGTTGATTCCATTCCATTCAATTCCATTCCATTCCATTCCATTCCATTCCATTCCATTCCATTCCATTCCATTCCACTCGGTTGATTCCATTCTATTCCATTCCATTCCATTCGATTCCATTCGATTCGATTCGATTCTATTCCATTCCATTCCATTCCATTCCATTCCGTTCTACTCGGGTTCATTCCATTCCGTTCCGTTCCGTTCCGTTCCATTCCATTCCATTCCATTCCGTTCTACTCGGGTTGATTCCTTTTTACTCCATTCCATTCCATTCGATTCCATTCCATTCCATTCCATTCCATTCCGTTCTACTCGGGTTCATTCCATTCCGTTACGTTCCGTTCCATTCCGTTCCGCTCCATTCCATTCCATTCCATTCCATTCCATTCCATTCCATTCCATTCCATTCCGTTCTACTCGGGTTGATTCCATTCTATTCCATTCCATTCCATTCCATTCCATTCCATTCCATTCCATTCCATTCCATTCCATTCCATTCCATTCCATTCCAATCCGTTCTACTCGGGTTGATTCCGTTCCATTCCGTTCTATTCCGTTCCATTCCATTCCATTCCATTCCATTCCATTCCGTTCTACTCGGGTTGATTCCATTCTATTCCATTCCATTCCATTCCATTCCATTCCATTCCATTCCATTCCATTCCATTCCATTCCGTTCAACTCGGGTTGATTCCATTCTATTCCATTCCATTCCATTCTATTCCATTCCATTCCATTCCATTCCATTCCGTTCTACTCGGATTGATTCCATTCCATTCCATTCCGTTCCGTTCCATTCCGTTCCGTTCCGTTCTACTCGGGTTGATTCCACTCTATTCCATTCCATTCCGTTCAATTCCATTCCATTCCGTTCCACTCGGGTTGATCATTCCATTCCATTCCATTGCATTCCATTCCGTTCCATTCCGTTCCATTCTACTCGGGTTGCTCTTTCCATTCCATTCCATTCCATTCCATTCCATTCCATTCCGTTCTACTCGTGTTGATTCCATTCTATTCCACTCCATTCCATTCCATTCCATTCCATTCCAATCCATTCCTTTCCATTCCATTCCATTCCCTTCCGTTCTACTCGAGTTCATTCCATTCCGTTCCGTTCCGTTCTGTTCCGTTCCATTCCATTCCATTCCATTCCGCTCTACTCGCGTTGATTCCATACTACTCCATTCCATTCCATTCGATTCCATTCCATTCCATTCCATTCCATTCCGTTCTACTCGGGTTGATTCCATTCTATTCCATTCCATTCCATTCCATTCCATTCCATTCCATTCCATTCCATTCCATTCCATTGCATTCCATTCCGTTATACTCAGGTTGATTCCATTCCATTCCATTCCATTCCGTTCCATTCCGCTCCGTTCCGTTCCGTTCTACTCGTGTTTATTCCATTCTATTCCATTCCATTCCATTCCATTCCATTCCATTCCATTCCATTCCATTCCATTCCATTCCATTCCATTCCATTCTACTCGGGTTGATTCCATTCTATTCCATTCCATTCCATTCCATTCCATTCCAATCCATTCCATTCCATTCCAATCCGTTCTACTCGGGTTGATTCCGTTCCATTCCGTTCCGTTCCATTCCATTCCATTTCGTTCTACTCGGGTTGACTCCATTCTATTCCATTCCATTCCATTCCATTCCACTCCTTTCCATTCCATTCCATTCCATTCCATTCCATTCCATTCCATTCCATTCCATTCCATTCCATTCCATTCCACTCCTTTCCATTCCATTCCATTCCATTCCATTCCATTCCATTCCATTCCATTCCGTTCTACTCGGGTTGATTACATTCTATTCCACTCCATTCCATTCCATTCCATTCCATTCCATTCCATTCCAATCCATTCCATTCCATTCCATTCCATTCCATTCCATTCCGTTGTACTCGGGTTGATTCCATTCTACTCCATTCCATTCCATTCGATTCCATTCCATTCCTTTCCATTCCATTCCAATCCATTCCATTCCATTCCATTCCATTCCATTGCATTCCATTCCGTTCTACTCAGGTTGATTCCATTGCATTCCATTCCATTCTTTTCCATTCCATTCCATTCTATTCCATTCCATTGCAATCCGTCCTACTCGGGTTGATTCCGTTCAATTCCGTTCCATTCCGTTCCGTTCCATTCCATTCCATTCCATTCCATTCCATTCCATTCCATTCCATTCCGTTCTACTCGGGTTGATTCCATTCTATTCCATTCCATTCCATTCAATTCCATTCGATTCCATTCCACTCCCTTACATTCCATTCCATTCCATTCCGTTCCATTCCATTCCATTCCATTCCATTCCTTTCCATTCCATTCCGTTCAACTCGGGTTGATTCCATTCTATTCCATTCCATTCCATTCCATTCCATTCCATTCCATTCCATTCCAATCCGTTCTACTCGGTTTGATTCCATTCCATTCCGTTCCGTTCTGTTCCGTTCCGTTCCGTTCGGTTCTACTCGGGTTGATTCCACTCTATTCCATTCCATTCCGTTCCATTCCATTCCATTCCGTTCTACTCGGGTTGATCATTCCATTCCATTCCATTCCATTCCATTCCGTTCCGTTCTACTCGGGTTGATCTTTCCATTCCATTCCATTCCATTCCATTCCATTCCATTCCGTTCTACTCGGGTTGATTCCATTCTATTCCACTCCATTCCATTCCATTCCTTTCCATTCCATTCCAATCCATTCCATTCCATTCCATTCCATTCCATTAAATTCCGTTCTATTCGTGTTCATTCCATTCCATTCCGTTCCGTTCTGTTCCGTTTCGTTCCATTCCATTCCAATCAATTCCGTTCTACTCGGGTTGATTCCATTCTATTCAATTCCATTCCAATCCATTCCGCTCCATTCCATTCCACTCCATTCCCTTCCATTCTATTCTATTGAATTCCATTCCATTCCATTCCATTCCATTCCATTCTACTCGGGTTGATTCCATTCTATTCAATTCCATTCCAATCCATTCCGCTCCATTCCATTCCATTCCATTCCTTTCCATTCCATTCCGTTCTACTCGGGTTCATTCCATTCCATTCCGTTCTGTTCCATTCCGTTCCGTTCCATTCCATTCCATTCCATTCCGTTCTACTCGGGTTGATTCTATTCCATTCCATTCCATTCCATTCTATTCCATTGAATTCCATTCCATTCCATTCCATTCCATTCCATTCCATTCCATTCCATTCCATTCCATTCCGTTCTACTCGGGTTGATTCCATTCCGTTCCGTTCCGTTCCGTTCCGTTCTACTCGGGTTGATTCCATTCTATTCCATTCCTTTCCATTCCATTCCATTCCATTCCATTCCATTCCTCTCTGTTCCATTTCATTCCGTTTAACTTGGGTTGATCATTCCATTCCATTCCATTCCATTCCATTCAATTCCATTCCGTTCCGTTATACTCGGGTGGATCATTCCATTCCATTCCATTCCATTCCATTCCATTCCATTCCATTCCATTCCATTTCATTCCGTTCCGCTCTACACGGGTTGATTCCATTCTATTCCATTCCATTCCATTCGATTCCACTCGATTCCATTCGATTCCGTTCGATTCCATTCCATTCCATTCCATTCCATTCCGTTCTACTCGTGTTGATTCCATTCCACTCCATTCCTTTCCGTTCCATTCCATTCCATTCCATTCCATTCCGTTCTACTCGGGTTGATCATTCCATTCCATTCCATTCCATTCCATTCCATTCCATTCCGTTCCATTCTACTCGGGTTCATTCCATTCCATTCCTTTCCGTTCCATTCCTTTCCGTTCCATTCCATTCCATTCCATTCCATTCCGTTCAACTCGGGATGATTCCATTCTATTCCATTCCATTCCATTCCATTCTTTCCATTCCATTCGATTCGACTCCTTTCCATTCCATTCCATTCCATTCCATTCCGTTCTACTCGGGTTGATTCCATTCTATTCCATTCCATTCCATTCCATTCCATTCCATTCCATTCGATTCCATTCGATTCCATTCCATTCCATTCTATTCCGTTCTACTCGGGTTCATTCCATTCCATTCCGTTCCGTTCCATTCCGTTCCGTTCCATTCCATTCCATTCCATTCCATTCCATTCCATTCCATTCCATTCCATTCGATTCCATTCCATTCCATTCCATTCCATTCCATTCTATTCCATTCCATTCCATTCCATTCCATTCCATTCCGTTCAACTCGGGTTGATTCCATTCCATTCCATTCCATTCCATTCCATTCCATTCCATTCCGTTCAACTCGGGTTGATTCCATTCTATTCCATTCCATTCCATTCCATTCAATTCCATTCCATTCAATTCCAATCCGTTCTACTCGGGTTGATTCCATTCCATTCCATTCCGTTCCGTTCCGTTCCGTTCCGTTCCGTTCTACCCGGGTTGATTCCATTCCATTCCATTCCGTTCCGTTCCGTTCCGTTCCGTTCCGTTCTACTCGGGTTGATTCCACTCTATTCCATTCCATTCCATTCCATTCCTTTCTACTTGGATTGATCATTCCATTCCATTCCATTCCATTCCATTCCATTCCATTTCATTCCATTCCGTTCCATTCTACTCGGGTTGATCATTCCTTTCCATTCCATTCCACTCCATTCCATTCCAATCCATTCAATTCCGTTCTACTCGGGTTCATTCCATTCCAATCCATTCCTTTCCATTCCACTCCATACCATTCCATTCCGTTCTACTCGGGTTGATTCCATTCTATTCCATTCCATCCCATTCCATTCCATTCCATTCCATTCCATTCCATTCCATTCCATTCTACTCGGTTGATTCCATTCTATTCCATTCCATTCCATTCGATTCCATTCGATTCGATTCGATTCCATTCCATTCCATTCCATTCCATTCCATTCCATTCTACTCGGGTTCATTCCATTCCGTTTCGTTCCGTTCTGTTCCGTTCCGTTCCATTCCTTTCCATTCCATTCCATTCCAATCCATTCCGTTCTACTCGGGTTGATTCCATTCTATTCCATTCCATTCCATTCCATTCGATTCCATTCGATTCCATTCCAGTCCATTCCATTCCATTCCATTCCATTCCATTCAATTCTATTCTACTCGGGTTGATTCCATTCCATTCCATTGCATTCTGTTCCATTCCATTCTGTTCCGTTCCGTTCCGTTCTACTCTGGTTGATTCCATTCTATTCCATTCCATTCCATTCCATTCCATTCCGTTCCATTCCATTCCGTTCTACTCGGGTTGATTCCATTCCGTTCTGTTCCGCTCCGTTCCGTTCCGTTCTACTCGGGTTTACTCCATTCTATTCCATTCCATTGCATTCCATTCCATTCCATTCCATTCCATTCCATTCCATTCCATTCCATTCCGTTCTGCTCGGGTTGATCTTTCCATTCCATTCCATTCCATTCAATTCCATTCCATTCCATTCCATTCCATTCCATTCCATTCCATTCCTTTCCTTTCCATTCGATTCCATTCCATTCCATTCCATTCCATTCCGTTCTACTCGGGTTGATTCCATTCCGTTCCGTTCCGCTCCGTTCCGTTCCGTTCTACTTGGGTTTACTCCATTCTATTCCATTCCACTGCATTCCATTCCATTCCATTCCATTCCATTCCATTCCATTCCATTCCGTTCTGCTCGGGTTGATCATTCCATTCCATTCCATTCCATTCCATTCTATTCCATTCCATTCCATTCCATTCCATTCCATTCCATTCCACTCCTTTCCACTCCATTCCATTCCATTCCATTCCATTCCATTCCATTCCGTTCCATTCCATTCCATTCCACTCCTTTCCATTCCATTCCATTCCATTCCATTCCATTCCATTCCATTCCACTCTTTCCATTCCATTCCATTCCACTCCACTCCATTCCATTCCATTCCATTCTATTCCGTTCCGTTCGGCTCGGGTTGATCAATCCATTCCATTCCATTCCATTCCATTCCATTCCATTCCATTCCATTCCATTCCGTTCTACTCGGGTTGATTCCATTCTATTCAATTCCATTCCAATCCATTCCGCTCCATTCCATTCCATTCCATTCCTTTCCATTCCATTCCGTTCTACTCGGGTTCATTCCATTCCATTCCGTTCTGTTCCATTCCGTTCCGTTCCATTCCATTCCATTCCATTCCGTTCTACTCGGGTTGATTCTATTCCATTCCATTCCATTCCATTCTATTCCATTGAATTCCATTCCATTCCATTACATTACATTCCATTCCATTCCATTCCATTCCATTCCGTTCTACTCGGGTTGATTCCATTCCGTTCCGTTTCGTTCCGTTCCGTTCTACTCGGGTTGATTCCATTCTATTCCATTCCTTTCCATTCCATTCCATTCCATTCCATTCCTCTCTGTTCCATTCCATTCCGTTCTACTTGGGTTGATCATTCCATTCCATTCCATTCCATTCCATTCAATTCCATTCCGTTCCGTTCTACTCGGGTGGATCATTCCTTTCCATTCCATTCCATTCCATTCCATTCCATTCCATTCCATTCCATTCCATTCCATTTCATTCCGTTCCGCTCTACTCGGGTTGATTCCATTCTATTCCATTCCATTCCATTCGATTCCACTCGATTCCATTCGATTCCGTTCGATTCCATTCCATTCCATTCCATTCCATTCCGTTCTACTCGTGTTGATTCCATTCCACTCCATTCCTTTCCGTTCCATTCCATTCCATTCCATTCCATTCCATTCCGTTCTACTCGGGTTGATCATTCCATTCCATTCCTTTCCATTCCATTCCATTCCGTTCCATTCTACTCGGGTTAATTCCACTCCATTCCTTTCCGTTCCATTCTTTCCGTTCCATTCTACTCGGGTTCATTCCACTCCATTCCTTTCCGTTCCATTCCTTTCCGTTCCATTCCATTCCATTCCATTCCATTCCATTCCGTTCAGCTCGGGATGATTCCATTCTATTCCATTCCATTCCATTCCATTCTTTCCATTCCATTCAATTCCATTCCATTCCATTCCATTCCATTCCATTCCATTCCATTCCATTCCATTCCATTCCATTCCATTCCGTTCTACTCGGGTTAATTCCATTCTATTCCATTCCATTCCATTCCATTCCATTCCGTTCCATACCAATCCATTCCATTCCATTGCATTTCGTTCTACTCGGGTTCATTCCGTTCCTTTCAGTTCTGTTCCGTTCCATTCCATTCCATTCCATTCCATTCCATTCCGTTCTACTCGGGTTGATTCCATTCTATTCCATTCCATTCCATTCGATTCCATTCCATTCGATTCCATTCCAATCCATTCCATTCCATTCCATTGCATTCCATTCCGTTCTACTCGGGTTCTTTCCATTCCATTCCGTTCCGTTCCGTTCCTTTCCGTTCCGTTCCATTCCATTCCATTCCATTCCATTCCATTCCGTTCTACTCGGGTTGATTCCATTCTATTCCATTCCATTCCATTCCATTCCATTCCATTCCGTTCTACTCGGGTTGATTCCATTCCATTCCGTTCCGTTCCGTTCCATTCCGTTCCGTTCCGTTCTACTCGGATTGATTCCATTCTATTCCATTCCATTCTTTCCATTCCATTCCATTCCATTCCATTCCATTCTGTTCTACTCGGGTTGATCATTCCATTCCATTCCATGCCATTCCATTCCATTCCATTCCATTCCATTCCATTCCATTCCGTTCTACTCGGGTTGATTCCATTCCGTTCCGTTCCGTTCCGTTCCGTTCTACTCGGGTTGATTCCATTCTATTCAATTCCTTTCCATTCCATTCCATTCCATTCCATTCCATTCCTCTCTGTTCCATTCCATTCCGTTTAACTTGGGTTGATCATTCAATTCCATTCCATTCCATTCCATTCAATTCCATTCCGTTCCGTTATACTCGGGTGGATCATTCCATTCCATTCCATTCCATTCCATTCCATTCCATTCCATTCCATTCCATTTCATTCCGTTCCGCTCTACTCGGTTTGATTCCATTCTATTCCATTCCATTCCATTCGATTCCACTCGATTCCATTCGAATCCGTTCGATTCCATTCCATTCCATTCCATTCCATTCCGTTCTACTCGTGTTGATTCCATTCCACTCCATTCCTTTCCGTTCCATTCCATTCCATTCCATTCCATTCCGTTCTACTCGGGTTGATCATTCCATTCCATTCCATTCCATTCCATTCCATTCCATTCCGTTCCATTCTACTCGGGTTCATTCCATTCCATTCCTTTCCGTTCCATTCCTTTCCGTTCCATTCCATTCCATTCCATTCCGTTCCATTCTACTCGGGTTCATTCCATTCCATTCCTTTCCGTTCCATTCCTTTCCGTTCCATTCCATTCCATTCCATTCCAATCCGTTCTACTCGGGTTGATTCCATTCCATTCCATTCCGTTCCGTTCCGTTCCGTTCCGTTCTACTCGGGTTGATTCCACTCTATTCCATTCCATTCCATTCCATTCCTTTCTACTCGGATTGATCATTCCATTCCATTCCATTCCATTCCATTCCATTCC
This sequence comes from Gorilla gorilla gorilla, assembly GCF_029281585.2. Lineage (NCBI taxonomy): Eukaryota > Metazoa > Chordata > Mammalia > Primates > Hominidae > Gorilla > Gorilla gorilla. The sequence goes on from NC_073239.2 coordinate 60,939,309, forward strand.
ATTTCATTCCATTCCGTTCCATTCTACTCGGGTTGATCATTCCTTTCCATTCCATTCCATTCCATTCCATTCCAATCCATTCAATTCCGTTCTACTCGGGTTCATTCCATTCCAATCCATTCCTTTCCATTCCACTCCATACCATTCCATTCCGTTCTACTCGGGTTGATTCCATTCTATTCCATTCCATCCCATTCCATTCCATTCCATTCCATTCCATTCCATTCCATTCTACTCGGTTGATTCCATTCTATTCCATTCCATTCCATTCGATTCCATTCGATTCGATTCGATTCCATTCCATTCCATTCCATTCCATTCCATTCCGTTCTACTCGGGTTCATTCAATTCCGTTTCGTTCCGTTCTGTTCCGTTCCGTTCCATTCCATTCCATTCCATTCCATTCCATTCCATTCCATTCCATTCCATTCCGTTCTACTCGGGTTGATTCCATTCTATTCCATTCCATTCCATTCCATTCGATTCCATTCGATTCCATTCCATTCCATTCCATTCCATTCAATTCTATTCTACTCGGGTTGATTCCATTCCATTCCATTGCATTCTGTTCCGTTCCATTCTGTTCCGTTCCGTTCCGTTCTACTCTGGTTGATTCCATTCTATTCCATTCCATTCCATTCCATTCCATTCCGTTCCATTCCATTCCGTTCTGCTCGGGTTGATCATTCCATTCCATTCCATTCCATTCCGTTCTGCTCGGGTTGATCATTCCATTCCATTCCATTCCATTCCATTCCATTCCATTCCATTCCATTCCATTCCATTCCATTCCATTCCACTCCTTTCCACTCCATTCCATTCCATTCCATTCCATTCCATTCCGTTCCATTCCATTCCATTCCACTCCTTTCCATTCCATTCCATTCCATTCCATTCCATTCCATTCCATTCCGTTCCATTCCATTCCATTCCACTCCTTTCCATTCCATTCCATTCCATTCCATTCCATTCCATTCCATTCCATTCCATTCCATTCCATTCCATTCCATTCCACTCCTTTCCATTCCATTCCATTCCATTCCATTCCATTCCATTCCATTCCACTCCTTTCCATTCCATTCCATTCCATTCCATTCCATTCCACTCTTTCCATTCCATTCCATTCCACTCCACTCCATTCCATTCCATTCCATTCTATTCCGTTCCGTTCTGCTCGGGTTGATCAATCCATTCCATTCCATTCCATTCCATTCCATTCCATTCCATTCCATTCCATTCCATTCCGTTCTACTCGGGTTGATTCCATTCTATTCAATTCCATTCCAATCCATTCCGCTCCATTCCATTCCATTCCATTCCTTTCCATTCCATTCCGTTCTACTCGGGTTCATTCCATTCCATTCCGTTCTGTTCCATTCCGTTCCGTTCCATTCCATTCCATTCCATTCCGTTCTACTCGGGTTGATTCTATTCCATTCCTTTCCATTCCATTCTATTCCATTGAATTCCATTCCATTCCATTCCATTCCATTCCATTCCATTCCATTCCATTCCATTCCATTCCATTCCATTCCATTCCGTTCTACTCGGGTTGATTCCATTCCGTTCCATTCCGTTCCGTTCCGTTCTACTCGGGTTGATTCCATTCTATTCCATTCCTTTCCATTCCATTCCATTCCATTCCATTCCTCTCTGTTCCATTCCATTGCGTTCTACTTGGGTTGATCATTCCATTCCATTCCATTCCATTCCATTCAATTCCATTCCGTTCCGTTCTACTCGGGTGGATCATTCCATTCCATTCCATTCCATTCCATTCCATTCCATTCCATTCCATTCCATTCCATTCCGTTCCATTCTACTCGGGTTAATTCCACTCCATTCCTTTCCGTTCCATTCTTTCCGTTCCATTCTACTCGGGTTCATTCCACTCCATTCCTTTCCGTTCCATTCCTTTCCGTTCCATTCCATTCCATTCCATTCCATTCCATTCCGTTCAGCTCAGGATGATTCCATTCTATTCCATTCCATTCCATTCCATTCTTTCCATTCCATTCAATTCCATTCCATTCCATTCCATTCCATTCCATTCCATTCCATTCCATTCCATTCCATTCCATTCCATTCCATTCCGTTCTACTCGGGTTAATTCCATTCCATTCCATTCCATTCCATTCCATTCCATTCCATTCCATACCAATCCATTCCATTCCATTGCATTTCGTTCTACTCGGATTCATTCCGTTCCTTTCAGTTCTGTTCCGTTCCATTCCATTCCATTCCATTCCATTCCATTCCATTCCATTCCGTTCTACTCGGGTTGATTCCATTCTATTCCATTCCATTCCATTCGATTCCATTCCATTCGATTCCATTCCAATCCATTCCATTCCATTCCATTGCATTCCATTCCGTTCTACTCGGGTTCTTTCCATTCCATTCCGTTCCGTTCCGTTCCTTTCCGTTCCGTTCCATTCCATTCCATTCCATTCCATTCCATTCCGTTCTACTCGGGTTGATTCCATTCTATTCCATTCCATTCCATTCCATTCCATTCCATTCCGTTCTACTCGGGTTGATTCCATTCCATTCCGTTCCGTTCCGTTCCATTCCGTTCCGTTCCGTTCTACTCGGGATGATTCCATTCTATTCCATTCCATTCCTTTCCATTCCATTCCATTCCATTCCATTCCATTCTGTTCTACTCGGGTTGATCATTCCATTCCATTCCATGCCATTCCATTCCATTCCATTCCATTCCAATCCATTCCATTCCACTCCTTTCTAGTCGGATTCATTCCGTTCCATTCCTTTCCATTCCGTCCCATTCCGTTCCGTTCCGTTCCGTTCTATTCCATTCCATTCCATTCCATTCCGTTCTACTCGGGTTGATTCCATTCTATTCCGTTCCATTCCATTCCATTCCATTCCATTCCATTCCATTCCATTCCATTCCATTCCATTCCATTCCGTTCTACTCGGGTTGATTCCATTCCGTTCCGTTCCGTTCCGTTCCGTTAAGTTCCGTTCTACTCTGGTTGATTCCATTCTATTCCATTCCATTCCATTCCATTCCATTCCATTCTATTCCATTCCATTCCGTTCTACTCGGGTTGATCATTCAATTCCATTCCATTCCATTCCATTCCATTCCATTCCATTCCATTCCATTCTGTTCCGTTCTACTCGGGTTGATCATTCCATTCCATTCCATTCCATTCCATTCCATTCCATTCCATTCCATTCCATTCCATTCCGTTCTACTCCGGTTGATTCCATTCTATTCCATTCCATTCCATTCCTTTCCATTCGATTCCATTCCATTCCATTCCATTCCATTCCATTCCATTCCATTCCATTCCATTCCATTCCATTCCATTCCATTCCGTTCTACTCGGGTTGATTCCATTCCGTTCCGTTCCGTTCCGTTCCGTTCTACTCGGGTTGATTCCATTCTATTCCATTCCTTTCCATTCCATTCCATTCCATTCCATTCCTCTCTGTTCCATTCCATTGCGTTCTACTTGGGTTGATCATTCCATTCCATTCCATTCCATTCCATTCAATTCCATTCCGTTCCGTTCTACTCGGGTGGATCATTCCATTCCATTCCATTCCATTCCATTCCATTCCATTCCATTCCATTCCATTCCATTCCATTCCATTTCATTCCGTTCCGCTCTACTCGGGTTGATTCCATTCTATTCCATTCCATTCCATTCGATTCCACTCGATTCCATTCGATTCCTTTCGATTCCATTCCATTCCATTCCATTCCATTCCGTTCTACTCGTGTTGATTCCATTCCACTCCATTCCTTTCCGTTCCATTCCATTCCATTCCATTCCGTTCTACTCTGGTTGATCATTCCATTCCATTCCTTTCCATTCCATTCCATTCCGTTCCATTCTACTCGGGTTAATTCCACTCCATTCCTTTCCATTCCATTCTTTCCGTTCCATTCTACTCGGGTTCATTCCACTCCATTCCTTTCCGTTCCATTCCTTTCCGTTCCATTCCATTCCATTCCATTCCATTCCATTCCGTTCAGCTCAGGATGATTCCATTCTATTCCATTCCATTCCATTCCATTCTTTCCATTCCATTCAATTCCATTCCATTCCATTCCATTCCATTCCATTCCATTCCATTCCATTCCATTCCATTCCGTTCTACTCGGGTTAATTCCATTCTATTCCATTCCATTCCATTCCATTCCATTCCATTCCATTCCATACCAATCCATTCCATTCCATTGCATTTCGTTCTACTCGGATTCATTCCGTTCCTTTCAGTTCTGTTCCGTTCCATTCCATTCCATTCCATTCCATTCCATTCCATTCCATTCCATTCCGTTCTACTCGGGTTGATTCCATTCTATTCCATTCCATTCCATTCGATTCCATTCCGTTCGATTCCATTCCAATCCATTCCATTCCATTCCATTGCATTCCATTCAGTTCTACTCGGGTTCTTTCCATTCCATTCCGTTCCGTTCCGTTCCTTTCCGTTCCGTTCCATTCCATTCCATTCCATTCCATTCCATTCCATTCCGTTCTACTCGGGTTGATTCCATTCTATTCCATTCCATTCCATTCCATTCCATTCCATTCCGTTCTACTCGGGTTGATTCCATTCCATTCCGTTCCGTTCCGTTCCATTCCGTTCCGTTCCGTTCTACTCGGGTTGATTCCATTCTATTCCATTCCATTCCTTTCCATTCCATTCCATTCCATTCCATTCCATTCTGTTCTACTCGGGTTGATCATTCAATTCCATTCCATGCCATTCCATTCCATTCCATTCCATTCCATTCCATTCCATTCCACTCCTTTCTAGTCGGGTTCATTCCGTTCCATTCCTTTCCATTCCGTCCCATTCCGTTCCGTTCCGTTCCGTTCTATTCCATTCCATTCCATTCCATTCCGTTCTACTCGGGTTGATTCCATTCTATTCCGTTCCATTCCATTCCATTCCATTCCATTCCATTCCATTCCATTCCATTGCATTCCATTCCATTCCATTCCGTTCTACTCGGGTTGATTCCATTCCGTTCCGTTCCGTTCCGTTCCATTAAGTTCCGTTCTACTCTGGTTGATTCCATTCTATTCCATTCCATTCCATTCCATTCCATTCCATTCCATTCTATTCCATTCCATTCCGTTCTACTCGGGTTGATCATTCAATTCCATTCCATTCCATTCCATTCCATTCCATTCCATTCCATTCCATTCCATTCTGTTCCGTTCTACTCGGGTTGATCATTCCATTCCATTCCATTCCATTCCATTCCATTCCATTCCATTCCATTCAATTCCGTTCTACTCCGGTTGATTCCATTCTATTCCATTCCATTCCATTCCTTTCCATTCGATTCCATTCCATTCCATTCCATTCCATTCCATTCCATTCCATTCCATTCCATTCCATTCTATTCTACTCGGGTTGATTCCATTCCATTCCATTGCATTGTGTTCAGTTCCGTTCCGTTCCGTTCCGTTCCGTTCTACTTTGGTTGATTCCATTCTATTCCATTCCATTCCATTCCATTCCATTCCATTCCATTCAATTCCGTTTTACTCGGGTTGATCATTCCATTCCATTCCATTCCTTTCCATTCCGTTCCGTTCTGCTCGTGTTGATCATTCCATTCCATTCCATTCCATTCCATTCCATTCCATTCCATTCCTTTCCATTCCACTCCATTCCATTCCATTCCATTCCATTCCATTCCATTCCATTCCATTCCGTTCCGTTCTCGGGTTTATTCCATTCTATTCCATTCCATTCCGTTCTGCTCGGGTTGATCATTCCATTCCATTCCATTCCATTCCATTCCATTCCATTCCATTCCATTCCATTCCGTTGCGTTCCATTCCATTCCATTCCATTCCAGTCCATTCCGTTCTACTCGGGTTGAATCCATTCTATTCCATTCCATTCCATTCCATTCCGTTCCATTCCATTCCATTCCATTCCATTCCATTCTACTCGGGTTGATTCCATTCTATTCCATTCCATTCCATTCCATTCCATTCCATTCCATTCCATTCCGTTCTACTCGGGTTGATCACTCCATTCCATTCCATTCCATTCCATTCCATTCCATTCCATTCCATTCCATTCCGTTCTACTCGGGTGGATTATTCCATTCCATTCCATTCCGTTCCATTCCATTCCATTCCATTCCATTCCGTTCTACTTGGGTTGATTCCATTCTATTCCATTCCATTCCATTAGATTCCATTTGATTCCATTCCATTCCATTCCATTCCATTCCATTCCATTCCATTCCATTCCATTCTATTCAATTCCATTCCGTTCTACTCAGGTTGATTCCCTTCCACTCCATCCCGTTCCATTCCATTCCGTTCCGTTCCGTTTTACCCGGGTTGATTCCATTCCATTCCATTCCATTCCATTCCATTCCATTCCATTCCATTCCATTCCATTCCATTCCATTCCATTCCGTTCCGTTCTACTCGGGTTGATTCCATTCCATTCCGTTCCATTCCGTTCCATTCCGTTCCGTTCCGTTCCGTTCTATTCCATTCCATTCCATTCCATTCCGTTCTACTCTGGTTGATTCCATTCTATTACGTTCCATTCCATTCCATTCCATTCCATTCCATTCCATTCCATTCCATTCCATTCCGTTCTACTCGGGTTGATTCCATTCCGTTCCGTTCCGTTCCGTTCCGTTAAGTTCCGTTCTACTCTGGTTGATTCCATTCTATTCCATTCCATTCCATTCCATTCCATTCCATTCCATTCCATTCTATTCCATTCCATTCCGTTCTACTCGGGTTGATCATTCAATTCCATTCAATTCCATTCGACTCCATTCCATTCGATTCCATTTCATTCCGCTCCGCTCTACTCGGATTGATCATTCCATTCCATTCCATTCCATTCCATTCCATTCCATTCCATTCCATTCCATTCCTTTCCATTCCATTCCATTCCATTCCATTCCATTCCATTCCATTCCATTCTATTCCGTTCTACTCGGGTTGATTCCATTCCGTTCCGTTCCGCTCCGTTCCGTTCCGTTCTACTTGGGTTTACTCCATTCTATTCCATTTAATTGCATTCCATTCCATTCCATTCCATTCCATTCCATTCCATTCCATTCCATTCCGTTCTGCTCGGGTTGATCATTCCATTCCATTCCATTCCATTCCATTCTATTCCATTCCATTCCACTCCATTCCATTCCATTCCATTCCACTCCTTTCCATTCCATTCCATTCCATTCCATTCAATTCCATTCCATTCCATTACACTGCTTTCCATTCCATTCCATTCCATTCCATTCCATTCCACTCCTTTCCATTCCATTCCATTCCATTCCATTCCATTCCATTCCACTCCTTTCCATTCCATTCCATTCCACTCCATTCCATTCCATTCCATTCCATTCTATTCCTTTCCGTTCTGCTCGGGTTGATCATTCCATTCCATTCCTTTCCATTCCATTCCATTCCATTCCATTCCGTTCTACTCGGGTTGATTCCATTCTATTCAATTCCATTCCAATCCATTCCGCTCCATTCCATTCCATTCCATTCCATTCCATTCCATTCCGTTCTATTCGTGTTCATTCCATTAAATTCCGTTCTGTTCCATTCCGTTCCGTTCCATTCCATTCCATTCCATTCCGTTCTACTTGGCTTGATTCTATTCCATTCCATTCCATTCCATTCTATTCCATTGAATTCCATTCCATTCCATTCCGTTGCATTCCATTCCATTCCATTCCATTCCTGTCCATTCCGTTCTACTCGGGTTGAATCCATTCTATTCCATTCCATTCCATTCCATTCCATTCCATTCCATTCCATTCCATTCCGTTCAACTCGGGTTGATTCCATTCTATTCCATTCCATTCCATTCCATTCCATTCCATTCCGTTCTACTCGGGTTGATCATTCCATTCCATTCCATTCCATTCCATTCCATTCCATTCCATTCCATTCCATTCCATTCCATTCCATTCCATTCCGTTCTACTCGGGTGGATCGTTCCCTTCCATTCCATTCCATTCCATTCCATTCCATTCCATTCCATTCTATTCAATTCCATTCCGTTCTACTCAGGTTGATTCCCTTCCACTCCATCCCGTTCCATTCCATTCCGTTCCGTTCCGTTCTACTCGGGTTGATTCCATTCTATTCCATTCCATTCCATTCCATTCCGTTCTACTAGGGTTGATCATTCCATTCCATTCTATTCCATTCCATTCCATTCCATTGCATTCCATTCCATTCCATTCCGTTCTACTCGGGTTCTTTCTATTCCGTTCCATTCCATTCCGTTCTACTCGGGTTGATTCCATGCCACTCCATTCCATTCCGTTCCATTCCGTTCCGTTCCGTTCCGTTCTACTCGGGTTGATCATTCCATTCCATTCCATTCCATTCCATTCCATTCCGTTCTACTCGGGTTGATTCCATTCTATTCCATTCCATTCCATTCCATTCCATTCCATTCGATTCCATTCCATTCCATTCCATTCCATTCCATTCCATTCCGTTCTACTCAGGTTGATTCCATTCCATTCCATTCCATTCCTTTCCATTCCTTTCCATTCCATTCCATTCCATTCCATTCCATTCCATTCCATTCCATTCCATTCTACTCGGGTTGATTCCATTCTACTCAATTCCATTCTATTCGATTCCATTCGATTCCCTTCGATTCCATTCGATTCCATTCCATTCCATTCCATTCCATTCCATTCCATTCCATTCCGTTCTACTCGGGTTCATTCCATTCCATTCCGTTCCGTTCCATTCCGTTCCGTTCCATTCCATTCCATTCCATTCCATTCCGTTCTACTCGGGTTGATTCCATTCTATTCCATTCCATTCGATTCCATTCCATTCCATTCCATTCCATTCCATTCCATTCCATTCCATTCCATTCCATTCCATTCCGTTCAACTCGGGTTGATTCCATTCTATTCCATTCCATTCCATTCCATTCCATTCCATTCCATTCCAATCCGTTCTCCTCGGGTTGATTCCATTCCATTCCGTTCCGTTCCGTTTCGTTCTGTTCCGTTCCGTTCCGTTCTACTCGGGTTGATTCCACTCTATTCCATTCCATTCCATTCCATTCCATTCCATTCCATTCCATTCCGTTCTACTCGGGTTGATCATTCCATTCCATTCCATTCCATTCCAATCCATTCCATTCCGTTCCGTTATACTCGGGTTGATCATTCCATTCCATTCCATTCCATTCCATTCCATTCCATTCCATTCCATTCCATTCCGTTCTACTCGGGTTGATTCCATTCTATTCCAATCCATTCCATTCCATTCCATTCCATTCCTTTCCGTTCTACTTGAGTTCATTCCATTCCGTTCCGTTCCGTTCCGTTCCGTTCCATTCTATTCCATTCCATTCCGTTCTACTCGAGTTGATTCCATTCTACTCCATTCCATTCCATTCGATTCCATTCCGTTCTACTCGGGTTAATCATTCCATTCCATTCCATTCCATTCCATTCCATTCCATTCCATTCCATTCCATTCCATTCCATTCCGTTGCATTCCATTCCATTCCATTCCATTCCTGTCCATTCCTTTCTACTCGGGTTGAATCCATTCTATTCCATTCCATTCCATTCCATTCCATTCCATTCCATTCCATTCCATTCCATTCCGTTCAACTCGGGTTGATTCCATTCTATTCCATTCCATTCCATTCCATTCCATTCCATTCCGTTCTACTCGGGTTGATCATTCCATTCCATTCCATTCCATTCCATTCCATTCCATTCCATTCCGTTCTATTCGGGTGGATCGTTCCATTCCATTCCATTCTGTTCCATTCCATTCCATTCCTTTCCATTCCGTTCTACTCGGGTTGATTCCATTCTATTCCATTCCATTCCATTAGATTCCATTTGATTCCATTCCATTCCATTACATTCCATTCCATTCCATTCCATTCTATTCAATTCCATTCCGTTCAACTCAGGTTGATTCCCTTCCACTCCATCCCGTTCCATTCCATTCCGTTCCATTCCGTTCTACTCGGGTTGATTCTATTCTATTCCATTCCATTCCATTCCATTCCGTTCTACTCGGGTTGATCATTCCATTCCATTCCATTCCATTCCATTCCATTCCATTCCATTCCATTCCATTCCGTTCTACTCGGGTTCTTTCCTTTCCGTTCCATTCCATTCCGTTCTACTCGGGTTGATTCCATGCCACTCCATTCCATTCCGTTCCATTCCGTTCCGTTCCATTCCGTTCTACTCGGGTTGAATCCATTCTATTCCATTCCATTCCATTCCATTCCATTCCATTCCATTCCATTCCATTCCATTCCATTCCATTCCATTCCATTCCGTTCTACTCGGGTTGATCATTCCATTCCATTCCGTTCTACTCGGGTTCATTCCATTCCATTCCGTTCCGTTCCATTCCGTTCCGTTCCATTCCATTCCTTTCCATTCCATTCCGTTCTACTCGGGTTGTTTCCATTCTATTCCATTCCATTCCATTCCATTCCATTCCATTCCATTCCATTCCATTCCATTCCATACCGTTCCATTCCATTCCGTTCAACTCGGGTTGATTCCATTCTATTCCATTCCATTCCATTCCATTCCATTCCATTCCATTCCATTCCATTCCATTCCATACCGTTCCATTCCATTCTGTTCAACTCGGGTTGATTCCATTCTATTCCATTCCATTCCATTCCATTCCATTCCATTCCATTCCATTCCAATCCGTTCTACTCGGGTTGATTCCATTCCATTCCGTTCCGTTCCGTTCCGATCCGCTCCGTTCCGTTCTACTCGGGTTGATTCCACTCCATTCCATTCCATTCCATTCCATTCCATTCCATTCCATTCCATTCCGTTCTACTCGGGTTGATCATTCCATTCCATTCCATACCATTCCACTCCATTCCATTCCGTTCCGTTCTACTCGGGTTGATCATTCCATTCCATTCCATTCCATTCCATTCCATTCCATTCCATTCTACTCGGGTTGATTCCATTCTATTCCATTCCATTCCATTCCATTCCATTCCATTCGATTCCATTCCATTCCATTCCATTCCATTCCGTTCTACTCAGATTGATTCCATTCCATTCCATTCCATTCCTTTCCATTCCTTTCCATTCCATTCCATTCCATTCCATTCCATTTCATTCCACTCGGGTTGATTCCATTCTACTCAATTCCATTCTATTCGATTCCATTCGATTCCCTTCGATTCCATTCGATTCCATTCCATTCCATTCCATTCCATTCCATACCGTTCTACTCGGGTTCATTCCATTCCATTCCGTTCTGTTCCATTCCGTTCCGTTCCATTCCATTCCATTCCGTTCCATTCCATTCCATTCCATTCCATTCCATTCCGTTCTACTCGGGTTCATTCCATTCCGTTCCGTTCCGTTCCGTTCCGTTCTGTTCCGTTCTACTCGGGTTGATTCCATTCTATTCCATTCCTTTCCATTCCATTCCATTCCATTCCATTCCATTCCATTCCATTCCATTCCTCTCTGTTCCATTCCATTCCGTTCTACTTGGGTTGATCATGCCATTCCATTCCATTCCATTCCATTCAATTCCATTCCGTTCCGTTCTACTCGGGTGGATCATTCCATTCCATTCCATTCCATTCCATTCCATTCCATTCCATTCGATTCCATTCCATTCCGTTCCGTTCTACTCGGGTTGATTCCATTCTATTCCATTCCATTCCATTCGATTCCACTCGATTCCATTCGATTCCGTTCGATTCCATTCCATTGCATTCCATTCCATTCCATTCCGTTCAACTCGGGTTGATTCCATTCTATTCCATTCCATTACATTCAATTCCATTCCATTCCATTCCAATCCGTTCTACTCGGGTTGATTCCATTCCATTCCGTTCCGTTCCGTTCCGTTCCGTTCGGTTCTACTCGGGTTGATTCCACTCTATTCCATTCCATTCCGTTCCATTCCATTCCATTCCGTTCTACTCGGGTTGATCATTCCATTCCATTCCATTCCATTCCATTCCATTCCATTCCGTTCTACTCGGGTTGATCTTTCCATTCCATTCCATTCCATTCCATTCCATTCCATTCTGTTCTACTCGGGTTGATTCCATTCTATTCCACTCCATTCCATTCCATTCCTTTCCATTCCATTCCAATCCATTCCATTCCATTCCATTCCATTCCATTCCATTCCAATCCGTTCTACTCGGGTTGATTCCATTCCATTCCATTCCGTTCCGTTCCGTTCCGTTCTGTTCCGTTCCGTTCTACTCGGGTTGATTCCACTCTATTCCATTCCATTCCATTCCATTCCTTTCTACTCGGATTCATCATTCCATTCCATTCCATTCCATTCCATTCCATTCCATTCCATTCCATTTCATTCCATTCCGTTCCATTCTACTTGGGTTGATCATTCCTTTCCATTCCATTCCATTCCATTCCATTCCAATCCATTCAATTCCGTTCTACTCGGGTTCATTACTTTCCATTCCATTCCTTTCCATTCCACTCCATACCATTCCATTCCGTTCTACTTGGGTTGATTCCATTCTATTCAATTCCATCCCATTCCATTCCATTCCATTCAATTCCATTCCATTCCATTCCATTCCATTCCATTCCATTCGATTCCATTCGATTCCATTCCATTCAATTCCATCCCATTCCATTCCATTCCATTCAATTCCATTCCATTCCATTCCATTCCATTCCATTCCATTCGATTCCATTCGATTCCATTCCATTCCATTCCATTCCATTCCATTCCATTCCATTCCATTCTATTCTACTCGGGTTGATTCCATTCCATTCCATTGCATTCTGTTCCGTTCCATTCTGTTCTGTTCCGTTCCGTTCTACTCTGGTTGATTCCATTCTATTCCATTCCATTCCATTCCATTCCATTCCATTCCATTCCATTCCATTCCATTCTGTTCTACTCGGGTTGATCATTCCATTCCATTCCATGCCATTCCATTCCATTCCATTCCGTTCCATTCCATTCCATTCCATTCCATTCCATTCCGTTCAACTCGGGTTGATTCCATTCCATTCCATTCCATTCCATTCCATTCCATTCCATTCCATTCCATTCCATTCCATTCCATTCCGTTCAACTCGGGTTGATTCCATTCTATTCCATTCCATTCCATTCCATTCCATTCAATTCCATTCCATTCCTTTCCAATCCGATCAACTCGGGTTGATTCCATTCCATTCCATTCCGTTCCGTTCCGTTCCGTTCTGTTCCGTTCCGTTCTACTCGGGTTGATTCCACTCTATTCCATTCCATTCCATTCCATTCCTTTCTACTCGGATTCATCATTCCATTCCATTCCATTCCATTCCATTCCATTCCATTCCATTCCATTTCATTCCATTCCGTTCCATTCTACTTGGGTTTATCATTCCTTTCCATTCCATTCCATTCCATTCCATTCCAATCCATTCAATTCCGTTCTACTCGGGTTCATTACTTTCCATTCCATTCCTTTCCATTCCACTCCATACCATTCCATTCCGTTCTACTTGGGTTGATTCCATTCTATTCAATTCCATCCCATTCCATTCCATTCCATTCAATTCCATTCCATTCCATTCCATTCCATTCCATTCCATTCGATTCCATTCGATTCCATTCCATTCCATTCCATTCCATTCCATTCCATTCCATTCCATTCTATTCTACTCGGGTTGATTCCATTCCATTCCATTGCATTCTGTTCCGTTCCATTCTGTTCTGTTCCGTTCCGTTCTACTCTGGTTGATTCCATTCTATTCCATTCCATTCCATTCCATTCCATTCCATTCCATTCCATTCCATTCCATTCTGTTCTACTCGGGTTGATCATTCCATTCCATTCCATGCCATTCCATTCCATTCCATTCCGTTCCATTCCATTCCATTCCATTCCATTCCATTCCGTTCAACTCGGGTTGATTCCATTCCATTCCATTCCATTCCATTCCATTCCATTCCATTCCATTCCATTCCATTCCATTCCGTTCAACTCGGGTTGATTCCATTCTATTCCATTCCATTCCATTCCATTCCATTCAATTCCATTCCATTCCTTTCCAATCCGATCAACTCGGGTTGATTCCATTCCATTCCATTACGTTCCGTTCCGTTCCGTTCCGTTCCGTTCTACTCCGGTTGATTCCACTCTATTCCATTCCATTCCATTCCATTCCTTTCTACTCGGATTGATCATTCCATTCCATTCCATTCCATTCCATTCCATTCCATTCCATTTCATTCCATTCCGTTCCATTCTACTTGGGTTGATCATTCCTTTCCATTCCATTCCATTCCATTCCATTCCAATCCATTCAATTCCGTTCTACTCGGGTTCATTCCATTCCATTCCATTCCTTTCCATTCCACTCCATACCATTCCATTCCGTTCTACTCGGGTTGATTCCATTCCATTCAATTCCATTCCATTCCATTCCATTCCATTCCATTCCATTCCATTCCATTCCATTCCACTCGGTTGATTCCATTCTATTCCATTCCATTCCATTCGATTCCATTCGATTCGATTCGATTCTATTCCATTCCATTCCATTCCATTCCATTCCGTTCTACTCGGGTTCATTCCATTCCGTTCCGTTCCGTTCCGTTCCATTCCATTCCATTCCATTCCGTTCTACTCGGGTTGATTCCTTTTTACTCCATTCCATTCCATTCGATTCCATTCCATTCCATTCCATTCCATTCCGTTCTACTCGGGTTCATTCCATTCCGTTACGTTCCGTTCCATTCCGTTCCGCTCCATTCCATTCCATTCCATTCCATTCCATTCCATTCCATTCCATTCCGTTCTACTCGGGTTGATTCCATTCTATTCCATTCCATTCCATTCCATTCCATTCCATTCCATTCCATTCCATTCCATTCCATTCCATTCCAATCCGTTCTACTCGGGTTGATTCCGTTCCATTCCGTTCTATTCCGTTCCATTCCATTCCATTCCATTCCATTCCATTCCGTTCTACTCGGGTTGATTCCATTCTATTCCATTCCATTCCATTCCATTCCATTCCATTCCATTCCATTCCATTCCATTCCATTCCGTTCAACTCGGGTTGATTCCATTCTATTCCATTCCATTCCATTCTATTCCATTCCATTCCATTCCATTCCATTCCGTTCTACTCGGATTGATTCCATTCCATTCCATTCCGTTCCGTTCCATTCCGTTCCGTTCCGTTCTACTCGGGTTGATTCCACTCTATTCCATTCCATTCCGTTCAATTCCATTCCATTCCGTTCCACTCGGGTTGATCATTCCATTCCATTCCATTGCATTCCATTCCGTTCCATTCCGTTCCATTCTACTCGGGTTGCTCTTTCCATTCCATTCCATTCCATTCCATTCCATTCCATTCCGTTCTACTCGTGTTGATTCCATTCTATTCCACTCCATTCAATTCCATTCCATTCCATTCCAATCCATTCCTTTCCATTCCATTCCATTCCCTTCCGTTCTACTCGAGTTCATTCCATTCCGTTCCGTTCCGTTCTGTTCCGTTCAATTCCATTCCATTCCATTCCGCTCTACTCGCGTTGATTCCATACTACTCCATTCCATTCCATTCGATTCCATTCCATTCCATTCCATTCCATTCCGTTCTACTCGGGTTGATTCCATTCTATTCCATTCCATTCCATTCCATTCCATTCCATTCCATTCCATTCCATTCCATTGCATTCCATTCCGTTATACTCAGGTTGATTCCATTCCATTCCATTCCATTCCGTTCCATTCCGCTCCGTTCCGTTCCGTTCTACTCGTGTTTATTCCATTCTATTCCATTCCATTCCATTCCATTCCATTCCATTCCATTCCATTCCATTCCATTCCATTCCATTCCATTCCATTCTACTCGGGTTGATTCCATTCTATTCCATTCCATTCCATTCCATTCCATTCCAATCCATTCCATTCCATTCCAATCCGTTCTACTCGGGTTGATTCCGTTCCATTCCGTTCCGTTCCATTCCATTCCATTTCGTTCTACTCGGGTTGACTCCATTCTATTCCATTCCATTCCATTCCATTCCACTCCTTTCCATTCCATTCCATTCCATTCCATTCCATTCCATTCCATTCCATTCCATTCCATTCCACTCCTTTCCATTCCATTCCATTCCATTCCATTCCATTCCATTCCATTCCATTCCGTTCTACTCGGGTTGATTACATTCTATTCCACTCCATTCCATTCCATTCCATTCCATTCCATTCCATTCCAATCCATTCCATTCCATTCCATTCCATTCCATTCCATTCCATTCCGTTCTACTCGGGTTGATTCCATTCTACTCCATTCCATTCCATTCGATTCCATTCCATTCCTTTCCATTCCATTCCAATCCATTCCATTCCATTCCATTCCATTCCATTGCATTCCATTCCGTTCTACTCAGGTTGATTCCATTGCATTCCATTCCATTCTTTTCCATTCCATTCCATTCTATTCCATTCCATTGCAATCCGTCCTACTCGGGTTGATTCCGTTCAATTCCGTTCCATTCCGTTCCGTTCCATTCCATTCCATTCCATTCCATTCCATTCCATTCCATTCCATTCCGTTCTACTCGGGTTGATTCCATTCTATTCCATTCCATTCCATTCAATTCCATTCGATTCCATTCCACTCCCTTACATTCCATTCCATTCCATTCCGTTCCATTCCATTCCATTCCATTCCATTCCTTTCCATTCCATTCCGTTCAACTCGGGTTGATTCCATTCTATTCCATTCCATTCCATTCCATTCCATTCCATTCCATTCCAATCCGTTCTACTCGGTTTGATTCCATTCCATTCCGTTCCGTTCTGTTCCGTTCCGTTCCGTTCGGTTCTACTCGGGTTGATTCCACTCTATTCCATTCCATTCCGTTCCATTCCATTCCATTCCGTTCTACTCGGGTTGATCACTCCATTCCATTCCATTCCATTCCATTCCGTTCCGTTCTACTCGGGTTGATCTTTCCATTCCATTCCATTCCATTCCATTCCATTCCATTCCGTTCTACTCGGGTTGATTCCATTCTATTCCACTCCATTCCATTCCATTCCTTTCCATTCCATTCCAATCCATTCCATTCCATTCCATTCCATTCCATTAAATTCCGTTCTATTCGTGTTCATTCCATTCCATTCCATTCCGTTCTGTTCCGTTTCGTTCCATTCCATTCCAATCAATTCCGTTCTACTCGGGTTGATTCCATTCTATTCAATTCCATTCCAATCCATTCCGCTCCATTCCATTCCACTCCATTCCCTTCCATTCTATTCTATTGAATTCCATTCCATTCCATTCCATTCCATTCCATTCTACTCGGGTTGATTCCATTCTATTCAATTCCATTCCAATCCATTCCGCTCCATTCCATTCCATTCCATTCCTTTCCATTCCATTCCGTTCTACTCGGGTTCATTCCATTCCATTCCGTTCTGTTCCATTCCGTTCCGTTCCATTCCATTCCATTCCATTCCGTTCTACTCGGGTTGATTCTATTCCATTCCATTCCATTCCATTCTATTCCATTGAATTCCATTCCATTCCATTCCATTCCATTCCATTCCATTCCATTCCATTCCATTCCGTTCTACTCGGGTTGATTCCATTCCGTTCCGTTCCGTTCCGTTCCGTTCTACTCGGGTTGATTCCATTCTATTCCATTCCTTTCCATTCCATTCCATTCCATTCCATTCCATTCCTCTCTGTTCCATTTCATTCCGTTTAACTTGGGTTGATCATTCCATTCCATTCCATTCCATTCCATTCAATTCCATTCCGTTCCGTTATACTCGGGTGGATCATTCCATTCCATTCCATTCCATTCCATTCCATTCCATTTCATTCCGTTCCGCTCTACACGGGTTGATTCCATTCTATTCCATTCCATTCCATTCGATTCCACTCGATTCCATTCGATTCCGTTCGATTCCATTCCATTCCATTCCATTCCATTCCGTTCTACTCGTGTTGATTCCATTCCACTCCATTCCTTTCCGTTCCATTCCATTCCATTCCATTCCATTCCGTTCTACTCGGGTTGATCATTCCATTCCATTCCATTCCATTCCATTCCATTCCATTCCGTTCCATTCTACACGGGTTCATTCCATTCCATTCCTTTCCGTTCCATTCCTTTCCGTTCCATTCCATTCCATTCCATTCCATTCCGTTCAACTCGGGATGATTCCATTCTATTCCATTCCATTCCATTCCATTCTTTCCATTCCATTCGATTCGACTCCTTTCCATTCCATTCCATTCCATTCCATTCCGTTCTACTCGGGTTGATTCCATTCTATTCCATTCCATTCCATTCCATTCCATTCCATTCCATTCGATTCCATTCGATTCCATTCCATTCCATTCTATTCCGTTCTACTCGGGTTCATTCCATTCCATTCCGTTCCGTTCCATTCCGTTCCGTTCCATTCCATTCCATTCCATTCCATTCCATTCCATTCCATTCCATTCCATTCCATTCGATTCCATTCCATTCCATTCCATTCCATTCCATTCTATTCCATTCCATTCCATTCCATTCCATTCCATTCCGTTCAACTCGGGTTGATTCCATTCCATTCCATTCCATTCCATTCCATTCCATTCCATTCCGTTCAACTCGGGTTGATTCCATTCTATTCCATTCCATTCCATTCCATTCAATTCCATTCCATTCAATTCCAATCCGTTCTACTCGGGTTGATTCCATTCCATTCCATTCCGTTCCGTTCCGTTCCGTTCCGTTCCGTTCTACCCGGGTTGATTCCATTCCATTCCATTCCGTTCCGTTCCGTTCCGTTCCGTTCCGTTCTACTCGGGTTGATTCCACTCTATTCCATTCCATTCCATTCCATTCCTTTCTACTTGGATTGATCATTCCATTCCATTCCATTCCATTCCATTCCATTCCATTTCATTCCATTCCGTTCCATTCTACTCGGGTTGATCATTCCTTTCCATTCCATTCCACTCCATTCCATTCCAATCCATTCAATTCCGTTCTACTCGGGTTCATTCCATTGCAATCCATTCCTTTCCATTCCACTCCATACCATTCCATTCCGTTCTACTCGGGTTGATTCCATTCTATTCCATTCCATCCCATTCCATTCCATTCCATTCCATTCCATTCCATTCCATTCCATTCCATTCCATTCTACTCGGTTGATTCCATTCTATTCCATTCCATTCCATTCGATTCCATTCGATTCGATTCGATTCCATTCCATTCCATTCCATTCCATTCCATTCCATTCTACTCGGGTTCATTCCATTCCGTTTCGTTCCGTTCTGTTCCGTTCCGTTCCATTCCTTTCCATTCCATTCCATTCCATTCCATTCCGTTCTACTCGGGTTGATTCCATTCTATTCCATTCCATTCCATTCCATTCGATTCCATTCGATTCCATTCCAGTCCATTCCATTCCATTCCATTCCATTCCATTCAATTCTATTCTACTCGGGTTGATTCCATTCCATTCCATTGCATTCTGTTCCGTTCCATTCTGTTCCGTTCCGTTCCGTTCTACTCTGGTTGATTCCATTCTATTCCATTCCATTCCATTCCATTCCATTCCGTTCCATTCCATTCCGTTCTACTCGGGTTGATTCCATTCCGTTCTGTTCCGCTCCGTTCCGTTCCGTTCTACTCGGGTTTACTCCATTCTATTCCATTCCATTGCATTCCATTCCATTCCATTCCATTCCATTCCATTCCATTCCATTCCATTCCATTCCGTTCTGCTCGGGTTGATCTTTCCATTCCATTCCATTCCATTCAATTCCATTCCATTCCATTCCATTCCATTCCATTCCATTCCATTCCATTCCATTCCATTCCATTCCGTTCTACTCGGGTTGATTCCATTCCGTTCCATTCCGTTCCGTTCCGTTCTACTCGGGTTGATTCCATTCTATTCCATTCCTTTCCATTCCATTCCATTCCATTCCATTCCTCTCTGTTCCATTCCATTGCGTTCTACTTGGGTTGATCATTCCATTCCATTCCATTCCATTCCATTCAATTCCATTCCGTTCCGTTCTACTCGGGTGGATCATTCCATTCCATTCCATTCCATTCCATTCCATTCCATTCCATTCCATTCCATTCCATTCCGTTCCATTCTACTCGGGTTAATTCCACTCCATTCCTTTCCGTTCCATTCTTTCCGTTCCATTCTACTCGGGTTCATTCCACTCCATTCCTTTCCGTTCCATTCCTTTCCGTTCCATTCCATTCCATTCCATTCCATTCCATTCCGTTCAGCTCAGGATGATTCCATTCTATTCCATTCCATTCCATTCCATTCTTTCCATTCCATTCAATTCCATTCCATTCCATTCCATTCCATTCCATTCCATTCCATTCCATTCCATTCCATTCCATTCCATTCCGTTCTACTCGGGTTAATTCCATTCCATTCCATTCCATTCCATTCCATTCCATTCCATTCCATACCAATCCATTCCATTCCATTGCATTTCGTTCTACTCGGATTCATTCCGTTCCTTTCAGTTCTGTTCCGTTCCATTCCATTCCATTCCATTCCATTCCATTCCATTCCATTCCGTTCTACTCGGGTTGATTCCATTCTATTCCATTCCATTCCATTCGATTCCATTCCATTCGATTCCATTCCAATCCATTCCATTCCATTCCATTGCATTCCATTCCGTTCTACTCGGGTTCTTTCCATTCCATTCCGTTCCGTTCCGTTCCTTTCCGTTCCGTTCCATTCCATTCCATTCCATTCCATTCCATTCCGTTCTACTCGGGTTGATTCCATTCTATTCCATTCCATTCCATTCCATTCCATTCCATTCCGTTCTACTCGGGTTGATTCCATTCCATTCCGTTCCGTTCCGTTCCATTCCGTTCCGTTCCGTTCTACTCGGGATGATTCCATTCTATTCCATTCCATTCCTTTCCATTCCATTCCATTCCATTCCATTCCATTCTGTTCTACTCGGGTTGATCATTCCATTCCATTCCATGCCATTCCATTCCATTCCATTCCATTCCAATCCATTCCATTCCACTCCTTTCTAGTCGGGTTCATTCCGTTCCATTCCTTTCCATTCCGTCCCATTCCGTTCCGTTCCGTTCCGTTCTATTCCATTCCATTCCATTCCATTCCGTTCTACTCGGGTTGATTCCATTCTATTCCGTTCCATTCCATTCCATTCCATTCCATTCCATTCCATTCCATTCCATTCCATTCCATTCCATTCCGTTCTACTCGGGTTGATTCCATTCCGTTCCGTTCCGTTCCGTTCCGTTAAGTTCCGTTCTACTCTGGTTGATTCCATTCTATTCCATTCCATTCCATTCCATTCCATTCCATTCTATTCCATTCCATTCCGTTCTACTCGGGTTGATCATTCAATTCCATTCCATTCCATTCCATTCCATTCCATTCCATTCCATTCCATTCTGTTCCGTTCTACTCGGGTTGATCATTCCATTCCATTCCATTCCATTCCATTCCATTCCATTCCATTCCATTCCATTCCATTCCATTCCATTCCGTTCTACTCCGGTTGATTCCATTCTATTCCATTCCATTCCATTCCTTTCCATTCGATTCCATTCCATTCCATTCCATTCCATTCCATTCCATTCCATTCCATTCCATTCCATTCCATTCCATTCCGTTCTACTCGGGTTGATTCCATTCCGTTCCGTTCCGTTCCGTTCCGTTCTACTCGGGTTGATTCCATTCTATTCCATTCCTTTCCATTCCATTCCATTCCATTCCATTCCTCTCTGTTCCATTCCATTGCGTTCTACTTGGGTTGATCATTCCATTCCATTCCATTCCATTCCATTCAATTCCATTCCGTTCCGTTCTACTCGGGTGGATCATTCCATTCCATTCCATTCCATTCCATTCCATTCCATTCCATTCCATTCCATTCCATTCCATTCCATTTCATTCCGTTCCGCTCTACTCGGGTTGATTCCATTCTATTCCATTCCATTCCATTCGATTCCACTCGATTCCATTCGATTCCTTTCGATTCCATTCCATTCCATTCCATTCCATTCCGTTCTACTCGTGTTGATTCCATTCCACTCCATTCCTTTCCGTTCCATTCCATTCCATTCCATTCCGTTCTACTCTGGTTGATCATTCCATTCCATTCCTTTCCATTCCATTCCATTCCGTTCCATTCTACTCGGGTTAATTCCACTCCATTCCTTTCCGTTCCATTCTTTCCGTTCCATTCTACTCGGGTTCATTCCACTCCATTCCTTTCCGTTCCATTCCTTTCCGTTCCATTCCATTCCATTCCATTCCATTCCATTCCGTTCAGCTCAGGATGATTCCATTCTATTCCATTCCATTCCATTCCATTCTTTCCATTCCATTCAATTCCATTCCATTCCATTCCATTCCATTCCATTCCATTCCATTCCATTCCATTCCGTTCTACTCGGGTTAATTCCATTCTATTCCATTCCATTCCATTCCATTCCATTCCATTCCATACCAATCCATTCCATTCCATTGCATTTCGTTCTACTCGGATTCATTCCGTTCCTTTCAGTTCTGTTCCGTTCCATTCCATTCCATTCCATTCCATTCCATTCCATTCCATTCCATTCCGTTCTACTCGGGTTGATTCCATTCTATTCCATTCCATTCCATTCGATTCCATTCCGTTCGATTCCATTCCAATCCATTCCATTCCATTCCATTGCATTCCATTCAGTTCTACTCGGGTTCTTTCCATTCCATTCCGTTCCGTTCCGTTCCTTTCCGTTCCGTTCCATTCCATTCCATTCCATTCCATTCCATTCCATTCCGTTCTACTCGGGTTGATTCCATTCTATTCCATTCCATTCCATTCCATTCCATTCCATTCCGTTCTACTCGGGTTGATTCCATTCCATTCCGTTCCGTTCCGTTCCATTCCGTTCCGTTCCGTTCTACTCGGGTTGATTCCATTCTATTCCATTCCATTCCTTTCCATTCCATTCCATTCCATTCCATTCCATTCTGTTCTACTCGGGTTGATCATTCAATTCCATTCCATGCCATTCCATTCCATTCCATTCCATTCCATTCCATTCCATTCCACTCCTTTCTAGTCGGGTTCATTCCGTTCCATTCCTTTCCATTCCGTCCCATTCCGTTCCGTTCCGTTCCGTTCTATTCCATTCCATTCCATTCCATTCCGTTCTACTCGGGTTGATTCCATTCTATTCCGTTCCATTCCATTCCATTCCATTCCATTCCATTCCATTCCATTCCATTGCATTCCATTCCATTCCATTCCGTTCTACTCGGGTTGATTCCATTCCGTTCCGTTCCGTTCCGTTCCATTAAGTTCCGTTCTACTCTGGTTGATTCCATTCTATTCCATTCCATTCCATTCCATTCCATTCCATTCCATTCTATTCCATTCCATTCCGTTCTACTCGGGTTGATCATTCAATTCCATTCCATTCCATTCCATTCCATTCCATTCCATTCCATTCCATTCCATTCTGTTCCGTTCTACTCGGGTTGATCATTCCATTCCATTCCATTCCATTCCATTCCATTCCATTCCATTCCATTCAATTCCGTTCTACTCCGGTTGATTCCATTCTATTCCATTCCATTCCATTCCTTTCCATTCGATTCCATTCCATTCCATTCCATTCCATTCCATTCCATTCCATTCCATTCCATTCCATTCTATTCTACTCGGGTTGATTCCATTCCATTCCATTGCATTGTGTTCAGTTCCGTTCCGTTCCGTTCCGTTCCGTTCTACTTTGGTTGATTCCATTCTATTCCATTCCATTCCATTCCATTCCATTCCATTCCATTCCATTCCGTTTTACTCGGGTTGATCATTCCATTCCATTCCATTCCTTTCCATTCCGTTCCGTTCTGCTCGTGTTGATCATTCCATTCCATTCCATTCCATTCCATTCCATTCCATTCCATTCCTTTCCATTCCACTCCATTCCATTCCATTCCATTCCATTCCATTCCATTCCATTCCATTCCGTTCCGTTCTCGGGTTTATTCCATTCTATTCCATTCCATTCCGTTCTGCTCGGGTTGATCATTCCATTCCATTCCATTCCATTCCATTCCATTCCATTCCATTCCATTCCGTTGCGTTCCATTCCATTCCATTCCATTCCAGTCCATTCCGTTCTACTCGGGTTGAATCCATTCTATTCCATTCCATTCCATTCCATTCCGTTCCATTCCATTCCATTCCATTCCATTCCATTCTACTCGGGTTGATTCCATTCTATTCCATTCCATTCCATTCCATTCCATTCCATTCCATTCCATTCCGTTCTACTCGGGTTGATCACTCCATTCCATTCCATTCCATTCCATTCCATTCCATTCCATTCCATTCCATTCCGTTCTACTCGGGTGGATTATTCCATTCCATTCCATTCCGTTCCATTCCATTCCATTCCATTCCATTCCGTTCTACTTGGGTTGATTCCATTCTATTCCATTCCATTCCATTAGATTCCATTTGATTCCATTCCATTCCATTCCATTCCATTCCATTCCATTCCATTCCATTCCATTCTATTCAATTCCATTCCGTTCTACTCAGGTTGATTCCCTTCCACTCCATCCCGTTCCATTCCATTCCGTTCCGTTCCGTTTTACCCGGGTTGATTCCATTCCATTCCATTCCATTCCATTCCATTCCATTCCATTCCATTCCATTCCATTCCATTCCATTCCATTCCGTTCCGTTCTACTCGGGTTGATTCCATTCCATTCCGTTCCATTCCGTTCCATTCCGTTCCGTTCCGTTCCGTTCTATTCCATTCCATTCCATTCCATTCCGTTCTACTCTGGTTGATTCCATTCTATTACGTTCCATTCCATTCCATTCCATTCCATTCCATTCCATTCCATTCCATTCCATTCCGTTCTACTCGGGTTGATTCCATTCCGTTCCGTTCCGTTCCGTTCCGTTAAGTTCCGTTCTACTCTGGTTGACTCCATTCTATTCCATTCCATTCCATTCCATTCCATTCCATTCCATTCCATTCTATTCCATTCCATTCCGTTCTACTCGGGTTGATCATTCAATTCCATTCAATTCCATTCGACTCCATTCCATTCGATTCCATTTCATTCCGCTCCGCTCTACTCGGATTGATCATTCCATTCCATTCCATTCCATTCCATTCCATTCCATTCCATTCCATTCCATTCCATTCCTTTCCATTCCATTCCATTCCATTCCATTCCATTCCATTCCATTCCATTCTATTCCGTTCTACTCGGGTTGATTCCATTCCGTTCCGTTCCGCTCCGTTCCGTTCCGTTCTACTTGGGTTTACTCCATTCTATTCCATTTAATTGCATTCCATTCCATTCCATTCCATTCCATTCCATTCCATTCCATTCCATTCCGTTCTGCTCGGGTTGATCATTCCATTCCATTCCATTCCATTCCATTCTATTCCATTCCATTCCACTCCATTCCATTCCATTCCATTCCACTCCTTTCCATTCCATTCCATTCCATTCCATTCAATTCCATTCCATTCCATTACACTGCTTTCCATTCCATTCCATTCCATTCCATTCCATTCCACTCCTTTCCATTCCATTCCATTCCATTCCATTCCATTCCATTCCACTCCTTTCCATTCCATTCCATTCCACTCCATTCCATTCCATTCCATTCCATTCTATTCCTTTCCGTTCTGCTCGGGTTGATCATTCCATTCCATTCCTTTCCATTCCATTCCATTCCATTCCATTCCGTTCTACTCGGGTTGATTCCATTCTATTCAATTCCATTCCAATCCATTCCGCTCCATTCCATTCCATTCCATTCCATTCCATTCCATTCCGTTCTATTCGTGTTCATTCCATTAAATTCCGTTCTGTTCCATTCCGTTCCGTTCCATTCCATTCCATTCCATTCCGTTCTACTTGGCTTGATTCTATTCCATTCCATTCCATTCCATTCTATTCCATTGAATTCCATTCCATTCCATTCCGTTGCATTCCATTCCATTCCATTCCATTCCTGTCCATTCCGTTCTACTCGGGTTGAATCCATTCTATTCCATTCCATTCCATTCCATTCCATTCCATTCCATTCCATTCCATTCCGTTCAACTCGGGTTGATTCCATTCTATTCCATTCCATTCCATTCCATTCCATTCCATTCCGTTCTACTCGGGTTGATCATTCCATTCCATTCCATTCCATTCCATTCCATTCCATTCCATTCCATTCCATTCCATTCCATTCCATTCCGTTCTACTCGGGTGGATCGTTCCCTTCCATTCCATTCCATTCCATTCCATTCCATTCCATTCCATTCTATTCAATTCCATTCCGTTCTACTCAGGTTGATTCCCTTCCACTCCATCCCGTTCCATTCCATTCCGTTCCGTTCCGTTCTACTCGGGTTGATTCCATTCTATTCCATTCCATTCCATTCCATTCCGTTCTACTAGGGTTGATCATTCCATTCCATTCTATTCCATTCCATTCCATTCCATTGCATTCCATTCCATTCCATTCCGTTCTACTCGGGTTCTTTCTATTCCGTTCCATTCCATTCCGTTCTACTCGGGTTGATTCCATGCCACTCCATTCCATTCCGTTCCATTCCGTTCCGTTCCGTTCCGTTCTACTCGGGTTGATCATTCCATTCCATTCCATTCCATTCCATTCCATTCCGTTCTACTCGGGTTGATTCCATTCTATTCCATTCCATTCCATTCCATTCCATTCCATTCGATTCCATTCCATTCCATTCCATTCCATTCCATTCCATTCCGTTCTACTCAGGTTGATTCCATTCCATTCCATTCCATTCCTTTCCATTCCTTTCCATTCCATTCCATTCCATTCCATTCCATTCCATTCCATTCCATTCCATTCTACTCGGGTTGATTCCATTCTACTCAATTCCATTCTATTCGATTCCATTCGATTCCCTTCGATTCCATTCGATTCCATTCCATTCCATTCCATTCCATTCCATTCCATTCCATTCCATTCCGTTCTACTCGGGTTCATTCCATTCCATTCCGTTCCGTTCCATTCCGTTCCGTTCCATTCCATTCCATTCCATTCCATTCCGTTCTACTCGGGTTGATTCCATTCTATTCCATTCCATTCGATTCCATTCCATTCCATTCCATTCCATTCCATTCCATTCCATTCCATTCCATTCCATTCCGTTCAACTCGGGTTGATTCCATTCTATTCCATTCCATTCCATTCCATTCCATTCCATTCCATTCCAATCCGTTCTCCTCGGGTTGATTCCATTCCATTCCGTTCCGTTCCGTTTCGTTCTGTTCCGTTCCGTTCCGTTCTACTCGGGTTGATTCCACTCTATTCCATTCCATTCCATTCCATTCCATTCCATTCCATTCCATTCCATTCCGTTCTACTCGGGTTGATCATTCCATTCCATTCCATTCCATTCCAATCCATTCCATTCCGTTCTGTTATACTCGGGTTGATCATTCCATTCCATTCCATTCCATTCCATTCCATTCCATTCCATTCCATTCCATTCCGTTCTACTCGGGTTGATTCCATTCTATTCCAATCCATTCCATTCCATTCCATTCCATTCCTTTCCGTTCTACTTGAGTTCATTCCATTCCGTTCCGTTCCGTTCCGTTCCGTTCCATTCTATTCCATTCCATTCCGTTCTACTCGAGTTGATTCCATTCTACTCCATTCCATTCCATTCGATTCCATTCCGTTCTACTCGGGTTAATCATTCCATTCCATTCCATTCCATTCCATTCCATTCCATTCCATTCCATTCCATTCCATTCCATTCCGTTGCATTCCATTCCATTCCATTCCATTCCTGTCCATTCCTTTCTACTCGGGTTGAATCCATTCTATTCCATTCCATTCCATTCCATTCCATTCCATTCCATTCCATTCCATTCCATTCCGTTCAACTCGGGTTGATTCCATTCTATTCCATTCCATTCCATTCCATTCCATTCCATTCCGTTCTACTCGGGTTGATCATTCCATTCCATTCCATTCCATTCCATTCCATTCCATTCCATTCCGTTCTATTCGGGTGGATCGTTCCATTCCATTCCATTCTGTTCCATTCCATTCCATTCCTTTCCATTCCGTTCTACTCGGGTTGATTCCATTCTATTCCATTCCATTCCATTAGATTCCATTTGATTCCATTCCATTCCATTACATTCCATTCCATTCCATTCCATTCTATTCAATTCCATTCCGTTCAACTCAGGTTGATTCCCTTCCACTCCATCCCGTTCCATTCCATTCCGTTCCATTCCGTTCTACTCGGGTTGATTCTATTCTATTCCATTCCATTCCATTCCATTCCGTTCTACTCGGGTTGATCATTCCATTCCATTCCATTCCATTCCATTCCATTCCATTCCATTCCATTCCATTCCGTTCTACTCGGGTTCTTTCCTTTCCGTTCCATTCCATTCCGTTCTACTCGGGTTGATTCCATGCCACTCCATTCCATTCCGTTCCATTCCGTTCCGTTCCATTCCGTTCTACTCGGGTTGAATCCATTCTATTCCATTCCATTCCATTCCATTCCATTCCATTCCATTCCATTCCATTCCATTCCATTCCATTCCGTTCTACTCGGGTTGATCATTCCATTCCATTCCGTTCTACTCGGGTTCATTCCATTCCATTCCGTTCCGTTCCATTCCGTTCCGTTCCATTCCATTCCTTTCCATTCCATTCCGTTCTACTCGGGTTGTTTCCATTCTATTCCATTCCATTCCATTCCATTCCATTCCATTCCATTCCATTCCATTCCATACCGTTCCATTCCATTCCGTTCAACTCGGGTTGATTCCATTCTATTCCATTCCATTCCATTCCATTCCATTCCATTCCATTCCATACCGTTCCATTCCATTCTGTTCAACTCGGGTTGATTCCATTCTATTCCATTCCATTCCATTCCATTCCATTCCATTCCATTCCATTCCAATCCGTTCTACTCGGGTTGATTCCATTCCATTCCGTTCCGTTCCGTTCCGATCCGCTCCGTTCCGTTCTACTCGGGTTGATTCCACTCCATTCCATTCCATTCCATTCCATTCCATTCCATTCCATTCCATTCCGTTCTACTCGGGTTGATCATTCCATTCCATTCCATACCATTCCACTCCATTCCATTCCGTTCCGTTCTACTCGGGTTGATCATTCCATTCCATTCCATTCCATTCCATTCCATTCCATTGCATTCTACTCGGGTTGATTCCATTCTATTCCATTCCATTCCATTCCATTCCATTCCATTCGATTCCATTCCATTCCATTCCATTCCATTCCGTTCTACTCAGATTGATTCCATTCCATTCCATTCCATTCCTTTCCATTCCTTTCCATTCCATTCCATTCCATTCCATTCCATTTCATTCCACTCGGGTTGATTCCATTCTACTCAATTCCATTCTATTCGATTCCATTCGATTCCCTTCGATTCCATTCGATTCCATTCCATTCCATTCCATTCCATTCCATACCGTTCTACTCGGGTTCATTCCATTCCATTCCGTTCTGTTCCATTCCGTTCCGTTCCATTCCATTCCATTCCGTTCCATTCCATTCCATTCCATTCCATTCCATTCCGTTCTACTCGGGTTCATTCCATTCCGTTCCGTTCCGTTCCGTTCCGTTCTGTTCCGTTCTACTCGGGTTGATTCCATTCTATTCCATTCCTTTCCATTCCATTCCATTCCATTCCATTCCATTCCATTCCATTCCATTCCATTCCTCTCTGTTCCATTCCATTCCGTTCTACTTGGGTTGATCATGCCATTCCATTCCATTCCATTCCATTCAATTCCATTCCGTTCCGTTCTACTCGGGTGGATCATTCCATTCCATTCCATTCCATTCCATTCCATTCCATTCCATTCGATTCCATTCCATTCCGTTCCGTTCTACTCGGGTTGATTCCATTCTATTCCATTCCATTCCATTCGATTCCACTCGATTCCATTCGATTCCGTTCGATTCCATTCCATTGCATTCCATTCCATTCCATTCCGTTCAACTCGGGTTGATTCCATTCTATTCCATTCCATTACATTCAATTCCATTCCATTCCATTCCAATCCGTTCTACTCGGGTTGATTCCATTCCATTCCGTTCCGTTCCGTTCCGTTCCGTTCGGTTCTACTCGGGTTGATTCCACTCTATTCCATTCCATTCCGTTCCATTCCATTCCATTCCGTTCTACTCGGGTTGATCATTCCATTCCATTCCATTCCATTCCATTCCATTCCATTCCGTTCTACTCGGGTTGATCTTTCCATTCCATTCCATTCCATTCCATTCCTTTCCATTCTGTTCTACTCGGGTTGATTCCATTCTATTCCACTCCATTCCATTCCATTCCTTTCCATTCCATTCCAATCCATTCCATTCCATTCCATTCCATTCCATTCCATTCCAATCCGTTCTACTCGGGTTGATTCCATTCCATTCCATTCCGTTCCGTTCCGTTCCGTTCTGTTCCGTTCCGTTCTACTCGGGTTGATTCCACTCTATTCCATTCCATTCCATTCCATTCCTTTCTACTCGGATTCATCATTCCATTCCATTCCATTCCATTCCATTCCATTCCATTCCATTCCATTTCATTCCATTCCGTTCCATTCTACTTGGGTTGATCATTCCTTTCCATTCCATTCCATTCCATTCCATTCCAATCCATTCAATTCCGTTCTACTCGGGTTCATTACTTTCCATTCCATTCCTTTCCATTCCACTCCATACCATTCCATTCCGTTCTACTTGGGTTGATTCCATTCTATTCAATTCCATCCCATTCCATTCCATTCCATTCAATTCCATTCCATTCCATTCCATTCCATTCCATTCCATTCGATTCCATTCGATTCCATTCCATTCAATTCCATCCCATTCCATTCCATTCCATTCAATTCCATTCCATTCCATTCCATTCCATTCCATTCCATTCGATTCCATTCGATTCCATTCCATTCCATTCCATTCCATTCCATTCCATTCCATTCTATTCTACTCGGGTTGATTCCATTCCATTCCATTGCATTCTGTTCCGTTCCATTCTGTTCTGTTCCGTTCCGTTCTACTCTGGTTGATTCCATTCTATTCCATTCCATTCCATTCCATTCCATTCCATTCCATTCCATTCCATTCCATTCTGTTCTACTCGGGTTGATCATTCCATTCCATTCCATGCCATTCCATTCCATTCCATTCCGTTCCATTCCATTCCATTCCATTCCATTCCATTCCGTTCAACTCGGGTTGATTCCATTCCATTCCATTCCATTCCATTCCATTCCATTCCATTCCATTCCATTCCATTCCATTCCATTCCGTTCAACTCGGGTTGATTCCATTCTATTCCATTCCATTCCATTCCATTCCATTCAATTCCATTCCATTCCTTTCCAATCCGATCAACTCGGGTTGATTCCATTCCATTCCATTCCGTTCCGTTCCGTTCCGTTCTGTTCCGTTCCGTTCTACTCGGGTTGATTCCACTCTATTCCATTCCATTCCATTCCATTCCTTTCTACTCGGATTCATCATTCCATTCCATTCCATTCCATTCCATTCCATTCCATTCCATTCCATTTCATTCCATTCCGTTCCATTCTACTTGGGTTGATCATTCCTTTCCATTCCATTCCATTCCATTCCATTCCAATCCATTCAATTCCGTTCTACTCGGGTTCATTACTTTCCATTCCATTCCTTTCCATTCCACTCCATACCATTCCATTCCGTTCTACTTGGGTTGATTCCATTCTATTCAATTCCATCCCATTCCATTCCATTCCATTCAATTCCATTCCATTCCATTCCATTCCATTCCATTCCATTCGATTCCATTCGATTCCATTCCATTCCATTCCATTCCATTCCATTCCATTCCATTCCATTCTATTCTACTCGGGTTGATTCGATTCCATTCCATTGCATTCTGTTCCGTTCCATTCTGTTCTGTTCCGTTCCGTTCTACTCTGGTTGATTCCATTCTATTCCATTCCATTCCATTCCATTCCATTCCATTCCATTCCATTCCATTCTGTTCTACTCGGGTTGATCATTCCATTCCATTCCATGCCATTCCATTCCATTCCATTCCGTTCCATTCCATTCCATTCCATTCCATTCCATTCCGTTCAACTCGGGTTGATTCCATTCCATTCCATTCCATTCCATTCCATTCCATTCCATTCCATTCCATTCCATTCCATTCCGTTCAACTCGGGTTGATTCCATTCTATTCCATTCCATTCCATTCCATTCCATTCAATTCCATTCCATTCCTTTCCAATCCGATCAACTCGGGTTGATTCCATTCCATTCCATTACGTTCCGTTCCGTTCCGTTCCGTTCCGTTCTACTCCGGTTGATTCCACTCTATTCCATTCCATTCCATTCCATTCCTTTCTACTCGGATTGATCATTCCATTCCATTCCATTCCATTCCATTCCATTCCATTCCATTTCATTCCATTCCGTTCCATTCTACTTGGGTTGATCATTCCTTTCCATTCCATTCCATTCCATTCCATTCCAATCCATTCAATTCCGTTCTACTCGGGTTCATTCCATTCCATTCCATTCCTTTCCATTCCACTCCATACCATTCCATTCCGTTCTACTCGGGTTGATTCCATTCCATTCAATTCCATTCCATTCCATTCCATTCCATTCCATTCCATTCCATTCCATTCCATTCCACTCGGTTGATTCCATTCTATTCCATTCCATTCCATTCGATTCCATTCGATTCGATTCGATTCTATTCCATTCCATTCCATTCCATTCCATTCCGTTCTACTCGGGTTCATTCCATTCCGTTCCGTTCCGTTCCGTTCCATTCCATTCCATTCCATTCCGTTCTACTCGGGTTGATTCCTTTTTACTCCATTCCATTCCATTCGATTCCATTCCATTCCATTCCATTCCATTCCGTTCTACTCGGGTTCATTCCATTCCGTTACGTTCCGTTCCATTCCGTTCCGCTCCATTCCATTCCATTCCATTCCATTCCATTCCATTCCATTCCATTCCATTCCGTTCTACTCGGGTTGATTCCATTCTATTCCATTCCATTCCATTCCATTCCATTCCATTCCATTCCATTCCATTCCATTCCATTCCATTCCAATCCGTTCTACTCGGGTTGATTCCGTTCCATTCCGTTCTATTCCGTTCCATTCCATTCCATTCCATTCCATTCCATTCCGTTCTACTCGGGTTGATTCCATTCTATTCCATTCCATTCCATTCCATTCCATTCCATTCCATTCCATTCCATTCCATTCCATTCCATTCCGTTCAACTCGGGTTGATTCCATTCTATTCCATTCCATTCCATTCTATTCCATTCCATTCCATTCCATTCCATTCCGTTCTACTCGGATTGATTCCATTCCATTCCATTCCGTTCCGTTCCATTCCGTTCCGTTCCGTTCTACTCGGGTTGATTCCACTCTATTCCATTCCATTCCGTTCAATTCCATTCCATTCCGTTCCACTCGGGTTGATCATTCCATTCCATTCCATTGCATTCCATTCCGTTCCATTCCGTTCCATTCTACTCGGGTTGCTCTTTCCATTCCATTCCATTCCATTCCATTCCATTCCATTCCGTTCTACTCGTGTTGATTCCATTCTATTTCACTCCATTCAATTCCATTCCATTCCATTCCAATCCATTCCTTTCCATTCCATTCCATTCCCTTCCGTTCTACTCGAGTTCATTCCATTCCGTTCCGTTCCGTTCTGTTCCGTTCCATTCCATTCCATTCCATTCCGCTCTACTCGCGTTGATTCCATACTACTCCATTCCATTCCATTCGATTCCATTCCATTCCATTCCATTCCATTCCGTTCTACTCGGGTTGATTCCATTCTATTCCATTCCATTCCATTCCATTCCATTCCATTCCATTCCATTCCATTCCATTGCATTCCATTCCGTTATACTCAGGTTGATTCCATTCCATTCCATTCCATTCCGTTCCATTCCGCTCCGTTCCGTTCCGTTCTACTCGTGTTTATTCCATTCTATTCCATTCCATTCCATTCCATTCCATTCCATTCCATTCCATTCCATTCCATTCCATTCCATTCCATTCTACTCGGGTTGATTCCATTCTATTCCATTCCATTCCATTCCATTCCATTCCAATCCATTCCATTCCATTCCAATCCGTTCTACTCGGGTTGATTCCGTTCCATTCCGTTCCGTTCCATTCCATTCCATTTCGTTCTACTCGGGTTGACTCCATTCTATTCCATTCCATTCCATTCCATTCCACTCCTTTCCATTCCATTCCATTCCATTCCATTCCATTCCATTCCATTCCATTCCATTCCATTCCACTCCTTTCCATTCCATTCCATTCCATTCCATTCCATTCCATTCCATTCCATTCCGTTCTACTCGGGTTGATTACATTCTATTCCACTCCATTCCATTCCATTCCATTCCATTCCATTCCATTCCAATCCATTCCATTCCATTCCATTCCATTCCATTCCATTCCGTTCTACTCGGGTTGATTCCATTCTACTCCATTCCATTCCATTCGATTCCATTCCATTCCTTTCCATTCCATTCCAATCCATTCCATTCCATTCCATTCCATTCCATTGCATTCCATTCCGTTCTACTCAGGTTGATTCCATTGCATTCCATTCCATTCTTTTCCATTCCATTCCATTCTATTCCATTCCATTGCAATCCGTCCTACTCGGGTTGATTCCGTTCAATTCCGTTCCATTCCGTTCCGTTCCATTCCATTCCATTCCATTCCATTCCATTCCATTCCATTCCATTCCGTTCTACTCGGGTTGATTCCATTCTATTCCATTCCATTCCATTCAATTCCATTCGATTCCATTCCACTCCCTTACATTCCATTCCATTCCATTCCGTTCCATTCCATTCCATTCCATTCCATTCCTTTCCATTCCATTCCGTTCAACTCGGGTTGATTCCATTCTATTCCATTCCATTCCATTCCATTCCATTCCATTCCATTCCAATCCGTTCTACTCGGTTTGATTCCATTCCATTCCGTTCCGTTCTGTTCCGTTCCGTTCCGTTCGGTTCTACTCGGGTTGATTCCACTCTATTCCATTCCATTCCGTTCCATTCCATTCCATTCCGTTCTACTCGGGTTGATCATTCCATTCCATTCCATTCCATTCCATTCCGTTCCGTTCTACTCGGGTTGATCTTTCCATTCCATTCCATTCCATTCCATTCCATTCCGTTCTACTCGGGTTGATTCCATTCTATTCCACTCCATTCCATTCCATTCCTTTCCATTCCATTCCAATCCATTCCATTCCATTCCATTCCATTCCATTAAATTCCGTTCTATTCGTGTTCATTCCATTCCATTCCATTCCGTTCTGTTCCGTTTCGTTCCATTCCATTCCAATCAATTCCGTTCTACTCGGGTTGATTCCATTCTATTCAATTCCATTCCAATCCATTCCGCTCCATTCCATTCCACTCCATTCCCTTCCATTCTATTCTATTGAATTCCATTCCATTCCATTCCATTCCATTCCATTCTACTCGGGTTGATTCCATTCTATTCAATTCCATTCCAATCCATTCCGCTCCATTCCATTCCATTCCATTCCTTTCCATTCCATTCCGTTCTACTCGGGTTCATTCCATTCCATTCCGTTCTGTTCCATTCCGTTCCGTTCCATTCCATTCCATTCCATTCCGTTCTACTCGGGTTGATTCTATTCCATTCCATTCCATTCCATTCTATTCCATTGAATTCCATTCCATTCCATTCCATTCCATTCCATTCCATTCCATTCCATTCCATTCCATTCCATTCCGTTCTACTCGGGTTGATTCCATTCCGTTCCGTTCCGTTCCGTTCCGTTCTACTCGGGTTGATTCCATTCTATTCCATTCCATTCCATTCCATTCCATTCCATTCCATTCCATTCCTCTCTGTTCCATTTCATTCCGTTTAACTTGGGTTGATCATTCCATTCCATTCCATTCCATTCCATTCAATTCCATTCCGTTCCGTTATACTCGGGTGGATCATTCCATTCCATTCCATTCCATTCCATTCCATTCCATTTCATTCCGTTCCGCTCTACACGGGTTGATTCCATTCTATTCCATTCCATTCCATTCGATTCCACTCGATTCCATTCGATTCCGTTCGATTCCATTCCATTCCATTCCATTCCATTCCGTTCTACTCGTGTTGATTCCATTCCACTCCATTCCTTTCCGTTCCATTCCATTCCATTCCATTCCATTCCGTTCTACTCGGGTTGATCATTCCATTCCATTCCATTCCATTCCATTCCATTCCATTCCGTTCCATTCTACTCGGGTTCATTCCATTCCATTCCATTCCATTCCATTCCGTTCAACTCGGGATGATTCCATTCTATTCCATTCCATTCCATTCCATTCTTTCCATTCCATTCGATTCGACTCCTTTCCATTCCATTCCATTCCATTCCATTCCGTTCTACTCGGGTTGATTCCATTCTATTCCATTCCATTCCATTCCATTCCATTCCATTCCATTCGATTCCATTCGATTCCATTCCATTCCATTCTATTCCGTTCTACTCGGGTTCATTCCATTCCATTCCGTTCCGTTCCATTCCGTTCCGTTCCATTCCATTCCATTCCATTCCATTCCATTCCATTCCATTCCATTCCATTCCATTCGATTCCATTCCATTCCATTCCATTCCATTCCATTCTATTCCATTCCATTCCATTCCATTCCATTCCATTCCGTTCAACTCGGGTTGATTCCATTCCATTCCATTCCATTCCATTCCATTCCATTCCATTCCGTTCAACTCGGGTTGATTCCATTCTATTCCATTCCATTCCATTCCATTCAATTCCATTCCATTCAATTCTAATCCGTTCTACTCGGGTTGATTCCATTCCATTCCATTCCGTTCCGTTCCGTTCCGTTCCGTTCCGTTCTACCCGGGTTGATTCCATTCCATTCCATTCCGTTCCGTTCCGTTCCGTTCCGTTCCGTTCTACTCGGGTTGATTCCACTCTATTCCATTCCATTCCATTCCATTCCTTTCTACTTGGATTGATCATTCCATTCCATTCCATTCCATTCCATTCCATTCCATTTCATTCCATTCCGTTCCATTCTACTCGGGTTGATCATTCCTTTCCATTCCATTCCACTCCATTCCATTCCAATCCATTCAATTCCGTTCTACTCGGGTTCATTCCATTGCAATCCATTCCTTTCCATTCCACTCCATACCATTCCATTCCGTTCTACTCGGGTTGATTCCATTCTATTCCATTCCATCCCATTCCATTCCATTCCATTCCATTCCATTCCATTCCATTCCATTCCATTCCATTCTACTCGGTTGATTCCATTCTATTCCATTCCATTCCATTCGATTCCATTCGATTCGATTCGATTCCATTCCATTCCATTCCATTCCATTCCATTCCATTCTACTCGGGTTCATTCCATTCCGTTTCGTTCCGTTCTGTTCCGTTCCGTTCCATTCCTTTCCATTCCATTCCATTCCATTGCATTCCGTTCTACTCGGGTTGATTCCATTCTATTCCATTCCATTCCATTCCATTCGATTCCATTCGATTCCATTCCAGTCCATTCCATTCCATTCCATTCCATTCCATTCAATTCTATTCTACTCGGGTTGATTCCATTCCATTCCATTGCATTCTGTTCCGTTCCATTCTGTTCCGTTCCGTTCCGTTCTACTCTGGTTGATTCCATTCTATTCCATTCCATTCCATTCCATTCCATTCCATTCCATTCCATTCCAATCCGTTCTACTCGGGTTGATTCCATTCCATTCCGTTCCGTTCCGTTCCGATCCGCTCCGTTCCGTTCTACTCGGGTTGATTCCACTGTATTCCATTCCATTCCATTCCATTCCATTCCATTCCATTCAATTCCATTCCGTTCTTCTCGGGTTGATCATTCCATTCCATTCCATTCCATTCCCCTCCATTCCATTCCGTTCCGTTCTACTCGGGTTGATCATTCCATTCCATTCCATTCCATTCCATTCCATTCCATTCTACTCGGGTTGATTCCATTCTATTCCATTCCATTCCATTCGATTCCATTCGATTCGATTCCATTCCATTCCATTCCATTCCATTCCATTCCATTCCATTCAATTCCGTTCTACTCAGGTTGATTCCATTCCATTCCATTCCATTCCTTTCCATTCCTTTCCATTCCATTCCATTCCATTCCATTCCATTCCATTCCATTCCATTCCATTCTACTCGGGTTGATTCCATTCTACTCAATTCCATTCTATTCGATTCCATTCGATTCCCTTCGATTCCATTCGATTCCATTCCATTCCATTCCATTCCATTCCATTCCATTCCATTCCATTCCGTTCTACTCGGGTTCATTCCATTCCATTCCGTTCCGTTCCATTGCGTTCCGTTCCATTCCATTCCATTCCATTCCATTCCATTCCGTTCCATTCCATTCTATTCAATTCCATTAAGTTCTACTCAGGTTGATTCCCTTCCAATCCATGCCGTTCCATTCCATTCCGTTCCGTTCCGTTCTACTCGGGTTGATTCCATTCTATTCCATTCCATTCCATTCGATTCCACTCGATTCCATTCGATTCCGTTCGATTCCATTCCATTCCATTCCATTCCATTCCGTTCTACTCGTGTTGATTCCATTCCACTCCATTCCTTTCCGTTACATTCCATTCCATTCCATTCCGTTCTACTCGGGTTGATCATTCCATTCCATTCCATTCCATTGCATTCCATTCCATTCCATTCTACTCGGGTTCATTCCATTCCATTCCTTTCCGTTCCATTCCATTCCATTCCATTCCATTCCATTGCATTCCATTCCGTTGTACTCGGGTTCTTTCCATTCCATTCCGTTCCGTTCCGTTCCTTTCCGTTCCGTTCCATTCCATTCCATTCCATTCCATTCCATTCCATTCCATTCCACTCCGTTCTACTCGGGTTGATTCCATTCTATTCCATTCCATTCCATTCCACTCCATTCCATTCCGTTCTACTCGGGTTGATTCCATTCCATTCCATTCCGTTCCGTTCCGTTCCGTTCCGTTCCGTTCTACTCGGGTTGATTCCATTCTATTCCATTCCATTCCATTCCATTCCATTCCATTCCATTCCATTCCATTCAGTTCCACTCGGGTTGATCATTGCATTCCATTCCATTCCATTCCATTCCATTCCATTCCATTCCATTCCTTTCTAGTCGGGTTCATTCCATTCCATTCCGTTCCATTCCGTTCCATTCTGTTCCGTTCCGTTCCGTTCTATTCCATTCCATTCCATTCCATTCCGTTCTACTCTGGTTGATTCCATTCTATTCCGTTCCATTCCATTCCGTTCCATTCCATTCCATTCCATTCCATTAAATTCCATTCCGTTCTACTCGGGTTGATTCCATTCCGTTCCGTTCCGTTCCGTTCCGTTAAGTTCCGTTCTACTCTGGTTGACTCCATTCAATTCCATTCCATTCCATTCCATTCCATTCCATTCTATTCCATTCCATTCCTTTCTACTCGGGTTGATCATTCAATTCCATTCCATTCCATTCCATTCCATTCCATTCCATTCCATTCTGTTCCGTTCTACTCGGGTAGTTCATTCCATTCCATTCCATTCCATTCCATTCCATTCCATTCCATTCCATTCCATTCCATTCCCTTCCATTCCATTCCATTCCATTCCGTTCTACTTGGGTTGATTCCATTCTATTCCATTCCATTCGATTCCATTCCATTCGATTCCATCCCATTCCATTCCATTCCATTCCATTCTATTCTTCTCGGGTTGATTCCATTCCATTCCATTGCATTCTGTTCAGTTCCGTTCCATTCCGTTCCATTCCGTTCTACTTTGGTTGATTCCATTCTATTCCATTCCATTCCATTCCATTCCATTCCATTCCATTCCATTCCATTCTATTCTTCTCGGGTTGATTCCATTCCATTCCATTGCATTCTGTTCAGTTCCATTCCATTCCATTCCATTCCGTTTTACTCGGGTTGATCATTCCATTCCATTCCATTCCTTTCCATTCCGTTCCGTTCTGCTCGTGTTGATCATTCCATTAAATTCCATTCCATTCCATTCCATTCCATTCCATTCCATTCCATTCCATTCCATTCCTTTCCATTTGACTCCACCCCATTCCATTCCATTCCATTCCATTCCATTCCATTCCATTCCATTCCATTCCATTCCGTTCCGTTCTACTCGGGTTTATTCCATTCTATTCCATTCCATTCCGTTCTGCTCGGGTTGATCATTCCATTCCATTCCATTCCATTCCATTCCATTCCATTCCATTCCATTCCATTCCATTCCACTGCATTCCATTCCGTTCTACTCGGGTTCATTCCATTCCATTCCATTGCATTCCATTCCATTCCATTCCATTCCATTCCATTCCATTCTACTCGGGTTGTTTCCATTCTATTCCATTCCATTCCATTCCATTGCATTCCATTCCATTCCATTCCATTCCATTCCATTCCATTCCATTCCATTCCGTTCTACTCGGGTTCATTCCATTCCATTCCGTTCCGTTCCATTCCGTTCCGTTCCGTTCCATTCCATTCCATTCCATTCCATTCCATTCCATTCCATTCCATTCCATTCCATTCCGTTCAACTCGGGTTGATTCCATTTTATTCCATTCCATTACATTCAATTCCATTCCATTCCATTCCAATCCGTTCTAATCGGGTTGATTCCATTCCATTCCATTCCGTTCCGTTCCTTTCCGTTCCGTTCCATTCCGTTCTACTCGGGTTGATTCCACTCTATTCCATTCCATTCCATTCCATTCCTTTCTACTCGGATTGATCATTCCATTCCATTCCATTCCATTCCATTGCATTCCATTCCATTCCATTCTATTCCGTTGCATTCCATTCCATTCCATTCCATTCCAGTCCATTCCGTTCTACTCGGGTTGAATCCATTCTATTCCATTCCATTCCATTCCATTCCGTTCCATTCCATTCCATTCCATTCCTTTCCGTTCAACTCGGGTTGATTCCATTCTATTCCATTCCATTCCATTCCATTCCATTCCATTCCATTCCATTCCATTCCGTTCTACTCGGGTTGATCATTCCATTCCATTCCATTCCATTCCATTGCATTCCATTCCATTCCATTCTATTCCGTTGCATTCCATTCCATTCCATTCCATTCCATTCCAGTCCATTCCGTTCTACTCGGGTTGAATCCACTCTATTCCATTCCATTCCATTCCATTCCGTTCCATTCCATTCCATTCCATTCCTTTCCGTTCAACTCGGGTTGATTCCATTCTATTCAATTCCATTCCATTCCATTCCATTCCATTCCGTTCTACTCGGGTTGATCATTCCATTCCATTCCATTCCATTCCATTCCATTCCATTCCATTCCATTCCATTCCATTCCATTCCATTCCATTCCGTTCTACTCGGGTGGATCGTTCCATTCCATTCCATTCCGTTCCAGTCCATTCCATTCCTTTCCATTCCGTTCTACTCGGGTTGATTCCATTCAATTCCATTCCATTCCATTAGATTCCATTTGATTCCATTCCATTCCATTCCATTCCATTCCATTCCATTCCATTCCATTCCATTCCATTCCATTCCTTTCAATTCCATTCCGTTCTACTCAGGTTGCTTCCCTTCCACTCCATCCCGTTCCATTCCATTCCGTTCCGTTCCGTTCTACTCGGGTTGATTCCATTCTATTCCATTCCATTCCATTCCATTCCGTTCTACTCGGGTTGATCATTCCATTCCATTCCATTCCATTCCATTCCATTCCATTCCATTCCATTCCATTCCATTTCATTCCGTTCTACTCGGGTTCTTTCCATTCCGTTCCATTCCATTCCGTTCTACTCGGGTTGATTCCATACCACTCCATTCCATTCCGTTCCATTCCGTTCCGTTCCGTTCCGTTCTACTCGGGTTGAATCCATTCTATTCCATTCCATTCCATTCCATTCCATTCCATTCCATTCCGTTCTACTCGGGTTGATCATTCCATTCCATTCCGTTCTACTCGGGTTCATTCCATTCCATTCCGTTCCGTTCCATTCCGTTCCGTTCCATTCCATTCCATTCCATTCCATTCCGTTCTACTCGGGTTGATTCCATTCTATTCCATTCCATTCCATTATATTCCATTCCATTCCATTCCATTCCATTCCATTCCATTCCATTCCATTCCGTTCAACTCGGGTTGATTCCATTCTATTCCATTCCATTCCATTCCATTCCATTCCATTCCATTCCAATCCGTTCTCCTCGGGTTGATTCCATTCCATTCCGTTCCGTTCCGTTTCGTTCCGTTCCGTTCCGTTCCGTTCTACTCGGGTTGATTCCACTCTATTCCATTCCATTCCATTCCATTCCATTCCATTCCATTCCGTTCTACTCGGGTTGATCATTCCATTCCATTCCATTCCATTCCAATCCATTCCATTCCGTTCCGTTCTACTCGGGTTGATCATTCCATTCCATTCCATTCCATTCCATTCCATTCCATTCCATTCCATTCCATTCCATTCCATTCCATTCCATTCCGTTCTACTCGGGTTGATTCCATTCTATTCCACTCCATTCCATTCCATTCCATTCCAATCCCTTCCGTTCTACTTGAGTTCATTGCATTCCGTTCCGTTCCGTTCCGTTCCGTTCCATTCTATTCCATTCCATTCCGTTCTACTCGAGTTGATTCCATTCTACTCCATTCCATTCCATTCGATTCCATTCCGTTCTACTCGGGTTAATCATTCCATTCCATTCCATTCCATTCCATTCCATTCCATTCCATTCCATTCCGTTGCATTCCATTCCATTCCATTCCATTCCTGTCCATTCCGTTCTACTCGGGTTGAATCCATTCTATTCCATTCCATTCCATTCCATTCCATTCCATTCCATTCCATTCCATTCCATTCCATTCCGTTCAACTCGGGTTGATTCCATTCTATTCCATTCCATTCCATTCCATTCCATTCCATTCCGTTCTACTCGGGTTGATCATTCCATTCCATTCCATTCCATTCCATTCCATTCCATTCCATTCCATTCCGTTCTATTCGGGTGGATCGTTCCATTCCATTCCATTCTGTTCCATTCCATTCCATTCCTTTCCATTCCGTTCTACTCGGGTTGATTCCATTCTATTCCATTCCATTCCCTTAGATTCCATTTGATTCCATTCCATTCCATTACATTCCATTCCATTCCATTCCATTCTATTCAATTCCATTCCGTTCAACTCAGGTTGATTCCCTTCCACTCCATCCCGTTCCATTCCATTCCATTCCATTCCGTTCTACTCGGGTTCATTCCATTCCATTCCGTTCTGTTCCATTCCGTTCCGTTCCATTCCATTCCTTTCCTTTCCATTCCGTTCTACTCGGGTTGATTCCATTCTATTCCATTCCATTCCATTCCATTCCATTCCATTCCATTCCATTCCATACCGTTCCATTCCATTCCGTTCAACTCGGGTTGGTTCCATTCTATTCCATTCCATTCCATTCCATTCCATTCCATTCCATTCCATTCCATTCCATTCCATACCATTCCATTCCATTCTGTTCAACTCGGGTTGATTCCATTCTATTCCATTCGATTCCATTCCATTCCATTCCATTCCATTCCATTCCATTCCATTCCATTCCATTCCAATCCGTTCTACTCGGGTTGATTCCATTCCATTCCGTTCCGTTCCGTTCCGATCCGCTCCGTTCCGTTCTACTCGGGTTGATTCCACTCCATTCCATTCCATTCCATTCCATTCCATTCCATTCCATTCCATTCCGTTCTACTCGGGTTGATCATTCCATTCCATTCCATTCC
This sequence comes from Gorilla gorilla gorilla, assembly GCF_029281585.2. Taxonomy (NCBI): domain Eukaryota; kingdom Metazoa; phylum Chordata; class Mammalia; order Primates; family Hominidae; genus Gorilla; species Gorilla gorilla. The sequence goes on from NC_073239.2 coordinate 60,983,269, forward strand.
ATTCCACTCCATTCCATTCCGTTCCGTTCTACTCGGGTTGATCATTCCATTCCATTCCATTCCATTCCATTCCATTCCATTCTACTCGGGTTGATTCCATTCTATTCCATTCCATTCCATTCCATTCCATTCCATTCCATTCGATTCCATTCCATTCCATTCCATTCCATTCCATTCCACTCGGGTTGATTCCATTCTACTCAATTCCATTCTATTCGATTCCATTCGATTCCCTTCGATTCCATTCGATTCCATTCCATTCCATTCCATTCCATTCCATTCCGTTCTACTCGGGTTCATTCCATTCCATTCCGTTCTGTTCCATTCCGTTCCATTCCATTCCATTCCATTCCGTTCCATTCCATTCCATTCCATTCCATTCCATTCCATTCCGTTCTACTCGGGTTGATTCCATTCCGTTCCGTTCCGTTCCGTTCCGTTCTGTTCCGTTCTACTCGGGTTGATTCCATTCTATTCCATTCCTTTCCATTCCATTCCATTCCATTCCATTCCATTCCATTCCATTCCATTCCTCTCTGTTCCATTCCATTCCGTTCTACTTGGGTTGATCATGCCATTCCATTCCATTCCATTCCATTCAATTCCATTCCGTTCCATTCCATTCCGTTCCGTTCTACTCGGGTTGATTCCATTCTATTCCATTCCATTCCATTCAATTCCACTCGATACCATTCGATTCCGTTCGATTCCATTCCATTGCATTCCATTCCATTCCATTCCGTTCTACTCGTGTTGATTCCTTTCCACTCCATTCCTTTCCGTTCCATTCCTTTCCGTTCCATTCCATTCCATTCCATTCCATTCCGTTCAACTCGGGTGGATTCCATTCTATTCCATTCCATTCCATTCCATTCCATTCGATTCCATTCCATTCCATTCCATTCCATTCCATTCCATTCCATTCCATTCCATTCCGTTCTACTCGGGTTGATTCCATTCTATTCCATTCCATTCCATTCCATTCCATTCCATTCCATTCCATTCCATTCAATTCCATACCAATCCAATCCATTCCATTGCATTTCTTTCTACTCTGGTTCATTCCGTTCCTTTCCGTTCTGTTCCGTTCCATTCCATTCCATTCCTTTCTACTCGGGTTGATTCCATTCTATTCCATTCCATTCCATTCGATTCCATTCCATTCGATTCCATTCCATTCCAATCCATTCCATTCCTTTGCATTCCATTCCGTTCTACTCGGGTTCTTTCCATTCCATTCCGTTGCGTTCCATTCCATTCCATTCGATTCAATTCCATTCCGTTCTACTCGGGTTGATTCCATTCTATTCCATTCCATTCCATTCCATTCCATTCCATTCCATTCCATTCCGCTCTACTCGGGTTGATCATTCCATTCCATTCCATTCCATTCCATTCCATTCCATTCCATTCCATTCCGTTCTACTCGGGTGGATCATTCCATTCCATTCCATTCCGTTCCATTCCATTCCATTCCATTCCATTGCGTTCTACTCGGGTTGATTCCGTTCTATTCCATTCCATTCCATTAGATTCCATTTGATTCCATTCCATTCCATTCCATTCCATTCCATTCCATTCCATGCCATTCCATTCCATTCCACTCCTTTCCATTCCATTCCATTCCATTCCATTCCATTCCATTCCACTCCTTTCCATTCCATTCCATTCCATTCCATTCCACTCCTTTCCCTTCCATTCCATTCCACTCCATTCCATTCCATTCCACTCCATTCCATTCCATTCCATTCCATTCTATTCCGTTCCGTTCTGCTCTGGTTGATCAATCCATTCCATTCCATTCCATTCCATTCCGTTCCATTCCATTCCATTCCGTTCTACTCGGTTTGATTCCATTCTATTCAATTCCATTCCAATCCATTCCGCTCCATTCCATTCCATTCCATTCCTCTCCAATCCATTCCGTTCTACTCGGGTTCATTCCATTCCATTCCGTTCTGTTCCATTCCGTTCCATTACATTCCATTCCATTCCGTTCTACTCGGGTTGATTCTATTCCATTCCATTCCATTCCATTCTATTCCATTGAATTCCATTGAATTCCATTCCATTCCATTCCATTCTATTCCATTCCGTTCTACTCGGGTTGATTCCATTCCGTTCCGTTCCGCTCCGTTCCGTTCCGTTCTACTCGGGTTTACTCCATTCTATTCCATTCCATTCCATTCCATTCCATTCCATTCCATTCCATTCCGTTGTGCTCGGGTTGATCATTCCATTCCATTCCATTCCATTCCATTCCATTCCATTCCATTCCATTCCATTCCATTCCTTTCCATTCCATTCCATTCCATTCCATTCCATTCCATTCCGTTCTACTCGGGTTGATTCCATTCCGTTCCGTTCCGCTCCGTTCCGTTCCGTTCTACTTGGGTTTACTCCATTCTATTCCATTCCATTGCATTCCATTCCATTCCATTCCATTCCATTCCATTCCATTCCATTCCATTCCGTTCTGCTCGGGTTGATCATTCCATTCCATTCCATTCCATTCCATTCTATTCCATTCCATTCCACTCCATTCCATTCCATTCCATTCCACTCCTTTCCATTCCATTCCATTCCATTCCATTCCATTCCATTCCATTCCATTCCACTCCTTTCCATTCCATTCCATTCCATTCCATTCCATTCCATTCCGTTCCACTCCATTCCACTCCTTTCCAATCCATTCCATTCCATTCCATTCCATTCCATTCCACTCCTTTCCATTCCATTCCATTCCATTCCATTCCATTCCATTCCATTCCACTCCTTTCCTTTCCATCCCATTCCACTCCATTCCATTCCATTCCATTCCATTCTATTCCGTTCCGTTCTGCTCGGGTTGATCATTCAATTCCATTCCATTCCATTCCATTCCATTCCATTCCATTCCGTTCTACTCGGGTTGATTCCATTCTATTCAATTCCATTCCAATCCATTCCGCTCCATTCCATTCCATTCCATTCCATTCCGTTCTACTCGTGTTCATTCCATTCCATTCCGTTCTGTTCCATTCCGTTCCGTTCCGTTCCATTCCATTCCATTCCATTCCATTCCATTCCATTCCATTCCATTCCATTCCATTCCATTCCGTTCTACTCGGGTTGATTCCATTCCGTTCCGTTCCGTTCCGTTCCGTTCCGTTCTACTCGGGTTGATTCCATTTTATTCCATTCCTTTCCATTCCATTCCATTCCATTCCATTCCATTCCATTCCATTCCATTCCATTCCATTCCTCTCTGTTCCATTCCATTCCGTTCTACTTGGGTTGATCATGCCATTCCATTCCATTCCATTCCATTCAATTCCATTCCGTTCCGTTCTTCTCGGGTGGATCATTCCATTCCATTCCATTCCATTCCATTCCATTCCATTCCATTCCATTCCATTCCATTCCATTCCATTCCGTTCCGTTCTACTCGGGTTGATTCCATTCTATTCCATTCCATTCCATTCGATTCCACTCGATTCCATTCGATTCCGTTCGATTCCATTCCATTGCATTCCATTCCATTCCATTCCGTTCTACTCGTGTTGATTCCTTTCCACTCCATTCCTTTCCGTTCCATTCCTTTCCGTTCCATTCCATTCCATTCCATTCCATTCCATTCCATTCCATTCCATTCCATTCCGTTCTACTCGGGTTGATTCCATTCTATTCCATTCCATTCCATTCCATTCCATTCCATTCCATTCCATTCCATTCCATTCCATTCAATTCCATACCAATCCATTCCATTCCATTGCATTTCTTTCTACTCGGGTTCATTCCGTTCCGTTCCGTTCTGTTCCGTTCCATTCCATTCCATTCCTTTCTACTCGGATTGATTCCATTCTATTCCATTCCATTCCATTCGATTCCATTCCATTCGATTCCATTCCATTCCAATCCATTCCATTCCATTGCATTCCATTCCGTTCTACTCGGGTTCTTTCCATTCCATTCCGTTGCGTTCCATTCCATTCCATTCGATTCCATTCCATTCCGTTCTACTCGGGTTGATTCCTTTCTATTCCATTCCATTCCATTCCATTCCATTCCATTCCATTCCATTCCATTCCGTTCTACTCGGGTTGATCATTCCATTCCATTCCATTCCATTCCGTTCTACTCGGGTGGATCATTCCATTCCATTCCATTCCGTTCCATTCCATTCCATTCCATTCCATTCCGTTCTACTCGGGCTGATTCCATTCTATTCCATTCCATTCCATTAGATTCCATTTGATTCCATTCCATTCCATTCCATTCCATTCCATTCCATTCCATTCCGTTCCGTTCTACTCGGGTTGATCATTCCTTTCCATTCCATTCCATTCCAGTCCATTCCATTCCGTTCTACTCGGGTTCTTTCCATTCCATTCCATTCCATTCCACTCCATACCATTCCATTCCGTTCTACTCGGGTTGATTCCATTCTATTCCATTCCATTCCATTCCATTCCATTCCATTCCATTCCATTCCTTTCCATTCCATTCCGTTCTACTCGGGTTGATTCCATTCTATTCCTTTCCATTCCATTCCATTCCATTCCATTCCATTCCATTCCATTCCATTCCATTCCATTCCGTACTACTCGGGTTCATTCCATTCAATTCCGTTCCGTTCCGTTCCGTTCCGTTCCATTCCATTGCATTCCATTCCGTTCTACTCGGGTAGATTCCATTCGATTCCATTCCATTCCATTCCACTCCATTCCATTCCATTCCATTCCATTCCATTCCGTTCTACTCGGGTTGATTCCATTCCGTTCCGTTCGGTTCCGTTCCGTTCCGTTCCGTTCCGTTCTACTCGGATTGATTCCATTCTATTCCATTCCATTCCATTCCATTCCATTCCATTCCATTCCGTTCTAATCGGGTTGATCATTCCCTTCCATTCCATTCCATTCCATTCCACTCCATTCCTTTCGATTCCATTCCATTCCGCTCCGTTCTATTCGGGTTAATCATTCCATTCCATTCCATTCCATTCCATTCCATTCCATTCCATTCCATTCCATTCCATTCTACTCGGGTTGATTCCATTCTATTCCATTCAATTCCATTCGATTCCATTCCATTCCACTCCGTTCCATTCCATTCCATTCCATTCCATTCCATTCCATTCCGTTCTACTCGGGTTAATTCCGTTCCGTTACGTTCCATTCCGTTCCGTTCCGTTCCAATCCATTCCATTCCATTCCATTCCATTCCATTCCATTCCATTCCATTCTATTCCATTCCGTTCTGCTCGGGTTGATCATTCCATTCCATTCCATTCCATTCCATTCCATTCCATTCCATTCCATTCCATTCCGTTCTAATCGGGTGGATTCCATTATATTCCATTCCATTCCATTCCATTCCATTCCATTCCATTCCATTGCATTCCATTTCGTTCTACTCGGGTTCATTCCATTCCATTTCATTCCATTCCATTCCATTCCATTCCATTCCATTCTACTCGGGTTGATTCCATTCTATTCCATTCCATTCCATTAGATTCCATTTGATTCCATTCCATTCCTTTCCATTCCATTCCATTCCATTCCATTCCGTTCCGTTCTACTCGGGTTGATCATTCCTTTCCATTCCATTCCATTCCAGTCCATTCCATTCCGTTCTACTCGGGTTCTTTCCATTCCATTCCATTCCATTCCACTCCATACCATTCCATTCCGTTCTACTCGGGTTGATTCCATTCTATTCCATTCCATTCCATTCCATTCCATTCCATTCCATTCCATTCCTTTCCATTCCATTCCGTTCTACTCGGGTTGATTCCATTCTATTCCTTTCCACTCCATTCCATTCCATTCCATTCCATTCCATTCCATTCCATTCCATTCCATTCCGTACTACTCGGGTTCATTCCATTCGATTCAGTTCCGTTCTGCTCCGTTCCGTTCCATTCCATTGCATTCCATTCCGTTCTACTCGGGTAGATTCCATTCGATTCCATTCCATTCCATTCCATTCCATTCCATTCCATTCCATTCCATTCCGTTCTACTCGGGTTGATTCCATTCCGTTCCGTTCGGTTCCATTCCGTTCCGTTCCATTCCGTTCTACTCGGTTTGATTCCATTCTATTCCATTCCGTTCCATTCCATTCCATTCCATTCCATTCCATTCCGTTCTAACCGGGTTGATCATTCCCTTCCATTCCATTCCATTCCATTCCACTCCATTCCTTTCGATTCCATTCCATTCCGCTCCGTTCTATTCGGGTTAATCATTCCATTCCATTCCATTCCATTCCATTCCATTCCATTCCATTCCATTCCATTCCATTCCATTCCATTCTACTCGGGTTGATTCCATTCTATTCCATTCAATTCCATTCGATTCCATTCCATTCCACTCCGTTCCATTCCATTCCATTCCATTCCATTCCATTCCATTCCATTCCGTTCTACTCGGGTTAATTCCGTTCCGTTACGTTCCATTCCGTTCCGTTCCGTTCCAATCCATTCCATTCCATTCCATTCCCTTCCATTCCATTCCATTCTATTCCATTCCGTTCTGCTCGGGTTGATCATTCCATTCCATTCCATTCCATTCCATTCCATTCCATTCCATTCCATTCCGTTCTAATCGGGTGGATTCCAATATATTCCATTCCATTCCATTCCATTCCATTCCATTCCATTCCATTCCATTCCATTGCATTCCATTTCGTTCTACTCGGGTTCATTCCATTCCATTTCATTGCATTCCATTCCATTCCATTCCATTCTACTCGGGTTGATTCCATTCTATTCCATTCCATTCCATTCGATTCCATTCGATTTCATTCGATTCCATTCGATTCCATTCCATTCCATTCCATTCCGTTCTACTCGGGTTCATTCAATTCCATTCCGTTCCGTTCCATTCCGTTCCGTTCCATTCCATTCCATTCCATTCCATTCCGTTCTTCTCGGGTTGATTCCATTCTATTCCATTCCATTCCATTCCATTCCATTCCATTCCATTCCGTTCCATTGCATTCCATTGCGTACTACTCGGGTTGATCACTCCATTCCATTCCATTCCATTCCATTCCATTCCATTCCATTCCATTCCATTCCATTCCAGTCCATTCCGTTCTACTCGGGTTCATTCCATTCCGTTCCGTTCTGTTCCGTTCCGTTCCATTCCATTCCATTCCATTCCATTCCATTCCATTCCCTTCTACTCGGGTTGATTCTATTCTATTCCATTCCATTCCATTCGATTCCATTCCATTCGATTCCATTCCATTCCATTCCATTCCATTCCATTCCATTCCGTTCTACTCGGGTTGATTCCATTCTATTCCATTCCACTCCATTCCATTCCATTCCATTCCATTCCATTCCATTGCATTCCATTCCATTCCATTCCATTCCATTCCATTCCATTCCATTCCATTCCATTCCGTACTACTCGGGTTCATTCCATTCGATTCCGTTCCGTTCCGTTCCGTTCCTTTCCGTTCCATTCCATTGCATTCCATTCCGTTTTACTCGGGTAGATTCCATTCGATTCCATTCCATTCCATTCCATTCCATTCCATTCCATTCCATTCCATTCTATTCTTCTCGGGTTGATTCCATTCCATTCCATTGCATCCTGTTCAGTTCCGTTCCGTTCCGTTCCATTCAGTTCTACTTTGGTTGATTCCATTCGATTCCATTCCATTCCATTCCATTCCGTTATACTCGGGTTGATCATTCCATTCCATTCCATTCCTTTCCATTCCGTTCCGTTCTGCTCGTGTTGATCATTCCATTCCATTCCATTCCGTTCCATTCCATTCCATTCCATTCCATTCCTTTCCATTCGACTCCATTGCATTCCATTCCATTCCATTCCATTCCGTTCCGTTCTATTCGGGTTTATTCCATTCTATTCCATTCCATTCCGTTCTGCTCGGGTTGATCATTCCATTCCATTCCATTCCATTCCTTTCCATTCCATTCCATTCCATTCCATTCCATTCCACTGCATTCCATTCCGTTCTACTCCGGTTCATTCCAATCCATTCCATTGCATTCCATTCCATTCCATTCCATTCCATTCCATTCCATTCCATTCTACTCGGGTTGATTCCATTCTATTCCATTCCATTCCATTCCATTCCATTCCATTCGATTCCATTCCATTCCATTCCATTCCATTCCATTCCATTCCATTCCATTCTATTCAATTCCATTAAGTTCTACTCAGGTTGATTCCCTTCCAATCCATCCCGTTCCATTCCATTCCGTTCCGTTCCCTTCTACTCGGGTTGATTCCATTCCATTCCATTCCATTCCATTCCATTCCATTCCATTCCATTCCATTCCATTTCGTTCCGTACTACTCGGGTTGATTCCATTCTATTCCATTCCATTCCATTCGATTCCACTCGATTCCATTCGATTCCGTTCGATTCCATTCCATTCCATTCCATTCCATTCCATTCCGTTCTACTCGTGTTGATTCCATTCCACTCCATTCCTTTCCGTTCCATTCCATTCCATTCCATTCCGTTCTACTCGGGTTGATCATTCCATTCCATTCAATTCTTTCCATTCCATTCCATTCCATTCTACTCGGGTTCATTCCATTCCATTCCTTTCCGTTCCATTCCTTTCCGTTCCATTCCATTCCATTCCATTCCATTCCATTGCATTCCATTCCGTTCTACTCGCTTTCTTTCCATTCCATTCCGTTCCGTTCAGTTCCTTTCCGTTCCGTTCCATTCCATTCCATTCCATTCCATTCCATTCCATTCCATTCCACTCCGTTCTACTCGGGTTAATTCCATTCTATTCCATTCCATTCCATTCCATTCCATTCCATTCCATTCCATTCCATTCCATTCCATTCCGTTCTACTCGGGTTGATTCCATTCCATTCCATTCCGTTCCGTTCCGTTCCGTTCCGTTCTGTTCTACTCGGGTTGATTCCATTCTATTCCATTCCATTCCATTCCATTCCATTCAGTTCCACTCGGGTTGATCATTCCATTCCATTCCATTCCATTCCATTCCATTCCATTCCATTCCATTCCATTCCTTTCTAGTCGGGTTCATTCCATTCCATTCCGTTCCATTCCGTTCCATTCTGTTCCGTTCCGTTCCGTTCTATTCCATTCCATTCCATTCCATTCCGTTCTACTCGGGTTGATGCCATTCTATTCCGTTCCATTCCATTCCCTTCCATTCCATTCCATTCCATTCCATTAAATTCCATTCCGTTCTACTCGGGTTGATTCCATTCCGTTCCGTTCCTTTCCGTTCCGTTAAGTTCAGTTCTACTCTGGTTGACTCCATTCAATTCCATTCCATTCCATTCCATTCCATTCCATTCTATTCCATTCCATTCCGTTCTACTCGGGTTGATCATTCAATTCCATTCCATTCCATTCCATTCCATTCCATTCCATTCCATTCCATTCCATTCTGTTCCGTTCTACTCGGGTTGATCATTCCATTCCATTCCATTCCATTCCATTCCATTCCATTCCATTCCATTCCATTCCATTCCATTCCGTTCTACTCGGGTTGATTCCATTCTATTCCATTCCATTCCATTCCTTTCCATTCGATTCCATCCCATTCCATTCCATTCCATTCCATTCCATTCCATTCCATTCCATTCTATTCTTCTCGGATTGATTCCATTCCATTCCATTGCATTCTGTTCAGTTCCGTTCCGTTCCGTTCCATTCCGTTCTACTTTGGTTGATTCCATTCTATTCCATTCCATTCCATTCCATTCCATTCCATTCCATTCCGTTCCATTCTATTCTTCTCGGGTTGATTCCATTCCATTCCATTGCATTCTGTTCAGTTCCATTCCATTCCATTCCATTCCGTTTTACTCGGGTTGATCATTCCATTCCATTCCATTCCTTTCCATTCCGTTCCGTTCTGCTCGTGTTGATCATTCCATTAAATTCCATTCCATTCCATTCCATTCCATTCCATTCCATTCCATTCCATTCCATTCCATTCCATTCCGTTCCGTTCTACTCGGGTTTATTCCATTCTATTCCATTCCATTCCGTTCTGCTCGGGTTGATCATTCCATGCCATTCCATTCCATTCCATTCCATTCCATTCCATTCCATTGCATTCCATTCCATTCCATTCCATTCCACTGCATTCCATTCCGTTCTACTCGGGTTCATTCCGTTCCATTCCATTGCATTCCATTCCATTCCTTTCCATTCCATTCCATTCCATTCTACTCGGGTTGTTTCCATTCTATTCCATTCCATTCCATTCCATTGCATTCCATTCCATTCCATTCCATTCCATTCGATTCCATTCCATTCCATTCCATTCCGTTCTACACGGGTTCATTCCATTCCATTCCGTTCCGTTCCATTCCGTTCCGTTCCATTCCATTCCATTCCATTCCATTCCATTCCATTCCAATCCGTTCTACTCGGGTTGATTCCATTGCATTCCATTCCGTTCCGTTCCGTTCCGTTCCGTTCTACTCGGTTTGATTCCACTCTATTCCATTCCATTCCATTCCATTCCTTTCTACTCGGATTGATCATTCCATTCCATTCCATTCCATTCCATTCCATTCCATTCCATTCCATTCCATTCCGTTGCATTCCATTCCATTCCATTAGATTCCAGTCCATTCCGTTCTACTCGGGTTGAATCCGTTCTATTCCATTCCATTCCATTCCATTCCGTTCCATTCCATTCCATTCCATTCCATTCCATTCCGTTCAACTCGGGTTGATTCCATTATATTCCATTCCATTCCATTCCATTCCATTCCATTCCATTCCATTCCATTCCATTCCATTCCGTTCTACTCGGGTTGATCATTCCATTCCATTCCATTCCATTCCATTCCATTCCATTCCATTCCGTTCTACTCGGGTGGATCGTTCCATTCCATTCCATTCCGTTCCATTCCATTCCATTCCTTTCCATTCCGTTCTACACGGGTTCATTCCATTCTATTGCATTCCATTCCATTAGATTCCATTTGATTCCATTCCATTCCATTCCATTCCATTCCATTCCATTCCATTCCTTTCCATTCCATTCTATTCAATTCCATTCCGTTCTACTCAGGTTGATTCCCTTCCATTCCATCCCATTCCATTCCATTCCGTTACGTTCCGTTCTACTCGGGTTGATTCCATTCTATTCCATTCCATTCCATTCCATTCCGTTCTACTCGGGTTGATCATTCCATTCCATTCCATTCCATTCCATTCCATTCCATTCCATTCCATTCCATTCCATTCCATTCCATTCCATTCCATTCCATTTCATTCCGTTCTACTCGGGTTCTTTCCATTCCGTTCCATTCCATTCCGCTCTACTCGGGTTGATTCCATGCCACTCCATTCCATTCCGTTCCATTCCGTTCCGTTCCGTTCCGTTCTACTCGGGTTGAATCCATTCTATTCCATTCCATTCCATTCCATTCCATTCCATTCCATTCCATTCCATTCCGTTCTACTCGGGTTGATCATTCCATTCCATTCCGTTCTACTCGGGTTCATTCCATTCCATTCCGTTCCGTTCCATTCCGTTCCGTTCCATTCCATTCCATTCCATTCCATTCCGTTCTACTCGGGTTGATTCCATTCTATTCCATTCCATTCCATTATATTCCATTCCATTCCATTCCATTCCATTCAATACCGTTCCATTCCATTCCGTTCAACTCGGGTTGATTCCATTCTATTCCATTCCATTCCATTCCATTCCATTCCATTCCATTCCAATCCGTTCTACTCGGGTTGATTCCATTCCATTCCGTTCCGTTCCGTTCCGATCCGCTCCGTTCCGTTCTACTCGGGTTGATTCCACTCTATTCCATTCCATTCCATTCCATTCCATTCCATTCCATTCCATTCCATTCCGTTCTTCTCGGGTTGATCATTCCATTCCATTCCATTCCATTCCACTCCATTCCATTCCGTTCCGTTCTACCAGGGTTGATCATTCCATTCCATTCCATTCCATTCCATTCCATTCCATTCTACTCGGGATGATTCCATTCTATTCCATTCCATTCCATTCGATTCCATTCGATTCGATTCGATTCGATTCCATTGCATTCCATTCCATTCCGTTCTACTCAGGGTGATTCCATTCCATTCCATTCCATTCCTTTCCATTCCTTTCCATTCCATTCCATTCCATTCCATTCCATTCCATTCCATTCCATTCTACTCGGGTTGATTCCATTCTACTCAATTTCATTCTATTCGATTCCATTCGATTCCCTTCGATTCCATTCGATTCCATTCCATTCCATTCCATTCCATTCCATTCCATTCCATTCCATTCCGTTCTACTCGGGTTCATTCCATTCCATTCCGTTCCGTTCCATTCCGTTCCGTTCCATTCCATTCCATTCCATTCCATTCCGTTCTACTCGGGTTGATTCCATTCTATTCCATTCCATTCGATTCCATTCCATTCCATTCCATTCCATTCCATTCCATTCCATTCCATTCCATTCATTTCCATTCCGTTCAACTCGGGTTGATTCCATTCTATTCCATTCCATTCCATTCCATTCCATTCCATTCCATTCCATTCCAATCCGTTCTCCTCGGGTTGATTCCATTCCATTCCGTTCCGTTCCGTTTCGTTCCGTTCCGTTCCGTTCCTTTCCGTTCTACTCGGGTTGATTCCACTCTATTCCATTCCATTCCATTCCATTCCATTCCATTCCGTTCTACTCGGGTTGATCATTCCATTCCATTCCATTCCATTCCAATCCATTCCATTCCGTTCCGTTCTACTCGGGTTGATCATTCCATTCCATTCCATTCCATTCCATTCCATTCCATTCCATTCCATTCCATTGTATTCTTCTCGGGTTGATTCCATTCCATTCCATTGCATTCTGTTCAGTTCCGTTCCGTTCCGTTCCATTCCGTTCTACTTTGGTTGATTCCATTCTATTCCATTCCATTCCATTCCATTCCATTCCATTCCATTCCATTCCATTCCGTTTTACTCGGGTTGATCATTCCAATCCATTCCATTCCTTTCCATTCCATTCCGTTCTGCTCGGGTTGATCATTCCATTCCATTCCATTCCATTCCACTCCATTCCATTCCATTCCATTCCATTCCATTCCATTCCATTCCACTGCATTCCATTCCGTTCTACTCCGGTTCATTCCATTCCATTCCATTGCATTCCATTCCATTCCATTCCATTCTATTCCATTCCATTCTACTCGGGTTGATTCCATTCTATTCCATTCCATTCCATTCCATTCCATTCCATTCCATTCCATTCCATTCGATTCCATTCGACTCCATTCCATTCCATTCCATTCCATTCCATTCCATTCCATTCCATTCCATTCTATTCAATTCCATTAAGTTCTACTCAGGTTGATTCCCTTCCAATCCATCCCGTTCCATTCCATTCCGTTCCGTTCCGTTCTACTCGGGTTGATTCCATTCCATTCCATTCCATTCCATTCCATTCCATTCCATTCCATTCCATTCCATTCCGTTCCGTACTACTCGGGTTGATTCCATTCTATTCCATTGCATTCCATTCGATTCCACTCGATTACATTCGATTCCGTTCGATTCCATTCCATTCCGTTCCATTCCATTCCATTCCGTTCTACTCGTGTTGATTCCATTCCACTCCATTCCTTTCCGTTCCATTCCATTCCATTCCATTCCGTTCTACTCGGGTTGATCATTCCATTCCATTCCATTCCATTCCATTCTATTCCATTCCATTCTACTCGGGTTCATTCCATTCCATTCCTTTCCGTTCCATTCCTTTCCGTTCCATTCCATTCCATTCCATTCCATTCCATTGCATTCCATTCCGTTCTACACGGGTTCTTTCCATTCCATTCCGTTCCGTTCCGTTCCTTTCCGTTCCGTTCCATTCCATTCCATTCCATTCCATTCCATTCCATTCCATTCCACTCCGTTCTACTCGGGTTGATTCCATTCCATTCCATTCCATTCCATTCCTTTCCATTCCATTCCATTCCATTCCATTCCATTCCATTCCATTCCATTGCATTCCATTCCATTCCATTCCATTCCATTCCATTCCGTTCTACTCGGGTTGATTCCATTCCATTCCATTAAGTTCCGTTCCGTTCCGTTCCGTTCCGTTCTACTCGGGTTGATTCCATTCTATTCCATTCCATTCCATTCCATTCCATTCCATTCCATTCCATTCCATTCCATTCCATTCAGTTCCACTCGGGTTGATCATTCCATTCCTTTCCATTCCATTCCATTCCATTCCATTCCATTCCATTCCTTTCTAGTCGGGTTCATTCCATTCCATTCCGTTCCATTCCGTTCCATTCTGTTCCGTTCCGTTCCGTTCTATTCCATTCCATTCCATTCCATTCCGTTCTACTCGGGTTGATTCCATTCCATTCCATTCCATTCTATTGCATTACATTCCATTCCTTTCCATTCCATTCCATTCCATTCCATTCTACTCGGGTTGATTCCATTCTACTCCATTCCATTCCATTCCATTCCATTCCATTCCATTCCATTCCATTCCAATCCGTTCTCCTCGGGTTGATTCCATTCCATTCCGTTCCGTTCCGTTTCGTTCCGTTCCGTTCCGTTCCGTTCTACTCGGGTTGATTCCACTCTATTCCATTCCATTCCATTCCATTCCATTCCATTCCATTCCGTTCTACTCGGGTTGATCATTCCATTCCATTCCATTCCATTCCAATCCATTCCATTCCGTTCCGTTCTACTCGGGTTGATCATTCCATTCCATTCCATTCCATTCCATTCCATTCCATTCCATTCCATTCCATTCCATTCCATTCCGTTCTACTCGGGTTGATTCCATTCTATTCCACTCCATTCCATTCCATTCCATTCCATTCCATTCCATTCCGTTCTACCTGAGTTCATTCCATTCCGTTCCGTTCCGTTCCATTCTATTCCATTCCATTCCGTTCTACTCGAGTTGATTCCATTCTACTCCATTCCATTCCATTCGATTCCATTCCTTTCTACTCGGGTTAATCATTCCATTCCATTCCATTCCATTCCATTCCATTCCATTCCATTCCATTCCATTCCATTCCATTCCGTTGCATTCCATTCCATTCCTGTCCATTCCATTCTACTCGGGTTGAATCCATTCTATTCCATTCCATTCCAATCCATTCCATTCCATTCCATTCCATTCCATTCCATTCCGTTCAACTCGGGTTGATTCCATTCTATTCCATTCCATTCCATTCCATTCCATTCCATTCCGTTCTACTCGGGTTGATCATTCCATTCCATTCCATTCCATTCCATTCCATTCCATTCCATTCCATTCCATTCCGTTCTACTCGGGTGGATCGTTCCATTCCATTCCATTCTGTTCCATTCCATTCCATTCCTGTCCATTCCGTTCTACTCGGGTTGATTCCATTCTATTCCATTCCATTCCATTAGATTCCATTTGATTCCATTCCATTCCATTCCATTCCATTCCATTCCATTCCATTCCATTCCATTCCATTCTATTCAATTCCATTCCGTTCTACTCAGGGTGATTCCCTACCACTCCATCCCGTTTCATTCCATTCCGTTCCGTTCCGTTCTACTCGGGTTGATTCCATTCTATTCCATTCCATTCCATTCCATTCCGTTATACTCGGGTTGATCATTCCATTCCATTCCATTCCATTCCATTCCATTCCATTCCATTCCATTCCATTCCGTTCTACTCGGGTTCTTTCCATTCCGTTCCATTCCATTCCATTCTACTCGGGTTGATTCCATGCCACTCCATTCCATTCCGTTCCATTCCATTTCGTTCCGTTCCGTTCTACTCGGGTTGAATCCATTCTATTCCATTCCATTCCATTCCATTCCATTCCATTCCATTCCGTTCTACTCGGGTTGATCATTCCATTCCATTCCGTTCTACTCGGGTTCATTCCATTCCATTCCGTTCCGTTCCATTCCGTTCCGTTACATTCCATTCCATTCCATTCCGTTCTACTCGGGTTGATTCCATTCTATTCCATTCCATTCCATTCCATTCCATTCCATTCCATTCCATTCCATTCCATTCCATACCGTTCCATTCCATTCCGTTCAACTCGGGTTGATTCCATTCTATTCCATTCCATTCCATTCCATTCCATTCCATTCCATTCCATTCCAATCCGTTCTACTTGGGTTCATTCCATTCCATTCCGTTCCGTTCCGTTCCGATCCGCTCCGTTCCGTTCTACTCGGGTTGATTCCACTCCATTCCATTCCATTCCATTCCATTCCATTCCATTCCATTCCATTCCATTCCATTCCAATCCGTTCTACTCGGGCTGATTCCATTCCATTCCATTCCGTTCCGTTCCGTTCCGTTCCGTTCCGTTCCGTTCTACTCGGGTTGATTCCACTCTATTCCATTCCATTCCATTCCATTCCACTCCTTTCCATTCCATTCCATTCCATTCCATTCCATTCCATTCCACTCCATTCCATTCCATTCCATTCCATTCTATTCCGTTCCGTTCTGCTCGGGTTGATCATTCCATTCCATTCCATTCCATTCCATTCCATTCCATTCCATTCCATTCCGTTCTACTCGGGTTGATTCCATTCTATTCAATTCCATTCCAATCCATTCCGCTCCATTCCATTCCATTCCATTCCATTCCGTTCTACTCGTGTTCATTCCATTCCATTCCTTTCTGTTCCATTCCGTTCCGTTCCATTCCATTCCATTCCATTCCATTCCATTCCATTCCATTCCATTCCGTTCTACTCGGGTTGATTCCATTCCGTTCCGTTCCGTTCCGTTCCGTTCCGTTCTACTCGGGTTGATTCCATTCTATTCCATTCCTTTCCATTCCATTCCATTCCATTCCATTCCATTCCATTCCATTCCATTCAATTCCATTCCATTCCTCTCTGTTCCATTCCATTCCGTTCTACTTGGGTTGATCATGCCATTCCATTCCATTCCATTCCATTCAATTCCATTCCGTTCCGTTCTACTCGGGTGGATCATTCCATTCCATTCCATTCCATTCCATTCCATTCCATTCCATTCCATTCCGTTCCGTTCTACTCGGGTTGATTCCATTCTATTCCATTCCATTCCATTCGATTCCACTCGATTCCATTCGATTCCGTTCGATTCCATTCCATTGCATTCCATTCCATTCCATTCCGTTCTACTCGTGTTGATTCCTTTCCACTCCATTCCTTTCCGTTCCATTCCTTTCCGTTCCATTCCATTCCATTCCATTCCATTCCATTCCGTTCAACTCGGGTTGATTCCATTCTATTCCATTTCATTCCATTCCATTCGATTCCATTCCATTCCATTCCATTCCATTCCATTCCATTCCATTCCATTCCATTCCATTCCATTCCATTCCATTCCATTCCGTTCTACTCGGGTTGATTCCATTCTATTCCATTCCATTCCATTCAATTCCATTCCATTCCATTCCATTCCATTCAATTCCATACCAATCCATTCCATTCCATTGCATTTCTTTCTACTCGGGTTCATTCCGTTCCGTTCCGTTCTGTTCCGTTCCATTCCATTCCATTCCTTTCTACTCGGGTTGATTCCATTCTATTCCATTCCATTCCATTCGATTCCATTCCATTCGATTCCATTCCATTCCAATCCATTCCATTCCATTGCATTCCATTCCGTTCTACTCGGGTTCTTTCCATTCCATTCCCTTGCGTTCCATTCCATTCCATTCGATTCCATTCCATTCCGTTCTACTCGGGTTGATTCCATTCTATTCCATTCCATTCCATTCCATTCCATTCCATTCCATTCCATTCCGTTCTACTCGGGTTGATCATTCCATTCCATTCCATTCCATTCCATTCCATTCCATTCAGTTCTACTCGGGTGGATCATTCCATTCCATTCCATTCCGTTCCATTCCATTCCATTCCATTCCATTCCGTTCTACTCGGGTTGATTCCATTCTATTCCATTCCAATCCATTAGATTCCATTTTATTCCATTCCATTCCATTCCATTCCATTCCATTCCTTTCCGTTCCATTCTACTCGGGTTGATCATTCCTTTCCATTCCATTCCATTCCAATCCATTCCATTCCGTTCTACTCGGGTTCTTTCCATTCCATTCCATTCCATTCCACTCCATACCATTCCATTCCGTTCTACTCGGGTTGATTCCATTCTATTCCATTCCATTCCATTCCATTCCATTCCGTTCCATTCCATTCCTTTCCATTCCATTCCGTTCTACTCGGGTTGATTCCATTGTATTCCATTCCACTCCATTCCATTCCATTCCATTCCATTCCATTCCATTCCATTCCGTAATACTCGGGTTCATTCCATTCGATTCCGTTCCGTTCCGTTCCGTTCTGTTCCATTCCATTGCATTCCATTCCGTTCTACTCGGGTAGATTCCATTCGATTCCATTCCATTCCATTCCATTCCATTCCATTCCATTCCATTCCATTCCGTTCTTCTCGGGTTGATTCCATTCCGTTCCGTTCGGTTCCGTTCCGTTCCGTTCCGTTCCGTTCTACTCGGTTTGATTCCTTTCTATTCCATTCCATTCCATTCCATTCCATTCCATTCCATTCCGTTCTAATCGGGTTGATCATTCCCTTCCATTCCATTCCATTCCATTCCACTCCATTCCTTTCGATTCCATTCCATTCCGCTCCGTTCTATTCGGGTTAATCATTCCATTCCATTCCATTCCATTCCATTCCATTCCATTCCATTCCATTCTACTCGGGTTGATTCCATTCTATTCCATTCAATTCCATTCGATTCCATTCCATTCCACTCCGTTCCATTCCATTCCATTCCATTCCACTCCGTTCCATTCCATTCCATTCCATTCCATTCCATTCCATTCCGTTCTACTTGGGTTCATTCCGTTCCGTTACGTTCCATTCCGTTCCGTTCCGTTCCAATCCATTCCATTCCATTCCATTCCATTCCATTCCATTCTATTCCATTCCGTTCTGCTCGGGTTGATCATTCCATTCCATTCCATTCCATTCCATTCCATTCCGTTCTAATCGGGTGGATTCCATTATATTCCATTCCATTCCATTCCATTCCATTCCATTCCATTCCATTCCATTCCATTGCATTCCATTTCGTTCTACTCGGGTTCATTCCATTCCATTTCATTCCATTCCATTCCATTCCATTCCATTCTACTCGGGTTGATTCCATTCTATTCCATTCCATTCCATTCGATTCCATTCGATTTCATTCGATTCCATTCGATTCCATTCCATTCCATTCCATTCCATTCCATTCCATTCCATTCCATTCCAATCCGTTCTCCTCGGGTTGATTCCATTCCATTCCGTTCCGTTCCGTTTCGTTCCGTTCCGTTCCATTCCGTTCTACTCGGGTTGATTCCACTCTATTCCATTCCATTCCATTCCATTCCATTCCATTCCATTCCGTTCTACTCGGGTTGATCATTCCATTCCATTCCATTCCATTCCAATCCATTCCATTCCGTTCCGTTCTACTCGGGTTGATCATTCCATTCCATTCCATTCCATTCCATTCCATTCCATTCCATTCCATTCCATTCCATTCCATTCCATTCCATTCCGTTCTACTCGGGTTGATTCCATTCTATTCCACTCCATTCCATTCCATTCCATTCCATTCCATTCCATTCCGTTCTACCTGAGTTCATTCCATTCCGTTCCGTTCCGTTCCATTCTATTCCATTCCATTCCGTTCTACTCGAGTTGATTCCATTCTACTCCATTCCATTCCATTCGATTCCATTCCTTTCTACTCGGGTTAATCATTCCATTCCATTCCATTCCATTCCATTCCATTCCATTCCATTCCATTCCATTCCATTCCATTCCGTTGCATTCCATTCCATTCCTGTCCATTCCATTCTACTCGGGTTGAATCCATTCTATTCCATTCCATTCCAATCCATTCCATTCCATTCCATTCCATTCCATTCCATTCCGTTCAACTCGGGTTGATTCCATTCTATTCCATTCCATTCCATTCCATTCCATTCCATTCCGTTCTACTCGGGTTGATCATTCCATTCCATTCCATTCCATTCCATTCCATTCCATTCCATTCCATTCCATTCCGTTCTACTCGGGTGGATCGTTCCATTCCATTCCATTCTGTTCCATTCCATTCCATTCCTGTCCATTCCGTTCTACTCGGGTTGATTCCATTCTATTCCATTCCATTCCATTAGATTCCATTTGATTCCATTCCATTCCATTCCATTCCATTCCATTCCATTCCATTCCATTCCATTCTATTCAATTCCATTCCGTTCTACTCAGGGTGATTCCCTACCACTCCATCCCGTTTCATTCCATTCCGTTCCGTTCCGTTCTACTCGGGTTGATTCCATTCTATTCCATTCCATTCCATTCCATTCCGTTATACTCGGGTTGATCATTCCATTCCATTCCATTCCATTCCATTCCATTCCATTCCATTCCATTCCGTTCTACTCGGGTTCTTTCCATTCCGTTCCATTCCATTCCATTCTACTCGGGTTGATTCCATGCCACTCCATTCCATTCCGTTCCATTCCATTTCGTTCCGTTCCGTTCTACTCGGGTTGAATCCATTCTATTCCATTCCATTCCATTCCATTCCATTCCATTCCATTCCATTCCATTCCGTTCTACTCGGGTTGATCATTCCATTCCATTCCGTTCTACTCGGGTTCATTCCATTCCATTCCGTTCCGTTCCATTCCGTTCCGTTACATTCCATTCCATTCCATTCCATTCCATTCCGTTCTACTCGGGTTGATTCCATTCTATTCCATTCCATTCCATTCCATTCCATTCCATTCCATTCCATTCCATTCCATTCCATTCCATACCGTTCCATTCCATTCCGTTCAACTCGGGTTGATTCCATTCTATTCCATTCCATTCCATTCCATTCCATTCCATTCCATTCCAATCCGTTCTACTCGGGTTCATTCCATTCCATTCCGTTCCGTTCCGTTCCGATCCGCTCCGTTCCGTTCTACTCGGGTTGATTCCACTCCATTCCATTCCATTCCATTCCATTCCATTCCATTCCATTCCATTCCATTCCATTCCAATCCGTTCTACTCGGGCTGATTCCATTCCATTCCATTCCGTTCCGTTCCGTTCCGTTCCGTTCCGTTCCGTTCTACTCGGGTTGATTCCACTCTATTCCATTCCATTCCATTCCATTCCACTCCTTTCCATTCCATTCCATTCCATTCCATTCCATTCCATTCCATTCCATTCCACTCCATTCCATTCCATTCCATTCCATTCTATTCCGTTCCGTTCTGCTCGGGTTGATCATTCCATTCCATTCCATTCCATTCCATTCCATTCCATTCCATTCCATTCCGTTCTACTCGGGTTGATTCCATTCTATTCAATTCCATTCCAATCCATTCCGCTCCATTCCATTCCATTCCATTCCATTCCGTTCTACTCGTGTTCATTCCATTCCATTCCTTTCTGTTCCATTCCGTTCCGTTCCATTCCATTCCATTCCATTCCATTCCATTCCATTCCATTCCATTCCATTCCGTTCTACTCGGGTTGATTCCATTCCGTTCCGTTCCGTTCCGTTCCGTTCCGTTCTACTCGGGTTGATTCCATTCTATTCCATTCCTTTCCATTCCATTCCATTCCATTCCATTCCATTCCATTCCATTCCATTCCATTCAATTCCATTCCATTCCTCTCTGTTCCATTCCATTCCGTTCTACTTGGGTTGATCATGCCATTCCATTCCATTCCATTCCATTCAATTCCATTCCGTTCCGTTCTACTCGGGTGGATCATTCCATTCCATTCCATTCCATTCCATTCCATTCCATTCCATTCCATTCCATTCAGTTCCGTTCTACTCGGGTTGATTCCATTCTATTCCATTCCATTCCATTCGATTCCACTCGATTCCATTCGATTCCGTTCGATTCCATTCCATTGCATTCCATTCCATTCCATTCCGTTCTACTCGTGTTGATTCCTTTCCACTCCATTCCTTTCCGTTCCATTCCTTTCCGTTCCATTCCATTCCATTCCATTCCATTCCGTTCAACTCGGGTTGATTCCATTCTATTCCATTTCATTCCATTCCATTCGATTCCATTCCATTCCATTCCATTCCATTCCATTCCATTCCATTCCATTCCATTCCATTCCATTCCATTCCATTCCGTTCTACTCGGGTTGATTCCATTCTATTCCATTCCATTCCATTCAATTCCATTCCATTCCATTCCATTCCATTCAATTCCATACCAATCCATTCCATTCCATTGCATTTCTTTCTACTCGGGTTCATTCCGTTCCGTTCCGTTCTGTTCCGTTCCATTCCATTCCATTCCTTTCTACTCGGGTTGATTCCATTCTATTCCATTCCATTCCATTCGATTCCATTCCATTCGATTCCATTCCATTCCAATCCATTCCATTCCATTGCATTCCATTCCGTTCTACTCGGGTTCTTTCCATTCCATTCCCTTGCGTTCCATTCCATTCCATTCGATTCCATTCCATTCCGTTCTACTCGGGTTGATTCCATTCTATTCCATTCCATTCCATTCCATTCCATTCCATTCCATTCCATTCCGTTCTACTCGGGTTGATCATTCCATTCCATTCCATTCCATTCCATTCCATTCCATTCCATTCAGTTCTACTCGGGTGGATCATTCCATTCCATTCCATTCCGTTCCATTCCATTCCATTCCATTCCATTCCGTTCTACTCGGGTTGATTCCATTCTATTCCATTCCAATCCATTAGATTCCATTTTATTCCATTCCATTCCATTCCATTCCATTCCATTCCATTCCATTCCTTTCCGTTCCATTCTACTCGGGTTGATCATTCCTTTCCATTCCATTCCATTCCAATCCATTCCATTCCGTTCTACTCGGGTTCTTTCCATTCCATTCCATTCCATTCCACTCCATACCATTCCATTCCGTTCTACTCGGGTTGATTCCATTCTATTCCATTCCATTCCATTCCATTCCATTCCGTTCCATTCCATTCCTTTCCATTCCATTCCGTTCTACTCGGGTTGATTCCATTGTATTCCATTCCACTCCATTCCATTCCATTCCATTCCATTCCATTCCATTCCATTCCGTAATACTCGGGTTCATTCCATTCGATTCCGTTCCGTTCCGTTCCGTTCTGTTCCATTCCATTGCATTCCATTCCGTTCTACTCGGGTAGATTCCATTCGATTCCATTCCATTCCATTCCATTCCATTCCATTCCATTCCATTCCATTCCGTTCTTCTCGGGTTGATTCCATTCCGTTCCGTTCGGTTCCGTTCCGTTCCGTTCCGTTCCGTTCTACTCGGTTTGATTCCTTTCTATTCCATTCCATTCCATTCCATTCCATTCCATTCCATTCCGTTCTAATCGGGTTGATCATTCCCT
Organism: Gorilla gorilla gorilla; assembly: GCF_029281585.2. Lineage (NCBI taxonomy): Eukaryota > Metazoa > Chordata > Mammalia > Primates > Hominidae > Gorilla > Gorilla gorilla. The sequence continues at coordinate 61,006,662 of NC_073239.2, forward strand.
TCCATTCCATTCCATTCCATTCCACTCCATTCCTTTCGATTCCATTCCATTCCGCTCCGTTCTATTCGGGTTAATCATTCCATTCCATTCCATTCCATTCCATTCCATTGCATTCCATTCCATTCTACTCGGGTTGATTCCATTCTATTCCATTCAATTCCATTCGATTCCATTCCATTCCACTCCGTTCCATTCCATTCCATTCCATTCCACTCCGTTCCATTCCATTCCATTCCATTCCATTCCATTCCATTCCGTTCTACTTGGGTTCATTCCGTTCCGTTACGTTCCATTCCGTTCCGTTCCGTTCCAATCCATTCCATTCCATTCCATTCCATTCCATTCCATTCTATTCCATTCCGTTCTGCTCGGGTTGATCATTCCATTCCATTCCATTCCATTCCATTCCATTCCGTTCTAATCGGGTGGATTCCATTATATTCCATTCCATTCCATTCCATTCCATTCCATTCCATTCCATTCCATTCCATTGCATTCCATTTCGTTCTACTCGGGTTCATTCCATTCCATTTCATTCCATTCCATTCCATTCCATTCCATTCTACTCGGGTTGATTCCATTCTATTCCATTCCATTCCATTCGATTCCATTCGATTTCATTCGATTCCATTCGATTCCATTCCATTGCATTCCATTCCGTTCTACTCGGGTTCATTCAATTCCATTCCGTTCCGTTCCATTCCGTTCCGTTCCATTCCATTCCATTCCATTCCATTCCGTTCTTCTCTGGTTGATTCCATTCTATTCCATTCCATTCCATTCCATTCCATTCCATTCCATTCCGTTCCATTGCATTCCATTGCGTACTACTCGGGTTGATCATTCCATTCCATTCCATTCCATTCCATTCCATTCCATTCCCTTCTACTCGGGTTGATTCTATTCTATTCCATTCCATTCCATTCGATTCCATTCCACTCCATTCCATTCCATTCCATTCCATTCCATTCCATTCCATTCCGTTCTATTCGGGTTGATTCCATTCTATTCCATTCCACTCCATTCCATTCCATTCCATTCCATTCCATTCCATTGCATTCCATTCCATTCCATTCCATTCCGTACTACTCGGGTTCACTCCATTCGATTCCGTTCCGTTCCGTTCCGTTCCTTTCCGTTCCATTCCATTGCATTCCATTCCGTTTTACTCGGGTAGATTCCATTCGATTCCATTCCATTCCATTCCATTGCATTCCATTCCATTCCATTCCGTTCTACTCGTGTTGATCATTCCCTTCCATTCCATTCCATTGCATTCCACTCCATTCCATTCGATTCCATTCCATTCCGCTCCGTTCTATTCGGGTTGATCATTCCTTTACATTCCATTCCATTCCATGCCATTCCATTCCTTTCCATTCCATTGCATTACATTCCATTCGATTCCATTCTACTCGGGTTGATTCCATTCTATTCCATTCAATTCCATTCGATTCCATTCCAACCCATTCCGTTCCATTCCATTCCATTCCATTCCATTCCATTCCATTCCATTCCATTCCATTCCGTTCTAATGCGGTTGATTTCATTATATTCCATTCCATTCCATTCGATTCCATTCGATTTCATTCGATTCCATTCGATTCCATTCCATTCCATTCCATTCCGTTCTACTCGGGTTCATTCAATTCCATTCCGTTCCGTTCCATTCCGTTCCGTTCCATTCCATTCCATTCCATTCCATTCCGTTCTTCTCGGGTTGATTCCATTCTATTCCACTCCATTCCATTCCATTCCATTCCATTCCATTCCATTCCTTTCCCTTCCATTCCATTCCATTCCGTTCTACTCGAGTTCATTCCATTCCCTTCCGTTCTGTTCCGTTCCATTCCCTTCCATTCCATTCCCTTCTACTCGGGTTGATTCCATTCTACTCCATTCCATTCCATTCAATTCCATTCCATTCCATTCCATTCCATTCCGTTCTTCTCGGGTTGATTCCATTCTATTCCATTCCATTCCATTCGATTCCTTTCCATTCCATTCCATTCCATTCCATTGCATTCCATTCCGTTCTACTCGGGTTGATTCCATTCCATTCCATTCCATTCCGTTCCGTTCCGCTCCGTTCCGTTCCGTTCTACTCGTGTTTATTCCTTTCTATTACATTCCATTCAATTCCATTCCATTCCATTCCATTCCATTCCATTCCGTTCTACTCGGGTTGATCATTCCATTCCATTCCATTCCATTCCATTCCATTCCATTCCATTCCATTCCTTTCCATTCCGTTCCATTCTACTCTGGTTGATTCCATTCTATTCCATTCCATTCCATTCCATTCCATTCCATTCCGTTCTACTCGGGTAGATTCCATTCGATTCCATTCCATTCCATTCCATTCCATTCCATTCCATTCCATTCCATTCCGTTCTACTCTGGTTAGTCATTCCCTTCCATTCCATTCCATTCCATTCGACTCCATTCCATTCGATTCCATTTCATTCCGCTCCGTTCTACTCGGATTGATCACTCTTTCCATTCCATTCCATTCCATTCCATTCCATTCCATTCCATTCCATTGCATTACATTCCGTTCTACTCGGGTCCATTCCATTCCATTCCATTCCATTCCATTCCATTCTACTCTGGTTGATTCCATTCTATTCCATTCCATTCCATTCCATTTCATTCCATTCCATTCCATTCCATTCCATTCCATTCCGTACCATTCCATTCCGTTCCGCTCCGTTCCGTTCCATTCTACTCGGGTTTATTCCATTCTATTCCATTCCATTCCATTCCATTCCATTCCATTCCATTCCGTTCTACTCGGGTTGATCATTCCATTCCATTCCATTCCATTCCATTCCATTCCTTTCCATTCTGTTCCATTCTACTCGGGTTGATCATTCCTTTCCATTCCATTCCATTCCATTCCAATCCATTCCATTCCGTTCTACTCGGGTTCATTCCATTCCATTCCATTCCATTCCATTCCATACCATTCCATTCCGTTCTACTCGGGTTGATTCCATTCTATTCCATTCCATTCCATTCCATTCCATTCCATTCCGTTCTACTCGGGTAGATTCCATTCCATTCCATTCCATTCCATTCCATTCCATTCCATTCCATTCCATTCCGTTCTACTTGGGTTGGTCTTTCCCTTCCATTCCATTCCATTCCATTCCACTCCATTCCATTCGATTCCATTTCATTCCGCTCCGTTCTACTCGGAATGATCATTCCATTCCATTCCATTCCATTCCATTCCATGCCATTCTACTCCATTCCATTCCATTGCATTACATTCCGTTCTACTCTGGTCCAATTCTTTCCATTCCATTCCATTCCATTCCATTCCATTCCATTCTACTCGGGTTGATTCCATTCTATTCCATTCCATTCCATTCCATTCCGTTCCATTCCATTCCATTCCATTCCATTCCATTCCATTCCATTCCATTCCATTCCATTCCATTCCTTTCCATTCCGTTCCATTCTACTCTGGTTGATTCCATTCTATTCCATTCCATTCCATTCCATTCCATTCCATTCCGTTCTACTCGGGTAGATTCCATTCGATTCCATTCCATTCCATTCCATTCCATTCCATTCCATTCCATTCCATTCCGTTCTACTCTGGTTAGTCATTCCCTTCCATTCCATTCCATTCCATTCGACTCCATTCCATTCGATTCCATTTCATTCCGCTCCGTTCTACTCGGATTGATCACTCTTTCCATTCCATTCCATTCCATTCCATTCCATTCCATTCCATTCCATTGCATTACATTCCGTTCTACTCGGGTCCATTCCATTCCATTCCATTCCATTCCATTCCATTCTACTCTGGTTGATTCCATTCTATTCCATTCCATTCCATTCCATTTCATTCCATTCCATTCCATTCCATTCCATTCCATTCCGTACCATTCCATTCCGTTCCGCTCCGTTCCGTTCCATTCTACTCGGGTTTATTCCATTCTATTCCATTCCATTCCATTCCATTCCATTCCATTCCATTCCGTTCTACTCGGGTTGATCATTCCATTCCATTCCATTCCATTCCATTCCATTCCTTTCCATTCTGTTCCATTCTACTCGGGTTGATCATTCCTTTCCATTCCATTCCATTCCATTCCAATCCATTCCATTCCGTTCTACTCGGGTTCATTCCATTCCATTCCATTCCATTCCATTCCATACCATTCCATTCCGTTCTACTCGGGTTGATTCCATTCTATTCCATTCCATTCCATTCCATTCCATTCCATTCCGTTCTACTCGGGTAGATTCCATTCCATTCCATTCCATTCCATTCCATTCCATTCCATTCCATTCCATTCCATTCCGTACCATTCCATTCCGTTCCGCTCCGTTCCGTTCCATTCTACTCGGGTTTATTCCATTCTATTCCATTCCATTCCATTCCATTCCATTCCATTCCATTCCGTTCTACTCGGGTTGATCATTCCATTCCATTCCATTCCATTCCATTCCATTCCATTCCATTCCTTTCCATTCCGTTCCGTTCTACTCGGGTTGATCATTCCTTTCCATTCCATTCCATTCCATTCCATTTCAATCCATTCCATTCCGTTCTACTCGGGTTCATTCCATTCCATTCCATTCCATTCCATTCCATACCATTCCATTCCGTTCTACTCGGGTTGATTCCATTCTATTCCATTCCATTCCATTCCATTCCATTCCATTCCGTTCTACTCGGGTAGATTCCCTTCCATTCCATTCCATTCCATTCCATTCCATTCCATTCCATTCCATTCCGTTCTACTCGGGTTAGTCATTCCCTTCCATTCCATTCCATTCCACTCCATTCCATTCCATTCCATTCCATTCTATTCTGTTCCGTTCTGCTCGGGTTGATCATTCCTTTCCATTACATTCCATTCCATTCCATTCCAATCCATTTCACTCCGTTCTACTCGGGTTCATTCCATTCCATTCCATTCCATTGCACTCCATATCATTCCATTCCGTTCTACTCGGGTTGATTCCATTCTATTCCTTTCCATTCCATTCCATTCCATTCCGTTCTACACGGGTAGATTCCATTCGATTCCATTCTGTTCCATTCCATTCCATTCCATTCCATTCAATTCCATTCCATTCCATTCCATTCCATTCCGTTCTACTCGGGTTGATTCCATTCCGTTCGGTTCCGCTCCGTTCCGTTCCGTTCCGTTCTACTCGGTTTGATTCCATTCTATTCCATTCCATTCCATTCCATTCCATTCCATTCCATTCCATTCCATTCCATTCCGTTCTACTTGGGTTGGTCTTTCCCTTCCATTCCATTCCATTCCATTCCACTCCATTCCATTCGATTCCATTTCATTCCGCTCCGTTCTACTCGGAATGATCATTCCATTCCATTCCATTCCATTCCATTCCATGCCATTCTACTCCATTCCATTCCATTGCATTACATTCCGTTCTACTCTGGTCCAATTCTTTCCATTCCATTCCATTCCATTCCATTCCATTCCATTCTACTCGGGTTGATTCCATTCTATTCCATTCCATTCCATTCCATTCCGTTCCATTCCATTCCATTCCATTCCATTCCATTCCATTCCATTCCATTCCATTCCATTCCATTCCGTTCTACTCCGGTTCATTCCGTTCCGTTCCGATCCGTTCCGTTCCGTTCCATTCCATTCCATTCCATTCCATTCTACTCGTGCTGATTCCATTCTACTCCATTCCATTCCATTCGATTCCATTCCATTCCATTCCATTCCATTCCATTCCGTTCCGTTCTACTCGGGTTGATCATTCCTTTCCATTCCATTCCATTCCAATCCATTCCATTCCGTTCTACTCGGGTTCTTTCCATTCCATTCCATTCCATTCCATTCCACTCCATACAATTCCATTCCGTTCTACTCGGGTTGATTCCATTCTATTCCATTCCATTCCATTCCATTCCATTCCATTCCATTCCATTCCATTCCATTCCGTTCTTCTCGGGTTGATTCCATTCCGTTCCGTTCCGCTCCGTTCCGTTCCGTTCCGTTCTACTCTGTTTGATTCCATTCTATTCCATTCCATTCCATTCCATTCCATTCCATTCCATTCCATTCAATTCCATTCCGTTTTACTCGGGTTGGTCATTCCCTTCCATTCCATTCCATTCCATTCCACTCCATTCCATTCGATTCCATTTCATTCCGCTCCGTTCAACTCGGATTGATCATTCCATTCCATTCCATTCCATTCCATGCCGTTGCATTCCATTCCATTCCATTGCATTACATTCCGTTCTACTCGGGTCCATTCCATTCCATTCCATTCCATTCCATTCCATTCCATTCCATTCCATTCCGTTCTACTCGGGTTGATTCCATTCTATTCCATTCCATTCCATTCCATTCCATTCCATTCCATTCCATTCCGTTCTACTTGGGTTCATTCCGTTCCGTTCCATTCCGTTCCGTTCCGTTCCGTTCCAATCCATTCCATTCCATTCCATTCCATTCCATTCCATTCCATTCCATTCCATTCCATTCCATTCCTTTCCATTCCATTCCATTCCATTCCATTCCATTCCATTCCATTCCATTCTACTCATTTCCGTTCTGCTCGGGTTGATCATTCCATTCCATGCCAATTCATTCTATTCCATTCCATTGCATTCCATTCCGTTCTACTCGGGTTGATTCCATTATATTCCATTCCATTCCATTCCATTCCATTCCATTCCATTCCATTCCATTCTACTCGGGTTGATGCCATACTATTCCATTCCATTCCATTCGATTCCATTCGATTCCATTCGATTCCATTCGATTCCATTCCATTCCATTCCATTCCGATCTACTCGGGATCATTCAATTCCATTCCGTTCCGTTCCATTCCGTTCCGTTCCATTCCATTCCATTCCATCCCATTCCATTCTTCTCGGGTTGATTCCATTCTATTCCATTCCATTCCATTCGATTCCATTCCGTTCTACTCCGGTTCATTCCGTTCCGTTCCGATCCGTTCCGTTCCGTTCCATTCCATTCCATTCCATTCCATTCTACTCGTGCTGATTCCATTCTACTCCATTCCATTCCATTCGATTCCATTCCATTCCATTCCATTCCATTCCATTCCGTTCCGTTCTACTCGGGTTGATCATTCCTTTCCATTCCATTCCATTCCAATCCATTCCATTCCGTTCTACTCGGGTTCTTTCCATTCCATTCCATTCCATTCCATTCCATTCCACTCCATACAATTCCATTCCGTTCTACTCGGGTTGATTCCATTCTATTCCATTCCATTCCATTCCATTCCATTCCATTCCATTCCATTCCATTCCATTCCATTCCGTTCTTCTCGGGTTGATTCCATTCCGTTCCGTTCCGCTCCGTTCCGTTCCGTTCCGTTCTACTCTGTTTGATTCCATTCTATTCCATTCCATTCCATTCCATTCCATTCCATTCCATTCCATTCAATTCCATTCCGTTTTACTCGGGTTGGTCATTCCCTTCCATTCCATTCCATTCCATTCCACTCCATTCCATTCGATTCCATTTCATTCCGCTCCGTTCAACTCGGATTGATCATTCCATTCCATTCCATTCCATTCCATGCCGTTGCATTCCATTCCATTCCATTGCATTACATTCCGTTCTACTCGGGTCCATTCCATTCCATTCCATTCCATTCCATTCCATTCCATTCCATTCCATTCCGTTCTACTCGGGTTGATTCCATTCTATTCCATTCCATTCCATTCCATTCCATTCCATTCCATTCCATTCCGTTCTACTTGGGTTCATTCCGTTCCGTTCCATTCCGTTCCGTTCCGTTCCGTTCCAATCCATTCCATTCCATTCCATTCCATTCCATTCCATTCCATTCCATTCCATTCCATTCCATTCCTTTCCATTCCATTCCATTCCATTCCATTCCATTCCATTCCATTCCATTCTACTCATTTCCGTTCTGCTCGGGTTGATCATTCCATTCCATGCCAATTCATTCTATTCCATTCCATTGCATTCCATTCCGTTCTACTCGGGTTGATTCCATTATATTCCATTCCATTCCATTCCATTCCATTCCATTCCATTCCATTCTACTCGGGTTGATGCCATACTATTCCATTCCATTCCATTCGATTCCATTCGATTCCATTCGATTCCATTCGATTCCATTCCATTCCATTCCATTCCGATCTACTCGGGATCATTCAATTCCATTCCGTTCCGTTCCATTCCGTTCCGTTCCATTCCATTCCATTCCATCCCATTCCATTCTTCTCGGGTTGATTCCATTCTATTCCATTCCATTCCATTCGATTCCATTCCATTCCATTCCATTCCATTCCATTCCATTCCATTCCATTCCATTCGGTTCTACTCAGATTGATTCCATTCTATTCCATTCCACTCCATTCCATTCCATTCCATTCCATTCCATTCCATTCCATTCCATTCCATTCCATTCCGTACTACTCGGGTTCATTCCATTCGATTCCGTTCCGTTCCGTTCCGTTCCGTTCCATTCCATTGCATTCCATTCCGTTCTACTCGGGTAGTTTCCATTCGATTCCATTCCATTCCATTCCATTCCATTCCATTCCATTCCATTCCATTCCATTCCATTCCATTCCGTTCTACTCGGGTTGATTCCATTCCGTTCCGTTCGGTTCCGTTCCGTTCCGTTCCGTTCCGTTCTACTCGGTTTGATTCCATTCTATTCCATTCCATTCCATTCCATTCCATTCCATTCCGTTCTAATCGGGTTGATCATTCCCTTCCATTCCATTCCATTCCATTCCACTCCATTCCATTCGATTCCATTCCATTCCGCTCCGTTCTATTCTGGTTGATCATTCCATTCCATTCCATTCCATTCCATTCCTTTCCATTCCATTCCATTCTACTCGGGTTGATTCCATTCTATTCCATTCAATTCCATTCGATTCCATTCCATTCCACTCCGTTCCATTCCATTCCATTCCATTCCATTCCATTCCATTCCGTTCTACTCGGGTTCATTCCGTTCCGTTACGTTCCATTCCGTTCTGTTCCGTTCCAATCCATTCCATTCCATTCCATTCCATTCCATTCCATTCCATTCCATTCTATTCCATTCCGTTCTGCTCAGGTTGATCATTCCATTCCATTCCATTCCATTCCATTCCATTCCATTCCGTTCTAATCGGGTGGATTCCATTATATTCCATTCCATTCCATTCCATTCCATTGCATTCCATTTCGTTCTTCTCGGGTTCATTCCATTCCGTTTCATTCCATTCCATTCCATTCCGTTCTACACGGGTAGATTCCATTCGATTCCATTCTATTCCATTCCATTCCATTCCATTCCATTCCATTCCATTCCAATCCATTCCGTTCTACTCGGGTTGATTCCATTCCGTTCCGTTCCGCTCCGTTCCGTTCCGTTCCGTTCTACTCGGTTTGATTCCATTCTATTCCATTCCATTCCATTCCATTCCATTCCATTCCATTCCATTCCTTTCCGTTGCGTTCTACTCGGGTTGATCATTCCATTCCATTCCATTCCATTCCGTTCCATTCCATTCCATTCCATTCCATTGCATTCCATTCCGTTCTACTTGGGTTGATTCCATTCGATTTCATTCCATTCCGTTCCATTCCGCTCCATTCCGTTCCGTTCTACTCGTGTTTATTCTATTCTATTCCTTTCCATTCCATTCCATTCCATTCCATTCCATTCCATTCCGTTCTACTCGAGTTGATCATTCCATTCCATTCCATTCCATTCCATTCCATTCCATTCCATTCCATTCCATTCCATTCCATTCCATTCCGTTCCGTTCTACTCGGGTTGATCATTCCTTTCCATTCCATTCCATTCCAATCCATTTCATTCCGTTCTACTCGGGTTCTTTCCATTCAATTCCATTCCATTCCACTCCATACCATTCCATTCCGTTCTACTCGGGTTGATTCCATTCTATTCCATTCCATTCCATTCCATTCCATTCCATTCCATTCCATTCCATTCCATTCCATTCCATTCCATTCCGTTCTACTCGTGTTGATACCATTACGTTCCGTTCCGCTCCGTTCCGTTCCGTTCCGTTCTACTCGGTTTGATTCCATTCTATTCCATTCCATTCCATTCCATTCCATTCCATTCCATTCAATTCCATTCCGTTCTACTCGGGTTGGTCATTCCCTTCCATTCCATTCCATTCCATTCCACTCCATTCCATTCGATTCCATTTCATTCCGCTCCGTTCAACTCGGATTGATCTTTCCATTCCATTCCATTCCACTCCATGCCATTCCATTCCATTGCATTACATTCCGTTCAACTCGGGTCCATTCCATTCCATTCCATTCCATTCCATTCCATTCCATTCCATTCCATTCCATTCTACTCGGGTTGATTCCATTCTATTCCATTCCATTCCATTCCATTCCATTCCATTCCGTTCTACGTGGGTTCATTCCGTTCCGTTCCGTTCCGTTCCGTTCCGTTCCGTTCCGTTCCAATCCATTCCATTCCATTCCATTCCATTCCATTCCATTCCATTCCATTCCATTCCATTCCATTCCTTTCCATTCCGTTCCGTTCCGTTCCATTCCATTCCATTCCATTCCATTCAATTCATTTCCGTTCTGCTCGGGTTGATCATTCCATTCCATTCCAATTCATTCTATTCCATTCCATTCCATTCCATTCCGTTCTACTCGTGTTGATTCCATTATATTCCATTCCATACCATTCCATTCCATTCCATTCCATTCCATTCCATTCTACTCGGGTTGATGCCATTCTATTCCATTCGATTCCATTCGATTCCATTCGATTCCATTCGATTCCATTCCATTCCATTACATTCCGATCTACTCGGGATCATTCAATTCCATTCCGTTCCGTTCCATTCCGTTCCGTTTCATTCCATTCCATTCCATCCCATTCCATTCTTCTCGGGTTGATTCCATTCTATTCCATTCCATTCCATTCGATTCCATTCCATTCCATTCCGTTCTACTCGGGTTGATTCCATTCTATTCCATTCCACTCCTTTCCATTCCATTCCATTCCATTCCATTCCATTCCATTCCATTCCATTCCATTCCATTCCATTCTGTACTACTCGGGTTCATTCCATTCGATTCCGTTCCGTTCCGTTCCGTTCCATTCCATTGCATTCCATTCCGTTCTACTCGGGTAGATTCCATTCCATTCCATTCCATTCCATTCCATTCCATTCCATTCCATTCAATTCCATTCCATTGCATTCCATTCCGTTCTACTCGGGTTGATTCCATTCCGTTCCGTTCGGTTCCGTTCCGTTCCGTTCCGTTCCGTTCTCCTCGGTTTGATTCCATTCTATTCCATTCCATTCCATTCCATTCCATTCCATTCCATTCCATTCCATTCCGTTGTAATCGGGTTGATCATTCCCTTCCATTCCATTCCATTCCATTCCACTCCATTCCATTCCGCTCCGTTCTATTCGGGTTGATCATTCCATTCCATTCCATTCCATTCCATTCCATTCCATTCCATTCCATTCCATTCCATTCCACTCCATTCCATTCCATTCTATTCTGTTCTACTCTGGTTGATTCCATTCCGTTCCGTTCCGCTCCGTTCCGTTCCGTTCCGTTCTACTCGGTTTGATTCCATTCTATTCCATTCCATTCCATTCCATTCCATTCAATTCCATTCCGTTCTACTCGGGTTGGTCATTCCCTTCCATTCCATTCCATTCCATTCCACTCCATTCCATTCGATTCCATTTCATTCCGCTCCGTTCAACTCGGATTGATCTTTCCATTCCATTCCATTCCACTCCATGCCATTCCATTCCATTGCATTACATTCCGTTCAACTCGGGTCCATTCCATTCCATTCCATTCCATTCCATTCCATTCCATTCTACTCGGGTTGATTCCATTCTATTCCATTCCATTCCATTCCATTCCATTCCATTCCGTTCTACGTGGGTTCATTCCGTTCCGTTCCGTTCCGTTCCGTTCCGTTCCGTTCCGTTCCATTCCGTTCCATTCCATTCCATTCCATTCCATTCCATTCCATTCCTTTCCATTCCATTCCATTCCGTTCCATTCCATTCCATTCCATTCCATTCAATTCATTTCCGTTCTGCTCGGGTTGATCATTCCATTCCATTCCAATTCATTCTATTCCATTCCATTCCATTCCATTCCATTCTACTCGGGTTGATTCCATTATATTCCATTCCATACCATTCCATTCCATTCCATTCCATTCCATTCCATTCCATTCTACTCGGGTTGATGCCATTCTATTCCATTCGATTCCATTCGATTCCATTCGATTCCATTCGATTCCATTCCATTCCATTCCATTACATTACATTCCGATCTACTCGGGATCATTCAATTCCATTCCGTTCCGTTCCATTCCGTTCCGTTCCATTCCATTCCATTCCATCCCATTCCATTCTTCTCGGGTTGATAAAAATTCTATTCCATTCCATTCCATTCGATTCCATTCCACTCCATTCCATTCCATTCCATTCCATTCCATTCCATTCCATTCCATTCCATTCCATTCCATTCCATTCCGTACTACTCGGGTTCATTCCATTCGATTCCGTTCCGTTCCGTTCCGTTCCATTCCATTGCATTCCATTCCGTTCTACTCAGGTAGATTCCATTCGATTCCATTCCATTCCATTCCATTCCATTCCATTCCATTCCATTCCATTCCGTTCTACTCGGGTTGATTCCATTCCGTTCCGTTCGGTTCCGTTCCGTTCCGTTCCGTTCCGTTCTCCTCGGTTTGATTCCATTCTATTCCATTCCATTCCATTCCATTCCATTCCATTCCATTCCATCCCATTCCATTCCATTCCGTTCTAATCGGGTTGATCATTCCATTCCATTCCGTTCAATTCCATTCCATTCCATTCCATTCGATTCCATTCCATTCCGCTCCGTTCTATTCGGGTTGATCATTCCATTCCATTCCATTCCATTCCATTCCATTCCATTCCATTCCAATCCATTCCATTCTACTCGGGTTGATTCCATTCTATTCCATTCAATTCCATTCGATTCCATTCCATTCCACTCCGTTCCATTCCATTCCATTCCATTCCATTCCATTCCGTTCTACTCGGGTTCATTCCGTTCCGTTACCTTCCATTCCGTTCCGTTCCATTCCAATCCATTCCATTCCATTCCATTCCATTCCATTCCATTCTATTCCATTCCGTTCTGCTCGGGTTGATCATTCCATTCCATTCCATTCCATTCCATTCCATTCCATTCCATTCCATTCCATTCCGTTCTAATCGGGTGGATTCCATTATATTCCATTCCATTCCATTCCATTCCATTCCATTCCATTCCATTCCATTGCATTCCATTTCGTTCTACTCGGGTTCATTCCATTCCATTTCATTCCATTACATTCCATTCCATTCCATTCCATTCCATTCCATTCTACTCGGGTTGATTCCATTCTATTCCATTCCATTCCATTCGATTCCATTCGATTTCATTCGATTCCATTCGATTCCATTCCATTCCATTCCATTCCGTTCTAATCGGGTTCATTCAATTCCATTCCGTTCCGTTCCATTCCGTTCCGTTCCATTCCATTCCATTCCATTCCATTCCGTTCTTCTCGGGTTGATTGCATTCTATTCCATTCCATTCCGTTCCATTGCATTCCATTGCGTACTACTCGGGTTGATCATTCCATTTCATTCCATTCCATTCCATTCCATTCCATTCCTTTCCAGTCCATTCCGTTCTACTCGGGTTCATTCCATTCCGTTCCGTTCTGTTCCGTTCCGTTCCATTGCATTCCATTCCATTCCATTCCATTCCATTCCCTTCTACTCGGGTTGATTCTATTCTATTCCATTCCATTCCATTCGATTCCATTCCATTCCATTCCATTCCATTCCATTCCTTTCTACTCGGGTTGATTCCATTCTATTCCATTCCACTCCATTCCATTCCATTCCATTCCATTCCCTTCCATTGCATTCCATTCCATTCCATTCCATTCCATTCCATTCCATTCCGTACTACTCGGGTTCATTCCATTCGATTCCGTTCCGTTCCGTTCCGTTCCTTTCCGTTCCATTCCATTGCATTCCATTCCGTTTTACTCGGGTAGATTCCATTCGATTCCATTCCATTCCATTCCATTCCATTCCATTCCATTCCATTCCGTTCCGTTCTGCTCGTGTTGATCATTCCCTTCCATTCCATTCCATTGCATTCCATTTAATTCCATTCGATTCCATTCCATTCCGCTCCGTTCTATTCGGGTTGATCATTCCTTTACATTCCATTCCATTCCATGCCATTACATTCCATTCCATTCCATTGCATTCCATTCCGTACTACTCGGGTTCATTCCATTCGATTCCGTTCCGTTCCGCTCCGTTCCGTTCCATTCCATTGCATTCCATTCCGTTCTACTCAGGTAGATTCCATTCGATTCCATTCCATTCCATTCCATTCCATTCCATTCCATTCCATTCCGTTCTACTCGGGTTGATTCCATTCCGTTCCGTTCGGTTCCGTTCCGTTCCGTTCCGTTCCGTTCTCCTCGGTTTGATTCCATTCTATTCCATTCCATTCCATTCCATTCCATTCCATTCCATTCCATTCCGTTCTAATCGGGTTGATCATTCCCTTCCATTCCATTCCATTCCATTCCACTCCATTCCATTCGATTCCATTCCATTCCGCTCCGTTCTATTCGGGTTGATCATTCCATTCCATTCCATTCCATTCCATTCCATTCCATTCCATTCCATTCCATTCCATTCCATTCCAATCCATTCCATTCTACTCGGGTTGATTCCATTCTATTCCATTCAATTCCATTCGATTCCATTCCATTCCACTCCGTTCCATTCCATTCCATTCCATTCCATTCCATTCCGTTCTACTCGGGTTCATTCCGTTCCGTTACGTTCCATTCCGTTTCGTTCCATTCCAATCCATTCCATTCCATTCCATTCCATTCCATTCCATTCCATTCCATTCCATTCCATTCTATTCCATTCCGTTCTGCTCGGGTTGATCATTCCATTCCATTCCATTCCATTCCATTCCATTCCATTCCATTCCATTCCATTCCATTCCATTCCATTCCATTCCATTGCATTCCACTCCATTCCATTCGATTCCATTCCATTCCGCTCCGTTCTATTCGGGTTGATCATTCCTTTACATTCCATTCCATTCCATTCCATTACATTCCATTCCATTCCATTGCATTACATTCCATTCGATTCCATTCTACTCGGGTTGATTCCATTCTATTCCATTCAATTCCATTCAATTCCATTCCAATCCATTCCGTTCCATTCCATTCCATTCCATTCCATTCCATTCCGTTCTACTCGGGTTGATCATTCCATTCCATTCCATTCCATTCCATTCCATTCCATTCCATTCCGTTCTAATCGGGATGATTCCATTATATTCCATTCCATTCCATTCCATTCCATTCCATTCCATTCCATTCCATTCCATTCCGTTCTACTCAGGTTGATTCCATTCTATTCCATTCCATTCCATTCGATTCCATTCCATTCCATTCCATTCCACTCCATTCCGTTCTACTCGGGTTGATTCCATTCTGTTCCATTCCACTCCATTCCATTCCATTCCGTTCAATTCTACTCGGGTTGATTCCATTCTATTCCATTCCATTCCATTCCATTCCATTCGATTCCATTCGATTCCATTCCATTCCATTCCATTCCGTTCTACTCGGTTTCATTCCATTCCATTCCGTTCCGTTCCATTCCGTTCTGTTTCATTCCATTCCATTCCATTCCATTCCGTTCCACTCGGGTTGATTCCATTCTATTCTATTCCATTCCATTCGATTCTATTCCATTCCATTCCATTCCATTCCATTCCATTCCATTCCATTCCATTCCATTCCATTCCATTCCTTTCAACTCGGGTTGCTTCCATTCTATTCCACTCCATTCCATTCCATTCCATTCCATTCCATTCCATTCCATTCCATTCCATTCAATTCCATTCCATTCCAATCCGTTCTACTCGGTTTGATTCCATTCCATTCCGCTCCGTTCCGTTCCGTTCCGTTCCGTTCTACTCGGGTTGATTCCACTCTATTCCATTCCATTCCATTCCATTCCGTTCTACTCGGGTTGATCATTCCATTCCATTCCATTCCATTCCATTCCATTCCATTCCTTTCCATTCCATTCCGTTGCGTTCTACTCGGGTTGATCATTCCATTCCATTCCGTTCAATTCCATTCCATTCCATTCCATTCCATTCCATTCCGTTCTACTCGGGTTGATTCCATTCTATTCCACTCCATTCCATTCCATTCCATTCCATTCTATTCCATTCCATTCCATTCCTTTCCCTTCCATTCCATTCCATTCCGTTCTACTCGGGTTGATTCCATTCTACTCCATTCCATTCCATTCAATTCCATTCCATTCCATTCCATTCCATTCCATTCCATTCTTCTCGGGTTGATTCCATTCTATTCCATTCCATTCCATTCGATTCCATTCCATTCCATTCCATTCCATTCCATTGCATTCCATTCCGTTGTACTCGGGTTGATTCCATTCCATTCCATTCCATTCCGTTCCGTTCCGCTCCGTTCCGTTCCGTTCTACTCGTGTTTATTCCATTCTATTCCATTCCATTCCATTCCATTCCATTCCATTCCATTCCATTCCGTTCCTTTCCATTCCGTTCTACTCGGGTTCATTCCATTCCATTCCATTCCATTCCATTCCATACCATTCCATTCCATTCTACTCGGGTTGATTCCATTCTATTCCATTCCATTCCATTCCATTCCATTCCATTCCGTTCTACTCGGGTAGATTCCATTCGATTCCATTCCATTCCATTCCATTCCATTCCATTCCATTCCATTCCAATCCATTCCATTCTACTCGGGTTGATTCCATTCTATTCCATTCAATTCCATTCGATTCCATTCCATTCCACTCCGTTCCATTCCATTCCATTCCATTCCATTCCATTCCGTTCTACTCGGGTTCATTCCGTTCCGTTACGTTCCATTCCGTTTCGTTCCATTCCAATCCATTCCATTCCATTCCATTCCATTCCATTCCATTCCATTCCATTCCATTCCATTCCATTCTATTCCATTCCGTTCTGCTCGGGTTGATCATTCCATTCCATTCCATTCCATTCCATTCCATTCCATTCCATTCCATTCCATTCCATTCCATTCCATTGCATTCCACTCCATTCCATTCGATTCCATTCCATTCCGCTCCGTTCTATTCGGGTTGATCATTCCTTTACATTCCATTCCATTCCATTCCATTACATTCCATTCCATTCCATTGCATTACATTCCATTCGATTCCATTCTACTCGGGTTGATTCCATTCTATTCCATTCAATTCCATTCAATTCCATTCCAATCCATTCCGTTCCATTCCATTCCATTCCATTCCATTCCATTCCATTCCGTTCTACTCGGGTTGATCATTCCATTCCATTCCATTCCATTCCATTCCATTCCATTCCATTCCATTCCGTTCTAATCGGGATGATTCCATTATATTCCATTCCATTCCATTCCATTCCATTCCATTCCATTCCATTCCATTCCATTCCGTTCTACTCAGGTTGATTCCATTCTATTCCATTCCATTCCATTCGATTCCATTCCATTCCATTCCATTCCACTCCATTCCGTTCTACTCGGGTTGATTCCATTCTGTTCCATTCCACTCCATTCCATTCCATTCCGTTCAATTCTACTCGGGTTGATTCCATTCTATTCCATTCCATTCCATTCCATTCCATTCGATTCCATTCCATTCCATTCCATTCCATTCCATTCCATTCCGTTCTACTCGGTTTCATTCCATTCCATTCCGTTCCGTTCCATTCCGTTCTGTTTCATTCCATTCCATTCCATTCCATTCCGTTCCACTCGGGTTGATTCCATTCTATTCTATTCCATTCCATTCGATTCTATTCCATTCCATTCCATTCCATTCCATTCCATTCCGTTCCATTCCATTCCATTCCATTCCATTCCTTTCAACTCGGGTTGCTTCCATTCTATTCCACTCCATTCCATTCCATTCCATTCCATTCCATTCCATTCCATTCCATTCCATTCAATTCCATTCCATTCCAATCCGTTCTACTCGGTTTGATTCCATTCCATTCCGCTCCGTTCCGTTCCGTTCCGTTCCGTTCTACTCGGGTTGATTCCACTCTATTCCATTCCATTCCATTCCATTCCGTTCTACTCGGGTTGATCATTCCATTCCATTCCATTCCATTCCATTCCATTCCATTCCATTCCTTTCCATTCCATTCCGTTGCGTTCTACTCGGGTTGATCATTCCATTCCATTCCGTTCAATTCCATTCCATTCCATTCCATTCCATTCCATTCCGTTCTACTCGGGTTGATTCCATTCTATTCCACTCCATTCCATTCCATTCCATTCCATTCTATTCCATTCCATTCCATTCCTTTCCCTTCCATTCCATTCCATTCCGTTCTACTCGGGTTGATTCCATTCTACTCCATTCCATTCCATTCAATTCCATTCCATTCCATTCCATTCCATTCCATTCCATTCCGTTCTTCTCGGGTTGATTCCATTCTATTCCATTCCATTCCATTCGATTCCATTCCATTCCATTCCATTCCATTCCATTGCATTCCATTCCGTTGTACTCGGGTTGATTCCATTCCATTCCATTCCATTCCGTTCCGTTCCGCTCCGTTCCGTTCCGTTCTACTCGTGTTTATTCCATTCTATTCCATTCCATTCCATTCCATTCCATTCCATTCCATTCCATTCCATTCCATTCCGTTCCTTTCCATTCCGTTCTACTCGGGTTCATTCCATTCCATTCCATTCCATTCCATTCCATACCATTCCATTCCATTCTACTCGGGTTGATTCCATTCTATTCCATTCCATTCCATTCCATTCCATTCCATTCCGTTCTACTCGGGTAGATTCCATTCGATTCCATTCCATTCCATTCCATTCCGTTCTACTCTGGTTAGTCATTCCCATCCATTCCATTCCATTCCATTCGACTCCATTCCATTCGATTCCATTTCATTCCGCTCCGTTCTACTCGGATTGATCATTCTTTCCATTCCATTCCATTCCATTCCATTCCATTGCATTACATTCCGTTCTACTCGGGTCCATTCCATTCCATTCCATTCCATTCCATTCCATTCTACTCTGGTTGATTCCATTCTATTCCATTCCATTCCATTCCATTCCATTCCATTCCATTCCATTCCATTCCATTCCATTCCATTCCGTTCCATTCCATTCCGTTCCGCTCCGGTCCGTTCCGTTCTACTCGTGTTTATTCCATTCTATTCCATTCCATTCCATTCCATTCCATTCCATTCCATTCCATTCCGTTCTACTCGGGTTGAACATTCCATTCCATTCCATTCCACTCCATTCCATTCCATTCCTTTCCATTCCGTTCCGTTCTACTCGGGTTGATCATTCCTTTCCATTCCATTCCATTCCATTCCATTCCAATCCATTCCATTCTGTTCTACTCGGGTTCATTCCATTCCAATCCATTCCATTCCATTCCATACCATTCCATTCCGTTCTACTCGGGTTGATTCCATTCTATTCCATTCCACTCCATTCCATTCCATTCCATTCCATTCCCTTCCATTGCATTCCATTCCATTCCATTCCATTCCATTCCATTCCATTCCGTACTACTCGGGTTCATTCCATTCGATTCCGTTCCGTTCCGTTCCGTTCCTTTCCGTTCCATTCCATTGCATTCCATTCCGTTTTACTCGGGTAGATTCCATTCGATTCCATTCCATTCCATTCCATTCCATTCAATTCCATTCCGTTCTACTCGTGTTGATCATTCCCTTCCATTCCATTCCATTGCATTCCACTCAATTCCATTCGATTCCATTCCATTCCGCTCCGTTCTATTCGGGTTGATCATTCCTTTACATTCCATTCCATTCCATGCCATTACATTCCATTCCATTCCATTGCATTACATTCCATTGTATTCCATTCTACTCGGGTTGATTCCATTCTATTCCATTCAATTCCACTCAATTCCATTCCAATCCATTCCGTTCCATTCCATTCCATTCCATTCCATTCCATTCCGTTCTACTCGGGTTGATCATTCCATTCCATTCCATTCCATTCCATTCCATTCCATTCCATTCCATTCCATTCCGTTCTAATCGGGATGATTCCATTATATTCCATTCCATTCCATTCCATTCCATTCCATTCCATTCCATTCCATTCCATTCCATTCCATTCCGTTCTACTCGGGTTGATTCCATTCTATTCCATTCCATTCCATTCGATTCCATTCCATTCCATTCCATTCCACTCCATTCCGTTCTACTCGGGTTGATTCCATTCTATTCCATTCCATTCCATTCGATTCCATTCCATTCCATTCCATTCCATTCCATTGCATTCCATTCCGTTGTACTCGGGTTGATTCCATTCCATTCCATTCCATTCCGTTCCGTTCCACTCCGTTCCGTTCCGTTCTACTCGTGTTTATTCCATTCTATTCCATTCCATTCCATTCCATTCCATTCCATTCCATTCCATTCCATTCCATTCCGTTCCTTTCCATTCCGTTCTACTCGGGTTCATTCCATTCCATTCCATTCCATTCCATTCCATACCATTCCATTCCATTCTACTCGGGTTGATTCCATTCTATTCCATTCCATTCCATTCCATTCCATTCCATTCCGTTCTACTCGGGTAGATTCCATTCGATTCCATTCCATTCCATTCCATTCCATTCCATTCCATTCCATTCCAATCCATTCCATTCTACTCGGGTTGATTCCATTCTATTCCATTCAATTCCATTCGATTCCATTCCATTCCACTCCGTTCCATTCCATTCCATTCCATTCCATTCCATTCCGTTCTACTCGGGTTCATTCCGTTCCGTTACGTTCCATTCCGTTTCGTTCCATTCCAATCCATTCCATTCCATTCCATTCCATTCCATTCCATTCCATTCCATTCCATTCCATTCCATTCTATTCCATTCCGTTCTGCTCGGGTTGATCATTGCATTCCATTCCATTCCATTCCATTCCATTCCATTCCATTCCATTCCATTCCATTCCATTCCATTCCATTCCATTGCATTCCACTCCATTCCATTCGATTCCATTCCATTCCGCTCCGTTCTATTTGGGTTGATCATTCCTTTACATTCCATTCCATTCCATTCCATTACATTCCATTCCATTCCATTGCATTACATTCCATTCGATTCCATTCTACTCGGGTTGATTCCATTCTATTCCATTCAATTCCATTCAATTCCATTCCAATCCATTCCGTTCCATTCCATTCCATTCCATTCCATTCCATTCCGTTCTACTCGGGTTGATCATTCCATTCCATTCCATTCCATTCCATTCCATTCCATTCCATTCCGTTCTAATCGGGATGATTCCATTATATTCCATTCCATTCCATTCCATTCCATTCCATTCCATTCCATTCCATTCCATTCCATTCCGTTCTACTCAGGTTGATTCCATTCTATTCCATTCCATTCCATTCGATTCCATTCCATTCCATTCCATTCCACTCCATTCCGTTCTACTCGGGTTGATTCCATTCTGTTCCATTCCACTCCATTCCATTCCATTCCGTTCAATTCTACTCGGGTTGATTCCATTCTATTCCATTCCATTCCATTCCATTCCATTCGATTCCATTCCATTCCATTCCATTCCATTCCATTCCATTCCGTTCTACTCGGTTTCATTCCATTCCATTCCGTTCCGTTCCATTCCGTTCTGTTTCATTCCATTCCATTCCATTCCATTCCGTTCCACTCGGGTTGATTCCATTCTATTCTATTCCATTCCATTCGATTCTATTCCATTCCATTCCATTCCATTCCATTCCATT
This sequence comes from Gorilla gorilla gorilla, assembly GCF_029281585.2. Classification (NCBI taxonomy): domain Eukaryota; kingdom Metazoa; phylum Chordata; class Mammalia; order Primates; family Hominidae; genus Gorilla; species Gorilla gorilla. The sequence goes on from NC_073239.2 coordinate 61,028,592, forward strand.
CCATTCCATTCCATTCCATTCCTTTCAACTCGGGTTGCTTCCATTCTATTCCACTCCATTCCATTCCATTCCATTCCATTCCATTCCATTCCATTCCATTCCATTCCATTCAATTCCATTCCATTCCAATCCGTTCTACTCGGTTTGATTCCATTCCATTCCGCTCCGTTCCGTTCCGTTCCGTTCCGTTCTACTCGGGTTGATTCCACTCTATTCCATTCCATTCCATTCCATTCCGTTCTACTCGGGTTGATCATTCCATTCCATTCCATTCCATTCCATTCCATTCCATTCCATTCCTTTCCATTCCATTCCGTTGCGTTCTACTCGGGTTGATCATTCCATTCCATTCCGTTCAATTCCATTCCATTCCATTCCATTCCGTTCTACTCGGGTTGATTCCATTCTATTCCACTCCATTCCATTCCATTCCATTCCATTCTATTCCATTCCATTCCATTCCTTTCCCTTCCATTCCATTCCATTCCGTTCTACTCGGGTTGATTCCATTCTATTCCATTCCATTCCATTCGATTCCATTCCATTCCATTCCATTCCATTCCATTGCATTCCATTCCGTTGTACTCGGGTTGATTCCATTCCATTCCATTCCATTCCGTTCCGTTCCGCTCCGTTCCGTTCCGTTCTACTCGTGTTTATTCCATTCTATTCCATTCCATTCCATTCCATTCCATTCCATTCCATTCCATTCCATTCCGTTCCTTTCCATTCCGTTCTACTCGGGTTCATTCCATTCCATTCCATTCCATTCCATTCCATACCATTCCATTCCATTCTACTCGGGTTGATTCCATTCTATTCCATTCCATTCCATTCCATTCCATTCCATTCCGTTCTACTCGGGTAGATTCCATTCGATTCCATTCCATTCCATTCCATTCCATTCCATTCCGTTCTACTCTGGTTAGTCATTCCCATCCATTCCATTCCATTCCATTCGACTCCATTCCATTCGATTCCATTTCATTCCGCTCCGTTCTACTCGGATTGATCATTCTTTCCATTCCATTCCATTCCATTCCATTCCATTGCATTACATTCCGTTCTACTCGGGTCCATTCCATTCCATTCCATTCCATTCCATTCCATTCCATTCCATTCTACTCTGGTTGATTCCATTCTATTCCATTCCATTCCATTCCATTCCATTCCATTCCATTCCATTCCATTCCATTCCATTCCGTTCCATTCCATTCCGTTCCGCTCCGGTCCGTTCCGTTCTACTCGTGTTTATTCCATTCTATTCCATTCCATTCCATTCCATTCCATTCCATTCCATTCCATTCCGTTCTACTCGGGTTGATCATTCCATTCCATTCCATTCCACTCCATTCCATTCCATTCCTTTCCATTCCGTTCCGTTCTACTCGGGTTGATCATTCCTTTCCATTCCATTCCATTCCATTCCATTCCAATCCATTCCATTCTGTTCTACTCGGGTTCATTCCATTCCAATCCATTCCATTCCATTCCATACCATTCCATTCCGTTCTACTCGGGTTGATTCCATTCTATTCCATTCCATTCTATTCCATTCCATTCCATTCCGTTCTACTCGGGTAGATACCATTCGATTCCATTCCATTCCATTCCATTCCATTCCATTCCATTCCGTTCTACTCGGGTTAGTCATTCCCTTCCATTCCATTCCATTCCATTCGACTCCATTCCATTCGATTCCATTTCATTCCACTCCGTTCTACTCGGATTGATCATTCCACTTCATTCCATTCCATTTCATTCCATTCCATTCCATACCATTCCATTCCGTTCTACTCGGGTTGATTCAATTCTATTCCATTCCATTCTATTCCATTGCATTACATTCCGTTCTACTCGGGTCCATTCCATTCCATTGCATTCCATTCCATTCTACTCTGGTTGATTCCATTCTATTCCATTCCATTCCATTCCATTCCATTCCATTCCATTCCATTCCATTCCATTCCATTCCATTCCATTCCGTTCTAGTCGGGCTCATTCCATTCCGTTCCGTTCCGTTCCGGTCCGTTACGTTCCAATCCATTCCATTCCATTCCATTCCATTCCATTCCATTCCATTCCATTCCATTCCATTCCATTCCTTTCCACTCCATTCCATTCCATTCCATTCCATTGCATTCCATTCTATTCATTTCCGTTCTGCTCGGGGTGATCATTGCATTCCATTCCATTCCATTCTATTCCATTCCATTCAATTCCATTCCGTTCTACTCGGGCTCATTCCATTTCATTCCATTCCATTCCATTCCATTCCATTCCATTCCATTCCATTCCATTCCATTCCATTCCATTCCATTCCATTCTACTCGGGTTGATTCCATTCTATTCCATTCCACTCCATTCGATTCCATTCGATTCCATTCGATTCCATACGATTCCATTCCATTCCGTTCCATTCCGTTCTACTCGGGTTCATTCAATTCCATTCCGTTCTGTTCCATTCCGTTCCGTTCCATTCCATTCCATTCCATTCCATTCCGTTCTTCTCGGGTTGATTCCATTCTATTCCATTCCATTCCATTCGAATCCATTCCATTCCATTCCATTCCATTCCATTCCATTCCATTCCATTCCATTCCATTCTGTTCTACTCGGGTTGATCATTCCATTCCATTCCATTCCATTCCATTCCATTCCTTTCCAGTCCATTCCGTTCTACTCGGGTTCATTCCATTCCGTTCAGTTCTGTTCCGTTCCATTCCAGTCCATTCCATTCCATTCCATTCCATTCCATTCCATTCCATTCCGTTCTACTCGGGTTGATTCCATTCTATTCCATTCCATTCCATTCCATTCGAATCGATTCCATTCCATTCCATTCCATTCCACTCCATTCCATTCGATTCCATTTCATTCCGCTCCGTTCAACTCGGATTGATCATTCCATTCCATTCCATTCTATTCCATGCCATTCCATTCCTTTCCATTCCATTGCATTACATTCCGTTCTACTCGGGTCCATTCCATTCCATTCCATTCCATTCCATTCCATTCCATTCCTTTCCATTCCATTCTACTCGGGTTGATTCCATTCTATTCCATTCCATTCCATTCCATTCCATTCCATTCCATTCCATTCCGTTCTACTTGGGTTCATTCCGTTCCGTTCCGTTCCGTTCCGTTCCGTTCCGTTCCGTTCCAATCCATTCCATTCCATTCCATTCCATTCCATTCCATTCCATTCCATTCCATTCCTTTCCATTCCATTCCATTCCATTCCATTCCATTCTATTCATTTCCGTTCTGCTCGGGTTGATCATTCCATTCCATTCCATTCCATTCTATTCCATTCCATTCCATTCCATTCCGTTCTACTCGGGTTGATTCCATTATATTCCATTCCATTCCATTCCATTCCATTCCATTCCATTCCATTCCATTCCATTCTACTCGGGTTGATTCCATTCCATTCCATTCCATTCCATTCGATTCCATTCGATTCCATTCCATTCCTTTCCATTCCATTCCATTCCGATCTACTCGGGATCATTCAATTCCATTCCGTTCCGTTCCATTCCGTTCCGTTCCATTCCATTCCATTCCATCCCATTCCATTCTTCTCGGGTTGATTCCATTCTATTCCATTCCATTCCATTCGATTCCATTCCATTCCATTCCATTCCATTCCATTCCATTCCATTCCATTCCATTCCGTTCTACTCCGGTTGATTCCATTCTATTCCATTCCACTCCATTCCATTCCATTCCATTCCATTCCATTCCATTCCATTCCATTCCATTCCATTCCATTCCGTACTACTCGGGTTCATTCCATTCGATTCCGTTCCGTTCCGTTCCGTTCCGTTCCATTCCATTGCATTCCATTCCGTTCTACTCGAGTAGATTCCATTCGATTCCATTCCATTCCATTCCATTCCATTCCATTCCATTCCATTCCATTCCATTCCGTTCTACTCGGGTTGATTCCATTCCGTTCCGTTCGGTTCCATTCCGTTCCGTTCCGTTCCGTTCTACTCGGTTTGATTCCATTCTATTCCATTCCATTCCATTCCATTCCATTCCATTCCATTCCATTCCATTCCATTCCGTTCTAATCGGGTTGATCATTCCCTTCCATTCCATTCCATTCCATTCCACTCCATTCCATTCGATTCCATTCCATTCCGCTCCGTTCTATTCGGGTTGATCATTCCATTCCATTCCATTCCATTCCATTCCATTCCATTCCATTCCATTCTACTCGGGTTGATTCCATTCTATTCCATTCAATTCCATTCGATTCCATTCCATTCCACTCCGTTCCATTCCATTCCATTCCATTCCATTCCATTCCGTTCTACTCGGGTTCATTCCGTTCCGTTCCGTTCCATTCCGTTCCGTTCCGTTCCAATCCATTCCATTCCATTCCATTCCATTCCATTCCATTCTATTCCATTCCGTTCTGATCGGGTTGATCATTCCATTCCATTCCATTCCATTCCATTCCATTCCATTCCATTCCATTGCATTCCATTTCGTTCTACTCGGGTTCATTCCATTCCATTCCATTCCATTCCATTCCATTCCATTCCATTCGATTTCATTCGATTCCATTCGATTCCATTCCATTCCATTCCATTCCGTTCTACTCGGGTTCATTCAATTCCATTCCGTTCCGTTCCATTCCGTTCCGTTCCATTCCATTCCATTCCATTCCATTCCGTTCTTCTCGGGTTGATTCCATTCTATTCCATTCCATTCCATTCCATTCCATTCCATTCCATTCCTTTCCGTTCCATTCCATTCCATTGCGTACTACTCGGGTTGATCATTCCATTCCATTCCATTCCATTCCATTCCATTCCATTCCATTCCAATCCATTCCGTTCTACTCGGGTTCATTCCATTCCGTTCCATTCTGTTCCGTTCCGTTCCATTCCATTCCATTCCATTCCATTCCATTCCATTCCATTCCATTCCATTCCATTCCCTTCTACTCTGGTTGATTCTATTCTATTCCATTCCATTCCATTCGATTCCATTCCATTCCATTCCATTCCATTCCATTCCATTCCATTCCATTCCATTCCATTCCGTACTACTCGGGTTCATTCCATTCGATTCCGTTCCATTCCGTTCCGTTCCGTTCCATTCCATTGCATTCCATTCCGTTCTACTCGGGTAGATTCCATTAGATTCCATTCCATTCCATTCCATTCCATTCCATTCCATTCCATTCCATTCCATTCCGTTCTACTCGGGTTGATTCCATTCGGTTCCTTTCGGTTCCGTTCCGTTCCGTTCCGTTCCGTTCTACTCGGTTTGATTCCATTCTGTTCCATTCCATTCCATTCCATTCCATTCCATTCCATTCCATTCCGTTCTAATCGGGTTGATCATTCCCTTCCATTCCATTCCATTCCATTCCACTCCGTTCCATTCCATTCCATTCCATTCCATTCCATTCCGTTCTACTCGGGTTCATTCCGTTCCGTTCCGTTCCATTCCGTTCCTTTCCGTTCCAATCCATTCCATTCCATTCCATTCCATTCCATTCCATTCCATTCTATTCCATTCCGTTCTGATCGGGTTGATCATTCCATTCCATTCCATTCCATTCCATTCCATTCCATTCCATTCCGTTCCACTCGGGTTGATTCCATTCTATTCTATTCCATTCCATTCGATTCGATTCCATTCCATTCCATTCCATTCCATTCCATTCCATTCCATTCCATTCCATTCCATTCCTTTCAACTCGGGTTGCTTCCATTCTATTCCACTCCATTCCATTCCATTCCATTCCATTCCATTCCATTCCATTCCATTCCATTCCATTCAATTCCATTCCATTCCAATCCGTTCTACTCGGTTTGATTCCATTCCATTCCGCTCCGTTCCGTTCCGTTCCGTTCCGTTCTACTCGGGTTGATTCCACTCTATTCCATTCCATTCCATTCCATTCCGTTCTACTCGGGTTGATCATTCCATTCCATTCCATTCCATTCCATTCCATTCCATTCCATTCCATTCCATTCCGTTCTACTCGGGTTGATTCCATTCTATTCCACTCCATTCCATTCCATTCCATTCCATTCTATTCCATTCCATTCCATTCCTTTCCCTTCCATTCCATTCCATTCCGTTCTACTCGGGTTGATTCCATTCTACTCCATTCCATTCCATTCAATTCCATTCCATTCCATTCCATTCCATTCCATTCCGTTCTTCTCGGGTTGATTCCATTCTATTCCATTCCATTCCATTCGATTCGATTCCATTCCATTCCATTCCATTCCATTGCATTCCATTCCGTTGTACTCGGGTTGATTCCATTCCATTCCATTCCATTCCGTTCCGTTCCGCTCCGTTCCGTTCCGTTCTACTCGTGTTTATTCCATTCTATTCCATTCCATTCCATTCCATTCCATTCCATTCCATTCCATTCCATTCCATTCCGTTCCTTTCCATTCCGTTCTACTCGGGTTCATTCCATTCCATTCCATTCCATTCCATTCCATTCCATACCATTCCATTCCATTCTACTCGGGTTGATTCCATTCTATTCCATTCCATTCCGTTCCATTCCATTCCATTCCGTTCTACTCGGGTAGATTCCATTCGATTCCATTCCATTCCATTCCATTCCATTCCATTCCGTTGTACTCTGGTTAGTCATTCCCATCCATTCCATTCCATTCCATTCGACTCCATTCCATTCGATTCCATTTCATTCCGCTCCGTTCTACTCGGATTGATCATTCTTTCCATTCCATTCCATTCCATTCCATTCCATTGCATTACATTCCGTTCTACTCGGGTCCATTCCATTCCATTCCATTCCATTCCATTCCATTCCATTCTACTCTGGTTGATTCCATTCTATTCCATTCCATTCCATTCCATTCCATTCCATTCCATTCCATTCCATTCCATTCCATTCCATTCCGTTCCATTCCATTCCGTTCCGCTCCGGTCCGTTCCGTTCTACTCGTGTTTATTCCATTCTATTCCATTCCATTCCATTCCATTCCATTCCATTCCATTCCATTCCGTTCTACTCGGGTTGATCATTCCATTCCATTCCATTCCACTCCATTCCATTCCATTCCTTTCCATTCCGTTCCGTTCTACTCGGGTTGATCATTCCTTTCCATTCCATTCCATTCCATTCCATTCCAATCCATTCCATTCTGTTCTACTCGGGTTCATTCCATTCCAATCCATTCCATTCCATTCCATACCATTCCATTCCGTTCTACTCGGGTTGATTCCATTCTATTCCATTCCACTCCATTCCATTCCATTCCATTCCATTCCCTTCCATTGCATTCCATTCCATTCCATTCCATTCCATTCCGTACTACTCGGGTTCATTCCATTCGATTCCGTTCCGTTCCGTTCCGTTCCTTTCCGTTCCATTCCATTGCATTCCATTCCGTTTTACTCGGGTAGATTCCATTCGATTCCATTCCATTCCATTCCATTCCATTCAATTCCATTCCGTTCTACTCGTGTTGATCATTCCCTTCCATTCCATTCCATTGCATTCCACTCAATTCCATTCGATTCCATTCCATTCCGCTCCGTTCTATTCGGGTTGATCATTCCTTTACATTCCATTCCATTCCATGCCATTCCATTCCATTCCATTCCATTGCATTACATTCCATTCGATTCCATTCTACTCGGGTTGATTCCATTCTATTCCATTCAATTCCATTCAATTCCATTCCAATCCATTCCGTTCCATTCCATTCCATTCCATTCCATTCCATTCCGTTCTACTCGGGTTGATCATTCCATTCCATTCCATTCCATTCCATTCCATTCCATTCCATTCCATTCCGTTCTAATCGGGATGATTCCATTATATTCCATTCCATTCCATTCCATTCCATTCCATTCCATTCCATTCCATTCCATTCCGTTCTACTCGGGTTGATTCCATTCTATTCCATTCCATTCCATTCGATTCCATTCCATTCCATTCCATTCCACTCCATTCCGTTCTACTCGGGTTGATTCCATTCTGTTCCATTCCACTCCATTCCATTCCATTCCGTTCCATTCTACTCGGGTTGATTCCATTCTATTCCATTCCATTCCATTCGATTCCATTCGATTCCATTCCACTCCATTCCATTCCATTCCATTCCGTTCTACTCGGTTTCATTCCATTCCATTCCGTTCCGTTCCATTCCGTTCTGTTTCATTCCATTCCATTCCATTCCATTCCGTTCCACTCGGGTTGATTCCATTCTATTCTATTCCATTCCATTCGATTCTCTTCCATTCCATTCCATTCCATTCCATTCCATTCCATTCCATTCCATTCCATTCCATTCCATTCCTTTCAACTCGGGTTGCTTCCATTCTATTCCACTCCATTCCATTCCATTCCATTCCATTCCATTCCATTCCATTCCATTCCATTCCATTCAATTCCATTCCATTCCAATCCGTTCTACTCGGTTTGATTCCATTCCATTCCGCTCCGTTCCGTTCCGTTCCGTTCCGTTCTACTCGGGTTGATTCCACTCTATTCCATTCCATTCCATTCCATTCCGTTCTACTCGGGTTGATCATTCCATTCCATTCCATTCCATTCCATTCCATTCCATTCCATTCCTTTCCATTCCATTCCGTTGCGTTCTACTCGGGTTGATCATTCCATTCCATTCCGTTCAATTCCATTCCATTCCATTCCATTCCGTTCTACTCGGGTTGATTCCATTCTATTCCACTCCATTCCATTCCATTCCATTCCATTCTATTCCATTCCATTCCATTCCTTTCCCTTCCATTCCATTCCATTCCGTTCTACTCGGGTTGATTCCATTCTATTCCATTCCATTCCATTCGATTCCATTCCATTCCATTCCATTCCATTCCATTGCATTCCATTCCGTTGTACTCGGGTTGATTCCATTCCATTCCATTCCATTCCGTTCCGTTCCGCTCCGTTCCGTTCCGTTCTACTCGTGTTTATTCCATTCTATTCCATTCCATTCCATTCCATTCCATTCCATTCCATTCCATTCCATTCCGTTCCTTTCCATTCCGTTCTACTCGGGTTCATTCCATTCCATTCCATTCCATTCCATTCCATACCATTCCATTCCATTCTACTCGGGTTGATTCCATTCTATTCCATTCCATTCCATTCCATTCCATTCCATTCCGTTCTACTCGGGTAGATTCCATTCGATTCCATTCCATTCCATTCCATTCCATTCCATTCCGTTCTACTCTGGTTAGTCATTCCCATCCATTCCATTCCATTCCATTCGACTCCATTCCATTCGATTCCATTTCATTCCGCTCCGTTCTACTCGGATTGATCATTCTTTCCATTCCATTCCATTCCATTCCATTCCATTGCATTACATTCCGTTCTACTCGGGTCCATTCCATTCCATTCCATTCCATTCCATTCCATTCTACTCTGGTTGATTCCATTCTATTCCATTCCATTCCATTCCATTCCATTCCATTCCATTCCATTCCATTCCATTCCATTCCGTTCCATTCCATTCCGTTCCGCTCCGGTCCGTTCCGTTCTACTCGTGTTTATTCCATTCTATTCCATTCCATTCCATTCCATTCCATTCCATTCCATTCCATTCCGTTCTACTCGGGTTGATCATTCCATTCCATTCCATTCCACTCCATTGCATTCCATTCCTTTCCATTCCGTTCCGTTCTACTCAGGTTGATCATTCCTTTCCATTCCATTCCATTCCATTCCATTCCAATCCATTCCATTCTGTTCTACTCGGGTTCATTCCATTCCAATCCATTCCATTCCATTCCATACCATTCCATTCCGTTCTACTCGGGTTGATTCCATTCTATTCCATTCCATTCTATTCCATTCCATTCCATTCCGTTCTACTCGGGTAGATACCATTCGATTCCATTCCATTCCATTCCATTCCATTCCATTCCATTCCGTTCTACTCGGGTTAGTCATTCCCTTCCATTCCATTCCATTCCATTCCACTCCCTTCCATTCGATTCCATTTCATTCCACTCCGTTCTACTCGGATTGATCATTCCACTTCATTCCATTCCATTTCATTCCATTCCATTCCATACCATTCCATTCCGTTCTACTCGGGTTGATTCCATTCTATTCCATTCCATTCTTTTCCATTGCATTACATTCCGTTCTACTCGGGTCCATTCCATTCCATTCCATTCCATTCCATTCTACTCTGGTTGATTCCATTCTATTCCATTCCATTCCATTCCATTCCATTCCATTCCATTCCATTCCATTCCATTCCATTCCATTCCATTCCGTTCTAGTCGGGCTCATTCCATTCCGTTCCGTTCCGTTCCGGTCCGTTACGTTCCAATCCATTCCATTCCATTCCATTCCATTCCATTCCATTCCATTCCATTCCTTTCCACTCCATTCCATTCAATTCCATTCCATTGCATTCCATTCTATTCATTTCCGTTCTGCTCGGGGTGATCATTGCATTCCATTCCATTCCATTCTATTCCATTCCATTCAATTCCATTCCGTTCTACTCGGGCTCATTCCATTCCATTCCATTCCATTCCATTCCATTCCATTCCATTCCATTCCATTCCATTCCATTCTACTCGGGTTGATTCCATTCTATTCCATTCCACTCCATTCGATTCCATTCGATTCCATTCGATTCCATACGATTCCATTCCATTCCGTTCCATTCCGTTCTACTCGGGTTCATTCAATTCCATTCCGTTCCGTTCCATTCCGTTCCGTTCCATTCCATTCCATTCCATTCCATTCCGTTCTTCTCGGGTTGATTCCATTCTATTCCATTCCATTCCATTCGAATCCATTCCATTCCATTCCATTCCATTCCATTCCATTCCATTCCATTCCATTCCATTCCATTCTGTTCTACTCGGGTTGATCATTCCATTCCATTCCATTCCATTCCATTCCATTCCATTCCATTCCATTCCTTTCCAGTCCATTCCGTTCTACTCGGGTTCATTCCATTCCGTTCAGTTCTGTTCCGTTCCATTCCAGTCCATTCCATTCCATTCCATTCCATTCCATTCCATTCAATTCCGTTCTACTCGGGTTGATTCCATTCTATTCCATTCCATTCCATTCCATTCGAATCGATTCCATTCCATTCCATTCCATTCCACTCCATTCCATTCGATTCCATTTCATTCCGCTCCGTTCAACTCGGATTGATCATTCCATTCCATTCCATTCTATTCCATGCCATTCCATTCCTTTCCATTCCATTGCATTACATTCCGTTCTACTCGGGTCCATTCCATTCCATTCCATTCCATTCCATTCCATTCCATTCCTTTCCATTCCATTCTACTCGGGTTGATTCCATTCTATTCCATTCCATTCCATTCCATTCCATTCCATTCCATTCCATTCCGTTCTACTTGGGTTCATTCCGTTCCGTTCCGTTCCGTTCCGTTCCGTTCCGTTCCAATCCATTCCATTCCATTCCATTCCATTCCATTCCATTCCATTCCATTCCTTTCCATTCCATTCCATTCCATTCCATTCCATTCTATTCATTTCCGTTCTGCTCGGGTTGATCATTCCATTCCATTCCATTCCATTCTATTCCATTCCATTCCATTCCATTCCGTTCTACTCGGGTTGATTCCATTATATTCCATTCCATTCCATTCCATTCCATTCCATTCCATTCCATTCCATTCTACTCGGGTTGATTCCATTCCATTCCATTCCATTCCATTCGATTCCATTCGATTCCATTCCATTCCTTTCCATTCCATTCCATTCCGATCTACTCGGGATCATTCAATTCCATTCCGTTCCGTTCCATTCCGTTCCGTTCCATTCCATTCCATTCCATCCCATTCCATTCTTCTCGGGTTGATTCCATTCTATTCCATTCCATTCCATTCGATTCCATTCCATTCCATTCGATTCCATTCCATTCCATTCCATTCCATTCCATTCCATTCCATTCCGTTCTACTCCGGTTGATTCCATTCTATTCCATTCCACTCCATTCCATTCCATTCCATTCCATTCCATTCCATTCCATTCCATTCCATTCCATTCCGTACTACTCGGGTTCATTCCATTCGATTCCGTTCCGTTCCGTTCCGTTCCGTTCCATTCCATTGCATTCCATTCCGTTCTACTCGAGTAGATTCCATTCGATTCCATTCCATTCCATTCCATTCCATTCCATTCCATTCCATTCCATTCCATTCCATTCCGTTCTACTCGGGTTGATTCCATTCCGTTCCGTTCGGTTCCATTCCGTTCCGTTCCGTTCCGTTCTACTCGGTTTGATTCCATTCTATTCCATTCCATTCCATTCCATTCCATTCCATTCCATTCCATTCCGTTCTAATCGGGTTGATCATTCCCTTCCATTCCATTCCATTCCATTCCACTCCATTCCATTCGATTCCATTCCATTCCGCTCCGTTCTATTCGGGTTGATCATTCCATTCCATTCCATTCCATTCCATTCCATTCCATTCCATTCTACTCGGGTTGATTCCATTCTATTCCATTCAATTCCATTCGATTCCATTCCATTCCACTCCGTTCCATTCCATTCCATTCCATTCCATTCCATTCCGTTCTACTCGGGTTCATTCCGTTCCGTTCCGTTCCATTCCGTTCCGTTCCGTTCCAATCCATTCCATTCCATTCCATTCCATTCCATTCCATTCTATTCCATTCCGTTCTGATCGGGTTGATCATTCCATTCCATTCCATTCCATTCCATTCCATTCCATTCCATTGCATTCCATTTCGTTCTACTCGGGTTCATTCCATTCCATTCCATTCCATTCCATTCCATTCCATTCGATTTCATTCGATTCCATTCGATTCCATTCCATTCCATTCCATTCCGTTCTACTCGGGTTCATTCAATTCCATTCCGTTCCGTTCCATTCCGTTCCGTTCCATTCCATTCCATTCCATTCCATTCCGTTCTTCTCGGGTTGATTCCATTCTATTCCATTCCATTCCATTCCATTCCATTCCATTCCATTCCTTTCCGTTCCATTCCATTCCATTGCGTACTACTCGGGTTGATCATTCCATTCCATTCCATTCCATTCCATTCCATTCCATTCCATTCCAATCCATTCCGTTCTACTCGGGTTCATTCCATTCCGTTCCGTTCTGTTCCGTTCCGTTCCATTCCATTCCATTCCATTCCATTCCATTCCATTCCATTCCATTCCATTCCATTCCCTTCTACTCTGGTTGATTCTATTCTATTCCATTCCATTCCATTCGATTCCATTCCATTCCATTCCATTCCATTCCATTCCATTCCATTCCATTCCATTCCGTACCACTCGGGTTCATTCCATTCGATTCCGTTCCATTCCGTTCCGTTCCGTTCCATTCCATTGCATTCCATTCCGTTCTACTCGGGTAGATTCCATTAGATTCCATTCCATTCCATTCCATTCCATTCCATTCCATTCCATTCCATTCCATTCCGTTCTACTCGGGTTGATTCCATTCGGTTCCGTTCGGTTCCGTTCCGTTCCGTTCCGTTCCGTTCTACTCGGTTTGATTCCATTCTGTTCCATTCCATTCCATTCCATTCCATTCCATTCCATTCCATTCCGTTCTAATCGGGTTGATCATTCCCTTCCATTCCATTCCATTCCATTCCACTCCGTTCCATTCCATTCCATTCCATTCCATTCCATTCCGTTCTACTCGGGTTCATTCCGTTCCGTTCCGTTCCATTCCGTTCCTTTCCGTTCCAATCCATTCCATTCCATTCCATTCCATTCCATTCCATTCCATTCTATTCCATTCCGTTCTGATCGGGTTGATCATTCCATTCCATTCCATTCCATTCCATTCCATTCCATTCCATTCCGTTCTAATCGGGTGGATTCCATTATATTCCATTCCATTCCATTCCATTCCATTCCATTCCATTCCATTGCATTCCATTTCGTTCTACTCGGGTTCATTCCAATCCATTCCATTCCATTCCATTCCATTCCATTCCATTCCATTCTACTCGGGTTGATTCCATTCTATTCCATTCCATTCCATTCGATTCCATTCGATTTCATTCGATTCCATTCGATTCCATTCCATTCCATTCCATTCCGTTCTACTCGGGTTCATTCAATTCCATTCCGTTCCGTTCCATTCCGTTCCGTTCCATTCCATTCCATTCCATTCCATTCCGTTCTTCTCGGGTTGATTCCATTCTATTCCATTCCATTCCATTCCATTCCATTCCATTCCATTCCATTCCATTCCATTCCGTTCCATTCCATTCCATTGCGTACTACTCGGGTTGATCATTCCATTCCATTCCATTCCATTCCATTCCATTCCAGTCCAGTCCATTCCGTTCTAAACGGGTTCATTCCATTCCGTTCCGTTCTGTTCCGTTCCGTTCCATTCCATTCCAATCCATTCCATTCCATTCCATTCCATTCCATTCCCTTCTACTCGGGTTGATTCTATTCTATTCCATTCCATTCCATTCGATTCCATTCCATTCCATTCCATTCCATTCCATTCCATTCCATTCCATTCCATTCCGTACTACTCGGGTTCATTCCATTCGATTCCGTTCCGTTCCGTTCCGTTCCGTTCCATTCCATTGCATTCCATTCCGTTCTACTCGGGTAGATTCCATTGGATTCCATTCCATTCCATTCCATTCCATTCCATTTCATTCCATTCCATTCCATTCCATTCCGTTCTACTCGGGTTGATTCCATTCCGTTCCGTTCGCTTCCGTTCCGTTCTGTTCCGTTCCGTTCTACTCGGTTTGATTCCATTCTATTCCATTCCATTCCATTCCATTCCATTCCATTCCATTCCATTCCGTTCTAATCGGGTTTATCATTCCCTTCCATTCCATTCCATTCCATTCCACTCCATTCCATTCGATTCCATTCCATTCCGCTCCGTTCTATTCGGGTTGATCATTCCATTCCATTCCATTCCATTCCATTCCATTCCATTCCATTCCATTCCATTCCATTCCATTCTACTCGGGTTGATTCCATTCTATTCCATTCAATTCCATTCGATTCCATTCCATTCCACTCCGTTCCATTCCATTCCATTCCATTCCACTCCGTTCCATTCCATTCCATTCCATTCCATTCCATTCCATTCCATTCCGTTCTACTCGGGTTCATTCCGTTCCGTTCCGTTCCATTCCGTTCCGTTCCGTTCCAATCCATTCCATTCCATTCCATTCCATTCCATTCCATTCCATTCCATTCCATTCTATTCCATTCCGTTCTCATCGGGTTGATCATTCCATTCCATTCCATTCCATTCCATTCCATTCCATTCCGTTCTAATCGGGTGGATTCCATTATATTCTATTCCATTCCATTCCATTCCATTCCATTCCATTCCATTGCATTCCATTTCGTTCTACTCGGGTTCATTCCATTCCATTCCATTCCATTCCATTCCATTCCATTCCATTCCATTCTACTCGGGTTGATTCCATTCTATTCCATTCCATTCCATTCGATTCCATTCGATTTCATTCGATTCCATTCGATTCCATTCCATTCCATTCCATTCCGTTCTACTCGGGTTCATTCAATTCCATTCCGTTCCGTTCCATTCCGTTCCGTTCCATTCCATTCCATTCCATTCCATTCCGTTCTTCTCGGGTTGATTCCATTCTATTCCATTCCATTCCATTCCATTCCATTCCATTCCATTCCATTCCGTTCCATTCCATTCCATTGCGTACTACTCGGGTTGATCATTCCATTCCATTCCATTCCATTCCATTCCATTCCATTCCATTCCAGTCCATTCCGTTCTACTCGGGTTCATTCCATTCCGTTCCGTTCTGTTCCGTTCCATTCCATTCCATTCCATTCCATTCCATTCCATTCCATTCCATTCCCTTCTACTCGGGTTGATTCTATTCTATTCCATTCCATTCCATTCGATTCCATTCCATTCCATTCCATTCCATTCCATTCCATTCCGTACTACTCGGGTTGATTCCATTCTCTTCCATTCCACTCCATTCCATTCCATTCCATTCCATTCCATTCCATTGCATTCCATTCCATTCCATTCCATTCCATTCCATTCCATTCCATTCCGTACTACTCGGGTTCATTCCATTCGATTCCGTTCCGTTCCGTTCCGTTCCTTTCCGTTCCATTCCATTGCATTCCATTCCGTTTTACTAGGGTAGATTCCATTCGATTCCATTCCATTCCATTCCATTCCATTCGATTCCATTCCATTCCATTCCGTTCTACTCTTGTTGATCATTCCCATCCATTCCATTCCATTGCATTCCACTCCATTCCATTCGATTCCATTCCATTCCGCTCCGTTCTATTCGGGTTGATCATTCCTTTACATTCCATTCCATTCCATGCCATTACATTCCATTCCATTCCATTGCATTACATTCCATTCGATTCCATTCTACTCGGATTGATTCCATTCTATTCCATTCAATTCCATTCGATTCCATTCCAATCCATTCCGTTCCATTCCATTCCATTCCATTCCATTCCATTCCATTCCGTTCTACTCGGATTGATCATTCCATTCCATTCCATTCCATTCCATTCCATTCCATTCCATTCCATTCCATTCTAATCGGGTTGATTCCATTATATTCCATTCCATTCCATTCCATTCCATTCCATTCCATTCCATTCCATTCCATTCTACTCGGGTTGATTCCATTCTATTCCATTCCATTCCATTCGATTCCATTCGATTCGATTCCATTCCATTCCATTCCATTCCATTCCGTTCTACTCGGTTTCATTCCATTCCATTCCGTTCCGTTCCATTCCGTTCTGTTTCATTCCATTCCATTCCATTCCATTCCGTTCCACTCGGGTTGATTCCATTCTATTCTATTCCATTCCATTCGATTCTATTCCATTCCATTCCATTCCATTCCAATCCATTCCATTCCATTCCATTCCATTCCTTTCAACTCGGGTTGCTTCCATTCTATTCCATTCCATTCCATTCCATTCCATTCCATTCCATTCCATTCCATTCCATTCCATTCCATTCCGTTCTACTCGGGTTGATTCCATTCTATTCCACTCCATTCCATTCCATTCCATTCCATTCCATTCCATTCCATTCCCTTCCATTCCATTCCTTTCCGTTCTACTCGAGTTCATTCCATTCCGTTCCGTTCCGTTCCGTTCCATTCCATTCCATTCCATTCCGTTCTACTCGGGTTGATTCCATTCTACTCCATTCCATTCCATTCCATTCCATTCCATTCCATTCCATTCCATTCCATTCCATTCCGTTCTACTCGGGTTGATTCCATTCTATTCCATTCCATTCCATTCGATTCCATTCCATTCCATTCCATTCCATTCCATTGCATTCCATTCCGTTCTACTCGGGTTGATTCCATTCCGTTCCGTTCCGCTCCGTTCCGTTCCGTTCTACTCGTGTTTATTCCATTCCATTCCATTCCATTCCATTCCATTCCATTCCTTTCCTTTCCGTTCCATTCCATTCCATTGCGTACTACTCGGGTTGATCATTCCATTCCATTCCATTCCATTCCATTCCATTCCATTCCATTCCATTCCATTCCAATCCATTCCGTTCTACTCGGGTTCATTCCATTCCGTTCCGTTCTGTTCCGTTCCGTTCCATTCCATTCCATTCCATTCCATTCCATTCCATTCCATTCCATTCCATTCCATTCCATTCCATTCCATTCCCTTCTACTCGGGTTGATTCTATTCTATTCCATTCCATTCCATTCGATTCCATTCCATTCCATTCCATTCCATTCCATTCCATTCCATTCCATTCCATTCCGTACTACTCGGGTTCATTCCATTCGATTCCAATCCATTCCGTTCCATTCCGTTCCATTCCATTGCATTCCATTCCGTTCTACTCGGGTAGATTCCATTCGATTCGATTCCATTCCATTCCATTCCATTCCATTCCATTCCATTCCATTCCATTCCATTCCGTTCTACTCGGGTTGATTCCATTCGGTTCCGTTCGGTTCCGTTCCGTTCCGTTCCATTCCGTTCTACTCGGTTTGATTCCATTCTGTTCCATTCCATTCCATTCCATTCCATTCCATTCCATTCCATTCCGTTCTAATCGGGTTGATCATTCCCTTCCATTCCATTCCATTCCATTCCACTCCATTCCATTCGATTCCATACCATTCCGCTCCGTTCTATTCGGGTTGATCATTCCATTCCATTCCATCCCATTCCATTCCATTCCATTCCATTCCATTCCATTGCATTCCATTCAATTCCATTCCATTCCATTCCATTCCATTCTACTCGGGTTGATTCCATTCTATTCCATTCAATTCCATTCGATTCCATTCCATTCCACTCCGTTCCATTCCATTCCATTCCATTCCATTCCATTCCAATCCATTCCGTTCTACTCGGGTTCATTCCGTTCCGTTCCGTTCCATTCCGTTCCGTTCCGTTCCAATCCATTCCATTCCATTCCATTCCATTCTATTCCATTCCGTTCTGATCGGGTTGATCATTCCATTCCATTCCATTCCATTCCATTCCATTCCATTCCATTCCATTCCATTCCATTCCGTTCTAATCGGGTGGATTCCATTATATTCCATTCCATTCCATTCCATTCCATTCCATTCCATTCCATTCCATTCCATTGCATTCCATTTCGTTCTACTCGGGTTCATTCCATTCCATTCCATTCCATTCCATTCCATTCCATTCCATTCTACTCGGGTTGATTCCATTCTATTCCATTCCATTCCATTCGATTCCATTCGATTTCATTCGATTCCATTCCATTCCATTCCATTCCATTCCATTCCGTTCTACTCGGGTTCATTCAATTCCATTCCGTTCCGTTCCATTCCGTTCCGTTCCATTCCATTCCATTCCATTCCATTCCGTTCTTCTCGGGTTGATTCTATTCTATTCCATTCCATTCCATTCCATTCCATTCCATTCCATTCCATTCCATTCCGTTCCATTCCATTCCATTGCGTACTACTCGGGTTGATCATTCCATTCCATTCCATTCCATTCCAGTCCAGTCCATTCCGTTCTAAACGGGTTCATTCCATTCCGTTCCGTTCTGTTCCGTTCCGTTCCATTCCATTCCAATCCATTCCATTCCATTCCATTCCATTCCATTCCCTTCTACTCGGGTTGATTCTATTCTATTCCATTCCATTCCATTCGATTCCATTCCATTCCATTCCATTCCATTCCATTCCATTCCATTCCATTCCATTCCATTCCGTACTACTCGGGTTCATTCCATTCGATTCCGTTCCGTTCCGTTCCGTTCCGTTCCATTCCATTGCATTCCATTCCGTTCTACTCGGGTAGATTCCATTGGATTCCATTCCATTCCATTCCATTCCATTCCATTTCATTCCATTCCATTCCATTCCATTCCGTTCTACTCGGGTTGATTCCATTCAGTTCCGTTCGCTTCCGTTCCGTTCTGTTCCGTTCCGTTCTACTCGGTTTGATTCCATTCTATTCCATTCCATTCCATTCCATTCCATTCCATTCCATTCCGTTCTAATCGGGTTTATCATTCCCTTCCATTCCATTCCATTCCATTCCACTCCATTCCATTCGATTCCATTCCATTCCGCTCCGTTCTATTCGGGTTGATCATTCCATTCCATTCCATTCCATTCCATTCCATTCCATTCCATTCCATTCCATTCCATTCCATTCTACTCGGGTTGATTCCATTCTATTCCATTCAATTCCATTCGATTCCATTCCATTCCACTCCGTTCCATTCCATTCCATTCCATTCCACTCCGTTCCATTCCATTCCATTCCATTCCATTCCATTCCATTCCATTCCGTTCTACTCGGGTTCATTCCGTTCCGTTCCGTTCCATTCCGTTCCGTTCCGTTCCAATCCATTCCATTCCATTCCATTCCATTCCATTCCATTCCATTCTATTCCATTCCGTTCTCATCGGGTTGATCATTCCATTCCATTCCATTCCATTCCATTCCATTCCATTCCGTTCTAATCGGGTGGATTCCATTATATTCTATTCCATTCCATTCCATTCCATTCCATTCCATTCCATTGCATTCCATTTCGTTCTACTCGGGTTCATTCCATTCCATTCCTTTCCATTCCATTCCATTCCATTCCATTCCATTCTACTCGGGTTGATTCCATTCTATTCCATTCCATTCCATTCGATTCCATTCGATTTCATTCGATTCCATTCGATTCCATTCCATTCCATTCCATTCCGTTCTACTCGGGTTCATTCAATTCCATTCCGTTCCGTTCCATTCCGTTCCGTTCCATTCCATTCCATTCCATTCCATTCCGTTCTTCTCGGGTTGATTCCATTCTATTCCATTCCATTCCATTCCATTCCATTCCATTCCGTTCCATTCCATTCCATTGCGTACTACTCGGGTTGATCATTCCATTCCATTCCATTCCATTCCATTCCATTCCATTCCATTCCAGTCCATTCCGTTCTACTCGGGTTCATTCCATTCCGTTCCGTTCTGTTCCGTTCCATTCCATTCCATTCCATTCCATTCCATTCCATTCCATTCCATTCCCTTCTACTCGGGTTGATTCTATTCTATTCCATTCCATTCCATTCGATTCCATTCCATTCCATTCCATTCCATTCCATTCCATTCCGTACTACTCGGGTTGATTCCATTCTCTTCCATTCCACTCCATTCCATTCCATTCCATTCCATTCCATTCCATTGCATTCCATTCCATTCCATTCCATTCCATTCCATTCCATTCCATTCCATTCCGTACTACTCGGGTTCATTCCATTCGATTCCGTTCCGTTCCGTTCCGTTCCTTTCCGTTCCATTCCATTGCATTCCATTCCGTTTTACTAGGGTAGATTCCATTCGATTCCATTCCATTCCATTCCATTCCATTCGATTCCATTCCATTCCATTCCGTTCTACTCTTGTTGATCATTCCCATCCATTCCATTCCATTGCATTCCACTCCATTCCATTCGATTCCATTCCATTCCGCTCCGTTCTATTCGGGTTGATCATTCCTTTACATTCCATTCCATTCCATGCCATTACATTCCATTCCATTCCATTGCATTACATTCCATTCGATTCCATTCTACTCGGATTGATTCCATTCTATTCCATTCAATTCCATTCGATTCCATTCCAATCCATTCCGTTCCATTCCATTCCATTCCATTCCATTCCATTCCATTCCATTCCGTTCTACTCGGATTGATCATTCCATTCCATTCCATTCCATTCCATTCCATTCCATTCCATTCCATTCTAATCGGGTTGATTCCATTATATTCCATTCCATTCCATTCCATTCCATTCCATTCCATTCCATTCCATTCCATTCTACTCGGGTTGATTCCATTCTATTCCATTCCATTCCATTCGATTCCATTCGATTCGATTCCATTCCATTCCATTCCATTCCATTCCGTTCTACTCGGTTTCATTCCATTCCATTCCGTTCCGTTCCATTCCGTTCTGTTTCATTCCATTCCATTCCATTCCATTCCGTTCCACTCGGGTTGATTCCATTCTATTCTATTCCATTCCATTCGATTCTATTCCATTCCATTCCATTCCATTCCAATCTATTCCATTCCATTCCATTCCATTCCTTTCAACTCGGGTTGCTTCCATTCTATTCCATTCCATTCCATTCCATTCCATTCCATTCCATTCCATTCCATTCCATTCCATTCCGTTCTACTCGGGTTGATTCCATTCTATTCCACTCCATTCCATTCCATTCCATTCCATTCCATTCCATTCCATTCCCTTCCATTCCATTCCTTTCCGTTCTACTCGAGTTCATTCCATTCCGTTCCGTTCCGTTCCGTTCCATTCCATTCCATTCCATTCCGTTCTACTCGGGTTGATTCCATTCTACTCCATTCCATTCCATTCCATTCCATTCCATTCCATTCCATTCCATTCCATTCCATTCCGTTCTACTCGGGTTGATTCCATTCTATTCCATTCCATTCCATTCGATTCCATTCCATTCCATTCCATTCCATTCCATTGCATTCCATTCCGTTCTACTCGGGTTGATTCCATTCCGTTCCGTTCCGCTCCGTTCCGTTCCGTTCTACTCGTGTTTATTCCATTCCATTCCATTCCATTCCATTCCATTCCATTCCTTTCCTTTCCGTTCCATTCCATTCCATTGCGTACTACTCGGGTTGATCATTCCATTCCATTCCATTCCATTCCATTCCATTCCATTCCATTCCATTCCATTCCAATCCATTCCGTTCTACTCGGGTTCATTCCATTCCGTTCCGTTCTGTTCCGTTCCGTTCCATTCCATTCCATTCCATTCCATTCCATTCCATTCCATTCCATTCCATTCCATTCCATTCCATTCCATTCCATTCCCTTCTACTCGGGTTGATTCTATTCTATTCCATTCCATTCCATTCGATTCCATTCCATTCCATTCCATTCCATTCCATTCCATTCCATTCCATTCCATTCCGTACTACTCGGGTTCATTCCATTCGATTCCAATCCATTCCGTTCCATTCCGTTCCATTCCATTGCATTCCATTCCGTTCTACTCGGGTAGATTCCATTCGATTCGATTCCATTCCATTCCATTCCATTCCATTCCATTCCATTCCATTCCATTCCATTCCGTTCTACTCGGGTTGATTCCATTCGGTTCCGTTCGGTTCCGTTCCGTTCCGTTCCATTCCGTTCTACTCGGTTTGATTCCATTCTGTTCCATTCCATTCCATTCCATTCCATTCCATTCCATTCCATTCCGTTCTAATCGGGTTGATCATTCCCTTCCATTCCATTCCATTCCATTCCACTCCATTCCGTTCGATTCCATACCATTCCGCTCCGTTCTATTCGGGTTGATCATTCCATTCCATTCCATCCCATTCCATTCCATTCCATTCCATTCCATTCCATTGCATTCCATTCAATTCCATTCCATTCCATTCCATTCCATTCTACTCGGGTTGATTCCATTCTATTCCATTCAATTCCATTCGATTCCATTCCATTCCACTCCGTTCCAT
This sequence comes from Gorilla gorilla gorilla, assembly GCF_029281585.2. Classification (NCBI taxonomy): domain Eukaryota; kingdom Metazoa; phylum Chordata; class Mammalia; order Primates; family Hominidae; genus Gorilla; species Gorilla gorilla. The sequence continues at coordinate 61,051,619 of NC_073239.2, forward strand.
TCCATTCCATTCCATTCCATTCCATTCCAATCCATTCCGTTCTACTCGGGTTCATTCCGTTCCGTTCCGTTCCATTCCGTTCCGTTCCGTTCCAATCCATTCCATTCCATTCCATTCCATTCTATTCCATTCCGTTCTGATCGGGTTGATCATTCCATTCCATTCCATTCCATTCCATTCCATTCCATTCCATTCCATTCCATTCCATTCCGTTCTAATCGGGTGGATTCCATTATATTCCATTCCATTCCATTCCATTCCATTCCATTCCATTCCATTCCATTCCATTGCATTCCATTTCGTTCTACTCGGGTTCATTCCATTCCATTCCATTCCATTCCATTCCATTCCATTCCATTCTACTCGGGTTGATTCCATTCTATTCCATTCCATTCCATTCGATTCCATTCGATTTCATTCGATTGCATTCCATTCCATTCCATTCCATTCCATTCCGTTCTACTCGGGTTCATTCAATTCCATTCCGTTCCGTTCCATTCCGTTCCGTTCCATTCCATTCCATTCCATTCCATTCCGTTCTTCTCGGGTTGATTCTATTCTATTCCATTCCATTCCATTCCATTCCATTCCATTCCATTCCATTCCATTCCGTTCCATTCCATTCCATTGCGTACTACTCGGGTTGATCATTCCATTCCATTCCATTCCATTCCAGTCCAGTCCATTCCGTTCTAAACGGGTTCATTCCATTCCGTTCCGTTCTGTTCCGTTCCGTTCCATTCCATTCCAATCCATTCCATTCCATTCCATTCCATTCCATTCCCTTCTACTCGGGTTGATTCTATTCTATTCCATTCCATTCCATTCGATTCCATTCCATTCCATTCCATTCCATTCCATTCCATTCCATTCCATTCCATTCCATTCCGTACTACTCGGGTTCATTCCATTCGATTCCGTTCCGTTCCGTTCCGTTCCGTTCCATTCCATTGCATTCCATTCCGTTCTACTCGGGTAGATTCCATTGGATTCCATTCCATTCCATTCCATTCCATTCCATTTCATTCCATTCCATTCCATTCCATTCCGTTCTACTCGGGTTGATTCCATTCAGTTCCGTTCGCTTCCGTTCCGTTCTGTTCCGTTCCGTTCTACTCGGTTTGATTCCATTCTATTCCATTCCATTCCATTCCATTCCATTCCATTCCATTCCGTTCTAATCGGGTTTATCATTCCCTTCCATTCCATTCCATTCCATTCCACTCCATTCCATTCGATTCCATTCCATTCCGCTCCGTTCTATTCGGTTTGATCATTCCATTCCATTCCATTCCATTCCATTCCATTCCATTCCATTCCATTCCATTCCATTCCATTCTACTCGGGTTGATTCCATTCTATTCCATTCAATTCCATTCGATTCCATTCCATTCCACTCCGTTCCATTCCATTCCATTCCATTCCACTCCGTTCCATTCCATTCCATTCCATTCCATTCCATTCCATTCCATTCCGTTCTACTCGGGTTCATTCCGTTCCGTTCCGTTCCATTCCGTTCCGTTCCGTTCCAATCCATTCCATTCCATTCCATTCCATTCCATTCCATTCCATTCCATTCCATTCTATTCCATTCCGTTCTCATCGGGTTGATCATTCCATTCCATTCCATTCCATTCCATTCCATTCCATTCCGTTCTAATCGGGTGGATTCCATTATATTCTATTCCATTCCATTCCATTCCATTCCATTCCATTCCATTGCATTCCATTTCGTTCTACTCGGGTTCATTCCATTCCATTCCTTTCCATTCCATTCCATTCCATTCCATTCCATTCTACTCGGGTTGATTCCATTCTATTCCATTCCATTCCATTCGATTCCATTCGATTTCATTCGATTCCATTCGATTCCATTCCATTCCATTCCATTCCGTTCTACTCGGGTTCATTCAATTCCATTCCGTTCCGTTCCATTCCGTTCCGTTCCATTCCATTCCATTCCATTCCATTCCGTTCTTCTCGGGTTGATTCCATTCTATTCCATTCCATTCCATTCCATTCCATTCCATTCCGTTCCATTCCATTCCATTGCGTACTACTCGGGTTGATCATTCCATTCCATTCCATTCCATTCCATTCCATTCCATTCCATTCCAGTCCATTCCGTTCTACTCGGGTTCATTCCATTCCGTTCCGTTCTGTTCCGTTCCATTCCATTCCATTCCATTCCATTCCATTCCATTCCATTCCATTCCCTTCTACTCGGGTTGATTCTATTCTATTCCATTCCATTCCATTCGATTCCATTCCATTCCATTCCATTCCATTCCATTCCATTCCGTACTACTCGGGTTGATTCCATTCTCTTCCATTCCACTCCATTCCATTCCATTCCATTCCATTCCATTCCATTGCATTCCATTCCATTCCATTCCATTCCATTCCATTCCATTCCATTCCGTACTACTCGGGTTCATTCCATTCGATTCCGTTCCGTTCCGTTCCGTTCCTTTCCGTTCCATTCCATTGCATTCCATTCCGTTTTACTAGGGTAGATTCCATTCGATTCCATTCCATTCCATTCCATTCCATTCGATTCCATTCCATTCCATTCCGTTCTACTCTTGTTGATCATTCCCATCCATTCCATTCCATTGCATTCCACTCCATTCCATTCGATTCCATTCCATTCCGCTCCGTTCTATTCGGGTTGATCATTCCTTTACATTCCATTCCATTCCATGCCATTACATTCCATTCCATTCCATTGCATTACATTCCATTCGATTCCATTCTACTCGGATTGATTCCATTCTATTCCATTCAATTCCATTCGATTCCATTCCAATCCATTCCGTTCCATTCCATTCCATTCCATTCCATTCCATTCCATTCCATTCCGTTCTACTCGGATTGATCATTCCATTCCATTCCATTCCATTCCATTCCATTCCATTCCATTCCATTCTAATCGGGTTGATTCCATTATATTCCATTCCATTCCATTCCATTCCATTCCATTCTACTCGGGTTGATTCCATTCTATTCCATTCCATTCCATTCGATTCCATTCGATTCGATTCCATTCCATTCCATTCCATTCCATTCCGTTCTACTCGGTTTCATTCCATTCCATTCCGTTCCGTTCCATTCCGTTCTGTTTCATTCCATTCCATTCCATTCCATTCCGTTCCACTCGGGTTGATTCCATTCTATTCTATTCCATTCCATTCGATTCTATTCCATTCCATTCCATTCCATTCCAATCCATTCCATTCCATTCCATTCCATTCCTTTCAACTCGGGTTGCTTCCATTCTATTCCATTCCATTCCATTCCATTCCATTCCATTCCATTCCATTCCATTCCATTCCATTCCGTTCTACTCGGGTTGATTCCATTCTATTCCACTCCATTCCATTCCATTCCATTCCATTCCATTCCATTCCATTCCCTTCCATTCCATTCCTTTCCGTTCTACTCGAGTTCATTCCATTCCGTTCCGTTCCGTTCCGTTCCATTCCATTCCATTCCATTCCGTTCTACTCGGGTTGATTCCATTCTACTCCATTCCATTCCATTCCATTCCATTCTATTCCATTCCATTCCATTCCATTCCATTCCGTTCTACTCGGGTTGATTCCATTCTATTCCATTCCATTCCATTCGATTCCATTCCATTCCATTCCATTCCATTCCATTGCATTCCATTCCGTTCTACTCGGGTTGATTCCATTCCGTTCCGTTCCGCTCCGTTCCGTTCCGTTCTACTCGTGTTTATTCCATTCCATTCCATTCCATTCCATTCCATTCCATTCCTTTCCTTTCCGTTCCATTCCATTCCATTGCGTACTACTCGGGTTGATCATTCCATTCCATTCCATTCCATTCCATTCCATTCCATTCCATTCCATTCCATTCCAATCCATTCCGTTCTACTCGGGTTCATTCCATTCCGTTCCGTTCTGTTCCGTTCCGTTCCATTCCATTCCATTCCATTCCATTCCATTCCATTCCATTCCATTCCATTCCATTCCATTCCCTTCTACTCGGGTTGATTCTATTCTATTCCATTCCATTCCATTCGATTCCATTCCATTCCATTCCATTCCATTCCATTCCATTCCATTCCATTCCATTCCGTACTACTCGGGTTCATTCCATTCGATTCCAATCCATTCCGTTCCATTCCGTTCCATTCCATTGCATTCCATTCCGTTCTACTCGGGTAGATTCCATTCGATTCGATTCCATTCCATTCCATTCCATTCCATTCCATTCCATTCCATTCCATTCCATTCCGTTCTACTCGGGTTGATTCCATTCGGTTCCGTTCGGTTCCGTTCCGTTCCGTTCCATTCCGTTCTACTCGGTTTGATTCCATTCTGTTCCATTCCATTCCATTCCATTCCATTCCATTCCATTCCATTCCGTTCTAATCGGGTTGATCATTCCCTTCCATTCCATTCCATTCCATTCCACTCCATTCCGTTCGATTCCATACCATTCCGCTCCGTTCTATTCGGGTTGATCATTCCATTCCATTCCATCCCATTCCATTCCATTCCATTCCATTCCATTCCATTGCATTCCATTCAATTCCATTCCATTCCATTCCATTCCATTCTACTCGGGTTGATTCCATTCTATTCCATTCAATTCCATTCGATTCCATTCCATTCCACTCCGTTCCATTCCATTCCATTCCATTCCATTCCATTCCAATCCATTCCGTTCTACTCGGGTTCATTCCGTTCCGTTCCGTTCCATTCCGTTCCGTTCCGTTCCAATCCATTCCATTCCATTCCATTCCATTCTATTCCATTCCGTTCTGATCGGGTTGATCATTCCATTCCATTCCATTCCATTCCATTCCATTCCATTCCATTCCATTCCATTCCATTCCGTTCTAATCGGGTGGATTCCATTATATTCCATTCCATTCCATTCCATTCCATTCCATTCCATTCCATTCCATTCCATTGCATTCCATTTCGTTCTACTCGGGTTCATTCCATTCCATTCCATTCCATTCCATTCCATTCCATTCTACTCGGGTTGATTCCATTCTATTCCATTCCATTCCATTCGATTCCATTCGATTTCATTCGATTCCATTCCATTCCATTCCATTCCATTCCATTCCATTCCGTTCTACTCGGGTTCATTCAATTCCATTCCGTTCCGTTCCATTCCGTTCCGTTCCATTCCATTCCATTCCATTCCATTCCGTTCTTCTCGGGTTGATTCCATTCTATTCCATTCCATTCCATTCCATTCCATTCCATTCCATTCCATTCCATTCCGTTCCATTCCATTCCATTGCGTACTACTCGGGTTGATCATTCCATTCCATTCCATTCCATTCCATTCCATTCCAGTCCAGTCCATTCCGTTCTACTCGGGTTCATTCCATTCCGTTCCGTTCTGTTCCGTTCCGTTCCATTCCATTCCATTCCATTCCATTCCATTCCATTCCATTCCATTCCCTTCTACTCGGGTTGATTCTATTCTATTCCATTCCATTCCATTCCATTCCATTCCATTCCATTCCATTCCATTCCATTCCATTCCATTCCATTCCATTCCGTACTACTGGGGTTCATTCCATTCGATTCCGTTCCGTTCCGTTCCGTTCCGTTCCATTCCATTGCATTCCATTCCGTTCTACTCGGGTAGATTCCATTGGATTCCATTCCATTCCGTTCCATTCCATTCCATTCCATTCCATTCCATTCCATTCCATTCCGTTCTACTCGGGTTGATTCCATTCCGCTCCGTTCGGTTCCGTTCCGTTCTGTTCCGTTCCGTTCTACTCGGTTTGATTCCATTCTATTCCATTCCATTCCATTCCATTCCATTCCATTCCATTCCGTTCTAATCGGGTTGATCATTCCCTTCCATTCCATTCCATTCCATTCCACTCCATTCCATTCGATTCCATTCCATTCCGCTCCGTTCTATTCGGGTTGATCATTCCATTCCATTCCATTCCATTCAATTCCATTCCATTCCATTCCATTCCATTCCATTCTACTCGGGTTGATTCCATTCTATTCCATTCAATTCCATTCGATTCCATTCCATTCCACTCCGTTCCATTCCATTCCATTCCATTCCATTCCATTCCATTCCATTCCGTTCTACTCGGGTTCATTCCGTTCCGTTCCCTTCCATTCCGTTCCGTTCCGTTCCAATCCATTCCATTCCATTCCATTCCATTCCATTCCATTCCATTCCATTCTATTCCATTCCGTTCTGATCGGGTTGATCATTCCATTCCATTCCATTCCATTCCACTCCACTCCATTCCATTCCGTTCTAATCGGGTGGATTCCATTATATTCCATTCCATTCCATTCCATTCCATTCCATTCCATTCAATTCCATTCCATTCCATTCCATTGCATTCCATTTCGTTCTACTCGGGTTCATTCCATTCCATTCCATTCCATTCCATTCCATTCCATTCCATTCCATTCGACTCGGGTTGATTCCATTCTATTCCATTCCATTCCATTCGATTCCATTCGATTTCATTCGATTCCATTCGATGCCATTTCATTCCATTCCATTCCGTTCTACTCGGGTTCATTCAATTCCATTCCATTCCGTTCCATTGCGTTCCGTTCCATTCCATTCCATTCCATTCCATTCCGTTCTTTTCAGGTTGATTCCATTCTATTCCATTCCATTCCATTCCATTCCATTCCATTCCATTCCATTCCATTCCGTTCCATTCCATTCCATTGCGTACTACTCGGGTTGATCATTCCATTCCACTCCATTCCATTCCATTCCATTCCATTCCAGTCCATTCCGTTCTACTCGGGTTCATTTCTTTCCGTTCCGTTCTGTTCCGTTCCATTCCATTCCATTCCATTCCATTCCATTCCATTCCATTCCATTCCCTTCTACTCGGGTTGATTCTATTCTATTCCATTCCATTCCATTCGATTCCATTCCATTCCATTCCATTCCATTCCATTCCATTCCATTCCATTCCATTCCGTACTACTCGGGTTGATTCCATTCTCTTCCATTCCACTCCATTCCATTCCATTCCATTCCATTCCATTCCATTCCATTGCATTCCATTCCATTCCATTCCATTCCATTCCATTCCATTCCATTCCATTCCGTACTACTCGGGTTCATTCCATTCGATTCCGTTCCGTTCCTTTCCGTTCCTTTCCGTTCCATTCCATTGCATTCCATTCCGTTTTACTAGGGTAGATTCCATTCGATTCCATTCCATTCCATTCCATTCCATTCCATTCCATTCCATTCCATTCCATTCCATTCCGTTCTACTCTTGTTGATCATTCCCATCCATTCCATTCCATTGCATTCCACTCCATTCCATTCGATTCCATTCCATTCCGCTCCGTTCTATTCGGGTTGATCATTCCTTTACATTCCATTCCATTTCATGCCATTACATTCTATTCCATTCCATTGCATTACATTCCATTCGATTCCATTCTACTCGGATTGATTCCATTCTATTCCATTCAATTCCATTCGATTCCATTCCAATCCATTCCGTTCCATTCCATTCCATTCCATTCCATTCCATTCCATTCCATTCCGTTCTACTCGGGTTGATCATTCCATTCTATTCCATTCCATTCCATTCCATTCCATTCCATTCCATTCCGTTCTAATCGGGTTGATTCCATTATATTCCATTCCATTCCATTCCATTCCATTCCATTCCATTCCATTTCATTCCATTCTACTCGTGTTGATTCCATTCTATTCCATTCCATTCCATTCGATTCCATTCGATTCCATTCCATTCCATTCCACTCCATTCCATTCCGTTCTACTCGGTTTCATTCCATTCCATTCCGTTCCGTTCCATTTCGTTCTGTTTCATTCCATTCCATTCCATTCCATTCCGTTCCACTCGGGTTGATTCCATTCTATTCTATTCCATTCCATTCGATTCTATTCCATTCCATTCCATTCCATTCCATTCCATTCCATTCCATTGCATTCCATTCCATTCTTTCAACTCGGGTTGCTTCCATTCTATTCCATTCCATTCCATTCCATTCCATTCCATTCCAATCCGTTCTACTCGGGTTGATTCCATTCCATTCCGTTCCGTTCCGTTCCGCTCCGTTCCGTTCTACTCGGGTTGATTCCACTCTATTCCATTCCATTCCATTCCATTCCGTTCTACTCGGGTTGATCATTCCATTCCATTCCATTCCATTCCATTCCATTCCATTCCGTTGCGTTCTACTCGGGTTGATCATTCCATTCCATTACATTCCATTCCGTTCCATTCCATTCCATTCCATTCCATTGCATTCCATTCCGTTCTACTCGGGTTGATTCCATTCTATTCCACTCCATTCCATTCCATTCCATTCCATTCCATTCGATTCCCTTCCATTCCATTCCACTCCGTTCTACTCGAGTTCATTCCATTCCGTTCCGTTCCGTTCCGTTCCATTCCATTCCATTCCATTCCGTTCTACTCGGGTTGATTCCATTATACTCCATTCCATTCCATTCCATTCCATTCCATTCCATTCCATTCCATTCCGTTCTACTCGGGTTGATTCCATTCTATTCCATTCCATTCCATTCGATTCCATTCCATTCCATTCCATTCCATTCCATTGCATTCCATTCCGTTCTACTCGGGTTGATTCCATTCCATTCCATTCCATTCCGTTCCGTTCCGCTCCGTTCCGTTCCGTTCTACTCGTGTTTATTCCATTCTATTACATTCCATTCCATTCCATTCCATTACATTCCATTCCATTCCATTCCGTTCTACTCGGGTTGATCATTCCATTCCATTCCATTCCATTCCATTCATTTCCGTTCCGTTCCATTCCATTCCATTCGGTTCCATTCCTTTCCATTCCATTCCATTCGGGTCCCTCCCGTTCCATTCCAATCCATTCGTGTAGATTCAATTCCATTCCATTCCATTTGTGTCCCTTCCTTTCCATTCCATTCCATTCGGGTCCATTCCGTTCCATTCCACTCCATTCGGGTCCATTCCATTCGTGTCCTTTCCGTTCCATTCCGTTCCATTCGCGTCCATTCCGTTCCATTCTGTTCCATTCGGGTCCATTCCATTCCATTCCATTCCATTCCATTCGGGTCCATTTCGTTCCATTCCTTCCCATTCGGGTCCGTACCGTTCCATTCCATTCCATTCGGGACTGTTCCATACCATTCCATTCCATTTTGTTCCGTTCTGTTCCATTCCATTCCATTCTGGTCCGTTACCTTCCATTCCATTCCATACGGGTCCATTCTTCTCCATTCCGTTCCACTGAGGTTCATTCCATTCCGTTCGGGTCCATTCCATTCCTTTCCATTCCATTCCATTCCGTTCCATTCCGTTCAATTCCATTCAATTCCATTCCATTCCATTCGGGTCCATTCCATTCCATTTTGTCCATTGCATTCCATTCGGGTCCGTTAACTTCCACTCAATTCCATTCGGGTCCATTCCATTGCATTTCATTCCATTCGGGTCCATTCCGTTCCACTGCATTCCATTCGGGTCCATTCCATTCCATTCCATTCCATTTGGGTCCATTCCATGACATTCCATTCCATTCGTGTGCATTCCATTCCATTCCGTTCCATTCGGGTCCATTGCATTCCATTCCATTCCGGTCCATTCCATTCCATTCCATTCCATTCTATTCCTGTCCATTCGGGTCCATTCCATTCCATTCCATTCGTGTCCATTCCATTCCATTCCGTTTCATTCGGTTCCATTCCACTCCATTCAGGTCCATTCCATTCCATTCCATTCGGGTCCATTCCGTTCCATTCCATTCCATTCGTGTCCATTCCATTCCATTCCATTCCATTCGGGTCCGTTCCATTCCATTCCATTCCATTCGGGTCCATTCCGTTCCATTCCATTCGGGTCCATTCCGTTCCATTCCATTCCATTCGGGTCCATTCCATTCCATTCCGTTCCATTCCATTCCATTCCGGTCCATTCCATTCCATTCATTCCTTTCGGGTACGTTCCGTTCCATTCCATTCCATTCTGGTCCATTCCATTCCATTCCACTCGGGTCCATTCCATTCCATTCCATTCCATTCGGGTCCATTCCATTCCATTCCATTCCACTCGGGTCCATTCCATTCCATTCCATTCCATTCCATTCGTTTCCATTCCATTCCATTCGGGTCCTTTCCATTCCATTCGGGTCCATTCCGTTCCATTCCATTCCATTCGGTTCCATTCCGCTCTATTCCATTCCATTCGGGTCCATTCCGTTCCATTCCATTCCATTAGTTTCCCTTCCGTTCCATTCCATTCCATTCGAGTCCATTCCATTCTCTTCCGTTTCATTCGGGTCCATTCCGTTCCATTCCATTACATTCGGGTCCGTTCCGTTGCATTCCGTTCCATTCGGGTCCGTTCCATTCCATTCCATTCCATTCGTGTCTGTTCCGTTCCATTCCATTCCATTGGGTTCCGTTCTGTTCCATTCCATTACATTCCATTCGGGTAAGTTCCCTTCCATTCCATTCCATTCGGGTCCATGCCGTTGCATTTCATTCCATTCGGGTCCATTTCGTTCCATTACATTCCATTCGGGTCGATGCCATTCCCTTCCATTCCACTGAGGTCCACTCCATTCCATTCGGTTCCATTCCATTCCATTCCATTCCATTCCATTCCATTCCATTCCATTCCATTCCAGTCCATTCCATTCCATTCCACTCAATTCCATTCCATTTCATTCGGGTCCATTCCATTCCATTCCGTTCCATTGGGGTCCATTCCGTTCCATTCGGGTCCTTCCCATTGAATTCCATTCCATTCCATTCCTTTCTGGTCCATTGCATTCCATTCCATTCCTTTCAGGTAAATTCCATTCAATTCCGTTCCATTCCATTCCATTCCATTCCGTTCGGTTCCATTCCATTCCATTCCATTCCGTTCCGGTCCATTCCATTCCATTCAATTCCATTCCATTCCATTGGGGTCCATTCCATTCCATTCCATTCCATTCGGGTCCATTCCATTCCATTATATTCCATTGGAGTCCCTTCCGTTCCATTACATTCCATTCGGGTCCCTTCCGTTCCATTCCAATCCATTCGTGTCCATTCCATTCCATTCCATTCCATTCGTGTCCCTTCCGTTCCATTCCATTCCATTCGGGTCCATTCCGTTCCATTCCATTCCATTCGGGTCCATTCCATTCCATTCGGGTCCATTAAATTCCATTCAGGTCCATTGCATTAAATTCCATTCCATTCGGGTCCATTCCATTCCTTTCGGGTCCATTCCATTCCATTCGGGTCCCTTCCGTTCCATTCCATTCCATTCGGGTCCGTTCCGTTCCATTCCATTCCATTCGGGTCCGTTCCATTCCATTCCATTCCACTCGGGTCCGTTCCGTTCCATTCCATTCCATTCATTTCCGTTCCGTTCCATTCCATTCCATTCGGTTCCATTCCTTTCCATCCCATTCCATTCGGGTCCCTTCCGTTCCATTCCAATCCATTCGTGTAGATTCCATTCCATTCCATTCCATTTGTGTCCCTTCTGTTCCATTCCATTCCATTCGGGTCCATTCCGTTCCATTCCATTCCATTCGGGTCCATTCCATTCCATTCGTGTCCTTTCCGTTCCATTCCGTTCCATTCGGGTCCATTCCGTTCCATTCCGTTCCATTCGGGTCCATTCCGTTCCATTCCATTCCATTCCATTCGGGTCAATTTCATTCCGTTCCTTCCCATTCGGGTCCGTACCGTTCCATTCCATTCCATTCGGGACTGTTCCATACCATTCCATTCCATTTTGTTCCGTTCTGTTCCATTCCATTCCATTCTGGTCCGTTGCCTTCCATTCCATTCCATACGGGTCCATTCCTCTCCATTCCGTTCCACTTAGGTTCATTCCATTCCGTTCGGGTGCATTCCATTCCATTCCATTCCATTCCACTCCGTTCCATTCCGTTCAATTCCATTCAATTCCATTCCATTCCATTCAGGTCCATTCCATTCCATTTGGTCCATTGCATTCCATTCGGGTCCGTTAACTTCCACTCAATTCCATTCGGGTCCATTCCATTGCATTTCATTCCATTCGGGTCCATTCCGTTCCACTGCATTCCATTCGGGTCCATTCCATTCCATTCCATTCCATTTGGGCCCATTCCATGACATTCCATTCCATTCGTGTGCATTCCATTCCATTCCGTTCCATTCGGGTCCATTGCATTCCATTCCATTCCGGTCCATTCCATTCCATTCCATTCCATTCCATTCCGGTCCATTCGGGTCCATTCCATTCCATTCCATTCGTGTCCATTCCATTCCATTCCGTCTCATTCGGTTCCATTCCACTCCATTCAGGTCCATTCCATTCCATTCCATTCCGTTCCATTCCATTCCATTCGTGTCCATTCCTTTCCATTCCATTCCATTCGGGTCCGTTCCATTCCATTCCATTCCATTCGGGTCCATTCCGTTCCATTCCATTCCATTCTGGTCCATTCCATTCCATTCCGTTCCATTGCATTCCATTCCGGTCCATTCCATTCCATTCATTCCTTTCGGGTACATTCCGTTCCATTCCATTCCATTCTGGTCCATTCCATTCCATTCCACTCGGGTCCATTCCATTCCATTCCATTCCATTCCATTCCATTCCATTGAATTCCATTCCATTCCATTCCATTCCATTCCATTCCATTCCATTCCGTTCTACTCGGGTTCATTCCGTTCCGTTCCGTTCCATTCCGTTCCGTTCCGTTCCAATCCATTCCATTCCATTCCATTCCATTCTATTCCATTCCGTTCTGATCGGGTTGATCATTCCATTCCATTCCATTCCATTCCATTCCATTCCATTCCATTCCATTCCATTCCGTTCTAATCGGGTGGATTCCATTATATTCCATTCCATTCCATTCCATTCCATTCCATTCCATTCCATTCCATTCCATTCCATTGCATTCCATTTCGTTCTACTCGGGTTCATTCCATTCCATTCCATTCCATTCCATTCCATTCCATTCTACTCGGGTTGATTCCATTCTATTCCATTCCATTCCATTCGATTCCATTCGATTTCATTCGATTCCATTCCATTCCATTCCATTCCATTCCATTCCATTCCGTTCTACTCGGGTTCATTCAATTCCATTCCGTTCCGTTCCATTCCGTTCCGTTCCATTCCATTCCATTCCATTCCATTCCGTTCTTCTCGGGTTGATTCCATTCTATTCCATTCCATTCCATTCCATTCCATTCCATTCCATTCCATTCCATTCCGTTCCATTCCATTCCATTGCGTACTACTCGGGTTGATCATTCCATTCCATTCCATTCCATTCCATTCCATTCCAGTCCAGTCCATTCCGTTCTACTCGGGTTCATTCCATTCCGTTCCGTTCTGTTCCGTTCCGTTCCATTCCATTCCATTCCATTCCATTCCATTCCATTCCATTCCATTCCCTTCTACTCGGGTTGATTCTATTCTATTCCATTCCATTCCATTCGATTCCATTCCATTCCATTCCATTCCATTCCATTCCATTCCATTCCATTCCATTCCGTACTACTGGGGTTCATTCCATTCGATTCCGTTCCGTTCCGTTCCGTTCCGTTCCATTCCATTGCATTCCATTCCGTTCTACTCGGGTAGATTCCATTGGATTCCATTCCATTCCGTTCCATTCCATTCCATTCCATTCCATTCCATTCCATTCCATTCCGTTCTACTCGGGTTGATTCCATTCCGTTCCGTTCGGTTCCGTTCCGTTCTGTTCCGTTCCGTTCTACTCGGTTTGATTCCATTCTATTCCATTCCATTCCATTCCATTCCATTCCATTCCGTTCTAATCGGGTTGATCATTCCCTTCCATTCCATTCCATTCCATTCCACTCCATTCCGTTCGATTCCATTCCATTCCGCTCCGTTCTATTCGGGTTGATCATTCCATTCCATTCCATTCCATTCAATTCCATTCCATTCCATTCCATTCCATTCCATTCTACTCGGGTTGATTCCATTCTATTCCATTCAATTCCATTCGATTCCATTCCATTCCACTCCGTTCCATTCCATTCCATTCCATTCCATTCCATTCCATTCCATTCCGTTCTACTCGGGTTCATTCCGTTCCGTTCCCTTCCATTCCGTTCCGTTCCGTTCCAATCCATTCCATTCCATTCCATTCCATTCCATTCCATTCCATTCCATTCTATTCCATTCCGTTCTGATCGGGTTGATCATTCCATTCCATTCCATTCCATTCCATTCCACTCCATTCCATTCCGTTCTAATCGGGTGGATTCCATTATATTCCATTCCATTCCATTCCATTCCATTCCATTCCATTCAATTCCATTCCATTCCATTCCATTGCATTCCATTTCATTCTACTCGGGTTCATTCCATTCCATTCCATTCCATTCCATTCCATTCCATTCCATTCCATTCGACTCGGGTTGATTCCATTCTATTCCATTCCATTCCATTCGATTCCATTCGATTTCATTCGATTCCATTCGATTCCATTTCATTCCATTCCATTCCGTTCTACTCGGGTTCATTCAATTCCATTCCATTCCGTTCCATTACGTTCCGTTCCATTCCATTCCATTCCATTCCATTCCGTTCTTCTCGGGTTGATTCCATTCTATTCCATTCCATTCCATTCCATTCCATTCCATTCCATTCCATTCCATTCCGTTCCATTCCATTCCATTGCGTACTACTCGGGTTGATCATTCCATTCCACTCCATTCCATTCCATTCCATTCCATTCCAGTCCATTCCGTTCTACTCGGGTTCATTTCTTTCCGTTCCGTTCTGTTCCGTTCCATTCCATTCCATTCCATTCCATTCCATTCCATTCCATTCCATTCCCTTCTACTCGGGTTGATTCTATTCTATTCCATTCCATTCCATTCGATTCCATTCCATTCCATTCCATTCCATTCCATTCCATTCCATTCCATTCCGTACTACTCGGGTTGATTCCATTCTCTTCCATTCCACTCCATTCCATTCCATTCCATTCCATTCCATTCCATTGCATTCCATTCCATTCCATTCCATTCCATTCCATTCCATTCCATTCCATTCCGTACTACTCGGGTTCATTCCATTCGATTCCGTTCCGTTCCTTTCCGTTCCTTTCCGTTCCATTCCATTGCATTCCATTCCGTTTTACTAGGGTAGATTCCATTCGATTCCATTCCATTCCATTCCATTCCATTCCATTCCATTCCATTCCATTCCATTCCATTCCGTTCTACTCTTGTTGATCATTCCCATCCATTCCATTCCATTGCATTCCACTCCATTCCATTCGATTCCATTCCATTCCGCTCCGTTCTATTCGGGTTGATCATTCCTTTACATTCCATTCCATTTCATGCCATTACATTCTATTCCATTCCATTGCATTACATTCCATTCGATTCCATTCTACTCGGATTGATTCCATTCTATTCCATTCAATTCCATTCGATTCCATTCCAATCCATTCCGTTCCATTCCATTCCATTCCATTCCATTCCATTCCATTCCATTCCGTTCTACTCGGGTTGATCATTCCATTCTATTCCATTCCATTCCATTCCATTCCATTCCATTCCGTTCTAATCGGGTTGATTCCATTATATTCCATTCCATTCCATTCCATTCCATTCCATTCCATTCCATTTCATTCCATTCTACTCGTGTTGATTCCATTCTATTCCATTCCATTCCATTCGATTCCATTCGATTCCATTCCATTCCATTCCACTCCATTCCATTCCGTTCTACTCGGTTTCATTCCATTCCATTCCGTTCCGTTCCATTTCGTTCTGTTTCATTCCATTCCATTCCATTCCATTCCGTTCCACTCGGGTTGATTCCATTCTATTCTATTCCATTCCATTCGATTCTATTCCATTCCATTCCATTCCATTCCATTCCATTCCATTCCATTGCATTCCATTCCATTCTTTCAACTCGGGTTGCTTCCATTCTATTCCATTCCATTCCATTCCATTCCATTCCATTCCAATCCGTTCTACTCGGGTTGATTCCATTCCATTCCGTTCCGTTCCGTTCCGTTCCGTTCCGTTCTACTCGGGTTGATTCCACTCTATTCCATTCCATTCCATTCCATTCCGTTCTACTCGGGTTGATCATTCCATTCCATTCCATTCCATTCCATTCCATTCCATTCCGTTGCGTTCTACTCGGGTTGATCATTCCATTCCATTACATTCCATTCCGTTCCATTCCATTCCATTCCATTCCATTGCATTCCATTCCGTTCTACTCGGGTTGATTCCATTCTATTCCACTCCATTCCATTCCATTCCATTCCATTCCATTCGATTCCCTTCCATTCCATTCCACTCCGTTCTACTCGAGTTCATTCCATTCCGTTCCGTTCCGTTCCGTTCCATTCCATTCCATTCCATTCCGTTCTACTCGGGTTGATTCCATTATACTCCATTCCATTCCATTCCATTCCATTCCATTCCATTCCATTCCATTCCATTCCGTTCTACTCGGGTTGATTCCATTCTATTCCATTCCATTCCATTCGATTCCATTCCATTCCATTCCATTCCATTCCATTGCATTCCATTCCGTTCTACTCGGGTTGATTCCATTCCATTCCATTCCATTCCGTTCCGTTCCGCTCCGTTCCGTTCCGTTCTACTCGTGTTTATTCCATTCTATTACATTCCATTCCATTCCATTCCATTACATTCCATTCCATTCCATTCCGTTCTACTCGGGTTGATCATTCCATTCCATTCCATTCCATTCCATTCATTTCCGTTCCGTTCCATTCCATTCCATTCGGTTCCATTCCTTTCCATTCCATTCCATTCGGGTCCCTCCCGTTCCATTCCAATCCATTCGTGTAGATTCAATTCCATTCCATTCCATTTGTGTCCCTTCCTTTCCATTCCATTCCATTCGGGTCCATTCCGTTCCATTCCACTCCATTCGGGTCCATTCCATTCGTGTCCTTTCCGTTCCATTCCGTTCCATTCGCGTCCATTCCGTTCCATTCTGTTCCATTCGGGTCCATTCCATTCCATTCCATTCCATTCCATTCGGGTCCATTTCGTTCCATTCCTTCCCATTCGGGTCCGTACCGTTCCATTCCATTCCATTCGGGACTGTTCCATACCATTCCATTCCATTTTGTTCCGTTCTGTTCCATTCCATTCCATTCTGGTCCGTTACCTTCCATTCCATTCCATACGGGTCCATTCTTCTCCATTCCGTTCCACTGAGGTTCATTCCATTCCGTTCGGGTCCATTCCATTCCTTTCCATTCCATTCCATTCCGTTCCATTCCGTTCAATTCCATTCAATTCCATTCCATTCCATTCGGGTCCATTCCATTCCATTTTGTCCATTGCATTCCATTCGGGTCCGTTAACTTCCACTCAATTCCATTCGGGTCCATTCCATTGCATTTCATTCCATTCGGGTCCATTCCGTTCCACTGCATTCCATTCGGGTCCATTCCATTCCATTCCATTCCATTTGGGTCCATTCCATGACATTCCATTCCATTCGTGTGCATTCCATTCCATTCCGTTCCATTCGGGTCCATTGCATTCCATTCCATTCCGGTCCATTCCATTCCATTCCATTCCATTCTATTCCTGTCCATTCGGGTCCATTCCATTCCATTCCATTCGTGTCCATTCCATTCCATTCCGTTTCATTCGGTTCCATTCCACTCCATTCAGGTCCATTCCATTCCATTCCATTCGGGTCCATTCCGTTCCATTCCATTCCATTCGTGTCCATTCCATTCCATTCCATTCCATTCGGGTCCGTTCCATTCCATTCCATTCCATTCGGGTCCATTCCGTTCCATTCCATTCGGGTCCATTCCGTTCCATTCCATTCCATTCCGGTCCATTCCATTCCATTCATTCCTTTCGGGTACGTTCCGTTCCATTCCATTCCATTCTGGTCCATTCCATTCCATTCCACTCGGGTCCATTCCATTCCATTCCATTCCATTCGGGTCCATTCCATTCCATTCCATTCCACTCGGGTCCATTCCATTCCATTCCATTCCATTCCATTCGTTTCCATTCCATTCCATTCGGGTCCTTTCCATTCCATTCGGGTCCATTCCGTTCCATTCCATTCCATTCGGTTCCATTCCGCTCTATTCCATTCCATTCGGGTCCATTCCGTTCCATTCCATTCCATTAGTTTCCCTTCCGTTCCATTCCATTCCATTCGAGTCCATTCCATTCTCTTCCGTTCCATTCGGGTCCATTCCGTTCCATTCCATTACATTCGGGTCCGTTCCGTTGCATTCCGTTCCATTCGGGTCCGTTCCATTCCATTCCATTCCATTCGTGTCTGTTCCGTTCCATTCCATTCCATTGGGTTCCGTTCTGTTCCATTCCATTACATTCCATTCGGGTAAGTTCCCTTCCATTCCATTCCATTCGGGTCCATGCCGTTGCATTTCATTCCATTCGGGTCCATTTCGTTCCATTACATTCCATTCGGGTCGATGCCATTCCCTTCCATTCCACTGAGGTCCACTCCATTCCATTCGGTTCCATTCCATTCCATTCCATTCCATTCCATTCCATTCCATTCCATTCCAGTCCATTCCATTCCATTCCACTCAATTCCATTCCATTTCATTCGGGTCCATTCCATTCCATTCCGTTCCATTGGGGTCCATTCCGTTCAATTCGGGTCCTTCCCATTGAATTCCATTCCATTCCATTCCTTTCTGGTCCATTGCATTCCATTCCATTCCTTTCAGGTAAATTCCATTCAATTCCGTTCCATTCCATTCCATTCCATTCCGTTCGGTTCCATTCCATTCCATTCCATTCCGTTCCGGTCCATTCCATTCCATTCAATTCCATTCCATTCCATTGGGGTCCATTCCATTCCATTCCATTCCATTCGGGTCCATTCCATTCCATTATATTCCATTGGAGTCCCTTCCGTTCCATTACATTCCATTCGGGTCCCTTCCGTTCCATTCCAATCCATTCGTGTCCATTCCATTCCATTCCATTCCATTCGTGTCCCTTCCGTTCCATTCCATTCCATTCGGGTCCATTCCGTTCCATTCCATTCCATTCGGGTCCATTCCATTCCATTCGGGTCCATTAAATTCCATTCAGGTCCATTGCATTAAATTCCATTCCATTCGGGTCCATTCCATTCCTTTCGGGTCCATTCCATTCCATTCGGGTCCCTTCCGTTCCATTCCATTCCATTCGGGTCCGTTCCGTTCCATTCCATTCCATTCGGGTCCGTTCCATTCCATTCCATTCCACTCGGGTCCGTTCCGTTCCATTCCATTCCATTCATTTCCGTTCCGTTCCATTCCATTCCATTCGGTTCCATTCCTTTCCATCCCATTCCATTCGGGTCCCTTCCGTTCCATTCCAATCCATTCGTGTAGATTCCATTCCATTCCATTCCATTTGTGTCCCTTCTGTTCCATTCCATTCCATTCGGGTCCATTCCGTTCCATTCCATTCCATTCGGGTCCATTCCATTCCATTCGTGTCCTTTCCGTTCCATTCCGTTCCATTCGGGTCCATTCCGTTCCATTCCGTTCCATTCGGGTCCATTCCGTTCCATTCCATTCCATTCCATTCGGGTCAATTTCATTCCGTTCCTTCCCATTCGGGTCCGTACCGTTCCATTCCATTCCATTCGGGACTGTTCCATACCATTCCATTCCATTTTGTTCCGTTCTGTTCCATTCCATTCCATTCTGGTCCGTTGCCTTCCATTCCATTCCATACGGGTCCATTCCTCTCCATTCCGTTCCACTTAGGTTCATTCCATTCCGTTCGGGTGCATTCCATTCCATTCCATTCCATTCCACTCCGTTCCATTCCGTTCAATTCCATTCAATTCCATTCCATTCCATTCAGGTCCATTCCATTCCATTTGGTCCATTGCATTCCATTCGGGTCCGTTAACTTCCACTCAATTCCATTCGGGTCCATTCCATTGCATTTCATTCCATTCGGGTCCATTCCGTTCCACTGCATTCCATTCGGGTCCATTCCATTCCATTCCATTCCATTTGGGCCCATTCCATGACATTCCATTCCATTCGTGTGCATTCCATTCCATTCCGTTCCATTCGGGTCCATTGCATTCCATTCCATTCCGGTCCATTCCATTCCATTCCATTCCATTCCATTCCGGTCCATTCGGGTCCATTCCATTCCATTCCATTCGTGTCCATTCCATTCCATTCCGTCTCATTCGGTTCCATTCCACTCCATTCAGGTCCATTCCATTCCATTCCATTCCGTTCCATTCCATTCCATTCGTGTCCATTCCTTTCCATTCCATTCCATTCGGGTCCGTTCCATTCCATTCCATTCCATTCGGGTCCATTCCGTTCCATTCCATTCCATTCTGGTCCATTCCATTCCATTCCGTTCCATTGCATTCCATTCCGGTCCATTCCATTCCATTCATTCCTTTCGGGTACATTCCGTTCCATTCCATTCCATTCTGGTCCATTCCATTCCATTCCACTCGGGTCCATTCCATTCCATTCCATTCCATTCGGGTCCATTCCATTTCGTTCCATTCCACTCGGGTCCATTCCATTCCATTCCATTCCATTCGTTTCCTTTCCATTCCATTCCCTTCCATTCGTGCCATTCCGTTCTATTCCATTCCATTCGGTTCCATTCCGCTCTATTCCATTCCATTCGGGTCCATTCCGTTCCATTCCATTCCATTAGTTTCCCTTCCGTTCCATTCCATTCCATTAGTTTCCCTTCCGTTCTCTTCCGTTCCATTCGGGTCCATTCCGTTCCATTCCATTACATTCGGGTCCGTTCCGTTGCATTCCGTTCCATTCGGGTCCCTTCCATTCCATTCCATTCCATTCGTGTCTGTTCCGTTCCATTCCATTCCATTGGGTTCCGTTCTGTTCCATTCCATTACATTCCATTCGGGTCTGTTCCCTTCCATTCCATTCCATTCGGGTCCATGCCGTTGCATTTCATTCCATTCGGGTCCATTTCGTTCCATTACATTCCATTCGGGTCGATGCCATTCGATTCCATTCCATTGAGGTCCACTCCATTCCATTCGGGTCCATTCCATTCCATTCCATTCCATTCCATTCCATTCCATTCCAGTCCATTCCATTCCATTCCACTCAATTCCATTCCTTTTCATTCGGGTCCATTCCATTCCATTCCGTTCCATTCGGGTCCATTCCGTTCCATTCGGGTCCATCCCATTCCATTCCAGTCCATTCCATTCCATTCTGGTCCATTGCATTCCATTCCATTCCTTTCAGGTAAATTCCATTCAATTCCGTTCCATTCCATTCCATTCCATTCCATTCGGTTCCATTCCATTCCATTCCATTCCATTCCGGTCCATTCCTTTCCATTCAATTCCATTCCGTTCCATTCGGGTCCATTCCATTCCATTCGGGTCCATTCCATTCCATTATATTCCATTGGAGTCCCTTCCGTTCAATTCCAATCCATTTGTGTCCATTCCGTTCCATTCCATTCCATTCCATTCGTGTCCCTTCCATTCCATTCCATTCCATTCGGGTCCATTCCATTCCATTCCATTCCATTCCGGTCCATTCGGGTCCATTCCATTCCATTCCATTCCATTCGTGTCCATTCCATTCCATTCCGTTTCATTCGGTTCCATTCCACTCCATTCAGGTCCATTCCATTCCATTCCATTCAGTTCCATTCCATTCCATTCGTGTCCATTCCTTTCCATTCCATTCCATTCGGGTCCGTTCCATTCCATTCCATTCCATTCGGGTCCATTCCGTTCCATTCCATTCCATTCCGGTCCATTCCATTCCATTCCATTCCTTTCAGGTACGTTCCGTTCCATTCCATTCCATTCTGGTCCATTCCATTCCTTTCCACTCGGGTCCATTCCATTCCATTCCATTCCATTCGGGTCCATTCCATTCCATTCCATTCCACTCGGTCCATTCCATTCCATTCCATTCAATTCCATTCCGTTCCATTCGAGTCCATTCCATTCCATTCCATTCCATTCGGTTCCGTTCCATTCCATTCCATTCCATTTGGGTCCATTCCATTCCATTCCATTCCATTCCGGTCCATTCCATTCCATTCCATTCAATTCCATTCCGTTCCATTCGAGTCCATTCCATTCCATTCCATTCCATTCGGTTCCGTTCCATTCCAATATATTCCATTGGAGTCCCTTCCGTTCCATTACATTCCATTCGGGTCCGTTCCATTCCATTCCATTCCGGTCCATTCCGTTCCATTCCATTCCATTCCGCTCCATTCCGTTCCATTCCACTCCATTCGGGTCCCTTCCGTTCCATTCCATTCCATTCGTGTCCCTTTCATTCCATTCCATTCCATTCGGGTCCATTCCGTTCCATTCCATTTCTTTTGGGTCCATTCCGTTCCATTCCATTCCATTCGGGTCCATTCCATTCCATTCGTGTCCTTTCCGTTCCATTCCGTTCCATTCGGGTCCATTCCGTTCCATTCCGTTCCATTCGGGTCCATTCCGTTCCATTCCATTCCATTCCATTCGGGTCCATTTCGATCCATTCCTTCCCATTCGGGTCCGTACCGTTCCATTCCATTCCATTCGGGTCCATTCCGTTTCATTCCATTACATTCGGGTCCGTTCCGTTGCATTCCTTTCCATTCTGGTCCGTTCCATTCCATTCCATTCCATTCGGGTCTGTTCCGTTCCATTCCATTCCATTCCATTGGGTTCCGTTCTGTTCCATTCCATTACATTCCTTTCGGGTCCGTTCCCTTCCATTCCATTCCATTCGGGTCCATGCCATTGCATTTCATTCCATTCGGGTCCATTTCTTTCCATTACATTCCATTCGGGTCGATGCCATTCCATTCCATTCCATTGAGGTCCACTCCATTCCATTCGGGTCCATTCCATTCCATTCCACTACATTACATTCCATTCCATTCCAGTCCATTCCATTCCATTCCACTCAATTCCATTCCATTTCATTCGGATCCATTCCATTCCATTCTGTTCCATTCGGGTCCTGTCCGTTCCATTCAGGTCCATCCCATTGCATTCCATTCCATTCCATTCCATTCCTTTCAGGAAAATTCCATTCAATTCCGTTCCATTCCATTCCATTCCATTCCATTCGGTTCCATTCCATTCCATTCCATTCCATTAGGGTCCTTTCCATTCCATTCGGGTCCATTCCATTCCATTCCATTCCATTCGGGTCCATTCCGTTCCATTCCATTCCATTCGGGTCCATTCGTTTCCATTCCACTTCATTCGTTTCCATTCCATTACATTCCATTCCATTCTGGTCCATTCCATTCCATTCCATTTCATTCCATTCCATTCCATTCCATTCGGGTCCATTCCATTCCATTACATTCGGGTCCGTTCCGTTGCATTCCTTTCCACTCTGGTCCGTTCCATTCCATTCCATTCCATTCGGGTCTGTTCTGTTCCATTCCATTACATTCCTTTCGGGTCCGTTCCCTTCCATTCCATTCCATTCGGGTCCATGCCATTGCATTTCATTCCATTCGGGTCCATTTCTTTCCATTACATTCCATTCGGGTCGATGCCATTCCATTCCATTCCATTGAGGTCCACTCCATTCCATTCGGGTCCATTCCATTCCATTCCACTACATTACATTACATTCCATTCCAGTCCATTCCATTCCATTCCACTCAATTCCATTCCATTTCATTCGGATCCATTCCATTCCATTCTGTTCCATTCGGGTCCTGTCCGTTCCATTCAGGTCCATCCCATTGCATTCCATTCCATTCCATTCCATTCCTTTCAGGAAAATTCCATTCAATTCCGTTCCATTCCATTCCATTCCATTCCATTCGGTTCCATTCCATTCCATTCCATTCCATTAGGGTCCTTTCCATTCCATTCGGGTCCATTCCATTCCATTCCATTCCATTCGGGTCCATTCCGTTCCATTCCATTCCATTCGGGTCCATTCGTTTCCATTCCACTTCATTCGGGTCCATTCCATTACATTCCATTCCATTCTGGTCCATTCCATTACATTCCATTCCATTCTGGTCCATTCCATTCCATTCCATTTCATTCCATTCCATTCCATTCCATTCGGGTCCATTCCATTCCATTCCATTCGGGTCCATTCCATTCCATTCCACTCGGGTCCTTTCTATTCCATTCGGGTCGATTCCATACCATTCCATGTCATTCGGGTCCATTCCGTTCTATTCCATTCCATTTGGATCCATTCCGTTCCATTCCGTTCCATTTGGGTCCCTTCCATTCAATTCTGTTCCTTTCGAGTCCATTCCGTTCCATTCCATTCCATTCCATTCGGGTCCCTTCCGTTCCATTCAATTCCATTCGGGTCCATTCCATTCCATTCCATTCCATTCCATTCCATTCCATTCCATTCCATTCATGTCCATTCCATTCCATTCCATTAAATTCCATTCGGGTCCATTCCATTCGATTCCTTTCCACTGAGATTCATTCAATTCCATTCGTGTCCATTCCATTCCATTCCATTCCATTCCATTCCATTCCATTCCATTCCATTCCGGTACATTCCGTTCCATTCCATTCCTTTTGGGTCCATTTCATTCCATTCCATTCCATTCCATTCCATGCGCGTCCCTTCCATTCCATTCCATTCCATTCGGTTCAATTCCATTCCATTCCATTCCATTCCATTCCATTCGGGTCCATTCCATTCCTTTCCATTCCATTTGGGTCCATTCCTTTCCATTACATTCCATTCGGGTCCGTGCCGTTCCATTCCATTCCATTCGGGTCCATTCCTTTCCATTCCATTCCATTCGGGTCCATTCCATTCCATTCCATTCCATTCTGGTCCATTCCCTTCCATTCCATTCCATTCCATTCCATTCCATTCCGTTCCTTTCGGGTCCATTCCATTCCATTCCATTCCATTCCATTCGGGTCCATTCCATTCCATTCCATTCCATTAGGGTCCTTTCCATTCCATTTGGGTCCATTCCGTTCCATCCCATTCCATTCGGGTCCATTCCGTTCTATTCCATTCCATTCGGGTCCATTCCGTTCCATTCCATTCCATTCGTGTCCCTTCCGTTCCATTCCGTTCCATTCGATTCCATTCCGTTCCATTCCGTTCCATTCGGATCCATTCCATTCCATTCCATTCCATTCGGCTCCGTTGCGTTCCATTCCATTCCATTCCATTTCTTCCGTGTCCATTCCGTTCCATTCCATTCCATTCGGGTCCATTCCATTCCATTCCATTCGTTTCCCTTCCATTCCATTCCATTCCATTCGTGTCCCTTCCGTTCCATTCCGTTCCAATCGAGTCCATTCCATTCCATTCCATTCCATTCGGGTCCATTCCATTCCATTCCATTCCATTCCGTTCCATTCGGATCCATTCCATTCCTTTCCGTTCCATTCGATTCCGGTGCATTCCGTTCCATTCCATTCCTTTCGTGTCCATTCCATTCAGTTCCGTTCCATTCCATTCCATTCCATTCCATTCGGGTCCATTCCATTCCACTCCATTCCATTCTGCTCCATTCCATTCCATTCCATTCAATTCCATTCCAGTCCATTCCATTCCATTCCATTCCATTCGGCACCATTCCATTCCATTCCATTCCATTTGGGTCCATTTCATTCCATTCCGTTCCATTCCATTGTGGCCCATTCCATTCCATTCCATTCCTGTCCCTTCCATTCCATTCCATTCCATTCGGGTCCATTCCATTCTATTCCATTCCATTCGGGTCCATTCCGTTTCTTTCCATTCCATTCATGTCCCTTCCATTCCATTCCGTTCCATTCGACTCCATTCCATTCCATTCGGTTCCATTCGTGTCCATTCCGTTCCATTCCATTCCATTCGGGTCCGTTTCGTTCCATTCCGTTCCATTCGCATCTGTTCCGTTCCATTCCATTCCATTCCGGTCCGTTCTGTTCCATTCCATTCCATTCTGGTCTGTTCCGTTCCATTCCATTCCATTCCATTGGGTTCCATTCTGTTCCATTCCATTCCATTCCATTCGGTTCCATTCCGTTGAATTCCATTACATTCGGGACTGTTCCATTCCATTCCATTCCATTTTGTTCCGTTCTGTTCCATTCCATTCCATTCTGGTCCGTTCCCTTCCATTCCATTCCATTCGGGTCCATTCCATTCCATTCCGTTCCACTGAGTTTCATTCCATTCCATTCGGGTCCATTCCATTCAATTCCATTCCATTCCGTTCCATTGCATTCCATTCGGGTCCATTCCATTCCATTCGGGTCCATTCCATGACATTCCATTCCATTCGGGTCCATTCCATTCCATTCCATTCCATTCGGGTCCATTGCATTCCATTCCATTCCATTCCGTTCTGGTCCATTCGGGTTCTTTCCATTCCATTCCATTCCATTCGTGTCCATTCCATTCCATTCTGTTCCATTCGGGTCCATTCCATTCCATTCCATTCCATTCCATTTGGGTCCATTCCATTCCATTCCATTCCATTCTGGTCCATTCCGTTCCATTCAATTCCATTCCATTCCATTCCATTCCATTCCATTCCATTCCTCTCCCTTCCATTCCATTCCATTCCATTCATGTCCCTTCCATTCCATTCCATTCCATTCGACTCCATTCCTTTCCATTCCGTTCCATTCGTGTCCATTCCGTTCCATTCCATTCCATTCGGGTCCATTTCGTTCCATTCCGTTCCATTCGCATCCGTTCCGTTCCATTCCATTCCATTCCGGTCCGTTCTGTTCCATTCCATTCCATTCTGGTCTGTTCCGTTCCATTCCATTCCATTCCATTGGGTTCCATTCTGTTCCATTCCATTCCATTCCATTCGGGTCCATTCCGTTGAATTCCATTACATTCGGGACTGTTCCATTCCATTCCATTCCATTTTGTTCCGTTCTGTTCCATTCCATTCCTTTCTGGTCCGTTCCCTTCCATTCCATTCCATTCGGGTCCATTCCATTCCATTCCGTTCCACTGAGTTTCATTCCTTTCCATTCGGGTCCATTCCATTCAATTCCATTCCATTCCGTTCCATTGCATTCCATTCGGGTCCATTCCATTCCATTCGGGTCCATTCCATGACATTCCATTCCATTCGGGTCCATTCCATTCCATTCCATTCGGGTCCATTGCATTCCATTCCATTCAATTCCGTTCTGGTCCATTCGGGTTCTTTCCATTCCATTCCATTCCATTCGTGTCCATTCCATTCAATTCTGTTCCATTCGGGTCCATTCCATTCCATTCCATTCCATTCCATTCCATTCCATTCCCTTTGGGTCCATTCCATTCCATTCCATTCAGTTCCATTCCATTCCATTCGGGTCCATTCCATTCCATTCCATTCCATTCCGGTCCATTCCTTTCCATTCCATTCCTTTCGGGTACGTTCCGTTCCATTCCATTCCATTCTGGTCCATTCCATTCCATTCCACTCGGGTCCATTCCATTATATTCCATTCCATTCGGGTCCATTCCATTCCATTCCATTCCACTCGGGTCCATTCCATTCCATTCCATTCCATTCCATTCGTTTCCATTCCATTCCATTCCATTCCATTCGGGTCCTTTCCATTCCATTCGGGTCCATTCCATTCCATTCCATTCCTTTCGGTTCCATTCCGCTCTATTCCATTCCAATCGGGTCCATTCCGTTCCATTCCATTCCATTAGTTTCCCTTCCATTCCATTCCATTCCATTCCATTCGGGTCCATTCCGTTTCATTCCATTACATTCGGGTCCGTTCCGTTGCATTCCATTCCATTCTGGTCCGTTCCATTCCATTCCATTTGGTTCCGTTCTGTTCCATTCCATTACATTCCTTTCGGGTCCGTTCCCTTCCATTCCATTCCATTCGAGTCCATGCCGTTGCATTTCATTACATTCGGGTCCATTTCATTCCATTACATTTCATTCGGGTCGATGCCATTCCATTCCATTCCATTGAGGTCCACTCCATTCCATTCGGGTCCATTCCATTCCATTCCACTACATTACATTCCATTCCATTCGGGTCCATTTCTTTCCATTACATTCCATTCGGATCGATGCCATTCCATTCCATTCCATTGAGGTCCACTCCATTCCATTCGGGTCCATTCCATTCCATTCCACTACATTACATTCCATTCCATTCCAGTCCATTCCATTCCATTCCACTCAATTCCATTCCATTTCATTCGGGTCCATTCCATTCCATTCCATTCCATTCTGGTCCATTCCGTTCCATTCAGGTCCGTCCCATTGCATTCCATTCCATTCCATTCCATTCCGGTCCATTCCATTCCATTCCATTCCTTTCAGGTAAATTCCATTCAATTCCGTTCCATTCCATTCCATTCCATTCCATTCGGTTGCATTCCATTCCATTCCATTCCATTCCGGTCCATTCCATTCCATTCCATTCAATTCCATTCCATTCCATTCGGGTCCATTCCATTCCATTCCATTCGATTCGGGTCCGTTCCATTCCATTATATTCCATTGGAGTCCCTTCCGTTCCATTACATTCCATTCGGGTCCGTTGCATTCCATTCCTTTCCATTCCATTCCGGTCCATTCCGTTCCATTCCATTCCATTCCGCTCCATTCCCTTCCATTCCACTCCATTCGGCTCCATTCCGTTCCATTCCATTCAATTCGTGTCCCTTCCATTCCATAACATTCCATTCGGGTCCATTCCGTTCCATTCCATTCCACTCGGGTCCCTTCCGTTCCATTCCATTCCATTCGTGTCCCTTCCGTTCCATTCCATTCCATTCGGGTCCATTCCGTTCCATTCCATTCCATTCGGGTCCATTCCTTTCCATTGCATTCCATTCGGGTCCGTTCCGTTCCATTCCATTCCATTCGGGTCCATTCCGTTCCATTCCATTCCATTCGGGTCCATTCCTTTCCATTGCATTCCATTCCATTCCATTCCATTCCATTCCATTCCATTCCTTTCGGGTCCATTCTGTTCTATTCCGTTCCATTCCATTCCATTCCATTCGGGTCCATTCCATTCCATTTCATTCCATTCCGGTCCATTCCATTCAATTCCATTCAGGTCCATTCCATTCTATTCCATTCGGGTCCAGTCTATTCCATTCCGCTCCATTCCATTCCATTCCATTCCATTCACGTCCATTCCATTCCATTCCCTTCCATTCGGGTCCATTCCATTCCATTCAGCTCCATTCCATTCCATTCTGGTCCAATCCATTCCATTCCATTCCATTCCATTCCATTCCATTCCATTGCATTCCGGTCCATTCCATTCCGGTCCATTCCATTCAATTCCATTCAACTCCATTCCATTCCATTCGGGTCCATTCCTTTCCATTCCGTTCCATTCGGGTCCATTGCATTCCATTCGTGTCCATCCCATTCCATTCCATTCCACTCCATTCCATTCCATTCCATTCCATTCGGGTCCATTTCATTACATTCCATACCATTCCTGTCCATTCCTTTCCATTCCATTCAATACCATTCCGTTCCGTTCGGGTCCATTCCATTCCATTCCATTCCATTCTGGTCCTTTCCATTCCATTCCATTCCATTCCATTCCATTCCATTCCATCCCATTCCATTGCATTCCATTCGTGTCCATGCCATTCCATTCGGTTCCATTCCGTTCCATTCCATTCGGGTCAATTCCGTTCCATTCCATTCCATTCCTGTCCATTCCATTCCATTCCATTCCTTTCGGGTCCATTCCATTCAATTCCGTTCCATTCCATTCCATTCGGGTCCATTCCATTCCATTCCATTTCATTCCATTCCGGTCCATTCCATTCAATTGCATTCAGGTCCATTCCATTCTATTCCATTCGGGTCCATTCTATTCCCTTCCGCTCCATTCCATTCCATTCCATTCCATTCCATTCAGGTCCATTCCATTCCATTCCATTCCATTATGGTCCAATCCATTCCATTCCATTCCATTCCATTCCATTCCATTCGGGTCCATTCCATTCCATTCCATTCCATTCGGGTCCATTCCATTCCATTCCATTTCTTTCGGGTCCTTTCCGTTCCATTCCATTCCATTCGGTTCCCTTCCCTTCCATTCCATTCCATTCGGGTCCATGCCGTTGCATTTCATCCCATTCAGGTCCATTCCGTTCCATTACATTCCATTTGGGTCCATGCCATTCCATTCCTTTCCGGTCCATTCCATTCCATTCCATTCAACTCCATTCCATTCCATTCGGGTCCAATCCTTTCCATTCCGTTCCATTCGGGTCCATTGCATTCCATTCGTGTCCATCCCATTCCATTCCATTCCATTCCATTCCATTCCATTCCATTCCATTCCGGTCCATTCCATTCCATTCCATTCCTTTCAGGTCCATTCCATTCAATTCCACTCCATTCCATTCCATTCCATTCCATTCGGGTCCATTTCATTCCATTCCATTCCATTCCGGTCCATTCCATTCCATTCCATTCAATACCATTCCGTTCCATTCGGGTCCATTCCATTCCATTCCATTCCATTCTGGTCCTTTCCATTCCATTCCATTCCATTCCATCCCATTCCATTGCATTCCATTCGGGTCCATTCCATTCCATTCTCTTCCATTCCGTTCCATTCCATTCGGGTCAATTCCGTTCCATTCCATTCCATTCCTGTCCATTCCATTCCATTCCATTCCTTTCGGGTCCATTCCATTCAATTCCGTTCCATTCCATTCCATTCGTGTCCATTCCATTCCATTCGGGTCCATTCCATTCCATTCAGGTCCATTGCATTAAATTCCATTCCATTCCAATCGATTCGGGTCCATTGCATTCCATTCGGGTACATTCCATTCCATTCCATTCCATTCGGGTCCCTTCCGTTCCATTCCATTCCATTCGGGTCTGTTCCGTTCCGTTCCATTCCATTCCATTCGGGTCCGTTCCATTCCATTCCATTCCACTCGGGTCCGTTCCGTTCCATTCCATTCCATTCGTTTCCATTCTGTTGCATTCCATTCCATTCGGTTCCATTCCTTTCCATTCCATTCCATTCGGGTCCCTTCCGTTCCATTCCAATCCATTCGTGTAGATTCCGTTCCATTCCATTCCATTCGTGTCCCTTCCTTTCCATTCCATTCCACTCGGGTCCATTCCGTTCCATTCCATTCCATTCGGGTCCATTCCATTCCATTCGTGTCCTTTCCGTTCCATTCCGTTCCATTCGGGTCCATTCCGATCCATTCCGTTCCATTTGGGTCCATTCCGTTCCTTTCCATTCCATTCCATTCGGGTCCATTTCGTTCCATTCCGTCCCATTCGGGTCCGTACCGTTCCATTCCATTCCATTCGGGCCTGTTCCATGCCAATCCATTCCATTTTGTTCCGTTCTGTTCCATTCCATTACATTCCATTCGGGTCCGTTCCCTTCCATTCCATTCCATTCGGGTCCATGCCGTTGCATTTCATTCCATTCGGGTCCATTTCGTTCCATTACATTCCATTCGGGTCGATGCCATTCCATTCCATTCCATTGAGGTCCACTCCATTCCATTCGGGTCCATTCCATTCCATTCCATTACATTCCATATCATTCCATTCCAGTCCATTCCATTCCATTCCACTGAATTCCATTCCATTTCATTCGGGTCCATTCCATTCCATTCCGTTCCATTTGGGTCCGTTCCGTTCCATTCGGGTCCATCCCATTGCATTCCATTCCATTCTGTTCCATTGCATTCCATTCCATTCCTTTCAGGTAAATTCCATTCAATTCCGTTCCATTCCATTCCATTCCATTCCATTCGGTTCCATTCCATTCCATTCCATTCCATTCCGGTCCATTCCATTCCATTCATTTCCATTCCGTTCCATTCGGGTCCATTCCATTCCATTATATTCCATTGGAGTCCCTTCCGTTCCATTACATTCCATTCGGGTCCCTTCCGTTCCATTCCAATCCATTCGTGTCCATTCCGTTCCATTCCATTCCATTCGTGTCCCTTCCGTTCCATTCCATTCCATTCGGGTCCATTCCGTTCCATTCCATTCCATTCGGGTCCATTCCATTCCATTCGGGTCCATTCCATTCCATTCAGGTCCATTGCATTAAATTCCATTCCATTCGGGTCCATTCCATTCCATTCGGGTCCCTTCTGTTCCATTCCATTCCATTCCATTCGGGTCCGTTCCGTTCCATTCCATTCCATTCGGGTCCGTTCCATTCCATTCCATTCCACTCGGGTCCGTTCCGTTCCATTCCATTCCATTCATTTCCGTTCCGTTCCATTCCATTCCATTCCATTCGGTTCCATTCCTTTCCATCCCATTCCATTCTGGTCCCTTCCGTTCCATTCCAATCCATTCGTGTAGATTCCATTCCATTCCATTCCATTTGTGTCCCTTCCGTTCCATTCCATTCCATTCGGGTCCATTCCGTTCCATTCCATTCCATTCGGGTCCATTCCATTCCATTCGTGTCCTTTCCGTTCCATTCCATTCCATTCGGGTCCATTCCGTTCCATTCCGTTCCATTCGGGTCCATTCCGTTCCATTCCATTCCATTCCATTCGGGTCCATTTCATTCCATTCCTTCCCATTCGGGTCCGTACCGTTCCATTCCATTCCATTCGGGACTGTTCCATACCATTCCATTCCATTTTGTTCCGTTCTGTTCCATTCCATTCCATTCTGGTCCGTTACCTTCCATTCCATTCCATACGGGTCCATTCCTCTCCATTCCGTTCCACTGAGGTTCATTCCATTCCGTTCGGGTCCATTCCATTCCATTCCATTCCATTCCGTTCCGTTCCATTCCGTTAAATTCCATTCAATTCCATTCCTTTCCATTCGGATCCATTCCATTCCATTTTGTCCATTGCACTCCATTCGGGTCCGTTAACTTCCACTCAATTCCATTCGTGTCCATTCCATTGCATTTCATTCCATTCGGGTCCATTCCGTTCCACTGCATTCCATTCGGGTCCATTCCATTCCATTCCATTCCATTTGGGTCCATTCCATGACATTCCATTCCATTCGTGTGCATTCCATTCCATTCCGTTCCATTCGGGTCCATTGCATTCCATTCCATTCCGGTCCATTCCATTCCATTCCATTCCATTCCATTCCGGTCCATTCGGGTCCATTCCATTCCATTCCATTCGTGTCCATTCCATTCCATTCCGTTTCATTCGGTTCCATTCCACTCCATTCAGGTCCATTCCATTACATTCCATTCCGTTCCATTCCATTCCATTCGTGTCCATTGCTTTCCATTCCATTCCATTCGGGTCCGTTCCATTCCATTCCATTCCATTCGGGTCCATTCCGTTCAATTCCATTCCACTCTGGTCCATTCCATTCCATTCCGTTCCATTCCATTCCATTACGTTCCATTCCATCCCATTCATTCCTTTCGGGTACGTTCCATTCCATTCCATTCCATTCTGGTCCATTCCATTCCATTCCACTCGGGTCCATTCCATTCCATTCCATTCCATTCGGGTCCATTCCATTTCGTTCCATTCCACTCGGGTCCATTCCATTCCATTCCATTCCTTTCCACTCGTTTCCATTCTATTCCATTCCCTTCCATTCGGGTCCATTCCGTTCCATTCCATTCCATTCGGTTCCATTCCGCTCTATTCCATTCCATTCGGGTCCATTCCGTTCCATTCCATTCCATTAGTTTCCCTTCCGTTCCATTGCATTCCATTCGTGTCCATTCCGTTCCCTTCCGTTCCATTCGGGTCCATTCCGTTCCATTCCATTACATTCGGGTCCGTTCCATTGCATTCCGTTCCATTCGGGTCCATTCCATTCCATTCCATTCCATTCCATTCGAGTCTGTTCCATTCCATTCCATTCCATTGGGTTCCGTTCTGTTCCATTCCATTACATTCCATTCGGGTCCGTTCCCTTCCATTCCATTCCATTCGGGTCCATGCCGTTGCATTTCATTCCATTCGGGTCCATTTCGTTCCATTACATTCCATTCGGGTCGATGCCATTCCATTCCATTCCATTGAGGTCCACTCCATTCCATTCGGGTCCATTCCATTCCATTCCATTCCATTCCATTCCATTCCAGTCCATTCCATTCCATTCCACTGAATTCCATTCCATTTCATTCGGTTCCATTCCATTCCATTCCATTCCATTCGGGTCCATGCCGTTGCATTTCATTCCATTCGGGTCCAATTCATTCCATTACATTCCATTCGGGTCGATGCCATTCCATTCCATTCCATTGAGGTCCACTCCATTCCATTCGGGTCCATTCCATTCCATTCCACTACCTTACATTCCATTCCATTCCAGTCCATTCCATTCCATTCCACTCAATTCCATTCCATTTCATTCGGGTCCATTCCATTCCATCCCGTTCCATTCGGGTCCATTCCGTTCCATTCAGGTCCATCCCATTGCATTCCATTCCATTCCATTCCTTTCAGGAAAATTCCATTCAATTCCGTTCCATTCCATTCCATTCCATTCCATTCGGTTCCATTCCATTCCATTCCATTCCATTCCGGTCCATTCCATTCCATTCCATTCAATTCCATTCCGTTCCATTCGGGTCCATTCCATTCCATTCCATTCCATTCGGGTCCGTTCCATTCCATTATATTCCATTGGAGTCCCTTCCGTTCCATTACATTCCATTCGGGTCCGTTCCATTCCATTCCATTCCATTCCATTCCATTCCATTCCGGTCCATTCCGTTCCATTCCATTCCATTCCGCTCCATTCCGTTCCATTCCACTCCATTCGGGTCCCTTCCTTTCCATTCCATTCCATTCGTGTCCCTTTCATTCCATTCCATTCCATTCGGGTCCATTCCGTTCCATTCCATTTCTTTTGGGTCCATTCCGTTCCATTCCATTCCATTCGGGTCCATTCCATTCCATTCGTGTCCTTTCCGTTCCATTCCGTTCCATTCGGGTCCATTCCGTTCCATTCCGTTCCATTCGGGTCCATTCCGTTCCATTCCATTCCATTCCATTCGGGTCCATTTCATTCCATTCCTTCCCATTCGGGTCCGTACCGTTCCATTCCATTCCATTCGGGTCCATTCCGTTTCATTCCATTACATTCGGGTCCGTTCCGTTGCATTCCATTCCATTCGGGTCCGTTCCATTCCATTCCATTCCATTCGGGTCTGTTCCGTTCCATTCCATTCCACTGGGTGACGTTCTGTTCCTTTCCATTACATTCCTTTCGGGTCCGTTCCCTTCCTTTCCATTCCATTCGGGTCCATGCCGTTGCATTTCATTCCATTCGGGTCCATTTCATTCCATTACATTCCATTCGGGTCGATGCCATTCCATTCCATTCCATTGAGGTAAACTCCATTCCATTCGGGTCCATTCCATTCCATTCCACTACATTACATTCCATTCCATTCCAGTCCATTCCATTCCATTCCACTCAATTCCATTCCATTTCATTCGGGTCCATTCCATTCCATTCCGTTCCATTCGGGTCCATTCCGTTCCATTCAGGTCCATCCCATTGCATTCCATTCCATTCCATTCCTTTCAGGAAAATTCCATTCAATTCTGTTCCATTCCATTCCATTCCATTCCATTCGGTTCCATTCCATTCCATTCCATTCCATTCCGGTGCATTCCATTCCATTCCATTCAATTCCATTCCGTTCCATTCGGGTCCATTCCATTCCATTCCATTCCATTCAGGTCCGTTCGATTCCATTATATTCCATTGGAGTCCCTTCCGTTCCATTACATTCCATTCGGGTCCGTTCCATTCCATTCCATTCAATTCCATTCCATTCCGGTCCATTCCGTTCCATTCCATTCCATTCCGCTCCATTCCGTTCCATTCCACTCCATTCGGGTCCCTTCCGTTCCATTCCATTCCATTCGTGTCCCTTTCATTCCATTCCATTCCATTCGGGTCCATTCCGTTCCATTCCATTTCTTTTGCGTCCATTCCGTTCCATTCCATTCCATTCGGGTCCATTCCATTCCATTCGTGTCCTTTCCGTTCCATTCCGTTCCATTCGGGTCCATTCCGTTCCATTCCGTTCCATTCGGGTCCATTCCGTTCCATTCCATTCCATTCCATTCGGGTCCATTTCGTTCCATTCCTTCCCATTCGGGTCCGTACCGTTCCATTCCATTCCATTCGGGTCCATTCCGTTTCATTCCATTACATTCGGGTCCGTTCCATTGCATTCCGTTCCATTCTGGTCCGTTCCATTCCATTCCATTCCATTCGGGTCTGTTCCGTTCCATTCCATTCCATTGGGTGCCGTTCCGTTCCATTCCATTACATTCCTTTCGGGTCCGTTCCCTTCCATTCCATTCCATTCGGGTCCATGCCGTTGCATTTCATTCCATTCGGGTCCATTTCATTCCATTACATTCCATTCGGGTCGATGCCATTCCATTCCATTCCATTGAGGTCCACTCCATTCCATTCGGGTCCATTCCGTTCCATTCCACTACATTACATTCCATTCCATTCCAGTCCATTCCATTCCATTCCACTCAATTCCATTCCATTTCATTCGGGTCCATTCCATTCCATTCCGTTCCATTCGGGTCCATTCCGTTCCATTCAGGTCCATCCCATTGCATTCCATTCCATTCCATTCCTTTCAGGAAAATTCCATTCAATTCCGTTCCATTCCATTCCATTCCATTCCATTCGGTTCCATTCCATTCCATTCCATTCTATTCCGGTCCATTCCATTCCATTCCATTCAATTCCATTCCGTTCCATTCGGGTCCATTCCATTCCATTCCATTCCATTCGGGTCCGTTCCATTCCATTATATTCCATTGGAGTCCCTTCCGTTCCATTACAATCCATTCGGGTCCGTTCCATTCCATTCCATTCCATTCCATTCCATTCCATTCCATTCCGGTCCATTCCGTTCCATTCCATTCCATTCCCCTCCATTCCGTTCCATTCCACTCCATTCGGGTCCCCTCCGTTCCATTCCATTCCATTCGTGTCCCTTTCATTCCATTCCATTCCATTCGGGTCCCTTCCGTTCCATTCTATTTCTTTTGGGTCCATTCCGTTCCATTCTATTCCATTCGGGTCCATTCCATTCCATTCGTGTCCTTTCCGTTCCATTCCGTTCCATTCGGGTCCATTCCGTTCCATTCCTTCCCATTCGGGTCCGTACCGTTCCATTCCATTCCATTCGGGACTGTTCCATACCATTCCATTCCATTTTGTTCCGTTCTGTTCCATTCCATTCCATTCTGGTCCGTTACCTTCCATTCCATTCCATACGGGTCCATTCCTCTCCATTCCGTTCCACTGAGGTTCATTCCATTCCGTTCGGGTCCATTCCATTCGATTCCATTCCATTCCATTCCGTTCCATTCCGTTCAATTCCATTCAATTACATTCCATTCCATTCGGGTCCATTCCATTCCATTTTGTCCATTGCATTCCATTCGGGTCCGTTAACTTCCACTCAATTCCATTCGGGTCCATTCCATTGCATTTCATTACATTCAGGTCCATTCCGTTCCACTGCATTCCATTCGGGTCCATTCCATTCCATTCCATTCCATTTGGGTCCATTCCATGGCATTCCATTCCATTCGTGTGCATTCCATTCCATTCCATTCCATTCCGCTCCATTCCGTTCCATTCCACTCCATTCGGGTCCATTCCGTTCCATTCCATTCCATTCGTGTCCCTTCCATTCCATTCCATTCCATTCCATTCGGGTCCATTCCGTTCCACTCCATTTCTTTTGGGTCCATTGCGTTGCATTCCATTCCACTCGGGTCCCTTCCATTCCATTCCATTCCATTCGTGTCCCTTCCATTCCATTCCATTCCATTCGGATCCATTCCGTTCCATTCCATTCCATTCCATTCCATTCGTGTCCATTCCTTTCCATTCCATTCCATTCGGGTTTGTTCCGTTCCATTCCATTCCATTCGGGTCCATTCCGTTCCATTCCATTCCATTCGGGTCCGTTCCGTTCCATTCCATTCCATTCGGGTCCATTCCATTCCATTCCATTTCTTTCGGGTCCTTTCCGTTCCATTCCATTCCATTCGGTTCCATTCCGTTCCATTCCATTCCATTCGGGTCTGTTCCATTCCATTCCATTCCATTCGGGTCCGTGCTGCTCCATTCCATTCCATTCGGGTCCATTCCGTTCCATTACATTCCATTCGGGTCCATGCCATTCCATTCCGTTCCATTGAGGTCCATTCCTTTCCACTCGGGTCCATTCCATTCCATTCCATTCCGGTCCATTCCATTCCATTCCATTCAACTCCATTCCATTCCATTCGGGTCCATTCCATTCCATTCCGTTCCATTGGTGTCTA
Organism: Gorilla gorilla gorilla; assembly: GCF_029281585.2. Lineage (NCBI taxonomy): Eukaryota > Metazoa > Chordata > Mammalia > Primates > Hominidae > Gorilla > Gorilla gorilla. The sequence continues at coordinate 61,089,901 of NC_073239.2, forward strand.
TTCCATTCCATTCGTGTCCATCCCATTCCATTCCATTCCATTCCATTCCATTCCATTCCATTCCATTCCGGTCCATTCCATTCCATTCCATTCCTTTCAGGTCCATTCCATTCAATTCCGCTCCATTCCATTCCATTCCATTCGGGTCCATTTCATTCCATTCCATTCCAGTCCGGTCCATTCCTTTCCATTCCATTCAATACCATTCCGTTCCATTCTGGTCCATTCCATTCCATTCCATTCCATTCTGGTCCTTTCCATTCCATTCCATTCCATTCCATCCCATTCCATTGCATTCCATTCGGGTCCATTCCATTCCATTCGGTTCCATTCCGTTCCATTCCATTCGGGTCAATTCCGTTCCATTCCATTCCATTCCTGTCCGTTCCATCCCATTCCATTCCATTCCATTCCATTCCATTCCATTCCATTCCATTCCATTCCATTCCATTCCATTCCATTCTATTCCATTGAATTCCATTCCATTCCATTCCATTCCATTCCATTCCAATCCATTCCATTCCATTCCATTCCATTCCGTTCTACTCGGGTTGATTCCATTCCATTCCATTCCATTCCATTCCATTCCATTCCGCTCTACTCGTGTTGATTCAATTCCATTCTATTCCATTCCATTTCGTTCCTTTTAATTCCGTTCTGTTCTACTCTTGTTTATTCAATTCCATTCTATTGCTTTCCATCCCATTCCATTCCACTCCATTCCATTCCGTTAAACTATGGTTGATCATTCCATTCCATTCCATTCCATTCCATTCCATTCCATTCCATTCCATTCCATTCCGTTCCATTCCGTTCCATTCCATTCCACTCCATTCCATTCCATTCCATTCCATTCTGGTCCATTCCGTTCCATTCCATTCCATTCCATTCCGTTGTACTCGGGTTAATTCCATTCCATTCCATTCCATTCCATTCCGTTCTTCTCGGCTTAATTCCATTCCGTTCCGATCCGTTCTCTTCCATCCGGTCCCGACGCGTCCTGTCCCGTTCCGTCCCGTCCCGAGCCGTCCTGTCCCGTTCTGTTCTACTCTTGTTGATTCCATTCGGTTCCGATCCGTTCCTTTCCATGCCGTTCCTTTCCGTTCCGTTCTGTTCCGTTCAACTCGAGTTGATTCAATTCCATTCTATTATATTCCATTATATTCCGTTCCGTTCCGCTACGTTCCGCCTCGTTCTACTCGGGTTGATTCAGTTCCATTCTATTCCATTGAATTCCATTCCATTCCATTCCATTCCATTCCATTCCATTCCAGTCCATTCCATTCCATTCCAGTCCATTCCATTCCATTCTACTCGGGTTGATTCCATTCCACTCCATTCCATTCCATTCCATTCCACTTCATTCCACTCCATTCCATTCCAATCCATTCCATTCTACTCGGGTTGATTCCATTCCATTCTATTCCATTCCATTCCACTCGGGTTGATGTCATTCTGTTCCGTTCCGTTCCGTCCCGTCCCATTCCGTTCTACTCGGGTTGATTCCATTCCGATTCGTTCCATTCCGTTCCGTTCTGTTCCATTCCATTCCGTTCTCCTCGGGTTGATTCAATTCCATTCTATTCCATTCCATTCCATTCCATTCCGTTCCGTTCCGCTATGTTCCGCGTCGATCTACTCGTGTTGATTCAATTCCATTCTATTCCATTCCATTCCATTCCTTTCCAATCCATCCCGTTCCGCTATGTTCCGCGTCGATCTACTCGGGTTGATTCCATTCCATTCTATTCCTTTCCTTTCCATTCCATTCCGTTCCATTCCATTCCATTCCATTTCATTCCATCCTATCCCATCCCATTAAATTCCATTCCATTCCATTCCATTCCATTCCATTGCATTCTACTCTGGTTGATTCCATTCCGTTCCATTCCATTCCGTTCTGTCCCATCCTGACCCGTCCCGTCCCGTGATGTCCCATCCCGTCCCGTCCCGTTCCGTTCTACTCGTGTTGATTCCGTAGCGTTCCGATCCTTTCCGTTACGTTCCGTTCCTTTCCTTTCCGTTCCTTTCTGTTCCGCTTCGTTCCGTTCCACTCGGGTTGATTCAATTCCATTCTACTACATTCCATTCCGTTCCGCTACTTTCCGCGTTGTTTTACTAGGGTTGATTCAATTCCATTCTATTCCATTGAATTCCATTCCATTCTGTTCCATTCCATTCCGTTCTACTGGTGTTGATTCCATTCCATTCCATTCCTTTCCATTCGGGTTGATTCAATTCCATTCTGTTCCATTCCATTTCTTTCCATTCCGTTCCTTTCCATTCCGTTCCATTCAGTTCCGTTCCATTCTAGTCGGGTTGATTCAATTCAATTCTATTTCATTCCATTCCATTCCATTCCATTCCATTCCATTCCATTCCATTCCGTTGTACTCGGGTTGATTCCATTCTGTTCCGTTCTATCCCGTCCCGTCACGTCCCGTTCCGTTCTACTCGGGTTGATTCCATTCCATTCCGTTCCGTTCCTTTCCGTTGCATTCCGTTCCGTACCGTTCCATTCTGTTCTATTCCGTTCCGTTCTACTCGGGTTGATTCAATTCCATTCTATTCCATTCCTTTCCATTCCGTTCCATTCCGCTATGTTCCGCGTCGATCTACTCGGGTTGATTCAATTCCATTCTATTCCATTCCATTCCATTCCATTCCATTCCATTCTACTCGGGTTGATTCCATTCCATTCCATTCCATTCCATTCCACTCGGGTTGATTCAATACCATTGTATTCTTTTCCATTCCGTTCTGTTCCATTCAGTTCCTTTCCATTCCATTCCGTTCCACTTGGGTTGATTCAATTCCATTCTATTACCTTCCATTACATTCCGTTCCATTCCATTCCATTCCAATCCATTCCATTCTATTCCAATCCATTCCATTCCATTCAATTCCATTCCATTCCATTCCATTCCATTCCATTCCATTCCATTCCATTCAATTCCATTCCATTCTACTCTGTTTCATTCAATTCCATTCTATTCCCTTCCATTCCATTCCGTTCCATTCCGTTCCATTCCGTTCCGTTCCATTCTGCTCGGGTTGATTCAACTCAATTCTATTCCATTCCATTCCATTCCATTCCATTCCATTCCATTCCATTCTATTTTACTCGGGTTGATTCCATTCCATTCCATTCCATTCCATTCTGCTCGGGTTGATCATTCCATTCCATTCCATTCCATTCCTTTCCATTCCATTCCATTCCATTCCATTCCATTCCACTGCATTCCATTCCGTTCTACTCCGGTTCATTCCAATCCATTCCATTGCATTCCATTCCATTCCATTCCATTCCATTCCATTCCATTCTACTCGGGTTGATTCCATTCTATTCCATTCCATTCCATTCCATTCCATTCCATTCGATTCCATTCCATTCCATTCCATTCCATTCCATTCCATTCCATTCCATTCCATTCTATTCAATTCCATTAAGTTCTACTCAGGTTGATTCCCTTCCAATCCATCCCGTTCCATTCCATTCCGTTCCGTTCCCTTCTACTCGGGTTGATTCCATTCCATTCCATTCCATTCCATTCCATTCCATTCCATTCCATTCCATTCCATTCCATTCCATTCCGTTCCGTACTACTCGGGTTGATTCCATTCTATTCCATTCCATTCCATTCGATTCCACTCGATTCCATTCGATTCCGTTCGATTCCATTCCATTCCATTCCATTCCATTCCATTCCGTTCTACTCGTGTTGATTCCATTCCACTCCATTCCTTTCTGTTCCATTCCATTCCATTCCATTCCGTTCTACTCGGGTTGATCATTCCATTCCATTCAATTCTTTCCATTCCATTCCATTCCATTCTACTCGGGTTCATTCCATTCCATTCCTTTCCGTTCCATTCCTTTCCGTTCCATTCCATTCCATTCCATTCCATTCCATTGCATTCCATTCCGTTCTACTCGGTTTCTTTCCATTCCATTCCGTTCCGTTCAGTTCCTTTCCGTTCCATTCCATTCCATTCCATTCCATTCCATTCCATTCCATTCCATTCCACTCCGTTCTACTCGGGTTAATTCCATTCTATTCCATTCCATTCCATTCCATTCCATTCCATTCCATTCCATTCCATTCCATTCCATTCCATTCCATTCCATTCCGTTCTACTCGGGTTGATTCCATTCCATTCCATTGCGTTCCGTTCCGTTCCGTTCCGTTCTGTTCTACTCGGGTTGATTCCATTCTATTCCATTCCATTCCATTCCATTCCATTCCATTCCATTCCATTCCATTCCATTCAGTTCCACTCGGGTTGATCATTCCTTTCCATTCCATTCCATTCCATTCCATTCCATTCCATTCCTTTCTAGTCGGGTTCATTCCATTCCATTCCGTTCCATTCCGTTCCATTCTGTTCCGTTCCGTTCCGTTCTATTCCATTCCATTCCATTCCATTCCGTTCTACTCGGGTTGATTCCATTCTATTCCGTTCCATTCCATTCCCTTCCATTCCATTCCATTCCATTCCATTAAATTCCACTCCGTTCTACTCGGGTTGATTCCATTCCGTTCCGTTCCTTTCCTTTCCGTTAAGTTCAGTTCTACTCTGGTTGACTCCATTCAATTCCATTCCATTCTATTCCATTCCATTCCATTCTATTCCATTCCATTCCGTTCTACTCGGGTTGATCATTCAATTCCATTCCATTCCATTCCATTCCATTCCATTCCATTCCATTCCATTCCATTCTGTTCCGTTCTACTCGGGTTGATCATTCCATTCCATTCCATTCCATTCCATTCCATTCCATTCCATTCCATTCCATTCCATTCCGTTCTACTCGGGTTGATTCCATTCTATTCCATTCCATTCCATTCCTTTCCATTCGATTCCATCCCATTCCATTCCATTCCATTCCATTCCATTCCATTCCATTCCATTCTATTCTTCTCGGGTTGATTCCATTCCATTCCATTGCATTCTGTTCAGTTCCGTTCCGTTCCGTTCCATTCCGTTCTACTTTGGTTGATTCCATTCTATTCCATTCCATTCCATTCCATTCCATTCCATTCCATTCCATTCCATTCCATTCTATTCTTCTCGGGTTGATTCCATTCCATTCCATTGCATTCTGTTCAGTTCCATTCCATTCCATTCCATTCCGTTTTACTCGGGTTGATCATTCCATTCCATTCCATTCCTTTCCATTCCGTTCCGTTCTGCTCGTGTTGATCATTCCATTAAATTCCATTCCATTCCATTCCATTCCATTCCATTCCATTCCATTCCATTCCTTTCCATTCGACTCCATTCCATTCCATTCCATTCCATTCCATTCCATTCCATTCCATTCCATTCCGTTCCGTTCTACTCGGGTTTATTCCATTCTATTCCATTCCATTCCGTTCTGCTCGGGTTGATCATTCCATTCCATTCCATTCCATTCCATTCCATTCCATTCCATTCCATTCCATTGCATTCCATTCCATTCCATTCCTTTCCACTGCATTCCATTCCGTTCTACTCGGGTTCATTCCGTTCCATTCCATTGCATTCCATTCCATTCCATTCCATTCCATTCCATTCCATTCTACTCGGGTTGTTTCCATTCTATTCCATTCCATTCCATTCCATTGCATTCCATTCCATTCCATTCCATTCCATTCCATTCCATTCGATTCCATTCCATTCCATTCCATTCCGTTCTACACGGGTTCATTCCATTCCATTCCGTTCCGTTCCATTCCGTTCCGTTCCATTCCATTCCATTCCATTCCATTCCATTCCATTCCATTCCATTCCAATCCGTTCTACTCGGGTTGATTCCATTGCATTCCATTCCGTTCCGTTCCGTTCCGTTCCGTTCTACTCGGTTTGATTCCACTCTATTCCATTCCATTCCATTCCATTCCTTTCTACTCGGATTGATCATTCCATTCCATTCCATTCCATTCCATTCCATTCCATTCCATTCCATTCCGTTGCATTCCATTCCATTCCATTCCATTCCATTCCATTCCGTTCTACTCGGGTTGAATCCGTTCTATTCCATTCCATTCCATTCCATTCCGTTCCATTCCATTCCATTCCATTCCATTCCATTCCGTTCAACTCTGGTTGATTCCATTATATTCCATTCCATTCCATTCCTTCCATTCCATTCCATTCCATTCCGTTGTACTCGGGTTGATCATTCCATTCCATTCCATTCCATTCCATTCCATTCCATTCCATTCCGTTCTACTCGGGTGGATCGTTCCATTCCATTCCATTCCGTTCCATTCCATTCCATTCCTTTCCATTCCGTTCTACACGGGTTCATTCCATTCTATTCCATTTCATTCCATTAGATTCCATTTGATTCCATTCCATTCCATTCCATTCCATTCCATTCCATTCCATTCCATTCCATTCCTTTCCTTTCCATTCTATTCAATTCCATTCCGTTCTACTCAGGTTGATTCCCTTCCACTCCATCCCATTCCATTCCATTCCGTTACGTTCCGTTCTACTCGGGTTGATTCCATTCTATTCCATTCCATTCCATTCCATTCCGTTCTACTCGGGTTGATCATTCCATTCCATTCCATTCCATTCCATTCCATTCCATTCCATTCCATTCCATTCCATTCCATTCCATTTCATTCCGTTCTACTCGGGTTCTTTCCATTCCGTTCCATTCCATTCCGCTCTACTCGGGTTGATTCCATGCCACTCCATTCCATTCCGTTCCATTCCGTTCCGTTCCGTTCCGTTCTACTCGGGTTGAATCCATTCTATTCCATTCCATTCCATTCCATTCCATTCCATTCCATTCCATTCCATTCCATTCCGTTCTACTCGGGTTGATCATTCCATTCCATTCCGTTCTACTCGGGTTCATTCCATTCCATTCCGTTCCGTTCCATTCCGTTCCGTTCCATTCCATTCCATTCCATTCCATTCCGTTCTACTCGGGTTGATTCCATTCTATTCCATTCCATTCCATTATATTCCATTCCATTCCATTCCATTCCATTCCATACCGTTCCATTCCATTCCGTTCAACTCGGGTTGATTCCATTCTATTCCATTCCATTCCATTCCATTCCATTCCATTCCATTCCAATCCGTTCTACTCGGGTTGATTCCATTCCATTCCGTTCCGTTCCGTTCCGATCCGCTCCGTTCCGTTCTACTCGGGTTGATTCCACTCTATTCCATTCCATTCCATTCCATTCCATTCCATTCCATTCCATTCCGTTCTTCTCGGGTTGATCATTCCATTCCATTCCATTCCATTCCACTCCATTCCATTCCGTTCCGTTCTACCAGGGTTGATCATTCCATTCCATTCCATTCCATTCCATTCCATTCCATTCTACTCGGGATGATTCCATTCTATTCCATTCCATTCCATTCGATTCCATTCGATTCGATTCGATTCGATTCCATTCCATTCCATTCCATTCCGTTCTACTCAGGTTGATTCCATTCCATTCAATTCCATTCCTTTCCATTCCTTTCCATTCCATTCCATTCCATTCCATTCCATTCCATTCCATTCCATTCCATTCTACTCGGGTTGATTCCATTCTACTCAATTTCATTCTATTCGATTCCATTCGATTCCCTTCGATTCCATTCGATTCCATTCCATTCCATTCCATTCCATTCCATTCCATTCCATTCCATTCCGTTCTACTCGGGTTCATTCCATTCCATTCCGTTCCGTTCCATTCCGTTCCGTTCCATTGCATTCCATTCCATTCCATTCCGTTCTACTCGGGTTGATTCCATTCTATTCCATTCCATTCGATTCCATTCCATTCCATTCCATTCCATTCCATTCCATTCCATTCCATTCCATTCCATTCATTTCCATTCCGTTCAACTCGGGTTGACTCCATTCTATTCCATTCCATTCCATTCCATTCCATTCCATTCCATTCCATTCCAATCCGTTCTCCTCGGGTTGATTCCATTCCATTCCGTTCCGTTCCGTTTCGTTCCGTTCCGTTCCGTTCCTTTCCGTTCTACTCGGGTTGATTCCACTCTATTCCATTCCATTCCATTCCATTCCATTCCATTCCGTTCTACTCGGGTTGATCATTCCATTCCATTCCATTCCATTCCAATCCATTCCATTCCGTTCCGTTCTACTCGGGTTGATCATTCCATTCCATTCCATTCCATTCCATTCCATTCCATTCCATTGCATTCCATTCCATTCCATTCCATTCGATTCCATTCGATTCCATTCCATTCCATTCCATTCCGTTCTACTCGGGTTCATTCCATTCCATTCCGTTCCGTTCCATTCCGTTCCGTTCCATTCCATTCCATTCCATTCCATTCCATTCCATTCCATTCCAATCCGTTCTACTCGGGCTGATTCCATTCCATTCCATTCCGTTCCGTTCCGTTCCGTTCCGTTCCGTTCTACTCGGGTTGATTCCACTCTAGTCCATTCCATTCCATTCCATTCCTTTCTACTCGGATTGATCATTCCATTCCATTCCATTCCATTCCATTCCATTCCTTTATACTCGGATTGATCATTCCATTCCATTCCATTCCATTCCATTCCATTCCATTCCATTCCATTCCGTTGCATTCCATTCCATTCCATTCCACTCCAGTCAATTCCGTTCTACTTGGGGTGAATCCATTCTATTCCATTCCATTCCATTCCATTCCGTTCCATTCCATTCCATTCCATTCCATTCCATTCCTTTCAACTCGGGTTGATTCCATTCTATTCCATTCCATTCAATTCCATTCCATTCCATTCCATTCCATTCCGTTCTACTCGGGTTGATCATTCCATTCCATTCCATTCCATTCCATTCCATTCCATTCCATTCCATTCCATACCGTTCTACTCGGGTGGATCGTTCCATTCCATTCCATTCCGTTCCATTCCATTCCATTCCTTTCCATTCCGTTCTACTCGGGTTGATTCCATTCTATTCCATTCCTTTCCATTAGATTCCATTTGATTCCATTCCATTCCATTCCATTCCATTCCATTCCATTCCATTCCATTCCATTCCATTCTATTCAATTCCATTCCGTTCTACTCAGGTTGATTCCCTTCCACTCCATCCCGTTCCATTCCATTCCGTTCCGTTCCTTTCTACTCGGGTTGATTCCATTCTATTCCATTCCATTCCATTCCATTCCGTTCTACTCGGGTTGATCATTCCATTCCATTCCATTCCATTCCATTCCATTCCATTCTATTCCATTCCATTTCATTCCGTTCTAGTCGGGTTCTTTCTATTCCGTTCCATTCCATTCCGTTCTACTCGGGTTGATTCCATGCCACTCCATTCCATTCCGTTCCATTCCGTTCCGTTCCGTTCCGTTCTACTCGGGTTGAATCCATTCTATTCCATTCCATTCCATTCCATTCCATTCCATTCCATTCCATTCCGTTCTACTCGGGTTGATCATTCCATTCCATTCCGTTCTACTCGGGTTCATTCCATTCCATTCCGTTCCGTTCCATTCCGTTCCGTTCCATTCCATTCCATTCCATTCCTTTCTACTCGGGTTGATTCCATTCTATTCCATTCCATTCCATTATATTCCATTCCATTCCATTCCATTCCATTCCATACCGTTCCATTCCATTCCGTTCAACTCGGGTTGATTCCATTCTATTCCATTCCATTCCATTCCATTCCATTCCATTCCAATCCGTTCTACTCGGGTTGATTCCATTCCATTCCGTTCCGTTCCGTTCCGATCCGCTCCGTTCCGTTCTACTTGGGTTGATTCCACTCTATTCCATTCCATTCCATTCCATTCCATTCCATTCCATTCCGTTCTACTCGGGTTGATCATTCCATTCCATTCCATTCCATTCCAATCCATTCCATTCCGTTCCGTTCTACTCGGGTTGATCATTCCATTCCATTCCATTCCATTCCATTCCATTCCATTCCATTCCATTCCATTCCGTTCTACTCGGGTTGATTCCATTCTATTCCACTCCATTCCATTCCATTCCATTCCATTCCATTCCATTCCGTTCAACTCGGGTTGATTCCATTCTATTCCATTCCATTCCATTCCATTCCATTCCATTCCGTTCTACTCGGGTTGATAATTCCATTCCATTCCATTCCATTCCATTCCATTCCATTCCATTCCATTCCATTCCGTTCTACTCGGGTGGATCGTTCCATTCCATTCCATTCTGTTCCATTCCATTCCATTCCTGTCCATTCCGTTCTACTCGGGTTGATTCCATTCTATTCCATTCCATTCCATTAGATTCCATTTGATTGCATTCCATTCCATTCCATTCCATTCCATTCCATTCCGTTCAACTCGGGTTGATTCCATTCTATTCCATTCCATTCCATTCCATTCCATTCCATTCCGTTCTACTCGGGATGATCATTCCATTCCATTCCATTCCATTCCATTCCATTCCATTCCATTCCATTCCGTACTACTCGGGTGGATCGTTCCATTCCATTCCATTCTGTTCCATTCCATTCCATTCCTGTCCATTCCGTTCTACTCGGGTTGATTCCATTCTATTCCATTCCATTCCATTAGATTCCATTTGATTCCATTCCATTCCATTCCATTCCATTCCATTCCATTCCATTCCATTCCATTCTATTCAATTCCATTCCGTTCTACTCAGGGTGATTCCCTTCCACTCCATCCCGTTCCATTCCATTCCGTTCCGTTCCGTTCTACTCGGGTTGATTCCATTCTATTCCATTCCATTCCATTCCATTCCGTTATACTCGGGTTGATCATTCCATTCCATTCCATTCCATTCCATTCCATTCCATTCCATTCCATTCCATTCCATTCCATTCCGTTCTACTCGGGTTCTTTCCATTCCGTTCCATTCCATTCCATTCTACTCGGGTTGATTCCATGCCACTCCATTCCATTCCGTTCCATTCCATTCCGTTCCGTTCCGTTCTACTCGGGTTGAATCCATTCTATTCTATTCCATTCCATTCCATTCCATTCCATTCCATTCCATTCCATTCCATTCCATTCCGTTCTACTCGGGTTGATCATTCCATTCCATTCCGTTCTACTCGGGTTCATTCCATTCCATTCCGTTCCGTTCCATTCCGTTCCGTTCCATTCCATTCCATTCCATTCCATTCCATTCCGTTCTACTCGGGTTGATTCCATTCTATTCCATTCCATTCCATTCCATTCCATTCCATTCCATTCCATTCCATACCGTTCCATTCCATTCCGTTCAACTCGGGTTGATTCCATTCTATTCCATTCCATTCCATTCCATTCCATTCCATTCCATTCCAATCCGTTCTACTCGGGTTCATTCCATTCCATTCGGTTCCGTTCCGTTCCGATCCGCTCCGTTCCGTTCTACTCGGGTTGATTCCACTCCATTCCATTCCATTCCATTCCATTCCATTCCATTCCATTCCATTCCATTCCATTCCAATCCGTTCTACTCGGGCTGATTCCATTCCATTCCATTCCGTTCCGTTCCGTTCCGTTCCGTTCCGTTCCGTTCTACTCGGGTTGATTCCACTCTATTCCATTCCATTCCATTCCATTCCTTTCTACTCGGATTGATCATTCCATTCCATTCCATTCCATTCCATTCCATTCCTTTCTACTCGGATTGATCATTCCATTCCATTCCATTCCATTCCATTCCATTCCATTCCATTCCATTCCATTCCGTTGCATTCCATTCCATTCCATTCCATTCCAGTCAATTCCGTTCTACTTGGGGTGAATCCATTCTATTCCATTCCATTCCATTCCATTCCGTTCCATTCCATTCCATTCCATTCCATTCCATTCCGTTCAACTCGGGTTGATTCCATTCTATTCCATTCCATTCCATTCCATTCCATTCCATTCCATTCCATTCCGTTCTACTCGGGTTGATCATTCCATTCCATTCCATTCCATTCCATTCCATTCCATTCCATTCCATTCCGTTCTACTCGGGTGGATCGTTCCATTCCATTCCATTCCGTTCCTTTCCATTCCATTCCTTTCCATTCCGTTCTACTCGGGTTGATTCCATTCTATTCCATTCCATTCCATTAGATTCCATTTGATTCCATTCCATTCCATTCCATTCCATTCCATTCCATTCCATTCCATTCCATTCCATTCCATTCTATTCAATTCCATTCCGTTCTACTCAGGTTGATTCCCTTCCACTCCATCCCGTTCCATTCCATTCCGTTCCGTTCCGTTCTACTCGGGTTGATTCCATTCTATTCCATTCCATTCCATTCCATTCCGTTCTACTCGGGTTGATCATTCCATTCCATTCCATTCCATTCCATTCCATTCCATTCCATTCCATTCCATTCCATTTCATTCCGTTCTACTCGGGTTCTTTCTATTCCGTTCCATTCTATTCCGTTCTACTCGGGTTGATTCCATGCCACTCCATTCCATTCCGTTCCATTCTGTTCCGTTCCGTTCCGTTCTACTCGGGTTGAATCCATTCTATTCCATTCCATTCCATTCCATTCCATTCCATTCCATTCCATTCCAATCCGTTCTACTCGGGTTGATCATTCCATTCCATTCCGTTCTACTCGGGTTCATTCCATTCCATTCCGTTCCGTTCCATTCCGTTCCGTTCCATTCCATTCCATTCCATTCCATTCCGTTCTACTCGGGTTGATTCCATTCTATTCCATTCCATTCCATTATATTCCATTCCATTCCATTCCATTCCATTCCATACCGTTCCATTCCATTCCGTTCAACTCGGGTTGATTCCATTCTATTCCATTCCATTCCATTCCATTCCATTCCATTCCATTGCAATCCGTTCTACTCGGGTGGATTCCATTCCATTCCGTTCCGTTCCGTTCCGATCCGCTCCGTTCCGTTCTACTCTGGTTGATTCCACTCTATTCCATTCCATTCCATTCCATTCCATTCCATTCCATTCCATTCCATTCCATTCCTTTCTTCTCGGGTTGATCATTCCATTCCATTGCATTCCATTCCACTCCATTCCATTCCGTTCCGTTCTACTCGGGTTGATCATTCCATTCCATTCCATTCCATTCCATTCCATTCCATTCTACTCGGGTTGATTCCATTCTATTCCATTCCATTCCATTCGATTCCATTCGATTCGATTCGATTCCATTCCATTCCATTCCATTCCATTCCGTTCTACTCAGGTTGATTCCATTCCATTCCATTCCATTCCTTTCCATTCCTTTCCATTCCATTCCATTCCATTCCATTCCATTCCATTCCATTCCATTCTACTCGGGTTGATTCCATTCTACTCAATTCCATTCTATTCGATTCCATTCGATTCCCTTCGATTCCATTCGATTCCATTCCATTCCATTCCATTCCGTTCCGTTCAACTCGGGTTGATTCCATTCTATTCCATTCCATTCCATTCCATTCCATTCCATTCCATTCCATTCCATTCCGTTCTACTCGGGTTCATTAAATTCCATTCCGTTCCGTTCCATTCTGTTCCATTCCATTCCATTCCATTCCATTCCATTACGTTCTACTCGGGTTGATTCCATTCTATTCCATTCCATTCGATTCCATTCCATTCCATTCCATTCCATTCCATTCCATTCCATTACATTCCATTCCATTCCATTCCATTCCATTCCGTTCAACTCGGGTTGATTCCATTCTATTCCATTCCATTCCATTCCATTCCATTCCATTCCATTCCATTCCAATCCGTTCTCCTCGGGTTGATTCCATTCCATTCCGTTCCATTCCGTTTCGTTCCGTTCCGTTCCGTTCCGTTCTGCTCGGGTTGATTCCACTCTATTCCATTCCATTCCATTCCATTCCATTCCATTCCTTTCCATTCCATTCCATTCCGTTCTACTAGGGTTGATCATTCCATTCCATTCCATTCCATTCCAATCCATTCCATTCCGTTCCGTTCTCCTCGGGTTGATCATTCCATTCCATTCCATTCCATTCCATTCCATTCCATTCCATTCCATTCCATTCCATTCCATTCCATTCCGTTCTACTCGGGTTGATTCCATTCTATTCCACTCCATTCCATTCCATTCCATTCCATTCCATTCCATTCCGTTCTACTTGAGTTCATTCCATTCCGTTCCGTTCCGTTCCATTCTATTCCATTCCATTCCGTTCTACTCGAGTTGATTCCATTCTACTCCGTTCCATTCCATTCGATTCCATTCCGTTCTACTCGGGTTAATCATTCCATTCCATTCCATTCCATTCCATTCCATTCCATTCCATTCCATTCCATTCCATTCCATTCCATTCCATTCCGTTGCATTCCATTCCATTCCATTCCATTCCTGTCCATTCCATTCTACTCGGGTTGAATCCATTCTATTCCATTCCATTCCATTCCATTCCATTCCATTCCATTCCATTCCATTCCGTTCAACTCGGGTTGATTCCATTCTATTCCATTCCATTCCATTCCATTCCATTCCATTCCGATCTACTCGGGTTGATCATTCCATTCCATTCCATTCCATTCCATTCCATTCCATTCCATTCCATTCCATTCCATTCCATTCCGTTCTACTCGGGTGGATCGTTCCATTCCATTCCATTCTGTTCCATTCCATTCCATTCCTTTCAATTCCGTTCTACTCGGGTTGATTCCATTCTATTCCATTCCATTCCATTAGATTCCATTTGATTCCATTCCATTCCATTCCATTCCATTCCATTCCATTCCATTCCATTCCATTCTATTCAATTCCATTCCGTTCTACTCAGGTTGATTCCCTTCCACTCCATCCCGTTCCATTCCATTCCGTTCCGTTCCGTTCTACTCGGGTTGATTCCATTCTATTCCATTCCATTCCATTCCATTCCGTTATACTCGGGTTAATCATTCCATTCCATTCCATTCCATTCCATTCCATTCCATTCCATTCCATTCCAATCCGTTCTACTCGGGTTGATTCCATTCCATTCCGTTCCATTCCGTTCCGTTCCATTCCATTCCATTCCATTCCGTTCTACTCGGGTTGATTCCATTCTATTCCTTTCCATTCCGTTCCGTTCCGTTTCGTTCCGTTCCGTTCCGTTCCGTTCTACTCGGGTTGATTCCACTCTATTCCATTCCATTCCATTCCATTCCATTCCATTCCATTCCATTCCATTCCATTCCGTTCTACTGGGGTTGATCATTCCATTCCATTCCATTCCATTCCATTCCAATCCATTCCATTCCGTTCCGTTCTACTCGGGTTGATCATTCCATTCCATTCCATTCCATTCCATTCCATTCCATTCCATTCCATTCCGTTCTACTCGGGTTGATTCCATTCTATTCCACTCCGTTCCATTCCATTCCATTCCATTCCATTCCATTCCATTCCGTTCTACTTGAGTTCATTCCATTCCGTTCTTTCCGTTCCGTTCCGTTCCATTCTATTCCATTCCATTCCGTTCTACTCGAGTTGATTCCATTCTACTCCATTCCATTCCAGTCGATTCCATTCCGTTCTACTCGGGTTAATCATTCCATTCCATTCCATTCCATTCCATTCCATTCCATTCCATTCCATTCCTTTCCATTCCATTCCGTTCCATTCTACTCGGGTTGATCATTCCTTTCCATTCCATTCCATTCCATTCCATTCCAATCCATTCAATTCCTTTCTACTCGGGTTCATTCCATTCCATTCCATTCCTTTCCATTCCACTCCATACCATTCCATTCCGTTCTACTCGGGTTGATTCCATTCTATTCCATTCCATCCCATTCCATTCCATTCCATTCAATTCCATTCCATTCCATTCCATTCCATTCCATTCCCTTCCATTCCATTCTACACGGTTGATTCCATTCTATTCCATTCCATTCCATTCGATTCCATTCGATTCGATTCGATTCGATTCCATTCCATTCCATTCCATTCCATTCCATTCCATTCCATTCCATTCCGTTCTACTCGGGTTCATTCCATTCCGTTCCGTTCCGTTCTGTTCCGTTCCGTTCCATTCCATTCCATTCCATTCCATTCCATTCCATTCCGTTCTACTCGGGTTGATTCCATTCTATTCCATTCCATTCCATTCCATTCGATTCCATTCTATTCCATTCCATTCCATTCCATTCCATTCCATTCCATTCCATTCCATTCTATTCTACTCGGGTTGATTCCATTCCATTCCATTGCATTCTGTTCCGTTCCATTCCGTTCCGTTCTGCTCGGGTTGATCATTCCTTTCCATTCCATTCCATTCCATTCCATTCCATTCCATTCCATTCCATTCCATTACATTCCGTTTTACTTGGGTTGATCATTCCATTCCATTCCATTCCTTTCCATTCCATTCCGTTCCGTTCTGCTCGGGTTGATCATTCCATTCCATTCCATTCCATTCCATTCCATTCCATTCCATTCCATTCCATTCCATTCCATTCCATTCCATTCCATTCCGATCTACTCGGGTTGATTCCATTCCGTTCTGTTCCGCTCCGTTCCGTTCCGTTCTACTCGGGTTTACTCCATTCTATTCCATTCCATTGCATTCCATTCCATTCCATTCCATTCCATTCCATTCCATTGCATTCCGTTCTGCTCGGGTTGATCTTTCCATTCCATTCCATTCCATTCCATTCCATTCAATTCCATTCCATTCCATTCCATTCCTTTCCATTCCATTCGATTCCATTCCATTCCATTCCATTCCATTCCGTTCTACTCGGGTTGATTCCATTCCGTTACGTTCCGCTCCGTTCCGTTCCGTTCTACTTGGGTTTACTCCATTCTATTCCATTCCATTGCATTCCATTCCATTCCATTCCATTCCATTCCATTCCATTCCATTCCATTCCATTCCGTTCTGCTCGGGTTGATCATTCCATTCCATTCCATTCCATTCCATTCTATTCCATTCCATTCCACTCCATTCCATTCCATTCCATTCCATTCCGTTCCACTCCATTCCACTCCTTTCCAATCCATTCCATTCCATTCCATTCCATTCCGTTCCACTCCATTCCACTCCTTTCCAATCCATTCCATTCCATTCCATTCCATTCCATTCCGTTCCACTCCTTTCCATTCCATTCCATTCCATTCCATTCCATTCCATTCCATTCCACTCCTTTCCATTCCATTCCATTCCATTCCATTCCATTCCATTCCATTCCATTCCATTCCACTCCATTCCACTCCTTTCCAATCCATTCCATTCCATTCCATTCCATTCCATTCCACTCCTTTCCATTCCATTCCATTCCATTCCATTCCATTCCATTCCATTCCATTCCATTCCACTCCATTCCATTCCATTCCATTCCATTCTATTCCGTTCCGTTCTGCTCGGGTTGATCATTCCATTCCATTCCATTCCATTCCATTCCATTCCATTCCATTCCGTTCTACTCGGGTTGATTCCATTCTATTCAATTCCATTCCAATCCATTCCGCTCCATTCCATTCCATTCCATTCCATTCCGTTCTACTCGTGTTCATTCCATTCCATTCCTTTCTGTTCCATTCCGTTCCGTTCCATTCCATTCCATTCCATTCCATTCCATTCCATTCCATTCCATTCCGTTCTACTCGGGTTGATTCCATTCCGTTCCGTTCCGTTCCGTTCCGTTCCGTTCCGTTCTACTCGGGTTGATTCCATTCTATTCCATTCCTTTCCATTCCATTCCATTCCATTCCATTCCATTCCATTCCATTCCATTCCATTCCATTCAATTCCATTCCATTCCTCTCTGTTCCATTCCATTCCGTTCTACTTGGGTTGATCATGCCATTCCATTCCATTCCATTCCATTCAATTCCATTCCGTTCCGTTCTACTCGGGTGGATCATTCCATTCCATTCCATTCCATTCCATTCCATTCCATTCCATTCCATTCCATTCCATTCCGTTCCGTTCTACTCGGGTTGATTCCATTCTATTCCATTCCATTCCATTCGATTCCACTCGATTCCATTCGATTCCGTTCGATTCCATTCCATTGCATTCCATTCCATTCCATTCCGTTCTACTCGTGTTGATTCCTTTCCACTCCATTCCTTTCCGTTCCATTACTTTCCGTTCCATTCCATTCCATTCCATTCCATTCCGTTCAACTCGGGTTGATTCCATTCTATTCCATTTCATTCCATTCCATTCGATTCCATTCCATTCCATTCAATTCCATTCCATTCCATTCCATTCCATTCCATTCCATTCCATTCCATTCCGTTCTACTCGGGTTGATTCCATTCTATTCCATTCCATTCCATTCCATTCCATTCCATTCCATTCCATTCCATTCAATTCCATACCAATCCATTCCATTCCATTGCATTTCTTTCTACTCGGGTTCATTCCGTTCCGTTCCGTTCTGTTCCGTTCCATTCCATTCCATTCCTTTCTACTCGGGTTGATTCCATTCTATTCCATTCCATTCCATTCGATTCCATTCCATTCGATTCCATTCCATTCCAATCCATTCCATTCCATTGCATTCCATTCCGTTCTACTCGGGTTCTTTCCATTCCATTCCGTTGCGTTCCATTCCATTCCATTCGATTCCATTCCATTCCGTTCTACTCGGGTTGATTCCATTCTATTCCATTCCATTCCATTCGATTCCATTCTATTCCATTCCATTCCATTCCATTCCATTCCATTCCATTCCATTCCATTCCATTCCATTCTATTCTACTCGGGTTGATTCCATTCCATTCCATTGCATTCTGTTCCGTTCCATTCTGTTCCGTTCCGTTCCGTTCTACTCTGGTTGATTCCATTCTATTCCATTCCATTCCATTCCATTCCATTCCATTCCATTCCATTACATTCCGTTTTACTTGGGTTGATCATTCCATTCCATTCCATTCCTTTCCATTCCATTCCGTTCCGTTCTGCTCGGGTTGATCATTCCATTCCATTCCATTCCATTCCATTCCATTCCATTCCATTCCATTCCATTCCATTCCATTCCATTCCATTCCATTCCGATCTACTCGGGTTTATTCCATTCCGTTCTGTTCCGCTCCGTTCCGTTCCGTTCTACTCGGGTTTACTCCATTCTATTCCATTCCATTGCATTCCATTCCATTCCATTCCATTCCATTCCATTCCATTCCATTCCATTGCATTCCGTTCTGCTCGGGTTGATCTTTCCATTCCATTCCATTCCATTCCATTCCATTCAATTCCATTCCATTCCATTCCATTCCTTTCCATTCCATTCGATTCCATTCCATTCCATTCCATTCCATTCCGTTCTACTCGGGTTGATTCCATTCCGTTACGTTCCGCTCCGTTCCGTTCCGTTCTACTTGGGTTTACTCCATTCTATTCCATTCCATTGCATTCCATTCCATTCCATTCCATTCCATTCCATTCCATTCCATTCCATTCCATTCCGTTCTGCTCGGGTTGATCATTCCATTCCATTCCATTCCATTCCATTCTATTCCATTCCATTCCACTCCATTCCATTCCATTCCATTCCATTCCGTTCCACTCCATTCCACTCCTTTCCAATCCATTCCATTCCATTCCATTCCATTCCGTTCCACTCCATTCCACTCCTTTCCAATCCATTCCATTCCATTCCATTCCATTCCATTCCATTCCACTCCTTTCCATTCCATTCCATTCCATTCCATTCCATTCCATTCCACTCCTTTCCATTCCATTCCATTCCATTCCATTCCATTCCATTCCATTCCACTCCATTCCACTCCTTTCCAATCCATTCCATTCCATTCCATTCCATTCCATTCCACTCCTTTCCATTCCATTCCATTCCATTCCATTCCATTCCATTCCATTCCACTCCATTCCATTCCATTCCATTCCATTCTATTCCGTTCCGTTCTGCTCGGGTTGATCATTCCATTCCATTCCATTCCATTCCATTCCATTCCATTCCATTCCGTTCTACTCGGGTTGATTCCATTCTATTCAATTCCATTCCAATCCATTCCGCTCCATTCCATTCCATTCCATTCCATTCCGTTCTACTCGTGTTCATTCCATTCCATTCCTTTCTGTTCCATTCCGTTCCGTTCCATTCCATTCCATTCCGTTCTTCTCGGGTTGATTGCATTCTATTCCATTCCATTCCATTCCATTCCATTCCATTCCATTCCGTTCCATTGCATTCCATTGCGTACTACTCGGGTTGATCATTCCATTTCATTCCATTCCATTCCACTCCATTCCATTCCTTTCCAGTCCATTCTGTTCTACTCGGGTTCATTCCATTCCGTTCCGTTCTGTTCCGTTCCGTTCCATTGCATTCCATTCCATTCCATTCCATTCCATTCCCTTCTACTCGGGTTGATTCTATTCTATTCCATTCCATTCCATTCGATTCCATTCCATTCCATTCCATTCCATTCCATTCCATTCCATTCCATTCCATTCCGTTCTACTCGTGTTGATCATTCCCTTCCATTCCATTCCATTGCATTCCACTTAATTCCATTCGATTCCATTCCATTCCGCTCCGTTCTATTCGGGTTGATCATTCCTTTACATTCCATTCCATTCCATGCCATTACATTCCATTCCATTCCATTGCATTCCATTCCGTACTACTCGGGTTCATTCCATTCGATTCCGTTCCGTTCCGTTCCGTTCCGTTCCATTCCATTGCATTCCATTCCGTTCCACTCAGGTAGATTCCATTCGATTCCATTCCATTCCATTCCATTCCATTCCATTCCATTCCATTCCATTCCATTCCGTTCTACTCGGGTTGATTCCATTCCGTTCCGTTCGGTTCCGTTCCGTTCCGTTCCGTTCCGTTCTCCTCGGTTTGATTCCATTCTATTCCATTCCATTCCATTCCATTCCATTCCATTCCATTCCATTCCGTTCTAATCGGGTTGATCATTCCCTTCCATTCCATTCCATTCCATTCCACTCCATTCCATTCGATTCCATTCCATTCCGCTCCGTTCTATTCGGGTTGATCATTCCATTCCATTCCATTCCATTCCATTCCATTCCATTCCATTCCATTCCAATCCATTCCATTCTACTCGGGTTGATTCCATTCTATTCCATTCAATTCCATTCGATTCCATTCCATTCCACTCCGTTCCATTCCATTCCATTCCATTCCATTCCATTCCATTCCATTCCGTACTACTCGGGTTCATTCCGTTCCGTTACGTTCCATTCCGTTTCGTTCCATTCCAATCCATTCCATTCCATTCCATTCCATTCCATTCCATTCTATTCCATTCCGTTCTGCTCGGGTTGATCATTCCATTCCATTCCATTCCATTCCATTCCATTCCATTCCATTCCATTCCATTCCATTCCGTTCTAATCGGGTGGATTCCATTATATTCCATTCCATTCCATTCCATTCCATTCCATTCCATTCCATTCCATTCCATTGCATTCCATTTCGTTCTACTCGGGTTCATTCCATTCCATTTCATTCCATTCCATTCCATTCCATTCCATTCCATTCCATTCCATTCCATTCTACTCGGGTTGATTCCATTCTATTCCATTCCATTCCATTCGATTCCATTCGATTTCATTCGATTCCATTCGATTCCATTCAATTCCATTCCATTCCGTTCTACTCGGGTTCATTCAATTCCATTCCGTTCCGTTCCATTCCGTTCCGTTCCATTCCATTCCATTCCATTCCATTCCGTTCTTCTCGGGTTGATTCCATTCTATTCCATTCCATTCCATTCCATTCCATTCCATTCCATTCCATTCCGTTCCATTGCATTCCATTGCGTACTACTCGGGTTGATCATTCCATTTCATTCCATTCCATTCCATTCCATTCCATTCCATTCCATTCCAGTCCATTCCGTTCTACTCGGGTTCATTCCATTCCGTTCCGTTCTGTTCCGTTCCGTTCCATTGCATTCCATTCCATTCCATTCCATTCCATTCCCTTCTACTCGGGTTGATTCTATTCTATTCCATTCCATTCCATTCGATTCCATTCCATTCCATTCCATTCCATTCCATTCCATTCCATTCCGTTCTACTCGGGTTGATTCCATTCTATTCCATTCCACTCCATTCCATTCCATTCCATTCCATTCCCTTCCATTGCATTCCATTCCATTCCATTCCATTCCATTCCATTCCATTCCGTACTACTCGGGTTCATTCCATTCGATTCCGTTCCGTTCCGTTCCGTTCCTTTCCGTTCCATTCCATTGCATTCCATTCCGTTTTACTCGGGTAGATTCCATTCGATTCCATTCCATTCCATTCCATTCCATTCCATTCCGTTCTACTCGTGTTGATCATTCCCTTCCATTCCATTCCATTGCATTCCACTCAATTCCATTCGATTCCATTCCATTCCGCTCCGTTCTATTCGGGTTGATCATTCCTTTACATTCCATTCCATTCCATGCCATTACATTCCATTCCATTCCATTGCATTACATTCCATTCGATTCCATTCTACTCGGGTTGATTCCATTCTATTCCATTCAATTCCATTTAATTCCATTCCAATCCATTCCGTTCCATTCCATTCCATTCCATTCCATTCCATTCCGTTCTACTCGGGTTGATCATTCCATTCCATTCCATTCCATTCCATTCCATTCCATTCCATTCCATTCCATTCCGTTCTAATCGGGATGATTCCATTATATTCCATTCCATTCCATTCCATTCCATTCCATTCCATTCCATTCCATTCCATTCCATTCCATTCCATTCCGTTCTACTCGGGTTGATTCCATTCTATTCCATTCCATTCCATTCGATTCCATTCCATTCCATTCCATTCCACTCCATTCCGTTCTACTCGGGTTGATTCCATTCTGTTCCATTCCACTCCATTCCATTCCATTCCGTTCCATTCTACTCGGGTTGATTCCATTCTATTCCATTCCATTCCATTCGATTCCATTCGATTCCATTCCATTCCATTCCATTCCATTCAATTCCGTTCTACTCGGTTTCATTCCATTCCATTCCGTTCCGTTCCATTCCGTTCTGTTTCATTCCATTCCATTCCATTCCATTCCGTTCCACTCGGGTTGATTCCATTCTATTCTATTCCATTCCATTCGATTCTATTCCATTCCATTCCATTCCATTCCATTCCATTCCATTCCATTCCATTCCTTTCAACTCGGGTTGCTTCCATTCTATTCCACTCCATTCCATTCCGTTCCATTCCATTCCATTCCATTCCATTCCATTCAATTCCATTCCATTCCAATCCGTTCTATTCGGTTTGATTCCATTCCATTCCGCTCCGTTCCGTTCCGTTCCGTTCCGTTCTACTCGGGTTGATTCCACTCTATTCCATTCCATTCCATTCCATTCCGTTCTACTCGGGTTGATCATTCCATTCCATTCCATTCCATTCCATTCCATTCCATTCCTTTCCATTCCATTCCGTTGCGTTCTACTCGGGTTGATCATTCCATTCCATTCCGTTCAATTCCATTCCATTCCATTCCATTCCGTTCTACTCGGGTTGATTCCATTCTATTCCACTCCATTCCATTCCATTCCATTCCATTCTATTCCATTCCATTCCATTCCTTTCCCTTCCATTCCATTCCATTCCGTTCTACTCGGGTTGATTCCATTCTACTCCATTCCATTCCATTCAATTCCATTCCATTCCATTCCATTCCATTCCATTTCGTTCTTCTCGGGTTGATTCCATTCTATTCCATTCCATTCCATTCGATTCCATTCCATTCCATTCCATTCCATTCCATTGCATTCCATTCCGTTGTACTCGGGTTGATTCCATTCCATTCCATTCCATTCCGTTCCGTTCCGCTCCGTTCCGTTCCGTTCTACTCGTGTTTATTCCATTCTATTCCATTCCATTCCATTCCATTCCATTCCATTCCATTCCATTCCATTCCATTCCATTCCATTCCGTTCCTTTCCATTCCGTTCTACTCGGGTTCATTCCATTCCATTCCATTCCATTCCATTCCATACCATTCCATTCCATTCTACTCGGGTTGATTCCATTCTATTCCATTCCATTCCATTCCATTCCATTCCATTCCGTTCTACTCGGGTAGATTCCATTCGATTCCATTCCATTCCATTCCATTCCATTCCATTCCGTTCTACTCTGGTTAGTCATTCCCATCCATTCCATTCCATTCCATTCGACTCCATTCCATTCGATTCCATTTCATTCCGCTCCGTTCTACTCGGATTGATCATTCTTTCCATTCCATTCCATTCCATTCCATTCCATTGCATTACATTCCGTTCTACTCGGGTCCATTCCATTCCATTCCATTCCATTCCATTCCATTCCATTCTACTCTGGTTGATTCCATTCTATTCCATTCCATTCCATTCCATTCCATTCCATTCCATTCCGTTCCATTCCATTCCGTTCCGCTCCGGTCCGTTCCGTTCTACTCGTGTTTATTCCATTCTATTCCATTCCATTCCATTCCATTCCATTCCATTCCATTCCATTCCGTTCTACTCGGGTTGATCATTCCATTCCATTCCATTCCACTCCATTCCATTCCATTCCTTTCCATTCCGTTCCGTTCTACTCGGGTTGATCATTCCTTTCCATTCCATTCCATTCCATTCCATTCCAATCCATTCCATTCTGTTCTACTCGGGTTCATTCCATTCCAATCCATTCCATTCCATTCCATACCATTCCATTCCGTTCTACTCGGGTTGATTCCATTCTATTCCATTCCACTCCATTCCATTCCATTCCATTCCATTCCCTTCCATTGCATTCCATTCCATTCCATTCCATTCCATTCCATTCCATTCCGTACTACTCGGGTTCATTCCATTCGATTCCGTTCCGTTCCGTTCCGTTCCTTTCCGTTCCATTCCATTGCATTCCATTCCGTTTTACTCGGGTAGATTCCATTCGATTCGATTCCTTTCCATTCCATTCCATTCCATTCCATTCCGTTCTACTCGTGTTGATCATTCCCTTCCATTCCATTCCATTGCATTCCACTCAATTCCATTCGATTCCATTCCATTCCGCTCCGTTCTATTCGGGTTGATCATTCCTTTACATTCCATTCCATTCCATGCCATTACATTCCATTCCATTCCATTGCATTACATTCCATTCGATTCCATTCTACTCGGGTTGATTCCATTCTATTCCATTCAATTCCATTCAATTCCATTCCAATCCATTCCGTTCCATTCCATTCCATTCCATTCCATTCCATTCCGTTCTACTCGGGTTGATCATTCCATTCCATTCCATTCCATTCCATTCCATTCCATTCCATTCCATTCCATTCCATTCCATTCCATTCCATTCCGTTCTACTCGGGTTGATTCCATTCTATTCCATTCCATTCCATTCGATTCCATTCCATTCCATTCCATTCCACTCCATTCCGTTCTACTCGGGTTGATTCCATTCTGTTCCATTCCACTCCATTCCATTCCATTCCGTTCCATTCTACTCGGGTTGATTCCATTCTATTCCATTCCATTCCATTCGATTCCATTCGATTCCATTCCATTCCATTCCATTCCATTCCATTCCGTTCTACTCGGTTTCATTCCATTCCATTCCGTTCCGTTCCATTCCGTTCTGTTTCATTCCATTCCATTCCAATCCATTCCGTTCCACTCGGGTTGATTCCATTCTATTCTATTCCATTCCATTCGATTCTATTCCATTCCATTCCATTCCATTCCATTCCATTCCATTCCATTGCATTCCTTTCAACTCGGGTTGCTTCCATTCTATTCCACTCCATTCCATTCCATTCCATTCCATTCCATTCCATTCCATTCCATTCAATTCCATTCCATTCCAATCCGTTCTACTCGGTTTGATTCCATTCCATTCCGCTCCGTTCCATTCCGTTCCGTTCCGTTCTACTCGGGTTGATTCCACTCTATTCCATTCCATTCCATTCCATTCCGTTCTACTCGGGTTGATCATTCCATTCCATTCCATTCCATTCCATTCCATTCCATTCCTTTCCATTCCATTCCGTTGCGTTCTACTCGGGTTGATCATTCCATTCCATTCCGTTCAATTCCATTCCATTCCATTCCATTCCGTTCTACTCGGGTTGATTCCATTCTATTCCACTCCATTCCATTCCATTCCATTCCATTCTATTCCATTCCATTCCATTCCTTTCCCTTCCATTCCATTCCATTCCGTTCTACTCGGGTTGATTCCATTCTACTCCATTCCATTCCATTCAATTCCATTCCATTCCATTCCATTCCATTCCAATCCGTTCTACTCGGGTTGATTCCATTCCATTCCATTCCATTCCGTTCCGTTCCGCTCCGCTCCGTTCCGTTCTACTCGTGTTTATTCCATTCTATTCCATTCCATTCCATTCCATTCCATTCCATTCCATTCCATTCCATTCCATTCCATTCCGTTCCTTTCCATTCCGTTCTACTCGGGTTCATTCCATTCCATTCCATTCCATTCCATTCCATACCATTCCATTCCATTCTACTCGGGTTGATTCCATTCTATTCCATTCCATTCCATTCCATTCCATTCCATTCCGTTCTACTCGGGTAGATTCCATTCGATTCCATTCCATTCCATTCCATTCCGTTCTACTCTGGTTAGTCATTCCCATCCATTCCATTCCATTCCATTCGACTCCATTCGATTCGATTCCATTTCATTCCGCTCCGTTCTACTCGGATTGATCATTCTTTCCATTCCATTCCATTCCATTCCATTCCATTGCATTACATTCCGTTCTACTCGGGTCCATTCCATTCCATTCCATTCCATTCCATTCCATTCTACTCTGGTTGATTCCATTCTATTCCATTCCATTCCATTCCATTCCATTCCATTCCATTCCATTCCATTCCATTCCGTTCCATTCCATTCCGTTCCGCTCCGGTCCGTTCCGTTCTACTCGTGTTTATTCCATTCTATTCCATTCCATTCCATTCCATTCCATTCCATTCCATTCCATTCCGTTCTACTCGGGTTGATCATTCCATTCCATTCCATTCCACTCCATTCCATTCCATTCCTTTCCATTCCGTTCCGTTCTACTCGGGTTGATCATTCCTTTCCATTCCATTCCATTCCATTCCATTCCAATCCATTCCATTCTGTTCTACTCGGGTTCATTCCATTCCAATCCATTCCATTCCATTCCATACCATTCCATTCCGTTCTACTCGGGTTGATTCCATTCTATTCCATTCCATTCTATTCCATTCCATTCCATTCCGTTCTACTCGGGTAGATTCCATTCGATTCCATTCCATTCCATTCCATTCCATTCCATTCCATTCCGTTCTACTCGGGTTAGTCATTCCCTTCCATTCCATTCCATTCCATTCGACTCCATTCCATTCGATTCCATTTCATTCCACTCCGTTCTACTCGGATTGATCATTCCACTTCATTCCATTCCATTTCATTCCATTCCATTGCATTACATTCCGTTCTACTCGGGTCCATTCCATTCCATTCCATTCCATTCCATTCTACTCTGGTTGATTCCATTCTATTCCATTCCATTCCATTCCATTCCATTCCATTCCATTCCATTCCACTCCATTCCATTCCATTCCATTCCGTTCTAGTCGGGCTCATTCCATTCCGTTCCGTTCCGTTCCGGTCCGTTACGTTCCAATCCATTCCATTCCATTCCATTCCATTCCATTCCATTCCATTCCATTCCATTCCATTCCATTCCTTTCCACTCCATTCCATTCCATTCCATTCCATTGCATTCCATTCTATTCCTTTCCGTTCTGCTCGGGGTGATCATTGCATTCCATTCCATTCCATTCTATTCCATTCCATTCAATTCCATTCCGTTCTACTCGGGCTCATTCCATTCCATTCCATTCCATTCCATTCCATTCCATTCCATTCCATTCCATTCCATTCTACTCGGGTTGATTCCATTCTATTCCATTCCACTCCATTCGATTCCATTCGATTCCATTCGATTCCATACGATTCCATTCCATTCCGTTCCATTCCGTTCTACTCGGGTTCATTCAATTCCATTCCGTTCCGTTCCATTCCGTTCCGTTCCATTCCATTCCATTCCATTCCATTCCGTTCTTCTCGGGTTGATTCCATTCTATTCCATTCCATTCCATTCGAATCCATTCCATTCCATTCCATTCTATTCCATTCCATTCCGTTCTACCCGGGTTGATCATTCCATTCCATTCCATTCCATTCCATTCCATTCCATTCCATTCCATTCCATTCCTTTCCAGTCCATTCCGTTCTACTCGGGTTCATTCCATTCCGTTCAGTTCTGTTCCGTTCCATTCCAGTCCATTCCATTCCATTCCATTCCATTCCATTCCATTCCGTTCTACTCGGGTTGATTCCATTCTATTCCATTCCATTCCATTCCATTCGAATCGATTCCATTCCATTCCATTCCATTCCACTCCATTCCATTCGATTCCATTTCATTCCGCTCCGTTCAACTCGGATTGATCATTCCATTCCATTCCATTCTATTCCATGCCATTCCATTCCATTCCATTCCATTGCATTACATTCCGTTCTACTCGGGTCCATTCCATTCCATTCCATTGCATTCCATTCCATTCCATTCCTTTCCATTCCATTCTACTCGGGTTGATTCCATTCTATTCCATTCCATTCCATTCCATTCCATTCCATTCCATTCCATTCCGTTCTACTTGGGTTCATTCCGTTCCGTTCCGTTCCGTTCCGTTCCGTTCCGTTCCAATCCATTCCATTCCATTCCATTCCATTCCATTCCATTCCATTCCATTCCATTCCATTCCTTTCCATTCCATTCCATTCCATTCCATTCCATTCTATTCATTTCCGTTCTGCTCGGGTTGATCATTCCATTCCATTCCATTCCATTCTATTCCATTCCATTCCATTCCATTCCGTTCTACTCGGGTTGATTCCATTATATTCCATTCCATTCCATTCCATTCCATTCCATTCCATTCCATTCCATTCTATTCATTTCCGTTCTGCTCGGGTTGATCATTCCATTCCATTCGATTCCATTCGATTCCATTCGATTCCATTCGATTCCATTCCATTCCATTACATTCCGATCTACTCGGGATCATTCAATTCCATTCCGTTCCGTTCCATTCCGTTCCGTTTCATTCCATTCCATTCCATCCCATTCCATTCTTCTCGGGTTGATTCCATTCTATTCCATTCCATTCCATTCGATTCCATTCCATTCCATTCCATTCCATTCCATTCCATTCCATTCCGTTCTACTCGGGTTGATTCCATTCTATTCCATTCCACTCCTTTCCATTCCATTCCATTCCATTCCATTCCATTCCATTCCATTCCATTCCATTCCATTCCGTACTACTCGGGTTCATTCCATTCGATTCCGTTCCGTTCCGTTCCGTTCCATTCCATTGCATTCCATTCCGTTCTACTCGGGTAGATTCCATTCCATTCCATTCCATTCCATTCCATTCCATTCCATTCCATTCCATTCCATTCCATTCCATTCCGTTCTACTCGGGTTGATTCCATTCCGTTCCGTTCGGATCCGTTCCGTTCCGTTCCGTTCCGTTCTCCTCGGTTTGATTCCATTCTATTCCATTCCATTCCATTCCATTCCATTCCATTCCATTCCATTCCATTCCGTTGTAATCGGGTTGATCATTCCCTTCCATTCCATTCCATTCCATTCCATTCCACTCCATTCCATTCCGCTCCGTTCTATTCGGGTTGATCATTCCATTCCATTCCATTCCATTCCATTCCATTCCATTCCATTCCATTCCATTCCATTCCAATCCATTCCATTCTACTCGGGTTGATTCCATTCTATTCCATTCAATTCCATTCGATTCCATTCCATTCCACTCCGTTCCATTCCACTCCATTCCATTCCATTCCATTCCATTCCGTTCTACTCGGGTTCATTCCGTTCCGTTACGTTCCATTCCGTTCCGTTCCATTCCAATCCATTCCATTCCATTCCATTCCATTCCATTCCATTCTATTCCATTCCGTTCTGCTCGGGTTGATCATTCCATTCCATTCCATTCCATTCCAATCCATTTCATTCCGTTCTACTCGGGTTCTTTCCATTCCATTCCATTCCATTCCACTCCATACCATTCCATTCCGTTCTACTCGGGTTGATTCCATTCTATTCCATTCCATTCCATTCCATTCCATTCCATTCCATTCCATTCCATTCCATTCCATTCCACTCCATTCCATTCCATTCTATTCCGTTCTACTCTGGTTGATTCCATTCCGTTCCGTTCCGCTCCGTTCCGTTCCGTTCCGTTCTACTCGGTTTGATTCCATTCTATTCCATTCCATTCCATTCCATTCCATTCAATTCCATTCCGTTCTACTCGGGTTGGTCATTCCCTTCCATTCCATTCCATTCCATTCCACTCCATTCCATTCGATTCCATTTCATTCCGCTCCGTTCAACTCGGATTGATCTTTCCATTCCATTCCATTCCACTCCATGCCATTCCATTCCATTGCATTACATTCCGTTCAACTCGGGTCCATTCCATTCCATTCCATTCCATTCCATTCCATTCCATTCTACTCGGGTTGATTCCATTCTATTCCATTCCATTCCATTCCATTCCATTCCATTCCGTTCTACGTGGGTTCATTCCGTTCCGTTCCGTTCCGTTCCGTTCCGTTCCGTTCCGTTCCGTTCCATTCCATTCCATTCCATTCCATTCCATTCCATTCCATTCCATTCCATTCCATTCCTTTCCATTCCATTCCGTTCCGTTCCATTCCATTCCATTCCATTCCATTCAATTCATTTCCGTTCTGCTCGGGTTGATCATTCCATTCCATTCCAATTCATTCTATTCCATTCCATTCCATTCCATTCCATTCTACTCGGGTTGATTCCATTATATTCCATTCCATACCATTCCATTCCATTCCATTCCATTCCATTCCATTCTACTCGGGTTGATGCCATTCTATTCCATTCGATTCCATTCGATTCCATTCGATTCCATTCGATTCCATTCCATTCCATTCCATTACATTACATTCCGATCTACTCGGGATCATTCAATTCCATTCCGTTCCGTTCCATTCCGTTCCGTTCCATTCCATTCCATTCCATCCCATTCCATTCTTCTCGGGTTGATAAAAATTCTATTCCATTCCATTCCATTCGATTCCATTCCATTCCATTCCATTCCATTCCATTCCATTCCATTCCGTTCTACTCGGGTTGATTCCATTCTATTCCATTCCACTCCATTCCATTCCATTCCATTCCATTTCATTCCATTCCATTCCATTCCATTCCATTCCATTCCATTCCATTCCATTCCATTCCGTACTACTCGGGTTCATTCCATTCGATTCCGTTCCGTTCCGTTCCGTTCCGTTCCATTCCATTGCATTCCATTCCGTTCTACTCAGGTAGATTCCATTCGATTCCATTCCATTCCATTCCATTCCATTCCATTCCATTCCATTCCATTCCATTCCATTCCGTTCTACTCGGGTTGATTCCATTCCGTTCCGTTCGGTTCCGTTCCGTTCCGTTCCGTTCCGTTCTCCTCGGTTTGATTCCATTCTATTCCATTCCATTCCATTCCATTCCATTCCATTCCATCCCATTCCATTCCATTCCGTTCTAATCGGGTTGATCATTCCCTTCCATTCCTTTCCATTCCATTCCACTCCATTCCATTCGATTCCATTCCATTCCGCTCCGTTCTATTCGGGTTGATCATTCCATTCCATTCCATTCCATTCCATTCCATTCCATTCCAATCCATTCCATTCTACTCGGGTTGATTCCATTCTATTCCATTCAATTCCATTCGATTCCATTCCATTCCACTCCGTTCCATTCCATTCCATTCCATTCCATTCCATTCCGTTCTACTCGGGTTCATTCCGTTCCGTTACCTTCCATTCCATTCCGTTCCATTCCAATCCATTCCATTCCATTCCATTCCATTCCATTCCATTCCATTCTATTCCATTCCGTTCTGCTCGGGTTGATCATTCCATTCCATTCCATTCCATTCCATTCCATTCCATTCCATTCCATTCCATTCCATTCCGTTCTAATCGGGTGGATTCCATTATATTCCATTCCATTCCATTCCATTCCATTCCATTCCATTCCATTGCATTCCATTTCGTTCTACTCGGGTTCATTCCATTCCATTTCATTCCATTCCATTCCATTCCATTCCATTCCATTCCATTCCATTCTACTCGGGTTGATTCCATTCTATTCCATTCCATTCCATTCGATTCCATTCGATTTCATTCGATTCCATTCGATTCCATTCCATTCCATTCCATTCCGTTCTAATCGGGTTCATTCAATTCCATTCCGTTCCGTTCCATTCCGTTCCGTTCCATTCCATTCCATTCCATTCCATTCCGTTCTTCTCGGGTTGATTGCATTCTATTCCATTCCATTCCATTCCATTCCATTCCATTCCATTCCGTTCCATTGCATTCCATTGCGTACTACTCGGGTTGATCATTCCATTTCATTCCATTCCATTCCATTCCATTCCATTCCTTTCCAGTCCATTCCGTTCTACTCGTGTTCGTTCCATTCCGTTCCGTTCTGTTCCGTTCCGTTCCATTGCATTCCATTCCATTCCATTCCATTCCATTCCCTTCTACTCGGGTTGATTCTATTCTATTCCATTCCATTCCATTCGATTCCATTCCATTCCATTCCATTCCATTCCATTCCGTTCTACTCGGGTTGATTCCATTCTATTCCATTCCACTCCATTCCATTCCATTCCATTCCATTCCCTTCCATTGCATTCCATTCCATTCCATTCCATTCCATTCCATTCCATTCCGTACTACTCGGGTTCATTCCATTCGATTCCGTTCCGTTCCGTTCCGTTCCTTTCCGTTCCATTCCATTGCATTCCATTCCGTTTTACTCGGGTAGATTCCATTCGATTCCATTCCATTCCATTCCATTCCATTCCATTCCATTCCATTCCATTCCGTACTACTCGTGTTGATCATTCCCTTCCATTCCATTACATTGCATTCCACTTAATTCCATTCGATTCCATTCCATTCCGCTCCGTTCTATTCGGGTTGATCATTCCTTTACATTCCATTCCATTCCATGCCATTCCATTCCATTCCATTCCATTGCATTCCATTCCGTACTACTCGGGTTCATTCCATTCGATTCCGTTCCGTTCCGTTCCGTTCCTTTCCGTTCCATTCCATTGCATTCCATTCCGTTCTACTCAGGTAGATTCCATTCGATTCCATTCCATTCCATTCCATTCCATTCCATTCCATTCCATTCCATTCCATTCCATTCCGTTCTACTCGGGTTGATTCCATTCCGTTCCGTTCGGTTCCGTTCCGTTCCGTTCCGTTCCGTTCTCCTCGGTTTGATTCCATTCTATTCCATTCCATTCCATTCCATTCCATTCCATTCCATTCCATTCCATTCCGTTGTAATCGGGTTGATCATTCCCTTCCATTCCATTCCATTCCATTCCATTCCACTCCATTCCATTCCGCTCCGTTCTATTCGGGTTGATCATTCCATTCCATTCCATTCCATTCCATTCCATTCCATTCCATTCCATTCCAATCCATTCCATTCTACTCGGGTTGATTCCATTCTATTCCATTCAATTCCATTCGATTCCATTCCATTCCACTCCGTTCCATTCCATTCCATTCCATTCCATTCCATTCCATTCCGTTCTACTCGGGTTCATTCCGTTCCGTTACGTTCCATTCCGTTCCGTTCCATTCCAATCCATTCCATTCCATTCCATTCCATTCCATTCCATTCTATTCCATTCCGTTCTGCTCGGGTTGATCATTCCATTCCATTCCATTCCATTCCAATCCATTTCATTCCGTTCTACTCGGGTTCTTTCCATTCCATTCCATTCCATTCCACTCCATACCATTCCATTCCGTTCTACTCGGGTTGATTCCATTCTATTCCATTCCATTCCATTCCATTCCATTCCATTCCATTCCATTCCATTCCATTCCATTCCACTCCATTCCATTCCATTCTATTCCGTTCTACTCTGGTTGATTCCATTCCGTTCCATTCCGCTCCGTTCCGTTCCGTTCCGTTCTACTCGGTTTGATTCCATTCTATTCCATTCCATTCCATTCCATTCCATTCAATTCCATTCCGTTCTACTCGGGTTGGTCATTCCCTTCCATTCCATTCCATTCCATTCCACTCCATTCCATTCGATTCCATTTCATTCCGCTCCGTTCAACTCGGATTGATCTTTCCATTCCATTCCATTCCACTCCATGCCATTCCATTCCATTGCATTACATTCCGTTCAACTCGGGTCCATTCCATTCCATTCCATTCCATTCCATTCCATTCCATTCTACTCGGGTTGATTCCATTCTATTCCATTCCATTCCATTCCATTCCATTCCATTCCGTTCTACGTGGGTTCATTCCGTTCCGTTCCGTTCCGTTCCGTTCCGTTCCGTTCCGTTCCGTTCCATTCCATTCCATTCCATTCCATTCCATTCCATTCCATTCCATTCCATTCCATTCCTTTCCATTCCATTCCGTTCCGTTCCATTCCATTCCATTCCATTCCATTCAATTCATTTCCGTTCTGCTCGGGTTGATCATTCCATTCCATTCCAATTCATTCTATTCCATTCCATTCCATTCCATTCCATTCTACTCGGGTTGATTCCATTATATTCCATTCCATACCATTCCATTCCATTCCATTCCATTCCATTCCATTCTACTCGGGTTGATGCCATTCTATTCCATTCGATTCCATTCGATTCCATTCGATTCCATTCGATTCCATTCCATTCCATTCCATTACATTACATTCCGATCTACTCGGGATCATTCAATTCCATTCCGTTCCGTTCCATTCCGTTCCGTTCCATTCCATTCCATTCCATCCCATTCCATTCTTCTCGGGTTGATAAAAATTCTATTCCATTCCATTCCATTCGATTCCATTCCATTCCATTCCATTCCATTCCATTCCATTCCATTCCATTCCATTCCTTTCTACTCGGGTTGATTCCATTCTATTCCATTCCACTCCATTCCATTCCATTCCATTCCATTTCATTCCATTCCATTCCATTCCATTCCATTCCATTCCATTCCATTCCATTCCATTCCGTACTACTCGGGTTCATTCCATTCGATTCCGTTCCGTTCCGTTCCGTTCCGTTCCATTCCATTGCATTCCATTCCGTTCTACTCAGGTAGATTCCATTCGATTCCATTCGATTCCATTCCATTCCATTCCATTCCATTCCATTCCATTCCATTCCATTCCGTTCTACTCGGGTTGATTCCATTCCGTTCCGTTCGGTTCCGTTCCGTTCCGTTCCGTTCCGTTCTCCTCGGTTTGATTCCATTCTATTCCATTCCATTCCATTCCATTCCATTCCATTCCATCCCATTCCATTCCATTCCGTTCTAATCGGGTTGATCATTCCCTTCCATTCCTTTCCATTCCATTCCACTCCATTCCATTCGATTCCATTCCATTCCGCTCCGTTCTATTCGGGTTGATCATTCCATTCCATTCCATTCCATTCCATTCCATTCCATTCCAATCCATTCCATTCTACTCGGGTTGATTCCATTCTATTCCATTCAATTCCATTCGATTCCATTCCATTCCACTCCGTTCCATTCCATTCCATTCCATTCCATTCCATTCCGTTCTACTCGGGTTCATTCCGTTCCGTTACCTTCCATTCCATTCCGTTCCATTCCAATCCATTCCATTCCATTCCATTCCATTCCATTCTATTCCATTCCGTTCTGCTCGGGTTGATCATTCCATTCCATTCCATTCCATTCCATTCCATTCCATTCCATTCCATTCCATTCCATTCCGTTCTAATCGGGTGGATTCCATTATATTCCATTCCATTCCATTCCATTCCATTCCATTCCATTCCATTCCATTGCATTCCATTTCGTTCTACTCGGGTTCATTCCATTCCATTTCATTCCATTACATTCCATTCCATTCCATTCCATTCCATTCCATTCTACTCGGGTTGATTCCATTCTATTCCATTCCATTCCATTCGATTCCATTCGATTTCATTCGATTCCATTCGATTCCATTCCATTCCATTCCATTCCGTTCTAATCGGGTTCATTCAATTCCATTCCGTTCCGTTCCATTCCGTTCCGTTCCATTCCATTCCATTCCATTCCATTCCGTTCTTCTCGGGTTGATTGCATTCTATTCCATTCCATTCCATTCCATTCCATTCCATTCCATTCCGTTCCATTGCATTCCATTGCGTACTACTCGGGTTGATCATTCCATTTCATTCCATTCCATTCCATTCCATTCCATTCCTTTCCAGTCCATTCCGTTCTACTCGGGTTCATTCCATTCCGTTCCGTTCTGTTCCGTTCCGTTCCATTGCATTCCATTCCATTCCATTCCATTCCATTCCCTTCTACTCGGGTTGATTCTATTCTATTCCATTCCATTCCATTCGATTCCATTCCATTCCATTCCATTCCATTCCATTCCGTTCTACTCGGGTTGATTCCATTCTATTCCATTCCACTCCATTCCATTCCATTCCATTCCATTCCCTTCCATTGCATTCCATTCCATTCCATTCCATTCCATTCCATTCCATTCCGTACTACTCGGGTTCATTCCATTCGATTCCGTTCCGTTCCGTTCCGTTCCTTTCCGTTCCATTCCATTGCATTCCATTCCGTTTTACTCGGGTAGATTCCATTCGATTCCATTCCATTCCATTCCATTCCATTCCATTCCATTCCATTCCATTCCGTTCTACTCGTGTTGATCATTCCCTTCCATTCCATTACATTGCATTCCACTTAATTCCATTCGATTCCATTCCATTCCGCTCCGTTCTATTCGGGTTGATCATTCCTTTACATTCCATTCCATTCCATGCCATTCCATTCCATTCCATTCCATTGCATTCCATTCCGTACTACTCGGGTTCATTCCATTCGATTCCGTTCCGTTCCGTTCCGTTCCGTTCCATTCCATTGCATTCCATTCCGTTCTACTCAGGTAGATTCCATTCGATTCCATTCCATTCCATTCCATTCCATTCCATTCCATTCCATTCCATTCCATTCCGTTCTACTCGGGTTGATTCCATTCCGTTCCGTTCGGTTCCGTTCCGTTCCGTTCCGTTCCGTTCTCCTCGGTTTGATTCCATTCTATTCCATTCCATTCCATTCCATTCCATTCCATTCCATTCCATTCCGTTCTAATCGGGTTGATCATTCCCTTCCATTCCATTCCATTCCATTCCACTCCATTCCATTCGATTCCATTCCATTCCGCTCCGTTCTATTCGGGTTGATCATTCCATTCCATTCCATTCCATTCCATTCCATTCCATTCCATTCCATTCCATTCCATTCCAATCCATTCCATTCTACTCGGGTTGATTCCATTCTATTCCATTCAATTCCATTCGATTCCATTCCATTCCACTCCGTTCCATTCCATTCCATTCCATTCCATTCCATTCCATTCCGTTCTACTCGGGTTCATTCCATTCCGTTACGTTCCATTCCGTTTCGTTCCATTCCAATCCATTCCATTCCATTCCATTCCATTCCATTCCATTCCATTCCATTCCATTCTATTCCATTCCGTTCTGCTCGGGTTGATCATTCCATTCCATTCCATTCCATTCCATTCCATTCCATTCCATTCCATTCCATTCCATTCCATTCCATTCCATTCCGTTCTAATCGGGTGGATTCCATTATATTCCATTCCATTCCATTCCATTCCATTCCATTCCATTCCATTCCATTCCATTGCATTCCATTTCGTTCTACTCGGGTTCATTCCATTCCATTTCATTCCATTCCATTCCATTCCATTCCATTCCATTCCATTCCATTCCATTCTACTCGGGTTGATTCCATTCTATTCCATTCCATTCCATTCGATTCCATTCGATTTCATTCGATTCCATTCGACTCCATTCCATTCCATTCCATTCCGTTCTACTCGGGTTCATTCAATTCCATTCCGTTCCGTTCCATTCCGTTCCGTTCCATTCCATTCCATTCCATTCCATTCCATTCCGTTCTTCTCGGGTTGATTCCATTCTATTCCATTCCATTCCATTCCATTCCATTCCATTCCATTCCGTTCCATTGCATTCCATTGCGTACTACTCGGGTTGATCATTCCATTTCATTCCATTCCATTCCATTCCATTCCATTCCATTCCATTCCAGTCCATTCCGTTCTACTCGGGTTCATTCCATTCCGTTCCGTTCTGTTCCGTTCCGTTCCATTGCATTCCATTCCATTCCATTCCATTCCCTTCTACTCGGGTTGATTCTATTCTATTCCATTCCATTCCATTCGATTCCATTCCATTCCATTCCATTCCATTCCATTCCATTCCATTCCATTCCGTTCTACTCGGGTTGATTCCATTCTATTCCATTCCACTCCATTCCATTCCATTCCATTCCATTCCATTCCCTTCCATTGCATTCCATTCCATTCCATTCCATTCCGTACTACTCGGGTTCATTCCATTCGATTCCGTTCCGTTCCGTTCCGTTCCTTTCCGTTCCATTCCATTGCATTCCATTCCGTTTTACTCGGGTAGATTCCATTCGATTCCATTCCATTCCATTCCATTCCATTCCATTCCGTTCTACTCGTGTTGATCATTCCCTTCCATTCCATTCCATTGCATTCCACTCAATTCCATTCGATTCCATTCCATTCCGCTCCGTTCTATTCGGGTTGATCATTCCTTTACATTCCATTCCATTCCATGCCATTACATTCCATTCCATTCCATTGCATTACATTCCATTCGATTCCATTCTACTCGGGTTGATTCCATTCTATTCCATTCAATTCCATTTAATTCTATTCCAATCCATTCCGTTCCATTCCATTCCATTCCATTCCATTCCATTCCGTTCTACTCGGGTTGATCATTCCATTCCATTCCATTCCATTCCATTCCATTCCATTCCATTCCATTCCATTCCGTTCTAATCGGGATGATTCCATTATATTCCATTCCATTCCATTCCATTCCATTCCATTCCATTCCATTCCATTCCATTCCATTCCATTCCATTCCGTTCTACTCGGGTTGATTCCATTCTATTCCATTCCATTCCATTCGATTCCATTCCATTCCATTCCATTCCACTCCATTCCGTTCTACTCGGGTTGATTCCATTCTGTTCCATTCCACTCCATTCCATTCCATTCCGTTCCATTCTACTCGGGTTGATTCCATTCTATTCCATTCCATTCCATTCGATTCCATTCGATTCCATTCCATTCCATTCCATTCCATTCCATTCCGTTCTACTCGGTTTCATTCCATTCCATTCCGTTCCGTTCCATTCCGTTCTGTTTCATTCCATTCCATTCCATTCCATTCCGTTCCACTCGGGTTGATTCCATTCTATTCTATTCCATTCCATTCGATTCTATTCCATTCCATTCCATTCCATTCCATTCCATTCCATTCCATTCCATTCCTTTCAACTCGGGTTGCTTCCATTCTATTCCACTCCATTCCATTCCGTTCCATTCCATTCCATTCCATTCCATTCCATTCAATTCCATTCCATTCCAATCCGTTCTACTCGGTTTGATTCCATTCCATTCCGCTCCATTCCGTTCCGTTCCGTTCCGTTCTACTCGGGTTGATTCCACTCTATTCCATTCCATTCCATTCCATTCCGTTCTACTCGGGTTGATCATTCCATTCCATTCCATTCCATTTCATTCCATTCCATTCCTTTCCATTCCATTCCGTTGCGTTCTACTCGGGTTGATCATTCCATTCCATTCCGTTCAATTCCATTCCATTCCATTCCATTCCATTCCATTCCGTTCTACTCGGGTTGATTCCATTCTATTCCACTCCATTCCATTCCATTCCATTCCATTCTATTCCATTCCATTCCATTCCTTTCCCTTCCATTCCATTCCATTCCCTTCTACTCGGGTTGATTCCATTCTACTCCATTCCATTCCATTCAATTCCATTCCATTCCATTCCATTCCATTCCATTCCGTTCTTCTCGGGTTGATTCCATTCTATTCCATTCCATTCCATTCGATTCCATTCCATTCCATTCCATTCCATTCCATTGCATTCCATTCCGTTGTACTCGTGTTGATTCCATTCCATTCCATTCCATTCCGTTCCGTTCCGCTCCGTTCCGTTCCGTTCTACTCGTGTTTATTCCATTCTATTCCATTCCATTCCATTCCATTCCATTCCATTCCATTCCATTCCATTCCATTCCATTCCGTTCCTTTCCATTCCGTTCTACTCGGGTTCATTCCATTCCATTCCATTCCATTCCATTCTACTCGGGTTGATTCCATTCTATTCCATTCCATTCCATTCCATTCCATTCCATTCCGTTCTACTCGGGTAGATTCCATTCGATTCCATTCCATTCCATTCCATTCCATTCCATTCCGTTCTACTCTGGTTAGTCATTCCCATCCATTCCATTCCATTCCATTCGACTCCATTCCATTCGATTCCATTTCATT
Source organism: Gorilla gorilla gorilla (assembly GCF_029281585.2). Lineage (NCBI taxonomy): Eukaryota > Metazoa > Chordata > Mammalia > Primates > Hominidae > Gorilla > Gorilla gorilla. The sequence goes on from NC_073239.2 coordinate 61,130,356, forward strand.
CCGCTCCGTTCTACTCGGATTGATCATTCTTTCCATTCCATTCCATTCCATTGCATTACATTCCGTTCTACTCGGGTCCATTCCATTCCATTCCATTCCATTCCATTCCATTCTACTCTGGTTGATTCCATTCTATTCCATTCCATTCCATTCCATTCCATTCCATTCCATTCCATTCCATTCCATTCCGTTCCATTCCATTCCGTTCCGCTCCGGTCCGTTCCGTTCTACTCGTGTTTATTCCATTCTATTCCATTCCATTCCATTCCATTCCATTCCATTCCATTCCATTCCATTCCGTTCTACTCGGGTTGATCATTCCATTCCATTCCATTCCACTCCATTCCATTCCATTCCTTTCCATTCCGTTCCGTTCTACTCGGGTTGATCATTCCTTTCCATTCCATTCCATTCCATTCCATTCCAATCCATTCCATTCTGTTCTACTCGGGTTCATTCCATTCCAATCCATTCCATTCCATTCAATACCATTGCATTCCGTTCTACTCGGGTTTATTCCATTGTATTCCATTCCACTCCATTCCATTCCATTCCATTCCATTCCCTTCCATTGCATTCCATTCCATTCCATTCCATTCCATTCCGTACTACTCGGGTTCATTCCATTCGATTCCGTTCCGTTCCGTTCCGTTCCTTTCCGTTCCATTCCATTGCATTCCATTCCGTTTTACTCGGGTAGATTCCATTCGATTCCATTCCATTCCATTCCATTCCATTCCATTCCATTCCGTTCTACTCGTGTTGATCATTCCCTTCCATTCCATTCCATTGCATTCCACTCAATTCCATTCGATTCCATTCCATTCCGCTCCGTTCTATTCGGGTTGATCATTCCTTTACATTCCATTCCATTCCATGCCATTACATTCCATTCCATTCCATTGCATTACATTCCATTCGATTCCATTCTACTCGGGTTGATTCCATTCTATTCCATTCAATTCCATTCAATTCCATTCCAATCCATTCCGTTCCATTCCATTCCATTCCATTCCATTCCATTCCGTTCTACTCGGGTTGATCATTCCATTCCATTCCATTCCATTCCATTCCATTCCATTCCATTCCGTTCTAATCGGGATGATTCCATTATATTCCATTCCATTCCATTCCATTCCATTCCATTCCATTCCATTCCATTCCATTCCATTCCGTTCTACTCGGGTTGATTCCATTCTATTCCATTCCATTCCATTCGATTCCATTCCATTCCATTCCATTCCACTCCATTCCGTTCTACTCGGGTTGATTCCATTCTGTTCCATTCCACTCCATTCCATTCCATTCCGTTCCATTCTACTCGGGTTGATTCCATTCTATTCCATTCCATTCCATTCGATTCCATTCGATTCCATTCCATTCCATTCCATTCCATTCCATTCCGTTCTCGGTTTCATTCCATTCCATTCCGTTCCGTTCCATTCCGTTCTGTTTCATTCCATTCCATTCCATTCCATTCCGTTCCACTCGGGTTGATTCCATTCTATTCTATTCCATTCCATTCGATTCCATTCCATTCCATTCCATTCCATTCCATTCCATTCCATTCCATTCCATTCCATTCCATTCCATTCCTTTCAACTCGGGTTGCTTCCATTCTATTCCACTCCATTCCATTCCATTCCATTCCATTCCATTCCATTCCATTCCATTCAATTCCATTCCATTCCAATCCGTTCTACTCGGTTTGATACCATTCCATTCCGCTCCGTTCCGTTCCGTTCCGTTCCGTTCTACTCGGGTTGATTCCACTCTATTCCATTCCATTCCATTCCATTCCGTTCTACTCGGGTTGATCATTCCATTCCATTCCATTCCATTCCATTCCATTCCATTCCTTTCCATTCCATTCCGTTGCGTTCTACTCGGGTTGATCATTCCATTCCATTCCGTTCAATTCCATTCCATTCCATTCCATTCCGTTCTACTCGGGTTGATTCCATTCTATTCCACTCCATTCCATTCCATTCCATTCCATTCTATTCCATTCCATTCCATTCCTTTCCCTTCCATTCCATTCCATTCCGTTCTACTCGGGTTGATTCCATTCTACTCCATTCCATTCCATTCAATTCCATTCCATTCCATTCCATTCCATTCCATTCCGTTCTTCTCGGGTTGATTCCATTCTATTCCATTCCATTCCATTCGATTCCATTCCATTCCATTCCATTCCATTCCATTGCATTCCATTCCGTTGTACTCGGGTTGATTCCATTCCATTCCATTCCATTCCGTTCCGTTCCGCTCCGTTCCGTTCCGTTCTACTCGTGTTTATTCCATTCTATTCCATTCCATTCCATTCCATTCCATTCCATTCCATTCCATTCCATTCCATTCCGTTCCTTTCCATTCCGTTCTACTCGGGTTCATTCCATTCCATTCCATTCCATTCCATTCCATACCATTCCATTCCATTCTACTCGGGTTGATTCCATTCTATTCCATTCCATTCCATTCCATTCCATTCCATTCCATTCATTTCTACTCGGGTAGATTCCATTCGATTCCATTCCATTCCATTCCATTCCATTCCATTCCGTTCTACTCTGGTTACTCATTCCCATCCATTCCATTCCATTCCATTCGACTCCATTCCATTCGATTCCATTTCATTCCGCTCCGTTCTACTCGGATTGATCATTCTTTCCATTCCATTCCATTCCATTCCATTCCATTGCATTACATTCCGTTCTACTCGGGTCCATTCCATTCCATTCCATTCCATTCCATTCCATTCTACTCTGGTTGATTCCATTCTATTCCATTCCATTCCATTCCATTCCATTCCATTCCATTCCATTCCATTCCATTCCGTTCCATTCCATTCCGTTCCGCTCCGGTCCGTTCCGTTCTACTCGTGTTTATTCCATTCTATTCCATTCCATTCCATTCCATTCCATTCCTTTCCATTCCGTTCCGTTCTACTCGGGTTGATCATTCCTTTCCATTCCATTCCATTCCATTCCATTCCAATCCATTCCATTCTGTTCTACTCGGGTTCATTCCATTCCAATCCATTCCATTCCATTCCATACCATTCCATTCCGTTCTACTCGGGTTGATTCCATTCTATTCCATTCCATTCTATTCCATTCCATTCCATTCCGTTCTACTCGGGTAGATTCCATTCGATTCCATTCCATTCCATTCCATTCCATTCCATTCCATTCCGTTCTACTCGGGTTAGTCATTCCCTTCCATTCCATTCCATTCCATTCGACTCCATTCCATTCGATTCCATTTCATTCCACTCCGTTCTACTCGGATTGATCATTCCACTTCATTCCATTCCATTTCATTCCATTCCATTGCATTACATTCCGTTCTACTCGGGTCCATTCCATTCCATTCCATTCCATTCCATTCTACTCTGGTTGATTCCATTCTATTCCATTCCATTCCATTCCATTCCATTCCATTCCATTCCACTCCATTCCATTCCATTCCATTCCGTTCTAGTCGGGCTCATTCCATTCCGTTCCGTTCCGTTCCGGTCCGTTACGTTCCAATCCATTCCATTCCATTCCATTCCGTTCCATTCCATTCCACTCCATTCCTTTCCACTCCATTCCATTCCATTCCATTCCATTGCATTCCATTCTATTCCTTTCCGTTCTGCTCGGGGTGATCATTGCATTCCATTCCATTCCATTCTATTCCATTCCATTCAATTCCATTCCGTTCTACTCGGGCTCATTCCATTCCATTCCATTCCATTCCATTCCATTCCATTCCATTCCATTCCATTCCATTGCATTCCGTTCTGCTCGGGTTGATCTTTCCATTCCATTCCATTCCATTCCATTCCATTCAATTCCATTCCATTCCATTCCATTCCTTTCCATTCCATTCGATTCCATTCCATTCCATTCCATTCCATTCCGTTCTACTCGGGTTGATTCCATTCCGTTACGTTCCGCTCCGTTCCGTTCCGTTCTACTTGGGTTTACTCCATTCTATTCCATTCCATTGCATTCCATTCCATTCCATTCCATTCCATTCCATTCCATTCCATTCCATTCCATTCCGTTCTGCTCGGGTTGATCATTCCATTCCATTCCATTCCATTCCATTCTATTCCATTCCATTCCACTCCATTCCATTCCATTCCATTCCATTCCGTTCCACTCCATTCCACTCCTTTCCAATCCATTCCATTCCATTCCATTCCATTCCGTTCCACTCCATTCCACTCCTTTCCAATCCATTCCATTCCATTCCATTCCATTCCATTCCGTTCCACTCCTTTCCATTCCATTCCATTCCATTCCATTCCATTCCATTCCATTCCATTCCACTCCTTTCCATTCCATTCCATTCCATTCCATTCCATTCCATTCCATTCCATTCCATTCCACTCCATTCCACTCCTTTCCAATCCATTCCATTCCATTCCATTCCATTCCATTCCACTCCTTTCCATTCCATTCCATTCCATTCCATTCCATTCCATTCCATTCCATTCCATTCCACTCCATTCCATTCCATTCCATTCCATTCTATTCCGTTCCGTTCTGCTCGGGTTGATCATTCCATTCCATTCCATTCCATTCCATTCCATTCCATTCCATTCCGTTCTACTCGGGTTGATTCCATTCTATTCAATTCCATTCCAATCCATTCCGCTCCATTCCATTCCATTCCATTCCATTCCGTTCTACTCGTGTTCATTCCATTCCATTCCTTTCTGTTCCATTCCGTTCCGTTCCATTCCATTCCATTCCATTCCATTCCATTCCATTCCATTCCATTCCATTCCGTTCTACTCGGGTTGATTCCATTCCGTTCCGTTCCGTTCCGTTCCGTTCCGTTCTACTCGGGTTGATTCCATTCTATTCCATTCCTTTCCATTCCATTCCATTCCATTCCATTCCATTCCATTCCATTCCATTCCATTCCATTCAATTCCATTCCATTCCTCTCTGTTCCATTCCATTCCGTTCTACTTGGGTTGATCATGCCATTCCATTCCATTCCATTCCATTCAATTCCATTCCGTTCCGTTCTACTCGGGTGGATCATTCCATTCCATTCCATTCCATTCCATTCCATTCCATTCCATTCCATTCCATTCCATTCCGTTCCGTTCTACTCGGGTTGATTCCATTCTATTCCATTCCATTCCATTCGATTCCACTCGATTCCATTCGATTCCGTTCGATTCCATTCCATTGCATTCCATTCCATTCCATTCCGTTCTACTCGTGTTGATTCCTTTCCACTCCATTCCTTTCCGTTCCATTCCTTTCCGTTCCATTCCATTCCATTCCATTCCATTCCGTTCAACTCGGGTTGATTCCATTCTATTCCATTTCATTCCATTCCATTCGATTCCATTCCATTCCATTCCATTCCATTCCATTCCATTCCATTCCATTCCATTCCATTCCATTCCGTTCTACTCGGGTTGATTCCATTCTATTCCATTCCATTCCATTCCATTCCATTCCATTCCATTCCATTCCATTCCATTCAATTCCATACCAATCCATTCCATTCCATTGCATTTCTTTCTACTCGGGTTCATTCCGTTCCGTTCCGTTCTGTTCCGTTCCATTCCATTCCATTCCTTTCTACTCGGGTTGATTCCATTCTATTCCATTCCATTCCATTCGATTCCATTCCATTCGATTCCATTCCATTCCAATCCATTCCATTCCATTGCATTCCATTCCGTTCTACTCGGGTTCTTTCCATTCCATTCCGTTGCGTTCCATTCCATTCCATTCGATTCCATTCCATTCCGTTCTACTCGGGTTGATTCCATTCTATTCCATTCCATTCCATTCGATTCCATTCTATTCCATTCCATTCCATTCCATTCCATTCCATTCCATTCCATTCCATTCTATTCTACTCGGGTTGATTCCATTCCATTCCATTGCATTCTGTTCCGTTCCATTCTGTTCCGTTCCGTTCCGTTCTACTCTGGTTGATTCCATTCTATTCCATTCCATTCCATTCCATTCCATTCCATTCCATTACATTCCGTTTTACTTGGGTTGATCATTCCATTCCATTCCATTCCTTTCCATTCCATTCCGTTCCGTTCTGCTCGGGTTGTTCATTCCATTCCATTCCATTCCATTCCATTCCATTCCATTCCATTCCATTCCATTCCATTCCATTCCATTCCGATCTACTCGGGTTGATTCCATTCCGTTCTGTTCCGCTCCGTTCCGTTCCGTTCTACTCGGGTTTACTCCATTCTATTCCATTCCATTGCATTCCATTCCATTCCATTCCATTCCATTCCATTCCATTGCATTCCGTTCTGCTCGGGTTGATCTTTCCATTCCATTCCATTCCATTCCATTCCATTCAATTCCATTCCATTCCATTCCATTCCTTTCCATTCCATTCGATTCCATTCCATTCCATTCCATTCCATTCCGTTCTACTCGGGTTGATTCCATTCCGTTACGTTCCGCTCCGTTCCGTTCCGTTCTACTTGGGTTTACTCCATTCTATTCCATTCCATTGCATTCCATTCCATTCCATTCCATTCCATTCCATTCCATTCCATTCCATTCCATTCCGTTCTGCTCGGGTTGATCATTCCATTCCATTCCATTCCATTCCATTCTATTCCATTCCATTCCACTCCATTCCATTCCATTCCATTCCATTCCGTTCCACTCCATTCCACTCCTTTCCAATCCATTCCATTCCATTCCATTCCATTCCGTTCCACTCCATTCCACTCCTTTCCAATCCATTCCATTCCATTCCATTCCATTCCATTCCACTCCTTTCCATTCCATTCCATTCCATTCCATTCCATTCCATTCCACTCCTTTCCATTCCATTCCATTCCATTCCATTCCATTCCATTCCATTCCATTCCATTCCATTCCACTCCATTCCACTCCTTTCCAATCCATTCCATTCCATTCCATTCCATTCCATTCCACTCCTTTCCATTCCATTCCATTCCATTCCATTCCATTCCATTCCATTCCATTCCACTCCATTCCATTCCATTCCATTCCATTCTATTCCGTTCCGTTCTGCTCGGGTTGATCATTCCATTCCATTCCATTCCATTCCATTCCATTCCATTCCATTCCGTTCTACTCGGGTTGATTCCATTCTATTCAATTCCATTCCAATCCATTCCGCTCCATTCCATTCCATTCCATTCCATTCCGTTCTACTCGTGTTCATTCCATTCCATTCCTTTCTGTTCCATTCCGTTCCGTTCCATTCCATTCCATTCCATTCCATTCCATTCCATTCCATTCCATTCCATTCCGTTCTACTCGGGTTGATTCCATTCCGTTCCGTTCCGTTCCGTTCCGTTCCGTTCTACTCGGGTTGATTCCATTCTATTCCATTCCTTTCCATTCCATTCCATTCCATTCCATTCCATTCCATTCCATTCCATTCCATTCCATTCAATTCCATTCCATTCCTCTCTGTTCCATTCCATTCCGTTCTACTTGGGTTGATCATGCCATTCCATTCCATTCCATTCCATTCAATTCCATTCCGTTCCGTTCTACTCGGGTGGATCATTCCATTCCATTCCATTCCATTCCATTCCATTCCATTCCATTCCATTCCATTCCATTCCGTTCCGTTCTACTCGGGTGGATCATTCCATTCCATTCCATTCCATTCCATTCCATTCCATTCCATTCCATTCCATTCCATTCCGTTCCGTTCTACTCGGGTTGATTCCATTCTATTCCATTCCATTCCATTCGATTCCACTCGATTCCATTCGATTCCGTTCGATTCCATTCCATTGCATTCCATTCCATTCCATTCCGTTCTACTCGTGTTGATTCCTTTCCACTCCATTCCTTTCCGTTCCATTCCTTTCCGTTCCATTCCATTCCATTCCATTCCATTCCGTTCAACTCGGGTTGATTCCATTCTATTCCATTTCATTCCATTCCATTCGATTCCATTCCATTCCATTCCATTCCATTCCATTCCATTCCATTCCATTCCATTCCATTCCGTTCTACTCGGGTTGATTCCATTCTATTCCATTCCATTCCATTCCATTCCATTCCATTCCATTCCATTCCATTCAATTCCATACCAATCCATTCCATTCCATTGCATTTCTTTCTACTCGGGTTCATTCCGTTCCGTTCCGTTCTGTTCCGTTCCATTCCATTCCATTCCTTTCTACTCGGGTTGATTCCATTCTATTCCATTCCATTCCATTCGATTCCATTCCATTCGATTCCATTCCATTCCAATCCATTCCATTCCATTGCATTCCATTCCGTTCTACTCGGGTTCTTTCCATTCCATTCCGTTGCGTTCCATTCCATTCCATTCGATTCCATTCCATTCCGTTCTACTCGGGTTGATTCCATTCTATTCCATTCCATTCCATTCCATTCCATTCCATTCCATTCCGTTCTACTCGGGTTGATCATTCCATTCCATTCCATTCCATTCCATTCCATTCCATTCAGTTCTACTCGGGTGGATCATTCCATTCCATTCCATTCCGTTCCATTCCATTCCATTCCATTCCATTCCGTTCTACTCGGGTTGATTCCATTCTATTCCATTCCAATCCATTAGATTCCATTTTATTCCATTCCATTCCATTCCATTCCATTCCATTCCATTCCATTCCATTCCATTCCATTCCGTTCCATTCTACTCGGGTTGATCATTCCTTTCCATTCCATTCCATTCCAATCCATTCCATTCCGTTCTACTCGGGTTCTTTCCATTCCATTCCATTCCATTCCACTCCATACCATTCCATTCCGTTCTACTCGGGTTGATTCCATTCTATTCCATTCCATTCCATTCCATTCCATTCCATTCCTTTCCGTTCCATTCCATTCCTTTCCATTCCATTCCGTTCTACTCGGGTTGATTCCATTGTATTCCATTCCACTCCATTCCATTCCATTCCATTCCATTCCATTCCATTCCATTCCGTACTACTCGGGTTCATTCCATTCGATTCCGTTCCGTTCCGTTCCGTTCTGTTCCATTCCATTGCATTCCATTCCGTTCTACTCGGGTAGATTCCATTCGATTCGATTCCATTCCATTCCATTCCATTCCATTCCATTCCATTCCATTCCGTTCTTCTCGGGTTGATTCCATTCCGTTCCGTTCGGTTCCGTTCCGTTCCGTTCCGTTCCGTTCTTCTCGGTTTGATTCCTTTCTATTCCATTCCATTCCATTCCATTCCATTCCATTCCATTCCGTTCTAATCGGGTTGATCATTCCGTTCCATTCCATTCCATTCCATTCCATTCCACTCCATTCCTTTCGATTCCATTCCATTCCGCTCCGTTCTATTCGGGTTAATCATTCCATTCCATTCCATTCCATTCCATTCCAATCCATTCCATTCCATTCCATTCCATTCCATTCTACTCGGGTTGATTCCATTCTATTCCATTCAATTCCATTCGATTCCATTCCATTCCACTCCGTTCCATTCCATTCCATTCCATTCCACTCCGTTCCATTCCATTCCATTCCATTCCATTCCATTCCATTCCATTCCGTTCTACTTGGGTTCATTCCGTTCCGTTACGTTCCATTCCGTTCCGTTCCGTTCCAATCCATTCCATTCCATTCCATTCCATTCCATTCCATTCTATTCCATTCCGTTCTGCTCGGGTTGATCATTCCATTCCATTCCATTCCATTCCATTCCATTCCATTCCGTTCTAATCGGGTGGATTCCATTATATTCCATTCCATTCCATTCCATTCCATTCCATTCCATTCCATTCCATTCCATTCCATTGCATTCCATTTCGTTCTACTCGGGTTCATTCCATTCCATTTCATTCCATTCCATTCCATTCCATTCCATTCTACTCGGGTTGATTCCATTCTATTCCATTCCATTCCATTCGATTCCATTCGATTTCATTCGATTCCATTCGATTCCATTCCATTCCATTCCATTCCGTTCTACTCGGGTTTATTCAATTCCATTCCGTTCCGTTCCATTCCGTTCCGTTCCATTCCATTCCATTCCATTCCATTCCGTTCTTCTCGGGTTGATTCCATTCTATTCCATTCCATTCCATTCCATTCCATTCCATTCCATTCCGTTCCATTGCATTCCATTGCGTACTACTCGGGTTGATCATTCCATTCCATTCCATTCCATTCCATTCCATTCCATTCCCTTCTACTCGGGTTGATTCTATTCTATTCCATTCCATTCCATTCGATTCCATTCCACTCCATTCCATTCCATTCCAATCCATTCCATTCCATTCTGTTCTATTCGGGTTGATTCCATTCTATTCCATTCCACTCCATTCCATTCCATTCCATTCCATTCCATTCCATTGCATTCCATTCCATTCCATTCCATTCCGTACTACTCGGGTTCACTCCATTCGATTCCGTTCCGTTCCGTTCCGTTCCTTTCCGTTCCATTCCATTGCATTCCATTCCGATTTACTCGGGTAGATTCCATTCGATTCCATTCCATTCCATTCCATTCCATTCCATTCCATTCCATTCCATTCCATTCCATTCTACTCATTTCCGTTCTGCTCGGGTTGATCATTCCATTCCATGCCAATTCATTCTATTCCATTCCATTGCATTCCATTCCGTTCTACTCGGGTTGATTCCATTATATTCCATTCCATTCCATTCCATTCCTTTCCATTCCATTCCATTCTACTCGGGTTGATGCCATACTATTCCATTCCATTCCATTCGATTCCATTCGATTCCATTCGATTCCATTCGATTCCATTCCATTCCATTCCATTCCGATCTACTCGGGATCATTCAATTCCATTCCGTTCCGTTCCATTCCGTTCCGTTCCATTCCATTCCATTCCATCCCATTCCATTCTTCTCGGGTTGATTCCATTCTATTCCATTCCATTCCAATCGATTCCATTCGATTCCATTCGATTCCATTCGATTCCATTCCATTCCATTCCATTCCGATCTACTCGGGATCATTCAATTCCATTCCGTTCCGTTCCATTCCGTTCCGTTCCATTCCATTCCATTCCATCCCATTCCATTCTTCTCGGGTTGATTCCATTCTATTCCATTCCATTCCATTCGATTCCATTCCATTCCATTCCATTCCATTCCATTCCATTCCATTCGGTTCTACTCAGATTGATTCCATTCTATTCCATTCCACTCCATTCCATTCCATTCCATTCCATTCCATTCCATTCCATTCCATTCCATTCCATTCCATTCCGTACTACTCGGGTTCATTCCATTCGATTCCGTTCCTTTCCGTTCCATTCCGTTCCATTCCATTGCATTCCATTCCGTTCTACTCGGGTAGTTTCCATTCGATTCCATTCCATTCCATTCCATTCCATTCCATTCCATTCCATTCCGTTCTACTCGGGTTGATTCCATTCCGTTCCGTTCGGTTCCGTTCCGTTCCGTTCCGTTCCGTTCTACTCGGTTTGATTCCATTCTATTCCATTCCATTCCATTCCATTCCATTCCATTCCGTTCTAATCGGGTTGATCATTCCCTTCCATTCCATTCCATTCCATTCCACTCCATTCCATTCGATTCCATTCCATTCCGCTCCGTTCTATTCTGGTTGATCATTCCATTCCATTCCATTCCATTCCATTCCTTTCCATTCCATTCCATTCTACTCGGGTTGATTCCATTCTATTCCATTCAATTCCGTTCGATTCCATTCCATTCCACTCCGTTCCATTCCATTCCATTCCATTCCATTCCATTCCATTCCATTCCGTTCTACTCGGGTTCATTCCGTTCCGTTACGTTCCATTCCGTTCTGTTCCGTTCCAATCCATTCCATTCCATTCCATTCCATTCCATTCCATTCCATTCTATTCCATTCCGTTCTGCTCAGGTTGATCATTCCATTCCATTCCATTCCATTCCATTCCATTCCATTCCATTCCATTCCGTTCTAATCGGGTGGATTCCATTATATTCCATTCCATTCCATTCCATTCCATTCCATTCCATTCCATTCCATTCCATTCCATTCCATTGCATTCCATTTCGTTCTTCTCGGGTTCATTCCATTCCGTTTCATTCCATTCCATTCCATTCCGTTCTACACGGGTAGATTCCATTCGATTCCATTCTATTCCATTCCATTCCATTCCATTCCATTCCATTCCATTCCAATCCATTCCGTTCTACTCGGGTTGATTCCATTCCGTTCCGTTCCACTCCGTTCCGTTCCGTTCCGTTCTATTCGGTTTGATTCCATTCTATTCCATTCCATTCCATTCCATTCCATTCCATTCCATTCCATTCCATTCCATTCCATTCCGTTGCGTTCTACTCGGGTTGATCATTCCATTCCATTCCATTCCATTCCGTTCCATTCCATTCCATTCCATTCCATTGCATTCCATTCCGTTCTACTCGGGTTGATTCCATTCGATTTCATTCCATTCCGTTCCATTCCGCTCCATTCCGTTCCGTTCTACTCGTGTTTATTCCATTCTATTCCTTTCCATTCCATTCCATTCCATTCCGTTCTACTCGGGTTGATTCCATTATATTCCATTCCATTCCATTCCATTCCTTTCCATTCCATTCCATTCTACTCGGGTTGATGCCATACTATTCCATTCCATTCCATTCGATTCCATTCGATTCCATTCGATTCCATTCGATTCCATTCCATTCCATTCCATTCCGATCTACTCGGGATCATTCAATTCCATTCCGTTCCGTTCCATTCCGTTCCGTTCCATTCCATTCCATTCCATCCCATTCCATTCTTCTCGGGTTGATTCCATTCTATTCCATTCCATTCCAATCGATTCCATTCGATTCCATTCGATTCCATTCGATTCCATTCCATTCCATTCCATTCCGATCTACTCGGGATCATTCAATTCCATTCCGTTCCGTTCCATTCCGTTCCGTTCCATTCCATTCCATTCCATCCCATTCCATTCTTCTCGGGTTGATTCCATTCTATTCCATTCCATTCCATTCGATTCCATTCCATTCCATTCCATTCCATTCCATTCCATTCCATTCGGTTCTACTCAGATTGATTCCATTCTATTCCATTCCACTCCATTCCATTCCATTCCATTCCATTCCATTCCATTCCATTCCATTCCATTCCATTCCGTACTACTCGGGTTCATTCCATTCGATTCCGTTCCTTTCCGTTCCATTCCGTTCCATTCCATTGCATTCCATTCCGTTCTACTCGGGTAGTTTCCATTCGATTCCATTCCATTCCATTCCATTCCATTCCATTCCATTCCATTCCATTCCGTTCTACTCGGGTTGATTCCATTCCGTTCCGTTCGGTTCCGTTCCGTTCCGTTCCGTTCCGTTCTACTCGGTTTGATTCCATTCTATTCCATTCCATTCCATTCCATTCCATTCCATTCCGTTCTAATCGGGTTGATCATTCCCTTCCATTCCATTCCATTCCATTCCACTCCATTCCATTCGATTCCATTCCATTCCGCTCCGTTCTATTCTGGTTGATCATTCCATTCCATTCCATTCCATTCCATTCCTTTCCATTCCATTCCATTCTACTCGGGTTGATTCCATTCTATTCCATTCAATTCCGTTCGATTCCATTCCATTCCACTCCGTTCCATTCCATTCCATTCCATTCCATTCCATTCCATTCCGTTCTACTCGGGTTCATTCCGTTCCGTTACGTTCCATTCCGTTCTGTTCCGTTCCAATCCATTCCATTCCATTCCATTCCATTCCATTCCATTCCATTCTATTCCATTCCGTTCTGCTCAGGTTGATCATTCCATTCCATTCCATTCCATTCCATTCCATTCCATTCCGTTCTAATCGGGTGGATTCCATTATATTCCATTCCATTCCATTCCATTCCATTCCATTCCATTCCATTCCATTCCATTCCATTCCATTCCATTGCATTCCATTTCGTTCTTCTCGGGTTCATTCCATTCCGTTTCATTCCATTCCATTCCATTCCGTTCTACACGGGTAGATTCCATTCGATTCCATTCTATTCCATTCCATTCCATTCCATTCCATTCCATTCCATTCCAATCCATTCCGTTCTACTCGGGTTGATTCCATTCCGTTCCGTTCCACTCCGTTCCGTTCCGTTCCGTTCTATTCGGTTTGATTCCATTCTATTCCATTCCATTCCATTCCATTCCATTCCATTCCATTCCATTCCATTCCATTCCATTCCGTTGCGTTCTACTCGGGTTGATCATTCCATTCCATTCCATTCCATTCCGTTCCATTCCATTCCATTCCATTCCATTGCATTCCATTCCGTTCTACTCGGGTTGATTCCATTCGATTTCATTCCATTCCGTTCCATTCCGCTCCATTCCGTTCCGTTCTACTCGTGTTTATTCCATTCTATTCCTTTCCATTCCATTCCATTCCATTCCATTCCATTCCATTCCGTTCTACTCGAGTTGATCATTCCATTCCATTCCATTCCATTCCATTCCATTCCATTCCATTCCATTCCATTCCATTCCGTTCCGTTCTACTCGGGTTGATCATTCCTTTCCATTCCATTCCATTCCAATCCATTTCATTCCGTTCTACTCGTGTTCTTTCCATTCAATTCCATTCCATTCCACTCCATACCATTCCATTCCGTTCTACTCGGGTTGATTCCATTCTACTCCATTCCATTCCATTCCATTCCATTCCATTCCATTCCATTCCATTCCATTCCATTCCATTCCGTTCTACTCGTGTTGATACCATTACGTTCCGTTCCGCTCCGTTCCGTTCCGTTCCGTTCTACTCGGTTTGATTCCATTCTATTCCATTCCATTCCATTCCATTCCATTCCATTCCATTCAATTCCATTCCGTTCTACTCGGGTTGGTCATTCCCTTCCATTCCATTCCATTCCATTCCACTCCATTCCATTCGATTCCATTTCATTCCGCTCCGTTCAACTCGGATTGATCTTTCCATTCCATTCCATTCCACTCCATGCCATTCCATTCCATTGCATTACATTCCGTTCAACTCGGGTCCATTCCATTCCATTCCATTCCATTCCATTCCATTCCATTCCATTCCATTCCATTCTACTCGGGTTGATTCCATTCTATTCCATTCCATTCCATTCCATTCCGTTCTACGTGGGTTCATTCCGTTCCGTTCCGTTCCGTTCCGTTCCGTTCCGTTCCAATCCATTCCATTCCATTCCATTCCATTCCATTCCATTCCATTCCATTCCATTCCATTCCTTTCCATTCCATTCCGTTCCGTTCCATTCCATTCCATTCCATTCCATTCAATTCATTTCCGTTCTGCTCGGGTTGATCATTCCATTCCATTCCAATTCATTCTATTCCATTCCATTCCATTCCATTCCGTTCTACTCGTGTTGATTCCATTATATTCCATTCCATACCATTCCATTCCATTCCATTCCATTCCATTACATTCTACTCGGGTTGATGCCATTCTATTCCATTCCATTCCATTCGATTCCATTCGATTCCATTCGATTCCATTCGATTCCATTCCATTCCATTACATTCCGATCTACTCGGGATCATTCAATTCCATTCCGTTCCGTTCCATTCCGTTCCGTTTCATTCCATTCCATTCCATCCCATTCCATTCTTCTCGGGTTGATTCCATTCTATTCCATTCCATTCCATTCGATTCCATTCCATTCCATTCCATTCCATTCCATTCCATTCCATTCCGTTCTACTCGGGTTGATTCCATTCTATTCCATTCCACTCCTTTCCATTCCATTCCATTCCATTCCATTCCATTCCATTCCATTCCATTCCATTCCATTCCACTCCGTACTACTCGGGTTCATTCCATTCGATTCCGTTCCGTTCCGTTCCGTTCCATTCCATTGCATTCCATTCCGTTCTACTCGGGTAGATTCCATTCCATTCCATTCCATTCCATTCCATTCCATTCCATTCCATTCCATTCAATTCCATTCCATTCCATTCCATTCCGTTCTACTCGGGTTGATTCCATTCCGTTCCGTTCGGTTCCGTTCCGTTCCGTTCCGTTCCGTTCTCCTCGGTTTGATTCCATTCTATTCCATTCCATTCCATTCCATTCCATTCCATTCCATTCCGTTGTAATCGGGTTGATCATTCCCTTCCATTCCATTCCATTCCATTCCACTCCATTCCATTCCGCTCCGTTCTATTCGGGTTGATCATTCCATTCCATTCCATTCCATTCCATTCCATTCCATTCCATTCCATTCCATTCCATTCCAATCCATTCCATTCTACTCGGGTTGATTCCATTCTATTCCATTCAATTCCATTCGATTCCATTCCATTCCACTCCGTTCCATTCCATTCCATTCCATTCCATTCCATTCCATTCCGTTCTACTCGGGTTCATTCCGTTCCGTTACGTTCCATTCCGTTCCGTTCCATTCCAATCCATTCCATTCCATTCCATTCCATTCCATTCCATTCCATTCTATTCCATTCCGTTCTGCTCGGGTTGATCATTCCATTCCATTCCAATCCATTTCATTCCGTTCTACTCGGGTTCTTTCCATTCCATTCCATTCCATTCCACTCCATACCATTCCATTCCGTTCTACTCGGGTTGATTCCATTCTATTCCATTCCATTCCATTCCATTCCATTCCATTCCATTCCATTCCACTCCATTCCATTCCATTCTATTCCGTTCTACTCTGGTTGATTCCATTCCGTTCCGTTCCACTCCGTTCCGTTCCGTTCCGTTCTGCTCGGTTTGATTCCATTCTATTCCATTCCATTCCATTCCATTCCATTCAATTCCATTCCGTTCTACTCGGGTTGGTCATTCCCTTCCATTCCATTCCATTCCATTCCACTCCATTCCATTCGATTCCATTTCATTCCGCTCCGTTCAACTCGGATTGATCTTTCCATTCCATTCCATTCCACTCCATGCCATTCCATTCCATTGCATTACATTCCGTTCAACTCGGGTCCATTCCATTCCATTCCATTCCATTCCATTCCATTCCATTCTACTCGGGTTGATTCCATTCTATTCCATTCCATTCCATTCAATTCCATTCCATTCCGTTCTACGTGGGTTCATTCCGTTCCGTTCCGTTCCGTTCCGTTCCGTTCCGTTCCGTTCCGTTCCGTTCCGTTCCGTTCCGTTCCGTTCCGTTCCATTCCATTCCATTCCATTCCATTCCATTCCATTCCATTCCATTCCTTTCCTTTCCATTCCATTCCATTCCGTTCCATTCCATTCCATTCCATTCCATTCAATTCATTTCCGTTCTGCTCGGGTTGATCATTCCATTCCATTCCAATTCATTCTATTCCATTCCATTCCATTCCATTCCATTCTACTTGGGTTGATTCCATTATATTCCATTCCATACCATTCCATTCCATTCCATTCCATTCCATTCCATTCTACTCGGGTTGATGCCATTCTATTCCATTCGATTCCATTCGATTCCATTCGATTCCATTCCATTCCATTCCATTCCATTCCATTACATTACATTCCGATCTACTCGGGATCATTCAATTCCATTCCGTTCCGTTCCATTCCGTTCCGTTCCATTCCATTCCATTCCATCCCATTCCATTCTTCTCGGGTTGATAAAAATTCTATTCCATTCCATTCCATTCGATTCCATTCCATTCCATTCCATTCCATTCCATTCCATTCCATTCCATTCCGTTCTACTCGGGTTGATTCCATTCTATTCCATTCCACTCCATTCCATTCCATTCCATTCCATTCCATTCCATTCCATTCCATTCCATTCCATTCCATTCCATTCCATTCCATTCCATTCCATTCCGTACTACTCGGGTTCATTCCATTCGATTCCGTTCCGTTCCGTTCCGTTCCGTTCCATTCCATTGCATTCCATTCCGTTCTACTCAGGTAGATTCCATTCGATTCCATTCCATTCCATTCCATTCCATTCCATTCCATTCCATTCCATTCCATTCCGTTCTACTCGGGTTGATTCCATTCCGTTCCGTTCGGTTCCGTTCCGTTCCGTTCCGTTCCGTTCTCCTCGGTTTGATTCCATTCTATTCCATTCCATTCCATTCCATTCCATTCCATTCCATCCCATTCCATTCCATTCCGTTCTAATCGGGTTGATCATTCCCTTCCATTCCTTTCCATTCCATTCCACTCCATTCCATTCGATTCCATTCCATTCCGCTCCGTTCTATTCGGGTTGATCATTCCATTCCATTCCATTCCATTCCATTCCATTCCATTCCAATCCATTCCATTCTACTCGGGTTGATTCCATTCTATTCCATTCAATTCCATTCGATTCCATTCCATTCCACTCCGTTCCATTCCATTCCATTCCATTCCATTCCATTCCGTTCTACTCGGGTTCATTCCGTTCCGTTACCTTCCATTCCGTTCCGTTCCATTCCAATCCATTCCATTCCATTCCATTCCATTCCATTCCATTCCATTCTATTCCATTCCGTTCTGCTCGGGTTGATCATTCCATTCCATTCCATTCCATTCCATTCCATTCCATTCCATTCCATTCCATTCCATTCCATTCCATTCCATTCCGTTCTAATCGGGTGGATTCCATTATATTCCATTCCATTCCATTCCATTCCATTCCATTCCATTCCATTCCATTCCATTGCATTCCATTTCGTTCTACTCGGGTTCATTTCATTCCATTTCATTCCATTACATTCCATTCCATTCCATTCCATTCCATTCCATTCTACTCGGGTTGATTCCATTCTATTCCATTCCATTCCATTCGATTCCATTCGATTTCATTCGATTCCATTCGATTCCATTCCATTCTATTCCATTCCGTTCTAATCGGGTTCATTCAATTCCATTCCGTTCCGTTCCATTCCGTTCCGTTCCATTCCATTCCATTCCATTCCATTCCGTTCTTCTCGGGTTGATTGCATTCTATTCCATTCCATTCCATTCCATTCCATTCCATTCCATTCCGTTCCATTGCATTCCATTGCGTACTACTCGGGTTGATCATTCCATTTCATTCCATTCCATTCCACTCCATTCCATTCCTTTCCAGTCCATTCCGTTCTACTCGGGTTCATTCCATTCCGTTCCGTTCTGTTCCGTTCCGTTCCATTGCATTCCATTCCATTCCATTCCATTCCATTCCCTTCTACTCGGGTTGATTCTATTCTATTCCATTCCATTCCATTCGATTCCATTCCATTCCATTCCATTCCATTCCATTCCATTCCATTCCATTCCGTTCTACTCGTGTTGATCATTCCCTTCCATTCCATTCCATTGCATTCCACTTAATTCCATTCGATTCCATTCCATTCCGCTCCGTTCTATTCGGGTTGATCATTCCTTTACATTCCATTCCATTCCATGCCATTACATTCCATTCCATTCCATTGCATTCCATTCCGTACTACTCGGGTTCATTCCATTCGATTCCGTTCCGTTCCGTTCCGTTCCGTTCCATTCCATTGCATTCCATTCCGTTCTACTCAGGTAGATTCCATTCGATTCCATTCCATTCCATTCCATTCCATTCCATTCCATTCCATTCCATTCCATTCCGTTCTACTCGGGTTGATTCCATTCCGTTCCGTTCGGTTCCGTTCCGTTCCGTTCCGTTCCGTTCTCCTCGGTTTGATTCCATTCTATTCCATTCCATTCCATTCCATTCCATTCCATTCCATTCCATTCCGTTCTAATCGGGTTGATCATTCCCTTCCATTCCATTCCATTCCATTCCACTCCATTCCATTCGATTCCATTCCATTCCGCTCCGTTCTATTCGGGTTGATCATTCCATTCCATTCCATTCCATTCCATTCCATTCCATTCCATTCCATTCCAATCCATTCCATTCTACTCGGGTTGATTCCATTCTATTCCATTCAATTCCATTCGATTCCATTCCATTCCACTCCGTTCCATTCCATTCCATTCCATTCCATTCCATTCCATTCCGTTCTACTCGGGTTCATTCCGTTCCGTTACGTTCCATTCCGTTTCGTTCCATTCCAATCCATTCCATTCCATTCCATTCCATTCCATTCCATTCCATTCCATTCCATTCTATTCCATTCCGTTCTGCTCGGGTTGATCATTCCATTCCATTCCATTCCATTCCATTCCATTCCATTCCATTCCATTCCATTCCATTCCATTCCGTTCTAATCGGGTGGATTCCATTATATTCCATTCCATTCCATTCCATTCCATTCCATTCCATTCCATTCCATTCCATTGCATTCCATTTCGTTCTACTCGGGTTCATTCCATTCCATTTCATTCCATTCCATTCCATTCCATTCCATTCCATTCCATTCCATTCCATTCTACTCGGGTTGATTCCATTCTATTCCATTCCATTCCATTCGATTCCATTCGATTTCATTCGATTCCATTCGATTCCATTCAATTCCATTCCATTCCGTTCTACTCGGGTTCATTCAATTCCATTCCGTTCCGTTCCATTCCGTTCCGTTCCATTCCATTCCATTTCATTCCATTCCGTTCTTCTCGGGTTGATTCCATTCTATTCCATTCCATTCCATTCCATTCCATTCCATTCCATTCCGTTCCATTGCATTCCATTGCGTACTACTCGGGTTGATCATTCCATTTCATTCCATTCCATTCCATTCCATTCCATTCCATTCCATTCCAGTCCATTCCGTTCTACTCGGGTTCATTCCATTCCGTTCCGTTCTGTTCCGTTCCGTTCCATTGCATTCCATTCCATTCCATTCCATTCCATTCCCTTCTACTCGGGTTGATTCTATTCTATTCCATTCCATTCCATTCGATTCCATTCCATTCCATTCCATTCCATTCCATTCCATTCCATTCCATTCCGTTCTACTCGGGTTGATTCCATTCTATTCCATTCCACTCCATTCCATTCCATTCCATTCCATTCCCTTCCATTGCATTCCATTCCATTCCATTCCATTCCATTCCATTCCATTCCGTACTACTCGGGTTCATTCCATTCGATTCCGTTCCGTTCCGTTCCGTTCCTTTCCGTTCCATTCCATTGCATTCCATTCCGTTTTACTCGGGTAGATTCCATTCGATTCCATTCCATTCCATTCCATTCCATTCCATTCCGTTCTACTCGTGTTGATCATTCCCTTCCATTCCATTCCATTGCATTCCACTCAATTCCATTCGATTCCATTCCATTCCGCTCCGTTCTATTCGGGTTGATCATTCCTTTACATTCCATTCCATTCCATGCCATTACATTCCATTCCATTCCATTGCATTACATTCCATTCGATTCCATTCTACTCGGGTTGATTCCATTCTATTCCATTCAATTCCATTTAATTCCATTCCAATCCATTCCGTTCCATTCCATTCCATTCCATTCCATTCCATTCCGTTCTACTCAGGTTGATCATTCCATTCCATTCCATTCCATTCCATTCCATTCCATTCCATTCCATTCCGTTCTAATCGGGATGATTCCATTATATTCCATTCCATTCCATTCCATTCCATTCCATTCCATTCCATTCCATTCCATTCCATTCCATTCCATTCCATTCCGTTCTACTCGGGTTGATTCCATTCTATTCCATTCCATTCCATTCGATTCCATTCCATTCCATTCCATTCCACTCCATTCCGTTCTACTCGGGTTGATTCCATTCTGTTCCATTCCACTCCATTCCATTCCATTCCGTTCCATTCTACTCGGGTTGATTCCATTCTATTCCATTCCATTCCATTCGATTCCATTCGATTCCATTCCATTCCATTCCATTCCATTCAATTCCGTTCTACTCGGTTTCATTCCATTCCATTCCGTTCCGTTCCATTCCGTTCTGTTTCATTCCATTCCATTCCATTCCATTCCGTTCCACTCGGGTTGATTCCATTCTATTCTATTCCATTCCATTCGATTCTATTCCATTCCATTCCATTCCATTCCATTCCATTCCATTCCATTCCATTCCATTCCATTCCTTTCAACTCGGGTTGCTTCCATTCTATTCCACTCCATTCCATTCCGTTCCATTCCATTCCATTCCATTCCATTCCATTCAATTCCATTCCATTCCAATCCGTTCTACTCGGTTTGATTCCATTCCATTCCGCTCCGTTCCGTTCCGTTCCGTTCTACTCGGGTTGATTCCACTCTATTCCATTCCATTCCATTCCATTCCGTTCTACTCGGGTTGATCATTCCATTCCATTCCATTCCATTCCATTCCATTCCATTCCTTTCCATTCCATTCCGTTGCGTTCTACTCGGGTTGATCATTCCATTCCATTCCGTTCAATTCCATTCCATTCCATTCCATTCCATTCCATTCCGTTCTACTCGGGTTGATTCCATTCTATTCCACTCCATTCCATTCCATTCCATTCCATTCTATTCCATTCCATTCCATTCCTTTCCCTTCCATTCCATTCCATTCCGTTCTACTCGGGTTGATTCCATTCTACTCCATTCCATTCCATTCAATTCCATTCCATTCCATTCCATTCCATTCCATTCCGTTCTTCTCGGGTTGATTCCATTCTATTCCATTCCATTCCATTCGATTCCATTCCATTCCATTCCATTCCATTCCATTGCATTCCATTCCGTTGTACTCGGGTTGATTCCATTCCATTCCATTCCATTCCGTTCCGTTCCGCTCCGTTCCGTTCCGTTCTACTCGTGTTTATTCCATTCTATTCCATTCCATTCCATTCCATTCCATTCCATTCCATTCCATTCCATTCCATTCCATTCCATTCCATTCCGTTCCTTTCCATTCCGTTCTACTCGGGTTCATTCCATTCCATTCCATTCCATTCCATTCCATTCCATACCATTCCATTCCATTCTACTCGGGTTGATTCCATTCTATTCCATTCCATTCCATTCCATTCCATTCCATTCCGTTCTACTCGGGTAGATTCCATTCGATTCCATTCCATTCCATTCCATTCCATTCCATTCCGTTCTACTCTGGTTAGTCATTCCCATCCATTCCATTCCATTCCATTCGACTCCATTCCATTCGATTCCATTTCATTCCGCTCCGTTCTACTCGGATTGATCATTCTTTCCATTCCATTCCATTCCATTCCATTCCATTGCATTACATTCCGTTCTACTCGGGTCCATTCCATTCCATTCCATTCCATTCCATTCCATTCCATTCTACTCTGGTTGATTCCATTCTATTCCATTCCATTCCATTCCATTCCATTCCATTCCGTTCCATTCCATTCCGTTCCGCTCCGGTCCGTTCCGTTCTACTCGTGTTTATTCCATTCTATTCCATTCCATTCCATTCCATTCCATTCCATTCCATTCCATTCCGTTCTACTCGGGTTGATCATTCCATTCCATTCCATTCCACTCCATTCCATTCCATTCCTTTCCATTCCGTTCCGTTCTACTCGGGTTGATCATTCCTTTCCATTCCATTCCATTCCATTCCATTCCAATCCATTCCATTCTGTTCTACTCGGGTTCATTCCATTCCAATCCATTCCATTCCATTCCATACCATTCCATTCCGTTCTACTCGGGTTGATTCCATTCTATTCCATTCCACTCCATTCCATTCCATTCCATTCCATTCCCTTCCATTGCATTCCATTCCATTCCATTCCATTCCATTCCATTCCATTCCGTACTACTCGGGTTCATTCCATTCGATTCCGTTCCGTTCCGTTCCGTTCCTTTCCGTTCCATTCCATTGCATTCCATTCCGTTTTACTCGGGTAGATTCCATTCGATTCGATTCCTTTCCATTCCATTCCATTCCATTCCATTCCGTTCTACTCGTGTTGATCATTCCCTTCCATTCCATTCCATTGCATTCCACTCAATTCCATTCGATTCCATTCCATTCCGCTCCGTTCTATTCGGGTTGATCATTCCTTTACATTCCATTCCATTCCATGCCATTCCATTCCATTCCATTCCATTGCATTACATTCCATTCGATTCCATTCTACTCGGGTTGATTCCATTCTATTCCATTCAATTCCATTCAATTCCATTCCAATCCATTCCGTTCCATTCCATTCCATTCCATTCCATTCCATTCCGTTCTACTCGGGTTGATCATTCCATTCCATTCCATTCCATTCCATTCCATTCCATTCCATTCCATTCCATTCCATTCCATTCCATTCCATTCCATTCCATTCCATTCCGTTCTACTCGGGTTGATTCCATTCTATTCCATTCCATTCCATTCGATTCCATTCCATTCCATTCCATTCCACTCCATTCCGTTCTACTCGGGTTGATTCCATTCTGTTCCATTCCACTCCATTCCATTCCATTCCGTTCCATTCTACTCGGGTTGATTCCATTCTATTCCATTCCATTCCATTCGATTCCATTCGATTCCATTCCATTCCATTCCATTCCATTCCATTCCATTCCGTTCTACTCGGTTTCATTCCATTCCATTCCGTTCCGTTCCATTCCGTTCTGTTTCATTCCATTCCATTCCATTCCATTCCGTTCCACTCGGGTTGATTCCATTCTATTCTATTCCATTCCATTCGATTCTATTCCATTCCATTCCATTCCATTCCATTCCATTCCATTCCATTCCATTGCATTCCTTTCAACTCGGGTTGCTTCCATTCTATTCCACTCCATTCCATTCCATTCCATTCCATTCCATTCCATTCCATTCCATTCCATTCAATTCCATTCCATTCCAATCCGTTCTACTCGGTTTGATTCCATTCCATTCCGCTCCGTTCCATTCCGTTCCGTTCCGTTCTACTCGGGTTGATTCCACTCTATTCCATTCCATTCCATTCCATTCCGTTCTACTCGGGTTGATCATTCCATTCCATTCCATTCCATTCCATTCCATTCCATTCCTTTCCATTCCATTCCGTTGCTTTCTACTCGGGTTGATCATTCCATTCCATTCCGTTCAATTCCATTCCATTCCATTCCATTCCGTTCTACTCGGGTTGATTCCATTCTATTCCACTCCATTCCATTCCATTCCATTCCATTCTATTCCATTCCATTCCATTCCTTTCCCTTCCATTCCATTCCATTCCGTTCTACTCGGGTTGATTCCACTCTACTCCATTCCATTCCATTCAATTCCATTCCATTCCATTCCATTCCATTCCAATCCGTTCTACTCGGGTTGATTCCATTCCATTCCATTCCATTCCGTTCCGTTCCGCTCCGTTCCGTTCCGTTCTACTCGTGTTTATTCCATTCTATTCCATTCCATTCCATTTAATTCCATTCCATTCCATTCCATTCCATTCCATTCCATTCCATTCCATTCCGTTCCTTTCCATTCCGTTCTACTCGGGTTCATTCCATTCCATTCCATTCCATTCCATTCCATACCATTCCATTCCATTCTACTCGGGTTGATTCCATTCTATTCCATTCCATTCCATTCCATTCCATTCCATTCCGTTCTACTCGGGTAGATTCCATTCGATTCCATTCCATTCCATTCCATTCCATTCCATTCCGTTCTACTCTGGTTTGTCATTCCCATCCATTCCATTCCATTCCATTCGACTCCATTCGATTCGATTCCATTTCATTCCGCTCCGTTCTACTCGGATTGATCATTCTTTCCATTCCATTCCATTCCATTCCATTCCATTGCATTACATTCCGTTCTACTCGGGTCCATTCCATTCCATTCCATTCCATTCCATTCCATTCTACTCTGGTTGATTCCATTCTATTCCATTCCATTCCATTCCATTCCATTCCATTCCATTCCATTCCATTCCATTCCGTTCCATTCCATTCCGTTCCGCTCCGGTCCGTTCCGTTCTACTCGTGTTTATTCCATTCTATTCCATTCCATTCCATTCCATTCCATTCCATTCCGTTCTACTCGGGTTGATCATTCCATTCCATTCCATTCCACTCCATTCCATTCCATTCCTTTCCATTCCGTTCCGTTCTACTCGGGTTGATCATTCCTTTCCATTCCATTCCATTCCATTCCATTCCAATCCATTC
This sequence comes from Gorilla gorilla gorilla, assembly GCF_029281585.2. Lineage (NCBI taxonomy): Eukaryota > Metazoa > Chordata > Mammalia > Primates > Hominidae > Gorilla > Gorilla gorilla. The sequence continues at coordinate 61,156,292 of NC_073239.2, forward strand.
CATTCTGTTCTACTCGGGTTCATTCCATTCCAATCCATTCCATTCCATTCCATACCATTCCATTCCGTTCTACTCGGGTTGATTCCATTCTATTCCATTCCATTCTATTCCATTCCATTCCATTCCGTTCTACTCGGGTAGATTCCATTCGATTCCATTCCATTCCATTCCATTCCATTCCATTCCATTCCGTTCTACTCGGGTTAGTCATTCCCTTCCATTCCATTCCATTCCATTCGACTCCATTCCATTCGATTCCATTTCATTCCACTCCGTTCTACTCGGATTGATCATTCCACTTCATTCCATTCCATTTCATTCCATTCCATTGCATTACATTCCGTTCTACTCGGGTCCATTCCATTCCATTCCATTCCATTCCAGTCTACTCTGGTTGATTCCATTCTATTCCATTCCATTCCATTCCATTCCATTCCATTCCATTCCACTCCATTCCATTCCATTCCATTCCGTTCTAGTCGGGCTCATTCCATTCCGTTCCGTTCCGTTCCGGTCCGTTACGTTCCAATCCATTCCATTCCATTCCATTCCATTCCATTCCATTCCGTTCTACTCTGGTTTGTCATTCCCATCCATTCCATTCCATTCCATTCGACTCCATTCGATTCGATTCCATTTCATTCCGCTCCGTTCTACTCGGATTGATCATTCTTTCCATTCCATTCCATTCCATTCCATTCCATTGCATTACATTCCGTTCTACTCGGGTCCATTCCATTCCATTCCATTCCATTCCATTCCATTCTACTCTGGTTGATTCCATTCTATTCCATTCCATTCCATTCCATTCCATTCCATTCCATTCCATTCCATTCCATTCCGTTCCATTCCATTCCGTTCCGCTCCGGTCCGTTCCGTTCTACTCGTGTTTATTCCATTCTATTCCATTCCATTCCATTCCATTCCATTCCATTCCATTCCATTCCGTTCTACTCGGGTTGATCATTCCATTCCATTCCATTCCACTCCATTCCATTCCATTCCTTTCCATTCCGTTCCGTTCTACTCGGGTTGATCATTCCTTTCCATTCCATTCCATTCCATTCCATTCCAATCCATTCCATTCTGTTCTACTCGGGTTCATTCCATTCCAATCCATTCCATTCCATTCCATACCATTCCATTCCGTTCTACTCGGGTTGATTCCATTCTATTCCATTCCATTCTATTCCATTCCATTCCATTCCGTTCTACTCGGGTAGATTCCATTCGATTCCATTCCATTCCATTCCATTCCATTCCATTCCATTCCGTTCTACTCGGGTTAGTCATTCCCTTCCATTCCATTCCATTCCATTCGACTCCATTCCATTCGATTCCATTTCATTCCACTCCGTTCTACTCGGATTGATCATTCCACTTCATTCCATTCCATTTCATTCCATTCCATTGCATTACATTCCGTTCTACTCGGGTCCATTCCATTCCATTCCATTCCATTCCAGTCTACTCTGGTTGATTCCATTCTATTCCATTCCATTCCATTCCATTCCATTCCATTCCATTCCACTCCATTCCATTCCATTCCATTCCGTTCTAGTCGGGCTCATTCCATTCCGTTCCGTTCCGTTCCGGTCCGTTACGTTCCAATCCATTCCATTCCATTCCATTCCATTCCATTCCATTCCATTCCATTCCTTTCCACTCCATTCCATTCCATTCCATTCCATTGCATTCCATTCTATTCCTTTCCGTTCTGCTCGGGGTGATCATTGCATTCCATTCCATTCCATTCTATTCCATTCCATTCAATTCCATTCCGTTCTACTCGGGCTCATTCCATTCCATTCCATTCCATTCCATTCCATTCCATTCCATTCCATTCCATTCCATTCTACTCGGGTTGATTCCATTCTATTCCATTCCACTCCATTCGATTCCATTCGATTCCATTCGATTCCATACGATTCCATTCCATTCCGTTCCATTCCGTTCTACTCGGGTTCATTCAATTCCATTCCGTTCCGTTCCATTCCGTTCCGTTCCATTCCATTCCATTCCATTCCATTCCGTTCTTCTCGGGTTGATTCCATTCTATTCCATTCCATTCCATTCGAATCCATTCCATTCCATTCCATTCCATTCCATTCCATTCCATTCCATTCCGTTCTACCCGGGTTGATCATTCCATTCCATTCCATTCCATTCCATTCCATTCCATTCCATTCCATTCCTTTCCAGTCCATTCCGTTCTACTCGGGTTCATTCCATTCCGTTCAGTTCTGTTCCGTTCCATTCCAGTCCATTCCATTCCATTCCATTCCATTCCATTCCATTCCGTTCTACTCGGGTTGATTCCATTCTATTCCATTCCATTCCATTCCATTCGAATCGATTCCATTCCATTCCATTCCATTCCACTCCATTCCATTCGATTCCATTTCATTCCGCTCCGTTCAACTCGGATTGATCATTCCATTCCATTCCATTCTATTCCATGCCATTCCATTCCATTCCATTCCATTGCATTACATTCCGTTCTACTCGGGTCCATTCCATTCCATTCCATTCCATTCCATTCCATTCCATTCCTTTCCATTCCATTCTACTCGGGTTGATTCCATTCTATTCCATTCCATTCCATTCCATTCCATTCCATTCCATTCCATTCCGTTCTACTTGGGTTCATTCCGTTCCGTTCCGTTCCGTTCCGTTCCGTTCCGTTCCAATCCATTCCATTCCATTCCATTCCATTCCATTCCATTCCATTCCTTTCCATTCCATTCCATTCCATTCCATTCCATTCTATTCATTTCCGTTCTGCTCGGGTTGATCATTCCATTCCATTCCATTCCATTCTATTCCATTCCATTCCATTCCATTCCGTTCTACTCGGGTTGATTCCATTATATTCCATTCCATTCCATTCCATTCCATTCCATTCCATTCCATTCCATTCTATTCATTTCCGTTCTGCTCGGGTTGATCATTCCATTCCATTCGATTCCATTCGATTCCATTCGATTCCATTCGATTCCATTCCATTCCATTACATTCCGATCTACTCGGGATCATTCAATTCCATTCCGTTCCGTTCCATTCCGTTCCGTTTCATTCCATTCCATTCCATCCCATTCCATTCTTCTCGGGTTGATTCCATTCTATTCCATTCCATTCCATTCGATTCCATTCCATTCCATTCCATTCCATTCCATTCCATTCCATTCCGTTCTACTCGGGTTGATTCCATTCTATTCCATTCCACTCCTTTCCATTCCATTCCATTCCATTCCATTCCATTCCATTCCATTCCATTCCATTCCATTCCATTCCGTACTACTCGGGTTCATTCCATTCGATTCCGTTCCGTTCCGTTCCGTTCCATTCCATTGCATTCCATTCCGTTCTACTCGGGTAGATTCCATTCCATTCCATTCCATTCCATTCCATTCCATTCCATTCCATTCCATTCAATTCCATTCCATTCCATTCCATTCCGTTCTACTCGGGTTGATTCCATTCCGTTCCGTTCGGTTCCGTTCCGTTCCGTTCCGTTCCGTTCTCCTCGGTTTGATTCCATTCTATTCCATTCCATTCCATTCCATTCCATTCCATTCCATTCCATTCCATTCCGTTGTAATCGGGTTGATCATTCCCTTCCATTCCATTCCATTCCATTCCATTCCACTCCATTCCATTCCGCTCCGTTCTATTCGGGTTGATCATTCCATTCCATTCCATTCCATTCCATTCCATTCCATTCCATTCCATTCCATTCCATTCCATTCCAATCCATTCCATTCTACTCGGGTTGATTCCATTCTATTCCATTCAATTCCATTCGATTCCATTCCATTCCACTCCGTTCCATTCCATTCCATTCCATTCCATTCCATTCCATTCCGTTCTACTCGGGTTCATTCCGTTCCGTTACGTTCCATTCCGTTCCGTTCCATTCCAATCCATTCCATTCCATTCCATTCCATTCCATTCCATTCTATTCCATTCCGTTCTGCTCGGGTTGATCATTCCATTCCATTCCATTCCATTCCAATCCATTTCATTCCGTTCTACTCGGGTTCTTTCCATTCCATTCCATTCCATTCCACTCCATACCATTCCATTCCGTTCTACTCGGGTTGATTCCATTCTATTCCATTCCATTCCATTCCATTCCATTCCATTCCATTCCATTCCATTCCATTCCACTCCATTCCATTCCATTCTATTCCGTTCTACTCTGGTTGATTCCATTCCGTTCCGTTCCGCTCCGTTCCGTTCCGTTCCGTTCTACTCGGTTTGATTCCATTCTATTCCATTCCATTCCATTCCATTCCATTCAATTCCATTCCGTTCTACTCGGGTTGGTCATTCCCTTCCATTCCATTCCATTCCATTCCACTCCATTCCATTCGATTCCATTTCATTCCGCTCCGTTCAACTCGGATTGATCTTTCCATTCCATTCCATTCCACTCCATGCCATTCCATTCCATTGCATTACATTCCGTTCAACTCGGGTCCATTCCATTCCATTCCATTCCATTCCATTCCATTCCATTCTACTCGGGTTGATTCCATTCTATTCCATTCCATTCCATTCCATTCCATTCCATTCCATTCCGTTCTACGTGGGTTCATTCCGTTCCGTTCCGTTCCGTTCCGTTCCGTTCCGTTCCGTTCCGTTCCATTCCATTCCATTCCATTCCATTCCATTCCATTCCATTCCATTCCATTCCTTTCCATTCCATTCCGTTCCGTTCCATTCCATTCCATTCCATTCCATTCAATTCATTTCCGTTCTGCTCGGGTTGATCATTCCATTCCATTCCAATTCATTCTATTCCATTCCATTCCATTCCATTCCATTCTACTCGGGTTGATTCCATTATATTCCATTCCATACCATTCCATTCCATTCCATTCCATTCCATTCCATTCTACTCGGGTTGATGCCATTCTATTCCATTCGATTCCATTCGATTCCATTCGATTCCATTCCATTCCATTCCATTACATTACATTCCGATCTACTCGGGATCATTCAATTCCATTCCGTTCCGTTCCATTCCGTTCCGTTCAATTCCATTCCATTCCATCCCATTCCATTCTTCTCGGGTTGATAAAAATTCTATTCCATTCCATTCCATTCGATTCCATTCCATTCCATTCCATTCCATTCCATTCCATTCCATTCCATTCCGTTCTACTCGGGTTGATTCCATTCTATTCCATTCCACTCCATTCCATTCCATTCCATTCCATTTCATTCCATTCCATTCCATTCCATTCCATTCCATTCCATTCCATTCCATTCCATTCCATTCCGTACTACTCGGGTTCATTCCATTCGATTCCGTTCCGTTCCGTTCCGTTCCGTTCCATTCCATTGCATTCCATTCCGTTCTACTCAGGTAGATTCCATTCGATTCCATTCCATTCCATTCCATTCCATTCCATTCCATTCCATTCCATTCCATTCCATTCCGTTCTACTCGGGTTGATTCCATTCCGTTCCGTTCGGTTCCGTTCCGTTCCGTTCCGTTCCGTTCTCCTCGGTTTGATTCCATTCTATTCCATTCCATTCCATTCCATTCCATTCCATTCCATCCCATTCCATTCCATTCCGTTCTAATCGGGTTGATCATTCCCTTCCATTCCTTTCCATTCCATTCCACTCCATTCCATTCGATTCCATTCCATTCCGCTCCGTTCTATTCGGGTTGATCATTCCATTCCATTCCATTCCATTCCATTCCATTCCATTCCAATCCATTCCATTCTACTCGGGTTGATTCCATTCTATTCCATTCAATTCCATTCGATTCCATTCCATTCCACTCCGTTCCATTCCATTCCATTCCATTCCATTCCATTCCGTTCTACTCGGGTTCATTCCGTTCCGTTACCTTCCATTCCATTCCGTTCCATTCCAATCCATTCCATTCCATTCCATTCCATTCCATTCCATTCCATTCTATTCCATTCCGTTCTGCTCGGGTTGATCATTCCATTCCATTCCATTCCATTCCATTCCATTCCATTCCATTCCATTCCATTCCATTCCGTTCTAATCGGGTGGATTCCATTATATTCCATTCCATTCCATTCCATTCCATTCCATTCCATTCCATTCCATTCCATTGCATTCCATTTCGTTCTACTCGGGTTCATTCCATTCCATTTCATTCCATTACATTCCATTCCATTCCATTCCATTCCATTCCATTCTACTCGGGTTGATTCCATTCTATTCCATTCCATTCCATTCCATTCCATTCGATTTCATTCGATTCCATTCGATTCCATTCCATTCCATTCCATTCCGTTCTAATCGGGTTCATTCAATTCCATTCCGTTCCGTTCCATTCCGTTCCGTTCCATTCCATTCCATTCCATTCCATTCCGTTCTTCTCGGGTTGATTGCATTCTATTCCATTCCATTCCATTCCATTCCATTCCATTCCATTCCGTTCCATTGCATTCCATTGCGTACTACTCGGGTTGATCATTCCATTTCATTCCATTCCATTCCATTCCATTCCATTCCTTTCCAGTCCATTCCGTTCTACTCGGGTTCATTCCATTCCGTTCCGTTCTGTTCCGTTCCGTTCCATTGCATTCCATTCCATTCCATTCCATTCCATTCCCTTCTACTCGGGTTGATTCTATTCTATTCCATTCCATTCCATTCGATTCCATTCCATTCCATTCCATTCCATTCCATTCCGTTCTACTCGGGTTGATTCCATTCTATTCCATTCCACTCCATTCCATTCCATTCCATTCCATTCCCTTCCATTGCATTCCATTCCATTCCATTCCATTCCATTCCATTCCATTCCGTACTACTCGGGTTCATTCCATTCGATTCCGTTCCGTTCCGTTCCGTTCCTTTCCGTTCCATTCCATTGCATTCCATTCCGTTTTACTCGGGTAGATTCCATTCGATTCCATTCCATTCCATTCCATTCCATTCCATTCCATTCCATTCCGTTCTACTCGTGTTGATCATTCCCTTCCATTCCATTACATTGCATTCCACTTAATTCCATTCGATTCCATTCCATTCCGCTCCGTTCTATTCGGGTTGATCATTCCTTTACATTCCATTCCATTCCATGCCATTCCATTCCATTCCATTCCATTGCATTCCATTCCGTACTACTCGGGTTCATTCCATTCGATTCCGTTCCGTTCCGTTCCGTTCCGTTCCATTCCATTGCATTCCATTCCGTTCTACTCAGGTAGATTCCATTCGATTCCATTCCATTCCATTCCATTCCATTCCATTCCATTCCATTCCATTCCATTCCGTTCTACTCGGGTTGATTCCATTCCGTTCCGTTCGGTTCCGTTCCGTTCCGTTCCGTTCCGTTCTCCTCGGTTTGATTCCATTCTATTCCATTCCATTCCATTCCATTCCATTCCATTCCATTCCATTCCGTTCTAATCGGGTTGATCATTCCCTTCCATTCCATTCCATTCCATTCCACTCCATTCCATTCGATTCCATTCCATTCCGCTCCGTTCTATTCGGGTTGATCATTCCATTCCATTCCATTCCATTCCATTCCATTCCATTCCATTCCATTCCATTCCAATCCATTCCATTCTACTCGGGTTGATTCCATTCTATTCCATTCAATTCCATTCGATTCCATTCCATTCCACTCCGTTCCATTCCATTCCATTCCATTCCATTCCATTCCATTCCGTTCTACTCGGGTTCATTCCATTCCGTTACGTTCCATTCCGTTTCGTTCCATTCCAATCCATTCCATTCCATTCCATTCCATTCCATTCCATTCCATTCCATTCCATTCTATTCCATTCCGTTCTGCTCGGGTTGATCATTCCATTCCATTCCATTCCATTCCATTCCATTCCATTCCATTCCATTCCATTCCATTCCATTCCATTCCATTCCATTCCGTTCTAATCGGGTGGATTCCATTATATTCCATTCCATTCCATTCCATTCCATTCCATTCCATTCCATTCCATTCCATTGCATTCCATTTCGTTCTACTCGGGTTCATTCCATTCCATTTCATTCCATTCCATTCCATTCCATTCCATTCCATTCCATTCCATTCCATTCTACTCGGGTTGATTCCATTCTATTCCATTCCATTCCATTCGATTCCATTCGATTTCATTCGATTCCATTCGACTCCATTCCATTCCATTCCATTCCGTTCTACTCGGGTTCATTCAATTCCATTCCGTTCCGTTCCATTCCGTTCCGTTCCATTCCATTCCATTCCATTCCATTCCATTCCGTTCTTCTCGGGTTGATTCCATTCTATTCCATTCCATTCCATTCCATTCCATTCCATTCCATTCCGTTCCATTGCATTCCATTGCGTACTACTCGGGTTGATCATTCCATTTCATTCCATTCCATTCCATTCCATTCCATTCCATTCCATTCCAGTCCATTCCGTTCTACTCGGGTTCATTCCATTCCGTTCCGTTCTGTTCCGTTCCGTTCCATTGCATTCCATTCCATTCCATTCCATTCCCTTCTACTCGGGTTGATTCTATTCTATTCCATTCCATTCCATTCGATTCCATTCCATTCCATTCCATTCCATTCCATTCCATTCCATTCCGTTCTACTCGGGTTGATTCCATTCTATTCCATTCCACTCCATTCCATTCCATTCCATTCCATTCCATTCCCTTCCATTGCATTCCATTCCATTCCATTCCATTCCGTACTACTCGGGTTCATTCCATTCGATTCCGTTCCGTTCCGTTCCGTTCCTTTCCGTTCCATTCCATTGCATTCCATTCCGTTTTACTCGGGTAGATTCCATTCGATTCCATTCCATTCCATTCCATTCCATTCCATTCCGTTCTACTCGTGTTGATCATTCCCTTCCATTCCATTCCATTGCATTCCACTCAATTCCATTCGATTCCATTCCATTCCGCTCCGTTCTATTCGGGTTGATCATTCCTTTACATTCCATTCCATTCCATGCCATTACATTCCATTCCATTCCATTGCATTACATTCCATTCGATTCCATTCTACTCGGGTTGATTCCATTCTATTCCATTCAATTCCATTTAATTCCATTCCAATCCATTCCGTTCCATTCCATTCCATTCCATTCCATTCCATTCCGTTCTACTCGGGTTGATCATTCCATTCCATTCCATTCCATTCCATTCCATTCCATTCCATTCCATTCCATTCCATTCCATTCCATTCCATTCCGTTCTAATCGGGATGATTCCATTATATTCCATTCCATTCCATTCCATTCCATTCCATTCCATTCCATTCCATTCCATTCCATTCCGTTCTACTCGGGTTGATTCCATTCTATTCCATTCCATTCCATTCGATTCCATTCCATTCCATTCCATTCCACTCCATTCCGTTCTACTCGGGTTGATTCCATTCTGTTCCATTCCACTCCATTCCATTCCATTCCGTTCCATTCTACTCGGGTTGATTCCATTCTATTCCATTCCATTCCATTCGATTCCATTCGATTCCATTCCATTCCATTCCATTCCATTCCATTCCGTTCTACTCGGTTTCATTCCATTCCATTCCGTTCCGTTCCATTCCGTTCTGTTTCATTCCATTCCATTCCATTCCATTCCGTTCCACTCGGGTTGATTCCATTCTATTCTATTCCATTCCATTCGATTCTATTCCATTCCATTCCATTCCATTCCATTCCATTCCATTCCATTCCATTCCTTTCAACTCGGGTTGCTTCCATTCTATTCCACTCCATTCCATTCCGTTCCATTCCATTCCATTCCATTCCATTCAATTCCATTCCATTCCAATCCGTTCTACTCGGTTTGATTCCATTCCATTCCGCTCCATTCCGTTCCGTTCCGTTCCGTTCTACTCGGGTTGATTCCACTCTATTCCATTCCATTCCATTCCATTCCGTTCTACTCGGGTTGATCATTCCATTCCATTCCATTCCATTTCATTCCATTCCATTCCTTTCCATTCCATTCCGTTGCGTTCTACTCGGGTTGATCATTCCATTCCATTCCGTTCAATTCCATTCCATTCCATTCCATTCCATTCCATTCCGTTCTACTCGGGTTGATTCCATTCTATTCCACTCCATTCCATTCCATTCCATTCCATTCTATTCCATTCCATTCCATTCCTTTCCCTTCCATTCCATTCCATTCCGTTCTACTCGGGTTGATTCCATTCTACTCCATTCCATTCCATTCAATTCCATTCCATTCCATTCCATTCCATTCCATTCCATTCCGTTCTTCTCGGGTTGATTCCATTCTATTCCATTCCATTCCATTCGATTCCATTCCATTCCATTCCATTCCATTCCATTGCATTCCATTCCGTTGTACTCGTGTTGATTCCATTCCATTCCATTCCATTCCGTTCCGTTCCGCTCCGTTCCGTTCCGTTCTACTCGTGTTTATTCCATTCTATTCCATTCCATTCCATTCCATTCCATTCCATTCCATTCCATTCCATTCCGTTCCTTTCCATTCCGTTCTACTCGGGTTCATTCCATTCCATTCCATTCCATTCCATTCCATACCATTCCATTCCATTCTACTCGGGTTGATTCCATTCTATTCCATTCCATTCCATTCCATTCCATTCCATTCCGTTCTACTCGGGTAGATTCCATTCGATTCCATTCCATTCCATTCCATTCCATTCCATTCCGTTCTACTCTGGTTAGTCATTCCCATCCATTCCATTCCATTCCATTCGACTCCATTCCATTCGATTCCATTTCATTCCGCTCCGTTCTACTCGGATTGATCATTCTTTCCATTCCATTCCATTCCATTCCATTCCATTGCATTACATTCCGTTCTACTCGGGTCCATTCCATTCCATTCCATTCCATTCCATTCCATTCTACTCTGGTTGATTCCATTCTATTCCATTCCATTCCATTCCATTCCATTCCATTCCATTCCATTCCATTCCATTCCATTCCATTCCATTCCGTTCCATTCCATTCCGTTCCGCTCCTGTCCGTTCCGTTCTACTCGTGTTTATTCCATTCTATTCCATTCCATTCCATTCCATTCCATTCCATTCCATTCCATTCCGTTCTACTCGGGTTGATCATTCCATTCCATTCCATTCCACTCCATTCCATTCCATTCCTTTCCATTCCGTTCCGTTCTACTCGGGTTGATCATTCCTTTCCATTCCATTCCATTCCATTCCATTCCAATCCATTCCATTCTGTTCTACTCGGGTTCATTCCATTCCATTCCATTCCATTCCATTCCATACCATTCCATTCCGTTCTACTCGGGTTGATTCCATTGTATTCCATTCCACTCCATTCCATTCCATTCCATTCCATTCCCTTCCATTGCATTCCATTCCATTCCATTCCATTCCATTCCATTCCGTACTACTCGGGTTCATTCCATTCGATTCCGTTCCGTTCCGTTCCGTTCCTTTCCGTTCCATTCCATTGCATTCCATTCCGTTTTACTCGGGTAGATTCCATTCGATTCCATTCCATTCCATTCCATTCCATTCCATTCCATTCCGTTCTACTCGTGTTGATCATTCCCTTCCATTCCATTCCATTGCATTCCACTCAATTCCATTCGATTCCATTCCATTCCGCTCCGTTCTATTCGGGTTGATCATTCCTTTACATTCCATTCCATTCCATGCCATTACATTCCATTCCATTCCATTGCATTACATTCCATTCGATTCCATTCTACTCGGGTTGATTCCATTCTATTCCATTCAATTCCATTCAATTCCATTCCAATCCATTCCGTTCCATTCCATTCCATTCCATTCCATTCCATTCCGTTCTACTCGGGTTGATCATTCCATTCCATTCCATTCCATTCCATTCCATTCCATTCCATTCCGTTCTAATCGGGATGATTCCATTATATTCCATTCCATTCCATTCCATTCCATTCCATTCCATTCCATTCCATTCCATTCCATTCCGTTCTACTCGGGTTGATTCCATTCTATTCCATTCCATTCCATTCGATTCCATTCCATTCCATTCCATTCCACTCCATTCCGTTCTACTCGGGTTGATTCCATTCTGTTCCATTCCACTCCATTCCATTCCATTCCGTTCCATTCTACTCGGGTTGATTCCATTCTATTCCATTCCATTCCATTCGATTCCATTCGATTCCATTCCATTCCATTCCATTCCATTCCATTCCGTTCTACTCGGTTTCATTCCATTCCATTCCGTTCCGTTCCATTCCGTTCTGTTTCATTCCATTCCATTCCATTCCATTCCGTTCCACTCGGGTTGATTCCATTCTATTCTATTCCATTCCATTCGATTCCATTCCATTCCATTCCATTCCATTCCATTCCATTCCATTCCATTCCATTCCATTCCATTCCATTCCTTTCAACTCGGGTTGCTTCCATTCTATTCCACTCCATTCCATTCCATTCCATTCCATTCCATTCCATTCCATTCCATTCAATTCCATTCCATTCCAATCCGTTCTACTCGGTTTGATTCCATTCCATTCCGCTCCGTTCCGTTCCGTTCCGTTCCGTTCTACTCGGGTTGATTCCACTCTATTCCATTCCATTCCATTCCATTCCGTTCTACTCGGGTTGATCATTCCATTCCATTCCATTCCATTCCATTCCATTCCATTCCTTTCCATTCCATTCCGTTGCGTTCTACTCGGGTTGATCATTCCATTCCATTCCGTTCAATTCCATTCCATTCCATTCCATTCCGTTCTACTCGGGTTGATTCCATTCTATTCCACTCCATTCCATTCCATTCCATTCCATTCTATTCCATTCCATTCCATTCCTTTCCCTTCCATTCCATTCCATTCCGTTCTACTCGGGTTGATTCCATTCTACTCCATTCCATTCCATTCAATTCCATTCCATTCCATTCCATTCCATTCCATTCCGTTCTTCTCGGGTTGATTCCATTCTATTCCATTCCATTCCATTCGATTCCATTCCATTCCATTCCATTCCATTCCATTGCATTCCATTCCGTTGTACTCGGGTTGATTCCATTCCATTCCATTCCATTCCGTTCCGTTCCGCTCCGTTCCGTTCCGTTCTACTCGTGTTTATTCCATTCTATTCCATTCCATTCCATTCCATTCCATTCCATTCCATTCCATTCCATTCCATTCCGTTCCTTTCCATTCCGTTCTACTCGGGTTCATTCCATTCCATTCCATTCCATTCCATTCCATACCATTCCATTCCATTCTACTCGGGTTGATTCCATTCTATTCCATTCCATTCCATTCCATTCCATTCCATTCATTTCTACTCGGGTAGATTCCATTCGATTCCATTCCATTCCATTCCATTCCATTCCATTCTGTTCTACTCTGGTTAGTCATTCCCATCCATTCCATTCCATTCCATTCGACTCCATTCCATTCGATTCCATTTCATTCCGCTCCGTTCTACTCGGATTGATCATTCTTTCCATTCCATTCCATTCCATTCCATTCCATTGCATTACATTCCGTTCTACTCGGGTCCATTCCATTCCATTCCATTCCATTCCATTCCATTCTACTCTGGTTGATTCCATTCTATTCCATTCCATTCCATTCCATTCCATTCCATTCCATTCCATTCCATTCCATTCCATTCCGTTCCATTCCATTCCGTTCCGCTCCGGTCCGTTCCGTTCTACTCGTGTTTATTCCATTCTATTCCATTCCATTCCATTCCATTCCATTCCATTCCATTCCATTCCATTCCGTTCTACTCGGGTTGATCATTCCATTCCATTCCATTCCACTCCATTCCATTCCATTCCTTTCCATTCCGTTCCGTTCTACTCGGGTTGATCATTCCTTTCCATTCCATTCCATTCCATTCCATTCCAATCCATTCCATTCTGTTCTACTCGGGTTCATTCCATTCCAATCCATTCCATTCCATTCCATACCATTCCATTCCGTTCTACTCGGGTTGATTCCATTCTATTCCATTCCATTCTATTCCATTCCATTCCATTCCGTTCTACTCGGGTAGATTCCATTCGATTCCATTCCATTCCATTCCATTCCATTCCATTCCATTCCGTTCTACTCGGGTTAGTCATTCCCTTCCATTCCATTCCATTCCATTCGACTCCATTCCATTCGATTCCATTTCATTCCACTCCGTTCTACTCGGATTGATCATTCCACTTCATTCCATTCCATTTCATTCCATTCCATTGCATTACATTCCGTTCTACTCGGGTCCATTCCATTCCATTCCATTCCATTCCATTCTACTCTGGTTGATTCCATTCTATTCCATTCCATTCCATTCCATTCCATTCCATTCCATTCCACTCCATTCCATTCCATTCCATTCCGTTCTAGTCGGGCTCATTCCATTCCGTTCCGTTCCGTTCCGGTCCGTTACGTTCCAATCCATTCCATTCCATTCCATTCCATTCCATTCCATTCCATTCCTTTCCACTCCATTCCATTCCATTCCATTCCATTGCATTCCATTCTATTCCTTTCCGTTCTGCTCGGGGTGATCATTGCATTCCATTCCATTCCATTCTATTCCATTCCATTCAATTCCATTCCGTTCTACTCGGGCTCATTCCATTCCATTCCATTCCATTCCATTCCATTCCATTCCATTCCATTCCATTCCATTCCATTCCATTCTATTCTACTCGGGTTGATTCCATTCTATTCCATTCCACTCCATTCGATTCCATTCGATTCCATTCGATTCCATACGATTCCATTCCATTCCGTTCCATTCCGTTCTACTCGGGTTCATTCAATTCCATTCCGTTCCGTTCCATTCCGTTCCGTTCCATTCCATTCCATTCCATTCCATTCCGTTCTTCTCGGGTTGATTCCATTCTATTCCATTCCATTCCATTCGAATCCATTCCATTCCATTCCATTCCACTCCATTCCATTCCATTCCATTCCATTCCGTTCTACTCGGGTTGATCATTCCATTCCATTCCATTCCATTCCATTCCATTCCATTCCATTCCATTCCATTCCTTTCCAGTCCATTCCGTTCTACTCGGGTTCATTCCATTCCGTTCAGTTCTGTTCCGTTCCATTCCAGTCCATTCCATTCCATTCCATTCCATTCCATTCCATTCCGTTCTACTCGGGTTGATTCCATTCTATTCCATTCCATTCCATTCCATTCGAATCGATTCCATTCCATTCCATTCCATTCCACTCCATTCCATTCGATTCCATTTCATTCCGCTCAGTTCAACTCGGATTGATCATTCCATTCCATTCCATTCTATTCCATGCCATTCCATTCCATTCCATTCCATTGCATTACATTCCGTTCTACTCGGGTCCATTCCATTCCATTCCATTCCATTCCATTCCATTCCATTCCATACCTTTCCATTCCATTCTACTCGGGTTGATTCCATTCTATTCCATTCCATTCCATTCCATTCCATTCCATTCCATTCCATTCCGTTCTACTTGGGTTCATTCCGTTCCGTTCCGTTCCGTTCCGTTCCGTTCCGTTCCAATCCATTCCATTCCATTCCATTCCATTCCATTCCATTCCATTCCATTCCATTCCATTCCATTCCATTCCTTTCCATTCCATTCCATTCCATTCCATTCCATTCTATTCATTTCCGTTCTGCTCGGGTTGATCATTCCATTCCATTCCATTCCATTCTATTCCATTCCATTCCATTCCATTCCGTTCTACTCGGGTGGATTCCATTATATTCCATTCCATTCCATTCCATTCCATTCCATTCCATTCCATTCTACTCGGGTTGATTCCATTCCATTCCATTCCATTCCATTCGATTCCATTCGATTCCATTCCATTCCTTTCCATTCCATTCCATTCCGATCTACTCGAGATCATTCAATTCCATTCCGTTCCGTTCCATTCCGTTCCATTCCATTCCATTCCATTCCATCCCATTCCATTCTTCTCGGGTTGATTCCATTCTATTCCATTCCATTCCATTCGATTCCATTCCATTCCATTCCATTCCATTCCATTCCATTCCATTCCATTCCATTCCATTCCGTTCTACTCCGGTTGATTCCATTCTATTCCATTCCACTCCATTCCATTCCATTCCATTCCATTCCATTCCATTCCATTCCATTCCATTCCATTCCATTCCATTCCATTCCATTCCATTCCATTCCGTACTACTCGGGTTCATTCCATTCCATTCCATTCCGTTCTACTCGGGTTCATTCCGTTCCGTTCCGTTCCATTCCGTTCCTTTCCGTTCCAATCCATTCCATTCCATTCCATTCCATTCCATTCTATTCCATTCCGTTCTGATCGGGTTGATCATTCCATTCCATTCCATTCCATTCCATTCCATTCCATTCCATTCCATTCCATTCCGTTCTAATCGGGTGGATTCCATTATATTCCATTCCATTCCATTCCATTCCATTCCATTCCATTCCATTGCATTCCATTTCGTTCTACTCGGGTTCATTCCAATCCATTCCATTCCATTCCATTCCATTCCATTCCATTCCATTCCATTCTACTCGGGTTGATTCCATTCTATTCCATTCCATTCCATTCGATTCCATTCGATTTCATTCGATTCCATTCGATTCCATTCCATTCCATTCCATTCCGTTCTACTCGGGTTCATTCAATTCCATTCCGTTCCGTTCCATTCCGTTCCGTTCCATTCCATTCCATTCCATTCCATTCCGTTCTTCTCGGGTTGATTCCATTCTATTCCATTCCATTCCATTCCATTCCATTCCATTCCATTCCATTCCATTCCATTCCATTCCGTTCCATTCCATTCCATTGCGTACTACTCGGGTTGATCATTCCATTCCATTCCATTCCATTCCATTCCATTCCAGTCCAGTCCATTCCGTTCTACTCGGGTTCATTCCATTCCGTTCCGTTCTGTTCCGTTCCGTTCCATTCCATTCCAATCCATTCCATTCCATTCCATTCCATTCCATTCCCTTCTACTCGGGTTGATTCTATTCTATTCCATTCCATTCCATTCGATTCCATTCCATTCCATTCCATTCCATTCCATTCCATTCCATTCCATTCCATTCCGTACTACTCGGGTTCATTCCATTCGATTCCGTTCCGTTCCGTTCCGTTCCGTTCCATTCCATTGCATTCCATTCCGTTCTACTCGGGTAGATTCCATTGGATTCCATTCCATTCCATTCCATTCCATTCCATTTCATTCCATTCCATTCCATTCCATTCCGTTCTACTCGGGTTGATTCCATTCCGTTCCGTTCGGTTCCGTTCCGTTCTGTTCCGTTCCGTTCTACTCGGTTTGATTCCATTCTATTCCATTCCATTCCATTCCATTCCATTCCATTCCATTCCGTTCTAATCGGGTTGATCATTCCCTTCCATTCCATTCCATTCCATTCCACTCCATTCCATTCGATTCCATTCCATTCCGCTCCGTTCTATTCGGGTTGATCATTCCTTTCCATTCCATTCCATTCCATTCCATTCCATTCCATTCCATTCCATTCTACTCGGGTTGATTCCATTCTATTCCATTCAATTCCATTCGATTCCATTCCATTCCACTCCGTTCCATTCCATTCCATTCCATTCCACTCCGTTCCATTCCATTCCATTCCATTCCATTCCATTCCGTTCTACTCGGGTTCATTCCGTTCCGTTCCGTTCCATTCCGTTCCGTTCCGTTCCAATCCATTCCATTCCATTCCATTCCATTCCATTCCATTCCATTCCATTCCATTCCATTCTATTCCATTCCGTTCTCATCGGGTTGATCATTCCATTCCATTCCATTCCATTCCGTTCTAATCGGGTGGATTCCATTATATTCTATTCCATTCCATTCCATTCCATTCCATTCCATTCCATTGCATTCCATTTCGTTCTACTCGGGTTCATTCCATTCCATTCCATTCCATTCCATTCCATTCCATTCCATTCCATTCTACTCGGGTTGATTCCATTCTATTCCATTCCATTCCATTCGATTCCATTCGATTTCATTCGATTCCATTCGATTCCATTCCATTCCATTCCATTCCGTTCTACTCGGGTTCATTCAATTCCATTCCGTTCCGTTCCATTCCGTTCCGTTCCATTCCATTCCATTCCATTCCATTCCGTTCTTCTCGGGTTGATTCCATTCTATTCCATTCCATTCCATTCCGTTCCATTCCATTCCATTCCATTCCATTCCGTTCCATTCCATTCCATTGCGTACTCCTCGGGTTGATCATTCCATTCCATTCCATTCCATTCCATTCCATTCCATTCCATTCCATTCCAGTCCATTCCGTTCTACTCGGGTTCATTCCATTCCGTTCCGTTCTGTTCCGTTCCATTCCATTCCATTCCATTCCATTCCATTCCATTCCATTCCATTCCCTTCTACTCGGGTTGCTTCCATTCTATTCCATTCCATTCCATTCGATTCCATTCCATTCCATTCCATTCCATTCCATTCCATTCCGTACTACTCGGGTTGATTCCATTCTCTTCCATTCCACTCCATTCCATTCCATTCCATTCCATTCCATTCCATTGCATTGCATTCCATTCCATTCCATTCCATTCCATTCCATTCCGTACTACTCGGGTTCATTCCATTCGATTCCGTTCCGTTCCGTTCCGTTCCTTTCCGTTCCATTCCATTGCATTCCATTCCGTTTTACTAGGGTAGATTCCATTCGATTCCATTCCATTCCATTCCATTCCATTCCATTCCATTCCATTCCATTCCGTTCTACTCTTGTTGATCATTCCCATCCATTCCATTCCATTGCATTCCACTCCATTCCATTCGATTCCATTCCATTCCGCTCCGTTCTATTCGGGTTGATCATTTCTTTACATTCCATTCCATTCCATGCCATTACATTCCATTCCATTCCATTGCATTACATTCCATTCGATTCCATTCTACTCGGATTGATTCCATTCTATTCCATTCAATTCCATTCGATTCCATTCCAATCCATTCCGTTCCATTCCATTCCATTCCATTCCATTCCATTCCATTCCGTTCTACTCGGATTGATCATTCCATTCCATTCCATTCCATTCCATTCCATTCCATTCCATTCCATTCTAATCGGGTTGATTCCATTATATTCCATTCCATTCCATTCCATTCCATTCCATTCCATTCCATTCCATTCTACTCGGGTTGATTCCATTCTATTCCATTCCATTCCATTCGATTCCATTCGATTCGATTCCATTCCATTCCATTCCATTCCATTCCGTTCTACTCGGTTTCATTCCATTCCATTCCGTTCCGTTCCATTCCGTTCTGTTTCATTCCATTCCATTCCATTCCATTCCGTTCCACTCGGGTTGATTCCATTCTATTCTATTCCATTCCATTCGATTCTATTCCATTCCATTCCATTCCATTCCATTCCATTCCATTCCATTCCATTCCATTCCTTTCAACTCGGGTTGCTTCCATTCTATTCCATTCCATTCCATTCCATTCCATTCCATTCCATTCCATTCCATTCCATTCCGTTCTACTCGGGTTGATTCCATTCTATTCCACTCCATTCCATTCCATTCCATTCCATTCCATTCCATTCCATTCCCTTCCATTCCATTCCATTCCCTTCCATTCCATTCCATTCCGTTCTACTCGAGTTCATTCCATTCCGTTCCGTTCCGTTCCGTTCCATTCCATTCCATTCCATTCCGTTCTACTCGGGTTGATTCCATTCTACTCCATTCCATTCCATTCCATTCCATTCCATTCCATTCCATTCCATTCCATTCCATTCCATTCCATTCCGTTCTACTCGGGTTGATTCCATTCTATTCCATTCCATTCCATTCGATTCCATTCCATTCCTTTCCATTCCATTCCATTGCATTCCATTCCGTTCTACTCGGGTTGATTCCATTCCATTCCATTCCATTCCGTTCCGTTCCGCTCCGTTCCGTTCCGTTCTACTCGTGTTTATTCCATTCCATTCCATTCCATTCCATTCCATTCCTTTCCTTTCCGTTCCATTCCATTCCATTGCGTACTACTCGGGTTGATCATTCCATTCCATTCCATTCCATTCCATTCCATTCCATTCCATTCCATTCCATTCCAATCCATTCCGTTCTACTCGGGTTCATTCCATTCCGTTCCGTTCTGTTCCTTTCCGTTCCATTCCATTCCATTCCATTCCATTCCATTCCGTTCCATTCCATTCCATTCCCTTCTACTCGGGTTGATTCTATTCTATTCCATTCCATTCCATTCGATTCCATTCCATTCCATTCCATTCCATTCCATTCCATTCCATTCCATTCCATTCCGTACTACTCGGGTTCATTCCATTCGATTCCAATCCATTCCGTTCCGTTCCGTTCCATTCCATTGCATTCCATTCCGTTCTACTCGGGTAGATTCCATTCGATTCGATTCCATTCCATTCCATTCCATTCCATTCCATTCCATTCCATTCCATTCCATTCCGTTCTACTCGGGCTGATTCCATTCGGTTCCGTTCGGTTCCGTTCCGTTCCGTTCCATTCCGTTCTACTCGGTTTGATTCCATTCTGTTCCATTCCATTCCATTCCATTCCATTCCATTCCATTCCATTCCGTTCTAATCGGGTTGATCATTCCCTTCCATTCCATTCCATTCCATTCCACTCCATTCCATTCGATTCCATACCATTCCGCTCCGTTCTATTCGGGTTGATCATTCCATTCCATTCCATCCCATTCCATTCCATTCCATTCCATTCCATTGCATTCCATTCCATTCCATTCCATTCCATTCCATTCTACTCGGGTTGATTCCATTCTATTCCATTCAATTCCATTCGATTCCATTCCATTCCACTCCGTTCCATTCCATTCCATTCCATTCCACTCCGTTCCATTCCATTCCATTCCATTCCATTCCATTCCATTCCATTCCATTCCGTTCTACTCGGGTTCATTCCGTTCCGTTCCGTTCCATTCCGTTCCGTTCCGTTCCAATCCATTCCATTCCATTCCATTCCATTCTATTCCATTCCGTTCTGATCGGGTTGATCATTCCATTCCATTCCATTCCATTCCATTCCATTCCATTCCATTCCATTCCATTCCATTCCGTTCTAATCGGGTGGATTCCATTATATTCCATTCCATTCCATTCCATTCCATTCCATTCCATTCCATTCCATTCCATTCCATTGCATTCCATTTCGTTCTACTCGGGTTCATTCCATTCCATTCCATTCCATTCCATTCCATTCCATTCTACTCGGGTTGATTCCATTCTATTCCATTCCATTCCATTCGATTCCATTCGATTTCATTCGATTCCATTCCATTCCATTCCATTCCATTCCATTCCATTCCATTCCATTCCGTTCTACTCGGGTTCATTCAATTCCATTCCGTTCCGTTCCATTCCGTTCCGTTCCATTCCATTCCATTCCATTCCATTCCGTTCTTCTCGGGTTGATTCCATTCTATTCCATTCCATTCCATTCCATTCCATTCCATTCCATTCCATTCCATTCCGTTCCATTCCATTCCATTGCGTACTACTCGGGTTGATCATTCCATTCCATTCCATTCCATTCCATTCCATTCCAGTCCAGTCCATTCCGTTCTACTCGGGTTCATTCCATTCCGTTCCGTTCTGTTCCGTTCCGTTCCATTCCATTCCATTCCATTCCATTCCATTCCATTCCATTCCCTTCTACTCGGGTTGATTCTATTCTATTCCATTCCATTCCATTCGATTCCATTCCATTCCATTCCATTCCATTCCATTCCATTCCATTCCATTCCGTACTACTGGGGTTCATTCCATTCGATTCCGTTCCGTTCCGTTCCGTTCCGTTCCATTCCATTGCATTCCATTCCGTTCTACTCGGGTAGATTCCATTGGATTCCATTCCATTCCGTTCCATTCCATTCCATTCCATTCCATTCCATTCCATTCCGTTCTACTCGGGTTGATTCCATTCCGTTCCGTTCGGTTCCGTTCCGTTCTGTTCCGTTCCGTTCTACTCGGTTTGATTCCATTCTATTCCATTCCATTCCATTCCATTCCATTCCATTCCATTCCATTCCATTCCGTTCTAATCGGGTTGATCATTCCCTTCCATTCCATTCCATTCCATTCCACTCCATTCCATTCGATTCCATTCCATTCCGCTCCGTTCTATTCGGGTTGATCATTGCATTCCATTCCATTCCATTCAATTCCATTCCATTCCGTTCCATTCCATTCCATTCTACTCGGGTTGATTCCATTCTATTCCATTCAATTCCATTCGATTCCATTCCATTCCACTCCGTTCCATTCCATTCCATTCCATTCCATTCCATTCCATTCCATTCCGTTCTACTCGGGTTCATTCCGTTCAGTTCCCTTCCATTCCGTTCCGTTCCGTTCCAATCCATTCCATTCCATTCCATTCCATTCCATTCCATTCCATTCTATTCCATTCCGTTCTGATCGGGTTGATCATTCCATTCCATTCCATTCCATTCCATTCCATTCCGTTCTAATCGGGTGGATTCCATTATATTCCATTCCATTCCATTCCATTCCATTCCATTCAATTCCATTCCATTCCATTCCATTGCATTCCATTTCGTTCTACTCGGGTTCATTCCATTCCATTCCATTCCATTCCATTCCATTCGACTCGGGTTGATTCCATTCTATTCCATTCCATTCCATTCGATTCCATTCGATTTCATTCGATTCCATTAGATTCCATTTCATTCCATTCCATTCCGTTCTACTCGGGTTCATTCAATTCCATTCCATTCCGTTCCATTACGTTCCGTTCCATTCCATTCCATTCCATTCCATTCCGTTCTTCTCGGGTTGATTCCATTCTATTCCATTCCATTCCATTCCATTCCATTCCATTCCATTCCATTCCATTCCATTCCGTTCCATTCCATTCCATTGCGTACTACTTGGGTTGATCATTCCATTCCATTCCATTCCATTCCATTCCATTCCATTCCATTCCAGTCCATTCCGTTCTACTCGGGTTCATTTCTTTCCGTTCCGTTCTGTTCCGTTCCATTCCATTCCATTCCATTCCATTCCATTCCATTCCATTCCATTCCATTCCCTTCTACTCGGGTTGATTCTATTCTATTCCATTACATTCCATTCGATTCCCTTCCATTCCATTCCATTCCATTGCATTCCATTCCATTCCATTCCGTACTACTCGGGTTGATTCCGTTCTCTTCCATTCCACTCCATTCCATTCCATTCCATTCCATTCCATTCCATTGCATTCCATTCCATTCCATTCCATTCCATTCCATTCCATTCCATTCCATTCCATTCCATTCCATTCCGTACTACTCGGGTTCATTCCATTCGATTCCGTTCCGTTCCTTTCCGTTCCTTTCCGTTCCATTCCATTGCATTCCATTCCGTTTTACTAGGGTAGATTCCATTCGATTCCATTCCATTCCATTCCATTCCATTCCATTCCATTCCATTCCATTCCGTTCTACTCTTGTTGATCATTCCCATCCATTCCATTCCATTGCATTCCACTCCATTCCATTCGATTCCATTCCATTCCGCTCCGTTCTATTCGGGTTGATCATTCCTTTACATTCCATTCCATTCCATGCCATTACATTCCATTCCATTCCATTGCATTACATTCCATTCGATTCCATTCTACTCGGATTGATTCCATTCTATTCCATTCAATTCCATTCGATTCCATTCCAATCCATTCCGTTCCATTCCATTCCGTTCTACTCGGGTTGATCATTCCATTCTATTCCATTCCATTCCATTCCATTCCATTCCATTCCGTTCTAATCGGGTTGATTCCATTATATTCCATTCCATTCCATTCCATTCCATTCCATTCCATTCCATTCCATTCTACTCGTGTTGATTCCATTCTATTCCATTCCATTCCATTCGATTCCATTCGATTCCATTCCATTCCATTCCACTCCATTCCATTCCGTTCTACTCGGTTTCATTCCATTCCATTCCGTTCCATTCCATTTCGTTCTGTTTCATTCCATTCCATTCCATTCCATTCCGTTCCACTCGGGTTGATTCCATTCTATTCTATTCCATTCCATTCGATTCTATTCCATTCCATTCCATTCCATTCCATTCCATTCCATTCCATTCCATTCCATTCCATTCCATTCCTTTCAACTCGTGTTGCTTCCATTCTATTCCATTCCATTCCATTCCATTCCATTCCATTCCATTCCATTCCATTCCAATCCGTTCTACTCGGGTTGATTCCATTCCATTCCGTTCCGTTCCGTTCCGTTCCGTTCCGTTCTACTCGGGTTGATTCCATTCCATTCCATTCCATTCCATTCCATTCTACTCGGGTTGATTCCATTCTATTCCATTCAATTCCATTCGATTCCATTCCATTCCACTCCGTTCCATTCCATTCCATTCCATTCCATTCCATTCCATTCCATTCCGTTCTACTCGGGTTCATTCCGTTCCGTTCCGTTCCATTCCGTTCCGTTCCGTTCCAATCCATTCCATTCCATTCCATTCCATTCTATTCCATTCCGTTCTGATCGGGTTGATCATTCCATTCCATTCCATTCCATTCCATTCCATTCCATTCCATTCCATTCCATTCCATTCCGTTCTAATCGGGTGGATTCCATTATATTCCATTCCATTCCATTCCATTCCATTCCATTCCATTCCATTCCATTCCATTCCATTCCATTCCATTGCATTCCATTTCGTTCTACTCGGGTTCATTCCATTCCATTCCATTCCATTCCATTCCATTCCATTCTACTCGGGTTGATTCCATTCTTTTCCATTCCATTCCATTCGATTCCATTCGATTTCATTCGATTCCATTCCATTCCATTCCATTCCATTCCATTCCATTCCATTCCATTCCGTTCTACTCGGGTTCATTCAATTCCATTCCGTTCCGTTCCATTCCGTTCCGTTCCATTCCATTCCATTCCATTCCATTCCGTTCTTCTCGGGTTGATTCCATTCTATTCCATTCCATTCCATTCCATTCCATTCCATTCCATTCCATTCCATTCCGTTCCATTCCATTCCATTGCGTACTACTCGGGTTGATCATTCCATTCCATTCCATTCCATTCCATTCCATTCCAGTCCAGTCCATTCCGTTCTACTCGGGTTCATTCCATTCCGTTCCGTTCTGTTCCGTTCCGTTCCATTCCATTCCATTCCATTCCATTCCATTCCATTCCCTTCTACTCGGGTTGATTCTATTCTATTCCATTCCATTCCATTCGATTCCATTCCATTCCATTCCATTCCATTCCATTCCATTCCATTCCATTCCGTACTACTGGGGTTCATTCCATTCGATTCCGTTCCGTTCCGTTCCGTTCCGTTCCATTCCATTGCATTCCATTCCGTTCTACTCGGGTAGATTCCATTGGATTCCATTCCATTCCGTTCCATTCCATTCCATTCCATTCCATTCCATTCCATTCCATTCCGTTCTACTCGGGTTGATTCCATTCCGTTCCGTGCGGTTCCGTTCCGTTCTGTTCCGTTCCGTTCTACTCGGTTTGATTCCATTCTATTCCATTCCATTCCATTCCATTCCATTCCATTCCATTCCATTCCATTCCGTTCTAATCGGGTTGATCATTCCCTTCCTTTCCATTCCATTCCATTCCACTCCATTCCATTCGATTCCATTCCATTCCGCTCCGTTCTATTCGGGTTGATCATTCCATTCCATTCCATTCCATTCAATTCCATTCCATTCCATTCCATTCCATTCCATTCTACTCGGGTTGATTCCATTCTATTCCATTCAATTCCATTCGATTCCATTCCATTCCACTCCGTTCCATTCCATTCCATTCCATTCCATTCCATTCCATTCCATTCCGTTCTACTCGGGTTCATTCCGTTCAGTTCCCTTCCATTCCGTTCCGTTCCGTTCCAATCCATTCCATTCCATTCCATTCCATTCCATTCCATTCCATTCCATTCTATTCCATTCCGTTCTGATCGGGTTGATCATTCCATTCCATTCCATTCCATTCCATTCCATTCCGTTCTAATCGGGTGGATTCCATTATATTCCATTCCATTCCATTCCATTCCATTCCATTCAATTCCATTCCATTCCATTCCATTGCATTCCATTTCGTTCTACTCGGGTTCATTCCATTCCATTCCATTCCATTCCATTCCATTCGACTCGGGTTGATTCCATTCTATTCCATTCCATTCCATTCGATTCCATTCGATTTCATTCGATTCCATTCGATTCCATTTCATTCCATTCCATTCCGTTCTACTCGGGTTCATTCAATTCCATTCCATTCCGTTCCATTACGTTCCGTTCCATTCCATTCCATTCCATTCCATTCCGTTCTTCTCGGGTTGATTCCATTCTATTCCATTCCATTCCATTCCATTCCATTCCATTCCATTCCATTCCATTCCATTCCGTTCCATTCCATTCCATTGCGTACTACTCGGGTTGATCATTCCATTCCATTCCATTCCATTCCAATCCATTCCATTCCATTCCAGTCCATTCCGTTCTACTCGGGTTCATTTCTTTCCGTTCCGTTCTGTTCCGTTCCATTCCATTCCATTCCATTCCATTCCATTCCATTCCATTCCATTCCCTTCTACTCGGGTTGATTCTATTCTATTCCATTCCATTCCATTCGATTCCCTTCCATTCCATTCCATTCCATTGCATTCCATTCCATTCCATTCCGTACTACTCGGGTTGATTCCGTTCTCTTCCATTCCACTCCATTCCATTCCATTCCATTCCATTCCATTCCATTGCATTCCATTCCATTCCATTCCATTCCATTCCATTCCATTCCATTCCATTCCATTCCGTACTACTCGGGTTCATTCCATTCGATTCCGTTCCGTTCCTTTCCGTTCCTTTCCGTTCCATTCCATTGCATTCCATTCCGTTTTACTAGGGTAGATTCCATTCGATTCCATTCCATTCCATTCCATTCCATTCCATTCCATTCCATTCCATTCCATTCCGTTCTACTCTTGTTGATCATTCCCATCCATTCCATTCCATTGCATTCCACTCCATTCCATTCGATTCCATTCCATTCCGCTCCGTTCTATTCGGGTTGATCATTCCTTTACATTCCATTCCATTCCATGCCATTCCATTCCATTCCATTCCATTGCATTACATTCCATTCGATTCCATTCTACTCGGATTGATTCCATTCTATTCCATTCAATTCCATTCGATTCCATTCCAATCCATTCCGTTCCATTCCATTCCATTCCATTCCATTCCATTCCATTCCATTCCGTTCTACTCGGGTTGATCATTCCATTCTATTCCATTCCATTCCATTCCATTCCATTCCATTCCGTTCTAATCGGGTTGATTCCATTATATTCCATTCCATTCCATTCCATTCCATTCCATTCCATTCCATTCCATTCCATTCCATTCTACTCGTGTTGATTCCATTCTATTCCATTCCATTCCATTCGATTCCATTCGATTCCATTCCATTCCATTCCACTCCATTCCATTCCGTTCTACTCGGTTTCATTCCATTCCATTCCGTTCCGTTCCATTTCGTTCTGTTTCATTCCATTCCATTCCATTCCATTCCGTTCCACTCGGGTTGATTCCATTCTATTCTATTCCATTCCATTCGATTCTATTCCATTCCATTCCATTCCATTCCATTCCATTCCATTCCATTCCATTCCATTCCGTTCTACTCGGGTTGATCATTCCATTCTATTCCATTCCATTCCATTCCATTCCATTCCATTC
Organism: Gorilla gorilla gorilla; assembly: GCF_029281585.2. Taxonomy (NCBI): domain Eukaryota; kingdom Metazoa; phylum Chordata; class Mammalia; order Primates; family Hominidae; genus Gorilla; species Gorilla gorilla. The sequence goes on from NC_073239.2 coordinate 61,184,012, forward strand.
CGTTCTAATCGGGTTGATTCCATTATATTCCATTCCATTCCATTCCATTCCATTCCATTCCATTCCATTCCATTCCATTCCATTCTACTCGTGTTGATTCCATTCTATTCCATTCCATTCCATTCGATTCCATTCGATTCCATTCCATTCCATTCCACTCCATTCCATTCCGTTCTACTCGGTTTCATTCCATTCCATTCCGTTCCGTTCCATTTCGTTCTGTTTCATTCCATTCCATTCCATTCCATTCCGTTCCACTCGGGTTGATTCCATTCTATTCTATTCCATTCCATTCGATTCTATTCCATTCCATTCCATTCCATTCCATTCCATTCCATTCCATTCCATTCCATTCCATTCCTTTCAACTCGGGTTGCTTCCATTCTATTCCATTCCATTCCATTCCATTCCATTCCATTCCATTCCATTCCATTCCAATCCGTTCTACTCGGGTTGATTCCATTCCATTCCGTTCCGTTCCGTTCCGTTCCGTTCCGTTCTACTCGGGTTGATTCCACTCTATTCCATTCCATTCCATTCCATTCCGTTCTACTCGGGTTGATCATTCCATTCCATTCCATTCCATTCCATTCCATTCCATTCCGTTGCGTTCTACTCGGGTTGATCATTCCATTCCATTACATTCCATTCCGTTCCATTCCATTCCATTCCATTCCATTGCATTCCATTCCGTTCTACTCGGGTTGATTCCATTCTATTCCACTCCATTCCATTCCATTCCATTCCATTCCATTCGATTCCCTTCCATTCCATTCCACTCCGTTCTACTCGAGTTCATTCCATTCCGTTCCGTTCCGTTCCGTTCCATTCCCTTCCATTCCATTCCGTTCTACTCGGGTTGATTCCATTCTACTCCATTCCATTCCATTCCATTCCATTCCATTCCATTCCATTCCATTCCATTCCATTCCGTTCTACTCGGGTTGATTCCATTCTATTCCATTCCATTCCATTCGATTCCATTCCATTCCATTCCATTCCATTCCATTGCATTCCATTCCGTTCTACTCGGGTTGATTCCATTCCATTCCATTCCATTCCGTTCCGTTCCGCTCCGTTCCGTTCCGTTCTACTCGTGTTTATTCCATTCTATTCCATTCCATTCCATTCCATTCCATTACATTCCATTCCATTCCATTCCGTTCTACTCGGGTTGATCATTCCATTCCATTCCATTCATTTCCGTTCCGTTCCATTCCATTCCATTCGGTTCCATTCCTTTCCATTCCATTCCATTCGGGTCCCTCCCGTTCCATTCCAATCCATTCGTGTAGATTCAATTCCATTCCATTCCATTTGTGTCCCTTCCTTTCCATTCCATTCCATTCGGGTCCATTCCGTTCCATTCCACTCCATTCGGGTCCATTCCATTCGTGTCCTTTCCGTTCCATTCCGTTCCATTCGCGTCCATTCCGTTCCATTCTGTTCCATTCGGGTCCATTCCATTCCATTCCATTCCATTCCATTCGGGTCCATTTCGTTCCATTCCTTCCCATTCGGGTCCGTACCGTTCCATTCCATTCCATTCGGGACTGTTCCATACCATTCCATTCCATTTTGTTCCGTTCTGTTCCATTCCATTCCATTCTGGTCCGTTACCTTCCATTCCATTCCATACGGGTCCATTCCTCTCCATTCCGTTCCACTGAGGTTCATTCCATTCCGTTCGGGTCCATTCCATTCCATTCCATTCCATTCCATTCCGTTCCATTCCGTTCAATTCCATTCAATTCCATTCCATTCCATTCGGGTCCATTCCATTCCATTTTGTCCATTGCATTCCATTCGGGTCCGTTAACTTCCACTCAATTCCATTCGGGTCCATTCCATTGCATTTCATTCCATTCGGGTCCATTCCGTTCCACTGCATTCCATTCGGGTCCATTCCATTCCATTCCATTCCATTTGGGTCCATTCCATGACATTCCATTCCATTCGTGTGCATTCCATTCCATTCCGTTCCATTCGGGTCCATTGCATTCCATTCCATTCCGGTCCATTCCATTCCATTCCATTCCATTCTATTCCTGTCCATTCGGGTCCATTCCATTCCATTCCATTCGTGTCCATTCCATTCCATTCCGTTTCATTCGGTTCCATTCCACTCCATTCAGGTCCATTCCATTCCATTCCATTCGGGTCCATTCCGTTCCATTCCATTCCATTCGTGTCCATTCCATTCCATTCCATTCCATTCGGGTCCGTTCCATTCCATTCCATTCCATTCGGGTCCATTCCGTTCCATTCCATTCGGGTCCATTCCGTTCCATTCCATTCCATTCGGGTCCATTCCATTCCATTCCGTTCCATTCCATTCCATTCCGGTCCATTCCATTCCATTCATTCCTTTCGGGTACGTTCCGTTCCATTCCATTCCATTCTGGTCCATTCCATTCCATTCCACTCGGGTCCATTCCATTCCATTCCATTCCATTCGGGTCCATTCCATTCCATTCCATTCCACTCGGGTCCATTCCATTCCATTCCATTCCATTCCATTCGTTTCCATTCCATTCCATTCGGGTCCTTTCCATTCCATTCGGGTCCATTCCGTTCCATTCCATTCCATTCGGTTCCATTCCGCTCTATTCCATTCCATTCGGGTCCATTCCGTTCCATTCCATTCCATTAGTTTCCCTTCCGTTCCATTCCATTCCATTCGAGTCCATTCCATTCTCTTCCGTTCCATTCGGGTCCATTCCGTTCCATTCCATTACATTCGGGTCCGTTCCGTTGCATTCCGTTCCATTCGGGTCCGTTCCATTCCATTCGTGTCTGTTCCGTTCCATTCCATTCCATTGGGTTCCGTTCTGTTCCATTCCATTACATTCCATTCGGGTAAGTTCCCTTCCATTCCATTCCATTCGGGTCCATGCCGTTGCATTTCATTCCATTCGGGTCCATTTCGTTCCATTACATTCCATTCGGGTCGATGCCATTCCCTTCCATTCCACTGAGGTCCTCTCCATTCCATTCTGTTCCATTCCATTCCATTCCATTCCATTCCATTCCATTCCATTCCATTCCATTCCAGTCCATTCCATTCCATTCCACTCAATTCCATTCCATTTCATTCGGGTCCATTCCATTCCATTCCGTTCCATTGGGGTCCATTCCGTTCCATTCGGGTCCTTCCCATTGAATTCCATTCCATTCCATTCCATTCTGGTCCATTGCATTCCATTCCATTCCTTTCAGGTAAATTCCATTCAATTCCGTTCCATTCCATTCCATTCCATTCCGTTCGGTTCCATTCCATTCCATTCCATTCCGTTCCGGTCCATTCCATTCCATTCAATTCCATTCCATTCCATTGGGGTCCATTCCATTCCATTCCATTCCATTCGGGTCCATTCCATTCCATTATATTCCATTGGAGTCCCTTCCGTTCCATTACATTCCATTCGGGTCCCTTCCGTTCCATTCCAATCCATTCGTGTCCATTCCGTTCCATTCCATTCCATTCGTGTCCCTTCCGTTCCATTCCATTCCATTCGGGTCCATTCCGTTCCATTCCATTCCATTCGGGTCCATTCCATTCCATTCGGGTCCATTAAATTCCATTCAGGTCCATTGCATTAAATTCCATTCCATTCGGGTCCATTCCATTCCTTTCGGGTCCATTCCATTCCATTCGGGTCCGTTCCGTTCCATTCCATTCCATTCGGGTCCGTTCCGTTCCATTCCATTCCATTCGGGTCCGTTCCATTCCATTCCATTCCACTCGAGTCCGTTCCGTTCCATTCCATTCCATTCATTTCCGTTCCGTTCCATTCCATTCCATTCGGTTCCATTCCTTTCCATCCCATTCCATTCGGGTCCCTTCCGTTCCATTCCATTCCATTTGTGTCCCTTCTGTTCCATTCCATTCCATTCGGGTCCATTCCGTTCCATTCCATTCCATTCGGGTCCATTCCATTCCATTCGTGTCCTTTCCGTTCCATTCCGTTCCATTCGGGTCCATTCCGTTCCATTCCGTTCCATTCGGGTCCATTCCGTTCCATTCCATTCCATTCCATTCGGGTCAATTTCCTTCCGTTCCTTCCCATTCGGGTCCGTACCGTTCCATTCCATTCCATTCGGGACTGTTCCATACCATTCCATTCCATTTTGTTCCGTTCTGTTCCATTCCATTCCATTCTGGTCCGTTACCTTCCATTCCATTCCATACGGGTCCATTCCTCTCCATTCCGTTCCACTTAGGTTCATTCCATTCCGTTCGGGTCCATTCCATTCCATTCCATTCCATTCCACTCCGTTCCATTCCGTTCAATTCCATTCAATTCCAATCCATTCCATTCAGGTCCATTCCATTCCATTTGGTCCATTGCATTCCATTCGGGTCCGTTAACTTCCACTCAATTCCATTCGGGTCCATTCCATTGCATTTCATTCCATTCGGGTCCATTCCGTTCCACTGCATTCCATTCGGGTCCATTCCATTCCATTCCATTCCATTTGGGCCCATTCCATGACATTCCATTCCATTCGTGTGCATTCCATTCCATTCCGTTCCATTCGGGTCCATTGCATTCCATTCCATTCCAGTCCATTCCGGTCCATTCGGGTCCATTCCATTCCATTCCATTCGTGTCCATTCCATTCCATTCCGTCTCATTCGGTTCCATTCCACTCCATTCAGGTCCATTCCATTCCATTCCATTCCGTTCCATTCCATTCCATTCGTGTCCATTCCTTTCCATTCCATTCCATTCGGGTCCGTTCCATTCCATTCCATTCCATTCGGGTCCATTCCGTTCCATTCCATTCCATTCTGGTCCATTCCATTCCATTCCGTTCCATTGCATTCCATTCCGGTCCATTCCATTCCATTCATTCCTTTCGGGTACATTCCGTTCCATTCCATTCCATTCTGGTCCATTCCATTCCATTCCACTCGGGTCCATTCCATTCCATTCCATTCCATTCGGGTCCATTCCATTTCGTTCCATTCCACTCGGGTCCATTCCATTCCATTCCATTCCATTCGTTTCCTTTCCATTCCATTCCCTTCCATTCGTGCCATTCCGTTCTATTCCATTCCATTCGGTTCCATTCCGCTCTATTCCATTCCATTCGGGTCCATTCCGTTCCATTCCATTCCATTAGTTTCCCTTCCGTTCCATTCCATTCCATTAGTTTCCCTTCCGTTCCCTTCCGTTCCATTCGGGTCCATTCCGTTCCATTCCATTACATTCGGGTCCGTTCCGTTGCATTCCGTTCCATTCGGGTCCCTTCCATTCCATTCCATTCCATTCGTGTCTGTTCCGTTCCATTCCATTCCATTGGGTTCCGTTCTGTTCCATTCCATTACATTCCATTCGGGTCTGTTCCCTTCCATTCCATTCCATTCGGGTCCATGCCGTTGCATTTCATTCCATTCGGGTCCATTTCGTTCCATTACATTCCATTCGGGTCGATGCCATTCGATTCCATTCCATTGAGGTCCACTCCATTCCATTCGGGTCCATTCCATTCCATTCCATTCCATTCCATTCCATTCCAGTCCATTCCATTCCATTCCACTCAATTCCATTCCTTTTCATTCGGTTCCATTCCATTCCATTCCGTTCCATTCGGGTCCATTCCGTTCCATTCGGGTCCATCCCATTCCATTCCAGTCCATTCCATTCCATTCTGGTCCATTGCATTCCATTCCATTCCTTTCAGGTAAATTCCATTCAATTCCGTTCCATTCCATTCCATTCCATTCCATTCGGTTCCATTCCATTCCATTCCATTCCATTCCGGTCCATTCCTTTCCATTCAATTCCATTCCGTTCCATTCGGGTCCATTCCATTCCATTCGGGTCCATTCCATTCCATTATATTCCATTGGAGTCCCTTCCGTTCAATTCCAATCCATTTGTGTCCATTCCGTTCCATTCCATTCCATTCCATTCGTGTCCCTTCCATTCCATTCCATTCCATTCGGGTCCATTCCATTCCATTCCATTCCATTCCGGTCCATTCGGGTCCATTCCATTCCATTCCATTCCATTCGTGTCCATTCCATTCCATTCCGTTTAATTCGGTTCCATTCCACTCCATTCAGGTCCATTCCATTCCATTCCATTCAGTTCCATTCCATTCCATTCGTGTCCATTCCTTTCCATTCCATTCCATTCCGGTCCGTTCCATTCCATTCCATTCCATTCGGGTCCATTCCGTTCCATTCCATTCCATTCCGGTCCATTCCATTCCATTCCATTCCTTTCAGGTACGTTCCGTTCCATTCCATTCCATTCTGGTCCATTCCATTCCTTTCCACTCGGGTCCATTCCATTCCATTCCATTCCATTCGGGTCCATTCCATTCCATTCCATTCCACTCGGTCCATTCCATTCCATTCCATTCCATTCCATTCGTTTCCATTCCATTCCATTCCATTCCATTCGGGTCCTTTCCATTCCATTCGGGTCCATTCCGTTCTATTCCATTCCATTCGGTTCCATTCCGCTCTATTCCATTCCATTCGGGTCCATTCCGTTCCATTCCATTCCATTAGTTTCCCTTCCGTTCCATTCCATTCCATTCCATTCGGGTCCATTCCGTTTCATTCCATTACTTTCGGGTCTGTTCCGTTGCATTCCGTTCCATACGGGTCCGTTCCATTCCATTCCATTCCATTCGGGTCTGTTCCGTTCCATTACATTCCATTGGGTTCCGTTCTGTTCCATTCCATTACATTCCTTTCGGGTCCGTTCCCTTCCATTCCATTCCATTCGGGTCCATGCCGTTGCATTTCATTCCATTCGGGTCCATTTCATTCCATTACATTCCATTCGGGTCGATGCCATTCCATTCCATTCCATTGAGGTCCACTCCATTCCATTCGGGTCCATTCCATTCCATTCCACTCAATTCCATTCCATTTCATTCGGGTCCATTCCATTCCATTCCGTTCCATTCGGGTCCATTCCGTTCCATTCAGGTCCATCCTATTGCATTCCATTCCATTCCATTCCATTCAGGAAAATTCCATTCAATTCCGTTCCATTCCATTCCATTCCATTCCATTCGGTTCCATTCCATTCCATTCCATTCCGGTCCATTCCATTCCATTCCATTCAATTCCATTCCGTTCCATTCGGGTCCATTCCATTCCATTCCATTCGGTTCCGTTCCATTCCAATATATTCCATTGGAGTCCCTTCCGTTCCATTACATTCCATTCGGGTCCGTTCCATTCCATTCCATTCCGGTCCATTCCGTTCCATTCCATTCCATTCCGCTCCATTCCGTTCCATTCCACTCCATTCGGGTCCCTTCCGTTCCATTCCATTCCATTCGTGTCCCTTTCATTCCATTCCATTCCATTCGGGTCCATTCCGTTCCATTCCATTTCTTTTGGGTCCATTCCGTTCCATTCCATTCCATTCGGGTCCATTCCATTCCATTCGTGTCCTTTCCGTTCCATTCCGTTCCATTCGGGTCCATTCCGTTCCATTCCGTTCCATTCGGGTCCATTCCGTTCCATTCCATTCCATTCCATTCGGGTCCATTTCGTTCCATTCCTTCCCATTCGGGTCCGTACCGTTCCATTCCATTCCATTCGGGTCCATTCCGTTTCATTCCATTACATTCGGGTCCGTTCCGTTGCATTCCTTTCCATTCTGGTCCGTTCCATTCCATTCCATTCCATTCGGGTCTGTTCCGTTCCATTCCATTCCATTGGGTTCCGTTCAGTTCCATTCCATTACATTCCTTTCGGGTCCGTTCCCTTCCATTCCATTCCATTCGGGTCCATGCCATTGCATTTCATTCCATTCGGGTCCATTTCTTTCCATTACATTCCATTCGGGTCGATGCCATTCCATTCCATTCCATTGAGGTCCACTCCATTCCATTCGGGTCCATTCCATTCCATTCCACTACATTACATTCCATTCCATTCCAGTCCATTCCATTCCATTCCACTCAATTCCATTCCATTTCATTCGGATCCATTCCATTCCATTCTGTTCCATTCGGGTCCTGTCCGTTCCATTCAGGTCCATCCCATTGCATTCCATTCCATTCCATTCCATTCCTTTCAGGAAAATTCCATTCAATTCCGTTCCATTCCATTCCATTCCATTCCATTCGGTTCCATTCCATTCCATTCCATTCCATTAGGGTCCTTTCCATTCCATTCGGGTCCATTCCATTCCATTCCATTCCATTCGGGTCCATTCCGTTCCATTCCATTCCATTCGGGTCCATTCGTTTCCATTCCACTTCATTCGGGTCCATTCCATTACATTCCATTCCATTCTGGTCCATTCCATTCCATTCCATTTCATTCCATTCCATTCCATTCCATTCGGGTCCATTCCATTCCATTCCATTCGGGTCCATTCCATTCCATTCCATTCGGGTCCTTTCTATTCCATTCGGGTCGATTCCATACCATTCCATGTCATTCGGGTCCATTCCGTTCTATTCCATTCCATTTGGATCCATTCCGTTCCATTCCGTTCCATTTGGGTCCCTTCCATTCAATTCTGTTCCTTTCGAGTCCATTCCGTTCCATTCCATTCCATTCCATTCGGGTCCATTCCGTTCCATTCAATTCCGTTCGGGTCCATTCCATTCCATTCCATTCCATTCCATTCCATTCCATTCCATTCCATTCATGTCCATTCCATTCCATTCCATTAAATTCCATTCGGGTCCATTCCATTCGATTCCTTTCCACTGAGATTCATTCAATTCCATTCGTGTCCATTCCATTCCATTCCATTCCATTCCATTCCATTCCATTCCGGTACATTCCGTTCCATTACATTCCTTTTGGGTCCATTTCATTCCATTCCATTCCATTCCATTCCATGCGCGTCCCTTCCATTCCATTCCATTCCATTCGGTTCAATTCCATTCCATTCCATTCCATTCCATTCCATTCAGGTCCATTCCATTCCTTTCCATTCCATTTGGGTCCATTCCTTTCCATTACATTCCATTCGGGTCCGTGCCGTTCCATTCCATTCCATTCGGGTCCATTCCTTTCCATTCCATTCCATTCGGGTCCATTCCATTCCATTCCATTCCATTCTGGTCCATTCCCTTCCATTCCATTCCATTCCATTCCATTCCATTCCGTTCCTTTCGGGTCCATTCCATTCCATTCCATTCCATTCCATTCGGGTCCATTCCATTCCATTCCATTCCATTAGGGTCCTTTCCATTCCATTCGGGTCCATTCCGTTCCATCCCATTCCATTCGGGTCCATTCCGTTCTATTCCATTCCATTCGGGTCCATTCCGTTCCATTCCATTCCATTCGTGTCCCTTCCGTTCCATTCCGTTCCATTCGATTCCATTCCGTTCCATTCCGTTCCATTCGGATCCATTCCATTCCATTCCATTCCATTCGGCTCCGTTGCGTTCCATTCCATTCCATTCCATTTCTTCCGTGTCCATTCCGTTCCATTCCATTCCATTCGGGTCCATTCCATTCCATTCCATTCGTTTCCCTTCCATTCCATTCCATTCCATTCGTGTCCCTTCCGTTCCATTCCGTTCCAATCGAGTCCATTCCATTCCATTCCATTCCATTCGGGTCCATTCCATTCCATTCCATTCCATTCCGTTCCATTCGGATCCATTCCATTCCTTTCCGTTCCATTCGATTCCGGTGCATTCCGTTCCATTCCATTCCTTTCGTGTCCATTCCATTCAGTTCCGTTCCATTCCATTCCATTCCATTCCATTCGGGTCCATTCCATTCCACTCCATTCCATTCTGCTCCATTCCATTCCATTCCATTCAATTCCATTCCAGTCCATTCCATTCCATTCCATTCCATTCGGCACCATTCCATTCCATTCCATTCCATTTGGGTCCATTTCATTCCATTCCGTTCCATTCCATTGTGGCCCATTCCATTCCATTCCATTGCTGTCCCTTCCATTCCATTCCATTCCATTCGGGTCCATTCCATTCTATTCCATTCCATTCGGGTCCATTCCGTTTCTTTCCATTCCATTCATGTCCCTTCCATTCCATTCCGTTCCATTCGACTCCATTCCGTTCCATTCGGTTCCATTCGTGTCCATTCCGTTCCACTCCATTCCATTCGGGTCCGTTTCGTTCCATTCCGTTCCATTCGCATCTGTTCCGTTCCATTCCATTCCATTCCGGTCCGTTCTGTTCCATTCCATTCCATTCTGGTCTGTTCCGTTCCATTCCATTACATTCCATTGGGTTCCATTCTGTTCCATTCCATTCCATTCCATTCGGTTCCATTCCGTTGAATTCCATTACATTCGGGACTGTTCCATTCCATTCCATTCCATTTTGTTCCGTTCTGTTCCATTCCATTCCATTCTGGTCCGTTCCCTTCCATTCCATTCCATTCGGGTCCATTCCATTCCATTCCGTTCCACTGAGTTTCATTCCATTCCATTCGGGTCCATTCCATTCAATTCCATTCCATTCCGTTCCATTGCATTCCATTCGGGTCCATTCCATTCCATTCGGGTCCATTCCATGACATTCCATTCCATTCGGGTCCATTCCATTCCATTCCATTCCATTCGGGTCCATTGCATTCCATTCCATTCCATTCCGTTCTGGTCCATTCGGGTTCTTTCCATTCCATTCCATTCCATTCGTGTCCATTCCATTCCATTCTGTTCCATTCGGGTCCATTCCATTCCATTCCATTCCATTCCATTTGGGTCCATTCCATTCCATTCCATTCCATTCTGGTCCATTCCGTTCCATTCAATTCCATTCCATTCCATTCCATTCCATTCCATTCCATTCATGTCCCTTCCATTCCATTCCATTCCATTCGACTCCATTCCTTTCCATTCCGTTCCATTCGTGTCCATTCCGTTCCATTCCATTCCATTCGGGTCCATTTCGTTCCATTCCGTTCCATTCGCATCCGTTCCGTTCCATTCCATTCCATTCCGGTCCGTTCTGTTCCATTCCATTCCATTCTGGTCTGTTCCGTTCCATTCCATTCCATTCCATTGGGTTCCATTCTGTTCCATTCCATTCCATTCCATTCGGGTCCATTCCGTTGAATTCCATTACATTCGGGACTGTTCCATTCCATTCCATTCCATTTTGTTCCGTTCTGTTCCATTCCATTCCTTTCTGGTCCGTTCCCTTCCATTCCATTCCATTCGGGTCCATTCCATTCCATTCCGTTCCACTGAGTTTCATTCCTTTCCATTCGGGTCCATTCCATTCAATTCCATTCCATTCCGTTCCATTGCATTCCATTCGGGTCCATTCCATTCCATTCGGGTCCATTCCATGACATTCCATTCCATTCGGGTCCATTCCATTCCATTCCATTCGGGTCCATTGCATTCCATTCCATTCAATTCCGTTCTGGTCCATTCGGGTTCTTTCCATTCCATTCCATTCCATTCGTGTCCATTCCATTCAATTCTGTTCCATTCGGGTCCATTCCATTCCATTCCATTCCATTCCATTCCATTCCATTCCCTTTGGGTCCATTCCATTCCATTCCATTCAGTTCCATTCCATTCCATTCGTGTCCATTCCTTTCCATTCCATTCCATTCGGGTCCATTCCATTCCATTCCATTCCATTCGGCTCCATTCCATTCCATTCCATTCCATTCCGGTCCATTCCTTTCCATTCCATTCCTTTCGGGTACGTTCCGTTCCATTCCATTCCATTCTGGTCCATTCCATTCCATTCCACTCGGGTCCATTCCATTATATTCCATTCCATTCGGGTCCATTCCATTCCATTCCATTCCACTCGGGTCCATTCCATTCCATTCCATTCCATTCCATTCGTTTCCATTCCATTCCATTCCATTCCATTCGGGTCCTTTCCATTCCATTCGGGTCCATTCCATTCCATTCCATTCCTTTCGGTTCCATTCCGCTCTATTCCATTCCAATCGGGTCCATTCCGTTCCATTCCATTCCATTAGTTTCCCTTCCATTCCATTCCATTCCATTCCATTCGGGTCCATTCCGTTTCATTCCATTACATTCGGGTCCGTTCCGTTGCATTCCATTCCATTCTGGTCCGTTCCATTCCATTCCATTTGGTTCCGTTCTGTTCCATTCCATTACATTCCTTTCGGGTCCGTTCCCTTCCATTCCATTCCATTCGAGTCCATGCCGTTGCATTTCATTACATTCGGGTCCATTTCATTCCATTACATTTCATTCGGGTCGATGCCATTCCATTCCATTCCATTGAGGTCCACTCCATTCCATTCGGGTCCATTCCATTCCATTCCACTACATTACATTCCATTCCATTCGGGTCCATTTCTTTCCATTACATTCCATTCGGATCGATGCCATTCCATTCCATTCCATTGAGGTCCACTCCATTCCATTCGGGTCCATTCCATTCCATTCCACTACATTACATTCCATTCCATTCCAGTCCATTCCATTCCATTCCACTCAATTCCATTCCATTTCATTCGGGTCCATTCCATTCCATTCCATTCCATTCTGGTCCATTGCGTTCCATTCAGGTCCGTCCCATTGCATTCCATTCCATTCCATTCCATTCCGGTCCATTCCATTCCATTCCATTCCTTTCAGGTAAATTCCATTCAATTCCATTCCATTCCATTCCATTCCATTCCATTCGGTTGCATTCCATTCCATTCCATTCCATTCCGGTCCATTCCATTCCATTCCATTCAATTCCATTCCATTCCATTCGGGTCCATTCCATTCCATTCCATTCGATTCGGGTCCGTTCCATTCCATTATATTCCATTGGAGTCCCTTCCGTTCCATTACATTCCATTCGGGTCCGTTGCATTCCATTCCTTTCCATTCCATTCCGGTCCATTCCGTTCCATTCCATTCCATTCCGCTCCATTCCCTTCCATTCCACTCCATTCGGCTCCATTCCGTTCCATTCCATTCAATTCGTGTCCCTTCCATTCCATAACATTCCATTCGGGTCCATTCCGTTCCATTCCATTCCACTCGGGTCCCTTCCGTTCCATTCCATTCCATTCGTGTCCCTTCCGTTCCATTCCATTCCATTCGGGTCCATTCCGTTCCATTCCATTCCATTCGGGTCCATTCCTTTCCATTGCATTCCATTCGGGTCCGTTCCGTTCCATTCCATTCCATTCGGGTCCATTCCGTTCCATTCCATTCCATTCGGGTCCATTCCTTTCCATTGCATTCCATTCCATTCCATTCCATTCCATTCCATTCCTTTCGGGTCCATTCTGTTCTATTCCGTTCCATTCCATTCCATTCGGGTCCATTCCATTCCATTTCATTCCATTCCGGTCCATTCCATTCAATTCCATTCAGGTCCATTCCATTCTATTCCATTCGGGTCCAGTCTATTCCATTCCGCTCCATTCCATTCCATTCCATTCCATTCCATTCCATTCAGGTCCATTCCATTCCATTCCCTTCCATTCGGGTCCATTCCATTCCATTCAGCTCCATTCCATTCCATTCTGGTCCAATCCATTCCATTCCATTCCATTCCATTCCATTCCATTCCATTCCATTGCATTCCGGTCCATTCCATTCCAGTCCATTCCATTCAATTCCATTCAACTCCATTCCATTCCATTCGGGTCCATTCCTTTCCATTCCGTTCCATTCGGGTCCATTGCATTCCATTCGTGTCCATCCCATTCCATTCCATTCCACTCCATTCCATTCCATTCCATTCCATTCGGGTCCATTTCATTACATTCCATTCCATTCCTGTCCATTCCTTTCCATTCCATTCAATACCATTCCGTTCCGTTCGGGTCCATTCCATTCCATTCCATTCCATTCTGGTCCTTTCCATTCCATTCCATTCCATTCCATTCCATTCCATCCCATTCCATTGCATTCCATTCGTGTCCATGCCATTCCATTCGGTTCCATTCCGTTCCATTCCATTCGGGTCAATTCCGTTCCATTCCATTCCATTCCTGTCCATTCCATTCCATTCCATTCCTTTCGGGTCCATTCCATTCAATTCCGTTCCATTCCATTCCATTCGGGTCCATTCCATTCCATTCCATTTCATTCCATTCCGGTCCATTCCATTCAATTCCATTCAGGTCCATTCCATTCTATTCCATTCGGGTCCATTCTATTCCCTTCCGCTCCATTCCATTCCATTCCATTCCATTCCATTCAGGTCCATTCCATTCCAGTCCATTCCATTCTGGTCCAATCCATTCCATTCCATTCCATTCCATTCCATTCCATTCGGGTCCATTCCATTCCATTCCATTCCATTCGGGTCCATTCCATTCCATTGCACTTCTTTCGGGTCCTTTCCGTTCCATTCCATTCCATTCGGTTCCCTTCCCTTCCATTCCATTCCATTCGGGTCCATGCCGTTGCATTTCATCCCATTCAGGTCCATTCCGTTCCATTACATTCCATTTGGGTCCATGCCATTCCATTCCTTTCCGGTCCATTCCATTCCATTCCATTCAACTCCATTCCATTCCATTCGGGTCCATTCCTTTCCATTCCGTTCCATTCGGGTCCATTGCATTCCATTCGTGTCCATCCCATTCCATTCCATTCCATTCCATTCCATTCCATTCCATTCCATTCCATTCCGGTCCATTCCATTCCATTCCATTCCTTTCAGGTCCATTCCATTCAATTCCACTCCATTCCATTCCATTCCATTCCATTCGGGTCCATTTCATTCCATTCCATTCCATTCCGGTCCATTCCATTCCATTCCATTCAATACCATTCCGTTCCATTCGGGTCCATTCCATTCCATTCCATTCCATTCTGGTCCTTTCCATTCCATTCCATTCCATTCCATCCCATTCCATTGCATTCCATTCGGGTCCATTCCATTCCATTTTCTTTCATTCCGTTAAATTCCATTCGGGTCAATTCCGTTCCATTCCATTCCATTCCTGTCCATTCCATTCCATTCCATTCCTTTCGGGTCCATTCCATTCAATTCCGTTCCATTCCATTCCATTCGTGTCCATTCCATTCCATTCGGGTCCATTCCATTCCATTCAGGTCCATTGCATTAAATTCCATTCCATTCCAATCGATTCGGGTCCAATGCATTCCATTCGGGTACATTCCATTCCATTCCATTCCATTCGGGTCCCTTCCGTTCCATTCCATTCCATTCGGGTCTGTTCCGTTCCGTTCCATTCCATTCCATTCGGGTCCGTTCCATTCCATTCCATTCCACTCAGGTCCGTTCCGTTCCATTCCATTCCATTCGTTTCCATTCTGTTGCATTCCATTCCATTCGGTTCCATTCCTTTCCATTCCATTCCATTCGGGTCCCTTCCGTTCCATTCCAATCCATTCGTGTAGATTCCGTTCCATTCCATTCCATTCGTGTCCCTTCCTTTCCATTCCATTCCACTCGGGTCCATTCCGTTCCATTCCATTCCATTCGGGTCCATTCCATTCCATTCGTGTCCTTTCCGTTCCATTCCGTTCCATTCGGGTCCATTCCGATCCATTCCGTTCCATTTGGGTCCATTCCGTTCCTTTCCATTCCATTCCATTCGGGTCCATTTCGTTCCATTCCGTCCCATTCGGGTCCGTACCGTTCCATTCCATTCCATTCGGGCCTGTTCCATGCCAATCCATTCCATTTTGTTCCGTTCTGTTCCATTCCATTACATTCCATTCGGGTCCGTTCCCTTCCATTC
This sequence comes from Gorilla gorilla gorilla, assembly GCF_029281585.2. Classification (NCBI taxonomy): domain Eukaryota; kingdom Metazoa; phylum Chordata; class Mammalia; order Primates; family Hominidae; genus Gorilla; species Gorilla gorilla. The sequence goes on from NC_073239.2 coordinate 61,199,655, forward strand.
CATTCCATTCGGGTCCATGCCGTTGCATTTCATTCCATTCGGGTCCATTTCGTTCCATTACATTCCATTCGGGTCGATGCCATTCCATTCCATTCCATTGAGGTCCACTCCATTCCATTCGGGTCCATTCCATTCCATTCCATTACATTCCATATCATTCCATTCCAGTCCATTCCATTCCATTCCACTGAATTCCATTCCATTTCATTCGGGTCCATTCCATTCCATTCCGTTCCATTCGGGTCCGTTCCGTTCCATTCGGGTCCATCCCATTGCATTCCATTCCATTCTGGTCCATTGCATTCCATTCCATTCCTTTCAGGTAAATTCCATTCAATTCCGTTCCATTCCATTCCATTCCATTCCATTCGGTTCCATTCCATTCCATTCCATTCCATTCCGGTCCATTCCATTCCATTCATTTCCATTCCGTTCCATTCGGGTCCATTCCATTCCATTATATTCCATTGGAGTCCCTTCCGTTCCATTACATTCCATTCGGGTCCCTTCCGTTCCATTCCAATCCATTCGTGTCCATTCCGTTCCATTCCATTCCATTCGTGTCCCTTCCGTTCCATTCCATTCCATTCGGGTCCATTCCGTTCCATTCCATTCCATTCGGGTCCATTCCATTCCATTCGGGTCCATTCCATTCCATTCAGGTCCATTGCATTAAATTCCATTCCATTCGGGTCCATTCCATTCCATTCGGGTCCCTTCTGTTCCATTCCATTCCATTCCATTCGGGTCCGTTCCGTTCCATTCCATTCCATTCGGGTCCGTTCCATTCCATTCCATTCCACTCGGGTCCGTTCCGTTCCGTTCCATTCCATTCATTTCCGTTCCGTTCCATTCCATTCCATTCCATTCGGTTCCATTCCTTTCCATCCCATTCCATTCTGGTCCCTTCCGTTCCATTCCAATCCATTCGTGTAGATTCCATTCCATTCCATTCCATTTGTGTCCCTTCCGTTCCATTCCATTCCATTCGGGTCCATTCCGTTCCATTCCATTCCATTCGGGTCCATTCCATTCCATTCGTGTCCTTTCCGTTCCATTCCATTCCATTCGGGTCCATTCCGTTCCATTCCGTTCCATTCGGGTCCATTCCGTTCCATTCCATTCCATTCCATTCGTGTCCGTTTCATTCCATTCCTTCCCATTCGGGTCCGTACCGTTCCATTCCATTCCATTCGGGACTGTTCCATACCATTCCATTCCATTTTGTTCCGTTCTGTTCCATTCCATTCCATTCTGGTCCGTTACCTTCCATTCCATTCCATACGGGTCCATTCCTCTCCATTCCGTTCCACTGAGGTTCATTCCATTCCGTTCGGGTCCATTCCATTCCATTCCATTCCATTCCGTTCCGTTCCATTCCGTTAAATTCCATTCAATTCCATTCCTTTCCATTCGGATCCATTCCATTCCATTTTGTCCATTGCACTCCATTCGGGTCCGTTAACTTCCACTCAATTCCATTCGTGTCCATTCCATTGCATTTCATTCCATTCGGGTCCATTCCGTTCCACTGCATTCCATTCGGGTCCATTCCATTCCATTCCATTCCATTTGGGTCCATTCCATGACATTCCATTCCATTCGTGTGCATTCCATTCCATTCCGTTCCATTCGGGTCCATTGCATTCCATTCCATTCCGGTCCATTCCATTCCATTCCATTCCATTCCATTCCGGTCCATTCGGGTCCATTCCATTCCATTCCATTCGTGTCCATTCCATTCCATTCCGTTTCATTCGGTTCCATTCCACTCCATTCAGGTCCATTCCATTACATTCCATTCCGTTCCATTCCATTCCATTCGTGTCCATTGCTTTCCATTCCATTCCATTCGGGTCCGTTCCATTCCATTCCATTCCATTCGGGTCCATTCCGTTCAATTCCATTCCACTCTGGTCCATTCCATTCCATTCCGTTCCATTCCATTCCATTACGTTCCATTCCATCCCATTCATTCTTTCGGGTACGTTCCATTCCATTCCATTCCATTCTGGTCCATTCCATTCCATTCCACTCGGGTCCATTCCATTCCATTCCATTCCATTCGGGTCCATTCCATTTCGTTCCATTCCACTCGGGTCCATTCCATTCCATTCCATTCCACTCGTTTCCATTCTATTCCATTCCTTTCCATTCGGGTCCATTCCGTTCCATTCCATTCCATTCGGTTCCATTCCGCTCTATTCCATTCCATTCGGGTCCATTCCGTTCCATTCCATTCCATTAGTTTCCCTTCCGTTCCATTGCATTCCATTCGAGTCCATTCCGTTCCCTTCCGTTCCATTCGGGTCCATTCCGTTCCATTCCATTACATTCGGGTCCGTTCCGTTGCATTCCGTTCCATTCGGGTCCATTCCATTCCATTCCATTCCATTCCATTCGTGTCTGTTCCATTCCATTCCATTCCATTGGGTTCCGTTCTGTTCCATTCCATTACATTCCATTCGGGTCCGTTCCCTTCCATTCCATTCCATTCGGGTCCATGCCGTTGCATTTCATTCCATTCGGGTCCATTTCGTTCCATTACATTCCATTCGGGTCGATGCCATTCCATTCCATTCCATTGAGGTCCACTCCATTCCATTCGGGTCCATTCCATTCCATTCCATTCCATTCCATTCCATTCCAGTCCATTCCATTCCATTCCACTCAATTCCATTCCATTTCATTCGGTTCCATTCCATTCCATTCCGTTCCATTCGGGTCCATTCCATTCCATTCCATTTCTTTCGGGTCCTTTCCGTTCCATTCCATTCCATTCGGTTCCATTCCGTTCCATTCCATTCCATTCGGGTCTGTTCCCTTCCATTCCATTCCATTCGGGTCCGTGCTGCTCCATTCCATTCCATTCGGGTCTGTTCCGTTCCATTCCATTCCATTGGGTTCCGTTCTGTTCCATTCCATTCCATTCGGTTCCGTTCCCTTCCATTCCATTCCATTCGGGTCCATACCGTTGCATTTCATCCCATTCGGGTCCATTCCGTTCCATTACATTCCACTCGGGTCCATGCCATTCCATTCCGTTCCATTGAGGTCCATTCCTTTCCACTCGGGTCCATTCCATTCCATTCCATTCCGGTCCATTCCATTCCATTCCATTCAACCCCATTCCATTCCATTCGGGTCCATTCCATTCCATTCCGTTCCATTCGGGTCTATTCCATTCCATTCGTGTCCATCCCATTCCATTCCATTCCATTCCATTCCATTCCATTCCATTCCATTCCGGTCCATTCCATTCCATTCCATTCCTTTCAGGTCCATTCCATTCAATTCCGCTCCATTCCATTCCATTCCATTCGGGTCCATTTCATTCCATTCCATACCAGTCCGGTCCATTCCTTTCCATTCCATTCAATACCATTCCGTTCCATTCTGGTCCATTCCATTCCATTCCATTCCATTCTGGTCCTTTCCATTCCATTCCATTCCATTCCATCCCATTCCATTGCATTCCATTCGGGTCCATTCCATTCCATTCGGTTCCATTCCGTTCCATTCCATTCGGGTCAATTCCGTTCCATTCCATTCCATTCCTGTCCGTTCCATCCCATTCCATTCCATTCCATTCCATTCCATTCCATTCCATTCCATTCCATTCCATTCCATTCTATTCCATTGAATTCCATTCCATTCCATTCCATTCCATTCCATTTCAATCCATTCCATTCCATTCCATTCCATTCCGTTCTACTCGGGTTGATTCCTTTCCATTCCATTCCATTCCATTCCATTCCATTCCGCTCTACTCGTGTTGATTCAATTCCATTCTATTCCATTCCATTTCGTTCCTTTTAATTCCGTTCTGTTCTACTCTTGTTTATTCAATTCCATTCTATTGCTTTCCATCCCATTCCATTCCACTCCATTCCATTCCGTTAAACTATGGTTGATCATTCCATTCCATTCCATTCCATTCCATTCCATTCCATTCCATTCCATTCCGTTCCATTCCGTTCCATTCCATTCCACTCCATTCCATTCCATTCCATTCCATTCTGGTCCATTCCGTTCCATTCCATTCCATTCCATTCCGTTGTACTCGGGTTAATTCCATTCCATTCCATTCCATTCCATTCCGTTCTTCTCGGCTTAATTCCATTCCGTTCCGATCCGTTCTCTTCCATCCGGTCCCGACGCGTCCTGTCCCGTTCCGTCCCGTCCCGAGCCGTCCTGTCCCGTTCTGTTCTACTCTTGTTGATTCCATTCGGTTCCGATCCGTTCCTTTCCATGCCGTTCCTTTCCGTTCCGTTCTGTTCCGTTCAACTCGAGTTGATTCAATTCCATTCTATTATATTCCATTATATTCCGTTCCGTTCCGCTACGTTCCGCCTCGTTCTACTCGGGTTGATTCAGTTCCATTCTATTCCATTGAATTCCATTCCATTCCATTCCATTCCATTCCATTCCATTCCAGTCCATTCCATTCCATTCCAGTCCATTCCATTCCATTCTACTCGGGTTGATTCCATTCCACTCCATTCCATTCCATTCCATTCCACTTCATTCCACTCCATTCCATTCCAATCCATTCCATTCTACTCGGGTTGATTCCATTCCATTCTATTCCATTCCATTCCACTCGGGTTGATGTCATTCTGTTCCGTTCCGTTCCGTCCCGTCCCATTCCGTTCTAATCGGGTTGATTCCATTCCGATTCGTTCCATTCCGTTCCGTTCTGTTCCATTCCATTCCGTTCTCCTCGGGTTGATTCAATTCCATTCTATTCCATTCCATTCCATTCCATTCCGTTCCGTTCCGCTATGTTCCGCGTCGATCTACTCGTGTTGATTCAATTCCATTCTATTCCATTCCATTCCATTCCTTTCCAATCCATCCCGTTCCGCTATGTTCCGCGTCGATCTACTCGGGTTGATTCCATTCCGTTCTATTCCTTTCCTTTCCATTCCATTCCGTTCCATTCCATTCCATTCCATTTCATTCCATCCTATCCCATCCCATTAAATTCCATTCCATTCCATTCCATTCCATTCCATTGCATTCTACTCTGGTTGATTCCATTCCGTTCCATTCCATTCCGTTCTGTCCCATCCTGACCCGTCCCGTCCCGTGATGTCCCATCCCGTCCCGTCCCGTTCCGTTCTACTTGTGTTGATTCCGTAGCGTTCCGATCCTTTCCGTTACGTTCCGTTCCTTTCCTTTCCGTTCCTTTCTGTTCCGCTTCGTTCCATTCCACTCGGGTTGATTCAATTCCATTCTACTACATTCCATTCCGTTCCGCTACTTTCCGCGTTGTTTTACTAGGGTTGATTCAATTCCATTCTATTCCATTGAATTCCATTCCATTCTGTTCCATTCCATTCCGTTCTACTGGTGTTGATTCCATTCCATTCCATTCCTTTCCATTCGGGTTGATTCAATTCCATTCTGTTCCATTCCATTTCTTTCCATTCCGTTCCTTTCCATTCCGTTCCATTCAGTTCCGTTCCATTCTAGTCGGGTTGATTCAATTCAATTTTATTTCATTCCATTCCATTCCATTCCATTCCATTCCATTCCATTCCATTCCATTCCGTTGTACTCGGGTTGATTCCATTCTGTTCCGTTCTATCCCGTCCCGTCACGTCCCGTTCCGTTCTACTCTGGTTGATTCCATTCCATTCCGTTCCGTTCCTTTCCGTTGCATTCCGTTCCGTACCGTTCCATTCTGTTCTATTCCGTTCCGTTCTACTCGGGTTGATTCAATTCCATTCTATTCCATTCCTTTCCATTCCGTTCCATTCCGCTATGTTCCGCGTCGATCTACTCGGGTTGATTCAATTCCATTCTATTCCATTCCATTCCATTCCATTCCATTCCATTCTACTCGGGTTGATTCCATTCCATTCCATTCCATTCCATTCCACTCGGGTTGATTCAATTCCATTGTATTCTTTTCCATTCCGTTCCGTTCCATTCAGTTCCTTTCCATTCCATTCCGTTCCACTTGGGTTGATTCAATTCCATTCTATTACCTTCCATTACATTCCGTTCCATTCCATTCCATTCCAATCCATTCCATTCTATTCCAATCCATTCCATTCCATTCAATTCCATTCCATTCCATTCCATTCCATTCCATTCCATTCCATTCCATTCCATTCAATTCCATTCCATTCTACTCTGTTTCATTCAATTCCATTCTATTCCCTTCCATTCCATTCCGTTCCATTCCGTTCCATTCCGTTCCGTTCCATTCTGCTCGGGTTGATTCAACTCAATTCTATTCCATTCCATTCCATTCCATTCCATTCCATTCCATTCCATTCCATTCTATTTTACTCGGGTTGATTCCATTCCATTCCATTCCATTCCATTCTGCTCGGGTTGATCATTCCATTCCATTCCATTCCATTCCTTTCCATTCCATTCCATTCCATTCCATTCCATTCCACTGCATTCCATTCCGTTCTACTCCGGTTCATTCCAATCCATTCCATTGCATTCCATTCCATTCCATTCCATTCCATTCCATTCCATTCTACTCGGGTTGATTCCATTCTATTCCATTCCATTCCATTCCATTCCATTCCATTCGATTCCATTCCATTCCATTCCATTCCATTCCATTCCATTCCATTCCATTCCATTCCATTCTATTCAATTCCATTAAGTTCTACTCAGGTTGATTCCCTTCCAATCCATCCCGTTCCATTCCATTCCGTTCCGTTCCTTTCTACTCGGGTTGATTCCATTCCATTCCATTCCATTCCATTCCATTCCATTCCATTCCATTCCATTCCATTCCGTTCCGTACTACTCGGGTTGATTCCATTCTATTCCATTCCATTCCATTCGATTCCACTCGATTCCATTCGATTCCGTTCGATTCGATTCCATTCCATTCCATTCCATTCCATTCCGTTCTACTCGTGTTGATTCCATTCCACTCCATTCCTTTCCGTTCCATTCCATTCCATTCTATTCCGTTCTACTCGGGTTGATCATTCCATTCCATTCAATTCTTTCCATTCCATTCCATTCCATTCTACTCGGGTTCATTCCATTCCATTCCTTTCCGTTCCATTCCTTTCCGTTCCATTCCATTCCATTCCATTCCATTCCATTGCATTCCATTCCGTTCTACTCGGTTTCTTTCCATTCCATTCCGTTCCGTTCAGTTCCTTTCCGTTCCGTTCCATTCCATTCCATTCCATTCCATTCCATTCCATTCCATTCCATTCCACTCCGTTCTACTCGGGTTAATTCCATTCTATTCCATTCCATTCCATTCCATTCCATTCCATTCCATTCCATTCCATTCCATTCCATTCCATTCCGTTCTACTCGGGTTGATTCCATTCCATTCCATTCCGTTCCGTTCCGTTCCGTTCCGTTCTGTTCTACTCGGGTTGATTCCATTCTATTCCATTCCATTCCATTCCATTCCATTCCATTCCATTCCATTCCATTCCATTCAGTTCCACTCGGGTTGATCATTCCTTTCCATTCCATTCCATTCCATTCCATTCCATTCCATTCCTTTCTAGTCGGGTTCATTCCATTCCATTCCGTTCCATTCCGTTCCATTCTGTTCCGTTCCGTTCCGTTCTATTCCATTCCATTCCATTCCATTCCGTTCTACTCTGGTTGATTCCATTCTATTCCGTTCCATTCCATTCCCTTCCATTCCATTCCATTCCATTCCATTAAATTCCATTCCGTTCTACTCGGGTTGATTACATTCCGTTCCGTTCCTTTCCGTTCCGTTAAGTTCAGTTCTACTCTGGTTGACTCCATTCAATTCCATTCCATTCCATTCCATTCCATTCCATTCTATTCCATTCCATTCCGTTCTACTCGGGTTGATCATTCAATTCCATTCCATTCCATTCCATTCCATTCCATTCCATTCCATTCCATTCTGTTCCGTTCTACTCGGGTTGATCATTCCATTCCATTCCATTCCATTCCATTCCATTCCATTCCATTCCATTCCATTCCATTCCATTCCGTTCTACTCGGGTTGATTCCATTCTATTCCATTCCATTCCATTCCTTTCCATTCGATTCCATCCCATTCCATTCCATTCCATTCCATTCCATTCCATTCCATTCCATTCTATTCTTCTCGGGTTGATTCCATTCCATTCCATTGCATTCTGTTCAGTTCCGTTCCGTTCCGTTCCATTCCGTTCTACTTTGGTTGATTCCATTCTATTCCATTCCATTCCATTCCATTCCATTCCATTCCATTCCATTCCATTCCATTCTATTCTTCTCGGGTTGATTCCATTCCATTCCATTGAATTCTGTTCAGTTCCATTCCATTCCATTCCATTCCGTTTTACTCGGGTTGATCATTCCATTCCATTCCATTCCTTTCCATTCCGTTCCGTTCTGCTCGTGTTGATCATTCCATTAAATTCCATTCCATTCCATTCCATTCCATTCCATTCCATTCCATTCCATTCCTTTCCATTCGACTCCATTCCATTCCATTCCATTCCATTCCATTCCATTCCATTCCATTCCGTTCCGTTCTACTCGGGTTTATTCCATTCTATTCCATTCCATTCCGTTCTGCTCGGGTTGATCATTCCATTCCATTCCATTCCATTCCATTCCATTCCATTCCATTCCATTCCATTGCATTCCATTCCATTCCATTCCATTCCACTGCATTCCATTCCGTTCTACTCGGGTTCATTCCGTTCCATTCCATTGCATTCCATTCCATTCCATTCCATTCCATTCCATTCCATTCTACTCGGGTTGTTTCCATTCTATTCCATTCCATTCCATTCCATTGCATTCCATTCCATTCCATTCCATTCCATTCCATTCCATTCGATTCCATTCCATTCCATTCCATTCCGTTCTACACGGGTTCATTCCATTCCATTCCGTTCCGTTCCATTCCGTTCCGTTCCATTCCATTCCATTCCATTCCATTCCATTCCATTCCATTCCAATCCGTTCTACTCGGGTTGATTCCATTGCATTCCATTCCGTTCCGTTCCGTTCCGTTCCGTTCTACTCGGTTTGATTCCACTCTATTCCATTCCATTCCATTCCATTCCTTTCTACTCGGATTGATCATTCCATTCCATTCCATTCCATTCCATTCCATTCCATTCCATTCCATTCCGTTGCATTCCATTCCATTCCATTCCATTCCAGTCCATTCCGTTCTACTCGGGTTGAATCCGTTCTATTCCATTCCATTCCATTCCATTCCGTTCCATTCCATTCCATTCCATTCCATTCCATTCCGTTCAACTCGGGTTGATTCCATTATATTCCATTCCATTCCATTCCATTCCATTCCATTCCATTCCGTTCTACTCGGGTTGATCATTCCATTCCATTCCATTCCATTCCATTCCATTCCATTCCATTCCGTTCTACTCGGGTGGATCGTTCCATTCCATTCCATTCCGTTCCATTCCATTCCATTCCTTTCCATTCCGTTCTACACGGGTTCATTCCATTCTATTCCATTCCATTCCATTAGATTCCATTTGATTCCATTCCATTCCATTCCATTCCATTCCATTCCATTCCATTCCATTCCTTTCCATTCCATTCTATTCAATTCCATTCCGTTCTACTCAGGTTGATTCCCTTCCACTCCATCCCATTCCATTCCATTCCGTTACGTTCCGTTCTACTCGGGTTGATTCCATTCTATTCCATTCCATTCCATTCCATTCCGTTCTACTCGGGTTGATCATTCCATTCCATTCCATTCCATTCCATTCCATTCCATTCCATTCCATTCCATTCCATTCCATTCCATTCCATTCCATTCCATTTCATTCCGTTCTACTCGGGTTCTTTCCATTCCGTTCCATTCCATTCCGCTCTACTCGGGTTGATTCCATGCCACTCCATTCCATTCCGTTCCATTCCGTTCTGTTCCGTTCCGTTCTACTCGGTTTGAATCCATTCTATTCCATTCCATTCCATTCCATTCCATTCCATTCCATTCCATTCCATTCCGTTCTACTCGGGTTGATCATTCCATTCCATTCCGTTCTACTCGGGTTCATTCCATTCCATTCCGTTCCGTTCCATTCCGTTCCGTTCCATTCCATTCCATTCCATTCCATTCCGTTCTACTCGGGTTGATTCCATTCTATTCCATTCCATTCCATTATATTCCATTCCATTCCATTCCATTCCATTCCATACCGTTCCATTCCATTCCGTTCAACTCGGGTTGATTCCATTCTATTCCATTCCATTCCATTCCATTCCATTCCATTCCATTCCAATCCGTTCTACTCGGGTTGATTCCATTCCATTCCGTTCCGTTCCGTTCCGATCCGCTCCGTTCCGTTCTACTCGGGTTGATTCCACTCTATTCCATTCCATTCCATTCCATTCCATTCCATTCCATTCCATTCCGTTCTTCTCGGGTTGATCATTCCATTCCATTCCATTCCATTCCACTCCATTCCATTCCGTTCCGTTCTACCAGGGTTGATCATTCCATTCCATTCCATTCCATTCCATTCCATTCCATTCTAATCGGGATGATTCCATTCTATTCCATTCCATTCCATTCGATTCCATTCGATTCGATTCGATTCGATTCCATTCCATTAAATTCCATTCCGTTCTACTCAGGTTGATTCCATTCCATTCCATTCCATTCCTTTCCATTCCTTTCCATTCCATTCCATTCCATTCCATTCCATTCCATTCTACTCGGGTTGATTCCATTCTACTCAATTTCATTCTATTCGATTCCATTCGATTCCCTTCGATTCCATTCGATTCCATTCCATTCCATTCCATTCCATTCCATTCCATTCCATTCCATTCCGTTCTACTCGGGTTCATTCCATTCCATTCCGTTCCGTTGCATTCCGTTCCGTTCCATTCCATTCCATTCCATTCCATTCCGTTCTACTCGGGTTGATTCCATTCTATTCCATTCCATTCGATTCCATTCCATTCCATTCCATTCCATTCCATTCCATTCCATTCCATTCATTTCCATTCCGTTCAACTCGGGTTGATTCCATTCTATTCCATTCCATTCCATTCCATTCCATTCCATTCCATTCCATTCCAATCCGTTCTCCTCGGGTTGATTCCATTCCATTCCGTTCGGTTCCGTTTCGTTCCGTTCCGTTCCGTTCCTTTCCGTTCTACTCGGGTTGATTCCACTCTATTCCATTCCATTCCATTCCATTCCATTCCATTCCATTCCGTTCTACTCGGGTTGATCATTCCATTCCATTCCATTCCATTCCAATCCATTCCATTCCGTTCCGTTCTACTCGGGTTGATCATTCCATTCCATTCCATTGCATTCCATTCCATTCCATTCCATTCCATTCCATTCCATTGTATTCTTCTCGGGTTGATTCCATTCCATTCCATTCCAATCCATCCCGTTCCGCTATGTTCCGCGTCGATCTACTCGGGTTGATTCAATTCTATTCTATTCCATTCCATTCCATTCCATTCCAATCCATCCCGCTCCGCTATGTTCCACGTCGATCTACTCGGGTTGATTCCATTCCATTCTATTCCGTTCCATTCCATTCCATTCCATTCCATTCCGTTCCATTCCATCCCATCCCATCCCGTTCCGTTCCGTTCCATTCCATTCCATTCCATTGCATTCTACTCGGCTTGATTCCATTCCGTTCCATTCCATTCCGTTCCGTCCCATCCTGACCCGTCCCGTCCCTTGCTGTCCCATCCCGTCCCGTCCCGTTCCGTTCTACTCGTGTTGATTCCATACCGTTCCGATCCTTTCCGTTCCGTTCTGTTCCTTTCATTTCCGTTGCTTTCTGTTCCGCTCTGTTCCGTTCCACTCGGGTTGATTCAATTCCATTCTACTACATTCCATTCCGTTCCGCTTCTTTCCGCATTGTTTTACTAGGGTTGATTCACTTCCATTCTATTCCATTGAATTCCATTCCATTCTGTTCCATTCCATTCCATTCTACTGGGGTTGATTCCATTCCATTCCATTCCATTCCATTCCATTCCACTCGGGTTGATTCAATTCCATTCTCTTCCATTCCATTCCATCCCATTCCATTTCATCCCATCCCATTCCATCCCATTCCATTTCATTCCATTCCATTCTTTTCTACTTGGGTTGAATCCATTCCGTTCCGTTCCGATCCGTCCCGTCCCGACCCGTCCCGTCCCACCCCGTCTCGTCCCGTCCCGTCCCGTCCCATCCTGTTCCATTCTACTCGGGTTGATTCCATTCCGTTCCAATCCATTCCATTCCATTCCATTCCGGTCCGTTCCTTTCCCTTCCATTCCATTCGTGTCCCTTCCGTTCCATTCCAATCCATTCGGGTCCATTGTTTTCCATACCATTCCATTCCATTCCATTCGTCTCCATTCCCTTCCATTCCATTCCATTCGGGTCCATTCCATTCCATTCCATTCCATTCGGGTCAATTCTGTTCCATTCCATTCCATTCGGGTCCATTTCGTTCCATTCCGTTCCATTCGGGTCCGTTCCATTCAATTCCATTCCATTCGGGACTGTTCCGTTCCATTTCATTCCATTTTGTTCCGTTCTGTTCCATTCCATTCCTTTCTGGTCCGTTCCCTTCCATTCCATTCCATTCGGGTCCATTTCATTCCATTCCGTTCCACTGAGTTTCATTCCATTCCATTCGTGTCCATTCCTTTCCATTCCATTCCATTGCATTCCATGAGGTTCCATTCCATTCCATTCCATTCCTTTCGGGTCCATTCCATGATATTCCATTCCATTCTGGTGTATTCCATTCCATTCCGTTCCATTCCGGTCAATTCCATTCCATTCCATTCGGGTACATTCCATTCCATTCCATTCCATTCGGGTCCATTGCATTCCATTTAATTCAATTCCATTCTGGTCCATTCGGGTTCTTTCCATTCCATTCCATTCCATTCGTTTCCATTCCATTCCATTCTGTTCCATTCGGGTCCATTCCATTCCATTCAGGTCCATTCCATTCTATTCCATTCGATTCCATTCCATTCCATTCGGGTCCATTCCATTCCATTCGGGTCCATTTCATTCCATTCCATTCCATCCCGGTCCATTCCATTCCATTCCATTCAATACCATTCCGTTCCATTCGGGTCCATTCCATTCCATTCCATTCCATTCTGGTCCATTCCATTCCATTCCACTCCATTCCATTCCATTCCATCCCATTCCATTGCATTCTATTCGGGTCCATTCCATTCCTTTCGGTTCCATTCCGTTCCATTCCATTCGGGTCCATTCCATTCCATTCCATTCCATTCGGGTCCGTTCGATTCCGTTATATTCCATTGGAGTCCCTTCCGTTCCATTACATTCCATTCGGGTCCGTTGCATTCCATTCCATTCCATTCCATTCCATTCCGCTCCATTCCGTTCCATTCCACTCCATTCGGGTCCATTCCGTTCCATTCCATTCCATTCGTGTCCCTTCCATTCCATTCCATTCTATTCGGGTCCATTCCGTTCCATTCCATTTCTTTTGGGTCCATTCCGTTCCATTCCATTCCACTCGGGTCCCTTCCGTTCCATTCCATTCCATTCGTGTCCCTTCCAATCCATTCCATTCCATTCGGGTCCATTCCGTTACATTCCATTCCATTCGGGTCCATTCCTTTCCATTCCATTCCATTCGGGTCCGTTCCGTTCCATTCCATTCCATTGGGGTCCATTACGTTCCATTCCATTTCTTTCGGGTCCGTTCCATTCCATTCCATTCCATTGCATTCGATTCCGTTCCTTTCCATTCCAATCCATTCGGGTCTGTTCCGTTCCATTCCATTCCATTCGGGTCCGTGCTGCTCCATTCCATTCCATTCGGGTGTGTTCCGTTCCATTCCATTCCATTGGGTTCCGTTCTGTTCCATTCCATTCCATTCGGTTCCGTTCCCTTCCATTCCATTCCATTCGGGTCCATGCCATTGCATTTCATCCCATTCGGGTCCATTCCATTCCATTACATTCCATTCGGTTCCATGCCATTCCATTCCGTTCCATTGATGTCCATTGCTTTCCACTCGGGTCCATTACATTCCATTCGATTCCGGTCCATTCCATTCCATTCCATTCAACTCCATTCCATTCCATTCGGGTCCATTCCATTCCATTCCGTTCCATTCGGGTCCATTCCATTCCATTCCATTCAACTCCATTCCATTCCATTCGGGTCCATTCCATTCCATTCCGTTCCATTCGGGTCCATTCCATTCCATTCGTGTCCATCCCATTCCATTCCATTCCATTCCTTTCCATTCCATTCCGGTCCATTCCATTCCATTCCATTCCTTTCAGGTCCATTCCATTCAATTCCGCTCCATTAAATTCCATTCCATTCGGGTCCATTTCATTCCATTCCATTCCAGTCCGGTCCATTCCATTCCATTCCATTCAATACCATTCCGTTCCATTCTGGTCCATTCCATTCCATTCCGTTCCATTCTGGTCCTTTCCATTCCATTCCATTCCATTCCATTCCATTCCATTCCATCCCATTCCATTCCATTCCATTCCATTCCATTCCATTCCATCCCATTCCATTGCATTCCGTTCGGGTCCATTCCATTCCATTCGGTTCCATTCCGTTCCATTCCATTCGTGTCAATACCGTTCCATTCCATTCCATTCCTGTCCATTCCATTCCATTCCATTCCTTTCGGGTCCATTCCATTCTATTCCGTTCCATTCCATTCCATTCGGGTCCATTCCATTCCATTCCATTCCATTCGGGTCCATTCCATTCCAATCAGGTCCATTGCATTAAATTCCATTCCATTCCATTCCATTCGGGTCCATGCCATTCCATTCGGGTCCATTCCGTTCCATTCCATTCCATTCGGGTCCATTCCTTTCCATTCCATTCCATTCGGGTCTGTTCCGTTCCATTCCATTCCATTCGGGTCCATTCCGTTTCATTCCATTCCATTGGGGTCCATTCAATTGCATTCCTTTCCATTCCATTCCATTCCGGTCCATTCCATTCCATTCCATTTCTTTCGGGTCCATTCCATTCAATTCCGTTCCATTCCATTCCATTCGGGTCCATTCCATTCCATTCCATTCCATTCCGGTCCATTCCATTCTATTCCATTCAATTCCATTCAGGTCCATTCCACTCTATTCCATTCGGGTCCATTCTATTCCATTCCGCTCCATTCCATTCCATTCCATTCCATTCCATTCAGGTCCATTCCATTCCATTCGGTTGCATTCGGGTCCTTTCCATTCCATTCAGGTCCATTCCATTCCATTCCATTCCATTCTGGTCCAATCCATTCCTTTCCATTCCATTCCATTCCATTGCATTCCGGTCCATTCCATTCCATTCCATTCCATTCGGGTCCATTCCGTTCCATTCCATTCCATTCGGGTCCATTCCGTTCCATTCCATTTCTTTCGGGTCCGTTCCATTCCATTCCATTCCATTCGGGTCCATTCCATTCCATTCCATTTCTTTCGGGTCCTTTCCGTTCCATTCCATTCCTTTCGGTTCCATTCCGCTCAATTCCATTCCATTCAGGTCCGTTCCATTCCATTCCATTCCATTCGGGTCTGTTCCATTCCATTCCATTCCATTCGGGTCCGTGCTGCTCCATTCCATTCCATTCGGGTCTGTTCCATTCCATTCCATTCCATTGGGTTCTGTTCTGTTCCATTCCATTCCATTAGGTTCCCTTCCCTTCCATTCCATTCCATTCTGGTCCATGCCGTTGCATTTCATCCCATTCGGGTCCATTCCGTTCCATTACATTCCATTCGGGTCCATGCCATTCCATTCCGTTGCATTGAGTTCCATTCCTTTCCACTCGGGTCCATTCCATTCCATTCCATTCCGGTCCATTCCATTCCATTCCATTCAACTCCATTCCATTCCATTCGGGTCCATTCCTTTCCATTCCGTTCCATTCGGGTCCATTCCATTCCATTCGTGTCCATCCCATTCCATTCCTTTCCATTACATTCCATTCCATTCCATTCCGGTCCATTCCATTCCATTCCTTTCCTTTCAGGTCCATTCCATTCAATTCCACTCCATTCCATTCCATTCCTTTCCACTCGGGTCCATTCCATTCCATTGAATTCCGGTCCATTCCATTCCATTCCATTCAACTCCGTTCCATTCCATTCGTGTCCATTCCATTCCATTCCGTTCCATTCGTGTCCATTCCACTCCATTCGTGTCCATCCCATTCCATTCCATTCCATTCAATACCATTCCGTTCCATTCTGGTCCATTCCATTCCATTCCATTCCATTCTGGTCCTTTCCATTCCATTCCATTCCATTCCAATCCATTCCATTCCATTCCATTCCTTTCCATCCCATTCCATTCCATTCCATTCGGGTCCATTCCATTCGGTTCCATTCCGTTCCATTCCATTCGGGTCAGTTTCGTTCCATTCCATTCCATTCCTGTCCATTCCTTTCCATTCCATTTCTTTCGGGTCCATTCCATTCAATTCCGTTCCATTCCATTCCATTCGGGTCCATTCCATTCCATTCGGGTCCATTCCATTCCATTCAGTTCCATTGCATTAAATTCCATTCCATTCGGGTCCCTTCCGTTCCATTCCATTCCATTGGGGTCCGTTCCGTTCCATTCCATTCCATTCGGCTCCTTTCCGTTCCATTCCATTCCATTCGGGTCCGTTCCATTCCATTCCATTCCACTCGGGTCCGTTCCGTTCCATTCCATTCCATTCATTTCCGTTCCTTTCCATTCCATTCCATTCGGGTCCCTTCCGTTCCATTCCAATCGATTCGTGTAGATTCCATTCCATTCCATTCCATTTGTGTCCCTTCCGTTCCATTCCATTCCATTTGTGTCCTTTCCGTTCCATTCCGTTCCATTCGGGTCCATTCCGTTCCATTCCGTTCCATTCGGGACCATTCCGTTCCATTCCATTCCATTCCATTCGGTTCCATTTCGTTCCATTCCTTCCCATTCGGGACTGTTCCATACCATTCCATTCCATTTTGTTCCGTTCTGTTCCATTCCATTCCATTCTGGTCCGTTACCTTCCATTCCATTCCATACGGGTCCATTCCTCTCCATTCCGTTCCACTTAGGTTCATTCCATTCCGTTCGGGTCCATTCCATTCCATTCCATTCCATTCCATTCCATTCCGTTCCATTAAGTTCAATTCCATTCAATTCCATTCCATTCCATTCGGGTCCATTCCATTCCATTTGGTCCATTGCATTCCATTTGGGTCCGTTAACTTCCACTCAATTCCATTCGGTTCCATTCCATTGCATTTCATTCCATTCGGGTCCATTCCGTTCCACTGCATTCCATTCGGGTCCATTCCATTCCATTCCATTCCATTCGCGTCCATTCCATGACATTCCATTCCATTCGTGTGCATTCCATTCCATTCCGTTCCATTCGGGTCCATTGCATTCCATTCCATTCCGGTCCATTCCATTCCATTCCATTCCATTCCATTCCGGTCCATTCGGGTCCATTCCATTCCATTCCATTCGTGTCCATTCCATTCCATTCCGTTTCATTCGGTTCCATTCCACTCCATTCAGGTCCATTCCATTCCATTCCATTCCGTTCCATTCCATTCCATTCGTGTCCATTCCATTCCATTCGGGTCCATTCCATTCCATTCCATTCCACTCGGGTCCATTCCATTCCATTCCATTCCATTCATTTCCATTCCATTCCATTCCCTTCCATTCGGGTCCATTCCGTTCCATTCCATTCCATTCGGTTCCATTCCACTCTATTCCATTCCATTCGAGTCCATTCCGTTAAATTCCATTCCATTAGTTTCCCTTCCGTTCCATTCCATTACATTCGAGTCCATTCAGTTCCCTTCCGTTCCATTCGGGTCCATTCCGTTCCATTCCATTACATTCGGGTCCGTTCCGTTGCATTCCGTTCCATTCGTGTCCCTTCCATTCCATTCCATTCCATTCGTGTCTGTTCCGTTCCATTCCATTCCATTGGGTTCCGTTCTGTTCCATTCCATTACATTCCATTCGGGTCCGTTCCCTTCCATTCCATTCCATTCGGGTCCATGCCGTTGCATTTCATTCCATTCGGGTCCATTTCTTTCCATTCCATTCCATTCGGGTCGGTGCCATTCCATTCCTTTCCATTCCATTCCATTCCGGTCCATTCCATTCCATTCCATTTCTTTCGGGTCCATTCCATTCAATTCCGTTCCATTCCATTCCATTCGGGTCCATTCCATTCAATTCCATTCCGGTCCATTCCATTCCATTCCATTCAATTCCATTCAGGTCCATTCCATTCTTTTCCATTCGGGTCCATTCTATTCCATTCCGCTCCATTCCATTCCATTCCATTCCATTCCATTCAGGTCCATTCCATTCCATTCCGTTCCATTCGGGTCCATTCCATTCCATTCATGTCCATTCCATTCCATTCCATTCCATTCTGGTCCAATCCATTCCATTCCATTCCATTCCATTCCATTCCATTGCATTCCGGTCCATTCCATTCCATTCCATTCCATTCGGGTCCATTCCGTTCCATTCCATTCCATTCGGGTCCATTGCGTTCCATTCCATTTCTTTCGGGTCCGTTCCATTCCATTCCATTCGGGTCTGTTCTGTTCCATTCCATTCCATTCGGGTCCGTGCTTTTCCATTCCATTCCATTCGGGTCTGTTCCGTTCCATTCCATTCCATTCGGGTCCGTGCTACTCCATTCCATTCCATTCGGGTCTGTTCCGTTCCATTCCATTCCATTGGGTTCCGTTCTGTTCCATTCCATTCCATTCGGTTCCCTTCCATTCCATTCCATTCCATTCGGGTCCATGCCGTTGCATTTCATCCCATTCGGGTCCATCCCGTTCCATTACATTCCATTCGGGTCCATGCCATTCCATTCCGCTGCATTGAGTTCCATTCCTTTCCACTCGGGTCCATTCCATTCCATTCCATTCCGGTCCATTCCATTCCATTCCATTCAACTCCATTCCATTCCATTCGGGTCCATTCCATTCCATTCCGTTCCATTCGGGTCCATTCCATTCCATTCGTGTCCATCCCATTCCATTCCATTCCATTCCATTCCATTCCATTCCATTCCGGTCCATTCCATTCCATTCCTTTCCTTTCAGGTCCATTCCATTCAATTCCACTCCATTCCATTCCATTCCATTCCATTCGGGTCCATTTCATTCCTTTCCATTCCATTCCGGTCCATTCCATTTCTTTCCATTCAATACCATTCCATTCCATTCTGGTCCATTCCATTCCATTCCATTCCATTCTGGTCCTTTCCATTCCATTCCATTCCATTCCATTCCATCCCATTCCATTCCATTCCATTCCATCCCATTCCATTACATTCCATTCGGGTCCATTCCATTCGGTTCCATTCCGTTCCATTCCATTCCATTCCTGCCCATTCCATTCCATTCCATTTCTTTCGGGTCCATTCCATTCAATTCCGTTCCATTCCATTCCATTCGGGTCCATTCCATTCCATTCGGGTCCATTCCATTCCATTGAGCTCCATTGCATTAAATTCCATTCCATTCGGGTCCATTCCATTCCATTCGGGTCCATTCCATTCCATTCCATTCCATTCGGGTCCCTTCCGTTCATTTCCATTCCATTCGGTTCCGTTCCGTTCCATTCCATTCCACTCGGGTCCGTTCCATTCCATTCCATTCCACTCGGCTCCGTTCCGTTCCATTCCATTCCATTCATTTCCGTTCCGTTCCATTCCATTCCATTCGGTTCCATTCCTTTCCATTCCATTCCATTCGGGTCCCTTCCTTTCCATTCCAATCCATTCGTGTAGATTCCATTCCATTCCATTCCATTTGTGTCCCTTCCGTTCCATTCCATTCCATTCGGGTCCATTCCGTTCCATTCCATTCCATTCGGGTCCATTCCATTCCATTCGTGTCCTTTCCGTTGCATTCCGTTCCATTCGGGTCCATTCCGTTCCATTCCATTCCATTCGGTCCAATCCGTTCCATTCCATTCCATTCCATTCGTGTCCATTTCGTTCCATTCCTTCCCATTCGGGTCCGTACCGTTCCATTCCATTCCATTCGGGACTGTTCCATACCATTCCATTCCATTTTGTTCCGTTCTGTTCCATTCCATTCCATTCTGGTCCGTTACCTTCCATTCCATTCCATACGGGTCCATTCCTCTCCATTCCGTTCCACTGAGGTTCATTCCATTCCGTTCGGGTCCATTCCATTCCATTCCATTCCACTCCATTCCGTTCCATTCCGTTCAATTCCATTCAATTCCATTCCATTCCATTCGGGTCCATTCCATTCCATTTTGTCCATTGCATTCCATTCGGGTCCGTTAACTTCCACTCAATTCCATTCGGGTCCATTCCATTGCATTTCATTCCATTCGGGTCCATTCCGTTCCACTGCATTCCATTCGGGTCCATTCCATTCCATTCCATTCCATTTGGGTCCATTCCATGACATTCCATTCCATTCGTGTGCATTCCATTCCATTCCGTTCCACTCGGGTCCATTGCATTCCATTCCATTCCGGTCCATTACCTTCCATTCCATTCCATTCCATTCCATTCCGGTCCATTCGGGGCCATTCCATTCCATTCCATTCGTGTCCATTCCATTCCATTCCGTTTCATTCGGTTCCATTCCACTCCATTCAGGTCAATTCCATTCCATTCCATTCGGGTCCATTCCGTTCCATTCCATTCCATTCGTGTCCATTCCTTTCCATTCCATTCCACTCGGGTCCGTTCCATTCCATTCCATTCCATTCGGGTCCATTCCGTTCCATTCCATTCCATTCGGGTCCATTCCATTCCATTCCGTTCCATTCCATTCCATTCCTGTCCATTCCATTCCATTCATTCCTTTCGGGTACGTTCCGTTCCATTCCATTCCATTCTGGTCCATTCCATTCCATTCCACTCGGGTCCATTCCATTCCATTCCATTCCATTCCATTCGGGTCCATTCCATTCCATTCCATTCCACTCGGGTCCATTCCATTCCATTCCATTCCATTCCATTCGTTTCCATTCCATTCTATTCCCTTCCATTCGGGTCCATTCCGTTCCATTCCATTCCATTCGGTTCCATTCCGCTATATTCCATTCCATTCGGGTCCATTCCGTTCCATTCCATTCCATTAGTTTCCCTTCCGTTCCATTCCATTCCATTCGAGTCCATTCCGTTCCCTTCCGTTCCATTCGGGTCCATTCCGTTACATTCCATTACATTCGGGTCCGTTCCGTTGCATTCCGTTCCATTCGGGTCCCTTCCATTCCATTCCATTCCATTCGTGTCTGTTCCGTTCCATTCCATTCCATTTTGTTCCGTTCTGTTCCATTCCATTACATTCCATTCGGGTCCGTTCCCTTCCATTCCATTCCATTCGGGTCCATGCCGTTGCATTTCATACCATTCGGGTCCATTTCGTTCCATTAAATTCCATTCGGGTCGATGCCATTCCCTTACATTCCATTGAGGTCCACTCCATTCCATTCGGGTCCATTCCATTCCATTCCATTCCATTCCATTCCATTCCATTCCAGTCCATTCCATTCCATTCCACTCAATTCCATTCCATTTTATTCGGGTCCATTCCATTCCATTCCGTTCCATTCGGGTCCATTCCGTTCCATTCGGGTCCATCCCATTGCATTCCATTCCATTCCATTCCATTCTGGTCCATTGCATTCCATTCCATTCCTTTCAGGTAAATTCCATTCAATTCCGTTCCATTCCATTCCACTCCATTCCATTCGGTTCCATTCCATTCCATTCCATTCCATTCCAGTCCATTCCATTCCATTCCATTCCATTCCGTTCCATTCGGGTCCATTCTTTTCCATTCCATTCCATTATATTTCATTGGAGTCCCTTCCGTTCCATTACATTCCATTCGGGTCCCTTCCGTTCCATTCCAATCCATTCGTGTCCATTCCGTTCCATTCCATTCCATTCGAGTCCATTCAGTTCCCTTCCGTTCCATTCGGGTCAATTCCGTTCCATTCCCTTACATTCGGGTCCGTTCCGTTGCATTCCGTTCCATTCGGGTCAGTTCCATTCCATTCGGGTCTGTTCCGTTCCATTCCATTCCATTGGGTTCCGTTCTGTTCCATTCCATTCCATTCCATTCGGGTTCGTTGCCTTCCATTCCATTCCATTCGGGTCCATGCCGTTGCATTTCATTCCATTCGGGTCCATTTCGTTCCATTACATTCCATTCGGGTCGATGCCATTCCATTCCTTTCCATTCCATTCCATTCCGGTCCATTCCATTCCATTCCATTTCTTTCGGGTCCATTCCATTCAATTCCGTTCCATTCCATTCCATTCGGGTCCATTCCATTCCATTCCATTCCATTCCGGTCCATTCCATTCCATTCCATTCCATTCAATTCCGTTCAGGTCCATTCCATTCTATTCCATTCGGGTCCATTCTATTCCATTCCACTCCATTCCATTCCATTCCATTCCATTCCATTCAGCTCCATTCCATTCCATTCCATTCCATTCAGGTCCATTCCATTCCATTCAGGTCCATTCCATTCCATTCCATTCCATTCTGGTCCAATCCATTCCATTCCATTCCATTCCATTCCATTCCATTGCATTCCGGTCCATTCCATTCCATTCCATTCCATTCGGGTCCATTCCGTTCCATTCCATTCCATTCGGGTCCATTCCGTTCCATTCCATTTCTTTCGGGTCCTTTCCGTTCCATTCCATTCCATTCGGTTCCATTCCGTTCAATTCCATTCCATTCGGGTCCGTTCCGTTCCATTCCATTCCATTCGGGTCTGTTCCGTTCCATTCCATTCCATTCTGGTCCGTGCTGCTCCATTCCATTCCATTCGGGTCTGTTCCGTTCCATTCCATTCCATTCGGGTCCGTGCTGCTCCATTCCATTCCATTCGGGTCTGTTCCGTTCCATTCCATTCCATTGGGTTCCGTTCTGTTCCATTCCGTTCCATTCGGTTCCCTTACCTTCCATTCCATTCCATTAGAGTCCATGCCGTTGCATTTCATCCCATTCGGGTCCATCCCATTCCATTACATTCCATTCGGGTCCATGCCATTCCATTCCATTGCATTGAGATCCATTCCTTTCCACTCGGGTCCATTCCATTCCATTCCATTCCGGTCCATTCCACTCCATTCCATTCAACTCCATTCCATTCCATTCCGGTCCTTTCCATTCCATTCCATTCAACTCCATTCCATTCCATTCGGGTCCATTCCTTTAGATTCCGTTCCATTCGGGTCCATTCCATTCCATTCGTGTCCATCCCATTCCATTCCATTCCATTCCATTCCATTCCATTCCATTCCATTCCGGTCCATTCCATTCCATTCCTTTCCTTTCAGGTCCATTCCATTCAATTCCACTCCATTCCATTCCATTACATTCCATTCGGGTCCATTTCATTCCATTCCATTCCATTCCGGTCCATTCCATTCCATTCCATTCAATACCATTCCGTTCCATTCTGGTCCATTCCATTCCATTCCATTCCATTCTGGTCCTTTCCATTCCATTCCGTTCCATTCCATTCCATTCCATTCCATTCCATTCCTTTCCATCCCATTCCATTCCCTTCCTTTCGAGTCCATTCCATTCAATTCCGTTCCATTCCATTCCATTCGGGTCCATTCCATTCCATTCGGGTCCATTCCATTCCATTCAGGTCCATTGCATTAAATTCCATTCCATTCGGGTCCATTCCATTCCATTCGGTTCCGTTCCATTCCATTCCATTCCACTCGGGTCCGTTCCGTTCCATTGCATTCCATTCATTTCCGTTCCGTTCCATTCCATTCCATTCGGTTCCATTCCTTTCCATTCCATTCCATTCGGGTCCCTCCCGTTCCATTCCAATCCATTCGTGTAGATTCAATTCCATTCCATTCCATTTGTGTCCCTTCCTTTCCATTCCATTCCATTCGGGTCCATTCCTTTCCATTCCATTCCATTCAGGTCCATTCCATTCGTGTCCTTTCCGTTCCATTCCGTTCCATTCGGGTCCATTCCGTTCCATTCTGTTCCATTCGGGTCCATTCCGTTCCATTCCATTCCATTCCATTCGGGTCCATTTCGTTCCATTCCTTCCCATTCGGGTCCGTACCGTTCCATTCCATTCCATTCGGGACTGTTCCATACCATTCCATTCCATTTTGTTCCGTTCTGTTCCATTCCATTCCATTCTGGTCCGTTACCTTCCATTCCATTCCATACGGGTCCATTCCTCTCCATTCCGTTCCACTGAGGTTCATTCCATTCCGTTCGGGTCCATTCCATTCCATTCCATTCCATTCCGTTCCATTCCGTTCCATTCCGTTAAATTCCATTCAATTCCATTCCATTCCATTCGGTTCCATTCCATTCCATTTTGTCCATTGCATTCCATTCGGGTCCGTTAACTTCCACTCAATTCCATTCGGGTCCATTCCATTGCATTTCATTCCATTCGGGTCCATTCCGTTCCACTGCATTCCATTCGGGTCCATTCCATTCCATTCCATTCCATTTGGGTCCATTCCATGACATTCCATTCCATTCGTGTGCATTCCATTCCATTCCGTTCCATTCGGGTCCATTGCGTTCCATTCCATTCCTGTCCATTCCATTCCATTCCATTCCATTCTATTCCGGTCCATTCGGGTCCATTCCATTCCATTCCATTCGTGTCCATTCCATTCCATTCCGTTTCATTCGGTTCCATTCCACTCCATTCAGGTCCATTCCATTCCATTCCATTCGGGTCCATTCCGTTCCATTCCATTCTATTCCGGTCCATTCCATTCCATTCCTTTCAGGTACGTTCCGTTCCATTCCATTCCATTCTGGTCCATTCCATTCCTTTCCACTCGGGTCCATTCCATTCCATTCCATTCCATTCGGGTCCATTCCATTCCATTCCATTCCACTCGGTCCATTCCATTCCATTCCATTCCATTCCATTCCATTCGTTTCCATTCCATTCCATTCCATTCCATTCGGGTCCTTTCCATTCCATTCGGGTCCATTCCGTTCCATTCCATTCCATTCGGTTCCATTCCGCTCTATTCCATTCCATTCGGGTCCATTCCGTTCCATTCCATTCCGTTAGTTTCCCTTCCGTTCCATTCCATTCCATTCCATTCGGGTCCATTCCGTTTCATTCCATTACTTTCGGGTCTGTTCCGTTGCATTCCGTTCCATACGGGTCCGTTCCATTCCATTCCATTCCATTCGGGTCTGTTCCGTTCCATTCCATTCCATTGGGTTCCGTTCTGTTCCATTCCATTACATTCCTTTCGGGTCCGTTCCCTTCCATTCCATTCCATTCGGGTCCATGCCGTTGCATTTCATTCCATTCGGGTCCATTTCATTCCATTATATTCCATTCGGGTCGATGCCATTCCATTCCATTCCATTGAGGTCCACTCCATTCCATTCGGGTCCATTCCATTCCATTCCACTACCTTACATTCCATTCCATTCCAGTCCATTCCATTCCATTCCACTCAATTCCATTCCATTTCATTCGGGTCCATTCCATTCCATTCCGTTCCATTCGGGTCCATTCCGTTCCATTCAGGTCCATCCTATTGCATTCCATTCCATTCCATTCCTTTCAGGAAAATTCCATTCAATTCCGTTCCATTCCATTCCATTCCATTCCATTCGGTTCCATTCCATTCCATTCCATTCCATTCCGGTCCATTCCATTCCATTCCATTCAATTCCATTCCGTTCCATTCGGGTCCATTCCATTCCATTCCATTCCATTCGGGTCCGTTCCATTCCATTATATTCCATTGGAGTCCCTTCCGTTCCATTACATTCCATTCGGGTCCGTTCCATTCCATTCCATTCCATTCCATTCCATTCCATTCCATTCCGGTCCATTCCGTTCCATTCCATTCCATTCCGCTCCATTCCATTCCATTCCACTCCATTCGGGTCCCCTCCGTTCCATTCCATTCCATTCGTGTCCCTTTCATTCCATTCCATTCCATTCGGGTCCATTCCGTTCCATTCCATTTCTTTTGGGTCCATTCCGTTCCATTCCATTCCATTCGGGTCCGTTCCATTCCATTCCATTCCGGTCCATTCCGTTCCATTCCATTCCATTCCGCTCCATTCCGTTCCATTCCACTCCATTCGGGTCCCTTCCGTTCCATTCCATTCCATTCGTGTCCCTTTCATTCCATTCCATTCCATTCGGGTCCATTCCGTTCCATTCCATTTCTTTTGGGTCCATTCCGTTCCATTCCATTCCATTCGGGTCCATTCCATTCCATTCGTGTCCTTTCCGTTCCATTCCGTTCCATTCGGGTCCATTCCGTTCCATTCCGTTCCATTCGGGTCCATTCCGTTCCATTCCATTCCATTCCATTCGGGTCCATTTCGTTCCATTCCTTCCCATTCGGGTCCGTACCGTTCCATTCCATTCCATTCGGGTCCATTCCGTTTAATTCCATTACATTCGGGTCCGTTCCGTTGCATTCCTTTCCACTCTGGTCCGTTCCATTCCATTCCATTCCATTCGGGTCTGTTCTGTTCCATTCGATTACATTCCTTTCGGGTCCGTTCCCTTCCATTCCATTCCATTCGGGTCCATGCCATTGCATTTCATTCCATTCGGGTCCATTTCTTTCCATTACATTCCATTCGGGTCGATGCCATTCCATTCCATTCCATTGAGGTCCACTCCATTCCATTCGGGTCCATTCCATTCCATTCCACTACATTACATTCCATTCCATTCCAGTCCATTCCATTCCATTCCACTCAATTCCATTCCATTTCATTCGGATCCATTCCATTCCATTCTGTTCCATTTGGGTCCTGTCCGTTCCATTCAGGTCCATCCCATTGCATTCCATTCCATTCCATTCCATTCCTTTCAGGAAAATTCCATTCAATTCCGTTCCATTCCATTCCATTCCATTCCATTCGGTTCCATTCCATTCCATTCCATTCCATTAGGGTCCTTTCCATTCCATTCGGGTCCATTCCATTCCATTCCATTCCATTCGGGTCCATTCCGTTCCATTCCATTCCATTCGGGTCCATTCGTTTCCATTCCACTTCATTCGGGTCCATTCCATTACATTCCATTCCATTCTGGTCCATTCCATTACATTCCATTCCATTCTGGTCCATTCCATTCCATTCCATTTCATTCCATTCCATTCCATTCCATTCGGGTCCATTCCATTCCATTCCATTCGGGTCCATTCCATTCCATTCCATTCGGGTCCTTTCTATTCCATTCGGGTCGATTCCATACCATTCCATGTCATTCGGGTCCATTCCGTTCTATTCCATTCCATTTGGATCCATTCCGTTCCATTCCGTTCCATTTGGGTCCCTTCCATTCAATTCTGTTCCTTTCGAGTCCATTCCGTTCCATTCCATTCCATTCCATTCGGGTCCCTTCCGTTCCATTCAATTCCATTCGGGTCCATTCCATTCCATTCCATTCCATTCCATTCCATTCCATTCCATTCATGTCCATTCCATTCCATTCCATTAAATTCCATTCGGGTCCATTCCATTCGATTCCTTTCCACTGAGATTCATTCAATTCCATTCGTGTCCATTCCATTCCATTCCATTCCATTCCATTCCATTCCATTCCGGTACATTCCGTTCCATTCCATTCCTTTTGGGTCCATTCCATTCCATTCCATTCCATTCCATTCCATGCGCGTCCATTCCATTCCATTCCATTCCATTCCATTCGGTTCAATTCCATTCCATTCCATTCCATTCCATTCCATTCCATTCGGGTCCATTCCATTCCTTTCCATTCCATTTGGGTCCATTCCTTTCCATTACATTCCATTCGGGTCCGTGCCGTTCCATTCCATTCCATTCGGGTCCATTCCTTTCCATTCCATTCCATTCGGGTCCATTCCATTCCATTCCATTCCATTCTGGTCCATTCCCTTCCATTCCATTCCATTCCATTCCATTCCATTCCGTTCCTTTCGGGTCCATTCCATTCCATTCCATTCCATTCCATTCGGGTCCATTCCATTCCATTCCATTCCATTAGGGTCCTTTCCATTCCATTCGGGTCCATTCCGTTCCATCCCATTCAATTCGGGTCCATTCCGTTCTATTCCATACCATTCTGGTCCATTCCGTTCCATTCCATTCCATTCGTGTCCCTTCCGTTCCATTCCGTTCCATTCGATTCCATTCCGTTCCATTCCGTTCCATTCGGATCCATTCCATTCCATTCCATTCCATTCGGCTCCGTTGCGTTCCATTCCATTCCATTCCATTTCTTCCGTGTCCATTCCATTCCATTCCATTCCATTCGGGTCCATTCCATTCCATTCCATTCGTTTCCCTTCCATTCCATTCCATTCCATTCGTGTCCCTTCCGTTCCATTCCGTTCCATTCGAGTCCATTCCATTCCATTCCATTCCATTCGGGTCCATTCCATTCCATTCCATTCCATTCCGTTCCATTCGGATCCATTCCATTCCTTTCCGTTCCATTCGATTCCGGTGCATTCCGTTCCATTCCATTCCTTTCGTGTCCATTCCATTCAGTTCCGTTCCATTCCATTCCATTCCATTCCATTCGGGTCCATTCCATTCCACTCCATTCCATTCTGCTCCATTCCATTCCATTCCATTCAATTCCATTCCAGTCCATTCCATTCCATTCCATTCCATTCGGCACCATTCCATTCCATTCCATTCCATTTGGGTCCATTCCATTCCATTCCGTTCCATTCCATTGTGGCCCATTCCATTCCATTCCATTCCTGTCCCTTTCATTCCATTCCATTCCATTCGGGTCCATTCCATTCTATTCCATTCCATTCGGGTCCATTCCGTTTCTTTCCATTCCATTCATGTCCCTTCCATTCCATTCCGTTCCATTCGACTCCATTCCGTTCCATTCGGTTCCATTCGTGTCCATTCCGTTCCATTCCATTCCATTCGGGTCCGTTTCGTTCCATTCCGTTCCATTCGCATCCGTTCCGTTCCATTCCATTCCATTCCGGTCCGTTCTGTTCCATTCCATTCCATTGTGGTCTGTTCCGTTCCATTCCATTCCATTCCATTGGGTTCCATTCTGTTCCATTCCATTCCATTCCATTCGGGTCCATTCCGTTGACTTCCATTACATTCGGGACTGTTCCATTCCATTCCATTCCATTTTGTTCCGTTCTGTTCCATTCCATTCCATTCTGGTCCGTTCCCTTCCATTCCATTCCATTCGGGTCCATTCCATTCCATTCCGTTCCACTGAGTTTCATTCCATTCCATTCGGGTCCATTCCATTCAATTCCATTCCATTCCGTTCCATTGCATTCCATTCGGGTCCATTCAATTCCATTCGGGTCCATTCCATGACATTCCATTCCATTCGGGTCCATTCCATTCCATTCCATTCCATTCGGGTCCATTGCATTCCATTCAATTCCATTCCGTTCTGGTCCATTCGGGTTCTTTCCATTCCATTCCATTCCATTCGTGTCCATTCCATTCCATTCTGTTCCATTCGGGTCCATTCCATTCCATTCCATTCCATTCCATTCCATTTGGGTCCATTCCATTCCATTCCATTCCATTCTGGTCCATTCCGTTCCATTCCATTCCATTCCATTCCATTCCATTCCATTCCTCTCCCTTCCATTCCATTCCATTCCATTCATGTCCCTTCCATTCCATTCCATTCCGTTCGACTCCATTCCTTTCCATTCCGTTCCATTCGCATCCGTTCCGTTCCATTCCATTCCATTCCGGTCCGTTCTGTTCCATTCCATTCCATTCTGGTCTGTTCCGTTCCATTCCATTCCATTCCATTGGGTTCCATTCTGTTCCATTCCATTCCATTCCATTCGGGTCCATTCCGTTGAATTCCATTACATTCGGGACTGTTCCATTCCATTCCATTCCATTTTGTTCCGTTCTGTTCCATTCCATTCCATTCTGGTCCGTTCCCTTCCATTCCATTCCATTCGGGTCCATTCCATTCCATTCCGTTCCACTGAGTTTCATTCCTTTCCATTCGGGTCCATTCCATTCAATTCCATTCCATTCCGTTCCATTGCATTCCATTCGGGTCCATTCCATTCCATTCGGGTCCATTCCATGACATTCCATTCCATTCGGGTCCATTCCATTCCATTCCATTCGGGTCCATTGCATTCCATTCCATTCAATTCCGTTCTGGTCCATTCGGGTTCTTTCCATTCCATTCCATTCCATTCGTGTCCATTCCATTCTATTCTGTTCCATTCGGGTCCATTCCATTCCATTCCATTCCATTCCATTCCATTCCATTCCATTCCATTCCATTCCCTTTGGGTCCATTCCATTCCATTCCATTCCATTCTGGTCCATTCCGTTCCATTCCATTCCATTCCATTCCATTCCATTCCATTCCATTCCATTCCATTCAATTCCGGTACATTCCGTTCCATTCCATTCCTTTTGGGTCCATTCCATTCCATTCCATTCCATTCCATTCCATTCCATGCGGGTCCCTTCCATTCCATCCCATTCCATTCGGTTCAATTCCATTCCATTCCATTCCATTCCATTCCATTCGGGTCCATTCCATTCCTTTCCATTCCATTTGGGTCCATTCCTTTCCACTACATTCCATTCGGGTCCGTGCCGTTCCATTCCATTCCATTCGGGTCCATTCCTTTCCATTCCATTCCATTCGGGTCCATTCCATTCCATTCCATTCCATTCTGGTCCATTCCCTTCCATTCCATTCCATTCCATTCCATTCCATTCCATTCCATTCCGTTCCTTTCGGGTCCATTCCATTCCATTCCATTCCATTCCATTCCATTCCATTCGGGTCCATTCCATTCCATTCCATTCCATTAGCGTCCTTTCCATTCCATTCGGGTCCATTCCATTCCATTCCATTCCATTCGGGTCCATTCCGTTCTATTCCATACCATTCGGGTCCATTCCGTTCCATTCCATTCCATTCGTGTCCCTTCCGTTCCATTCCGTTCCATTCGATTCCATTCCGTTCCATTCCGTTCCATTCGGATCCATTCCGTTCCATTCCATTCCATTCGGCTCCGTTGCGTTCCATTCCATTCCATTCCATTTCTTCCGTGTCCATTCCGTTCCATTCCATTCCATTCGGGTCCATTCCATTCCATTCCATTCGTTTCCCTTCCAGTCCATTCCATTCCATTCCACTCAATTCCATTCCGTTCCATTCGGGTCCATTCCATTCCATTCCGTTCCATTCGGGTCCATTCCGTTCCATTCGGGTCCATCCCATTGCATTCCATTCCATTCCATTCCATTCTGGTCCATTGCATTCCATTCCATTTCTTTCAGGTAAATTCCATTCCATTCGGTTCCATTCCATTCCATTCCATTCCATTCGATTCCATTCCATTCCATTCCATTCCATTCCGGTCCATTCCATTCCATTCAATTCCATTCCGTTCCATTCGGGTCCATTCCATTCCATTCCATTCCATTCGGGTCCATTCCATTCCATTATATTCCATTGGAGTTCCTTCCGTTCCATTACATTCCATTCGGGTCCGTTGCATTCCATTCCATTCCATTCCATTCCATTCCATTCCGCTCCATTCCGTTCCATTCCACTCCATTCGGGTCCATTCCGTGCCATTCCATTCCATTCGTGTCCCTTCCATTCCATTACAATCCATTCGGGTCCATTCCGTTCCATTCCATTCCATTAGTTTCCCTTCCGTTCCATTCCATTCGGGTCCATTCCGTTTCATTCCATTACATTCGGGTCCGTTCCGTTGCAGTCCGTTCCATTCGGGTCCGTTCCATTCCATTCCATTCCATTCGGGTCTTTTCCGTTCCATTCCATTCCATTGGGTTCCGTTCTGTTACATTCCATTACATTCCTTTCGGGTCCGTTCCCTTCCATTCCATTCCATTCGGGTCCATGCCGTTGCATTTCATTCCATTCGGGTCCATTTCATTCCATTACATTCCATTCGGGTCGATGCCATTCCATTCCATTCCATTGAGGTCCACTCCATTCCATTCGGGTCCATTCCATTCCATTCCACTACCTTACATTCCATTCCATTCCAGTCCATTCCATTCCATTCCACTCAATTCCATTCCATTTCATTCGTGTCCATTCCAATCCATTCCGTTCCATTCGGGTCCATTCCGTTCCATTCAGGTCCATCCCATTGCATTCCATTCCATTCCATTCCTTTCAGGAAAATTCCATTCAATTCCGTTCCATTCCATTCCATTCCATTCCATTCGGTTCCATTCCATTCCATTCCATTCCATTCCGGTCCATTCCATTCCATTCCATTCAATTCCATTCCGTTCCATTCGGGTCCATTCCATTCCATTCCATTCCATTCGGGTCCGTTCCATTCCATTATATTCCACTGGATTCCCTTCCGTTCCATTACATTCCATTCGGGTCCGTTCCATTCCATTCCATTCCATTCCGGTCCATTCCGTTCCATTCCATTCCATTCCGCTCCATTCCGTTCCATTCCACTCCATTCGGGTCCCTTCCGTTCCATTCCATTCCATTCGTGTCCCTTTCATTCCATTCCATTCCATACGGGTCCATTCCGTTCCATTCCATTTCTTTTGGGTCCATTCCGTTCCATTCCATTCCATTCGGGTCCATTCCATTCCATTCGTGTCCTTTCCGTTCCATTCCGTTCCATTCGGGTCCATTCCGTTCCATTCCGTTCCATTCGGGTCCATTCCGTTCCATTCCATTCCATTCCATTCGGGTCCATTTCGTTCCATTCCTTCCCATTCGGGTCCGCACCGTTCCATTCCATTCCATTCGGGACTGTTCCATACCATTCCATTCCATTTTGTTCCGTTCTGTTCCATTCCATTCCATTCTGGTCCGTTACCTTCCATTCCATTCCATACGGGTCCATTCCTCTCCATTCCGTTCCACTGAGGTTCATTCCATTCCGTTCGGGTCCATTCCATTCCATTCCATTCCATTCCATTCCGTTCCATTCCGTTCAATTCCATTCAATTCCATTCCATTCCATTCGCGTCCATTCCATTCCATTTTGTCCATTGCATTCCATTCGGGTCCGTTAACTTCCACTCAATTCCATTCGGGTCCATTCCATTGCATTTCATTACATTCGGGTCCATTCCGTTCCACTGCATTCCATTCGGGTCCATTCCATTCCATTCCATTCCATTTGGGTCCATTCCATGGCATTCCATTCCATTCGAGTGCATTCCATTCCATTCCGTTCCATTCGGGTCCATTGCATTCCATTCCATTCCGGTCCATTCCATTCCATTCCATTCCATTCCATTCCATTCCATTCCGGTCCATTCGGGTCCATTCCATTCCATTCCATTCGTGTCCATTCCATTCCATTCCGTTTCATTCGGTTCCATTCCACTCCATTCAGGTCCATTCCATTCCATTCCATTCCGTTCGATTGCATTCCTTTTGTGTCCATTCCTTTCCATTCCATTCCATTCGGGTCCGTTCCATTCCATTCCATTCCATTCGGGTCCATTCCGTTCCATTCCATTCCATACGAGTCCATTCCATTCCATTCCGTTCCATTCCATTCCATTCCGGTCCATTCCATTCCATTCATTCCTTTCGGGTACGTTCCGTTCCATTCCATTCCATTCTGGTCCATTCCATTCCATTCCACTTGGGTCCATTCCATTCCATTCCATTCCATTCGGGTCCATTCCATTCCATTCCATTCCACTCGGGTCCATTCCATTCCATTCCATTCCATTCGTTTCCATTCCATTCCATTCCCTTCCATTCGGGTCCATTCCGTTCCATTCCATTCCATTCGGTTCCATTCCGCTCTATTCCATTCCATTCGGGTCCATTCCGTTCCATTCCATTCCATTAGTTTCCCTTCCGTTCCATTCCATTCCATTCGAGTCCATTCCATTCCCTTCCGTTCCATCCGGGTCAATTCCGTTCCATTCCATTACATTCCGGTCCGTTCCGTTGCATTCCGTTCCTTTCGGGTCCCTTCCATTCCATTCCATTCCATTCGTGTCTGTTCCGTTCCATTCCGTTCCATTGGGTTCCGTTCTGTTCCATTCCATTACATTCCATTCGGGTCCGTTCCCTTCCATTCCATTCCATTCGGGTCCATGCCATTGCATTTCATTCCATTCGGGTCCATTTCGTTCCATTACATTCCATTTGGGTCGATGCCATTCCATTCCATTCCATTGAGGTCCACTCCATTCCATTCGGGTCCATTCCATTCCATTCCATTCCATTCCATTCCAGTCCATTCCAGTCCATTCCACTCAATTCCATTCCATTTCTTTCGGGTCCATTCCATTCCATTCCGTTCCATTCGGGTCCATTCCGTTCCATTCGGGTCCATCCCATTGCATTCCATTCCATTCCATTCCATTCTGGTCCATTCCATTCCATTCCATTCGGTTCCATTCCATTCCATTCCATTCCATTCCGGTCCATTCCATTCCATTCAATTCCATTCCGTTCCATTCGGGTCCATTCCATTCCATTCCATTCCATTCGGGTCCATTCCATTCCATTATATTCCATTGGAGTCCCTTCCGTTCCATTACATTCCATTCGGGTCCGTTGCATTCCATTCCATTCCATTCCATTCCGCTCCATTCCGTTCCATTCCACTCCATTCGGGTCCATTCCGTGCCATTCCATTCCATTCGTGTCCCTTCCATTCCATTACACTCCATTCGGGTCCATTCCGTTCCATTCCATTTCTTTTGGGTCCATTCCGTTCCATTCCATTCCACTCGGGTCCCTTCCGTTCCATTCCATTCCATTCCATTCGTGTCCCTTCCATTCCATTCCATTCCATTCGGGTCCATTCCGTTCCATTCCATTCCATTCGGGTCCATTCCTTTCCATACCATTCCATTCTGGTCCGTTCCGTTCCATTCCATTCCATTCGGGTCCATTCCGTTCCATTCCATTTCTTTCGGGTCCGTTCCATTCCATTCCATTCCATTCGGGTCCATTCCATTCCATTCCATTTCTTTCAGGTCCTTTCCGTTCCATTCTATTCCATTCGGTTCCATTCCGTTCCATTCCATTTCATTCATGTCCGTTCTGTTCCATTCCATTCCATTCGGGTCTGTTCCGTTCCATTCCATTCCATTCGGGTCCGTGCTGCTCCATTCCATTCCATTCGGGTCTGCTCCGTTCCATTCCATTCCATTGGGTTCCGTTCTGTTCCATTCCATTCCATTCGGTTCCGCTCCCTTCCATTCCATTCCATTCGGGTCCCTGCCATTGCATTTCATCCCATTCGGGTCCATTCCGTTCCATTACATTCCATTCGGGTCCATGCCATTCCATTCCGTTCCATTGAGGTCCATTCCTTTCCACTCGGGTCCATTGCATTCCATTCCATTCCGGTCCATTCCATTCCATTCCATTCAACTCCATTCCATTCCATTCGGGTCCATTCCATTCCATTCCATTCCATTCGGGTCCATTCAATTCCATTCGTGTCCATCCCATTCCATTCCATTCCATTCCATTCCGGTCCATTCCATTCCATTCCATTCCTTTCAGGTCCATTCCATTCAGTTCCAATCCATTCCATTGCATTCCATTCGGGTCCATTTCATTCCATTCCATTCCATTCCGGTCCATTCCATTCCATTCCATTCAATACCATTCCGTTCCATTCGGGTCCATTCCATTCCATTCCATTCCATTCTGGTCCTTTCCATTCCATTCCATCCCATTCCATTGCATTCCATTCGGGTCCATTCCATTCCATTCGGTTCCATTCCGTTCCATTCCATTCGGGTCAATTCCGTTCCATTCCATTCCATTCCTGTCCATTCCATTCCATTCCATTCCTTTCGGGTCCATTCCATTCAATTCCGTTCCATTCCATTCCATTCGGGTCCATTCCAATCCATTCCATTTCATTCGGGTCCATTCCATTCAATTCAGCTCCATTGCATTAAATTCCATTCCATTCCATTCCATTCGGGTCCCTTCCATTCCATTCCATTCCATTCGTGTCTGTTCCGTTCCATTCCATTCCATTCGGGTCCGTTCCATTCCATTCCATTCCACTCGGGTCCGTTCCGTTCCATTCCATTCCATACGTTTCCGTTCCGTTCCATTCCATTCCATTCGTTTCCATTCCTTTCCATTCCATTCCACTCGGGTCCCTTCCATTCCATTCCAATCCATTCGCGTCCATTCCATTCCATTCCATTCCATTCCATTCGTGTCCCTTCCATTCCATTCCATTCCATTCGGGTCCATTTCGTTCCATTCCGTCCCATTCGGGTCCGTACCATTCCATTCCATTCCATTCGGGACTGTTCCATACCATTCCATTCCATTTTGTTCCGTTCTGTTCCATTCCATTCCATTCTGGTCCGTTACCTTCCATTCCATTCCATCCGGGCCATTCCATTCCATTCCGTTCCACTGAGGTTCATTCCATTCCGTTCGGGTCCATTCCATTCCATTTTGTCCGTTGCATTCCATTCGGTTCAGTTAACTTCCACTCAATTCCATTCGGGTCCATTCCATTGCATTTCAATCCATTCGGGTCCATTCCGTTCCATTGCATTCCATTCGGGTCCATTCAATTAAATTCCATTCCATTCGGGCCCATTCCATGACATTCCATTCCATTCGTGTGCATTCCATTCCATTCCGTTCCATTCGGGTCCATTCCATTCCATTCCATTCCGGACCATTCCATTCCGTTCCATTCCATTCCATTCCGGTCCATTCGGGTCCATTCCATTCCATTCCATTCCATTCGTGTCCATTCCATTCCATTCCGTTTCATTCGGTGCCATTCCACTCCATTCTGGTCCATTCCATTCCATTCCATTCAGTTCCATTCCATTCCATTCGTGTCCATTCCTTTCCATTCCATTCCATTCGGGTCCGTTCCATTCCATTCCATTCGGGTCCATTCCACTCCATTCCATTCCATTCCGGTCCATTCCTTTGCATTCCATTCCTTTCGGGTACGTTCCGTTCCATTCCATTCCATTCTGGTCCATTCCATTCCATTCCACTCGGGTCCATTCCATTCCATTCCATTCCATTCGGGTCCATTCCATTCCATTCCATTCCACTCGGGTCCATTCCATTCCATTCCATTCCATTCCATTCGTTTCCATTCCATTCCATTCGGGTCCTTTCCATTCCATTCGGGTCCATTCCATTCCATTCCATTCCTTTCGGTTCCATTACGCTCTATTCCATTCCAATCGGGTCCATTCCGTTCCATTCCATTCCATTAGTTTCCCTTCCGTTCCATTCCATTCCATTTGAGTCCATTCCGTTCCCTTCCGTTCCATTCGGGTCCATTCCATTCCATTCCATTACATTCGAGTCCGTTCCGCTGTATTCCGTTCCATTCAGGTCCGTTCCATTCAATTCCATTTCATTCGGTTCTGTTCCGTTCCATTCCATTCCATTGGGTTCCGTTCTGTTCCATTCCATTACATTCCTTACGGGTCCGTTCCCTTCCATTCCATTCCATTCGAGTCCATGCCGTTGCATTTCATTACATTCGGGTCCATTTCATTCCATTACATTTCATTCGGGTCGATGCCATTCCATTCCATTCCATTGAGGTCCACTCCATTCCATTCGGGTCCATTCCATTCCATTCCACTACATTACATTCCATTCCATTCGGGTCCATTTCTTTCCATTACATTCCATTCGGATCGATGCCATTCCATTCCATTCCATTGAGGTCCACTCCATTCCATTCGGGTCCATTCCATTCCATTCCACTACATTACATTCCATTCCATTCCAGTCCATTCCATTCCATTCCACTCAATTCCATTCCATTTCATTCGGGTCCATTCCATTCCATTCCGTTCCATTCTGGTCCATTCCGTTCCATTCAGGTCCATCCCATTGCATTCCATTCCATTCCATTCCATTCCGGTCCATTCCATTCCATTCCATTCCTTTCAGGTAAATTCCATTCAATTCCGTTCCATTCCATTCCATTCCATTCCATTCGGTTCCATTCCATTCCATTCCATTCCATTCCGGTCCATTCCATTCCATTCCATTCAATTCCATTCCGTTCCATTCGGGTCCATTCCATTCCATTCCATTCGATTCGGGTCCGTTCCATTCCATTATATTCCATTGGAGTCCCTTCCGTTCCATTACATTCCATTCGGGTCCGTTGCATTCCATTCCTTTCCATTCCATTCCGGTCCATTCCGTTCCATTCCATTCCATTCCGCTCCATTCCCTTCCATTCCACTCCATTCGGCTCCATTCCGTTCCATTCCATTCAATTCGTGTCCCTTTCATTCCATAACAT
The DNA here is from genome assembly GCF_029281585.2 of Gorilla gorilla gorilla. NCBI lineage: Eukaryota > Metazoa > Chordata > Mammalia > Primates > Hominidae > Gorilla > Gorilla gorilla. Next base: position 61,237,923 of record NC_073239.2, read on the forward strand.
TCCATTCGGGTCCATTCCGTTCCATTCCATTCCACTCGGGTCCCTTCCGTTCCATTCCATTCCATTCGTGTCCCTTCCGTTCCATTCCATTCCATTCGGGTCCATTCCGTTCCATTCCATTCCATTCGGGTCCATTCCTTTCCATTGCATTCCATTCGGGTCCGTTCCGTTCCATTCCATTCCATTCGGGTCCGTTCCGTTCCATTCCATTCCATTCGGGTCCATTCCTTTCCATTGCATTCCATTCCATTCCATTCCGGTCCATTCCATTCCATTCCATTCCATTCCTTTCGGGTCCATTCTGTTCTATTCCGTTCCATTCCATTCCATTCGGGTCCATTCCATTCCATTCCATTCCATTCAGGTCCATTCCATTCCATTCCGTTCCATTCGGGTCCATTCCATTCCATTCAGCTCCATTCCATTCCATTCTGGTCCAATCCATTGCATTCCATTCCATTCCTTTCCATTCCATTGCATTCCGGTCCATTCCATTCCATTCCATTCCATTCGGGTCCATTCCATTCCATTCCATTCCATTCGGGTCCATTCCGTTCCATTCCATTTCTTTCGGGTCCGTTCCATTCCATTCCATTCCATTCGGGTCCATTCCATTCCATTCCATTTCTTTCGGGTCCTTTCCGTTCCATTCCATTCCATTCGGTTCCCTTCCCTTCCATTCCATTCCACTCGGGTCCATGCCGTTGCATTTCATCCCATTCGGGTCCCTTCCGTTCCATTACATTCCATTTGGGTCCATGCCATTCCATTCCGTTGCATTGAGGTCCATTCCTTTCCACTCGGGTCCATTCCATTCCATTCCATTCCATTCCGGTCCATTCCATTCAATTCCATTCAACTCCATTCCATTCCATTCGGGTCCATTCCTTTCCATTCCGTTCCATTCGGGTCCATTGCATTCCATTCGTGTCCATCCCATTCCATTCCATTCCATTCCATTCCATTCCACTCCATTCCGGTCCATTCCATTCCATTCCATTCCTTTCAGGTCCATTCCATTCAATTCCAATCCATTCCATTCCATTCCATTAAATTCGGGTCCATTTCATTACATTCCATTCCATTCCTGTCCATTCCTTTCCATTCCATTCAATACCATTCCGTTCCGTTCGGGTCCATTCCATTCCATTCCATTCCATTCTGGTCCTTTCCATTCCATTCCATTCCATTCCATTCCATTCCATTCCATTCCATCCCATTCCATTGCATTCCATTCGGGTCCATGCCATTCCATTCGGTTCCATTCCGTTCCATTCCATTCGGGTCAATTCCGTTCCATTCCATTCCATTCCTGTCCATTCCATTCCATTCCATTCCTTTCGGGTCCATTCCATTCAATTCCGTTCCATTCCATTCCATTCGGGTCCATTCGGGTCCATTCCATTTCATTCCATTCCGGTCCATTCCATTCAATTCCATTCAGGTCCATTCCATTCTATTCCATTCGGGTCCATTCTATTCCCTTCCGCTCCATTCCATTAAATTCCATTCCATTCCTTTCAGGTCCATTCCATTCCATTCCATTCCATTCTGGTCCAATCCATTCCATTCCATTCCATTCCATTCCATTCCATTCGGGTCCATTCCATTCCATTCCATTCCATTCGGGTCCATTCCATTCCATTCCATTTCTTTCGGGTCCGTTCCATTCCATTCCATTCCATTCGGGTCCATTGCATTCCATTCCATTTCTTTCGGGTCCTTTCCGTTCCATTACATTCCATTCGGTTCCCTTCCCTTCCATTCCATTCCATTCGTGTCCATGCCGTTGCATTTCATTCCATTCGGGTCCATTCCTTTCCATTACATTCCATTCGTGTCGCTTCCGATCCATTCCATTCCATTCGGGTCCATTCCGTTCCATTCCGTTCCATTCGGGTCCATTCCGTTCCATTCCATTCCATTCCATTTGGGTCCATTCCGTTCCATTCCATTCCATTCGGGTCCATTCCTTTCCATTCCATTCCTTTCGTGTCCTTTCCGATCCATTCCGTTCCTTTCGGGTCCATTCCGTTCCATTCCGTTCCATTCGGGTCCATTCCGTTCCATTCCATTCCATTCCATTCGGGTCCATTTCGTTCCATTCCGTCCCATTCGGGTCCGTACCGTTCCATTCCATTCCATTCGGGACTGTTCCATACCATTCCATTCCATTTTGTTCCGTTCTGTTCCATTCCATTCCATTCTGGTCCGTTACCTTCCATTCCATTCCATCCGGGCCATTCCATTCCATTCCGTTCCACTGAGGTTCATTCCATTCCGTTCGGGTCCATTCCATTCCATTTTGTCCATTGCATTCCATTCGGTTCCGTTAACTTCCACTCAATTCCATTCGGGTCCATTCCATTGCATTTCAATCCATTCGGGTCCATTCCGTTCCATTGCATTCCATTCGGGTCCATTCAATTAAATTCCATTCCATTCGGGTCCATTCCATGACATTCCATTCCATTCGTGTGCATTCCATTCCATTCCGTTCCATTCGGGTCCATTCCATTCCATTCCATTCCGGACCATTCCATTCCATTCCATTCCATTCCATTCCGGTCCATTCGGGTCCATTCCATTCCATTCCATTCCATTCGTGCCCATTCCATTCCATTCCGTTTCATTCGGTGCCATTCCACTCCATTCTGGTCCATTCCATTCCATTCCATTCAGTTCCATTCCATTCCATTCGGGTCCATTCCGTTCCATTCCATTCCATTCCGGTCCATTCCTTTCCATTCCATTCCTTTCGGGTACGTTCCGTTCCATTCCATTCCATTCTGGTCCATTCCATTCCATTCCACTCGGGTCCATTCCATTCCATTCCATTCCATTCGGGTCCATTCCATTCCATTCCATTCCACTCGGGTCCATTCCATTCCATTCCATTCCATTCCATTCGTTTCCATTCCATTCCATTCCATTCCATTCGGGTCCTTTCCATTCCATTCGGGTCCATTCCATTCCATTCCATTCCTTTCGGTTCCATTACGCTCTATTCCATTCCAATCGGGTCCATTCCGTTCCATTCCATTCCATTAGTTTCCCTTCCGTTCCATTCCATTCCATTCCATTCGGGTCCGTTCCGTTTCATTCCATTACATTCGGGTCCGTTCCGTTGCATTCCATTCCATTCGGGTCCGTTCCATTCCATTCCATTCCATTCGGGTCTGTTCCGTTCCATTCCATTCCATTGGGTTCCGTTCTGTTCCATTCCATTACATTCCTTTCGGGTCCGTTCCCTTCCATTCCATTCCATTCGAGTCCATGCCGTTGCATTTCATTACATTCGGGTCCATTTCATTCCATTACATTTCATTCGGGTTGATGCCATTCCATTCCATTCCATTGAGGTCCACTCCATTCCATTCGGGTCCATTCCATTCCATTCCACTACATTACATTCCATTCCATTCGGGTCCATTTCTTTCCATTACATTCCATTCGGATCGATGCCATTCCATTCCATTCCATTGAGGTCCACTCCATTCCATTCGGGTCCATTCCATTCCATTCCACTACATTACATTCCATTCCATTCCAGTCCATTCCATTCCATTCCACTCAATTCCATTCCATTTCATTCGGGTCCATTCCATTCCATTCCGTTCCATTCTGGTCCATTCTTTTCCATTCAGGTCCATCCCATTGCATTCCATTCCATTCCATTCCATTCCGGTCCATTCCATTCCATTCCATTCCTTTCAGGTAAATTCCATTCAATTCCGTTCCATTCCATTCCATTCCATTCCATTCGGTTGCATTCCATTCCATTCGATTCCATTCCGGTCCATTCCATTCAATTCCATTCCGTTCCATTCAGGTCCATTCCATTCCATTCCATTCGATTCGGGTCCGTTCCATTCCATTATATTCCATTGGAGTCCCTTCCGTTCCATTACATTCCATTCGGGTCCGTTGCATTCCATTCCTTTCCATTCCATTCCGGTCCATTCCGTTCCATTCCATTCCATTCCGCTCCATTCCCTTCCATTCCACTCCATTCGGCTCCATTCCGTTCCATTCCATTCAATTCGTGTCCCTTCCATTCCATAACATTCCATTCGGGTCCATTCCATTCCATTCCATTCCACTCGGGTCCCTTCCGTTCCATTCCATTCCATTCGTTTCCCTTCCGTTCCATTCCATTCCTTTCGGGTCCATTCCGTTCCATTCCATTCCATTCGGGTCCATTCCTTTCCATTGCATTCCATTCCATTCCATTCCGGTCCATTCCATTCCATTCCATTCCATTCCTTTCGGGTCCATTCTGTTCTATTCCGTTCCATTCCATTCCATTCGGGTCCATTCCATTCCATTTCATTCCATTCCGGTCCATTCCATTCAATTCCATTCAGGTCCATTCCATTCTATTCCATTCGGGTCCAGTCTATTCCATTCTGCTCCATTCCATTCCATTCCATTCCATTCCATTCCATTCAGGTCCATTCCATTCCATTCCGTTCCATTCGGGTCCATTCCATTCCATTCAGCTCCATTCCATTCCATTCTGGTCCAATCCATTCCATTCCATTCCATTCCATTCCATTGCATTCCGGTCCTTTCCATTCCATTCCATTCCATTCGGGTCCATTCCATTCCATTCCATTCCATTCGGGTCCATTCCGTTCTATTCCATTTCTTTCGGGTCCGTTCCATTCCATTCCATTCCATTCGGGTCCATTCCATTCCATTCCATTTCTTTCGGGTCCTTTCCGTTCCATTCCATTCCATTCGGTTCCCTTCCCTTCCATTCCATTCCACTCGGGTCCATGCCGTTGCATTTCATCCCATTCGGGTCCATTCCGTTCCATTACATTCCATTTGGGTCCATGCCATTCCATTCCGTTGCATTGAGGTCCATTCCTTTCCACTCGGGTCCATTCCATTCCATTCCATTCCATTCCGGTCCATTCCATTCAATTCCATTCAACTCCATTCCATTCCATTCGGGTCCATTCCATTCCATTCCATTCCATTCCATTCCATTCCATTCCATTCCATTCCGGTCCATTCCATTCCATTCCATTCCTTTCAGGTCCATTCCATTCAATTCCACTCCATTCCATTCCATTCCATTCCATTCGGGTCCATTTCATTACATTCCATTCCATTCCTGTCCATTCCTTTCCATTCCATTCAATAACATTCCGTTCCGTTCGGGTCCATTCCATTCCATTCCATTCCATTCTGGTCCTTTCCATTCCATTCCATTCCATTCCATTCCATTCCATTCCATTCCATTCCATTCCATCCCATTCCATTGCATTCCATTCGGGTCCATGCCATTCCATTCGGTTCCATTCCGTTCCATTCCATTCGGGTCAATACCGTTCCATTCCATTCCATTCCATTCCATTCCATTCCATTCCATTCCTTTCGGGTCCATTCCATTCCATTCCGTTCTATTCCATTCCATTCGGGTCCATTCCATTCCATTCCATTTCATTCCATTCCGGTCCATTCCATTCAATTCCATTCAGGTCCATTCCATTCTATTCCATTCGGGTCCATTCTATTCCCTTCCGCTCCATTCCATTCCATTCCATTCCATTCCATTCCATTCAGGTCCGTTCCATTCCATTCCATTCCATTCTGGTCCAATCCATTCCATTCCATTCCATTCCATTCCATTCCATTCCATTCCATTCCATTCGGTTCCATTCCATTCCATTCCATTCCATTCGGGTCCATTCCATTCCATTCCATTTCTTTCGGGTCCGTTCCATTCCATTCCATTCCATTCGGGTCCATTCCATTCCATTCCATTTCTTTCGGGTCCTTTCCGTTCCATTCCATTCCATTCGGTTCCCTTCCCTTCCATTCCATTCCATTCGGGTCCATGCCGTTGCATTTCATCCCATTCAGGTCCATTCCGTTCCATTACATTCCATTTGGGTCCATGCCATTCCATTCCTTTCCGGTCCATTCCATTCCATTCCATTCAACTCCATTCCATTCCATTCGGGTCCATTCCTTTCCATTCCGTTCCATTCGGGTCCATTGCATTCCATTCGTGTCCATCCCATTCCATTCCATTCCATTCCATTCCATTCCATTCCATTCCATTCCGGTCCATTCCATTCCATTCCATTCCTTTCAGGTCCATTCCATTCAATTCCACTCCATTCCATTCCATTCCATTCCATTCTTGTCCATTTCATTCCATTCCATTCCATTCCGGTCCATTCCATTCCATTCCATTCCATTCAATACCATTCCGTTCCATTCGGGTCCATTCCATTCCATTCCATTCCATTCTGGTCCTTTCCATTCCATTCCATTCCATTCCATCCCATTCCATTGCATTCCATTCGGGTCCATTCCATTCCATTCTGTTCCATTCCGTTCCATTCCATTCGGGTCAATTCCGTTCCATTCCATTCCATTCCTGTCCATTCCATTCCATTCCATTCCTTTCGGGTCCATTCCATTCAATTCCGTTCCATTCCATTCCATTCGTGTCCATTCCATTCCATTCGGGTCCATTCCATTCCATTCAGGTCCATTGCATTAAATTCCATTCCATTCCAATCGATTCGGGTCCATTGCATTCCATTCGGGTACATTCCATTCCATTCCATTCCATTCGGGTCCCTTCCGTTCCATTCCATTCCATTCGGGTCCGTTCCGTTCCGTTCCATTCCATTCCATTCGGGTCCGTTCCATTCCATTCCATTCCACTCGGGTCCGTTCCGTTCCATTCCATTCCATTCGTTTCCGTTACGTTGCATTCCATTCCATTCGGTTCCATTCCTTTCCATTCCATTCCATTCGGGTCCCTTCCGTTCCTTTCCAATGCATTCGTGTAGATTCCGTTCCATTCCATTCCATTCGTGTCCCTTCCTTTCCATTCCATTCCATTCGGGTCCATTCCGTTCCATTCCATTCCATTCGGGTCCATTCCATTCCATTCGTGTCCTTTCCATTCCATTCCATTCCATTCGGGTCCATTCCGTTCCATTCCGTTCCATTTGGGTCCATTCCGTTCCTTTCCATTCCATTCCATTCGGGTCCATTTCGTTCCATTCCGTCCCATTCGGGTCCGTACCGTTCCATTCCATTCCATTCGGGCCTGTTCCATGCCATTCCATTCCATTTTGTTCCGTTCTGTTCCATTCCATTCCATTCCATTCTGGTCCGTTCCCTTCCATTCCATTCCATTCGGGTCCATGCCGTTGCATTTCATTCCATTCGGGTCCATTTCGTTCCATTACATTCCATTCGGGTCGATGCCATTCCATTCCATTCCATTGAGGTCCACTCCATTCCATTCGGGTCCATTCCATTCCATTCCATTCCATTCGTGCACATTCCATTCCATTCCGTTTCATTCGGTGCCATTCCACTCCATTCTGGTCCATTCCATTCCATTCCATTCAGTTCCATTCCATTCCATTCGGGTCCATTCCGTTCCATTCCATTCCATTCCGGTCCATTCCTTTCCATTCCATTCCTTTCGGGTACGTTCCGTTCCATTCCATTCCATTCTGGTCCATTCCATTCCATTCCACTCGGGTCCATTCCATTCCATTCCATTCCATTCGGGTCCATTCCATTCCATTCCATTCCACTCGGGTCCATTCCATTCCATTCCATTCCATTCCATTCGTTTCCATTCCATTCCATTCCATTCCATTCGGGTCCTTTCCATTCCATTCGGGTCCATTCCATTCCATTCCATTCCTTTCGGTTCCATTACGCTCTATTCCATTCCAATCGGGTCCATTCCGTTCCATTCCATTCCATTAGTTTCCCTTCCGTTCCATTCCATTCCATTCCATTCGGGTCCGTTCCGTTTCATTCCATTACATTCGGGTCCGTTCCGTTGCATTCCATTCCATTCGGGTCCGTTCCATTCCATTCCATTCCATTCGGGTCTGTTCCGTTCCATTCCATTCCATTGGGTTCCGTTCTGTTCCATTCCATTACATTCCTTTCGGGTCCGTTCCCTTCCATTCCATTCCATTCGAGTCCATGCCGTTGCATTTCATTACATTCGGGTCCATTTCATTCCATTACATTTCATTCGGGTTGATGCCATTCCATTCCATTCCATTGAGGTCCACTCCATTCCATTCGGGTCCATTCCATTCCATTCCACTACATTACATTCCATTCCATTCGGGTCCATTTCTTTCCATTACATTCCATTCGGATCGATGCCATTCCATTCCATTCCATTGAGGTCCACTCCATTCCATTCGGGTCCATTCCATTCCATTCCACTACATTACATTCCATTCCATTCCAGTCCATTCCATTCCATTCCACTCAATTCCATTCCATTTCATTCGGGTCCATTCCATTCCATTCCGTTCCATTCTGGTCCATTCTTTTCCATTCAGGTCCATCCCATTGCATTCCATTCCATTCCATTCCATTCCGGTCCATTCCATTCCATTCCATTCCTTTCAGGTAAATTCCATTCAATTCCGTTCCATTCCATTCCATTCCATTCCATTCGGTTGCATTCCATTCCATTCGATTCCATTCCGGTCCATTCCATTCAATTCCATTCCGTTCCATTCAGGTCCATTCCATTCCATTCCATTCGATTCGGGTCCGTTCCATTCCATTATATTCCATTGGAGTCCCTTCCGTTCCATTACATTCCATTCGGGTCCGTTGCATTCCATTCCTTTCCATTCCATTCCGGTCCATTCCGTTCCATTCCATTCCATTCCGCTCCATTCCCTTCCATTCCACTCCATTCGGCTCCATTCCGTTCCATTCCATTCAATTCGTGTCCCTTCCATTCCATAACATTCCATTCGGGTCCATTCCATTCCATTCCATTCCACTCGGGTCCCTTCCGTTCCATTCCATTCCATTCGTTTCCCTTCCGTTCCATTCCATTCCTTTCGGGTCCATTCCGTTCCATTCCATTCCATTCGGGTCCATTCCTTTCCATTGCATTCCATTCCATTCCATTCCGGTCCATTCCATTCCATTCCATTCCATTCCTTTCGGGTCCATTCTGTTCTATTCCGTTCCATTCCATTCCATTCGGGTCCATTCCATTCCATTTCATTCCATTCCGGTCCATTCCATTCAATTCCATTCAGGTCCATTCCATTCTATTCCATTCGGGTCCAGTCTATTCCATTCTGCTCCATTCCATTCCATTCCATTCCATTCCATTCAGGTCCATTCCATTCCATTCCGTTCCATTCGGGTCCATTCCATTCCATTCAGCTCCATTCCATTCCATTCTGGTCCAATCCATTCCATTCCATTCCATTCCATTCCATTGCATTCCGGTCCTTTCCATTCCATTCCATTCCATTCGGGTCCATTCCATTCCATTCCATTCCATTCGGGTCCATTCCGTTCTATTCCATTTCTTTCGGGTCCGTTCCATTCCATTCCATTCCATTCGGGTCCATTCCATTCCATTCCATTTCTTTCGGGTCCTTTCCGTTCCATTCCATTCCATTCGGTTCCCTTCCCTTCCATTCCATTCCACTCGGGTCCATGCCGTTGCATTTCATCCCATTCGGGTCCATTCCGTTCCATTACATTCCATTTGGGTCCATGCCATTCCATTCCGTTGCATTGAGGTCCATTCCTTTCCACTCGGGTCCATTCCATTCCATTCCATTCCATTCCGGTCCATTCCATTCAATTCCATTCAACTCCATTCCATTCCATTCGGGTCCATTCCATTCCATTCCATTCCATTCCATTCCATTCCATTCCATTCCATTCCGGTCCATTCCATTCCATTCCATTCCTTTCAGGTCCATTCCATTCAATTCCACTCCATTCCATTCCATTCCATTCCATTCGGGTCCATTTCATTACATTCCATTCCATTCCTGTCCATTCCTTTCCATTCCATTCAATAACATTCCGTTCCGTTCGGGTCCATTCCATTCCATTCCATTCCATTCTGGTCCTTTCCATTCCATTCCATTCCATTCCATTCCATTCCATTCCATTCCATTCCATTCCATCCCATTCCATTGCATTCCATTCGGGTCCATGCCATTCCATTCGGTTCCATTCCGTTCCATTCCATTCGGGTCAATACCGTTCCATTCCATTCCATTCCATTCCATTCCATTCCATTCCATTCCTTTCGGGTCCATTCCATTCCATTCCGTTCTATTCCATTCCATTCGGGTCCATTCCATTCCATTCCATTTCATTCCATTCCGGTCCATTCCATTCAATTCCATTCAGGTCCATTCCATTCTATTCCATTCGGGTCCATTCTATTCCCTTCCGCTCCATTCCATTCCATTCCATTCCATTCCATTCAGGTCCGTTCCATTCCATTCCATTCCATTCTGGTCCAATCCATTCCATTCCATTCCATTCCATTCCATTCCATTCCATTCCATTCCATTCGGGTCCATTCCATTCCATTCCATTCCATTCGGGTCCATTCCATTCCATTCCATTTCTTTCGGGTCCGTTCCATTCCATTCCATTCCATTCGGGTCCATTCCATTCCATTCCATTTCTTTCGGGTCCTTTCCGTTCCATTCCATTCCATTCGGTTCCCTTCCCTTCCATTCCATTCCATTCGGGTCCATGCCGTTGCATTTCATCCCATTCAGGTCCATTCCGTTCCATTACATTCCATTTGGGTCCATGCCATTCCATTCCTTTCCGGTCCATTCCATTCCATTCCATTCAACTCCATTCCATTCCATTCGGGTCCATTCCTTTCCATTCCGTTCCATTCGGGTCCATTGCATTCCATTCGTGTCCATCCCATTCCATTCCATTCCATTCCATTCCATTCCATTCCATTCCGGTCCATTCCATTCCATTCCATTCCTTTCAGGTCCATTCCATTCAATTCCACTCCATTCCATTCCATTCCATTCCATTCTTGTCCATTTCATTCCATTCCATTCCATTCCGGTCCATTCCATTCCATTCCATTCCATTCAATACCATTCCGTTCCATTCGGGTCCATTCCATTCCATTCCATTCCATTCTGGTCCTTTCCATTCCATTCCATTCCATTCCATCCCATTCCATTGCATTCCATTCGGGTCCATTCCATTCCATTCTGTTCCATTCCGTTCCATTCCATTCGGGTCAATTCCGTTCCATTCCATTCCATTCCTGTCCATTCCATTCCATTCCATTCCTTTCGGGTCCATTCCATTCAATTCCGTTCCATTCCATTCCATTCGTGTCCATTCCATTCCATTCGGGTCCATTCCATTCCATTCAGGTCCATTGCATTAAATTCCATTCCATTCCAATCGATTCGGGTCCATTGCATTCCATTTGGGTACATTCCATTCCATTCCATTCCACTCGGGTCCGTTCCGTTCCATTCCATTCCATTCGTTTCCGTTACGTTGCATTCCATTCCATTCGGTTCCATTCCTTTCCATTCCATTCCATTCGGGTCCCTTCCGTTCCTTTCCAATGCATTCGTGTAGATTCCGTTCCATTCCATTCCATTCGTGTCCCTTCCTTTCCATTCCATTCCATTCGGGTCCATTCCGTTCCATTCCATTCCATTCGGGTCCATTCCATTCCATTCGTGTCCTTTCCATTCCATTCCGTTCCATTCGGGTCCATTCCGTTCCATTCCGTTCCATTTGGGTCCATTCCGTTCCTTTCCATTCCATTCCATTCGGGTCCATTTCGTTCCATTCCGTCCCATTCGGGTCCGTACCGTTCCATTCCATTCCATTCGGGCCTGTTCCATGCCATTCCATTCCATTTTGTTCCGTTCTGTTCCATTCCATTCCATTCCATTCTGGTCCGTTCCCTTCCATTCCATTCCATTCGGGTCCATGCCGTTGCATTTCATTCCATTCGGGTCCATTTCGTTCCATTACATTCCATTCGGGTCGATGCCATTCCATTCCATTCCATTGAGGTCCACTCCATTCCATTCGGGTCCATTCCATTCCATTCCATTACATTCCATATCATTCCATTCCAGTCCATTCCATTCCATTCCACTGAATTCCATTCCATTTCATTCGGGTCCATTCCATTCCATTCCGTTCCATTCGGGTCCGTTCCGTTCCATTCGGGTCCATCCCATTGCATTCCATTCCATTCTGGTCCATTGCATTCCATTCCATTCCTTTCAGGTAAATTCCATTCAATTCCGTTCCATTCCATTCCATTCCATTCCATTCGGTTCCATTCCATTCCATTCCATTCCATTCCGGTCCATTCCATTCCATTCATTTCCATTCCGTTCCGTTCGGGTCCATTCCATTCCATTATATTCCATTGGAGTCCCTTCCGTTCCATTACATTCCATTCGGGTCCCTTCCGTTCCATTCCAATCCATTCGTGTCCATTCCGTTCCATTCCATTCCATTCGTGTCCCTTCCGTTCCATTCCATTCCATTCGGGTCCATTCCGTTCCATTCCATTCCATTCGGGTCCATTCCATTCCATTCGGGTCCATTCCATTCCATTCAGGTCCATTGCATTAAATTCCATTCCATTCGGGTCCATTCCATTCCATTCGGGTCCCTTCCGTTCCATTCCATTCCATTCCATTCGGGTCCGTTCCGTTCCATTCCATTCCATTCGGGTCCGTTCCATTCCATTCCATGCCACTCGGGTCCGTTCCGTTCCATTCCATTCCATTTATTTCCGTTCCGTTCCATTCCATTCCATTCCATTCGGTTCCATTCCTTTCCATCCCATTCCATTCGGGTCCCTTCCGTTCCATTCCAATCCATTCGTGTAGATTCCATTCCATTCCATTCCATTTGTGTCCCTTCCGTTCCATTCCATTCCATTCGGGTCCATTCCGTTCCATTCCATTCCATTCGGGTCCATTACATTCCATTCGTGTCCTTTCCGTTCCATTCCGTTCCATTCGGGTCCATTCCGTTCCATTCCGTTCCATTCGGGTCCATTCCGTTCCATTTCATTCCATTCCATTCGGGTCCATTTCGTTCCATTCCTTCCCATTCGGGTCCGTACCGTTCTATTCCATTCCATTCGGGACTGTTCCATACCATTCCATTCCATTTTGTTCCGTTCTGTTCCATTCCATTCCATTCTGGTCCGTTACCTTCCATTCCATTCCATACGGGTCCATTCCTCTCCATTCCGTTCCACTGAGCTTCATTCCATTCCGTTCGGGTCCATTCCGTTCCATTCCATTCCATTCCGTTCCGTTCCATTCCGTTAAATTCCATTCAATTCCATTCCATTCCATTCGGGTCCATTCCATTCCATTTTGTCCATTGCACTCCATTCGGGTCCGTTAACTTCCACTCAATTCCATTCGGGTCCATTCCATTGCATTTCATTCCATTCGGGTCCATTCCGTTCCACTGCATTCCATTCGGGTCCATTCCATTACATTCCATTCCATTCCATTTGGGTCCATTCCATGACATTCCATTCCATTCGTGTGCATTCCATTCCATTCCGTTCCATTCGGGTCCATTGCATTCCATTCCATTCCGGTCCATTCCATTCCATTCCATTCCATTCCGGTCCATTCGGGTCCATTCCATTCCATTCCATTCGTGTCCATTCCATTCCATTCCGTTTCATTCGGTTCCATTCCACTCCATTCAGGTCCATTCCATTACATTCCATTCCGTTCCATTCCATTCCATTCGTGTCCATTCCTTTCCATTCCATTCCATTCGGGTCCGTTCCATTCCATTCCATTCCATTCGGGTCCATTCCGTTCAATTCCATTCCACTCTGGTCCATTCCATTCCATTCCGTTCCATTCCATTCCATTACGTTCCATTCCATCCCATTCATTCCTTTCGGGTACGTTCCGTTCCATTCCATTCCATTCTGGTCCATTCCATTCCATTCCACTCGGGTCCATTCCATTCCATTCCATTCCATTCGGGTCCATTCCATTTCGTTCCATTCCACTCGGGTCCATTCCATTCCATTCCATTCCATTCGTTTCCATTCTATTCCATTCCCTTCCATTCGGGTCCATTCCGTTCCATTCCATTCCATTCGGTTCCATTCCGCTCTATTCCATTCCATTCGGGTCCATTCCGTTCCATTCCATTCCATTAGTTTCCCTTCCGTTCCATTGCATTCAATTCGAGTCCATTCCGTTCCCTTCCGTTCCATTCGGGTCCATTCCGTTCCATTCCATTACATTCGGGTCCGTTCCGTTGCATTCCGTTCCATTCGGGTCCCTTCCATTCCATTCCATTCCATTCCATTCGTGTCTGTTCCGTTCCATTCCATTCCATTGGGTTCCGTTCTGTTCCATTCCATTACATTCCATTCGGGTCCGTTCCCTTCCATTCCATTCCATTCGGGTCCATGCCGTTGCATTTCATTCCATTCGGGTCCATTTCGTTCCATTACATTCCATTCGGGTCGATGCCATTCCATTCCATTCCATTGAGGTCCACTCCATTCCATTCGGGTCCATTCCATTCCATTCCAGTCCATTCCATTCCATTCCACTCAATTCCATTCCATTTCATTCGGGTCCATTCCATTCCATTCCGTTCCATTCGGGTCCATTCCGTTCCATTCGGGTCCATCCCATTCCATTCCATTCCATTCCATTCGGGTCCATGCCGTTGCATTTCATTCCATTCGGGTCCATTTCATTCCATTACATTCCATTCGGGTCGATGCCATTCCATTCCATTCCATTGAGGTCCACTCCATTCCATTCGGGTCCATTCCATTCCATTCCACTACCTTACATTCCATTCCATTCCAGTCCATTCCATTCCATTCCACTCAATTCCATTCCATTTCATTCGGGTCCATTCCATTCCATCCCGTTCCATTCGGGTCCATTCGGTTCCATTCAGGTCCATCCCATTGCATTCCATTCCATTCCATTCCTTTCAGGAAAATTCCATTCAATTCCGTTCCATTCCATTCCATTCCATTCCATTCGGTTCCATTCCATTCCATTCCATTCCATTCCATTCCGGTCCATTCCATTCCATTCCATTCCATTCCATTCCATTCCGGTCCATTCCATTCCATTCATTTCCATTCCGTTCCATTCGGTTCCATTCCATTCCATTATATTCCATTGGAGTCCCTTCCGTTCCATTACATTCCATTCGGGTCCCTTCCGTTCCATTCCAATCCATTCGTGTCCATTCCGTTCCATTCCATTCCATTCGTGTCCCTTCCGTTCCATTCCATTCCATTCGGGTCCATTCCGTTCCATTCCATTCCATTCGGGTCCATTCCATTCCATTCGGGTCCATTCCATTCCATTCAGGTCCATTGCATTAAATTCCATTCCATTCGGGTCCATTCCATTCCATTCGGGTCCCTTCCGTTCCATTCCATTCCATTCCATTCGGGTCCGTTCCGTTCCATTCCATTCCATTCGGGTCCGTTCCATTCCATTCCATGCCACTCGGGTCCGTTCCGTTCCATTCCATTCCATTTATTTCCGTTCCGTTCCATTCCATTCCATTCCATTCGGTTCCATTCCTTTCCATCCCATTCCATTCGGGTCCCTTCCGTTCCATTCCAATCCATTCGTGTAGATTCCATTCCATTCCATTCCATTTGTGTCCCTTCCGTTCCATTCCATTCCATTCGGGTCCATTCCGTTCCATTCCATTCCATTCGGGTCCATTACATTCCATTCGTGTCCTTTCCGTTCCATTCCGTTCCATTCGGGTCCATTCCGTTCCATTCCGTTCCATTCGGGTCCATTCCGTTCCATTTCATTCCATTCCATTCGGGTCCATTTCGTTCCATTCCTTCCCATTCGGGTCCGTACCGTTCTATTCCATTCCATTCGGGACTGTTCCATACCATTCCATTCCATTTTGTTCCGTTCTGTTCCATTCCATTCCATTCTGGTCCGTTACCTTCCATTCCATTCCATACGGGTCCATTCCTCTCCATTCCGTTCCACTGAGCTTCATTCCATTCCGTTCGGGTCCATTCCGTTCCATTCCATTCCATTCCGTTCCGTTCCATTCCGTTAAATTCCATTCAATTCCATTCCATTCCATTCGGGTCCATTCCATTCCATTTTGTCCATTGCACTCCATTCGGGTCCGTTAACTTCCACTCAATTCCATTCGGGTCCATTCCATTGCATTTCATTCCATTCGGGTCCATTCCGTTCCACTGCATTCCATTCGGGTCCATTCCATTACATTCCATTCCATTCCATTTGGGTCCATTCCATGACATTCCATTCCATTCGTGTGCATTCCATTCCATTCCGTTCCATTCGGGTCCATTGCATTCCATTCCATTCCGGTCCATTCCATTCCATTCCATTCCATTCCGGTCCATTCGGGTCCATTCCATTCCATTCCATTCGTGTCCATTCCATTCCATTCCGTTTCATTCGGTTCCATTCCACTCCATTCAGGTCCATTCCATTACATTCCATTCCGTTCCATTCCATTCCATTCGTGTCCATTCCTTTCCATTCCATTCCATTCGGGTCCGTTCCATTCCATTCCATTCCATTCGGGTCCATTCCGTTCAATTCCATTCCACTCTGGTCCATTCCATTCCATTCCGTTCCATTCCATTCCATTACGTTCCATTCCATCCCATTCATTCCTTTCGGGTACGTTCCGTTCCATTCCATTCCATTCTGGTCCATTCCATTCCATTCCACTCGGGTCCATTCCATTCCATTCCATTCCATTCGGGTCCATTCCATTTCGTTCCATTCCACTCGGGTCCATTCCATTCCATTCCATTCCATTCGTTTCCATTCTATTCCATTCCCTTCCATTCGGGTCCATTCCGTTCCATTCCATTCCATTCGGTTCCATTCCGCTCTATTCCATTCCATTCGGGTCCATTCCGTTCCATTCCATTCCATTAGTTTCCCTTCCGTTCCATTGCATTCAATTCGAGTCCATTCCGTTCCCTTCCGTTCCATTCGGGTCCATTCCGTTCCATTCCATTACATTCGGGTCCGTTCCGTTGCATTCCGTTCCATTCGGGTCCCTTCCATTCCATTCCATTCCATTCCATTCGTGTCTGTTCCGTTCCATTCCATTCCATTGGGTTCCGTTCTGTTCCATTCCATTACATTCCATTCGGGTCCGTTCCCTTCCATTCCATTCCATTCGGGTCCATGCCGTTGCATTTCATTCCATTCGGGTCCATTTCGTTCCATTACATTCCATTCGGGTCGATGCCATTCCATTCCATTCCATTGAGGTCCACTCCATTCCATTCGGGTCCATTCCATTCCATTCCAGTCCATTCCATTCCATTCCACTCAATTCCATTCCATTTCATTCGGGTCCATTCCATTCCATTCCGTTCCATTCGGGTCCATTCCGTTCCATTCGGGTCCATCCCATTCCATTCCATTCCATTCCATTCGGGTCCATGCCGTTGCATTTCATTCCATTCGGGTCCATTTCATTCCATTACATTCCATTCGGGTCGATGCCATTCCATTCCATTCCATTGAGGTCCACTCCATTCCATTCGGGTCCATTCCATTCCATTCCACTACCTTACATTCCATTCCATTCCAGTCCATTCCATTCCATTCCACTCAATTCCATTCCATTTCATTCGGGTCCATTCCATTCCATCCCGTTCCATTCGGGTCCATTCGGTTCCATTCAGGTCCATCCCATTGCATTCCATTCCATTCCATTCCTTTCAGGAAAATTCCATTCAATTCCGTTCCATTCCATTCCATTCCATTCCATTCGGTTCCATTCCATTCCATTCCATTCCATTCCATTCCGGTCCATTCCATTCCATTCCATTCCATTCCATTCCATTCCGGTCCATTCCATTCCATTCATTTCCATTCCGTTCCATTCGGTTCCATTCCATTCCATTATATTCCATTGGAGTCCCTTCCGTTCCATTACATTCCATTCGGGTCCCTTCCGTTCCATTCCAATCCATTCGTGTCCATTCCGTTCCATTCCATTCCATTCGTGTCCCTTCCGTTCCATTCCATTCCATTCGGGTCCATTCCGTTCCATTCCATTCCATTCGGGTCCATTCCATTCCATTCGGGTCCATTCCATTCCATTCAGGTCCATTGCATTAAATTCCATTCCATTCGGGTCCATTCCATTCCATTCGGGTCCCTTCCGTTCCATTCCATTCCATTCCATTCGGGTCCGTTCCGTTCCATTCCATTCCATTCGGGTCCGTTCCATTCCATTCCATGCCACTCGGGTCCGTTCCGTTCCATTCCATTCCATTTATTTCCGTTCCGTTCCATTCCATTCCATTCCATTCGGTTCCATTCCTTTCCATCCCATTCCATTCGGGTCCCTTCCGTTCCATTCCAATCCATTCGTGTAGATTCCATTCCATTCCATTCCATTTGTGTCCCTTCCGTTCCATTCCATTCCATTCGGGTCCATTCCGTTCCATTCCATTCCATTCGGGTCCATTACATTCCATTCGTGTCCTTTCCGTTCCATTCCGTTCCATTCGGGTCCATTCCGTTCCATTCCGTTCCATTCGGGTCCATTCCGTTCCATTTCATTCCATTCCATTCGGGTCCATTTCGTTCCATTCCTTCCCATTCGGGTCCGTACCGTTCTATTCCATTCCATTCGGGACTGTTCCATACCATTCCATTCCATTTTGTTCCGTTCTGTTCCATTCCATTCCATTCTGGTCCGTTACCTTCCATTCCATTCCATACGGGTCCATTCCTCTCCATTCCGTTCCACTGAGCTTCATTCCATTCCGTTCGGGTCCATTCCGTTCCATTCCATTCCATTCCGTTCCGTTCCATTCCGTTAAATTCCATTCAATTCCATTCCATTCCATTCGGGTCCATTCCATTCCATTTTGTCCATTGCACTCCATTCGGGTCCGTTAACTTCCACTCAATTCCATTCGGGTCCATTCCATTGCATTTCATTCCATTCGGGTCCATTCCGTTCCACTGCATTCCATTTGGGTCCATTCCATTCCATTCCATTCCATTTGGGTCCATTCCATGACATTCCATTCCATTCGTGTGCATTCCATTCCATTCCGTTCCATTCGGGTCCATTGCATTCCATTCCATTCCGGTCCATTCCATTCCATTCCATTCCATTCCGGTCCATTCGGGTCCATTCCATTCCATTCCATTCGTGTCCATTCCATTCCATTCCGTTTCATTCGGTTCCATTCCACTCCATTCAGGTCCATTCCATTACATTCCATTCCGTTCCATTCCATTCCATTCGTGTCCATTCCTTTCCATTCCATTCCATTCGGGTCCGTTCCATTCCATTCCATTCCATTCGGGTCCATTCCGTTCAATTCCATTCCACTCTGGTCCATTCCATTCCATTCCGTTCCATTCCATTCCATTACGTTCCATTCCATCCCATTCATTCCTTTCGGGTACGTTCCGTTCCATTCCATTCCATTCTGGTCCATTCCATTCCATTCCACTCGGGTCCATTCCATTCCATTCCATTCCATTCGGGTCCATTCCATTTCGTTCCATTCCACTCGGGTCCATTCCATTCCATTCCATTCCATTCGTTTCCATTCTATTCCATTCCCTTCCATTCGGGTCCATTCCGTTCCATTCCATTCCATTCGGTTCCATTCCGCTCTATTCCATTCCATTCGGGTCCATTCCGTTCCATTCCATTCCATTAGTTTCCCTTCCGTTCCATTGCATTCAATTCGAGTCCATTCCGTTCCCTTCCGTTCCATTCGGGTCCATTCCGTTCCATTCCATTACATTCGGGTCCGTTCCGTTGCATTCCGTTCCATTCGGGTCCCTTCCATTCCATTCCATTCCATTCCATTCGTGTCTGTTCCGTTCCATTCCATTCCATTGGGTTCCGTTCTGTTCCATTCCATTACATTCCATTCGGGTCCGTTCCCTTCCATTCCATTCCATTCGGGTCCATGCCGTTGCATTTCATTCCATTCGGGTCCATTTCGTTCCATTACATTCCATTCGGGTCGATGCCATTCCATTCCATTCCATTGAGGTCCACTCCATTCCATTCGGGTCCATTCCATTCCATTCCATTCCATTCCATTCCATTCCAGTCCATTCCATTCCATTCCACTCAATTCCATTCCATTTCATTCGGGTCCATTCCATTCCATTCCGTTCCATTCGGGTCCATTCCGTTCCATTCGGGTCCATCCCATTCCATTCCATTCCATTCCATTCGGGTCCATGCCGTTGCATTTCATTCCATTCGGGTCCATTTCATTCCATTACATTCCATTCGGGTCGATGCCATTCCATTCCATTCCATTGAGGTCCACTCCATTCCATTCGGGTCCATTCCATTCCATTCCACTACCATACATTCCATTCCATTCCAGTCCATTCCATTCCATTCCACTCAATTCCATTCCATTTCATTCGGGTCCATTCCATTCCATCCCGTTCCATTCGGGTCCATTCGGTTCCATTCAGGTCCATCCCATTGCATTCCATTCCATTCCATTCCTTTCAGGAAAATTCCATTCAATTCCGTTCCATTCCATTCCATTCCATTCCATTCGGTTCCATTCCATTCCATTCCATTCCATTCCATTCCGGTCCATTCCATTCCATTCCATTCCATTCCATTCCGGTCCATTCCATTCCATTCATTTCCATTCCGTTCCATTCGGGTCCATTCCATTCCATTATATTCCATTGGAGTCCCTTCCGTTCCATTACATTCCATTCGGGTCCCTTCCGTTCCATTCCAATCCATTCGTGTCCATTCCGTTCCATTCCATTCCATTCGTGTCCCTTCCGTTCCATTCCATTCCATTCGGGTCCATTCCGTTCCATTCCATTCCATTCGGGTCCATTCCATTCCATTCGGGTCCATTCCATTCCATTCAGGTCCATTGCATTAAATTCCATTCCATTCGGGTCCATTCCATTCCATTCGGGTCCCTTCCGTTCCATTCCATTCCATTCCATTCGGGTCCGTTCCGTTCCATTCCATTCCATTCGGGTCCGTTCCATTCCATTCCATGCCACTCGGGTCCGTTCCGTTCCATTCCATTCCATTTATTTCCGTTCCGTTCCATTCCATTCCATTCCATTCGGTTCCATTCCTTTCCATCCCATTCCATTCGGGTCCCTTCCGTTCCATTCCAATCCATTCGTGTAGATTCCATTCCATTCCATTCCATTTGTGTCCCTTCCGTTCCATTCCATTCCATTCGGGTCCATTCCGTTCCATTCCATTCCATTCGGGTCCATTACATTCCATTCGTGTCCTTTCCGTTCCATTCCGTTCCATTCGGGTCCATTCCGTTCCATTCCGTTCCATTCGGGTCCATTCCGTTCCATTTCATTCCATTCCATTCGGGTCCATTTCGTTCCATTCCTTCCCATTCGGGTCCGTACCGTTCTATTCCATTCCATTCGGGACTGTTCCATACCATTCCATTCCATTTTGTTCCGTTCTGTTCCATTCCATTCCATTCTGGTCCGTTACCTTCCATTCCATTCCATACGGGTCCATTCCTCTCCATTCCGTTCCACTGAGCTTCATTCCATTCCGTTCGGGTCCATTCCGTTCCATTCCATTCCATTCCGTTCCGTTCCATTCCGTTAAATTCCATTCAATTCCATTCCATTCCATTCGGGTCCATTCCATTCCATTTTGTCCATTGCACTCCATTCGGGTCCGTTAACTTCCACTCAATTCCATTCGGGTCCATTCGATTACATTTCATTCCATTCGGGTCCATTCCGTTCCACTGCATTCCATTCGGGTCCATTCCATTCCATTCCATTCCATTTGGGTCCATTCCATGACATTCCATTCCATTCGTGTGCATTCCATTCCATTCCGTTCCATTCGGGTCCATTGCATTCCATTCCATTCCGGTCCATTCCATTCCATTCCATTCCATTCCGGTCCATTCGGGTCCATTCCATTCCATTCCATTCGTGTCCATTCCATTCCATTCCGTTTCATTCGGTTCCATTCCACTCCATTCAGGTCCATTCCATTACATTCCATTCCGTTCCATTCCATTCCATTCGTGTCCATTCCTTTCCATTCCATTCCATTCGGGTCCGTTCCATTCCATTCCATTCCATTCGGGTCCATTCCGTTCAATTCCATTCCACTCTGGTCCATTCCATTCCATTCCGTTCCATTCCATTCCATTACGTTCCATTCCATCCCATTCATTCCTTTCGGGTACGTTCCGTTCCATTCCATTCCATTCTGGTCCATTCCATTCCATTCCACTCGGGTCCATTCCATTCCATTCCATTCCATTCGGGTCCATTCCATTTCGTTCCATTCCACTCGGGTCCATTCCATTCCATTCCATTCCATTCGTTTCCATTCTATTCCATTCCCTTCCATTCGGGTCCATTCCGTTCCATTCCATTCCATTCGGTTCCATTCCGCTCTATTCCATTCCATTCGGGTCCATTCCGTTCCATTCCATTCCATTAGTTTCCCTTCCGTTCCATTGCATTCAATTCGAGTCCATTCCGTTCCCTTCCGTTCCATTCGGGTCCATTCCGTTCCATTCCATTACATTCGGGTCCGTTCCGTTGCATTCCGTTCCATTCGGGTCCCTTCCATTCCATTCCATTCCATTCCATTCGTGTCTGTTCCGTTCCATTCCATTCCATTGGGTTCCGTTCTGTTCCATTCCATTACATTCCATTCGGGTCCGTTCCCTTCCATTCCATTCCATTCGGGTCCATGCCGTTGCATTTCATTCCATTCGGGTCCATTTCGTTCCATTACATTCCATTCGGGTCGATGCCATTCCATTCCATTCCATTGAGGTCCACTCCATTCCATTCGGGTCCATTCCATTCCATTCCAGTCCATTCCATTCCATTCCACTCAATTCCATTCCATTTCATTCGGGTCCATTCCATTCCATTCCGTTCCATTCGGGTCCATTCCGTTCCATTCGGGTCCATCCCATTCCATCCCATTCCATTCCATTCCATTCCATTCGGGTCCATGCCGTTGCATTTCATTCCATTCGGGTCCATTTCATTCCATTACATTCCATTCGGGTCGATGCCATTCCATTCCATTCCATTGAGGTCCACTCCATTCCATTCGGGTCCATTCCATTCCATTCCACTACCTTACATTCCATTCCATTCCAGTCCATTCCATTCCATTCCACTCAATTCCATTCCATTTCATTCGGGTCCATTCCATTCCATCCCGTTCCATTCGGGTCCATTCGGTTCCATTCAGGTCCATCCCATTGCATTCCATTCCATTCCATTCCTTTCAGGAAAATTCCATTCAATTCCGTTCCATTCCATTCCATTCCATTCCATTCGGTTCCATTCCATTCCATTCCATTCCATTCCGGTCCATTCCATTCCATTCCATTCCATTCCATTCCATTCCGTTCCATTCGGGTCCATTCCATTCCATTCCATTCCATTCGGGTCCGTTCCATTCCATTATATTCCATTGGAGTCCCTTCCGTTCCATTACATTCCATTCGGGTCCGTTCCATTCCATTCCATTCCATTCCGGTCCATTCCGTTCCATTCCATTCCATTCCGCTCCATTCCGTTCCATTCCACTCCATTCGGGTCCCTTCCGTTCCATTCCATTCCATTCGTGTCCCTTTCATTCCATTCCATTCCATTCGGGTCCATTCCGTTCCATTCCATTTCTTTTGGGTCCATTCCGTTCCATTCCATTCCATTCGGGTCCATTCCATTCCATTCGTGTCCTTTCCGTTCCATTCCGTTCCATTCGGGTCCATTCCGTTCCATTCCGTTCCATTCGGGTCCATTCCGTTCCATTCCATTCCATTCTTGTCCATTCCATTCCATTCGTGTCCTTTCCATTCCATTCCGTTCCATTCGGGTCCATTCCGTTCCATTCCGTTCCATTCGGGTCCATTCCGTTCCATTCCATTCCATTCCATTCGGGTCCATTTCATTCCATTCCTTCCCATTCGGGTCCGTACCGTTCCATTCCATTCCATTCGGGTCCATTCCGTTTCATTCCATTACATTCGGGTCCGTTCCGTTGCATTCCATTCCATTCGGGTCCGTTCCATTCCATTCCATTCCATTCGGGTCTGTTCCGTTCCATTCCATTCCACTGGGTGACGTTCTGTTCCTTTCCATTACATTCCTTTCGGGTCCGTTCCCTTCCATTCCATTCCATTCGGGTCCATGCCGTTGCATTTCATTCCATTTGGGTCCATTTCGTTCCATTACTTTCCATTCGGGTCGATGCCATTCCATTCCATTCCATTGAGGTCCACTCCATTCCATTCGGGTCCATTCCATTCCATTCCATTACATTCCATATCATTCCATTCCAGTCCATTCCATTCCATTCCACTGAATTCCATTCCATTTCATTCGGGTCCATTCCATTCCATTCCGTTCCATTCGGGTCCGTTCCGTTCCATTCGGGTCCATCCCATTGCATTCCATTCCATTCTGGTCCATTGCATTCCATTCCATTCCGTTCAGGTAAATTCCATTCAATTCCGTTCCATTCCATTCCATTCCATTCCATTCGGTTCCATTCCATTCCATTCCATTCCATTCCGGTCCATTCCATTCCATTCATTTCCATTCCGTTCCATTCGGGTCCATTCCATTCCATTATATTCCATTGGAGTCCCTTCCGTTCCATTACATTCCATTCGGGTCCCTTCCGTTCCATTCCAATCCATTCGTGTCCATTCCGTTCCATTCCATTCCATTCGTGTCCCTTCCGTTCCATTCCATTCCATTCGGGTCCATTCCGTTCCATTCCATTCCATTCGGGTCCATTCCATTCCATTCGGGTCCATTCCATTCCATTCAGGTCCATTGCATTAAATTCCATTCCATTCGGGTCCATTCCATTCCATTCGGGTCCCTTCCGTTCCATTCCATTCCATTCCATTCGGGTCCGTTCCGTTCCATTCCATTCCATTCGGGTCCGTTCCATTCCATTCCATGCCACTCGGGTCCGTTCCGTTCCATTCCATTCCATTTATTTCCGTTCCGTTCCATTCCATTCCATTCCATTCGGTTCCATTCCTTTCCATCGCATTCCATTCGGGTCCCTTCCGTTCCGTTCCAATCCATTCGTGTAGATTCCATTCCATTCCATTCCATTTGTGTCCCTTCCGTTCCATTCCATTCCATTCGGGTCCATTCCGTTCCATTCCATTCCATTCGGGTCCATTACATTCCATTCGTGTCCTTTCCGTTCCATTCCGTTCCATTCGGGTCCATTCCGTTCCATTCCGTTCCATTCGGTTCCATTCCGTTCCATTTCATTCCATTCCATTCGGGTCCATTTCGTTCCATTCCTTCCCATTCGGGTCCGTACCGTTCTATTCCATTCCATTCGGGACTGTTCCATACCATTCCATTCCATTTTGTTCCGTTCTGTTCCATTCCATTCCATTCTGGTCCGTTACCTTCCATTCCATTCCATACGGGTCCATTCCTCTCCATTCCGTTCCACTGAGCTTCATTCCATTCCGTTCGGGTCCATTCCGTTCCATTCCATTCCATTCCGTTCCGTTCCATTCCGTTAAATTCCATTCAATTCCATTCCATTCCATTCGGGTCCATTCCATTCCATTTTGTCCATTGCACTCCATTCGGATCCGTTAACTTCCACTCAATTCCATTCGGGTCCATTCCATTGCATTTCATTCCATTCGGGTCCATTCCGTTCCACTGCATTCCATTCGGGTCCATTCCATTCCATTCCATTCCATTTGGGTCCATTCCATGACATTCCATTCCATTCGTGTGCATTCCATTCCATTCCGTTCCATTCGGGTCCATTGCATTCCATTCCATTCCGGTCCATTCCATTCCATTCCATTCCATTCCGGTCCATTCGGGTCCATTCCATTCCATTCCATTCGTGTCCATTCCATTCCATTCCGTTTCATTCGGTTCCATTCCACTCCATTCAGGTCCATTCCATTACATTCCATTCCGTTCCATTCCATTCCATTCGTGTCCATTCCTTTCCATTCCATTCCATTCGGGTCCGTTCCATTCCATTCCATTCCATTCGGGTCCATTCCGTTCAATTCCATTCCACTCTGGTCCATTCCATTCCATTCCGTTCCATTCCATTCCATTACGTTCCATTCCATCCCATTCATTCCTTTCGGGTACGTTCCGTTCCATTCCATTCCATTCTGGTCCATTCCATTCCATTCCACTCGGGTCCATTCCATTCCATTCCATTCCATTCGGGTCCATTCCATTTCGTTCCATTCCACTCGGGTCCATTCCATTCCATTCCATTCCATTCGTTTCCATTCTATTCCATTCCCTTCCATTCGGGTCCATTCCGTTCCATTCCATTCCATTCGGTTCCATTCCGCTCTATTCCATTCCATTCGGGTCCATTCCGTTCCATTCCATTCCATTAGTTTCCCTTCCGTTCCATTGCATTCAATTCGAGTCCATTCCGTTCCCTTCCGTTCCATTCGGGTCCATTCCGTTCCATTCCATTACATTCGGGTCCGTTCCGTTGCATTCCGTTCCATTCGGGTCCCTTCCATTCCATTCCATTCCATTCCATTCGTGTCTGTTCCGTTCCATTCCATTCCATTGGGTTCCGTTCTGTTCCATTCCATTACATTCCATTCGGGTCCGTTCCCTTCCATTCCATTCCATTCGGGTCCATGCCGTTGCATTTCATTCCATTCGGGTCCATTTCGTTCCATTACATTCCATTCGGGTCGATGCCATTCCATTCCATTCCATTGAGGTCCACTCCATTCCATTCGGGTCCATTCCATTCCATTCCATTCCATTCCATTCCATTCCAGTCCATTCCATTCCATTCCACTCAATTCCATTCCATTTCATTCGGGTCCATTCCATTCCATTCCGTTCCATTCGGGTCCATTCCGTTCCATTCGGGTCCATCCCATTCCATTCCATTCCATTCCATTCGGGTCCATGCCGTTGCATTTCATTCCATTCGGGTCCATTTCATTCCATTACATTCCATTCGGGTCGATGCCATTCCATTCCATTCCATTGAGGTCCACTCCATTCCATTCGGGTCCATTCCATTCCATTCCACTACCTTACATTCCATTCCATTCCAGTCCATTCCATTCCATTCCACTCAATTCCATTCCATTTCATTCGGGTCCATTCCATTCCATCCCGTTCCATTCGGGTCCATTCGGTTCCATTCAGGTCCATCCCATTGCATTCCATTCCATTCCATTCCTTTCAGGAAAATTCCATTCAATTCCGTTCCATTCCATTCCATTCCATTCCATTCGGTTCCATTCCATTCCATTCCATTCCATTCCGGTCCATTCCATTCCATTCCATTCCATTCCATTCCATTCCATTCCGGTCCATTCCATTCCATTCATTTCCATTCCGTTCCATTCGGTTCCATTCCATTCCATTATATTCCATTGGAGTCCCTTCCGTTCCATTACATTCCATTCGGGTCCCTTCCGTTCCATTCCAATCCATTCGTGTCCATTCCGTTCCATTCCATTCCATTCGTGTCCCTTCCGTTCCATTCCATTCCATTCGGGTCCATTCCGTTCCATTCCATTCCATTCGGGTCCATTCCATTCCATTCGGGTCCATTCCATTCCATTCAGGTCCATTGCATTAAATTCCATTCCATTCGGGTCCATTCCATTCCATTCGGGTCCCTTCCGTTCCATTCCATTCCATTCCATTCGGGTCCGTTCCGTTCCATTCCATTCCATTCGGGTCCGTTCCATTCCATTCCATGCCACTCGGGTCCGTTCCGTTCCGTTCCATTCCATTTATTTCCGTTCCGTTCCATTCCATTCCATTCCATTCGGTTCCATTCCTTTCCATCCCATTCCATTCGGGTCCCTTCCGTTCCATTCCAATCCATTCGTGTAGATTCCATTCCATTCCATTCCATTTGTGTCCCTTCCGTTCCATTCCATTCCATTCGGGTCCATTCCGTTCCATTCCATTCCATTCGGGTCCATTACATTCCATTCGTGTCCTTTCCGTTCCATTCCGTTCCATTCGGGTCCATTCCGTTCCATTCCGTTCCATTCGGGTCCATTCCGTTCCATTTCATTCCATTCCATTCGGGTCCATTTCGTTCCATTCCTTCCCATTCGGGTCCGTACCGTTCTATTCCATTCCATTCGGGACTGTTCCATACCATTCCATTCCATTTTGTTCCGTTCTGTTCCATTCCATTCCATTCTGGTCCGTTACCTTCCATTCCATTCCATACGGGTCCATTCCTCTCCATTCCGTTCCACTGAGCTTCATTCCATTCCGTTCGGGTCCATTCCGTTCCATTCCATTCCATTCCGTTCCGTTCCATTCCGTTAAATTCCATTCAATTCCATTCCATTCCATTCGGGTCCATTCCATTCCATTTTGTCCATTGCACTCCATTCGGGTCCGTTAACTTCCACTCAATTCCATTCGGGTCCATTCCATTGCATTTCATTCCATTCGGGTCCATTCCGTTCCACTGCATTCCATTCGGGTCCATTCCATTCCATTCCATTCCATTTGGGTCCATTCCATGACATTCCATTCCATTCGTGTGCATTCCATTCCATTCCATTCCATTCGGGTCCATTGCATTCCATTCCATTCCGGTCCATTCCATTCCATTCCATTCCATTCCGGTCCATTCGGGTCCATTCCATTCCATTCCATTCGTGTCCATTCCATTCCATTCCGTTTCATTCGGTTCCATTCCACTCCATTCAGGTCCATTCCATTACATTCCATTCCGTTCCATTCCATTCCATTCGTGTCCATTCCTTTCCATTCCATTCCATTCGGGTCCGTTCCATTCCATTCCATTCCATTCGGGTCCATTCCGTTCAATTCCATTCCACTCTGGTCCATTCCATTCCATTCCGTTCCATTCCATTCCATTACGTTCCATTCCATCCCATTCATTCCTTTCGGGTACGTTCCGTTCCATTCCATTCCATTCTGGTCCATTCCATTCCATTCCACTCGGGTCCATTCCATTCCATTCCATTCCATTCGGGTCCATTCCATTTCGTTCCATTCCACTCGGGTCCATTCCATTCCATTCCATTCCATTCGTTTCCATTCTATTCCATTCCCTTCCATTCGGGTCCATTCCGTTCCATTCCATTCCATTCGGTTCCATTCCGCTCTATTCCATTCCATTCGGGTCCATTCCGTTCCATTCCATTCCATTAGTTTCCCTTCCGTTCCATTGCATTCAATTCGAGTCCATTCCGTTCCCTTCCGTTCCATTCGGGTCCATTCCGTTCCATTCCATTACATTCGGGTCCGTTCCATTGCATTCCGTTCCATTCGGGTCCCTTCCATTCCATTCCATTCCATTCCATTCGTGTCTGTTCCGTTCCATTCCATTCCATTGGGTTCCGTTCTGTTCCATTCCATTACATTCCATTCGGGTCCGTTCCCTTCCATTCCATTCCATTCGGGTCCATGCCGTTGCATTTCATTCCATTCGGGTCCATTTCGTTCCATTACATTCCATTCGGGTCGATGCCATTCCATTCCATTCCATTGAGGTCCACTCCATTCCATTCGGGTCCATTCCATTCCATTCCATTCCATTCCATTCCATTCCAGTCCATTCCATTCCATTCCACTCAATTCCATTCCATTTCATTCGGGTCCATTCCATTCCATTCCGTTCCATTCGGGTCCATTCCGTTCCATTCGGGTCCATCCCATTCCATTCCATTCCATTCCATTCGGGTCCATGCCGTTGCATTTCATTCCATTCGGGTCCATTTCATTCCATTACATTCCATTCGGGTCGATGCCATTCCATTCCATTCCATTGAGGTCCACTCCATTCCATTCGGGTCCATTCCATTCCATTCCACTACCTTACATTCCATTCCATTCCAGTCCATTCCATTCCATTCCATTCCACTCAATTCCATTCCATTTCATTCGGGTCCATTCCATTCCATCCCGTTCCATTCGGGTCCATTCGGTTCCATTCAGGTCCATCCCATTGCATTCCATTCCATTCCATTCCTTTCAGGAAAATTCCATTCAATTCCGTTCCATTCCATTCCATTCCATTCCATTCGGTTCCATTCCATTCCATTCCATTCCATTCCATTCCGGTCCATTCCATTCCATTCCATTCCATTCCATTCCGGTCCATTCCATTCCATTCATTTCCATTCCGTTCCATTCGGGTCCATTCCATTCCATTATATTCCATTGGAGTCCCTTCCGTTCCATTACATTCCATTCGGGTCCCTTCCGTTCCATTCCAATCCATTCGTGTCCATTCCGTTCCATTCCATTCCATTCGTGTCCCTTCCGTTCCATTCCATTCCATTCGGGTCCATTCCGTTCCATTCCATTCCATTCGGGTCCATTCCATTCCATTCGGGTCCATTCCATTCCATTCAGGTCCATTGCATTAAATTCCATTCCATTCGGGTCCATTCCATTCCATTCGGGTCCCTTCCGTTCCATTCCATTCCATTCCATTCGGGTCCGTTCCGTTCCATTCCATTCCATTCGGGTCCGTTCCATTCCATTCCATGCCACTCGGGTCCGTTCCGTTCCATTCCATTCCATTTATTTCCGTTCCGTTCCATTCCATTCCATTCCATTCGGTTCCATTCCTTTCCATCCCATTCCATTCGGGTCCCTTCCGTTCCATTCCAATCCATTCGTGTAGATTCCATTCCATTCCATTCCATTTGTGTCCCTTCCGTTCCATTCCATTCCATTCGGGTCCATTCCGTTCCATTCCATTCCATTCGGGTCCATTACATTCCATTCGTGTCCTTTCCGTTCCATTCCGTTCCATTCGGGTCCATTCCGTTCCATTCCGTTCCATTCGGGTCCATTCCGTTCCATTTCATTCCATTCCATTCGGGTCCATTTCGTTCCATTCCTTCCCATTCGGGTCCGTACCGTTCTATTCCATTCCATTCGGGACTGTTCCATACCATTCCATTCCATTTTGTTCCGTTCTGTTCCATTCCATTCCATTCTGGTCCGTTACCTTCCATTCCATTCCATACGGGTCCATTCCTCTCCATTCCGTTCCACTGAGCTTCATTCCATTCCGTTCGGGTCCATTCCGTTCCATTCCATTCCATTCCGTTCCGTTCCATTCCGTTAAATTCCATTCAATTCCATTCCATTCCATTCGGGTCCATTCCATTCCATTTTGTCCATTGCACTCCATTCGGGTCCGTTAACTTCCACTCAATTCCATTCGGGTCCATTCCATTGCATTTCATTCCATTCGGGTCCATTCCGTTCCACTGCATTCCATTCGGGTCCATTCCATTCCATTCCATTCCATTTGGGTCCATTCCATGACATTCCATTCCATTCGTGTGCATTCCATTCCATTCCGTTCCATTCGGGTCCATTGCATTCCATTCCATTCCGGTCCATTCCATTCCATTCCATTCCATTCCGGTCCATTCGGGTCCATTCCATTCCATTCCATTCGTGTCCATTCCATTCCATTCCGTTTCATTCGGTTCCATTCCACTCCATTCAGGTCCATTCCATTACATTCCATTCCGTTCCATTCCATTCCATTCGTGTCCATTCCTTTCCATTCCATTCCATTCGGGTCCGTTCCATTCCATTCCATTCCATTCGGGTCCATTCCGTTCAATTCCATTCCACTCTGGTCCATTCCATTCCATTCCGTTCCATTCCATTCCATTACGTTCCATTCCATCCCATTCATTCCTTTCGGGTACGTTCCGTTCCATTCCATTCCATTCTGGTCCATTCCATTCCATTCCACTCGGGTCCATTCCATTCCATTCCATTCCATTCGGGTCCATTCCATTTCGTTCCATTCCACTCGGGTCCATTCCATTCCATTCCATTCCATTCGTTTCCATTCTATTCCATTCCCTTCCATTCGGGTCCATTCCGTTCCATTCCATTCCATTCGGTTCCATTCCGCTCTATTCCATTCCATTCGGGTCCATTCCGTTCCATTCCATTCCATTAGTTTCCCTTCCGTTCCATTGCATTCAATTCGAGTCCATTCCGTTCCCTTCCGTTCCATTCGGGTCCATTCCGTTCCATTCCATTACATTCGGGTCCGTTCCGTTGCATTCCGTTCCATTCGGGTCCCTTCCATTCCATTCCATTCCATTCCATTCGTGTCTGTTCCGTTCCATTCCATTCCATTGGGTTCCGTTCTGTTCCATTCCATTACATTCCATTCGGGTCCGTTCCCTTCCATTCCATTCCATTCGGGTCCATGCCGTTGCATTTCATTCCATTCGGGTCCATTTCGTTCCATTACATTCCATTCGGGTCGATGCCATTCCATTCCATTCCATTGAGGTCCACTCCATTCCATTCGGGTCCATTCCATTCCATTCCATTCCATTCCATTCCATTCCAGTCCATTCCATTCCATTCCACTCAATTCCATTCCATTTCATTCGGGTCCATTCCATTCCATTCCGTTCCATTCGGGTCCATTCCGTTCCATTCGGGTCCATCCCATTCCATTCCATTCCATTCCATTCGGGTCCATGCCGTTGCATTTCATTCCATTCGGGTCCATTTCATTCCATTACATTCCATTCGGGTCGATGCCATTCCATTCCATTCCATTGAGGTCCACTCCATTCCATTCGGGTCCATTCCATTCCATTCCACTACCTTACATTCCATTCCATTCCAGTCCATTCCATTCCATTCCATTCCACTCAATTCCATTCCATTTCATTCGGGTCCATTCCATTCCATCCCGTTCCATTCGGGTCCATTCGGTTCCATTCAGGTCCATCCCATTGCATTCCATTCCATTCCATTCCTTTCAGGAAAATTCCATTCAATTCCGTTCCATTCCATTCCATTCCATTCCATTCGGTTCCATTCCATTCCATTCCATTCCATTCCATTCCGGTCCATTCCATTCCATTCCATTCCATTCCATTCCGGTCCATTCCATTCCATTCATTTCCATTCCGTTCCATTCGGGTCCATTCCATTCCATTATATTCCATTGGAGTCCCTTCCGTTCCATTACATTCCATTCGGGTCCCTTCCGTTCCATTCCAATCCATTCGTGTCCATTCCGTTCCATTCCATTCCATTCGTGTCCCTTCCGTTCCATTCCATTCCATTCGGGTCCATTCCGTTCCATTCCATTCCATTCGGGTCCATTCCATTCCATTCGGGTCCATTCCATTCCATTCAGGTCCATTGCATTAAATTCCATTCCATTCGGGTCCATTCCATTCCATTCGGGTCCCTTCCGTTCCATTCCATTCCATTCCATTCGGGTCCGTTCCGTTCCATTCCATTCCATTCGGGTCCGTTCCATTCCATTCCATGCCACTCGGGTCCGTTCCGTTCCATTCCATTCCATTTATTTCCGTTCCGTTCCATTCCATTCCATTCCATTCGGTTCCATTCCTTTCCATCCCATTCCATTCGGGTCCCTTCCGTTCCATTCCAATCCATTCGTGTAGATTCCATTCCATTCCATTCCATTTGTGTCCCTTCCGTTCCATTCCATTCCATTCGGGTCCATTCCGTTCCATTCCATTCCATTCGGGTCCATTACATTCCATTCGTGTCCTTTCCGTTCCATTCCGTTCCATTCGGGTCCATTCCGTTCCATTCCGTTCCATTCAGGTCCATTCCGTTCCATTTCATTCCATTCCATTCGGGTCCATTTCGTTCCATTCCTTCCCATTCGGGTCCGTACCGTTCTATTCCATTCCATTCGGGACTGTTCCATACCATTCCATTCCATTTTGTTCCGTTCTGTTCCATTCCATTCCATTCTGGTCCGTTACCTTCCATTCCATTCCATACGGGTCCATTCCTCTCCATTCCGTTCCACTGAGCTTCATTCCATTCCGTTCGGGTCCATTCCGTTCCATTCCATTCCATTCCGTTCCGTTCCATTCCGTTAAATTCCATTCAATTCCATTCCATTCCATTCGGGTCCATTCCATTCCATTTTGTCCATTGCACTCCATTCGGGTCCGTTAACTTCCACTCAATTCCATTCGGGTCCATTCGATTACATTTCATTCCATTCGGGTCCATTCCGTTCCACTGCATTCCATTCGGGTCCATTCCATTCCATTCCATTCCATTTGGGTCCATTCCATGACATTCCATTCCATTCGTGTGCATTCCATTCCATTCCGTTCCATTCGGGTCCATTGCATTCCATTCCATTCCGGTCCATTCCATTCCATTCCATTCCATTCCGGTCCATTCGGGTCCATTCCATTCCATTCCATTCGTGTCCATTCCATTCCATTCCGTTTCATTCGGTTCCATTCCACTCCATTCAGGTCCATTCCATTACATTCCATTCCGTTCCATTCCATTCCATTCGTGTCCATTCCTTTCCATTCCATTCCATTCGGGTCCGTTCCATTCCATTCCATTCCATTCGGGTCCATTCCGTTCAATTCCATTCCACTCTGGTCCATTCCATTCCATTCCGTTCCATTCCATTCCATTACGTTCCATTCCATCCCATTCATTCCTTTCGGGTACGTTCCGTTCCATTCCATTCCATTCTGGTCCATTCCATTCCATTCCACTCGGGTCCATTCCATTCCATTCCATTCCATTCGGGTCCATTCCATTTCGTTCCATTCCACTCGGGTCCATTCCATTCCATTCCATTCCATTCGTTTCCATTCTATTCCATTCCCTTCCATTCGGGTCCATTCCGTTCCATTCCATTCCATTCGGTTCCATTCCGCTCTATTCCATTCCATTCGGGTCCATTCCGTTCCATTCCATTCCATTAGTTTCCCTTCCGTTCCATTGCATTCCATTCGAGTCCATTCCGTTCCCTTCCGTTCCATTCGGGTCCATTCCGTTCCATTCCATTACATTCGGGTCCGTTCCGTTGCATTCCGTTCCATTCGGGTCCCTTCCATTCCATTCCATTCCATTCCATTCGTGTCTGTTCCGTTCCATTCCATTCCATTGGGTTCCGTTCTGTTCCATTCCATTACATTCCATTCGGGTCCGTTCCCTTCCATTCCATTCCATTCGGGTCCATGCCGTTGCATTTCATTCCATTCGGGTCCATTTCGTTCCATTACATTCCATTCGGGTCGATGCCATTCCATTCCATTCCATTGAGGTCCACTCCATTCCATTCGGGTCCATTCCATTCCATTCCATTCCATTCCATTCCATTCCAGTCCATTCCATTCCATTCCACTCAATTCCATTCCATTTCATTCGGGTCCATTCCATTCCATTCCGTTCCATTCGGGTCCATTCCGTTCCATTCGGGTCCATCCCATTCCATTCCATTCCATTCCATTCGGGTCCATGCCGTTGCATTTCATTCCATTCGGGTCCATTTCATTCCATTACATTCCATTCGGGTCGATGCCATTCCATTCCATTCCATTGAGGTCCACTCCATTCCATTCGGGTCCATTCCATTCCATTCCACTACCTTACATTCCATTCCATTCCAGTCCATTCCATTCCACTCAATTCCATTCCATTTCATTCGGGTCCATTCCATTCCATCCCGTTCCATTCGGGTCCATTCGGTTCCATTCAGGTCCATCCCATTGCATTCCATTCCATTCCATTCCTTTCAGGAAAATTCCATTCAATTCCGTTCCATTCCATTCCATTCCATTCCATTCGGTTCCATTCCATTCCATTCCATTCCATTCCATTCCATTCCGGTCCATTCCATTCCATTCCATTCCATTCCATTCCGGTCCATTCCATTCCATTCATTTCCATTCCGTTCCATTCGGGTCCATTCCATTCCATTATATTCCATTGGAGTCCCTTCCGTTCCATTACATTCCATTCGGGTCCCTTCCGTTCCATTCCAATCCATTCGTGTCCATTCCGTTCCATTCCATTCCATTCGTGTCCCTTCCGTTCCATTCCATTCCATTCGGGTCCATTCCGTTCCATTCCATTCCATTCGGGTCCATTCCATTCCATTCGGGTCCATTCCATTCCATTCAGGTCCATTGCATTAAATTCCATTCCATTCGGGTCCATTCCATTCCATTCGGGTCCCTTCCGTTCCATTCCATTCCATTCCATTCGGGTCCGTTCCGTTCCATTCCATTCCATTCGGGTCCGTTCCATTCCATTCCATGCCACTCGGGTCCGTTCCGTTCCATTCCATTCCATTTATTTCCGTTCCGTTCCATTCCATTCCATTCCATTCGGTTCCATTCCTTTCCATCCCATTCCATTCGGGTCCCTTCCGTTCCATTCCAATCCATTCGTGTAGATTCCATTCCATTCCATTCCATTTGTGTCCCTTCCGTTCCATTCCATTCCATTCGGGTCCATTCCGTTCCATTCCATTCCATTCGGGTCCATTACATTCCATTCGTGTCCTTTCCGTTCCATTCCGTTCCATTCGGGTCCATTCCGTTCCATTCCGTTCCATTCGGGTCCATTCCGTTCCATTTCATTCCATTCCATTCGGGTCCATTTCGTTCCATTCCTTCCCATTCGGGTCCGTACCGTTCTATTCCATTCCATTCGGGACTGTTCCATACCATTCCATTCCATTTTGTTCCGTTCTGTTCCATTCCATTCCATTCTGGTCCGTTACCTTCCATTCCATTCCATACGGGTCCATTCCTCTCCATTCCGTTCCACTGAGCTTCATTCCATTCCGTTCGGGTCCATTCCGTTCCATTCCATTCCATTCCGTTCCGTTCCATTCCGTTAAATTCCATTCAATTCCATTCCATTCCATTCGGGTCCATTCCATTCCATTTTGTCCATTGCACTCCATTCGGATCCGTTAACTTCCACTCAATTCCATTCGGGTCCATTCCATTGCATTTCATTCCATTCGGGTCCATTCCGTTCCACTGCATTCCATTCGGGTCCATTCCATTCCATTCCATTCCATTTGGGTCCATTCCATGACATTCCATTCCATTCGTGTGCATTCCATTCCATTCCGTTCCATTCGGGTCCATTGCATTCCATTCCATTCCGGTCCATTCCATTCCATTCCATTCCATTCCGGTCCATTCGGGTCCATTCCATTCCATTCCATTCGTGTCCATTCCATTCCATTCCGTTTCATTCGGTTCCATTCCACTCCATTCAGGTCCATTCCATTACATTCCATTCCGTTCCATTCCATTCCATTCGTGTCCATTCCTTTCCATTCCATTCCATTCGGGTCCGTTCCATTCCATTCCATTCCATTCGGGTCCATTCCGTTCAATTCCATTCCACTCTGGTCCATTCCATTCCATTCCGTTCCATTCCATTCCATTACGTTCCATTCCATCCCATTCATTCCTTTCGGGTACGTTCCGTTCCATTCCATTCCATTCTGGTCCATTCCATTCCATTCCACTCGGGTCCATTCCATTCCATTCCATTCCATTCGGGTCCATTCCATTTCGTTCCATTCCACTCGGGTCCATTCCATTCCATTCCATTCCATTCGTTTCCATTCTATTCCATTCCCTTCCATTCGGGTCCATTCCGTTCCATTCCATTCCATTCGGTTCCATTCCGCTCTATTCCATTCCATTCGGGTCCATTCCGTTCCATTCCATTCCATTAGTTTCCCTTCCGTTCCATTGCATTCCATTCGAGTCCATTCCGTTCCCTTCCGTTCCATTCGGGTCCATTCCGTTCCATTCCATTACATTCGGGTCCGTTCCGTTGCATTCCGTTCCATTCGGGTCCCTTCCATTCCATTCCATTCCATTCCATTCGTGTCTGTTCCGTTCCATTCCATTCCATTGGGTTCCGTTCTGTTCCATTCCATTACATTCCATTCGGGTCCGTTCCCTTCCATTCCATTCCATTCGGGTCCATGCCGTTGCATTTCATTCCATTCGGGTCCATTTCGTTCCATTACATTCCATTCGGGTCGATGCCATTCCATTCCATTCCATTCCAGTCCATTCCATTCCATTCCACTCAATTCCATTCCATTTCATTCGGGTCCATTCCATTCCATTCCGTTCCATTCGGGTCCATTCCGTTCCATTCGGGTCCATCCCATTCCATCCCATTCCATTCCATTCCATTCCATTCGGGTCCATGCCGTTGCATTTCATTCCATTCGGGTCCATTTCATTCCATTACATTCCATTCGGGTCGATGCCATTCCATTCCATTCCATTGAGGTCCACTCCATTCCATTCGGGTCCATTCCATTCCATTCCACTACCTTACATTCCATTCCATTCCAGTCCAT
Source organism: Gorilla gorilla gorilla (assembly GCF_029281585.2). Taxonomy (NCBI): domain Eukaryota; kingdom Metazoa; phylum Chordata; class Mammalia; order Primates; family Hominidae; genus Gorilla; species Gorilla gorilla. The sequence goes on from NC_073239.2 coordinate 61,275,993, forward strand.
TCCATTCCATTCCACTCAATTCCATTCCATTTCATTCGGGTCCATTCCATTCCATCCCGTTCCATTCGGGTCCATTCCGTTCCATTCAGGTCCATCCCATTGCATTCCATTCCATTCCATTCCTTTCAGGAAAATTCCATTCAATTCCGTTCCATTCCATTCCATTCCATTCCATTCGGTTCCATTCCATTCCATTCCATTCCATTCCGGTCCATTCCATTCCATTCCATTCCATTCCATTCCATTCCATTCCGTTCCATTCGGGTCCATTCCTTTCCATCGCATTCCATTCGGGTCCCTTCCGTTCCGTTCCAATCCATTCGTGTAGATTCCATTCCATTCCATTCCATTTGTGTCCCTTCCGTTCCATTCCATTCCATTCGGGTCCATTCCGTTCCATTCCATTCCATTCGGGTCCATTACATTCCATTCGTGTCCTTTCCGTTCCATTCCGTTCCATTCGGGTCCATTCCGTTCCATTCCGTTCCATTCGGTTCCATTCCGTTCCATTTCATTCCATTCCATTCGGGTCCATTTCGTTCCATTCCTTCCCATTCGGGTCCGTACCGTTCTATTCCATTCCATTCGGGACTGTTCCATACCATTCCATTCCATTTTGTTCCGTTCTGTTCCATTCCATTCCATTCTGGTCCGTTACCTTCCATTCCATTCCATACGGGTCCATTCCTCTCCATTCCGTTCCACTGAGCTTCATTCCATTCCGTTCGGGTCCATTCCGTTCCATTCCATTCCATTCCGTTCCGTTCCATTCCGTTAAATTCCATTCAATTCCATTCCATTCCATTCGGGTCCATTCCATTCCATTTTGTCCATTGCACTCCATTCGGGTCCGTTAACTTCCACTCAATTCCATTCGGGTCCATTCCATTGCATTTCATTCCATTCGGGTCCATTCCGTTCCACTGCATTCCATTCGGGTCCATTCCATTCCATTCCATTCCATTTGGGTCCATTCCATGACATTCCATTCCATTCGTGTGCATTCCATTCCATTCCGTTCCATTCGGGTCCATTGCATTCCATTCCATTCCGGTCCATTCCATTCCATTCCATTCCATTCCGGTCCATTCGGGTCCATTCCATTCCATTCCATTCGTGTCCATTCCATTCCATTCCGTTTCATTCGGTTCCATTCCACTCCATTCAGGTCCATTCCATTACATTCCATTCCGTTCCATTCCATTCCATTCGTGTCCATTCCTTTCCATTCCATTCCATTCGGGTCCGTTCCATTCCATTCCATTCCATTCGGGTCCATTCCGTTCAATTCCATTCCACTCTGGTCCATTCCATTCCATTCCGTTCCATTCCATTCCATTACGTTCCATTCCATCCCATTCATTCCTTTCGGGTACGTTCCGTTCCATTCCATTCCATTCTGGTCCATTCCATTCCATTCCACTCGGGTCCATTCCATTCCATTCCATTCCATTCGGGTCCATTCCATTTCGTTCCATTCCACTCGGGTCCATTCCATTCCATTCCATTCCATTCGTTTCCATTCTATTCCATTCCCTTCCATTCGGGTCCATTCCGTTCCATTCCATTCCATTCGGTTCCATTCCGCTCTATTCCATTCCATTCGGGTCCATTCCGTTCCATTCCATTCCATTAGTTTCCCTTCCGTTCCATTGCATTCAATTCGAGTCCATTCCGTTCCCTTCCGTTCCATTCGGGTCCATTCCGTTCCATTCCATTACATTCGGGTCCGTTCCGTTGCATTCCGTTCCATTCGGGTCCCTTCCATTCCATTCCATTCCATTCCATTCGTGTCTGTTCCGTTCCATTCCATTCCATTGGGTTCCGTTCTGTTCCATTCCATTACATTCCATTCGGGTCCGTTCCCTTCCATTCCATTCCATTCGGGTCCATGCCATTGCATTTCATTCCATTCGGGTCCATTTCGTTCCATTACATTCCATTCGGGTCGATGCCATTCCATTCCATTCCATTGAGGTCCACTCCATTCCATTCGGGTCCATTCCATTCCATTCCAGTCCATTCCATTCCATTCCACTCAATTCCATTCCATTTCATTCGGGTCCATTCCATTCCATTCCGTTCCATTCGGGTCCATTCCGTTCCATTCGGGTCCATCCCATTCCATTCCATTCCATTCCATTCGGGTCCATGCCGTTGCATTTCATTCCATTCGGGTCCATTTCATTCCATTACATTCCATTCGGGTCGATGCCATTCCATTCCATTCCATTGAGGTCCACTCCATTCCATTCGGGTCCATTCCATTCCATTCCACTACCTTACATTCCATTCCATTCCAGTCCATTCCATTCCATTCCACTCAATTCCATTCCATTTCATTCGGGTCCATTCCATTCCATCCCGTTCCATTCGGGTCCATTCGGTTCCATTCAGGTCCATCCCATTGCATTCCATTCCATTCCATTCCTTTCAGGAAAATTCCATTCAATTCCGTTCCATTCCATTCCATTCCATTCCATTCGGTTCCATTCCATTCCATTCCATTCCATTCCGGTCCATTCCATTCCATTCCATTCCATTCCATTCCGGTCCATTCCATTCCATTCATTTCCATTCCGTTCCATTCGGTTCCATTCCATTCCATTATATTCCATTGGAGTCCCTTCCGTTCCATTACATTCCATTCGGGTCCCTTCCGTTCCATTCCAATCCATTCGTGTCCATTCCGTTCCATTCCATTCCATTCGTGTCCCTTCCGTTCCATTCCATTCCATTCGGGTCCATTCCGTTCCATTCCATTCCATTCGGGTCCATTCCATTCCATTCGGGTCCATTCCATTCCATTCAGGTCCATTGCATTAAATTCCATTCCATTCGGGTCCATTCCATTCCATTCGGGTCCCTTCCGTTCCATTCCATTCCATTCCATTCGGGTCCGTTCCGTTCCATTCCATTCCATTCGGGTCCGTTCCATTCCATTCCATGCCACTCGGGTCCGTTCCGTTCCGTTCCATTCCATTTATTTCCGTTCCGTTCCATTCCATTCCATTCCATTCGGTTCCATTCCTTTCCATCCCATTCCATTCGGGTCCCTTCCGTTCCATTCCAATCCATTCGTGTAGATTCCATTCCATTCCATTCCATTTGTGTCCCTTCCGTTCCATTCCATTCCATTCGGGTCCATTCCGTTCCATTCCATTCCATTCGGGTCCATTACATTCCATTCGTGTCCTTTCCGTTCCATTCCGTTCCATTCGGGTCCATTCCGTTCCATTCCGTTCCATTCGGGTCCATTCCGTTCCATTTCATTCCATTCCATTCGGGTCCATTTCGTTCCATTCCTTCCCATTCGGGTCCGTACCGTTCTATTCCATTCCATTCGGGACTGTTCCATACCATTCCATTCCATTTTGTTCCGTTCTGTTCCATTCCATTCCATTCTGGTCCGTTACCTTCCATTCCATTCCATACGGGTCCATTCCTCTCCATTCCGTTCCACTGAGCTTCATTCCATTCCGTTCGGGTCCATTCCGTTCCATTCCATTCCATTCCGTTCCGTTCCATTCCGTTAAATTCCATTCAATTCCATTCCATTCCATTCGGGTCCATTCCATTCCATTTTGTCCATTGCACTCCATTCGGGTCCGTTAACTTCCACTCAATTCCATTCGGGTCCATTCCATTGCATTTCATTCCATTCGGGTCCATTCCGTTCCACTGCATTCCATTCGGGTCCATTCCATTCCATTCCATTCCATTTGGGTCCATTCCATGACATTCCATTCCATTCGTGTGCATTCCATTCCATTCCGTTCCATTCGGGTCCATTGCATTCCATTCCATTCCGGTCCATTCCATTCCATTCCATTCCATTCCGGTCCATTCGGGTCCATTCCATTCCATTCCATTCGTGTCCATTCCATTCCATTCCGTTTCATTCGGTTCCATTCCACTCCATTCAGGTCCATTCCATTACATTCCATTCCGTTCCATTCCATTCCATTCGTGTCCATTCCTTTCCATTCCATTCCATTCGGGTCCGTTCCATTCCATTCCATTCCATTCGGGTCCATTCCGTTCAATTCCATTCCACTCTGGTCCATTCCATTCCATTCCGTTCCATTCCATTCCATTACGTTCCATTCCATCCCATTCATTCCTTTCGGGTACGTTCCGTTCCATTCCATTCCATTCTGGTCCATTCCATTCCATTCCACTCGGGTCCATTCCATTCCATTCCATTCCATTCGGGTCCATTCCATTTCGTTCCATTCCACTCGGGTCCATTCCATTCCATTCCATTCCATTCGTTTCCATTCTATTCCATTCCCTTCCATTCGGGTCCATTCCGTTCCATTCCATTCCATTCGGTTCCATTCCGCTCTATTCCATTCCATTCGGGTCCATTCCGTTCCATTCCATTCCATTAGTTTCCCTTCCGTTCCATTGCATTCAATTCGAGTCCATTCCGTTCCCTTCCGTTCCATTCGGGTCCATTCCGTTCCATTCCATTACATTCGGGTCCGTTCCGTTGCATTCCGTTCCATTCGGGTCCCTTCCATTCCATTCCATTCCATTCCATTCGTGTCTGTTCCGTTCCATTCCATTCCATTGGGTTCCGTTCTGTTCCATTCCATTACATTCCATTCGGGTCCGTTCCCTTCCATTCCATTCCATTCGGGTCCATGCCGTTGCATTTCATTCCATTCGGGTCCATTTCGTTCCATTACATTCCATTCGGGTCGATGCCATTCCATTCCATTCCATTGAGGTCCACTCCATTCCATTCGGGTCCATTCCATTCCATTCCATTCCATTCCATTCCATTCCAGTCCATTCCATTCCATTCCACTCAATTCCATTCCATTTCATTCGGGTCCATTCCATTCCATTCCGTTCCATTCGGGTCCATTCCGTTCCATTCGGGTCCATCCCATTCCATTCCATTCCATTCCATTCGGGTCCATGCCGTTGCATTTCATTCCATTCGGGTCCATTTCATTCCATTACATTCCATTCGGGTCGATGCCATTCCATTCCATTCCATTGAGGTCCACTCCATTCCATTCGGGTCCATTCCATTCCATTCCACTACCTTACATTCCATTCCATTCCAGTCCATTCCATTCCATTCCATTCCACTCAATTCCATTCCATTTCATTCGGGTCCATTCCATTCCATCCCGTTCCATTCGGGTCCATTCGGTTCCATTCAGGTCCATCCCATTGCATTCCATTCCATTCCATTCCTTTCAGGAAAATTCCATTCAATTCCGTTCCATTCCATTCCATTCCATTCCATTCGGTTCCATTCCATTCCATTCCATTCCATTCCATTCCGGTCCATTCCATTCCATTCCATTCCATTCCATTCCGGTCCATTCCATTCCATTCATTTCCATTCCGTTCCATTCGGGTCCATTCCATTCCATTATATTCCATTGGAGTCCCTTCCGTTCCATTACATTCCATTCGGGTCCCTTCCGTTCCATTCCAATCCATTCGTGTCCATTCCGTTCCATTCCATTCCATTCGTGTCCCTTCCGTTCCATTCCATTCCATTCGGGTCCATTCCGTTCCATTCCATTCCATTCGGGTCCATTCCATTCCATTCGGGTCCATTCCATTCCATTCAGGTCCATTGCATTAAATTCCATTCCATTCGGGTCCATTCCATTCCATTCGGGTCCCTTCCGTTCCATTCCATTCCATTCCATTCGGGTCCGTTCCGTTCCATTCCATTCCATTCGGGTCCGTTCCATTCCATTCCATGCCACTCGGGTCCGTTCCGTTCCATTCCATTCCATTTATTTCCGTTCCGTTCCATTCCATTCCATTCCATTCGGTTCCATTCCTTTCCATCCCATTCCATTCGGGTCCCTTCCGTTCCATTCCAATCCATTCGTGTAGATTCCATTCCATTCCATTCCATTTGTGTCCCTTCCGTTCCATTCCATTCCATTCGGGTCCATTCCGTTCCATTCCATTCCATTCGGGTCCATTACATTCCATTCGTGTCCTTTCCGTTCCATTCCGTTCCATTCGGGTCCATTCCGTTCCATTCCGTTCCATTCGGGTCCATTCCGTTCCATTTCATTCCATTCCATTCGGGTCCATTTCGTTCCATTCCTTCCCATTCGGGTCCGTACCGTTCTATTCCATTCCATTCGGGACTGTTCCATACCATTCCATTCCATTTTGTTCCGTTCTGTTCCATTCCATTCCATTCTGGTCCGTTACCTTCCATTCCATTCCATACGGGTCCATTCCTCTCCATTCCGTTCCACTGAGCTTCATTCCATTCCGTTCGGGTCCATTCCGTTCCATTCCATTCCATTCCGTTCCGTTCCATTCCGTTAAATTCCATTCAATTCCATTCCATTCCATTCGGGTCCATTCCATTCCATTTTGTCCATTGCACTCCATTCGGGTCCGTTAACTTCCACTCAATTCCATTCGGGTCCATTCCATTGCATTTCATTCCATTCGGGTCCATTCCGTTCCACTGCATTCCATTCGGGTCCATTCCATTCCATTCCATTCCATTTGGGTCCATTCCATGACATTCCATTCCATTCGTGTGCATTCCATTCCATTCCGTTCCATTCGGGTCCATTGCATTCCATTCCATTCCGGTCCATTCCATTCCATTCCATTCCATTCCGGTCCATTCGGGTCCATTCCATTCCATTCCATTCGTGTCCATTCCATTCCATTCCGTTTCATTCGGTTCCATTCCACTCCATTCAGGTCCATTCCATTACATTCCATTCCGTTCCATTCCATTCCATTCGTGTCCATTCCTTTCCATTCCATTCCATTCGGGTCCGTTCCATTCCATTCCATTCCATTCGGGTCCATTCCGTTCAATTCCATTCCACTCTGGTCCATTCCATTCCATTCCGTTCCATTCCATTCCATTACGTTCCATTCCATCCCATTCATTCCTTTCGGGTACGTTCCGTTCCATTCCATTCCATTCTGGTCCATTCCATTCCATTCCACTCGGGTCCATTCCATTCCATTCCATTCCATTCGGGTCCATTCCATTTCGTTCCATTCCACTCGGGTCCATTCCATTCCATTCCATTCCATTCGTTTCCATTCTATTCCATTCCCTTCCATTCGGGTCCATTCCGTTCCATTCCATTCCATTCGGTTCCATTCCGCTCTATTCCATTCCATTCGGGTCCATTCCGTTCCATTCCATTCCATTAGTTTCCCTTCCGTTCCATTGCATTCAATTCGAGTCCATTCCGTTCCCTTCCGTTCCATTCGGGTCCATTCCGTTCCATTCCATTACATTCGGGTCCGTTCCGTTGCATTCCGTTCCATTCGGGTCCCTTCCATTCCATTCCATTCCATTCCATTCGTGTCTGTTCCGTTCCATTCCATTCCATTGGGTTCCGTTCTGTTCCATTCCATTACATTCCATTCGGGTCCGTTCCCTTCCATTCCATTCCATTCGGGTCCATGCCGTTGCATTTCATTCCATTCGGGTCCATTTCGTTCCATTACATTCCATTCGGGTCGATGCCATTCCATTCCATTCCATTGAGGTCCACTCCATTCCATTCGGGTCCATTCCATTCCATTCCATTCCATTCCATTCCATTCCAGTCCATTCCATTCCATTCCACTCAATTCCATTCCATTTCATTCGGGTCCATTCCATTCCATTCCGTTCCATTCGGGTCCATTCCGTTCCATTCGGGTCCATCCCATTCCATTCCATTCCATTCCATTCGGGTCCATGCCGTTGCATTTCATTCCATTCGGGTCCATTTCATTCCATTACATTCCATTCGGGTCGATGCCATTCCATTCCATTCCATTGAGGTCCACTCCATTCCATTCGGGTCCATTCCATTCCATTCCACTACCTTACATTCCATTCCATTCCAGTCCATTCCATTCCATTCCATTCCACTCAATTCCATTCCATTTCATTCGGGTCCATTCCATTCCATCCCGTTCCATTCGGGTCCATTCGGTTCCATTCAGGTCCATCCCATTGCATTCCATTCCATTCCATTCCTTTCAGGAAAATTCCATTCAATTCCGTTCCATTCCATTCCATTCCATTCCATTCGGTTCCATTCCATTCCATTCCATTCCATTCCATTCCGGTCCATTCCATTCCATTCCATTCCATTCCATTCCGGTCCATTCCATTCCATTCATTTCCATTCCGTTCCATTCGGGTCCATTCCATTCCATTATATTCCATTGGAGTCCCTTCCGTTCCATTACATTCCATTCGGGTCCCTTCCGTTCCATTCCAATCCATTCGTGTCCATTCCGTTCCATTCCATTCCATTCGTGTCCCTTCCGTTCCATTCCATTCCATTCGGGTCCATTCCGTTCCATTCCATTCCATTCGGGTCCATTCCATTCCATTCGGGTCCATTCCATTCCATTCAGGTCCATTGCATTAAATTCCATTCCATTCGGGTCCATTCCATTCCATTCGGGTCCCTTCCGTTCCATTCCATTCCATTCCATTCGGGTCCGTTCCGTTCCATTCCATTCCATTCGGGTCCGTTCCATTCCATTCCATGCCACTCGGGTCCGTTCCGTTCCATTCCATTCCATTTATTTCCGTTCCGTTCCATTCCATTCCATTCCATTCGGTTCCATTCCTTTCCATCCCATTCCATTCGGGTCCCTTCCGTTCCATTCCAATCCATTCGTGTAGATTCCATTCCATTCCATTCCATTTGTGTCCCTTCCGTTCCATTCCATTCCATTCGGGTCCATTCCGTTCCATTCCATTCCATTCGGGTCCATTACATTCCATTCGTGTCCTTTCCGTTCCATTCCGTTCCATTCGGGTCCATTCCGTTCCATTCCGTTCCATTCAGGTCCATTCCGTTCCATTTCATTCCATTCCATTCGGGTCCATTTCGTTCCATTCCTTCCCATTCGGGTCCGTACCGTTCTATTCCATTCCATTCGGGACTGTTCCATACCATTCCATTCCATTTTGTTCCGTTCTGTTCCATTCCATTCCATTCTGGTCCGTTACCTTCCATTCCATTCCATACGGGTCCATTCCTCTCCATTCCGTTCCACTGAGCTTCATTCCATTCCGTTCGGGTCCATTCCGTTCCATTCCATTCCATTCCGTTCCGTTCCATTCCGTTAAATTCCATTCAATTCCATTCCATTCCATTCGGGTCCATTCCATTCCATTTTGTCCATTGCACTCCATTCGGGTCCGTTAACTTCCACTCAATTCCATTCGGGTCCATTCGATTACATTTCATTCCATTCGGGTCCATTCCGTTCCACTGCATTCCATTCGGGTCCATTCCATTCCATTCCATTCCATTTGGGTCCATTCCATGACATTCCATTCCATTCGTGTGCATTCCATTCCATTCCGTTCCATTCGGGTCCATTGCATTCCATTCCATTCCGGTCCATTCCATTCCATTCCATTCCATTCCGGTCCATTCGGGTCCATTCCATTCCATTCCATTCGTGTCCATTCCATTCCATTCCGTTTCATTCGGTTCCATTCCACTCCATTCAGGTCCATTCCATTACATTCCATTCCGTTCCATTCCATTCCATTCGTGTCCATTCCTTTCCATTCCATTCCATTCGGGTCCGTTCCATTCCATTCCATTCCATTCGGGTCCATTCCGTTCAATTCCATTCCACTCTGGTCCATTCCATTCCATTCCGTTCCATTCCATTCCATTACGTTCCATTCCATCCCATTCATTCCTTTCGGGTACGTTCCGTTCCATTCCATTCCATTCTGGTCCATTCCATTCCATTCCACTCGGGTCCATTCCATTCCATTCCATTCCATTCGGGTCCATTCCATTTCGTTCCATTCCACTCGGGTCCATTCCATTCCATTCCATTCCATTCGTTTCCATTCTATTCCATTCCCTTCCATTCGGGTCCATTCCGTTCCATTCCATTCCATTCGGTTCCATTCCGCTCTATTCCATTCCATTCGGGTCCATTCCGTTCCATTCCATTCCATTAGTTTCCCTTCCGTTCCATTGCATTCCATTCGAGTCCATTCCGTTCCCTTCCGTTCCATTCGGGTCCATTCCGTTCCATTCCATTACATTCGGGTCCGTTCCGTTGCATTCCGTTCCATTCGGGTCCCTTCCATTCCATTCCATTCCATTCCATTCGTGTCTGTTCCGTTCCATTCCATTCCATTGGGTTCCGTTCTGTTCCATTCCATTACATTCCATTCGGGTCCGTTCCCTTCCATTCCATTCCATTCGGGTCCATGCCGTTGCATTTCATTCCATTCGGGTCCATTTCGTTCCATTACATTCCATTCGGGTCGATGCCATTCCATTCCATTCCATTGAGGTCCACTCCATTCCATTCGGGTCCATTCCATTCCATTCCATTCCATTCCATTCCATTCCAGTCCATTCCATTCCATTCCACTCAATTCCATTCCATTTCATTCGGGTCCATTCCATTCCATTCCGTTCCATTCGGGTCCATTCCGTTCCATTCGGGTCCATCCCATTCCATTCCATTCCATTCCATTCGGGTCCATGCCGTTGCATTTCATTCCATTCGGGTCCATTTCATTCCATTACATTCCATTCGGGTCGATGCCATTCCATTCCATTCCATTGAGGTCCACTCCATTCCATTCGGGTCCATTCCATTCCATTCCACTACCTTACATTCCATTCCATTCCAGTCCATTCCATTCCACTCAATTCCATTCCATTTCATTCGGGTCCATTCCATTCCATCCCGTTCCATTCGGGTCCATTCGGTTCCATTCAGGTCCATCCCATTGCATTCCATTCCATTCCATTCCTTTCAGGAAAATTCCATTCAATTCCGTTCCATTCCATTCCATTCCATTCCATTCGGTTCCATTCCATTCCATTCCATTCCATTCCATTCCATTCCGGTCCATTCCATTCCATTCCATTCCATTCCATTCCGGTCCATTCCATTCCATTCATTTCCATTCCGTTCCATTCGGGTCCATTCCATTCCATTATATTCCATTGGAGTCCCTTCCGTTCCATTACATTCCATTCGGGTCCCTTCCGTTCCATTCCAATCCATTCGTGTCCATTCCGTTCCATTCCATTCCATTCGTGTCCCTTCCGTTCCATTCCATTCCATTCGGGTCCATTCCGTTCCATTCCATTCCATTCGGGTCCATTCCATTCCATTCGGGTCCATTCCATTCCATTCAGGTCCATTGCATTAAATTCCATTCCATTCGGGTCCATTCCATTCCATTCGGGTCCCTTCCGTTCCATTCCATTCCATTCCATTCGGGTCCGTTCCGTTCCATTCCATTCCATTCGGGTCCGTTCCATTCCATTCCATGCCACTCGGGTCCGTTCCGTTCCATTCCATTCCATTTATTTCCGTTCCGTTCCATTCCATTCCATTCCATTCGGTTCCATTCCTTTCCATCCCATTCCATTCGGGTCCCTTCCGTTCCATTCCAATCCATTCGTGTAGATTCCATTCCATTCCATTCCATTTGTGTCCCTTCCGTTCCATTCCATTCCATTCGGGTCCATTCCGTTCCATTCCATTCCATTCGGGTCCATTACATTCCATTCGTGTCCTTTCCGTTCCATTCCGTTCCATTCGGGTCCATTCCGTTCCATTCCGTTCCATTCGGGTCCATTCCGTTCCATTTCATTCCATTCCATTCGGGTCCATTTCGTTCCATTCCTTCCCATTCGGGTCCGTACCGTTCTATTCCATTCCATTCGGGACTGTTCCATACCATTCCATTCCATTTTGTTCCGTTCTGTTCCATTCCATTCCATTCTGGTCCGTTACCTTCCATTCCATTCCATACGGGTCCATTCCTCTCCATTCCGTTCCACTGAGCTTCATTCCATTCCGTTCGGGTCCATTCCGTTCCATTCCATTCCATTCCGTTCCGTTCCATTCCGTTAAATTCCATTCAATTCCATTCCATTCCATTCGGGTCCATTCCATTCCATTTTGTCCATTGCACTCCATTCGGGTCCGTTAACTTCCACTCAATTCCATTCGGGTCCATTCCATTACATTTCATTCCATTCGGGTCCATTCCGTTCCACTGCATTCCATTCGGGTCCATTCCATTCCATTCCATTCCATTTGGGTCCATTCCATGACATTCCATTCCATTCGTGTGCATTCCATTCCATTCCGTTCCATTCGGGTCCATTGCATTCCATTCCATTCCGGTCCATTCCATTCCATTCCATTCCATTCCGGTCCATTCGGGTCCATTCCATTCCATTCCATTCGTGTCCATTCCATTCCATTCCGTTTCATTCGGTTCCATTCCACTCCATTCAGGTCCATTCCATTACATTCCATTCCGTTCCATTCCATTCCATTCGTGTCCATTCCTTTCCATTCCATTCCATTCGGGTCCGTTCCATTCCATTCCATTCCATTCGGGTCCATTCCGTTCAATTCCATTCCACTCTGGTCCATTCCATTCCATTCCGTTCCATTCCATTCCATTACGTTCCATTCCATCCCATTCATTCCTTTCGGGTACGTTCCGTTCCATTCCATTCCATTCTGGTCCATTCCATTCCATTCCACTCGGGTCCATTCCATTCCATTCCATTCCATTCGGGTCCATTCCATTTCGTTCCATTCCACTCGGGTCCATTCCATTCCATTCCATTCCATTCGTTTCCATTCTATTCCATTCCCTTCCATTCGGGTCCATTCCGTTCCATTCCATTCCATTCGGTTCCATTCCGCTCTATTCCATTCCATTCGGGTCCATTCCGTTCCATTCCATTCCATTAGTTTCCCTTCCGTTCCATTGCATTCCATTCGAGTCCATTCCGTTCCCTTCCGTTCCATTCGGGTCCATTCCGTTCCATTCCATTACATTCGGGTCCGTTCCGTTGCATTCCGTTCCATTCGGGTCCCTTCCATTCCATTCCATTCCATTCCATTCGTGTCTGTTCCGTTCCATTCCATTCCATTGGGTTCCGTTCTGTTCCATTCCATTACATTCCATTCGGGTCCGTTCCCTTCCATTCCATTCCATTCGGGTCCATGCCGTTGCATTTCATTCCATTCGGGTCCATTTCGTTCCATTACATTCCATTCGGGTCGATGCCATTCCATTCCATTCCATTCCAGTCCATTCCATTCCATTCCACTCAATTCCATTCCATTTCATTCGGGTCCATTCCATTCCATTCCGTTCCATTCGGGTCCATTCCGTTCCATTCGGGTCCATCCCATTCCATCCCATTCCATTCCATTCCATTCCATTCGGGTCCATGCCGTTGCATTTCATTCCATTCGGGTCCATTTCATTCCATTACATTCCATTCGGGTCGATGCCATTCCATTCCATTCCATTGAGGTCCACTCCATTCCATTCGGGTCCATTCCATTCCATTCCACTACCTTACATTCCATTCCATTCCAGTCCATTCCATTCCATTCCACTCAATTCCATTCCATTTCATTCGGGTCCATTCCATTCCATCCCGTTCCATTCGGGTCCATTCCGTTCCATTCAGGTCCATCCCATTGCATTCCATTCCATTCCATTCCTTTCAGGAAAATTCCATTCAATTCCGTTCCATTCCATTCCATTCCATTCCATTCGGTTCCATTCCATTCCATTCCATTCCATTCCGGTCCATTCCATTCCATTCCATTCCATTCCATTCCATTCCATTCCGTTCCATTCGGGTCCATTCCATTCCATTCCATTCCATTCGGGTCCGTTCCATTCCATTATATTCCATTGGAGTCCCTTCCGTTCCATTACATTCCATTCGGGTCCGTTCCATTCCATTCCATTCCATTCCGGTCCATTCCTTTCCATTCCATTCCATTCCGCTCCATTCCGTTCCATTCCACTCCATTCGGGTCCCTTCCGTTCCATTCCATTCCATTCGTGTCCCTTTCATTCCATTCCATTCCATTCGGGTCCATTCCGTTCCATTCCATTTCTTTTGGGTCCATTCCGTTCCATTCCATTCCATTCGGGTCCATTCCATTCCATTCGTGTCCTTTCCGTTCCATTCCGTTCCATTCGGGTCCATTCCGTTCCATTCCGTTCCATTCGGGTCCATTCCGTTCCATTCCATTCCATTCGGGTCCATTCCATTCCATTCGTGTCCTTTCCGTTCCATTCCGTTCCATTCGGGTCCATTTCGTTCCATTCCGTTCCATTCGGGTCCATTCCGTTCCATTCCATTCCATTCCATTCGGGTCCATTTCATTCCATTCCTTCCCATTCGGGTCCGTACCGTTCCATTCCATTCCATTCGGGTCCATTCCGTTTCATTCCATTACATTCGGGTCCGTTCCGTTGCATTCCATTCCATTCGGGTCCGTTCCATTCCATTCCATTCCATTCGGGTCTGTTCCGTTCCATTCCATTCCACTGGGTGACGTTCTGTTCCTTTCCATTACATTCCTTTCGGGTCCGTTCCCTTCCATTCCATTCCATTCGGGTCCATGCCGTTGCATTTCATTCCATTCGGGTCCATTTCATTCCATTACATTCCAATCGGGTCGATGCCATTCCATTCCATTCCATTGAGGTAAACTCCATTCCATTCGGGTCCATTCCATTCCATTCCACTACATTACATTCCATTCCATTCCAGTCCATTCCATTCCATTCCACTCAATTCCATTCCATTTCATTCGGGTCCATTCCATTCCATTCCGTTCCATTCGGGTCCATTCCGTTCCATTCAGTTCCATCCCATTGCATTCCATTCCATTCCATTCCTTTCAGGAAAATTCCATTCAATTCTGTTCCATTCCATTCCATTCCATTCCATTCGGTTCCATTCCATTCCATTCCATTCCATTCCATTCCGGTCCATTCCATTCCATTCCATTCAATTCCATTCCGTTCCATTCGGGTCCATTCCATTCCATTCCATTCCATTCGGGTCCGTTCCATTCCATTATATTCCATTGGAGTCCCTTCCGTTCCATTACATTCCATTCGGGTCCGTTCCATTCCATTCCATTCCATTCCATTCCATTCCATTCCGGTCCATTCCGTTCCATTCCATTCCATTCCGCTCCATTCCGTTCCATTCCACTCCATTCGGGTCCCTTCCGTTCCATTCCATTCCATTCGTGTCCCTTTCATTCCATTCCATTCCATTCGGGTCCATTCCGTTCCATTCCATTTCTTTTGGGTCCATTCCGTTCCATTCCATTCCATTCGGGTCCATTCCATTCCATTCGTGTCCTTTCCGTTCCATTCCGTTCCATTCGGGTCCATTCCGTTCCATTCCGTTCCATTCGGGTCCATTCCGTTCCATTCCATTCCATTCCATTCGGGTCCATTTCGTTCCATTCCTTCCCATTCGGGTCCGTACCGTTCCATTCCATTCCATTCGGGTCCATTCCGTTTCATTCCATTACATTCGGGTCCGTTCCATTGCATTCCGTTCCATTCGGGTCCGTTCCATTCCATTCCATTCCATTCGGGTCTGTTCCGTTCCATTCCATTCCATTGGGTGCCGTTCTGTTCCATTCCATTACATTCCTTTCGGGTCCGTTCCCTTCCATTCCATTCCATTCGGGTCCATGCCGTTGCATTTCATTCCATTCGCGTCCATTTCATTCCATTACATTCCATTCGGGTCGATGCCATTCCATTCCATTCCATTGAGGTCCACTCCATTCCATTCGGGTCCATTCCATTCCATTCCACTACATTACATTCCATTCCATTCCAGTCCATTCCATTCCATTCCACTCAATTCCATTCCATTTCATTCGGGTCCATTCCATTCCATTCCGTTCCATTTGGGTCCATTCCGTTCCATTCAGGTCCATCCCATTGCATTCCATTCCATTCCATTCCTTTCAGGAAAATTCCATTCAATTCCGTTCCATTCCATTCCATTCCATTCCATTCGGTTCCATTCCATTCCATTCCATTCCATTCCGGTCCATTCCATTCCATTCCATTCAATTCCATTCCGATCCATTCGGGTCCATTCCATTCCATTCCATTCCATTCGGGTCCGTTCCATTCCATTATATTCCATTGGAGTCCCTTCCGTTCCATTACATTCCATTCGGGTCCGTTCCATTCCATTCCATTCCATTCCATTCCATTCCATTCCAGTCCATTCCGTTCCATGCCATTCCATTCCGCTCCATTCCATTCCATTCCACTCCATTCGGGTCCCCTCCTTCCATTCCATTCCATTCGTGACCCTTTCATTCCATTCCATTCCATTCGGGTCCATTCCGTTCCATTCCATTTCTTTTGGGTCCATTCCGTTCCATTCCATTCCATTCGGGTCCATTCCATTCCATTCGTGTCCTTTCCGTTCCATTCCGTTCCATTCGGGTCCATTCCGTTCCATTCCGTTCCATTCCATTCGGGTCCATTTCGTTCCATTCCTTCCCATTCGGGTCCGTACCGTTCCATTCCATTCCATTCGGGACTGTTCCATACCATTCCATTCCATTTTGTTCCGTTCTGTTCCATTCCATTCCATTCTGGTCCGTTACCTTCCATTCCATTCCATACGGGTCCATTCCTCTCCATTCCGTTCCACTGAGGTTCATTCCATTCCGTTCGGGTCCATTCCATTCCATTCCATTCCATTCCATTCCATTCCATTCCGTTCCATTCCGTTCAATTCCATTCAATTCCATTCCATTCCATTCGGGTCCATTCCATTCCATTTTGTCCATTGCATTCCATTCGGGTCCGTTAACTTCCACTCAATTCCATTCGGGTCCATTCCATTGCATTTCATTCCATTCGGGTCCATTCCGTTCCACTGCATTCCATTCGGGTCCATTCCATTCCATTCCATTCCATTTGGGTCCATTCCATGGCATTCCATTCCATTCGTGTGCATTCCATTCCATTCCGTTCCATTCGGGTCCATTGCATTCCATTCCATTCCGGTCCATTCCATTCCATTCCATTCCATTCCATTCCCGTCCATTCGGGTCCATTCCATTCCATTCCATTCGTGTCCATTCCATTCCATTCCGTTTCATTCGGTTCCATTCCACTCCATTCAGGTCCATTCCATTCCATTCCATTCCGTTCGATTCCATTCCATTCGTGTCCATTCCTTTCCATTCCATTCCATTCGGGTCCGTTCCATTCCATTCCATTCCATTCGGGTCCATTCCGTTCCATTCCATTCCATACGAGTCCATTCCATTCCATTCCTTTCCATTCCATTCCATTCCGGTCCATTCCATTCCATTCATTCCTTTCGGGTACGTTCCGTTCCATTCCATTCCATTCTGGTCCATTCCATTCCATTCCACTTGGGTCCATTCCATTCCATTCCATTCCATTCGGGTCCATTCCATTCCATTCCATTCATTTCCGTTCCGTTCCATTCCATTCCATTCCATTCGGTTCCATTCCTTTCCATCCCATTCCATTCGGGTCCCTTCCGTTCCATTCCAATCCATTCGTGTAGATTCCATTCCATTCCATTCCATTTGTGTCCCTTCCGTTCCATTCCATTCCGTTCGGGTCCATTCCGTTCCATTCCATTCCATTCGGGTCCATTACATTCCATTCGTGTCCTTTCCGTTCCATTCCGTTCCATTCGGGTCCATTCCGTTCCATTCCGTTCCATTCGGGTCCATTCCGTTCCATTCCATTCCATTCCATTCGGGTCCATTTCGTTCCATTCCTTCCCATTCCGGTCCGTACCGTTCCATTCCATTCCATTCGGGACTGTTCCATACCATTCCATTCCATTTTGTTCCGTTCTGTTCCATTCCATTCCATTCTGGTCCGTTACCTTCCATTCCATTCCATACGGGTCCATTCCTCTCCATTCCGTTCCACTGAGGTTCATTCCATTCCGTTCGGGTCCATTCCATTCCATTCCATTCCATTCCATTCCATTCCATTCCGTTCCATTCCGTTAAATTCCATTCAATTCCATTCCATTCCATTCGGGTCCATTCCATTCCATTTTGTCCATTGCACTCCATTCGGGTCCGTTAACTTCCACTCAATTCCATTCGGGTCCATTCCATTGCATTTCATTACATTCGGGTCCATTCCGTTCCACTGCATTCCATTCGGGTCCATTCCATTCCATTCCATTCCATTTGGGTCCATTCCATGACATTCCATTCCATTCGTGTGCATTCCATTCCATTCCGTTCCATTCGGGTCCATTGCATTCCATTCCATTCCGGTCCATTCCATTCCATTCCATTCCATTCCATTCCGGTTCATTCGGCTCCATTCCATTCCATTCCATTCGTGTCCATTCCATTCCATTCCGTTTCATTCGGTTCCATTCCACTCCATTCAGGTCCATTCCATTACATTCCATTCGTTTCCATTCCATTCCATTCGGGTCCATTCCTTTCCATTCCATTCCATTCGGGTCCGTTCCATTCCATTCCATTCCATTCGGGTCCATTCCGTTCAATTCCATTCCACTCTGGTCCATTCCATTCCATTCCGTTCCATTCCATTCCATTACGTTCCATTCCATCCCATTCATTCCTTTCGGGTACGTTCCGTTCCATTCCATTCCATTCTGGTCCATTCCATTCCATTCCACTCGGGTCCATTCCATTCCATTCCGTTCCATTCGGGTCCATTCCATTTCGTTCCATTCCGCTCGGGTCCATTCCATTCCATTCCATTCCATTCGTTTCCATTCTATTCCGTTCCCTTCCATTCGGGTCCATTCCGTTCCATTCCATTCCATTCGGTTCCATTCCGCTCTATTCCATTCCATTCGGGTCCATTCCATTCCATTCCATTCCATTAGTTTCCCTTCTGTTCCATTGCATTCCATTCGAGTCCATTCCGTTCCCTTCCGTTCCATTCGGGTCCATTCCGTTCCATTCCATTACATTCGGGTCCGTTCCGTTGCATTCCGTTCCATTCGGGTCCCTTCCATTCCATTCCATTCCATTCCATTCGTGTCTGTTCCGTTCCATTCCATTCCATTGGGTTCCGTTCTGTTCCATTCCATTACATTCCATTCGTGTCCCTTCCGATCCATTCCATTCCATTCGGGTCCATTCCGTTCCATTCCGTTCCATTCGGGTCCATTCCGTTCCATTCCATTCCATTCCATTTGGGTCCATTCCGTTCCATTCCATTCCATTCGGGTCCATTCCTTTCCATTCCATTCCTTTCGTGTCCTTTCCGATCCATTCCGTTCCTTTCGGGTCCATTCCGTTCCATTCCGTTCCATTCGGGTCCATTCCGTTCCATTCCATTCCATTCCATTCGGGTCCATTTCGTTCCATTCCGTCCCACTCGGGTCCGTACCGTTCCATTCCATTCCATTCGGGACTGTTCCATACCATTCCATTCCATTTTGTTCCGTTCTGTTCCATTCTATTCCATTCTGGTCCGTTACCTTCCATTCCATTCCATCCGGGCCATTCCATTCCATTCCGTTCCACTGAGGTTCATTCCATTCCGTTCGGGTCCATTCCATTCCATTTTGTCCATTGCATTCCATTCGGTTCCGTTAACTTCCACTCAGTTCCATTCGGGTCCATTCCATTGCATTTCAATCCATTCGGGTCCATTCCGTTCCATTGCATTCCATTCGGGTCCATTCAATTAAATTCCATTCCATTCGGGTCCATTCCATGACATTCCATTCCATTCGTGTGCATTCCATTCCATTCCGTTCCATTCCATTTCTTTTGGGTCCATTCCGTTCCATTCCATTCCATTCGGGTCCATTCCATTCCATTCGTGTCCTTTCCGTTCCGTTCCGTTCCATTCGGGTCCATTCCGTTCCATTCCGTTCCATTCGGGTCCATTCCGTTCCATTCCATTCCATTCGGGTCCATTCCATTCCATTCGTGTCCTTTCCGTTCCATTCCGTTCCATTCGGGTCCATTTCGTTCCATTCCGTTCCATTCGGGTCCATTCCGTTCCATTCCATTCCATTCCATTCGGGTCCATTTCATTCCATTCCTTCCCATTCGGGTCCGTACCGTTCCATTCCATTCCATTCGGGTCCATTCCGTTTCATTCCATTACATTCGGGTCCGTTCCGTTGCATTCCATTCCATTCGGGTCCGTTCCATTCCATTCCATTCCATTCGGGTCTGTTCCGTTCCATTCCATTCCACTGGGTGACGTTCTGTTCCTTTCCATTACATTCCTTTCGTGTCCGTTCCCTTCCATTCCATTCCATTCGGGTCCATGCCGTTGCATTTCATTCCATTCGGGTCCATTTCATTCCATTACATTCCATTCGGGTCGATGCCATTCCATTCCATTCCATTGAGGTAAACTCCATTCCATTCGGGTCCATTCCATTCCATTCCACTACATTACATTCCATTCCATTCCAGTCCATTCCATTCCATTCCACTCAATTCCATTCCATTTCATTCGGGTCCATTCCATTCCATTCCGTTCCATTTGGGTCCATTCCGTTCCATTCAGGTCCATCCCATTGCATTCCATTCCATTCCATTCCTTTCAGGAAAATTCCATTCAATTCTGTTCCATTCCATTCCATTCCATTCCATTCGGTTCCATTCCATTCCATTCCATTCCATTCCATTCCGGTCCATTCCATTCCATTCCATTCAATTCCATTCCGTTCCATTCGGGTCCATTCCATTCCATTCCATTCCATTCGGGTCCGTTCCATTCCATTATATTCCATTGGAGTCCCTTCCGTTCCATTACATTCCATTCGGGTCCGTTCCATTCCATTCCATTCCATTCCATTCCATTCCATTCCATTCCGGTCCATTCCGTTCCATTCCATTCCATTCCGCTCCCTTCCGTTCCATTCCACTCCATTCGGGTCCCTTCCGTTCCATTCCATTCCATTCGTGTCCCTTTCATTCCATTCCATTCCATTCGGGTCCATTCCGTTCCATTCCATTTCTTTTGGGTCCATTCCGTTCCATTCCATTCCATTCGGGTCCATTCCATTCCATTCGTGTCCTTTCCGTTCCTTTCCGTTCCATTCTGGTCCATTCCGTTCCATTCCGTTCCATTCGGGTCCATTCCGTTCCATTCCATTCCATTCCATTCGGGTCCATTTCGTTCCATTCCTTCCCATTCGGGTCCGTACCGTTCCATTCCATTCCATTCGGGTCCATTCCGTTTCATTCCATTACATTCGGGTCCGTTCCATTGCATTCCGTTCCATTCGGGTCCGTTCCATTCCATTCCATTCCATTCGGGTCTGTTCCGTTCCATTCCATTCCATTGGGTGCCGTTCTGTTCCATTCCATTACATTCCTTTCGGGTCCGTTCCCTTCCATTCCATTCCATTCGGGTCCATGCCGTTGCATTTCATTCCATTCGCGTCCATTTCATTCCATTACATTCCATTCGGGTCGATGCCATTCCATTCCATTCCATTGAGGTCCACTCCATTCCATTCGGGTCCATTCCATTCCGTTCCACTACATTACATTCCATTCCATTCCAGTCCATTCCATTCCATTCCACTCAATTCCATTCCATTTCATTCGGGTCCATTCCATTCCATTCCGTTCCATTTGGGTCCATTCCGTTCCATTCAGGTCCATCCCATTGCATTCCATTCCATTCCATTCCTTTCAGGAAAATTCCATTCAATTCCGTTCCATTCCATTCCATTCCATTCCATTCCATTCGGTTCCATTCCATTCCATTCCATTCCATTCCGGTCCATTCCATTCCATTCCATTCAATTCCATTCCGTTCCATTCGGGTCCATTCCATTCCATTCCATTCCATTCGGGTCCGTTCCATTCCATTATATTCCATTGGAGTCCCTTCCGTTCCATTACATTCCATTCGGGTCCGTTCCATTCCATTCCATTCCATTCCATTCCATTCCATTCCGGTCCATTCCGTTCCATTCCATTCCATTCCGCTCCATTCCATTCCATTCCACTCCATTCGGGTCCCCTCCGTTCCATTCCATTCCATTCGTGACCCTTTCATTCCATTCCATTCCATTCGGGTCCATTCCGTTCCATTCCATTTCTTTTGGGTCCATTCCGTTCCATTCCATTCCATTCGGGTCCATTCCATTCCATTCGTGTCCTTTCCGTTCCATTCCGTTCCATTCGGGTCCATTCCGTTCCATTCCGTTCCATTCCATTCGGGTCCATTTCGTTCCATTCCTTCCCATTCGGGTCCGTACCGTTCCATTCCATTCCATTCGGGACTGTTCCATACCATTCCATTCCATTTTGTTCCGTTCTGTTCCATTCCATTCCATTCTGGTCCGTTACCTTCCATTCCATTCCATACGGGTCCATTCCTCTCCATTCCGTTCCACTGAGGTTCATTCCATTCCGTTCGGGTCCATTCCATTCCATTCCATTCCATTCCATTCCATTCCGTTCCATTCCGTTCAATTCCATTCAATTCCATTCCATTCCATTCGGGTCCATTCCATTCCATTTTGTCCATTGCATTCCATTCGGGTCCGTTAACTTCCACTCAATTCCATTCGGGTCCATTCCATTGCATTTCATTCCATTCGGGTCCATTCCGTTCCACTGCATTCCATTCGGGTCCATTCCATTCCATTCCATTCCATTTGGGTCCATTCCATGGCATTCCATTCCATTCGTGTGCATTCCATTCCATTCCGTTCCATTCGGGTCCATTGCATTCCATTCCATTCCGGTCCATTCCATTCCATTCCATTCCATTCCATTCCCGTCCATTCGGGTCCATTCCATTCCATTCCATTCGTGTCCATTCCATTCCATTCCGTTTCATTCGGTTCCATTCCACTCCATTCAGGTCCATTCCATTCCATTCCATTCCGTTCGATTCCATTCCATTCGTGTCCATTCCTTTCCATTCCATTCCATTCGAGTCCGTTCCATTCCATTCCATTCCATTCGGGTCCATTCCGTTCCATTCCATTCCATACGAGTCCATTCCATTCCATTCCTTTCCATTCCATTCCATTCCGGTCCATTCCATTCCATTCATTCCTTTCGGGTACGTTCCGTTCCATTCCATTCCATTCTGGTCCATTCCATTCCATTCCACTTGGGTCCATTCCATTCCATTCCATTCCATTCGGGTCCATTCCATTCCATTCCATTCATTTCCGTTCCGTTCCATTCCATTCCATTCCATTCGGTTCCATTCCTTTCCATCCCATTCCATTCGGGTCCCTTCCGTTCCATTCCAATCCATTCGTGTAGATTCCATTCCATTCCATTCCATTTGTGTCCCTTCCGTTCCATTCCATTCCGTTCGGGTCCATTCCGTTCCATTCCATTCCATTCGGGTCCATTACATTCCATTCGTGTCCTTTCCGTTCCATTCCGTTCCATTCGGGTCCATTCCGTTCCATTCCGTTCCATTCGGGTCCATTCCGTTCCATTCCATTCCATTCCATTCGGGTCCATTTCGTTCCATTCCTTCCCATTCCGGTCCGTACCGTTCCATTCCATTCCATTCGGGACTGTTCCATACCATTCCATTCCATTTTGTTCCGTTCTGTTCCATTCCATTCCATTCTGGTCCGTTACCTTCCATTCCATTCCATACGGGTCCATTCCTCTCCATTCCGTTCCACTGAGGTTCATTCCATTCCGTTCGGGTCCATTCCATTCCATTCCATTCCATTCCATTCCATTCCATTCCATTCCGTTCCATTCCGTTAAATTCCATTCAATTCCATTCCATTCCATTCGGGTCCATTCCATTCCATTTTGTCCATTGCACTCCATTCGGGTCCGTTAACTTCCACTCAATTCCATTCGGGTCCATTCCATTGCATTTCATTACATTCGGGTCCATTCCGTTCCACTGCATTCCATTCGGGTCCATTCCATTCCATTCCATTCCATTTGGGTCCATTCCATGACATTCCATTCCATTCGTGTGCATTCCATTCCATTCCGTTCCATTCGGGTCCATTGCATTCCATTCCATTCCGGTCCATTCCATTCCATTCCATTCCATTCCATTCCGGTTCATTCGGCTCCATTCCATTCCATTCCATTCGTGTCCATTCCATTCCATTCCGTTTCATTCGGTTCCATTCCACTCCATTCAGGTCCATTCCATTACATTCCATTCGTTTCCATTCCATTCCATTCGGGTCCATTCCTTTCCATTCCATTCCATTCGGGTCCGTTCCATTCCATTCCATTCCATTCGGGTCCATTCCGTTCAATTCCATTCCACTCTGGTCCATTCCATTCCATTCCGTTCCATTCCATTCCATTACGTTCCATTCCATCCCATTCATTCCTTTCGGGTACGTTCCGTTCCATTCCATTCCATTCTGGTCCATTCCATTCCATTCCACTCGGGTCCATTCCATTCCATTCCGTTCCATTCGGGTCCATTCCATTTCGTTCCATTCCACTCGGGTCCATTCCATTCCATTCCATTCCATTCGTTTCCATTCTATTCCGTTCCCTTCCATTCGGGTCCATTCCGTTCCATTCCATTCCATTCGGTTCCATTCCGCTCTATTCCATTCCATTCGGGTCCATTCCGTTCCATTCCATTCCATTAGTTTCCCTTCCGTTCCATTGCATTCCATTCGAGTCCATTCCGTTCCCTTCCGTTCCATTCGGGTCCATTCCGTTCCATTCCATTACATTCGGGTCCGTTCCGTTGCATTCCGTTCCATTCGGGTCCCTTCCATTCCATTCCATTCCATTCCATTCGTGTCTGTTCCGTTCCATTCCATTCCATTGGGTTCCGTTCTGTTCCATTCCATTACATTCCATTCGTGTCCCTTCCGATCCATTCCATTCCATTCGGGTCCATTCCGTTCCATTCCGTTCCATTCGGGTCCATTCCGTTCCATTCCATTCCATTCCATTTGGGTCCATTCCGTTCCATTCCATTCCATTCGGGTCCATTCCTTTCCATTCCATTCCTTTCGTGTCCTTTCCGATCCATTCCGTTCCTTTCGGGTCCATTCCGTTCCATTCCGTTCCATTCGGGTCCATTCCGTTCCATTCCATTCCATTCCATTCGGGTCCATTTCGTTCCATTCCGTCCCACTCGGGTCCGTACCGTTCCATTCCATTCCATTCGGGACTGTTCCATACCATTCCATTCCATTTTGTTCCGTTCTGTTCCATTCTATTCCATTCTGGTCCGTTACCTTCCATTCCATTCCATCCGGGCCATTCCATTCCATTCCGTTCCACTGAGGTTCATTCCATTCCGTTCGGGTCCATTCCATTCCATTTTGTCCATTGCATTCCATTCGGTTCCGTTAACTTCCACTCAGTTCCATTCGGGTCCATTCCATTGCATTTCAATCCATTCGGGTCCATTCCGTTCCATTGCATTCCATTCGGGTCCATTCAATTAAATTCCATTCCATTCGGGTCCATTCCATGACATTCCATTCCATTCGTGTGCATTCCATTCCATTCCGTTCCATTCCATTTCTTTTGGGTCCATTCCGTTCCATTCCATTCCATTCCATTCGGGTCCATTCCATTCCATTCGTGTCCTTTCCGTTCCGTTCCGTTCCATTCGGGTCCATTCCGTTCCATTCCGTTCCATTCGGGTCCATTCCGTTCCATTCCATTCCATTCGGGTCCATTCCATTCCATTCGTGTCCTTTCCGTTCCATTCCGTTCCATTCGGGTCCATTTCGTTCCATTCCGTTCCATTCGGGTCCATTCCGTTCCATTCCATTCCATTCCATTCGGGTCCATTTCATTCCATTCCTTCCCATTCGGGTCCGTACCGTTCCATTCCATTCCATTCGGGTCCATTCCGTTTCATTCCATTACATTCGGGTCCGTTCCGTTGCATTCCATTCCATTCGGGTCCGTTCCATTCCATTCCATTCCATTCGGGTCTGTTCCGTTCCATTCCATTCCACTGGGTGACGTTCTGTTCCTTTCCATTACATTCCTTTCGGGTCCGTTCCCTTCCATTCCATTCCATTCGGGTCCATGCCGTTGCATTTCATTCCATTCGGGTCCATTTCATTCCATTACATTCCATTCGGGTCGATGCCATTCCATTCCATTCCATTGAGGTAAACTCCATTCCATTCGGGTCCATTCCATTCCATTCCACTACATTACATTCCATTCCATTCCAGTCCATTCCATTCCATTCCACTCAATTCCATTCCATTTCATTCGGGTCCATTCCATTCCATTCCGTTCCATTCGGGTCCATTCCGTTCCATTCAGGTCCATCCCATTGCATTCCATTCCATTCCATTCCTTTCAGGAAAATTCCATTCAATTCTGTTCCATTCCATTCCATTCCATTCCATTCGGTTCCATTCCATTCCATTCCATTCCATTCCATTCCGGTCCATTCCATTCCATTCCATTCAATTCCATTCCGTTCCATTCGGGTCCATTCCATTCCATTCCATTCCATTCGGGTCCGTTCCATTCCATTATATTCCATTGGAGTCCCTTCCGTTCCATTACATTCCATTCGGGTCCGTTCCATTCCATTCCATTCCATTCCATTCCATTCCATTCCATTCCGGTCCATTCCGTTCCATTCCATTCCATTCCGCTCCATTCCGTTCCATTCCACTCCATTCGGGTCCCTTCCGTTCCATTCCATTCCATTCGTGTCCCTTTCATTCCATTCCATTCCATTCGGGTCCATTCCGTTCCATTCCATTTCTTTTGGGTCCATTCCGTTCCATTCCATTCCATTCGGGTCCATTCCATTCCATTCGTGTCCTTTCCGTTCCATTCCGTTCCATTCTGGTCCATTCCGTTCCATTCCGTTCCATTCGGGTCCATTCCGTTCCATTCCATTCCATTCCATTCGGGTCCATTTCGTTCCATTCCTTCCCATTCGGGTCCGTACCGTTCCATTCCATTCCATTCGGGTCCATTCCGTTTCATTCCATTACATTCGGGTCCGTTCCATTGCATTCCGTTCCATTCGGGTCCGTTCCATTCCATTCCATTCCATTCGGGTCTGTTCCGTTCCATTCCATTCCATTGGGTGCCGTTCTGTTCCATTCCATTACATTCCTTTCGGGTCCGTTCCCTTCCATTCCATTCCATTCGGGTCCATGCCGTTGCATTTCATTCCATTCGCGTCCATTTCATTCCATTACATTCCATTCGGGTCGATGCCATTCCATTCCATTCCATTGAGGTCCACTCCATTCCATTCGGGTCCATTCCATTCCGTTCCACTACATTACATTCCATTCCATTCCAGTCCATTCCATTCCATTCCACTCAATTCCATTCCATTTCATTCGGGTCCATTCCATTCCATTCCGTTCCATTTGGGTCCATTCCGTTCCATTCAGGTCCATCCCATTGCATTCCATTCCATTCCATTCCTTTCAGGAAAATTCCATTCAATTCCGTTCCATTCCATTCCATTCCATTCCATTCCATTCGGTTCCATTCCATTCCATTCCATTCCATTCCGGTCCATTCCATTCCATTCCATTCAATTCCATTCCGTTCCATTCGGGTCCATTCCATTCCATTCCATTCCATTCGGGTCCGTTCCATTCCATTATATTCCATTGGAGTCCCTTCCGTTCCATTACATTCCATTCGGGTCCGTTCCATTCCATTCCATTCCATTCCATTCCATTCCATTCCGGTCCATTCCGTTCCATTCCATTCCATTCCGCTCCATTCCATTCCATTCCACTCCATTCGGGTCCCCTCCGTTCCATTCCATTCCATTCGTGACCCTTTCATTCCATTCCATTCCATTCGGGTCCATTCCGTTCCATTCCATTTCTTTTGGGTCCATTCCGTTCCATTCCATTCCATTCGGGTCCATTCCATTCCATTCGTGTCCTTTCCGTTCCATTCCGTTCCATTCGGGTCCATTCCGTTCCATTCCGTTCCATTCCATTCGGGTCCATTTCGTTCCATTCCTTCCCATTCGGGTCCGTACCGTTCCATTCCATTCCATTCGGGACTGTTCCATACCATTCCATTCCATTTTGTTCCGTTCTGTTCCATTCCATTCCATTCTGGTCCGTTACCTTCCATTCCATTCCATACGGGTCCATTCCTCTCCATTCCGTTCCACTAAGGTTCATTCCATTCCGTTCGGGTCCATTCCATTCCATTCCATTCCATTCCATTCCATTCCGTTCCATTCCGTTCAATTCCATTCAATTCCATTCCATTCCATTCGGGTCCATTCCATTCCATTTTGTCCATTGCATTCCATTCGGGTCCGTTAACTTCCACTCAATTCCATTCGGGTCCATTCCATTGCATTTCATTCCATTCGGGTCCATTCCGTTCCACTGCATTCCATTCGGGTCCATTCCATTCCATTCCATTCCATTTGGGTCCATTCCATGGCATTCCATTCCATTCGTGTGCATTCCATTCCATTCCGTTCCATTCGGGTCCATTGCATTCCATTCCATTCCGGTCCATTCCATTCCATTCCATTCCATTCCATTCCATTCCCGTCCATTCGGGTCCATTCCATTCCATTCCATTCGTGTCCATTCCATTCCATTCCGTTTCATTCGGTTCCATTCCACTCCATTCAGGTCCATTCCATTCCATTCCATTCCGTTCGATTCCATTCCATTCGTGTCCATTCCTTTCCATTCCATTCCATTCGGGTCCGTTCCATTCCATTCCATTCCATTCGGGTCCATTCCGTTCCATTCCATTCCATACGAGTCCATTCCATTCCATTCCTTTCCATTCCATTCCATTCCGGTCCATTCCATTCCATTCATTCCTTTTGGGTACGTTCCGTTCCATTCCATTCCATTCTGGTCCATTCCATTCCATTCCACTTGGGTCCATTCCATTCCATTCCATTCCATTCGGGTCCATTCCATTCCATTCCATTCATTTCCGTTCCGTTCCATTCCATTCCATTCCATTCGGTTCCATTCCTTTCCATCCCATTCCATTCGGGTCCCTTCCGTTCCATTCCAATCCATTCGTGTAGATTCCATTCCATTCCATTCCATTTGTGTCCCTTCCGTTCCATTCCATTCCGTTCGGGTCCATTCCGTTCCATTCCATTCCATTCTGGTCCATTACATTCCATTCGTGTCCTTTCCGTTCCATTCCGTTCCATTCGGGTCCATTCCGTTCCATTCCGTTCCATTCGGGTCCATTCCGTTCCATTCCATTCCATTCCATTCGGGTCCATTTCGTTCCATTCCTTCCCATTCGGGTCCGTACCGTTCCATTCCATTCCATTCGGGACTGTTCCATACCATTCCATTCCATTTTGTTCCGTTCTGTTCCATTCCATTCCATTCTGGTCCGTTACCTTCCATTCCATTCCATACGGGTCCATTCCTCTCCATTCCGTTCCACTGAGGTTCATTCCATTCCGTTCGGGTCCATTCCATTCCATTCCATTCCATTCCATTCCATTCCATTCCGTTCCATTCCGTTAAATTCCATTCAATTCCATTCCATTCCATTCGGGTCCATTCCATTCCATTTTGTCCATTGCACTCCATTCGGGTCCGTTAACTTCCACTCAATTCCATTCGGGTCCATTCCATTGCATTTCATTCCATTCGGGTCCATTCCGTTCCACTGCATTCCATTCGGGTCCATTCCATTCCATTCCATTCCATTTGGGTCCATTCCATGACATTCCATTCCATTCGTGTGCATTCCATTCCATTCCGTTCCATTCGGGTCCATTGCATTCCATTCCATTCCGGTCCATTCCATTCCATTCCATTCCATTCCATTCCGGTTCATTCGGCTCCATTCCATTCCATTCCATTCGTGTCCATTCCATTCCATTCCGTTTCATTCGGTTCCATTCCACTCCATTCAGGTCCATTCCATTACATTCCATTCGTTTCCATTCCATTCCATTCGGGTCCATTCCTTTCCATTCCATTCCATTCGGGTCCGTTCCATTCCATTCCATTCCATTCGGGTCCATTCCGTTCAATTCCATTCCACTCTGGTCCATTCCATTCCATTCCGTTCCATTCCATTCCATTACGTTCCATTCCATCCCATTCATTCCTTTCGGGTACGTTCCGTTCCATTCCATTCCATTCTGGTCCATTCCATTCCATTCCACTCGGGTCCATTCCATTCCATTCCGTTCCATTCGGGTCCATTCCATTTCGTTCCATTCCACTCGGGTCCATTCCATTCCATTCCATTCCATTCGTTTCCATTCTATTCCGTTCCCTTCCATTCGGGTCCATTCCGTTCCATTCCATTCCATTCGGTTCCATTCCGCTCTATTCCATTCCATTCGGGTCCATTCCGTTCCATTCCATTCCATTAGTTTCCCTTCCGTTCCATTGCATTCCATTCGAGTCCATTCCGTTCCCTTCCGTTCCATTCGGGTCCATTCCGTTCCATTCCATTACATTCGGGTCCGTTCCGTTGCATTCCGTTCCATTCGGGTCCCTTCCATTCCATTCCATTCCATTCCATTCGTGTCTGTTCCGTTCCATTCCATTCCATTGGGTTCCGTTCTGTTCCATTCCATTACATTCCATTCGTGTCCCTTCCGATCCATTCCATTCCATTCGGGTCCATTCCGTTCCATTCCGTTCCATTCGGGTCCATTCCGTTCCATTCCATTCCATTCCATTTGGGTCCATTCCGTTCCATTCAATTCCATTCGGGTCCATTCCTTTCCATTCCATTCCTTTCGTGTCCTTTCCGATCCATTCCGTTCCTTTCGGGTCCATTCCGTTCCATTCCGTTCCATTCGGGTCCATTCCGTTCCATTCCATTCCATTCCATTCGGGTCCATTTCGTTCCATTCCGTCCCATTCGGGTCCGTACCGTTCCATTCCATTCCATTCGGGACTGTTCCATACCATTCCATTCCATTTTGTTCCGTTCTGTTCCATTCTATTCCATTCTGGTCCGTTACCTTCCATTCCATTCCATCCGGGCCATTCCATTCCATTCCGTTCCACTGAGGTTCATTCCATTCCGTTCGGGTCCATTCCATTCCATTTTGTCCATTGCATTCCATTCGGTTCCGTTAACTTCCACTCAGTTCCATTCGGGTCCATTCCATTGCATTTCAATCCATTCGGGTCCATTCCGTTCCATTGCATTCCATTCGGGTCCATTCAATTAAATTCCATTCCATTCGGGTCCATTCCATGACATTCCATTCCATTCGTGTGCATTCCATTCCATTCCGTTCCATTCGGGTCCATTCCATTCCATTCCATTCCGGACCATTCCATTCCATTCCATTCCATTCCATTCCGGTCCATTAGGGTCCATTCCATTCCATTCCATTCCATTCGTGTCCATTCCATTCCATTCCGTTTCATTCGGTGCCATTCCACTCCATTCTGGTCCATTCCATTCCATTCCATTCAGTTCCATTCCATTCCATTCGGGTCCATTCCGTTCCATTCCATTCCATTCCGGTCCATTCCTTTCCATTCCATTCCTTTCGGGTACGTTCCGTTCCATTCCATTCCATTCTGGTCCATTCCATTCCATTCCACTCGGGTCCATTCCATTCCATTCCATTCCATTCGGGTCCATTCCATTCCATTCCATTCCACTCGGGTCCATTCCATTCCATTCCATTCCATTCCATTCGTTTCCATTCCATTCCATTCCATTCCATTCGGGTCCTTTCCATTCCATTCGGGTCCATTCCATTCCATTCCATTCCTTTCGGTTCCATTCCGCTCTATTCCATTCCAATCGGGTCCATTCCGTTCCATTCCATTCCATTAGTTTCCCTTCCGTTCCATTCCATTCCATTCCATTCGGGTCCGTTCCGTTTCATTCCATTACATTCGGGTCCGTTCCGTTGCATTCCATTCCACTCGGGTCCGTTCCATTCCATTCCATTCCATTCGGGTCTGTTCCGTTCCATTCCATTCCATTGGGTTCCGTTCTGTTCCATTCCATTACATTCCTTTCGGGTCCGTTCCCTTCCATTCCATTCCATTCGAGTCCATGCCGTTGCATTTCATTACATTCGGGTCCATTTCATTCCATTACATTTCATTCGTGTCGATGCCATTCCATTCCATTCCATTGAGGTCCACTCCATTCCATTCGGGTCCATTCCATTCCATTCCACTACATTACATTCCATTCCATTCGGGTCCATTTCTTTCCATTACATTCCTTTCGGATCGATGCCATTCCATTCCATTCCATTGAGGTCCACTCCATTCCATTCGGGTCCATTCCATTCCATTCCACTACATTACATTCCATTCCATTCCAGTCCATTCCATTCCATTCCACTCAATTCCATTCCATTTCATTCGGGTCCATTCCATTCCATTCCGTTCCATTCTGGTCCATTCCTTTCCATTCAGGTCCATCCCATTGCATTCCATTCCATTCCATTCCATTCCGGTCCATTCCATTCCATTCCATTCCTTTCAGGTAAATTCCATTCAATTCCGTTCCATTCCATTCCATTCCATTCCATTCGGTTGCATTCCATTCCATTCGATTCCATTCCGGTCCATTCCATTCCATTCCATTCAATTCCATTCCGTTCCATTCAGGTCCATTCCATTCCATTCCATTCGATTCGGGTCCGTTCCATTCCATTATATTCCATTGGAGTCCCTTCCGTTCCATTACATTCCATTCGGGTCCGTTGCATTCCATTCCATTCCATTCCGGTCCATTCCGTTCCATTCCATTCCATTCCGCTCCTTTCCGTTCCATTCCACTCCATTCGGGTCCCTTCCGTTCCATTCCATTCCATTCGTGTCCCTTTCATTCCATTCCATTCCATTCGGGTCCATTCCGTTCCATTCCATTTCTTTTGGGTCCATTCCGTTCCATTCCATTCCATTCGGGTCCATTCCATTCCATTCGTGTCCTTTCCGTTCCATTCCGTTCCATTCGGGTCCATTCCGTTCCATTCCGTTCCATTCGGGTCCATTCCGTTCCATTCCATTCCATTCCATTCGGGTCCATTTCATTCCATTCCTTCCCATTCGGGTCCGTACCGTTCCATTCCATTCCATTCGGGTCCATTCCGTTTCATTCCATTACATTCGGGTCCGTTCCGTTGCATTCCATTCCATTCGGGTCCGTTCCATTCCATTCCATTCCATTCGGGTCTGTTCCGTTCCATTCCATTCCACTGGGTGACGTTCTGTTCCTTTCCATTACATTCCTTTCGGGTCCGTTCCCTTCCATTCCATTCCATTCGGGTCCATGCCGTTGCATTTCATTCCATTCGGGTCCATTTCATTCCATTACATTCCATTCGGGTCGATGCCATTCCATTCCATTCCATTGAGGTAAACTCCATTCCATTCGGGTCCATTCCATTCCATTCCACTACATTACATTCCATTCCATTCCAGTCCATTCCATTCCATTCCACTCAATTCCATTCCATTTCATTCGGGTCCATTCCATTCCATTCCGTTCCATTCGGGTCCATTCCGTTCCATTCAGGTCCATCCCATTGCATTCCATTCCATTCCATTCCTTTCAGGAAAATTCCATTCAATTCTGTTCCATTCCATTCCATTCCATTCCATTCGGTTCCATTCCATTCCATTCCATTCCATTCCATTCCATTCCGGTCCATTCCATTCCATTCCATTCAATTCCATTCCGTTCCATTCGGGTCCATTCCATTCCATTCCATTCCATTCGGGTCCGTTCCATTCCATTATATTCCATTGGAGTCCCTTCCGTTCCATTACATTCCATTCGGGTCCGTTCCATTCCATTCCATTCCATTCCATTCCATTCCGGTCCATTCCGTTCCATTCCATTCCATTCCGCTCCATTCCGTTCCATTCCACTCCATTCGGGTCCCTTCCGTTCCATTCCATTCCATTCGTGTCCCTTTCATTCCATTCCATTCCATTCGGGTCCATTCCGTTCCATTCCATTTCTTTTGGGTCCATTCCGTTCCATTCCATTCCATTCGGGTCCATTCCATTCCATTCGTGTCCTTTCCGTTCCATTCCGTTCCATTCGGGTCCATTCCGTTCCATTCCGTT
Source organism: Gorilla gorilla gorilla (assembly GCF_029281585.2). Classification (NCBI taxonomy): domain Eukaryota; kingdom Metazoa; phylum Chordata; class Mammalia; order Primates; family Hominidae; genus Gorilla; species Gorilla gorilla. The sequence continues at coordinate 61,309,835 of NC_073239.2, forward strand.
CCATTCGGGTCCATTCCGTTCCATTCCATTCCATTCCATTCGGGTCCATTTCGTTCCATTCCTTCCCATTCGGGTCCGTACCGTTCCATTCCATTCCATTCGGGTCCATTCCGTTTCATTCCATTACATTCGGGTCCGTTCCATTGCATTCCGTTCCATTCGGGTCCGTTCCATTCCATTCCATTCCATTCGGGTCTGTTCCGTTCCATTCCATTCCATTGGGTGCCGTTCTGTTCCATTCCATTACATTCCTTTCGGGTCCATGCCGTTGCATTTCATTCCATTCGCGTCCATTTCATTCCATTACATTCCATTCGGGTCGATGCCATTCCATTCCATTCCATTGAGGTCCACTCCATTCCATTCGGGTCCATTCCATTCCATTCCACTACATTACATTCCATTCCATTCCAGTCCATTCCATTCCATTCCACTCAATTCCATTCCATTTCTTTCGGGTCCATTCCATTCCATTCCGTTCCATTTGGGTCCATTCCGTTCCATTCAGGTCCATCCCATTGCATTCCATTCCATTCCATTCCTTTCAGGAAAATTCCATTCAATTCCGTTCCATTCCATTCCATTCCATTCCATTCGGTTCCATTCCATTCCATTCCATTCCATTCCGGTCCATTCCATTCCATTCCATTCAATTCCATTCCGTTCCATTCGGGTCCATTCCATTCCATTCCATTCCATTCGGGTCCGTTCCATTCCATTATATTCCATTGGAGTCCCTTCCGTTCCATTACATTCCATTCGGGTCCGTTCCATTCCATTCCATTCCATTCCATTCCATTCCATTCCATTCCATTCCGGTCCATTCCGTTCCATTCCATTCCATTCCGCTCCATTCCATTCCATTCCACTCCATTCGGGTCCCCTCCGTTCCATTCCATTCCATTCGTGTCCCTTTCATTCCATTCCATTCCATTCGGGTCCATTCCGTTCCATTCCATTTCTTTTGGGTCCATTCCGTTCCATTCCATTCCATTCGGGTCCATTCCATTCCATTCGTGTCCTTTCCGTTCCATTCCGTTCCATTCGGGTCCATTCCGTTCCATTCCGTTCCATTCCATTCGGGTCCATTTCGTTCCATTCCTTCCCATTCGGGTCCGTACCGTTCCATTCCATTCCATTCGGGACTGTTCCATACCATTCCATTCCATTTTGTTCCGTTCTGTTCCATTCCATTCCATTCTGGTCCGTTACCTTCCATTCCATTCCATACGGGTCCATTCCTCTCCATTCCGTTCCACTGAGGTTCATTCCATTCCGTTCGGGTCCATTCCATTCCATTCCATTCCATTCCATTCCATTCCGTTCCATTCCGTTCAATTCCATTCAATTCCATTCCATTCCATTCGGGTCCATTCCATTCCATTTTGTCCATTGCATTCCATTCGGGTCCGTTAACTTCCACTCAATTCCATTCGGGTCCATTCCACTGCATTTCATTCCATTCGGGTCCATTCCGTTCCACTGCATTCCATTCGGGTCCATTCCATTCCATTCCATTCCATTTGGGTCCATTCCATGGCATTCCATTCCATTCGTGTGCATTCCATTCCATTCCGTTCCATTCGGGTCCATTGCATTCCATTCCATTCCGGTCCATTCCATTCCATTCCATTCCATTCCCGTCCATTCGGGTCCATTCCATTCCATTCCATTCGTGTCCATTCCATTCCATTCCGTTTCATTCGGTTCCATTCCACTCCATTCAGGTCCATTCCATTCCATTCCATTCCGTTCGATTCCATTCCATTCGTGTCCATTCCTTTCCATTCCATTCCATTCGGGTCCGTTCCATTCCATTCCATTCCATTCGGGTCCATTCCGTTCCATTCCATTCCATACGAGTCCATTCCATTCCATTCCTTTCCATTCCATTCCATTCCGGTCCATTCCATTCCATTCATTCCTTTCGGGTACGTTCCGTTCCATTCCATTCCATTCTGGTCCATTCCATTCCATTCCACTTGGGTCCATTCCATTCCATTCCATTCCATTCGGGTCCATTCCATTCCATTCCATTCATTTCCGTTCCGTTCCATTCCATTCCATTCCATTCGGTTCCATTCCTTTCCATCCCATTCCATTCGGGTCCCTTCCGTTCCATTCCAATCCATTCGTGTAGATTCCATTCCATTCCATTCCATTTGTGTCCCTTCCGTTCCATTCCATTCCGTTCGGGTCCATTCCGTTCCATTCCATTCCATTCGGGTCCATTACATTCCATTCGTGTCCTTTCCGTTCCATTCCGTTCCATTCGGGTCCATTCCGTTCCATTCCGTTCCATTCGGGTCCATTCCGTTCCATTCCATTCCATTCCATTCGGGTCCATTTCGTTCCATTCCTTCCCATTCGGGTCCGTACCGTTCCATTCCATTCCATTCGGGACTGTTCCATACCATTCCATTCCATTTTGTTCCGTTCTGTTCCATTCCATTCCATTCTGGTCCGTTACCTTCCATTCCATTCCATACGGGTCCATTCCTCTCCATTCCGTTCCACTGAGGTTCATTCCATTCCGTTCGGGTCCATTCCATTCCATTCCATTCCATTCCATTCCGTTCCATTCCGTTCAATTCCATTCAATTCCATTCCATTCCATTCGGGTCCATTCCATTCCATTTTGTCCATTGCATTCCATTCGGGTCCGTTAACTTCCACTCAATTCCATTCGGGTCCATTCCATTGCATTTCATTCCATTCGGGTCCATTCCGTTCCACTGCATTCCATTCGGGTCCATTCCATTCCATTCCATTCCATTTGGGTCCATTCCATGGCATTCCATTCCATTCGTGTGCATTCCATTCCATTCCGTTCCATTCGGGTCCATTGCATTCCATTCCATTCCGGTCCATTCCATTCCATTCCATTCCATTCCATTCCCGTCCATTCGGGTCCATTCCATTCCATTCCATTCGTGTCCATTCCATTCCATTCCGTTTCATTCGGTTCCATTCCACTCCATTCAGGTCCATTCCATTCCATTCCATTCCGTTCGATTCCATTCCATTCGTGTCCATTCCTTTCCATTCCATTCCATTCGGGTCCGTTCCATTCCATTCCATTCCATTCGGGTCCATTCCGTTCCATTCCATTCCATACGAGTCCATTCCATTCCATTCCTTTCCATTCCATTCCATTCCGGTCCATTCCATTCCATTCATTCCTTTCGGGTACGTTCCGTTCCATTCCATTCCATTCTGGTCCATTCCATTCCATTCCACTTGGGTCCATTCCATTCCATTCCATTCCATTCGGGTCCATTCCATTCCATTCCATTCATTTCCGTTCCGTTCCATTCCATTCCATTCCATTCGGTTCCATTCCTTTCCATCCCATTCCATTCGGGTCCCTTCCGTTCCATTCCAATCCATTCGTGTAGATTCCATTCCATTCCATTCCATTTGTGTCCCTTCCGTTCCATTCCATTCCGTTCGGGTCCATTCCGTTCCATTCCATTCCATTCGGGTCCATTACATTCCATTCGTGTCCTTTCCGTTCCATTCCGTTCCATTCGGGTCCATTCCGTTCCATTCCGTTCCATTCGGGTCCATTCCGTTCCATTCCATTCCATTCCATTCGGGTCCATTTCGTTCCATTCCTTCCCATTCGGGTCCGTACCGTTCCATTCCATTCCATTCGGGACTGTTCCATACCATTCCATTCCATTTTGTTCCGTTCTGTTCCATTCCATTCCATTCTGGTCCGTTACCTTCCATTCCATTCCATACGGGTCCATTCCTCTCCATTCCGTTCCACTGAGGTTCATTCCATTCCGTTCGGGTCCATTCCATTCCATTCCATTCCATTCCATTCCATTCCATTCCGTTCCATTCCGTTAAATTCCATTCAATTCCATTCCATTCCATTCGGGTCCATTCCATTCCATTTTGTCCATTGCACTCCATTCGGGTCCGTTAACTTCCACTCAATTCCATTCGGGTCCATTCCATTGCATTTCATTACATTCGGGTCCATTCCGTTCCACTGCATTCCATTCGGGTCCATTCCATTCCATTCCATTCCATTTGGGTCCATTCCATGACATTCCATTCCATTCGTGTGCATTCCATTCCATTCCGTTCCATTCGGGTCCATTGCATTCCATTCCATTCCGGTCCATTCCATTCCATTCCATTCCATTCCATTCCGGTTCATTCGGCTCCATTCCATTCCATTCCATTCGTGTCCATTCCATTCCATTCCGTTTCATTCGGTTCCATTCCACTCCATTCAGGTCCATTCCATTACATTCCATTCGTTTCCATTCCATTCCATTCGGGTCCATTCCTTTCCATTCCATTCCATTCGGGTCCGTTCCATTCCATTCCATTCCATTCGGGTCCATTCCGTTCAATTCCATTCCACTCTGGTCCATTCCATTCCATTCCGTTCCATTCCATTCCATTACGTTCCATTCCATCCCATTCATTCCTTTCGGGTACGTTCCGTTCCATTCCATTCCATTCTGGTCCATTCCATTCCATTCCACTCGGGTCCATTCCATTCCATTCCGTTCCATTCGGGTCCATTCCATTTCGTTCCATTCCGCTCGGGTCCATTCCATTCCATTCCATTCCATTCGTTTCCATTCTATTCCGTTCCCTTCCATTCGGGTCCATTCCGTTCCATTCCATTCCATTCGGTTCCATTCCGCTCTATTCCATTCCATTCGGGTCCATTCCATTCCATTCCATTCCATTAGTTTCCCTTCTGTTCCATTGCATTCCATTCGAGTCCATTCCGTTCCCTTCCGTTCCATTCGGGTCCATTCCGTTCCATTCCATTACATTCGGGTCCGTTCCATTGCATTCCGTTCCATTCGGGTCCCTTCCATTCCATTCCATTCCATTCCATTCGTGTCTGTTCCGTTCCATTCCATTCCATTGGGTTCCGTTCTGTTCCATTCCATTACATTCCATTCGTGTCCCTTCCGATCCATTCCATTCCATTCGGGTCCATTCCGTTCCATTCCGTTCCATTCGGGTCCATTCCGTTCCATTCCATTCCATTCCATTTGGGTCCATTCCGTTCCATTCCATTCCATTCGGGTCCATTCCTTTCCATTCCATTCCTTTCGTGTCCTTTCCGATCCATTCCGTTCCTTTCGGGTCCATTCCGTTCCATTCCGTTCCATTCGGGTCCATTCCGTTCCATTCCATTCCATTCCATTCGGGTCCATTTCGTTCCATTCCGTCCCACTCGGGTCCGTACCGTTCCATTCCATTCCATTCGGGACTGTTCCATACCATTCCATTCCATTTTGTTCCGTTCTGTTCCATTCTATTCCATTCTGGTCCGTTACCTTCCATTCCATTCCATCCGGGCCATTCCATTCCATTCCGTTCCACTGAGGTTCATTCCATTCCGTTCGGGTCCATTCCATTCCATTTTGTCCATTGCATTCCATTCGGTTCCGTTAACTTCCACTCAGTTCCATTCGGGTCCATTCCATTGCATTTCAATCCATTCGGGTCCATTCCGTTCCATTGCATTCCATTCGGGTCCATTCAATTAAATTCCATTCCATTCGGGTCCATTCCATGACATTCCATTCCATTCGTGTGCATTCCATTCCATTCCGTTCCATTCCATTTCTTTTGGGTCCATTCCGTTCCATTCCATTCCATTCGGGTCCATTCCATTCCATTCGTGTCCTTTCCGTTCCGTTCCGTTCCATTCGGGTCCATTCCGTTCCATTCCGTTCCATTCGGGTCCATTCCGTTCCATTCCATTCCATTCGGGTCCATTCCATTCCATTCGTGTCCTTTCCGTTCCATTCCGTTCCATTCGGGTCCATTTCGTTCCATTCCGTTCCATTCGGGTCCATTCCGTTCCATTCCATTCCATTCCATTCGGGTCCATTTCATTCCATTCCTTCCCATTCGGGTCCGTACCGTTCCATTCCATTCCATTCGGGTCCATTCCGTTTCATTCCATTACATTCGGGTCCGTTCCGTTGCATTCCATTCCATTCGGGTCCGTTCCATTCCATTCCATTCCATTCGGGTCTGTTCCGTTCCATTCCATTCCACTGGGTGACGTTCTGTTCCTTTCCATTACATTCCTTTCGGGTCCGTTCCCTTCCATTCCATTCCATTCGGGTCCATGCCGTTGCATTTCATTCCATTCGGGTCCATTTCATTCCATTACATTCCATTCGGGTCGATGCCATTCCATTCCATTCCATTGAGGTAAACTCCATTCCATTCGGGTCCATTCCATTCCATTCCACTACATTACATTCCATTCCATTCCAGTCCATTCCATTCCATTCCACTCAATTCCATTCCATTTCATTCGGGTCCATTCCATTCCATTCCGTTCCATTTGGGTCCATTCCGTTCCATTCAGGTCCATCCCATTGCATTCCATTCCATTCCATTCCTTTCAGGAAAATTCCATTCAATTCTGTTCCATTCCATTCCATTCCATTCCATTCGGTTCCATTCCATTCCATTCCATTCCATTCCATTCCGGTCCATTCCATTCCATTCCATTCAATTCCATTCCGTTCCATTCGGGTCCATTCCATTCCATTCCATTCCATTCGGGTCCGTTCCATTCCATTATATTCCATTGGAGTCCCTTCCGTTCCATTACATTCCATTCGGGTCCGTTCCATTCCATTCCATTCCATTCCATTCCATTCCATTCCGGTCCATTCCGTTCCATTCCATTCCATTCCGCTCCCTTCCGTTCCATTCCACTCCATTCGGGTCCCTTCCGTTCCATTCCATTCCATTCGTGTCCCTTTCATTCCATTCCATTCCATTCGGGTCCATTCCGTTCCATTCCATTTCTTTTGGGTCCATTCCGTTCCATTCCATTCCATTCGGGTCCATTCCATTCCATTCGTGTCCTTTCCGTTCCTTTCCGTTCCATTCTGGTCCATTCCGTTCCATTCCGTTCCATTCGGGTCCATTCCGTTCCATTCCATTCCATTCCATTCGGGTCCATTTCGTTCCATTCCTTCCCATTCGGGTCCGTACCGTTCCATTCCATTCCATTCGGGTCCATTCCGTTTCATTCCATTACATTCGGGTCCGTTCCATTGCATTCCGTTCCATTCGGGTCCGTTCCATTCCATTCCATTCCATTCGGGTCTGTTCCGTTCCATTCCATTCCATTGGGTGCCGTTCTGTTCCATTCCATTACATTCCTTTCGGGTCCGTTCCCTTCCATTCCATTCCATTCGGGTCCATGCCGTTGCATTTCATTCCATTCGCGTCCATTTCATTCCATTACATTCCATTCGGGTCGATGCCATTCCATTCCATTCCATTGAGGTCCACTCCATTCCATTCGGGTCCATTCCATTCCGTTCCACTACATTACATTCCATTCCATTCCAGTCCATTCCATTCCATTCCACTCAATTCCATTCCATTTCATTCGGGTCCATTCCATTCCATTCCGTTCCATTTGGGTCCATTCCGTTCCATTCAGGTCCATCCCATTGCATTCCATTCCATTCCATTCCTTTCAGGAAAATTCCATTCAATTCCGTTCCATTCCATTCCATTCCATTCCATTCCATTCGGTTCCATTCCATTCCATTCCATTCCATTCCGGTCCATTCCATTCCATTCCATTCAATTCCATTCCGTTCCATTCGGGTCCATTCCATTCCATTCCATTCCATTCGGGTCCGTTCCATTCCATTATATTCCATTGGAGTCCCTTCCGTTCCATTACATTCCATTCGGGTCCGTTCCATTCCATTCCATTCCATTCCATTCCATTCCATTCCGGTCCATTCCGTTCCATTCCATTCCATTCCGCTCCATTCCATTCCATTCCACTCCATTCGGGTCCCCTCCGTTCCATTCCATTCCATTCGTGACCCTTTCATTCCATTCCATTCCATTCGGGTCCATTCCGTTCCATTCCATTTCTTTTGGGTCCATTCCGTTCCATTCCATTCCATTCGGGTCCATTCCATTCCATTCGTGTCCTTTCCGTTCCATTCCGTTCCATTCGGGTCCATTCCGTTCCATTCCGTTCCATTCCATTCGGGTCCATTTCGTTCCATTCCTTCCCATTCGGGTCCGTACCGTTCCATTCCATTCCATTCGGGACTGTTCCATACCATTCCATTCCATTTTGTTCCGTTCTGTTCCATTCCATTCCATTCTGGTCCGTTACCTTCCATTCCATTCCATACGGGTCCATTCCTCTCCATTCCGTTCCACTGAGGTTCATTCCATTCCGTTCGGGTCCATTCCATTCCATTCCATTCCATTCCATTCCATTCCGTTCCATTCCGTTCAATTCCATTCAATTCCATTCCATTCCATTCGGGTCCATTCCATTCCATTTTGTCCATTGCATTCCATTCGGGTCCGTTAACTTCCACTCAATTCCATTCGGGTCCATTCCATTGCATTTCATTCCATTCGGGTCCATTCCGTTCCACTGCATTCCATTCGGGTCCATTCCATTCCATTCCATTCCATTTGGGTCCATTCCATGGCATTCCATTCCATTCGTGTGCATTCCATTCCATTCCGTTCCATTCGGGTCCATTGCATTCCATTCCATTCCGGTCCATTCCATTCCATTCCATTCCATTCCATTCCCGTCCATTCGGGTCCATTCCATTCCATTCCATTCGTGTCCATTCCATTCCATTCCGTTTCATTCGGTTCCATTCCACTCCATTCAGGTCCATTCCATTCCATTCCATTCCGTTCGATTCCATTCCATTCGTGTCCATTCCTTTCCATTCCATTCCATTCGAGTCCGTTCCATTCCATTCCATTCCATTCGGGTCCATTCCGTTCCATTCCATTCCATACGAGTCCATTCCATTCCATTCCTTTCCATTCCATTCCATTCCGGTCCATTCCATTCCATTCATTCCTTTCGGGTACGTTCCGTTCCATTCCATTCCATTCTGGTCCATTCCATTCCATTCCACTTGGGTCCATTCCATTCCATTCCATTCCATTCGGGTCCATTCCATTCCATTCCATTCATTTCCGTTCCGTTCCATTCCATTCCATTCCATTCGGTTCCATTCCTTTCCATCCCATTCCATTCGGGTCCCTTCCGTTCCATTCCAATCCATTCGTGTAGATTCCATTCCATTCCATTCCATTTGTGTCCCTTCCGTTCCATTCCATTCCGTTCGGGTCCATTCCGTTCCATTCCATTCCATTCGGGTCCATTACATTCCATTCGTGTCCTTTCCGTTCCATTCCGTTCCATTCGGGTCCATTCCGTTCCATTCCGTTCCATTCGGGTCCATTCCGTTCCATTCCATTCCATTCCATTCGGGTCCATTTCGTTCCATTCCTTCCCATTCCGGTCCGTACCGTTCCATTCCATTCCATTCGGGACTGTTCCATACCATTCCATTCCATTTTGTTCCGTTCTGTTCCATTCCATTCCATTCTGGTCCGTTACCTTCCATTCCATTCCATACGGGTCCATTCCTCTCCATTCCGTTCCACTGAGGTTCATTCCATTCCGTTCGGGTCCATTCCATTCCATTCCATTCCATTCCATTCCATTCCATTCCATTCCATTCCGTTCCATTCCGTTAAATTCCATTCAATTCCATTCCATTCCATTCGGGTCCATTCCATTCCATTTTGTCCATTGCACTCCATTCGGGTCCGTTAACTTCCACTCAATTCCATTCGGGTCCATTCCATTGCATTTCATTACATTCGGGTCCATTCCGTTCCACTGCATTCCATTCGGGTCCATTCCATTCCATTCCATTCCATTTGGGTCCATTCCATGACATTCCATTCCATTCGTGTGCATTCCATTCCATTCCGTTCCATTCGGGTCCATTGCATTCCATTCCATTCCGGTCCATTCCATTCCATTCCATTCCATTCCATTCCGGTTCATTCGGCTCCATTCCATTCCATTCCATTCGTGTCCATTCCATTCCATTCCGTTTCATTCGGTTCCATTCCACTCCATTCAGGTCCATTCCATTACATTCCATTCGTTTCCATTCCATTCCATTCGGGTCCATTCCTTTCCATTCCATTCCATTCGGGTCCGTTCCATTCCATTCCATTCCATTCGGGTCCATTCCGTTCAATTCCATTCCACTCTGGTCCATTCCATTCCATTCCGTTCCATTCCATTCCATTACGTTCCATTCCATCCCATTCATTCCTTTCGGGTACGTTCCGTTCCATTCCATTCCATTCTGGTCCATTCCATTCCATTCCACTCGGGTCCATTCCATTCCATTCCGTTCCATTCGGGTCCATTCCATTTCGTTCCATTCCACTCGGGTCCATTCCATTCCATTCCATTCCATTCGTTTCCATTCTATTCCGTTCCCTTCCATTCGGGTCCATTCCGTTCCATTCCATTCCATTCGGTTCCATTCCGCTCTATTCCATTCCATTCGGGTCCATTCCGTTCCATTCCATTCCATTAGTTTCCCTTCCGTTCCATTGCATTCCATTCGAGTCCATTCCGTTCCCTTCCGTTCCATTCGGGTCCATTCCGTTCCATTCCATTACATTCGGGTCCGTTCCGTTGCATTCCGTTCCATTCGGGTCCCTTCCATTCCATTCCATTCCATTCCATTCGTGTCTGTTCCGTTCCATTCCATTCCATTGGGTTCCGTTCTGTTCCATTCCATTACATTCCATTCGTGTCCCTTCCGATCCATTCCATTCCATTCGGGTCCATTCCGTTCCATTCCGTTCCATTCGGGTCCATTCCGTTCCATTCCATTCCATTCCATTTGGGTCCATTCCGTTCCATTCCATTCCATTCGGGTCCATTCCTTTCCATTCCATTCCTTTCGTGTCCTTTCCGATCCATTCCGTTCCTTTCGGGTCCATTCCGTTCCATTCCGTTCCATTCGGGTCCATTCCGTTCCATTCCATTCCATTCCATTCGGGTCCATTTCGTTCCATTCCGTCCCACTCGGGTCCGTACCGTTCCATTCCATTCCATTCGGGACTGTTCCATACCATTCCATTCCATTTTGTTCCGTTCTGTTCCATTCTATTCCATTCTGGTCCGTTACCTTCCATTCCATTCCATCCGGGCCATTCCATTCCATTCCGTTCCACTGAGGTTCATTCCATTCCGTTCGGGTCCATTCCATTCCATTTTGTCCATTGCATTCCATTCGGTTCCGTTAACTTCCACTCAGTTCCATTCGGGTCCATTCCATTGCATTTCAATCCATTCGGGTCCATTCCGTTCCATTGCATTCCATTCGGGTCCATTCAATTAAATTCCATTCCATTCGGGTCCATTCCATGACATTCCATTCCATTCGTGTGCATTCCATTCCATTCCGTTCCATTCCATTTCTTTTGGGTCCATTCCGTTCCATTCCATTCCATTCCATTCGGGTCCATTCCATTCCATTCGTGTCCTTTCCGTTCCGTTCCGTTCCATTCGGGTCCATTCCGTTCCATTCCGTTCCATTCGGGTCCATTCCGTTCCATTCCATTCCATTCGGGTCCATTCCATTCCATTCGTGTCCTTTCCGTTCCATTCCGTTCCATTCGGGTCCATTTCGTTCCATTCCGTTCCATTCGGGTCCATTCCGTTCCATTCCATTCCATTCCATTCGGGTCCATTTCATTCCATTCCTTCCCATTCGGGTCCGTACCGTTCCATTCCATTCCATTCGGGTCCATTCCGTTTCATTCCATTACATTCGGGTCCGTTCCGTTGCATTCCATTCCATTCGGGTCCGTTCCATTCCATTCCATTCCATTCGGGTCTGTTCCGTTCCATTCCATTCCACTGGGTGACGTTCTGTTCCTTTCCATTACATTCCTTTCGGGTCCGTTCCCTTCCATTCCATTCCATTCGGGTCCATGCCGTTGCATTTCATTCCATTCGGGTCCATTTCATTCCATTACATTCCATTCGGGTCGATGCCATTCCATTCCATTCCATTGAGGTAAACTCCATTCCACTCGGGTCCATTCCATTCCATTCCACTACATTACATTCCATTCCATTCCAGTCCATTCCATTCCATTCCACTCAATTCCATTCCATTTCATTCGGGTCCATTCCATTCCATTCCGTTCCATTCGGGTCCATTCCGTTCCATTCAGGTCCATCCCATTGCATTCCATTCCATTCCATTCCTTTCAGGAAAATTCCATTCAATTCTGTTCCATTCCATTCCATTCCATTCCATTCGGTTCCATTCCATTCCATTCCATTCCATTCCATTCCGGTCCATTCCATTCCATTCCATTCAATTCCATTCCGTTCCATTCGGGTCCATTCCATTCCATTCCATTCCATTCGGGTCCGTTCCATTCCATTATATTCCATTGGAGTCCCTTCCGTTCCATTACATTCCATTCGGGTCCGTTCCATTCCATTCCATTCCATTCCATTCCATTCCATTCCATTCCGGTCCATTCCGTTCCATTCCATTCCATTCCGCTCCATTCCGTTCCATTCCACTCCATTCGGGTCCCTTCCGTTCCATTCCATTCCATTCGTGTCCCTTTCATTCCATTCCATTCCATTCGGGTCCATTCCGTTCCATTCCATTTCTTTTGGGTCCATTCCGTTCCATTCCATTCCATTCGGGTCCATTCCATTCCATTCGTGTCCTTTCCGTTCCATTCCGTTCCATTCTGGTCCATTCCGTTCCATTCCGTTCCATTCGGGTCCATTCCGTTCCATTCCATTCCATTCCATTCGGGTCCATTTCGTTCCATTCCTTCCCATTCGGGTCCGTACCGTTCCATTCCATTCCATTCGGGTCCATTCCGTTTCATTCCATTACATTCGGGTCCGTTCCATTGCATTCCGTTCCATTCGGGTCCGTTCCATTCCATTCCATTCCATTCGGGTCTGTTCCGTTCCATTCCATTCCATTGGGTGCCGTTCTGTTCCATTCCATTACATTCCTTTCGGGTCCGTTCCCTTCCATTCCATTCCATTCGGGTCCATGCCGTTGCATTTCATTCCATTCGCGTCCATTTCATTCCATTACATTCCATTCGGGTCGATGCCATTCCATTCCATTCCATTGAGGTCCACTCCATTCCATTCGGGTCCATTCCATTCCATTCCACTACATTACATTCCATTCCATTCCATTCCATTCCATTCCGGTCCATTCCGTTCCATTCCATTCCATTCCGCTCCATTCCGTTCCATTCCACTCCATTCGGGTCCCTTCCGTTCCATTCCATTCCATTCGTGTCCCTTTCATTCCATTCCATTCCATTCGGGTCCATTCCGTTCCATTCCATTTCTTTTGGGTCCATTCCGTTCCATTCCATTCCATTCGGGTCCATTCCATTCCATTCGTGTCCTTTCCGTTCCATTCCGTTCCATTCGGGTCCATTCCGTTCCATTCCGTTCCATTCCATTCGGGTCCATTTCGTTCCATTCCTTCCCATTCGGGTCCGTACCGTTCCATTCCATTCCATTCGGGACTGTTCCATACCATTCCATTCCATTTTGTTCCGTTCTGTTCCATTCCATTCCATTCTGGTCCGTTACCTTCCATTCCATTCCATACGGGTCCATTCCTCTCCATTCCGTTCCACTAAGGTTCATTCCATTCCGTTCGGGTCCATTCCATTCCATTCCATTCCATTCCATTCCATTCCGTTCCATTCCGTTCAATTCCATTCAATTCCATTCCATTCCATTCGGGTCCATTCCATTCCATTTTGTCCATTGCATTCCATTCGGGTCCGTTAACTTCCACTCAATTCCATTCGGGTCCATTCCATTGCATTTCATTCCATTCGGGTCCATTCCGTTCCACTGCATTCCATTCGGGTCCATTCCATTCCATTCCATTCCATTTGGGTCCATTCCATGGCATTCCATTCCATTCGTGTGCATTCCATTCCATTCCGTTCCATTCGGGTCCATTGCATTCCATTCCATTCCGGTCCATTCCATTCCATTCCATTCCATTCCATTCCCGTCCATTCGGGTCCATTCCATTCCATTCCATTCGTGTCCATTCCATTCCATTCCGTTTCATTCGGTTCCATTCCACTCCATTCAGGTCCATTCCATTCCATTCCATTCCGTTCGATTCCATTCCATTCGTGTCCATTCCTTTCCATTCCATTCCATTCGGGTCCGTTCCATTCCATTCCATTCCATTCGGGTCCATTCCGTTCCATTCCATTCCATACGAGTCCATTCCATTCCATTCCTTTCCATTCCATTCCATTCCGGTCCATTCCATTCCATTCATTCCTTTTGGGTACGTTCCGTTCCATTCCATTCCATTCTGGTCCATTCCATTCCATTCCACTTGGGTCCATTCCATTCCATTCCATTCCATTCGGGTCCATTCCATTCCATTCCATTCATTTCCGTTCCGTTCCATTCCATTCCATTCCATTCGGTTCCATTCCTTTCCATCCCATTCCATTCGGGTCCCTTCCGTTCCATTCCAATCCATTCGTGTAGATTCCATTCCATTCCATTCCATTTGTGTCCCTTCCGTTCCATTCCATTCCGTTCGGGTCCATTCCGTTCCATTCCATTCCATTCGGGTCCATTACATTCCATTCGTGTCCTTTCCGTTCCATTCCGTTCCATTCGGGTCCATTCCGTTCCATTCCGTTCCATTCGGGTCCATTCCGTTCCATTCCATTCCATTCCATTCGGGTCCATTTCGTTCCATTCCTTCCCATTCGGGTCCGTACCGTTCCATTCCATTCCATTCGGGACTGTTCCATACCATTCCATTCCATTTTGTTCCGTTCTGTTCCATTCCATTCCATTCTGGTCCGTTACCTTCCATTCCATTCCATACGGGTCCATTCCTCTCCATTCCGTTCCACTGAGGTTCATTCCATTCCGTTCGGGTCCATTCCATTCCATTCCATTCCATTCCATTCCATTCCATTCCATTCCGTTCCATTCCGTTAAATTCCATTCAATTCCATTCCATTCCATTCGGGTCCATTCCATTCCATTTTGTCCATTGCACTCCATTCGGGTCCGTTAACTTCCACTCAATTCCATTCGGGTCCATTCCATTGCATTTCATTCCATTCGGGTCCATTCCGTTCCACTGCATTCCATTCGGGTCCATTCCATTCCATTCCATTCCATTTGGGTCCATTCCATGACATTCCATTCCATTCGTGTGCATTCCATTCCATTCCGTTCCATTCGGGTCCATTGCATTCCATTCCATTCCGGTCCATTCCATTCCATTCCATTCCATTCCATTCCGGTTCATTCGGCTCCATTCCATTCCATTCCATTCGTGTCCATTCCATTCCATTCCGTTTCATTCGGTTCCATTCCACTCCATTCAGGTCCATTCCATTACATTCCATTCGTTTCCATTCCATTCCATTCGGGTCCATTCCTTTCCATTCCATTCCATTCGGGTCCGTTCCATTCCATTCCATTCCATTCGGGTCCATTCCGTTCAATTCCATTCCACTCTGGTCCATTCCATTCCATTCCGTTCCATTCCATTCCATTACGTTCCATTCCATCCCATTCATTCCTTTCGGGTACGTTCCGTTCCATTCCATTCCATTCTGGTCCATTCCATTCCATTCCACTCGGGTCCATTCCATTCCATTCCGTTCCATTCGGGTCCATTCCATTTCGTTCCATTCCACTCGGGTCCATTCCATTCCATTCCATTCCATTCGTTTCCATTCTATTCCGTTCCCTTCCATTCGGGTCCATTCCGTTCCATTCCATTCCATTCGGTTCCATTCCGCTCTATTCCATTCCATTCGGGTCCATTCCGTTCCATTCCATTCCATTAGTTTCCCTTCCGTTCCATTGCATTCCATTCGAGTCCATTCCGTTCCCTTCCGTTCCATTCGGGTCCATTCCGTTCCATTCCATTACATTCGGGTCCGTTCCGTTGCATTCCGTTCCATTCGGGTCCCTTCCATTCCATTCCATTCCATTCCATTCGTGTCTGTTCCGTTCCATTCCATTCCATTGGGTTCCGTTCTGTTCCATTCCATTACATTCCATTCGTGTCCCTTCCGATCCATTCCATTCCATTCGGGTCCATTCCGTTCCATTCCGTTCCATTCGGGTCCATTCCGTTCCATTCCATTCCATTCCATTTGGGTCCATTCCGTTCCATTCCATTCCATTCGGGTCCATTCCTTTCCATTCCATTCCTTTCGTGTCCTTTCCGATCCATTCCGTTCCTTTCGGGTCCATTCCGTTCCATTCCGTTCCATTCGGGTCCATTCCGTTCCATTCCATTCCATTCCATTCGGGTCCATTTCGTTCCATTCCGTCCCACTCGGGTCCGTACCGTTCCATTCCATTCCATTCGGGACTGTTCCATACCATTCCATTCCATTTTGTTCCGTTCTGTTCCATTCTATTCCATTCTGGTCCGTTACCTTCCATTCCATTCCATCCGGGCCATTCCATTCCATTCCGTTCCACTGAGGTTCATTCCATTCCGTTCGGGTCCATTCCATTCCATTTTGTCCATTGCATTCCATTCGGTTCCGTTAACTTCCACTCAGTTCCATTCGGGTCCATTCCATTGCATTTCAATCCATTCGGGTCCATTCCGTTCCATTGCATTCCATTCGGGTCCATTCAATTAAATTCCATTCCATTCGGGTCCATTCCATGACATTCCATTCCATTCGTGTGCATTCCATTCCATTCCGTTCCATTCGGGTCCATTCCATTCCATTCCATTCCGGACCATTCCATTCCATTCCATTCCATTCCATTCCGGTCCATTCGGGTCCATTCCATTCCATTCCATTCCATTCGTGTCCATTCCATTCCATTCCGTTTCATTCGGTGCCATTCCACTCCATTCTGGTCCATTCCATTCCATTCCATTCAGTTCCATTCCATTCCATTCGGGTCCATTCCGTTCCATTCCATTCCATTCCGGTCCATTCCTTTCCATTCCATTCCTTTCGGGTACGTTCCGTTCCATTCCATTCCATTCTGGTCCATTCCATTCCATTCCACTCGGGTCCATTCCATTCCATTCCATTCCATTTGGGTCCATTCCATTCCATTCCATTCCACTCGGGTCCATTCCATTCCATTCCATTCCATTCCATTCGTTTCCATTCCATTCCATTCCATTCCATTCGGGTCCTTTCCATTCCATTCGGGTCCATTCCATTCCATTCCATTCCTTTCGGTTCCATTCCGCTCTATTCCATTCCAATCGGGTCCATTCCGTTCCATTCCATTCCATTAGTTTCCCTTCCGTTCCATTCCATTCCATTCCATTCGGGTCCGTTCCGTTTCATTCCATTACATTCGGGTCCGTTCCGTTGCATTCCATTCCACTCGGGTCCGTTCCATTCCATTCCATTCCATTCGGGTCTGTTCCGTTCCATTCCATTCCATTGGGTTCCGTTCTGTTCCATTCCATTACATTCCTTTCGGGTCCGTTCCCTTCCATTCCATTCCATTCGAGTCCATGCCGTTGCATTTCATTACATTCGGGTCCATTTCATTCCATTACATTTCATTCGTGTCGATGCCATTCCATTCCATTCCATTGAGGTCCAGTCCATTCCATTCGGGTCCATTCCATTCCATTCCACTACATTACATTCCATTCCATTCGGGTCCATTTCTTTCCATTACATTCCTTTCGGATCGATGCCATTCCATTCCATTCCATTGAGGTCCACTCCATTCCATTCGGGTCCATTCCATTCCATTCCACTACATTACATTCCATTCCATTCCAGTCCATTCCATTCCATTCCACTCAATTCCATTCCATTTCATTCGGGTCCATTCCATTCCATTCCGTTCCATTCTGGTCCATTCCTTTCCATTCAGGTCCATCCCATTGCATTCCATTCCATTCCATTCCATTCCGGTCCATTCCATTCCATTCCATTCCTTTCAGGTAAATTCCATTCAATTCCGTTCCATTCCATTCCATTCCATTCCATTCGGTTGCATTCCATTCCATTCGATTCCATTCCGGTCCATTCCATTCCATTCCATTCAATTCCATTCCGTTCCATTCAGGTCCATTCCATTCCATTCCATTCGATTCGGGTCCGTTCCATTCCATTATATTCCATTGGAGTCCCTTCCGTTCCATTACATTCCATTCGGGTCCGTTGCATTCCATTCCTTTCCATTCCATTCCGGTCCATTCCGTTCCATTCCATTCCATTCCGCTCCATTCCCTTCCATTCCACTCCATTCGGCTCCATTCCATTCCATTCCATTCAATTCGTGTCCCTTCCATTCCATAACATTCCATTCGGGTCCATTCCATTCCATTCCATTCCACTCGGGTCCCTTCCGTTCCATTCCATTCCATTCGTGTCCCTTCCGTTCCATTCCATTCCATTCGGGTCCATTCCGTTCCATTCCATTCCATTCGGGTCCATTCCTTTCCATTGCATTCCATTCGGGTCCGTTCCGTTCCATTCCATTCCATTCGGGTCCATTCCGTTCCATTCCATTCCATTCGGGTCCATTCCTTTCCATTGCATTCCATTCCATTCCATTCCGGTCCATTCCATTCCATTCCATTCCATTCCTTTCGGGTCCATTCTGTTCTATTCCGTTCCATTCCATTCCATTCGGGTCCATTCCATTCCATTTCATTCCATTCCGGTCCATTCCATTCAATTCCATTCAGGTCCATTCCATTCTATTCCATTCGGGTCCAGTCTATTCCATTCTGCTCCATTCCATTCCATTCCATTCCATTCCATTCAGGTCCATTCCATTCCATTCCGTTCCATTCGGGTCCATTCCATTCCATTCAGCTCCATTCCATTCCATTCTGGTCCAATCCATTGCATTCCATTCCATTCCATTCCATTGCATTCCGGTCCTTTCCATTCCATTCCATACCATTCGGGTCCATTCCATTCCATTCCATTCCATTCGGGTCCATTCCGTTCTATTCCATTTCTTTCGGGTCCGTTCCATTCCATTCCATTCCATTCGGGTCCATTCCATTCCATTCCATTTCTTTCGGGTCCTTTCCGTTCCATTCCATTCCATTCGGTTCCCTTCCCTTCCATTCCATTCCACTCGGGTCCATGCCGTTGCATTTCATCCCATTCGGGTCCATTCCGTTCCATTACATTCCATTTGGGTCCATGCCATTCCATTCCGTTGCATTGAGGTCCATTCCTTTCCACTCGGGTCCATTCCATTCCATTCCATTCCATTCCATTCCATTCCGGTCCATTCCATTCAATTCCATTCAACTCCATTCCATTCCATTCGGGTCCATTCCATTCCATTCCATTCCATTCCATTCCATTCCATTCCATTCCATTCCATTCCATTCCATTCAATTCCATTCAACTCCATTCCATTCCATTCGGGTCCATTTCATTACATTCCATTCCATTCCTGTCCATTCCTTTCCATTCCATTCAATACCATTCCGTTCCGTTCGGGTCCATTCCATTCCATTCCATTCTGGTCCTTTCCATTCCATTCCATTCCATTCCATTCCATTCCATTCCATTCCATTCCATCCCATTCCATTGCATTCCATTCGGGTCCATGCCATTCCATTCGGTTCCATTCCGTTCCATTCCATTCGGGTCAATACCGTTCCATTCCATTCCATTCCTGTCCATTCCATTCCATTCCATTCCTTTCGGGTCCATTCCATTCAATTCCGTTCTATTCCATTCCATTCGGGTCCATTCCATTTCATTCCATTTCATTCCATTCCGGTCCATTGCATTCAATTCCATTCAGGTCCATTCCATTCTATTCCATTCGGGTCCATTCTATTCCCTTCCGCTCCATTCCATTCCATTCCATTCCATTCCATTCAGGTCCATTCCATTCCATTCCATTCCATTCTGGTCCAATCCCTTCCATTCCATTCCATTCCATTCCATTCCATTCCATTCCATTCCATTCCATTCCATTCGGGTCCATTCCATTCCATTCCATTCCATTCGGGTCCATTCCATTCCATTCCATTTCTTTCGGGTCCGTTCCATTCCATTCCATTCCATTCGGGTCCATTCCATTCCATTCCATTTCTTTCGGGTCCTTTCCGTTCCATTCCATTCCATTCGGTTCCCTTCCCTTCCATTCCATTCCATTCGGGTCCATGCCGTTGCATTTCATCCCATTCAGGTCCATTCCGTTCCATTACATTCCATTTGGGTCCATGCCATTCCATTCCTTTCCGGTCCATTCCATTCCATTCCATTCAACTCCATTCCATTCCATTCGGGTCCATTCCTTTCCATTCCGTTCCATTCGGGTCCATTGCATTCCATTCGTGTCCATCCCATTCCATTCCATTCCATTCCATTCCATTCCATTCCATTCCGGTCCATTCCATTCCATTCCATTCCTCTCAGGTCCATTCCATTCAATTCCACTCCATTCCATTCCATTCCATTCCATTCGGGTCCATTTCATTCCATTCCATTCCATTCCGGTCCATTCCATTCCATTCCATTCCATTCAATACCATTCCGTTCCATTCGGGTCCATTCCATTCCATTCCATTCCATTCTGGTCCTTTCCATTCCATTCCATTCCATTCCATCCCATTCCATTGCATTCCATTCGGGTCCATTCCATTCCATTCTGTTCCATTCCGTTCCATTCCATTCGGGTCAATTCCGTTCCATTCCATTCCATTCCTGTCCATTCCATTCCATTCCATTCCTTTCGGGTCCATTCCATTCAATTCCGTTCCATTCCATTCCATTCGTGTCCATTCCATTCCATTCGGGTCCATTCCATTCCATTCAGGTCCATTGCATTAAATTCCATTCCATTCCAATCGATTCGGGTCCATTGCATTCCATTCGGGTACATTCCATTCCATTCCATTCCATTCGGGTCCCTTCCGTTCCATTCCATTCCATTCGGGTCCGTTCCGTTCCGTTCCATTCCATTCCATTCGGGTCCGTTCCATTCCATTCCATTCCACTCGGGTCCGTTCCGTTCCATTCCATTCCATTCGTTTCCGTTCCATTGCATTCCATTCCATTCGGTTCCATTCCTTTCCATTCCATTCCATTCGGGTCCCTTCCGTTCCATTCCAATGCATTCGTGTAGATTCCGTTCCATTCCATTCCATTCGTGTCCCTTCCTTTCCATTCCATTCCATTCGGGTCCATTCCGTTCCATTCCATTCCATTCGGGTCCATTCCATTCCATTCGTGTCCTTTCCGTTCCATTCCGTTCCATTCGGGTCCATTCCGTTCCATTCCGTTCCATTTGGGTCCATTCCGTTCCTTTCCATTCCATTCCATTCGGGTCCATTTCGTTCCATTCCGTCCCATTCGGGTCCGTACCGTTCCATTCCATTCCATTCGGGCCTGTTCCATGCCATTCCATTCCATTTTGTTCCGTTCTGTTCCATTGCATTCCATTCCATTCTGGTCCGTTCCCTTCCATTCCATTCCATTCGGGTCCATGCCATTGCATTTCATTCCATTCGGGTCCATTTCGTTCCATTACATTCCATTCGGGTCGATGCCATTCCATTCCATTCCATTGAGGTCCACTCCATTCCATTCGGGTCCATTCCATTCCATTCCATTACATTCCATATCATTCCATTCCAGTCCATTCCATTCCATTCCACTGAATTCCATTCCATTTCATTCGGGTCCATTCCATTCCATTCCGTTCCATTCGGGTCCGTTCCGTTCCATTCGGGTCCATCCCATTGCATTCCATTCCATTCTGGTCCATTGCATTCCATTCCATTCCTTTCAGGTAAATTCCATTCAATTCCGTTCCATTCCATTCCATTCCATTCCATTCGGTTCCATTCCATTCCATTCCATTCCATTCCGGTCCATTCCATTCCATTCATTTCCATTCCGTTCCATTCGGGTCCATTCCATTCCATTATATTCCATTGGAGTCCCTTCCGTTCCATTACATTCCATTCGGGTCCCTTCCGTTCCATTCCAATCCATTCGTGTCCATTCCGTTCCATTCCATTCCATTCGTGTCCCTTCCGTTCCATTCCATTCCATTCGGGTCCATTCCGTTCCATTCCATTCCATTCGGGTCCATTCCATTCCATTCGGGTCCATTCCATTCCATTCAGGTCCATTGCATTAAATTCCATTCCATTCGGGTCCATTCCATTCCATTCGGGTCCCTTCCGTTCCATTCCATTCCATTCCATTCGGGTCCGTTCCGTTCCATTCCATTCCATTCGGGTCCGTTCCATTCCATTCCATGCCACTCGGGTCCGTTCCGTTCCATTCCATTCCATTTATTTCCGTTCCGTTCCATTCCATTCCATTCCATTCGGTTCCATTCCTTTCCATCCCATTCCATTCGGGTCCCTTCCGTTCCATTCCAATCCATTCGTGTAGATTCCATTCCATTCCATTCCATTTGTGTCCCTTCCGTTCCATTCCATTCCATTCGGGTCCATTCCATTCCATTCCATTCCATTCGGGTCCATTACATTCCATTCGTGTCCTTTCCGTTCCATTCCGTTCCATTCGGGTCCATTCCGTTCCATTCCGTTCCATTCGGGTCCATTCCGTTCCATTTCATTCCATTCCATTCGGGTCCATTTCGTTCCATTCCTTCCCATTCGGGTCCGTACCGTTCTATTCCATTCCATTCGGGACTGTTCCATACCATTCCATTCCATTTTGTTCCGTTCTGTTCCATTCCATTCCATTCTGGTCCGTTACCTTCCATTCCATTCCATACGGGTCCATTCCTCTCCATTCCGTTCCACTGAGGTTCATTCCATTCCGTTCGGGTCCATTCCATTCCATTCCATTCCATTCCGTTCCGTTCCATTCCGTTAAATTCCATTCAATTCCATTCCATTCCATTCGGGTCCATTCCATTCCATTTTGTCCATTGCACTCCATTCGGGTCCGTTAACTTCCACTCAATTCCATTCGGGTCCATTCCATTGCATTTCATTCCATTCGGGTCCATTCCGTTCCACTGCATTCCATTCGGGTCCATTCCATTCCATTCCATTCCATTTGGGTCCATTCCATGGCATTCCATTCCATTCGTGTGCATTCCATTCCATTCCGTTCCATTCGGGTCCATTGCATTCCATTCCATTCCGGTCCATTCCATTCCATTCCATTCCATTCCGGTCCATTCGGGTCCATTCCATTCCATTCCATTCGTGTCCATTCCATTCCATTCCGTTTCATTCGGTTCCATTCCACTCCATTCAGGTCCATTCCATTACATTCCATTCCGTTCCATTCCATTCCATTCGTGTCCATTCCTTTCCATTCCATTCCATTCGGGTCCGTTCCATTCCATTCCATTCCATTCGGGTCCATTCCGTTCAATTCCATTCCACTCTGGTCCATTCCATTCCATTCCGTTCCATTCCATTCCATTACGTTCCATTCCATCCCATTCATTCCTTTCGGGTACGTTCCGTTCCATTCCATTCCATTCTGGTCCATTCCATTCCATTCCACTCGGGTCCATTCCATTCCATTCCATTCCATTCGGGTCCATTCCATTTCGTTCCATTCCACTCGGGTCCATTCCATTCCATTCCATTCCATTCGTTTCCATTCTATTCCATTCCCTTCCATTCGGGTCCATTCCGTTCCATTCCATTCCATTCGGTTCCATTCCGCTCTATTCCATTCCATTCGGGTCCATTCCGTTCCATTCCATTCCATTAGTTTCCCTTCCGTTCCATTGCATTCCATTCGAGTCCATTCCGTTCCCTTCCGTTCCATTCAGGTCCATTCCGTTCCATTCCATTACATTCGGGTCCGTTCCGTTGCATTCCGTTCCATTCGGGTCCCTTCCATTCCATTCCATTCCATTCCATTCGTGTCTGTTCCGTTCCATTCCATTCCATTGGGTTCCGTTCTGTTCCATTCCATTACATTCCATTCGGGTCCGTTCCCTTCCATTCCATTCCATTCGGGTCCATGCCGTTGCATTTCATTCCATTCGGGTCCATTTCGTTCCATTACATTCCATTCGGGTCGATGCCATTCCATTCCATTCCATTGAGGTCCACTCCATTCCATTCGGGTCCATTCCATTCCATTCCATTCCATTCCATTCCATTCCAGTCCATTCCATTCCATTCCACTCAATTCCATTCCATTTCATTCGGGTCCATTCCATTCCATTCCATTCCATTCGGGTCCATTCCGTTCCATTCGGGTCCATCCCATTCCATTCCATTCCATTCCATTCGGGTCCATGCCGTTGCATTTCATTCCATTCGGGTCCATTTCATTCCATTACATTCCATTCAGGTCGATGCCATTCCATTCCATTCCATTGAGGTCCACTCCATTCCATTCGGGTCCATTCCATTCCATTCCACTACCTTACATTCCATTCCATTCCAGTCCATTCCATTCCATTCCACTCAATTCCATTCCATTTCATTCGGGTCCATTCCATTCCATCCCGTTCCATTCGGGTCCATTCGGTTCCATTCAGGTCCATCCCATTGCATTCCATTCCATTCCATTCCTTTCAGGAAAATTCCATTCAATTCCGTTCCATTCCATTCCATTCCATTCCATTCGGTTCCATTCCATTCCATTCCATTCCATTCCGGTCCATTCCATTCCATTCCATTCCATTCCATTCCATTCCATTCCGTTCCATTCGGGTCCATTCCATTCCATTCCATTCCATTCGGGTCCGTTCCATTCCATTATATTCCATTGGAGTCCCTTCCGTTCCATTACATTCCATTCGGGTCCGTTCCATTCCATTCCATTCCATTCCGGTCCATTCCGTTCCATTCCATTCCATTCCGCTCCATTCCGTTCCATTCCACTCCATTCGGGTCCCTTCCGTTCCATTCCATTCCATTCGTGTCCCTTTCATTCCATTCCATTCCATTCGGGTCCATTCCGTTCCATTCCATTTCTTTTGGGTCCATTCCGTTCCATTCCATTCCATTCGGGTCCATTCCATTCCATTCGTGTCCTTTCCGTTCCATTCCGTTCCATTCGGGTCCATTCCGTTCCATTCCGTTCCATTCGGGTCCATTCCGTTCCATTCCATTCCATTCCATTCGGGTCCATTTCATTCCATTCCTTCCCATTCGGGTCCGTACCGTTCCATTCCATTCCATTCGGGTCCATTCCGTTTCATTCCATTACATTCGGGTCCGTTCCGTTGCATTCCATTCCATTCGGGTCCGTTCCATTCCATTCCATTCCATTCGGGTCTGTTCCGTTCCATTCCATTCCACTGGGTGACGTTCTGTTCCTTTCCATTACATTCCTTTCGGGTCCGTTCCCTTCCATTCCATTCCATTCGGGTCCATGCCGTTGCATTTCATTCCATTCGGGTCCATTTCATTCCATTACATTCCATTCGGGTCGATGCCATTCCATTCCATTCCATTGAGGTAAACTCCATTCCATTCGGGTCCATTCCATTCCATTCCACTACATTACATTCCATTCCATTCCAGTCCATTCCATTCCATTCCACTCAATTCCATTCCATTTCATTCGGGTCCATTCCATTCCATTCCGTTCCATTCGGGTCCATTCCGTTCCATTCAGGTCCATCCCATTGCATTCCATTCCATTCCATTCCTTTCAGGAAAATTCCATTCAATTCTGTTCCATTCCATTCCATTCCATTCCATTCGGTTCCATTCCATTCCATTCCATTCCATTCCATTCCATTCCGGTCCATTCCATTCCATTCCATTCAATTCCATTCCGTTCCATTCGGGTCCATTCCATTCCATTCCATTCCATTCGGGTCCGTTCCATTCCATTATATTCCATTGGAGTCCCTTCCGTTCCATTACATTCCATTCGGGTCCGTTCCATTCCATTCCATTCCATTCCATTCCATTCCGGTCCATTCCGTTCCATTCCATTCCATTCCGCTCCATTCCGTTCCATTCCACTCCATTCGGGTCCCTTCCGTTCCATTCCATTCCATTCGTGTCCCTTTCATTCCATTCCATTCCATTCGGGTCCATTCCGTTCCATTCCATTTCTTTTGGGTCCATTCCGTTCCATTCCATTCCATTCGGGTCCATTCCATTCCATTCGTGTCCTTTCCGTTCCATTCCGTTCCATTCGGGTCCATTCCGTTCCATTCCGTTCCATTCGGGTCCATTCCGTTCCATTCCATTCCATTCCATTCGGGTCCATTTCGTTCCATTCCTTCCCATTCGGGTCCGTACCGTTCCATTCCATTCCATTCGGGTCCATTCCGTTTCATTCCATTACATTCGGGTCCGTTCCATTGCATTCCGTTCCATTCGGGTCCGTTCCATTCCATTCCATTCCATTCGGGTCTGTTCCGTTCCATTCCATTCCATTGGGTGCCGTTCTGTTCCATTCCATTACATTCCTTTCGGGTCCATGCCGTTGCATTTCATTCCATTCGCGTCCATTTCATTCCATTACATTCCATTCGGGTCGATGCCATTCCATTCCATTCCATTGAGGTCCACTCCATTCCATTCGGGTCCATTCCATTCCATTCCACTACATTACATTCCATTCCATTCCAGTCCATTCCATTCCATTCCACTCAATTCCATTCCATTTCTTTCGGGTCCATTCCATTCCATTCCGTTCCATTTGGGTCCATTCCGTTCCATTCAGGTCCATCCCATTGCATTCCATTCCATTCCATTCCTTTCAGGAAAATTCCATTCAATTCCGTTCCATTCCATTCCATTCCATTCCATTCGGTTCCATTCCATTCCATTCCATTCCATTCCGGTCCATTCCATTCCATTCCATTCAATTCCATTCCGTTCCATTCGGGTCCATTCCATTCCATTCCATTCCATTCGGGTCCGTTCCATTCCATTATATTCCATTGGAGTCCCTTCCGTTCCATTACATTCCATTCGGGTCCGTTCCATTCCATTCCATTCCATTCCATTCCATTCCATTCCATTCCATTCCGGTCCATTCCGTTCCATTCCATTCCATTCCGCTCCATTCCATTCCATTCCACTCCATTCGGGTCCCCTCCGTTCCATTCCATTCCATTCGTGTCCCTTTCATTCCATTCCATTCCATTCGGGTCCATTCCATTCCATTCCATTTCTTTTGGGTCCATTCCGTTCCATTCCATTCCATTCGGGTCCATTCCATTCCATTCGTGTCCTTTCCGTTCCATTCCGTTCCATTCGGGTCCATTCCGTTCCATTCCGTTCCATTCCATTCGGGTCCATTTCGTTCCATTCCTTCCCATTCGGGTCCGTACCGTTCCATTCCATTCCATTCGGGACTGTTCCATACCATTCCATTCCATTTTGTTCCGTTCTGTTCCATTCCATTCCATTCTGGTCCGTTACCTTCCATTCCATTCCATACGGGTCCATTCCTCTCCATTCCGTTCCACTGAGGTTCATTCCATTCCGTTCGGGTCCATTCCATTCCATTCCATTCCATTCCATTCCATTCCGTTCCATTCCGTTCAATTCCATTCAATTCCATTCCATTCCATTCGGGTCCATTCCATTCCATTTTGTCCATTGCATTCCATTCGGGTCCGTTAACTTCCACTCAATTCCATTCGGGTCCATTCCACTGCATTTCATTCCATTCGGGTCCATTCCGTTCCACTGCATTCCATTCGGGTCCATTCCATTCCATTCCATTCCATTTGGGTCCATTCCATGGCATTCCATTCCATTCGTGTGCATTCCATTCCATTCCGTTCCATTCGGGTCCATTGCATTCCATTCCATTCCGGTCCATTCCATTCCATTCCATTCCATTCCCGTCCATTCGGGTCCATTCCATTCCATTCCATTCGTGTCCATTCCATTCCATTCCGTTTCATTCGGTTCCATTCCACTCCATTCAGGTCCATTCCATTCCATTCCATTCCGTTCGATTCCATTCCATTCGTGTCCATTCCTTTCCATTCCATTCCATTCGGGTCCGTTCCATTCCATTCCATTCCATTCGGGTCCATTCCGTTCCATTCCATTCCATACGAGTCCATTCCATTCCATTCCTTTCCATTCCATTCCATTCCGGTCCATTCCATTCCATTCATTCCTTTCGGGTACGTTCCGTTCCATTCCATTCCATTCTGGTCCATTCCATTCCATTCCACTTGGGTCCATTCCATTCCATTCCATTCCATTCGGGTCCATTCCATTCCATTCCATTCATTTCCGTTCCGTTCCATTCCATTCCATTCCATTCGGTTCCA
Organism: Gorilla gorilla gorilla; assembly: GCF_029281585.2. NCBI lineage: Eukaryota > Metazoa > Chordata > Mammalia > Primates > Hominidae > Gorilla > Gorilla gorilla. The sequence continues at coordinate 61,337,949 of NC_073239.2, forward strand.
TTCCTTTCCATCCCATTCCATTCGGGTCCCTTCCGTTCCATTCCAATCCATTCGTGTAGATTCCATTCCATTCCATTCCATTTGTGTCCCTTCCGTTCCATTCCATTCCGTTCGGGTCCATTCCGTTCCATTCCATTCCATTCGGGTCCATTACATTCCATTCGTGTCCTTTCCGTTCCATTCCGTTCCATTCGGGTCCATTCCGTTCCATTCCGTTCCATTCGGGTCCATTCCGTTCCATTCCATTCCATTCCATTCGGGTCCATTTCGTTCCATTCCTTCCCATTCGGGTCCGTACCGTTCCATTCCATTCCATTCGGGACTGTTCCATACCATTCCATTCCATTTTGTTCCGTTCTGTTCCATTCCATTCCATTCTGGTCCGTTACCTTCCATTCCATTCCATACGGGTCCATTCCTCTCCATTCCGTTCCACTGAGGTTCATTCCATTCCGTTCGGGTCCATTCCATTCCATTCCATTCCATTCCATTCCATTCCATTCCATTCCGTTAAATTCCATTCAATTCCATTCCATTCCATTCGGGTCCATTCCATTCCATTTTGTCCATTGCACTCCATTCGGGTCCGTTAACTTCCACTCAATTCCATTCGGGTCCATTCCATTGCATTTCATTACATTCGGGTCCATTCCGTTCCACTGCATTCCATTCGGGTCCATTCCATTCCATTCCATTCCATTTGGGTCCATTCCATGACATTCCATTCCATTCGTGTGCATTCCATTCCATTCCGTTCCATTCGGGTCCATTGCATTCCATTCCATTCCGGTCCATTCCATTCCATTCCATTCCATTCCATTCCGGTCCATTCGGCTCCATTCCATTCCATTCCATTCGTGTCCATTCCATTCCATTCCGTTTCATTCGGTTCCATTCCACTCCATTCAGGTCCATTCCATTACATTCCATTCCTTTCCATTCCATTCCATTCGGGTCCATTCCTTTCCATTCCATTCCATTCGGGTCCGTTCCATTCCATTCCATTCCATTCGGGTCCATTCCGTTCAATTCCATTCCACTCTGGTCCATTCCATTCCATTCCGTTCCATTCCATTCCATTACGTTCCATTCCATCCCATTCATTCCTTTCGGGTACGTTCCGTTCCATTCCATTCCATTCTGGTCCATTCCATTCCATTCCACTCGGGTCCATTCCATTCCATTCCGTTCCATTCGGGTCCATTCCATTTCGTTCCATTCCACTCGGGTCCATTCCATTCCATTCCATTCCATTCGTTTCCATTCTATTCCATTCCCTTCCATTCGGGTCCATTCCGTTCCATTCCATTCCATTCGGTTCCATTCCGCTCTATTCCATTCCATTCGGTTCCATTCCGTTCCATTCCATTCCATTAGTTTCCCTTCCGTTCCATTGCATTCCATTCGAGTCCATTCCGTTCCCTTCCGTTCCATTCGGGTCCATTCCGTTCCATTCCATTACATTCGGGTCCGTTCCGTTGCATTCCGTTCCATTCGGGTCCCTTCCATTCCATTCCATTCCATTCCATTCGTGTCTGTTCCGTTCCATTCCATTCCATTGGGTTCCGTTCTGTTCCATTCCATTACATTCCATTCGGGTCCGTTCCCTTCCATTCCATTCCATTCGGGTCCATGCCGTTGCATTTCATTCCATTCGGGTCCATTTCGTTCCATTACATTCCATTCGGGTCGATGCCATTCCATTCCATTCCATTGAGGTCCACTCCATTCCATTTGGGTCCATTCCATTCCATTCCATTCCATTCCATTCCATTCCAGTCCATTCCATTCCATTCCACTCAATTCCATTCCATTTCATTCGGGTCCATTCCATTCCATTCCATTCCATTCGGGTCCATTCCGTTCCATTCGGGTCCATCCCATTCCATTCCATTCCATTCCATTCGGGTCCATGCCGTTGCATTTCATTCCATTCGGGTCCATTTCATTCCATTACATTCCATTCAGGTCGATGCCATTCCATTCCATTCCATTGAGGTCCACTCCATTCCATTCGGGTCCATTCCATTCCATTCCACTACCTTACATTCCATTCCATTCCAGTCCATTCCATTCCATTCCACTCAATTCCATTCCATTTCATTCGGGTCCATTCCATTCCATCCCGTTCCATTCGGGTCCATTCCATTCCATTCCATTCCATTCGGGTCCGTTCCATTCCATTATATTCCATTGGAGTCCCTTCCGTTCCATTACATTCCATTCGGGTCCGTTCCAATCCATTCCATTCCATTCCGGTCCATTCCGTTCCATTCCATTCCATTCCGCTCCATTCCGTTCCATTCCACTCCATTCGGTTCCCTTCCGTTCCATTCCATTCCATTCGTGTCCCTTTCATTCCATTCCATTCCATTCGGGTCCATTCCGTTCCATTCCATTTCTTTTGGGTCCATTCCGTTCCATTCCATTCCATTCGGGTCCATTCCATTCGTGTCCTTTCCGTTCCATTCCGTTCCATTCGGGTCCATTCCGTTCCATTCCGTTCCATTCGGGTCCATTCCGTTCCATTCCATTCCATTCGGGTCCATTCCATTCCATTCGTGTCCTTTCCGTTCCATTCCGTTCCATTCGGGTCCATTTCGTTCCATTCCGTTCCATTCGGGTCCATTCCGTTCCATTCCATTCCATTCCATTCGGGTCCATTTCATTCCATTCCTTCCCATTCGGGTCCGTACCGTTCCATTCCATTCCATTCGGGTCCATTCCGTTTCATTCCATTACATTCGGGTCCGTTCCGTTGCATTCCATTCCATTCGGGTCCGTTCCATTCCATTCCATTCCATTCGGGTCTGTTCCGTTCCATTCCATTCCACTGGGTGACGTTCTGTTCCTTTCCATTACATTCCTTTCGGGTCCGTTCCCTTCCATTCCATTCCATTCGGGTCCATGCCGTTGCATTTCATTCCATTCGGGTCCATTTCATTCCATTACATTCCATTCGGGTCGATGCCATTCCATTCCATTCCATTGAGGTAAACTCCATTCCATTCGGGTCCATTCCATTCCATTCCACTACATTACATTCCATTCCATTCCAGTCCATTCCATTCCATTCCACTCAATTCCATTCCATTTCATTCGGGTCCATTCCATTCCATTCCGTTCCATTCGGGTCCATTCCGTTCCATTCAGGTCCATCCCATTGCATTCCATTCCATTCCATTCCTTTCAGGAAAATTCCATTCAATTCTGTTCCATTCCATTCCATTCCATTCCATTCGGTTCCATTCCATTCCATTCCATTCCATTCCATTCCGGTCCATTCCATTCCATTCCATTCAATTCCATTCCGTTCCATTCGGGTCCATTCCATTCCATTCCATTCCATTCGGGTCCGTTCCATTCCATTATATTCCATTGGAGTCCCTTCCATTCCATTACATTCCATTCGGGTCCGTTCCATTCCATTCCATTCCATTCCATTCCATTCCGGTCCATTCCGTTCCATTCCATTCCATTCCGCTCCATTCCGTTCCATTCCACTCCATTCGGGTCCTTTCCGTTCCATTCCGTTCCATTCGGGTCCATTCCGTTCCATTCCGTTCCATTCGGGTCCATTCCGTTCCATTCCATTCCATTCCATTCGGGTCCATTCCGTTCCATTCCATTCCATTCGGGTCCATTCCATTCCATTCGTGTCCTTTCCGTTCCATTCCGTTCCATTCGGGTCCATTCCGTTCCATTCCGTTCCATTTGGGTCCATTCCGTTCCTTTCCATTCCATTCCATTCGGGTCCATTTCGTTCCATTCCGTCCCATTCGGGTCCGTACCGTTCCATTCCATTCCATTCGGGCCTGTTCCTTGCCATTCCATTCCATTTTGTTCCGTTCTGTTCCATTCCATTCCATTCCATTCTGGTCCGTTCCCTTCCATTCCATTCCATTCGGGTCCATGCCGTTGCATTTCATTCCATTCGGGTCCATTTCGTTCCATTACATTCCATTCGGGTCGATGCCATTCCATTCCATTCCATTGAGGTCCACTCCATTCCATTCGGGTCCATTCCATTCCATTCCATTACATTCCATATCATTCCATTCCAGTCCATTCCATTCCATTCCACTGAATTCCATTCCATTTCATTCGGGTCCATTCCATTCCATTCCGTTCCATTCGGGTCCGTTCCGTTCCATTCGGGTCCATCCCATTGCATTCCATTCCATTCTGGTCCATTGCATTCCATTCCATTCCTTTCAGGTAAATTCCATTCAATTCCGTTCCATTCCATTCCATTCCATTCCATTCGGTTCCATTCCATTCCATACCATTCCATTCCGGTCCATTCCATTCCATTCATTTCCATTCCGTTCCATTCGGGTCCATTCCATTCCATTATATTCCATTGGAGTCCCTTCCGTTCCATTACATTCCATTCGGGTCCCTTCCGTTCCATTCCAATCCATTCGTGTCCATTCCGTTCCATTCCATTCCATTCGTGTCCCTTCCGTTCCATTCCATTCCATTCGGGTCCATTCCGTTCCATTCCATTCCATTCGGGTCCATTCCATTCCATTCGGGTCCATTCCATTCCATTCAGGTCCATTGCATTAAATTCCATTCCATTCGGGTCCATTCCATTCCATTCGGGTCCCTTCCGTTCCATTCCATTCCATTCCATTCGGGTCCGTTCCGTTCCATTCCATTCCATTCGGGTCCGTTCCATTCCATTCCATGCCACTCGGGTCCGTTCCGTTCCATTCCATTCCATTTATTTCCGTTCCGTTCCATTCCATTCCATTCCATTCGGTTCCATTCCTTTCCATCCCATTCCATTCGGGGCCCTTCCGTTCCATTCCAATCCATTCGTGTAGATTCCATTCCATTCCATTCCATTTGTGTCCCTTCCGTTCCATTCCATTCCATTCGGGTCCATTCCGTTCCATTCCATTCCATTCGGGTCCATTACATTCCATTCGTGTCCTTTCCGTTCCATTCCGTTCCATTCGGGTCCATTCCGTTCCATTCCGTTCCATTCGGGTCCATTCCGTTCCATTTCATTCCATTCCATTCGGGTCCATTTCGTTCCATTCCTTCCCATTCGGGTCCGTACCGTTCTATTCCATTCCATTCGGGACTGTTCCATACCATTCCATTCCATTTTGTTCCGTTCTGTTCCATTCCATTCCATTCTGGTCCGTTACCTTCCATTCCATTCCATACGGGTCCATTCCTCTCCATTCCGTTCCACTGAGGTTCATTCCATTCCGTTCGGGTCCATTCCATTCCATTCCATTCCATTCCGTTCCGTTCCATTCCGTTAAATTCCATTCAATTCCATTCCATTCCATTCGGGTCCATTCCATTCCATTTTGTCCATTGCACTCCATTCGGGTCCGTTAACTTCCACTCAATTCCATTCGGGTCCATTCCATTGCATTTCATTCCATTCGGGTCCATTCCGTTCCACTGCATTCCATTCGGGTCCATTCCATTCCATTCCATTCCATTTGGGTCCATTCCATGACATTCCATTCCATTCGTGTGCATTCCATTCCATTCCGTTCCATTCGGGTCCATTGCATTCCATTCCATTCCGGTCCATTCCATTCCATTCCATTCCATTCCGGTCCATTCGGGTCCATTCCATTCCATTCCATTCGTGTCCATTCCATTCCATTCCGTTTCATTCGGTTCCATTCCACTCCATTCAGGTCCATTCCATTACATTCCATTCCGTTCCATTCCATTCCATTCGTGTCCATTCCTTTCCATTCCACTCCATTCGGGTCCGTTCCATTCCATTCCATTCCATTCGGGTCCATTCCGTTCAATTCCATTCCACTCTGGTCCATTCCATTCCATTCCGTTCCATTCCATTCCATTACGTTCCATTCCATCCCATTCATTCCTTTCGGGTACGTTCCGTTCCATTCCATTCCATTCTGGTCCATTCCATTCCATTCCACTCGGGTCCATTCCATTCCATTCGGGTCCATTCCATTTCGTTCCATTCCACTCGGGTCCATTCCATTCCATTCCATTCCATTCGTTTCCATTCTATTCCATTCCCTTCCATTCGGGTCCATTCCGTTCCATTCCATTCCATTCGGTTCCATTCCGCTCTATTCCATTCCATTCGGGTCCATTCCGTTCCATTCCATTCCATTAGTTTCCCTTCCGTTCCATTGCATTCCATTCGAGTCCATTCCCTTCCCTTCCGTTCCATTCGGGTCCATTACGTTCCATTCCATTACATTCGGGTCCGTTCCGTTGCATTCCGTTCCATTCGGGTCCCTTCCATTCCATTCCATTCCATTCCATTCGTGTCTTTTCCGTTCCATTCCATTCCATTGGGTTCCGTTCTGTTCCATTCCATTACATTCCATTCGGGTCCGTTCCCTTCCATTCCATTCCATTCGGGTCCATGCCGTTGCATTTCATTCCATTCGGGTCCATTTCGTTCCATTACATTCCATTCGGGTCGATGCCATTCCATTCCATTCCATTGAGGTCCACTCCATTCCATTCGGGTCCATTCCATTCCATTCCATTCCATTCCATTCCATTCCAGTCCATTCCATTCCATTCCACTCAATTCCATTCCATTTCATTCGGGTCCATTCCATTCCATTCCATTCCATTCGGGTCCATTCCGTTCCATTCGGGTCCATCCCATTCCATTCCATTCCATTCCATTCGGGTCCATGCCGTTGCATTTCATTCCATTCGGGTCCATTTCATTCCATTACATTCCATTCAGGTCGATGCCATTCCATTCCATTCCATTGAGGTCCACTTCATTCCATTCGGGTCCATTCCATTCCATTCCACTACCTTACATTCCATTCCATTCCAGTCCATTCCATTCCATTCCACTCAATTCCATTCCATTTCATTCGGGTCCATTCCATTCCATCCCGTTCCATTCGGGTCCATTCGGTTCCATTCAGGTCCATCCCATTGCATTCCATTCCATTCCACTCCTTTCAGGAAAATTCCATTCAATTCCGTTCCATTCCATTCCATTCCATTCCATTCGGTTCCATTCCATTCCATTCCATTCCATTCCGGTCCATTCCATTCCATTCCATTCCATTCCATTCCATTCCATTCCGTTCCATTCGGGTCCATTCCATTCCATTCCATTCCATTCGGGTCCGTTCCATTCCATTATATTCCATTGGAGTCCCTTCCGTTCCATTACATTCCATTCGGGTCCGTTCCATTCCATTCCATTCCATTCCGGTCCATTCCGTTCCATTCCATTCCATTCCGCTCCATTCCGTTCCATTCCACTCCATTCGGGTCCCTTCCGTTCCATTCCATTCCATTCGTGTCCCTTTCATTCCATTCCATTCCATTCGGGTCCATTCCGTTCCATTCCATTTCTTTTGGGTCCATTCCGTTCCATTCCATTCCATTCGGGTCCATTCCATTCCATTCGTGTCCTTTCCGTTCCATTCCGTTCCATTCGGGTCCATTCCGTTCCATTCCGTTCCATTCGGGTCCATTCCGTTCCATTCCATTCCATTCGGGTCCATTCCATTCCATTCGTGTCCTTTCCGTTCCATTCCGTTCCATTCGGGTCCATTTCGTTCCATTCCGTTCCATTCGGGTCCATTCCGTTCCATTCCATTCCATTCCATTCGGGTCCATTTCATTCCATTCCTTCCCATTCGGGTCCGTACCGTTCCATTCCATTCCATTCGGGTCCATTCCGTTTCATTCCATTACATTCGGGTCCGTTCCGTTGCATTCCATTCCATTCGGGTCCGTTCCATTCCATTCCATTCCATTCGGGTCTGTTCCGTTCCATTCCATTCCACTGGGTGACGTTCTGTTCCTTTCCATTACATTCCTTTCGGGTCCGTTCCCTTCCATTCCATTCCATTCGGGTCCATGCCGTTGCATTTCATTCCATTCGGGTCCATTTCATTCCATTACATTCCATTCGGGTCGATGCCATTCCATTCCATTCCATTGAGGTAAACTCCATTCCATTCGGGTCCATTCCATTCCATTCCACTACATTACATTCCATTCCATTCCAGTCCATTCCATTCCATTCCACTCAATTCCATTCCATTTCATTCGGGTCCATTCCATTCCATTCCGTTCCATTCGGGTCCATTCCGTTCCATTCAGGTCCATCCCATTGCATTCCATTCCATTCCATTCCTTTCAGGAAAATTCCATTCAATTCTGTTCCATTCCATTCCATTCCATTCCATTCGGTTCCATTCCATTCCATTCCATTCCATTCCATTCCGGTCCATTCCATTCCATTCCATTCAATTCCATTCCGTTCCATTCGGGTCCATTCCATTCCATTCCATTCCATTCGGGTCCGTTCCATTCCATTATATTCCATTGGAGTCCCTTCCGTTCCATTACATTCCATTCGGGTCCGTTCCATTCCATTCCATTCCATTCCATTCCATTCCGGTCCATTCCGTTCCATTCCATTCCATTCCGCTCCATTCCGTTCCATTCCACTCCATTCGGGTCCCTTCCGTTCCATTCCATTCCATTCGTGTCCCTTTCATTCCATTCCATTCCATTCGGGTCCATTCCGTTCCATTCCATTTCTTTTGGGTCCATTCCGTTCCATTCCATTCCATTCGGGTCCATTCCATTCCATTCGTGTCCTTTCCGTTCCATTCCGTTCCATTCGGGTCCATTCCGTTCCATTCCGTTCCATTCGGGTCCATTCCGTTCCATTCCATTCCATTCCATTCGGGTCCATTTCGTTCCATTCCTTCCCATTCGGGTCCGTACCGTTCCATTCCATTCCATTCGGGTCCATTCCGTTTCATTCCATTACATTCGGGTCCATTCCATTGCATTCCGTTCCATTCGGGTCCGTTCCATTCCATTCCATTCCATTCGGGTCTGTTCCGTTCCATTCCATTCCATTGGGTGCCGTTCTGTTCCATTCCATTACATTCCTTTCGGGTCCATGCCGTTGCATTTCATTCCATTCGCGTCCATTTCATTCCATTACATTCCATTCGGGTCGATGCCATTCCATTCCATTCCATTGAGGTCCACTCCATTCCATTCGGGTCCATTCCATTCCATTCCACTACATTACATTCCATTCCATTCCAGTCCATTCCATTCCATTCCACTCAATTCCATTCCATTTCTTTCGGGTCCATTCCATTCCATTCCGTTCCATTTGGGTCCATTCCGTTCCATTCAGGTCCATCCCATTGCATTCCATTCCATTCCATTCCTTTCAGGAAAATTCCATTCAATTCCGTTCCATTCCATTCCATTCCATTCCATTCGGTTCCATTCCATTCCATTCCATTCCATTCCGGTCCATTCCATTCCATTCCATTCAATTCCATTCCGTTCCATTCGGGTCCATTCCATTCCATTCCATTCCATTCGGGTCCGTTCCATTCCATTATATTCCATTGGAGTCCCTTCCGTTCCATTACATTCCATTCGGGTCCGTTAAATTCCATTCCATTCCATTCCATTCCATTCCATTCCATTCCGGTCCATTCCGTTCCATTCCATTCCATTCCGCTCCATTCCATTCCATTCCACTCCATTCGGGTCCCCTCCGTTCCATTCCATTCCATTCGTGTCCCTTTCATTCCATTCCATTCCATTCGGGTCCATTCCGTTCCATTCCATTTCTTTTGGGTCCATTCCGTTCCATTCCATTCCATTCGGGTCCATTCCATTCCATTCGTGTCCTTTCCGTTCCATTCCGTTCCATTCGGGTCCATTCCGTTCCATTCCGTTCCATTCCATTCGGGTCCATTTCGTTCCATTCCTTCCCATTCGGGTCCGTACCATTCCATTCCATTCCATTCGGGACTGTTCCATACCATTCCATTCCATTTTGTTCCGTTCTGTTCCATTCCATTCCATTCTGGTCCGTTACCTTCCATTCCATTCCATACGGGTCCATTCCTCTCCATTCCGTTCCACTGAGGTTCATTCCATTCCGTTCGGGTCCATTCCATTCCATTCCATTCCATTCCATTCCATTCCGTTCCATTCCGTTCAATTCCATTCAATTCCATTCCATTCCATTCGGGTCCATTCCATTCCATTTTGTCCATTGCATTCCATTCGGGTCCGTTAACTTCCACTCAATTCCATTCGGGTCCATTCCACTGCATTTCATTCCATTCGGGTCCATTCCGTTCCACTGCATTCCATTCGGGTCCATTCCATTCCATTCCATTCCATTTGGGTCCATTCCATGGCATTCCATTCCATTCGTGTGCATTCCATTCCATTCCGTTCCATTCGGGTCCATTGCATTCCATTCCATTCCGGTCCATTCCATTCCATTCCATTCCATTCCCGTCCATTCGGGTCCATTCCATTCCATTCCATTCGTGTCCATTCCATTCCATTCCGTTTCATTCGGTTCCATTCCACTCCATTCAGGTCCATTCCATTCCATTCCATTCCGTTCGATTCCATTCCATTCGTGTCCATTCCTTTCCATTCCATTCCATTCGGGTCCGTTCCATTCCATTCAATTCCATTCGGGTCCATTCCGTTCCATTCCATTCCATACGAGTCCATTCCATTCCATTCCTTTCCATTCCATTCCATTCCGGTCCATTCCATTCCATTCATTCCTTTCGGGTACGTTCCGTTCCATTCCATTCCATTCTGGTCCATTCCATTCCATTCCACTTGGGTCCATTCCATTCCATTCCATTCCATTCGGGTCCATTCCATTCCATTCCATTCATTTCCGTTCCGTTCCATTCCATTCCATTCCATTCGGTTCCATTCCTTTCCATCCCATTCCATTCGGGTCCCTTCCGTTCCATTCCAATCCATTCGTGTAGATTCCATTCCATTCCATTCCATTTGTGTCCCTTCCGTTCCATTCCATTCCGTTCGGGTCCATTCCGTTCCATTCCATTCCATTCGGGTCCATTACATTCCATTCGTGTCCTTTCCGTTCCATTCCGTTCCATTCGGGTCCATTCCGTTCCATTCCGTTCCATTCGGGTCCATTCCGTTCCATTCCATTCCATTCCATTCGGGTCCATTTCGTTCCATTCCTTCCCATTCGGGTCCGTACCGTTCCATTCCATTCCATTCGGGACTGTTCCATACCATTCCATTCCATTTTGTTCCGTTCTGTTCCATTCCATTCCATTCTGGTCCGTTACCTTCCATTCCATTCCATACGGGTCCATTCCTCTCCATTCCGTTCCACTGAGGTTCATTCCATTCCGTTCGGGTCCATTCCATTCCATTCCATTCCATTCCATTCCATTCCATTCCATTCCGTTAAATTCCATTCAATTCCATTCCATTCCATTCGGGTCCATTCCATTCCATTTTGTCCATTGCACTCCATTCGGGTCCGTTAACTTCCACTCAATTCCATTCGGGTCCATTCCATTGCATTTCATTACATTCGGGTCCATTCCGTTCCACTGCATTCCATTCGGGTCCATTCCATTCCATTCCATTCCATTTGGGTCCATTCCATGACATTCCATTCCATTCGTGTGCATTCCATTCCATTCCGTTCCATTCGGGTCCATTGCATTCCATTCCATTCCGGTCCATTCCATTCCATTCCATTCCATTCCATTCCGGTCCATTCGGCTCCATTCCATTCCATTCCATTCGTGTCCATTCCATTCCATTCCATTCCGTTTCATTCGGTTCCATTCCACTCCATTCAGGTCCATTCCATTACATTCCATTCCTTTCCATTCCATTCCATTCGGGTCCATTCCTTTCCATTCCATTCCATTCGGGTCCGTTCCATTCCATTCCATTCCATTCGGGTCCATTCCGTTCAATTCCATTCCACTCTGGTCCATTCCATTCCATTCCGTTCCATTCCATTCCATTACGTTCCATTCCATCCCATTCATTCCTTTCGGGTACGTTCCGTTCCATTCCATTCCATTCTGGTCCATTCCATTCCATTCCACTCGGGTCCATTCCATTCCATTCCGTTCCATTCGGGTCCATTCCATTTCGTTCCATTCCACTCGGGTCCATTCCATTCCATTCCATTCCATTCGTTTCCATTCTATTCCATTCCCTTCCATTCGGGTCCATTCCGTTCCATTCCATTCCATTCGGTTCCATTCCGCTCTATTCCATTCCATTCGGGTCCATTCCGTTCCATTCCATTCCATTAGTTTCCCTTCCGTTCCATTGCATTCCATTCGAGTCCATTCCGTTCCCTTCCGTTCCATTCGGGTCCATTCCGTTCCATTCCATTACATTCGGGTCCGTTCCGTTGCATTCCGTTCCATTCGGGTCCCTTCCATTCCATTCCATTCCATTCCATTCGTGTCTGTTCCGTTCCATTCCATTCCATTGGGTTCCGTTCTGTTCCATTCCATTACATTCCATTCGGGTCCGTTCCCTTCCATTCCATTCCATTCGGGTCCATGCCGTTGCATTTCATTCCATTCGGGTCCATTTCGTTCCATTACATTCCATTCGGGTCGATGCCATTCCATTCCATTCCATTGAGGTCCACTCCATTCCATTCGGGTCCATTCCATTCCATTCCATTCCATTCCATTCCATTCCAGTCCATTCCATTCCATTCCACTCAATTCCATTCCATTTCATTCGGGTCCATTCCATTCCATTCCATTCCATTCCATTCGGGTCCATTCCGTTCCATTCGGGTCCATCCCATTCCATTCCATTCCATTCCATTCGGGTCCATGCCGTTGCATTTCATTCCATTCGGGTCCATTTCATTCCATTACATTCCATTCAGGTCGATGCCATTCCATTCCATTCCATTGAGGTCCACTCCATTCCATTCGGGTCCATTCCATTCCATTCCACTACCTTACATTCCATTCCATTCCAGTCCATTCCATTCCATTCCACTCAATTCCATTCCATTTCATTCGGGTCCATTCCATTCCATCCCGTTCCATTCGGGTCCATTCGGTTCCATTCAGGTCCATCCCATTGCATTCCATTCCATTCCATTCCTTTCAGGAAAATTCCATTCAATTCCGTTCCATTCCATTCCATTCCATTCCATTCGGTTCCATTCCATTCCATTCCATTCCATTCCGGTCCATTCCATTCCATTCCATTCCATTCCATTCCATTCCATTCCGTTCCATTCGGGTCCATTCCATTCCATTCCATTCCATTCGGGTCCGTTCCATTCCATTATATTCCATTGGAGTCCCTTCCGTTCCATTACATTCCATTCGGGTCCGTTCCATTCCATTCCATTCCATTCCGGTCCATTCCGTTCCATTCCATTCCATTCCGCTCCATTCCGTTCCATTCCACTCCATTCGGTTCCCTTCCGTTCCATTCCATTCCATTCGTGTCCCTTTCATTCCATTCCATTCCATTCGGGTCCATTCCGTTCCATTCCATTTCTTTTGGGTCCATTCCGTTCCATTCCATTCCATTCGGGTCCATTCCATTCGTGTCCTTTCCGTTCCATTCCGTTCCATTCGGGTCCATTCCGTTCCATTCCGTTCCATTCGGGTCCATTCCGTTCCATTCCATTCCATTCGGGTCCATTCCATTCCATTCGTTTCCTTTCCGTTCCATTCCGTTCCATTCGGGTCCATTTCGTTCCATTCCGTTCCATTCGGGTCCATTCCGTTCCATTCCATTCCATTCCATTCGGGTCCATTTCATTCCATTCCTTCCCATTCGGGTCCGTACCGTTCCATTCCATTCCATTCGGGTCCATTCCGTTTCATTCCATTACATTCGGGTCCGTTCCGTTGCATTCCATTCCATTCGGGTCCGTTCCATTCCATTCCATTCCATTCGGGTCTGTTCCGTTCCATTCCATTCCACTGGGTGACGTTCTGTTCCTTTCCATTACATTCCTTTCGGGTCCGTTCCCTTCCATTCCATTCCATTCGGGTCCATGCCGTTGCATTTCATTCCATTCGGGTCCATTTCATTCCATTACATTCCATTCGGGTCGATGCCATTCCATTCCATTCCATTGAGGTAAACTCCATTCCATTCGGGTCCATTCCATTCCATTCCACTACATTACATTCCATTCCATTCCAGTCCATTCCATTCCATTCCACTCAATTCCATTCCATTTCATTCGGGTCCATTCCATTCCATTCCGTTCCATTCGGGTCCATTCCGTTCCATTCAGGTCCATCCCATTGCATTCCATTCCATTCCATTCCTTTCAGGAAAATTCCATTCAATTCTGTTCCATTCCATTCCATTCCATTCCATTCCATTCCATTCCGGTCCATTCCATTCCATTCCATTCAATTCCATTCCGTTCCATTCGGGTCCATTCCATTCCATTCCATTCCATTCGGGTCCGTTCCATTCCATTATATTCCATTGGAGTCCCTTCCATTCCATTACATTCCATTCGGGTCCGTTCCATTCCATTCCATTCCATTCCATTCCATTCCGGTCCATTCCGTTCCATTCCATTCCATTCCGCTCCATTCCGTTCCATTCCACTCCATTCGGGTCCCTTCCGTTCCATTCCATTCCATTCGTGTCCCTTTCATTCCATTCCATTCCATTCGGGTCCATTCCGTTCCATTCCATTTCTTTTGGGTCCATTCCGTTCCATTCCATTCCATTCGGGTCCATTCCATTCCATTCGTGTCCTTTCCGTTCCATTCCGTTCCATTCGGGTCCATTCCGTTCCATTCCGTTCCATTCGGGTCCATTCCGTTCCATTCCATTCCATTCCATTCGGGTCCATTTCGTTCCATTCCTTCCCATTCGGGTCCGTACCGTTCCATTCCATTCCATTCGGGTCCATTCCGTTTCATTCCATTACATTCGGGTCCGTTCCATTGCATTCTGTTCCATTCGGGTCCGTTCCATTCCATTCCATTCCATTCGGGTCTGTTCCGTTCCATTCCATTCCATTGGGTGCCGTTCTGTTCCATTCCATTACATTCCTTTCGGGTCCATGCCGTTGCATTTCATTCCATTCGCGTCCATTTCATTCCATTACATTCCATTCGGGTCGATGCCATTCCATTCCATTCCATTGAGGTCCACTCCATTCCATTCGGGTCCATTCCATTCCATTCCACTACATTACATTCCATTCCATTCCAGTCCATTCCATTCCATTCCACTCAATTCCATTCCATTTCTTTCGGGTCCATTCCATTCCATTCCGTTCCATTTGGGTCCATTCCGTTCCATTCAGGTCCATCCCATTGCATTCCATTCCATTCCATTCCTTTCAGGAAAATTCCATTCAATTCCGTTCCATTCCATTCCATTCGGTTCCATTCCATTCCATTCCATTCCATTCCGGTCCATTCCATTCCATTCCATTCAATTCCATTCCGTTCCATTCGGGTCCATTCCATTCCATTCCATTCCATTCGGGTCCGTTCCATTCCATTATATTCCATTGGAGTCCCTTCCGTTCCATTACATTCCATTCGGGTCCGTTCCATTCCATTCCATTCCATTCCATTCCATTCCATTCCATTCCGGTCCATTCCGTTCCATTCCATTCCATTCCGCTCCATTCCATTCCATTCCACTCCATTCGGGTCCCCTCCGTTCCATTCCATTCCATTCGTGTCCCTTTCATTCCATTCCATTCCATTCGGGTCCATTCCGTTCCATTCCATTTCTTTTGGGTCCATTCCGTTCCATTCCATTCCATTCGGGTCCATTCCATTCCATTCGTGTCCTTTCCGTTCCATTCCGTTCCATTCGGGTCCATTCCGTTCCATTCCGTTCCATTCCATTCGGGTCCATTTCGTTCCATTCCTTCCCATTCGGGTCCGTACCGTTCCATTCAATTCCATTCGGGACTGTTCCATACCATTCCATTCCATTTTGTTCCGTTCTGTTCCATTCCATTCCATTCTGGTCCGTTACCTTCCATTCCATTCCATACGGGTCCATTCCTCTCCATTCCGTTCCACTGAGGTTCATTCCATTCCGTTCGGGTCCATTCCATTCCATTCCATTCCATTCCATTCCATTCCATTCCGTTCCATTCCGTTCAATTCCATTCAATTCCATTCCATTCCATTCGGGTCCATTCCATTCCATTTTGTCCATTGCATTCCATTCGGGTCCGTTAACTTCCACTCAATTCCATTCGGGTCCATTCCACTGCATTTCATTCCATTCGGGTCCATTCCGTTCCACTGCATTCCATTCGGGTCCATTCCATTCCATTCCATTCCATTTGGGTCCATTCCATGGCATTCCATTCCATTCGTGTGCATTCCATTCCATTCCGTTCCATTCGGGTCCATTGCATTCCATTCCATTCCGGTCCATTCCATTCCATTCCCGTCCATTCGGGTCCATTCCATTCCATTCCATTCGTGTCCATTCCATTCCATTCCGTTTCATTCGGTTCCATTCCACTCCATTCAGGTCCATTCCATTCCATTCCATTCCGTTCGATTCCATTCCATTCGTGTCCATTCCTTTCCATTCCATTCCATTCGGGTCCGTTCCATTCCATTCCATTCCATTCGGGTCCATTCCGTTCCATTCCATTCCATACGAGTCCATTCCATTCCATTCCTTTCCATTCCATTCCATTCCGGTCCATTCCATTCCATTCATTCCTTTCGGGTCCGTTCCGTTGCATTCCATTCCATTCTGGTCCATTCCATTCCATTCCACTTGGGTCCATTCCATTCCATTCCATTCCATTCGGGTCCATTCCATTCCATTCCATTCATTTCCGTTCCGTTCCATTCCATTCCATTCCATTCGGTTCCATTCCTTTCCATCCCATTCCATTCGGGTCCCTTCCGTTCCATTCCAATCCATTCGTGTAGATTCCATTCCATTCCATTCCATTTGTGTCCCTTCCGTTCCATTCCATTCCGTTCGGGTCCATTCCGTTCCATTCCATTCCATTCGGGTCCATTACATTCCATTCGTGTCCTTTCCGTTCCATTCCGTTCCATTCGGGTCCATTCCGTTCCATTCCGTTCCATTCGGGTCCATTCCGTTCCATTCCATTCCATTCCATTCGGGTCCATTTCGTTCCATTCCTTCCCATTCGGGTCCGTACCGTTCCATTCCATTCCATTCGGGACTGTTCCATACCATTCCATTCCATTTTGTTCCGTTCTGTTCCATTCCATTCCATTCTGGTCCGTTACCTTCCATTCCATTCCATACGGGTCCATTCCTCTCCATTCCGTTCCACTGAGGTTCATTCCATTCCGTTCGGGTCCATTCCATTCCATTCCATTCCATTCCATTCCATTCCATTCCATTCCCTTCCATTCCGTTAAATTCCATTCAATTCCATTCCATTCCATTCGGGTCCATTCCATTCCATTTTGTCCATTGCACTCCATTCGGGTCCGTTAACTTCCACTCAATTCCATTCGGGTCCATTCCATTGCATTTCATTCCATTCGGGTCCATTCCGTTCCACTGCATTCCATTCGGGTCCATTCCATTCCATTCCATTCCATTTGGGTCCATTCCATGACATTCCATTCCATTCGTGTGCATTCCATTCCATTCCGTTCCATTCGGGTCCATTGCATTCCATTCCATTCCGGTCCATTCCATTCCATTCCATTCCATTCCATTCCGGTCCATTCGGCTCCATTCCATTCCATTCCATTCGTGTCCATTCCATTCCATTCCGTTTCATTCGGTTCCATTCCACTCCATTCAGGTCCATTCCATTACATTCCATTCCTTTCCATTCCATTCCATTCGGGTCCATTCCTTTCCATTCCATTCCATTCGGGTCCGTTCCATTCCATTCCATTCCATTCGGGTCCATTCCGTTCAATTCCATTCCACTCTGGTCCATTCCATTCCATTCCGTTCCATTCCATTCCATTACGTTCCATTCCATCCCATTCATTCCTTTCGGGTACGTTCCGTTCCATTCCATTCCATTCTGGTCCATTCCATTCCATTCCACTCGGGTCCATTCCATTCCATTCCGTTCCATTCGGGTCCATTCCATTTCGTTCCATTCCACTCGGGTCTATTCCATTCCATTCCATTCCATTCGTTTCCATTCTATTCCATTCCCTTCCATTCGGGTCCATTCCGTTCCATTCCATTCCATTCGGTTCCATTCCGCTCTATTCCATTCCATTCGGGTCCATTCCGTTCCATTCCATTCCATTAGTTTCCCTTCCGTTCCATTGCATTCCATTCGAGTCCATTCCGTTCCCTTCCGTTCCATTCGGGTCCATTACGTTCCATTCCATTACATTCGGGTCCGTTCCGTTGCATTCCGTTCCATTCGGGTCCCTTCCATTCCATTCCATTCCATTCCATTCGTGTCTGTTCCGTTCCATTCCATTCCATTGGGTTCCGTTCTGTTCCATTCCATTACATTCCATTCGGGTCCGTTCCCTTCCATTCCATTCCATTCGGGTCCATGCCGTTGCATTTCATTCCATTCGGGTCCATTTCGTTCCATTACATTCCATTCGGGTCGATGCCATTCCATTCCATTCCATTGAGGTCCACTCCATTCCATTCGGGTCCATTCCATTCCATTCCATTCCATTCCATTCCAGTCCATTCCATTCCGTTCCATTCGGGTCCATTCCATTTCATTCGGGTCCATTCCATTCCATTCCGTTCCATTCGGGTCCATTCCGTTCCATTCGGGTCCGTCCCATTCCATTCCATTCCATTCCATTCGGGTCCATGCCGTTGCATTTCATTCCATTCGGGTCCATTTCATTCCATTACATTCCATTCGGGTCGATGCCATTCCATTCCATTCCACTGAGGTCCACTCCATTCCATTCGGGTCCATTCCATTCCATTCCACTACCTTACATTCCATTCCATTCCAGTCCATTCCATTCCATTCCACTCAATTCCATTCCATTTCATTCGGGTCCATTCCATTCCATCCCGTTCCATTCGGGTCCATTCGGTTCCATTCAGGTCCATCCCATTGCATTCCATTCCATTCCATTCCTTTCAGGAAAATTCCATTCAAATCCGTTCCATTCCATTCCATTCCATTCCATTCGGTTCCATTCCATTCCATTCCATTCCATTCCGGTCCATTCCATTCCATTCCATTCCATTCCATTCCATTCCATTCCGTTCCATTCGGGTCCATTCCATTCCATTCCATTCCATTCGGGTCCGTTCCATTCCATTATATTCCATTGGAGTCCCTTCCGTTCCATTACATTCCATTCGTGTCCGTTCCATTCCATTCCATTCCATTCCATTCCATTCCATTCCGGTCCATTCCGTTCCATTCCATTCCATTCCGCTCCATTCCGTTCCATTCCACTCCATTCGGGTCCCTTCCGTTCCATTCCATTCCATTCGTGTCCCTTTCATTCCATTCCATTCCATTCGGGTCCATTCCGTTCCATTCCATTTCTTTTGGGTCCATTCCGTTCCATTCCATTCCATTCGGGTCCATTCCATTCCATTCGTGTCCTTTCCGTTCCATTCCGTTCCATTCGGGTCCATTCCGTTCCATTCCGTTCCATTCGGGTCCATTCCGTTCCATTCCATTCCATTCCATTCGGGTCCATTTCATTCCATTCCTTCCCATTCGGGTCCGTACCGTTCCATTCCATTCCATTCGGGTCCATTCCGTTTCATTCCATTACATTCGGGTCCGTTCCGTTGCATTCCATTCCATTCGGGTCCGTTCCATTCCATTCCATTCCATTCGGGTCTGTTCCGTTCCATTCCATTCCACTGGGTGACGTTCTGTTCCTTTCCATTACATTCCTTTCGGGTCCGTTCCCTTCCATTCCATTCCATTCGGGTCCATGCCATTGCATTTCATTCCATTCGGGTCCATTTGATTCCATTACATTCCATTCGGGTCGATGCCATTCCATTCCATTCCATTGAGGTAAACTCCATTCCATTCGGATCCATTCCATTCCATTCCACTACATTACATTCCATTCCATTCCAGTCCATTCCATTCCATTCCACTCAATTCCATTCCATTTCATTCGGGTCCATTCCATTCCATTCCGTTCCATTCGGTTCCATTCCGTTCCATTCAGGTCCATCCCATTGCATTCCACTCCATTCCATTCCTTTCAGGAAAATTCCATTCAATTCTGTTCCATTCCATTCCATTCCATTCCATTCGGTTCCATTCCATTCCATTCCATTCCGTTCCATTCCGGTCCATTCCATTCCATTCCATTCAATTCCATTCCGTTCCATTCGGGTCCATTCCATTCCATTCCATTCCATTCGGGTCCGTTCCATTCCATTATATTCCATTGGAGTCCCTTCCGTTCCATTACATTCCATTCGGGTCCGTTCCATTCCATTCCATTCCATTCCATTCCATTCCGGTCCATTCCGTTCCATTCCATTCCATTCCGCTCCATTCCGTTCCATTCCACTCCATTCGGGTCCCTTCCGTTCCATTCCATTCCATTCGTGTCCCTTTCATTCCATTCCATTCCATTCGGGTCCATTTCGTTCCATTCCATTTCTTTTGGGTCCATTCCGTTCCATTCCATTCCATTCGGGTCCATTCCATTCCATTCGTGTCCTTTCCGTTCCATTCCGTTCCATTCGGGTCCATTCCGTTCCATTCCGTTCCATTCGGGTCCATTCCGTTCCATTCCATTCCATTCCATTCGGGTCCATTTCGTTCCATTCCTTCCCATTCGGGTCCGTACCGTTCCATTCCATTCCATTCGGGTCCATTCCGTTTCATTCCATTACATTCGGGTCCGTTCCATTGCATTCCGTTCCATTCGGGTCCGTTCCATTCCATTCCATTCCATTCGGGTCTGTTCCGTTCCATTCCATTCCATTGGGTGCCGTTCTGTTCCATTCCATTACATTCCTTTCGGGTCCGTTCCCTTCCATTCCATTCCATTCGGGTCCATGCCATTGCATTTCATTCCATTCGGGTCCATTTCATTCCATTACATTCCATTCGGGTCGATGCCATTCCATTCCATTCCATTGAGGTCCACTCCATTCCATTCGGGTCCATTCCATTCCATTCCTCTACATTACATTCCATTCCATTCCAGTCCATTCCATTCCATTCCACTCAATTCCATTCCATTTCATTCGGGTCCATTCCATTCCATTCCGTTCCATTCGGGTCCATTCCGTTCCATTCAGGTCCATCCCATTGCATTCCATTCCATTCCATTCCTTTCAGGAAAATTCCATTCAATTCCGTTCCATTCCATTCCATTCCATTCCATTCGGTTCCATTCCATTCCATTCCATTCCATTCCGGTCCATTCCATTCCATTCCATTCAATTCCATTCCGTTCCATTCGGGTCCATTCCATTCCATTCCATTCCATTCGGGTCTGTTCCATTCCATTATATTCCATTGGAGTCCCTTCCGTTCCATTACATTCCATTCGGGTCCGTTCCATTCCATTCCATTCCATTCCATTCCATTCCATTCCATTCCATTCCGGTCCATTCCGTTCCATTCCATTCCATTCCGCTCCATTCCATTCCATTCCACTCCATTCGGGTCCCCTCCGTTCCATTCCATTCCATTCGTGTCCCTTTCATTCCATTCCATTCCATTCGGGTCCATTCCGTTCCATTCCATTTCTTTTGGGTCCATTCCGTTCCATTCCATTCCATTCGGGTCCATTCCATTCCATTCGTGTCCTTTCCGTTCCATTCCGTTCCATTCGGGTCCATTCCGTTCCATTCCGTTCCATTCGGGTCCATTCCGTTCCATTCCATTCCATTCCATTCGGGTCCATTTCGTTCCATTCCTTCCCATTCGGGTCCGTACCGTTCCATTCAATTCCATTCGGGACTGTTCCATACCATTCCATTCCATTTTGTTCCGTTCTGTTCCATTCCATTCCATTCTGGTCCGTTACCTTCCATTCCATTCCATACGGGTCCATTCCTCTCCATTCCGTTCCACTGAGGTTCATTCCATTCCGTTCGGGTCCATTCCATTCCATTCCATTCCATTCCATTCCGTTCCATTCCGTTCAATTCCATTCAATTCCATTCCATTCCATTCGGGTCCATTCCATTCCATTTTGTCCATTGCATTCCATTCGGGTCCGTTAACTTCCACTCAATTCCATTCGGGTCCATTCCATTGCATTTCATTACATTCGGGTCCATTCCGTTCCACTGCATTCCATTCGGGTCCATTCCATTCCATTCCATTCCATTTGGGTCCATTCCATGGCATTCCATTCCATTCGTGTGCATTCCATTCCATTCCGTTCCATTCGGGTCCATTGCATTCCATTCCATTCCGGTCCATTCCATTCCATTCCATTCCCGTCCATTCGGGTCCATTCCATTCCATTCCATTCGTGTCCATTCCATTCCATTCCGTTTCATTCGGTTCCATTCCACTCCATTCAGGTCCATTCCATTCCATTCCATTCCGTTCGATTCCATTCCATTCGTGTCCATTCCTTTCCATTCCATTCCATTCGGGTCCGTTCCATTCCATTCCATTCCATTCGGGTCCATTCCGTTCCATTCCATTCCATACGAGTCCATTCCATTCCATTCCATTCCATTCCATTCCATTCCGGTCCATTCCATTCCATTCATTCCTTTCGGGTACGTTCCGTTCCATTCCATTCCATTCTGGTCCATTCCATTCCATTCCACTAGGGTCCATTCCATTCCATTCCATTCCATTCGGGTCCATTCCATTCCATTCCATTCCACTCGGGTCCATTCCATTCCATTCCATTCCATTCGTTTTCATTCCATTCCATTCCCTTCCATTCGGGTCCATTCCGTTCCATTCCATTCCATTCGGTTCCATTCCGCTCTATTCCATTCCATTCGGGTCCATTCCGTTCCATTCCATTCCATTAGTTTCCCTTTCGTTCCATTCCATTCCATTCGAGTCCATTCCATTCCCTTCCGTTCCATCCGGGTCAATTCCGTTCCATTCCATTACATTCCGGTCCGTTCCGTTGCATTCCGTTCCATTCGGGTCCCTTCCATTCCATTCCATTCCATTCGTGTCTGTTCCGTTCCATTCCATTCCATTGGGTTCCGTTCTGTTCCATTCCATTACATTCCATTCGGGTCCGTTCCCTTCCATTTCATTCCATTCGGGTCCATGCCATTGCATTTCATTCCATTCGGGTCCATTTCGTTCCATTACATTCCATTCGGGTCGATGCCATTCCATTCCATTCCATTGAGGTCCACTCCATTCCATTCGGGTCCATTCCATTCCATTCAATTCCATTCCATTCCATTCCATTCCATTCCATTCCATTCCAGTCCATTCCATTCCATTCCGCTCAATTCCATTCCATTTCATTCGGGTCCATTCCATTTCATTCGGGTCCATTCCATTCCATTCCGTTCCATTCGGGTCCATTCCGTTCCATTCAGGTGCATCCCATTGTATTCCATTCCATTCCATTCCATTCTGGTCCGTTGCATTCCATTCCATTTCTTTCAGGTAAATTCCATTCCATTCGGTTCCATTCCATTCCATTCCATTCCATTCGGTTCCATTCCATTCCATTCCATTCCATTCCGGTCCATTCCATTCCATTCAATTCCATTCCGTTCCATTCGGGTCCATTCCATTCCATTCCATTCCATTCGGGTCCATTCCATTCCATTATATTCCACTGGAGTCCCTTCCGTTCCATTACATTCCATTCGGGTCCGTTGCATTCCATTCCATTCCATTCCATTCCATTCCGCTCCATTCCGTTCCATTCCACTCCATTCGGGTCCATTCCGTGCCATTCCATTCCATTCGTGTCCCTTCCATTCCATTCCACTCCATTCGGGTCCATTCCGTTCCATTCCATTTCTTTTGGGTCCATTCCGTTCCATTCCATTCCACTCGGGTCCCTTCTGTTCCATTCCATTCCATTCCATTCGTGTCCCTTCCATTCCATTCCATTCCATTCGGGTCCATTCCGTTCCATTCCATTCCATTCCATTCGTGTCCCTTCCATTCCATTCCATTCCATTCGGGTCCATTCCGTTCCATTCCGTTCCATTCGGGTCCATTCCGTTCCTTTCCATTCCATTCCATTCGGGTCCATTTCGTTCCATTCCGTCCCATTCGGGTCCGTACCGTTCCATTCCATTCCATTCGGGACTGTTCCATACCATTCCATTCCATTTTGTTCCGTTCTGTTCCATTCCATTCCATTCTGGTCCGTTACCTTCCATTCCATTCCATACGGGTCCATTCCATTCCATTCCGTTCCACTGAGGTTCATTCCATTCCGTTCGGGTCCATTCCATTCCATTTTGTCCATTGCATTCCATTCGGGTCCGTTAACTTCCACTCAATTCCATTCGGGTCCATTCCATTTCATTTCATTCCATTCGGGTCCATTCCGTTCCATTGCATTCCATTCGGGTCCATTCAATTCCATTCCATTCCATTCGGGTCCATTCCATGACATTCCATTCCATTCGTGTGCATTCCATTCCATTCCGTTCCATTCGGGTCCATTCCATTCCATTCCATTCGGGTCCATTCCATTCCATTCCATTCCATTCGTGTCCATTCCATTCCATTCCGTTTCATTCGGTTCCATTCCACTCCATTCAGGTCCATTCCATTCCATTCCATTCAGTTCCATTCCATTCCATTCGTGTCCATTCCTTTCCATTCCATTCCGTTCGGGTCCGTTCCATTCCATTCCATTCCATTCGGGTCCATTCCGTTCCATTCCATTCCATTCGTGTCCATTCCATTCCATTCCATTCCTTTCGGGTACATTCCGTTCCATTCCATTCCATTCTGGTCCATTCCATTCCATTCCACTCGGGTCCATTCCATTCCATTCCATTCCATTCGGGTCCATTCCATTCCATTCCATTCCACTCGGGTCCATTCCATTCCATTCCATTCCATTCCTTTCGTTTCCTTTCCATTCCATTCCATTCCATTCGGGTCCTTTCCATTCCATTTGGGTCCATTCCGTTCCATTCCATTCCATTCGGTTCCATTCCGCTCTATTCCATTCCAATCGGGTCCATTCCGTTCCATTCCATTCCATTCCATTAGTTTCCCTTCCGTTCCATTCCATTCCATTCCATTCGGGTCCATTCCGTTCCATTCCATTACATTCGGGTCCGTTCCGTTGCATTCTGTTCCATTCTGGTCCGTTCCATTCCATTCCATTCCATTCGGTTCTGTTCCGTTCCATTCCATTCCATTGGGTTCCGTTCTGTTCCATTCCATTACATTCCATTCGGGTCCGTTCCCTTCCATTCCATTCGATTCGGGTCCATGCCGTTGCATTTCATTCCATTCGGGTCCAATTCATTCCATTACATTCCATTCGGTCGATGCCATTCCATTCCATTCCATTGAGGTCCACTCCATTCCATTCGGGTCCATTCCATTCCATTCCACTACATTACATTCCATTCCATTCCAGTTCATTCCGTTCCATTCCACTCAATTCCATTCCATTTCATTCGGGTCCATTCCATTCCATTCCGTTCCATTCGGGTCCATTCCGTTCCATTCAGGTCCATCCCGTTGCATTCCATTCCATTCCATTCCATTCCGGTCCATTCCATCCCATTCCATTCCTTTCAGGTAAATTCCATTCAATTCCGTTCCATTCCATTCCATTCCATTCCGTTCGGGTCCATTCCATTCCATTTTGTCCATTGCATTCCATTCGGGTCCGTTAACTTCCACTCAATTCCATTCGGGTCCATTCCATTTCATTTCATTCCATTCGGGTCCATTCCGTTCCATTCCATTCCATTCGGGTCCATTTCGTTCCATTCCTTCCCATTCGGGTCCGTACCGTTCCATTCCATTCCATTCGGGTCCATTCCGTTTCATTCCATTACATTCGGGTCCGTTCCATTGCATTCCGTTCCATTCGGGTCCGTTCCATTCCATTCCATTCCATTCGGGTCTGTTCCGTTCCATTCCATTCCATTGGGTGCCGTTCTGTTCCATTCCATTACATTCCTTTCGGGTCCGTTCCCTTCCATTCCATTCCATTCGGGTCCATGCCGTTGCATTTCATTCCATTCGGGTCCATTTCATTCCATTACATTCCATTCGGGTCGATGCCATTCCATTCCATTCCATTTAGGTCCACTCCATTCCATTCGGGTCCATTCCATTCCATTCCTCTACATTACATTCCATTCCATTCCAGTCCATTCCATTCCATTCCACTCAATTCCATTCCATTTCATTCGGGTCCATTCCATTCCATTCCGTTCCATTCGGGTCCATTCCGTTCCATTCAGGTCCATCCCATTGCATTCCATTCCATTCCATTCCTTTCAGGAAAATTCCATTCAATTCCGTTCCATTCCATTCCATTCCATTCCATTCGGTTCCATTCCATTCCATTCCATTCCATTCCGGTCCATTCCATTCCATTCCATTCAATTCCATTCCGTTCCATTCGGGTCCATTCCATTCCATTCCATTCCATTCGGGTCTGTTCCATTCCATTATATTCCATTGGAGTCCCTTCCGTTCCATTACATTCCATTCGGGTCCGTTCCATTCCATTCCATTCCATTCCATTCCATTCCATTCCATTCCGGTCCATTCCGTTCCATTCCATTCCATTCCGCTCCATTCCGTTCCATTCCACTCCATTCGGGTCCCCTCCGTTCCATTCCATTCCATTCGTGTCCCTTTCATTCCATTCCATTCCATTCGGGTCCATTCCATTCCATTCCACTACATTACATTCCATTCCATTCCAGTCCATTCCATTCCATTCCACTCAATTCCATTCCATTTCATTCGGGTCCATTCCATTCCATTCCGTTCCATTTGGGTCCATTCCGTTCCATTCAGGTCCATCCCATTGCATTCCATTCCATTCCATTCCTTTCAGGAAAATTCCATTCAATTCCGTTCCATTCCATTCCATTCCATTCCATTCGGTTCCATTCCATTCCATTCCATTCCATTCCGGTCCATTCCATTCCATTCCATTCAATTCCATTCCGTTCCATTCGGGTCCATTCCATTCCATTCCATTCCATTCGGGTCCGTTCCATTCCATTATATTCCATTGGAGTCCCTTCCGTTCCATTACATTCCATTCGGGTCCGTTCCATTCCATTCCATTCCATTCCATTCCATTCCATTCCATTCCATTCCGGTCCATTCCGTTCCATTCCATTCCATTCCGCTCCATTCCATTCCATTCCACTCCATTCGGGTCCCCTCCGTTCCATTCCATTCCATTCGTGACCCTTTCATTCCATTCCATTCCATTCGGGTCCATTCCGTTCCATTCCATTTCTTTTGGGTCCATTCCGTTCCATTCCATTCCATTCGGGTCCATTCCATTCCATTCGTGTCCTTTCCGTTCCATTCCGTTCCATTCGGGTCCATTCCGTTCCATTCCGTTCCATTCCATTCGGGTCCATTTCGTTCCATTCCTTTCCATTCGGGTCCGTACCGTTCCATTCCATTCCATTCGGGACTGTTCCATACCATTCCATTCCATTTTGTTCCGTTCTGTTCCATTCCATTCCATTCTGGTCCGTTACCTTCCATTCCATTCCATACGGGTCCATTCCTCTCCATTCCGTTCCACTGAGGTTCATTCCATTCCGTTCGGGTCCATTCCATTCCATTCCATTCCATTCCATTCCATTCCGTTCCATTCCGTTCAATTCCATTCAATTCCATTCCATTCCATTCGGGTCCATTCCATTCCATTTTGTCCATTGCATTCCATTCGGGTCCGTTAACTTCCACTCAATTCCATTCGGGTCCATTCCATTGCATTTCATTCCATTCGGGTCCATTCCGTTCCACTGCATTCCATTCGGGTCCATTCCATTCCATTCCATTCCATTTGGGTCCATTCCATGGCATTCCATTCCATTCGTGTGCATTCCATTCCATTCCGTTCCATTCGGGTCCATTGCATTCCATTCCATTCCGGTCCATTCCTTTCCATTCCATTCCATTCCATTCCATTCCATTCCCGTCCATTCGGGTCCATTCCATTCCATTCCATTCGTGTCCATTCCATTCCATTCCGTTTCATTCGGTTCCATTCCACTCCATTCAGGTCCATTCCATTCCATTCCATTCCGTTCGATTCCATTCCATTCGTGTCCATTCCTTTCCATTCCATTCCATTCGGGTCCGTTCCATTCCATTCCATTCCATTCGGGTCCATTCCGTTCCATTCCATTCCATACGAGTCCATTCCATTCCATTCCTTTCCATTCCATTCCATTCCGGTCCATTCCATTCCATTCATTCCTTTCGGGTACGTTCGGTTCCATTCCATTCCATTCTGGTCCATTCCATTCCATTCCACTTGGGTCCATTCCATTCCATTCCATTCCATTCGGGTCCATTCCATTCCATTCCATTCATTTCCGTTCCGTTCCATTCCATTCCATTCCATTCGGTTCCATTCCTTTCCATCCCATTCCATTCGGGTCCCTTCCGTTCCATTCCAATCCATTCGTGTAGATTCCATTCCATTCCATTCCATTTGTGTCCCTTCCGTTCCATTCCATTCCGTTCGGGTCCATTCCGTTCCATTCCATTCCATTCGGGTCCATTACATTCCATTCGTGTCCTTTCCGTTCCATTCCGTTCCATTCGGGTCCATTCCGTTCCATTCCGTTCCATTCGGGTCCATTCCATTCCATTCCATTCCATTCCATTCGGGTCCATTTCGTTCCATTCCTTCCCATTCGGGTCCGTACCGTTCCATTCCATTCCATTCGGGACTGTTCCATACCATTCCATTCCATTTTGTTCCGTTCTGTTCCATTCCATTCCATTCTGGTCCGTTACCTTCCATTCCATTCCATACGGGTCCATTCCTCTCCATTCCGTTCCACTGAGGTTCATTCCATTCCGTTCGGGTCCATTCCATTCCATTCCATTCCATTCCATTCCATTCCATTCCGTTAAATTCCATTCAATTCCATTCCATTCCATTCGGGTCCATTCCATTCCATTTTGTCCATTGCACTCCATTCGGGTCCGTTAACTTCCACTCAATTCCATTCGGGTCCATTCCATTGCATTTCATTACATTCGGGTCCATTCCGTTCCACTGCATTCCATTCGGGTCCATTCCATTCCATTCCATTCCATTTGGGTCCATTCCATGACATTCCATTCCATTCGTGTGCATTCCATTCCATTCCGTTCCATTCGGGTCCATTGCATTCCATTCCATTCCGGTCCATTCCATTCCATTCCATTCCATTCCATTCCGGTCCATTCGGCTCCATTCCATTCCATTCCATTCGTGTCCATTCCATTCCATTCCGTTTCATTCGGTTCCATTCCACTCCATTCAGGTCCATTCCATTACATTCCATTCCTTTCCATTCCATTCCATTCGGGTCCATTCCTTTCCATTCCATTCCATTCCATTCCTTTCCGTTCCATTCCATTCCATTACGTTCCATTCCATCCCATTCATTCCTTTCGGGTACGTTCCGTTCCATTCCATTCCATTCTGGTCCATTCCATTCCATTCCACTCGGGTCCATTCCATTCCATTCCGTACCATTCGGGTCCATTCCATTTCGTTCCACTCCACTCGGGTCCATTCCATTCCATTCCATTCCATTCGTTTCCATTCTATTCCATTCCCTTCCATTCGGGTCCATTCCGTTCCATTCCATTCCATTCGGTTCCATTCCGCTCTATTCCATTCCATTCGGGTCCATTCCGTTCCATTCCATTCCATTAGTTTCCCTTCCGTTCCATTGCATTCCATTCGAGTCCATTCCGTTCCCTTCCGTTCCATTCGGGTCCATTACGTTCCATTCCATTACATTCGGGTCCGTTCCGTTGCATTCCGTTCCATTCGGGTCCCTTCCATTCCATTCCATTCCATTCCATTCGTGTCTGTTCCGTTCCATTCCATTCCATTGGGTTCCGTTCTGTTCCATTCCATTACATTCCATTCGGGTCCGTTCCCTTCCATTCCATTCCATTCGGGTCCATGCCGTTGCATTTCATTCCATTCGGGTCCATTTCGTTCCATTACATTCCATTCGGG
The DNA here is from genome assembly GCF_029281585.2 of Gorilla gorilla gorilla. Taxonomy (NCBI): domain Eukaryota; kingdom Metazoa; phylum Chordata; class Mammalia; order Primates; family Hominidae; genus Gorilla; species Gorilla gorilla. The sequence continues at coordinate 61,367,849 of NC_073239.2, forward strand.
TCGATGCCATTCCATTCCATTCCATTGAGGTCCACTCCATTCCATTCGGGTCCATTCCATTCCATTCCATTCCATTCCATTCCAGTCCATTCCATTCCGTTCCATTCGGGTCCATTCCATTTCATTCGGGTCCATTCCATTCCATTCCGTTCCATTCGGGTCCATTCCGTTCCATTCGGGTCCATCCCATTCCATTCCATTCCATTCCATTCGGGTCCATGCCGTTGCATTTCATTCCATTCGGGTCCATTTCATTCCATTACATTCCATTCGGGTCGATGCCATTCCATTCCATTCCACTGAGGTCCACTCCATTCCATTCGGGTCCATTCCATTCCATTCCACTACCTTACATTCCATTCCATTCCAGTCCATTCCATTCCATTCCACTCAATTCCATTCCATTTCATTCGGGTCCATTCCATTCCATCCCGTTCCATTCGGGTCCATTCGGTTCCATTCAGGTCCATCCCATTGCATTCCATTCCATTCCATTCCTTTCAGGAAAATTCCATTCAAATCCGTTCCATTCCATTCCATTCCATTCCATTCGGTTCCATTCCATTCCATTCCATTCCATTCCGGTCCATTCCATTCCATTCCATTCCATTCCATTCCATTCCATTCCATTCCACTCGGGTCCATTCCATTCCATTCCGTACCATTCGGGTCCATTCCATTTCGTTCCATTCCACTCGGGTCCATTCCATTCCATTCCATTCCATTCGTTTCCATTCTATTCCATTCCCTTCCATTCGGGTCCATTCCGTTCCATTCCATTCCATTCGGTTCCATTCCGCTCTATTCCATTCCATTCGGGTCCATTCCGTTCCATTCCATTCCATTAGTTTCCCTTCCGTTCCATTGCATTCCATTCGAGTCCATTCCGTTCCCTTCCGTTCCATTCGGGTCCATTACGTTCCATTCCATTACATTCGGGTCCGTTCCGTTGCATTCCGTTCCATTCGGGTCCCTTCCATTCCATTCCATTCCATTCCATTCGTGTCTGTTCCGTTCCATTCCATTCCATTGGGTTCCGTTCTGTTCCATTCCATTACATTCCATTCGGGTCCGTTCCCTTCCATTCCATTCCATTCGGGTCCATGCCGTTGCATTTCATTCCATTCGGGTCCATTTCGTTCCATTACATTCCATTCGGGTCGATGCCATTCCATTCCATTCCATTGAGGTCCACTCCATTCCATTCGGGTCCATTCCATTCCATTCCATTCCATTCCATTCCAGTCCATTCCATTCCGTTCCATTCGGGTCCATTCCATTTCATTCGGGTCCATTCCATTCCATTCCGTTCCATTCGGGTCCATTCCGTTCCATTCGGGTCCATCCCATTCCATTCCATTCCATTCCATTCGGGTCCATGCCGTTGCATTTCATTCCATTCGGGTCCATTTCATTCCATTACATTCCATTCGGGTCGATGCCATTCCATTCCATTCCACTGAGGTCCACTCCATTCCATTCGGGTCCATTCCATTCCATTCCACTACCTTACATTCCATTCCATTCCAGTCCATTCCATTCCATTCCACTCAATTCCATTCCATTTCATTCGGGTCCATTCCATTCCATCCCGTTCCATTCGGGTCCATTCGGTTCCATTCAGGTCCATCCCATTGCATTCCATTCCATTCCATTCCTTTCAGGAAAATTCCATTCAAATCCGTTCCATTCCATTCCATTCCATTCCATTCGGTTCCATTCCATTCCATTCCATTCCATTCCGGTCCATTCCATTCCATTCCATTCCATTCCATTCCATTCCGTTCCATTCGGGTCCATTCCATTCCATTCCATTCCATTCGGGTCCATTCCATTCCATTATATTCCATTGGAGTCCCTTCCGTTCCATTACATTCCATTCGGGTCCGTTCCATTCCATTCCATTCCATTCCATTCCATTCCATTCCGGTCCATTCCGTTCCATTCCATTCCATTCCGCTCCATTCCGTTCCATTCCACTCCATTCGGGTCCCTTCCGTTCCATTCCATTCCATTCGTGTCCCTTTCATTCCATTCCATTCCATTCGGGTCCATTCCGTTCCATTCCATTTCTTTTGGGTCCATTCCGTTCCATTCCATTCCATTCGGGTCCATTCCATTCCATTCGTGTCCTTTCCGTTCCATTCCGTTCAATTCGGGTCCATTCCGTTCCATTCCGTTCCATTCGGGTCCATTCCGTTCCATTCCATTCCATTCCATTCGGGTCCATTTCATTCCATTCCTTCCCATTCGGGTCCGTACCGTTCCATTCCATTCCATTCGGGTCCATTCCGTTTCATTCCATTACATTCGGGTCCGTTCCGTTGCATTCCATTCCATTCGGGTCCATTCCGTTGCATTCCATTCCATTCGGGTCCGTTCCATTCCATTCCATTCCATTCGGGTCTGTTCCGTTCCATTCCATTCCACTGCGTGACGTTCTGTTCCTTTCCATTACATTCCTTTCGGGTCCGTTCCCTTCCATTCCATTCCATTCGGGTCCATGCCATTGCATTTCATTCCATTCGGGTCCATTTGATTCCATTACATTCCATTCGGGTCGATGCCATTCCATTCCATTCCATTGAGGTAAACTCCATTCCATTCGGATCCATTCCTTTCCATTCCACTACATTCCATTCCATTCCATTCCAGTCCATTCCATTCCATTCCACTCAATTCCATTCCATTTCATTCGGGTCCATTCCATTCCATTCCGTTCCATTCGGGTCCATTCCGTTCCATTCAGGTCCATCCCATTGCATTCCATTCCATTCCATTCCTTTCAGGAAAATTCCATTCAATTCTGTTCCATTCCATTCCATTCCATTCCATTCGGTTCCATTCCATTCCATTCCATTCCGTTCCATTCCGGTCCATTCCATTCCATTCCATTCAATTCCATTCCGTTCCATTCGGGTCCATTCCATTCCATTCCATTCCATTCGGGTCCGTTCCATTCCATTATATTCCATTGGAGTCCCTTCCGTTCCATTACATTCCATTCGGGACCGTTCCATTCCATTCCATTCCATTCCATTCCATTCCGGTCCATTCCGTTCCATTCCATTCCATTCCGCTCCATTCCGTTCCATTCCACTCCATTCGGGTCCCTTCCGTTCCATTCCATTCCATTCGTGTCCCTTTCATTCCATTCCTTTCCATTCGGGTCCATTTCGTTCCATTCCATTTCTTTTGGGTCCATTCCGTTCCATTCCATTCCATTCGGGTCCATTCCATTCCATTCGTGTCCTTTCCGTTCCATTCCGTTCCATTCGGGTCCATTCCGTTCCATTCCGTTCCATTCGGGTCCATTCCGTTCCATTCCATTCCATTCCATTCGGGTCCATTTCGTTCCATTCCTTCCCATTCGGGTCCGTACCGTTCCATTCCATTCCATTCGGGTCCATTCCGTTTCATTCCATTACATTCGGGTCCGTTCCATTGCATTCCGTTCCATTCGGGTCCGTTCCATTCCATTCCATTCCATTCGGGTCTGTTCCGTTCCATTCCATTCCATTGGGTGCCGTTCTGTTCCATTCCATTACATTCCTTTCGGGTCCGTTCCCTTCCATTCCATTCCATTCGGGTCCATGCCATTGCATTTCATTCCATTCGGGTCCATTTCATTCCATTACATTCCATTCGGGTCGATGCCATTCCATTCCATTCCATTGAGGTCCACTCCATTCCATTCGGGTCCATTCCATTCCATTCCTCTACATTACATTCCATTCCATTCCAGTCCATTCCATTCCATTCCACTCAATTCCATTCCATTTCATTCGGGTCCATTCCATTCCATTCCGTTCCATTCGGGTCCATTCCGTTCCATTCAGGTCCATCCCATTGCATTCCATTCCATTCCATTCCTTTCAGGAAAATTCCATTCAATTCCGTTCCATTCCATTCCATTCCATTCCATTCGGTTCCATTCCATTCCATTCCATTCCATTCCGGTCCATTCCATTCCATTCCATTCAATTCCATTCCGTTCCATTCGGGTCCATTCCATTCCATTCCATTCCATTCGGGTCTGTTCCATTCCATTATATTCCATTGGAGTCCCTTCCGTTCCATTACATTCCATTCGGGTCCGTTCCATTCCATTCCATTCCATTCCATTCCATTCCATTCCATTCCATTCCGGTCCATTCCGTTCCATTCCATTCCATTCCGCTCCATTCCATTCCATTCCACTCCATTCGGGTCCCCTCCGTTCCATTCCATTCCATTCGTGTCCCTTTCATTCCATTCCATTCCATTCCATTCGGGTCCATTCCGTTCCATTCCATTTCTTTTGGGTCCATTCCGTTCCATTCCATTCCATTCGGGTCCATTCCATTCCATTCGTGTCCTTTCCGTTCCATTCCGTTCCATTCGGGTCCATTCCGTTCCATTCCGTTCCATTCGGGTCCATTCCGTTCCATTCCATTCCATTCCATTCGGGTCCATTTCGTTCCATTCCTTCCCATTCGGGTCCGTACCGTTCCATTCAATTCCATTCGGGACTGTTCCATACCATTCCATTCCATTTTGTTCCGTTCTGTTCCATTCCATTCCATTCTGGTCCGTTACCTTCCATTCCATTCCATACGGGTCCATTCCTCTCCATTCCGTTCCACTGAGGTTCATTCCATTCCGTTCGGGTCCATTCCATTCCATTCCATTCCATTCCATTCCGTTCCATTCCGTTCAATTCCATTCAATTCCATTCCATTCCATTCGGGTCCATTCCATTCCATTTTGTCCATTGCATTCCATTCGGGTCCGTTAACTTCCACTCAATTCCATTCGGGTCCATTCCATTGCATTTCATTACATTCGGGTCCATTCCGTTCCACTGCATTCCATTCGGGTCCATTCCATTCCATTCCATTCCATTTGGGTCCATTCCATGGCATTCCATTCCATTCGTGTGCATTCCATTCCATTCCGTTCCATTCGGGTCCATTGCATTCCATTCCATTCCGGTCCATTCCATTCCATTCCATTCCCGTCCATTCGGGTCCATTCCATTCCATTCCATTCGTGTCCATTCCATTCCATTCCGTTTCATTCGGTTCCATTCCACTCCATTCAGGTCCATTCCATTCCATTCCATTCCGTTCGATTCCATTCCATTCGTGTCCATTCCTTTCCATTCCATTCCATTCGGGTCCGTTCCATTCCATTCCATTCCATTCGGGTCCATTCCGTTCCATTCCATTCCATACGAGTCCATTCCATTCCATTCCATTCCATTCCATTCCATTCCGGTCCATTCCATTCCATTCATTCCTTTCGGGTACGTTCCGTTCCATTCCATTCCATTCTGGTCCATTCCATTCCATTCCACTAGGGTCCATTCCATTCCATTCCATTCCATTCGGGTCCATTCCATTCCATTCCATTCCACTCGGGTCCATTCCATTCCATTCCATTCCATTCGTTTCCATTCTATTCCATTCCCTTCCATTCGGGTCCATTCCGTTCCATTCCATTCCATTCGGTTCCATTCCGCTCTATTCCATTCCATTCGGGTCCATTCCGTTCCATTCCATTCCATTAGTTTCCCTTCCGTTCCATTCCATTCCATTCGAGTCCATTCCATTCCCTTCCGTTCCATCCGGGTCAATTCCGTTCCATTCCATTACATTCCGGTCCGTTCCGTTGCATTCCGTTCCATTCGGGTCCCTTCCATTCCATTCCATTCCATTCGTGTCTGTTCCGTTCCATTCCATTCCATTGGGTTCCGTTCTGTTCCATTCCATTACATTCCATTCGGGTCCGTTCCCTTCCATTACATTCCATTCGGGTCGATGCCATTCCATTCCATTCCATTGAGGTCCACTCCATTCCATTCGGGTCCATTCCATTCAATTCCATTCCATTCCATTCCATTCCATTCCATTCCATTCCAGTCCATTCCATTCCATTCCACTCAATTCCATTCCATTTCATTCGGGTCCATTCCATTTCATTCGGGTCCATTCCATTCCATTCCGTTCCATTCGGGTCCATTCCGTTCCATTCAGGTGCATCCCATTGTATTCCATTCCATTCCATTCCATTCTGGTCCGTTGCATTCCATTCCATTTCTTTCAGGTAAATTCCATTCCATTCGGTTCCATTCCATTCCATTCCATTCCATTCGGTTCCATTCCATTCCATTCCATTCCATTCCGGTCCATTCCATTCCATTCAATTCCATTCCGTTCCATTCGGGTCCATTCCATTCCATTCCATTCCATTCGGGTCCATTCCATTCCATTATATTCCATTGGAGTCCCTTCCGTTCCATTACATTCCATTCGGGTCCGTTGCATTCCATTCCATTCCATTCCATTCCATTCCGCTCCATTCCGTTCCATTCCACTCCATTCGGGTCCATTCCGTGCCATTCCATTCCATTCGTGTCCCTTCCATTCCATTCCACTCCATTCGGGTCCATTCCGTTCCATTCCATTTCTTTTGGGTCCATTCCGTTCCATTCCATTCCACTCGGGTCCCTTCTGTTCCATTCCATTCCATTCCATTCGTGTCCCTTCCATTCCATTCCATTCCATTCGGGTCCATTCCGTTCCATTCCATTCCATTCCATTCGTGTCCCTTCCATTCCATTCCATTCCATTCGGGTCCATTCCGTTCCATTCCGTTCCATTCGGGTCCATTCCGTTCCTTTCCATTCCATTCCATTCGGGTCCATTTCGTTCCATTCCGTCCCATTCGGGTCCGTACCGTTCCATTCCATTCCATTCGGGACTGTTCCATACCATTCCATTCCATTTTGTTCCGTTCTGTTCCATTCCATTCCATTCTGGTCCGTTACCTTCCATTCCATTCCATACGGGTCCATTCCATTCCATTCCGTTCCACTGAGGTTCATTCCATTCCGTTCGGGTCCATTCCATTCCATTTTGTCCATTGCATTCCATTCGGGTCCGTTAACTTCCACTCAATTCCATTCGGGTCCATTCCATTTCATTTCATTCCATTCGGGTCCATTCCGTTCCATTGCATTCCATTCGGGTCCATTCAATTCCATTCCATTCCATTCGGGTCCATTCCATGACATTCCATTCCATTCGTGTGCATTCCATTCCATTCCGTTCCATTCGGGTCCATTCCATTCCATTCCATTCTTGTCCATTCCATTCCATTCCATTCCATTCGTGTCCATTCCATTCCATTCCGTTTCATTCGGTTCCATTCCACTCCATTCAGGTCCATTCCATTCCATTCCATTCAGTTCCATTCCATTCCATTCGTGTCCATTCCTTTCCATTCCATTCCGTTCGGGTCCGTTCCATTCCATTCCATTCCATTCAGGTCCATTCCGTTCCATTCCATTCCATTCGTGTCCATTCCATTCCATTCCATTCCTTTCGGGTACATTTCGTTCCATTCCATTCCATTCTGGTCCATTCCATTCCATTCCACTCGGGTCCATTCCATTCCATTCCATTCCATTCGGGTCCATTCCATTCCATTCCATTCCACTCGGGTCCATTCCATTCCATTCCATTCCATTCCTTTCGTTTCCTTTCCATTCCATTCCATTCCATTCGGGTCCTTTCCATTCCATTTGGGTCCATTCCGTTCCATTCCATTCCATTCGGGTCCATTCCGCTCTATTCCATTCCAATCGGGTCCATTCCGTTCCATTCCATTCCATTCCATTAGTTTCCCTTCCGTTCCATTCCATTCCATTCCATTCGGGTCCATTCCGTTCCATTCCATTACATTCGGGTCCGTTCCGTTGCATTCTGTTCCATTCTGGTCCGTTCCATTCCATTCCATTCCATTCGGTTCTGTTCCGTTCCATTCCATTCCATTGGGTTCCGTTCTGTTCCATTCCATTACATTCCATTCGGGTCCGTTCCCTTCCATTCCATTCGATTCGGGTCCATGCCGTTGCATTTCATTCCATTCGGGTCCAATTCATTCCATTACATTCCATTCGGTCGATGCCATTCCATTCCATTCCATTGAGGTCCACTCCATTCCATTCGGGTCCATTCCATTCCATTCCACTACATTACATTCCATTCCATTCCAGTTCATTCCGTTCCATTCCACTCAATTCCATTCCATTTCATTCGGGTCCATTCCATTCCATTCCGTTCCATTCGGGTCCATTCCGTTCCATTCAGGTCCATCCCGTTGCATTCCATTCCATTCCATTCCATTCCGGTCCATTCCATCCCATTCCATTCCTTTCAGGTAAATTCCATTCAATTCCGTTCCAATCCATTCCATTCCATTCCGTTCGGGTCCATTCCATTCCATTTTGTCCATTGCATTCCATTCGGGTCCGTTAACTTCCACTCAATTCCATTCGGGTCCATTCCATTTCATTTCATTCCATTCGGGTCCATTCCGTTCCATTCCATTCCATTCGGGTCCATTTCGTTCCATTCCTTCCCATTCGGGTCCGTACCGTTCCATTCCATTCCATTCGGGTCCATTCCGTTTCATTCCATTACATTCGGGTCCGTTCCATTGCATTCCGTTCCATTCGGGTCCGTTCCATTCCATTCCATTCCATTCGGGTCTGTTCCGTTCCATTCCATTCCATTGGGTGCCGTTCTGTTCCATTCCATTACATTCCTTTCGGGTCCGTTCCCTTCCATTCCATTCCATTCGGGTCCATGCCGTTGCATTTCATTCCATTCGGGTCCATTTCATTCCATTACATTCCATTCGGGTCGATGCCATTCCATTCCATTCCATTGAGGTCCACTCCATTCCATTCGGGTCCATTCCATTCCATTCCTCTACATTACATTCCATTCCATTCCAGTCCATTCCATTCCATTCCACTCAATTCCATTCCATTTCATTCGGGTCCATTCCATTCCATTCCGTTCCATTCGGGTCCATTCCGTTCCATTCAGGTCCATCCCATTGCATTCCATTCCATTCCATTCCTTTCAGGAAAATTCCATTCAATTCCGTTCCATTCCATTCCATTCCATTCCATTCGGTTCCATTCCATTCCATTCCATTCCATTCCGGTCCATTCCATTCCATTCCATTCAATTCCATTCCGTTCCATTCGGGTCCATTCCATTCCATTCCATTCCATTCCATTCGGGTCTGTTCCATTCCATTATATTCCATTGGAGTCCCTTCCGTTCCATTACATTCCATTCGGGTCCGTTCCATTCCATTCCATTCCATTCCATTCCATTCCATTCCATTCCGGTCCATTCCGTTCCATTCCATTCCATTCCGCTCCATTCCGTTCCATTCCACTCCATTCGGGTCCCCTCCGTTCCATTCCATTCCATTCGTGTCCCTTTCATTCCATTCCATTCCATTCGGGTCCATTCCGTTCCATTCCATTTCTTTTGGGTCCATTCCGTTCCATTCCATTCCATTCGGGTCCATTCCATTCCATTCGTGTCCTTTCCGTTCCATTCCGTTCCATTCGGGTCCATTCCGTTCCATTCCGTTCCATTCGGGTCCATTCCGTTCCATTCCATTCCATTCCATTCGGGTCCATTTCGTTCCATTCCTTCCCATTCGGGTCCGTACCGTTCCATTCAATTCCATTCGGGACTGTTCCATACCATTCCATTCCATTTTGTTCCGTTCTGTTCCATTCCATTCCATTCTGGTCCGTTACCTTCCATTCCATTCCATACGGGTCCATTCCTCTCCATTCCGTTCCACTGAGGTTCATTCCATTCCGTTCGGGTCCATTCCATTCCATTCCATTCCATTCCATTCCGTTCCATTCCGTTCAATTCCATTCAATTACATTCCATTCCATTCGGGTCCATTCCATTCCATTTTGTCCATTGCATTCCATTCGGGTCCGTTAACTTCCACTCAATTCCATTCGGGTCCATTCCATTGCATTTCATTACATTCGGGTCCATTCCGTTCCACTGCATTCCATTCGGGTCCATTTCATTCCATTCCATTCCATTTGGGTCCATTCCATGGCATTCCATTCCATTCGTGTGCATTCCATTCCATTCCGTTCCATTCGGGTCCATTGCATTCCATTCCATTCCGGTCCATTCCATTCCATTCCATTCCATTCCATTCCCGTCCATTCGGGTCCATTCCATTCCATTCCATTCGTGTCCATTCCATTCCATTCCGTTTCATTCGGTTCCATTCCACTCCATTCAGGTCCATTCCATTCCATTCCATTCCGTTCGATTCCATTCCATTCGTGTCCATTCCTTTCCATTCCATTCCATTCGGGTCCGTTCCATTCCATTCCATTCCATTCGGGTCCATTCCGTTCCATTCCATTCCATACGAGTCCATTCCATTCCATTCCGTTCCATTCCATTCCATTCCGGTCCATTCCATTCCATTCATTCCTTTCGGGTACGTTCCGTTCCATTCCATTCCATTCTGGTCCATTCCATTCCATTCCACTAGGGTCCATTCCATTCCATTCCATTCCATTCGGGTCCATTCCATTCCATTCCATTCCACTCGGGTCCATTCCATTCCATTCCATTCCATTCGTTTCCATTCCATTCCATTCCCTTCCATTCGGGTCCATTCCATTCCATTCCATTCCATTCGGTTCCATTCCGCTCTATTCCATTCCATTCGGGTCCATTCCGTTCCATTCCATTCCATTAGTTTCCCTTCCGTTCCATTCCATTCCATTCGAGTCCATTCCATTCCCTTCCGTTCCATCCGGGTCAATTCCGTTCCATTCCATTACATTCCGGTCCGTTCCGTTGCATTCCGTTCCATTCGGGTCCCTTCCATTCCATTCCATTCCATTCGTGTCTGTTCCGTTCCATTCCATTCCATTGGGTTCCGTTCTGTTCCATTCCATTACATTCCATTCGGGTCCGTTCCCTTCCATTCCATTCCATTCGGGTCCATGCCGTTGCATTTCATTCCATTCGGGTCCATTTCGTTCCATTACATTCCATTCGGGTCGATGCCATTCCAATCAATTCCATTGAGGTCCACTCCATTCCATTGGGGTCCATTCCATTCCATTCAATTCCATTCCATTCCATTCCATTCCATTCCATTCCATTCCATTCCACTCCATTCCATTCCATTCCACTCAATTCCATTCCATTTCATTCGGGTCCATTCCATTTCATTCGGGTCCATTCCATTCCATTCCGTTCCATTCGGGTCCATTCCGTTCCATTCAGGTGCATCCCATTGTATTCCATTCCATTCCATTCCATTCTGGTCCGTTGCATTCCATTCCATTTCTTTCAGGTAAATTCCATTCCATTCGGTTCCATTCCATTCCATTCCATTCCATTCGGTTCCATTCCATTCCATTCCATTCCATTCCGGTCCATTCCATTCCATTCAATTCCATTCCGTTCCATTCGGGTCCATTCCATTCCATTCCATTCCATTCGGGTCCATTCCATTCCATTATATTCCATTGGAGTCCCTTCCGTTCCATTACATTCCATTCGGGTCCGTTGCATTCCATTCCATTCCATTCCATTCCATTCCATTCCATTCCATTCCGCTCCATTCCGTTCCATTCCACTCCATTCGGGTCCATTCCGTGCCATTCCATTCCATTCGTGTCCCTTCCATTCCATTCCACTCCATTCGGGTCCATTCCGTTCCATTCCATTTCTTTTGGGTCCATTCCGTTCCATTCCATTCCACTCGGGTCCCTTCTGTTCCATTCCATTCCATTCCATTCGTGTCCCTTCCATTCCATTCCATTCCATTCGGGTCCATTCCGTTCCATTCCATTCCATTCCATTCGTGTCCCTTCCATTCCATTCCATTCCATTCGGGTCCATTCCGTTCCATTCCGTTCCATTCGGGTCCATTCCGTTCCTTTCCATTCCATTCCATTCGGGTCCATTTCGTTCCATTCCGTCCCATTCGGGTCCGTACCGTTCCATTCCATTCCATTCGGGACTGTTCCATACCATTCCATTCCATTTTGTTCCGTTCTGTTCCATTCCATTCCATTCTGGTCCGTTACCTTCCATTCCATTCCATACGGGTCCATTCCATTCCATTCCGTTCCACTGAGGTTCATTCCATTCCGTTCGGGTCCATTCCATTCCATTTTGTCCATTGCATTCCATTCGGGTCCGTTAACTTCCACTCAATTCCATTCGGGTCCATTCCATTTCATTTCATTCCATTCGGGTCCATTCCATTCCATTGCATTCCATTCCATTCCATTCCGCTCCATTCCGTTCCATTCCACTCCATTCGGGTCCATTCCGTGCCATTCCATTCCATTCGTGTCCCTTCCATTCCATTCCACTCCATTCGGGTCCATTCCGTTCCATTCCATTTCTTTTGGGTCCATTCCGTTCCATTCCATTCCACTCGGGTCCCTTCTGTTCCATTCCATTCCATTCCATTCGTGTCCCTTCCATTCCATTCCATTCCATTCGGGTCCATTCCGTTCCATTCCATTCCATTCCATTCGTGTCCCTTCCATTCCATTCCATTCCATTCGGGTCCATTCCGTTCCATTCCGTTCCATTCGGGTCCATTCCGTTCCTTTCCATTCCATTCCATTCGGGTCCATTTCGTTCCATTCCGTCCCATTCGGGTCCGTACCGTTCCATTCCATTCCATTCGGGACTGTTCCATACCATTCCATTCCATTTTGTTCCGTTCTGTTCCATTCCATTCCATTCTGGTCCGTTACCTTCCATTCCATTCCATACGGGTCCATTCCATTCCATTCCGTTCCACTGAGGTTCATTCCATTCCGTTCGGGTCCATTCCATTCCATTTTGTCCATTGCATTCCATTCGGGTCCGTTAACTTCCACTCAATTCCATTCGGGTCCATTCCATTTCATTTCATTCCATTCGGGTCCATTCCATTCCATTGCATTCCATTCGGGTCCATTCAATTGCATTCCATTCCATTCGGGTCCATTCCATGACATTCCATTCCATTCGTGTGCATTCCATTCCATTCCGTTCCATTCGGGTCCATTCCATTCCATTCCATTCGGGTCCATTCCATTCCATTCCATTCCATTCGTGTCCATTCCATTCCATTCCGTTTCATTCGGTTCCATTCCACTCCATTCAGGTCCATTCCATTCCATTCCATTCAGTTCCATTCCATTCCATTCGTGTCCATTCCTTTCCATTCCATTACGTTCGGGTCCGTTCCATTCCATTCCATTCCATTCGGGTCCATTCCGTTCCATTCCATTCCATTCGTGTCCATTCCATTCCATTCCATTCCTTTCGGGTACATTCCGTTCCATTCCATTCCATTCTGGTCCATTCCATTCCATTCCACTCGGGTCCATTCCATTCCATTCCATTCCATTCGGGTCCATTCCATTCCATTCCATTCCACTCGGGTCCATTCCATTCCATTCCATTCCATTCCTTTCGTTTCCTTTCCATTCCATTCCATTCCATTCGGGTCCTTTCCATTCCATTTGGGTCCATTCCGTTCCATTCCATTCCATTCGGTTCCATTCCGCTCTATTCCTTTCCAATCGGGTCCATTCCGTTCCATTCCATTCCATTCCATTAGTTTCCCTTCCGTTCCATTCCATTCCATTCCATTCGGGTCCATTCCGTTCCATTCCATTACATTCGGGTCCGTTCCGTTGCATTCTGTTCCATTCTGGTCCGTTCCATTCCATTCCATTCCATTCGGTTCTGTTCCGTTCCATTCCATTCCATTGGGTTCCGTTCTGTTCCATTCCATTACATTCCATTCGGGTCCGTTCCCTTCCATTCCATTCGATTCGGGTCCATGCCGTTGCATTTCATTCCATTCGGGTCCAATTCATTCCATTACATTCCATTCGGTCGATGCCATTCCATTCCATTCCATTGAGGTCCACTCCATTCCATTCGGGTCCATTCCATTCCATTCCACTACATTACATTCCATTCCATTCCAGTTCATTCCGTTCCATTCCACTCAATTCCATTCCATTTCATTCGGGTCCATTCCATTCCATTCCGTTCCATTCGGGTCCATTCCGTTCCATTCAGGTCCATCCCGTTGCATTCCATTCCATTCCATTCCATTCCGGTCCATTCCATCCCATTCCATTCCTTTCAGGTAAATTCCATTCAATTCCGTTCCATTCCATTCCATTCCATTCCTTTCCATTCAGGTCCATTCCATTCTATTCCATTCGGGTCCATTCTATTCCCTTCCGTTCCATTCCATTCCATTCCATTCCATTCCATTCAGGCCCATTCCATTCCATTCCGTTCCATTCGGGTCCATTCCATTCCATTCCATTCCATTCCATTCTGGTCCAATCCTTTCCATTCCATTCCATTCCATTCCATTCCATTCCATTCGGGTCCATTCCATTCCATTCCATTCCATTCGGGTCCGTTCCGTTCCATTCCATTTCTTTCGGGTCCGTTCCATTCCATTCCATTCCATTCGGGTCCATTCCATTCCATTCCTTTTCTTTCGGGTCCTTTCCATTCCATTCCATTCCATTCGGTTCCCTTCCCTTCCATTCCATTCCATTTGGGTCCATGCCGTTGCATTTCATCCCATTCAGGTCCATTCCGTTCCATTACATTCCATTTGGGTCCATGCCATTCCATTTCATTCCGGTCCATTCCATTCCATTCCATTCAACTCCATTCCATTCCATTCGGGTCCATTCCTTTCCATTCCGTTCCATTCGGGTCCATTGCATTCCATTCGTGTCCATCCCATTCCATTCCATTCCATTCCATTCCATTCCATTCCATTCCATTCCGGTCCATTCCATTCCATTCCATTCCTTTCAGGTCCATTCCATCAAATTCCACTCCATTCCATTCCATTCCATTCCTTTCGGGTCCATTTCATTCCATTCCATTCCATTCCGGTCCATTCCATTCCATTCCATTCAATACCATTCCGTTCCATTCGGGTCCATTCCATTCCATTCCATTCCATTCTGGTCCTTTCCATTCCATTCCATTCCATTCCATCCCATTCCATTGCATTCCATTCGGGTCCATTCCATTCCATTCTGTTCCATTCCATTCCATTCCATTCGGGTCCATTCCGTTCCATTCCATTACATTCGGGTCCGTTCCGTTGCATTCTGTTCCATTCTGGTCCGTTCCATTCCATTCCATTCCATTCGGTTCTGTTCCGTTCCATTCCATTCCATTGGGTTCCGTTCTGTTCCATTCCATTACATTCCATTCGGGTCCGTTCCCTTCCATTCCATTCGATTCGGGTCCATGCCGTTGCATTTCATTCTATTCGGGTCCAATTCATTCCATTACATTCCATTCGGTCGATGCCATTCCATTCCATTCCATTGAGGTCCACTCCATTCCATTCGGGTCCATTCCATTCCATTCCACTACATTACATTCCATTCCATTCCAGTTCATTCCGTTCCATTCCACTCAATTCCATTCCATTTCATTCGGGTCCATTCCATTCCATTCCGTTCCATTCGGGTCCATTCCGTTCCATTCAGGTCCATCCCGTTGCATTCCATTCCATTCCATTCCATTCCGGTCCATTCCATCCCATTCCATTCCTTTCAGGTAAATTCCATTCAATTCCGTTCCATTCCATTCCATTCCATTCCTTTCCATTCAGGTCCATTCCATTCTATTCCATTCGGGTCCATTCTATTCCCTTCCGTTCCATTCCATTCCATTCCATTCCATTCCATTCAGGTCCATTCCATTCCATTCCGTTCCATTCGGGTCCATTCCATTCCATTCCATTCCATTCCATTCTGGTCCAATCCTTTCCATTCCATTCCATTCCATTCCATTCCATTCCATTCGGGTCCATTCCATTCCATTCCATTCCATTCGGGTCCGTTCCGTTCCATTCCATTTCTTTCGGGTCCGTTCCATTCCATTCCATTCCATTCGGGTCCATTCCATTCCATTCCTTTTCTTTCGGGTCCTTTCCATTCCATTCCATTCCATTCGGTTCCCTTCCCTTCCATTCCATTCCATTTGGGTCCATGCCGTTGCATTTCATCCCATTCAGGTCCATTCCGTTCCATTACATTCCATTTGGGTCCATGCCATTCCATTTCATTCCGGTCCATTCCATTCCATTCCATTCAACTCCATTCCATTCCATTCGGGTCCATTCCTTTCCATTCCGTTCCATTCGGGTCCATTGCATTCCATTCGTGTCCATCCCATTCCATTCCATTCCATTCCATTCCATTCCATTCCATTCCATTCCGGTCCATTCCATTCCATTCCATTCCTTTCAGGTCCATTCCATCAAATTCCACTCCATTCCATTCCATTCCATTCCTTTCGGGTCCATTTCATTCCATTCCATTCCATTCCGGTCCATTCCATTCCATTCCATTCAATACCATTCCGTTCCATTCGGGTCCATTCCATTCCATTCCATTCCATTCTGGTCCTTTCCATTCCATTCCATTCCATTCCATCCCATTCCATTGCATTCCATTCGGGTCCATTCCATTCCATTCTGTTCCATTCCGTTCCATTCCATTCGGGTCAATTCCGTTCCATTCCATTCCATTCCTGTCCATTCCATTCCATTCCATTCCTTTCGGGTCCATTCCATTCAATTCCGTTCCATTCCATTCCATTCGTGTCCATTCCATTCCATTCGGGTCCATTCCATTCCATTCAGTTCCATTGCATTAAATTCCATTCCATTCCATTCCATTCGGGTCCATTCCATTCCATTCGGGTCCATTCCATTCCATTCCATTCCATTCAGGTCCCTTCCGTTCCATTCAATTCCATTCGGGTCCGTTCTGTTCCGTTCCATTCCATTCCACTCGGGTCCGTTCCATTCCATTCCATTCCTCTCGGGTCCGTTCCGTTCCATTCCATTCCATTCTTTTCCGTTCCGTTCCATTCCATTCCTTTCGGTTCCATTCCTTTCCATTCCATTCCATTCGGGTCCCTTCCGTTCCATTCCAATCCATTCGTGTAGATTCCGTTCCATTCCATTCCATTCGTGTCCCTTCCTTTCCATTCCATTCCATTCTGGTCCATTCCTTTCCATTCCATTCCATTCGGGTCCATTCCATTCCATTCGTGTCCTTTCCATTCCATTCCGTCCCATTCGGGTCCATTCCGTTCCATTCCGTTCCATTCGGGTCCATTCCGTTCCTTTCCATTCCATTCCATTCGGGTCCATTTCGTTCCATTCCATCCCATTCGGGTCCGTACCGTTCCATTCCATTCCATTCGGGCCTGTTCCATACCATTCCATTCCATTTTGTTCCGTTCTGTTCCATTCCATTCCATTCTGGTCCGTTACCTTCCATTCCATTCCATACGGGTCCATTGCACTCCATTCCGTTCCACTGAGGTTCATTCCATTCCGTTCGGGTCCATTCCATTCCATTCCATTCCGGCCCATTCCGATCAATTCCATTCAATTCCATTCCATTCCATTCGGGTCCATTCCATTCCATTTTGTCCATTGCATTCCATTCGGGTCCGTTAACTTCCACTCAATTCCATTCGGGTCCATTCCATTGCATTTCATTCCATTCGGGTCCATTCCGTTCCACTGCATTCCATTCGGGTCCATTCCATTCCGTTCCATTCCATTCGGGTCCATTCCATGACATTCCATTCCATTCGTGTGCATTCCATTCCATTCCATTCCATTCCATTCGGGTCCATTCCATTCCATTCCATTCCATTCCATTCCATTCCATTCGGGTCCATTCCGTTCCATTCCATTCCATTCCATTCCATTCCATTCCATTCCATTCCATTCCATTCCATTCCATTCCATTCCATTCCATTCGGGTCCTTTCCATTCCATTCGGGTCCATTCCGTTCCATTCCATTCCATTAGTTTCCCTTCCGTTCCATTCCATTCCATTCGAGTCCATTCCGTTCCCTTCCGTTCCATTCGGGTCCATTCCATTCCATTCCATTACATTCGGGTCCGTTCCATTGCATTCCGTTCCATTCAGGTCCGTTCCATTCCATTACATTCCATTCGGGTCTGTTCCGTTCCATTCCATTCCATTGGGTTCCGTTCTGTTCCATTCCATTACATTCCATTCGGGTCCGTTCCCTTCCATTCTATTCCATTCGGGTCCATGCCGTTGCATTTCATTCCGTTCGGGTCCATTTCGTTCCATTACATTCCATTCGGGTTGATGCCATTCCATTCCATTCCATTGAGGTCCACTCCATTCCATTCGGGTCCATTCCATTCCATTCCATTACATTCCATATCATTCCATTCCAGTCCATTCCATTCCATTCCACTCAATTCCATTCAATTTCATTCGGGTCCATTCCATTCCATTCCGTTCCATTCGGGTCCGTTCCGTTCCATTCGGGTCCATCCCATTGCATTCCATTCCATTCTGGTCCATTGCATTCCATTCCATTCCTTTCAGGTAAATTCCATTCAATTCCGTTCCATTCCATTCCATTCCATTCCATTCGGTTCCATTCCATTCCATTCCATTCCATTCCGTTCCATTCCATTCCATTCAATTCCATTCCGTTCCAGTCGGGTGCATTCCATTCCATTCCATACCATTCGGGTCCGTTCCATTCCATTATATTCCATTGGAGTCCCTTCCGTTCCATTACATTCCATTCGGGTCCGTTGCATTCCACTCCATTCCATTCCATTCTGCTCCATTCCGTTCCATTCCACTCCATTCGGGTCCATTCCGTTCCATTCCATTCCATTCGTGTCCCTTCCATTCCATTCCATTCCATTCCATTCGGGTCCATTCCGTTCCACTCCATTTCTTTTGGGTCCATTCCGTTGCATTCCATTCCACTCGGGTCCCTTCCATTCCATTCCATTCCATTCGTGTCCCTTCCTTTCCATTCCATTCCATTCGGGTCCATTCCGTTCCATTCCATTCCATTCCATTCGGGTCCATTCCTTTCCATTCCATTCCATTCGGGTCCGTTCCGTTCCATTCCATTCCATTCGGATCCATTCCATTCCATTCCATTTCTTTCGGGTCCTTTCCGTTCCATTCCATTCCATTCGGTTCCATTCCGTTCCATTCCATTCCATTCGGGTCTGTTCCGTTCCATTCCATTCCATTCGGGTCCGTGCTGCTCCATTCCATTCCATTCGGGTCTGTTCCGTTCCATTCCATTCCATTGGGTTCCGTTCTGTTCCATTCCATTCCATTCCATTCGGTTCCGTTCCCTTCCATTCCATTCCATTCGGGTCCATACCGTTGCATTTCATCCCATTCGGGTCCATTCCGTTCCATTACATTCCATTCGGGTCCATGCCATTCCATTCCGTTCCATTGAGGTCCATTCCTTTCCACTCGGGTCCATTCCATTCCATTCCATTCCGGTCCATTCCATTCCATTCCATTCAACCCCATTCCATTCCATTCGGGACCATTCCATTCCATTCCGTTCCATTCGGGTCTGTTCCATTCCATTCGTGTCCATCCCATTCCATTCCATTCCATTCCATTCCATTCCATTCCATTCCATTCCATTGCATTCCATTCCTGTCCATTCCATTCCATTCCATTCCTTTCAGGTCCATTCCATTCAATTCCGCTCCATTCCATTCCATTCCATTCGGGTCCAATTCATTCCATTCCATTCCAGTCCAGTCCATTCCTTTCCATTCCATTCAATACCATTCCATTCCATTCGGGTCCATTCCATTCCATTCCATTCCATTCTGGTCCTTTGCATTCCATTCCATTCCATTCCATTCCATTCCATCCCATTCCATTGCATTCCATTCGAGTCCATTCCATTCCATTCGGATCCATTCCGTTCCATTCCACTCGGGTCATTTCCGTTCCATTACATTCCATTCATGTCCATTCCATTCCATTCCATTCCATTCGGGTCCATTCCATTCCATTCAGGTCCATTGCATTAAATTCCATTCCATTCCATTCCATTCGGGTCCATTCCATTCCATTCGGGTCGTTCCATTCCATTCCATTCCATTCGGGTCCCTTCCATTCCATTCCATTCCATTCGTGTCCATTCCGTTCCATTCCACTCCATTCGGGTCCGTTCCATTCCATTCCATTCCACTCGGGTCCGTTCCGTTCCATTCCATTCGTTTCCGTTCCGTTCCATTCCATTCCATTCGGGTCCATTCCATTCCATTCAGGTCCATTGCATTAAATTCAATTCCATTCCATTCCATTCGGGTCCATTACATTCCATTCGGGTGCATTCTATTCCATTCCATTCCATTCGGGTCCCTTCCATTCCATTCCATTCCACTCGGATCCCTTCCGTTCCATTCCAATCCATTCGTGTCCATTCCGTTCCATTCCATTCCATTCGTGTCCCTTCCCTTCCATTCCATTCCGTTCGGGTCCATTCCGTTCCATTCCATTCCATTCGGGTCCATTCCTTTCCATTCCATTCCATTCGGGTCCGTTCCGTTCCATTCCATTCCATTCGGGTCCATTCCTTTCCATTCCATTCCATTCGGGTCCGTTCCGTTCCATTCCATTCCATTCGGGTCCATTCCATTCCATTCCATTTCTTTCTGGTCCTTTCCGTTCCATTACATTCCATTCGGTTCCTTTCCGTTCCATTCCATTCCATTTGGGTCTGTTCCGTTCCATTCCATTCCATTCGGGTCCGTGCTGCTCCATTCCATTCCATTCGGGTCTGTTCCGTTCCATTCCATTCCATTGGGTTCCGTTCTGTTCCATTCCATTCCATTCGGTTCCGTTCCCTTCCATTCCATTCCATTCGGGTCCATACCGTTGCATTTCATCCCATTCGGGTCCATTCCGTTCCATTACATTCCATTCGGGTCCATGCCATTCCATTCCGTTCCATTGAGGTCCATTCCTTTCCACTCGGGTCCATTCCATTCCATTCCATTCCGGTCCATTCCATTCCATTCCATTCAACCCCATTCCATTCCATTCGGGTCCATTCCATTCCATTCCGTTCCATTCGGGTCTATTCCATTCCATTCATGTCCATCCCATTCCATTCCATTCCATTCCATTCCATTCCATTCCATTCCATTCCATTCCATTCCGGTCCATTCCATTCCATTCCATTCCTTTCAGGTCCATTCCATTCAATTCCGCTCCATTCCATTCCATTCCATTCGGGTCCATTTCATTCCATTCCATTCCAGTCCGGTCCATTCCTTTCCATTCCATTCAATACCATTCCGTTCCATTCGGGTCCATTCCATTCCATTCCATTCCATTCTGGTCCTTTCCATTCCATTCCATTCCATTCCATTCCATTCCATCCCATTCCATTGCATTCCATTCGGGTCCATTCCATTCCATTCGGTTCCACTCCGTTCCATTCCATTCGGGTCCATTCCATTCCATTCGGGTCCATTCCATTCCATTCCATTCCATTCGGGTCCCTTCCATTCCATTCCATTACATTCGTGTCCGTTCCGTTCCATTCCACTCCATTCGGGTCCGTTCAATTCCATTCCATTCCACTCGGGTTCGTTCCGTTCCATTCCATTCCAATCGTTTCCGTTCCGTTCCATTCCATTCCATTCGGTTCCATTCCTTTCCATTCCATTCCACTCGGGTCCCTTCTGTTCCATTCCAATCCATTCGGGTCCATTCCGTTCCATTCCATTCAATTCGGGTCCATTCCTTTCCACTATATTCCATTCGGGTCCGTTCCGTTCCATTCCATTCCATTCGGGTCCATTCCGTTCCATTCCATTCCATTCGGGTCCATTCCATTCCATTCCATTCCATTCGTGTCCTTTACGATCCATTCCTTTCCATTCGTGTCCATTCCGTTCCATTCCGTTCCATTCGGGTCCATTCCGTCCCATTCCATTCCATTCCATTCGGGTCCATTTCGTTCCATTCCGTCCCATTCGGGTCCGTACCGTTCCATTCCATTCCATTCGGGACTGTTTCATACCATTCCATTCCATTTTGTTCCGTTCTGTTCCATTCCATTCCATTCTGGTCCGTTACCTTCCATTCCACTCCATACGGGTCCATTCCATTCCATTCCGTTCCACTGAGGTTCATTCCATTCCGTTCGGGTCCATTCCATTCCATTCCATTCCATTCCATTCCGTTCCATTCCGTTCAATTCCATTCAATTCCATTCCATTCCATTCGGGTCCATTCCATTCCATTTTGTCCATTGCATTCCATTAGGGTCCGTTAACTTCCACTCAATTCCATTCGGGCCCATTCCATTGCATTTCATTCCATTCGGGTCCATTCCGTTCCATTGCATTCCATTCGGGTCCATTCCATTCCATTCCGTTCCTTTCGGGTCCATTCCATTCCATTCCATTCCGGTCCATTCCATTCCATTCCATTCCATTCCATTCCGGTCCATTCGGGTCCATTCCATTCCATTACATTCCATTCCATTCGTGTCCATTCCATTCCATTCCGTTTCAATCGGTTCCATTCCACTCCTTTCAGGTCCATTCCATTCCATTCCATTCAGTTCCATTCCATTCCATTCGTGTCCATTCCTTTCCATTCCTTTCCATTCGGGTCCGTTCCATTCCATTCCATTCCATTCAGGTCCATTCCGTTCCATTCCATTCCATTCCGGTCGATTCCATTCCATTCCATTCCTTTCGGGTGCGTTCCGTTCCATTCCATTCCATTCTGGTCCATTCCATTCCATTCCACTCGGGTCCATTCCATTCCATTCCATTCCATTCGGGTCCATTCCATTCCATTCCATTCCACTCGGGTCCATTCCATTCCATTCCATTCCATTCCATTCCATTCCATTCCATTCGTTTCCATTCCATTCCATTCGCATCCTTTCCATTCCATTCGGGTCCATTCCGTTCCATTCCATTCCATTCGTTTCCATTCCGCTCTATTCCATTCCATTCTGGTCCATTCCGTTCCATTCCATTCCATTCGTTTCCCTTCCGTTCCATTCCATTCCATTCGAGTCCATTCCGTTCCCTTCCGTTCCATTCTGGTCAATTCCGTTCCATTCCATTACATTCGGGTCTGTTCCGTTGCATTCCGTTCCATTCGGGTCCGTTCCATTCCATTCGGGTCTGTTCCGTTCCATTCCATTCCATTGGGTTCCGTTCTGTTCCATTCCATTACATTCCATTCGGGTCCGTTCCCTTCCATTCCATTCCATTCGGGTCCATGCCGTTGCATTTCATTCCATTCGGGTCCATTTCTTTCCATTACATTCCATTCGGGTCGATGCCATTCCATTCCATTCCATTGAGGTCCACTCCATTCCATTCGGGTCCATTCCATTCCATTCCATTCCGTTCCGTTCCGTTCCGTTCCGTTCCGTTCCATTCCATTCCGTTCTACTCGGGTTGATTCCATTCCATTCCGTTCCATTCCATTCCATTCCAATCCATTCCATTCTATTCCAATCCATTCCATTCCATTCAATTCCATTCCATTCCAATCCATTCCATTCCATTCCATTCCATTCCAATCCATTCCATTCTACCCGGGTTGACTCCATTCCATTCCATTCCATTCTACTTGGGTTGATTCCATTCTGTTCCGGTCAGCCCCATCCCGTCCCGTCCCGTTCCGTTCTACTCGGGTTGATTCCATTCCATTCTGTTCCATTCCGCTCTGTTCCGTTCTGTTCCATTCCGTTCCATTCTACTCGGGTTAATTCAATTCCGTTCTATTCCATTCCATTCCGTTCCGTTCCGCTATGTACCGCGTCGATCTAGTCGGTTTGATTCAATTCCATTCTATTCCCTTCCATTCCTTTCCATTCCATTCCATTCCATTCCATTCCATTCCATTCTACTCCACTCCATTCCATTCCATTCTACTCGGGTTGATTCCATTCTGTTGCGCTCCGTTCCGTTGCATCCCGTCCCGACCCGTCCCGTCCCATCCCGTCCTGTCCCGTTCGGTTCTAGTCGGGTTGATTCCATTCCGTTCCGTTCCATTGCATTCCATTCCGTTCCGTTCCTTTCCATTCCGTTCCTTTCCGTTCCGTTCCACTCGGGTTGATTCAATTCCATTCTGTTACATCCCATTTCTTTCCGTTCCATTCTGCAACGTTCCGTGTCATTCTACTCGGGTTGATTCAATTCCATTCTATTCCATTGAATTCCATTCCATTCCATTGAATTCCATTCCATTCCATTCCATTCTACTCGGGTTGATTCCTTTCCATTCCATTCCATTCCATTCCATTCCATTCCAATCCATTCCATTCCATTTCATTCCATTCCATCTTACTCGGGTTGGCTCAAAGCCATTCTATTCCATTCATTCCATTCCTTTCCATTCCGTTCCGTTCCGTTCTACTCGTGTCGATTCCATTCAATTCTATTCCACTCCATTCCATTCTATTCCATTCCAATCCATTCCATTCCATTGTACTCGTGTTGATTCCATTCCATTCCATTCCATTCCATTCCAGTCCATTCCTTTCCATTCTACAGGGGTTGATTCCATTCCATTCCATTCCATTCCATTCCATTCCATTCCATTCCATTCCATTACATTCCGTTCCACTCGGGTTGATTCCATTCTGTTCCGTTCCGTCCCGTCCCGTCCCATCCCGTACCGTTCCGTTCTATTCGGGTTGATTCCATTCCATTCCGTTCCGTTCCGTTCCCTTCCTTTCCGTTCCATTCCATTCCGTTCAGCTGTACTCGGGTTGATTCAATTCCATTCTATTCCTTAGCATTCCATTCCGTTCTGTTACACTTTGTTCTGCGTCGGTCTACTCGGGTTGATTCAATTCCACTCCATTCCATTCCATTCCATTCCATTCCATTCCATTCCATTCCATTCCATTCCATTCCATTCTACTCTGTTTCATTCAATTCCATTC
Organism: Gorilla gorilla gorilla; assembly: GCF_029281585.2. Lineage (NCBI taxonomy): Eukaryota > Metazoa > Chordata > Mammalia > Primates > Hominidae > Gorilla > Gorilla gorilla. Next base: position 61,392,541 of record NC_073239.2, read on the forward strand.
TATTCCCTTCCATTCCATTCCGTTCCATTCCGTTCCGTTCCATTCTGCTCGGGTTGATTCAACTCAATTCTATTCCATTCCATTCCATTCCATTCTATTCCATTCCATTCCATTCCATTCCATTCCTTTCTATTCTACTCGGGTTGATTCCATTCCATTCCATTCCATTCCATTCCATTCCATTCTATTCCATTCCAATCCTTTCTATTCTACTCATGTTATTTCCATTCCATTCCATTCCGTTCCATTCCATTCCATTCCATTCCATTCCATTCCATTCCATTCCATTCCATTCCATTCTATTCCATTCTACTCGGGTTGAATCAATTCCATTCTATTCCATTCCATTCCTTTCCATTCCATTCCATTCCATTCCTTTGTACTCGGGTTGATTCCAATCCATTCCATTCCATTCAATTCCATTCCATTCCATTCCATTCCATTCCGTTCCATTCCATTCCATTCCATTCCAATCCATTCCATTCTACCCGGGTTGACTCCATTCCATTCCATTCCATTCCATTCCATTCCATTCCATTCCATTCCATTCCATTCTACTTGGGTTGATTCCATTCTGTTCCGTTCCGTCCCGTCACGTCCCGTCCCGTTCCGTTCTACTCGGGTTGATTCCATTCCATCCTGTTCCGTTCTGCTATGTTCCGCATTGACCTTGTCGGGTCGATTCAATTCCATTCTATTCCATTCCATTCCTTAGAATTCCATTCCATTCCATTCCATTTCATTCCATTCCATTCTCTACTACTTGGGTTGATTCCATTCCGTTCCGCTCCGTTCCGTTCCGTCAGGTCCCAACATGTCCCATCCTATTCTGTTCTACTCGTGTTGATTCCATTCCGTTCCATTGCATTCCGTTCCGTTCCGTTCCTTTCGGTTCCGTTCCTTTCAATTCCGTTGCGTTCCGTTCCGTTCCTTTCGGTTCTGTTCCTTTGCATTCCATTCCTTACCGTTCCACTCGGGTTGATTCAATTCCATTCTATTACCTTCCATTACATTCCGTTCCGTTCCGCTATGTTCCGTGTCGTTCTACTCGTGTTGATTCAATTCCATTCTATTCCATTGAATTCCATTCCATTCCATTCCGTTCTATTCGGGTTGATTCCATTCCATTCCATTCCATTCCATTCCATTCCGTTCCATTCCATTCTACTCGGGTTGATTCAAGCCTATTGTATTCCATTCCATTCCGTTATTTTCCATTCCGTTCCATTCCGTTCCATTCCGTTCTACTCGGGTTGATTAAATTCAATTCTATTCCATTCCATTGCAATCCATTCCTTTCCATTGTACTCGGGTTGATTCCATTCCATTCCATTCCATTCCATTCCATTCCATTCCATTCCATTCCATTCCATTCCAGTCCATTCCATTCCATTCCATTCCATTCCATTCCATTCCCTTCCATTCCATTCCACTCCATTCCATTTCATTCCAAACCATTCTATTCTACTCGGGTTGATTCCATTCCATTCCATTCCATTTGGGTCCATTCCATTCCATTCAATTCCATTCGGGTGCGTTCCATTCCATTATATTCCATTGGAGTCCCTTCCGTTCCATTACATTCCATTCGGGTCCGTTCCATTCCATTCCATTCCATTCCATTCCATTCCGGTCCATTCCGTTCCATTCCATTCCATTCCGCTCCATTCCGTTCCATTCCATTCCATTCGGGTCCCCTCCGTTCCATTCCATTACATTCGTGTCCCTTTCATTCCATTCCATTCCATTCGGGTCCATTCCGTTCCATTCCATTTCTTTTGGGTCCATTCCGTTCCATTCCATTCCATTCGGGTCCATTCCATTCCATTCGTGTCCTTTCTGTTCCATTCCATTCAATTCGGGTCCATTCCGTACCATTCCATTCCATTCGGGTCCATTCCGTTCCATTCCATTCCATTCCATTCGGGTCCATTTCGTTCCATTCCTTCCCATTCGGGTCCGTACCGTTCCATTCCATTCCATTCGGGTCCATTCCGTTTCATTCCATTACATTCGGGTCCGTTCCGTTGCATTCCGTTCCATTCGAGTCCGTTCCATTCCATTCCATTCCATTCGTGTCTGTTCCGTTCCATTCCATTCCATTGGGTTCCGTTCTGTTCCATTCCATTACATTCCATTCGGGTCCGTTCCCTTCCATTCCATTCCATTCGGGTCCATGCCGTTGCATTTCATTCCATTCGGGTCCATTTCGTTCCATTACATTCCATTCGGGTCGATGCCATTCCATTCCATTCCATTGAGGTCCACACCATTCCATTCGGGTCCATTCCATTCCATTCCATTCCATTCCATTCCAGTCCATTCCATTCCATTCCACTCAATTCCATTCCATTTCATTCGGGTCCATTCCATTCCATTAAGTTCCATTCGGGTCCATTCCGTTCCATTCTTGTCCATCCCATTGTATTCCATTCCATTCCATTCCATTCTGGTCCATTGCATTCCATTCCATTTCTTTCAGGTAAATTCCATTCCATTCGGTTCCATTCCATTCCATTCCATTCCATTCGGTTCCATTCCATTCCATTCCATTCCATTCCGGTCCATTCCATTCCATTCAATTCCATTCCGTTCCATTCGGGTCCATTCCATTCCATTCCATTCCATTCGGGTCCATTCCATTCCATTATATTCCATTGGAGTCCCTTCCGTTCCATTACATTCCATTCGGGTCCGTTGCATTCCATTCCATTCCATTCCATTCCATTCCATTCCATTCCGCTCCATTCCGTTCCATTCTACTCCATTCGGGTCCATTCCGTGCCATTCCATTCCATTCGTGTCCCTTCCATTCCATTCCACTCCATTCGGGTCCATTCCGTTCCATTCCATTTCTTTTGGGTCCATTCCGTTCCATTCCATTCCACTCGGGTCCCTTCTGTTCCATTCCATTCCATTCCATTCGTGTCCCTTCCATTCCATTCCATTCCATTCGGGTCCATTCCGTTCCATTCCATTCCATTCCATTCGTGTCCCTTCCATTCCATTCCATTCCATTCGGGTCCATTCCGTTCCATTCCGTTCCATTCGGGTCCATTCCGTTCCTTTCCATTCCATTCCATTCGGGTCCATTTCGTTCCATTCCGTCCCATTCGGGTCCGTACCGTTCCATTCCATTCCATTCGGGCCTGTTCCATACCATTCCATTCCATTTTGTTCCGTTCTGTTCCATTCCATTCCATTCTGGTCCGTTACCTTCCATTCCATTCCATACGGGTCCATTGCACTCCATTCCGTTCCACTGAGGTTCATTCCATTCCGTTCGGGTCCATTCCATTCCATTCCATTCCATTCCATTCCGGCCCATTCCGATCAATTCCATTCCATTCCATTCCATTCCATTCGGGTCCATTCCATTCCATTTTGTCCATTGCATTCCATTCGGGTCCGTTAACTTCCACTCAATTCCATTCGGGTCCATTCCATTGCATTTCATTCCATTCGGGTCCATTCCGTTCCACTGCATTCCATTCGGGTCCATTCCATTCCGTTCCATTCCATTCGGGTCCATTCCATGACATTCCATTCCATTCGTGTGCATTCCATTCCATTCCATTCCATTCCATTCGGGTCCATTCCATTCCATTCCATTCCATTCCATTCCATTCGGGTCCATTCCGTTCCATTCCATTCCATTCGGGTCCTTTCCATTCCATTCGGGTCCATTCCGTTCCATTCCATTCCATTAGTTTCCCTTCCGTTCCATTCCATTCCATTCGAGTCCATTCCGTTCCATTCTGGTCCATTCCGTTCCACTGCATTCCATTCGGGTCCATTCCATTCCGTTCCATTCCATTCGGGTCCATTCCATGACATTCCATTCCATTCGTGTGCATTCCATTCCATTCCATTCCATTCCATTCGGGTCCATTCCATTCCATTCCATTCCATTCCATTCCATTCGGGTCCATTCCGTTCCATTCCATTCCATTCCATTCCATTCGGGTCCTTTCCATTCCATTCGGGTCCATTCCGTTCCATTCCATTCCATTAGTTTCCCTTCCGTTCCATTCCATTCCATTCGAGTCCATTCCGTTCCCTTCCGTTCCATTCGGGTCCATTCCATTCCATTCCATTACATTCGGGTCCGTTCCATTGCATTCCGTTCCATTCAGGTCCGTTCCATTCCATTACATTCCATTCGGGTCTGTTCCGTTCCATTCCATTCCATTGGGTTCCGTTCTGTTCCATTCCATTACATTCCATTCGGGTCCGTTCCCTTCCATTCCATTCCATTCGGGTCCATGCCGTTGCATTTCATTCCATTCGGGTCCATTTCGTTCCAATACATTCCATTCGGGTCGATGCCATTCCATTCCATTCCATTGAGGTCCACTCCATTCCATTCGGGTCCATTCCATTCCATTCCATTCCATTCCATATCATTCCATTCCAGTCCATTCCATTCCATTCCACTCAATTCCATTCCATTTCATTCGGGTCCATTCCATTCCATTCCGTTCCATTCGGGTCCGTTCCGTTCCATTCGGGTCCATCCCATTGCATTCCATTCCATTCTGGTCCATTGCATTCCATTCCATTCCTTTCAGGTAAATTCCATTCAATTCCGTTCCATTCCATTCCATTCCATTCCATTCGGTTCCATTCCATTCCATTCCATTCCATTCCGTTCCATTCCATTCCATTCAATTCCATTCCGTTCCAGTCGGGTGCATTCCATTCCATTCCATACCATTCGGGTCCGTTCCATTCCATTATATTCCATTGGAGTCCCTTCCGTTCCATTACATTCCATTCGGGTCCGTTGCATTCCATTCCATTCCATTCCATTCCGCTCCATTCCGTTCCATTCCACTCCATTCGGGTCCATTCCGTTCCATTCCATTCCATTCGTGTCCCTTCCATTCCATTCCATTCCATTCCATTCGGGTCCATTCCGTTCCACTCCATTTCTTTTGGGTCCATTCCGTTGCATTCCATTCCACTCGGGTCCCTTCCATTCCATTCCATTCCATTCGTGTCCCTTCCCTTCCATTCCATTCCGTTCGGGTCCATTCCGTTCCATTCCATTCCATTCGGGTCCATTCCTTTCCATTCCATTCCATTCGGGTCCATTCCATTCCATTCCATTTCTTTCTGGTCCTTTCCGTTCCATTACATTCCATTCGGTTCCTTTCCGTTCCATTCCATTCCATTTGGGTCTGTTCCGTTCCATTCCATTCCATTCGGGTCCGTGCTGCTCCATTCCATTCCATTCGGGTCTGTTCCGTTCCATTCCATTCCATTGGGTTCCGTTCTGTTCCATTCCATTCCATTCGGTTCCGTTCCCTTCCATTCCATTCCATTCGGGTCCATACCGTTGCATTTCATCCCATTCGGGTCCATTCCGTTCCATTACATTCCATTCGGGTCCATGCCATTCCATTCCGTTCCATTGAGGTCCATTCCTTTCCACTCGGGTCCATTCCATTCCATTCCATTCCGGTCCATTCCATTCCATTCCATTCAACCCCATTCCATTCCATTCGGGTCCATTCCATTCCATTCCGTTCCATTCGGGTCTGTTCCATTCCATTCGTGTCCATCCCATTCCATTCCATTCCATTCCATTCCATTCCATTCCATTCCATTCCATTCCATTCCATTCCATTCCATTCCTGTCCATTCCATTCCATTCCATTCCTTTCAGGTCCATTCCATTCAATTCCGCTCCATTCCATGCCACTCCATTCGGGTCCAATTCATTCCATTCCATTCCAGTCCGGTCCATTCCTTTCCATTCCATTCAATACCATTCCGTTCCATTCTGGTCCATTCCATTCCATTCCATTCCATTTTGGTCCTTTGCATTCCATTCCATTCAATTCCATTCCATCCCATTCCATTGCATTCCATTCGGGTCCATTCCATTCCATTCGGATCCATTCCGTTCCATTCCACTCGGGTCATTTCCGTTCCATTCCATTCCATTCCTGTCCATTCCATTCCATTCCATTCCTTTCGGGTCCATTCCATTCAATTCCGTTCCATTACATTCCATTCGTGTCCATTCCATTCCATTCCATTCCATTCGGGTCCATTCCATTCCATTCAGGTCCATTGCATTAAATTCCATTCCATTCCATTCCATTCGGGTCCATTCCATTCCATTCGGGTCGTTCCATTCCATTCCATTCCATTCGGGTCCATTCCGTTCCATTCCACTCCATTCGGGTCCGTTCCATTCCATTCCATTCCACTCGGGTCCGTTCCGTTCCATTCCATTCCATTCATTTCCGTTCCGTTCCATTCCATTCCATTCGTGTCCATTCCATTCCATTCAGGTCCATTGCATTAAATTCCATTCCATTCCATTCCATTCGGGTCCATTACATTCCATTCGGGTCCATTCTATTCCATTCCATTCCATTCGGGTCCCTTCCATTCCATTCCATTCCACTAGGATCCCTTCCGTTCCATTCCAATCCATTCGTGTCCATTCCGTTCCATTCCATTCCATTCGTGTCCCTTCCCTTCCATTCCATTCCGTTCGGGTCCATTCCGTTCCATTCCATTCCATTCGGGTCCATTCCTTTCCATTCCATTCCATTCGGGTCCGTTCCGTTCCATTCCATTCCATTCGGGTCCATTCCTTTCCATTCCATTCCATTCGGGTCCGTTCCGTTCCATTCCATTCCATTCGGGTCCATTCCATTCCATTCCATTTCTTTCTGGTCCTTTCCGTTCCATTACATTCCATTCGGTTCCTTTCCGTTCCATTCCATTCCATTTGGGTCTGTTCCGTTCCATTCCATTCCATTCGGGTCCGTGCTGCTCCATTCCATTCCATTCGGGTCTGTTCCGTTCCATTCCATTCCATTGGGTTCCGTTCTGTTCCATTCCATTCCATTCGGTTCCGTTCCCTTCCATTCCATTCCATTCGGGTCCATACCGTTGCATTTCATCCCATTCGGGTCCATTCCGTTCCATTACATTCCATTCGGGTCCATGCCATTCCATTCCGTTCCATTGAGGTCCATTCCTTTCCACTCGGGTCCATTCCATTCCATTCCATTCCGGTCGTTTCCATTCCATTCCATTCAACCCCATTCCATTCCATTCGGGTCCATTCCATTCCATTCCGTTCCATTCGGGTCTATTCCATTCCATTCATGTCCATCCCATTCCATTCCATTCCATTCCATTCCATTAAATTCCATTCCATTCCATTCCATTCCGGTCCATTCCATTCCATTCCATTCCTTTCAGGTCCATTCCATTCAATTCCGCTCCATTCCATTCCATTCCATTCGGGTCCATTTCATTCCATTCCATTCCAGTCCGGTCCATTCCTTTCCATTCCATTCAATACCATTCCGTTCCATTCGGGTCCATTCCATTCCATTCCATTCCATTCTGGTCCTTTCCATTCCATTCCATTCCATTCCATTCCATTCCATCCCATTCCATTGCATTCCATTCGGGTCCATTCCATTCCATTCGGTTCCATTCCGTTCCATTCCATTCGGGTCCATTCCATTCCATTCGGGTCCATTCCATTCCATTCCATTCCATTCGGGTCCCTTCCATTCCATTCCATTCCATTCATGTCCGTTCCGTTCCATTCCACTCCATTCGGGTCCGTTCAATTCCATTCCATTCCACTCGGGTTCGTTCCGTTCCATTCCATTCCATTCGTTTCCGTTCCGTTCCATTCCATTCCATTCGGTTCCATTCCTTTCCATTCCATTCCACTCGGGTCCCTTCTGTTCCATTCCAATCCATTCGTGTCCATTCCGTTCCATTCCATTCCATTCGTGTCCCTTCCCTTCCATTCCATTCCGTTCGGGTCCATTCCGTTCCATTCCATTCCATTCGGGTCCATTCCTTTCCACTATATTCCATTCGGGTCCGTTCCATTCCATTCCATTCCATTCGGGTCCATTCCGTTCCATTCCATTCCATTCGGGTCCATTCCATTCCATTCCATTCCATTCGTGTCCTTTACGATCCATTCCTTTCCATTCGTGTCCATTCCGTTCCATTCCGTTCCATTCGGGTCCATTCCGTCCCATTCCATTCCATTCCATTCGGGTCCATTTCGTTCCATTCCGTCCCATTCGTTTCCGTACCGTTCCATTCCATTCCATTCGGGACTGTTCCATACCATTCCATTCCATTTTGTTCCGTTCTGTTCCATTCCATTCCATTCTGGTCCGTTACCTTCCATTCCATTCCATATGGGTCCATTCCATTCCATTCCGTTCCACTGAGGTTCATTCCATTCCGTTCGGGTCCATTCCATTCCATTCCATTCCGTTCCGTTCCGTTCAATTCCATTCATTTCCATTCCATTCCATTCGGGTCCATTCCATTCCATTTTGTCCATTGCATTCCATTAGGGTACGTTAACTTCCACTCAATTCCATTCGGGCCCATTCCATTGCATTTCATTCCATTCGGGTCCATTCCGTTCCATTGCATTCCATTCGGGTCCATTCCATTCCATTCCGTTCCTTTCGGGTCCATTCCATTCCATTCCATTCCGGTCCATTCCATTCCATTCCATTCCATTCCATTCCGGTCCATTCGGGTCCATTCCATTCCATTACATTCCATTCCATTCGTGTCCATTCCATTCCATTCCGTTTCAATCGGTTCCATTCCACTCCTTTCAGGTCCATTCCATTCCATTCCATTCAGTTCCATTCCATTCCATTCGTGTCCATTCCTTTCCATTCCATTCCATTCGGGTCCGTTCCATTCCATTCCATTCCATTCAGGTCCATTCCGTTCCATTCCATTCCATTCCGGTCGATTCCATTCCATTCCATTCCTTTCGGGTGTGTTCCGTTCCATTCCATTCCATTCTGGTCCATTCCATTCCATTCCACTCGGGTCCATTCCATTCCATTCCATTCCATTCGGGTCCATTCCATTCCATTCCATTCCACTCGGGTCCATTCCATTCCATTCCATTCCATTCCATTCCATTCCATTCCATTCGTTTCCATTCCATTCCATTCCATTCCATTCGCGTCCTTTCCATTCCATTCGGGTCCATTCCGTTCCATTCCATTCCATTCGTTTCCATTCCGCTCTATTCCATTCCATTCGGGTCCATTCCATTCCATTCCATTCCATTAGTTTCCCTTCCGTTCCATTCCATTCCATTCGAGTCCATTCCGTTCCCTTCCGTTCCATTCTGGTCAATTCCGTTCCATTCCATTACATTCGGGTCCGTTCCGTTGCATTCCGTTCCATTCGGGTCCGTTCAATTCCATTCGGGTCTGTTCCGTTCCATTCCATTCCATTGGGTTCCGTTCTGTTCCATTCCATTACATTCCATTCGGGTCCGTTCCCTTCCATTCCATTCCATTCGGGTCCATGCCGTTGCATTTCATTCCATTCGGGTCCATTTCGTTCCATTACATTCCATTCGGGTCGATGCCATTCCATTCCATTCCATTGAGGTCCACTCCATTCCATTCGGGTCCATTCCATTCCATTCCGTTCCGTTCCGTTCCGTTCCGTTCCGTTCCATTCCATTCCGTTCTACTCGGGTTGATTGCATTCCATTCCGTTCCATTCCATTCCATTCCAATCCATTCCATTCTATTCCAATCCATTCCATTCCATTCAATTCCATTCCATTCCAATCCATTCCATTCCATTCCATTCCATTCCAATCCATTCCATTCTACCCGGGTTGACTCCATTCCATTCCATTCCATTCCATTCCATTCCATTCCATTCCATTCTACTTGGGTTGATTCCATTCTGTCCCGGTCAGCCCCATCCCGTCCCGTCCCGTTCCGTTCTACTCGGGTTGATTCCATTCCATTCTGTTCCATTCCGCTCTGTTCCGTTCTGTTCCATTCCGTTCCATTCTACTTGGGTTAATTCAATTCCGTTCTATTCCATTCCATTCCGTTCCGTTCCGCTATGTACCGCGTCGATCTAGTCGGTTTGATTCAATTCCATTCTATTCCCTTCCATTCCTTTCCATTCCATTCCATTCCATTCCATTCCATTCTACTCCATTCCATTCCATTCCATTCTACTCGGGTTGATTCCATTCTGTTGCGCTCCGTTCCGTTGCATCCCGTCCCGACCCGTCCCGTCCCATCCCGTCCTGTCCCGTTCGGTTCTAGTCGGGTTGATTCCCTTCCGTTCCGTTCCATTGCATTCCATTCCGTTCCGTTCCTTTCCATTCCGTTCCTTTCCGTTCCGTTCCACTCGGGTTGATTCAATTCCATTCTGTTACATCCCATTTCTTTCCGTTCCATTCTGCAACGTTCCGTGTCATTCTACTCGGGTTGATTCAATTCCATTCTATTCCATTGAATTCCATTCCATTCCATTGAATTCCATTCCATTCCATTCCATTCTACTCGGGTTGATTCCTTTCCATTCCATTCCATTCCATTCCATTCCATTCCATTCCAATCCATTCCATTCCATTTCATTCCATTCCATCTTACTCGGGTTGGCTCAAAGCCATTCTATTCCATTCATTCCATTCCTTTCCATTCCGTTCCGTTCCGTTCTACTCGTGTCGATTCCATTCAATTCTATTCCACTCCATTCCATTCTATTCCATTCCAATTCATTCCATTCCATTGTACTCGTGTTGATTCCATTCCATTCCATTCCATTCCATTCCAGTCCATTCCTTTCCATTCTACAGGGGTTGATTCCATTCCATTCCATTCCATTCCATTCCATTCCATTCCATTCCATTCCATTCCATTCCAATCCATTCCATTCCATTCCATTACATTCCGTTCCACTCGGGTTGATTCCATTCTGTTCCGTTCCGTCCTGTCCCGTCCCATCCCGTACCGTTCCGTTCTATTCGGGTTGATTCCATTCCATTCCGTTCCGTTCCGTTCCCTTCCTTTCCGTTCCATTCCATTCCGTTCCGCTGTACTCGGGTTGATTCAATTCCATTCTATTCCTTAGCATTCCATTCCGTTCTGTTACACTTTGTTCTGCGTCGGTCTACTCGGGTTGATTCAATTCCACTCCATTCCATTCCATTCCATTCCATTCCATTCCATTCCATTCCATTCCATTCCATTCCATTCCATTCTACTCTGTTTCATTCAATTCCATTCTATTCCCTTCCATTCCATTCCGTTCCATTCCGTTCCGTTCCATTCTGCTCGGGTTGATTCAACTCAATTCTATTCCATTCCATTCCATTCCATTCCATTCCATTCCATTCCATTCTATTCCATTCCTTTCTATTCTACTCGGGTTGATTCCATTCCATTCCATTCCATTCCATTCCATTCCATTCTATTCCATTCCAATCCTTTCTATTCTACTCATGTTATTTCCATTCCATTCCATTCCGTTCCATTCCATTCCATTCCATTCCATTCCATTCCATTCTATTCCATTCTACTCGGGTTGAATCAATTCCATTCTATTCCATTCCATTCCTTTCCATTCCATTCCATTCCATTCCTTTGTACTCGGGTTGATTCCAATCCATTCCATTCCATTCAATTCCATTCCATTCCATTCCATTCCATTCCATTCCATTCCATTCCATTCCATTCCATTCCATTCCATTCTACTTGGGTTGATTCCATTCTGTTCCGTTCCGTCCCGTCACGTCCCGTCCCGTTCCGTTCTACTCGGGTTGATTCCATTCCATCCCGTTCCGTTCCGCTATGTTCCGCATTGACCTTGTCGGGTCGATTCAATTCCATTCTATTCCATTCCATTCCTTTGAATTCCATTCCATTCCATTCCATTTCATTCCATTCCATTCTCTACTACTTGGGTTGATTCCATTCCGTTCCGCTCCGTTCCGTTCCGTCCAGTCCCAACATGTCCCATCCTATTCTGTTCTACTCGTGTTGATTCCATTCCGTTCCATTGCATTCCGTTCCGTTCCGTTCCGTTCCTTTCGGTTCCGTTCGTTTCAATTCCGTTGCGTTCCGTTCCGTTCCTTTCGGTTCTGTTCCTTTGCATTCCATTCCTTACCGTTCCACTCAGGTTGATTCAATTCCATTCTATTACGTTCCATTACATTCCGTTCTGTTCCGCTATGTTCCGTGTCGTTCTACTCGTGTTGATTCAATTCCATTCTATTCCATTGAATTCCATTCCATTCCTTTCCGTTCTATTCGGGTTGATTCCATTCCATTCCATTCCATTCCATTCCATTCCGTTCCATTCCATTCTACTCGGGTTGATTCAAGCCTATTGTATTCCATTCCATTCCGTTATTTTCCATTCCGTTCCATTCCGTTCCATTCCGTTCTACTCGGGTTGATTAAATTCAATTCTATTCCATTCCATTGCAATCCATTCCCTTCCATTGTACTCGGGTTGATTCCATTCCATTCCATTCCATTCCATTCCATTCCATTCCATTCCATTCCATTTCATTCCAGTCCATTCCATTCCATTCCATTCCATTCCATTCCCTTCCATTCCATTCCACTCCATTCCATTTCATTCCAAACCATTCTATTCTACTCGGGTTGATTCCATTCCATTCCATTCCATTTGGGTCCATTCCATTCCATTCCATTCCATTCGGATCCATTCCATTCCATTCCATTCCATTCCATTCCATTCCATTCCATTTCATTCCATTCCATTCCATTCCATTCCATTCCATTCCATTCCATTCCATTCCATTCCGTTCGGGTCCTTTCCGTTCCATTCGGGTCCATTCCGTTCCATTCCATTCCATTCGGGTCCATTCCATTCTATTCCATTCCATTCGGGTCCATTCCGTTTCTTTCCATTCCATTCATGTCCCTTCCATTCCATTCCGTTCAATTCGACTCCATTCCGTTCTTTCCGTTCCATTCGGGGCCATTCCGTTCCATTCCATTCCATTCGGGTCCATTCCATTCTATTCCATTCCATTCGGGTCCATTCCATTTCTTTCCATTCCATTCATGTCCCTTCCATTCCATTCCGTTCCATTTGACTCCATTCCGTTCCATTCCGTTCCATTCGGGTCCATTCCATTCCATTCCATTCCATTCCACTCCATTCCATTTCATTCCAAACCATTCTATTCTACTCGGGTTGATTCCATTCCATTACATTCCATTCCATTCCATTCCATTCCAATCCATTCCATTCTACTCGGGTTGATTCCATTCCATTCCATTCCATTTGGGTCCATTCCATTCCATTCCATTCCATTCCATTCGGATCCATTCCATTCCATTCAATTCCATTCCATTCCATTCCATTCCATTCCATTCCATTCCATTCCATTCCATTCCATTCCATTCCATTCCATTCGGGTCCTTTGCGTTCCATTCCATTCCATTCCGTTCCATTCCATTCCATTAGGGTCCATTCCATTCTATTCCATTCCATTCGGGTCCATTCCGTTTCTTTCCATTCCATTCATGTCCCTTCCATTCCATTCCGTTCAATTCGACTCCATTCCATTCCATTCCGTTCCATTCGGGTCCATTCCGTTCCATTCCATTCCATTCCATTCCATTCGGGTCCATTCCATTTCTTTCCATTCCATTCATGTCCCTTCCATTCCATTCCGTTCCATTTGACTCCATTCCGTTCCATTCCATTCCATTCGGGTCCATTCAGTTCCATTCCGTTCCATTCGGGTCCATTCCGTTCCTTTCCATTCCATTCGGGTCCGTTCCGTTCCATTCCATTCCATTCTGGTCTGTTCCGTTCCATTCCATTCCATTCCATTGGGTTCCATTCTGTTCCATTCCATTCCATTCCATTTGGGTCCGTTCCCTTCCATTCCATTCCATTCGGGTCCATTCCATTCCATTCCATTCCATTCCATTCCATTCCATTCCATTCCATTCGGTTCCATTCCATTCCTTTCCGTTGCATTCGATTCCTGTCCATTCCGTTCCATTCCATTCCTTTCGGGTCCATTCCATTCAGTTCCGTTCCATTCCATTCCATTCCATTCGGGTCCATTCCATTCCACTCCATTCCATTCCGCTCCATTCCATTCCATTCCATTCAATTCCATTCCGGTCCATTCCATTCTATTCCATTTGGGTCCATTCCATTCCATTCCGTTCCATTCGGGTCCATTCAATTCCATTCATGTCCATTCCATTCCATTCCATTCCATTCCATTCCATTCTATTCTGGCCCATTCCATTCCATTCCATTCCATTCTATTCGGGTCCATTCCATTCCATTCCATTCCATTCCATTCGGGTCCTTTCCGTTCCATTCGGTTCCATTCCATTCCGTTCCATTCCATTCGGGTCCATTCCATTCTATTCCATTCCATTCGGGTCCATTCCGTTTCTTTCCATTCCATTCATGTCCCTTCCATTCCATTCCGTTCCATTCGACTCCATTCCATTCCATTCCGTTCCATTCGGGTCCATTCCGTTCCATTCCATTCCATTTGGATGCATTCCATTCTATTCCATTCCATTCGGGTCCATTCCGTTTCTTTCCATTCCATTCATGTCCCTGCCATTCCATTCCGTTCCATTCGACTCCATTCCGTTCCATTCCGTTCCATTCGGGTCCATTCCGTTCCTTTCCATTCCATTCGGGTCCATTCCATTCTATTCCATTCCATTCGGTTCCATTCCATTTCTTTCCATTCTATTCATGTCCCTTCCATTCCATTCCGTTCCATTTGACTCCATTCCGTTCCATTCCATTCCATTCGGGTCCGTTTCATTGCATTCCATTCCATTTGGATCCGTTCCATTCCATTCCCTTCCATTATGGTCTGTTCCGTGCCATTCCATTGCATTCCATTGGGTTCCATTCTGTTCCATTCCATTCCATTCCATTCAGGTCCGTTCCCTTCCATTCCATTCCATTCGGGTCCATTCCATTCCATTCCATTCCATTCCATTCGGGTCCATTCCATTCCTTTCCGTTCCATTCGATTCCTGTCCATTCCATTCCATTCCATTCCTTTCGGGTCCATTCCTTTCAGTTCCGTTCCATTCCATTCCATTCCATTGCGTTCCATTCCATTCCTTTCCATTCCATTCGGGTCCATTCCATTCCATTCGGGTCCCTTCCGTTCCATTCCATTCCTTTCCATTCCTGTCCATTCCATTCCATTCCATTCCATTCGGGTCCATTCCGTTCCATTCCATTCCATTCAGGTCCATTCGTTTCCATTCCATTTCATTCGGGTCCTTTCCATTCCATTCCATTCCATTCTGGTCCATTCCATTCCATTCCATTCCATTCCATTCCATTCGGGTCCATTCCATTCCATTCCATTCGGGTCCATTCCATTCCATTCCATTCCATACGGGTCCTTTCCATTCCATTCGGGTCGATTCCATACCATTCCATTTCATTCGGGTCCATTCCGTTCTATTCCATTCCATTTGGATCCATTCCGTTCCATTCCATTCCATTCGGGTCCCTTCCATTCAATTCCGTTCCATTCGAGTCCATTCCGTTCCATTCCATTCCATTCCATTCGGGTCCCTTCCGTTTCATTCAATTCCATTCGGGTCCATTGCATTCCATTCCATTCCATTCCATTCCATTCCATTCGGGTCCATTCCATTCCATTCCTTTCCACTGAGTTTCATTCCATTCCATTCATGTCCATTCCATTCCATTCCATTCCATTCCATTCCAATCCATTCCGGTACATTCCGTTCCATTACATTCCTTTCGGGTCCATTCCATTCCATTCCATTCCATTCCATTCCATTCCATTCCATTCCATTCCATTCCATTCCATGCGCGTCCCTTCCATTCCATTCCATTCCATTCGTTCAATTCCATTCCATTCCATTCCATTCATGTCGATTCCGTTCCTTTCCATTCCATTTGGGTCCATTCCTTTCCATTACATTCCATTCGGGTCCGTGCCATTCCATTCCATTCCATTTGGGTCCATTCGTTTCCATTCCATTCCATTCAGGTCCATTCCATTCCATTCCATTCCATTCTGGTCCATTCCCTTCCATTCCATTCCATTCCATTCCGTTCCTTTCAGGTCCATTCCATTCCATTCCATTCCATTAGGGTCCTTTCCATTCCATTCGGGTCCATTCCGTTCCATTCCATTCCGTTCCATTCGGGTCCATTCCTTTCTATTCCATTCCATTCGGATCCATTCCGTTCCATTCCATTCCATTCGTGTCCCTTCTGTTCCATTCCGTTCCATTGGATTCCATTCCGTTCCATTCCGTTCCATTCAGATCCATTCCATTGCATTCCATTCCATTCGGGTCCGTTGCGTTCCATTCCATTCCATTCCATTTCTTCCGCGTCCATTCCGATCCATTCCA
Source organism: Gorilla gorilla gorilla (assembly GCF_029281585.2). NCBI lineage: Eukaryota > Metazoa > Chordata > Mammalia > Primates > Hominidae > Gorilla > Gorilla gorilla. Next base: position 61,408,767 of record NC_073239.2, read on the forward strand.
TTCCATTCGGGTCCATTCCATTCCATTCCATTCGTTTCCCTTCCGTTCCATTCCATTCCATTCGTGTCCCTTCCGTTCCATTCCGTTCCATTCCAGTCCACTCCATTCCATTGCATTCCATTCGGGTCCATTCCATTCCATTCCATTCCATTCCTTTCGGGTCCATTCCATTCCTTTCCGTTCCCTTCCACTCCAGTCCATTCCGTTCCATTCCATTCCTTTCGGATCCATTCCATTCAATTCCGTTCCATTCCACTCCATTCCATTCCATTCGGGTCCATTCCATTCCATTCCATTCCATTCCGCTCCATTCCATTCCATTCCATTCAATTCCATTCCGGTCCATTCCATTCCATTCCATTCCATTCGGGTCTATTCCATTCCATTCCGGTCCATTCCACTCCATTCCATTCCATTCCATTCCATTCGGCTCCATTCCATTCCATTCCATTCCATTCCATTCCATTCCATTCCTTTTGGGTCCATTCCATTCCATTCCGTTCCATTCCATTCCATTCCGGTCCATTCCACTCCATTCCATTCCATTCCATTCCATTCATGTCCATTCCATTCCATTCCATTCCATTCCATTCCATTCCATTCATGTCCATTCCATTCCATTCCATTCCATTCCATTCCATTCTGGTCCATTCCATTCCATTCCATTCCATTCCATTCGGGTCAAAACCTTTCCATTCCATTCCATTTGGGTCCATTCCATTCCATTCCATTCCATTCGTGTCCATTCCATTCCATTCGGGTCCATTCCATTCCATTCCATTCCTTTCGGGTCCATTCCATTCCATTCCATTCCATTCGGGTCCTTTCCGTTCCATTCGAGTCCATTCCGTTCCATTCCATTCTATTCGTGCCATTACGTTCTATTACATTCCATTCGGGTCCATTCCGTTCCATTCCATTTATTTCATGTCCCTTCCATTCCATTCCGTTCCATTCGAGTCCATTCCGTTCCATTCCGTTCCATTCGGGTTCATTCCATTCCATTCCATTCCATTCGGGTCCTTTTCGTTCCATTCCGTTCCATTCGGATCCGTTCCGTTCCATTCCGTTCCATTCGGGTGCGTTCTCTTCCATTCCATTCCATTCTGGTCTGTTCCGTTCCATTCCATTCCATTGGGTTCCATTCTGTTCCATTCCATTCCATTCCATTCGGGTCCGTTCAATTCCATTCCATTCCATTCGGGTCCATGCCGTTGCATTTCATTCTATTCGGGTACATTCGGTTCCATTGCATTCCATTCGGGTGGGTGCCATTCCATTCCGTTCCATTGACGTCCATTCCATTCCATTCGGGTCCACGCCATTGCATTCCATTCCTTTCCATTCCATTCTGGTCCGTTCCATTCCATTCCATTCAATTCCATTCCATAACATTCGGGTGCGTTCCATTCCATTCCATTCAATTCCATGCCATTCCATTCGGGTCCATTCCATTCCATTCCATTCAATTCCGGTACATTCCGTTCCATTCCATTCCTTTTGGGTCCATTCCATTCCATTCCATTCCATTCCATTCCATTCCATTCGGGTCAATTCCGTTCCATTCCATTCCATTCCATTGCATTCCATTCCATTCCATTCCATTCCTTTCGGGTCCATTCCATTCATTTCCGTTCCATTCCATTCCATTCCATTCGGGTCCATTCCATTCCATTCCATTCCATACGGGTCCATTCCATTCCTTTCAGGTCCATTCCATTAAATTCCATTCCATTCCATTCCATTCTGGTCCATTTCATTCCATTCCATTCCATTCCATTCCATTCCATTCCATCCCATTCCGTTCCATTCCATTCGGGTCCATTCCATTCCACTCGGGTCCATTCCATTCCATTCCATTCCATTCAGGTCCCTTCCATTCCTTTCCATTCCATTCGGGTCCATTCCGTTCAATTCCATTCCATTCCATTCGGGTCCCTTCCGTTCCATTCCATTCCATTCGGGTCCATTCCGTTCCATTCCATTCCATTCAGGTCTCTTCCATTCCCTTCTATTCCATGCGGGTCCCTTCCGTTCCATTCCAATCCATTCGGGTCCATTGTTTTCCATTCCATTCCATTCATCTCCATTCCGTTCCATTCCATTCCATTCCGTTCCATTCGGGTCCATTCCATTCCATTCCACTCGGGTCCGTTCCATTCCATTCCATTCCAATTGTTTCCGTTCCATTCCATTCCATTCCATTCCATTCAGGTCCGTTCCTTTCCCTTCCATTCCATTCGGGTCCCTTCCTTTCCATTACATTCCATTCAGGTCCGTTCTGTTCCATTCCATTCCATTCCGGTCCATTCTTTCCATTCCATTCCATTCGGGTCCATTCCGTTCCATTCCGTTCCATTTGGGTCCATTCCATTCCATTCCGTTCCACTGAGGTTCATTCCATTCCATTCCATTCCATTCCATTCGGGTCCATTCCATTCCTTTCAGGCCCATTCCATTCCATTCCATTCCATTACATTACATTCGGGTCCATTCCATTCCATTCCATTCCATTCGTGTCCATTCCGTTCCATTCCATTCCATTCGGTTCCGTTCTGTTCCATTCCATTCCATTCGGTTCTGTTCCTTTCCATTCCATTCCAATCGGGTGCCTTCCGTTCCGTTCCATTCCATTGGTTTCCGTTCTGTTCCATTCCATATCGTTCGGATCCGTTCCCTTCCATTCCATTCCATTTGTTTCCATGCCTTTGCATTTCATTCCATTCGGTACATTCCGTTCCATTACATTCCATTCGTGTCCATTCCACTCCATTCCGTTCCATTGGGGTCCTTTCCATTCGATTCTGGTCCATTCCATTCCATTCCATTCCATTGCATTCCGGTCCATTCCATTCCATTCCATTCGGGTCCATTCCATTCCATTCCATTCCATTCGGGTCCATTCCGTCCCATTCCATTTCTTTCGAGTCCGTTCCATTCCATTCCATTCCATTCCGGTCCATTCCATTCCATTCCATTCCATTCTTGTCCATTCCGTTCCATTCCATTCCATTCGTGTCCCTTCCGTTCCATTCCGTTCCATTCGGGTCCATTCTGTTCCATTCCATTTCTTTCGGGTCCATTCCATTCCATTCCATTCGGGTCCCTGCCATTCCATTCCCTTCCATTCGTGTCCCTTCCTTTCCATTCCATTCCATTCGGGTCCATTCCTTTCCATTCCATTCCATTCGGGTCCATTCCTTTCCATTCCATTCCATTCTGGTCCACTCCATTCTATTCCGTTCCATTCCACTCCATTCCGGTCCATTCCATTCCATTCCATTCCATTCCACTCGGGTCCATTCCATTCCATTCCATTCGGGTCCTTTCCTTTCCATTCGGGTCCATTCCATTCCATTCCATTCCATTCGGGTCCATTCCGTTCTATTCCATTCCTTTCAGGTCCATTCCGTTCCATTCCATTCCATTCATGTCCCTTCCATTCCATTCCGTTCCATTCGAGTCCCTTCCTTTCCATTCCGTTCCATTCGTGTCCATTCCGTTCCATTCCATTTCTTTCGGTTCCATTCCGTTCCATTCCATTCCATTCCATTCGGGTCCGTTCCCTTCCATTCCATTCGATTCAGGTCCATGACGTTGCATTTCATTCCATTCGGGTCCATTCCGTTCCATTACATTCCGTTCGGGTGGGTGCCATTCCATTCCATTCCATTGACGTCCATTCCATTCCATTCGGGTCCACTCCATTCCATTCCGTTCCATTCCGGTCCGTTCCATTCCATTCCGTTCAATTCCATTCCATTCCATTCGGGTCCATTCCATTCCATTCCATTCTATTTGGGTCAATTCCGTTCCATTCCATTCCATTCCGGTCCATTCCATTCCATTCCATTCCAATCCAATCCATTCCATTCGGGTCCATTCCATTCCATTCCATTCATTTCCGTTCCATTCCATTCCATTCGGGTCCATTCCATTCCATTCGGGTCCATTCCATTCCATTCAGGTCCATTCCATTAAATTCCATTCCATTCCATTTCATTCCATTCTGGTCCATTTCATTCCATTTCTTTCCATTCCATTCCATTCCATCCCATTCCATTCCATTCCATTCGGGTCCATTCCATTCCACTCGGGTCCATTCCGTTCCATTCCTTTCCACTCCATTCCATTCCATTCCATTCCATTCCATTCCATTCCATCCCATCCCGTCCCGTTCCATTCCGTTCCATTCCATTCCATTGCATTCTACTCGGCTTGATTCCATTCCGTTCCATTCCATTCCGTTCCATCCCATCCTGACCCGTCCCGTCCCATGCTGTCCCATCCCGTCCCATCCCGTTCCGTTCTACTCGTGTTGATTCCATACCGCTCCGATCCTTTCCGTTCCGTTCCGTTCCTTTCCTTTCCATTCCTTTCTGTTCCGCTCCGTTCCGTTCCACTCGGGTTGATTCCATTCCATTCTACTACATTCCATTCCGTTCCACTACTTTCCGCATTGTTTTACTTGGGTTGATTCAATTCCATTCTATTACATTGAATTCCATTCCATTCTGTTCCATTCCATTCCGTTCTACTGGGGTTGATTCCATTCCATTCCATTCCATTCCATTCCATTCCACTCGGGTTGATTCAATTCCATTCTATTCCATTCCATTCCGTTCCATTCCGTTCCGTTCCATTCCGTTCCGTTCGGTTCCGTTCCATTCTAGTCGGGTTGATTCAATTCAATTCTATTTCATTCCATTCCATTCCATTCCATTGCATTCCATTCCATTCCATTCCAACCAATTCCGTTCCATTCCATTTTACTCGGGTTGACTCCATTCCATTCCATTCCATTCCATTCCATTCCATTCCATTCCATTCCACTCCATTCCATTCCGTTCCATTCCAATCCATTCTACTCGGGTTGATTCCATTCTGCTCCGTTCCATCCCGTCCCGTCCCGTCCCGTCTCGTCCCGTCCCGTCCCGTCCCGTTCCGTTCTACTCGGGTTGATTCCATTCCATTCCGTTCCATTCCGTTCCTTTCCGTTGCATTCCATTCCGTACCGTTCCATTCTGTTCTATTCCGTTCCGTTCTACTCGGGTTGATTCAATTCCATTCTATTCCATTCCTTTCCATTCCGTTCCATTCCGCTATGTTCCGCGTCGATCTACTCGGGTTGATTCAATTCCATTCTATTCCATTCCATTCCATTCCATTCCATTCCATTCCACTCGGGTTGATTCAATTCCATTATATTCCATTCCATTCCATTCCATTCCATTCCATTGCATTCCACTGTATTCCATTCCATTCCATTCCTTTCCTTTGCATTACATTCCATTCCATTCTTTTCTAATCATGTTGATTCCATTCCATTCCATTCACTTCCATTCCATTCAGTTCCATTCCATTCCATTGCATTCCGTTCTTCTCATGTTGATTCCATTCCATTCCATTCCATTCCATTCCGTTCCGTTCCGCTCCATTCCATTCCGTTCCATTCTATTCCATTCCATTCCACTCAGGTTGATTCCATTCCATTAAATTCCATTCCATTCCATTCCATTGCATTCCATTCCATTCTACGCGGGTTGATTCCATTCCATTCCGTTCCATTCCATTCCATTCCATTCCATTCCATTGCATTCCATTCCATTCCATTGTACTCGGGTTGATTCCATTCTGTTCCTTTCCATCCCATCCCGTACCGTCCCGTCTCTTCCCGTCCCGTACCCTCCTGTTCCGTTCTACTCGGGTTCATTCCATTTCATTCCATTCCGTTCCGTTCCTTTCCGTTGCATTCCGTTCCATACCGTTCCATTCTGTTCTGTTCCGTTCCGTTCTACTCGGGTTGATTCAATTCCATTCTATTCCATTCCTTTCCATTCCGTTCCATTCCGCTATGTTCCGCGTCGATCTGCTCGGGTTGATTCAATTCCATTCTATTCCATTCCATTCCATTCCATTCCATTCCATTCCATTCCATTCCACTCGGGTTCATTCATTTCCATTATATTCCATTCCATTCCATTCCATTCCATTCCACTGCATTCCATTCCATTCCATTCCTTTCCTTTGCATTACATTCCATTCCATTCTTTTCTAATCATGTTGAATCCATTCCATTCCATTCACTTCCATTCCATTCAGTTCCATTCCATTCCATTGCATTCCGTTCTTCTCATGTTTAATCCATTCCATTCCATTCCATTCCATTCCGTTACGTTCCGCTCCATTCCGTTCCATTCCATTCTATTCCATTCCATTCTACTCGGGTTGATTCCATTCCATTAAATTCCATTCCATTCCATTCCATTGCATTCCATTCCGTTCTACTCGGGTTGATTCCATTCCATTCCATTCCATTCCAATCCATTCCATTCTATTCCATTCCATTCCATTCCATTCAATTCCATTCCATTCCATTCCATTCCATTCCATTCTACTCTGTTTCATTCAATTCCATTCTATTCCCTTCCATTCCATTCCGTTCCATTCCGTTCCATTCCGTTCCGTTCCATTCTGCTCGGGTTGCTTCAACTCAATTCTATTCCATTCCATTCCATTCCATTCCATTCCATTCCATTCCATTCCTTTCTATTCTACTCGGGTTGATTCCATTCCATTCCATTCCATTCCATTCCATTCCATTCCATTCCATTCTATTCCATTCCAATCCTTTCTATTCAACTCATGTTGATTCCATTCCATTCCATTCCGTTCCATTCCATTCCACTCCATTCCATTCCATTCTATTCCATTCTACTCAGGTTGAATCAATTCCATTCTATTCCATTCCATTCCTTTCCATTCCATTCCATTCCATTCCTTTGTACTCGGGTTGATTCCAATCCATTCCATTCCATTCAATTCCATTCCATTCCATTCCATTCCATTCCATTCCATTCCAATCCATTCCATTCTACCCGGGTTGACTCCATTCCATTCCATTCCATTCCATTCCATTCCATTCCATTCCATTCCATTCCATTCCATTCCATTCTACTTGGGTAGATTCCATTCTATTCCGTTCCGTCCCGTCACGTCCCATCCCGTTCCGTTCTACTCGGGTTGATTCCATTCCATTCCGTTCCGTTCTGCTATGTTCCGCACTGACCTAGTCGGGTCGATTCAATTCCATTCTATTCCATTCCATTCCTTTCAATTCCATTCTATTCCATTCCATTCCATTCCTTTTCATTCCATTCCATTCTGTACTACTTGGGTTGATTCCATTCCGTTCCGCTCCGCTCCGTTCCGTCCAGTCCCAACATGTCCCATTCCGTTCTGTTCTACTCAGGTTGATTCCATTCCGTTCCATTGCATTCCGTTCTGTTCCGTTCCGTTCCTTTCGGTTCCGTTCCTTTCAATTCCGTTCCGTTCCATTCCGTTCCTTTCAGTTCCGTTCCTTTGCATTCCATTCCTTTCCGTTCCACTCGGGTTGATTCAATTCCACTCTATTACCTTCCATTACATTCCGTTCCGTTCTGCTATGTTCCGTGTCGTTCTACTCGTGTTGATTCAATTCCATTCTATTCCATTGAATTCCATTCCATTCCATTCCGTTCTATTCGGGTTGATTCCATTCCATTCCATTCCATTCCATTCCGTTCCATTCCATTCTACTCGGGTTGATTCAAGCCCTTTGTATTCCATTCCATTCCGTTATTTTCCATTCCGTTCCGTTCCGTTCCATTCCGTTATACTCGGGTTGATTAAATTCAATTCTATTGCATTCCATTCCAATCCATTCCCTTCCATTGTACTCGGGTTGATTCCATTCCATTCCAATCCATTCCATTCCATTCCATTCCATTCCATTCCATTCCATTCCATTTCATTCCAGTCCAGTACATTCCATTCCATTCCATTCCATTCCATTCCATTCCACTCCATTCCATTTCATTCCAAACCATTCTATTCTACTCGGGTTGATTCAATTCCATTCCATTCCATTCCATTCCAATCCATTCCATTTCATTCCAAACCATTCCATTCTACTCGGGTTGATTCCATTCCATTTCATTCCATTCCATTCCATTCCATTCCACTCGGGTTGATTTCATTCTGTTCCGTTCCGTCCCGTCACGTCCCGTTCCGTTCTACTCGGGTTGATTCCATTCCGTTTCGTTCCGTTCCGTTCCGTTCCGTTCTGTTCCATTCCGTTCCGTTCTCCTCGGGTTGATTCAATTCCATTCTATTCCATTCCATTCCATTCCATTCCGTTCTGTTCCGCTATGTTCCGCATCGATCTACTCGGGTTGATTCAATTCCATTCTATTCCATTCCATTCCATTCCATTCCAATCCATCCCGTTCCGCTATGTTCCGCGTCTATCTACTCGGGTTGATTCCATTCAATTCTATTCCATTCCATTCCATTCCATTCCATTCCATTCCATTCCATTCCATCCCATCCCATCCCGTTCCGTTCCGTTCCATTCCATTCCATTCCATTGCATTCTACTCGGCTTGATTCCATTCCGTTCCATTCCATTCCGTTCCGTCCCATCCTGACCCGTCCCGTCCCATGCTGTCCTATCCCGTCCCGTCCCGTTACGTTCTACTCGTGTTGATTCCATACCGTTCCGATCCTTTCCGTTCAGTTCTGTTCCTTTCCTTTCCGTTCCTTTCTGTTCCGCTCCGTTCCGTTCCACTCGTGTTGATTCAATTCCATTCTACTACATTCCATTCCGTTGCGCTACTTTCCGCATTGTTTTACTAGGGTTGATTCAATTCCATTCTATTCCATTGAATTCCATTCCATTCTGTTCCATTCCATTCCGTTCTACTGGGGTTGATTCCATTCCATTCTGTTCCATTCCATTCCATTCCATTCCATTCCATTCCACTCGGGTTGATTCAATTCCATTCTATTCCATTCCATTCCGTTCCATTCCGTTCCATTCCTTTCCGTTCCGTTCGGTTCCATTCCATTCTAGTCGGGTTGATTCAATTCAATTCTATTTCATTCCATTCCATTCCATTCCATTCCATTCCATTCCATTCCATTCCATTCCATTGCATTCCATTCCATTCCATTCCAACCAATTCCATTCCATTCCATTGTACTCGGGTTGATTCCATTCCATTCCATTCCATTCCATTCCATTCCATTCCATTCCATTCCATTCCGTTCCGTTCCATTCCATTCCATTCCATTCCATTCCATTCCATTCCATTCCAATCCATTCTACTCGGGTTCATTCCATTCTGTTCCTTTCCATCCCGTCCGTCCCGTCCCGTCTCATCCCGTCCCGTCCCGTCCTGTTCCGTTCTACTCGGGTTGATTCCATTCCATTCCATTGCATTCCATTCTACTCAGGTTGATTCCATTCCATTCCATTCCATTCCATTCCATTCCATTCCATTCCATTCCATTCCATTCAATTCTACTCCATTCCATTCCATTCCGTTCTACTCGGGTTGATTCCATTCTATTCCATTCCATTCCATTCCATTCCATTCCATTCCATTCCATTCCATTCGATTCCATTCCATTCGATTCCATTCCATTCCATTCCCTTCCATTCCATTCCATTCCATTCCATTCCATTCCATTCTATTCCATTGAATTCCATTCCATTCCATTCCATTCCATTCCATTCCATTCCATTCCATTCCATTCCATTCCGTTCTTCTCGGGTTGATTCCACTCCATTCCATTCCATTCCATTCCATTCCATTCCATTCCATTCCGTTCTACTCGGGTTGATTCAATTCCATTCTATTCCATTCCATTCCATTCCATTCCAATCCATCCCGTTCCGCTATGTTCCGCGTCGATCTACTCGGGTTGATTCCATTCCATTCCATTCCATTCCATTCCATTCCATTCCATTCCATTCCATTCTATTCCATTGAATTCCATTCCATTCCATTCCATTCCGTTCTACTCGGGTTGATTCAATTCCATTCTATTCCATTCCATTTCGTTCCTTTTAATTCCATTCTGTTGTACTCTTGTTTATTCAATTCCATTCTATTGCATTCCATCCCATTCCATTCCACTCCATTCCATTCCGTTAAACTATGGTTGATCATTCCATTCCATTCCATTCCATTCCATTCCGTTCCGTTCCGTTCCGTTCCGTTCCGTTCCATTCCATTCCACTCCATTCCATTCCATTCCATTCTGGTCCATTCCGTTCCATTCCATTCCATTCCATTCCGTTGTACTCGGGTTAATTCCATTCCATTCCATTCCATTCCGTTCTACTCGGCTTAATTCCATTCCGTTCCGATCCGTTCCGTTCCATCAGTTCCCGACCCGTCCTGTCCCGTTCCGTCCCTTCCCGAGCCGTCCTGTCCCGTTCTGTTCTACTCGGGTTGATTCTATTCGGTTCTGTTCCGTTCCTTTCAATGCCGTTCCTTTCCGTTCCGTTCTGTTCCGTTCAACTCGAGTTGATTCAATTCCATTCTATTATATTCCATTATATTCCGTTCCGTTCCGCTACGTTCCGCCTCGTTCTCCTCGGGTTGATTCAGTTCCATTCTATTCCATTGAATTCCTTTCCATTCCATTCCATTCCATTCCGTTCTATTCCGGTTGATTCCATTCCATTCCATTCCATTCCATTCCATGCCATTCCATTCCATTCCATTCCACTCGGGTTGATTCAATTCCATTGTATTCCTTTCCATTCCGTTCCGTTCCATTCAGTTCCTTTCCATTCCATTCCGTTCTACTCGGGTTGATTCAATTCAATTCTATTCCATTCCATTCCATTTCATTCCATTCCATTCCATTCCATTGTACTTGGGTTGATTCTATTCCATTCCATTCCATTCCATTCCATTCCATTCCATTCCAGTCCATTCCATTCCATTCCAGTCCATTCCATTCCATTCTACTCGGGTTGATTCCATTCCACTGCATTCCATTCCATTCCATTCCACTCCATTCCACTCCATTCCATTCCAATCCATTCCATTCTACTCGGGTTGATTCCATTCCATTCTATTCCATTCCATTCCACTCGGGTTGATGTCATTCTGTTCCGTTCCGTTCCGTTCCGTTCCGTTCCGTTCTATTCGGGTTGATTCCACTCTATTCCACTCCATTCCATTCGATTCCATTCTATTCCATTCCATTCGATTCCATTCAATTCCATTCCATTCCATTCAATTCCATTCCATTCCATTCCATTCAATTCCATTCCATTCCATTCCATTCCATTGCATTCCATTCCATTCCATTCCATTCCATTCCTTTCCATTCCATTCGATTCCATTCCATTCCATTCGATTCCATTCCATTCCATTCCATTCCAATCCATTCCATTCTACTCGGGTTGATTCCATTCCATTCTATTCCTTTCCATTCCATTCCATTCCGTTCCATTCCATTCCATTCCATTTCATTCCATCCTATCCCATCCCATTAAATTCCATTCCATTCCATTCCGTTCCATTGCATTCTACTCTGGTTGATTCCATTCCGTTCCATTCCATTCCGTTCCGTCCCATCCTGACGCGTCCCGTCCCGTGATATCCCATCCCGTACCGTCCCGTTCCGTTCTACTCGTGTTGATTCCATAGCGTTCCGATCCTTTCCGTTACGTTCCGTTCCTTTCCTTTCCGTTACTTTCTGTTCCGCTCTGTTCCGTTCCACTCGGGTTGATTCAATTCCATTCTACTACATTCCATTCCATTCCATTCCATTCTATTCCATTCCATTCCATTGTACTCGGGTTGATTCCATTCCATTCCATTCCATTCCATTCCATTCCAATCCATTCTACTCGGGTTGATTCCATTCCATTCTATTCCATTCCATTCCACTCGGGTTGATGTCATTCTGTTCCGTTCCGTTCCGTCCCGTCCCGTTCCGTTCTACTCGGTTTGATTCCATTCCGATTCGTTCCATTCCGTTCCGTTCTGTTCCATTCCATTCCGTTCTCCTCGGGTTGATTCAATTCCATTCTATTCCATTCCATTCCATTCCATTCCGTTCCGTTCCGCTATGTTCCGCGTCGATCTACTCGTGTTGATTCAATTCCATTCTATTCCATTCCATTCCATTCCTTTCCAATCCATCCCGTTCCGCTATGTTCCGCGTCGATCTACTCGGGTTGATTCCATTCCATTCTATTCCTTTCCATTCCATTCCATTCCGTTCCATTCCATTCCATTCCATTTCATTCCATCCTATCCCATCCCATTAAATTCCATTCCATTCCATTCCGTTCCATTGCATTCTACTCTGGTTGATTCCATTCCGTTCCATTCCATTCCGTTCCGTCCCATCCTGACCCGTCCCGTCCCGTGATGTCCCATCCCGTCCCGTCCCGTTCCGTTCTACTCGTGTTGATTCCATAGCGTTCCGATCCTTTCCGTTACGTTCCGTTCCTTTCCTTTCCGTTCCTTTCTGTTCCACTCCGTTCCGTTCCACTCGGGTTGATTCAATTCCATTCTACTACATTCCATTCCGTTCCATTCAGTTCCGTTCCGTTCTAGTTGGGTTGATTCAATTCAATTCTATTTCATTCCATTCCATTCCATTCCATTCCATTCCATTCCATTCCATTCCATTGTACTCGGGTTGATTACATTCCATTCCATTCCATTCCATTCCATTCCATTCCATTCCATTCCAATCCATTCTACTCGGGTTGATTCCATTCTGTTCCGTTCTATCCCGTCCCGTCCCGTCCCGTCTCGTCCCGTCCCATCCCATCCCGTTCCGTTCTACTCGGGTTGATTCCATTCCATTCCGTTCCATTCGAGTCCCTTCCTTTCCATTCCGTTCCATTCGTGTCCATTCCGTTCCATTCCATTTCTTTCGGTTCCATTCCGTTCCATTCCATTCCATTCCATTCGGGTCCGTTCCCTTCCATTCCATTCGATTCAGGTCCATGACGTTGCATTTCATTCCATTCGGGTCCATTCCGTTCCATTACATTCCGTTCGGGTGGGTGCCATTCCATTCCATTCCATTGACGTCCATTCCATTCCATTCGGGTCCACTCCATTCCATTCCGTTCCATTCCGGTCCGTTCCATTCCATTCCGTTCAATTCCATTCCATTCCATTCGGGTCCATTCCATTCCATTCCATTCTATTTGGGTCAATTCCGTTCCATTCCATTCCATTCCGGTCCATTCCATTCCATTCCATTCCAATCCAATCCATTCCATTCGGGTCCATTCCATTCCATTCCATTCATTTCCGTTCCATTCCATTCCATTCGGGTCCATTCCATTCCATTCGGGTCCATTCCATTCCATTCAGGTCCATTCCATTAAATTCCATTCCATTCCATTTCATTCCATTCTGGTCCATTTCATTCCATTTCTTTCCATTCCATTCCATTCCATCCCATTCCATTCCATTCCATTCGGGTCCATTCCATTCCACTCGGGTCCATTCCGTTCCATTCCTTTCCACTCCATTCCATTCCATTCCATTCCATTCCATTCCATTCCATTCCATCCCATCCCGTCCCGTTCCATTCCGTTCCATTCCATTCCATTGCATTCTACTCGGCTTGATTCCATTCCGTTCCATTCCATTCCGTTCCATCCCATCCTGACCCGTCCCGTCCCATGCTGTCCCATCCCGTCCCATCCCGTTCCGTTCTACTCGTGTTGATTCCATACCGCTCCGATCCTTTCCGTTCCGTTCCGTTCCTTTCCTTTCCATTCCTTTCTGTTCCGCTCCGTTCCGTTCCACTCGGGTTGATTCCATTCCATTCTACTACACTCCATTCCGTTCCACTACTTTCCGCATTGTTTTACTTGGGTTGATTCAATTCCATTCTATTACATTGAATTCCATTCCATTCTGTTCCATTCCATTCCGTTCTACTGGGGTTGATTCCATTCCATTCCATTCCATTCCATTCCATTCCACTCGGGTTGATTCAATTCCATTCTATTCCATTCCATTCCGTTCCATTCCGTTCCGTTCCATTCCGTTCCGTTCGGTTCCGTTCCATTCTAGTCGGGTTGATTCAATTCAATTCTATTTCATTCCATTCCATTCCATTCCATTGCATTCCATTCCATTCCATTCCAACCAATTCCGTTCCATTCCATTTTACTCGGGTTGACTCCATTCCATTCCATTCCATTCCATTCCATTCCATTCCATTCCATTCCATTCCATTCCATTCCACTCCATTCCATTCCGTTCCATTCCAATCCATTATACTCGGGTTGATTCCATTCTGCTCCGTTCCATCCCGTCCCGTCCCGTCCCGTCTCGTCCCGTCCCGTCCCGTCCCGTTCCGTTCTACTCGGGTTGATTCCATTCCATTCCGTTCCATTCCGTTCCTTTCCGTTGCATTCCATTCCGTACCGTTCCATTCTGTTCTATTCCGTTCCGTTCTACTCGGGTTGATTCAATTCCATTCTATTCCATTCCTTTCCATTCCGTTCCATTCCGCTATGTTCCGCGTCGATCTACTCGGGTTGATTCAATTCCATTCTATTCCATTCCATTCCATTCCATTCCATTCCATTCCACTCGGGTTGATTCAATTCCATTATATTCCATTCCATTCCATTCCATTCCATTCCATTGCATTCCACTGTATTCCATTCCATTCCATTCCTTTCCTTTGCATTACATTCCATTCCATTCTTTTCTAATCATGTTGATTCCATTCCATTCCATTCACTTCCATTCCATTCAGTTCCATTCCATTCCATTGCATTCCGTTCTTCTCATGTTGATTCCATTCCATTCCATTCCATTCCATTCCGTTCCGTTCCGCTCCATTCCATTCCGTTCCATTCTATTCCATTCCATTCCACTCAGGTTGATTCCATTCCATTAAATTCCATTCCATTCCATTCCATTGCATTCCATTCCATTCTACGCGGGTTGATTCCATTCCATTCCGTTCCGATCCATTCCATTCCATTCCATTCCATTGCATTCCATTCCATTCCATTGTACTCGGGTTGATTCCATTCTGTTCCTTTCCATCCCATCCCGTACCGTCCCGTCTCTTCCCGTCCCGTACCCTCCTGTTCCGTTCTACTCGGGTTCATTCCATTTCATTCCATTCCGTTCCGTTCCTTTCCGTTGCATTCCGTTCCATACCGTTCCATTCTGTTCTGTTCCGTTCCGTTCTACTCGGGTTGATTCAATTCCATTCTATTCCATTCCTTTCCATTCCGTTCCATTCCGCTATGTTCCGCGTCGATCTGCTCGGGTTGATTCAATTCCATTCTATTCCATTCCATTCCATTCCATTCCATTCCATTCCATTCCATTCCATTCCACTCGGGTTCATTCATTTCCATTATATTCCATTCCATTCCATTCCATTCCATTCCACTGCATTCCATTCCATTCCATTCCTTTCCTTTGCATTACATTCCATTCCATTCTTTTCTAATCATGTTGAATCCATTCCATTCCATTCACTTCCATTCCATTCAGTTCCATTCCATTCCATTGCATTCCGTTCTTCTCATGTTTAATCCATTCCATTCCATTCCATTCCATTCCGTTACGTTCCGCTCCATTCCGTTCCATTCCATTCTATTCCATTCCATTCTACTCGGGTTGATTCCATTCCATTAAATTCCATTCCATTCCATTCCATTGCATTCCATTCCGTTCTACTCGGGTTGATTCCATTCCATTCCATTCCATTCCAATCCATTCCATTCTATTCCATTCCATTCCATTCCATTCAATTCCATTCCATTCCATTCCATTCCATTCCATTCTACTCTGTTTCATTCAATTCCATTCTATTCCCTTCCATTCCATTCCGTTCCATTCCGTTCCATTCCGTTCCGTTCCATTCTGCTCGGGTTGCTTCAACTCAATTCTATTCCATTCCATTCCATTCCATTCCATTCCATTCCATTCCATTCCTTTCTATTCTACTCGGGTTGATTCCATTCCATTCCATTCCATTCCATTCCATTCCATTCCATTCCATTCTATTCCATTCCAATCCTTTCTATTCAACTCATGTTGATTCCATTCCATTCCATTCCGTTCCATTCCATTCCACTCCATTCCATTCCATTCTATTCCATTCTACTCAGGTTGAATCAATTCCATTCTATTCCATTCCATTCCTTTCCATTCCATTCCATTCCATTCCTTTGTACTCGGGTTGATTCCAATCCATTCCATTCCATTCAATTCCATTCCATTCCATTCCATTCCATTCCATTCCATTCCAATCCATTCCATTCTACCCGGGTTGACTCCATTCCATTCCATTCCATTCCATTCCATTCCATTCCATTCCATTCCATTCCATTCCATTCCATTCCATTCTACTTGGGTAGATTCCATTCTATTCCGTTCCGTCCCGTCACGTCCCATCCCGTTCCGTTCTACTCGGGTTGATTCCATTCCATTCCGTTCCGTTCTGCTATGTTCCGCACTGACCTAGTCGGGTCGATTCAATTCCATTCTATTCCATTCCATTCCTTTCAATTCCATTCTATTCCATTCCATTCCATTCCTTTTCATTCCATTCCATTCTGTACTACTTGGGTTGATTCCATTCCGTTCCGCTCCGCTCCGTTCCGTCCAGTCCCAACATGTCCCATTCCGTTCTGTTCTACTCAGGTTGATTCCATTCCGTTCCATTGCATTCCGTTCTGTTCCGTTCCGTTCCTTTCGGTTCCGTTCCTTTCAATTCCGTTCCGTTCCATTCCGTTCCTTTCAGTTCCGTTCCTTTGCATTCCATTCCTTTCCGTTCCACTCGGGTTGATTCAATTCCACTCTATTACCTTCCATTACATTCCGTTCCGTTCTGCTATGTTCCGTGTCGTTCTACTCGTGTTG
Organism: Gorilla gorilla gorilla; assembly: GCF_029281585.2. NCBI lineage: Eukaryota > Metazoa > Chordata > Mammalia > Primates > Hominidae > Gorilla > Gorilla gorilla. The sequence goes on from NC_073239.2 coordinate 61,425,485, forward strand.
ATTCAATTCCATTCTATTCCATTGAATTCCATTCCATTCCATTCCGTTCTATTCGGGTTGATTCCATTCCATTCCATTCCATTCCATTCCGTTCCATTCCATTCTACTCGGGTTGATTCAAGCCCTTTGTATTCCATTCCATTCCGTTATTTTCCATTCCGTTCCGTTCCGTTCCATTCCGTTATACTCGGGTTGATTAAATTCAATTCTATTGCATTCCATTCCAATCCATTCCCTTCCATTGTACTCGGGTTGATTCCATTCCATTCCAATCCATTCCATTCCATTCCATTCCATTCCATTCCATTCCATTTCATTCCAGTCCAGTACATTCCATTCCATTCCATTCCATTCCATTCCATTCCACTCCATTCCATTTCATTCCAAACCATTCTATTCTACTCGGGTTGATTCAATTCCATTCCATTCCATTCCATTCCAATCCATTCCATTTCATTCCAAACCATTCCATTCTACTCGGGTTGATTCCATTCCATTTCATTCCATTCCATTCCATTCCATTCCACTCGGGTTGATTTCATTCTGTTCCGTTCCGTCCCGTCACGTCCCGTTCCGTTCTACTCGGGTTGATTCCATTCCGTTTCGTTCCGTTCCGTTCCGTTCCGTTCTGTTCCATTCCGTTCCGTTCTCCTCGGGTTGATTCAATTCCATTCTATTCCATTCCATTCCATTCCATTCCGTTCTGTTCCGCTATGTTCCGCATCGATCTACTCGGGTTGATTCAATTCCATTCTATTCCATTCCATTCCATTCCATTCCAATCCATCCCGTTCCGCTATGTTCCGCGTCTATCTACTCGGGTTGATTCCATTCAATTCTATTCCATTCCATTCCATTCCATTCCATTCCATTCCATTCCATTCCATCCCATCCCATCCCGTTCCGTTCCGTTCCATTCCATTCCATTCCATTGCATTCTACTCGGCTTGATTCCATTCCGTTCCATTCCATTCCGTTCCGTCCCATCCTGACCCGTCCCGTCCCATGCTGTCCTATCCCGTCCCGTCCCGTTACGTTCTACTCGTGTTGATTCCATACCGTTCCGATCCTTTCCGTTCAGTTCTGTTCCTTTCCTTTCCGTTCCTTTCTGTTCCGCTCCGTTCCGTTCCACTCGTGTTGATTCAATTCCATTCTACTACATTCCATTCCGTTGCGCTACTTTCCGCATTGTTTTACTAGGGTTGATTCAATTCCATTCTATTCCATTGAATTCCATTCCATTCTGTTCCATTCCATTCCGTTCTACTGGGGTTGATTCCATTCCATTCTGTTCCATTCCATTCCATTCCATTCCATTCCATTCCACTCGGGTTGATTCAATTCCATTCTATTCCATTCCATTCCGTTCCATTCCGTTCCGTTCCTTTCCGTTCCGTTCGGTTCCATTCCATTCTAGTCGGGTTGATTCAATTCAATTCTATTTCATTCCATTCCATTCCATTCCATTCCATTCCATTCCATTCCATTCCATTCCATTGCATTCCATTCCATTCCATTCCAACCAATTCCATTCCATTCCATTGTACTCGGGTTGATTCCATTCCATTCCATTCCATTCCATTCCATTCCATTCCATTCCATTCCATTCCATTCCGTTCCGTTCCATTCCATTCCATTCCATTCCATTCCATTCCATTCCATTCCAATCCATTCTACTCGGGTTCATTCCATTCTGTTCCTTTCCATCCCGTCCGTCCCGTCCCGTCTCATCCCGTCCCGTCCCGTCCTGTTCCGTTCTACTCGGGTTGATTCCATTCCATTCCATTGCATTCCATTCTACTCAGGTTGATTCCATTCCATTCCATTCCATTCCATTCCATTCCATTCCATTCCATTCCATTCCATTCAATTCTACTCCATTCCATTCCATTCCGTTCTACTCGGGTTGATTCCATTCTATTCCATTCCATTCCATTCCATTCCATTCCATTCCATTCCATTCCATTCGATTCCATTCCATTCGATTCCATTCCATTCCATTCCCTTCCATTCCATTCCATTCCATTCCATTCCATTCCATTCTATTCCATTGAATTCCATTCCATTCCATTCCATTCCATTCCATTCCATTCCATTCCATTCCATTCCATTCCATTCCGTTCTTCTCGGGTTGATTCCACTCCATTCCATTCCATTCCATTCCATTCCATTCCATTCCATTCCGTTCTACTCGGGTTGATTCAATTCCATTCTATTCCATTCCATTCCATTCCATTCCAATCCATCCCGTTCCGCTATGTTCCGCGTCGATCTACTCGGGTTGATTCCATTCCATTCCATTCCATTCCATTCCATTCCATTCCATTCCATTCCATTCTATTCCATTGAATTCCATTCCATTCCATTCCATTCCGTTCTACTCGGGTTGATTCAATTCCATTCTATTCCATTCCATTTCGTTCCTTTTAATTCCATTCTGTTGTACTCTTGTTTATTCAATTCCATTCTATTGCATTCCATCCCATTCCATTCCACTCCATTCCATTCCGTTAAACTATGGTTGATCATTCCATTCCATTCCATTCCATTCCATTCCGTTCCGTTCCATTCCGTTCCGTTCCGTTCCATTCCATTCCACTCCATTCCATTCCATTCCATTCCATTCTGGTCCATTCCGTTCCATTCCATTCCATTCCATTCCGTTGTACTCGGGTTAATTCCATTCCATTCCATTCCATTCCGTTCTACTCGGCTTAATTCCATTCCGTTCCGATCCGTTCCGTTCCATCAGTTCCCGACCCGTCCTGTCCCGTTCCGTCCCTTCCCGAGCCGTCCTGTCCCGTTCTGTTCTACTCGGGTTGATTCTATTCGGTTCTGTTCCGTTCCTTTCAATGCCGTTCCTTTCCGTTCCGTTCTGTTCCGTTCAACTCGAGTTGATTCAATTCCATTCTATTATATTCCATTATATTCCGTTCCGTTCCGCTACGTTCCGCCTCGTTCTCCTCGGGTTGATTCAGTTCCATTCTATTCCATTGAATTCCTTTCCATTCCATTCCATTCCATTCCGTTCTATTCCGGTTGATTCCATTCCATTCCATTCCATTCCATTCCATGCCATTCCATTCCATTCCATTCCACTCGGGTTGATTCAATTCCATTGTATTCCTTTCCATTCCGTTCCGTTCCATTCAGTTCCTTTCCATTCCATTCCGTTCTACTCGGGTTGATTCAATTCAATTCTATTCCATTCCATTCCATTTCATTCCATTCCATTCCATTCCATTGTACTTGGGTTGATTCTATTCCATTCCATTCCATTCCATTCCATTCCATTCCATTCCAGTCCATTCCATTCCATTCCAGTCCATTCCATTCCATTCTACTCGGGTTGATTCCATTCCACTGCATTCCATTCCATTCCATTCCACTCCATTCCACTCCATTCCATTCCAATCCATTCCATTCTACTCGGGTTGATTCCATTCCATTCTATTCCATTCCATTCCACTCGGGTTGATGTCATTCTGTTCCGTTCCGTTCCGTTCCGTTCCGTTCCGTTCCGTTCTATTCGGGTTGATTCCACTCTATTCCACTCCATTCCATTCGATTCCATTCTATTCCATTCCATTCGATTCCATTCAATTCCATTCCATTCCATTCAATTCCATTCCATTCCATTCAATTCCATTCCATTCCATTCCATTCCATTCCATTCCATTCCATTCCATTCCATTCCATTCCTTTCCATTCCATTCGATTCCATTCCATTCCATTCGATTCCATTCCATTCCATTCCATTCCAATCCATTCCATTCTACTCGGGTTGATTCCATTCCATTCTATTCCTTTCCATTCCATTCCATTCCGTTCCATTCCATTCCATTCCATTTCATTCCATCCTATCCCATCCCATTAAATTCCATTCCATTCCATTCCGTTCCATTGCATTCTACTCTGGTTGATTCCATTCCGTTCCATTCCATTCCGTTCCGTCCCATCCTGACGCGTCCCGTCCCGTGATATCCCATCCCGTACCGTCCCGTTCCGTTCTACTCGTGTTGATTCCATAGCGTTCCGATCCTTTCCGTTACGTTCCGTTCCTTTCCTTTCCGTTACTTTCTGTTCCGCTCTGTTCCGTTCCACTCGGGTTGATTCAATTCCATTCTACTACATTCCATTCCATTCCATTCCATTCTATTCCATTCCATTCCATTGTACTCGGGTTGATTCCATTCCATTCCATTCCATTCCATTCCATTCCAATCCATTCTACTCGGGTTGATTCCATTCCATTCTATTCCATTCCATTCCACTCGGGTTGATGTCATTCTGTTCCGTTCCGTTCCGTCCCGTCCCGTTCCGTTCTACTCGGGTTGATTCCATTCCGATTCGTTCCATTCCGTTCCGTTCTGTTCCATTCCATTCCGTTCTCCTCGGGTTGATTCAATTCCATTCTATTCCATTCCATTCCATTCCATTCCGTTCCGTTCCGCTATGTTCCGCGTCGATCTACTCGTGTTGATTCAATTCCATTCTATTCCATTCCATTCCATTCCTTTCCAATCCATCCCGTTCCGCTATGTTCCGCGTCGATCTACTCGGGTTGATTCCATTCCATTCTATTCCTTTCCATTCCATTCCATTCCGTTCCATTCCATTCCATTCCATTTCATTCCATCCTATCCCATCCCATTAAATTCCATTCCATTCCATTCCGTTCCATTGCATTCTACTCTGGTTGATTCCATTCCGTTCCATTCCATTCCGTTCCGTCCCATCCTGACCCGTCCCGTCCCGTGATGTCCCATCCCGTCCCGTCCCGTTCCGTTCTACTCGTGTTGATTCCATAGCGTTCCGATCCTTTCCGTTACGTTCCGTTCCTTTCCTTTCCGTTCCTTTCTGTTCCACTCCGTTCCGTTCCACTCGGGTTGATTCAATTCCATTCTACTACATTCCATTCCGTTCCATTCAGTTCCGTTCCGTTCTAGTTGGGTTGATTCAATTCAATTCCATTTCATTCCATTCCATTCCATTCCATTCCATTCCATTCCATTGTACTCGGGTTGATTACATTCCATTCCATTCCATTCCATTCCATTCCATTCCATTCCATTCCAATCCATTCTACTCGGGTTGATTCCATTCTGTTCCGTTCTATCCCGTCCCGTCCCGTCCCGTCTCGTCCCGTCCCATCCCATCCCGTTCCGTTCTACTCGGGTTGATTCCATTCCATTCCGTTTCGTTCGTTTCCGTTGCATTCCGTTCCGTACCGTTCCATTCTGTTCTATTCCGTTCCGTTCTACTCGGGTTGATTCAATTCCATTCTATTCCATTCCATTCCTTTCCATTCCATTCCGTTCTACTCGGGTTGACTCCATTCCATTCCATTCCATTCCATTCCACTCGGGTTGATTCAATTCCATTGTATTCCTTTCCATTCCGTTCCATTCCATTCAGTTCCTTTCCATTCCATTCCGTTCTACTCGGGTTGATTCAATTCAATTCTATTCCATTCCATTCCAATCCATTCCATTCCATTCCATTCCATTGTACTCGGGTTGATTCCATTCCACTCCATTCCATTCCATTCCATTCCACTCCATTCCATTGCAATCCATTCCATTCTACTCGGGTTGATTCCATTCCATTCCATTCCATTCCATTCCATTCCATTCCATTCCACTCGGGTTGATTTCAATCTGTTGCGTTACGTCCCGTCCCATCCCATTCCGTTCTACTCGGGTTGATTCCATTCCGTTTCGTTCCGTTTCATTCCGTTCCGTTCTGTTCCATTCCGTTCAATTCTCCGCGGGTTGATTCAATTCCATTCTATTCCATTCCATTCCATTCCATTCCGTTCCGTTCCGCTATGTTCCGCGTCGATCTACTCGGGTTGATTCAATTCCATTCTATTCCATTCCATTCCATTCCATTCCAATCCATCCCGTTCCGCTATGTTCCGCGTCAATCTACTCGGGTTGATTCCATTCCGTTCCATTCCATTCCATTCCATTTCATTCCATCCTATCCCATCCCATTAAATTCCATTCCATTGCATTCCGTTCCATTCCATTCCATTTCTTTGAATTCCATTCCATTCCATTCCATTCCATTCCGTTCTACTCGGGTTGATTCCATTCCATTCCATTCCATTCCATTCCACTCCATTCCATTGCAATCCATTCCATTCTACTCGGGTTGATTCCATTCCATTCCATTCCATTCCATTCCATTCCATTCCATTCCACTCGGGTTGATTTCAATCTGTTCCGTTACGTCCCGTCCCATCCCGTTCCGTTCTACTCGGGTTGATTCCATTCCGTTTCGTTCCGTTTCATTCCGTTCCGTTCTGTTCCATTCCGTTCAATTCTCCGCGGGTTGATTCAATTCCATTCTATTCCATTCCATTCCATTCCATTCCGTTCCGTTCCGCTATGTTCCGCGTCGATCTACTCGGGTTGATTCAATTCCATTCTATTCCATTCCATTCCATTCCATTCCAATCCATCCCGTTCCGCTATGTTCTGCGTCAATCTACTCGGGTTGATTCCATTCCGTTCCATTCCATTCCATTCCATTTCATTCCATCCTATCCCATCCCATTAAATTCCATTCCATTCCATTCCGTTCCATTGCATTCTACTCTGGTTGATTCCATTCCGTTCCATTCCATTCCGTTCCGTCCCATCCTGACCCGTCCCGTCCCGTGATGTCCCATCCCGTCCCGTCCCGTTCCGTTCTACTCGTGTTGATTCCATAGCGTTCCGATCCTTTCCGTTACGTTCCGTTCCTTTCCTTTCCGTTCCTTTCTGTTCCACTCCGTTCCGTTCCACTCGGGTTGATTCAATTCCATTCTACTACATTCCATTCCGTTCCATTCAGTTCCGTTCCGTTCTAGTCGGGTTGATTCAATTCAATTCTATTTCATTCCATTCCATTCCATTCCATTCCATTCCATTCCATTCCATTCCATTGTACTCGGGTTGATTACATTCCATTCCATTCCATTCCATTCCATTCCATTCCATTCCATTCCAATCCATTCTACTCGGGTTGATTCCATTCTGTTCCGTTGTATCCCGTCCCGTCCCGTCCCGTCTCGTCCCGTCCCGTCCCATCCCGTTCCGTTCTACTCGGGTTGATTCCATTCCATTCCGTTTTGTTCGTTTCCGTTGCATTCCGTTCCGTACCGTTCCATTCTGTTCTATTCCGTTCCGTTCTACTCGGGTTGATTCAATTCCATTCTATTCCATTCCATTCCTTTCCATTCCATTCCGTTCTACTCGGGTTGACTCCATTCCATTCCATTCCATTCCATTCCACTCGGGTTGATTCAATTCCATTGTATTCCTTTCCATTCCGTTCCATTCCATTCAGTTCCTTTCCATTCCATTCCGTTCTACTCGGGTTGATTCAATTCAATTCTATTCCATTCCATTCCAATCCATTCCATTCCATTCCATTCCATTGTACTCGGGTTGATTCCATTCCACTCCATTCCATTCCATTCCATTCCACTCCATTCCATTGCAATCCATTCCATTCTACTCGGGTTGATTCCATTCCATTCCATTCCATTCCATTCCATTCCATTCCATTCCACTCGGGTTGATTTCAATCTGTTCCGTTACGTCCCGTCCCATCCCGTTCCGTTCTACTCGGGTTGATTCCATTCCGTTTCGTTCCGTTTCATTCCGTTCCATTCTGTTCCATTCCGTTCAATTCTCCGCGGGTTGATTCAATTCCATTCTATTCCATTCCATTCCATTCCATTCCGTTCCGTTCCGCTATGTTCCGCGTCGATCTACTCGGGTTGATTCAATTCCATTCTATTCCATTCCATTCCATTCCATTCAGTTCCGTCCCATCCTGTCCCGTCCCGTCCCCTGCTGTCCCATCCCATCCCTTCCCGTTCCGTTCTACTCGTTTTGATTCCATACCGCTCCGATCCTTTCCGTACCGTTCCGTTCCTTTCCTTTCCGTTCCTTTCTGTTCCGCTCCATTCCGTTCCACTCGGGTTGATTCAATTCCATTCTACTACATTCCATTCCGTTCCACTACTTTCCGCATTGTTTACTAGGGTTGATTCAATTCCATTCTATTCCATTGAATTCCATTCCATTCTGTTCCATTCCATTCCGTTCTACTGGGGTTGATTCCATTCCATTCCATTCCATTCCATTCCATTCCATTCCATTCTATTCCATTGAATTCCATTCCATTCCATTCCATTCCATTCCATTCCATTCTATTCCATTCCATTCCGTTCTACTCGGGTTGATTCCATTCCATTCCATTCCATTCCATTCCATTCCATTCCATTCCATTCCGTTCTACTCGGGTTGATTCAATTCCATTCTATTCCATTCCATTTCGTTCCTTTTAATTCCGTTCTGTTGTACTCTTGTTTATTCAATTCCATTCTATTGCATTACATCCCATTCCATTCCACTCCATTCCATTCCGTTAAACTATGGTTGATCATTCCATTCCATTCCATTCCATTCCATTCCATTGCATTCCATTCCATTCCATTCCATTCCGTTCCATTCCGTTCCATTCCGTTCCATTCCATTCCACTCCATTCCATTCCATTCCATTCCATTCTGGTCCATTCCGTTCCATTCCATTCCATTCCGTTGTACTCCGGTTAATTCCATTCCATTCCATTGCATTCCGTTCTACTCGGCTTAATTCCATTCCGTTCCGATCCGTTCCATTCCATCCGGTCCCGACCCGTCCTGTCCCGTTCCGCCCCGTCCCGAGCCGTCCTGTCCCGTTCTGTTCTACTCGGGTTGATTCCATTCCATTCCGTTCCATTCCATTCCATTCCAATCCATTCCATTCTACTCTGTTTCATTCAATTCCATTCTATTCCCTTCCATTCCATTCCGTTCCTTTCCGTTCCATTCCGTTCCTTTCCATTCTGCTCGGGTTGATTCAACTCAATTCTATTCCATTCCATTCCATTCCATTCCATTCCATTCCATTCCATTCCATTCCATTCCATTCCATTCCTTTCTATTCTACTCGGGTTGATTCCATTCCATTCCATTCCATTCCATTCCATTCCATTCCATTCCATTCCATTCCATTCCATTCTATTCCAATCCTTTCTATTCTACTCATGTTGATTCCATTCCATTCCATTCCGTTCCATTCCATTCCACTCCATTCCATTCCATTCTATTCCATTCTACTCGGGTTGAATCAATTCCATTCCATTCCATTCCATTCCTTTCCATTCCATTCCTTTGTACTCGGGTTGATTCCAATCCATTCCATTCCATTCAATTCCATTCCATTCCATTCCATTCCAATCCATTCCATTCTACCCGGGTTGACTCCATTCCATTCCATTCCATTCCATTCCATTCCATTCCATTCCATTCTACTTGGGTTGATTCCATTCTGTTCCGTTCCGTCCCGTCACGTCCCATCCCGTTCCGTTCTACTCGGGTTGATTCCATTCCATTCCGTTCCGTTCCGCTATGTTCCCCATTGACCTAGTCGGGTCGATTCAATTCCATTCTATTCCATTCCATTCCTTTCAATTCCATTCCATTCCATTCCATTCCATTCCATTCCTTTTCATTCCATTCCATTCTGTACTACTTGGGTTGATTCCATTCCGTTCCGCTCCGCTCCGTTCCGTCCAGTCCCAACATGTCCCATCCCGTTCTGTTCTACTCGGGTTGATTCCATTCCGTTCCATTGCATTCCGTTCCGTTCCGTTCCGTTCCTTTCGGTTCCGTTCCTTTCAATTCCGTTCCGTTCCGTTCCGTTCCTTTCCGTTCCGTTCCTTTGCATTCCATTCCTTTCCGTACCACTCGGGTTGATTCAATTCCATTCTATTACCTTCCATTACATTCCGTTCCGTTCCGTTATGTTCCGTGTCGTTCTTCTCGTGTTGATTCAATTCCATTCTATTCCATTGAATTCCATTCCATTCCATTCCGTTCTATTCGGGTTGATTCCATTCCATTCCATTCCATTCCATTCCATTCCGTTCCATTCCATTCTTCTCGGGTTGATTCAAGCCCATTGTATTCCATTCCATTCCGTTATTTTCCATTCCGTTCCGTTCCGTTCTACTCGGGTTGATTAAATTCAATTCTATTCCATTCCATTCCAATCCATTCCCTTCCATTGTACTCGGGTTGATTCCATTCCATTCCAATCCATTCCATTCCATTCCATTCCATTCCATTCCATTCCATTCCATTCCATTTCATTCCAGTCCAGTACATTCCATTCCATTCCATTCCACTCCATTCCATTCCATTCCACTCCATTCCATTTCATTCCAAACCATTCTATTCTACTCGGGTTGATTCCATTCCATTCCATTCCATTCCATTCCAATCCATTCCATTTCATTCCAAACCATTCCATTCTACTCGGGTTGATTCCATTCCATTTCATTCCATTCCATTCCATTCCATTCCACTCGGGTTGATTTCATTCTGTTCCGTTCCGTCCCGTCCCGTCCCGTTCCGTTCTACTCGGGTTGATTCCATTCCGTTTCGTTCCATTCCGTTCCGTTCCGTTCTGTTCCATTCCGTTCCGTTCTCCTCGGGTTGATTCAATTCCATTCTATTCCATTCCATTCCATTCCATTCCGTTCCGTTCCGCTATGTTCCGCGTCAATCTACTCGGGTTGATTCAATTCCATTCTATTCCATTCCATTCCATTCCATTCCAATCCATCCCGTTCCGCTATGTTCCGCGTCGATCTACTCGGGTTGATTCCATTCCATTCTATTCCATTCCATTCCATTCCATTCCATTCCATTCCATTCCATCCCATCCCATCCCGTTCCGTTCCGTTCCATTCCATTCCATTCCATTGCATTCTACTTGGCTTGATTCCATTCCGTTCCATTCCATTCCGTTCCGTCCCATCCTGACCCGTCCCGTCCCATGCTGTCCCATCCCGTCCCGTCCCGTCCCGTTCTACTCGTGTTGATTCCATACCGTTCCGATCCTTTCCGTTCCGTTCTGTTCCTTTCCTTTCCGTTCCTTTCTGTTCCACTCCGTTCCGTTCCACTCGGGTTGATTCAATTCCATTCTACTACATTCCATTCCGTTCCGCTACTTTCCGCATTGTTTTACTAGGGTTGATTCAATTCCATTCTATTCCATTGAATTCCATTCCATTCTGTTCCATTCCATTCCGTTCTACTGGGGTTGATTCCATTCCATTCCATTCCATTCCACTCGGGTTGATTCAATTCCATTCTATTCCATTCCATTCCGTTCCATTCCGTTCCGTTCCATTCCGTTCCGTTCGGTTCCGTTCCATTCTAGTCGGGTTGATTCAATTCAATTCTATTTCATTCCATTCCATTCCATTCCATTGCATTCCATTCCATTCCATTCCATTCCATTCCATTCCATTCCAACCAATTCCATTCCATTCCATTGTACTCGGGTTGATTCCATTCCATTCCATTCCATTCCATTCCATTCCGTTCCAATCCATTCCTTTCCGTTCCATTCCAATCCATTCTACTCAGGTTGATTCCATTCTGTTCCGTTCCATCCCGTCCCGTCCCGTCCCGTCTCGTCCCGTCCCGTCCCGTCCCGTTCCGTTCTACTCGGGTTGATTCCATTCCATTCCGTTCCATTCCGTTCCTTTCCGTTGCATTCCATTCCGTACCGTTCCATTCTGTTCTATTCCGTTCCGTTCTACTCGGGTTGATTCAATTCCATTCTATTCCATTCCTTTCCATTCCGTTCCATTCCGCTATGTTCCGCGTCGATCTACTCGGGTTGATTCAATTCCATTCTATTCCATTCCATTCCATTCCATTCCATTCCATTCCATTCCATTCCATTCCATTCCATTCCATTCCGTTCTACTCGGGTTGATTCAATTCCATTCTATTCCATTCCATTTCGTTCCTTTTAATTCCGTTCTGTTTTACTCTTGTTTATTCAATTCCATTCTATTGCTTTCCATCCCATTCCATTCCACTCCATTCCATTCCGTTAAACTATGGTTGATCATTCCATTCCATTCCATTCCATTCCATTCCATTCCATTCCGTTCCGTTCCATTCCGTTCCATTCCATTCCACTCCATTCCATTCCATTCCATTCCATGCTGTTCCATTCCGTTCCATTCCATTCCATTCCATTCAGTTGTACTCGGGTTAATTCCATTCCATTCCATTCCATTCCGTTCTACTTGGCTTTATTCCATTCCGTTCCGATCCGTTCCGTTCCATCCGGTCCCGACCCGTCCTGTCCCGTTCTGTCCCGTCCCGAGCCGTCCTGTCCCATTCTGTTCTACTCGGGTTGATTCCATTCGGTTCTGTTCCGTTCCTTTCCATGCCGTTCCTTTCCATTCCGTTCTGTTCCGATCAACTCGAGTTGATTCAATTCCATTCTATTATATTCCATTATATTCCGTTCCGTTCCGCTACGTTCCGCCTCGTTCTTCTCGGGTTAATTCAGTTCCATTCTATTCCATGGAATTCCATTCCATTCCATTCCATTCCTTTCCGTTCTATTCCGGTTGATTCCATTCCATTCCACTCCATTCCATGCCATTCCATTCCATTCCATTCCACTCGGGTTGATTCAATTCCATTGTATTCCTTTCCATTCCGTTCCGTTCCATTCAGTTCCTTTCCATTCCATTCCGTTCTACTCGGGTTGATTCAATTCAATTCTATTCCATTCCATTCCATTCCATTGTACTCGGGTTGATTCCATTCCATTCCATTCCATTCCATTCCATTCCAGTCCATTCCATTCCATTCCAGTCCATTCCATTCCATTCTACTCGGGTTGATTCCATTCCACTGCATTCCATTCCATTCCATTCCACGCCATTCCACTCCATTCCATTCCAATCCATTCCATTCTACTCGGGTTGATTCCATTCCATTCTATTCCATTCCATTCCACTCGGGTTGATGTCATTCTGTTCCGTTCCGTTCCGTCCCGTCCCGTTCCGTTCTACTCGGGTTGATTCCATTCCGATTCGTTCCATTCCATTCCGTTCTGTTCCATTCCATTCCGTTCTCCTCGGGTTGATTCAATTCCATTCTATTCCATTCCATTCCATTCCATTCCGTTCCGTTCCGCTATGTTCCGCGTCGATCTACTCGTGTTGATTCAATTCCATTCTATTCCATTCCATTCCATTCCTTTCCAATCCATCCTGTTCCGCTATGTTCCGCGTCGATCTACTCGGGTTGATTCCATTCCATTCTATTCCTTTCCATTCCATTCCATTCCGTTCCATTCCATTCCATTCCATTTCATTCCATCCTATCCCATCCCATTAAATTCCATTCCATTCCATTCCGTTCCATTGCATTCTACTCTGGTTGATTCCATTCCGTTCCATTCCATTCCGTTCCGTCCCATCCTGACGCGTCCCGTCCCGTGATGTCCCATCCCGTCCCGCCCCTTCCGTTCTACTCGTGTTGATTCCATAGTGTTCCGATCCTTTCCGTTACGTTCCGTTCCTTTCCTTTCCGTTCCTTTCTGTTCCGCTCCGTTCCGTTCCACTCGGGTTGATTCAATTCCATTCTACTACATTCCATTCTGTTCCATTCAGTTCCGTTCCGTTCTAGTCGGGTTGATTCAATTCAATTCTATTTCATTCCATTCCATTCCATTCCATTCCATCCCATCCCGTCCCGTTCCGTTCCATTCCATTCCATTCCATTCCATTCCATTCCACTCGGGTTGATTCCATTCCATTCCATTCCATTCCATTCCATTCCATTCCATTCCAATCTATTCTATTGAGTTCCATTCCATTCCATTCCATTCCATTCCATTCCATTCCATTCCATTCCATTCCATTCCGTTCTATTCGGGTTGATTCCATTCCATTCCATTCCATTCCATTCCATTCCATTCCGTTCCATTCCATTCTACTCGGGTTGATTTAAGCCCATTGTATTCCATTCCATTCCGTTGTTTTCCATTCCGTTCCGTTCCATTCCATTCCGTTCTACTCAGGTTGATTAAATTCAATTCTATTCCATTCCATTCCAATCCATTCCCTTCCATTGTACTCGGGTTGATTCCATTCCATTCCAATCCATTCCATTCCATTCCATTCCATTCCATTCCATTCCATTCCATTCCATTTCATTCCAGTCCAGGACATTCCATTCCATTCCATTCCATTCCATTCCATTCCATTCCACTCCATTCCATTTCATTCCAAACCATTCTATTCTACTCGGGTTGATTCCATTCCATTCCATTCCATTCCATTCCATTCCATTCCAATCCATTCCATTTCATTCCAAACCATTCCATTCTACTCGGGTTGATTCCATTCCATTTCATTCCATTCCATTCCATTCCATTCCACTCGGGTTGATTTCATTCTGTTCCGTTCCGTCCCATCCCGTCCCGTTCCGTTCTACTCGGGTTGATTCCATTCCGTTTCGTTCCGTTCCGTTCCGTTCCGTTCTGTTCCATTCCGTTCCGTTCTCCTCGGGTTGATTCAATTCCATTCTATTCCATTCCATTCCATTCCATTCCGTTCCGTTCCGCTATGTTCCGCGTCAATCTTCTCGGGTTGATTCAATTCCATTCTATTCCATTCCATTCCATTCCATTCCAATCCATCCCGTTCCGCTATGTTCCGCGTCGATCTACTCGGGTTGATTACATTCCATTCTATTCCATTCCATTCCATTCCATTCCATTCCATTCCATTCCATCCCATCCCGTCCCGTTCCGTTCCATTCCATTCAATTCCATTCCATTGCATTCTACTCGGCTTGATTCCATTCCGTTCCATTCCATTCCGTTCCGTCCCATCCTGACCCGTCCCGTCCCATGCTGTCCCATCCCGTCCCGTCCCGTTCCGTTCTACTCGTGTTGATTCAATACCGTTCCGATCCTTTCCGTTCCGTTCTGTTCCTTTCCTTTCCGTTCCTTTCTGTTCCGCTCCGTTCCGTTCCACTCGGGTTGATTCAATTCCATTCTACTACATTCCATTCCGTTCCGCTACTTTCCGCATTGTTTTTCTAGGGTTGATTCAATTCCATTCTGTTCCATTGAATTCCATTACATCTGTTCCATTCCATTCCGTTCTACAGGGGTTGATTCCATTCCATTCCATTCCATTCCACTCGGGTTGATTCAATTCCATTCTATTCCATTCCATTCCGTTCCATTCCGCTCCGTTCCATTCCGTTCCGTTCCATTCCGTTCCGTTCGGTTCCGTTACGTTCTAGTCGGGTTGATTCAATTCAATTCTATTTCATTCCATTCCATTCCATTCCATTGCACTCCATTCCATTCCATTCCATTCCATTCCATTCCATTCCAACCAATTCCATTCCATTCCATTGTACTCGGGTTGATTCCATTCCATTCCATTCCATTCCATTCCATTCCATTCCATTCCATTCCATTCCATTCCATTCCAATCCATTCCATTCCACTCCATTCCATTCCGTTCCATTCCAATCCATTCTTCTCGGGTTGATTACATTCTGTTCCGTTCCATCCCGTCCCGTCCCGTCCTGTCTCGTCCCGTCCCGTCCCGTCCCGTTCGGTTCTACTCGGGTTGATTCCATTCCATTCCGTTCCATTCCGTTCCTTTCCGTTGCATTCCATTCCGTACCGTTCCATTCTGTTCTATTCCGTTCCGTTCTACTCGGGTTGATTCAATTCCATTCTATTCCATTCCTTTCCATTCCGTTCCATTCCGCTATATTCCTCGTCGATCTACTCGGGTTGATTCAATTCCATTCTATTCCATTCCATTCCATTCCATTCCATTCCACTCGGGTTGATTCAATTCCATTATATTCCATTCCATTCCATTCCATTCCACTGCATTCCATTCCATTCCATTCCTTTCCTTTGCATTATATTCCATTCCATTCTTTTCTAATCATGTTGATTCCATTCCATTCCATTCACTTCCATTCCATTCAGTTCCATTCCATTCCATTGCATTCCGTTCTTCTCATGTTGATTCCATTCCATTCCATTCTATTCCATTCCATTCCGTTCCGCTCCATTCCGTTCCATTCCATTCTATTCCATTCCATTCTACTCGGGTTGATTCCATTCCATTAAATTCCATTCCATTCCATTCCATTGCATTCCATTCCGTTCTACTCGGGTTGATTCCATTCCATTCCGTTCCATTCCATTCCATTCCAATCCATTCCATTCTATTCCAATCCATTCCATTCCATTCCATTCCATTCCATTCCATTCCATTCCATTCCATTCCATTCCATTCCATTCTACTCTGTTTCATTCAATTCCATTCTATTCAGTTCCATTCCATTCCGTTCCATTCCATTCCATTCCGTTCCGTTCCATTCTGCTCGGGTTGATTCAACTCAATTCTATTCCATTCCATTCCATTCCATTCCATTCCATTCCATTCCATTCCATTCCATTCCTTTCTATTCTATTCCATTCCAATCCTTTCTATTCTACTCATGTTGATTCCATGCCATTCCATTCCGTTCCATTCCATTCCATTCCATTCCATTCCATTCTATTCCATTCTACTCGGGTTGAATCAATTCCATTCTATTCCATTCCATTCCTTTCCATTCCATTCCATTCCATTCCTTTGTACTCGGGTTGATTCCAATCCATTCCATTCCATTCAATTCCATTCCATTCCATTCCATTCCATTCCATTCCATTCCATTCCATTCCATTCCAATCCATTCCATTCTACCCGGGTTGACTCCATTCCATTCCATTCCATTCCATTCCATTCCATTCCATTCCATTCCATTCCATTCCATTCCATTCCATTCCATTCTACTTGGGTTGATTCCATTCTGTTCCGTTCCGTCCCGTCACGTCCCATCCTGTTCCGTTCTACTCGGGTTGTTTCCATTCCATTCCGTTCTGTTCCGCTATGTTCCGCATAGACCTAGTCGGGTCGATTCAATTCCATTCTATTCCATTCCATTCCTTTCAATTCCATTCCATTCCATTCCATTCCATTCCTTTTCATTCCATTCCATTCTGTACTACTTGGGTTGATTCCATTCCGTTCCGCTCCGCTCCGTTCCGTCCAGTCCCAACATGTCCCATCCCGTTCTTTTCTACTCGGGTTGATTCCATTCCGTTCCATTGCATTCCGTTCCGTTCCATTCCGTTCCTTTCGGTTCCGTTCCTTTCAATTCCGTTCCGTTCCGTTCCGTTCCTTTCGGTTCCGTTCCTTTGCATTCCATTCCTTTCCGTTCCATTCGGGTTGATTCAATTCCATTCTATTACCTTCCATTACGTTCTGTTCCGTTCCGCTATGTTCCGTGTCGTTCTACTCGTGTTGATTCAATTCCATTCTATTCCATTGAATTCCATTCCATTCCATTCCGTTCTATTCGGGTTGATTCCATTCCATTCCATTCCATTCCATTCCATTCCATTCCATTCCATTCCATTCCGTTCCATTCCATTCTACTCGGGTTGATTCAATCCCATTGCATTCCATTCCATTCCGTTATTTTCCATTCCGTTCCATTCCGTTCTACTCGGGTTGATTAAATTCAATTCTATTCCATTCCATTCCAATCCATTCCCTTCCATTGTACTCGGGTTGATTCCATTCCATTCCATTCCATTCCATTCCATTCCATTCCATTCCAGTCCAGTACATTCCATTCCATTCCATTCCATTCCATTCCACTCCATTCCATTTCATTCCAAACCATTCTATTCTACTCGGGTTGATTCCATTCCATTCCATTCCATTCCATTCCAATCCATTCCATTTCATTCCAAACCATTCCATTCTACTCGGGTTGATTCCATTCCATTTCATTCCATTCCATTCCATTCCATTCCACTTGGGTTGATTTCATTCTGTTCCGTTCCGTCCCGTCCCGTCCCGTTCCGTTCTACTCGGGTTGATTCCATTCCGTTTCGTTCCGTTCCGTTCCGTTCCGTTCTGTTCCATTCCGTTCCGTTCTCCTCGGGTTGATTCAATTCCATTCTATTCCATTCCTTTCCATTCCATTCCGTTCTGTTCCGCTATGTTCCGCGTCGATCTACTCGGGTTGATTCAATTCCATTCTATTCCATTCCATTCCATTCCAATCCATCCCGTTCCGCTATGTTCCGCGTCGATCTACTCGGGTTGATTCCATTCCATTCTATTCCATTCCATTCCATTCCATTCCATTCCATTCCATCCCATCCCATCCCGTTCCGTTCCGTTCCATTCCATTCCATTCCATTGCATTCTACTCGGCTTGATTCCATTCCGTTCCATTCCATTCCGTTCCGTCCCATCCTGACCCGTCCCGTCCCATGCTGTCCCATCCCGTCCCGTCCCGTTCCGTTCTACTCGTGTCGATTCCATACCGTTCCGATCCTTTCCGTTCAGTTCTGTTCCTTTCCTTTCCGTTCCTTTCTGTTCCGCTCCGTTCCATTCCACTCGGGTTGATTCAATTCCATTCTACTACATTCCATTCCGTTCCGCTACTTTCCGCATTGTTTTACTAGGGTTGATTCAATTCCATTCTATTCCATTGAATTCCATTCCATTCTGTTCCATTCCATTCCGTTCTACTGGGGTTGATTCCATTCCATTCTATTCCATTCCATTCCGTTCCATTCCGTTCCGTTCCATTCCGTTCCGTTCGGTTCCGTTCCATTCTAGTCGGGTTGATTCAATTCAATTCTATTTCATTCCATTCCACTCCATTCCATTGCATTCCATTCCATTCCATTGCATTCCAATCCATTACATTCCAACCAATTCCATTCCATTCCGTTGTACTCGGGTTGATTCCATTCCATTCCATTCCATTCCATTCCATTCCATTCCATTCCATTCCACTCCATTCCATTCCGTTCCATTCCAATCCATTCTACTCGGGTTGATTCCATTCTGTTCCGTTCCATCCCGTCCCGTCCCGTCCCGTCTCGTCCCGTCCCGTCCCGTCCCGTTCCGTTCTACTCGGGTTGATTCCATTCCATTCCGTTCCATTCCGTTCCTTTCCATTGCATTCCATTCCGTACCGTTCCATTCTGTTCTATTCCGTTCCGTTCTACTCGGGTTGATTCAATTCCATTCTATTCCATTCCTTTCCATTCCGTTCCATTCCGCTATGTTCCGCGTCGATCTACTCAGGTTGATTCAATTCCATTATATTCCATTCCATTCCATTCCATTCCATTCCATTCCACTGCATTCCATTCCATTCCATTCCTTTCCTTTGCATTATATTCCATTCCATTCTTTTCTAATCATGTTGATTCCATTCCATTCCATTCACTTCCATTCCATTCAGTTCCATTCCATTCCATTGCATTCCGTTCTTCTCATGTTGATTCCATTCCATTCCATTCTATTCCATTCCATTCCGTTCCGCTCCATTCCGTTCCATTCCATTCTATTCCATTCCATTCTACTCGGGTTGATTCCATTCCATTAAATTCCATTCCATTCCATTCCATTGCATTCCATTCTGTTCTACTCGGGTTGATTCCATTCCATTCCGTTCCATTCCATTCCATTCCAATCCATTCCATTCTATTCCAATCCATTCCATTCCATTCCATTCCATTCCATTCCATTCCATTCCATTCCATTCCATTCCATTCCATTCCATTCTACTCTGTTTCATTCAATTCCATTCTATTCAGTTCCATTCCATTCCATTCCATTCCATTCCATTCCGTTCCGTTCCGTTCTGCTCGGGTTGATTCAACTCAATTCTATTCCATTCCATTCCATTCCATTCCATTCCATTCCATTCCATTCCATTCCTTTCTATTCTATTCCATTCCAATCCTTTCTATTCTACTCATGTTGATTCCATGCCATTCCATTCCGTTCCATTCCATTCCATTCCATTCGTGTCCATTCCATTCCATTCCGTTTCATTCGGTTCCATTCCACTCCATTCAGGTCCATTCCATTACATTCCATTCCGTTCCATTCCATTCCATTCGTGTCCATTCCTTTCCATTCCATTCCATTCGGGTCCGTTCCATTCCATTCCATTCCATTCGGGTCCATTCCGTTCAATTCCATTCCACTCTGGTCCATTCCATTCCATTCCGTTCCATTCCATTCCATTACGTTCCATTCCATCCCATTCATTCCTTTCGGGTACGTTCCGTTCCATTCCATTCCATTCTGGTCCATTCCATTCCATTCCACTCGGGTCCATTCCATTCCATTCGGGTCCATTCCATTTCGTTCCATTCCACTCGGGTCCATTCCATTCCATTCCATTCCATTCGTTTCCATTCTATTCCATTCCCTTCCATTCGGGTCCATTCCGTTCCATTCCATTCCATTCGGTTCCATTCCGCTCTATT
Source organism: Gorilla gorilla gorilla (assembly GCF_029281585.2). NCBI lineage: Eukaryota > Metazoa > Chordata > Mammalia > Primates > Hominidae > Gorilla > Gorilla gorilla. The sequence continues at coordinate 61,445,747 of NC_073239.2, forward strand.
CCATTCCATTCGGGTCCATTCCGTTCCATTCCATTCCATTAGTTTCCCTTCCGTTCCATTGCATTCCATTCGAGTCCATTCCGTTCCCTTCCGTTCCATTCGGGTCCATTCCGTTCCATTCCATTACATTCGGGTCCGTTCCGTTGCATTCCGTTCCATTCGGGTCCCTTCCATTCCATTCCATTCCATTCCATTCGTGTCTTTTCCGTTCCATTCCATTCCATTGGGTTCCGTTCTGTTCCATTCCATTACATTCCATTCGGGTCCGTTCCCTTCCATTCCATTCCATTCGGGTCCATGCCGTTGCATTTCATTCCATTCGGGTCCATTTCGTTCCATTACATTCCATTCGGGTCGATGCCATTCCATTCCATTCCATTGAGGTCCACTCCATTCCATTCGGGTCCATTCCATTCCATTCCATTCCATTCCATTCCATTCCATTCCAGTCCATTCCATTCCATTCCACTCAATTCCATTCCATTTCATTCGGGTCCATTCCATTCCATTCCATTCCATTCGGGTCCATTCCGTTCCATTCGGGTCCATCCCATTCCATTCCATTCCATTCCATTCGGGTCCATGCCGTTGCATTTCATTCCATTCGGGTCCATTTCATTCCATTACATTCCATTCAGGTCGATGCCATTCCATTCCATTCCATTGAGGTCCACTTCATTCCATTCGGGTCCATTCCATTCCATTCCACTACCTTACATTCCATTCCATTCCAGTCCATTCCATTCCATTCCACTCAATTCCATTCCATTTCATTCGGGTCCATTCCATTCCATCCCGTTCCATTCGGGTCCATTCGGTTCCATTCAGGTCCATCCCATTGCATTCCATTCCATTCCATTCCTTTCAGGAAAATTCCATTCAATTCCGTTCCATTCCATTCCATTCCATTCCATTCGGTTCCATTCCATTCCATTCCATTCCATTCCGGTCCATTCCATTCCATTCCATTCCATTCCATTCCATTCCATTCCGTTCCATTCGGGTCCATTCCATTCCATTCCATTCCATTCGGGTCCGTTCCATTCCATTATATTCCATTGGAGTCCCTTCCGTTCCATTACATTCCATTCGGGTCCGTTCCATTCCATTCCATTCCATTCCGGTCCATTCCGTTCCATTCCATTCCATTCCGCTCCATTCCGTTCCATTCCACTCCATTCGGGTCCCTTCCGTTCCATTCCATTCCATTCGTGTCCCTTTCATTCCATTCCATTCCATTCGGGTCCATTCCGTTCCATTCCATTTCTTTTGGGTCCATTCCGTTCCATTCCATTCCATTCGGGTCCATTCCATTCCATTCGTGTCCTTTCCGTTCCATTCCGTTCCATTCGGGTCCATTCCGTTCCATTCCGTTCCATTCGGGTCCATTCCGTTCCATTCCATTCCATTCGGGTCCATTCCATTCCATTCGTGTCCTTTCCGTTCCATTCCGTTCCATTCGGGTCCATTTCGTTCCATTCCGTTCCATTCGGGTCCATTCCGTTCCATTCCATTCCATTCCATTTGGGTCCATTTCATTCCATTCCTTCCCATTCGGGTCCGTACCGTTCCATTCCATTCCATTCGGGTCCATTCCGTTTCATTCCATTACATTCGGGTCCGTTCCGTTGCATTCCATTCCATTCGGGTCCGTTCCATTCCATTCCATTCCATTCGGGTCTGTTCCGTTCCATTCCATTCCACTGGGTGACGTTCTGTTCCTTTCCATTACATTCCTTTCGGGTCCGTTCCCTTCCATTCCATTCCATTCGGGTCCATGCCGTTGCATTTCATTCCATTCGGGTCCATTTCATTCCATTACATTCCATTCGGGTCGATGCCATTCCATTCCATTCCATTGAGGTAAACTCCATTCCATTCGGGTCCATTCCATTCCATTCCACTACATTACATTCCATTCCATTCCAGTCCATTCCATTCCATTCCACTCAATTCCATTCCATTTCATTCGGGTCCATTCCATTCCATTCCGTTCCATTCGGGTCCATTCCGTTCCATTCAGGTCCATCCCATTGCATTCCATTCCATTCCATTCCTTTCAGGAAAATTCCATTCAATTCTGTTCCATTCCATTCCATTCCATTCCATTCGGTTCCATTCCATTCCATTCCATTCCATTCCATTCCGGTCCATTCCATTCCATTCCATTCAATTCCATTCCGTTCCATTCGGGTCCATTCCATTCCATTCCATTCCATTCGGGTCCGTTCCATTCCATTATATTCCATTGGAGTCCCTTCCGTTCCATTACATTCCATTCGGGTCCGTTCCATTCCATTCCATTCCATTCCATTCCATTCCGGTCCATTCCGTTCCATTCCATTCCATTCCGCTCCATTCCGTTCCATTCCACTCCATTCGGGTCCCTTCCGTTCCATTCCATTCCATTCGTGTCCCTTTCATTCCATTCCATTCCATTCGGGTCCATTCCGTTCCATTCCATTTCTTTTGGGTCCATTCCGTTCCATTCCATTCCATTCGGGTCCATTCCATTCCATTCGTGTCCTTTCCGTTCCATTCCGTTCCATTCGGGTCCATTCCGTTCCATTCCGTTCCATTCGGGTCCATTCCGTTCCATTCCATTCCATTCCATTCGGGTCCATTTCATTCCATTCCTTCCCATTCGGGTCCGTACCGTTCCATTCCATTCCATTCGGGTCCATTCCGTTTCATTCCATTACATTCGGGTCCGTTCCGTTGCATTCCATTCCATTCGGGTCCGTTCCATTCCATTCCATTCCATTCGGGTCTGTTCCGTTCCATTCCATTCCACTGGGTGACGTTCTGTTCCTTTCCATTACATTCCTTTCGGGTCCGTTCCCTTCCATTCCATTCCATTCGGGTCCATGCCGTTGCATTTCATTCCATTCGGGTCCATTTCATTCCATTACATTCCATTCGGGTCGATGCCATTCCATTCCATTCCATTGAGGTAAACTCCATTCCATTCGGGTCCATTCCATTCCATTCCACTACATTACATTCCATTCCATTCCAGTCCATTCCATTCCATTCCACTCAATTCCATTCCATTTCATTCGGGTCCATTCCATTCCATTCCGTTCCATTCGGGTCCATTCCGTTCCATTCAGGTCCATCCCATTGCATTCCATTCCATTCCATTCCTTTCAGGAAAATTCCATTCAATTCTGTTCCATTCCATTCCATTCCATTCCATTCCATTAAATTCCGGTCCATTCCATTCCATTCCATTCAATTCCATTCCGTTCCATTCGGGTCCATTCCATTCCATTCCATTCCATTCGGGTCCGTTCCATTCCATTATATTCCATTGGAGTCCCTTCCATTCCATTACATTCCATTCGGGTCCGTTCCATTCCATTCCATTCCATTCCATTCCATTCCGGTCCATTCCGTTCCATTCCATTCCATTCCGCTCCATTCCGTTCCATTCCACTCCATTCGGGTCCCTTCCGTTCCATTCCATTCCATTCGTGTCCCTTTCATTCCATTCCATTCCATTCGGGTCCATTCCGTTCCATTCCATTTCTTTTGGGTCCATTCCGTTCCATTCCATTCCATTCGGGTCCATTCCATTCCATTCGTGTCCTTTCCGTTCCATTCCGTTCCATTCGGGTCCATTCCGTTCCATTCCGTTCCATTCGGGTCCATTCCGTTCCATTCCATTCCATTCCATTCGGGTCCATTTCGTTCCATTCCTTCCCATTCGGGTCCGTACCGTTCCATTCCATTCCATTCGGGTCCATTCCGTTTCATTCCATTACATTCGGGTCCGTTCCATTGCATTCCGTTCCATTCGGGTCCGTTCCATTCCATTCCATTCCATTCGGGTCTGTTCCGTTCCATTCCATTCCATTGGGTGCCGTTCTGTTCCATTCCATTACATTCCTTTCGGGTCCATGCCGTTGCATTTCATTCCATTCGCGTCCATTTCATTCCATTACATTCCATTCGGGTCGATGCCATTCCATTCCATTCCATTGAGGTCCACTCCATTCCATTCGGGTCCATTCCATTCCATTCCACTACATTACATTCCATTCCATTCCAGTCCATTCCATTCCATTCCACTCAATTCCATTCCATTTCTTTCGGGTCCATTCCATTCCATTCCGTTCCATTTGGGTCCATTCCGTTCCATTCAGGTCCATCCCATTGCATTCCATTCCTTTCAGGAAAATTCCATTCAATTCCGTTCCATTCCATTCCATTCCATTCCATTCGGTTCCATTCCATTCCATTCCATTCCATTCCGGTCCATTCCATTCCATTCCATTCAATTCCATTCCGTTCCATTCGGGTCCATTCCATTCCATTCCATTCCATTCGGGTCCGTTCCATTCCATTATATTCCATTGGAGTCCCTTCCGTTCCATTACATTCCATTCGGGTCCGTTCCATTCCATTCCATTCCATTCCATTCCATTCCATTCCATTCCGGTCCATTCCGTTCCATTCCATTCCATTCCGCTCCATTCCATTCCATTCCACTCCATTCGGGTCCCCTCCGTTCCATTCCATTCCATTCGTGTCCCTTTCATTCCATTCCATTCCATTCGGGTCCATTCCGTTCCATTCCATTTCTTTTGGGTCCATTCCGTTCCATTCCATTCCATTCGGGTCCATTCCATTCCATTCGTGTCCTTTCCGTTCCATTCCGTTCCATTCGGGTCCATTCCGTTCCATTCCGTTCCATTCCATTCGGGTCCATTTCGTTCCATTCCTTCCCATTCGGGTCCGTACCGTTCCATTCAATTCCATTCGGGACTGTTCCATACCATTCCATTCCATTTTGTTCCGTTCTGTTCCATTCCATTCCATTCTGGTCCGTTACCTTCCATTCCATTCCATACGGGTCCATTCCTCTCCATTCCGTTCCACTGAGGTTCATTCCATTCCGTTCGGGTCCATTCCATTCCATTCCATTCCATTCCATTCCATTCCGTTCCATTCCGTTCAATTCCATTCAATTCCATTCCATTCCATTCGGGTCCATTCCATTCCATTTTGTCCATTGCATTCCATTCGGGTCCGTTAACTTCCACTCAATTCCATTCGGGTCCATTCCACTGCATTTCATTCCATTCGGGTCCATTCCGTTCCACTGCATTCCATTCGGGTCCATTCCATTCCATTCCATTCCATTTGGGTCCATTCCATGGCATTCCATTCCATTCGTGTGCATTCCATTCCATTCCGTTCCATTCGGGTCCATTGCATTCCATTCCATTCCGGTCCATTCCATTCCATTCCCGTCCATTCGGGTCCATTCCATTCCATTCCATTCGTGTCCATTCCATTCCATTCCGTTTCATTCGGTTCCATTCCACTCCATTCAGGTCCATTCCATTCCATTCCATTCCGTTCGATTCCATTCCATTCGTGTCCATTCCTTTCCATTCCATTCCATTCGGGTCCGTTCCATTCCATTCCATTCCATTCGGGTCCATTCCGTTCCATTCCATTCCATACGAGTCCATTCCATTCCATTCCTTTCCATTCCATTCCATTCCGGTCCATTCCATTCCATTCATTCCTTTCGGGTCCGTTCCGTTCCATTCCATTCCATTCTGGTCCATTCCATTCCATTCCACTTGGGTCCATTCCATTCCATTCCATTCCATTCGGGTCCATTCCATTCCATTCCATTCATTTCCGTTCCGTTCCATTCCATTCCATTCCATTCGGTTCCATTCCTTTCCATCCCATTCCATTCGGGTCCCTTCCGTTCCATTCCAATCCATTCGTGTAGATTCCATTCCATTCCATTCCATTTGTGTCCCTTCCGTTCCATTCCATTCCGTTCGGGTCCATTCCGTTCCATTCCATTCCATTCGGGTCCATTACATTCCATTCGTGTCCTTTCCGTTCCATTCCGTTCCATTCGGGTCCATTCCGTTCCATTCCGTTCCATTCGGGTCCATTCCGTTCCATTCCATTCCATTCCATTCGGGTCCATTTCGTTCCATTCCTTCCCATTCGGGTCCGTACCGTTCCATTCCATTCCATTCGGGACTGTTCCATACCATTCCATTCCATTTTGTTCCGTTCTGTTCCATTCCATTCCATTCTGGTCCGTTACCTTCCATTCCATTCCATACGGGTCCATTCCTCTCCATTCCGTTCCACTGAGGTTCATTCCATTCCGTTCGGGTCCATTCCATTCCATTCCATTCCATTCCATTCCATTCCATTCCATTCCATTCCATTCGGGTCCGTTAAATTCCAATCAATTCCATTCCATTCCATTCGGGTCCATTCCATTCCATTTTGTCCATTGCACTCCATTCGGGTCCGTTAACTTCCACTCAATTCCATTCGGGTCCATTCCATTGCATTTCATTCCATTCGGGTCCATTCCGTTCCACTGCATTCCATTCGGGTCCATTCCATTCCATTCCATTCCATTTGGGTCCATTCCATGACATTCCATTCCATTCGTGTGCATTCCATTCCATTCCGTTCCATTCGGGTCCATTGCATTCCATTCCATTCCGGTCCATTCCATTCCATTCCATTCCATTCCATTCCGGTCCATTCGGCTCCATTCCATTCCATTCCATTCGTGTCCATTCCATTCCATTCCGTTTCATTCGGTTCCATTCCACTCCATTCAGGTCCATTCCATTACATTCCATTCCTTTCCATTCCATTCCATTCGGGTCCATTCCTTTCCATTCCATTCCATTCGGGTCCGTTCCATTCCATTCCATTCCATTCGGGTCCATTCCGTTCAATTCCATTCCACTCTGGTCCATTCCATTCCATTCCGTTCCATTCCATTCCATTACGTTCCATTCCATCCCATTCATTCCTTTCGGGTACGTTCCGTTCCATTCCATTCCATTCTGGTCCATTCCATTCCATTCCACTCGGGTCCATTCCATTCCATTCCGTTCCATTCGGGTCCATTCCATTTCGTTCCATTCCACTCGGGTCCATTCCATTCCATTCCATTCCATTCGTTTCCATTCTATTCCATTCCCTTCCATTCGGGTCCATTCCGTTCCATTCCATTCCATTCGGTTCCATTCCGCTCTATTCCATTCCATTCGGGTCCATTCCGTTCCATTCCATTCCATTAGTTTCCCTTCCGTTCCATTGCATTCCATTCGAGTCCATTCCGTTCCCTTCCGTTCCATTCGGGTCCATTACGTTCCATTCCATTACATTCGGGTCCGTTCCGTTGCATTCCGTTCCATTCGGGTCCCTTCCATTCCATTCCATTCCATTCCATTCGTGTCTGTTCCGTTCCATTCCATTCCATTGGGTTCCGTTCTGTTCCATTCCATTACATTCCATTCGGGTCCGTTCCCTTCCATTACATTCCATTCGGGTCCATGCCGTTGCATTTCATTCCATTCGGGTCCATTTCGTTCCATTACATTCCATTCGGGTCGATGCCATTCCATTCCATTCCATTGAGGTCCACTCCATTCCATTCGGGTCCATTCCATTCCATTCCATTCCATTCCATTCCAGTCCATTCCATTCCGTTCCATTCGGGTCCATTCCATTTCATTCGGGTCCATTCCATTCCATTCCGTTCCATTCGGGTCCATTCCGTTCCATTCGGGTCCATCCCATTCCATTCCATTCCATTCCATTCGGGTCCATGCCGTTGCATTTCATTCCATTCGGGTCCATTTCATTCCATTACATTCCATTCGGGTCGATGCCATTCCATTCCATTCCACTGAGGTCCACTCCATTCCATTCGGGTCCATTCCATTCCATTCCACTACCTTACATTCCATTCCATTCCAGTCCATTCCATTCCATTCCACTCAATTCCATTCCATTTCATTCGGGTCCATTCCATTCCATCCCGTTCCATTCGGGTCCATTCGGTTCCATTCAGGTCCATCCCATTGCATTCCATTCCATTCCATTCCTTTCAGGAAAATTCCATTCAAATCCGTTCCATTCCATTCCATTCCATTCCATTCGGTTCCATTCCATTCCATTCCATTCCATTCCGGTCCATTCCATTCCATTCCATTCCATTCCATTCCATACCATTCCGTTCCATTCGGGTCCATTCCATTCCATTCCATTCCATTCGGGTCCGTTCCATTCCATTATATTCCATTGGAGTCCCTTCCGTTCCATTACATTCCATTCGGGTCCGTTCCATTCCATTCCATTCCATTCCATTCCATTCCATTCCGGTCCATTCCGTTCCATTCCATTCCATTCCGCTCCATTCCGTTCCATTCCACTCCATTCGGGTCCCTTCCGTTCCATTCCATTCCATTCGTGTCCCTTTCATTCCATTCCATTCCATTCGGGTCCATTCCGTTCCATTCCATTTCTTTTGGGTCCATTCCGTTCCATTCCATTCCATTCGGGTCCATTCCATTCCATTCGTGTCCTTTCCGTTCCATTCCGTTCCATTCGGGTCCATTCCGTTCCATTCCGTTCCATTCGGGTCCATTCCGTTCCATTCCATTCCATTCCATTCGGGTCCATTTCATTCCATTCCTTCCCATTCGGGTCCGTACCGTTCCATTCCATTCCATTCGGGTCCATTCCGTTTCATTCCATTACATTCGGGTCCGTTCCGTTGCATTCCATTCCATTCGGGTCCGTTCCATTCCATTCCATTCCATTCGGGTCTGTTCCGTTCCATTCCATTCCACTGGGTGACGTTCTGTTCCTTTCCATTACATTCCTTTCGGGTCCGTTCCCTTCCATTCCATTCCATTCGGGTCCATGCCATTGCATTTCATTCCATTCGGGTCCATTTCATTCCATTACATTCCATTCGGGTCGATGCCATTCCATTCCATTCCATTGAGGTCCACTCCATTCCATTCGGGTCCATTCCATTCCATTCCACTACATTACATTCCATTCCATTCCAGTCCATTCCATTCCATTCCACTCAATTCCATTCCATTTCTTTCGGGTCCATTCCATTCCATTCCGTTCCATTTGGGTCCATTCCGTTCCATTCAGGTCCATCCCATTGCATTCCATTCCATTCCATTCCTTTCAGGAAAATTCCATTCAATTCCGTTCCATTCCATTCCATTCCATTCCATTCGGTTCCATTCCATTCCATTCCATTCCATTCCGGTCCATTCCATTCCATTCCATTCAATTCCATTCCGTTCCATTCGGGTCCATTCCATTCCATTCCATTCCATTCGGGTCCATTCCATTCCATTCGTGTCCTTTCCGTTCCATTCCGTTCCATTCGGGTCCATTCCGTTCCATTCCGTTCCATTCCATTCGGGTCCATTTCGTTCCATTCCTTCCCATTCGGGTCCGTACCGTTCCATTCCATTCCATTCGGGACTGTTCCATACCATTCCATTCCATTTTGTTCCGTTCTGTTCCATTCCATTCCATTCTGGTCCGTTACCTTCCATTCCATTCCATACGGGTCCATTCCTCTCCATTCCGTTCCACTGAGGTTCATTCCATTCCGTTCGGGTCCATTCCATTCCATTCCATTCCATTCCATTCCATTCCGTTCCATTCCGTTCAATTCCATTCAATTCCATTCCATTCCATTCGGGTCCATTCCATTCCATTTTGTCCATTGCATTCCATTCGTTCCGTTAACTTCCACTCAATTCCATTCGGGTCCATTCCACTGCATTTCATTCCATTCGGGTCCATTCCGTTCCACTGCATTCCATTCGGGTCCATTCCATTCCATTCCATTCCATTTGGGTCCATTCCATGGCATTCCATTCCATTCGTGTGCATTCCATTCCATTCCGTTCCATTCGGGTCCATTGCATTCCATTCCATTCCGGTCCATTCCATTCCATTCCCGTCCATTCGGGTCCATTCCATTCCATTCCATTCGTGTCCATTCCATTCCATTCCGTTTCATTCGGTTCCATTCCACTCCATTCAGGTCCATTCCATTCCATTCCATTCCGTTCGATTCCATTCCATTCGTGTCCATTCCTTTCCATTCCATTCCATTCGGGTCCGTTCCATTCCATTCCATTCCATTCGGGTCCATTCCGTTCCATTCCATTCCATACGAGTCCATTCCATTCCATTCCTTTCCATTCCATTCCATTCCGGTCCATTCCATTCCATTCATTCCTTTCGGGTCCGTTCCGTTCCATTCCATTCCATTCTGGTCCATTCCATTCCATTCCACTTGGGTCCATTCCATTCCATTCCATTCCATTCGGGTCCATTCCATTCCATTCCATTCATTTCCGTTCCGTTCCATTCCATTCCATTCCATTCGGTTCCATTCCTTTCCATCCCATTCCATTCGGGTCCCTTCCGTTCCATTCCAATCCATTCGTGTAGATTCCATTCCATTCCATTCCATTTGTGTCCCTTCCGTTCCATTCCATTCCGTTCGGGTCCATTCCGTTCCATTCCATTCCATTCGGGTCCATTACATTCCATTCGTGTCCTTTCCGTTCCATTCCGTTCCATTCGGGTCCATTCCGTTCCATTCCGTTCCATTCGGGTCCATTCCGTTCCATTCCATTCCATTCCATTCGGGTCCATTTCGTTCCATTCCTTCCCATTCGGGTCCGTACCGTTCCATTCCATTCCATTCGGGACTGTTCCATACCATTCCATTCCATTTTGTTCCGTTCTGTTCCATTCCATTCCATTCTGGTCCGTTACCTTCCATTCCATTCCATACGGGTCCATTCCTCTCCATTCCGTTCCACTGAGGTTCATTCCATTCCGTTCGGGTCCATTCCATTCCATTCCATTCCATTCCATTCCATTCCATTCCATTCCGTTAAATTCCATTCAATTCCATTCCATTCCATTCGGGTCCATTCCATTCCATTTTGTCCATTGCACTCCATTCGGGTCCGTTAACTTCCACTCAATTCCATTCGGGTCCATTCCATTGCATTTCATTCCATTCGGGTCCATTCCGTTCCACTGCATTCCATTCGGGTCCATTCCATTCCATTCCATTCCATTTGGGTCCATTCCATGACATTCCATTCCATTCGTGTGCATTCCATTCCATTCCGTTCCATTCGGGTCCATTGCATTCCATTCCATTCCGGTCCATTCCATTCCATTCCATTCCATTCCATTCCGGTCCATTCGGCTCCATTCCATTCCATTCCATTCGTGTCCATTCCATTCCATTCCGTTTCATTCGGTTCCATTCCACTCCATTCAGGTCCATTCCATTACATTCCATTCCTTTCCATTCCATTCCATTCGGGTCCATTCCTTTCCATTCCATTCCATTCGGGTCCGTTCCATTCCATTCCATTCCATTCGGGTCCATTCCGTTCAATTCCATTCCACTCTGGTCCATTCCATTCCATTCCGTTCCATTCCATTCCATTACGTTCCATTCCATCCCATTCATTCCTTTCGGGTACGTTCCGTTCCATTCCATTCCATTCTGGTCCATTCCATTCCATTCCACTCGGGTCCATTCCATTCCATTCCGTTCCATTCGGGTCCATTCCATTTCGTTCCATTCCACTCGGGTCTATTCCATTCCATTCCATTCCATTCGTTTCCATTCTATTCCATTCCCTTCCATTCGGGTCCATTCCGTTCCATTCCATTCCATTCGGTTCCATTCCGCTCTATTCCATTCCATTCGGGTCCATTCCGTTCCATTCCATTCCATTAGTTTCCCTTCCGTTCCATTGCATTCCATTCGAGTCCATTCCGTTCCCTTCCGTTCCATTCGGGTCCATTACGTTCCATTCCATTACATTCGGGTCCGTTCCGTTGCATTCCGTTCCATTCGGGTCCCTTCCATTCCATTCCATTCCATTCCATTCGTGTCTGTTCCGTTCCATTCCATTCCATTGGGTTCCGTTCTGTTCCATTCCATTACATTCCATTCGGGTCCGTTCCCTTCCATTCCATTCCATTCGGGTCCATGCCGTTGCATTTCATTCCATTCGGGTCCATTTCGTTCCATTACATTCCATTCGGGTCGATGCCATTCCATTCCATTCCATTGAGGTCCACTCCATTCCATTCGGGTCCATTCCATTCCATTCCATTCCATTCCATTCCAGTCCATTCCATTCCGTTCCATTCGGGTCCATTCCATTTCATTCGGGTCCATTCCATTCCATTCCGTTCCATTCGGGTCCATTCCGTTCCATTCGGGTCCATCCCATTCCATTCCATTCCATTCCATTCGGGTCCATGCCGTTGCATTTCATTCCATTCGGGTCCATTTCATTCCATTACATTCCATTCGGGTCGATGCCATTCCATTCCATTCCACTGAGGTCCACTCCATTCCATTCGGGTCCATTCCATTCCATTCCACTACCTTACATTCCATTCCATTCCAGTCCATTCCATTCCATTCCACTCAATTCCATTCCATTTCATTCGGGTCCATTCCATTCCATCCCGTTCCATTCGGGTCCATTCGGTTCCATTCAGGTCCATCCCATTGCATTCCATTCCATTCCATTCCTTTCAGGAAAATTCCATTCAAATCCGTTCCATTCCATTCCATTCCATTCCATTCGGTTCCATTCCATTCCATTCCATTCCATTCCGGTCCATTCCATTCCATTCCATTCCATTCCATTCCATTCCATTCCGTTCCATTCGGGTCCATTCCATTCCATTCCATTCCATTCGGGTCCGTTCCATTCCATTATATTCCATTGGAGTCCCTTCCGTTCCATTACATTCCATTCGGGTCCGTTCCATTCCATTCCATTCCATTCCATTCCATTCCATTCCGGTCCATTCCGTTCCATTCCATTCCATTCCGCTCCATTCCGTTCCATTCCACTCCATTCGGGTCCCTTCCGTTCCATTCCATTCCATTCGTGTCCCTTTCATTCCATTCCATTCCATTCGGGTCCATTCCGTTCCATTCCATTTCTTTTGGGTCCATTCCGTTCCATTCCATTCCATTCGGGTCCATTCCATTCCATTCGTGTCCTTTCCGTTCCATTCCGTTCCATTCGGGTCCATTCCGTTCCATTCCGTTCCATTCGGGTCCATTCCGTTCCATTCCATTCCATTCCATTCGGGTCCATTTCATTCCATTCCTTCCCATTCGGGTCCGTACCGTTCCATTCCATTCCATTCGGGTCCATTCCGTTTCATTCCATTACATTCGGGTCCGTTCCGTTGCATTCCATTCCATTCGGGTCCGTTCCATTCCATTCCATTCCATTCGGGTCTGTTCCGTTCCATTCCATTCCACTGGGTGACGTTCTGTTCCTTTCCATTACATTCCTTTCGGGTCCGTTCCCTTCCATTCCATTCCATTCGGGTCCATGCCATTGCATTTCATTCCATTCGGGTCCATTTGATTCCATTACATTCCATTCGGGTCGATGCCATTCCATTCCATTCCATTGAGGTAAACTCCATTCCATTCGGATCCATTCCATTCCATTCCACTACATTACATTCCATTCCATTCCAGTCCATTCCATTCCATTCCACTCAATTCCATTCCATTTCATTCGGGTCCATTCCATTCCATTCCGTTCCATTCGGTTCCATTCCGTTCCATTCAGGTCCATCCCATTGCATTCCACTCCATTCCATTCCTTTCAGGAAAATTCCATTCAATTCTGTTCCATTCCATTCCATTCCATTCCATTCGGTTCCATTCCATTCCATTCCATTCCGTTCCATTCCGGTCCATTCCATTCCAGTCCATTCAATTCCATTCCGTTCCATTCGGGTCCATTCCATTCCATTCCATTCCATTCGGGTCCGTTCCATTCCATTATATTCCATTGGAGTCCCTTCCGTTCCATTACATTCCATTCGGGTCCGTTCCATTCCATTCCATTCCATTCCATTCCATTCCGGTCCATTCCGTTCCATTCCATTCCATTCCGCTCCATTCCGTTCCATTCCACTCCATTCGGGTCCCTTCCGTTCCATTCCATTCCATTCGTGTCCCTTTCATTCCATTCCATTCCATTCGGGTCCATTTCGTTCCATTCCATTTCTTTTGGGTCCATTCCGTTCCATTCCATTCCATTCGGGTCCATTCCATTCCATTCGTGTCCTTTCCGTTCCATTCCGTTCCATTCGGGTCCATTCCGTTCCATTCCGTTCCATTCGGGTCCATTCCGTTCCATTCCATTCCATTCCATTCGGGTCCATTTCGTTCCATTCCTTCCCATTCGGGTCCGTACCGTTCCATTCCATTCCATTCGGGTCCATTCCGTTTCATTCCATTACATTCGGGTCCGTTCCATTGCATTCCGTTCCATTCGGGTCCGTTCCATTCCATTCCATTCCATTCGGGTCTGTTCCGTTCCATTCCATTCCATTGGGTGCCGTTCTGTTCCATTCCATTACATTCCTTTCGGGTCCGTTCCCTTCCATTCCATTCCATTCGGGTCCATGCCATTGCATTTCATTCCATTCGGGTCCATTTCATTCCATTACATTCCATTCGGGTCGATGCCATTCCATTCCATTCCATTGAGGTCCACTCCATTCCATTCGGGTCCATTCCATTCCATTCCTCTACATTACATTCCATTCCATTCCAGTCCATTCCATTCCATTCCACTCAATTCCATTCCATTTCATTCGGGTCCATTCCATTCCATTCCGTTCCATTCGGGTCCATTCCGTTCCATTCAGGTCCATCCCATTGCATTCCATTCCATTCCATTCCTTTCAGGAAAATTCCATTCAATTCCGTTCCATTCCATTCCATTCCATTCCATTCGGTTCCATTCCATTCCATTCCATTCCATTCCGGTCCATTCCATTCCATTCCATTCAATTCCATTCCGTTCCATTCGGGTCCATTCCATTCCATTCCATTCCATTCGGGTCTGTTCCATTCCATTATATTCCATTGGAGTCCCTTCCGTTCCATTACATTCCATTCGGGTCCGTTCCATTCCATTCCATTCCATTCCATTCCATTCCATTCCATTCCATTCCGGTCCATTCCGTTCCATTCCATTCCATTCCGCTCCATTCCATTCCATTCCACTCCATTCGGGTCCCCTCCGTTCCATTCCATTCCATTCGTGTCCCTTTCATTCCATTCCATTCCATTCGGGTCCATTCCGTTCCATTCCATTTCTTTTGGGTCCATTCCGTTCCATTCCATTCCATTCGGGTCCATTCCATTCCATTCGTGTCCTTTCCGTTCCATTCCGTTCCATTCGGGTCCATTCCGTTCCATTCCGTTCCATTCGGGTCCATTCCGTTCCATTCCATTCCATTCCATTCGGGTCCATTTCGTTCCATTCCTTCCCATTCGGGTCCGTACCGTTCCATTCAATTCCATTCGGGACTGTTCCATACCATTCCATTCCATTTTGTTCCGTTCTGTTCCATTCCATTCCATTCTGGTCCGTTACCTTCCATTCCATTCCATACGGGTCCATTCCTCTCCATTCCGTTCCACTGAGGTTCATTCCATTCCGTTCGGGTCCATTCCATTCCATTCCATTCCATTCCATTCCGTTCCATTCCGTTCAATTCCATTCAATTCCATTCCATTCCATTCGGGTCCATTCCATTCCATTTTGTCCATTGCATTCCATTCGGGTCCGTTAACTTCCACTCAATTCCATTCGGGTCCATTCCATTGCATTTCATTACATTCGGGTCCATTCCGTTCCACTGCATTCCATTCGGGTCCATTCCATTCCATTCCATTCCATTTGGGTCCATTCCATGGCATTCCATTCCATTCGTGTGCATTCCATTCCATTCCGTTCCATTCGGGTCCATTGCATTCCATTCCATTCCGGTCCATTCCATTCCATTCCATTCCATTCCATTCCCGTCCATTCGGGTCCATTCCATTCCATTCCATTCGTGTCCATTCCATTCCATTCCGTTTCATTCGGTTCCATTCCACTCCATTCAGGTCCATTCCATTCCATTCCATTCCGTTCGATTCCATTCCATTCGTGTCCATTCCTTTCCATTCCATTCCATTCGGGTCCGTTCCATTCCATTCCATTCCATTCGGGTCCATTCCGTTCCATTCCATTCCATACGAGTCCATTCCATTCCATTCCATTCCATTCCATTCCATTCCGGTCCATTCCATTCCATTCATTCCTTTCGGGTACGTTCCGTTCCATTCCATTCCATTCTGGTCCATTCCATTCCATTCCACTAGGGTCCATTCCATTCCATTCCATTCCATTCGGGTCCATTCCATTCCATTCCATTCCACTCGGGTCCATTCCATTCCATTCCATTCCATTCGTTTTCATTCCATTCCATTCCCTTCCATTCGGGTCCATTCCGTTCCATTCCATTCCATTCGGTTCCATTCCGCTCTATTCCATTCCATTCGGGTCCATTCCGTTCCATTCCATTCCATTAGTTTCCCTTTCGTTCCATTCCATTCCATTCGAGTCCATTCCATTCCCTTCCGTTCCATCCGGGTCAATTCCGTTCCATTCCATTACATTCCGGTCCGTTCCGTTGCATTCCGTTCCATTCGGGTCCCTTCCATTCCATTCCATTCCATTCGTGTCTGTTCCGTTCCATTCCATTCCATTGGGTTCCGTTCTGTTCCATTCAATTACATTCCATTCGGGTCCGTTCCCTTCCATTTCATTCCATTCGGGTCCATGCCATTGCATTTCATTCCATTCGGGTCCATTTCGTTCCATTACATTCCATTCGGGTCGATGCCATTCCATTCCATTCCATTGAGGTCCACTCCATTCCATTCGGGTCCATTCCATTCCATTCAATTCCATTCCATTCCATTCCATTCCATTCCATTCCATTCCAGTCCATTCCATTCCATTCCGCTCAATTCCATTCCATTTCATTCGGGTCCATTCCATTTCATTCGGGTCCATTCCATTCCATTCCGTTCCATTCGGGTCCATTCCGTTCCATTCAGGTGCATGCCATTGTATTCCATTCCATTCCATTCCATTCTGGTCCGTTGCATTCCATTCCATTTCTTTCAGGTAAATTCCATTCCATTCGGTTCCATTCCATTCCATTCCATTCCATTCGGTTCCATTCCATTCCATTCCATTCCATTCCGGTCCATTCCATTCCATTCAATTCCATTCCGTTCCATTCGGGTCCATTCCATTCCATTCCATTCCATTCGGGTCCATTCCATTCCATTATATTCCATTGGAGTCCCTTCCGTTCCATTACATTCCATTCGGGTCCGTTGCATTCCATTCCATTCCATTCCATTCCATTCCGCTCCATTCCGTTCCATTCCACTCCATTCGGGTCCATTCCGTGCCATTCCATTCCATTCGTGTCCCTTCCATTCCATTCCACTCCATTCGGGTCCATTCCGTTCCATTCCATTTCTTTTGGGTCCATTCCGTTCCATTCCATTCCACTCGGGTCCCTTCTGTTCCATTCCATTCCATTCCATTCGTGTCCCTTCCATTCCATTCCATTCCATTCGGGTCCATTCCGTTCCATTCCATTCCATTCGTGTCCCTTCCATTCCATTCCATTCCATTCGGGTCCATTCCGTTCCATTCCGTTCCATTCGGGTCCATTCCGTTCCTTTCCATTCCATTCCATTCGGGTCCATTTCGTTCCATTCCGTCCCATTCGGGTCCGTACCGTTCCATTCCATTCCATTCGGGACTGTTCCATACCATTCCATTCCATTTTGTTCCGTTCTGTTCCATTCCATTCCATTCTGGTCCGTTACCTTCCATTCCATTCCATACGGGTCCATTCCATTCCATTCCGTTCCACTGAGGTTCATTCCATTCCGTTCGGGTCCATTCCATTCCATTTTGTCCATTGCATTCCATTCGGGTCCGTTAACTTCCACTCAATTCCATTCGGGTCCATTCCATTTCATTTCATTCCATTCGGGTCCATTCCGTTCCATTGCATTCCATTCGGGTCCATTCAATTCCATTCCATTCCATTCGGGTCCATTCCATGACATTCCATTCCATTCGTGTGCATTCCATTCCATTCCGTTCCATTCGGGTCCATTCCATTCCATTCCATTCGGGTCCATTCCATTCCATTCCATTCCATTCGTGTCCATTCCATTCCATTCCGTTTCATTCGGTTCCATTCCACTCCATTCAGGTCCATTCCATTCCATTCCATTCAGTTCCATTCCATTCCATTCGTGTCCATTCCTTTCCATTCCATTCCGTTCGGGTCCGTTCCATTCCATTCCATTCCATTCGGGTCCATTCCGTTCCATTCCATTCCATTCGTGTCCATTCCATTCCATTCCATTCCTTTCGGGTACATTCCGTTCCATTCCATTCCATTCTGGTCCATTCCATTCCATTCCACTCGGGTCCATTCCATTCCATTCCATTCCATTCGGGTCCATTCCATTCCATTCCATTCCACTCGGGTCCATTCCATTCCATTCCATTCCATTCCTTTCGTTTCCTTTCCATTCCATTCCATTCCATTCGGGTCCTTTCCATTCCATTTGGGTCCATTCCGTTCCATTCCATTCCATTCGGTTCCATTCCGCTCTATTCCATTCCAATCGGGTCCATTCCGTTCCATTCCATTCCATTCCATTAGTTTCCCTTCCGTTCCATTCCATTCCATTCCATTCGGGTCCATTCCGTTCCATTCCATTACATTCGGGTCCGTTCCGTTGCATTCTGTTCCATTCTGGTCCGTTCCATTCCATTCCATTCCATTCGGTTCTGTTCCGTTCCATTCCATTCCATTGGGTTCCGTTCTGTTCCATTCCATTACATTCCATTCGGGTCCGTTCCCTTCCATTCCATTCGATTCGGGTCCATGCCGTTGCATTTCATTCCATTCGGGTCCAATTCATTCCATTACATTCCATTCGGTCGATGCCATTCCATTCCATTCCATTGAGGTCCACTCCATTCCATTCGGGTCCATTCCATTCCATTCCACTACATTACATTCCATTCCATTCCAGTTCATTCCGTTCCATTCCACTCAATTCCATTCCATTTCATTCGGGTCCATTCCATTCCATTCCGTTCCATTCGGGTCCATTCCGTTCCATTCAGGTCCATCCCGTTGCATTCCATTCCATTCCATTCCATTCCGGTCCATTCCATCCCATTCCATTCCTTTCAGGTAAATTCCATTCAATTCCGTTCCATTCCATTCCATTCCATTCCGTTCGGGTCCATTCCATTCCATTTTGTCCATTGCATTCCATTCGGGTCCGTTAACTTCCACTCAATTCCATTCGGGTCCATTCCATTTCATTTCATTCCATTCGGGTCCATTCCGTTCCATTCCATTCCATTCGGGTCCATTTCGTTCCATTCCTTCCCATTCGGGTCCGTACCGTTCCATTCCATTCCATTCGGGTCCATTCCGTTTCATTCCATTACATTCGGGTCCGTTCCATTGCATTCCGTTCCATTCGGGTCCGTTCCATTCCATTCCATTCCATTTGGGTCTGTTCCGTTCCATTCCATTCCATTGGGTGCCGTTCTGTTCCATTCCATTACATTCCTTTCGGGTCCGTTCCCTTCCATTCCATTCCATTCGGGTCCATGCCGTTGCATTTCATTCCATTCGGGTCCATTTCATTCCATTACATTCCATTCGGGTCGATGCCATTCCATTCCATTCCATTTAGGTCCACTCCATTCCATTCGGGTCCATTCCATTCCATTCCTCTACATTACATTCCATTCCATTCCAGTCCATTCCATTCCATTCCACTCAATTCCATTCCATTCCACTCGGGTCCATTCCATTCCATTCCGTACCATTCGGGTCCATTCCATTTCGTTCCATTCCACTCGGGTCCATTCCATTCCATTCCATTCCATTCGTTTCCATTCTATTCCATTCCCTTCCATTCGGGTCCATTCCGTTCCATTCCATTCCATTCGGTTCCATTCCGCTCTATTCCATTCCATTCGGGTCCATTCCGTTCCATTCCATTCCATTAGTTTCCCTTCCGTTCCATTGCATTCCATTCGAGTCCATTCCGTTCCCTTCCGTTCCATTCGGGTCCATTACGTTCCATTCCATTACATTCGGGTCCGTTCCGTTGCATTCCGTTCCATTCGGGTCCCTTCCATTCCATTCCATTCCATTCCATTCGTGTCTGTTCCGTTCCATTCCATTCCATTGGGTTCCGTTCTGTTCCATTCCATTACATTCCATTCGGGTCCGTTCCCTTCCATTCCATTCCATTCGGGTCCATGCCGTTGCATTTCATTCCATTCGGGTCCATTTCGTTCCATTACATTCCATTCGGGTCGATGCCATTCCATTCCATTCCATTGAGGTCCACTCCATTCCATTCGGGTCCATTCCATTCCATTCCATTCCATTCCATTCCAGTCCATTCCATTCCGTTCCATTCGGGTCCATTCCATTTCATTCGGGTCCATTCCATTCCATTCCGTTCCATTCGGGTCCATTCCGTTCCATTCGGGTCCATCCCATTCCATTCCATTCCATTCCATTCGGGTCCATGCCGTTGCATTTCATTCCATTCGGGTCCATTTCATTCCATTACATTCCATTCGGGTCGATGCCATTCCATTCCATTCCACTGAGGTCCACTCCATTCCATTCGGGTCCATTCCATTCCATTCCACTACCTTACATTCCAATCCATTCCAGTCCATTCCATTCCATTCCACTCAATTCCATTCCATTTCATTCGGGTCCATTCCATTCCATCCCGTTCCATTCGGGTCCATTCGGTTCCATTCAGGTCCATCCCATTGCATTCCATTCCATTCCATTCCTTTCAGGAAAATTCCATTCAAATCCGTTCCATTCCATTCCATTCCATTCCATTCGGTTCCATTCCATTCCATTCCATTCCATTCCGGTCCATTCCATTCCATTCCATTCCATTCCATTCCATTCCACTCGGGTCCATT
The DNA here is from genome assembly GCF_029281585.2 of Gorilla gorilla gorilla. Taxonomy (NCBI): domain Eukaryota; kingdom Metazoa; phylum Chordata; class Mammalia; order Primates; family Hominidae; genus Gorilla; species Gorilla gorilla. The sequence continues at coordinate 61,466,533 of NC_073239.2, forward strand.
CCATTCCATTCCGTACCATTCGGGTCCATTCCATTTCGTTCCATTCCACTCGGGTCCATTCCATTCCATTCCATTCCATTCGTTTCCATTCTATTCCATTCCCTTCCATTCGGGTCCATTCCGTTCCATTCCATTCCATTCGGTTCCATTCCGCTCTATTCCATTCCATTCGGGTCCATTCCGTTCCATTCCATTCCATTAGTTTCCCTTCCGTTCCATTGCATTCCATTCGAGTCCATTCCGTTCCCTTCCGTTCCATTCGGGTCCATTACGTTCCATTCCATTACATTCGGGTCCTTTCCGTTGCATTCCGTTCCATTCGGGTCCCTTCCATTCCATTCCATTCCATTCCATTCGTGTCTGTTCCGTTCCATTCCATTCCATTGGGTTCCGTTCTGTTCCATTCCATTACATTCCATTCGGGTCCGTTCCCTTCCATTCCATTCCATTCGGGTCCATGCCGTTGCATTTCATTCCATTCGGGTCCATTTCGTTCCATTACATTCCATTCGGGTCGATGCCATTCCATTCCATTCCATTGAGGTCCACTCCATTCCATTCGGGTCCATTCCATTCCATTCCATTCCATTCCATTCCAGTCCATTCCATTCCGTTCCATTCGGGTCCATTCCATTTCATTCGGGTCCATTCCATTCCATTCCGTTCCATTCGGGTCCATTCCGTTCCATTCGGGTCCATCCCATTCCATTCCATTCCATTCCATTCGGGTCCATGCCGTTGCATTTCATTCCATTCGGGTCCATTTCATTCCATTACATTCCATTCGGGTCGATGCCATTCCATTCCATTCCACTGAGGTCCACTCCATTCCATTCGGGTCCATTCCATTCCATTCCACTACCTTACATTCCATTCCATTCCAGTCCATTCCATTCCATTCCACTCAATTCCATTCCATTTCATTCGGGTCCATTCCATTCCATCCCGTTCCATTCGGGTCCATTCGGTTCCATTCAGGTCCATCCCATTGCATTCCATTCCATTCCATTCCTTTCAGGAAAATTCCATTCAAATCCGTTCCATTCCATTCCATTCCATTCCATTCGGTTCCATTCCATTCCATTCCATTCCATTCCGGTCCATTCCATTCCATTCCATTCCATTCCATTCCATTCCGTTCCATTCGGGTCCATTCCATTCCATTCCATTCCATTCGGGTCCATTCCATTCCATTATATTCCATTGGAGTCCCTTCCGTTCCATTACATTCCATTCGGGTCCGTTCCATTCCATTCCATTCCATTCCATTCCATTCCATTCCGGTCCATTCCGTTCCATTCCATTCCATTCCGCTCCATTCCGTTCCATTCCACTCCATTCGGGTCCCTTCCGTTCCATTCCATTCCATTCGTGTCCCTTTCATTCCATTCCATTCCATTCGGGTCCATTCCGTTCCATTCCATTTCTTTTGGGTCCATTCCGTTCCATTCCATTCCATTCGGGTCCATTCCATTCCATTCGTGTCCTTTCCGTTCCATTCCGTTCAATTCGGGTCCATTCCGTTCCATTCCGTTCCATTCGGGTCCATTCCGTTCCATTCCATTCCATTCCATTCGGGTCCATTTCATTCCATTCCTTCCCATTCGGGTCCGTACCGTTCCATTCCATTCCATTCGGGTCCATTCCGTTTCATTCCATTACATTCGGGTCCGTTCCGTTGCATTCCATTCCATTCGGGTCCATTCCGTTGCATTCCATTCCATTCGGGTCCGTTCCATTCCATTCCATTCCATTCGGGTCTGTTCCGTTCCATTCCATTCCACTGCGTGACGTTCTGTTCCTTTCCATTACATTCCTTTCGGGTCCGTTCCCTTCCATTCCATTCCATTCGGGTCCATGCCATTGCATTTCATTCCATTCGGGTCCATTTGATTCCATTACATTCCATTCGGGTCGATGCCATTCCATTCCATTCCATTGAGGTAAACTCCATTCCATTCGGATCCATTCCTTTCCATTCCACTACATTACATTCCATTCCATTCCAGTCCATTCCATTCCATTCCACTCAATTCCATTCCATTTCATTCGGGTCCATTCCATTCCATTCCGTTCCATTCGGGTCCATTCCGTTCCATTCAGGTCCATCCCATTGCATTCCATTCCATTCCATTCCTTTCAGGAAAATTCCATTCAATTCTGTTCCATTCCATTCCATTCCATTCCATTCGGTTCCATTCCATTCCATTCCATTCCGTTCCATTCCGGTCCATTCCATTCCATTCCATTCAATTCCATTCCGTTCCATTCGGGTCCATTCCATTCCATTCCATTCCATTCGGGTCCGTTCCATTCCATTATATTCCATTGGAGTCCCTTCCGTTCCATTACATTCCATTCGGGTCCGTTCCATTCCATTCCATTCCATTCCATTCCATTCCGGTCCATTCCGTTCCATTCCATTCCATTCCGCTCCATTCCGTTCCATTCCACTCCATTCGGGTCCCTTCCGTTCCATTCCATTCCATTCGTGTCCCTTTCATTCCATTCCATTCCATTCGGGTCCATTTCGTTCCATTCCATTTCTTTTGGGTCCATTCCGTTCCATTCCATTCCATTCGGGTCCATTCCATTCCATTCGTGTCCTTTCCGTTCCATTCCGTTCCATTCGGGTCCATTCCGTTCCATTCCGTTCCATTCGGGTCCATTCCGTTCCATTCCATTCCATTCCATTCGGGTCCATTTCGTTCCATTCCTTCCCATTCGGGTCCGTACCGTTCCATTCCATTCCATTCGGGTCCATTCCGTTTCATTCCATTACATTCGGGTCCGTTCCATTGCATTCCGTTCCATTCGGGTCCGTTCCATTCCATTCCATTCCATTCGGGTCTGTTCCGTTCCATTCCATTCCATTGGGTGCCGTTCTGTTCCATTCCATTACATTCCTTTCGGGTCCGTTCCCTTCCATTCCATTCCATTCGGGTCCATGCCATTGCATTTCATTCCATTCGGGTCCATTTCATTCCATTACATTCCATTCGGGTCGATGCCATTCCATTCCATTCCATTGAGGTCCACTCCATTCCATTCGGGTCCATTCCATTCCATTCCTCTACATTACATTCCATTCCATTCCAGTCCATTCCATTCCATTCCACTCAATTCCATTCCATTTCATTCGGGTCCATTCCATTCCATTCCGTTCCATTCGGGTCCATTCCGTTCCATTCAGGTCCATCCCATTGCATTCCATTCCATTCCATTCCTTTCAGGAAAATTCCATTCAATTCCGTTCCATTCCATTCCATTCCATTCCATTCGGTTCCATTCCATTCCATTCCATTCCATTCCGGTCCATTCCATTCCATTCCATTCAATTCCATTCCGTTCCATTCGGGTCCATTCCATTCCATTCCATTCCATTCGGGTCTGTTCCATTCCATTATATTCCATTGGAGTCCCTTCCGTTCCATTACATTCCATTCGGGTCCGTTCCATTCCATTCCATTCCATTCCATTCCATTCCATTCCATTCCGGTCCATTCCGTTCCATTCCATTCCATTCCGCTCCATTCCATTCCATTCCACTCCATTCGGGTCCCCTCCGTTCCATTCCATTCCATTCGTGTCCCTTTCATTCCATTCCATTCCATTCCATTCGGGTCCATTCCGTTCCATTCCATTTCTTTTGGGTCCATTCCGTTCCATTCCATTCCATTCGGGTCCATTCCATTCCATTCGTGTCCTTTCCGTTCCATTCCGTTCCATTCGGGTCCATTCCGTTCCATTCCGTTCCATTCGGGTCCATTCCGTTCCATTCCATTCCATTCCATTCGGGTCCATTTCGTTCCATTCCTTCCCATTCGGGTCCGTACCGTTCCATTCAATTCCATTCGGGACTGTTCCATACCATTCCATTCCATTTTGTTCCGTTCTGTTCCATTCCATTCCATTCTGGTCCGTTACCTTCCATTCCATTCCATACGGGTCCATTCCTCTCCATTCCGTTCCACTGAGGTTCATTCCATTCCGTTCGGGTCCATTCCATTCCATTCCATTCCATTCCATTCCGTTCCATTCCGTTCAATTCCATTCAATTCCATTCCATTCCATTCGGGTCCATTCCATTCCATTTTGTCCATTGCATTCCATTCGGGTCCGTTAACTTCCACTCAATTCCATTCGGGTCCATTCCATTGCATTTCATTCCATTCGGGTCCATTCCGTTCCACTGCATTCCATTCGGGTCCATTCCATTCCATTCCATTCCATTTGGGTCCATTCCATGGCATTCCATTCCATTCGTGTGCATTCCATTCCATTCCGTTCCATTCGGGTCCATTGCATTCCATTCCATTCCGGTCCATTCGATTCCATTCCATTCCCGTCCATTCGGGTCCATTCCATTCCATTCCATTCGTGTCCATTCCATTACATTCCGTTTCATTCGGTTCCATTCCACTCCATTCAGGTCCATTCCATTCCATTCCATTCCGTTCGATTCCATTCCATTCGTGTCCATTCCTTTCCATTCCATTCCATTCGGGTCCGTTCCATTCCATTCCATTCCATTCGGGTCCATTCCGTTCCATTCCATTCCATACGAGTCCATTCCATTCCATTCCATTCCATTCCATTCCATTCCGGTCCATTCCATTCCATTCATTCCTTTCGGGTACGTTCCGTTCCATTCCATTCCATTCTGGTCCATTCCATTCCATTCCACTAGGGTCCATTCCATTCCATTCCATTCCATTCGGGTCCATTCCATTCCATTCCATTCCACTCGGGTCCATTCCATTCCATTCCATTCCATTCGTTTCCATTCTATTCCATTCCCTTCCATTCGGGTCCATTCCGTTCCATTCCATTCCATTCGGTTCCATTCCGCTCTATTCCATTCCATTCGGGTCCATTCCGTTCCATTCCATTCCATTAGTTTCCCTTCCGTTCCATTCCATTCCATTCGAGTCCATTCCATTCCCTTCCGTTCCATCCGGGTCAATTCCGTTCCATTCCATTACATTCCGGTCCGTTCCGTTGCATTCCGTTCCATTCGGGTCCCTTCCATTCCATTCCATTCCATTCGTGTCTGTTCCGTTCCATTCCATTCCATTGGGTTCCGTTCTGTTCCATTCCATTACATTCCATTCGGGTCCGTTCCCTTCCATTACATTCCATTCGGGTCGATGCCATTCCATTCCATTCCATTGAGGTCCACTCCATTCCATTCGGGTCCATTCCATTCAATTCCATTCCATTCCATTCCATTCCATTCCATTCCATTCCAGTCCATTCCATTCCATTCCACTCAATTCCATTCCATTTCATTCGGGTCCATTCCATTTCATTCGGGTCCATTCCATTCCATTCCGTTCCATTCGGGTCCATTCCGTTCCATTCAGGTGCATCCCATTGTATTCCATTCCATTCCATTCCATTCTGGTCCGTTGCATTCCATTCCATTTCTTTCAGGTAAATTCCATTCCATTCGGTTCCATTCCATTCCATTCCATTCCATTCGGTTCCATTCCATTCCATTCCATTCCATTCCGGTCCATTCCATTCCATTCAATTCCATTCCGTTCCATTCGGGTCCATTCCATTCCATTCCATTCCATTCGGGTCCATTCCATTCCATTATATTCCATTGGAGTCCCTTCCGTTCCATTACATTCCATTCGGGTCCGTTGCATTCCATTCCATTCCATTCCATTCCATTCCGCTCCATTCCGTTCCATTCCACTCCATTCGGGTCCATTCCGTGCCATTCCATTCCATTCGTGTCCCTTCCATTCCATTCCACTCCATTCGGGTCCATTCCGTTCCATTCCATTTCTTTTGGGTCCATTCCGTTCCATTCCATTCCACTCGGGTCCCTTCTGTTCCATTCCATTCCATTCCATTCGTGTCCCTTCCATTCCATTCCATTCCATTCGTGTCCATTCCGTTCCATTCCATTCCATTCCATTCGTGTCCCTTCCATTCCATTCCATTCCATTCGGGTCCATTCCGTTCCATTCCGTTCCATTCGGGTCCATTCCGTTCCTTTCCATTCCATTCCATTCGGGTCCATTTCGTTCCATTCCGTCCCATTCGGGTCCGTACCGTTCCATTCCATTCCATTCGGGACTGTTCCATACCATTCCATTCCATTTTGTTCCGTTCTGTTCCATTCCATTCCATTCTGGTCCGTTACCTTCCATTCCATTCCATACGGGTCCATTCCATTCCATTCCGTTCCACTGAGGTTCATTCCATTCCTTTCGGGTCCATTCCATTCCATTTTGTCCATTGCATTCCATTCGGGTCCGTTAACTTCCACTCAATTCCATTCGGGTCCATTCCATTTCATTTCATTCCATTCGGGTCCATTCCGTTCCATTGCATTCCATTCGGGTCCATTCAATTCCATTCCATTCCATTCGGGTCCATTCCATGACATTCCATTCCATTCGTGTGCATTCCATTCCATTCCGTTCCATTCGGGTCCATTCCATTCCATTCCATTCTTGTCCATTCCATTCCATTCCATTCCATTCGTGTCCATTCCATTCCATTCCGTTTCATTCGGTTCCATTCCACTCCATTCAGGTCCATTCCATTCCATTCCATTCAGTTCCATTCCATTCCATTCGTGTCCATTCCTTTCCATTCCATTCCGTTCGGGTCCGTTCCATTCCATTCCATTCCATTCGGGTCCATTCCGTTCCATTCCATTCCATTCGTGTCCATTCCATTCCATTCCATTCCTTTCGGGTACATTTCGTTCCATTCCATTCCATTCTGGTCCATTCCATTCCATTCCACTCGGGTCCATTCCATTCCATTCCATTCCATTCGGGTCCATTCCATTCCATTCCATTCCACTCGGGTCCATTCCATTCCATTCCATTCCATTCCTTTCGTTTCCTTTCCATTCCATTCCATTCCATTCGGGTCCTTTCCATTCCATTTGGGTCCATTCCGTTCCATTCCATTCCATTCGGGTCCATTCCGCTCTATTCCATTCCAATCGGGTCCATTCCGTTCCATTCCATTCCATTCCATTAGTTTCCCTTCCGTTCCATTCCATTCCATTCCATTCGGGTCCATTCCGTTCCATTCCATTACATTCGGGTCCGTTCCGTTGCATTCTGTTCCATTCTGGTCCGTTCCATTCCATTCCATTCCATTCGGTTCTGTTCCGTTCCATTCCATTCCATTGGGTTCCGTTCTGTTCCATTCCATTACATTCCATTCCGGTCCGTTCCCTTCCATTCCATTCGATTCGGGTCCATGCCGTTGCATTTCATTCCATTCGGGTCCAATTCATTCCATTACATTCCATTCGGTCGATGCCATTCCATTCCATTCCATTGAGGTCCACTCCATTCCATTCGGGTCCATTCCATTCCATTCCACTACATTACATTCCATTCCATTCCAGTTCATTCCGTTCCATTCCACTCAATTCCATTCCATTTCATTCGGGTCCATTCCATTCCATTCCGTTCCATTCGGGTCCATTCCGTTCCATTCAGGTCCATCCCGTTGCATTCCATTCCATTCCATTCCATTCCGGTCCATTCCATCCCATTCCATTCCTTTCAGGTAAATTCCATTCAATTCCGTTCCATTCCATTCCATTCCATTCCGTTCGGGTCCATTCCATTCCATTTTGTCCATTGCATTCCATTCGGGTCCGTTAACTTCCACTCAATTCCATTCGGGTCCATTCCATTTCATTTCATTCCATTCGGGTCCATTCCGTTCCATTCCATTCCATTCGGGTCCATTTCGTTCCATTCCTTCCCATTCGGGTCCGTACCGTTCCATTCCATTCCATTCGGGTCCATTCCGTTTCATTCCATTACATTCGGGTCCGTTCCATTGCATTCCGTTCCATTCGGGTCCGTTCCATTCCATTCCATTCCATTCGGGTCTGTTCCGTTCCATTCCATTCCATTGGGTGCCGTTCTGTTCCATTCCATTACATTCCTTTCGGGTCCGTTCCCTTCCATTCCATTCCATTCGGGTCCATGCCGTTGCATTTCATTCCATTCGGGTCGATTTCATTCCATTACATTCCATTCGGGTCGATGCCATTCCATTCCATTCCATTTAGGTCCACTCCATTCCATTCGGGTCCATTCCATTCCATTCCTCTACATTACATTCCATTCCATTCCAGTCCATTCCATTCCATTCCACTCAATTCCATTCCATTTCATTCGGGTCCATTCCATTCCATTCCGTTCCATTCGGGTCCATTCCGTTCCATTCAGGTCCATCCCATTGCATTCCATTCCATTCCATTCCTTTCAGGAAAATTCCATTCAATTCCGTTCCATTCCATTCCATTCCATTCCATTCGGTTCCATTCCATTCCATTCCATTCCATTCCGGTCCATTCCATTCCATTCCATTCAATTCCATTCCGTTCCATTCGGGTCCATTCCATTCCATTCCATTCCATTCCATTCGGGTCTGTTCCATTCCATTATATTCCATTGGAGTCCCTTCCGTTCCATTACATTCCATTCGGGTCCGTTCCATTCCATTCCATTCCATTCCATTCCATTCCATTCCATTCCGGTCCATTCCGTTCCATTCCATTCCATTCCGCTCCATTCCGTTCCATTCCACTCCATTCGGGTCCCCTCCGTTCCATTCCATTCCATTCGTGTCCCTTTCATTCCATTCCATTCCATTCGGGTCCATTCCGTTCCATTCCATTTCTTTTGGGTCCATTCCGTTCCATTCCATTCCATTCGGGTCCATTCCATTCCATTCGTGTCCTTTCCGTTCCATTCCGTTCCATTCGGGTCCATTCCGTTCCATTCCGTTCCATTCGGGTCCATTCCGTTCCATTCCATTCCATTCCATTCGGGTCCATTTCGTTCCATTCCTTCCCATTCGGGTCCGTACCGTTCCATTCAATTCCATTCGGGACTGTTCCATACCATTCCATTCCATTTTGTTCCGTTCTGTTCCATTCCATTCCATTCTGGTCCGTTACCTTCCATTGCATTCCATACGGGTCCATTCCTCTCCATTCCGTTCCACTGAGGTTCATTCCATTCCGTTCGGGTCCATTCCATTCCATTCCATTCCATTCCATTCCATTCCGTTCCATTCCGTTCAATTCCATTCAATTACATTCCATTCCATTCGGGTCCATTCCATTCCATTTTGTCCATTGCATTCCATTCGGGTCCGTTAACTTCCACTCAATTCCATTCGGGTCCATTCCATTGCATTTCATTACATTCGGGTCCATTCCGTTCCACTGCATTCCATTCGGGTCCATTTCATTCCATTCCATTCCATTTGGGTCCATTCCATGGCATTCCATTCCATTCGTGTGCATTCCATTCCATTCCGTTCCATTCGGGTCCATTGCATTCCATTCCATTCCGGTCCATTCCATTCCATTCCATTCCATTCCATTCCCGTCCATTCGGGTCCATTCCATTCCATTCCATTCGTGTCCATTCCATTCCATTCCGTTTCATTCGGTTCCATTCCACTCCATTCAGGTCCATTCCATTCCATTCCATTCCGTTCGATTCCATTCCATTCGTGTCCATTCCTTTCCATTCCATTCCATTCGGGTCCGTTCCATTCCATTCCATTCCATTCCATTCGGGTCCATTCCGTTCCATTCCATTCCATACGAGTCCATTCCATTCCATTCCGTTCCATTCCATTCCATTCCGGTCCATTCCATTCCATTCATTCCTTTCGGGTACGTTCCGTTCCATTCCATTCCATTCTGGTCCATTCCATTCCATTCCACTAGGGTCCATTCCATTCCATTCCATTCCATTCGGGTCCATTCCATTCCATTCCATTCCACTCGGGTCCATTCCATTCCATTCCATTCCATTCGTTTCCATTCCATTCCATTCCCTTCCATTCGGGTCCATTCCATTCCATTCCATTCCATTCGGTTCCATTCCTCTCTATTCCATTCCATTCGGGTCCATTCCGTTCCATTCCATTCCATTAGTTTCCCTTCCGTTCCATTCCATTCCATTCGAGTCCATTCCATTCCCTTCCGTTCCATCCGGGTCAATTCCGTTCCATTCCATTACATTCCGGTCCGTTCCGTTGCATTCCGTTCCATTCGGGTCCCTTCCATTCCATTCCATTCCATTCGTGTCTGTTCCGTTCCATTCCATTCCATTGGGTTCCGTTCTGTTCCATTCCATTACATTCCATTCGGGTCCGTTCCCTTCCATTCCATTCCATTCGGGTCCATGCCGTTGCATTTCATTCCATTCGGGTCCATTTCGTTCCATTACATTCCATTCGGGTCGATGCCATTCCAATCAATTCCATTGAGGTCCACTCCATTCCATTGGTTTCCATTCCATTCCATTCAATTCCATTCCATTCCATTCCATTCCATTCCATTCCATTCCATTCCACTCCATTCCATTCCATTCCACTCAATTCCATTCCATTTCATTCGGGTCCATTCCATTTCATTCGGGTCCATTCCATTCCATTCCGTTCCATTCGGGTCCATTCCGTTCCATTCAGGTGCATCCCATTGTATTCCATTCCATTCCATTCCATTCTGGTCCATTGCATTCCATTCCATTTCTTTCAGGTAAATTCCATTCCATTCGGTTCCATTCCATTCCATTCCATTCCATTCGGTTCCATTCCATTCCATTCCATTCCATTCCGGTCCATTCCATTCCATTCAATTCCATTCCGTTCCATTCGGGTCCATTCCATTCCATTCCATTCCATTCGGGTCCATTCCATTCCATTATATTCCATTGGAGTCCCTTCCGTTCCATTACATTCCATTCGGGTCCGTTGCATTCCATTCCATTCCATTCCATTCCATTCCATTCCATTCCGCTCCATTCCGTTCCATTCCACTCCATTCGGGTCCATTCCGTGCCATTCCATTCCATTCGTGTCCCTTCCATTCCATTCCACTCCATTCGGGTCCATTCCGTTCCATTCCATTTCTTTTGGGTCCATTCCGTTCCATTCCATTCCACTCGGGTCCCTTCTGTTCCATTCCATTCCATTCCATTCGTGTCCCTTCCATTCCATTCCATTCCATTCGGGTCCATTCCGTTCCATTCCATTCCATTCCATTCGTGTCCCTTCCATTCCATTCCATTCCATTCGGGTCCATTCCGTTCCATTCCGTTCCATTCGGGTCCATTCCGTTCCTTTCCATTCCATTCCATTCGGGTCCATTTCGTTCCATTCCGTCCCATTCGGGTCCGTACCGTTCCATTCCATTCCATTCGGGACTGTTCCATACCATTCCATTCCATTTTGTTCCGTTCTGTTCCATTCCATTCCATTCTGGTCCGTTACCTTCCATTCCATTCCATACGGGTCCATTCCATTCCATTCCGTTCCACTGAGGTTCATTCCATTCCGTTCGGGTCCATTCCATTCCATTTTGTCCATTGCATTCCATTCGGGTCCGTTAACTTCCACTCAATTCCATTCGGGTCCATTCCATTTCATTTCATTCCATTCGGGTCCATTCCATTCCATTGCATTCCATTCGGGTCCATTCAATTGCATTCCATTCCATTCGGGTCCATTCCATGACATTCCATTCCATTCGTGTGCATTCCATTCCATTCCGTTCCATTCGGGTCCATTCCATTCCATTCCATTCGGGTCCATTCCATTCCATTCCATTCCATTCGTGTCCATTCCATTCCATTCCGTTTCATTCGGTTCCATTCCACTCCATTCAGGTCCATTCCATTCCATTCCATTCAGTTCCATTCCATTCCATTCGTGTCCATTCCTTTCCATTCCATTCCGTTCGGGTCCGTTCCATTCCATTCCATTCCATTCGGGTCCATTCCGTTCCATTCCATTCCATTCGTGTCCATTCCATTCCATTCCATTCCTTTCGGGTACATTCCGTTCCATTCCATTCCATTCTGGTCCATTCCATTCCATTCCACTCGGGTCCATTCCATTCCATTCCATTCCATTCGGGTACATTCCATTCCATTCCATTCCACTCGGGTCCATTCCATTCCATTCCATTCCATTCCTTTCGTTTCCTTTCCATTCCATTCCATTCCATTCGGGTCCTTTCCATTCCATTTGGGTCCATTCCGTTCCATTCCATTCCATTCGGTTCCATTCCGCTCTATTCCATTCCAATCGGGTCCATTCCGTTCCATTCCATTCCATTCCATTAGTTTCCCTTCCGTTCCATTCCATTCCATTCCATTCGGGTCCATTCCGTTCCATTCCATTACATTCGGGTCCGTTCCGTTGCATTCTGTTCCATTCTGGTCCGTTCCATTCCATTCCATTCCATTCGGTTCTGTTCCGTTCCATTCCATTCCATTGGGTTCCGTTCTGTTCCATTCCATTACATTCCATTCGGGTCCGTTCCCTTCCATTCCATTCGATTCGGGTCCATGCCGTTGCATTTCATTCCATTCGGGTCCAATTCATTCCATTACATTCCATTCGGTCGATGCCATTCCATTCCATTCCATTGAGGTCCACTCCATTCCATTCGGGTCCATTCCATTCCATTCCACTACATTACATTCCATTCCATTCCAGTTCATTCCGTTCCATTCCACTCAATTCCATTCCATTTCATTCGGGTCCATTCCATTCCATTCCGTTCCATTCGGGTCCATTCCGTTCCATTCAGGTCCATCCCGTTGCATTCCATTCCATTCCATTCCATTCCGGTCCATTCCATCCCATTCCATTCCTTTCAGGTAAATTCCATTCAATTCCGTTCCATTCCATTCCATTCCATTCCGTTCGGGTCCATTCCATTCCATTTTGTCCATTGCATTCCATTCGGGTCCGTTAACTTCCACTCAATTCCATTCGGGTCCATTCCATTTCATTTCATTCCATTCGGGTCCATTCCGTTCCATTGCATTCCATTCGGGTCCATTCAATTCCATTCCATTCCATTCGGGTCCATTCCATGACATTCCATTCCATTCGTGTGCATTCCATTCCATTCCGTTCCATTCGGGTCCATTCCATTCCATTCCATTCGGGTCCATTCCATTCCATTCCCTTCCATTCGTGTCCATTCCATTCCATTCCGTTTCATTCGGTTCCATTCCACTCCATTCAGGTCCATTCCATTCCATTCCATTCAGTTCCATTCCATTCCATTCGTGTCCATTCCTTTCCATTCCATTCCGTTCGGGTCCGTTCCATTCCATTCCATTCCATTCGGGTCCATTCCGTTCCATTCCATTCCATTCGTGTCCATTCCATTCCATTCCATTCCTTTCGGGTACATTCCGTTCCATTCCATTCCATTCTGGTCCATTCCATTCCATTCCACTCGGGTCCATTCCATTCCATTCCATTCCATTCGGGTCCGTTCCATTCCATTCCATTCCATTCGGTTCCATTCCATTCCATTCCATTCCATTCCATTCCGGTCCATTCCATTCCATTCCATTCAATTCCATTCCGTTCCATTCGGGTCCATTCCATTCCATTCCATTCCATTCGGGTCCGTTCCATTCCATTATATTCCATTGGAGTCCCTTCCGTTCCATTACATTCCATTCGGGTCCGTTCCATTCCATTCCATTCCGGTCCATTCCATTCCATTCCATTCCATTCCATTCCATTCCGTTCCATTCCATTCCATTCGTGTACCTTCCATTCCATTCCACTCCATTCGGGTCCATTCCGTTCCATTCCATTTCTTTTGGGTCCATTCCGTTCCATTCCATTCCACTCGGGTCCCTTCCTTTCCATTCCATTCCATTCGTGTCCCTTCCATTCCATTCCATTCCATTCGGGTCCATTCCGTTCCATTCCATTCCATTCGGGTCCATTCCTTTCCATTCCATTCCATTCGGGTCCGTTCCGTTCCATTCCATTCCATTCGGGACCATTCTATTCCATTCCATTCCATTCGGGTCCATTCCATTCCATTCCGTTCCATTCCATTCCATTCCATTCCGGTCCATTCCATTCCATTCCATTACTTTCGGGTCCATTCCATTCAATTCCGTTCTATTCCATTCCATTCGGGTCCATTCCATTCCATTCCATTTCATTCCATTCCGGTCCATTCCATTCAATTCCATTCAGGTCCATTCCATTCTATTCCATTCGGGTCCATTCTATTCCCTTCCGTTCCATTCCATTCCATTCCATTCAGGTCCATTCCATTCCATTCCGTTCCATTCGGGTCCATTCCATTCCATTCCATTCCATTCCATTCTGGTCCAATCCTTTCCATTCCATTCCATTCCATTCCATTCCATTCCATTCGGGTCCATTCCATTCCATTCCATTCCATTCGGGTCCGTTCCGTTCCATTCCATTTCTTTCGGGTCCGTTCCATTCCATTCCATTCCATTCGGGTCCATTCCATTCCATTCCTTTTCTTTCGGGTCCTTTCCATTCCATTCCATTCCATTCGGTTCCCTTCCCTTCCATTCCATTCCATTTGGGTCCATGCCGTTGCATTTCATCCCATTCAGGTCCATTCCGTTCCATTACATTCCATTTGGGTCCATGCCATTCCATTTCATTCCGGTCCATTCCATTCCATTCCATTCAACTCCATTCCATTCCATTCGGGTCCATTCCTTTCCATTCCGTTCCATTCGGGTCCATTGCATTCCATTCGTGTCCATCCCATTCCATTCCATTCCATTCCATTCCATTCCATTCCATTCCATTCCGGTCCATTCCATTCCATTCCATTCCTTTCAGGTCCATTCCATCAAATTCCACTCCATTCCATTCCATTCCATTCCTTTCGGGTCCATTTCATTCCATTCCATTCCATTCCGGTCCATTCCATTCCATTCCATTCAATACCATTCCGTTCCATTCGGGTCCATTCCATTCCATTCCATTCCATTCTGGTCCTTTCCATTCCATTCCATTCCATTCCATCCCATTCCATTGCATTCCATTCGGGTCCATTCCATTCCATTCTGTTCCATTCCATTCCATTCCATTCGGGTCCATTCCGTTCCATTCCATTACATTCGGGTCCGTTCCGTTGCATTCTGTTCCATTCTGGTCCGTTCCATTCCATTCCATTCCATTCGGTTCTGTTCCGTTCCATTCCATTCCATTGGGTTCCGTTCTGTTCCATTCCATTACATTCCATTCGGGTCCGTTCCCTTCCATTCCATTCGATTCGGGTCCATGCCGTTGCATTTCATTCCATTCGGGTCCAATTCATTCCATTACATTCCATTCGGTCGATGCCATTCCATTCCATTCCATTGAGGTCCACTCCATTCCATTCGGGTCCATTCCATTCCATTCCACTACATTACATTCCATTCCATTCCAGTTCATTCCGTTCCATTCCACTCAATTCCATTCCATTTCATTCGGGTCCATTCCATTCCATTCCGTTCCATTCGGGTCCATTCCGTTCCATTCAGGTCCATCCCGTTGCATTCCATTCCATTCCATTCCATTCCGGTCCATTCCATCCCATTCCATTCCTTTCAGGTAAATTCCATTCAATTCCGTTCCATTCCATTCCATTCCATTCCTTTCCATTCAGGTCCATTCCATTCTATTCCATTCGGGTCCATTCTATTCCCTTCCGTTCCATTCCATTCCATTCCATTCCATTCCATTCAGGTCCATTCCATTCCATTCCGTTCCATTCGGGTCCATTCCATTCCATTCCATTCCATTCCATTCTGGTCCAATCCTTTCCATTCCATTCCATTCCATTCCATTCCATTCCATTCGGGTCCATTCCATTCCATTCCATTCCATTCGGGTCCGTTCCGTTCCATTCCATTTCTTTCGGGTCCGTTCCATTCCATTCCATTCCATTCGGGTCCATTCCATTCCATTCCTTTTCTTTCGGGTCCTTTCCATTCCATTCCATTCCATTCGGTTCCCTTCCCTTCCATTCCATTCCATTTGGGTCCATGCCGTTGCATTTCATCCCATTCAGGTCCATTCCGTTCCATTACATTCCATTTGGGTCCATGCCATTCCATTTCATTCCGGTCCATTCCATTCCATTCCATTCAACTCCATTCCATTCCATTCGGGTCCATTCCTTTCCATTCCGTTCCATTCGGGTCCATTGCATTCCATTCGTGTCCATCCCATTCCATTCCATTCCATTCCATTCCATTCCATTCCATTCCATTCCGGTCCATTCCATTCCATTCCATTCCTTTCAGGTCCATTCCATCAAATTCCACTCCATTCCATTCCATTCCATTCCTTTCGGGTCCATTTCATTCCATTCCATTCCATTCCGGTCCATTCCATTCCATTCCATTCAATACCATTCCGTTCCATTCGGGTCCATTCCATTCCATTCCATTCCATTCTGGTCCTTTCCATTCCATTCCATTCCATTCCATCCCATTCCATTGCATTCCATTCGGGTCCATTCCATTCCATTCTGTTCCATTCCGTTCCATTCCATTCGGGTCAATTCCGTTCCATTCCATTCCATTCCTGTCCATTCCATTCCATTCCATTCCTTTCGGGTCCATTCCATTCAATTCCGTTCCATTCCATTCCATTCGTGTCCATTCCATTCCATTCGGGTCCATTCCATTCCATTCAGTTCCATTGCATTAAATTCCATTCCATTCCATTCCATTCGGGTCCATTCCATTCCATTCGGGTCCATTCCATTCCATTCCATTCCATTCAGGTCCCTTCCGTTCCATTCAATTCCATTCGGGTCCGTTCTGTTCCGTTCCATTCCATTCCACTCGGGTCCGTTCCATTCCATTCCATTCCTCTCGGGTCCGTTCCGTTCCATTCCATTCCATTCTTTTCCGTTCCGTTCCATTCCATTCCATTCGGTTCCATTCCTTTCCATTCCATTCCATTCGGGTCCCTTCCGTTCCATTCCAATCCATTCGTGTAGATTCCGTTCCATTCCATTCCATTCGTGTCCCTTCCTTTCCATTCCATTCCATTCTGGTCCATTCCTTTCCATTCCATTCCATTCGGGTCCATTCCATTCCATTCCATTCGTGTCCTTTCCATTCCATTCCGTCCCATTCGGGTCCATTCCGTTCCATTCCGTTCCATTCGGGTCCATTCCGTTCCTTTCCATTCCATTCCATTCGGGTCCATTTCGTTCCATTCCGTCCCATTCGGGTCCGTACCGTTCCATTCCATTCCATTCGGGCCTGTTCCATACCATTCCATTCCATTTTGTTCCGTTCTGTTCCATTCCATTCCATTCTGGTCCGTTACCTTCCATTCCATTCCATACGGGTCCATTGCACTCCATTCCGTTCCACTGAGGTTCATTCCATTCCGTTCGGGTCCATTCCATTCCATTCCATTCCGGCCCATTCCGATCAATTCCATTCAATTCCATTCCATTCCATTCGGGTCCATTCCATTCCATTTTGTCCATTGCATTCCATTCGGGTCCGTTAACTTCCACTCAATTCCATTCGGGTCCATTCCATTGCATTTCATTCCATTCGGGTCCATTCCGTTCCACTGCATTCCATTCGGGTCCATTCCATTCCGTTCCATTCCATTCGGGTCCATTCCATGACATTCCATTCCATTCGTGTGCATTCCATTCCATTCCATTCCATTCCATTCGGGTCCATTCCATTCCATTCCATTCCATTCCATTCCATTCCATTCGGGTCCATTCCATTCCATTCCATTCCATTCCATTCCATTCCATTCCATTCCATTCCATTCCATTCCATTCCATTCCATTCCATTCCATTCGGGTCCTTTCCATTCCATTCGGGTCCATTCCGTTCCATTCCATTCCATTAGTTTCCCTTCCGTTCCATTCCATTCCATTCGAGTCCATTCCGTTCCCTTCCGTTCCATTCGGGTCCATTCCATTCCATTCCATTACATTCGGGTCCGTTCCATTGCATTCCGTTCCATTCAGGTCCGTTCCATTCCATTACATTCCATTCGGGTCTGTTCCGTTCCATTCCATTCCATTGGGTTCCGTTCTGTTCCATTCCATTACATTCCATTCGGGTCCGTTCCCTTCCATTCTATTCCATTCGGGTCCATGCCGTTGCATTTCATTCCGTTCGGGTCCATTTCGTTCCATTACATTCCATTCGGGTTGATGCCATTCCATTCCATTCCATTGAGGTCCACTCCATTCCATTCGGGTCCATTCCATTCCATTCCATTACATTCCATATCATTCCATTCCAGTCCATTCCATTCCATTCCACTCAATTCCATTCAATTTCATTCGGGTCCATTCCATTCCATTCCGTTCCATTCGGGTCCGTTCCGTTCCATTCGGGTCCATCCCATTGCATTCCATTCCATTCTGGTCCATTGCATTCCATTCCATTCCTTTCAGGTAAATTCCATTCAATTCCGTTCCATTCCATTCCATTCCATTCCATTCGGTTCCATTCCATTCCATTCCATTCCATTCCATTCCATTCCATTCCATTCAATTCCATTCCGTTCCAGTCGGGTGCATTCCATTCCATTCCATACCATTCGGGTCCGTTCCATTCCATTATATTCCATTGGAGTCCCTTCCGTTCCATTACATTCCATTCGGGTCCGTTGCATTCCACTCCATTCCATTCCATTCTGCTCCATTCCGTTCCATTCCACTCCATTCGGGTCCATTCCGTTCCATTCCATTCCATTCGTGTCCCTTCCATTCCATTCCATTCCATTCCATTCGGGTCCATTCCGTTCCACTCCATTTCTTTTGGGTCCATTCCGTTGCATTCCATTCCACTCGGGTCCCTTCCATTCCATTCCATTCCATTCGTGTCCCTTCCTTTCCATTCCATTCCATTCGGGTCCATTCCGTTCCATTCCATTCCATTCCATTCGGGTCCATTCCTTTCCATTCCATTCCATTCGGGTCCGTTCCGTTCCATTCCATTCCATTCGGGTCCATTCCATTCCATTCCATTTCTTTCGGGTCCTTTCCGTTCCATTCCATTCCATTCGGTTCCATTCCGTTCCATTCCATTCCATTCGGGTCTGTTCCGTTCCATTCCATTCCATTCGGGTCCGTGCTGCTCCATTCCATTCCATTCGGGTCTGTTCCGTTCCATTCCATTCCATTGGGTTCCGTTCTGTTCCATTCCATTCCATTCCATTCGGTTCCGTTCCCTTCCATTCCATTCCATTCGGGTCCATACCGTTGCATTTCATCCCATTCGGGTCCATTCCGTTCCATTACATTCCATTCGGGTCCATGCCATTCCATTCCGTTCCATTGAGGTCCATTCCTTTCCACTCGGGTCCATTCCATTCCATTCCATTCCGGTCCATTCCATTCCATTCCATTCAACCCCATTCCATTCCATTCGGGACCATTCCATTCCATTCCGTTCCATTCGGGTCTGTTCCATTCCATTCGTGTCCATCCCATTCCATTCCATTCCATTCCATTCCATTCCATTCCATTCCATTGCATTCCATTCCTGTCCATTCCATTCCATTCCATTCCTTTCAGGTCCATTCCATTCAATTCCGCTCCATTCCATTCCATTCCATTCGGGTCCAATTCATTCCATTCCATTCCAGTCCAGTCCATTCCTTTCCATTCCATTCAATACCATTCCATTCCATTCGGGTCCATTCCATTCCATTCCATTCCATTCTGGTCCTTTGCATTCCATTCCATTCCATTCCATTCCATTCCATTCCATCCCATTCCATTGCATTCCATTCGAGTCCATTCCATTCCATTCGGATCCATTCCGTTCCATTCCACTCGGGTCATTTCCGTTCCATTACATTCCATTCATGTCCATTCCATTCCATTCCATTCCATTCGGGTCCATTCCATTCCATTCAGGTCCATTGCATTAAATTCCATTCCATTCCATTCCATTCGGGTCCATTCCATTCCATTCGGGTCGTTCCATTCCATTCCATTCCATTCGGGTCCCTTCCATTCCATTCCATTCCATTCGTGTCCATTCCGTTCCATTCCACTCCATTCGGGTCCGTTCCATTCCATTCCATTCCACTCGGGTCCGTTCCGTTCCATTCCATTCGTTTCCGTTCCGTTCCATTCCATTCCATTCGGGTCCATTCCATTCCATTCAGGTCCATTGCATTAAATTCAATTCCATTCCATTCCATTCGGGTCCATTACATTCCATTCGGGTGCATTCTATTCCATTCCATTCCATTCGGGTCCCTTCCATTCCATTCCATTCCACTCGGATCCCTTCCGTTCCATTCCAATCCATTCGTGTCCATTCCGTTCCATTCCATTCCATTCGTGTCCCTTCCCTTCCATTCCATTCCGTTCGGGTCCATTCCGTTCCATTCCATTCCATTCGGGTCCATTCCTTTCCATTCCATTCCATTCGGGTCCGTTCCGTTCCATTCCATTCCATTCGGGTCCATTCCTTTCCATTCCATTCCATTCGGGTCCGTTCCGTTCCATTCCATTCCATTCGGGTCCATTCCATTCCATTCCATTTCTTTCTGGTCCTTTCCGTTCCATTACATTCCATTCGGTTCCTTTCCGTTCCATTCCATTCCATTTGGGTCTGTTCCGTTCCATTCCATTCCATTCGGGTCCGTGCTGCTCCATTCCATTCCATTCGGGTCTGTTCCGTTCCATTCCATTCCATTGGGTTCCGTTCTGTTCCATTCCATTCCATTCGGTTCCGTTCCCTTCCATTCCATTCCATTCGGGTCCATACCGTTGCATTTCATCCCATTCGGGTCCATTCCGTTCCATTACATTCCATTCGGGTCCATGCCATTCCATTCTGTTCCATTGAGGTCCATTCCTTTCCACTCGGGTCCATTCCATTCCATTCCATTCCGGTCCATTCCATTCCATTCCATTCAACCCCATTCCATTCCATTCGGGTCCATTCCATTCCATTCCGTTCCATTCGGGTCTATTCCATTCCATTCATGTCCATCCCATTCCATTCCATTCCATTCCATTCCATTCCATTCCATTCCATTCCATTCCATTCCATTCCGGTCCATTCCATTCCATTCCATTCCTTTCAGGTCCATTCCATTCAATTCCGCTCCATTCCATTCCATTCCATTCGGGTCCATTTCATTCCATTCCATTCCAGTCCGGTCCATTCCTTTCCATTCCATTCAATACCATTCCGTTCCATTCGGGTCCATTCCATTCCATTCCATTCCATTCTGGTCCTTTCCATTCCATTCCATTCCATTCCATTCCATTCCATCCCATTCCATTGCATTCCATTCGGGTCCATTCCATTCCATTCGGTTCCACTCCGTTCCATTCCATTCGGGTCCATTCCATTCCATTCGGGTCCATTCCATTCCATTCCATTCCATTCGGGTCCCTTCCATTCCATTCCATTACATTCGTGTCCGTTCCGTTCCATTCCACTCCATTCGGGTCCGTTCAATTCCATTCCATTCCACTCGGGTTCGTTCCGTTCCATTCCATTCCAATCGTTTCCGTTCCGTTCCATTCCATTCCATTCCATTCGGTTCCATTCCTTTCCATTCCATTCCACTCGGGTCCCTTCTGTTCCTTTCCAATCCATTCGGGTCCATTCCGTTCCATTCCATTCAATTCGGGTCCATTCCTTTCCACTATATTCCATTCGGGTCCGTTCCGTTCCATTCCATTCCATTCGGGTCCATTCCGTTCCATTCCATTCCATTCGGGTCCATTCCATTCCATTCCATTCCATTCGTGTCCTTTACGATCCATTCCTTTCCATTCGTGTCCATTCCGTTCCATTCCGTTCCATTCGGGTCCATTCCGTCCCATTGCATTCCATTCCATTCGGGTCCATTTCGTTCCATTCCGTCCCATTCGGGTCCGTACCGTTCCATTCCATTCCATTCGGGACTGTTTCATACCATTCCATTCCATTTTGTTCCGTTCTGTTCCATTCCATTCCATTCTGGTCCGTTACCTTCCATTCCACTCCATACGGGTCCATTCCATTCCATTCCGTTCCACTGAGGTTCATTCCATTCCGTTCGGGTCCATTCCATTCCATTCCATTCCATTCCATTCCGTTCCATTCCGTTCAATTCCATTCAATTCCATTCCATTCCATTCGGGTCCATTCCATTCCATTTTGTCCATTGCATTCCATTAGGGTCCGTTAACTTCCACTCAATTCCATTCGGGCCCATTCCATTGCATTTCATTCCATTCGGGTCCATTCCGTTCCATTGCATTCCATTCGGGTCCATTCCATTCCATTCCGTTCCTTTCGGGTCCATTCCATTCCATTCCATTCCGGTCCATTCCATTCCATTCCATTCCATTCCATTCCGGTCCATTCGGGTCCATTCCATTCCATTACATTCCATTCCATTCGTGTCCATTCCATTCCATTCCGTTTCAATCGGTTCCATTCCACTCCTTTCAGGTCCATTCCATTCCATTCCATTCAGTTCCATTCCATTCCATTCGTGTCCATTCCTTTCCATTCCTTTCCATTCGGGTCCGTTCCATTCCATTCCATTCCATTCAGGTCCATTCCGTTCCATTCCATTCCATTCCGGTCGATTCCATTCCATTCCATTCCTTTCGGGTGCGTTCCGTTCCATTCCATTCCATTCTGGTCCATTCCATTCCATTCCACTCGGGTCCATTCCATTCCATTCCATTCCATTCGGGTCCATTCCATTCCATTCCATTCCACTCGGGTCCATTCCATTCCATTCCATTCCATTCCATTCCATTCCATTCCATTCGTTTCCATTCCATTCCATTCGCATCCTTTCCATTCCATTCGGGTCCATTCCGTTCCATTCCATTCCATTCGTTTCCATTCCGCTCTATTCCATTCCATTCTGGTCCATTCCGTTCCATTCCATTCCATTAGTTTCCCTTCCGTTCCATTCCATTCCATTCGAGTCCATTCCGTTCCCTTCCGTTCCATTCTGGTCAATTCCGTTCCATTCCATTACATTCGGGTCTGTTCCGTTGCATTCCGTTCCATTCGGGTCCGTTCCATTCCATTCGGGTCTGTTCCGTTCCATTCCATTCCATTGGGTTCCGTTCTGTTCCATTCCATTACATTCCATTCGGGTCCGTTCCCTTCCATTCCATTCCATTCGGGTCCATGCCGTTGCATTTCATTCCATTCGGGTCCATTTCTTTCCATTACATTCCATTCGGGTCGATGCCATTCCATTCCATTCCATTGAGGTCCACTCAATTCCATTCGGGTCCATTCCATTCCATTCCATTCCATTCCGTTCCGTTCCGTTCCGTTCCGTTCCGTTCCATTCCATTCCGTTCTACTCGGGTTGATTCCATTCCATTCCGTTCCATTCCATTCCATTCCAATCCATTCCATTCTATTCCAATCCATTCCATTCCATTCAATTCCATTCCATTCCAATCCATTCCATTCCATTCCATTCCATTCCAATCCATTCCATTCTACCCGGGTTGACTCCATTCCATTCCATTCCATTCTACTTGGGTTGATTCCATTCTGTTCCGGTCAGCCCCATCCCGTCCCGTCCCGTTCCGTTCTACTCGGGTTGATTCCATTCCATTCTGTTCCATTCCGCTCTGTTCCGTTCTGTTCCATTCCGTTCCATTCTACTCGGGTTAATTCAATTCCGTTCTATTCCATTCCATTCCGTTCCGTTCCGCTATGTACCGCGTCGATCTAGTCGGTTTGATTCAATTCCATTCTATTCCCTTCCATTCCTTTCCATTCCATTCCATTCCATTCCATTCCATTCCATTCTACTCCACTCCATTCCATTCCATTCTACTCGGGTTGATTCCATTCTGTTGCGCTCCGTTCCGTTGCATCCCGTCCCGACCCGTCCCGTCCCATCCCGTCCTGTCCCGTTCGGTTCTAGTCGGGTTGATTCCATTCCGTTCCGTTCCATTGCATTCCATTCCGTTCCGTTCCTTTCCATTCCGTTCCTTTCCGTTCCGTTCCACTCGGGTTGATTCAATTCCATTCTGTTACATCCCATTTCTTTCCGTTCCATTCTGCAACGTTCCGTGTCATTCTACTCGGGTTGATTCAATTCCATTCTATTCCATTGAATTCCATTCCATTCCATTGAATTCCATTCCATTCCATTCCATTCTACTCGGGTTGATTCCTTTCCATTCCATTCCATTCCATTCCATTCCATTCCAATCCATTCCATTCCATTTCATTCCATTCCATCTTACTCGGGTTGGCTCAAAGCCATTCTATTCCATTCATTCCATTCCTTTCCATTCCGTTCCGTTCCGTTCTACTCGTGTCGATTCCATTCAATTCTATTCCACTCCATTCCATTCTATTCCATTCCAATCCATTCCATTCCATTGTACTCGTGTTGATTCCATTCCATTCCATTCCATTCCATTCCAGTCCATTCCTTTCCATTCTACAGGGGTTGATTCCATTCCATTCCATTCCATTCCATTCCATTCCATTCCATTCCATTCCATTACATTCCGTTCCACTCGGGTTGATTCCATTCTGTTCCGTTCCGTCCCGTCCCGTCCCATCCCGTACCGTTCCGTTCTATTCGGGTTGATTCCATTCCATTCCGTTCCGTTCCGTTCCCTTCCTTTCCGTTCCATTCCATTCCGTTCAGCTGTACTCGGGTTGATTCAATTCCATTCTATTCCTTAGCATTCCATTCCGTTCTGTTACACTTTGTTCTGCGTCGGTCTACTCGGGTTGATTCAATTCCACTCCATTCCATTCCATTCCATTCCATTCCATTCCATTCCATTCCATTCCATTCCATTCCATTCTACTCTGTTTCATTCAATTCCATTCTATTCCCTTCCATTCCATTCCGTTCCATTCCGTTCCGTTCCATTCTGCTCGGGTTGATTCAACTCAATTCTATTCCATTCCATTCCATTCCATTCTATTCCATTCCATTCCATTCCATTCCATTCCTTTCTATTCTACTCGGGTTGATTCCATTCCATTCCATTCCATTCCATTCCATTCCATTCTATTCCATTCCAATCCTTTCTATTCTACTCATGTTATTTCCATTCCATTCCATTCCGTTCCATTCCATTCCATTCCATTCCATTCCATTCCATTCCATTCCATTCCATTCCATTCCATTCTATTCCATTCTACTCGGGTTGAATCAATTCCATTCTATTCCATTCCATTCCTTTCCATTCCATTCCATTCCATTCCTTTGTACTCGGGTTGATTCCAATCCATTCCATTCCATTCAATTCCATTCCATTCCATTCCATTCCATTCCGTTCCATTCCATTCCATTCCATTCCAATCCATTCCATTCTACCCGGGTTGACTCCATTCCATTCCATTCCATTCCATTCCATTCCATTCCATTCCATTCCATTCTACTTGGGTTGATTCCATTCTGTTCCGTTCCGTCCCGTCACGTCCCGTCCCGTTCCGTTCTACTCGGGTTGATTCCATTCCATCCTGTTCCGTTCTGCTATGTTCCGCATTGACCTTGTCGGGTCGATTCAATTCCATTCTATTCCATTCCATTCCTTAGAATTCCATTCCATTCCATTCCATTTCATTCCATTCCATTCTCTACTACTTGGGTTGATTCCATTCCGTTCCGCTCCGTTCCGTTCCGTCAGGTCCCAACATGTCCCATCCTATTCTGTTCTACTCGTGTTGATTCCATTCCGTTCCATTGCATTCCGTTCCGTTCCGTTCCTTTCGGTTCCGTTCCTTTCAATTCCGTTGCGTTCCGTTCCGTTCCTTTCGGTTCTGTTCCTTTGC
This sequence comes from Gorilla gorilla gorilla, assembly GCF_029281585.2. Lineage (NCBI taxonomy): Eukaryota > Metazoa > Chordata > Mammalia > Primates > Hominidae > Gorilla > Gorilla gorilla. The sequence continues at coordinate 61,492,155 of NC_073239.2, forward strand.
ATTCCATTCCTTACCGTTCCACTCGGGTTGATTCAATTCCATTCTATTACCTTCCATTACATTCCGTTCCGTTCCGCTATGTTCCGTGTCGTTCTACTCGTGTTGATTCAATTCCATTCTATTCCATTGAATTCCATTCCATTCCATTCCGTTCTATTCGGGTTGATTCCATTCCATTCCATTCCATTCCATTCCATTCCGTTCCATTCCATTCTACTCGGGTTGATTCAAGCCTATTGTATTCCATTCCATTCCGTTATTTTCCATTCCGTTCCATTCCGTTCCATTCCGTTCTACTCGGGTTGATTAAATTCAATTCTATTCCATTCCATTGCAATCCATTCCTTTCCATTGTACTCGGGTTGATTCCATTCCATTCCATTCCATTCCATTCCATTCCATTCCATTCCATTCCATTCCATTCCAGTCCATTCCATTCCATTCCATTCCATTCCATTCCATTCCCTTCCATTCCATTCCACTCCATTCCATTTCATTCCAAACCATTCTATTCTACTCGGGTTGATTCCATTCCATTCCATTCCATTTGGGTCCATTCCATTCCATTCAATTCCATTCGGGTGCGTTCCATTCCATTATATTCCATTGGAGTCCCTTCCGTTCCATTACATTCCATTCGGGTCCGTTCCATTCCATTCCATTCCATTCCATTCCATTCCGGTCCATTCCGTTCCATTCCATTCCATTCCGCTCCATTCCGTTCCATTCCATTCCATTCGGGTCCCCTCCGTTCCATTCCATTACATTCGTGTCCCTTTCATTCCATTCCATTCCATTCGGGTCCATTCCGTTCCATTCCATTTCTTTTGGGTCCATTCCGTTCCATTCCATTCCATTCGGGTCCATTCCATTCCATTCGTGTCCTTTCTGTTCCATTCCATTCAATTCGGGTCCATTCCGTACCATTCCATTCCATTCGGGTCCATTCCGTTCCATTCCATTCCATTCCATTCGGGTCCATTTCGTTCCATTCCTTCCCATTCGGGTCCGTACCGTTCCATTCCATTCCATTCGGGTCCATTCCGTTTCATTCCATTACATTCGGGTCCGTTCCGTTGCATTCCGTTCCATTCGAGTCCGTTCCATTCCATTCCATTCCATTCGTGTCTGTTCCGTTCCATTCCATTCCATTGGGTTCCGTTCTGTTCCATTCCATTACATTCCATTCGGGTCCGTTCCCTTCCATTCCATTCCATTCGGGTCCATGCCGTTGCATTTCATTCCATTCGGGTCCATTTCGTTCCATTACATTCCATTCGGGTCGATGCCATTCCATTCCATTCCATTGAGGTCCACACCATTCCATTCGGGTCCATTCCATTCCATTCCATTCCATTCCATTCCAGTCCATTCCATTCCATTCCACTCAATTCCATTCCATTTCATTCGGGTCCATTCCATTCCATTAAGTTCCATTCGGGTCCATTCCGTTCCATTCTTGTCCATCCCATTGTATTCCATTCCATTCCATTCCATTCTGGTCCATTGCATTCCATTCCATTTCTTTCAGGTAAATTCCATTCCATTCGGTTCCATTCCATTCCATTCCATTCCATTCGGTTCCATTCCATTCCATTCCATTCCATTCCGGTCCATTCCATTCCATTCAATTCCATTCCGTTCCATTCGGGTCCATTCCATTCCATTCCATTCCATTCGGGTCCATTCCATTCCATTATATTCCATTGGAGTCCCTTCCGTTCCATTACATTCCATTCGGGTCCGTTGCATTCCATTCCATTCCATTCCATTCCATTCCATTCCATTCCGCTCCATTCCGTTCCATTCTACTCCATTCGGGTCCATTCCGTGCCATTCCATTCCATTCGTGTCCCTTCCATTCCATTCCACTCCATTCGGGTCCATTCCGTTCCATTCCATTTCTTTTGGGTCCATTCCGTTCCATTCCATTCCACTCGGGTCCCTTCTGTTCCATTCCATTCCATTCCATTCGTGTCCCTTCCATTCCATTCCATTCCATTCGGGTCCATTCCGTTCCATTCCATTCCATTCCATTCGTGTCCCTTCCATTCCATTCCATTCCATTCGGGTCCATTCCGTTCCATTCCGTTCCATTCGGGTCCATTCCGTTCCTTTCCATTCCATTCCATTCGGGTCCATTTCGTTCCATTCCGTCCCATTCGGGTCCGTACCGTTCCATTCCATTCCATTCGGGCCTGTTCCATACCATTCCATTCCATTTTGTTCCGTTCTGTTCCATTCCATTCCATTCTGGTCCGTTACCTTCCATTCCATTCCATACGGGTCCATTGCACTCCATTCCGTTCCACTGAGGTTCATTCCATTCCGTTCGGGTCCATTCCATTCCATTCCATTCCATTCCATTCCGGCCCATTCCGATCAATTCCATTCCATTCCATTCCATTCCATTCGGGTCCATTCCATTCCATTTTGTCCATTGCATTCCATTCGGGTCCGTTAACTTCCACTCAATTCCATTCGGGTCCATTCCATTGCATTTCATTCCATTCGGGTCCATTCCGTTCCACTGCATTCCATTCGGGTCCATTCCATTCCGTTCCATTCCATTCGGGTCCATTCCATGACATTCCATTCCATTCGTGTGCATTCCATTCCATTCCATTCCATTCCATTCGGGTCCATTCCATTCCATTCCATTCCATTCCATTCCATTCGGGTCCATTCCGTTCCATTCCATTCCATTCCATTCCATTCGGGTCCTTTCCATTCCATTCGGGTCCATTCCGTTCCATTCCATTCCATTAGTTTCCCTTCCGTTCCATTCCATTCCATTCGAGTCCATTCCGTTCCATTCGGGTCCATTCCGTTCCACTGCATTCCATTCGGGTCCATTCCATTCCGTTCCATTCCATTCGGGTCCATTCCATGACATTCCATTCCATTCGTGTGCATTCCATTCCATTCCATTCCATTCCATTCGGGTCCATTCCATTCCATTCCATTCCATTCCATTCCATTCGGGTCCATTCCGTTCCATTCCATTCCATTCCATTCCATTCGGGTCCTTTCCATTCCATTCGGGTCCATTCCGTTCCATTCCATTCCATTAGTTTCCCTTCCGTTCCATTCCATTCCATTCGAGTCCATTCCGTTCCCTTCCGTTCCATTCGGGTCCATTCCATTCCATTCCATTACATTCGGGTCCGTTCCATTGCATTCCGTTCCATTCAGGTCCGTTCCATTCCATTACATTCCATTCGGGTCTGTTCCGTTCCATTCCATTCCATTGGGTTCCGTTCTGTTCCATTCCATTACATTCCATTCGGGTCCGTTCCCTTCCATTCCATTCCATTCGGGTCCATGCCGTTGCATTTCATTCCATTCGGGTCCATTTCGTTCCAATACATTCCATTCGGGTCGATGCCATTCCATTCCATTCCATTGAGGTCCACTCCATTCCATTCGGGTCCATTCCATTCCATTCCATTACATTCCATATCATTCCATTCCAGTCCATTCCATTCCATTCCACTCAATTCCATTCCATTTCATTCGGGTCCATTCCATTCCATTCCGTTCCATTCGGGTCCGTTCCGTTCCATTCGGGTCCATCCCATTGCATTCCATTCCATTCTGGTCCATTGCATTCCATTCCATTCCTTTCAGGTAAATTCCATTCAATTCCGTTCCATTCCATTCCATTCCATTCCATTCGGTTCCATTCCATTCCATTCCATTCCATTCCGTTCCATTCCATTCCATTCAATTCCATTCCGTTCCAGTCGGGTGCATTCCATTCCATTCCATACCATTCGGGTCCGTTCCATTCCATTATATTCCATTGGAGTCCCTTCCGTTCCATTACATTCCATTCGGGTCCGTTGCATTCCATTCCATTCCATTCCATTCCGCTCCATTCCGTTCCATTCCACTCCATTCGGGTCCATTCCGTTCCATTCCATTCCATTCGTGTCCCTTCCATTCCATTCCATTCCATTCCATTCGGGTCCATTCCGTTCCACTCCATTTCTTTTGGGTCCATTCCGTTGCATTCCATTCCACTCGGGTCCCTTCCATTCCATTCCATTCCATTCGTGTCCCTTCCCTTCCATTCCATTCCGTTCGGGTCCATTCCGTTCCATTCCATTCCATTCGGGTCCATTCCTTTCCATTCCATTCCATTCGGGTCCATTCCATTCCATTCCATTTCTTTCTGGTCCTTTCCGTTCCATTACATTCCATTCGGTTCCTTTCCGTTCCATTCCATTCCATTTGGGTCTGTTCCGTTCCATTCCATTCCATTCGGGTCCGTGCTGCTCCATTCCATTCCATTCGGGTCTGTTCCGTTCCATTCCATTCCATTGGGTTCCGTTCTGTTCCATTCCATTCCATTCGGTTCCGTTCCCTTCCATTCCATTCCATTCGGGTCCATACCGTTGCATTTCATCCCATTCGGGTCCATTCCGTTCCATTACATTCCATTCGGGTCCATGCCATTCCATTCCGTTCCATTGAGGTCCATTCCTTTCCACTCGGGTCCATTCCATTCCATTCCATTCCGGTCCATTCCATTCCATTCCATTCAACCCCATTCCATTCCATTCGGGTCCATTCCATTCCATTCCGTTCCATTCGGGTCTGTTCCATTCCATTCGTGTCCATCCCATTCCATTCCATTCCATTCCATTCCATTCCATTCCATTCCATTCCATTCCATTCCATTCCATTCCATTCCTGTCCATTCCATTCCATTCCATTCCTTTCAGGTCCATTCCATTCAATTCCGCTCCATTCCTTGCCACTCCATTCGGGTCCAATTCATTCCATTCCATTCCAGTCCGGTCCATTCCTTTCCATTCCATTCAATACCATTCCGTTCCATTCTGGTCCATTCCATTCCATTCCATTCCATTTTGGTCCTTTGCATTCCATTCCATTCAATTCCATTCCATCCCATTCCATTGCATTCCATTCGGGTCCATTCCATTCCATTCGGATCCATTCCGTTCCATTCCACTCGGGTCATTTCCGTTCCATTCCATTCCATTCCTGTCCATTCCATTCCATTCCATTCCTTTCGGGTCCATTCCATTCAATTCCGTTCCATTACATTCCATTCGTGTCCATTCCATTCCATTCCATTCCATTCGGGTCCATTCCATTCCATTCAGGTCCATTGCATTAAATTCCATTCCATTCCATTCCATTCGGGTCCATTCCATTCCATTCGGGTCGTTCCATTCCATTCCATTCCATTCGGGTCCATTCCGTTCCATTCCACTCCATTCGGGTCCGTTCCATTCCATTCCATTCCACTCGGGTCCGTTCCGTTCCATTCCATTCCATTCATTTCCGTTCCGTTCCATTCCATTCCATTCGTGTCCATTCCATTCCATTCAGGTCCATTGCATTAAATTCCATTCCATTCCATTCCATTCGGGTCCATTACATTCCATTCGGGTCCATTCTATTCCATTCCATTCCATTCGGGTCCCTTCCATTCCATTCCATTCCACTCGGATCCCTTCCGTTCCATTCCAATCCATTCGTGTCCATTCCGTTCCATTCCATTCCATTCGTGTCCCTTCCCTTCCATTCCATTCCGTTCGGGTCCATTCCGTTCCATTCCATTCCATTCGGGTCCATTCCTTTCCATTCCATTCCATTCGGGTCCGTTCCGTTCCATTCCATTCCATTCGGGTCCATTCCTTTCCATTCCATTCCATTCGGGTCCGTTCCGTTCCATTCCATTCCATTCGGGTCCATTCCATTCCATTCCATTTCTTTCTGGTCCTTTCCGTTCCATTACATTCCATTCGGTTCCTTTCCGTTCCATTCCATTCCATTTGGGTCTGTTCCGTTCCATTCCATTCCATTCGGGTCCGTGCTGCTCCATTCCATTCCATTCGGGTCTGTTCCGTTCCATTCCATTCCATTGGGTTCCGTTCTGTTCCATTCCATTCCATTCGGTTCTGTTCCCTTCCATTCCATTCCATTCGGGTCCATACCGTTGCATTTCATCCCATTCGGGTCCATTCCGTTCCATTACATTCCATTCGGGTCCATGCCATTCCATTCCGTTCCATTGAGGTCCATTCCTTTCCACTCGGGTCCATTCCATTCCATTCCATTCCGGTCGTTTCCATTCCATTCCATTCAACCCCATTCCATTCCATTCGGGTCCATTCCATTCCATTCCGTTCCATTCGGGTCTATTCCATTCCATTCATGTCCATCCCATTCCATTCCATTCCATTCCATTCCATTAAATTCCATTCCATTCCATTCCATTCCGGTCCATTCCATTCCATTCCATTCCTTTCAGGTCCATTCCATTCAATTCCGCTCCATTCCATTCCATTCCATTCGGGTCCATTTCATTCCATTCCATTCCAGTCCGGTCCATTCCTTTCCATTCCATTCAATACCATTCCGTTCCATTCGGGTCCATTCCATTCCATTCCATTCCATTCTGGTCCTTTCCATTCCATTCCATTCCATTCCATTCCATTCCATCCCATTCCATTGCATTCCATTCGGGTCCATTCCATTCCATTCGGTTCCATTCCGTTCCATTCCATTCGGGTCCATTCCATTCCATTCGGGTCCATTCCATTCCATTCCATTCCATTCGGGTCCCTTCCATTCCATTCCATTCCATTCATGTCCGTTCCGTTCCATTCCACTCCATTCGGGTCCGTTCAATTCCATTCCATTCCACTCGGGTTCGTTCCGTTCCATTCCATTCCATTCGTTTCCGTTCCGTTCCATTCCATTCCATTCGGTTCCATTCCTTTCCATTCCATTCCACTCGGGTCCCTTCTGTTCCATTCCAATCCATTCGTGTCCATTCCGTTCCATTCCATTCCATTCGTGTCCCTTCCCTTCCATTCCATTCCGTTCGGGTCCATTCCGTTCCATTCCATTCCATTCGGGTCCATTCCTTTCCACTATATTCCATTCGGGTCCGTTCCGTTCCATTCCATTCCATTCGGGTCCATTCCGTTCCATTCCATTCCATTCGGGTCCATTCCATTCCATTCCATTCCATTCGTGTCCTTTACGATCCATTCCTTTCCATTCGTGTCCATTCCGTTCCATTCCGTTCCATTCGGGTCCATTCCGTCCCATTCCATTCCATTCCATTCGGGTCCATTTCGTTCCATTCCGTCCCATTCGTTTCCGTACCGTTCCATTCCATTCCATTCGGGACTGTTCCATACCATTCCATTCCATTTTGTTCCGTTCTGTTCCATTCCATTCCATTCTGGTCCGTTACCTTCCATTCCATTCCATATGGGTCCATTCCATTCCATTCCGTTCCACTGAGGTTCATTCCATTCCGTTCGGGTCCATTCCATTCCATTCCATTCCGTTCCGTTCCGTTCAATTCCATTCATTTCCATTCCATTCCATTCGGGTCCATTCCATTCCATTTTGTCCATTGCATTCCATTAGGGTACGTTAACTTCCACTCAATTCCATTCGGGCCCATTCCATTGCATTTCATTCCATTCGGGTCCATTCCGTTCCATTGCATTCCATTCGGGTCCATTCCATTCCATTCCGTTCCTTTCGGGTCCATTCCATTCCATTCCATTCCGGTCCATTCCATTCCATTCCATTCCATTCCATTCCGGTCCATTCGGGTCCATTCCATTCCATTACATTCCATTCCATTCGTGTCCATTCCATTCCATTCCGTTTCAATCGGTTCCATTCCACTCCTTTCAGGTCCATTCCATTCCATTCCATTCAGTTCCATTCCATTCCATTCGTGTCCATTCCTTTCCATTCCATTCCATTCGGGTCCGTTCCATTCCATTCCATTCCATTCAGGTCCATTCCGTTCCATTCCATTCCATTCCGGTCGATTCCATTCCATTCCATTCCTTTCGGGTGTGTTCCGTTCCATTCCATTCCATTCTGGTCCATTCCATTCCATTCCACTCGGGTCCATTCCATTCCATTCCATTCCATTCGGGTCCATTCCATTCCATTCCATTCCACTCGGGTCCATTCCATTCCATTCCATTCCATTCCATTCCATTCCATTCCATTCGTTTCCATTCCATTCCATTCCATTCCATTCGCGTCCTTTCCATTCCATTCGGGTCCATTCCGTTCCATTCCATTCCATTCGTTTCCATTCCGCTCTATTCCATTCCATTCGGGTCCATTCCATTCCATTCCATTCCATTAGTTTCCCTTCCGTTCCATTCCATTCCATTCGAGTCCATTCCGTTCCCTTCCGTTCCATTCTGGTCAATTCCGTTCCATTCCATTACATTCGGGTCCGTTCCGTTGCATTCCGTTCCATTCGGGTCCGTTCAATTCCATTCGGGTCTGTTCCGTTCCATTCCATTCCATTGGGTTCCGTTCTGTTCCATTCCATTACATTCCATTCGGGTCCGTTCCCTTCCATTCCATTCCATTCGGGTCCATGCCGTTGCATTTCATTCCATTCGGGTCCATTTCGTTCCATTACATTCCATTCGGGTCGATGCCATTCCATTCCATTCCATTGAGGTCCACTCCATTCCATTCGGGTCCATTCCATTCCGTTCCGTTCCGTTCCGTTCCGTTCCGTTCCATTCCATTCCGTTCTACTCGGGTTGATTGCATTCCATTCCGTTCCATTCCATTCCATTCCAATCCATTCCATTCTATTCCAATCCATTCCATTCCATTCAATTCCATTCCATTCCAATCCATTCCATTCCATTCCATTCCATTCCAATCCATTCCATTCTACCCGGGTTGACTCCATTCCATTCCATTCCATTCCATTCCATTCCATTCCATTCCATTCTACTTGGGTTGATTCCATTCTGTCCCGGTCAGCCCCATCCCATCCCGTCCCGTTCCGTTCTACTCGGGTTGATTCCATTCCATTCTGTTCCATTCCGCTCTGTTCCGTTCTGTTCCATTCCGTTCCATTCTACTTGGGTTAATTCAATTCCGTTCTATTCCATTCCATTCCGTTCCGTTCCGCTATGTACCGCGTCGATCTAGTCGGTTTGATTCAATTCCATTCTATTCCCTTCCATTCCTTTCCATTCCATTCCATTCCATTCCATTCCATTCTACTCCATTCCATTCCATTCCATTCTACTCGGGTTGATTCCATTCTGTTGCGCTCCGTTCCGTTGCATCCCGTCCCGACCCGTCCCGTCCCATCCCGTCCTGTCCCGTTCGGTTCTAGTCGGGTTGATTCCCTTCCGTTCCGTTCCATTGCATTCCATTCCGTTCCGTTCCTTTCCATTCCGTTCCTTTCCGTTCCGTTCCACTCGGGTTGATTCAATTCCATTCTGTTACATCCCATTTCTTTCCGTTCCATTCTGCAACGTTCCGTGTCATTCTACTCGGGTTGATTCAATTCCATTCTATTCCATTGAATTCCATTCCATTCCATTGAATTCCATTCCATTCCATTCCATTCTACTCGGGTTGATTCCTTTCCATTCCATTCCATTCCATTCCATTCCATTCCAATCCATTCCATTCCATTTCATTCCATTCCATCTTACTCGGGTTGGCTCAAAGCCATTCTATTCCATTCATTCCATTCCTTTCCATTCCGTTCCGTTCCGTTCTACTCGTGTCGATTCCATTCAATTCTATTCCACTCCATTCCATTCTATTCCATTCCAATTCATTCCATTCCATTGTACTCGTGTTGATTCCATTCCATTCCATTCCATTCCATTCCAGTCCATTCCTTTCCATTCTACAGGGGTTGATTCCATTCCATTCCATTCCATTCCATTCCATTCCATTCCATTCCATTCCATTCCATTCCAATCCATTCCATTCCATTCCATTACATTCCGTTCCACTCGGGTTGATTCCATTCTGTTCCGTTCCGTCCTGTCCCGTCCCATCCCGTACCGTTCCGTTCTATTCGGGTTGATTCCATTCCATTCCGTTCCGTTCCGTTCCCTTCCTTTCCGTTCCATTCCATTCCGTTCCGCTGTACTCGGGTTGATTCAATTCCATTCTATTCCTTAGCATTCCATTCCGTTCTGTTACACTTTGTTCTGCGTCGGTCTACTCGGGTTGATTCAATTCCACTCCATTCCATTCCATTCCATTCCATTCCATTCCATTCCATTCCATTCCATTCCATTCCATTCCATTCTACTCTGTTTCATTCAATTCCATTCTATTCCCTTCCATTCCATTCCGTTCCATTCCGTTCCGTTCCATTCTGCTCGGGTTGATTCAACTCAATTCTATTCCATTCCATTCCATTCCATTCCATTCCATTCCATTCCATTCTATTCCATTCCTTTCTATTCTACTCGGGTTGATTCCATTCCATTCCATTCCATTCCATTCCATTCCATTCTATTCCATTCCAATCCTTTCTATTCTACTCATGTTATTTCCATTCCATTCCATTCCGTTCCATTCCATTCCATTCCATTCCATTCCATTCCATTCTATTCCATTCTACTCGGGTTGAATCAATTCCATTCTATTCCATTCCATTCCTTTCCATTCCATTCCATTCCATTCCTTTGTACTCGGGTTGATTCCAATCCATTCCATTCCATTCAATTCCATTCCATTCCATTCCATTCCATTCCATTCCATTCCATTCCATTCCATTCCATTCCATTCCATTCTACTTGGGTTGATTCCATTCTGTTCCGTTCCGTCCCGTCACGTCCCGTCCCGTTCCGTTCTACTCGGGTTGATTCCATTCCATCCCGTTCCGTTCCGCTATGTTCCGCATTGACCTTGTCGGGTCGATTCAATTCCATTCTATTCCATTCCATTCCTTTGAATTCCATTCCATTCCATTCCATTTCATTCCATTCCATTCTCTACTACTTGGGTTGATTCCATTCCGTTCCGCTCCGTTCCGTTCCGTCCAGTCCCAACATGTCCCATCCTATTCTGTTCTACTCGTGTTGATTCCATTCCGTTCCATTGCATTCCGTTCCGTTCCGTTCCGTTCCTTTCGGTTCCGTTCGTTTCAATTCCGTTGCGTTCCGTTCCGTTCCTTTCGGTTCTGTTCCTTTGCATTCCATTCCTTACCGTTCCACTCAGGTTGATTCAATTCCATTCTATTACGTTCCATTACATTCCGTTCTGTTCCGCTATGTTCCGTGTCGTTCTACTCGTGTTGATTCAATTCCATTCTATTCCATTGAATTCCATTCCATTCCTTTCCGTTCTATTCGGGTTGATTCCATTCCATTCCATTCCATTCCATTCCATTCCGTTCCATTCCATTCTACTCGGGTTGATTCAAGCCTATTGTATTCCATTCCATTCCGTTATTTTCCATTCCGTTCCATTCCGTTCCATTCCGTTCTACTCGGGTTGATTAAATTCAATTCTATTCCATTCCATTGCAATCCATTCCCTTCCATTGTACTCGGGTTGATTCCATTCCATTCCATTCCATTCCATTCCATTCCATTCCATTCCATTTCATTCCAGTCCATTCCATTCCATTCCATTCCATTCCATTCCCTTCCATTCCATTCCACTCCATTCCATTTCATTCCAAACCATTCTATTCTACTCGGGTTGATTCCATTCCATTCCATTCCATTTGGGTCCATTCCATTCCATTCCATTCCATTCGGATCCATTCCATTCCATTCCATTCCATTCCATTCCATTCCATTTCATTCCATTCCATTCCATTCCATTCCATTCCATTCCATTCCATTCCGTTCGGGTCCTTTCCGTTCCATTCGGGTCCATTCCGTTCCATTCCATTCCATTCGGGTCCATTCCATTCTATTCCATTCCATTCGGGTCCATTCCGTTTCTTTCCATTCCATTCATGTCCCTTCCATTCCATTCCGTTCAATTCGACTCCATTCCGTTCTTTCCGTTCCATTCGGGGCCATTCCGTTCCATTCCATTCCATTCGGGTCCATTCCATTCTATTCCATTCCATTCGGGTCCATTCCATTTCTTTCCATTCCATTCATGTCCCTTCCATTCCATTCCGTTCCATTTGACTCCATTCCATTCCATTCCGTTCCATTCGGGTCCATTCCATTCCATTCCATTCCATTCCACTCCATTCCATTTCATTCCAAACCATTCTATTCTACTCGGGTTGATTCCATTCCATTACATTCCATTCCATTCCATTCCATTCCAATCCATTCCATTCTACTCGGGTTGATTCCATTCCATTCCATTCCATTTGGGTCCATTCCATTCCATTCCATTCCATTCCATTCGGATCCATTCCATTCCATTCAATTCCATTCCATTCCATTCCATTCCATTCCATTCCATTCCATTCCATTCCATTCCATTCCATTCCATTCCATTCGGGTCCTTTGCGTTCCATTCCATTCCATTCCGTTCCATTCCATTCCATTAGGGTCCATTCCATTCTATTCCATTCCATTCGGGTCCATTCCGTTTCTTTCCATTCCATTCATGTCCCTTCCATTCCATTCCGTTCAATTCGACTCCATTCCATTCCATTCCGTTCCATTCGGGTCCATTCCGTTCCATTCCATTCCATTCCATTCCATTCGGGTCCATTCCATTCTATTCCATTCCATTCGGGTCCATTCCATTTCTTTCCATTCCATTCATGTCCCTTCCATTCCATTCCGTTCCATTTGACTCCATTCCGTTCCATTCCATTCCATTCGGGTCCATTCAGTTCCATTCCGTTCCATTCGGGTCCATTCCGTTCCTTTCCATTCCATTCGGGTCCGTTCCGTTCCATTCCATTCCATTCTGGTCTGTTCCGTTCCATTCCATTCCATTCCATTGGGTTCCATTCTGTTCCATTCCATTCCATTCCATTTGGGTCCGTTCCCTTCCATTCCATTCCATTCGGGTCCATTCCATTCCATTCCATTCCATTCCATTCCATTCCATTCCATTCCATTCGGTTCCATTCCATTCCTTTCCGTTGCATTCGATTCCTGTCCATTCCGTTCCATTCCATTCCTTTCGGGTCCATTCCGTTCAGTTCCGTTCCATTCCATTCCATTCCATTCGGGTCCATTCCATTCCACTCCATTCCATTCCGCTCCATTCCATTCCATTCCATTCAATTCCATTCCGGTCCATTCCATTCTATTCCATTTGGGTCCATTCCATTCCATTCCGTTCCATTCGGGTCCATTCAATTCCATTCATGTCCATTCCATTCCATTCCATTCCATTCCATTCCATTCTATTCTGGCCCATTCCATTCCATTCCATTCCATTCTATTCGGGTCCATTCCATTCCATTCCATTCCATTCCATTCGGGTCCTTTCCGTTCCATTCGGTTCCATTCCATTCCGTTCCATTCCATTCGGGTCCATTCCATTCTATTCCATTCCATTCGGGTCCATTCCGTTTCTTTCCATTCCATTCATGTCCCTTCCATTCCATTCCGTTCCATTCGACTCCATTCCATTCCATTCCGTTCCATTCGGGTCCATTCCGTTCCATTCCATTCCATTTGGATGCATTCCATTCTATTCCATTCCATTCGGGTCCATTCCGTTTCTTTCCATTCCATTCATGTCCCTGCCATTCCATTCCGTTCCATTCGACTCCATTCCGTTCCATTCCGTTCCATTCGGGTCCATTCCGTTCCTTTCCATTCCATTCGGGTCCATTCCATTCTATTCCATTCCATTCGGTTCCATTCCATTTCTTTCCATTCTATTCATGTCCCTTCCATTCCATTCCGTTCCATTTGACTCCATTCCGTTCCATTCCATTCCATTCGGGTCCGTTTCATTGCATTCCATTCCATTTGGATCCGTTCCATTCCATTCCCTTCCATTATGGTCTGTTCCGTGCCATTCCATTGCATTCCATTGGGTTCCATTCTGTTCCATTCCATTCCATTCCATTCAGGTCCGTTCCCTTCCATTCCATTCCATTCGGGTCCATTCCATTCCATTCCATTCCATTCCATTCGGGTCCATTCCATTCCTTTCCGTTCCATTCGATTCCTGTCCATTCCATTCCATTCCATTCCTTTCGGGTCCATTCCTTTCAGTTCCGTTCCATTCCATTCCATTCCATTGCGTTCCATTCCATTCCTTTCCATTCCATTCGGGTCCATTCCATTCCATTCGGGTCCCTTCCGTTCCATTCCATTCCTTTCCATTCCTGTCCATTCCATTCCATTCCATTCCATTCGGGTCCATTCCGTTCCATTCCATTCCATTCAGGTCCATTCGTTTCCATTCCATTTCATTCGGGTCCTTTCCATTCCATTCCATTCCATTCTGGTCCATTCCATTCCATTCCATTCCATTCCATTCCATTCGGGTCCATTCCATTCCATTCCATTCGGGTCCATTCCATTCCATTCCATTCCATACGGGTCCTTTCCATTCCATTCGGGTCGATTCCATACCATTCCATTTCATTCGGGTCCATTCCGTTCTATTCCATTCCATTTGGATCCATTCCGTTCCATTCCATTCCATTCGGGTCCCTTCCATTCAATTCCGTTCCATTCGAGTCCATTCCGTTCCATTCCATTCCATTCCATTCGGGTCCCTTCCGTTTCATTCAATTCCATTCGGGTCCATTGCATTCCATTCCATTCCATTCCATTCCATTCCATTCGGGTCCATTCCATTCCATTCCTTTCCACTGAGTTTCATTCCATTCCATTCATGTCCATTCCATTCCATTCCATTCCATTCCATTCCAATCCATTCCGGTACATTCCGTTCCATTACATTCCTTTCGGGTCCATTCCATTCCATTCCATTCCATTCCATTCCATTCCATTCCATTCCATTCCATTCCATGCGCGTCCCTTCCATTCCATTCCATTCCATTCGTTCAATTCCATTCCATTCCATTCCATTCATGTCGATTCCGTTCCTTTCCATTCCATTTGGGTCCATTCCTTTCCATTACATTCCATTCGGGTCCGTGCCATTCCATTCCATTCCATTTGGGTCCATTCGTTTCCATTCCATTCCATTCAGGTCCATTCCATTCCATTCCATTCCATTCTGGTCCATTCCCTTCCATTCCATTCCATTCCATTCCGTTCCTTTCAGGTCCATTCCATTCCATTCCATTCCATTAGGGTCCTTTCCATTCCATTCGGGTCCATTCCGTTCCATTCCATTCCGTTCCATTCGGGTCCATTCCTTTCTATTCCATTCCATTCGGATCCATTCCGTTCCATTCCATTCCATTCGTGTCCCTTCTGTTCCATTCCGTTCCATTGGATTCCATTCCGTTCCATTCCGTTCCATTCAGATCCATTCCATTGCATTCCATTCCATTCGGGTCCGTTGCGTTCCATTCCATTCCATTCCATTTCTTCCGCGTCCATTCCGATCCATTCCATTCCATTCGGGTCCATTCCATTCCATTCCATTCGTTTCCCTTCCGTTCCATTCCATTCCATTCGTGTCCCTTCCGTTCCATTCCGTTCCATTCCAGTCCACTCCATTCCATTGCATTCCATTCGGGTCCATTCCATTCCATTCCATTCCATTCCTTTCGGGTCCATTCCATTCCTTTCCGTTCCCTTCGACTCCAGTCCATTCCGTTCCATTCCATTCCTTTCGGATCCATTCCATTCAATTCCGTTCCATTCCACTCCATTCCATTCCATTCGGGTCCATTCCATTCCATTCCATTCCATTCCGCTCCATTCCATTCCATTCCATTCAATTCCATTCCGGTCCATTCCATTCCATTCCATTCCATTCGGGTCTATTCCATTCCATTCCGGTCCATTCCACTCCATTCCATTCCATTCCATTCCATTCGGCTCCATTCCATTCCATTCCATTCCATTCCATTCCATTCCATTCCTTTTGGGTCCATTCCATTCCATTCCGTTCCATTCCATTCCATTCCGGTCCATTCCACTCCATTCCATTCCATTCCATTCCATTCATGTCCATTCCATTCCATTCCATTCCATTCCATTCCATTCCATTCATGTCCATTCCATTCCATTCCATTCCATTCCATTCCATTCTGGTCCATTCCATTCCATTCCATTCCATTCCATTCGGGTCAAAACCTTTCCATTCCATTCCATTTGGGTCCATTCCATTCCATTCCATTCCATTCGTGTCCATTCCATTCCATTCGGGTCCATTCCATTCCATTCCATTCCTTTCGGGTCCATTCCATTCCATTCCATTCCATTCGGGTCCTTTCCGTTCCATTCGAGTCCATTCCGTTCCATTCCATTCTATTCGTGCCATTACGTTCTATTACATTCCATTCGGGTCCATTCCGTTCCATTCCATTTATTTCATGTCCCTTCCATTCCATTCCGTTCCATTCGAGTCCATTCCGTTCCATTCCGTTCCATTCGGGTTCATTCCATTCCATTCCATTCCATTCGGGTCCTTTTCGTTCCATTCCGTTCCATTCGGATCCGTTCCGTTCCATTCCGTTCCATTCGGGTGCGTTCTCTTCCATTCCATTCCATTCTGGTCTGTTCCGTTCCATTCCATTCCATTGGGTTCCATTCTGTTCCATTCCATTCCATTCCATTCGGGTCCGTTCAATTCCATTCCATTCCATTCGGGTCCATGCCGTTGCATTTCATTCTATTCGGGTACATTCGGTTCCATTGCATTCCATTCGGGTGGGTGCCATTCCATTCCGTTCCATTGACGTCCATTCCATTCCATTCGGGTCCACGCCATTGCATTCTATTCCTTTCCATTCCATTCTGGTCCGTTCCATTCCATTCCATTCAATTCCATTCCATAACATTCGGGTGCGTTCCATTCCATTCCATTCAATTCCATGCCATTCCATTCGGGTCCATTCCATTCCATTCCATTCAATTCCGGTACATTCCGTTCCATTCCATTCCTTTTGGGTCCATTCCATTCCATTCCATTCCATTCCATTCCATTCCATTCGGGTCAATTCCGTTCCATTCCATTCCATTCCATTGCATTCCATTCCATTCCATTCCATTCCTTTCGGGTCCATTCCATTCATTTCCGTTCCATTCCATTCCATTCGGGTCCATTCCATTCCATTCCATTCCATACGGGTCCATTCCATTCCTTTCAGGTCCATTCCATTAAATTCCATTCCATTCCATTCCATTCTGGTCCATTTCATTCCATTCCATTACATTCCATTCCATTCCATTCCATCCCATTCCGTTCCATTCCATTCGGGTCCATTCCATTCCACTCGGGTCCATTCCATTCCATTCCATTCCATTCAGGTCCCTTCCATTCCTTTCCATTCCATTCGGGTCCATTCCGTTCAATTCCATTCCATTCCATTCGGGTCCCTTCCGTTCCATTCCATTCCATTCGGGTCCATTCCGTTCCATTCCATTCCATTCAGGTCTCTTCCATTCCCTTCTATTCCATGCGGGTCCCTTCCGTTCCATTCCAATCCATTCGGGTCCATTGTTTTCCATTCCATTCCATTCATCTCCATTCCGTTCCATTCCATTCCATTCCGTTCCATTCGGGTCCATTCCATTCCATTCCACTCGGGTCCGTTCCATTCCATTCCATTCCAATTGTTTCCGTTCCATTCCATTCCATTCCATTCCATTCAGGTCCGTTCCTTTCCCTTCCATTCCATTCGGGTCCCTTCCTTTCCATTACATTCCATTCAGGTCCGTTCTGTTCCATTCCATTCCATTCCGGTCCATTCTTTCCATTCCATTCCATTCGGGTCCATTCCGTTCCATTCCGTTCCATTTGGGTCCATTCCATTCCATTCCGTTCCACTGAGGTTCATTCCATTCCATTCCATTCCATTCCATTCGGGTCCATTCCATTCCTTTCAGGCCCATTCCATTCCATTCCATTCCATTACATTACATTCCGGTCCATTCTTTCCATTCCATTCCATTCGGGTCCATTCCGTTCCATTCCGTTCCATTTGGGTCCATTCCATTCCATTCCGTTCCACTGAGGTTCATTCCATTCCATTCCATTCCATTCCATTCGGGTCCATTCCATTCCTTTCAGGCCCATTCCATTCCATTCCATTCCATTACATTACATTCGGGTCCATTCCATTCCATTCCATTCCATTCGTGTCCATTCCGTTCCATTCCATTCCATTCGGTTCCGTTCTGTTCCATTCCATTCCATTCGGTTCTGTTCCTTTCCATTCCATTCCAATCGGGTGCCTTCCGTTCCGTTCCATTCCATTGGTTTCCGTTCTGTTCCATTCCATATCGTTCGGATCCGTTCCCTTCCATTCCATTCCATTTGTTTCCATGCCTTTGCATTTCATTCCATTCGGTACATTCCGTTCCATTACATTCCATTCGTGTCCATTCCACTCCATTCCGTTCCATTGGGGTCCTTTCCATTCGATTCTGGTCCATTCCATTCCATTCCATTCCATTGCATTCCGGTCCATTCCATTCCATTCCATTCGGGTCCATTCCATTCCATTCCATTCCATTCGGGTCCATTCCGTTCCATTCCATTTCTTTCGAGTCCGTTCCATTCCATTCCATTCCATTCCGGTCCATTCCATTCCATTCCATTCCATTCTTGTCCATTCCGTTCCATTCCATTCCATTCGTGTCCCTTCCGTTCCATTCCGTTCCATTCGGGTCCATTCTGTTCCATTCCATTTCTTTCGGGTCCATTCCATTCCATTCCATTCGGGTCCCTGCCATTCCATTCCCTTCCATTCGTGTCCCTTCCTTTCCATTCCATTCCATTCGGGTCCATTCCTTTCCATTCCATTCCATTCGGGTCCATTCCTTTCCATTCCATTCCATTCTGGTCCACTCCATTCTATTCCGTTCCATTCCACTCCATTCCGGTCCATTCCATTCCATTCCATTCCATTCCACTCGGGTCCATTCCATTCCATTCCATTCGGGTCCTTTCCTTTCCATTCGGGTCCATTCCATTCCATTCCATTCCATTCGGGTCCATTCCGTTCTATTCCATTCCTTTCAGGTCCATTCCGTTCCATTCCATTCCATTCATGTCCCTTCCATTCCATTCCGTTCCATTCGAGTCCCTTCCTTTCCATTCCGTTCCATTCGTGTCCATTCCGTTCCATTCCATTTCTTTCGGTTCCATTCCGTTCCATTCCATTCCATTCCATTCGGGTCCGTTCCCTTCCATTCCATTCGATTCAGGTCCATGACGTTGCATTTCATTCCATTCGGGTCCATTCCGTTCCATTACATTCCGTTCGGGTGGGTGCCATTCCATTCCATTCCATTGACGTCCATTCCATTCCATTCGGGTCCACTCCATTCCATTCCGTTCCATTCCGGTCCGTTCCATTCCATTCCGTTCAATTCCATTCCATTCCATTCGGGTCCATTCCATTCCATTCCATTCTATTTGGGTCAATTCCGTTCCATTCCATTCCATTCCGGTCCATTCCATTCCATTCCATTCCAATCCAATCCATTCCATTCGGGTCCATTCCATTCCATTCCATTCATTTCCGTTCCATTCCATTCCATTCGGGTCCATTCCATTCCACTCGGGTCCATTCCGTTCCATTCCTTTCCACTCCATTCCATTCCATTCCATTCCATTCCATTCCATTCCATCCCATCCCGTCCCGTTCCATTCCGTTCCATTCCATTCCATTGCATTCTACTCGGCTTGATTCCATTCCGTTCCATTCCATTCCGTTCCATCCCATCCTGACCCGTCCCGTCCCATGCTGTCCCATCCCGTCCCATCCCGTTCCGTTCTACTCGTGTTGATTCCATACCGCTCCGATCCTTTCCGTTCCGTTCCGTTCCTTTCCTTTCCATTCCTTTCTGTTCCGCTCCGTTCCGTTCCACTCGGGTTGATTCCATTCCATTCTACTACATTCCATTCCGTTCCACTACTTTCCGCATTGTTTTACTTGGGTTGATTCAATTCCATTCTATTACATTGAATTCCATTCCATTCTGTTCCATTCCATTCCGTTCTACTGGGGTTGATTCCATTCCATTCCATTCCATTCCATTCCATTCCACTCGGGTTGATTCAATTCCATTCTATTCCATTCCATTCCGTTCCATTCCGTTCCGTTCCATTCCGTTCCGTTCGGTTCCGTTCCATTCTAGTCGGGTTGATTCAATTCAATTCTATTTCATTCCATTCCATTCCATTCCATTGCATTCCATTCCATTCCATTCCAACCAATTCCGTTCCATTCCATTTTACTCGGGTTGACTCCATTCCATTCCATTCCATTCCATTCCATTCCATTCCATTCCATTCCACTCCATTCCATTCCGTTCCATTCCAATCCATTCTACTCGGGTTGATTCCATTCTGCTCCGTTCCATCCCGTCCCGTCCCGTCCCGTCTCGTCCCGTCCCGTCCCGTCCCGTTCCGTTCTACTCGGGTTGATTCCATTCCATTCCGTTCCATTCCGTTCCTTTCCGTTGCATTCCATTCCGTACCGTTCCATTCTGTTCTATTCCGTTCCGTTCTACTCGGGTTGATTCAATTCCATTCTATTCCATTCCTTTCCATTCCGTTCCATTCCGCTATGTTCCGCGTCGATCTACTCGGGTTGATTCAATTCCATTCTATTCCATTCCATTCCATTCCATTCCATTCCATTCCACTCGGGTTGATTCAATTCCATTATATTCCATTCCATTCCATTCCATTCCATTCCATTGCATTCCACTGTATTCCATTCCATTCCATTCCTTTCCTTTGCATTACATTCCATTCCATTCTTTTCTAATCATGTTGATTCCATTCCATTCCATTCACTTCCATTCCATTCAGTTCCATTCCATTCCATTGCATTCCGTTCTTCTCATGTTGATTCCATTCCATTCCATTCCATTCCATTCCGTTCCGTTCCGCTCCATTCCATTCCGTTCCATTCTATTCCATTCCATTCCACTCAGGTTGATTCCATTCCATTAAATTCCATTCCATTCCATTCCATTGCATTCCATTCCATTCTACGCGGGTTGATTCCATTCCATTCCGTTCCATTCCATTCCATTCCATTCCATTCCATTGCATTCCATTCCATTCCATTGTACTCGGGTTGATTCCATTCTGTTCCTTTCCATCCCATCCCGTACCGTCCCGTCTCTTCCCGTCCCGTACCCTCCTGTTCCGTTCTACTCGGGTTCATTCCATTTCATTCCATTCCGTTCCGTTCCTTTCCGTTGCATTCCGTTCCATACCGTTCCATTCTGTTCTGTTCCGTTCCGTTCTACTCGGGTTGATTCAATTCCATTCTATTCCATTCCTTTCCATTCCGTTCCATTCCGCTATGTTCCGCGTCGATCTGCTCGGGTTGATTCAATTCCATTCTATTCCATTCCATTCCATTCCATTCCATTCCATCCATTCCATTCCACTCGGGTTCCTTCATTTCCATTATATTCCATTCCATTCCATTCCATTCCATTCCACTGCATTCCATTCCATTCCATTCCTTTCCTTTGCATTACATTCCATTCCATTCTTTTCTAATCATGTTGAATCCATTCCATTCCATTCACTTCCATTCCATTCAGTTCCATTCCATTCCATTGCATTCCGTTCTTCTCATGTTTAATCCATTCCATTCCATTCCATTCCATTCCGTTACGTTCCGCTCCATTCCGTTCCATTCCATTCTATTCCATTCCATTCTACTCGGGTTGATTCCATTCCATTAAATTCCATTCCATTCCATTCCATTGCATTCCATTCCGTTCTACTCGGGTTGATTCCATTCCATTCCATTCCATTCCAATCCATTCCATTCTATTCCATTCCATTCCATTCCATTCAATTCCATTCCATTCCATTCCATTCCATTCCATTCTACTCTGTTTCATTCAATTCCATTCTATTCCCTTCCATTCCATTCCGTTCCATTCCGTTCCATTCCGTTCCGTTCCATTCTGCTCGGGTTGCTTCAACTCAATTCTATTCCATTCCATTCCATTCCATTCCATTCCATTCCATTCCATTCCTTTCTATTCTACTCGGGTTGATTCCATTCCATTCCATTCCATTCCATTCCATTCCATTCCATTCTATTCCATTCCAATCCTTTCTATTCAACTCATGTTGATTCCATTCCATTCCATTCCGTTCCATTCCATTCCACTCCATTCCATTCCATTCTATTCCATTCTACTCAGGTTGAATCAATTCCATTCTATTCCATTCCATTCCTTTCCATTCCATTCCATTCCATTCCTTTGTACTCGGGTTGATTCCAATCCATTCCATTCCATTCAATTCCATTCCATTCCATTCCATTCCATTCCATTCCATTCCAATCCATTCCATTCTACCCGGGTTGACTCCATTCCATTCCATTCCATTCCATTCCATTCCATTCCATTCCATTCCATTCCATTCCATTCCATTCTACTTGGGTAGATTCCATTCTATTCCGTTCCGTCCCGTCACGTCCCATCCCGTTCCGTTCTACTCGGGTTGATTCCATTCCATTCCGTTCCGTTCTGCTATGTTCCGCACTGACCTAGTCGGGTCGATTCAATTCCATTCTATTCCATTCCATTCCTTTCAATTCCATTCTATTCCATTCCATTCCATTCCTTTTCATTCCATTCCATTCTGTACTACTTGGGTTGATTCCATTCCGTTCCGCTCCGCTCCGTTCCGTCCAGTCCCAACATGTCCCATTCCGTTCTGTTCTACTCAGGTTGATTCCATTCCGTTCCATTGCATTCCGTTCTGTTCCGTTCCGTTCCTTTCGGTTCCGTTCCTTTCAATTCCGTTCCGTTCCATTCCGTTCCTTTCAGTTCCGTTCCTTTGCATTCCATTCCTTTCCGTTCCACTCGGGTTGATTCAATTCCACTCTATTACCTTCCATTACATTCCGTTCCGTTCTGCTATGTTCCGTGTCGTTCTACTCGTGTTGATTCAATTCCATTCTATTCCATTGAATTCCATTCCATTCCATTCCGTTCTATTCGGGTTGATTCCATTCCATTCCATTCCATTCCATTCCGTTCCATTCCATTCTACTCGGGTTGATTCAAGCCCTTTGTATTCCATTCCATTCCGTTATTTTCCATTCCGTTCCGTTCCGTTCCATTCCGTTATACTCGGGTTGATTAAATTCAATTCTATTGCATTCCATTCCAATCCATTCCCTTCCATTGTACTCGGGTTGATTCCATTCCATTCCAATCCATTCCATTCCATTCCATTCCATTCCATTCCATTCCATTTCATTCCAGTCCAGTACATTCCATTCCATTCCATTCCACTCCATTCCATTTCATTCCAAACCATTCTATTCTACTCGGGTTGATTCAATTCCATTCCATTCCATTCCATTCCAATCCATTCCATTTCATTCCAAACCATTCCATTCTACTCGGGTTGATTCCATTCCATTTCATTCCATTCCATTCCATTCCATTCCACTCGGGTTGATTTCATTCTGTTCCGTTCCGTCCCGTCACGTCCCGTTCCGTTCTACTCGGGTTGATTCCATTCCGTTTCGTTCCGTTCCGTTCCGTTCCGTTCTGTTCCATTCCGTTCCGTTCTCCTCGGGTTGATTCAATTCCATTCTATTCCATTCCATTCCATTCCATTCCGTTCTGTTCCGCTATGTTCCGCATCGATCTACTCGGGTTGATTCAATTCCATTCTATTCCATTCCATTCCATTCCATTCCAATCCATCCCGTTCCGCTATGTTCCGCGTCTATCTACTCGGGTTGATTCCATTCAATTCTATTCCATTCCATTCCATTCCATTCCATTCCATTCCATTCCATTCCATCCCATCCCATCCCGTTCCGTTCCGTTCCATTCCATTCCATTCCATTGCATTCTACTCGGCTTGATTCCATTCCGTTCCATTCCATTCCGTTCCGTCCCATCCTGACCCGTCCCGTCCCATGCTGTCCTATCCCGTCCCGTCCCGTTACGTTCTACTCGTGTTGATTCCATACCGTTCCGATCCTTTCCGTTCAGTTCTGTTCCTTTCCTTTCCGTTCCTTTCTGTTCCGCTCCGTTCCGTTCCACTCGTGTTGATTCAATTCCATTCTACTACATTCCATTCCGTTGCGCTACTTTCCGCATTGTTTTACTAGGGTTGATTCAATTCCATTCTATTCCATTGAATTCCATTCCATTCTGTTCCATTCCATTCCGTTCTACTGGGGTTGATTCCATTCCATTCTGTTCCATTCCATTCCATTCCATTCCATTCCATTCCACTCGGGTTGATTCAATTCCATTCTATTCCATTCCATTCCGTTCCATTCCGTTCCGTTCCTTTCCGTTCCGTTCGGTTCCATTCCATTCTAGTCGGGTTGATTCAATTCAATTCTATTTCATTCCATTCCATTCCATTCCATTCCATTCCATTCCATTCCATTCCATTCCATTCCATTCCATTGCATTCCATTCCATTCCATTCCAACCAATTCCATTCCATTCCATTGTACTCGGGTTGATTCCATTCCATTCCATTCCATTCCATTCCATTCCATTCCATTCCATTCCATTCCGTTCCGTTCCATTCCATTCCATTCCATTCCATTCCATTCCATTCCATTCCAATCCATTCTACTCGGGTTCATTCCATTCTGTTCCTTTCCATCCCGTCCGTCCCGTCCCGTCTCATCCCGTCCCGTCCCGTCCTGTTCCGTTCTACTCGGGTTGATTCCATTCCATTCCATTGCATTCCATTCTACTCAGGTTGATTCCATTCCATTCCATTCCATTCCATTCCATTCCATTCCATTCCATTCCATTCCATTCAATTCTACTCCATTCCATTCCATTCCGTTCTACTCGGGTTGATTCCATTCTATTCCATTCCATTCCATTCCATTCCATTCCATTCCATTCCATTCCATTCCATTCCATTCCATTCGATTCCATTCCATTCCATTCCCTTCCATTCCATTCCATTCCATTCCATTCCATTCCATTCTATTCCATTGAATTCCATTCCATTCCATTCCATTCCATTCCATTCCATTCCATTCCATTCCATTCCATTCCATTCCGTTCTTCTCGGGTTGATTCCACTCCATTCCATTCCATTCCATTCCATTCCATTCCATTCCATTCCGTTCTACTCGGGTTGATTCAATTCCATTCTATTCCATTCCATTCCATTCCATTCCAATCCATCCCGTTCCGCTATGTTCCGCGTCGATCTACTCGGGTTGATTCCATTCCATTCCATTCCATTCCATTCCATTCCATTCCATTCCATTCCATTCTATTCCATTGAATTCCATTCCATTCCATTCCATTCCGTTCTACTCGGGTTGATTCAATTCCATTCTATTCCATTCCATTTCGTTCCTTTTAATTCCATTCTGTTGTACTCTTGTTTATTCAATTCCATTCTATTGCATTCCATCCCATTCCATTCCACTCCATTCCATTCCGTTAAACTATGGTTGATCATTCCATTCCATTCCATTCCATTCCATTCCGTTCCGTTCCGTTCCGTTCCGTTCCGTTCCATTCCATTCCACTCCATTCCATTCCATTCCATTCCATTCTGGTCCATTCCGTTCCATTCCATTCCATTCCATTCCGTTGTACTCGGGTTAATTCCATTCCATTCCATTCCATTCCGTTCTACTCGGCTTAATTCCATTCCGTTCCGATCCGTTCCGTTCCATCAGTTCCCGACCCGTCCTGTCCCGTTCCGTCCCTTCCCGAGCCGTCCTGTCCCGTTCTGTTCTACTCGGGTTGATTCTATTCGGTTCTGTTCCGTTCCTTTCAATGCCGTTCCTTTCCGTTCCGTTCTGTTCCGTTCAACTCGAGTTGATTCAATTCCATTCTATTATATTCCATTATATTCCGTTCCGTTCCGCTACGTTCCGCCTCGTTCTCCTCGGGTTGATTCAGTTCCATTCTATTCCATTGAATTCCTTTCCATTCCATTCCATTCCATTCCGTTCTATTCCGGTTGATTCCATTCCATTCCATTCCATTCCATTCCATGCCATTCCATTCCATTCCATTCCACTCGGGTTGATTCAATTCCATTGTATTCCTTTCCATTCCGTTCCGTTCCATTCAGTTCCTTTCCATTCCATTCCGTTCTACTCGGGTTGATTCAATTCAATTCTATTCCATTCCATTCCATTTCATTCCATTCCATTCCATTCCATTGTACTTGGGTTGATTCTATTCCATTCCATTCCATTCCATTCCATTCCATTCCATTCCAGTCCATTCCATTCCATTCCAGTCCATTCCATTCCATTCTACTCGGGTTGATTCCATTCCACTGCATTCCATTCCATTCCATTCCACTCCATTCCACTCCATTCCATTCCAATCCATTCCATTCTACTCGGGTTGATTCCATTCCATTCTATTCCATTCCATTCCACTCGGGTTGATGTCATTCTGTTCCGTTCCGTTCCGTTCCGTTCCGTTCCGTTCCGTTCTATTCGGGTTGATTCCACTCTATTCCACTCCATTCCATTCGATTCCATTCTATTCCATTCCATTCGATTCCATTCAATTCCATTCCATTCCATTCAATTCCATTCCATTCCATTCCATTCAATTCCATTCCATTCCATTCCATTCCATTCCATTCCATTCCATTCCATTCCTTTCCATTCCATTCGATTCCATTCCATTCCATTCGATTCCATTCCATTCCATTCCATTCCAATCCATTCCATTCTACTCGGGTTGATTCCATTCCATTCTATTCCTTTCCATTCCATTCCATTCCGTTCCATTCCATTCCATTCCATTTCATTCCATCCTATCCCATCCCATTAAATTCCATTCCATTCCATTCCGTTCCATTGCATTCTACTCTGGTTGATTCCATTCCGTTCCATTCCATTCCGTTCCGTCCCATCCTGACGCGTCCCGTCCCGTGATATCCCATCCCGTACCGTCCCGTTCCGTTCTACTCGTGTTGATTCCATAGCGTTCCGATCCTTTCCGTTACGTTCCGTTCCTTTCCTTTCCGTTACTTTCTGTTCCGCTCTGTTCCGTTCCACTCGGGTTGATTCAATTCCATTCTACTACATTCCATTCCATTCCATTCCATTCTATTCCATTCCATTCCATTGTACTCGGGTTGATTCCATTCCATTCCATTCCATTCCATTCCATTCCAATCCATTCTACTCGGGTTGATTCCATTCCATTCTATTCCATTCCATTCCACTCGGGTTGATGTCATTCTGTTCCGTTCCGTTCCGTCCCGTCCCGTTCCGTTCTACTCGGTTTGATTCCATTCCGATTCGTTCCATTCCGTTCCGTTCTGTTCCATTCCATTCCGTTCTCCTCGGGTTGATTCAATTCCATTCTATTCCATTCCATTCCATTCCATTCCGTTCCGTTCCGCTATGTTCCGCGTCGATCTACTCGTGTTGATTCAATTCCATTCTATTCCATTCCATTCCATTCCTTTCCAATCCATCCCGTTCCGCTATGTTCCGCGTCGATCTACTCGGGTTGATTCCATTCCATTCTATTCCTTTCCATTCCATTCCATTCCGTTCCATTCCATTCCATTCCATTTCATTCCATCCTATCCCATCCCATTAAATTCCATTCCATTCCATTCCGTTCCATTGCATTCTACTCTGGTTGATTCCATTCCGTTCCATTCCATTCCGTTCCGTCCCATCCTGACCCGTCCCGTCCCGTGATGTCCCATCCCGTCCCGTCCCGTTCCGTTCTACTCGTGTTGATTCCATAGCGTTCCGATCCTTTCCGTTACGTTCCGTTCCTTTCCTTTCCGTTCCTTTCTGTTCCACTCCGTTCCGTTCCACTCGGGTTGATTCAATTCCATTCTACTACATTCCATTCCGTTCCATTCAGTTCCGTTCCGTTCTAGTTGGGTTGATTCAATTCAATTCCATTTCATTCCATTCCATTCCATTCCATTCCATTCCATTCCATTCCATTCCATTGTACTCGGGTTGATTACATTCCATTCCATTCCATTCCATTCCATTCCATTCCATTCCATTCCAATCCATTCTACTCGGGTTGATTCCATTCTGTTCCGTTCTATCCCGTCCCGTCCCGTCCCGTCTCGTCCCGTCCCATCCCATCCCGTTCCGTTCTACTCGGGTTGATTCCATTCCATTCCGTTTCGTTCGTTTCCGTTGCATTCCGTTCCGTACCGTTCCATTCTGTTCTATTCCGTTCCGTTCTACTCGGGTTGATTCAATTCCATTCTATTCCATTCCATTCCTTTCCATTCCATTCCGTTCTACTCGGGTTGACTCCATTCCATTCCATTCCATTCCATTCCACTCGGGTTGATTCAATTCCATTGTATTCCTTTCCATTCCGTTCCATTCCATTCAGTTCCTTTCCATTCCATTCCGTTCTACTCGGGTTGATTCAATTCAATTCTATTCCATTCCATTCCAATCCATTCCATTCCATTCCATTCCATTGTACTCGGGTTGATTCCATTCCACTCCATTCCATTCCATTCCATTCCACTCCATTCCATTGCAATCCATTCCATTCTACTCGGGTTGATTCCATTCCATTCCATTCCATTCCATTCCATTCCATTCCATTCCACTCGGGTTGATTTCAATCTGTTGCGTTACGTCCCGTCCCATCCCGTTCCGTTCTACTCGGGTTGATTCCATTCCGTTTCGTTCCGTTTCATTCCGTTCCGTTCTGTTCCATTCCGTTCAATTCTCCGCGGGTTGATTCAATTCCATTCTATTCCATTCCATTCCATTCCATTCCGTTCCGTTCCGCTATGTTCCGCGTCGATCTACTCGGGTTGATTCAATTCCATTCTATTCCATTCCATTCCATTCCATTCCAATCCATCCCGTTCCGCTATGTTCCGCGTCAATCTACTCGGGTTGATTCCATTCCGTTCCATTCCATTCCATTCCATTTCATTCCATCCTATCCCATCCCATTAAATTCCATTCCATTGCATTCCGTTCCATTCCATTCCATTTCTTTGAATTCCATTCCATTCCATTCCATTCCATTCCGTTCTACTCGGGTTGATTCCATTCCATTCCATTCCATTCCATTCCATTCCACTCCATTCCATTGCAATCCATTCCATTCTACTCGGGTTGATTCCATTCCATTCCATTCCATTCCATTCCATTCCATTCCATTCCATTCCACTCGGGTTGATTTCAATCTGTTCCGTTACGTCCCGTCCCATCCCGTTCCGTTCTACTCGGGTTGATTCCATTCCGTTTCGTTCCGTTTCATTCCGTTCCGTTCTGTTCCATTCCGTTCAATTCTCCGCGGGTTGATTCAATTCCATTCTATTCCATTCCATTCCATTCCATTCCGTTCCGTTCCGCTATGTTCCGCGTCGATCTACTCGGGTTGATTCAATTCCATTCTATTCCATTCCATTCCATTCCATTCCAATCCATCCCGTTCCGCTATGTTCTGCGTCAATCTACTCGGGTTGATTCCATTCCGTTCCATTCCATTCCATTCCATTTCATTCCATCCTATCCCATCCCATTAAATTCCATTCCATTCCATTCCGTTCCATTGCATTCTACTCTGGTTGATTCCATTCCGTTCCATTCCATTCCGTTCCGTCCCATCCTGACCCGTCCCGTCCCGTGATGTCCCATCCCGTCCCGTCCCGTTCCGTTCTACTCGTGTTGATTCCATAGCGTTCCGATCCTTTCCGTTACGTTCCGTTCCTTTCCTTTCCGTTCCTTTCTGTTCCACTCCGTTCCGTTCCA
The DNA here is from genome assembly GCF_029281585.2 of Gorilla gorilla gorilla. NCBI lineage: Eukaryota > Metazoa > Chordata > Mammalia > Primates > Hominidae > Gorilla > Gorilla gorilla. The sequence continues at coordinate 61,521,727 of NC_073239.2, forward strand.
CTCGGGTTGATTCAATTCCATTCTACTACATTCCATTCCGTTCCATTCAGTTCCGTTCCGTTCTAGTCGGGTTGATTCAATTCAATTCTATTTCATTCCATTCCATTCCATTCCATTCCATTCCATTCCATTCCATTCCATTGTACTCGGGTTGATTACATTCCATTCCATTCCATTCCATTCCATTCCATTCCATTCCAATCCATTCTACTCGGGTTGATTCCATTCTGTTCCGTTGTATCCCGTCCCGTCCCGTCCCGTCTCGTCCCGTCCCGTCCCATCCCGTTCCGTTCTACTCGGGTTGATTCCATTCCATTCCGTTTTGTTCGTTTCCGTTGCATTCCGTTCCGTACCGTTCCATTCTGTTCTATTCCGTTCCGTTCTACTCGGGTTGATTCAATTCCATTCTATTCCATTCCATTCCTTTCCATTCCATTCCGTTCTACTCGGGTTGACTCCATTCCATTCCATTCCATTCCATTCCACTCGGGTTGATTCAATTCCATTGTATTCCTTTCCATTCCGTTCCATTCCATTCAGTTCCTTTCCATTCCATTCCGTTCTACTCGGGTTGATTCAATTCAATTCTATTCCATTCCATTCCAATCCATTCCATTCCATTCCATTCCATTGTACTCGGGTTGATTCCATTCCACTCCATTCCATTCCATTCCATTCCACTCCATTCCATTGCAATCCATTCCATTCTACTCGGGTTGATTCCATTCCATTCCATTCCATTCCATTCCATTCCATTCCATTCCACTCGGGTTGATTTCAATCTGTTCCGTTACGTCCCGTCCCATCCCGTTCCGTTCTACTCGGGTTGATTCCATTCCGTTTCGTTCCGTTTCATTCCGTTCCGTTCTGTTCCATTCCGTTCAATTCTCCGCGGGTTGATTCAATTCCATTCTATTCCATTCCATTCCATTCCATTCCGTTCCGTTCCGCTATGTTCCGCGTCGATCTACTCGGGTTGATTCAATTCCATTCTATTCCATTCCATTCCATTCCATTCAGTTCCGTCCCATCCTGTCCCGTCCCGTCCCCTGCTGTCCCATCCCATCCCTTCCCGTTCCGTTCTACTCGTTTTGATTCCATACCGCTCCGATCCTTTCCGTACCGTTCCGTTCCTTTCCTTTCCGTTCCTTTCTGTTCCGCTCCATTCCGTTCCACTCGGGTTGATTCAATTCCATTCTACTACATTCCATTCCGTTCCACTACTTTCCGCATTGTTTACTAGGGTTGATTCAATTCCATTCTATTCCATTGAATTCCATTCCATTCTGTTCCATTCCATTCCGTTCTACTGGGGTTGATTCCATTCCATTCCATTCCATTCCATTCCATTCCATTCCATTCTATTCCATTGAATTCCATTCCATTCCATTCCATTCCATTCCATTCCATTCTATTCCATTCCATTCCGTTCTACTCGGGTTGATTCCATTCCATTCCATTCCATTCCATTCCATTCCATTCCATTCCGTTCTACTCGGGTTGATTCAATTCCATTCTATTCCATTCCATTTCGTTCCTTTTAATTCCGTTCTGTTGTACTCTTGTTTATTCAATTCCATTCTATTGCATTACATCCCATTCCATTCCACTCCATTCCATTCCGTTAAACTATGGTTGATCATTCCATTCCATTCCATTCCATTCCATTCCATTGCATTCCATTCCATTCCATTCCATTCCGTTCCATTCCGTTCCATTCCGTTCCATTCCATTCCACTCCATTCCATTCCATTCCATTCCATTCTGGTCCATTCCGTTCCATTCCATTCCATTCCGTTGTACTCCGGTTAATTCCATTCCATTCCATTGCATTCCGTTCTACTCGGCTTAATTCCATTCCGTTCCGATCCGTTCCATTCCATCCGGTCCCGACCCGTCCTGTCCCGTTCCGCCCCGTCCCGAGCCGTCCTGTCCCGTTCTGTTCTACTCGGGTTGATTCCATTCCATTCCGTTCCATTCCATTCCATTCCAATCCATTCCATTCTACTCTGTTTCATTCAATTCCATTCTATTCCCTTCCATTCCATTCCGTTCCTTTCCGTTCCATTCCGTTCCGTTCCATTCTGCTCGGGTTGATTCAACTCAATTCTATTCCATTCCATTCCATTCCATTCCATTCCATTCCATTCCATTCCATTCCATTCCTTTCTATTCTACTCGGGTTGATTCCATTCCATTCCATTCCATTCCATTCCATTCCATTCCATTCTATTCCAATCCTTTCTATTCTACTCATGTTGATTCCATTCCATTCCATTCCGTTCCATTCCATTCCACTCCATTCCATTCCATTCTATTCCATTCTACTCGGGTTGAATCAATTCCATTCCATTCCATTCCATTCCTTTCCATTCCATTCCTTTGTACTCGGGTTGATTCCAATCCATTCCATTCCATTCAATTCCATTCCATTCCATTCCATTCCAATCCATTCCATTCTACCCGGGTTGACTCCATTCCATTCCATTCCATTCCATTCCATTCCATTCCATTCCATTCTACTTGGGTTGATTCCATTCTGTTCCGTTCCGTCCCGTCACGTCCCATCCCGTTCCGTTCTACTCGGGTTGATTCCATTCCATTCCGTTCCGTTCCGCTATGTTCCCCATTGACCTAGTCAGGTCGATTCAATTCCATTCTATTCCATTCCATTCCTTTCAATTCCATTCCATTCCATTCCATTCCATTCCATTCCTTTTCATTCCATTCCATTCTGTACTACTTGGGTTGATTCCATTCCGTTCCGCTCCGCTCCGTTCCGTCCAGTCCCAACATGTCCCATCCCGTTCTGTTCTACTCGGGTTGATTCCATTCCGTTCCATTGCATTCCGTTCCGTTCCGTTCCGTTCCTTTCGGTTCCGTTCCTTTCAATTCCGTTCCGTTCCGTTCCGTTCCTTTCCGTTCCGTTCCTTTGCATTCCATTCCTTTCCGTACCACTCGGGTTGATTCAATTCCATTCTATTACCTTCCATTACATTCCGTTCCGTTCCGTTATGTTCCGTGTCGTTCTTCTCGTGTTGATTCAATTCCATTCTATTCCATTGAGTTCCATTCCATTCCATTCCGTTCTATTCGGGTTGATTCCATTCCATTCCATTCCATTCCATTCCATTCCGTTCCATTCCATTCTTCTCGGGTTGATTCAAGCCCATTGTATTCCATTCCATTCCGTTATTTTCCATTCCGTTCCGTTCCGTTCTACTCGGGTTGATTAAATTCAATTCTATTCCATTCCATTCCAATCCATTCCCTTCCATTGTACTCGGGTTGATTCCATTCCATTCCAATCCATTCCATTCCATTCCATTCCATTCCATTCCATTCCATTCCATTTCATTCCAGTCCAGTACATTCCATTCCATTCCATTCCACTCCATTCCATTCCATTCCACTCCATTCCATTTCATTCCAAACCATTCTATTCTACTCGGGTTGATTCCATTCCATTCCATTCCATTCCATTCCATTCCATTCCAATCCATTCCATTTCATTCCAAACCATTCCATTCTACTCGGGTTGATTCCATTCCATTTCATTCCATTCCATTCCATTCCATTCCACTCGGGTTGATTTCATTCTGTTCCGTTCCGTCCCGTCCCGTCCCGTTCCGTTCTACTCGGGTTGATTCCATTCCGTTTCGTTCCATTCCGTTCCGTTCCGTTCTGTTCCATTCCGTTCCGTTCTCCTCGGGTTGATTCAATTCCATTCTATTCCATTCCATTCCATTCCATTCCGTTCCGTTCCGCTATGTTCCGCGTCAATCTACTCGGGTTGATTCAATTCCATTCTATTCCATTCCATTCCATTCCATTCCAATCCATCCCGTTCCGCTATGTTCCGCGTCGATCTACTCGGGTTGATTCCATTCCATTCTATTCCATTCCATTCCATTCCATTCCATTCCATTCCATTCCATCCCATCCCATCCCGTTCCGTTCCGTTCCATTCCATTCCATTCCATTGCATTCTACTCGGCTTGATTCCATTCCGTTCCATTCCATTCCGTTCCGTCCCATCCTGACCCGTCCCGTCCCATGCTGTCCCATCCCGTCCCGTCCCGTCCCGTTCTACTCGTGTTGATTCCATACCGTTCCGATCCTTTCCGTTCCGTTCTGTTCCTTTCCTTTCCGTTCCTTTCTGTTCCACTCCGTTCCGTTCCACTCGGGTTGATTCAATTCCATTCTACTACATTCCATTCCGTTCCGCTACTTTCCGCATTGTTTTACTAGGGTTGATTCAATTCCATTCTATTCCATTGAATTCCATTCCATTCTGTTCCATTCCATTCCGTTCTACTGGGGTTGATTCCATTCCATTCCATTCCATTCCACTCGGGTTGATTCAATTCCATTCTATTCCATTCCATTCCGTTCCATTCCGTTCCGTTCCATTCCGTTCCGTTCGGTTCCGTTCCATTCTAGTCGGGTTGATTCAATTCAATTCTATTTCATTCCATTCCATTCCATTCCATTGCATTCCATTCCATTCCATTCCATTCCATTCCATTCCATTCCAACCAATTCCATTCCATTCCATTGTACTCGGGTTGATTCCATTCCATTCCATTCCATTCCATTCCATTCCGTTCCAATCCATTCCTTTCCGTTCCATTCCAATCCATTCTACTCAGGTTGATTCCATTCTGTTCCGTTCCATCCCGTCCCGTCCCGTCCCGTCTCGTCCCGTCCCGTCCCGTCCCGTTCCGTTCTACTCGGGTTGATTCCATTCCATTCCGTTCCATTCCGTTCCTTTCCGTTGCATTCCATTCCGTACCGTTCCATTCTGTTCTATTCCGTTCCGTTCTACTCGGGTTGATTCAATTCCATTCTATTCCATTCCTTTCCATTCCGTTCCATTCCGCTATGTTCCGCGTCGATCTACTCGGGTTGATTCAATTCCATTCTATTCCATTCCATTCCATTCCATTCCATTCCATTCCATTCCATTCCATTCCATTCCATTCCATTCCGTTCTACTCGGGTTGATTCAATTCCATTCTATTCCATTCCATTTCGTTCCTTTTAATTCCGTTCTGTTGTACTCTTGTTTATTCAATTCCATTCTATTGCTTTCCATCCCATTCCATTCCACTCCATTCCATTCCGTTAAACTATGGTTGATCATTCCATTCCATTCCATTCCATTCCATTCCATTCCATTCCGTTCCGTTCCATTCCGTTCCATTCCATTCCACTCCATTCCATTCCATTCCATTCCATGCTGTTCCATTCCGTTCCATTCCATTCCATTCCATTCAGTTGTACTCGGGTTAATTCCATTCCATTCCATTCCATTCCGTTCTACTTGGCTTTATTCCATTCCGTTCCGATCCGTTCCGTTCCATCCGGTCCCGACCCGTCCTGTCCCGTTCTGTCCCGTCCCGAGCCGTCCTGTCCCATTCTGTTCTACTCGGGTTGATTCCATTCGGTTCTGTTCCGTTCCTTTCCATGCCGTTCCTTTCCATTCCGTTCTGTTCCGATCAACTCGAGTTGATTCAATTCCATTCTATTATATTCCATTATATTCCGTTCCGTTCCGCTACGTTCCGCCTCGTTCTTCTCGGGTTAATTCAGTTCCATTCTATTCCATGGAATTCCATTCCATTCCATTCCATTCCTTTCCGTTCTATTCCGGTTGATTCCATTCCATTCCACTCCATTCCATGCCATTCCATTCCATTCCATTCCACTCGGGTTGATTCAATTCCATTGTATTCCTTTCCATTCCGTTCCGTTCCATTCAGTTCCTTTCCATTCCATTCCGTTCTACTCGGGTTGATTCAATTCAATTCTATTCCATTCCATTCCATTCCATTGTACTCGGGTTGATTCCATTCCATTCCATTCCATTCCATTCCATTCCAGTCCATTCCATTCCATTCCAGTCCATTCCATTCCATTCTACTCGGGTTGATTCCATTCCACTGCATTCCATTCCATTCCATTCCACGCCATTCCACTCCATTCCATTCCAATCCATTCCATTCTACTCGGGTGGATTCCATTCCATTCTATTCCATTCCATTCCACTCGGGTTGATGTCATTCTGTTCCGTTCCGTTCCGTCCCGTCCCGTTCCGTTCTACTCGGGTTGATTCCATTCCGATTCGTTCCATTCCATTCCGTTCTGTTCCATTCCATTCCGTTCTCCTCGGGTTGATTCAATTCCATTCTATTCCATTCCATTCCATTCCATTCCGTTCCGTTCCGCTATGTTCCGCGTCGATCTACTCGTGTTGATTCAATTCCATTCTATTCCATTCCATTCCATTCCTTTCCAATCCATCCTGTTCCGCTATGTTCCGCGTCGATCTACTCGGGTTGATTCCATTCCATTCTATTCCTTTCCATTCCATTCCATTCCGTTCCATTCCATTCCATTCCATTTCATTCCATCCTATCCCATCCCATTAAATTCCATTCCATTCCATTCCGTTCCATTGCATTCTACTCTGGTTGATTCCATTCCGTTCCATTCCATTCCGTTCCGTCCCATCCTGACGCGTCCCGTCCCGTGATGTCCCATCCCGTCCCGTCCCGTTCCGTTCTACTCGTGTTGATTCCATAGTGTTCCGATCCTTTCCGTTACGTTCCGTTCCTTTCCTTTCCGTTCCTTTCTGTTCCGCTCCGTTCCGTTCCACTCAGGTTGATTCAATTCCATTCTACTACATTCCATTCTGTTCCATTCAGTTCCGTTCCGTTCTAGTCGGGTTGATTCAATTCAATTCTATTTCATTCCATTCCATTCCATTCCATTCCATCCCATCCCGTCCCGTTCCGTTCCATTCCATTCCATTCCATTCCATTCCATTCCACTCGGGTTGATTCCATTCCATTCCATTCCATTCCATTCCATTCCATTCCATTCCAATCTATTCTATTGAGTTCCATTCCATTCCATTCCATTCCATTCCATTCCATTCCATTCCATTCCATTCCATTCCGTTCTATTCGGGTTGATTCCATTCCATTCCATTCCATTCCATTCCATTCCATTCCGTTCCATTCCATTCTACTCGGGTTGATTTAAGCCCATTGTATTCCATTCCATTCCGTTGTTTTCCATTCCGTTCCGTTCCATTCCATTCCGTTCTACTCAGGTTGATTAAATTCAATTCTATTCCATTCCATTCCAATCCATTCCCTTCCATTGTACTCGGGTTGATTCCATTCCATTCCAATCCATTCCATTCCATTCCATTCCATTCCATTCCATTCCATTCCATTCCATTCCATTTCATTCCAGTCCAGGACATTCCATTCCATTCCATTCCATTCCATTCCATTCCATTCCACTCCATTCCATTTCATTCCAAACCATTCTATTCTACTCGGGTTGATTCCATTCCATTCCATTCCATTCCATTCCATTCCATTCCAATCCATTCCATTTCATTCCAAACCATTCCATTCTACTCGGGTTGATTCCATTCCATTTCATTCCATTCCATTCCATTCCATTCCACTCGGGTTGATTTCATTCTGTTCCGTTCCGTCCCATCCCGTCCCGTTCCGTTCTACTCGGGTTGATTCCATTCCGTTTCGTTCCGTTCCGTTCCGTTCCGTTCTGTTCCATTCCGTTCCGTTCTCCTCGGGTTGATTCAATTCCATTCTATTCCATTCCATTCCATTCCATTCCGTTCCGTTCCGCTATGTTCCGCGTCAATCTTCTCGGGTTGATTCAATTCCATTCTATTCCATTCCATTCCATTCCATTCCAATCCATCCCGTTCCGCTATGTTCCGCGTCGATCTACTCGGGTTGATTACATTCCATTCTATTCCATTCCATTCCATTCCATTCCATTCCATTCCATTCCATCCCATCCCGTCCCGTTCCGTTCCATTCCATTCAATTCCATTCCATTGCATTCTACTCGGCTTGATTCCATTCCGTTCCATTCCATTCCGTTCCGTCCCATCCTGACCCGTCCCGTCCCATGCTGTCCCATCCCGTCCCGTCCCGTTCCGTTCTACTCGTGTTGATTCAATACCGTTCCGATCCTTTCCGTTCCGTTCTGTTCCTTTCCTTTCCGTTCCTTTCTGTTCCGCTCCGTTCCGTTCCACTCGGGTTGATTCAATTCCATTCTACTACATTCCATTCCGTTCCGCTACTTTCCGCATTGTTTTTCTAGGGTTGATTCAATTCCATTCTGTTCCATTGAATTCCATTACATTCTGTTCCATTCCATTCCGTTCTACAGGGGTTGATTCCATTCCATTCCATTCCATTCCACTCGGGTTGATTCAATTCCATTCTATTCCATTCCATTCCGTTCCATTCCGCTCCGTTCCATTCCGTTCCGTTCCATTCCGTTCCGTTCGGTTCCGTTACGTTCTAGTCGGGTTGATTCAATTCAATTCTATTTCATTCCATTCCATTCCATTCCATTGCACTCCATTCCATTCCATTCCATTCCATTCCATTCCATTCCAACCAATTCCATTCCATTCCATTGTACTCGGGTTGATTCCATTCCATTCCATTCCATTCCATTCCATTCCATTCCATTCCATTCCATTCCATTCCATTCCATTCCAATCCATTCCATTCCACTCCATTCCATTCCGTTCCATTCCAATCCATTCTTCTCGGGTTGATTACATTCTGTTCCGTTCCATCCCGTCCCGTCCCGTCCTGTCTCGTCCCGTCCCGTCCCGTCCCGTTCGGTTCTACTCGGGTTGATTCCATTCCATTCCGTTCCATTCCGTTCCTTTCCGTTGCATTCCATTCCGTACCGTTCCATTCTGTTCTATTCCGTTCCGTTCTACTCGGGTTGATTCAATTCCATTCTATTCCATTCCTTTCCATTCCGTTCCATTCCGCTATATTCCTCGTCGATCTACTCGGGTTGATTCAATTCCATTCTATTCCATTCCATTCCATTCCATTCCATTCCACTCGGGTTGATTCAATTCCATTATATTCCATTCCATTCCATTCCATTCCACTGCATTCCATTCCATTCCATTCCTTTCCTTTGCATTATATTCCATTCCATTCTTTTCTAATCATGTTGATTCCATTCCATTCCATTCACTTCCATTCCATTCAGTTCCATTCCATTCCATTGCATTCCGTTCTTCTCATGTTGATTCCATTCCATTCCATTCTATTCCATTCCATTCCGTTCCGCTCCATTCCGTTCCATTCCATTCTATTCCATTCCATTCTACTCGGGTTGATTCCATTCCATTAAATTCCATTCCATTCCATTCCATTGCATTCCATTCCGTTCTACTCGGGTTGATTCCATTCCATTCCGTTCCATTCCATTCCATTCCAATCCATTCCATTCTATTCCAATCCATTCCATTCCATTCCATTCCATTCCATTCCATTCCATTCCATTCCATTCCATTCCATTCTACTCTGTTTCATTCAATTCCATTCTATTCAGTTCCATTCCATTCCGTTCCATTCCATTCCATTCCGTTCCGTTCCATTCTGCTCGGGTTGATTCAACTCAATTCTATTCCATTCCATTCCATTCCATTCCATTCCATTCCATTCCATTCCATTCCTTTCTATTCTATTCCATTCCAATCCTTTCTATTCTACTCATGTTGATTCCATGCCATTCCATTCCGTTCCATTCCATTCCATTCCATTCCATTCCATTCTATTCCATTCTACTCGGGTTGAATCAATTCCATTCTATTCCATTCCATTCCTTTCCATTCCATTCCATTCCATTCCTTTGTACTCGGGTTGATTCCAATCCATTCCATTCCATTCAATTCCATTCCATTCCATTCCATTCCATTCCATTCCATTCCATTCCATTCCATTCCATTCCATTCCAATCCATTCCATTCTACCCGGGTTGACTCCATTCCATTCCATTCCATTCCATTCCATTCCATTCCATTCCATTCCATTCCATTCCATTCCATTCTACTTGGGTTGATTCCATTCTGTTCCGTTCCGTCCCGTCACGTCCCATCCTGTTCCGTTCTACTCGGGTTGTTTCCATTCCATTCCGTTCTGTTCCGCTATGTTCCGCATAGACCTAGTCGGGTCGATTCAATTCCATTCTATTCCATTCCATTCCTTTCAATTCCATTCCATTCCATTCCATTCCATTCCTTTTCATTCCATTCCATTCTGTACTACTTGGGTTGATTCCATTCCGTTCCGCTCCGCTCCGTTCCGTCCAGTCCCAACATGTCCCATCCCGTTCTTTTCTACTCGGGTTGATTCCATTCCGTTCCATTGCATTCCGTTCCGTTCCATTCCGTTCCTTTCGGTTCCGTTCCTTTCAATTCCGTTCCGTTCCGTTCCATTCCTTTCGGTTCCGTTCCTTTGCATTCCATTCCTTTCCGTTCCATTCGGGTTGATTCAATTCCATTCTATTACCTTCCATTACGTTCTGTTCCGTTCCGCTATGTTCCGTGTCGTTCTACTCGTGTTGATTCAATTCCATTCTATTCCATTGAATTCCATTCCATTCCATTCCGTTCTATTCGGGTTGATTCCATTCCATTCCATTCCATTCCATTCCATTCCATTCCATTCCATTCCATTCCATTCCGTTCCATTCCATTCTACTCGGGTTGATTCAATCCCATTGCATTCCATTCCATTCCGTTATTTTCCATTCCGTTCCATTCCGTTCTACTCGGGTTGATTAAATTCAATTCTATTCCATTCCATTCCAATCCATTCCCTTCCATTGTACTCGGGTTGATTCCATTCCATTCCATTCCATTCCATTCCATTCCATTCCAGTCCAGTACATTCCATTCCATTCCATTCCATTCCATTCCACTCCATTCCATTTCATTCCAAACCATTCTATTCTACTCGGGTTGATTCCATTCCATTCCATTCCATTCCATTCCAATCCATTCCATTTCATTCCAAACCATTCCATTCTACTCGGGTTGATTCCATTCCATTTCATTCCATTCCATTCCATTCCATTCCACTTGGGTTGATTTCATTCTGTTCCGTTCCGTCCCGTCCCGTCCCGTTCCGTTCTACTCGGGTTGATTCCATTCCGTTTCGTTCCGTTCCGTTCCGTTCCGTTCTGTTCCATTCCGTTCCGTTCTCCTCGGGTTGATTCAATTCCATTCTATTCCATTCCTTTCCATTCCATTCCGTTCTGTTCCGCTATGTTCCGCGTCGATCTACTCGGGTTGATTCAATTCCATTCTATTCCATTCCATTCCATTCCAATCCATCCCGTTCCGCTATGTTCCGCGTCGATCTACTCGGGTTGATTCCATTCCATTCTATTCCATTCCATTCCATTCCATTCCATTCCATTCCATCCCATCCCATCCCGTTCCGTTCCGTTCAATTCCATTCCATTCCATTGCATTCTACTCGGCTTGATTCCATTCCGTTCCATTCCATTCCGTTCCGTCCCATCCTGACCCGTCCCGTCCCATGCTGTCCCATCCCGTCCCGTCCCGTTCCGTTCTACTCGTGTCGATTCCATACCGTTCCGATCCTTTCCGTTCAGTTCTGTTCCTTTCCTTTCCGTTCCTTTCTGTTCCGCTCCGTTCCATTCCACTCGGGTTGATTCAATTCCATTCTACTACATTCCATTCCGTTCCGCTACTTTCCGCATTGTTTTACTAGGGTTGATTCAATTCCATTCTATTCCATTGAATTCCATTCCATTCTGTTCCATTCCATTCCGTTCTACTGGGGTTGATTCCATTCCATTCTATTCCATTCCATTCCGTTCCATTCCGTTCCGTTCCATTCCGTTCCGTTCGGTTCCGTTCCATTCTAGTCGGGTTGATTCAATTCAATTCTATTTCATTCCATTCCACTCCATTCCATTGCATTCCATTCCATTCCATTGCATTCCAATCCATTACATTCCAACCAATTCCATTCCATTCCGTTGTACTCGGGTTGATTCCATTCCATTCCATTCCATTCCATTCCATTCCATTCCATTCCATTCCACTCCATTCCATTCCGTTCCATTCCAATCCATTCTACTCGGGTTGATTCCATTCTGTTCCGTTCCATCCCGTCCCGTCCCGTCCCGTCTCGTCCCGTCCCGTCCCGTCCCGTTCCGTTCTACTCGGGTTGATTCCATTCCATTCCGTTCCATTCCGTTCCTTTCCATTGCATTCCATTCCGTACCGTTCCATTCTGTTCTATTCCGTTCCGTTCTACTCGGGTTGATTCAATTCCATTCTATTCCATTCCTTTCCATTCCGTTCCATTCCGCTATGTTCCGCGTCGATCTACTCAGGTTGATTCAATTCCATTATATTCCATTCCATTCCATTCCATTCCATTCCATTCCACTGCATTCCATTCCATTCCATTCCTTTCCTTTGCATTATATTCCATTCCATTCTTTTCTAATCATGTTGATTCCATTCCATTCCATTCACTTCCATTCCATTCAGTTCCATTCCATTCCATTGCATTCCGTTCTTCTCATGTTGATTCCATTCCATTCCATTCTATTCCATTCCATTCCGTTCCGCTCCATTCCGTTCCATTCCATTCTATTCCATTCCATTCTACTCGGGTTGATTCCATTCCATTAAATTCCATTCCATTCCATTCCATTGCATTCCATTCTGTTCTACTCGGGTTGATTCCATTCCATTCCGTTCCATTCCATTCCATTCCAATCCATTCCATTCTATTCCAATCCATTCCATTCCATTCCATTCCATTCCATTCCATTCCATTCCATTCCATTCCATTCCATTCCATTCCATTCTACTCTGTTTCATTCAATTCCATTCTATTCAGTTCCATTCCATTCCGTTCCATTCCATTCCATTCCGTTCCGTTCCGTTCTGCTCGGGTTGATTCAACTCAATTCTATTCCATTCCATTCCATTCCATTCCATTCCATTCCATTCCATTCCATTCCATTCCATTCCTTTCTATTCTATTCCATTCCAATCCTTTCTATTCTACTCATGTTGATTCCATGCCATTCCATTCCGTTCCATTCCATTCCATTCCATTCGTGTCCATTCCATTCCATTCCGTTTCATTCGGTTCCATTCCACTCCATTCAGGTCCATTCCATTACATTCCATTCCGTTCCATTCCATTCCATTCGTGTCCATTCCTTTCCATTCCATTCCATTCGGGTCCGTTCCATTCCATTCCATTCCATTCGGGTCCATTCCGTTCAATTCCATTCCACTCTGGTCCATTCCATTCCATTCCGTTCCATTCCATTCCATTACGTTCCATTCCATCCCATTCATTCCTTTCGGGTACGTTCCGTTCCATTCCATTCCATTCTGGTCCATTCCATTCCATTCCACTCGGGTCCATTCCATTCCATTCGGGTCCATTCCATTTCGTTCCATTCCACTCGGGTCCATTCCATTCCATTCCATTCCATTCGTTTCCATTCTATTCCATTCCCTTCCATTCGGGTCCATTCCGTTCCATTCCATTCCATTCGGTTCCATTCCGCTCTATTCCATTCCATTCGGGTCCATTCCGTTCCATTCCATTCCATTAGTTTCCCTTCCGTTCCATTGCATTCCATTCGAGTCCATTCCGTTCCCTTCCGTTCCATTCGGGTCCATTCCGTTCCATTCCATTACATTCGGGTCCGTTCCGTTGCATTCCGTTCCATTCGGGTCCCTTCCATTCCATTCCATTCCATTCCATTCGTGTCTTTTCCGTTCCATTCCATTCCATTGGGTTCCGTTCTGTTCCATTCCATTACATTCCATTCGGGTCCGTTCCCTTCCATTCCATTCCATTCGGGTCCATGCCGTTGCATTTCATTCCATTCGGGTCCATTTCGTTCCATTACATTCCATTCGGGTCGATGCCATTCCATTCCATTCCATTGAGGTCCACTCCATTCCATTCGGGTCCATTCCATTCCATTCCATTCCATTCCATTCCATTCCATTCCAGTCCATTCCATTCCATTCCACTCAATTCCATTCCATTTCATTCGGGTCCATTCCATTCCATTCCATTCCATTCGGGTCCATTCCGTTCCATTCGGGTCCATCCCATTCCATTCCATTCCATTCCATTCGGGTCCATGCCGTTGCATTTCATTCCATTCGGGTCCATTTCATTCCATTATATTCCATTCAGGTCGATGCCATTCCATTCCATTCCATTGAGGTCCACTTCATTCCATTCGGGTCCATTCCATTCCATTCCACTACCTTACATTCCATTCCATTCCAGTCCATTCCATTCCATTCCACTCAATTCCATTCCATTTCATTCGGGTCCATTCCATTCCATCCCGTTCCATTCGGGTCCATTCGGTTCCATTCAGGTCCATCCCATTGCATTCCATTCCATTCCATTCCTTTCAGGAAAATTCCATTCAATTCCGTTCCATTCCATTCCATTCCATTCCATTCGGTTCCATTCCATTCCATTCCATTCCATTCCGGTCCATTCCATTCCATTCCATTCCATTCCATTCCATTCCATTCCGTTCCATTCGGGTCCATTCCATTCCATTCCATTCCATTCGGGTCCGTTCCATTCCATTATATTCCATTGGAGTCCCTTCCGTTCCATTACATTCCATTCGGGTCCGTTCCATTCCATTCCATTCCATTCCGGTCCATTCCGTTCCATTCCATTCCATTCCGCTCCATTCCGTTCCATTCCACTCCATTCGGGTCCCTTCCGTTCCATTCCATTCCATTCGTGTCCCTTTCATTCCATTCCATTCCATTCGGGTCCATTCCGTTCCATTCCATTTCTTTTGGGTCCATTCCGTTCCATTCCATTCCATTCGGGTCCATTCCATTCCATTCGTGTCCTTTCCGTTCCATTCCGTTCCATTCGGGTCCATTCCGTTCCATTCCGTTCCATTCGGGTCCATTCCGTTCCATTCCATTCCATTCGGGTCCATTCCATTCCATTCGTGTCCTTTCCGTTCCATTCCGTTCCATTCGGGTCCATTTCGTTCCATTCCGTTCCATTCGGGTCCATTCCGTTCCATTCCATTCCATTCCATTCGGGTCCATTTCATTCCATTCCTTCCCATTCGGGTCCGTACCGTTCCATTCCATTCCATTCGGGTCCATTCCGTTTCATTCCATTACATTCGGGTCCGTTCCGTTGCATTCCATTCCATTCGGGTCCGTTCCATTCCATTCCATTCCATTCGGGTCTGTTCCGTTCCATTCCATTCCACTGGGTGACGTTCTGTTCCTTTCCATTACATTCCTTTCGGGTCCGTTCCCTTCCATTCCATTCCATTCGGGTCCATGCCGTTGCATTTCATTCCATTCGGGTCCATTTCATTCCATTACATTCCATTCGGGTCGATGCCATTCCATTCCATTCCATTGAGGTAAACTCCATTCCATTCGGGTCCATTCCATTCCATTCCACTACATTACATTCCATTCCATTCCAGTCCATTCCATTCCATTCCACTCAATTCCATTCCATTTCATTCGGGTCCATTCCATTCCATTCCGTTCCATTCGGGTCCATTCCGTTCCATTCAGGTCCATCCCATTGCATTCCATTCCATTCCATTCCTTTCAGGAAAATTCCATTCAATTCTGTTCCATTCCATTCCATTCCATTCCATTCGGTTCCATTCCATTCCATTCCATTCCATTCCATTCCGGTCCATTCCATTCCATTCCATTCAATTCCATTCCGTTCCATTCGGGTCCATTCCATTCCATTCCATTCCATTCGGGTCCGTTCCATTCCATTATATTCCATTGGAGTCCCTTCCGTTCCATTACATTCCATTCGGGTCCGTTCCATTCCATTCCATTCCATTCCATTCCATTCCGGTCCATTCCGTTCCATTCCATTCCATTCCGCTCCATTCCGTTCCATTCCACTCCATTCGGGTCCCTTCCGTTCCATTCCATTCCATTCGTGTCCCTTTCATTCCATTCCATTCCATTCGGGTCCATTCCGTTCCATTCCATTTCTTTTGGGTCCATTCCGTTCCATTCCATTCCATTCGGGTCCATTCCATTCCATTCGTGTCCTTTCCGTTCCATTCCGTTCCATTCGGGTCCATTCCGTTCCATTCCGTTCCATTCGGGTCCATTCCGTTCCATTCCATTCCATTCCATTCGGGTCCATTTCATTCCATTCCTTCCCATTCGGGTCCGTACCGTTCCATTCCATTCCATTCGGGTCCATTCCGTTTCATTCCATTACATTCGGGTCCGTTCCGTTGCATTCCATTCCATTCGGGTCCGTTCCATTCCATTCCATTCCATTCGGGTCTGTTCCGTTCCATTCCATTCCACTGGGTGACGTTCTGTTCCTTTCCATTACATTCCTTTCGGGTCCGTTCCCTTCCATTCCATTCCATTCGGGTCCATGCCGTTGCATTTCATTCCATTCGGGTCCATTTCATTCCATTACATTCCATTCGGGTCGATGCCATTCCATTCCATTCCATTGAGGTAAACTCCATTCCATTCGGGTCCATTCCATTCCATTCCACTACATTACATTCCATTCCATTCCAGTCCATTCCATTCCATTCCACTCAATTCCATTCCATTTCATTCGGGTCCATTCCATTCCATTCCGTTCCATTCGGGTCCATTCCGTTCCATTCAGGTCCATCCCATTGCATTCCATTCCATTCCATTCCTTTCAGGAAAATTCCATTCAATTCTGTTCCATTCCATTCCATTCCATTCCATTCCATTAAATTCCGGTCCATTCCATTCCATTCCATTCAATTCCATTCCGTTCCATTCGGGTCCATTCCATTCCATTCCATTCCATTCGGGTCCGTTCCATTCCATTATATTCCATTGGAGTCCCTTCCATTCCATTACATTCCATTCGGGTCCGTTCCATTCCATTCCATTCCATTCCATTCCATTCCGGTCCATTCCGTTCCATTCCATTCCATTCCGCTCCATTCCGTTCCATTCCACTCCATTCGGGTCCCTTCCGTTCCATTCCATTCCATTCGTGTCCCTTTCATTCCATTCCATTCCATTCGGGTCCATTCCGTTCCATTCCATTTCTTTTGGGTCCATTCCGTTCCATTCCATTCCATTCGGGTCCATTCCATTCCATTCGTGTCCTTTCCGTTCCATTCCGTTCCATTCGGGTCCATTCCGTTCCATTCCGTTCCATTCGGGTCCATTCCGTTCCATTCCATTCCATTCCATTCGGGTCCATTTCGTTCCATTCCTTCCCATTCGGGTCCGTACCGTTCCATTCCATTCCATTCGGGTCCATTCCGTTTCATTCCATTACATTCGGGTCCGTTCCATTGCATTCCGTTCCATTCGGGTCCGTTCCATTCCATTCCATTCCATTCGGGTCTGTTCCGTTCCATTCCATTCCATTGGGTGCCGTTCTGTTCCATTCCATTACATTCCTTTCGGGTCCATGCCGTTGCATTTCATTCCATTCGCGTCCATTTCATTCCATTACATTCCATTCGGGTCGATGCCATTCCATTCCATTCCATTGAGGTCCACTCCATTCCATTCGGGTCCATTCCATTCCATTCCACTACATTACATTCCATTCCATTCCAGTCCATTCCATTCCATTCCACTCAATTCCATTCCATTTCTTTCGGGTCCATTCCATTCCATTCCGTTCCATTTGGGTCCATTCCGTTCCATTCAGGTCCATCCCATTGCATTCCATTCCATTCCATTCCTTTCAGGAAAATTCCATTCAATTCCGTTCCATTCCATTCCATTCCATTCCATTCGGTTCCATTCCATTCCATTCCATTCCATTCCGGTCCATTCCATTCCATTCCATTCAATTCCATTCCGTTCCATTCGGGTCCATTCCATTCCATTCCATTCCATTCGGGTCCGTTCCATTCCATTATATTCCATTGGAGTCCCTTCCGTTCCATTACATTCCATTCGGGTCCGTTCCATTCCATTCCATTCCATTCCATTCCATTCCATTCCATTCCGGTCCATTCCGTTCCATTCCATTCCATTCCGCTCCATTCCATTCCATTCCACTCCATTCGGGTCCCCTCCGTTCCATTCCATTCCATTCGTGTCCCTTTCATTCCATTCCATTCCATTCGGGTCCATTCCGTTCCATTCCATTTCTTTTGGGTCCATTCCGTTCCATTCCATTCCATTCGGGTCCATTCCATTCCATTCGTGTCCTTTCCGTTCCATTCCGTTCCATTCGGGTCCATTCCGTTCCATTCCGTTCCATTCCATTCGGGTCCATTTCGTTCCATTCCTTCCCATTCGGGTCCGTACCGTTCCATTCAATTCCATTCGGGACTGTTCCATACCATTCCATTCCATTTTGTTCCGTTCTGTTCCATTCCATTCCATTCTGGTCCGTTACCTTCCATTCCATTCCATACGGGTCCATTCCTCTCCATTCCGTTCCACTGAGGTTCATTCCATTCCGTTCGGGTCCATTCCATTCCATTCCATTCCATTCCATTCCATTCCGTTCCATTCCGTTCAATTCCATTCAATTCCATTCCATTCCATTCGGGTCCATTCCATTCCATTTTGTCCATTGCATTCCATTCGGGTCCGTTAACTTCCACTCAATTCCATTCGGGTCCATTCCACTGCATTTCATTCCATTCGGGTCCATTCCGTTCCACTGCATTCCATTCGGGTCCATTCCATTCCATTCCATTCCATTTGGGTCCATTCCATGGCATTCCATTCCATTCGTGTGCATTCCATTCCATTCCGTTCCATTCGGGTCCATTGCATTCCATTCCATTCCGGTCCATTCCATTCCATTCCCGTCCATTCGGGTCCATTCCATTCCATTCCATTCGTGTCCATTCCATTCCATTCCGTTTCATTCGGTTCCATTCCACTCCATTCAGGTCCATTCCATTCTATTCCATTCCGTTCGATTCCATTCCATTCGTGTCCATTCCTTTCCATTCCATTCCATTCGGGTCCGTTCCATTCCATTCCATTCCATTCGGGTCCATTCCGTTCCATTCCATTCCATACGAGTCCATTCCATTCCATTCCTTTCCATTCCATTCCATTCCGGTCCATTCCATTCCATTCATTCCTTTCGGGTCCGTTCCGTTCCATTCCATTCCATTCTGGTCCATTCCATTCCATTCCACTTGGGTCCATTCCATTCCATTCCATTCCATTCGGGTCCATTCCATTCCATTCCATTCATTTCCGTTCCGTTCCATTCCATTCCATTCCATTCGGTTCCATTCCTTTCCATCCCATTCCATTCGGGTCCCTTCCGTTCCATTCCAATCCATTCGTGTAGATTCCATTCCATTCCATTCCATTTGTGTCCCTTCCGTTCCATTCCATTCCGTTCGGGTCCATTCCGTTCCATTCCATTCCATTCGGGTCCATTACATTCCATTCGTGTCCTTTCCGTTCCATTCCGTTCCATTCGGGTCCATTCCGTTCCATTCCGTTCCATTCGGGTCCATTCCGTTCCATTCCATTCCATTCCATTCGGGTCCATTTCGTTCCATTCCTTCCCATTCGGGTCCGTACCGTTCCATTCCATTCCATTCGGGACTGTTCCATACCATTCCATTCCATTTTGTTCCGTTCTGTTCCATTCCATTCCATTCTGGTCCGTTACCTTCCATTCCATTCCATACGGGTCCATTCCTCTCCATTCCGTTCCACTGAGGTTCATTCCATTCCGTTCGGGTCCATTCCATTCCATTCCATTCCATTCCATTCCATTCCATTCCATTCCGTTAAATTCCAATCAATTCCATTCCATTCCATTCGGGTCCATTCCATTCCATTTTGTCCATTGCACTCCATTCGGGTCCGTTAACTTCCACTCAATTCCATTCGGGTCCATTCCATTGCATTTCATTCCATTCGGGTCCATTCCGTTCCACTGCATTCCATTCGGGTCCATTCCATTCCATTCCATTCCATTTGGGTCCATTCCATGACATTCCATTCCATTCGTGTGCATTCCATTCCATTCCGTTCCATTCGGGTCCATTGCATTCCATTCCATTCCGGTCCATTCCATTCCATTCCATTCCATTCCATTCCGGTCCATTCGGCTCCATTCCATTCCATTCCATTCGTGTCCATTCCATTCCATTCCGTTTCATTCGGTTCCATTCCACTCCATTCAGGTCCATTCCATTACATTCCATTCCTTTCCATTCCATTCCATTCGGGTCCATTCCTTTCCATTCCATTCCATTCGGGTCCGTTCCATTCCATTCCATTCCATTCGGGTCCATTCCGTTCAATTCCATTCCACTCTGGTCCATTCCATTCCATTCCGTTCCATTCCATTCCATTACGTTCCATTCCATCCCATTCATTCCTTTCGGGTACGTTCCGTTCCATTCCATTCCATTCTGGTCCATTCCATTCCATTCCACTCGGGTCCATTCCATTCCATTCCGTTCCATTCGGGTCCATTCCATTTCGTTCCATTCCACTCGGGTCCATTCCATTCCATTCCATTCCATTCGTTTCCATTCTATTCCATTCCCTTCCATTCGGGTCCATTCCGTTCCATTCCATTCCATTCGGTTCCATTCCGCTCTATTCCATTCCATTCGGGTCCATTCCGTTCCATTCCATTCCATTAGTTTCCCTTCCGTTCCATTGCATTCCATTCGAGTCCATTCCGTTCCCTTCCGTTCCATTCGGGTCCATTACGTTCCATTCCATTACATTCGGGTCCGTTCCGTTGCATTCCGTTCCATTCGGGTCCCTTCCATTCCATTCCATTCCATTCCATTCGTGTCTGTTCCGTTCCATTCCATTCCATTGGGTTCCGTTCTGTTCCATTCCATTACATTCCATTCGGGTCCGTTCCCTTCCATTACATTCCATTCGGGTCCATGCCGTTGCATTTCATTCCATTCGGGTCCATTTCGTTCCATTACATTCCATTCGGGTCGATGCCATTCCATTCCATTCCATTGAGGTCCACTCCATTCCATTCGGGTCCATTCCATTCCATTCCATTCCATTCCATTCCAGTCCATTCCATTCCGTTCCATTCGGGTCCATTCCATTTCATTCGGGTCCATTCCATTCCATTCCGTTCCATTCGGGTCCATTCCGTTCCATTCGGGTCCATCCCATTCCATTCCATTCCATTCCATTCGGGTCCATGCCGTTGCATTTCATTCCATTCGGGTCCATTTCATTCCATTACATTCCATTCGGGTCGATGCCATTCCATTCCATTCCACTGAGGTCCACTCCATTCCATTCGGGTCCATTCCATTCCATTCCACTACCTTACATTCCATTCCATTCCAGTCCATTCCATTCCATTCCACTCAATTCCATTCCATTTCATTCGGGTCCATTCCATTCCATCCCGTTCCATTCGGGTCCATTCGGTTCCATTCAGGTCCATCCCATTGCATTCCATTCCATTCCATTCCTTTCAGGAAAATTCCATTCAAATCCGTTCCATTCCATTCCATTCCATTCCATTCGGTTCCATTCCATTCCATTCCATTCCATTCCGGTCCATTCCATTCCATTCCATTCCATTCCATTCCATACCATTCCGTTCCATTCGGGTCCATTCCATTCCATTCCATTCCATTCGGGTCCGTTCCATTCCATTATATTCCATTGGAGTCCCTTCCGTTCCATTACATTCCATTCGGGTCCGTTCCATTCCATTCCATTCCATTCCATTCCATTCCATTCCATTCCGGTCCATTCCGTTCCATTCCATTCCATTCCGCTCCATTCCGTTCCATTCCACTCCATTCGGGTCCCTTCCGTTCCATTCCATTCCATTCGTGTCCCTTTCATTCCATTCCATTCCATTCGGGTCCATTCCGTTCCATTCCATTTCTTTTGGGTCCATTCCGTTCCATTCCATTCCATTCGGGTCCATTCCATTCCATTCGTGTCCTTTCCGTTCCATTCCGTTCCATTCGGGTCCATTCCGTTCCATTCCGTTCCATTCGGGTCCATTCCGTTCCATTCCATTCCATTCCATTCGGGTCCATTTCATTCCATTCCTTCCCATTCGGGTCCGTACCGTTCCATTCCATTCCATTCGGGTCCATTCCGTTTCATTCCATTACATTCGGGTCCGTTCCGTTGCATTCCATTCCATTCGGGTCCGTTCCATTCCATTCCATTCCATTCGGGTCTGTTCCGTTCCATTCCATTCCACTGGGTGACGTTCTGTTCCTTTCCATTACATTCCTTTCGGGTCCGTTCCCTTCCATTCCATTCCATTCGGGTCCATGCCATTGCATTTCATTCCATTCGGGTCCATTTCATTCCATTACATTCCATTCGGGTCGATGCCATTCCATTCCATTCCATTGAGGTCCACTCCATTCCATTCGGGTCCATTCCATTCCATTCCACTACATTACATTCCATTCCATTCCAGTCCATTCCATTCCATTCCACTCAATTCCATTCCATTTCTTTCGGGTCCATTCCATTCCATTCCGTTCCATTTGGGTCCATTCCGTTCCATTCAGGTCCATCCCATTGCATTCCATTCCATTCCATTCCTTTCAGGAAAATTCCATTCAATTCCGTTCCATTCCATTCCATTCCATTCCATTCGGTTCCATTCCATTCCATTCCATTCCATTCCGGTCCATTCCATTCCATTCCATTCAATTCCATTCCGTTCCATTCGGGTC
Source organism: Gorilla gorilla gorilla (assembly GCF_029281585.2). Lineage (NCBI taxonomy): Eukaryota > Metazoa > Chordata > Mammalia > Primates > Hominidae > Gorilla > Gorilla gorilla. The sequence continues at coordinate 61,544,305 of NC_073239.2, forward strand.
CATTCCATTCCATTCCATTCCATTCGGGTCCATTCCATTCCATTCGTGTCCTTTCCGTTCCATTCCGTTCCATTCGGGTCCATTCCGTTCCATTCCGTTCCATTCCATTCGGGTCCATTTCGTTCCATTCCTTCCCATTCGGGTCCGTACCGTTCCATTCCATTCCATTCGGGACTGTTCCATACCATTCCATTCCATTTTGTTCCGTTCTGTTCCATTCCATTCCATTCTGGTCCGTTACCTTCCATTCCATTCCATACGGGTCCATTCCTCTCCATTCCGTTCCACTGAGGTTCATTCCATTCCGTTCGGGTCCATTCCATTCCATTCCATTCCATTCCATTCCATTCCGTTCCATTCCGTTCAATTCCATTCAATTCCATTCCATTCCATTCGGGTCCATTCCATTCCATTTTGTCCATTGCATTCCATTCGTTCCGTTAACTTCCACTCAATTCCATTCGGGTCCATTCCACTGCATTTCATTCCATTCGGGTCCATTCCGTTCCACTGCATTCCATTCGGGTCCATTCCATTCCATTCCATTCCATTTGGGTCCATTCCATGGCATTCCATTCCATTCGTGTGCATTCCATTCCATTCCGTTCCATTCGGGTCCATTGCATTCCATTCCATTCCGGTCCATTCCATTCCATTCCCGTCCATTCGGGTCCATTCCATTCCATTCCATTCGTGTCCATTCCATTCCATTCCGTTTCATTCGGTTCCATTCCACTCCATTCAGGTCCATTCCATTCCATTCCATTCCGTTCGATTCCATTCCATTCGTGTCCATTCCTTTCCATTCCATTCCATTCGGGTCCGTTCCATTCCATTCCATTCCATTCGGGTCCATTCGGTTCCATTCCATTCCATACGAGTCCATTCCATTCCATTCCTTTCCATTCCATTCCATTCCGGTCCATTCCATTCCATTCATTCCTTTCGGGTCCGTTCCGTTCCATTCCATTCCATTCTGGTCCATTCCATTCCATTCCACTTGGGTCCATTCCATTCCATTCCATTCCATTCGGGTCCATTCCATTCCATTCCATTCATTTCCGTTCCGTTCCATTCCATTCCATTCCATTCGGTTCCATTCCTTTCCATCCCATTCCATTCGGGTCCCTTCCGTTCCATTCCAATCCATTCGTGTAGATTCCATTCCATTCCATTCCATTTGTGTCCCTTCCGTTCCATTCCATTCCGTTCGGGTCCATTCCGTTCCATTCCATTCCATTCGGGTCCATTACATTCCATTCGTGTCCTTTCCGTTCCATTCCGTTCCATTCGGGTCCATTCCGTTCCATTCCGTTCCATTCGGGTCCATTCCGTTCCATTCCATTCCATTCCATTCGGGTCCATTTCGTTCCATTCCTTCCCATTCGGGTCCGTACCGTTCCATTCCATTCCATTCGGGACTGTTCCATACCATTCCATTCCATTTTGTTCCGTTCTGTTCCATTCCATTCCATTCTGGTCCGTTACCTTCCATTCCATTCCATACGGGTCCATTCCTCTCCATTCCGTTCCACTGAGGTTCATTCCATTCCGTTCGGGTCCATTCCATTCCATTCCATTCCATTCCATTCCATTCCATTCCATTCCGTTAAATTCCATTCAATTCCATTCCATTCCATTCGGGTCCATTCCATTCCATTTTGTCCATTGCACTCCATTCGGGTCCGTTAACTTCCACTCAATTCCATTCGGGTCCATTCCATTGCATTTCATTCCATTCGGGTCCATTCCGTTCCACTGCATTCCATTCGGGTCCATTCCATTGCATTCCATTCCATTTGGGTCCATTCCATGACATTCCATTCCATTCGTGTGCATTCCATTCCATTCCGTTCCATTCGGGTCCATTGCATTCCATTCCATTCCGGTCCATTCCATTCCATTCCATTCCATTCCATTCCGGTCCATTCGGCTCCATTCCATTCCATTCCATTCGTGTCCATTCCATTCCATTCCGTTTCATTCGGTTCCATTCCACTCCATTCAGGTCCATTCCATTACATTCCATTCCTTTCCATTCCATTCCATTCGGGTCCATTCCTTTCCATTCCATTCCATTCGGGTCCGTTCCATTCCATTCCATTCCATTCGGGTCCATTCCGTTCAATTCCATTCCACTCTGGTCCATTCCATTCCATTCCGTTCCATTCCATTCCATTACGTTCCATTCCATCCCATTCATTCCTTTCGGGTACGTTCCGTTCCATTCCATTCCATTCTGGTCCATTCCATTCCATTCCATTCCACTCGGGTCCATTCCATTCCATTCCGTTCCATTCGGGTCCATTCCATTTCGTTCCATTCCACTCGGGTCTATTCCATTCCATTCCATTCCATTCGTTTCCATTCTATTCCATTCCCTTCCATTCGGGTCCATTCCGTTCCATTCCATTCCATTCGGTTCCATTCCGCTCTATTCCATTCCATTCGGGTCCATTCCGTTCCATTCCATTCCATTAGTTTCCCTTCCGTTCCATTGCATTCCATTCGAGTCCATTCCGTTCCCTTCCGTTCCATTCGGGTCCATTACGTTCCATTCCATTACATTCGGGTCCGTTCCGTTGCATTCCGTTCCATTCGGGTCCCTTCCATTCCATTCCATTCCATTCCATTCGTGTCTGTTCCGTTCCATTCCATTCCATTGGGTTCCGTTCTGTTCCATTCCATTACATTCCATTCGGGTCCGTTCCCTTCCATTCCATTCCATTCGGGTCCATGCCGTTGCATTTCATTCCATTCGGGTCCATTTCGTTCCATTACATTCCATTCGGGTCGATGCCATTCCATTCCATTCCATTGAGGTCCACTCCATTCCATTCGGGTCCATTCCATTCCATTCCATTCCATTCCATTCCAGTCCATTCCATTCCGTTCCATTCGGGTCCATTCCATTTCATTCGGGTCCATTCCATTCCATTCCGTTCCATTCGGGTCCATTCCGTTCCATTCGGGTCCATCCCATTCCATTCCATTCCATTCCATTCGGGTCCATGCCGTTGCATTTCATTCCATTCGGGTCCATTTCATTCCATTACATTCCATTCGGGTCGATGCCATTCCATTCCATTCCACTGAGGTCCACTCCATTCCATTCGGGTCCATTCCATTCCATTCCACTACCTTACATTCCATTCCATTCCAGTCCATTCCATTCCATTCCACTCAATTCCATTCCATTTCATTCGGGTCCATTCCATTCCATCCCGTTCCATTCGGGTCCATTCGGTTCCATTCAGGTCCATCCCATTGCATTCCATTCCATTCCATTCCTTTCAGGAAAATTCCATTCAAATCCGTTCCATTCCATTCCATTCCATTCCATTCGGTTCCATTCCATTCCATTCCATTCCATTCCGGTCCATTCCATTCCATTCCATTCCATTCCATTCCATTCCATTCCGTTCCATTCGGGTCCATTCCATTCCATTCCATTCCATTCGGGTCCGTTCCATTCCATTATATTCCATTGGAGTCCCTTCCGTTCCATTACATTCCATTCGGGTCCGTTCCATTCCATTCCATTCCATTCCATTCCATTCCATTCCGGTCCATTCCGTTCCATTCCATTCCATTCCGCTCCATTCCGTTCCATTCCACTCCATTCGGGTCCCTTCCGTTCCATTCCATTCCATTCGTGTCCCTTTCATTCCATTCCATTCCATTCGGGTCCATTCCGTTCCATTCCATTTCTTTTGGGTCCATTCCGTTCCATTCCATTCCATTCGGGTCCATTCCATTCCATTCGTGTCCTTTCCGTTCCATTCCGTTCCATTCGGGTCCATTCCGTTCCATTCCGTTCCATTCGGGTCCATTCCGTTCCATTCCATTCCATTCCATTCGGGTCCATTTCATTCCATTCCTTCCCATTCGGGTCCGTACCGTTCCATTCCATTCCATTCGGGTCCATTCCGTTTCATTCCATTACATTCGGGTCCGTTCCGTTGCATTCCATTCCATTCGGGTCCGTTCCATTCCATTCCATTCCATTCGGGTCTGTTCCGTTCCATTCCATTCCACTGGGTGACGTTCTGTTCCTTTCCATTACATTCCTTTCGGGTCCGTTCCCTTCCATTCCATTCCATTCGGGTCCATGCCATTGCATTTCATTCCATTCGGGTCCATTTGATTCCATTACATTCCATTCGGGTCGATGCCATTCCATTCCATTCCATTGAGGTAAACTCCATTCCATTCGGATCCATTCCATTCCATTCCACTACATTACATTCCATTCCATTCCAGTCCATTCCATTCCATTCCACTCAATTCCATTCCATTTCATTCGGGTCCATTCCATTCCATTCCGTTCCATTCGGTTCCATTCCGTTCCATTCAGGTCCATCCCATTGCATTCCACTCCATTCCATTCCTTTCAGGAAAATTCCATTCAATTCTGTTCCATTCCATTCCATTCCATTCCATTCGGTTCCATTCCATTCCATTCCATTCCGTTCCATTCCGGTCCATTCCATTCCATTCCATTCAATTCCATTCCGTTCCATTCGGGTCCATTCCATTCCATTCCATTCCATTCGGGTCCGTTCCATTCCATTATATTCCATTGGAGTCCCTTCCGTTCCATTACATTCCATTCGGGTCCGTTCCATTCCATTCCATTCCATTCCATTCCATTCCGGTCCATTCCGTTCCATTCCATTCCATTCCGCTCCATTCCGTTCCATTCCACTCCATTCGGGTCCCTTCCGTTCCATTCCATTCCATTCGTGTCCCTTTCATTCCATTCCATTCCATTCGGGTCCATTTCGTTCCATTCCATTTCTTTTGGGTCCATTCCGTTCCATTCCATTCCATTCGGGTCCATTCCATTCCATTCGTGTCCTTTCCGTTCCATTCCGTTCCATTCGGGTCCATTCCGTTCCATTCCGTTCCATTCGGGTCCATTCCGTTCCATTCCATTCCATTCCATTCGGGTCCATTTCGTTCCATTCCTTCCCATTCGGGTCCGTACCGTTCCATTCCATTCCATTCGGGTCCATTCCGTTTCATTCCATTACATTCGGGTCCGTTCCATTGCATTCCGTTCCATTCGGGTCCGTTCCATTCCATTCCATTCCATTCGGGTCTGTTCCGTTCCATTCCATTCCATTGGGTGCCGTTCTGTTCCATTCCATTACATTCCTTTCGGGTCCGTTCCCTTCCATTCCATTCCATTCGGGTCCATGCCATTGCATTTCATTCCATTCGGGTCCATTTCATTCCATTACATTCCATTCGGGTCGATGCCATTCCATTCCATTCCATTGAGGTCCACTCCATTCCATTCGGGTCCATTCCATTCCATTCCTCTACATTACATTCCATTCCATTCCAGTCCATTCCATTCCATTCCACTCAATTCCATTCCATTTCATTCGGGTCCATTCCATTCCATTCCGTTCCATTCGGGTCCATTCCGTTCCATTCAGGTCCATCCCATTGCATTCCATTCCATTCCATTCCTTTCAGGAAAATTCCATTCAATTCCGTTCCATTCCATTCCATTCCATTCCATTCGGTTCCATTCCATTCCATTCCATTCCATTCCGGTCCATTCCATTCCATTCCATTCAATTCCATTCCGTTCCATTCGGGTCCATTCCATTCCATTCCATTCCATTCGGGTCTGTTCCATTCCATTATATTCCATTGGAGTCCCTTCCGTTCCATTACATTCCATTCGGGTCCGTTCCATTCCATTCCATTCCATTCCATTCCATTCCATTCCATTCCATTCCGGTCCATTCCGTTCCATTCCATTCCATTCCGCTCCATTCCATTCCATTCCACTCCATTCGGGTCCCCTCCGTTCCATTCCATTCCATTCGTGTCCCTTTCATTCCATTCCATTCCATTCGGGTCCATTCCGTTCCATTCCATTTCTTTTGGGTCCATTCCGTTCCATTCCATTCCATTCGGGTCCATTCCATTCCATTCGTGTCCTTTCCGTTCCATTCCGTTCCATTCGGGTCCATTCCGTTCCATTCCGTTCCATTCGGGTCCATTCCGTTCCATTCCATTCCATTCCATTCGGGTCCATTTCGTTCCATTCCTTCCCATTCGGGTCCGTACCGTTCCATTCAATTCCATTCGGGACTGTTCCATACCATTCCATTCCATTTTGTTCCGTTCTGTTCCATTCCATTCCATTCTGGTCCGTTACCTTCCATTCCATTCCATACGGGTCCATTCCTCTCCATTCCGTTCCACTGAGGTTCATTCCATTCCGTTCGGGTCCATTCCATTCCATTCCATTCCATTCCATTCCGTTCCATTCCGTTCAATTCCATTCAATTCCATTCCATTCCATTCGGGTCCATTCCATTCCATTTTGTCCATTGCATTCCATTCGGGTCCGTTAACTTCCACTCAATTCCATTCGGGTCCATTCCATTGCATTTCATTACATTCGGGTCCATTCCGTTCCACTGCATTCCATTCGGGTCCATTCCATTCCATTCCATTCCATTTGGGTCCATTCCATGGCATTCCATTCCATTCGTGTGCATTCCATTCCATTCCGTTCCATTCGGGTCCATTGCATTCCATTCCATTCCGGTCCATTCCATTCCATTCCATTCCATTCCATTCCCGTCCATTCGGGTCCATTCCATTCCATTCCATTCGTGTCCATTCCATTCCATTCCGTTTCATTCGGTTCCATTCCACTCCATTCAGGTCCATTCCATTCCATTCCATTCCGTTCGATTCCATTCCATTCGTGTCCATTCCTTTCCATTCCATTCCATTCGGGTCCGTTCCATTCCATTCCATTCCATTCGGGTCCATTCCGTTCCATTCCATTCCATACGAGTCCATTCCATTCCATTCCATTCCATTCCATTCCATTCCGGTCCATTCCATTCCATTCATTCCTTTCGGGTACGTTCCGTTCCATTCCATTCCATTCTGGTCCATTCCATTCCATTCCACTAGGGTCCATTCCATTCCATTCCATTCCATTCGGGTCCATTCCATTCCATTCCATTCCACTCGGGTCCATTCCATTCCATTCCATTCCATTCGTTTTCATTCCATTCCATTCCCTTCCATTCGGGTCCATTCCGTTCCATTCCATTCCATTCGGTTCCATTCCGCTCTATTCCATTCCATTCGGGTCCATTCCGTTCCATTCCATTCCATTAGTTTCCCTTTCGTTCCATTCCATTCCATTCGAGTCCATTCCATTCCCTTCCGTTCCATCCGGGTCAATTCCGTTCCATTCCATTACATTCCGGTCCGTTCCGTTGCATTCCGTTCCATTCGGGTCCCTTCCATTCCATTCCATTCCATTCGTGTCTGTTCCGTTCCATTCCATTCCATTGGGTTCCGTTCTGTTCCATTCAATTACATTCCATTCGGGTCCGTTCCCTTCCATTTCATTCCATTCGGGTCCATGCCATTGCATTTCATTCCATTCGGGTCCATTTCGTTCCATTACATTCCATTCGGGTCGATGCCATTCCATTCCATTCCATTGAGGTCCACTCCATTCCATTCGGGTCCATTCCATTCCATTCAATTCCATTCCATTCCATTCCATTCCATTCCATTCCATTCCAGTCCATTCCATTCCATTCCGCTCAATTCCATTCCATTTCATTCGGGTCCATTCCATTTCATTCGGGTCCATTCCATTCCATTCCGTTCCATTCGGGTCCATTCCGTTCCATTCAGGTGCATGCCATTGTATTCCATTCCATTCCATTCCATTCTGGTCCGTTGCATTCCATTCCATTTCTTTCAGGTAAATTCCATTCCATTCGGTTCCATTCCATTCCATTCCATTCCATTCGGTTCCATTCCATTCCATTCCATTCCATTCCGGTCCATTCCATTCCATTCAATTCCATTCCGTTCCATTCGGGTCCATTCCATTCCATTCCATTCCATTCGGGTCCATTCCATTCCATTATATTCCATTGGAGTCCCTTCCGTTCCATTACATTCCATTCGGGTCCGTTGCATTCCATTCCATTCCATTCCATTCCATTCCGCTCCATTCCGTTCCATTCCACTCCATTCGGGTCCATTCCGTGCCATTCCATTCCATTCGTGTCCCTTCCATTCCATTCCACTCCATTCGGGTCCATTCCGTTCCATTCCATTTCTTTTGGGTCCATTCCGTTCCATTCCATTCCACTCGGGTCCCTTCTGTTCCATTCCATTCCATTCCATTCGTGTCCCTTCCATTCCATTCCATTCCATTCGGGTCCATTCCGTTCCATTCCATTCCATTCCATTCGTGTCCCTTCCATTCCATTCCATTCCATTCGGGTCCATTCCGTTCCATTCCGTTCCATTCGGGTCCATTCCGTTCCTTTCCATTCCATTCCATTCGGGTCCATTTCGTTCCATTCCGTCCCATTCGGGTCCGTACCGTTCCATTCCATTCCATTCGGGACTGTTCCATACCATTCCATTCCATTTTGTTCCGTTCTGTTCCATTCCATTCCATTCTGGTCCGTTACCTTCCATTCCATTCCATACGGGTCCATTCCATTCCATTCCGTTCCACTGAGGTTCATTCCATTCCGTTCGGGTCCATTCCATTCCATTTTGTCCATTGCATTCCATTCGGGTCCGTTAACTTCCACTCAATTCCATTCGGGTCCATTCCATTTCATTTCATTCCATTCGGGTCCATTCCGTTCCATTGCATTCCATTCGGGTCCATTCAATTCCATTCCATTCCATTCGGGTCCATTCCATGACATTCCATTCCATTCGTGTGCATTCCATTCCATTCCGTTCCATTCGGGTCCATTCCATTCCATTCCATTCGGGTCCATTCCATTCCATTCCATTCCATTCGTGTCCATTCCATTCCATTCCGTTTCATTCGGTTCCATTCCACTCCATTCAGGTCCATTCCATTCCATTCCATTCAGTTCCATTCCATTCCATTCGTGTCCATTCCTTTCCATTCCATTCCGTTCGGGTCCGTTCCATTCCATTCCATTCCATTCGGGTCCATTCCGTTCCATTCCATTCCATTCGTGTCCATTCCATTCCATTCCATTCCTTTCGGGTACATTCCGTTCCATTCCATTCCATTCTGGTCCATTCCATTCCATTCCACTCGGGTCCATTCCATTCCATTCCATTCCATTCGGGTCCATTCCATTCCATTCCATTCCACTCGGGTCCATTCCATTCCATTCCATTCCATTCCTTTCGTTTCCTTTCCATTCCATTCCATTCCATTCGGGTCCTTTCCATTCCATTTGGGTCCATTCCGTTCCATTCCATTCCATTCGGTTCCATTCCGCTCTATTCCATTCCAATCGGGTCCATTCCGTTCCATTCCATTCCATTCCATTAGTTTCCCTTCCGTTCCATTCCATTCCATTCCATTCGGGTCCATTCCGTTCCATTCCATTACATTCGGGTCCGTTCCGTTGCATTCTGTTCCATTCTGGTCCGTTCCATTCCATTCCATTCCATTCGGTTCTGTTCCGTTCCATTCCATTCCATTGGGTTCCGTTCTGTTCCATTCCATTACATTCCATTCGGGTCCGTTCCCTTCCATTCCATTCGATTCGGGTCCATGCCGTTGCATTTCATTCCATTCGGGTCCAATTCATTCCATTACATTCCATTCGGTCGATGCCATTCCATTCCATTCCATTGAGGTCCACTCCATTCCATTCGGGTCCATTCCATTCCATTCCACTACATTACATTCCATTCCATTCCAGTTCATTCCGTTCCATTCCACTCAATTCCATTCCATTTCATTCGGGTCCATTCCATTCCATTCCGTTCCATTCGGGTCCATTCCGTTCCATTCAGGTCCATCCCGTTGCATTCCATTCCATTCCATTCCATTCCGGTCCATTCCATCCCATTCCATTCCTTTCAGGTAAATTCCATTCAATTCCGTTCCATTCCATTCCATTCCATTCCGTTCGGGTCCATTCCATTCCATTTTGTCCATTGCATTCCATTCGGGTCCGTTAACTTCCACTCAATTCCATTCGGGTCCATTCCATTTCATTTCATTCCATTCGGGTCCATTCCGTTCCATTCCATTCCATTCGGGTCCATTTCGTTCCATTCCTTCCCATTCGGGTCCGTACCGTTCCATTCCATTCCATTCGGGTCCATTCCGTTTCATTCCATTACATTCGGGTCCGTTCCATTGCATTCCGTTCCATTCGGGTCCGTTCCATTCCATTCCATTCCATTTGGGTCTGTTCCGTTCCATTCCATTCCATTGGGTGCCGTTCTGTTCCATTCCATTACATTCCTTTCGGGTCCGTTCCCTTCCATTCCATTCCATTCGGGTCCATGCCGTTGCATTTCATTCCATTCGGGTCCATTTCATTCCATTACATTCCATTCGGGTCGATGCCATTCCATTCCATTCCATTTAGGTCCACTCCATTCCATTCGGGTCCATTCCATTCCATTCCTCTACATTACATTCCATTCCATTCCAGTCCATTCCATTCCATTCCACTCAATTCCATTCCATTTCATTCGGGTCCATTCCATTCCATTCCGTTCCATTCGGGTCCATTCCGTTCCATTCAGGTCCATCCCATTGCATTCCATTCCATTCCATTCCTTTCAGGAAAATTCCATTCAATTCCGTTCCATTCCATTCCATTCCATTCCATTCGGTTCCATTCCATTCCATTCCATTCCATTCCGGTCCATTCCATTCCATTCCATTCAATTCCATTCCGTTCCATTCGGGTCCATTCCATTCCATTCGGGTCTGTTCCATTCCATTATATTCCATTGGAGTCCCTTCCGTTCCATTACATTCCATTCGGGTCCGTTCCATTCCATTCCATTCCATTCCATTCCATTCCATTCCATTCCGGTCCATTCCGTTCCATTCCATTCCATTCCGCTCCATTCCGTTCCATTCCACTCCATTCGGGTCCCCTCCGTTCCATTCCATTCCATTCGTGTCCCTTTCATTCCATTCCATTCCATTCGGGTCCATTCCATTCCATTCCACTACATTACATTCCATTCCATTCCAGTCCATTCCATTCCATTCCACTCAATTCCATTCCATTTCATTCGGGTCCATTCCATTCCATTCCGTTCCATTTGGGTCCATTCCGTTCCATTCAGGTCCATCCCATTGCATTCCATTCCATTCCATTCCTTTCAGGAAAATTCCATTCAATTCCGTTCCATTCCATTCCATTCCATTCCATTCGGTTCCATTCCATTCCATTCCATTCCATTCCGGTCCATTCCATTCCATTCCATTCAATTCCATTCCGTTCCATTCGGGTCCATTCCATTCCATTCCATTCCATTCGGGTCCGTTCCATTCCATTATATTCCATTGGAGTCCCTTCCGTTCCATTACATTCCATTCGGGTCCGTTCCATTCCATTCCATTCCATTCCATTCCATTCCATTCCATTCCGGTCCATTCCGTTCCATTCCATTCCATTCCGCTCCATTCCATTCCATTCCACTCCATTCGGGTCCCCTCCGTTCCATTCCATTCCATTCGTGACCCTTTCATTCCATTCCATTCCATTCGGGTCCATTCCGTTCCATTCCATTTCTTTTGGGTCCATTCCGTTCCATTCCATTCCATTCGGGTCCATTCCATTCCATTCGTGTCCTTTCCGTTCCATTCCGTTCCATTCGGGTCCATTCCGTTCCATTCCGTTCCATTCCATTCGGGTCCATTTCGTTCCATTCCTTTCCATTCGGGTCCGTACCGTTCCATTCCATTCCATTCGGGACTGTTCCATACCATTCCATTCCATTTTGTTCCGTTCTGTTCCATTCCATTCCATTCTGGTCCGTTACCTTCCATTCCATTCCATACGGGTCCATTCCTCTCCATTCCGTTCCACTGAGGTTCATTCCATTCCGTTCGGGTCCATTCCATTCCATTCCATTCCATTCCATTCCATTCCATTCCGTTCCATTCCGTTCAATTCCATTCAATTCCATTCCATTCCATTCGGGTCCATTCCATTCCATTTTGTCCATTGCATTCCATTCGGGTCCGTTAACTTCCACTCAATTCCATTCGGGTCCATTCCATTGCATTTCATTCCATTCGGGTCCATTCCGTTCCACTGCATTCCATTCGGGTCCATTCCATTCCATTCCATTCCATTTGGGTCCATTCCATGGCATTCCATTCCATTCGTGTGCATTCCATTCCATTCCGTTCCATTCGGGTCCATTGCATTCCATTCCATTCCGGTCCATTCCTTTCCATTCCATTCCATTCCATTCCATTCCATTCCCGTCCATTCGGGTCCATTCCATTCCATTCCATTCGTGTCCATTCCATTCCATTCCGTTTCATTCGGTTCCATTGCACTCCATTCAGGTCCATTCCATTCCATTCCATTCCGTTCGATTCCATTCCATTCGTGTCCATTCCTTTCCATTCCATTCCATTCGGGTCCGTTCCATTCCATTCCATTCCATTCGGGTCCATTCCGTTCCATTCCATTCCATACGAGTCCATTCCATTCCATTCCTTTCCATTCCATTCCATTCCGGTCCATTCCATTCCATTCATTCCTTTCGGGTACGTTCGGTTCCATTCCATTCCATTCTGGTCCATTCCATTCCATTCCACTTGGGTCCATTCCATTCCATTCCATTCCATTCGGGTCCATTCCATTCCATTCCATTCATTTCCGTTCCGTTCCATTCCATTCCATTCCATTCGGTTCCATTCCTTTCCATCCCATTCCATTCGGGTCCCTTCCGTTCCATTCCAATCCATTCGTGTAGATTCCATTCCATTCCATTCCATTTGTGTCCCTTCCGTTCCATTCCATTCCGTTCGGGTCCATTCCGTTCCATTCCATTCCATTCGGGTCCATTACATTCCATTCGTGTCCTTTCCGTTCCATTCCGTTCCATTCGGGTCCATTCCGTTCCATTCCGTTCCATTCGGGTCCATTCCGTTCCATTCCATTCCATTCCATTCGGGTCCATTTCGTTCCATTCCTTCCCATTCGGGTCCGTACCGTTCCATTCCATTCCATTCGGGACTGTTCCATACCATTCCATTCCATTTTGTTCCGTTCTGTTCCATTCCATTCCATTCTGGTCCGTTACCTTCCATTCCATTCCATACGGGTCCATTCCTCTCCATTCCGTTCCACTGAGGTTCATTCCATTCCGTTCGGGTCCATTCCATTCCATTCCATTCCATTCCATTCCGTTAAATTCCATTCAATTCCATTCCATTCCATTCGGGTCCATTCCATTCCATTTTGTCCATTGCACTCCATTCGGGTCCGTTAACTTCCACTCAATTCCATTCGGGTCCATTCCATTGCATTTCATTACATTCGGGTCCATTCCGTTCCACTGCATTCCATTCGGGTCCATTCCATTCCATTCCATTCCATTTGGGTCCATTCCATGACATTCCATTCCATTCGTGTGCATTCCATTCCATTCCGTTCCATTCGGGTCCATTGCATTCCATTCCATTCCGGTCCATTCCATTCCATTCCATTCCATTCCATTCCGGTCCATTCGGCTCCATTCCATTCCATTCCATTCGTGTCCATTCCATTCCATTCCGTTTCATTCGGTTCCATTCCACTCCATTCAGGTCCATTCCATTACATTCCATTCCTTTCCATTCCATTCCATTCGGGTCCATTCCTTTCCATTCCATTCCATTCCATTCCTTTCCGTTCCATTCCATTCCATTACGTTCCATTCCATCCCATTCATTCCTTTCGGGTACGTTCCGTTCCATTCCATTCCATTCTGGTCCATTCCATTCCATTCCACTCGGGTCCATTCCATTCCATTCCGTACCATTCGGGTCCATTCCATTTCGTTCCACTCCACTCGGGTCCATTCCATTCCATTCCATTCCATTCGTTTCCATTCTATTCCATTCCCTTCCATTCGGGTCCATTCCGTTCCATTCCATTCCATTCGGTTCCATTCCGCTCTATTCCATTCCATTCGGGTCCATTCCGTTCCATTCCATTCCATTAGTTTCCCTTCCGTTCCATTGCATTCCATTCGAGTCCATTCCGTTCCCTTCCGTTCCATTCGGGTCCATTACGTTCCATTCCATTACATTCGGGTCCGTTCCGTTGCATTCCGTTCCATTCGGGTCCCTTCCATTCCATTCCATTCCATTCCATTCGTGTCTGTTCCGTTCCATTCCATTCCATTGGGTTCCGTTCTGTTCCATTCCATTACATTCCATTCGGGTCCGTTCCCTTCCATTCCATTCCATTCGGGTCCATGCCGTTGCATTTCATTCCATTCGGGTCCATTTCGTTCCATTACATTCCATTCGGGTCGATGCCATTCCATTCCATTCCATTGAGGTCCACTCCATTCCATTCGGGTCCATTCCATTCCATTCCATTCCATTCCATTCCAGTCCATTCCATTCCGTTCCATTCGGGTCCATTCCATTTCATTCGGGTCCATTCCATTCCATTCCGTTCCATTCGGGTCCATTCCGTTCCATTCGGGTCCATCCCATTCCATTCCATTCCATTCCATTCGGGTCCATGCCGTTGCATTTCATTCCATTCGGGTCCATTTCATTCCATTACATTCCATTCGGGTCGATGCCATTCCATTCCATTCCACTGAGGTCCACTCCATTCCATTCGGGTCCATTCCATTCCATTCCACTACCTTACATTCCATTCCATTCCAGTCCATTCCATTCCATTCCACTCAATTCCATTCCATTTCATTCGGGTCCATTCCATTCCATCCCGTTCCATTCGGGTCCATTCGGTTCCATTCAGGTCCATCCCATTGCATTCCATTCCATTCCATTCCTTTCAGGAAAATTCCATTCAAATCCGTTCCATTCCATTCCATTCCATTCCATTCGGTTCCATTCCATTCCATTCCATTCCATTCCGGTCCATTCCATTCCATTCCATTCCATTCCATTCCATTCCACTCGGGTCCATTCCATTCCATTCCGTACCATTCGGGTCCATTCCATTTCGTTCCATTCCACTCGGGTCCATTCCATTCCATTCCATTCCATTCGTTTCCATTCTATTCCATTCCCTTCCATTCGGGTCCATTCCGTTCCATTCCATTCCATTCGGTTCCATTCCGCTCTATTCCATTCCATTCGGGTCCATTCCGTTCCATTCCATTCCATTAGTTTCCCTTCCGTTCCATTGCATTCCATTCGAGTCCATTCCGTTCCCTTCCGTTCCATTCGGGTCCATTACGTTCCATTCCATTACATTCGGGTCCTTTCCGTTGCATTCCGTTCCATTCGGGTCCCTTCCATTCCATTCCATTCCATTCCATTCCATTCGTGTCTGTTCCGTTCCATTCCATTCCATTGGGTTCCGTTCTGTTCCATTCCATTACATTCCATTCGGGTCCGTTCCCTTCCATTCCATTCCATTCGGGTCCATGCCGTTGCATTTCATTCCATTCGGGTCCATTTCGTTCCATTACATTCCATTCGGGTCGATGCCATTCCATTCCATTCCATTGAGGTCCACTCCATTCCATTCGGGTCCATTCCATTCCATTCCATTCCATTCCATTCCAGTCCATTCCATTCCGTTCCATTCGGGTCCATTCCATTTCATTCGGGTCCATTCCATTCCATTCCGTTCCATTCGGGTCCATTCCGTTCCATTCGGGTCCATCCCATTCCATTCCATTCCATTCCATTCGGGTCCATGCCGTTGCATTTCATTCCATTCGGGTCCATTTCATTCCATTACATTCCATTCGGGTCGATGCCATTCCATTCCATTCCACTGAGGTCCACTCCATTCCATTCGGGTCCATTCCATTCCATTCCACTACCTTACATTCCATTCCATTCCAGTCCATTCCATTCCATTCCACTCAATTCCATTCCATTTCATTCGGGTCCATTCCATTCCATCCCGTTCCATTCGGGTCCATTCGGTTCCATTCAGGTCCATCCCATTGCATTCCATTCCATTCCATTCCTTTCAGGAAAATTCCATTCAAATCCGTTCCATTCCATTCCATTCCATTCCATTCCATTCGGTTCCATTCCATTCCATTCCATTCCATTCCGGTCCATTCCATTCCATTCCATTCCATTCCATTCCATTCCGTTCCATTCGGGTCCATTCCATTCCATTCCATTCCATTCGGGTCCATTCCATTCCATTATATTCCATTGGAGTCCCTTCCGTTCCATTACATTCCATTCGGGTCCGTTCCATTCCATTCCATTCCATTCCATTCCATTCCATTCCGGTCCATTCCGTTCCATTCCATTCCATTCCGCTCCATTCCGTTCCATTCCACTCCATTCGGGTCCCTTCCGTTCCATTCCATTCCATTCGTGTCCCTTTCATTCCATTCCATTCCATTCGGGTCCATTCCGTTCCATTCCATTTCTTTTGGGTCCATTCCGTTCCATTCCATTCCATTCGGGTCCATTCCATTCCATTCGTGTCCTTTCCGTTCCATTCCGTTCAATTCGGGTCCATTCCGTTCCATTCCGTTCCATTCGGGTCCATTCCGTTCCATTCCATTCCATTCCATTCGGGTCCATTTCATTCCATTCCTTCCCATTCGGGTCCGTACCGTTCCATTCCATTCCATTCGGGTCCATTCCGTTTCATTCCATTACATTCGGGTCCGTTCCGTTGCATTCCATTCCATTCGGGTCCATTCCGTTGCATTCCATTCCATTCGGGTCCGTTCCATTCCATTCCATTCCATTCGGGTCTGTTCCGTTCCATTCCATTCCACTGCGTGACGTTCTGTTCCTTTCCATTACATTCCTTTCGGGTCCGTTCCCTTCCATTCCATTCCATTCGGGTCCATGCCATTGCATTTCATTCCATTCGGGTCCATTTGATTCCATTACATTCCATTCGGGTCGATGCCATTCCATTCCATTCCATTGAGGTAAACTCCATTCCATTCGGATCCATTCCTTTCCATTCCACTACATTACATTCCATTCCATTCCAGTCCATTCCATTCCATTCCACTCAATTCCATTCCATTTCATTCGGGTCCATTCCATTCCATTCCGTTCCATTCGGGTCCATTCCGTTCCATTCAGGTCCATCCCATTGCATTCCATTCCATTCCATTCCTTTCAGGAAAATTCCATTCAATTCTGTTCCATTCCATTCCATTCCATTCCATTCGGTTCCATTCCATTCCATTCCATTCCGTTCCATTCCGGTCCATTCCATTCCATTCCATTCAATTCCATTCCGTTCCATTCGGGTCCATTCCATTCCATTCCATTCCATTCGGGTCCGTTCCATTCCATTATATTCCATTGGAGTCCCTTCCGTTCCATTACATTCCATTCGGGTCCGTTCCATTCCATTCCATTCCATTCCATTCCATTCCGGTCCATTCCGTTCCATTCCATTCCATTCCGCTCCATTCCGTTCCATTCCACTCCATTCGGGTCCCTTCCGTTCCATTCCATTCCATTCGTGTCCCTTTCATTCCATTCCATTCCATTCGGGTCCATTTCGTTCCATTCCATTTCTTTTGGGTCCATTCCGTTCCATTCCATTCCATTCGGGTCCATTCCATTCCATTCGTGTCCTTTCCGTTCCATTCCGTTCCATTCGGGTCCATTCCGTTCCATTCCGTTCCATTCGGGTCCATTCCGTTCCATTCCATTCCATTCCATTCGGGTCCATTTCGTTCCATTCCTTCCCATTCGGGTCCGTACCGTTCCATTCCATTCCATTCGGGTCCATTCCGTTTCATTCCATTACATTCGGGTCCGTTCCATTGCATTCCGTTCCATTCGGGTCCGTTCCATTCCATTCCATTCCATTCGGGTCTGTTCCGTTCCATTCCATTCCATTGGGTGCCGTTCTGTTCCATTCCATTACATTCCTTTCGGGTCCGTTCCCTTCCATTCCATTCCATTCGGGTCCATGCCATTGCATTTCATTCCATTCGGGTCCATTTCATTCCATTACATTCCATTCGGGTCGATGCCATTCCATTCCATTCCATTGAGGTCCACTCCATTCCATTCGGGTCCATTCCATTCCATTCCTCTACATTACATTCCATTCCATTCCAGTCCATTCCATTCCATTCCACTCAATTCCATTCCATTTCATTCGGGTCCATTCCATTCCATTCCGTTCCATTCGGGTCCATTCCGTTCCATTCAGGTCCATCCCATTGCATTCCATTCCATTCCATTCCTTTCAGGAAAATTCCATTCAATTCCGTTCCATTCCATTCCATTCCATTCCATTCGGTTCCATTCCATTCCATTCCGGTCCATTCCATTCCATTCCATTCAATTCCATTCCGTTCCATTCGGGTCCATTCCATTCCATTCCATTCCATTCGGGTCTGTTCCATTCCATTATATTCCATTGGAGTCCCTTCCGTTCCATTACATTCCATTCGGGTCCGTTCCATTCCATTCCATTCCATTCCATTCCATTCCATTCCATTCCGGTCCATTCCGTTCCATTCCATTCCATTCCGCTCCATTCCATTCCATTCCACTCCATTCGGGTCCCCTCCGTTCCATTCCATTCCATTCGTGTCCCTTTCATTCCATTCCATTCCATTCCATTCGGGTCCATTCCGTTCCATTCCATTTCTTTTGGGTCCATTCCGTTCCATTCCATTCCATTCGGGTCCATTCCATTCCATTCGTGTCCTTTCCGTTCCATTCCGTTCCATTCGGGTCCATTCCGTTCCATTCCGTTCCATTCGGGTCCATTCCGTTCCATTCCATTCCATTCCATTCGGGTCCATTTCGTTCCATTCCTTCCCATTCGGGTCCGTACCGTTCCATTCAATTCCATTCGGGACTGTTCCATACCATTCCATTCCATTTTGTTCCGTTCTGTTCCATTCCATTCCATTCTGGTCCGTTACCTTCCATTCCATTCCATACGGGTCCATTCCTCTCCATTCCGTTCCACTGAGGTTCATTCCATTCCGTTCGGGTCCATTCCATTCCATTCCATTCCATTCCATTCCGTTCCATTCCGTTCAATTCCATTCAATTCCATTCCATTCCATTCGGGTCCATTCCATTCCATTTTGTCCATTGCATTCCATTCGGGTCCGTTAACTTCCACTCAATTCCATTCGGGTCCATTCCATTGCATTTCATTCCATTCGGGTCCATTCCGTTCCACTGCATTCCATTCGGGTCCATTCCATTCCATTCCATTCCATTTGGGTCCATTCCATGGCATTCCATTCCATTCGTGTGCATTCCATTCCATTCCGTTCCATTCGGGTCCATTGCATTCCATTCCATTCCGGTCCATTCGATTCCATTCCATTCCCGTCCATTCGGGTCCATTCCATTCCATTCCATTCGTGTCCATTCCATTACATTCCGTTTCATTCGGTTCCATTCCACTCCATTCAGGTCCATTCCATTCCATTCCATTCCGTTCGATTCCATTCCATTCGTGTCCATTCCTTTCCATTCCATTCCATTCGGGTCCGTTCCATTCCATTCCATTCCATTCGGGTCCATTCCGTTCCATTCCATTCCATACGAGTCCATTCCATTCCATTCCATTCCATTCCATTCCATTCCGGTCCATTCCATTCCATTCATTCCTTTCGGGTACGTTCCGTTCCATTCCATTCCATTCTGGTCCATTCCATTCCATTCCACTAGGGTCCATTCCATTCCATTCCATTCCATTCGGGTCCATTCCATTCCATTCCATTCCACTCGGGTCCATTCCATTCCATTCCATTCCATTCGTTTCCATTCTATTCCATTCCCTTCCATTCGGGTCCATTCCGTTCCATTCCATTCCATTCGGTTCCATTCCGCTCTATTCCATTCCATTCGGGTCCATTCCGTTCCATTCCATTCCATTAGTTTCCCTTCCGTTCCATTCCATTCCATTCGAGTCCATTCCATTCCCTTCCGTTCCATCCGGGTCAATTCCGTTCCATTCCATTACATTCCGGTCCGTTCCGTTGCATTCCGTTCCATTCGGGTCCCTTCCATTCCATTCCATTCCATTCGTGTCTGTTCCGTTCCATTCCATTCCATTGGGTTCCGTTCTGTTCCATTCCATTACATTCCATTCGGGTCCGTTCCCTTCCATTACATTCCATTCGGGTCGATGCCATTCCATTCCATTCCATTGAGGTCCACTCCATTCCATTCGGGTCCATTCCATTCAATTCCATTCCATTCCATTCCATTCCATTCCATTCCATTCCAGTCCATTCCATTCCATTCCACTCAATTCCATTCCATTTCATTCGGGTCCATTCCATTTCATTCGGGTCCATTCCATTCCATTCCGTTCCATTCGGGTCCATTCCGTTCCATTCAGGTGCATCCCATTGTATTCCATTCCATTCCATTCCATTCTGGTCCGTTGCATTCCATTCCATTTCTTTCAGGTAAATTCCATTCCATTCGGTTCCATTCCATTCCATTCCATTCCATTCGGTTCCATTCCATTCCATTCCATTCCATTCCGGTCCATTCCATTCCATTCAATTCCATTCCGTTCCATTCGGGTCCATTCCATTCCATTCCATTCCATTCGGGTCCATTCCATTCCATTATATTCCATTGGAGTCCCTTCCGTTCCATTACATTCCATTCGGGTCCGTTGCATTCCATTCCATTCCATTCCATTCCATTCCGCTCCATTCCGTTCCATTCCACTCCATTCGGGTCCATTCCGTGCCATTCCATTCCATTCGTGTCCCTTCCATTCCATTCCACTCCATTCGGGTCCATTCCGTTCCATTCCATTTCTTTTGGGTCCATTCCGTTCCATTCCATTCCACTCGGGTCCCTTCTGTTCCATTCCATTCCATTCCATTCGTGTCCCTTCCATTCCATTCCATTCCATTCGGGTCCATTCCGTTCCATTCCATTCCATTCCATTCGTGTCCCTTCCATTCCATTCCATTCCATTCGGGTCCATTCCGTTCCATTCCGTTCCATTCGGGTCCATTCCGTTCCTTTCCATTCCATTCCATTCGGGTCCATTTCGTTCCATTCCGTCCCATTCGGGTCCGTACCGTTCCATTCCATTCCATTCGGGACTGTTCCATACCATTCCATTCCATTTTGTTCCGTTCTGTTCCATTCCATTCCATTCTGGTCCGTTACCTTCCATTCCATTCCATACGGGTCCATTCCATTCCATTCCGTTCCACTGAGGTTCATTCCATTCCGTTCGGGTCCATTCCATTCCATTTTGTCCATTGCATTCCATTCGGGTCCGTTAACTTCCACTCAATTCCATTCGGGTCCATTCCATTTCATTTCATTCCATTCGGGTCCATTCCGTTCCATTGCATTCCATTCGGGTCCATTCAATTCCATTCCATTCCATTCGGGTCCATTCCATGACATTCCATTCCATTCGTGTGCATTCCATTCCATTCCGTTCCATTCGGGTCCATTCCATTCCATTCCATTCTTGTCCATTCCATTCCATTCCATTCCATTCGTGTCCATTCCATTCCATTCCGTTTCATTCGGTTCCATTCCACTCCATTCAGGTCCATTCCATTCCATTCCATTCAGTTCCATTCCATTCCATTCGTGTCCATTCCTTTCCATTCCATTCCGTTCGGGTCCGTTCCATTCCATTCCATTCCATTCGGGTCCATTCCGTTCCATTCCATTCCATTCGTGTCCATTCCATTCCATTCCATTCCTTTCGGGTACATTTCGTTCCATTCCATTCCATTCTGGTCCATTCCATTCCATTCCACTCGGGTCCATTCCATTCCATTCCATTCCATTCGGGTCCATTCCATTCCATTCCATTCCACTCGGGTCCATTCCATTCCATTCCATTCCATTCCTTTCGTTTCCTTTCCATTCCATTCCATTCCATTCGGGTCCTTTCCATTCCATTTGGGTCCATTCCGTTCCATTCCATTCCATTCGGGTCCATTCCGCTCTATTCCATTCCAATCGGGTCCATTCCGTTCCATTCCATTCCATTCCATTAGTTTCCCTTCCGTTCCATTCCATTCCATTCCATTCGGGTCCATTCCGTTCCATTCCATTACATTCGGGTCCGTTCCGTTGCATTCTGTTCCATTCTGGTCCGTTCCATTCCATTCCATTCCATTCGGTTCTGTTCCGTTCCATTCCATTCCATTGGGTTCCGTTCTGTTCCATTCCATTACATTCCATTCCGGTCCGTTCCCTTCCATTCCATTCGATTCGGGTCCATGCCGTTGCATTTCATTCCATTCGGGTCCAATTCATTCCATTACATTCCATTCGGTCGATGCCATTCCATTCCATTCCATTGAGGTCCACTCCATTCCATTCGGGTCCATTCCATTCCATTCCACTACATTACATTCCATTCCATTCCAGTTCATTCCGTTCCATTCCACTCAATTCCATTCCATTTCATTCGGGTCCATTCCATTCCATTCCGTTCCATTCGGGTCCATTCCGTTCCATTCAGGTCCATCCCGTTGCATTCCATTCCATTCCATTCCATTCCGGTCCATTCCATCCCATTCCATTCCTTTCAGGTAAATTCCATTCAATTCCGTTCCATTCCATTCCATTCCATTCCGTTCGGGTCCATTCCATTCCATTTTGTCCATTGCATTCCATTCGGGTCCGTTAACTTCCACTCAATTCCATTCGGGTCCATTCCATTTCATTTCATTCCATTCGGGTCCATTCCGTTCCATTCCATTCCATTCGGGTCCATTTCGTTCCATTCCTTCCCATTCGGGTCCGTACCGTTCCATTCCATTCCATTCGGGTCCATTCCGTTTCATTCCATTACATTCGGGTCCGTTCCATTGCATTCCGTTCCATTCGGGTCCGTTCCATTCCATTCCATTCCATTCGGGTCTGTTCCGTTCCATTCCATTCCATTGGGTGCCGTTCTGTTCCATTCCATTACATTCCTTTCGGGTCCGTTCCCTTCCATTCCATTCCATTCGGGTCCATGCCGTTGCATTTCATTCCATTCGGGTCGATTTCATTCCATTACATTCCATTCGGGTCGATGCCATTCCATTCCATTCCATTTAGGTCCACTCCATTCCATTCGGGTCCATTCCATTCCATTCCTCTACATTACATTCCATTCCATTCCAGTCCATTCCATTCCATTCCACTCAATTCCATTCCATTTCATTCGGGTCCATTCCATTCCATTCCGTTCCATTCGGGTCCATTCCGTTCCATTCAGGTCCATCCCATTGCATTCCATTCCATTCCATTCCTTTCAGGAAAATTCCATTCAATTCCGTTCCATTCCATTCCATTCCATTCCATTCGGTTCCATTCCATTCCATTCCATTCCATTCCGGTCCATTCCATTCCATTCCATTCAATTCCATTCCGTTCCATTCGGGTCCATTCCATTCCATTCCATTCCATTCCATTCGGGTCTGTTCCATTCCATTATATTCCATTGGAGTCCCTTCCGTTCCATTACATTCCATTCGGGTCCGTTCCATTCCATTCCATTCCATTCCATTCCATTCCATTCCATTCCGGTCCATTCCGTTCCATTCCATTCCATTCCGCTCCATTCCGTTCCATTCCACTCCATTCGGGTCCCCTCCGTTCCATTCCATTCCATTCGTGTCCCTTTCATTCCATTCCATTCCATTCGGGTCCATTCCGTTCCATTCCATTTCTTTTGGGTCCATTCCGTTCCATTCCATTCCATTCGGGTCCATTCCATTCCATTCGTGTCCTTTCCGTTCCATTCCGTTCCATTCGGGTCCATTCCGTTCCATTCCGTTCCATTCGGGTCCATTCCGTTCCATTCCATTCCATTCCATTCGGGTCCATTTCGTTCCATTCCTTCCCATTCGGGTCCGTACCGTTCCATTCAATTCCATTCGGGACTGTTCCATACCATTCCATTCCATTTTGTTCCGTTCTGTTCCATTCCATTCCATTCTGGTCCGTTACCTTCCATTGCATTCCATACGGGTCCATTCCTCTCCATTCCGTTCCACTGAGGTTCATTCCATTCCGTTCGGGTCCATTCCATTCCATTCCATTCCATTCCATTCCGTTCCATTCCGTTCAATTCCATTCAATTACATTCCATTCCATTCGGGTCCATTCCATTCCATTTTGTCCATTGCATTCCATTCGGGTCCGTTAACTTCCACTCAATTCCATTCGGGTCCATTCCATTGCATTTCATTACATTCGGGTCCATTCCGTTCCACTGCATTCCATTCGGGTCCATTTCATTCCATTCCATTCCATTTGGGTCCATTCCATGGCATTCCATTCCATTCGTGTGCATTCCATTCCATTCCGTTCCATTCGGGTCCATTGCATTCCATTCCATTCCGGTCCATTCCATTCCATTCCATTCCATTCCATTCCCGTCCATTCGGGTCCATTCCATTCCATTCCATTCGTGTCCATTCCATTCCATTCCGTTTCATTCGGTTCCATTCCACTCCATTCAGGTCCATTCCATTCCATTCCATTCCGTTCGATTCCATTCCATTCGTGTCCATTCCTTTCCATTCCATTCCATTCGGGTCCGTTCCATTCCATTCCATTCCATTCGGGTCCATTCCGTTCCATTCCATTCCATACGAGTCCATTCCATTCCATTCCGTTCCATTCCATTCCATTCCGGTCCATTCCATTCCATTCATTCCTTTCGGGTACGTTCCGTTCCATTCCATTCCATTCTGGTCCATTCCATTCCATTCCACTAGGGTCCATTCCATTCCATTCCATTCCATTCGGGTCCATTCCATTCCATTCCATTCCACTCGGGTCCATTCCATTCCATTCCATTCCATTCGTTTCCATTCCATTCCATTCCCTTCCATTCGGGTCCATTCCATTCCATTCCATTCCATTCGGTTCCATTCCTCTCTATTCCATTCCATTCGGGTCCATTCCGTTCCATTCCATTCCATTAGTTTCCCTTCCGTTCCATTCCATTCCATTCGAGTCCATTCCATTCCCTTCCGTTCCATCCGGGTCAATTCCGTTCCATTCCATTACATTCCGGTCCGTTCCGTTGCATTCCGTTCCATTCGGGTCCCTTCCATTCCATTCCATTCCATTCGTGTCTGTTCCGTTCCATTCCATTCCATTGGGTTCCGTTCTGTTCCATTCCATTACATTCCATTCGGGTCCGTTCCCTTCCATTCCATTCCATTCGGGTCCATGCCGTTGCATTTCATTCCATTCGGGTCCATTTCGTTCCATTACATTCCATTCGGGTCGATGCCATTCCAATCAATTCCATTGAGGTCCACTCCATTCCATTGGTTTCCATTCCATTCCATTCAATTCCATTCCATTCCATTCCATTCCATTCCATTCCATTCCATTCCACTCCATTCCATTCCATTCCACTCAATTCCATTCCATTTCATTCGGGTCCATTCCATTTCATTCGGGTCCATTCCATTCCATTCCGTTCCATTCGGGTCCATTCCGTTCCATTCAGGTGCATCCCATTGTATTCCATTCCATTCCATTCCATTCTGGTCCATTGCATTCCATTCCATTTCTTTCAGGTAAATTCCATTCCATTCGGTTCCATTCCATTCCATTCCATTCCATTCGGTTCCATTCCATTCCATTCCATTCCATTCCGGTCCATTCCATTCCATTCAATTCCATTCCGTTCCATTCGGGTCCATTCCATTCCATTCCATTCCATTCGGGTCCATTCCATTCCATTATATTCCATTGGAGTCCCTTCCGTTCCATTACATTCCATTCGGGTCCGTTGCATTCCATTCCATTCCATTCCATTCCATTCCATTCCATTCCGCTCCATTCCGTTCCATTCCACTCCATTCGGGTCCATTCCGTGCCATTCCATTCCATTCGTGTCCCTTCCATTCCATTCCACTCCATTCGGGTCCATTCCGTTCCATTCCATTTCTTTTGGGTCCATTCCGTTCCATTCCATTCCACTCGGGTCCCTTCTGTTCCATTCCATTCCATTCCATTCGTGTCCCTTCCATTCCATTCCATTCCATTCGGGTCCATTCCGTTCCATTCCATTCCATTCCATTCGTGTCCCTTCCATTCCATTCCATTCCATTCGGGTCCATTCCGTTCCATTCCGTTCCATTCGGGTCCATTCCGTTCCTTTCCATTCCATTCCATTCGGGTCCATTTCGTTCCATTCCGTCCCATTCGGGTCCGTACCGTTCCATTCCATTCCATTCGGGACTGTTCCATACCATTCCATTCCATTTTGTTCCGTTCTGTTCCATTCCATTCCATTCTGGTCCGTTACCTTCCATTCCATTCCATACGGGTCCATTCCATTCCATTCCGTTCCACTGAGGTTCATTCCATTCCGTTCGGGTCCATTCCATTCCATTTTGTCCATTGCATTCCATTCGGGTCCGTTAACTTCCACTCAATTCCATTCGGGTCCATTCCATTTCATTTCATTCCATTCGGGTCCATTCCATTCCATTGCATTCCATTCGGGTCCATTCAATTGCATTCCATTCCATTCGGGTCCATTCCATGACATTCCATTCCATTCGTGTGCATTCCATTCCATTCCGTTCCATTCGGGTCCATTCCATTCCATTCCATTCGGGTCCATTCCATTCCATTCCATTCCATTCGTGTCCATTCCATTCCATTCCGTTTCATTCGGTTCCATTCCACTCCATTCAGGTCCATTCCATTCCATTCCATTCAGTTCCATTCCATTCCATTCGTGTCCATTCCTTTCCATTCCATTCCGTTCGGGTCCGTTCCATTCCATTCCATTCCATTCGGGTCCATTCCGTTCCATTCCATTCCATTCGTGTCCATTCCATTCCATTCCATTCCTTTCGGGTACATTCCGTTCCATTCCATTCCATTCTGGTCCATTCCATTCCATTCCACTCGGGTCCATTCCATTCCATTCCATTCCATTCGGGTCCATTCCATTCCATTCCATTCCACTCGGGTCCATTCCATTCCATTCCATTCCATTCCTTTCGTTTCCTTTCCATTCCATTCCATTCCATTCGGGTCCTTTCCATTCCATTTGGGTCCATTCCGTTCCATTCCATTCCATTCGGTTCCATTCCGCTCTATTCCATTCCAATCGGGTCCATTCCGTTCCATTCCATTCCATTCCATTAGTTTCCCTTCCGTTCCATTCCATTCCATTCCATTCGGGTCCATTCCGTTCCATTCCATTACATTCGGGTCCGTTCCGTTGCATTCTGTTCCATTCTGGTCCGTTCCATTCCATTCCATTCCATTCGGTTCTGTTCCGTTCCATTCCATTCCATTGGGTTCCGTTCTGTTCCATTCCATTACATTCCATTCGGGTCCGTTCCCTTCCATTCCATTCGATTCGGGTCCATGCCGTTGCATTTCATTCCATTCGGGTCCAATTCATTCCATTACATTCCATTCGGTCGATGCCATTCCATTCCATTCCATTGAGGTCCACTCCATTCCATTCGGGTCCATTCCATTCCATTCCACTACATTACATTCCATTCCATTCCAGTTCATTCCGTTCCATTCCACTCAATTCCATTCCATTTCATTCGGGTCCATTCCATTCCATTCCGTTCCATTCGGGTCCATTCCGTTCCATTCAGGTCCATCCCGTTGCATTCCATTCCATTCCATTCCATTCCGGTCCATTCCATCCCATTCCATTCCTTTCAGGTAAATTCCATTCAATTCCGTTCCATTCCATTCCATTCCATTCCGTTCGGGTCCATTCCATTCCATTTTGTCCATTGCATTCCATTCGGGTCCGTTAACTTCCACTCAATTCCATTCGGGTCCATTCCATTTCATTTCATTCCATTCGGGTCCATTCCGTTCCATTGCATTCCATTCGGGTCCATTCAATTCCATTCCATTCCATTCGGGTCCATTCCATGACATTCCATTCCATTCGTGTGCATTCCATTCCATTCCGTTCCATTCGGGTCCATTCCATTCCATTCCATTCGGGTCCATTCCATTCCATTCCCTTCCATTCGTGTCCATTCCATTCCATTCCGTTTCATTCGGTTCCATTCCACTCCATTCAGGTCCATTCCATTCCATTCCATTCAGTTCCATTCCATTCCATTCGTGTCCATTCCTTTCCATTCCATTCCGTTCGGGTCCGTTCCATTCCATTCCATTCCATTCGGGTCCATTCCGTTCCATTCCATTCCATTCGTGTCCATTCCATTCCATTCCATTCCTTTCGGGTACATTCCGTTCCATTCCATTCCATTCTGGTCCATTCCATTCCATTCCACTCGGGTCCATTCCATTCCATTCCATTCCATTCGGGTCCGTTCCATTCCATTCCATTCCATTCGGTTCCATTCCATTCCATTCCATTCCATTCCATTCCGGTCCATTCCATTCCATTCCATTCAATTCCATTCCGTTCCATTCGGGTCCATTCCATTCCATTCCATTCCATTCGGGTCCGTTCCATTCCATTATATTCCATTGGAGTCCCTTCCGTTCCATTACATTCCATTCGGGTCCGTTCCATTCCATTCCATTCCGGTCCATTCCATTCCATTCCATTCCATTCCATTCCATTCCGTTCCATTCCATTCCATTCGTGTACCTTCCATTCCATTCCACTCCATTCGGGTCCATTCCGTTCCATTCCATTTCTTTTGGGTCCATTCCGTTCCATTCCATTCCACTCGGGTCCCTTCCTTTCCATTCCATTCCATTCGTGTCGCTTCCATTCCATTCCATTCCATTCGGGTCCATTCCGTTCCATTCCATTCCATTCGGGTCCATTCCTTTCCATTCCATTCCATTCGGGTCCGTTCCGTTCCATTCCATTCCATTCGGGACCATTCTATTCCATTCCATTCCATTCGGGTCCATTCCATTCCATTCCGTTCCATTCCATTCCATTCCATTCCGGTCCATTCCATTCCATTCCATTACTTTCGGGTCCATTCCATTCAATTCCGTTCTATTCCATTCCATTCGGGTCCATTCCATTCCATTCCATTTCATTCCATTCCGGTCCATTCCATTCAATTCCATTCAGGTCCATTCCATTCTATTCCATTCGGGTCCATTCTATTCCCTTCCGTTCCATTCCATTCCATTCCATTCAGGTCCATTCCATTCCATTCCGTTCCATTCGGGTCCATTCCATTCCATTCCATTCCATTCCATTCTGGTCCAATCCTTTCCATTCCATTCCATTCCATTCCATTCCATTCCATTCGGGTCCATTCCATTCCATTCCATTCCATTCGGGTCCGTTCCGTTCCATTCCATTTCTTTCGGGTCCGTTCCATTCCATTCCATTCCATTCGGGTCCATTCCATTCCATTCCTTTTCTTTCGGGTCCTTTCCATTCCATTCCTTTCCATTCGGTTCCCTTCCCTTCCATTCCATTCCATTTGGGTCCATGCCGTTGCATTTCATCCCATTCAGGTCCATTCCGTTCCATTACATTCCATTTGGGTCCATGCCATTCCATTTCATTCCGGTCCATTCCATTCCATTCCATTCAACTCCATTCCATTCCATTCGGGTCCATTCCTTTCCATTCCGTTCCATTCGGGTCCATTGCATTCCATTCGTGTCCATCCCATTCCATTCCATTCCATTCCATTCCATTCCATTCCATTCCATTCCGGTCCATTCCATTCCATTCCATTCCTTTCAGGTCCATTCCATCAAATTCCACTCCATTCCATTCCATTCCATTCCTTTCGGGTCCATTTCATTCCATTCCATTCCATTCCGGTGCATTCCATTCCATTCCATTCAATACCATTCCGTTCCATTCGGGTCCATTCCATTCCATTCCATTCCATTCTGGTCCTTTCCATTCCATTCCATTCCATTCCATCCCATTCCATTGCATTCCATTCGGGTCCATTCCATTCCATTCTGTTCCATTCCGTTCCATTCCATTCGGGTCAATTCCGTTCCATTCCATTCCATTCCTGTCCATTCCATTCCATTCCATTCCTTTCGGGTCCATTCCATTCAATTCCGTTCCATTCCATTCCATTCGTGTCCATTCCATTCCATTCGGGTCCATTCCATTCCATTCAGTTCCATTGCATTAAATTCCATTCCATTCCATTCCATTCGGGTCCATTCCATTCCATTCGGGTCCATTCCATTCCATTCCATTCCATTCAGGTCCCTTCCGTTCCATTCAATTCCATTCGGGTCCGTTCTGTTCCGTTCCATTCCATTCCACTCGGGTCCGTTCCATTCCATTCCATTCCTCTCGGGTCCGTTCCGTTCCATTCCATTCCATTCTTTTCCGTTCCGTTCCATTCCATTCCATTCGGTTCCATTCCTTTCCATTCCATTCCATTCGGGTCCCTTCCGTTCCATTCCAATCCATTCGTGTAGATTCCGTTCCATTCCATTCCATTCGTGTCCCTTCCTTTCCATTCCATTCCATTCTGGTCCATTCCTTTCCATTCCATTCCATTCGGGTCCATTCCATTCCATTCGTGTCCTTTCCATTCCATTCCGTCCCATTCGGGTCCATTCCGTTCCATTCCGTTCCATTCGGGTCCATTCCGTTCCTTTCCATTCCATTCCATTCGGGTCCATTTCGTTCCATTCCGTCCCATTCGGGTCCGTACCGTTCCATTCCATTCCATTCGGGCCTGTTCCATACCATTCCATTCCATTTTGTTCCGTTCTGTTCCATTCCATTCCATTCTGGTCCGTTACCTTCCATTCCATTCCATACGGGTCCATTGCACTCCATTCCGTTCCACTGAGGTTCATTCCATTCCGTTCGGGTCCATTCCATTCCATTCCATTCCGGCCCATTCCGATCAATTCCATTCAATTCCATTCCATTCCATTCGGGTCCATTCCATTCCATTTTGTCCATTGCATTCCATTCGGGTCCGTTAACTTCCACTCAATTCCATTCGGGTCCATTCCATTGCATTTCATTCCATTCGGGTCCATTCCGTTCCACTGCATTCCATTCGGGTCCATTCCATTCCGTTCCATTCCATTCGGGTCCATTCCATGACATTCCATTCCATTCGTGTGCATTCCATTCCATTCCATTCCATTCCATTCGGGTCTATTCCATTCCATTCCATTCCATTCCATTCCATTCCATTCGGGTCCATTCCGTTCCATTCCATTCCATTCCATTCCATTCCATTCCATTCCATTCCATTCCATTCCATTCCATTCCATTCGGGTCCTTTCCATTCCATTCGGGTCCATTCCGTTCCATTCCATTCCATTAGTTTCCCTTCCGTTCCATTCCATTCCATTCGAGTCCATTCCGTTCCCTTCCGTTCCATTCGGGTCCATTCCATTCCATTCCATTACATTCGGGTCCGTTCCATTGCATTCCGTTCCATTCAGGTCCGTTCCATTCCATTACATTCCATTCGGGTCTGTTCCGTTCCATTCCATTCCATTGGGTTCCGTTCTGTTCCATTCCATTACATTCCATTCGGGTCCGTTCCCTTCCATTCTATTCCATTCGGGTCCATGCCGTTGCATTTCATTCCGTTCGGGTCCATTTCGTTCCATTACATTCCATTCGGGTTGATGCCATTCCATTCCATTCCATTGAGGTCCACTCCATTCCATTCGGGTCCATTCCATTCCATTCCATTACATTCCATATCATTCCATTCCAGTCCATTCCATTCCATTCCACTCAATTCCATTCAATTTCATTCGGGTCCATTCCATTCCATTCCGTTCCATTCGGGTCCGTTCCGTTCCATTCGGGTCCATCCCATTGCATTCCATTCCATTCTGGTCCATTGCATTCCATTCCATTCCTTTCAGGTAAATTCCATTCAATTCCGTTCCATTCCATTCCATTCCATTCCATTCGGTTCCATTCCATTCCATTCCATTCCATTCCGTTCCATTCCATTCCATTCAATTCCATTCCGTTCCAGTCGGGTGCATTCCATTCCATTCCATACCATTCGGGTCCGTTCCATTCCATTATATTCCATTGGAGTCCCTTCCGTTCCATTACATTCCATTCGGGTCCGTTGCATTCCACTCCATTCCATTCCATTCTGCTCCATTCCGTTCCATTCCACTCCATTCGGGTCCATTCCGTTCCATTCCATTCCATTCGTGTCCCTTCCATTCCATTCCATTCCATTCCATTCGGGTCCATTCCGTTCCACTCCATTTCTTTTGGGTCCATTCCGTTGCATTCCATTCCACTCGGGTCCCTTCCATTCCATTCCATTCCATTCGTGTCCCTTCCTTTCCATTCCATTCCATTCGGGTCCATTCCGTTCCATTCCATTCCATTCCATTCGGGTCCATTCCTTTCCATTCCATTCCATTCGGGTCCGTTCCGTTCCATTCCATTCCATTCGGGTCCATTCCATTCCATTCCATTTCTTTCGGGTCCTTTCCGTTCCATTCCATTCCATTCGGTTCCATTCCGTTCCATTCCATTCCATTCGGGTCTGTTCCGTTCCATTCCATTCCATTCGGGTCCGTGCTGCTCCATTCCATTCCATTCGGGTCTGTTCCGTTCCATTCCATTCCATTGGGTTCCGTTCTGTTCCATTCCATTCCATTCCATTCGGTTCCGTTCCCTTCCATTCCATTCCATTCGGGTCCATACCGTTGCATTTCATCCCATTCGGGTCCATTCCGTTCCATTACATTCCATTCGGGTCCATGCCATTCCATTCCGTTCCATTGAGGTCCATTCCTTTCCACTCGGGTCCATTCCATTCCATTCCATTCCGGTCCATTCCATTCCATTCCATTCAACCCCATTCCATTCCATTCGG
The DNA here is from genome assembly GCF_029281585.2 of Gorilla gorilla gorilla. NCBI lineage: Eukaryota > Metazoa > Chordata > Mammalia > Primates > Hominidae > Gorilla > Gorilla gorilla. The sequence continues at coordinate 61,577,017 of NC_073239.2, forward strand.
GACCATTCCATTCCATTCCGTTCCATTCGGGTCTGTTCCATTCCATTCGTGTCCATCCCATTCCATTCCATTCCATTCCATTCCATTCCATTCCATTCCATTGCATTCCATTCCTGTCCATTCCATTCCATTCCATTCCTTTCAGGTCCATTCCATTCAATTCCGCTCCATTCCATTCCATTCCATTCGGGTCCAATTCATTCCATTCCATTCCAGTCCAGTCCATTCCTTTCCATTCCATTCAATACCATTCCATTCCATTCGGGTCCATTCCATTCCATTCCATTCCATTCTGGTCCTTTGCATTCCATTCCATTCCATTCCATTCCATTCCATCCCATTCCATTGCATTCCATTCGAGTCCATTCCATTCCATTCGGATCCATTCCGTTCCATTCCACTCGGGTCATTTCCGTTCCATTACATTCCATTCATGTCCATTCCATTCCATTCCATTCCATTCGGGTCCATTCCATTCCATTCAGGTCCATTGCATTAAATTCCATTCCATTCCATTCCATTCGGGTCCATTCCATTCCATTCGGGTCGTTCCATTCCATTCCATTCCATTCGGGTCCCTTCCATTCCATTCCATTCCATTCGTGTCCATTCCGTTCCATTCCACTCCATTCGGGTCCGTTCCATTCCATTCCATTCCACTCGGGTCCGTTCCGTTCCATTCCATTCGTTTCCGTTCCGTTCCATTCCATTCCATTCGGGTCCATTCCATTCCATTCAGGTCCATTGCATTAAATTCAATTCCATTCCATTCCATTCGGGTCCATTACATTCCATTCGGGTGCATTCTATTCCATTCCATTCCATTCGGGTCCCTTCCATTCCATTCCATTCCACTCGGATCCCTTCCGTTCCATTCCAATCCATTCGTGTCCATTCCGTTCCATTCCATTCCATTCGTGTCCCTTCCCTTCCATTCCATTCCGTTCGGGTCCATTCCGTTCCATTCCATTCCATTCGGGTCCATTCCTTTCCATTCCATTCCATTCGGGTCCGTTCCGTTCCATTCCATTCCATTCGGGTCCATTCCTTTCCATTCCATTCCATTCGGGTCCGTTCCGTTCCATTCCATTCCATTCGGGTCCATTCCATTCCATTCCATTTCTTTCTGGTCCTTTCCGTTCCATTACATTCCATTCGGTTCCTTTCCGTTCCATTCCATTCCATTTGGGTCTGTTCCGTTCCATTCCATTCCATTCGGGTCCGTGCTGCTCCATTCCATTCCATTCGGGTCTGTTCCGTTCCATTCCATTCCATTGGGTTCCGTTCTGTTCCATTCCATTCCATTCGGTTCCGTTCCCTTCCATTCCATTCCATTCGGGTCCATACCGTTGCATTTCATCCCATTCGGGTCCATTCCGTTCCATTACATTCCATTCGGGTCCATGCCATTCCATTCCGTTCCATTGAGGTCCATTCCTTTCCACTCGGGTCCATTCCATTCCATTCCATTCCGGTCCATTCCATTCCATTCCATTCAACCCCATTCCATTCCATTCGGGTCCATTCCATTCCATTCCGTTCCATTCGGGTCTATTCCATTCCATTCATGTCCATCCCATTCCATTCCATTCCATTCCATTCCATTCCATTCCATTCCATTCCATTCCATTCCGGTCCATTCCATTCCATTCCATTCCTTTCAGGTCCATTCCATTCAATTCCGCTCCATTCCATTCCATTCCATTCGGGTCCATTTCATTCCATTCCATTCCAGTCCGGTCCATTCCTTTCCATTCCATTCAATACCATTCCGTTCCATTCGGGTCCATTCCATTCCATTCCATTCCATTCTGGTCCTTTCCATTCCATTCCATTCCATTCCATTCCATTCCATCCCATTCCATTGCATTCCATTCGGGTCCATTCCATTCCATTCGGTTCCACTCCGTTCCATTCCATTCGGGTCCATTCCATTCCATTCGGGTCCATTCCATTCCATTCCATTCCATTCGGGTCCCTTCCATTCCATTCCATTACATTCGTGTCCGTTCCGTTCCATTCCACTCCATTCGGGTCCGTTCAATTCCATTCCATTCCACTCGGGTTCGTTCCGTTCCATTCCATTCCATTCGTTTCCGTTCCGTTCCATTCCATTCCATTCGGTTCCATTCCTTTCCATTCCATTCCACTCGGGTCCCTTCTGTTCCATTCCAATCCATTCGGGTCCATTCCGTTCCATTCCATTCAATTCGGGTCCATTCCTTTCCACTATATTCCATTCGGGTCCGTTCCGTTCCATTCCATTCCATTCGGGTCCATTCCGTTCCATTCCATTCCATTCGGGTCCATTCCATTCCATTCCATTCCATTCGTGTCCTTTACGATCCATTCCTTTCCATTCGTGTCCATTCCGTTCCATTCCGTTCCATTCGGGTCCATTCCGTCCCATTCCATTCCATTCCATTCGGGTCCATTTCGTTCCATTCCGTCCCATTCGGGTCCGTACCGCTCCATTCCATTCCATTCGGGACTGTTTCATACCATTCCATTCCATTTTGTTCCGTTCTGTTCCATTCCATTCCATTCTGGTCCGTTACCTTCCATTCCACTCCATACGGGTCCATTCCATTCCATTCCGTTCCACTGAGGTTCATTCCATTCCGTTCGGGTCCATTCCATTCCATTCCATTCCATTCCATTCCGTTCCATTCCGTTCAATTCCATTCAATTCCATTCCATTCCATTCGGGTCCATTCCATTCCATTTTGTCCATTGCATTCCATTAGGGTCCGTTAACTTCCACTCAATTCCATTCGGGCCCATTCCATTGCATTTCATTCCATTCGGGTCCATTCCGTTCCATTGCATTCCATTCGGGTCCATTCCATTCCATTCCGTTCCTTTCGGGTCCATTCCATTCCATTCCATTCCGGTCCATTCCATTCCATTCCATTCCATTCCATTCCGGTCCATTCGGGTCCATTCCATTCCATTACATTCCATTCCATTCGTGTCCATTCCATTCCATTCCGTTTCAATCGGTTCCATTCCACTCCTTTCAGGTCCATTCCATTCCATTCCATTCAGTTCCATTCCATTCCATTCGTGTCCATTCCTTTCCATTCCTTTCCATTCGGGTCCGTTCCATTCCATTCCATTCCATTCAGGTCCATTCCGTTCCATTCCATTCCATTCCGGTCGATTCCATTCCATTCCATTCCTTTCGGGTGCGTTCCGTTCCATTCCATTCCATTCTGGTCCATTCCATTCCATTCCACTCGGGTCCATTCCATTCCATTCCATTCCATTCGGGTCCATTCCATTCCATTCCATTCCACTCGGGTCCATTCCATTCCATTCCATTCCATTCCATTCCATTCCATTCGTTTCCATTCCATTCCATTCGCATCCTTTCCATTCCATTCGGGTCCATTCCGTTCCATTCCATTCCATTCGTTTCCATTCCGCTCTATTCCATTCCATTCTGGTCCATTCCGTTCCATTCCATTCCATTAGTTTCCCTTCCGTTCCATTCCATTCCATTCGAGTCCATTCCGTTCCCTTCCGTTCCATTCTGGTCAATTCCGTTCCATTCCATTACATTCGGGTCTGTTCCGTTGCATTCCGTTCCATTCGGGTCCGTTCCATTCCATTCGGGTCTGTTCCGTTCCATTCCATTCCATTGGGTTCCGTTCTGTTCCATTCCATTACATTCCATTCGGGTCCGTTCCCTTCCATTCCATTCCATTCGGGTCCATGCCGTTGCATTTCATTCCATTCGGGTCCATTTCTTTCCATTACATTCCATTCGGGTCGATGCCATTCCATTCCATTCCATTGAGGTCCACTCCATTCCATTCGGGTCCATTCCATTCCATTCCATTCCGTTCCGTTCCGTTCCGTTCCGTTCCGTTCCATTCCATTCCGTTCTACTCGGGTTGATTCCATTCCATTCCGTTCCATTCCATTCCATTCCAATCCATTCCATTCTATTCCAATCCATTCCATTCCATTCAATTCCATTCCATTCCAATCCATTCCATTCCATTCCATTCCATTCCAATCCATTCCATTCTACCCGGGTTGACTCCATTCCATTCCATTCCATTCTACTTGGGTTGATTCCATTCTGTTCCGGTCAGCCCCATCCCGTCCCGTCCCGTTCCGTTCTACTCGGGTTGATTCCATTCCATTCTGTTCCATTCCGCTCTGTTCCGTTCTGTTCCATTCCGTTCCATTCTACTCGGGTTAATTCAATTCCGTTCTATTCCATTCCATTCCGTTCCGTTCCGCTATGTACCGCGTCGATCTAGTCGGTTTGATTCAATTCCATTCTATTCCCTTCCATTCCTTTCCATTCCATTCCATTCCATTCCATTCCATTCCATTCTACTCCACTCCATTCCATTCCATTCTACTCGGGTTGATTCCATTCTGTTGCGCTCCGTTCCGTTGCATCCCGTCCCGACCCGTCCCGTCCCATCCCGTCCTGTCCCGTTCGGTTCTAGTCGGGTTGATTCCATTCCGTTCCGTTCCATTGCATTCCATTCCGTTCCGTTCCTTTCCATTCCGTTCCTTTCCGTTCCGTTCCACTCGGGTTGATTCAATTCCATTCTGTTACATCCCATTTCTTTCCGTTCCATTCTGCAACGTTCCGTGTCATTCTACTCGGGTTGATTCAATTCCATTCTATTCCATTGAATTCCATTCCATTCCATTGAATTCCATTCCATTCCATTCCATTCTACTCGGGTTGATTCCTTTCCATTCCATTCCATTCCATTCCATTCCATTCCAATCCATTCCATTCCATTTCATTCCATTCCATCTTACTCGGGTTGGCTCAAAGCCATTCTATTCCATTCATTCCATTCCTTTCCATTCCGTTCCGTTCCGTTCTACTCGTGTCGATTCCATTCAATTCTATTCCACTCCATTCCATTCTATTCCATTCCAATCCATTCCATTCCATTGTACTCGTGTTGATTCCATTCCATTCCATTCCATTCCATTCCAGTCCATTCCTTTCCATTCTACAGGGGTTGATTCCATTCCATTCCATTCCATTCCATTCCATTCCATTCCATTCCATTCCATTACATTCCGTTCCACTCGGGTTGATTCCATTCTGTTCCGTTCCGTCCCGTCCCGTCCCATCCCGTACCGTTCCGTTCTATTCGGGTTGATTCCATTCCATTCCGTTCCGTTCCGTTCCCTTCCTTTCCGTTCCATTCCATTCCGTTCAGCTGTACTCGGGTTGATTCAATTCCATTCTATTCCTTAGCATTCCATTCCGTTCTGTTACACTTTGTTCTGCGTCGGTCTACTCGGGTTGATTCAATTCCACTCCATTCCATTCCATTCCATTCCATTCCATTCCATTCCATTCCATTCCATTCCATTCCATTCTACTCTGTTTCATTCAATTCCATTCTATTCCCTTCCATTCCATTCCGTTCCATTCCGTTCCGTTCCATTCTGCTCGGGTTGATTCAACTCAATTCTATTCCATTCCATTCCATTCCATTCTATTCCATTCCATTCCATTCCATTCCATTCCTTTCTATTCTACTCGGGTTGATTCCATTCCATTCCATTCCATTCCATTCCATTCCATTCTATTCCATTCCAATCCTTTCTATTCTACTCATGTTATTTCCATTCCATTCCATTCCGTTCCATTCCATTCCATTCCATTCCATTCCATTCCATTCCATTCCATTCCATTCTATTCCATTCTACTCGGGTTGAATCAATTCCATTCTATTCCATTCCATTCCTTTCCATTCCATTCCATTCCATTCCTTTGTACTCGGGTTGATTCCAATCCATTCCATTCCATTCAATTCCATTCCATTCCATTCCATTCCATTCCGTTCCATTCCATTCCATTCCATTCCAATCCATTCCATTCTACCCGGGTTGACTCCATTCCATTCCATTCCATTCCATTCCATTCCATTCCATTCCATTCCATTCTACTTGGGTTGATTCCATTCTGTTCCGTTCCGTCCCGTCACGTCCCGTCCCGTTCCGTTCTACTCGGGTTGATTCCATTCCATCCTGTTCCGTTCTGCTATGTTCCGCATTGACCTTGTCGGGTCGATTCAATTCCATTCTATTCCATTCCATTCCTTTGAATTCCATTCCATTCCATTCCATTTCATTCCATTCCATTCTCTACTACTTGGGTTGATTCCATTCCGTTCCGCTCCGTTCCGTTCCGTCAGGTCCCAACATGTCCCATCCTATTCTGTTCTACTCGTGTTGATTCCATTCCGTTCCATTGCATTCCGTTCCGTTCCGTTCCTTTCGGTTCCGTTCCTTTCAATTCCGTTGCGTTCCGTTCCGTTCCTTTCGGTTCTGTTCCTTTGCATTCCATTCCTTACCGTTCCACTCGGGTTGATTCAATTCCATTCTATTACCTTCCATTACATTCCGTTCCGTTCCGCTATGTTCCGTGTCGTTCTACTCGTGTTGATTCAATTCCATTCTATTCCATTGAATTCCATTCCATTCCATTCCGTTCTATTCGGGTTGATTCCATTCCATTCCATTCCATTCCATTCCATTCCGTTCCATTCCATTCTACTCGGGTTGATTCAAGCCTATTGTATTCCATTCCATTCCGTTATTTTCCATTCCGTTCCATTCCGTTCCATTCCGTTCTACTCGGGTTGATTAAATTCAATTCTATTCCATTCCATTGCAATCCATTCCTTTCCATTGTACTCGGGTTGATTCCATTCCATTCCATTCCATTCCATTCCATTCCATTCCATTCCATTCCATTCCATTCCAGTCCATTCCATTCCATTCCATTCCATTCCATTCCATTCCCTTCCATTCCATTCCACTCCATTCCATTTCATTCCAAACCATTCTATTCTACTCGGGTTGATTCCATTCCATTCCATTCCATTTGGGTCCATTCCATTCCATTCAATTCCATTCGGGTGCGTTCCATTCCATTATATTCCATTGGAGTCCCTTCCGTTCCATTACATTCCATTCGGGTCCGTTCCATTCCATTCCATTCCATTCCATTCCATTCCGGTCCATTCCGTTCCATTCCATTCCATTCCGCTCCATTCCGTTCCATTCCATTCCATTCGGGTCCCCTCCGTTCCATTCCATTACATTCGTGTCCCTTTCATTCCATTCCATTCCATTCGGGTCCATTCCGTTCCATTCCATTTCTTTTGGGTCCATTCCGTTCCATTCCATTCCATTCGGGTCCATTCCATTCCATTCGTGTCCTTTCTGTTCCATTCCATTCAATTCGGGTCCATTCCGTACCATTCCATTCCATTCGGGTCCATTCCGTTCCATTCCATTCCATTCCATTCGGGTCCATTTCGTTCCATTCCTTCCCATTCGGGTCCGTACCGTTCCATTCCATTCCATTCGGGTCCATTCCGTTTCATTCCATTACATTCGGGTCCGTTCCGTTGCATTCCGTTCCATTCGAGTCCGTTCCATTCCATTCCATTCCATTCGTGTCTGTTCCGTTCCATTCCATTCCATTGGGTTCCGTTCTGTTCCATTCCATTACATTCCATTCGGGTCCGTTCCCTTCCATTCCATTCCATTCGGGTCCATGCCGTTGCATTTCATTCCATTCGGGTCCATTTCGTTCCATTACATTCCATTCGGGTCGATGCCATTCCATTCCATTCCATTGAGGTCCACACCATTCCATTCGGGTCCATTCCATTCCATTCCATTCCATTCCATTCCAGTCCATTCCATTCCATTCCACTCAATTCCATTCCATTTCATTCGGGTCCATTCCATTCCATTAAGTTCCATTCGGGTCCATTCCGTTCCATTCTTGTCCATCCCATTGTATTCCATTCCATTCCATTCCATTCTGGTCCATTGCATTCCATTCCATTTCTTTCAGGTAAATTCCATTCCATTCGGTTCCATTCCATTCCATTCCATTCCATTCGGTTCCATTCCATTCCATTCCATTCCATTCCGGTCCATTCCATTCCATTCAATTCCATTCCGTTCCATTCGGGTCCATTCCATTCCATTCCATTCCATTCGGGTCCATTCCATTCCATTATATTCCATTGGAGTCCCTTCCGTTCCATTACATTCCATTCGGGTCCGTTGCATTCCATTCCATTCCATTCCATTCCATTCCATTCCATTCCGCTCCATTCCGTTCCATTCTACTCCATTCGGGTCCATTCCGTGCCATTCCATTCCATTCGTGTCCCTTCCATTCCATTCCACTCCATTCGGGTCCATTCCGTTCCATTCCATTTCTTTTGGGTCCATTCCGTTCCATTCCATTCCACTCGGGTCCCTTCTGTTCCATTCCATTCCATTCCATTCGTGTCCCTTCCATTCCATTCCATTCCATTCGGGTCCATTCCGTTCCATTCCATTCCATTCCATTCGTGTCCCTTCCATTCCATTCCATTCCATTCGGGTCCATTCCGTTCCATTCCGTTCCATTCGGGTCCATTCCGTTCCTTTCCATTCCATTCCATTCGGGTCCATTTCGTTCCATTCCGTCCCATTCGGGTCCGTACCGTTCCATTCCATTCCATTCGGGCCTGTTCCATACCATTCCATTCCATTTTGTTCCGTTCTGTTCCATTCCATTCCATTCTGGTCCGTTACCTTCCATTCCATTCCATACGGGTCCATTGCACTCCATTCCGTTCCACTGAGGTTCATTCCATTCCGTTCGGGTCCATTACATTCCATTCCATTCCATTCCATTCCGGCCCATTCCGATCAATTCCATTCCATTCCATTCCATTCCATTCGGGTCCATTCCATTCCATTTTGTCCATTGCATTCCATTCGGGTCCGTTAACTTCCACTCAATTCCATTCGGGTCCATTCCATTGCATTTCATTCCATTCGGGTCCATTCCGTTCCACTGCATTCCATTCGGGTCCATTCCATTCCGTTCCATTCCATTCGGGTCCATTCCATGACATTCCATTCCATTCGTGTGCATTCCATTCCATTCCATTCCATTCCATTCGGGTCCATTCCATTCCATTCCATTCCATTCCATTCCATTCGGGTCCATTCCGTTCCATTCCATTCCATTCCATTCCATTCGGGTCCTTTCCATTCCATTCGGGTCCATTCCGTTCCATTCCATTCCATTAGTTTCCCTTCCGTTCCATTCCATTCCATTCGAGTCCATTCCGTTCCATTCGGGTCCATTCCGTTCCACTGCATTCCATTCGGGTCCATTCCATTCCGTTCCATTCCATTCGGGTCCATTCCATGACATTCCATTCCATTCGTGTGCATTCCATTCCATTCCATTCCATTCCATTCGGGTCCATTCCATTCCATTCCATTCCATTCGGGTCCATTCCGTTCCATTCCATTCCATTCCATTCCATTCGGGTCCTTTCCATTCCATTCGGGTCCATTCCGTTCCATTCCATTCCATTAGTTTCCCTTCCGTTCCATTCCATTCCATTCGAGTCCATTCCGTTCCCTTCCGTTCCATTCGGGTCCATTCCATTCCATTCCATTACATTCGGGTCCGTTCCATTGCATTCCGTTCCATTCAGGTCCGTTCCATTCCATTACATTCCATTCGGGTCTGTTCCGTTCCATTCCATTCCATTGGGTTCCGTTCTGTTCCATTCCATTACATTCCATTCGGGTCCGTTCCCTTCCATTCCATTCCATTCGGGTCCATGCCGTTGCATTTCATTCCATTCGGGTCCATTTCGTTCCAATACATTCCATTCGGGTCGATGCCATTCCATTCCATTCCATTGAGGTCCACTCCATTCCATTCGGGTCCATTCCATTCCATTCCATTACATTCCATATCATTCCATTCCAGTCCATTCCATTCCATTCCACTCAATTCCATTCCATTTCATTCGGGTCCATTCCATTCCATTCCGTTCCATTCGGGTCCGTTCCGTTCCATTCGGGTCCATCCCATTGCATTCCATTCCATTCTGGTCCATTGCATTCCATTCCATTCCTTTCAGGTAAATTCCATTCAATTCCGTTCCATTCCATTCCATTCCATTCCATTCGGTTCCATTCCATTCCATTCCATTCCATTCCGTTCCATTCCATTCCATTCAATTCCATTCCGTTCCAGTCGGGTGCATTCCATTCCATTCCATACCATTCGGGTCCGTTCCATTCCATTATATTCCATTGGAGTCCCTTCCGTTCCATTACATTCCATTCGGGTCCGTTGCATTCCATTCCATTCCATTCCATTCCGCTCCATTCCGTTCCATTCCACTCCATTCGGGTCCATTCCGTTCCATTCCATTCCATTCGTGTCCCTTCCATTCCATTCCATTCCATTCCATTCGGGTCCATTCCGTTCCACTCCATTTCTTTTGGGTCCATTCCGTTGCATTCCATTCCACTCGGGTCCCTTCCATTCCATTCCATTCCATTCGTGTCCCTTCCCTTCCATTCCATTCCGTTCGGGTCCATTCCGTTCCATTCCATTCCATTCGGGTCCATTCCTTTCCATTCCATTCCATTCGGGTCCATTCCATTCCATTCCATTTCTTTCTGGTCCTTTCCGTTCCATTACATTCCATTCGGTTCCTTTCCGTTCCATTCCATTCCATTTGGGTCTGTTCCGTTCCATTCCATTCCATTCGGGTCCGTGCTGCTCCATTCCATTCCATTCGGGTCTGTTCCGTTCCATTCCATTCCATTGGGTTCCGTTCTGTTCCATTCCATTCCATTCGGTTCCGTTCCCTTCCATTCCATTCCATTCGGGTCCATACCGTTGCATTTCATCCCATTCGGGTCCATTCCGTTCCATTACATTCCATTCGGGTCCATGCCATTCCATTCCGTTCCATTGAGGTCCATTCCTTTCCACTCGGGTCCATTCCATTCCATTCCATTCCGGTCCATTCCATTCCATTCCATTCAACCCCATTCCATTCCATTCGGGTCCATTCCATTCCATTCCGTTCCATTCGGGTCTGTTCCATTCCATTCGTGTCCATCCCATTCCATTCCATTCCATTCCATTCCATTCCATTCCATTCCATTCCATTCCATTCCATTCCTGTCCATTCCATTCCATTCCATTCCTTTCAGGTCCATTCCATTCAATTCCGCTCCATTCCATGCCACTCCATTCGGGTCCAATTCATTCCATTCCATTCCAGTCCGGTCCATTCCTTTCCATTCCATTCAATACCATTCCGTTCCATTCTGGTCCATTCCATTCCATTCCATTCCATTTTGGTCCTTTGCATTCCATTCCATTCAATTCCATTCCATCCCATTCCATTGCATTCCATTCGGGTCCATTCCATTCCATTCGGATCCATTCCGTTCCATTCCACTCGGGTCATTTCCGTTCCATTCCATTCCATTCCTGTCCATTCCATTCCATTCCATTCCTTTCGGGTCCATTCCATTCAATTCCGTTCCATTACGTTCCATTCGTGTCCATTCCATTCCATTCCATTCCATTCGGGTCCATTCCATTCCATTCAGGTCCATTGCATTAAATTCCATTCCATTCCATTCCATTCGGGTCCATTCCATTCCATTCGGGTCGTTCCATTCCATTCCATTCCATTCGGGTCCATTCCGTTCCATTCCACTCCATTCGGGTCCGTTCCATTCCATTCCATTCCACTCGGGTCCGTTCCGTTCCATTCCATTCCATTCATTTCCGTTCCGTTCCATTCCATTCCATTCGTGTCCATTCCATTCCATTCAGGTCCATTGCATTAAATTCCATTCCATTCCATTCCATTCGGGTCCATTACATTCCATTCGGGTCCATTCTATTCCATTCCATTCCATTCGGGTCCCTTCCATTCCATTCCATTCCACTCGGATCCCTTCCGTTCCATTCCAATCCATTCGTGTCCATTCCGTTCCATTCCATTCCATTCGTGTCCCTTCCCTTCCATTCCATTCCGTTCGGGTCCATTCCGTTCCATTCCATTCCATTCGGGTCCATTCCTTTCCATTCCATTCCATTCGGGTCCGTTCCGTTCCATTCCATTCCATTCGGGTCCATTCCTTTCCATTCCATTCCATTCGGGTCCGTTCCGTTCCATTCCATTCCATTCGGGTCCATTCCATTCCATTCCATTTCTTTCTGGTCCTTTCCGTTCCATTACATTCCATTCGGTTCCTTTCCGTTCCATTCCATTCCATTTGGGTCTGTTCCGTTCCATTCCATTCCATTCGGGTCCGTGCTGCTCCATTCCATTCCATTCGGGTCTGTTCCGTTCCATTCCATTCCATTGGGTTCCGTTCTGTTCCATTCCATTCCATTCGGTTCCGTTCCCTTCCATTCCATTCCATTCGGGTCCATACCGTTGCATTTCATCCCATTCGGGTCCATTCCGTTCCATTACATTCCATTCGGGTCCATGCCATTCCATTCCGTTCCATTGAGGTCCATTCCTTTCCACTCGGGTCCATTCCATTCCATTCCATTCCGGTCGTTTCCATTCCATTCCATTCAACCCCATTCCATTCCATTCGGGTCCATTCCATTCCATTCCGTTCCATTCGGGTCTATTCCATTCCATTCATGTCCATCCCATTCCATTCCATTCCATTCCATTCCATTAAATTCCATTCCATTCCATTCCATTCCGGTCCATTCCATTCCATTCCATTCCTTTCAGGTCCATTCCATTCAATTCCGCTCCATTCCATTCCATTCCATTCGGGTCCATTTCATTCCATTCCATTCCAGTCCGGTCCATTCCTTTCCATTCCATTCAATACCATTCCGTTCCATTCGGGTCCATTCCATTCCATTCCATTCCATTCTGGTCCTTTCCATTCCATTCCATTCCATTCCATTCCATTCCATCCCATTCCATTGCATTCCATTCGGGTCCATTCCATTCCATTCGGTTCCATTCCGTTCCATTCCATTCGGGTCCATTCCATTCCATTCGGGTCCATTCCATTCCATTCCATTCCATTCGGGTCCCTTCCATTCCATTCCATTCCATTCATGTCCGTTCCGTTCCATTCCACTCCATTCGGGTCCGTTCAATTCCATTCCATTCCACTCGGGTTCGTTCCGTTCCATTCCATTCCATTCGTTTCCGTTCCGTTCCATTCCATTCCATTCGGTTCCATTCCTTTCCATTCCATTCCACTCGGGTCCCTTCTGTTCCATTCCAATCCATTCGTGTCCATTCCGTTCCATTCCATTCCATTCGTGTCCCTTCCCTTCCATTCCATTCCGTTCGGGTCCATTCCGTTCCATTCCATTCCATTCGGGTCCATTCCTTTCCACTATATTCCATTCGGGTCCGTTCCATTCCATTCCATTCCATTCGGGTCCATTCCGTTCCATTCCATTCCATTCGGGTCCATTCCATTCCATTCCATTCCATTCGTGTCCTTTACGATCCATTCCTTTCCATTCGTGTCCATTCCGTTCCATTCCGTTCCATTCGGGTCCATTCCGTCCCATTCCATTCCATTCCATTCGGGTCCATTTCGTTCCATTCCGTCCCATTCGTTTCCGTACCGTTCCATTCCATTCCATTCGGGACTGTTCCATACCATTCCATTCCATTTTGTTCCGTTCTGTTCCATTCCATTCCATTCTGGTCCGTTACCTTCCATTCCATTCCATATGGGTCCATTCCATTCCATTCCGTTCCACTGAGGTTCATTCCATTCCGTTCGGGTCCATTCCATTCCATTCCATTCCGTTCCGTTCCGTTCAATTCCATTCATTTCCATTCCATTCCATTCGGGTCCATTCCATTCCATTTTGTCCATTGCATTCCATTAGGGTACGTTAACTTCCACTCAATTCCATTCGGGCCCATTCCATTGCATTTCATTCCATTCGGGTCCATTCCGTTCCATTGCATTCCATTCGGGTCCATTCCATTCCATTCCGTTCCTTTCGGGTCCATTCCATTCCATTCCATTCCGGTCCATTCCATTCCATTCCATTCCATTCCATTCCGGTCCATTCGGGTCCATTCCATTCCATTACATTCCATTCCATTCGTGTCCATTCCATTCCATTCCGTTTCAATCGGTTCCATTCCACTCCTTTCAGGTCCATTCCATTCCATTCCATTCAGTTCCATTCCATTCCATTCGTGTCCATTCCTTTCCATTCCATTCCATTCGGGTCCGTTCCATTCCATTCCATTCCATTCAGGTCCATTCCGTTCCATTCCATTCCATTCCGGTCGATTCCATTCCATTCCATTCCTTTCGGGTGTGTTCCGTTCCATTCCATTCCATTCTGGTCCATTCCATTCCATTCCACTCGGGTCCATTCCATTCCATTCCATTCCATTCGGGTCCATTCCATTCCATTCCATTCCACTCGGGTCCATTCCATTCCATTCCATTCCATTCCATTCCATTCCATTCCATTCGTTTCCATTCCATTCCATTCCATTCCATTCGCGTCCTTTCCATTCCATTCGGGTCCATTCCGTTCCATTCCATTCCATTCGTTTCCATTCCGCTCTATTCCATTCCATTCGGGTCCATTCCATTCCATTCCATTCCATTAGTTTCCCTTCCGTTCCATTCCATTCCATTCGAGTCCATTCCGTTCCCTTCCGTTCCATTCTGGTCAATTCCGTTCCATTCCATTACATTCGGGTCCGTTCCGTTGCATTCCGTTCCATTCGGGTCCGTTCAATTCCATTCGGGTCTGTTCCGTTCCATTCCATTCCATTGGGTTCCGTTCTGTTCCATTCCATTACATTCCATTCGGGTCCGTTCCCTTCCATTCCATTCCATTCGGGTCCATGCCGTTGCATTTCATTCCATTCGGGTCCATTTCGTTCCATTACATTCCATTCGGGTCGATGCCATTCCATTCCATTCCATTGAGGTCCACTCCATTCCATTCGGGTCCATTCCATTCCATTCCGTTCCGTTCCGTTCCGTTCCGTTCCGTTCCATTCCATTCCGTTCTACTCGGGTTGATTGCATTCCATTCCGTTCCATTCCATTCCATTCCAATCCATTCCATTCTATTCCAATCCATTCCATTCCATTCAATTCCATTCCATTCCAATCCATTCCATTCCATTCCATTCCATTCCAATCCATTCCATTCTACCCGGGTTGACTCCATTCCATTCCATTCCATTCCATTCCATTCCATTCCATTCCATTCTACTTGGGTTGATTCCATTCTGTCCCGGTCAGCCCCATCCCGTCCCGTCCCGTTCCGTTCTACTCGGGTTGATTCCATTCCATTCTGTTCCATTCCGCTCTGTTCCGTTCTGTTCCATTCCGTTCCATTCTACTTGGGTTAATTCAATTCCGTTCTATTCCATTCCATTCCGTTCCGTTCCGCTATGTACCGCGTCGATCTAGTCGGTTTGATTCAATTCCATTCTATTCCCTTCCATTCCTTTCCATTCCATTCCATTCCATTCCATTCCATTCTACTCCATTCCATTCCATTCCATTCTACTCGGGTTGATTCCATTCTGTTGCGCTCCGTTCCGTTGCATCCCGTCCCGACCCGTCCCGTCCCATCCCGTCCTGTCCCGTTCGGTTCTAGTCGGGTTGATTCCCTTCCGTTCCGTTCCATTGCATTCCATTCCGTTCCGTTCCTTTCCATTCCGTTCCTTTCCGTTCCGTTCCACTCGGGTTGATTCAATTCCATTCTGTTACATCCCATTTCTTTCCGTTCCATTCTGCAACGTTCCGTGTCATTCTACTCGGGTTGATTCAATTCCATTCTATTCCATTGAATTCCATTCCATTCCATTGAATTCCATTCCATTCCATTCCATTCTACTCGGGTTGATTCCTTTCCATTCCATTCCATTCCATTCCATTCCATTCCAATCCATTCCATTCCATTTCATTCCATTCCATCTTACTCGGGTTGGCTCAAAGCCATTCTATTCCATTCATTCCATTCCTTTCCATTCCGTTCCGTTCCGTTCTACTCGTGTCGATTCCATTCAATTCTATTCCACTCCATTCCATTCTATTCCATTCCAATCCATTCCATTCCATTGTACTCGTGTTGATTCCATTCCATTCCATTCCATTCCATTCCAGTCCATTCCTTTCCATTCTACAGGGGTTGATTCCATTCCATTCCATTCCATTCCATTCCATTCCATTCCATTCCATTCCATTCCATTCCAATCCATTCCATTCCATTCCATTACATTCCGTTCCACTCGGGTTGATTCCATTCTGTTCCGTTCCGTCCTGTCCCGTCCCATCCCGTACCGTTCCGTTCTATTCGGGTTGATTCCATTCCATTCCGTTCCGTTCCGTTCCCTTCCTTTCCGTTCCATTCCATTCCGTTCCGCTGTACTCGGGTTGATTCAATTCCATTCTATTCCTTAGCATTCCATTCCGTTCTGTTACACTTTGTTCTGCGTCGGTCTACTCGGGTTGATTCAATTCCACTCCATTCCATTCCATTCCATTCCATTCCATTCCATTCCATTCCATTCCATTCCATTCCATTCCATTCTACTCTGTTTCATTCAATTCCATTCTATTCCCTTCCATTCCATTCCGTTCCATTCCGTTCCGTTCCATTCTGCTCGGGTTGATTCAACTCAATTCTATTCCATTCCATTCCATTCCATTCCATTCCATTCCATTCCATTCTATTCCATTCCTTTCTATTCTACTCGGGTTGATTCCATTCCATTCCATTCCATTCCATTCCATTCCATTCTATTCCATTCCAATCCTTTCTATTCTACTCATGTTATTTCCATTCCATTCCATTCCGTTCCATTCCATTCCATTCCATTCCATTCCATTCCATTCTATTCCATTCTACTCGGGTTGAATCAATTCCATTCTATTCCATTCCATTCCTTTCCATTCCATTCCATTCCATTCCTTTGTACTCGGGTTGATTCCAATCCATTCCATTCCATTCAATTCCATTCCATTCCATTCCATTCCATTCCATTCCATTCCATTCCATTCCATTCCATTCCATTCCATTCTACTTGGGTTGATTCCATTCTGTTCCGTTCCGTCCCGTCACGTCCCGTCCCGTTCCGTTCTACTCGGGTTGATTCCATTCCATCCCGTTCCGTTCCGCTATGTTCCGCATTGACCTTGTCGGGTCGATTCAATTCCATTCTATTCCATTCCATTCCTTTGAATTCCATTCCATTCCATTCCATTTCATTCCATTCCATTCTCTACTACTTGGGTTGATTCCATTCCGTTCCGCTCCGTTCCGTTCCGTCCAGTCCCAACATGTCCCATCCTATTCTGTTCTACTCGTGTTGATTCCATTCCGTTCCATTGCATTCCGTTCCGTTCCGTTCCGTTCCTTTCGGTTCCGTTCGTTTCAATTCCGTTGCGTTCCGTTCCGTTCCTTTCGGTTCTGTTCCTTTGCATTCCATTCCTTACCGTTCCACTCAGGTTGATTCAATTCCATTCTATTACGTTCCATTACATTCCGTTCCGTTCCGCTATGTTCCGTGTCGTTCTACTCGTGTTGATTCAATTCCATTCTATTCCATTGAATTCCATTCCATTCCTTTCCGTTCTATTCGGGTTGATTCCATTCCATTCCATTCCATTCCATTCCATTCCGTTCCATTCCATTCTACTCGGGTTGATTCAAGCCTATTGTATTCCATTCCATTCCGTTATTTTCCATTCCGTTCCATTCCGTTCCATTCCGTTCTACTCGGGTTGATTAAATTCAATTCTATTCCATTCCATTGCAATCCATTCCCTTCCATTGTACTCGGGTTGATTCCATTCCATTCCATTCCATTCCATTCCATTCCATTCCATTCCATTTCATTCCAGTCCATTCCATTCCATTCCATTCCATTCCATTCCCTTCCATTCCATTCCACTCCATTCCATTTCATTCCAAACCATTCTATTCTACTCGGGTTGATTCCATTCCATTCCATTCCATTTGGGTCCATTCCATTCCATTCCATTCCATTCGGATCCATTCCATTCCATTCCATTCCATTCCATTCCATTCCATTTCATTCCATTCCATTCCATTCCATTCCATTCCATTCCATTCCATTCCATTCCATTCCGTTCGGGTCCTTTCCGTTCCATTCGGGTCCATTCCGTTCCATTCCATTCCATTCGGGTCCATTCCATTCTATTCCATTCCATTCGGGTCCATTCCGTTTCTTTCCATTCCATTCATGTCCCTTCCATTCCATTCCGTTCAATTCGACTCCATTCCGTTCTTTCCGTTCCATTCGGGTCCATTCCGTTCCATTCCATTCCATTCGGGTCCATTCCATTCTATTCCATTCCATTCGGGTCCATTCCATTTCTTTCCAATCCATTCATGTCCCTTCCATTCCATTCCGTTCCATTTGACTCCATTCCGTTCCATTCCGTTCCATTCGGGTCCATTCCATTCCATTCCATTCCATTCCACTCCATTCCATTTCATTCCAAACCATTCTATTCTACTCGGGTTGATTCCATTCCATTACATTCCATTCCATTCCATTCCATTCCAATCCATTCCATTCTACTCGGGTTGATTCCATTCCATTCCATTCCATTTGGGTCCATTCCATTCCATTCCATTCCATTCCATTCGGATCCATTCCATTCCATTCAATTCCATTCCATTCCATTCCATTCCATTCCATTCCATTCCATTCCATTCCATTCGGGTCCTTTGCGTTCCATTCCATTCCATTCCGTTCCATTCCATTCCATTAGGGTCCATTCCATTCTATTCCATTCCATTCGGGTCCATTCCGTTTCTTTCCATTCCATTCATGTCCCTTCCATTCCATTCCGTTCAATTCGACTCCATTCCATTCCATTCCGTTCCATTCGGGTCCATTCCGTTCCATTCCATTCCATTCCATTCGGGTCCATTCCATTCTATTCCATTCCATTCGGGTCCATTCCATTTCTTTCCATTCCATTCATGTCCCTTCCATTCCATTCCGTTCCATTTGACTCCATTCCGTTCCATTCCATTCCATTCGGGTCCATTCAGTTCCATTCCGTTCCATTCGGGTCCATTCCGTTCCTTTCCATTCCATTCGGGTCCGTTCCGTTCCATTCCATTCCATTCTGGTCTGTTCCGTTCCATTCCATTCCATTCCATTGGGTTCCATTCTGTTCCATTCCATTCCATTCCATTTGGGTCCGTTCCCTTCCATTCCATTCCATTCGGGTCCATTCCATTCCATTCCATTCCATTCCATTCCATTCCATTCCATTCCATTCCATTCCATTCTGTTCCATTCCATTCCTTTCCGTTGCATTCGATTCCTGTCCATTCCGTTCCATTCCATTCCTTTCGGGTCCATTCCATTCAGTTCCATTCCATTCCATTCCATTCCATTCGGGTCCATTCCATTCCACTCCATTCCATTCCGCTCCATTCCATTCCATTCCATTCAATTCCATTCCGGTCCATTCCATTCTATTCCATTTGGGTCCATTCCATTCCATTCCGTTCCATTCGGGTCCATTCAATTCCATTCATGTCCATTCCATTCCATTCCATTCCATTCCATTCCATTCTATTCTGGCCCATTCCATTCCATTCCATTCCATTCTATTCGGGTCCATTCCATTCCATTCCATTCCATTCCATTCGGGTCCTTTCCGTTCCATTCGGTTCCATTCCATTCCGTTCCATTCCATTCGGGTCCATTCCATTCTATTCCATTCCATTCGGGTCCATTCCGTTTCTTTCCATTCCATTCATGTCCCTTCCATTCCATTCCGTTCCATTCGACTCCATTCCATTCCATTCCGTTCCATTCGGGTCCATTCCGTTCCATTCCATTCCATTTGGATGCATTCCATTCTATTCCATTCCATTCGGGTCCATTCCGTTTCTTTCCATTCCATTCATGTCCCTGCCATTCCATTCCGTTCCATTCGACTCCATTCCGTTCCATTCCGTTCCATTCGGGTCCATTCCGTTCCTTTCCATTCCATTCGGGTCCATTCCATTCTATTCCATTCCATTCGGTTCCATTCCATTTCTTTCCATTCTATTCATGTCCCTTCCATTCCATTCCGTTCCATTTGACTCCATTCCGTTCCATTCCATTCCATTCGGGTCCGTTTCATTGCATTCCATTCCATTTGGATCCGTTCCATTCCATTCCCTTCCATTATGGTCTGTTCCGTGCCATTCCATTGCATTCCATTGGGTTCCATTCTGTTCCATTCCATTCCATTCCATTCAGGTCCGTTCCCTTCCATTCCATTCCATTCGGGTCCATTCCATTCCATTCCATTCCATTCCATTCGGGTCCATTCCATTCCTTTCCGTTCCATTCGATTCCTGTCCATTCCATTCCATTCCATTCCTTTCGGGTCCATTCCTTTCAGTTCCGTTCCATTCCATTCCATTCCATTGCGTTCCATTCCATTCCTTTCCATTCCATTCGGGTCCATTCCATTCCATTCGGGTCCCTTCCGTTCCATTCCATTCCTTTCCATTCCTGTCCATTCCATTCCATTCCATTCCATTCGGGTCCATTCCATTCTATTCCATTCCATTCGGGTCCATTCCATTTCTTTCCAATCCATTCATGTCCCTTCCATTCCATTCCGTTCCATTTGACTCCATTCCGTTCCATTCCGTTCCATTCGGGTCCATTCCATTCCATTCCATTCCATTCCACTCCATTCCATTTCATTCCAAACCATTCTATTCTACTCGGGTTGATTCCATTCCATTACATTCCATTCCATTCCATTCCATTCCAATCCATTCCATTCTACTCGGGTTGATTCCATTCCATTCCATTCCATTTGGGTCCATTCCATTCCATTCCATTCCATTCCATTCGGATCCATTCCATTCCATTCAATTCCATTCCATTCCATTCCATTCCATTCCATTCCATTCCATTCCATTCCATTCCATTCCATTCGGGTCCTTTGCGTTCCATTCCATTCCATTCCGTTCCATTCCATTCCATTAGGGTCCATTCCATTCTATTCCATTCCATTCGGGTCCATTCCGTTTCTTTCCATTCCATTCATGTCCCTTCCATTCCATTCCGTTCAATTCAACTCCATTCCATTCCATTCCGTTCCATTCGGGTCCATTCCGTTCCATTCCATTCCATTCCATTCGGGTCCATTCCATTCTATTCCATTCCATTCGGGTCCATTCCATTTCTTTCCATTCCATTCATGTCCCTTCCATTCCATTCCGTTCCATTTGACTCCATTCCGTTCCATTCCATTCCATTCGGGTCCATTCAGTTCCATTCCGTTCCATTCGGGTCCATTCCGTTCCTTTCCATTCCATTCGGGTCCGTTCCGTTCCATTCCATTCCATTCTGGTCTGTTCCGTTCCATTCCATTCCATTCCATTGGGTTCCATTCTGTTCCATTCCATTCCATTCCATTTGGGTCCGTTCCCTTCCATTCCATTCCATTCGGGTCCATTCCATTCCATTCCATTCCATTCCATTCCATTCCATTCCATTCCATTCCATTCCATTCTGTTCCATTCCATTCCTTTCCGTTGCATTCGATTCCTGTCCATTCCGTTCCATTCCATTCCTTTCGGGTCCATTCCATTCAGTTCCGTTCCATTCCATTCCATTCCATTCGGGTCCATTCCATTCCACTCCATTCCATTCCGCTCCATTCCATTCCATTCCATTCAATTCCATTCCGGTCCATTCCATTCTATTCCATTTGGGTCCAGTCCATTCCATTCCGTTCCATTCGGGTCCATTCAATTCCATTCATGTCCATTCCATTCCATTCCATTCCATTCCATTCCATTCTATTCTGGCCCATTCCATTCCATTCCATTCCATTCTATTCGGGTCCATTCCATTCCATTCCATTCCATTCCATTCGGGTCCTTTCCGTTCCATTCGGTTCCATTCCATTCCGTTCCATTCCATTCGGGTCCATTCCATTCTATTCCATTCCATTCGGGTCCATTCCGTTTCTTTCCATTCCATTCATGTCCCTTCCATTCCATTCCGTTCCATTCGACTCCATTCCATTCCATTCCGTTCCATTCGGGTCCATTCCGTTCCATTCCATTCCATTTGGATGCATTCCATTCTATTCCATTCCATTCGGGTCCATTCCGTTTCTTTCCATTCCATTCATGTCCCTGCCATTCCATTCCGTTCCATTCGACTCCATTCCGTTCCATTCCGTTCCATTCGGGTCCATTCCGTTCCTTTCCATTCCATTCGGGTCCATTCCATTCTATTCCATTCCATTCGGTTCCATTCCATTTCTTTCCATTCTATTCATGTCCCTTCCATTCCATTCCGTTCCATTTGACTCCATTCCGTTCCATTCCATTCCATTCGGGTCCGTTTCATTGCATTCCATTCCATTTGGATCCGTTCCATTCCATTCCCTTCCATTATGGTCTGTTCCGTGCCATTCCATTGCATTCCATTGGGTTCCATTCTGTTCCATTCCATTCCATTCCATTCAGGTCCGTTCCCTTCCATTCCATTCCATTCGGGTCCATTCCATTCCATTCCATTCCATTCCATTCGGGTCCATTCCATTCCTTTCCGTTCCATTCGATTCCTGTCCATTCCATTCCATTCCATTCCTTTCGGGTCCATTCCTTTCAGTTCCGTTCCATTCCATTCCATTCCATTGCGTTCCATTCCATTCCTTTCCATTCCATTCGGGTCCATTCCATTCCATTCGGGTCCCTTCCGTTCCATTCCATTCCTTTCCATTCCTGTCCATTCCATTCCATTCCATTCCATTCGGGTCCATTCCGTTCCATTCCATTCCATTCAGGTCCATTCGTTTCCATTCCATTTCATTCGGGTCCTTTCCATTCCATTCCATTCCATTCTGGTCCATTCCATTCCATTCCATTCCATTCCATTCCATTCGGGTCCATTCCATTCCATTCCATTCGGGTCCATTCCATTCCATTCCATTCCATACGGGTCCTTTCCATTCCATTCGGGTCGATTCCATACCATTCCATTTCATTCGGGTCCATTCCGTTCTATTCCATTCCATTTGGATCCATTCCGTTCCATTCCATTCCATTCGGGTCCCTTCCATTCAATTCCGTTCCATTCGAGTCCATTCCGTTCCATTCCATTCCATTCCATTCGGGTCCCTTCCGTTTCATTCAATTCCATTCGGGTCCATTGCATTCCATTCCATTCCATTCCATTCCATTCCATTCGGGTCCATTCCATTCCATTCCTTTCCACTGAGTTTCATTCCATTCCATTCATGTCCATTCCATTCCATTCCATTCCATTCCATTCCAATCCATTCCGGTACATTCCGTTCCATTACATTCCTTTCGGGTCCATTCCATTCCATTCCATTCCATTCCATTCCATTCCATTCCATTCCATTCCATTCCATGCGCGTCCCTTCCATTCCATTCCATTCCATTCGTTCAATTCCATTCCATTCCATTCCATTCATGTCGATTCCGTTCCTTTCCATTCCATTTGGGTCCATTCCTTTCCATTACATTCCATTCGGGTCCGTGCCATTCCATTCCATTCCATTTGGGTCCATTCGTTTCCATTCCATTCCATTCAGGTCCATTCCATTCCATTCCATTCCATTCTGGTCCATTCCCTTCCATTCCATTCCATTCCATTCCGTTCCTTTCAGGTCCATTCCATTCCATTCCATTCCATTAGGGTCCTTTCCATTCCATTCGGGTCCATTCCGTTCCATTCCATTCGGTTCCATTCGGGTCCATTCCTTTCTATTCCATTCCATTCGGATCCATTCCGTTCCATTCCATTCCATTCGTGTCCCTTCTGTTCCATTCCGTTCCATTCCGTTCCATTGGATTCCATTCCGTTCCATTCCGTTCCATTCAGATCCATTCCATTGCATTCCATTCCATTCGGGTCCGTTGCGTTCCATTCCATTCCATTCCATTTCTTCCGCGTCCATTCCGATCCATTCCATTCCATTCGGGTCCATTCCATTCCATTCCATTCGTTTCCCTTCCGTTCCATTCCATTCCATTCGTGTCCCTTCCGTTCCATTCCGTTCCATTCCAGTCCACTCCATTCCATTGCATTCCATTCGGGTCCATTCCATTCCATTCCATTCCATTCCTTTCGGGTCCATTCCATTCCTTTCCGTTCCCTTCGACTCCAGTCCATTCCGTTCCATTCCATTCCTTTCGGATCCATTCCATTCAATTCCGTTCCATTCCACTCCATTCCATTCCATTCGGGTCCATTCCATTCCATTCCATTCCATTCCGCTCCATTCCATTCCATTCCATTCAATTCCATTCCGGTCCATTCCATTCCATTCCATTCCATTCGGGTCTATTCCATTCCATTCCGGTCCATTCCACTCCATTCCATTCCATTCCATTCCATTCGGCTCCATTCCATTCCATTCCATTCCATTCCATTCCATTCCATTCCTTTTGGGTCCATTCCATTCCATTCCGTTCCATTCCATTCCATTCCGGTCCATTCCACTCCATTCCATTCCATTCCATTCCATTCATGTCCATTCCATTCCATTCCATTCCATTCCATTCCATTCCATTCATGTCCATTCCATTCCATTCCATTCCATTCCATTCCATTCTGGTCCATTCCATTCCATTCCATTCCATTCCATTCGGGTCAAAACCTTTCCATTCCATTCCATTTGGGTCCATTCCATTCCATTCCATTCCATTCGTGTCCATTCCATTCCATTCGGGTCCATTCCATTCCATTCCATTCCTTTCGGGTCCATTCCATTCCATTCCATTCCATTCGGGTCCTTTCCGTTCCATTCGAGTCCATTCCGTTCCATTCCATTCTATTCGTGCCATTACGTTCTATTACATTCCATTCGGGTCCATTCCGTTCCATTCCATTTATTTCATGTCCCTTCCATTCCATTCCGTTCCATTCGAGTCCATTCCGTTCCATTCCGTTCCATTCGGGTTCATTCCATTCCATTCCATTCCATTCGGGTCCTTTTCGTTCCATTCCGTTCCATTCGGATCCGTTCCGTTCCATTCCGTTCCATTCGGGTGCGTTCTCTTCCATTCCATTCCATTCTGGTCTGTTCCGTTCCATTCCATTCCATTGGGTTCCATTCTGTTCCATTCCATTCCATTCCATTCGGGTCCGTTCAATTCCATTCCATTCCATTCGGGTCCATGCCGTTGCATTTCATTCTATTCGGGTACATTCGGTTCCATTGCATTCCATTCGGGTGGGTGCCATTCCATTCCGTTCCATTGACGTCCATTCCATTCCATTCGGGTCCACGCCATTGCATTCTATTCCTTTCCATTCCATTCTGGTCCGTTCCATTCCATTCCATTCAATTCCATTCCATAACATTCGGGTGCGTTCCATTCCATTCCATTCAATTCCATGCCATTCCATTCGGGTCCATTCCATTCCATTCCATTCAATTCCGGTACATTCCGTTCCATTCCATTCCTTTTGGGTCCATTCCATTCCATTCCATTCCATTCCATTCCATTCCATTCGGGTCAATTCCGTTCCATTCCATTCCATTCCATTGCATTCCATTCCATTCCATTCCATTCCTTTCGGGTCCATTCCATTCATTTCCGTTCCATTCCATTCCATTCGGGTCCATTCCATTCCATTCCATTCCATACGGGTCCATTCCATTCCTTTCAGGTCCATTCCATTAAATTCCATTCCATTCCATTCCATTCTGGTCCATTTCATTCCATTCCATTACATTCCATTCCATTCCATTCCATCCCATTCCGTTCCATTCCATTCGGGTCCATTCCATTCCACTCGGGTCCATTCCATTCCATTCCATTCCATTCAGGTCCCTTCCATTCCTTTCCATTCCATTCGGGTCCATTCCGTTCAATTCCATTCCATTCCATTCGGGTCCCTTCCGTTCCATTCCATTCCATTCGGGTCCATTCCGTTCCATTCCATTCCATTCAGGTCTCTTCCATTCCCTTCTATTCCATGCGGGTCCCTTCCGTTCCATTCCAATCCATTCGGGTCCATTGTTTTCCATTCCATTCCATTCATCTCCATTCCGTTCCATTCCATTCCATTCCGTTCCATTCGGGTCCATTCCATTCCATTCCACTCGGGTCCGTTCCATTCCATTCCATTCCAATTGTTTCCGTTCCATTCCATTCCATTCCATTCCATTCAGGTCCGTTCCTTTCCCTTCCATTCCATTCGGGTCCCTTCCTTTCCATTACATTCCATTCAGGTCCGTTCTGTTCCATTCCATTCCATTCCGGTCCATTCTTTCCATTCCATTCCATTCGGGTCCATTCCGTTCCATTCCGTTCCATTTGGGTCCATTCCATTCCATTCCGTTCCACTGAGGTTCATTCCATTCCATTCCATTCCATTCCATTCGGGTCCATTCCATTCCTTTCAGGCCCATTCCATTCCATTCCATTCCATTACATTACATTCCGGTCCATTCTTTCCATTCCATTCCATTCGGGTCCATTCCGTTCCATTCCGTTCCATTTGGGTCCATTCCATTCCATTCCGTTCCACTGAGGTTCATTCCATTCCATTCCATTCCATTCCATTCGGGTCCATTCCATTCCTTTCAGGCCCATTCCATTCCATTCCATTCCATTACATTACATTCGGGTCCATTCCATTCCATTCCATTCCATTCGTGTCCATTCCGTTCCATTCCATTCCATTCGGTTCCGTTCTGTTCCATTCCATTCCATTCGGTTCTGTTCCTTTCCATTCCATTCCAATCGGGTGCCTTCCGTTCCGTTCCATTCCATTGGTTTCCGTTCTGTTCCATTCCATATCGTTCGGATCCGTTCCCTTCCATTCCATTCCATTTGTTTCCATGCCTTTGCATTTCATTCCATTCGGTACATTCCGTTCCATTACATTCCATTCGTGTCCATTCCACTCCATTCCGTTCCATTGGGGTCCTTTCCATTCGATTCTGGTCCATTCCATTCCATTCCATTCCATTGCATTCCGGTCCATTCCATTCCATTCCATTCGGGTCCATTCCATTCCATTCCATTCCATTCGGGTCCATTCCGTTCCATTCCATTTCTTTCGAGTCCGTTCCATTCCATTCCATTCCATTCCGGTCCATTCCATTCCATTCCATTCCATTCTTGTCCATTCCGTTCCATTCCATTCCATTCGTGTCCCTTCCGTTCCATTCCGTTCCATTCGGGTCCATTCTGTTCCATTCCATTTCTTTCGGGTCCATTCCATTCCATTCCATTCGGGTCCCTGCCATTCCATTCCCTTCCATTCGTGTCCCTTCCTTTCCATTCCATTCCATTCGGGTCCATTCCTTTCCATTCCATTCCATTCGGGTCCATTCCTTTCCATTCCATTCCATTCTGGTCCACTCCATTCTATTCCGTTCCATTCCACTCCATTCCGGTCCATTCCATTCCATTCCATTCCATTCCACTCGGGTCCATTCCATTCCATTCCATTCGGGTCCTTTCCTTTCCATTCGGGTCCATTCCATTCCATTCCATTCCATTCGGGTCCATTCCGTTCTATTCCATTCCTTTCAGGTCCATTCCGTTCCATTCCATTCCATTCATGTCCCTTCCATTCCATTCCGTTCCATTCGAGTCCCTTCCTTTCCATTCCGTTCCATTCGTGTCCATTCCGTTCCATTCCATTTCTTTCGGTTCCATTCCGTTCCATTCCATTCCATTCCATTCGGGTCCGTTCCCTTCCATTCCATTCGATTCAGGTCCATGACGTTGCATTTCATTCCATTCGGGTCCATTCCGTTCCATTACATTCCGTTCGGGTGGGTGCCATTCCATTCCATTCCATTGACGTCCATTCCATTCCATTCGGGTCCACTCCATTCCATTCCGTTCCATTCCGGTCCGTTCCATTCCATTCCGTTCAATTCCATTCCATTCCATTCGGGTCCATTCCATTCCATTCCATTCTATTTGGGTCAATTCCGTTCCATTCCATTCCATTCCGGTCCATTCCATTCCATTCCATTCCAATCCAATCCATTCCATTCGGGTCCATTCCATTCCATTCCATTCATTTCCGTTCCATTCCATTCCATTCGGGTCCATTCCATTCCACTCGGGTCCATTCCGTTCCATTCCTTTCCACTCCATTCCATTCCATTCCATTCCATTCCATTCCATTCCATCCCATCCCGTCCCGTTCCATTCCGTTCCATTCCATTCCATTGCATTCTACTCGGCTTGATTCCATTCCGTTCCATTCCATTCCGTTCCATCCCATCCTGACCCGTCCCGTCCCATGCTGTCCCATCCCGTCCCATCCCGTTCCGTTCTACTCGTGTTGATTCCATACCGCTCCGATCCTTTCCGTTCCGTTCCGTTCCTTTCCTTTCCATTCCTTTCTGTTCCGCTCCGTTCCGTTCCACTCGGGTTGATTCCATTCCATTCTACTACATTCCATTCCGTTCCACTACTTTCCGCATTGTTTTACTTGGGTTGATTCAATTCCATTCTATTACATTGAATTCCATTCCATTCTGTTCCATTCCATTCCGTTCTACTGGGGTTGATTCCATTCCATTCCATTCCATTCCATTCCATTCCACTCGGGTTGATTCAATTCCATTCTATTCCATTCCATTCCGTTCCATTCCGTTCCGTTCCATTCCGTTCCGTTCGGTTCCGTTCCATTCTAGTCGGGTTGATTCAATTCAATTCTATTTCATTCCATTCCATTCCATTCCATTGCATTCCATTCCATTCCATTCCAACCAATTCCGTTCCATTCCATTTTACTCGGGTTGACTCCATTCCATTCCATTCCATTCCATTCCATTCCATTCCATTCCATTCCATTCCATTCCACTCCATTCCATTCCGTTCCATTCCAATCCATTCTACTCGGGTTGATTCCATTCTGCTCCGTTCCATCCCGTCCCGTCCCGTCCCGTCTCGTCCCGTCCCGTCCCGTCCCGTTCCGTTCTACTCGGGTTGATTCCATTCCATTCCGTTCCATTCCGTTCCTTTCCGTTGCATTCCATTCCGTACCGTTCCATTCTGTTCTATTCCGTTCCGTTCTACTCGGGTTGATTCAATTCCATTCTATTCCATTCCTTTCCATTCCGTTCCATTCCGCTATGTTCCGCGTCGATCTACTCGGGTTGATTCAATTCCATTCTATTCCATTCCATTCCATTCCATTCCATTCCATTCCACTCGGGTTGATTCAATTCCATTATATTCCATTCCATTCCATTCCATTCCATTCCATTGCATTCCACTGTATTCCATTCCATTCCATTCCTTTCCTTTGCATTACATTCCATTCCATTCTTTTCTAATCATGTTGATTCCATTCCATTCCATTCACTTCCATTCCATTCAGTTCCATTCCATTCCATTGCATTCCGTTCTTCTCATGTTGATTCCATTCCATTCCATTCCATTCCATTCCGTTCCGTTCCGCTCCATTCCATTCCGTTCCATTCTATTCCATTCCATTCCACTCAGGTTGATTCCATTCCATTAAATTCCATTCCATTCCATTCCATTGCATTCCATTCCATTCTACGCGGGTTGATTCCATTCCATTCCGTTCCATTCCATTCCATTCCATTCCATTCCATTGCATTCCATTCCATTCCATTGTACTCGGGTTGATTCCATTCTGTTCCTTTCCATCCCATCCCGTACCGTCCCGTCTCTTCCCGTCCCGTACCCTCCTGTTCCGTTCTACTCGGGTTCATTCCATTTCATTCCATTCCGTTCCGTTCCTTTCCGTTGCATTCCGTTCCATACCGTTCCATTCTGTTCTGTTCCGTTCCGTTCTACTCGGGTTGATTCAATTCCATTCTATTCCATTCCTTTCCATTCCGTTCCATTCCGCTATGTTCCGCGTCGATCTGCTCGGGTTGATTCAATTCCATTCTATTCCATTCCATTCCATTCCATTCCATTCCATTCCATTCCACTCGGGTTCATTCATTTCCATTATATTCCATTCCATTCCATTCCATTCCATTCCACTGCATTCCATTCCATTCCATTCCTTTCCTTTGCATTACATTCCATTCCATTCTTTTCTAATCATGTTGAATCCATTCCATTCCATTCACTTCCATTCCATTCAGTTCCATTCCATTCCATTGCATTCCGTTCTTCTCATGTTTAATCCATTCCATTCCATTCCATTCCATTCCGTTACGTTCCGCTCCATTCCGTTCCATTCCATTCTATTCCATTCCATTCTACTCGGGTTGATTCCATTCCATTAAATTCCATTCCATTCCATTCCATTGCATTCCATTCCGTTCTACTCGGGTTGATTCCATTCCATTCCATTCCATTCCAATCCATTCCATTCTATTCCATTCCATTCCATTCCATTCAATTCCATTCCATTCCATTCCATTCCATTCCATTCTACTCTGTTTCATTCAATTCCATTCTATTCCCTTCCATTCCATTCCGTTCCATTCCGTTCCATTCCGTTGCGTTCCATTCTGCTCGGGTTGCTTCAACTCAATTCTATTCCATTCCATTCCATTCCATTCCATTCCATTCCATTCCATTCCTTTCTATTCTACTCGGGTTGATTCCATTCCATTCCATTCCATTCCATTCCATTCCATTCCATTCCATTCTATTCCATTCCAATCCTTTCTATTCAACTCATGTTGATTCCATTCCATTCCATTCCGTTCCATTCCATTCCACTCCATTCCATTCCATTCTATTCCATTCTACTCAGGTTGAATCAATTCCATTCTATTCCATTCCATTCCTTTCCATTCCATTCCATTCCATTCCTTTGTACTCGGGTTGATTCCAATCCATTCCATTCCATTCAATTCCATTCCATTCCATTCCATTCCATTCCATTCCATTCCATTCCAATCCATTCCATTCTACCCGGGTTGACTCCATTCCATTCCATTCTATTCCATTCCATTCCATTCCATTCCATTCCATTCCATTCCATTCCATTCCATTCTACTTGGGTAGATTCCATTCTATTCCGTTCCGTCCCGTCACGTCCCATCCCGTTCCGTTCTACTCGGGTTGATTCCATTCCATTCCGTTCCGTTCTGCTATGTTCCGCACTGACCTAGTCGGGTCGATTCAATTCCATTCTATTCCATTCCATTCCTTTCAATTCCATTCTATTCCATTCCATTCCATTCCTTTTCATTCCATTCCATTCTGTACTACTTGGGTTGATTCCATTCCGTTCCGCTCCGCTCCGTTCCGTCCAGTCCCAACATGTCCCATTCCGTTCTGTTCTACTCAGGTTGATTCCATTCCGTTCCATTGCATTCCGTTCTGTTCCGTTCCGTTCCTTTCGGTTCCGTTCCTTTCAATTCCGTTCCGTTCCATTCCGTTCCTTTCAGTTCCGTTCCTTTGCATTCCATTCCTTTCCGTTCCACTCGGGTTGATTCAATTCCACTCTATTACCTTCCATTACATTCCGTTCCGTTCTGCTATGTTCCGTGTCGTTCTACTCGTGTTGATTCAATTCCATTCTATTCCATTGAATTCCATTCCATTCCATTCCGTTCTATTCGGGTTGATTCCATTCCATTCCATTCCATTCCATTCCGTTCCATTCCATTCTACTCGGGTTGATTCAAGCCCTTTGTATTCCATTCCATTCCGTTATTTTCCATTCCGTTCCGTTCCGTTCCATTCCGTTATACTCGGGTTGATTAAATTCAATTCTATTGCATTCCATTCCAATCCATTCCCTTCCATTGTACTCGGGTTGATTCCATTCCATTCCAATCCATTCCATTCCATTCCATTCCATTCCATTCCATTCCATTTCATTCCAGTCCAGTACATTCCATTCCATTCCATTCCATTCCATTCCATTCCACTCCATTCCATTTCATTCCAAACCATTCTATTCTACTCGGGTTGATTCAATTCCATTCCATTCCATTCCATTCCAATCCATTCCATTTCATTCCAAACCATTCCATTCTACTCGGGTTGATTCCATTCCATTTCATTCCATTCCATTCCATTCCATTCCACTCGGGTTGATTTCATTCTGTTCCGTTCCGTCCCGTCACGTCCCGTTCCGTTCTACTCGGGTTGATTCCATTCCGTTTCGTTCCGTTCCGTTCCGTTCCGTTCTGTTCCATTCCGTTCCGTTCTCCTCGGGTTGATTCAATTCCATTCTATTCCATTCCATTCCATTCCATTCCGTTCTGTTCCGCTATGTTCCGCATCGATCTACTCGGGTTGATTCAATTCCATTCTATTCCATTCCATTCCATTCCATTCCAATCCATCCCGTTCCGCTATGTTCCGCGTCTATCTACTCGGGTTGATTCCATTCAATTCTATTCCATTCCATTCCATTCCATTCCATTCCATTCCATTCCATTCCATCCCATCCCATCCCGTTCCGTTCCGTTCCATTCCATTCCATTCCATTGCATTCTACTCGGCTTGATTCCATTCCGTTCCATTCCATTCCGTTCCGTCCCATCCTGACCCGTCCCGTCCCATGCTGTCCTATCCCGTCCCGTCCCGTTACGTTCTACTCGTGTTGATTCCATACCGTTCCGATCCTTTCCGTTCAGTTCTGTTCCTTTCCTTTCCGTTCCTTTCTGTTCCGCTCCGTTCCGTTCCACTCGTGTTGATTCAATTCCATTCTACTACATTCCATTCCGTTGCGCTACTTTCCGCATTGTTTTACTAGGGTTGATTCAATTCCATTCTATTCCATTGAATTCCATTCCATTCTGTTCCATTCCATTCCGTTCTACTGGGGTTGATTCCATTCCATTCTGTTCCATTCCATTCCATTCCATTCCATTCCATTCCACTCGGGTTGATTCAATTCCATTCTATTCCATTCCATTCCGTTCCATTCCGTTCCGTTCCTTTCCGTTCCGTTCGGTTCCATTCCATTCTAGTCGGGTTGATTCAATTCAATTCTATTTCATTCCATTCCATTCCATTCCATTCCATTCCATTCCATTCCATTCCATTCCATTGCATTCCATTCCATTCCATTCCAACCAATTCCATTCCATTCCATTGTACTCGGGTTGATTCCATTCCATTCCATTCCATTCCATTCCATTCCATTCCATTCCATTCCATTCCGTTCCGTTCCATTCCATTCCATTCCATTCCATTCCATTCCATTCCATTCCAATCCATTCTACTCGGGTTCATTCCATTCTGTTCCTTTCCATCCCGTCCGTCCCGTCCCGTCTCATCCCGTCCCGTCCCGTCCTGTTCCGTTCTACTCGGGTTGATTCCATTCCATTCCATTGCATTCCATTCTACTCAGGTTGATTCCATTCCATTCCATTCCATTCCATTCCATTCCATTCCATTCCATTCCATTCAATTCTTCTCCATTCAATTCCATTCCGTTCTACTCGGGTTGATTCCATTCTATTCCATTCCATTCCATTCCATTCCATTCCATTCCATTCCATTCGATTCCATTCCATTCGATTCCATTCCATTCCATTCCCTTCCATTCCATTCCATTCCATTCCATTCCATTCCATTCTATTCCATTGAATTCCATTCCATTCCATTCCATTCCATTCCATTCCATTCCATTCCATTCCATTCCATTCCGTTCTTCTCGGGTTGATTCCACTCCATTCCATTCCATTCCATTCCATTCCATTCCATTCCATTCCGTTCTACTCGGGTTGATTCAATTCCATTCTATTCCATTCCATTCCATTCCATTCCAATCCATCCCGTTCCGCTATGTTCCGCGTCGATCTACTCGGGTTGATTCCATTCCATTCCATTCCATTCCATTCCATTCCATTCCATTCCATTCCATTCCATTCTATTCCATTGAATTCCATTCCATTCCATTCCATTCCGTTCTACTCGGGTTGATTCAATTCCATTCTATTCCATTCCATTTCGTTCCTTTTAATTCCATTCTGTTGTACTCTTGTTTATTCAATTCCATTCTATTGCATTCCATCCCATTCCATTCCACTCCATTCCATTCCGTTAAACTATGGTTGATCATTCCATTCCATTCCATTCCATTCCATTCCGTTCCGTTCCGTTCCGTTCCGTTCCGTTCCATTCCATTCCACTCCATTCCATTCCATTCCATTCCATTCTGGTCCATTCCGTTCCATTCCATTCCATTCCATTCCGTTGTACTCGGGTTAATTCCATTCCATTCCATTCCATTCCGTTCTACTCTGCTTAATTCCATTCCGTTCCGATCCGTTCCGTTCCATCAGTTCCCGACCCGTCCTGTCCCGTTCCGTCCCTTCCCGAGCCGTCCTGTCCCGTTCTGTTCTACTCGGGTTGATTCTATTCGGTTCTGTTCCGTTCCTTTCAATGCCGTTCCTTTCCGTTCCGTTCTGTTCCGTTCAACTCGAGTTGATTCAATTCCATTCTATTATATTCCATTATATTCCGTTCCGTTCCGCTACGTTCCGCCTCGTTCTCCTCGGGTTGATTCAGTTCCATTCTATTCCATTGAATTCCTTTCCATTCCATTCCATTCCATTCCGTTCTATTCCGGTTGATTCCATTCCATTCCATTCCATTCCATTCCATGCCATTCCATTCCATTCCATTCCACTCGGGTTGATTCAATTCCATTGTATTCCTTTCCATTCCGTTCCGTTCCATTCAGTTCCTTTCCATTCCATTCCGTTCTACTCGGGTTGATTCAATTCAATTCTATTCCATTCCATTCCATTTCATTCCATTCCATTCCATTCCATTGTACTTGGGTTGATTCTATTCCATTCCATTCCATTCCATTCCATTCCATTCCATTCCAGTCCATTCCATTCCATTCCAGTCCATTCCATTCCATTCTACTCGGGTTGATTCCATTCCACTGCATTCCATTCCATTCCATTCCACTCCATTCCACTCCATTCCATTCCAATCCATTCCATTCTACTCGGGTTGATTCCATTCCATTCTATTCCATTCCATTCCACTCGGGTTGATGTCATTCTGTTCCGTTCCGTTCCGTTCCGTTCCGTTCCGTTCCGTTCTATTCGGGTTGATTCCACTCTATTCCACTCCATTCCATTCGATTCCATTCTATTCCATTCCATTCGATTCCATTCAATTCCATTCCATTCCATTCAATTCCATTCCATTCCATTCCATTCAATTCCATTCCATTCCATTCCATTCCATTCCATTCCATTCCATTCCATTCCTTTCCATTCCATTCGATTCCATTCCATTCCATTCGATTCCATTCCATTCCATTCCATTCCAATCCATTCCATTCTACTCGGGTTGATTCCATTCCATTCTATTCCTTTCCATTCCATTCCATTCCGTTCCATTCCATTCCATTCCATTTCATTCCATCCTATCCCATCCCATTAAATTCCATTCCATTCCATTCCGTTCCATTGCATTCTACTCTGGTTGATTCCATTCCGTTCCATTCCATTCCGTTCCGTCCCATCCTGACGCGTCCCGTCCCGTGATATCCCATCCCGTACCGTCCCGTTCCGTTCTACTCGTGTTGATTCCATAGCGTTCCGATCCTTTCCGTTACGTTCCGTTCCTTTCCTTTCCGTTACTTTCTGTTCCGCTCTGTTCCGTTCCACTCAGGTTGATTCAATTCCATTCTACTACATTCCATTCCATTCCATTCCATTCTATTCCATTCCATTCCATTGTACTCGGGTTGATTCCATTCCATTCCATTCCATTCCATTCCATTCCAATCCATTCTACTCGGGTTGATTCCATTCCATTCTATTCCATTCCATTCCACTCGGGTTGATGTCATTCTGTTCCGTTCCGTTCCGTCCCGTCCCGTTCCGTTCTACTCGGGTTGATTCCATTCCGATTCGTTCCATTCCGTTCCGTTCTGTTCCGTTCCATTCCGTTCTCCTCGGGTTGATTCAATTCCATTCTATTCCATTCCATTCCATTCCATTCCGTTCCGTTCCGCTATGTTCCGCGTCGATCTACTCGTGTTGATTCAATTCCATTCTATTCCATTCCATTCCATTCCTTTCCAATCCATCCCGTTCCGCTATGTTCCGCGTCGATCTACTCGGGTTGATTCCATTCCATTCTATTCCTTTCCATTCCATTCCATTCCGTTCCATTCCATTCCATTCCATTTCATTCCATCCTATCCCATCCCATTAAATTCCATTCCATTCCATTCCGTTCCATTGCATTCTACTCTGGTTGATTCCATTCCGTTCCATTCCATTCCGTTCCGTCCCATCCTGACCCGTCCCGTCCCGTGATGTCCCATCCCGTCCCGTCCCGTTCCGTTCTACTCGTGTTGATTCCATAGCGTTCCGATCCTTTCCGTTACGTTCCGTTCCTTTCCTTTCCGTTCCTTTCTGTTCCACTCCGTTCCGTTCCACTCGGGTTGATTCAATTCCATTCTACTACATTCCATTCCGTTCCATTCAGTTCCGTTCCGTTCTAGTCGGGTTGATTCAATTCAATTCTATTTCATTCCATTCCATTCCATTCCATTCCATTCCATTCCATTCCATTCCATTGTACTCGGGTTGATTACATTCCATTCCATTCCATTCCATTCCATTCCATTCCATTCCATTCCAATCCATTCTACTCGGGTTGATTCCATTCTGTTCCGTTCTATCCCGTCCCGTCCCGTCCCGTCTCGTCCCGTCCCATCCCATCCCATTCCGTTCTACTCGGGTTGATTCCATTCCATTCCGTTTCGTTCGTTTCCGTTGCATTCCGTTCCGTACCGTTCCATTCTGTTCTATTCCGTTCCGTTCTACTCGGGTTGATTCAATTCCATTCTATTCCATTCCATTCCTTTCCATTCCATTCCGTTCTACTCGGGTTGACTCCATTCCATTCCATTCCATTCCATTCCACTCGGGTTGATTCAATTCCATTGTATTCCTTTCCATTCCGTTCCATTCCATTCAGTTCCTTTCCATTCCATTCCGTTCTACTCGGGTTGATTCAATTCAATTCTATTCCATTCCATTCCAATCCATTCCATTCCATTCCATTCCATTGTACTCGGGTTGATTCCATTCCACTCCATTCCATTCCATTCCATTCCACTCCATTCCATTGCAATCCATTCCATTCTACTCGGGTTGATTCCATTCCATTCCATTCCATTCCATTCCATTCCATTCCATTCCATTCCATTCCATTCCATTCCACTCGGGTTGATTTCAATCTGTTGCGTTACGTCCCGTCCCATCCCGTTCCGTTCTACTCGGGTTGATTCCATTCCGTTTCGTTCCGTTTCATTCCGTTCCGTTCTGTTCCATTCCGTTCAATTCTCCGCGGGTTGATTCAATTCCATTCTATTCCATTCCATTCCATTCCATTCCGTTCCGTTCCGCTATGTTCCGCGTCGATCTACTCGGGTTGATTCAATTCCATTCTATTCCATTCCATTCCATTCCATTCCAATCCATCCCGTTCCGCTATGTTCCTTGTCAATCTACTGGGGTTGATTCCATTCCGTTCCATTCCATTCCATTCCATTTCATTCCATCCTATCCCATCCCATTAAATTCCATTCCATTGCATTCCGTTCCATTCCATTCCATTTCTTTGAATTCCATTCCATTCCATTCCATTCCATTCCGTTCTACTCGGGTTGATTCCATTCCATTCCATTCCATTCCATTCCATTCCACTCCATTCCATTGCAATCCATTCCATTCTACTCGGGTTGATTCCATTCCATTCCATTCCATTCCATTCCATTCCATTCCATTCCACTCGGGTTGATTTCAATCTGTTCCGTTACGTCCCGTCCCATCCCGTTCCGTTCTACTCGGGTTGATTCCATTCCGTTTCGTTCCGTTTCATTCCGTTCCGTTCTGTTCCATTCCGTTCAATTCTCCGCGGGTTGATTCAATTCCATTCTATTCCATTCCATTCCATTCCATTCCGTTCCGTTCCGCTATGTTCCGCGTCGATCTACTCGGGTTGATTCAATTCCATTCTATTCCATTCCATTCCATTCCATTCCAATCCATCCCGTTCCGCTATGTTCTGCGTCAATCTACTCGGGTTGATTCCATTCCGTTCCATTCCATTCCATTCCATTTCATTCCATCCTATCCCATCCCATTAAATTCCATTCCATTCCATTCCGTTCCATTGCATTCTACTCTGGTTGATTCCATTCCGTTCCATTCCATTCCGTTCCGTCCCATCCTGACCCGTCCCGTCCCGTGATGTCCCATCCCGTCCCGTCCCGTTCCGTTCTACTCGTGTTGATTCCATAGCGTTCCGATCCTTTCCGTTACGTTCCGTTCCTTTCCTTTCCGTTCCTTTCTGTTCCACTCCGTTCCGTTCCACTCGGGTTGATTCAATTCCATTCTACTACATTCCATTCCGTTCCATTCAGTTCCGTTCCGTTCTAGTCGGGTTGATTCAATTCAATTCTATTTCATTCCATTCCATTCCATTCCATTCCATTCCATTCCATTCCATTCCATTCCATTGTACTCGGGTTGATTACATTCCATTCCATTCCATTCCATTCCATTCCATTCCATTCCAATCCATTCTACTCGGGTTGATTCCATTCTGTTCCGTTGTATCCCGTCCCGTCCCGTCCCGTCTCGTCCCGTCCCGTCCCATCCCGTTCCGTTCTACTCGGGTTGATTCCATTCCATTCCGTTTTGTTCGTTTCCGTTGCATTCCGTTCCGTACCGTTCCATTCTGTTCTATTCCGTTCCGTTCTACTCGGGTTGATTCAATTCCATTCTATTCCATTCCATTCCTTTCCATTCCATTCCGTTCTACTCGGGTTGACTCCATTCCATTCCATTCCATTCCATTCCACTCGGGTTGATTCAATTCCATTGTATTCCTTTCCATTCCGTTCCATTCCATTCAGTTCCTTTCCATTCCATTCCGTTCTACTCGGGTTGATTCAATTCAATTCTATTCCACTCCATTCCAATCCATTCCATTCCATTCCATTCCATTGTACTCGGGTTGATTCCATTCCACTCCATTCCATTCCATTCCATTCCACTCCATTCCATTGCAATCCATTCCATTCTACTCGGGTTGATTCCATTCCATTCCATTCCATTCCATTCCATTCCATTCCATTCCACTCGGGTTGATTTCAATCTGTTCCGTTACGTCCCGTCCCATCCCGTTCCGTTCTACTCGGGTTGATTCCATTCCGTTTCGTTCCGTTTCATTCCGTTCCGTTCTGTTCCATTCCGTTCAATTCTCCGCGGGTTGATTCAATTCCATTCTATTCCATTCCATTCCATTCCATTCCGTTCCGTTCCGCTATGTTCCGCGTCGATCTACTCGGGTTGATTCAATTCCATTCTATTCCATTCCATTCCATTCCATTCAGTTCCGTCCCATCCTGTCCCGTCCCGTCCCCTGCTGTCCCATCCCATCCCTTCCCGTTCCGTTCTACTCGTTTTGATTCCATACCGCTCCGATCCTTTCCGTACCGTTCCGTTCCTTTCCTTTCCGTTCCTTTCTGTTCCGCTCCATTCCGTTCCACTCGGGTTGATTCAATTCCATTCTACTACATTCCATTCCGTTCCACTACTTTCCGCATTGTTTACTAGGGTTGATTCAATTCCATTCTATTCCATTGAATTCCATTCCATTCTGTTCCATTCCATTCCGTTCTACTGGGGTTGATTCCATTCCATTCCATTGCATTCCATTCCATTCCATTCCATTCTATTCCATTGAATTCCATTCCATTCCATTCCATTCCATTCCATTCCATTCTATTCTATTCCATTCCGTTCTACTCGGGTTGATTCCATTCCATTCCATTCCATTCCATTCCATTCCATTCCGTTCTACTCGGGTTGATTCAATTCCATTCTATTCCATTCCATTTCGTTCCTTTTAATTCCGTTCTGTTGTACTCTTGTTTATTCAATTCCATTCTATTGCATTACATCCCATTCCATTCCACTCCATTCCATTCCGTTAAACTATGGTTGATCATTCCATTCCATTCCATTCCGTTCCATTCCGTTCCATTCCGTTCCATTCCATTCCACTCCATTCCATTCCATTCCATTCCATTCTGGTCCATTCCGTTCCATTCCATTCCATTCCGTTGTACTCCGGTTAATTCCATTCCATTCCATTGCATTCCGTTCTACTCGGCTTAATTCCATTCCGTTCCGATCCGTTCCATTCCATCCGGTCCCGACCCGTCCTGTCCCGTTCCGCCCCGTCCCGAGCCGTCCTGTCCCGTTCTGTTCTACTCGGGTTGATTCCATTCCATTCCGTTCCATTCCATTCCATTCCAATCCATTCCATTCTACTCTGTTTCATTCAATTCCATTCTATTCCCTTCCATTCCATTCCGTTCCTTTCCGTTCCATTCCGTTCCGTTCCATTCTGCTCGGGTTGATTCAACTCAATTCTATTCCATTCCATTCCATTCCATTCCATTCCATTCCATTCCATTCCATTCCATTCCATTCCTTTCTATTCTACTCGGGTTGATTCCATTCCATTCCATTCCATTCCATTCCATTCCATTCCATTCTATTCCAATCCTTTCTATTCTACTCATGTTGATTCCATTCCATTCCATTCCGTTCCATTCCATTCCACTCCATTCCATTCCATTCTATTCCATTCTACTCGGGTTGAATCAATTCCATTCCATTCCATTCCATTCCTTTCCATTCCATTCCTTTGTACTCGGGTTGATTCCAATCCATTCCATTCCATTCAATTCCATTCCATTCCATTCCATTCCAATCCATTCCATTCTACCCGGGTTGACTCCATTCCATTCCATTCCATTCCATTCCATTCCATTCCATTCCATTCTACTTGGGTTGATTCCATTCTGTTCCGTTCCGTCCCGTCACGTCCCATCCCGTTCCGTTCTACTCGGGTTGATTCCATTCCATTCCGTTCCGTTCCGCTATGTTCCCCATTGACCTAGTCGGGTCGATTCAATTCCATTCTATTCCATTCCATTCCTTTCAATTCCATTCCATTCCATTCCATTCCATTCCATTCCTTTTCATTCCATTCCATTCTGTACTACTTGGGTTGATTCCATTCCGTTCCGCTCCGCTCCGTTCCGTCCAGTCCCAACATGTCCCATCCCGTTCTGTTCTACTCGGGTTGATTCCATTCCGTTCCATTGCATTCCGTTCCGTTCCGTTCCGTTCCTTTCGGTTCCGTTCCTTTCAATTCCGTTCCGTTCCGTTCCGTTCCTTTCCGTTCCGTTCCTTTGCATTCCATTCCTTTCCGTACCACTCGGGTTGATTCAATTCCATTCTATTACCTTCCATTACATTCCGTTCCGTTCCGTTATGTTCCGTGTCGTTCTTCTCGTGTTGATTCAATTCCATTCTATTCCATTGAATTCCATTCCATTCCATTCCGTTCTATTCGGGTTGATTCCATTCCATTCCATTCCATTCCATTCCATTCCGTTCCATTCCATTCTTCTCGGGTTGATTCAAGCCCATTGTATTCCATTCCATTCCGTTATTTTCCATTCCGTTCCGTTCCGTTCTACTCGGGTTGATTAAATTCAATTCTATTCCATTCCATTCCAATCCATTCCCTTCCATTGTACTCGGGTTGATTCCATTCCATTCCAATCCATTCCATTCCATTCCATTCCATTCCATTCCATTCCATTCCATTTCATTCCAGTCCAGTACATTCCATTCCATTCCATTCCACTCCATTCCATTCCATTCCACTCCATTCCATTTCATTCCAAACCATTCTATTCTACTCGGGTTGATTCCATTCCATTCCATTCCATTCCATTCCATTCCATTCCAATCCATTCCATTTCATTCCAAACCATTCCATTCTACTCGGGTTGATTCCATTCCATTTCATTCCATTCCATTCCATTCCATTCCACTCGGGTTGATTTCATTCTGTTCCGTTCCGTCCCGTCCCGTCCCGTTCCGTTCTACTCGGGTTGATTCCATTCCGTTTCGTTCCATTCCGTTCCGTTCCGTTCTGTTCCATTCCGTTCCGTTCTCCTCGGGTTGATTCAATTCCATTCTATTCCATTCCATTCCATTCCATTCCGTTCCGTTCCGCTATGTTCCGCGTCAATCTACTCGGGTTGATTCAATTCCATTCTATTCCATTCCATTCCATTCCATTCCAATCCATCCCGTTCCGCTATGTTCCGCGTCTATCTACTCGGGTTGATTACATTCCATTCTATTCCATTCCATTCCATTCCATTCCATTCCATTCCATTCCATCCCATCCCATCCCGTTCCGTTCCGTTCCATTCCATTCCATTCCATTGCATTCTACTCGGCTTGATTCCATTCCGTTCCATTCCATTCCGTTCCGTCCCATCCTGACCCGTCCCGTCCCATGCTGTCCCATCCCGTCCCGTCCCGTCCCATTCTACTCGTGTTGATTCCATACCGTTCCGATCCTTTCCGTTCCGTTCTGTTCCTTTCCTTTCCGTTCCTTTCTGTTCCACTCCGTTCCGTTCCACTCGGGTTGATTCAATTCCATTCTACTACATTCCATTCCGTTCCGCTACTTTCCGCATTGTTTTACTAGGGTTGATTCAATTCCATTCTATTCCATTGAATTCCATTCCATTCTCTTCCATTCCATTCCGTTCTACTGGGGTTGATTCCATTCCATTCCATTCCATTCCACTCGGGTTGATTCAATTCCATTCTATTCCATTCCATTCCGTTCCATTCCGTTCCGTTCCATTCCGTTCCGTTCGGTTCCGTTCCATTCTAGTCGGGTTGATTCAATTCAATTCTATTTCATTCCATTCCATTCCATTCCATTGCATTCCATTCCATTCCATTGCATTCCATTCCATTCCATTCCAACCAATTCCATTCCATTCCATTGTACTCGGGTTGATTCCATTCCATTCCATTCCATTCCATTCCATTCCATTCCATTCCGTTCCAATCCATTCCTTTCCG
Source organism: Gorilla gorilla gorilla (assembly GCF_029281585.2). Lineage (NCBI taxonomy): Eukaryota > Metazoa > Chordata > Mammalia > Primates > Hominidae > Gorilla > Gorilla gorilla. The sequence goes on from NC_073239.2 coordinate 61,619,788, forward strand.
TTCCATTCCAATCCATTCTACTCAGGTTGATTCCATTCTGTTCCGTTCCATCCCGTCCCGTCCCGTCCCGTCTCGTCCCGTCCCGTCCCGTCCCGTTCCGTTCTACTCGGGTTGATTCCATTCCATTCCGTTCCATTCCGTTCCTTTCCGTTGCATTCCATTCCGTACCGTTCCATTCTGTTCTATTCCGTTCCGTTCTACTCGGGTTGATTCAATTCCATTCTATTCCATTCCTTTCCATTCCGTTCCATTCCGCTATGTTCCGCGTCGATCTACTCGGGTTGATTCAATTCCATTCTATTCCATTCCATTCCATTCCATTCCATTCCATTCCATTCCATTCCATTCCATTCCATTCCGTTCTACTCGGGTTGATTCAATTCCATTCTATTCCATTCCATTTCGTTCCTTTTAATTCCGTTCTGTTGTACTCTTGTTTATTCAATTCCATTCTATTGCTTTCCATCCCATTCCATTCCACTCCATTCCATTCCGTTAAACTATGGTTGATCATTCCATTCCATTCCATTCCATTCCATTCCATTCCATTCCGTTCCGTTCCATTCCGTTCCATTCCAATCCACTCCATTCCATTCCATTCCATTCCATGCTGTTCCATTCCGTTCCATTCCATTCCATTCCATTCAGTTGTACTCGGGTTAATTCCATTCCATTCCATTCCATTCCGTTCTACTTGGCTTTATTCCATTCCGTTCCGATCCGTTCCGTTCCATCCGGTCCCGACCCGTCCTGTCCCGTTCTGTCCCGTCCCGAGCCGTCCTGTCCCATTCTGTTCTACTCGGGTTGATTCCATTCGGTTCTGTTCCGTTCCTTTCCATGCCGTTCCTTTCCATTCCGTTCTGTTCCGATCAACTCGAGTTGATTCAATTCCATTCTATTATATTCCATTATATTCCGTTCCGTTCCGCTACGTTCCGCCTCGTTCTTCTCGGGTTAATTCAGTTCCATTCTATTCCATTGAATTCCATTCCATTCCATTCCATTCCTTTCCGTTCTATTCCGGTTGATTCCATTCCATTCCACTCCATTCCATGCCATTCCATTCCATTCCATTCCACTCGGGTTGATTCAATTCCATTGTATTCCTTTCCATTCCGTTCCGTTCCATTCAGTTCCTTTCCATTCCATTCCGTTCTACTCGGGTTGATTCAATTCAATTCTATTCCATTCCATTCCATTCCATTGTACTCGGGTTGATTCCATTCCATTCCATTCCATTCCATTCCATTCCAGTCCATTCCATTCCATTCCAGTCCATTCCATTCCATTCTACTCGGGTTGATTCCATTCCACTGCATTCCATTCCATTCCATTCCACGCCATTCCACTCCATTCCATTCCAATCCATTCCATTCTACTCGGGTTGATTCCATTCCATTCTATTCCATTCCATTCCACTCGGGTTGATGTCATTCTGTTCCGTTCCGTTCCGTCCCGTCCCGTTCCGTTCTACTCGGGTTGATTCCATTCCGATTCGTTCCATTCCGTTCCGTTCTGTTCCATTCCATTCCGTTCTCCTCGGGTTGATTCAATTCCATTCTATTCCATTCCATTCCATTCCATTCCGTTCCGTTCCGCTATGTTCCGCGTCGATCTACTCGTGTTGATTCAATTCCATTCTATTCCATTCCATTCCATTCCTTTCCAATCCATCCCGTTCCGCTATGTTCCGCGTCGATCTACTCGGGTTGATTCCATTCCATTCTATTCCTTTCCATTCCATTCCATTCCGTTCCATTCCATTCCATTCCATTTCATTCCATCCTATCCCATCCCATTAAATTCCATTCCATTCCATTCCGTTCCATTGCATTCTACTCTGGTTGATTCCATTCCGTTCCATTCCATTCCGTTCCGTCCCATCCTGACGCGTCCCGTCCCGTGATGTCCCATCCCGTCCCGCCCCTTCCGTTCTACTCGTGTTGATTCCATAGTGTTCCGATCCTTTCCGTTACGTTCCGTTCCTTTCCTTTCCGTTCCTTTCTGTTCCGCTCCGTTCCGTTCCACTCGGGTTGATTCAATTCCATTCTACTACATTCCATTCCGTTCCATTCAGTTCCGTTCCGTTCTAGTCGGGTTGATTCAATTCAATTCTATTTCATTCCATTCCATTCCATTCCATTCCATCCCATCCCGTCCCGTTCCGTTCCATTCCATTCCATTCCATTCCATTCCATTCCACTCGGGTTGATTCCATTCCATTCCATTCCATTCCATTCCATTCCATTCCATTCCATTCCATTCCATTCCAATCTATTCTATTGAGTTCCATTCCATTCCATTCCATTCCATTCCATTCCATTCCATTCCATTCCATTCCATTCCATTCCATTCCGTTCTATTCGGGTTGATTCCATTCCATTCCATTCCATTCCATTCCGTTCCATTCCATTCTACTCGGGTTGATTTAAGCCCATTGTATTCCATTCCATTCCGTTGTTTTCCATTCCGTTCCGTTCCATTCCATTCCGTTCTACTCAGGTTGATTAAATTCAATTCTATTCCATTCCATTCCAATCCATTCCCTTCCATTGTACTCGGGTTGATTCCATTCCATTCCAATCCATTCCATTCCATTCCATTCCATTCCATTCCATTCCATTCCATTCCATTCCATTTCATTCCAGTCCAGGACATTCCATTGATTCCATTCCATTCCATTCCATTCCATTCCACTCCATTCCATTTCATTCCAAACCATTCTATTCTACTCGGGTTGATTCCATTCCATTCCATTCCATTCCATTCCATTCCATTCCAATCCATTCCATTTCATTCCAAACCATTCCATTCTACTCGGGTTGATTCCATTCCATTTCATTCCATTCCATTCCATTCCATTCCACTCGGGTTGATTTCATTCTGTTCCGTTCCGTCCCATCCCGTCCCGTTCCGTTCTACTCGTGTTGATTCCATTCCGTTTCGTTCCGTTCCGTTCCGTTCCGTTCTGTTCCATTCCGTTCCGTTCTCCTCGGGTTGATTCAATTCCATTCTATTCCATTCCATTCCATTCCATTCCGTTCCGTTCCGCTATGTTCCGCGTCAATCTTCTCGGGTTGATTCAATTCCATTCTATTCCATTCCATTCCATTCCATTCCAATCCATCCCGTTCCGCTATGTTCCGCGTCGATCTACTCGGGTTGATTACATTCCATTCTATTCCATTCCATTCCATTCCATTCCATTCCATTCCATTCCATCCCATCCCGTCCCGTTCCGTTCCATTCCATTCAATTCCATTCCATTGCATTCTACTCGGCTTGATTCCATTCCGTTCCATTCCATTCCGTTCCGTCCCATCCTGACCCGTCCCGTCCCATGCTGTCCCATCCCGTCCCGTCCCGTTCCGTTCTACTCGTGTTGATTCAATACCGTTCCGATCCTTTCCGTTCCGTTCTGTTCCTTTCCTTTCCGTTCCTTTCTGTTCCGCTCCGTTCCGTTCCACTCGGGTTGATTCAATTCCATTCTACTACATTCCATTCCGTTCCGCTACTTTCCGCATTGTTTTTCTAGGGTTGATTCAATTCCATTCTGTTCCATTGAATTCCATTACATTCTGTTCCATTCCATTCCGTTCTACAGGGGTTGATTCCATTCCATTCCATTCCATTCCACTCGGGTTGATTCAATTCCATTCTATTCCATTCCATTCCGTTCCATTCCGCTCCGTTCCATTCCGTTCCGTTCCATTCCGTTCCGTTCGGTTCCGTTACGTTCTAGTCGGGTTGATTCAATTCAATTCTATTTCATTCCATTCCATTCCATTCCATTGCACTCCATTCCATTCCATTCCATTCCATTCCATTCCATTCCAACCAATTCCATTCCATTCCATTGTACTCGGGTTGATTCCATTCCATTCCATTCCATTCCATTCCATTCCATTCCATTCCATTCCATTCCAATCCATTCCATTCCACTCCATTCCATTCCGTTCCATTCCAATCCATTCTTCTCGGGTTGATTACATTCTGTTCCGTTCCATCCCGTCCCGTCCCGTCCTGTCTCGTCCCGTCCCGTCCCGTCCCGTTCGGTTCTACTCGGGTTGATTCCATTCCATTCCGTTCCATTCCGTTCCTTTCCGTTGCATTCCATTCCGTACCGTTCCATTCTGTTCTATTCCGTTCCGTTCTACTCGGGTTGATTCAATTCCATTCTATTCCATTCCTTTCCATTCCGTTCCATTCCGCTATGTTCCTCGTCGATCTACTCGGGTTGATTCAATTCCATTCTATTCCATTCCATTCCATTCCATTCCATTCCACTCGGGTTGATTCAATTCCATTATATTCCATTCCATTCCATTCCATTCCACTGCATTCCATTCCATTCCATTCCTTTCCTTTGCATTATATTCCATTCCATTCTTTTCTAATCATGTTGATTCCATTCCATTCCATTCACTTCCATTCCATTCAGTTCCATTCCATTCCATTGCATTCCGTTCTTCTCATGTTGATTCCATTCCATTCCATTCTATTCCATTCCATTCCATTCCGCTCCATTCCGTTCCATTCCATTCTATTCCATTCCATTCTACTCGGGTTGATTCCATTCCATTAAATTCCATTCCATTCCATTCCATTGCATTCCATTCCGTTCTACTCGGGTTGATTCCATTCCATTCCGTTCCATTCCATTCCATTCCAATCCATTCCATTCTATTCCAATCCATTCCATTCCATTCCATTCCATTCCATTCCATTCCATTCCATTCCATTCCATTCCATTCTACTCTGTTTCATTCAATTCCATTCTATTCAGTTCCATTCCATTCCGTTCCATTCCATTCCATTCCGTTCCTTTCCATTCTGCTCGGGTTGATTCAACTCAATTCTATTCCATTCCATTCCATTCCATTCCATTCCATTCCATTCCATTCCATTCCATTCCTTTCTATTCTATTCCATTCCAATCCTTTCTATTCTACTCATGTTGATTCCATGCCATTCCATTCCGTTCCATTCCATTCCATTCCATTCCATTCCATTCTATTCCATTCTACTCGGGTTGAATCAATTCCATTCTATTCCATTCCATTCCATTCCTTTCCATTCCATTCCATTCCATTCCTTTGTACTCGGGTTGATTCCAATCCATTCCATTCCATTCAATTCCATTCCATTCCATTCCATTCCATTCCATTCCATTCCATTCCATTCCATTCCATTCCATTCCAATCCATTCCATTCTACCCGGGTTGACTCCATTCCATTCCATTCCATTCCATTCCATTCCATTCCATTCCATTCCATTCCATTCCATTCCATTCTACTTGGGTTGATTCCATTCTGTTCCGTTCCGTCCCGTCACGTCCCATCCTGTTCCGTTCTACTCGGGTTGTTTCCATTCCATTCCGTTCTGTTCCGCTATGTTCCGCATAGACCTAGTCGGGTCGATTCAATTCCATTCTATTCCATTCCATTCCTTTCAATTCCATTCCATTCCATTCCATTCCATTCCTTTTCATTCCATTCCATTCTGTACTACTTGGGTTGATTCCATTCCGTTCCGCTCCGCTCCGTTCCGTCCAGTCCCAACATGTCCCATCCCGTTCTTTTCTACTCGGGTTGATTCCATTCCGTTCCATTGCATTCCGTTCCGTTCCATTCCGTTCCTTTCGGTTCCGTTCCTTTCAATTCCGTTCCGTTCCGTTCCGTTCCTTTCGGTTCCGTTCCTTTGCATTCCATTCCTTTCCGTTCCATTCGGGTTGATTCAATTCCATTCTATTACCTTCCATTACGTTCTGTTCCGTTCCGCTATGTTCCGTGTCGTTCTACTCGTGTTGATTCAATTCCATTCTATTCCATTGAATTCCATTCCATTCCATTCCGTTCTATTCGGGTTGATTCCATTCCATTCCATTCCATTCCATTCCATTCCATTCCATTCCATTCCATTCCGTTCCATTCCATTCTACTCGGGTTGATTCAAGCCCATTGCATTCCATTCCATTCCGTTATTTTCCATTCCGTTCCATTCCGTTCTACTCGGGTTGATTAAATTCAATTCTATTCCATTCCATTCCAATCCATTCCCTTCCATTGTACTCGGGTTGATTCCATTCCATTCCATTCCATTCCATTCCATTCCATTCCATTCCAGTCCAGTACATTCCATTCCATTCCATTCCATTCCATTCCACTCCATTCCATTTCATTCCAAACCATTCTATTCTACTCGGGTTGATTCCATTCCATTCCATTCCATTCCATTCCAATCCATTCCATTTCATTCCAAACCATTCCATTCTACTCGGGTTGATTCCATTCCATTTCATTCCATTCCATTCCATTCCATTCCACTTGGGTTGATTTCATTCTGTTCCGTTCCGTCCCGTCCCGTCCCGTTCCGTTCTACTCGGGTTGATTCCATTCCGTTTCGTTCCGTCCCGTCCCGTTCCGTTCTACTCGGGTTGATTCCATTCCATTCCGTTCCATTCCATTCCATTCCAATCCATTCCATTCTATTCCAATCCATTCCATTCCATTCCATTCCATTCCATTCCATTCCATTCCATTCCATTCCATTCCATTCCATTCTACTCTGTTTCATTCAATTCCATTCTATTCAGTTCCATTCCATTCCGTTCCATTCCATTCCATTCCGTTCCGTTCCGTTCTGCTCGGGTTGATTCAACTCAATTCTATTCCATTCCATTCCATTCCATTCCATTCCATTCCATTCCATTCCATTCCTTTCTATTCTATTCCATTCCAATCCTTTCTATTCTACTCATGTTGATTCCATGCCATTCCATTCCGTTCCATTCCATTCCATTCCATTCCATTCCATTCTGTTCCATTCTACTCGGGTTGAATCAATTCCATTCTATTCCATTCCATTCCTTTCCATTCCATTCCATTCCATTCCTTTGTACTCGGGTTGATTCCAATCCATTCCATTCCATTCAATTCCATTCCATTCCATTCCATTCCATTCCATTCCATTCCATTCCATTCCATTCCAATCCATTCCATTCTACCCGGGTTGACTCCATTCCATTCCATTCCATTCCATTCCATTCCATTCCATTCCATTCCATTCTACTTGGGTTGATTCCATTCTGTTCCGTTCCGTCCCGTCACGTCCCATCCTGTTCCGTTCTACTCGGGTTGTTTCCATTCCATTCCGTTCTGTTCCGCTATGTTCCGCATAGACCTAGTCGGGTCGATTCAATTCCATTCTATTCCATTCCATTCCTTTCAATTCCATTCCATTCCATTCCATTCCATTCCTTTTCATTCCATTCCATTCTGTACTACTTGGGTTGATTCCATTCCGTTCCGCTCCGCTCCGTTCCGTCCAGTCCCAACATGTCCCATCCCGTTCTTTTCTACTCGGGTTGATTCCATTCCGTTCCATTGCATTCCGTTCCGTTCCATTCCGTTCCTTTCGGTTCCGTTCCTTTCAATTCCGTTCCGTTCCGTTCCGTTCCTTTCGGTTCCGTTCCTTTGCATTCCATTCCTTTCCGTTCCATTCGGGTTGATTCAATTCCATTCTATTACCTTCCATTACGTTCTGTTCCGTTCCGCTATGTTCCGTGTCGTTCTACTCATGTTGATTCAATTCCATTCTATTCCATTGAATTCCATTCCATTCCATTCCGTTCTATTCGGGTTGATTCCATTCCATTCCATTCCATTCCATTCCATTCCATTCCATTCCGTTCCATTCCATTCTACTCGGGTTGATTCAATCCCATTGCATTCCATTCCATTCCGTTATTTTCCATTCCGTTCCATTCCGTTCTACTCGGGTTGATTAAATTCAATTCTATTCCATTCCATTCCAATCCATTCCCTTCCATTGTACTCGGGTTGATTCCATTCCATTCCATTCCATTCCATTCCATTCCATTCCATTCCATTCCATTCCATTCCATTCCATTCCAGTCCAGTCCAGTACATTCCATTCCATTCCATTCCATTCCATTCCACTCCATTCCATTTCATTCCAAACCATTCTATTCTACTCGGGTTGATTCCATTCCATTCCATTCCATTCCATTCCAATCCATTCCATTTCATTCCAAACCATTCCATTCTACTCGGGTTGATTCCATTCCATTTCATTCCATTCCATTCCATTCCATTCCACTCGGGTTGATTTCATTCTGTTCCGTTCCGTCCCGTCCCGTCCCGTTCCGTTCTACTCGGGTTGATTCCATTCCGTTTCGTTCCGTTCCGTTCCGTTCCGTTCTGTTCCATTCCGTTCCGTTCTCCTCGGGTTGATTCAATTCCATTCTATTCCATTCTTTTCCATTCCATTCCGTTCCGTTCCGCTATGTTCCGCGTCGATCTACTCGGGTTGATTCAATTCCATTCTATTCCATTCCATTCCATTCCAATCCATCCCGTTCCGCTATGTTCCGCGTCGATCTACTCGGGTTGATTCCATTCCATTCTATTCCATTCCATTCCATTCCATTCCATTCCATTCCATTCCATTCCATCCCATCCCATCCCATTCCGTTCCGTTCCATTCCATTCCATTCCATTGCATTCTACTCGGCTTGATTCCATTCCGTTCCATTCCATTCCGTTCCGTCCCATCCTGACCCGTCCCGTCCCATGCTGTCCCATCCCGTCCTGTCCCGTTCCGTTCTACTCGTGTTGATTCCATACCGTTCCGATCCTTTCCGTTCAGTTCTGTTCCTTTCCTTTCCGTTCCTTTCTGTTCCGCTCCGTTCCATTCCACTCGGGTTGATTCAATTCCATTCTACTACATTCCATTCCGTTCCGCTACTTTCCGCATTGTTTTACTAGGGTTGATTCAATTCCATTCTATTCCATTGAATTCCATTCCATTCTGTTCCATTCCATTCCGTTCTACTGGGGTTGATTCCATTCCATTCCATTCCATTCCATTCCATTCCATTCCACTCGGGTTGTTTCAATTCCATTCTATTCCATTCCATTCCGTTCCATTCCGTTCCGTTCCATTCCGTTCCGTTCGGTTCCGTTCCATTCTAGTCGGGTTGATTCAATTCAATTCTATTTCATTCCATTCCACTCCATTCCATTGCATTCCATTCCATTCCATTGCATTCCAATCCATTCCATTCCAACCAATTCCATTCCATTCCGTTGTACTCGGGTTGATTCCATTCCATTCCATTCCATTCCATTCCATTCCATTCCATTCCATTCCACTCCATTCCATTCCGTTCCATTCCAATCCATTCTACTCGGGTTGATTCCATTCTGTTCCTTTCCATCCCGTCCCGTCCCGTCCCGCCTCGTCCCGTCCCGTCCCGTCCCGTTCCGTTCTACTCGGGTTGATTCCATTCCATTCCGTTCCATTCCGTTCCTTTCCGTTGCATTCCATTCCGTACCGTTCCATTCTGTTCTATTCCGTTCCGTTCTACTCGGGTTGATTCAATTCCATTCTATTCCATTCCTTTCCATTCCGTTCCATTCCGCTATGTTCCGTGTCGATCTACTCGGGTTGATTCAATTCCATTCTATTCCATTCCATTCCATTCCATTCCATTCCACTCGGGTTGATTCAATTCCATTATATTCCATTCCATTCCATTCCATTCCATTCCATTCCATTCCATTCCACTGCATTCCATTCCATTCCATTCCTTTGTACTCAGGTTGATTCCAATCCATTCCATTCCATTCAATTCCATTCCATTCCATTGAATTCCATTCCATTCCATTCCATTCCATTCCATTCCATTCCATTCCATTCCATTCCATTCCGTTCTACTCGGGTTGATTCCATTCCATTCCATTCCATTCCATTCCATTCCATTCCATTCCATTCCATTCCATTCCGTTCTACTCGGGTTGATTCAATTCCATTCTATTCCATTCCATTTCGTTCCTTTTAATTCCGTTCTGTTGTACTCTTGTTTATTCAATTTCATTCTATTGCAATCCATCCCATTCCATTCCACTCCATTCCATTCCGTTAAATTATGGTTGATCATTCCATTCCATTCCATTCCATTCCATTCCATTCCATTCCGTTCCGTTCCATTCCGTTCCATTCCATTCCACTCCATTCCATTCCATTCCATTCCACTCCGGTCCATTCCGTTCCATTCCATTCCACTCCATTCCGTTCCATTCCATTCCATTCCATTCCGTTGTACTCGGGTTAATTCCATTCCATTCCATTCCATTCCGTTCTACTCGGCTTAATTCCATTCCGTTCCGATCCGTTCCGTTCCATCCGGTCCCGACCCGTCCTGTCCCGTTCCGTCCCGTCCCGAGCCTTCCTGTCCCGTTCTGTTCTACTCGGGTTGATTCCATTCGGTTCCGTTCCGTTCCTTTCCATGCCGTTCCTTTCCGTTCCGTTCTGTTCCGTTCAACTCGAGTTGATTCAGTTCCATTCTATTATATTCCATTATATTCCGTTCCGTTCCGCTATGTTCTGCCTCGTTCTACTCGGGTTGATTCAGGTCCATTCTATTCCATTGAATTCCATTCCATTCCATTCCATTCCATTCCGTTCTACTCGGGTTGATTCCATTCCATTCCATTCCATTCCATGCCATTCCATTCCATTCCATTCCACTCGGGTTGATTCAATTCCATTGTATTCCTTTCCATTCCGTTCCGTTCCATTCAGTTCCTTTCCATTCCATTCCGGTCTACTCGGGTTGATTCAATTCAATTCTATTCCATTCCATTCCATTTCATTCCATTCCATTCCATTCCATTGTACTCGGGTTGATTCCATTCCATTCCATTCCATTCCCTTCCATTCCAGTCCATTCCATTCCATTCCAGTCCATTCCATTCCATTCTACTCGGGTTGATTCCATTCCACTGCATTCCATTCCATTCCTTTCCACTCCATTCCACTCCATTCCATTCCAATCCATTCCATTCTACTCGGGTTGATTCCATTCCATTCCATTCCATTCCATTCCATTCCACTCGGGTTGATTCAATTCCATTATATTCCATTCCATTCCATTCCATTCCACTGCATTCCATTCCATTCCATTCCTTTCCTTTGCATTACATTCCATTCCATTCTTTTCTAATCATGTTGATTCCATTCCATTCCATTCACTTCCATTCCATTCAGTTCCATTCCATTCCATTGTATTCCGTTCTTCTCATGTTGATTCCATTCCATTCCATTCCATTCCATTCCGTTCCGTTCCGCTCCATTCCGTTCCGTTCCATTCCATTCCATTCCATTCCACTCGGGTTGATTCCATTCCATTAAATTCCATTCCATTCCATTCCATTGCATTCCATTCCATTCTACTCGGGTTGATTCCATTCCATTCCGTTGCATTCCATTCCATTCCATTCCATTCCATTCCATTCCATTCCATTCCATTCCAATCCATTCTACTCGGGTTGATTCCATTCTGTTCCTTTCCATCCCGTCCCGTCCCGTCCTGTCTCATCCCGTCCCGTCCCACCCTGTTCCGTTCTACTCGGGTTGATTCCATTCCATTCCGTTCCATTCCGTTCCTTTCCGTTGCATTCCGTTCCGTACCGTTCCATTCTGTTCTGTTCCGTTCCGTTCTAATCGGGTTGATTCAATTCCATTCTATTCCATTCCTTTCCATTCCATTCCATTCCGCTCTGTTCCGCGTCGATCTACTCGGGTTGATTCCATTCCATTCCATTCCATTCCATTCCATTCCATTCCATTCCATTCCATTCCATTCCATTCCATTCCATTCTACTCAGGTTGATTCCATTCCATTCCATTCCATTCCTTTCCATTCCATTCCATTCCATTCTATTCCACTCCATTCCATTCCATTCCGTTCTACTCGGGTTGATTCCATTCTATTCCATTCCATTCCATTCCATTCTATTCCATTCCATTCCATTCCATTCCATTCGATTCCATTCCATTCCATTCCATTCCATTCCATTCCATTCCATTCCATTCCATTCTATTCCATTGAATTCCTTTCCATTCCATTCCATTCCATTCCATTCCATTCCATTCCATTCCATTCCATTCCGTTCTACTCGGGTTGATTCCATTCCATTCCATTCCATTCCATTCCATTCCATTCCATTCCATTCCATTCCGTTCTACTCGGGTTGATTCAATTCCATTCTATTCCATTCCATTTCGTTCCTTTTAATTCCGTTCTGTTGTACTCTTGTTTATTCAATTCCATTCTATTGCATTCCATCCCATTCCATTCCACTCCATTCCATTCCGTTAAATTATGGTTGATCATTCCATTCCATTCCATTCCATTCCATTCCATTCCATTCCATTCCATTCCATTCCGTTACGTTCCATTCCGTTCCATTCCATTCCACTCCATTCCATTCCATTCCATTCCACTCCGGTCCATTCCGTTCCATTCCATTCCACTCCATTCCGTTCCATTCCATTCCATTCCATTCCGTTGTACTCGGGTTAATTCCATTCCATTCCATTCCATTCCGTTCTACTCGGCTTAATTCCATTCCGTTCCGATCCGTTCCATTCCATCCGGTCCCGACCCGTCCTGTCCCGTTCCGTCCCGTCCCGAGCCTTCCTGTCCCGTTCTGTTCTACTCGGGTTGATTCCATTCGGTTCCGTTCCGTTCCTTTCCATGCCGTTCCTTTCCGTTCCGTTCTGTTCCGTTCAACTCGAGTTGATTCAGTTCCATTCTATTATATTCCATTATATTCCGTTCCGTTCCGCTACATTCTGCCTCGTTCTACTCGGGTTGATTCAGGTCCATTCTATTCCATTGAATTCCATTCCATTCCATTCCATTCCATTCCGTTCTACTCGGGTTGATTCCATTCCATTCCATTCCATTCCATGCCATTCCATTCCATTCCATTCCACTCGGGTTGATTCAATTCCATTGTATTCCTTTCCATTCCGTTCCGTTCCATTCAGTTCCTTTCCATTCCATTCCGTTCTACTCGGGTTGATTCAATTCAATTCTATTCCATTCCATTCCATTTCATTCCATTCCATTCCATTCCATTGTACTCGGGTTGATTCCATTCCATTCCATTCCATTCCCTTCCATTCCAGTCCATTCCATTCCATTCCAGTCCATTCCATTCCATTCTACTCGGGTTGATTCCATTCCACTGCATTCCATTCCATTCCTTTCCACTCCATTCCACTCCATTCCATTCCAATCCATTCCATTCTACTCGGGTTGATTCCATTCCATTCTATTCCATTCCATTCCACTCGGGTTGATGTCATTCTGTTCCGTTCCGTTCCGTCCCGTCCCGTTCCGTTCTACTCGGGTTGATTCCATTCCGATTCGTTCCATTCCGTTCCGTTCTGTTCCATTCCATTCCGTTCTCCTCGGGTTGATTCAATTCCATTCTATTCCATTCCATTCCATTCCATTCCGTTCCGTTCCGCTATGTTCCGCGTCGATCTACTCGTGTTGATTCAATTCCATTCTATTCCATTCCATTCCTTTCCAATCCATCCCGTTCCGCTATGTTCCGCGTCGATCTACTCGGGTTGATTCCATTCCATTCTATTCCTTTCCATTCCATTCCATTCCGTTCCATTCCATTCCATTCCATTTCATTCCATCCTATCCCATCCCATTAAATTCCATTCCATTCCATTCCGTTCCATTGCATTCTACTCTGGTTGATTCCATTCCGTTCCATTCCATTCCGTTCCGTCCCATCCTGACCCGTCACGTCTCGTGATGTCCCATCCCGTCCCGTCCCGTTCCGTTCTACTCGTGTTGATTCCATAGCGTTCCGATCCTTTCCGTTACGTTCCGTTCCTTTCCTTTCCGTTCCTTTCTGTTCCGCTCCGTTCCGTTCCACTCGGGTTGATTCAATTCCATTCTACTACATTCCATTCCGTTCCATTCAGTTCCGTTCCGTTCTAGTCGGGTTGATTCAATTCAATTCTATTTCATTCCATTCCATTCGATTCCATTCCATTCCATTCCATTCCATTCCATTCCATTCCATTCCATTGTACTCGGGTTGATTCCATTCCATTCCATTCCATTCCATTCCAATCCATTCCACTCGTGTTGATTCCATTCTGTTCCGTTCTATCCCGTCCCATCCCGTCCCGTCTCGTCCCGTCCCGTCCCGTCCCCTTCCGTTCTACTCGGGTTGATTCCATTCCATTCCGTTCCGTTCCTTTCCGTTGCATTCCATTCCGTACCGTTCCATTCTGTTCTATTCCGTTCCGTTCTACTCGGGTTGATTCAATTCCATTCTATTCCATTCCTTTCCATTCCGTTCCATTCCGCTATGTTCCGCGTTGATCTACTCGGGTTGATTCAATTCCATTCTATTCCATTCCATTCCATTGCATTCCATTCCGTTCTACTCGGGTTGATTCCATTCCATTCCATTCCATTCCATTCCACTCGGGTTGATTCAATTCCATTGTATTCCTTTCCATTCCGTTCCATTCCATTCAGTTCCTTTCCATTCCATTCCGTTCTACTCGGGTTGATTCAATTCAATTCTATTCCATTCCATTCCACTCCATTCCATTCCATTCCATTCCATTGTACTCGGGTTGATTCCATTCCACTCCATTCCATTCCATTCCATTCCATTCCACTCCATTCCATTCCAATCCATTCCATTCTACTCGGGTTGATTCCATTCCATTCCATTCCATTCCATTCCACTCGGGTTGATTTCATTCTGTTCCGTTCCATCCCGTCCCGTCCCGTTCCGTTCTACTCGGGTTAATTCCATTCCGTTTCGTTCTGTTTCATTCCGTTCCGTTCTGTTCCATTCCGTTCCATTCTCCTCGGGTTGATTCAATTCCATTCTATTCGATTCCATTCCATTCCATTCCGTTCCGTTCCGCTATGTTCCGCGTCGATCTACCCGGGTTGATTCAATTCCATTCTATTCCATTCCATTCCATTCCATTCCGTTCCGTTCCGCTATGTTCCGCGTCGATCTACTCGGGTTGATTCAATTCCATTCTATTCCATTCCGTTCCATTCCATTCTATTCCATTCCATTCTACTCGGGTTGATTCCATTCCATTAAATTCCATTCCATTCCATTCCATTGCATTCCATTCCGTTCTACTCGTGTTGATTCAATTCCATTCTATTCCATTGAATTCCATTCCATTCCATTCCGTTCTATTCGGGTTGATTCCATTCCATTCCATTCCATTCCATTCCATTCCATTCCGTTCCATTCCATTCTACTCGGGTTGATTCAAGCCCATTGCATTCCATTCCATTCCGTTATTTTCCATTCCGTTCCATTCCGTTCTACTCGGGTTGATTAAATTCAATTCTATTCCATTCCATTCCAATCCATTCCCTTCCATTGTACTCGGGTTGATTCCATTCCATTCCATTCCATTCCATTCCATTCCATTCCAGTCCAGTACATTCCATTCCATTCCATTCCATTCCATTCCACTCCATTCCATTTCATTCCAAACCATTCTATTCTACTCGGGTTGATTCCATTCCATTCCTTTCCATTCCATTCCATTCCAATCCATTCCATTTCATTCCAAACCATTCCATTCTACTCGGGTTGATTCCATTCCATTTCATTCCATTCCATTCCATTCCATTCCACTCGGGTTGATTTCATTCTGTTCCGTTCCGTCCCGTCCCGTCCCGTTCCGTTCTACTCGGGTTGATTCCATTCCGTTTCGTTCCGTTCCGTTCCGTTCCGTTCTGTTCCATTCCGTTCCGTTCTCCTCGGGTTGATTCAATTCCATTCTATTCCATTCCATTCCATTCCATTCCGTTCCGTTCCGCTATGTTCCGCGTCGATCTACTCGGGTTGATTCAATTCCATTCTATTCCATTCCATTCCATTCCAATCCATACCGTTCCGCTATGTTCCGCGTCGATCTACTCGGGTTGATTCCATTCCATTCTATTCCATTCCATTCCATTCCATTCCATTCCATTCCATCCCATCCCATCCCGTTCCGTTCCGTTCCATTCCATTCCATTCCATTGCATTCTACTCGGCTTGATTCCATTCCGTTCCATTCCATTCCGTTCCGTCCCATCCTGACCCGTCCCGTCCCATGCTGTCCCATCCCGTCCCGTCCCGTTCCGTTCTACTAGTGTCGATTCCATACCGTTCCGATCCTTTCCGTTCAGTTCTGTTCCTTTCCTTTCCGTTCCTTTCTGTTCCGCTCCGTTCCATTCCACTCGGGTTGATTCAATTCCATTCTACTACATTCCATTCCGTTCCGCTACTTTCCGCATTGTTTTACTAGGGTTGATTCAATTCCATTCTATTCCATTGAATTCCATTCCATTCTGTTCCATTCCATTCCGTTCTACTGGGGTTGATTCCATTCCATTCTATTCCATTCCATTCCGTTCCATTCCGTTCCGTTCCATTCCGTTCCGTTCGGTTCCGTTCCATTCTAGTCGGGTTGATTCAATTCAATTCTATTTCATTCCATTCCACTCCATTCCATTGCATTCCATTCCATTCCATTGCATTCCAATCCATTCCATTCCAACCAATTCCATTCCATTCCGTTGTACTCGGGTTGATTCCATTCCATTCCATTCCATTCCATTCCATTCCATTCCATTCCATTCCATTCCATTCCACTCCATTCCATTCCGTTCCATTCCAATCCATTCTACTCGGGTTGATTCCATTCTGTTCCGTTCCATCCCGTCCCGTCCCGTCCCGTCTCGTCCCGTCCCGTCCCGTCCCGTTCCGTTCTACTCGGGTTGATTCCATTCCATTCCGTTCCATTCCGTTCCTTTCCGTTGCATTCCATTCCGTACCGTTCCATTCTGTTCTATTCCGTTCCATTCTACTCGGGTTGATTCAATTCCATTCTATTCCATTCCTTTCCATTCCGTTCCATTCCGCTATGTTCCGCGTCGATCTACTCAGGTTGATTCAATTCCATTATATTCCATTCCATTCCATTCCATTCCATTCCATTCCACTGCATTCCATTCCATTCCATTCCTTTCCTTTGCATTATATTCCATTCCATTCTTTTCTAATCATGTTGATTCCATTCCATTCCATTCACTTCCATTCCATTCAGTTCCATTCCATTCCATTGCATTCCGTTCTTCTCATGTTGATTCCATTCCATTCCATTCTATTCCATTCCATTCCGTTCCGCTCCATTCCGTTCCATTCCATTCTATTCCATTCCATTCTACTCGGGTTGATTCCATTCCATTAAATTCCATTCCATTCCATTCCATTGCATTCCATTCCGTTCTACTCGGGTTGATTCCATTCCATTCCGTTCCATTCCATTCCATTCCAATCCATTCCATTCTATTCCAATCCATTCCATTCCATTCCATTCCATTCCATTCCATTCCATTCCATTCCATTCCATTCCATTCCATTCTACTCTGTTTCATTCAATTCCATTCTATTCAGTTCCATTCCATTCCGTTCCATTCCATTCCATTCCGTTCCGTTCCATTCTGCTCGGGTTGATTCAACTCAATTCTCTTCCATTCCATTCCATTCCATTCCATTCCATTCCATTCCTTTCTATTCTATTCCATTCCAATCCTTTCTATTCTACTCATGTTGATTCCATGCCATTCCATTCCGTTCCATTCCATTCCATTCCATTCCATTCCATTCTATTCCATTCTACTCGGGTTGAATCAATTCCATTCTATTCCATTCCATTCCTTTCCATTCCATTCCATTCCATTCCTTTGTACTCGGGTTGATTCCAATCCATTCCATTCCATTCAATTCCATTCCATTCCATTCCATTCCATTCCATTCCATTCCATTCCATTCCATTCCATTCCAATCCATTCCATTCTACCCGGGTTGACTCCATTCCATTCCATTCCATTCCATTCCATTCCATTCCATTCCATTCCATTCTACTTGGGTTGATTCCATTCTGTTCCGTTCCGTCCCGTCACGTCCCATCCTGTTCCGTTCTACTCGGGTTGTTTCCATTCCATTCCGTTCTGTTCCGCTATGTTCCGCATAGACCTAGTCGGGTCGATTCAATTCCATTCTATTCCATTCCATTCCTTTCAATTCCATTCCATTCCATTCCATTCCATTCCTTTTCATTCCATTCCATTCTGTACTACTTGGGTTGATTCCATTCCGTTCCGCTCCGCTCCGTTCCGTCCAGTCCCAACATGTCCCATCCCGTTCTTTTCTACTCGGGTTGATTCCATTCCGTTCCATTGCATTCCGTTCCGTTCCATTCCGTTCCTTTCGGTTCCGTTCCTTTCAATTCCGTTCCGTTCCGTTCCGTTCCTTTCGGTTCCGTTCCTTTGCATTCCATTCCTTTCCGTTCCATTCGGGTTGATTCAATTCCATTCTATTACCTTCCATTACGTTCTGTTCCGTTCCGCTATGTTCCGTGTCGTTCTACTCGTGTTGATTCAATTCCATTCTATTCCATTGAATTCCATTCCATTCCATTCCGTTCTATTCGGGTTGATTCCATTCCATTCCATTCCATTCCATTCCATTCCATTCCATTCCATTCCATTCCGTTCCATTCCATTCTACTCGGGTTGATTCAATCCCATTGCATTCCATTCCATTCCGTTATTTTCCATTCCGTTCCATTCCGTTCTACTCGGGTTGATTAAATTCAATTCTATTCCATTCCATTCCAATCCATTCCCTTCCATTGTACTCGGGTTGATTCCATTCCATTCCATTCCATTCCATTCCATTCCATTCCATTCCAGTCCAGTACATTCCATTCCATTCCATTCCATTCCATTCCACTCCATTCCATTTCATTCCAAACCATTCTATTCTACTCGGGTTGATTCCATTCCATTCCATTCCATTCCATTCCATTCCATTCCATTCCAATCCATTCCATTTCATTCCAAACCATTCCATTCTACTCGGGTTGATTCCATTCCATTTCATTCCATTCCATTCCATTCCATTCCACTTGGGTTGATTTCATTCTGTTCCGTTCCGTCCCGTCCCGTCCCGTTCCGTTCTACTCGGGTTGATTCCATTCCGTTTCGTTCCGTTCCGTTCCGTTCCGTTCTGTTCCATTCCGTTCCGTTCTCCTCGGGTTGATTCAATTCCATTCTATTCCATTCCTTTCCATTCCATTCCGTTCCGTTCCGCTATGTTCCGCGTCGATCTACTCGGGTTGATTCAATTCCATTCTATTCCATTCCATTCCATTCCAATCCATCCCGTTCCGCTATGTTCCGCGTCGATCTACTCGGGTTGATTCCATTCCATTCTATTCCATTCCATTCCATTCCATTCCATTCCATTCCATTCCATCCCATCCCATCCCGTTCCGTTCCGTTCCATTCCATTCCATTCCATTGCATTCTACTCGGCTTGATTCCATTCCGTTCCATTCCATTCCGTTCCGTCCCATCCTGACCCGTCCCGTCCCATGCTGTCCCATCCCGTCCTGTCCCGTTCCGTTCTACTCGTGTTGATTCCATACCGTTCCGATCCTTTCCGTTCAGTTCTGTTCCTTTCCTTTCCGTTCCTTTCTGTTCCGCTCCGTTCCATTCCACTCGGGTTGATTCAATTCCATTCTACTACATTCCATTCCGTTCCGCTACTTTCCGCATTGTTTTACTAGGGTTGATTCAATTCCATTCTATTCCATTGAATTCCATTCCATTCTGTTCCATTCCATTCCGTTCTACTGGGGTTGATTCCATTCCATTCCATTCCATTCCATTCCATTCCATTCCACTCGGGTTGATTCAATTCCATTCTATTCCATTCCATTCCGTTCCATTCCGTTCCGTTCCATTCCGTTCCGTTCGGTTCCGTTCCATTCTAGTCGGGTTGATTCAATTCAATTCTATTTCATTCCATTCCACTCCATTCCATTGCATTCCATTCCATTCCATTGCATTCCAATCCATTCCATTCCAACCAATTCCATTCCATTCCGTTGTACTCGGGTTGATTCCATTCCATTCCATTCCATTCCATTCCATTCCATTCCATTCCACTCCATTCCATTCCGTTCCATTCCAATCCATTCTACTCGGGTTGATTCCATTCTGTTCCTTTCCATCCCGTCCCGTCCCGTCCCGTCTCGTCCCGTCCCGTCCCGTCCCGTTCCGTTCTACTCGGGTTGATTCCATTCCATTCCGTTCCATTCCGTTCCTTTCCGTTGCATTCCATTCCGTACCGTTCCATTCTGTTCTATTCCGTTCCGTTCTACTCGGGTTGATTCAATTCCATTCTATTCCATTCCTTTCCATTCCGTTCCATTCCGCTATGTTCCGCGTCGATCTACTCAGGTTGATTCAATTCCATTCTATTCCATTCCATTCCATTCCATTCCATTCCACTCGGGTTGATTCAATTCCATTATATTCCATTCCATTCCATTCCATTCCATTCCATTCCATTCCACTGCATTCCATTCCATTCCATTCCTTTCCTTTGCATTACATTCCATTCCATTCTTTTCTAATCATGTTGATTCCATTCCATTCCATTCACTTCCATTCCATTCAGTTCCATTCCATTCCATTGCATTCCGTTCTTCTCATGTTGATTCCATTCCATTCCATTCCGTTCCGTTCCGCTCCATTCCGTTCCGTTCCATTCTATTCCATTCCATTCCACTCGGGTTGATTCCATTCCATTAAATTCCATTCCATTCCATTCCATTGCATTCCATTCCATTCTACTCGGGTTGATTCCATTCCATTCCGTTCCATTCCATTCCATTCCATTCCATTCCATTCCATTCCATTCCATTGTACTCGGATTGATTCCATTCCATTCTGTTCCTTTCCATTCCATTCCATTCCATTCCATTCCATTCCAATCCATTCTACTCGGGTTGATTCCATTCCATTCCGTTCCATTCCGTTCCTTTCCGTTGCATTCCGTCCCGTACCGTTCCATTCTGTTCTGTTCCGTTCCGTTCTACTAGGGTTGATTCAATTCCATTCTATTCCATTCCTTTCCATTCCCTTCCATTCCGCTATGTTCCGCGTCAATCTACTCGGGTTGATTCAATTCCATTCCATTCCATTCAATTCCATTCCATTCCATTCCATTCCATTCCATTCCATTCCATTCCATTCCATTCCATTCCATTCCATTCCATTCCATTCCATTCCGTTCTACTCTGGTTGATTCCATTCCATTCCATTCCATTCCATTCCATTCCATTCCATTCCATTCCATTCCATTCCGTTCTACTCGGGTTGATTCAATTCCATTCTATTCCATTCCATTTCGTTCCTTTTAATTCCGTTCTGTTGTACTCTTGTTTATTCAATTCCATTCTATTGCATTACATCCCATTCCATTCCACTCCATTCCATTCCGTTAAACTATGGTTGATCATTCCATTCCATTCCATTCCATTCCATTCCATTCCATTCCATTCCGTTCCGTTCCATTCCGTTCCATTCCATTCCACTCCATTCCATTCCATTCCATTCCATTCTGTTCCATTCCGTTCCATTCCATTCCATTCCATTCCTTTGTACTCGGGTTAATTCCATTCCATTCCATTCCATTCCGTTCTACTCGGCTTAATTCCATTCCGTTCCGATCCGTTCCGTTCCATCCGGTCCCGACCCGTCCTTTCCCGTTCCGTCACGTCCCGAGCCGTCCTGTCCCGTTCTGTTCTACTCGGGTTGATTCCATTCGGTTCCGTTCCGTTCCTTTCCATGCCGTTCCTTTCCGTTCCGTTCTGTTCCGTTCAACTCGAGTTGATTCAATTCCATTCTATTATATTCCATTATATTCCGTTCCGTTCCGTTACGTTCCGCCTCGTTCTACTCGGGTTGATTCACTTCCATTCTATTCCATTGAATTCCATTCCATTCCATTCCATTCCATTCCGTTCTATTCCGGTTGATTCCATTCCATTCCATTCCATTCCATGCCATTCCATTCCATTCCATTCCACTCGGGTTGATTCAATTCCATTGTATTCCTTTCCATTCCGTTCCCTTCCATTCAGTTCCTTTCCATTCCATTCCGTTCTACTCGGGTTGATTCAATTCAATTCTATTCCATTCCATTCAACTCCATTCCATTCCATTCCACTCCATTCCATTCCATTCCATTCCATTGTACTCGGGTTGATTCCGTTCCACTCCATTCCATTCCATTCCATTCCATTCCATTCCATTCCATTCCATTCCATTCCACTCCATTCCATTCCAATCCTTTCCATTCTACTCAGGTTGATTCCATTCCATTCCATTCCATTCCATTCCATTCCGTTCCGTTCCATTCCGTTCCATTCCATTCCACTCCATTCCATTCCATTCCATTCCATTCTGTTCCATTCCGTTCCATTCCATTCCATTCCATTCCTTTGTACTCGGGTTAATTCCATTCCATTCCATTCCATTCCGTTCTACTCGGCTTAATTCCATTCCGTTCCGATCCGTTCCGTTCCATCCGGTCCCGACCCGTCCTTTCCCGTTCCGTCACGTCCCGAGCCGTCCTGTCCCGTTCTGTTCTACTCGGGTTGATTCCATTCGGTTCCGTTCCGTTCCTTTCCATGCCGTTCCTTTCCGTTCCGTTCTGTTCCGTTCAACTCGAGTTGATTCAATTCCATTCTATTATATTCCATTATATTCCGTTCCGTTCCGTTACGTTCCGCCTCGTTCTACTCGGGTTGATTCACTTCCATTCTATTCCATTGAATTCCATTCCATTCCATTCCATTCCATTCCGTTCTATTCCGGTTGATTCCATTCCATTCCATTCCATTCCATGCCATTCCATTCCATTCCATTCCGTTCTACTCTGGTTGATTCCATTCCATTCCATTCCATTCCATTCCATTCTATTCCATTCCATTCCATTCCGCTCCATTCCGTTCCATTCCATTCTATTCCATTCCATTCTACTCGGGTTGATTCCATTCCATTAAATTCCATTCCATTCCATTCCATTGCATTCCATTCCGTTCTACTCGGGTTGATTCCATTCCATTCCGTTCCATTCCATTCCATTCCAATCCATTCCATTCTATTCCAATCCATTCCATTCCATTCCATTCCATTCCATTCCATTCCATTCCATTCCATTCCATTCCATTCTACTCTGTTTCATTCAATTCCATTCTATTCAGTTCCATTCCATTCCGTTCCATTCCATTCCATTCCGTTCCGTTCCATTCTGCTCGGGTTGATTCAACTCAATTCTATTCCATTCCATTCCATTCCATTCCATTCCATTCCATTCCATTCCATTCCATTCCATTCCTTTCTATTCTATTCCATTCCAATCCTTTCTATTCTACTCATGTTGATTCCATGCCATTCCATTCCGTTCCATTCCATTCCATTCCATTCCATTCCATTCTATTCCATTCTACTCGGGTTGAATCAATTCCATTCTATTCCATTCCATTCCTTTCCATTCCATTCCATTCCATTCCTTTGTACTCGGGTTGATTCCAATCCATTCCATTCCATTCCATTCCATTCCATTCCATTCCATTCCATTCCATTCCATTCCATTCCAATCCATTCCATTCTACCCGGGTTGACTCCATTCCATTCCATTCCATTCCATTCCATTCCATTCCATTCCATTCCATTCTACTTGGGGTGATTCCATTCTGTTCCGTTCCGTCCCGTCACGTCCCATCCTGTTCCGTTCTACTCGGGTTGATTCCATTCCATTCCGTTCCGTTCCACTATGTTCCGCATAGACCTAGTCGGGTCGATTCAATTCCATTCTATTCCATTCCATTCCTTTCAATTCCATTCCATTGCATTCCTTTTCATTCCACTCCATTCTGTACTACTTGGGTTGATTCCATTCCGTTCCGCTCCGCTCCGTTCCGTCCAGTCCCAACATGTCCCATCCCGTTCTGTTCTACTCGGGTTGATTCCATTCCGTTCCATTGCATTCCGTTCCGTTCCATTCCGTTCCTTTCGGTTCCGTTCCTTTCAATTCCGTTCCGTTCCGTTCCGTTCCTTTCGGTTCCGTTCCTTTGCATTCCATTCCTTTCCGTTCCACTCGGGTTGATTCAATTCCATTCTATTACCTTCCATTACATTCTGTTCCGTTCCGCTATGTTCCGTGTCGTTCTACTCGTGTTGATTCAATTCCATTCTATTCCATTGAATTCCATTCCATTCCATTCCGTTCTATTCGGGTTGATTCCATTCCATTCCATTCCATTCCATTCCATTCCATTCCGTTCCATTCCATTCTACTCGGGTTGATTCAAGCCCATTGCATTCCATTCCATTCCGTTATTTTCCATTCCGTTCCATTCCGTTCTACTCGGGTTGATTAAATTCAATTCTATTCCATTCCATTCCAATCCATTCCCTTCCATTGTACTCGGGTTGATTCCATTCCATTCCATTCCATTCCATTCCATTCCATTCCATTCCAGTACATTCCATTCCATTCCATTCCATTCCATTCCACTCCATTCCATTTCATTCCAAACCATTCTATTCTACTCGGGTTGATTCCATTCCATTCCTTTCCATTCCATTCCATTCCAATCCATTCCATTTCATTCCAAACCATTCCATTCTACTCGGGTTGATTCCATTCCATTTCATTCCATTCCATTCCATTCCATTCCACTCGGGTTGATTTCATTCTGTTCCGTTCCGTCCCGTCCCGTCCCGTTCCGTTCTACTCGGGTTGATTCCATTCCGTTTCGTTCCGTTCCGTTCCGTTCCGTTCTGTTCCATTCCGTTCCGTTCTCCTCGGGTTGATTCAATTCCATTCTATTCCATTCCATTCCATTCCATTCCGTTCCGTTCCGCTATGTTCCGCGTCGATCTACTCGGGTTGATTCAATTCCATTCTATTCCATTCCATTCCATTCCAATCCATCCCGTTCCGCTATGTTCCGCGTCGATCTACTCGGGTTGATTCCATTCCATTCTATTCCATTCCATTCCATTCCATTCCATTCCATTCCATCCCATCCCATCCCGTTCCGTTCCGTTCCATTCCATTCCATTCCATTGCATTCTACTCGGCTTGATTCCATTCCGTTCCATTCCATTCCGTTCCGTCCCATCCTGACCCGTCCCGTCCCATGCTGTCCCATCCCGTCCCGTCCCGTTCCGTTCTACTCATGTCGATTCCATACCGTTCCGATCCTTTCCGTTCAGTTCTGTTCCTTTCCTTTCCGTTCCTTTCTGTTCCGCTCCGTTCCATTCCACTCGGGTTGATTCAATTCCATTCTACTACATTCCATTCCGTTCCACTACTTTCCGCATTGTTTTACTAGGGTTGATTCAATTCCATTCTATTCCATTGAATTCCATTCCATTCTGTTCCATTCCATTCCGTTCTACTGGGGTTGATTCCATTCCATTCTATTCCATTCCATTCCGTTCCATTCCGTTCCGTTCCATTCCGTTCCGTTCGGTTCCGTTCCATTCTAGTCGGGTTGATTCAATTCAATTCTATTTCATTCCATTCCACTCCATTCCATTGCATTCCATTCCATTCCATTGCATTCCAATCCATTCCATTCCAACCAATTCCATTCCATTCCGTTGTACTCGGGTTGATTCCATTCCATTCCATTCCATTCCATTCCATTCCATTCCATTCCATTCCATTCCATTCCATTCCATTCCATTCCATTCCACTCCATTCCATTCCGTTCCATTCCAATCCATTCTACTCGGGTTGATTCCATTCTGTTCCGTTCCATCCCGTCCCGTCCCGTCCCGTCTCGTCCCGTCCCGTCCCGTCCCGTTCCGTTCTACTCGGGTTGATTCCATTCCATTCCGTTCCATTCCGTTCCTTTCCGTTGCATTCCATTCCGTACCGTTCCATTCTGTTCTATTCCGTTCCGTTCTACTCGGGTTGATTCAATTCCATTCTATTCCATTCCTTTCCATTCCGTTCCATTCCGCTATGTTCCGCGTCGATCTACTCAGGTTGATTCAATTCCATTCTATTCCATTCCATTCCATTCCATTCCATTCCACTCGGGTTGATTCAATTCCATTATATTCCATTCCATTCCATTCCATTCCATTCCATTCCATTCCATTCCACTGCATTCCATTCCATTCCATTCCTTTGTACTCAGGTTGATTCCAATCCATTCCATTCCATTCAATTCCATTCCATTCCATTGAATTCCATTCCATTCCATTCCATTCCATTCCATTCCATTCCATTCCATTCCATTCCATTCCATTCCATTCCATTCCGTTCTACTCGGGTTGATTCCATTCCATTCCATTCCATTCCATTCCATTCCATTCCATTCCATTCCATTCCATTCCGTTCTACTCGGGTTGATTCAATTCCATTATATTCCATTCCATTTCGTTCCTTTTAATTCCGTTCTGTTGTACTCTTGTTTATTCAATTTCATTCTATTGCATTCCATCCCATTCCATTCCACTCCATTCCATTCCGTTAAATTATGGTTGATCATTCCATTCCATTCCATTCCATTCCATTCCATTCCATTCCATTCCGTTCCGTTCCATTCCGTTCCATTCCATTCCACTCCATTCCATTCCATTCCATTCCACTCCGGTCCATTCCGTTCCATTCCATTCCACTCCATTCCGTTCCATTCCATTCCATTCCATTCCGTTGTACTCGGGTTAATTCCATTCCATTCCATTCCATTCCGTTCTACTCGGCTTAATTCCATTCCGTTCCGATCCGTTCCGTTCCATCCGGTCCCGACCCGTCCTGTCCCGTTCCGTCCCGTCCCGAGCCTTCCTGTCCCGTTCTGTTCTACTCGGGTTGATTCCATTCGGTTCCGTTCCGTTCCTTTCCATGCCGTTCCTTTCCGTTCCGTTCTGTTCCGTTCAACTCGAGTTGATTCAGTTCCATTCTATTATATTCCATTATATTCCGTTCCGTTCCGCTATGTTCTGCCTCGTTCTACTCGGGTTGATTCAGGTCCATTCTATTCCATTGAATTCCATTCCATTCCATTCCATTCCATTCCGTTCTACTCGGGTTGATTCCATTCCATTCCATTCCATTCCATGCCATTCCATTCCATTCCATTCCACTCGGGTTGATTCAATTCCATTGTATTCCTTTCCATTCCGTTCCGTTCCATTCAGTTCCTTTCCATTCCATTCCGGTCTACTCGGGTTGATTCAATTCAATTCTATTCCATTCCATTCCATTTCATTCCATTCCATTCCATTCCATTGTACTCGGGTTGATTCCATTCCATTCCATTCCATTCCCTTCCATTCCAGTCCATTCCATTCCATTCCAGTCCATTCCATTCCATTCTACTCGGGTTGATTCCATTCCACTGCATTCCATTCCATTCCTTTCCACTCCATTCCACTCCATTCCATTCCAATCCATTCCATTCTACTCGGGTTGATTCCATTCCATTCTATTCCATTCCATTCCACTCGGGTTGATGTCATTCTGTTCCGTTCCGTTCCGTCCCGTCCCGTTCCGTTCTACTCGGGTTGATTCCATTCCGATTCGTTCCATTCCGTTCCGTTCTGTTCCATTCCATTCCGTTCTCCTCGGGTTGATTCAATTCCATTCTATTCCATTCCATTCCATTCCATTGCGTTCCGTTCCGCTATGTTCCGCGTCGATCTACTCGTGTTGATTCAATTCCATTCTATTCCATTCCATTCCTTTCCAATCCATCCCGTTCCGCTATGTTCCGCGTCGATCTACTCGGGTTGATTCCATTCCATTCTATTCCTTTCCATTCCATTCCATTCCGTTCCATTCCATTCCATTCCATTTCATTCCATCCTATCCCATCCCATTAAATTCCATTCCATTCCATTCCGTTCCATTGCATTCTACTCTGGTTGATTCCATTCCGTTCCATTCCATTCCGTTCCGTCCCATCCTGACCCGTCACGTCTCGTGATGTCCCATCCCGTCCCGTCCCGTTCCGTTCTACTCGTGTTGATTCCATAGCGTTCCGATCCTTTCCGTTACGTTCCGTTCCTTTCCTTTCCGTTCCTTTCTGTTCCGCTCCGTTCCGTTCCACTCGGGTTGATTCAATTCCATTCTACTACATTCCATTCCGTTCCATTCAGTTCCGTTCCGTTCTAGTCGGGTTGATTCAATTCAATTCTATTTCATTCCATTCCATTCGATTCCATTCCATTCCATTCCATTCCATTCCATTCCATTCCATTCCATTGTACTCGGGTTGATTCCATTCCATTCCATTCCATTCCATTCCAATCCATTCCACTCGTGTTGATTCCATTCTGTTCCGTTCTATCCCGTCCCGTCCCGTCCCGTCTCGTCCCGTCCCGTCCCGTCCCCTTCCGTTCTACTCGGGTTGATTCCATTCCATTCCGTTCCGTTCCTTTCCGTTGCATTCCATTCCGTACCGTTCCATTCTGTTCTATTCCGTTCCGTTCTACTCGGGTTGATTCAATTCCATTCTATTCCATTCCTTTCCATTCCGTTCCATTCCGCTATGTTCCGCGTCGATCTACTCGGGTTGATTCAATTCCATTCTATTCTATTCCATTCCATTCCATTCCATTCCACTCGGGTTGATTCAATTCCATTATATTCCATTCCATTCCATTCCATTCCATTCCATTCCATTCCACTGCATTCCATTCCATTCCATTCCTTTCCTTTGCATTACATTCCATTCCATTCTTTTCTAATCATGTTGATTCCATTCCATTCCATTCACTTCCATTCCATTCAGTTCCATTCCATTCCATTGCATTCCGTTCTTCTCATGTTGATTCCATTCCATTCCATTCCATTCCATTCCATTCCATTCCGTTCCTCTCCATTCCGTTCCGTTCCATTCCATTCCTTTCCATTCCACTCGGGTTGATTCCATTCCATTAAATTCCATTCCATTCCATTCCATTGCATTCCATTCCATTCTACTCGGGTTGATTCCATTCCATTCCGTTGCATTCCATTCCATTCCATTCCATTCCATTCCATTCCATTCCATTCCATTCCAATCCATTCTACTCGGGTTGATTCCATTCTGTTCCTTTCCATCCCGTCCCGTCCCGTCCTGTCTCATCCCGTCCCGTCCCATCCTGTTCCGTTCTACTCGGGTTGATTCCATTCCATTCCGTTCCATTCCGTTCCTTTCCGTTGCATTCCGTTCCGTACAGTTCCATTCTGTTCTGTTCCGTTCCGTTCTACTCGGGTTGATTCAATTCCATTCTATTCCATTCCTTTCCATTCCATTCCATTCCGCTCTGTTCCGCGTCGATCTACTCGGGTTGATTCCATTCCATTCCATTCCATTCCATTCCATTCCATTCCATTCCATTCTACTCAGGTTGATTCCATTCCATTCCATTCCATTCCTTTCCATTCCATTCCATTCCATTCTATTCCACTCCATTCCATTCCATTCCGTTCTACTCGGGTTGATTCCATTCTATTCCATTCCGTTCCATTCCATTCCATTCCATTCCATTCCATTCCATTCGATTCCATTCCATTCCATTCCATTCCATTCCATTCCATTCTATTCCATTGAATTCCTTTCCATTCCATTCCATTCCATTCCATTCCATTCCATTCCATTCCATTCCATTCCGTTCTACTCGGGTTGATTCCGTTCCATTCCATTCAATTCCATTCCATTCCATTCCATTCCATTCCATTCCATTCCGTTCTACTAGGGTTGATTCAATTCCATTCTATTCCATTCCATTTCGTTCCTTTTAATTCCGTTCTGTTGTACTCTTGTTTATTCAATTCCATTCTATTGCATTCCATCCCATTCCATTCCACTCCATTCCATTCCGTTAAATTATGGTTGATCATTCCATTCCATTCCATTCCATTCCATTCCATTCCATTCCATTCCGTTCCGTTCCATTCCGTTCCATTCCATTCCACTCCATTCCTTTCCATTCTATTCCACTCCGGTCCATTCCGTTCCATTCCATTCCACTCCATTCCGTTCCATTCCATTCCATTCCATTCCGTTGTACTCGGGTTAATTCCATTCCATTCCATTCCATTCCGTTCTACTCGGCTTAATTCCATTCCGTTCCGATCCGTTCCGTTCCATCCGGTCCCGACCCGTCCTGTCCCGTTCCGTCCCGTCCCGAGCCTTCCTGTCCCGTTCTGTTCTACTCGGGTTGATTCCATTCGGTTCCGTTCCGTTCCTTTCCATGCCGTTCCTTTCCGTTCCGTTCTGTTCCGTTCAACTCGAGTTGATTCAGTTCCATTCTATTATATTCCATTATATTCCGTTCCGTTCCGCTACGTTCTGCCTCGTTCTACTCGGGTTGATTCAGGTCCATTCTATTCCATTGAATTCCATTCCATTCCATTCCATTCCATTCCATTCCGTTCTACTCGGGTTGATTCCATTCCATTCCATTCCATTCCATGCCATTCCATTCCATTCCATTCCACTCGGGTTGATTCAATTCCATTGTATTCCTTTCCATTCCGTTCCGTTCCATTCAGTTCCTTTCCATTCCATTCCGTTCTACTCGGGTTGATTCAATTCAATTCTATTCCATTCCATTCCATTTCATTCCATTCCATTCCATTCCATTGTACTCGGGTTGATTCCATTCCATTCCATTCCATTCCATTCCATTCCAGTCCATTCCATTCCATTCCAGTCCATTCCATTCCATTCTACTCGGGTTGATTCCATTCCACTGCATTCCATTCCATTCCTTTCCACTCCATTCCACTCCATTCCATTCCAATCCATTCCATTCTACTCGGGTTGATTCCATTCCATTCTATTCCATTCCATTCCACTCGGGTTGATGTCATTCTGTTCCGTTCCGTTCCGTCCCGTCCCGTTCCGTTCTACTCGGGTTGATTCCATTCCGATTCGTTCCATTCCGTTCCGTTCTGTTCCATTCCATTCCGTTCTCCTCGGGTTGATTCAATTCCATTCTATTCCATTCCATTCCATTCCATTCCGTTCCGTTCCGCTATGTTCCGCGTCGATCTACTCGTGTTGATTCAATTCCATTCTATTCCATTCCATTCCATTCCTTTCCAATCCATCCCGTTCCGCTATGTTCCGCGTCGATCTACTCGGGTTGATTCCATTCCATTCTATTCCTTTCCATTCCATTCCATTCCGTTCCATTCCATTCCATTCCATTTCATTCCATCCTATCCCATCCCATTAAATTCCATTCCATTCCATTCCGTTCCATTGCATTCTACTCTGGTTGATTCCATTCCGTTCCATTCCATTCCGTTCCGTCCCATCCTGACCCGTCCCGTCCCGTGATGTCCCATCCCGTCCCGTCCCGTTCCGTTCTACTCGTGTTGATTCCATAGCGTTCCGATCCTTTCCGTTACGTTCCGTTCCTTTCCTTTCCGTTCCTTTCTGTTCCGCTCTGTTCCTTTCCACTCGGGTTGATTCAATTCCATTCTACTACATTCCATTCCGTTCCATTCAGTTCCGTTCCGTTCTAGTCGGGTTGATTCAATTCAATTCTATTTCATTCCATTCCATTCCATTCCATTCTATTCCAATCCATTCCACTCGGGTTGATTCCATTCTGTTCCGTTCTATCCCGTCCCGTCCCGTCCCGTCTCGTCCCGTCCCGTCCCGTCCCGTTCCGTTCTACTCGGGTTGATTCCATTCCATTCTATTCCATTCCTTTCCTTTCCATTCCATTCCGCTATGTTCCGCGTCGATCTACTCGGGTTGATTCAATTCCATTCTATTCCATTCCATTCCATTCCATTCCATTCCGTTCTACTCGGGTTGATTCCATTCCATTCCATTCCATTCCATTCCACTCGGGTTGATTCAATTCCATTGTATTCCTTTCCATTCCGTTCCATTCCATTCAGTTCCTTTCCATTCCATTCCGTTCTACTCGGGTTGATTCAATTCATTTCTATTCCATTCCATTCCACTCCATTCCATTCCATTCCATTCCATTGTACTCGGGTTGATTCCATTCCACTCCATTCCATTCCATTCCATTCCACTCCACTCCATTCCATTCCAATCCATTCCATTCTACTCGGGTTGATTCCATTCCATTCCATTCCATTCCATTCCACTCGGGTTGATTTCATTCTGTTCCGTTCCATCCCGTCCCGTCCCGTTCCGTTCTACTCGGGTTGATTCCATTCCGTTTCGTTCCGTTTCGTTCCGTTCCGTTCTGTTCCATTCCGTTCCATTCTCCTCGGGTTGATTCAATTCCATTCTATTCCATTCCATTCCATTCCATTCCGTTCCGTTCCGCTATGTTCCGCGTCGATCTACTCGGGTTGATTCAATTCCATTCTATTCCATTCCATTCCATTCCATTCCAATCCATCCCGTTCCGCTATGTTCCGCGTCGATCTACTCGGGTTGATTCCATTCCATTCTATTCCATTCCATTCCATTCCATTCCATTCCATTCCATTCCATCCCATCCCATCCCTTTCCGTTCCGTTCCATTCCACTCCATTCCATTGCATTCTACTCGGCTTGATTCCATTCCATTCCATTCCATTCCATTGTACTCGGGTTGATTCCATTCCATTCCGTTACATTCCATTCCATTCCATTCCATTCCATTCCATTCCAATCCATTCTACTCGGGTTGATTCCATTCTGTTCCTTTCCATCCCGTCCCGTCCCGTCCCGTCTCTTCCCGTCCCGTCCCGTCCTGTTCCGTTCTACTCGGGTTGATTCCATTCCATTCCATTCCATTCCGTTCCTTTCCGTTGCATTCCGTTCTGTACCGTTCCATTCTGTTCTGTTCCATTCCGTTCTACTCGGGTTGATTCAATTCCATTCTATTCCATTCCTTTCCATTCCGTTCCATTCCGCTATGTTCCGCGTCGATCTACTCGGGTTGATTCAAATCCATTCTATTCCATTCCATTCCATTCCATTCCATTCCATTCCATTCCACTCGGGTTGATTCAATTCCATTATATTCCATTCCATTCCTTTCCATTGCATTCCACTGCATTCCATTCCATTCCATTCAATTCCTTTCCTTTGCATTACATTCCATTCCATTCTTTTCTAATCATGTTGATTCCATTCCATTCCATTCACTTCAATTCCATTCAGTTCCATTCCATTCCATTGCATTCCGTTCTTCTCATGTTGATTCCATTCCATTCCATTTTATTCCATTCCATTCCTTTCCGCTCCATACCGTTCCATTCCATTCTATTAAATTCCATTCTACTCGGGTTGATTCCATTCCATTAAATTCCATTCCATTCCATTCCATTGCATTCCATTCCGTTCTACTCGGGTTGATTCCATTCCATTCCGTTCCATTCCATTCCATTCCAATCCATTCCATTCTATTCCAATCCATTCCATTCCATTCCATTCCATTCCATTCCATTCCATTCCATTCCATTCCATTCCATTCCATTCCATTCTACTCTGTTTCATTCAATTCCATTCTATTCAGTTCCATTCCATTCCGTTCCATTCCATTCCATTCCGTTCCGTTCCATTCTGCTCGGGTTGATTCAACTCAATTCTATTCCATTCCATTCCATTCCATTCCATTCCATTCCATTCCATTCCATTCCTTTCTATTCTATTCCATTCCAATCCTTTCTATTCTACTCATGTTGATTCCATGCCATTCCATTCCGTTCCATTCCATTCCATTCCATTCCATTCCATTCCATTCTATTCCATTCTACTCGGGTTGAATCAATTCCATTCTATTCCATTCCATTCCTTTCCATTCCATTCCATTCCATTCCTTTGTACTCAGGTTGATTCCAATCCATTCCATTCCATTCCATTCCATTCCATTCCATTCCATTCCTTTCCATTCCATTCCATTCCATTCCATTCCATTCCATTCCAATCCATTCCATTCTACCGGGGTTGACTCCATTCCATTCCATTCCATTCCATTCCATTCTATTCCATTCCATTCCATTCCATTCTACTTGGGTTGATTCCATTGTGTTCCGTTCCGTCCCGTCACGTCCCATCCTGTTCCGTTCTACTCGGGTTGATTCCATTCCATTCCGTTCCGTTCCGCTATGTTCCGCATAGACCTAGCCGGGTCGATTCAATTCCATTCTATTCCATTCCATTCCTTTCAATTCCATTCCATTCCATTCCATTCCATTCCTTTTCATTCCATTCCATTCTGTACTACTTGGGTTGATTCCATTCCGTTCCGCTCCGCTCCGTTCCGTCCAGTCCCAACATGTCCCATCCCGTTCTGTTCTACTCGGGTTGATTCCATTCCGTTCCATTGCATTCCGTTCCGTTCCATTCCGTTCCTTTCGGTTCCGTTCCTTTCAATTCCGTTCCGTTCCGTTCCGTTCCTTTCGGTTCCGTTCCTTTGCATTCCATTCCTTTCCGTTCCACTCGGGTTGATTCAATTCCATTCTATTACCTTCCATTACATTCTGTTCCGTTCCGCTATGTTCCGTGTCGTTCTATTCGTGTTGATTCAATTCCATTCTATTAAATTGAATTCCATTCCATTCCATTCCGTTCTATTCGGGTTGATTCCATTCCATTCCATTCCATTCCATTCCATTCCATTCCATTCCATTCCATTCCGTTCCATTCCATTCTACTCGGGTTGATTCAAGCCCATTGCATTCCATTCCATTCCGTTATTTTCCATTCCGTTCCATTCCGTTCTACTCGGGTTGATTAAATTCAATTCTTTTCCATTCCATTCCAATCCATTCCCTTCCATTGTACTCGGGTTGATTCCATTCCATTCCATTCCATTCCATTCCATTCCATTCCATTCCATTCCAGTCCAGTACATTCCATTCCATTCCATTCCATTCCATTCCACTCCATTCCATTTCATTCCAAACCATTCTATTCTACTCGGGTTGATTCCATTCCATTCCATTCCATTCCATTCCATTCCATTCCATTCCATTCCATTCCATTCCAGTACATTCCATTCCATTCCATTCCATTCCATTCCACTCCATTTCATTTCATTCCAAACCATTCTATTCTACTCGGGTTGATTCCATTCCATTCCATTCCATTCCATTCCATTCCAATCCATTCCATTTCATTCCAAACCATTCCATTCTACTCGGGTTGATTCCATTCCATTTCATTCCATTCCATTCCATTCCATTCCACTCGGGTTGATTTCATTCTGTTCCGTTCCGTCCTGTCCCGTCCCGTTCCGTTCTACTCGGGTTGATTCCATTCCGTTTCGTTCCGTTCCGTTCCGTTCCGTTCTGTTCCATTCCGTTCCGTTCTCCTCGGGTTGATTCAATTCCATTCTATTCCATTCCATTCCATTCCATTCCGTTCCGTTCCGCTATGTTCCGCGTCGATCTACTCGGGTTGATTCAATTCCATTCTATTCCATTCCATTCCATTCCAATTCATCCCGTTCCGCTATGTTCCGCGT
Source organism: Gorilla gorilla gorilla (assembly GCF_029281585.2). Taxonomy (NCBI): domain Eukaryota; kingdom Metazoa; phylum Chordata; class Mammalia; order Primates; family Hominidae; genus Gorilla; species Gorilla gorilla. Next base: position 61,654,992 of record NC_073239.2, read on the forward strand.
CGATCTACTCGGGTTGATTCCATTCCATTCTATTCCATTCCATTCCATTCCATTCCATTCCATTCCATTCCATCCCATCCCATCCCGTTCCGTTCCGTTCCATTCCATTCCATTCCATTGCATTCTACTCGGCTTGATTCCATTCCGTTCCATTCCATTCCGTTCCGTCCCATCCTGACCCGTCCCGTCCCATGCTGTCCCATCCCGTCCCGTCCCGTTCCGTTCTACTCGTGTTGATTCCATACCGTTCCGATCCTTTCCGTTCAGTTCTGTTCCTTTCCTTTCCGTTCCTTTCTGTTCCGCTCCGTTCCATTCCACTCGGGTTGATTCAATTCCATTCTACTACATTCCATTCCGTTCCGCTACTTTCCGCATTGTTTTACTAGGGTTGATTCAATTCCATTCTATTCCATTGAATTCCATTCCATTCTGTTCCATTCCATTCCGTTCTACTGGGGTTGATTCCATTCCATTCCATTCCATTCCATTCCATTCCACTCGGGTTGATTCAATTCCATTCTATTCCATTCCATTCCGTTCCATTCCGTTCCGTTCCATTCCGTTCCGTTCGGTTCCGTTCCATTCTAGTCGGGTTGATTCAATTCAATTCTATTTCATTCCATTCCACTCCATTCCATTGCATTCCATTCCATTCCATTGCATTCCAATCCATTCCATTCCAACCAATTCCATTCCATTCCGTTGTACTCGGGTTGATTCCATTCCATTCCATTCCATTCCATTCCATTCCATTCCATTCCATTCCACTCCATTCCATTCCGTTCCATTCCAATCCATTCTACTCGGGTTGATTCCATTCTGTTCCGTTCCATCCCGTCCCGTCCCGTCCCGTCTCGTCCCGTCCCGTCCCGTCCCGTTCCGTTCTACTCGGGTTGATTCCATTCCATTCCGTTCCATTCCGTTCCTTTCCGTTGCATTCCATTCCGTACCGTTCCATTCTGTTCTATTCCGTTCCGTTCTACTCGGGTTGATTCAATTCCATTCTATTCCATTCCATTCCATTCCATTCCATTCCACTCGGGTTGATTCAATTCCATTATATTCCATTCCATTCCATTCCATTCCATTCCATTCCATTCCATTCCATTCCATTCCACTGCATTCCATTCCATTCCATTCCTTTCCTTTGCATTACATTCCATTCCATTCTTTTCTAATCATGTTGATTCCATTCCATTCCATTCACTTCCATTCCATTCAGTTCCATTCCATTCCATTGCATTCCGTTCTTCTCATGTTGATTCCATTCCATTCCATTCCGTTCCGTTCCGCTCCATTCCGTTCCGTTCCATTCTATTCCATTCCATTCCACTCGGGTTGATTCCATTCCATTAAATTCCATTCCATTCCATTCCATTGCATTCCATTCCATTCTACTCGGGTTGATTCCATTCCATTCCGTTACATTCCATTCCATTCCATTCCATTCCATTCCATTCCATTCCATTGTACTCGGATTGATTCCATTCCATTCTGTTCCTTTCCATTCCGTTCCATTCCATTCCATTCCATTCCAATCCATTCTACTCGGGTTGATTCCATTCCATTCCGTTCCATTCCGTTCCTTTCCGTTGCATTCCGTTCCGTACCGTTCCATTCTGTTCTGTTCCGTTCCGTTCTACTAGGGTTGATTCAATTCCATTCTATTCCATTCCTTTCCATTCCCTTCCATTCCGCTATGTTCCGCGTCAATCTACTCGGGTTGATTCAATTCCATTCCATTCCATTCAATTCCATTCCATTCCATTCCATTCCATTCCATTCCATTCCATTGAATTCCATTCCATTCCATTCCATTCCATTCCATTCCATTCCATTCCATTCCATTCCATTCCATTCCATTGAATTCCATTCCATTCCATTCCATTCCATTCCATTCCATTCCATTCCATTCCATTCCATTCCATTCCATTCCATTCCATTCCGTTCTACTCGGGTTGATTCCATTCCATTCCATTCCATTCCATTCCATTCCATTCCATTCCATTCCGTTCTACTCGGGTTGATTCAATTCCATTCTATTCCATTCCATTTCGTTCCTTTTAATTCCGTTCTGTTGTACTCTTGTTTATTCAATTCCATTCTATTGCATTACATCCCATTCCATTCCACTCCATTCCATTCCGTTAAACTATGGTTGATCTTTCCATTCCATTCCATTCCATTCCATTCCATTCCATTCCATTCCATTCCACTCCATTCCATTCCATTCCATTCCATTCTGTTCCATTCCGTTCCATTCCATTCCATTCCATTCCGCTGTACTCGGGTTAATTCCATTCCATTCCATTCCATTCCGTTCTACTCGGCTTAATTCCATTCCGTTCCGATCCGTTCCGTTCCATCCGGTCCCGACCCGTCCTTTCCCGTTCCGTCACGTCCCGAGCCGTCCTGTCCCGTTCTGTTCTACTCGGGTTGATTCCATTCGGTTCTGTTCCGTTCCTTTCCATGCCGTTCCTTTCCGTTCCGTTCTGTTCCGTTCAACTCGAGTTGATTCAATTCCATTCTATTATATTCCATTATATTCCGTTCCGTTCCGCTACGTTCCGCCTCGTTCTACTCGGGTTGATTCAGTTCCATTCTATTCCATTGAATTCCATTCCATTCCATTCCATTCCATTCCGTTCTATTCCGGTTGATTCCATTCCATTCCATTCCATTCCATGCCATTCCATTCCATTCCATTCCACTCGGGTTGATTCAATTCCATTGTATTCCTTTCCATTCCGTTCCGTTCCATTCAGTTCCTTTCCATTCCATTCCGTTCTACTCGGGTTGATTCAATTCAATTCTATTCCATTCCATTCCACTCCATTCCATTCCATTCCATTCCATTGTACTCGGGTTGATTCCGTTCCACTCCATTCCATTCCATTCCATTCCATTCCATTCCATTCCACTCCATTCCATTCCAATCCATTCCATTCTACTCAGGTTGATTCCATTCCATTCCATTCCATTCCATTCAATTCCATTCCACTCGGGTTGATTTCATTCTGTTCCATTCCGTCCCGTCCCGTCCCGTTCCGTTCTACTCGGGTTGATTCCATTCCGTTTCGTTCCGTTTCGTTCCGTTCCGTTCTGTTCCATTCCGTTCCATTCTCCTCGGGTTGATTCAATTCCATTCTATTCCATTCCATTCCATTCCATTCCGTTCCGTTCCGCTATGTTCCGCGTCGATCTACTCGGGTTGATTCAATTCCATTCTATTCCATTCCATTCCATTCCTTTCCATTCCATTCCATTCCATCCCATCCCATCCCATCCCATTCCATTCCGTTCCATTCCATTCCATTCCATTCTACTCGGCTTGATTCCATTCCGTTCCATTCCATTCCGTTCCGTCCCATCCTGACCCGTCCCGTCCCATGCTGTCCCATCCCGTCCCATCCCGTTCCGTTCTAATCGTGTTGATTCCATACCGCTCCGATCCTTTCCGTTCCGTTCCGTTCCTTTCCTTTCCGTTCCTTTCTGTTCCGCTCCGTTCCGTTCCACTCGGTTTGATTCAACTCCATTCTACTACATTCCATTCCGTTCCACTACTTTCCGCATTGTTTTACAAGGGTTGATTCAATTCCATTCTATTCCATTGAATTCCATTCCATTCTGTTCCGTTCCGCTATGTTCCGCGTCGATCTACTCGGGTTGATTCAATTCCATTCTATTCCATTCCATTCCATTCCATTCCATTCCATCCCATCCCATCCCATCCCATTCCATTCCATTCCATTCCATTCCGTTCCGTTCCGCTATGTTCCGCGTCGATCTACTCGTGTTGATTCAATTCCATTCTATTCCATTCCATTCCGTTGCGTTCCGTTCCTTTCCTTTCGGTTCCGTTCCTTTCAATTCCGTTCCGTTCCGTTCCGTTCCTTTCAGTTCCGTTCCTTTGCATTCCATTCCTTTCCGTTCCACTCAGGTTGATTCAATTCCATTCTATTACCTTCCATTACATTCCGTTCCGTTCCGCTATGTTCCGTGTCGTTCTACTCGTGTTGATTCAATTCCATTCTATTCCATTGAATTCCATTCCATTCCATTCAGTTCTATTCGGGTTGATTCCATTCCATTCCATTCCATTCCATTCCATTCCATTCCATTCCGTTCCATTCCATTCTACTCGGGTTGATTCAAGCCCATTGTATTCCATTCCATTCCGTTGTTTTCCATTCCGTTCCGTTCCATTCCATTCCGTTCTACTCGGGTTGATTAAATTCAATTCTATTCCATTCCATTCCAATCCATTCCCTTCCATTGTACTCGGGTTGATTCCATTCCATTCCAATCCATTCCATTCCATTCCATTCCATTCCATTCCATTCCATTCCATTCCATTCCATTCCATTCCATTCCATTTCATTCCAGTCCAGGACATTCCATTCCATTCCATTCCATTCCATTCCATTCCATTCCATTCCATTCCACTCCATTCCATTTCATTCCAAACCATTCTATTCTACTCGGGTTGATTCCATTCCATTCCATTCCATTCCATTCCATTCCATTCCACTGCATTCCATTCCATTCCATTCCTTTCCTTTGCATTACATTCCATTCCATTCTTTTCTAATCATGTTGATTCCATTCCATTCCATTCACTTCCATTCCATTCAGTTCCATTCCATTCCATTGCATTCCGTTCTTCTCATGTTGATTCCATTCCATTCCATTCCGTTCCGTTCCGCTCCATTCCGTTCCGTTCCATTCTATTCCATTCCATTCCACTCGGGTTGATTCCATTCCATTAAATTCCATTCCATTCCATTCCATTGCATTCCATTCCATTCTACTCGGGTTGATTCCATTCCATTCCGTTACATTCCATTCCATTCCATTCCATTCCATTCCATTCCATTCCATTGTACTCGGATAGATTCCATTCCATTCTGTTCCTTTCCATTCCATTCCATTCCATTCCATTCCATTCCAATCCATTCTACTCGGGTTGATTCCATTCCATTCCGTTCCATTCCGTTCCTTTCCGTTGCATTCCGTTCCGTACCGTTCCATTCTGTTCTGTTCCGTTCCGTTCTACTAGGGTTGATTCAATTCCATTCTATTCCATTCCTTTCCATTCCCTTCCATTCCGCTATGTTCCGCGTCAATCTACTCGGGTTGATTCAATTCCATTCCATTCCATTCAATTCCATTCCATTCCATTCCATTCCATTCCATTCCATTCCATTGAATTCCATTCCATTCCATTCCATTCCATTCCATTCCATTCCATTCCATTGAATTCCATTCCATTCCATTCCATTCCATTCCATTCCATTCCATTCCATTCCATTCCATTCCATTCCATTCCGTTCTACTCGGGTTGATTCCATTCCATTCCATTCCATTCCATTCCATTCCATTCCATTCCATTCCGTTCTACTCGGGTTGATTCAATTCCATTCTATTCCATTCCATTTCGTTCCTTTTAATTCCGTTCTGTTGTACTCTTGTTTATTCAATTCCATTCTATTGCATTACATCCCATTCCATTCCACTCCATTCCATTCCGTTAAACTATGGTTGATCTTTCCATTCCATTCCATTCCATTCCATTCCATTCCATTCCATTGCATTCCACTCCATTCCATTCCATTCCATTCCATTCTGTTCCATTCCGTTCCATTCCATTCCATTCCATTCCGCTGTGCTCGGGTTAATTCCATTCCATTCCATTCCATTCCTTTCTACTCGGCTTAATTCCATTCCGTTCCGATCCGTTCCGTTCCATCCGGTCCCGACCCGTCCTTTCCCGTTCCGTCACGTCCCGAGCCGTCCTGTCCCGTTCTGTTCTACTCGGGTTGATTCCATTCGGTTCTGTTCCGTTCCTTTCCATGCCGTTCCTTTCCGTTCCGTTCTGTTCCGTTCAACTCGAGTTGATTCAATTCCATTCTATTATATTCCATTATATTCCGTTCCGTTCCGCTACGTTCCGCCTCGTTCTACTCGGGTTGATTCAGTTCCATTCTATTCCATTGAATTCCATTCCATTCCATTCCATTCCATTCCGTTCTATTCCGGTTGATTCCATTCCATTCCATTCCATTCCATGCCATTCCATTCCATTCCATTCCACTCGGGTTGATTCAATTCCATTGTATTCCTTTCCATTCCGTTCCGTTCCATTCAGTTCCTTTCCATTCCATTCCGTTCTACTCGGGTTGATTCAATTCAATTCTATTCCATTCCATTCCACTCCATTCCATTCCATTCCATTCCATTGTACTCGGGTTGATTCCGTTCCACTCCATTCCATTCCATTCCATTCCATTCCATTCCATTCCACTCCATTCCATTCCAATCCATTCCATTCTACTCAGGTTGATTCCATTCCATTCCATTCCATTCCATTCAATTCCATTCCACTCGGGTTGATTTCATTCTGTTCCATTCCGTCCCGTCCCGTCCCGTTCCGTTCTACTCGGGTTGATTCCATTCCGTTTCGTTCCGTTTCGTTCCGTTCCGTTCTGTTCCATTCCGTTCCATTCTCCTCGGGTTGATTCAATTCCATTCTATTCCATTCCATTCCATTCCATTCCGTTCCGTTCCGCTATGTTCCGTGTCGATCTACTCGGGTTGATTCAATTCCATTCTATTCCATTCCATTCCATTCCTTTCCATTCCATTCCATTCCATCCCATCCCATCCCATCCCATTCCATTCCGTTCCATTCCATTCCATTCCATTGCATTCTACTCGGCTTGATTCCATTCCGTTCCATTCCATTCCGTTCCGTCCCATCCTGACCCGTCCCGTCCCATGCTGTCCCATCCCGTCCCATCCCGTTCCGTTCTAATCGTGTTGATTCCATACCGCTCCGATCCTTTCCGTTCCGTTCCGTTCCTTTCCTTTCCGTTCCTTTCTGTTCCGCTCCGTTCCGTTCCACTCGGTTTGATTCAACTCCATTCTACTACATTCCATTCCGTTCCACTACTTTCCGCATTGTTTTACTAGGGTTGATTCAATTCCATTCTATTCCATTGAATTCCATTCCATTCTGTTCCGTTCCGCTATGTTCCGCGTCGATCTACTCGGGTTGATTCAATTCCATTCTATTCCATTCCATTCCATTCCATTCCATTCCATCCCATCCCATCCCATCCCATCCCATTCCATTCCATTCCATTCCATTCCATTCCGTTCCGTTCCGCTATGTTCCGCGTCGATCTACTCGTGTTGATTCAATTCCATTCTATTCCATTCCATTCCGTTCCGTTCCGTTCCTTTCCTTTCGGTTCCGTTCCTTTCAATTCCGTTCCGTTCCGTTCCGTTCCTTTCAGTTCCGTTCCTTTGCATTCCATTCCTTTCCGTTCCACTCAGGTTGATTCAATTCCATTCTATTACCTTCCATTACATTCCGTTCCGTTCCGCTATGTTCCGTGTCGTTCTACTCGTGTTGATTCAATTCCATTCTATTCCATTGAATTCCATTCCACTCCATTCAGTTCTATTCGGGTTGATTCCATTCCATTCCATTCCATTCCATTCCATTCCGTTCCGTTCCATTCCATTCTACTCGGGTTGATTCAAGCCCATTGTATTCCATTCCATTCCGTTGTTTTCCATTCCATTCCGTTCCATTCCATTCCGTTCTACTCGGGTTGATTAAATTCAATTCTATTCCATTCCATTCCAATCCATTCCCTTCCATTGTACTCGGGTTGATTCCATTCCATTCCAATCCATTCCATTCCATTCCATTCCATTCCATTCCATTCCATTCCATTCCATTCCATTCCATTCCATTCCATTCCATTTCATTCCAGTCCAGGACATTCCATTCCATTCCATTCCATTCCATTCCATTCCATTCCATTCCATTCCACTCCATTCCATTTCATTCCAAACCATTCTATTCTACTCGGGTTGATTCCATTCCATTCCATTCCATTCCTTTCCATTCCATTCCATTCCATTGAATTCCATTCCATTCCATTCCATTCCATTCCATTCCATTCCATTCCATTCCATTCCGTTCTACTCGGGTTGATTCCATTCCATTCCATTCCATTCCATTCCATTCCATTCCATTCCATTCCATTCCATTCCATTCCATTCCTTTCTATTCTATTCCATTCCAATCCTTTCTATTCTACTCATGTTGATTCCATGCCATTCCATTCCGTTCCATTCCATTCCATTCCATTCCATTCCATTCTATTCCATTCTACTCGGGTTGAATCAATTCCATTCTATTCCATTCCATTCCTTTCCATTCCATTCCATTCCATTCCTTTGTACTCAGGTTGATTCCAATCCATTCCATTCCATTCCATTCCATTCCATTCCATTCCATTCCTTTCCATTCCATTCCATTCCATTCCATTCCATTCCATTCCATTCCATTCCAATCCATTCCATTCTACCCGGGTTGACTCCATTCCATTCCATTCCATTCCATTCCATTCCATTCCATTCCATTCCATTCCATTCTACTTGGGTTGATTCCATTCTGTTCCGTTCCGTCCCGTCACGTCCCATCCTGTTCCGTTCTACTCGGGTTGATTCCATTCCATTCCGTTCCGTTCCGCTATGTTCCGCATAGACCTAGCCGGGTCGATTCAATTCCATTCTATTCCATTCCATTCCTTTCAATTCCATTCCATTCCATTCCATTCCATTCCTTTTCATTCCATTCCATTCTGTGCTACTTGGGTTGATTCCATTCCGTTCCGCTCCGCTCCATTCCGTCCAGTCCCAACATGTCCCATCCCGTTCTGTTCTACTCGGGTTGATTCCATTCCGTTCCATTGCATTCCGTTCCGTTCCATTCCGTTCCTTTCGGTTCCGTTCCTTTCAATTCCGTTCCGTTCCATTCCGTTCCTTTCGGTTCCGTTCCTTTGCATTCCATTCCTTTCCGTTCCACTCGGGTTGATTCAATTCCATTCTATTACCTTCCATTACATTCTGTTCCGTTCCGCTATGTTCCGTGTCGTTCTACTCGTGTTGATTCAATTCCATTCTATTAAATTGAATTCCATTCCATTCCATTCCGTTCTATTCGGGTTGATTCCATTCCATTCCATTCCATTCCATTCCATTCCATTCCATTCCATTCCGTTCCATTCCATTCTACTCGGGTTGATTCAAGCCCATTGCATTCCATTCCATTCCGTTATTTTCCATTCCGTTCCATTCCGTTCTACTTGGGTTGATTAAATTCAATTCTATTCCATTCCATTCCAATCCATTCCCTTCCATTGTACTCGGGTTGATTCCATTCCATTCCATTCCATTCCATTCCATTCCATTCCATTCCATTCCATTCCAGTCCAGTACATTCCATTCCATTCCATTCCATTCCATTCCACTCCATTTCATTTCATTCCAAACCATTCTATTCTACTCGGGTTGATTCCATTCCATTCCATTCCATTCCATTCCATTCCAATCCATTCCATTTCATTCCAAACCATTCCATTCTACTCGGGTTGATTCCATTCCATTTCATTCCATTCCATTCCATTCCATTCCACTCGGGTTGATTTCATTCTGTTCCGTTCCGTCCTGTCCCGTCCCGTTCCGTTCTACTCGGGTTGATTCCATTCCGTTTCGTTCCGTTCCGTTCCGTTCCGTTCTGTTCCATTCCGTTCCGTTCTCCTCGGGTTGATTCAATTCCATTCTATTCCATTCCATTCCATTCCATTCCGTTCCGTTCCGCTATGTTCCGCGTCGATCTACTCGGGTTGATTCAATTCCATTCTATTCCATTCCATTCCATTCCAATTCATCCCGTTCCGCTATGTTCCGCGTCGATCTACTCGGGTTGATTCCATTCCATTCTATTCCATTCCATTCCATTCCATTCCATTCCATTCCATTCCATCCCATCCCATCCCGTTCCGTTCCGTTCCATTCCATTCCATTCCATTGCATTCTACTCGGCTTGATTCCATTCCGTTCCATTCCATTCCGTTCCGTCCCATCCTGACCCGTCCCGTCCCATGCTGTCCCATCCCGTCCCGTCCCGTTCCGTTCTACTCGTGTTGATTCCATACCGTTCCGATCCTTTCCGTTCAGTTCTGTTCCTTTCCTTTCCGTTCCTTTCTGTTCCGCTCCGTTCCATTCCACTCGGGTTGATTCAATTCCATTCTACTACATTCCATTCCGTTCCGCTACTTTCCGCATTGTTTTACTAGGGTTGATTCAATTCCATTCTATTCCATTGAATTCCATTCCATTCTGTTCCATTCCATTCCGTTCTACTGGGGTTGATTCCATTCCATTCCATTCCATTCCATTCCATTCCACTCGGGTTGATTCAATTCCATTCTATTCCATTCCATTCCGTTCCATTCCGTTCCGTTCCATTCCGTTCCGTTCGGTTCCGTTCCATTCTAGTCGGGTTGATTCAATTCAATTCTATTTCATTCCATTCCACTCCATTCCATTGCATTCCATTCCATTCCATTGCATTCCAATCCATTCCATTCCAACCAATTCCATTCCATTCCGTTGTACTCGCGTTGATTCCATTCCATTCCATTCCATTCCATTCCATTCCATTCCACTCCATTCCATTCCGTTCCATTCCAATCCATTCTACTCGGGTTGATTCCATTCTGTTCCGTTCCATCCCGTCCCGTCCCGTCCCGTCTCGTCCCGTCCCGTCCCGTCCCGTTCCGTTCTACTCGGGTTGATTCCATTCCATTCCGTTCCATTCCGTTCCTTTCCGTTGCATTCCATTCCGTACTGTTCCATTCTGTTCTATTCCGTTCCGTTCTACTCGGGTTGATTCAATTCCATTCTATTCCATTCCTTTCCATTCCGTTCCATTCCGCTTTGTTCCGCGTCGATCTACTCAGGTTGATTCAATTCCATTCTATTCCATTCCATTCCATTCCATTCCATTCCATTCGGGTTGATTCAATTCCATTATATTCCATTCCATTCCATTCCATTCCACTGCATTCCATTCCATTCCATTCCTTTCCTTTGCATTACATTCCATTCCATTCTTTTCTAATCATGTTGATTCCATTCCATTCCATTCACTTCCATTCCATTCAGTTCCATTCCATTCCATTGCATTCCGTTCTTCTCATGTTGATTCCATTCCATTCCATTCCGTTCCGTTCCGCTCCATTCCGTTCTGTTCCATTCTATTCCATTCCATTCCACTCGGTTTGATTCCATTCCATTAAATTCCATTCCATTCCATTCCATTGCATTCTATTCCATTCTACTCGGGTTGATTCCATTCCATTCCATTCCATTCCATTCCATTCCATTCCATTCCATTGTACTCGGGTTGATTCCATTCCATTCTGTTCCTTTCCATTCCATTCCATTCCATTCCATTCCATTCCAATCCATTCTACTCGGGTTGATTCCATTCCATTCCTTTCCATTCCGTTCCTTTCCGTTGCATTCCGTTCCGTACCGTTCCATTCTGTTCTGTTCCGTTCCGTTCTACTAGGGTTGATTCAATTCCATTCTATTCCATTCCTTTCCATTCCCTTCCATTCCGCTATGTTCCGCGTCAATCTACTCGGGTTGATTCAATTCCATTCCATTCCACTCAATTCCATTCCATTCCATTCCATTCCATTGAATTCCATTCCATTCCATTCCATTCCATTCCATTCCATTCCATTCCATTCCGTTCTACTCGGGTTGATTCCATTCCATTCCATTCCATTCCATTCCATTCCATTCCATTCCATTCCATTCCATTCCATTCCATTCCGTTCTACTCGGGTTGATTCAATTCCATTCTATTCCATTCCATTTCGTTCCTTTTAATTCCGTTCTGTTGTACTCTTGTTTATTCAATTCCATTCTATTGCATTACATCCCATTCCATTCCACTCCATTCCATTCCGTTAAACTATGGTTGATCATTCCATTCCATTCCATTCCATTCCATTCCATTCCATTCCATTCCGTTCCATTCCGTTCCGTTCCATTCCGTTCCATTCCATTCCACTCCATTCCATTCCATTCCATTCCATTCTGTTCCATTCCGTTCCATTCCATTCCGTTGTACTCTGGTTAATTCCATTCCATTCCATTCCATTCCGTTCTACTCGGCTTAATTCCATTCCGTTCCGATCCGTTCCGTTCCTTCCGGTCCCGAGCCGTCCTGTCCCGTTCTGTTCTACTCGGGTTGATTCCATTCGGTTCTGTTCCGTTCCTTTCCATGCCGTTCCTTTCCGTTCCGTTCTGTTCCGTTCAACTCGAGTTGATTCAATTCCATTCTATTATATTCCATTATATTCCGTTCCGTTCCGCTACGTTCCGCATCGTTCTACTCGGGTTGATTCAGTTACATTCTGTTCCATTGAATTCCATTCCATTCCATTCCATTCGATTCCGTTCTATTCCGGTTGATTCCATTCCATTCCATTCCATTCCATGCCATTCCATTCCATTCCATTCCACTCGGGTTGATTCAATTCCATTGTATTCCTTTCCATTCCGTTCCGTTCCATTCAGTTCCTTTCCATTCCATTCCGTTCTACTCGGGTTGATTCAATTCAATTCTATTCCATTCCATTCCACTCCATTCCATTCCATTCCTTTCCATTGTACTCGGGTTGATTCCGTTCCACTCCATTCCATTCCATTCCATTCCATTCCATTCCATTCCATTCCACTCCATTCCATTCCAATCCATTCCATTCTACTCAGGTTGATTCCATTCCATTCCATTCCATTCCATTCCATTGCATTCTACTCGGCTTGATTCCATTCCGTTCCATTCCATTCCGTTCCGTCCCATCCTGACCCGTCCCGTCCCATGCTGTCCCATCCCGTCCCATCCCATTCCGTTCTACTCGTGTTGATTCCATACCGTTCCGATCCTTTCCGTTCCGTTCTGTTCCTTTCCTTTCCGTTCCTTTCTGTTCCGCTCCGTTCCGTTCCACTCGGGTTGATTCAATTCCATTCTACTACATTCCATTCCGTTCCGCTACTTTCCGCATTGTTTTACTAGGGTTGATTCAATTCCATTCTATTCCATTGAATTCCATTCCATTCTGTTCCATTCCATTCCGTTCTATTGGGGTTGATTCCATTCCATTGCATTCCATTCCATTCCATTCCACTCGGGTTGATTCAATTCCATTCTATTCCATTCCATTCCGTTCCATTCCGTTCCGTTCCATTCCGTTCCGTTCCATTCCGTTCCGTTCGGTTCCGTTACGTTCTAGTCGGGTTGATTCAATTCAATTCTATTTCATTCCATTCCATTCCATTCCATTGCATTCCATTCCATTCCATTCCATTCCATTCCATTCCATTCCATTCCAACCAATTCCATTCCATTCCATTATATTCGGGTTGATTCCATTCCATTCCATTCCATTCCATTCCATTCCATTCCATTCCATTCCACTCCATTCCATTCCGTTCCATTCCAATCCATTCTACTCGGGTTGATTCCATTCTGTTCCATTCCATCCCGTCCCGTCCCGTCCCGTCTCGTCCCGTCCCGTCCCGTCCCGTTCCGTTCTACTCGGGTTGATTCCATTCCATTCCGTTCCATTCCGTTCCTTTCCGTTGCATTCCATTCCGTACCGTTCCATTCTGTTCTATTCCGTTCCGTTCTACTCGGGTTGATTCAATTCCATTCTATTCCATTCCTTTCCATTCCGTTCCATTCCGCTATGTTCCGCGTCGATCTACTCGGGTTGATTCAATTCCATTCTATTCCATTCCATTCCATTCCATTCCATTCCACTCGGGTTGATTCAATTCCATTATATTCCATTCCATTCCATTCCATTCCACTGCATTCCATTCCATTCCATTCCTTTTCTTTGCATTACATTCCATTCCATTCTTTTCTAATCATGTTGATTCCATTCCATTCCATTCACTTCCATTCCATTCAGTTCCATTCCATTCCATTGCATTCCGTTCTTCTCATGTTGATTCCATTCCATTCCATTCCATTCCATTCCGTTCCGTTCCGCTCCATTCCGTTCTGTTCCATTCCATTCCATTCCATTCCACTCGGGTTGATTCCATTCCATTAAATTCCATTCCATTCCATTCCTTTGCATTCCATTCCATTCTACTCGGGTTGATTCCATTCCATTCCGTTGCATTCCATTCCATTCCATTCCATTCCATTCCATTCCATTCCAATCCATTCTACTCGGGTTGATTCCATTCTGTTCCTTTCCATCCCGTCCCGTCCCGTCCTGTCTCATCCCGTCCCGTCCCATCCTGTTCTGTTCTACTCGGGTTGATTCCATTCCATTCCGTTCCATTCCGTTCCTTTCCGTTGCATTCCGTTCCGTACCGTTCCATTCTGTTCTGTTCCGTTCCGTTCTACTCGGGTTGATTCAATTCCATTCAATTCCATTCCTTTCCATTCCATTCCATTCCGCTCTGTTCCGCGTCGATCTACTCGGGTTGATTCCATTCCATTCCATTCCATTCCATTCCATTCCATTCCATTCCATTCCATTCCATTCCGATCTACTCGGGTTGGTTCCTTTCCATTCCATTCCATTCCATTCCATTCCATTCCATTCCATTCCATTCCATTCTACTCAGGTTGATTCCATTCCATTCCATTCCATTCCTTTCCATTCCATTCCATTCCATTCTATTCCACTCCGTTCCATTCCATTCCGTTCTACTCGGGTTGATTCCATTCTATTCCATTCCGTTCCATTCCATTCCATTCCATTCCATTCCATTCCATTCGATTCCATTCCATTCCATTCCATTCCATTCCATTCCATTCCATTCCATTCCATTCCATTCTATTCCATTGAATTCCTTTCCATTCCATTCCATTCCATTCCATTCCATTCCATTCCATTCCATTCCATTCCGTTCTACTCGGGTTGATTCCATTCCATTCCATTCCATTCCATTCCATTCCATTCCATTCCATTCCATTCCATTCTACTCGGGTTGATTCAATTCCATTCTATTCCATTCCATTTCGTTACTTTTAATTCCGTTCTGTTGTACTCTTGTTTATTCAATTCCATTCTATTGCATTCCATCCCATTCCATTCCACTCCATTCCATTCCGTTAAATTATGGTTGATCATTCCATTCCATTCCATTCCATTCCATTCCATTCCATTCCGTTCCGTTCCATTCCGTTCCATTCCATTCCACTCCATTCCATTCCATTCCATTCCACTCCGGTCCATTCCGTTCCATTCCATTCCACTCCATTCCGTTCCATTCCATTCCATTCCATTCCGTTGTACTCGGGTTAATTCCATTCCATTCCATTCCATTCCGTTCTACTCGGCTTAATTCCATTCCGTTCCGATCCGTTCCGTTCCATCCGGTCCCGACCCGTCCTGTCCCGTTCCGTCCCGTCCCGAGCCTTCCTGTCCCGTTCTGTTCTACTCGGGTTGATTCCATTCGGTTCCGTTCCGTTCCTTTCCATGCCGTTCCTTTCCGTTCCGTTCTGTTCCGTTCAACTCGAGTTGATTCAGTTCCATTCTATTATATTAATTTATATTCCGTTCCATTCCGCTACGTTCTGCCTCGTTCTACTCGGGTTGATTCAGGTCCATTCTATTCAATTGAATTCCATTCCATTCCATTCCATTCCATTCCGTTCTACTCGGGTTGATTCCATTCCATTCCATTCCATTCCATGCCATTCCATTCCATTCCATTCCACTCGGGTTGATTCAATTCCATTGTATTCCTTTCCATTCCGTTCCGTTCCATTCAGTTCCTTTCCATTCCATTCCGTTCTACTCGGGTTGATTCAATTCAATTCTATTCCATTCCATTCCATTTCATTCCATTCCATTCCATTCCATTGTACTCGGGTTGATTCCATTCCATTCCATTCCATTCCCTTCCATTCCAGTCCATTCCATTCCATTCCAGTCCATTCCATTCCATTCTACTCGGGTTGATTCCATTCCACTGCATTCCATTCCATTCCTTTCCACTCCATTCCACTCCATTCCATTCCAATCCATTCCATTCTACTCGGGTTGATTCCATTCCATTCTATTCCATTCCATTCCACTCGGGTTGATGTCATTCTGTTCCGTTCCGTTCCGTCCCGTCCCGTTCCGTTCTACTCGGGTTGATTCCATTCCGATTCGTTCCATTCCGTTCCGTTCTGTTCCATTCCATTCCGTTCTCCTCGGGTTGATTCAATTCCATTCTATTCCATTCCATTCCATTCCATTCCGTTCCGTTCCGCTATGTTCCGCGTCGATCTACTCGTGTTGATTCAATTCCATTCTATTCCATTCCATTCCTTTCCAATCCATCCCGTTCCGCTATGTTCCGCGTCGATCTACTCGGGTTGATTCCATTCCATTCTATTCCTTTCCATTCCATTCCATTCCGTTCCATTCCATTCCATTCCATTTCATTCCATCCTATCCCATCCCATTAAATTCCATTCCATTCCATTCCGTTCCATTGCATTCTACTCTGGTTGATTCCATTCCGTTCCATTCCATTCCGTTCCGTCCCATCCTGACCCGTCCCGTCCCGTGATGTCCCATCCCGTCCCGTCCCGTTCCGTTCTACTCGTGTTGATTCCATAGCGTTCCGATCCTTTCCGTTACGTTCCGTTCCTTTCCTTTCCGTTCCTTTCTGTTCCGCTCCGTTCCGTTCCACTTGGGTTGATTCAATTCCATTCTACTACATTCCATTCCGTTCCATTCAGTTCCGTTCCGTTCTAGTTGGGTTGATTCAATTCAATTCTATTCCATTCCATTCCATTCCATTCCATTCCATTCCATTCCATTCCATTGTACTCGGGTTGATTCCATTCCATTCCATTCCATTCCATTCCAATCCATTCCATTCCATTCCATTGTACTCGAGTTGATTCCATTCCATTCCATTCCATTCCATTCCATTCCATTCCAGTCCATTCCATTCCATTCCAGTCCATTCCATTCCATTCTACTCGGGTTGATTCCATTCCACTGCATTCCATTCCATTCCATTCCACTCCATTCCACTCCATTCCGTTCCAATCCATTCCATTCTACTCGGGTTGATTCCCTTCCATTCTATTCCATTCCATTCCACTCGGGTTGATGTCATTCTGTTCCGTTCCGTTCCGTCCCGTCCCGTTCCGTTCTACTCGGGTTGATTCCATTCCGATTTGTTCCATTCCGTTCCGTTCTGTTCCATTCCATTCCGTTCTCCTCGGGTTGATTCAATTCCATTCTATTCCATTCCATTCCATTCCATTCCGTTCCGTTCCGCTATGTTTCGCGTCGATCTACTCGTGTTGATTCAATTCCATTCTATTCCATTCCATTCCATTCCTTTCCAATCCATCCCGTTCCGCTATGTTCCGCGTCGATCTACTCGGGTTGATTCCATTCCATTCTATTCCTTTCCATTCCATTCCAATCCGTTCCATTCCATTCCGTTCCATTCCATTCTATTCCATTTCATTCCATCCTATCCCATCCCATTAAATTCCATTCCATTCCATTCCGTTCCATTGCATTCTACTCTGGTTGATTCCATTCCGTTCCATTCCATTCCGTTCCGTCCCATCCTGACCCGTCCCATCCCTTGATGTCCCATCCCTTCCCGTCCCGTTCCGTTCTACTCGTGTTGATTCCATAGCATTCCGATCCTTTCCGTTCCGTTCCGTTCCTTTCCTTTCCGTTCCTTTCTGTTCCGCTCCGTTCCGTTCCACTCGGGTTGATTCAATTCCATTCTACTACATTCCATTCCGTTCCATTCAGTTCCGTTCCGTTCTAGTCGGGTTGATTCAATTCAATTCTATTTCATTCCATTCCATTCCATTCCATTCCATTCCATTCCATTCCATTCCATTCCATTCCATTGTACTCGGGTTGATTCCATTCCATTCCATTCCATTCCATTCCATTCCATTCCAATCCATTCTACTCGGGTTGATTCCATTCTGTTCCGTTCTATCCCGTCCCGTCCCGTCCCGTCTCGTCCCGTCCCATCCCGTCCCGTTCCGTTCTACTCGGGTTGATTCCATTCCATTCCGTTTCGTTCGTTTCCGTTGCATTCCGTTCCGTACCGTTCCATTCTGTTCTATTCCGTTCCGTTATACTCGGGTTGATGCAATTCCATTCTATTCCATTCCTTTCCATTCCGTTCCATTCCGCTATGTTTCACGTCCATCTACTCAGGTTGATTCAATTCCATTCTATTCCATTCCATTCCATTCCGTTCTACTCGGGTTGATTCCATTCCATTCCATTCCTTTCCATTCCACTCGGGTTGATTCAATTCCATTGTATTCCTTTCCATTCCGTTCCGATCCATTCAGTTCCTTTCCATTCCATTCCGTTCTACTCGGCTTGATTCAATTCAATTCTATTCCATTCCATTCCACTCCATTCCATTCCATTCCATTCCATTGTACTCGGGTTGATTCCATTCCACTCCATTCCATTCCATTCCATTCCATTCCATTCCATTCCATTCCATTCCATTCCATTCCATTCCACTCCATTCCATTCCAATCCATTCCATTCTACTCGGGTTGATTCCATTCCATTCCATTCCATTCCATTCCATTCCATTCCACTCGGGTTGATTTCATTCTGTTCCGTTCCATCCCGTCCCGTCCCATTCCGTTCTACTCAGGTTGATTCCATTCCGTTTCGTTCCGTTTCGTTCCGTTCCGTTCTGTTCCATTCCGTTCCATTCTCCTCGGGTTGATTCAATTCCATTCTATTCCATTCCATTCCATTCCATTCCGTTCCGTTCCGCTATGTTCCGCGTCGATCTACTCGTGTTGATTCAATTCCATTCTATTCCATTCCATTCCATTCCATTCCAATCCATCCCGTTCCGCTATGTTCCGCGTCGATCTACTCGGGTTGATTCCATTCCATTCTATTCCATTCCATTCCATTCCATTCCGTTCCATCCCATCCCATTCCATTCCATTCCATCCCATCCCATCCCATTCCGTTCCGTTCCATTCCATTCCATTCCATTGCATTCTACTCGGCTTGATTCCATTCCGTTCCATTCCATTCCGTTCCGTCCCATCCTGACCCGTCCCGTCCCATGCTGTCCCATCCCGTCCCGTCCCGTTCCGTTCTACTCGTGTTGATTCCATACCGCTCCGATCCTTTCCGTTCCGTTCCGTTCCTTTCCTTTCCGTTCCTTTCTGTTCCGCTCCGTTCCGTTCCACTCGGGTTGATTCAATTCCATTCTACTACATTCCATTCCGTTCCGCTACTTTCCGCTTTGTTTTACTAGGGTTGATTCAATTCCATTCTATTCCATTGAATTCCATTCCATTCTGTTCCATTGCATTCCGTTCTACTGGGGTTGATTCCATTCCATTCCATTCCATTCCACTCGGGTTGATTCAATTCCATTCTATTCCATTCCATTCTGTTCCATTCCGTTCCGTTCCATTCCGTTCCGTTCGGTTCCGTTCCATTCTAGTCGGGTTGATTCAATTCAATTCTATTTCATTCCATTCCATTCCATTCCATTGCATTCCATTCCATTCCATTCCAACCTATTCCATTCCATTCCATTGTACTCGGGTTGACTCCATTCCATTCCATTCCATTCCATTCCATTCCATTCCATTCCATTCCACTCCATTCCATTCCGTTCCATTCCAATCCATTCTACTCGGGTTGATTCCATTCTGTTCCGTTCCATCCCGTCCCGTCCCGTCCCGTCTCGTCCCGTCCCGTCCCGTCCCGTTCCGTTCTACTCGGGTTGATTCCATTCCATTCCATTCCATTCCGTTCCTTTCCATTGCATTCCATTCCGTACCGTTCCATTCTGTTCTATTCCGTTCCGTTCTACTCGGGTTGATTCAATTCCATTCTATTCCATTCCTTTCCATTCCGTTCCATTCCGCTATGTTCCGCGTCGATCTACTCGGGTTGATTCAATTCCATTCTATTCCATTCCATTCCATTCCATTCCATTCCACTCGGGTTGATTCAATTCCATTATATTCCATTCCATTCCATTCCATTCCATTGCATTCCACTGCATTCCATTCCATTCCATTCCTTTCCTTTGCATTACATTCCATTCCATTCTTTTCTAATCATGTTGATTCCATTCCATTCCATTCACTTCCATTCCATTCAGTTCCATTCCATTCCAATGCATTCCGTTCTTCTCATGTTGATTCCATTCCATTCCATTCCATTCCATTCCATTCCGTTCCGTTCCGCTCCATTCCATTCCATTCCATTCTTTTCCATTCCATTCTACTCGGGTTGATTCCATTCCATTAAATTCCATTCCATTCCATTCGATTGCATTCCATTCCGTTCTACTCCGGTTGATTCCTTTCCATTCCATTCCATTCCATTCCAATCCATTCCATTCTATTCCAATCCATTCCATTCCATTCAATTCCATTCCATTCCAATCCATTCCATTCCATTCCATTCCATTCCAATCCATTCCATTCTTCCCGGGTTGACTCCATTCCATTCCATTCCATTCCATTCCATTCCATTCCATTCCATTCCATTCTACTTGGGTTGATTCCATTCTGTTCCGTTCAGTCCCGTCCCATCCCATCCCGTTCCATTCTACTCGGGTTGATTCCATTCCATTCTGTTCCATTCCGCTCCGTTCCGTTCTGTTCCATTCCGTTCCATTCTACTCGGGTTGATTCAATTCCGTTCTATTCCATTCCATTCCGTTCCGTTCCGCTATGTACCGCGTCGATCTAGTCAGGTTGATTCAATTCCATTCTATTCCCTTCCATTCCTTTCCATTCCATTCCATTCCATTCCACTCCATTCCATTCCATTCCGTTCTACTCGGGTTGATTCCATTCTGTTGCGCTCCGTTCCGTTGCATCCCGTCCCGACCCGTCCCGTCCCGTCCCGTCCTGTCCCGTTCAGTTCTAGTCGGGTTGATTCCATTCCGTTCCGTTCCATTGCATTCCATTCCGTTCCGTTCCTTTTCATTCCGTTCCTTTCCGTTCCATTCCACTCGGGTTGATTCAATTCAATTCTGTTACATTCCATTTCTTTCCGTTCCATTCCGCAACGTTCCGTGTCATTCTACTCGGGTTGATTCAATTCCATTCTATTCCATTGAATTCCATTTCATTCCATTGTATTCCATTCCATTCCATTCCGTTCTACTCGGGTTGATTCCTTTCCATTCCATTCCATTCCATTCCATTCCATTCCATTCCATTTCATTCCATTCCATCTTACTCGGGTTGGCTCAAAGCCATTCTATTCCATTCATTCCATTCCTTTCCATTCCGTTCCGTTCCGTTCTACTCGGGTTGATTCCATTCAATTCTATTCCACTCCATTCCATTCTATTCCATTCCAATCCATTCCATTCCATCTTACTCGTGTTGATTCCATTCCATTCCATTCCATTCTAGTCCATTCCATTCCATTCTACAGGGGTTGATTCCACTCCATTCCATTCCATTCCATTCCATTCCATTCCATTCCATTCCATTCCAATCCATTCCATTCCATTCCATTCCATTACATTACATTCCGTTCCACTCGGGTTGATTCCATTCTGTTCCGTTCCGTCCCGTCCCGTCCCATCCCGTACCGTTCCGTTCTACTCGGGTTGATTCCATTCCATTCCGTTCCGTTCCCTTCCTTTCCATTCCATTCCATTCCGTTCCGCTGTACTCGGGTTTATTCAATTCCATTCTATTCCATTGCATTCCATTCCGTTCTGTTCTGCTTTGTTCTGCGTCGATCTACTCGGGTTGATTCAATTCCATTCCATTCCATTCCACTCCATTCCATTCTACTCTGTTTCATTCAATTCCATTCTATTCCCTTCCATTCCATTCCGTTCCATTCCGTTCCATTCCGTTCCGTTCCATTCTGCTTGGGTTGATTCAACTCAATTCTATTCCATTCCATTCCATTCCATTCCATTCCATTCCATTCCATTCCATTCCATTCCATTCCATTCTATTCTACTCGAGTTGATTCCATTCCTTTCCATTCCATTCCATTCCATTCTATTCCATTACAATCCTTTCTATTCTACTCATGTTGATTTCATTCCATTCCATTCCGTTCCATTCCATTCCATTCCATTCCATTCCATTCTATTCCATTCTACTAGGGTTGAATCAATTCCATTCTATTCCATTCCATTCCTTTCCATTCCATTCCATTCCATACCTTTGTACTCGGGTTGATTCCAATCCATTCCATTCCATTCAATTCCATTCCATTCCATTCAATTCCATTCCATTCCATTCCATTCCATTCCATTCCAATCCATTGCATTCTACCTTGGTTGACTCCATTCCATTCCATTACATTCCATTCCATTCTACTTGGGTTGATTCCCTTCTGTTCCGTTCCGTCCCGTCACGTCCCGTCCCGTTCCGTTCTACTCGGGTTGATTCCATTCCATTCCGTTCCGTTCCGCTATGTTCCGCATTGACCTAGTCGGGTCGATTCAATTCCATTCTATTCCATTCCATTCCTTTCAATTCCATTACATTCCATTCCATTCCATTCCATTCCATTCCTTTCAATTCCATTCCATTCCATTCCATTCCATTCCTTTTCATTCCATTCCATTCTGTACTACTTGGGTTGATTCCATTCCGTTCCGCTCCGCTCCGTTCCGTCCAGTCCCAACATGTCCCATCCCGTTCTGTTCTACTCGGGTTGATTCCATTCCGTTCCATTGCATTCCGTTCCATTCCGTTCCCTTCCTTTCGGTTCCATTCCTTTCAATTTCGTTCCGTTCCGTTCCGTTCCTTTCGGTTCCGTTCCTTTGCATTCCATTCCTTTCCGTTCCACTCAGGTTGATTCAATTCCATTCTATTACCTTCCATTACATTCCGTTCCATTCCGCTATGTTCCGTGTCGTTCTACTCGTGTTGATTCAATTCCATTCTATTCCATTGAATTCCATTCCATTCCATTCCGTTCAATTCGGGTTGATTCCATTCCATTCCATTCCATTCCATTCCATTGCGTTCCATTCCATTCTACTCGGGTTGATTCAAGCCCATTGTATTCCATTCCATTCCGTTATTTTCCATTCCGTTCCGTTCCGTTCCATTCCATTCTACTCGGGTTGATTAAATTCAATTCTATTCCATTCCATTACAATCCATTCCCTTCCATTGTACTCTGGTTGTTTCCATTCCATTCCATTCCATTCCATTCCATTCCATTCCATTTCTTTCCAGTCTGGTACATTCCATTCCATTCCATTCCATTCCATTCCATTCCATTCCACCCCATTCCATTTCATTCCAAACCATTCTATTCTACTCGGGTTGATTCCATTCCATTCCATTGCATTCCATTCCATTCCAATCCATTCCATTTCATTCCAAACCATTCCATTCTACTCGGGTTGATTTCATTCCATTTCATTCCATTCCATTCCATTCCGTTCCACTCGGGTTGATTCCATTCTGTTCCGTTCCGTCCCATCCCCTCCCGTCCCATCCCGTCCCATTCTGTTCTACTAGGGTTGATTCCATTCCATTCCGTTCCGTTCTGTTCCGTTCCATTCCATTCCATTCCGTTCTGTTCCATTCCCTTCCGTTCTACTCGGGTTGATTCAATTCCATTATATTCCATTCCATTCCTTTCCGTTCTGTTCCGCTATGTTCCACGTCGATCTACTTGTGTTGATTCATTTCCATTCTATTCCATTCCATTCCATTCCATTCCATCCCATTCCATTTCATCCCATTCCATTCCATCCCATTCCATTTCATTCCATTCCATTCTATTCTACTTGGGTTGAATCCATTCCGTTCCGTTCCGTTCCGTCCCGTCCCGACCCGTCCCGTCCCATCCCGTCTCGTCCCGTCCCGTCCCGTCCCGTCCTGTTCCATTCTACTCGGGTTGATTCCATTCCGTTCCAATCCATTCCATTCCATTCCGTTCCGGTCCATTCCGTTCCATTCCATTCCATTCGTTTCCGTTCCATTCCATTCCATTCCATTCAGGTCCGTTCCTTTACCGTCCATTCCATTCGTGTCCCTTCCATTCCATTCCAATCCATTCGGGTCAGTTGTTTTCCATTCCATTCCATTCCATTCCATTCGTCTCCATTCCGTTCCATTCCATTCCATTCCATTCCATTCGGGTCCATTCTGTTCCATTCGATTCAATTCGGGTCCATTCCCTTCCATTCCATTCCATTCGGGTCCATTTCGTTCCATTCCGTTCCATTCGGGTCCGTTCCATTCCATTCCATTCCATTCGGGACTGTTCCGTTCCATTCCATTCCATTTTGTTCCGTTCTGTTCCATTCCATTCCTTTCTGGTCCGTTCCCTTCCATTCCATTCCATTCGGGTCCATTCCATTCCATTCCGTTCCATTGCACTCCATTCGGTTCCATTCCGTTCCATTCCATTCCATTCGGGTCCATTCCATGATATTCCATTCCATTCTGGTGTATTCCATTCCATTCCGTTCCATTCCGGTCAATTCCATTCCATTCCATTCGGGTCCATTCCATTCCTTTCCATTCCATTCGGGTCCATTGCATTTCATTTAATTCAATTCCATTCTGGTCCTTTCGGGTTCTTTCCATTCCATTCCATTCCATTCGTTTCCATTCCATTCCATTCTGTTCCATTCGGGTCCATTCCATTCCATTCAGGTCCATTCCATTCCATTCCATTCCATTCCATTCCATTCCATTCGGGTCCATTCCACTCCATTCCATTCCATTCGGGTACATTCCATTCAGTTCCGTTCCATTCCATTCCATTCCATTCCAGTCGGGTCCATTCCATTCCACTCCATTCCATTCCGCTCCATTCCATTCCATTCCATTCAATTACATTCCGGTCCATTCCATTCCATTCCATTCCATTCGGGTCTATTCCATTCCATTCCGGTCCATTCCACTCCATTCCATTCCATTCCGTTCCATTCAGCTCCATTCCATTCCATTCCATTCCATTTGGGTCCATTCCATTCCATTCCGTTCCATTCGGGTCCATTCCATTCCATTCATGTCCATTCCATTCCATTCCATTCCATTCCATTCCATTCCATTCCATTCCATTCCATTCTGGCCCATTCCATTCCATTCCATTCGGGTCCATTCCATTCCATTCCATTCCATTCCATTCCATTCCATTCCATTCCATTCCATTCCATTCCATTCCATTCCATTCGGGTCCATTCCATTCCATTCCATACCATTCGGGTCCGTTCCGTTCCATTCCATTCCATTCGGGTCCGTTCTGTTCCATTCCATTCCATTCTGCTCTGTTCCGTTCCATTCCATTCCATTCAATTGGGTTCCATTCTGTTCCATTCCATTCCATTCCATTCGGGTCCGTTCCCTTCCATTCCATTCCATTCGGGTCCATGTCGTTGCATTTCATTCTATTCGGGTCCATTCTTTTCCTTTGCATTCCATTCGGGTGGGTGCCATTCCATTCCGTTCCTTTGACGTCCATTCCATTCCATTCGGCTCCACTCCATTCGATTCCATTCCATTCCATTCCATTCCATTCCATTCCATTCCATTCCATTCCATTCCATTCCATTCTGGTCCGTTCCATTCCATTCCATTCAATTCCATTCCATTACATTCTGGTCCGTTCCATTCCATTCCATTCAATTCCATTCCATTCCATTCCATTCGGGTCCATTCCATTCCATTCCATTACATTCGGGTTAATTCCATTCCATTCCATTCCATCACGGTCCATTCCATTCCATTCCATTCCATTCCTTTCATGTCCATTCCATTCAATTCCGTAACATTCCATTCCATTCAGGTCCATTCCATTCCATTCCATTCCATTCATTTCCATTCCATTCTATTCCATTCGGGTCCATTCCATTCCATTCCATTCCATTCCATTCGGGTCCATTGCATTAAATTCCATTCCATTCCATTCCATTCTGGTCCATTTCATTCCATTCCATTCCATTCCATTACATTACATTCCATTCCATCACATTCCGTTCCATTCCATTCGGGTCCATTGCATTCCACTCGGGTCCATTCCGTTCCATTCCATTCAATTCATGTCCCTTCCATTCCATTCTATTCCATTCGGGTCCATTCCATTCCATTCCATTCCATTCAGGTCCGTTCCTTTCCCTTGCATTCCATGCGGGTCCCTTCCGTTCGATTCCAATCCATTCGGGTCCGTTGCTTTCCATTCCATTCCATTCCATTCCATTCGTCTCCATTCCGTTCCATTCCATTCCATTCCATTCCATTGGGGTCCATTCCATTCCATTCCATTCCACTCGGGTCCGTTCCATTCCATTCCATTCCATTCGTTTCCGTTCCATTCCATTCCATTCCATTCAGGTCCGTTCCTGTCCCTTCCATTCCATTCGGGTCCCTTCCTTTCCATTACATTCCATTCAGGTCCGATCCATTCCATTCAATTCCATTCGGGTCCATTCCATTCCATTCCATTCCATTCGGGTCCATTGCATTCCATTCCATTCAATTCCATTCCGGTCCATTCGGGTCCATTCCATTCCATTCCTTTCTTGTCCATTCCATTCCATTCTGTTCCATTCGGGTCCATTCCATTCCATTCAGGTCCATTCCATTCCATTCCATTCCATTCCGTTCCATACCATTCCATTCCATTCCATTCGGGTACATTCCATTCCATTCCATTCCATTCGGGTCCCTTCCGTTCCATTCCATTCCATTCCATTCCATTCCATTCCATTCCATTCCTGTCCCTTCCATTCCATTCCATTCCATTCGGGTCCATTCCGTTCCATTCCATTCCATTCCAGTCCATTCGTTTCCATTCCATTTCATTCGGGTCCATTCCATTCCATTCCATTCCATTCTGGTCCATTCCATTCCATTCCATTCCATTCCATTCGGGTCCATTCCATTCCATTCCATTCGGGTCCATTCCATTCCATTCCATTCCATTCGGGTCCTTTCCATTCCATTCGGGTCGATTCCATACCATTCCATTTCATTCGGGTCCATTCCATTCTATTCCATTCCATTTGGATCCATTCCGTTCCTTTCCATTCCATTCGGGTCCCTTCCATTCAATTCCGTTCCATTCGAGTCCATTCCGTTCCATTCCATTCCATTCCATTCGGGTCCCTTCCATTTCATTCAATTCCATTCGGGTCCATTCCATTCCATTCCATTCCATTCCATTCCATTCCGGTCCATTCCATTCCATTCCTTTCCACTGAGTTTCATTCCATTCCATTCGTGTCCATTCCATTCCATTCCGTTCCATTCGGGTCCATTCCGTTCCATTCGGGTCCATCCCATTGCATTCCATTCCATTCCATTCCATTCCGGTCCATTCCATTCCATTCCATTCCTTTCAGGTAAATTCCATTCAATTCCGTTCCATTCCATTCCATTCCATTCGGTTCCATTCCATTCCATTCCATTCCATTCCATTCCATTCCGGTCCATTCCATTCCATTCCATTCAGTTCCATTCCGTTCCATTCGGGTCCATTTCATTCCATTCCATTCCATTCAGGTCCGTTCCATTCCATTATATTCCATTGGAGTAACTTCCATTCCATTACATTCCATTCGGGTCCATTGCATTCCATTCCATTCCATTCCATTTCATTCCATTCCGGTCCATTCCGTTCCATTCCATTCCATTCGGGTCCATTCCATTCCATTCCATTCCATTAGTGTCCCTTCCATTCCATTCCATTCCATTCGGGTCCATTCCGTTCCATTCCATTTCTTTTGGGTCCATTCCGTTCCATTCCATTCCACTCGGGTCCCTTCCATTCCATTCCAATCCATTCGGGTCTCTTCCGTTCCATTCCATTCCATTCGGGTCCATTCCGTTCCATTCCATTCCATTTGGGTCCATTCCTTTCCATTCCATTCCATTCGGGTCCGTTCCATTCCATTCCATTCCATTCGGGTCCATTCCGTTCCATTCCATTCCATTCGGGTCCATTCCATTCCATTCCGTTCCATTCCATTCCATTCCGGTCCATTCCATTCCATTCCATTTCTTTCGGGTCCATTCCATTCAATTCCGTTCCATTCCATTCCATTCGGGTCCATTCCATTCCATTCCATTCCATTCGGGTCCATTCCATTCCATTCCATTCCATTCCGGTCCATTCCATTCCATTCAATTCCATTCAGGTCCATTCCATTCTATTCCATTCGGGTCCATTCTATTCCATTCCGCTCCATTCCATTCCATTCCATTCCATTCCATTCAGGTCCATTCCATTCCATTCCGTTCCATTCGGGTCCATTCCATTCCATTCAGGTCCATTCCATTCCATTCCATTCCATTCTGGTCCAATCCATTCTATTCCATTCCATTCCATTCCATTGCATTCCGGTCCATCCCATTCCATTCCATTCCATTCCATTCGGGTCCATTCCGTTCCATTCCATTCCATTCGGGTCCATTCCGTTCCATTCCATTTCTTTCGGGTCCGTTCCATTCCATTCCATTCCATTCGGGTCCATTCCATTCCATTCCATTTCTTTCGGGTCATTTCCTTTCCATTCGGTTCCATTCCATTTAATTCCATTCCATTCGGGTCCGTTCCGCTCCATTCCATTCCATTCGGGTCTGTTCCGTTCCATTCCATTCCATTCTGGTCCGTGCTGCTCCATTCCATTCCATTCTTGTCTGTTTCTTTCCATTCCATTCCATTGGGTTCCGTTCTGTTCCATTCCATTCCATTCGGTTCCCATCCCTTCCATTCCATTCCATTCGGGTCCATGCCGTTGCATTTCATCCCATTCGGGTCCATTCCGTTCCATTACATTCCATTCGGGTCCATGCCATTCCATTCCGTTGCATTGAGGTCCATTCCTTTCCACTCGGGTCCATTCCATTCCATTCCATTCCGGTCCATTCCATTCCATTCCATTCAACCCCATTCCATTCCATTCGGGTCCATTCCATTCCATTCCGTTCCATTCGGGTCTATTCCATTCCATTCGTGTCCATCCCATTCCATTCCATTCCATTCCATTCCATTCCATTCCATTCCATTCCATTCGGGTCCATTCCACTCCATTCCATTCCATTCGGGTACATTCCATTCAGTTCCGTTCCATTCCATTCCATTCCATTCCAGTCGGGTCCATTCCATTCCACTCCATTCCATTCCGCTCCATTCCATTCCATTCCATTCAATTACATTCCGGTCCATTCCATTCCATTCCATTCCATTCGGGTCTATTCCATTCCATTCCGGTCCATTCCACTCCATTCCATTCCATTCCGTTCCATTCAGCTCCATTCCATTCCATTCCATTCCATTTGGGTCCATTCCATTCCATTCCGTTCCATTCGGGTCCATTCCATTCCATTCATGTCCATTCCATTCCATTCCATTCCATTCCATCCCATTCCATTCCATTCCATTCCATTCCATTCTGGCGCATTCCATTCCATTCCATTCGGGTCCATTCCATTCCATTCCATTCCATTCCATTCCATTCCATTCCATTCGGGTCCATTCCATTCCATTCCATACCATTCGGGTCCGTTCCGTTCCATTCCATTCCATTCGGGTCCGTTCTGTTCCATTCCATTCCATTCTGCTCTGTTCCGTTCCATTCCATTCCATTCAATTGGGTTCCATTCTGTTCCATTCCATTCCATTCCATTCGGGTCCGTTCCCTTCCATTCCATTCCATTCGGGTCCATGTCGTTGCATTTCATTCTATTCGGGTCCATTCCGTTCCTTTGCATTCCATTCGGGTGGGTGCCATTCCATTCCGTTCCTTTGACGTCCATTCCATTCCATTCGGCTCCACTCCATTCGATTCCATTCCATTCCATTCCATTCCATTCCATTCCATTCCATTCCATTCCATTCCATTCCATTCTGGTCCGTTCCATTCCATTCCATTCAATTCCATTCCATTACATTCTGGTCCGTTCCATTCCATTCCATTCAATTCCATTCCATTCCATTCCTTTCGGGTCCATTCCATTCCATTCCATTACATTCGGGTTAATTCCGTTCCATTCCATTCCATCACGGTCCATTCCATTCCATTCCATTCCATTCCATTCCATTCCTTTCATGTCCATTCCATTCAATTCCGTAACATTCCATTCCATTCAGGTCCATTCCATTCCATTCCATTCCATTCATTTCCATTCCATTCTATTCCATTCGGGTCCATTCCATTCCATTCCATTCCATTCGGGTCCATTGCATTAAATTCCATTCCATTCCATTCCATTCTGGTCCATTTCATTCCATTCCATTCCATTCCATTACATTCCATTCCATTCCATCACATTCCGTTCCATTCCATTCGTGTCCATTGCATTCCACTCGGGTCCATTCCGTTCCATTCCATTCCATTCATGTCCCTTCCATTCCATTCTATTCCATTCGGGTCCATTCCATTCCATTCCATTCCATTCAGGTCCGTTCCTTTCCCTTGCATTCCATGCGGGTCCCTTCCGTTCGATTCCAATCCATTCGGGTCCGTTGCTTTCCATTCCATTCCATTCCATTCCATTCGTCTCCATTCCGTTCCATTCCATTCCATTCCATTCCATTCGGGTCCATTCCATTCCATTCCATTCCACTCGGGTCCGTTCCATTCCATTCCATTCCATTCGTTTCCGTTCCATTCCATTCCATTCCATTCAGGTCCGTTCCTGTCCCTTCCATTCCATTCGGGTCCCTTCCTTTCCATTACATTCCATTCAGGTCCGATCCATTCCATTCAATTCCATTCGGGTCCATTCCATTCCATTCCATTCCATTCGGGTCCATTGCATTCCATTCCATTCAATTCCATTCCGGTCCATTCGGGTCCATTCCATTCCATTCCTTTCGTGTCCATTCCATTCCATTCTGTTCCATTCGGGTCCATTCCATTCCATTCAGGTCCATTCCATTCCATTCCATTCCATTCCGTTCCATACCATTCCATTCCATTCCATTCGGGTACATTCCATTCCATTCCATTCCATTCGGGTCCCTTCCGTTCCATTCCATTCCATTCCATTCCATTCCATTCCATTCCTGTCCCTTCCATTC
Organism: Gorilla gorilla gorilla; assembly: GCF_029281585.2. Lineage (NCBI taxonomy): Eukaryota > Metazoa > Chordata > Mammalia > Primates > Hominidae > Gorilla > Gorilla gorilla. The sequence goes on from NC_073239.2 coordinate 61,685,918, forward strand.
CATTCCATTCCATTCGGGTCCATTCCGTTCCATTCCATTCCATTCCAGTCCATTCGTTTCCATTCCATTTCATTCGGGTCCATTCCATTCCATTCCATTCCATTCTGGTCCATTCCATTCCATTCCATTCCATTCCATTCGGGTCCATTCCATTCCATTCCATTCGGGTCCATTCCATTCCATTCCATTCCATTCGGGTCCTTTCCATTCCATTCGGGTCGATTCCATACCATTCCATTTCATTCGGGTCCATTCCATTCTATTCCATTCCATTTGGATCCATTCCGTTCCATTCCATTCCATTCGGGTCCCTTCCATTCAATTCCGTTCCATTCGAGTCCATTCCGTTCCATTCCATTCCATTCCATTCGGGTCCCTTCCGTTTCATTCAATTCCATTCGGGTCCATTCCATTCCATTCCATTCCATTCCATTCCATTCCATTCCGGTCCATTCCATTCCATTCCTTTCCACTGAGTTTCATTCCATTCCATTCGTGTCCATTCCATTCCATTCCGTTCCATTCGGGTCCATTCCATTCCATTCGGGTCCATCCCATTGCATTCCATTCCATTCCATTCCATTCCGGTCCATTCCATTCCATTCCATTCCTTTCAGGTAAATTCCATTCCATTCCGGTCCATTCCATTCCATTCCATTCGGTTCCATTCCATTCCATTCCATTCCATTCCATTCCATTCCGGTCCATTCCATTCCATTCCATTCAGTTCCATTCCGTTCCATTCGGGTCCATTTCATTCCATTCCATTCCATTCAGGTCCGTTCCATTCCATTATATTCCATTGGAGTAACTTCCATTCCATTACATTCCATTCGGGTCCATTGCATTCCATTCCATTCCATTCCATTTCATTCCATTCCGGTCCATTCCGTTCCATTCCATTCCATTCGGGTCCATTCCATTCCATTCCATTCCATTCGTGTCCCTTCCATTCCATTCCATTCCATTCGGGTCCATTCCGTTCCATTCCATTTCTTTTGGGTCCATTCCGTTCCATTCCATTCCACTCGGGTCCCTTCCATTCCATTCCAATCCATTCGGGTCTCTTCCGTTCCATTCCATTCCATTCGGGTCCATTCCGTTCCATTCCATTCCATTTGGGTCCATTCCTTTCCATTCCATTCCATTCGGGTCCGTTCCATTCCATTCCATTCCATTCGGGTCCATTCCGTTCCATTCCATTCCATTCGGGTCCATTCCATTCCATTCCGTTCCATTCCATTCCATTCCGGTCCATTCCATTCCATTCCATTTCTTTCGGGTCCATTCCATTCAATTCCGTTCCATTCCATTCCATTCGGGTCCATTCCATTCCATTCCATTCCATTCGGGTCCATTCCATTCCATTCCATTCCATTCCGGTCCATTCCATTCCATTCCATTCAATTCCATTCAGGTCCATTCCATTCTATTCCATTCGGGTCCATTCTATTCCATTCTGCTCCATTCCATTCCATTCCATTCCATTCCATTCAGGTCCATTCCATTCCATTCCGTTCCATTCTGGTCCATTCCATTCCATTCAGGTCCATTCCATTCCATTCCATTCCATTCTGGTCCAATCCATTCTATTCCATTCCATTCCATTCCATTGCATTCCGGTCCATCCCATTCCATTCCATTCCATTCCATTCGGGTCCATTCCGTTCCATTCCATTCCATTCGGGTCCATTCCGTTCCATTCCATTTCTTTCGGGTCCGTTCCATTCCATTCCATTCCATTCGGGTCCATTCCATTCCATTCCATTTCTTTCGGGTCATTTCCTTTCCATTCGGTTCCATTCCGTTTAATTCCATTCCATTCGGGTCCGTTCCGCTCCATTCCATTCCATTCGGGTCTGTTCCGTTCCATTCCATTCCATTCTGGTCCGTGCTGCTCCATTCCATTCCATTCTTGTCTGTTTCTTTCCATTCCATTCCATTGGGTTCCGTTCTGTTCCATTCCATTCCATTCGGTTCCCATCCCTTCCATTCCATTCCATTCGGGTCCATGCCGTTGCATTTCATCCCATTCGGGTCCATTCCGTTCCATTACATTCCATTCGGGTCCATGCCATTCCATTCCGTTGCATTGAGGTCCATTCCTTTCCACTCGGGTCCATTCCATTCCATTCCATTCCGGTCCATTCCATTCCATTCCATTCAACCCCATTCCATTCCATTCGGGTCCATTCCATTCCATTCCGTTCCATTCGGGTCTATTCCATTCCATTCGTGTCCATCCCATTCCATTCCATTCCATTCCATTCCATTCCATTCCATTCCATTCCATTCCATTCCATTCCGGTCCATTCCATTCCATTCCTTTCCTTTCAGGTCCATTCCATTCAATTCCACTCCATCCCATTCCATTCCATTCCATTCGGGTCCTTTTCATTCCATTCCATTCCATTCCGGTCCATTCCATTCCATTCCATTCAATACGATTCCGTTCCAGTCGGTTCCATTCCATTCCATTCTGGTGCATTGCATTCCATTCCATTCCATTCCATTGCATTCCATTCCATTCCATCCCATTCCATTGCATTCCATTCGGGTCCATTCCATTCCACTCGGTTCCATTCCGTGCCATTCCATTCCATTCCATTCCATTCGGGTCCGTTCCATTCCGTTATATTCCCCTGGAGACCCTTCCGTGCCATTACATTCCATTCGGGTCCGTTGCATTCCATTCCATTCCATTCCATTCCATTCCATTCCACTCCATTCCGTTCCATTCCACTCCATTCGGGTGCATTCCGTTCCATTCCATTCCATTCGTGTCCCTTCCATTCCATTCCTTTCCATTCGGGTCCATTCCGTCCCATTCCATTTCTTTTGTGTCCATTCCGTTCCATTCCATTCCACTAGGGTCAATTCCGTTCCATTCCATTCCATTCGTGTCCCTTCCAATCCATTCCACTCCATTCGGGTCCATTCCGTTCCATTCCATTCCATTCGGGTCCATTCCATTCCATTCCATTCCATTCGGGTCCGTTCCGTTCCATTCCATTCCATTCGGGTCCATTCCGTTCCATTCCATTTCTTTCGGGTCCGTTCCATTCCAATCCATTCCATTCGGGTCCATTCCATTCTATTCCATTTCTTTCGGGTCCTTTCCATTCCATTCCATTCCATTCGGTTCCATTCCTTTCCATTCCATTCGGTTCCATTCCTTTCCATTCCATTCCATTAGGGTCCGTTCCGTTCCATTCCATTCCATTCGGGTCTGTTCCGTTCCATTCCATTCCATTGGGTTCCGTTCTGTTCCATTCCATTCCATTCGGTCCCGTTCCCTTCCATTCCATTCCATTCGGGTCCAGGCCATTGCATTTCATCCCATTCAGGTCCATTCCTTTCCATTACATTCCATTCGGGTCCAGGCCATTCCATTCCGTTCCATTGCGGTCCATTCCTTTCCACTCGGGTCCATTACATTCCATTCGATTCCGGTCCATTCCATTCCATTCGGGTCCATTCCATTCCATTCCGTTCCATTCGGGTCCATTCCATTCCATTCCATTCAACTCCATTCCATTCCATTCGGGTCCATTCCATTCCATTCCGTTCCATTCGGGTCCATTCCATTCCATTCGTGTCCATCCCATTCCATTCCATTCCATTCCATTCCATTCCATTCCATTCCGGTCCATTCCATTCCATTCCATTCCTTTCAGGTCCATTCCATTCAATACCGCTCCATTCCATTCCATTCCATTCGGGTCCATTTCATTCCATTCCATTCCAGTCCGGTCCATTCCATTCCATTCCATTGAATACCATTCCGTTCCATTCGGGTCCATTCCATTCCATTCCATTCCATTCCATTCTGGTCCTTTCCATTCCATTCCATTCCATTCCATTCCATACCATCCCATTCCAGTGCATTCCATTCGGTTCCATTACATTCCATTCCATTCGGGTCAATTCCGTTCCATTCCATTCCATTCCGGTCCATTCCATTCAATTCCATTCCTTTCGAGTCCATTCCATTCAATTCCGTTCCATTCCATTCCATTCGGGTCCATTCCATTCCATTCCATCCCATTCAGGTCCATTGCATTAAATTCCATTCCATTCCATTCCATTCGGGTCCATTCCATTCCATTCGGGTCCATTCCGTTCCATTCCATTCCATTCGGGTCCATTCCTTTCCATTCCATTCCATTCGGGTCCGTTCCGTTCCTTTCCATTCCATTCGGGTCCATTCCGTTCCATTCCATTCCATTCGGGTCCATTCCCTTCCATTCCTCACCATTCCATTCCATTCCGGTCCATTCCATTCCGTTCCATTTCTTTCGGGTCCATTCCATTCAATTCTGCTCCATTCGGGTCCATTCGGGTCCATTCCATTCCATTCCTTTCCATTCCAGTCCATTCCATTCCATTCCATTCAATTCCATTCAGGTCCATTCCATTCTATTCCATTCGGGTCCATTCTATTCCATTCCGCTCCCTTCCATTCCATTCCATTCCATTCCATTCCATTCAGGTCCATTCCAATCCATTCCGTTCCATTCGGGTCCATTCCATTCCATTCAGGTCCATTCCATTCCATTCCATTCCATTCTGTTCCAATCCATTCCATTCCATTCCATTCCATTCCATTCCATTCCATTCCATTCCATTCCATTCCTTTGCATTCCGGTCCATTCCAATCCATTCCATTCCATTCGGGTCCATTCCGTTCCATTCCATTCCATTCGGGTCCATTCCATTCCATTCCATTTCTTTTGGGTCCGTTCCATTCCATTCCATTCCATTCGGGTCCATTCCATTCCATTCCATTTCTTTCGGGTCCTTTCCGTTCCATTCCATTCCATTCGGTTCCATTCCGTTCAATTCCATTCCATTCGGGTCCGTTCCGTTCCATTCCATTCCATTCGGGTCTGCTCCTTTCCATTCCATTCCATTGGGTTCCGTTCTGTTCCATTCCATTCCATTCGGTTCCCTTCCCTTCCATTCCATTCCATTCGGGTCCGTGCTGCTCCATTCCATTCCATTCGGGTCTGTTCCGTTCCATTCCATTCCATTGGGTTCCGTTCTGTTCCATTCCATTCCATTCGGTTCCCTTCCCTTCCATTCCATTCCATTCGGGTCCATGCCATTGCATTTCATCCCATTCGGGTCCATTCCGTTCCATTACATTCCATTCAGGTCCATGCCATTCCATTCCGTTGCATTGAGTTCCATTCCTTTCCACTCGGGTCCATTCCATTCCATTCCATTCCATTCCGGTCCGTTCCATTCCATTCCATTCAAATCCATTCCATTCCATTCGGGTCCATTCCATTTGATTCCGTTCCATTCGGGTCCATTCCATTCCATTCGTGTCCATCCCATTCCATTCCATTCCATTCCATTCCATTCCATTCCATTCCGGTCCATTCCATTCCATTCCTTTCCTTTCAGGTCCATTCCATTCAATTCCACTCCATTCCATTCCATTCCATTCCATTCGGGTGCAATTCATTCCATTCCATTCCATTCCGGTCCATTCCATTCCATTCCATTCAATACCATTCCGTTCCATTCTGGTCCATTCCATTCCATTCTCTTCCTTTCCATTCCATTCCATTCCATTCCATTCCATTCCATTCCATTCTATTCCATCCCATTCCATTGCATTCCATTCGGGTCCATTCCATTCGGTTCCATTCCGTTCCATTCCATTCGGGTCAATTCCGATCCATTCCATTCCATTCCTGTCCATTCCATTCCATTCCAGTTCTTTCGGGTCCATTCCATTCAATTCCGTTCCATTCCATTTCATTCGGGTCCATTCCATTCCATTCGGGTCCATTCCATTCCATTCAGGTCCATTGCATGAAATTCCATTCCATTCGGGTCCATTCCATTCCATTCGGGTCCATTCCATTCCATTCCATTCCATTCGGGTCCATTCCGTTCCATTCCATTCCATTCGGGTCCGTTCCATTCCATTCCATTCCATTCAGTTCCATTCCTTTCCATTCCATTCCATTCGGGTCCCTTCCGTTCCATTCCAATCCATTCGTGTAGATTCCATTCCATTCCATTCCATTTGTGTCCCTTCCGTTCCATTCCATTCCATTCGGGTCCATTCCGTTCCATTTCATTCCATTCGGGTCCATTCCATTCCATTCGTGTCCTTTCCGCTCCATTCCGTTCCATTCGGGTCCATTCCGTTCCATTCCGTTCCATTCGGGTCCATTCCGTTCCATTCCATTCCATTCCATTCGGGTCCATTTCGTTCCATTCCGTCCCATTCGGGTCCGTACCGTTCCATTCCATTCCATTCCATTCGGGACTGTTCCATACCATTCCATTCCATTTTGTTCTGTTCTGTTCCATTTCATTCCATTCTGGTCCGTTACCTTCCATTCCATTCCATACGGGTCCATTCCTCTCCATTCCGTTCACTGAGGTTCATTCCATTCCGTTCGGGTCCATTCCATTCCATTCCATTCCATTCCATTCCATTCCGTTCCATTCCGTTCAATTCCATTCAATTCCATTCCATTCCATTCGGGTCCATTCCATTCCATATTGTCCATTGCATTCCATTCGGGTCCGTTAACTTCCACTCAATTCCATTCGGGTCCAATCCATTGCATTTCATTCCATTCGGGTCCATTCCGTTCCACTGCATTCCATTCGGGTCCATTCCATTCCATTCCATTCCATTCGGGTCCATACCATGACATTCCATTCCATTCGTGTGCATTCCATTCCATTCCGGTCCATTCCATTCCACTCCATTCCATTCCATTCCGGTCCATTCGTGTCCATTCCATTCCATTCCATTCGTGTCCATTCCATTCCTTTCCGTTTCATTCGGTTCCATTCCACTCCATTCAGGTCCATTCCATTCCATTCCATTCCGTTCCATTCCATTCCATTCGTGTCCATTCCTTTCCATTCCATTCCATTCGGGTCCGTTCCATTCCATTCCATTCCATTCGGGTCCATTCCGTTCCATTCCATTCCATTCCATTCGGGTCCATTCCATTCCATTCCGTTCCATTCCATTCCATTCCGGTCCATTCCATTCCATTCATTCCTTTCCGGTACGTTCCGTTCCATTCCATTCCATTCTGGTCCACTCCATTCCATTCCACTCGGGTCCATTCCATTCCATTCCATTCCATTCGGGTCCATTCCATTCCATTCCATTCCACTCGGGTCCATTCCATTCCATTCCATTCCATTCGTTTCCATTCCATTCCATTCCCTTCCATTCCACTCGGGTCCATTCCATTCCATTCCATTCCATTCGTTTCCATTCCATTCCATTCCCTTCCATTCGGGTCCATTCCATTCCATTCCATTCCATTCGTGTCCTTTCCGCTCCATTCCGTTCCATTCGGGTCCATTCCGTTCCATTCCGTTCCATTCGGGTCCATTCCGTTCCATTCCATTCCATTCCATTCGGGTCCATTTCGTTCCATTCCGTCCCATTCGGGTCCGTACCGTTCCATTCCATTCCATTCCATTCGGGACTGTTCCATACCATTCCATTCCATTTTGTTCTGTTCTGTTCCATTTCATTCCATTCTGGTCCGTTACCTTCCATTCCATTCCATACGGGTCCATTCCTCTCCATTCCGTTCACTGAGGTTCATTCCATTCCGTTCGGGTCCATTCCATTCCATTCCATTCCATTCCATTCCATTCCGTTCCATTCCGTTCAATTCCATTCAATTCCATTCCATTCCATTCGGGTCCATTCCATTCCATATTGTCCATTGCATTCCATTCGGGTCCGTTAACTTCCACTCAATTCCATTCGGGTCCAATCCATTGCATTTCATTCCATTCGGGTCCATTCCGTTCCACTGCATTCCATTCGGGTCCATTCCATTCCATTCCATTCCATTCGGGTCCATTCCATGACATTCCATTCCATTCGTGTGCATTCCATTCCATTCCGGTCCATTCCATTCCACTCCATTCCATTCCATTCCGGTCCATTCGTGTCCATTCCATTCCATTCCATTCGTGTCCATTCCATTCCTTTCCGTTTCATTCGGTTCCATTCCACTCCATTCAGGTCCATTCCATTCCATTCCATTCCGTTCCATTCCATTCCATTCGTGTCCATTCCTTTCCATTCCATTCCATTCGGGTCCGTTCCATTCCATTCCATTCCATTCGGGTCCATTCCGTTCCATTCCATTCCATTCCATTCGGGTCCATTCCATTCCATTCCGTTCCATTCCATTCCATTCCGGTCCATTCCATTCCATTCATTCCTTTCCGGTACGTTCCGTTCCATTCCATTCCATTCTGGTCCACTCCATTCCATTCCACTCGGGTCCATTCCATTCCATTCCATTCCATTCGGGTCCATTCCATTCCATTCCATTCCACTCGGGTCCATTCCATTCCATTCCATTCCATTCGTTTCCATTCCATTCCATTCCCTTCCATTCCACTCGGGTCCATTCCATTCCATTCGTTTCCATTCCATTCCATTCCCTTCCATTCGGGTCCATTCCATTCCATTCCATTCCATTCGGTTCCATTCCGCTCTATTCCATTCCATTCGGGTCCATTCCGTTCCATTCCATTCCATTAGCTTCCCTTCCGTTCCATTCCATTCCATTCGAGTCCATTCCGTTCCCTTCCATTCCATTCAGGTCCATTCCGTTCCATTCCATTACATTCGGGTCTGTTCCGTTGCATTCCGTTCCATTCGGGACCCTTCCATTCCATTCCATTCCATTCGTGTCTGTTCCGTTCCATTCCATTCCATTGGGTTCCGTTCTGTTCCATTCCATTACATTCCATTCGGGTCCGTTCCCTTCCATTCCATTCCATTCGGGTCCATGCCGTTGCATTTAATTCCATTCGGGTCCATTTCGTTCCATTACATTCCATTAGGGTCGATGCCATTCCATTCCATTCCATTGAGGTCAACTCCATTCCATTCGGGTCCATTCCATTCCATTCCATTCCATTCCATTCCATTCCATTCCAGTCCATTCCATTCCATTCCACTCAATTCCATTCCATTTCATTCGGGTCCATTCCATTCCATTCCGTTCCATTCGGGTCCATTCCATTCCATTCGGGTCCATCCCATTGCATTCCATTCCATTCCATTCCATTCTGGTCCATTGCATTCCATTCCATTCCTTTCAGGTAAATTCCATTCAATTCCGTTCCATTCCATTCCATTCCATTCTATTCGGTTCCATTCCATTCCACTCCATTCCATTCCAGTCCATTCCATTCCATTCAATTCCATTCCATTCCATTCGGGTCCATTCCATTCCATTCGGGTCCATTCCATTCCATTCAGGTCCATTGCATTAAATTCCATTCCATTCGGGTCCATTCCATTCCATTCGGGTCCATTCCATTCCATTCCATTCCATTCGGGTCCATTCCGTTCCATTCCATTCCATTCGGGTCCGTTCCATTCCATTCCATTCCATTTGTGTCCCTTCCGTTCCATTCCATTCCATTCGGGTCCATTCCGTTCCATTTCATTCCATTCGGGTCCATTCCATTCCATTCGTGTCCTTTCCGCTCCATTCCGTTCCATTCGGGTCCATTCCGTTCCATTCCGTTCCATTCGGGTCCATTCCGTTCCATTCCATTCCATTCCATTCGGGTCCATTTCGTTCCATTCCGTCCCATTCGGGTCCGTACCATTCCATTCCATTCCATTCCATTCGGGACTGTTCCATACCATTCCATTCCATTTTGTTCCGTTCTGTTCCATTTCATTCCATTCTGGTCCGTTACCTTCCATTCCATTCCATACGGGTCCATTCCTCTCCTTTCCGTTCCACTGAGGTTCATTCCATTCCGTTCGGGTCCATTCCATTCCATTCCATTCCATTCCATTCCATTCCATTCCATTCCATTCCGTTCCATTCCGTTCAATTCCATTCAATTCCATTCCATTCCATTCGGGTCCATTCCATTCCATATTGTCCATTGCATTCCATTCGGGTCCGTTAACTTCCACTCAATTCCATTCGGGTCCAATCCATTGCATTTCATTCCATTCGGGTCCATTCCATTCCACTGCATTCCATTCGGGTCCATTCCATTCCATTCCATTCCATTCGGGTCCATTCCATGACATTCCATTCCATTCGTGTGCATTCCATTCCATGCCGGTCCATTCCATTCCACTCCATTCCATTCCATTCCGGTCCATTCGTGTCCATTCCATTCCATTCCATTCGTGTCCATTCCATTCCTTTCCGTTTCATTCGGTTCCATTCCACTCCATTCAGGTCCATTCCATTCCATTCCATTCCGTTCCATTCCATTCCATTCGTGTCCATTCCTTTCCATTCCATTCCATTCGGGTCCGTTCCATTCCATTCCATTCCATTCCATTAGTTTCCCTTCCGTTCCATTCCATTCCATTCGAGTCCATTCCGTTCCCTTCCATTCCATTCCGGTCCATTCCATTCCATTCATTCCTTTCCGGTACGTTCCGTTCCATTCCATTCCATTCTGGTCCATTCCATTCCATTCCACTCGGGTCCATTCCATTCCATTCCATTCCATTCGGGTCCATTCCATTCCATTCCATTCCACTCGGGTCCATTCCATTCCATTCCATTCCATTCGTTTCCATTCCATTCCATTCCCTTCCATTCGGGTCCATTCCGTTCCATTCCATTCCATTCGGTTCCATTCCGCTCTATTCCATTCCATTCGGGTCCATTCCGTTCCATTCCATTCCATTAGCTTCCCTTCCGTTCCATTCCATTCCATTCGAGTCCATTCCGTTCCCTTCTATTCCAATCGGGTCCATTCCGTTCCATTCCATTACATTCGGGTCTGTTCCGTTGCATTCCGTTCCATTCGGGACCCTTCCATTCCATTCCATTCGTGTCTGTTCCGTTCCATTCCATTCCATTGGGTTCCGTTCTGTTCCATTCCATTACATTCCATTCGGGTCCGTTCCCTTCCATTCCATTCCATTCGGGTCCATGCCATTGCATTTCATTCCATTCGGGTCCATTTCGTTCCATTACATTCCATTCGGGTCGATGCCATTCCATTCCATTCCATTGAGGTCAACTCCATTCCATTCGGGTCCATTCCATTCCATTCCATTACATTACATTCCATTCCATTCCAGTCCATTCCATTCCATTCCACTCAATTCCATTCCATTTCATTCGGGTCCATTCCATTCCATTCCGTTCCATTCGGGTCCATTCCGTTCCTTTCGGGTCCATCCCATTGCATTCCATTCCATTCCATTCCATTCTGCTCCATTGCATTCCATTCCATTCTTTCAGGTAAATTCCATTCAATTAAGTTCCATTCCATTCCATTCCATTGCATTCGGTTCCATTCCATTCCACTCCATTCCATTCCAGTCCATTCCATTCCATTCGGTTCCCTTCCATTCCATTTCACTCCATTCGGGTCCATTCCGTTCCAATCCATTTCTTTTGGGTCCATTCCGTTCCATTCCATTCCACTCGGGTCCCTTCCGTTCCATTCCATTCCATTCCATTCGTGTCCCTTCCATTCCATTCCATTCCATTCGGGTCCATTCCGTTCCATTCCATTCCATTCGGGTCCTTTCCTTTCCATACCATTCCATTCTGGTCCATTGCATTCCATTCCATTCTTTCAGGTAAATTCCATTCAATTAAGTTCCATTCCATTCCATTCCATTGCATTCGGTTCCATTCCATTCCACTCCATTCCATTCCAGTCCATTCCATTCCATTCGGTTCCCTTCCATTCCATTTCACTCCATTCGTGTCCATTCCGTTCCAATCCATTTCTTTTGGGTCCATTCCGTTCCATTCCATTCCACTCGGGTCCCTTCCGTTCCATTCCATTCCATTCCATTCGTGTCCCTTCCATTCCATTCCATTCCATTCGGGTCCATTCCGTTCCATTCCATTCCATTCGGGTCCTTTCCTTTCCATACCATTCCATTCGGGTCCGTTCCGTTCCATTCCATTCCATTCGGGTCCATTCCGTTCCATTCCATTTCTTTCGGGTCCGTTCCATTCCATTCCATTCCATTCGGGTCCATTCCATTCCATTCCATTTCTTTCGTGTCCTTTCCGTTCCATTCCATTCCATTCGGTTCCATTCTGTTCCATTCCATTCCATTCGGGTCCGTTCCCTTCGATTCCATTCCATTCGGGTCTGTTCCTTTCCATTCCATTCCATTCGGGTCCGTGCTGCTCCATTCCATTCCATTCGGGTCTGTTCCGTTCCATTCCATTCCATTGGGTTCCGTTGTGTTCCATTCCATTCCATTCGGTTCCGTTCCCTTCCATTCCATTCCATTCGGGTCCATGCCGTTGCATTTCATCCCATTCCGGTCCATTCCATTCCATTACATTCCATTCGGGTCCATGCCATTCCATTCCGTTCCATTGAGGTCCATTCCTTTCCACTCGGGTCCATTCCATTCCATTCCATTCCGGTCCATTCCATTCCATTCCATTCAACTCCATTCCATTCAATTCGGGTCCATTCCATTCCATTCCATTCCATTCGGGTCCATTCCATTCCATTCGTGTCCATCCCATTCCATTCCATTCCATTCCATTCCATTCCATTCCATTCCGGTCCATTCCATTCCATTCCATTCCTTTCAGGTCCATTCCATTCAATTCCAATCCATGCCATTCCATTCCATTCGGGTCCATTTCATTCCATTCCATTCCATTCCGGTCCATTCCATTCCATTCCATTCAATACCATTCCGTTCCATTCGGGTCCATTCCATTGCATTTCATTCCATTCGGGTCCATTCCGTTCCATTGCATTCCATTCGGGTCCATTCAATTCCATTCCATTCCATTCGGGTCCATTCCATGACATTCCATTCCATTCGTGTGCATTCCATTCCATTCCGTTCCATTCGGGTCCATTCCATTCCATTCCATTCCGGTCCATTCCATTCCATTCCATTCCATTCCGGTCCATTCGGGTCCATTCCATTCCATTCCATTCGTGTCCATTCCATTCCATTCCGTTTCATTCGGTTCCATTCCACTCCATTCAGGTCCATTCCATTCCATTCCATTCAGCTCCATTCCATTCCATTCGTGTCCATTCCTTTCCATTCCATTCCATTCGGGTCCGTTCCATTCCATTCCATTCCATTCCATTCGGGTCCATTCCGTTCCATTCCATTCCATTCCATTCCGGTCCATTCCATTCCATTCCATTCCTTTCGGGTAAATTCCATTCAATTCCGTTCCATTCCATTCCATTCCAGTCCATTCCATTCCATTCCATTCAATTCCATTACGTTCCATTCGGGTCCATTCCATTCAATTCCATTCCATTCGGGTCCGTTCCATTCCATTATATTCCATTGGCGTCGCTTCCGTTCCATTACATTCCATTCGGGTCCGTTGCATTCGATTCCATTCCATTCCATTCCATTCCATTCCATTCCCGTCCATTCCATTCCATTCCATTCCATTCCGTTCCATTCCATTCCATTCGTGTCCCTTCCATTCCATTCCATTCCATTCGGGTCCATTCCGTTCCATTCCATTTCTTTTGGGTCCATTCCGTTCCATTCCATTCCACTCGGGTCCCTTCCGTTCCATTCCTTTCCATTCGTGTCCCTTCCATTCCATTCCATTCCATTCGGGTCCATTCCGTTCCATTCCATTCCATTCGGGTCCATTCAATTCCATTGCATTCCATTCGGGTCCGTTCCGTTCCTTTCCATTCCATTCGGGTCCATTCCGTTCCATTCCATTCCATTCGGGTCCATTCCATTCCATTCCGATCCATTCCATTCCATTCCATTCCATTCCATTCCATTCGGGTCCATTCCATTCCATTCCGTTCCATTCCATTCCAATCCGGTCCATTCCATTCCATTCCATTCCTTTCGGGTCCATTCCATTCAATTCCGTTCCATTCCATTCCATTCAGGTCCATTCCATTCCATTTCATTCCATTCCCAACCATTCCATTCAATTCCATTTAGGTCCATTCCATTCTATTCCACTCGGGTCCATTCTATTCCATTCCGCTCCATTCCATTCCATTCCATTCCATTCCATTCAGGTCCATTCCATTCCATTCCGTTCCATTCAGGTCCATTCCATTCCATTCAGCTCCATTCCATTCCATTCCATTCCATTCTTGTCCAATCCATTCCATTCCATTCCATTCCATTCCATTGCATTCCGGTCCATTCCATTCCATTCCGTTACATTCGGGTCCATTCCGTTCCATTCCATTCCATTCGGGTCCATTCCGTTCCATTCCATTTCTTTCGGGTCCGTTCCATTCCATTCCATTCCATTCGAGTCCATTCCATTCCATTCCATTTCTTTCGGGTCCTTTCCGTTCCATTCCATTCCATTCGGTTCCCTTCCCTTCCATTCCATTCCATTCGGGTCCATGCCGTTGCATTTCATCCCATCCGGGTCCATTCCGTTCCATTACATTCCATTCGGGTCCATGCCATTCCATTCCATTCCGGTCCATTCCATTCCATTCCATAAAACTCCATTCCATTCCATTCGGGTCCATTCCTTTCCATTCCGTGCCATTCGGGTCCATTGCATTCCATTCGTGTCCATCCCATTCCATTCCATTCCATTCCATTCCATTCCATTCCGGTCCATTCCGTTCCATTCCATTCCTTTCAGGTCCATTCCATTCAATTCCATCCATTCCATTCCATTCCATTCCATTCGGGTCCATTTCATTCCATTCCATTCCATTCTGGTCCATTCCATTCCTTTCCATTCAATACCATTCCGTTCCATTCGGGTCCATTCCATTCCATTCCATTCCATTCTGGTCCTTTCCATTCCATTCCATTCCATTCCATTCCATCCCATTCCATTCCATCCCATTCCATTGCATTCCATTCGAGTCCATTCCATTCCATTCGGTTCCATTCCGTTCCATTCCATTCGGGTCAATTCCGTTCCATTCCATTCCATTCCTGTCCATTCCATTCCATTCCATTCCTTTCGGGTCCATTCCATTCAATTCCGTTCCATTCCATTCCATTCGGGTCCATTCCATTCCATTCGGGTCCATTCCATTCCATTCAGGTCCATTGCATTAAATTCCATTACTTTCCATTCCATTCGGGTCCATTCCATTCCATTCGGGTCCATTCCATTCCATTCCATTCCATTAGGGTCCCTTCCATTCCATTCCATTCCATTCGGGTCCGTTCCGTTCCATTCCATTCCATTCGGATCCGTTCCATTCCATTCCATTCCACTCGGGTCCGTTCCATTCCATTCCATTCCATTCGTTTCCGTTCCGTTCCATTCCATTCCATTCGGTTCCATTCCTTTCCATTCCATTCCATTCAGGTCCCTTCCGTTCCATTCCAATCCATTCGTGTAGATTCCGTTCCATTCCATTCCATTCGTGTCCCTTCCTTTCCATTCCATTCCATTCGGGTCCATTCCGTTCCATTCCATTCCATTCCATTCGGGTCCATTCCATTCCATTCGTGTCCTTTCCGTTCCATTCCGTTCCATTCGGGTCCATTGCGTTCCATTCCGTTCCATTCGGGTCAATTCCGTTCCTTTCCATTCCATTCCTTTCGGGTCCATTTCATTCCATTCCGTCCCATTCGGGTCCGTACCGTTCCATTCCATTCCATTCCATTTTGTTCCGTTCTGTTCCATTCCATTCCATTCTGGTCCGTTACCTTCCATTACATTCCATACGGGTCCATTGCACTCCATTCCGTTCCACTGAGGTTCATTCCATTCCATTCGTGTCCATTCCATTCCATTCCATTCCATTCCATTCCGGTCCATTCCGTTCAATTCCATTCAATTCCATTCCATTCCATTCGGGTCCATTCCATTCCATTTTGTCCATTGCATTCCATTCGGGTCCGTTAACTTCCACTCAATTCCATTCGGGTCCATTCCATTGCATTTCATTCCATTCGGGTCCATTCCTTTCAACTGCATTCCATTCGGGTCCATTCCATTCCATTCCATTCCATTCGGGTCCATTCCATGACATTCCATTCCATTCGTGTGCATTCCATTCCATTCCGTTCCATTCGGGTCCATTCCATTCCATTCCATTCCATTCCATTCTGGTCCATTGGGGTCCATTCCATTCCATTCCATTCGTGTCCAGTCCATTCCATTCCGTTTCATACGGTTCCATTCCACTCCATTCAGGTCCATTCCATTCGGGTCCATTCCGTTCCATTCCATTCCATTCGTGTCCATTCCTTTCCATTACATTCCATTCGGGTCCGTTCCGTTCCATTCCATTCCATTCTGGTCCATTCCGTTCCATTCCATTCCATTCGGGTTCATTCCATTCCATTCCGTTCCATTCCATTCCATTCCGGTCCATTCCATTCCATTCCATTCCTTTCGGGTACGTTCCGTTCCATTCCATTCCATTCTGGTCCATTCCATTCCATTCCACTCGGGTCCATTCCATTCCATTCCATTCCATTCGGGTCCATTCCATTCCATTCCATTCCACTCGGGTCCATTCCATTCCATTCCATTCCATTCCATTCCATTCCATTCGTTTCAATTCCTTTCCATTCCATTCCATTCGGGTCCTTTCCATTCCATTCGGGTCCATTCCGTTCCATTCCATTCCATTCGGTTCCATTCCGCTCTATTCCATTCCATTCGGGTCCATTCCGTTCCATTCCATTCCATTAGTTTCCCTTCCGTTCCATTCCATTCCATTCGAGTCCATTCCGTTCCCTTCCGTTCCATTCGGGTCCATTCCGTTCCATTCCATTACATTTGGGTCCGTTCCGTTGCATTCCGTTCCATTCGGGTCCGTTCCATTCCATTCCATTCCATTCGGGTCCATTCCGTTCCATTCCATTCCATTCGGGTCCATTCCATTCCATTCCTTTCCATTCCATTCCATTCCGGTCCATTCCATTCCATTCCATTCCTTTCGGGTACGTTCCGTTCCATTCCATTCCATTCTGGTCCATTCCATTCCATTCCACTCGGGTCCATTCCATTCCATTCCATTCCATTCGGGTCCATTCCATTCCATTCCATTCCACTCAGGTCCATTCCATTCCCTTCCATTCCATTCCATTCGTTTCCATTCCATTCCATTCCATTCCATTCGGGTCCTTTCCATTCCATTCGGGTCCATTTCGTTCCATTCCATTCCATTCGGTTCCATTCCGCTCTATTCCATTCCATTCGTGTCCATTCCGTTCCATTCCATTCCATTAGTTTCCCTTCCATTCCATTCCATTCCATTCGAGTCCATTCCGTTCCCTTCCGTTCCATTCAGGTCCATTCCATTCCATTCCATTACATTCGGGTCCGTTCCGTTGTATTCCGTTCCATTCAGGTCCGTTCCATTCAATTCCATTCCATTCGGTTCTGTTCCGTTCCATTCCATTCCATTTGGTTCCGTTCTGTTCCATTCCATTACATTCCATTCGGGTCCGCTCCCTTCCATTCCATTCCATTCGGGTCCATTCCATTCCATTCCATTTCACTCAGGTCCATTCCATTCCATTCCATTCCATTCCATTCCATTCCATTCGTTTCCATTCCATTCCATTCCATTCCATTCCATTCGGGTCCTTTCCATTCCATTCGGGTCCATTTCGTTCCATTCCATTCCATTCGGTTCCATTCTGCTCTATTCCATTCCATTCGTGTCCATTCCGTTCCATTCCATTCCATTAGTTTCCCTTCCGTTCCATTCCATTCCATTCGAGTCCATTCCTTTCCCTTCCGTTCCATTCGGGTCCATTCCATTCCATTCCATTACATTCGGGTCAGTTCCGTTGCATTCCGTTCCATTCAGGTCCGTTCCATTCAATTCCATTCCATTCTGTTCTGTTCCGTTCCATTCCATTCCTTTGGGTTCCGTTCTGTTCCATTCCATTACATTCCATTCGGGTCCGTTCCCTTCCATTCCATTCCATTCGGGTCCATGCCGTTGCATTTCATTCCATTCGGGTCCATTTCGTTCCATTACATTCCATTCGGGTCAATGCCATTCCATTCCATTCCATTGAGGTCCACTCCATTCCATTCGGGTCCATTCCATTCCATTCCATTCCATTCCATATCATTCCATTCCAGTCCATTCCATTCCATTCCACTCAATTCCATTCCATTTCATTCGGGTCCATTCCATTCCATTCCGTTCCATTCGGGTCCATTCTGTTCCATTCGGGTCCATCCCATTGCATTGCATTCCATTCCATTCCATTCTGGTCCATTGCATTCCATTCCATTCCTTTCAGGTAAATTCCATTCAATTCCGTTCCATTCCATTCCATTCGGGTCCGTTCCATTCCATTCTATTCCATTGGAGTCCCTTCCGTTCCATTACATTCCATTCGGGTCCGTTGCATTCCATTCCATTCCATTCCATTCCGCTCCATTCCATTCCATTCCACTCCATTCGGGTCCATTCCGTTCCATTCCATTCCATTCGTGTCCTTTCCATTCCATTCCATTCCATTACATTCGGGTCCATTCTGTTCCACTCCATTTCTTTTGGGTCCATTCCTTTCTATTCCATTCCATTCGGGTCCGTTCCGTTCCATTCCATTCCATTCGGGTCCATTCCGTTCCATTCCATTCCATTCGGGTCCGTTCCGTTCTATTCCATTCCATTCGGGTCCATTCCATTCCATTCCTTTCCATTCCGGTCCATTCCTTTCCATTCCATTCAATTCCATTCAGGTCCATTCCATTCTATTCCATTCGGGTCCATTCTATTCCATTCCGCTCCATTCCATTCCATTCCATTCCATTCCATTCCATTCCATTCCATTCAGGTCCATTCCATTCCATTCCGTTCCATTCGGGTCCATTCCATTCCATTCAGGTCCATTCCATTCCATTCCATTCCATTCTGGTCCAATCCATTCCATTCCATTCCATTCCATTCCATTCCATTCCATTCCATTCCTTTGCAATCCGGTCCATTCCAATCCATTCCATTCCATTCGGGTCCATTCCGTTCCATTCCATTCCATTCGGGTCCATTCCGTTCAATTCCATTCCATTCGGGTCCGTTCCATTACATTCCATTCCATTCGGGTCTGTTCCTTTCCATTCCATTCCATTCGGGTCCATGCTGCTCCATTCCATTCCATTCGGGTCTGTTCCGTTCCATTCCATTCCACTGGGTTCCGTTCTGTTCCATTCCATTCCATTCGGTTCCCTTCCCTTCCATTCCATTCCATTCGGGTCCATGCCGTTGCGTTTCATCCCATTCGGGTCCGTTCCGTTCCATTCCATTCCATTCTGGTCCATTCCGTTCCATTCCATTCCATTCGGGTTCATTCCATTCCATTCCGTTCCATTCCATTCCATTCCGGTCCATTCCATTCCATTCCATTCCTTTCGGGTACGTTCCGTTCCATTCCATTCCATTCTGGTCCATTCCATTCCATTCCACTCGGGTCCATTCCATTCCATTCCATTCCATTCGGGTCCATTCCATTCCATTCCATTCCACTCGGGTCCATTCCATTCCATTCCATTCCATTCCATTCCATTCCATTCGTTTCAATTCCTTTCCATTCCATTCCATTCGGGTCCTTTCCATTCCATTCGGGTCCATTCCGTTCCATTCCATTCCATTCGGTTCCATTCCGCTCTATTCCATTCCATTCGGGTCCATTCCGTTCCATTCCATTCCATTAGTTTCCCTTCCGTTCCATTCCATTCCATTCGAGTCCATTCCGTTCCCTTCCGTTCCATTCGGGTCCATTCCGTTCCATTCCATTACATTTGGGTCCGTTCCGTTGCATTCCGTTCCATTCGGGTCCGTTCCATTCCATTCCATTCCATTCGGGTCCATTCCGTTCCATTCCATTCCATTCGGGTCCATTCCATTCCATTCCTTTCCATTCCATTCCATTCCGGTCCATTCCATTCCATTCCATTCCTTTCGGGTACGTTCCGTTCCATTCCATTCCATTCTGGTCCATTCCATTCCATTCCACTCGGGTCCATTCCATTCCATTCCATTCCATTCGGGTCCATTCCATTCCATTCCATTCCACTCAGGTCCATTCCATTCCCTTCCATTCCATTCCATTCGTTTCCATTCCATTCCATTCCATTCCATTCGGGTCCTTTCCATTCCATTCGGGTCCATTTCGTTCCATTCCATTCCATTCGGTTCCATTCCGCTCTATTCCATTCCATTCGTGTCCATTCCGTTCCATTCCATTCCATTAGTTTCCCTTCCATTCCATTCCATTCCATTCGAGTCCATTCCGTTCCCTTCCGTTCCATTCAGGTCCATTCCATTCCATTCCATTACATTCGGGTCCGTTCCGTTGTATTCCGTCCCATTCAGGT
The DNA here is from genome assembly GCF_029281585.2 of Gorilla gorilla gorilla. Lineage (NCBI taxonomy): Eukaryota > Metazoa > Chordata > Mammalia > Primates > Hominidae > Gorilla > Gorilla gorilla. The sequence continues at coordinate 61,706,200 of NC_073239.2, forward strand.
CCGTTCCATTCAATTCCATTCCATTCGGTTCTGTTCCGTTCCATTCCATTCCATTTGGTTCCGTTCTGTTCCATTCCATTACATTCCATTCGGGTCCGCTCCCTTCCATTCCATTCCATTCGGGTCCATTCCATTCCATTCCATTTCACTCAGGTCCATTCCATTCCATTCCATTCCATTCCATTCCATTCCATTCCATTCGTTTCCATTCCATTCCATTCCATTCCATTCGGGTCCTTTCCATTCCATTCGGGTCCATTTCGTTCCATTCCATTCCATTCGGTTCCATTCTGCTCTATTCCATTCCATTCGTGTCCATTCCGTTCCATTCCATTCCATTAGTTTCCCTTCCGTTCCATTCCATTCCATTCGAGTCCATTCCTTTCCCTTCCGTTCCATTCGGGTCCATTCCATTCCATTCCATTACATTCGGGTCAGTTCCGTTGCATTCCGTTCCATTCAGGTCCGTTCCATTCAATTCCATTCCATTCTGTTCTGTTCCGTTCCATTCCATTCCTTTGGGTTCCGTTCTGTTCCATTCCATTACATTCCATTCGGGTCCGTTCCCTTCCATTCCATTCCATTCGGGTCCATGCCGTTGCATTTCATTCCATTCGGGTCCATTTCGTTCCATTACATTCCATTCGGGTCAATGCCATTCCATTCCATTCCATTGAGGTCCACTCCATTCCATTCGGGTCCATTCCATTCCATTCCATTCCATTCCATATCATTCCATTCCAGTCCATTCCATTCCATTCCACTCAATTCCATTCCATTTCATTCGGGTCCATTCCATTCCATTCCGTTCCATTCGGGTCCATTCTGTTCCATTCGGGTCCATCCCATTGCATTGCATTCCATTCCATTCCATTCTGGTCCATTGCATTCCATTCCATTCCTTTCAGGTAAATTCCATTCAATTCCGTTCCATTCCATTCCATTCGGGTCCGTTCCATTCCATTCTATTCCATTGGAGTCCCTTCCGTTCCATTACATTCCATTCGGGTCCGTTGCATTCCATTCCATTCCATTCCATTCCGCTCCATTCCATTCCATTCCACTCCATTCGGGTCCATTCCGTTCCATTCCATTCCATTCGTGTCCTTTCCATTCCATTCCATTCCATTACATTCGGGTCCATTCTGTTCCACTCCATTTCTTTTGGGTCCATTCCTTTCTATTCCATTCCATTCGGGTCCGTTCTGTTCCATTCCATTCCATTCGGGTCCATTCCGTTCCATTCCATTCCATTCGGGTCCGTTCCGTTCTATTCCATTCCATTCGGGTCCATTCCATTCCATTCCTTTCCATTCCGGTCCATTCCTTTCCATTCCATTCAATTCCATTCAGGTCCATTCCATTCTATTCCATTCGGGTCCATTCTATTCCATTCCGCTCCATTCCATTCCATTCCATTCCATTCCATTCCATTCCATTCCATTCAGGTCCATTCCATTCCATTCCGTTCCATTCGGGTCCATTCCATTCCATTCAGGTCCATTCCATTCCATTCCATTCCATTCTGGTCCAATCCATTCCATTCCATTCCATTCCATTCCATTCCATTCCATTCCATTCCTTTGCAATCCGGTCCATTCCAATCCATTCCATTCCATTCGGGTCCATTCCGTTCCATTCCATTCCATTCGGGTCCATTCCGTTCAATTCCATTCCATTCGGGTCCGTTCCATTACATTCCATTCCATTCGGGTCTGTTCCTTTCCATTCCATTCCATTCGGGTCCATGCTGCTCCATTCCATTCCATTCGGGTCTGTTCCGTTCCATTCCATTCCACTGGGTTCCGTTCTGTTCCATTCCATTCCATTCGGTTCCATTCCCTTCCATTCCATTCCATTCGGGTCCATGCCGTTGCATTTCATCCCATTCGGGTCCATTCCGTTCCATTACATTCCATTCGGGTCCATGCCATTCCATTCCGTTGCATTGAGTTCCATTCCTTTCCACTCGGGTCCATTCCATTCCATTCCATTCCGGTCCGTTCCATTCCATTCCATTCAACTCCATTCCATTCCATTCGGGTCCATTCCATTAGATTCCGTTCCATTCAGGTCCATTCCATTCCATTCGTGTCCATCCCATTCCATTCCATTCCATTCCATTCCATTCCATTCCAGTCCATTCCATTCCATTCCTTTCCTTTCAGGTCCATTCCATTCAATTCCACTCCATGCCATTCCATTCCATTCCATTCGGGTCCATTTCATTCCATTCCATTCCATTCAATACCATTCCGTTCCATTCTGGTCCATTCCATTCCATTCCATTCCATTCTGGTCCTTTCCATTCCATTCCATTCCATTCCATTCCATTCCATTCCATTCCATTCCATCCCATTCCATTGCATTCCATTCGGGTCCATTCCATTCGGTTCCATTCCGTTCCATTCCATTCGGGTCAATTCCGTTCCATTCCATTCCATACCTGTCCATTCCATTCCATTCCATTTCTTTCGGCTCCATTCCATTCAATTCCGTTCCATTCCATTCCATTCGGGTCCATTCCATTCCATTCAGGTCCATTGCATTAAATTCCATTCCATTCGGGTCCATTCCATTCCATTCGGGTCCATTCCATTCCATTCCATTCCATTCGGGTCCCTTCCGTTCCATTCCATTCCATTCGGGTCCGTTCCTTTCCATTCCATTCCATTCGGTTCCATTCCTTTCCATTCCATTCCATTCGGGTCCCTTCCGTTCCATTCCAATCCATTCGTGTAGATTCCATTCCATTCCATTCCATTCGTGTCCCTTCCTTTCCATTCCATTCCATTCGGGTCCATTCCGTTCCATTCCATTCCATTCCATTCGGGTCCATTCCATTCCATTCGTGTCCTTTCCGTTCCATTACGTTCCATTCGGGTCCATTCCATTCAATTCCATTCCATTCGGGTCCGTTCCATTCCATTATATTCCATTGGCGTCGCTTCCGTTCCATTACATTCCATTCGGGTCCGTTGCATTCGATTCCATTCCATTCCATTCCATTCCATTCCATTCCCGTCCATTCCATTCCATTCCATTCCATTCCGTTCCATTCCATTCCATTCGTGTCCCTTCCATTCCATTCCATTCCATTCGGGTCCATTCCGTTCCATTCCATTTCTTTTGGGTCCATTCCGTTCCATTCCATTCCACTCGGGTCCCTTCCGTTCCATTCCTTTCCATTCGTGTCCCTTCCATTCCATTCCATTCCATTCGGGTCCATTCCGTTCCATTCCATTCCATTCGGGTCCATTCAATTCCATTGCATTCCATTCGGGTCCGTTCCGTTCCTTTCCATTCCATTCGGGTCCATTCCGTTCCATTCCATTCCATTCGGGTCCATTCCATTCCATTCCGATCCATTCCATTCCATTCCATTCCATTCCATTCCATTCGGGTCCATTCCATTCCATTCCGTTCCATTCCATTCCAATCCGGTCCATTCCATTCCATTCCATTCCTTTCGGGTCCATTCCATTCAATTCCGTTCCATTCCATTCCATTCAGGTCCATTCCATTCCATTTCATTCCATTCCCAACCATTCCATTCAATTCCATTTAGGTCCATTCCATTCTATTCCACTCGGGTCCATTCTATTCCATTCCGCTCCATTCCATTCCATTCCATTCCATTCCATTCAGGTCCATTCCATTCCATTCCGTTCCATTCAGGTCCATTCCATTCCATTCAGCTCCATTCCATTCCATTCCATTCCATTCTTGTCCAATCCATTCCATTCCATTCCATTCCATTCCATTGCATTCCGGTCCATTCCATTCCATTCCGTTACATTCGGGTCCATTCCGTTCCATTCCATTCCATTCGGGTCCATTCCGTTCCATTCCATTTCTTTCGGGTCCGTTCCATTCCATTCCATTCCATTCGAGTCCATTCCATTCCATTCCATTTCTTTCGGGTCCTTTCCGTTCCATTCCATTCCATTCGGTTCCCTTCCCTTCCATTCCATTCCATTCGGGTCCATGCCGTTGCATTTCATCCCATCCGGGTCCATTCCGTTCCATTACATTCCATTCGGGTCCATGCCATTCCATTCCATTCCGGTCCATTCCATTCCATTCCATAAAACTCCATTCCATTCCATTCGGGTCCATTCCTTTCCATTCCGTGCCATTCGGGTCCATTGCATTCCATTCGTGTCCATCCCATTCCATTCCATTCCATTCCATTCCATTCCATTCCGGTCCATTCCGTTCCATTCCATTCCTTTCAGGTCCATTCCATTCAATTCCATCCATTCCATTCCATTCCATTCCATTCGGGTCCATTTCATTCCATTCCATTCCATTCTGGTCCATTCCATTCCTTTCCATTCAATACCATTCCGTTCCATTCGGGTCCATTCCATTCCATTCCATTCCATTCTGGTCCTTTCCATTCCATTCCATTCCATTCCATTCCATCCCATTCCATTCCATCCCATTCCATTGCATTCCATTCGAGTCCATTCCATTCCATTCGGTTCCATTCCGTTCCATTCCATTCGGGTCAATTCCGTTCCATTCCATTCCATTCCTGTCCATTCCATTCCATTCCATTCCTTTCGGGTCCATTCCATTCAATTCCGTTCCATTCCATTCCATTCGGGTCCATTCCATTCCATTCGGGTCCATTCCATTCCATTCAGGTCCATTGCATTAAATTCCATTACTTTCCATTCCATTCGGGTCCATTCCATTCCATTCGGGTCCATTCCATTCCATTCCATTCCATTAGGGTCCCTTCCATTCCATTCCATTCCATTCGGGTCCGTTCCGTTCCATTCCATTCCATTCGGATCCGTTCCATTCCATTCCATTCCACTCGGGTCCGTTCCATTCCATTCCATTCCATTCGTTTCCGTTCCGTTCCATTCCATTCCATTCGGTTCCATTCCTTTCCATTCCATTCCATTCAGGTCCCTTCCGTTCCATTCCAATCCATTCGTGTAGATTCCGTTCCATTCCATTCCATTCGTGTCCCTTCCTTTCCATTCCATTCCATTCGGGTCCATTCCGTTCCATTCCATTCCATTCCATTCGGGTCCATTCCATTCCATTCGTGTCCTTTCCGTTCCATTCCGTTCCATTCGGGTCCATTGCGTTCCATTCCGTTCCATTCGGGTCAATTCCGTTCCTTTCCATTCCATTCCTTTCGGGTCCATTTCATTCCATTCCGTCCCATTCGGGTCCGTACCGTTCCATTCCATTCCATTCCATTTTGTTCCGTTCTGTTCCATTCCATTCCATTCTGGTCCGTTACCTTCCATTACATTCCATACGGGTCCATTGCACTCCATTCCGTTCCACTGAGGTTCATTCCATTCCATTCGTGTCCATTCCATTCCATTCCATTCCATTCCATTCCGGTCCATTCCGTTCAATTCCATTCAATTCCATTCCATTCCATTCGGGTCCATTCCATTCCATTTTGTCCATTGCATTCCATTCGGGTCCGTTAACTTCCACTCAATTCCATTCGGGTCCATTCCATTGCATTTCATTCCATTCGGGTCCATTCCTTTCAACTGCATTCCATTCGGGTCCATTCCATTCCATTCCATTCCATTCGGGTCCATTCCATGACATTCCATTCCATTCGTGTGCATTCCATTCCATTCCGTTCCATTCGGGTCCATTCCATTCCATTCCATTCCATTCCATTCTGGTCCATTGGGGTCCATTCCATTCCATTCCATTCGTGTCCAGTCCATTCCATTCCGTTTCATACGGTTCCATTCCACTCCATTCAGGTCCATTCCATTCGGGTCCATTCCGTTCCATTCCATTCCATTCGTGTCCATTCCTTTCCATTACATTCCATTCGGGTCCGTTCCGTTCCATTCCATTCCATTCTGGTCCATTCCGTTCCATTCCATTCCATTCGGGTTCATTCCATTCCATTCCGTTCCATTCCATTCCATTCCGGTCCATTCCATTCCATTCCATTCCTTTCGGGTACGTTCCGTTCCATTCCATTCCATTCTGGTCCATTCCATTCCATTCCACTCGGGTCCATTCCATTCCATTCCATTCCATTCGGGTCCATTCCATTCCATTCCATTCCACTCGGGTCCATTCCATTCCATTCCATTCCATTCCATTCCATTCCATTCGTTTCAATTCCTTTCCATTCCATTCCATTCGGGTCCTTTCCATTCCATTCGGGTCCATTCCGTTCCATTCCATTCCATTCGGTTCCATTCCGCTCTATTCCATTCCATTCGGGTCCATTCCGTTCCATTCCATTCCATTAGTTTCCCTTCCGTTCCATTCCATTCCATTCGAGTCCATTCCGTTCCCTTCCGTTCCATTCGGGTCCATTCCGTTCCATTCCATTACATTTGGGTCCGTTCCGTTGCATTCCGTTCCATTCGGGTCCGTTCCATTCCATTCCATTCCATTCGGGTCCATTCCGTTCCATTCCATTCCATTCGGGTCCATTCCATTCCATTCCTTTCCATTCCATTCCATTCCGGTCCATTCCATTCCATTCCATTCCTTTCGGGTACGTTCCGTTCCATTCCATTCCATTCTGGTCCATTCCATTCCATTCCACTCGGGTCCATTCCATTCCATTCCATTCCATTCGGGTCCATTCCATTCCATTCCATTCCACTCAGGTCCATTCCATTCCCTTCCATTCCATTCCATTCGTTTCCATTCCATTCCATTCCATTCCATTCGGGTCCTTTCCATTCCATTCGGGTCCATTTCGTTCCATTCCATTCCATTCGGTTCCATTCCGCTCTATTCCATTCCATTCGTGTCCATTCCGTTCCATTCCATTCCATTAGTTTCCCTTCCATTCCATTCCATTCCATTCGAGTCCATTCCGTTCCCTTCCGTTCCATTCAGGTCCATTCCATTCCATTCCATTACATTCGGGTCCGTTCCGTTGTATTCCGTTCCATTCAGGTCCGTTCCATTCAATTCCATTCCATTCGGTTCTGTTCCGTTCCATTCCATTCCATTTGGTTCCGTTCTGTTCCATTCCATTACATTCCATTCGGGTCCGCTCCCTTCCATTCCATTCCATTCGGGTCCATTCCATTCCATTCCATTTCACTCAGGTCCATTCCATTCCATTCCATTCCATTCCATTCCATTCCATTCGTTTCCATTCCATTCCATTCCATTCCATTCCATTCGGGTCCTTTCCATTCCATTCGGGTCCATTTCGTTCCATTCCATTCCATTCGGTTCCATTCTGCTCTATTCCATTCCATTCGTGTCCATTCCGTTCCATTCCATTCCATTAGTTTCCCTTCCGTTCCATTCCATTCCATTCGAGTCCATTCCTTTCCCTTCCGTTCCATTCGGGTCCATTCCATTCCATTCCATTACATTCGGGTCAGTTCCGTTGCATTCCGTTCCATTCAGGTCCGTTCCATTCAATTCCATTCCATTCTGTTCTGTTCCGTTCCATTCCATTCCTTTGGGTTCCGTTCTGTTCCATTCCATTACATTCCATTCGGGTCCGTTCCCTTCCATTCCATTCCATTCGGGTCCATGCCGTTGCATTTCATTCCATTCGGGTCCATTTCGTTCCATTACATTCCATTCGGGTCAATGCCATTCCATTCCATTCCATTGAGGTCCACTCCATTCCATTCGGGTCCATTCCATTCCATTCCATTCCATTCCATATCATTCCATTCCAGTCCATTCCATTCCATTCCACTCAATTCCATTCCATTTCATTCGGGTCCATTCCATTCCATTCCGTTCCATTCGGGTCCATTCTGTTCCATTCGGGTCCATCCCATTGCATTGCATTCCATTCCATTCCATTCTGGTCCATTGCATTCCATTCCATTCCTTTCAGGTAAATTCCATTCAATTCCGTTCCATTCCATTCCATTCGGGTCCGTTCCATTCCATTCTATTCCATTGGAGTCCCTTCCGTTCCATTACATTCCATTCGGGTCCGTTGCATTCCATTCCATTCCATTCCATTCCGCTCCATTCCATTCCATTCCACTCCATTCGGGTCCATTCCGTTCCATTCCATTCCATTCGTGTCCTTTCCATTCCATTCCATTCCATTACATTCGGGTCCATTCTGTTCCACTCCATTTCTTTTGGGTCCATTCCTTTCTATTCCATTCCATTCGGGTCCGTTCCGTTCCATTCCATTCCATTCGGGTCCATTCCGTTCCATTCCATTCCATTCGGGTCCGTTCCGTTCTATTCCATTCCATTCGGGTCCATTCCATTCCATTCCTTTCCATTCCGGTCCATTCCTTTCCATTCCATTCAATTCCATTCAGGTCCATTCCATTCTATTCCATTCGGGTCCATTCTATTCCATTCCGCTCCATTCCATTCCATTCCATTCCATTCCATTCCATTCCATTCCATTCAGGTCCATTCCATTCCATTCCGTTCCATTCGGGTCCATTCCATTCCATTCAGGTCCATTCCATTCCATTCCATTCCATTCTGGTCCAATCCATTCCATTCCATTCCATTCCATTCCATTCCATTCCATTCCATTCCTTTGCAATCCGGTCCATTCCAATCCATTCCATTCCATTCGGGTCCATTCCGTTCCATTCCATTCCATTCGGGTCCATTCCGTTCAATTCCATTCCATTCGGGTCCGTTCCATTACATTCCATTCCATTCGGGTCTGTTCCTTTCCATTCCATTCCATTCGGGTCCATGCTGCTCCATTCCATTCCATTCGGGTCTGTTCCGTTCCATTCCATTCCACTGGGTTCCGTTCTGTTCCATTCCATTCCATTCGGTTCCCTTCCCTTCCATTCCATTCCATTCGGGTCCATGCCGTTGCGTTTCATCCCATTCGGGTCCGTTCCGTTCCATTCCATTCCATTCTGGTCCATTCCGTTCCATTCCATTCCATTCGGGTTCATTCCATTCCATTCCGTTCCATTCCATTCCATTCCGGTCCATTCCATTCCATTCCATTCCTTTCGGGTACGTTCCGTTCCATTCCATTCCATTCTGGTCCATTCCATTCCATTCCACTCGGGTCCATTCCATTCCATTCCATTCCATTCGGGTCCATTCCATTCCATTCCATTCCACTCGGGTCCATTCCATTCCATTCCATTCCATTCCATTCCATTCCATTCGTTTCAATTCCTTTCCATTCCATTCCATTCGGGTCCTTTCCATTCCATTCGGGTCCATTCCGTTCCATTCCATTCCATTCGGTTCCATTCCGCTCTATTCCATTCCATTCGGGTCCATTCCGTTCCATTCCATTCCATTAGTTTCCCTTCCGTTCCATTCCATTCCATTCGAGTCCATTCCGTTCCCTTCCGTTCCATTCGGGTCCATTCCGTTCCATTCCATTACATTTGGGTCCGTTCCGTTGCATTCCGTTCCATTCGGGTCCGTTCCATTCCATTCCATTCCATTCGGGTCCATTCCGTTCCATTCCATTCCATTCGGGTCCATTCCATTCCATTCCTTTCCATTCCATTCCATTCCGGTCCATTCCATTCCATTCCATTCCTTTCGGGTACGTTCCGTTCCATTCCATTCCATTCTGGTCCATTCCATTCCATTCCACTCGGGTCCATTCCATTCCATTCCATTCCATTCGGGTCCATTCCATTCCATTCCATTCCACTCAGGTCCATTCCATTCCCTTCCATTCCATTCCATTCGTTTCCATTCCATTCCATTCCATTCCATTCGGGTCCTTTCCATTCCATTCGGGTCCATTTCGTTCCATTCCATTCCATTCGGTTCCATTCCGCTCTATTCCATTCCATTCGTGTCCATTCCGTTCCATTCCATTCCATTAGTTTCCCTTCCATTCCATTCCATTCCATTCGAGTCCATTCCGTTCCCTTCCGTTCCATTCAGGTCCATTCCATTCCATTCCATTACATTCGGGTCCGTTCCGTTGTATTCCGTCCCATTCAGGTCCGTTCCATTCAATTCCATTCCATTCGGTTCTGTTCCGTTCCATTCCATTCCATTTGGTTCCGTTCTGTTCCATTCCATTACATTCCATTCGGGTCCGCTCCCTTCCATTCCATTCCATTCGGGTCCATTCCATTCCATTCCATTTCACTCAGGTCCATTCCATTCCATTCCATTCCATTCCATTCCATTCCATTCCATTCGTTTCCATTCCATTCCATTCCATTCCATTCGGGTCCTTTCCATTCCATTCGGGTCCATTTCGTTCCATTCCATTCCATTCGGTTCCATTCTGCTCTATTCCATTCCATTCGTGTCCATTCCGTTCCATTCCATTCCATTAGTTTCCCTTCCGTTCCATTCCATTCCATTCGAGTCCATTCCTTTCCCTTCCGTTCCATTCGGGTCCATTCCATTCCATTCCATTACATTCGGGTCAGTTCCGTTGCATTCCGTTCCATTCAGGTCCGTTCCATTCAATTCCATTCCATTCTGTTCTGTTCCGTTCCATTCCATTCCTTTGGGTTCCGTTCTGTTCCATTCCATTACATTCCATTCGGGTCCGTTCCCTTCCATTCCATTCCATTCGGGTCCATGCCGTTGCATTTCATTCCATTCGGGTCCATTTCGTTCCATTACATTCCATTCGGGTCAATGCCATTCCATTCCATTCCATTGAGGTCCACTCCATTCCATTCGGGTCCATTCCATTCCATTCCATTCCATTCCATATCATTCCATTCCAGTCCATTCCATTCCATTCCACTCAATTCCATTCCATTTCATTCGGGTCCATTCCATTCCATTCCGTTCCATTCGGGTCCATTCTGTTCCATTCGGGTCCATCCCATTGCATTGCATTCCATTCCATTCCATTCTGGTCCATTGCATTCCATTCCATTCCTTTCAGGTAAATTCCATTCAATTCCGTTCCATTCCATTCCATTCGGGTCCGTTCCATTCCATTCTATTCCATTGGAGTCCCTTCCGTTCCATTACATTCCATTCGGGTCCGTTGCATTCCATTCCATTCCATTCCATTCCGCTCCATTCCATTCCATTCCACTCCATTCGGGTCCATTCCGTTCCATTCCATTCCATTCGTGTCCTTTCCATTCCATTCCATTCCATTACATTCGGGTCCATTCTGTTCCACTCCATTTCTTTTGGGTCCATTCCTTTCTATTCCATTCCATTCGGGTCCGTTCTGTTCCATTCCATTCCATTCGGGTCCATTCCGTTCCATTCCATTCCATTCGGGTCCGTTCCGTTCTATTCCATTCCATTCGGGTCCATTCCATTCCATTCCTTTCCATTCCGGTCCATTCCTTTCCATTCCATTCAATTCCATTCAGGTCCATTCCATTCTATTCCATTCGGGTCCATTCTATTCCATTCCGCTCCATTCCATTCCATTCCATTCCATTCCATTCCATTCCATTCCATTCAGGTCCATTCCATTCCATTCCGTTCCATTCGGGTCCATTCCATTCCATTCAGGTCCATTCCATTCCATTCCATTCCATTCTGGTCCAATCCATTCCATTCCATTCCATTCCATTCCATTCCATTCCATTCCATTCCTTTGCAATCCGGTCCATTCCAATCCATTCCATTCCATTCGGGTCCATTCCGTTCCATTCCATTCCATTCGGGTCCATTCCGTTCAATTCCATTCCATTCGGGTCCGTTCCATTACATTCCATTCCATTCGGGTCTGTTCCTTTCCATTCCATTCCATTCGGGTCCATGCTGCTCCATTCCATTCCATTCGGGTCTGTTCCGTTCCATTCCATTCCACTGGGTTCCGTTCTGTTCCATTCCATTCCATTCGGTTCCATTCCCTTCCATTCCATTCCATTCGGGTCCATGCCGTTGCATTTCATCCCATTCGGGTCCATTCCGTTCCATTACATTCCATTCGGGTCCATGCCATTCCATTCCGTTGCATTGAGTTCCATTCCTTTCCACTCGGGTCCATTCCATTCCATTCCATTCCGGTCCGTTCCATTCCATTCCATTCAACTCCATTCCATTCCATTCGGGTCCATTCCATTAGATTCCGTTCCATTCAGGTCCATTCCATTCCATTCGTGTCCATCCCATTCCATTCCATTCCATTCCATTCCATTCCATTCCAGTCCATTCCATTCCATTCCTTTCCTTTCAGGTCCATTCCATTCAATTCCACTCCATGCCATTCCATTCCATTCCATTCGGGTCCATTTCATTCCATTCCATTCCATTCAATACCATTCCGTTCCATTCTGGTCCATTCCATTCCATTCCATTCCATTCTGGTCCTTTCCATTCCATTCCATTCCATTCCATTCCATTCCATTCCATTCCATTCCATCCCATTCCATTGCATTCCATTCGGGTCCATTCCATTCGGTTCCATTCCGTTCCATTCCATTCGGGTCAATTCCGTTCCATTCCATTCCATACCTGTCCATTCCATTCCATTCCATTTCTTTCGGCTCCATTCCATTCAATTCCGTTCCATTCCATTCCATTCGGGTCCATTCCATTCCATTCAGGTCCATTGCATTAAATTCCATTCCATTCGGGTCCATTCCATTCCATTCGGGTCCATTCCATTCCATTCCATTCCATTCGGGTCCCTTCCGTTCCATTCCATTCCATTCGGGTCCGTTCCTTTCCATTCCATTCCATTCGGTTCCATTCCTTTCCATTCCATTCCATTCGGGTCCCTTCCGTTCCATTCCAATCCATTCGTGTAGATTCCATTCCATTCCATTCCATTCGTGTCCCTTCCTTTCCATTCCATTCCATTCGGGTCCATTCCGTTCCATTCCATTCCATTCCATTCGGGTCCATTCCATTCCATTCGTGTCCTTTCCGTTCCATTCCGTTCCATTCGGGTCCATTGCGTTCCATTCCGTTCCATTCGGGTCAATTCCGTTCCTTTCCATTCCATTCCATTCGGGTCCATTTCATTCCATTCCGTCCCATTCGGGTCCGTACCGTTCCATTCCATTCCATTCCATTTTGTTCCGTTCTGTTCCATTCCATTCCATTCTGGTCCGTTACCTTCCATTCCATTCCATACGGGTCCATTGCACTCCATTCCGTTCCACTGAGGTTCATTCCATTCCATTCGGGTCCATTCCATTCCATTCCATTCCATTCCATTCCATTCCGGTCCATTCCGTTCAATTCCATTCAATTCCATTCCATTCCATTCGGGTCCATTCCATTCCATTTTGTCCATTGCATTCCATTCAGGTCCGTTAACTTCCACTCAATTCCATTCGGGTCCATTCCATTGCATTTCATTCCATTCGGGTCCATTCCTTTCCACTGCATTCCATTCGGGTCCATTCCATTCCATTCCATTCCATTCGGGTCCATTCCATGACATTCCATTCCATTCGTGTGCATTCCATTCCATTCCGTTCCATTCGGGTCCATTCCATTCCATTCCATTCCATTCCATTCCGGTCCATTCGGGTCCATTCCATTCCATTCCATTCGTGTCCAGTCCATTCCATTCCGTTTCATACGGTTCCATTCCACTCCATTCAGGTCCATTCCATTCGGGTCCATTCCGTTCCATTCCATTCCATTCGTGTCCATTCCTTTCCATTACATTCCATTCGGGTCCGTTCCGTTCCATTCCATTCCATTCCGGTCCATTCCATTCCATTCCATTCCTTTCGGGTACGTTCCGTTCCATTCCATTCCATTCTGGTCCATTCCATTCCATTCCACTCGGGTCCATTCCATTCCATTCCACTCCATTCGGGTCCATTCCATTCCATTCCATTCCACTCGGGTCCATTCCATTCCATTCCATTCCATTCCATTCCATTCCATTCGTTTCAATTCCTTTCCATTCCATTCCATTCGGGTCCTTTCCATTCCATTCGGGTCCATTCCATTCCATTCCATTCCATTCGGTTCCATTCCGCTCTATTCCATTCCATTCGGGTCCATTCCGTTCCATTCCATTCCATTAGTTTCCCTTCCGTTCCATTCCATTCCATTCGAGTCCATTCCGTTCCCTTCCGTTCCATTCGGGTCCATTCTGTTCCATTCCATTACATTTGGGTCCGTTCCGTTGGATTCCGTTCCATTCGGGTCCGTTCCATTCCATTCCATTCCATTCGGGTCCATTCCGTTCCATTCCATTCCATTCGGGTCCATTCCATTCCATTCCTTTCCATTCCATTCCATTCCGGTCCATTCCATTCCAATCCATTCCTTTCGGGTACGTTCCGTTCCATTCCATTCCATTCTGGTCCATTCCATTCCATTCCACTCGGGTCCATTCCATTCCATTCCATTCCATTCGGGTTCATTCCATTCCATTCCGTTCCATTCCATTCCATTCCGGTCCATTCCATTCCATTCCATTCCTTTCGGGTACGTTCCGTTCCATTCCATTCCATTCTGGTCCATTCCATTCCATTCCACTCGGGTCCATTCCATTCCATTCCACTCCATTTGGGTCCATTCCATTCCATTCCATTCCACTCGGGTCCATTCCATTCCATTCCATTCCATTCCATTCGTTTCAATTCCTTTCCATTCCATTCCATTCGGGTCCTTTCCATTCCATTCGGGTCCATTCCATTCCATTCCATTCCATTCGGTTCCATTCCGCTCTATTCCATTCCATTCGGGTCCATTCCGTTCCATTCCATTCCATTAGTTTCCCTTCCGTTCCATTCCATTCCATTCGAGTCCATTCCGTTCCCTTCCGTTCCATTCGGGTCCATTCTGTTCCATTCCATTACATTTGGGTCCGTTCCTTTGCATTCCGTTCCATTCGGGTCCGTTCCATTCCATTCCATTCCATTCGGGTCCATTCCGTTCCATTCCATTCCATTCGGGTCCATTCCATTCCATTCCTTTCCATTCCATTCCATTCCGGTCCATTCCATTCCATTCCATTCCTTTCGGGTACGTTCCGTTCCATTCCATTCCATTCTGGTCCATTCCATTCCATTCCACTCGGGTCCATTCCATTCCATTCCATTCCATTCGGGTCCATTCCATTCCATTCCATTCCACTCAGTTCCATTCCATTCCATTCCATTCCATTCCATTCGTTTCCATTCCATTCCATTCCATTCCATTCGGGTCCTTTCCATTCCATTCGGGTCCATTTCATTCCATTCCATTCCATTCGGTCCATTCTGCTCTATTTCATTCCATTCGTGTCCATTCCGTTCCATTCCATTCCATTAGTTTCCCTTCCATTCCATTCCATTCCATTCGAGTCCATTCCGTTCCCTTCCGTTCCATTCGGGTCCATTCCATTCCATTAAATGACATTCGGGTCCGTTCCGTTGTATTCCGTTCCATTCAGGTCCGTTCCATTCAATTCCATTCCATTCGGTTCTGTTCCGTTCCATTCCATTCCATTGGGTTCCGTTCTGTTCCATTCCATTACATTCCATTCGGGTCCGTTCCCTTCCATTCCATTCCATTCGGGTCCATTCCATTCCATTCCATTTCACTCAGGTCCATTCCATTCCATTCCATTCCATTCCATTCCATTCCTTTCCATTCCATTCCATTCCATTCCATTCGGGTCCTTTCCATTCCATTCGGGTCCATTTCGTTCCATTCCATTCCATTCGGTTCCATTTCGCTCTATTCCATTCCATTCGTGTCCATTCCGTTCCATTCCATTCCCTTAGTTTCCCTTCCGTTCCATTCCATTCCATTCGAGTCCATTCCGTTCCCTTCCGTTCCATTCGGGTCCATTCCATTCCATTCCATTACATTCGGGTCCGTTCCGTTGCATTCCGTTCCATTCAGGTCCGTTCCATTCAATTCCATTCCATTCGGTTCTGTTCCGTTCCATTCCATTCCTTTGGGTTCGGTTCTGTTCCATTCCATTACATTCCATTCGGGTCCGTTCCCTTCCATTCCATTCCATTCGGGTCCATGCCGTTGCATTTCATTCCATTCGGGTCCATTTCGTTCCATTACATTCCATTCGGGTCCATGCCATTCCATTCCATTCCATTGAGGTCCACTCCATTCCATTCGGGTCCATTCCATTCCATTCCATTCCATTCCATATCATTCCATTCCAGTCCATTCCATTCCATTCCACTCAATTCCATTCCATTTCATTCGGGTCCATTCCATTCCATTCCGTTCCATTCGGGTCCATTCCGTTCCATTCGGGTCCATCCCATTGCATTCCATTCCATTCCATTCCATTCTGGTCCATTGCATTCCATTCCATTCCTTTCAGGTAAATTCCATTCAATTCCGTTCCATTCCATTCCATTCGGTTCCATTCCATTCCATTCCGTTCCATTCCGGTCCTTTCCATTCCATTCAATTCCATTCCGTTCCAGTCGGGTGCATTCCATTCCATTCCATTCCATTCCATTCCTTTGCAATCCGGTCCATTCCAATCCATTCCATTCCATTCGGGTCCATTCCGTTCCATTCCATTCCATTCGGGTCCATTCCGTTCCATTCCATTTCTTTCGGTTCCGTTCCATTCCATTCCATTCCATTCGGGTCCATTCCATTCCATTCCATTTCTTTCGGGTCCTTTCCGTTCCATTCCATTCCATTCAGTTCCATTCCGTTCAATTCCATTCCATTCGGGTCCGTTCCGTTACATTCCATTCCATTCGGGTCTGTTCCTTTCCATTCCATTCCATTCGGGTCCGTGCTGCTCCATTCCATTCCATTCGGGTCTGTTCCGTTCCATTCCATTCCACTGGGTTCCGTTCTGTTCCATTCCATTCCATTCGGTTCCCTTCCCTTCCATTCCATTCCATTCGGGTCCATGCCGTTGCATTTCATCCCATTCGGGTCCATTCCGTTCCATTACATTCCATTCGGGTCCATGCCATTCCATTCCGTTGCATTGAGTTCCATTCCTTTCCACTCGGGTCCATTCCATTCCATTCCATTCCGGTCCGTTCCATTCCATTCCATTCAACTCCATTACATTCCATTCGGGTCCATTCCATTAGATTCCGTTCCATTCAGGTCCATTCCATTCCATTCGTGTCCATCCCATTCCATTCCATTCCATTCCATTCCATTCCATTCCATTCCATTCCATTCCATTCCAGTCCATTCCATTCCTTTCCTTTCAGGTCCATTCCATTCAATTCCACTCCATGCCATTCCATTCCATTCGGGTCCATTTCATTCCATTCCATTCCATTCCGGTCCATTCCATTCCATTCCATTCAATACCATTCCGTTCCATTCTGGTCCATTCCATTCCATTCCATTCCATTCTGGTCCTTTCCATTCCATTCCATTCCATTCCATTCCATTCCATTCCATTCCATTCCATTCCATTCCATTCCATCCCATTCCATTGCATTCCATTCGGGTCCATTCCATTCGGTTCCATTCCGTTCCATTCCATTCGTGTCAATTCCGTTCCATTCCATTCCATACCTGTCCATTCCATTCCATTCCATTTCTTTCGGCTCCATTCCATTCAATTCCGTTCCCTTCCATTCCATTCGGGTCCATTCCATTCCATTCGGGTCCATTCCATTCCATTCAGGTCCATTGCATTAAATTCCATTCCATTCGGGTCCATTCCATTCCATTCGGGTCCATTCCATTCCATTCCATTCCATTCGGGTCCCTTCCGTTCCATTCCATTCCATTCGGTTCCGTTCCTTTCCATTCCATTCCATTCGGTTCCATTCCTTTCCATTCCATTCCATTCGGGTCCCTTCCGTTCCATTCCAATCCATTCGTGTAGATTCCATTCTATTCCATTCCATTTGTGTCCCTTCCGTTCCATTCCATTCCATTCGGGTCCATACCGTTCCATTTCATTCCATTCGGTTCCAATCCATTCCATTCGTGTCCTTTCCGCTCCATTCCGTTCCATTCGGGTCCATTCCGTTCCATTCCGTTCCATTCGGGTCCATTCCGTTCCATTCCATTCCATTCCATTCGGGTCCATTCCATTCCATTCCATTCCGTTCCATTCGGGTCCATTCCGTTCCATTCCGTCCCATTCGGGTCGATTCCGTTCCATTCCATTCCATTCCATTCAGGTCCATTCTGTTCCATTCCATTCCATTCCATTCGGGTCCATTTCGTTCCATTCCGTCCCATTCGGGTCCGTACCATTCCATTCCATTCCATTCGGGACTGTTCCATACCATTCCATTCCATTTTGTTCCGTTCTGTTCCATTCCATTCCATTCTGGTCCGTTACCTTCCATTCCATTCCATACGGGTCCATTCCTCTCCATTCCGTTCCACTGAGGTTCATTCCATTCCGTTCGGGTCCATTCCTTTCCAATCCATTCCATTCCATTCCATTCCATTCCATACCGTTCAATTCCATTCAATTCCATTCCATTCCATTCGGGTCCATTCCATTCCATTTTGTCCATTGCATTCCATTCGGGTCCGTTAACTTCCACTCAATTCCATTCGGGTCCAATCCATTGCATTTCATTCCATTCGGGTCCGTTCCATTCCATTCCATTCCATTCGGGTCCATTCCGTTCCATTCCATTCCATTCGGGTCCATTCCATTCCATTCCTTTCCATTCCATTCCACTCCGGTCCATTCCGTTCCATTTCATTCCTTTCGGGTACGTTCCGTTCCATTCCATTCCATTCTGGTCCATTCCATTCCATTCAACTCGGGTCCATTCCATTCCATTACATTCCATTCAGGTCCATACCATTCCATTCCATTCCACTCAGGTCCATTCCATTCCATTCCATTCCATTCCATTCGTTTCCATTCCATTCCACTCCATTCCATTCCATTCCATTCCATTGTACTCGGGTTGATTCCATTCCACTCCATTCCATTCCATTCCATTCCATTCCACTCCATTCCATTCCAATCCATTCCATTCTACTCGGGTTGATTCCATTCCATTCCATTCCATTCCATTCCATTCCACTCGGGTTGATTTCATTCTGTTCCGTTCCATCCCGTCCCGTCCCGTTCCGTTCTACTCGGGTTGATTCCATTCCGTTTCGTTCCGTTTCGTTCCGTTCCGTTCTGTTCCATTCCGTTCCATTCTCCTCGGGTTGATTCAATTCCATTCTATTCCATTCCATTCCATTCCATTCCGTTCCGTTCCACTATGTTCCGCGTCGATCTACTCGGGTTGATTCAATTCCATTCTATTCCATTCCATTCCATTCCATTCCATTCCATCCCGTTCCGCTATGTTCCGCGTCGATCTACTCGGGTTGATTCCATTCCATTCTATTCCATTCCATTCCATTCCATTCCATTCCATTCCATTCCATCCCATCCCATCCCATTCCGTTCCGTTCCATTCCACTCCATTCCATTGCATTCTACTCGGCTTGATTCCATTCCATTCCATTCCATTCCATTCCATTGTACTCGGGTTGATGCCATTCCATTCCGTTCCATTCCATTCCATTCCATTCCATTCCATTCCATTCCATTCCATTCCATTCCAATCCATTCTACTCGGGTTGATTCCATTCTGTTCCTTTCCATCCCGTCCCGTCCCGTCCCGTCTCATCCCGTCCCGTCCCGTCCTGTTCCGTTCTACTCGGGTTGATTCCATTCCATTCCATTCCATTCCGTTCCTTTCCGTTGCATTCCGTTCTGTACCGTTCCATTCTGTTCTGTTCCATTCCGTTCTACTCGGGTTGATTCAATTCCATTCTATTCCATTCCTTTCCATTCCTTTCCATTCCGCTATGTTCCGCGTCGATCTACTCGGGTTGATTCAATTCCATTCTATTCCATTCCATTCCATTCCATTCCATTCCATTCCATTCCACTCGGGTTGATTCAATTCCATTATATTCCATTCCATTCCTTTCCATTGCATTCCACTGCATTCCATTCCATTCCATTCAATTCCTTTCCTTTGCATTACATTCCATTCCATTCTTTTCTAATCATGTTGATTCCATTCCATTCCATTCACTTCCATTCCATTCAGTTCCATTCCATTCCATTGCATTCCGTTCTTCTCATGTTGATTCCATTCCATTCCATTTTATTCCATTCCATTCCTTTCCGCTCCATTCCGTTCCATTCCATTCTATTCCATTCCATTCTACTCAGGTTGATTCCATTCCATTAAATTCCATTCCATTCCATTCCATTGCATTCCATTCCGTTCTACTCGGGTTGATTCCATTCCATTCCGTTCCATTCCATTCCATTCCAATCCATTCCATTCTATTCCAATCCATTCCATTCCATTCCATTCCATTCCATTCCATTCCATTCCATTCCATTCCATTCCATTCTACTCTGTTTCATTCAATTCCATTCTATTCAGTTCCATTCCATTCCGTTCCATTCCATTCCATTCCGTTCCGTTCCATTCTGCTCGGGTTGATTCAACTCAATTCTATTCCATTCCATTCCATTCCATTCCATTCCATTCCATTCCATTCCATTCCATTCCATTCCATTCCATTCCTTTCTATTCTATTCCATTCCAATCCTTTCTATTCTACTCATGTTGATTCCATGCCATTCCATTCCGTTCCATTCCATTCCATTCCATTCCATTCCATTCTATTCCATTCTACTCGGGTTGAATCAATTCCATTCTATTCCATTCCATTCCTTTCCATTCCATTCCATTCCATTCCTTTGTACTCAGGTTGATTCCATTCCATTCCATTCCATTCCATTCCATTCCTTTCCATTCCATTCCATTCCATTCCATTCCATTCCAATCCATTCCATTCTACCCGGGTTGACTCCATTCCATTCCATTCCATTCCATTCCATTCCATTCCATTCTACTTGGGTTGATTCCATTCTGTTCCGTTCCGTCCCGTCACGTCCCATCCTGTTCCGTTCTACTCGGGTTGATTCCATTCCATTCCGTTCCGTTCCGCTATGTTCCGCATAGACCTAGTCGGGTCGATTCAATTCCATTCTATTCCATTCCATTCCTTTCAATTCCATTCCATTCCATTCCATTCCATTCCTTTTCATTCCATTCCATTCTGTACTACTTGGGTTGATTCCATTCCGTTCCGCTCCGCTCCGTTCCGTCCAGTCCCAACATGTCCCATCCTGTTCTGTTCTACTCGGGTTGATTCCATTCCGTTCCATTGCATTCCGTTCCGTTCCATTCCGTTCCTTTCGGTTCCGTTCCTTTCAATTCCGTTCCGTTCCGTTCTGATCCTTTCGGTTCCGTTCCTTTGCATTCCATTACTTTCCGTTCCACTCGGGTTGATTCAATTCCATTCTATTACCTTCCATTACATTCTGTTCCGTTCCGCTATGTTCCGTGTCGTTCTACTCGTGTTGATTCAATTCCAATCTATTCCACTGAATTCCATTCCATTCCATTCCGTTCTATTCGGGTTGATTCCATTCCATTCCATTCCATTCCATTCCATTCCATTCCATTCCGTTCCATTCCATTCTACTCGGGTTGATTCAAGCCCATTGCATTCCATTCCATTCCGTTATTTTCCATTCCGTTCCATTCCGTTCTACTCGGGTTGATTAAATTCAATTCTATTCCATTCCATTCCAATCCATTCCCTTCCATTGTACTCGGGTTGATTCCATTCCATTCCATTCCATTCCATTCCATTCCATTCCATTCCATTCCATTCCATTCCATTCCAGTCCAGTACATTCCATTCCATTCCATTCCATTCCATTCCATTCCAATCCATTCCATTTCATTCCAAACCATTCTATTCTACTCGGGTTGATTCCATTCCATTCCAGTCCATTCCATTCCATTCCAATCCATTCCATTTCATTCCAAACCATTCCATTCTACTCGGGTTGATTCCATTCCGTTTCATTCCATTCCATTCCATTCCATTCCACTCGGGTTGATTTCATTCTGTTCCGTTCCATCCCGTCCCGTCCCGTTCCGTTCTACTCGGGTTGATTCCATTCCGTTTCGTTCCGTTCCGTTCCGTTCTGTTCCATTCCGTTCCGTTCTCCTCGGGTTGATTCAATTCCATTCTATTCCATTCCATTCCATTCCATTCCGTTCCGTTCCGCTATGTTCCGCGTCGATCTACTCGGGTTGATTCAATTCCATTCTATTCCATTCCATTCCATTCCAATCCATACCGTTCCGCTATGTTCCGCGTCGATCTACTCGGGTTGATTCCATTCCATTCTATTCCATTCCATTCCATTCCATTCCATTCCATTCCATTCCATTCCATCCCATCCCGTCCCGTTCCGTTCCGTTCCATTCCATTCCATTCCATTGCATTCTACTCGGCTTGATTCCATTCCGTTCCATTCCATTCCGTTCCGTCCCATCCTGACCCGTCCCGTCCCATGCTGTCCCATCCCGTCCCGTCCCGTTCCGTTCTACTCGTGTTGATTACATACCGTTCCGATCCTTTCCGTTCAGTTCTGTTCCTTTCCTTTCCGTTCCTTTCTGTTCCGCTCCGTTCCGTTCCACTCGGGTTGATTCAATTCCATTCTACTACATTCCATTCCGTTCCGCTACTTTCCGCATTGTTTTACTAGGGTTGATTCAATTCCATTCTATTCCATTGAATTCCATTCCACTCTGTTCCATTCCATTCCGTTCTACTGGGGTTGATTCCATTCCATTCCATTCCATTCCATTCCATTCCATTCCACTCGGGTTGATTTAATTCCATTCTATTCCATTCCATTCCGTTCCATTCCGTTCCGTTCCATTCCGTTCCGTTCGGTTCCGTTCCATTCTAGTCGGGTTGATTCAATTCAATTCTATTTCATTCCATTCCACTCCATTCCATTGCATTCCATTCCATTCCATTGCATTCCAATCCATTCCATTCCAACCAATTCCATTCCATTCCGTTGTACTCGGGTTAATTCCATTCCATTCCATTCCATTCCATTCCATTCCATTCCATTCCATTCCACTCCATTCCATTCCGTTCCATTCCAATCCATTCTACTCGGGTTGATTCCATTCTGTTCCGTTCCATCCCGTCCCGTCCCGTCCCGTCTCGTCCCGTCCCGTCCCGTCC
The DNA here is from genome assembly GCF_029281585.2 of Gorilla gorilla gorilla. Taxonomy (NCBI): domain Eukaryota; kingdom Metazoa; phylum Chordata; class Mammalia; order Primates; family Hominidae; genus Gorilla; species Gorilla gorilla. Next base: position 61,729,066 of record NC_073239.2, read on the forward strand.
CGTTCCGTTCTACTCGGATTGATTCCATTCCATTCCGTTCCATTCCGTTCCTTTCCGTTGCATTCCATTCCGTACCGTTCCATTCTGTTCTATTCCGTTCCGTTCTACTCGGGTTGATTCAATTCCATTCTATTCCATTCCTTTCCATTCCGTTCCATTCCGCTATGTTCCGCGTCGATCTACTCAGGTTGATTCAATTCCATTCTATTCCATTCCATTCCATTCCACTCGGGTTGATTCAATTCCATTATATTCCATTCCATTCCATTCCATTCCATTCCATTCCATTCCATTCCACTGCATTCCATTCCATTCCATTCCTTTCCTTTGCATTACATTCCATTCCATTCTTTTCTAATCATGTTGATTCCATTCCATTCCATTCACTTCCATTCCATTCAGTTCCATTCCATTCCATTGTATTCCGTTCTTCTCACGTTGATTCCATTCCATTCCATTCTATTCCATTCCATTCCGTTCCGCTCCATTCCGTTCCATTCCATTCTATTCCATTCCATTCTACTCGGGTTGATTCCATTCCATTAAATTCCATTCCATTCCATTCCATTGCATTCCATTCCATTCTACTCGGGTTGATTCCATTCCATTCCGTTCCATTCCATTCCATTCCAATCCATTCCATTCTATTCCAATCCATTCCATTCCATTCCATTCCATTCCATTCCATTCCATTCCATTCCATTCCATTCCATTCCATTCTACTCTGTTTCATTCAATTCCATTCTATTCAGTTCCATTCCATTCCTTTCTATTCTACTCTGGTTGATTCCATTCCATTCCATTCCATTCCATTCCATTCCATTCCATTCCATTCCATTCTATTCCATTCCAATCCTTTCTATTCTACTCATGTTGATTCCATTCCATTCCATTCTGTTCCATTCCATTCCACTCCATTCCATTCCATTCTATTCCATTTTACTCGGGTTGAATCAATTCCATTCTATTCCATTCCATTCCTTTCCATTCCATTCCATTCCATTCCTTTGTACTCGGGTTGATTCCAATCCATTCCATTCCATTCAATTCCATTCAATTCCATTCCATTCCATTCCATTCCATTCCATTCCATTCCATTCCATTCCAATCCATTCCATTCTACCCGGGTTGACTCCATTCCATTCCATTCCATTCCATTCCATTCCATTCCATTCCATTCCATTCCATTCCATTCCATTCCATTCTACTTGGGTTGATTCCATTCTGTTCCGTTCCGTCCCGTCACGTCCCATCCCGTTCCGTTCTACTCGGGTTGATTCCATTCCATCCCGTTCCGTTCGTCTATGTTCCGCATAGACCTAGTCGGGTCGATTCAATTCCATTCTATTCCATTTAATTCCTTTCTATTCCATTCCATTCCATTCCATTCCATTCCTTTTCATTCCATTCCATTCTGTACTACTTGGGTTGATTCCATTCCGTTCCGCTCCGCTCCGTTCCGTCCAGTCCCAACATGTCCCATCCCGTTCTGTTCTACTCGGGTTGATTCCATTCCGTTCCATTGCATTCCGTTCCGTTCCATTCCGTTCCTTTCGGTTCCGTTCCTTTCAATTCCGTTCCGTTCCGTTCCGTTCCTTTCGGTTCCGTTCCTTTGCATTCCATTCCTTTCCGTTCCATTCGGGTTGATTCAATTCCATTCTATTACCTTCCATTACATTCTGTTCCGTTCCGCTATGTTCCGTGTCATTCTACTCGTGTTGATTCAATTCCATTCTATTCCATTGAATTCCATTCCATTCCTTTCCGTTCTATTCGGGTTGATTCCATTCCATTCCATTCCATTCCATTCCATTCCATTCCGTTCCATTCCATTCTACTCGGGTTGATTCAAGCCCATTGCATTCCATTCCATTCCGTTATTTTCCATTCCGTTCCATTCCGTTCTACTCGGGTTGATTAAATTCAATTCTATTCCATTCCATTCCAATCCATTCCCTTCCATTGTACTCGGGTTGATTCCATTCCATTCCATTCCATTCCATTCCATTCCATTCCATTCCAGTCCAGTACATTCCATTCCATTCCATTCCATTCCATTCCACTCCATTCCATTTCATTCCAAACCATTCTATTCTACTCGGGTTGATTCCATTCCATTCCATTCCATTCCATTCCAATCCATTCCATTTCATTCCAAACCATTCCATTGTACTCGGGTTGATTCCATTCCATTTCATTCCATTCCATTCCATTCCATTCCACTCGGGTTGATTTCATTCTGTTCCGTTCCGTCCCGTCCCGTGCCGTTCCGTTCTACTCGGGTTGATTCCATTCCGTTTCGTTCCGTTCCGTTCAGTTCCGTTCTGTTCCATTCCGTTCCGTTCTCCTCGGGTTGATTCAATTCCATTCTATTCCATTCCATTCCATTCCATTCCGTTCCGTTCCGCTATGTTCCGCGTCGATCTACTCGGGTTGATTCAATTCCATTCTATTCCATTCCATTCCATTCCAATCCATCCCATTCCGCTATGTTCCGCGTCGATCTACTCGGGTTGATTCCATTCCATTCTATTCCATTCCATTCCATTCCATTCCATTCCATTCCATCCCATCCCATCCCGTTCCGTTCCGTTCCATTCCATTCCATTCCATTGCATTCTACTCGGCTTGATTCCATTCCGTTCCATTCCATTCCGTTCCGTCCCATCCTGACCCGTCCCGTCCCATGCTGTCCCATCCCGTCCCGTCCCGTTCCGTTCTACTCGTGTTGATTCCATACCGTTCCGATCCTTTCCGTTCAGTTCTGTTCCTTTCCTTTCCGTTCCTTTCTGTTCCGCTCCGTTCCATTCCACTCGGGTTGATTCAATTCCATTCTACTACATTCCATTCCGTTCCGCTACTTTCCGCATTGTTTTACTAGGGTTGATTCAATTCCATTCTATTCCATTGAATTCCATTCCATTCTGTTCCATTCCATTCCGTTCTACTGGGGTTGATTCCATTCAATTCCATTCCATTCCACTCGGGTAGATTCAATTCCATTCTATTCCATTCCATTCCGTTCCATTCCGTTCCGTTCCATTCCGTTCCGTTCGGTTCCGTTCCATTCTAGTCGGGTTGATTCAATTCAATTCTATTTCATTCCATTCCACTCCATTCCATTGCATTCCATTCCATTCCATTGCATTCCAATCCATTCCATTCCAACCAATTCCATTCCATTCCGTTGTACTCGGGTTGATTCCATTCCATTCCATTCCATTCCATTCCATTCCATTCCATTCCATTCCACTCCATTCCATTCCGTTCCATTCCAATCCATTCTACTCGGGTTGATTCCATTCTGTTCCGTTCCATCCCGTCCCGTCCCGTCCCGTCTCATCCCGTCCCGTCCCGTCCCGTTCCGTTCTACTCGGGTTGATTCCATTCCATTCCGTTCCATTCCGTTCCTTTCCGTTGCATTCCATTCCGTACCGTTCCATTCTGTTCTATTCCGTTCCGTTCTACTCGGGTTGATTCAATTCCATTCTATTCCATTCCTTTCCATTCCGTTCCATTCCGCTATGTTCTGCGTCGATCTACTCAGGTTGATTCAATTCCATTCTATTCCATTCCATTCCATTCCATTCCATTCCACTCGGGTTGATTCAATTCCATTATATTCCATTCCATTCCATTCCATTCCATTCCACTGCATTCCATTCCATTCCATTCCTTTCCTTTGCATTACATTCCATTCCATTCTTTTCTAATCATGTTGATTCCATTCCATTCCATTCACTTCCATTCCATTCAGTTCCATTCCATTCCATTGCATTCCGTTCTTCTCATGTTGATTCCATTCCATTCCGTTCCGTTTCATTCCGCTCCATTCCGTTCCGTTCCATTCTATTCCATTCCATTCCTCTCGGGTTGATTCCATTCCATTAAATTCCATTCCATTCCATTCCATTGCATTCCATTCCATTCTACTCGGGTTGATTCCATTCCATTCCGTTCCATTCCATTCCATTCCATTCCATTCCATTCCATTCCATTGTACTCGGGTTGATTCCATTCCATTCTGTTCTTTTCCATTCCATTCCATTCCATTCCATTCCATTCCATTCCAATCCATTCTACTCGGTATGATTCCATTCCATTCCGTTCCATTCCGTTCCTTTCCGTTGCATTCCGTTCCGTACCGTTCCATTCTGTTCTGTTCCGTTCCGTTCTACTCGGGTTGATTCAATTCCATTCTGTTCCATTCCTTTCCATTCCATTCCATTCCGCTATGTTCCGCCTCGATCTACTCGGGTTGATTCAATTCCATTCCATTCCATTCCATTCCATTCCATTCCATTCCATTCCATTCCATTCCATTGAATTCCATTCCATTCCATTCCATTCCATTCCATTCCATTCCATTCCATTCCGTTCTACTCGGGTTGATTCCATTCCATTCCATTCCATTCCATTCCATTCCATTCCATTCCATTCCATTCCATTCCGTTCTACTCGGGTTGATTCAATTCCATTCTATTCCATTCCATTTCGTTCCTTTTAATTCCGTTCTGTTGTACTCTTGTTTATTCAATTCCATTCTATTGCATTACATCCCATTCCATTCCACTCCATTCCATTCCGTTAAACTATGGTTGATCATTCCATTCCATTCTATTCCATTCCATTCCATTCCATTCCATTCCATTCCGTTCCATTCCGTTCCATTCCATTCCACTCCATTCCATTCCATTCCATTCCATTCTGTTCCATTCCGTTCCATTCCATTCCATTCCATTCCGTTCTACTCGGGTTGATTCCATTCCGTTTCGTTCCGTTTCGTTCCGTTCCGTTCTGTTCCATTCCGTTCCATTCTCCTCTGGTTGATTCAATTCCATTCTATTCCATTCCATTCCATTCCATTCCGTTCCGTTCCGCTATGTTCCGCGTCGATCTACTCGGGTTGATTCAATTCCATTCTATTCCATTCCATTCCATTCCATTCCATTCCATTCCATTCCATCCCATCCCATCCCATCCCATTCCATTCCGTTCCATTCCATTCCATTCCATTGCATTCTACTCGGCTTGATTCCATTCCGTTCCATTCCATTCCGTTCCGTCCCATCCTGACCCATCCCGTCCCATGCTGTCCCATCCCGTACCATCCCGTTCCGTTCTACTCGTGTTGATTCCATACCGCTCCGATCCTTTCCGTTCCGTTCCGTTCCTTTCCTTTCCGTTCCTTTCTGTTCCGCTGCGTTCCGTTCCACTCGGGTTGATTCAACTCCATTCTACTACATTCCATTCCGTTCCACTACTTTCCGCATTGTTTTACTAGGGTTGATTCAATTCCATTCTATTCCATTAAATTCCATTCCATTCTGTTCCATTCCATTCCGTTCTACTGGGGTTAATTCCATTCCATTCCATTCCATTCCATTCCATTCCATTCCATTCCATTCCATTGCATTCTACTCGGCTTGATTCCATTCCGTTCCATTCCATTCCGTTCTGTCCCATCCTGACCCATCCCGTCCCATGCTGTCCCATCCCATCCCATCCCGTTCCGTTCTACTCGTGTTCATTCCATACTTCTCCGATCCTTTCCGTTCCGTTCCGTTCCTTTCCTTTCCGTTCCTTTCTGTTCCGCTCCGTTCCGTTCCACTCGGGTTGATTCAACTCCATTCTACTACATTCCATTCCGTTCCACTACTTTCCGCATTGTTTTACTAAGGTTGATTCAATTGCATTCTATTCCATTGAATTCCATTCCATTCTGTGCCATTCCATTCCATTCTACTGGGGTTGATTCCATTCCATTCCATTCCATTCCACTCGGGTTGATTCAATTCCATTCTATTCCATTCCATTCCGTTCCATTCCGTTCCGTTCCATTCCGTTCCATTCGGTTCCGTTCCATTCTAGTCGGGTTGATTCAATTCAATTCTATTTCATTCCATTCCATTCCATTCCACTGCATTCCATTCCATTCCATTCCAACCAATTCCATTCCATTCCATTGTACTCGGGTTGACTCCATTCCATTCCATTCCATTCCATTCCATTCCATTCCATTCCATTCCATTCCATTCCATTCCATTCCGTTCCACTCCATTCCATTCCGTTCCATTCCAATCCATTCTACTCGGGTTGATTCCATTCTGTTCCGTTCCATCCCGTCCCGTCCCGTCCCGTCTCGTCCCGTCCAGTCCCGTCCCATTCCGTTCTACTCGGGTTGATTCCATGCCATTCCGTTCCATTCCGTTCCTTTCCGTTGCATTCCATTCCGTACCGTTCCATTCTGTTCTATTCCGTTCCGTTCTACTCGGGTTGATTCAATTCCATTCTATTCCATTCCTTTCCATTCCGTTCCATTCCGCTATGTTCCGCGTCGATCTACTCGGGTTGATTGAATTCCATTCTATTCCATTCCATTCCATTCCATTCCATTCCACTCGGGTTGATTCAATTCCATTATAATCCATTCCATTCCATTCCATTCCATTCCACTGCATTCCATTCCATTCCATTCCTTTCCTTTGCATTAAATTCCATTCCATTCTTTTCTAATCATGTTGATTCCATTCCATTCCATTCACTTCCATTCCATTCAGTGCCATTCCATTCCATTGCATTCCGTTCTTCTCATGTTGATTCCATTCCATTCCATTCCATTCCATTCCGTTCCGTTCCGCTCCATTCCGTTCCGTTCCATTCTATTCCATTCCATTCCACTCGGGTTGATTCCATTCCATTAAATTCCATTCCATTCCATTCCATTGCATTCCATTCCATTCTACTCGGGTTGATTCCATTCCATTCCGTTCCATTCCATTAAATTCCATTCCATTCCATTCCATTCCAATCCATTCTACTCGGGTTGATTCCATTCTGTTACTTTCCATCCCGTCCCGTCCCGTCCCGTCTCATCCCGTCCCATCCCGTCCTGTTCCGTTCTACTCGGGTTGATTCCATTCCATTCCGTTGCATTCCGTTCCTTTCCGTTGCATTCCGTTCCGTACCGTTCCATTCTGTTCTGTTCCGTTCCGTTCTACTCGGGTTGATTCAATTCCATTCTATTCCATTCCATTCCATTCCATTCCATTCCATTCCATTCCATTCCATTCCGTTCTACTCGGGTTGATTCCATTCCATTCCATTCCATTCCATTCCATTCCATTCCATTCCATTCCATTCCATTCCGTTCTACTCGGGTTGATTCAATTCCATTCTATTCCATTCCATTTCGTTCCTTTTAATTCCGTTCTGTTGTACTCTTGTTTATTCAATTCCATTCTATCGCATTACATCCCATTCCATTCCACTCCATTCCATTCCGTTAAACCATGGTTGATCATTCCATTCCATTCCATTCCATTCCATTCCATTCCGTTCCGTTCCATTCCGTTCCATTCCATTCCTCTCCATTCCATTCCATTCCATTCCATTCTGGTCCATTCCGTTCCATTCCATTCCATTCCATTCCGTTGTACTCGGGTTAATTCCATTCCATTCCATTCCATTCCGTTCTACTCGGCTTAATTCCATTCCGTTCCGATCCGTTCTGTTCCATCCGGTCCCGACCCGTCCTGTCCCGTTCCGTCCCGTCCCGAGCCGTCCTGTCCCGTTCTGTTCTACTCGGGTTGATTCCATTCGGTTCTGTTCCGTTCCTTTCCATGCCGTTCCTTTCCGTTCCGTTCTGTTCCGTTCAACTCGAGTTGATTCAATTCCATTCTATTATGTTCCATTATATTCCGTTCCGTTCCGCTACGTTCCGCCTCGTTCTACTCGGGTTGATTCAGTTCCATTCTATTCCATTGAATTCCATTCCATTCCATTCCATTCCATTCCATTCCGTTCTATTCCGGTTGATTCCATTCCATTCCATTCCATTCCTTGCCATTCCATTGCATTCCATTCCACTCGGGTTGATTCCATTCCATTGTATTCCTTTCCATTCCGTTCCGTTCCATTCAGTTCCTTTCCATTCCATTCCGTTCTACTCGGCTTGATTCAATTCAATTCTATTCCATTCCATTCCATTTCATTCCATTCCATTCCATTCCATTGTACTCGGGTTGATTCCATTCCATTCCATTCCATTCCATTCCATTCCATTCCATTCCATTCCATTGCATTCTACTCTGGTTGATTCCATTCCGTTCCATTCCATTCCGTTCCGTCCCATCCTGACCCGTCCCGTCCCGTGATGTCCCATCCCGTCCCGTCCCGTTCCGTTCTACTCGTGTTGATTCCATACCGTTCCGATCCTTTCCGTTACGTTCCGTTCCTTTCCTTCCCGTTCCTTTCTGCTCCGCTCCGTTCCATTCCACTCGGGTAGATTCAATTCCATTCTACTACATTCCATTCCGTTCCATGCAGTTCCGTTCCGTTCTAGTCGGGTTATTCAATTCAATTCTATTTCATTCCATTCCATTCCATTCCATTCCATTCCATTCCATTCCATTCCATTCCATTCCATTCCATTCCATTGTACTCGGGTTGATTGCATTCCATTCCATTCCATTCCACTCCATTCCATTCCATTCCAATCCATTCTACTCGGGTTGATTCCATTCTGTTCCGTTCTATCCCGTCCCGTCCCGTCCCGTCTCGTCCCGTCCCGTCCCGTCCCGTTCCGTTCTACTCGGGTTGATTCCATTCCATTCCGTTCCGTTCCTTTCCGTTGCATTCCGTTCCGTACCGTTCCATTCTGTTCTATTCTGTTCCGTTCTACTCGGGTTGATTCGATTCCATTCTATTCCATTCCTTTCCATTCCGTTCCATTCCGCTCTGTTCCGCGTCGATCTGCTCGGGTTGATTCAATTCCATTCTTTTCCATTCCATTCCATTCCATTCCATTCCGTTCTTCTCGGGTTGATTCCATTCCATTCCATTCCATTCCATTCCACTCGGGTTGATTCAATTCCATTGTATTCCTTTCCATTCCGTTCCGTTCCATTCAGTTCCTTTCCATTCTATTCCGTTCTACTCGGGTTGATTCAATTCAATTCTATTCCATTCCATTCCATTCCACTCCATTCCCTTCCATTCCATTCCATTGTACTCGGGTTGATTCCATTCCACTCCATTCCATTCCATTCCATTCCATTCCATTCCATTCCACTCCATTCCATTCCAATCCATTCCATTCTAATCGGGTTGATTCCATTCCATTCCATTCCATTCCATTCCATTCCATTCCATTCCATTCCACTCGGGATGATTTCATTCTGTTCCGTTCCATCCCGTCCCGTCCCGTCCCGTTCTACTCGGGTTGATTCCATTCCGTTTCGTTCCGTTTCGTTCCGTTCTGTTCTGTTCCATTCCGTTCCATTCTCCTCGGGTTGATTCAATTCCATTCTATTCCATTCCATTCCATTCCATTCCATTCCGTTCCGTTCTGCTATGTTCCTTGTCGGTCTACTCGGGTTGATTCCATTCCATTCTATTCCATTCCATTCCATTCCATTCCATTCCATTCCATCCCTTCCCATCCCATCCCATTCCGTTCCGTTCCATTCCATTCCATTCCATTGCATTCTACTCGGCTTTATTCCATTCCGTTCCTTTCCATTCCGTTCCGTCCCATCCTGACCCGTCCCGTCCCATGCTGTCCCATCCCGTCCCATCCCGTCCCATCCCGTTCCGTTCTACTCGTGTTCATTCCATACCGCTCCGATCCTTTCCGTTCCGTTCCGTTCCTTTCCTTTCCGTTCCTTTCTGTTCCGCTCCGTTCCGTTCCACTCGGGTTGATTCAATTCCATTCTACTACATTCCATTCCGTTCCACTACTTTCCGCATTGTTTTACTAGGGTTGATTCAATTCCATTCTATTCCATTGAATTCCATTCCATTCTGTTCCATTCCATTCCGTTCTACTGGGGTTGATTCCATTCCATTCCATTCCATTCCATTCCATTCCATTCCATTCTATTCCATAGAATTCCATTCCATTCCATTCCATTCCATTCCATTCCATTCCATTCCGTTCTACTTGGGTTGATTCCATTCCATTCCATTCCATTCCATTCCATTCCATTCCATTCCATTCCATTCCATTCCATTCCATTCCATTCCATTCCGTTCTACTCGGGTTGATTCAATTCCATTCTATTCCATTCCATTTCGTTCCTTTTAATTCCGTTCTGTTGTACTCTTGTTTATTCAATTCCATTCTATTGCATTACATCCCATTCCATTCCACTCCATTCCATTCCGTTAAACTATGGTTGATCATTCCATTCCATTCCATTCCATTCCATTGCATTCCATTCCGTTCCCTTCCGTTCCATTCCCTTCCACTCCATTCCATTCCATTCTGGGCCATTCCGTTCCATTCCATTCCATTCCATTCCGTTGTACTCGGGTTAATTCCATTCCATTCCATTCCATTCCGTTCTACTCGGCTTAATTCCATTCCGTTCCGATCCGTTCCGTTCCATCCGGTCCCGACCCGTCCTGTCCCGTTCCATCCCGTCCCGAGCTGTCCTGTCCTGTTCTGTTCTACTCGGGTTGATTCCATTCGGTTCTGTTCCGTTCCTTTCCATGCCGTTCCTTTCCGTTCCGTTCTGTTACGTTCAACTCGATTTGATTCAATTCCATTCTATTATATTCCATTATATTCCGTTCCGTTCCGCTACGTTCCGCCTCGTTCTACTCGGGTTGATTCAGTTCCATTCTATTCCATTGAATTCCATTCCATTCCATTCCATTCCTTTCCGTTCTACTCGGGTTGATTCCATTCCATTCCATTCCATTCCATGCCATTCTATTCCATTCCATTCCACTCGGGTTGATTCAATTCCATTGTATTCCTTTCCATTCCGTTCCGTTCCATTCAGTTCCTTTCCATTCCATTCCGTTCTACTCGGGTTGATTCAATTCAATTCTATTCCATTCCATTCCATTTCATTCCATTCCATTCCATTCCATTGTACTCGGGTTGATTCCATTCCATTCCATTCCATTCCATTCCATTCCAGTCCATTCCATTCCATTCCAGTCCATTCCATTCCATTCTACTCGGGTTGATTCCATTCCACTGCATTCCATTCCATTCCATTCCACTCCATTCCACTCCATTCCGTTCCAATCCATTCCATTCTACTCGGGTTGATTCCATTCCATTCTATTCCATTCCATTCCACTCGGGTTGATGTCATTCTGTTCCGTTCCGTTCCGTCCCGTCCCGTTCCGTTCTACTCGGGTTGATTCCATTCCGATTTGTTCCATTCCGTTCCGTTCTGTTCCATTCCATTCCGTTCTCCTCGGGTTGATTCAATTCCATTCTATTCCATTCCATTCCATTCCATTCCGTTCCGTTCCGCTATGTTCCGCGTCGATCTACTCGGGTTGATTCAATTCCATTCTATTCCATTCCATTCCATTCCAATCCATCCCGTTCCACTATGTTCCGCGTCGATCTACTCGGGTTGATTCCATTCCATTCTATTCCTTTCCATTCCATTCCATTCCGTTCCATTCCATTCCATTCCATTTCATTCCATCCTATCCCATCCCATTAAATTCCATTCCATTCCATTCCGTTCCATTGCATTCTACTCTGGTTGATTCCAATCCGTTCCATTCCATTCCGTTCCATTCCATTGCATTCCATTTCATTCCATCCTATCCCATCCCATTAAATTCCATTCCATTCCATTCCGTTCCATTGCATTCTACTCTGGTTGATTCCATTCCGTTCCATTCCATTCCGTTCCGTCCCATCCTGACCCGTCCCGTCCCTTGATGTCCCATCCCGTCCCGTCCCGTTCCGTTCTACTCGTGTTGATTCCATAGCATTCCGATCCTTTCCGTTACGTTCCGTTCCTTTCCTTTCCGTTCCTTTCTGTTCCGCTCCGTTCTGTTCCACTCGGGTTGATTCAATTCCATTCTACTACATTCCATTCCGTTCCATTCAGTTCCGTTCCGTTCTAGTCGGGTTGATTCAATTCAATTCTATTTCATTCCATTCCATTCCATTCCATTCCATTCCATTCCATTCCATTCCATTCCATTCCATTCCATTCCATTCCATTCCATTCCATTCCATTCCATTCCATTCCATTCCATTGTACTCGGGTTGATTCCATTCCATTCCATTCCATTCCATTCCATTCCATTCCATTCCATTCCATTCCAATCCATTCTACTCGGGTTGATTCCATTCTGTTCCGTTCTATCCCGTCCCGTCCCGTCCCGTCTCGTCCCGTCCCGTCCCGTCCCATTCCGTTCTACTCGGGTTGATTCCATTCCATTCCGTTTCGTTCGTTTCCGTTGCATTCCGTTCCGTACCGTTCCATTCTGTTCTATTCCGTTCCATTCTACTCGGGTTGATGCAATTCCATTCAATTCCATTCCTTTCCATTCCGTTTCATTCCGCTATGTTCCGCGTCCATCTACTCAGGTTGATTCAATTCCATTCTATTCCATTCCATTCCATTCCGTTCTACTCGGGTTGATTCCATTCCATTCCATTCCTTTCCATTCCACTCGGGTTGATTCAATTCCACTGTATTCCTTTCCATTCCGTTCCGTTCCATTCAGTTCCTTTCCATTCCATTCCGTTCTACTCGGCTTGATTCAATTCAATTCTATTCCATTCCATTCCACTCCATTCCATTCCATTCCATTCCATTGTACTCGGGTTGATTCCATTCCACTCCATTCCATTCCATTCCATTCCATTCCATTGCATTCCATTCCATTCCATTCCATTCCACTCCATTCCATTCCAATCCATTCCATTCTACTCGGGTTGATTCCATTCCATTCCATTCCATTCCATTCCATTCCATTCCATTCCATTCCACTCGGGTTGATTTCATTCTGTTCCGTTCCATCCCGTCCCGTCCCGTTCCGTTCTACTCAGGTTGATTCCATTCCGTTTCGTTCCGTTTCGTTCCGTTCCGCTCTGTTCCATTCCGTTCCATTCTCCTCGGGTTGATTCAATTCCATTCTATTCCATTCCATTCCATTCCATTCCGTTCCGTTCCGCTATGTTCCGCGTCGATCTACTCGTGTTGATTCAATTCCATTCTATTCCATTCCATTCCATTCCATTCCAATCCATCCCGTTCCGCTATGTTCCGCGTCGATCTACTCGGGTTGATTCCATTCCATTCTATTCCATTCCATTCCATTCCATTCCATTCCATTCCATCCCATCCCATTCCATTCCATTCCATCCCATCCCATCCCATTCCGTTCCGTTCCATTCCATTCCATTCCATTGCATTTTACTCGGCTTGATTCCATTCCGTTCCATTCCATTCCGTTCCGTCCCATCCTGACCCGTCCCGTCCCATGCTGTCCCATCCCGTCCCGTCCCGTTCCGTTCTACTCGTGTTGATTCCATACCGCTCCGATCCTTTCCGTTCCGTTCCGTTCCTTTCCTTTCCGTTCCTTTCTGTTCCGCTCCGTTCCGTTCCACTCGGGTTGATTCAATTCCATTCTACTACATTCCATTCCGTTCCGCTACTTTCCGCATTGTTTTACTAGGGTTGATTCAATTCCATTCTATTCCATTGAATTCCATTCCATTCTGTTCCATTCCATTCCGTTCTACTGGGGTTGATTCCATTCCATTCCATTCCATTCCATTCCATTCCATTCCACTCGGGTTGATTCAATTCCATTCTATTCCATTCCATTCCGTTCCATTCCGTTCCGTTCCATTCCGTTCCGTTCGGTTCCGTTCCATTCTAGTCGGGTTGATTCAATTCAATTCTATTTCATTCCATTCCACTCCATTCCATTGCATTCCATTCCATTCCATTGCATTCCAATCCATTCAATTCCAACCAATTCCATTCCATTCCGTTGTACTCGGGTTGATTCCATTCCATTCCATTCCATTCCATTCCATTCCACTCCATTCCATTCCGTTCCATTCCAATCCATTCTACTCGGGTTGATTCCATTCTGTTCCGTTCCATCCCGTCCCGTCCCGTCCCGTCTCGTCCCGTCCCGTCCCGTCCCGTTCCGTTCTACTCGGGTTGATTCCATTCCATTCCGTTCCATTCCGTTCCTTTCCGTTGCATTCCATTCCGTACCGTTCCATTCTGTTCTATTCCGTTCCGTTCCACTCGGGTTGATTCAATTCCATTCTATTCCATTCCTTTCCATTCCATTCCATTCCGCTATGTTCCGCGTCGATCTACTCAGGTTGATTCAATTCCATTCTATTCCATTCCATTCAATTCCATTCCATTCCATTCCATTCCACTCGGGTTGATTCAATTCCATTATATTCCATTCCATTCCATTCCATTCCATTCCATTCCACTGCATTCCATTCCATTCCATTCCTTTCCTTTGCATTACATTCCATTCCATTCTTTTCTAATCATGTTGATTCCATTCCATTCCATTCACTTCCATTCCATTCAGTTCCATTCCATTCCATTGCATTCCATTCTTCTCATGTTGATTCCATTCCATTCCATTCTATTCCATTCCATTCCGTTCCGCTCCATTCCGTTCCATTCCATTCTATTCCATTCCATTCTACTCGGGTTGATTCCATTCCATTAAATTCCATTCCATTCCATTCCATTGCATTCCATTCCGTTTTACTCGGGTTGATTCCATTCCATTCCGTTCCATTCCATTCCATTCCAATCCATTCCATTCTATTCCAATCCATTCCATTCCATTCCATTCCATTCCATTCCATTCCATTCCATTCCATTCCCTTCCATTCCATTCCATTCTACTCTGTTTCATTCAATTCCATTCTATTCAGTTCCATTCCATTCCGTTCCATTCCATTCCATTCCGTTCCGTTCCATTCTGCTCGGGTTGATTCAACTCAATTCTATTCCATTCCATTCCATTCCATTCCATTCCATTCCATTCCATTCCATTCCTTTCTATTCTATTCCATTCCAATCCTTTCTATTCTACTCATGTTGATTCCATGCCATTCCATTCCGTTCCATTCCATTCCATTCCATTCCATTCCATTCTATTCCATTCTACTCGGGTTGAATCAATTCCATTCTATTCCATTCCATTCCTTTCCATTCCATTCCATTCCATTCCTTTGTACTCGGGTTGATTCCAATCCATTCCATTCCATTCAATTCCATTCCATTCCATTCCATTCCATTCCATTCCATTCCATTCCATTCCATTCCATTCCAATCCATTCCATTCTACCCGGGTTGACTCCATTCCATTCCATTCCATTCCATTCCATTCCATTCCATTCCATTCCATTCCATTCTACTTGGGTTGATTCCATTCTGTTCCGTTCCGTCCCGTCACGTCCCATCCTGTTCCGTTCTACTCGGGTTGATTCCATTCCATTCCGTTCCGTTCCGCTATGTTCTGCATAGACCTAGTCGGGTCGATTCAATTCCATTCTATTCCATTCCATTCCTTTCAATTCCATTCCATTCCATTCCATTCCATTCCTTTTCATTCCATTCCATTCTGTACTACTTGGGTTGATTCCATTCCGTTCCGCTCCGCTCCGTTCCGTCCAGTCCCAACATGTCCCATCCCGTTCTGTTCTACTCGGGTTGATTCCATTCCGTTCCATTGCATTCCGTTCCGTTCCATTCCGTTCCTTTCGGTTCCGTTCCTTTCAATTCCGTTCCGTTCCGTTCCGTTCCTTTCGGTTCCGTTCCTTTGCATTCCATTCCTTTCCGTTCCATTCGGGTTGATTCAATTCCATTCTATTACCTTCCATTACATTCTGTTCCGTTCCGCTATGTTCCCTGTCGTTCTACTCGTGTTGATTCAATTCCATTCTATTCCATTGAATTCCATTCCATTCCATTCCGTTCTATTCGGGTTGATTCCATTCCATTCCATTCCATTCCATTCCAATCCATTCTGTTCCATTCCATTCTACTCGGGTTGATTCAAGCCCATTGCATTCCATTCCATTCCGTTATTTTCCATTCCGTTCCATTCCGTTCTACTCGGGTTGATTCAATTCCATTCTATTCCATTCCATTCCATTCCACTCGGGTTGATTCAATTCCATTATATTCCATTCCATTCCATTCCATTCCATTCCATTCCATTCCACTGCATTCCATTCCATTCCATTCCTTTCCTTTGCATTACATTCCATTCCATTCTTTTCTAATCATGTTGATTCCATTCCATTCCATTCACTTCCATTCCATTCAGTTCCATTCCATTCCATTGCATTCCGTTCTTCTCATGTTGATTCCATTCCATTCCATTCTATTCCATTCCATTCCGTTCCGCTCCATTCCGTTCCATTCCATTCTATTCCATTCCATTCTACTCGGGTTGATTCCATTCCATTAAATTCCATTCCATTCCATTCCATTGCATTCCATTCCGTTCTACTCGGGTTGATTCCATTCCATTCCGTTCCATTCCATTCCATTCCAATCCATTCCATTCTATTCCAATCCATTCCATTCCATTCCATTCCATTCCATTCCATTCCATTCCATTCCATTCCATTCTACTCTGTTTCATTCCATTCCATTCTACTCTGTTTCATTCCATTCCATTCCATTCCGTTCCGTTCCATTCTGCTCGGGTTGATTCAACTCAATTCTATTCCATTCCATTCCATTCCATTCCATTCCATTCCATTCCATTCCTTTCTATTCTATTCCATTCCAATCCTTTCTATTCTACTCATGTTGATTCCATGCCATTCCATTCCGTTCCATTCCATTCCATTCCATTCCATTCCATTCTATTCCATTCTACTCGGGTTGAATCAATTCCATTCTATTCCATTCCATTCCTTTCCATTCCATTCCATTCCATTCCTTTGTACTCGGTTTGATTCCAATCCATTCCATTCCATTCAATTCCATTCCATTCCATTCCATTCCATTCCATTCCATTCCAATCCATTCCATTCTACCCGGGTTGACTCCATTCCATTCCATTCCATTCCATTCCATTCCATTCCATTCCATTCCATTCCATTCCATTCTACTTGGGTTGATTCCATTCCATTCCGTTCCGTTCCGCTATGTTCCGCATAGACCTAGTCGGGTCGATTCAATTCCATTCTATTCCATTCCATTCCTTTCAATTCCATTCCATTCCATTCCATTCCATTCCTTTTCATTCCATTCCATTCTGTACTACTTGGGTTGATTCCATTCCGTTCCGCTCCGCTCCGTTCCGTCCAGTCCCAACATGTCCCATCCCGTTCTGTTCTACTCGGGTTGATTCCACTCCGTTCCATTGCATTCCATTCCGTTCCATTCCGTTCCTTTCGGTTCCGTTCCTTTCAATTCCGTTCCGTTCCGTTCCGTTCCTTTCGGTTCCGTTCCTTTGCATTCCATTCCTTTCCGTTCCATTCGGGTTGATTCAATTCCATTCTATTACCTTCCATTACATTCTGTTCCGTTCCGCTATGTTCCGTGTCATTCTACTCGTGTTGATTCAATTCCATTCTATTCCCTTGAATTCCATTCCATTCCATTCCGTTCTATTCGGGTTGATTCCATTCCATTCCATTCCATTCCATTCCATTCCATTCCATTCCGTTCCATTCCATTCTACTCGGGTTGATTCAAGCCCATTGCATTCCATTCCATTCCGTTATTTTCCATTCCGTTCCATTCCGTTCTACTCGGGTTGATTAAATTCAATTCTATTCCATTCCATTCCAATCCATTCCCTTCCATTGTACTCGGGTTGATTCCATTCCATTCCATTCCATTCCATTCCATTCCATTCCATTCCATTCCATTCCATTCCAGTCCAGTACATTCCATTCCATTCCATTCCATTCCATTCCACTCCATTCCATTTCATTCCAAACCATTCTATTCTACTCGGGTTGATTCCATTCCATTCCATTCCATTCCATTCCATTCCAATCCATTCCATTTCATTCCAAACCATTCCATTCTACTCGGGTTGATTCCATTCCATTTCATTCCATTCCATTCCATTCCATTCCATTCCACTCGGGTTGATTTCATTCTGTTCCGTTCCGTCCCGTCCCGTCCCGTTCCGTTCTACTCGGGTTGATTCCATTCCGTTTCGTTCCGTTCCGTTCCGTTCCGTTCTGTTCCATTCCGTTCCGTTCTCCTCGGGTTGATTCAATTCCATTCTATTCCATTCCATTCCATTCCATTCCGTTCCGTTCCGCTATGTTCCGCGTCGATCTACTCGGGTTGATTCAATTCCATTCTATTCCATTCCATTCCATTCCAATCCATCCCGTTCCACTATGTTCCGCGTCGATCTACTCGGGTTGATTCCATTCCATTCTATTCCATTCCATTCCATTCCATTCCATTGCATTCTACTCGGCTTGATTCCATTCCGTTCCATTCCATTCCATTCCGTCCCATCCTGACCCGTCCCGTCCCATGCTGTCCCATCCCGTCCCATCCCGTTCCGTTCTACTCGTGTTGATTCCATACCGTTCCGATCCTTTCCGTTCAGTTCTGTTCCTTTCCTTTCCGTTCCTTTCTGTTCCGCTCCGTTCCGTTCCACTCGGGTTGATTCAATTCCATTCTACTACATTCCATTCCGTTCCGCTACTTTCCGCATTGTTTTACTAGGGTTGATTCAATTCCATTCTATTCCATTGAATTCCATTCCATTCTGTTCCATTCCATTCCGTTCTACTGGGGTTGATTCCATTCCATTCCATTCCATTCCATTCCATTCCACTCGGGTTGATTCAATTCCATTCTATTCCATTCCATTCCGTTCCATTCCGTTCCGTTCCATTCCGTTCCGTTCGGTTCCGTTCCATTCTAGTCGGGTTGATTCAATTCAATTCTATTTCATTCCATTCCACTCCATTCCATTGCATTCCATTCCATTCCATTGCATTCCAATCCATTCCATTCCAACCAATTCCATTCCATTCCGTTGTACTCGGGTTGATTCCATTCCATTCCATTCCATTCCATTCCATTCCATTCCATTCCACTCCATTCCATTCCGTTCCATTCAAATCCATTCTACTCGGGTTGATTCCATTCTGTTCCGTTCCATCCCGTCCCGTCCCGTCCCGTCTCGTCCCGTCCCGTCCCGTCCCGTTCCGTTCTACTCGGGTTGATTCCATTCCATTCCGTTCCATTCCGTTCCTTTCCGTTGCATTCCATTCCGTACCGTTCCATTCTGTTCTATTCCGTTCCGTTCTACTCGGGTTGATTCAATTCCATTCTATTCCATTCCTTTCCATTCCGTTCCATTCCGCTATGTTCTGCGTCGATCTACTCAGGTTGATTCAATTCCATTCTATTCCATTCCATTCCATTCCATTCCATTCCACTCGGGTTGATTCAATTCCATTATATTCCATTCCATTCCATTCCATTCCATTCCATTCCACTGCATTCCATTCCATTCCATTCCTTTCCTTTGCATTACATTCCATTCCATTCTTTTCTAATCATGTTGATTCCATTCCATTCCATTCACTTCCATTCCGTTCAGTTCCATTCCATTCCATTGCATTCCGTTCTTCTCATGTTGATTCCATTCCATTCCATTCCGTTCCGTTCCGCTCCATTCCGTTCCGTTCCATTCTATTCCATTCCATTCCACTCGGGTTGATTCCATTCCATTAAATTCCATTCCATTCCATTCCATTGCATTCCATTCCATTCTACTCTGGTTGATTCCATTCCATTCCGTTCCATTCCATTCCATTGCATTCCATTCCATTCCATTCCATTCCATTGTACTCGGGTTGATTCCATTCCATTCTGTTCCTTTCCATTCCATTCCATTCCATTCCATTCCATTCCATTCCAATCCATTCTACTCGGGTTGATTCCATTCCATTCCGTTCCATTCCGTTCCTTTCCGTTGCATTCCGTTCCGTACCGTTCCATTCTGTTCTGTTCCGTTCCGTTCTACTCGGGTTGATTCAATTCCATTCAATTCCATTCCATTCCATTCCATTCCATTCCATTCCATTCCATTCCATTCCATTCCATTCCATTCCATTCCTTTCCGTTCTACTCGGGTTGATTCCATTCCATTCCATTCCATTCCATTCCATTCCATTCCATTCCATTCCGTTCTACTCGGGTTGATTCAATTCCATTCTATTCCATTCCATTTCGTTCCTTTTAATTCCGTTCTGTTGTACTCTTGTTTATTCAATTCCATTCTATTGCATTACATCCCATTCCATTCCACTCCATTCCATTCCGTTAAACTATGGTTGATCATTCCATTCCATTCTATTCCATTCCATTCCATTCCATTCCGTTCTGTTCCATTCCGTTCCATTCCATTCCACTCCATTCCATTCCATTCCATTCCATTCTGTTCCATTCCGTTCCATTCCATTCCATTCCATTCCGTTGTACTCGGGTTAATTCCATTCCATTCCATTCCATTCCGTTCTACTCGGCTTAATTCCATTCCGTTCCGATCCGTTCCGTTCCATCCGGTCCCGACCCGTCCTGTCCCGTTCCGTCCCGTCCCGAGCCGTCCTGTCCCGTTCTGTTCTACTCGGGTTGATTCCATTCGGTTCTGTTCCGTTCCTTTCCATGCCGTTCCTTTCCGTTCCGTTCTGTTCCGTTCAACTCGAGTTGATTCAATTCCATTCTATTATATTCCATTATATTCCGTTCCGTTCCGCTACGTTCCGCCTCGTTCTACTCGGGTTGATTCAGTTCCATTCTATTCCATTGAATTCCATTCCATTCCATTCCATTCCATTCCGTTCTATTCCGGTTGATTCCATTCCATTCCATTCCGTTCCATGCCATTCCATTCCATTCCATTCCACTCGGGTTGATTCAATTCCATTGTATTCCTTTCCATTCCGTTCCGTTCCATTCAGTTCCTTTCCATTCCATTCCGTTCTACTCGGGTTGATTCAATTCAATTCTATTCCATTCCATTCCACTCCATTCCATTCCATTCCATTCCATTGTACTCGGGTTGATTCCGTTCCACTCCATTCCATTCCATTCCATTCCATTCCATTCCATTCCACTCCATTCCATTCCAATCCATTCCATTCTACTCAGGTTGATTCCATTCCATTCCATTCCATTCCATTCCATTCCATTCCACTCGGGTTGATTTCATTCTGTTCCGTTCCGTCCCGTCCCGTCCCGTTCCGTTCTACTCGGGTTGATTCCATTCCGTTTCGTTCCGTTTCGTTCCGTTCCGTTCTGTTCCATTCCGTTCCATTCTCCTCGGGTTGATTCAATTCCATTCTATTCCATTCCATTCCATTCCATTCCGTTCCGTTCCGCTATGTTCCGCGTCGATCTACTCGGGTTGATTCAATTCCATTCTATTCCATTCCATTCCATTCCATTCCATTCCATTCCATTCCATCCCATCCCATCCCATCCCATTCCATTCCGTTCCATTCCATTCCATTCCATTGCATTCTACTCGGCTTGATTCCATTCCGTTCCATTCCATTCCGTTCCTTCCCATCCTGACCCGTCCCGTCCCATGCTGTCCCATCCCGTCCCATCCCGTTCCGTTCTACTCGTGTTGATTCCATACCGCTCCGATCCTTTCCGTTCCGTTCCGTTCCTTTCCTTTCCGTTCCTTTCTGTTCCGCTCCGTTCCGTTCCACTCGGGATGATTCAACTCCATTCTACTACATTCCATTCCGTTCCAATACTTTCCGCATTGTTTTACTAGGGTTGATTCAATTCCATTCTATTCCATTGAATTCCATTCCATTCTGTTCCATTCCATTCCGTTCTACTGGGGTTGATTCCATTGCATTCCATTCCATTCCATTCCATTCCATTCCATTCCATTGCATTCTACTCGGCTTGATTCCATTCCGTTCCATTCCATTCTGTTCTGTCCCATCCTGACCCATCCCGTCCCATGCTGTCCCATCCCGTCCCATCCCGTTCCGTTCTACTCGTGTTCATTCCATACCGCTCCGATCCTTTCCGTTCCGTTCCGTTCCTTTCCTTTCCGTTCCTTTCTGTTCCGCTCCGTTCCGTTCCACTCGGGTTGATTCAACTCCATTCTACTACATTCCATTCCGTTCCACTACTTTCCGCATTGTTTTACTAGGGTTGATTCAATTGCATTCTATTCCATTGAATTCCATTCCATTCTGTGCCATTCCATTCCATTCTACTGGGGTTGATTCCATTCCATTCCATTCCATTCCATTCCATTCCACTCGGGTTGATTCAATTCCATTCTGTTCCTTTCCATTCCATTCCATTCCATTCCATTCCATTCCATTCCATTCCAATCCATTCTACTCGGGTTGATTCCATTCCATTCCATTCCATTCCATTCCATTGTACTCGGGTTGATTCCATTCCATTCTGTTCCTTTCCATTCCATTCCATTCCATTCCATTCCATTCCATTCCATTCCATTCCAATCCATTCTACTCGGGTTGATTCCATTCCATTCCGTTCCATTCCGTTCCTTTCCGTTGCATTCCGTTCCGTACCGTTCCATTCTGTTCTGTTCCGTTCCGTTCTACTCGGGTTGATTCAATTCCATTCAATTCCATTCCATTCCATTCCATTCCATTCCATTCCATTCCATTCCATTCCATTCCGTTCTACTCGGGTTGATTCCATTCCATTCCATTCCATTCCATTCCATTCCATTCCATTCCATTCCGTTCTACTCGGGTTGATTCAATTCCATTCTATTCCATTCCATTTCGTTCCTTTTAATTCCGTTCTGTTGTACTCTTGTTTATTCAATTCCATTCTATTGCATTACATCCCATTCCATTCCACTCCATTCCATTCCGTTAAACTATGGTTGATCATTCCATTCCATTCTATTCCATTCCATTCCATTCCATTCCGTTCCGTTCCATTCCGTTCCATTCCATTCCACTCCATTCCATTCCATTCCATTCCATTCTGTTCCATTCCGTTCCATTCCATTCCATTCCATTCCGTTGTACTCGGGTTAATTCCATTCCATTCCATTCCATTCCGTTCTACTCGGCTTAATTCCATTCCGTTCCGATCCGTTCCGTTCCATCCGGTCCCGACCCGTCCTGTCCCGTTCCGTCCCGTCCCGAGCCGTCCTGTCCCGTTCTGCTCTACTCGGGTTGATTCCATTCGATTCTGTTCCGTTCCTTTCCATGCCGTTCCTTTCCGTTCCGTTCTGTTCCGTTCAACTCGAGTTGATTCAATTCCATTCTATTATATTCCATTATATTCCGTTCCGTTCCGCTACGTTCCGCCTCGTTCTACTCGGGTTGATTCAGTTCCATTCTATTCCATTGAATTCCATTCCATTCCATTCCATTCCATTCCGTTCTATTCCGGTTGATTCCATTCCATTCCATTCCATTCCATGCCATTCCATTCCATTCCATTCCACTCGGGTTGATTCAATTCCATTGTATTCCTTTCCATTCCGTTCCGTTCCATTCAGTTCCTTTCCATTCCATTCCGTTCTACTCGGGTTGATTCAATTCAATTCTATTCCATTCCATTCCACTCCATTCCATTCCATTCCATTCCATTGTACTCGGGTTGATTCCGTTCCACTCCATTCCATTCCATTCCATTCCATTCCATTCCATTCCACTCCATTCCATTCCAATCCATTCCATTCTACTGAGGTTGATTCCATTCCATTCCATTCCATTCCATTCCATTCCATTCCACTCGGGTTGATTTCATTCTGTTCCGTCCCGTCCCGTCCCGTCCCGTTCCGTTCTACTCGGGTTGATTCCATTCCGTTTCGTTCCGTTTCGTTCCGTTCCGTTCTGTTCCATTCCGTTCCATTCTCCTCGGGTTGATTCAATTCCATTCTATTCCATTCCATTCCATTCCATTCCGTTCCGTTCCGCTATGTTCCGCGTCGATCTACTCGGGTTGATTCAATTCCATTCTATTCCATTCCATTCCATTCCATTCCATTCCATTCCATTCCATTCCATCCCATCCCATCCCATCCCATTCCATTCCGTTCCATTCCATTCCATTCCATTGCATTCTACTCGGCTTGATTCCATTCCGTTCCATTCCATTCCGTTCCTTCCCATCCTGACCCGTCCCGTCCCATGCTGTCCCATCCCGTCCCATCCCGTTCCGTTCTACTCGTGTTGATTCCATACCGCTCCGATCCTTTCCGTTCCGTTCCGTTCCTTTCCTTTCCGTTCCTTTCTGTTCCGCTCCGTTCCGTTCCACTCGGGATGATTCAACTCCATTCTACTACATTCCATTCCGTTCCACTACTTTCCGCATTGTTTTACTAGGGTTGATTCAATTCCATTCTATTCCTTTGAATTCCATTCCATTCTGTTCCATTCCATTCCGTTCTACTGGGGTTGATTCCATTGCATTCCATTCCATTCCATTCCATTCCATTCCATTCCATTGCATTCTACTCGGCTTGATTCCATTCCGTTCCATTCCATTCCGTTCTGTCCCATCCTGACCCATCCCGTCCCATGCTGTCCCATCCCATCCCATCCCGTTCCGTTCTACTCGTGTTCATTCCATACCGCTCCGATCCTTTCCGTTCCGTTCCGTTCCTTTCCTTTCCGTTCCTTTCTGTTCCGCTCCGTTCCGTTCCACTCGGGATGATTCAACTCCATTCTACTACATTCCATTCCGTTCCACTACTTTCCGCATTGTTTTACTAGGGTTGATTCAATTCCATTCTATTCCATTGAATTCCATTCCATTCTGTTCCATTCCATTCCGTTCTACTGGGGTTGATTCCATTGCATTCCATTCCATTCCATTCCATTCCATTCCATTCCATTGCATTCTACTAGGCTTGATTCCATTCCGTTCCATTCCATTCCGTTCTGTCCCATCCTGACCCATCCCGTCCCATGCTGTCCCATCCCATCCCATCCCGTTCCGTTCTACTCGTGTTCATTCCATACCGCTCCGATCCTTTCCGTTCCGTTCCGTTCCTTTCCTTTCCGTTCCTTTCTGTTCCGCTCCGTTCCGTTCCACTCGGGTTGATTCAACTCCATTCTACTACATTCCATTCCGTTCCACTACTTTCCGCATTGTTTTACTAGGGTTGATTCAATTGCATTCTATTCCATTGAATTCCATTCCATTCTGTGCCATTCCATTCCATTCTACTGGGGTTGATTCCATTCCATTCCATTCCATTCCATTCCATTCCACTCGGGTTGATTCAATTCCATTCTATTCCATTCCATTCCGTTCCATTCCGTTCCGTTCCATTCCGTTCCGTTCGGTTCCGTTCCATTCTAGTCGGGTTGATTCTATTCAATTCTATTTCATTCCATTCCATTCCATTCCACTGCATTCCATTCCATTCCATTCCAACCAATTCCATTCCATTCCATTGTACTCGGGTTGACTCCATTCCATTCCATTCCATTCCATTCCATTCCATTCCATTCCATTCCATTCCATTCCATTCCATTCCACTCCATTCCATTCCGTTCCATTCCAATCCATTCTACTCGGGTTGATTCCATTCTGTTCCGTTCCATCCCGTCCCGTCCCGTCCCATTCCGTTCTACTCGGGTTGATTCCATTCCATTCCATTCCATTCCGTTCCTTTCCGTTGCATTCCATTCCCTACCGTTCCATTCTGCTCTATTCCGTTCCGTTCTACTCGGGTTTATTCAATTCCATTCTATTCCATTCCTTTCCATTCCGTTCCATTCCGCTATGTTCCGCGTCGATCTACTCGGGTTGATTGAATTCCATTCTATTCCATTCCATTCCATTCCATTCCATTCCATTCCATTCCACTCGGGTTGATTCAATTCCATTATATTCCATTCCATTCCATTCCATTCCATTCCACTGCATTCCATTCCATTCCATTCCTTTCCTTTGCATTACATTCCATTCCATTCTTTTCTAATCATGTTGATTCCATTCCATTCCATTCACTTCCATTCCGTTCACTTCCATTCCATTCCATTGCATTCCGTTCTTCTCATGTTGATTCCATTCCATTCAATTCCATTCCATTCCGTTCCGTTCCGCTCCATTCCGTTCCGTTCCATTCTATTCCATTCCATTCTACTCGGGTTGATTCCATTCCATTCCGTTCCAATCCATTCCATTCCATTCCATTCCATTCCATTCCATTCCATTCCATTCCATTCCATTGTACTCGGGTTGATTCCATTCCATTCCGTTCCATTCCATTAAATTCCATTCCATTCCATTCCATTCCAATCCATTCTACTCGGGTTGATTCCATTCTGTTCCTTTCCATCCCGTCCCGTCCCGTCCCGTCTCATCCCGTCCCGTCCCGTCCTGTTCAGTTCTACTCGGGTTGATTCCATTCCATTCCATTCCATTCCGTTCCTTTCCGTTGAATTCCGTTCCGTACCGTTCCATTCTGTTCTGTTCCGTTCCGTTCTACTCGGGTTGATTCAATTCCATTCTATTCCATTCCTTTCCATTCCATTCCATTCCGCTATGTTCCGCGTCGATCTACTCGGGTTGATTCAATTCCATTCCATTCCATTCAATTCTATTCCATTGAATTCTATTCCATTCCATTCCATTCCATTCCATTCCGTTCTACTCGGGTTGATTCCATTCCATTCCATTCCATTCCATTCCATTCCATTCCATTCCATTCCATTCCATTCCATTCCATTCCGTTCTACTCGGGTTGATTCAATTCCATTCTATTCCATTCCATTTCGTTCCTTTTAATTCCGTTCTGTTGTACTCTTGTTTATTCAATTCCATTCTATTGCATTACATCCCATTCCATTCCACTCCATTCCATTCCGTTAAACTATGGTTGATCATTCCATTCCATTCCATTCCATTCCATTCCATTCCATTCCATTCCGTTCCGTTCCATTCCGTTCCATTCCATTCCACTCCATTCCATTCCATTCCATTCCATTCCGTTCCGTTCCGCTCCATTCCATTCCGTTCCATTCTATTCCATTCCATTCCACTCGGGTTGATTCCATTCCATTAAATTCCATTCCATTCCATTCCATTGCATTCCATTCCATTCTACTCGGGTTGATTCCATTCCATTCCGTTTCTTTCCATTCCATTCCATTCCATTCCATTCCATTCCATTCCATTCCATTCCATTCCTTTGTACTCGGGTTGATTCCATTCCATTCCGTTCCATTCCATTCCATTCCATTCCATTCCATTCCATTCCAATCCATTCTACTCGGGTTGATTCCATTCTGTTCCTTTCCATCCCGTCTCGTCCCGTCCCGTCCCGTCTCATCCCGTCCCGTCCCGTCCTGTTCCGTTCTACTCGGGTTGATTCCATTCCATTCCATTCCATTCCATTCTACTCAGGTTGATTCCATTCCATTCCATTCCATTCCATTCCATTCCATTCCATTCCATTCCACTCCATTCCATTCCATTCCGTTCTACTCTGGTTGATTCCATTCTATTCCATTCCATTCCATTCCATTCCATTCCATTCGATTCCATTCCATTCCATTCCATTCCATTCCATTCCATTCCATTCCATTCCATTCCATTCCATTCCATTGAATTCCATTCCATTCCATTCCATTCCATTCCATTCCATTCCATTCCATTCCATTCCATTCCGTTCTACTCGGGTTGATTCCATTCCATTCCATTCCATTCCATTCCATTCCATTCCATTCCATTCCATTCCATTCCATTCCATTCGGTTCTACTAGGGTTGATTCAATTCCATTCTATTCCATTCCATTTCGTTCCTTTTAATTCCGTTCTGTTGTACTCTTGTTTATTCAATTCCATTCTATTGCATGACATCCCATTCCATTCCACTCCATTCCATTCCGTTAAACTATGGTTGATCATTCCATTCCATTCCATTCCATTCCATTCCATTCCATTCCATTCCTTTCCATTCCATTCCGTTCCATTCCGTTCCATTCCATTCCACTCCATTCCATTCCATTCCATTCCATTCTGGTCCATTCCGTTCCATTCCATTCCATTCCATTCCGTTGTACTCGGGTTAATTCCATTCCATTCCATTCCATTCCGTTCTACTCGGCTTAATTCCATTCCGTTCCGATCCGTTCCGTTCCATCCGGTCCCGACCCGTCCTGTCCCGTTCCGTCCCGTCCCGAGCCGTCCTGTCCCGTTCTGTTCTACTCGGGTTGATTCCATTCGGTTCTGTTCCGTTCCTTTCCATGCCGTTCCTTTCCGTTCCGTTCTGTTCCGTTCAACTCGAGTTGATTCAATTCCATTCTATTATATTCCATTATATTCCGTTCCGTTCCACTACGTTCCGCCTCGTTCCACTCGGGTTGATTCAGTTCCATTCTATTCCATTGAATTCCATTCCATTCCATTCCATTCCATTCCGTTCCATTCCGGTTGATTCCATTCCATTCCATTCCATTCCATTCCATGCCATTCCATTCCATTCCATTCCACTCGGGTTGATTCATTTCCTTTGTATTCCTTTCCATTCCGTTCCGTTCCATTCAGTTCCTTTCCATTCCATTCCGTTCTACTCGGGTTGATTCAATTCAATTCTATTCCATTCCATTCCATTTCATTCCATTCCATTCCATTCCATTGTACTCGGGTTGATTCCATTCCATTCCATTCCAATCCATTCCATTCCATTCCATTCCTTTCCATTCCATTCCATTCCTTTCCTTTCCATTCCAGTCCATTCCATTCCATTCTACTCGGGTTGATTCCATTCCACTGCATTCCATTCCATTCCATTCCACTCCATTCCACTCCATTCCATTCCAATCCATTCCATTCTACTCGGGTTGATTCCATTCCATACTATTCCATTACATTCCACTCGGGTTGATGTCATTCTGTTCCGTTCCGTTCCGTCCCGTCCCGTTCCGTTCTACTCGGGTTGATTCCATTCCGATTCGTTCCATTCCGTTCCGTTCTGTTCCATTCCATTCCGTTCTCCTCGGGTTGATTCAATTCCATTCTATTCCATTCCATTCCATTCCATTCCGTTCCGTTCCGCTATGTTCCGCGTCGATCTACTCGTGTTGATTCAATTCCATTCTATTCCATTCCATTCCATTCCTTTCCAATCCATCCCGTTCCGCTATGTTCCGCGTCGATCTACTCGGGTTGATTCCATTCCATTCTATTCCTTTCCATTCCATTCCATTCCGTTCCATTCCATTCCATTCCATTTCATTCCATCCTATCCCATCCCATTAAATTCCATTCCATTCCATTCCGTTCCATTGCATTCTACTCTGGTTGATTCCATTCCGTTCCATTCCATTCCGTTCCGTCCCATCCTGACGCGTCCCGTCCCGTGATGTCCCATCCCATCCCGTCCCGTTCCGTTCTACTCGTGTTGATTCCATAGCGTTCCGATCCTTTCCGTTACGTTCCATTCCTTTCCTTTCCGTTCCTTTCTGTTCCGCTCCGTTCCGTTCCACTCGGGTTGATTCAATTCCATTCTACTACATTCCATTCCGTTCCATTCCGTTCCATTCCATTCCATTCCATTTCATTCCATCCTATCCCATCCCATTAAATTCCATTCCATTCCATTCCATTCCATTCCATTCAATTCCATTCCATTCCATCCCATCCCATCCCGTTCCGTTCGGTTCCATTCCATTCCATTCCATTGCATTCTACTCGGCTTGATTCCATTCCGTTCCATTCCATTCCGTTCCGTCCCATCCTGACCCATCCCGTCCCATGCTGTCCCATCCCGTCCCATCCCGTTCCGTTCTACTCGTGTTGATTCCATACCGCTCCGATCCTTTCCGTTCCGTTCCGTTCCTTTCCTTTCCGTTCCTTTCTGTTCCGCTCCTTTCCGTTCCACTCGGGTTGATTTAATTCCATTCTACTACATTCCATTCCGTTCCGCTACTTTCCGCATTGTTTTACTAGGGTTGATTCAATTCCATTCTATTCCATTGAATTCCATTCCATTCTGTTCCATTCCATTCCGTTCTACTGGGGTTGATTCCATTCCATTCCATTCCATTCCATTCCATTCCATTCCATTCCATTGCATTCTACTCGGCTTGATTCCATTCCGTTCCATTCCATTCCTTTCCGTCCCATCCTGACCCGTCCCGTCCCATGCTGTCCCATCCCGTCCCATCCCGTCCCATCCCATTCCGTTCTACTCGTGTTGATTCCATACCGCTCCGATCCTTTCCATTCCGTTCCGTTCCTTTCCTTTCCGTTCCTTTCTGTTCCGCTCCATTCCGTTCCACTCGGGTTGATTCAATTCCATTCTACTACATTCCATTCCGTTCCACTACTTTCCGCATTGTTTTACTAGGGTTGATTCAATTCCATTCTATTCCATTGAATTCCTTTCCATTCTGTTCCATTCCATTCCGTTCTACTGGGGTTGATTCCATTCCATTCCATTCCATTCCATTCCATTCCATTCCACTCCATTCTATTCCATTGAATTCCATTCCATTCCATTCCATTCCATTCCATTCCATTCCGTTCTTCTCGGGTTGATTCCATTCCATTCCATTCCATTCCATTCCATTCCATTCCATTCCGTTCCACTCGGGTTGATTCAATTCCATTCTATTGCCTTCCATTTCGTTCCTTTTAATTCCGTTCTGTTGTACTCTTGTTTATTCAATTCCGTTCTATTGCATTACATCCCATTCCATTCCACTCCATTCCATTCCGTTAAACTATGGTTGATCATTCCATTCCGTTCCATTCCATTCCATTCCGTTCCATTCCGTTCCATTCCATTCCACTCCATTCCATTCCATTCCATTCCATTCTGGGCCATTCCGTTCCATTCCATTCCATTCCATTCCGTTGTACTCGGGTTAATTCCATTCCATTCCATTCCATTCCGTTCTACTCGGCTTAATTCCATTCCGTTCCGATCCGTTCCGTTCCATCTGGTCCCGACCCGTCCTGTCCCGTTCCGTCCCGTCCCGAGCCGTCCTGTCCCGTTCTGTTCTACTCGGGTTGATTACATTCGGTTCCGTTCCGTTCCTTTCCATGCCGTTCCTTTCCGTTCCGTTCTGTTCCGTTCAACTCGAGTTGATTCAATTCCATTCTATTATATTCCATTATATTCCGTTCCGTTCCGCTACGTTCCGCCTCGTTCTACTCGGGTTGATTCAGTTCCATTCTATTCCATTGAATTCAATTCCATTCCATTCCATTCCATTCCGTTCTATTCCGGTTGATTCCATTCCATTCCATTCCATTCCATGCCATTCCATTCCATTCCATTCCACTCGGGTTGATTCAATTCCATTGTATTCCTTTCCATTCCGTTCCATTCCATTCAGTTCCTTTCCATTCCATTCCGTTCTACTCGGGTTGATTCAATTCAATTCTATTCCATTCCATTCCATTTCATTCCATTCCATTCCATTCCATTGTACTCGGGTTGATTCCATTCCATTCCATTCCATTCCATTCCAGTCCATTCCATTCCATTCCAGTCCATTCCATTCCATTCTACTCGGGTTGATTCCATTCCACTGCATTCCATTCCATTCCATTCCACTCCATTCCACTCCATTCCATTCCAATCCATTCCATTCTACTCGGGTTGATTCCATTCCATACTATTCCATTACATTCCACTCGGGTTGATGTCATTCTGTTCCGTTCCGTTCCGTCCCGTCCCGTTCCGTTCTACTCGGGTTGATTCCATTCCGATTCGTTCCATTCCATTCCGTTCTGTTCCATTCCATTCCGTTCTCCTCGGGTTGATTCAATTCCATTCTATTCCATTCCATTCCATTCCATTCCGTTCCGTTCCGCTATGTTCCGCGTCGATCTACTCGTGTTGATTCAATTCCATTCTATTCCATTCCATTCCATTCCTTTCCAATCCATCCCGTTCCGCTATGTTCCGCGTCGATCTACTCGGGTTGATTCCATTCCATTCTATTCCTTTCCATTCCATTCCATTCCGTTCCATTCCATTCCATTCCATTTCATTCCATCCTATCCCATCCCATTAAATTCCATTCCATTCCATTCCGTTCCATTGCATTCTACTCTGGTTGATTCCATTCCGTTCCATTCCATTCCGTTCCGTCCCATCCTGACGCGTCCTGTCCCGTGATGTCCCATCCCGTCCCGTCCCGTTCCGTTCTACTCGTGTTGATTCCATAGCGTTCCGATCCTTTCCGTTACGTTCCATTCCTTTCCTTTCCGTTCCTTTCTGTTCCGCTCCGTTCCGTTCCACTCGGGTTGATTCAATTCCATTCTACTACATTCCATTCCGTTCCATTCCGTTCCATTCCATTCCATTCCATTTCATTCCATCCTATCCCATCCAATTAAATTCCATTCCATTCCATTCCATTCCATTCCATTCAATTCCATTCCATTCCATCCCATCCCATCCCGTTCCGTTCGGTTCCATTCCATTCCATTCCATTGCATTCTACTCGGCTTGATTCCATTCCGTTCCATTCCATTCCGTTCCGTCCCATCCTGACCCATCCCGTCCCATGCTGTCCCATCCCGTCCCATCCCGTTCCGTTCTACTCGTGTTGATTCCATACCGCTCCGATCCTTTCCGTTCCGTTCCGTTCCTTTCCTTTCCGTTCCTTTCTGTTCCGCTCCTTTCCGTTCCACTCGGGTTGATTTAATTCCATTCTACTACATTCCATTCCGTTCCACTACTTTCTGCATTGTTTTACTAGGGTTGATTCAATTCCATTCTATTCCATTGAATTCCATTCCATTCTGTTCCATTCCATTCCGTTCTACTGGGGTTGATTCCATTCCATTCCATTCCATTCCATTCCATTCCATTCCATTCCATTGCATTCTACTCGGCTTGATTCCATTCCGTTCCATTCCATTCCTTTCCGTCCCATCCTGACCCGTCCCGTCCCATGCTGTCCCATCCCGTCCCATCCCGTCCCATCCCATTCCGTTCTACTCGTGTTGATTCCATACCGCTCCGATCCTTTCCATTCCGTTCCGTTCCTTTCCTTTCCGTTCCTTTCTGTTCCGCTTCGTTCCGTTCCACTCGGGTTGATTCAATTCCATTCTACTACATTCCATTCCGTTCCACTACTTTCCGCATTGTTTTACTAGGGTTGATTCAATTCCATTCTATTCCATTGAATTCCATTCCATTCTGTTCCATTCCATTCCGTTCTACTGGGGTTGATTCCATTCCATTCCATTCCATTCCATTCCATTCCATTCCACTCCATTCTATTCCATTGAATTCCATTCCATTCCATTCCATTCCATTCCATTCCATTCCATTCCATTCCATTCCATTCCATTCCATTCCATTCCGTTCTTCTCGGGTTGATTCCATTCCATTCCATTCCATTCCATTCCATTCCATTCCATTCCATTCCATTCCATTCCGTTCCACTCGGGTTGATTCAATTCCATTCTATTGCCTTCCATTTCGTTCCTTTTAATTCCGTTCTGTTGTACTCTTGTTTATTCAATTCCATTCTATTGCATTACATCCCATTCCATTCCACTCCATTCCATTCCGTTAAACTATGGTTGATCATTCCATTCCGTTCCATTCCATTCCATTCCGTTCCATTCCGTTCCATTCCATTCCACTCCATTCCATTCCATTCCATTCCATTCTGGGCCATTCCGTTCCATTCCATTCCATTCCATTCCGTTGTACTCGGGTTAATTCCATTCCATTCCATTCCATTCCGTTCTACTCGGCTTAATTCCATTCCGTTCCGATCCGTTCCTTTCCATCCGGTCCCGACCCGTCCTGTCCCGTTCCGTCCCGTCCCGAGCCGTCCTGTCCCGTTCTGTTCTACTCGGGTTGATTACATTCGGTTCCGTTCCGTTCCTTTCCATGCCGTTCCTTTCCGTTCCGTTCTGTTCCGTTCAACTCGAGTTGATTCAATTCCATTCTATTATATTCCATTATATTCCGTTCCGTTCCGCTACGTTCCGCCTCGTTCTACTCGGGTTGATTCAGTTCCATTCTATTCCATTGAATTCAATTCCATTCCATTCCATTCCATTCCGTTCTATTCCGGTTGATTCCATTCCATTCCATTCCATTCCATGCCATTCCATTCCACTCGGGTTGATTCAATTCCATTGTATTCCTTTCCATTCCGTTCCGTTCCATTCAGTTCCTTTCCATTCCATTCCGTTCTACTCGGGTTGATTCAATTCAATTCTATTCCATTCCATTCCATTTCATTCCATTCCATTCCATTCCATTGTACTCGGGTTGATTCCATTCCATTCCATTCCATTCCATTCCAGTCCATTCCATTCCATTCCAGTCCATTCCATTCCATTCTACTCGGGTTGATTCCATTCCACTGCATTCCATTCCATTCCATTCCACTCCATTCCACTCCATTCCATTCCAATCCATTCCATTCTACTCGGGTTGATTCCATTCCATACTATTCCATTACATTCCACTCGGGTTGATGTCATTCTGTTCCGTTCCGTTCCGTCCCGTCCCGTTCCGTTCTACTCGGGTTGATTCCATTCCGATTCGTTCCATTCCGTTCCGTTCTGTTCCATTCCATTCCGTTCTCCTCGGGTTGATTCAATTCCATTCTATTCCATTCCATTCCATTCCATTCCGTTCCGTTCCGCTATGTTCCGCGTCGATCTACTCGTGTTGATTCAATTCCATTCTATTCCATTCCATTCCATTCCTTTCCAATCCATCCCGTTCCGCTATGTTCCGCGTCGATCTACTCGGGTTGATTCCATTCCATTCTATTCCTTTCCATTCCATTCCATTCCGTTCCATTCCATTCCATTCCATTTCATTCCATCCTATCCCATCCCATTAAATTCCATTCCATTCCATTCCGTTCCATTGCATTCTACTCTGGTTGATTCCACTCCGTTCCATTCCATTCCGTTCCGTCCCATCCTGACGCGTCCCGTCCCGTGATGTCCCATCCCGTCCCGTCCCGTTCCGTTCTACTCGTGTTGATTCCATAGCGTTCCGATCCTTTCCGTTACGTTCCATTCCTTTCCTTTCCGTTCCTTTCTGTTCCACTCCGTTCCGTTCCACTCGGGTTGATTCAATTCCATTCTACTACATTCCATTCCGTTCCATTCAGTTCCGTTCCGTTCTAGTCGGGTTGATTCAATTCAATTCTGTTTCATTCCGTTCCATTCCATTCCATTCTATTCCATTCCATTCCATTGAACTCGGGTTGATTCCATTCCATTCCATTCCATTCCATTCCATTCTATTCCATTCCATTCCATTCCATTCCATTCTGCCCCATTCCATTCCATTCTACTCGGATAGATTCCATTCCATTCCATTCCATTCCATTCCATTCCATTCCATTCCATTCCATTCCATTCCATTCCATTCCACTCGGGTTGATTCAATTCCATTGTATTCCTTTCCATTCCGTTCCGTTCCATTCAGTTCCTTTCCATTCCATTCCGTTCTACTCGGGTTGATTCAATTCAATTCTATTCCATTCCATTCCACTCCATTCCATTCCATTCCATTCCATTGTACTCGGGTTGATTCCATTCCACTCCATTCCATTCCATTCCATTCCATTCCATTCCATTCCATTCCATTCCATTCCATTCCACTCCATTCCATTCCAATCCATTCCATTCTACTCGGGTTGATTCCATTCTATTCCATTCCATTACATTCCATTCCATTCCACTCGGGTTGATTTCATTCTGTTCCGTTCCGTCCCGTCCCGTCCCGTTCCGTTCTACTCGGGTTGATTCCATTCCGTTTCGTTCCGTTTCGTTCCGTTCCGTTCTGTTCCATTCCGTTCCATTCTCCTCGGGTTGATTCAATTCCATTCTATTCCATTCCATTCCATTCCATTCCGTTCCGTTCCGCTATGTTCCGCGTCGATCTACTCGGGTTGATTCAATTCCATTCTATTCCATTCCACTCCATTCCATTCCAATCCATCCCGTTCCGCTATGTTCCACGTCGATCTACTCGGGTTGATTCCATTCCATTGTATTCCATTCCATTCCATTCCATTCAATTCCATTCCATTCCATCCCATCCCATCCCGTTCCGTTCCGTTCCATTCCATTCCATTCCATTGCATTCTACTCGGCTTGATTCCATTCCGTTCCATTCCATTCCGTTCCGTCCCATCCTGACCCATCCCGTCCCATGCTGTCCCATCCCTTCCCATCCCGTTCCGTTCTACTCGTGTTGATTCCATACCGCTCCGATCCTTTCCGTTCCGTTCCGTTCCTTTCCTTTCCTTTCCTTTCTGTTCCGCTCCTTTCCGTTCCACTCGGGTTGATTTAATTCCATTCTACTACATTCCATTCCGTTCCACTACTTTCCGCATTGTTTTACTAGGGTTGATTCAATTCCATTCTATTCCATTGAATTCCATTCCATTCTGTTCCATTCCATTCCGTTCTACTGGGGTTGATTCCATTCCATTTCATTCCATTCCATTCCATTCCATTCCATTGCATTCTACTCGGCTTGATTCCATTCCGTTCCATTCCATTCCGTTCCGTCCCATCCTGACCCGTCCCGTCCCATGCTGTCCCATCCCGTCCCATCCCGTTCCGTTCTACTCGTGTTGATTCCATACCGCTCCGATCCTTTCCATTCCGTTCCGTTCCTTTCCTTTCCGTTCCTTTCTGTTCCGCTCCGTTCCGTTCCACTCGGGTTGATTCAATTGCATTCTACTACATTCCATTCCGTTCCACTACTTTCCGCATTGTTTTACTAGGGTGGATTCAATTCCATTCTATTCCATTGAATTCCATTCCATTCTGTTCCATTCCATTCCGTTCTACTGGGGTAGATTCCATTCCTTTCCATTCCATTCCATTCCATGCCATTCCACTCCATTCTATTCCATTGAATTCCATTCCATTCCATTCCATTCCATTCCATTCCATTCCATTCCGTTCTACTCGGGTTGATTCCATTCCATTCCATTCCATTCCATTCCATTCCATTCCATTCCATTCCGTTCTACTCGGGTTGATTCAATTCCATTCTATTCCATTCCATTTCGTTCCTTTTAATTCCGTTCTGTTGTACTCTTGTTTATTCAATTCCATTCTATTGCATTACATCCCATTCCATTCCACTCCATTCCATTCCGTTAAACTATGGTTGATCATTTCATTCCGTTCCATTCCATTCCATTCCGTTCCATTCCGTTCCATTCCATTCAACTCCATTCCATTCCATTCCATTCCATTCTGGGCCATTCCGTTCCATTCCATTCCATTCCATTCCGTTGTACTCGGGTTAATTCCATTGCATTCCATTCCATTCCGTTCTACTCGGCTTAATTCCGTTCCGTTCCGATCCGTTCCGTTCCATCCGGACCCAACCCGTCCTTTCCTGTTCCGTCCCGTCCCGAGCCGTCCTGTCCCGTTCTGTTCTGCTCGGGTTGATTCCATTTGGTTCCGTTCCGTTCCTTTCCATGCCGTTCCTTTCCGTTCCGTTCTGTTCCGTTCAACTCGAGTTGATTCAATTCCATTCTATTATATTCCATTATATTCCGTTCCGTTCCGCTACGTTCCGCCTCGTTCTACTCGGGTTGATTCAGTTCCATTCTATTCCATTGAATTCCATTCCATTCCATTCCATTCGATTCCGTTCTATTCCGGTTGATTCCATTCCATTCCATTCCATTCCATGCCATTCCATTCCATTCCATTCCACTCGGGTTCATTCAATTCCATTGTATTCCTTTCCATTCCGTTCCGTTCCATTCAGTTCCTTTCCATTCCATTCCGTTCTACTCGGGTTGATTCAATTCAATTCTATTCCATTCCATTCCATTTCATTCCATTCCATTCCATTCCATTGTACTCGGGTTGATTCCATTCCATTCCATTCCATTCCATTCCATTCCAGTCCATTCCATTCCATTCCAGTCCATTCCATTCCATTCTACTCGGGTTGATTCCATTCCACTGCATTCCATTCCATTCCTTTCCACTCCATTCCACTCCATTCCATTCCAATCCATTCCATTCTACTCGGGTTGATTCCATTCCATTCTATTCCATTCCATTCCACTCGGGTTGATGTCATTCTGTTCCGTTCCATTCCGTCCCGTCCCGTTCCGTTCTACTCGGGTTGATTCCATTCCGATTCGTTCCATTCCATTCCGTTCTGTTCCATTCCATTCCGTTCTCCTCGGGTTGATTCAATTCCATTCTATTCCATTCCATTCCATTCCATTCCGTTCCGTTCCGCTATGTTCCGCGTCGATCTACTCCTGTTGATTCAATTCCATTCTATTCCATTCCATTCCATTCCTTTCCAATCCATCGCGTCCCGCTATGTTCCGCGTCGATCTACTCGGGTTGATTCCATTCCATTCTATTCCTTTCCATTCCATTCCATTCCGTTCCATTCCATTCCATTCCATTTCATTCCATCCTATCCCATCCCATTAAATTCCATTCCATTCCATTCCGTTCCATTGCATTCTACTCTGGTTGATTCCATTCCGTTCCATTCCATTCCGTTCCATCCCATCCTGACCCGTCCCGTCCCGTGATGTCCCATCCCGTCCCGTCCCGTTCCGTTCTACTCGTGTTGATTCCATAGCGTTCCGATCCTTTCCGTTACGTTCCGTTCCTTTCTTTTCCGTTCCTTTCTGTTCCGCTCCATTCCGTTCCACTCGGGTTGATTCAATTCCATTCTACTACATTCCATTCCGTTCCATTCAGTTCCGTTCCGTTCTAGTCGGGTTGATTCAATTCAATTCTATTTCACTCCATTCCATTCCATTCCATTCCATACCATTGTACTCGGGTTGATTCCATTCCATTCCATTCCATTCCATTCCATTCCATTCCAATCCATTCCACTCGGGTTGATTCCATTCTGTTCCGTTCTATCCCGTCCCGTCCCGTCCCGTCTCGTCCCGTCCCGTCCCGTCCCGTTCCGTTCTACTCGGGTTGATTCCATTCCATTCCGTTCCGTTCCTTTCCGTTGCATTCCGTACCGTACCGTTCCATTCTGTTCTATTCCGTTCCGTTCTACTCGGGTTGATTCAATCCCATTCTATTCCATTCCTTCCCATTCCGTTCCATTCCGCTATGTTCCGCGTCGATCTACTCGGGTTGATTCAATTCCATTCTATTCCATTCCATTCCATTCCATTCCATTCCGTTCTACTCGGGTTGATTCCATTCCATTCCATTCCATTCCATTCCACTCGGGTTGATTCAATTCCATTGTATTCCTTTCCATTCCGTTCCGTTCCATTCAGTTCCTTTCCATTCCATTCCGTTCTACTCGGGTTGATTCAATTCAATTCTATTCCATTCCATTCCACTCCATTCCTTTCCATTCCATTCCATTGTACTCGGGTTGATTCCATTCCACTCCATTCCATTCCATTCCATTCCATTCCATTCCATTCCACTCCATTCCATTCCAATCCATTCCATTCTACTCGGGTTGATTCCATTCCATTCCATTCCATTACATTCCATTCCACTCGGGTTGATTTCATTCTGTTCCGTTCCATCCCGTCCCGTCCCGTTCCGTTCTACTCGGGTTGATTCCATTCCGTTTCGCTCCTTTTCATTCCGTTCCGTTCTGTTCCATTCCGTTCCATTCTCCTCGGGTTGATTCAATTCCATTCTATTCCATTCCATTCCATTCCATTCCGTTCCGTTCCGCTATGTTCCGCGTCGATCTACTCGGGTTGATTCAATTCCATTCTATTCCATTCCATTCCATTCCATTCCATTCCATTCCACTCGGGTTGATTCAATTCCATTGTATTCCTTTCCATTCCGTTCCGTTCCATTCAGTTCCTTTCCATTCCATTCCGTTCTACTCGGGTTGATTCAATTCAATTCTATTCCATTCCATTCCACTCCATTCCATTCCATTCCATTCCATTGTACTCGGGTTGATTCCATTCCACTCCATTCCATTCCATTCCATTCCATTCCATTCCATTCCATTCCATTCCATTCCATTCCACTCCATTCCATTCCAATCCATTCCATTCTACTCGGGTTGATTCCATTCCATTCCATTCCATTACATTCCATTCCATTCCACTCGGGTTGATTTCATTCTGTTCCGTTCCGTCCCGTCCCGTCCCGTTCCGTTCTACTCGGGTTGATTCCATTCCGTTTCGTTCCGTTTCGTTCCGTTCCGTTCTGTTCCATTCCGTTCCATTCTCCTCGGGTTGATTCAATTCCATTCTATTCCATTCCATTCCATTCCATTCCGTTCCGTTCCGCTATGTTCCGCGTCGATCTACTCGGGTTGATTCAATTCCATTCTATTCCATTCCACTCCATTCCATTCCAATCCATCCCGTTCCGCTATGTTCCACGTCGATCTACTCGGGTTGATTCCATTCCATTGTATTCCATTCCATTCCATTCCATTCAATTCCATTCCATTCCATCCCATCCCATCCCGTTCCGTTCCGTTCCATTCCATTCCATTCCATTGCATTCTACTCGGCTTGATTCCATTCCGTTCCATTCCATTCCGTTCCGTCCCATCCTGACCCATCCCGTCCCATGCTGTCCCATCCCTTCCCATCCCGTTCCGTTCTACTCGTGTTGATTCCATACCGCTCCGATCCTTTCCGTTCCGTTCCGTTCCTTTCCTTTCCTTTCTGTTCCGCTCCTTTCCGTTCCACTCGGGTTGATTTAATTCCATTCTACTACATTCCATTCCGTTCCACTACTTTCCGCATTGTTTTACTAGGGTTGATTCAATTCCATTCTATTCCATTGAATTCCATTCCATTCTGTTCCATTCCATTCCGTTCTACTGGGGTTGATTCCATTCCATTCCATTCCATTCCATTCCATTCCACTCGGGTTGATTCAATTCCATTCTATTCCATTCCATTCCGTTCCATTCCGTTCCGTTCCATTCCGTTCCGTTCCATTCCGTTCCGTTCGGTTCCGTTACGTTCTAGTCGGGTTGATTCAATTCAATTCTATTTCATTCCATTCCATTCCATTCCATTGCATTCCATTCCATTCCATTCCATTCCATTCCATTCCATTCCATTCCAACCAATTCCATTCCATTCCGTTGTACTCGGGTTGATTCCATTCCATTCCATTCCATTCCATTCCATTCCATTCCATTCCATTCCACTCCATTCCATTCCGTTCCATTCCAATCCATTCTACTCGGGTTGATTCCATTCTGTTCCGTTGCATCCCATCCCGTCCCGTCCCGTCTCTTCCCGTCCCGTCCCGTCCCGTTCCGTTCTACTCGGGTTGATTCCATTCCATTCCGTTCCATTCCGTTCCTTTCCGTTGCATTCCATTCCGTACCGTTCCATTCTGTTCTATTCCGTTCCGTTCTACTCGGGTTGATTCAATTCCATTCTATTCCATTCCTTTCCATTCCGTTCCATTCCGCTATGTTCCGCGTCGATCTACTCGGGTTGATTCAATTCCATTCTATTCCATTCCATTCCATTCCATTCCATTCCACTCGGGTTGATTCAATTCCATTATATTCCATTCCATTCCATTCCATTCCATTCCATTCCATTCCACTGCATTCCATTCCATTCCATTCCTTTCCTTTGCATTACATTCCATTCCATTCTTTTCTAATCATGTTGATTCCATTCCATTCCATTCACTTCCATTCCATTCAGTTCCATTCCATTCCATTGCATTCCGTTCTTCTCATGTTGATTCCATTCCATTCCATTCCATTCCATTCCATTCCTTTTCATTCCATTCCATTCTGTACTACTTGGGTTGATTCCATTCCGTTCCGCTCCGCTCCGTTCCGTCCAGTCCCAACATGTCCCATCCCGTTCTGTTCTACTTGGGTTGATTCCATTCCGTTCCATTCCATTCCGTTCCGTTCCGTTCCGTTCCTTTCGGTTCCGTTCCTTTCAATTCCGTTCCGTTCCGTTCCGTTCCTTTCCGTTCCGTTCCTTTGCATTCCATTCCTTTCCGTTCCACTCAGGTTGATTCAATTCCATTCTATTACCTTCCATTACATTCCGTTCCGTTCCGCTATGTTCCGTGTCGTTCTACTCGTGTTGATTCAATTCCATTCTATTCCATTGAATTCCATTCCATTCCATTCCGTTCTATTCGGGTTGATTCCATTCCATTCCATTCCATTCCATTCCATTCCATTCCATTCCATTCCGTTCCATTCCATTCTACTCGGGTTGATTCAAGCCCATTGCATTCCATTCCATTCCGTTGTTTTCCATTCCGTTCCGTTCCATTCCATTCCGTTCTACTCGGGTTGATTAAATTCAATTCTATTCCATTCCATTCCAATCCATTCCCTTCCATTGTACTCGGGTTGATTCCATTCCATTCCAATCCATTCCATTCCATTCCATTCCATTCCATTCCATTCCATTTCATTCCAGTCCAAGACATTCCATTCCATTCCATTCCATTCCACTCCATTCCATTCCATTCCACTCCATTCCATTTCATTCCAAACCATTCTATTCTACTCGGGTTGATTCCATTCCATTCCATTCCATTCCATTCCATTCCATTCCAATCCATTCCATTTCATTCCAAACCATTCCATTCTACTCGGGTTGATTCCATTCCATTTCATTCCATTCCATTCCATTCCATTCCACTCGGGTTGATTTCATTCTGTTCCGTTCCGTCCCGTCCCGTCCCGTTCCGTTCTACTCGGGTTGATTCCATTCCGTTTCGTTCCGTTCCGTTCCGTTCCGTTCTGTTCCATTCCGTTCCGTTCTCCTCGGGTTGATTCAATTCCATTCTATTCCATTCCATTCCATTCCATTCCGTTCCGTTCCGCTATGTTCCGCGTCGATCTACTCGGGTTGATTCAATTCCATTCTATTCCATTCCATTCCAATCCATCCCGTTCCGCTATGTTCCGCGTCGATCTACTCGGGTTGATTCCATTCCATTCTATTCCATTCCATTCCATTCCATTCCATTCCATTCCATTCCATTCCATCCCATCCCGTCCCGTTCCGTTCCATTCCATTCCATTCTATTCCATTGCATTCTACTCGGCTTGATTCCATTCCGTTCCATTCCATTCCGTTCCGTCCCATCCTGACCCGTCCCGTCCCATGCTGTCCCATCCCGTCCCGTCCCGTTCCGTTCTACTCGTGTTGATTCCATACCGTTCCGATCCTTTCCGTTCCGTTCTGTTCCTTTCCTTTCCGTTCCTTTCTGTTCCGCTCCGTTCCGTTCCACTCGGGTTGATTCAATTCCATTCTACTACATTCCATTCCGTTCCGCTACTTTCCGCATTGTTTTACTAGGGTTGATTCAATTCCATTCTATTCCATTGAATTCCATTCCATTCTGTTCCATTCCATTCCGTTCTACTGGGGTTGATTCCATTCCATTCCATTCCATTCCATTCCATTCCATTCCACTCGGGTTGATTCAATTCCATTCTATTCCATTCCATTCCGTTCCATTCCGTTCCGTTCCATTCCGTTCCGTTCCATTCCGTTCCGTTCGGTTCCGTTCCATTCTAGTCGGGTTGATTCAATTCAATTCTATTTCATTCCATTCCATTCCATTCAATTGCATTCCATTCCATTCCATTCCATTCCATTCCATTCCATTCCATTCCAACCAATTCCATTCCATTCCATTGTACTCGGGTTGATTCCATTCCATTCCATTCCATTCCATTCCATTCCATTCCATTCCATTCCACTCCATTCCATTCCGTTCCATTCCAATCCATTCTACTCGGGTTGATTCCATTCTGTTCCGTTCCATCCCGTCCCGTCCCGTCCCGTCTCGTCCCGTCCCGTCCCGTCCCGTTCCGTTCTACTCTGGTTGATTCCATTCCATTCCGTTCCATTCCGTTCCTTTCCGTTGCATTCCATTCCGTACCGTTCCATTCTGTTCTATTCCGTTCCGTTCTACTCGGGTTGATTCAATTCCATTCTATTCCATTCCTTTCCATTCCGTTCCATTCCGCTATGTTCCGCGTCGATCTACTCGGGTTGATTCAATTCCATTCTATTCCATTCCATTCCATTCCATTCCATTCCACTCGGGTTGATTCAATTCCATTATATTCCATTCCATTCCATTCCATTCCATTCCATTCCACTGCATTCCATTCCATTCCATTCCTTTCCTTTGCATTACATTCCATTCCATTCTTTTCTAATCATGTTGATTCCATTCCATTCCATTCACTTCCATTCCATTCAGTTCCATTCCATTCCATTGCATTCCGTTCTTCTCATGTTGATTCCATTCCATTCCATTCCATTCCATTCCGTTACGTTCCGCTCCATTCGGTTCCGTTCAATTCCATTCCATTCCATTCCACTCGGGTTGATTCCATTCCATTAAATTCCATTCCATTCCATTCCATTGCATTCCATTCCATTATACTCGGGTTGATTGCATTCCATTCCGTTGCATTCCATTCCATTCCATTCCATTCCATTCCATTACATTCCATTCCTATCCATTCTACTCGGGTTGATTCCATTCTGTTCCTTTCCATCCCGTCCCGTCCCGTCCTGTCTCATCCCGTCCCGTCCCATCCTGTTCCGTTCTACT
Source organism: Gorilla gorilla gorilla (assembly GCF_029281585.2). Taxonomy (NCBI): domain Eukaryota; kingdom Metazoa; phylum Chordata; class Mammalia; order Primates; family Hominidae; genus Gorilla; species Gorilla gorilla. The sequence continues at coordinate 61,773,354 of NC_073239.2, forward strand.
CGGGTTGATTCCATTCCATTCCGTTCCATTCCGTTCCTTTCCGTTGCATTCCGTTCCGTACCGTTCCATTCTGTTCTGTTCCGTTCCGTTCTACTCGGGTTGATTCAATTCCATTCTATTCCATTCCTTTCCATTCCATTCCATTCCGCTCTGTTCCGCGTCGATCTACTCGGGTTGATTCCATTCCATTCCATTCCATTCCATTCCATTCCATTCCATTCTACTCAGGTTGATTCCATTCCATTCCATTCCATTCCTTTCCATTCCATTCCATTCCATTCTATTCCACTCCGTTGCATTCCATTCCGTTCTACTCGGGTTGATTCCATTCTCTTCCATTCCGTTCCATTCCATTCCATTCCATTCCATTCCATTCCATTCCATTCCATTCCATTCCATTCCATTCCATTCTATTCCATTGAATTCCTTTCCATTCCATTCCATTCCATTCCATTCCATTCCATTCCATTCCATTCCATTCCATTCCATTCCATTCCATTCCATTCCATTCCATTCCGTTCTACTCGGGTTGATTCCATTCCATTCCATTCCATTCCATTCCATTCCATTCCATTCCATTCCATTCTACTCGGGTTGATTCAATTCCAATCTATTCCATTCCATTTCGTTCCTTTTAATTCCGTTCTTTTGTACTCTTGTTTATTCAATTCCATTCTATTGCATTCCATCCCATTCCATTCCACTCCATTCCATTCCGTTAAATTATGGTTGATCATTCCATTCCATTCCATTCCATTCCATTCCATTCCATTCCATTCCATTCCGTTCCGATCCGTTCCGTTCCATCCGGTCCCGACCCGTCCTGTCCCGTTCCGTCCCGTCCCGAGCCTTCCTGTCCCGTTCTGTTCTACTCGGGTTGATTCCATTCGGTTCCGTTCCGTTCCTTTCCATGCCGTTCCTTTCCGTTCCGTTCTGTTCCGTTCAACTCGAGTTGATTCAGTTCCATTCTATTATATTAAATTATATTCCGTTCCGTTCCGCTACGTTCTGCCTCGTTCTACTCGGGTTGATTCAGGTCCATTCTATTCCATTGAATTCCATTCCATTCCATTCCATTCCATTCCGTTCTACTCGGGTTGATTCCATTCCATTCCATTCCATTCCATGCCATTCCATTCCATTCCATTCCACTCGGGTTGATTCAATTCCATTGTATTCCTTTCCATTCCGTTCCGTTCCATTCAGTTCCTTTCCATTCCATTCCGTTCTACTCGGGTTGATTCAATTCAATTCTATTCCATTCCATTCCATTTCATTCCATTCCATTCCATTCCATTGTACTCGGGTTGATTCCATTCCATTCCATTCCATTCCCTTCCATTCCAGTCCATTCCATTCCATTCCAGTCCATTCCATTCCATTCTACTCGGGTTGATTCCATTCCACTGCATTCCATTCCATTCCTTTCCACTCCATTCCACTCCATTCCATTCCAATCCATTCCATTCTACTCGGGTTGATTCCATTCCATTCTATTCCATTCCATTCCACTCGGGTTGATGTCATTCTGTTCCGTTCCGTTCCGTCCCGTCCCGTTCCGTTCTACTCGGGTTGATTCCATTCCAATTCGTTCCATTCCGTTCCGTTCTGTTCCATTCCATTCCGTTCTCCTCGGGTTGATTCAATTCCATTCTATTCCATTCCATTCCATTCCATTCCGTTCCGTTCCACTATGTTCCGCGTCGATCTACTCGTGTTGATTCAATTCCATTCTATTCCATTCCATTCCTTTCCAATCCATCCCGTTCCGCTATGTTCCGCGTCGATCTACTCGAGTTGATTCCATTCCATTCTATTCCTTTCCATTCCATTCCATTCCGTTCCATTCCATTCCATTCCATTTCATTCCATCCTATCCCATCCCATTAAATTCCATTCCATTCCATTCCGTTCCATTGCATTCTACTCTGGTTGATTCCATTCCGTTCCATTCCATTCCGTTCCGTCCCATCCTGACCCGTCCCGTACCGTGATGTCCCATTCCGTCCCGTCCCGTTCCGTTCTACTCGTGTTGATTCCATAGCGTTCCGATCCTTTCCGTTACGTTCCGTTCCTTTCCTTTCCGTTCCTTTCTGTTCCGCTCCGTTCCGTTCCACTCGGGTTGATTAAATTCCATTCTACTACATTCCATTCCGTTCCATTCAGTTCCTTTCCGTTTTGTCGGGTTGATTCAATTCAATTCTATTTCATTCCATTCCATTCCATTCCATTCCATTCCATTCCATTCCATTCCATTCCATTCCATTTCATTGTACTCGGGTTGATTCCATTCCATTCCATTCCATTCCATTCCATTCCAATCCATTCCACTCGGGTTGATTCCTTTCTGTTCCGTTCTATCCCGTCCCGTCCCGTCCCGTCTCGTCCCGTCCCGTCCCGTCCCGTTCCGTTCTACTCGGGTTGATTCCATTCCATTCCGTTCCGTTCCTTTCCGTTGCATTCCGTTCCGTACCGTTCCATTCTGTTCTATTCCGTTCCGTTCTACTCGGGTTGATTCAATTCCATTCTATTCCATTCCTTTCCATTCCGTTCCATTCCACTATGTTCCGCGTCGATCTACTCGGGTTGATTCAATTCCATTCTATTCCATTCCATTCCATTCCATTCCATTCCGTTCTACTCGGGTTGATTCCATTCCATTCCATTCCATTCCATTCCACTCGGGTTGATTCAATTCCATTGTATTCCTTTCCATTCCGTTCCATTCCATTCAGTTCCTTTCCATTCCATTCCGTTCTACTCGGGTTGATTCAATTCAATTCTATTCCATTCCATTCCACTCCATTCCATTCCATTCCATTCCATTGTACTCGGGTTGATTCCATTCCACTCCATTCCATTCCATTCCATTCCATTCAACTCCATTCCATTCCAATCCATTCCATTCTACTCGGGTTGATTCCATTCCATTCCATTCCATTCCATTCCACTCGGGTTGATTTCATTCTGTTCCGTTCCATCCCGTCCCGTCCCGTTCCATTCTACTCGGGTTGATTCCATTCCGTTTCGTTCCGTTTCATTCCGTTCCATTCTGTTCCATTCCGTTCCATTCTCCTCGGGTTGATTCAATTCCATTCTATTCCATTCCATTCCATTCCATTCCGTTCCGTTCCGCTATGTTCCGCGTCGATCTACTCGGGTTGTTTCAATTCCATTCTATTCCATTCCATTCCATTCCATTCCAATCCATCCCGTTCCGCTATGTTCCGCGTCGATCTACTCGGGTTGATTCCATTCCATTCTATTCCATTCCATTCCATTCCATTCCATTCCATTCCATTCCATCCCATCCCATCCCATTCCGTTCCGTTCCATTCCACTCCATTCCATTGCATTCTACTCGGCTTGATTCCATTCTATTCCATTCCATTCCATTGTACTCGGGTTGATTCCATTCCATTCCGTTCCATTCCATTCCATTCCATTCCATTCCATTCCAATCCATTCTACTCGGGTTGATTCCATTCTGTTCCTTTCCATCCCGTCCCGTCCCGTCCCGTCTCATCCCGTCCCGTCCCGTCCTGTTCCGTTCTACTCGGGTTGATTCCATTCCATTCCATTCCATTCCGTTCCTTTCCGTTGCATTCCGTTCTGTACCGTTGCATTCTGTTCTGTTCCATTCCATTCTACTCGGGTTGATTCAATTCCATTCTATTCCATTCCTTTCCATTCCGTTCCATTCCGCTATGTTCCGCGTCGATCTACTCGGGTTGATTCAATTCCATTCTATTCCATTCCATTCCATTCCATTCCATTCCATTCCATTCCACTCGGGTTGTTTCAATTCCATTATATTCCATTCCATTCCTTTCCATTGCATTCCACTGCATTCCATTCCATTCCATTCACTTCCTTTCCTTTGCATTACATTCCATTCCATTCTTTTCTAATCTTGTTGATTCCATTCGATTCCATTCACTTCCATTCCATTCAGTTCCATTCCATTCCATTGCATTCCGTTCTTCTCATGTTGATTCCATTCCATTCCATTTTATTCCATTCCATTCCTTTCCGCTCCATTCCATTCCATTCCATTCTATTCCATTCCATTCTACTCGGGTTGATTCCATTCCATTAAATTCCATTCCATTCCATTCCATTGCATTCCATTCCGTTCTACTCGGGTTGATTCCATTCCATTCCGTTCCATTCCATTCCATTCCAATCCATTCCATTCTATTCCAATCCAATCCATTCCATTCCATTCCATTCCATTCCATTCCATTCCATTCCATTCCATTCCATTCCATTCCATTCCATTCCATTCTACTCTGTTTCATTCAATTCCATTCTATTCAGTTCCATTCCATTCCGTTCCATTCCATTCCACTCCGTTCCGTTCCATTCTGCTCGGGTTGATTCAACTCAATTCTATTCCATTCCATTCCATTCCATTCCATTCCATTCCATTCCATTCCATTCCATTCCTTTCTATTCTCTTCCATTCCAATCCTTTCTATTCTACTCATGTTGATTCCATGCCATTCCATTCCGTTCCATTCCATTCCATTCCATTCCATTCCATTCCATTCCATTCTATTCCATTCTACTCGGGTTGAATCAATTCCATTCTATTCCATTCCATTCCTTTCCATTCCATTCCATTCCATTCCTTTGTACTCAGGTTGATTCCAATCCATTCCATTCCATTCCATTCCATTCCATTCCATTCCTTTCCATTCCATTCCATTCCATTCCATTCCATTCCATTCCATTCCAATCCATTCCATTCTACCCGGGTTGACTCCATTCCATTCCGTTCCATTCCATTCCATTCCATTCTACTTGGGTTGATTCCATTCTGTTCCGTTCCGTCCCGTCACGTCCCATCCTGTTCCGTTCTACTCGGGTTGATTCCATTCCATTCCGTTCCGTTCCGCTATGTTCCGCATAGACCTAGTCGGGTCGATTCAATTCCATTCTATTCCATTCCATTCCTTTCAATTCCATTCCATTCCATTCCATTCCATTCCTTTTCATTCCATTCCATTCTGTACTACTTGGGTTGATTCCATTCCGTTCCGCTCCGCTCCGTTCCGTCCAGTCCCAACATGTCCCATCCCGTTCTGTTCTACTCGGGTTGATTCCATTCCGTTCCATTGCATTCCGTTCCGTTCCGTTCCGTTCCTTTCGGTTCCGTTCCTTTCAATTCCGTTCCGTTCCGTTCCGTTCCTTTCAGTTCCGTTCCTTTGCATTCCATTCCTTTCCGTTCCACTCGGGTTGATTCAATTCCATTATATTACCTTCCATTACATTCTGTTCCGTTCCGCTATGTTGAGTGTCATTCTACTCGTGTTGATTCAATTCCATTCTATTCCATTGAATTCCATTCCATTCCATTCCGTTCTATTCGGGTTGATTCCATTCCATTCCATTCCATTCCATTCCATTCCGTTCCATTCCATTCTACTCGGGTTGATTCAAGCCCATTGCATTCCATTCCATTCCGTTATTTTCCATTCCGTTCCATTCCGTTCTACTCGGGTTGATTAAATTCAATTCTATTCCATTCCATTCCAATCCATTCCCTTCCATTGTACTCGGGTTGATTCCATTCCATTCCATTCCATTCCATTCCATTCCATTCCATTCCAGTCCAGTACATTCCATTCCATTCCATTCCATTCCATTCCATTCCACTCCATTCCATTTCATTCCAAACCATTCTATTCTACTCGGGTTGATTCCATTCCATTCCATTCCATTCCATTCCATTCCATTCCATTCCAATCCATTCCATTTCATTCCAAACCATTCCATTCTACTCGGGTTGATTCCATTCCATTTCATTCCATTCCATTCCATTCCATTCCACTCGGGTTGATTTCATTCTGTTCCGTTCCGTCCCGTCCCGTCCCGTTCCGTTCTACTCGGGTTGATTCCATTCCGTTTCGTTCCGTTCCGTTCCGTTCCGTTCTGTTCCATTCCGTTCCGTTCTCCTCGGGTTGATTCAATTCCATTCTATTCCATTCCATTCCATTCCATTCCGTTCCGTTCCGCTATGTTCAGCGTCGATCTACTCGGGTTGATTCAATTCCATTCTATTCCATTCCATTCCATTCCAATCCATCCCGTTCCGCTATGTTCCGCGTCGATCTACTCGGGTTGATTCCATTCCATTCTATTCCATTCCATTCCATTCCATTCCATTCCATTCCATTCCATTCCATCCCATCCCGTCCCGTTCCGTTCCGTTCCATTCCATTCCATTCCATTGCATTCTACTCGGCTTGATTCCATTCCGTTCCATTCCATTCCGTTCCGTCCCATCCTGACCCGTCCCGTTCCATGCTGTCCCATCCCGTCCCGTCCCGTTCCGTTCTACTCGTGTTGATTCCATACCGTTCCGATCCTTTCCGTTCAGTTCTGTTCCTTTCCTTTCCGTTCCTTTCTGTTCCGCTCCGTTCCGTTCCACTCGGGTTGATTCAATTCCATTCTACTACATTCCATTCCGTTCCGCTACTTTCCGCATTGTTTTACTAGGGTTGATTCAATTCCATTCTATTCCATTGAATTCCATTCCATTCTGTTCCATTCCATTCCGTTCTACTGGGGTTGATTCCATTCCATTCCATTCCATTCCATTCCATTCCACTCGGGTTGATTCAATTCCATTCTATTCCATTCCATTCCGTTCCATTCCGTTCCGTTCCATTCCGTTCCGTTCGGTTCCGTTCCATTCTAGTCGGGTTGATTCAATTCAATTCTATTTCATTCCATTCCACTCCATTCCATTGCATTCCATTCCATTCCATTCCATTCCAATCCATTCCATTCCAACCAATTCCATTCCATTCCGTTGTACTCGGGTTGATTCCATTCCATTCCATTCCATTCCATTCCATTCCATTCCATTCCATTCCATTCCATTCCGTTCCATTCCATTCCACTCCATTCCATTCCGTTCCATTCCAATCCATTCTACTCGGGTTGATTCCATTCTGTTCCGTTCCATCCCGTCCCGTCCCGTCCCGTCTCGTCCCGTCCCGTCCCGTCCCGTTTCGTTCTACTCGGGTTGATTCCATTCCATTCCGTTCCATTCCGTTCCTTTCCGTTGCATTCCATTCCGTACCGTTCCATTCTGTTCTATTCCGTTCCGTTCTACTCGGGTTGATTCAATTCCATTCTATTCCATTCCTTTCCATTCCGTTCCATTCCGCTATGTTCCGCGTCGATCTACTCAAGTTGATTCAATTCCATTCTATTCCATTCCATTCCATTCCATTCCATTCCACTCGGGTTGATTCAATTCCATTATATTCCATTCCATTCCATTCCATTCCACGGCATTCCATTCCATTCCATTCCTTTCCTTTGCATTAAATTCCATTCCATTCTTTTCTAATCATGTTGATTCCATTCCATTCCATTCACTTCCATTCCATTCAGTTCCATTCCATTCCATTGCATTCCGTTCTTCTCATGTTGATTCCATTCCATTCCATTCTATTCCATTCCATTCCGTTCTGCTCCATTCCGTTCCATTCCATTCTATTCCATTCCATTCTACTCGGGTTGATTCCATTCCATTAAAATCCATTCCATTCCATTCCATTGCATTCCATTCCGTTCTACTCAGGTTGATTCCATTCCATTCCGTTCCATTCCATTCCATTCCATTCCATTCCATTCTATTCCAATCCATTCCATTCCATTCCATTCCATTCCATTCCATTCCATTCCATTCCATTCCATTCCATTCCATTCCATTCCATTCTACTCTGTTTCATTCAATTCCATTCTATTCAGTTCCATTCCATTCCTTTCTATTCTACTCTGGTTGATTCCATTCCATTCCATTCCATTCCATTCCATTCCATTCCATTCCATTCCATTCCATTCTATTCCATTCCAATCCTTTCTATTCTACTCATGTTGATTCCATTCCATTCCATTCCGTTCCATTCCATTCCACTCCATTCCATTCCATTCTATTCCATTCTACTCGGGTTGAATCAATTCCATTCTATTCCATTCCATTCCTTTCCATTCCATTCCATTCCATTCCTTTGTACTCGGGTTGATTCCAATCCATTCCATTCCATTCAATTCCATTCCATTCCATTCCATTCCATTCCATTCCATTCCAATCCATTCCATTCTACCCGGGTTGACTCCATTCCATTCCATTCCATTCCATTCCATTCCATTCCATTCCATTCCATTCCATTCCATTCCATTCCATTCTACTTGGGTTGATTCCATTCTGTTCCGTTCCGTCCCGTCACGTCCCATCCTGTTCCGTTCTACTCGGGTTGATTCCATTCCATTCCGTTCCGTTCCTCTATGTTCCGCATAGACCTAGTCGGGTCGATTCAATTCCATTCTATTCCATTCCATTCCTTTCAATTCCATTCCATTCCATTCCATTCCATTCCTTTTCATTCCATTCCATTCTGTACTACTTGGGTTGATTCCATTCCGTTCCGCTCCGCTCCGTTCCGTCCAGTCCCAACATGTCCCATCCCATTCTGTTCTACTCGGGTTGATTCCATTCCGTTCCATTGCATTCCGTTCCGTTCCATTCCGTTCCTTTCGGTTCCGTTCCTTTCAATTCCGTTCCGTTCCGTTCCGTTCCTTTCGGTTCCGTTCCTTTGCATTCCATTCCTTTCCGATCCATTCGGGTTGATTCAATTCCATTCTATTACCTTCCATTACATTCTGTTCCGTTCCGCTATGTTCCGTGTCATTCTACTCGTGTTGATTCAATTCCATTCTATTCCATTGAATTCCATTCCATTCCATTCCGTTCTATTCGGGTTGATTCCATTCCATTCCATTCCATTCCATTCCATTCCATTCCGTTCCATTCCATTCTACTCGGGTTGATTCAAGCCCATTGCATTCCATTCCATTCCGTTATTTTCCATTCCGTTCCATTCCGTTCTACTCGGGTTGATTAAATTCAATTCTATTCCATTCCATTCCAATCCATTCCCTTCCATTGTACTCGGGTTGATTCCATTCCACTCCATTCCATTCCATTCCATTCCATTCCATTCCAGTCCAGTACATTCCATTCCATTCCATTCCATTCCATTCCACTCCATTCCATTTCATTCCAAACCATTCTATTCTACTCGGGTTGATTCCATTCCATTCCATTCCATTCCATTCCATTCCAATCCTTTCCATTTCATTCCAAACCATTCCATTCTACTCGGGTTGATTCCGTTCCATTTCATTCCATTCCATTCCATTCCATTCCACTCGGGTTGATTTCATTCTGTTCCGTTCCGTCCCGTCCCGTCCCGTTCCGTTCTACTCGGGTTGATTCCATTCCGTTTCGTTCCGTTCCGTTCCGTTCCGTTCTGTTCCATTCCGTTCCGTTCTCCTCGGGTTGATTCAATTCCATTCTATTCCATTCCATTCCATTCCATTCCATTCCGTTCCGCTATGTTCCGCGTCGATCTACTCGGGTTGATTCAATTCCATTCTATTCCATTCCATTCCATTCCAATCCATCCCGTTCCGCTATGTTCCGCGTCGATCTACTCGGGTTGATTCCATTCCATTCTATTCCATTCCATTCCATTCCATTCCATTCCATTCCATTCCATCCCATCCCATCCCGGTCCGTTCCGTTCCATTCCATTCCATTCCATTGCATTCTACTCGGCTTGATTCCATTCCGTTCCATTCCATTCCGTTCCGTCCCATCCTGACCCGTCCCGTCCCATGCTGTCCCATCCCGTCCCGTCCCGTTCCGTTCTACTCGTGTTGATTCCATACCGTTCCGATCCTTTCCGTTCAGTTCTGTTCCTTTCCTTTCCGTTCCTTTCTGTTCCGCTCCGTTCCGTACCTCTCGGGTTGATTCAATTCCATTCTACTACATTCCATTCCGTTCCGCTACTTTCCGCATTGTTTTACTAGGGTTGATTCAATTCCATTGTATTCCATTGAATTCCATTCCATTCTGTTCCATTCCATTCCGTTCTACTGGGGTTGATTCCATTCCATTCCATTCCATTCCATTCCATTCCACTCGGGTTGATTCAATTCCATTCTATTCCATTCCATTCCGTTCCATTCCGTTCCGTTCCGTTCCGTTCCGTTCGGTTCCGTTCCATTCTAGTCGGGTTGATTCAATTCAATTCTATTTCATTCCATTCCACTCCATTCCATTGCATTCCATTCCATTCCATTGCATTCCAATCCATTCCATTCCAACCAATTCCATTCCATTCCGTTGTACTCGGGTTGATTCCATTCCATTCCATTCCATTCCATTCCATTCCATTCCATTCCACTCCATTCCATTCCGTTCCATTCCAATCCATTCTACTCGGGTTGATTCCATTCTGTTCCGTTCCATCCCGTCCCGTCCCGTCCCGTCTCGTCCCGTCCCGTCCCGTCCCGTTCCGTTCTACTCGGGTTGATTCCATTCCATTCCGTTCCTTTCCGTTGCATTCCATTCCGTACCGTTCCATTCTGTTCTATTCCGTTCCGTTCTACTCGGGTTGATTCAATTCCATTCTATTCCATTCCTTTCCATTCCGTTCCATTCCGCTATGTTCCGCGTCGATCTACTCAGGTTGATTCAATTCCATTCTATTCCATTCCATTCCATTCCATTCCATTCCACTCGGGTTGATTCAATTCCATTATATTCCATTCCAATCCATTCCATTCCACTGCATTCCATTCCATTCCATTCCTTTCCTTTGCATTACATTCCATTCCATTCTTTTCTAATCATGTTGATTCCATTCCATTCCATTCACTTCCATTCCATTCAGTTCCATTCCATTCCATTGCATTCCGTTCTTCTCATGTTGATTCCATTCCATTCCATTCTATTCCATTCCATTCCGTTCCGCTCCATTCCGTTCCATTCCATTCTATTCCATTCCATTCTACTCGGGTTGATTCCATTCCATTAAAATCCATTCCATTCCATTCCATTGCATTCCATTCCGTTCTACTCAGGTTGATTCCATTCCATTCCGTTCCATTCCATTCCATTCCAATCCATTCCATTCTATTCCAATCCATTCCATTCCATTCCATTCCATTCCATTCCATTCCATTCCATTCCATTCCATTCTACTCTGTTTCATTCAATTCCATTCTATTCAGTTCCATTCCATTCCTTTCTATTCTACTCTGGTTGATTCCATTCCATTCCATTCCATTCCATTCCATTCCATTCCACTCGGGTTGATTCAATTCCATTGTATTCCTTTCCATTCCGTTCCGTTCCATTCAGTTCCTTTCCATTCCATTCCGTTCTACTCGGGTTGATTCAATTCAATTCTATTCCATTCCATTCCATTCCACTCCATTCCATTCCATTCCATTCAATTGTACTCGGGTTGATTCCATTCCACTCCATTCCATTCCATTCCATTCCATTCCATTCCATTCCATTCCATTCCACTCCATTCCATTCCATTCCATTCCATTCCACTCGGGATGATTTCATTCTGTTCCGTTCCATCCCGTCCCGTCCTGTCCCGTTCTACTCGGGTTGATTCCATTCCGTTTTGGTCCGTTTCGTTCCGTTCTGTTCTGTTCCATTCCATTCCATTCTCCTCGGGTTCATTCAATTCCATTCTATTCCATTCCATTCCATTCCATTCCATTCCATTCCGTTCCGTTCTGCTATGTTCCGCGTCGATCTACTCGGGTTGATTCAATTCCATTCTATTCCATTCCATTCCATTCCATTCCAATCCATCCCGTTCCGCTATGTTCCACGTCGATCTACTTGGGTTGATTCCATTCCATTCTATTCCGTTCCATTCCATTCCATTCCATTCCATTCCATCCCATCCCATCCCATCCCATTCCGTTCCGTTCCATTCCATTCCATTCCATTGCATTCTACTCGGCTTGATTCCATTCCGTTCCATTCCATTCCGTTCCGTCCCATCCTGACCCGTCCCGTCCCATGCTGTCCCATCCCGTCCCATCCCATTCCGTTCTACTCGTGTTGATTCCATACCGCTCCGATCCTTTCCGTTCCGTTCCGTTCCTTTCCTTTCCGTTCCTTTCTGTTCCACTCCGTTCCATTCCACTCGGGTTGATTCAATTCCATTCTACTACATTCCATTCCGTTCCACTACTTTCCGCATTGTTTTACTAGGGTTGATTCAATTCCATTCTATTCCATTGAATTCCATTCCATTCTGTTCCATTCCATTCCTTTCTACTGGGGTTGATTCCATTCCATTCCATTCCATTCCATTCCATTCCATTCTATTCCATAGAATTCCATTCCATTCCATTCCATTCCATTCCATTCCATTCCATTCCGTTCTACTCGGGTTGATTCCATTCCATTCCATTCCATTCCATTCCATTCCATTCCATTCCATTCCATTCCATTCCATTCCATTCCGTTCTACTCGGGTTGATTCAATTCCATTCTATTCCATTCCATTTCGTTCCTTTTAATTCCGTTCTGTTGTACTCTTGTTTATTCAATTCCATTCTATTGCATTATATCCCATTCCATTCCACTCCATTCCATTCCGTTAAACTATGGTTGATCATTCCATTCCATTTATTCCATTCCATTCCATTCCGTTCCCTTCCGTTCCATTCCATTCCACTCCATTCCATTCCATTCCATTCCATTCTGTTCCATTCCGTTCCATTCCATTCCATTCCATTCCGTTGTACTCGGGTTAATTCCATTCCATTCCATTCCATTCCGTTCTACTCGGCTTAATTCCATTCCGTTCCGATCCGTTCCGTTCCATACGGTCCCGACCCGTCCTGTCCCGTTCCGTCCCGTCCCGGGCTGTCCTGTCCCGTTCTGTTCTACTCGGGTTGATTCCATTCGGTTCTGTTCCGTTCCTTTCCACGCCGTTCCTTTCCGTTCCGTTCTGTTACGTTCAACTCGATTTGATTCAATTCCATTCTATTATATTCCATTATATTCCGTTCCGTTCCGCTACGTTCCGCCTCGTTCTACTCGGGTTGATTCAGTTCCATTCTATTCCATTGAATTCCATAGCATTCCATTCTATTCCATTCCGTTCTACTCGGGTTGATTCCATTCCATTCCATTCCATTCCATGCCATTCCATTCCATTCCATTCCACTCGGGTTGATTCAATTCCATTGTATTCCTTTCCATTCCGTTCCGTTCCATTCAGTTCCTTTCCATTCCATTCCGTTCTACTCGGGTTGATTCAATTCAATTCTATTCCATTCCATTCCATTTCATTCCATTCCATTCCATTCCATTGTACTCGGGTTGATTCCATTCCATTCCATTCCATTCCATTCCATTCCAGTCCATTCCATTCCATTCCAGTCCATTCCATTCCATTCTACTCGGGTTGATTCCATTCCACTGCATTCCATTCCATTCCATTCCACTCCATTCCACTCCATTCCGTTCCAATCCATTCCATTCTACTCGGGTTGATTCCATTCCATTCTATTCCATTCCATTCCACTCGGGTTGATGTCATTCTGTTCCGTTCCGTTCCGTCCCGTCCCGTTCCGTTCTACTCGGGTTGATTCCATTCCTATTTGTTCCATTCCGTTCCGTTCTGTTCCATTCCATTCCGTTCTCCTCGGGTTGATTCAATTCCATTCTATTCCATTCCATTCCATTCCATTCCGTTCCGTTCCGCTATGTTCCGCGTCGATCTACTCGTGTTGATTCAATTCCATTCTATTCCATTCCATTCCATTCCTTTCCAATCCATCCCGTTCCGCTATGTTCCGCGTCGATCTACTCGGGTTGATTCCATTCCATTCTATTCCTTTCCATTCCATTCCAATCCGTTCCATTCCATTCCATTCCATTCCATTCCATTCCATTCCATTTCATTCCATCCTATCCCATCCCATTAAATTCCATTCCATTCCATTCCGTTCCATTGCATTCTACTCTGGTTGATTCCATTCCGTTCCATTCCATTCCGTTCCGTCCCATCCTGACCCATCCCGTCCCTTGATGTCCCATCCCGTCCCGTCCCGTTCCGTTCTACTCGTGTTGATTCCATAGCATTCCGATCCTTTCCGTTACGTTCCGTTCCTTTCCTTTCCGTTCCTTTCTGTTCCGCTCCGTTCCGTTCCACTCGGGTTGATTCAATTCCATTCTACTACATTCCATTCCGTTCCATTCAGTTCCGTTCCGTTCTAGTCGGGTTGATTCAATTCAATTCCATTCCATTCCATTCCATTCCATTCCATTCCAATCCATTCTAATCGGGTTGATTACATTCTGTTCCGTTCTATCCCGTCCCGTCCCGTCTCGTCCCGTCCCGTCCCGTCCCGTTCCGTTCTACTCGGGTTGATTCCATTCCATTCCGTTTCGTTCGTTTCCGTTGCATTCCGTTCCGTACCGTTCCATTCTGTTCTATTCCGTTCCGTTCTACTCGGGTTGATGCAATTCCATTCTATTCCATTCCTTTCCATTCCGTTCCATTCCGCTATGTTCCGCGTCGATCTACTCAGGTTGATTCAATTCCATTCTATTCCATTCCATTCCATTCCATTCTACTCGGGTTGATTCCATTCCATTCCATTCCTTTCCATTCCACTCGGGTTGATTCAATTCCATTGTATTCCTTTCCATTCCGTTCCCATCCATTCAGTTCCTTTCCATTCCATTCCGTTCTACTCGGCTTGATTCAATTCAATTCTATTCCATTCCATTCCACTCCATTCCATTCCATTCCATTCCATTGTACTCGGGTTGATTCCATTCCACTCCATTCCATTCCATTCCATTCCATTCCATTCCATTCCATTCCATTCCATTCCACTCCATTCCATTCCAATCCATTCCATTCTACTCGGGTTGATTCCATTCCATTCCATTCCATTCCATTCCATTCCATTCCATTCCACTCGGGTTGATTTCATTCTGTTCCGTTCCATCCCGTCCCGTCCCGTTCCGTTCTACTCAGGTTGATTCCATTCCGTTTCGTTCCGTTTCGTTCCGTTCCGTTCTGTTCCATTCCGTTCCATTCTCCTCGGGTTGATTCAATTCCATTCTATTCCATTCCATTCCATTCCATTCCGTTCCGTTCCGCTATGTTCCGCGTCGATCTACTCGTGTTGATTCAATTCCATTCTATTCCATTCCATTCCATTCCATTCCAATCCATCCCGTTCCGCTATGTTCCGCGTCGATCTACTCGGGTTGATTCCATTCCATTCTATTCCATTCCATTCCATTCCATTCCATTCCATCCCATCCCATTCCATTCCATTCCATCCCATCCCATCCCATTCCGTTCCGTTCCATTCCATTCCATTCCATTGCATTCTACTCGGCTTGATTCCATTCCGTTCCATTCCATTCCGTTCCGTCCCATCCTGACCCGTCCCGTCCCATGCTGTCCCATCCCGTCCCGTCCCGTTCCGTTCTACTCGTGTTGATTCCATACCGCTCCGATCCTTTCCGTTCCGTTCCGTTCCTTTCCTTTCCGTTCCTTTCTGTTCCGCTCCGTTCCGTTCCACTCAGGTTGATTCAATTCCATTCTACTACATTCCATTCCGTTCCGCTACTTTCCGCATTGTTTTACTAGGGTTGATTCAATTCCATTCTATTCCATTGAATTCCATTCCATTCTGTTCCATTCCATTCCGTTCTACTGGGGTTGATTCCATTCCATTCCATTCCATTCCATTCCATTCCATTCCACTCGGGTTGATTCAATTCCATTCTATTCCATTCCATTCCGTTCCATTCCGTTCCGTTCCATTCCGTTCCGTTCCATTCCGTTCCATTCTAGTCGGGTTGATTCAATTCAATTCTATTTCATTCCATTCCACTCCATTCCATTGCATTCCATTCCATTCCATTGCATTCCAATCCATTCCATTCCACCCAATTCCATTCCATTCCGTTGTACTCGGGTTGATTCCATTCCATTCCATTCCATTCCATTCCATTCCATTCCATTCCACTCCATTCCATTCCATTCCGTTCCATTCCAATCCATTCTACTCGGGTTGATTCCATTCTGTTCCGTTCCATCCCGTCCCGTCCCGTCCCGTCTCGTCCCGTCCCGTCCCGTCCCGTTCCGTTCTACTCGGGTTGATTCCATTCCATTCCGTTCCATTCCGTTCCTTTCCGTTGCATTCCATTCCGTACCGTTCCATTCTGTTCTATTCCGTTCCGTTCTACTCGGGTTGATTCAATTCCATTCTATTCCATTCCTTTCCATTCCGTTCCATTCCGCTATGTTCCGCGTCGATCTACTCAGGTTGATTCAATTCCATTCTATTCCATTCCATTCCATTCCATTCCATTCCATTCCACTCGGGTTGATTCAATTCCATTATATTCCATTCCATTCCATTCCATTCCACTGCATTCCATTCCATTCCATTCCTTTCCTTTGCATTACATTCCATTCCATTCTTTTCTAATCATGTTGATTCCATTCCATTCCATTCACTTCCATTCCATTCAGTTCCATTCCATTCCATTGCATTCCGTTCTTCTCATGTTGATTCCATTCCATTCCATTTTATTCCATTCCATTCCGTTCCGCTCCATTCCGTTCCATTCCATTCTATTCCATTCCATTCTACTCGGGTTGATTCCATTCCATTAAATTCCATTCCATTCCATTCCATTGCATTCCATTCCGTTCTACTCGGGTTGATTCCATTCCATTCCGTTCCATTCCATTCCATTCCAATCCATTCCATTCTATTCCAATCCAATCCATTCCATTCCATTCCATTCCATTCCATTCCATTCCATTCCATTCCATTCCATTCCATTCCATTCCATTCCATTCTACTCTGTTTCATTCAATTCCATTCTATTCAGTTCCATTCCATTCCGTTCCATTCCATTCCATTCCGTTCCTTTCCATTCTGCTCGGGTTGATTCAACTCAATTCTATTCCATTCCATTCCATTCCATTCCATTCCATTCCATTCCTTTCTATTCTATTCCATTCCAATCCTTTCTATTCTACTCATGTTGATTCCATGCCATTCCATTCGGTTCCATTCCATTCCATTCCATTCCATTCCATTCTATTCCATTCTACTCGGGTTGAATCAATTCCATTCTATTCCATTCCATTCCTTTCCATTCCATTCCATTCCATTCCTTTGTATTCGGGTTGATTCCAATCCATTCCATTCCATTCAATTCCATTCCATTCCATTCCATTCCATTCCATTCCATTCCATTCCAATCCATTCCATTCTACCCGGGTTGACTCCATTCCATTCCATTCCATTCCATTCCATTCCATTCCATTCCATTCCATTCCATTCCATTCCATTCCATTCTACTTGGGTTGATTCCATTCTGTTCCGTTCCGTCCCGTCACGTCCCATCCTGTTCCGTTCTACTCGGGTTGATTCCATTCCATTCCGTTCCGTTCCGCTATGTTCCGCATAGACCTAGTCGGGTCGATTCAATTCCATTCTATTCCATTCCATTCCTTTCAATTCCATTCCATTCCATTCCATTCCATTCCTTTTCATTCCATTCCATTCTGTACTACTTGGGTTGATTCCATTCCGTTCCGCTCCGCTCCGTTCCGTCCAGTCCCAACATGTCCCATCCCATTCTGTTCTACTCGGGTTGATTCCATTCCGTTCCATTGCATTCCGTTCCGTTCCATTCCGTTCCTTTCGGTTCCGTTCCTTTCAATTCCGTTCCGTTCCGTTCCGTTCCTTTCGGTTCCGTTCCTTTGCATTCCATTCCTTTCCGATCCATTCGGGTTGATTCAATTCCATTCTATTACCTTCCATTACATTCTGTTCCGTTCCGCTATGTTCCGTGTCATTCTACTCGTGTTGATTCAATTCCATTCTATTCCACTGAATTCCATTCCATTCCATTCCGTTCTATTCGGGTTGATTCCATTCCATTCCATTCCATTCCATTCCATTCCATTCCGTTCCATTCCATTCTACTCGGGTTGATTCAAGCCCATTGCATTCCATTCCATTCCGTTATTTTCCATTCCGTTCCATTCCGTTCTACTCGGGTTGATTAAATTCAATTCTATTCCATTCCATTCCAATCCATTCCCTTCCATTGTACTCGGGTTGATTCCATTCCACTCCATTCCATTCCATTCCATTCCATTCCATTCCAGTCCAGTACATTCCATTCCATTCCATTCCATTCCATTCCACTCCATTCCATTTCATTCCAAACCATTCTATTCTACTCGGGTTGATTCCATTCCATTCCATTCCATTCCATTCCATTCCAATCCTTTCCATTTCATTCCAAACCATTCCATTCTACTCGGGTTGATTCCGTTCCATTTCATTCCATTCCATTCCATTCCATTCCACTCGGGTTGATTTCATTCTGTTCCGTTCCGTCCCGTCCCGTCCCGTTCCGTTCTACTCGGGTTGATTCCATTCCGTTTCGTTCCGTTCCGTTCCGTTCCGTTCTGTTCCATTCCGTTCCGTTCTCCTCGGGTTGATTCAATTCCATTCTATTCCATTCCATTCCATTCCATTCCGTTCCGTTCCGCTATGTTCCGCGTCGATCTACTCGGGTTGATTCAATTCCATTCTATTCCATTCCATTCCATTCCAATCCATCCCGTTCCGCTATGTTCCGCGTCGATCTACTCGGGTTGATTCCATTCCATTCTATTCCATTCCATTCCATTCCATTCCATTCCATTCCATCCCATCCCATCCCGTTCCGTTCCGTTCCATTCCATTCCATTCCATTGCATTCTACTCGGCTTGATTCCATTCCGTTCCATTCCATTCCGTTCCGTCCCATCCTGACCCGTCCCGTCCCATGCTGTCCCATCCCGTCCCGTCCCGTTCCGTTCTACTCGTGTTGATTCCATACCGTTCCGATCCTTTCCGTTCAGTTCTGTTCCTTTCCTTTCCGTTCCTTTCTGTTCCGCTCCGTTCCGTACCTCTCGGGTTGATTCAATTCCATTCTACTACATTCCATTCCGTTCTGCTACTTTCCGCATTGTTTTACTAGGGTTGATTCAATTCCATTGTATTCCATTGAATTCCATTCCATTCTGTTCCATTCCATTCCGTTCTACTGGGGTTGATTCCATTCCATTCCATTCCATTCCATTCCATTCCACTCGGGTTGATTCAATTCCATTCTATTCCATTCCATTCCGTTCCATTCCGTTCCGTTCCGTTCCGTTCCGTTCGGTTCCGTTCCATTCTAGTCGGGTTGATTCAATTCAATTCTATTTCATTCCATTCCACTCCATTCCATTGCATTCCATTCCATTCCATTGCATTCCAATCCATTCCATTCCAACCAATTCCATTCCATTCCGTTGTACTCGGGTTGATTCCATTCCATTCCATTCCATTCCATTCCATTCCATTCCATTCCACTCCATTCCATTCCGTTCCATTCCAATCCATTCTACTCGGGTTGATTCCATTCTGTTCCGTTCCATCCCGTCCCGTCCCGTCCCGTCTCGTCCCGTCCCGTCCCGTCCCGTTCCGTTCTACTCGGGTTGATTCCATTCCATTCCGTTCCTTTCCGTTGCATTCCATTCCGTACCGTTCCATTCTGTTCTATTCCGTTCCGTTCTACTCGGGTTGATTCAATTCCATTCTATTCCATTCCTTTCCATTCCGTTCCATTCCGCTATGTTCCGCGTCGATCTACTCAGGTTGATTCAATTCCATTCTATTCCATTCCATTCCATTCCATTCCATTCCACTCGGGTTGATTCAATTCCATTATATTCCATTCCAATCCATTCCATTCCACTGCATTCCATTCCATTCCATTCCTTTCCTTTGCATTACATTCCATTCCATTCTTTTCTAATCATGTTGATTCCATTCCATTCCATTCACTTCCATTCCATTCAGTTCCATTCCATTCCATTGCATTCCGTTCTTCTCATGTTGATTCCATTCCATTCCATTCTATTCCATTCCATTCCGTTCCGCTCCATTCCGTTCCATTCCATTCTATTCCATTCCATTCTACTCGGGTTGATTCCATTCCATTAAAATCCATTCCATTCCATTCCATTGCATTCCATTCCGTTCTACTCAGGTTGATTCCATTCCATTCCGTTCCATTCCATTCCATTCCAATCCATTCCATTCTATTCCAATCCATTCCATTCCATTCCATTCCATTCCATTCCATTCCATTCCATTCCATTCCATTCTACTCTGTTTCATTCAATTCCATTCTATTCAGTTCCATTCCATTCCTTTCTATTCTACTCTGGTTGATTCCATTCCATTCCATTCCATTCCATTCCATTCCACTCGGGTTGATTCAATTCCATTGTATTCCTTTCCATTCCGTTCCGTTCCATTCAGTTCCTTTCCATTCCATTCCGTTCTACTCGGGTTGATTCAATTCAATTCTATTCCATTCCATTCCATTCCACTCCATTCCATTCCATTCCATTCAATTGTACTCGGGTTGATTCCATTCCACTCCATTCCATTCCATTCCATTCCATTCCATTCCATTCCACTCCATTCCATTCCATTCCATTCCATTCCACTCGGGATGATTTCATTCTGTTCCGTTCCATCCCGTCCCGTCCTGTCCCGTTCTACTCGGGTTGATTCCATTCCGTTTTGGTCCGTTTCGTTCCGTTCTGTTCTGTTCCATTCCATTCCATTCTCCTCGGGTTCATTCAATTCCATTCTATTCCATTCCATTCCATTCCATTCCATTCCATTCCGTTCCGTTCTGCTATGTTCCGCGTCGATCTACTCGGGTTGATTCAATTCCATTCTATTCCATTCCATTCCATTCCATTCCAATCCATCCCGTTCCGCTATGTTCCACGTCGATCTACTTGGGTTGATTCCATTCCATTCTATTCCGTTCCATTCCATTCCATTCCATTCCATTCCATCCCATCCCATCCCATCCCATTCCGTTCCGTTCCATTCCATTCCATTCCATTGCATTCTACTCGGCTTGATTCCATTCCGTTCCATTCCATTCCGTTCCGTCCCATCCTGACCCGTCCCGTCCCATGCTGTCCCATCCCGTCCCATCCCATTCCGTTCTACTCGTGTTGATTCCATACCGCTCCGATCCTTTCCGTTCCGATCCGTTCCTTTCCTTTCCGTTCCTTTCTGTTCCGCTCCGTTCCATTCCACTCGGGTTGATTCAATTCCATTCTACTACATTCCATTCCGTTCCACTACTTTCCGCATTGTTTTACTAGGGTTGATTCAATTCCATTCTATTCCATTGAATTCCATTCCATTCTGTTCCATTCCATTCCTTTCTACTGGGGTTGATTCCATTCCATTCCATTCCATTCCATTCCATTCCATTCTATTCCATAGAATTCCATTCCATTCCATTCCATTCCATTCCATTCCATTCCATTCCGTTCTACTCGGGTTGATTCCATTCCATTCCATTCCATTCCATTCCATTCCATTCCATTCCATTCCATTCCATTCCATTCCATTCCGTTCTACTCGGGTTGATTCAATTCCATTCTATTCCATTCCATTTCGTTCCTTTTAATTCCGTTCTGTTGTACTCTTGTTTATTCAATTCCATTCTATTGCATTATATCCCATTCCATTCCACTCCATTCCATTCCGTTAAAATATGGTTGATCATTCCATTCCATTCCATTCCATTCCATTCCATTCCGTTCCCTTCCGTTCCATTCCATTCCACTCCATTCCATTCCATTCCATTCCATTCTGTTCCATTCCGTTCCATTCCATTCCATTCCATTCCGTTGTACTCGGGTTAATTCCATTCCATTCCATTCCATTCCGTTCTACTCGGCTTAATTCCATTCCGTTCCGATCCGTTCCGTTCCATACGGTCCCGACCCGTCCTGTCCCGTTCCGTCCCGTCCCGGGCTGTCCTGTCCCGTTCTGTTCTACTCGGGTTGATTCCATTCGGTTCTGTTCCGTTCCTTTCCACGCCGTTCCTTTCCGTTCCGTTCTGTTACGTTCAACTCGATTTGATTCAATTCCATTCTATTATATTCCATTATATTCCGTTCCGTTCCGCTACGTTCCGCCTCGTTATACTCGGGTTGATTCAGTTCCATTCTATTCCATTGAATTCCATTGCATTCCATTCCATTCCATTCCGTTCTACTCGGGTTGATTCCATTCCATTCCATTCCATTCCATGCCATTCCATTCCATTCCATTCCACTCGGGTTGATTCAATTCCATTGTATTCCTTTCCATTCCGTTCCGTTCCATTCAGTTCCTTTCTATTCCATTCCGTTCTACTCGGGTTGATTCAATTCAATTCTATTCCATTCCATTCCATTTCATTCCATTCCATTCCATTCCATTGTACTCGGGTTGATTCCATTCCATTCCATTCCATTCCAGTCCATTCCATTCCATTCCAGTCCATTCCATTCCATTCTACTCGGGTTGATTCCATTCCACTGCATTCCATTCCATTCCATTCCACTCCATTCCACTCCATTCCGTTCCAATCCATTCCATTCTACTCGGGTTGATTCCATTCCATTCTATTCCATTCCATTCCACTCGGGTTGATGTCATTCTGTTCCGTTCCGTTCCGTCCCGTCCCGTTCCGTTCTACTTGGGTTGATTCCATTCCTATTTGTTCCATTCCGTTCCGTTCTGTTCCATTCCATTCCGTTCTCCTCGGGTTGATTCAATTCCATTCTATTCCATTCCATTCCATTCCATTCCGTTCCGTTCCGCTATGTTCCGCGTCGATCTACTCGTGTTGATTCAATTCCATTCTATTCCATTCCATTCCATTCCTTTCCAATCCATCCCATTCCGCTATGTTCCGCGTCGATCTACTCGGGTTGATTCCATTCCATTCTATTCCTTTCCATTCCATTCCAATCCGTTCCATTCCATTCCATTCCATTCCATTCCATTCCATTCCATTTCATTCCATCCTATCCCATCCCATTAAATTCCATTCCATTCCATTCCGTTCCATTGCATTCTACTCTGGTTGATTCCATTCCGTTCCATTCCATTCCGTTCCGTCCCATCCTGACCCATCCCGTCCCTTGATGTCCCATCCCGTCCCGTCCCGTTCCGTTCTACTCGTGTTGATTCCATAGCATTCCGATCCTTTCCGTTACGTTCCGTTCCTTTCCTTTCCGTTCCTTTCTGTTCCGCTCCGTTCCGTTCCACTCGGGTTGATTCAATTCCATTCTACTACATTCCATTCCGTTCCATTCAGTTCCGTTCCGTTCTAGTCGGGTTGATTCAATTCAATTCCATTCCATTCCATTCCATTCCATTCCATTCCATTCCATTCTACTCGGGTTGATTACATTCTGTTCCGTTCTATCCCGTCCCGTCCCGTCTCGCCCCGTCCCGTCCCGTCCCGTTCCGTTCTACTCGGGTTGATTCCATTCCATTCCGTTTCGTTCGTTTCCGTTGCATTCCGTTCCGTACCGTTCCATTCTGTTCTATTCCGTTCCGTTCTACTCGGGTTGATGCAATTCCATTCTATTCCATTCCTTTCCATTCCGTTCCATTCCGCTATGTTCCGCGTCGATCTACTCAGGTTGATTCAATTCCATTCTATTCCATTCCATTCCATTCCGTTCTACTCGGGTTGATTCCATTCCATTCCATTCCTTTCCATTCCACTCGGGTTGATTCAATTCCATTGTATTCTTTCCATTCCGTTCCCATCCATTCAGTTCCTTTCCATTCCATTCCGTTCTACTCGGCTTGATTCAATTCAATTCTATTCCATTCCATTCCACTCCATTCCATTCCATTCCATTCCATTGTACTCGGGTTGATTCCATTCCACTCCATTCCATTCCATTCCATTCCATTCCATTCCATTCCATTCCACTCCATTCCATTCCAATCCATTCCATTCTACTCGGGTTGATTCCATTCCATTCCATTCCATTCCATTCCATTCCATTCCATTCCATTCCACTCGGGTTGATTTCATTCTGTTCCGTTCCATCCCGTCCCGTCCCGTTCCGTTCTACTCAGGTTGATTCCATTCCGTTTCGTTCCGTTTCGTTCCGTTCCGTTCTGTTCCATTCCGTTCCATTCTCCTCGGGTTGATTCAATTCCATTCTATTCCATTCCATTCCATTCCATTCCGTTCCGTTCCGCTATGTTCCGCGTCGATCTACTCGTGTTGATTCAATTCCATTCTATTCCATTCCATTCCATTCCATTCCAATCCATCCCGTTCCGCTATGTTCCGCGTCGATCTACTCGGGTTGATTCCATTCCATTCTATTCCATTCCATTCCATTCCATTCCATTCCATCCCATCCCATTCCATTCCATTCCATCCCATCCCATCCCATTCCGTTCCGTTCCATTCCATTCCATTCCATTGCATTCTACTCGGCTTGATTCCATTCCGTTCCATTCCATTCCGTTCCGTCCCATCCTGACCCGTCCCGTCCCATGCTGTCCCATCCCGTCCCGTCCCGTTCCGTTCTACTCGTGTTGATTCCATACCGCTCCGATCCTTTCCGTTCCGTTCCGTTCCTTTCCTTTCCGTTCCTTTCTGTTCCGCTCCGTTCCGTTCCACTCAGGTTGATTCAATTCCATTCTACTACATTCCATTCCGTTCCGCTACTTTCCGCATTGTTTTACTAGGGTTGATTCAATTCCATTCTATTCCATTGAATTCCATTCCATTCTGTTCCATTCCATTCCGTTCTACTGGGGTTGATTCCATTCCATTCCATTCCATTCCATTCCATTCCATTCCACTCGGGTTGATTCAATTCCATTCTATTCCATTCCATTCCGTTCCATTCCGTTCCGTTCCATTCCGTTCCGTTCGGTTCCGTTCCATTCTAGTCGGGTTGATTCAATTCAATTCTATTTCATTCCATTCCACTCCATTCCATTGCATTCCATTCCATTCCATTGCATTCCAATCCATTCCATTCCACCCAATTCCATTCCATTCCGTTGTACTCGGGTTGATTCCATTCCATTCCATTCCATTCCATTCCATTCCACTCCATTCCATTCCATTCCGTTCCATTCCAATCCATTCTACTCGGGTTGATTCCATTCTGTTCCGTTCCATCCCGTCCCGTCCCGTCCTGTCTCGTCCCGTCCCGTCCCGTCCCGTTCCGTTCTACTCGGGTTGATTCCATTCCATTCCGTTCCATTCCGTTCCTTTCCGTTGCATTCCATTCCGTACCGTTCCATTCTGTTCTATTCCGTTCCGTTCTACTCGGGTTGATTCAATTCCATTCTATTCCATTCCTTTCCATTCCGTTCCATTCCGCTATGTTCCGCGTCGATCTACTCAGGTTGATTCAATTCCATTCTATTCCATTCCATTCCATTCCATTCCATTCCATTCCACTCGGGTTGATTCAATTCCATTATATTCCATTCCATTCCATTCCATTCCATTCCACTGCATTCCATTCCATTCCATTCCTTTCCTTTGCATTACATTCCATTCCATTCTTTTCTAATCATGTTGATTCCATTCCATTCCATTCACTTCCATTCCATTCAGTTCCATTCCATTCCATTGCATTCCGTTCTTCTCATGTTGATTCCATTCCATTCCATTCTATTCCATTCCATTCCGTTCCGCTCCATTCCGTTCCATTCCATTCTATTCCATTCCATTCTACTCGGGTTGATTCCATTCCATTAAATTCCATTCCATTCCATTCCATTGCATTCCATTCCGTTCTACTCGGGTTGATTCCATTCCATTCCGTTCCATTCCATTCCATTCCAATCCATTCCATTCTATTCCAATCCAATCCATTCCATTCCATTCCATTCCATTCCATTCCATTCCATTCCATTCCATTCCATTCCATTCCATTCCATTCCATTCTACTCTGTTTCATTCAATTCCATTCTATTCAGTTCCATTCCATTCCGTTCCATTCCATTCCATTCCGTTCCTTTCCATTCTGCTCGGGTTGATTCAACTCAATTCTATTCCATTCCATTCCATTCCATTCCATTCCATTCCATTCCATTCCATTCCATTCCTTTCTATTCTATTCCATTCCAATCCTTTCTATTCTACTCATGTTGATTCCATGCCATTCCATTCGGTTCCATTCCATTCCATTCCATTCCATTCCATTCTATTCCATTCTACTCGGGTTGAATCAATTCCATTCTATTCCATTCCATTCCTTTCCATTCCATTCCATTCCATTCCTTTGTATTCGGGTTGATTCCAATCCATTCCATTCCATTCAATTCCATTCCATTCCATTCCATTCCATTCCATTCCATTCCAATCCATTCCATTCTACCCGGGTTGACTCCATTCCATTCCATTCCATTCCATTCCATTCCATTCCATTCCATTCCATTCCATTCCATTCTACTTGGGTTGATTCCATTCTGTTCCGTTCCGTCCCGTCACGTCCCATCCTGTTCCGTTCTACTCGGGTTGATTCCATTCCATTCCGTTCCGTTCCGCTATGTTCCACATAGACCTAGTCGGGTCGATTCAATTCCATTCTATTCCATTCCTTTCCTTTCAATTCCATTCCATTCCATTCCATTCCATTCCATTCCATTCCTTTTCATTCCATTCCATTCTGTACTACTTGGGTTGATTCCATTCCGTTCCGCTCCGCTCCGTTCCGTCCAGTCCCAACATGTCCCATCCCGTTCTGTTCTACTCGGGTTGATTCCATTCCGTTCCATTGCATTCCGTTCTGTTCCATTCCGTTCCTTTCGGTTCCGTTCCTTTCAATTCCGTTCCGTTCCGTTCCGTTCCTTTCGGTTCCGTTCCTTTGCATTCCATTCCTTTCCGTTCCACTCGGGTTGATTCAATTCCATTCTATTACCTTCCATTACATTCTGTTCCGTTCCGCTATGTTCCGTGTCGTTCTACTCGTGTTGATTCAATTCCATTCTATTCCATTGAATTCCATTCCATTCCATTCCGTTCTATTCGGGTTGATTCCATTCCATTCCATTCCATTCCATTCCATTCCATTCCGTTCCATTCCATTCTACTCGGGTTGATTCAAGCCCATTGCATTCCATTCCATTCCGTTATTTTCCATTCCGTTCCATTCCGTTCTACTCGGGTTGATTAAATTCAATTCTATTCCATTCCATTCCAATCCATTCCCTTCCATTGTACTCGGGATGATTCCATTCCATTCCATTCCATTCCATTCCATTCCATTCCATTCCATTCCATTCCAGTCCAGTACATTCCATTCCATTCCATTCCATTCCATTCCACTCCATTCCATTTCATTCCAAACCATTCTATTCTACTCGGGTTGATTCCATTCCATTCCATTCCATTCCATTCCATTCCAATCCATTCCATTTCATTCCAAACCATTCCATTCTACTCGGGTTGATTCCATTCCGTTTCATTCCATTCCATTCCATTCCATTCCACTCGGGTTGATTTCATTCTGTTCCGTTCCGTCCCGTCCCGTCCCGTTCCGTTCTACTCGGGTTGATTCCATTCCGTTTCGTTCCGTTCCGTTCCGTTCCGTTCTGTTCCATTCCTTTCCGTTCTCCTCGGGTTGATTCAATTCCATTCTATTCCATTCCATTCCATTCCATTCCGTTCCGTTCCGCTATGTTCCACGTCGATCTACTCGGTTTGATTCAATTCCATTCTATTCCATTCCATTCCATTCCAATCCATCCCGTTCCGCTATGTTCTCGTCGATCTACTCGGGTTGATTCCATTCCATTCTATTCCATTCCATTCCATTCCATTCCATTCCAATCCATTCCATTCCATTCCATTCCATCCCATCCCATCCCGTTCCGTTCCGTTCCATTCCATTCCATTCCATTGCATTCTACTCGGCTTGATTCCATTCCGTTCCATTCCATTCCGTTCCGTCCCATCCTGACCCGTCCCGTCCCATGCTGTCCCATCCCGTCCCGTCCCGTTCCGTTCTACTCGTGTTGATTCCATACCGTTCCGATCCTTTCCGTTCAGTTCTGTTCCTTTCCTTTCCGTTCCTTTCTGTTCCGCTCCGTTCCGTTCCACTCGGGTTGATTCAATTCCATTCTACTACATTCCATTCCGTTCCGCTACTTTCCGCATTGTTTTACTAGGGTTGATTCAATTCCATTCTATTCCATTGAATTCCATTCCATTCTGTTCCATTCCATTCCGTTCTACTGGGGTTGATTCCATTCCATTCCATTCCATTCCATTCCATTCCACTCGGGTTGATTCAATTCCATTCTATTCCATTCCATTCCGTTCCATTCCGTTCCGTTCCATTCTGTTCCGTTCGGTTCCGTTCCATTCTAGTCGGGTTGATTCAATTCAATTCTATTTCATTCCATTCCACTCCATTCCATTGCATTCCATTCCATTCCATTGCATTCCAATCCATTCCATTCCAACCAATTCCATTCCATTCCGTTGTACTCGGGTTGATTCCATTCCATTCCATTCCATTCCATTCCATTCCATTCCATTCCACTCCATTCCATTCCGTTCCATTCCAATCCATTCTACTCGGGTTGATTCCATTCTGTTCCGTTCCATCCCGTCCCGTCCCGTCCCGTCTCGTCCCGTCCCGTCCCGTCCCGTTCCGTTCTACTCGGGTTGATTCCAATCTATTCCGTTCCATTCCGTTCCTTTCCGTTGCATTCCATTCCGTACCGTTCCATTCTGTTCTATTCCGTTCCGTTCTACTCGGGTTGATTCAATTCCATTCTATTCCATTCCTTTCCATTCCGTTCCATTCCGCTATGTTCCGCGTCGATCTACTCAGGTTGATTCAATTCCATTCTATTCCATTCCATTCCATTCCACTCGGGTTGATTCAATTCCATTATATTCCATTCATTCCATTCCATTCCATTCCATTCCACTGCATTCCATTCCATTCCAGTCCTTTCCTTTGCATTACATTCCATTCCATTCTTTTCTAATCATGTTGATTCCATTCCATTCCATTCACTTCCATTCCATTCAGTTCCATTCCATTCCATTGCATTCCGTTCTTCTCATGTTGATTCCATTCCATTCCATTCTATTCCATTCCATTCCGTTCCGCTCCATTCCGTTCCATTCCATTCTATTCCATTCCATTCTACTCGGGTTGATTCCATTCCATTAAATTCCATTCCATTCCATTCCATTGCATTCCATTCCGTTCTACTCGGGTTGATTCCATTCCATTCCGTTCCATTCCATTCCATTCCAATCCATTCCATTCTATTCCAATCCATTCCATTCCATTCCATTCCATTCCATTCCATTCCATTCCATTCCATTCCATTCCATTCTACTCTGTTTCATTCCATTCCATTCTACTCTGTTTCATTCCATTCCATTCCATTCCGTTCCGTTCCATTCTGCTCGGGTTGATTCAACTCAATTCTATTCCATTCCATTCCATTCCATTCCATTCCATTCCATTCCATTCCATTCCTTCCTATTCTATTCCATTCCAATCCTTTTTATTCTACTCATGTTGATTCCATGCCATTCCATTCCGTTCCATTCCATTCCATTCCTTTCCATTCCATTATATTCCATTCTACTTGGTTTGAATCAATTCCATTCTATTCCATTCCATTCCTTTCCATTCCATTCCATTCCATTCCTTTGTACTCGGGTTGATTCCAATCCATTCCATTCCATTCAATTCCATTCCATTCCATTCCATTCCATTCCATTCCATTCCATTCCAATCCATTCCATTCTACCCAGGTTGACTCCATTCCATTCCATTCCATTCCATTCCATTCCATTCCATTCCATTCCATTCTACTTGGGTTGATTCCATTCTGTTCCGTTCCGTCCCGTCACGTCCCATCCTGTTCCGTTCTACTCGGGTTGATTCCATTCCATTCTGTTCCGTTCCGCTATGTTCCGCATAGACCTAGTCGGGTCGATTCAATTCCATTCTATTCCATTCCATTCCTTTCAATTCCATTCCATTCCATTCCATTCCATTCCTTTTCATTCCATTCCATTCTGTACTACTTGGGTTGATTCCATTCCGTTCCGCTCCGCTCCGTTCCGTCCAGTCCCAACATGTCCCATCCCGTTCTGTTCTACTCGGGTTGATTCCATTCCGTTCCATTGCATTCCGTTCCGTTCCATTCCGTTCCTTTCGGTTCCGTTCCTTTCAATTCCGTTCCGTTCCGTTCCGTTCCTTTCGGTTCCGTTCCTTTGCATTCCATTCCTTTCCGTTCCATTTGGGTTGATTCAATTCCATTCTATTACCTTCCATTACATTCTGTTCCGTTCCGCTTTGTTCCGTGTCATTCTACTCGTGTTGATTCAATTCCATTCTATTCCATTGAATTCCATTCCATTCCATTCCGTTCTATTCGGGTTGATTCCATTCCATTCCATTCCATTCCATTCCGTTCCATTCCATTCTACTCGGGTTGATTCAAGCCCATTGCATTCCATTCCATTCCGTTATTTTCCATTCCGTTCCATTCCGTTCTACTCGGGTTGATTCAATTCAATTCTATTCCATTCCATTCCAATCCATTCCCTTCCATTGTACTCGGGTTGATTCCATTCCATTCCATTCCATTCCATTCCATTCCATTCCAGTCCAGTACATTCCATTCCATTCCATTCCATTCCATTCCACTCCATTCCATTTCATTCCAAACCATTCTATTCTACTCGGGTTGATTCCATTCCATTCCATTCCATTCCATTCCATTCCAATCCATTCCATTTCATTCCAAACCATTCCATTCTACTCGGGTTGATTCCATTCCATTTCATTCCATTCCATTCCATTCCATTCCACTCGGGTTGATTTCATTCTGTTCCGTTCCGTCCCGTCCCGTCCCGTTCCGTTCTACTCGGGTTGATTCCATTCCGTTTCGTTCCGTTCCGTTCCGTTCCGTTCTGTTCCATTCCGTTCCGTTCTCCTCGGGTTGATTCAATTCCATTCTATTCCATTCCATTCCATTCCATTCCATTCCGTTCCGTTCCGCTATGTTCCGCGTCGATCTACTCAGGTTGATTCAATTCCATTCTATTCCATTCCATTCCATTCCATTCCATTCCATTCCATTCCATTCCATTCCATTCCATTCCATTCCATTCCATCCCATCCCATCCCATCCCATTCCGTTCCGTTCCATTCCATTCCATTCCATTCCATTCTACTCGGCTTGATTCCATTCCGTTCCATTCCATTCCGTTCCGTCCCATCCTGACCCGTCCCGTCCCATGCTGTCCCATCCCGTCCCATCCCGTTCCGTTCTACTCGTGTTGATTCCATACCGCTCCGATCCTTTCCGTTCCGTTCCGTTCCTTTCCTTTCCGTTCCTTTCTGTTCCGCTCCGTTCCGTTCCACTCGGGTTGATTCAACTCCATTCTACTACATTCCATTCCGTTCCACTACTTTCCGCATTGTTTTACTAGGGTTGATTCAATTCCATTCTATTCCATTGAATTCCATTCCATTCTGTTCCATTCCATTCCGTTCTACTGGGGTTGATTCCATTCCATTCCATTCCATTCCATTCCATTCCATTCCATTCCATTCCATTGCATTCTACTCGGCTTGATTCCATTCCGTTCCATTCCATTCCGTTCTGTCCCATCCTGACCCATCCCGTCCCATGCTGTCCCATTCCGTCCCATCCCATTCCGTTCTACTCGTGTTGATTCCATACCGCTCCGATCCTTTCCGTTCCGTTCCGTTCCTTTCCTTTCCGTTCCTTTCTGTTCCGCTCCGTTCCGTTCCACTCGGGTTGATTCAACTCCATTCTACTACATTCCATTCCGTTCCACTACTTTCCGCATTGTTTTACTAGGGTTGATTCAATTGCATTCTATTCCATTGAATTCCATTCCATTCTGTGCCATTCCATTCCATTCTACTGGGGTTGATTCCATTCCATTCCATTCCATTCCATTCCATTCCACTCGGGTTGATTCAATTCCATTCTATTCCATTCCATTCCGTTCCATTCCGTTCCGTTCCATTCCGTTCCGTTCGGTTCCGTTCCATTCTAGTCGGGTTGATTCAATTCAATTCTATTTCATTCCATTCCATTCCATTCCACTGCATTCCATTCCATTCCATTCCAACCAATTCCATTCCATTCCATTGTACTCGGGTTGACTCCATTCCATTCCATTCCATTCCATTCCATTCCATTCCATTCCATTCCATTCCATTCCACTCCATTCCATTCCGTTCCATTCCAACCCATTCTACTCGGGTTGATTCCATTCTGTTCCGTTCCATCCCGTCCCGTCCCGTCCCGTCTCGTCCCGTCCCGTCCCGTCCCATTCCGTTCTACTCGGGTTGATTCCATTCCATTCCGTTCCATTCCGTTCCTTTCCTTTGCATTCCATTCCGTACCGTTCCATTCTGTTCTATTCCGTTCCGTTCTACTCGGGTTGATTCAATTCCATTCTATTCCATTCCTTTCCATTCCGTTCCATTCCGCTATGTTCCGCGTCGATCTACTCAGGTTGATTGAATTCCATTCTATTCCATTCCATTCCATTCCATTCCATTCCACTCGGGTTGATTCAATTCCATTATATTCCATTCCATACCATTCAATTCCATTCCACTGCATTCCATTCCATTCCATTCCTTTCCTTTGCATTAAATTCCATTCCATTCTTTTCTAATCATGTTGATTCCATTCCATTCCATTCACTTCCATTCCATTCAGTTCCATTCCATTCCATTGCATTCCGTTCTTCTCATGTTGATTCCATTCCATTCCATTCCATTCCATTCCGTTCCGTTCCGCTCCATTCCGTTCCGTTCCATTCTATTCCATTCCATTCCACTCGGGTTGATTCCATTCCATTAAATTCCATTCCATTCCATTCCATTGCATTCCATTCCATTCTACTCGGGTTGATTCCATTCCATTCCGTTCCATTCCATTCCATTCCATTCCATTCCATTCCATTCCATTCCATTGTACTCGGGTTGATTCCATTCCATTCCGTTCCATTCCATAAAATTCCATTCCATTCCATTCCATTCCAATCCATTCTACTCGGGTTGATTCCATTCTGTTCCTTTCCATCCCGTCCCGTCCCGTCCCGTCTCATCCCGTCCCATCCCGTCCTGTTCCGTTCTACTCGGGTTGATTCCATTCCATTCCGTTCCATTCCGTTCCTTTCCGTTGCATTCCGTTCCGTACCGTTCCATTCTGTTCTGTTTCGTTCCGTTCTACTCGGGTTGATTCAATTCCATTCTATTCCATTCCTTTCCATTCCATTCCATTCCGCTATGTTCCGTGTCGATCTACTCGGGTTGATTCCATTCCATTCCATTCCATTCCATTCCATTCCATTCCATTCCATTCCATTCCACTCGGGTTGATTCAATTCTATTATATTCCATTCCATTCCATTCCATTGCATTCCACTGCATTCCATTCCATTCCATTCCTTTCCTTTGCATTACATTCCATTCCATTCTTTTCTAATCATGTTGATTCCATTCCATTCCATTCACTTCCATTCCATTCGTTCCATTCCATTCCATTGCATTCCGTTCTTCTCATGTTGATTCCATTCCATTCCATTCCATTCCATTACGTTCCATTCCGCTCCATTCCGTTCCGTTCCATTCTATTCCATTCCATTCCACTCGGGTTGATTCCATTCCATTCCGTTCCATTCCATTCCATTCCATTCCATTCCATTCCATTCCATTCCATTCCATTGTACTCGGGTTGATTACATTCCATTCTGTTCCATTCCATTCCATTCCATTCGATTCCATTCCATTCCGTTCCATTCCAATCCATTCTACTCGGGTTGATTCCATTCTTTTCCTTTCCATCCCATCCCGTCCCGTCCCGTCTCATCCCGTCCCGTCCCGTCCTGTTCCGTTCTACTCGGGTTGATTCCATTCCATTCCATTCCATTCCGATCCTTTCCGTTGCATTCCGTTCCGTACCGTTCCATTCTGTTCTGTTCCGTTCCGTTCTACTCGGGTTGATTCAATTCCATTCTATTCCATTCCTTTCCTTTCCGTTCCATTCCGCTATGTTCTGCGTCAATCTACTTGGGTTGATTCAGTTCCATTCTATTCCATTCCATTCCAGTCCATTCCATTCCATTCCATTCCACTCGGGTTCATTCAATTCCATTATATTCCATTCCATTCCATTCCATTGCATTCCACTGCATTCCATTCCATTCCATTCCTTTCCTTTGCATTACATTCCATTCCATTCTTTTCTAATCATGTTGATTCCATTCCATTCCATTCACTTCCTTTCCATTCAGTTCCATTCCATTCCAATGCATTCCGTTCTTCTCATGTTGATTCCATTCCATTCCATTCCATTCCATTCCATTCCGTTCCGTTCCGCTCCATTCCATTCCATTCCATTCTTTTCCATTCCATTCTACTCGGGTTGATTCCATTCCATTAAATTCCATTCCATTCCATTCGATTGCATTCCATTCCGTTCTACTCGGGTTGATTCCTTTCCATTCCATTCCATTCCATTCCAATCCATTCCATTCTATTCCAATCCATTCCATTCCATTCAATTCCATTCCATTCCAATCCATTCCATTCCATTCCATTCCATTCCAATCCATTCCATTCTACCCGGGTTGACTCCATTCCATTCCATTCCATTCCATTCCATTCCATTCCATTCCATTCTACTTGGGTTGATTCCATTCTGTTCCGTTCAGTCCCGTCCCATCCCATCCCGTTCCATTCTACTCGGGTTGATTCCATTCCATTCTGTTCCATTCTGCTCCGTTCCGTTCTGTTCCATTCCGTTCCATTCTACTCGGGTTGATTCAATTCCGTTCTATTCCATTCCATTCCGTTCTGTTCCGCTATGTACCGCGTCGATCTAGTCAGGTTGATTCAATTCCATTCTATTCCCTTCCATTCCTTTCCATTCAATTCCATTCCATTCCACTCCATTCCATTCCATTCCGTTCTACTCGGGTTGATTCCATTCTGTTGCGCTCCGTTCCGTTGCATCCCGTCCCGACCCATCCCGTCCCGTCCCGTCCTGTCCCGTTCAGTTCTAGTCGGGTTGATTCCATTCCGTTCCGTTCCATTGCATTCCATTCCGTTCCGTTCCTTTTCATTCCGTTCCTTTCCGTTCCATTCCACTCGGGTTGATTCAGTTCAATTCTGTTACATTCCATTTCTTTCCGCTCCATTCCGCAACGTTCCGTGTCATTCTACTCGGGTTGATTCAATTCCATTCTATTCCATTGAATTCCATTTCATTCCATTGAATTCCATTCCATTCCATTCCGTTCTACTCGGGTTGATTCCTTTCCATTCCATTCCATTCCATTCCATTCCATTCCATTCCATTCCATTTCATTCCATTCCATCTTACTCGGGTTGGCTCAAAGCCATTCTATTCCATTCATTCCATTCCTTTCCATTCCGTTCCGTTCCGTTCTACTCGGGTTGATTCCATTCAATTCTATTCCACTCCATTCCATTCTATTCCATTCCAATCCATTCCATTCCATCGTACTCGTGTTGATTCCATTCCATTCCATTCCATTCCATTCCATTCTAGTCCATTCCATTCCATTCTACAGGGGTTGATTCCACTCCATTCCATTCCATTCCATTCCATTCCATTCCATTCCATTCCATTCCATTCCATTCCAATCCATTCCATTCCATTCCATTACATTCCGTTCCACTCGGGTTGATTCCATTCTGTTCCGTTCCGTCCCGTCCCGTCCCATCCCGTACCGTTCCGTTCTACTCGGGTTGATTCCATTCCATTCCGTTCCGTTCCCTTCCTTTCCATTCCATTCCATTCCGTTCCGCTGTACTCAGGTTTATTCAATTCCATTCTATTCCATTGCATTCCATTCCGTTCTGTTCTGCTTTGTTCTGCGTCGATCTACTCGGGTTGATTCAATTCCATTCCATTCCATTCCACTCCATTCCATTCTACTCTGTTTCATTCAATTCCATTCTATTCCCTTCCATTCCATTCCGTTCCATTCCGTTCCATTCCGTTCCGTTCCATTCTGCTTGGGTTGATTCAACTCAATTCTATTCCATTCCATTCCATTCCATTCCATTCCATTCCATTCCATTCCATTCCATTCCATTCTATTCTACTCGGGTTGATTCCATTCCATTCCATTCCATTCCATTCCTTTCTATTCCATTACAATCCTTTCTATTCTACTCATGTTGATTTCATTCCATTCCATTCCGTTCCATTCCATTCCATTCCATTCCATTCCATTCTATTCCATTCTACTCGGGTTGAATCAATTCCATTCTATTCCATTCCATTCCTTTCCATTCCATTCCATTCCATACCTTTGTACTCGGGTTGATTCCAATCCATTCCATTCCATTCAATTCTATTCCATTCCATTCCATTCCATTCCATTCCATTCCATTCCATTCCATTCCAATCCATTGCATTCTACCTGGGTTGACTCCATTCCATTCCATTCCATTCCATTCCATTCCATTCCATTCCATTCCATTCCATTCCATTCCATTCCATTCTGGTCCGTTCCATTCCATTCCATTCAATTCCATTCCATTACATTCTGGTCCGTTCCATTCCATTCCATTCAATTCCATTCCATTCCATTCCATTCGGGTCCATTCCATTCCATTACATTACATTCGGGTTAATTCCGTTCCATTCCATTCCATCACGGTCCATTCCATTCCATTCCATTCCATTCCATTCCATTCCATTCATTTCCATTCCATTCTATTCCATTCGGGTCCATTCCATTCCATTCCATTCCATTCGGGTCCATTGCATTAAATTCCATTCCATTCCATTCCATTCTGGTCCATTTCATTCCATTCCATTCCATTCCATTACATTCCATTCCATTCCATCACATTCCGTTCCATTCCATTCGGGTCCATTGCATTCCACTCGGGTCCATTCCGTTCCATTCCATTCCATTCATGTCCCTTCCATTCCATTCTATTTCATTCGGGTCCATTCCATTCCATTCCATTCCATTCAGGTCCGTTCCTTTCCCTTCCATTCCATGCGGGTCCCTTCCGTTCGATTCCAATCCATTCCGGTCCGTTGCTTTCCATTCCATTCCATTCCATTCCATTCGTCTCCATTCCGTTCCTTTCCATTCCATTCAATTCCATTCGGGTCCATTCCATTCCATTCCATTCCACTCGGGTCCGTTCCATTCCATTCCATTCCATTCGTTTCCATTCCATTCCATTCCATTCCATTCAGGTCCGTTCCTGTCCCTTCCATTCCATTCGGGTCCCTTCCTTTCCATTACATTCCATTCAGGTCCGTTCCATTCCATTCAATTCCATTCGGGTCCATTCCATTCCATTCCATTCCATTCGGGTCCATTGCATTCCATTCCATTCAATTCCATTCCGGTCCATTCGGGTCCATTCCATTCCATTCCATTCGTGTCCATTCCATTCCATTCTGTTCCATTCGGGTCCATTCCATTCCATTCAGGTCCATTCCATTCCATTCCATTCCATTCCGTTGCATACCATTCCATTCCATTCCATTCGGGTACATTCCATTCCATTCCATTCCATTCGTGTCCCTTCCGTTCCATTCCATTCCATTCCATTCCATTCCATTCCATTCCATTCCTGTCCCTTCCATTCCATTCCATTCCATTCGGGTCCATTCCGTTCCATTCCATTCCATTCCAGTCCATTCGTTTCCATTCCATTTCATTCGGGTCCATTCCATTCCATTCCATTCCATTCTGGTCCATTCCATTCCATTCCATTCCATTCCATTCCATTCGGGTCCATTCCATTCCATTCCATTCGGGTCCATTCCATTCCATTCCATTCAATTCGGGTCCTTTCCATTCCATTCGGGTCGATTCCATACCATTCCATTTCATTCGGGTCCATTCCATTCTATTCCATTCCATTTGGATCCATTCCGTTCCATTCCATTCCATTCGGGTCCCTTCCATTCAATTCCGTTCCATTCGAGTCCATTCCGTTCCATTCCATTCCATTCCATTCGGGTCCCTTCCGTTTCATTCAATTCCATTCGGGTCCATTCCATTCCATTCCATTCCATTCCATTCCATTCCATTCCATTCCATTCCATTCCGGTCCATTCCATTCCATTCCTTTCCACTGAGTTTCATTCCATTCCATTCCATTCCATTCCATTCCGGTCCATTCCATTCCATTCCTTTCCACTGAGTTTCATTCCATTCCATTCGTGTCCATTCCATTCCATTCCGTTCCATTCGGGTCCATTCCGTTCCATTCGGGTCCATCCCATTGCATTCCATTCCATTCCATTCCATTCCGGTCCATTCCATTCCATTCCATTCCTTTCAGGTAAATTCCATTCAATTCCGTTCCATTCCATTCCATTCCATTCCATTCGGTTCCATTCCATTCCATTCCATTCCATTCCATTCCGGTCTATTCCATTCCATTCCATTCAGTTCCATTCCGTTCCATTCGGGTCCATTTCATTCCATTCCATTACATTCCATTCAGGTCCGTTCCATTCCATTATATTCCATTGGAGTAACTTCCATTCCATTACATTCCATTCGGGTCCATTGCATTCCATTCCATTCCATTCCATTTCATTCCATTCCGGTCCATTCCGTTCCATTCCATTCCATTCTGGTCCATTCCATTCCATTCCATTCCATTCGTGTCCCTTCCATTCCATTCCATTCCATTCGGGTCCATTCCGTTCCATTCCATTTCTTTTGGGTCCATTCCGTTCCATTCCATTCCACTCGGGTCCCTTCCATTCCATTCCAATCCATTCGGGTCTCTTCCGTTCCATTCCATTCCATTCGGGTCCATTCCGTTCCATTCCATTCCATTTGGGTCCATTCCTTTCCATTCCATTCCATTCGGGTCCGTTCCATTCCATTCCATTCCATTCGGGTCCATTCCGTTCCATTCCATTCCATTCGGGTCCATTCCATTCCATTCCGTTCCATTCCATTCCATTCCGGTCCATTCCATTCCATTCCATTTCTTTCGGGTCCATTCCATTCAATTCCGTTCCATTCCATTCCATTCGGGTCCATTCCATTCCATTCCATTCCATTCGGGTCCATTCCATTCCATTCCATTCCATTCCGGTCCATTCCATTCCATTCCATTCCATTCCATTCAGGTCCATTCCATTCTATTCCATTCGGGTCCATTCTATTCCATTCCGCTCCATTCCATTCCATTCCATTCCATTCCATTCAGGTCCATTCCATTCCATTCCGTTCCATTCGGGTCCATTCCATTCCATTCAGGTCCATTCCATTCCATTCCATTCCATTCTGGTCCAATCCATTCTATTCCATTCCATTCCATTCCATTGCATTCCGGTCCATCCCATTCCATTCCATTCCATTCCATTCGGGTCCATTCCGTTCCATTCCATTCCATTCGGGTCCATTCCGTTCCATTCCATTTCTTTCGGGTCCGTTCCATTCCATTCCATTCCATTCGGGTCCATTCCATTCCATTCCATTTCTTTCGGGTCCTTTCCTTTCCATTCGGTTCCATTCCGTTTAATTCCATTCCATTCGGGTCCGTTCCGCTCTATTCCATTCCATTCGGGTCTGTTCCGTTCCATTCCATTCCATTCTGGTTCGTGCTGCTCCATTCCATTCCATTCTTGTCTGTTTCTTTCCATTCCATTCCATTGGGTTCCGTTCTGTTCCATTCCATTCCATTCGGTTCCCATCCCTTCCATTCCATTCCATTCGGGTCCATGCCGTTGCATTTCATCCCATTCGGGTCCATTCCGTTCCATTACATTCCATTCGGGTCCATGCCATTCCATTCCGTTGCATTGAGGTCCATTCCTTTCCACTCGGGTCCATTCCATTCCATTCCATTCCGGTCCATTCCATTCCATTCCATTCAACCCCATTCCATTCCATTCGGGTCCATTCCATTCCATTCCGTTCCATTCGGGTCTATTCCATTCCATTCGTGTCCATCCCATTCCATTCCATTCCATTCCATTCCATTCCATTCCATTCCATTCCATTCCATTCCGGTCCATTCCATTCCATTCCTTTCCTTTCAGGTCCATTCCATTCAATTCCACTCCATCCCATTCCATTCCATTCCATTCGGGTCCTTTTCATTCCATTCCATTCCATTCCGGTCCATTCCATTCCATTCCATTCAATACGATTCCGTTCCAGTCGGGTCCATTCCATTCCATTCTGGTGCATTGCATTCCATTCCATTCCATTCCATTGCATTCCATTCCATTCCATCCCATTCCATTGCATTCCATTCGGGTCCATTCCATTCCACTCGGTTCCATTCCGTGCCATTCCATTCCATTCCATTCCATTCGGGTCCGTTCCATTCCGTTATATTCCACTGGAGTCCCTTCCATGCCATTACATTCCATTCGGGTCCGTTGCATTCCATTCCATTCCATTCCATTCCATTCCATTCCACTCCATTCCGTTCCATTCCACTCCATTCGGGTCCATTCCGTTCCATTCCATTCCATTCCATTCGTGTCCCTTCCATTCCATTCCTTTCCATTCGGGTCCATTCCGTTCCATTCCATTCGTGTCCATTCCATTCCATTCTGTTCCATTCGGGTCCATTCCATTCCATTCAGGTCCATTCCATTCCATTCCATTCCATTCCGTTCCATACCATTCCATTCCATTCCATTCGGGTACATTCCATTCCATTCCATTCCATTCGTGTCCCTTCCGTTCCATTCCATTCCATTCCATTCCATTCCATTCCATTCCATTCCTGTCCCTTCCATTCCATTCCATTCCATTCGGGTCCATTCCGTTCCATTCCATTCCATTCCAGTCCATTCGTTTCCATTCCATTTCATTCGGGTCCATTCCATTCCATTCAATTCCATTCTGGTCCATTCCATTCCATTCCATTCGTGTCCATTCCATTCCATTCCATTCGGGTCCATTCCATTCCATTCCATTCAATTCGGGTCCTTTCCATTCCATTCGGGTCGATTCCATACCATTCCATTTCATTCGGGTCCATTCCATTCTACTCCATTCCATTTGGATCCATTCCCTTCCATTCCATTCCATTCGGGTCCCTTCCATTGAATTCCGTTCCATTCGAGTCCATTCCGTTCCATTCCATTCCATTCCATTCGGGTCCCTTCCATTTCATTCAATTCCATTCGGGTCCATTCCATTCCATTCCATTCCATTCCATTCCATTCCATTCCATTCCATTCCATTCCATTCGTGTCCCTTCCATTCCATTCCATTCCATTCGGGTCCATTCCGTTCCATTCCATTTCTTTTGGGTCCATTCCGTTCCATTCCATTCCACTCGGGTCCCTTCCATTCCATTCCAATCCATTCGGGTCTCTTCCGTTCCATTCCATTCCATTCGGGTCCATTCCGTTCCATTCCATTCCATTTGGGTCCATTCCTTTCCATTCCATT
This sequence comes from Gorilla gorilla gorilla, assembly GCF_029281585.2. Classification (NCBI taxonomy): domain Eukaryota; kingdom Metazoa; phylum Chordata; class Mammalia; order Primates; family Hominidae; genus Gorilla; species Gorilla gorilla. Next base: position 61,814,626 of record NC_073239.2, read on the forward strand.
CCATTCGGGTCCGTTCCATTCCATTCCATTCCATTCGGGTCCATTCCGTTCCATTCCATTCCATTCGGGTCCATTCCATTCCATTCCGTTCCATTCCATTCCATTCCGGTCCATTCCATTCCATTCCATTTCTTTCGGGTCCATTCCATTCAATTCCGTTCCATTCCATTCCATTCGGGTCCATTCCATTCCATTCCATTCCATTCGGGTCCATTCCATTCCATTCCATTCCATTCCGGTCCATTCCATTCCATTCCATTCAATTCCATTCAGGTCCATTCCATTCTATTCCATTCGGGTCCATTCTATTCCATTCCGCTCCATTCCATTCCATTCCATTCCATTCCATTCAGGTCCATTCCATTCCATTCCGTTCCATTCGGGTCCATTCCATTCCATTCAGGTCCATTCCATTCCATTCCATTCCATTCTGGTCCAATCCATTCTATTCCATTCCATTCCATTCCATTGCATTCCGGTCCATCCCATTCCATTCCATTCCATTCCATTCGGGTCCATTCCGTTCCATTCCATTCCATTCGGGTCCATTCCGTTCCATTCCATTTCTTTCGGGTCCGTTCCATTCCATTCCATTCCATTCGGGTCCATTCCATTCCATTCCATTTCTTTCGGGTCCTTTCCTTTCCATTCGGTTCCATTCCGTTTAATTCCATTCCATTCGGGTCCGTTCCGCTCCATTCCATTCCATTCGGGTCTGTTCCGTTCCATTCCATTCCATTCTGGTTCGTGCTGCTCCATTCCATTCCATTCTTGTCTGTTTCTTTCCATTCCATTCCATTGGGTTCCGTTCTGTTCCATTCCATTCCATTCGGTTCCCATCCCTTCCATTCCATTCCATTCGGGTCCATGCCGTTGCATTTCATCCCATTCGGGTCCATTCCGTTCCATTACATTCCATTCGGGTCCATGCCATTCCATTCCGTTGCATTGAGGTCCATTCCTTTCCACTCGGGTCCATTCCATTCCATTCCATTCCGGTCCATTCCATTCCATTCCATTCAACCCCATTCCATTCCATTCGGGTCCATTCCATTCCATTCCGTTCCATTCGGGTCTATTCCATTCCATTCGTGTCCATCCCATTCCATTCCATTCCATTCCATTCCATTCCATTCCATTCCATTCCATTCCATTCCGGTCCATTCCATTCCATTCCTTTCCTTTCAGGTCCATTCCATTCAATTCCACTCCATCCCATTCCATTCCATTCCATTCGGGTCCTTTTCATTCCATTCCATTCCATTCCGGTCCATTCCATTCCATTCCATTCAATACGATTCCGTTCCAGTCGGGTCCATTCCATTCCATTCTGGTGCATTGCATTCCATTCCATTCCATTCCATTGCATTCCATTCCATTCCATCCCATTCCATTGCATTCCATTCGGGTCCATTCCATTCCACTCGGTTCCATTCCGTGCCATTCCATTCCATTCCATTCCATTCGGGTCCGTTCCATTCCGTTATATTCCACTGGAGTCCCTTCCATGCCATTACATTCCATTCGGGTCCGTTGCATTCCATTCCATTCCATTCCATTCCATTCCATTCCACTCCATTCCGTTCCATTCCACTCCATTCGGGTCCATTCCGTTCCATTCCATTCCATTCCATTCGTGTCCCTTCCATTCCATTCCTTTCCATTCGGGTCCATTCCGTTCCATTCCATTCGTGTCCATTCCATTCCATTCTGTTCCATTCGGGTCCATTCCATTCCATTCAGGTCCATTCCATTCCATTCCATTCCATTCCGTTCCATACCATTCCATTCCATTCCATTCGGGTACATTCCATTCCATTCCATTCCATTCGTGTCCCTTCCGTTCCATTCCATTCCATTCCATTCCATTCCATTCCATTCCATTCCTGTCCCTTCCATTCCATTCCATTCCATTCGGGTCCATTCCGTTCCATTCCATTCCATTCCAGTCCATTCGTTTCCATTCCATTTCATTCGGGTCCATTCCATTCCATTCAATTCCATTCTGGTCCATTCCATTCCATTCCATTCGTGTCCATTCCATTCCATTCCATTCGGGTCCATTCCATTCCATTCCATTCAATTCGGGTCCTTTCCATTCCATTCGGGTCGATTCCATACCATTCCATTTCATTCGGGTCCATTCCATTCTACTCCATTCCATTTGGATCCATTCCGTTCCATTCCATTCCATTCGGGTCCCTTCCATTGAATTCCGTTCCATTCGAGTCCATTCCGTTCCATTCCATTCCATTCCATTCGGGTCCCTTCCATTTCATTCAATTCCATTCGGGTCCATTCCATTCCATTCCATTCCATTCCATTCCATTCCATTCCATTCCATTCCATTCCATTCGTGTCCCTTCCATTCCATTCCATTCCATTCGGGTCCATTCCGTTCCATTCCATTTCTTTTGGGTCCATTCCGTTCCATTCCATTCCACTCGGGTCCCTTCCATTCCATTCCAATCCATTCGGGTCTCTTCCGTTCCATTCCATTCCATTCGGGTCCATTCCGTTCCATTCCATTCCATTTGGGTCCATTCCTTTCCATTCCATTCCATTCGGGTCCGTTCCATTCCATTCCATTCCATTCGGGTCCATTCCGTTCCATTCCATTCCATTCGGGTCCATTCCATTCCATTCCGTTCCATTCCATTCCATTCCGGTCCATTCCATTCCATTCCATTTCTTTCGGGTCCATTCCATTCAATTCCGTTCCATTCCATTCCATTCGGGTCCATTCCATTCCATTCCATTCCATTTGGGTCCATTCCATTCCATTCCATTCCATTCCGGTCCATTCCATTCCATTCCATTCAATTCCATTCAGGTCCATTCCATTCTATTCCATTCGGGTCCATTCTATTCCATTCCGCTAGATTCCATTCCATTCCATTCCATTCCATTCAGGTCCATTCCATTCCATTCCGTTCCATTCGGGTCCATTCCATTCCATTCAGGTCCATTCCATTCCATTCCATTCCATTCTGGTCCAATCCATTCTATTCCATTCCATTCCATTCCATTGCATTCCGGTCCATCCCATTCCATTCCATTCCATTCCATTCGGGTCCATTCCGTTCCATTCCATTCCATTCGGGTCCATTCCGTTCCATTCCATTTCTTTCGGGTCCGTTCCATTCCATTCCATTCCATTCGGGTCCATTCCATTCCATTCCATTTCTTTCGGGTCCTTTCCTTTCCATTCGGTTCCATTCCGTTTAATTCCATTCCATTCGGGTCCGTTCCGCTCCATTCCATTCCATTCGGGTCTGTTCCGTTCCATTCCATTCCATTCTGGTCCGTGCTGCTCCATTCCATTCCATTCTTGTCTGTTTCTTTCCATTCCATTCCATTGGGTTCCGTTCTGTTCCATTCCATTCCATTCGGTTCCCATCCCTTCCATTCCATTCCATTCGGGTCCATGCCGTTGCATTTCATCCCATTCGGGTCCATTCCGTTCCATTACATTCCATTCGGGTCCATGCCATTCCATTCCGTTGCATTGAGGTCCATTCCTTTCCACTCGGGTCCATTCCATTCCATTCCATTCCGGTCCATTCCATTCCATTCCATTCAACCCCATTCCATTCCATTCGGGTCCATTCCATTCCATTCCGTTCCATTCGGGTCTATTCCATTCCATTCGTGTCCATCCCATTCCATTCCATTCCATTCCATTCCATTCCATTCCATTCCATTCCATTCCATTCCATTCCGGTCCATTCCATTCCATTCCTTTCCTTTCAGGTCCATTCCATTCAATTCCACTCCATCCCATTCCATTCCATTCCATTCGGGTCCTTTTCATTCCATTCCATTCCATTCCGGTCCATTCCATTCCATTCCATTCAATACGATTCCGTTCCAGTCGGGTCCATTCCATTCCATTCTGGTGCATTGCATTCCATTCCATTCCATTCCATTGCATTCCATTCCATTCCATCCCATTCCATTGCATTCCATTCGGGTCCATTCCATTCCACTCGGTTCCATTCCGTGCCATTCCATTCCATTCCATTCCATTCGGGTCCGTTCCATTCCGTTATATTCCACTGGAGTCCCTTCCATGCCATTACATTCCATTCGGGTCCGTTGCATTCCATTCCATTCCATTCCATTCCATTCCATTCCACTCCATTCCGTTCCATTCCACTCCATTCGGGTCCATTCCGTTCCATTCCATTCCATTCGTGTCCCTTCCATTCCATTCCTTTCCATTCGGGTCCTTTCCGTTCCATTCCATTTCTTTTGGGTCCATTCCGTTCCATTCCATTCCACTAGGGTCAATTCCGTTCCATTCCATTCCATTCGTGTCCCTTCCAATCCATTGCACTCCATTCGGGTCCATTCCGTTCCATTCCATTCCATTCGGGTCCATTCCTTTCCATTCCATTCCATTCGGATCCGTTCCGTTCCATTCCATTCCATTCGGGTCCATTCCGTTCCATTCCATTTCTTTCGGGTCCGTTCCATTCCAATCCATTCCATTCGGGTCCATTCCATTCTATTCCATTTCTTTCGGGTCCTTTCCATTCCATTCAATTCCATTCGGTTCCATTCCATTCAATTCCATTCCATTCGGGTCCGTTCCGTTCCATTCCATTCCATTCGGGTCTGTTCCGTTCCATTTCATTCCATTGGGTTCCGTTCTGTTCCATTCCATTCCATTCGGTTCCGTTCCCTTCCATTCCATTCCATTCGGGTCCATGCCATTGCATTTCATCCCATTCAGGTCCATTCCGTTCCATTACATTCCATTCGTGTCCATTCCATTCCATTCCGTTCCATTGCGGTCCATTCCTTTCCACTCGGGTCCATTACATTCCATTCGATTCCGGTCCATTCCATCCCATTCGGGTCCATTCCATTCCATTCCGTTCCATTCGGGTCCATTCCATTCCATTCCATTCAACTCCATTCCATTCCATTCGGGTCCATTCCATTCCATTCCGTTCCATTCGGGTCCATTCCATTCTATTCGTGTCCATCCCATTCCATTCCATTCCATTCCATTCCATTCCATTCCATTCCGGTCCATTCCATTCCATTCCATTCCTTTCAGGTCCATTCCATTCAATTCCGCTCCATTCCATTCCATTCCATTCGGGTCCATTTCATTCCATTCCATTCCAGTCCGGTCCATTCCATTCCATTCCATTGAATACCATTCCGTTCCATTCGGGTCCATTCCATTCCATTCCATTCCATTCCATTCAGGTCCTTTCCATTCCATTCCATTCCATTCCATTCCATTCCATTCCATACCATCCCATTCCATTGCATTCCATTCGGTTCCATTACGTTCCATTCCATTCGGGTCAATTCCGTTCCATTCCATTCCATTCCGGTCCATTCCATTCCATTCCATTCCTTTCGAGTCCATTCCATTCAATTCCATTCCATTCCATTCCATTCGGGTCCATTCCATTCCATTCCATCCCATTCAGGTCCATTGCATTAAATTCCATTCCATTCCGTTCCATTCGGGTCCATTCCATTCCATTCGGGTCCATTCCGTTCCATTCCATTCCATTCGGGTCCATTCCTTTCCATTCCATTCCATTCGGGTCCGTTCCGTTCCTTTCCATTCCATTCGGGTCCATTCCGTTCCATTCCATTCCATTCGGGTCCATTCCATTCCATTCCTCACCATTCCATTCCATTCCGGTCCATTCCATTCCATTCCATTTCTTTCGGGTCCATTCCATTCAATTCTGTTCCATTCGGGTCCATTCGGGTCCATTCCATTCCATTCCTTTCCATTCCAGTCCATTCCATTCCATTCCATTCAATTCCATTCAGGTCCATTCCATTCTATTCCATTCGGGTCCATTCTAATCCATTCCGCTCCCTTCCATTCCATTCCATTCCATTCCATTCCATTCAGGTCCATTCCAATCCATTCCGTTCCATTCGGGTCCATTCCATTCCATTCAGGTCCATTCCATTCCATTCCATTCCATTCTGGTCCAATCCATTCCATTCCATTCCATTCCATTCCATTCCATTCCATTCCATTCCTTTGCATTCCGGTCCATTCCAATCCATTCCATTCCATTCGGGTCCATTCCGTTCCATTCCATTCCATTCGGGTCCATTCCATTCCATTCCATTTCTTTTGGGTCCGTTCCATTCCATTCCATTCCATTCGGGTCCATTCCATTCCATTCCATTTCTTTCGGGTCCTTTCCGTTCCATTCCATTCCATTCGGTTCCATTCCGTTCAATTCCATTCCATTCGGGTCCGTTCCGTTCCATTCCATTCCATTCGGTTCTGCTCCTTTCCATTCCATTCCATTCGGGTCCGTGCTGCTCCATTCCATTCCATTCGGTTCCATTCCGTTCCATTCCATTCGGGTCAATTCCGTTCCATTCCATTCCATTCCTGTGCATTCCATTCCGTTCCATTCCTTTCGGGTCCATTCCATTCAATTCCGTTCCATTCCATTCCATTCGGGTCCATTCCATTCCATTCGGCTCCATTCCATTCCATTCAGGTCCATTGCATTAAATTCCATTCCATTCCGTTCCATTCGTGTCCATTCCATTCCATTCGGGTCCATTCCATTCCATTCCATTCCATTCCGGTCCATTCGGGTCCATTCCATTCCATTCCATTCGTGTCCAGTCCATTCCATTCCCTGTCATTCGGTTCCATTCCACTCCATTCAGGTCCATTCCTTTCGGGTCCATTCCATTCCATTCCATTATATTCGGGTCCGTTCCATTCCATTCCATTCCATTCCATTCGGGACCATTCCGTTCCATTCCATTCCATTCGGGTCCATTCCATTCCATTCCGTTCCATTCCATTCCATTCCGGTCCATTCCATTCCATTCCATTCCTTTCGGGTACGTTCCGTTCCATTCCATTCCATTCTGTTCCATTCCATTACATTCCATTCGGGTCCGTTCCCTTCCATTCCATTCCATTCGGGTCCATGCCGTTGCATTTCATTCCATTTGGGTCCATTTCGTTCCATTACATTCCCTTCGGGTCGATGCCATTCCATTCCATTCCATTGAGGTCCACTCCATCCCATTCGGGTCCATTCCATTCCATTCCGTTCCATTCGGGTCCATTCCATTCCATTCCATTCAACTCCATTCCATTCCATTCGGGTCCATTCCATTCCATTCCGTTCCATTCGGGTCCATTCCATTCCATTCGTGTCCATCCCATTCCATTCCATTCCATTCCATTCCATTCCATTCCGGTCCATTCCATTCCATTCCTTTCCTTTCAGGTCCATTCCATTCAATTCCACTCCATTCCATTCCATTGCATTCCATTCGGGTCCAATTCATTCCATTCCATTCCATTCCGGTCCATTCCATTCCATTCCATTCAATACCATTCCGTTCCATTCTGGTCAATTCCATTCCATTCTCGTCCTTTCCATTCCATTCCATTCCATTCCATTCCATTCCATTCTATTCCATCCCATTCCATTGCATTCCATTCGGGTCCATTCCATTCGGTTCCATTCCGTTCCATTCCATTCGGGTCAATTCCGATCCATTCCATTCCATTCCTGTCCATTCCATTCCATTCCATTTCTTTCGGGTCCATTCCATTCAATTCCGTTCCATTCCATTCCATTCCGGTCCATTCCATTCCATTCGGGTCCATTCCATTCCATTCAGGTCCATTGCATTAAATTCCATTCCATTCGGGTCCATTCCATTCCATTCCATTCCATTCGGGTCCATTCCGTTCCATTCCATTCCATTCGGGTCCGTTCCATTCCATTCCATTCCATTCAGTTCCATTCCTTTCCATTCCATTCCATTCGGGTCCCTTCCGTTCCATTCCAATCCATTCGTGTAGATTCCATTCCATTCCATTCCATTTGTGTCCCTTCCGTTCCATTCCATTCCATTCGGGTCCATTCCGTTCCATTTCATTCCATTCGTGTCCATTCCATTCCATTCGTGTCCTTTCCGCTCCATTCCGTTCTATTCGGGTCCATTCCGTTCCATTCCGTTCCATTCGGGTCCATTCCGTTCCATTCCATTCCATTCCATTCGGGTCCATTTCGTTCCATTCCGTCCCATTCGGGTCCGTACAATTCCATTCCATTCCATTCCATTCGGGACTGTTCCATACCATTCCATTCCATTTTGTTCCGTTCTGTTCCATTTCATTCCATTCTGGTCCGTTACCTTCCATTCCATTCCATACGGGTCCATTCCTCTCCATTCCGTTCCACTGAGGTTCATTCCATTCCGTTCGGGTCCATTCCATTCCATTCCATTCCATTCCATTCCATTCCATTTCATTCGGGTCCATTCCATTCCATATTGTCCATTGCATTCCATTCGGGTCCGTTAACTTCCACTCAATTCCATTCGGGTCCAATCCATTGCATTTCATTCCATTCGGGTCCATTCCGTTCCACTGCATTCCATTCGGGTCCATTCCATTCCATTCCATTCCTTTCGGGTCCATTCCATGACATTCCATTCCATTCGTGTGCATTCCATTCCATTCCGGTCCATTCCATTCCACTCCATTCCATTCCATTCCGGTCCATTCGTGTCCATTCCATTACTTTCCATTCGTGTCCGTTCCATTCCTTTCCGTTTCATTCGGTTCCATTCCACTCCATTCAGGTCCATTCCATTCCATTCCATTCCGTTCCATTCCATTCCATTCGTGTCCATTCCTTTCCATTCCATTCCATTCGGGTCCGTTCCATTCCATTCCATTCCATTCGGGTCCATTCCGTTCCATTCCATTCCATTCGGGTCCTTTCCATTCCATTCCGTTCCACTCCATTCCATTCCGGTCCATTCCATTCCATTCATTCCTTTCCGGTACGTTCCGTCCATTCCATTCCATTCTGGTCCATTCCATTCCATTCCACTCGGGTCCATTCCATTCCATTCCATTCCATTCGGGTCCATTCCATTCCATTCCATTCCACTCGGGTCCATTCCATTCCATTCCATTCCATTCGTTTCCATTCCATTCCATTCCCTTCCATTCGGGTCCATTCCGTTCCATTCCATTCCATTCGGTTCCATTCCGCTCTATTCCATTCCATTCGGGTCCATTCCGTTCCATTCCATTCCATTAGCTTCCCTTCCGTTCCATTCCATTCCATTCGAGTCCATTCCGTTCCCTTCCGTTCCATTCGGGTCCATTCCGTTCCATTCCATTTCATTCGGGTCTGTTCCGTTGCGTTCCGTTCCATTCGGGACCCTTCCATTCCATTCCATTCCATTCGTGTCTGTTCCGTTCCATTCCATTCCATTGGGTTCCGTTCTGTTCCATTCCATTACATTCCATTCGGGTCCGTTCCCTTCCATTCCATTCCATTCGGGTCCATGCCGTTGCATTTCATTCCATTCGGGTCCATTTCGTTCCATTACATTCCATTCGGGTCGATGCCATTCCATTCCATTCCATTGAGGTCAACTCCATTCCATTCGGGTCCATTCCATTCCATTCCATTACATTCCATTCCATTCCATTCCAGTCCATTCCATTCCATTCCACTCAATTCCATTCCATTTCATTCGGGTCCATTCCATTCCATTCCGTTCCATTCGGGTCCATTCCGTTCCATTCGGGTCCATCCCATTGCATTCCATTCCATTCCATTCCATTCTGGTCCATTGCATTCCATTCCATTCCTTTCAGGTAAATTCCATTCAATTCCGTTCCATTCCATTCCATTCCATTCCATTCGGTTCCATTCCATTCCACTCCATTCCATTCCAGTCCATTCCATTCCATTCAATTCCATTCCGTTCCATTCGGGTCCATTCCATTCCATTCGGTTCCCTTCCATTCCATTTCACTCCATTCGGGTCCATTCCGTTCCAATCCATTTCTTTTGGGTCCATTCCGTTCCATTCCATTCCACTCGGGTCCCTTCCGTTCCATTCCATTCCATTCCATTCGTGTCCCTTCCATTCCATTCCATTCCATTCGGGTCCATTCCGTTCCATTCCATTCCATTCGGGTCCTTTCCTTTCCATACCATTCCATTCGGGTCCGTTCCGTTCCATTCCATTCCATTCGGGTCCATTCCGTTCCATTCCATTTCTTTCGGGTCCGTTCCATTCCATTCCATTCCATTCGGGTCCATTCCATTCCATTCCATTTCTTTCGGGTCCTTTCCGTTCCATTCCATTCCATTCGGTTCCATTCTGTTCCATTCCATTCCATTCGGGTCCGTTCCATTCGATTCCATTCCATTCGGGTCTGTTCCTTTCCATTCCATTCCATTCGGGTCCGTGCTGCTCCATTCCATTCCATTCGGGTCTGTTCCGTTCCATTCCATTCCATTGGGTTCCGTTGTGTTCCATTCCATTCCATTCGGTTCCGTTCCCTTCCATTCCATTCCATTCGGGTCCATGCCGTTGCATTTCATCCCATTCCGGTCCTTTCCATTCCATTACATTCCATTCGGGTCCATGCCATTCCATTCCGTTCCATTGAGGTCCATTCCTTTCCACTCGGGTCCATTCCATTCCATTCCATTCCGTTCCTTTCCATTCCATTCCATTCCGTTCCTTTCCATTCCATTCCATTCAACTCCATTCCATTCAATTCGGGTCCATTCCATTCCATTCCATTCCATTCGGGTCCATTCCATTCCATTCGTGTCCATCCCATTCCATTCCATTCCATTCCATTCCATTCCATTCCATTCCATTCCGGTCCATTCCATTCCATTCCATTCCTTTCACGTCCATTCCATTCAATTCCAATCCATGCCATTCCAATCCATTCGGGTCCATTTCATTCCATTCCATTCCACTCCGGTCCATTCAATACCATTCCGTTCCATTCGGGTCCATTCCATTCCATTCCATTCCATTCTGGTCCTTTCCATTCCATTCCATTCCATTCCATTCCATTCCATTCCATCCCAATCCATTGCATTCCATTCGGGTCCATTCCATTCCATTCGGTTCCATTCCGTTCCATTCCATTCGGGTCAATTCCGTTCCATTCCATTCCATTCTGTCCATTCCATTCCATTCCATTCCTTTCGAGTCCATTACATTCAATTCCGTTCCATTCCATTCCATTCGGGTCCATTCCATTCCATTCCATTCCATTCGGGTCCATTCCATTCCATTCAGCTCCATTGCATTAAATTAAATTCCATTCCATTCCATTCGGGTCCATTCCATTCCATTCGGGTCCATTCCATTCCATTCGGGTCCATTCGGGTCCCTTCCATTCCATTCCATTCCATTCGTGTCCGTTCCGTTCCATTCCATTCCATTTGTTTCCATTCCTTTCCATTCCATTCCATTCGGGTCCCTTCCGTTCCATTCCAATCCATTCGTGTCCCTTCCGTTCCATTCCATTCCATTCGGGTCCGTTCCGTTCCATTCCATTCCATTCCATTCGGGTCCATTCCGTTCCATTCCATTCCATTCGGGTCCATTCCTTTCCATTCCATTCCATTCGTGTCCTTTCCGATCCATTCCGTTCCATTCGGGTCCATTCCGTTCCATTCCGTTCCATTCGGGTCCATTCCGTTCCATTCCATTCCATTCCATTTGGGTCCGTTTCGTTCCATTCTGTCCCATTCGGGTCCGTACCGTTCCATTCCATTCCATTCGGGACTGTTCCATACTTTTCCATTCCATTTTGTTCAGTTCTGTTCCATTCCATTCCATTCTGGTCCGTTACCTTCCATTCCATTCCATACGGGTCCATTCCATTCCATTCCGTTCCACTGAGGTTCATTCCATTCCTTTCGGGTCCATTCCATTCCATTTTGTCCATTGCATTCCATTCGGTTCCGTTAACTTCCACTCAATTCCATTCGGGTCCATTCCATTGCATTTCATTCCATTCGGGTCCATTCCGTTCCATTGCATTCCATTCGGGTCCATTGAATTCCATTCCATTCCATTCGGGTCCATTCCATGACATTCCATTCCATTCGTGTGCATTCCATTCCATTCCGTTCCATTCGGGTCCATTCCATTCCATTCCATTCCGGTCCATTCCATTCCATTCCATTCCATTCCGGTCCATTCGGGTCCATTCCATTCCATTCCATTCGTGTCCATTCCATTCCATTCCGTTTCATTCGGTTCCATTCCACTCCATTCAGGTCCATTCCATTCCATTCCATTCAGTTCCATTCCATTCCATTCGTGTCCATTCCTTTCCATTCCATTCCATTCGGGTCCGTTCCATTCCATTCCATTCCATTCCATTCGGGTCCATTCCGTTCCATTCCATTCCATTCCATTCCATTCCGGTCCATTCCATTCCATTCCATTCCTTTCGGGTAAATTCCATTCAATTCCGTTCCATTCCATTCCATTCCGGTCCATTCCATTCCATTCCATTCAATTCCATTACGTTCCATTCGGGTCCATTCCATTCAATTCCATTCCATTCGGGTCCGTTCCATTCCATTATATTCCACTGGCGTCCCTTCCGTTCCATTACATTCCATTCGGGTCCGTTGCATTCCATTCCATTCCATTCCATTCCATTCCATTCCATTCCATTCCATTCCATTCCGGTCCATTCCTTTCCATTCCATTCCATTCCGTTCCATTCCGTTCCATTCGTGTCCCTTCCATTCCATTCCATTCCATTCGGGTCCATTCCGTTCCATTCCATTTCTTTTGGGTCCATTCCGTTCCATTCCATTCCACTCGGGTCCCTTCCGTTCCATTCCTTTCCATTCGTGTCCCTTCCATTCCATTCCATTCCATTCGGGTCCATTCCGTTCCATTCCATTCCATTCGGGTCCATTCAATTCCATTGCATTCCATTCGGGTCCGTTCCGTTCCATTCCATTCCATTCGGGTCCATTCCGTTCCATTCCATTCCATTCGGGTCCATTCCATTCCATTCCGCTCCATTCCATTCCATTCCGTTCCATTCCATTCCATTCGGGTCCATTCCATTCCATTCCGTTCCATTCCATTCCATTCCGGTCCATTCCATTCTATTCCATTCCTTTCGGGTCCATTCCATTCAATTCCGTTCCATTCCATTCCATTCGGGTCCATTCCATTCCATTTCATTCCATTCCCATCCATTCCATTCAATTCCATTCAGGTCCATTGCATTCTATTCCATTCGGGTCCATTCTATTCCATTCCGCTCCATTCCATTCCATTCCATTCCATTCCATTCAGGTCCATTCCATTCCATTCCGTTCCATTCAGGTCCATTCCATTCCATTCAGCTCCATTCCATTCCATTCCATTCCATTCTTGTCCAATCCATTCCATTCCATTCCATTCCATTCCATTGCATTCCGGTCCATTCCATTCTATTCCATTCCATTCGGGTCCATTCCGTTCCATTCCATTCCATTCGGGTCCATTCCATTCCATTCCATTTCTTTCGGGTCCGTTCCATTCCATTCCATTCCATTCGAGTCCATTCCATTCCATTCCATTTCTTTCGGGTCCTTTCCGTTCCATTCCATTCCATTCGGTTCCCTTCCCTTCCATTCCATTCCATTCGGGTCCATGCCGTTGCATTTCATCCCATCCGGGTCCATTCCGTTCCATTACATTCCATTCGGGTCCATGCCATTCCATTCCATTCCGGTCCATTCCATTCCATTCCATACAACTCCATTCCATTCCATTCGGGTCCATTCCTTTCCATTCCTTTCCATTCGGGTCCATTGCATTCCATTCGTGTCCATCCCATTCCATTCCATTCCATTCCATTCCATTCCATTCCATTCCATTCCGGTCCATTCCGTTCCATTCCATTCCTTTAAGGTCCATTCCATTCAATTCCATCCATTCCATTCCATTCCATTCCATTCGGGTCCATTTCATTCCATTCCATTCCATTCCGGTCCATTCCATTCCTTTCCATTCAATACCATTCCGTTCCATTCGGGTCCATTCCATTCCATTCCATTCCATTCTGGTCCTTTCCATTCCATTCCATTCCATTCCATTCCATTCCATTCCATTCCATTCCATTCCATTCCATCCCTTTCCATTCCATCCCATTCCATTGCATTCCATTCGAGTCCATTCCATTCCATTCGGTTCCATTCCGTTCCATTTCATTCGGGTCAATTCCGTTCCATTCCATTCCATTCCTGTCCATTCCAATCCATTCCATTCCTTTCGGGTCCATTCCATTCAATTCCGTTCCATTCCATTCCATTCGGGTCCATTCCATTCCATTCGGGTCCATTCCATTCCATTCAGGTCCATTGCATTAAATTCCATTACATTCCATTCCATTCGGGTCCATTCCATTCCATTCGGGTCCATTCCATTCCATTCCATTCCATTCGGGTCCCTTCCGTTCCATTCCATTCAATTCGGGTCCGTTCCGTTCCATTCCATTCCATTCGGATCCGTTCCATTCCATTCCATTCCACTCGGGTCCGTTCCATTCCATTCCATTCCATTCGTTTCCGTTCCGTTCCATTCCATTCCATTCGGTTCCATTCCTTTCCATTCCATTCCATTCGGTTCCCTTCCGTTCCATTCCAATCCATTCGTGTAGATTCCGTTCCATTCCATTCCATTCGTGTCCCTTCCTTTCCATTCCATTCCATTCGGGTCCATTCCGTTCCATTCCATTCCATTCCATTCGGGTCCATTCCATTCCATTCATGTCCTTTCCGTTCCATTCCGTTCCATTCGGGTCCATTGCGTTCCATTCCGTTCCATTCGGGTCAATTCCGTTCCTTTCCATTCAATTCCTTTCGGGTCCATTTCATTCCATTCCGTCCCATTCGGGTCCATACCGTTCCATTCCATTCCATTCCATTTTGTTCCGTTCTGTTCCATTCCATTCCATTCTGGTCCGTTACCTTCCATTCCATTCCATACGGGTCCATTCCATTCCATTCCGTTCCACTGAGGTTCATTCCATTCCGTTCGGGTCCATTCCATTCCATTTTGTCCATTGCATTCCATTCGGTTCCGTTAACTTCCACTCAATTCCATTCGGGTCCATTCCATTGCATTTCATTCCATTCGGGTCCATTCCGTTCCATTGCATTCCATTCGGGTCCATTGAATTCCATTCCATTCCATTCGGGTCCATTCCATGACATTCCATTCCATTCGTGTGCATTCCATTCCATTCCGTTCCATTCGGGTCCATTCCATTCCATTCCATTCCGGTCCATTCCATTCCATTCCATTCCATTCCGGTCCATTCGGGTCCATTCCATTCCATTCCATTCGTGTCCATTCCATTCCATTCCGTTTCATTCGGTTCCATTCCACTCCATTCAGGTCCATTCCATTCCATTCCATTCAGTTCCATTCCATTCCATTCGTGTCCATTCCTTTCCATTCCATTCCATTCGGGTCCGTTCCATTCCATTCCATTCCATTCCATTCGGGTCCATTCGGTTCCATTCCATTCCATTCCATTCCATTCCGGTCCATTCCATTCCATTCCATTCCTTTCGGGTAAATTCCATTCAATTCCGTTCCATTCCATTCCATTCCGGTCCATTCCATTCCATTCCATTCAATTCCATTACGTTCCATTCGGGTCCATTCCATTCAATTCCATTCCATTCGGGTCCGTTCCATTCCATTATATTCCACTGGCGTCCCTTCCGTTCCATTACATTCCATTCGGGTCCGTTGCATTCCATTCCATTCCATTCCATTCCATTCCATTCCATTCCATTCCGGTCCATTCCATTCCATTCCATTCCATTCCGTTCCATTCCGTTCCATTCGTGTCCCTTCCATTCCATTCCATTCCATTCGGGTCCATTCCGTTCCATTCCATTCCATTCGGGTCCATTCAATTCCATTGCATTCCATTCGGGTCCGTTCCGTTCCATTCCATTCCATTCGGGTCCATTCCGTTCCATTCCATTCCATTCGGGTCCATTCCATTCCATTCCGCTCCATTCCATTCCATTCCGTTCCATTCCATTCCATTCGGGTCCATTCCATTCCATTCCGTTCCATTCCATTCCATTCCGGTCCATTCCATTCCATTCCATTCCTTTCGGGTCCATTCCATTCAATTCCGTTCCATTCCATTCCATTCGGGTCCATTCCATTCCATTTCATTCCATTCCCATCCATTCCATTCAATTCCATTCAGGTCCATTGCATTCTATTCCATTCGGGTCCATTCTATTCCATTCCGCTCCATTCCATTCCATTCCATTCCATTCCATTCAGGTCCATTCCATTCCATTCCGTTCCATTCAGGTCCATTCCATTCCATTCAGCTCCATTCCATTCCATTCCATTCCATTCTTGTCCAATCCATTCCATTCCATTCCATTGCATTCCGGTCCATTCCATTCTATTCCATTCCATTCGGGTCCATTCCGTTCCATTCCATTCCATTCGGGTCCATTCCATTCCATTCCATTTCTTTCGGGTCCGTTCCATTCCATTCCATTCCATTCGAGTCCATTCCATTCCATTCCATTTCTTTCGGGTCCTTTCCGTTCCATTCCATTCCATTCGGTTCCCTTCCCTTCCATTCCATTCCATTCGGGTCCATGCCGTTGCATTTCATCCCATCCGGGTCCATTCCGTTCCATTACATTCCATTCGGGTCCATGCCATTCCATTCCATTCCGGTCCATTCCATTCCATTCCATACAACTCCATTCCATTCCATTCGGGTCCATTCCTTTCCATTCCTTTCCATTCGGGTCCATTGCATTCCATTCGTGTCCATCCCATTCCATTCCATTCCATTCCATTCCATTCCATTCCATTCCGGTCCATTCCGTTCCATTCCATTCCTTTAAGGTCCATTCCATTCAATTCCATCCATTCCATTCCATTCCATTCCATTCGGGTCCATTTCATTCCATTCCATTCCATTCCGGTCCATTCCATTCCTTTCCATTCAATACCATTCCGTTCCATTCGGGTCCATTCCATTCCATTCCATTCCATTCTGGTCCTTTCCATTCCATTCCATTCCATTCCATTCCATTCCATTCCATTCCATTCCATTCCATTCCATTCCATCCCTTTCCATTCCATCCCATTCCATTGCATTCCATTCGAGTCCATTCCATTCCATTCGGTTCCATTCCGTTCCATTCCATTCGGGTCAATTCCGTTCCATTCCATTCCATTCCTGTCCATTCCATTCCATTCCATTCCTTTCGGGTCCATTCCATTCAATTCCGTTCCATTCCATTCCATTCGGGTCCATTCCATTCCATTCGGGTCCATTCCATTCCATTCAGGTCCATTGCATTAAATTCCATTACATTCCATTCCATTCGGGTCCATTCCATTCCATTCGGGTCCATTCCATTCCATTCCATTCCATTCGGGTCCCTTCCGTTCCATTCCATTCAATTCGGGTCCGTTCCGTTCCATTCCATTCCATTCGGATCCGTTCCATTCCATTCCATTCCACTCGGGTCCGTTCCATTCCATTCCATTCCATTCGTTTCCGTTCCGTTCCATTCCATTCCATTCGGTTCCATTCCTTTCCATTCCATTCCATTCGGTTCCCTTCCGTTCCATTCCAATCCATTCGTGTAGATTCCGTTCCATTCCATTCCATTCGTGTCCCTTCCTTTCCATTCCATTCCATTCGGGTCCATTCCGTTCCATTCCATTCCATTCCATTCGGGTCCATTCCATTCCATTCATGTCCTTTAAGTTCCATTCCGTTCCATTCGGGTCCATTGCGTTCCATTCCGTTCCATTCGGGTCAATTCCGTTCCTTTCCATTCAATTCCTTTCGGGTCCATTTCATTCCATTCCGTCCCATTCGGGTCCATACCGTTCCATTCCATTCCATTCCATTTTGTTCCGTTCTGTTCCATTCCATTCCATTCTGGTCCGTTACCTTCCATTCCATTCCATACGGGTCCATTGCACTCCATTCCGTTCCACTGAGGTTCATTCCATTCCATTCGGGTCCATTCCATTCCATTCCATTCCATTCCATTCCGGTCCATTCCGTTCAATTCCATTCAATTCCATTCCATTCCATTCGGGTCCATTCCATTCCATTTTGTCCATTGCATTCCATTCGGGTCCGTTAACTTCCACTCAATTCCATTCGGGTCCATTCCATTGCATTTCATTCCATTCGGGTCCATTCCTTTCCACTGCATTCCATTCGGGTCCATTCCATTCCATTCCATTCCATTCGGGTCCATTCCATGACATTCCATTCCATTCGTGTGCATTCCATTCCATTCCGTTCCATTCGGGTCCATTCCATTCCATTCCATTCCATTCCATTCCGGTCCATTCGGGTCCATTCCATTCCATTCCATTCGTGTCCAGTC
The DNA here is from genome assembly GCF_029281585.2 of Gorilla gorilla gorilla. Classification (NCBI taxonomy): domain Eukaryota; kingdom Metazoa; phylum Chordata; class Mammalia; order Primates; family Hominidae; genus Gorilla; species Gorilla gorilla. The sequence continues at coordinate 61,832,868 of NC_073239.2, forward strand.
CATTCCATTCCGTTTCATACAGTTCCATTCCACTCCATTCAGGTCCATTCCATTCGGGTCCATTCCGTTCCATTCCATTCCATTCGTGTCCATTCCTTTCCATTACATTCCATTCGGGTCCGTTCCGTTCCATTCCATTCCATTCCGGTCCATTCCGTTCCATTCCATTCCATTCGGGTTCATTCCATTCCATTCCGTTCCATTCCATTCCATTCCGGTCCATTCCATTCCATTCCATTCCTTTCGGGTACGTTCCGTTCCATTCCATTCCATTCTGGTCCATTCCATTCCATTCCACTCGGGTCCATTCCATTCCATTCCATTCCATTCGGGTCCATTCCATTCCATTCCATTCCACTCGGGTCCATTCCATTCCATTCCATTCCATTCCATTCCATTCGTTTCAATTCCTTTCCATTCCATTCCATTCGGGTCCTTTCCATTCCATTCGGGTCCATTCCGTTCCATTCCATTCCATTCGGTTCCATTCCGCTCTATTCCATTCCATTCGGGTCCATTCCGTTCCATTCCATTCCATTAGTTTCCCTTCCGTTCCATTCCATTCCATTTGAGTCCATTCCGTTCCCTTCCGTTCCATTCGGTTCCATTCCGTTCCATTCCATTACATTCGGGTCCATTCCGTTGCATTCCGTTCCATTCGGGTCCGTTCCATTCCATTCCATTCCATTCGGGTCCATTCCGTTCCATTCCATTCCATTCGGGTCCATTCCATTCCATTCCTTTCCATTCCATTCCATTCCGGTCCATTCCATTCCATTCCATTCCTTTCGGGTACGTTCCGTTCCATTCCATTCCATTCTGGTCCATTCCATTCCATTCCACTCGGGTCCATTCCATTCCATTCCATTCCATTCGGGTCCATTCCATTCCATTCCATTCCACTCAGGTCCATTCCATTCCATTCCATTCCATTCCATTCGTTTCCATTCCATTCCATTCCATTCCATTCGGGTCCTTTCCATTCCATTCGGGTCCATTTCGTTCCATTCCATTCCATTCGGTTCCATTCCGCTCTATTCCATTCCATTCGTGTCCATTCCGTTCCATTCCATTCCATTAGTTTCCCTTCCATTCCATTCCATTCCATTCGAGTCCATTCCGTTCCCTTCCGTTCCATTCGGTTCCATTCCATTCCATTCCATTACATTCGGGTCCGTTCCGTTGTATTCCGTTCCATTCAGGTCCGTTCCATTCAATTCCATTCCATTCGGTTCTGTTCCGTTCCATTCCATTCCATTGGGTTCCGTTCTGTTCCATTCCATTACATTCCATTCGGGTCCGTTCCCTTCCATTCCATTCCATTCTGGTCCATTCCATTCCATTCCATTTCACTCAGGTCCATTCCATTCCATTCCATTCCATTCCAATCGTTTCCATTCCATTCCATTCCATTCCATTCGGGTCCTTTCCATTCCATTCGGGTCCATTTCGTTCCATTCCATTCCATTCGGTTCCATTCTGCTCTATACCATTCCATTCGGGTCCATTCCGTTCCAATCCATTTCTTTTGGGTCCATTCCGTTCCATTCCATTCCACTCGGGTCCCTTCCGTTCCATTCCATTCCATTCCATTCGTGTCCCTTCCATTCCATTCCATTCCATTCGGGTCCATTCCGTTCCATTCCATTCCATTCGGGTCCTTTCCTTTCCATACCATTCCATTCCGGTCCGTTCCATTCCATTCCATTCCATTCGGGTCCATTCCATTCCATTCCATTCCATTCCGGTCCATTCCATTCCATTCCATTCAATTCCATTCAGGTCCATTCCATTCTATTCCATTCGGGTCCATTCTATTCCATTCCGCTCCATTCCATTCCATTCCATTCCATTCCATTCAGGTCCATTCCATTCCATTCCGTTCCATTCGGGTCCATTCCATTCCATTCAGGTCCATTCCATTCCATTCCATTCCATTCTGGTCCAATCCATTCTATTCCATTCCATTCCATTCCATTGCATTCCGGTCCATCCCATTCCATTCCATTCCATTCCATTCGGGTCCATTCCGTTCCATTCCATTCCATTCGGGTCCATTCCGTTCCATTCCATTTCTTTCGGGTCCGTTCCATTCCATTCCATTCCATTCGGGTCCATTCCATTCCATTCCATTTCTTTCGGGTCCTTTCCTTTCCATTCGGTTCCATTCCGTTTAATTCCATTCCATTCGGGTCCGTTCCGCTCCATTCCATTCCATTCGGGTCTGTTCCGTTCCATTCCATTCCATTCTGGTTCGTGCTGCTCCATTCCATTCCATTCTTGTCTGTTTCTTTCCATTCCATTCCATTGGGTTCCGTTCTGTTCCATTCCATTCCATTCGGTTCCCATCCCTTCCATTCCATTCCATTCGGGTCCATGCCGTTGCATTTCATCCCATTCGGGTCCATTCCGTTCCATTACATTCCATTCGGGTCCATGCCATTCCATTCCGTTGCATTGAGGTCCATTCCTTTCCACTCGGGTCCATTCCATTCCATTCCATTCCGGTCCATTCCATTCCATTCCATTCAACCCCATTCCATTCCATTCGGGTCCATTCCATTCCATTCCGTTCCATTCGGGTCTATTCCATTCCATTCGTGTCCATCCCATTCCATTCCATTCCATTCCATTCCATTCCATTCCATTCCATTCCATTCCATTCCGGTCCATTCCATTCCATTCCTTTCCTTTCAGGTCCATTCCATTCAATTCCACTCCATCCCATTCCATTCCATTCCATTCGGGTCCTTTTCATTCCATTCCATTCCATTCCGGTCCATTCCATTCCATTCCATTCAATACGATTCCGTTCCAGTCGGGTCCATTCCATTCCATTCTGGTGCATTGCATTCCATTCCATTCCATTCCATTGCATTCCATTCCATTCCATCCCATTCCATTGCATTCCATTCGGGTCCATTCCATTCCACTCGGTTCCATTCCGTGCCATTCCATTCCATTCCATTCCATTCGGGTCCGTTCCATTCCGTTATATTCCACTGGAGTCCCTTCCATGCCATTACATTCCATTCGGGTCCGTTGCATTCCATTCCATTCCATTCCATTCCATTCCATTCCACTCCATTCCGTTCCATTCCACTCCATTCGGGTCCATTCCGTTCCATTCCATTCCATTCCATTCGTGTCCCTTCCATTCCATTCCTTTCCATTCGGGTCCATTCCGTTCCATTCCATTCGTGTCCATTCCATTCCATTCTGTTCCATTCGGGTCCATTCCATTCCATTCAGGTCCATTCCATTCCATTCCATTCCATTCCGTTCCATACCATTCCATTCCATTCCATTCGGGTACATTCCATTCCATTCCATTCCATTCGTGTCCCTTCCGTTCCATTCCATTCCATTCCATTCCATTCCATTCCATTCCATTCCTGTCCCTTCCATTCCATTCCATTCCATTCGGGTCCATTCCGTTCCATTCCATTCCATTCCAGTCCATTCGTTTCCATTCCATTTCATTCGGGTCCATTCCATTCCATTCAATTCCATTCTGGTCCATTCCATTCCATTCCATTCGTGTCCATTCCATTCCATTCCATTCGGGTCCATTCCATTCCATTCCATTCAATTCGGGTCCTTTCCATTCCATTCGGGTCGATTCCATACCATTCCATTTCATTCGGGTCCATTCCATTCTACTCCATTCCATTTGGATCCATTCCGTTCCATTCCATTCCATTCGGGTCCCTTCCATTGAATTCCGTTCCATTCGAGTCCATTCCGTTCCATTCCATTCCATTCCATTCGGGTCCCTTCCATTTCATTCAATTCCATTCGGGTCCATTCCATTCCATTCCATTCCATTCCATTCCATTCCATTCCATTCCATTCCATTCCATTCGTGTCCCTTCCATTCCATTCCATTCCATTCGGGTCCATTCCGTTCCATTCCATTTCTTTTGGGTCCATTCCGTTCCATTCCATTCCACTCGGGTCCCTTCCATTCCATTCCAATCCATTCGGGTCTCTTCCGTTCCATTCCATTCCATTCGGGTCCATTCCGTTCCATTCCATTCCATTTGGGTCCATTCCTTTCCATTCCATTCCATTCGGGTCCGTTCCATTCCATTCCATTCCATTCGGGTCCATTCCGTTCCATTCCATTCCATTCGGGTCCATTCCATTCCATTCCGTTCCATTCCATTCCATTCCGGTCCATTCCATTCCATTCCATTTCTTTCGGGTCCATTCCATTCAATTCCGTTCCATTCCATTCCATTCGGGTCCATTCCATTCCATTCCATTCCATTTGGGTCCATTCCATTCCATTCCATTCCATTCCGGTCCATTCCATTCCATTCCATTCAATTCCATTCAGGTCCATTCCATTCTATTCCATTCGGGTCCATTCTATTCCATTCCGCTAGATTCCATTCCATTCCATTCCATTCCATTCAGGTCCATTCCATTCCATTCCGTTCCATTCGGGTCCATTCCATTCCATTCAGGTCCATTCCATTCCATTCCATTCCATTCTGGTCCAATCCATTCTATTCCATTCCATTCCATTCCATTGCATTCCGGTCCATCCCATTCCATTCCATTCCATTCCATTCGGGTCCATTCCGTTCCATTCCATTCCATTCGGGTCCATTCCGTTCCATTCCATTTCTTTCGGGTCCGTTCCATTCCATTCCATTCCATTCGGGTCCATTCCATTCCATTCCATTTCTTTCGGGTCCTTTCCTTTCCATTCGGTTCCATTCCGTTTAATTCCATTCCATTCGGGTCCGTTCCGCTCCATTCCATTCCATTCGGGTCTGTTCCGTTCCATTCCATTCCATTCTGGTCCGTGCTGCTCCATTCCATTCCATTCTTGTCTGTTTCTTTCCATTCCATTCCATTGGGTTCCGTTCTGTTCCATTCCATTCCATTCGGTTCCCATCCCTTCCATTCCATTCCATTCGGGTCCATGCCGTTGCATTTCATCCCATTCGGGTCCATTCCGTTCCATTACATTCCATTCGGGTCCATGCCATTCCATTCCGTTGCATTGAGGTCCATTCCTTTCCACTCGGGTCCATTCCATTCCATTCCATTCCGGTCCATTCCATTCCATTCCATTCAACCCCATTCCATTCCATTCGGGTCCATTCCATTCCATTCCGTTCCATTCGGGTCTATTCCATTCCATTCGTGTCCATCCCATTCCATTCCATTCCATTCCATTCCATTCCATTCCATTCCATTCCATTCCATTCCATTCCGGTCCATTCCATTCCATTCCTTTCCTTTCAGGTCCATTCCATTCAATTCCACTCCATCCCATTCCATTCCATTCCATTCGGGTCCTTTTCATTCCATTCCATTCCATTCCGGTCCATTCCATTCCATTCCATTCAATACGATTCCGTTCCAGTCGGGTCCATTCCATTCCATTCTGGTGCATTGCATTCCATTCCATTCCATTCCATTGCATTCCATTCCATTCCATCCCATTCCATTGCATTCCATTCGGGTCCATTCCATTCCACTCGGTTCCATTCCGTGCCATTCCATTCCATTCCATTCCATTCGGGTCCGTTCCATTCCGTTATATTCCACTGGAGTCCCTTCCATGCCATTACATTCCATTCGGGTCCGTTGCATTCCATTCCATTCCATTCCATTCCATTCCATTCCACTCCATTCCGTTCCATTCCACTCCATTCGGGTCCATTCCGTTCCATTCCATTCCATTCGTGTCCCTTCCATTCCATTCCTTTCCATTCGGGTCCTTTCCGTTCCATTCCATTTCTTTTGGGTCCATTCCGTTCCATTCCATTCCACTAGGGTCAATTCCGTTCCATTCCATTCCATTCGTGTCCCTTCCAATCCATTGCACTCCATTCGGGTCCATTCCGTTCCATTCCATTCCATTCGGGTCCATTCCTTTCCATTCCATTCCATTCGGATCCGTTCCGTTCCATTCCATTCCATTCGGGTCCATTCCGTTCCATTCCATTTCTTTCGGGTCCGTTCCATTCCAATCCATTCCATTCGGGTCCATTCCATTCTATTCCATTTCTTTCGGGTCCTTTCCATTCCATTCAATTCCATTCGGTTCCATTCCATTCAATTCCATTCCATTCGGGTCCGTTCCGTTCCATTCCATTCCATTCGGGTCTGTTCCGTTCCATTTCATTCCATTGGGTTCCGTTCTGTTCCATTCCATTCCATTCGGTTCCGTTCCCTTCCATTCCATTCCATTCGGGTCCATGCCATTGCATTTCATCCCATTCAGGTCCATTCCGTTCCATTACATTCCATTCGTGTCCATTCCATTCCATTCCGTTCCATTGCGGTCCATTCCTTTCCACTCGGGTCCATTACATTCCATTCGATTCCGGTCCATTCCATCCCATTCGGGTCCATTCCATTCCATTCCGTTCCATTCGGGTCCATTCCATTCCATTCCATTCAACTCCATTCCATTCCATTCGGGTCCATTCCATTCCATTCCGTTCCATTCGGGTCCATTCCATTCTATTCGTGTCCATCCCATTCCATTCCATTCCATTCCATTCCATTCCATTCCATTCCGGTCCATTCCATTCCATTCCATTCCTTTCAGGTCCATTCCATTCAATTCCGCTCCATTCCATTCCATTCCATTCGGGTCCATTTCATTCCATTCCATTCCAGTCCGGTCCATTCCATTCCATTCCATTGAATACCATTCCGTTCCATTCGGGTCCATTCCATTCCATTCCATTCCATTCCATTCAGGTCCTTTCCATTCCATTCCATTCCATTCCATTCCATTCCATTCCATACCATCCCATTCCATTGCATTCCATTCGGTTCCATTACGTTCCATTCCATTCGGGTCAATTCCGTTCCATTCCATTCCATTCCGGTCCATTCCATTCCATTCCATTCCTTTCGAGTCCATTCCATTCAATTCCATTCCATTCCATTCCATTCGGGTCCATTCCATTCCATTCCATCCCATTCAGGTCCATTGCATTAAATTCCATTCCATTCCGTTCCATTCGGGTCCATTCCATTCCATTCGGGTCCATTCCGTTCCATTCCATTCCATTCGGGTCCATTCCTTTCCATTCCATTCCATTCGGGTCCGTTCCGTTCCTTTCCATTCCATTCGGGTCCATTCCGTTCCATTCCATTCCATTCGGGTCCATTCCATTCCATTCCTCACCATTCCATTCCATTCCGGTCCATTCCATTCCATTCCATTTCTTTCGGGTCCATTCCATTCAATTCTGTTCCATTCGGGTCCATTCGGGTCCATTCCATTCCATTCCTTTCCATTCCAGTCCATTCCATTCCATTCCATTCAATTCCATTCAGGTCCATTCCATTCTATTCCATTCGGGTCCATTCTAATCCATTCCGCTCCCTTCCATTCCATTCCATTCCATTCCATTCCATTCAGGTCCATTCCAATCCATTCCGTTCCATTCGGGTCCATTCCATTCCATTCAGGTCCATTCCATTCCATTCCATTCCATTCTGGTCCAATCCATTCCATTCCATTCCATTCCATTCCATTCCATTCCATTCCATTCCTTTGCATTCCGGTCCATTCCAATCCATTCCATTCCATTCGGGTCCATTCCGTTCCATTCCATTCCATTCGGGTCCATTCCATTCCATTCCATTTCTTTTGGGTCCGTTCCATTCCATTCCATTCCATTCGGGTCCATTCCATTCCATTCCATTTCTTTCGGGTCCTTTCCGTTCCATTCCATTCCATTCGGTTCCATTCCGTTCAATTCCATTCCATTCGGGTCCGTTCCGTTCCATTCCATTCCATTCGGTTCTGCTCCTTTCCATTCCATTCCATTCGGGTCCGTGCTGCTCCATTCCATTCCATTCGGTTCCATTCCGTTCCATTCCATTCGGGTCAATTCCGTTCCATTCCATTCCATTCCTGTGCATTCCATTCCGTTCCATTCCTTTCGGGTCCATTCCATTCAATTCCGTTCCATTCCATTCCATTCGGGTCCATTCCATTCCATTCGGCTCCATTCCATTCCATTCAGGTCCATTGCATTAAATTCCATTCCATTCCGTTCCATTCGTGTCCATTCCATTCCATTCGGGTCCATTCCATTCCATTCCATTCCATTCCGGTCCATTCGGGTCCATTCCATTCCATTCCATTCGTGTCCAGTCCATTCCATTCCCTGTCATTCGGTTCCATTCCACTCCATTCAGGTCCATTCCTTTCGGGTCCATTCCATTCCATTCCATTATATTCGGGTCCGTTCCATTCCATTCCATTCCATTCCATTCGGGACCATTCCGTTCCATTCCATTCCATTCGGGTCCATTCCATTCCATTCCGTTCCATTCCATTCCATTCCGGTCCATTCCATTCCATTCCATTCCTTTCGGGTACGTTCCGTTCCATTCCATTCCATTCTGTTCCATTCCATTACATTCCATTCGGGTCCGTTCCCTTCCATTCCATTCCATTCGGGTCCATGCCGTTGCATTTCATTCCATTTGGGTCCATTTCGTTCCATTACATTCCCTTCGGGTCGATGCCATTCCATTCCATTCCATTGAGGTCCACTCCATCCCATTCGGGTCCATTCCATTCCATTCCGTTCCATTCGGGTCCATTCCATTCCATTCCATTCAACTCCATTCCATTCCATTCGGGTCCATTCCATTCCATTCCGTTCCATTCGGGTCCATTCCATTCCATTCGTGTCCATCCCATTCCATTCCATTCCATTCCATTCCATTCCATTCCGGTCCATTCCATTCCATTCCTTTCCTTTCAGGTCCATTCCATTCAATTCCACTCCATTCCATTCCATTGCATTCCATTCGGGTCCAATTCATTCCATTCCATTCCATTCCGGTCCATTCCATTCCATTCCATTCAATACCATTCCGTTCCATTCTGGTCAATTCCATTCCATTCTCGTCCTTTCCATTCCATTCCATTCCATTCCATTCCATTCCATTCTATTCCATCCCATTCCATTGCATTCCATTCGGGTCCATTCCATTCGGTTCCATTCCGTTCCATTCCATTCGGGTCAATTCCGATCCATTCCATTCCATTCCTGTCCATTCCATTCCATTCCATTTCTTTCGGGTCCATTCCATTCAATTCCGTTCCATTCCATTCCATTCCGGTCCATTCCATTCCATTCGGGTCCATTCCATTCCATTCAGGTCCATTGCATTAAATTCCATTCCATTCGGGTCCATTCCATTCCATTCCATTCCATTCGGGTCCATTCCGTTCCATTCCATTCCATTCGGGTCCGTTCCATTCCATTCCATTCCATTCAGTTCCATTCCTTTCCATTCCATTCCATTCGGGTCCCTTCCGTTCCATTCCAATCCATTCGTGTAGATTCCATTCCATTCCATTCCATTTGTGTCCCTTCCGTTCCATTCCATTCCATTCGGGTCCATTCCGTTCCATTTCATTCCATTCGTGTCCATTCCATTCCATTCGTGTCCTTTCCGCTCCATTCCGTTCTATTCGGGTCCATTCCGTTCCATTCCGTTCCATTCGGGTCCATTCCGTTCCATTCCATTCCATTCCATTCGGGTCCATTTCGTTCCATTCCGTCCCATTCGGGTCCGTACAATTCCATTCCATTCCATTCCATTCGGGACTGTTCCATACCATTCCATTCCATTTTGTTCCGTTCTGTTCCATTTCATTCCATTCTGGTCCGTTACCTTCCATTCCATTCCATACGGGTCCATTCCTCTCCATTCCGTTCCACTGAGGTTCATTCCATTCCGTTCGGGTCCATTCCATTCCATTCCATTCCATTCCATTCCATTCCATTTCATTCGGGTCCATTCCATTCCATATTGTCCATTGCATTCCATTCGGGTCCGTTAACTTCCACTCAATTCCATTCGGGTCCAATCCATTGCATTTCATTCCATTCGGGTCCATTCCGTTCCACTGCATTCCATTCGGGTCCATTCCATTCCATTCCATTCCTTTCGGGTCCATTCCATGACATTCCATTCCATTCGTGTGCATTCCATTCCATTCCGGTCCATTCCATTCCACTCCATTCCATTCCATTCCGGTCCATTCGTGTCCATTCCATTACTTTCCATTCGTGTCCGTTCCATTCCTTTCCGTTTCATTCGGTTCCATTCCACTCCATTCAGGTCCATTCCATTCCATTCCATTCCGTTCCATTCCATTCCATTCGTGTCCATTCCTTTCCATTCCATTCCATTCGGGTCCGTTCCATTCCATTCCATTCCATTCGGGTCCATTCCGTTCCATTCCATTCCATTCGGGTCCTTTCCATTCCATTCCGTTCCACTCCATTCCATTCCGGTCCATTCCATTCCATTCATTCCTTTCCGGTACGTTCCGTCCATTCCATTCCATTCTGGTCCATTCCATTCCATTCCACTCGGGTCCATTCCATTCCATTCCATTCCATTCGGGTCCATTCCATTCCATTCCATTCCACTCGGGTCCATTCCATTCCATTCCATTCCATTCGTTTCCATTCCATTCCATTCCCTTCCATTCGGGTCCATTCCGTTCCATTCCATTCCATTCGGTTCCATTCCGCTCTATTCCATTCCATTCGGGTCCATTCCGTTCCATTCCATTCCATTAGCTTCCCTTCCGTTCCATTCCATTCCATTCGAGTCCATTCCGTTCCCTTCCGTTCCATTCGGGTCCATTCCGTTCCATTCCATTTCATTCGGGTCTGTTCCGTTGCGTTCCGTTCCATTCGGGACCCTTCCATTCCATTCCATTCCATTCGTGTCTGTTCCGTTCCATTCCATTCCATTGGGTTCCGTTCTGTTCCATTCCATTACATTCCATTCGGGTCCGTTCCCTTCCATTCCATTCCATTCGGGTCCATGCCGTTGCATTTCATTCCATTCGGGTCCATTTCGTTCCATTACATTCCATTCGGGTCGATGCCATTCCATTCCATTCCATTGAGGTCAACTCCATTCCATTCGGGTCCATTCCATTCCATTCCATTACATTCCATTCCATTCCATTCCAGTCCATTCCATTCCATTCCACTCAATTCCATTCCATTTCATTCGGGTCCATTCCATTCCATTCCGTTCCATTCGGGTCCATTCCGTTCCATTCGGGTCCATCCCATTGCATTCCATTCCATTCCATTCCATTCTGGTCCATTGCATTCCATTCCATTCCTTTCAGGTAAATTCCATTCAATTCCGTTCCATTCCATTCCATTCCATTCCATTCGGTTCCATTCCATTCCACTCCATTCCATTCCAGTCCATTCCATTCCATTCAATTCCATTCCGTTCCATTCGGGTCCATTCCATTCCATTCGGTTCCCTTCCATTCCATTTCACTCCATTCGGGTCCATTCCGTTCCAATCCATTTCTTTTGGGTCCATTCCGTTCCATTCCATTCCACTCGGGTCCCTTCCGTTCCATTCCATTCCATTCCATTCGTGTCCCTTCCATTCCATTCCATTCCATTCGGGTCCATTCCGTTCCATTCCATTCCATTCGGGTCCTTTCCTTTCCATACCATTCCATTCGGGTCCGTTCCGTTCCATTCCATTCCATTCGGGTCCATTCCGTTCCATTCCATTTCTTTCGGGTCCGTTCCATTCCATTCCATTCCATTCGGGTCCATTCCATTCCATTCCATTTCTTTCGGGTCCTTTCCGTTCCATTCCATTCCATTCGGTTCCATTCTGTTCCATTCCATTCCATTCGGGTCCGTTCCATTCGATTCCATTCCATTCGGGTCTGTTCCTTTCCATTCCATTCCATTCGGGTCCGTGCTGCTCCATTCCATTCCATTCGGGTCTGTTCCGTTCCATTCCATTCCATTGGGTTCCGTTGTGTTCCATTCCATTCCATTCGGTTCCGTTCCCTTCCATTCCATTCCATTCGGGTCCATGCCGTTGCATTTCATCCCATTCCGGTCCTTTCCATTCCATTACATTCCATTCGGGTCCATGCCATTCCATTCCGTTCCATTGAGGTCCATTCCTTTCCACTCGGGTCCATTCCATTCCATTCCATTCCGTTCCTTTCCATTCCATTCCATTCCGTTCCTTTCCATTCCATTCCATTCAACTCCATTCCATTCAATTCGGGTCCATTCCATTCCATTCCATTCCATTCGGGTCCATTCCATTCCATTCGTGTCCATCCCATTCCATTCCATTCCATTCCATTCCATTCCATTCCATTCCATTCCGGTCCATTCCATTCCATTCCATTCCTTTCACGTCCATTCCATTCAATTCCAATCCATGCCATTCCAATCCATTCGGGTCCATTTCATTCCATTCCATTCCACTCCGGTCCATTCAATACCATTCCGTTCCATTCGGGTCCATTCCATTCCATTCCATTCCATTCTGGTCCTTTCCATTCCATTCCATTCCATTCCATTCCATTCCATTCCATCCCAATCCATTGCATTCCATTCGGGTCCATTCCATTCCATTCGGTTCCATTCCGTTCCATTCCATTCGGGTCAATTCCGTTCCATTCCATTCCATTCTGTCCATTCCATTCCATTCCATTCCTTTCGAGTCCATTACATTCAATTCCGTTCCATTCCATTCCATTCGGGTCCATTCCATTCCATTCCATTCCATTCGGGTCCATTCCATTCCATTCAGCTCCATTGCATTAAATTAAATTCCATTCCATTCCATTCGGGTCCATTCCATTCCATTCGGGTCCATTCCATTCCATTCGGGTCCATTCGGGTCCCTTCCATTCCATTCCATTCCATTCGTGTCCGTTCCGTTCCATTCCATTCCATTTGTTTCCATTCCTTTCCATTCCATTCCATTCGGGTCCCTTCCGTTCCATTCCAATCCATTCGTGTCCCTTCCGTTCCATTCCATTCCATTCGGGTCCGTTCCGTTCCATTCCATTCCATTCCATTCGGGTCCATTCCGTTCCATTCCATTCCATTCGGGTCCATTCCTTTCCATTCCATTCCATTCGTGTCCTTTCCGATCCATTCCGTTCCATTCGGGTCCATTCCGTTCCATTCCGTTCCATTCGGGTCCATTCCGTTCCATTCCATTCCATTCCATTTGGGTCCGTTTCGTTCCATTCTGTCCCATTCGGGTCCGTACCGTTCCATTCCATTCCATTCGGGACTGTTCCATACTTTTCCATTCCATTTTGTTCAGTTCTGTTCCATTCCATTCCATTCTGGTCCGTTACCTTCCATTCCATTCCATACGGGTCCATTCCATTCCATTCCGTTCCACTGAGGTTCATTCCATTCCTTTCGGGTCCATTCCATTCCATTTTGTCCATTGCATTCCATTCGGTTCCGTTAACTTCCACTCAATTCCATTCGGGTCCATTCCATTGCATTTCATTCCATTCGGGTCCATTCCGTTCCATTGCATTCCATTCGGGTCCATTGAATTCCATTCCATTCCATTCGGGTCCATTCCATGACATTCCATTCCATTCGTGTGCATTCCATTCCATTCCGTTCCATTCGGGTCCATTCCATTCCATTCCATTCCGGTCCATTCCATTCCATTCCATTCCATTCCGGTCCATTCGGGTCCATTCCATTCCATTCCATTCGTGTCCATTCCATTCCATTCCGTTTCATTCGGTTCCATTCCACTCCATTCAGGTCCATTCCATTCCATTCCATTCAGTTCCATTCCATTCCATTCGTGTCCATTCCTTTCCATTCCATTCCATTCGGGTCCGTTCCATTCCATTCCATTCCATTCCATTCGGGTCCATTCCGTTCCATTCCATTCCATTCCATTCCATTCCGGTCCATTCCATTCCATTCCATTCCTTTCGGGTAAATTCCATTCAATTCCGTTCCATTCCATTCCATTCCGGTCCATTCCATTCCATTCCATTCAATTCCATTACGTTCCATTCGGGTCCATTCCATTCAATTCCATTCCATTCGGGTCCGTTCCATTCCATTATATTCCACTGGCGTCCCTTCCGTTCCATTACATTCCATTCGGGTCCGTTGCATTCCATTCCATTCCATTCCATTCCATTCCATTCCATTCCATTCCATTCCATTCCGGTCCATTCCTTTCCATTCCATTCCATTCCGTTCCATTCCGTTCCATTCGTGTCCCTTCCATTCCATTCCATTCCATTCGGGTCCATTCCGTTCCATTCCATTTCTTTTGGGTCCATTCCGTTCCATTCCATTCCACTCGGGTCCCTTCCGTTCCATTCCTTTCCATTCGTGTCCCTTCCATTCCATTCCATTCCATTCGGGTCCATTCCGTTCCATTCCATTCCATTCGGGTCCATTCAATTCCATTGCATTCCATTCGGGTCCGTTCCGTTCCATTCCATTCCATTCGGGTCCATTCCGTTCCATTCCATTCCATTCGGGTCCATTCCATTCCATTCCGCTCCATTCCATTCCATTCCGTTCCATTCCATTCCATTCGGGTCCATTCCATTCCATTCCGTTCCATTCCATTCCATTCCGGTCCATTCCATTCTATTCCATTCCTTTCGGGTCCATTCCATTCAATTCCGTTCCATTCCATTCCATTCGGGTCCATTCCATTCCATTTCATTCCATTCCCATCCATTCCATTCAATTCCATTCAGGTCCATTGCATTCTATTCCATTCGGGTCCATTCTATTCCATTCCGCTCCATTCCATTCCATTCCATTCCATTCCATTCAGGTCCATTCCATTCCATTCCGTTCCATTCAGGTCCATTCCATTCCATTCAGCTCCATTCCATTCCATTCCATTCCATTCTTGTCCAATCCATTCCATTCCATTCCATTCCATTCCATTGCATTCCGGTCCATTCCATTCTATTCCATTCCATTCGGGTCCATTCCGTTCCATTCCATTCCATTCGGGTCCATTCCATTCCATTCCATTTCTTTCGGGTCCGTTCCATTCCATTCCATTCCATTCGAGTCCATTCCATTCCATTCCATTTCTTTCGGGTCCTTTCCGTTCCATTCCATTCCATTCGGTTCCCTTCCCTTCCATTCCATTCCATTCGGGTCCATGCCGTTGCATTTCATCCCATCCGGGTCCATTCCGTTCCATTACATTCCATTCGGGTCCATGCCATTCCATTCCATTCCGGTCCATTCCATTCCATTCCATACAACTCCATTCCATTCCATTCGGGTCCATTCCTTTCCATTCCTTTCCATTCGGGTCCATTGCATTCCATTCGTGTCCATCCCATTCCATTCCATTCCATTCCATTCCATTCCATTCCATTCCATTCCGGTCCATTCCGTTCCATTCCATTCCTTTAAGGTCCATTCCATTCAATTCCATCCATTCCATTCCATTCCATTCCATTCGGGTCCATTTCATTCCATTCCATTCCATTCCGGTCCATTCCATTCCTTTCCATTCAATACCATTCCGTTCCATTCGGGTCCATTCCATTCCATTCCATTCCATTCTGGTCCTTTCCATTCCATTCCATTCCATTCCATTCCATTCCATTCCATTCCATTCCATTCCATTCCATCCCTTTCCATTCCATCCCATTCCATTGCATTCCATTCGAGTCCATTCCATTCCATTCGGTTCCATTCCGTTCCATTTCATTCGGGTCAATTCCGTTCCATTCCATTCCATTCCTGTCCATTCCAATCCATTCCATTCCTTTCGGGTCCATTCCATTCAATTCCGTTCCATTCCATTCCATTCGGGTCCATTCCATTCCATTCGGGTCCATTCCATTCCATTCAGGTCCATTGCATTAAATTCCATTACATTCCATTCCATTCGGGTCCATTCCATTCCATTCGGGTCCATTCCATTCCATTCCATTCCATTCGGGTCCCTTCCGTTCCATTCCATTCAATTCGGGTCCGTTCCGTTCCATTCCATTCCATTCGGATCCGTTCCATTCCATTCCATTCCACTCGGGTCCGTTCCATTCCATTCCATTCCATTCGTTTCCGTTCCGTTCCATTCCATTCCATTCGGTTCCATTCCTTTCCATTCCATTCCATTCGGTTCCCTTCCGTTCCATTCCAATCCATTCGTGTAGATTCCGTTCCATTCCATTCCATTCGTGTCCCTTCCTTTCCATTCCATTCCATTCGGGTCCATTCCGTTCCATTCCATTCCATTCCATTCGGGTCCATTCCATTCCATTCATGTCCTTTCCGTTCCATTCCGTTCCATTCGGGTCCATTGCGTTCCATTCCGTTCCATTCGGGTCAATTCCGTTCCTTTCCATTCAATTCCTTTCGGGTCCATTTCATTCCATTCCGTCCCATTCGGGTCCATACCGTTCCATTCCATTCCATTCCATTTTGTTCCGTTCTGTTCCATTCCATTCCATTCTGGTCCGTTACCTTCCATTCCATTCCATACGGGTCCATTCCATTCCATTCCGTTCCACTGAGGTTCATTCCATTCCGTTCGGGTCCATTCCATTCCATTTTGTCCATTGCATTCCATTCGGTTCCGTTAACTTCCACTCAATTCCATTCGGGTCCATTCCATTGCATTTCATTCCATTCGGGTCCATTCCGTTCCATTGCATTCCATTCGGGTCCATTGAATTCCATTCCATTCCATTCGGGTCCATTCCATGACATTCCATTCCATTCGTGTGCATTCCATTCCATTCCGTTCCATTCGGGTCCATTCCATTCCATTCCATTCCGGTCCATTCCATTCCATTCCATTCCATTCCGGTCCATTCGGGTCCATTCCATTCCATTCCATTCGTGTCCATTCCATTCCATTCCGTTTCATTCGGTTCCATTCCACTCCATTCAGGTCCATTCCATTCCATTCCATTCAGTTCCATTCCATTCCATTCGTGTCCATTCCTTTCCATTCCATTCCATTCGGGTCCGTTCCATTCCATTCCATTCCATTCCATTCGGGTCCATTCGGTTCCATTCCATTCCATTCCATTCCATTCCGGTCCATTCCATTCCATTCCATTCCTTTCGGGTAAATTCCATTCAATTCCGTTCCATTCCATTCCATTCCGGTCCATTCCATTCCATTCCATTCAATTCCATTACGTTCCATTCGGGTCCATTCCATTCAATTCCATTCCATTCGGGTCCGTTCCATTCCATTATATTCCACTGGCGTCCCTTCCGTTCCATTACATTCCATTCGGGTCCGTTGCATTCCATTCCATTCCATTCCATTCCATTCCATTCCATTCCATTCCGGTCCATTCCATTCCATTCCATTCCATTCCGTTCCATTCCGTTCCATTCGTGTCCCTTCCATTCCATTCCATTCCATTCGGGTCCATTCCGTTCCATTCCATTCCATTCGGGTCCATTCAATTCCATTGCATTCCATTCGGGTCCGTTCCGTTCCATTCCATTCCATTCGGGTCCATTCCGTTCCATTCCATTCCATTCGGGTCCATTCCATTCCATTCCGCTCCATTCCATTCCATTCCGTTCCATTCCATTCCATTCGGGTCCATTCCATTCCATTCCGTTCCATTCCATTCCATTCCGGTCCATTCCATTCCATTCCATTCCTTTCGGGTCCATTCCATTCAATTCCGTTCCATTCCATTCCATTCGGGTCCATTCCATTCCATTTCATTCCATTCCCATCCATTCCATTCAATTCCATTCAGGTCCATTGCATTCTATTCCATTCGGGTCCATTCTATTCCATTCCGCTCCATTCCATTCCATTCCATTCCATTCCATTCAGGTCCATTCCATTCCATTCCGTTCCATTCAGGTCCATTCCATTCCATTCAGCTCCATTCCATTCCATTCCATTCCATTCTTGTCCAATCCATTCCATTCCATTCCATTGCATTCCGGTCCATTCCATTCTATTCCATTCCATTCGGGTCCATTCCGTTCCATTCCATTCCATTCGGGTCCATTCCATTCCATTCCATTTCTTTCGGGTCCGTTCCATTCCATTCCATTCCATTCGAGTCCATTCCATTCCATTCCATTTCTTTCGGGTCCTTTCCGTTCCATTCCATTCCATTCGGTTCCCTTCCCTTCCATTCCATTCCATTCGGGTCCATGCCGTTGCATTTCATCCCATCCGGGTCCATTCCGTTCCATTACATTCCATTCGGGTCCATGCCATTCCATTCCATTCCGGTCCATTCCATTCCATTCCATACAACTCCATTCCATTCCATTCGGGTCCATTCCTTTCCATTCCTTTCCATTCGGGTCCATTGCATTCCATTCGTGTCCATCCCATTCCATTCCATTCCATTCCATTCCATTCCATTCCATTCCGGTCCATTCCGTTCCATTCCATTCCTTTAAGGTCCATTCCATTCAATTCCATCCATTCCATTCCATTCCATTCCATTCGGGTCCATTTCATTCCATTCCATTCCATTCCGGTCCATTCCATTCCTTTCCATTCAATACCATTCCGTTCCATTCGGGTCCATTCCATTCCATTCCATTCCATTCTGGTCCTTTCCATTCCATTCCATTCCATTCCATTCCATTCCATTCCATTCCATTCCATTCCATTCCATTCCATCCCTTTCCATTCCATCCCATTCCATTGCATTCCATTCGAGTCCATTCCATTCCATTCGGTTCCATTCCGTTCCATTCCATTCGGGTCAATTCCGTTCCATTCCATTCCATTCCTGTCCATTCCATTCCATTCCATTCCTTTCGGGTCCATTCCATTCAATTCCGTTCCATTCCATTCCATTCGGGTCCATTCCATTCCATTCGGGTCCATTCCATTCCATTCAGGTCCATTGCATTAAATTCCATTACATTCCATTCCATTCGGGTCCATTCCATTCCATTCGGGTCCATTCCATTCCATTCCATTCCATTCGGGTCCCTTCCGTTCCATTCCATTCAATTCGGGTCCGTTCCGTTCCATTCCATTCCATTCGGATCCGTTCCATTCCATTCCATTCCACTCGGGTCCGTTCCATTCCATTCCATTCCATTCGTTTCCGTTCCGTTCCATTCCATTCCATTCGGTTCCATTCCTTTCCATTCCATTCCATTCGGTTCCCTTCCGTTCCATTCCAATCCATTCGTGTAGATTCCGTTCCATTCCATTCCATTCGTGTCCCTTCCTTTCCATTCCATTCCATTCGGGTCCATTCCGTTCCATTCCATTCCATTCCATTCGGGTCCATTCCATTCCATTCATGTCCTTTAAGTTCCATTCCGTTCCATTCGGGTCCATTGCGTTCCATTCCGTTCCATTCGGGTCAATTCCGTTCCTTTCCATTCAATTCCTTTCGGGTCCATTTCATTCCATTCCGTCCCATTCGGGTCCATACCGTTCCATTCCATTCCATTCCATTTTGTTCCGTTCTGTTCCATTCCATTCCATTCTGGTCCGTTACCTTCCATTCCATTCCATACGGGTCCATTGCACTCCATTCCGTTCCACTGAGGTTCATTCCATTCCATTCGGGTCCATTCCATTCCATTCCATTCCATTCCATTCCGGTCCATTCCGTTCAATTCCATTCAATTCCATTCCATTCCATTCGGGTCCATTCCATTCCATTTTGTCCATTGCATTCCATTCGGGTCCGTTAACTTCCACTCAATTCCATTCGGGTCCATTCCATTGCATTTCATTCCATTCGGGTCCATTCCTTTCCACTGCATTCCATTCGGGTCCATTCCATTCCATTCCATTCCATTCGGGTCCATTCCATGACATTCCATTCCATTCGTGTGCATTCCATTCCATTCCGTTCCATTCGGGTCCATTCCATTCCATTCCATTCCATTCCATTCCGGTCCATTCGGGTCCATTCCATTCCATTCCATTCGTGTCCAGTCCATTCCATTCCGTTTCATACAGTTCCATTCCACTCCATTCAGGTCCATTCCATTCGGGTCCATTCCGTTCCATTCCATTCCATTCGTGTCCATTCCTTTCCATTACATTCCATTCGGGTCCGTTCCGTTCCATTCCATTCCATTCCGGTCCATTCCGTTCCATTCCATTCCATTCGGGTTCATTCCATTCCATTCCGTTCCATTCCATTCCATTCCGGTCCATTCCATTCCATTCCATTCCTTTCGGGTACGTTCCGTTCCATTCCATTCCATTCTGGTCCATTCCATTCCATTCCACTCGGGTCCATTCCATTCCATTCCATTCCATTCGGGTCCATTCCATTCCATTCCATTCCACTCGGGTCCATTCCATTCCATTCCATTCCATTCCATTCCATTCGTTTCAATTCCTTTCCATTCCATTCCATTCGGGTCCTTTCCATTCCATTCGGGTCCATTCCGTTCCATTCCATTCCATTCGGTTCCATTCCGCTCTATTCCATTCCATTCGGGTCCATTCCGTTCCATTCCATTCCATTAGTTTCCCTTCCGTTCCATTCCATTCCATTTGAGTCCATTCCGTTCCCTTCCGTTCCATTCGGTTCCATTCCGTTCCATTCCATTACATTCGGGTCCATTCCGTTGCATTCCGTTCCATTCGGGTCCGTTCCATTCCATTCCATTCCATTCGGGTCCATTCCGTTCCATTCCATTCCATTCGGGTCCATTCCATTCCATTCCTTTCCATTCCATTCCATTCCGGTCCATTCCATTCCATTCCATTCCTTTCGGGTACGTTCCGTTCCATTCCATTCCATTCTGGTCCATTCCATTCCATTCCACTCGGGTCCATTCCATTCCATTCCATTCCATTCGGGTCCATTCCATTCCATTCCATTCCACTCAGGTCCATTCCATTCCATTCCATTCCATTCCATTCGTTTCCATTCCATTCCATTCCATTCCATTCGGGTCCTTTCCATTCCATTCGGGTCCATTTCGTTCCATTCCATTCCATTCGGTTCCATTCCGCTCTATTCCATTCCATTCGTGTCCATTCCGTTCCATTCCATTCCATTAGTTTCCCTTCCATTCCATTCCATTCCATTCGAGTCCATTCCGTTCCCTTCCGTTCCATTCGGTTCCATTCCATTCCATTCCATTACATTCGGGTCCGTTCCGTTGTATTCCGTTCCATTCAGGTCCGTTCCATTCAATTCCATTCCATTCGGTTCTGTTCCGTTCCATTCCATTCCATTGGGTTCCGTTCTGTTCCATTCCATTACATTCCATTCGGGTCCGTTCCCTTCCATTCCATTCCATTCTGGTCCATTCCATTCCATTCCATTTCACTCAGGTCCATTCCATTCCATTCCATTCCATTCCAATCGTTTCCATTCCATTCCATTCCATTCCATTCGGGTCCTTTCCATTCCATTCGGGTCCATTTCGTTCCATTCCATTCCATTCGGTTCCATTCTGCTCTATACCATTCCATTCGGGTCCATTCCGTTCCAATCCATTTCTTTTGGGTCCATTCCGTTCCATTCCATTCCACTCGGGTCCCTTCCGTTCCATTCCATTCCATTCCATTCGTGTCCCTTCCATTCCATTCCATTCCATTCGGGTCCATTCCGTTCCATTCCATTCCATTCGGGTCCTTTCCTTTCCATACCATTCCATTCCGGTCCGTTCCGTTCCATTCCATTCCATTCGGGTCCATTCCGTTCCATTCCATTTCTTTCGGGTCCGTTCCATTCCATTCCATTCCATTCGGGTCCATTCCATTCCATTCCATTTCTTTCGGGTCCTTTCCGTTCCATTCCATTCCATTCGGTTCCATTCTGTTCCATTCCATTCCATTCGGGTCCGTTCCATTCGATTCCATTCCATTCGGGTCTGTTCCTTTCCATTCCATTCCATTCGGGTCCGTGCTGCTCCATTCCATTCCATTCGGGTCTGTTCCGTTCCATTCCATTCCATTGGGTTCCGTTGTGTTCCATTCCATTCCATTCGGTTCCGTTCCCTTCCATTCCATTCCATTCGGGTCCATGCCGTTGCATTTCATCCCATTCCGGTCCTTTCCATTCCATTACATTCCATTCGGGTCCATGCCATTCCATTCCGTTCCATTGAGGTCCATTCCTTTCCACTCGGGTCCATTCCATTCCATTCCATTCCGTTCCTTTCCATTCCATTCCATTCCGTTCCTTTCCATTCCATTCCATTCAACTCCATTCCATTCAATTCGGGTCCATTCCATTCCATTCCATTCCATTCGGGTCCATTCCATTCCATTCGTGTCCATCCCATTCCATTCCATTCCATTCCATTCCATTCCATTCCATTCCATTCCGGTCCATTCCATTCCATTCCATTCCTTTCACGTCCATTCCATTCAATTCCAATCCATGCCATTCCAATCCATTCGGGTCCATTTCATTCCATTCCATTCCACTCCGGTCCATTCAATACCATTCCGTTCCATTCGGGTCCATTCCATTCCATTCCATTCCATTCTGGTCCTTTCCATTCCATTCCATTCCATTCCATTCCATTCCATTCCATTCCATCCCAATCCATTGCATTCCATTCGGGTCCATTCCATTCCATTCGGTTCCATTCCGTTCCATTCCATTCGGGTCAATTCCGTTCCATTCCATTCCATTCTGTCCATTCCATTCCATTCCATTCCTTTCGAGTCCATTACATTCAATTCCGTTCCATTCCATTCCATTCGGGTCCATTCCATTCCATTCCATTCCATTCGGGTCCATTCCATTCCATTCAGCTCCATTGCATTAAATTAAATTCCATTCCATTCCATTCGGGTCCATTCCATTCCATTCGGGTCCATTCCATTCCATTCGGGTCCATTCGGGTCCCTTCCATTCCATTCCATTCCATTCGTGTCCGTTCCGTTCCATTCCATTCCATTTGTTTCCATTCCTTTCCATTCCATTCCATTCGGGTCCCTTCCGTTCCATTCCAATCCATTCGTGTCCCTTCCGTTCCATTCCATTCCATTCGGGTCCGTTCCGTTCCATTCCATTCCATTCCATTCGGGTCCATTCCGTTCCATTCCATTCCATTCGGGTCCATTCCTTTCCATTCCATTCCATTCGTGTCCTTTCCGATCCATTCCGTTCCATTCGGGTCCATTCCGTTCCATTCCGTTCCATTCGGGTCCATTCCGTTCCATTCCATTCCATTCCATTTGGGTCCGTTTCGTTCCATTCTGTCCCATTCGGGTCCGTACCGTTCCATTCCATTCCATTCGGGACTGTTCCATACTTTTCCATTCCATTTTGTTCAGTTCTGTTCCATTCCATTCCATTCTGGTCCGTTACCTTCCATTCCATTCCATACGGGTCCATTCCATTCCATTCCGTTCCACTGAGGTTCATTCCATTCCTTTCGGGTCCATTCCATTCCATTTTGTCCATTGCATTCCATTCGGTTCCGTTAACTTCCACTCAATTCCATTCGGGTCCATTCCATTGCATTTCATTCCATTCGGGTCCATTCCGTTCCATTGCATTCCATTCGGGTCCATTGAATTCCATTCCATTCCATTCGGGTCCATTCCATGACATTCCATTCCATTCGTGTGCATTCCATTCCATTCCGTTCCATTCGGGTCCATTCCATTCCATTCCATTCCGGTCCATTCCATTCCATTCCATTCCATTCCGGTCCATTCGGGTCCATTCCATTCCATTCCATTCGTGTCCATTCCATTCCATTCCGTTTCATTCGGTTCCATTCCACTCCATTCAGGTCCATTCCATTCCATTCCATTCAGTTCCATTCCATTCCATTCGTGTCCATTCCTTTCCATTCCATTCCATTCGGGTCCGTTCCATTCCATTCCATTCCATTCCATTCGGGTCCATTCCGTTCCATTCCATTCCATTCCATTCCATTCCGGTCCATTCCATTCCATTCCATTCCTTTCGGGTAAATTCCATTCAATTCCGTTCCATTCCATTCCATTCCGGTCCATTCCATTCCATTCCATTCAATTCCATTACGTTCCATTCGGGTCCATTCCATTCAATTCCATTCCATTCGGGTCCGTTCCATTCCATTATATTCCACTGGCGTCCCTTCCGTTCCATTACATTCCATTCGGGTCCGTTGCATTCCATTCCATTCCATTCCATTCCATTCCATTCCATTCCATTCCATTCCGGTCCATTCCATTCCATTCCATTCCATTCCGTTCCATTCCGTTCCATTCGTGTCCCTTCCATTCCATTCCATTCCATTCGGGTCCATTCCGTTCCATTCCATTTCTTTTGGGTCCATTCCGTTCCATTCCATTCCACTCGGGTCCCTTCCGTTCCATTCCTTTCCATTCGTGTCCCTTCCATTCCATTCCATTCCATTCGGGTCCATTCCGTTCCATTCCATTCCATTCGGGTCCATTCAATTCCATTGCATTCCATTCGGGTCCGTTCCGTTCCATTCCATTCCATTCGGGTCCATTCCGTTCCATTCCATTCCATTCGGGTCCATTCCATTCCATTCCGCTCCATTCCATTCCATTCCGTTCCATTCCATTCCATTCGGGTCCATTCCATTCCATTCCGTTCCATTCCATTCCATTCCGGTCCATTCCATTCTATTCCATTCCTTTCGGGTCCATTCCATTCAATTCCGTTCCATTCCATTCCATTCGGGTCCATTCCATTCCATTTCATTCCATTCCCATCCATTCCATTCAATTCCATTCAGGTCCATTGCATTCTATTCCATTCGGGTCCATTCTATTCCATTCCGCTCCATTCCATTCCATTCCATTCCATTCCATTCAGGTCCATTCCATTCCATTCCGTTCCATTCAGGTCCATTCCATTCCATTCAGCTCCATTCCATTCCATTCCATTCCATTCTTGTCCAATCCATTCCATTCCATTCCATTCCATTCCATTGCATTCCGGTCCATTCCATTCTATTCCATTCCATTCGGGTCCATTCCGTTCCATTCCATTCCATTCGGGTCCATTCCATTCCATTCCATTTCTTTCGGGTCCGTTCCATTCCATTCCATTCCATTCGAGTCCATTCCATTCCATTCCATTTCTTTCGGGTCCTTTCCGTTCCATTCCATTCCATTCGGTTCCCTTCCCTTCCATTCCATTCCATTCGGGTCCATGCCGTTGCATTTCATCCCATCCGGGTCCATTCCGTTCCATTACATTCCATTCGGGTCCATGCCATTCCATTCCATTCCGGTCCATTCCATTCCATTCCATACAACTCCATTCCATTCCATTCGGGTCCATTCCTTTCCATTCCTTTCCATTCGGGTCCATTGCATTCCATTCGTGTCCATCCCATTCCATTCCATTCCATTCCATTCCATTCCATTCCATTCCATTCCGGTCCATTCCGTTCCATTCCATTCCTTTAAGGTCCATTCCATTCAATTCCATCCATTCCATTCCATTCCATTCCATTCGGGTCCATTTCATTCCATTCCATTCCATTCCGGTCCATTCCATTCCTTTCCATTCAATACCATTCCGTTCCATTCGGGTCCATTCCATTCCATTCCATTCCATTCTGGTCCTTTCCATTCCATTCCATTCCATTCCATTCCATTCCATTCCATTCCATTCCATTCCATTCCATCCCTTTCCATTCCATCCCATTCCATTGCATTCCATTCGAGTCCATTCCATTCCATTCGGTTCCATTCCGTTCCATTTCATTCGGGTCAATTCCGTTCCATTCCATTCCATTCCTGTCCATTCCAATCCATTCCATTCCTTTCGGGTCCATTCCATTCAATTCCGTTCCATTCCATTCCATTCGGGTCCATTCCATTCCATTCGGGTCCATTCCATTCCATTCAGGTCCATTGCATTAAATTCCATTACATTCCATTCCATTCGGGTCCATTCCATTCCATTCGGGTCCATTCCATTCCATTCCATTCCATTCGGGTCCCTTCCGTTCCATTCCATTCAATTCGGGTCCGTTCCGTTCCATTCCATTCCATTCGGATCCGTTCCATTCCATTCCATTCCACTCGGGTCCGTTCCATTCCATTCCATTCCATTCGTTTCCGTTCCGTTCCATTCCATTCCATTCGGTTCCATTCCTTTCCATTCCATTCCATTCGGTTCCCTTCCGTTCCATTCCAATCCATTCGTGTAGATTCCGTTCCATTCCATTCCATTCGTGTCCCTTCCTTTCCATTCCATTCCATTCGGGTCCATTCCGTTCCATTCCATTCCATTCCATTCGGGTCCATTCCATTCCATTCATGTCCTTTCCGTTCCATTCCGTTCCATTCGGGTCCATTGCGTTCCATTCCGTTCCATTCGGGTCAATTCCGTTCCTTTCCATTCAATTCCTTTCGGGTCCATTTCATTCCATTCCGTCCCATTCGGGTCCATACCGTTCCATTCCATTCCATTCCATTTTGTTCCGTTCTGTTCCATTCCATTCCATTCTGGTCCGTTACCTTCCATTCCATTCCATACGGGTCCATTCCATTCCATTCCGTTCCACTGAGGTTCATTCCATTCCGTTCGGGTCCATTCCATTCCATTTTGTCCATTGCATTCCATTCGGTTCCGTTAACTTCCACTCAATTCCATTCGGGTCCATTCCATTGCATTTCATTCCATTCGGGTCCATTCCGTTCCATTGCATTCCATTCGGGTCCATTGAATTCCATTCCATTCCATTCGGGTCCATTCCATGACATTCCATTCCATTCGTGTGCATTCCATTCCATTCCGTTCCATTCGGGTCCATTCCATTCCATTCCATTCCGGTCCATTCCATTCCATTCCATTCCATTCCGGTCCATTCGGGTCCATTCCATTCCATTCCATTCGTGTCCATTCCATTCCATTCCGTTTCATTCGGTTCCATTCCACTCCATTCAGGTCCATTCCATTCCATTCCATTCAGTTCCATTCCATTCCATTCGTGTCCATTCCTTTCCATTCCATTCCATTCGGGTCCGTTCCATTCCATTCCATTCCATTCCATTCGGGTCCATTCGGTTCCATTCCATTCCATTCCATTCCATTCCGGTCCATTCCATTCCATTCCATTCCTTTCGGGTAAATTCCATTCAATTCCGTTCCATTCCATTCCATTCCGGTCCATTCCATTCCATTCCATTCAATTCCATTACGTTCCATTCGGGTCCATTCCATTCAATTCCATTCCATTCGGGTCCGTTCCATTCCATTATATTCCACTGGCGTCCCTTCCGTTCCATTACATTCCATTCGGGTCCGTTGCATTCCATTCCATTCCATTCCATTCCATTCCATTCCATTCCATTCCGGTCCATTCCATTCCATTCCATTCCATTCCGTTCCATTCCGTTCCATTCGTGTCCCTTCCATTCCATTCCATTCCATTCGGGTCCATTCCGTTCCATTCCATTCCATTCGGGTCCATTCAATTCCATTGCATTCCATTCGGGTCCGTTCCGTTCCATTCCATTCCATTCGGGTCCATTCCGTTCCATTCCATTCCATTCGGGTCCATTCCATTCCATTCCGCTCCATTCCATTCCATTCCGTTCCATTCCATTCCATTCGGGTCCATTCCATTCCATTCCGTTCCATTCCATTCCATTCCGGTCCATTCCTTTCCATTCCATTCCTTTCGGGTCCATTCCATTCAATTCCGTTCCATTCCATTCCATTCGGGTCCATTCCATTCCATTTCATTCCATTCCCATCCATTCCATTCAATTCCATTCAGGTCCATTGCATTCTATTCCATTCGGGTCCATTCTATTCCATTCCGCTCCATTCCATTCCATTCCATTCCATTCCATTCAGGTCCATTCCATTCCATTCCGTTCCATTCAGGTCCATTCCATTCCATTCAGCTCCATTCCATTCCATTCCATTCCATTCTTGTCCAATCCATTCCATTCCATTCCATTGCATTCCGGTCCATTCCATTCTATTCCATTCCATTCGGGTCCATTCCGTTCCATTCCATTCCATTCGGGTCCATTCCATTCCATTCCATTTCTTTCGGGTCCGTTCCATTCCATTCCATTCCATTCGAGTCCATTCCATTCCATTCCATTTCTTTCGGGTCCTTTCCGTTCCATTCCATTCCATTCGGTTCCCTTCCCTTCCATTCCATTCCATTCGGGTCCATGCCGTTGCATTTCATCCCATCCGGGTCCATTCCGTTCCATTACATTCCATTCGGGTCCATGCCATTCCATTCCATTCCGGTCCATTCCATTCCATTCCATACAACTCCATTCCATTCCATTCGGGTCCATTCCTTTCCATTCCTTTCCATTCGGGTCCATTGCATTCCATTCGTGTCCATCCCATTCCATTCCATTCCATTCCATTCCATTCCATTCCATTCCGGTCCATTCCGTTCCATTCCATTCCTTTAAGGTCCATTCCATTCAATTCCATCCATTCCATTCCATTCCATTCCATTCGGGTCCATTTCATTCCATTCCATTCCATTCCGGTCCATTCCATTCCTTTCCATTCAATACCATTCCGTTCCATTCGGGTCCATTCCATTCCATTCCATTCCATTCTGGTCCTTTCCATTCCATTCCATTCCATTCCATTCCATTCCATTCCATTCCATTCCATTCCATTCCATTCCATTCCATCCCTTTCCATTCCATCCCATTCCATTGCATTCCATTCGAGTCCATTCCATTCCATTCGGTTCCATTCCGTTCCATTCCATTCGGGTCAATTCCGTTCCATTCCATTCCATTCCTGTCCATTCCATTCCATTCCATTCCTTTCGGGTCCATTCCATTCAATTCCGTTCCATTCCATTCCATTCGGGTCCATTCCATTCCATTCGGGTCCATTCCATTCCATTCAGGTCCATTGCATTAAATTCCATTACATTCCATTCCATTCGGGTCCATTCCATTCCATTCGGGTCCATTCCATTCCATTCCATTCCATTCGGGTCCCTTCCGTTCCATTCCATTCAATTCGGGTCCGTTCCGTTCCATTCCATTCCATTCGGATCCGTTCCATTCCATTCCATTCCACTCGGGTCCGTTCCATTCCATTCCATTCCATTCGTTTCCGTTCCGTTCCATTCCATTCCATTCGGTTCCATTCCTTTCCATTCCATTCCATTCGGTTCCCTTCCGTTCCATTCCAATCCATTCGTGTAGATTCCGTTCCATTCCATTCCATTCGTGTCCCTTCCTTTCCATTCCATTCCATTCGGGTCCATTCCGTTCCATTCCATTCCATTCCATTCGGGTCCATTCCATTCCATTCATGTCCTTTAAGTTCCATTCCGTTCCATTCGGGTCCATTGCGTTCCATTCCGTTCCATTCGGGTCAATTCCGTTCCTTTCCATTCAATTCCTTTCGGGTCCATTTCATTCCATTCCGTCCCATTCGGGTCCATACCGTTCCATTCCATTCCATTCCATTTTGTTCCGTTCTGTTCCATTCCATTCCATTCTGGTCCGTTACCTTCCATTCCATTCCATACGGGTCCATTGCACTCCATTCCGTTCCACTGAGGTTCATTCCATTCCATTCGGGTCCATTCCATTCCATTCCATTCCGGTCCATTCCGTTCAATTCCATTCAATTCCATTCCATTCCATTCGGGTCCATTCCATTCCATTTTGTCCATTGCATTCCATTCGGGTCCGTTAACTTCCACTCAATTCCATTCGGGTCCATTCCATTGCATTTCATTCCATTCGGGTCCATTCCTTTCCACTGCATTCCATTCGGGTCCATTCCATTCCATTCCATTCCATTCGGGTCCATTCCATGACATTCCATTCCATTCGTGTGCATTCCATTCCATTCCGTTCCATTCGGGTCCATTCCATTCCATTCCATTCCATTCCATTCCGGTCCATTCGGGTCCATTCCATTCCATTCCATTCGTGTCCAGTCCATTCCATTCCGTTTCATACGGTTCCATTCCACTCCATTCAGGTCCATTCCATTCGGGTCCATTCCGTTCCATTCCATTCCATTCGTGTCCATTCCTTTCCATTACATTCCATTCGGGTCCGTTCCGTTCCATTCCATTCCATTCCATTCCGGTCCATTCCGTTCCATTCCATTCCATTCGGGTTCATTCCATTCCATTCCGTTCCATTCCATTCCATTCCGGTCCATTCCATTCCATTCCATTCCTTTCGGGTACGTTCCGTTCCATTCCATTCCATTCTGGTCCATTCCATTCCATTCCACTCGGGTCCATTCCATTCCATTCCATTCCATTCGGGTCCATTCCATTCCATTCCATTCCACTCGGGTCCATTCCATTCCATTCCATTCCATTCCATTCCATTCGTTTCAATTCCTTTCCATTCCATTCCATTCGGGTCCTTTCCATTCCATTCGGGTCCATTCCGTTCCATTCCATTCCATTCGGTTCCATTCCGCTCTATTCCATTCCATTCGGGTCCATTCCGTTCCATTCCATTCCATTAGTTTCCCTTCCGTTCCATTCCATTCCATTTGAGTCCATTCCGTTCCCTTCCGTTCCATTCGGTTCCATTCCGTTCCATTCCATTACATTCGGGTCCATTCCGTTGCATTCCGTTCCATTCGGGTCCGTTCCATTCCATTCCATTCCATTCGGGTCCATTCCGTTCCATTCCATTCCATTCGGGTCCATTCCATTCCATTCCTTTCCATTCCATTCCATTCCGGTCCATTCCATTCCATTCCATTCCTTTCGGGTACGTTCCGTTCCATTCCATTCCATTCTGGTCCATTCCATTCCATTCCACTCGGGTCCATTCCATTCCATTCCATTCCATTCGGGTCCATTCCATTCCATTCCATTCCACTCAGGTCCATTCCATTCCATTCCATTCCATTCCATTCGTTTCCATTCCATTCCATTCCATTCCATTCGGGTCCTTTCCATTCCATTCGGGTCCATTTCGTTCCATTCCATTCCATTCGGTTCCATTCCGCTCTATTCCATTCCATTCGTGTCCATTCCGTTCCATTCCATTCCATTAGTTTCCCTTCCATTCCATTCCATTCCATTCGAGTCCATTCCGTTCCCTTCCGTTCCATTCGGTTAAATTCCATTCCATTCCATTACATTCGGGTCCGTTCCGTTGTATTCCGTTCCATTCAGGTCCGTTCCATTCAATTCCATTCCATTCGGTTCTGTTCCGTTCCATTCCATTCCATTGGGTTCCGTTCTGTTCCATTCCATTACATTCCATTCGGGTCCGTTCCCTTCCATTCCATTCCATTCTGGTCCATTCCATTCCATTCCATTTCACTCAGGTCCATTCCATTCCATTCCATTCCATTCCAATCGTTTCCATTCCATTCCATTCCATTCCATTCGGGTCCTTTCCATTCCATTCGGGTCCATTTCGTTCCATTCCATTCCATTCGGTTCCATTCTGCTCTATACCATTCCATTCGTGTCCATTCCGTTCCATTCCATTCCATTAGTTTCCCTTCCGTTCCATTCCATTCCATTCGAGTCCATTCCGTTCCCTTCCGTTCCATTCGGGTCCATTCCATTCCATTCCATTACATTCGGGTCCGTTCCGTTGCATTCCGTTCCATTCAGGTCCGTTCCATCCAATTCCATTCCATTCGGTTCTGTTCCGTTTCATTCCATTCCTTTGGGTTCCGTTCTGTTCCATTCCATTACATTCCATTCGGGTCCGTTCCCTTCCATTCCATTCCATTCGGGTCCATGCCATTGCATTTCATTCCATTCGGGTCCATTTCGTTCCATTACATTCCATTCGGGTCAATACCATTCCATTCCATTCCATTGAGGTCCACTCCATTCCATTCGGGTCCATTCCATTCCATTCCATTCCATTCCATATCATTCCATTCCAGTCCATTCCATTCCATTCCACTCAATTCCATTCCATTTCATTCGGGTCCATTCCATTCCATTTTGTCCATTGCATTCCATTCGGGTCCGTTAACTTCCACTCAATTCCATTCGGGTCCATTCCATTGCATTTCATTCCATTCGGGTCCATTCCTTTCCACTGCATTCCATTCGGGTCCATTCCATTCCATTCCATTCCATTCGGGTCCATTCCATGACATTCCATTCCATTCGTGTGCATTCCATTCCATTCCGTTCCATTCGGGTCCATTCCATTCCATTCCATTCCATTCCATTCCGGTCCATTCGGGTCCATTCCATTCCATTCCATTCGTATCCAGTCCATTCCATTCCGTTTCATACGGTTCCATTCCACTCCATTCAGGTCCATTCCATTCGGGTCCATTCCGTTCCATTCCATTCCATTCGTGTCCATTCCTTTCCATTACATTCCATTCGGGTCCGTTCCGTTCCATTCCATTCCATTCCGGTACATTCCGTTCCATTCCATTCCATTCGGGTTCATTCCATTCCATTCCGTTCCATTCCATTCCATTCCGGTCCATTCCATTCCATTCCATTCCTTCCGGGTACGTTCCGTTCCATTCCATTCCATTCTGGTCCATTCCATTCCATTCCACTCGGGTCCATTCCATTCCATTCCATTCCATTCGGGTCCATTCCATTCCATTCCATTCCACTCGGGTCCATTCCATTCCATTCCATTCCATTCCATTCCATTCGTTTCAATTCCTTTCCATTCCATTCCATTCCATTCGGGTCCTTTCCATTCCATTCGGGTCCATTCCGTTCCATTCCATTCCATTCGGTTCCATTCCGCTCTATTCCATTCCATTCGGGTCCATTCCGTTCCATTCCATTCCATTAGTTTCCCTTCCGTTCCATTCCATTCCATTCGAGTCCATTCCGTTCCCTTCCGTTCCATTCGGTTCCATTCCGTTCCATTCCATTACATTCGGGTCCATTCCGTTGCATTCCGTTCCATTCGGGTCCATTCCATTCCATTCCATTCCATTCGGGTCCATTCCGTTCCATTCCATTCCATTCGGGTCCATTCCATTCCATTCCTTTCCATTCCATTCCATTCCGGTCCATTCCATTCCATTCCATTCCTTTCGGGTACGTTCCGTTCCATTCCATTCCATTCTGGTCCATTCCATTCCATTCCACTCGGGTCCATTCCATTCCATTCCATTCCATTCGGGTCCATTCCATTCCATTCCATTCCACTCAGGTCCATTCCATTCCATTCCATTCCATTCCACTCAGGTCCATTCCATTCCATTCCATTCCATTCCATTCGTTTCCATTCCATTCGGGTCCATTTCGTTCCATTCCATTCCATTCGGTTCCATTCCGCTCTATTCCATTCCATTCGTGTCCATTCCGTTCCATTCCATTCCATTAGTTTCCCTTCCATTCCATTCCATTCCATTCGAGTCCATTCCGTTCCCTTCCGTTCCATTCGGTTCCATTCCATTCCATTCCTTTACATTCGGGTCCGTTCCATTGTATTCCGTTCCATTCAGGTCCGTTCCATTCAATTCCATTCCATTCGGTTCTGTTCCGTTCCATTCCATTCCATTGGGTTCCGTTCTGTTCCATTCCATTACATTCCATTCGGGTCCGTTCCCTTCCATTCCATTCCATTCGGGTCCATTCCATTCCATTCCATTTCACTCAGGTCCATTCCATTCCATTCCATTCCATTCCAATCGTTTCCATTCCATTCCATTCCATTCCATTCGGGTCCTTTCCATTCCATTCGGGTCCATTTCGTTCCATTCCATTCCATTCGGTTCCATTCTGCTCTATACCATTCCATTCGTGTCCATTCCGTTCCATTCCATTCCATTAGTTTCCCTTCCGTTCCATTCCATTCCATTCGAGTCCATTCCGTTCCCTTCCGTTCCATTCGGGTCCATTCCATTCCATTCCATTACATTCGGGTCCGTTCCGTTGCATTCCGTTCCATTCAGGTCCGTTCCATCCAATTCCATTCCATTCGGTTCTGTTCCGTTTCATTCCATTCCTTTGGGTTCCGTTCTGTTCCATTCCATTACATTCCATTCGGGTCCGTTCCCTTCCATTCCATTCCATTCGGGTCCATGCCATTGCATTTCATTCCATTCGGGTCCATTTCGTTCCATTACATTCCATTCGGGTCAATACCATTCCATTCCATTCCATTGAGGTCCACTCCATTCCATTCGGGTCCATTCCATTCCATTCCATTCCATTCCATATCATTCCATTCCAGTCCATTCCATTCCATTCCACTCAATTCCATTCCATTTCATTCGGGTCCATTCCATTCCATTTTGTCCATTGCATTCCATTCGGGTCCGTTAACTTCCACTCAATTCCATTCGGGTCCATTCCATTGCATTTCATTCCATTCGGGTCCATTCCTTTCCACTGCATTCCATTCGGGTCCATTCCATTCCATTCCATTCCATTCGGGTCCATTCCATGACATTCCATTCCATTCGTGTGCATTCCATTCCATTCCGTTCCATTCGGGTCCATTCCATTCCATTCCATTCCATTCCATTCCGGTCCATTCGGGTCCATTCCATTCCATTCCATTCGTATCCAGTCCATTCCATTCCGTTTCATACGGTTCCATTCCACTCCATTCAGGTCCATTCCATTCGGGTCCATTCCGTTCCATTCCATTCCATTCGTGTCCATTCCTTTCCATTACATTCCATTCGGGTCCGTTCCGTTCCATTCCATTCCATTCCGGTACATTCCGTTCCATTCCATTCCATTCGGGTTCATTCCATTCCATTCCGTTCCATTCCATTCCATTCCGGTCCATTCCATTCCATTCCATTCCTTTCGGGTACGTTCCGTTCCATTCCATTCCATTCTGGTCCATTCCATTCCATTCCACTCGGGTCCATTCCATTCCATTCCATTCCATTCGGGTCCATTCCATTCCATTCCATTCCACTCGGGTCCATTCCATTCCATTCCATTCCATTCCATTCCATTCGTTTCAATTCCTTTCCATTCCATTCCATTCGGGTCCTTTCCATTCCATTCGGGTCCATTCCGTTCCATTCCATTCCATTCGGTTCCATTCCGCTCTATTCCATTCCATTCGGGTCCATTCCGTTCCATTCCATTCCATTAGTTTCCCTTCCGTTCCATTCCATTCCATTCGAGTCCATTCCGTTCCCTTCCGTTCCATTCGGTTCCATTCCGTTCCATTCCATTACATTCGGGTCCATTCCGTTGCATTCCGTTCCATTCGGGTCCATTCCATTCCATTCCATTCCATTCGGGTCCATTCCGTTCCATTCCATTCCATTCGGGTCCATTCCATTCCATTCCTTTCCATTCCATTCCATTCCGGTCCATTCCATTCCATTCCATTCCTTTCGGGTACGTTCCGTTCCATTCCATTCCATTCTGGTCCATTCCATTCCATTCCACTCGGGTCCATTCCATTCCATTCCATTCCATTCGGGTCCATTCCATTCCATTCCATTCCACTCAGGTCCATTCCATTCCATTCCATTCCATTCCACTCAGGTCCATTCCATTCCATTCCATTCCATTCCATTCGTTTCCATTCCATTCGGGTCCATTTCGTTCCATTCCATTCCATTCGGTTCCATTCCGCTCTATTCCATTCCATTCGTGTCCATTCCGTTCCATTCCATTCCATTAGTTTCCCTTCCATTCCATTCCATTCCATTCGAGTCCATTCCGTTCCCTTCCGTTCCATTCGGTTCCATTCCATTCCATTCCTTTACATTCGGGTCCGTTCCGTTGTATTCCGTTCCATTCAGGTCCGTTCCATTCAATTCCATTCCATTCGGTTCTGTTCCGTTCCATTCCATTCCATTGGGTTCCGTTCTGTTCCATTCCATTACATTCCATTCGGGTCCGTTCCCTTCCATTCCATTCCATTCGGGTCCATTCCATTCCATTCCATTTCACTCAGGTCCATTCCATTCCATTCCATTCCATTCCAATCGTTTCCATTCCATTCCATTCCATTCCATTCGGGTCCTTTCCATTCCATTCGGGTCCATTTCGTTCCATTCCATTCCATTCGGTTCCATTCTGCTCTATACCATTCCATTCGTGTCCATTCCGTTCCATTCCATTCCATTAGTTTCCCTTCCGTTCCATTCCATTCCATTCGAGTCCATTCCGTTCCCTTCCGTTCCATTCGGGTCCATTCCATTCCATTCCATTACATTCGGGTCCGTTCCGTTGCATTCCGTTCCATTCAGGTCCGTTCCATCCAATTCCATTCCATTCGGTTCTGTTCCGTTTCATTCCATTCCTTTGGGTTCCGTTCTGTTCCATTCCATTACATTCCATTCGGGTCCGTTCCCTTCCATTCCATTCCATTCGGGTCCATGCCATTGCATTTCATTCCATTCGGGTCCATTTCGTTCCATTACATTCCATTCGGGTCACTGCCATTCCATTCCATTCCATTGAGGTCCACTCCATTCCATTCGGGTCCATTCCATTCCATTCCATTCCATTCCATATCATTCCATTCCAGTCCATTCCATTCCATTCCACTCAATTCCATTCCATTTCATTCGGGTCCATTCCATTCCATTCCGTTCCATTCGGGTCCATTCCGTTCCATTCGGGTCCATCCCATTGCATTCCATTCCATTCCATTCCATTCTGGTCCATTGCATTCCATTCCATTCCTTTCAGGAAAATTCCATTCAATTCCGTTCCATTCCATTCCATTCGGTTCCATTCCATTCCATTCCGTTCCATTCCGGTCCTTTCCATTCCATTCAATTCCATTCCGTTCCAGTCGGGTGCATTCCATTCCATTCGGTTCCGTTCCATTCCATTCTATTCCATTGGAGTCCCTTCCGTTCCATTACATTCCATTCGGGTCCATTGCATTCCATTCCATTCCATTCCATTCCGCTCCATTCCATTCCATTCCACTCCATTCGGGTCCATTCCGTTCCATTCCATTCCATTCGTGTCCTTTCCATTCCATTCCATTCCATTCCATTCGGGTCCATTCCGTTCCACTCCATTTCTTTTGGGTCCATTCCTTTCCATTCCATTCCATTCCCGTCCGTTCCGTTCCATTCCATTCAATTCGGGTCCATTCCGTTCCATTCCATTCCATTCGGGTCCGTTCCATTCCAATCCATTCCATTCGGGTCCATTCCATTCCATTCCATTTCTTTCAGGTCCTTTCCGTTCCATTCCATTCCATTCGGTTCCATTCCGTTCCATTCCATTCCATTCGGGTCCGTTCCGTTCCATTCCATTCCATTCGGGTCCATTCCATTCCATTCCTTTCCATTCCGGTCCATTCCTTTCCATTCCATTCAATTCCATTCAGGTCCATTCCATTCTATTCCATTCGGGTCCATTCTATTCCATTCCGCTCCATTCCATTCCATTCCATTCCATTACATTCCATTCCATTCAGGTCCATTCCATTCCATTCCGTTCCATTCGGGTCCATTCCATTCCATTCAGGTCCATTCCATTCCATTCCATTCCATTCTGGTCCAATCCATTCCATTCCGTTCCATTCCATTCCATTCCATTCCATTCCATTCCATTCCATTCCTTTGCAATCCGGTCCATTCCAATCCATTCCATTCCATTCGGGTCCATTCCGTTCCATTCCATTCCATTCGGGTCCATTCTGTTCCATTCCATTTCTTTCGGTTCCGTTCCATTCCATTCCATTCCATTCGGGTCCATTCCATTCCATTCCATTTCTTTCGGGTCCTTTCCGTTCCATTCCATTCCATTCGGTTCCATTCCGTTCAATTCCATTCCATTCGGGTCCGTTCCGTTACATTCCATTCCATTCGGGTCTGTTCCTTTCCATTCCATTCCATTCGGGTCCGTGCTGCTCCATTCCATTCCATTCGGGTCTGTTCCGTTCCATTCCATTCCACTGGGTTCCGTTCTGTTCCATTCCATTCCATTCGGTTCCCTTCCCTTCCATTCCATTCCATTCGGGTCCATGCCGTTGCATTTCATCCCATTCGGGTCCATTCCGTTCCATTACATTCCATTCGGGTCCATGCCATTCCATTCCGTTGCATTGAGTTCCATTCTTTTCCACTCGGGTCCATTCCATTCCATTCCATTCCGGTCCGTTCCATTCCATTCCATTCAACTCCATTACATTCCATTCGGGTCCATTCCATTAGATTCCGTTCCATTCAGGTCCATTCCATTCCATTCGTGTCCATCCCATTCCATTCCATTCCATTCCATTCCATTCCATTCCATTCCAGTCCATTCCATTCCTTTCCTTTCAGGTCCATTCCATTCAATTCCACTCCATGCCATTCCATTCCATTCCATTCGGGTCCATTTCATTCCATTCCATTCCATTCCGGTCCATTCCATTCCATTCCATTCAATACCATTCCGTTCCATTCTGGTCCATTCCATTCCATTCTGGTCCTTTCCATTCCATTCCATTCCATTCCATTCCATTCCATTCCATTCCATTCCATCCCATTCCATTGCATTCCATTCGGGTCCATTCCATTCGGTTCCATTCCGTTCCATTCCATTCGGGTCAATTCCGTTCCATTCCATTCCATACCTGTCCATTCCATTCCATTCCATTTCTTTCGGCTCCATTCCATTCAATTCCGTTCCATTCCATTCCATTCGGGTCCATTCCATTCCATTCGGGTCCATTCCATTCCATTCAGGTCCATTGCATTAAATTCCATTCCATTCGGGTCCATTCCATTCCATTCGGGTCCATTCCATTCCATTCCATTCCATTCGGGTCCCTTCCGTTCCATTCCATTCCATTCGGGTCCGTTCCTTTCCATTCCATTCCATTCGGTTCCATTCCTTTCCATTCCATTCCATTCGGGTCCCTTCCGTTCCATTCCAATCCATTCGTGTAGATTCCATTCCATTCCATTCCATTCGTGTCCCTTCCTTTCCATTCCATTCCATTCGGGTCCATTCCGTTCCATTCCATTCCATTCCATTCGGGTCCATTCCATGCCATTCGTGTCCTTTCCGTTCCATTCCGTTCCATTCGGGTCCATTGCGTTCCATTCCGTTCCATTCGGGTCAATTCCATTCCTTTCCATTCCATTCCATTCGGGTCCATTTCATTCCATTCCGTCCCATTCGGGTCCGTACCGTTCCATTCCATTCCATTCCATTTTGTTCCGTTCTGTTCCATTCCATTCCATTCTGGTCCGTTACCTTCCATTCCATTCCATACGGGTCCATTGCACTCCATTCCGTTCCACTGAGGTTCATTCCATTCCATTCGGGTCCATTCCATTCCATTCCATTCCATTCCATTCCATTCCGGTCCATTCCGTTCAATTCCATTCAATTCCATTCCATTCCATTCGGGTCCATTCCATTCCATTTTGTCCATTGCATTCCATTCGGGTCCGTTAACTTCCACTCAATTCCATTCGGGTCCATTCCATTGCATTTCATTCCATTCGGGTCCATTCCTTTCCACTGCATTCCATTCGGGTCCATTCCATTCCATTCCATTCCATTCGGGTCCATTCCATGACATTCCATTCCATTCGTGTGCATTCCATTCCATTCCGTTCCATTCGGGTCCATTCCATTCCATTCCATTCCATTCCATTCCGGTCCATTCGGGTCCATTCCATTCCATTCGATTCGTGTCCAGTCCATTCCATTCCGTTTCATACGGTTCCTTTCCACTCCATTCAGGTCCATTCCATTCGGGTCCATTCCGTTCCATTCCATTCCATTCGTGTCCATTCCTTTCCATTACATTCCATTCGGGTCCGTTCCGTTCCATTCCATTCCATTCCGGTCCATTCCGTTCCATTCCATTCCATTCTGGTTCATTCCATTCCATTCCGTTCCATTCCATTCCATTCCGGTCCATTCCATTCCATTCCATTCCTTTTGGGTACGTTCCGTTCCATTCCATTCCATTCTGGTCCATTCCATTCCATTCCACTCGGGTCCATTCCATTCCATTCCATTCCATTCGGGTCCATTCCATTCCATTCCATTCCACTCGGGTCCATTCCATTCCATTCCATTCCATTCCATTCCATTCCATTCGTTTCAATTCCTTTCCATTCCATTCCATTCGGGTCCTTTCCATTCCATTCGGGTCCATTCCGTTCCATTCCATTCCATTCGGTTCCATTCCACTCTATTCCATTCCATTCGGGTCCATTCCGTTCCATTCCATTCCATTAGTTTCCCTTCCGTTCCATTCCATTCCATTCGAGTCCATTCCGTTCCCTTCCGTTCCATTCGGGTCCATTCCGTTCCATTCCATTACATTCGGGTCCGTTCCGTTGCATTCCGTTCCATTCGGGTCCGTTCCATTCCATTCCATTCCATTCGCGTCCATTCCGTTCCATTCCATTCCATTCGGGTCCATTCCATTCCATTCCTTTCCATTCCATTCCATTCCGGTCCATTCCATTCCATTCCATTCCTTTCGGGTACGTTCCGTTCCATTCCATTCCATTCTGGTCCATTCCATTCCATTCCACTCGGGTCCATTCCATTCCATTCCATTCCATTCGGGTCCATTCCATTCCATTCCATTCCACTCAGGTCCATTCCA
The DNA here is from genome assembly GCF_029281585.2 of Gorilla gorilla gorilla. Taxonomy (NCBI): domain Eukaryota; kingdom Metazoa; phylum Chordata; class Mammalia; order Primates; family Hominidae; genus Gorilla; species Gorilla gorilla. The sequence goes on from NC_073239.2 coordinate 61,873,077, forward strand.
TTCCATTCCATTCCATTCCATTCGTTTCCATTCCATTCCATTCCATTCCATTCGGGTCCTTTCCATTCCATTCGGGTCCATTTCGTTCCATTCCATTCCATTCGGTTCCATTCCGCTCTATTCCATTCCATTCGTGTCCATTCCGTTCCATTCCATTCCATTAGTTTCCCTTCCGTTCCATTCCATTCCATTCGAGTCCATTCCGTTCCCTTCCGTTCCATTCGGGTCCATTCCATTCCATTCCATTACATTCGGGTCCGTTCCGTTGCATTCCGTTCCATTCAGGTCCGTTCCATTCAATTCCATTCCATTCGGTTCTGTTCCGTTCCATTCCATTCCTTTGGGTTCCGTTCTGTTCCATTCCATTACATTCCATTCGGGTCCGTTCCCTTCCATTCCATTCCATTCGGGTCCATGCCGTTGCATTTCATTCCATTCGGGTCCATTTCGTTCCATTACATTCCATTCGGGTCAATGCCATTCCATTCCATTCCATTGAGGTCCACTCCATTCCATTCGGGTCCATTCCATTCCATTCCATTCCATTCCATATCATTCCATTCCAGTCCATTCCATTCCATTCCACTCAATTCCATTCCATTTCATTCGGGTCCATTCCATTCCATTCCGTTCCATTCGGGTCCATTCCGTTCCATTCGGGTCCATCCCATTGCATTCCATTCCATTCCATTCCATTCTGGTCCATTGCATTCCATTCCATTCCTTTCAGGTAAATTCCATTCAATTCCGTTCCATTCCATTCCATTCGGTTCCATTCCATTCCATTCCGTTCCATTCCGGTCCTTTCCATTCCATTCTATTCCATAACGTTCCAGTCAGGTGCATTCCATTCCATTCGGGTCCGTTCCATTCCATTCTATTCCATTGGAGTCCCTTCCGTTCCATTACATTCCATTCGGGTCCGTTGCATTCCATTCCATTCCATTCCATTCCGCTCCATTCCGTTCCATTCCACTCCATTCGGGTCCATTCCGTTCCATTCCATTCCATTCGTGTCCTTTCCATTCCATTCCATTCCATTCCATTCGGGTCCATTCCGTTCCACTCCATTTCTTTTGAGTCCATTCCTTTCCATTCCATTCCATTCGGGTCCGTTCCGTTCCATTCCATTCCATTCGGGTCCATTCCGTTCCATTCCATTCCATTCCATTCGGGTCCGTTCCATTCCATTCCATTCCATTCGGGTCCATTCCATTCCATTCCATTTCTTTCAGGTCCTTTCCGTTCCATTCCATTCCATTCGGTTCCATTCCGTTCCATTCCATTCCATTCGGGTCCGTTCCGTTCCATTCCATTCCATTCGGGTCCATTCCATTGCATTCCTTTCCATTCCGGTCCATTCCTTTCCATTCCATTCAATTCCATTCAGGTCCATTCCATTCTATTACATTCGGGTCCATTCTATTCCATTCCGCTCCATTCCATTCCATTCCATTCCATTCCATTCAGGTCCATTCCATTCCATTCCATTCCATTTGGGTCCATTCCATTCCATTCAGGTCCATTCCATTCCATTCCATTCCATTCTGGTCCAATCCATTCCATTCCATTCCATTCCATTCCATTCCATTCCTTTGCAATCCGGTCCATTCCAATCCATTCCATTCCATTCGGGTCCATTCCGTTCCATTCCATTCCATTCGGGTCCATTCCGTTCCATTCCATTTCTTTCGGTTCCGTTCCATTCCATTCCATTCCATTCGGGTCCATTCCATTCCATTCCATTTCTTTCGGGTCCTTTCCGTTCCATTCCATTCCATTCGGTTCCATTCCGTTCAATTCCATTCCATTCGGGTCCGTTCCGTTACATTCCATTCCATTCGGGTCTGTTCCTTTCCATTCCATTCCATTCGGGTCCGTGCTGCTCCATTCCATTCCATTCGGGTCTGTTCCGTTCCATTCCATTCCACTGGGTTCCGTTCTGTTCCATTCCATTCCATTCGGTTCCCTTCCCTTCCATTCCATTCCATTCGGGTCCATGCCATTGCATTTCATCCCATTCGGGTCCATTCCGTTCCATTACATTCCATTCGGGTCCATGCCATTCCATTCCGTTGCATTGAGTTCCATTCCTTTCCACTCGGGTCCATTCCATTCCATTCCATTCCGGTCCGTTCCATTCCATTCCATTCAACTCCATTACATTCCATTCGGGTCCATTCCATTAGATTCCGTTCCATTCAGGTCAATTCCATTCCATTCGTGTCCATCCCATTCCATTCCATTCCATTCCATTCCATTCCATTCCGGTCCATTCCATTCCATTCCTTTCCTTTCAGGTCCATTCCATTCAATTCCACTCCATGCCATTCCATTCCATTCCATTCGGGTCCATTTCATTCCATTCCATTCCTTTCCGGTCCATTCCATTCCATTCCATTCAATACCATTCCGTTCCATTCTGGTCCATTCCATTCCATTCCATTCCATTCTGGTCCTTTCCATTCCATTCCATTCCATTCCATTCCATTCCATTCCATTCCATTCCATTCCATTCCATCCCATTCCATTGCATTCCATTCGGGTCCATTCCATTCGGTTCCATTCCGTTCCATTCCATTCGGGTCAATTCCATTCCATTCCATTCCATACCTGTCCATTGCATTCCATTCCATTTCTTTCGGCTCCATTCCATTCAATTCCGTTCCATTCCATTCCATTCGGGTCCATTCCATTCCATTCGGGTCCATTCCATTCCATTCAGGTCCATTGCATTAAATTCCATTCCATTCGGGTCCATTCCATTCCATTCGGGTCCATTCCATTCCACTCCATTCCATTCGGGTCCCTTCCGTTCCATTCCATTCCATTCGGGTCCGTTCCTTTCCATTCCATTCCATTCGGTTCCATTCCTTTCCATTCCATTCCATTCGGGTCCCTTCCGTTCCATTCCAATCCATTCGTGTAGATTCCATTCCATTCCATTCCATTTGTGTCCCTTCCGTTCCATTCCATTCCATTCGGGTCCATTCCGTTCCATTTCATTCCATTCGGTTCCATTCCATTCCATTCGTGTCCTTTCCGCTCCATTCCGTTCCATTCGGGTCCATTCCGTTCCATTCCGTTCAATTCGGGTCCATTCCGTTCCATTCCATTCCATTCCATTCCATTCGGGTCCATTCCGTTCCATTCCGTCCCATTCGGGTCCATTCCGTTCCATTCCATTCCATTCCATTCGGGTCCATTCTGTTCCATTCCATTCCATTCCATTCGGGTCCATTTCGTTCCATTCCGTCCCATTCGGGTCCGTACCATTCCATTCAATTCCATTCGGGACTGTTCCATACCATTCCATTCCATTTTGTTCCGTTCTGTTCCATTCCATTCCATTCTGGTCCGTTACCTTCCATTCCATTCCATACGGGTCCATTCCTCTCCATTCCGTTCCACTGAGGTTCATTCCATTCCGTTCGGGTCCATTCAATTCCAATCCATTCCATTCCATTCCATTCCGTTCCATACCGTTCAATTCCATTCAATTCCATTCCATTCCATTCGGGTCCATTCCATTCCATTTTGTCCATTGCATTCCATTCGGGTCCGTTAACTTCCACTCAATTCCATTCGGGTCCAATCCATTGCATTTCATTCCATTCGGGTCCATTCCGTTCCACTGCATTCCATTCGGGTCCATTCCATTCCATTCCATTCCATTCGGGTCCATTCCATGACATTCCATTCCATTCGTGTGCATTCCATTCCATTCCGTTCCATTCGGGTCCGTTAAATTCCATTCCATTCCGGTCCATTCCATTCCATTCCATTCCATTCCGGTCCATTCGTGTCCATTCCATTCCATTCCATTCGTGTCCATTCCATTCCTTTCCGTTTCATTCGGTTCCATTCCACTCCATTCAGGTCCATTCCATTCCATTCCATTCAGTTCCATTCCATTCCATTCGTGTCCATTCCTTTCCATTCCATTCCATTCGGGTCCGTTCCATTCCATTCCATTCCATTCGGGTCCATTCCGTTCCATTCCATTCCATTCGGGTCCATTCCATTCCATTCCGTTCCATTCCATTCCATTCCGGTCCATTCCATTCCATTCATTCCTTTCCGGTACGTTCTGTTCCATTCCATTCCATTCTGGTCCATTCCATTCCATTCCACTCGGGTCCATTCCATTCCATTCCATTCCATTCGGGTCCATTCCATTCCATTCCATTCCACTCGGGTCCATTCCATTCCATTCCATTCCATTCGTTTCCATTCCATTCCATTCCCTTCCATTCGGGTCCATTCCGTTCCATTCCATTCCATTCGGTTCCATTCCGCTCTATTCCATTCCATTCGTGTCCATTCCGTTCCATTCCATTCCATTAGTTTCCCTTCCGTTCCATTCCATTCCATTCGAGTCCATTCCGTTCCCTTCCGTTCCATTCGGGTCCATTCCGTTCCATTCCATTACATTCGGGTCTGTTCCATTGCATTCCGTTCCATTCGGGACCCTTCCATTCCATTCCATTCCATTCGTGTCTGTTCCGTTCCATTCCATTCCATTGGGTTCCGTTCTGTTCTATTCCATTCCATTCCATTCGGGTCCGTTCCCTTCCATTCCATTCCATTCGGGTCCATGCCGTTGCATTTCATTCCATTCGGGTCCATTTCGTTCCATTACATTCCATTCGGATCGATGCCATTCCATTCCATTCCATTGAGGTCAACTCCATTCCATTCGGGTCCATTCCATTCCATTCCTTTACATTCCATTCCATTCCATTCCAGTCCATTCCATTCCATTCCACTCAATTCCATTCCATTTCATTCGGGTCCATTCCATTCCATTCCTTTCCATTCGGGTCCATTCCGTTCCATTCGGGTCCATCCCATTGCATTCCATTCCGTTCCATTCCATTCTGGTCCATTGCATTCCATTCCATTCCTTTCAGGTAAATTCCATTCAATTCCGTTCCATTACATTCCATTCCATTCCATTCGGTTCCATTCCATTCCATTCCATTCCATTCCGGTCCATTCCATTCCATTCAATTCCATTCCGTTCCATTCGGGTCCATTCCATTCCATTCCATTCCATTCGGCTCCATTCCATTCCATTATATTCCACTGGAGTCCCTTCCGTTCCATTACATTCCATTCGGGTCCGTTGCATTCCATTCCATTCCATTCCATTCCATTCCATTCCGCTCCATTCCGTTCCATTCCACTCCATTCGGGTCCATTCCGTTTGATTCCATTCCATTCGTGTAACTTCCATTCCATTTCACTCCATTCGGGTCCATTCCGTTCCATTCCATTTCTTTTGGGTCCATTCCGTTCCATTCCATTCCACTCGGGTCCCTTCCGTTCCATTCCATTCCATTCGGGTCCCTTCCGTTCCATTCCAATCCATTCGTGTAGATTCCGTTCCATTCCATTCCATTCGTGTACCTTCCATTCCATATCATTCCATTCGGGTCCATTCCGTTCCATTCCATTCCATTCGGGTCCATTCCTTTCCATACCATTCCATTCGGGTCCGTTCCGTTCCATTCCATTCCATTCGGGTCCATTCCGTTCCATTCCATTTCTTTCGGGTCCGTTCCATTCCATTTCTTTCGGGTCCGTTCCATTCCATTCCATTCCATTCGGGTCCATTCCATTCCATTCCATTTCTTTCGGGTCCTTTCCGATCCATTCCATTCCATGCGGTTCCATTCCATTCCATTCCATTCCATTCGGGTCCGTTCCGTTCCATTCCATTCCATTCGGGTCCATTCCATTCCATTCCTTTCCATTCCGGTCCATTCCTTTCCATTCCATTCAATTCCATTCAGGTCCATTCCATTCTATTCCATTCGGGTCCATTCTATTCCATTCCGCTCCATTCCATTCCATTCCATTCCATTCCATTCCATTCCATTCCATTCCATTCAGGTCCATTCCATTCCATTCCGTTCCATTCGGGTCCATTCCATTCCATTCAGGTCCATTCCATTCCATTCCATTCCATTCTGGTCCAATCCATTCCATTCCATTCCATTCCATTCCATTCCATTCCTTTGCAATCCGGTCCATTCCAATCCATTCCATTCCATTCGGGTCCATTCCGTTCCATTCCATTCCATTCGGGTCCATTCCGTTCCATTCCATTTCTTTCGGTTCCGTTCCATTCCATTCCATTCCATTCGGGTCCATTCCATTCCATTCCATTTCTTTCGGGTCCTTTCCGTTCCATTCCATTCCATTCGGTTCCATTCCGTTCAATTCCATTCCATTCGGGTCCGTTCCGTTACATTCCATTCCATTCGGGTCTGTTCCTTTCCATTCCATTCCATTCGGGTCCGTGCTGCTCCATTCCATTCCATTCGGGTCTGTTCCGTTCCATTCCATTCCACTGGGTTCCGTTCTGTTCCATTCCATTCCATTCGGTTCCCTTCCCTTCCATTCCATTCCATTCGTGTCCATGCCGTTGCATTTCATCCCATTCGGGTCCATTCCGTTCCATTACATTCCATTCGGGTCCATGCCATTCCATTCCGTTGCATTGAGTTCCATTCCTTTCCACTCGGGTCCATTCCATTCCATTCCATTCCGGTCCGTTCCATTCCATTCCATTCAACTCCATTACATTCCATTCGGGTCCATTCCATTAGATTCCATTCCATTCAGGTCCATTCCATTCCATTCGTGTCCATCCCATTCCATTCCATTCCATTCCATTCCATTCCATTCCATTCCAGTCCATTCCATTCCATTCCTTTCCTTTCAGGTCCATTCCATTCAATTCCACTCCATGCCATTCCATTCCATTCCATTCGGGTCCATTTCATTGCATTCCATTCCATTCCGGTCCATTCCATTCCATTCCATTCAATACCATTCCGTTCCATTCTGGTCCATTCCATTCCATTCCATTCCGTTCTGGTCCTTTCCATTCCATTCCATTCCATTCCATTCCATTCCATTCCATTCCATTCCATTCCATCCCATTCCATTGCATTCCATTCGGGTCCATTCCATTCGGTTCCATTCCGTTCCATTCCATTCGGGTCAATTCCGTTCCATTCCATTCCATACCTGTCCATTCCATTCCATTCCATTTCTTTCGGCTCCATTCCATTCAATTCCGTTCCATTCCATTCCATTCGGGTCCATTCCATTCCATTCGGGTCCATTCCATTCCATTCAGGTCCATTGCATTAAATTCCATTCCATTCGGGTCCATTCCATTCCATTCGGGTGCATTCCATTCCATTCCATTCCATTCGGGTCCCTTCCGTTCCATTCCATTCCATTCGGGTCCGTTCCTTTCCATTCCATTCCATTCGGTTCCATTCCTTTCCATTCCATTCCATTCGGGTCCCTTCCGTTCCATTCCAATCCATTCGTGTAGATTCCATTCCATTCCATTCCATTCGTGTCCCTTCCTTTCCATTCCATTCCACTCGGGTCCATTCCGTTCCATTCCATTCCATTCCATTCGGGTCCATTCCATTCCATTCGTGGCCTTTCCGTTCCATTCCGTTCCATTCGGTTCCATTCCATTCCATTCCATTACATTCGGGTCCGTTCCGTTGTATTCCGTTCCATTCAGGTCCGTTCCATTCAATTCCATTCCATTCGGTTCTGTTCCGTTCCATTCCATTCCATTGGGTTCCGTTCTGTTCCATTCCATTTCATTCCATTCGGGTCCGTTCCCTTCCATTCCATTCCATTCTGGTCCATTCCATTCCATTCCATTTCACTCAGGTCCATTCCATTCCATTCCATTCCATTCCAATCGTTTCCATTCCATTCCATTCCATTCCATTCGGGTCCTTTCCATTCCATTCGGGTCCATTTCGTTCCATTCCATTCCATTCGGTTCCATTCTGCTCTATACCATTCCATTCGTGTCCATTCCGTTCCATTCCATTCCATTAGTTTCCCTTCCGTTCCATTCCATTCCATTCGAGTCCATTCCGTTCCCTTCCGTTCCATTCGGGTCCATTCCATTCCATTCCATTACATTCGGGTCCGTTCCGTTGCATTCCGTTCCATTCAGGTCCGTTCCATCCAATTCCATTCCATTCGGTTCTGTTCCGTTTCATTCCATTCCTTTGGGTTCCGTTCTGTTCCATTCCATTACATTCCATTCGGGTCCGTTCCCTTCCATTCCATTCCATTCGGGTCCATGCCATTGCATTTCATTCCATTCGGGTCCATTTCGTTCCATTACATTCCATTCGGGTCGATGCCATTCCATTCCATTCCATTGAGGTCCACTCCATTCCATTCGGGTCCATTCCATTCCATTCCATTCCATTCCATATCATTCCATTCCAGTCCATTCCATTCCATTCCACTCAATTCCATTCCATTTCATTCGGGTCCATTCCATTCCATTTTGTCCATTGCATTCCATTCGGGTCCGTTAACTTCCACTCAATTCCATTCGGGTCCATTCCATTGCATTTCATTCCATTCGGGTCCATTCCTTTCCACTGCATTCCATTCGGGTCCATTCCATTCCATTCCATTCCATTCGGGTCCATTCCATGACATTCCATTCCATTCGTGTGCATTCCATTCCATTCCGTTCCATTCGGGTCCATTCCATTCCATTCCATTCCATTCCATTCCGGTCCATTCGGGTCCATTCCATTCCATTCCATTCGTATCCAGTCCATTCCATTCCGTTTCATACGGTTCCATTCCACTCCATTCAGGTCCATTCCATTCGGGTCCATTCCGTTCCATTCCATTCCATTCGTGTCCATTCCTTTCCATTACATTCCATTCGGGTCCGTTCCGTTCCATTCCATTCCATTCCGGTACATTCCGTTCCATTCCATTCCATTCGGGTTCATTCCATTCCATTCCGTTCCATTCCATTCCATTCCGGTCCATTCCATTCCATTCCATTCCTTTCGGGTACGTTCCGTTCCATTCCATTCCATTCTGGTCCATTCCATTCCATTCCACTCGGGTCCATTCCATTCCATTCCATTCCATTCGGGTCCATTCCATTCCATTCCATTCCACTCGGGTCCATTCCATTCCATTCCATTCCATTCCATTCCATTCGTTTCAATTCCTTTCCATTCCATTCCATTCGGGTCCTTTCCATTCCATTCGGGTCCATTCCGTTCCATTCCATTCCATTCGGTTCCATTCCGCTCTATTCCATTCCATTCGGGTCCATTCCGTTCCATTCCATTCCATTAGTTTCCCTTCCGTTCCATTCCATTCCATTCGAGTCCATTCCGTTCCCTTCCGTTCCATTCGGTTCCATTCCGTTCCATTCCATTACATTCGGGTCCATTCCGTTGCATTCCGTTCCATTCGGGTCCGTTCCATTCCATTCCATTCCATTCGGGTCCATTCCGTTCCATTCCATTCCATTCGGGTCCATTCCATTCCATTCCTTTCCATTCCATTCCATTCCGGTCCATTCCATTCCATTCCATTCCTTTCGGGTACGTTCCGTTCCATTCCATTCCATTCTGGTCCATTCCATTCCATTCCACTCGGGTCCATTCCATTCCGTTCCATTCCATTCGGGTCCATTCCATTCCATTCCATTCCACTCAGGTCCATTCCATTCCATTCCATTCCATTCCATTCGTTTCCATTCCATTCCATTCCATTCCATTCGGGTCCTTTCCATTCCATTCGGGTCCATTTCGTTCCATTCCATTCCATTCGGTTCCATTCCGCTCTATTCCATTCCATTCGTGTCCATTCCGTTCCATTCCATTCCATTAGTTTCCCTTCCATTCCATTCCATTCCATTCGAGTCCATTCCGTTCCCTTCCGTTCCATTCGGTTCCATTCCATTCCATTCCTTTACATTCGGGTCCGTTCCGTTGTATTCCGTTCCATTCAGGTCCGTTCCATTCAATTCCATTCCATTCGGTTCTGTTCCGTTCCATTCCATTCCATTGGGTTCCGTTCTGTTCCATTCCATTACATTCCATTCGGGTCCGTTCCCTTCCATTCCATTCCATTCGGGTCCATTCCATTCCATTCCATTTCACTCAGGTCCATTCCATTCCATTCCATTCCATTCCAATCGTTTCCATTCCATTCCATTCCATTCGGGTCCTTTCCATTCCATTCGGGTCCATTTCGTTCCATTCCATTCCATTCGGTTCCATTCTGCTCTATACCATTCCATTCGTGTCCATTCCGTTCCATTCCATTCCATTAGTTTCCCTTCCGTTCCATTCCATTCCATTCGAGTCCATTCCGTTCCCTTCCGTTCCATTCGGGTCCATTCCATTCCATTCCATTACATTCGGGTCCGTTCCGTTGCATTCCGTTCCATTCAGGTCCGTTCCATCCAATTCCATTCCATTCGGTTCTGTTCCGTTTCATTCCATTCCATTGGGTTCCGTTCTGTTCCATTCCATTACATTCCATTCGGGTCCGTTCCCTTCCATTCCATTCCATTCGGGTCCATGCCATTGCATTTCATTCCATTCGGGTCCATTTCGTTCCATTACATTCCATTCGGGTCAGTGCCATTCCATTCCATTCCATTGAGGTCCACTCCATTCCATTCGGGTCCATTCCATTCCATTCCATTCCATTCCATATCATTCCATTCCAGTCCATTCCATTCCATTCCACTCAATTCCATTCCATTTCATTCGGGTCCATTCCATTCCATTCCGTTCCATTCGGGTCCATTCCGTTCCATTCGGGTCCATCCCATTGCATTCCATTCCATTCCATTCCATTCTGGTCCATTGCATTCCATTCCATTCCTTTCAGGAAAATTCCATTCAATTCCGTTCCATTCCATTCCATTCGGTTCCATTCCATTCCATTCCGTTCCATTCCGGTCCTTTCCATTCCATTCAATTCCATTCCGTTCCAGTCGGGTGCATTCCATTCCATTCGGGTCCGTTCCATTCCATTCTATTCCATTGGAGTCCCTTCCGTTCCATTACATTCCATTCGGGTCCATTGCATTCCATTCCATTCCATTCCATTCCGCTCCATTCCATTCCATTCCACTCCATTCGGGTCCATTCCGTTCCATTCCATTCCATTCGTGTCCTTTCCATTCCATTCCATTCCATTCCATTCGGGTCCATTCCGTTCCACTCCATTTCTTTTGGGTCCATTCCTTTCCATTCCATTCCATTCGGGTCCGTTCCGTTCCATTCCATTCAATTCGGGTCCATTCCGTTCCATTCCATTCCATTCAGGTCCGTTCCATTCCAATCCATTCCATTCGGGTCCATTCCATTCCATTCCATTTCTTTCAGGTCCTTTCCGTTCCATTCCATTCCATTCGGTTCCATTCCGTTCCATTCCATTCCATTCGGGTCCGTTCCGTTCCATTCCATTCCATTCGGGTCCATTCCATTCCATTCCTTTCCATTCCGGTCCATTCCTTTCCATTCCATTCAATTCCATTCAGGTCCATTCCATTCTATTCCATTCGGGTCCATTCTATTCCATTCCGCTCCATTCCATTCCATTCCATTCCATTACATTCCATTCCATTCAGGTCCATTCCATTCCATTCCGTTCCATTCGGGTCCATTCCATTCCATTCAGGTCCATTCCATTCCATTCCATTCCATTCTGGTCCAATCCATTCCATTCCATTCCATTCCATTCCATTCCATTCCATTCCATTCCATTCCATTCCTTTGCAATCCGGTCCATTCCAATCCATTCCATTCCATTCGGGTCCATTCCGTTCCATTCCATTCCATTCGGGTCCATTCTGTTCCATTCCATTTCTTTCGGTTCCGTTCCATTCCATTCCATTCCATTCGGGTCCATTCCATTCCATTCCATTTCTTTCGGGTCCTTTCCGTTCCATTCCATTCCATTCGGTTCCATTCCGTTCAATTCCATTCCATTCGGGTCCGTTCCGTTACATTCCATTCCATTCGGGTCTGTTCCTTTCCATTCCATTCCATTCGGGTCCGTGCTGCTCCATTCCATTCCATTCGGGTCTGTTCCGTTCCATTCCATTCCACTGGGTTCCGTTCTGTTCCATTCCATTCCATTCGGTTCCCTTCCCTTCCATTCCATTCCATTCGGGTCCATGCCGTTGCATTTCATCCCATTCGGGTCCATTCCGTTCCATTACATTCCATTCGGGTCCATGCCATTCCATTCCGTTGCATTGAGTTCCATTCTTTTCCACTCGGGTCCATTCCATTCCATTCCATTCCGGTCCGTTCCATTCCATTCCATTCAACTCCATTACATTCCATTCGGGTCCATTCCATTAGATTCCGTTCCATTCAGGTCCATTCCATTCCATTCGTGTCCATCCCATTCCATTCCATTCCATTCCATTCCATTCCATTCCAGTCCATTCCATTCCTTTCCTTTCAGGTCCATTCCATTCAATTCCACTCCATGCCATTCCATTCCATTCCATTCGGGTCCATTTCATTCCATTCCATTCCATTCCGGTCCATTCCATTCCATTCCATTCAATACCATTCCGTTCCATTCTGGTCCATTCCATTCCATTCCATTCCATTCTGGTCCTTTCCATTCCATTCCATTCCATTCCATTCCATTCCATTCCATTCCATTCCATCCCATTCCATTGCATTCCATTCGGGTCCATTCCATTCGGTTCCATTCCGTTCCATACCATTCGGGTCAATTCCGTTCCATTCCATTCCATACCTGTCCATTCCATTCCATTCCATTTCTTTCGGCTCCATTCCATTCAATTCCGTTCCATTCCATTCCATTCGGGTCCATTCCATTCCATTCGGGTCCATTCCATTCCATTCAGGTCCATTGCATGAAATTCCATTCCATTCGGGTCCATTCCATTCCATTCGGGTCCATTCCATTCCATTCCATTCCATTCGGGTCCCTTCCGTTCCATTCCATTCCATTCGGGTCCGTTCCTTTCCATTCCATTCCATTCGGTTCCATTCCTTTCCATTCCATTCCATTCGGGTCCCTTCCGTTCCATTCCAATCCATTCGTGTAGATTCCATTCCATTCCATTCCATTCGTGTCCCTTCCTTTCCATTCCATTCCATTCGGGTCCATTCCGTTCCATTCCATTCCATTCCATTCGGGTCCATTCCATTCCATTCGTGTCCTTTCCGTTCCATTCCGTTCCATTCGGGTCCATTGCGTTCCATTCCGTTCCATTCGGGTCAATTCCATTCCTTTCCATTCCATTCCATTCGGGTCCATTTCATTCCATTCCGTCCCATTCGGGTCCGTACCGTTCCATTCCATTCCATTCCATTTTGTTCCGTTCTGTTCCATTCCATTCCATTCTGGTCCGTTACCTTCCATTCCATTCCATACGGTCCATTGCACTCCATTCCGTTCCACTGAGGTTCATTCCATTCCATTCGGGTCCATTCCATTCCATTCCATTCCATTCCATTCCATTCCGGTCCATTCCGTTCAATTCCATTCAATTCCATTCCATTCCATTCGGGTCCATTCCATTCCATTTTGTCCATTGCATTCCATTCGGGTCCGTTAACTTCCACTCAATTCCATTCGGGTCCATTCCATTGCATTTCATTCCATTCGGGTCCATTCCTTTCCACTGCATTCCATTCGGGTCCATTCCATTCCATTCCATTCCATTCGGGTCCATTCCATGACATTCCATTCCATTCGTGTGCATTCCATTCCATTCCGTTCCATTCGGGTCCATTCCATTCCATTCCATTCCATTCCATTCCGGTCCATTCGGGTCCATTCCATTCCATTCGATTCGTGTCCAGTCCATTCCATTCCGTTTCATACGGTTCCATTCCACTCCATTCAGGTCCATTCCATTCGGGTCCATTCCGTTCCATTCCATTCCATTCGTGTCCATTCCTTTCCATTACATTCCATTCGGGTCCGTTCCGTTCCATTCCATTCCATTCCGGTCCATTCCGTTCCATTCCATTCCATTCTGGTTCATTCCATTCCATTCCGTTCCATTCCATTCCATTCCGGTCCATTCCATTCCATTCCATTCCTTTTGGGTACGTTCCGTTCCATTCCATTCCATTCTGGTCCATTCCATTCCATTCCACTCGGGTCCATTCCATTCCATTCCATTCCATTCGGGTCCTTTCCATTCCATTCCATTCCACTCGGGTCCATTCCATTCCATTCCATTCCATTCCATTCCATTCCATTCGTTTCAATTCCTTTCCATTCCATTCCATTCGGGTCCTTTCCATTCCATTCGGGTCCATTCCGTTCCATTCCATTCCATTCGGTTCCATTCCACTCTATTCCATTCCATTCGGGTCCATTCCGTTCCATTCCATTCCATTAGTTTCCCTTCCGTTCCATTCCATTCCATTCGAGTCCATTCCGTTCCCTTCCGTTCCATTCGGGTCCATTCCGTTCCATTCCATTACATTCGGGTCCGTTCCGTTGCATTCCGTTCCATTCGGGTCCGTTCCATTCCATTCCATTCCATTCGCGTCCATTCCGTTCCATTCCATTCCATTCGGGTCCATTCCATTCCATTCCTTTCCATTCCATTCCATTCCGGTCCATTCCATTCCATTCCATTCCTTTCGGGTACGTTCCGTTCCATTCCATTCCATTCTGGTCCATTCCATTCCATTCCACTCGGGTCCATTCCATTCCATTCCATTCCATTCGGGTCCATTCCATTCCATTCCATTCCACTCAGGTCCATTCCATTCCATTCCATTCCATTCCATTCGTTTCCATTCCATTCCATTCCATTCCATTCGGGTCCTTTCCATTCCATTCGGGTCCATTTCGTTCCATTCCATTCCATTCGGTTCCATTCCGCTCTATTCCATTCCATTCGTGTCCATTCCGTTCCATTCCATTCCATTAGTTTCCCTTCCGTTCCATTCCATTCCATTCGAGTCCATTCCGTTCCCTTCCGTTCCATTCGGGTCCATTCCATTCCATTCCATTACATTCGGGTCCGTTCCGTTGCATTCCGTTCCATTCAGGTCCGTTCCATTCAATTCCATTCCATTCGGTTCTGTTCCGTTCCATTCCATTCCTTTGGGTTCCGTTCTGTTCCATTCCATTACATTCCATTCGGGTCCGTTCCCTTCCATTCCATTCCATTCGGGTCCATGCCGTTGCATTTCATTCCATTCGGGTCCATTTCGTTCCATTACATTCCATTCGGGTCAATGCCATTCCATTCCATTCCATTGAGGTCCACTCCATTCCATTCGGGTCCATTCCATTCCATTCCATTCCATTCCATATCATTCCATTCCAGTCCATTCCATTCCATTCCACTCAATTCCATTCCATTTCATTCGGGTCCATTCCATTCCATTCCGTTCCATTCGGGTCCATTCCGTTCCATTCGGGTCCATCCCATTGCATTCCATTCCATTCCATTCCATTCTGGTCCATTGCATTCCATTCCATTCCTTTCAGGTAAATTCCATTCAATTCCGTTCCATTCCATTCCATTCGGTTCCATTCCATTCCATTCCGTTCCATTCCGGTCCTTTCCATTCCATTCTATTCCATTCCGTTCCAGTCAGGTGCATTCCATTCCATTCGGGTCCGTTCCATTCCATTCTATTCCATTGGAGTCCCTTCCGTTCCATTACATTCCATTCGGGTCCGTTGCATTCCATTCCATTCCATTCCATTCCGCTCCATTCCGTTCCATTCCACTCCATTCGGGTCCATTCCGTTCCATTCCATTCCATTCGTGTCCTTTCCATTCCATTCCATTCGGGTCCATTCCGTTCCACTCCATTTCTTTTGAGTCCATTCCTTTCCATTCCATTCCATTCGGGTCCGTTCCGTTCCATTCCATTCCATTCGGGTCCATTCCGTTCCATTCCATTCCATTCCATTCGGGTCCGTTCCGTTCCATTCCATTCCATTCGGGTCCATTCCATTCCATTCCTTTCCATTCTGGTCCATTCCTTTCCATTCCATTCAATTCCATTCAGGTCCATTCCATTCTATTCCATTCGGGTCCATTCTATTCCATTCCGCTCCATTCCATTCCATTCCATTCCATTCCATTCAGGTCCATTCCATTCCATTCCATTCCATTCGGGTCCATTCCATTCCATTCAGGTCCATTCCATTCCATTCCATTCCATTCTGGTCCAATCCATTCCATTCCATTCCATACCATTCCATTCCATTCCTTTGCAATCCGGTCCATTCCAATCCATTCCATTCCATTCGGGTCCATTCCGTTCCATTCCATTCCATTCGGGTCCATTCCGTTCCATTCCATTTCTTTCGGTTCCGTTCCATTCCATTCCATTCCATTCGGGTCCATTCCATTCCATTCCATTTCTTTCGGGTCCTTTCCGTTCCATTCCATTCCATTCGGTTCCATTCCGTTCAATTCCATTCCATTCGGGTCCGTTCCGTTACATTCCATTCCATTCGGGTCTGTTCCTTTCCATTCCATTCCATTCGGGTCCGTGCTGCTCCATTCCATTCCATTCGGGTCTGTTCCGTTCCATTCCATTCCACTGGGTTCCGTTCTGTTCCATTCCATTCCATTCGGTTCCCTTCCCTTCCATTCCATTCCATTCTGGTCCATGCCATTGCATTTCATCCCATTCGGGTCCATTCCGTTCCATTACATTCCATTCGGGTCCATGCCATTCCATTCCGTTGCATTGAGTTCCATTCCTTTCCACTCGGGTCCATTCCATTCCATTCCATTCCGGTCCGTTCCATTCCATTCCATTCAACTCCATTACATTCCATTCGGGTCCATTCCATTAGATTCCGTTCCATTCAGGTCAATTCCATTCCATTCGTGTCCATCCCATTCCATTCCATTCCATTCCATTCCATTCCATTCCGGTCCATTCCATTCCATTCCTTTCCTTTCAGGTCCATTCCATTCAATTCCACTCCATGCCATTCCATTCCATTCCATTCGGGTCCATTTCATTCCATTCCATTCCTTTCCGGTCCATTCCATTCCATTCCATTCAATACCATTCCGTTCCATTCTGGTCCATTCCATTCCATTCCATTCCATTCTGGTCCTTTCCATTCCATTCCATTCCATTCCATTCCATTCCATTCCATTCCATTCCATTCCATCCCATTCCATTGCATTCCATTCGGGTCCATTCCATTCGGTTCCATTCCGTTCCATTCCATTCGGGTCAATTCCATTCCATTCCATTCCATACCTGTCCATTCCATTCCATTCCATTTCTTTCGGCTCCATTCCATTCAATTCCGTTCCATTCCATTCCATTCGGGTCCATTCCATTCCATTCGGGTCCATTCCATTCCATTCAGGTCCATTGCATTAAATTCCATTCCATTCGGGTCCATTCCATTCCATTCGGGTCCATTCCATTCCACTCCATTCCATTCGGGTCCCTTCCGTTCCATTCCATTCCATTCGGGTCCGTTCCTTTCCATTCCATTCCTTTCGGTTCCATTCCTTTCCATTCCATTCCATTCGGGTCCCTTCCGTTCCATTCCAATCCATTCGTGTAGATTCCATTCCATTCCATTCCATTTGTGTCCCTTCCGTTCCATTCCATTCCATTCGGGTCCATTCCGTTCCATTTCATTCCATTCGGTTCCATTCCATTCCATTCGTGTCCTTTCCGCTCCATTCCGTTCCATTCGGGTCCATTCCGTTCCATTCCGTTCAATTCGGGTCCATTCCGTTCCATTCCATTCCATTCCATTCCATTCGGGTCCATTCCGTTCCATTCCGTCCCATTCGGGTCCATTCCGTTCCATTCCATTCCATTCCATTCGGGTCCATTCTGTTCCATTCCATTCCATTCCATTCGGGTCCATTTCGTTCCATTCCGTCCCATTTGGGTCCGTACCATTCCATTCAATTCCATTCGGGACTGTTCCATACCATTCCATTCCATTTTGTTCCGTTCTGTTCCATTCCATTCCATTCTGGTCCGTTACCTTCCATTCCATTCCATACGGGTCCATTCCTCTCCATTCCGTTCCACTGAGGTTCATTCCATTCCGTTCGGGTCCATTCCATTCCATTCCATTCCATTCCGTTCCGTTCCATTCCGTTAAATTCCATTCAATTCCATTCCATTCCATTCGGGTCCATTCCATTCCATTTTGTCCATTGCATTCCATTCGGGTCCGTTAACTTCCACTCAATTCCATTCGGGTCCAATCCATTGCATTTCATTCCATTCGGGTCCATTCCGTTCAACTGCATTCCATTCGGGTCCATTCCATTCCATTCCATTCCATTCGGGTCCATTCCATGACATTCCATTCCATTCGTGTGCATTCCATTCCATTCCGTTCCATTCGGGTCCATTAAATTCCATTCCATTCCGGTCCATTCCATTCCATTCCATTCCATTCCGGTCCATTCGTGTCCATTCCATTCCATTCCATTCGTGTCCATTCCATTCCTTTCCGTTTCATTCGGTTCCATTCCACTCCATTCAGGTCCATTCCATTCCATTCCATTCAGTTCCATTCCATTCCATTCGTGTCCATTCCTTTCCATTCCATTCCATTCGGGTCCGTTCCATTCCATTCCATTCCATTCGGGTCCATTCCGTTCCATTCCATTCCATTCGGGTCCATTCCATTCCATTCCGTTCCATTCCATTCCATTCCGGTCCATTCCATTCCATTCATTCCTTTCCGGTACGTTCTGTTCCATTCCATTCCATTCTGGTCCATTCCATTCCATTCCACTCGGGTCCATTCCATTCCATTCCATTCCATTCGGGTCCATTCCATTCCATTCCATTCCACTCGGGTCCATTCCATTCCATTCCATTCCATTCGTTTCCATTCCATTCCATTCCCTTCCATTCGGGTCCATTCCGTTCCATTCCATTCCATTCGGTTCCATTCCGCTCTATTCCATTCCATTCGTGTCCATTCCATTCCATTCCATTCCATTAGTTTCCCTTCCGTTCCATTCCATTCCATTCGAGTCCATTCCGTTCCCTTCCGTTCCATTCGGGTCCATTCCGTTCCATTCCATTACATTCGGGTCTGTTCCATTGCATTCCGTTCCATTCGGGACCCTTCCATTCCATTCCATTCCATTCGTGTCTGTTCCGTTCCATTCCATTCCATTGGGTTCCGTTCTGTTCTATTCCATTCCATTCCATTCGGGTCCGTTCCCTTCCATTCCATTCCATTCGGGTCCATGCCGTTGCATTTCATTCCATTCGGGTCCATTTCGTTCCATTACATTCCATTCGGATCGATGCCATTCCATTCCATTCCATTGAGGTCAACTCCATTCCATTCGGGTCCATTCCATTCCATTCCTTTACATTCCATTCCATTCCATTCCAGTCCATTCCATTCCATTCCACTCAATTCCATTCCATTTCATTCGGGTCCATTCCATTCCATTCCTTTCCATTCGGGTCCATTCCGTTCCATTCGGGTCCATCCCATTGCATTCCATTCCGTTCCATTCCATTCTGGTCCATTGCATTCCATTCCATTCCTTTCAGGTAAATTCCATTCAATTCCGTTCCATTACATTCCATTCCATTCCATTCGGTTCCATTCCATTCCATTCCATTCCATTCCGGTCCATTCCATTCCATTCAATTCCATTCCGTTCCATTCGGGTCCATTCCATTCCATTCCATTCCATTCGGCTCCATTCCATTCCATTATATTCCACTGGAGTCCCTTCCGTTCCATTACATTCCATTCGGGTCCGTTGCATTCCATTCCATTCCATTCCATTCCATTCCATTCCGCTCCATTCCGTTCCATTCCACTCCATTCGGGTCCATTCCGTTTGATTCCATTCCATTCGTGTAACTTCCATTCCATTTCACTCCATTCGGGTCCATTCCGTTCCATTCCATTTCTTTTGGGTCCATTCCGTTCCATTCCATTCCACTCGGGTCCCTTCCGTTCCATTCCATTCCATTCGGGTCCCTTCCGTTCCATTCCAATCCATTCGTGTAGATTCCGTTCCATTCCATTCCATTCGTGTACCTTCCATTCCATATCATTCCATTCGGGTCCATTCCGTTCCATTCCATTCCATTCGGGTCCATTCCTTTCCATACCATTCCATTCGGGTCCGTTCCGTTCCATTCCATTCCATTCGGGTCCATTCCGTTCCATTCCATTTCTTTCGGGTCCGTTCCATTCCATTTCTTTCGGGTCCGTTCCATTCCATTCCATTCCATTCGGGTCCATTCCATTCCATTCCATTTCTTTCGGGTCCTTTCCGATCCATTCCATTCCATGCGGTTCCATTCCATTCCATTCCATTCCATTCGGGTCCGTTCCGTTCCATTCCATTCCATTCGGGTCCATTCCATTCCATTCCTTTCCATTCCGGTCCATTCCTTTCCATTCCATTCAATTCCATTCAGGTCCATTCCATTCTATTCCATTCGGGTCCATTCTATTCCATTCCGCTCCATTCCATTCCATTCCATTCCATTCCATTCCATTCCATTCCATTCAGGTCCATTCAATTCCATTCCATTCCATTCGGGTCCATTCCATTCCATTCAGGTCCATTCCATTCCATTCCATTCCATTCTGGTCCAATCCATTCCATTCCATTCCATTCCATTCCATTCCATTCCTTTGCAATCCGGTCCATTCCAATCCATTCCATTCCATTCGGGTCCATTCCATTCCATTCCATTCCATTCGGGTCCATTCCGTTCCATTCCATTTCTTTCGGTTCCGTTCCATTCCATTCCATTCCATTCGGGTCCATTCCATTCCATTCCATTTCTTTCGGGTCCATTCCGTTCCATTCCATTCCATTCGGGTCCATTCCATTCCATTCCGTTCCATTCCATTCCATTCCGGTCCATTCCATTCCATTCATTCCTTTCCGGTACGTTCTGTTCCATTCCATTCCATTCTGGTCCATTCCATTCCATTCCACTCGGGTCCATTCCATTCCATTCCATTCCATTCGGGTCCATTCCATTCCATTCCATTCCACTCGGGTCCATTCCATTCCATTCCATTCCATTCGTTTCCATTCCATTCCATTCCCTTCCATTCGGGTCCATTCCGTTCCATTCCATTCCATTCGGTTCCATTCCGCTCTATTCCATTCCATTCGTGTCCATTCCGTTCCATTCCATTCCATTAGTTTCCCTTCCGTTCCATTCCATTCCATTCGAGTCCATTCCGTTCCCTTCCGTTCCATTCGGGTCCATTCCGTTCCATTCCATTACATTCGGGTCTGTTCCATTGCATTCCGTTCCATTCGGGACCCTTCCATTCCATTCCATTCCATTCGTGTCTGTTCCGTTCCATTCCATTCCATTGGGTTCCGTTCTGTTCTATTCCATTCCATTCCATTCGTGTCCGTTCCCTTCCATTCCATTCCATTCGGGTCCATGCCGTTGCATTTCATTCCATTCGGGTCCATTTCGTTCCATTACATTCCATTCGGATCGATGCCATTCCATTCCATTCCATTGAGGTCAACTCCATTCCATTCGGGTCCATTCCATTCCATTCCTTTACATTCCATTCCATTCCATTCCAGTCCATTCCATTCCATTCCACTCAATTCCATTCCATTTCATTCGGGTCCATTCCATTCCATTCCTTTCCATTCGGGTCCATTCCGTTCCATTCGGGTCCATCCCATTGCATTCCATTCCGTTCCATTCCATTCTGGTCCATTGCATTCCATTCCATTCCTTTCAGGTAAATTCCATTCAATTCCGTTCCATTACATTCCATTCCATTCCATTCGGTTCCATTCCATTCCATTCCATTCCATTCCGGTCCATTCCATTCCATTCAATTCCATTCCGTTCCATTCGGGTCCATTCCATTCCATTCCATTCCATTCGGCTCCATTCCATTCCATTATATTCCACTGGATTCCCTTCCGTTCCATTACATTCCATTCGGGTCCGTTGCATTCCATTCCATTCCATTCCATTCCATTCCATTCCGCTCCATTCCGTTCCATTCCACTCCATTCGGGTCCATTCCGTTTGATTCCATTCCATTCGTGTAACTTCCATTCCATTTCACTCCATTCGGGTCCATTCCGTTCCATTCCATTTCTTTTGGGTCCATTCCGTTCCATTCCATTCCACTCGGGTCCCTTCCGTTCCATTCCATTCCATTCGGGTCCCTTCCGTTCCATTCCAATCCATTCGTGTAGATTCCGTTCCATTCCATTCCATTCGTGTACCTTCCATTCCATATCATTCCATTCGGGTCCATTCCGTTCCATTCCATTCCATTCGGGTCCATTCCTTTCCATACCATTCCATTCGGGTCCGTTCCGTTCCATTCCATTCCATTCGGGTCCATTCCGTTCCATTCCATTTCTTTCGGGTCCGTTCCATTCCATTTCTTTCGGGTCCGTTCCATTCCATTCCATTCCATTCGGGTCCATTCCATTCCATTCCATTTCTTTCGGGTCCTTTCCGATCCATTCCATTCCATGCGGTTCCATTCCATTCCATTCCATTCCATTCGGGTCCGTTCCGTTCCATTCCATTCCATTCGGGTCCATTCCATTCCATTCCTTTCCATTCCGGTCCATTCCTTTCCATTCCATTCAATTCCATTCAGGTCCATTCCATTCTATTCCATTCGGGTCCATTCTATTCCATTCCGCTCCATTCCATTCCATTCCATTCCATTCCATTCCATTCCATTCCATTCAGGTCCATTCCATTCCATTCCGTTCCATTCGGGTCCATTCCATTCCATTCAGGTCCATTCCATTCCATTCCATTCCATTCTGGTCCAATCCATTCCATTCCATTCCATTCCATTCCATTCCATTCCTTTGCAATCCGGTCCATTCCAATCCATTCCATTCCATTCGGGTCCATTCCGTTCCATTCCATTCCATTCGGGTCCATTCCGTTCCATTCCATTTCTTTCGGTTCCGTTCCATTCCATTCCATTCCATTCGGGTCCATTCCATTCCATTCCATTTCTTTCGGGTCCTTTCCGTTCCATTCCATTCCATTCGGTTCCATTCCGTTCAATTCCATTCCATTCGGGTCCGTTCCGTTACATTCCATTCCATTCGGGTCTGTTCCTTTCCATTCCATTCCATTCGGGTCCGTGCTGCTCCATTCCATTCCATTCGGGTCTGTTCCGTTCCATTCCATTCCACTGGGTTCCGTTCTGTTCCATTCCATTCCATTCGGTTCCCTTCCCTTCCATTCCATTCCATTCGTGTCCATGCCGTTGCATTTCATCCCATTCGGGTCCATTCCGTTCCATTACATTCCATTCGGGTCCATGCCATTCCATTCCGTTGCATTGAGTTCCATTCCTTTCCACTCGGGTCCATTCCATTCCATTCCATTCCGGTCCGTTCCATTCCATTCCATTCAACTCCATTACATTCCATTCGGGTCCATTCCATTAGATTCCATTCCATTCAGGTCCATTCCATTCCATTCGTGTCCATCCCATTCCATTCCATTCCATTCCATTCCATTCCATTCCATTCCAGTCCATTCCATTCCATTCCTTTCCTTTCAGGTCCATTCCATTCAATTCCACTCCATGCCATTCCATTCCATTCCATTCGGGTCCATTTCATTGCATTCCATTCCATTCCGGTCCATTCCATTCCATTCCATTCAATACCATTCCGTTCCATTCTGGTCCATTCCATTCCATTCCATTCCATTCTGGTCCTTTCCATTCCATTCCATTCCATTCCATTCCATTCCATTCCATTCCATTCCATTCCATCCCATTCCATTGCATTCCATTCGGGTCCATTCCATTCGGTTCCATTCCGTTCCATTCCATTCGGGTCAATTCCGTTCCATTCCATTCCATACCTGTCCATTCCATTCCATTCCATTTCTTTCGGCTCCATTCCATTCAATTCCGTTCCATTCCATTCCATTCGGGTCCATTCCATTCCATTCGGGTCCATTCCATTCCATTCAGGTCCATTGCATTAAATTCCATTCCATTCGGGTCCATTCCATTCCATTCGGGTCCATTCCATTCCATTCCATTCCATTCGGGTCCCTTCCGTTCCATTCCATTCCATTCGGGTCCGTTCCTTTCCATTCCATTCCATTCGGTTCCATTCCTTTCCATTCCATTCCATTCGGGTCCCTTCCGTTCCATTCCAATCCATTCGTGTAGATTCCATTCCATTCCATTCCATTCGTGTCCCTTCCTTTCCATTCCATTCCATTCGGGTCCATTCCGTTCCATTCCATTCCATTCCATTCGGGTCCATTCCATTCCATTCGTGTCCTTTCCGTTCCATTCCGTTCCATTCGGGTCCATTGCGTTCCATTCCGTTCCATTCGGGTCAATTCCATTCCTTTCCATTCCATTCCATTCGGGTCCATTTCATTCCATTCCGTCCCATTCGGGTCCGTACCGTTCCATTCCATTCCATTCCATTTTGTTCCGTTCTGTTCCATTCCATTCCATTCTGGTCCGTTACCTTCCATTCCATTCCATACGGGTCCATTGCACTCCATTCCGTTCCACTGAGGTTCATTCCATTCCATTCGGGTCCATTCCATTCCATTCCATTCCATTCCATTCCATTCCGGTCCATTCCGTTCAATTCCATTCAATTCCATTCCATTCCATTCGGGTCCATTCCATTCCATTTTGTCCATTGCATTCCATTCGGGTCCGTTAACTTCCACTCAATTCCATTCGGGTCCATTCCATTGCATTTCATTCCATTCGGGTCCATTCCTTTCCACTGCATTCCATTCGGGTCCATTCCATTCCATTCCATTCCATTCGGGTCCATTCCATGACATTCCATTCCATTCGTGTGCATTCCATTCCATTCCGTTCCATTCGGGTCCATTCCATTCCATTCCATTCGTGTCCAGTCCATTCCATTCCGTTTCATACGGTTCCATTCCACTCCATTCAGGTCCATTCCATTCGGGTCCATTCCGTTCCATTCCATTCCATTCGTGTCCATTCCTTTCCATTACATTCCATTCGGGTCCGTTCCGTTCCATTCCATTCCATTCCGGTCCATTCCGTTCCATTCCATTCCATTCCGGTCCATTCCATTCCATTCCATTCCTTTCGGGTACGTTCCGTTCCATTCCATTCCATTCTGGTCCATTCCATTCCATTCCACTCGGGTCCATTCCATTCCATTCCATTCCATTCGGGTCCATTCCATTCCATTCCATTCCACTCGGGTCCATTCCATTCCATTCCATTCCATTCCATTCCATTCCATTCGTTTCAATTCCTTTCCATTCCATTCCATTCGGGTCCTTTCCATTCCATTCGGGTCCATTCCGTTCCATTCCATTCCATTCGGTTCCATTCCGCTCTATTCCATTCCATTTGGGTCCATTCCGTTCCATTCCATTCCATTAGTTTCCCTTCCGTTCCATTCCATTCCATTCGAGTCCATTCCGTTCCCTTCGGTTCCATTCGGGTCCATTCCGTTCCATTACATTACATTCGGGTCCGTTCCGTTGCATTCCGTTCCATTCGGGTCCGTTCCATTCCATTCCATTCCATTCGGGTCCATTCCGTTCCATTCCATTCCATTCGGGTCCATTCCATTCCATTCCTTTCCATTCCATTCCATTCCGGTCCATTCCATTCCATTCCATTCCTTTCGGGTACGTTCCGTTCCATTCCATTCCATTCTGGTCCATTCCATTCCATTCCACTCGGGTCCATTCCATTCCATTCCATTCCATTCAGGTCCATTCCATTCCATTCCATTCCACTCAGGTCCATTCCATTCCATTCCATTCCATTCCATTCGTTTCCATTCCATTCCACTCCATTCCATTCCATTCCATTCCATTGTACTCGGGTTGATTCCATTCCACTCCATTCCATTCCATTCCATTCCATTCCACTCCATTCCATTCCAATCCATTCCATTCTACTCGGGTTGATTCCATTCCATTCCATTCCATTCCATTCCACTCGGGTTGATTTCATTCTGTTCCGTTCCATCCCGTCCCGTCCCGTTCCGTTCTACTCGGGTTGATTCCATTCCGTTTCGTTCCGTTTCGTTCCGTTCCGTTCTGTTCCATTCCGTTCCATTCTCCTCGGGTTGATTCAATTCCATTCTATTCCATTCCATTCCATTCCATTCCGTTCCGTTCCGCTATGTTCCGCGTCGATCTACTCGGGTTGTTTCAATTCCATTCTATTCCATTCCATTCCATTCCATTCCAATCCATCCCGTTCCGCTATGTTCCGCGTCGATCTACTCGGGTTGATTCCATTCCATTCTATTCCATTCCATTCCATTCCATTCCATTCCATCCCATCCCATCCCATTCCGTTCCGTTCCATTCCACTCCATTCCATTGCATTCTACTCGGCTTGATTCCATTCCATTCCATTCCATTCCATTGTACTCGGGTTGATTCCATTCCATTCCGTTCCATTCCATTCCATTCCATTCCATTCCATTCCATTCCAATCCATTCTACTCGGGTTGATTCCATTCTGTTCCTTTCCATCCCGTCCCGTCCCGTCCCGTCTCATCCCGTCCCGTCCCGTCCTGTTCCGTTCTACTCGGGTTGATTCCATTCCATTCCATTCCATTCCGTTCCTTTCCGTTGCATTCCGTTCTGTACCGTTCCATTCTGTTCTGTTCCATTCCGTTCTACTCGGGTTGATTCAATTCCATTCTATTCCATTCCTTTCCATTCCGTTCCATTCCGCTATGTTCCGCGTCGATCTACTCGGGTTGATTCAATTCCATTCTATTCCATTCCATTCCATTCCATTCCATTCCATTCCATTCCACTCGGGTTGATTCAATTCCATTATATTCCATTCCATTCCTTTCCATTGCATTCCACTGCATTCCATTCCATTCCATTCAATTCCTTTCCTTTGCATTACATTCCATTCCATTCTTTTCTAATCATGTTGATTCCATTCCATTCCATTCACTTCCATTCCATTCAGTTCCATTCCATTCCACTGCATTCTATTCTTCTTATGTTGATTCCATTCCATTCCATTCCATTCCATTCCATTCCTTTCCGCTCCATTCCGTTCCATTCCATTCTATTCCATTCCATTCTACTCGGGTTGATTCCATTCCATTAAATTCCATTCCATTCCATTCCATTGCATTCCATTCCGTTCTACTCGGGTTGATTCCATTCCATTCCGTTCCATTCCATTCCATTCCAATCCATTCCATTCTATTCCAATCCATTCCATTCCATTCCATTCCATTCCATTCCATTCCATTCCATTCCATTCCATTCCATTCCATTCCATTCCATTCTACTCTGTTTCATTCAATTCCATTCTATTCAGTTCCATTCCATTCCGTTCCATTCCATTCCATTCCATTCCATTCCATTCCATTCTACTCTGTTTCATTCAATTCCATTCTATTCAGTTCCATTCCATTCCGTTCCATTCCATTCCATTCCGTTCCGTTCCATTCTGCTCGGGTTGTTTCAACTCAATTCTATTCCATTCCATTCCATTCCTTTCCATTCCATTCCATTCCATTCCATTCCATTCCATTCCATTCCTTTCTATTCTATTCCATTCCAATCCTTTCTATTCTACTCATGTTGATTCCATGCCATTCCATTCCGTTCCGTTCCATTCCATTCCATTCCATTCCATTCCATTCTATTCCATTCTACTCGGGTTGAATCAATTCCATTCTATTCCATTCCATTCCTTTCCATTCCATTCCATTCCATTCATTTGTACTCAGGTTGATTCCAATCCATTCCATTCCATTCCATGCCATTCCATTCCATTCCATTCCATTCCTTTCCATTCCATTCCATTCCATTCCATTCCATTCCATTCCAATCCATTCCATTCTACCCGGGTTGACTCCATTCCATTCCATTCCATTCCATTCCATTCCATTCCATTCCATTCCATTCCATTCCATTCCATTCTACTTGGGTTGATTCCATTCTGTTCCGTTCCGTCCCGTCACGTCCCATCCTGTTCCGTTCTACTCGGGTTGATTCCATTCCATTCCGTTCCGTTCCGCTATGTTCCGCATAGACCTAGTCGGGTCGATTCAATTCCATTCTATTCCATTCCATTCCTTTGAATTCCATTCCATTCCATTCCATTCCATTCCTTTTCATTCCATTCCATTCTGTACTACTTGGGTTGATTCCATTCCGTTCCGCTCCGCTCCGTTCCGTCCAGTCCCAACATGTCCCATCCCGTTCTGTTCTACTCGGGTTGATTCCATTCCGTTCCATTGCATTCCGTTCCGTTCCATTCCGTTCCTTTCGGTTCCGTTCCTTTCAATTCAGTTCCGTTCCGTTCCATTCCTTTGCATTCCATTCCTTTCCGTTCCACTCGGGTTGATTCAATTCCATTCTATTACCTTCCATTACATTCTGTTCCGTTCCGCTATGTTCCGTGTCGTTCTACTCGTGTTGATTCAATTCCATTCTATTCCATTGAATTCCATTCCATTCCATTCCGTTCTATTCGGGTTGATTCCATTCCATTCCATTCCATTCCATTCCATTCCATTCCGTTCCATTCCATTCTACTCGGGTTGATTCAAGCCCATTGCATTCCATTCCATTCCGTTATTTTCCATTCCGTTCCATTCCGTTCTACTCGGGTTGATTAAATTCAATTCTATTCCATTCCATTCCAATCCATTCCCTTCCATTGTACTCGGGTTGATTCCATTCCATTCCATTCCATTCCATTCCATTCCATTCCATTCCAGTCCAGTACATTCCATTCCATTCCATTCCATTCCATTCCACTCCATTCCATTTCATTCCAAACCATTCTATTCTACTCGGGTTGATTCCATTCCATTCCATTCCATTCCATTCCATTCCAATCCATTCCATTTCATTCCAAACCATTCCATTCTACTCGGGTTGATTCCATTCCATTTCATTCCATTCCATTCCATTCCATTCCACTCGGGTTGATTTCATTCTGTTCCGTTCCGTCCCGTCCCATCCCGTTCCGTTCTACTCGGGTTGATTCCATTCCGTTTCGTTCCGTTCCGTTCCGTTCCGTTCTGTTCCATTCCGTTCCGTTCTCCTCGGGTTGATTCAATTCCATTCTATTCCATTCCATTCCATTCCATTCCGTTCCGTTCCGCTATGTTCCGCGTCGATCTACTCGGGTTGATTCAATTCCATTCTATTCCATTCCATTCCATTCCAATCCATCCCGTTCCGCTATGTTCCGCGTCGATCTACTCGGGTTGATTCCATTCCATTCTATTCCATTCCATTCCATTCCATTCCATTCCATTCCATCCCATCCCATCCCATCCCGTTCCGTTCCGTTCCATTCCATTCCATTCCATTGCATTCTACTCGGCTTGATTCCATTCCGTTCCATTCCATTCCGTTCCATCCCATCCTGACCCGTCCCGTCCCATGCTGTCCCATCCCGTCCCGTCCCGTTCCGTTCTACTCGTGTTGATTCCATACCGTTCCGATCCTTTCCGTTCAGTTCTGTTCCTTTCCTTTCCGTTCCTTTCTGTTCCGCTCCGTTCCATTCCACTCGGGTTGATTCAATTCCATTCTACTACATTCCATTCCATTCCGCTACTTTCCGCATTGTTTTACTAGGGTTGATTCAATTCCATTCTATTCCATTGAATTCCATTCCATTCTGTTCCATTCCATTCCGTTCTACTGGGGTTGATTCCATTCCATTCCATTCCATTCCATTCCATTCCACTCGGGTTGATTCAATTCCATTCTATTCCATTCCATTCCGTTCCATTCCGTTCCGTTCCATTCCGTTCCGTTCGGTTCCGTCCCATTCTAGTCGGGTTGATTCAATTCAATTCTATTTCATTCCATTCCACTCCATTCCATTGCATTCCATTCCATTCCATTGCATTCCAATCCATTCCATTCCAACCAATTCCATTCCATTCCGTTGTACTCGGGTTGATTCCATTCCATTCCATTCCATTCCATTCCATTCCACTCCATTCCATTCCGTTCCATTCCAATCCATTCTACTCGGGTTGATTCCATTCTGTTCCGTTCCATCCCGTCCCATCCCGTCCCGTCTCGTCCCGTCCCGTCCCGTCCCGTTCCGTTCTACTCGGGTTGATTCCATTCCATTCCGTTCCATTCCGTTCCTTTCCGTTGCATTCCATTCCGTACCGTTCCATTCTGTTCTATTCCGTTCCGTTCTACTCGGGTTGATTCAATTCCATTCTATTCCATTCCTTTCCATTCCGTTCCATTCCGCTATGTTCCGCGTCGATCTACTCAGGTTGATTCAATTCCATTCTATTCCATTCCATTCCATTCCATTCCATTCCACTCGGGTTGATTCAATTCCATTATATTCCATTCCATTCCATTCCATTCCATTCCATTCCACTGCATTCCATTCCATTCCATTCCTTTCCTTTGCATTACATTCCATTCCATTCTTTTCTAATCATGTTGATTCCATTCCATTCCATTCACTTCCATTCCATTCAGTTCCATTCCATTCCATTGCATTCCGTTCTTCTCATGTTGATTCCATTCCATTCCATTCTATTCCATTCCATTCCGTTCCGCTCCATTCCGTTCCATTCCATTCTATTCCATTCCATTCTACTCGGGTTGATTCCATTCCATTAAATTCCATTCAATTCCATTCCATTGCATTCCATTCCGTTCTACTCGGGTTGATTCCATTCCATTCCGTTCCATTCCATTCCATTCCAATCCATTCCATTCTATTCCAATCCATTCCATTCCATTCCATTCCATTCCATTCCATTCCATTCCATTCCATTCCATTCTACTCTGTTTCATTCAATTCCATTCTATTCAGTTCCATTCCATTCCTTTCTATTCTACTCTGGTTGATTCCATTCCATTCCATTGCATTCCATTCCATTCCATTCCATTCCATTCCATTCTATTCCATTCCAATCCTTTCTATTCTACTCATGTTGATTCCATTCCATTCCATTCCGTTCCATTCCATTCCACTCCATTCCATTCCATTCTATTCCATTCTACTCGGGTTGAATCAATTCCATTCTATTCCATTCCATTCCTTTCCATTCCATTCCATTCCATTCCTTTGTACTCGGGTTGATTCCAATCCATTCCATTCCATTCAATTCCATTCCATTCCATTCCATTCCATTCCATTCCATTCCATTCCATTCCAATCCATTCCATTCTACCCGGGTTGACTCCATTCCATTCCATTCCATTCCATTCCATTCCATTCTAATCCATTCCATTCCATTACATTCTACTTGGGTTGATTCCATTCTGTTCCGTTCCGTCCCGTCACGTCCCATCCCGTTCCGTTCTACTCGGGTTGATTCCATTCCATCCCGTTCCGTTCCGCTATGTTCTGCATAGACCTAGTCGGGTCGATTCAATTCCATTCTATTCCATTCCATTCCTTTCAATTCCATTCCATTCCATTCCATTCCATTCATTTTCATTCCATTCCATTCTGTACTACTTGGGTTGATTCCATTCCGTTCCGCTCCGCTCCGTTCCGTCCAGTCCCAACATGTCCCATCCCGTTCTGTTCTACTCGGGTTGATTCCATTCCGTTCCATTGCATTCCGTTCCATTCCATTCCGTTCCTTTCGGTTCCGTTCCTTTCAATTCCGTTCCGTTCCGTTCCGTTCCATTCCTTTCGGTTCCGTTCCTTTGCATTCCATTCCTTTCCGTTCCATTCGGGTTGATTCAATTCCATTCTATTACCTTCCATTACATTCTGTTCCGTTCCGCTATGTTCCGTGTCATTCTACTCGTGTTGATTCAATTCCATTCTATTCCATTGAATTCCATTCCATTCCATTCCGTTCTATTCGGGTTGATTCCATTCCATTCCATTCCATTCCATTCCGTTCCATTCCATTCTACTCGGGTTGATTCAAGCCCATTGCATTCCATTCCATTCCGTTATTTTCCATTCCGTTCCATTCCGTTCTACTCGGGTTGATTAAATTCAATTCTATTCCATTCCATTCCAATCCATTCCCTTCCATTGTACTCGGGTTGATTCCATTCCATTCCATTCCATTCCATTCCATTCCATTCCATTCCATTCCAGTCCAGTACATTCCATTCCATTCCATTCCATTCCATTCCATTCCACTCCATTCCATTTCATTCCAAACCATTCTATTCTACTCGGGTTGATTCCATTCCATTCCATTCCATTCCATTCCATTCCAATCCAATCCATTTCATTCCAAACCATTCCATTCTACTCGGGTTGATTCCATTCCATTTCATTCCATCCCATTCCATTCCATTCCACTCGGGTTGATTTCATTCTGTTCCGTTCCATCCCGTCCCGTCCCGTTCCGTTCTACTCGGGTTGATTCCATTCCGTTTCGTTCCGTTCCGTTCCGTTCCGTTCTGTTCCATTCCTTTCCGTTCTCCTCGGGTTGATTCAATTCCATTCTATTCCATTCCATTCCATTCCATTCCGTTCCGTTCCGCTATGTTCCGCGTCGATCTACTCGGGTTGATTCAATTCCATTCTATTCCATTCCATTCCATTCCAATCCATCCCGTTCCGCTATGTTCCGCGTCGATCTACTCGGGTTGATTCCATTCCATTCTATTCCATTCCATTCCATTCCATTCCATTCCATCCCATCCCATCCCATCCCATCCCGTTCCGTTCCGTTCCATTCCATTCCATTCCATTGCATTCTACTCGGCTTGATTCCATTCCGTTCCATTCCATTCCGTTCCATCCCATCCTGACCCGTCCCGTCCCATGCTGTCCCATCCCGTCCCGTCCCGTTCCGTTCTACTCGTGTTGATTCCATACCGTTCCGATCCTTTCCGTTCAGTTCTGTTCCTTTCCTTTCCGTTCCTTTCTGTTCCGCTCCGTTCCATTCCACTCGGGTTGATTCAATTCCATTCTACTACATTCCATTCCGTTCCGCTACTTTCCGCATTGTTTTACTAGGGTTGATTCAATTCCATTCTATTCCATTGAATTCCATTCCATTCTGTTCCATTCCATTCCGTTCTACTGGGGTTGATTCCATTCCATTCCATTCCATTCCATTCCATTCCACTCGGGTTGATTCAATTCCATTCTATTCCATTCCATTCCGTTCCATTCCGTTCCGTTCCATTCCGTTCCGTTCGGTTCCGTTCCATTCTAGTCGGGTTGATTCAATTCAATTCTATTTCATTCCATTCCACTCCATTCCATTGCATTCCATTCCATTCCATTCCATTCCAATCCATTCCATTCCAACCAATTCCATTCCATTCCGTTGTACTCGGGTTGATTCCATTCCATTCCATTCCATTCCATTCCATTCCATTCCATTCCACTCCATTCCATTCCGTTCCATTCCAATCCATTCTACTCGGGTTGATTCCATTCTGTTCCGTTCCATCCCGTCCCGTCCCGTCCCGTCTCGTCCCGTCCCGTCCCGTTCCGTTCTACTCGGGTTGATTCCATTCCATTCCGTTCCATTCCGTTCCTTTCCGTTGCATTCCATTCCGTACCGTTCCATTCTGTTCTATTCCGTTCCGTTCTACTCGGGTTGATTCAATTCCATTCTATTCCATTACTTTCCATTCCGTTCCATTCCGCTATGTTCTGCGTCGATCTACTCAGGTTGATTCAATTCCATTCTATTCCATTCCATTCCATTCCATTCCATTCCACTCGGGTTGATTCAATTCCATTATATTCCATTCCATTCCATTCCATTCCATTCCATTCCACTGCATTCCATTCCATTCCATTCCTTTCCTTTGCATTACATTCCATTCCATTCTTTTCTAATCATGTTGATTCCATTCCATTCCATTCACTTCCATTCCATTCAGTTCCATTCCATTCCATTGCATTCCGTTCTGATCATGTTGATTCCATTCCATTCCATTCCGTTCCGTTCCGCTCCATTCCGTTCCGTTCCATTCTATTCCATTCCATTCCACTCGGGTTGATTCCATTCCATTAAATTCCATTCCATTCCATTCCATTGCATTCCATTCCATTCTACTCGGGTTGATTCCATTCCATTCCGTTCCATTCCATTCCATTCCATTCCATTCCATTCCATTCCATTCCATTGTACTCTGGTTGATTCCATTCCATTCTGTTCCTTTCCATTCCATTCCATTCCATTCCATTCCAATCCATTCTACTCGGGTTGATTCCATTCCATTCCGTTCCATTCCGTTCCTTTCCGTTGCATTCCGTTCCGTACCGTTCCATTCTGTTCTGTTCCGTTCCGTTCTACTCGGGTTGATTCAATTCCATTCTATTCCATTCCTTTCCATTCCATTCCATTCCGCTATGTTCCGCGTCGATCTACTCGGGTTGATTCAATTCCATTCCATTCCATTCAATTCCATTCCATTCCATTCCATTCCATTCCATTCCATTCCATTCCATTGAATTCCATTCCATTCCATTCCATTCCATTCCATTCCATTCCATTCCATTCCATTCCGTTCTACTCGGGTTGATTCCATTCCATTCCATTCCATTCCATTCCATTCCATTCCATTCCATTCCATTCCGTTCTACTCGGGTTGATTCAATTCCATTCTATTCCATTCCATTTCGTTCCTTTTAATTCCGTTCTGTTGTACTCTTGTTTATTCAATTCCATTCTATTGCATTACATCCCATTCCATTCCACTCCATTCCATTCCGTTAAACTATGGTTGATCATTCCATTCCATTCTATTCCATTCCATTCCATTCCATTCCATTCCGTTCCGTTCCATTCCGTTCCATTCCATTCCACTCCATTCCATTCCATTCCATTCCTTTCTGGTCCATTCCGTTCCATTCCATTCCATTCCATTCCGTTGTACTCGGGTTAATTCCATTCCATTCCATTCCATTCCGTTCTACTCGGCTTAATTCCATTCCGTTCCGATCCGTTCCGTTCCATCCGGTCCCGACCCGTCCTGTCCCGTTCCGTCCCGTCCCGAGCCGTCCTGTCCCGTTCTGTTCTACTCGGGTTGATTCCATTCGGTTCTGTTCCGTTCCTTTCCATGCCGTTCCTTTCCGTTCCGTTCTGTTCCGTTCAACTCGAGTTGATTCAATTCCTTTCTATTATATTCCATTATATTCCGTTCCGTTCCGCTACGTTCCGCCTCGTTCTACTCGGGTTGATTCAGTTCCATTCTATTCCATTGAATTCCATTCCATTCCATTCCATTCCATTCCGTTCTATTCCGGTTGATTCCATTCCATTCCATTCCATTCCATGCCATTCCATTCCATTCCATTCCACTCGGGTTGATTCAATTCCATTGTATTCCTTTCCATTCCGTTCCGTTCCATTCAGTTCCTTTCCATTCCATTCCGTTCTACTCGGGTTGATTCAATTCAATTCTATTCCATTCCATTCCACTCCATTCCATTCCATTCCATTCCATTGTACTCGGGTTGATTCCGTTCCACTCCATTCCATTCCATTCCATTCCATTCCATTCCATTCCACTCCATTCCATTCCAATCCATTCCATTCTACTCAGGTTGATTCCATTCCATTCCATTCCATTCCATTCCATTCCATTCCACTCGGGTTGATTTCATTCTGTTCCGTTCCGTCCCGTCCCGTCCCGTTCCGTTCTACTCGGGTTGATTCCATTCCGTTTCGTTCCGTTTCGTTCCGTTCCGTTCTGTTCCATTCCGTTCCATTCTCCTCGGGTTGATTCAATTCCATTCTATTCCATTCCATTCCATTCCATTCCGTTCCGTTCCGCTATGTTCCGCGTCGATCTACTCGGGTTGATTCAATTCCATTCTATTCCATTCCATTCCATTCCATTCCATTCCATCCCATCCCATCCCATCCCATTCCATTCCGTTCCATTCCATTCCATTCCATTGCATTCTACTCGGCTTGATTCCATTCCGTTCCATTCCATTCCGTTCCGTCCCATCCTGACCCGTCCCGTCCCATGCTGTCCCATCCCGTCCCATCCCGTTCCGTTCTACTCGTGTTAATTCCATACCGCTCCGATCCTTTCCGTTCCGTTCCGTTCCTTTCCTTTCCGTTCCTTTCTGTTCCGCTCCGTTCCGTTCCACTCGGTTTGATTCAATCCATTCTACTACATTCCATTCCGTTCCACTACTTTCCGCATTGTTTTACTAGGGTTGATTCAATTCCATTCTATTCCATTGAATTCCATTCCATTCTGTTCCATTCCATTCCGTTCTACTGGGGTTGATTCCATTCCATTCCATTCCATTCCATTCCATTCCATTCCATTCCATTCCTTTCTATTCTATTCCATTCCAATCCTTTCTATTCTACTCATGTTGATTCCATGCCATTCCATTCCGTTCCATTCCATTCCATTCCATTCCATTCCATTCTATTCCATTCTACTCGGGTTGAATCAATTCCATTCTATTCCATTCCATTCCTTTCCATTCCATTCCATTCCATTCATTTGTACTCAGGTTGATTCCAATCCATTCCATTCCATTCCATGCCATTCCATTCCATTCCATTCCATTCCTTTCCATTCCATTCCATTCCATTCCATTCCATTCCAATCCATTCCATTCTACCCGGGTTGACTCCATTCCATTCCATTCCATTCCATTCCATTCCATTCCATTCCATTCCATTCCATTCCATTCCATTCCATTCTACTTGGGTTGATTCCATTCTGTTCCGTTCCGTCCCGTCACGTCCCATCCTGTTCCGTTCTACTCGGGTTGATTCCATTCCATTCCGTTCCGTTCCGCTATGTTCCGCATAGACCTAGTTGGGTCGATTCAATTCCATTCTATTCCATTCCATTCCTTTGAATTCCATTCCATTCCATTCCATTCCATTCCTTTTCATTCCATTCCATTCTGTACTACTTGGGTTGATTCCATTCCGTTCCGCTCCGCTCCGTTCCGTCCAGTCCCAACATGTCCCATCCCGTTCTGTTCTACTCGGGTTGATTCCATTCCGTTCCATTGCATTCCGTTCCGTTCCATTCCGTTCCTTTCGGTTCCGTTCCTTTCAATTCAGTTCCGTTCCGTTCCATTCCTTTGCATTCCATTCCTTTCCGTTCCACTCGGGTTGATTCAATTCCATTCTATTACCTTCCATTACATTCTGTTCCGTTCCGCTATGTTCCGTGTCGTTCTACTCGTGTTGATTCAATTCCATTCTATTCCATTGAATTCCATTCCATTCCATTCCGTTCTATTCGGGTTGATTCCATTCCATTCCATTCCATTCCATTCCATTCCATTCCGTTCCATTCCATTCTACTCGGGTTGATTCAAGCCCATTGCATTCCATTCCATTCCGTTATTTTCCATTCCGTTCCATTCCGTTCTACTCGGGTTGATTAAATTCAATTCTATTCCATTCCATTCCAATCCATTCCCTTCCATTGTACTCGGGTTGATTCCATTCCATTCCATTCCATTCCATTCCATTCCATTCCATTCCAGTCCAGTACATTCCATTCCATTCCATTCCATTCCATTCCACTCCATTCCATTTCATTCCAAACCATTCTATTCTACTCGGGTTGATTCCATTCCATTCCATTCCATTCCATTCCATTCCAATCCATTCCATTTCATTCCAAACCATTCCATTCTACTCGGGTTGATTCCATTCCATTTCATTCCATTCCATTCCATTCCATTCCACTCGGGTTGATTTCATTCTGTTCCGTTCCGTCCCGTCCCATCCCGTTCCGTTCTACTCGGGTTGATTCCATTCCGTTTCGTTCCGTTCCGTTCCGTTCCGTTCTGTTCCATTCCGTTCCGTTCTCCTCGGGTTGATTCAATTCCATTCTATTCCATTCCATTCCATTCCATTCCGTTCCGTTCCGCTATGTTCCGCGTCGATCTACTCGGGTTGATTCAATTCCATTCTATTCCATTCCATTCCATTCCAATCCATCCCGTTCCGCTATGTTCCGCGTCGATCTACTCGGGTTGATTCCATTCCATTCTATTCCATTCCATTCCATTCCATTCCATTCCATTCCATCCCATCCCATCCCATCCCGTTCCGTTCCGTTCCATTCCATTCCATTCCATTGCATTCTACTCGGCTTGATTCCATTCCGTTCCATTCCATTCCGTTCCATCCCATCCTGACCCGTCCCGTCCCATGCTGTCCCATCCCGTCCCGTCCCGTTCCGTTCTACTCGTGTTGATTCCATACCGTTCCGATCCTTTCCGTTCAGTTCTGTTCCTTTCCTTTCCGTTCCTTTCTGTTCCGCTCCGTTCCATTCCACTCGGGTTGATTCAATTCCATTCTACTACATTCCATTCCATTCCGCTACTTTCCGCATTGTTTTACTAGGGTTGATTCAATTCCATTCTATTCCATTGAATTCCATTCCATTCTGTTCCATTCCATTCCGTTCTACTGGGGTTGATTCCATTCCATTCCATTCCATTCCATTCCATTCCACTCGGGTTGATTCAATTCCATTCTATTCCATTCCATTCCGTTCCATTCCGTTCCGTTCCATTCCGTTCCGTTCGGTTCCGTCCCATTCTAGTCGGGTTGATTCAATTCAATTCTATTTCATTCCATTCCACTCCATTCCATTGCATTCCATTCCATTCCATTGCATTCCAATCCATTCCATTCCAACCAATTCCATTCCATTCCGTTGTACTCGGGTTGATTCCATTCCATTCCATTCCATTCCATTCCATTCCACTCCATTCCATTCCGTTCCATTCCAATCCATTCTACTCGGGTTGATTCCATTCTGTTCCGTTCCATCCCGTCCCATCCCGTCCCGTCTCGTCCCGTCCCGTCCCGTCCCGTTCCGTTCTACTCGGGTTGATTCCATTCCATTCCGTTCCATTCCGTTCCTTTCCGTTGCATTCCATTCCGTACCGTTCCATTCTGTTCTATTCCGTTCCGTTCTACTCGGGTTGATTCAATTCCATTCTATTCCATTCCTTTCCATTCCGTTCCATTCCGCTATGTTCCGCGTCGATCTACTCAGGTTGATTCAATTCCATTCTATTCCATTCCATTCCATTCCATTCCATTCCACTCGGGTTGATTCAATTCCATTATATTCCATTCCATTCCATTCCATTCCATTCCATTCCACTGCATTCCATTCCATTCCATTCCTTTCCTTTGCATTACATTCCATTCCATTCTTTTCTAATCATGTTGATTCCATTCCATTCCATTCACTTCCATTCCATTCAGTTCCATTCCATTCCATTGCATTCCGTTCTTCTCATGTTGATTCCATTCCATTCCATTCTATTCCATTCCATTCCGTTCCGCTCCATTCCGTTCCATTCCATTCTATTCCATTCCATTCTAAACGGGTTGATTCCATTCCATTAAATTCCATTCAATTCCATTCCATTGCATTCCATTCCGTTCTACTCGGGTTGATTCCATTCCATTCCGTTCCATTCCATTCCATTCCAATCCATTCCATTCTATTCCAATCCATTCCATTCCATTCCATTCCATTCCATTCCATTCCATTCCATTCCATTCCATTCTACTCTGTTTCATTCAATTCCATTCTATTCAGTTCCATTCCATTCCTTTCTATTCTACTCTGGTTGATTCCATTCCATTCCATTGCATTCCATTCCATTCCATTCCATTCCATTCCATTCTATTCCATTCCAATCCTTTCTATTCTACTCATGTTGATTCCATTCCATTCCATTCCGTTCCATTCCATTCCACTCCATTCCATTCCATTCTATTCCATTCTACTCGGGTTGAATCAATTCCATTCTATTCCATTCCATTCCTTTCCATTCCATTCCATTCCATTCCTTTGTACTCGGGTTGATTCCAATCCATTCCATTCCATTCAATTCCATTCCATTCCATTCCATTCCATTCCATTCCATTCCATTCCATTCCAATCCATTCCATTCTACCCGGGTTGACTCCATTCCATTCCATTCCATTCCATTCCATTCCATTCTAATCCATTCCATTCCATTACATTCTACTTGGGTTGATTCCATTCTGTTCCGTTCCGTCCCGTCACGTCCCATCCCGTTCCGTTCTACTCGGGTTGATTCCATTCCATCCCGTTCCGTTCCGCTATGTTCTGCATAGACCTAGTCGGGTCGATTCAATTCCATTCTATTCCATTCCATTCCTTTCAATTCCATTCCATTCCATTCCATTCCATTCATTTTCATTCCATTCCATTCTGTACTACTTGGGTTGATTCCATTCCGTTCCGCTCCGCTCCGTTCCGTCCAGTCCCAACATGTCCCATCCCGTTCTGTTCTACTCGGGTTGATTCCATTCCGTTCCATTGCATTCCGTTCCATTCCATTCCGTTCCTTTCGGTTCCGTTCCTTTCAATTCCGTTCCGTTCCGTTCCGTTCCGTTCCTTTCGGTTCCGTTCCTTTGCATTCCATTCCTTTCCGTTCCATTCGGGTTGATTCAATTCCATTCTATTACCTTCCATTACATTCTGTTCCGTTCCGCTATGTTCCGTGTCATTCTACTCGTGTTGATTCAATTCCATTCTATTCCATTGAATTCCATTCCATTCCATTCCGTTCTATTCGGGTTGATTCCATTCCATTCCATTCCATTCCATTCCGTTCCATTCCATTCTACTCGGGTTGATTCAAGCCCATTGCATTCCATTCCATTCCGTTATTTTCCATTCCGTTCCATTCCGTTCTACTCGGGTTGATTAAATTCAATTCTATTCCATTCCATTCCAATCCATTCCCTTCCATTGTACTCGGGTTGATTCCATTCCATTCCATTCCATTCCATTCCATTCCATTCCATTCCAGTCCAGTACATTCCATTCCATTCCATTCCATTCCATTCCATTCCACTCCATTCCATTTCATTCCAAACCATTCTATTCTACTCGGGTTGATTCCATTCCATTCCATTCCATTCCATTCCATTCCAATCCAATCCATTTCATTCCAAACCATTCCATTCTACTCGGGTTGATTCCATTCCATTTCATTCCATCCCATTCCATTCCATTCCACTCGGGTTGATTTCATTCTGTTCCGTTCCATCCCGTCCCGTCCCGTTCCGTTCTACTCGGGTTGATTCCATTCCGTTTCGTTCCGTTCCGTTCCGTTCCGTTCTGTTCCATTCCTTTCCGTTCTCCTCGGGTTGATTCAATTCCATTCTATTCCATTCCATTCCATTCCATTCCGTTCCGTTCCGCTATGTTCCGCGTCGATCTACTCGGGTTGATTCAATTCCATTCTATTCCATTCCATTCCATTCCAATCCATCCCGTTCCGCTATGTTCCGCGTCGATCTACTCGGGTTGATTCCATTCCATTCTAT
The DNA here is from genome assembly GCF_029281585.2 of Gorilla gorilla gorilla. NCBI lineage: Eukaryota > Metazoa > Chordata > Mammalia > Primates > Hominidae > Gorilla > Gorilla gorilla. Next base: position 61,914,196 of record NC_073239.2, read on the forward strand.
TCCATTCCATTCCATTCCATTCCATTCCATTCCATCCCATCCCATCCCATCCCGTTCCGTTCCGTTCCATTCCATTCCATTCCATTGCATTCTACTCGGCTTGATTCCATTCCGTTCCATTCCATTCCGTTCCATCCCATCCTGACCCGTCCCGTCCCATGCTGTCCCATCCCGTCCCGTCCCGTTCCGTTCTACTCGTGTTGATTCCATACCGTTCCGATCCTTTCCGTTCAGTTCTGTTCCTTTCCTTTCCGTTCCTTTCTGTTCCGCTCCGTTCCATTCCACTCGGGTTGATTCAATTCCATTCTACTACATTCCATTCCGTTCCGCTACTTTCCGCATTGTTTTACTAGGGTTGATTCAATTCCATTCTATTCCATTGAATTCCATTCCATTCTGTTCCATTCCATTCCGTTCTACTGGGGTTGATTCCATTCCATTCCATTCCATTCCATTCCATTCCACTCGGGTTGATTCAATTCCATTCTATTCCATTCCATTCCGTTCCATTCCGTTCCGTTCCATTCCGTTCCGTTCGGTTCCGTTCCATTCTAGTCGGGTTGATTCAATTCAATTCTATTTCATTCCATTCCACTCCATTCCATTGCATTCCATTCCATTCCATTGCATTCCAATCCATTCCATTCCAACCAATTCCATTCCATTCCGTTGTACTCGGGTTGATTCCATTCCATTCCATTCCATTCCATTCCATTCCATTCCATTCCACTCCATTCCATTCCGTTCCATTCCAATCCATTCTACTCGGGTTGATTCCATTCTGTTCCGTTCCATCCCGTCCCGTCCCGTCCCGTCTCGTCCCGTCCCGTCCCGTTCCGTTCTACTCGGGTTGATTCCATTCCATTCCGTTCCATTCCGTTCCTTTCCGTTGCATTCCATTCCGTACCGTTCCATTCTGTTCTATTCCGTTCCGTTCTACTCGGGTTGATTCAATTCCATTCTATTCCATTACTTTCCATTCCGTTCCATTCCGCTATGTTCTGCGTCGATCTACTCAGGTTGATTCAATTCCATTCTATTCCATTCCATTCCATTCCATTCCATTCCACTCGGGTTGATTCAATTCCATTATATTCCATTCCATTCCATTCCATTCCATTCCATTCCACTGCATTCCATTCCATTCCATTCCTTTCCTTTGCATTACATTCCATTCCATTCTTTTCTAATCATGTTGATTCCATTCCATTCCATTCACTTCCATTCCATTCAGTTCCATTCCATTCCATTGCATTCCGTTCTGATCATGTTGATTCCATTCCATTCCATTCCGTTCCGTTCCGCTCCATTCCGTTCCGTTCCATTCTATTCCATTCCATTCCACTCGGGTTGATTCCATTCCATTAAATTCCATTCCATTCCATTCCATTGCATTCCATTCCATTCTACTCAGGTTGATTCCATTCCATTCCTTTCCATTCCATTCCATTCCATTCCATTCCATTCCATTCCATTCCATTGTACTCTGGTTGATTCCATTCCATTCTGTTCCTTTCCATTCCATTCCATTCCATTCCATTCCAATCCATTCTACTCGGGTTGATTCCATTCCATTCCGTTCCATTCCGTTCCTTTCCGTTGCATTCCGTTCCGTACCGTTCCATTCTGTTCTGTTCCGTTCCGTTCTACTCGGGTTGATTCAATTCCATTCTATTCCATTCCTTTCCATTCCATTCCATTCCGCTATGTTCCGCGTCGATCTACTCGGGTTGATTCAATTCCATTCCATTCCATTCAATTCCATTCCATTCCATTCCATTCCATTCCATTCCATTCCATTCCATTGAATTCCATTCCATTCCATTCCATTCCATTCCATTCCATTCCATTCCATTCCATTCCATTCCATTCCGTTCTACTCGGGTTGATTCCATTCCATTCCATTCCATTCCATTCCATTCCATTCCATTCCATTCCGTTCTACTCGGGTTGATTCAATTCCATTCTATTCCATTCCATTTCGTTCCTTTTAATTCCGTTCTGTTGTACTCTTGTTTATTCAATTCCATTCTATTGCATTACATCCCATTCCATTCCACTCCATTCCATTCCGTTAAACTATGGTTGATCATTCCATTCCATTCTATTCCATTCCATTCCATTCCATTCCATTCCGTTCCGTTCCATTCCGTTCCATTCCATTCCACTCCATTCCATTCCATTCCATTCCTTTCTGGTCCATTCCGTTCCATTCCATTCCATTCCATTCCGTTGTACTCGGGTTAATTCCATTCCATTCCATTCCATTCCGTTCTACTCGGCTTAATTCCATTCCGTTCCGATCCGTTCCGTTCCATCCGGTCCCGACCCGTCCTGTCCCGTTCCGTCCCGTCCCGAGCCGTCCTGTCCCGTTCTGTTCTACTCGGGTTGATTCCATTCGGTTCTGTTCCGTTCCTTTCCATGCCGTTCCTTTCCGTTCCGTTCTGTTCCGTTCAACTCGAGTTGATTCAATTCCTTTCTATTATATTCCATTATATTCCGTTCCGTTCCGCTACGTTCCGCCTCGTTCTACTCGGGTTGATTCAGTTCCATTCTATTCCATTGAATTCCATTCCATTCCATTCCATTCCATTCCGTTCTATTCCGGTTGATTCCATTCCATTCCATTCCATTCCATGCCATTCCATTCCATTCCATTCCACTCGGGTTGATTCAATTCCATTGTATTCCTTTCCATTCCGTTCCGTTCCATTCAGTTCCTTTCCATTCCATTCCGTTCTACTCGGGTTGATTCAATTCAATTCTATTCCATTCCATTCCACTCCATTCCATTCCATTCCATTCCATTGTACTCGGGTTGATTCCGTTCCACTCCATTCCATTCCATTCCATTCCATTCCATTCCATTCCACTCCATTCCATTCCAATCCATTCCATTCTACTCAGGTTGATTCCATTCCATTCCATTCCATTCCATTCCATTCCATTCCACTCGGGTTGATTTCATTCTGTTCCGTTCCGTCCCGTCCCGTCCCGTTCCGTTCTACTCGGGTTGATTCCATTCCGTTTCGTTCCGTTTCGTTCCGTTCCGTTCTGTTCCATTCCGTTCCATTCTCCTCGGGTTGATTCAATTCCATTCTATTCCATTCCATTCCATTCCATTCCGTTCCGTTCCGCTATGTTCCGCGTCGATCTACTCGGGTTGATTCAATTCCATTCTATTCCATTCCATTCCATTCCATTCCATTCCATCCCATCCCATCCCATCCCATTCCATTCCGTTCCATTCCATTCCATTCCATTGCATTCTACTCGGCTTGATTCCATTCCGTTCCATTCCATTCCGTTCCGTCCCATCCTGACCCGTCCCGTCCCATGCTGTCCCATCCCGTCCCATCCCGTTCCGTTCTACTCGTGTTAATTCCATACCGCTCCGATCCTTTCCGTTCCGTTCCGTTCCTTTCCTTTCCGTTCCTTTCTGTTCCGCTCCGTACCGTTCCACTCGGTTTGATTCAATCCATTCTACTACATTCCATTCCGTTCCACTACTTTCCGCATTGTTTTACTAGGGTTGATTCAATTCCATTCTATTCCATTGAATTCCATTCCATTCTGTTCCATTCCATTCCGTTCTACTGGGGTTGATTCCATTCCATTCCATTCCATTCCATTCCATTCCATTCCATTCCATTCCATTCCATTCCATTCTATTCCATTGCATTCTACTCGGCTTGATTCCATTCCGTTCCATTCTATTCCGTTCTGTCCCATCCTGACCCATCCCGTCCCATGCTGTCCCATCCCGTCCCATCCCGTTCCGTTCTACTCGTGTTGATTCCATACCGCTCCGATCCTTTCCGTTCCGTTCCGTTCCTTTCCTTTCCGTTCCTTTCTGTTCCGCTCCGTTCCGTTCCACTCGGGTTGATTCAACTCCATTCTACTACATTCCATTCCGTTCCACTACTTTCCGCATTGTTTTACTAGGGTTGATTCAATTCCATTCTATTCCATTGAATTCCATTCCATTCTGTTCCATTCCATTCCGTTCTACTGGGGTTGATTCCATTCCATTCCATTCCATTCCATTCCATTCCACTCGGGTTGATTCAATTCCATTCTATTCCATTCCATTCCGTTCCATTCCGTTCCGTTCCATTCCGTTCCGTTCGGTTCCGTTCCATTCTAGTCGGGTTGATTCAATTCAATTCTATTTCATTCCATTCCACTCCATTCCATTGCATTCCATTCCATTCCATTGCATTCCAATCCATTCCATTCCAACCAATTCCATTCCATTCCGTTGTACTCGGGTTGATTCCATTCCATTCCATTCCATTCCATTCCATTCCATTCCATTCCACTCCATTCCATTCCGTTCCATTCCAATCCATTCTACTCGGGTTGATTCCATTCTGTTCCGTTCCATCCCGTCCCGTCCCGTCCCGTCTCGTCCCGTCCCGTCCCGTTCCGTTCTACTCGGGTTGATTCCATTCCATTCTGTTCCATTCCGTTCCTTTCCGTTGCATTCCATTCCGTACCGTTCCATTCTGTTCTATTCCGTTCCGTTCTACTCGGGTTGATTCAATTCCATTCTATTCCATTACTTTCCATTCCGTTCCATTCCGCTATGTTCTGCGTCGATCTACTCAGGTTGATTCAATTCCATTCTATTCCATTCCATTCCATTCCATTCCATTCCACTCGGGTTGATTCAATTCCATTATATTCCATTCCATTCCATTCCATTCCATTCCATTCCATTCCACTGCATTCCATTCCATTCCATTCCTTTCCTTTGCATTACATTCCATTCCATTCTTTTCTAATCATGTTGATTCCATTCCATTCCATTCACTTCCATTCCATTCAGTTCCATTCCATTCCATTGCATTCCGTTCTGATCATTTTGATTCCATTCCATTCCATTCCGTTCCGTTCCGCTCCATTCCGTTCCGTTCCATTCTATTCCATTCCATTCCACTCGGGTTGATTCCATTCCATTAAATTCCATTCCATTCCATTCCATTGCATTCCATTCCATTCTACTCGGGTTGATTCCATTCCATTCCGTTCCATTCCATTCCATTCCATTCCATTCCATTCCATTGTACTCTGATTGATTCCATTCCATTCTGTTCCTTTCCATTCCATTCCATTCCATTCCATTCCAATCCATTCTACTCGGGTTGATTCCATTCCATTCCGTTCCATTCCGTTCCTTTCCGTTGCATTCCGTTCCGTACCGTTCCATTCTGTTCTGTTCCGTTCCGTTCTACTCGGGTTGATTCAATTCCATTCTATTCCATTCCTTTCCATTCCATTCCATTCCGCTATGTTCCTCGTCGATCTACTCGGGTTGATTCAATTCCATTCCATTCCATTCAATTCCATTCCATTCCATTCCATTCCATTCCATTCCATTCCATTCCATTCCATTCCATTGAATTCCATTCCATTCCATTCCATTCCATTCCATTCCATTCCATTCCATTCCATTCCGTTCTACTCGGGTTGATTCCATTCCATTCCATTCCATTCCATTCCGTTCTACTCGGGTTGATTCAATTCCATTCTATTCCATTCCATTTCGTTCCTTTTAATTCCGTTCTGTTGTACTCTTGTTTATTCAATTGCATTCTATTGCATTACATCCCATTCCATTCCACTCCATTCCATTCCGTTAAACTATGGTTGATCATTCCATTCCATTCTATTCCATTCCATTCCATTCCATTCCATTCCGTTCCGTTCCATTCCGTTCCATTCCATTCCACTCCATTCCATTCCATTCCATTCCATTCTGGTCCACTCCGTTCCATTCCATTCCATTCCATTCCGTTCTACTCGGCTTAATTCCATTCCGTTCTGATCTGTTCCGTTCCATCCGGTCCTGACCCGTCCTGTCCCGTTCCGTCCCGTCCCGGGCTGTCCTGTCCCGTTCTGTTCTACTCGGGTTGATTCCATTCGGTTCTGTTCCGTTCCTTTCCATGCCGTTCCTTTCCGTTCCGTTCTGTTACGTTCAACTCGATTTGATTCAATTCCATTCTATTATATTCCATTATATTCCGTTCCGTTCCGCTACGTTCCGCCTCGTTCTACTCGGGTTGATTCAGTTCCATTCTATTCCATTGAATTCCATTCCATTCCATTCCATTCCATGCCGTTCTACTCGGGTTGATTCCATTCCATTCCATTCCATTCCATGCCATTCCATTCCATTCCATTCCACTCGGGTTGATTCAATTCCATTGTATTCCTTTCCATTCCGTTCCGTTCCATTCAGTTCCTTTCCATTCCATTCCGTTCTACTCGGGTTGATTCAATTCAATTCTATTCCGTTCTATTCCATTTCATTCCATTCCATTCCATTCCATTGTACTCGGGTTGATTCCATTCCATTCCATTCCATTCCATTCCATTCCAGTCCATTCCATTCCATTCCAGTCCATTCCATTCCATTCTACTCGGGTTGATTCCATTCCACTGCATTCCATTCCATTCCATTCCACTCCATTCCACTCCATTCCGTTCCAATCCATTCCATTCTACTCGGGTTGATTCCATTCCATTCTATTCCATTCCATTCCACTCGGGTTGATGTCATTCTGTTCCGTTCCGTTCTGTCCCATCCCGTTCCGTTCTACTCGGGTTGATTCCATTCCGATTTGTTCCATTCCGTTCCGTTCTGTTCCATTCCATTCCGTTCTCCTCGGGTTGATTCAATTCCATTCTATTCCATTCCATTCCATTCCATTCCGTTCCGTTCCGCTATGTTCCGCGTCGATCTACTCGTGTTGATTCAATTCCATTCTATTCCATTCCATTCCATTCCTTTCCAATCCATCCCGTTCCGCTATGTTCCGCGTCGATCTACTCGGGTTGATTCCATTCCATTCTATTCCTTTCCATTCCATTCCAATCCGTTCCATTCCATTCCGTTCCATTCCATTCCATTCCATTTCATTCCATCCTTTCCCATCCCATTAAATTCCATTCCATTCCATTCCGTTCCATTGCATTCTACTCTGGTTGATTCCATTCCGTTCCATTCCATTCCGTTCCGTCCCATCCTGACCCGTCCCGTCCCTTGATGTCCCATCCCGTCCCGTCCCGTTCCGTTCTACTCGTGTTGATTCCATAGCGTTCCGATCCTTTCCGTTACGTTCCGTTCCTTTCCTTTCCGTTCCTTTCTGTTCCGCTCCGTTCCGTTCCACTCGGGTTGATTCAATTCCATTCTACTACATTCCATTCCGTTCCATTCAGTTCCGTTCCGTTCTAGTCGGGTTGATTCAATTCAATTCTACTTCATTCCATTCCATTCCATTCCATTCCATTCCATTCCATTCCATTCCATTGTACTCGGGTTGATTCCACTCCATTCCATTCCATTCCATTCCATTCCATTCCATTCCATTCCAATCCATTCTACTCGGGTTGATTCCATTCTGTTCTGTTCTATCCCGTCCCGTCCCGTCCCGTCTCGTCCCGTCCCGTCCCTTCCCGTTCCGTTCTACTCGGGTTGATTCCATTCCATTCCGTTTCGTTCGTTTCCGTTGCATTCCGTTCCGTACCGTTCCATTCTGTTCTATTCCGTTCCGTTCAACTCGGGTTGATGCAATTCCATTCTCTTCCATTCCTTTCCATTCCGTTCCATTCCGCTATGTTCCGCGTCGATCTTCTCAGGTTGATTCAATTTCATTCTATTCCATTCCATTCCATTCCGTTCTACTCGGGTTGATTCCATTCCATTCCATTCCTTTCCATTCCACTCGGGTTGATTCAATTCCATTGTATTCCTTTCCATTCCGTTCCGTTCCATTCAGTTCCTTTCCATTCCATTCCGTTCTACTCGGCTTGATTCAATTCAATTCTATTCCATTCCATTCCACTCCATTCCATTCCATTCCATTCCATTGTACTCGGGTTGATTCCATTCCACTCCATTCCATTCCATTCCATTCCATTCCATTCCATTCCATTCCATTCCATTCCACTCCATTCCATTCCAATCCATTCCATTCTACTCGGGTTGATTCCATTCCATTCCATTCCATTCCATTCCATTCCATTCCATTCCATTCCACTCGGGTTGATTTCATTCTGTTCCGTTCCATCCCGTCCCGTCCCGTTCCGTTCTACTCAGGTTGATTCCATTCCGTTTCGTTCCGTTTCGTTCCGTTCCCTTCTGTTCCATTCCGTTCCATTCTCCTCGGGTTGATTCAATTCCATTCTATTCCATTCCATTCCATTCCATTCCGTTCCGTTCCGCTATGTTCCGCGTCGATCTACTCGTGTTGATTCAATTCCATTCTATTCCATTCCATTCCATTCCATTCCAATCCATCCCGTTCCGCTATGTTCCGCGTCGATCTACTCGGGTTGATTCCATTCCATTCTATTCCATTCCATTCCATTCCATTCCATTCCATCCCATCCCATTCCATTCCATTCCATCCCATCCCATCCCGTTCCGTTCCGTTCCATTCCATTCCATTCCATTGCATTCTACTCGGCTTGATTCCATTCCGTTCCATTCCATTCCGTTCCATCCCATCCTGACCCGTCCCGTCCCATGCTGTCCCATCCCGTCCCGTCCCGTTCCGTTCTACTCGTGTTGATTCCATACCGTTCCGATCCTTTCCGTTCAGTTCCGTTCCTTTCCTTTCCGTTCCTTTCTGTTCCGCTCCGTTCCATTCCACTCGGGTTGATTCAATTCCATTCTACTACATTCCATTCCGTTCCACTACTTTCCGCATTGTTTTACTAGGGTTGATTCAATTCCATTCTATTCCATTGAATTCCATTCCATTCTGTTCCATTCCATTCCTTTCTACTGGGGTTGATTCCATTCCATTCCATTCCATTCCATTCCATTCCATTCCATTCTATTCCATAGAATTCCATTCCATTCCATTCCATTCCATTCCATTCCATTCCATTCCGTTCTACTCGGGTTGATTCCATTCCATTCTATTCCATAGAATTCCATTCCATTCCATTCCATTCCATTCCATTCCATTCCATTCCGTTCTACTCGGGTTGATTCCATTCCATTCCATTCCATTCCATTCCATTCCATTCCATTGCATTCGATTCTATTCCATTCCATTCCATTGCATTCGATTCCATTCCATTCCATTCCATTCCATTCCATTCCGTTCTACTCGGGTTGATTCCATTCCGTTCCATTGCATTCCGTTCCGTTCCGTTCCGTTCCTTTCGGTTCCGTTCCTTTCAATTCCGTTCCGTTCCGTTCCGTTCCGTTCCTTTCGGTTCCGTTCCTTTGCATTCCATTCCTTTCCGTTCCACTCGGGTTGATTCAATTCCATTCTATTACCTTCCATTACATTCTGTTCCGTTCCGCTATGTTCCATGTCGTTCTACTCGTGTTGATTCAATTCCATTCTATTCCATTGAATTCCATTCCATTCCATTCCGTTCTATTCGGGTTGATTCCATTCCATTCCATTCCATTCCATTCCATTCCATTCCGTTCCATTCCATTCTACTCGGGTTGATTCAAGCCCATTGCATTCCATTCCATTCCGTTATTTTCCATTCCGTTCCATTCCGTTCTACTCGGGTTGATTAAATTCAATTCTATTCCATTCCATTCCAATCCATTCCCTTCCATTGTACTCGGGTTGATTCCATTCCATTCCATTCCATTCCATTCCATTCCATTCCAGTCCAGTCCAGTACATTCCATTCCATTCCATTCCATTCCATTCCACTCCATTCCATTTCATTCCAAACCATTCTATTCTACTCGGGTTGATTCCATTCCATTCCATTCCATTCCATTCCAATCCATTCCATTTCATTCCAAACCATTCCATTCTACTCGGGTTGATTCCATTCCATTTCATTCCATTCCATTCCATTCCATTCCACTCGGGTTGATTTCATTCTGTTCCGTTCCGTCCCGTCCCGTCCCGTTCCGTTCTACTCGGGTTGATTCCATTCCGTTTCGTTCCGTTCCGTTCCGTTCCGTTCTGTTCCATTCCGTTCCGTTCTCCTCGGGTTGATTCAATTCCATTCTATTCCATTCCATTCCATTCCATTCCATTCCGTTCCGTTCCGCTATGTTCCGCGTCGATCTACTCGGGTTGATTCAATTCCATTCTATTCCATTCCATTCCATTCCAATCCATCCCGTTCCGCTATGTTCCGCGTCGATCTACTCGGGTTGATTCCATTCCATTCTATTCCATTCCATTCCATTCCATTCCATTCCATCCCATCCCATCCCGTTCCGTTCCGTTCCATTCCATTCCATTCCATTGCATTCTACTCGGCTTGATTCCATTCCGTTCCATTCCATTCCGTTCTGTCCCATCCTGACCCGTCCCGTCCCATGCTGTCCCATCCCGTCCCGTCCCGTTCCGTTCTACACGTGTTGATTCCATACCGTTCCGATCCTTTCCGTTCAGTTCTGTTCCTTTCCTTTCCGTTCCTTTCTGTTCCGCTCCGTTCCGTTCCACTCGGGTTGATTCAATTCCATTCTACTACATTCCATTCCGTTCCGCTACTTTCCGCATTGTTTTACTAGGGTTGATTCAATTCCATTCTATTCCATTGAATTCCATTCCATTCTGTTCCATTCCATTCCGTTCTACTGGGGTTGATTCCATTCCATTCCATTCCATTCCATTCCATTCCACTCGGGTTGATTCAATTCCATTCTATTCCATTCCATTCCGTTCCATTCCGTTCCGTTCCATTCCGTTCCGTTCGGTTCCGTTCCATTCTAGTGGGGTTGATTCAATTCAATTCTATTTCATTCAATTCCACTCCATTCCATTGCATTCCATTCCATTCCATTGCATTCCAATCCATTCCATTCCAACCAATTCCATTCCATTCCGTTGTACTCGGGTTGATTCCATTCCATTCCATTCCATTCCATTCCATTCCATTCCATTCCATTCCATTCCATTCCGTTCCATTCCATTCCACTCCATTCCATTCCGATCCATTCCAATCCATTCTACTCGGGTTGATTCCATTCTGTTCCGTTCCATCCCGTCCCGTCCCGTCCCGTCTCGTCCCGTCCCGTCCCGTCCCATTCCGTTCTACTCGGGTTGATTCCATTCCATTCCGTTCCATTCCGTTCCTTTCCGTTGCATTCTATTCCGTTCCGTTCCATTCTGTTCTATTCCGTTCCGTTCTACTCGGGTTGATTCAATTCCATTCTATTCCATTCCTTTCCATTCCGTTCCATTCCACTATGTTCCGCGTCGATCTACTCAGGTTGATTCAATTCCATTCTATTCCATTCCATTCCATTCCACTCGGGTTGATTCAATTCCATTATATTCCATTCCATTCCATTCCATTCCATTCCATTCCACTGCATTCCATTCCATTCCATTCCTTTCCTTTGCATTACATTCCATTCCATTCTTTTCTAATCATGTTGATTCCATTCCATTCCATTCACTTCCATTCCATTCAGTTCCATTCCATTCCATTGCATTCCGTTCTTCTCATGTTGATTCCATTCCATTCCATTCCATTCCATTCCGTTCCATTCCGCTCCATTCCGTTCCGTTCCATTCTATTCCATTCCATTCCACTCGGGTTGATTCCATTCCATTAAATTCCATTCCATTCCATTTCATTGCATTCCATTCCATTCTACTCGGGTTGATTCCATTCCATTCCGTTCCATTCCATTCCATTCCATTCCATTCCATTCCATTCCATTCCATTCCATTGTACTCGGGTTGATTACATTCCATTCCGTTCCATTCCATTCCATTCCATTCCATTCCATTCCATTCCGTTCCATTCCAATCCATTCTACTCGGGTTGATTCCATTCTTTTCCTTTCCATCCCATCCCGTCCCGTCCCGTCTCATCCCGTCCCGTCCCGTCCTGTTCCGTTCTACTCGGGTTGATTCCATTCCATTCCATTCCATTCCGTTCCTTTCCGTTGCATTCCGTTCCGTACCGTTCCATTCTGTTCTGTTCCGTTCCGTTCTACTCGGGTTGATTCAATTCCATTCTATTCCATTCCTTTCCTTTCCGTTCCATTCCGCTATGTTCTGCGTCGATCTACTTGGGTTGATTCAATTCCATTCTATTCCATTCCATTCCAGTCCATTCCATTCCATTCCATTCCACTCGGGTTGATTCAATTCCATTATATTCCATTCCATTCCATTCCATTGCATTCCACTGCATTCCATTCCATTCCATTCCTTTCCTTTGCATTACATTCCATTCCATTCTTTTCTAATCATGTTGATTCCATTCCATTCCATTCACTTCCATTCCATTCAATTCCATTCCATTCCAATGCATTCCGTTCTTCTCATGTTGATTCCATTCCATTCCATTCCATTCCATTCCGTTCCGTTCCGCTCCATTCCATTCCATTCCATTCTTTTCCATTCCATTCTACTCGGGTTGATTCCATTCCATTAAATTCCATTCCATTCCATGCGATTGCATTCCATTCCGTTCTACTCGGGTTGATTCCTTTCCATTCCATTCCATTCCATTCCAATCCATTCCATTCTATTCCAATCCATTCCATTCCATTCAATTCCATTCCATTCCAATCCATTCCTTTCCATTCCATTCCATTCCAATCCATTCCATTCTACCCGGGTTGACTCCATTCCATTCCATTCCATTCCATTCCATTCCATTCCATTCCATTCCATTCTACTTGGGTTGATTCCATTCTGTTCCGTTCAGTCCCGTCCCATCCCATCCCGTTCCATTCTATTCGGTTTGATTCCATTCCATTCTGTTCCATTCCGCTCCGTTCCGTTCTGTTCCATTCCGTTCCATTCTACTCGGGTTGATTCAATTCCGTTCTATTCCATTCCATTCCGTTCCGTTCCGCCATGTACCGCGTCGATCTAGTCAGGTTGATTCAATTCCATTCTATTCCCTTCCATTCCTTTCCATTCCATTCCATTCCATTCCACTCCATTCCATTCCATTCCGTTCTACTCGGGTTGATTCCATTCTGTTGCGCTCCGTTCCGTTGCTTCCCGTCCCGACCCGTCCCGTCCCGTCCCGTCCTGTCCCGTTCAGTTCTAGTCGGGTTGATTCCATTCCGTTCCGTTCCATTGCATTCCATTCCGTTCCGTTCCTTTTCATTCCGTTCCTTTCCGTTCCATTCCACTCGGGTTGATTCAATTCAATTCTGTTACATTCCATTTCTTTCCGTTCCATTCCGCAACGTTCCGTGTCATTCTACTCGGGTTGATTCAATTCCATTCTATTCCATTGAATTCCATTTCATTCCATTGAATTCCATTCCATTCCATTCCGTTCTACTCGGGTTGATTCCTTTCCATTCCATTCCATTCCATTCCATTCCATTCCATTCCATTTCATTCCATTCCATCTTACTCGGGTTGGCTCAAAGCCATTCTATTCCATTCATTCCATTCCTTTCCATTCCGTTCCGTTCCGTTCTACTCGGGTTGATTCCATTCAATTCTATTCCACTCCATTCCATTCTATTCCATTCCAATCCATTCCATTCCATTGTACTCGTGTTGATTCCATTCCATTCCATTCCATTCCATTCCATTCTAGTCCATTCCATTCCATTCTACAGGGGTTGATTCCACTCCATTCCATTCCATTCCATTCCATTCCATTCCATTCCATTCCATTCCATTCCAATCCATTCCATTCCATTCCATTCCATTCCATTACATTCCGTTCCACTCGGGTTGATTCCATTCTGTTCCGTTCCGTCCCGTCCCGTCCCATCCCGTACCGTTCCGTTCTACTCGGGTTGATTCCATTCCATTCCGTTCCGTTCCCTTCCTTTCCATTCCATTCCATTCCGTTCCTCTGTACTCTGGTTTATTCAATTCCATTCTATTCCATTGCATTCCATTCCGTTCTGTTCTGCTTTGTTCTGCGTCGATCTACTCGGGTTGATTCAATTCCATTCCATTCCATTCCACTCCATTCCATTCTACTCTGTTTCATTCAATTCCATTCTATTCCCTTCCATTCCATTCCGTTCCATTCCGTTCCATTCCGTTCCGTTCCATTCTGCTTGGGTTGATTCAACTCAATTCTATTCCATTCCATTCCATTCCATTCCATTCCATTCCATTCCATTCCATTCCATTCCATTCCATTCCATTCTATTCTACTCGGGTTGATTCCATTCCATTCCATTCCATTCCATTCCATACCTTTCTATTCCATTACAATCCTTTCTATTCTACTCATGTTGATTTCATTCCATTCCATTCCGTTCCATTCCATTCCATTCCATTCCATTCCATTCTATTCCATTCTACTCGGGTTGAAACAATTCCATTCTATTCCATTCCATTCCTTTCCATTCCATTCCATTCCATACCTTTGTACTCGGGTTGATTCCAATCCATTCCATTCCATTCAATTCCATTCCATTCCATTCCATTCCATTCCATTCCATTCCATTCCATTCCATTCCAATCCATTGCATTCTACCTGGGTTGACTCCATTCCATTCCATTACATTCCATTCCATTCTACTTGGGTTGATTCCCTTCTGTTCCGTTCAGTCCCGTCACGTCCCGTCCCGTTCCGTTCTACTCGGGTTGATTCCATTCCATTCCGTTCCGTTCCGCTATGTTCTGCATTGACCTAGTCGGGTCGATTCAATTCCATTCTATTCCATTCCATTCCTTTCAATTCCATTCCATTCCATTCCATTCCATTCCTTTTCATTCCATTCCATTCTGTACTACTTGGGTTGATTCCATTCCGTTCCGCTCCGCTCCGTTCCGTCCAGTCCCAACATGTCCCATCCCGTTCTGTTCTACTCGGGTTGATTCCATTCCGTTCCATTGCATTCCGTTCCGTTCCATTCCGTTCCTTTCGGTTCCGTTCCTTTCAATTCCGTTCCGTTCCGTTCCGTTCCTTTCGGTTCCGTTCCTTTGCATTCCATTCCTTTCCGTTCCACTCAGGTTGATTCAATTCCATTCTATTACCTTCCATTACATTCCGTTCCGTTCCGCTATGTTCCGTGTCGTTCAACTCGTGTTGATTCAATTCCATTCTATTCCATTGAATTCCATTCCATTCCATTCCGTTCAATTCGGGTTGATTCCATTCCATTCCATTCCATTCCATTCCATTCCGTTCCATTCCATTCTACTCGGGTTGATTCAAGCCCATTGTATTCCATTCCATTCCGTTATTTTCCATTCCGTTCCGTTCTGTTCCATTCCGTTCTACTCGGGTTGATTAAATTCAATTCTATTCCATTCCATTCCAATCCATTCCCTTCCATTGTACTCTGGTTGTTTCCATTCCATTCCATTCCATTCCATTCCATTCCATTCCATTTCTTTCCAGTCTGGTACATTCCATTCCATTCCATTCCATTCCATTCCATTCCACTCCATTCCATTTCATTCCAAACCATTCTATTCTACTCAGGTTGATTCCATTCCATTCCATTGCATTCCATTCCATTCCATTCCATTCCATTTCATTCCAAACCATTCCATTCTACTCGGGTTGATTTCATTCCATTTCATTCCATTCCATTCCATTCCGTTCCACTCGGGTTGATTCCATTCTGTTCCGTTCCGTCCCATCCCCTCCCGTCCCATCCCGTCCCATTCTGTTCTACTCGGGTTGATTCCATTCCATTCCGTTCCGTTCTGTTCCGTTCCGTTCCATTCCATTCCGTTCTGTTCCATTCCCTTCCGTTCTACTCGGGTTGATTCAATTCCACTATATTCCATTCCATTCCTTTCCGTTCTGTTTCGCTATGTTCCACGTCGATCTACTTGTGTTGATTCATTTCCATTCTATTCCATTCCATTCCATTCCATTCCATCCCATTCCATTTCATCCCATTCCATTCCAACCCATTCCATTTCATTCCATTCCATTCTGTTCTACTTGGGTTGAATCCATTCCGTTCCATTCCGTTCCGTCCCGTCCCGACCCGTCCCATCCCATCCCGTCTCGTCCCGTCCCGTCCCGTCCCGTCCTGTTCCATTCTACTCGGGTTGATTCCATTCCGTTCCAATCCATTCCATTCCATTCCGTTCCGGTCCATTCCGTTCCATTCCATTCCATTCGTTTCCGTTCCATTCCATTCCATTCCATTCAGGTCCGTTCCTTTCCCGTCCATTCCATTCGTGTCCCTTCCATTCCATTCCAATCCATTCGGGTCAGTTGTTTTCCATTCCATTCCATTCCATTCCATTCGTCTCCATTCCGTTCCATTCCATTCCATTCCATTCCATTCGGGTCCATTCTGTTCCATTCGATTCAATTCGGGTCCATTCCGTTCCATTCCATTCCATTCGGGTCCATTTCGTTCCATTCCGTTCCATTCGGTTCCGTTCCATTCCATTCCATTCCATTCGGGACTGTTCCGTTCCATTCCATTTCATTTTGTTCCGTTCTGTTCCATTCCATTCCTTTCTGGTCCGTTCCCTTCCATTCCATTCCATTCGGGTCCAATCCATTCCATTCCGTTCCATTGCACTCCATTCGGTTCCATTCCGTTCCATTCCATTCCATTCGGGTCCATTCCATGATATTCCATTCCATTCTGGTGTATTCCATTCCATTCCGTTCCATTCCGGTCAATTCCATTCCATTCCATTCGGGTCCATTCCATTCCATTCCTTTCGGGTCCATTGCATTCCATTTAATTCAATTCCATTCTGGTCCATTCGGGTTCTTTCCATTCCATTCCATTCCATTCGTTTCCATTCCATTCCATTCTGTTCCATTCGGGTCCATTCCATTCCATTCAGGTCCATTCCATTCCATTCCATTCCATTCCATTCCATTCCATTCGGGTCCATTCCACTCCATTCCATTCCATTCGGGTACATTCCATTCAGTTCCGTTCCATTCCATTCCATTCCATTCCAGTCGGGTCCATTCCATTCCACTCCATTCCATTCCGCTCCATTCCATTCCATTACATTCAATTACATTCCGGTCCATTCCATTCCATTCCATTCCATTCGGGTCTATTCCATTCCATTCTGGTCCATTCCAATCCATTCCATTCCATTCCGTTCCATTCAGCTCCATTCCATTCCATTCCATTCCATTTGGGTCCATTCCATTCCATTCCGTTCCATTCGGGTCCATTCCATTCCATTCATGTCCATTCCATTCCATTCCATTCCATTCCATTCCATTCCATTCCATTCCATTCTGGCCCATTCCATTCCATTCCATTCCATTCCATTCGGGTCCATTCCATTCCATTCCATTCCATTCCATTCCATTCGGATACATTCCATTCCATTCCATTCCATTCCATTCCATTCCATTCCATTCCATTCGGGTCCATTCCATTCCATTCCATACCATTGGGGTCCGTTCCGTTCCATTCCATTCCATTCGGGTCCGTTCTGTTCCATTCCATTCCATTCTGCTCTGTTCCGTTCCATTCCATTCCATTCAATTGGGTTCCATTCTATTCCATTCCATTCCATTCCATTCCATTCCATTCCATTCCATTCCATTCCATTCCATTCCATTCCGTTCCATTCCACTCCATTCGTGTCCCTTCCATTCCATTCCATTCCATTCGGGTCCATTCCGTTCCATTCCATTTCTTTTGGGTCCATTCCGTTCCATTCCATTCCACTCGGGTCCCTTCCGTTCCATTCCTTTCCATTCGTGTCCCTTCCATTCCATTCCATTCCATTCGGGTCCATTCCGTTCCATTCCATTCCATTCGGGTCCATTCATTTCCATTGCATTCCATTCGGGTCCGTTCCGTTCCATTCCATTCCATTCGGGTCCATTCCGTTCCATTCCATTCCATTCGGGTCCATTCCATTCCATTCCGCTCCATTCCTTTCCATTCCGTTCCATTCCATTCCATTCGGGTCCATTCCATTCCATTCCGTTCCATTCCATTCCATTCCGGTCCATTCCATTCCATTCCATTCCTTTCGGGTCCATTCCATTCAATTCCGTTCCATTCCATTCCATTCGGGTCCATTCCATTCCATTTCATTCCATTCCCGTCCATTCCATTCAATTCCATTCAGGTCAATTCCATTCTATTCCATTCGGGTCCATTCTATTCCATTCCGCTCCATTCCATTCCATTCCATTCCATTCCATTCAGGTCCATTCCATTCCATTCCGTTCCATTCAGGTCCATTCCATTCCATTCAGCTCCATTCCATTCCATTCCATTCCATTCTGGTCCAATCCATTCCATTCCATTCCATTCCATTCCATTGCATTCCGGTCCATTCCATTCCATTCCATACAACTCCATTCCATTCCATTCGCGTCCATTCCGTTCCATTCCATTCCATTCGGGTCCATTCCGTTCCATTCCATTTCTTTCGGGTCCGTTCCATTCCATTCCATTCCATTCGAGTCCATTCCATTCCATTCCATTTCTTTCGGGTCCTTTCCGTTCCATTCCATTCCATTCGGTTCCCTTCCCTTCCATTCCATTCCATTCTGGTCCATGCCGTTGCATTTCATCCCATCCGGGTCCATTCCGTTCCATTACATTCCATTCGGGTCCATGCCATTCCATTCCATTCCGGTCCATTCCATTCCATTCCATACAACTCCATTCCATTCCATTAGGGTCCATTCCTTTCCATTCCGTTCCATTTGGGTCCATTGCATTCCATTCGTGTCCATCCCATTCCATTCCATTCCATTCCATTCCGGTCCATTCCATTCCATTCCATTCCTTTCAGGTCCATTCCATTCAATTCCATCCATTCCATTCCATTCCATTCCATTCGGGTCCATTTCATTCCATTCCATTCCATTCCGGTCCATTCCATTCCTTTCCATTCAATACCATTCCGTTCCATTCGGGTCCATTCCATTCCATTCCATTCCATTCTGGTCCTTTCCATTCCATTCCATTCCATTCCATTCCATTCCATTCCATTCCATCCCATTCCATTGCATTCCATTCGAGTCCATTCCATTCCATTCGGTTCCATTCCGTTCCATTCCATTCGGGTCAATTCCGTTCCATTCCATTCCATTCCTGTCCATTCCATTCCATTCCATTCCTTTCGGGTCCATTCCATTCAATTCCGTTCCATTCCATTCCATTCGGGTTCATTCTATTCCATTAGGGTCCATTCCATTCCATTCAGTTCCATTGCATTAAATACCATTCCATTCCATTCCATTCGGGTCCATTCCATTGCATTCGGGTCCATTCCATTCCATTCCATTCGTGTCCATTCCATTCCATTCCGTTTCATTCGGTTCCATTCCACTCCATTCAGGTCCATTCCATTCCATTCCATTCAGTTCCATTCCATTCCTTTCGTGTCCATTCCTTTCCATTCCATTCCATTCGGGTCCGTTCCATTCCATTCCATTCCATTTGGGTCCATTCCATTCCATTCCATTCCATTCCGGTCCATTCCATTCCATTCCATTCCTTTCGGGTACGTTCCGTTCCATTCCATTCCATTCTGGTCCATTCCATTCCATTCCACTCGGGTCCATTCCATTCCATTCCATTCCATTCGGGTCCATTCCATTCCATTCCATTCCACTCGGGTCCATTCCATCCCATTCCATTCGATTCCATTCGTTTCCATTCCATTCCATTCCATTCCATTCGGGTACTTTCCATTCCATTCGGGTCCATTCCGTTCCATTCCATTCCATTCGGTTCCATTCCGCTCTATTCCATTCCATTCGGGTCCATTCCGTTCCATTCCATTCCATTAGTTTCCCTTCCGTTCCATTCCATTCCATTCCATTCGGGTCCATTCCGTTTCATTCCATTACATTCGGGTCCGTTCCGTTGCAGTCTGTTCCATTCGGGTCCGTTCCATTCCATTCCATTCCATTCGGGTCTGTTCCGTTCCATTCCATTCCATTGGGTTCCGTTCTGTTCCATTCCATTACATTCCATTCGGGTCCGTTCCCTTCCATTCCATTCCATTCGGGACCATGCCGTTGCATTTCATTCCATTCGGGTCCATTTCATTCCATTACATTCCATTCGGGTCGATGCCATTCCATTCCATTCCATTGAGGTCCACTCCATTCCATTCGGGTCCATTCCATTCCATTCCACTACATTACATTCCATTCCATACCAGTCCATTCCATTCCATTCCACTCAATTCCATTCCATTTCATTCGGGTCCATTCCATTCCATTCCATTTCATTCGGGTCCATTCCGTTCCATTCAGGTCCATCCCATTGCATTCCATTCCATTCCATTCCATTCCGGTCCATTCCATTCCATTCCATTCCTTTCAGGTAAATTCCTTTCAATTCCGTTCCATTCCATTCCATTCCATTCCACTCGGGTCCCTTCCTTTCCATTGCATTCCATTCGTGTCCCTTCCGTTCCATTCCATTCCATTCGGGTCCATTCCGTTCCATTCCATTCCATTCGGGACCATTCCTTTCCATTGCATTCCATTCCATTCCATTCCATTCCATTCCATTCCATTCCATTCCTTTCGGGTCCATTCCATTCAATTCCGTTCCATTCCATTCCATTCGCGTCCATTCCATTCCATTTCATTCCCTTCCGGTCCATTCCATTCAATTCCATTCAGGTCCATTCCATTCTATTCCATTCGGGTCCATTCTATTCCATTCCGCTCCATTCCATTCCATTCCATTCCATTCAGGTCCATTCCATTCCATTCCATTCCATTGCATTCCGATCCATTCCATTCCGTTCCATTCCATTCCATTCGGGTCCATTCCGTTCCACTCCATTCCATTCGGTCCATTCCGTTCCATTCCACTTCTTTCGGGTCCGTTCCATTCCATTCCATTCCATTCGGGTCCATTCCATTCCATTCCATTTCTTTCGGGTCCTTTCCGTTCCATTCCATTCCATTCGGTTCCCTTCCCTTCCATTCCATTCCATTCGGGTCCATGCCGTTGCATTTCATCCCATTCGGGTCCATTCCTTTCCATTACATTCCATTCGGGTCCATGCCATTCCATTCCGTTGCATTGAGGTCCATTCCTTGCCACTCGGGTCCATTCCATTCCATTCCATTCCGGTCCATTCCATTCCATTCCATTCAACTCCATTCCATTCCATTCTGGTCCATTCCTTTCCATTCCGTTCCATTCGGGTCCATTGCATTCCATTCGTGTCCATCCCATTCCATTCCATTCCATTCCATTCCATTCCATTCCGGTCCATTCCATTCCATTCCATTCCTTTCAGGTCCATTCCATTCAATTCCACTCCATTCCATTCCATTCAATTCCATTCGGGTCCATTTCATTCCATTCCATTCCATTCCGGTCCATTCCATTCCATTCCATTCAATACCATTCCGTTCCATTCGGGTCCATTCCATTCCATTCCATTCCATTCTGGTCCTTTCCATTCCATTCCATTCCATTCCATTCCATTCCATTCCATTCCATTCCATTCCATCCCATTCCATTGCATTCCATTCGGGTCCATTCCATTCCATTCGGTTCCATTCCGTTCCATTCCATTCGGGTCAATTCCGTTCCATTCCATTCCATTCGGGTCCATTCCTTTCCATTCCATTCCATTCGTGTCCTTTCCGATCCATTCCGTTCCATTCAGGTCCATTCCGTTCCATTCCGTTCCATTCGAGTCCATTCCGTTCCATTCCATTCCATTCCATTCGGGTCCATTTCGTTCCATTCTGTCCCATTCGGGTCCGTACCGTTCCATTCCATTCCATTCGGGACTGTTCCATACCATTCCATTCCATTTTGTTCAGTTCTGTTCCATTCCATTCCATTCTGGTCCGTTACCTTCCATTCCATTCCATACGGGTCCATTCCATTCCATTCCGTTCCACTGAGGTTCATTCCATTCCGTTCGGGTCCATTCCATTCCATTTTGTCCATTGCATTCCATTCGGTTCCGTTAACTTCCACTCAATTCCATTCGGGTCCATTCCATTGCATTTCATTCCATTCGGGTCCATTCCGTTCCATTGCATTCCATTCGGGTCCATTCAATTCCATTCCATTCCATTCGGGTCCATTCCATGACATTCCATTCCATTCGTGTGCATTCCATTCCATTCCGTTCCATTCGGGTCCATTCCATTCCATTCCATTCCGGTCCATTCCATTCCATTCCGGTCCATTCGGGTCCATTCCATTCCATTCCATTCGTGTCCATTCCATTCCATTCCGTTTCATTCGGTTCCATTCCACTCCATTCAGGTCCATTCCATTCCATTCCATTCAGTTCCATTCCATTCCTTTCGTGTCCATTCCTTTCCATTCCATTCCATTCGGGTCCGTTCCTTTCCATTCCATTCCATTCGGGTCCATTCCGTTCCATTCCATTCCATTCCGGTCCATTCCATTCCATTCCATTCCTTTCGGGTACGTTCCGTTCCATTCCATTCCATTCTGGTCCATTCCATTCCATTCCACTCGGGTCCATTCCATTCCATTCCATTCCATTCGGGTCCATTCCATTCCATTCCATTCCACTCGGGTCCATTCCATCCCATTCCATTCGATTCCATTCGTTTCCATTCCATTCCATTCCATTCCATTCGGGTACTTTCCATTCCATTCGGGTCCATTCCGTTCCATTCCATTCCATTCGGTTCCATTCCGCTCTATTCCATTCCATTCGGGTCCATTCCGTTCCATTCCATTCCATTAGTTTCCCTTCCGTTCCATTCCATTCCATTCCATTCGGGTCCATTCCGTTTCATTCCATTACATTCGGGTCCGTTCCGTTGCATTCCGTTCCATTCGGGTCCGTTCCATTCCATTCCATTCCATTCGGGTCTGTTCCGTTCCATTCCATTCCATTGGGTTCCGTTCTGTTCCATTCCATTACATTCCATTCGGGTCCGTTCCCTTCCATTCCATTCCATTCGGGACCATGCCGTTGCATTTCATTCCATTCGGGTCCATTTCATTCCATTACATTCCATTCGGGTCGATGCCATTCCATTCCATTCCATTGAGGTCCACTCCATTCCATTCGGGTCCATTCCATTCCATTCCACTACATTACATTCCATTCCATACCAGTCCATTCCATTCCATTCCACTCAATTCCATTCCATTTCATTCGGGTCCATTCCATTCCATTCCATTCCATTCGGGTCCATTCCGTTCCATTCAGGTCCATCCCATTGCATTCCATTCCATTCCATTCCATTCCGGTCCATTCCATTCCATTCCATTCCTTTCAGGTAAATTCCATTCAATTCCGTTCCATTCCATTCCATTCCATTCCACTCGGGTCCCTTCCTTTCCATTGCACTCCATTCGTGTCCCTTCCGTTCCATTCCATTCCATTCGGGTCCATTCCGTTCCATTCCATTCCATTCGGGTCCATTCCTTTCCATTGCATTCCATTCCATTCCATTCCATTCCATTCCATTCCATTCCATTCCATTCCATTCCTTTCGGGTCCATTCCATTCAATTCCGTTCCATTCCATTCCATTCGCGTCCATTCCATTCCATTTCATTCCCTTCCGGTCCATTCCATTCAATTCCATTCAGGTCCATTCCATTCTATTCCATTCGGGTCCATTCTATTCCATTCCGCTCCATTCCATTCCATTCCATTCCATTCCATTCAGGTCCATTCCATTCCATTCCATTCCATTGCATTCCGATCCATTCCATTCCGTTCCATTCCATTCCATTCGGGTCCATTCCGTTCCACTCCATTCCATTCGGTCCGTTCCGTTCCATTCCACTTCTTTCGGGTCCGTTCCATTCCATTCCATTCCATTCGGGTCCATTCCATTCCATTCCATTTCTTTTGGGTCCTTTCCGTTCCATTCCATTCCATTCGGTTCCCTTCCCTTCCATTCCATTCCATTCGGGTCCATGCCGTTGCATTTCATCCCATTCGGGTCCATTCCATTCCATTACATTCCATTCGGGTCCATGCCATTCCATTCCGTTGCATTGAGGTCCATTCCTTGCCACTCGGGTCCATTCCATTCCATTCCATTCCGGTCCATTCCATTCCATTCCATTCAACTCCATTCCATTCCATTCTGGTCCATTCCTTTCCATTCCGTTCCATTCGGGTCCATTGCATTCCATTCGTGTCCATCCCATTCCATTCCATTCCATTCCGGTCCATTCCATTCCATTCCATTCCTTTCAGGTCCATTCCATTCAATTCCACTCCATTCCATTCCATTCAATTCCATTCGGGTCCATTTCATTCCATTCCATTCCATTCCGATCCATTCCATTCCATTCCATTCAATACCATTCCGTTCCATTCGGGTCCATTCCATTCCATTCCATTCCATTCTGGTCCTTTCCATTCCATTCCATTCCATTCCATTCCATTCCATTCCATTCCATTCCATTCCATTCCATTCCATCCCATTCCATTGCATTCCATTCGGGTCCATTCCATTCCATTCGGTTCCATTCCGTTCCATTCCATTCGGGTCAATTCCGTTCCATTCCATTCCATTCCTGTCCATTCCATTCCGTTCCATTCCTTTCGGGTCCATTCCATTCAATTCCGTTCCATTCCATTCCATTCGGGTCCATTCCATTCCATTCGGGTCCATTCCATTCCATTCAGGTCCATTGCATTAAATTCCATTCCATTCCGTTCCATTCGGGTCCATTCCATTCCATTCGGGTCCATTCCATTCCATTCCATTCCATTCGGGTCCCTTCCGTTCCATTCCATTCCATTCGGGTCCGTTCCGTTCCATTCCATTCCATTCGGGTCCGTTCCATTCCATTCCATTCCACTCGGGTCCGTTCCGTTCCATTCCATTCCATTCGTTTCCGTTCCATTCCATTCCATTCCATTCGGTTCCATTCCTTTCCATTCCATTCCATTCGGGTCCCTTCCGTTCCATTCCAATCCATTCGTGTAGATTCCCTTCCATTCCATTCCATTCGTGTCCCTTCCTTTCCATTCCATTCCATTCGGGTCCATTCCTTTCTATTCCGTTCCATTCGGGTCCATTGCATTCCATTCGTGTCCATCCCATTCCATTCCATTCCATTCCATTCCATTCCATTCCGGTCCATTCCATTCCATTCCATTCCTTTCAGGTCCATTCCATTCAATTCCACTCCATTCCATTCCATTCAATTCCATTCGGGTCCATTTCATTCCATTCCATTCCATTCCGGTCCATTCCATTCCATTCCATTCAATACCATTCCGTTCCATTCGGGTCCATTCCATTCCATTCCATTCCATTCCATTCTGGTCCTTTCCATTCCATTCCATTCCATTCCATTCCATTCCATTCCATTCCATTCCATCCCATTCCATTGCATTCCATTCGGGTCCATTCCATTCCATTCGGTTCCATTCCGTTCCATTCCATTCGGGTCAATTCCGTTCCATTCCATTCCATTCGGGTCCATTCCTTTCCATTCCATTCCATTCGTGTCCTTTCCGATCCATTCCGTTCCATTCAGGTCCATTCCGTTCCATTCCGTTCCATTCGGGTCCATTCCGTTCCATTCCATTCCATTCCATTCGGGTCCATTTCGTTCCATTCTGTCCCATTCGGGTCCGTACCGTTCCATTCCATTCCATTCGGGACTGTTCCATACCATTCCATTCCATTTTGTTCAGTTCTGTTCCATTCCATTCCATTCTGGTCCGTTACCTTCCATTCCATTCCATACGGGTCCATTCCATTCCATTCCGTTCCACTGAGGTTCATTCCATTCCGTTCGGGTCCATTCCATTCCATTTTGTCCATTGCATTCCATTCGGTTCCGTTAACTTCCACTCAATTCCATTCGGGTCCATTCCATTGCATTTCATTCCATTCGGGTCCATTCCCTTCCATTGCATTCCATTCGGGTCCATTCAATTCCATTCCATTCCATTCGGGTCCATTCCATGACATTCCATTCCATTCGTGTGCATTCCATTCCATTCCGTTCCATTCGGGTCCATTCCATTCCATTCCATTCTGGTCCATTCCATTCCATTCCATTCCATTCCGGTCCATTCGGGTCCATTCCATTCCATTCCATTCGTGTCCATTCCATTCCATTCCGTTTCATTCGGTTCCATTCCACTCCATTCAGGTCCATTCCATTCCATTCCATTCAGTTCCATTCCATTCCTTTCGTGTCCATTCCTTTCCATTCCATTCCATTCGGGTCCGTTCCATTCCATTCCATTCCATTCGGGTCCATTCCGTTCCATTCCATTCCATTCCGGTCCATTCCATTCCATTCCATTCCTTTCGGGTATGTTCCGTTCCATTCCATTCCATTCTGGTCCATTCCATTCCATTCCACTCGTGTCCATTCCATTCCATTCCATTCCATTCGGGTCCATTCCATTCCATTCCATTCCACTCGGGTCCATTCCATCCCATTCCATTCGATTCCATTCGTTTCCATTCCATTCCATTCCATTCCATTCGGGTACTTTCCATTCCATTCGGGTCCATTCCGTTCCATTCCATTCCATTCGGTTCCATTCCGCTCTATTCCATTCCATTCGGGTCCATTCCGTTCCATTCCATTCCATTAGTTTCCCTTCCGTTCCATTCCATTCCATTCCATTCGGGTCCATTCCGTTTCATTCCATTACATTCGGGTCCGTTCCGTTGCATTCCGTTCCATTCGGGTCCGTTCCATTCCATTCCATTCCATTCGGGTCTTTTCCGTTCCATTCCATTCCATTGGGTTCCGTTCTGTTCCATTCCATTACATTCCATTCGGGTCCGTTCCCTTCCATTCCATTCCATTCGGGACCATGCCGTTGCATTTCATTCCATTCGGGTCCATTTCATTCCATTACATTCCATTCGGGTCGATGCCATTCCATTCCATTCCATTGAGGTCCACTCCATTCCATTCGGGTCCATTCCATTCCATTCCACTACATTACATTCCATTCCATACCAGTCCATTCCATTCCATTCCACTCAATTCCATTCCATTTCATTCGGGTCCATTCCATTCCATTCCATTCCATTCGGGTCCATTCCGTTCCATTCAGGTCCATCCCATTGCATTCCATTCCATTCCATTCCATTCCGGTCCATTCCATTCCATTCCATTCCTTTCAGGTAAATTCCATTCAATTCCGTTCCATTCCATTCCATTCCATTCCACTCGGGTCCCTTCCTTTCCATTGCACTCCATTCGTGTCCCTTCCGTTCCATTCCATTCCATTCGGGTCCATTCCGTTCCATTCCATTCCATTCGGGTCCATTCCTTTCCATTGCATTCCATTCCATTCCATTCCATTCCATTCCATTCCATTCCATTCCATTCCTTTCGGGTCCATTCCATTCAATTCCGTTCCATTCCATTCCATTCGCGTCCATTCCATTCCATTTCATTCCCTTCCGGTCCATTCCATTCAATTCCATTCAGGTCCATTCCATTCTATTCCATTCGGGTCCATTCTATTCCATTCCGCTCCATTCCATTCCTTTCCATTCCATTCCATTCAGGTCCATTCCATTCCATTCCATTCCATTGCATTCCGATCCATTCCATTCCGTTCCATTCCATTCCATTCGGGTCCATTCCGTTCCACTCCATTCCATTCGGTCCGTTCCGTTCCATTCCACTTCTTTCGGGTCCGTTCCATTCCATTCCATTCCATTCGGGTCCATTCCATTCCATTCCATTTCTTTTGGGTCCTTTCCGTTCCATTCCATTCCATTCGGTTCCCTTCCCTTCCATTCCATTCCATTCGGGTCCATGCCGTTGCATTTCATCCCATTCGGGTCCATTCCATTCCATTACATTCCATTCGGGTCCATGCCATTCCATTCCGTTGCATTGAGGTCCATTCCTTGCCACTCGGGTCCATTCCATTCCATTCCATTCCGGTCCATTCCATTCCATTCCATTCAACTCCATTCCATTCCATTCTGGTCCATTCCTTTCCATTCCGTTCCATTCGGGTCCATTGCATTCCATTCGTGTCCATCCCATTCCATTCCATTCCATTCCGGTCCATTCCATTCCATTCCATTCCTTTCAGGTCCATTCCATTCAATTCCACTCCATTCCATTCCATTCAATTCCATTCGGGTCCATTTCATTCCATTCCATTCCATTCCGGTCCATTCCATTCCATTCCATTCAATACCATTCCGTTCCATTCGGGTCCATTCCATTCCATTCCATTCCATTCTGGTCCTTTCCATTCCATTCCATTCCATTCCATTCCATTCCATTCCATTCCATTCCATCCCATTCCATTGCATTCCATTCGGGTCCATTCCATTCCATTCGGTTCCATTCCGTTCCATTCCATTCGGGTCAATTCCGTTCCATTCCATTCCATTCCTGTCCATTCCATTCCGTTCCATTCCTTTCGGGTCCATTCCATTCAATTCCGTTCCATTCCATTCCATTCCATTCGGGTCCATTCCATTCCATTCGGGTCCATTCCATTCCATTCAGGTCCATTGCATTAAATTCCATTCCATTCCGTTCCATTCGGGTCCATTCCATTCCATTCGGGTCCATTCCATTCCATTCCATTCCATTCGGGTCCCTTCCGTTCCATTCCATTCCATTCGGGTCCGTCCCGTTCCATTCCATTCCATTCGGGTCCGTTCCATTCCATTCCATTCCACTCGGGTCCGTTCCATTCCATTCCATTCCATTCGTTTCCGTTCCATTCCATTCCATTCCATTCGGTTCCATTCCTTTCCATTCCATTCCATTCGGGTCCCTTCCGTTCCATTCCAATCCATTCGTGTAGATTCCCTTCCATTCCATTCCATTCGTGTCCCTTCCTTTCCATTCCATTCCATTCGGGTCCATTCCTTTCCATTCCGTTCCATTCGGGTCCATTGCATTCCATTCGTGTCCATCCCATTCCATTCCATTCCATTCCATTCCTTTCCATTCCGGTCCATTCCATTCCATTCCATTCCTTTCAGGTCCATTCCATTCAATTCCACTCCATTCCATTCCATTCAATTCCATTCGGGTCCATTTCATTCCATTCCATTCCATTCCGGTCCATTCCATTCCATTCCATTCAATACCATTCCGTTCCATTCGGGTCCATTCCATTCCATTCCATTCCATTCCATTCTGGTCCTTTCCATTCCATTCCATTCCATTCCATTCCATTCCATTCCATTCCATTCCATTCCATCCCATTCCATTGCATTCCATTCGGGTCCATTCCATTCCATTCGGTTCCATTCCGTTCCATTCCATTCGGGTCAATTCCGTTCCATTCCATTCCATTCGGGTCCATTCCTTTCCATTCCATTCCATTCGTGTCCTTTCCGATCCATTCCGTTCCATTCAGGTCCATTCCGTTCCATTCCGTTCCATTCGGGTCCATTCCGTTCCATTCCATTCCATTCCATTCGGGTCCATTTCGTTCCATTCTGTCCCATTCGGGTCCGTACCGTTCCATTCCATTCCATTCGGGACTGTTCCATACCATTCCATTCCATTTTGTTCAGTTCTGTTCCATTCCATTCCATTCTGGTCCGTTACCTTCCATTCCATTCCATACGGGTCCATTCCATTCCATTCCGTTCCACTGAGGTTCATTCCATTCCGTTCGGGTCCATTCCATTCCATTTTGTCCATTGCATTCCATTCGGTTCCGTTAACTTCCACTCAATTCCATTCGGGTCCATTCCATTGCATTTCATTCCATTCGGGTCCATTCCGTTCCATTGCATTCCATTCGGGTCCATTCAATTCCATTCCATTCCATTCGGGTCCATTCCATGACATTCCATTCCATTCGTGTGCATTCCATTCCATTCCGTTCCATTCGGGTCCATTCCATTCCATTCCATTCCGGTCCATTCCATTCCATTCCATTCCATTCCGGTCCATTCGGGTCCATTCCATTCCATTCCATTCGTGTCCATTCCATTCCATTCCGTTTCATTCGGTTCCATTCCACTCCATTCAGGTCCATTCCATTCCATTCCATTCAGTTCCATTCCATTCCTTTCGTGTCCATTCCTTTCCATTCCATTCCATTCGGGTCCGTTCCATTCCATTCCATTCCATTCGGGTCGATTCCGTTCCATTCCATTCCATTCCGGTCCATTCCATTCCATTCCATTCCTTTCGGGTACGTTCCGTTCCATTCCATTCCATTCTGGTCCATTCCATTCCATTCCACTCGGGTCCATTCCATTCCATTCCATTCCATTCGGGTCCATTCCATTCCATTCCATTCCACTCGGGTCCATTCCATCCCATTCCATTCGATTCCATTCGTTTCCATTCCATTCCATTCCATTCCATTCGGGTACTTTCCATTCCATTCGGGTCCATTCCGTTCCATTCCATTCCATTCGGTTCCATTCCGCTCTATTCCATTCCATTCGGGTCCATTCCGTTCCATTCCATTCCATTAGTTTCCCTTCCGTTCCATTCCATTCCATTCCATTCGGGTCCATTCCGTTTCATTCCATTACATTCGGGTCCGTTCCGTTGCATTCCGTTCCATTCGGGTCCGTTCCATTCCATTCCATTCCATTCGGGTCTGTTCCGTTCCATTCCATTCCATTGGGTTCCGTTCTGTTCCATTCCATTCGGGTCCGTTCCCATCCATTCCATTCCATTCGGGACCATGCCGTTGCATTTCATTCCATTCGGGTCCATTTCATTCCATTACATTCCATTCGGGTCGATGCCATTCCATTCCATTCCATTGAGGTCCACTCCATTCCATTCGGGTCCATTCCATTCCATTCCACTACATTACATTCCATTCCATACCAGTCCATTCCATTCCATTCCACTCAATTCCATTCCATTTCATTCGGGTCCATTCCATTCCATTCCATTCCATTCGGGTCCATTCCGTTCCATTCAGGTCCATCCCATTGCATTCCATTCCATTCCATTCCATTCCGGTCCATTCCATTCCATTCCATTCCTTTCAGGTAAATTCCATTCAATTCCGTTCCATTCCATTCCATTCCATTCCACTCGGGTCCCTTCCTTTCCATTGCACTCCATTCGTGTCCCTTCCGTTCCATTCCATTCCATTCGGGTCCATTCCGTTCCATTCCATTCCATTCGGGTCCATTCCTTTCCATTGCATTCCATTCCATTCCATTCCATTCCATTCCATTCCATTCCATTCCATTCCTTTCGGGTCCATTCCATTCAATTCCGTTCCATTCCATTCCATTCGCGTCCATTCCATTCCATTTCATTCCCTTCCGGTCCATTCCATTCAATTCCATTCAGGTCCATTCCATTCTATTCCATTCGGGTCCATTCTATTCCATTCCGCTCCATTCCATTCCATTCCATTCCATTCCATTCAGGTCCATTCCATTCCATTCCATTCCATTGCATTCCGATCCATTCCATTCCGTTCCATTCCATTCCATTCGGGTCCATTCCGTTCCACTCCATTCCATTCGGTCCGTTCCGTTCCATTCCACTTCTTTCGGGTCCGTTCCATTCCATTCCATTCCATTCGGGTCCATTCCATTCCATTCCATTTCTTTCGGGTCCTTTCCGTTCCATTCCATTCCATTCGGTTCCCTTCCCTTCCATTCCATTCCATTCGGGTCCATGCCGTTGCATTTCATCCCATTCGGGTCCATTCCATTCCATTACATTCCATTCGGGTCCATGCCATTCCATTCCGTTGCATTTAGGTCCATTCCTTGCCACTCGGGTCCATTCCATTCCATTCCATTCCGGTCCATTCCATTCCATTCCATTCAACTCCATTCCATTCCATTCTGGTCCATTCCTTTCCATTCCGTTCCATTCGGGTCCATTGCATTCCATTCGTGTCCATCCCATTCCATTCCATTCCATTCCATTCCATTCCATTCCGGTCCATTCCATTCCATTCCATTCCTTTCAGGTCCATTCCATTCAATTCCACTCCATTCCATTCCATTCAATTCCATTCGGGTCCATTTCATTCCATTCCATTCCATTCCGGTCCATTCCATTCCATTCCATTCAATACCATTCCGTTCCATTCGGGTCCATTCCATTCCATTCCATTCCATTCTGGTCCTTTCCATTCCATTCCATTCCATTCCATTCCATTCCATTCCATTCCATTCCATTCCATTCCATCCCATTCCATTGCATTCCATTCGGGTCCATTCCATTCCATTCGGTTCCATTCCGTTCCATTCCATTCGGGTCAATTCCGTTCCATTCCATTCCATTCCTGTCCATTCCATTCCGTTCCATTCCTTTCGGGTCCATTCCATTCAATTCCGTTCCATTCCATTCCATTCGGGTCCATTCCATTCCATTCGGGTCCATTCCATTCCATTCAGGTCCATTGCATTAAATTCCATTCCATTCCGTTCCATTCGGGTCCATTCCATTCCATTCGGGTCCATTCCATTCCATTCCATTCCATTCGGGTCCCTTCCGTTCCATTCCATTCCATTCGGGTCCGTTCCGTTCCATTCCATTCCATTCGGGTCCGTTCCATTCCATTCCATTCCACTCGGGTCCGTTCCGTTCCATTCCATTCCATTCGTTTCCGTTCCATTCCATTCCATTCCATTCGGTTCCATTCCTTTCCATTCCATTCCATTCGGGTCCCTTCCGTTCCATTCCAATCCATTCGTGTAGATTCCCTTCCATTCCATTCCATTCGTGTCCCTTCCTTTCCATTCCATTCCATTCGGGTCCATTCCATTCCATTCCATTCCATTCGGGTCCATTCCATGACATTCCATTCCATTCGTGTGCATTCCATTCCATTCCGTTCCATTCGGGTCCATTCCATTCCATTCCATTCCATTCCATTCCGGTCCATTCGGGTCCATTCCATTCCATTCCATTCGTGTCCAG
Source organism: Gorilla gorilla gorilla (assembly GCF_029281585.2). Classification (NCBI taxonomy): domain Eukaryota; kingdom Metazoa; phylum Chordata; class Mammalia; order Primates; family Hominidae; genus Gorilla; species Gorilla gorilla. The sequence goes on from NC_073239.2 coordinate 61,946,887, forward strand.
TCCATTCCATTCCCTTTCATTCGGTTCCATTCCACTCCATTCAGGTCCATTCCATTCGGGTCCATTCCATTCCATTCGGGTCCGTTCCATTCCATTCCATTCCATTCCATTCGGGTCCATTCCGTTCCATTCCATTCCATTCGGGTCCATTCCATTCCATTCCGTTCCATTCCATTCCATTCCGGTCCATTCCATTCCATTCCATTCCTTTCGGGTACGTTCCGTTCCATTCCATTCCATTCTGGTCCATTCCATTCCATTCCACTCGGGTCCATTCCATTCCATTCCATTCCATTCGGGTCCACTCCATTCCATTCCATTCCACTCGGGTCCAATCCATTCCATTCCATTCCATTCGTTTCAATTCCTTTCCATTCCATTCCATTCGGGTCCTTTCCATTCCATTCGGGTCCATTTCGTTCCATTCCATTCCATTCGGTTCCATTCCGCTCTATTCCATTCCATTCGGGTCCATTCCGTTCCATTCCATTCCATTAGTTTCCCTTCCGTTCCATTCCATTCCATTCGAGTCCATTCCGTTCCCTTCCGTTCCATTCGGGTCCATTCCGTTCCATTCCATTACATTCGGGTCCGTTCCGTTGCATTCCGTTCCATTCGGGTCCGTTCCATTCCATTCCATTCCATTCCGGTCCATTCCGTTCCATTCCATTCCATTCGGGTCCATTCCATTCCATTCCATTCCATTCGGGTACGTTCCGTTCCATTCCATTCCATTCTGGTCCATTCCATTCCATTCCACTCGGGTCCATTCCATTCCATTCCTTTCCATTCGGGTCCATTCCATTCCATTCCATTCCATTCCACTCAGGTCCATTCCATTGCATTCCATTGCATTCCATTCGTTTCCATTCCATTCCATTCCATTCCATTCGGGTCCTTTCCATTCCATTCGGGTCCATTTCGTTCCATTCCATTCCATTCGGTTCCATTCTGCTCTATTCCATTCCATTCGTGTCCATTCCGTTCCATTCCATTCCATTAGTTTCCCTTCCGTTCCATTCCATTCCATTTGAGTCCATTCCGTTCCCTTCCGTTCCATTCGGGTCCATTCCATTCCATTCCATTACATTCGAGTCCGTTCCGCTGTATTCCGTTCAATTCAGGTCCGTTCCATTCAATTCCATTTCATTCGGTTCTGTTCCGTTCCATTCCATTCCATTGGGTTCCGTTCTGTTCCATTACATTACATTCCATTCGGGTCCGTTCCCTTCCATTCCATTCCATTCGGGTCCATGTCGTTGCATTTCATTCCATTCGGGTCCATTTCGTTCCATTACATTCCATTCGGGTCGATGCCATTCCATTCCATTCCATTGAGGTCCACTCCATTCCATTCGGGTCCATTCCATTCCATTCCATTACATTCCATATCATTCCATTCCAGTCCATTCCATTCCATTCCACTCAATTCCATTCCATTTCATTCGGGTCCATTCCATTCCATTCCGTTCCATTCGGGTCCATTCCGTTCCATTCAGGTCCATCCCATTGCATTCCATTCCATTCCATTCCATTCTGGTCCATTGCATTCCATTCCATTCCTTTCAGGAAAATTCCATTCAATTCCGTTCCATTCCATTCCATTCGGTTCCATTCCATTCCATTCCATTCCATTAAGGTCCTTTCCATTCCATTCAATTCCATTCCGTTCGGGTCCATTCCGTTCCATTCCATTCCATTCGGGTCCATTCCTTTCCATTCCATTCCATTCGGGTCCGTTCCGTTCCATTCCATTCCATTCGGGTCCGTTCCGTTCCATTCCATTCGGGTCCGTTCCGTTCCATTCCATTCCATTCGGGTCCATTCCGTTCCACTCCATTCCATTCGGTCCGTTCCGTTCCATTCCACTTCTTTCGGGTCCGTTCCATTCCATTCCATTCCATTCGGGTCCATTCCATTCCATTCCATTTCTTTCGGGTCCTTTCCGTTCCATTCCATTCCATTCGGTTCCCTTCCCTTCCATTCCATTCCATTCGGGTCCATGCCGTTGCATTTCATCCCATTCGGGTCCATTCCATTCCATTACATTCCATTCGGGTCCATGCCATTCCATTCCGTTGCATTGAGGTCCATTCCTTGCCACTCGGGTCCATTCCATTCCATTCCATTCCGGTCCATTCCATTCCATTCCATTCAACTCCATTCCATTCCATTCTGGTCCATTCCTTTCCATTCCGTTCCATTCGGGTCCATTGCATTCCATTCGTGTCCATCCCATTCCATTCCATTCCATTCCATTTCATTCCCTTCCGGTCCATTCCATTCAATTCCATTCAGGTCCATTCCATTCTATTCCATTCGGGTCCATTCTATTCCATTCCGCTCCATTCCATTCCATTCCATTCCATTCCATTCAGGTCCATTCCATTCCATTCCATTCCATTGCATTCCGATCCATTCCATTCCATTCCATTCCATTCCATTCTGGTCCATTGCATTCCATTCCATTCCTTTCAGGTAAATTCCATTCAATTCCGTTCCATTCCATTCCATTCCATTCCATTCGGTTCCATTCCATTCCATTCCATTCCATTAAGGTCCTTTCCATTCCATTCAATTCCATTCCGTTCGGGTCCATTCCGTTCCATTCCATTGCATTCGGGTCCATTCCTTTCCATTCCATTCCATTCGGGTCCGTTCCGTTCCATTCCATTCCATTCGGGTCCGTTCCGTTCCATTCCATTCGGGTCCGTTCCGTTCCATTCCATTCCATTCGGGTCCATTCCGTTCCACTCCATTCCATTCGGTCCGTTCCGTTCCATTCCACTTCTTTCGGGTCCGTTCCATTCCATTCCATTCCATTCGGGTCCATTCCATTCCATTCCATTTCTTTCGGGTCCTTTCCGTTCCATTCCATTCCATTCGGTTCCCTTCCCTTCCATTCCATTCCATTCGGGTCCATGCCGTTGCATTTCATCCCATTCGGGTCCATTCCATTCCATTACATTCCATTCGGGTCCATGCCATTCCATTCCGTTGCATTGAGGTCCATTCCTTGCCACTCGGGTCCATTCCATTCCATTCCATTCCGGTCCATTCCATTCCATTCCATTCAACTCCATTCCATTCCATTCTGGTCCATTCCTTTCCATTCCGTTCCATTCGGGTCCATTGCATTCCATTCGTGTCCATCCCATTCCATTCCATTCCATTCCATTTCATTCCCTTCCGGTCCATTCCATTCAATTCCATTCAGGTCCATTCCATTCTATTCCATTCGGGTCCATTCTATTCCATTCCGCTCCATTCCATTCCATTCCATTCCATTCCATTCAGGTCCATTCCATTCCATTCCATTCCATTGCATTCCGATCCATTCCATTCCGTTCCATTCCATTCCATTCGGGTCCATTCCGTTCCACTCCATTCCATTCGGTCCGTTCCGTTCCATTCCACATCTTTCGGGTCCGTTCCATTCCATTCCATTCCATTCGGGTCCATTCCATTCCATTCCATTTCTTTCGGGTCCTTTCCGTTCCATTCCATTCCATTCGGTTCCCTTCCCTTCCATTCCATTCCATTCGGGTCCATGCCGTTGCATTTCATCCCATTCGGGTCCATTCCATTCCATTACATTCCATTCGGGTCCATGCCATTCCATTCCGTTGCATTGAGGTCCATTCCTTTCCACTCGGGTCCATTCCATTCCATTCCATTCGGGTCCATTCCATTCCATTCAGGTCCATTGCATTAAATTCCATTCCATTCCGTTCCATTCGGGTCCATTCCATTCCATTCGGGTCCATTCCATTCCATTCCATTCCATTCGGGTCCGTTCCGTTCCATTCAATTCCATTCGGGTCCGTTCCATTCCATTCCATTCCACTCGGGTCCGTTCCGTTCCATTCCATTTCATTCGTTTCCGTTCCGTTCCATTCCATTCCATTCGGTTCCATTCCTTTCCATTCCATTCCATTCGGGTCCCTTCCGTTCCATTCCAATCCATTCGTGTAGATTCCGTTCCATTCCATTCCATTCGTGTCCCTTCCTTTCCATTCCATTCCATTCGGGTCCATTCCATTCCATTCCATTCCATTCGGGTCCATTCCATGACATTCCATTCCATTCGTGTGCATTCCATTCCATTCCGTTCCATTCGGGTCCATTCCATTCCATTCCATTCCATTCCATTCCGGTCCATTCGGGTCCATTCCATTCCATTCCATTCGTGTCCAGTCCATTCCATTCCCTTTCATTCGGTTCCATTCCACTCCATTCAGGTCCATTCCATTCGGGTCCATTCCATTCCAATCCATTCCATTCGGGTCCGTTCCATTCCATTCCATTCCATTCGGGTCCATTCCGTTCCATTCCATTCCATTCGGGTCCATTCCATTCCATTCCGTTCCATTCCATTCCATTCCGGTCCATTCCATTCCATTCCATTCCTTTCGGGTACGTTCCGTTCCATTCCATTCCATTCTGGTCCATTCCATTCCATTCCACTCGGGTCCATTCCATTCCATTCCATTCCATTCGGGTCCATTCCATTCCATTCCATTCCACTCGGGTCCAATCCATTCCATTCCATTCCATTCCATTCCATTCGTTTCAATTCCTTTCCATTCCATTCCATTCGGGTCCTTTCCATTCCATTCGGGTCGATTTCGTTCCATTCCATTCCATTCGGTTCCATTCCGCTCTATTCCATTCCATTCGGGTCCATTCCGTTCCATTCCATTCCATTAGTTTCCCTTCCGTTCCATTCCATTCCATTCGAGTCCATTCCGTTCCCTTCCGTTCCATTCGGGTCCATTCCGTTCCATTCCATTACATTCGGGTCCGTTCCGTTGCATTCCGTCCCATTCGGGTCCGTTCCATTCCATTCCATTCCATTCGGGTCCATTCCGTTCCATTCCATTCCATTCGGGTCCATTCCATTCCATTCCTTTCCATTCCATTCCATTCCGGTCCATTCCATTCCATTCCATTCCTTTCGGGTACGTTCCGTTCCATTCCATTCCATTCTGGTCCATTCCATTCCATTCCACTCGGGTCCATTCCATTCCATTCCATTCCATTCGGGTCCATTCCATTCCATTCCATTCCACTCAGGTCCATTCCATTGCATTCCATTGCATTCCATTCGTTTCCATTCCATTCCATTCCATTCCATTCGGGTCCTTTCCATTCCATTCGGGTCCATTTCGTTCCATTCCATTCCATTCGGTTCCATTCCGCTCTATTCCATTCCATTCGTGTCCATTCCGTTCCATTCCATTCCATTAGTTTCCCTTCCGTTCCATTCCATTCCATTTGAGTCCATTCCGTTCCCTTCCGTTCCATTCGGGTCCATTCCATTCCATTCCATTACATTCGAGTCCGTTCCGCTGTATTCCGTTCCATTCAGGTCCGTTCCATTCAATTCCATTTCATTCGGTTCTGTTCCGTTCCATTCCATTCCATTGGGTTCCGTTCTGTTCCATTCCATTACATTCCATTCGGGTCCGTTCCCTTCCATTCCATTCCATTCGGGTCCATGCCGTTGCATTTCATTCCATTTGGGTCCATTTCGTTCCATTACTTTCCATTCGGGTCGATGCCATTCCATTCCATTCCATTGAGGTCCACTCCATTCCATTCGGGTCCATTCCATTCCATTCCACTACATTACATTCCATTCCATACCAGTCCATTCCATTCCATTCCACTCAATTCCATTCCATTTCATTCGGGTCCATTCCATTCCATTCCATTTCATTCGGGTCCATTCCGTACCATTCAGGTCCATCCCATTGCATTCCATTCCATTCCATTCCATTCCGGTCCATTCCATTCCATTCCATTCCTTTCAGGTAAATTCCTTTCAATTCCGTTCCATTCCATTCCATTCCATTCCACTCGGGTCCCTTCCTTTCCATTGCATTCCATTCGTGTCCCTTCCGTTCCATTCCATTCCATTCGGGTCCATTCCGTTCCATTCCATTCCATTCGGGACCATTCCTTTCCATTGCATTCCATTCCATTCCATTCCATTCCATTCCATTCCATTCCATTCCTTTCGGGTCCATTCCATTCAATTCCGTTCCATTCCATTCCATTCGCGTCCATTCCATTCCATTTCATTCCCTTCCGGTCCATTCCATTCAATTCCATTCAGGTCCATTCCATTCTATTCCATTCGGGTCCATTCTATTCCATTCCGCTCCATTCCATTCCATTCCATTCCATTCAGGTCCATTCCATTCCATTCCATTCCATTGCATTCCGATCCATTCCATTCCGTTCCATTCCATTCCATTCGGGTCCATTCCGTTCCACTCCATTCCATTCGGTCCATTCCGTTCCATTCCACTTCTTTCGGGTCCGTTCCATTCCATTCCATTCCATTCGGGTCCATTCCATTCCATTCCATTTCTTTCGGGTCCTTTCCGTTCCATTCCATTCCATTCGGTTCCCTTCCCTTCCATTCCATTCCATTCGGGTCCATGCCGTTGCATTTCATCCCATTCGGGTCCATTCCTTTCCATTACATTCCATTCGGGTCCATGCCATTCCATTCCGTTGCATTGAGGTCCATTCCTTGCCACTCGGGTCCATTCCATTCCATTCCATTCCGGTCCATTCCATTCCATTCCATTCAACTCCATTCCATTCCATTCTGGTCCATTCCTTTCCATTCCGTTCCATTCGGGTCCATTGCATTCCATTCGTGTCCATCCCATTCCATTCCATTCCATTCCATTCCATTCCATTCCGGTCCATTCCATTCCATTCCATTCCTTTCAGGTCCATTCCATTCAATTCCACTCCATTCCATTCCATTCAATTCCATTCGGGTCCATTTCATTCCATTCCATTCCATTCCGGTCCATTCCATTCCATTCCATTCAATACCATTCCGTTCCATTCGGGTCCATTCCATTCCATTCCATTCCATTCTGGTCCTTTCCATTCCATTCCATTCCATTCCATTCCATTCCATTCCATTCCATTCCATTCCATTCCATTCCATTCCATCCCATTCCATTGCATTCCATTCGGGTCCATTCCATTCCATTCGGTTCCATTCCGTTCCATTCCATTCGGGTCAATTCCGTTCCATTCCATTCCATTCGGGTCCATTCCTTTCCATTCCATTCCATTCGTGTCCTTTCCGATCCATTCCGTTCCATTCAGGTCCATTCCGTTCCCTTCCGTTCCATTCGGGTCCATTCCGTTCCATTCCATTCCATTCCATTCGGGTCCATTTCGTTCCATTCTGTCCCATTCGGGTCCGTACCGTTCCATTCCATTCCATTCGGGACTGTTCCATACCATTCCATTCCATTTTGTTCAGTTCTGTTCCATTCCATTCCATTCTGGTCCGTTACCTTCCATTCCATTCCATACGGGTCCATTCCATTCCATTCCGTTCCACTGAGGTTCATTCCATTCCGTTCGGGTCCATTCCATTCCATTTTGTCCATTGCATTCCATTCGGTTCCGTTAACTTCCACTCAATTCCATTCGGGTCCATTCCATTGCATTTCATTCCATTCGGGTCCATTCCGTTCCATTGCATTCCATTCGGGTCCATTCAATTCCATTCCATTCCATTCGGGTCCATTCCATGACATTCCATTCCATTCGTGTGCATTCCATTCCATTCCGTTCCATTCGGGTCCATTCCATTCCATTCCATTCCGGTCCATTCCATTCCATTCCATTCCATTCCGGTCCATTCGGGTCCATTCCATTCCATTCCATTCGTGTCCATTCCATTCCATTCCGTTTCATTCGGTTCCATTCCACTCCATTCAGGTCCATTCCATTCCATTCCATTCAGTTCCATTCCATTCCTTTCGTGTCCATTCCTTTCCATTCCATTCCATTCGGGTCCGTTCCTTTCCATTCCATTCCATTCGGGTCCATTCCGTTCCATTCCATTCCATTCCGGTCCATTCCATTCCATTCCATTCCTTTCGGGTACGTTCCGTTCCATTCCATTCCATTCTGGTCCATTCCATTCCATTCCACTCGGGTCCATTCCATTCCATTCCATTCCATTCGGGTCCATTCCATTCCATTCCATTCCACTCGGGTCCATTCCATCCCATTCCATTCGATTCCATTCGTTTCCATTCCATTCCATTCCATTCCATTCGGGTACTTTCCATTCCATTCGGGTCCATTCCGTTCCATTCCATTCCATTCGGTTCCATTCCGCTCTATTCCATTCCATTCGGGTCCATTCCGTTCCATTCCATTCCATTAGTTTCCCTTCCGTTCCATTCCATTCCATTCCATTCGGGTCCATTCCGTTTCATTCCATTACATTCGGGTCCGTTCCGTTGCATTCCGTTCCATTCGGGTCCGTTCCATTCCATTCCATTCCATTCGGGTCTGTTCCGTTCCATTCCATTCCATTGGGTTCCGTTCTGTTCCATTCCATTACATTCCATTCGGGTCCGTTCCCTTCCATTCCATTCCATTCGGGACCATGCCGTTGCATTTCATTCCATTCGGGTCCATTTCATTCCATTACATTCCATTCGGGTCGATGCCATTCCATTCCATTCCATTGAGGTCCACTCCATTCCATTCGGGTCCATTCCATTCCATTCCACTACATTACATTCCATTCCATACCAGTCCATTCCATTCCATTCCACTCAATTCCATTCCATTTCATTCGGGTCCATTCCATTCCATTCCATTCCATTCGGGTCCATTCCGTTCCATTCAGGTCCATCCCATTGCATTCCATTCCATTCCATTCCATTCCGGTCCATTCCATTCCATTCCATTCCTTTCAGGTAAATTCCATTCAATTCCGTTCCATTCCATTCCATTCCATTCCACTCGGGTCCCTTCCTTTCCATTGCACTCCATTCGTGTCCCTTCCGTTCCATTCCATTCCATTCGGGTCCATTCCGTTCCATTCCATTCCATTCGGGTCCATTCCTTTCCATTGCATTCCATTCCATTCCATTCCATTCCATTCCATTCCATTCCATTCCATTCCATTCCTTTCGGGTCCATTCCATTCAATTCCGTTCCATTCCATTCCATTCGCGTCCATTCCATTCCATTTCATTCCCTTCCGGTCCATTCCATTCAATTCCATTCAGGTCCATTCCATTCTATTCCATTCGGGTCCATTCTATTCCATTCCGCTCCATTCCATTCCATTCCATTCCATTCCATTCAGGTCCATTCCATTCCATTCCATTCCATTGCATTCCGATCCATTCCATTCCGTTCCATTCCATTCCATTCGGGTCCATTCCGTTCCACTCCATTCCATTCGGTCCGTTCCGTTCCATTCCACTTCTTTCGGGTCCGTTCCATTCCATTCCATTCCATTCGGGTCCATTCCATTCCATTCCATTTCTTTCGGGTCCTTTCCGTTCCATTCCATTCCATTCGGTTCCCTTCCCTTCCATTCCATTCCATTCGGGTCCATGCCGTTGCATTTCATCCCATTCGGGTCCATTCCATTCCATTACATTCCATTCGGGTCCATGCCATTCCATTCCGTTGCATTGAGGTCCATTCCTTGCCACTCGGGTCCATTCCATTCCATTCCATTCCGGTCCATTCCATTCCATTCCATTCAACTCCATTCCATTCCATTCTGGTCCATTCCTTTCCATTCCGTTCCATTCGGGTCCATTGCATTCCATTCGTGTCCATCCCATTCCATTCCATTCCATTCCGGTCCATTCCATTCCATTCCATTCCTTTCAGGTCCATTCCATTCAATTCCACTCCATTCCATTCCATTCAATTCCATTCGGGTCCATTTCATTCCATTCCATTCCATTCCGATCCATTCCATTCCATTCCATTCAATACCATTCCGTTCCATTCGGGTCCATTCCATTCCATTCCATTCCATTCTGGTCCTTTCCATTCCATTCCATTCCATTCCATTCCATTCCATTCCATTCCATCCCATTCCATTGCATTCCATTCGGGTCCATTCCATTCCATTCGGTTCCATTCCGTTCCATTCCATTCGGGTCAATTCCGTTCCATTCCATTCCATTCCTGTCCATTCCATTCCGTTCCATTCCTTTCGGGTCCATTCCATTCAATTCCGTTCCATTCCATTCCATTCGGGTCCATTCCATTCCATTCGGGTCCATTCCATTCCATTCAGGTCCATTGCATTAAATTCCATTCCATTCCGTTCCATTCGGGTCCATTCCATTCCATTCGGGTCCATTCCATTCCATTCCATTCCATTCGGGTCCCTTCCGTTCCATTCCATTCCATTCGGGTCCGTTCCGTTCCATTCCATTCCATTCGGGTCCGTTCCATTCCATTCCATTCCACTCGGGTCCGTTCCGTTCCATTCCATTCCATTCGTTTCCGTTCCATTCCATTCCATTCCATTCGGTTCCATTCCTTTCCATTCCATTCCATTCGGGTCCCTTCCGTTCCATTCCAATCCATTCGTGTAGATTCCCTTCCATTCCATTCCATTCTTGTCCCTTCCTTTCCATTCCATTCCATTCGGGTCCATTCCTTTCCATTCCGTTCCATTCGGGTCCATTGCATTCCATTCGTGTCCATCCCATTCCATTCCATTCCATTCCATTCCATTCCATTCCGGTCCATTCCATTCCATTCCATTCCTTTCAGGTCCATTCCATTCAATTCCACTCCATTCCATTCCATTCAATTCCATTCGGGTCCATTTCATTCCATTCCATTCCATTCCGGTCCATTCCATTCCATTCCATTCAATACCATTCCGTTCCATTCGGGTCCATTCCATTCCATTCCATTCCATTCTGGTCCTTTCCATTCCATTCCATTCCATTCCATTCCATTCCATTCCATTCCATTCCATTCCATTCCATCCCATTCCATTGCATTCCATTCGGGTCCATTCCATTCCATTCGGTTCCATTCCGTTCCATTCCATTCGGGTCAATTCCGTTCCATTCCATTCCATTCCTGTCCATTCCATTCCGTTCCATTCCTTTCGGGTCCATTCCATTCAATTCCGTTCCATTCCATTCCATTCGGGTCCATTCCATTCCATTCGGGTCCATTCCATTCCATTCAGGTCCATTGCATTAAATTCCATTCCATTCCGTTCCATTCGGGTCCATTCCATTCCATTCGGGTCCATTCCATTCCATTCCATTCCATTCGGGTCCCTTCCGTTCCATTCCATTCCATTCGGGTCCGTTCCGTTCCATTCCATTCCATTCGGGTCCGTTCCATTCCATTCCATTCCACTCGGGTCCGTTCCGTTCCATTCCATTCCATTCGTTTCCGTTCCATTCCATTCCATTCCATTCGGTTCCATTCCTTTCCATTCCATTCCATTCGGGTCCCTTCCGTTCCATTCCAATCCATTCGTGTAGATTCCCTTCCATTCCATTCCATTCGTGTCCCTTCCTTTCCATTCCATTCCATTCGGGTCCATTCCATTCCATTCCATTCCATTCGGGTCCATTCCATGACATTCCATTCCATTCGTGTGCATTCCATTCCATTCCGTTCCATTCGGGTCCATTCCATTCCATTCCATTCCATTCCATTCCGGTCCATTCGGGTCCATTCCATTCCATTCCATTCGTGTCCAGTCCATTCCATTCCCTTTCATTCGGTTCCATTCCACTCCATTCAGGTCCATTCCATTCGGGTCCATTCCATTCCATTCGGGTCCGTTCCATTCCATTCCATTCCATTCCATTCGGGTCCATTCCGTTCCATTCCATTCCATTCGGGTCCATTCCATTCCATTCCGTTCCATTCCATTCCATTCCGGTCCATTCCATTCCATTCCATTCCTTTCGGGTACGTTCCGTTCCATTCCATTCCATTCTGGTCCATTCCATTCCATTCCACTCGGGTCCATTCCATTCCATTCCATTCCATTCGGGTCCACTCCATTCCATTCCATTCCACTCGGGTCCAATCCATTCCATTCCATTCCATTCGTTTCAATTCCTTTCCATTCCATTCCATTCGGGTCCTTTCCATTCCATTCGGGTCCATTTCGTTCCATTCCATTCCATTCGGTTCCATTCCGCTCTATTCCATTCCATTCGGGTCCATTCCGTTCCATTCCATTCCATTAGTTTCCCTTCCGTTCCATTCCATTCCATTCGAGTCCATTCCGTTCCCTTCCGTTCCATTCGGGTCCATTCCGTTCCATTCCATTACATTCGGGTCCGTTCCGTTGCATTCCGTTCCATTCGGGTCCGTTCCATTCCATTCCATTCCATTCCGGTCCATTCCGTTCCATTCCATTCCATTCGGGTCCATTCCATTCCATTCCATTCCATTCGGGTACGTTCCGTTCCATTCCATTCCATTCTGGTCCATTCCATTCCATTCCACTCGGGTCCATTCCATTCCATTCCTTTCCATTCGGGTCCATTCCATTCCATTCCATTCCATTCCACTCAGGTCCATTCCATTGCATTCCATTGCATTCCATTCGTTTCCATTCCATTCCATTCCATTCCATTCGGGTCCTTTCCATTCCATTCGGGTCCATTTCGTTCCATTCCATTCCATTCGGTTCCATTCTGCTCTATTCCATTCCATTCGTGTCCATTCCGTTCCATTCCATTCCATTAGTTTCCCTTCCGTTCCATTCCATTCCATTTGAGTCCATTCCGTTCCCTTCCGTTCCATTCGGGTCCATTCCATTCCATTCCATTACATTCGAGTCCGTTCCGCTGTATTCCGTTCAATTCAGGTCCGTTCCATTCAATTCCATTTCATTCGGTTCTGTTCCGTTCCATTCCATTCCATTGGGTTCCGTTCTGTTCCATTACATTACATTCCATTCGGGTCCGTTCCCTTCCATTCCATTCCATTCGGGTCCATGTCGTTGCATTTCATTCCATTCGGGTCCATTTCGTTCCATTACATTCCATTCGGGTCGATGCCATTCCATTCCATTCCATTGAGGTCCACTCCATTCCATTCGGGTCCATTCCATTCCATTCCATTACATTCCATATCATTCCATTCCAGTCCATTCCATTCCATTCCACTCAATTCCATTCCATTTCATTCGGGTCCATTCCATTCCATTCCGTTCCATTCGGGTCCATTCCGTTCCATTCAGGTCCATCCCATTGCATTCCATTCCATTCCATTCCATTCTGGTCCATTGCATTCCATTCCATTCCTTTCAGGAAAATTCCATTCAATTCCGTTCCATTCCATTCCATTCGGTTCCATTCCATTCCATTCCATTCCATTAAGGTCCTTTCCATTCCATTCAATTCCATTCCGTTCGGGTCCATTCCGTTCCATTCCATTCCATTCGGGTCCATTCCTTTCCATTCCATTCCATTCGGGTCCGTTCCGTTCCATTCCATTCCATTCGGGTCCGTTCCGTTCCATTCCATTCGGGTCCGTTCCGTTCCATTCCATTCCATTCGGGTCCATTCCGTTCCACTCCATTCCATTCGGTCCGTTCCGTTCCATTCCACTTCTTTCGGGTCCGTTCCATTCCATTCCATTCCATTCGGGTCCATTCCATTCCATTCCATTTCTTTCGGGTCCTTTCCGTTCCATTCCATTCCATTCGGTTCCCTTCCCTTCCATTCCATTCCATTCGGGTCCATGCCGTTGCATTTCATCCCATTCGGGTCCATTCCATTCCATTACATTCCATTCGGGTCCATGCCATTCCATTCCGTTGCATTGAGGTCCATTCCTTGCCACTCGGGTCCATTCCATTCCATTCCATTCCGGTCCATTCCATTCCATTCCATTCAACTCCATTCCATTCCATTCTGGTCCATTCCTTGCCATTCCGTTCCATTCGGGTCCATTGCATTCCATTCGTGTCCATCCCATTCCATTCCATTCCATTCCATTTCATTCCCTTCCGGTCCATTCCATTCAATTCCATTCAGGTCCATTCCATTCTATTCCATTCGGGTCCATTCTATTCCATTCCGCTCCATTCCATTCCATTCCATTCCATTCCATTCAGGTCCATTCCATTCCATTCCATTCCATTGCATTCCGATCCATTCCATTCCATTCCATTCCATTCCATTCTGGTCCATTGCATTCCATTCCATTCCTTTCAGGTAAATTCCATTCAATTCCGTTCCATTCCATTCCATTCCATTCCATTCGGTTCCATTCCATTCCATTCCATTCCATTAAGGTCCTTTCCATTCCATTCAATTCCATTCCGTTCGGGTCCATTCCGTTCCATTCCATTGCATTCGGGTCCATTCCTTTCCATTCCATTCCATTCGGGTCCGTTCCGTTCCATTCCATTCCATTCGGGTCCGTTCCGTTCCATTCCATTCGGGTCCGTTCCGTTCCATTCCATTCCATTCGGGTCCATTCCGTTCCACTCCATTCCATTCGGTCCGTTCCGTTCCATTCCACTTCTTTCGGGTCCGTTCCATTCCATTCCATTCCATTCGGGTCCATTCCATTCCATTCCATTTCTTTCGGGTCCTTTCCGTTCCATTCCATTCCATTCGGTTCCCTTCCCTTCCATTCCATTCCATTCGGGTCCATGCCGTTGCATTTCATCCCATTCGGGTCCATTCCATTCCATTACATTCCATTCGGGTCCATGCCATTCCATTCCGTTGCATTGAGGTCCATTCCTTGCCACTCGGGTCCATTCCATTCCATTCCATTCCGGTCCATTCCATTCCATTCCATTCAACTCCATTCCATTCCATTCTGGTCCATTCCTTTCCATTCCGTTCCATTCGGGTCCATTGCATTCCATTCGTGTCCATCCCATTCCATTCCATTCCATTCCATTTCATTCCCTTCCGGTCCATTCCATTCAATTCCATTCAGGTCCATTCCATTCTATTCCATTCGGGTCCATTCTATTCCATTCCGCTCCATTCCATTCCATTCCATTCCATTCCATTCAGGTCCATTCCATTCCATTCCATTCCATTGCATTCCGATCCATTCCATTCCGTTCCATTCCATTCCATTCGGGTCCATTCCGTTCCACTCCATTCCATTCGGTCCGTTCCGTTCCATTCCACATCTTTCGGGTCCGTTCCATTCCATTCCATTCCATTCGGGTCCATTCCATTCCATTCCATTTCTTTCGGGTCCTTTCCGTTCCATTCCATTCCATTCGGTTCCCTTCCCTTCCATTCCATTCCATTCGGGTCCATGCCGTTGCATTTCATCCCATTCGGGTCCATTCCATTCCATTACATTCCATTCGGGTCCATGCCATTCCATTCCGTTGCATTGAGGTCCATTCCTTTCCACTCGGGTCCATTCCATTCCATTCCATTCGGGTCCATTCCATTCCATTCAGGTCCATTGCATTAAATTCCATTCCATTCCGTTCCATTCGGGTCCATTCCATTCCATTCGGGTCCATTCCATTCCATTCCATTCCATTCGGGTCCGTTCCGTTCCATTCAATTCCATTCGGGTCCGTTCCATTCCATTCCATTCCACTCGGGTCCGTTCCGTTCCATTCCATTTCATTCGTTTCCGTTCCGTTCCATTCCATTCCATTCGGTTCCATTCCTTTCCATTCCATTCCATTCGGGTCCCTTCCGTTCCATTCCAATCCATTCGTGTAGATTCCGTTCCATTCCATTCCATTCGTGTCCCTTCCTTTCCATTCCATTCCATTCGGGTCCATTCCATTCCATTCCATTCCATTCGGGTCCATTCCATGACATTCCATTCCATTCGTGTGCATTCCATTCCATTCCGTTCCATTCGGGTCCATTCCATTCCATTCCATTCCATTCCATTCCGGTCCATTCGGGTCCATTCCATTCCATTCCATTCGTGTCCAGTCCATTCCATTCCCTTTCATTCGGTTCCATTCCACTCCATTCAGGTCCATTCCATTCGGGTCCATTCCATTCCAATCCATTCCATTCGGGTCCGTTCCATTCCATTCCATTCCATTCGGGTCCATTCCGTTCCATTCCATTCCATTCGGGTCCATTCCATTCCATTCCGTTCCATTCCATTCCATTCCGGTCCATTCCATTCCATTCCATTCCTTTCGGGTACGTTCCGTTCCATTCCATTCCATTCTGGTCCATTCCATTCCATTCCACTCGGGTCCATTCCATTCCATTCCATTCCATTCGGGTCCATTCCATTCCATTCCATTCCACTCGGGTCCAATCCATTCCATTCCATTCCATTCCATTCCATTCGTTTCAATTCCTTTCCATTCCATTCCATTCGGGTCCTTTCCATTCCATTCGGGTCGATTTCGTTCCATTCCATTCCATTCGGTTCCATTCCGCTCTATTCCATTCCATTCGGGTCCATTCCGTTCCATTCCATTCCATTAGTTTCCCTTCCGTTCCATTCCATTCCATTCGAGTCCATTCCGTTCCCTTCCGTTCCATTCGGGTCCATTCCGTTCCATTCCATTACATTCGGGTCCGTTCCGTTGCATTCCGTCCCATTCGGGTCCGTTCCATTCCATTCCATTCCATTCGGGTCCATTCCGTTCCATTCCATTCCATTCGGGTCCATTCCATTCCATTCCTTTCCATTCCATTCCATTCCGGTCCATTCCATTCCATTCCATTCCTTTCGGGTACGTTCCGTTCCATTCCATTCCATTCTGGTCCATTCCATTCCATTCCACTCGGGTCCATTCCATTCCATTCCATTCCATTCGGGTCCATTCCATTCCATTCCATTCCACTCAGGTCCATTCCATTGCATTCCATTGCATTCCATTCGTTTCCATTCCATTCCATTCCATTCCATTCGGGTCCTTTCCATTCCATTCGGGTCCATTTCGTTCCATTCCATTCCATTCGGTTCCATTCCGCTCTATTCCATTCCATTCGTGTCCATTCCGTTCCATTCCATTCCATTAGTTTCCCTTCCGTTCCATTCCATTCCATTTGAGTCCATTCCGTTCCCTTCCGTTCCATTCGGGTCCATTCCATTCCATTCCATTACATTCGAGTCCGTTCCGCTGTATTCCGTTCCATTCAGGTCCGTTCCATTCAATTCCATTTCATTCGGTTCTGTTCCGTTCCATTCCATTCCATTGGGTTCCGTTCTGTTCCATTCCATTACATTCCATTCGGGTCCGTTCCCTTCCATTCCATTCCATTCGGGTCCATGCCGTTGCATTTCATTCCATTTGGGTCCATTTCGTTCCATTACTTTCCATTCGGGTCGATGCCATTCCATTCCATTCCATTGAGGTCCACTCCATTCCATTCGGGTCCATTCCATTCCATTCCACTACATTACATTCCATTCCATACCAGTCCATTCCATTCCATTCCACTCAATTCCATTCCATTTCATTCGGGTCCATTCCATTCCATTCCATTTCATTCGGGTCCATTCCGTACCATTCAGGTCCATCCCATTGCATTCCATTCCATTCCATTCCATTCCGGTCCATTCCATTCCATTCCATTCCTTTCAGGTAAATTCCTTTCAATTCCGTTCCATTCCATTCCATTCCATTCCACTCGGGTCCCTTCCTTTCCATTGCATTCCATTCGTGTCCCTTCCGTTCCATTCCATTCCATTCGGGTCCATTCCGTTCCATTCCATTCCATTCGGGACCATTCCTTTCCATTGCATTCCATTCCATTCCATTCCATTCCATTCCATTCCATTCCATTCCTTTCGGGTCCATTCCATTCAATTCCGTTCCATTCCATTCCATTCGCGTCCATTCCATTCCATTTCATTCCCTTCCGGTCCATTCCATTCAATTCCATTCAGGTCCATTCCATTCTATTCCATTCGGGTCCATTCTATTCCATTCCGCTCCATTCCATTCCATTCCATTCCATTCAGGTCCATTCCATTCCATTCCATTCCATTGCATTCCGATCCATTCCATTCCGTTCCATTCCATTCCATTCGGGTCCATTCCGTTCCACTCCATTCCATTCGGTCCATTCCGTTCCATTCCACTTCTTTCGGGTCCGTTCCATTCCATTCCATTCCATTCGGGTCCATTCCATTCCATTCCATTTCTTTCGGGTCCTTTCCGTTCCATTCCATTCCATTCGGTTCCCTTCCCTTCCATTCCATTCCATTCGGGTCCATGCCGTTGCATTTCATCCCATTCGGGTCCATTCCTTTCCATTACATTCCATTCGGGTCCATGCCATTCCATTCCGTTGCATTGAGGTCCATTCCTTGCCACTCGGGTCCATTCCATTCCATTCCATTCCGGTCCATTCCATTCCATTCCATTCAACTCCATTCCATTCCATTCTGGTCCATTCCTTTCCATTCCGTTCCATTCGGGTCCATTGCATTCCATTCGTGTCCATCCCATTCCATTCCATTCCATTCCATTCCATTCCATTCCGGTCCATTCCATTCCATTCCATTCCTTTCAGGTCCATTCCATTCAATTCCACTCCATTCCATTCCATTCAATTCCATTCGGGTCCATTTCATTCCATTCCATTCCATTCCGGTCCATTCCATTCCATTCCATTCAATACCATTCCGTTCCATTCGGGTCCATTCCATTCCATTCCATTCCATTCTGGTCCTTTCCATTCCATTCCATTCCATTCCATTCCATTCCATTCCATTCCATTCCATTCCATTCCATTCCATTCCATCCCATTCCATTGCATTCCATTCGGGTCCATTCCATTCCATTCGGTTCCATTCCGTTCCATTCCATTCGGGTCAATTCCGTTCCATTCCATTCCATTCGGGTCCATTCCTTTCCATTCCATTCCATTCGTGTCCTTTCCGATCCATTCCGTTCCATTCAGGTCCATTCCGTTCCCTTCCGTTCCATTCGGGTCCATTCCGTTCCATTCCATTCCATTCCATTCGGGTCCATTTCGTTCCATTCTGTCCCATTCGGGTCCGTACCGTTCCATTCCATTCCATTCGGGACTGTTCCATACCATTCCATTCCATTTTGTTCAGTTCTGTTCCATTCCATTCCATTCTGGTCCGTTACCTTCCATTCCATTCCATACGGGTCCATTCCATTCCATTCCGTTCCACTGAGGTTCATTCCATTCCGTTCGGGTCCATTCCATTCCATTTTGTCCATTGCATTCCATTCGGTTCCGTTAACTTCCACTCAATTCCATTCGGGTCCATTCCATTGCATTTCATTCCATTCGGGTCCATTCCGTTCCATTGCATTCCATTCGGGTCCATTCAATTCCATTCCATTCCATTCGGGTCCATTCCATGACATTCCATTCCATTCGTGTGCATTCCATTCCATTCCGTTCCATTCGGGTCCATTCCATTCCATTCCATTCCGGTCCATTCCATTCCATTCCATTCCATTCCGGTCCATTCGGGTCCATTCCATTCCATTCCATTCGTGTCCATTCCATTCCATTCCGTTTCATTCGGTTCCATTCCACTCCATTCAGGTCCATTCCATTCCATTCCATTCAGTTCCATTCCATTCCTTTCGTGTCCATTCCTTTCCATTCCATTCCATTCGGGTCCGTTCCTTTCCATTCCATTCCATTCGGGTCCATTCCGTTCCATTCCATTCCATTCCGGTCCATTCCATTCCATTCCATTCCTTTCGGGTACGTTCCGTTCCATTCCATTCCATTCTGGTCCATTCCATTCCATTCCACTCGGGTCCATTCCATTCCATTCCATTCCATTCGGGTCCATTCCATTCCATTCCATTCCACTCGGGTCCATTCCATCCCATTCCATTCGATTCCATTCGTTTCCATTCCATTCCATTCCATTCCATTCGGGTACTTTCCATTCCATTCGGGTCCATTCCGTTCCATTCCATTCCATTCGGTTCCATTCCGCTCTATTCCATTCCATTCGGGTCCATTCCGTTCCATTCCATTCCATTAGTTTCCCTTCCGTTCCATTCCATTCCATTCCATTCGGGTCCATTCCGTTTCATTCCATTACATTCGGGTCCGTTCCGTTGCATTCCGTTCCATTCGGGTCCGTTCCATTCCATTCCATTCCATTCGGGTCTGTTCCGTTCCATTCCATTCCATTGGGTTCCGTTCTGTTCCATTCCATTACATTCCATTCGGGTCCGTTCCCTTCCATTCCATTCCATTCGGGACCATGCCGTTGCATTTCATTCCATTCGGGTCCATTTCATTCCATTACATTCCATTCGGGTCGATGCCATTCCATTCCATTCCATTGAGGTCCACTCCATTCCATTCGGGTCCATTCCATTCCATTCCACTACATTACATTCCATTCCATACCAGTCCATTCCATTCCATTCCACTCAATTCCATTCCATTTCATTCGGGTCCATTCCATTCCATTCCATTCCATTCGGGTCCATTCCGTTCCATTCAGGTCCATCCCATTGCATTCCATTCCATTCCATTCCATTCCGGTCCATTCCATTCCATTCCATTCCTTTCAGGTAAATTCCATTCAATTCCGTTCCATTCCATTCCATTCCATTCCACTCGGGTCCCTTCCTTTCCATTGCACTCCATTCGTGTCCCTTCCGTTCCATTCCATTCCATTCGGGTCCATTCCGTTCCATTCCATTCCATTCGGGTCCATTCCTTTCCATTGCATTCCATTCCATTCCATTCCATTCCATTCCATTCCATTCCATTCCATTCCTTTCGGGTCCATTCCATTCAATTCCGTTCCATTCCATTCCATTCGCGTCCATTCCATTCCATTTCATTCCCTTCCGGTCCATTCCATTCAATTCCATTCAGGTCCATTCCATTCTATTCCATTCGGGTCCATTCTATTCCATTCCGCTCCATTCCATTCCATTCCATTCCATTCCATTCAGGTCCATTCCATTCCATTCCATTCCATTGCATTCCGATCCATTCCATTCCGTTCCATTCCATTCCATTCGGGTCCATTCCGTTCCACTCCATTCCATTCGGTCCGTTCCGTTCCATTCCACTTCTTTCGGGTCCGTTCCATTCCATTCCATTCCATTCGGGTCCATTCCATTCCATTCCATTTCTTTTGGGTCCTTTCCGTTCCATTCCATTCCATTCGGTTCCCTTCCCTTCCATTCCATTCCATTCGGGTCCATGCCGTTGCATTTCATCCCATTCGGGTCCATTCCATTCCATTACATTCCATTCGGGTCCATGCCATTCCATTCCGTTGCATTGAGGTCCATTCCTTGCCACTCGGGTCCATTCCATTCCATTCCATTCCGGTCCATTCCATTCCATTCCATTCAACTCCATTCCATTCCATTCTGGTCCATTCCTTTCCATTCCGTTCCATTCGGGTCCATTGCATTCCATTCGTGTCCATCCCATTCCATTCCATTCCATTCCGGTCCATTCCATTCCATTCCATTCCTTTCAGGTCCATTCCATTCAATTCCACTCCATTCCATTCCATTCAATTCCATTCGGGTCCATTTCATTCCATTCCATTCCATTCCGATCCATTCCATTCCATTCCATTCAATACCATTCCGTTCCATTCGGGTCCATTCCATTCCATTCCATTCCATTCTGGTCCTTTCCATTCCATTCCATTCCATTCCATTCCATTCCATTCCATTCCATCCCATTCCATTGCATTCCATTCGGGTCCATTCCATTCCATTCGGTTCCATTCCGTTCCATTCCATTCGGGTCAATTCCGTTCCATTCCATTCCATTCCTGTCCATTCCATTCCGTTCCATTCCTTTCGGGTCCATTCCATTCAATTCCGTTCCATTCCATTCCATTCGGGTCCATTCCATTCCATTCGGGTCCATTCCATTCCATTCAGGTCCATTGCATTAAATTCCATTCCATTCCGTTCCATTCGGGTCCATTCCATTCCATTCGGGTCCATTCCATTCCATTCCATTCCATTCGGGTCCCTTCCGTTCCATTCCATTCCATTCGGGTCCGTTCCGTTCCATTCCATTCCATTCGGGTCCGTTCCATTCCATTCCATTCCACTCGGGTCCGTTCCGTTCCATTCCATTCCATTCGTTTCCGTTCCATTCCATTCCATTCCATTCGGTTCCATTCCTTTCCATTCCATTCCATTCGGGTCCCTTCCGTTCCATTCCAATCCATTCGTGTAGATTCCCTTCCATTCCATTCCATTCGTGTCCCTTCCTTTCCATTCCATTCCATTCGGGTCCATTCCTTTCCATTCCGTTCCATTCGGGTCCATTGCATTCCATTCGTGTCCATCCCATTCCATTCCATTCCATTCCATTCCATTCCATTCCGGTCCATTCCATTCCATTCCATTCCTTTCAGGTCCATTCCATTCAATTCCACTCCATTCCATTCCATTCAATTCCATTCGGGTCCATTTCATTCCATTCCATTCCATTCCGGTCCATTCCATTCCATTCCATTCAATACCATTCCGTTCCATTCGGGTCCATTCCATTCCATTCCATTCCATTCCATTCTGGTCCTTTCCATTCCATTCCATTCCATTCCATTCCATTCCGTTCCATTCCATTCCATTCCATCCCATTCCATTGCATTCCATTCGGGTCCATTCCATTCCATTCGGTTCCATTCCGTTCCATTCCATTCGGGTCAATTCCGTTCCATTCCATTCCATTCGGGTCCATTCCTTTCCATTCCATTCCATTCGTGTCCTTTCCGATCCATTCCGTTCCATTCAGGTCCATTCCGTTCCATTCCGTTCCATTCGGGTCCATTCCGTTCCATTCCATTCCATTCCATTCGGGTCCATTTCGTTCCATTCTGTCCCATTCGGGTCCGTACCGTTCCATTCCATTCCATTCGGGACTGTTCCATACCATTCCATTCCATTTTGTTCAGTTCTGTTCCATTCCATTCCATTCTGGTCCGTTACCTTCCATTCCATTCCATACGGGTCCATTCCATTCCATTCCGTTCCACTGAGGTTCATTCCATTCCGTTCGGGTCCATTCCATTCCATTTTGTCCATTGCATTCCATTCGGTTCCGTTAACTTCCACTCAATTCCATTCGGGTCCATTCCATTGCATTTCATTCCATTCGGGTCCATTCCGTTCCATTGCATTCCATTCGGGTCCATTCAATTCCATTCCATTCCATTCGGGTCCATTCCATGACATTCCATTCCATTCGTGTGCATTCCATTCCATTCCGTTCCATTCGGGTCCATTCCATTCCATTCCATTCTGGTCCATTCCATTCCATTCCATTCCATTCCGGTCCATTCGGGTCCATTCCATTCCATTCCATTCGTGTCCATTCCATTCCATTCCGTTTCATTCGGTTCCATTCCACTCCATTCAGGTCCATTCCATTCCATTCCATTCAGTTCCATTCCATTCCTTTCGTGTCCATTCCTTTCCATTCCATTCCATTCGGGTCCGTTCCATTCCATTCCATTCCATTCGGGTCCATTCCGTTCCATTCCATTCCATTCCGGTCCATTCCATTCCATTCCATTCCTTTCGGGTACGTTCCGTTCCATTCCATTCCATTCTGGTCCATTCCATTCCATTCCACTCGTGTCCATTCCATTCCATTCCATTCCATTCGGGTCCATTCCATTCCATTCCATTCCACTCGGGTCCATTCCATCCCATTCCATTCGATTCCATTCGTTTCCATTCCATTCCATTCCATTCCATTCGGGTACTTTCCATTCCATTCGGGTCCATTCCGTTCCATTCCATTCCATTCGGTTCCATTCCGCTCTATTCCATTCCATTCGGGTCCATTCCGTTCCATTCCATTCCATTAGTTTCCCTTCCGTTCCATTCCATTCCATTCCATTCGGGTCCATTCCGTTTCATTCCATTACATTCGGGTCCGTTCCGTTGCATTCCGTTCCATTCGGGTCCGTTCCATTCCATTCCATTCCATTCGGGTCTGTTCCGTTCCATTCCATTCCATTGGGTTCCGTTCTGTTCCATTCCATTACATTCCATTCGGGTCCGTTCCCTTCCATTCCATTCCATTCGGGACCATGCCGTTGCATTTCATTCCATTCGGGTCCATTTCATTCCATTACATTCCATTCGGGTCGATGCCATTCCATTCCATTCCATTGAGGTCCACTCCATTCCATTCGGGTCCATTCCATTCCATTCCACTACATTACATTCCATTCCATACCAGTCCATTCCATTCCATTCCACTCAATTCCATTCCATTTCATTCGGGTCCATTCCATTCCATTCCATTCCATTCGGGTCCATTCCGTTCCATTCAGGTCCATCCCATTGCATTCCATTCCATTCCATTCCATTCCGGTCCATTCCATTCCATTCCATTCCTTTCAGGTAAATTCCATTCAATTCCGTTCCATTCCATTCCATTCCATTCCACTCGGGTCCCTTCCTTTCCATTGCACTCCATTCGTGTCCCTTCCGTTCCATTCCATTCCATTCGGGTCCATTCCGTTCCATTCCATTCCATTCGGGTCCATTCCTTTCCATTGCATTCCATTCCATTCCATTCCATTCCATTCCATTCCATTCCATTCCATTCCTTTCGGGTCCATTCCATTCAATTCCGTTCCATTCCATTCCATTCGCGTCCATTCCATTCCATTTCATTCCCTTCCGGTCCATTCCATTCAATTCCATTCAGGTCCATTCCATTCTATTCCATTCGGGTCCATTCTATTCCATTCCGCTCCATTCCATTCCTTTCCATTCCATTCCATTCAGGTCCATTCCATTCCATTCCATTCCATTGCATTCCGATCCATTCCATTCCGTTCCATTCCATTCCATTCGGGTCCATTCCGTTCCACTCCATTCCATTCGGTCCGTTCCGTTCCATTCCACTTCTTTCGGGTCCGTTCCATTCCATTCCATTCCATTCGGGTCCATTCCATTCCATTCCATTTCTTTTGGGTCCTTTCCGTTCCATTCCATTCCATTCGGTTCCCTTCCCTTCCATTCCATTCCATTCGGGTCCATGCCGTTGCATTTCATCCCATTCGGGTCCATTCCATTCCATTACATTCCATTCGGGTCCATGCCATTCCATTCCGTTGCATTGAGGTCCATTCCTTGCCACTCGGGTCCATTCCATTCCATTCCATTCCGGTCCATTCCATTCCATTCCATTCAACTCCATTCCATTCCATTCTGGTCCATTCCTTTCCATTCCGTTCCATTCGGGTCCATTGCATTCCATTCGTGTCCATCCCATTCCATTCCATTCCATTCCGGTCCATTCCATTCCATTCCATTCCTTTCAGGTCCATTCCATTCAATTCCACTCCATTCCATTCCATTCAATTCCATTCGGGTCCATTTCATTCCATTCCATTCCATTCCGGTCCATTCCATTCCATTCCATTCAATACCATTCCGTTCCATTCGGGTCCATTCCATTCCATTCCATTCCATTCTGGTCCTTTCCATTCCATTCCATTCCATTCCATTCCATTCCATTCCATTCCATTCCATCCCATTCCATTGCATTCCATTCGGGTCCATTCCATTCCATTCGGTTCCATTCCGTTCCATTCCATTCGGGTCAATTCCGTTCCATTCCATTCCATTCCTGTCCATTCCATTCCGTTCCATTCCTTTCGGGTCCATTCCATTCAATTCCGTTCCATTCCATTCCATTCCATTCGGGTCCATTCCATTCCATTCGGGTCCATTCCATTCCATTCAGGTCCATTGCATTAAATTCCATTCCATTCCGTTCCATTCGGGTCCATTCCATTCCATTCGGGTCCATTCCATTCCATTCCATTCCATTCGGGTCCCTTCCGTTCCATTCCATTCCATTCGGGTCCGTTCCGTTCCATTCCATTCCATTCGGGTCCGTTCCATTCCATTCCATTCCACTCGGGTCCGTTCCATTCCATTCCATTCCATTCGTTTCCGTTCCATTCCATTCCATTCCATTCGGTTCCATTCCTTTCCATTCCATTCCATTCGGGTCCCTTCCGTTCCATTCCAATCCATTCGTGTAGATTCCCTTCCATTCCATTCCATTCGTGTCCCTTCCTTTCCATTCCATTCCATTCGGGTCCATTCCTTTCTATTCCGTTCCATTCGGGTCCATTGCATTCCATTCGTGTCCATCCCATTCCATTCCATTCCATTCCATTCCATTCCATTCCGGTCCATTCCATTCCATTCCATTCCTTTCAGGTCCATTCCATTCAATTCCACTCCATTCCATTCCATTCAATTCCATTCGGGTCCATTTCATTCCATTCCATTCCATTCCGGTCCATTCCATTCCATTCCATTCAATACCATTCCGTTCCATTCGGGTCCATTCCATTCCATTCCATTCCATTCCATTCTGGTCCTTTCCATTCCATTCCATTCCATTCCATTCCATTCCATTCCATTCCATTCCATTCCATCCCATTCCATTGCATTCCATTCGGGTCCATTCCATTCCATTCGGTTCCATTCCGTTCCATTCCATTCGGGTCAATTCCGTTCCATTCCATTCCATTCGGGTCCATTCCTTTCCATTCCATTCCATTCGTGTCCTTTCCGATCCATTCCGTTCCATTCAGGTCCATTCCGTTCCATTCCGTTCCATTCGGGTCCATTCCGTTCCATTCCATTCCATTCCATTCGGGTCCATTTCGTTCCATTCTGTCCCATTCGGGTCCGTACCGTTCCATTCCATTCCATTCGGGACTGTTCCATACCATTCCATTCCATTTTGTTCAGTTCTGTTCCATTCCATTCCATTCTGGTCCGTTACCTTCCATTCCATTCCATACGGGTCCATTCCATTCCATTCCGTTCCACTGAGGTTCATTCCATTCCGTTCGGGTCCATTCCATTCCATTTTGTCCATTGCATTCCATTCGGTTCCGTTAACTTCCACTCAATTCCATTCGGGTCCATTCCATTGCATTTCATTCCATTCGGGTCCATTCCGTTCCATTGCATTCCATTCGGGTCCATTCAATTCCATTCCATTCCATTCGGGTCCATTCCATGACATTCCATTCCATTCGTGTGCATTCCATTCCATTCCGTTCCATTCGGGTCCATTCCATTCCATTCCATTCCGGTCCATTCCATTCCATTCCATTCCATTCCGGTCCATTCGGGTCCATTCCATTCCATTCCATTCGTGTCCATTCCATTCCATTCTGTTTCATTCGGTTCCATTCCACTCCATTCAGGTCCATTCCATTCCATTCCATTCAGTTCCATTCCATTCCTTTCGTGTCCATTCCTTTCCATTCCATTCCATTCGGGTCCGTTCCATTCCATTCCATTCCATTCGGGTCCATTCCGTTCCATTCCATTCCATTCCGGTCCATTCCATTCCATTCCATTCCTTTCGGGTACGTTCCGTTCCATTCCATTCCATTCTGGTCCATTCCATTCCATTCCACTCGGGTCCATTCCATTCCATTCCATTCCATTCGGGTCCATTCCATTCCATTCCATTCCACTCGGGTCCATTCCATCCCATTCCATTCGATTCCATTCGTTTCCATTCCATTCCATTCCATTCCATTCGGGTACTTTCCATTCCATTCGGGTCCATTCCGTTCCATTCCATTCCATTCGGTTCCATTCCGCTCTATTCCATTCCATTCGGGTCCATTCCGTTCCATTCCATTCCATTAGTTTCCCTTCCGTTCCATTCCATTCCATTCCATTCGGGTCCATTCCGTTTCATTCCATTACATTCGGGTCCGTTCCGTTGCATTCCGTTCCATTCGGGTCCGTTCCATTCCATTCCATTCCATTCGGGTCTGTTCCGTTCCATTCCATTCCATTGGGTTCCGTTCTGTTCCATTCCATTCGGGTCCGTTCCCATCCATTCCATTCCATTCGGGACCATGCCGTTGCATTTCATTCCATTCGGGTCCATTTCATTCCATTACATTCCATTCGGGTCGATGCCATTCCATTCCATTCCATTGAGGTCCACTCCATTCCATTCGGGTCCATTCCATTCCATTCCACTACATTACATTCCATTCCATACCAGTCCATTCCATTCCATTCCACTCAATTCCATTCCATTTCATTCGGGTCCATTCCATTCCATTCCATTCCATTCGGGTCCATTCCGTTCCATTCAGGTCCATCCCATTGCATTCCATTCCATTCCATTCCATTCCGGTCCATTCCATTCCATTCCATTCCTTTCAGGTAAATTCCATTCAATTCCGTTCCATTCCATTCCATTCCATTCCACTCGGGTCCCTTCCTTTCCATTGCACTCCATTCGTGTCCCTTCCGTTCCATTCCATTCCATTCGGGTCCATTCCGTTCCATTCCATTCCATTCCATTCGGGTCCATTCCTTTCCATTGCATTCCATTCCATTCCATTCCATTCCATTCCATTCCATTCCATTCCATTCCTTTCGGGTCCATTCCATTCAATTCCGTTCCATTCCATTCCATTCGCGTCCATTCCATTCCATTTCATTCCCTTCCGGTCCATTCCATTCAATTCCATTCAGGTCCATTCCATTCTATTCCATTCGGGTCCATTCTATTCCATTCCGCTCCATTCCATTCCATTCCATTCCATTCCATTCAGGTCCATTCCATTCCATTCCATTCCATTGCATTCCGATCCATTCCATTCCGTTCCATTCCATTCCATTCGGGTCCATTCCGTTCCACTCCATTCCATTCGGTCCGTTCCGTTCCATTCCACTTCTTTCGGGTCCATTCCATTCCATTCCATTCCATTCGGGTCCATTCCATTCCATTCCATTTCTTTCGGGTCCTTTCCGTTCCATTCCATTCCATTCGGTTCCCTTCCCTTCCATTCCATTCCATTCGGGTCCATGCCGTTGCATTTCATCCCATTCGGGTCCATTCCATTCCATTACATTCCATTCGGGTCCATGCCATTCCATTCCGTTGCATTTAGGTCCATTCCTTGCCACTCGGGTCCATTCCATTCCATTCCATTCCGGTCCATTCCATTCCATTCCATTCAACTCCATTCCATTCCATTCTGGTCCATTCCTTTCCATTCCGTTCCATTCGGGTCCATTGCATTCCATTCGTGTCCATCCCATTCCATTCCATTCCATTCCATTCCATTCCATTCCGGTCCATTCCATTCCATTCCATTCCTTTCAGGTCCATTCCATTCAATTCCACTCCATTCCATTCCATTCAATTCCATTCGGGTCCATTTCATTCCATTCCATTCCATTCCGGTCCATTCCATTCCATTCCATTCAATACCATTCCATTCCATTCGGGTCCATTCCATTCCATTCCATTCCATTCTGGTCCTTTCCATTCCATTCCATTCCATTCCATTCCATTCCATTCCATTCCATTCCATTCCATTCCATTCCATCCCATTCCATTGCATTCCATTCGGGTCCATTCCATTCCATTCGGTTCCATTCCGTTCCATTCCATTCGGGTCAATTCCGTTCCATTCCATTCCATTCCTGTCCTTTCCATTCCGTTCCATTCCTTTCGGGTCCATTCCATTCAATTCCGTTCCATTCCATTCCATTCGGGTCCATTCCATTCCATTCGGGTCCATTCCATTCCATTCAGGTCCATTGCATTAAATTCCATTCCATTCCGTTCCATTCGGGTCCATTCCATTCCATTCGGGTCCATTCCATTCCATTCCATTCCATTCGGGTCCCTTCCGTTCCATTCCATTCCATTCGGGTCCGTTCCGTTCCATTCCATTCCATTCGGGTCCGTTCCATTCCATTCCATTCCACTCGGGTCCGTTCCGTTCCATTCCATTCCATTCGTTTCCGTTCCATTCCATTCCATTCCATTCGGTTCCATTCCTTTCCATTCCATTCCATTCGGGTCCCTTCCGTTCCATTCCAATCCATTCGTGTAGATTCCCTTCCATTCCATTCCATTCGTGTCCCTTCCTTTCCATTCCATTCCATTCGGGTCCATTCCATTCCATTCCATTCCATTCGGGTCCATTCCATGACATTCCATTCCATTCGTGTGCATTCCATTCCATTCCGTTCCATTCGGGTCCATTCCATTCCATTCCATTCCATTCCATTCCGGTCCATTCGGGTCCATTCCATTCCATTCCATTCGTGTCCAGTCCATTCCATTCCCTTTCATTCGGTTCCATTCCACTCCATTCAGGTCCATTCCATTCGGGTCCATTCCATTCCATTCGGGTCCGTTCCATTCCATTCCATTCCATTCCATTCGGGTCCATTCCGTTCCATTCCATTCCATTCGGGTCCATTCCATTCCATTCCGTTCCATTCCATTCCATTCCGGTCCATTCCATTCCATTCCATTCCTTTCGGGTACGTTCCGTTCCATTCCATTCCATTCTGGTCCATTCCATTCCATTCCACTCGGGTCCATTCCATTCCATTCCATTCCATTCGGGTCCACTCCATTCCATTCCATTCCACTCGGGTCCAATCCATTCCATTCCATTCCATTCGTTTCAATTCCTTTCCATTCCATTCCATTCGGGTCCTTTCCATTCCATTCGGGTCCATTTCGTTCCATTCCATTCCATTCGGTTCCATTCCGCTCTATTCCATTCCATTCGGGTCCATTCCGTTCCATTCCATTCCATTAGTTTCCCTTCCGTTCCATTCCATTCCATTCGAGTCCATTCCGTTCCCTTCCGTTCCATTCGGGTCCATTCCGTTCCATTCCATTACATTCGGGTCCGTTCCGTTGCATTCCGTTCCATTCGGGTCCGTTCCATTCCATTCCATTCCATTCCGGTCCATTCCATTCCATTCCATTCCATTCGGGTCCATTCCATTCCATTCCATTCCATTCGGGTACGTTCCGTTCCATTCCATTCCATTCTGGTCCATTCCATTCCATTCCACTCGGGTCCATTCCATTCCATTCCTTTCCATTCGTGTCCATTCCATTCCATTCCATTCCATTCCACTCAGGTCCATTCCATTGCATTCCATTGCATTCCATTCGTTTCCATTCCATTCCATTCCATTCCATTCGGGTCCTTTCCATTCCATTCGGGTCCATTTCGTTCCATTCCATTCCATTCGGTTCCATTCTGCTCTATTCCATTCCATTCGTGTCCATTCCGTTCCATTCCATTCCATTAGTTTCCCTTCCGTTCCATTCCATTCCATTTGAGTCCATTCCGTTCCCTTCCGTTCCATTCGGGTCCATTCCATTCCATTCCATTACATTCGAGTCCGTTCCGCTGTATTCCGTTCAATTCAGGTCCGTTCCATTCAATTCCATTTCATTCGGTTCTGTTCCGTTCCATTCCATTCCATTGGGTTCCGTTCTGTTCCATTACATTACATTCCATTCGGGTCCGTTCCCTTCCATTCCATTCCATTCGGGTCCATGTCGTTGCATTTCATTCCATTTGGGTCCATTTCGTTCCATTACATTCCATTCGGGTCGATGCCATTCCATTCCATTC
This sequence comes from Gorilla gorilla gorilla, assembly GCF_029281585.2. Classification (NCBI taxonomy): domain Eukaryota; kingdom Metazoa; phylum Chordata; class Mammalia; order Primates; family Hominidae; genus Gorilla; species Gorilla gorilla. The sequence goes on from NC_073239.2 coordinate 61,978,093, forward strand.
CATTGAGGTCCACTCCATTCCATTCGGGTCCATTCCATTCCATTCCATTACATTCCATATCATTCCATTCCAGTCCATTCCATTCCATTCCACTCAATTCCATTCCATTTCATTCGGGTCCATTCCATTCCATTCCGTTCCATTCGGGTCCATTCCGTTCCATTCGGGTCCATCCCATTGCATTCCATTCCATTCCATTCCATTCTGGTCCATTGCATTCCATTCCATTCCTTTCAGGAAAATTCCATTCAATTCCGTTCCATTCCATTCCATTCGGTTCCATTCCATTCCATTCCATTCCATTAAGGTCCTTTCCATTCCATTCAATTCCATTCCGTTCGGGTCCATTCCGTTCCATTCCATTCCATTCGGGTCCATTCCTTTCCATTCCATTCCATTCGGGTCCGTTCCGTTCCATTCCATTCCATTCGGGTCCGTTCCGTTCCATTCCATTCGGGTCCGTTCCGTTCCATTCCATTCCATTCGGGTCCATTCCGTTCCACTCCATTCCATTCGGTCCGTTCCGTTCCATTCCACTTCTTTCGGGTCCGTTCCATTCCATTCCATTCCATTCGGGTCCATTCCATTCCATTCCATTTCTTTCGGGTCCTTTCCGTTCCATTCCATTCCATTCGGTTCCCTTCCCTTCCATTCCATTCCATTCGGGTCCATGCCGTTGCATTTCATCCCATTCGGGTCCATTCCATTCCATTACATTCCATTCGGGTCCATGCCATTCCATTCCGTTGCATTGAGGTCCATTCCTTGCCACTCGGGTCCATTCCATTCCATTCCATTCCGGTCCATTCCATTCCATTCCATTCAACTCCATTCCATTCCATTCTGGTCCATTCCTTTCCATTCCGTTCCATTCGGGTCCATTGCATTCCATTCGTGTCCATCCCATTCCATTCCATTCCATTCCATTTCATTCCCTTCCGGTCCATTCCATTCAATTCCATTCAGGTCCATTCCATTCTATTCCATTCGGGTCCATTCTATTCCATTCCGCTCCATTCCATTCCATTCCATTCCATTCCATTCAGGTCCATTCCATTCCATTCCATTCCATTGCATTCCGATCCATTCCATTCCATTCCATTCTGGTCCATTGCATTCCATTCCATTCCTTTCAGGTAAATTCCATTCAATTCCGTTCCATTCCATTCCATTCCATTCCATTCGGTTCCATTCCATTCCATTCCATTCCATTAAGGTCCATTCCATTCCATTCAATTCCATTCCGTTCGGGTCCATTCCGTTCCATTCCATTCCATTCGGGTCCATTCCTTTCCATTCCATTCCATTCGGGTCCGTTCCGTTCCATTCCATTCCATTCGGGTCCGTTCCGTTCCATTCCATTCGGGTCCGTTCCGTTCCATTCCATTCCATTCGGGTCCATTCCGTTCCACTCCATTCCATTCGGTCCGTTCCGTTCCATTCCACTTCTTTCGGGTCCGTTCCATTCCATTCCATTCCATTCGGGTCCATTCCATTCCATTCCATTTCTTTCGGGTCCTTTCCGTTCCATTCCATTCCATTCGGTTCCCTTCCCTTCCATTCCATTCCATTCGGGTCCATGCCGTTGCATTTCATCCCATTCGGGTCCATTCCATTCCATTACATTCCATTCGGGTCCATGCCATTCCATTCCGTTGCATTGAGGTCCATTCCTTGCCACTCGGGTCCATTCCATTCCATTCCATTCCGGTCCATTCCATTCCATTCCATTCAACTCCATTCCATTCCATTCTGGTCCATTCCTTTCCATTCCATTCCATTCGGGTCCATTGCATTCCATTCGTGTCCATCCCATTCCATTCCATTCCATTCCATTTCATTCCCTTCCGGTCCATTCCATTCAATTCCATTCAGGTCCATTCCATTCTATTCCATTCGGGTCCATTCTATTCCATTCCGCTCCATTCCATTCCATTCCATTCCATTCCATTCAGGTCCATTCCATTCCATTCCATTCCATTGCATTCCGATCCATTCCATTCCGTTCCATTCCATTCCATTCGGGTCCATTCCGTTCCACTCCATTCCATTCGGTCCGTTCCGTTCCATTCCACATCTTTCGGGTCCGTTCCATTCCATTCCATTCCATTCGGGTCCATTCCATTCCATTCCATTTCTTTCGGGTCCTTTCCGTTCCATTCCATTCCATTCGGTTCCCTTCCCTTCCATTCCATTCCATTCGGGTCCATGCCGTTGCATTTCATCCCATTCGGGTCCATTCCATTCCATTACATTCCATTCGGGTCCATGCCATTCCATTCCGTTGCATTGAGGTCCATTCCTTTCCACTCGGGTCCATTCCATTCCATTCCATTCGGGTCCATTCCATTCCATTCAGGTCCATTGCATTAAATTCCATTCCATTCCGTTCCATTCGGGTCCATTCCATTCCATTCGGGTCCATTCCATTCCATTCCATTCCATTCGGGTCCCTTCCTTTCCATTCCATTCCATTCGGGTCCGTTCCGTTCCATTCAATTCCATTCGGGTCCGTTCCATTCCATTCCATTCCACTCGGGTCCGTTCCGTTCCATTCCATTTCATTCGTTTCCGTTCCGTTCCATTCCATTCCTTTCGGTTCCATTCCTTTCCATTCCATTCCATTCGGGTCCCTTCCGTTCCATTCCAATCCATTCGTGTAGATTCCGTTCCATTCCATTCCATTCGTGTCCCTTCCTTTCCATTCCATTCCATTCGGGTCCATTCCATTCCATTCCATTCCATTCGGGTCCATTCCATGACATTCCATTCCATTCGTGTGCATTCCATTCCATTCCGTTCCATTCGGGTCCATTCCATTCCATTCCATTCCATTCCATTCCGGTCCATTCGGGTCCATTCCATTCCATTCCATTCGTGTCCAGTCCATTCCATTCCCTTTCATTCGGTTCCATTCCACTCCATTCAGGTCCATTCCATTCGGGTCCTTTCCATTCCAATCCATTCCATTCGGGTCCGTTCCATTCCATTCCATTCCATTCGGGTCCATTCCGTTCCATTCCATTCCATTCGGGTCCATTCCATTCCATTCCGTTCCATTCCATTCCATTCCGGTCCATTCCATTCCATTCCATTCCTTTCGGGTACGTTCCGTTCCATTCCATTCCATTCTGGTCCATTCCATTCCATTCCACTCGGGTCCATTCCATTCCATTCCATTCCATTCGGGTCCATTCCATTCCATTCCATTCCACTCGGGTCCAATCCATTCCATTCCATTCCATTCCATTCCATTCGTTTCAATTCCTTTCCATTCCATTCCATTCGGGTCCTTTCCATTCCATTCGGGTCGATTTCGTTCCATTCCATTCCATTCGGTTCCATTCCGCTCTATTCCATTCCATTCGGGTCCATTCCGTTCCATTCCATTCCATTAGTTTCCCTTCCGTTCCATTCCATTCCATTCGAGTCCATTCCGTTCCCTTCCGTTCCATTCGGGTCCATTCCGTTCCATTCCATTACATTCGGGTCCGTTCTGTTGCATTCCGTCCCATTCGGGTCCGTTCCATTCCATTCCATTCCATTCGGGTCCATTCCGTTCCATTCCATTCCATTCGGGTCCATTCCATTCCATTCCTTTCCATTCCATTCCATTCCGGTCCATTCCATTCCATTCCATTCCTTTCGGGTACGTTCCGTTCCATTCCATTCCATTCTGGTCCATTCCATTCCATTCCACTCGGGTCCATTCCATTCCATTCCATTCCATTCGGGTCCATTCCATTCCATTCCATTCCACTCAGGTCCATTCCATTGCATTCCATTGCATTCCATTCGTTTCCATTCCATTCCATTCCATTCCATTCGGGTCCTTTCCATTCCATTCGGGTCCATTTCGTTCCATTCCATTCCATTCGGTTCCATTCCGCTCTATTCCATTCCATTCGTGTCCATTCCGTTCCATTCCATTCCATTAGTTTCCCTTCCGTTCCATTCCATTCCATTTGAGTCCATTCCGTTCCCTTCCGTTCCATTCGGGTCCATTCCATTCCATTCCATTACATTCGAGTCCGTTCCGCTGTATTCCGTTCCATTCAGGTCCGTTCCATTCAATTCCATTTCATTCGGTTCTGTTCCGTTCCATTCCATTCCATTGGGTTCCGTTCTGTTCCATTCCATTACATTCCATTCGGGTCCGTTCCCTTCCATTCCATTCCATTCGGGTCCATGCCGTTGCATTTCATTCCATTTGGGTCCATTTCGTTCCATTACTTTCCATTCGGGTCGATGCCATTCCATTCCATTCCATTGAGGTCCACTCCATTCCATTCGGGTCCATTCCATTCCATTCCATTACATTCCATATCATTCCATTCCAGTCCATTCCATTCCATTCCACTCAATTCCATTCCATTTCATTCGGGTCCATTCCATTCCATTCCGTTCCATTCGGGTCCATTCCGTTCCATTCGGGTCCATCCCATTGCATTCCATTCCATTCCATTCCATTCTGGTCCATTGCATTCCATTCCATTCCTTTCAGGTAAATTCCATTCAATTCCGTTCCATTCCATTCCATTCCATTCCATTCGGTTCCATTCCATTCCATTCCATTCCATTAAGGTCCTTTCCATTCCATTCAATTCCATTCCGTTCCAGTCGGGTGCATTCCATTCCATTCCATTCCATTCGGGTCCGTTCCATTCCATTCTATTCAATTGGAGTCCCTTCCGTTCCATTACATTCCATTCGGGTCCTTTGCATTCCATTCCATTCCATTCCATTCCGCTCCATTCCGTTCCATTCCACTCCATTCGGGTCCATTCCGTTCCATTCCATTCCATTCCATTCGTGTCCCTTCCATTCCATTCCATTCCATTCCATTCGGGTCCATTCCGTTCCACTCCATTTCTTTTGGGTCCATTCCGTTCCATTCCATTCCACTCGGGTCCCTTCCATTCCATTCCATTCCATTCGTGTCCCTTCCATTGCATTCCATTCCATTCGGGTCCATTCCATTCCATTCCATTCCATTCGGGTCCATTCCTTTCCATTCCATTCCATTCGGGTCCGTTCCGTTCCATTCCATTCCATTCGGGTCCATTCCGTTCCATTCCATTCCATTCGGGTCCGTTCCGTTCCATTCCATTCCATTCGGGTCCATTCCATTCCATTCCATTTCTTTCGGGTCGTTTCCGTTCCATTCCATTCCATTCGGTTCCCTTCCCTTCCATTCCATTCCATTCGGGTCCATGCCGTTGCATTTCATCCCATTCGGGTCCATTCCATTCCATTACATTCCTTTCGGGTCCATGCCATTCCATTCCGTTGCATTGAGGTCCATTCCTTTCCACTCGGGTCCATTCCATTCCATTCCATTCCGGTCCATTCCATTCCATTCCATTCAACTCCATTCCATTCCATTCTGGTCCATTCCTTTCCATTCCGTTCCATTCGGGTCCATTGCATTCCATTCGTGTCCATCCCATTCCATTCCATTCCATTCCATTCCATTCCATTCCATTCCGGTCCATTCCATTCCATTCCATTCCTTTCAGGTCCATTCCATTCAATTCCACTCCATTCCATTCCATTCAATTCCATTCGGGTCCATTTCATTCCATTCCATTCCATTCCGGTCCATTCCATTCCATTCCATTCAATACCATTCCGTTCCATTCGGGTCCATTCCATTCCATTCCATTCCATTCTGGTCCTTTCCATTCCATTCCATTCCATTCCATTCCATTCCATTCCATTCCATTCCATTCCATTCCATTCCATCCCATTCCATTGCATTCCATTCGGGTCCATTCCATTCCATTCGGTTCCATTCCGTTCCATTCCATTCGGGTCAATTCCGTACCATTCCATTCCATTCCTGTCCATTCCATTCCGTTCCATTCCTTTCGGGTCCATTCCATTCAATTCCGTTCCATTCCATTCCATTCGGGTCCATTCCATTCCATTCGGGTCCATTCCATTCCATTCAGGTCCATTGCATTAAATTCCATTCCATTCCGTTCCGTTCGGGTCCATTCCATTCCATTCGGGTCCATTCCATTCCATTCCATTCCATTCCATTCCATTCGGGTCCCTTCCGTTCCATTCCATTCCATTCGGGTCCATTCCGTTCCATTCCATTCCATTCGGGTCCGTTCCATTCCATTCCATTCCACTCGGGTCCGTTCCGTTCCATTCCATTTCATTCGTTTCCGTTCCGTTCCATTCCATTCCATTCGGTTCCATTCCTTTCCATTCCATTCCATTCGGGTCCCTTCCGTTCCATTCCAATCCATTCGTGTAGATTCCGTTCCATTCCATTCCATTCGTGTCCCTTCCTTTCCATTCCATTCCATTCGGGTCCATTCCATTCCATTCCATTCCATTCGGGTCCATTCCATGACATTCCATTCCATTCGTGTGCATTCCATTCCATTCCGTTCCATTCGGGTCCATTCCATTCCATTCCATTCCATTCCATTCCGGTCCATTCGGGTCCATTCCATTCCATTCCATTCGTGTCCAGTCCATTCCATTCCCTTTCATTCGGTTCCATTCCACTCCATTCAGGTCCATTCCATTCGGGTCCATTCCATTCCATTCCATTCCATTCGGGTCCGTTCCATTCCATTCCATTCCATTCGGGTCCATTCCGTTCCATTCCATTCCATTCGGGTCCATTCCATTCCATTCCGTTCCATTCCATTCCATTCCGGTCCATTCCATTCCATTCCATTCCTTTCGGGTACGTTCCGTTCCATTCCATTCCATTCTGGTCCATTCCATTCCATTCCACTCGGGTCCATTCCATTCCATTCCATTCGGGTCCATTCCATTCCATTCCATTCCACTCGGGTCCAATCCATTCCATTCCATTCCATTCCATTCCATTCGTTTCAATTCCTTTCCAATCCATTCCATTCGGGTCCTTTCCATTCCATTCGGGTCCATTTCATTCCATTCCATTCCATTCGGTTCCATTCCGCTCTATTCCATTCCATTCGGGTCCATTCCGTTCCATTCCATTCCATTAGTTTCCCTTCCGTTCCATTCCATTCCATTCGAGTCCATTCCGTTCCCTTCCGTTCCATTCGGGTCCATTCCGTTCCATTCCATTACATTCGGGTCCGTTCCGTTGCATTCCGTTCCATTCGGGTCCGTTCCATTCCATTCCATTCCATTCGGGTCCATTCCGTTCCATTCCATTCCATTCGGGTCCATTCCATTCCATTCCTTTCCATTCCATTCCATTCCGGTCCATTCCATTCCATTCCATTCCTTTCGGGTACGTTCCGTTCCATTCCATTCCATTCTGGTCCATTCCATTCCATTCCACTCGGGTCCATTCCATTCCATTCCATTCCATTCGGGTCCATTCCATTCCATTCCATTCCATTCCACTCAGGTCCATTCCATTGCATTCCATTGCATTCCATTCGTTTCCATTCCATTCCATTCGGGTCCTTTCCATTCCATTCGGGTCCATTTCATTCCATTCCATTCCATTCGGTTCCATTCCACTCTATTCCATTCCATTCGTGTCCATTCCGTTCCATTCCATTCCATTAGTTTCCCTTCCGTTCCATTCCATTCCATTTGAGTCCATTCCGTTCCCTTCCATTCCATTCGGGTCCATTCCATTCCATTCCATTACATTCGAGTCCGTTCTGCTGTATTCCGTTCCATTCAGGTCCGTTCCATTCAATTCCATTTCATTCGGTTCTGTTCCGTTCCATTCCATTCCATTGGGTTCCGTTCTGTTCCATTCCATTACATTCCATTCGGGTCCTTTCCCTTCCATTCCATTCCATTCGGGTCAATGCCGTTGCATTTCATTCCATTCGGGTCCATTCCGTTCCATTCCATTACATTCGGGTCCGTTCCGTTGCATTCCGTTCCATTCGGGTCCGTTCCATTCCATTCCATTCCATTCCGGTCCATTCCGTTCCATTCCATTCCATTCGGGTCCATTCCATTCCATTCCATTCCATTCGGGTACGTTCCGTTCCATTCCATTCCATTCTGGTCCATTCCATTCCATTCCACTCGGGTCCATTCCATTCCATTCCTTTCCATTCGGGTCCATTCCATTCCATTCCATTCCATTCCACTCAGGTCCATTCCATTGCATTCCATTGCATTCCATTCGTTTCCATTCCATTCCATTCCATTCCATTCGGGTCCTTTCCATTCCATTCGGGTCCATTTCGTTCCATTCCATTCCATTCGGTTCCATTCTGCTCTATTCCATTCCATTCGTGTCCATTCCGTTCCATTCCATTCCATTAGTTTCCCTTCCGTTCCATTCCATTCCATTTGAGTCCATTCCGTTCCCTTCCGTTCCATTCGGGTCCATTCCATTCCATTCCATTACATTCGAGTCCGTTCCGCTGTATTCCGTTCAATTCAGGTCCGTTCCATTCAATTCCATTTCATTCGGTTCTGTTCCGTTCCATTCCATTCCATTGGGTTCCGTTCTGTTCCATTACATTACATTCCATTCGGGTCCGTTCCCTTCCATTCCATTCCATTCGGGTCCATGTCGTTGCATTTCATTCCATTTGGGTCCATTTCGTTCCATTACATTCCATTCGGGTCGATGCCATTCCATTCCATTCCATTGAGGTCCACTCCATTCCATTCGGGTCCATTCCATTCCATTCCATTACATTCCATATCATTCCATTCCAGTCCATTCCATTCCATTCCACTCAATTCCATTCCATTTCATTCGGGTCCATTCCATTCCATTCCGTTCCATTCGGGTCCATTCCGTTCCATTCGGGTCCATCCCATTGCATTCCATTCCATTCCATTCCATTCTGGTCCATTGCATTCCATTCCATTCCTTTCAGGAAAATTCCATTCAATTCCGTTCCATTCCATTCCATTCGGTTCCATTCCATTCCATTCCATTCCATTAAGGTCCTTTCCATTCCATTCAATTCCATTCCGTTCGGGTCCATTCCGTTCCATTCCATTCCATTCGGGTCCATTCCTTTCCATTCCATTCCATTCGGGTCCGTTCCGTTCCATTCCATTCCATTCGGGTCCGTTCCGTTCCATTCCATTCGGGTCCGTTCCGTTCCATTCCATTCCATTCGGGTCCATTCCGTTCCACTCCATTCCATTCGGTCCGTTCCGTTCCATTCCACTTCTTTCGGGTCCGTTCCATTCCATTCCATTCCATTCGGGTCCATTCCATTCCATTCCATTTCTTTCGGGTCCTTTCCGTTCCATTCCATTCCATTCGGTTCCCTTCCCTTCCATTCCATTCCATTCGGGTCCATGCCGTTGCATTTCATCCCATTCGGGTCCATTCCATTCCATTACATTCCATTCGGGTCCATGCCATTCCATTCCGTTGCATTGAGGTCCATTCCTTGCCACTCGGGTCCATTCCATTCCATTCCATTCCGGTCCATTCCATTCCATTCCATTCAACTCCATTCCATTCCATTCTGGTCCATTCCTTTCCATTCCGTTCCATTCGGGTCCATTGCATTCCATTCGTGTCCATCCCATTCCATTCCATTCCATTCCATTTCATTCCCTTCCGGTCCATTCCATTCAATTCCATTCAGGTCCATTCCATTCTATTCCATTCGGGTCCATTCTATTCCATTCCGCTCCATTCCATTCCATTCCATTCCATTCCATTCCATTCAGGTCCATTCCATTCCATTCCATTCCATTGCATTCCGATCCATTCCATTCCATTCCATTCCATTCCATTCTGGTCCATTGCATTCCATTCCATTCCTTTCAGGTAAATTCCATTCAATTCCGTTCCATTCCATTCCATTCCATTCCATTCGGTTCCATTCCATTCCATTCCATTCCATTAAGGTCCTTTCCATTCCATTCAATTCCATTCCGTTCGGGTCCATTCCGTTCCATTCCATTCCATTCGGGTCCATTCCTTTCCATTCCATTCCATTCGGGTCCGTTCCGTTCCATTCCATTCCATTCGGATCCGTTCCGTTCCATTCCATTCGGGTCCGTTCCGTTCCATTCCATTCCATTCGGGTCCATTCCGTTCCACTCCATTCCATTCGGTCCGTTCCGTTCCATTCCACTTCTTTCGGGTCCGTTCCATTCCATTCCATTCCATTCGGGTCCATTCCATTCCATTCCATTTCTTTCGGGTCCTTTCCGTTCCATTCCATTCCATTCGGTTCCCTTCCCTTCCATTCCATTCCATTCGGGTCCATGCCGTTGCATTTCATCCCATTCGGGTCCATTCCATTCCATTACATTCCATTCGGGTCCATGCCATTCCATTCCGTTGCATTGAGGTCCATTCCTTGCCACTCGGGTCCATTCCATTCCATTCCATTCCGGTCCATTCCATTCCATTCCATTCAACTCCATTCCATTCCATTCTGGTCCATTCCTTTCCATTCCGTTCCATTCGGGTCCATTGCATTCCATTCGTGTCCATCCCATTCCATTCCATTCCATTCCATTTCATTCCCTTCCGGTCCATTCCATTCAATTCCATTCAGGTCCATTCCATTCTATTCCATTCGGGTCCATTCTATTCCATTCCGCTCCATTCCATTCCATTCCATTCCATTCCATTCAGGTCCATTCCATTCCATTCCATTCCATTGCATTCCGATCCATTCCATTCCGTTCCATTCCATTCCATTCGGGTCCATTCCGTTCCACTCCATTCCATTCGGTCCGTTCCGTTCCATTCCACATCTTTCGGGTCCGTTCCATTCCATTCCATTCCATTCGGGTCCATTCCATTCCATTCCATTTCTTTCGGGTCCTTTCCGTTCCATTCCATTCCATTCGGTTCCCTTCCCTTCCATTCCATTCCATTCGGGTCCATGCCGTTGCATTTCATCCCATTCGGGTCCATTCCATTCCATTACATTCCATTCGGGTCCATGCCATTCCATTCCGTTGCATTGAGGTCCATTCTTTTCCACTCGGGTCCATTCCATTCCATTCCATTCGGGTCCATTCCATTCCATTCAGGTCCATTGCATTAAATTCCATTCCATTCCGTTCCATTCGGGTCCATTCCATTCCATTCGGGTCCATTCCATTCCATTCCATTCCATTCGGGTCCCTTCCTTTCCATTCCATTCCATTCGGGTCCGTTCCGTTCCATTCAATTCCATTCGGGTCCGTTCCATTCCATTCCATTCCACTCGGGTCCGTTCTGTTCCATTCCATTTCATTCGTTTCCGTTCCGTTCCATTCCATTCCATTCGGTTCCATTCCTTTCCATTCCATTCCATTCGGGTCCCTTCCGTTCCATTCCAATCCATTCGTGTAGATTCCGTTCCATTCCATTCCATTCGTGTCCCTTCCTTTCCATTCCATTCCATTCGGGTCCATTCCATTCCATTCCATTCCATTCGGGTCCATTCCATGACATTCCATTCCATTCGTGTGCATTCCATTCCATTCCGTTCCATTCGGGTCCATTCCATTCCATTCCATTCCATTCCATTCCGGTCCATTCGGGTCCATTCCATTCCATTCCATTCGTGTCCAGTCCATTCCATTCCCTTTCATTCGGTTCCAATCCACTCCATTCAGGTCCATTCCATTCGGGTCCATTCCATTCCAATCCATTCCATTCGGGTCCGTTCCATTCCATTCCATTCCATTCGGGTCCATTCCGTTCCATTCCATTCCATTCGGGTCCATTCCATTCCATTCCGTTCCATTCCATTCCATTCCGGTCCATTCCATTCCATTCCATTCCTTTCGGGTACGTTCCGTTCCATTCCATTCCATTCTGGTCCATTCCATTCCATTCCACTCGGGTCCATTCCATTCCATTCCATTCCATTCGGGTCCATTCCATTCCATTCCATTCCACTCGGGTCCAATCCATTCCATTCCATTCCATTCCATTCCATTCGTTTCAATTCCTTTCCATTCCATTCCATTCGGGTCCTTTCCATTCCATTCGGGTCGATTTCGTTCCATTCCATTCCATTCGGTTCCATTCCGCTCTATTCCATTCCATTCGGGTCCATTCCGTTCCATTCCATTCCATTAGTTTCCCTTCCGTTCCATTCCATTCCATTCGAGTCCATTCCGTTCCCTTCCGTTCCATTCGGGTCCATTCCGTTCCATTCCATTACATTCGGGTCCGTTCCGTTGCATTCCGTCCCATTCGGGTCCGTTCCATTCCATTCCATTCCATTCGGGTCCATTCCGTTCCATTCCATTCCATTCGGGTCCATTCCATTCCATTCCTTTCCATTCCATTCCATTCCGGTCCATTCCATTCCATTCCATTCCTTTCGGGTACGTTCCGTTCCATTCCATTCCATTCTGGTCCATTCCATTCCATTCCACTCGGGTCCATTCCATTCCATTCCATTCCATTCGGGTCCATTCCATTCCATTCCATTCCACTCAGGTCCATTCCATTGCATTCCATTGCATTCCATTCGTTTCCATTCCATTCCATTCCATTCCATTCGGGTCCTTTCCATTCCATTCGGGTCCATTTCGTTCCATTCCATTCCATTCGGTTCCATTCCGCTCTATTCCATTCCATTCGTGTCCATTCCGTTCCATTCCATTCCATTAGTTTCCCTTCCGTTCCATTCCATTCCATTTGAGTCCATTCCGTTCCCTTCCGTTCCATTCGGGTCCATTCCATTCCATTCCATTACATTCGAGTCCGTTCCGCTGTATTCCGTTCCATTCAGGTCCGTTCCATTCAATTCCATTTCATTCGGTTCTGTTCCGTTCCATTCCATTCCATTGGGTTCCGTTCTGTTCCATTCCATTACATTCCATTCGGGTCCGTTCCCTTCCATTCCATTCCATTCGGGTCCATGCCGTTGCATTTCATTCCATTTGGGTCCATTTCGTTCCATTACTTTCCATTCTGGTCGATGCCATTCCATTCCATTCCATTGAGGTCCACTCCATTCCATTCGGGTCCATTCCATTCCATTCCATTACATTCCATATCATTCCATTCCAGTCCATTCCATTCCATTCCACTCAATTCCATTCCATTTCATTCGGGTCCATTCCATTCCATTCCGTTCCATTCGGGTCCATTCCGTTCCATTCGGGTCCATCCCATTGCATTCCATTCCATTCCATTCCATTCTGGTCCATTGCATTCCATTCCATTCCTTTCAGGTAAATTCCATTCAATTCCGTTCCATTCCATTCCATTCCATTCCATTCGGTTCCATTCCATTCCATTCCATTCCATTAAGGTCCTTTCCATTCCATTCAATTCCATTCCGTTCCAGTCGGGTGCATTCCATTCCATTCCATTCCATTCGGGTCCGTTCCATTCCATTCTATTCAATTGGAGTCCCTTCCGTTCCATTACATTCCATTCGGGTCCTTTGCATTCCATTCCATTCCATTCCATTCCGCTCCTTCCGTTCCATTCCACTCCATTCGGGTCCATTCCGTTCCATTCCATTCCATTCCATTCGTGTCCCTTCCATTCCATTCCATTCCATTCCATTCGGGTCCATTCCGTTCCACTCCATTTCTTTTGGGTCCATTCCGTTCCATTCCATTCCACTCGGGTCCCTTCCATTCCATTCCATTCCATTCGTGTCCCTTCCATTGCATTCCATTCCATTCGGGTCCATTCCATTCCATTCCATTCCATTCGGGTCCATTCCTTTCCATTCCATTCCATTCGGGTCCGTTCCGTTCCATTCCATTCCATTCGGGTCCATTCCGTTCCATTCCATTCCATTCGGGTCCGTTCCGTTCCATTCCATTCCATTCGGGTCCATTCCATTCCATTCCATTTCTTTCGGGTCGTTTCCGTTCCATTCCATTCCATTCTGTTCCCTTCCCTTCCATTCCATTCCATTCGGGTCCATGCCGTTGCATTTCATCCCATTCGGGTCCATTCCATTCCATTACATTCCTTTCGGATCCATGCCATTCCATTCCGTTGCATTGAGGTCCATTCCTTTCCACTCGGGTCCATTCCATTCCATTCCATTCCGGTCCATTCCATTCCATTCCATTCAACTCCATTCCATTCCATTCTGGTCCATTCCTTTCCATTCCGTTCCATTCGGGTCCATTGCATTCCATTCGTGTCCATCCCATTCCATTCCATTCCATTCCATTCCATTCCATTCCGGTCCATTCCATTCCATTCCATTCCTTTCAGGTCCATTCCATTCAATTCCACTCCATTCCATTCCATTCAATTCCATTCGGGTCCATTTCATTCCATTCCATTCCATTCCGGTCCATTCCATTCCATTCCATTCAATACCATTCCGTTCCATTCGGGTCCATTCCATTCCATTCCATTCCATTCTGGTCCTTTCCATTCCATTCCATTCCATTCCATTCCATTCCATTCCATTCCATTCCATTCCATTCCATTCCATTCCATCCCATTCCATTGCATTCCATTCGGGTCCATTCCATTCCATTCGGTTCCATTCCGTTCCATTCCATTCGGGTCAATTCCGTACCATTCCATTCCATTCCTGTCCATTCCATTCCGTTCCATTCCTTTCGGGTCCATTCCATTCAATTCCATTCCATTCCATTCCATTCGGGTCCATTCCATTCCATTCGGGTCCATTCCATTCCATTCAGGTCCATTGCATTAAATTCCATTCCATTCCGTTCCGTTCGGGTCCATTCCATTCCATTCGGGTCCATTCCATTCCATTCCATTCCATTCCATTCCATTCGGGTCCCTTCCGTTCCATTCCATTCCATTCGGGTCCATTCCGTTCCATTCCATTCCATTCGGGTCCGTTCCATTCCATTCCATTCCACTCGGGTCCGTTCCGTTCCATTCCATTTCATTCGTTTCCGTTCCGTTCCATTCCATTCCATTCGGTTCCATTCCTTTCCATTCCATTCCATTCGGGTCCCTTCCGTTCCATTCCAATCCATTCGTGTAGATTCCGTTCCATTCCATTCCATTCGTGTCCCTTCCTTTCCATTCCATTCCATTCGGGTCCATTCCATTCCATTCCATTCCATTCGGGTCCATTCCATGACATTCCATTCCATTCGTGTGCATTCCATTCCATTCCGTTCCATTCGGGTCCATTCCATTCCATTCCATTCCATTCCATTCCGGTCCATTCGGGTCCATTCCATTCCATTCCATTCGTGTCCAGTCCATTCCATTCCCTTTCATTCGGTTCCATTCCACTCCATTCAGGTCCATTCCATTCGGGTCCATTCCATTCCATTCCATTCCATTCGGGTCCGTTCCATTCCATTCCATTCCATTCGGGTCCATTCCGTTCCATTCCATTCCATTCGGGTCCATTCCATTCCATTCCGTTCCATTCCATTCCATTCCGGTCCATTCCATTCCATTCCATTCCTTTCGGGTACGTTCCGTTCCATTCCATTCCATTCTGGTCCATTCCATTCCATTCCACTCGGGTCCATTCCATTCCATTCCATTCGGGTCCATTCCATTCCATTCCATTCCACTCGGGTCCAATCCATTCCATTCCATTCCATTCCATTCCATTCGTTTCAATTCCTTTCCAATCCATTCCATTCGGGTCCTTTCCATTCCATTCGGGTCCATTTCATTCCATTCCATTCCATTCGGTTCCATTCCGCTCTATTCCATTCCATTCGGGTCCATTCCGTTCCATTCCATTCCATTAGTTTCCCTTCCGTTCCATTCCATTCCATTCGAGTCCATTCCGTTCCCTTCCGTTCCATTCGGGTCCATTCCGTTCCATTCCATTACATTCGGGTCCGTTCCGTTGCATTCCGTTCCATTCGGGTCCGTTCCATTCCATTCCATTCCATTCGGGTCCATTCCGTTCCATTCCATTCCATTCGGGTCCATTCCATTCCATTCCTTTCCATTCCATTCCATTCCGGTCCATTCCATTCCATTCCATTCCTTTCGGGTACGTTCCGTTCCATTCCATTCCATTCTGGTCCATTCCATTCCATTCCACTCGGGTCCATTCCATTCCATTCCATTCCATTCGGGTCCATTCCATTCCATTCCATTCCATTCCACTCAGGTCCATTCCATTGCATTCCATTGCATTCCATTCGTTTCCATTCCATTCCATTCGGGTCCTTTCCATTCCATTCGGGTCCATTTCATTCCATTCCATTCCATTCGGTTCCATTCCACTCTATTCCATTCCATTCGTGTCCATTCCGTTCCATTCCATTCCATTAGTTTCCCTTCCGTTCCATTCCATTCCATTTGAGTCCATTCCGTTCCCTTCCATTCCATTCGGGTCCATTCCATTCCATTCCATTACATTCGAGTCCGTTCTGCTGTATTCCGTTCCATTCAGGTCCGTTCCATTCAATTCCATTTCATTCGGTTCTGTTCCGTTCCATTCCATTCCATTGGGTTCCGTTCTGTTCCATTCCATTACATTCCATTCGGGTCCTTTCCCTTCCATTCCATTCCATTCGGGTCAATGCCGTTGCATTTCATTCCATTCGGGTCCATTTCGTTCCATTACATTCCATTCTGGTCGATGCCATTCCATTCCATTCCATTGAGGTCCACTCCATTCCATTCGAGTCCATTCCATTCCATTCCATTACATTCCATATCATTCCATTCCAGTCCATTCCATTCCATTCCACTCAATTCCATTCCATTTCATTCGGGTCCATTCCATTCCATTCCGTTCCATTCGGGTCCATTCCGTTCCATTCGGGTCCATCCCATTGCATTCCATTCCATTCCATTCCATTCTGGTCCATTGCATTCCATTCCATTCCTTTCAGGTAAATTCCATTCAATTCCGTTCCATTCCATTCCATTCCATTCCATTAAGGTCCTTTCCATTCCATTCAATTCCATTCCGTTCCAGTCGGGTGCATTCCATTCCATTCCATTCCATTCGGGTCCGCTCCATTCCATTCTATTCCATTGGAGTCCCTTCCGTTCCATTACATTCCATTCGGGTCCGTTGCATTCCATTCCATTCCATTCCATTCCGCTCCATTCCGTTCCATTCCACTCCATTCGGGTCCATTCCGTTCCATTCCATTCCATTCCATTCGTGTCCCTTCCATTCCATTCCATTCCATTCCATTCGGGTCCATTCCGTTCCACTCCATTTCTTTTGGGTCCATTCCGTTCCATTCCATTCCACTCGGGTCCCTTCCATTCCATTCCATTCCATTCGTGTCCCTTCCATTGCTTTCCATTCCATTCGGGTCCATTCCGTTCCATTCCATTCCATTCGGGTCCATTCCTTTCCATTCCATTCCATTCGGGTCCGTTCCGTTCCATTCCATTCCATTCGGGTCCATTCCGTTCCATTCCATTCCATTCGGGTCCGTTCCATTCCATTCCATTCCATTCGGGTCCATTCCATTCCATTCCATTTCTTTCGGGTCCTTTCCGTTCCATTCCATTCCATTCGGTTCCATTCCATTCCATTCCATTCCATTCGGGTCCGTTCCGTTCCATTCCATTCCATTCGGGTCTGTTCCGTTCCATTCCATTCCATTCGGGTCCGTGCTGCTCCATTCCATTCCATTCGGGTCTGTTCCGTTCCATTGCATTCCATTGGGTTCCGTTCTGTTCCATTCCATTCCATTCCATTCGGTTCCGTTCCCTTCCATTCCATTCCATTCGGGTCCATGCCGTTGCATTTCTTCCCATTCGGGTCCATTCCGTTCCATTACATTCCATTCGGGTCCATGCCATTCTATTCCGTTCCATTGAGGTCCATTCCTTTCCACTCGGGTCCATTCCAATCCAGTCCATTCCGGTCCATTCCATTCCATTCCATTCAACTCCATTCCATTCCATTCGGGTCCATTCCTTTCCATTCCGTTCCATTCGGGTCTATTCCATTCCATTCGGGGCCATCCCATTCCATTCCATTCCATTCCATTCCATTCCATTCCATTCCATTCCGGTCCATTCCATTCCATTCCATTCCTTTCAGGTCCATTCCATTCAATTCCGCTCCATTCCATTCCATTCCATTCGGGTCCATTTCATTCCATTCCATTCCATTCCGGTCCATTCCATTCCATTCCATTCAATACCATTCCGTTCCATTTGGGTCCATTCCATTCCATACCATTCCATTCTGGTCCTTTCCATTCCATTCCATTCCATTCCATTCCATCCCATTCCATTGCATTCCATTCGGGTCCATTCCATTCCATTCGGTTCCATTCCGTTCCATTCCATTCGGGTCAATTCCGTTCCATTCCATTCCATTCCTGTCAATTCCATTCCATTCCATTCCTTTCGGGTCCATTCCATTCAATTCCGTTCCATTCCATTCCATTCGGGTCCATTCCATTCCATTCCATTCCATTCGGGTCCATTCCATTCCATTCAGGTCCATTGCATTAAATTCCATTCCATTCCATTCCATTCGGGTCCATTCCATTCCATTCGGGTCCATTCCATTCCATTCCATTCCATTCGGGTCCATTCCATTCCATTCCATTCCATTCGTGTCCTTTCCGATCCATTTCTTTCCATTCGGGTCCATTCCGTTCCATTCCATTCCATTCCATTCGGGTCCATTTCGTTCCATTCCGTCCCATTCGGGTCCGTACCATTCCATTCCATTCCATTCGGGACTCTTCCATACCACTCCATTCCATTTTGTTCCGTTCTGTTCCATTCCATTCCATTCTGGTCCGTTACCTTCCTTTCCATTCCATACGGGTCCATTCCATTCCATTACGTTCCACTGAGGTTCATTCCATTCCTTTCGGGTCCATTCCATTCCATTCCATTCCATTCCATTCCATTCCGGTCCATTCCGTTCAATTCCATTCAATTCCATTCCATTCCATTCGGGTCCATTCCATTCCATTTTGTCCACTGCATTCCATTAGGGTCCGTTAACTTCCACTCAATTCCATTCGGGTCCATTCCATTGCATTTCATTCCATTCGGGTCCATTCCGTTCCAGTGCATTCCATTCGGGTCCATTCAATTCTATTCCATTCCATTCGGGTCCATTCCATGACATTCCATTCCATTCGTGTGCATTCCATTCCATTCCGGTCCATTCGGGTCCATTCCATTCCATTCCATTCCGGTCCATTCCATTCCATTCCATTCCATTCCATTCCGGTCCATTCGGGTCCATTCCATTCCATTCCATTCCATTCCATTCGTGTCCATTCCATTCCATTCCGTTTCATTCGGTTCCATTCCACTCCATTCAGGTCCATTCCATTCCAATCCATTCAGTTCCATTCCATTCCATTCGTGTCCATTCCTTTCCATTCCATTCCATTCGGGTCCGTTCCATTCCATTCCATTCCATTCGGGTCCATTCCGTTCCATTCCATTCCATTCCGGTCGATTCCATTCCATTCCATTCCTTTCGGGTACGTTCCGTTCCATTCCATTCCATTCTGGTCCATTCCATTCCATTCCACTCGGGTCCATTCCATTCCATTCCATTCCATTCGGGTCCATTCCATTCCATTCCATTCCACTCAGGTCCATTCCATTCCATTCCATTCCATTCCATTCCATTCGTTTCCATTCCATTCCATTCGGGTCCTTTCCATTCCATTCGGGTCCATTTCGTTCCATTCCATTCCATTCGGTTCCATTCCGCTCTATTCCATTCCATTCGTGTCCATTCCGTTCCATTCCATTCCATTAGTTTCCCTTCCGTTCCATTCCATTCCATTCGAGTCCATTCCGTTCCCTTCCGTTCCATTCGGGTCCATTCCGTTCCATTCCATTACATTCGGGTCCGTTCCGTTGCATTCCGTTCCATTCAGGTCCGTTCCATTCAATTCCATTCCATTCGGTTCTGTTCCGTTCCATTCCATTCCATTGGGTTCCATTCTGTTCCATTCCATTACATTCCATTCGGGTCCGTTCCCTTCCATTCCATTCCATTCCATTCGGGTCCATGCCGTTGCATTTCATTCCATTCGGGTCCATTTCGTTCCATTACATTCCATTCGGGTCAATGCCATTCCATTCCATTCCATTGAGGTCCACTCCATTCCATTCGGGTCCATTCCATTCCATTCCATTACATTCCATATCATTCCATTCCAGTCCATTCCATTCCATTCCACTCAATTCCATTCCATTTCATTCGGGTCCATTCCATTCCATTCCGTTCCATTCGGGTCCATTCCGTTCCATTAGGGTCCATCCCATTGCATTCCATTCCATTCCATTCCATTCTGGTCCATTGCATTCCATTCCATTCCTTTCAGGTAAATTCCATTCAATTCCGTTCCATTCCATTCCATTCCATTCCATTCGGTTCCATTCCATTCCATTCCATTCCATTCCGGTCCTTTCCATTCCATTCAATTCCATTCCGTTCCAGTCGGGTGCATTCCATTCCATTCCATTCCATTCGGGTCCGTTCCATTCCATTCTATTCCATTGGAGTCCCTTCCGTTCCATTACATTCCATTCGGGTCCGTTGCATTCCATTCCATTCCATTCCATTCCGCTCAATTCCGTTCCATTCCATTCCATTCGGGTCCGTTGCATTCCATTCCATTCCATTCCATTCCGCTCCATTCCGTTCCATTCCAGTCCATTTGGGTCCATTCCGTTCCATTCCATTCCATTCGTGTCCCTTCCATTCCATTCCATTCCATTCGGGTCCATTCCGTTCCACTCCATTTCTTTTGGGTCCATTCCGTTCCATTCCATTCCACTCGGGTCCCTTCCATTCCATTCCATTCCATTCGTGTCCCTTCCATTCCATTCCATTCCATTCGGGTCCATTCCGTTGCATTCCATTCCATTCGGGTCCATTCCTTTCCATTCCATTCCATTCGGGTCCATTCCTTTCCATTCCATTCCATTCGGGTCCGTTCCGTTCCATTCCATACCATTCGGGTCCATTCCGTTCCATTCCATTCCATTCGGGTCCGTTCCGTTCCATTCCATTCCATTCGGGTCTGTTCCGTTCAATTCCATTCCATTCCATTCGGGTCCGTGCTGCTCCATTCCATTCCATTCGGGTCTGTTCCATTCCATTCCATTCCATTGGGTTCCATTCTGTTCCATTCCATTCCATTCGGTTCCCTTCCCTTCCATTCCATTCCATTCGGGTCCATGCCGTTTCATTTCATCCCATTCAGGTCCATTCCGTTCCATTACATTCCATTCCGGTCCATGCCATTCCATTCCGTTGCATTGAGTTCCATTCCTTTCCACTCGGGTCCATTCCATTCCATTCCATTCCGGTCCATTCCATTCCATTCCGTTCAACTCCATTCCATTCCATTCGGGTCCATTCCATTCCATTCCATTCCATTCGGGTCCATTCCATTCCATTCGTGTCCATCCCGTTCCATTCCATTCCATTCCATTCCGGTCCATTCCATTCCATTCCATTCCTTTCAGATCCATTCCATTCCACTCCACTCCATTCCATTCCATTCCATTCCATTCGGGTCCATTTCATTCCTTTCCATTCCATTCCGGTCCATTCCATTCCATTCCATTCAATACCATTCCGTTCCTTTCGGGTCCATTCCATTCCATTCCATTCCATTCTGGTCCTTTCCATTCCATTCCATTCCATTCCATTCCATTCCATTCCATCCCATTCCATTGCATTCCATTCGGGTGCATTCCATTCCATTCGGTTCCATTCCGTTCCATTCCATTCGGGTCAATTCCGTTCCATTCCATTCCACTGCTGTCCATTCCATTCCATTCCATTCCTTTCGGGTCCATTCCATTCAATTCCGTTCCATTCCATTCCTTTCGGGTCCATTCCATTCCATTCGGGTCCATTCCATTCCATTCAGGTCCATTGCATTAAATTCCATTCCATTCCATTCCATTCGGGTCCATTCCACTCCATTCGGGTCCATTCCATTCCATTCCATTCCATTCGGTTCCCTTCCATTCCATTCCATTCCATTCGGGTCCGTTCCGTTCCATTCCATTCCATTCGCGTCCGTTCCATTCCATTCCATTCCACTCGGGTCCGTTCCGTTCCATTCCATTCCATTCGTTTCCGTTCCGTTCCATTCCATTCCATTCGGTTCCATTCCTTTCCATTCCATTCCATTCGGGTCCCTTCCGTTCCATTCCAATCCATTCGTGTAGATTCCGTTCCATTCCATTCCATTCGTGTCCCTTCCTTTCCATTCCATTCCATTCGGGTCCATTCCGTTCCATTCCATTCCATTCGGGTCCATTGCTTTCCATTCGTGTCCTTTCCGTTCCATTCCGTTCCATTCGGGTCCATTCCGTTCCACTCCATTCCATTCCATTCGGGTCCATTTCGTTCCATTCCATCCCATTCGGGTCCGTACCGTTCCATTCCATTCCATTCCGGACTGTTCCATACCATTCCATTCCATTTTGTTCCGTTCTGTTCCATTCCATTCCATTCTGGTCCGTTACCTTCCATTCCATTCCATACGGGTCCATTCCACTCCATTCCGTTCCACTGAGGTTCATTCCATTCCGTTCGGGTCCATTCCACTCCATTCCATTCCGGTCCATTCCGTTCAATTCCATTCAATTCCATTCCATTCCATTCGGGTCCATTCCATTCCATTTTGTCCACTGCATTCCATTCGGGTCCGTTAACTTCCACTCAATTCCATTCGGGTCCATTCCATTGCATTTCATTCCATTCGGGTCCATTCCGTTCTACTGCATTCCATTCGGGTCCATTCCATTCCATTCCATTCCATTCGGGTCCATTCCATGACATTCCATTCCATTCGTGTGCATTCCATTCCATTCCGTTCCATTCGGGTCCATTCCATTCCATTCCATTCCGGTCCATTCCATTCCATTCCGGTCCATTCGGGTCCATTCCATTCCATTCCATTCGTGTCCATTCCATTCCATTCCGTTTCATTCGGTTCCATTCTACTCCATTCAGGTCCATTCCATTCCATTCCATTCCGTTCCATTCCATTCCATTCGTGTCCATTCCTTTCCATTCCATTCCATTCGGGTCCGTTCCGTTTCATTCCGTTCCATTCGGGTCCATTCCGTTCCATTCCATTCCATTCGGGTCCATTCCATTCCATTCCGTTCCATTCCATTCCATTCCGTTCCATTCCATTCCATTCCATTCCTTTCGGGTACGTTCCTTTCCATTCCATTCCATTCTGGTCCATTCCATTCCATTCCACTCGGGTCCATTCCATTCCATTCGGGTCCATTCCATTCCATTCCATTCCACTCGGGTCCATTCCATTCCATTCCATTCCATTCCATTCGTTTCCATTCCATTCCATTCCATTCGGGTCCTTTCCATTCCATTCGGGTCCATTCCGTTCCATTCCATTCGTTTCCATTCCGCTCTATTCCATTCCATTCGGGTCCATTCCGTTCCATTCCATTCCACTAGTTTCCCTTCCGTTCCATTCCATTCCATTTGAGTCCATTCCGTTCCCTTCTGTTCCATTCGGGTCAATTCCGTTCCATTCCATTACATTCGGGTCCGTTCCGTTGCATTCCGTTCCATTCGGGTCCGTTCCATTCAATTCCATTCCATTCGGGTCTGTTCCGTTCCATTCCATTCCATTGGGTTCCGTTCTGTTCCATTCCATTACATTCCATTCGGGTCCGTTCCCTTCCATTCCATTCCATTCGGGTCCATGCCGTTGCATTTCATTCCATTCGGGTCCATTTCGTTCCATTACATTCCATTCGGGTCTATGCCATTCCATTCCATTCCATTGAGGTCCACTCCATTCCATTCGGGTCCATTCCATTCCTTTCCATTACATTCCATTCTATTCCATTCCAGTCCATTCCATTCCATTCCACTCAATTCCATTCCATTTCATTCGGGTCCATTCCATTCCATTCCGTTCCATTCGGGTCCATTCTATTCCATTCGGGTCCATCCCATTGCATTCCATTCCATTCTGGTCCATTGAATTCCATTCCATTCCTTTCAGGTAAATTCCATTCAATTCCATTCCATTCCATTCCATTCCATTCCATTCGGTTCCATTCCATTCCATTCCATTCCATTCCGGTCCATTCCATTCCATTCAATTCCATTCCGTTCCATTCGGGTCCATTCCATTCCATTCCATTCCATTCGGGTCCGTTCCATTCCATTATATTCCATTGGAGTCCCTTCCGTTCCATTACATTCCATTCGGGTCCGTTGCATTCCATTCCATTCGATTCCATTCCGCTCCATTCCGTTCCATTCCACTCCATTCGGGTCCATTCCGTTCCATTCCATTCCATTCGGGTCCCTTCCGTTGCATTCCATTCCGTTCCATTCGTGTCCCTTCCATTCCATTCCATTCCATTCGGGTCCATTCCGTTCCATTCCATTCCATTCGGGTCCATTCCATTCCATTCCGTTCCATTCCATTCCATTCCGGTCCATTCCATTCCATTCCATTCCTTTCGGGTCCATTCCATTCAATTCCGTTCCATTCCATTCCATTCGGGTCCATTCCATTCCATTCCATTCCGGTCCATTCCATTCCATTCCATTCAATTCCATTCAGGTCCATTCCATTCTATTCCATTCGGGTCCATTCTATTCCATTCCGCTCCATTCCATTCCATTCCATTCCATTCCATTCAGGTCCATTCCATTCCATTCTGTTCCATTCGGGTCCATTCCATTCCATTCAGGTCCATTCCATTCCATTCTTGTCCATTCCATTCCATTCCATTCCATTGCATTCCATTCCATTCCATACCATTCCATTCCGTTCTACTCAGGTTGATTCCATTTCATACCATTCCATTCCAATCCATTCCATTCCATTCCATTCCATTCCACTCGGGTTTATTCAATTCCGTTCTATTCCATTCCATTCCGTTCCGTTCCATTCCGTTTCGTTCCGTTCCGTTCCGTTCTACTCCGGTTGATTCAATTCAATTCTATTCCATTCCAGTCCATTCCATTCCATTCCATTCCATTCCATTCCATTGTACTCGTGTTCATTCCTTTCCACTCCATTCCATTCATTTCCATTCCATTCCATTCCATTCCCTTCTACTTGGGTTGATTCCATTCCATACCATTCCATTCCAATCCATTCCATTCCATTCCATTCCATTCCACTCGTGTTGACTCAATTCCATTCTATTCCATTCCATTCCGTTCCGTTCCATTCCATTTCTTTCCGTTCCGTTATGTTCTACTCGGGTTGATTCAATTCAATTCTATTCCATTCCATTCCATTCCATTCCATTCCATTCCATTCCATTCCATTGTACTCGGGTTGATTCCATTCCATTCCATTCCATTCCATTCCATTTCGTTCCAATCCTTTCCATTCTACTCGGGTTGATTCCATTCCAATCCGTTCCATTCCATTCCATTCCATTCCATTCCATTCCATTGTACTCGGGTTGATTTCATTCCATTCCATTCCATTCCATTCCATTTCATTCCAATCCTTTCCATTCTACTCGGGTTGATTCCATTCCATTCCATTCCATTCCATTCCATTCCATTCCATTCCATTCCACTCGGGTTAATTCAATTCCATTCTATTCCATTCCATTCCATTCCGTTCTTTTCCGTTCTGTTCCGTTCCGTTCTGCTAGGGTTGATTCAATTCAATTCTATTTCATTCCATTCCATTCCATTCCATTAAATTCCATTCCATTCCATTCCCCTCGGGTTGATTCAATTCCATTCTATTCCATTCCATTCCGTTCCATTCCATTCCATTCCGTTCTGTTCCGTTCCGTTCTACTCGGGTTGATTCAATTAAATTCCATTTCATTCCACTCCATTCCATTCCATTCCATTCCATTCCATTCCATTCCATTGCATTCCATTCCATTGTACTCGGGTTGATTCCATTCAATTCCATTCCATTCCATTGCATTCCATTCCACTCCATTCCGTTCCAATCCATTGCGTTCTACTCAGGTTGATTCCATTCCATTCCTTTCCATTCCATTCCATTCCACTCGTGTTGATTCCATTCTGTTCCGTTCCGTCCCGTCCCGTCCCGTCCCTTTCCGTTCTACTCGGTTTGATTCCATTCTCCTCCGTTCTGTTCTGTTCCGTTCCGTTCTGTTCCATTCCGTTTCTTTCTACTTGGGTTGATTCAATTCCATTCTATCCCATTCCGTTCCATTCCGTTCCGTTCTGCTATGTTCCGCGTCAATCTTCTCGGGTTGATTCAATTCCATTCTATTCCATTCCATTCCATTCCATTCCATTCCATTCCATTCCATTCCAATCCATCCCATTCCGCTATGTTCCGCGTCGATCTACTCGTGTTGATTCAGTTCCATTCAATTCCATTCCATTCCATTCCTTTCCATTCCATTCCATCCCATCCCATCCCATTCCATTCCATTCCATTCCATTCCGTTCAACTCGGGTTGATTCCATTCCGTTCCATTCCGTCCCATCCCGACTCGTCCCGTCCCGTACCGTCCCGTCCCGTTCCATTCTACTCGGGTTGATTCCATTCCGTTCCGATCTGTTCCGTTCCGTTACTTTCCTTTCCGTTCCTTTCTGTTCCGTTCCGTTCCGTTCCACTCGGGTTGATTCAATTCCATTCTACTACATTCCGTTACATTCCATTCCGTTACGCTGCTTTCCACGTCGTTCTACTCGGGTTGATTGAATTCCATTCTATTTCATTGAATTCCATTCCATTCCATTCCATTCCATTCCGTTCTACTCGGGTTGATTCCATTCCATTCCATTCCATTCCATTCCATTCCATTCCATTCCAATCCATTCCATTCTACTCGGGTTGATTCCATTCCATTCCATTCCATTCCATTCCATTCCATTCCATTCCATTCCAATCCATTCGATTCCATTCCATTCCATGCCATTCCATTCCATTCCATTCCATTCCATTCCATTCCATTCCATTCCATTCCATTCCATTCTATTCCATTCCATTCCATTCCATTCCGTTCTACTCGGGTTGACTCCATTCTATTCCATTCCATTCCATTCCATTGCATTCCATTCTATTCCATTCCATTCCATTCCATTCCGTTCTACTCGGGTTGACTCCATTCTATTCCATTCCATTCCATTCCATTCCATTCCATTCCATTGAACTCCATTCCATTCCATTCCATTCCATTCCATTCCATTCCATTCCATTCCATTCCATTCCATTCCATTCCATTCCATTCCATTCCATTCCATTCCATTCCAATCCATTCCTTTCTACTCGGGTTGATTCCATTCCATTCCATTCCATTCCATTCCATTCCATTCCAATCGATTCCATTCTACTCAGGTTGATTCCATTCCATTCCATTCCATTCCATTCCATTCCATTCCATTCTATTCCATTCCATTCCATTCCATTCCGTTCTACTCGGGTTGACTCCATTCTATTCCATTCCATTCCATTCCATTCCATTCCATTCTATTCCATTCCATTCCATTCCATTCCGTTCTACTCGGGTTGACTCCATTCTATTCCATTCCATTCCATTCCATTCCATTTCATTCTATTCCATTCCATTCCATTCCATTCCATTCCATTCCATTCCATTCCATTGAACTCCATTCCATTCCATTCAATTCCATTCCATTCCATTCCATTCCATTCCGTTCTACTCGGGTTGACTCCATTCCATTCCATTCCATTCCATTCCATTCCATTCCATTCCATTCCATTCCATTCCATTTCAATCCATTCCATTCTAATCGAGATGATTCCATTCCATTCCATTCCGTTCCATTCGATTCCATTCCATTCTATTCCATTCCATTCCATTCCATTCCATTCTATTCCATTCCGTTATACTCGGGTTGATTCCATTCCATTCCATTCCATTCCATTCGATTCCATTCGATTCCATTCGATTCCTTCCCATTCCATTCCATTCGATTCCATTCCATTCCATTCCAATCCATTCCATTCTCCTCGGGTTGATTCCATTCCATTCCATTCCATTCCATTCCATTCGATTACATTCGATTCCATTCCATTCCATTCGATTACATTCGATTCCATTCCATTCACTTCCATTCCATTCCATTCCATTCCGTTCTACTCGGGCTGATTCCATTGAGTTCCGTTCCGTTCCGTTTCGTCCCGTCCCGTCCCTTCCCGTCCCGTCCTGTCCCGTGCCGTTGTACTCGGGTTGATTCCATTCCATTCCGTTCCGTTCCTTTCCGTTCAGTTTCATTCCATTCCACGTGGGTTGATTCAATTCCATTCTATTCTATTCCATTCCATTCCATTCCATTCCATTCCATTCCATTCCATTCCATTCCATTGCATTCCATTCCATTCTACTCGGGTTGATTCCATGCCCTTCCGTTCCATTCCATTCCATCCCATCCCGACCCGTCCCGTCCCGTCCCGTCCCATCCCGTTCCGTTCTGCTAGGGTTGATTCCGTTCCATTCCATTCCATTCCATTCCATTCCATTCCATTCCATTCCATTCCATTCTATTCCATTCCGTTCTACTCGTGTTGATTCCATTGAGTTCCGTTCCGTTCCGTACCGTCCCGTCCCGTCCCGTCCCATCCCTTCCCGTGCCGTTGTACTCGGGTTGATTCCATTCCATTCCGTTCCGTTCCTTTCCGTTCCGTTCCATTCCGTTTTACGCGGGTTGATTCAATTCCATTCTATTCCATTCCATTCCTTTCCATTCCATTCCATTCCATTCTACTCGGTTTGATTCCATGCAGTTCCGTTCCGTTCCATTCCGTCCCATCCCGACCCGTCCCGTCCCGTCCCGTTCCGTCCCATTCCGTTCCTTTCTGCTCGGGTTGATTCCGTTCCATTCCGTTCCGTTCCTCTCCGTTCCGTTCCACTACGTTCCTCGTGGGTTGATTCAATTCAATTCTTTTACATTGAATTCCATTCCATTGCATTCCATTCCATTCTACTCGGATTGATTCCATTCCATTCCATTCCATTCCAGTCCATTACAATCCATTCCATTCTACTCGGGTTGATTCCATTCCATTCCATTCCATTTCATTCCATTCCATTCCATTCCATTCCATTCCATTCCATTCCATTCACTTTCATTCCATTCCATTTGATTCCATTCCATTCTATTCCATTCCATTCCAATCCATTCCATTCTACTCGGGTTGATTCCATTCCATTCCATTCCGTTCCATTCCATTCCATTCCATTCCATTCGATTCCATTCGATTCCATTCCATTCCATTCCTTTCCATTCTTATCCATTCCATTCTACTCGGGTTGATTCCATTACATTCCATTCCATTCCATTCCTTTCCGTTCTACTCGGGTTGATTCCATTCTATTCCATTCCATTCCATTCCATTCCATTCTATTCCATTCCATTCCATTCCATTCCATTCCATTCCATTCCGTTCCATTCCATTCCATTCCATTTCATTCGATTCCATTCGATTGCAATCCATTCCATTCCATTCCATTCCATTCCAATCCATTCCATTCTACTCGGGTTCATTCCATTCCATTCCATTCCATTCCATTCCATTCCATTCCATTCCATTCCATTCCATTCCATTCCATTCCATTCGATTCAATTCTTTTCCATTCCATTCCGTTCCATTCCATTCCATTCCATTCCATTCCATTCCATTCCATTCCATTCCATTCCGTTCTACTCGGGTTGATTCAATTCTATTCCATTGCATTCCTTTCTATTCCATTCGATTCCATTCCATTCCATTCCATTCCATTCCATTCCATTCCATTCCATTCCAATCCATTCCTTTCTACTCGGGTTGATTCCATTCCATTCGATTCCATTCGATTCCATTCCATTCCATTCCATTCGATTCCATTCGATTCCATTCCATTCCATTCCATTCCATTCCATTCCATTCGATTCCATTCCATTCCATTCCATTCGATTCCATTCCTTTCCATTCCATTCCATTCCGTTCCATTCCAATCTATTCCATTCTACTCGGGTTGATTGCATTCCATTCCATTCCATTCCATTCCATTCCATTCCATTCCATTCCATTCGATTCCATTCCATTCCATTCCATTCGATTCCATTCCTTTCCATTCCATTCCATTCCATTCCATTCCATTCGATTCCATTCCATTCCATTCCATTCGATTCCATTCGATTCCATTCCATTCCATTCCATTCCATTCCATTCCATTCGATTCCATTCCATTCCATTCCATTCGATTCCATTCCTTTCCATTCCATTCCATTCCGTTCCATTCCAATCTATTCCATTCTACTCGGGTTGATTGCATTCCATTCCATTCCATTCCATTCCATTCCATTCCATTCCATTCCATTCCATTCCATTCCATTCCATTCCAATCCATTCCATTCTACTCGGGTTGATTCCATTCCATTCCATTCCATTCCATTCCATTCGATTCCATTCCTTTCCATTCCATTCCATTCCATTCCATTCCATTCAATTCCACCCCATTCCGCTGGGGTTGATTCCATTCCATTCCATTCCATTCCATTCCATTCCATTCCATTCCATTCCAGTCCATTCCGTTCTACTCAGTTTGATTCCATTCCATTCCTTTCCATTCCATTCCATTCCATTCCATTCCATTCCATTCCATTCCATTCCACTCGGGTTGATTCCATTCCATTCCGTTCCATTCCATTCCATTCCATTCCATTCCACTCAGGTTGATTCAATTCCATTCTATTGCATACCATTCCATTCCATTCCATTCCATTCCGTTCTTCTCTGTTTGATTCCACTCCATTCCATTTCATTCCCTTCCGTTCTGTTCCTTTCCGTTCCGTTCAGTTCTATTCCATTGCATTCCATTCCATTCCATTCCATTCCACTTGGGTTGATTACATTCCATTGCATTCCATTCCATTGTAATAGGGTTGATCCCATTCCATTCCATTCCATTCCATTCCATTCCATTCCATTCTATTCCATTCCATTTCATTCCTTTCTACTCGGGTTGATGCCATTCCATTCCATTCCGTTTCGTTCCATCCCATGCCGACCCGTCCTGTCCCATCCCGTCCCGTCCCGTCCTGTCCCGTTCCGTTCTACTCAGGTTGATTCCATTCCATTCCGTGCCGTTCCGTTCCGTTCCTTTCCGTGCCGTTCCTTTCCGTTCCATTCCCTTCCGTTCCACTCGGGTTGATTCAATTCCATTCTATTACATTCCATTACATTCCGTTCTGTTCCGCTACGTTCCGCGTCCTTCTACTCGGGTTGATTGAATTCCATTCCATTCCATTGAATTCCATTCCATTCCATTCCATTCCATTCCATTCCATTGTAATAGGGTTGATTCCATTCTGGTCTATTCCGTCCGGTACCGTCCCATCCCGTCACGTCCCGTCCCGTCCCATCCGGTTCCATTCTAGTCGGGTTGATTCTATTCCATTCCGTTTAGTTCCGTTCCTTTACGTTCCTTTCTGTTCCGTTCTGTTCCATTCCTTTCCGTTCTACTCGGGTTGATTCAATTCCATTCTATTCCATTCCATTCCATTCCATTCCATTCCATTCCATTCCAATAGATTACATTCCATTCCATTCCAGTCGGGTTGATTCAATTCCATTCTATTCCATTCCATTCCGTTCCGTTCCATTCCGTTCCGTTCCGTCCCATTCCGTTCTACTCGGGTTGATTCAATTCCATTCCATTCCATTCCATTCCATTCCATTCCATTCCATTCCAATCCATTCCATTGTACTCGGGTTAATTCCATTTCTTTCCATTCCATTCCATTCCATTCCATTGCATTCCATTCCATTCCATTGCATTCCTTTTCATTCCATTCCACTCCATTCTGTTCTAATCGTGTTGATTCCGTTCCATTCCCTTCCGTTCCATTCCATTCCATTCCATTCCATTCCATTCCGTTCTACTTGGTTTGATTCCATTCCTTTCCGTTCCATTCCATTCCATTCCACTCAATTCCATTCCATTCCACTCGGGTTTATTCCATTCCATTCCATTCCATTCCATTCCATTCCATTCCATTCCGTTCTACTCGGATTGTTTCCATTCCATTCCATTGCATTCCATTCCATTCCACTAGGGTTGTTTCCATTCCAATCGATCCCTTTCCATTCTGTTCCGTTCCATTCCGTTCCGTTCCGTTCCGTTCCGTTCCGTTCTACTCAGGTTGATTCAATTCTATTCTATTCCATTCCATTCCATTCCATTCATTTCCATTCCATTGTACTCAGGTTGATTCCATACCCTTCCATTCCATTCCATTCCATTCCTTTCCATTCCATTGTACTCAGGTTGATTCCATTCCCTTCCATTCCATTCCTATCCATTTCATTCCATTCCATTCCATTCCATTCCATTCCATTCCATTCCATTCCAGTCCATTCCATTCCATTCTATTCCATTCCATTCCATTCCATTCCACTCCATTCCATTCCAATCCATTCCATTCTACTCAGGTTGATTCCATTCCATTCCATTCCATTCCATTCCATTCCATTCCACTCCACTCCACTCCACTCCACTCCACTCCACTCCACTCCACTCCATTGCATTCCATTCCATTCCATTCTACTCGGGTTCTTTCCATTCTGTTCCGTTCTGTCCCATCCCGTCCCGTCCCGTCCCGTCCCATCCCGTCCTGTCCCGTCCCATCCCGTTCCGTTCTACTCGGGATGATTCCATTCCATTCCGTCCCGTTCCATTCCGTTCCGTTCCATTTGGTTCCATTCTGTTCCATTCCATTCCGTTCTACTCAGGATCATTCAATTCCATTCTATTCCATTCCACTCCATTCCGTTCCGTTTCACTATGTTCCACGTCGATCTTCTTGGGTTGATTCAATTCCATTCTCTTCCATTCCATTCCATTCCATTCCATTCCATTCCATTCCATACCATTGCATTCCGTTCTACTCGGGTTGATCCCATTCCGTTCCGTTCCGTTCCGTACCGTCCCGTCCCGAACCGTCCCATCCCGTCCCGTCCCGTCCCGTCTCATCCCGTTCCATTATCCTTCGGTTGTTTCCATTCCATTCCGTTCCGTTCCGTTCCGTTCCTTTCCATTCCGTTCTTTTCCGTTCTGTTCTGTTCTGTTCCACTCGGGTTGATTCACATCCATTCTATTACATTCCATTAGATTGTGTTCCGTTCCACTACTTTCCGCGTCGTTCTACTCGGGTTGATTCAATTCCATTCTATTACATTCCATTACATTCCGTTCTGATCCGCTACGTTCTGCATCGTTCTACTCGGGTTGATTCAATTCCTTTCTATTGCATTGAATTCCATTCCATTCCATTCCATTCCATTCCATTACATTACATTCCATTCCATTCCATTCCATTCCATTCCATTCCATTCCGTTCTACTCGGGTTGATTCCATTCCATTCCATTCCATTCCATTCCATTCCATTCCATTCCACTTGGGTTGTTTCAATTCCATTCTATTCCTTGCCATTCCGTTCCATTACATTCCGTTCCGTTCCGTTCCGTTCTACTCGTGTTGGTTCAGTTCCATGCCATTCCATTCCATTCCGTTCCAGTCCATTCCATTCCATTCTACTCGGGTTGATTCCATTCCATGCCACTCCATTCCATTCCATTCCATTCCGTTCTATTCCATTCCATTCCATTCCATTCCATTCCAATCCACTCCATTCTACTCGGGTTGATTCCATTCCATTCCATTCCATTCCATTCCATTCTATTCCATTCCATTCCCTTCCAATCCATTCCATTCCAATCCATTCCATTCTACTCGGGTTGATTCCATTCCATTCCATTCCATTTCATTCCATTCCATTCCATTCCATTCCATTCTACTCGGGTTGATTCCATTCCATTCCATTCCATTCCATTCCATTCCATTCCATTCCATTCCATTCTACTCGGGTTGATTCCATTCTGTTCCGTTCTGTCTCGTCCTGTCCCGTCCCGTCCCGTCCCGTCCCGTTCCGTCTCTTCCTGTCCCGTCCCATCCCGTCCCGTCCCGTCCTGTCCCGTCCCGTACCTTTCCGTTCTACTCGGGTTGATTCCATTCCGTTCCGTTCCGTTCCATTCTGTTCCATTCCGTTCCATTCTACTCGGGTTGATTCAATTCCATTCTGTTCCATTCCATTCCCTTCCTTTCCATTCCATACTATTCCTTTCCATTCTACTCCGGTTGATTCCATTGAGTTCTGTTCCATTCCGTTCCGTCCCGTCCAGCCCCGTCCCATCCCATCCCATCCCGTACCGTCCCGTCCCGTGCCATTCCGTTCTACTCGGGTTGATTCTATTCCATTCCGTTCCATTCCGTTCCCTTCCATTCTGTTCCGTTCTGTTCCATTATGTTCTGTTCTACTTGGGTTGATTGAGTTCCATTCTATTCCATTCCATTCCATTCCGTTCCGTTCCGCTATGTTCTGGGTCGATCTACTCGGGTTGATTCAATTCCATTCTATTCCATTCCATTCCTTTCCATTCCATTCCATTCCATTCCATTCCATTCCATTCCATTCTACTCGGGTTGATTCAATTCCATTCTATTACATTCCATTCCATTCCATTCCATTCCATTCCATTGCATTCCATTCCATATAAAATATATTTGGTGAAACACGATACTTACTGTACAGTATACAATATATATTTGGTGAAATTTGATATTTTATATACAGTATATAATATATATTTGATGAAATTTGATATTTTATGTACAGAACATGATATATATTGGGTGAAATTTGATATTTTATGTACAGTATATAATATATATTTGGTGAAATTTCATATTTTATGTACAATATGTAATATATATTATCTGAAATTTGATATTTTATGTACAGTATATAAGATATATTTGGTGTACTTTTATATTCTATGTACAGTGTATAATATATTTGTTGTACTTTGATATTTTATCTACTGTTTATAATATATATTTCAGGTATTTTGATATTTCTTGTACAATATATAATATATATTTCGTGTATTGTCATATTTTATGTACAGTATATAATATATATTTGGTGTACTATCATATTTTTCGTACAGGATATAAAGTACATTTGGTGTACTTCAATATATTATGTATAGTATATAATATATATTAGGTGTGCTTTGATATTTTATGTACAGTATATAATTTATATTTCGTGTATTTTCACATATTATGTACAGTATATAATATATACTTTGTGTAATTTGATATTTTCTGTACAATACATAATATATATTTGGTGTGATTTTGTATTTTATGTACAGTATATAATATATATTTCTTGTACTTTGATATTTTATGTACAGTATATAACATATTTTGTGTATTTTCACACTTTATGTACAGTATATAACATATATTTGGTGTACTTTCATATTTTGTGTACAGTATATAATATATATTTGGTGAAATTTGATATTTTATGTACAGTATATAGTATATATTTGGTGAAATTTGATATTTTATGTACAGTATATAACATATATTTGCGGAAATTTGTATTTTATATACAGCATATAATATATATTTGGTGTATTTTCATATTTTATGTACAGTGTATAATATATATTTGGTGTACTTTCATATTTTAAGTAAAATATAAAATATATATTTGGTGAAATTTGATATTTTATGTACAGTATATAATAAATGTTTCATGTACTTTCATATTCTATGTACAGTATATAATATATATTTGGTTAAATCTGATATCTTATGTACAGTATAAAATATATATTTCGTGAAATTTGATATTTTATGTACAGTAAATAATATATATTTGGTGTACTTTCATATATTATGTACAGTCTATAATATATATTTTGTGTACTTTGATATTTTATGTACACTGTATAATATACATTTGGTGAAATTTGATATTTTATGTATACTATAGATTACATATTTGCTGAAATTTGATATTTTATATACCGTATATAATATACATTAGGTGAAATTTGATATTTTATGTATAGTCTATAATAGATATTTGGTGAAATTTGATATTATATGTACAGTATATAATATATATGGTGAATATTATATTTTATTTACAGTGTATAATACAGATTTGGAGAAATTTGATATTTTATATACACTATATAATATATATTTGGTGTACTTTCGTATTTTATATACAGTGTATAATATATATTCGGTGTACTTTCATATTTTGTGTACAGTATATACTATATATTTGCTGAAATTTGGTGTTTTATGTACAGTATATAATATATATTTGGTGTACTTTGATATTATATTTGCAGTATATAATATATATTTGGTGGAATTTGATATTTTATATACAGTATATAATATATATTTGGTGTACTTTCAAATTTTCTGTACAGTATATAATATATATTTGGTAAAATTTGATATTTTATGTACAGTATATAATATACAATTGGGGAAATTTTTATTTTATATACAGCACATAATATATATTTGGTGTACCTTCATAATTTATGTACAGTGTATAATATATGTTTCGTGTACTTTCGCATTTTATGTACAGTATATAATATATATTTTCTGAAATTTGATATTTTATGGTGAGTATATAATATATATTTGGTGTACTTTGATATTTTACGTACAGTATATAATATATATTTGGTGAAATTTGATATTTTATGTACAGTATATAATACATGTTAGGTGAAATTTGATATTTTATCTGTAGTATATAATATATATTTGGTGAAATTTGATATTATATGTACACTATGTAATATATATTTCGTGAAATTTGATATTTTATGTCCAGAATATAATATAGATTTGCTGTACTTTGATATTTTATGTACAGTATATAATATATATTAGGTGAAATTTGACATTTTATGTACAGTATATAATATATATTTGGTGAAATCTGTTATATGTACACAATATAATATATATTTGTTGAAATTTAATATTTTATATACAGTATATAATATATATTTGGTGAAGTTTGATATTTTATATACAGTATATAATATATGGTTGGTGTACTTTCATATTTTATGTAGAGTATATAATATATATTTGCTTAAATTTGATATTTTATGTACAGTATAAAATATATATTTGGTGAAATTTGGTATTTTATCTATAGTATATAATATATATTTGGTGAAATTTGATATTATATGTACAGTATATAATATATTTTTGGCGAAATTTGATATTTTATGTACAGTATATAATACATATTTGGAGAAATTTGATATTTTATATAAAGTATATAATATATATTTGGTGTACTTTCATATATTGTGTACAGTTTATAATATATATTCGGTGTACTTTCATATTTTATGAACAGTATATAATATATATTTGATGAAATTTGACATTTTATGTCCAGTATATAATATGTATTTGGTGTAATTTGATATTTTATGTACAGTATTTAATATATATTTGGTGAAATTTGATATTTTAAATACAGTATATAATATATATTTGGTGTAGTTTCATATTTTATGTACAGTATACATTACATATTTGGTGTACTTTCATATTTTATGTACAGTATATAATATATATTTGGTGAAATTTGATATTTTATGTAGAGTATATTATATATATTTGGGGAAATTTTTATTTTATATACAGTATATAAAATATATTTTGTGGACTTTCATATTTTACGTACAGTGTATATTATATATTTGGTGTAATTTCATATTTTATGTACAGTATATAATATATATTTGCTGAAATTTTTTCTATGTACAGTATATAACATATATTCGAGTACTTTGATATTTTATGTACAGTATAATATACAATTGGCGAAATTTGATATTTTATGTAAAGTATAAAATATATATTTGATGAAGTTTGATATTTTATTTACCGCATATAATATATACTTGGTGAAATTTGATATTATATGTACAGTATATATTATATACTTGATGAAATTTGCTATTTTATGTACAGTATATAATACATATTTGGAGAAATTTGATATATTATATTCAGTATAAAATATATATTTGGTGTACTTTCATATTTTATGTACAGTGTATAATATATATTTGGAGTACTTTCATATTTTATGAGCATTACATAATATATATCTGCTGAAATTTGATATTTTATGTGCAGAATATAATATATATTTGGTGTAATTTGATATTTTATGTACATTATATAATATATATTTGGTGAAATTTGATATTTTATATACAGTATATAATATATATTTGGTGTACTTTCTTATTTTATGTACAGTCTATCATATATATTTGGTGTATTTTCACAATTTATGTACAGTATATAATATAAATTTGTTGAAATTTGATATTTTAAGTACAGTATATAATATATATTTGGTGTACTTTGATATTTTATGTACAGTATATATTATATATTTGCAGAAATTTGATATTTTATTTACAGTATATAATAAATATTTGGTGTACTTTGATGTATTATGTACCATATATAATATACATTTGGTGAAAATTGATATTTTATGTACACTTTATAATATACATTTGCTACATTTGATATTTTATGTACAGTATATAATATATATTTTGTGAAATATGATATTTTATGTACAGTATGTTATGTATTTGTTAAAATTTGATATTATATGTACAGTATAAAATATATATTTGGTGAAATTTGATATCTTATGCACAATATATAAAACCGATTTGGAGAAATTTGACATTTTATATACACTATATAATGCATATTTGGTGTACTTTCATATTTTATGTACAGTGTATAATATATATTTGGTGTACTTTCACATTTTATGTACAGTATATAATATATATTTGCTGAACGTTGACATTTTATGTACAGTATATAATATATATTTTGTGTACTTTGATATTTTATGTACAGTACTTAATATATATTTTGTGAAATATGATATTTTATATACAGTATATAATATATATTTGGTGTACTTTCATATTTCATGTACAGTATATAATATATATTTGGTGAACTGTTATATTTTATGTACAGTGTATAATATATATTTGGTGAAATTTGATATTTTATGTACAGTATATAATATATATTTCGGGAAATTTTTATTTTATATACAGCATATAATATATATTTGGAGTACTTTCATAATTTATGTACAGTGAATAATGTATGTTTCGTGTACTTTCGTATTTTTGTACAGTATATAATATGTATTTGCTGAAATTTGATATGTTATGTACAGTATATAATATATATTTGGTGCACTTTGATAGGTTATGTACAGTATGTAATATATATTTGTTGAACTTTGATATTTTAAGTACAGTATGCAATGTATATTTGGGGTAATTTGATATTGTATGTACACTATATATGTGTGAAATTTGATATTTTATGAATAGTATATAATATGAATTTGCTGAAATATGATATATTATGTACAGTATATGGCATATATTTGGTGTACTTTCATCTTTTATGTAGAGTATATAATATATATTTGTTGAATTTCGATTTTTTATATACAGTATATGATATACATTTGGTGAAATTTGATATTATATGTGCAGTATATAATACATATTGTGTGCTTTGATATTTTATTTACAGTGTATAATATATATTTGGTTAAATTTAATATTTTATGTACAGTGTATAATATATATTTGGTGAAATTTGATATTTTATGTACAGTTTATAATATATATTTTATGAAATCTGATATTATATGTACGGTATATAATACATATTTGGTGAAATTTCGAATTTTATGTACAGTATATTATATATATTTGGTGAAGTTTGATATTTTATATACAGTATATAATATATGTTTGGTGTACTTTCATATATTATGTACAGTATATAATATATATTTGGTTTACTTTCATGTTTTATGTACAGAATATAATATATATTTGCAGAAATTTGATATTTTATGTACAGTATAAAATATATTTTTGGTGTAGTTTGATATTTTATGTACAGTATATAATATATATTTGGTGAAATTCGATATTTTATGTACAGTATATAATATATATTTGGTGAAATTTGATATTTTATGCATAGTGTATAATATATATTTGGTGTAGTTTGAAATATTATGTACAGCACATAATATATAATTGTTGAAATTTAATATTCTATGTACAGTATATAATATATATTTGGTGAAATTTGATATTTTATGTACAGTAAATAATATACATTCGGTGAAACTTTATATTTTATATACAGTATATAATATATATTTGGTGTACATTCATATTTTATGTACAGTGTATAATATATATTTGGTGTACTTTGATATTTTATGTGCAGTATAGAATATATATTTGGTGTACTTTGATATTTTATGTACAATATATAACGTATATTTGTTGAAATATGATATTTTATGTACAGTATATAACATATTGGTTGTAATTTGATATTATATGTACTGTATATAATATATATTAAGTGAATTTTTTTATTTTATGTAGAGTATATATCATATATTTGGTGAAATTTGATATTGTATTTGCAGTATATATCACATTTTTTGAAATTTGATATTATATGTACAGCATATAATATATATTCAGTGAAATTCGATATTTTAGGTACAGTATATATTTGGTGAACTTTGATATTTTTTATACAGTATATAATATATATTTGGTGTACTTTCATTTTTTATGTACAGTATATAATATATATTTGGTGAAATTTTATATTTTTTGTACAGTATGTAATATATATTTGGTGAAATTTGATATTTCATGAACAGTGTATAATATATATTTAGTGAACTTTCATATTTTTTGTACTGTGTATAATATAGATTTGGTGTACCTTCAAATTTTATGTACAGTATATAATATATATTTCGTGTAGTTTCATATTTTATGTACAGTGTATAAAATATATTTGGTGTACTTTCATATTTTATGTACAGTCTATAATATATAATTGGTGTACTTTCATATTTTATGTACAGTATATAGTATATATTTGCTGAAATTTGTTATTTTATGTACAGTATAAAATATATATTTGGTGAAATTTGGTATTTTAAGAACTGTATATAATATAGACTTGGAGTACTTTCATATTTTATGTACAGTGTATAATACATATTTGGTGTACTTTCGTATGTTATGTACAGTATATAATACATAATTGGTGTACTTTGATATTTTATGTACAGTGTATAACATATTTGGTGTACTTTGATATTTTATGTACACTATATAATATATATTTGGTGAAATTTGATATTTTTGTAGAGTATATAATACGTATTTGGTATAGTTTCATATTTTATGTACAGTCTGTAGTATATATTTGGTGTACTTTGATATTTCATGTAGAGTATATATTACACGTTTGGTGATATTTGAAATTTTTGTACAGTATATAATATATATGTGGTGAAATTTGATATTTTATGTAGAGTATATAATATATATTTGGTATACTTTCATATTTTATGTTAAGTCTATAATATATATTTGGTATACTTTCGTATTTTGTGTACAGTATATAATATATATTTTGTGGGCTTTGATATTTTATATACAGTATATAACATATATTTGATGAAATTTTATATAGTATGTATAGTATATAATATATATTTTGTGAAATTTGATATTATAGGTACAGCATATAATATATATTTGGTGAAATTTGATATTTTATGTACAGTATATAATATATATTTGCCGTACTTTCACATTTTATGTACAGTATATAATATATATTTGGTGAAATTTGATATTTTATATATAGTATGTATTATATGTTTAGTGTACTTTCAAATTGTATCTGCAGTATATAGTATATATTTGCAGTACTTTCAAGTTTTATGTACAGTCTACAATATATGTTTGGTGTACTTTCATATTTTTTGAACATTATATAATGTATATTTGGTGAAATTAGATATTTTATGTGCAGTATATAATAAGTATTTGGTATACTTTGATATTTTATGTACAGTCTATAACATATATTTGGTGTAGTATGATATTTTATGTAGACTATATAATATATATTTGCTGAAATTTGATGTTTTATGAACAGTATATAATATTTATTAGTTGAAATATTTTATAAGATGTGTGGTATATAGTATATTTTTGGTGATATTTGATATTTTATGTACAGTATGTAATACATATTTGGTGTACTTTCACATATTATATATAGTATATAATATATTTGTACAAATTTGATAGTTCATGTACAATATATAATATATATTTGGTGAAATATTTTCTATGTACAGTATATAATATATATTTGATGAAATTTGATATTTTATGTACAGTATAAAATATATATTTGGTGTACTTTCATATTTTATGTACAGTGTATAAAATATATTTGGTGTACTTTCATATTTTATGTACAGTATATAATATATATTTGCAGAAATTTGATGTTTTATGTACAGTGTCTAATATATATTTGGTGTAATTTGATGTTTTATATACATTGTGTAATATATATTTGGTGAAATTTGATATTACATATACAGTATATAATATATATTTGGTGAAATTTGATATTTTATGTACAGTATATAATATATATTTGATGCACTTTCATATTTTATGTACAGTATATAATACATATTTGGTGTACTTTGATATTTTATGTACAGTTTATAACATATAATTGGTGAAATATGATATGATATGTACAGTAAATAATATATATTTGGAGAAATTTTATATTTTATATACGGTATATAATATATATTTTGTGTAATTTTATATTTTAAGTTCAGTATATAATATATATCTGGTGTATTTTGATATTTTATGGACACTATATAACTTATATTTGGTGAAATTTGATATTTTATGTACAGTATATAATATATATTTTGTGTAATTTCATATTATATGTACATTATATAATAAATATTTGGTGAAATTTGATATTATATGTACAGTATATAATTCATATGTGGTGAAATTTCATATTTTATGTATACTTTATAATATAAATTTGGTGTCCTTTCATATTTTATGTACAGTATAAAATATATATTCGCTGAAATTTGATATTTTATGTACTGCATATAATATATATTTGGTGAAATTTCATATTTTTTCTACAGTATATATTACACATTTGGTGTACTTTCATATTTTATGTACAGTTTGTAATATATATTTGGTGAAATACGATATTTTATGTACAGTAAATAATATATATTTGGAGAAATTTTATATTTTATATACAGTATATAATATATATTTGGTGTACTTTCATATTTTAAGTACAGTATATAATATATATATGGTGAACTTTCATATTTTTTGTACAGTATATATTACACATTTGGTGTACTTTCATATTTTATGAACAGTTTATAATATATATTTGGTGAAATACGATATTTTATGTACAGTATATAATATATATTTGGTGAAATTTGATATTTTATGTACAGTATATAATATGAATTTGGTGTGCTTTGATATTTTATGTATTGTATATAATATATATATGGTGAAATTTGATATTTTATGTACAGTATATAATATATATTTGGTGAAATTTATACAATATGTACAGAATATAATAAATATTTGGTGAAATTTGATATTTTATGTACAGTATATAATATATATTTGGTGAAATTTGATATTTTATACACAGTATATAATATATATTTGGTGTACTTTCATATTTTATGTGCAGTGTATAATATATATTTGTTGTACTTCCATATTTTACGTACAGTATATAACATATATTTGGTGAAATTTGATATTTTATATACAGTATTTAATATATATTTGTTGTACATTCATAT
This sequence comes from Gorilla gorilla gorilla, assembly GCF_029281585.2. Taxonomy (NCBI): domain Eukaryota; kingdom Metazoa; phylum Chordata; class Mammalia; order Primates; family Hominidae; genus Gorilla; species Gorilla gorilla. The sequence continues at coordinate 62,021,608 of NC_073239.2, forward strand.
TTTATTTACAGTGGGCAATATATATTTGGTGTAATTTCATATTTTCCGTACAGTGTATAATATATATTTGCCAAAATTTGATATTTTATTTACAGTATTTAATATATATTTGGTGAAATTCTGTATTTTATGAGCAGTATATAACATTTATTTGGTGAAATTTGATAATTTTTGTACAGTATATATTACATATTTGGTGTACTTTCTTATTTTATCTACACTATATAATATATATTTGGTGAAATTTGATATTTTCTGTACAGTATATAATATATATTTTGTGTACTTTGATATTTTATGTACAGTATATAATATACATTTGGTGAAATTTGATATTTTATGTACAGTATATAATATATATTTGCTGAAATTTGATAATTTATGCACAGTATATAATATATATGTGGTGAAATTTGATATTTTATGTATAGTATATAGTATATATTTGGTGAAATTTGTTATTATATGTGCAGTATATAATATATATTTAGAGAAATCTGGTATTTTATATAAGGTATATAAAATATATTTGGTAAACTTTCATATATTATGTACAGTGTATAATATACTTTTGGTGTACTTTGATATTTTATGTACACTATATAATATACACTTGTTGAAATTTGATATTTTATGTATAGTATATAATACTTATAGGTGAAATTTGATTTTAATATGCAGTATAAAATATATATTAGGTGTACTTTCATATTTTATGTACAGTATATAATATATATTTCCTGAAATTTGATATTTTATGTACAGTATATAATATATATTTGGTGTACTTTGATTTTTTATGTACAGTGTATAATATATATTTGGTGTACTTTGATATTTTATGTACAGTATATATGATATATTTGGTGAAATTTGATAATTTGTACAGTATATAATGTATATTTGGTGGACTTTCATATTTTATGTTCAGAATACAGTATATCTTTGGTGAAATTTGATATTTAATGTTCAGTATATAATGTAAATTTTTTGAAAATTGATATGTTATATACAGTATATAATATATATTTCGTATACATTCATATTTTTTGTACACTGTATAATATATATTTGGTGTACTTTCATATTTTATGTACAGTATATAATATATGTTTACTGTACTTTGATATTTTATGTGCAGTATATAACATATATTTGGTGTACTTTGTCATTTTATGTACAATATATAACGTATATTTGTTGAAATTTGATATTTTATGTACAGTATATAACATATTTGTTGTAATTTGATATTATATGTACAGTATATAATATAAATTAGGTGAATTTTTTTATTTTATGTACAGTATATAATACATATTTGGTGAAATTTGATATTTTATATATAGTACATAGTCTGTATTTGGTGTAATTTCATATTTTATGTATAGTCTGGGATATATATTTGGTGTACTTTCATATTTTATGCACAGTATATAATATATATTTGGTGTACTTTGATATTTTATGGACAGTATATAACTTATATTTCGTGAAGTTTGATATTGTATGTACAGTATATAATATATATTTTGTGTAATTTCATATTATATGTACATTATATAATATATATTTGGTAAAATTTGATATTATATTTACAGTATGTAATACATATGAGGTGAAATTTCTTATTTTATGTACACTTTATAATATAAATTTGGTGTCCTTTCATATTTTATGTACAGTATATAATATATATGGCTGAAATTTGATATTTTATGTACAGTATGTTATATATATCTGGTGCACTTTCATATTTTATGTACAGTATATAATGCACATTTGGTGTACTTTCATATTTTATGTACAGTTTATAATATTGATTTGGTGAAATACGATATTTTATGTACAGTAAATAATATTTATTTGGAGAAATTTTATATTTTATATACAGTATATAATATATATTTGGTGTACTTTCATATTTTATGTGCAGTATATAGTACATATTTGGGGCACTTTCATATTTTATGTAGAATATATGTTATATATTTGGTGTACTTTCATATTTTATATACAGTATATAATATATAGGGTGAAATTTGATATTTTATGTACAGTATATAATATATATTTGCGGAAATTTTTATTTTACATACAGCATATGATATATATTTGGTGTGCTTTCATATTTTATGTACAGTGTATATTATATATTTCGTGTACTTTCATATTTTATGTACAGTATATATTATATATTTGCTGAAATTTGATATTTTATGTACAGTATATAAAATATATTTGGTGTACTTTGATATTTGATGTACAGCCTTTAATATATATTTGGTGCAAATTGAAAATTTATGTACAGTACATAATATATATTTGTTGAAATTTGATATTTTATATACAGTATATAATATATATTTGGTGTACTTTCATATTTTATGTACAGTACATATTATATATTTTGTGTACTTTCATATTTTATGTACAGTATATAATAAATATTTGCTAAAGTTTGATATTTTATGTACAGTATATAATATATATTTGGTGTACTTTCATATTTTATGAACAGTGTTTAATATATATTTGGTGTACTTTAATATTTTATGAACAGTGCTCAATATATATTTGGTGTACTTTGATATTTTATGTACAGTATATAATATGTATTTGGTGAAGCTTGATATTTTATGTACAGTATATAATATATATTTGGTGAAATTTGATATTTTATATACAGAATATAATATATATTTGGTGGACTTTCATATTTTATGTACAGTGTATTATATATATTTGGTGTACTTTCATATTTTATGTACAATATATAATATATGTTTGTTGAAATTTGATATATTATGTACCGTATATAATATATATTTGGTGTACTTTGATATTTTATGTACACTATATAATATATATTTGGTGTACTTTGATATTTTATGTACAGTATATATTATATATTTGGTGAAATTTGATAATTTTTGTACAGTATATAATATATATTTGGTGTATTTTCATATTTTATGTACAGTGTATAATATATATTTTGTGAAATTTGATATTTTATGTACAGTATATAATGTATATTTGGTGAAATCTGGTATTTAATGTACAGTATATAATATATATTTGTGGAAATCAGGTATTTTATGTACACTATATAATGTATATTTGGTGAAATTTGATATTATATCTACAGTATATAATATATATGTGGTGAAATTTGATATTGTATGTACAGTATATAATATATATTTGGTGAAATTTGATATTTTATGTATAGCATATAAAATATATTTGGCGAAATTTGATATTATATGTACAGTTTATAATATATATTTTTTGAAATTTGATATTTAATGTAGAGTATATAATATACATTTGGTGAAATCTGGAATTTTATGTATACTATATAAAATATATTTGATGAAATTTGATATTTTATGTACGGTATATAATATATATTTGGAGTTCTTTGATATTTTAAGTACAGTATATTATACATATTTGCTGAAATATGATATTTTATGTACAGTATATAATATATCTTTGGTGTGCTTTCAAATTTTGTACAGTCAATAATATATATTTGGGGTACTTTCATATTTTATGTTCAGTATATAATATAAATTTGGTGCACTTTGATATTTTATCAACAGTAAATAATATATATTTGGTGAAATTTGATATTTTATGTAAAGTATATAATATATATATGGTGAAATTTGAAATTTTTTGTACAGTATATAATATATATTTGGTGAACTTTCATATTTTGAGTACAGTATACAATATATATTTGGTGAAGTTTGATACTTTATGTACAGTATATAAAATATATTTGGTGAAATTTGATATTTTATGTACAGTATATAATATATGTTTGGTGTACTTTGATATTTTAAGTACTGTATATAATGCATATTTTGTGAAATTTGGAATTTTATGGGCATTATGTAATATATATTTGGTGAAATTTGATATTTTATGTACAGTACATAATATATATTTGGTGTACTTTGATATTTTATGTACACTATATAAAATATATTTGATGAAATTTGATATTTTATGTACAGTTTATAGTATATATTTGCTGTACTTTGATATTTTAAGTACAGTATATAATATATATGGTGAAATTTGATACTTTATATACAGTACATAATGTATATTTGCTGTACTTTCATATTTTATGAACAGTATGTTTTATATATTTGGTGTACTTTCTCATTTTATGTAGAGTATATTATATATATTTGCAGAAACTTGATATTTTATGTACAGTATATAATATATATTTGGTGTATTTTGATATTTTATGTACAGTATATAATATGTATTTGGTGAAATTTGATATTTTATACACAGTATATAATATATATCTGTTGTCCTTTCATATTTTATGTGCAGTATAAAATATATACTTGGTGAAATTTGATATTTCATATAAAGCATATTAAATATGTTTGGTGTACTTCCATGTTTTATTTACAGTGTATAATATATATTTGCTGTATGTTCATATTTTATGTAGAGTATATAATATATATTTCCTGAAATTTGATATTTTATGTACAGTATATAATATATATTTGGTGAAATTTCATATTTTATGTACAGTAAATAATATACATTTTTTGTAATTTCTAAATTTGTGTACAGTATATAATACATATTTGGAGAAATTTGATATTTGATATACAGAATATAATATATATTTGGTGTACTTTCATATTTTATGTACAGTATATAATATATATTTGGTGTACTTTCATATTTTATGTACAGCATGTAATATATTTTGTGTACTTTGATATTTTATGTACAGTATATAATATACATTTGGTGAAATATGATATTTTATATACAGTTTATAATATATATTTGGTGTACTTTCATATTTTATGTACAGTGTATTATATATACTTGGTGTAATTTCTTATTTTATGTACAATATATAATATATATTTGCTGAAATTTGATATATTATGTACTGTATATAATATATATTTGGTGTACTTTGATATCTTATGTACAGTATATAATATATAATTGGTGTACTTTGATATTTAATGTACAGTATATAAGATATATTTGGTGTACTTTGATATTTTATGTACAGTATATATTATGTATTTGGTGAAATTTGATATTTTTTGTTCACTATATAATATATATTTGGTGAAATTTGATATGATATGTACAGTATATTTTATATATTTGGTGTACTTTCATATTTTATGTACAGTATATAATAAATATTTGCTGAAATTTGATATTTTATGTACACTATATAATATATCTTTGGTGTACCTTCATATTTTATGTACAGTGTATAATATATATTTGGTGTACTTTCATATTTTATGTACAGTACATAATATATATTTGGTGTACTTTGATATTTTATGTACACTATATAAAATATATTTGATGAAATTTGATATTTTATATACAGTATATAGTATATATTTGCTGTATTTTGATATTTTAAGTACAGTATATAATACATATGGTGAAATTTGATACTTTATATACAGTATATAATGTATATTTGCTGTACTTTCATATTTTATGAACAGTATGTTTTATATATTTGGTGTACTTTCTTATTTTATGTAGAGTATATTATATATATTTGCAGAAACTTGATATTTTATGTACAGTATATAATATATATTTGGTGTATTTTGATATTTTATGTACAGTATATAATATGTATTTGGTGAAATTTGATATTTTATACACAGTATATAATATATATCTGGTGTCCTTTCATATTTTATGTGCAGTATAAAATATATACTTGGTGAAATTTGATATTTCATATACAGCATATTAAATATGTTTGGTGTACTTCCATGTTTTATTTACAGTGTATATATATATTTGCTGTACGTTCATATTTTATGTAGAGTATATAATATATATTTCCTGAAATTTGATATTTTATGTACAGTATATAATATATATTTCGCGAAATTTCATATTTTATGTACAGTAAATAATATACATTTTTTGTAATTTCTAAATTTGTGTACAGTATATAATACATATTTGGAGAAATTTGATATTTGATATACAGAATGTAATATATATTTGGTGTACTTTCATATTTTATGTACAGTATATAATATATATTTGGTGTACTTTCATATTTTATGTACAGCATGTAATATATTTTGTGTACTTTGATATTTTATGTACAGTAAATAATATACATTTGGTGAAATATGATATTTTTTATACAGTTTATAATATATATTTGGTGTACTTTCATATTTTATGTACAGTGTATTATATATACTTGGTGTAATTTCATATTTTATGTACAATATATAATATATATTTGCTGAAATTTGATATATTATGTACTGTATATAATATATATTTGGTGTACTTTGATATCTTATGTACAGTATATAATATATAATTGGTGTACGTTGATATTTTATGTACAGTATATATTATATATTTCGTGAAATTTGATATTTTTTGTGCAGTATAAAATATATATTTGGTGAAATATCATAGAATATGTGCAGTATATTTTATATATTTGGTGTACTTTCATATTTTATGTAAAGTACATAATGTATATTTGGTGTACTTTGATATTTTATGTACACTATATAAAATATATTTGATGAAATTTGATGTTTTATGTACAGTATATAGTATATATTTGCTGTACGTTGATATTTTAAGTACAGTATATAATACATATTTCGTGAAATTTGATATTTTATGTACAGTTTATAATATGTATTTGGTGAAATTTGATATTTTGTACAGTATATAATATATATTTGGTGTACTTTCATATGTTATGTAGAGTGTATAATATATATTTGGTGCACTTTCGAATTTTATATACAGTACGTAATATATATTTGGTGTACTTTGATATTTTATTTACAGTATATAACATATATTTGGAGTACTTTGATATTTTATGTGCACTATATAAAATATATTTGATGAAATTTGATAATTTATGTAGAGTATATAATATATATTTGGTGTACTTTGATATTTTAAGTACAGTATATAATACATATTTGGTGAAATTTGATATTTTATATACAGCATATAATATATATTTGGTGAAATTTGATATTTTGGTACAGGATATAATATATATTTGGTGTACTATCATATTTTATGTACAGTGTATTATATATATTTGGTGTACTTTCATATTTTATGTACAATATATAATATATATTTGCTGAAATTTGATAAGTTATGTACTGTATTTAATATATATTTGGTGTACTTTGATATTTTATGTACAGTATATAATATATATTTATGTACTTTGATATTTTATGTACAGTATATATTATATATTTGGTGTAATTAGATAATTTTTGTACAGTATATAATATATATTAGGTGTACTTTCATATTATATGTACAATATAATATATATTTGGTGAAATTAGATATTTTATGTACAGTATATAATATATATTTGGTGAAATTTGATGTTTTATGTAAAGTATATAACATATATTTGGTGAAATCTGGTATTTTATGTACAGTATATAATATATGTTTGGTGAAATCTGGTATTTTATGTATAGTATATAATATACATTTGGTAAAATTTGGTATTATATCTACAGTATATAATATATATGTGGTGAAATTTGATATTTTATGTACAATATATAATACATATTTTTAGAATTTGATATTTTATATACAGAATAATATATATATTTGGTGTGCTTTCATATTTATGTACAGTTTATAATATATATTCTGTGAACTTTCATATTTTATGAACAGTCTATAATATATATTAGCTGAAATTTGATATATTATGTACAGTATATAATATATATTTGGTGAAATTTGATATTTTATTTACACTATATAATATATATTTGGTGAAATTTGATATTTTTTGTGCACTATATAATATATATTTGGTGAAATTTGATATTTTATATACATTACATAATATATATTTGGTGTACTTTCATATTTTATGTACAGTGTTTAATATATATTTGGTGTACTTTCATATTTTATGTACAGTACATAATATATATTTGCTGTACTTTGATATTTTACGTACACTATATAAAATATATTTGATGAAATTTGATGTTTTATGTACAGTATATAGTATATGTTTGCTGAGCTTTGATATTTTAGGTACAGTACATAATACATATTTGGTGAAATTTGATATTTTATGTACAGCATACAACATATATTTGGTGAAATTTGATATTTTTGTACAGTATATAATATATATTTTGGGTACTTTCATATATTATATACAATATATAATATATATTTGCTGAAATTTGAAATATTATGTACTGTATATAATATATATTTGGTGTACTTTGATATTTTATGTACAGTATATAATATATATTTGGTGTACTTTGATATTTTATGTACAGTATATATTATATATTTGGTGAAATTTGATAATTTTTGTACAGTATATAATATATATTTGGTGTACTTTCATATTATATGTACAATATAATACATATTTGGCGAAATTTGATATTTTATGTACAGTATATAATATTTATTTTGTGAAATTTGATGTTTTATGTACAGTATATAACATAAATTTGGTGAAATCTGGAATTTTATGTACAGTATATAATATATATTTGGTGAAATCTGGTATTTTATTTATAGTATATAATATATATTTGGTAAAATTTGGTAATATATCTACAGTATAAAATATATATGTGGTGAAATTTCATATTTTATGTACAATATGTAATACATATTTTTAGAATTTGATATTTTATATACAAAATAAAATAGATATTTGGTGTGCTTTCATATTTTAAGTACAGTTTATAATATATATTCAGTGTACTTTCATATTTTATGTACAGTCTATAATATATATTTGCTGAAATTTGATATATTATGTACTGTGTATAGTATATATTTGGTGCACTTTGATATTTAATGTACAGTATATAAGATATATTTGGTGTACTTTGATATTTTATGTACAGTATATATTATATATTTGGTGAAATTTGATATTTTTTGTACAGTATATAATATATATTTGGTGAAATTTGATATGATAAGTACAGTATATTTTATATATTTGGTGTACTTTTATATTTTATGTACAGTATATAATAAATATTTGCTGAAATTTGATATTTTATGTACAGTATAAAATATATATTTGGTGTACTATGATATTTTATGTACAGTGTATAATAAATATTTGGTGAAATTTGATATTTTATGTACAGTAAATAATATATATTTGGTGTACTTTCTTATTTTATGTACAGTATATAATATATATTTGGAGAAATTTGATATTTTAATACAGTATATAATATATATATGGTGTACTTTCATATTTTATGTACAGTGTAAAATATATATTTCGTGAAATTTGATATTTCATTTACAGTATATTATATATGTTTGGTATACTTCCATATTTTATTTACAGTGTATAATATTTATTGCTGTACGTTCATATTTTATGTAGAGTATATAATATATATTTCCTGAAATTTGATATTTTATGTACAGTATACAATATATATTTGGTGAAATTTGATATATTATGTATAGTATATAATACATATTTGGTGAAAATAGATATTATATCTACAGTATATAATATATATGCCGTGAAATTCGATATTTTATGTACAGTGTATAATACATATGTGGAGAAGTTTGATATTTTATATACAGAATATAATTAATATTTGGTGTACTTTCCTATTTTTTGTATAGTGTATAATATATATTTCCTGTACTTTCATATTTTATGTACAGTATATAATATATATGGTGAAATTTGATATTTTTGTAGAGTCTATAGTATGTATTTGGTGTACTTTCGTATTTTATGTACAGTCTGTAACACATATTTGCTGCACTTTCATATTTTATGCACAGTATATAACATATATTTGTTGAAATTAGATATTTTATGTACAGTATATAATATATATTTGGTGTACTTTGATATTTTATGAAGACTATATAATACATATTTGGTGAAATATGATATTTTACGAACAGTATATAATATATATTTGGAGAAATTTGATATTTTATATACAGTATATAATATATATTTGGTGTACTTTCATATTTTATGTGCAGTATATATTATATATTTGGTGAAATTTGATATTTTATGTACAATATATAATAAATATTTGCTGAAATTTGATATATTATGTACTGTATATAATATATATTTGGTGTACTTTCATATTTTATGTACCGCATATAATATATATTTGGTGTACTTTGATATTTTATGTACAGTATATATTATATACTTGGTGAAATTTGATATTTTTTCTCCAGTATATAATATATATTTCGTGTACTTTCATATTTTATGTGCAGTATATATTATATATTTTGTGAAATTTGATATTTTATGTACAGTATATAATATATATTTGGTGAAATCTGGTATTTTATATACAGTATATAATATATATTTGGTGAAATTTGATAAGTACAGTATATTATATATATTTGGAGTGCTTTCATATTTTATGTACAGTATATAATATATATTTCCTGAAATTTGATATTTTATGTACAGCATATAATATATATTTGGTGAAATTTGATATTTTAGGTATAGCGTATAATATATATTTGGTGAAATTTGATATTATATGTACAGTATATAATATATATTTGGTGAAATCTGGTATTTTATGTACAGTATATAATATATATTTGTTGAAACTTGATATTATAACTACAGTATGTTATATGTATTTGGTGTACTTTCATATTTTATGTACAGTATTAATTAAAAATTTGCTGAAATTTGATATTTTATGTACAGTATATAATATATATTTGGTGTAATTTGATATTTTATCTATAGTATATAATATATATTTGCCGAAATTTGATATTTTATGTACAGTATAAAATATATATTAGGTGTAATATGATATTTTATGTACAGCGTAATATATATATTTGGTGAAATTTGATATTTTATTTTCAGTAAAAAATATATATTTTGTGTACTTTCTTATTTTATGTACAGTATATAGTATATATTTGCCGAAATTTGATATTTTACGTACAGTATATAATATATATTTGGTGTTCTTTCATATTATATGTACAGTGTATTATATATATTTTGTGTACTTTCATATTTTATGTACAATATATAATATATATTTGCTGAAATTTGATATATTATGTTCTGTATATAATATATATTTGGTGTACTTTGATATTTTACGTACTGCATATAATATATATTTGGTGTTCTTTGATATTTTATTTAAAGTGTATATTATATATTTGGTGAAATTTGATATTTTTTGTACAGTATATAATATATATTTTGTGTACTTTCATATTTCATGTACAGTATATAATATATGTTTGGTGAAATTTGATATTTTATGTTCAGTATATAATATATGTTTGGTGAAATCTTGTATTTTATGTACAGTATATAATATATATTTGGTGAAATCTGGTATTATATGTACAGTATATAATATATATTTGTTGAAATTTGATATTATAAGTGCAGTATATTTTATATATTTGGTGTACTTTCATATTTTATGTACAGCATATAATAAATATTTGCTGAAATTTGATATTTTATGTACAGTATATGATACATTTTTGGTGAATTTTGATATTATATGTGTAGTATATAATATATATTTGGTGAAATTTGATATTATATGTACAGAATATAATATATATTTGGTGAAATTTCATATTTTATGTACAGTATATAAAATACATTTGGTGTACTTTCATATTTTATGTAAATTGTATTATATATATTTGGTGTACTTTCATATTTTATGTACAATATATAATATATATTTGGTGTACTTTGATATTTTATGTACAGTATATAACATATTTGGTGTAGTTTGATATTTTATGTACACTATATAGAATATATTTGATGAAATTTGATATTTTATGTATGGTATATAATTTATATTTGGTGTACTTTGATATTTTACGTACAGTATATAATACATATTTGGTGAAATTTGATATTTTATGTACAGTATATAATACATATTTGGTGAAATTTGATATTTTTGAACAGTATATAATATATCTTTGGTGTACTTTCATATTTTATGTACAGTCTATAATATATATTTAGTGTACTTTCATATTTTATGTACAGTGTGTAATATATATTTGGTGTACTTTGATATATTATCTACAGTATATAATATATGTTTGGTGAAATTTGATATTTTATGTTAAATATATAATATATATTTGATGAAATTTGATATGTTTTGTACAGTATATAATATATATTTGGTGTACTTTCATATTTTGTGTATGGTATATAATATATATTTGGTGAAATTTGATATTTTATGTACAGTACATAATATACATTTTGTGAAATCTGGTATTTTATGTACACTATATAATATATATTTGGTGAAACTTGATATTTCATACAGAAAATAATATGTGTTTTGTGTACTTTCTTATTTTATGTTCAGTGTATAATATATATTTGGAGTACTTTCATATTTTACGTACAGCATATAATATATATATTTGGTGTACTTTGATATTTTATGTACAGTATAAAATATATATATGTTGAAATTTGATATTTTATATACAGTATATAATATGCATTTGGAGTATTTTCATATTTTATGTACAGTATGTTATTTATATTTGGTGTACTTTCTTATTTTATGTACAGTATATAATATATATTTGCAGAATTTTCATATTTTATGTACATTATATAATATATATTTGGTGTTCTTTGATATTTTATGTACTCTGTATAATATGTATTCCGTGTACTTTCATATTTTATGTACAGCACATAATTTATATTTCCTGAAATTTGATGCTTTATGTACAGTATATAGTATATATTTGGTGTACTTTAGTATTTTGTGTACAGTTAGATAATATATATTTGGTGAAATCTGATATTTTATATACAGTATATAATATATGTCTGGTGGGATTTGATATTTCATATACAGAATATAATATATATGAGGTGAAATTTGATATTTTATTGACAGTATATAATATATATCTGGTTTACTTTCGTATTTTTTGTACAGTCTATAATATATATTTGGTGTACTTTCATATTTTATGTACAGTATATGACATATATTTGTTGTATTTTGATATTTTATCTGCAGTATATAATATATATTTGGTGAAATCTGTTATTTTATGTACAGTACATAATATATATTTGGTGAAATTTGATATTTTTGTACAGTATATAATATATATTTGGTGTAATTTCATATTTTATGTACAGTCTATAATATATTTGGTGTAATTTTATATTTAATGTACAGCATATAATATATATTTGGTGTACTTTGATATTTTATGTGCGGTATATAACATATATTTGCTGAAATTTGATATTTCATATACGGTATAAAATATATATTTGGTGTACTTTCATATTTTATGTACAATGTATTATATATATTTGCAGAAATTTGATATTTTATGTATAGTATATAATATACATTTGGTGTACTTTCATATTTTATGTGCAGTATATTATATATATTTGTTGTACTTTCATATTTTATGTATAATATATAATACTTATTTGCTGAAATTTGATATTTTATGCACCGTATATAATATATATTTGGTGAAATCTGTTATTTTATGTACTGAATATAATATATATTTGGTGAAATTTGCTATTATAAATACAGTATATTATATATATTTGGTGTTCTTTCATATTTATGTACAGTATATAATATATATTTGCTGAAATTTGATATTTTATGTACAGTATATAATATATGTTTGGTGTAATTTGATATTTTATGTATAGTATATAATATAAATTTGGTGAAATATGATATTTTATGTACAGTATATAATATAGATTTGTTGAAATTACATATTTTTTTTACAGTATATAATATATATTTGGTGTACTTTCATATTTTATGTACAGTGTATAATATATATTTGGCGTACTTTCATATTTTATGTACATTTTGAAAAATATTTTTGGTGTACTTTGATATTTAAAGTGCAGTATATAATACATGTTTGGTGAAATTTGATATGTTATGTACAGTATATAATATATATTTGGTGAAATTTGTTGTTTTATATACAGTATACAATATATGTTTTGTTTACTTTCATAATTTATGTGCAGTGTATAACATATATTTGGTATACGTTCAAATTTTATGTACAGTATATAGTATATATTTCCTGAAACTTGATATTTTATGTAAAGAATATAATATATATTTGGTGAAATTTGATGTTATATGAATAGTATATAATATATATTTTGTGAAATTTGATATTTTATGTACAGGGTATAATATATATTTGGTGTACTTTCATATAATATGTACAGTATATAATATATATTAGGTGAAATTTCATAATTCTTGTACAGTATATAATATATATTTGGTGTACTTTCATATTTTATGTACTGTATATGATATATATTCGGTGTACTTTGATATTTTATGTACACTATATAAATTATACTTGGTGAAATTTTATATTTTATGTACAGTATATAATATATATTTGGTGTACTTTGATATTTTAAGTACAGTATGTAATACATATTTGGTGAAATTTGATATTTAATGTATAGTATATAATATATATTTGGTGAAATTTGATATTTTTTTACAGTATATAATATATATTTGGTGTACTTTCATTTTTTATATACAGCCTATAATATATATTTGGTGAACTTTCATATTTTATGTACCGTATATAATATATATTTGCTGAAATTTGATATTTTATGTACAGTATGAAATATAAATTTGGTATACTATGATATTTTATGTACACTATATAATATATATTTGATGAAATTTGATATTTTATGTACAGTATATAACATACATTTGGGGAAATTTGTATTTTATACACATCATATAATATATATTTGGTGTACTTTCATATTTTATGTATAGTGTATAATATATATTCGGTATACTTTCATATTTTATGAACAGTATATATTATATATTTGCTGAAATTTGATGTTTTATGTACAGTATATAATAATATATTTCGTGTACTTTAATATTTTATGTACAGTATATAATATATATTTGGTGAAATCTGATATTTCATGTACAGTATATAATATATGTTTGGTGAAATTTGATATTTTATATACAGTATATAATATATATGAGGTGAAATTTGATATTTTATGTACAGTAAATGATATATATTTTTGCAATTTCTTATTTTGTTTACAGTGTATAATACGTATTTGGAGAAATTTGATATTTTATATACAGAATATAATATATATTTGGTGTACCTTCATATTTTTTGTACAGTCTATAATATATATTTGCTGTACTTTCATATTTTATGTACACTATAGAATATATATTTGGTGAAATTTGATATTTTTTATACAGTATAAATTATATATTTGCTGTACTTTCACATTTTATGTACAGTATATAATATATATTTGCTGTACTTTCATATTTTATGTACAGTATATTATATATATTTGTTATACTTTCATATTTTATGTATAAT
The DNA here is from genome assembly GCF_029281585.2 of Gorilla gorilla gorilla. Taxonomy (NCBI): domain Eukaryota; kingdom Metazoa; phylum Chordata; class Mammalia; order Primates; family Hominidae; genus Gorilla; species Gorilla gorilla. Next base: position 62,037,151 of record NC_073239.2, read on the forward strand.
ATATAATACTTATTTGCTGAAATTTCATATTTTATGCACAGTATATAATATATATTTGGTGAAATCTGGTATTTTATGTACTGTATATAATATATATTTGGTGAAATTTGCTATTATAAATACAGTATATTATATATATTTGGTGTTCTTTCATATTTATGTACAGTATGTAATATATATTTGCTGAAATTTGATATTTTATGTACAGTATATAATATATGTTTGGTTTAATTTAATATTTTATGTATAGTATATCATATAAATTTGGTGAAATATGATATTTTATGTACAGTATATAATATAGATTTGTTGAAATTACATATTTTTTTTACAGTATATAATATATATTTGGTGCACTTTCATATTTTATGCACAGTGTATAATATATATTTGGAGTACTTTCATATTTTATGTACATTTTGTAAAATATATTTGGTGTACTTTGATATTTTAAGTGCAGTATATAATACATATTTGGTGAAATTTGATATGTTATGTACAGTATATTATATATATTTGGTGAAATTTGTTGTTTTATATACAGTATACAATATATGTTTTGTGTACTTTCATATTTTATGTACAGTGTATAATATATATTTGGTATACGTTCAAATTTTATGTACAGTATATAGTATATATTTCCTGAAACTTGATATTTTATGTAAAGAATATAATATATATTTGGTGAAATTTTATGTTTTATGAATAGTATATAATATATATTTTGTGAAATTTGATATTTTATGTACAGGGTATAATATATATTTGGTGTACTTTCATATAATATGTACAGTATATAATATATATTTGGTGAAATTTCATAATTCTTGTACAGTATATAATATATATTTGGTGTACTTTCATATTTTATGTACTGTATATGATATATATTTGGTGTACTTTGATATTTTAAGTACACTATATAAATAATACTTGGTGAAATTTTATATTTTATGTACAGTATATAATATATATTTGGTGTACTTTGATATTTTAAGTACAGTATGTAATAAATATTTGGTGAATTTTGATATTTAATGTATAGTATATAATATATATTTGGTGAAATTTGATATTTTTGTACAGTATATAATATATATTTGGTGTACTTTCATTTTTTATATACAGCCTATAATATATATTTGGTGTACTTTCATATTTTATGTACCGTATATAATATATATTTGCTGAAATTTGATATTTTATGTACAGTATGAAATATAAATTTGGTATACTATGATATTTTATGTACACTATATAATATATATTCGATGAAATTTGATATTTTATGTACAGTATATAACATATATTTGGGGAAATTTGTATTTTATACACATCATATAATATATATTTGGTGTACTTTCATATTTTATGTATAGTGTATAATATATATTCGGTATACTTTCATATTTTATGAACAGTATATATTAAATATTTGCTGAAATTTGATGTTTTATGTACAGTATATAATATATATTTCGTGTACTTTAATATTTTATGTACAGTATATAATATATATTTGGTGAAATCTGATATTTTATGTACAGTATAAAATATATGTTTGGTGAAATTTGATATTTTATATACAGTATATAATATATATGAGGTGAAATTTGATATTTTATGTACAGTAAATGATATATATTTTTTGCAATTTCTTATTTTGTTTACAGTGTATAATACGTATTTGGAGTAATTTGATATATTATATACAGAATATAATATATATTTGGTGTACCTTCATATTTTATGTACAGTCTATAATATATATTTGCTGTACTTTCATATTTTATGTACACTATAGAATATATATTTGGTGAAATTTGATATTTTTTATACAGTATAAATTATATATTTGCTGTACTTTCACATTTTATGTACAGTATATAATATATATTTGCTGTACTTTCATATTTTATGTACAGTATATTATATATATTTGTTATACTTTCATATTTTATGTATAATATATAATACTTATTTGCTGAAATTTCATATTTTATGCACAGTATATAATATATATTTGGTGAAATCTTTTATTTTATGTACTGTATATAATATATATTTGGTGAAATTTGCTATTATAAATACAGTATATTATATATATTTGGTGTTCTTTCATATTTATGTACAGTGTATAATATATATTTGCTGAAATTTGATATTTTATGTACAGTATATAATATATGTTTGGTGTAATTTGATATATTATGTATAGTATATAATATAAATTTGGTGAAATATGATATTTTATGTACAGTATATAATATAGATTTGTTGAAATTACATATTTTTTTTACAGTATATAATATATATTTAGTGTACTTTCATATTTTATGTACAGTGTATAATATATATTTGGCATACTTTCATATTTTATGTACATTTTGTAAAATATATTTGGTGTGCTTTGATATTTTAAGTGCAGTATATAATACATATTTGGTGAAATTTGATATGTTATGTACAGTATATTATATATATTTGGTGAAATTTGTTGTTTTATATACAGTATACAATATATGTTTTGTGTACTTTCATATTTTATGTACAGTGTATAACATATATTTGGTATACGTTCAAATTTTATGTACAGTATATAGTATATATTTCCTGAAACTTGATATTTTATGTAAAGAATATAATATATATTTGGTGAAATTTGATGTTTTATGAATAGTATATAATATATATTTTGTGAAATTTGATATTTTATGTACAGGGTATAATATATATTTGGTGTACTTTCATATAATATGTACAGTATATAATATATATTTGGTGAAATTTCATAATTCTTGTACAGTATATAATATATATTTGGTGTACTTTCATATTTTATGTACTGTATATGATATATATTTGGTGTACTTTGATATTTTATGTACTCTATATAAATTATACTTGGTGAAATTTTATATTTTATGTACAGTATATAATATATATTTGGTGTACTTTGATATTTTAAGTACAGTATGTAATACATATGTGGTGAAATTTGATATTTAATGTACAGTATATAACATATATTTGGTGAAATTTGATATCTTTGTACAGTATATAATATATATTTGGTGTACTTTCATTTTTTATATACAGTCTATAATATATATTTGGTGTACATTCATATTTTATGTACCGTATATAATATATATTTGCTGAAATTTGATATTTTATGTACAGTATGAAATATAAATTTGGTATACTATGATATTTTATGTACACTATATAATATATATTTGATGAAATTTGATATTTTATGTACAGTATATAACATATTTTTGGGGAAATTTGTATTTTATACACATCATATAATATATATTTGGTGTACTTTCATATTTCATGTATAGTGTATAATATATATTCGGTGTACTTTCATATTTTAGGAACAGTATATATTATATATTTGCTGAAATTTGATGTTTTATGTACAGTATATAATATATATTTCGTGTACTTTAATATTTTATGTACAGTATATAATATATATTTGGTGAAATCTGATATTTTATGTACAGTATATAATATATGTTTGGTGAAATTTGATATTTTATATATAGTATATAATATATATGAGGTGAAATTTGATATATTATGTACAGTAAATGATATATATTTTTTGTATTTTCTTATTTTGTTTACAGTGTATAATACATATTTGGAGAAATTTGATATTTTATATACAGAATATAATATATATTTGGTGTACTTTCATATTTTATGTACAGGCTATAATTTATATTTGCTGTACTTTCATATTTTATGTACACTATAGAATATACATTTGGTGAAATTTGATATTTTTTATACAGTATAAATTATACATTTGCTGTACTTTCACATTTTATGTACAGTATATAATATATATTTGCTGTACTTTCATATTTTATGTACAGTATATAACATATATTTGTTGTACTTTGATATTTTATCTACAGTATATATTATATATTTAGAGAAATTTCATATTTTATGTAAAGTATATTATATATATTTGGTGAAATTTGATATTTTTTGTACAGTATATAAAGATATTTGGTGTACTTTCATGTTTTATGTACAGTATGTAATATATATTTGGTGAAATTTGATATTTTATGTACAGTATATAATATATATTTGGTGAAATCTGGTATTTTATGTACAGTATATAATATATATTTGGTAAAATTTGATATTTTATGTACAGTATATAATATATGTTTGGTGTAATTTGATATTTTATGTATAGTATATAATATACATTAGGTGAAATTTGATATTTTATGTACAGTATATAATATAGATTTGGTGAAATTTCATATTTTTTGTACAGTATCTAATATATATTTGGTGTACTTTCTTATTTTAAGTACAGAGTATAATATATATTTGGTGTACTTTCATATTTTATGTACATTTTGTTATATATATTTGGTGAACTTTGATATTTTATGTACAGTATATAATATACATTTGGTGTACTTTGATATTTTATGTACACTATATGAAATATATTTGATGTAATTTGATATTTTATATACAGTATATAATATACATTTGGTGTACTTTGATATTTCAAGTGCAGTATATAATACATATTTGGTGAAATTTGATATTTTATGTAGAGTCTATAATATATATTTGGTGAAATTTGATATTTTTGTACAGTATATAATATATATTTGGTGTACTTTCATTTTTTATCTACAGTCTATAATATATATTTGGAGTACTTTCATATTTTATATACAGCATATAATATATATTAGGTGTACTTTGATATTTTATGTACAGTATAAAATATATATTTGGTGAAATTTGTTGTTTTATATACAGTATACAATATATGTTTTGTGTACTTTCATATTTTATGTAAAGTGTATGACATGTATTTGGTGTACGTTCAAATTTTATGTACAGTATATAGTATATATTTCCGGAAACTTGATATTTTATGTAAAGTGTATAATATATATTTGGTGAAATTTGATGTTTTATGAATAGTATATAATATATATTTCGTGAAATTTGATATTTTATGTACAGTGTATAATATACTTTTGGTGTACTTTCATATATTATGTACAGTATATAATATACATTTGGTGAAATTTGATAATTCTTGTACAGTATATAATATATATTTGGTGTACATTCATATTTTATGTACTCTATATGATATATATTTGGTGTACTTTGATATTTCATGTACACTATATAAATTATACTTGGTGAAATTTGATATTTTATGTACAGTAAATAACATATATTTGGTGTACTTTGATATTTTAAGTACAGTATGTAATACATATTTGCTGAAATTTGATATTTAATGTACAGTATATAATATATATTTGGTGAAATTTGATATTTTTGCACAGTATATAATATATATTTGGTGTACTTTCATTTTTTATATACAGTCTATAATATATATTTGGTGTACTTTTATATTTTATGTACAGTATATAATATATATTTGGTGAAATTTGATATTTTATGCACAGTATATAACATATATTTGGGGAAATTTGTATTTTATATACATCATATAATATATATTTTGTGTACTTTCATATTTTATGTATAGTGTATAACATATATTCCGTGTACGTTCATATTTCATGTACAGTATATATTATATATTTGCTGAAATTTGATGTTTTATGTACAGTATATAATATATATTTCGTGTACTTTAATATTTTATGTACAGTATATAATATATATTTTGTGAAATGTGATATTTTATGTACTGTATATAGTATATGTTTGGTGAAATTTGATGTTTTATGTACAGTATATAATACATATGAGGTGAAATTTGATATTTTATGGACAGTAGATAATATATATTTGGATTACTTTCATATTTTATGTGCAGTCTTTAATATATATTTGGTGTACTTTCATATTTTATGTACAATATATAATATATATTTGGTGAAATTTGATATTTTTTACAAAATATATTATATATTTGCTGTACTTTCACATTTTATGTACAGTATATAATATAAATTTGTTGTACTTTGATATTTTATCTACTGTATATATTACATATTTAGAGAAATTTCATATTTTATATAAAGTATATAGTATATATTTGGTAAAAAGTGATATTTTTTGTACAGTATATAAATATATTTTTTGTACTTTCATGTTTTATGTACAGTATGTAATATATATTTGGTGAAATTTGATATTTTATGTACAGTATATAATATATATTTGGTGAAATCTGGTATTTTATGTACAGTATATAATATATATTTGGTGAAATTTGATATTATGAGTACAGTATATTATATATTTTTGGTGTACTTTCATATTTATGTGCAGTATATAATATATATTTGGTGTACTTTCATATTTTATGTACAGTCTATAATATATATTTAGTGTACTTTCATATTTTATGTACACTATATAATATATATTTGGTGAAGTTTGATATTTTATGTACAGTATATAATACATATGAGGTGAAATTTGATATTTTATGTACAGTATATAATATATATTTGCTGTACTTTCATATTTTATGTACAGCATATAATGCATATTTTGTGTACTTTGATATTTTATGTACAGTATATAATATATATATGGGGAAATTTGTTATTTTATATTCAGTATATAATATATATTTGCTGTACTTTCATATTTTATATACAGTGTATTATATATATTTGTTGTAGTTTCATATTTTATGTACGGTATATAATATATATTTGCTGAATTTGATATTTTATGTACAGTATAAAATATGTATTTGGTGTACTATGATATTTTATGTACAGTATATAATATATATTTGGTGAAATTTGATAAGTACAGAATATAATATATATTTGGTGAAAGTTCATATTTTATGTACAGTATATAATATATATTTGGTGAAATTTGATATTTTTTCTACAGTATATAATATGTATTTGGTGTACTTTCATATTTTGTGTACAGTATACAATATATATTTGGGGTACTTTGATATTTTAAGTACAGTATATATTACATATTTGGTGAAATTTGATAGTTTATGTACAGTATATAATATATATTTGGTGAAATTTGATATTTTTGTACAGTATATAATATATCTTTTGTGTACTTTCATATTTTATGTAAAGTCTATAATATATATTTGGAGTACTTTCATATTTTATGTACAGTATATAATATATATTTGGTGTACTTTGATATTTTATCTACTGTATATAATATGTATTTGGTGAAAAATGATATTTTTTTAAAGTATATAATATATATTTGGTGAAATTTGATATTTTTTGTGCTGTATATAATATATATTTGGTGTACTTTCATATTTTGTATACAGTATACAATATATATTTGGTGAAATTTGATATTTTATGTACAGTATATAATATATATTTGGTGAATTGAGGTATTTTATGTTCAGTATATAACATATATTTGGTGAAACTTGATATTATAACTACAGTATATTATATTTATTTGGTGAACTTTCATATTTTATGTACAGTATATTATATATATTTGGTGAAATTTCATATTCTATATGCAGTATATATTATATATTTGGGGAAATTAGTATTTTATATACAGCATATAATATATATTTGGTGTACTTTCAAATTTTATGTACAGTGTATTATATATATTTGGTGTAGTTTCATATTTTATGTACAGCATATAATATATATTTGGTGAAATTTGATATTTTATATACAGAATATAATATATATTTGGTGCACTTTCATATTTTATGTACAGTAAAAAATATATATTTGCTGAAATTTCTTATATTATATACAGTATATAATATATGTTTGGTGTACTTTCATATTTTATGAACAGTGTATAACATATATTTGGTGTACGTTCATATTTTATGTACAGTATATTATATATTTCCTGAAATTTGATATTTTATGTACAGTATATAATATATATTTTGTGAAATCTGATCTTTTTTGTATAGTATATAATATATATTTGTTGAAATTTGATATTTTATGTACAGTATATAATATATATTTGGTGTACTTTCATATTTTATATACAGTATATAATATATATTTGGTGAAATTTTATATTTTATATACAGTATATAATACATTTTTCCTCTACTTTCATATTTTATGTTCAGTATATAACATATATTTGGTGTACTTTCATATTTCATATACATTGTATAATATATATTTGGTGTGTTTTCATATTTTATGTAGAGTATAAAATATGTATTTGCTGAAATTTGATGTTTTATGTACAGCATATAATATATATTTCGTGTGCCTTGATATTTTTTTTGTACAGCATATAATACATATTTGGTGAAATTTGATAGATTATGTATAGTATATAATATATATTTGGTGAAATTTGATATTTTTGTACAGTCTATAATATGTATTTGGTGTACTTTCATATTTTATGTACAGTCTATAATATATATTTGCTGTACTTTCACATTTTATGCACAGTGTGTAATATATATTTGCTGAAATTTGATGTTTTATATACAGCCTATAATATGTATTTGCTGTACTTTCATATTTTATGTACAGTCTATAATATATATTTGCTGTACTTTCACATTTTATGCACAGTATGTAATATATATTTGCTGAAATTTGATGTTTTATGTACAGTATATAATATATATTTGGTGTACTTTCATATTTTATGTGCAGTATATAATATATATTTGGTGAAATTTGATATTTTATGTACTCTATATAATATATATTTGGTGAAATTTGATATTTTATATACATTATATAATATATATTTGGTGTACTTTCATATTTTATGTATAGTGTATAATATATATTTGGTGAAATTTGATATTTTCTGTACAGTATATAATATGTATTTGGTGAGAACAGGTATTTTATGTACTGTATATAACATATATTTGGTGAAATCTGGTATTTTATGTATAGTATATAATATATATTTGGTGAAATTTGATGTTATATCTACAGTATATAATATATATGTGGTGAAATTTGATATTTTATGTACAGTGTATAATACATATTTGGAGAACTTTGATATTTTATATACAGAATATAATATATATTTGGTGTACTTTCATATTTTATATACATTGTATAATACACATTCGGGGTACTTTCATATTTTATGTACAGTGTATAATATATATTTGGTGTACTTTGATATTTTATCTACAGTATATATTATATATTTAGAGAAATTTGATATTTTATGTAAGGTATATAATATATATTTGGTGACATTTGATATATTTTGTACAGTATATAAAGATATTTGGTGTACTTTCATATTTTATGTACAGTATATATTATATATTTGGTGAAAGTTGATATTTTATGTACAGTATATAATATATATCTGATGAAATTTGATATTTTATGTACACTATATATTATATATTTGGTGTACTTTCATATTTTATGTACAGTGTATAATATAAATTAGTGTACTTTCATATTTTATGTATAGTATATAATATAAATTTCAAAAAATTTGATATTTTATGTACAGTATATAATACATATTTGGTGCAATTTGATATTTTATGTACAGTATATAATATATATTTGGTGAAATTTGATATTTTATGTGCAGTATATAATAAATATTTGGTGAAATTAGATATTTTTTGTACAGTATATAATATATATTTGGTGTACATTCATATTTTATGTACAGTATGTAATATATATTTGGTGAAATTTGATATTTTATCTACAGTCTATAATATATATTTGGTGAGATTGGATATTTTATGTGTAGTACATAATATATACTTGGTGAAATTTGATATTTTAACTACCGTGTATAATATAAATTTGGTGAAATTTGATATTTTATGTACAGTATGTAATATATATTTGATCAAATTTTATATTTTATCTACAGTATATAATATATATTTTGTGTTGTTTCATATTTTATGTACAGTGTATAATATATATTTGGTGTACTTTCATATTTTATGTAGAGTGTATAATATATATTTGGGGTAGTTTCATATTTTATATACAGTATGTAATATATATTTGGTGAAATTTGATATTTTATGTACAGTATATAATATACATTTGGTGTACTTTGTTATTTTATATACAGTATATAATATATGTTCGTTGAAATTTGATATTTTATGTAGAGTATATAATATATATTTGCTGAAATTTGATCTTTTATGTACAGTATATAATATATCTGGTGAAATTTGATATTTTATGTATAGTATCTAATATTTATTTTGTGAAATTTGATATTTTTTGTTCAGTATATAAAATATATTAGGTGTACTTTCATATTTTATGTACAGTATATAATATATATTTGGTGAAATTTGATATTTTATGTACAGTACATAATATATATCTGATGAAATTTTATATTTTATTTACACTATATAATATATATTTGGTGTACTTTCATATTTCATGTGCAGTCTATAATATAAATTAGTGTACTTTCATATTTTATATACAGTATATAATATATGTTCGGTGAAATTTGATATTTTATCTACAGTATATAATACATATTTGTTGAAATTTGATATTTTATGTACAGTATATAATATATATTTGGTGAAATTTGTTATTATAACTACAGTATATAATATAAATTAGGTGAAATTTGATATTTTATGTACTGTATGTGATATATATTTGGTGAAATTTGATAGTTTATATAAAGTATATAATATATATTTGGTGAAAGTTGATATTTTTTGTACATTATATAATATATATTGGGTGTACATTCATATTTTATGTACTGTATGTAATATATATTTGGTGAAATTTGATATTTTATCTACGATCTATAATATATATTTGGAGAAATTTTATAGTTTATGAATAGTACATAGTATATATTTGGTGAAATTTGATATTATAACTACAGTATATAATGTAAATTTGGTGAAATTTGATATTTTTTGTACAGTATGTAATATATATTTGGTCAAATTTGATATTTTATATACACTATATAATATATATTTGGTGTAGTTTCATATTTTATGTACAGTGTATAATATATATTTGGAGTACTTTCATATTTTATGTACAGTGTATAATATATAATTGGGGTAGTTTCATATTTTACGTGCAGTATGTAATATATATTTGCTGAAATTTGATATTTTATATACGGTATATAATACATATCTGGTGAAATTTGATATTTTATGTACAGTATATAATATATATTTTGTGAAATTTGATATTTTATGTACAGTATATAATATACTTTTGGTGAAATTTGATATTTTTTATACAGTATATAATATATTTGCTGAAATTTGATATTTTATGTACAGTATATAATATATATTTGGTGAAATTTGATATTTTATGTACAGTATATAATACAGATTTGGAGAAATTTGATATTTTACGTACACTATGAAATATATATTTGGTGTAATATCATATTTTGTGTACAGTGTATAATATATATTTGGTGTACTTTCATATTTTATGTACTGTATGTAATATATATTTGCTGAAATTTGATATTTTATGTATAGTATATAATAAATATTTGGTGAAATTTGATATTTTATGTACAGTATATAATATATATTTGGGGAAATTTTTATTTTATATACAGCATATAATATGTATTTGGTATACTTTCATATTTTATGTACAGTGTATAATATATGTTTTGTGTACTTTCGTATTTTATGTACAGTGTATAATATATATTTGCTGAAATTTGATATTTTATGCACAGTATATAACATATAATTGGTGTACTTTGATATTTTATGTAGAGTATATAATATACTTTTGTTGAAATTTGATATTTTATGTACAGTATATAATATATATAAGGAGAAATTTCATATTTTATGTATAGTATATAATATATATTGTTGAAATTTGATATTATATGTACAGAATATAATGCAAATTTGGTGAAATTTGATATTTCATGTACAGTATATAATATATATTTGGTGAAGTTTGATATTTTATATACAGTACATAATATATATATGGTGAAATTTTATTTTTTTTGTACACTGTATAATATATAATTGCTGTGCTTTCATATTTTATGTACAGAATATCATATATATTTGGTGAAATTAGATATTTTATATACAGTACATAATATATATATATAATATATATTTTGTGTACTATCATATTTTATATACAGTGTATATTATATATTTGGTGTACTGTCATATTTTATGTACAGTATACAATGTATATTTGGTGTACTTTGATATTTTATGTACAGTATATAACACATATTTGCTGATATTTGATATTTTATGTACAGTATATAATATATATTTGGGGTACTTTGATATTTTATGTACAGTATATAATATATTTTTGGTGTACTTTGATATTTTATGTACAGTATATAACATATATTTGGTGAAATTAGATATTTTATGTACAGTACATAATATATACTGAGTGTATTTTCATATTTTATGTGCAGTATATTATATAGATTTGGTGAAATTTGATATTTTATGTACAGTATATAATATATATTTGATGAACTTTGATATTTAATGTACAGTATATTATGTGTATTTGGTGAAATTTGATATTTTATGCACAGTATATAATATATATTTGGTGTTCTTTGATATTTTAGGCATAGTGCATATTATATATTTGGTGAAATTTGATATTATATGTACAGTATATAATACATATTTGGTGTACTATGATATTTTATATACAGTATATATTATATATTAGTGAAATTTGATATTTTTTGTGCAGTATATAGTATATATTTGGTGTACTTTGATATTTTATGTACAGTTTATAATGTATATTTGGTGTACTTTCACATTGTATGTACAGTATATAATATATATTTGTGAAATTTGATAACTAATGTACAGTATATAATATATATTTGGTGTACTTTGATATTTTATGTACAGTATATAATATACTTTTGGTGAAATTTGATATTTTATGTGCAGTATATAATATATATTTGGTGTACTTTCACATTTTATGTACAGTATATAATATGTATTTGGTGAAATTTGATATTTTATGTACAGTATATAATACTTATTGGAGAACTTTGATATTTTGTATACAGTATATAATATGTATTTGCTGTTCTTTCATATTTTTTATACAGTATGAAATATATATTTGGTGTAATTTCATATTTTATGTACAGTGTACAATACATATTTGGTGAAATTTGATATTTTTGTACAGTATATAATATATCTTTTGTGTACTTTCATATTTTATGTAAAGTCTATAATATATATTTGGAGTACTTTCATATTTTATGTACAGTATATAATATATATTTGGTGTACTTTGATATTTTATCTACTGTATATAATATGTATTTGGTGAAAAATGATATTTTTTTAAAGTATATAATATATATTTGGTGAAATTTGATATTTTTTGTGCTGTATATAATATATATTTGGTGTACTTTCATATTTTGTATACAGTATACAATATATATTTGGTGAAATTTGATATTTTATGTACAGTATATAATATATATTTGGTGAATTGAGGTATTTTATGTTCAGTATATAACATATATTTGGTGAAACTTGATATTATAACTACAGTATATTATATTTATTTGGTGAACTTTCATATTTTATGTACAGTATATTATATATATTTGGTGAAATTTCATATTCTATATGCAGTATATATTATATATTTGGGGAAATTAGTATTTTATATACAGCATATAATATATATTTGGTGTACTTTCAAATTTTATGTACAGTGTATTATATATATTTGGTGTAGTTTCATATTTTATGTACAGCATATAATATATATTTGGTGAAATTTGATATTTTATATACAGAATATAATATATATTTGGTGCACTTTCATATTTTATGTACAGTAAAAAATATATATTTGCTGAAATTTCTTATATTATATACAGTATATAATATATGTTTGGTGTACTTTCATATTTTATGAACAGTGTATAACATATATTTGGTGTACGTTCATATTTTATGTACAGTATATTATATATTTCCTGAAATTTGATATTTTATGTACAGTATATAATATATATTTTGTGAAATCTGATCTTTTTTGTATAGTATATAATATATATTTGTTGAAATTTGATATTTTATGTACAGTATATAATATATATTTGGTGTACTTTCATATTTTATATACAGTATATAATATATATTTGGTGAAATTTTATATTTTATATACAGTATATAATACATTTTTCCTCTACTTTCATATTTTATGTTCAGTATATAACATATATTTGGTGTACTTTCATATTTCATATACATTGTATAATATATATTTGGTGTGTTTTCATATTTTATGTAGAGTATAAAATATGTATTTGCTGAAATTTGATGTTTTATGTACAGCATATAATATATATTTCGTGTGCCTTGATATTTTTTTTGTACAGCATATAATACATATTTGGTGAAATTTGATAGATTATGTATAGTATATAATATATATTTGGTGAAATTTGATATTTTTGTACAGTCTATAATATGTATTTGGTGTACTTTCATATTTTATGTACAGTCTATAATATATATTTGCTGTACTTTCACATTTTATGCACAGTGTGTAATATATATTTGCTGAAATTTGATGTTTTATATACAGCCTATAATATGTATTTGCTGTACTTTCATATTTTATGTACAGTCTATAATATATATTTGCTGTACTTTCACATTTTATGCACAGTATGTAATATATATTTGCTGAAATTTGATGTTTTATGTACAGTATATAATATATATTTGGTGTACTTTCATATTTTATGTGCAGTATATAATATATATTTGGTGAAATTTGATATTTTATGTACTCTATATAATATATATTTGGTGAAATTTGATATTTTATATACATTATATAATATATATTTGGTGTACTTTCATATTTTATGTATAGTGTATAATATATATTTGGTGAAATTTGATATTTTCTGTACAGTATATAATATGTATTTGGTGAGAACAGGTATTTTATGTACTGTATATAACATATATTTGGTGAAATCTGGTATTTTATGTATAGTATATAATATATATTTGGTGAAATTTGATGTTATATCTACAGTATATAATATATATGTGGTGAAATTTGATATTTTATGTACAGTGTATAATACATATTTGGAGAACTTTGATATTTTATATACAGAATATAATATATATTTGGTGTACTTTCATATTTTATATACATTGTATAATACACATTCGGGGTACTTTCATATTTTATGTACAGTGTATAATATATATTTGGTGTACTTTGATATTTTATCTACAGTATATATTATATATTTAGAGAAATTTGATATTTTATGTAAGGTATATAATATATATTTGGTGACATTTGATATATTTTGTACAGTATATAAAGATATTTGGTGTACTTTCATATTTTATGTACAGTATATATTATATATTTGGTGAAAGTTGATATTTTATGTACAGTATATAATATATATCTGATGAAATTTGATATTTTATGTACACTATATATTATATATTTGGTGTACTTTCATATTTTATGTACAGTGTATAATATAAATTAGTGTACTTTCATATTTTATGTATAGTATATAATATAAATTTCAAAAAATTTGATATTTTATGTACAGTATATAATACATATTTGGTGCAATTTGATATTTTATGTACAGTATATAATATATATTTGGTGAAATTTGATATTTTATGTGCAGTATATAATAAATATTTGGTGAAATTAGATATTTTTTGTACAGTATATAATATATATTTGGTGTACATTCATATTTTATGTACAGTATGTAATATATATTTGGTGAAATTTGATATTTTATCTACAGTCTATAATATATATTTGGTGAGATTGGATATTTTATGTGTAGTACATAATATATACTTGGTGAAATTTGATATTTTAACTACCGTGTATAATATAAATTTGGTGAAATTTGATATTTTATGTACAGTATGTAATATATATTTGATCAAATTTTATATTTTATCTACAGTATATAATATATATTTTGTGTTGTTTCATATTTTATGTACAGTGTATAATATATATTTGGTGTACTTTCATATTTTATGTAGAGTGTATAATATATATTTGGGGTAGTTTCATATTTTATATACAGTATGTAATATATATTTGGTGAAATTTGATATTTTATGTACAGTATATAATATACATTTGGTGTACTTTGTTATTTTATATACAGTATATAATATATGTTCGTTGAAATTTGATATTTTATGTAGAGTATATAATATATATTTGCTGAAATTTGATCTTTTATGTACAGTATATAATATATCTGGTGAAATTTGATATTTTATGTATAGTATCTAATATTTATTTTGTGAAATTTGATATTTTTTGTTCAGTATATAAAATATATTAGGTGTACTTTCATATTTTATGTACAGTATATAATATATATTTGGTGAAATTTGATATTTTATGTACAGTACATAATATATATCTGATGAAATTTTATATTTTATTTACACTATATAATATATATTTGGTGTACTTTCATATTTCATGTGCAGTCTATAATATAAATTAGTGTACTTTCATATTTTATATACAGTATATAATATATGTTCGGTGAAATTTGATATTTTATCTACAGTATATAATACATATTTGTTGAAATTTGATATTTTATGTACAGTATATAATATATATTTGGTGAAATTTGTTATTATAACTACAGTATATAATATAAATTAGGTGAAATTTGATATTTTATGTACTGTATGTGATATATATTTGGTGAAATTTGATAGTTTATATAAAGTATATAATATATATTTGGTGAAAGTTGATATTTTTTGTACATTATATAATATATATTGGGTGTACATTCATATTTTATGTACTGTATGTAATATATATTTGGTGAAATTTGATATTTTATCTACGATCTATAATATATATTTGGAGAAATTTTATAGTTTATGAATAGTACATAGTATATATTTGGTGAAATTTGATATTATAACTACAGTATATAATGTAAATTTGGTGAAATTTGATATTTTTTGTACAGTATGTAATATATATTTGGTCAAATTTGATATTTTATATACACTATATAATATATATTTGGTGTAGTTTCATATTTTATGTACAGTGTATAATATATATTTGGAGTACTTTCATATTTTATGTACAGTGTATAATATATAATTGGGGTAGTTTCATATTTTACGTGCAGTATGTAATATATATTTGCTGAAATTTGATATTTTATATACGGTATATAATACATATCTGGTGAAATTTGATATTTTATGTACAGTATATAATATATATTTTGTGAAATTTGATATTTTATGTACAGTATATAATATACTTTTGGTGAAATTTGATATTTTTTATACAGTATATAATATATTTGCTGAAATTTGATATTTTATGTACAGTATATAATATATATTTGGTGAAATTTGATATTTTATGTACAGTATATAATACAGATTTGGAGAAATTTGATATTTTATGTACACTATGAAATATATATTTGGTGTAATATCATATTTTGTGTACAGTGTATAATATATATTTGGTGTACTTTCATATTTTATGTACTGTATGTAATATATATTTGCTGAAATTTGATATTTTATGTATAGTATATAATAAATATTTGGTGAAATTTGATATTTTATGTACAGTATATAATATATATTTGGGGAAATTTTTATTTTATATACAGCATATAATATGTATTTGGTATACTTTCATATTTTATGTACAGTGTATAATATATGTTTTGTGTACTTTCGTATTTTATGTACAGTGTATAATATATATTTGCTGAAATTTGATATTTTATGCACAGTATATAACATATAATTGGTGTACTTTGATATTTTATGTAGAGTATATAATATACTTTTGTTGAAATTTGATATTTTATGTACAGTATATAATATATATAAGGAGAAATTTCATATTTTATGTATAGTATATAATATATATTGTTGAAATTTGATATTATATGTACAGAATATAATGCAAATTTGGTGAAATTTGATATTTCATGTACAGTATATAATATATATTTGGTGAAGTTTGATATTTTATATACAGTACATAATATATATATGGTGAAATTTTATTTTTTTTGTACACTGTATAATATATAATTGCTGTGCTTTCATATTTTATGTACAGAATATCATATATATTTGGTGAAATTAGATATTTTATATACAGTACATAATATATATATATAATATATATTTTGTGTACTATCATATTTTATATACAGTGTATATTATATATTTGGTGTACTGTCATATTTTATGTACAGTATACAATGTATATTTGGTGTACTTTGATATTTTATGTACAGTATATAACACATATTTGCTGATATTTGATATTTTATGTACAGTATATAATATATATTTGGGGTACTTTGATATTTTATGTACAGTATATAATATATTTTTGGTGTACTTTGATATTTTATGTACAGTATATAACATATATTTGGTGAAATTAGATATTTTATGTACAGTACATAATATATACTGAGTGTATTTTCATATTTTATGTGCAGTATATTATATAGATTTGGTGAAATTTGATATTTTATGTACAGTATATAATATATATTTGATGAACTTTGATATTTAATGTACAGTATATTATGTGTATTTGGTGAAATTTGATATTTTATGCACAGTATATAATATATATTTGGTGTTCTTTGATATTTTAGGCATAGTGCATATTATATATTTGGTGAAATTTGATATTATATGTACAGTATATAATACATATTTGGTGTACTATGATATTTTATATACAGTATATATTATATATTAGTGAAATTTGATATTTTTTGTGCAGTATATAGTATATATTTGGTGTACTTTGATATTTTATGTACAGTTTATAATGTATATTTGGTGTACTTTCACATTGTATGTACAGTATATAATATATATTTGTGAAATTTGATAACTAATGTACAGTATATAATATATATTTGGTGTACTTTGATATTTTATGTACAGTATATAATATACTTTTGGTGAAATTTGATATTTTATGTGCAGTATATAATATATATTTGGTGTACTTTCACATTTTATGTACAGTATATAATATGTATTTGGTGAAATTTGATATTTTATGTACAGTATATAATACTTATTGGAGAACTTTGATATTTTGTATACAGTATATAATATGTATTTGCTGTTCTTTCATATTTTTTATACAGTATGAAATATATATTTGGTGTAATTTCATATTTTATGTACAGTGTACAATACATATTTGGTGAAATTTGATATTTTATGTACAGTATATTATATATATTTGGGTAAATTTTTATTTTATATACAGCATATAATATATACTTTGTGTACTTTCATATTTTATATACAGTGAATAATATATATTTGGTGTACGTTCATATTTTATGTTCATTATATAATATATATTTGCAGAAATTTGATATTTTATGTACAGTATATAATATATATTTCGTGTACTTTGATATTTTATGTTCAGTATAATATACATTTGGTGAAATTTGATATTTTATGTACAGTACATAATATATATTTGCTGAAGTTTGATATTTTATTTACAGCATATAATATATATTTGGTGTACCTTCATATTTTATGTATATTATATAATATATATTTGGTCAAATTTGGTAATATATGTACAGTACACAATATATATTTGGTGAAACCTTCTATTTTATGTACAGTATATAATATATATTTGGTGAAATTTGATATTATTAGTAGAGTATATTTATTTGATGTACTTTCATATTTTATGTACAGTGTATAATATATATTTGCTGCAGTTTGATACTTAATGTACAGTATATAATATATATTTGGTGTAATTTTTTAGTTTATGTATAACATATAATATATATGGTGAAATTTGATAGATGTACAGTATATAATATATGATTGGTGAAATTTCATATTTTATGTACAGTATATAATATATATTTGGTGAAATTTCCTATTTTATGTTCAGTATATAATATATATTTGGTGTACTTTCAAATTTTATGCACAGTATATAATGTATATTTGGTATACTTTGATATTTTATGTAGACTATATAATATATATTTTGTGAAATTTGATATTTTATGCACAGTATATAATATATATTTGGGGTACTTTGATATTTTTAGTACAGTATATAATACATATTTGGTGAAATTTGATATTTTATGTAGAGTATATAATATGTATTTGGTGAAATTTGATATTTTCGTACAGTATTTATTTCATACTAAGTGAAATTTGATATCTTATGTATAGTATATAATATATATTTGGTGAATTTTGATATTATGTGTACAGTATATAATATATATTTGCTGAAATTTGATATTTGATATACAGCATATAATATATATTTGCTGAAATTTCATATTTTATGTACAGTATGCGATATATATTTCATGAAATTTGACATTTTATATACAGTTTATAATATATATTTGGTGTACTTTCATATTTTATGTACAGTGTATAATATATATTTGGTGTACTTTGGTATTTTATGTACAGTATATAATATATAGTCAGTGAAATTTGATATTTTATGTATAGTATATAATATATATTTGGTGAAATTTGATGTTGTATGTACAGTATATAATATATATTTTGTGAAATTTGATATTTTATGTTCTGTATATAATATATATTTGGTGAAATTTAATATTTTTTGTACAGTATGGAATACATATTTGGTGTACTATGATATTTTATGTACATTATATCATACATATTTGGTGAAATTTGATATTTTATGTACAGTATATAAAATATATTTGGTGTAATTTGATATTTTATGTTCAGTACATAATATATATTTGGAGAAATTTGATATTATAAGTACAGTATATAATATATATTTGCTGAAATTTGATATTTTATTTACAGTATATGATATATATTTGGTGAAGTTTGATATTTTATTTACAGTTTATAATATATATTTGGTGTACTTTCGTATTTTCTGTACAGTGTATAGTACATATTTGGTGTACTTTCTTATTTTATGTACAGTATATAATATATATTTGCTGAAATTTGATATTTTTTGTACAGTATATAATATATATTTGGTGTACTTTCATATTTTATGTACAGTATATAATATATATTTGGTGAAACTTGATATTATAAGTACAGTATATAATACATATTTGGTGAAATTTCATATTTTTGTACAATATATAATACATATTTGGTGAAATTTGATATTTCTGTACAGTATATTATATATATTTGGTGTACTTTCATTTTTTATGTACAGTCTATAATATATTTGGTGTATTTTCATATTTTATGTACTGTATATAATATATATATGCTGAAATTTGATATTTTATGTAGAGTATATAATATATATCTGGTGTACTTTGATATTTTATGTACAGTATATAATATATATTTTGTGAAATTTGAAATTATATGTCCATTATATAATATATATTTGGTGAAATTTGATATTTTATATACAGTATATAATATATATTTGGTGAAATTTGATATTTTATGTACAGTATATAATATATATTTGGATAAATTTTATATTATAATTACAGTGTATAATATATATTTGCTGAAATTTGATATTTTATGTACAGTATATGATATATATTTGGTGAAATATGATATTATATATAGAGTTTATAATATATATTTGGTGTAGTTTCATATTTTATGTACAGTGTATGGTACATATTTGGTGTTCTTTCATATTTTATGTACAGTGTATAATGTATATTCGGTGTACTATGGTATTTTATGTAAAGTATATAATATATAGTCGGTGACATATGATATTTTATGTATAGTATATAACTTATATTTGGTGTAATTTGATGTTATATGTACAGCATATAATATTTGTTGAAATTTGATATTTTATATACTGTATATAATATATATTTGGTGAAATTTGATATTTTTTTACAGTGTATAATATATATTTGGTGTACTTTGATATTTTATGTACATTATATAATGTATATTTGGTGGAATTTGATATTTTATGTACAGTATATAATACATATTTGGTGAAATTTGATATTTTATGTACAGTATATAATATATATTTGGGGAAATTTGATATTTTATGTACATTATATAATATATATTTGGGGAAATTTGGTATTAGAAGTACAGTATATAATGTATATTTGCTGAAATTTGATATCTTATGTACATTATACGATATATATTTGGTGAAATTTGTTATTTTATATACATTTTATAATACATATTTGGTGTACTTTCATATTTTATGTACAGTGTATAGTACATATTTGGTGTGCTTTCATATTTTATGTACAGTATATAATATATATTTGCTGAAATTTGATATTTTATGTACTGTATATAATATATATGGTGAAATATGATATTTTATTTACAGTATGTAATACATACTAGGTGAAATTTGATATCTTATGTATAGTATTTAATATAAATTTGGTGAAATTTGATATTATATATACAGTATATAATATATATTTGCTGAAATTTGATATTTTATGTACAGCTATTAATATATATTTGGTGTACTTTCATATTTTATGTACAGTATGTAATATATATTTGCTGAAATTTGATATTTTATGTACAGTACGTAATATGTATTTGCTGAAATTTGGTATTTTGTGTACAGTATATAATATATATTTTGTGCAATTAGATATTTTGTGTAAAGTATATTATATATATGTGCAAAATTTGATATGTTTTGTACAGTATATAATATATATTTGGTGTACTTTCATATTTTATTTGCAGTATATATCATATATTTGGTGAAATTTGATATTATATGTACACCATATAATATACATTTGGTGAAACATGATATTATATGTACAGTATATAATATATATCAGATGAAATTGGTTATTATATGTACTGTATATGATATACATTTGGTGTACTTTCATATTTTATGTACAGTCTATAATATATATTTGGTGTACTTTCATATTTTATGTACAGTATATAATATAAATCTGGTGAAATTCCATATTTTATGTACAGTATATTATATATTTGGTGTACATTGATATTTTATGTACAGTATACAATATATATTTGGTGAAATCTGATATTTTATGTACAGTGTATTATATATATTTGGTGATATTTGATATTTTATGTACAGTATATAATATACAGGTGGTGAAATTTGATATTTTATGTACAGTATATAATACATATTTGGTTTAATTTCATATTTTATGTACACTTTATAATATATATTTGGTGTCTTTTCATATTTTATGTACAGTATATAATATATATTTGGTGTACTTTCATATTTTATGTACAGTCTATAATATATATTTGGTGTACTTTCATATTTTATATACAGCATATAATATATATTTGGTGTACTTTGATATTTTATGTACTGTATATATTATATATTTGGTGAAATTTGATATTTTTTGTACAGTATATAATATATATTTGGTGAAATTTGATATTTTATGTACAGTATATAATATGTATTTCATGAAATTTGATATTTTATACACAGTATATGATATATATTTGCAGAAATTTGATATTTTATTTACAGTATATAATATATATTTGGTGAACTTTGATATTTTATGTACACTATATAAAATATATGTGATGAAATTTGATATTTAATGTACAGTATATAGTATATATTTGGTGTACTTTGATATTTTAAGTACAGTATATAATACATATTTGGTGAAATTTGATATTTTATGTACAGTTTATGATACGTATTTTGTGAAATTTGATATTTTTGTACAGTATATAATATATATTTGGTGTACTTTCATATTTTATGTACAGTATACATTATATATTTGGTGAAATTTGATATTTTTTGTACAGTATATAATATATATTTGCTGTACTTTCATAAGATATGTACAATATAATATAAATTTGGTGAAATTTGGTATTTTATGTACAGTATATAATATATATATTGTGAAATTTGATGTTTTATGTACAGTATATAACATATATTTGGTGAAATCTGGTATTTTATGTACAGTATATAATATATATTTGGTGAAATCTGGTATTTTATGTATAGTATATAATATATATTTGGTGAAATTTAGTATTATGTCTACAGTATATAATATATATGTTGTGAAATTTGATATTTTATGTACAATATATAATACATATTTCTAGAATTTGATATTTTATATACAGAATAAAAAATATATTTGGTGTGCTTTCATATTTTATGTACAGTGTATAATATATATTCAGTGTACTTTCATATTTTATGTACAGTCTATAATATGTATTTGCTGAAATTTGATATATTATGTACCGTATATAATATACATTTGGTGTACTTTGATATTTTATGTACATATAAAATATATTTGATGAAATTTTATATTTTATGTACAGTATATAGTATATATTTGGTGTACTTTGATATTTTAAGTACAGTATATAGCATATATGGTGAAATTTGATACTTTATATATAGTATCTAATATATATTTGCTGTACTTTCATATTTTATGTACAGTATGTTATATATATTTGGTGTACTTTCTTATTTTATGTACAGTATATGATATATATTTGCAGAAATTTGATATATTTTGTACAGTATATAATACATATTAGGTGTATTTGGATATTTTATGTACAGTATATAATATGTATTTGGTGAAATTTGATATTTTATACACAGTATGTAATATATATCTGGTGTCCTTTCATATTTTATGTGCAGTATAAAATACATATTTGGTGAAATTTGATATTTCATATACAGGATATTAAATATGTTTGGTGTACTTCCATATTTTATTTACAGTGTATAATATATATTTGGTGTACATTCTTTTTTATGTAGAGTATATAATATATATTTCCTGAAATTTGATATTTTATGTACAGTATATAATATATATTTGGTGAAATTTGATATTTTATGTACAGCAAAAAATAAGTATTTTTTGTAATTTCTTATTTTGTGTACAGTGTATAATACTTATTTGGAGAAATTTGATATTTTATATACAGAATATAATATATATTTGGTGTACTTTCATATTTTATGAACAGTATATAATATATATTTGTTGTACTTTCATATTTTATGTAGACCATGTAATATATATTTTGTGCACTTTGATATTTTATGTACACTATATGATATAAATTTGGTGAAATAAGATATTTTGTATACAGTTTGTAATATATATTTGGTGTACTTTCATATTTTATGTACAGTGTATTATATATATTTGGTGTAATTTCATATTTTATGTACAATATATAATATATATTTGCTGAAATTTGATATATTATGTACTGTATATAATATATATTTGGTGTACTTTGATATTTTATGTACAGTATATAATATATAATTGGTGTACTTTGATATTTTATGTACAGTATATATTATGTATTTTGTGAAATTTGATATTTTTTGAACAGTATATAATATATATTTGGTGAAATTTGATATGATAAGTACAGTATATTTTATATATTTGGTGTACTTTCATATTTTATGTACAGCATATAATAAATATTTGCTGAAATTTGATATTTTATGTACAGTATATAATATATCTTTGGTGTACCTTCATATTTTATGTACAGTGTTTAATATATACTTGGTGTACTTTCATATCTTATGTACAGTACATAAAATATATTTGGTGTACTTTGTTATTTTATGTACACTATATAAAATATATTTGATGAAATTTGATATTTTATGTACAGTATATAGTATATATTTGGTGTACTTTGATATTTTAAGTACAGTATATAATATATATGGTGAAATTTGATTCTTTATATACAGTATATAATATATATTTGCTGAACTTTCATATTTTATGTACAGTATGTTATATATATTTGGTGTACTTTCTTATTTTATGTACAGTATATGATTTATATTTGCAGAAATTTGATATTTTATGTACAGTATTTAATATATATTTGGTGTATTTTGATATTTTATGAACAGTATATAATATGTATTTGGTGAAATTTGATATTTTATACACAGTATATAATATATATCTGGTGTCCTTTCATATTTTATGTGCAGTATAAAATATATATTTGGTGAAATTTTATATTTCATATACAGCATATTAAATATGTTTGGCATACTTCCTTATTTTATTTACAGTGTATAATATATATTTGCTGTACGTTCATATTTTATGTAGAGTATATAATATATATTTCCTGAAATTTCATATTTTATGTACTGTATATAATATATATTTGGTGAAATTTGATATTTTATGTACAGTAAATAATATATATTTTTTGTAATTTCTTATTTAGTGTACAGTGTATAATACATATTTGGAGAAATTTGATATTTTATATACAGAATATAATATATATTTGGTGTACTTTCATATTTTATGTACAGTGTATTATATGCATTTGGTGTACTTTCATATTTTATGTACAGTGTATTATATATGGTGTAATTTCATATTTTATGTACAATATATAATATATATTTGATGAAATTTGATATAATATGCACTGTATATAATATATATTTGGTGTACTTTGATATTTTATATACAGCATATGATATATAATTTGTGTACTTTGATATTTTATGTACAGTATATATTATATATTTGGTGAAATTTGATATTTTTGTACAGTATATAATATATATTTGGTGAAATTTGATATGATAAGTACAGTATATTTTATATATTTGGTTTACTTTCATATTTTATGTACAGTATATAATAAATATTTGCTGAAATTTGATATTTAATGTACAGTATATAATATATCTTTGGTGTACCTTCATATTTTATGTACAGAGTTTAATATATATTTGGTGTACTTTCATTTATTATGTACAGTACATAATATTTATTTGGTGTACTTTTATACTTTATGTACGCTATATAAAATATATTTGATGAAATTTGATGTTTTATGTACAGTATATAGTATGTATTTGGTGTACTTTGATATTTTAAGTACAGTATATAATACATATTTGGTGAAATTTGATATTTTATGTACAGTTTATAAAGTATTTGGTGAAATTTGATATTTTTGTACAGTATATAATATATATTTGGTGTACTTTCATATTTTATGTACAGTGTTTAATATATATTTGGTGTACTTTTGAATTATATGTACAGTATGTTATATATATTTGGTGTACTTTGATATTTTATGTACAGTATATAACATATATTTGGTGTACTTTGATATTTTATGTACAGTATATAACATATATTTGGTGTACTTTGATATTTTATGTACACTAAATAAAATATATTTGATGAAATTTGATATTTTATGTACAGTATATAATATATATTTGGTGTACTTTGACATTTTAAGTACAGTATACAATACATATACGGTGAAATGTGATATATTATATACAGCATATAATACATATTTGGTGAAATTTTATATTTTTGAACAGTATATAATATATATTTGGTGTACTTTCATATTTTATGTACAGTGTATTATATATATTTGGTGTACTTTCATATTTTATGTACAATATATAATATATATTTGCTGAAATTTGATATATTATGTACTGTATATATTATATATTTGGTGTACTTTGATATTTTATGTACAGTATATAATATATATTTGTTTTACTTTGATATTTTATGTGCAGTATATATTATATATATGGTGAAATTTGATATTTTTTGTACAGTATATAATATATATTTGGTGAAATTTGATATGATAAGTGCAGTACATTTTATATATTTGGTGTTCTTTCATATTTTATGTACAGTACATAATATATATTTTCTGTACTTTGATATTTAATGTACACTATGTAAAAAATATTTGATGAAATTTGATATTTTGTACCGTATATAGTATATATTTGGTGTACTTTGATATTTTAAGTACAGTATATAACATATATGGTGAAATTTGATACTTTATATACAGCTTATAATATATGTTTGCTGTACTTTCATATTTTATGTACTGTATGTTATATATATTTGGTGTACTTTCTTATTTTATGTACAGTATATGATATATATTTTCAGAAATTTGATATTTTATGTACAGTATATAATATATATTTGGTGTATTTTGATACTTTATGTATAGTATATAATATGTATTTGGTGAAATTTGATATTTTATACACAGTATATAATATATATCTGGTGTCCTTTCATATTTTACGTGCAGTAGAAAATATATATTTGGTGAAATTTGATATTTCATCTACATCATATTAAATATGTTTGGTGTACTTCCATATGTTATTTACAGAGTATAATATATATTTGCTGTACGTTCATATTTTATGTAGAGTATATAATATATATTTCCTGAAATTTGATATTTTATGTACTGTGTATAATATATATTTGGTGAAGTTTGATATTTTATGTACTGTAAATAATATATATTTTTTGTAATTTCTTATTTTGTGTACACTGTATAATACATATTTGGAGAAATTTGGTATTTTATATACAGAATATAATATATATTTGGTGTACTTTCATATTTTATGTGCAGTATATAATAAATATTTGGTGAAATTTGATATTTTATATACAGTATATAATATATATTTGGGGTACTTTCATATTTTATGTACAGTATATATTATATATGTGGTGTACTTTCATATTTTATGTACAGTATAGAATATATATTTGCTGAAATTTGATATTTTATGTACAGTATATAATATATATTTGGGGAAATTTTTATTTTATATACAGCATATAATATATATTTGGTGTACTTTCATATTTTATGTACAGTGTATAATATATGTTTTGTGTACTTTCATATTTTATGTACTGTATATAATATATTTGCTGAAATTTGATATTTTATGTACAGTATATATTATATAATTGGTGTTCTTTCATATTTTATGTATAGTATATTATATATATTTGCTGAAATATGATATTTTATGTACAGTATATAACATATATTTCGTGTATTTTAGTATTTCATGTACTGTATAATATGCATTTGGTGAAATTTGATATTTTATGTACAGTATATAATATATCTTGGCTGAAGTTTGATATTTCATTTACAGCATATAATATATATTTGTTGAAATTTGATATAAGTAGATTATATAATATATATTTGGTGAAATTTGCTATTATACGTGCAGTACATAATCCATATTTGGAGAAATTTGATATTTTATATACAGTACATAATACATAATTGGTGTACTTTCATATTTTATGTACAGTGTATAATATATATTTGGTGTACTTTCATTTTTTATGTACATTATATAATATATAACTGCTGAAAATTGATATTTTATGTACAGTATATAATAAATATTTGGTGTACTTTGATATTGTAAGTACATTATATAATATATATTTGGTGTACTTTGATATTTTATGTAAAGTATATAATATATATTTGGTGAAATTTGATATTTTATGTACAGTACTGAATATACATTTGGTGAAATTTTTTATTATATGTACAGTATATAATATATATTTGTTGAAATTTTATATTTTATGTACAGTATATGACATATATATGGTGAAGTTTGATATTTTATATACAGTAGAAAATATATGTTTGGTGTACTTTCACATTTTATGTACAGTATATAATATATATTTGGTGTACTTTGATATTTTATGTACAATATATAATATACATTTGGTGAAATTTAATATTTTATGTACAGTATATAATATATTTGCTGAAATTTGATATTTTATGTACATGTATAATATATATTTGGTGAAATTTGATATTTTATGCATAGTATGTAATATATATTTGGTGAAATTTGATATTTTATGTACAGTACATAATACAGATTTGGAGAAATTTGATATTTTATGTACACTATATAACATATATTCGGTGTACTTTCATATTTTCTGTATAGTGTATAATATACATTTGGTGTACTTTCATATTTTATGTACAGTACATAATATATATTTGGTGTACTTTCATATTTTATGTACAGTGTATAATATACATTTGGTGAAATTTGATATTTTATGTACAGTATATAATATATTTGCTGAAATTTGATATTTTACGTACAGTATATAATATATATTTGGTGAAATTTGATATTTTATGTATAGTATATAATATATATTTGGTGAAATTTGATATTATATGCACAGTATATAATATATATTTCGTGAAATTTGATATTTTATGTACAATATATAATACTGATTTCTACAATTTTGATATTTTATATACACTATATAATCTATATTTGGTGTACTTTCATATTTTGTGTACATTGTATAATATATATTTGGTGTACCTTCATATTTTATGTACAGTATATAATATATATTTGCTGAAATTTGATATTTTATGTAAAGTAGATAATATATAATTGGTGTACTTTGATATTTTATGTACAGTATATAATATATTTTTGTTGAAATTTGATATTTTATTTACAGTATATAATATATATTGGGTGTACTTTCATATTTTATATACATTGTATAATATGTATTTGGTGTACTTTCATATTTAATGTACTATATATAATATATATTTGCTGAAATTTGATAAATTATGTACAGCATATAATATATATTTTGTGTACTTTGATATTTTATGTACTGTATATAATATATATTTGGTGTACTTTGATGTTTTATGTACAGTATATAATATATATTTGGTGAAATTTGATATTTTATATAGAGTATATAATATATATTTGGTGTACTTTCATATTTTATGTACAGTATATATTATAAATGTGATGAACTTTCATATTTTATTTACTGTATATAATATGTATTGGGTGAAATTTGATATTTGTTGTACAGTATATAGTATATTTTTGGGGAAATTTTTATCTTATAAACAGCATATAATATATATTTGGTATACTTTCATGTTTTATGTGCAGTGTATAATATATGTTTTGTGTACTTTCATGTTTTTTGTACAGTATATAATATATATTTGCTGAAACTTGATGTTTTATGTACAGTATATAATATATAATTGGTGTACTTTGATATTTTATGTAGAGTATATAATATATATTTGTTGAAATTTTATATTTTATGTACAGTATATAATATATATTAGGTGAAATTTCATATGTTATGTATAGTATATAATACATATTTGGTAAAATTTGATATTATATGTACACTATATAGTATATATTTGGTGAAATTTGATATTATATCTACAGTATATAATACATATGTGGTGAAATTTGATATTTCATGTACTGTATATAATACATATATGGAGAACTTTGATATTTTATATACAGAATATAGTATATATTTGGTGTACTTTCATATTTTATGTACAGTGTATAATGTATATTCGGTGTACTTTCATATTTCATGTACAGTCTATAATATATATTTGGTGTAGTTTCATATATTGTGTACAGTGTATAATATATATTTGGTGTACTTTGATATTTTATCTACAGTATATATTATATATTTAGTGAAATTTGATATTTTATGTAAAGCGTATAATATATATTTGGTGAAATTTGAGATTTCTTGTACAGTACATAAAGATATATGCTGTACTTTTATATTTTATGTACAGAATATATTACATATTTTGTGAAATTTGATATTTTATGTACAGTATATAATATATATTAGGTGAAATTTGATATTTTATGTATAGTATATATTGCATATTTTGTGAAATTTGATATTTTATGTACAGTGTATAATATATTTGGTGAAACTTGATATTTTATGTATAGTGTATAATATATATTTGGTGAAATTTGATATTATATGAACAGAATATAAAATATATTTGGTGAAATTTCATATTTTATGTACAGTATATAATATATATTTGGTGTACTTTCATATATTATGTACAGTGTTTAATATATATTTGGTGTACTTTCATATTTTATGTACAGTACATAATATATATTTGGTGTACTTTGATATTTTATGTACAGTATATAATATGTATTTTGTGTACTTTGACATTTTATGTACAGTATATAAAATGTATTTGGTCAAATTTGATATTTTATATGCAGTATATAATATATATCTTTTGTACTTTCATATTTTATGTACAGTATAAAATATATATTTAGTGAAATTTGATATTTCCTATACAGCATATTATATATGCTTGTTGTACTTCCATATTTTATTTACACTGTATAATACATATTTGCTGTACGTTAATATATTATGTAGAGTATGTAATATATATTTCCTGAAATTTGATATTTTATGTACAGTATATAATATACATTTTGTGAAATTTGATATTTCATGTATAGTGTATAATACATATTTGGTGAAATTAGATATTATATCAACAGTATATAATATAAATGTGCTGAAATTTGATATTTTATGTACAGTGTATAATAAATATTGGGAGAAATTTGATATTTTATATACAGAATATAATATATATTTGGTGTACTTTGATATTTTATGTACAGTATATAATAAATATTTGGTGAAATTTGATATTTTATGAACAGAATATAATATATATTTTTTGAAATCTGGTATTTTATGTACAGTATATAATATATATTTGGCGAAATTTGATATTACAACTACAGTATATTATATATATTTGGAGTACTTTCATGTTTTATGTACAGTATATAATATGTATTTGCTGAAATTTGATATATTATGTTGAGTATATAATTTATATTTGCTTAAATTTGATGCTTTATGTACAGCATATAATATATATTTGCTGAAATTTGATATTTTATGTACAGTATATAATTTATATTTGGTGTACTTTCATATTTATGCACAGCATATAATGTATATTTTGTGTACTTTGATATTTTATGTACAGTATATAATATACATTTGGGGAAATTTGTTATTTTATATACAGTATATAATATATATTTGGTGTACTTTCATATTTTATGTACAGTGTATTATATATATTTGGTGTAGTTTCATATTTTATGTACAGTATATAATATATATTTGGTGAATTTGATGTTTTATGTACAGTATAAAATATATATTTGGTGTACTATGATATTTTATGTACAGTATATAATATATATTTAGTGAAAATTGATATTATTTGAACAGAATATAATATATATTTGGTAAAATTTCATATTTTATGTACAGTTTATAATATATATTTGGTGAAATTTGATATTTTTTGTACAGTACATAATATATATTTGGTGTACTTTCACATTTTGTGTACAGTATACAATATATATTTGGTGTACTTTGATATTTTAAGTACAGTAAATATTACATATTTGGTGAAATTTGATATTTTATGTACAGTATATAATATATATTTGGTGAAATTTTATATTTTTGTACAGTATATAATATATCTTTGGTGTACTTTCATATTTTATGTACAGTCTATAATATATATTTGGGGTACTTTCATATTTTATGTACAGTATATAATATATATTTGGTGTACTTTGATATGTTATCTACAGTATATAATACATATTTGGTGAAATTTGATATTTTATGTAAAGTATATAATATATATTTGGTGAAAGTTGATATTTTTTGTACAGTATATAATATATATTTGGTGTACTTTTATATTTAGTGTACAGCATACAATATATATTTGGTGAAATTTGATATTTTATGTACAGTACAAAATATATATTTGGTGAAATCAGGTATTTTATGTTCAGTATATAATATATATTTGGTGAAACTTGATATTATATCTACAATATATTATATTTATTTGGTGTAATTTCATATTTTATGTATAGTATATAATATATATTAGGTGAAATTTGATATTTTATGTGCAGTATATAATATATATTTGGGGAAATTTGTATTTTATATGCAGCATATAATATATATTTGGTGTACTTTCATATTTTATGTACAGTGTATAATATATATTCGGTGTACTTTCATATTTTATGTACAGTATACATTATATATTTGCTTAAATGTGATGTTTTATGTACAGTATACAATATATATTTCATGTACTTTAATATTTTATGTACAGTATATAATATATATTTGGTGAAATCTGGTATTTTATGTACTGTATATAATATATATTTGGTGAAATTTGATACTATAAGTACACTATATTATATATTTGGAGTACTTTCATATTTTCTGTACAGTATATAATATATATTTGCTGAAATTTGATATTTTATGTACAGTATATAATATATATTTGGTGAAATTTGATATTTTATGTATAGCATATAATATATATTTGGTAAAATTTGATATTATATGTACAGTATATTATATATATTTGGTAAAATTTCATATTTTAAGTACAGTATATAATATATATTTGGTGTACTTTCATATCTTACGTACTGTGTATAATATATATTTGGTGTACTTTCTTATTTTATGTACAGTATATAATATATGTTTGGTGTACTTTGATATTTTATATACAGTATATAACATATATTTATTGTACTTTGATGTTTTATGTACACTATAGGAATTATATTTGATGAAATTTGATATTTTATGTACGGTATATAATATATATTTGGTGTACTTTGATATTTTAAGTACAGTATATAATACATATTTGGTGAAATTTGATATATTATGCACAGTATATAATATATATTTGGTGACATTTGATATTTTTGTACAGTGTAATATATATATTTGGTGTAATTTCATATTTTATGTACAGTCTATAATATATATTTGGAGTACTTTCATATTTTATGTACAGTACATAATATATATTTGGTGTACTTTGATATTTTATCTTCGGTATATAATATATATGGAGAAATTTGATATTTTATGTAAAGTATATAATACATATTTACTGAAATTTGATTTTTTTTGTACAGTATATAATATATATTTGCTGTACTTTCATAATTTGTGTACAGTATATAATATATATTTGGTGAAACTAGATATTATAACTGCAGTATATTATATATATTTGGTGTACTTTCATATTTTATGTGCAGTATTTAATAAATATTTGCTGAAATTTGATATTTTATGAATAGTATATAATATATATTTGGTGTACTTTCATATTTTATGTACAGTGTATTATACATATTTGGTGTACTTTCATATTTTATGTACAGTATATAATATATATTTGCAAAAATTTGATATTTTATATACACTATATAATATATATTTGGTGAAATTTGATATTTTATATACAGTATATAATATATATTTGGTGTACTTTCATATTTTATGTACAGTATAAAATATATATTTGGTGAAATTTATTATATTATATACAGTATATAATATATGTTTGGTGTAATTTCATATTTTATGTACAGTGTATAACATATATTTGGTGTACGTTCATATTTTATGTACAGTATATTATATACTTCCTGAAATTTGATGTTTTATGTACAGTATATAATAAATATTTTGTGAAATCTCATGTTTTATGTATAGAATATAATATATATTTGTTGAAATTTGACATTTTATGGACAGTATATAATATATATTTGGTGTACTTTCATATGTTATGTACAGTATATAATATATATTTGGTGAAATTTGATATTTTATATACAGTATATAATACATTTTTCTCTACTTTCATATTTTATGTACAGTATATAACATATATTTGGGGAACTTTCATATTTTATATACAGTGTATAATATATATTTGGTGTGTTTTCATATTTTATGTACAGTATAAAATATGTATTTGCTGAAATTTGATATTTTATGTACAGCATATAATATATATTACGTGTGCTTTGATTTTTTTCTGTACAGCATATAATACATATTTGGTGAAATTTGATATTTTATGTACAGTGTATTATACATATTTGGAAAACTTTGATATTTTATATACAGAACATTATATATATTTGGTGTACTTTCATATTTTATATACAGTGTATAAGATACATTCGGGGTACTTTCATATTTTATGTACAGTGTATAATATATATTTGGTGTTCTTTGATATTTTATCTACAGTATATATTATATATTTAGAGAAATTTGATATTTTATGTAAGGTATATAATATATATTTGGTGATACTTGATATATTTTGTACAGTATATAAAGATATTTTCTGTACTTTCAGATTTTATGTACAGTATATATTATATATTTGGTGAAAGATGATATTTTATGTACATTATATAATATATATCTGATGAAATTTGATATTTTATGTACACTATATAATATATAATTGGTGTACTTTCATATTTTATGTACAGTCTATAATAAAAATTAGTGTACTTTCATATTTTATGCACAGTATATAATATATATTTGGCGAAATTTGATATTTTATGTACAGTATATAATACATATTTGGTGTATTTTGATATTTTATGTAGAGTATTTAATATATATTTGGTGAAATTTGATATTATATGTGCAGTATATAATAAATATTTGGTGAAATTTGATATTTTATGTTCAGTATGTAATATATATTTGGTCAAATTTGATATTTTATATACAGTATATAATATATATTTGGTGTAGTTTCATATTTTATGTACAGTGTATAATATATATTTGGTGTACTTTCATATTTTATGTACATTTTGTAATATATATGTGGTGTACTTTGATATTTTATTTAGAGTATATAATATATATTTGGTGTACTTTGTTATTTTATGTTCACTATATAAAATATATTTGATGATATATATATATAACATATATTTATATGTTATATATATATATTTTATATATATTTATATATTATATATATATTAAAATATATAACATATATTTGGGGAAATTTGTATTTTATATACATCATATAAGATATATTTGGTGTACTTTCATATTTTATGTATAGTGTATATTACATATTCGGTGTACTTTCATATTTTATGTACAGTACATATTATATATTTGCTGAAATTTGATGTTTCATGTACAGTATATAATATATGTTTCATGTACTTTAATATTTTATGTACAGTATATAATATATATTTGGTGAAATCTGATATTTTATGTACAGTATATAATATACGTTTGGTGAAATTTGATATATTATGTACAGTATATAATACATATGAGGTGAAGTTTGATATTTTATGGACAGTAGATAATATATATTTGGTTTACTTTCATATTTTATGTACAGTCTATAATATATATTTGGTGTACTTTCATATTTTATGTACACTATATAATATATATTTGGTGAAATTTGATATTTTTTATACAGTATATATTATAAATTTGCTGTACTTTCGTATTTTATGTACAGGATATAACACAGATTTGTTGTACTTTGATATTTTATCTACAATATATATTATATATTTAGAGAATTTTCATATTTTATGTAAAGTATATAATATATGTTTGGTGAATTTTGATATTTTTTGTACAGTATATAAAGATATTTGGTGTACTTTCATGTTTTATGTACAATATATAGTATATATTTGGTGAAATTTGATATTATAAGTACAGTATATTATTAATATATGGTGTACTTTCATATTTATGTACAGTATATAATATATATTTGCTGAAATTTGATATTTTATGTACAGTGTATAATATATGTTTGGTTTAATTTGATATTTTATGTATAGTATATAATATATATTTGGTGAAATTTGATATTATATGTACTGTATATAATATAGTTTTTGTTGAAATTTTATATTTTTCGTACAGTATATAATTCATATTTGGAGTACTTTCATATTTTATGTACAGTGTATAATATATATTTGGTGTACTTTCATATTTTATATACATTTTGTAATATATATTTGGTGTACTTTCATATTTTATGTACATTTTGTAATATATATTTGGTGTACTTTGATATTTTATGTATACTATATAAAATATATTCGATGAAATTTGATATTTTATGTACAGTATATAATATATATTTGGTGTACTTTGGTATTTCTAGTACAGTATATAATACATATTTGGTGAAATTTGATATTTTATGTACAGTATATAATATATATTTGGTGAAATTTGATATTTTTGTACAGTATATAATATATATTTGGTGTACTTTCATATTTTATATACAGCATATAATATATATTTGGTGTACTTTGATATTTTATGTACAGTACATAATTTATATTTGGTGTACTTTCATATTTATGTACAGCATATAATGTATATTTTGTGTACTTTGATATTTTACGTACAGTATATAATATACATTTGGGGAAATTTGTTATTTTATATACAGTATATAATATATATTTGGTGTAGTTTCATATTTTATGTACAGTGTATTATATATATTTGGTGTAGTTTCATATTTTATGTACAGTATATAATATATATTTGCTGAATTTGATATTTTATATACAGTATAAAATATATATTTGGTGTACTATGAAATTTTATGTACAGTATATAATATATATTTGGTGAAAATTGATATTATTTGTACAGAATATAATATATATTTGGTAAAATATCATATTTTATGTACAGTTTATAATATATATTTGGTGAAATTTGATATTTTTTGTACAGTACATAATATATATTTGGTGTACTTTCACATTTTGTTTACAGTATACAAAATATATTTGGTGTACTTTGATATATTAAGTACAGTATATATTACATATTTGGTGAAATTTGATATTTTATGTACAGTATGTAATATATATTTGGTGAAATTTGATATTTTTGTACAGTATATAATATACCTTTGGTGTACTTTCATATTTTATGTACAGTCTATAATATATATTTGGGGTACTTTCATATTTTATGTACAGTATATAATATATATTTGGTGTACTTTGATATGTTATCTACAGTATATAATATATATTTGATGAAATTTGATGTTTTATGTAAAGTATATAACATATATTTGGTGAATTTAGATATTTTTTGTACAGGATATAATATATATTTGGTGTACTTTTATATTTAGTGTACAGCATACAATATATATTTGGTGAAATTTGATATTTTATGTACAGTATATAATATATATTTGGTGAATTCAGGTATTTTATGTTCAGTATATAATATATATTTCGTGAAACTTGATATTATATCTACAATATATTATATTTATTTGGTGTAATTTCATATTTTATGTATAGTATATAATATATATTTGCTGAAATTTGATATTTTATGTACAGTATAAAATATATGTTTGCTGTACTATGATATTTTACGTACAGTATATAATATATATTAGGTGAAATTTGATATTTTATGTGCAGTATATAATATATATTTGGGGAAATTTGTATTTTATTTGCAGCATATAATATATATTTGGTGTACTTTCATATTTTATGTACAGTGTATAATATATATTCGGTGTACTTTCATATTTTATGTACAGTATACATTATATATTTGCTGAAATGTGATGTTTTATGTACAGTATACAATATATATTTCATGTACTTTAATATTTTATGTACAGTATATAATATATATTTGGTGAAATCTGGTATTTTATGTACAGTATACAATATATATTTGGTGAAATTTGATACTATAAGTACAGTATATTATATATATTTGGTGTACTTTCATATTTTCTGTACAGTATATAATATATATATGCTGAAATTTGATATTTTATGTACAGTATGTAATATATATTTGGTGAAATTTGATATTTTATGTATAGCATATAATATATATTTGGTAAAATTTGATATTATATGTAGTGTATATTATATATATTTGGTGAAATTTCATATTTTATGTACAGTATATAATATATATTTGGTGTACTTTCATATTTTATGTACAGTGTATAATATATATTTGGTGTACTTTCTTATTTTATGTACAGTATATAATATATGTTTGGTGTACTTTTATATTTTATGTAGAGTATATAACATATATTTGTTGTACTTTGATGTTTTATGTACACTATATGAATTATATTTGATGAAATTTCATATTTTATGTACGGTATATAATATATATATGGTGTACTTTGATATTTTAAGTACAGTATATAATACATATTTGGTGAAATTTGATATATTATGCACAGTATATAATATATATTTGGTGACATTTGATATTTTTGTACAGTGTATTATATATATTTGGTGTAATTTCATATTTTATGTACAGTCTATAATATATATTTAGTGTACTTTCTTATTTTATGTACAGTACATAATATATATTTGGTGTACTTTGATATTTTATCTACAGTATATAATATATATGGAGAAATTTGATATTTTATGTAAAGTATATAATATATATTTACTGAAATTTGATATTTTTTGTACAGTATATAATATATATTTTCTGTACTTTCATATTTTGTGTACAGTATATAATATATATTTGGTGAAATTTGATATTTTATGTACAGTATAATATATATTTGGTGAAATCTGGTATTTTATGTACAGTATATAATATATATTTGGTGAAACTAGATATTATAACTGCAGTATATTATATATATGGTGTACTTTCATATTTTATGTGCAGTATTTAATAAATATTTACTGAAATTTGATATTTTTTGTACAGTATATAATATACATTTGGTGAAATTTGATATTTTATGTATAGTATATAATATATATTTGGTGTACTTTCATATTTTATGTACAGTGTATTATACATATTTGGTGTACTTTCATATTTTATGTACAGTATATAATATATATTTGCAGAAATTTGATATTTTATATAAAGTATATAATTTATATTTTGTGAAATTTGATATTTTATATACAGTATATAATATATATTTGGTGTACTTTCATATTTTATGTACAGTATAAAATATATATTTTGTGAAATTTGTTATATTATATACAGTATATAATATATGTTTGGTGTAATTTCATATTTTATGTACAGTGTATAACTTATATTTGTTGTAAGTTCATATTTTATGTACAGTATATTATATATTTCCTGAAATTTGATATTTTATGTACAGTATATAATATATATTTTGTGAAATCTCATGTTTTATGTATAGAATATAATATATATTTGTTGAAATTTGATATTTTATGTACAGTATATAATATATATTTGGTGTACTTTCATATTTTATGTACAGTATATAATATGTATTTGTTGAAATTTGATATTTTATATACAGTATATAATACATTTTTCTCTACTTTCATATTTTATGTACAGTATATAACATATATTTGGGGTACTTTCATATTTTATGTACAGTGTATAATATATATTTGGTGTGTTTTCATATTTTATGTACAGTATAAAATATGTATTTGCAGAAATTTGATATTTTATGTACAGCATATAATATATATACGTGAGCTTTGATTTTTTTTTGTACAGCATATAATACATATTTGGTGAAATTTGATATTTTAAGTACTGTGTATAATAAATATTTGGAAAACTTTGATATTTTATATACAGAATATAATCTATATTTGGTGTACTTTCATATTTTATATACAGTGTATAAGATACATTCGGGGTACTTTCATATTTTATGTACAGTGTATAATATATATTTGGTGTACTATGATATTTTATCTACAGTATATATTGTATATTTAGAGAAATTTGATATTTTATGTAAGGTATATAATATATATTTGGTGATACTTGATATTTTTTTTACAGTATATAAAGATATTTGGTGTACTTTCACATTTTATGTACAGTATATATTATATATTTGGTGAAAGATGATATTTTATGTACAGTATATAATATATATCTGATGAAATTTGATATTTTATGTACACTATATAATATATATTTGGTATACTTTCATATTTTATGTACAGTTTATATTATAAATTAGTGTACTTTCATATTTTATGCACAGTATATAATATATATTTGGCGAAATTTGATATTTTATGTACAGTATATAATACATATTTGGTGTATTTTGATATTTTATGTACAGTATTTAATATATATTTGGTGAAATTTCACATTATATGTGCAGTATATAATAAATATTTGGTGAAATTAGATATTTTTTGTTCAGTATATAATATATATTTGGTGTACATTCATACTTTATGTACAGTATGTAATATATATTTGGTGAAATTTGATATTTTTTGATATTTTTTATACAGTATATATTATAAATTTACTGTACTTTCGCATTTTATGTACAGTATATAACACAGATTTGTTGTACTTTGATATTTTATCTGCAACATACATTATATATTAAGAGAAATTTCATATTTTATGTAAAGTATATATGTTTGGTGAAATTTGATATTTTTTGTACAGTATATAAAGATATTTGGTGTACTTTCATGTTTTATGTACAGTATGTAATATATATTTGGTGAAATTTGATATTTTATGTACAGTATATAATATATATTTGGTGAAATCTGGTATTTTATGTACCGTATATAATATATATTTGGTGAAATTTGATATTATAAGTACAGTATATTATTTATATATGGTGTACTTTCATATTCATGTACAGTATATAATATATATTTGCTGAAATTTGATATATTATGTACAGTATATAATATATGTTTGGTGTATTTTGATATTTTATGTATAGTATATAATATATATTTGGTGAAATTTGATATTATATGTACTGTATATAATATAGTTTTGGTGAAATTTCATATTTTTTGTACAGTATATAATATATATTTGGTGTACTTTCATATTTTATCTACATTTTGTAATATGTATTTGGTGTACTTTCATATTTTATGTACATTTTGTAATATATATTTGGTGTACTTTCATATTTTATGTACACTATATAAAATATATTTGATGAAATTTGATATTTTATGTACAGTATATAATATATATTTGGTGTACTTTGATATTTCTAGTACAGTATATAATACATATTTGGTGAAATTTGATATTTTTGTACACTATATAATATATATTTGGTGTACTTTCATGTTTTATGTACAGTCTATAATATATATTTGGTGTACTTTCATATTTTATATACAGCATATAATATATATTTTGTGTACTTTCATATTTTATGTACAGTATAAAATATATATTTGGTGAAATTTGTTGTTTTATATAAAGTATACAATATGTGTTTGGTGTACTTTCACATTTTATGTACAGTGTATAACATATATTTGGTGTACATTCACATTTTATGTACAGTAGATAGTATATATTTCCTGAAATTTGATATTTTATGTATAGTATATAATATATATTTGGTGAAATTTGATGTTTTATGAATAGTATATAATATATATTTGGTGAAATTTGATATTTTATGTACAGTGTATAATATATATTTGGTGTAATTTCATATATTATGTACGGTACATAATACACATTTGGTGATATTTGATAATTCTTGTACAGTCTATAAAATATATTTGGTGTCCTTTCATATTTTATGTACTGTATATGATATATATTTGGTTTACTTTGATATTTCATGTACACTATCTAAATTATACTTAGTGAAATTTGATATTTTATTTACAGTATATAATATATATTTGGTGTACTTTGATATTTTAAGTATAGTATGTAATACATATTTGGTGAAATTTGATATTTAATGTACAGTATGTAATATATATTTGGTGAAATTTGATATTTTTGTACATCATGTAATATATATTTGGTGTATTTTCATTTTTTATATACAGTCTATAATATATATTTGGTGTACTTTCATATTTTATGTACAGTCTATAATATATATTTGGTGTACTTTCATATTTTATGTACACTATATAATATATAATTGCTGAAATTTGATATATTTTTTACAGTATATATTATATATTTGCTGTACTTTCACATTTTATATATAGTATATAATATATATTTCCTGTACTTTCATATTTTATGTACAGTATATAACGGTTATTTGTTGTACTTTGATATTTTATCTACAGTATATATTATATATTTAGAGAAATTTCATATATAATGTAAAGTATATAATGTATATTTGGTGAAATTTGATATTTTTTGTACAGTATATAAAGATATTT
The DNA here is from genome assembly GCF_029281585.2 of Gorilla gorilla gorilla. Classification (NCBI taxonomy): domain Eukaryota; kingdom Metazoa; phylum Chordata; class Mammalia; order Primates; family Hominidae; genus Gorilla; species Gorilla gorilla. The sequence goes on from NC_073239.2 coordinate 62,081,193, forward strand.
GATGTACTTTCATGTTTTATGTAAAGTATGTAATATATATTTGGTGAAAGTTGATATTTTATGTACAGTATATAATACATATTTGGTGAAATCTGGTATTTTATGTATTGTATGTAATATATATTTCGTGTACTTTAATATTTTATGTACAGTATATAATATATCTTTGGTGAACTCTGATATATTATGTACAGTATATAGTATACGTTTGGTGAAATTTGATATTTTATGTACAGTATATAATACATATGAGGTGAAATTTGATATATTATGGACAGTAGATAATATATATTTGGTTTATTTTCATATTTTATGTACAGTCTGTAATATATATTTGGTGTACTTTCATATTTTATGTACACTATATAATATATATTTGGTGAAATTTGATATTTTTTATACAGTATATATTATATATTTGCTGTACTTTCACATTCCATGTACAGTATATAATATATATTTGCTGTACTTTCATATTTTATGTACAGTATATAACATATATTTGTTGTACTTTGATATTTTATCTACAGTATATATTATATATTTAAAGAAATTTCATATTTTATGTAAAGTATATAATATATATTTGGTGAATTTTGATATTTTTTGTACAGTATATAAAGATATCTGGTGTACGTTCATGTTTTATGTACAGTACGTAATACATACTTGGTGAAATTGGATATTTTAGGAACAGTATATAATATATATTTGGTGAAATCTTGTATTTTATGTACAGTGTATAATATATATTTGGTGAAATTTGATATAAGCACAGTCTATTATATATATTTGGTGTACTTTCATATTTATGTACAGTATATAATATATTTTTGCTGAAATTTGATACTTTATGTACAGTATATAATATATGTTTGGTGTAATTTGATATTTTATGTATAGTATATAATATATATTTGGTGAAATTTGATATTATATGTACAATATATATTATAGATTTGGTGAAATTTCATATTTTTTGTACAGTATATATTATATATTTGGTGTACTTTCATATTTTATGTACAGTGTATAATATATATTTGGTGTAATTTCATATTTTATGTACATTTTGTAATATATATTTGGTGTACTTTGATATTTTATGTACACTATATAAAATATATGTGATGAAATTTGATATTTTATGTACAGTATATAATATATATTTCGTGTAATTTAATATTTTATGTACAGTATATAATATATATTTGCTGAAATTTGATACATTATGTACTGTATATAATATATGTTTCGTGAAATTTGATATTTTATGTATAGTATATAATATATATTTGGTGAAATTTGATATTATATGTAAAATATATAATATAGATTTGGTGAAATTTCATGTTTTTTGTACAGTATATAATATATATTTGGTGTACTTTGATATTTTATGTACAGTATATAAAATATATTTGATGAAATTTGATATTTTATGTGCAGCATATACTATATATTTGGTGTACTTTGATATTTTAAGTACAGTATATAATACATATTTGGTGAAATTTGATATTTTATGTACAGTATATAATATATATTTGGTGAAATTTGATATTTTTGTACAGTATATTATATATATTTGGTGTACTTTCATATTTTATCTACAGTCTAAAATATATATTTGGTGTACTTTCATATTTTATGTACATTTTGTAATATATATTTGGTGTAGTTTGATATTTTATGTACAGTATAAAATATATATTTGGTGAAATTTGTTGTTTTATATACAGTATACAATATATGTTTGGTGTACTTTCATATATTATGTACAGTGTATAACATATATTTGATGTACTTTGATATTTTATGTACAGTATATAACAAATATTTGGTTAAATTTGATATTGTATGTATAGTATATAATATATATTTTCTGAAATTTGATATTATATATACAGTATATTATAAATATTTTGTGAAATTTGATATTATATGTACAGTATATAATATATATTTGGGAAAATTTGATATTTTATGTACAGTAAATAATATATATTATGAGTAATTTCATATTTTATGTAATTTCATATTTTATGTACAGTACATAGTAAATATTTTATGTACAGTGTTTAATATATATTTGGTGTACTTTCATATTTTATTTACAGTATATTATATATTTGGTGAAATTTGATATTATAATTACAGTACATAATACAAATTTGGTGAAATTTCATATTTTTGTACCGTATATAATATATATTTGGTGAATTTTCATATTTTCGTAGAGTATATAATATATATTTGCTGTACTTTCATTTTTTAAGTACCGTCTATAATATATATTTGGTGTACTTTCATATTTTATGTACTGTATATAATATATATTTGCTGAAATTTGGTATTTTATGTACAGTATATAATACATATTTGGTGTACTTTGATATTTTATGTTCAGTATATATTTTACATTTGGTGAAATTTGATATTTTATGTACAGTATATAATATATATTTGGTGAAATTTGATACTTTACATACAGCATATAATATATATTTGGTGTACTTTCATATTTTATGTACAGTCTAAAATATATATTTGGTGTAATTTCATATTTTATGTACAGTACATAATATATATTTGATGTACTTTGATATTTTACGTATAGTATATAACAAATATTTGGTGAAATTTGATATTGTATGGGTAGTATATAATATATATTTTCTGAAATTTGATATTATGTGTACAGTATATTATATGTTTGGTGAAATTTGATATTATATGTAGAGTATGTAATATATATTTGGTGAAATTTGATATTGTATATACAGTGTATAACACATGTTTGGTGTACTTTCATATATTATGTACTGTGTATAATATATATTTGGTATACTTTGATATTCTATGTACAGTATATAATATATATTAGCTGAAATTTGATATTTTATGTACAGTATATAATATATATTTGGTGTACTTTGATATTTTATGCATAGTATATAATATATATTTGGTGAAATTTGATATTTTATATACAGCATATAATATATATTTGGTGTACTTTCATATTTTATGTACAGTATATATAATATATGTGGTGTACTTTCATATTTTATGGACAGTATACAATATATATTTGGTGAAATTTGATATTTTATGTACAGTATATAATACATATTTGGGGAAATTTTTATTTTATATACAGCATATAATATGTATTTGGTATACTTTCATATTTTATGTACAGTGTATAATATATGTTTTGTGTACTTTCATATTTTATGTACAATGTATAATATATGTTTTGTGTACTTTCATATTTTATGTACAGTATATAATATATATTTGCTGAAATTTGATATTTTATGTACAGTATATAACACATAATTGGTGTACTTTGATATTTTATGTAGAGTATATAATATATCTTTGATGAAATTTGATATTTTATGTTCAGTATATAATATATATAAGGTGAAATTTCTTATTTTATGTATAGTATATAATATATGTTTGGTGAAATTTGATATTATATGTACACTATATAATATATATTTGGTGAAATTTGATATTTTATGTACAGAATATACTATATATTTGGTGTACTTAGATATTTTATGTACAGTATATAATATATATTTGGTGAAATTTGATATTTTATATACAGTACACAATATATATTTGGTGAAATTTGATATTTTATGGACAGTATATAATATATATTTGGTGATATTCGATATTTTATGTACAGCATATAATACTTATTGTGAAATATGATATTTTTTGTACAGTATATAATGTATACTTGGTGTAGATTCACATATTTGTGCAGTATATAATATATACTTGGTGAAATTTGATATTTTATGTACAGTATATAATATACATTTGGTGAAATTTGATATTATATGTATAGTATATAGTATATATTTGGTGAAATTTGATATTTTATGTACAGTATATAATATATATTTGGTGAAGTTCAATATTTTATATACAATATATAATATATGTTTGGTGTACTTTCACATTTTATGTATAGTATATAAAATATATTTGGTGTACTTTCATATTTTATGTACGGTATAAAATATATATTGCAGAAATTTCATATTTTATGAACAGTATATAATATATATTTGGTGTACATTGATATTTTATGTACAGTATATAATATACATTTGGTGAAATTTGATATTTTATGTACAGTATATAATATATTTGGTGAAATTTGATATTTTATGTACAGTATATAATGCAGATTTGGAGAAATTTGATATTTTATGTACACGATATAATATATATTTCGTGTACTTTCATATTTTGTGTACAGTGTATAAAATATATTTGGTGCACTTTGATATTTATGTACAGTATATAATATATATTTGTTGTACTTTCATATTTTATGTACAGTATATAATATACTTTTGGTGAAATTTGATATTTTATGTACAGTATATAATATATTTGCTGAATTTTGATATTTTATTTACAGTATATTATATATATTTGGTGAAATTTGATATTTTAGGTATAGTATATAATATATATTTGGTGTAATTTGATATTTTATGTACAGTATATAATAGAGATTTGGAGAAATTTGATATTTTATGTACACTATATAATATATATTTGGTGTACTTTCATATTTTGTGTACAGTGTATAGTATATACTTGGTGTACTTTCATATTTTATGTACAGTTTGTAATATGTATTTGCTGACATTTGATATTTTATGTACACTATATAATACATATTTGGTGAAATTTGATATTTTATGTACAATATATAATATATATTTGGGGAAATTTTTACTTTATATACAGCATATAATATGTATTTGGTATACTTTTATATTTTATGTACAGTGTATAATATATGTTTTGTGTACTTTCTTATTTTATGTACAGTATATAATATATATTTGCTGAAATTTGATATTTTATGTACAGTATATAACATATAATTGGTGTACTTTGATATTTTATGTAGAGTATATAATATATATTTGTTGAAATTTGATATTTTATATACAGTGTATAATATACGTTAGGTGAAATTTCTTATTTTATGTACAGTATATAATATATATTTGGTGAAATTTGATATTTTATGTACAGTATATAATATGTATTTGGTGAAGTTCAATATTTTATATACAGTATATAATATATGCTTGGTGTACTTTCACATTTTATGTACAGTATATAAAATATATTTGGTGTACTTTCATATTTTATGTACAGTATAAAATATATATTTGCAGAAATTTCATATTTTATGTACAGTATATAATATATATTTGGTGTACTTTGATATTTTATGTATAGTATATAGTATACATTTGGTGAAATTTGATATTTTATGTACAGTATATAATATATGTTTGGTGAAATTTGATATTTTATGTATAGTATATTATATAAATTTGGTGAAATGTGATATTATATGTACATTATGTAATATATATTTGGTGAAATTTGATATTTCATGTTCAATATATAATACAGATTTGGACAAATTTGATATTTTATGTACATTATATAATATATATTTGGTGTACTTTCATATTTTGTGTACAGTGTATAATATATATTTGGTGTACTTTCATATTTTATGTACAGTATGTAATATATATTTGCTGTACTTTGATATTTTATGTACAGTATATAATAAGTATTTGGTGAAATTTGATATTTTATATACAGTATATAATATATATTTGGGGTCCTTTCATATTTTATGTACAGTATATATTATATATGTGGTGTACTTTCATATTTTATGTACACTATATAATATATATTAGGTGAAATTTGATATTTTATGTACAGTATATAATATACATTTGGTGAAATTTTATATTATATGTACAGTATATAATATATATTTGGTGATATTTGATATTTTATGTACAGTATATAATGTACATTTGGTGAAGTTCAATATTTTATATACCGTATATAATATATGTTTGGTGTACTTTCACATTTTATGTACAGTATATAAAATATATTTGGTGTACTTTCATATTTTATGTACAGTATAAAATATATATTTGCAGAAATTTCATATTTTATGTACAGTATATAATATATATGTGGTGTACTTTGATATTTTATGTACAGTATATAATATACGTTTGGTGAAATTTGATATTTTATGTACAGTATATAATATATTTGCTGAAATTTGATATTTTATGTATAGTATATAATACATATTTGGTGAAATTTGATATTTTATGTATAGTATATAATATACATTTGGTGAAATTTAATATTATATGTACAGTATATAATATATATTAGGTGAAATTTGATATTTTATGTACACTATATAATACAGATTTGGACAAATTTGATATTTTATATGCGCTATATAATTTATATTTGGTGTACTTTCATATTATATGTACTGTACATATTATATATGTGATGAACTTTCATATTTTATTTACTGTATATAATATATATTGGGTGAAATTTGTTATTTTTTGTACAGCATATAGTATATTTTTGGGGAAATTTTTATTTTATAAACATCATATAATATATATTTGGTATACTTTCATATTTTATGTGCAGTGTATAATATATATTTTGTGTACTTTCATGTTTTATGTACAGTATATAATATATATTTGCTGAAACTTGATGTTTTATATACAGTATATAATATACAATTGGTGTACTTTGATATTTTATGTAGAGTATATAATATATATTTGTTGAAATTTTATATTTTATGTACAGTATATAATATATATTAGGTGAAATTTCATATGTTATGTATAGTATATAATACATATTTGGTAAAATTTTATATTATATGTACACTATATAATATATATTTGGTGAAATTTGAAATTTTATGTACAAAATATACTATATATTTGGTCTACTTTGATATTTTATGTACAGTATATAATATATATTTGGTGAAATTTGATATTTTAAGTACAGTATATATTATATATTTGGTGAATTTCAATATTTTATATACAGTATATAATATATGTTTGGTGTACTTTCACATTTTATGTACAGTATATAAAATATGTTTAGTGTACATTCATATTTTATGTACAGTATAAAATATATATTTGCAGAAATTTCAAATTTTATGTACAGTATATAATATATAATTGGTGTACTTTCATATTTTATGTACAGTATGTAATATATATTTTTGAAATTTGTTATTTTATGTACATTATATAATATATATTTTGTTTACTTTGATATTTCTTGTATAGTATAATATGCATTTGCTGAAATTTGATATTTTATGTACAGTATATAATACACCTTGGCTGAAGTTTGATATTTCATTTACTGAATATAATGTATGTTTGGTGAAATTTGATATTATATGTACAGTATATAATTTATATTTCGTGAAATTTCCTATTTTATGTAAAGTATATAATCCATATTTGGAGAAATTTGATATTTTATATACACTACGTAATACATATTTGGTGTACTTTCATATTTTACGTAAAGTATATTATATATTTGGTATACTTTCATATTTTTTGTACATTATATATATATATATACTGAAAATTGATATTTTACGTACAGTATAAAATATATATTTGGTGTACTTTGATATTTTAACTACAGTATATAATATATATTTGGTTAAATTTGATATTTTATATACAGTATATAATATATATTTGGTGAAATTTGATATTTTTTGTACAGTATATAATATGTATTTGGTGAAGTTCAATATTTTATATACAGTATATAATATATGTTTGGTGTACATTCACATTTTATGTACAGTATATAAAATATATTTGGTGTACTTTCATATTTTATGTACAGTATAAAATATATATTTGCAAAAATTTCATATTTTATGTACAGTATATAATATATATTTGGTGTACTTTGATATTTTATGTATAGTATGTAGTATACTTTTGGTGAAATTTGATATTTTATGTACAGTGTATAATATATGTTTGGTGAAATTTGATATTTTATGTATAGTATATTATATAAATTTGGTGAAATTTGATATTATATGTACATTATATAATAGATATTTGGTGAAATTTGATATTTTATGTACAATATATAATACAGATTTGGACAAATTTGATATTTTATGTACATTATATAATATATATTTGGTGTACTTTCATATTTTGTGTACAGTGTATAATATATATTTGGTGTACTTTCATATTTTGTGTACAGTATGTAATATATATTTGCTGTACTTTGATATTTTATGAACAGTATATAATAAATATTTGGTGAAATTTGATATTTTATATACAGTATATAATATATATTTGGCGAAATTTGATATATTATGTACAGTATATAATACATATTTGGTGTATTAGATATTTTATGTACAGTATATAATATATATTTGGTGAAATTTGATATTATATGTGCAGTATATAATAAATATTTGGTGAAATTAGATATTTTTTGTACAGTATATAATATATATTTGGTGTACATTCATATATTATGTACAGTATGCAATATATATTTGGTGAAATTTGATATTTTTTGTACGGTCTATAATATATATTTGGTGAAATTTGATATTTTATGTATAGTACATAATATATATTTGGTGAAACTTGATATTGTAACTACAGTGTATGATATAAATTTGGTGAAATTTGATATTTTATGTACAGTATGAAATATATATTTGGTCAAATTTGATATTTTATATACAGTATATAATATATATTTGGTGTAGTTTCATATTTTATGTACAGTGTATAATATATATTTGGTGTACTTTCATATTTTATGTTCAGTGTATAATATATATTTGGGGTAGTTTCAAATTTTATGTACAGTATGTAATATATATTTGGTGAAATTTGATATTTTATGTACAGTATATAATATACATTTGGTATACTTTGCTATTTTATGTACAGTATATAATATATGTTCGGTGAAATTTGATATTTTATGTACAGTATATAATATATATTTGCTGAAATTTGATATTTTATGTACAGTATATAATATATATCTGGTGAAATTTGATATTTTATGTACAGTATATAATATTTCTTTTGTGAAATTTGATATTTTTTGTTCAGTATATAAAATATATTAGGTGAACTTTCATATTTTATGTACAGTATATAATATATATTTGGTGAAATGTGATATTTTATGTACAGTACATAATATATATCTGATGAAATTTGTTATTTTAAGTACACTATATAATATATATTTGGTGTACTTTCATATTTTATGTGCAGTCTATAATATAAATTATTGTACTTTCATATTTTATGTACAGTATATAATATATATTTGGTGAAATTTAATATTTTATGTACAGTATATAATACATATTTGGTGTACTTTGATATTTTATGTACAGTATACAATATATATTTGTTGAAATTTGATATTTTATGTACACTATATAATATATATTTGGTGAAATTTGATATTATATCTACAGTGTATAATATAAATTTGGTGAAATTTGATATTTTATGTACAGTATGTAATATATATTTGGTGAAATTTGATATTTTATATAAAGTATATAATATATATTTGGTGTAGTTTCATATTTTATGTACAGTGTTTAATATATATTTGGTGTACTTTGATATTTTATGTACAGTACATAATTTATATTTGGTGTACTTTCATATTTATGTACAGCATATAATGTATATTTTGTGTACTTTGATATTTTACGTACAGTATATAATATACATTTGGGGAAATTTGTTATTTTATATACAGTATATAATATATATTTGGTGTAGTTTCATATTTTATGTACAGTGTATTATATATATTTGGTGTAGTTTCATATTTTATGTACAGTATATAATATATATTTGCTGAATTTGATATTTTATGTACAGTATAAAATATATATTTGGTGTACTATGAAATTTTATGTACAGTATATAATATATATTTGGTGAAAATTGATATTATTTGTACAGAATATAATATATATTTGGTAAAATATCATATTTTATGTACAGTTTATAATATATATTTGGTGAAATTTGATATTTTTTGTACAGTACATAATATATATTTGGTGTACTTTCACATTTTGTTTACAGTATACAAAATATATTTGGTGTACTTTGATATATTAAGTACAGTATATATTACATATTTGGTGAAATTTGATATTTTATGTACAGTATGTAATATATATTTGGTGAAATTTGATATTTTTGTACAGTATATAATATACCTTTGGTGTACTTTCATATTTTATGTACAGTCTATAATATATATTTGGGGTACTTTCATATTTTATGTACAGTATATAATATATATTTGGTGTACTTTGATATGTTATCTACAGTATATAATATATATTTGATGAAATTTGAAGTTTTATGTAAAGTATATAACATATATTTGGTGAATTTAGATATTTTTTGTACAGGATATAATATATATTTGGTGTACTTTTATATTTAGTGTACAGCATACAATATATATTTGGTGAAATTTGATATTTTATGTACAGTATATAATATATATTTGGTGAATTCAGGTATTTTATGTTCAGTATATAATATATATTTCGTGAAACTTGATATTATATCTACAATATATTATATTTATTTGGTGTAATTTCATATTTTATGTATAGTATATAATATATATTTGCTGAAATTTGATATTTTATGTACAGTATAAAATATATGTTTGCTGTACTATGATATTTTACGTACGGTATATAATATATATTAGGTGAAATTTGATATTTTATGTGCAGTATATAATATATATTTGGGGAAATTTGTATTTTATTTGCAGCATATAATATATATTTGGTGTACTTTCATATTTTATGTACAGTGTATAATATATATTCGGTGTACTTTCATATTTTATGTACAGTATACATTATATATTTGCTGAAATGTGATGTTTTATGTACAGTATACAATATATATTTCATGTACTTTAATATTTTATGTACAGTATATAATATATATTTGGTGAAATCTGGTATTTTATGTACAGTATACAATATATATTTGGTGAAATTTGATACTATAAGTACAGTATATTATATATATTTGGTGTACTTTCATATTTTCTGTACAGTATATAATATATATATGCTGAAATTTGATATTTTATGTACAGTATGTAATATATATTTGGTGAAATTTGATATTTTATGTATAGCATATAATATATATTTGGTAAAATTTGATATTATATGTACTGTATATTATATATATTTGGTGAAATTTCATATTTTATGTACAGTATATAATATATATTTGGTGTACTTTCATATTTTATGTACAGTGTATAATATATATTTGGTGTACTTTCTTATTTTATGTACAGTATATAATATATGTTTGGTGTGCTTTTATATTTTATGTAGAGTATATAACATATATTTGTTGTACTTTGATGTTTTATGTACACTATATGAATTATATTTGATGAAATTTCATATTTTATGTACGGTATATAATATATATATGGTGTACTTTGATATTTTAAGTACAGTATATAATACATATTTGGTGAAATTTGATATATTATGCACAGTATATAATATATATTTGGTGACATTTGATATTTTTGTACAGTGTATTATATATATTTGGTGTAATTTCATATTTTATGTACAGTCTATAATATATATTTAGTGTACTTTCTTATTTTATGTACAGTACATAATATATATTTGGTGTACTTTGATATTTTATCTACAGTATATAATATATATGGAGAAATTTGATATTTTATGTAAAGTATATAATATATATTTACTGAAATTTGATATTTTTTGTACAGTATATAATATATATTTTCTGTACTTTCATATTTTGTGTACAGTATATAATATATATTTGGTGAAATTTGATATTTTATGTACAGTATAATATATATTTGGTGAAATCTGGTATTTTATGTACAGTATATAATATATATTTGGTGAAACTAGATATTATAACTGCAGTATATTATATATATGGTGTACTTTCATATTTTATGTGCAGTATTTAATAAATATTTACTGAAATTTGATATTTTTTGTACAGTATATAATATACATTTGGTGAAATTTGATATTTTATGTATAGTATATAATATATATTTGGTGTACTTTCATATTTTATGTACAGTGTATTATACATATTTGGTGTACTTTCATATTTTATGTACAGTATATAATATATATTTGCAGAAATTTGATATTTTATATAAAGTATATAATTTATATTTTGTGAAATTTGATATTTTATATACAGTATATAATATATATTTGGTGTACTTTCATATTTTATGTACAGTATAAAATATATATTTTGTGAAATTTGTTATATTATATACAGTATATAATATATGTTTGGTGTAATTTCATATTTTATGTACAGTGTGTAACTTATATTTGTTGTAAGTTCATATTTTATGTACAGTATATTATATATTTCCTGAAATTTGATATTTTATGTACAGTATATAATATATATTTTGTGAAATCTCATGTTTTATGTATAGACTATAATATATATTTGTTGAAATTTGATATTTTATGTACAGTATATAATATATATTTGGTGTACTTTCATATTTTATGTACAGTATATAATATGTATTTGTTGAAATTTGATATTTTATATACAGTATATAATACATTTTTCTCTACTTTCATATTTTATGTACAGTATATAACATATATTTGGGGTACTTTCATATTTTATGTACAGTGTATAATATATATTTGGTGTGTTTTCATATTTTATGTACAGTATAAAATATGTATTTGCAGAAATTTGATATTTTATGTACAGCATATAATATATATACGTGAGCTTTGATTTTTTTTTGTACAGCATATAATACATATTTGGTGAAATTTGATATTTTAAGTACTGTGTATAATAAATATTTGGAAAACTTTGATATTTTATATACAGAATATAATCTATATTTGGTGTACTTTCATATTTTATATACAGTGTATAAGATACATTCGGGGTACTTTCATATTTTATGTACAGTGTATAATATATATTTGGTGTACTATGATATTTTATCTACAGTATATATTGTATATTTAGAGAAATTTGATATTTTATGTAAGGTATATAATATATATTTGGTGATACTTGATATTTTTTTTACAGTATATAAAGATATTTGGTGTACTTTCAGATTTTATGTACAGTATATATTATATATTTGGTGAAAGATGATATTTTATGTACAGTATATAATATATATCTGATGAAATTTGATATTTTATGTACACTATATAATATATATTTGGTATACTTTCATATTTTATGTACAGTTTATAATATAAATTAGTGTACTTTCATATTTTATGCACAGTATATAATATATATTTGGCGAAATTTGATATTTTATGTACAGTATATAATACATATTTGGTGTATTTTGATATTTTATGTACAGTATTTAATATATATTTGGTGAAATTTCACATTATATGTGCAGTATATAATAAATATTTGGTGAAATTAGATATTTTTTGTTCAGTATATAATATATATTTGGTGTACATTCATACTTTATGTACAGTATGTAATATATATTTGGTGAAATTTGATATTTTTTGATATTTTTTATACAGTATATATTATAAATTTACTGTACTTTCGCATTTTATGTACAGTATATAACACAGATTTGTTGTACTTTGATATTTTATCTGCAACATACATTATATATTAAGAGAAATTTCATATTTTATGTAAAGTATATATGTTTGGTGAAATTTGATATTTTTTGTACAGTATATAAAGATATTTGGTGTACTTTCATGTTTTATGTACAGTATGTAATATATATTTGGTGAAATTTGATATTTTATGTACAGTATATAATATATATTTGGTGAAATCTGGTATTTTATGTACCGTATATAATATATATTTGGTGAAATTTGATATTATAAGTACAGTATATTATTTATATATGGTGTACTTTCATATTCATGTACAGTATGTAATATATATTTGCTGAAATTTGATATATTATGTACAGTATATAATATATGTTTGGTGTATTTTGATATTTTATGTATAGTATATAATATATATTTGGTGAAATTTGATATTATATGTACTGTATATAATATAGTTTTGGTGAAATTTCGTATTTTTTGTACAGTATATAATATATATTTGGTGTACTTTCATATTTTATCTACATTTTGTAATATGTATTTGGTGTACTTTCATATTTTATGTACATTTTGTAATATATATTTGGTGTACTTTCATATTTTATGTACACTATATAAAATATATTTGATGAAATTTGATATTTTATGTACAGTATATAATATATATTTGGTGTACTTTGATATTTCTAGTACAGTATATAATACATATTTGGTGAAATTTGATATTTTTGTACACTATATAATATATATTTGGTGTACTTTCATGTTTTATGTACAGTCTATAATATATATTTTGTGTACTTTCATATTTTATATACAGCATATAATATATATTTTGTGTACTTTCATATTTTATGTACAGTATAAAATATATATTTGGTGAAATTTGTTGTTTTATATAAAGTATACAATATGTGTTTGGTGTACTTTCACATTTTATGTACAGTGTATAACATATATTTGGTGTACATTCACATTTTATGTACAGTAGATAGTATATATTTCCTGAAATTTGATATTTTATGTATAGTATATAATATATATTTGGTGAAATTTGATGTTTTATGAATAGTATATAATATATATTTGGTGAAATTTGATATTTTATGTACAGTGTATAATATATATTTGGTGTAATTTCATATATTATGTACGGTACATAATACATATTTGGTGATATTTGATAATTCTTGTACAGTCTACAAAATATATTTGGTGTCCTTTCATATTTTATGTACTGTATATGATATATATTTGGTTTACTTTGATATTTCATGTACACTATCTAAATTATACTTAGTGAAATTTGATATTTTATTTACAGTATATAATATATATTTGGTGTACTTTGATATTTTAAGTATAGTATGTAATACATATTTGGTGAAATTTGATATTTAATGTACAGTATGTAATATATATTTGGTGAAATTTGATATTTTTGTACATCATGTAATATATATTTGGTGTACTTTCATTTTTTATATACAGTCTATAATATATATTTGGTGTACTTTCATATTTTATGTACAGTCTATAATATATATTTGGTGTACTTTCATATTTTATGTACACTATATAATATATAATTGCTGAAATTTGATATATTTTTTACAGTATATATTATATATTTGCTGTACTTTCACATTTTATATATAGTATATAATATATATTTCCTGTACTTTCATATTTTATGTACAATATATAACGGTTATTTGTTGTACTTTTTTATTTTATCTACAGTATATATTATATATTTAGAGAAATTTCATATATTATGTAAAGTATATAATGTATATTTGGTGAAATTTGATATTTTTTGTACAGTATATAAAGATATTTGATGTACTTTCATGTTTTATGTAAAGTATGTAATATATATTTGGTGAAAGTTGATATTTTATGTACAGTATATAATACATATTTGGTGAAATCTGGTATTTTATGTATTGTATGTAATATATATTTCGTGTACTTTAATATTTTATGTACAGTATATAATATATCTTTGGTGAACTCTGATATATTATGTACAGTATGTAGTATACGTTTGGTGAAATTTGATATTTTATGTACAGTATATAATACATATGAGGTGAAATTTGATATATTATGGACAGTAGATAATATATATTTGGTTTATTTTCATATTTTATGTACAGTCTATAATATATGTTTGGTGTACTTTCATATTTTATGTACACTATATAATATATATTTGGTGAAATTTGATATTTTTTATACAGTATATATTATATATTTGCTGTACTTTCACATTCTATGTACAGTATATAATATATATTTGCTGTACTTTCATATTTTATGTACAGTATATAACATATATTTTTTGTACTTTGATATTTTATCTACAGTATATATTATATATTTAAAGAAATTTCATATTTTATGTAAAGTATATAATATATATTTGGTGAATTTTGATATTTTTTGTACAGTATATAAAGATATTTGGTGTACGTTCATGTTTTATGTACAGTACGTAATACATACTTGGTGAAATTGGATATTTTAGGAACAGTATATAATATATATTTGGTGAAATCTTGTATTTTATGTACAGTGTATAATATATATTTGGTGAAATTTGATATAAGCACAGTCTATTATATATATTTGGTGTACTTTCATATTTATGTACAGTATATAATATATTTTTGCTGAAATTTGATACTTTATGTACAGTATATAATATATGTTTGGTGTAATTTGATATTTTATGTATAGTATATAATATATATTTGGTGAAATTTGATATTATATGTACAATATATATTATAGATTTGGTGAAATTTCATATTTTTTGTACAGTATATATTATATATTTGGTGTACTTTCATATTTTATGTACAGTGTATAATATATATTTGGTGTAATTTCATATTTTATGTACATTTTGTAATATATATTTGGTGTACTTTGATATTTTATGTACACTATATAAAATATATGTGATGAAATTTGATATTTTATGTACAGTATATAATATATATTTCGTGTAATTTAATATTTTATGTACAGTATATAATATATATTTGCTGAAATTTGATACTTTATGTACTGTATATAATATATGTTTCATGAAATTTGATATTTTATGTATAGTATATAATATATATTTGGTGAAATTTGATATTATATGTAAAATATATAATATAGATTTGGTGAAATTTCATGTTTTTTGTACAGTATATAATATATATTTGGTGTACTTTGATATTTTATGTACAGTATATAAAATATATTTGATGAAATTTGATATTTTATGTGCAGCATATACTATATATTTGGTGTACTTTGATATTTTATGTACAGTATATAAAATATATTTGATGAAATTTGATATTTTATGTGCAGCATATACTATATATTTGGTGTACTTTGATATTTTAAGTACAGTATATAATACATATTTGGTGAAATTTGATATTTTATGTACAGTATATAATATATATTTGGTGAAATTTGATATTTTTGTACAGTATATTATATATATTTGGTGTACTTTCATATTTTATCTACAGTCTAAAATATATATTTGGTGTACTTTCATATTTTATGTACATTTTGTAATATATATTTGGTGTAATTTGATATTTTATGTACAGTATAAAATATATATTTGGTGAAATTTGTTGTTTTATATACAGTATACAATATATGTTTGGTGTACTTTCATATATTATGTACAGTGTATAACATATATTTGATGTACTTTGATATTTTATGTACAGTATATAACAAATATTTGGTTAAATTTGATATTGTATGTATAGTATATAATATATATTTTCTGAAATTTGATATTATATATACAGTATATTATAAATATTTTGTGAAATTTGATATTATATGTACAGTATATAATATATATTTGGGAAAATTTGATATTTTATGTACAGTAAATAATATATATTATGAGTAATTTCATATTTTATGTAATTTCATATTTTATGTACAGTACATAGTAAATATTTTATGTACAGTGTTTAATATATATTTGGTGTACTTTCATATTTTATTTACAGTATATTATATATTTGGTGAAATTTGATATTATAATTACAGTACATAATACAAATTTGGTGAAATTTCATATTTTTGTACCGTATATAATATATATTTGGTGAATTTTCATATTTTCGTAGAGTATATAATATATATTTGCTGTACTTTCATTTTTTAAGTACCGTCTATAATATATATTTGGTGTACTTTCATATTTTATGTACTGTATATAATATATATTTGCTGAAATTTGGTATTTTATGTACAGTATATAATACATATTTGGTGTACTTTGATATTTTATGTTCAGTATATATTTTACATTTGGTGAAATTTGATATTTTATGTACAGTATATAATATATATTTGGTGAAATTTGATACTTTACATACAGCATATAATATATATTTGGTGTACTTTCATATTTTATGTACAGTCTAAAATATATATTTGGTGTAATTTCATATTTTATGTACAGTACATAATATATATTTGATGTACTTTGATATTTTACGTATAGTATATAACAAATATTTGGTGAAATTTGATATTGTATGGGTAGTATATAATATATATTTTCTGAAATTTGATATTATGTGTACAGTATATTATATGTTTGGTGAAATTTGATATTATATGTAGAGTATGTAATATATATTTGGTGAAATTTGATATTGTATATACAGTGTATAACACATGTTTGGTGTACTTTCATATATTATGTACTGTGTATAATATATATTTGGTATACTTTGATATTCTATGTACAGTATATAATATATATTAGCTGAAATTTGATATTTTATGTACAGTATATAATATATATTTGGTGTACTTTGATATTTTATGCATAGTATATAATATATATTTGGTGAAATTTGATATTTTATATACAGCATATAATATATATTTGGTGTACTTTCATATTTTATGTACAGTATATATAATATATGTGGTGTACTTTCATATTTTATGGACAGTATACAATATATATTTGGTGAAATTTGATATTTTATGTACAGTATATAATACATATTTGGGGAAATTTTTATTTTATATACAGCATATAATATGTATTTGGTATACTTTCATATTTTATGTACAGTGTATAATATATGTTTTGTGTACTTTCATATTTTATGTACAATGTATAATATATGTTTTGTGTACTTTCATATTTTATGTACAGTATATAATATATATTTGCTGAAATTTGATATTTTATGTACAGTATATAACACATAATTGGTGTACTTTGATATTTTATGTAGAGTATATAATATATCTTTGATGAAATTTGATATTTTATGTTCAGTATATAATATATATAAGGTGAAATTTCTTATTTTATGTATAGTATATAATATATGTTTGGTGAAATTTGATATTATATGTACACTATATAATATATATTTGGTGAAATTTGATATTTTATGTACAGAATATACTATATATTTGGTGTACTTAGATATTTTATGTACAGTATATAATATATATTTGGTGAAATTTGATATTTTATATACAGTACACAATATATATTTGGTGAAATTTGATATTTTATGGACAGTATATAATATATATTTGGTGATATTCGATATTTTATGTACAGCATATAATACTTATTGTGAAATATGATATTTTTTGTACAGTATATAATGTATACTTGGTGTAGATTCACATATTTGTGCAGTATATAATATATACTTGGTGAAATTTGATATTTTATGTACAGTATATAATATACATTTGGTGAAATTTGATATTATATGTATAGTATATAGTATATATTTGGTGAAATTTGATATTTTATGTACAGTATATAATATATATTTGGTGAAGTTCAATATTTTATATACAATATATAATATATGTTTGGTGTACTTTCACATTTTATGTATAGTATATAAAATATATTTGGTGTACTTTCATATTTTATGTACGGTATAAAATATATATTGCAGAAATTTCATATTTTATGAACAGTATATAATATATATTTGGTGTACATTGATATTTTATGTACAGTATATAATATACATTTGGTGAAATTTGATATTTTATGTACAGTATATAATATATTTGGTGAAATTTGATATTTTATGTACAGTATATAATGCAGATTTGGAGAAATTTGATATTTTATGTACACGATATAATATATATTTCGTGTACTTTCATATTTTGTGTACAGTGTATAAAATATATTTGGTGCACTTTGATATTTATGTACAGTATATAATATATATTTGTTGTACTTTCATATTTTATGTACAGTATATAATATACTTTTGGTGAAATTTGATATTTTATGTACAGTATATAATATATTTGCTGAATTTTGATATTTTATTTACAGTATATTATATATATTTGGTGAAATTTGATATTTTAGGTATAGTATATAATATATATTTGGTGTAATTTGATATTTTATGTACAGTATATAATAGAGATTTGGAGAAATTTGATATTTTATGTACACTATATAATATATATTTGGTGTACTTTCATATTTTGTGTACAGTGTATAGTATATACTTGGTGTACTTTCATATTTTATGTACAGTTTGTAATATGTATTTGCTGACATTTGATATTTTATGTACACTATATAATACATATTTGGTGAAATTTGATATTTTATGTACAATATATAATATATATTTGGGGAAATTTTTACTTTATATACAGCATATAATATGTATTTGGTATACTTTTATATTTTATGTACAGTGTATAATATATGTTTTGTGTACTTTCTTATTTTATGTACAGTATATAATATATATTTGCTGAAATTTGATATTTTATGTACAGTATATAACATATAATTGGTGTACTTTGATATTTTATGTAGAGTATATAATATATATTTGTTGAAATTTGATATTTTATATACAGTGTATAATATACGTTAGGTGAAATTTCTTATTTTATGTACAGTATATAATATATATTTGGTGAAATTTGATATTTTATGTACAGTATATAATATGTATTTGGTGAAGTTCAATATTTTATATACAGTATATAATATATGCTTGGTGTACTTTCACATTTTATGTACAGTATATAAAATATATTTGGTGTACTTTCATATTTTATGTACAGTATAAAATATATATTTGCAGAAATTTCATATTTTATGTACAGTATATAATATATATTTGGTGTACTTTGATATTTTATGTATAGTATATAGTATACATTTGGTGAAATTTGATATTTTATGTACAGTATATAATATATGTTTGGTGAAATTTGATATTTTATGTATAGTATATTATATAAATTTGGTGAAATGTGATATTATATGTACATTATGTAATATATATTTGGTGAAATTTGATATTTCATGTTCAATATATAATACAGATTTGGACAAATTTGATATTTTATGTACATTATATAATATATATTTGGTGTACTTTCATATTTTGTGTACAGTGTATAATATATATTTGGTGTACTTTCATATTTTATGTACAGTATGTAATATATATTTGCTGTACTTTGATATTTTATGTACAGTATATAATAAGTATTTGGTGAAATTTGATATTTTATATACAGTATATAATATATATTTGGGGTCCTTTCATATTTTATGTACAGTATATATTATATATGTGGTGTACTTTCATATTTTATGTACACTATATAATATATATTAGGTGAAATTTGATATTTTATGTACAGTATATAATATACATTTGGTGAAATTTTATATTATATGTACAGTATATAATATATATTTGGTGATATTTGATATTTTATGTACAGTATATAATGTACATTTGGTGAAGTTCAATATTTTATATACCGTATATAATATATGTTTGGTGTACTTTCACATTTTATGTACAGTATATAAAATATATTTGGTGTACTTTCATATTTTATGTACAGTATAAAATATATATTTGCAGAAATTTCATATTTTATGTACAGTATATAATATATATGTGGTGTACTTTGATATTTTATGTACAGTATATAATATACGTTTGGTGAAATTTGATATTTTATGTACAGTATATAATATATTTGCTGAAATTTGATATTTTATGTATAGTATATAATACATATTTGGTGAAATTTGATATTTTATGTATAGTATATAATATACATTTGGTGAAATTTAATATTATATGTACAGTATATAATATATATTAGGTGAAATTTGATATTTTATGTACACTATATAATACAGATTTGGACAAATTTGATATTTTATATGCGCTATATAATTTATATTTGGTGTACTTTCATATTATATGTACTGTACATATTATATATGTGATGAACTTTCATATTTTATTTACTGTATATAATATATATTGGGTGAAATTTGTTATTTTTTGTACAGCATATAGTATATTTTTGGGGAAATTTTTATTTTATAAACATCATATAATATATATTTGGTATACTTTCATATTTTATGTGCAGTGTATAATATATATTTTGTGTACTTTCATGTTTTATGTACAGTATATAATATATATTTGCTGAAACTTGATGTTTTATATACAGTATATAATATACAATTGGTGTACTTTGATATTTTATGTAGAGTATATAATATATATTTGTTGAAATTTTATATTTTATGTACAGTATATAATATATATTAGGTGAAATTTCATATGTTATGTATAGTATATAATACATATTTGGTAAAATTTTATATTATATGTACACTATATAATATATATTTGGTGAAATTTGAAATTTTATGTACAAAATATACTATATATTTGGTCTACTTTGATATTTTATGTACAGTATATAATATATATTTGGTGAAATTTGATATTTTAAGTACAGTATATATTATATATTTGGTGAATTTCAATATTTTATATACAGTATATAATATATGTTTGGTGTACTTTCACATTTTATGTACAGTATATAAAATATGTTTAGTGTACATTCATATTTTATGTACAGTATAAAATATATATTTGCAGAAATTTCAAATTTTATGTACAGTATATAATATATAATTGGTGTACTTTCATATTTTATGTACAGTATGTAATATATATTTTTGAAATTTGTTATTTTATGTACATTATATAATATATATTTTGTTTACTTTGATATTTCTTGTATAGTATAATATGCATTTGCTGAAATTTGATATTTTATGTACAGTATATAATACACCTTGGCTGAAGTTTGATATTTCATTTACTGAATATAATGTATGTTTGGTGAAATTTGATATTATATGTACAGTATATAATTTATATTTCGTGAAATTTCCTATTTTATGTAAAGTATATAATCCATATTTGGAGAAATTTGATATTTTATATACACTACGTAATACATATTTGGTGTACTTTCATATTTTACGTAAAGTATATTATATATTTGGTATACTTTCATATTTTTTGTACATTATATATATATATATACTGAAAATTGATATTTTACGTACAGTATAAAATATATATTTGGTGTACTTTGATATTTTAACTACAGTATATAATATATATTTGGTTAAATTTGATATTTTATATACAGTATATAATATATATTTGGTGAAATTTGATATTTTTTGTACAGTATATAATATGTATTTGGTGAAGTTCAATATTTTATATACAGTATATAATATATGTTTGGTGTACATTCACATTTTATGTACAGTATATAAAATATATTTGGTGTACTTTCATATTTTATGTACAGTATAAAATATATATTTGCAAAAATTTCATATTTTATGTACAGTATATAATATATATTTGGTGTACTTTGATATTTTATGTATAGTATGTAGTATACTTTTGGTGAAATTTGATATTTTATGTACAGTGTATAATATATGTTTGGTGAAATTTGATATTTTATGTATAGTATATTATATAAATTTGGTGAAATTTGATATTATATGTACATTATATAATAGATATTTGGTGAAATTTGATATTTTATGTACAATATATAATACAGATTTGGACAAATTTGATATTTTATGTACATTATATAATATATATTTGGTGTACTTTCATATTTTGTGTACAGTGTATAATATATATTTGGTGTACTTTCATATTTTGTGTACAGTATGTAATATATATTTGCTGTACTTTGATATTTTATGAACAGTATATAATAAATATTTGGTGAAATTTGATATTTTATATACAGTATATAATATATATTTGGCGAAATTTGATATATTATGTACAGTATATAATACATATTTGGTGTATTAGATATTTTATGTACAGTATATAATATATATTTGGTGAAATTTGATATTATATGTGCAGTATATAATAAATATTTGGTGAAATTAGATATTTTTTGTACAGTATATAATATATATTTGGTGTACATTCATATATTATGTACAGTATGCAATATATATTTGGTGAAATTTGATATTTTTTGTACGGTCTATAATATATATTTGGTGAAATTTGATATTTTATGTATAGTACATAATATATATTTGGTGAAACTTGATATTGTAACTACAGTGTATGATATAAATTTGGTGAAATTTGATATTTTATGTACAGTATGAAATATATATTTGGTCAAATTTGATATTTTATATACAGTATATAATATATATTTGGTGTAGTTTCATATTTTATGTACAGTGTATAATATATATTTGGTGTACTTTCATATTTTATGTTCAGTGTATAATATATATTTGGGGTAGTTTCAAATTTTATGTACAGTATGTAATATATATTTGGTGAAATTTGATATTTTATGTACAGTATATAATATACATTTGGTATACTTTGCTATTTTATGTACAGTATATAATATATGTTCGGTGAAATTTGATATTTTATGTACAGTATATAATATATATTTGCTGAAATTTGATATTTTATGTACAGTATATAATATATATCTGGTGAAATTTGATATTTTATGTACAGTATATAATATTTCTTTTGTGAAATTTGATATTTTTTGTTCAGTATATAAAATATATTAGGTGAACTTTCATATTTTATGTACAGTATATAATATATATTTGGTGAAATGTGATATTTTATGTACAGTACATAATATATATCTGATGAAATTTGTTATTTTAAGTACACTATATAATATATATTTGGTGTACTTTCATATTTTATGTGCAGTCTATAATATAAATTATTGTACTTTCATATTTTATGTACAGTATATAATATATATTTGGTGAAATTTAATATTTTATGTACAGTATATAATACATATTTGGTGTACTTTGATATTTTATGTACAGTATACAATATATATTTGTTGAAATTTGATATTTTATGTACACTATATAATATATATTTGGTGAAATTTGATATTATATCTACAGTGTATAATATAAATTTGGTGAAATTTGATATTTTATGTACAGTATGTAATATATATTTGGTGAAATTTGATATTTTATATAAAGTATATAATATATATTTGGTGTAGTTTCATATTTTATGTACAGTGTTTAATATATATTTGGTGTACTTTGATATTTTATGTACAGTACATAATTTATATTTGGTGTACTTTCATATTTATGTACAGCATATAATGTATATTTTGTGTACTTTGATATTTTACGTACAGTATATAATATACATTTGGGGAAATTTGTTATTTTATATACAGTATATAATATATATTTGGTGTAGTTTCATATTTTATGTACAGTGTATTATATATATTTGGTGTAGTTTCATATTTTATGTACAGTATATAATATATATTTGCTGAATTTGATATTTTATGTACAGTATAAAATATATATTTGGTGTACTATGAAATTTTATGTACAGTATATAATATATATTTGGTGAAAATTGATATTATTTGTACAGAATATAATATATATTTGGTAAAATATCATATTTTATGTACAGTTTATAATATATATTTGGTGAAATTTGATATTTTTTGTACAGTACATAATATATATTTGGTGTACTTTCACATTTTGTTTACAGTATACAAAATATATTTGGTGTACTTTGATATATTAAGTACAGTATATATTACATATTTGGTGAAATTTGATATTTTATGTACAGTATGTAATATATATTTGGTGAAATTTGATATTTTTGTACAGTATATAATATACCTTTGGTGTACTTTCATATTTTATGTACAGTCTATAATATATATTTGGGGTACTTTCATATTTTATGTACAGTATATAATATATATTTGGTGTACTTTGATATGTTATCTACAGTATATAATATATATTTGATGAAATTTGAAGTTTTATGTAAAGTATATAACATATATTTGGTGAATTTAGATATTTTTTGTACAGGATATAATATATATTTGGTGTACTTTTATATTTAGTGTACAGCATACAATATATATTTGGTGAAATTTGATATTTTATGTACAGTATATAATATATATTTGGTGAATTCAGGTATTTTATGTTCAGTATATAATATATATTTCGTGAAACTTGATATTATATCTACAATATATTATATTTATTTGGTGTAATTTCATATTTTATGTATAGTATATAATATATATTTGCTGAAATTTGATATTTTATGTACAGTATAAAATATATGTTTGCTGTACTATGATATTTTACGTACGGTATATAATATATATTAGGTGAAATTTGATATTTTATGTGCAGTATATAATATATATTTGGGGAAATTTGTATTTTATTTGCAGCATATAATATATATTTGGTGTACTTTCATATTTTATGTACAGTGTATAATATATATTCGGTGTACTTTCATATTTTATGTACAGTATACATTATATATTTGCTGAAATGTGATGTTTTATGTACAGTATACAATATATATTTCATGTACTTTAATATTTTATGTACAGTATATAATATATATTTGGTGAAATCTGGTATTTTATGTACAGTATACAATATATATTTGGTGAAATTTGATACTATAAGTACAGTATATTATATATATTTGGTGTACTTTCATATTTTCTGTACAGTATATAATATATATATGCTGAAATTTGATATTTTATGTACAGTATGTAATATATATTTGGTGAAATTTGATATTTTATGTATAGCATATAATATATATTTGGTAAAATTTGATATTATATGTACTGTATATTATATATATTTGGTGAAATTTCATATTTTATGTACAGTATATAATATATATTTGGTGTACTTTCATATTTTATGTACAGTGTATAATATATATTTGGTGTACTTTCTTATTTTATGTACAGTATATAATATATGTTTGGTGTGCTTTTATATTTTATGTAGAGTATATAACATATATTTGTTGTACTTTGATGTTTTATGTACACTATATGAATTATATTTGATGAAATTTCATATTTTATGTACGGTATATAATATATATATGGTGTACTTTGATATTTTAAGTACAGTATATAATACATATTTGGTGAAATTTGATATATTATGCACAGTATATAATATATATTTGGTGACATTTGATATTTTTGTACAGTGTATTATATATATTTGGTGTAATTTCATATTTTATGTACAGTCTATAATATATATTTAGTGTACTTTCTTATTTTATGTACAGTACATAATATATATTTGGTGTACTTTGATATTTTATCTACAGTATATAATATATATGGAGAAATTTGATATTTTATGTAAAGTATATAATATATATTTACTGAAATTTGATATTTTTTGTACAGTATATAATATATATTTTCTGTACTTTCATATTTTGTGTACAGTATATAATATATATTTGGTGAAATTTGATATTTTATGTACAGTATAATATATATTTGGTGAAATCTGGTATTTTATGTACAGTATATAATATATATTTGGTGAAACTAGATATTATAACTGCAGTATATTATATATATGGTGTACTTTCATATTTTATGTGCAGTATTTAATAAATATTTACTGAAATTTGATATTTTTTGTACAGTATATAATATACATTTGGTGAAATTTGATATTTTATGTATAGTATATAATATATATTTGGTGTACTTTCATATTTTATGTACAGTGTATTATACATATTTGGTGTACTTTCATATTTTATGTACAGTATATAATATATATTTGCAGAAATTTGATATTTTATATAAAGTATATAATTTATATTTTGTGAAATTTGATATTTTATATACAGTATATAATATATATTTGGTGTACTTTCATATTTTATGTACAGTATAAAATATATATTTTGTGAAATTTGTTATATTATATACAGTATATAATATATGTTTGGTGTAATTTCATATTTTATGTACAGTGTGTAACTTATATTTGTTGTAAGTTCATATTTTATGTACAGTATATTATATATTTCCTGAAATTTGATATTTTATGTACAGTATATAATATATATTTTGTGAAATCTCATGTTTTATGTATAGACTATAATATATATTTGTTGAAATTTGATATTTTATGTACAGTATATAATATATATTTGGTGTACTTTCATATTTTATGTACAGTATATAATATGTATTTGTTGAAATTTGATATTTTATATACAGTATATAATACATTTTTCTCTACTTTCATATTTTATGTACAGTATATAACATATATTTGGGGTACTTTCATATTTTATGTACAGTGTATAATATATATTTGGTGTGTTTTCATATTTTATGTACAGTATAAAATATGTATTTGCAGAAATTTGATATTTTATGTACAGCATATAATATATATACGTGAGCTTTGATTTTTTTTTGTACAGCATATAATACATATTTGGTGAAATTTGATATTTTAAGTACTGTGTATAATAAATATTTGGAAAACTTTGATATTTTATATACAGAATATAATCTATATTTGGTGTACTTTCATATTTTATATACAGTGTATAAGATACATTCGGGGTACTTTCATATTTTATGTACAGTGTATAATATATATTTGGTGTACTATGATATTTTATCTACAGTATATATTGTATATTTAGAGAAATTTGATATTTTATGTAAGGTATATAATATATATTTGGTGATACTTGATATTTTTTTTACAGTATATAAAGATATTTGGTGTACTTTCAGATTTTATGTACAGTATATATTATATATTTGGTGAAAGATGATATTTTATGTACAGTATATAATATATATCTGATGAAATTTGATATTTTATGTACACTATATAATATATATTTGGTATACTTTCATATTTTATGTACAGTTTATAATATAAATTAGTGTACTTTCATATTTTATGCACAGTATATAATATATATTTGGCGAAATTTGATATTTTATGTACAGTATATAATACATATTTGGTGTATTTTGATATTTTATGTACAGTATTTAATATATATTTGGTGAAATTTCACATTATATGTGCAGTATATAATAAATATTTGGTGAAATTAGATATTTTTTGTTCAGTATATAATATATATTTGGTGTACATTCATACTTTATGTACAGTATGTAATATATATTTGGTGAAATTTGATATTTTTTGATATTTTTTATACAGTATATATTATAAATTTACTGTACTTTCGCATTTTATGTACAGTATATAACACAGATTTGTTGTACTTTGATATTTTATCTGCAACATACATTATATATTAAGAGAAATTTCATATTTTATGTAAAGTATATATGTTTGGTGAAATTTGATATTTTTTGTACAGTATATAAAGATATTTGGTGTACTTTCATGTTTTATGTACAGTATGTAATATATATTTGGTGAAATTTGATATTTTATGTACAGTATATAATATATATTTGGTGAAATCTGGTATTTTATGTACCGTATATAATATATATTTGGTGAAATTTGATATTATAAGTACAGTATATTATTTATATATGGTGTACTTTCATATTCATGTACAGTATATAATATATATTTGCTGAAATTTGATATATTATGTACAGTATATAATATATGTTTGGTGTATTTTGATATTTTATGTATAGTATATAATATATATTTGGTGAAATTTGATATTATATGTACTGTATATAATATAGTTTTGGTGAAATTTCGTATTTTTTGTACAGTATATAATATATATTTGGTGTACTTTCATATTTTATCTACATTTTGTAATATGTATTTGGTGTACTTTCATATTTTATGTACATTTTGTAATATATATTTGGTGTACTTTCATATTTTATGTACACTATATAAAATATATTTGATGAAATTTGATATTTTATGTACAGTATATAATATATATTTGGTGTACTTTGATATTTCTAGTACAGTATATAATACATATTTGGTGAAATTTGATATTTTTGTACACTATATAATATATATTTGGTGTACTTTCATGTTTTATGTACAGTCTATAATATATATTTTGTGTACTTTCATATTTTATATACAGCATATAATATATATTTTGTGTACTTTCATATTTTATGTACAGTATAAAATATATATTTGGTGAAATTTGTTGTTTTATATAAAGTATACAATATGTGTTTGGTGTACTTTCACATTTTATGTACAGTGTATAACATATATTTGGTGTACATTCACATTTTATGTACAGTAGATAGTATATATTTCCTGAAATTTGATATTTTATGTATAGTATATAATATATATTTGGTGAAATTTGATGTTTTATGAATAGTATATAATATATATTTGGTGAAATTTGATATTTTATGTACAGTGTATAATATATATTTGGTGTAATTTCATATATTATGTACGGTACATAATACATATTTGGTGATATTTGATAATTCTTGTACAGTCTACAAAATATATTTGGTGTCCTTTCATATTTTATGTACTGTATATGATATATATTTGGTTTACTTTGATATTTCATGTACACTATCTAAATTATACTTAGTGAAATTTGATATTTTATTTACAGTATATAATATATATTTGGTGTACTTTGATATTTTAAGTATAGTATGTAATACATATTTGGTGAAATTTGATATTTAATGTACAGTATGTAATATATATTTGGTGAAATTTGATATTTTTGTACATCATGTAATATATATTTGGTGTACTTTCATTTTTTATATACAGTCTATAATATATATTTGGTGTACTTTCATATTTTATGTACAGTCTATAATATATATTTGGTGTACTTTCATATTTTATGTACACTATATAATATATAATTGCTGAAATTTGATATATTTTTTACAGTATATATTATATATTTGCTGTACTTTCACATTTTATATATAGTATATAATATATATTTCCTGTACTTTCATATTTTATGTACAATATATAACGGTTATTTGTTGTACTTTTTTATTTTATCTACAGTATATATTATATATTTAGAGAAATTTCATATATTATGTAAAGTATATAATGTATATTTGGTGAAATTTGATATTTTTTGTACAGTATATAAAGATATTTGATGTACTTTCATGTTTTATGTAAAGTATGTAATATATATTTGGTGAAAGTTGATATTTTATGTACAGTATATAATACATATTTGGTGAAATCTGGTATTTTATGTATTGTATGTAATATATATTTCGTGTACTTTAATATTTTATGTACAGTATATAATATATCTTTGGTGAACTCTGATATATTATGTACAGTATGTAGTATACGTTTGGTGAAATTTGATATTTTATGTACAGTATATAATACATATGAGGTGAAATTTGATATATTATGGACAGTAGATAATATATATTTGGTTTATTTTCATATTTTATGTACAGTCTATAATATATGTTTGGTGTACTTTCATATTTTATGTACACTATATAATATATATTTGGTGAAATTTGATATTTTTTATACAGTATATATTATATATTTGCTGTACTTTCACATTCTATGTACAGTATATAATATATATTTGCTGTACTTTCATATTTTATGTACAGTATATAACATATATTTTTTGTACTTTGATATTTTATCTACAGTATATATTATATATTTAAAGAAATTTCATATTTTATGTAAAGTATATAATATATATTTGGTGAATTTTGATATTTTTTGTACAGTATATAAAGATATTTGGTGTACGTTCATGTTTTATGTACAGTACGTAATACATACTTGGTGAAATTGGATATTTTAGGAACAGTATATAATATATATTTGGTGAAATCTTGTATTTTATGTACAGTGTATAATATATATTTGGTGAAATTTGATATAAGCACAGTCTATTATATATATTTGGTGTACTTTCATATTTATGTACAGTATATAATATATTTTTGCTGAAATTTGATACTTTATGTACAGTATATAATATATGTTTGGTGTAATTTGATATTTTATGTATAGTATATAATATATATTTGGTGAAATTTGATATTATATGTACAATATATATTATAGATTTGGTGAAATTTCATATTTTTTGTACAGTATATATTATATATTTGGTGTACTTTCATATTTTATGTACAGTGTATAATATATATTTGGTGTAATTTCATATTTTATGTACATTTTGTAATATATATTTGGTGTACTTTGATATTTTATGTACACTATATAAAATATATGTGATGAAATTTGATATTTTATGTACAGTATATAATATATATTTCGTGTAATTTAATATTTTATGTACAGTATATAATATATATTTGCTGAAATTTGATACTTTATGTACTGTATATAATATATGTTTCGTGAAATTTGATATTTTATGTATAGTATATAATATATATTTGGTGAAATTTGATATTATATGTAAAATATATAATATAGATTTGGTGAAATTTCATGTTTTTTGTACAGTATATAATATATATTTGGTGTACTTTGATATTTTATGTACAGTATATAAAATATATTTGATGAAATTTGATATTTTATGTGCAGCATATACTATATATTTGGTGTACTTTGATATTTTAAGTACAGTATATAATACATATTTGGTGAAATTTGATATTTTATGTACAGTATATAATATATATTTGGTGAAATTTGATATTTTTGTACAGTATATTATATATATTTGGTGTACTTTCATATTTTATCTACAGTCTAAAATATATATTTGGTGTACTTTCATATTTTATGTACATTTTGTAATATATATTTGGTGTAGTTTGATATTTTATGTACAGTATAAAATATATATTTGGTGAAATTTGTTGTTTTATATACAGTATACAATATATGTTTGGTGTACTTTCATATATTATGTACAGTGTATAACATATATTTGATGTACTTTGATATTTTATGTACAGTATATAACAAATATTTGGTTAAATTTGATATTGTATGTATAGTATATAATATATATTTTCTGAAATTTGATATTATATATACAGTATATTATAAATATTTTGTGAAATTTGATATTATATGTACAGTATATAATATATATTTGGGAAAATTTGATATTTTATGTACAGTAAATAATATATATTATGAGTAATTTCATATTTTATGTAATTTCATATTTTATGTACAGCACATAGTAAATATTTTATGTACAGTGTTTAATATATATTTGGTGTACTTTCATATTTTATTTACAGTATATTATATATTAGGTGAAATTTGATATTATAATTACAGTACATAATACAAATTTGGTGAAATTTCATATTTTTGTACCGTATATAATATATATTTGGTGAATTTTCATATTTTCGTAGAGTATATAATATATATTTGCTGTACTTTCATTTTTTAAGTAACGTCTATAATATATATTTGGTGTACTTT
Source organism: Gorilla gorilla gorilla (assembly GCF_029281585.2). Taxonomy (NCBI): domain Eukaryota; kingdom Metazoa; phylum Chordata; class Mammalia; order Primates; family Hominidae; genus Gorilla; species Gorilla gorilla. The sequence goes on from NC_073239.2 coordinate 62,114,567, forward strand.
CATATTTTATGTACTGTATATAATATATATTTGCTGAAATTTGGTATTTTATGTACAGTATATAATACATATTTGGTGTACTTTGATATTTTATGTTCAGTATATATTTTACATTTGGTGAAATTTGATATTTTATGTACAGTATATAATATATATTTGGTGAAATTTGATACTTTACATACAGCATATAATATATATTTGGTGTACTTTCATATTTTATGTACAGTCTAAAATATATATTTGGTGTAATTTCATATTTTATGTACAGTACATAATATATATTTGATGTACTTTGATATTTTACGTATAGTATATAACAAATATTTGGTGAAATTTGATATTGTATGGGTAGTATATAATATATATTTTCTGAAATTTGATATTATGTGTACAGTATATTATATGTTTGGTGAAATTTGATATTATATGTAGAGTATGTAATATATATTTGGTGAAATTTGATATTGTATATACAGTGTATAACACATGTTTGGTGTACTTTCATATATTATGTACTGTGTATAATATATATTTGGTATACTTTGATATTCTATGTACAGTATATAATATATATTAGCTGAAATTTGATATTTTATGTACAGTATATAATATATATTTGGTGTACTTTGATATTTTATGCATAGTATATAATACATATTTGGTGAAATTTGATATTTTATATACAGCATATAATATATATTTGGTGTACTTTCATATTTTATGTACAGTATATATAATATATGTGGTGTACTTTCATATTTTATGGACAGTATACAATATATATTTGGTGAAATTTGATATTTTATGTACAGTATATAATACATATTTGGGGAAATTTTTATTTTATATACAGCATATAATATGTATTTGGTATACTTTCATATTTTATGTACAGTGTATAATATATGTTTTGTGTACTTTCATATTTTATGTACAATGTATAATATATGTTTTGTGTACTTTCATATTTTATGTACAGTATATAATATATATTTGCTGAAATTTGATATTTTATGTACAGTATATAACACATAATTGGTGTACTTTGATATTTTATGTAGAGTATATAATATATCTTTGATGAAATTTGATATTTTATGTTCAGTATATAATATATATAAGGTGAAATTTCTTATTATATGTATAGTATATAATATATGTTTGGTGAAATTTGATATTATATGTACACTATATAATATATATTTGGTGAAATTTGATATTTTATGTACAGAATATACTATATATTTGGTGTACTTAGATATTTTATGTACAGTATATAATATATATTTGGTGAAATTTGATATTTTATATACAGTACACAATATATATTTGGTGAAATTTGATATTTTATGGACAGTATATAATATATATTTGGTGATATTCGATATTTTATGTACAGCATATAATACTTATTGTGAAATATGATATTTTTTGTACAGTATATAATGTATACTTGGTGTAGATTCACATATTTGTGCAGTATATAATATATACTTGGTGAAATTTGATATTTTATGTACAGTATATAATATACATTTGGTGAAATTTGATATTATATGTATAGTATATAGTATATATTTGGTGAAATTTGATATTTTATGTACAGTATATAATATATATTTGGTGAAGTTCAATATTTTATATACAATATATAATATATGTTTGGTGTACTTTCACATTTTATGTATAGTATATAAAATATATTTGGTGTACTTTCATATTTTATGTACGGTATAAAATATATATTGCAGAAATTTCATATTTTATGAACAGTATACAATATATATTTGGTGTACATTGATATTTTATGTACAGTATATAATATACATTTGGTGAAATTTGATATTTTATGTACAGTATATAATATATTTGGTGAAATTTGATATTTTATGTACAGTATATAATGCAGATTTGGAGAAATTTGATATTTTATGTACACGATATAATATATATTTCGTGTACTTTCATATTTTGTGTACAGTGTATAAAATATATTTGGTGCACTTTGATATTTATGTACAGTATATAATATATATTTGGTGTACTTTCATATTTTATGTACAGTATATAATATACTTTTGGTGAAATTTGATATTTTATGTAAAGTATATAATATATTTGCTGAATTTTGATATTTTATTTACAGTATATTATATATATTTGGTGAAATTTGATATTTTAGGTATAGTATATAATATATATTTGGTGTAATTTGATATTTTATGTACAGTATATAATAGAGATTTGGAGAAATTTGATATTTTATGTACACTATATAATATATATTTGGTGTACTTTCATATTTTGTGTACAGTGTATAGTATATACTTGGTGTACTTTCATATTTTATGTACAGTTTGTAATATGTATTTGCTGACATTTGATATTTTATGTACACTATATAATACATATTTGGTGAAATTTGATATTTTATGTACAATATATAATATATATTTGGGGAAATTTTTACTTTATATACAGCATATAATATGTATTTGGTATACTTTTATATTTTATGTACAGTGTATAATATATGTTTTGTGTACTTTCTTATTTTATGTACAGTATATAATATATATTTGCTGAAATTTGATATTTTATGTACAGTATATAACATATAATTGGTGTACTTTGATATTTTATGTAGAGTATATAATATATATTTGTTGAAATTTGATATTTTATATACAGTGTATAATATACGTTAGGTGAAATTTCTTATTTTATGTACAGTATATAATATATATTTGGTGAAATTTGATATTTTATGTACAGTATATAATATGTATTTGGTGAAGTTCAATATTTTATATACAGTATATAATATATGCTTGGTGTACTTTCACATTTTATGTACAGTATATAAAATATATTTGGTGTACTTTCATATTTTATGTACAGTATAAAATATATATTTGCAGAAATTTCATATTTTATGTACAGTATATAATATATATTTGGTGTACTTTGATATTTTATGTATAGTATATAGTATACATTTGGTGAAATTTGATATTTTATGTACAGTATATAATATATGTTTGGTGAAATTTGATATTTTATGTATAGTATATTATATAAATTTGGTGAAATGTGATATTATATGTACATTATGTAATATATATTTGGTGAAATTTGATATTTCATGTTCAATATATAATACAGATTTGGACAAATTTGATATTTTATGTACATTATATAATATATATTTGGTGTACTTTCATATTTTGTGTACAGTGTATAATATATATTTGGTGTACTTTCATATTTTATGTACAGTATGTAATATATATTTGCTGTACTTTGATATTTTATGTACAGTATATAATAAGTATTTGGTGAAATTTGATATTTTATATACAGTATATAATATATATTTGGGGTCCTTTCATATTTTATGTACAGTATATATTATATATGTGGTGTACTTTCATATTTTATGTACACTATATAATATATATTAGGTGAAATTTGATATTTTATGTACAGTATATAATATACGTTTGGTGAAATTTTATATTATATGTACAGTATATAATATATATTTGGTGATATTTGATATTTTATGTACAGTATATAATGTACATTTGGTGAAGTTCAATATTTTATATACCATATATAATATATGTTTGGTGTACTTTCACATTTTATGTACAGTATATAAAATATATTTGGTGTACTTTCATATTTTATGTACAGTATAAAATATATATTTGCAGAAATTTCATATTTTATGTACAGTATATAATATATATGTGGTGTACTTTGATATTTTATGTACAGTATATAATATACGTTTGGTGAAATTTGATATTTTATGTACAGTATATAATATATTTGCTGAAATTTGATATTTTATGTATAGTATATAATACATATTTGGTGAAATTTGATATTTTATGTATAGTATATAATATACATTTGGTGAAATTTAATATTATATGTACAGTATATAATATATATTAGGTGAAATTTGATATTTTATGTACACTATATAATACAGATTTGGACAAATTTGATATTTTATATGCGCTATATAATTTATATTTGGTGTACTTTCATATTATATGTACTGTACATATTATATATGTGATGAACTTTCATATTTTATTTACTGTATATAATATATATTGGGTGAAATTTGTTATTTTTTGTACAGCATATAGTATATTTTTGGGGAAATTTTTATTTTATAAACATCATATAATATATATTTGGTATACTTTCATATTTTATGTGCAGTGTATAATATATATTTTGTGTACTTTCATGTTTTATGTACAGTATATAATATATATTTGCTGAAACTTGATGTTTTATATACAGTATATAATATACAATTGGTGTACTTTGATATTTTATGTAGAGTATATAATATATATTTGTTGAAATTTTATATTTTATGTACAGTATATAATATATATTAGGTGAAATTTCATATGTTATGTATAGTATATAATACATATTTGGTAAAATTTTATATTATATGTACACTATATAATATATATTTGGTGAAATTTGAAATTTTATGTACAAAATATACTATATATTTGGTCTACTTTGATATTTTATGTACAGTATATATTATATATTTGGTGAATTTCAATATTTTATATACAGTATATAATATATGTTTGGTGTACTTTCACATTTTATGTACAGTATATAAAATATGTTTAGTGTACATTCATATTTTATGTACAGTATAAAATATATATTTGCAGAAATTTCAAATTTTATGTACAGTATATAATATATAATTGGTGTACTTTCATATTTTATGTACAGTATGTAATATATATTTTTGAAATTTGTTATTTTATGTACATTATATAATATATATTTTGTTTACTTTGATATTTCTTGTATAGTATAATATGCATTTGGTGAAATTTGATATTTTATGTACAGTATATAATACACCTTGGCTGAAGTTTGATATTTCATTTACTGAATATAATGTATGTTTGGTGAAATTTGATATTATATGTACAGTATATAATTTATATTTCGTGAAATTTCCTATTTTATGTAAAGTATATAATCCATATTTGGAGAAATTTGATATTTTATATACACTACGTAATACATATTTGGTGTACTTTCATATTTTACGTAAAGTATATTATATATTTGGTATACTTTCATATTTTTTGTACATTATATATATATATACTGAAAATTGATATTTTACGTACAGTATAAAATATATATTTGGTGTACTTTGATATTTTAACTACAGTATATAATATATATTTGGTTAAATTTGATATTTTATATACAGTATATAATATATATTTGGTGAAATTTGATATTTTTTGTACAGTATATAATATGTATTTGGTGAAGTTCAATATTTTATATACAGTATATAATATATGTTTGGTGTACATTCACATTTTATGTACAGTATATAAAATATATTTGGTGTACTTTCATATTTTATGTACAGTATAAAATATATATTTGCAAAAATTTCATATTTTATGTACAGTATATAATATATATTTGGTGTACTTTGATATTTTATGTATAGTATGTAGTATACTTTTGGTGAAATTTGATATTTTATGTACAGTGTATAATATATGTTTGGTGAAATTTGATATTTTATGTATAGTATATTATATAAATTTGGTGAAATTTGATATTATATGTACATTATATAATAGATATTTGGTGAAATTTGATATTTTATGTACAATATATAATACAGATTTGGACAAATTTGATATTTTATGTACATTATATAATATATATTTGGTGTACTTTCATATTTTGTGTACAGTGTATAATATATATTTGGTGTACTTTCATATTTTGTGTACAGTATGTAATATATATTTGCTGTACTTTGATATTTTATGAACAGTATATAATAAATATTTGGTGAAATTTGATATTTTATATACAGTATATAATATATATTTGGCGAAATTTGATATATTATGTACAGTATATAATACATATTTGGTGTATTAGATATTTTATGTACAGTATATAATATATATTTGGTGAAATTTGATATTATATGTGCAGTATATAATAAATATTTGGTGAAATTAGATATTTTTTGTACAGTATATAATATATATTTGGTGTACATTCATATATTATGTACAGTATGCAATATATATTTGGTGAAATTTGATATTTTTTGTACGGTCTATAATATATATTTGGTGAAATTTGATATTTTATGTATAGTACATAATATATATTTGGTGAAACTTGATATTGTAACTACAGTGTATGATATAAATTTGGTGAAATTTGATATTTTATGTACAGTAAAAAATATATATTTGGTCAAATTTGATATTTTATATACAGTATATAATATATATTTGGTGTAGTTTCATATTTTATGTACAGTGTATAATATATATTTGGTGTACTTTCATATTTTATGTTCAGTGTATAATATATATTTGGGGTAGTTTCAAATTTTATGTACAGTATGTAATATATATTTGGTGAAATTTGATATTTTATGTACAGTATATAATATACATTTGGTATACTTTGCTATTTTATGTACAGTATATAATATATGTTCGGTGAAATTTGATATTTTATGTACAGTATATAATATATATTTGCTGAAATTTGATATTTTATGTACAGTATATAATATATATCTGGTGAAATTTGATATTTTATGTACAGTATATAATATTTCTTTTGTGAAATTTGATATTTTTTGTTCAGTATATAAAATATATTAGGTGAACTTTCATATTTTATGTACAGTATATAATATATATTTGGTGAAATGTGATATTTTATGTACAGTACATAATATATATCTGATGAAATTTGTTATTTTAAGTACACTATATAATATATATTTGGTGTACTTTCATATTTTATGTGCAGTCTATAATATAAATTATTGTACTTTCATATTTTATGTACAGTATATAATATATATTTGGTGAAATTTAATATTTTATGTACAGTATATAATACATATTTGGTGTACTTTGATATTTTATGTACAGTATACAATATATATTTGTTGAAATTTGATATTTTATGTACACTATATAATATATATTTGGTGAAATTTGATATTATATCTACAGTGTATAATATAAATTTGGTGAAATTTGATATTTTATGTACAGTATGTAATATATATTTGGTGAAATTTGATATTTTATATAAAGTATATAATATATATTTGGTGTAGTTTCATATTTTATGTACAGTGTTTAATATATATTTGGTGTACTTTGATATTTTATGTACAGTACATAATTTATATTTGGTGTACTTTCATATTTATGTACAGCATATAATGTATATTTTGTGTACTTTGATATTTTACGTACAGTATATAATATACATTTGGGGAAATTTGTTATTTTATATACAGTATATAATATATATTTGGTGTAGTTTCATATTTTATGTACAGTGTATTATATATATTTGGTGTAGTTTCATATTTTATGTACAGTATATAATATATATTTGCTGAATTTGATATTTTATGTACAGTATAAAATATATATTTGGTGTACTATGAAATTTTATGTACAGTATATAATATATATTTGGTGAAAATTGATATTATTTGTACAGAATATAATATATATTTGGTAAAATATCATATTTTATGTACAGTTTATAATATATATTTGGTGAAATTTGATATTTTTTGTACAGTACATAATATATATTTGGTGTACTTTCACATTTTGTTTACAGTATACAAAATATATTTGGTGTACTTTGATATATTAAGTACAGTATATATTACATATTTGGTGAAATTTGATATTTTATGTACAGTATGTAATATATATTTGGTGAAATTTGATATTTTTGTACAGTATATAATATACCTTTGGTGTACTTTCATATTTTATGTACAGTCTATAATATATATTTGGGGTACTTTCATATTTTATGTACAGTATATAATATATATTTGGTGTACTTTGATGTGTTATCTACAGTATATAATATATATTTGATGAAATTTGATGTTTTATGTAAAGTATATAACATATATTTGGTGAATTTAGATATTTTTTGTACAGGATATAATATATATTTGGTGTACTTTTATATTTAGTGTACAGCATACAATATATATTTGGTGAAATTTGATATTTTATGTACAGTATATAATATATATTTGGTGAATTCAGGTATTTTATGTTCAGTATATAATATATATTTCGTGAAACTTGATATTATATCTACAATATATTATATTTATTTGGTGTAATTTCATATTTTATCTATAGTATATAATATATATTTGCTGAAATTTGATATTTTATGTACAGTATAAAATATATGTTTGCTGTACTATGATATTTTACGTACAGTACATAATATATATTAGGTGAAATTTGATATTTTATGTGCAGTATATAATATATATTTGGGGAAATTTGTATTTTATTTGCAGCATATAATATATATTTGGTGTACTTTCATATTTTATGTACAGTGTATAATATATATTCGGTGTACTTTCATATTTTATGTACAGTATACATTATATATTTGCTGAAATGTGATGTTTTATGTACAGTATACAATATATATTTCATGTACTTTAATATTTTATGTACAGTATATAATATATATTTGGTGAAATCTGGTATTTTATGTACAGTATACAATATATATTTGGTGAAATTTGATACTATAAGTACAGTATATTATATATATTTGGTGTACTTTCATATTTTATGTACAGTATATAATATATATCTGGTGAAATTTGATATTTTATGTACAGTATATAATATTTCTTTTGTGAAATTTGATATTTTTTGTTCAGTATATAAAATATATTAGGTGAACTTTCATATTTTATGTACAGTATATAATATATATTTGGTGAAATGTGATATTTTATGTACAGTACATAATATATATCTGATGAAATTTGTTATTTTAAGTACACTATATAATATATATTTGGTGTACTTTCATATTTTATATGCAGTCTATAATATAAATTATTGTACTTTCATATTTTATGTACAGTATATAATATATATTTGGTGAAATTTAATATTTTATGTACAGTATATAATACATATTTGGTGTACTTTGATATTTTATGAACAGTATATAATAAATATTTGGTGAAATTTGATATTTTATATACAGTATATAATATATATTTGGCGAAATTTGATATATTATGTACAGTATATAATACATATTTGGTGTATTAGATATTTTATGTACAGTATATAATATATATTTGGTGAAATTTGATATTATATGTGCAGTATATAATAAATATTTGGTGAAATTAGATATTTTTTGTACAGTATATAATATATATTTGGTGTACATTCATATATTATGTACAGTATGCAATATATATTTGGTGAAATTTGATATTTTTTGTACGGTCTATAATATATATTTGGTGAAATTTGATATTTTATGTATAGTACATAATATATATTTGGTGAAACTTGATATTGTAACTACAGTGTATGATATAAATTTGGTGAAATTTGATATTTTATGTACAGTATGAAATATATATTTGGTCAAATTTGATATTTTATATACAGTATATAATATATATTTGGTGTAGTTTCATATTTTATGTACAGTGTATAATATATATTTGGTGTACTTTCATATTTTATGTTCAGTGTATAATATATATTTGGGGTAGTTTCAAATTTTATGTACAGTATGTAATATATATTTGGTGAAATTTGATATTTTATGTACAGTATATAATATACATTTGGTATACTTTGCTATTTTATGTACAGTATATAATATATGTTCGGTGAAATTTGATATTTTATGTACAGTATATAATATATATTTGCTGAAATTTGATATTTTATGTACAGTATATAATATATATCTGGTGAAATTTGATATTTTATGTACAGTATATAATATTTCTTTTGTGAAATTTGATATTTTTTGTTCAGTATATAAAATATATTAGGTGAACTTTCATATTTTATGTACAGTATATAATATATATTTGGTGAAATGTGATATTTTATGTACAGTACATAATATATATCTGATGAAATTTGTTATTTTAAGTACACTATATAATATATATTTGGTGTACTTTCATATTTTATGTGCAGTCTATAATATAAATTATTGTACTTTCATATTTTATGTACAGTATATAATATATATTTGGTGAAATTTAATATTTTATGTACAGTATATAATACATATTTGGTGTACTTTGATATTTTATGTACAGTATACAATATATATTTGTTGAAATTTGATATTTTATGTACACTATATAATATATATTTGGTGAAATTTGATATTATATCTACAGTGTATAATATAAATTTGGTGAAATTTGATATTTTATGTACAGTATGTAATATATATTTGGTGAAATTTGATATTTTATATAAAGTATATAATATATATTTGGTGTAGTTTCATATTTTATGTACAGTGTTTAATATATATTTGGTGTACTTTGATATTTTATGTACAGTACATAATTTATATTTGGTGTACTTTCATATTTATGTACAGCATATAATGTATATTTTGTGTACTTTGATATTTTACGTACAGTATATAATATACATTTGGGGAAATTTGTTATTTTATATACAGTATATAATATATATTTGGTGTAGTTTCATATTTTATGTACAGTGTATTATATATATTTGGTGTAGTTTCATATTTTATGTACAGTATATAATATATATTTGCTGAATTTGATATTTTATGTACAGTATAAAATATATATTTGGTGTACTATGAAATTTTATGTACAGTATATAATATATATTTGGTGAAAATTGATATTATTTGTACAGAATATAATATATATTTGGTAAAATATCATATTTTATGTACAGTTTATAATATATATTTGGTGAAATTTGATATTTTTTGTACAGTACATAATATATATTTGGTGTACTTTCACATTTTGTTTACAGTATACAAAATATATTTGGTGTACTTTGATATATTAAGTACAGTATATATTACATATTTGGTGAAATTTGATATTTTATGTACAGTATGTAATATATATTTGGTGAAATTTGATATTTTTGTACAGTATATAATATACCTTTGGTGTACTTTCATATTTTATGTACAGTCTATAATATATATTTGGGGTACTTTCATATTTTATGTACAGTATATAATATATATTTGGTGTACTTTGATGTGTTATCTACAGTATATAATATATATTTGATGAAATTTGATGTTTTATGTAAAGTATATAACATATATTTGGTGAATTTAGATATTTTTTGTACAGGATATAATATATATTTGGTGTACTTTTATATTTAGTGTACAGCATACAATATATATTTGGTGAAATTTGATATTTTATGTACAGTATATAATATATATTTGGTGAATTCAGGTATTTTATGTTCAGTATATAATATATATTTCGTGAAACTTGATATTATATCTACAATATATTATATTTATTTGGTGTAATTTCATATTTTATCTATAGTATATAATATATATTTGCTGAAATTTGATATTTTATGTACAGTATAAAATATATGTTTGCTGTACTATGATATTTTACGTACAGTACATAATATATATTAGGTGAAATTTGATATTTTATGTGCAGTATATAATATATATTTGGGGAAATTTGTATTTTATTTGCAGCATATAATATATATTTGGTGTACTTTCATATTTTATGTACAGTGTATAATATATATTCGGTGTACTTTCATATTTTATGTACAGTATACATTATATATTTGCTGAAATGTGATGTTTTATGTACAGTATACAATATATATTTCATGTACTTTAATATTTTATGTACAGTATATAATATATATTTGGTGAAATCTGGTATTTTATGTACAGTATACAATATATATTTGGTGAAATTTGATACTATAAGTACAGTATATTATATATATTTGGTGTACTTTCATATTTTCTGTACAGTATATAATATATATATGCTGAAATTTGATATTTTATGTACAGTATATAATATACATTTGGTGAAATTTGATATTTTATGTACACTATATAATATATATTTGGTGTACTTTCATATTTCATGTACAGTCTATAATGTAAATTAGTGTACTTTCATATTTTATGCACAGTATATAATATATATTTGGCGAAATTTGATATATTATGTACAGTATATAATACATATTTGGTGTATTAGATATTTTATGTACAGTATATGATATATATTTTTTGAAATTTGATATTATATGTGCAGTATATAATAAATATTTGGTGAAATTAGATATTTTTTGTACAGTATATAATATATATTTGGTGTACATTCATATATTATGTACAGTATGCAATATATATTTGGTGAAATTTGATATTTTTTGTACGGTCTATAATATATATTTGGTGAAATTTGATATTTTATGTATAGTACATAATATATATTTGGTGAAACTTGATATTGTAACTACAGTGTATGATATAAATTTGGTGAAATTTGATATTTTATGTACAGTATGAAATATATATTTGGTCAAATTTGATATTTTATATACAGTATATAATATATATTTGGTGTAGTTTCATATTTTATGTACAGTGTATAATATATATTTGGTGTACTTTCATATTTTATGTTCAGTGTATAATATATATTTGGGGTAGTTTCAAATTTTATGTACAGTATGTAATATATATTTGGTGAAATTTGATATTTTATGTACAGTATATAATATACATTTGGTATACTTTGCTATTTTATGTACAGTATATAATATATGTTCGGTGAAATTTGATATTTTATGTACAGTATATAATATATATTTGCTGAAATTTGATATTTTATGTACAGTATATAATATATATCTGGTGAAATTTGATATTTTATGTACAGTATATAATATTTCTTTTGTGAAATTTGATATTTTTTGTTCAGTATATAAAATATATTAGGTGAACTTTCATATTTTATGTACAGTATATAATATATATTTGGTGAAATGTGATATTTTATGTACAGTACATAATATATATCTGATGAAATTTGTTATTTTAAGTACACTATATAATATATATTTGGTGTACTTTCATATTTTATGTGCAGTCTATAATATAAATTATTGTACTTTCATATTTTATGTACAGTATATAATATATATTTGGTGAAATTTAATATTTTATGTACAGTATATAATACATATTTGGTGTACTTTGATATTTTATGTACAGTATACAATATATATTTGTTGAAATTTGATATTTTATGTACACTATATAATATATATTTGGTGAAATTTGATATTATATCTACAGTGTATAATATAAATTTGGTGAAATTTGATATTTTATGTACAGTATGTAATATATATTTGGTGAAATTTGATATTTTATATAAAGTATATAATATATATTTGGTGTAGTTTCATATTTTATGTACAGTGTTTAATATATATTTGGTGTACTTTGATATTTTATGTACAGTACATAATTTATATTTGGTGTACTTTCATATTTATGTACAGCATATAATGTATATTTTGTGTACTTTGATATTTTACGTACAGTATATAATATACATTTGGGGAAATTTGTTATTTTATATACAGTATATAATATATATTTGGTGTAGTTTCATATTTTATGTACAGTGTATTATATATATTTGGTGTAGTTTCATATTTTATGTACAGTATATAATATATATTTGCTGAATTTGATATTTTATGTACAGTATAAAGTATATATTTGGTGTACTATGAAATTTTATGTACAGTATATAATATATATTTGGTGAAAATTGATATTATTTGTACAGAATATAATATATATTTGGTAAAATATCATATTTTATGTACAGTTTATAATATATATTTGGTGAAATTTGATATTTTTTGTACAGTACATAATATATATTTGGTGTACTTTCACATTTTGTTTACAGTATACAAAATATATTTGGTGTACTTTGATATATTAAGTACAGTATATATTACATATTTGGTGAAATTTGATATTTTATGTACAGTATGTAATATATATTTGGTGAAATTTGATATTTTTGTACAGTATATAATATACCTTTGGTGTACTTTCATATTTTATGTACAGTCTATAATATATATTTGGGGTACTTTCATATTTTATGTACAGTATATAATATATATTTGGTGTACTTTGATGTGTTATCTACAGTATATAATATATATTTGATGAAATTTGATGTTTTATGTAAAGTATATAACATATATTTGGTGAATTTAGATATTTTTTGTACAGGATATAATATATATTTGGTGTACTTTTATATTTAGTGTACAGCATACAATATATATTTGGTGAAATTTGATATTTTATGTACAGTATATAATATATATTTGGTGAATTCAGGTATTTTATGTTCAGTATATAATATATATTTCGTGAAACTTGATATTATATCTACAATATATTATATTTATTTGGTGTAATTTCATATTTTATCTATAGTATATAATATATATTTGCTGAAATTTGATATTTTATGTACAGTATAAAATATATGTTTGCTGTACTATGATATTTTACGTACAGTACATAATATATATTAGGTGAAATTTGATATTTTATGTGCAGTATATAATATATATTTGGGGAAATTTGTATTTTATTTGCAGCATATAATATATATTTGGTGTACTTTCATATTTTATGTACAGTGTATAATATATATTCGGTGTACTTTCATATTTTATGTACAGTATACATTATATATTTGCTGAAATGTGATGTTTTATGTACAGTATACAATATATATTTCATGTACTTTAATATTTTATGTACAGTATATAATATATATTTGGTGAAATCTGGTATTTTATGTACAGTATACAATATATATTTGGTGAAATTTGATACTATAAGTACAGTATATTATATATATTTGGTGTACTTTCATATTTTCTGTACAGTATATAATATATATATGCTGAAATTTGATATTTTATGTACAGTATGTAATATATATTTGGTGAAATTTGATATTTTATGTATAGCATATAATATATATTTGGTAAAATTTGATATTATATGTACTGTATATTATATATATTTGGTGAAATTTCATATTTTATGTACAGTATATAATATATATTTGGTGTACTTTCATATTTTATGTACAGTGTATAATATATATTTGGTGTACTTTCTTATTTTATGTACAGTATATAATATATGTTTGGTGTACTTTTATATTTTATGTAGAGTATATAACATATATTTGTTGTACTTTGATGTTTTATGTACACTATATGAATTATATTTGATGAAATTTCATATTTTATGTACGGTATATAATATATATATGGTGTACTTTGATATTTTAAGTACAGTATATAATACATATTTGGTGAAATTTGATATATTATGCACAGTATATAATATATATTTGGTGACATTTGATATTTTTGTACAGTGTATTATATATATTTGGTGTAATTTCATATTTTATGTACAGTCTATAATATATATTTAGTGTACTTTCTTATTTTATGTACAGTACATAATATATATTTGGTGTACTTTGATATTTTATCTACAGTATATAATATATATGGAGAAATTTGATATTTTATGTAAAGTATATAATATATATTTACTGAAATTTGATATTTTTTGTACAGTATATAATATATATTTTCTGTACTTTCATATTTTGTGTACAGTATATAATATATGTTCGGTGAAATTTGATATTTTATGTACAGTATATAATATATATTTGCTGAAATTTGATATTTTATGTACAGTATATAATATATATCTGGTGAAATTTGATATTTTATGTACAGTATATAATATTTCTTTTGTGAAATTTGATATTTTTTGTTCAGTATATAAAATATATTAGGTGAACTTTCATATTTTATGTACAGTATATAATATATATTTGGTGAAATGTGATATTTTATGTACAGTACATAATATATATCTGATGAAATTTGTTATTTTAAGTACACTATATAATATATATTTGGTGTACTTTCATATTTTATGTGCAGTCTATAATATAAATTATTGTACTTTCATATTTTATGTACAGTATATAATATATATTTGGTGAAATTTAATATTTTATGTACAGTATATAATACATATTTGGTGTACTTTGATATTTTATGTACAGTATACAATATATATTTGTTGAAATTTGATATTTTATGTACACTATATAATATATATTTGGTGAAATTTGATATTATATCTACAGTGTATAATATAAATTTGGTGAAATTTGATATTTTATGTACAGTATGTAATATATATTTGGTGAAATTTGATATTTTATATAAAGTATATAATATATATTTGGTGTAGTTTCATATTTTATGTACAGTGTTTAATATATATTTGGTGTACTTTCATATTTTATGTACAGTACATAATATATATTTGGTGTACTGGTGTACTTTGATATTTTATATAAACTATATAATATATATTTGGTGAAAATTGATATTTTATGTACAGTATATAATATACATTTCGTGTACTTTGATAATTTTTATACAGCCTATAATACTTATTTGGTGATATTTGATATTTTATGTACTGTATATAATATATATTTGGTGAAATTTGATATTTTTGTACAGTCTATAATATGAATTTGTTGTACTTACATATTTTATGTACAGTCTGTAATGTACTTTTGCTGTACTTACATATTTTATGCACAGTATGTAATATATACTAGCTGAAATTTGATATTTTATGTACAGTATATAATGTATATTTGGTGAAGTTCAATATTTTATATACAGTATATAATATATGTTTGGTGTACTTTCACATTTTATGTAGAGTATATAATATATAATTGGTGTTCTTTCATATTTTATGTACAGTATATAATATATATTTGTTGAAATTTGATATTTTATGTACAGTATATAACATATATTTTGTGTATTTTGATATTTCATGTACAGTATAATATGCATTTGGTGAAATTTGATATTTTATGTACAGTATATAATATATCTTGGCTGAAGTTTGATATTTCATTTACAGCATATAATATATATTTGTTGAAATTTGATATTATATATAGAGTATGTAATATATATTTGGTGAAATTTGCTATTTTACGTGCAGTACATAATCCATATTTGGAGAAATTTGATATTTTATATACAATACATAATACATTATTGGTGTACTTTCATATTTTATGTACTGTGTATAATATATATTTTGAGTACTTTCATATTTTATGTACGTTATATAATATATAACTGCTGAAAATTGATATTTTATGTACAGTATAAAATATATATTTGGTGTACTTTGATATTGTAAGTACATTATATAATATATATTTGGTGTACTTTGATATTTTATGTAAAATATATAATATATATTTGGTGAAATTTGATATTTTATGTACAGTACTGAATATACATTTGGTGAAATTTGATATTATATGTACAGTATATAATATATATTTGTTGAAATTTGATATTTTATGTACAGTATATGACATATATATGGTGAAGCTTGATATTTTATATACAGTAGAAAATATATATTTGGTGTGTTTTCATATTTTATGTACAGTATATAATATGTATTTGCTGAAATTTGATATTTTATGTACAGCATATAATATATATTATGTGTGCTTTGATTTTTTTTTTGTACAGCATATAATACATATTTGGTGAAATTTGATATTTTATGTACAGTGTATAATACATATTTGGAAAACTTAGAAATTTTATATACAGAATATAATATATATTTGGTGTACTTTCATATTTCATATACAGTGTATAAGATACATTCGGGGTACTTTCATATTTTATGTACAGGGTATAATATATATTTGGTGTACTTTGATATTTTATCTACAGTATATATTATATATTTAGAGAAATTTGATATTTTATGTAAGGTATAAAATATATATTTCGTGATACTTGATATATTTTGTACAGTATATAAAGATATTTGGTGTACTTTCAGATTTAATGTACAGTATATATTATATATTTGGTGAAATTTGATATTTTATGTACAGTATATAATATATATCTGATGAAATTTCATATTTTATGTACACTATATAATATATATTTGGTGTACTTTCATATTTCATGTACAGTCTATAATATAAATTAGTGTACTTTCATATTTTATGCACAGTATATAATATATATTTGGCGAAATTTGATATATTATGTACAGTATATAATACATATTTGGTGTATTAGATATTTTATGTACAGTATATGATATATATTTTTTGAAATTTGATATTATATGTGCAGTATATAATAAATATTTGGTGAAATTAGATATTTTTTGTACAGTATATAATATATATTTGGTGTACATTCATATATTATGTACAGTATGCAATATATATTTGGTGAAATTTGATATTTTTTGTACGGTCTATAATATATATTTGGTGAAATTTGATATTTTATGTATAGTACATAATATATATTTGGTGAAACTTGATATTGTAACTACAGTGTATGATATAAATTTGGTGAAATTTGATATTTTATGTACAGTATGAAATATATATTTGGTCAAATTTGATATTTTATATACAGTATATAATATATATTTGGTGTAGCTTCATATTTTATGTACAGTGTATAATATATATTTGGTGTACTTTCATATTTTATGTTCAGTGTATAATATATATTTGGGGCAGTTTCAAATTTTATGTACAGTATGTAATATATATTTGGTGAAATTTGATATTTTATGTACAGTATATAATATACATTTGGTATACTTTGCTATTTTATGTACAGTATATAATATATGTTCGGTGAAATTTGATATTTTATGTACAGTATATAATATATATTTGCTGAAATTTGATATTTTATGTACAGTATATAATATATATCTGGAGAAATTTGATATTTTATGTACAGTATATAATATTTATTTGTGAAATTTGATATTTTTTGTTCAGTATATAAAATATATTAGGTGAACTTTCATATTTTATGTACAGTATATAATATATATTTGGTGAAATGTGATATTTTATGTACAGTACATAATATATATCTGATGAAATTTGTTATTTTAAGTACACTATATAATATATATTTGGTGTACTTTCATATTTTATGTGCAGTCTATAATATAAATTATTGTACTTTCATATTTTATGTACAGTATATAATATATATTTGGTGAAATTTAATATTTTATGTACAGTATATAATACATATTTGGTGTACTTTGATATTTTATGTACAGTATACAATATATATTTGTTGAAATTTGATATTTTATGTACACTATATAATATATATTTGGTGAAATTTGATATTATATCTACAGTGTATAATATATATTTGGTGAAAATTGATATTTTATGTACAGTATATAATATACATTTCGTGTAATTTGATAATTTTTATACATCATATAATACTTATTTGGTGATATTTGATATTTTATGTACTGTATATAATATATATTTGGTGAAATTTGATATTTTTGTACAGTCTATAATATGAATTTGTTGTACTTACATATTTTATGTACAGTCTATAATGTACTTTTGCTGTACTTACATATTTTATGCACAGTATGTAATATATACTAGCTGAAATTTGATGTTTTATGTACAGTATATAATATATATTTGGTGTACTTTCATATTTTATGTACAGTATATAATATTTATTTGGTGAAGTTTGATATTTTATGTACAGTATGTAATATATATTTGCTGAACTTTGATATTATAAGTACAGTATATAGTATATATTTGGTGAAATTTTATATTTTATGTACAGTATATAATATATATTTGGTGAAATTTGATATATTATATACAGCTTATAATATATATTTGGTGTACTTTCATATTTTATGTACAGTGTATAATATATATTTGGTGTACTTTCATATTTTATGTACATTTTGTAATATATATTTGGTGTATTTTGACATTTTATGTACAGTATATAATATATATTTGGTGTACTTTGATATTTTATGTACAGTATATAAAATATATTTGATGAAATTTGATACTTTATGTACAGTATATAATATATATTTGGTGTACTTTGATATTTTAAGTACCGTATATAATACACATTTGGTGAAATTTGGTATTTTATGTACAGTATATAATATATATTTGGTGAAATTTGATATTTTTGTACAGTATATAATATATATTTGGTTTACTTTCATATTTTATGTACAGTCTATAATATATATTTGGTGTACTTTCATATTTTATGTACACTATATAATATATATTTGGTGAAATTTGATATTTTTTATACAATATATATTATATATTTGCTGTACTTTCACATTTTATGTACAGTATATAACATATATTTGCTGCACTTTCATATTTTATGTACTGTATATAACATATATTAGTTGTACTTTGATATTTTATCTACAGTATATATTATATATTTAGAGAAATTTCATATTTTATGTAAAGTAGATAATATATATTTGGTGTGCTTTCATATTTTATGTACAGAATATAATATATATTTGCAGAAATTTGATATTTTATTTACAGTATAGATTATATTTTTGGTGTAATTTGATATTTTATGTACAGTACATAATATATATTTGGTGAAATTCGATATTTTATGTGCAGTATATAATATATATTTGGTGAATTTTGATACTTTATGTACCGTATAAAATATATATTTGGTGTACTTTGATATTTCATGTACTGTATATAATATATATTTGGTGAAATTTGGTATTTTATATACAGTATATAATGTATATTTGGTGTACTTTCATATTTTATGTACAGTACATATTATATATTTGGTGTACTTTCATATTTTATGTACAATATATAATATATATTTGCTAAAATTTGATATATTATGTACTGTATATAATATATATTTCGTGTACTTTGATATTTTATGTAGAGTATATAATATATATTTGGTGTACTTTGATATTTTATGTACAGTATATATTATATATTTGGGAAATTTGATATTTTTTGTACAGTATATAATATATATTTGTTGTACTTTCATATTATTTGTTCAATATAATATATATTTGGTGAAATTTGATGTTTTATGTACAGTATATAACATATATTTGGTGAAATCTGGTATTTTATGTACAGTATATTATATATATTTGGTGAAATCTGGTATTTTATGTATAGTATATAATATATATTTGGTGAAATTTGGTATTATATCTGCAGTATATAATATATATGTGGTGAAATTTGATATTTTGTGTACAATATATAATACATATTTTTAGAATTTGATATTTTATATACAGAATAAATTATATATTTGGTGTGCTTTCATATTTTATGTACAGTGTATAATATATATTCAGTGTACTTTCATATTTTATGTACAGTCTATAATATATATTTGCTGAAATTTGATATATTATGTACTGTATATTATATATTTGGTGTACTTTGATATTTTATGTACAGTATATAATATATAATTGGTGTACTTTGATATTTTATGTACAGTATATATTAAGTATTTGGTGAAATTTGATATTTTTTGTACAGTATATAATATATATTTGGTGAAATTTGATATGATAAGTACAGTATATTTTATATATTTGGTGTACTTTCATATTTTATGTACAGTATATAATAAATAATTGCTGAAATTTGATATTTTATGTACAGTATATAATATATCTTTGGTGTACCTTCATATTTTATGTACAGTGTTTAATATATATTTGGTGTACTTTCATATTTTATGTACAATATATAATATATATTTGCTGAAATTTGATATATTATGTACTGTAAATAATATATATTTCGTGTATTTTGCTATTTTATGTGCAGTATATAATATATATTTGGTGTACTCTGATATTTTATGTACAGTATATATTATATATTTGGTGAAATTTGATATTTTTTGTACAGTATATAATATATATTTGGTGTACTTTCATATTATATGTACAATATAATATATATTTGGTGAAATTTGATATTTTACGTACAGTATATAATATATATTTTGTGAAATTTGATCTTTTATATACAGTACAGAACATAAATTTGGTAAAATCTGGTATTTTATGTACAGTATATAATATATATTTGGTGAATTCTGGTATTTTATGTATAGTATATAATATATGTTTGGTGAAATTTAGTATTATATCTACAATATATAGTATATATGTGGTGAAATTTGATATTTTATGTACAATAGATAATACATATTTTTAGAATTTGATATTTTATATACAGAATAAAATATATATTTGGTGTGCTTTCATATTTTATGTACAGTGTATAATATATATTCAGTGTACTTTCATATTTTATGTACAGTCTATAATATATATTTGCTGAAATTTGATATACTATGTACTGTATATACTATCTATTTGGTGTACTTTGATATTTTATGTACAGTATATAATATATATTTGGTGTACTTTGATATTTTATGTACAGTATATATTATATATTTGGTGAAGTTTGATATTTTTTGTACAGTATATAATATATATTTGTTGTAGTTTGATATTTTAAGTACAGTATATAATATATATTTGGTGAAATTTGATATTTTATGTACAGCATATAATATATATTTGGTGAAATTTGATATTTTTGTACAGTATATAAAATATATTTCGTGTACTTTCATATTTTATGTACAGTGTATTATATACATTAGGTGTACTTTCATATTTTTTGTACAATATATAATAAATATTTGCTGAAATTTGATATATTATGTACGGTATATAATATATATTAGGTGTACTTTGATATTTTATGTACAGTATATAATATATATTTGGTGTACTTTGATATTTTATGTACAGTATGAATTAAATATTAGGTGAAATTTGATATTTTTGGTACAGTATATAATATATATTTGGTGAAATTTGATATGATAAGTACAGTATATTTTATATATTTGGTGTACTTTCATATTTTATGTACAGTATATAATAAATATTTGCTGAAATTTGATATTTTATGTACAGCATATAATATATCTTTGGTGTACCTTCCTTTTTTATGTACAGTGTTTAATATATATTTGGTGTACTTTCATATATTATGTACAGTACATTATATATATTTGGTGTACTTTGATATTTTATGTACACTATATAAAATATATTTGATGAAATTTGATATTTTTTGTACAGTATATATTATATATTTGGTGTTCCTTGATATTTTAAGTACAGTATATGATATATATGGTGAAATTTGATACTTTATAAACAGTATATAATATATATTTGCTGTACTTTCTTATTTTATGTACAGTATGTTATATATATTTGGTGTACTTTCTTAATTTATGTACAGTATATGATATATATTTGCAGAAATTTGATATTTTATGTGCAGTATATAATATATATTTGGTGCATTTTGATATATTATGTACAGTATATAATATATATTTGGTGAAATTTGATGTTTTATGTACAGTATATAACATATATTTGGTGAAATGTGGTATTTTATGTACAGTATAAAATATATATTTGGTGAAATTTGATATTTTTTACAGTATATAATATATCTTTGGTGTACTTTCATATTTTATGTACAGTGTATAATATATATTTGGTGTACTTTCATATTTTATATACAGTATATAATACATATTTGGTGTACTTTGATATTTTATCTACAGTATATAATATATATTTGGTGAAATTTGATATTTTATGTACATTATATAATATATATTTGTTGAAATTTGATATTTTTTGTACAGTATATAATATATATTTTCTGTACTTTCATATTTTGTGTACAGTATATAATACATGATTGGTGAAATTTGATATTTTATGTAAAGTATATAATATAGATTTGGTGAAATCTGGTATTTTACGTACAGTATATAATATATATTTCGTGAAACTTGATATTATAACTACAGTATATTATATATATTTGGTGTACTTTCACATTTTATGTACAGTATGTAATAAATATTTGCTGAAATTTGATATTTTATGTACAGTATATAATATACATTTGGTGAAATTTGATATTTTATGTATAGTATATAATATATATTTGTTGTACTTTCATATATTATGTACAGTGTATTATACATATTTGGTGTAATTTCATATTTTATATACAGTATATAATACATATTTGCAGAAATTTGAAATTTTATATACAGTATATAATATATATTTGGAGAAATTTGATATTTTTTATACAGTATATAATATATGTTTGGTGTACTTTCATATTTTATGTACAGTGTATAACATATATTTGGTGTACGTTCATATTTTATGTACAGTATATAATGTATATTTCCTGAAATTTGATATTTTACGCACAGTATTTAATACATATTTTGTGAAATCTGAAGTTTTATGTATACTATATAATATATGTTTGGTGAAATTTGATATTTTATGCACAGTATATAATATATATTTGGTGTACTTTCATATTTTATGTACAGTACCTGATATATATTTGGTTAAATTTGATTTTTTACATACAGTATATATTTTTCCTCTACTTTCATATTTTATGAACAGTATATAACATATATTTGGTGTAATTTCAAATTTTATATACAGTGTATAATGTATATTTGGTGTGTTTTCATATTTTATGTACAGTATAAAATATGTATTTGCTGAAATATGATATTTTATGTACAGCATATAATATATATTTCGTGTGCTTTGATATTTTACGTACAGCATATAATAAATATTTGATGAAATTTGATATGTTATGTGCAGTATATAATATATATTTGGTGAAATTTGATATTTTTGCACAGTATATTATATATCTTTTGTGTACTTTCATATTTTATGTACAGTCTATAATATATATTTGGTGTACTTTCATATTTTATGTACAGTATATAATATATATTTGGTGTACTTTGATATTTTATCAACAGTATATAATACATATTTGGTGAAATTTGACATTTTATGTACTGTATATAATATATATTAGGTGAAATTTGATGTTTTATGTACATTATATAACATATAGTTGGTGAAATCTGGTATTTTATGTACACTATATAATATATATTTGGTGAAATTTGATATTTTTGTACAGTATATAATATATCTTTGGTGTACATTTACATTTTATGTACAGTCTTTAATATATATTTGGTGTACTTTCATATTTTATGTGCAGTATATAATATATATTTGGTGTACTTTGATATTTTATCTACAGTATATAATATATATTTGGTGAAATTTGATATTTTATGTACAGTATATAATATATATTTGGTGAAATTTGAAATTTTTTGTACAGTATATAATATATAATTGCTGTACTTTCATATTTTGTGTACAGTATACAATATGTATTTGGTGAAATTTGATATCTTATGTACAGTATATAATATATATTTGGTGAAATCTGGTATTTTATGTACAGTATATAATATGTATTTCGTGAAACTTGATATTATAATTACATTATATTATAAATATTTGGTGTACTTTCATATTTTATGTACAGTATTTAATAAATATTTGCTGAAATTTGATATTTTATTTACAGTATATAATATACATTTGGTGAAATTTGATATTTTTTTGTATAGTATACAATATATATTCGGTTAAATTTGATATTAAATGTACAGAATATAATATATATTTGGTGAAATTTCATATTTTATGTACAGTATATAATATATATTTGGTGTACTTTGATATTTTATGTACAGTATATAAAATATATTTGATGAAATTTGATATTTTATGTACAGTATATAATATATATTTGGTGTACTTTGATATTTTAACTATAGTTTATAATACACATTTGGTGAAATTTCGTATTTTATGTACAGTATATAATATATATTTGGTGAAATTTGATACATTATGTACAGTAAATAATATATATTTTTAGTAATTTCTTATTTTATTTACAGTGTTTAATATATATTTGGTGTACTTTCATATTTTATGTACAGCATATAATATATATTTGGTGTACTTTGATATTTTATGTACAGTATATAATATATATGGTGAAATTTGATACTTTACAGACAGTGTATAATATATATTTGCTGTACTTTCATATTTCAGGTACAGTATGTTATATATATTTGGTGTACTTTCTTATTTTATGTACAGTATATGATATATATTTGCAGAAATTTGATATTTTATGTACAGTATATAATATATATTTGGTGTATTTTGATATTTTATGTACGGTATATAATATGTATTTGGTGAAATTTGATATTTTACACACAGTATATAATATATATCTGGTGTCCTTTCATATTTTATGTGCAGTATAAAATATATATTTGGTGAAATTTGATATTTAATATACAGCATATTAAATATGTTTGGTGTACTCCCATATTTTATTTACAGTGTATAATATATATTTGCTGTATGTTCATATTTTATGTATAGTATATAATATATATTTCATGAAATTTGATATTTTATGTACAGTATATAATATATATTTGGTGAAATTTGATATATTATGTACAGTAAATAATATATATTTTTTGTAATTTCTTATTTTGTGAACCGTATATAATACATATTTGGAGAAATTTGATATTTTATATACAGAATATAATATATATTTGGTGTACTTTCATATTTTATGTACAGCATATAATATATATTTTGTGTACTTTGATATTTTATGTACAGTATATAATATACATTTGGTGAAATATGATATTTTATATACAGTTTATAATATATATTTGGTGTAATTTCATATTTTATGTACAATATATAATATATATTTGATGAAATTTGATATATTATGTAGTGTATATAATATATATTTGGTGTACTTTGATATTTTATGTACAGTATATAATATATAATTGGTGTACTTTGATATTTTATGTGCAGTATATATTATATATTTGGTGAAATTTGACATTTTTTGTACGGTATATAATATATATTTGGTGAAATTTGATATGATATGTACAGTATATTTTATATATTTGGTGTACTTTCATATTTTATGTATAGTATATAATAAATATTTGATGAAATTTGATATTTTATGTACAGTATATAATATATCTTTGGTGTACCTTCATATTTTATCTTCAGTGTTTAATATATATTTGGTGTACTTTCATATTTTATGTACAGTACATAATATATATTTGGTGTACTTTCATATTTTATGTACACTATATAAGATATATTGGATGAAATTTGATATTTTATGTACAGTATATAGTATATATTTGGTGTACTTTGATATTTTAAGTACAGTATATAATATATATTAGGTGAAATTTGATATTTTATGTACAGTTTATTATATGTATTTGGTGAAATTTGATATTTTTGTACGGTATATAATATATATTTGGTGTACTTTCATATTTTATGTACAGTGTTTAATATATATTTGGTGTACTTTCGAATTTTATGTACAGTACGTAGTATATATTTGGTGTACTTTGATATTTTATGTACAGTATGTAACATATATTTGGTGCACTTTGATATTTTATGTACACTATGTAAAATATATTTGATGAAATTTGCTATTTTATGTACAATATATAATATATATTTGGTGTACATTGATATTTTGAGTACAGTATATAATACATATTTGGTGAAATTTGATATTTTATGTACAGCATATAATATATATTTGGTGAAATTTGATATTTTTGTACAGGATATAATATATATTTGGTGTACTTTCATATTTTATGTACAGTGTATTATATATATTTGGTGTAATTTCATATTTTATGTACAATATATAATATATATTTGCTGAAATTTGATATATTATGTACTGTATATAATATATATTTGGTGTACTTTGATGTTTTATGTACAGTATATAATATATATTTGGTGTACTTTGATATTTTATGTACAGTATATATTATATATTTGGTGAAATTTGATATTTTTTGTACTGTATATAATATATATTTGGTGTACTTTCATATTATAAGTACAATATAATATAAATTTGGTGAAATTTGACATTTTATGTACAGTATATAATATATGTTTGGTGTACTTTCATATTTTATGTACAGTGTATGATATATATTTGCTGAAATTTGATATTTTATGTACAGTATAAAATATATATTTGGTATACTATGATATTTTATGTACAGTATATCACATATATTTGGTGAAATTTGATATTTTATGTACAGTATAAAATACATATTTGGTATACTATGATATTTTATGTATAGTATATAATATATATTTGGTGCATTTTGATATATTATGTACTGTATATAATATATATTTGGTGAAATTTGATGTTTTATTTACAGTATATAACATATATTTGTTGAAATGTGGTATTTTATGTACAGTATAAAATATATATTTGGTGAAATTTTTTATTTTTGTACAGTATATAATATATCTTTGGTGTACTTTCATATTTTATGTACAGTGTATAATATATATTTGGTGTACTTTCATATTTTATGTACAGTATATAATATATATTTGGTGTACTTTGATATTTTATCTACAGTATATAATATATATTTGGTGAAATTTGATATTTTATGTACATTATATAATATATATTTGTTGAAGTTTGATATTTTTTTTACAGTATATAATATATATTTGCTGTACTTTCATATTTTGTGTACAGTATATAATATATGATTGGTGAAATTTGATATTTTATGTAAAGTATATAATATAGATTTGGTGAAATTTGATATTTTATGGACAGTAGATAATATATATTTGGTTTACTTTCATATTTTATGTACAGTCTATAATATATATTTGGTGTACTTTCATATTTTATGTACACTATATAATATATACTTGGTGATATTTGATAATTTTTATACAGTATATATTATATATTTGCTGTACTTTCACATTTTATGTACATTATATAATATATATTTGCTGTACTTTCATATTTTATTTAGAGTATATAACATATATTTGTTGTACTTTGATATTTTATCTACAGTATATATTATATATTTAGAGAAATTTCATATTTTATGTAAAGTATATAATATATATTTAGTGAAATTTGATATTTTTTGTACAGTATATAAAGATATTTGGTGTACTTTCATGTTTTAAGTACAGTATGTAATATATATGGTGAAATTTGATATTTTATGTACAGTATATAACATATATTTGGTGTAATCTGGTATTTTATGTACAGTATATAATATATAATTCGTGAAATTTGATATTATAAGTACAGTATATTATATATATTTGGTGTACTTTCATATTTATGTACAGAATATTATATATATTTGCTGAAATTTGATATTTTATGTACAGTGTATAATATATATTTGGTGTAATTTCATATTTTATGTACGGTATATAATATATATTTGGTGAAATTTGATAATTCTTGTAGAGTATATAAAATATATTTGGTGTACTTTCATATTTTATGTACTGTATATGATATATATTTGGTGTACTTTGATATTTCATGTACACTATATAAATTATACTTGGTGAAATTTGATATTTTATGTACAGTATATAATATATATTTGGTGTACTTTGATATTTTAAGTACAGTATGTAATACATATTTGGTGAAATTTGATATTTTTTGTTCAGTATATAAAATATATTTGCTGTACTTTCATATATTATGTACAGTATATAATATATATGTGCTGAAATTTGATTTTTTATGTACAGTATATAATATATATCTGATGAAATTTGATATTTTATGCACACTATATAATATATACTTGGTGTACTTTCATATTTTATGTACAGTATATAATATATATTTGGTGAAATTTGGTATTTTATCTACAGTATATAATATATATTTGGTGAAATTTGATATTTTTTGTACAGTATGTAATATATATTTCGTGTACATTCATATTTTATGTACAGTATATAATATATATTTGGTGAAATTTGGTATTTTTTGTACGGTCTGTAATATATATTTGGTGAAATATGATATTTTACTTATAGTACATTCTATATATTTGGTGAAATTTGACATTATATCTACAGTATATAATATAAATTTGGTGAAATTTGATATTCTATGTACAATATGTAATATGTGTTTGGTGAAATTTGATATTTTATATACTGTATGTAATATATATTTGGTGTAGTTTCATATTTTATGTACAGTGTATAATATATATTTGGTGTACTTTCATATATTATGTACGGTATATAATATATATTTGGTGAAATTTGATAATTCTTGTACAGTACATAAAATATATTTGGTGTACTTTCATATTTAATGTACTGTATATGATATATATTAGGGGTACTTTGATATTTCATGTACACTATATAAATTATACTTGGTGAAATTTGATATTTTATGTACAGTATATAATATATATTTGGTGTACTTTGATATTTTAAGTACAGTATGTATTACATATTTGGTGAAATTTGATATTTAATGTACAGTATATAAGATATATTTGGTGAAATTTGATATTTTTGTACAGTATATAATATATATTTGGTGTACTTTCATTTTTTATATACAGTCTATAATATATATTTGGTGTACTTTCATATTTTATGTACAGTGTATAATATATATTTGGTGAAATTTGATATTTTATGTACAGTATATAACATATATTTGGGGAAATTTGTATTTTATATACATCATATAATATATAATTGGTGTACTTTCATATTTTATGTATAGTGTATAATATATATTCGGTGTACTTTCATATTTTATGTACAGTATATATTATATATTTGCTGAAATTTGATGTTTTATGTGCAGTATATAATATATATTTCGTGTACTTTAATATTTTATGTACAGTATATAATATATATTTGGTGAAACGTGATATTTTATGTACAGTATATAATATATGTTTGGTGAAATTTGTTATTTTATGTACAGTATATAATACATATGAGGTGAAATTTGATATTTTATGGACAGTAGATAATATATATTTGGTTTACTTTCATATTTTATGTACAGTCTATAATATATATTTGCTGTACTTTCATATTTTATGTACTGTGTATAACATATATTTGTTGTACTTTGATATTTTATCTACAGTATATATTATATATTTAGAGAAATTTCATATTTTATGTAAAGTATATAATATATATTTGGTGAAATTTGATATTTTTTGTACAGTATATAAAGATATTTGCGGTACTTTCAAGTTTTATGTACAGTATATAATATATATTTGGTGAAATTTGATATTTTATCTGCAGTTTATAACATATATTTGGGGAAATTTGTATTTTATATACATCATATAATATATATTTTGTGTACTTTCATATTTTATGAATAATGTATAATATATATTCGGTGTACTTTCGTATTTTATGTATAGCGTATATTATATATTTGCTGAAATTTGATGTTTTATGTACAGTATATAATACATATTTGGTGAAATCTGGTATTTTATGTATAGAATATAATATATATTTGGAGTAATTTGATATTATATCTACAGTATAAAATATATATTTGCTGTACTTTCATATTTTATGTACAGTATATAACATGTATTTGTTGTACTTTGATATTTTATCTACAGTATATATTATATATTTAGAGAAATTTGACATTTTATGTAAGGTATATAATATATATTTGGTGATATTTGATCTTTTTTGTTCAGTATATAAAGATATTTGTTGTACTTTCTTATTTTATGTACAGTATATATTATATATTTGGTGATAGTTGATATTTTATGTACAGTATATAATGTATATTTGGTGAAATCTGGTATCTTATGTACAGTATATAATATATATTTGGTGAAATTTGATATTATAAGTACAGTATATTATGTATATTTGTAGTACTTTCATATTTTATGTACAGTATATATTATATATTTGCTGAAATTTGATGTTTTCTGTACAGTATATAATATATATTTCGTGAACTTTAATATTTTATGTACAGTATATAATATATATTTGGTGAAATTTGACATTATATGTACAGTATATAATATATATAGTGAAATTTCATATTTTATGTACAGTATAAAATATATTTTTGGTGTACTTTCATATTTTATGTACAGTGTATAATATATATTTGGTGTACTTTCACATTTTATGTACAGTATGTAACATATATTTGGTGAAATATGATATTTTACCTGCAGTATATAATATATATTTGGTGTACTTTGGTATTTTCTTGCAGTATATAATATATATTTGGTGAAATTTGATATTTTATGTACAGTATATAATATATATTTGGTGTAATTTCATATTATATGTACAGTATATAATATAAATTTAGTGAACTTTGATATTTTATATAGATTATATAATGTATTTTTGCTCTACTTTCATATTTTAAGTACAGTCTATAACATATATTTGGTGTACTTTCATATTTTATGTGCAGTGTATAATACATTTTTGGTGTGTTTTCATATTTTATGTAGAATATAAAATATGCATTTGCTGAAATTTGATATTTTATGTACAGCATATAATATATATTTCGTGTGCTTTGATATTTTATGTACAGCATACAATACATATTTGGTGAAATTTAATATTTTTGTACAGTTTCTAATATGTATTTGGTGTACTTTCATATTTTATGTACAGTATGTAATATATATTTGCTAAAATTTGATGTTTTATGTACAGTATATACTATATATTTGTTGTACTTTCATATTTTATGTTCAGTACATAATATATATTTGGTGGAATTTGATATTTTATGCACACTATATAATATATATTAGGCGAAATTTGATATTTTATATACAGTATATATTATATGTTTGGTGTACTTTCATATTTTATGTACTGTGTATAATATATATTTGGTGTCCTCTCGTATTTTATATACAGTATATAATATATATTTGCTGAAATTTGATATTTTATGTACAGTATATAATATGTATTTTGTAAAGTTTGATATTTTATGTACAGTAAATAATATATATTTTTATGAAATTTGATATTATATCTACACTATATATTATATATTTGGTGAAATTTTATATTTTATGTACAGTATATAATATATATTTGGTGAAATTTGATATATTATATACAGTTTATAATATATATTTGGTGTACTTTCATCTTTTATGTACCGTGTATAATATATATTTGGTATACTTTCATATTTTATGTACAGTGTGTAACATATATATGCTGAAATTTGATGTTTTACGTTTAGTATATAATATATATTTGGTGTACTTTGGTATTTTCTTGCAATATATAATATATATTTGGTGAAATTTGATATTTTATGTGCAGTATATAATATATATTTTGTGAAATTTGATATTTTTTGTTCAGTATATAAAATATATTTGGTGTACTTTCATATATTATGTACAGTATATAATATATATTTGCTGAAATTTGATTTTTTATGTACAGTATATAATATATATCTGATGAAATTTGATATTTTATGCACACTATATAATATATACTTGGTGTACTTTCATAATTTATGTACTGTCTATAATATAAATTAGTGTTCTTTCATATTTCATGTACAGTATATAATATATATTTGGCGAAATTTGATATTTTATATACAGTATATAATACATATTTGGTGTACTTTTATATTTTATGTACAGTATATAATATATATTTTGTGAAATTTGGTATTTTATGTACAGTATATAATATATATTTGGTGAAATTTGATATTTTTTGTACAGTATGTAATATATATTTCGTGTACATACATATTTTATGTACAGTATATAATATATATTTGGTGAAATTTGATATTTTTTGTACGGTCTGTAATATATATTTGGTGAAATATGATATTTTACTTATAGTACATTCTATATATTTGGTGAAATTTGACATTATATCTACAGTATATAATATAAATTTGGTGAAATTTGATATTCTATGTACAATATGTAATATGTGTTTCGTGAAATTTGATATTTTATATACTGTATATAATATATATTTGGTGTAGTTTCATATTTTATGTACAGTGTATAATATATATTTGGTGTACTTTCATATATTATGTACGGTATATAATATATATTTGGTGAAATTTGATAATTCTTGTACAGTACATAAAATATATTTGGTGTACTTTCATATTTAATGTACTGTATATGATATATATTAGGGGTACTTTGATATTTCATGTACACTATATAAATTATACTTGGTGAAATTTGATATTTTATGTACAGTATATAATATATATTCGCTGAAATTTGATATTTTATGTACAGTATATAATATATATCTGGTGAAATTTGATATTTTATGTACAGTATATAATATATATTTTGTGAAATTTGATTTTCTGTTCAGTATATAAAATATATTTTTTGTACTTTCATATTTTATGTACAGTATATAATATATATTTGTGGAAATTTGATATTTTATGTACAGTATATAATATATATTTGGTGTACTTTGATATTTTATGTACAGTATATAATAAGTATGTGGTGAAATTTGATATTTTATATACAGTATATACTATATATTTGGTGTACTTTCATATTTTATGTACACTATAAAATATATATTTAGTGAAATTTGATATTTTATACACAGTACATATTATATGTTTGGTGTACTTTCATATTTTATGTACTGTGTATAATATATATTTGGTGTCCTTTCATATTTTATGTACAGTATATAATATATATTTGCTGAAATTTGATATTTTATGTACTGTATATAATATATATTTGGTGAAATTTGATATTATAACTACAGTGTATAATATAAACTTGGTGAAATTTGATATTTTATGTACAGTATGTAATATATATTTGGTGAAATTTGATATTTTATATAAAGTATATAATATATATTTGGTGTAGTTTCACATTTTTTGTACAGTGTATAATATATATTTGGTGTACTTTCACATTTTATGTACAGTGTATAAAATATATTTGGGTAGTTTCATCTTTTATGTACAGTATGTAATATATATTTGCTGAAATTTGATATTTTATGTACAGTATATAATATACATTCGGTGTACTTTGGTATTTTATGTACAGTATATAATATATGTTCCGTGAAATTTGATATTTTATGTACAGTATATAATATATATTTGCTGAAATTTGATATTTTATGTACAGTATATAATATACATTCGGTGTACTTTGGTATTTTATGTACAGTATATAATATATGTTCCGTGAAATTTGATATTTTATGTACAGTATATAATATATATTTGCTGAAATTTGATATTTTATGTACAGTATATAATATAAATCTGATGAAATTTGATATTTTTTGTACAGTATATTATATATGTTGTGAAATTTGATATTTTTTGTTCAGTATATAAAATATATTTGGTGTACTTTCATATTTATGTACAGTATGTAATATATATGGTGAAATTTGATATTTTATGTACAGTATATGATATTTATCTGATGAAATTTGATATTTTATGTACACTATATAATATATATTTGGTGTACTTTCATATTTTATGTACAGTCTTTTATATAAATTAGAGTACTTTCATATTTTATGTACAGTAGTAATATATATTTGGTGAAGTTTGATATTTTATGTACAGTATATAATACATTTTTGTTGTACTTTGATATTTTATGTACAGTATATAATATATATTTGGAGAAATTTGATATTTTATGTACAGTATATAATATATATTTGGTGAAATTTGATATTATTTGCACAGTATATAATATATATTTGGTTTACATTCATATTTTATGTACAGTATGTAATATATATTTGGTGAAATTTGATATTTTATGTACGGTCTATAATATATATTTGGTGAAATTTGATATTTTATGTATAGTACATAGTATATATTTGATGAAATTTTATATTATAACCACAGTATATAACATAAATTTGGTAAAATTTGATATTTTATGTGCGGTATGTAATATATATTTGGTCAAATTTGATATTTTATATACAGTATATAATATATATTTGGTGTAGTTTCATATTTTATGTACAGTGTATAATATGTACTTATTGTACTTTCATATTGTATGTACAGTGTATAATATATATTTGGGGTAGTTTCATATTTTATGTAGAGCATGTAATATATACTTTCTGAAATTTGATATTTTATATACAGTGTATAATATACATTTGGTGTACCGTGGTATTTTATGTACGGTATATAATATATGTTTGGGGAAATTTGATGTTTTATGTGCAGTATTTAATACATATTTGCTGAAATTTGATATTTTATGTACAGTATATAATATACATCTGGCGAAATTTTATATTTTATGTACAGTATATGATATATATTTTGTGAAATTTCGTATTTTTTGTTCAGTATATAAAATATATTTCGTGTACTTTCATATTTTATGTACAGTATATAATACATATTTTGTGAAATTTGATATTTTTTGTACAGTATATAATACATATTTAGTGAAATTTGATATTTTATGTACAGTATATAATATATATTTGGTGAAACTTGATATTATAAGTACAGTACATAATATATATTTGGTGAAATTTGATATTTTTTGTACAGTATATAATATATATTTGGTGAAATTTGATATTTTATGTACAGTTTGGAATATATATTTGGTGAAAATTGATATTTTATATACAGTATATAATATATATTTGGTGTACTTTCATATTTAATGTACAGTGTATAATATAAATTTTTTGTACTTTCATATTTTATATACAGTGTATAATGTGTATTTGGGGTACTTTCATATTTTATGTACAGTATGTAATATATATTTGCTGAAATTTGATATTTTATTTACAGTATATAATATACATTTGGTGTACTTTGGTATTTTATGTACTGTATACGTATTTCATAAAACTTGATATTATATGTACAGTATATAATATATATTTGGTGAAATTTGATATTTTATGTACAGTATGTAATACATATTTGGAGAACGTTGATATTTCATATATAGAATAATAATATATATTTCGTGTACTTTCATATTTTATATTCAGTATATAGTATATATTTGGTATACTTTCATATTTTATGTACAGTGTATAATATATATTTTGTGTACTTTCATATTTTATGTACAGTGTATAATATATATTTCGTGAACTTTCATATTTTATGTAGAGTGTATAATATATATTTGGTGTACTTTCATATTTTATGTACAGTAAATATTATACATTTGGTAAAATTTTATATTTTATGTACAGCATATAATATATATTTTGTGAAATTCGATATTTTATATAAACTATATAATATTTATTTGGTGTAGTTTCATATTTTATGTACAGTGCATAATATATATTTGGAGTACTTTCATATTTTAGGTACAATATATAATATATACTTGCTGAAATTTGATATTTTATGTACAGTATATAATATATATTTGTTGTACTTTGATATTTTATATAAAG
The DNA here is from genome assembly GCF_029281585.2 of Gorilla gorilla gorilla. Lineage (NCBI taxonomy): Eukaryota > Metazoa > Chordata > Mammalia > Primates > Hominidae > Gorilla > Gorilla gorilla. The sequence goes on from NC_073239.2 coordinate 62,152,028, forward strand.
TAAATAATATATATTTGGTGTACTTTGATATTTTATGTACACTATAAATTATATATTTGGTGAAATTTGATATTTTAAACAGAATATAATATATATTTTGTGAAATTTGATATTTATGTAGAGTATATAATATATATTTGGTGTACTTTCATATTTTATGTACAGTGTATAATATATATTTGATTAAATTTGATATTTTATGTACAGTATATAATATATATTTGGTGTACTATGATATATTTTGTACAGTATATAACATATATTTGGTGAAATATGATATTTTATGTACAGTATATAATATATAATTGGTGAAATTTGATATTTTATGTACAGTGTATAATACATATTTGGAGGTTTGATAATTTATATACAGAATATAATATATATTTGGTGTACTTTCCTATTTTATGTACAGTGTATAATATATATTTGCTGTACTTTCATATTTTATGTACAGTATATAATATATATGGTGAAATTTGATATTTTTATAGAGTCTATAGTATGTATTTGGTGTACTTTCGTATTTTATGTACAGTCTATAATACATATTTGCTGTACTTTCATATTTTATGCACAGTATATAACGTATATTTGCTGAAATTAGATATTTTATGTACAGTATATAATATATATTTGGTGTACTTTGATATTTTATGTTCAGTATATAATATATATTTGGTGAAATATGATATTTTATGTACAGTATACAATATATATTAGGTAAAATTTGATATTTTATATACAGTATGTAATATATATTTGGTATACTTTCATATTTTATCTACAGTGTATTATATGTATTTGGTGTACTTTCATATTTTATGTAAAATATATAATATATATTTGCTGAAATTTGATATATTATGTACTGTATATAATATATATTTGGTGTATTTTGATATTTTACGTACTGCATATAATATATATTTGGTGGACTTTGATATTTTATGTACAGTATATATTATATATTTGGTGAAATTTGATATTTTTTTTACAGTATATAAAATATATTTGGTGTACTTTCATATTTTATGTACAGTATATAATATATATTTGGTGAAATTTGATATTTTATGTTCAGTGTATAATATATATTTGGTGAAATCTTGTATTTTATGTAGAGTATATAATATATATTTGGTGAAATTTGATATTATATGTACAGTATATAATATATATTTGGTGAAATCTGGTATTTTATGTACATTATATAATATATATTTGGTGAACCTTGATACAACTACAGTATGTTATATATATTTGGTGTACTTTCATATTTAATGTACAGTATTTATTAAATATTTGCTGAAATTTTATATTTTATGTACAGTATATAATATACATTTGGTGAAATTTGATATTTTATGTATAGTATATAATATATATTTAGTGAAATTTGATATTATATGTACAGAATATAATATATATTTGGTGAAATTTCATATTTTATGTACAGTATATAATATATATTTGGTGTCCTTTCATATTTTGTGTATGGTGTATAATATATATTTGGTGTTCTTTCATATTTTATGTACAGTACATAGTATTTATTTGGTGTACTTTTATATTTTATGAACAGTATATAATATGTATTTGGTAAAATTCGATATTTAATGTACAGTATATAATTTATATTTGGTGTACTTTGATATTTTATGTACAGTATAAAATATCTATTTGGTGTACTTTAATATTTTATGTACAATATATAATATGTATTTGGTGTACTTTGATAATTTATGTACAGTATATAATATATATTTGGTGAAATTTGATGTTTCATGTACAGCATATAATATATATTTGGTGTACTTTGATATTTTATGTACAGTATATAATACTTATTTGGTGAAATATGATATTTTATATACAGTATATCATATGTATTTGGTGAAATTTGATATTTTTGTAGAGTATATAATATATATTAGGTGTACTTTCATATTTTATGCTCAGTATATAATACATATTTGCAGAAATTTGATATGTTATGTACAGTATATAATATATATTTGTTGTACTTTGATATTTTATGTGCAGTACATAATATAAATTTGCTAAAATTTGATATTATATGTACAGTATATAATATATATTTGGTGAACTTTCACATTTTATGTAGAGTATATAATATATATTTGGTGAAATTTGATATTTTATATACAGTATATCATATATATTTGGTGTAGTTTCATATTTTATGTACTGCGTATAATATATATTTGGTGTACTTTAATATTTTATGTACAGTAAATCATATATATTTGTTGAAATTTGATATTTTATGTATTGTGTATAATATATATTTGGTGTAGTTTGATATATTATGTAAAGCACATAATATATATTTGGTGAAATTTAATATTGTATATACAGTATATAATATATATTTGGTGAAATTTTATATTTTATATACAGTATATAATATATATTTGGTGTACATTCATATTTTATGTACAGTGTATAATATATATTTGGTGTAATTTCATATTTTATGTACAGTATATAATATGTATTTGGTGTACTTTGATATTTTAGGTGCAGTGTAGAATATATATTTGGTGTACTTTGATATTTTATGTACAATATATAACTTATATTCGTTGAAATTTGATATTTTATGTACAGTATATAACATATTTGTTGAACAAATATGTATATAACAGTATATGTATATACTGTTATGTATATTCAGTATATAATATGTATATACATATAAATGGACATATAAATATGTATATACAGTATATAACATATTTATGTACAGTATATAATGTATATCAATTGAATTTTTTTATTTTATGTAGAGTATATATCATATATTTGGTGAAATTTAATATTGTATGTGTAGTATATAACATACATTTTTAGAAATTTGATATTATATGTACAGCATATAATATATATTCAGTGAAATTTGATATTTTATATGCAGTATATATTTGTTGAACTTTGATATTTTTTATACAGTATATAATATATATTTGGTGTACTTTCATTTTTTATGTACAGTATATAATGTATATTTGGTGAAATTTGATATTTTATTTGCAGTAGGTAATATATATTTGGTGAAATTTGATATTTCATGTACAGTGTATAATATGTAGTTGGTGTACTTTCATATTTTCTGTACTGTGTATAATATAGATTTGGTGTACCTTCACATTTTATGTACAGTATATAATATATATTTGGTGTAGTTTCATATTTTATGTACAGTGTATAAAATATATTTGGGGTAATTTCATATTTTATGTACAGTCTATAAGATATATTTGGTGTACTTTCATATTTTATGTACAGTATATAGAATATATTTGCTGAAATTTGGTATTTAATGTACAGTATATAATATATATTTGGTGAAATTTGGTATTTTATGTACAGTATATAATATAGACTTGGTGTATTTTCATATTTTATGTACAGCGTATAATATATATTTTGTGTACTTTCGTATGTTATGTACAGTATATAATACATATTTGTTGTACTTTGATATTTTATGTACAGTGTATAATATATATTTGGTGTACTTTGATATTTTATTTACACTATATAATATATATTTGGTGAAATTTGATATTTTTTGTTCAGTATGTAATATATATTATATACTGAACATAAAATATCAAAATTCACCAAATATATACATATATAAGTGGTGTTCTTTCATATTTTATGTACAGTCTATAATATATATTTGGTGTACTTTGATATTTCATGTAGAGTTTATATTATACATTTGGTGAAATTTGAAATTTTTGAACAGTATATAATATATATTTGGTGAAATTTGATATTTCATGTACAGTATATAATATATATTTGGTATAGTTTCATATTTTATGTTCAGTCTATAATATCTATTTGCTGTGCTTTCATATTTTATGCACAGTATATAATATATATTTGCTGAAATTTGATATTTTGTGTACAGTATATAATATATATTTGGTGAAATTTGATATTTTATGTGCAGTATATAATATATATTTGGTGTACTTTGATATATTATATACAGTATATAACATATATTTCGTGAAATTTTATATAGTATGAACAGTATATAATATATATTTTGTGAAATTTGATATTATATGTACAGCATATAATATAAATTTGGTGAAATTTGATATTTTATGTACAGTATATAATGTATATTTGGTGTACTTTGACATTTTATGTACACTATATAATATATATTTGGTGAAATTTGATATTTTATGTATAGTATGTATTATATGTTTGGTGTACTTTCAAATTTTATCTGCAGTATATAGTATATATTTGCAGTACTTTCAAGTTTTATGTACAGTCTACAATATATATTTGGTGTACTTTCATATTTTTTGTAAGGTATATAATATATATTTGGTGAAATTTGATATTTTATGTGCAGTATATAATACGTATTTGGTGTAATTTGATATTTTATGTACATTATATAATATGTAATTGGTGTACTTTGATATTTTATGCACATTATATAATACATATTTGGTGAAATTTGACATTTTATATACATTATGTAATGTATATTTGGTGTACTTTCATATATAATGTACAGTGTATAAAATATATTTGGTGTACTTTCACATTTTTTGTACAATGTATAATATAATATTGGTGAATTTTGATATTTTATCTACAGTATATAATATATATTAGCTGAAATTTGATATTTTATTTACAGTATATAATTTATATTTTGTCAAATTTGATATTTTAGGTATAGTGTAAAATATATATTTGGTGAAATTTGATGTTATATGCACAGTATGTAATATATATTTGGTGAAATTTGATACTTTGTATACAATATATAATATATATTTGGTGTACTTTCAAGTATTATGTACAGTATATAATATATATTTGGTGAACTCTCAGATTTTATGTACAGTATATAATATATATTTGGCGCAGTTTCTTATCTTATGTTGAGTATATGATATATATTTGGTGTACTTTCATATGTTTTGTACAGTATATAATATATATTTGGTGATATTTGATATCATATGTACAGTATATAATATATCTTTGGTGAACTTTCATATTTTATGTACAGTATATAATATATATTTCGTGAAATTTGATATTTTATATACAGTATATAACGTATATTTGGAGTACTTTCATATTTTATGTACTGTATATAATATATATTTGGTGAATTTCATATTTTATGTATAGTATATCATGTATATTTCGTGTAATTTCATATTTTGTGTACAGTATATAATATATATTTGGTGTACTTTAATATTTTATGTACAGTGTATAATATATATTTGTTGAAATTTGATATTTTATGTACAGCATTTAATATATATTTGGTGAAATTCGATATTTTATATACAGTATGTAATATATATTTGGTGTACTTTCAAATTTATCTGCCGTATATAGTATATATTTGCAGTACTTTCATATTTAATGTACAGTATATAATATATATTTGGTGTACTTTCACTTCTATGTACAGAATATAATATATAATTGCTGAAAATTCATATAATATGTACAGTATATAATATATATTTGGTGAAATTTGGTATTTTTTGTACAGTACAAAATATATATTTGGTGTACTTTCATAATTTATGTACTGTATATAATATATATTTGGTGTACTTTCATATTTTATGTACGGTATATAATATATATTTGGTGTAGTTTCATATATTATGTACAGTATATAATATATTTGTACAAATTTGATGTTTTATGTGCGTTATATAATATATATTTGGTGAAAATTTTCCTTTTATGTACTGCGTATAAAATATATTTGGTGAAATTTGATATTTTGTATACAGTACATAATATATATTTCGTGTACCTTCATATTTTATGTACAGTGTATAATATATATTTGGTGTAGTTTGATATTTTATGTACATTATATATTATATATTTGGTGAAATTTGATATTTTTTGTACAGTATATAATATATATTTGGTGTACATTCATACTATATGAAGAATATAATATATATTAGGTGAAATTTGATATTTTATGTTCAGCATATAATATATATTTGGTGAAATTTGATATTTTTGTACAGTATATAATATATATTTGGTGTACTTTCATATTTTATGTACAGTGTATTATATATATTTGGTGTACTTTCATATTTTATGTACAATATATAATATATATTTGCTGAAATTGATATATTATGTACTGTATATAATATGTATTTCGTGTACTTTGATATTGTATGTAGAGTATATAATATATATTTGGTGTACTTTGATGTTTTATGTACAGTATATATTATATATTTGGTGAAATTTGATATTTTTTGTACAGTATATAATATATATTTGGTGTACTTTCATATTATATGTACAATATAATATATATTTGGTGAAATTTGATGTTTCATGTACAGTATATAACATATATTTGGTGAAATCTGGTATGTTTTGTACAGTATATAATATATATTTGGTGAAATCTGGTATTTTATGTACAGTATATAATATATATTTGGTGAAATTTGGTATTATATCTACAGTACATAATATATATGTGGTGAAATTTGATATTTTATGTACAATGTATAATACATATTTTTAGAATTTGATATTTTATATACAGAATAAAATATATAATTGGTGTACTTTCATATTTTATGTACAGTATATGATAAATATTTGCTGAAATTTGATATTTTATGTACAGTATATAATATATCTTTAGCGTACCTTCATATTTTATGTACAGTGTTTAATATATATTTGGTGTACTTTCATATTTTATGTACAGTACATAATATATATCTGGTGTAATTTGATATTTTATGTACACTATATAAAATATATTTGATGAAATTTGATATTATATGTACAGTATATAGTATATATTTGGTGTACTTTGATATTTTAAGTACAGTATATAATATATATGGTGAAATTTGCTACTTTATATACAGTATATAATATATATTTGCTGTACTTTCATACTTTATGTACAGTATGTTATATATATTTGGTGTACTTTCTTATTTTATGTACAGTGTATGGTATATATTTGCAGAAATTTGATATTTTATGTACAGTATATAATATAAATTTGGCGTATTTTGATATTTTATGTACAATATATAATTTGTATTTAGTGAAATTTGATATTTTATACACAGTATATAATATATATCTGGTGTCCTTTCATATTTTATGTGCAGTATAAAATATATATTTGATGAAATTTGATATTTCATATACAGCATATTAAATATGTTTGGTGTACTTCCATATTTTATTTATGGTGTATAATATATATTTGCTGTACGTTCATATTTTATGCAGAGTATATAATATATATTTCCTGAAATTTGATATTTTATGTACACTATATAAAATATATTTGATGAAATTTGATATTTTATGTACAGTATATAATATATATTTGGTGTAGTTTGATATTTTAAGTACAGTATATAATACATATTTGGTAAAATTTTATATTTTATGTACAGCATAAAATATATATTTGGTGAAATTTGATATTTTTGTACAGTATTTAACATATATTTCGTGTACCTTCATATTTTATGTACAGTGTTTTATATATATTTGGTGTACTTTCATATTTTATGTACAATATATAATATATATTTGCTGAAATTTGATATGTTATGTACTGTATATAATATATATTTGGTGTACTTTGATATTTTATGTATAGTATATAATATATATTTGGTGTACTTTGATATTTTATATACAGTATATAATATATATTTGGTGTACTTTGATATTTTATGTACAGTATATAATATATATTTGGTGAAATCTGGTATTTTATGTACAGTTTATAATATATATTTGGTGAAACTTGATATTATAACTACATTATATTATAAATGTTTGGTGTACTTTTATATTTTATGTACAGTATATAATATATATTTGCTGAAATTTGATATTATATGTACAGTATATAATATAAGTTTGGTGTAATTTGATATTTTATGTATAATATATAATATATATTTGGTGAAATTTGATATTATATGTACAGAATATAATGTATATTTGGTGAAATTTCATATTTTATGTACAGTATATAATATATATTTGGGGTCCTTTCATATTTTGTGTACGGTGTTTTATATATATTTGGTGTTCTTTCAAATTTTATGTACAGTACATAGTATTTATTTGGTGTACTTTTATATTTTATGTACAGTATATAATATGTATTTGGTAAAACTCGATATTTAATGTACTGTATATAATTTATATTTGGTGTACTTTGATATTTTATGTACAGTATAAAATATCTATTTGGTGTACTTTACTATTTTATGTACAATATATAATATGTATTTGGTGTACTTTGATAATTTATGTACAGTATATAATATATATTTGGTGAAATTTGATGTTTCATGTACAGTATATAAGATATATTTGGTGTACTTTGATATTTTATGTACAGTGTATAATAATTATTTGGTGAAATTTGATATTTTATATACAGTATATAATATGTAATTGGTGAAATTTGATATTTTTGTACAGTATATAATATATATTAGGTGTACTTTCATATTTTATGTACAGTATATAATATATATTTGCAGAAATTTGATATTTTATGTACAGTATATAATATATATTTGTTGTACTTTGATATTTTATGTGCAGTATATAATATAAATTTGCTAAAATTTGATATTATATGTACAGTATATAATATATATTTGGTGAACTTTCACATTTTATGTAGAGTATATAATATATATTTGGTGAAATTTGATATTTTATATACAGTATATCATATATATTTGGTGCAGTTTCATATTTTATGTACTGCGTATAATATATATTTGGTGTACTTTAATATTTTATGTATAGTAAATCATATATATTTGTTGAAATTTGATATTTTATGTATTGTGTATAATATATATTTGGTGTAGTTTGATATATTATGTAAAGCACATAATATATATTTGGTGAAATTTAATATTATATGTACAGTTTATAATATATATTTGGTGAAATTTGATATTTTATGTACAGTAAATAATATACATTTGGTGAAATTTTATATTTTATATACAGTATATAATATATATTTGGTGTACATTCATATTTTATGTACAGTGTATAATATATATTTGGTGTAATTTCATATTTTATGTACAGTATATAATATATATTTGGTGTACTTTGAAATTTTAGGTGCAGTGTAGAATATATATTTGGTGTACTTTGATATTTTATGTACAATATATAACGTATATTTGTTGAAATTTGATATTTTATGTACAGTATATAACATATTTGTTGAAATTTGATATTATATGTACAGTATATAACATATATCAAGTGAATTTTTTTATTTTATGTAGAGTATATATCATATATTTGGTGAAATTTAATATTGTATGTGCAGTATATAACATACATTTTTAGAAATTTGATATTATATGTACAGCATATAATATATATTCAGTGAAATTTGATATTTTATGTACAGTATATATTTGTTGAACTTTGATATTTTTTATACAGTATATAATATATATTTGGTGTACTTTCATTTTTTATGTACAGTATATAATATATATTTGGTGAAATTTGATATTTTATGTGCAGTTGGAAATATATATTTGGTGAAATTTGATATTTCATGTACAGTGTATAATATATAGTTGGTGTACTTTCATATTTTTTGTACTGTGTATAATATAGATTTGGTGTATCTTCACATTTTATGTACAGTATATAATATATATTTGGTGTAGTTTCATATTTTATGTACAGTGTATAAAATATATTTGGTGTAATTTCATATCTTATGTACAGTCTATAAGATATATTTGGTGTACTTTCATATTTTATGTACAGTATATAGTATATATTTGCTGAAATTTGGTATTTTATGTACAGTATATAATATATATTTGGTGAAATTTGGTATTTTATGTACAATATATAATATAGACTTGGTGTATTTTCATATTTTATGTACAGTGTATAATATATATTTGGTGTACTTTCGTATGTTATGTACAGTATATAATACATATTTGGTGAACTTTGATATTTTATGTACAGTGTATAATACATATTTGGTGTAATTTGATATTTTATGTACACTATATATTATATATTTGGTGAAATTTGATATTTTTTGTTCAGTATATAATATATATTATATACTGAACATAAAATATCAAAATTCCACCAAATATATACATATATAAGTCTTGTTCTTTCATATTTTATGTACAGTATATAATATATATTTGGCGAAATTTGATATTTCATGTACAGTATATAATATATATTTGGTATAGTTTCATATTTTATGTTCAGTCTATAATATCTATTTGCTGTCCTTTCATATTTTATGCACAGTATATAATATATATTTGCTGAAATTTGATATTTTGTGTACAGTATATAATATATATTTGGTGAAATTTGATATTTTATGTGCAGTATATAATATATATTTGGTGTACTTTGATATTTTATATACAGTATATAACATATATTTCGTGAAATTTTATATAGTATGAACAGTATATAATATATATTTTGTGAAATTTGATATTATATGTACAGCATATAATATAAATTTGGTGAAATTTGATATTTTATGTACAGTATATAATGTATATTTGGTGTACTTTGACATTTTATGTACACTATATAATATATATTTGGTGAAATTTGATATTTTATGTATAGTATGTATCATATGTTTGGTGTACTTTCAAATTTTACCTGCAGTATATAGTATATATTTGCAATACTTTCAAGTTTTATGTACAGTCTACAATATATATTTGGTGTACTTTCATATTTTTTGTACGGTATATAATATATATTTGGTGAAATTTGATATTTTATGTGCAGTATATAATACGTATTTTGTGTAATTTGATATTTTATGTACATTATATAATATGTAATTGGTGTACTTTGATATTTTATGCACATTATATAATGTAAATTTGGTGAAATTTGATATTTTATGTACAGTGTATAATATATATTTGGTGAAATTTGACATTTTATATACATTACGTAATGTATATTTGGTGTACTTTCATATATAATGTACAGTGTATAATATATATTTGGTGTACTTTCATATTTTTTGTACAATATTTAATACAATATTGCTGAATTTTGATATTTTATCTACAGTATATAATATATATTAGCTGAAATTTGATATTTTATGTACAGTATATAATTTATATTTTGTCAAATTTGATATTTTAGATATAGTGTAAAATATATATTTGGTGAAATTTGATGTTATATGCACAGTATGTATATATATTTGGTGAAATTTGATACTTTGTATACAATATATAATATATATTTGGTGTACTTTCATGTATTATGTACAGTATATAATATATATTTGGTGCACACTCAGATTTTATGTACAGTATATAATGTATATTTGGCGCAGTTTCATATTTTATGTTGAGTATATGATATATATTTGGTGTACTTTTATATGTTTTGTACAGTATATAATATATATTTGGTGATAATTGATATCATATGTACAGTGTATAATATATCTTTGGTGTACTTTCATATTTTATGTACAGTATATAATATATATTTCGTGAAATTTGATATTTTATATACAGTATATAATGTATATTTGGAGTACTTTCATATTTTATGTACAGTATATAATATATATTTGGTGTACTTTCATATTTTATGTATAGTATATCATATATATTTCGTGTAATTTCATATTTTGTGTACAGTATATAATATATATTTGGTGTACTTTAATATTTTATATACAGTGTATAATATATATTTGCTGAAATTTGATATTTTATGTACAGTATATAATATATATTTGGTGAAATTTGATATTTTATATACAGTATGTAATATATATTTGGTGTACTTTCAAATTTATCTGCCGTATATAGTATATATTTGCAGGACTTTCATATTTTATGTACAGTATATAATATATATTTGGTGTACTTTCACATTCTATGTACAGAATATAATATATAATTGCTGAAAATTCATATATTATATACAGTATATATATACATATATACATATATGTACAGTATATAATACAGTATATAATATACAGTATATAATATATACAGTATATATTACAGTATATAATATATACAGTATATAATACAGTATATAATATATACAGTATATAATATATATTTGGTGAAATTTGATATTTTTTGTACAGTACAAAATATATATTTGGTGTACTTTCATAATTTATGTACTGTATATAATATATATTTGGTGTACTTTCATATTTTATGTACGGTATATAATACATATTTGGTGTACTTTCATATATTATGTACAGTAAATAATATATTTGTACAAATTTGATGTTTTATGTGCATTATATAATATGTATTTGGTGAAAATTTTCCTTTTATGTACAGCATATAAAATATATTTGGTGAAATTTGATATTTTGTATACAGTACATAATATATATTTCGTGTACTTTCATATTTTATGTACAGTGTATAATATATATTTGGTGTACTTTCATATTTTATGTATAGTATATAATATATATTTGCTGAAATTTGATATTTTATGTACAGTATATAATATATATTTGGTGTACTTTGATATTTTATGTATACTATATAATATATATTTGCTGAAATTTGGTATTATATGTACAGTATGAAATATATATTTGGTGAAATTTGATATTTTATGTACAGTGTGTAATATATATTTGGTGTACTTTCATATTTTATGTACAGTGTATAATATATATTTGGTGTACTTTTATATTTTATGTATAGTATATAATATATGTTTGCTGAAATTTTATGTACAGTATATAATATATATTTGGTGTACTTTCATATTTTATGTACTCTGTATAATATATACATCATGTACTTTGATATTTTATGTACAGTATGTAATATATATTTGATGAAATTTGATATTTTATGTGCAGTATATAATATATATTTGATGTACTTTGATGTTTTATGTACACTATATAATATATATTTGGTGAAATTTGTTATTTTATGTACAGTATATTATATATTTGGTGAAATTTGATATTATATGTACAGTATATAATATATATTTGGGTTACTTTCATATTCTATCTACTGTGTATAATATATATTTGGTGTACTTTCATGTTGTATGAACAGTATTTAATATATATTTGCTGAAATTTGATATTTTATGTACAGTATATAATATATATTTGGTGAAATTTGAGGTTTTATGAATAGTATATAATATAAATTTGGTGAAATTTCATACTTTTTGTAAAGTACATAATATATTTTGTGTACTTTCATATTTTATGTACAGTATATAATAAATATTTTGTGAAATTTTATATTATAAGTACAGTATATAATATATATTTGGTGAAATTTGATATTTTATGTTCTGCATATAAAATATATTTGGTGAAATTTGATACTTTATATTCACTATATAATATATATTTGGTGTACTTTCATATTTTATATGCAGTGTATAATATATATTTGGTGTATTTTCATATTTTATGTACAGTATATAATATATATTTGCTGAAATTTGATGTTTTATGTACAGTGTGTAATATATATTTGGTGAAATTTGATATTTTATGTACAGTATATAATGTATAATTTTTACTTTCATATTTTATGAACAGTCTATAATATATATTTGGTGTACTTTTATATTTTATGAACGGTATATAATATATATTTGCTGAAATTTGATATTTTATGTACAGTATATAATATATAGTTTGTTTACTTTGATATTTTATGTTCAGTGTATAATACATTTTTGGTTAAAATTTGATATTTTATATAGAGTATATAATATATATTTGGCGAAATTTGATATTTTTGTACAGTATACAAAGTATATTTGGTGTACTTTCAGATTTATGTACAGTGTATAATATATATTATGTGTACTTTCATATTTTATGTACCATAGATAATATATATTTGGTGTACTTTGATATTTTATGTACAGTTTATAACATGTATTGGGAAATTTGATATTGTATGTACAGTATATAATGTATATTTTGTGAAATTTGATATTATATGTACAGCATATATTATATATTTGGTGAAATTTGATATTTTAGTTACAGTATATAATATATATTTGGTGAAATTTGATATTTTATATGCAGTAGATAATATATATTTGGTGTACTTTCGTATTTTATGTACTCTGTATAATATATATTTCGTGTACTTTGATATTTAATGTACAGTATGTGATATATATTTGCTGAAATTTGATATTTTATGTACAGTATATAATATATATTTGGTGTACTTTCATATTTTATACACTGTCTATAATATATATTTGGTGTAGTATGATATTTTATGTAGAGTATATAACATATATTTGCTGAAATTTGATGTTTTATGTACAGTATATAATATATATTTTGTGAAATTTGATATTTTATGTGTGGTATATAGTATATTTTTGGTGATATTTGATATTTTGTGTACACTATATAATATATATTTGGTTTGCTTTCACATTGTATTTAGAGTATATAATATATATTTGATGTACTTTCATATTTTATGTACAGTATATAATATATATTTGGTGTACTTTCATATATTATATACAGTATATAATATATTTGCACAAGTTTTATATTTCATATACAATATATAATACATTTTGAGAAATTTGATATTATAACATACATTTTGAGAAATTTTATATTATATGTACAGCATATAATATATATTTTTTCAAATTTGATATTTTATGTACAGTTTATATTTGGTGAACTTTGATATTTTTATGCCGTATATAATATATATTTGGTGTACTTTCATATTTAATGTACAGTGTATAATATACATTTCGTGTACTTTCATATTTTATATACATGTACAGCATATAATATATATTTGGTTAAATTTGATATTTTATTTACAGTATATAATACATATTTGGTGAAATTTGATATTTTATATACAGTATATAATATGTATTTGGTGTACTTTCATATTTTATGTACTGTGTATATTATATATTTGGTGAAATTTGGTATTTCATGTACAGTATATAATATATATTTGGTTTACTTTCATATTTTATGTACAGTCTATAATATATATTTGGTGCTCTTTCATATTTTATGAACAGTATATAATATATATTTGCTAAAATTTAATATTTCATGTACGCTATAAAATATATACTTGGTGAAATTTGATGTTTTATGTACAGCATATAATATAAATTTTGTGTAATTTCATACTTTTTATACAGTATATAATATATATTGGGTTTACTTTCATATTTTATCTACAGTATATAATATATATTTGGTAAAATTTGATATTATAAGTACAGTATATAATATGTATTTGTTGAAATTTGATATTTTATGAACAGTATATAATATATATTTGATGAAATTTGATACATTATATTCAGTATATAATATATATTTGGTGTACTTTCATATTTTATGTACAGTATATATTATATATTTGTTGTACTTTGATATTTTATGTAGAGTTTATAACATGTATTTGGTGAAATTTGATATTGTATGTACAGTATATAATATATATGTTGGGAAATTTGATATCATATGTACAGCATATAATATATATTTGGTGAAATTTGATAATTTAGTTACAGTATTTAATATATATTTGGTGAAATTTGATATTTTATATACAGTATATAATATAGATTTGGTGTACTTTCACATTTTAAGTACAGTATATAATATATATTTGGTGTACTTTCATATTTTATGTACAGTGTAAAATATATATTTGGTGTACTTTCATATTTTATGTACAGTATATGATATATATTTGCTGAAATTTGATATTTTATGCACAGTATATAATATATATTTGGTGTACTTTCATATTTTATGTACAGTGTATAATATATATTTGGTGTACTTTTATATTTTATGTATAGTATATAATATATGTTTGCTGAAATTTTATGTACAGTATATAATATATATTTGGTGTACTTTCATATTTTATGTCCTCTGTATAATATATACATCATGTACTTTGATATTTTATGTAAAGTATGTTATATATATTTGATGAAATTTGATATTTTATGTGCAGTATATAATATATATTTGATGTACTTTGATGTTTTATGTACACCATATAATATATATTTGGTGAAATTTGATATTTTATGTACAGTATATTATATATTTGGTGAAATTTGATATTATATGTACAGTATATAATATATATTTGGGTTACTTTCATATTCTATCTACTGTGTATAATATATATTTGGTGTACTTTCATGTTGTATGAACAGTATTTAATATATATTTGCTGAAATTTGATATTTTATGTACAGTATATAATATATATTTGGTGAAATTTGAGGTTTTATGAATAGTATATAATATAAATTTGGTGAAATTTCATACTTTTTGTAAAGTACATAATATATTTTGTGTACTTTCATATTTTATGTACAGTATATAATAAATATTTTGTGAAATTTTATATTATAAGTACAGTATATAATATATATTTGGTGAAATTTGATATTTTATGTTCTGCATATAAAATATATTTGGTGAAATTTGATACTTTATATTCACTATATAATATATATTTGGTGTACTTTCATATTTTATATGCAGTGTATAATATATATTTGGTGTATTTTCATATTTTATGTACAGTATATAATATATATATGCTGAAATTTGATGTTTTATGTACAGTGTGTAATATATATTTGGTGAAATTTGATATTTTATGTACAGTATATAATGTATAATTTTTACTTTCATATTTTATGAACAGTCTATAATATATATTTGGTGTACTTTTATATTTTATGAACGGTATATAATATACATTTGCTGAAATTTGATATTTTATGTACAGTATATAATATATAGTTTGTGTACTTTGATATTTTATGTTCAGTGTATAATACATTTTTGGTTAAAATTTGATATTTTATATAGAGTATATAATATATATTTGGCGAAATTTGATATTTTTGTACAGTATACAAAGTATATTTGGTGTACTTTCAGATTTATGTACAGTGTATAATATATATTATGTGTACTTTCATATTTTATGTACCATAGATAATATATATTTGGTGTACTTTGATATTTTATGTACAGTTTATAACATGTATTGGGAAATTTGATATTGTATGTACAGTATATAATGTATATTTTGTGAAATTTGATATTATATGTACAGCATATATTATACATTTGGTGAAATTTGATATTTTAGTTACAGTATATAATATATATTTGGTGAAATTTGATATTTTATATGCAGTATATAATATATATTTGGTGTACTTTCGTATTTTATGTACTCTGTATAATATATATTTCGTGTACTTTGATATTTTATGTACAGTATGTGATATATATTTGCTGAAATTTGATATTTTATGTACAGTATATAATATATATTTGGTGTACTTTCATATTTTATGTACAGTGTATAATATATATTTGGTGTACTTTTTTATTTTATGTATAGTATATAATATATGTTTGCTGAAATTTTATGTACAGTATATAATATATATTTGGTGTACTTTCATATTTTATGTACTCTGTATAATATATACATCATGTACTTTGATATTTTATGTACAGTATGTAATATATATTTGATGAAATTTGATATTTTATGTGCAGTATATAATATATATTTGATGTACTTTGATGTTTTATGTACACTATATAATATATATTTGGTGAAATTTGTTATTTTATGTACAGTATATTATATATTTGGTGAAATTTGATATTATATGTACAGTATATAATATATATTTGGGTTACTTTCATATTCTATCTACTGTGTATAATATATATTTGGTGTACTTTCATGTTGTATGAACAGTATTTAATATATATTTGCTGAAATTTGATATTTTATGTACAGTATATAATATATATTTGGTGAAATTTGAGGTTTTATGAATAGTATATAATATAAATTTGGTGAAATTTCATACTTTTTGTAAAGTACATAATATATTTTGTGTACTTTCATATTTTATGTACAGTATATAATAAATATTTTGTGAAATTTTATATTATAAGTACAGTATATAATATATATTTGGTGAAATTTGATATTTTATGTTCTGCATATAAAATATATTTGGTGAAATTTGATACTTTATATTCACTATATAATATATATTTGGTGTACTTTCATATTTTATATGCAGTGTATAATATATATTTGGTGTATTTTCATATTTTATGTACAGTATATAATATATATTTGCTGAAATTTGATGTTTTATGTACAGTGTGTAATATATATTTGGTGAAATTTGATATTTTATGTACAGTATATAATGTATAATTTTTACTTTCATATTTTATGAACAGTCTATAATATATATTTGGTGTACTTTTATATTTTATGAACGGTATATAATATATATTTGCTGAAATTTGATATTTTATGTACAGTATATAATATATAGTTTGTTTACTTTGATATTTTATGTTCAGTGTATAATACATTTTTGGTTAAAATTTGATATTTTATATAGAGTATATAATATATATTTGGCGAAATTTGATATTTTTGTACAGTATACAAAGTATATTTGGTGTACTTTCAGATTTATGTACAGTGTATAATATATATTATGTGTACTTTCATATTTTATGTACCATAGATAATATATATTTGGTGTACTTTGATATTTTATGTACAGTTTATAACATGTATTGGGAAATTTGATATTGTATGTACAGTATATAATGTATATTTTGTGAAATTTGATATTATATGTACAGCATATATTATATATTTGGTGAAATTTGATATTTTAGTTACAGTATATAATATATATTTGGTGAAATTTGATATTTTATATGCAGTATATAATATATATTTGGTGTACTTTCGTATTTTATGTACTCTGTATAATATATATTTCGTGTACTTTGATATTTTATGTACAGTATGTGATATATATTTGCTGAAATTTGATATTTTATGTACAGTATATAATATATATTTGGTGTACTTTCATATTTTATACACTGTCTATAATATATATTTGGTGTAGTATGATATTTTATGTAGAGTATATAACATATATTTGCTGAAATTTGATGTTTTATGTACAGTATATAATATATATTTTGTGAAATTTGATATTTTATGTGTGGTATATAGTATATTTTTGGTGATATTTGATATTTTGTGTACACTATATAATATATATTTGGTTTGCTTTCACATTGTATTTAGAGTATATAATATATATTTGATGTACTTTCATATTTTATGTACAGTATATAATATATATTTGGTGTACTTTCATATATTATATACAGTATATAATATATTTGCACAAGTTTTATATTTCATATACAATATATAATACATTTTGAGAAATTTGATATTATAACATACATTTTGAGAAATTTTATATTATATGTACAGCATATAATATATATTTTTTCAAATTTGATATTTTATGTACAGTTTATATTTGGTGAACTTTGATATTTTTATGCCGTATATAATATATATTTGGTGTACTTTCATATTTAATGTACAGTGTATAATATACATTTCGTGTACTTTCATATTTTATATACATGTACAGCATATAATATATATTTGGTTAAATTTGATATTTTATTTACAGTATATAATACATATTTGGTGAAATTTGATATTTTATATACAGTATATAATATGTATTTGGTGTACTTTCATATTTTATGTACTGTGTATATTATATATTTGGTGAAATTTGGTATTTCATGTACAGTATATAATATATATTTGGTTTACTTTCATATTTTATGTACAGTCTATAATATATATTTGGTGCTCTTTCATATTTTATGAACAGTATATAATATATATTTGCTAAAATTTAATATTTCATGTACGCTATAAAATATATACTTGGTGAAATTTGATGTTTTTTGTACACCATATAATATAAATTTTGTGTAATTTCATACTTTTTATACAGTATATAATATATATTGGGTTTACTTTCATATTTTATCTACAGTATATAATATATATTTGGTAAAATTTGATATTATAAGTACAGTATATAATATGTATTTGGTGAAATTTGATATTTTATGAACAGTATATAATATATATTTGATGAAATTTGATACATTATATTCAGTATATAATATATATTTGGTGTACTTTCATATTTTATGTACAGTATATATTATATATTTGTTGTACTTTGATATTTTATGTAGAGTTTATAACATGTATTTGGTGAAATTTGATATTGTATGTACAGTATATAATATATATGTTGGGAAATTTGATATCATATGTACAGCATATAATATATATTTGGTGAAATTTGATAATTTAGTTACAGTATTTAATATATATTTGGTGAAATTTGATATTTTATATACAGTATATAATATAGATTTGGTGTACTTTCACATTTTAAGTACAGTATATAATATATATTTGGTGTACTTTCATATTTTATGTACAGTGTAAAATATATATTTGGTGTACTTTCATATTTTATGTACAGTATATGATATATATTTGCTGAAATTTGATATTTTATGCACAGTATATAATATATATTTGGTGTATTTTCATATTTTATGTACAGTGTATAATATATATTTGGTGTACTTTTATATTTTATGTATAGTATATAATATATGTTTGCTGAAATTTTATGTACAGTATATAATATATATTTGGTGTACTTTCATATTTTATGTACTCTGTATAATATATACATCATGTACTTTGATATTTTATGTACAGTATGTAATATATATTTGATGAAATTTGATATTTTATGTGCAGTATATAATATATATTTGATGTACTTTGATGTTTTATGTACACTATATAATATATATTTGGTGAAATTTGATATTTTATGTACAGTATATTATGTATTTGGTGAAATTTGATATTATATGTACAGTATATAATATATATTTGGGTTACTTTCATATTCTATCTACTGTGTATAATATATATTTGGTGTACTTTCATGTTGTATGAACAGTATTTAATATATATTTGCTGAAATTTGATATTTTATGTACAGTATATAATATATATTTGGTGAAATTTGAGGTTTTATGAATAGTATATAATATAAATTTGGTGAAATTTCATACTTTTTGTAAAGTACATAATATATTTTGTGTACTTTCATATTTTATGTACAGTATATAATAAAAATTTTGTGAAATTTTATATTATAAGTACAGTATATAATATATATTTGGTGAAATTTGATATTTTATGTTCTGCATATAAAATATATTTGGTGAAATTTGATACTTTATATTCACTATATAATATATATTTGGTGTACTTTCATATTTTATATGCAGTGTATAATATATATTTGGTGTATTTTCATATTTTATGTACAGTATATAATATATATTTGCTGAAATTTGATGTTTTATGTACAGTGTGTAATATATATTTGGTGAAATTTGATATTTTATGTACAGTATATAATATGAATTTGGTGTGCTTTGATACTTTATGTACAGTATATAATATATATTCGGTGAAACTTGATATTTTATGTACAGTATATAATACATATTTGGTGTACTTTCACATTTTATGTACAGTCTATAATATATATTAGGTGTACTTTCCTATTTTATGTACAGTATATAATATATAATTGCTGAAATTTGATATTTTATGTACAGTAAACAATATATATTTCGTGTACTTTGATATTTCTTGTACAGTATATAATATATATTTGGTGTACTTTCATATTTTATGTATAGTATATAATATATGTTTGGTGAAATTTGATATTTTATGTACAGTATATAACATGTATTTGGTTCATTTTGATTTTTCATGTACAGTGTATAATATTTATTTGGTGTACTTTGATATTTTTTGTAAAGTATTTAATAAATATTTGGTGAAATTTGATATAAAATGTTCAGTGTATAATATGTGTTTGGTGAAATTTGTTATTTTATGTACAGTATATAATAAATATTTGGTGACATTTGATATTTTATGCCCAGTATATAATACATATTTGGTGTAGTTTCATATTTTATGTATAGTGTATAATATATATTTGGTGTACTTTCATATTTTATGTACAGTATATAATATATATTTGGTGAAATTTGATATTATATGTACAGTATATAACATATATTTGATGAAATTTGTTATTTTATGTACAGTATATAATATATATTTGGTGAAATTTGATATTTTATATACAGTATATAATATATATTTGGTGTACTTTCATATTTTATGTACAGTGCATAATATATATTTGGTTTACTTTAATATTTTATGTACAATATATAATATATATCGGCTGAAATTTGATAATTTATGTACAGTATATAATACATATTTGGTGTACTTTCATATTTTATGTACAGTACATAGTATTTATTTGGTGTACTTTTATATTTTATGTACAGTATATAATATGTATTTGGTAAAATTTGATATTTAATGTACAGTATATAATTTACATTTGGTGTACTTTGATATTTTATGTACAGTATAAAATATCTATTTGGTGTACTTTGATATTTTAAGAACAGTATATAATACATATTTGGTGAAATTTGATATTTTATGTACAGTAAATAATATATATTTTGTGTATTTTCTTATTTTATTTTCAGTGTATAATATATATTTGGTGTACTTTCATATTTTATGTACAGCATATAATATAGATTTGGTGTACTTTGGTATTTTATGTACAGTATATAATATATATATGGTGAAATTTGATATTTTATATGCAGTATATAATAAGTATCTGGTGTACTTTCATATTATATATACAGTAGGTTATATATATTTGGTGTACTTTCTCATTTTATGTACAGTATATAATATATATTTGGTGTACTTTGATATTTTATGTACAGTATATACTATGTATTTGGTGAAATTT
The DNA here is from genome assembly GCF_029281585.2 of Gorilla gorilla gorilla. NCBI lineage: Eukaryota > Metazoa > Chordata > Mammalia > Primates > Hominidae > Gorilla > Gorilla gorilla. Next base: position 62,175,041 of record NC_073239.2, read on the forward strand.
GATATTTTATATACAGTATATAATATATATCTTGTGTTCTTTCATATTTTATGTACAGTATAAAATATGTGTTTGGTGAAATTTGATATTTCATATACAGTATATTATATATGTTTGGTGTACTTCTGTATCTTATTTACAGTGTATAATATATATTTGCTGTATGTTCATATTTAATGTAGAGTATATAATATATATTTCCTGAAATTTGATAAATATATCTTATATACTGTGCAAAAACTATCAAAGTACACCCAACGTATATTAATCACTGCAAATGAAAAATCAAAATAAACCAAATACATGTTATATACTGTACATAAAATATCGAATTTCACCAAACATATATTATCTACTTTACATAAAATATGAAAGTACACCAAATATATATTATATACTGTACAAGAAATATCAAAGTATAAGAAATATTTTTATTTTATATACAGCATACAATATATATTTCGCATACTTTCATATTTTATGTGCAGTGTATAATATATATTTGGTGTACTTTCATATTTTATGTACGGTATATAATATATATTTGGTGAAATTTGATATTTTTTGTTCAGTATATAACATATATTTGATGTACTTTGATATTTTATGTACAGTATAAAATATAAATTTCGTGTACTTTGATATTTTACGTACCGTAAAATATACATTTGGTGAAATTTGATATTTTAAGTACAGTATATAATATATATTTGCTGAAGTTTGATATTTTATTTACTGCATATAATATATATTTGGTGAAATTTGATATTTCATACACAGAATATAATATATATTTCGTGTACTTTCATATTTTATGTACAGTATATAATATATATTTGGTGAAATTCGATATTTTATGTACAGTAAATAATATATATGTGGTGAAATTTGATATTTTATATACAGTATATAATACTGTACATATTTCAAATTTCACCTAATAAGTATTATATAGTATACATAAAATATCAAATTTCACCAAATGTATATTACATACTGTACATAAAATATCATAGTTCCCAAATGTATATTATACACTGCACATAAAATATGAATGTATTCCAAGAATATTCTACAAACCTTATATAAAATACCAGATTTCTCTAAATATATATTATATACTGCAGATATAATAATAAATATCACCAAATATATAATATATACTATACTTAAAATATCAAATTTCACCAAATATATATTATATACTGTACATATAATATGAAATTTCACTAAATATATATTAAATACTGTGCATAAAATATCAAATTTCACCAAATATATATTATATTCTGTACATAAAATACCAAATTTCAACAAATATATATTATATACTGTACATAAAATATGAAAGTACAAAAATATAAATTATATACTGTACAAAAAATATCAAATTTCACCAAATATATATTATATACTGTACATAAAATATGAAAGTACACCAAATATATATTATACACCATTCATAAAATATGAAAGTACACCACATATATACTAAATACTGTACAAAAAATATCAAATTTCACCAAATATATCTTATATAATGTACATAAAATATCAAAGTACACCAAATATATATTATTCACTGTACATAAAAAATCAAAATACACCAAATATATGTTATATACTGTACATAAAATATCAAATTTCACCAAACATATATTATATACTGAACATAAAATATGAAAGTACAACAAATATATATTATATACTGTACAAAAAATATCAAAGTACACGAAATATATAATATATACTGTACATAAAATATCAAATTTCAGCAAATATATATTATATACTGTACATAAAATATGAAAGTACACCTAATATATATTATATACTGTATATAAAATACAAAATTTCACCTAATATGTATTATGTACTATTCATAAAATATCAAATTTCACCAAGTGTATATTATATACTGTACATAAAATATCATAGTAAACCAAATGTATATTATACACTGTACATAATATATGAAAGCATAAAAATATATTTTATATACCTTATATAAAATACCTGATTTCTCTAAATATATATTATACACTGCACATATAATAACAAATTTCACCAAATATATACTATATACTATACATAAAATATCAAATTTCACCACATATATATTATATACTGTGCATAAATTATCAAATTTCAGCAAATATATATTATATACTGTACATAAAATATCAAATTTCACCAAATGTATATTATATACAGTACATAAAATATCAAACTACACCAAATATATATTATAAACTGTGCAGAAAATATCAAATTTCACCAAATATATATTATATACTGTACATAAAATAAGAAAGTACACCAAATAAGTACTATATACTGTACAAAAATTATGAAATTTCACCAAATATATGTTATATAATGTTCATAAAATATGAACAGTATTTGTGCAAATATATTATATACTGTATATAATATATGACAGTACACCAAATATATATTATATACTGTACATAAAATATGAAAGTACATCAAATATATATTATATACTCTAAATACAATGTGAAAGCAAACCAAATATATATTATATAGTGTACACAAAATATCAAATATCACAAAAAATATACTGTATACCACACATAAAATATCAAATTTCACAAAATATATATTAGATACTGTACATAAAACATCAAATTTCATCAAATATATGTTATATACTCTACATAAAATATCATACTACATCAAATATATATTATAGACAGTGTATAAAATATGAAAGTACACCAAATATATATTATATACTGTACATAAAATATCAAATTTCAGCAAATATATAACACATACTGTACATAAAATATCAAAGTACACGAAATATATATTATACAGAGTACATAAAATACGAAAGTACACCAAATATATATTATATACTGCATATAAAATATCAAATTTCACCAAATATATATTATATACTGTAACTAAAATATCAAATTTCACCAAATATATAATATATGCTGTACATATAATATCAAATTTCACAAAATATACATTATATACTGTACATACAATATCAAATTTCCCCAAATACATGTTATAAACTGTACATATAATATCAAAGTACACCAAATACATATTATATATGGTACATAAAATATGAAAGTACACATAATATATATTATGCACTGTACATAAATCTGAAAGTACACGAAATATACTTTGCATACTGTACAAAAATATCAAATTTCGCCAAATATATACTATATACTGTATATAAAATATCAAATTTTATCCAAAAATGTATTATACACTGAACATAAAATATCAAAGTACACCAACTATATATTATATACTGTACATAAAATATCAAATTTCAGCAAATATATATTATATACCGTTCATAAAATATAAAAGTACACCAAATATATATTATAGACTGTTCCTAAAATATGAAAGTAAAAAAATATACATTATATACTGTACATAAAATATCAAATTTCACCAAATATATATTTCATAATGTACATATAATACCAAATTTCAGCAAATATGTATTATATAGAATACATAAAATATCAAAGTACACCAAATATATATTATATACTGTACATAAAATATCAAATTTCAGCAAATATATATTATATACTGTACATAAATATGAAAGTACACCAAATATATATAATATACTGTACTTATAATATCAAATCTCACCAAATATATATTATGTACTGTACATAAAATATGAAAGTACACGAAATATATATTATGTACTGTATACAAAATATCAAATTTCACCAAATATATTTTATATACTGTACATAAAAGGAAAATTTTCACCAAATATATATTATATAATGCACATAAAACATCAAATTTGTACAAATATATTATATACTGTACATAATATATGAAAGTACACTAAATATATATTATATACCGTACATAAAATATGAAAGTACACCAAATATATATTATACACAGTACATAAATTATGAAAGTACACCAAATACATATTTTGTACTGTACAAAAAATATCAAATTTCACCAAATATATATTATATACTGTACATAAAATATGAAAGTCCTGCAAATATATACTATATACGGCAGATAAATTTGAAAGTACACCAAATATATATTACATACTGTATATAAAATATCAAATTTCACCAAATATATATTATATACTGTACATAAAATATCAAATTTCAACAAATATATATTATACACTGTACATAAAATATTAAAGTACACCAAATATATATTATATACTGTACACAAAATATGAAATTACACGAAATATATATGATATACTATACATAAAATGTGAAAGTACACCAAATATATATTATATACTGTACATAAAATATGAAAGTACTCCAAATATACATTATATACTGTATATAATATATCAAATTTCACCAAATATATATTATATACTGTACATAAAATATGAAAGTACACCAAAGATATATTATATAGTGTACATATGATATCAAATATCACCAAATATATATTATATACTGTACAAAACATATGAAAGTACACCAAATATATATCATATACTCAACATAAAATATGAAACTGCGGCAAATATATATTATATACTGTACATAAAATCTGAGAGTGCACCAAATATATATTATATACTGTACTTAAAACATGAAAGTACACCAAATATATATTATATATTGTATACAAAGTACCAAATTTCACCAAATATATATTACATACTGTGCATATAACATCAAATTTCACCAAATACATATTTTACACTATACCTAAAATATCAAATTTGACAAAATATAAATTATATACTGTACATAAAATATCAAATTTCAGCTAATATATATTATATACTGTAGTTAAATATCAAAATTCCCCAATATTATATTATACATTGTACAAAAAATATGAAAGTTCACCAAATATATTTTATACACTGTACGATATATATGAAAGTACACCAAATATACATTACATAATGTATATAAGATGTCAAATTTCACCAAATATATATTATACACTGTACATAAAATATCAAATTTCACCAAATATATATTATATAATGTGCATAAAATATCAAAGTACACCAATTACATATTATATAATGTACATAAAATATCAAATTACACCAAATACGTATTATACACTGCACATAAAATATCAAATTTCACCAAATATATTTTATATACTGTACATAAAAGGAAAATTTTCACCAAATATATATTATATAATGCACATAAAACATCAAATTTGTACAAATATATTATATACTGTACATAATATATGAAAGTACACTAAATATATATTATATACCGTACATAAAATATGAAAGTACACCAAATATATATTATATACAGTACATAAATTATGAAAGTACACCAAATACATATTTTGTACTGTACAAAAAATATCAAATTTCACCAAATATATATTATATACTGTACATAAAATATGAAAGTCCTGCAAATATATACTATATACGGCAGATAAATTTGAAAGTACACCAAATATATATTACATACTGTATATAAAATATCAAATTTCACCAAATATATATTATATACTGTACATAAAATATCAAATTTCAACAAATATATATTATACACTGTACATAAAATATTAAAGTACACCAAATATATATTATATACTGTACACAAAATATGAAATTACACGAAATATATATGATATACTATACATAAAATGTGAAAGTACACCAAATATATATTATATACTGTACATAAAATATGAAAGTACTCCAAATATACATTATATACTGTATATAATATATCAAATTTCACCAAATATATATTATATACTGTACATAAAATATGAAAGTACACCAAAGATATATTATATAGTGTACATATGATATCAAATATCACCAAATATATATTATATACTGTACAAAACATATGAAAGTACACCAAATATATATCATATACTCAACATAAAATATGAAACTGCGGCAAATATATATTATATACTGTACATAAAATCTGAGAGTGCACCAAATATATATTATATACTGTACTTAAAACATGAAAGTACACCAAATATATATTATATATTGTATACAAAGTACCAAATTTCACCAAATATATATTACATACTGTGCATATAACATCAAATTTCACCAAATACATATTTTACACTATACCTAAAATATCAAATTTGACAAAATATAAATTATATACTGTACATAAAATATCAAATTTCAGCTAATATATATTATATACTGTAGTTAAATATCAAAATTCCCCAATATTATATTATACATTGTACAAAAAATATGAAAGTTCACCAAATATATTTTATACACTGTACGATATATATGAAAGTACACCAAATATACATTACATAATGTATATAAGATGTCAAATTTCACCAAATATATATTATACACTGTACATAAAATATCAAATTTCACCAAATATATATTATATAATGTGCATAAAATATCAAAGTACACCAATTACATATTATATAATGTACATAAAATATCAAATTACACCAAATACGTATTATACACTGCACATAAAATATCAAATTTCACCAAATATATTTTATATACTGTACATAAAAGGAAAATTTTCACCAAATATATATTATATAATGCACATAAAACATCAAATTTGTACAAATATATTATATACTGTACATAATATATGAAAGTACACTAAATATATATTATATACCGTACATAAAATATGAAAGTACACCAAATATATATTATATACAGTACATAAATTATGAAAGTACACCAAATACATATTTTGTACTGTACAAAAAATATCAAATTTCACCAAATATATATTATATACTGTACATAAAATATGAAAGTCCTGCAAATATATACTATATACGGCAGATAAATTTGAAAGTACACCAAATATATATTACATACTGTATATAAAATATCAAATTTCACCAAATATATATTATATACTGTACATAAAATATCAAATTTCAACAAATATATATTATACACTGTACATAAAATATTAAAGTACACCAAATATATATTATATACTGTACACAAAATATGAAATTACACGAAATATATATGATATACTATACATAAAATGTGAAAGTACACCAAATATATATTATATACTGTACATAAAATATGAAAGTACTCCAAATATACATTATATACTGTATATAATATATCAAATTTCACCAAATATATATTATATACTGTACATAAAATATGAAAGTACACCAAAGATATATTATATAGTGTACATATGATATCAAATATCACCAAATATATATTATATACTGTACAAAACATATGAAAGTACACCAAATATATATCATATACTCAACATAAAATATGAAACTGCGGCAAATATATATTATATACTGTACATAAAATCTGAGAGTGCACCAAATATATATTATATACTGTACTTAAAACATGAAAGTACACCAAATATATATTATATATTGTATACAAAGTACCAAATTTCACCAAATATATATTACATACTGTGCATATAACATCAAATTTCACCAAATACATATTTTACACTATACCTAAAATATCAAATTTGACAAAATATAAATTATATACTGTACATAAAATATCAAATTTCAGCTAATATATATTATATACTGTAGTTAAATATCAAAATTCCCCAATATTATATTATACATTGTACAAAAAATATGAAAGTTCACCAAATATATTTTATACACTGTACGATATATATGAAAGTACACCAAATATACATTACATAATGTATATAAGATGTCAAATTTCACCAAATATATATTATACACTGTACATAAAATATCAAATTTCACCAAATATATATTATATAATGTGCATAAAATATCAAAGTACACCAATTACATATTATATAATGTACATAAAATATCAAATTACACCAAATACGTATTATACACTGCACATAAAATATCAAATTTCACCATATATATATTATATACCGTACAAAAAATATGAAAGTACACCAAATATATATTGTAGACTGTACATAAAACTTGAAAGTACTGCAAATATATAATATATACTGCAGATAAAATTTGAAAGTACACCAAACATATAATACATACTATACATAAAATATCAAATTTCACCAAATATATATTATACACTGTACATAAAATATGAAAGTACACCAAATATATATTATAGACTGTATATAAAAAATGAAAGTACACGAAATATATATTATATACTGAACAAAAATACCAAATTTCACCAAATATATCTTATATACTGTACATTAAATATCAAATTTCACCAAATATGTAATACATACTGTACTTAAAATATCAAAGTACACCAAATATATATTATATACTATACATAAAATATCAAATTTCACCAAGTATAATTTGTATAGTGTACATGAAATATCAAAGTACCCCAAATATATATCATATACAGTACATAAAATATGAAAGTACACCAAATATATTTTATGTACTGTACAAGAATTATCAAATTTCACCAAATATATATTATATACCGTACATAATATATGAAAGTACACCAAATATATATTATACACTGTACATAAAATATCTAATTTCACCAATTATATATTATATACTTGTCATAAAACATCAAATTTCACGAAATATATATTATATACTTTACATAAAATATCAGCTTCCAGGAAATATATACAATATACTGCACATAAAATTTGAACGAACACCAAATATATGGTATACACTGGACATAAAATATGAAAGTACACCAAACATATATTGTATACTGTATATAAAACAACAAATTTCACCAAATATATATTTTATACTGTACATAAAATATCAAAGTACACCAAATATACATTATATGCTGTATATAAAATATGAAAGTACACCAAATATATATTATAGACAGTACATAAAATATGAAAGTACACCAAATATATATTATATACTGTACAAAAATATCAAATTTCACCAAATATATATTATATGCTGTACATAAAATATCAAATTTCACCAAATATGTATTATATACTGTACTTAAAATATCAAAGTACACCAAATATATTTTATATACTGTACATAAAATATCAAAGTACACCAAATATATATTATATACTGTACATAAAATATCAAATTTCACCAAGTATAATTTATATAGTGTACATGAAATATCAACGTACACCAAATATATATCAAATACAGTACATAAAATATGAAATTACACCAAATATATTTTATATACTCTACAAGAACTATCAAATTTCACCAAATATATATTATATACCGTACATAAAATATGAAATTACACCAAATATATATTATACACTGTACATAAAATATCAAATTTCAGCAAATATATATTATATACTGTACATAAATATGAAAGTACACCAAATATATATAATATACTGTACTTATATCAAATTTCACAAAATATATATTATATACTGTACAAAAAATATCAAATTTCACCAAATATATAATATATACTGTACATAAAATATCAAAGTACACCAAATATATATTATATACTGTACATAAAATATCAAAGTACACCAAATATATATTATACAGTACATAATATATCAAATTTCAGCAAATATATATTATAGACTGTATATAAAATATGAAGGTGCACTGAATATATATTATACACTGTACATAAAATATGAAAGCACACCAAATATATATTTTATTCTGTATATAAAATATAAAATTCTAAAAATATGTATTATATATTGTACATAAAATATCAAATTTCACCACATATATATTATATACTGTAGATATAATACGAAATTTCACCAAATATATATTATATACTATACATAAAATACCAGATTTCACCAAATATATATTATAAACTGTACATAAAATACCAGATTTCACCAAATATATGTTCTATACTGTACATAAAAGATCAAATTTCACCAAATATATATTATATACTGTACATAAAATATCAAATTTCACCAAATATATATTATATTGTACATATAATATTAAAGTACATCAAATATATATTATATACTGTACAAAAAATATCAAATTTCACCAAATATATAATATATACTGTACATAAAATATCAAAGTACACCAAATATATATAATATACTGTACATAAAATATCAAATACACGAAATATATATTATATACAGTACATAATATATCAAATTTCAGCAAATATATATTATATATTGTACATAAAATATGAAAGTACACCAAATATATATAATACACTATACATAAAATATGAAGGTACACGAAATATATGTTAAATACTGTACAAAAATATCAAATTTCACCAAATATATATTATATGCTGTACATAAAATATCAAATTTTACCAAATATGTATTGTATACTGTACTTAAAATATCAAAGTACACCAAATATATATTATATACTGTACATAAAATATCAAATTTCATCAAATATATTTTATATAGTGTACATAAAATATCAAATTTCAGGAAATATATATTATATACTCTACATAAAATATGAACGTACAGCAAATATATATTATACACTATAAATAAAATATGGAAGTACACCAAACATATTTAATATGCTGTATATGAAATATCAAATTTCATCAAACATATATTTTATACTGCACATAAAATATGAAAAGACACCAGATATATATTATATACTGTGTATAAAATATCAAATTTCACTAAATACAAATTATATATTGTACATAAAATATCAAAATACACCAAATATATATTATATACTGTACATAAAATATCAAATTTCTGGAAATATATATCATATACTGTACATAAAATAAGAAAGTACACCAAATATATATAACATACTGTACATAAAATATGAAATTACAGCAAATATATATTATATACTGTATATGAAGTAGCAAATTTCACCATATATATTATATACTGTACTTAAAATATCAAAGTACACCAAATATATACTATATACTGTAAATAAAATATCAAATTTCATCAAATATATTTTATATAGTGTACATAAAATATCAAAGTACACCAAATATATACTATGTACTGTAAATAAAATATGAAAGTACACCAAATATATATTAAACACTGTACATAAAATATGAAGGTACACCAAAGATATATTATATACTGTACATAAAATACCAAATTTCAGCAAATATTTATTATATACTGTACATAAAATATGAAAGTACACCAAATATATATTTTATTCTGTATTTAAAATATCAAATTCTAAAAATATGTATTTTATAATTTACATAAAATATCAAATTTCACCACATATATATTATATGCTGTAGATATCATACCAAATTTCACCAAATATATATTATATACTATACATAAAATACCAGATTTCACCAAATATATATTATATACTGTACATAAAATACCAGATTTCACCAAATATATGTTATATACTGTACATAAAACATCAAATTTCACCAAATATATATTATATTGTACATATAATATGAAAGTGCACCAATTATATATTATATACTGTACAAAAAATATCAAATTTCACCAAATATATAATATATACTGTACATAAAACATCAAAGTACACCAAATATATATTATATACTCTACATACAATATCAAAGTACACGAAATACATATTATATACAGTACATAATATATCAAATTTCAGCAAATATATATTATATATTGTACATAAAATATGAAAGTACACCAAATATATATAATACACTGTACATAAAATATGAAAGTACACCAAATATATATTATATACTGCACAAAAATATCAAATTTCACCAAATATATATTATATGCTGAACATAAAATATCAAATTTCACCTAATATATATTATATTGTACATATAGTATGAAAGTACACCAAATATATATTATATACTGTACAAAAAATATCAAATTTCACCAAATATATAATATATACTGTACATAAAATATCAAACTACACCAAACACATATTATATACTGTATATAAAATATGAAAGTACACGAAATATATATTATATAGAGTACATAATATATCAAATTTCAGCAAATATATATTATATATTGTACATAAAATATGAAATTGCACCATATATATTATATACTGTACATAAAATATGAAATTAGACCAAAAATATATTATATACTGTATATAAAATATCAAATTTCACCTAACATATATTATATACTGTACATAAAATATGAAAGTACACCAAATATATAATATGTACTGTACATAAATTATGAAAGTACACCAAATATACATTATATACTGTATATAAAATACCAAATTTAACCAAATATATATTATATACTGTACATAAAATATCAAAGTACACCAAATATATATTTTATAGTGTACATAAAGTATCAAATTTCACCAAATATATATTATATACTGTACATAAAATATCGAATTTCACCAAATATATATTATATACTGTACATAAAATATCAAACTACACCAAAAATATAATCTATACTGTACATAAAATATCAAATTTCTGCAAATATATATTATATTCTGTACATAAAATATGAAAGCACACCAAATATATATTATCTACTTTACATAAAATATGAAATTTCTCTAAATATATAATATATACTGTCGATAAAATATCAAAGTACAACTAATATATGTTATATACAGTACATAAAATATGAAAATACAGCAAATATATATTATAGACTGTACATAAAATATGAAAGTAAACCAAATATATATTATCTACTGTCCATAATATATCAAATTTCACCTCATATGTATTATATACTGTACATAAAACATCAAATTTCAACAAAAATATATTATATACTGTACATAAAATATCAGATTTCACCAAATATATGTTATATACTGTACATAAAATATTAAAGTACACGAAATATATATTATATACTGCACATAAAACATCAAATTTCAGCAAATATATAATATATACTGTACATAAAATATGAAAGTACACCGAATATATATTATACAGTATACATAAAATATGAAAGTACACCAAATATATATTATATGATGTATACAAAGTACAAATTTCCCCAAATATATGTTATATACTGTACATAAAATATCAAATTTCACCAAATATGTATTGTATACTGTACGTAAAATATCATCGTATACAAAATACATATTTTATACTGTACATAAAATATAAAAGTATACCAAATACATATTATATACTGTACATAAAATATGAAAGTGCACCAAATATATATTATAGACTGTATATAAAAATTGAAAGTACACCAAATATATATTATATACTGTACGAAAATATCAAATTTCACCAAATATATCTTATGTACTGTACATTAAATATCATACTTCACCATATATGTATTACATACTGTACTTAAAATATCAAAGTACACCAAATATATATCATATACAGTACATAAAATATGAAAGTACACCAAATTTATTTTATGTACTGTACAAGAATTATCAAATTTCACCAAATAGATATTATATACCATACATAATATATGAAAGTACACCAAATATATATTATACACTGTACATAAAATATCAAATTTCAACAAATATATATTATATACTATTCATAAAACATCAAATTTCACCAAATATATATTATATACTTTCCATAAAATATCAATTTTCAGGAAATATATACAATATACTGTACATAAAACTTGAACGAACACCAAATATATGTTATAGACTGTACATAAAATATGAAAGTACACCAAATATCTATTATATACTGTACAAAAATATCAAATTTCACCAAATATTTATTATATACTGTACATAAAATATCAAATTTCACCAAATATGTATTATATACTGTAGTTAAAATATCAAATTACACCAAATATATATTATACACTGTACATAATTTATCAAAGTACACCAAAGAAATATTATATACTGCACATAAAATATCAAAGTGCACCAAATATATATTATATACTGTACATAAAATATCAAATTTCACCAAATGTATATGACTGTATATAGTATAATGTACATAAAATATGAAAGTACACCAGATATATAATATACTATACATAAAATATCAAATTTCATGAAATCTATTTTATATACTGTACATAAAATACCAAAGTACCCCAAATATATATTATATGCTGTACATAAAAAATGAAAGTACACCAAATATATATTATAGACTGTACATAAAATATGAAAGTACACCAAATATATATTATATAGTGTAGAAATATATCAAATTTCACCAAATATATATTATATACTATACATAAAATATCAAATTTCACCAAATATTTATCATATACTGTACTTAAAATATCAAAGTACTCCAAATAAATATTATATACTGTACATAAAATATCAAATTTCATCAAATATATTTTATATATTGTACATAAAATATCAAATTGCCCAAATATATATTATATACTGTACATAAAATATCAAAGTACACCATATATATATTACAAACTGTACATAAAATATGAAAGTACACCAAATATGTATTATACACTGTACATAAAATATGAAAGTACACCAAATATATATTATATACTGTACATAAAATATGAACTTTCACAAAATCTATATTATATACTGTACATATAATATCAAATTCCATCAAATATATATTGTATACTATACATAAAATGTCAAATTTCACCAAATATATATAATATAATGTACATAAAATATCAAATTTCAGCAAATATATATTATATACTGTACATAAATATGAAAGTACACCACATATATATCAGATACTGTACTTATAATATCCAATTTCACCAAATATATATTATATATTGTACAAAAAATACCAGATTTCACCAAATATATACTATATACTGTACATAAAATATCATATTTCACCAAATACATATTACATACTGTACATAAATCATGAAAGTACATCAAATATCTTTATATACTGTACAAAAAATATCAAATTTCACCAAATATATATAATATTCTGTACTTATAATATCAAATTTCACCAAATATTTATTATATACTGTAAATAAAGTACCGGATTTCACCAGATATATATTTTATACTGTACATAAAATTCCAAATTTCACCAAATATATATTAGGTACTATACTTATAATATCAAATTTCACAAAATATTTATTATACACTGTACATAAAATATGAAAGTACAACAAATGTATATGATATATTGTACAAAAAGTATGAAATCTCACCAAATGTATATTATATACTGTACATAAAACATCAAATTTCACCAAATATATATTATATACTGTACATAAAATATCAAATTTCACCACATATATATTATGTACTGTAGATATAATATCAAATTTCACCAAATATGTATTATATACTATACATAAAATATCAAATTTCACCAAATATATATTATATACTGTACATAAAATATGAAATTTCAGGAAATATATATTATATACTCTACATTAAATATGAACATACAGCAAATATATATTATACACTGTAAATAAAATACAGAAGTACACCAAACATATATAATGTACTGTATATGAAATATCAAATTTCACCAAACACATGTTTTATACTGTACATAAAATATGAAAGTACACAAGATATATATTATATACTGTATATAAAATATCAAATTTCACCAAACACATAGTATATACTGTACATAAAATATCAAAGTACACCAAATATATATTATATACTGTACATAAAATAAGAAAGTACACCAAATATATATAACATACTGTATATAAAATATGAAAGTACACCAGATACATATTATATACTGTATATAAAATATCAAATTTCACCATATATATATTATATACTGTACTTAAAATATCAAAGTACACCAAATCTATATTATATGCTGTACATAATATATGAAAGTACACCAAATATATATTATACGCTGTACATAAAATATCAAATTTCACAAAATATATATTATATACTATTCATAAAACATCAAATTTCACCAAATATATATTATATACTTTACATAAAATATCAAATTTCAGGAAATATATACTATATACTGTACATAAAATTTGAACGTACACCAAATATGTGTTATACACTGTACATAAAATATGAAAGTACACCAAACATATATTGTATACTGTATATAAAACAACAAATTTCACCAAATATATATTTTATACTGTACATAAAATATCAAAGTACACCAAATATACATTGTATGCTGTATATAAAATATGAAAGTACACCAAATATATATTATAGACTGTATATAAAATATGAAAGTACACCAATTATATATTATGTACTGTACAAAAATATCAAATTTCACCAAATATATATTATATACTGTACATAAAATATCAAATTTCACCAAATATGTATTGTATACTGTACGTAAAATATCATCGTATACAAAATACATATTTTATACTGTACATAAAATATAAAAGTATACCAAATACATATTATATACTGTACATAAAATATGAAAGTGCACCAAATATATATTATAGACTGTATATAAAAATTGAAAGTACACCAAATATATATTATATACTGTACGAAAATATCAAATTTCACCAAATATATCTTATGTACTGTACATTAAATATCATACTTCACCATATATGTATTACATACTGTACTTAAAATATCAAAGTACACCAAATATATATCATATACAGTACATAAAATATGAAAGTACACCAAATTTATTTTATGTACTGTACAAGAATTATCAAATTTCACCAAATAGATATTATATACCATACATAATATATGAAAGTACACCAAATATATATTATACACTGTACATAAAATATCAAATTTCAACAAATATATATTATATACTATTCATAAAACATCAAATTTCACCAAATATATATTATATACTTTCCATAAAATATCAATTTTCAGGAAATATATACAATATACTGTACATAAAACTTGAACGAACACCAAATATATGTTATAGACTGTACATAAAATATGAAAGTACACCAAATATCTATTATATACTGTACAAAAATATCAAATTTCACCAAATATTTATTATATACTGTACATAAAATATCAAATTTCACCAAATATGTATTATATACTGTAGTTAAAATATCAAATTACACCAAATATATATTATACACTGTACATAATTTATCAAAGTACACCAAAGAAATATTATATACTGCACATAAAATATCAAAGTGCACCAAATATATATTATATACTGTACATAAAATATCAAATTTCACCAAATGTATATGACTGTATATAGTATAATGTACATAAAATATGAAAGTACACCAGATATATAATATACTATACATAAAATATCAAATTTCATGAAATCTATTTTATATACTGTACATAAAATACCAAAGTACCCCAAATATATATTATATGCTGTACATAAAAAATGAAAGTACACCAAATATATATTATAGACTGTACATAAAATATGAAAGTACACCAAATATATATTATATAGTGTAGAAATATATCAAATTTCACCAAATATATATTATATACTATACATAAAATATCAAATTTCACCAAATATTTATCATATACTGTACTTAAAATATCAAAGTACTCCAAATAAATATTATATACTGTACATAAAATATCAAATTTCATCAAATATATTTTATATATTGTACATAAAATATCAAATTGCCCAAATATATATTATATACTGTACATAAAATATCAAAGTACACCATATATATATTACAAACTGTACATAAAATATGAAAGTACACCAAATATGTATTATACACTGTACATAAAATATGAAAGTACACCAAATATATATTATATACTGTACATAAAATATGAACTTTCACAAAATCTATATTATATACTGTACATATAATATCAAATTCCATCAAATATATATTGTATACTATACATAAAATGTCAAATTTCACCAAATATATATAATATAATGTACATAAAATATCAAATTTCAGCAAATATATATTATATACTGTACATAAATATGAAAGTACACCACATATATATCAGATACTGTACTTATAATATCCAATTTCACCAAATATATATTATATATTGTACAAAAAATACCAGATTTCACCAAATATATACTATATACTGTACATAAAATATCATATTTCACCAAATACATATTACATACTGTACATAAATCATGAAAGTACATCAAATATCTTTATATACTGTACAAAAAATATCAAATTTCACCAAATATATATAATATTCTGTACTTATAATATCAAATTTCACCAAATATTTATTATATACTGTAAATAAAGTACCGGATTTCACCAGATATATATTTTATACTGTACATAAAATTCCAAATTTCACCAAATATATATTAGGTACTATACTTATAATATCAAATTTCACAAAATATTTATTATACACTGTACATAAAATATGAAAGTACAACAAATGTATATGATATATTGTACAAAAAGTATGAAATCTCACCAAATGTATATTATATACTGTACATAAAACATCAAATTTCACCAAATATATATTATATACTGTACATAAAATATCAAATTTCACCACATATATATTATGTACTGTAGATATAATATCAAATTTCACCAAATATGTATTATATACTATACATAAAATATCAAATTTCACCAAATATATATTATATACTGTACATAAAATATGAAATTTCAGGAAATATATATTATATACTCTACATTAAATATGAACATACAGCAAATATATATTATACACTGTAAATAAAATACAGAAGTACACCAAACATATATAATGTACTGTATATGAAATATCAAATTTCACCAAACACATGTTTTATACTGTACATAAAATATGAAAGTACACAAGATATATATTATATACTGTATATAAAATATCAAATTTCACCAAACACATAGTATATACTGTACATAAAATATCAAAGTACACCAAATATATATTATATACTGTACATAAAATAAGAAAGTACACCAAATATATATAACATACTGTATATAAAATATGAAAGTACACCAGATACATATTATATACTGTATATAAAATATCAAATTTCACCATATATATATTATATACTGTACTTAAAATATCAAAGTACACCAAATCTATATTATATGCTGTACATAATATATGAAAGTACACCAAATATATATTATACGCTGTACATAAAATATCAAATTTCACAAAATATATATTATATACTATTCATAAAACATCAAATTTCACCAAATATATATTATATACTTTACATAAAATATCAAATTTCAGGAAATATATACTATATACTGTACATAAAATTTGAACGTACACCAAATATGTGTTATACACTGTACATAAAATATGAAAGTACACCAAACATATATTGTATACTGTATATAAAACAACAAATTTCACCAAATATATATTTTATACTGTACATAAAATATCAAAGTACACCAAATATACATTGTATGCTGTATATAAAATATGAAAGTACACCAAATATATATTATAGACTGTATATAAAATATGAAAGTACACCAATTATATATTATGTACTGTACAAAAATATCAAATTTCACCAAATATATATTATATACTGTACATAAAATATCAAATTTCACCATATATGTATTATATACTGTACTTAAAATATGAAAGCACACCAAATATATATTATACACTGTACATAAAATATCAAATTTCATCAAATATATTTTATATAGTGTACATAAAATATCAATGTACACCAAATATATATTATATACAGTACATAAAATGTCAAAGTACACCAAATATATATTAAAAAATGTACATAAAATATGAAAGTACACCAAATATATATTATACACTGTACATAAAATATCAAAGTACACCATATATATTGTATGCTGTATATAAAATATGAAAGTATAACAAATATATATTATTGACTGTACATAAAATATGAAAGTACACCAAATATATATTATATACTGTATATAAAATTTCAAATTTCACCAAATATATATTATATACTGTACATAAAATTCCAAATTTCACCAAATATATATTAGGTACTACACTTATAATATCAAATTTCACAAAATATTTATTATACACTGTATATAAAATATGAAAGTACACAAAATGTATATGATATATTGTACAAAAAGTATGAAATCTCACCAAATGTATATTATATACTGTACATAAAACATCAAATTTCACAAAATATATATTATATACTGTACATAAAATATCAAATTTCACCATATATATTATATACTGTAGATATAATATCAAATTTCACCAAATATGTATTATATACTATACATAAAATATCAAATTTCACCAAACATATATTATATACTGTACATAAAATATCAAATTTCAGGAAATATATATTATATACTCTACATTAAATATGAACATACAGCAAATATATATTATACACTGTAAATAAAATACAGAAGTACACCAAACATATATAATATACTGTATATGAAATATCAAATTTCACCAAACACATATTTTATACTGTACATAAAATATGAAAGTACACAAGATATATATTATATACTGTATATAAAATATCAAATTGCACCAAATACATAGTATATACTGTACATAAAATATCAAAGTACACCAAATATATATTATATACTGTACATAAAATAAGAAAGTACACCAAATATATATAACATACTGTATATAAAATATGAAAGTACACCAGATACATATTATATACTGTATATAAAATATCAAATTTCACCATATATATATTATATACTGTACATAAAATATCAAAGTACACCAATTCTGTATTATATGCTGTACATAATATATGAAAGTACACCAAATATATATTATACGCTGTACATAAAATATCAAATTTCACAAAATATATATTATATACTATTCATAAAACATCAAATTTCACCAAATATATATTATATACTTTACATAAAATATCAAATTTCAGGAAATATATACTATATACTGTACATAAAATTTGAACGTACACCAAATATGTGTTATACACTGTACATAAAATATGAAAGTACACCAAACATATATTGTATACTGTATATAAAACAACAAATTTCACCAAATATATATTTTATACTGTACATAAAATATCAAAGTACACCAAATATATATTGTATGCTGTATATAAAATATGAAAGTACACCAAATATATATTATAGACCGTACATAAAATATGAAAGTACACCAAATATATATTATGTACTGTACAAAAATTTCAAATTTCACCAAATATATATTATAAACTGTACATAAAATATCAAATTTCACCAAATATGTATTATATACTGTACTTAAAATATGAAAGCACACCAAATATATATTATACACTGTACATAAAATATCAAATTTCATCAAATATATTTTATATAGTGTACATAAAATATCAATGTACACCAAATATATATTATATACAGTACATAAAATGTCAAAGTACACCAAATATATATTAAAAAATGTACATAAAATATGAAAGTACACCAAATATATATTATACACTGTACATAAAATATCAAAGTACACCAAATATAAATTGCATGCTGTATATAAAATATGAAAGTACACCAAATATATATTATTGACTGTACATAAAATATGAAAGTACACCAAATATATATTATATACTGTACATAAAATTTCAAATTTCACCAAATATATATTATATACTGTACATAAAATTCCAAATTTCACCAAATATATATTAGGTACTACACTTATAATATCAAATTTCACAAAATATTTATTATACACTGTACATAAAATATGAAAGTACACAAAATGTATATGATATATTGTACAAAAAGTATGAAATCTCACCAAATGTATATTATATACTGTACATAAAACATCAAATTTCACCAAATATATATTATATACTGTACATAAAATATCAAATTTCACCACATATATATTATATACTGTAGATATAATATCAAATTTCACCAAATATGTATTATATACTATACATAAAATATCAAATTTCACCAAATATATATTATATACTGTACATAAAATATCAAATTTCAGGAAATATATATTATATACTCTACATTAAATATGAACATACAGCAAATATATATTATACACTGTAAATAAAATACAGAAGTACACCAAACATATATAATATACTGTATATGAAATATCAAATTTCACCAAACACATATTTTATACTGTACATAAAATATGAAAGTACACAAGATATATATTATATACTGTATATAAAATATCAAATTGCACCAAATACATAGTATATACTGTACATAAAATATCAAAGTACACCAAATATATATTATATACTGTACATAAAATAAGAAAGTACACCAAATATATATAACATACTGTATATAAAATATGAAAGTACACCAGATGCATATTATATACTGTATATAAAATATCAAATTTCACCATATATATATTATATACTGTACATAAAATATCAAAGTACACCAAATCTGTATTATATGCTTTACATAATATATGAAAGTACACCAAATATATATTATACGCTGTACATAAAATATCAAATTTCACAAAATATATATTATATACTATTCATAAAACATCAAATTTCACCAAATATATATTATATACTTTACATAAAATATCAAATTTCAGGAAATATATACTATATACTGTACATAAAATTTGAACGTACACCAAATATGTGTTATACACTGTACATAAAATATGAAAGTACACCAAACATATATTGTATACTGTATATAAAACAACAAATTTCACCAAATATATATTTTATACTGTACATAAAATATCAAAGTACACCAAATATATATTGTATGCTGTATATAAAATATGAAAGTACACCAAATATATATTATAGACCGTACATAAAATATGAAAGTACACCAAATATATATTATGTACTGTACAAAAATATCAAATTTCACCAAATATATATTATAAACTGTACATAAAATATCAAATTTCACCAAATATGTATTATATACTGTACTTAAAATATGAAAGCACACCAAATATATATTATACACTGTACATAAAATATCAAATTTCATCAAATATATTTTATATAGTGTACATAAAATATCAATGTACACCAAATATATATTATATACAGTACATAAAATGTCAAAGTACACCAAACATATATTAAAAATGTACATAAAATATGAAAGTACACCAAATATATATTATACACTGTACATAAAATATCAAAGTACACCAAATATATATTGTATGCTGTATATAAAATATGAAAGTACACCAAATATATATTATTGACTGTACATAAAATATGAAAGTACACCAAATATATATTATATACTGTACATAAAATTTCAAATTTCACCAAATATATATTATATACTGTACATAAAATTCCAAATTTCACCAAATATATATTAGGTACTATACTTATAATATCAAATTTCACAAAATATTTATTATACACTGTACATAAAATATGAAAGTACACCAAATGTATATGATATATTGTACAAAAAGTATGAAATCTCACCAAATTTATATTATATACTGTACATAAAACATCAAATTTCACCAAATATATATTATATACTGTACATAAAATATCAAATTTAACCACATATATATTATATACTGTAGATATAATATCAAATTTCACCAAATATGTATTATATACTATACATAAAATATCAAATTTCACCAAATATATATTATATACCGTACATAAAATATCAAATTTCAGGAAATATATATTATATACTCTACTTTAAATATGAACATACAGCAAATATATATTATACACTGTAAATAAAATACAGAAGTACACCAAACATATATAATATACTGTATATGAAATATCAAATTTCACCAAACACATATTTTATACTGTACATAATATATGAAAGTACACAAGATATATATTATATACTGTATATAAAATATCAACTTTCACCAAATACATAGTATATACTGTACATAAAATATCAAAGTACACCAAATATATATTATATACTGAATATAATGTATCAAATTTCATCAAATATATATTATATACTGTACTTAAAATATCAAATTTCACCAAATATATATTATATACTGTACTTATAATATCCAATTTCACCAAATATATATTATATACTGTAGATAAAATATGAAAGTATACCCAATATATATTATATACTGTATAAAAAGTATGAAATTACACAAAATTTATATTATGTACTGTACATAAAACATCAAATTTCACCAAGTATATATTATATAGCGTACATGAAATATTAAATTTTAGCAAATATATATTATATACTGTTTATAACATATGAAAGTGCACCAAATATATATTATAGACTGTACATAAAATATGAAAGTAAACCAAATATATATTATATACTGTACATGAAATACCAAATTTCACCAAATATATAATATACACAGTACATAAAATATGAAAGTACACCAAATATATATTATATACTGTATATAAAATATCAAATTTCACCAAATATGTATTATATACTGTAAATAAAATATCAAATTTCACCAAATATATATTATATGCTGTACATGTATATAAAATATGAAAGTACACGAAATGTATATTATACACTGTACATTAAATATGAAAGGACACCAAATATATATTATATATGGCATAAAAATATCAAAGTTCACCAAATATATACTGTACATAAAATATCAAATTTGACAAAATATATATTATATGCTGTACATATAATATAAAATTTCTCAAAATGTATGTTATAATATCAAATTTCTCAAAATGTATTATATATTGTACATGAAATATAAAACTTGGTCAAATATATTATATACTGTATATAATATATGAAAGTACACCAAATATATATTACATACTGTACATAAAATATGAAAGTACATCAAATATATATTATATACTCTAAATACAATGTGAAAGCAAACCAAATATATATTATATAGTGTACACAAAATATCAAATATCACCAAAAATATACTATATACCACACATAAAATATCAAATTTCACAAAATATATATTATATACTGTACATAAAACATCAAATTTCAGCAAATATATGTTATATACTCTACATAAAATATCATACTACATCAAATATATATTATAGACAGTGTATAAAATATGAAAGTACACCAAATATATATAATATACTGTACATAAAATATCAAATTTCAGCAAATATATATCACATACTGTACATAAAATATCAAAGTACACGAAATATATATTATACAGAGTACATAAAATACGAAAGTACACCAAATATATATTATATACTGCATATAAAATATCAAATTTCACCAAATATATATTATATACTGTAACTAAAATATCAAATTTCACCAAATATATAATATATGCTGTACATATAATATCAAATTTCACAAAATATACATTATATACTGTACATACAATATCAAATTTCCCCAAATACATGTTATAAACTGTACATAAAATATCAAAGTACACCAAATACATATTATACATGTTACATAAAATATAGAAGTACACATAATATATATTATACACTGTACATAAATCTGAAAGTACACCAAATATACTTTGCATACTGTACAAAAATATCAAATTTTGCCAAATATATATTATATACTGTATATAAAATATCAAATTTTAACCAAAAATGTATTATACACTGAACATAAAATATCAAAGTACACCAACTATATATTATATACTGTACATAAAATATCAAATTTCAGCAAATATATATTATATACCATTCATAAAATATAAAAGTACACCAAATATATATTATAGACTGTTCATAAAATATGAAAGTAAAAAAATATACATTATATACTGTACATAAAATATCCAATTTCACCAAATATGTATTATATACTGTACATAAAATATCAAATTTCACCAAATGTATATTTCATACTGTACATATAATACCAAATTTCAGCAAATATATATTATATAGTATACATAAAATATCAAAGTACACCAAATATATATTATATACTGTACATAAAATATCAAATTTCAGCAAATATATATTATATACTACACATAAAATATGAAAGTACACCAAATATATATTATACACTGTACATAAAATATGAAAGTACACGAAATATATATTATGTACTGTATACAAAATATCAAATTTCACCAAATATATTTTATATACTGTACATAAAAGGAAAATTTTTACCAAATATATATTATATAAGGCACATAAAACATCATATTTGTACAAATATATTATATACTGTACATAATATATGAAAGTACACCAAATATATATTATATACCGTACATAAAATATGAAAGTACACCAAATATATATTATATACAGTACATAAATTATGAAAGTACACCAAATACATATTTTGTACTGTACAAAAAATATCAAATTTCACCAAATATATATTATATACTGTACATAATATATGAATTTTCAGCAATTATATATTATATTCTGTACATAGAATGTGAAAGTACACCAAATATATATTATATACTGTACATAAAATATGAAAGTCCTGCAAATATATACTATATATGGCAGATAAATTTGAAAGTACACCAAATATATATTACATACTGTATATAAAATATCAAATTTCACCAAATATATATTATATACTGTACATAAAATATCAAATTTCAACAAATATATATTATACACTGTACATAAAATATTAAAGTACACCAAATACATATTATATACTGTACACAAAATATGAAATTACACGAAATATATATGATATACTATACATAAAATATGAAAGTACACCAAATATATATTATATACTGTACATAAAATATGAAAGTACTCCAAATATACATTATATACTGTATATGAAATATCAAATTTCACCAAATATATATTATATACTGTGCATAAAATATGAAAGTACACCAAAGATATATTATATACTGTACATATGATATCAAATATCACCAAATATATATTATATACTGTACAAAACATATGAAAGTACTCCAAATATATATCATATACTCAACATAAAATATGAAACTGCGCCAAATATATATTATATACTGTACATAAAATCTGAGAGTGCACCAAATATATATTATATACTGTACATAATACATGAAAGTACACCAAATATATATTATATATTGTATACAAAGTACCAAATTTCACCAAATATATATTACATACTGTGCATATAACATCAAATTTCACCAAATATATATTTTACACTATACCTAAAATATCAAATTTGACAAAATATAAATTATGTACTGTACATAAAATATCAAATTTCAGCTAATATATATTATATACTGTAGATAAAATATCAAAATTCACCAATATTATATTATACATTGTACAAAAAATATGAAAGTACACCAAATATATATTATACACTGTACATTATATATGAAAGTACACCAAATATACATTACATAATGTATATAAAATGTCAAATTTCACCAAATATATATTATACACTGTACATAAAATATCAAATTTCACCAAATATATATTATATAATGTGCATAAAATATCAAAGTACACCAATTACATATTATATAATGTACATAAAATATCAAATTACACCACAATACGTATTATATGCTGCACATAAAATATCAAATTTCACCAAATGTATATTATATACCGTACAAAAAATATGAAAGTACACCAAATATATATTGTAGACTGTACATAAAACTTGAAAGTACTGCAAATATATACTATATACTGCAGATAAAATTTGAAAGTACACCAAACATATAATACATACTATACATAAAATATCAAATTTCACCAAATATATATTATATAGTGTACATAAAATGTCAAAGTACACCAAATATACATTATATACTGTACATAAAATATCAAATTTCACCAAATTTATATTATATGCTGTACATATAATATCAAATTTCACAAAATATATATTATATACTGTTCATACTATATAAAATTTCACCAAATATATGTTATATACGGTATATAAAATATCAAAGTACACCAAATATATATTATATACTGCACATAAAATATCAAATTTCACCAAATATATATTATATACTGTACACAAAATATCAAATTTCAGCAAATATATATTATATACTGTGCATAAAATATGAAAGCACAGTAAATAGATATTATAGACTGAACATAAAATATGAAACTATACCATATATATATTATATACTGTAGATGAAATATCAAATTTCACCAAATATATATTATATACTGTACAAAAATTTCAAATTTCACCAAATGTATAATATATACTCTACATGAAATATCAAAGTACACCAAATATATATTATAGACTGTACATAAAATATGAAAGAACACCACTTATATATGTATATATTAGGTGAATTTTGATATTTTATGTTCAGTATATAATATATACTATATACTGAACAAAAAATATCAAATTTCACCAAATATATATTATACAGTGTACATAAAATATCAAAGTACACCAAATATGTATTATACACTGTACATAAAATATCAAAGTACACCAAATGTGTATTATATACTGTACATAACATACGAAAGTACACCAAATATATATTATACACTGTACATAAAATATGAAAATACACCAAGTCTATATTATATACTGTACATAAAATACCAAATTTCTCCAAAGATATATTATATACTGTACATAAAATACCAAATTTCAGCAAATATATACTATATACTGAACATAAAATATGAAAGTACACCAAATATATCTTATACACTGTACATAAAATATGAAATTACACCAACTATATTTAATACACTGTACATAAAATATGAAACTACAGCAAATATATATTATATACTGTACATAAAATGTGAAGGTACACCAAATCTATATTATACACAGTACAGAAAATATGAAAGTACACCAACTATATATTATACACTGTACATGAAATATCAAATTTCACCAAATATATATTACCTACTGCACATAAAATATCAAATTTCACCAAATATATATTATACACTGTACATAAAAAATGAAAGTACACCAAATATATATTATATAGTGCATAAAAAATATCAAAGTTCAACAAATATATACTGTACATAAAATATCAAATTTCACTGAATATATATTATATGCTGTACATATAATATCAAATTTCTAAAAATGTATGTTATATACTGCACATACATTATTAAATTTCACCAAATATATGATATATACTCTACATAAATTAAAAAAATTCTCTTGATATATATTATATACTGTACATATAATATCAACTTTCAACAAATATGTTATATACTGTACATAAAATATCAAATTTAAACAAATATACGTTATATATTGTACATAAAATATCAAAGTACACCAAATATATAATCCACACTGCACCTAAAATATCAAAGTACACCAAATATATATTATATACTGTACATAAAATATGAAAGTACACCAAATATATACTATACTCTGTACATGAAATATGAATGTACACCAAATATATATTATATACTGTACAAAAAATATCAAATTTCACCACTTATATATTACTGCTGTACATAAAATATCTATTTTCAGCAAATATATATTATATACTGTACATAAAATAGCAAATTTCAGCAAATATAAATTATGTGCTTTACATAATATATCAAACTACACCAAATATATATTATACACAATTCATAAAATATCAAATTTCAACAAATATATATGATTTACTGTACATAAAATATTAAAGTACACCAAATATATATTATACGCAGTACATAAAATATGAAACTACACCAAATATATATGATATACTGTATATAAAATATCAAATTTCAACAAATATATATTATATACTCTACATAAAATGTGAAAGTTCACCAAATATATATTATATACTGTACATATAATCTCAAATTTTAGCAAATTTATATTATATACTGCACATAAAATATCAAAGTACAACAAATATATATTATATACTGTACATAAAATATCAAATTTCTGCAAATATGTATTATATACTGTACATAAAATATGAAAGTACACCTAATGTATATTATATACTGTACAAAAATATCAAATTTCACCAAATACATATTATATACTGTATATAAAACATCAAATTTCACCAAATAAGTATTATATACTGTACATAAAATATCAAAGTACTCCAAATATATATTATATACTGTACATGAAACATCAAATTTCACCAAATATATATTAAATACTGTACATAAATTATCAAAGTACACCAAATACATATTATATATTGTACATAAAATATTAAAGTACACCAAATAGATATTTTATACTGTACATAAAATATCAAAGTACACCAAATATAAATTATATACTGTACATTAAATATCGAATTTTACCAAATACATATTATATACTGTTCATAAAATATAAAATTATACCAAATAAATACTATGTACTGTACATAAAATATGAAAGAACACCAAATATATATTATACACAGTACACAAAATATGAAAGGACACCAAACATATATTATATACTGTACATAAAATATGAAATTTCACCAAATATATATTATATTCTGTACATATTATATCAAATTTCACCAAATATATATTATATACTATACATAAAATATCAAATTTCACCAAATGTATATTATATACTGTACATAAAATATCAAATTTCAGCAAATATTTAATAAATACTGTACATAAAATATGAAAGTACACCAAATATATATAACATACTGTAGTTATATCAAGTTTCACCAAATATATATTATATACTGTACATAAAATACCAGATTTCACCAAATATATATTATATACTGTACATATAATATCAAATTTCACAAAATATATATTATATACTCTACATAAAATACAAGATTTCACCAAATATATATTATACACTGAACATAAAATATCAAATTTCACCAAATATATATTATATACTGTATATAAAATATGAAAGTACACCAAATATATTTTATATACTGTAAAAAAAATATCAAATTTCACCAAATATATAATATATACTGTACATAAAATATCAAAGTCCACCAAATATATATTATATGCGGTACGTGAAATATCAAAATACACCAAATATATATTATATACAGTAAATAATATATCAAATTTCAGCAAATATATATTATATATTGTACATAAAATATGAAAGTACACCAAATTCATATAATACACTGTAGATAAAATATGAAAGTATATCAAATATATATTACATACTGTATATAAAATATCAAATTTTAAAAAATATGTATTGTATACTGTACATAAAATATCATATTTCACCAAATATATATTATATACAGAACATAAAATATCAAATTACACAAATATATATTATATACTGTACATAAAATATCTAATTTCAGCAAATATATGTTATATACTGTGCATAAAATATGAAAGTACAGCAAATATGTATTATAGACTGTACATAAAATACGAAAGTACACCAAATACATACTATAGACTCTACAAAAGTATCAAATTTCACCATATATATTATATACTGTACATAAAATATGAAAGTACAGCAAATATATATTATACACTGTACATAAAATAGGAAAGTACACCAAATATATATTATATTCTGTATATAAATTATCAAACCTCCAAATATGTATTATACACTGTACATAAAATATCAAATTTCACCACTTATATATTATATACTGTAGATATAATATCTAATTTCACCAAATATGTATTATATACTATACATAATATATCAAATTTCACCAAATATATACTATATACTGTACATAAAATATCAAATTGCAGGAAATATATATTATATACTCTACATAAAATATGAATGAACACCAAATAAATATTATACACTGTAAATAAAATATGGAAGTACACCAAACATATATAATATACTGTATATGAAATATCAAATTTCACCGAATATATATTTTATACTGTACATAAAATATGAAAGTATACCAGATATATATTATATTCTGTAAATAAAATATCATCTTTCACCAAATACATATTATATACTGTACTTAAAATATCAAAGTACACCAAATATATATTATATACTGTACATAAAATATTAAATTTCTGCAAATATATATTATACACTCTACATAAAATAAGAAAGTACACCAAATATATATAACATACTGTATATAAAATATGAAATTACACCATATACATATTATATACTGTATATAAAATATCAAATTTCACCATATATTTTTTATATACTGTACATATAATATGAAATTTCACCAAATATATATTATATACTATACATAAAATATCAAATTACACCAAATACATATTATATACTGTACATAAAACATCAAATTTCACAAAACATATATTATATACTGCAAGAAAATACCAAAGTACACCAAATATATATTATATACTGCACGTAAAATATGAAATTTCAGCAAATATATGTTACATACTGTACATAAATATGAAAGTACACCAAATATATATTATACACTGTACATAAAATATGAAAGTACACCAAATATATATTATAAACTGTATATGATATATCAAATTTCACCAAATATATATTATATACTGTGCATAAAATATAAAATTTCACCAAACATAAAGTATATACTGTACTTATAATATCAAATTTCAGCAAATATATATTATATACTGTACATAAAATATCAAACTTCACCAAATACATATTATATACTGTACATAAAATATCAAAGTACACCAAATATATATTATGTATTGTACATAAAATATGAAAGTACACCAAATATATATTAAACACTGTACATGAAATATGAAAATGCACCAAAAACATATTGTATACTGTACATAAAATATCAAATTTCACCAAATATATATTCAATACTGTACATAAAATATCAAATTTCACCAAATATATATTATATGCTGTACATAAAATATCAAATTTCACCAAATATATATTATGTACTGTACTTATAATATCAAATTTCACCAAATATATATTATATACTGTACATAAAATATCAAATTTCACCAAATATATATTATATGCTTTACATAAAATGTCAAATTTCTCTAAATATATAATATATACTGTAGATAAAATATCAAAGTACACCAAATGTATATTATACACCGTTCATAAAATATGAAAGTACACCAAATATATATTATAGACTGTACATAAAATATAAAAGTACACCGAATATGTATTATGCACTGTACATAAAATATGAAAGTCCACCAAATATATATTATACTCCGTACTTAAAATATGAAAGTAGACCAAATATATATTATATGCTGTATATCAAATACAAATTTCCCCAAATATATATTATATACTGTACATAAAATATCAAATTTCAGCAAATACATATTATATACTGTACATAAAATATGAAAGTACACCAAATATATACTATACTCTCTACATGAAATATGAATGTACACCAAATATATATTATATACTGTACAAAAAATATCAAATTTCACCACTTATATATTACTGCTGTACATAAAATATCTATTTTCAGCAAATATATATTATATACTGTACATAAAATAGCAAATTTCAGCAAATATAAATTATATACCGTACATAAAATATCAAATTTCATCGAATATATATTATATACTGTACATAAAATGCCAAAGTACACCAAACATATATTATATACTGTACATATAATATCAAATGTCACCAAAAATATATTGTATAGTGCACATAAAATATCATATTTCACCAAATATATGTTATATACTGTACAAAATATATCATAGTACACCAAATATATATTATATACTGTACATAAAATATCAAATTAAACCAAATATATATTATATTCTGTACATGAAATATCAAATTTCACCAAATATATAATTTATAGTGTACATAAAATATCAAAGTACACCAAATATATATTATTTACTTTATATAAAATATCAAAGTACACCAAATATATATTATATACTGTACATAAAATATCAAATTTCAGCAAGTATATATTATATATTGTACCTAAAATATGAAAGTACTCCAAATATATATTATGCACTGTACATAAAATATGAAACTACACCAAATATATATTATATACTGTACATAAAATATGAAAGTACACCAAATATATATTATACACTCTACATAAAATATGAAAGTTCACGAAATATATATTATACTCTGTACATAAAATATGAAAGTACACAAAATATATATTATACACTGTACATAAAATATGACAGTATACCAAATATATACTATATACTGTATATAAAATATGAAAGTACACGAAATATATATTATATACTATATAGGAAATATCAACGTTCTCAAAATATGTATTATATACTGTACATAAAATATCAAATTTCACCAAATATATATTATATACTGTACATATAAAATCAAGTTTTACGAAATATGTATACAGTACATAAAATACCAAAGTACACCAAATATATATTATATACTGTAAATAAAAGATCAAATTTCAGCAAATATATATTACATACTGTACATAAAATATGAAAGTACCCCAAATATATATTATACACTGTATATAAAAATGAAAGTACACCAAATATATATTATAC
The DNA here is from genome assembly GCF_029281585.2 of Gorilla gorilla gorilla. Classification (NCBI taxonomy): domain Eukaryota; kingdom Metazoa; phylum Chordata; class Mammalia; order Primates; family Hominidae; genus Gorilla; species Gorilla gorilla. The sequence continues at coordinate 62,209,419 of NC_073239.2, forward strand.
ACTGTACATTAAATATGAAAGTACATCAAATATATATTATATACTGTATATAAAATATCAATTTTCACCAAATATATATTCCATACTGTACATAAAATATCAAATTTCACCAAATATATATTATATACTGTACATAAAATATCAAATTTCACCAAATATATATTATGTACTGTACTTATAATATCAAATTTCACCAAATATATATTGTATACTGTACATAAAATATCAAATTTCACTAAATATGTATTATATACTGTACATAAAATATCAAATTTCACAAAATATGTATTATATACTGTACATAAAATATGAAAGTACACGAAATATATTTTATATACTGAACAAAAAATACGAAATTTCACAAAATATATATTATATACTGGACATAAAATATCAAATTTCGCCAGATATATATTATATACTGTACATAAAATATCAAATTTCAGCAAATATGTATTAAATACTGCACATAAAATACCAAATTTCACCAAACATATATTATATACCGTACATAAAATACCAAAGTACACCAAATGTATATTATACACTTTATATAAAATATCAAATTTCAGCAAGTATATATTACATACTGTACATAAAATATGAAACTACCCCAAATATATATTATGCACTGTACATACAATATGAAAGTACAGTAAGTATATATTATACACTGTACATAAAATAAGAAACTACACCAAATATATATTATATACTGTATATAAAATATCAAATTTGACCAATTATATATTACATACTGTACATAAAATATCAAATTTCACCAAATTTATGTTATATACTGTAGATATAATATAAAATTTCACCTAATATATACTATGTACTATACATAAAATATCAAATTTCAACAAATATATATTATAGACCGTACATAAAATATCAAATTTCACCAAATATATATTACATACTGTACATAAAATATGGATGTACACCAAATATATATTATATACTGGGCAAATAATATCAAATTTCACCAAATATATATTATATACTGTACATAAAATATCAAATTTCTCCAAATATATATTATATACTGTACAGAAAATATCAAAGTACACCAAAAATGTATTATATACTGTACATAAAATATCAAACTTCACCAAATATATATTACTACTGTACATAAAATATGAAAGTACACTAATTTATATAATAGAGTGTACATAAAATATGAAAGTACACCAAATATATATTATATAGTGTACATAAAATATCAAATTTCATCAGATATATATCATATACTGTACATAAAATATCAAATTTCACCAAATTTATATTATATTCTGTAGTTATAATATCAAATTTCACCAAATATATATTATATACTGTACATAAAATATCAAATTTCAGCAAATATATATTATATACTGTACATAAAATATGAAAGGACACCAAATATATATTATACACAGTACATAAAATATGAAAGTACACCAAACATATAATATATACTGTATACAAAATATCAAATTTCACCAAATATATATTTTATACTGTACATAATATATGAAGGTACACCAAATATATAGTATATACTGTATATAAAATATCAAATTTCACCACATTCTTATTATATACTGTACATAAAATATCAAAGTACACCAAATATATATTATATACTGTACATAAAATATCAAATTTCCACAAATATATATTATATACTGTACATAAAATAAGAAAGTACACCAAATATATTTTATATACTGAACAAAAAATCAAATTTCACAAAATATATATTATATACTGTACATAAAATATCAAATTTCACTAGATATATATTATATACTGTACATAAAATATCAAATTTCAGCAAATATATATTATATACTGTACATAAAATATCAAATTTCACCGAACATATATTATATACTGTACATAAAATACCAAAGTACACCAAATGTATATTATATACTGTACATAAAATATCAAATTTCAGCAAATATATATTACATACTGTACATAAAATATGAAACTACCCCAAGTATATATTATACACTGTACATAAAATATGAAAGTTCAGCAAATATATATTATACACTGTACATAAAATATGAAACTACACCAAATATATATTATATACAGTATATAAAATATCAAATTTCACCAAACACGTATTACATATTGTACATAGAATATCAAATTTCACCAAATTTATATTATATACTGTAGTTATAATGTAAAATTTCACCAAATATATAGAATGTACTATACGTAAAATATCATATTTCACCTAATATATATTACAGACCGTACAAAAAATATCCAATTTCACCAAATATATATTATATACTGTACATAAAATATGAATGTACTCGAAATATATATTACATACTGTACAAAAAATATCAAATTTCTCCAAATATATATTATATACTGTAGATAAAATACCAAATTTCACCAAATATATATTATATACTGTACATAAAATATCAAAGTACACCAAATATGTATTATATACTGTACATAAAATATCAAATTTCGCAAAATATGTATTATATACTGTACATGAAATATGAAAGAACACTAATTTATATTATAGACTGTACATAAAATATGAAAATACACGAAGTATATATTATATAGTGTGCATAAAATATCAAATTGCATCAGATATATATTATATAGTGTGCATAAAATATCAAATTTCACCAAATATATATTATGTACTGAACATAAAATATGAAAGTACAACAAATATATATTATATACTGTATATAAAACATCAAATTTCAGCAAATACATATTACACACTGTACATAAATTTTGAAAGTACACCAAATACATATTAGAAACTGTACAAAAATATCAAATTTCACCAAATACGTATTGTATGCTGTACATAAAATATCAAAGCACACGATATATATATTATATGCTGTACATAAAATATCAAATTTCAGCAAATATGTATTTTATATTGTACATAAAATATGAAAACACACCAAATATATATTCTACACTGCACATAAAATATGAAAGTACACCAAATATATGTTATAGACTGTACATAAAATATGAAAGTAGAGCAAAAATACATTATATAATCTATATAAAATATCAAAGTTCACCAAATTTATATTATATACTGTACATAAAATATGAAAGTACACCAAATATATATTATATACTGTACATAAAATATCAAATTTCACCAAATATATATTATATACTGCAAGAAAATACCAAAGTACACCAAATATATATTATATACTGCATGTAAAATATCATATTTCAGCAAATATATGTTACATACTGTAAATAAAATATGAAAGTACACCAAATATATATTATACAGTGTACATAAAATATGAAAGTACACCAAATATATATTTTATACTGTACATAAAATATTAAATTTCACAAAATATATATTATATACTGTACATATAATATCAAATTTCACCAAATATATATTATATGCTATACATAAAATATCAAATTTCACCAAATATATATTATAAACTGTACATAAAATATCAAATTTCAGCAAATATATATTTTATACTGTACATAAAATATGAAAGTACTCCAAATATCTGTAATATACTGTACTTATAATATCAAATTTCACCAAATATACATTATATACTGTACATAAGATACCAGATTTCACCAAATATATATTATATACTGTACTTAAAATATCAACTCTCACCAAATATATAATATATACTGTACATAAAATATGAAATTACACCAAATATCTTTATATACTGTACAAAAAATATCAAATATCACCAAATATATATTATATACCTTACATAAAATATCAAATTTCTCTAAATATATAATATATACTGTAGATAAAATATCAAAGTACAACAAATATATGTTATATACTGTACATAAAATATGAAAGTACAGCAAATATATATTTTATACTGTAGATATAATATCAAATTTCTCCAAATATATATTATATACTATACATAATATACCAGATTTCACCTAATATATATTATATACTGTACATAAAACATCAAATTTCAGCAAATATGTAATATACGCTGTACATAAAATACGAAAGTACAGCGAATATATATTATACACTATAAATAAAATATGAAAGTACACAAAATATATATTATATGATGTATATAAAATACAAATTTCCCCAAATATATGTTATATACTGTAGATAAAATATCAAATTTCACCAAATATATATTATATACTGTACATAAAACTTGAAAGTACCGCAAATATCTTTATATACTGTACAAAAAATATCAAATTTCACCAAATATATATTATATACTTTACATAAAATATGAAATTTCTCTAAATATATAATATATACTGTAGATAAAATATAAAAGTACAACAAATATATGTTATATACAATATATAAAATATGAAAGTACAGCAAATATATATTATAGACTGTACATAAAATATGAAAGTAAACCAAATATATATTATCTACTGTCCATAAAATATCAAATTTCACCTCATATGTGTTATATACTGTACATAAAATAACAAATTTCACCAAACATATATTATATACTGTACATAAAATATCAGATTTCACCAAATATATATTATATACTGTACATAAAATATTAAAGTACACAAAATATATATTATATACTGCACATAAAACATCAAATTTCAGCAAATATATAATATATACTGTACATAAAATATTAAAGTACCCCGAATATATATTATACACTATACATAAAATATGAAAGTACACCAAATATATATTATATGATGTATATAAAATGCAAATTTCCCCAAATATATGTTATATACTGTACATAAAATATCAAATTTCACCAAATATATATTATATACTGTACATAAAATATCATAGTATACCAAATATATATTTTATACTGTACATAAAATATCAAATTTCACCAAATATATATTATACACTGTACATAAAATATGAAAGTACACCAAATATATATTATAGACTGTATATAAAAAATGAAAGTACACCAAATATATATTATATACTGGACAAAAATATCAAATTTCACCAAATATATCTTATATACTGTACATTAAATATCAAATTTCACCAAATATGTAATACATACTGTACTTAAAATATCAAAGTACACCAAATATGTATTATATACTGTACATAAAATATCAAATTTCACCAAGTATAATTTATATAGTGTACATGAAATATCAAAGTACCCCAAATATATCATATACAGTACATAAAATATGAAAGTACACCAAATATATTTTATGTACTGTACAAGAATTATCAAATTTCACCAAATATATATTATATACCGTACATAATATATGAAAGTACACCAAATATATATTATACACTGTACATAAAATATCTAATTTCACCAAATATATATGATATACTAGTCATAAAACATCAAATTTCACGAAATATATATTATATCCTTTACATAAAATATCAGCTTCCAGGAAATATACACAATATACTGCACAAAAAATGTGAACGAACACCAAATATATGGTATACACTGTACATAAAATATGAAAGTACACCAAACATATATTGTATACTGTATATAAAACAACAAATTTCACCAAATATATATTTTATACTGTACATAAAATATCAAAGTACACCAAATATATATTATATGCTGTATATAAAATATGAAAGTACACCAAATATATATTATAGACAGTACATAAAATATGAAAGTACACCAAATATATATTATCTACTGTACAAATATATCAAATTTCACCAAATATATATTATATACTGTACATAAAATATCAAGTTTCACCAAATATGTATTATATACTGTACTAAAAATATCAAAGTACACCAAATATATATTATATACTGTACATAAAATATCAAATTTCACCAAATGTATATGAATGTATATAGTATACTGTACATAAAATATGAAAGTACACCAGATATATAATATACTGTACATAAAATATCAAATTTCATGAAATCTATTTTATATACTGTACTTAAAATATCAAAGTACACCAAATATATATTATATGCTGTACATAAAAAATGAAAGTACACCAAATATATATTATAGACTGTACATAAAATATGAAAGTATACCAAATGTATATTATATTGTGTACAAAAATATCAAATTTCACCAAATATATATTATATGCTGTACATTAAATATCAAATTTCACCAAATATGTATTATATACTGTACTTAGAATATCAAAGTACACCAAATATATATTATATACTGTACATAAAATATCAAATTTCATCAAATATATATTATATACTGTACATAAAATATGAAAGTACACCAAATATATATTATAGACTGTATATAAAAAATGAAAGTACACCAAATATATATTATATAATGAACAAAAAAATTTCAAATTACACCAAATATATATTATATACTGTACATTAAATATCAAATTTCACCAAATATGTATTACATACTGTACTTAAAATATCAAAGTACACCAAATATATATTATATACTGTACATAAAATATCAAATTTCACCAAGTATAATTTATATAGTGTACATGAAATATCAAAGTACACCAAATATGTATCATATACAGTACATAAAATATGAAAGTACACCAAATATATTTTATATACTCTACAAGAATTATCAAATTTCACCAAATATATATTATATACCGTACATAAAATATGAAATTACACCAAATATATATTATACACTGTACATAAAATATCAAATTTCAGCAAATATATATTATATACTGTACATAAATATGACAGTACACCAAATATATATAATATACTGTACTTATAATATCAAATTTCACCAATTATATATTATATACTGTACATAAAATACCAGATTACACCAAATATAAGTTTTATACTGTACATAAAATATCAAATTTCACCAGATATATATTACATACTGTACATAAAACATGAAAGTACACCAAATATGTTTATATACAGTACAAAAAATATCAAATTTCACTAAATATATATTATATACTTTATATAAAATATGAAATTTCTCTAAATATATAATATATACTGTAGATGAAATATCAAAATACAACAAATATATGTTATATACTGTACATAAAATATGAAAGTACAGCAAATATATATTATATAATGTACATAAAATGTGAAAGTACAACAAATATATAATATATACTGTATAAAAAATATCAAATATCACCAAGTATATATTATATAGTGTACATAAAATATGAAAGTACACCAAATATATATTATAGACTGTACATAAAATATGAAAGTAAACCAAATATATATTATATACTGTCCATAAAATATCAAATTTCACCTCATATGTATTATATACTGTACATAAAATATCAAATTTCACCAAGTATAATTTATATAGTGTACATGAAATATCAAAATACACCAAATATATATCATATACAGTACACAAAATATGAAAGTACACCAAATATATTTTATATACTGTACAAGAATTATCATATTTCACCAAATATATATTATATACCATACATAATCTATGAAAGTACACCAAATATATATTATACACTGTACATAAAATATCAAATTTCACCAAATATATATTATATACTATTCATTAAACATCAAATTTCACCAAATATATATTATATACTTTACATAAAATATCACTTATCAGGAAATATATACTATATACTGTACATAAAATTTGAACGTACACCAAATATATGTTATACACTGTACATAAAATATGAAACTACACCAAACATATATTGTATACTGTATATAAAACAACAAATTTCACCAAATATATATTTTATACTGTACATAAAATATCAAAGTACACCAAATATATATTATATGCTGTATATAAAATATGAAAGTACACCAAATATATATTATAGACTGTACATAAAATATGAAAGTACACCAAATATATATTATATACTGTAAAAAAATATTAAATTTCACCAAATATATATTATATACTGTACATAAAATGTCAAAATTCACCAAATATGTATTATATACTGTACTTAAAATATCAAAGTACACCAAATATATATTATATACTGTACATAAAATATCAAATTTCATCAAATATATTTTATATAGTGTACCTAAAATATCAAAGTACACCAAATATATATTATACACTGTACATAAAATATGAAAGAACACCAAATACATATTATATACTGTACAAAATGTATGAAATTTAACCAAATCTATATAATATACTGTACATATAATATCAAATTTCATCAAATATATTTTATATACTATATATAAAATATCAAATTACACTAAACATATAATATAGGCTGTACATAAAATATCAAATTTCAGCAAATATATATTATATACAGTCCATAAATATGAAAGTACACCAAATATATAAAATATACTGTACTTATCATATCAAATTTCACCAAATATATATTATATAGTGTACTTAAAACTTCAGATTTCACAAAATATGTATTAAATACTGTGCAGAAAATATCAAATTTCAGGAAATATACATTATATACTGTACATAAAATATGACCGTACACCAAATATATGTTATACACTGTACATAAAATATGAAAGTACACCAAACATATATTATACACTGTATATAAAATATCAAATTTCTCCAAATATATATTATATACTGTATATAAAATTTAAAATTTCTGCAAATATGTATTATATACTGTATATAAAATATGAAATTACACCAAATATGTATAATACACTGTACATAAAATATGAAAGTACACCAAATATATATTATATACTATACATAAAATATCAAATTTCACCAAATGTATATTATATACTGTACATAAAATATCAAATTTCAGCAAATATTTATTAAATACTGTACATAAAATGTGAAAGTACACCAAATATATATAATATACTGTAGTTATAATAACAAGTTTCACCAAATATTTATTATATACTGTACATAAAATACCAGATTTCACCAAATCTATATTATATACTTTACATAAAATATCAAATTTCACCAATCACATATTATATACTGTACACAAAATATGAAAGTACAGCAAATATATATTATATACTGTACAAAAAATATCAAATTTCAACAAATATATATTATGTAATGTACATAAAATATCAAATTTCACCAAATATATATTACATACTGTAGATAAAATATCAAAGTACACCAAATATATATTATATACTGTATATAAAATATGAAAGTACACCAAATATATATTATACACTGTACATAAAATATGAAAGTACACCAAAGGTATATTATATACTGTACAAAAATATCAAATTTCACCAAATATATATTTTATACTGTACATAAAATACCACTTTTCACCAAATATATGTTATATACTGTACATAAAACATCAAATTTCACCAAATATATATTATTTACTGTACATAATATATCAAAATGCACCAAATATATATTATACACTGTATATAAAATATCGAATTTCTGCAAATATATATCATATACTGTACATAAATTTAGAAAGTACACCAAATATATATAACATACTGTACATAAAATAAGAAAGTACAGCAAATATATATTATATACTGTTTAGAAAGTATCAAATTTCACCATATATATTATATACTGTACTTAAAATATCAAAGTACACCAAATATATAATATATACTGTACATAAAATATCAAATTTCATCAAATATATTTTATATAGTGTACATAAAATATCAAAGTACACCAAATATATATTATGTACTGTACATAATATATGAAAGTACACCAAATATATATTAAACACTGTACATAAAAAAGGAAGGTACACGAAAGATATATTATATGCTGTACATAAAATATCAAATTTCAGCAAATATTTATTATATACTGTACATAAATTATGAAAGTACACCAAATATATAAAATATACTGTACTTATCATATCAAGTTTCACCAAATATATATTATATACTGTACAAAAAAAATCAAATTTCACCAAATATATAATATACACTGTACATAAAATATCAAAGTACACCAATTATATATTATATACTGTACATAAAATATCAAAGTACACCAAATATATATTACATACAGTACATAATATATCAAATATCAGCTAATATATATTATATATTGTACATATTATACGAAATACGAAATATTTTTATTTTATATACAGCATACAATATATATTTCGCATACTTTCATATTTTATGTGCAGTGTATAATATATATTTGGTGTACTTTCATATTTTATGTACGGTATATAATATATATTTGGTGAAATTTGATATTTTTTGTTCAGTATATAACATATATTTGATGTACTTTGATATTTTATGTACAGTATATAATATAAATTTCGTGTACTTTGATATTTTACGTACCGTAAAATATACATTTGGTGAAATTTGATATTTTAAGAACAGTATATAATATATATTTGCTGAAGTTTGATATTTTATTTACTGCATATAATTTATATTTGGTGAAATTTGATATTTCATACACAGAATATAATACATATTTGGTGAATTTTGACATTTTATGTACAGTATATAATATATATTTGGTGAAATTCGATATTTTATGTACAGTAAATAATATATATGTGGTGAAATTTGATATTTTATATACAGTATATAATACATATTTGGTGTACTTTCACATTTTATGTACAGTCTATAATATATATTAGGTGTACTTTCATATTTTATGTACAGTATATAATACATATTTGCTGAAATTTGATATTTAATATACAGTATATAATATATATTGTACATAAAATATGAAATTACCCCAAATATATGTAATACACTGAACATAAAATATGAAACTACATCAAATATGTATTATAAACTGTATATAAAATATCATATTTCACCAAATGTATATATTTTATGTACAGTATATAATATATATTTGGTGAAAATTGATATTTTTTTACAGTATATAGTATATATTTGGTGTACTGTCTTATCTTAAGCACTGTATATAATATATATTTGCTGAAATTTGATATTTTATGTACAGTATATGATGTATATTTGGGGAAATTTGATATTTTAAGTATAGTATACAATATATATTGGGGGAAATTTGATATTATATGTACAGTATATAACATATATTTGGAGAAAGCTGATATTTTATATAAGTTATATAATATATATTTGGTGTACTTTCCTATTTTATGTAGATTATATAATATAGTTATGCTGAAATTTGATATTTTATGTACAGTATGTAAAATATATTTGGTGTACTTTGATATTTTATGTACAGTATATAATATATATTTGCGGTACTTTGACAATTTATGTACAGTATATAATATATATTTTGTGAAATTTCATATTTTATGTACACTATATAATATATATTTGGTGAACTTTCATATTTTATGTTAAGTATATAATATATATTTGGTGAAATTTGATATTTTATAAACAGTATATAATATATATTAAGAGCACTTTCACATTTTATGTACAGTGTATAATATATATCTCATGTACTTTCATATTTTATGCACAGTATATAATATATATTTGATGAAATTTGATACCTTATGTACAGTATATAATATATATTTCATGTACTTTGACATTTTATGTACAGTATATAATATATATGTGGTGACTTCTGATATTTTATGTACAGTATATAACATATATTTGGTGAAATTTAATATTTTATATACTGTATATAATATATATTTGCTGTACTTTCATATTTCATGTACAGTGTATAATATATATGTGGTGTACTTTCATATTTTATGTACAATATATAATATATATCTGCTGAAATTTGATATTTTATGTACAGTATATAATATGCATTTGTTGTACTTTGATACTTTATGTACAGTATATAATATATATTTGGTGTACTTGGATATTTTATGTACAGTATATAATATATATTAGGTGAAATTTCATATTTTATGTACAGTATATAATATATATTTAGTGAAATTTAATATTATATGTACACTATATACTATATATTTGGTGAAAATTGACATTTTACGTACAGAATATCATATATATTTGGTGAACTTTGATATTTTATGTGCAGTATATAATATATATTTCGTGTACTTTGATATTTTGTGTACAGTATAATATACATTTGATGAAATTTGATATTTTATGTACAGTATGTAATATATATTTGGCGAAATGTGATATTTTATGGACAGTATATGATACATGGGGTGAAATTTGATATTTTTTTACAGTATATAATATACGTTTGTGTACTTTCATATTGTATGTACAGTATATAATATATGTTTGTTGAAATTTGATATTTTATGTACAGAATATAATATATATTTGGTATTCTTTGATATTTTATGTACAGTGTATAATATATATTTGGTGAAATTTGATATTTCATGAACAGTATATAACATATATTTGAAGAAACTTGTATTTTATATACAGCATTTAATATATATTTGGTGTACTTTCATATTGTATGTACAGTGTATAATACATATTTGTTGTACTTTCATATTTTATACACAGTATATAATATATATTTGGTGACATTTTATATTTCATGTACAGTATATAATATATGCTTGGTGTACTTTGATAGTTTATGTACAGCAAGTAATATATATTTGTTTTACTTTGATATTTTATGTATAGTTTATAATGTATATTTGGGGTAATTTGATATTTTATGTACATTATATAATATATATGTGAAATTTGATATTTTATGTACAGCATATAATATGAATTTGCTGAAAAATGATATTTTATGTACAGTATATGACATAAATGTCGTGTACTTTCATCTTTTATGTAGAGTATATATTATATATTTGTTGAATTTTGGTATTTTATGTACAGTATATGATATATATTTGGTGAAATTTGATATTATATTTGCAGTATATAATACATATGTGGTGAAATTTGATATTTTATGTACAGTATATAATATATATTTGGCGAAATTTGATATTTTATGTATAGTATATGAAACATATGGTGAAATTTGATATTTTTTGTACAGTATATAATATATATTTTTGTACTTTCATATTTTATGTACAGTATATAATATATATTTGTTGAAATTTGATATTTTATGTAAAGAATATAATATATATTTGGTGAAATTTGATATTTTATGCACAGTATTTAATATATATTTAGTGAAATTTCATATTATATGTACAGTATATAATATATATTTGGTGAAATTTGATATTTTATGTACAGTATATAATATATATTTGGTGAAATTTGATATTTTATGTACAGTATATAATATATATAAGGTGAAGTTCGATATTTTATATACAATATATTGTAAATGTTTGGTGTACTTTTATATTTTATGTACAGTATAAAATATATATTTGGTGTACTTTGATGTTTTATGTATAGTAAATAATATACATTTACAGAAATTTGATAGTTTATGTACAGTCTATAATATGAATTTGGTGAAATTTGACATTTTATGTACAGTATATAATATATGTTTGGTGAAATTTGTTATTATACGTACTGTATGTAAAATATATTTGGTGAAATTTGATATTTTATATGCAGTATATAATATATATTTGGGGAAATTTCTATTTTATATACAGCATATAATATATATTTCGTATACTTTCATATTTTATGTGCAGTGTATAATATATATTTGGTGTACTTTCATATTTTATGTACAGTATACAATATGTATTTGATGTACTTTGATATTTTTTGTACAGTATATAATATATATTTCGTGTACTTTGATATTTTATGTACAGTAAAATATACATTTGGTGAAATTTGATATTTTAAGTGCAGTATATAATATATATTTGCTGAAGTTTGATATTTTATTTACGGCATATAATATACATTTGGAGAAATTTGATATTAAACGTACAGTATATAATATATATTTGGTGAAATTTGCTATTTTATGAACAGTATATAATACATATTTGGAGAAATTTGATATTTTATATACAGTATATAATATATCTTTGGTGTACTTTCATATTTTATGTACAGTGTATAGTATATATTTGGTGTACCTTCATATTTTATGTACAATATATAATATATATCTGTTGAAATTTGATATTTTATGTACAGTATATAATATGTATTTGGTGTACTTTGATACTTTATGTACAGTATATAATACATATTTGGTGAAATTTGATATTTTATATACAGCATATAATATATATTTGGTGAAATTTGATATTTTTGTACTGTATATAATATATATTTGGTGTACTTTCATATTTTATGTACAGTGTATTATATATATTTGGTGTACTTTCATATTTTATGTACAATATATAATATATATTTGCTGAAATTTGATATATTATGTACTGTATATAATATATATTTGGTGTACTTTGATATTTTATGTACATTAGATAGTATATATTTGGTCTACTTTGATATTTTAAGTACAGTATATAATATATATGGTGAAATTTGATACTTTATATACAGTATATCATATATATTTGCTGTACTTTCATATTTAATGTACAGTATGTTATATATATTTGGTGTACTTTCTTATTTTATGTACAGTATATGATATATATTTGCAGAAATTTGATATTTTATGAACAGTATATAATATATATTTGGTGTATTTTGATATTTTATGTACAATATATAATATGTATTTGGTGAAATTAGATATTTTATACACAGTATATAATATATATCTGGTGTCCTTTCATATTTTATGTGCTGTATAAAATATATATTTGGTGAAATTTGATATTTCATATAAGGCATATTAAATATGTTTGGTGTACTTCCATATTTTATTTACAGTGTATAATATATATTTCCTGTACGTTCATATTTTATGTAGAGTATATAATATATATTTCCTGAAATTTGATATTTTATGTACAGTATATAATATATATTTGGTGAAATTTGATATTTTATTAACAGTAAATAATGTATTTATTTTGTAGTTTCTTATTTTGTGTACAGTGTATAATACATATTTGGAGAAATTTGATATTTTATATACAGAATATAATATATATTTGGTGTACTTTCATATTTTATGTACAGTATATAATATATATTTGGTGTACTTTCATATTTTATGTACAGCATATAATATATATTTTGTGTACCTTGATATTTTATGTACAGTATATAATATACATTTGGTGAAATATGATATTTTATATACAGTTTATAATATATATTTGATGTAGTTTCATATTTTATGTTCAGTGTATTATATATATTTGGGGTAATTTCATATTTTATGTAAATTATATAATATATATTAGCTGATATTTGATATATTATGTACTGTATATAATATATATTTGGTGTACTTTGATATTTTATGTACAGTATATAATATATAATTGGTGTACTTTGATATTTTATGTACAGTGTATATTATATATTTGGTGAAATTTGATTTTTTTTGTACAGTATATAATATATATTTGGTGAAACTTGATATAATAAGTACAGTATATTTTATATATTTGGTGTACTTTCATATTTTATGTACAGTATATAATAAATATTGGCTGAAATTTGAAATTTTATGTACAGTATATAATTTATCTTTGGTGTACCTTCATATTTTATGTACAGTGTTTAATATATATTTGGTGTACTTTCATATTGTATGTATAGTACATAATATATATTTGGTGTACTTTGATATTTTATGTACACTATATAAAATATATTTGATGAAATTTGATATTTTATGTACAGTATATAGTATATATTTGGTGTTATTTGATATTTTAAGTAGAGAATATAATACATATTTGGTGAAATTTGGTATTTTATGTACAGTTTATATTATGTATTTGGAGAAATTTGATATTTTTTTACAGTATATAATATATATTTTGTGTACTTTCATATTTTATGTACAGTATATATTATATATTTGGTGAAATTTGATATGTTTTGTACAGTATATAATATATATTTGGTGTACCTTCATATTATATGTACAATATAATATATATTTTGTGAATTTTGAGATTTTATGTACAGTATATAATATATATTTGGTGAAATTTGATGTTTTATGTACAGTATATAACATATATTTGGTGAAATCTGGTATTTTATGTACAGTATATAATATATATTTGGTGAAATCTGGTATTTTATGTATAGTATATAATATATATTTGGTGAAATTTGGTATTATATCTACAGTATATAATATATATGTGGTGAAATTTGATATTTTATGTACAGTATATAATATATCTTTGGTGTACCTTCATATTTTATGTACAGTGTTTAATATATATTTAGTGTACTTTCATATTTTATGTACAGTACATAATATATATTTGGTGTACTTTGATATTTTATGTACACTCTGTAAAATATATTTGATGAAATTTGATATTTTATGTACAGTATATAGTATATATTTGGTGTACTTTGATATTTTAAGTACAGTATATAATATATATGGTGAAATTTGATACTTTATGTACAGTATATAATATATATTTGCTGTACTTTCATATTTTATGTACAGTATGTTATATATATTTGGTGTACTTTCTTATTTTATGTACAGTGAATGATATATATTTGCAGAAATTTGATATTTTATGTACAGTATATAATACATATTTGGTGTATTTTGATATTTTATGTTCAGTATATAATATATATTTGGTGAAATTTGATGTTTTATGTACAGTATATAACTTATATTTGGTGAAATCTGCTTTTTATGTACAGTATATAATATATATTTGGTGTACTTTGATATTTTATGTACACTATATAAAATATATTTGAAGAAATTTGATATTTTATGTACAGTATATAGTATATATTTGGTGTACTTTGATATTTTAAGTACAGTGTATAATACATATATGGTGTAATTTGATATTTTATGTACAGTTTTTAATATATATTGGGTTAAATTTGATATTTTTGTACAGTATAAAATATATATTTGGTGCACTTTCATATTTTATGTACAGTGTTTAATATATATTTGGTGTACTTTCGAATTTTTTGTACAGTACGTAATATATATTTGGTGTACTTTGATATTTTATGTACAGTATATAACATATATTTGGTGTATTTTGATATTTTATGTACACTATATAAAATATATTTGATGAAATTTGATATTTTATGTACAGTACATAATATATATCTGGTGTACTTTGATATTTTATGTGCAGTATATAAAATATATTTGGTGAAATTTGATATTTTATGTACAGTGTATAATATATATTTTCTGCAGTTTATTTTATGTACAGTATTTAACATATATTTGGTGTACTTTGATATTTTATGTACAGTATATAATATATATTTGGTGTATTTTGGTATTTTATGTACAATACATAATATATATTTGGTGGAATTTGATATTTTTTGTACAGTATATAATATATATTTGGTGTAATTTGAAATTTTATGTACAGTATATAATATATGTTTGGTGAAATTTGTTATTATACGTACTGTATGTAAAATATATTTGGTGAAATTTGATATTTTATATGCAGTATATAATATATATTTGGGGAAATTTCTATTTTATATACAGCATATAATATATATTTCGTATACTTTCATATTTTATGTGCAGTGTATAATATATATTTGGTGTACTTTCATATTTTATGTACAGTATACAATATGTATTTGATGTACTTTGATATTTTTTGTACAGTATATAATATATATTTCGTGTACTTTGATATTTTATGTACAGTAAAATATACATTTGGTGAAATTTGATATTTTAAGTGCAGTATATAATATATATTTGCTGAAGTTTGATATTTTATTTACGGCATATAATATACATTTGGAGAAATTTGATATTAAACGTACAGTATATAATATATATTTGGTGAAATTTGCTATTTTATGAACAGTATATAATACATATTTGGAGAAATTTGATATTTTATATACAGTATATAATATATCTTTGGTGTACTTTCATATTTTATGTACAGTGTATAGTATATATTTGGTGTACCTTCATATTTTATGTACAATATATAATATATATCTGTTGAAATTTGATATTTTATGTACAGTATATAATATGTATTTGGTGTACTTTGATACTTTATGTACAGTATATAATACATATTTGGTGAAATTTGATATTTTATATACAGCATATAATATATATTTGGTGAAATTTGATATTTTTGTACTGTATATAATATATATTTGGTGTACTTTCATATTTTATGTACAGTGTATTATATATATTTGGTGTACTTTCATATTTTATGTACAATATATAATATATATTTGCTGAAATTTGATATATTATGTACTGTATATAATATATATTTGGTGTACTTTGATATTTTATGTACATTAGATAGTATATATTTGGTCTACTTTGATATTTTAAGTACAGTATATAATATATATGGTGAAATTTGATACTTTATATACAGTATATCATATATATTTGCTGTACTTTCATATTTAATGTACAGTATGTTATATATATTTGGTGTACTTTCTTATTTTATGTACAGTATATGATATATATTTGCAGAAATTTGATATTTTATGAACAGTATATAATATATATTTGGTGTATTTTGATATTTTATGTACAATATATAATATGTATTTGGTGAAATTAGATATTTTATACACAGTATATAATATATATCTGGTGTCCTTTCATATTTTATGTGCTGTATAAAATATATATTTGGTGAAATTTGATATTTCATATAAGGCATATTAAATATGTTTGGTGTACTTCCATATTTTATTTACAGTGTATAATATATATTTCCTGTACGTTCATATTTTATGTAGAGTATATAATATATATTTCCTGAAATTTGATATTTTATGTACAGTATATAATATATATTTGGTGAAATTTGATATTTTATTAACAGTAAATAATGTATTTATTTTGTAGTTTCTTATTTTGTGTACAGTGTATAATACATATTTGGAGAAATTTGATATTTTATATACAGAATATAATATATATTTGGTGTACTTTCATATTTTATGTACAGTATATAATATATATTTGGTGTACTTTCATATTTTATGTACAGCATATAATATATATTTTGTGTACCTTGATATTTTATGTACAGTATATAATATACATTTGGTGAAATATGATATTTTATATACAGTTTATAATATATATTTGATGTAGTTTCATATTTTATGTTCAGTGTATTATATATATTTGGGGTAATTTCATATTTTATGTAAATTATATAATATATATTAGCTGATATTTGATATATTATGTACTGTATATAATATATATTTGGTGTACTTTGATATTTTATGTACAGTATATAATATATAATTGGTGTACTTTGATATTTTATGTACAGTGTATATTATATATTTGGTGAAATTTGATTTTTTTTGTACAGTATATAATATATATTTGGTGAAACTTGATATAATAAGTACAGTATATTTTATATATTTGGTGTACTTTCATATTTTATGTACAGTATATAATAAATATTGGCTGAAATTTGAAATTTTATGTACAGTATATAATTTATCTTTGGTGTACCTTCATATTTTATGTACAGTGTTTAATATATATTTGGTGTACTTTCATATTGTATGTATAGTACATAATATATATTTGGTGTACTTTGATATTTTATGTACACTATATAAAATATATTTGATGAAATTTGATATTTTATGTACAGTATATAGTATATATTTGGTGTTATTTGATATTTTAAGTAGAGAATATAATACATATTTGGTGAAATTTGGTATTTTATGTACAGTTTATATTATGTATTTGGAGAAATTTGATATTTTTTTACAGTATATAATATATATTTTGTGTACTTTCATATTTTATGTACAGTATATATTATATATTTGGTGAAATTTGATATGTTTTGTACAGTATATAATATATATTTGGTGTACCTTCATATTATATGTACAATATAATATATATTTTGTGAATTTTGAGATTTTATGTACAGTATATAATATATATTTGGTGAAATTTGATGTTTTATGTACAGTATATAACATATATTTGGTGAAATCTGGTATTTTATGTACAGTATATAATATATATTTGGTGAAATCTGGTATTTTATGTATAGTATATAATATATATTTGGTGAAATTTGGTATTATATCTACAGTATATAATATATATGTGGTGAAATTTGATATTTTATGTACAGTATATAATATATCTTTGGTGTACCTTCATATTTTATGTACAGTGTTTAATATATATTTAGTGTACTTTCATATTTTATGTACAGTACATAATATATATTTGGTGTACTTTGATATTTTATGTACACTCTGTAAAATATATTTGATGAAATTTGATATTTTATGTACAGTATATAGTATATATTTGGTGTACTTTGATATTTTAAGTACAGTATATAATATATATGGTGAAATTTGATACTTTATGTACAGTATATAATATATATTTGCTGTACTTTCATATTTTATGTACAGTATGTTATATATATTTGGTGTACTTTCTTATTTTATGTACAGTGAATGATATATATTTGCAGAAATTTGATATTTTATGTACAGTATATAATACATATTTGGTGTATTTTGATATTTTATGTTCAGTATATAATATATATTTGGTGAAATTTGATGTTTTATGTACAGTATATAACTTATATTTGGTGAAATCTGCTTTTTATGTACAGTATATAATATATATTTGGTGTACTTTGATATTTTATGTACACTATATAAAATATATTTGAAGAAATTTGATATTTTATGTACAGTATATAGTATATATTTGGTGTACTTTGATATTTTAAGTACAGTGTATAATACATATATGGTGTAATTTGATATTTTATGTACAGTTTTTAATATATATTGGGTTAAATTTGATATTTTTGTACAGTATAAAATATATATTTGGTGCACTTTCATATTTTATGTACAGTGTTTAATATATATTTGGTGTACTTTCGAATTTTTTGTACAGTACGTAATATATATTTGGTGTACTTTGATATTTTATGTACAGTATATAACATATATTTGGTGTATTTTGATATTTTATGTACACTATATAAAATATATTTGATGAAATTTGATATTTTATGTACAGTACATAATATATATCTGGTGTACTTTGATATTTTATGTGCAGTATATAAAATATATTTGGTGAAATTTGATATTTTATGTACAGTGTATAATATATATTTGGTGTACTTTGGTATTTTAAGTATAGTTTATAATTCACATTTGGTGAAATTTGGTATTTTATGTACATTATATAATATATATTTGGTGAAATTTGATATTTTTGTACAGTATATAATATATATTTGGTGAAATTTGATACTTTATGTACAGTAAATAATATATATTTTTAGTAATTTCTTATTTTATGTACAGTGTATAATATATATTTGGTGTACTTTCATATTTTATGTACAGCATATAATATATATTTGGTGTACTTTGATATTTTTTATTCAGTATATAATATATATGGTGAAATTTGATACTTTATATACAGTATATAATATATATTTGCTGGACTTTCATATTTTAGGCACAGTATGTTATATATATTTGGTGTGCTTTCTTATTTTATGTACAGTATATGATATATATTTGCAGAAATTTGATATTTTATGTACAGTATATAATATATTTTTGGTGTATTTTGATATTTTATGTACAGTATATAATATGTATTTGGTGAAATTTGATATATTATACACAGTATATATTATATATCTGGTGTCCTTTCATATTTTATGTGCAGTATAAAATATATATTTGGTGAAATTTGATATTTCATATACAGCATATTAAATATGTTTGGTGTACTTCCATATTTTATTTACAGTGTATAATATATATTTGCTGTACGTTCATATTTTATGTAGAGTATATAATATATATTTCCTGAAATTTGATATTTTATGTACAGTATATAATATATATTTGGTGAAATTTGATATTTTATTTACAGTAAATAATATATACTTGGTGAAATTTGATGTTTTATGTACAGTATATAACATATATTTGGTGAAATCTGGTATTTTATGAACAGTATATAATATATATCTGGTGAAATAAGGTATTTTATGTATAGTATATAATATATATTTTGTGAAATTTGATAAGTACAGTATATTATATATATTTGGAGTGCTTTCATATTTTATGTACAGTATATAATATATATTTGCTGAAATTTGATATTTTATGTACAGCATATAATATACATTTGGTGAAATTTGATATTTTATTTATAGCATATAATATATGTTTGGTGAAATTTGATATTATATGTACAGAATATAATATATATTTGGTGAAATCTGGTATTTTATGTACAGTATATAATATATATTTGGTGAAACTTGATATTATAAGTACAGTATGTTATATATATTTGGTGTACTTTCATAATTTAGGTACAGTATTTATTAACTATTTGCTGAAATTTGATATTTTATGTACAGTATATAATGTACATTTGGTGAAATTTGATATTTTATGAATAGTATATAATATATATTTGGTGAGATTTGATATTATATGTACAGAATATAATATATATTTGGTGAAATTTCATATTTTATGTACAGTATTTATTAACTAATGGCTGAAATTTGATATTTTATGTACAGTATATAATATACATTTGGTGTACTTTGATATTTTATGTAAACTATATAAAATATATTTGGTGAAATTTGATATTTTATGTACAGTATATAATATATATTTGGTGTACTTTGATATTTTAAGAACAGTATATAATACATATTTGGTGTACTTTGATAATTTATGTACAGTATATAATATATATTTGCTGTACTTTGATATTTTAAGTACTGTATATAATACATATTTGGTGAAATTTGATATTTTATGTACAGCATATAATGTATATTTGGTGAAATTTGATATTTTTGTGCAGTATATAATATATATTTGGTGTACTTTCATATTTTATGTACAGTGTATTATATATATTTGGTGTAATTTCATATTTTATGTACAATATATAATATATATTTGCTGAAATTTGATATATTATGTACTGTATATAATATATATTCGGTGTACTTTGATATTTTAAGTACAGTATATAATATATATTTGGTGTACTTTGATATTTTATATACAGTATATATTATATATTTGATGAAATTTGATATTTTTGTACAGTATATAAAATATATTTGGTGTACTTTCATATTATATGTACAATATAATATCTATTTGGTGAAATTTGATATTTTATGTACAGTCTACAATATATATTTGATGAAATTTGATGTTTTATGTGCAGTATATAACATATGTTTGGTGAAATCTGGTATTTTATGTACAGTATATAATGTATATTTGGTGAAATCTGGTATTTTATGTATAGTATATAAGATATATTTGGTGAAATTTGATATTATAAGTACAGTATATTATATATATTTCGTGTACTTTCATATTTATGTACAGTATATAATATATATTTGCTGAAATTTGATACTTTATATACAGTATATAATATATGTTTGGTGTAATTTGATATTTTATGTATAGTATATAATATATATTTGGTGAAATTTGATATTATATGTACAGTATATAATATAAATTTGGTGAAATTTCATATTTTTGGTACAGTATATAATATATATTTGGTGTACTTTTATATTTTATGTACAGTGTATAATATATATTTGGTGTACTTTCATATTTAATGTACATTTTATAATATATATTTGGTGTACTTTGACATTTTCTGCACAGTATATAATATATACTTGGTGTACTTTGATATTTTATGTACACTACATAAAATATATTTGATGAAATTTGATATTTTATGTACTGTATATAACATATATTTGGTGTACTTTGATATTTTATGTACAGTATAAAATATATATTTGGTGAAATTTGTTGTTTTATATACAGTATACAATATACTTTGGTGTACTTTCATATTTTATGTACAGTGTATAACATATATTTGGTGTACGTTCAAATTTTATGTACAGTATACAGTATATATTTCCTGAAATTTGTTATTTTTTGTAAAGTATATAATATATATTTGGTGAAATTTGATGTTTTATGAATAGTATATAATATATATTTGGTGAAATTTGATATTTTATGTACAGTATATAATACATATTTGGTGAAATTTGATACTTTTGTACAGTCTATAATATGTATTTGGTGTACTTTCATATTTTATG
This sequence comes from Gorilla gorilla gorilla, assembly GCF_029281585.2. Classification (NCBI taxonomy): domain Eukaryota; kingdom Metazoa; phylum Chordata; class Mammalia; order Primates; family Hominidae; genus Gorilla; species Gorilla gorilla. The sequence goes on from NC_073239.2 coordinate 62,233,641, forward strand.
TACAGTCTATAATATATATTTGCTGTACTTTCATATTTTATGCACAGTATGTAATATATATTTGCTGAAATTTGATGTTTTATGTACAGTATATAATATATATTTGGTGTACTTTCAAATTTTATGTACAGTAGATAATATATATTTGGTGAAATTTGATATTTTATGTACACTATATAATATATATTTGGTGAAATTTGGTATTTTATATACATTATATAATATATATTTGGTGTACTTTCATATTTTATGTGCATTACATAATTTATATTTGGTGTAGTTTGATATTTTATGTACAGTATATAATATGTATTTGGTGAAGTTTGATATTTTATGTACAGTATATAATATATATTTGCTGAAATTTGATATTATAACTACAGCATATACTATATATTTGGTGAAATTTTATATTTTATGCACAGTATATAATATATATTTGGTGAAATTTGATATAATATATACAGTTTATAATATATATTTCGTGTACTTTCATATTTTATGTACAGTGTATAATATATATTTGGTGTACTTTCATATTTTATGTACAGTATGTAACATATATTTGCTGAAATTTGATATTTTACTTGCAGTATATAGTATTTATTTGGTGTACTTTGGTATTTTCTTGCAGTATATAATATATATTTGGTGAAATTTCATATTTTATGTACAGTATATAATATGTAGTCGGTGTAATTTGATATTTTATATATAGTATATAATATATATTTGGTGAAATTTCATATTATATGTACAGTATATAATACATATATGCTGAAATTTGATATTTTATTTACAGTATATAATATATATTTCGTGTACTTTGATATTTTATGTACAGTATTCAATATATATTTGGTGAAATCTGATATTTTTGTACAGTATATTATGTATGTTTGGTGATATTTGATATTTTATGTACAGTATATAATTTATATTTGGTGTACTTTCATATTTTATGTACAGTACATAATATATAATTGGAGAAATTTGATATTTTATGTACAGTATATAATATATATTTGGTGAAATTTGATATTTTATGTACGGTATATAACATATATTTGGAGAAATCTGGTATTTTATGATCAGTATATAATATATATCTGGTGAAATCAGGTATTTTATGTATAGTATATAATATATATTTTGTGAAATTTGATAAGTACAGTATATTATATATATTTGGAGTGCTTTCATATTTTATGTACAGTATATAATATATATTTGCTGAAATTTGATATTTTATGTACAGCATATAATATACATTTGGTGAAATTTGATATTTTATTTATAGCATATAATATATGTTTGGTGAAATTTGATATTATATGTACAGAATATAATATATATTTGGTGAAATCTGGTATTTTATGTACAGTATATAATATATATTTGGTGAAACTTGATATTATAAGTACAGTATGTTATATATATTTGGTGTACTTTCATAATTTAGGTACAGTATTTATTAACTATTTGCTGAAATTTGATATTTTATGTACAGTATATAATATACATTTGGTGAAATTTGATATTTTATGAATAGTATATAATATATATTTGGTGAGATTTGATATTATATGTACAGAATATAATATATATTTGGTGAAATTTCATATTTTATGTACAGTATTTATTAACTAATGGCTGAAATTTGATATTTTATGTACAGTATATAATATACATTTGGTGAAATTTGATATTTTATGTATAGTATCTAATATATATTCGGTTTTTTTTCATATTTTATGTACAGTACATAGTATATATTTGGTGTACTTTCATATTTTATGTACAGTATATAATATATATTTGGTGTACTTTGATATTTTATGTAAACTATATAAAATATATTTGGTGAAATTTGATATTTTATGTACAGTATATAATATATATTTGGTGTACTTTGATATTTTAAGAACAGTATATAATACATATTTGGTGAAATTTGATATTTTATGTACAGTATATAATATATATTTGGTGAAATTTGATATTTTTGTACAGTATATAATATGTATTTTATATAGTTTGATTTTTTATGTACAGTCTATAATGTATATTTGGTGTAGTTTCATATTTTATGTATAGTATATAATATATATTTGCTGATATTTGATATTTTATGTACAGTCTAAAATATATATTTGGTGTACATTGATATTTTTGTACAGTATATTATATATATTTGGTGAAATTTGATATTTTATGTACAGTAAATAATATATATTTTGTGTATTTTCTTATTTTATGTTCAGTGTACAATATTTATTTCATGTAGTTTCATATTTTGTGTACAGCATATAACATAGATTTGGTGTACTTTGATATTTTATGTACAGTATATAATACATATATGGTGAAATATGATATTTTATATACAGTATATAATATGCATCTGGTGTACTTTCATATTTTATGTACAGTATGTTATAAATATTTGGTGAAATTTCTTATTTTATCTACAGTATATAATATATATTTGCAGAAATTTGATATTTTATGTACAGTATATAATATATATTTGGTGTACTTTGATATTTTACGTACAGTATATGATCTATATTTGGTGAAATTTGATATTTTATATACAATATATAATGCATATCTGGTGTTCTTTCACATTTTATGTACAGTATGAAATATATATTCGGTGAAATTTGATATTTCATATACAGTATATTATATATGTTTGGTGTACTTCCATATTGTATTTACAGTGTATAATATTTATTTGCTGTACGTTCATATTTTATGCAGAGTATATAATATATATTTCCTGAAATTTGATATTTTATGTTCAGTATATAATATATATTTGGTGAAATTTGATATATCATGTATAGTATATAATACATATTTGGTGAAATTAGATATTATATCTACAGTATATAATATACATGTGGTGAAATTTGATATTTTATGTACAGTGTATAATACCTATTTGGAGAAGTTTGATATTTTATATACAGAAAATAATATATATTTGGTGTAGTTTCCTATTTTATGTACAGTGTATAATACATAATTGCTGTACTTTCATATTTTATGTACAGTATATAATATATATATGGTGAAATTTGATATTTTTGTAGAGTCTATAGTATGTATTTGGTGTACTTTCGTATTTTATGTACAGTCTATAATACATATTTGCTGTACGTTCATATTTTATGCACAGTATATAACATACATTTGCTGAAATTAGATATTTTATGTACAGTATATAATATATATTTGGTGTACTTTTATATTTTATGTTCAGTATATAATATATATTTGGTGAAATATGATATTTTATGTACAGTATATAATATATATTTCGTGAAATTTGATATTTTATATACAGTATATAATATATATTTGTTGTACTTTCATATTTTATGTACAGTGTATCATATATATTTTTTGTACTTTCATATTTTATGTACAATATATAATATATATTTGCTGAAATTTGATATATTATGTACTGTATATAATGTATATTTGTTTTAATTTGATATTTTACGTACTGCATATAATATATATATGGTGGACTTTGATATTTTATATACAGTATATATTATATATTTGGTGAAATTTGATATTTTTTCTACAGTGTATAATACATATTTGGTGTACTTTCATATTTTATGTACAGTATATAATATATATTTGGTGAAATTTGATATTTAATGTTCAGTATATAATATAAATTTGGCGAAATCTTGTATTTTATGTACAGTATATAATATATATTTGGTGAAATCTGGTATTATATGTACAGTATATAATATATATTTGGTGTACTTTGATATTTTATGTAAACTATATAAAATATATTTGGTGAAATTTGATATTTTATGTACAGTATATAATATATATTTGGTGTACTTTGATATTTTAAGAACAGTATATAATACATATTTGGTGAAATTTGATATTTTATGTACAGTATATAATATATATTTGGTGAAATTTGATATTTTTATACAGTATATAATATATATTTTATATAGTTTGATTTTTATGTACAGTCTATAATGTATATTTGGTGTAGTTTCATATTTTATGTATAGTATATAATATATATTTGCTGATATTTGATATTTTATGTACAGTCTAAAATATATATTTGGTGTACATTGATATTTTTGTACAGTATATTATATATATTTGGTGAAATTTGATATTTTATGTACAGTAAATAATATATATTTTGTGTATTTTCTTATTTTATGTTCAGTGTACAATATTTATTTCGTGTAGTTTCATATTTTGTGTACAGCATATAATATAGATTTGGTGTACTTTGATATTTTATGTACAGTATATAATACATATATGGTGAAATATGATATTTTATATACAGTATATAATATGCATCTGGTGTACTTTCATATTTTATGTACAGTATGTTATAAATATTTGGTGAAATTTCTTATCTTATCTACAGTATATAATATATATTTGCAGAAATTTGATATTTTATGTACAGTATATAATATATATTTGGTGTACTTTGATATTTTACGTACAGTATATGATCTATATTTGGTGAAATTTGATATTTTATATACAATATATAATGTATATCTGGTGTTCTTTCACATTTTATGTACAGTATGAAATATATATTCGGTGAAATTTGATATTTCATATACAGTATATTATATATGTTTGGTGTACTTCCATATTGTATTTACAGTGTATAATATTTATTTGCTGTACGTTCATATTTTATGCAGAGTATATAATATATATTTCCTGAAATTTGATATTTTATGTTCAGTATATAATATATATTTGGTGAAATTTGATATATCATGTATAGTATATAATACATATTTGGTGAAATTAGATATTATATCTACAGTATATAATATACATGTGGTGAAATTTGATATTTTATGTACAGTGTATAATACCTATTTGGAGAAGTTTGATATTTTATATACAGAAAATAATATATATTTGGTGTAGTTTCCTATTTTATGTACAGTGTATAATACATAATTGCTGTACTTTCATATTTTATGTACAGTATATAATATATATATGGTGAAATTTGATATTTTTGTAGAGTCTATAGTATGTATTTGGTGTACTTTCGTATTTTATGTACAGTCTATAATACATATTTGCTGTACGTTCATATTTTATGCACAGTATATAACATACATTTGCTGAAATTAGATATTTTATGTACAGTATATAATATATATTTGGTGTACTTTGATATTTTATGTTCAGTATATAATATATATTTGGTGAAATATGATATTTTATGTACAGTATATAATATATATTTCGTGAAATTTGATATTTTATATACAGTATATAATATATATTTGTTGTACTTTCATATTTTATGTACAGTGTATCATATATATTTTTTGTACTTTCATATTTTATGTACAATATATAATATATATTTGCTGAAATTTGATATATTATGTACTGTATATAATGTATATTTGTTGTAATTTGATATTTTACGTACCGCATATAATATATATATGGTGGACTTTGATATTTTATGTACAGTATATATTATATATTTGGTGAAATTTGATATTTTTTCTACAGTGTATAATACATATTTGGTGTACTTTCATATTTTATGTACAGTATATAATATATATTTGGTGAAATTTGATATTTAATGTTCAGTATATAATATAAATTTGGCGAAATCTTGTATTTTATGTACAGTATATAATATATATTTGGTGAAATCTGGTATTATATGTACAGTATATAATATATATTTGGTGAAATTTGATATTATACGTACAGTATATTTTATATATTTGGTGTACTTTCATATTTTATGTACAGTATATAATAAATATTTGCTGAAATTTGATATTTATGTACAGTATAAAATATATATTTGGTGTACTATGATATTTTATGTACAGTATATAATATATATTTGGTGAAATTTGATATTTTATGTACAGTAAATAATATATATTTTGTGTATTTTCTTATTTTATGTTCAGTTTATAATATATATTTGGTGTACTTTCATATTTATGTACAGCATATAATATAGATTTGGTTTACTTTGATATTTTACGTACAGTATATAATATATATATGGTGAAATATGATATTTTTGTACAGCATATAATATATATTTGGTGTACTTTCATTTTTTATGTACAGTCTATAATATATATTTGGTGTAGTTTCATATTTTATGTAGAGTATATAATATACATTTGCTGAAATTTGATATTTTATGTACAGTATAAAATATATATTTGGTGTACTATGATATTTTATGTACAGTATATAATATATATTTGGTGAAATTTGATATTTTATGTACAGTAAATAATATATATTTTGTGTATTTTCTTATTTTATGTTCAGTGTACAATATATATTTGGTGTACTTTCATATTTTATGTACAGCTTATAATATAGATTTGGTGTACTTTGATATTTTATGTACAGTATATAATATATATATGGTGAAATTTGATATTTTATATACAGTATATAATATGTATCTGGTGTACTTTCATATTTTATGTACAGTATGTTATATATATTTGGTGTACTTTCTTATTTTATGTACTGTATATAATATATATTTGCAGAAATTTAATATTTTATGTACAGTATATAATATATATGTGGTGTACTTTGATATTTTACGTACAGTATATAATATGTATTTGGTGAAATTTGATATTTTATATACAATATATAATATTTATCTGGTGTACTTTCAAATTTTATGTACAGTATAAAATATATATTTGGTGATATTTGATATTTAATATACAGTATATTATATATGTTTGGTGTACTTAAATATTTTATTTACAGTGTATAATATTTATTTGCTGAACTTTCATATTTTATGTAGAGTATATAATATATATTTCCTGAAATTTGATATTTTATGTACAGTATATAATATATATTTGCTGAAATTTGATATATTATGTATAGTATATAATACATATTTGGTGAATTTAGATATTATATCCACAGTATATAATATATATGTGGTGAAATTTGATATTTTATGTACTGTGTATAATACAAATTTGGAGAAGTTTGATATTTTATATACAGAATATAATATATATTTGCAGTACTTTCCTATTTTATGTACAGTGTATAATACATATTTGCTGTACTTTCATATTTAATGCACAGTATATAACATATATTTGCTGAAAGTAGATATTTTATGTACAGTATATAATATATATTTGGTGTGCTTTGATATTTTTGTTCAGTATACAATATATAATTGGTGAAATATGATATTTTATGTACAGTATATAATATATATTTGGTGAAATTTGATATTTTATATACAGTATATAATATACATTTGGTGTACTTTCATATTTTATGTACAGTATATTATATATATTTGGTGTACTTTCATATTTTATGTACAGTATATAATATATATTTGGTGAAATTTGATATTTTATGTTCAGTATATAATATAAATTTGGTGAAATCTTGTATTTTATGCACAGTATATAATATATATTTGGTGAAATCTGGTATTATATGTACAGTATATAATATAAATTTGGTGTACTTTCATTTTTTATGTATAGCATATAATATATATTTGGTGAACTTTGTTATTTTTTGTACAGTATATTATATGTATTTGGTGTACTTTGATATTTTATCTACAGTATGTAATATATATTTGGTGTACTTTGATATTTTATGTACCGTATATAATATATATTTGGTGAAATTTGATATTTTATGTACAGTATATAATATATAATTGGTGAAATTTGATATTATACGTACAGTTTATAATATATATTTGGTAGAATTTGATATTTTATGTACAGTATATAATATATATTTGGTGAAGTGCGATATTTTATATACAGTATGTAATATATGTTTTGTGTATTTTCATATTTTATGTACAGTATATATTATTTTTTTGGTGTACTTTCATATTTTATGTATGGTATATAATATATTTTTGGTGAAATTTGATATTTTATGTACAGTATATTATATATTTGGTGAAATTTGATATATTTTATACAGTATATGATATGTATTTTGTGTACTTTCATATTTTATGTTCAGTGTATAATATATATTTGGTGTACTTTCATGTATTATGTACAGTTTATAATATATATTTGCTGAAATTTGATATTTTATGTACAGTATATGATATATATTTCGTGAAATTTGATATTTTATATACAGTATATAATATATATTTGGTGTACTTTCGTATTTTATGTACAGTACATAACATGTATTTGCTGAAATTTGATGTTTGATGTACAGTATGTAATATATATTTGTGGAAATTTGTATTTTATATACAGCATATAATATATATTTGGAGTACTTTCATATTTTATGTACAGTGTATAATAACAAATTATGTGTCCTTTCATATATTATGTACAGTATATAATATGTATTTGGTGAAATTTTATATTTTATGTACTGTATATAATATATATTTCAAGTACTTTGGTATTTTATGTACATTATATAATATATATTTGGTGAAATTTGATATTTTATGTGCAGTATATAATATATATTTGGTGAAATTTGATATTTTTTCTACAGTATATTATATATGTTTGGAGTACATTCATATTTTATATACAATATATAATATATACTTGGTGAAATTTGATATTTTATGTACAGTGTATAATACATATTTGGAGAAGTTTGATATTTTATGTATAGTATGTAATGTATATGTGGTGAAATTTGATATTATAAGTACTGTATATAATATATATTTGGTGAAATTTCATATTTTATATACAGTATATAATATATATTTGGTGTACTTTCATATTTTATGTATAGTGTATGTGTATAATATATATTTGGTGTACTTTCATATTTTATGTAAAGAATATAATATATATTTGCTGAAATTTGATATTTTGTATACACTATATAGTGTATATTTGGGGTACTTTGATATTTAATGTACAGTATGCAGTATATATTTGGTGAAATTTAATAATTTATGTACAGCATATAATACACATTAGGTGAAATGTGATATTTTATGTATAGTATATAATATATATTTAGTGAAATTTGATATTATATGTACAGTATATGACATATATTTGCTGAAATTTCATATTTTATGTACAGTAAATAATGTATATTCCGTGGAATTTTATATTTTATATTCAGTATAAAATATATATTTCATGTACTTTCACGTTTTATGTATTGCATATAATATATGTGGTGTAATTTCATATTTTATGTACACTGTATAATATATATTTGGGGTACTTTTATATTTTATGTACAGTATATAATATATTTTTGGTGTAGTTTGACATTTTATGTACAGTATATAATATATATTAGGGGTACTTTGATATCTTATGTACAGTATATAATATATATTTGGTGAAATTTGATATTTTAGGTACGGTATATAATATATATTTCTGAAATTTGATATTTTATGTCCAGTATATAATATATATTTGGTGAAATTTGATATTTTATGTACAGTATATAATATATATTTACAGTATTTTCATATTTTGTGTGCAGTATAATATTTAGAATTGGTGAAATTTGATATTTTATGTACAGTATATAATATATATTTGGTGAACTTTGATATTTTATGTACAGTATATTATATGAATTTGGTGTACTTTGATATTTTATGTACAGTGTATAATACATATTTAGTGTACTTTGATATTTTATGTACAGTATATAATATATATTTGGTGAAATTTGATATTTTATGTACAGTATATAATATATATTTGGTCAAATTTGATATTATATGTACAGTATATAATATATTTTTGGTGAAGTTCGATATTTTATATACAGTATGTAATATATGTTTGATATAGTTTCATATTTTATGTACAGTATATAATATATATTAGGGGTACTTTGATATCTTATGTACAGTATATAATATATACTTGATGAAATTGGATATTTTATGTACAGTATATAATACATGTTTGGTGTACTTTGATATTTTATGTACAGAATATAATATATATTTACTGAAGTTTGATATTGTATTTACATGTACAGTATATAATATAGATTTGGTGAAATTTCATATTTTTTGTACAGTATATAATATATATTTGGTGTACTTTGATATTTCGTGTACTGTATATGATATATATTGGTGTACTTTCATATTTTATGTACACTATATAAATTATACTTGGTGAAATTTGACATTTCATGTACAGTATATATGTATATTTGGTGTACTTTGATATTTTAAGTACTGTATGTAATACATATTTGGTGAAATTTGATATTTTATGTACAGTATATAATATATATTTGGTGAAATTTGATATTTTTCTACCGTATATAATATATATTTGGTGTACTTTCATTTTTTATACACAGTCTATATCATATATTTGGTGTACTTTCATATTTTATGCACAGTGTATAATATATATTTGCTGAAATTTGATATTTTATGTACAATATAAAATATATATTTGGTATACTATGATATTTTATGTACAGTATATAATATATATTTGGTGAAATTTTGATATTTTATGTACAGTATATAACATATATTTGGGGAAATTTGTATTTTATATACATCATATAATATATATTTGGTGAACTTTCATATTTTATGTATAGTGTATAATATATATTCAGTGTACTTTCATATTTTATGTACAGTATATATTATATATTTGCTGAAATTTGATGTTTTATGTACAGTATATAATATATATGTAGTGTACTTTAATATTTTATGTACTGTATATAATATATATTTGGTGAAATCTGATATTTTATGTACAGTATATAATATATGTTTGGTGAAATTTGATGTTTTACGTACAGTATATAATACATATGAGGTGAAATTTGATATTTTATGGACATTACGTAATATATATTTGGTTTACTTTCATATTTTATGTACAGTCTATAATATATTTTTGGTGTACTTTCATATTTTATGTACACTATATAATATATATTTGGTGAAATTTGATATTTTTTATACAGTATATAATATATATTTGCTGTACTTTCACATTTTTTGTACGGTATGTAACATATATTTGCTGTGCTTTCATATTTTATGTACAGTATATAACATATATTTTTTGTACTTTGATATTTTATCTACAGTATATATTATATATTTAGAGAAATTTCATATTTTATGTAAAGTATAATATATATATTTGGTGAAATTTGATTTTTTTTACATTATATAAATATATTTGTTGTACTTTCATGTTTTATCTACAGTATGTAATATATGTTTGGTGAAATTTGATATTATATGTACAGTATATTATATATATTTGGTGAAATCTGGTATTTTATTTACAGTATATAATATATATTTGGTGAAATTTGATATTATAAGTACAGTATATTATATATATTTGGTGTAGTTTCATATTTATGTACAGTATATAATATATATTTGCTGAAATTTGATATTTTATATACAGTATATAATATATGTTTGGTGTAATTTGAAATTTTATGTATAGTATATAATATATATTTGATGAAATTTGATATTATATGTACAGTATATAATATAGATTTGGTGAAATTTCATATTTATTGTACAGTATATAATATATATTTGGTGTACTTTCATATTTTCTGTACCGTGTATAATATATATTTGGTGTACTTTCATATTTTATGTACATTTTGTAATATATATTTGGTGTACTTTGATATTTTGTGTACTGTATATGATATATATTTGGTGTACTTTGATATTTTAAGTACAGTATGTAATACATATTTGGTGAAATTTGATATTTAATGTACAGTATATAATATATATTTGGCGAAATTTGATATTTTTGTACAGTATATAATATATATTTGGTGTAGTTTCATTTTTTATATACAGTCTATAATATATATTTTGTGTACTTTCATATTTTATGTACAGTATATGATATATATTTGCAGAAATTTGATATTTTATGTACAGTATATAATATATATTTGGTGTATTTTGATATTTTATGTACAGTATATAATATGTATTAGGTGAAATTTGATATTTTATACACAGTATATAATATATATCTGGTGTCCTTTCATATTTTATGTGCAGTATAAAATATATATTTGGTGAAATTTGATATTTCATTTACAGCATGTTAAATATGTTTGGTGTACTTCCATATTTTATTTACAGTGTATAATATATATTTGCTGTACGTTCACATTTTATTTAGAGTATATAATATATATTTCCGGAAATTTGATATTTTATGTACACAATATAAAATATATTTGATGAAATTTGATATTTTATGTACAGTATATAATATATATTTGGTGTCATTTGATATTTTAAGTACAGTATATAATACATATTTGGTGAAATTTGATATTTTATATACAGCATATAATATATATTTGGTGAAATTTGATATTTTTGTACAGTATATAATATATATTTGGTGTACTTTCATATTTTATGTACAGTGTATTATATATATTTGGTGTACTTTCATATTTTATGTACAATATATAATCTATATTTGCTGAAATTTGATATATTATGTACTGTATATAATATATATTTGGTGTACTTTGATATTTTATGTACATTAGATAGTATATATTTGGTGTGCTTTGATATCTTAAGTACAGTATATAATATATATGGTGAAATTTGATACTTTATATGCAGTATATCATATATATTTGCTGTACTTTCATATTTTATGTACAGTATGTTATATATATTTGGTATACTTTCTTATTTTATGTACAGTATATGATATATATTTGCAGAAATTTGATATTTTATGTACAGAATATAATATATATTTGGTGTATTTTGATATTTTATGTACAGTATATAATATGTATTTGGTTAAATTTGATATTTTATACACAGTATATAATATATATCTGGTGTCCTTTCATATTTTATGTGCAGTAGAAAATATATATTTGGTGAAATTTGATATTTCATATAAGGCATATTTAATATGTTTGGTGTACTTCTATATTTTATTTACAGTGTATAACATATATTTGCTGTACGTTCATATTTTATGTAGAGTATATAATATATATTTCCTGAAATTTGATATTTTATGTACAGTATATAATATATATTTGGTGAAATTTGATATTTTATGAACAGTAAACAATGTATATTTTTTGTAGTTTCTTATTTTGTGTACAGTGTATAATACATATTTGGAGAAATTTGATATTTTATATACAGAATATAATATATATTTGGTGTACTTTCATATTTTATGTACAGTATATAATATATATTTGGTGTACTTTCATATTTTATGTACAGCATATAATATATATTTTGTGTACTTTGATATTTTATGTACAGTATATAATATACATTTGGTGAAATATGATATTTTATATACAGTTTATAATATATATTTGTTGTAGTTTCATATTTTATGTTCAGTGTATTATATATATTTGGGGTAATTTCATATTTTATGTACAATATATAATATATATTAGCTGACATTTGATATATTATGTACTGTATATAATATATATTTGGTGTACTTTGATATTTTATGTACAGTATATAATATATAATTGGTATACTTTGATATTTTATGTACAGTATATATTATATATTTGGTGAAATTTGATATTTTTTGTACAGTATATAATATATATTTGGTGAAACTTGATATAATAAGTACAGTATATTTTATATATTTGGTGTACTTTCATATTTTATGTACAGTATTTAATAAATATTGGCTGAAATTTGATATTTTATGTACAGTATATAATATATCTTTGGTGAACCTTCATATTTTATGTACAGTGTTTAATATATATTTGGTGTACTTTCATATTGTATGTACAGTACATAATATATATTTGGTGTACTTTGATATTTTATGTACACTATATAAAATATATTTGATGAAATTTGATATTTTATGTACAGTATATAGTATATATTTGCTGTTATTTGATATTTTAAGTAGAGAATATATTACATATTTGGTGAAATTTGGTATTTTATGTACAGTTTATATTATGTATTTGGTGAAATTTGATATTTTTGTACAGTATATAATATATATTTGGTGTACTTTCATATTTTATGTACAGTGTATTATATATATTTGGTGTACTTTCATATTTTATGTACAATATATAATATGTTTTTGCTGAAATTTGATATATTATGTACTGTATATAATATATATTTGGTGTACTTTGATATTTTATGTACATTAGATAGTATATATTTGGTGTACGTTGATATTTTATGTACAGTGTATAATATATTTGGTGAAATTTGATACTTTATATACAGTATAAAATATATATTTGCTGTACTTTCATATTTTATGTACAGTATGTTATATATATTTGGTGTACTTTCTTATTTCATGTACAGTATATGATATATATTTGCAGAAATTTGATATATTATGTACAGAATATTATATATATTTGGTGTATTTTGATATTTTATGTACAGTATATAATATGTATTTGGTGAAATTTGATATTTTATACACAGTATATAACATATATCTGGTGTCCTTTCATATTTTATGTGCAGTAGAAAATATATATTTGGTGAAATTTGATATTTCATATAAGGCATATTTAATATGTTTGGTGTACTTCCATATTTTATTTACAGTGTCTAATATATATTTGCTGTACGTTCATATTTTATGTAGAGTATATAATATATATTTCCTGAAATTTGATATTTTATGTACAGTATATAATATATATTTGGTGAAATTTGATATTTTATGAACAGTAAATAATGTATATTTTTTGTAGTTTCTTATTTTGTGTACAGTGTATAATACATATTTGGAGAAATTTGATAATTTATATACAGAATATAATATATATTTGGTGTACTTTCATATTTTATGTACAGTATATAATATATATTTGGTGTACTTTCATATTTTATGTACAGCATATAATATATATTTTGTGTACTTTGATATTTTATGTACAGTATATAATATACATTTGGTGAAATATGATATTTTATATACAGTTTATAATATATATTTGATGTAGTTTCATATTTTATGTTCAGTGTATTATATATATTTGGGGTAATTTCATATTTTATGTACAATATATAATATATATTAGCTGATATTTGATATATTATGTACTGTATATAATACATATTTGGTGTACTTTTGTATTTTATGTACAGTATATATTATATATTTGGTGAAATTTGATATTTTTGTACAGTATATAATATATATTTGGTGTACTTTCATATTTTATGTACAGTATATATTATATATTTGGTGAAATTTGATATTTTTTGTACAGTATATAATATATATTTGGTGTACTTACATATTACATGTACAATATAATATATATTTGGTGAAATTTGATGTTTTATGTACAGTATAACATATATTTTTTGAAATCTGGTATTTTATGTACAGTTTATAATATATATTTGGTGAAATCTGGTATTTTATGTATAGTATATAATATATATTTGGTGAAATTTGGTTTTATATCTACAGTATATATATATATGTGGTGAAATTTGATATTTTATGTACAATATATAAGACAAATTTTTAGAATTTGATATTTTATATACAGAATAAAATATATATTTGGTGTGCTTTCATATTTTATGTACAGTGTATAATATATATTCAGTGTACTTTCATGTTTTATGTACAGTCTATAATATGTATTTGCTGAAATTTGATCTATTATGTACTGTATATAATATATGTTTGGTGTACTTTGATATTTTATGTACAGTATATAATATATATTTGGTGTACTTTGATATTTTATGTACAGTATATATTATATATTTGGTGAAATTTGATATTTTTTGTACAGTATATAATATATATTTCGTGAAATTTGATATGATAAGTACAGTACAATTTATATATTTGGTGTACTTTCATATTTTATGTACAGTATATAATAAATATTTGCTGAAATTTGATATTTTATGTACAGTATATAATACATCTTTGGTGTACCTTCATATTTTATGTACAGTGTTTAATATATATTTGGTCTACTTTCATATTGTATGTACTGTACATAATATATATTTGGTGTACTTTGATATTTAAGTTCACTTTATAAAATATATTTGATGAAATTTGATATTTTATGTACAGTATATAGTATATATTTTGTGTACTTTGATATTTTAAGTACAGTATATAATACACATTTGGTGAAATTTGATATTTTATGTACAGTTTATAATATGTATTTGGTGAAATTTGATATTTTTGTACAGTATAAAATATATATTTGGTGTACTTTGATATTTTATGTACACTATATAAAATATGTTTGATGAAATTTGATATTTTATGTACAGTATATATTATATATTTGGTGAAATTTGATGTTTTATGTGCAGTATATAATATATATTTTGTGAAATTTGATTTTTATGTACAGTATAGAACATATATTTGGTGAAATCTGGTATTTTATGTACAGTATATAATATATATTTGGTGAAATCTGGTATTTTATGTATAGTATATAATATATATTTGGTGAAATTTGGTATTATATCTACAGTATATATATATATGTGGTGAAATTTGATATTTTATGTACAATATATAAGACAAATTTTTAGAATTTAATATTTTATATACAGAATAAAATATATATTTGGTGTGCTTTCATATTTTATGTACAGTGTATAATATATATTCAGTGTACTTTCATGTTTTATGTACAGTCTATAATATGTATTTGGTGAAATTTGATCTATTATGTACTGTATATAATATATGTTTGGTGTACTTTGATATTTTATGTACAGTATATAATATATATTTGGTGAAATCTGATATTTTATGTACAGTATATAATATATAGTTGGTGATATTTGGTATTTTATGTACAGTATATAATATATAGGTGGTGAAATTTGATATTTTATGTACAGTGTGTAATATATATTTGGTTTACTTTCGTATTTTATGTACAGTTAAAATGTATATTTGGTGTCTTTTCATATTTTATGTACAGTATATTATATATATTTGGTGTACTTTGATATTTTATCTACAGTGTATAACATATATTTGGTGAAATTTGATATTTTATGTAAAGTATATAATATATATGGTGAAATTTGATATTTTTTTGAACAGAATAAAATATATATTTTGTGAACTTTCATATTTTGTGTACAGTTTATAATATATATTTAGTGAAATTTGATATTTTATGTACAGAATATAATATATATTTGGGGAAATCTGGTATTTTATGTACAGTATATGATATATATTTGGTGAAATTTGATATTATAAGTACAGTATATGATATATATTTGGTGTACATTCATATTTTATGTACGGTATATAATATATATTTGGTGTACTTTGATTTTTTATGTACTGTATATAATATATATTTGGTGTACTTTGATATTTTAAGTACAGTATATAATACATATTTGGTGAAATTTGATATTTTATGCACAGTAAATAATATATATTGGGTGAAATTTGATATTTTTGTACAGTATATAATATATATTTGGTGTACTTTCATATTTTATGTACAGTCTATAATATATATTTGGTGTACTTTCATATTTTATATACAGCATATAATATATATTTGGTGTACTTTGATATTTAATGTACAGTATAAAATATATATTTGGTGAAATTTTTTGTTTTATATACAGAATACAATATATCTTTGGTGTACTTTCATATTTTATGTACAGTGTATAACATACATTTGGTGTACGTTCAAATTTTATGTACAGTACACAGAATATATTTCCTGAAATTTGATATTTTATGTAAAGTATATAATATATATTTGGTGAAATTTGATGTTTTATGAATAGTATATAATATATATTTGGTGAAATTTGATATTTTATGTACAGTGTATAATACATATTTGGTGTACTTTCATATATTATGTACAGTATATAATATCGATTTGGTGAAATTTGATAATTCCTGTACAGTATATAATATATATTTGGTGTACTTTCATATTTTATGTACTGTATATGATATATATTTGGTGTACTTTGATATTTTATGCACACTACATAAATTATACTTGGTGAAATTTGATATTTCACGTACAGTATATAATATATATTTGGTGTACTTAGATATTTTATCTACAGTATATAACATATATTTGGTGAAATTTGATATTTTATGTAAAGTATATAATATATATGGTGAAATTTGATATTTTTTTGAACAGAATAAAATATATATTTTTTGAACTTTCATATTTTGTGTACAGTTTATAATATATATTTAGTGAAATTTGATATTTTATGTACAGAATATAATATATATTTGGGGAAACCTGGTATTTTATGTACATTATATGATATATATTTGGTGAAATTTGATATTATAAGTACAGTATATGATATATATTTTGTGTACATTCATATTTTATGTACAGTATATAATATATATTTGGTGTACTTTGATTTTTTATGTACTGTATATAATATATATTTGGTGTACTTTGATATTTTAAGTACAGTATATAATACATATTTGGTGAAATTTGATATTTTATGCACAGTAAATAATATATATTGGGTGAAATTTGATATTTTTGTACAGTATATAATATATATTTGGTGTACTTTCATATTTTATGTACAGTCTATAATATATATTTGGTGTACTTTCATATTTTATATACAGCATATAATATATATTTGGTGTACTTTGATATTTAATGTACAGTATAAAATATATATTTGGTGAAATTTGTTGTTTTATATACAGAATACAATATATCTTTGGTGTACTTTCATATTTTATGTACAGTGTATAACATACATTTGGTGTACGTTCAAATTTTATGTACAGTACACAGAATATATTTCCTGAAATTTGATATTTTATGTAAAGTATATAATATATATTTGGTGAAATTTGATGTTTTATGAATAGTATATAATATATATTTTGTGAAATTTGATATTTTATGTACAGTGTATAATATATATTTGGTGTACTTTCATATATTATGTACAGTATATAATATCGATTTGGTGAAATTTGATAATTCCTGTACAGTATATAATATATATTTGGTGTACTTTCATATTTTATGTACTGTATATGATATATATTTGGTGTACTTTGATATTTTATGCACACTACATAAATTATACTTGGTGAAATTTGATATTTTATGTACAGTATAAAATATGTATTTGCTGTATTTTGATATTTTACGTACAACACATAATATATATTTCGTGGGCTTTGATATTTTATGTACAGCATATAATATATATTTGGTGAAATTTGATATCTTATGTACAGTATATGATATATATTTGGTGAAATTTGATATTTTTGTACAGTCTATAATATGTATTTGGTGTACTTTAATACTTTATGTACTGCATATAATATATATATTTGGTGTACTTTGATATTTTATGTACAGCATAAAATACATATATGGTGAAATTTGATATTTTATATACAGTATATAATAAGTATTTTGTGTACCTTCATATTTTATGTAAAGTATGTTATATATATTTGGTGTACTTTCTTATTTTATGTTCACTATATAATATATATTTGGTGTACTTTGATATTTTATGTACTGTGTAAAATATGTATTCGGTGTACTTTCATATTTTATGTACAGCACATAATTTATATTTGCTGAAATTTGATGTTTTATGTACAGTATATAATATATATTTGGTGTACTTTAATATTTTGTGTACAGTATATAATATATATTTGGTGAAATCTGATATTTTATGGACAGGATATGATATATGTTTGGTGAAATTTGATATTTCATGTACAGTATATAATATATATGAGGTGAAATTTGATATTTTATGGACAGTATATAATATATATCTGCTTTACTTTCATATTTTTTGTTTAGTCTATAATATATTTTTGGTGTACTTTCATATTTTATGTACAGTATATGACATATATTTGTTGTACTTTGATATTTTATCTACAGTATATATTATATATTTAGAGAAATTTCATATTTTATGTAAAGTATATAATAAACGTTTGGTGAAATTTGATATTTTTTGTACGGTATATAAAGATATTTGGTGTACTTTCATGTTTTATGTACAGTATGTAGTATGTATTTGGTGAAATTTGATATTTTATGTACAGTATATAATATATATTTGGTGAAATTTGATATCATAAGTACAGTATATTATATATATTTGGTGTACTTTCATATTTATGTACTGTATATAATATATATTTGATGAAATTTGATATTTTATGTACAGCATATATTATGTTTGGTGTAATTTGATATTTTATGTATAGTATATAAGATATATTTGGTGAAATTTGATATTATATGTACAGTATATAATATAGATGTGGTAAAATTTCATATTTTTTGTACAGTATATAATATATATTTGCTGTACTTTCATATTTTATGTACAGTATATGACATATATTTGTTGTACTTTGATATTTTATCTACAGTATATATTATATATTTAGAGAAATTTCATATTTTATGGAAAGTATATAATATATATTTGGTGAAATTTGATATTTTTTGTACAGTATATAAAGTTATTTGGTGTACTTTCATGTTGAATGTACAGTAGGTAATATATTTTTGGTGAAATTTGATATTTAATGAACAGTATATAATACATATTTGGTGTAATCTGCTATTTTATGTACAGTATATAATATATATTTGGTGTACTTTCATATTTTATGTACAGTCTATAATATATATTTGGTGTTCTTTCATATTTTATGTACAGTGTATAATATATATTTGGTGTACTTTCATATTTTATGTACATTTTGTAATATATATTTGGTGTACTTTGATATTTTATGTACACTATATAAAATATATTTGATGAAATTTGATATTTTATGTACAGTATATAAAATATATTTGGTGTACTTTGATATTTTAAGTACAGTATATAATACATATTTGGTGAAATTTAATATTTTATGTACAGTATATAATATATATTTGGTGAAATTTGATATTTTTGTACAGAATATAATATATATTTGGTGTACTTTCATATTTTATGTACAGTGTATAATATATATTTGGTGTACTTTCATATTTTATGTACATTTTGTAATATATATTTGGTGTACTTTGATATTTTATGTACAGTATATAATATATATTTGGTGTACTTTGATATTTTATGTACACTATATAAAATATATTTGATGAAATTTGATATTTTATGTACAGTATATAATATATATTTGGTTTACTTTGATATTTTAAATACAGTATATAATACATATTTGGTGAAATTTGATATTTTATGTACAGTATATAATATATATTTGGTGAAATTTGATATTTTCTTACAGTATATAATATATATTTGGTGTACTTTCATATTTTATGTACAGTCTATGATATATATTTGGTGTACTTTCATATTTTATATACTGCATATAATATATATTTGGTGTACTTTGATATTTAATGTACAGTATAAAATATATATTTGGTGAAATTTGTTGTTTTATGTACAGTATACTATATATGTTTGGTGTACTTTCATATTTTATGTACAGTGTATAACATATATTTGGTGTACGTTCAAATTTTATGTACATTATATAGTATATATTTCCTGAAATTTGATATTTCATGTAAAGTATGTATTATATATTTGGTGAAATTTTATGTTTTATGAATAGTATATAATATATATTTGGTGAAATTTGATATTTAATGTGCAGTGTATAATATATATTTGGTGTACTTTCATATATTTTGTACGGTATATAATATTTATTTTGTGAAATTTGATAATTCTTGTACAGTATATAAAATATATTTGGTGTACTTTCATATTTTATGTACTGTCTATGATATATATTTGGTGTACTTTGATATTTCATGTACACTATATAAATTATACTTGGTGAAATTTGATATTTTATGTACTGTGTATAACATATATTTGGTGTACTTTGATATTTTATGTACAGTATGTAATACATTTTTGGTGAAATTTGATATTTAATGTACAGTATATAATATATATTTGGTGAAATTTGATATTTTTGTCCAGTATATAATATATATTTGGTGTACTTTCATTTTTTATATACAGTTTATAATATATATTTGGTGTACTTTCATATATTTTGTACGGTATATAATATTTATTTTGTGAAATTTGATAATTCTTGTACAGTATATAAAATATATTTGGTGTACTTTCATATTTTATGTACTGTCTATGATATATATTTGGTGTACTTTGATATTTCATGTACACTATATAAATTATACTTGGTGAAATTTGATATTTTATGTACAGTGTATAACATATATTTGGTGTACTTTGATATTTTATGTACAGTATGTAATACATATTTGGTGAAATTTGATATTTAATGTACAGTATATAATATATATTTGGTGAAATTTGATATTATAAGTACAGTATATTATATATTTGGTGTACTTTCATATTTATGTACAGTATATAATATATATTTGCTTAAATTTGGTATTTTATGTACAGTATATAATATATGTTTGGTGTAATTTGATATTTTATGTATCGTATATAATATATATTTGGTGAAATTTGATATTTTATGTACAGTATATAACATATATTTGGGGAAATTTGTATTTTATATACATCATATAACATATATTTGGTGTACTTTCATATTTTATGTATAGTGTATAATATATATTTGAAGTAGTTTCATAGTTTATGTACTGTATATATTATATATTTGCTGAAATTTGATGTTTTATGTACAGTATATAATATATATTTCGTGTATTTTAATATTTTATGTACAGTATATAATATATATTTGGTGAAATGTGATATTTTATGTACAGTATATAATATATGTTTGGTGAAATTTGATATTTTATGTACAGTATATAATACATATGAGGTGAAATTTGATATTTTATGAACAGTAGATAATATATATTTGCTTTTCTTTCATATT
The DNA here is from genome assembly GCF_029281585.2 of Gorilla gorilla gorilla. NCBI lineage: Eukaryota > Metazoa > Chordata > Mammalia > Primates > Hominidae > Gorilla > Gorilla gorilla. The sequence goes on from NC_073239.2 coordinate 62,256,683, forward strand.
TTATGTGCAGTCTATAATATATATTTGGTGTACTTTCATATTTTATGTACACTATATAATATATATTTGGTGAAATTTGATATTTTTTATACAGTATATATTATATATTTGCTGTACTTTCACATTTTATGTACAGTATATAATATATATTTGTTGTACTTTCATATTTTATGCACTGTATATAACATATATTTGTTGTACTTTGATATTTTATCTACAGTATATATTATATATTTAGAGAAATTTCATATTTTATGGAAAGTATATAATATATATTTGGTGAAATTTGATATTTTTTGTACAGTATATAAAGATATTTGGTGTACTTTCATGTTTTATGTACAGTATGTAATATATTTTTGGTGAAATTTGATATTTAATGAACAGTATATAATACATATTTGGTGTAATCTGCTATTTTATGTACAGTATATAATATATATTTGGTGTACTTTCATATTTTATGTACAGTCTATAATATATATTTGGTGTACTTTCATATTTTATGTACAGTGTATAATATATATTTGGTGTACTTTCATATTTTATGTACATTTTGTAATATATATTTGGTGTACTTTGATATTTTATGTGCACTATATAAAATATATTTGATGAAATTTGATATTTTATGTACAGTATATAAAATATATTTGGTGTAGTTTGATATTTTAAGTACAGTATATAATACATATTTGGTGAAATTTAATATTTTATGTACAGTATATAATATATATTTGGTGAAATTTGATATTTTTGTACAGAATATAATATATATTTGGTGTACTTTCATATTTTATGTACAGTCTATAATATATATTTGGTGTACTTTCATATTTTACATACAGCATATAATATATATTTGGTGTACTTTGATATTTTATGTACAGTATAAAATATATATTTGGTGAAATTTGTTGTTTTATCTACAGTACACAATATATGTTTGGTGTACTTTCATATTTTATGTACAGTGTATAACATATATTTGGTGTACGTTCAAATTTTATATACAGTATATAGTATGTATTTCCTGAAATTGGATATTTTATGTAATGTACATGATATATATTTGGTGAAATTTGATATTTTATGAATAGTATATAATATATATTTGGTGAAATTTGATATTTTATGTACAGTGTATAATATATATTTGGTGTACTTTCATATATTATGTACAGTATATAATATATATTTGGTGAAATTTGATAATTCTTGTACAGTATATAATATATATTTGGTGTAGTTTCATATTTTATGTACTGTATATGATATATATTTGGTGTACTTTGATATTTTAAGTACAGTATGTAATACATATTTGGTGAAATTTCATATTTAATGTACAGCATATAATATATATTTGGTGAAATTTGATATTTTTGTACAGTATGTAATATATAATTGGTGTACTTTCATTTTTATATACAGTCTATAATATATATTTGGTGTACTTTCCTATTTTATGTACAGTATATAATATATATTTGCTAAAATTTGATATTTTATGTACAGTATAAAATATATATTTGGTATACAATGATATTTTATGTACAGTTTATAATATGTATTTGGTGAAATTTGATATTTTATGTACGGTATATAACATATATTTGGGGAAATTTGTATTTTATATACATCATATAATATATATTTGGTGTACTTTCATATTTTATGTATAGTGTATAATATATATTCGGTGTACATTCATATTTTATGTACAGTATATATTATATATTTGCTGAAATTTTATGTTTTATGTACAGTACATAATATACATTTTGTGTACTTCAATATTTTATGTACAGTACATAATATATATTTGGTGAAATCTGATATTTTATGTACAGTATATAATATATATGAGGTGAAATTTGATATTTTATGGACTGTAGATAATATATATTTCGTTTATTTTCATATTTTATGTACAGTCTATAATATATATTTGGTGTACTTTCATATTTTATATACTCTATATAATATATATTTGGTGAAATTTCATATTTTTTATACAGTATATATTATATGTTTGCTGTACTTTCACATTTTATGTACAGTATATAATATATATTTGCTGTATTTTCATATTTTGTGTACAGTGTATAACATATATTTGTTGTATTTTGATATTTTATCTACAGTATATATTATATAATTATTGAAATTTCCTATTTTATGTAAAGTATATAATATATATTTGGTGAAATTTGATTTTTTTTGTACAGTATATAAAGATATTTGGTGTACTTTCATGTTTCATGTACAGTACGTAACATATATTTGGTGAAATTGGATATTTTATGTACAGTATATAATATATATTCGGTGAAATCTGGTATTTTATGTACAGTATATAATATATATTTGCTGAAATTTGATGTTTTACATACAGTATATAATATATGTTCAGTGTAATTTGATATTTTATGTATAGTATATAATATATATTTGGTGAAATTTGATATTATATGTACAGTAAATAATATAGATTTGGTGAAATTTCATATTTTTTGCATAGTATATAATATATATTTGGTGTACTCTCAAATTTTATGTACACTGTATAATGTGTATTTGGTGTGTTTTCATATTTTATGTATAGTAAAAAATATGTATTTGCTGAAATTTGATATTTTACGTACAGCATATAAAATATATTTCGTGTGCTTTGATATTTTATGTACAGCATATTATACATATATGGTGAAATTTGATATCTTATGTACAGTATATAATATATATTTGGTGAAATTTGATATTTTTGTACAGTTTATAATATATATTTGGTGTACTTTGATATTTTATGTACAGTATATAACATATATTTATTGTACTTTGAAGGTTTATGTACACTATATAAAATATATTTGATGAAATTTGATATTTTATGTACGGTATATAATATATATTAGGTGTACTTTGATATTTTAAGTACAGTATATAATACATATTTGGTGAAATTTGATATTTTATGTACAGTATATAATATATATTTGGTGTACTTTGGTAGGTTATGTATAGTATGTAATATATATTTGTTTTACTTTGATATTTTATGTACAGTATGTAATGTATATTTGGGGTAATTTGATATTTTATGTACAGTATATAATATATATGTGAAATTTGATATTTTAAGAATAGTATATAATAAGAATTTGCTGAAATATCATATATTATGTACAGTATATGATACATATTTGGTGTACTTTCATCTTTTGTGTAGAGTATATAATATGTAGGTTGAATTTTGATTTTTATGTACAGTATATGATATACGTTTGGTGAAATTTGATATTATATGTGCAGTATATAATATATATTTTGTGTACTTTGATATTTTATGTACAGTATATAATATATATTTGGTGAAATTTGATATTTTATGTACAGTTTATAATATATATCTGGGGAAATCTGATATTATATGCACTGTATATAATACATATTTTGTGAAATTTCGTATTTTATGTACAGAATACAATATATATTTGGTGAAGTATGATATTTTATATACAGTATATTATATATGATGGGTGTCCTTTCATATTTTATGTACAGTAGATAATATATATTTGGTGTGCTTTCATATTTTATGTACAGAATATAGTATATATTCGCAGAAATTTGATATTTTATGTACAGTATAGATTATATTTTTGGTGTACTTTGATATTTTATGTACAGTATATAATATATATTTGGTGAAATTCGATATTTTACACAGTATATAATAAATATTTGGTGAAATTTGATACTTTGTACAGTATATAATATATAATTTGTGTACTTTCATATTTTATCTACAGTATATAATATATATTTGGTGAAATTTGATATTTTATGTAGAGTATAAAATATATATTTGGTGTACTTTGATGTTTTATTTACAGTATATAATATATATTTGGTGAAATTTGATATTTTATATACAGTATATAATATATATTTGGTGTTCTTTCATATTTTATGTACAGTACATATTATATGTTTGGTGTACTTTCATATTTTATGTACAGCATATAATATATATTTGGTGAAATTTGATATTTTATATACAGTATATAATATATTTTTGCTCTAATTTCATATTTTATGTAGAGTATATAATATATATAAGGTGTACTTTCATATTTTATGCACAGTATATAATATATATTTGGTGAATTTTGATATTTTATGTACAGTATATAATATATATTTGGGGAAATTTCTATTTTCTATTCAGCATATAATATATATTTGGTGTAATTTCATATTTTATGTACAGTGTGTAATATATATTGAGTGTGCTTTCATATTTTATGTACAGTATAAAACATATATTTGCTGAAATTTGACATTTTATGTACAGCATATAATATATATTTCTTGTCCTTTGGTATTTTATGCACATCATATAATACATATTTGGTGAAATTTGATATTTTATGTACCGTATATAATATATATTTGGTGAAATTTGATATTTTTCTACAGTCTATAGTATGTGTTTGGTGTACTTTCTTATTTTATGTACAGTCTATAATATCTATTTGCTGTGCTTTCATATTTTATGCACAGTATATAATATATATTTGCTGAAATTTGATATTTTATGTACAGTATATAATACATATGTGGTGAAATTCGATATTTTATGAACAGTATATAATATATATTTGGTGAAATTTCATATTTATATACAGTATATAATATATATTTGGTGTACTTTTATATTTTATCTACATTGTATAATATGTATTTGGTGGATTTTCATATTTCATGTACTATATATAATACATATTTGCTGAAATTTGATATATTATGTACAGCATATAATATATATTTGGTGTACTTTCATATTTTATGTACAGTATATAATATATATTTGGTGTACTTTGATGTTTTATGTATAGTATATATTATATATTTGGTGAAATCTGGTGTTTAATTTACAGTATATAATATATATTTGGTGAAATCTGGTATTTTATGTACAGTATATATTATATATTTGGTGAAATCTGGTATTTTATGTATAGTATATAGTATGTATTTGGTGAAATTTGATATTATATCTACAGTATATAATATATATGTGGTGAAATTTGATATTTTATGTACTCTATATAATACATATATGGAGAACTTTGATATTTTATATACAGAATATAATATATATTTGGTGTACTTTCATATTTTATGTACAGTGTAAAATGTATATTTGGTGTACTTTCATATTTTATGTACAGTCTATAATATATATTTGGTGTACTTTCATATATTATGTACAGTGTATAATATATATTTGGTGTACTTTGATATTTTATCTACAGTATATATTATATATTTAGTAAAATTTGATATTTTATGTAAAGTATATAATATATATTTGGTGAAATTTCAGATTTTTTGTACAGTATATAAAGATATTTGGTGTACTTTCATATTTTATGTACAATATGTATTACATATTTTGTGAAATTTGATATTTTATGTACAGTATATAATATATATTTGGTGAAATTTGATATTTTATGTATAGTATATATTACATATTTTGTGAAATTTGATATTTTATGTACAGTATATAATATATATTTGGTGAAATTTGATATTATATGTACAGAATATAATATATATTTGGTGACATTTCATATTTTATGTACAGTATATAATATATATTTGGTATACTTTCATATAATATGTGCAGTGTTTAATATATACTTGGTGTACTTTCATATTTTTTGTACAGTACATAATATATATTTGGTGTACTTTGATATTTTATGTACAGTATATAATATGTATTTGGTGAAGTTTTGTATTTTATGTACAGTATATAATACATATTTGGAGAACTTTGATATTTTATATACAGCGTATAATATGTATTTGGTGTACTTTCATATTCTATGTACAGTATGTTATATACATTTGGTGTACTTTCTTGTTTCATGTACAGTATATGATATATATTTGCAGAAATTTGATATTTTTTGTTCAGTATGTAATATATATCTGGTGTACTTTGACATTTTATGTACAGTATATAATATATATTTGCGGAAATGTGATATTTTATGTATAGTATATTATGTATATTTGGTGTATTTGATATTTTATGTACAGTATATAATAAGTATTTGATGAAATTTGATATTTTATATACAGTACATAATATATATTTGGTGAAATTTCATGTTTTATGTACAGTATATAATATATATTTGGTGTACTTTCATATTTTATGTACAGTGTTTAATATATATTTGCTGTACTTTCATATTTTAAGTACAGTACATAATATATATTTGGTGTACTGGTGTACTTTGATATTTAATATACACTATATAATATATATTTGGTGAAAATTGATACTTTATGTAAAGTATATAATATATATTTGGTGTAATTTGATAATTTTTATACAGCATATAAAACTTATTTGGTGATATTTGCTATTTTATGTACAGTATATAATATCTATTTGCTGAAATTTGATATTTTTGTACAGTATGTAATTTATATTTGGTGTACTTTCATATTTTATGTACAGTCTTTAATATATATTTGGTGTACTCTCATATTTTATGTACAGTTTAAAATATGCATTTTGTGAAATTTGATATTTTATGTACAGTATATAATATATATTTGGAGTACTTTGATATTTTATGTATAGTATATAATTTATATTTGGTGAAATTTGATATTATATGTACAGTATATAATACATACTTGGTGAAATTTGATATTTTATGTACTGCATTTAATTTATATTTGGTGAAATTTGATATTTTATGTACAATATATACTATATATTTGGTGAAGTTTCATATTTTTTTCTACACTGTATAATATATATTTGGTGTACTTTCATATTTTATGTACAGTATATAATATATATCTGCTGAAATTTGATATTTTATGTACAGAATATAATATATATTTGGTGAACTTTGATATTTTAAGTAAAGTAAATAATATATATATGGTGTACTTTGATATTTTATGTTCATTATATATTATATATTTGGTGAAATTTGATTTTTTATGTACAGTATATAATATATATTTGGTGAAATTTGATATTTTATATATAGTATGTAATATATATTTGGTGTACTTTCATATTTTACTTACATTCTACAATATATATTTGGTGTAATTTCATATATTATTTACAGTATGTAATATATATTTGATGTACTTTGATATTTTATGTACAGTATATAACAAATATTTGTTGAAATTTGATATTGTATGTATAGTATATAATATATATTTTCTGAAATTTGATATTACTTATACAGTATACAATATATATTTTGTGAAATTTGATGTTATATGTACAGTATATAATATATATTTGGGAAAATTTGATACTTTATGTACAGTAAATAATATATAGTTTGTGTACTTTCATATTTTATGTACAGTGTATAATATATATTTGCTGTACTTTCATATTTTAAGTAGAGTATATTATAAATTTGTTGAAATTTGATATTATATGTACAGTATATAATATATATTTGGGAAAATTTGATACTTTATGTACAGTAAATAATATATTTGCTGTAATTTGATATTTTATGTACAGTATATAATATATATTTGGTGAAGTTTGATATTTTATATATAGCATATAATATATATTTGGTGAAATTTGATATTATATGTACAGTATAAAATATATATTTGGTGAAATTTGATATTTTATGTACAATATATAATACAGATTTGGACAAATTTGATATTTCCTATACACTATATAATATATATCTGGTGTACTTTCATATTTTGCATACAGTGTATAATATATATTTGGTGTACTTTCATATTTTATGTACAGTATGTAATATATATTTGCTGTACTTTGATATTTTATGTATAGTATATAATATATTTTTGGTGAAATTTGATATTTTATGCACAGTATATAATATATATTTGGTGAAATTTGATATTTTATGTACAGTATTTAATATATATTTCGTGTACTTTGATATTTTATGGACAGTATAGTATGCATTTGGTGAAGTTTGATATTTTATGTACAGTATATAATATATCTTGGTGAAGTTTGATATTTCATTTACAGCATATAATATATATTTGGAGAAATTTGATATTATATGTACATTATATAAAATATATTTGATGAAATTTGCTATTTTATGTACAGTATATAATCCATATTTGGAGAAATTTGATATTTTATATACAGTACATAATACATATTTCGTGTACTTTCATATTTTATGTACAGTGTATAATATATATTTGGTTAACTTTCATATTTTATGTACCTTATATAATATATATCTGCTGAAAATTGATATTTTACGTACAGTATATAATATATATTTAGTGTACTTTGATATTTTAAGTACATTACATGTTATATATTTGGTGTACTTTGATATTTTATGTACAGTATATAATTCATATTTGGTGTACTTTCATATTTTATGTACAGTATGTAATGTATAATTGGTGAAATTTTATACTTTATGTACAGCATATAATACTTATGGTGAAATTTGATATTTTTTGTGCAGTATATAATATATATTTGGTGTAGATTCAAATATTTGTACAGTATATAATACATATTTTGTGAAATTTGATATTTTATGTACAGAATATAGTATATATTTGGTGTACTTTGATATTTTATGTACAGTATGTAATATATAATTGGTGAAATTTGATATATTATGTACAGCATATAATACTTATGGTGAAATTTGATATTTTTTGTACACTATATAATATATATTTGGTGTAGATCAATATATTTGTACAGTATATAATATATATTTGGTGAAATTTGATATTTTATGTACAGAATATACTATGTATTTGGTATACTTTGATATTTTATGTACAGTATAAAATATATATTTGGTGAAATTTGATATATTATGTACATTATATAATATACATTTGGTGAAATTTGATATTATATGTACAGTATATAATATATATTTGCTGAAATTTGATATTTTATGTACATTATATAATATATATGGTGAAGTTCGATATTTTATATACAGTATATAACATATGTTTGGTGAACTTTCAAATTTTATGTACAGTATATAAAATATATTTGGTGTACTTTCATATTTTATGTACAGTATATAATATATATTTGTTGCGTTTTGATATTTTATGTACAGTATATAATATATATTTGGTGTACTTTGATATTTTATGTACAGTATAAAATATACTTTTGGTGAAATTTGATATTTTATGTACAATATATACTATATATTTGGTGAAGTTTCATATTTTTTTCTACACTGTATAATATATATTTGGTGTACTTTCATATTTTATGTACAGTATATAATATATATCTGCTGAAATTTGATATTTTATGTACAGAATATAATATATATTTGGTGAACTTTGATATTTTAAGTAAAGTAAATAATATATATATGGTGTACTTTGATATTTTATGTTCATTATATATTATATATTTGGTGAAATTTGATTTTTTATGTACAGTATATAATATATATTTGGTGAAATTTGATATTTTATATATAGTATGTAATATATATTTGGTGTACTTTCATATTTTACTTACATTCTACAATATATATTTGGTGTAATTTCATATATTATTTACAGTATGTAATATATATTTGATGTACTTTGATATTTTATGTACAGTATATAACAAATATTTGTTGAAATTTGATATTGTATGTATAGTATATAATATATATTTTCTGAAATTTGATATTACTTATACAGTATACAATATATATTTTGTGAAATTTGATGTTATATGTACAGTATATAATATATATTTGGGAAAATTTGATACTTTATGTACAGTAAATAATATATAGTTTGTGTACTTTCATATTTTATGTACAGTGTATAATATATATTTGCTGTACTTTCATATTTTAAGTAGAGTATATTATAAATTTGTTGAAATTTGATATTATATGTACAGTATATAATATATATTTGGGAAAATTTGATACTTTATGTACAGTAAATAATATATTTGCTGTAATTTGATATTTTATGTACAGTATATAATATATATTTGGTGAAGTTTGATATTTTATATATAGCATATAATATATATTTGGTGAAATTTGATATTATATGTACAGTATAAAATATATATTTGGTGAAATTTGATATTTTATGTACAATATATAATACAGATTTGGACAAATTTGATATTTCCTATACACTATATAATATATATCTGGTGTACTTTCATATTTTGCATACAGTGTATAATATATATTTGGTGTACTTTCATATTTTATGTACAGTATGTAATATATATTTGCTGTACTTTGATATTTTATGTATAGTATATAATATATTTTTGGTGAAATTTGATATTTTATGCACAGTATATAATATATATTTGGTGAAATTTGATATTTTATGTACAGTATTTAATATATATTTCGTGTACTTTGATATTTTATGGACAGTATAGTATGCATTTGGTGAAGTTTGATATTTTATGTACAGTATATAATATATCTTGGTGAAGTTTGATATTTCATTTACAGCATATAATATATATTTGGAGAAATTTGATATTATATGTACATTATATAAAATATATTTGATGAAATTTGCTATTTTATGTACAGTATATAATCCATATTTGGAGAAATTTGATATTTTATATACAGTACATAATACATATTTCGTGTACTTTCATATTTTATGTACAGTGTATAATATATATTTGGTTAACTTTCATATTTTATGTACCTTATATAATATATATCTGCTGAAAATTGATATTTTACGTACAGTATATAATATATATTTAGTGTACTTTGATATTTTAAGTACATTACATGTTATATATTTGGTGTACTTTGATATTTTATGTACAGTATATAATTCATATTTGGTGTACTTTCATATTTTATGTACAGTATGTAATGTATAATTGGTGAAATTTTATACTTTATGTACAGCATATAATACTTATGGTGAAATTTGATATTTTTTGTGCAGTATATAATATATATTTGGTGTAGATTCAAATATTTGTACAGTATATAATACATATTTTGTGAAATTTGATATTTTATGTACAGAATATAGTATATATTTGGTGTACTTTGATATTTTATGTACAGTATGTAATATATAATTGGTGAAATTTGATATATTATGTACAGCATATAATACTTATGGTGAAATTTGATATTTTTTGTACACTATATAATATATATTTGGTGTAGATCAATATATTTGTACAGTATATAATATATATTTGGTGAAATTTGATATTTTATGTACAGAATATACTATGTATTTGGTATACTTTGATATTTTATGTACAGTATAAAATATATATTTGGTGAAATTTGATATATTATGTACATTATATAATATACATTTGGTGAAATTTGATATTATATGTACAGTATATAATATATATTTGCTGAAATTTGATATTTTATGTACATTATATAATATATATGGTGAAGTTCGATATTTTATATACAGTATATAACATATGTTTGGTGAACTTTCAAATTTTATGTACAGTATATAAAATATATTTGGTGTACTTTCATATTTTATGTACAGTATATAATATATATTTGTTGCGTTTTGATATTTTATGTACAGTATATAATATATATTTGGTGTACTTTGATATTTTATGTACAGTATAAAATATACTTTTGGTGAAATTTGATATTTTATGTACAGTATATAATATATCTGCTGAAATTTGATATTTTATGTACAGTATATAATATATATTTGGTGAAATTTGATTTTTTAAGTATAGTATATAATATATATTTGGTGAAATTTGATATTTTATGTACAGTATATAATACAGATTTGGAGAATTTTGATATTTTATGTACACTATATAATATGTATTTGGTGTACTTTCATATTTTGTGTACAGTGTATAATATATATTTGGAGTACTTTCATATTTTATGTACAGTATGTAATATATATTTGCTGTACTTTGATATTTTATGTACAGTATATAATATATTTTTGGTGAAATTTGATATTTCATATACAGTATATAATATTTATTTGGTGTACTTTCATATTTTATGTACAGTATATATTATATATGTGGTGTACTTTCATATTTTATGTACAGTATATAATATATATTTTGTGAAATTTGATATTTTATGTGCAGTATATAATTTATATTTGGGGAAATTTTTATTTTATATACAGCATATAATATATATTTAGTGTACTTTCAAATTTTATGTACAGTGTATAATATATGTTTTGTGTACTTTCGTATTTTATGTACAGTATATAATATATATTTTTTGAAATTTGATATTTTATGTACAGTATATAATATATATTTCGTGTACTTTGATATTTTATGGACAGTATAGTATGCATTTGGTGAAATTTGCTATTTTATGTACAGTATATAATCCATATTTAGAGAAATTTGATATTTTATATACAGTACATAATACATATTTCGTGTATTTTCATATTTTATGTACAGTGTATAATATATATTTGGTTTACTTTCATATTTTATGTACATTATATAATATATATCTGCTGAAAATTGATATTTTACTTACAGTATATAATATATATTTAGTGTACTTTGATATTTTAAGTACATTACATATTAAATATTTGGTGTACTTTGATATTTTATGTACAGTATATAATTCATATTTGGTTTACTTTCATATATTATGTACAGTACGTAATATATAATTGGTGAAATTTGATATTTTATGTATAGCATATAATACTTATGGTGAAATTTAATATTTTTTGTACAGTATATAATATATATTTGGTGTAGATTCATATATTTGTACAGTATATAATACATATATGGAGAAATTTGATATTTTATGTACAGAATATACTATATATTTGGAGTACTTTGATATTTTATGTACAGTATGTAATATATAATTGGTGAAATTGGATATTTTTTGTACACTATATAATATATATTTGGTGTAGATTCACATATTTGTACAATAAATTATATATATTTGGTGAAATTTGATATTTTATGTACAGAATATACTATATATTTTGTGTACTTTGATATTTTACGTACAGTGTATAGTATATATTTGGTGAAATTTGATATTTTATGCACAGTATATAATATACATTTGGTAAAATTTGATATTATTTGTACAGTGTATAATATATATTTGGTGTACTTTCATATTTTATGTACAGTGTATAATATATATATGGTAAAGTTCGATATTTTATACACAGTATATAACATATGTTTGGTGTACTTTCACATTTTATGTACAGTATATAAAATATATTTGGTGTTCTTTCATATTTTATGTACAGTATATAATATATATTTGTTTCACTTTGATATTTTATGTACAGTATATAATATATATTTGGTGTACTTTGATATTTTTTGTACAGTATATAATATACTTTTGGTGAAATTTGTTATTTTATTTACAGTATATAATATATTTGCTGAAATTTGATATTTTATGTACAGTATATAATATATATTTGGTGAAATTTGATATGTTATGTATAGTATATAATATATATTTGGTGAAATTTGATATTTTATGTACAGTATATAATACAGATTTGGAGAAATTTGATATATTATGTACAGTATATAATATATATTTGGTGTACTTTCATATTTTGTGTACAGTGTATAATATATATTTGGTGTACTTTCATATTTTATGTACAGTATGTAATATATATTTGCTGAAATTTGATATTTTATGTACAGTATATAATATTTATTTGTTGAAATTTGATATTTTATGTACAGTATATAATATATATTTGGGGAAATTTTTATTTTATATACAGCATATAATATGTATTTGGTATACTTTCATATTTTATGTACAGTGTATAATATGTGTTTTGTGTACTTTCGTATTTTATGTACAGTATATAATATATATTTGCTGAAATTTGATATTTTATGTACAGTATATAACATATAATTGGTGTATTTTGATATTTTATGTAGAGTATATAATATATATTTCTTGAAATTTGATATTTTATGTACAGTATATAATAAATATAAGGTGAAATTTCATTTTTTATGTAGAGTATATAATATATATTTGGTGAAATTTCATATTATATGTACACTATATAATATATATTTGGTGAAATTTGATATTTTATGTACAGAATATACTATATATTAGGTGTACTTAGGTATTTTATGTACAGTATATAATATATATTTGTTGAAATTTGATATTTTATGTACAGTATATAATATATTTGCTGAAATTTGATATTTTATGTAGAGTATATAATACATAGTTGGTGAAATTTGATATTTTATGTATAGTATATAATATATATTTGGAGAAATTTGATATTATTTGTACAGTATAAAATATATATTTGCTGAAATTTGATATTTTATGTATAATATATAATACAGTTTTGGACAAATTTGATATTTTATATACACTATATAATATATATTTGGTGTACTTTCATATTTTGCGTACAGTGTATAATATATATTTGGTTTACTTTCATATTTTATGTACAGTATGTAATATATATTTGCTGTGCTCTGATATTTTATGTGCAGTATATAATATATAATTGGTGAAATTCGATTTTTTATATGCAGTATATAATATTTATTTGGTGTACTTTCATATTTTATGTACAGTATATATTATATAAGTGGTGTACTTTCATATTTTATGTACAGTATATAATATATATTTGTTGAAATTTGATATTTTATGTGCAGTATATAATACATATTTGGGGAAATTTTTATTTTATATACAGCATATAATATATATTTATTGTACTTTCATATTTTACATACAGTGTATAATATATGTTTTGTGTACTTTCGTATTTTATATACAGTATATAATATATATTTGCTGAAATTTCATATTTTATGTACAGCATATAATACTTATGGTGAAATTTGATATTTTTTGTACAGTATATCATATATATTTGCCGTAGATTCATATATTTGTGCAGTATATAATATATATTTGGAGAAAATTGATATTTTATGTACAGAATATACTATATATTTGGTGTACTTTGATATTTTATGTACAGTATATAATATATATTTGGTGTACTTTGATATTTTATGTACAGTATATATTATATATTTGGTGAAATTTGATATTTTTTGTACAATATATTAATTATATTTGGTGAAATTTGATATGATAAGTACAGTACATTTTATATATTTGGTGTACTTTCATATTTTATGTACAGTATATAATAAATATTGGCTGAAATTTGATATTTTATGTACAGTATATAATTTATCTTTGGTGTACCTTCATATTTTATGTACAGTGTTTAATATATATTTGGTTTACTTTCATATGGTATGTACAGTACATAATATATATTTGGTGTACTTTGATATTTTATGTACACTATATAAAATATATTTGATGAAATTTGATGCTTTATGTACAGTATATAGAATATATTTGGTGTACTTTGATATTTTAAGTACAGTATATAATACATATTTGGTGAAATTTGATATTTTATGTACAGTATATATTATATATTTGGTGAAATTCGATATTTTTTGTACAGTATATAATATATATTTGGTGTACTTTCATATTATATGTACAATATAATATATATTTGGTGAAATTTGATATTTTATGTACAGTATATAATATATATTTGGTGAAATTTGATGTTTTATGTACAGTATATAACATATATTTGGTGAAAACTGGTATTTTATGTACAGTATATAATATATATTTGGTGAAATCTGGTATTTTATGAATAGTATATAATATATTTTTGGTGAAATTTGGTATTATATCTACAGTATATAATATATATGTGGTGAAATTTGATATTTTATGTACAATATATAATACATATTTTTAGAATTCGATATTTTATATACAGAATAAAATATATATTTGGTGTGCTTTCATATTTTATGTGCAGTGTATAATATATATTCAGTGTACTTTCATATTTTATGTACAGTCTATAATATATATTTGCTGAAATTTGATATATTATGTACTGTATATAATATATATTTGGTGTACTTTGATATTTTATGTACACTATATAATATATATTTGGTGTACTTTGATATTTTATGTACAGTATATATTATATATTTTGTGCAATTTGATATTTTTTGTACAGTATAGAATATATATTTGGTGAATTTTGATATGATAAGTACAGTATATTTTATATATTTGGTGTACTTTCATATTTTATGTACAGTACATAATAAATATTTGCTGAAATTTGATATTTTATGTACAGTATATAATATATCTTTGGTGTACCTTCATATTTTATGTACAGTGTTTAATATATATTTGGTGTACTTTCATATTTTATGTACAGTACATAATATATATTTGGTGTACTTTGATATTTCATGTACACTATATAAAATATATTTGATGAAATTTGATATTTTATGTACAGTATATAGTATATATTTGGTGTATTTTGATATTTTAAGTACAGTATATAATATTTATGGTGAAATTTGATACTTTAGATACAGTATATAGTATATATTTGCTGTAGTTTCATATTTTATGAACTGTATGTTATATATATTTGGTGTACTTTCTTATTTTATGTACACTATATGATATATATTTGAAGAAATTTGATATTTTATGAATAGTATATAATATATATTTGGCTTATTTTGATATTTTATGTACAGTATATAATCTATATTTGGTGAAATTTGATGTTTTTTGTACAGTATATAACATATATTTGGTGAAATCTGGTATTTTTTGAACAGTATATAATATATATTTGGTGAAATCTGGTATTTTATGTATAGTATATAATATATATTTGGTGAAATTTGGTATTATATCTACAGTATATAATATATATGTGGTGAAATTTGATATTTTATGTACAATACATAATACATATTTTTAGAATTTGATATTTTATATACAGAATAAAATATATATTTGATGTGCTTTCATATTTTATGTACACTGTATAATATATATTCCGTGTACTTTCATATTTTATGTACAGTCTATAATATATGCTTGCTGAAATTTGATATATTATGTACTGTATATAATATATATTTGGTGTACTTTGATATTTTATGTAAAGTATATAATATATATTTGGTGTACTTTGATATTTTATGTACAGTATATATTATGTATTTGGTGAAATTTGATATTTTTTGTACAATATATTAATTATATTTGGTGAAATTTGATATGATAAGTACAGTACATTTTATATATTTGGTGTACTTTCATATTTTATGTACAGTATATAATAAATATTGGCTGAAATTTGATATTTTATGTACAGTATATAATTTATCTTTGGTGTACCTTCATATTTTATGTACAGTGTTTAATATATATTTGGTTTACTTTCATATTGTATGTACAGTACATAATATATATTTGGTGTACTTTGATATTTTATGTACACTATATAAAATATATTTGATGAAATTTGATGTTTTATGTACAGTATATAGAATATATTTGGTGTACTTTGATATTTTAAGTACAGTATATAATACATATTTGGTGAAATTTGATATTTTATGTACAGTATATATTATATATTTGGTGAAATTCGATATTTTTTGTACAGTATATAATATATATTTGGTGTACTTTCATATTATATGTACAATATAATATATATTTGGTGAAATTTGATATTTTATGTACAGTATATAATATATATTTGGTGAAATTTGATGTTTTATGTACAGTATATAACATATATTTGGTGAAAACTGGTATTTTATGTACAGTATATAATATATATTTGGTGAAATCTGGTATTTTATGAATAGTATATAATATATTTTTGGTGAAATTTGGTATTATATCTACAGTATATAATATATATGTGGTGAAATTTGATATTTTATGTACAATATATAATACATATTTTTAGAATTCGATATTTTATATACAGAATAAAATATATATTTGGTGTGCTTTCATATTTTATGTGCAGTGTATAATATATATTCAGTGTACTTTCATATTTTATGTACAGTCTATAATATATATTTGCTGAAATTTGATATATTATGTACTGTATATAATATATATTTGGTGTACTTTGATATTTTATGTACACTATATAATATATATTTGGTGTACTTTGATATTTTATGTACAGTATATATTATATATTTTGTGCAATTTGATATTTTTTGTACAGTATAGAATATATATTTGGTGAAATTTGATATGATAAGTACAGTATATTTTATATATTTGGTGTACTTTCATATTTTATGTACAGTATATAATAAATCTTTGCTGAAATTTGATATTTTATGTACAGTATATAATATATCTTTGGTGTACCTTCATATTTTATGTACAGTGTTTAATATATATTTGGTGTACTTTCATATTGTATGTACAGTACCTAATATATATTTGGTGTACTTTGATATTTTATGTACACTATATAAAATATATTTGATGAAATTTGATGTTTTATGTACAGTATATAGAATATATTTGGTGTACTTTGATATTTTAAGTACAGTATATAATACATATTTTGTGAAATTTGATATTTTATGTACAGTATATATTATATATTTGGTGAAATTCGATATTTTTTGTACAGTATATAATATATGTTTGGTGTACTTTCATATTATATGTACAATATAATATATATTTGGAGAAATTTGATATTTTATGTACAGTATATAATATATATTTGGTGAAATTTGATGTTTTATGTACAGTATATAACATATATTTGGTGAAATCTGGTATTTTATGTACAGTATATAATATTTATTTGGTGAAATCTGGTGTTTTATGTATACTATATAATATATATTTGGTGAAATTTGGTATTATATCCACAGCATATAATATATATGTGGTGAAATTTGATATTTTATGTGCTATATATAATACATATTTTTAGAATTTGATATTTTATATACAGTATAAAATATATATTTGGTGTGCTTTCATATTTTATGTACAGTGTATAATATATATTCAGTGTACTTTCATATTTTATGTACAGTCTATAATATATATTTGCTGAAATTTGATATATTATGTACTGTATATAATATATATTTGGTGTACTTTGATATTTTATGTACAGTATATAATATATATTTGGTGTACTTTGATATTTTATGTACAGTATATATTATGTATTTGGTGAAATTTGATATTTTTTGTACAGTATATAATATATATTTGGTGAAATTTGATATGATAAGTACAGTATATTTTATATATTTGGTGTACTTTCATATTTTATGTACAGTACATAATAAATATTTGCTGAAATTTGATTTTTTATGTACAGTATTTAATATATCTTTGGTGTACCTTCATATTTTATGTACAGTGTTTAATATATATTTGGTGTACTTTCATATTTTATGTACAGTACATAATATATCTTTGGTGTACTTTGATATTTCATGTACACTATATAAAATATATTTGATGAAATTTGATATTTTATGTACAGTATATAGTATATATTTGGTGTATTTTGATATTTTAAGTACAGTATATAATATTTATGGTGAAATTTGATACTTTAGATACAGTATATAGTATATATTTGCTGTAGTTTCATATTTTATGAACTGTATGTTATATATATTTGGTGTACTTTCTTATTTTATGTACACTATATGATATATATTTGAAGAAATTTGATATTTTATGTATAGTATATAATATATTTTTGGCTTGTTTTGATATTTTATGTACAGTATATAATCTATATTTGGTGAAATTTGATGTTTTTTGTACAGTATATAACATATATTTGGTGAAATCTGGTATTTTTTGAACAGTATATAATATATATTTGGTGAAATCTGGTATATTATGTATAGTATATAATATATATTTGGTGAAATTTGGTATTATATCTACAGTATATAATATATATGTGGTGAAATTTGATATTTTATGTACAATACATAATACATATTTTTAGAATTTGATATTTTATATACAGAATAAAATATATATTTGTTGCGCTTTCATATTTTATGTACACTGTATAATATATATTCCGTGTACTTTCATATTTTATGTGCAGTCTATAATATATGCTTGCTGAAATTTGATATATTATGTACTGTATATAATATATATTTGGTGTACTTTGATATTTTATGTAAAGTATATAATATATGTTTGGTGTACTTTGATATTTTATGTACAGTATATATTATGTATTTGGTGAAATTTGATATTTTTTGTACAATATATTAATTATATTTGGTGAAATTTGATATGATAAGTACAGTACATTTTATATATTTGGTGTACTTTCATATTTTATGTACAGTATATAATAAATATTGGCTGAAATTTGATATTTTATGTACAGTATATAATTTATCTTTGGTGTACCTTCATATTTTATGTACAGTGTTTAATATATATTTGGTTTACTTTCATATTGTATGTACAGTACATAATATATATTTGGTGTACTTTGATATTTTATGTACACTATATAAAATATATTTGATGAAATTTGATGTTTTATGTACAGTATATAGAATATATTTGGTGTACTTTGATATTTTAAGTACAGTATATAATACATATTTGGTGAAATTTGATATTTTATGTACAGTATATATTATATATTTGGTGAAATTCGATATTTTTTGTACAGTATATAATATATATTTGGTGTACTTTCATATTATATGTACAATATAATATATATTTGGTGAAATTTGATATTTTATGTACAGTATATAATATATATTTGGTGAAATTTGATGTTTTATGTACAGTATATAACATATATTTGGTGAAAACTGGTATTTTATGTACAGTATATAATATATATTTGGTGAAATCTGGTATTTTATGAATAGTATATAATATATTTTTGGTGAAATTTGGTATTATATCTACAGTATATAATATATATGTGGTGAAATTTGATATTTTATGTACAATATATAATACATATTTTTAGAATTCGATATTTTATATACAGAATAAAATATATATTTGGTGTGCTTTCATATTTTATGTGCAGTGTATAATATATATTCAGTGTACTTTCATATTTTATGTACAGTCTATAATATATATTTGCTGAAATTTGATATATTATGTACTGTATATAATATATATTTGGTGTACTTTGATATTTTATGTACACTATATAATATATATTTGGTGTACTTTGATATTTTATGTACAGTATATATTATATATTTTGTGCAATTTGATATTTTTTGTACAGTATAGAATATATATTTGGTGAAATTTGATATGATAAGTACAGTATATTTTATATATTTGGTGTACTTTCATATTTTATGTACAGTATATAATAAATCTTTGCTGAAATTTGATATTTTATGTACAGTATATAATATATCTTTGGTGTACCTTCATATTTTATGTACAGTGTTTAATATATATTTGGTGTACTTTCATATTGTATGTACAGTACCTAATATATATTTGGTGTACTTTGATATTTTATGTACACTATATAAAATATATTTGATGAAATTTGATGTTTTATGTACAGTATATAGAATATATTTGGTGTACTTTGATATTTTAAGTACAGTATATAATACATATTTTGTGATATTTGATATTTTATGTACAGTATATATTATATATTTGGTGAAATTCGATATTTTTTGTACAGTATATAATATATGTTTGGTGTACTTTCATATTATATGTACAATATAATATATATTTGGAGAAATTTGATATTTTATGTACAGTATATAATATATATTTGGTGAAATTTGATGTTTTATGTACAGTATATAACATATATTTGGTGAAATCTGGTATTTTATGTACAGTATATAATATTTATTTGGTGAAATCTGGTGTTTTATGTATACTATATAATATATATTTGGTGAAATTTGGTATTATATCCACAGCATATAATATATATGTGGTGAAATTTGATATTTTATGTGCTATATATAATACATATTTTTAGAATTTGATATTTTATATACAGTATAAAATATATATTTGGTGTGCTTTCATATTTTATGTACAGTGTATAATATATATTCAGTGTACTTTCATATTTTATGTACAGTCTATAATATATATTTGCTGAAATTTGATATATTATGTACTGTATATAATATATATTTGGTGTACTTTGATATTTTATGTACAGTATATAATATATATTTGGTGTAATTTGATATTTTATGTACAGTATATATTATGTATTTGGTGAAATTTGATATTTTTTGTACAGTATATAATATATATTTGGTGAAATTTGATATGATAAGTACAGTATATTTTATATATTTGGTGTACTTTCATATTTTATGTACAGTACATAATAAATATTTGCTGAAATTTGATATTTTATGTACAGTATATAATATATCTTTGGTGTACCTTCATATTTTATGTACAGTGTTTAATATATATTTGGTGTACTTTCATATTTTATGTACAGTACATAATATATATTTGGTGTACTTTGATATTTCATGTACACTATATAAAATATATTTGATGAAATTTGATATTTTATGTACAGTATATAGTATATATTTGGTGTATTTTGATATTTTAAGTACAGTATATAATATTTATGGTGAAATTTGATACTTTAGATACAGTATATAATATATATTTGCTGTAGTTTCATATTTTATGAACTGTATGTTATATATATTTGGTGTACTTTCTTATTTTATGTACACTATATGATATATATTTGCAGAAATTTGATATTTTATGTATAGTATATAATATATATTTGGTGTATTTTGATATTTTATGTACAGTATATAATCTATATTTGGTGAAATTTGATGTTTTTTGTACAGTATATAACATATATTTGGTGAAATCTGGTATTTTTTGAACAGTATATAATATATATTTGGTGAAATCTGGTATTTTATGTATAGTATATAATATATATTTGGTGAAATTTGGTATTATATCTACAGTATATAATATATATGTGGTGAAATTTGATATTTTATGTACAATACATAATACATATTTTTAGAATTTGATATTTTATATACAGAATAAAATATATATTTGATGTGCTTTCATATTTTATGTAAACTGTATAATATATATTCAGTGTACTTTCTTATTTTATGTACAGTCTATAATATATACTTGCTGAAATTTGATATATTATGTACTGTATATAATATATATTTGGTGTACTTTGATATTTTATGTACAGTATATAATATATATTTGGTGTACTTTGATATTTTATGTACAGTATATATTATGTATTTGGTGAAATTTGATATTTTTTGTACAGTATATTAATTATATTTGGTGAAATTTGATATGATAAGTACAGTACATTTTATATATTTGGTGTACTTTCATATTTTATGTACAGTATATAATAAATATTGGCTGAAATTTGATATTTTATTTACAGTATAAAATATATCTTTGGTGTACCTTCATATTTTATGTACAGTGTTTAATATATATTTGGTTTACTTTCATATTGTATGTACAGTACATAATATATATTTGGTGTACTTTGATATTTTATGTACACTATATAAAATATATTTGATGAAATTTGATGTTTTATGTACAGTATATAGAATATATTTGGTGTACTTTGATATTTTAAGTACAGTATATAATACATATTTGGTGAAATTTATTATTTTATGTACAGTATATATTATATATTTGGTGAAATTCGATATTTTTTGTACAGTATATAATATATATTTGGTGTACTTTCATATTATATGTACAATATAATATATATTTGGTGAAATTTGATATTTTATGTACAGTATATAATATATATTTGGTGAAATTTGATGTTTTATGTACAGTATATAACATATATTTGGTGAAATCTGGTATTTTATGTACAGTATATAATATATATTTGGTGAAATCTGGTATTTTATGTATAGTATATAATATATATTTGGTGAAATTTGGTATTATATCTACAGCATATAATATATATGTGGTGAAATTTGATATTTTATGTACTATATATAATACATATTTTTAGAATTTGATATTTTATATACAGTATAAAATATATATTTGGTGTGCTTTCATATTTTATGTACAGTACATAATATATATTTGTTGTACTTTGATATTTTATGTATACTATATGAAATATATTTGATGAAATTTGATATTTTATGTACAGTATATAGTATATATATGGTGTACTTTGATATTTTAAGTACAGTATATAATATATATGGTGAAATTTGATACTTCATATACAGTATATAATATATATTTGCTGTACTTTCTTATTTTATGTACAGTATGTTATATATATTTGGTGTACTTTCTTATTTTATGTGCAGTATATGATATATATTTGCAGAAATTTGATATTTTATATACAGTATATAATATATATTTGGTGAAATTGGATGTTTTATGTACGGTATATAACATATATTTGGTGAAATGTGGTATTTTATGTACAGAATAAAATATATATTTGTTGAAATTTGATATTTTATGTAAAGTATATAATATAGATTTGGTGAAATCTGGTATTTTATGTACAGTATATAATATATATTTGGTGAAACTTGATATTATAACTACAGTATATTATATATATTTGGTGTACTTTCATATTTTATGTACGGTATTTAATAAATATTTGCTGAAATTTGATATTTTATGTACAGTATATAATATACATTTGGAGAAATTTGATACTTTATGTATAGTATATAATATATATTTGGTGTACTTTCATATTTTATGTACAGTGTGTTATACATATTTGGTGTAATTTCATATTTTATGTACAGTATATAATAAATATTTGCTGAAATTTGATATTTTATGTACAGTATATAATATATATTTCATGTACTTTCATATTTTATATACAGTATAAAATATATATTTGGTGAAATTTGTTATTTTATATACAGTATATAATATATATTTGGTGTACGTCCATATTTTATGTGCAGTATATAATATATGTTTCCTGAACTTTGATATTATATGCACAGTATATAATATATATTTTGTGAAATCTGATGTTTTTTGTATACTATATAATATATATTTGGTGAAATTTGATATTTTATGCACAGTATATAATATATATTTGGTGTACTTTCATATTTTATGTACAGTACATAATATATATTTGGTGAAATTTGATATTTTATATACAGTATATAATATATATTTGCTCTACTTTCATATTTTATGTACAGTATATAACATATATTTGGTGTACTTTCAAATTTTATGTACAGTGTATAATCTTTATTTGGTGTGTTTTCATATTTTATGTACAGTATAAAATATGTATTTGCTGAAATTTGATATTTTATGTACAGTATATAATATATATTTCGTGTGCTTTGATATTTTATGTAAAGTATATAACATATAATTGGTGAAATCTGGTATTTTATGTACACTATATAATATATATTTGGTGAAATTTGATATTTTTGTACAGTATATAATATATATTTGGTGTACTTTGATATTTTATGTACAGTATATAATATATATTTGGTGTACTTTCATATTTTATGTACAGTATACATTATATATTTGGTGAAATTCGATATTTTTTGTACACTCTATAATATATATTTGGTGTACTTTCATATTTTATGTACAGTATATAATAAATATTTGCTGAAATTTCATATTTTATGTACAATATATAATATATCTTTGGTGTACCTTCATATTTTATGTACAGTGTTTAATATATATTTGGTGTACTTTCATATTTTATGTGCAGTACATAATATATATTTGGTGTACTTTGATATTCCATGTACACTATATAAAATATATTTGATGAAATTTGATATTTTATGGACAGTATATAGTATATATTTGGTGTACTTTGATATTTTAAGTACAGTTTATAATATATATGGTGAAATTTGATACTTTATATACAGTATATAATATATATTTGCTGTACTTTCATATTTTATGTGCAGCATGTTATATATATTTGGTGTACTTTCTTATTTTATGTACAGTATATGATATATATTTGCAGAAATTTGATATTTTATGTACAGTATATAATATATATTTGGTGTATTTTGATATATTATGTACAGTATATAATATATATTTGGTGAAATTTGATATTTTATGTACAGTATATAATATATATTTGGTGAAATTTGATATTTTATGTACAGTATATAATATATATTTGGTGAAATTTGATGTTTTATGTACAGTATATAACATATATTTGGTGAAATCTGGTATTTTATGTATAGTATATCATATATATTTGGTGAAATTTGGTATTATATCTACAGCATATAATTTATAAGTGGTGAAATTTGATATTTTATGTACAGTTCATAGTATATATTTGGTGTATTTTGATATTTTAAGTGCAGTATATAATATTTACGGTGAAATTTGATACTTTATATACAGTATATAATATATATTTGCTGTAGTTTCATATTTTATGTACTGTATGTTATATATATTTGGTGTACTTTCTTATTTTATGTATAGTATATGATATATATTTGCAGAAATTTGATATATTATGTATAGTATATAATATATGTTTGGCGTATTTTGATATTTTATGTACAGTATATAATCTATATTTGGTGAAAT
Source organism: Gorilla gorilla gorilla (assembly GCF_029281585.2). Classification (NCBI taxonomy): domain Eukaryota; kingdom Metazoa; phylum Chordata; class Mammalia; order Primates; family Hominidae; genus Gorilla; species Gorilla gorilla. The sequence goes on from NC_073239.2 coordinate 62,283,376, forward strand.
TTGATGTTTTATGTACAGTAAATAACATATATTTGGTGAAATCTGGTATTTTATGAACGGTATATAATATATATTTGGTGAAATCTGGGAGTTTAGGTATAGTATATAATATATATTTGGTGAAATTTGGTATTATATCTACAGCATATAATATATATGTGGTGAAATTTGATATTTTATGTACAATATATAATACATATTTTTAGAATTTGATATTTTATATACAGAATAAAATATATATTTGGTGTGCTTTCATATTTTATGTACAGTGTATAATATATATTCAGTGTAATTTCATATTTTATGTACAGTCTATAATATATACTTGCTGAAATTTGATATATTATGTACAGTATATAATATATATTTGGTGTACGTTGATATTTTATGTACAGTATATAATATATATTTGGTGTACTTTGATATTTTATGTACAGTATATATTATGTATTTGGTGAAATTTGATATTTTTTGTACAGTATATAATATATATTTGGTGAAATTTGATATGATAAGTACAGTATATTTTATATATTTGGTGTACTTTCATATTTTATGTACAGTACATAATAAATATTTGCTGAAATTTGATATTTTATGTACAGTATATAATATGTATTTGGTGAAATTTGATATTTTATGAACAGTAAACAATGTATATTTTTTGTAGTTTCTTATTTTGTGTACAGTGTATAATACATATTTGGAGAAATTTGATATTTTATATACAGAATATAATATATATTTGGTGTACTTTCATATTTTATGTACAGTATATAATATATATTTGGTGTACTTTCATATTTTATGTACAGCATATAATATATATTTTGTGTACTTTGATATTTTATGTACAGTATATAATATACATTTGGTGAAATATGATATTTTATACACAGTTTATAATATATATTTGGTGTACTTTCATATTTTATGTACAGTGTATTATATATATTTGGTGTAATTTCATATTTTATGTACAATATATAATATATATTTGCTGAAATTTGATATATTATGTACTGTATATAATATATATTTGGTGTACTTTGATATTTTATGTACAGTATATAATATATATTTGGTGTACTTTGATATATTATGTACAGTATATATTATATATTTGGAGAAATTTGATATGATAAGTACAGTATATTTTATATATTTGGTGTACTTTCTTATTTTATGTACAGTACATAATAAATATTTGCTGAAATTTGATATTTTATGTACAGTATATAATATATCTTTGGTGTACCTTCATATTTTATGTACAGTGTGTAATATATATTTGGTGTACTTTCATATTTTATGTACAGTACATAATATATATTTGGTGTACTTTGATATTTTATGTACACTATATAAAATATATTTGATGAAATTTGATGTTTTATATATAGCATATAGTATATATTTGGTGTACTTTGATATTTTAAGTACAGTATATAATACATATTTGGTGAAATTTGATATTTTATGTACAGTTTATAATATGTATTTGGTGAAATTTGATATTTTTGTACAGTATATAATATATATTTGGTGTACTTTCATATTTTATGTACAGTGTTTAATATATATTTGGTGTACTTTCGAATTTTATGTACAGTATGTAATATATATTTGGTGTACTTTGATATCTTATGTACACTATATAAAATATATTTGATGAAATTGGATATTTTATGTACAGTATATAATATATATTTGGTGTACTTTGATAATTTAAGAACACTATGTAATACATATTTGGTGAAATGTGATATTTTATGTACAGCATATGATATATATTTGGTGAAATTTGATATTTTTGTACAGTATATAATATATATTTGGTGTACTTACATATTTTATGTACAGTTTATTATATATATTTGGTGTACTTTTATATTTTATGTACAATATATAATACATATTTGCTGAAATTTGATATATTATGTACTGTATATAATATATATTTGGTGTACTTTGATATTTTATGTACAGTATATTATATATTTGATGTACTTTGATATTTTATGTACAGTATATATTATATATTTGGTGAAATTTGACATTTTTGTACAGCATATAATATATATTTGGTGTACTTTCATATTATATGTACAATATAATATATATTTGGTGAAATTTGATATTTTATGTACAGTATATAATATATATTTTGTGAAATTTGATGTTTTATGTACAGTATATAACATATATTTGGTGAAATCTGGTATTTTATGTATAGTATATAATATATATTTGGTGAAATTTGGTATTATATCTACAGTATATAATATATATGTGGTGAAATTTGATATTTTATGTACAATATATAATACATATTTTAAGAATTTGATATTTTATATACAGAATAAAATATATATTTGGTGTGCTTTGATATTTTATATATAGTGTATAATATATATTCAGTGTATTTCATATTTTATGTACAGTCTATAATAAATATTTGCTGAAATTTGATATATTATGTACTGTATATAATATATATTTGGAGTACTTTGATATTTTATGTACAGTATATAATATATATTTGGTGTACTTTGATATTTTATGTACAGTATATATTATATATTTGGTGAAATTTATAATTTTTTACAGTATATAATATATATTTGGTGAAATTTGATATGATATGTACAGTATATTTTATATATTTGGTGTACTTTCATATTTTATGTACATTATATAATAAATATTTGCTGAAATTTGATATTTTATGTACAGTATTTAATATATCTTTGGTGTACCTTCATATTTTATGTACAGTGTTTAATATATATTTGGTGTACTTTCATATTTTATATACAGTACATAATATATATTTGGTGTACTTTGATATTTTATGTACACTATATAAAATATATTTGCTGAAATTTGATATTTTATGTACAGTATATAGTATACATTTGGTGTACTTTGATATTTTAAGTACAGTATATAATATATATGGTGAAATTTGATATTTTATATACAGTATATAATATACATTTTCTGGAATTTCATATTTTATGTACAGTATGTTATATATATTTGGTGTACTTTCTTATTTTATGTACAGTATATGATATATATTTGCAGAAATTTGATATTTTATGTACAGTATATAATATATATTTGGTGTATTTTGATATTTTATGTACAGTATATAATATAAATTTGGTGAAATTTGATGTTTTATGTACAGTATATAACATATATTTGGTGAAATCTGGTATTTTATGTACAGTATATAATATATATTTGGTGAAATCTGGTATTTTATGTATAGTATATAATATATATTTGGTGAAATTTGGTATTATACCTACAGTATATAATATGTATGTGGTGAAATTTGATATTTTATGTACAATATATAATACATATTTTTAGAATTTGATATTTTATATACAGAATAAAATATATATTTGGTGTGCTTTCATATTTTATGTACAGTGTATAATATATGTTCAGTGTACTTTCATATTTTATGTACAGTCTATAATATATATTTCCTGAAATTTGATGTATTATGTACTGTATATAATATATATTTGGTGTAGTTTGATATTTTATGTACAGTATATAATATATATTTGGTGTACTTTGATATTTTATGTACAGTATATATTATATATATGGTGAAATTTGATATTTTTTGTTCAGTATATAATATATATTTGGTGAAATTTGATATGATAAGTATAGTATATTTTATATATTTGGTGAACTTTCATATTTTATGTACAGTATATAATAAATATTTGCTGAAATTTGATATTTTATGTACAGTATATAATATATCTTTGGTGTACCTTCATATTTTATGTACAGTGTTTAATATATAATTGGTGTACTTTCATATTGTATGTACAGTACATAATATATATTTGGTGTACTTTGATATTTTATGTTCACTATTTAAAATATATTTGATGAAATTTGATATTTTATGTACAGTATATAGTATATATTTGGTGTACTTTGATATTTTAAGTACAGTATATAATACATATTTGGTGAAATTTGATATTTTATGTACAGTTTATAATATGTATTTGGTGAAATTTGATATTTTTGTACAGTATATAATATATATTTGGTGTACCTTCATATTTTATGTACAGTATATATTATATATTTGGTGAAATTTGATATTTTTTGTACAGTATATAATATATATTTGGTGTACTTTCATATTACATGTACAATATAATATATATTTGGTGAAATTTGATATTTTATGTACAGTATATAGTATATATTTGCTGAAATTTGATGTTTCATGTACAGTATATAATATATATTTCTTGTACTTTAATATTTTATGTACAGTATATAATATATATTTGGTGAAATCTGGTATTTTATGTACAGTGTATAATATATATTTGGTGAAATTTGGTATTATTTCTACAGTATATAATATATATGTGGTGAAATTTGATATTTTATATACAATATATAATACATATTTTTAGAATTTGATATTTTATATACAGAATAAAATATATATTTTGTCTGCATTCATATTTTATGTACAGTGTATAGTATATATTCTGTGTACTCTCATATTTTATGTACAGTCTATAATATATATTTGCTGAAATTTGATATATTATGTACTGTATATAATATATATTTGGTGTACTTTGATATATTATGTACAGTATATAATATATATTTGGTGTACTTTGATATTTTATGTACAGTATATATTATGTATTTGGTGAAATTTGATATTTTTTGTACAGTATATAATATATATTTGGTGAAATTTGATATGATAAGTACAGTATATTTTATATATTTGGTGTACTTTCATATTTTATGTACAGTATATAATATATATTTGCTGAAATTTGATATTTTATGTACAGTATATAATATATCTTTGGTGTACCTTCATATTTTATGTACAGTATGTTATATATATTTGGTGTACTTTCTTAATTTATGTACAGTATATGATATATATTTGCAGAAATTTGATATTTTATGTGCAGTATATAATATATATTTGGTGCATTTTGATATATTATGTACAGTATATAATATATATTTGGTGAAATTTGATGTTTTATGTACAGTATATAACATATATTTGGTGAAATGTGGTATTTTATGTACAGTATAAAATATATATTTTGTGAAATTTGATATTTTTTACAGTATATAATATATCTTTGGTGTACTTTCATATTTTATGTACAGTGTATAATATATATTTGGTGTACTTTCATATTTTATATACAGTATATAATACATATTTGGTGTACTTTGATATTTTATCTACAGTATATAATATATATTTGGTGAAATTTGATATTTTATGTACATTATATAATATATATTTGTTGAAATTTGATATTTTTTGTACAGTATATAATATATATTTTCTGTACTTTCATATTTTGTGTACAGTATATAATACATGATTGGTGAAATTTGATATTTTATGTAAAGTATATAATATAGATTTGGTGAAATCTGGTATTTTACGTACAGTATATAATATATATTTCGTGAAACTTGATATTATAACTACAGTATATTATATATATTTGGTGTACTTTCACATTTTATGTACAGTATGTAATAAATATTTGCTGAAATTTGATATTTTATGTACAGTATATAATATACATTTGGTGAAATTTGATATTTTATGTATAGTATATAATATATATTTGTTGTACTTTCATATATTATGTACAGTGTATTATACATATTTGGTGTAATTTCATATTTTTTATACAGTATATAATACATATTTGCAGAAATTTGAAATTTTATATACAGTATATAATATATATTTGGAGAAATTTGATATTTTTTATACAGTATATAATATATGTTTGGTGTACTTTCATATTTTATGTACAGTGTATAACATATATTTGGTGTACGTTCATATTTTATGTACAGTATATAATGTATATTTCCTGAAATTTGATATTTTACGCACAGTATTTAATACATATTTTGTGAAATCTGAAGTTTTATGTATACTATATAATATATGTTTGGTGAAATTTGATATTTTATGCACAGTATATAATATATATTTGGTGTACTTTCATATTTTATGTACAGTACCTGATATATATTTGGTTAAATTTGATTTTTTACATACAGTATATATTTTTCCTCTACTTTCATATTTTATGAACAGTATATAACATATATTTGGTGTAATTTCAAATTTTATATACAGTGTATAATGTATATTTGGTGTGTTTTCATATTTTATGTACAGTATAAAATATGTATTTGCTGAAATATGATATTTTATGTACAGCATATAATATATATTTCGTGTGCTTTGATATTTTACGTACAGCATATAATAAATATTTGATGAAATTTGATATGTTATGTGCAGTATATAATATATATTTGGTGAAATTTGATATTTTTGCACAGTATATTATATATCTTTTGTGTACTTTCATATTTTATGTACAGTCTATAATATATATTTGGTGTACTTTCATATTTTATGTACAGTATATAATATATATTTGGTGTACTTTGATATTTTATCAACAGTATATAATACATATTTGGTGAAATTTGACATTTTATGTACTGTATATAATATATATTAGGTGAAATTTGATGTTTTATGTACATTATATAACATATAGTTGGTGAAATCTGGTATTTTATGTACACTATATAATATATATTTGGTGAAATTTGATATTTTTGTACAGTATATAATATATCTTTGGTGTACATTTACATTTTATGTACAGTCTATAATATATATTTGGTGTACTTTCATATTTTATGTGCAGTATATAATATATATTTGGTGTACTTTGATATTTTATCTACAGTATATAATATATATTTGGTGAAATTTGATATTTTATGTACAGTATATAATATATATTTGGTGAAATTTGAAATTTTTTGTACAGTATATAATATATAATTGCTGTACTTTCATATTTTGTGTACAGTATACAATATGTATTTGGTGAAATTTGATATCTTATGTACAGTATATAATATATATTTGGTGAAATCTGGTATTTTATGTACAGTATATAATATGTATTTGGTGAAACTAGATATTATAATTACATTATATTATAAATATTTGGTGTACTTTCATATTTTATGTACAGTATTTAATAAATATTTGCTGAAATTTGATATTTTATTTACAGTATATAATATACATTTGGTGAAATTTGATATTTTTTTGTATAGTATACAATATATATTCGGTTAAATTTGATATTAAATGTACAGAATATAATATATATTTGGTGAAATTTCATATTTTATGTACAGTATATAATATATATTTGGTGTACTTTGATATTTTATGTACAGTATATAAAATATATTTGATGAAATTTGATATTTTATGTACAGTATATAATATATATTTGGTGTACTTTGATATTTTAACTATAGTTTATAATACACATTTGGTGAAATTTCGTATTTTATGTACAGTATATAATATATATTTGGTGAAATTTGATACATTATGTACAGTAAATAATATATATTTTTAGTAATTTCTTATTTTATTTACAGTGTTTAATATATATTTGGTGTACTTTCATATTTTATGTACAGCATATAATATATATTTGGTGTACTTTGATATTTTATGTACAGTATATAATATATATGGTGAAATTTGATACTTTACAGACAGTGTATAATATATATTTGCTGTACTTTCATATTTCAGGTACAGTATGTTATATATATTTGGTGTACTTTCTTATTTTATGTACAGTATATGATATATATTTGCAGAAATTTGATATTTTATGTACAGTATATAATATATTTTTGGTGTATTTTGATATTTTATGTACGGTATATAATATGTATTTGGTGAAATTTGATATTTTACACACAGTATATAATATATATCTGGTGTCCTTTCATATTTTATGTGCAGTATAAAATATATATTTGGTGAAATTTGATATTTAATATACAGCATATTAAATATGTTTGGTGTACTCCCATATTTTATTTACAGTGTATAATATATATTTGCTGTATGTTCATATTTTATGTATAGTATATAATATATATTTCATGAAATTTGATATTTTATGTACAGTATATAATATATATTTGGTGAAATTTGATATATTATGTACAGTAAATAATATATATTTTTTGTAATTTCTTATTTTGTGAACCGTATATAATACATATTTGGAGAAATTTGATATTTTATATACAGAATATAATATATATTTGGTGTACTTTCATATTTTATGTACAGCATATAATATATATTTTGTGTACTTTGATATTTTATGTACAGTATATAATATACATTTGGTGAAATATGATATTTTATATACAGTTTATAATATATATTTGGTGTAATTTCATATTTTATGTACAATATATAATATATATTTGATGAAATTTGATATATTATGTAGTGTATATAATATATATTTGGTGTACTTTGATATTTTATGTACAGTATATAATATATAATTGGTGTACTTTGATATTTTATGTGCAGTATATATTATATATTTGGTGAAATTTGACATTTTTTGTACGGTATATAATATATATTTGGTGAAATTTGATATGATATGTACAGTATATTTTATATATTTGGTGTACTTTCATATTTTATGTATAGTATATAATAAATATTTGATGAAATTTGATATTTTATGTACAGTATATAATATATCTTTGGTGTACCTTCATATTTTATCTTCAGTGTTTAATATATATTTGGTGTACTTTCATATTTTATGTACAGTACATAATATATATTTGGTGTACTTTCATATTTTATGTACACTATATAAGATATATTGGATGAAATTTGATATTTTATGTACAGTATATAGTATATATTTGGTGTACTTTGATATTTTAAGTACAGTATATAATATATATTAGGTGAAATTTGATATTTTATGTACAGTTTATTATATGTATTTGGTGAAATTTGATATTTTTGTACGGTATATAATATATATTTGGTGTACTTTCATATTTTATGTACAGTGTTTAATATATATTTGGTGTACTTTCGAATTTTATGTACAGTACGTAGTATATATTTGGTGTACTTTGATATTTTATGTACAGTATGTAACATATATTTGGTGCACTTTGATATTTTATGTACACTATGTAAAATATATTTGATGAAATTTGCTATTTTATGTACAATATATAATATATATTTGGTGTACATTGATATTTTGAGTACAGTATATAATACATATTTGGTGAAATTTGATATTTTATGTACAGCATATAATATATATTTGGTGAAATTTGATATTTTTGTACAGGATATAATATATATTTGGTGTACTTTCATATTTTATGTACAGTGTATTATATATATTTGGTGTAATTTCATATTTTATGTACAATATATAATATATATTTGCTGAAATTTGATATATTATGTACTGTATATAATATATATTTGGTGTACTTTGATGTTTTATGTACAGTATATAATATATATTTGGTGTACTTTGATATTTTATGTACAGTATATATTATATATTTGGTGAAATTTGATATTTTTTGTACTGTATATAATATATATTTGGTGTACTTTCATATTATAAGTACAATATAATATAAATTTGGTGAAATTTGACATTTTATGTACAGTATATAATATATGTTTGGTGTACTTTCATATTTTATGTACAGTGTATGATATATATTTGCTGAAATTTGATATTTTATGTACAGTATAAAATATATATTTGGTATACTATGATATTTTATGTACAGTATATCACATATATTTGGTGAAATTTGATATTTTATGTACAGTATAAAATACATATTTGGTATACTATGATATTTTATGTATAGTATATAATATATATTTGGTGCATTTTGATATATTATGTACTGTATATAATATATATTTGGTGAAATTTGATGTTTTATTTACAGTATATAACATATATTTGGTGAAATGTGGTATTTTATGTACAGTATAAAATATATATTTGGTGAAATTTTTTATTTTTGTACAGTATATAATATATCTTTGGTGTACTTTCATATTTTATGTACAGTGTATAATATATATTTGGTGTACTTTCATATTTTATGTACAGTATATAATATATATTTGGTGTACTTTGATATTTTATCTACAGTATATAATATATATTTGGTGAAATTTGATATTTTATGTACATTATATAATATATATTTGTTGAAGTTTGATATTTTTTTTACAGTATATAATATATATTTGCTGTACTTTCATATTTTGTGTACAGTATATAATATATGATTGGTGAAATTTGATATTTTATGTAAAGTATATAATATAGATTTGGTGAAATTTGATATTTTATGGACAGTAGATAATATATATTTGGTTTACTTTCATATTTTATGTACAGTCTATAATATATATTTGGTGTACTTTCATATTTTATGTACACTATATAATATATACTTGGTGATATTTGATAATTTTTATACAGTATATATTATATATTTGCTGTACTTTCACATTTTATGTACATTATATAATATATATTTGCTGTACTTTCATATTTTATTTAGAGTATATAACATATATTTGTTGTACTTTGATATTTTATCTACAGTATATATTATATATTTAGAGAAATTTCATATTTTATGTAAAGTATATAATATATATTTAGTGAAATTTGATATTTTTTGTACAGTATATAAAGATATTTGGTGTACTTTCATGTTTTAAGTACAGTATGTAATATATATGGTGAAATTTGATATTTTATGTACAGTATATAACATATATTTGGTGTAATCTGGTATTTTATGTACAGTATATAATATATAATTGGTGAAATTTGATATTATAAGTACAGTATATTATATATATTTGGTGTACTTTCATATTTATGTACAGAATATTATATATATTTGCTGAAATTTGATATTTTATGTACAGTGTATAATATATATTTGGTGTAATTTCATATTTTATGTACGGTATATAATATATATTTGGTGAAATTTGATAATTCTTGTAGAGTATATAAAATATATTTGGTGTACTTTCATATTTTATGTACTGTATATGATATATATTTGGTGTACTTTGATATTTCATGTACACTATATAAATTATAGTTGGTGAAATTTGATATTTTATGTACAGTATATAATATATATTTGGTGTACTTTGATATTTTAAGTACAGTATGTAATACATATTTGGTGAAATTTGATATTTTTTGTTCAGTATATAAAATATATTTGCTGTACTTTCATATATTATGTACAGTATATAATATATATGTGCTGAAATTTGATTTTTTATGTACAGTATATAATATATATCTGATGAAATTTGATATTTTATGCACACTATATAATATATACTTGGTGTACTTTCATATTTTATGTACAGTATATAATATATATTTGGTGAAATTTGGTATTTTATCTACAGTATATAATATATATTTGGTGAAATTTGATATTTTTTGTACAGTATGTAATATATATTTCGTGTACATTCATATTTTATGTACAGTATATAATATATATTTGGTGAAATTTGGTATTTTTTGTACGGTCTGTAATATATATTTGGTGAAATATGATATTTTACTTATAGTACATTCTATATATTTGGTGAAATTTGACATTATATCTACAGTATATAATATAAATTTGGTGAAATTTGATATTCTATGTACAATATGTAATATGTGTTTGGTGAAATTTGATATTTTATATACTGTATGTAATATATATTTGGTGTAGTTTCATATTTTATGTACAGTGTATAATATATATTTGGTGTACTTTCATATATTATGTACGGTATATAATATATATTTGGTGAAATTTGATAATTCTTGTACAGTACATAAAATATATTTGGTGTACTTTCATATTTAATGTACTGTATATGATATATATTAGGGGTACTTTGATATTTCATGTACACTATATAAATTATACTTGGTGAAATTTGATATTTTATGTACAGTATATAATATATATTTGGTGTACTTTGATATTTTAAGTACAGTATGTATTACATATTTGGTGAAATTTGATATTTAATGTACAGTATATAAGATATATTTGGTGAAATTTGATATTTTTGTACAGTATATAATATATATTTGGTGTACTTTCATTTTTTATATACAGTCTATAATATATATTTGGTGTACTTTCATATTTTATGTACAGTGTATAATATATATTTGGTGAAATTTGATATTTTATGTACAGTATATAACATATATTTGGGGAAATTTGTATTTTATATACATCATATAATATATAATTGGTGTACTTTCATATTTTATGTATAGTGTATAATATATATTCGGTGTACTTTCATATTTTATGTACAGTATATATTATATATTTGCTGAAATTTGATGTTTTATGTGCAGTATATAATATATATTTCGTGTACTTTAATATTTTATGTACAGTATATAATATATATTTGGTGAAACGTGATATTTTATGTACAGTATATAATATATGTTTGGTGAAATTTGTTATTTTATGTACAGTATATAATACATATGAGGTGAAATTTGATATTTTATGGACAGTAGATAATATATATTTGGTTTACTTTCATATTTTATGTACAGTCTATAATATATATTTGCTGTACTTTCATATTTTATGTACTGTGTATAACATATATTTGTTGTACTTTGATATTTTATCTACAGTATATATTATATATTTAGAGAAATTTCATATTTTATGTAAAGTATATAATATATATTTGGTGAAATTTGATATTTTTTGTACAGTATATAAAGATATTTGCGGTACTTTCAAGTTTTATGTACAGTATATAATATATATTTGGTGAAATTTGATATTTTATCTGCAGTTTATAACATATATTTGGGGAAATTTGTATTTTATATACATCATATAATATATATTTTGTGTACTTTCATATTTTATGAATAATGTATAATATATATTCGGTGTACTTTCGTATTTTATGTATAGCGTATATTATATATTTGCTGAAATTTGATGTTTTATGTACAGTATATAATACATATTTGGTGAAATCTGGTATTTTATGTATAGAATATAATATATATTTGGAGTAATTTGATATTATATCTACAGTATAAAATATATATTTGCTGTACTTTCATATTTTATGTACAGTATATAACATGTATTTGTTGTACTTTGATATTTTATCTACAGTATATATTATATATTTAGAGAAATTTGACATTTTATGTAAGGTATATAATATATATTTGGTGATATTTGATCTTTTTTGTACAGTATATAAAGATATTTGTTGTACTTTCTTATTTTATGTACAGTATATATTATATATTTGGTGATAGTTGATATTTTATGTACAGTATATAATGTATATTTGGTGAAATCTGGTATCTTATGTACAGTATATAATATATATTTGGTGAAATTTGATATTATAAGTACAGTATATTATGTATATTTGTAGTACTTTCATATTTTATGTACAGTATATATTATATATTTGCTGAAATTTGATGTTTTATGTACAGTATATAATATATATTTCGTGAACTTTAATATTTTATGTACAGTATATAATATATATTTGGTGAAATTTGACATTATATGTACAGTATATAATATATATAGTGAAATTTCATATTTTATGTACAGTATAAAATATATTTTTGGTGTACTTTCATATTTTATGTACAGTGTATAATATATATTTGGTGTACTTTCATATTTTATGTACAGTATGTAACATATATTTGGTGAAATATGATATTTTACCTGCAGTATATAATATATATTTGGTGTACTTTGGTATTTTCTTGCAGTATATAATATATATTTGGTGAAATTTGATATTTTATGTACAGTATATAATATATATTTGGTGTAATTTCATATTATATGTACAGTATATAATATAAATTTAGTGAACTTTGATATTTTATATAGATTATATAATGTATTTTTGCTCTACTTTCATATTTTAAGTACAGTCTATAACATATATTTGGTGTACTTTCATATTTTATGTGCAGTGTATAATACATTTTTGGTGTGTTTTCATATTTTATGTAGAATATAAAATATGCATTTGCTGAAATTTGATATTTTATGTACAGCATATAATATATATTTCGTGTGCTTTGATATTTTATGTACAGCATACAATACATATTTGGTGAAATTTAATATTTTTGTACAGTTTCTAATATGTATTTGGTGTACTTTCATATTTTATGTACAGTATGTAATATATATTTGCTAAAATTTGATGTTTTATGTACAGTATATACTATATATTTGTTGTACTTTCATATTTTATGTTCAGTACATAATATATATTTGGTGGAATTTGATATTTTATGCACACTATATAATATATATTAGGCGAAATTTGATATTTTATATACAGTATATATTATATGTTTGGTGTACTTTCATATTTTATGTACTGTGTATAATATATATTTGGTGTCCTCTCGTATTTTATATACAGTATATAATATATATTTGCTGAAATTTGATATTTTATGTACAGTATATAATATGTATTTTGTAAAGTTTGATATTTTATGTACAGTAAATAATATATATTTTTATGAAATTTGATATTATATCTACACTATATATTATATATTTGGTGAAATTTTATATTTTATGTACAGTATATAATATATATTTGGTGAAATTTGATATATTATATACAGTTTATAATATATATTTGGTGTACTTTCATCTTTTATGTACCGTGTATAATATATATTTGGTATACTTTCATATTTTATGTACAGTGTGTAACATATATATGCTGAAATTTGATGTTTTACGTTTAGTATATAATATATATTTGGTGTACTTTGGTATTTTCTTGCAATATATAATATATATTTGGTGAAATTTGATATTTTATGTGCAGTATATAATATATATTTTGTGAAATTTGATATTTTTTGTTCAGTATATAAAATATATTTGGTGTACTTTCATATATTATGTACAGTATATAATATATATTTGCTGAAATTTGATTTTTTATGTACAGTATATAATATATATCTGATGAAATTTGATATTTTATGCACACTATATAATATATACTTGGTGTACTTTCATAATTTATGTACTGTCTATAATATAAATTAGTGTTCTTTCATATTTCATGTACAGTATATAATATATATTTGGCGAAATTTGATATTTTATATACAGTATATAATACATATTTGGTGTACTTTTATATTTTATGTACAGTATATAATATATATTTTGTGAAATTTGGTATTTTATGTACAGTATATAATATATATTTGGTGAAATTTGATATTTTTTGTACAGTATGTAATATATATTTCGTGTACATACATATTTTATGTACAGTATATAATATATATTTGGTGAAATTTGATATTTTTTGTACGGTCTGTAATATATATTTGGTGAAATATGATATTTTACTTATAGTACATTCTATATATTTGGTGAAATTTGACATTATATCTACAGTATATAATATAAATTTGGTGAAATTTGATATTCTATGTACAATATGTAATATGTGTTTCGTGAAATTTGATATTTTATATACTGTATATAATATATATTTGGTGTAGTTTCATATTTTATGTACAGTGTATAATATATATTTGGTGTACTTTCATATATTATGTACGGTATATAATATATATTTGGTGAAATTTGATAATTCTTGTACAGTACATAAAATATATTTGGTGTACTTTCATATTTAATGTACTGTATATGATATATATTAGGGGTACTTTGATATTTCATGTACACTATATAAATTATACTTGGTGAAATTTGATATTTTATGTACAGTATATAATATATATTCGCTGAAATTTGATATTTTATGTACAGTATATAATATATATCTGGTGAAATTTGATATTTTATGTACAGTATATAATATATATTTTGTGAAATTTGATTTTCTGTTCAGTATATAAAATATATTTTTTGTACTTTCATATTTTATGTACAGTATATAATATATATTTGTGGAAATTTGATATTTTATGTACAGTATATAATATATATTTGGTGTACTTTGATATTTTATGTACAGTATATAATAAGTATGTGGTGAAATTTGATATTTTATATACAGTATATACTATATATTTGGTGTACTTTCATATTTTATGTACACTATAAAATATATATTTAGTGAAATTTGATATTTTATACACAGTACATATTATATGTTTGGTGTACTTTCATATTTTATGTACTGTGTATAATATATATTTGGTGTCCTTTCATATTTTATGTACAGTATATAATATATATTTGCTGAAATTTGATATTTTATGTACTGTATATAATATATATTTGGTGAAATTTGATATTATAACTACAGTGTATAATATAAACTTGGTGAAATTTGATATTTTATGTACAGTATGTAATATATATTTGGTGAAATTTGATATTTTATATAAAGTATATAATATATATTTGGTGTAGTTTCACATTTTTTGTACAGTGTATAATATATATTTGGTGTACTTTCACATTTTATGTACAGTGTATAAAATATATTTGGGTAGTTTCATCTTTTATGTACAGTATGTAATATATATTTGCTGAAATTTGATATTTTATGTACAGTATATAATATACATTCGGTGTACTTTGGTATTTTATGTACAGTATATAATATATGTTCCGTGAAATTTGATATTTTATGTACAGTATATAATATATATTTGCTGAAATTTGATATTTTATGTACAGTATATAATATACATTCGGTGTACTTTGGTATTTTATGTACAGTATATAATATATGTTCCGTGAAATTTGATATTTTATGTACAGTATATAATATATATTTGCTGAAATTTGATATTTTATGTACAGTATATAATATAAATCTGATGAAATTTGATATTTTTTGTACAGTATATTATATATGTTGTGAAATTTGATATTTTTTGTTCAGTATATAAAATATATTTGGTGTACTTTCATATTTATGTACAGTATGTAATATATATGGTGAAATTTGATATTTTATGTACAGTATATGATATTTATCTGATGAAATTTGATATTTTATGTACACTATATAATATATATTTGGTGTACTTTCATATTTTATGTACAGTCTATTATATAAATTAGAGTACTTTCATATTTTATGTACAGTAGTAATATATATTTGGTGAAGTTTGATATTTTATGTACAGTATATAATACATTTTTGTTGTACTTTGATATTTTATGTACAGTATATAATATATATTTGGAGAAATTTGATATTTTATGTACAGTATATAATATATATTTGGTGAAATTTGATATTATTTGCACAGTATATAATATATATTTGGTTTACATTCATATTTTATGTACAGTATGTAATATATATTTGGTGAAATTTGATATTTTATGTACGGTCTATAATATATATTTGGTGAAATTTGATATTTTATGTATAGTACATAGTATATATTTGATGAAATTTTATATTATAACCACAGTATATAACATAAATTTGGTAAAATTTGATATTTTATGTGCGGTATGTAATATATATTTGGTCAAATTTGATATTTTATATACAGTATATAATATATATTTGGTGTAGTTTCATATTTTATGTACAGTGTATAATATGTACTTATTGTACTTTCATATTGTATGTACAGTGTATAATATATATTTGGGGTAGTTTCATATTTTATGTAGAGCATGTAATATATACTTTCTGAAATTTGATATTTTATATACAGTGTATAATATACATTTGGTGTACCGTGGTATTTTATGTACGGTATATAATATATGTTTGGGGAAATTTGATGTTTTATGTGCAGTATTTAATACATATTTGCTGAAATTTGATATTTTATGTACAGTATATAATATACATCTGGCGAAATTTTATATTTTATGTACAGTATATGATATATATTTTGTGAAATTTCGTATTTTTTGTTCAGTATATAAAATATATTTCGTGTACTTTCATATTTTATGTACAGTATATAATACATATTTTGTGAAATTTGATATTTTTTGTACAGTATATAATACATATTTAGTGAAATTTGATATTTTATGTACAGTATATAATATATATTTGGTGAAACTTGATATTATAAGTACAGTACATAATATATATTTGGTGAAATTTGATATTTTTTGTACAGTATATAATATATATTTGGTGAAATTTGATATTTTATGTACAGTTTGGAATATATATTTGGTGAAAATTGATATTTTATATACAGTATATAATATATATTTGGTGTACTTTCATATTTAATGTACAGTGTATAATATAAATTTTTTGTACTTTCATATTTTATATACAGTGTATAATGTGTATTTGGGGTACTTTCATATTTTATGTACAGTATGTAATATATATTTGCTGAAATTTGATATTTTATTTACAGTATATAATATACATTTGGTGTACTTTGGTATTTTATGTACTGTATACGTATTTCATAAAACTTGATATTATATGTACAGTATATAATATATATTTGGTGAAATTTGATATTTTATGTACAGTATGTAATACATATTTGGAGAACGTTGATATTTCATATATAGAATAATAATATATATTTCGTGTACTTTCATATTTTATATTCAGTATATAGTATATATTTGGTATACTTTCATATTTTATGTACAGTGTATAATATATATTTTGTGTACTTTCATATTTTATGTACAGTGTATAATATATATTTCGTGAACTTTCATATTTTATGTAGAGTGTATAATATATATTTGGTGTACTTTCATATTTTATGTACAGTAAATATTATACATTTGGTAAAATTTTATATTTTATGTACAGCATATAATATATATTTTGTGAAATTCGATATTTTATATAAACTATATAATATTTATTTGGTGTAGTTTCATATTTTATGTACAGTGCATAATATATATTTGGAGTACTTTCATATTTTAGGTACAATATATAATATATACTTGCTGAAATTTGATATTTTATGTACAGTATATAATATATATTTGTTGTACTTTGATATTTTATATAAAGTAAATAATATATATTTGGTGTACTTTGATATTTTATGTACACTATAAATTATATATTTGGTGAAATTTGATATTTTAAACAGAATATAATATATATTTTGTGAAATTTGATATTTATGTAGAGTATATAATATATATTTGGTGTACTTTCATATTTTATGTACAGTGTATAATATATATTTGATTAAATTTGATATTTTATGTACAGTATATAATATATATTTGGTGTACTATGATATATTTTGTACAGTATATAACATATATTTGGTGAAATATGATATTTTATGTACAGTATATAATATATAATTGGTGAAATTTGATATTTTATGTACAGTGTATAATACATATTTGGAGGTTTGATAATTTATATACAGAATATAATATATATTTGGTGTACTTTCCTATTTTATGTACAGTGTATAATATATATTTGCTGTACTTTCATATTTTATGTACAGTATATAATATATATGGTGAAATTTGATATTTTTATAGAGTCTATAGTATGTATTTGGTGTACTTTCGTATTTTATGTACAGTCTATAATACATATTTGCTGTACTTTCATATTTTATGCACAGTATATAACGTATATTTGCTGAAATTAGATATTTTATGTACAGTATATAATATATATTTGGTGTACTTTGATATTTTATGTTCAGTATATAATATATATTTGGTGAAATATGATATTTTATGTACAGTATACAATATATATTAGGTAAAATTTGATATTTTATATACAGTATGTAATATATATTTGGTATACTTTCATATTTTATCTACAGTGTATTATATGTATTTGGTGTACTTTCATATTTTATGTAAAATATATAATATATATTTGCTGAAATTTGATATATTATGTACTGTATATAATATATATTTGGTGTATTTTGATATTTTACGTACTGCATATAATATATATTTGGTGGACTTTGATATTTTATGTACAGTATATATTATATATTTGGTGAAATTTGATATTTTTTTTACAGTATATAAAATATATTTGGTGTACTTTCATATTTTATGTACAGTATATAATATATATTTGGTGAAATTTGATATTTTATGTTCAGTGTATAATATATATTTGGTGAAATCTTGTATTTTATGTAGAGTATATAATATATATTTGGTGAAATTTGATATTATATGTACAGTATATAATATATATTTGGTGAAATCTGGTATTTTATGTACATTATATAATATATATTTGGTGAAACTTGATACAACTACAGTATGTTATATATATTTGGTGTACTTTCATATTTAATGTACAGTATTTATTAAATATTTGCTGAAATTTTATATTTTATGTACAGTATATAATATACATTTGGTGAAATTTGATATTTTATGTATAGTATATAATATATATTTAGTGAAATTTGATATTATATGTACAGAATATAATATATATTTGGTGAAATTTCATATTTTATGTACAGTATATAATATATATTTGGTGTCCTTTCATATTTTGTGTATGGTGTATAATATATATTTGGTGTTCTTTCATATTTTATGTACAGTACATAGTATTTATTTGGTGTACTTTTATATTTTATGAACAGTATATAATATGTATTTGGTAAAATTCGATATTTAATGTACAGTATATAATTTATATTTGGTGTACTTTGATATTTTATGTACAGTATAAAATATCTATTTGGTGTACTTTAATATTTTATGTACAATATATAATATGTATTTGGTGTACTTTGATAATTTATGTACAGTATATAATATATATTTGGTGAAATTTGATGTTTCATGTACAGCATATAATATATATTTGGTGTACTTTGATATTTTATGTACAGTATATAATACTTATTTGGTGAAATATGATATTTTATATACAGTATATCATATGTATTTGGTGAAATTTGATATTTTTGTAGAGTATATAATATATATTAGGTGTACTTTCATATTTTATGCTCAGTATATAATACATATTTGCAGAAATTTGATATGTTATGTACAGTATATAATATATATTTGTTGTACTTTGATATTTTATGTGCAGTACATAATATAAATTTGCTAAAATTTGATATTATATGTACAGTATATAATATATATTTGGTGAACTTTCACATTTTATGTAGAGTATATAATATATATTTGGTGAAATTTGATATTTTATATACAGTATATCATATATATTTGGTGTAGTTTCATATTTTATGTACTGCGTATAATATATATTTGGTGTACTTTAATATTTTATGTACAGTAAATCATATATATTTGTTGAAATTTGATATTTTATGTATTGTGTATAATATATATTTGGTGTAGTTTGATATATTATGTAAAGCACATAATATATATTTGGTGAAATTTAATATTGTATATACAGTATATAATATACATTTGGTGAAATTTTATATTTTATATACAGTATATAATATATATTTGGTGTACATTCATATTTTATGTACAGTGTATAATATATATTTGGTGTAATTTCATATTTTATGTACAGTATATAATATGTATTTGGTGTACTTTGATATTTTAGGTGCAGTGTAGAATATATATTTGGTGTACTTTGATATTTTATGTACAATATATAACGTATATTTGTTGAAATTTGATATTTTATGTACAGTATATAACATATTTGTTGAACAAATATGTATATAACAGTATATGTATATACTGTTATGTATATACAGTATATAATATGTATATACATATAAATGGACATATAAATATGTATATACAGTATATAACATATTTATGTACAGTATATAATATATATCAATTGAATTTTTTTATTTTATGTAGAGTATATATCATATATTTGGTGAAATTTAATATTGTATGTGCAGTATATAACATACATTTTTAGAAATTTGATATTATATGTACAGCATATAATATATATTCAGTGAAATTTGATATTTTATATGCAGTATATATTTGTTGAAGTTTGATATTTTTTATACAGTATATAATATATATTTGGTGTACTTTCATTTTTTATGTACAGTATATAATGTATATTTGGTGAAATTTGATATTTTATGTGCAGTAGGTAATATATATTTGGTGAAATTTGATATTTCATGTACAGTGTATAATATATAGTTGGTGTACTTTCATATTTTCTGTACTGTGTATAATATAGATTTGGTGTACCTTTACATTTTATGTACAGTATATAATATATATTTGGTGTAGTTTCATATTTTATGTACAGTGTATAAAATATATTTGGTGTAATTTCATATTTTATGTACAGTCTATAAGATATATTTGGTGTACTTTCATATTTTATGTACAGTATATAGTATATATTTGCTGAAATTTGGTATTTAATGTACAGTATATAATATATATTTGGTGAAATTTGGTATTTTATGTACAGTATATAATATAGACTTGGTGTATTTTCATATTTTATGTACAGCGTATAATATATATTTTGTGTACTTTCGTATGTTATGTACAGTATATAATACATATTTGTTGTACTTTGATATTTTATGTACAGTGTATAATATATATTTGGTGTACTTTGATATTTTATTTACACTATATAATATATATTTGGTGAAATTTGATATTTCTTGTTCAGTATATAATATATATTATATACTGAACATAAAATATCAAATTTCACCAAATATATACATATATAAGTGGTGTTCTTTCATATTTTATGTACAGTCTATACTATATATTTGGTGTACTTTGATATTTCATGTAGAGTTTATTTTATACATTTGGTGAAATTTGAAATTTTTGAACAGTATATAATATATATTTGGTGAAATTTGATATTTCATCTACAGTATATAATATATATTTGGTATAGTTTCATATTTTATGTTCAGTCTATAATATCTATTTGCTGTGCTTTCATATTTTATGCACAGTATATAATATATATTTGCTGAAATTTGATATTTTGTGTACAGTATATAATATATATTTGGTGAAATTTGATATTTTATGTGCAGTATATAATATATATTTGGTGTACTTTGATATATTATATACAGTATATAACATATATTTCGTGAAATTTTATATAGTATGAACAGTATATAATATATATTTTGTGAAATTTGATATTATATGTACAGCATATAATATAAATTTGGTGAAATTTGATATTTTATGTACAGTATATAATGTATATTTGGTGTACTTTGACATTTTATGTACACTATATAATATATATTTGGTGAAATTTGATATTTTATGTATAGTATGTATTATATGGTGTACTTTCAAATTTTATCTGCAGTATATAGTATATATTTGCAGTACTTTCAAGTTTTATGTACAGTCTACAATATATATTTGGTGTTCTTTCATATTTTTTGTAAGGTATATAATATATATTTGGTGAAATTTGATATTTTATGTGCAGTATATAATACGTATTTGGTGTAATTTGATATTTTATGTACATTATATAATATGTAATTGGTGTACTTTGATATTTTATGCACATTATATAATATATATTTGGTGAAATTTGATATTTTATGTACAGTGTATAATACATATTTGGTGAAATTTGACATTTTATATACATTATGTAATGTATATTTGGTGTACTTTCATATATAATGTACAGTGTATAAAATATATTTGGTGTACTTTCACATTTTTTGTACAATGTATAATATAATATTGGTGAATTTTGATATTTAACTACAGTATATAATATATATTAGCTGAAATTTGATATTTTATGTACAGTATATAATTTATATTTTGTCAAATTTGATATTTTAGGTATAGTGTAAAATATATATTTGGTGAAATTTGATGTTATATGCACAGTATGTAATATATATTTGGTGAAATTTGATACTTTGTATACAATATATAATATATATTTGGTGTACTTTCAAGTATTATGTACAGTATATAATATATATTTGGTGCACTCTCAGATTTTATGTACAGTATATAATATATATTTGGCGCAGTTTCTTATCTTATGTTGAGTATATGATATATATTTGGTGTACTTTCATATGTTTTGTACAGTATATAATATATATTTGGTGATATTTGATATCATATGTACAGTATATAATATATCTTTGGTGAACTTTCATATTTTATGTACAGTATATAATATATATTTCGTGAAATTTGATATTTTATATACAGTATATAACGTATATTTGGAGTACTTTCATATTTTATGTACTGTATATAATATATATTTGGTGAATTTCATATTTTATGTATAGTATATCATATATATTTCGTGTAATTTCATATTTTGTGTACAGTATATAATATATATTTGGTGTACTTTAATATTTTATGTACAGTGTATAATATATATTTGTTGAAATTTGATATTTTATGTACAGCATTTAATATATATTTGGTGAAATTTGATATTTTATATGCAGTATGTAATATATATTTGGTGTACTTTCAAATTTATCTGCCGTATATAGTATATATTTGCAGTACTTTCATATTTAATGTACAGTATATAATATATATTTGGTGTACTTTCACATTCTATGTACAGAATATAATATATAATTGCTGAAAATTCATATAATATGTACAGTATATAATATATATTTGGTGAAATTTGGTATTTTTTGTACAGTACAAAATATATATTTGGTGTACTTTCATAATTTATGTACTGTATATAATATATATTTGGTGTACTTTCATATTTTATGTACGGTATATAATATATATTTGGTGTACTTTCATATATTATGTACAGTATATACTATATTTGTACAAATTTGATGTTTTATGTGCATTATATAATATATATTTGGTGAAAATTTTCCTTTTATGTACAGCACATAAAATATATTTGGTGAAATTTGATATTTTGTATACAGTACATAATATATATTTCGTGTACCTTCATATTTTATGTACAGTGTATAATATATATTTGGTGTACTTTCATATTTTATGCATAGTATATAATATATCTTTGCTGAAATTTGATATTTTATGTACAGTATATAATATATATTTGGTGTACTTTGATATTTTATGTATACTATATAATATATACTTGCTGAAATTTGGTATTATATGTACAGTATGAAATATATATTTGGTGAAATTTGATATTTTATGTACAGTATATAATACATATTTGGTGAAATTTGATATTTTATGTACAGTATATAATGTGTATTTTTTTACTTTCATATTTTATGAACAGTCTATAATATACATTTGGTGTACTTTTATATTTTATGAACGGTATATAATATATATTTGCTGAAATTTGATATTTTATGTACAGTATATAATATATAGTTGGTGTACTTTGATATTTTATGTTCAGTGTATAATACATTTTTGGTTAAAATTTGATATTTTATATACAGTATATAATATATATTTGGCGAAATTTGATATTTTTGTACAGTATGCAAAGTATATTTGGTGTACTTTCAGATTTATGTACAGTGTATAATATATATTATGTGTACTTTCATATTTTATGTTCCATATATAATATGTATTTGGTGTACTTTGATATTTTATGTACAGTTTATAACATGTATTTGGGGAAATTTGATATTGTATGTACAGTATATAATGTATATTTTGTGAAATTTGATATTATATGTACAGCATATATTATATATTTGGTGAAATTTGATATTTTAGTTACAGTATATAATATATATTTGGTGAAATTTCATATTTTATATGCAGTATATAATATATATTTTGTGTACTTTCGTATTTTATGTACTCTGTATAATATATATTTCGTGTACTTTGATATTTTATGTACAGTGTGTGATATATATTTGCTGAAATTTGATATTTTATGTACAGTATATAATATATATTTGGTGTACTTTCATATTTTATACACTGTCTATAATATATATTTGGTGTAGTATGATATTTTATGTAGAGTATATAACATATATTTGCTGAAATTTGATGTTTTATGTACAGTATATAATATATATTTTGTGAAATTTGATATTTTATGTGTGGTATATAGTATATTTTTGGTGATATTTGATATTTTGTGTACACTATATAATATATATTTGGTTTGCTTTCACATTGTATTTAGAGTATATAATATATATTTGATGTACTTTCATATTTTATGTACAGTATATAATATATATTTGGTGTACTTCCATATATTATATACAGTATATAATATATTTGCACAAGTTTTATATTTCATATACAATATATAATACATTTTGAGAAATTTGATATTATAACATACATTTTGAGAAATTTTATATTATATGTACAGCATATAATATATATTTTGTCAAATTTGATATTTTATGTACAGTATATATTTGGTGAACTTTGATATTTTTATGCCGTATATAATATATATTTGGTGTCCTTTCATATTTATGTACAGTGTATAATATACATTTCGTGTACTTTCATATTTTATATACATGTACAGCATATAATATATATTTGGTGAAATTTGATATTTTATTTACAGTATATAATACATATTTGGTGAAATTTGATATTTTATATACAGTATATAATATATATTTGGAGTACTTTCATATTTTCTGTACTGTGTATATTATATATATGGTGAAATTTGGTATTTCATGTACAGTATATAATATATATTTTGTTTAATTTCATATTTGATGTACAGTCTATAATATATATTTGGTGCACTTTCATATTTTATGAACAGTATATAATATATATTTGCTAAAATTTAATATTTCATGTACGCTGTATAATATATACTTGGTGAAATTTGATGTTTTATGTACAGTATATAATATAAATTTTGTGTAATTTCATACTTTTTATACAGTATATAATATATATTGGGTTTACTTTCATATTTTATCTACAGTATATAATATATATTTGGTGAAATTTGATATTATAAGTACAGTCTATAATATATATTTGGTGAAATTTGATATTTTATGTACAGTATATAATATATATTTGATGAAATTTGATACATTATATTCAGTATATAATATATATTTGGTGTACTTTCATATTTTATGTACAGTATATAATATATATTTGTTGTACTTTGATATTTTATGTAGAGTTTATAACATGTATTTGGTGAAATTTGATATTGTATGTACAGTATATAATATATATGTTGGGAAATTTGATATCATATGTACAGCATATAATATACATTTGGTGAAATTTGATAATTTAGTTACAGTATATAATATATATTTGGTGAAATTTGATATTTTATATACAGTATATAATATATATTTGGTGTACTTTCATATTTAATGTACAGTGTATAATATATATTTTTTGTACTTTCATATTTTATATACAGTGTATAATGTGTATTTGGGGTACTTTCATATTTTATGTACAGTATGTAATATATATTTGCTGAAATTTGATATTTTATTTACAGTATATAATATATATTTGGTGTACTTTGGTATTTTATGTACTGTATACGTATTTCATAAAACTTGATATTATATGTACAGTATATAATATATATTTGTTGAAATTTGATATTTTATGTACAGTATGTAATACATATTTGGAGAACGTTGATATTTCATATACAGAATAATAATATATATTTCGTGTACTTTCATATTTCATATACAGTATATAGTATATATTTGGTATACTTTCATATTTTATGTACAGTGTATAATATATATTTTGTGTACTTTCATATTTTACGTACAGTGTATAATATATATTTCGTGAACTTTCATATTTTATGTAGAGTGTATAATATATATTTGGTGTACTTTCATATTTTATGTACAGTATATATTATACATTTGGTAAAATTTTATATTTTATGTACAGCATATAATATATATTTTGTGAAATTCTATATTTTATATAAACTATATAATATATATTTGGTGTAGTTTCATATTTTATGTACAGTGCATAATATATATTTGGAGTACTTTCATATTTTAGGTACAATATATAATATATACTTGCTGAAATTTGATATTTTATGTACAGTATATAATATATATTTGTTGTACTTTGATATTTTATATAAAGTAAATAATATATATTTGGTGTACTTTGATATTTTATGTACACTATAAATTATATATTTGGTGAAATTTGATATTTTATGTACAGAATATAATATATATTTTGTGAAATTTGATATTTATGTAGAGAATATAATATATATTTGGTGTACTTTCATATTTTATGTACAGTGTATAATATATATTTGATTAAATTTGATATTTTATGTACAGTATATAATATATATTTGGTGTACTATGATATATTTTGTACAGTATATAACATATATTTGGTGAAATATGATATTTTATATACAGTATATAATATATATTTGGTGACATTTGATATTTTATGTACGGTATATAATTTATATTTGCTGAAATTTGCTATTTTATGTATAGTATATAATATATATTTGCTGAAAATAGATATTTTATGTACAGTAGTAATATATAAGTGGTGAAATTTGATATTTTTTGTACAGTTTATAATATATATTTGGTGTACATTCATATTTCATGTACAGAGTATAGTATATATTTGGTGTGCTTTCATATTTTATGTACTGTATATAATATGTATTTTCTGAAATTTGATATTTTATGTACAGTGTATAATATATATGGTGAAATTTCATATTTTAGTATAGTTTATAATATATATTTGGTGAAATTTGATATTATATGTACAGTATATAATACATATTTGGTGAAATTTCATATTTTTTATACTGTATATAATATATATTTGGTGAAATTTGATATTTTATGTACAGTATATAATATATATTTGGGGAAATTTGTATTTGATATACAGCATATAATGTATATTTGGTCTAATTTCATATTTTATGTACGGAGTATAATATATATTTGGTGGACTTTCATATTTTATGTACAGTGTATAATACATATTCGGTGTACTTTTATATCTTATGTACAGTCTATAATATATATTTGGTGTACTTTCATATTTTATGAACGGGGTATAATATACATTTGGTGTACTTTGATATTTTATCTAGAGTATATATTATATATTTAGAGAAATTTGATATTTCATGCAAAGCATATAATATATATTTGGAGAAATTTGATATTTTATGTACAGTATATAATATATATTTGGTGAAATTTGATATTATAAGTACAGTACATAATATATATTTGGTGAAATTTGATATTTTATGTACAGTATATAATATATATTTGGTGAAATTTGATATTTTATGTACAGTATGGAATATATATTTGGTGAAATTTGATATTTTATGTACAGTATACAATACATTTTTGGTGCACTTTCATATTTTATGTACAGTGTTTAATATATATTTGGTGTACTTTCATATTTTATGTACAATACATAATATACATTTGGTGTACTTTGATATTTTATGTACAGTATATAATATGTATTTGGTGAAGTTTGATATTTTATGTACAGTATATAATATATATTTGCTGAAATTTGATATTATAAGTACAGTATATACTATATATTTGGTGAAATTTTATATTTTATGCACAGTATATAATATATATTTGGTGAAATTTGATATATCATATACAGTTTATAATATATATTTGGTGTACTTTCATATTTTATGTACAGTGTATAATATATATTTGGTGTACTTTCATATTTATGTACAGTATGTAACATATATTTGCTGAAATTTGATATTTTGCGTGCAGTATATAATATATATTTGGTGTACTTTGGTGTTTTCTTGCAGTATATAATATATATTTTGTGAAATTTGATGTTTTATGTACAGTATATAATATGTATTTGGTGTAATTTGATATTTTATATATAGTATATAATATATATTTGGTGAAATTTCATATTATATGTACAGTATATAATACATATATGCTGATAGTTGATATTTTAGGTACAGTGTATAATATATATTTCGTGTACTTTGATATTTTATGTACAGTATATAATATATATTTGGTGAAATCTGATATTTTATGTATAGTATATAATATATATTTGGTGAAATCTGGTATTTTATGTACAGTATATAATAAATATTTGGTGAAACTTGATATTATAACTACAGCATATTATATATATTTGGTGTACTTTCATATATTATGTACAGCATATAATATAGATTTGTTGTACTTTGATATTTTATGTACAGTATATAATATATATATGGTGAAATTTGATATTTTATATACAGTATATAATATGTATCTGGTGTAATTTCATATTTTATATACAGTATGTTATATATATTTGGTGTACTTTCTTATTTTATGTAGAGTGAATAATATATATTTGCAGAAATTTGATATTTTATGTACAGTATATAATATATATTTGGTGTATTTTGATATTTTAAGTATAGTATATAATATGTGTTTGGTGAAAGATGATATTTTATGTACTGAATATAATATATATCTGGTATACTTTCATATTTTATGTACAGTATAAAATATATATTTGGTGAAATTTGATATTTCATATACAGTATATTATATATGTTTGGTGTACTTCCATATTTTATTTACAGTGTATAATATTTATTAGGTGTTCATTCATATTTTATGTAGAGTATATAATATATATTTCCTGCAATTTGATATTTCATGTACAGTATATAATATATATTTGGAGAAATTTGATATATTATGTATAGTATATAATACATATTTGGTGAAATTAGATATAATATCTACAGTATATAATATATAATTGGTGAAATTTGATATTTTATGTACAGTGTATAATACATATTTGGAGGTTTGATAATTTATATACAGAATATAATATATATTTGGTGTACTTTCCTATTATATGTACAGTGTATAATATATATTTGCTGTACTTTCATATTTTATGTACAGTATATAATATATATGGTGAAATTTGATATTTTTGTAGAGTCTATAGTATGTATTTGGTGTACTTTCGTATTTTATGTACAGTCTATAATACATATTTGCTGTACTTTCATATTTTATGCACAGTATATAACGTATATTTGCTGAAATTAGATATTTTATGTACAGTATATAATATATATTTGGTGTATTTTGATATTTTATGTTCAGTATATAATATATATTTGTTGAAATATGATATTTTATGTACAGTATACAATATATATTAGGTAAAATTTGATATTTTATATACAGTATGTAATATATATTTGGTATACTTTCATATTTTATCTACAGTGTATTATGTGTATTTGGTGTACTTTCATATTTTATGTAAAATATATAATATATATTTGCTGAAATTTGATATGTACTGTATATAATATATATTTGGTGTATTTTGATATTTTACGTACCGCATATAATATATATTTGGTGGACTTTGATATTTTATGTACAGTATATATTATATATTTGGTGAAATTTGATATTTTTTTTACAGTATATAAAATATATTTGGTGTACTTTCATATTTTATGTACAGTATATAATATATATTTGGTGAAATTTGATATTTTATGTTCAGTGTATAATATATATTTGGTGAAATCTTGTATTTTATGTAGAGTATATAATATATGTTTGGTGAAATTTGATATTATATGTACAGTATATAATATATATTTGGTGAAATCTGGTATTTTATGTACATTATATAATATATATTTGGTGAAACTTGATACAACTACAGTATGTTATATATATTTGGTGTACTTTCATATTTAATGTACAGTATTTATTAAATATTTGCTGAAATTTTATATTTTATGTACAGTATAAAATATACATTTGGTGAAATTTGATATTTTATGTATAGTATATAATATATATTTAGTGAAATTTGATATTATATGTACAGAATATAATATATATTTGGTGAAATTTCATATTTTATGTACAGTATATAATATATATTTGGTGTCCTTTCATATTTTGTGTATGGTGTATAATATATATTTGGTGTTCTTTCATATTTTATGTACAGTACATAGTATTTATTTGGTGTACTTTTATATTTTATGTACAGTATATAATATGTATTTGGTAAAATTCGATATTTAATGTACAGTATATAATTTATATTTGGTGTACTTTGATATTTTATGTACAGTATAAAATATCTATTTGGTGTACTTTAATATTTTATGTACAATATATAATATGTATTTGGTGTACTTTGATAATTTATGTACAGTATATAATATATATTTGGTGAAATTTGATGTTTCATGTACAGCATATAATATATATTTGGTGTACTTTGATATTTTATGTACAGTATATAATACTTATTTGGTGAAATATGATATTTTATATACAGTATATCATATGTATTTGGTGAAATTTGATATTTTTGTAGAGTATATAATATATATTAGGTGTACTTTCATATTTTATGCTCAGTATATAATACATATTTGCAGAAATTTGATATGTTATGTACAGTATATAATATATATTTGTTGTACTTTGATATTTTATGTGCAGTACATAATATAAATTTGCTAAAATTTGATATTATATGTACAGTATATAATATATATTTGGTGAACTTTCACATTTTATGTAGAGTATATAATATATATTTGGTGAAATTTGATATTTTATATACAGTATATCATATATATTTGGTGTAGTTTCATATTTTATGTACTGCGTATAATATATATTTGGTGTACTTTAATATTTTATGTACAGTAAATCATATATATTTGTTGAAATTTGATATTTTATGTATTGTGTATAATATATATTTGGTGTAGTTTGATATATTATGTAAAGCACATAATATATATTTGGTGAAATTTAATATTGTATATACAGTATATAATATATATTTGGTGAAATTTTATATTTTATATACAGTATATAATATATATTTGGTGTACATTCATATTTTATGTACAGTGTATAATATATATTTGGTGTAATTTCATATTTTATGTACAGTATATAATATGTATTTGGTGTACTTTGATATTTTAGGTGCAGTGTAGAATATATATTTGGTGTACTTTGATATTTTATGTACAATATATAACTTATATTTGTTGAAATTTGATATTTTATGTACAGTATATAACATATTTGTTGAACAAATATGTATATAACAGTATATGTATATACTGTTATGTATATTCAGTATATAATATGTATATACATATAAATGGACATATAAATATGTATATACAGTATATAACATATTTATGTACAGTATATAATGTATATCAATTGAATTTTTTTATTTTATGTAGAGTATATATCATATATTTGGTGAAATTTAATATTGTATGTGTAGTATATAACATACATTTTTAGAAATTTGATATTATATGTACAGCATATAATATATATTCAGTGAAATTTGATATTTTATATGCAGTATATATTTGTTGAACTTTGATATTTTTTATACAGTATATAATATATATTTGGTGTACTTTCATTTTTTATGTACAGTATATAATGTATATTTGGTGAAATTTGATATTTTATTTGCAGTAGGTAATATATATTTGGTGAAATTTGATATTTTATGTACAGTGTATAATATGTAGTTGTTGTACTTTCATATTTTCTGTACTGTGTATAATATAGATTTGGTGTACCTTCACATTTTATGTACAGTATATAATATATATTTGGTGTAGTTTCATATTTTATGTACAGTGTATAAAATATATTTGGGGTAATTTCATATTTTATGTACAGTCTATAAGATATATTTGGTGTACTTTCATATTTTATGTACAGTATATAGAATATATTTGCTGAAATTTGGTATTTAATGTACAGTATATAATATATATTTGGTGAAATTTGGTATTTTATGTACAGTATATAATATAGACTTGGTGTATTTTCATATTTTATGTACAGCGTATAATATATATTTTGTGTACTTTCGTATGTTATGTACAGTATATAATACATATTTGTTGTACTTTGATATTTTATGTACAGTGTATAATATATATTTGGTGTACTTTGATATTTTATTTACACTATATAATATATATTTGGTGAAATTTGATATTTTTTGTTCAGTATGTAATATATATTATATACTGAACATAAAATATCAAAATTCACCAAATATATACATATATAAGTGGTGTTCTTTCATATTTTATGTACAGTCTATAATATATATTTGGTGTACTTTGATATTTCATGTAGAGTTTATATTATACATTTGGTGAAATTTGAAATTTTTGAACAGTATATAATATATATTTGGTGAAATTTGATATTTCATGTACAGTATATAATATATATTTGGTATAGTTTCATATTTTATGTTCAGTCTATAATATCTATTTGCTGTGCTTTCATATTTTATGCACAGTATATAATATATATTTGCTGAAATTTGATATTTTGTGTACAGTATATAATAT
The DNA here is from genome assembly GCF_029281585.2 of Gorilla gorilla gorilla. Lineage (NCBI taxonomy): Eukaryota > Metazoa > Chordata > Mammalia > Primates > Hominidae > Gorilla > Gorilla gorilla. The sequence goes on from NC_073239.2 coordinate 62,317,823, forward strand.
ATATTTGGTGAAATTTGATATTTTATGTGCAGTATATAATATATATTTGGTGTACTTTGATATATTATATACAGTATATAACATATATTTCGTGAAATTTTATATAGTATGAACAGTATATAATATATATTTTGTGAAATTTGATATTATATGTACAGCATATAATATAAATTTGGTGAAATTTGATATTTTATGTACAGTATATAATGTATATTTGGTGTACTTTGACATTTTATGTACACTATATAATATATATTTGGTGAAATTTGATATTTTATGTATAGTATGTATTATATGGTGTACTTTCAAATTTTATCTGCAGTATATAGTATATATTTGCAGTACTTTCAAGTTTTATGTACAGTCTACAATATATATTTGGTGTTCTTTCATATTTTTTGTAAGGTATATAATATATATTTGGTGAAATTTGATATTTTATGTGCAGTATATAATACGTATTTGGTGTAATTTGATATTTTATGTACATTATATAATATGTAATTGGTGTACTTTGATATTTTATGCACATTATATAATATATATTTGGTGAAATTTGATATTTTATGTACAGTGTATAATACATATTTGGTGAAATTTGACATTTTATATACATTATGTAATGTATATTTGGTGTACTTTCATATATAATGTACAGTGTATAAAATATATTTGGTGTACTTTCACATTTTTTGTACAATGTATAATATAATATTGGTGAATTTTGATATTTAACTACAGTATATAATATATATTAGCTGAAATTTGATATTTTATGTACAGTATATAATTTATATTTTGTCAAATTTGATATTTTAGGTATAGTGTAAAATATATATTTGGTGAAATTTGATGTTATATGCACAGTATGTAATATATATTTGGTGAAATTTGATACTTTGTATACAATATATAATATATATTTGGTGTACTTTCAAGTATTATGTACAGTATATAATATATATTTGGTGCACTCTCAGATTTTATGTACAGTATATAATATATATTTGGCGCAGTTTCTTATCTTATGTTGAGTATATGATATATATTTGGTGTACTTTCATATGTTTTGTACAGTATATAATATATATTTGGTGATATTTGATATCATATGTACAGTATATAATATATCTTTGGTGAACTTTCATATTTTATGTACAGTATATAATATATATTTCGTGAAATTTGATATTTTATATACAGTATATAACGTATATTTGGAGTACTTTCATATTTTATGTACTGTATATAATATATATTTGGTGAATTTCATATTTTATGTATAGTATATCATATATATTTCGTGTAATTTCATATTTTGTGTACAGTATATAATATATATTTGGTGTACTTTAATATTTTATGTACAGTGTATAATATATATTTGTTGAAATTTGATATTTTATGTACAGCATTTAATATATATTTGGTGAAATTTGATATTTTATATGCAGTATGTAATATATATTTGGTGTACTTTCAAATTTATCTGCCGTATATAGTATATATTTGCAGTACTTTCATATTTAATGTACAGTATATAATATATATTTGGTGTACTTTCACATTCTATGTACAGAATATAATATATAATTGCTGAAAATTCATATAATATGTACAGTATATAATATATATTTGGTGAAATTTGGTATTTTTTGTACAGTACAAAATATATATTTGGTGTACTTTCATAATTTATGTACTGTATATAATATATATTTGGTGTACTTTCATATTTTATGTACGGTATATAATATATATTTGGTGTACTTTCATATATTATGTACAGTATATACTATATTTGTACAAATTTGATGTTTTATGTGCATTATATAATATATATTTGGTGAAAATTTTCCTTTTATGTACAGCACATAAAATATATTTGGTGAAATTTGATATTTTGTATACAGTACATAATATATATTTCGTGTACCTTCATATTTTATGTACAGTGTATAATATATATTTGGTGTACTTTCATATTTTATGCATAGTATATAATATATCTTTGCTGAAATTTGATATTTTATGTACAGTATATAATATATATTTGGTGTACTTTGATATTTTATGTATACTATATAATATATACTTGCTGAAATTTGGTATTATATGTACAGTATGAAATATATATTTGGTGAAATTTGATATTTTATGTACAGTATATAATACATATTTGGTGAAATTTGATATTTTATGTACAGTATATAATGTGTATTTTTTTACTTTCATATTTTATGAACAGTCTATAATATACATTTGGTGTACTTTTATATTTTATGAACGGTATATAATATATATTTGCTGAAATTTGATATTTTATGTACAGTATATAATATATAGTTGGTGTACTTTGATATTTTATGTTCAGTGTATAATACATTTTTGGTTAAAATTTGATATTTTATATACAGTATATAATATATATTTGGCGAAATTTGATATTTTTGTACAGTATGCAAAGTATATTTGGTGTACTTTCAGATTTATGTACAGTGTATAATATATATTATGTGTACTTTCATATTTTATGTTCCATATATAATATGTATTTGGTGTACTTTGATATTTTATGTACAGTTTATAACATGTATTTGGGGAAATTTGATATTGTATGTACAGTATATAATGTATATTTTGTGAAATTTGATATTATATGTACAGCATATATTATATATTTGGTGAAATTTGATATTTTAGTTACAGTATATAATATATATTTGGTGAAATTTCATATTTTATATGCAGTATATAATATATATTTTGTGTACTTTCGTATTTTATGTACTCTGTATAATATATATTTCGTGTACTTTGATATTTTATGTACAGTGTGTGATATATATTTGCTGAAATTTGATATTTTATGTACAGTATATAATATATATTTGGTGTACTTTCATATTTTATACACTGTCTATAATATATATTTGGTGTAGTATGATATTTTATGTAGAGTATATAACATATATTTGCTGAAATTTGATGTTTTATGTACAGTATATAATATATATTTTGTGAAATTTGATATTTTATGTGTGGTATATAGTATATTTTTGGTGATATTTGATATTTTGTGTACACTATATAATATATATTTGGTTTGCTTTCACATTGTATTTAGAGTATATAATATATATTTGATGTACTTTCATATTTTATGTACAGTATATAATATATATTTGGTGTACTTCCATATATTATATACAGTATATAATATATTTGCACAAGTTTTATATTTCATATACAATATATAATACATTTTGAGAAATTTGATATTATAACATACATTTTGAGAAATTTTATATTATATGTACAGCATATAATATATATTTTGTCAAATTTGATATTTTATGTACAGTATATATTTGGTGAACTTTGATATTTTTATGCCGTATATAATATATATTTGGTGTCCTTTCATATTTATGTACAGTGTATAATATACATTTCGTGTACTTTCATATTTTATATACATGTACAGCATATAATATATATTTGGTGAAATTTGATATTTTATTTACAGTATATAATACATATTTGGTGAAATTTGATATTTTATATACAGTATATAATATATATTTGGAGTACTTTCATATTTTCTGTACTGTGTATATTATATATATGGTGAAATTTGGTATTTCATGTACAGTATATAATATATATTTTGTTTAATTTCATATTTGATGTACAGTCTATAATATATATTTGGTGCACTTTCATATTTTATGAACAGTATATAATATATATTTGCTAAAATTTAATATTTCATGTACGCTGTATAATATATACTTGGTGAAATTTGATGTTTTATGTACAGTATATAATATAAATTTTGTGTAATTTCATACTTTTTATACAGTATATAATATATATTGGGTTTACTTTCATATTTTATCTACAGTATATAATATATATTTGGTGAAATTTGATATTATAAGTACAGTCTATAATATATATTTGGTGAAATTTGATATTTTATGTACAGTATATAATATATATTTGATGAAATTTGATACATTATATTCAGTATATAATATATATTTGGTGTACTTTCATATTTTATGTACAGTATATAATATATATTTGTTGTACTTTGATATTTTATGTAGAGTTTATAACATGTATTTGGTGAAATTTGATATTGTATGTACAGTATATAATATATATGTTGGGAAATTTGATATCATATGTACAGCATATAATATACATTTGGTGAAATTTGATAATTTAGTTACAGTATATAATATATATTTGGTGAAATTTGATATTTTATATACAGTATATAATATATATTTGGTGTACTTTCATATTTAATGTACAGTGTATAATATATATTTTTTGTACTTTCATATTTTATATACAGTGTATAATGTGTATTTGGGGTACTTTCATATTTTATGTACAGTATGTAATATATATTTGCTGAAATTTGATATTTTATTTACAGTATATAATATATATTTGGTGTACTTTGGTATTTTATGTACTGTATACGTATTTCATAAAACTTGATATTATATGTACAGTATATAATATATATTTGTTGAAATTTGATATTTTATGTACAGTATGTAATACATATTTGGAGAACGTTGATATTTCATATACAGAATAATAATATATATTTCGTGTACTTTCATATTTCATATACAGTATATAGTATATATTTGGTATACTTTCATATTTTATGTACAGTGTATAATATATATTTTGTGTACTTTCATATTTTACGTACAGTGTATAATATATATTTCGTGAACTTTCATATTTTATGTAGAGTGTATAATATATATTTGGTGTACTTTCATATTTTATGTACAGTATATATTATACATTTGGTAAAATTTTATATTTTATGTACAGCATATAATATATATTTTGTGAAATTCTATATTTTATATAAACTATATAATATATATTTGGTGTAGTTTCATATTTTATGTACAGTGCATAATATATATTTGGAGTACTTTCATATTTTAGGTACAATATATAATATATACTTGCTGAAATTTGATATTTTATGTACAGTATATAATATATATTTGTTGTACTTTGATATTTTATATAAAGTAAATAATATATATTTGGTGTACTTTGATATTTTATGTACACTATAAATTATATATTTGGTGAAATTTGATATTTTATGTACAGAATATAATATATATTTTGTGAAATTTGATATTTATGTAGAGAATATAATATATATTTGGTGTACTTTCATATTTTATGTACAGTGTATAATATATATTTGATTAAATTTGATATTTTATGTACAGTATATAATATATATTTGGTGTACTATGATATATTTTGTACAGTATATAACATATATTTGGTGAAATATGATATTTTATATACAGTATATAATATATATTTGGTGACATTTGATATTTTATGTACGGTATATAATTTATATTTGCTGAAATTTGCTATTTTATGTATAGTATATAATATATATTTGCTGAAAATAGATATTTTATGTACAGTAGTAATATATAAGTGGTGAAATTTGATATTTTTTGTACAGTTTATAATATATATTTGGTGTACATTCATATTTCATGTACAGAGTATAGTATATATTTGGTGTGCTTTCATATTTTATGTACTGTATATAATATGTATTTTCTGAAATTTGATATTTTATGTACAGTGTATAATATATATGGTGAAATTTCATATTTTAGTATAGTTTATAATATATATTTGGTGAAATTTGATATTATATGTACAGTATATAATACATATTTGGTGAAATTTCATATTTTTTATACTGTATATAATATATATTTGGTGAAATTTGATATTTTATGTACAGTATATAATATATATTTGGGGAAATTTGTATTTGATATACAGCATATAATGTATATTTGGTCTAATTTCATATTTTATGTACGGAGTATAATATATATTTGGTGGACTTTCATATTTTATGTACAGTGTATAATACATATTCGGTGTACTTTTATATCTTATGTACAGTCTATAATATATATTTGGTGTACTTTCATATTTTATGAACGGGGTATAATATACATTTGGTGTACTTTGATATTTTATCTAGAGTATATATTATATATTTAGAGAAATTTGATATTTCATGCAAAGCATATAATATATATTTGGAGAAATTTGATATTTTATGTACAGTATATAATATATATTTGGTGAAATTTGATATTATAAGTACAGTACATAATATATATTTGGTGAAATTTGATATTTTATGTACAGTATATAATATATATTTGGTGAAATTTGATATTTTATGTACAGTATGGAATATATATTTGGTGAAATTTGATATTTTATGTACAGTATACAATACATTTTTGGTGCACTTTCATATTTTATGTACAGTGTTTAATATATATTTGGTGTACTTTCATATTTTATGTACAATACATAATATACATTTGGTGTACTTTGATATTTTATGTACAGTATATAATATGTATTTGGTGAAGTTTGATATTTTATGTACAGTATATAATATATATTTGCTGAAATTTGATATTATAAGTACAGTATATACTATATATTTGGTGAAATTTTATATTTTATGCACAGTATATAATATATATTTGGTGAAATTTGATATATCATATACAGTTTATAATATATATTTGGTGTACTTTCATATTTTATGTACAGTGTATAATATATATTTGGTGTACTTTCATATTTATGTACAGTATGTAACATATATTTGCTGAAATTTGATATTTTGCGTGCAGTATATAATATATATTTGGTGTACTTTGGTGTTTTCTTGCAGTATATAATATATATTTTGTGAAATTTGATGTTTTATGTACAGTATATAATATGTATTTGGTGTAATTTGATATTTTATATATAGTATATAATATATATTTGGTGAAATTTCATATTATATGTACAGTATATAATACATATATGCTGATAGTTGATATTTTAGGTACAGTGTATAATATATATTTCGTGTACTTTGATATTTTATGTACAGTATATAATATATATTTGGTGAAATCTGATATTTTATGTATAGTATATAATATATATTTGGTGAAATCTGGTATTTTATGTACAGTATATAATAAATATTTGGTGAAACTTGATATTATAACTACAGCATATTATATATATTTGGTGTACTTTCATATATTATGTACAGCATATAATATAGATTTGTTGTACTTTGATATTTTATGTACAGTATATAATATATATATGGTGAAATTTGATATTTTATATACAGTATATAATATGTATCTGGTGTAATTTCATATTTTATATACAGTATGTTATATATATTTGGTGTACTTTCTTATTTTATGTAGAGTGAATAATATATATTTGCAGAAATTTGATATTTTATGTACAGTATATAATATATATTTGGTGTATTTTGATATTTTAAGTATAGTATATAATATGTGTTTGGTGAAAGATGATATTTTATGTACTGAATATAATATATATCTGGTATACTTTCATATTTTATGTACAGTATAAAATATATATTTGGTGAAATTTGATATTTCATATACAGTATATTATATATGTTTGGTGTACTTCCATATTTTATTTACAGTGTATAATATTTATTAGGTGTTCATTCATATTTTATGTAGAGTATATAATATATATTTCCTGCAATTTGATATTTCATGTACAGTATATAATATATATTTGGAGAAATTTGATATATTATGTATAGTATATAATACATATTTGGTGAAATTAGATATAATATCTACAGTATATAATATATAATTGGTGAAATTTGATATTTTATGTACAGTGTATAATACATATTTGGAGGTTTGATAATTTATATACAGAATATAATATATATTTGGTGTACTTTCCTATTATATGTACAGTGTATAATATATATTTGCTGTACTTTCATATTTTATGTACAGTATATAATATATATGGTGAAATTTGATATTTTTGTAGAGTCTATAGTATGTATTTGGTGTACTTTCGTATTTTATGTACAGTCTATAATACATATTTGCTGTACTTTCATATTTTATGCACAGTATATAACGTATATTTGCTGAAATTAGATATTTTATGTACAGTATATAATATATATTTGGTGTATTTTGATATTTTATGTTCAGTATATAATATATATTTGTTGAAATATGATATTTTATGTACAGTATACAATATATATTAGGTAAAATTTGATATTTTATATACAGTATGTAATATATATTTGGTATACTTTCATATTTTATCTACAGTGTATTATGTGTATTTGGTGTACTTTCATATTTTATGTAAAATATATAATATATATTTGCTGAAATTTGATATATTATGTACTGTATATAATATATATTTGGTGTATTTTGATATTTTACGTACCGCATATAATATATATTTGGTGGACTTTGATATTTTATGTACAGTATATATTATATATTTGGTGAAATTTGATATTTTTTTTACAGTATATAAAATATATTTGGTGTACTTTCATATTTTATGTACAGTATATAATATATATTTGGTGAAATTTGATATTTTATGTTCAGTGTATAATATATATTTGGTGAAATCTTGTATTTTATGTAGAGTATATAATATATGTTTGGTGAAATTTGATATTATATGTACAGTATATAATATATATTTGGTGAAATCTGGTATTTTATGTACATTATATAATATATATTTGGTGAAACTTGATACAACTACAGTATGTTATATATATTTGGTGTACTTTCATATTTAATGTACAGTATTTATTAAATATTTGCTGAAATTTTATATTTTATGTACAGTATAAAATATACATTTGGTGAAATTTGATATTTTATGTATAGTATATAATATATATTTAGTGAAATTTGATATTATATGTACAGAATATAATATATATTTGGTGAAATTTCATATTTTATGTACAGTATATAATATATATTTGGTGTCCTTTCATATTTTGTGTATGGTGTATAATATATATTTGGTGTTCTTTCATATTTTATGTACAGTACATAGTATTTATTTGGTGTACTTTTATATTTTATGTACAGTATATAATATGTATTTGGTAAAATTCGATATTTAATGTACAGTATATAATTTATATTTGGTGTACTTTGATATTTTATGTACAGTATAAAATATCTATTTGGTGTACTTTAATATTTTATGTACAATATATAATATGTATTTGGTGTACTTTGATAATTTATGTACAGTATATAATATATATTTGGTGAAATTTGATGTTTCATGTACAGCATATAATATATATTTGGTGTACTTTGATATTTTATGTACAGTATATAATACTTATTTGGTGAAATATGATATTTTATATACAGTATATCATATGTATTTGGTGAAATTTGATATTTTTGTAGAGTATATAATATATATTAGGTGTACTTTCATATTTTATGCTCAGTATATAATACATATTTGCAGAAATTTGATATGTTATGTACAGTATATAATATATATTTGTTGTACTTTGATATTTTATGTGCAGTACATAATATAAATTTGCTAAAATTTGATATTATATGTACAGTATATAATATATATTTGGTGAACTTTCACATTTTATGTAGAGTATATAATATATATTTGGTGAAATTTGATATTTTATATACAGTATATCATATATATTTGGTGTAGTTTCATATTTTATGTACTGCGTATAATATATATTTGGTGTACTTTAATATTTTATGTACAGTAAATCATATATATTTGTTGAAATTTGATATTTTATGTATTGTGTATAATATATATTTGGTGTAGTTTGATATATTATGTAAAGCACATAATATATATTTGGTGAAATTTAATATTGTATATACAGTATATAATATATATTTGGTGAAATTTTATATTTTATATACAGTATATAATATATATTTGGTGTACATTCATATTTTATGTACAGTGTATAATATATATTTGGTGTAATTTCATATTTTATGTACAGTATATAATATGTATTTGGTGTACTTTGATATTTTAGGTGCAGTGTAGAATATATATTTGGTGTACTTTGATATTTTATGTACAATATATAACTTATATTTGTTGAAATTTGATATTTTATGTACAGTATATAACATATTTGTTGAACAAATATGTATATAACAGTATATGTATATACTGTTATGTATATTCAGTATATAATATGTATATACATATAAATGGACATATAAATATGTATATACAGTATATAACATATTTATGTACAGTATATAATGTATATCAATTGAATTTTTTTATTTTATGTAGAGTATATATCATATATTTGGTGAAATTTAATATTGTATGTGTAGTATATAACATACATTTTTAGAAATTTGATATTATATGTACAGCATATAATATATATTCAGTGAAATTTGATATTTTATATGCAGTATATATTTGTTGAACTTTGATATTTTTTATACAGTATATAATATATATTTGGTGTACTTTCATTTTTTATGTACAGTATATAATGTATATTTGGTGAAATTTGATATTTTATTTGCAGTAGGTAATATATATTTGGTGAAATTTGATATTTTATGTACAGTGTATAATATGTAGTTGTTGTACTTTCATATTTTCTGTACTGTGTATAATATAGATTTGGTGTACCTTCACATTTTATGTACAGTATATAATATATATTTGGTGTAGTTTCATATTTTATGTACAGTGTATAAAATATATTTGGGGTAATTTCATATTTTATGTACAGTCTATAAGATATATTTGGTGTACTTTCATATTTTATGTACAGTATATAGAATATATTTGCTGAAATTTGGTATTTAATGTACAGTATATAATATATATTTGGTGAAATTTGGTATTTTATGTACAGTATATAATATAGACTTGGTGTATTTTCATATTTTATGTACAGCGTATAATATATATTTTGTGTACTTTCGTATGTTATGTACAGTATATAATACATATTTGTTGTACTTTGATATTTTATGTACAGTGTATAATATATATTTGGTGTACTTTGATATTTTATTTACACTATATAATATATATTTGGTGAAATTTGATATTTTTTGTTCAGTATGTAATATATATTATATACTGAACATAAAATATCAAAATTCACCAAATATATACATATATAAGTGGTGTTCTTTCATATTTTATGTACAGTCTATAATATATATTTGGTGTACTTTGATATTTCATGTAGAGTTTATATTATACATTTGGTGAAATTTGAAATTTTTGAACAGTATATAATATATATTTGGTGAAATTTGATATTTCATGTACAGTATATAATATATATTTGGTATAGTTTCATATTTTATGTTCAGTCTATAATATCTATTTGCTGTGCTTTCATATTTTATGCACAGTATATAATATATATTTGCTGAAATTTGATATTTTGTGTACAGTATATAATATATATTTGGTGAAATTTGATATTTTATGTGCAGTATATAATATATATTTGGTGTACTTTGATATATTATATACAGTATATAACATATATTTCGTGAAATTTTATATAGTATGAACAGTATATAATATATATTTTGTGAAATTTGATATTATATGTACAGCATATAATATAAATTTGGTGAAATTTGATATTTTATGCACAGTATATAATGTATATTTGGTGTACTTTGACATTTTATGTACACTATATAATATATATTTGGTGAAATTTGATATTTTATGTATAGTATGTATTATATGTTTGGTGTACTTTCAAATTTTATCTGCAGTATATAGTATATATTTGCAGTACTTTCAAGTTTTATGTACAGTCTACAATATATATTTGGTGTACTTTCATATTTTTTGTAAGGTATATAATATATATTTGGTGAAATTTGATATTTTATGTGCAGTATATAATACGTATTTGGTGTAATTTGATATTTTATGTACATTATATAATATGTAATTGGTGTACTTTGATATTTTATGCACATTATATAATATATATTTGGTGAAATTTGATATTTTATGTACAGTGTATAATACATATTTGGTGAAATTTGACATTTTATATACATTATGTAATGTATATTTGGTGTACTTTCATATATAATGTACAGTGTATAAAATATATTTGGTGTACTTTCACATTTTTTGTACAATGTATAATATAATATTGGTGAATTTTGATATTTTATCTACAGTATATAATATATATTAGCTGAAATTTGATATTTTATTTACAGTATATAATTTATATTTTGTCAAATTTGATATTTTAGGTATAGTGTAAAATATATATTTGGTGAAATTTGATGTTATATGCACAGTATGTAATATATATTTGGTGAAATTTGATACTTTGTATACAATATATAATATATATTTGGTGTACTTTCAAGTATTATGTACAGTATATAATATATATTTGGTGAACTCTCAGATTTTATGTACAGTATATAATATATATTTGGCGCAGTTTCTTATCTTATGTTGAGTATATGATATATATTTGGTGTACTTTCATATGTTTTGTACAGTATATAATATATATTTGGTGATATTTGATATCATATGTACAGTATATAATATATCTTTGGTGAACTTTCATATTTTATGTACAGTATATAATATATATTTCGTGAAATTTGATATTTTATATACAGTATATAACGTATATTTGGAGTACTTTCATATTTTATGTACTGTATATAATATATATTTGGTGAATTTCATATTTTATGTATAGTATATCATATATATTTCGTGTAATTTCATATTTTGTGTACAGTATATAATATATATTTGGTGTACTTTAATATTTTATGTACAGTGTATAATATATATTTGTTGAAATTTGATATTTTATGTACAGCATTTAATATATATTTGGTGAAATTCGATATTTTATATACAGTATGTAATATATATTTGGTGTACTTTCAAATTTATCTGCCGTATATAGTATATATTTGCAGTACTTTCATATTTAATGTACAGTATATAATATATATTTGGTGTACTTTCACTTCTATGTACAGAATATAATATATAATTGCTGAAAATTCATATAATATGTACAGTATATAATATATATTTGGTGAAATTTGGTATTTTTTGTACAGTACAAAATATATATTTGGTGTACTTTCATAATTTATGTACTGTATATAATATATATTTGGTGTACTTTCATATTTTATGTACGGTATATAATATATATTTGGTGTACTTTCATATATTATGTACAGTATATAATATATTTGTACAAATTTGATGTTTTATGTGCGTTATATAATATATATTTGGTGAAAATTTTCCTTTTATGTACTGCGTATAAAATATATTTGGTGAAATTTGATATTTTGTATACAGTACATAATATATATTTCGTGTACCTTCATATTTTATGTACAGTGTATAATATATATTTGGTGTAGTTTGATATTTTATGTACATTATATATTATATATTTGGTGAAATTTGATATTTTTTGTACAGTATATAATATATATTTGGTGTACATTCATACTATATGAAGAATATAATATATATTAGGTGAAATTTGATATTTTATGTTCAGCATATAATATATATTTGGTGAAATTTGATATTTTTGTACAGTATATAATATATATTTGGTGTACTTTCATATTTTATGTACAGTGTATTATATATATTTGGTGTACTTTCATATTTTATGTACAATATATAATATATATTTGCTGAAATTGATATATTATGTACTGTATATAATATGTATTTCGTGTACTTTGATATTGTATGTAGAGTATATAATATATATTTGGTGTACTTTGATGTTTTATGTACAGTATATATTATATATTTGGTGAAATTTGATATTTTTTGTACAGTATATAATATATATTTGGTGTACTTTCATATTATATGTACAATATAATATATATTTGGTGAAATTTGATGTTTCATGTACAGTATATAACATATATTTGGTGAAATCTGGTATGTTTTGTACAGTATATAATATATATTTGGTGAAATCTGGTATTTTATGTACAGTATATAATATATATTTGGTGAAATTTGGTATTATATCTACAGTACATAATATATATGTGGTGAAATTTGATATTTTATGTACAATGTATAATACATATTTTTAGAATTTGATATTTTATATACAGAATAAAATATATAATTGGTGTACTTTCATATTTTATGTACAGTATATAATAAATATTTGCTGAAATTTGATATTTTATGTACAGTATATAATATATCTTTAGTGTACCTTCATATTTTATGTACAGTGTTTAATATATATTTGGTGTACTTTCATATTTTATGTACAGTACATAATATATATCTGGTGTAATTTGATATTTTATGTACACTATATAAAATATATTTGATGAAATTTGATATTTTATGTACAGTATATAGTATATATTTGGTGTACTTTGATATTTTAAGTACAGTATATAATATATATGGTGAAATTTGCTACTTTATATACAGTATATAATATATATTTGCTGTACTTTCATACTTTATGTACAGTATGTTATATATATTTGGTGTACTTTCTTATTTTATGTACAGTGTATGGTATATATTTGCAGAAATTTGATATTTTATGTACAGTATATAATATAAATTTGGCGTATTTTGATATTTTATGTACAATATATAATTTGTATTTAGTGAAATTTGATATTTTATACACAGTATATAATATATATCTGGTGTCCTTTCATATTTTATGTGCAGTATAAAATATATATTTGATGAAATTTGATATTTCATATACAGCATATTAAATATGTTTGGTGTACTTCCATATTTTATTTATGGTGTATAATATATATTTGCTGTATGTTCATATTTTATGCAGAGTATATAATATATATTTCCTGAAATTTGATATTTTATGTACACTATATAAAATATATTTGATGAAATTTGATATTTTATGTACAGTATATAATATATATTTGGTGTAGTTTGATATTTTAAGTACAGTATATAATACATATTTGGTAAAATTTTATATTTTATGTACAGCATAAAATATATATTTGGTGAAATTTGATATTTTTGTACAGTATTTAACATATATTTCGTGTACCTTCATATTTTATGTACAGTGTTTTATATATATTTGGTGTACTTTCATATTTTATGTACAATATATAATATATATTTGCTGAAATTTGATATGTTATGTACTGTATATAATATATATTTGGTGTACTTTGATATTTTATGTATAGTATATAATATATATTTGGTGTACTTTGATATTTTATATACAGTATATAATATATATTTGGTGTACTTTGATATTTTATGTACAGTATATAATATATATTTGGTGAAATCTGGTATTTTATGTACAGTTTATAATATATATTTGGTGAAACTTGATATTATAACTACATTATATTATAAATGTTTGGTGTACTTTTATATTTTATGTACAGTATATAATATATATTTGCTGAAATTTGATATTATATGTACAGTATATAATATAAGTTTGGTGTAATTTGATATTTTATGTATAATATATAATATATATTTGGTGAAATTTGATATTATATGTACAGAATATAATGTATATTTGGTGAAATTTCATATTTTATTTACAGTATATAATATATATTTGGTGTCCTTTCATATTTTGTGTACGGTGTTTTATATATATTTGGTGTTCTTTCAAATTTTATGTACAGTACATAGTATTTATTTGGTGTACTTTTATATTTTATGTACAGTATATAATATGTATTTGGTAAAACTCGATATTTAATGTACTGTATATAATTTATATTTGGTGTACTTTGATATTTTATGTACAGTATAAAATATCTATTTGGTGTACTTTACTATTTTATGTACAATATATAATATGTATTTGGTGTACTTTGATAATTTATGTACAGTATATAATATATATTTGGTGAAATTTGATGTTTCATGTACAGTATATAATATATATTTGGTGTACTTTGATATTTTATGTACAGTGTATAATAATTATTTGGTGAAATTTGATATTTTATATACAGTATATAATATGTAATTGGTGAAATTTGATATTTTTGTACAGTATATAATATATATTAGGTGTACTTTCATATTTTATGTACAGTATATAATATATATTTGCAGAAATTTGATATTTTATGTACAGTATATAATATATATTTGTTGTACTTTGATATTTTATGTGCAGTATATAATATAAATTTGCTAAAATTTGATATTATATGTACAGTATATAATATATATTTGGTGAACTTTCACATTTTATGTAGAGTATATAATATATATTTGGTGAAATTTGATATTTTATATACAGTATATCATATATATTTGGTGCAGTTTCATATTTTATGTACTGCGTATAATATATATTTGGTGTACTTTAATATTTTATGTATAGTAAATCATATATATTTGTTGAAATTTGATATTTTATGTATTGTGTATAATATATATTTGGTGTAGTTTGATATATTATGTAAAGCACATAATATATATTTGGTGAAATTTAATATTATATGTACAGTTTATAATATATATTTGGTGAAATTTGATATTTTATGTACAGTAAATAATATACATTTGGTGAAATTTTATATTTTATATACAGTATATAATATATATTTGGTGTACATTCATATTTTATGTACAGTGTATAATATATATTTGGTGTAATTTCATATTTTATGTACAGTATATAATATATATTTGGTGTACTTTGAAATTTTAGGTGCAGTGTAGAATATATATTTGGTGTACTTTGATATTTTATGTACAATATATAACGTATATTTGTTGAAATTTGATATTTTATGTACAGTATATAACATATTTGTTGAAATTTGATATTATATGTACAGTATATAACATATATCAAGTGAATTTTTTTATTTTATGTAGAGTATATATCATATATTTGGTGAAATTTAATATTGTATGTGCAGTATATAACATACATTTTTAGAAATTTGATATTATATGTACAGCATATAATATATATTCAGTGAAATTTGATATTTTATGTACAGTATATATTTGTTGAACTTTGATATTTTTTATACAGTATATAATATATATTTGGTGTACTTTCATTTTTTATGTACAGTATATAATATATATTTGGTGAAATTTGATATTTTATGTGCAGTTGGAAATATATATTTGGTGAAATTTGATATTTCATGTACAGTGTATAATATATAGTTGGTGTACTTTCATATTTTTTGTACTGTGTATAATATAGATTTGGTGTATCTTCACATTTTATGTACAGTATATAATATATATTTGGTGTAGTTTCATATTTTATGTACAGTGTATAAAATATATTTGGTGTAATTTCATATCTTATGTACAGTCTATAAGATATATTTGGTGTACTTTCATATTTTATGTACAGTATATAGTATATATTTGCTGAAATTTGGTATTTTATGTACAGTATATAATATATATTTGGTGAAATTTGGTATTTTATGTACAATATATAATATAGACTTGGTGTATTTTCATATTTTATGTACAGTGTATAATATATATTTGGTGTACTTTCGTATGTTATGTACAGTATATAATACATATTTGGTGAACTTTGATATTTTATGTACAGTGTATAATACATATTTGGTGTAATTTGATATTTTATGTACACTATATATTATATATTTGGTGAAATTTGATATTTTTTGTTCAGTATATAATATATATTATATACTGAACATAAAATATCAAAATTCCACCAAATATATACATATATAAGTCTTGTTCTTTCATATTTTATGTACAGTATATAATATATATTTGGCGAAATTTGATATTTCATGTACAGTATATAATATATATTTGGTATAGTTTCATATTTTATGTTCAGTCTATAATATCTATTTGCTGTCCTTTCATATTTTATGCACAGTATATAATATATATTTGCTGAAATTTGATATTTTGTGTACAGTATATAATATATATTTGGTGAAATTTGATATTTTATGTGCAGTATATAATATATATTTGGTGTACTTTGATATTTTATATACAGTATATAACATATATTTGGTGAAATTTTATATAGTATGAACAGTATATAATATATATTTTGTGAAATTTGATATTATATGTACAGCATATAATATAAATTTGGTGAAATTTGATATTTTATGTACAGTATATAATGTATATTTGGTGTACTTTGACATTTTATGTACACTATATAATATATATTTGGTGAAATTTGATATTTTATGTATAGTATGTATCATATGTTTGGTGTACTTTCAAATTTTACCTGCAGTATATAGTATATATTTGCAATACTTTCAAGTTTTATGTACAGTCTACAATATATATTTGGTGTACTTTCATATTTTTTGTACGGTATATAATATATATTTGGTGAAATTTGATATTTTATGTGCAGTATATAATACGTATTTTGTGTAATTTGATATTTTATGTACATTATATAATATGTAATTGGTGTACTTTGATATTTTATGCACATTATATAATGTAAATTTGGTGAAATTTGATATTTTATGTACAGTGTATAATATATATTTGGTGAAATTTGACATTTTATATACATTACGTAATGTATATTTGGTGTACTTTCATATATAATGTACAGTGTATAATATATATTTGGTGTACTTTCATATTTTTTGTACAATATTTAATACAATATTGGTGAATTTTGATATTTTATCTACAGTATATAATATATATTAGCTGAAATTTGATATTTTATGTACAGTATATAATTTATATTTTGTCAAATTTGATATTTTAGATATAGTGTAAAATATATATTTGGTGAAATTTGATGTTATATGCACAGTATGTATATATATTTGGTGAAATTTGATACTTTGTATACAATATATAATATATATTTGGTGTACTTTCATGTATTATGTACAGTATATAATATATATTTGGTGCACACTCAGATTTTATGTACAGTATATAATGTATATTTGGCGCAGTTTCATATTTTATGTTGAGTATATGATATATATTTGGTGTACTTTCATATGTTTTGTACAGTATATAATATATATTTGGTGATAATTGATATCATATGTACAGTGTATAATATATCTTTGGTGTACTTTCATATTTTATGTACAGTATATAATATATATTTCGTGAAATTTGATATTTTATATACAGTATATAATGTATATTTGGAGTACTTTCATATTTTATGTACAGTATATAATATATATTTGGTGTACTTTCATATTTTATGTATAGTATATCATATATATTTCGTGTAATTTCATATTTTGTGTACAGTATATAATATATATTTGGTGTACTTTAATATTTTACATACAGTGTATAATATATATTTGCTGAAATTTGATATTTTATGTACAGTATATAATATATATTTGGTGAAATTTGATATTTTATATACAGTATGTAATATATATTTGGTGTACTTTCAAATTTATCTGCCGTATATAGTATATATTTGCAGGACTTTCATATTTTATGTACAGTATATAATATATATTTGGTGTACTTTCACATTCTATGTACAGAATATAATATATAATTGCTGAAAATTCATATATTATATACAGTATATATATACATATATACATATATGTACAGTATATAATACAGTATATAATATACAGTATATAATATATACAGTATATATTACAGTATATAATATATACAGTATATAATACAGTATATAATATATACAGTATATAATATATATTTGGTGAAATTTGATATTTTTTGTACAGTACAAAATATATATTTGGTGTACTTTCATAATTTATGTACTGTATATAATATATATATGGTGTACTTTCATATTTTATGTACGGTATATAATACATATTTGGTGTACTTTCATATATTATGTACAGTAAATAATATATTTGTACAAATTTGATGTTTTATGTGCATTATATAATATGTATTTGGTGAAAATTTTCCTTTTATGTACAGCATATAAAATATATTTGGTGAAATTTGATATTTTGTATACAGTACATAATATATATTTCGTGTACTTTCATATTTTATGTACAGTGTATAATATATATTTGGTGTACTTTCATATTTTATGTATAGTATATAATATATATTTGCTGAAATTTGATATTTTATGTACAGTATATAATATATATTTGGTGTACTTTGATATTTTATGTATACTATATAATATATATTTGCTGAAATTTGGTATTATATGTACAGTATGAAATATATATTTGGTGAAATTTGATATTTTATGTACAGTATATAATACATATTTGGTGAAATTTGATATTTTATGTACAGTATATAATGTATAATTTTTACTTTCATATTTTATGAACAGTCTATAATATATATTTGGTGTACTTTTATATTTTATGAACGGTATATAATATATATTTGCTGAAATTTGATATTTTATGTACAGTATATAATATATAGTTTGTGTACTTTGATATTTTATGTTCAGTGTATAATACATTTTTGGTTAAAATTTGATATTTTATATAGAGTATATAATATATATTTGGCGAAATTTGATATTTTTGTACAGTATACAAAGTATATTTGGTGTACTTTCAGATTTATGTACAGTGTATAATATATATTATGTGTACTTTCATATTTTATGTACCATATATAATATATATTTGGTGTACTTTGATATTTTATGTACAGTTTATAACATGTATTGGGAAATTTGATATTGTATGTACAGTATATAATGTATATTTTGTGAAATTTGATATTATATGTACAGCATATATTATATATTTGGTGAAATTTGATATTTTAGTTACAGTATATAATATATATTTGGTGAAATTTGATATTTTATATGCAGTATATAATATATATTTGGTGTACTTTCGTATTTTATGTACTCTGTATAATATATATTTCGTGTACTTTGATATTTTATGTACAGTATGTGATATATATTTGCTGAAATTTGATATTTTATGTACAGTATATAATATATATTTGGTGTACTTTCATATTTTATACACTGTCTATAATATATATTTGGTGTAGTATGATATTTTATGTAGAGTATATAACATATATTTGCTGAAATTTGATGTTTTATGTACAGTATATAATATATATTTTGTGAAATTTGATATTTTATGTGTGGTATATAGTATATTTTTGGTGATATTTGATATTTTGTGTACACTATATAATATATATTTGGTTTGCTTTCACATTGTATTTAGAGTATATAATATATATTTGATGTACTTTCATATTTTATGTACAGTATATAATATATATTTGGTGTACTTTCATATATTATATACAGTATATAATATATTTGCACAAGTTTTATATTTCATATACAATATATAATACATTTTGAGAAATTTGATATTATAACATACATTTTGAGAAATTTTATATTATATGTACAGCATATAATATATATTTTTTCAAATTTGATATTTTATGTACAGTTTATATTTGGTGAACTTTGATATTTTTATGCCGTATATAATATATATTTGGTGTACTTTCATATTTAATGTACAGTGTATAATATACATTTCGTGTACTTTCATATTTTATATACATGTACAGCATATAATATATATTTGGTGAAATTTGATATTTTATTTACAGTATATAATACATATTTGGTGAAATTTGATATTTTATATACAGTATATAATATGTATTTGGTGTACTTTCATATTTTATGTACTGTGTATATTATATATTTGGTGAAATTTGGTATTTCATGTACAGTATGTAATATATATTTGGTTTACTTTCATATTTTATGTACAGTCTATAATATATATTTGGTGCTCTTTCATATTTTATGAACAGTATATAATATATATTTGCTAAAATTTAATATTTCATGTACGCTATAAAATATATACTTGGTGAAATTTGATGTTTTTTGTACACCATATAATATAAATTTTGTGTAATTTCATACTTTTTATACAGTATATAATATATATTGGGTTTACTTTCATATTTTATCTACAGTATATAATATATATTTGGTAAAATTTGATATTATAAGTACAGTATATAATATGTATTTGGTGAAATTTGATATTTTATGAACAGTATATAATATATATTTGATGAAATTTGATACATTATATTCAGTATATAATATATATTTGGTGTACTTTCATATTTTATGTACAGTATATATTATATATTTGTTGTACTTTGATATTTTATGTAGAGTTTATAACATGTATTTGGTGAAATTTGATATTGTATGTACAGTATATAATATATATGTTGGGAAATTTGATATCATATGTACAGCATATAATATATATTTGGTGAAATTTGATAATTTAGTTACAGTATTTAATATATATTTGGTGAAATTTGATATTTTATATACAGTATATAATATAGATTTGGTGTACTTTCACATTTTAAGTACAGTATATAATATATATTTGGTGTACTTTCATATTTTATGTACAGTGTAAAATATATATTTGGTGTACTTTCATATTTTATGTACAGTATATGATATATATTTGCTGAAATTTGATATTTTATGCACAGTATATAATATATATTTGGTGTACTTTCATATTTTATGTACAGTGTATAATATATATTTGGTGTACTTTTATATTTTATGTATAGTATATAATATATGTTTGCTGAAATTTTATGTACAGTATATAATATATATTTGGTGTACTTTCATATTTTATGTACTCTGTATAATATATACATCATGTACTTTGATATTTTATGTACAGTATGTAATATATATTTGATGAAATTTGATATTTTATGTGCAGTATATAATATATATTTGATGTACTTTGATGTTTTATGTACACTATATAATATATATTTGGTGAAATTTGATATTTTATGTACAGTATATTATGTATTTGGTGAAATTTGATATTATATGTACAGTATATAATATATATTTGGGTTACTTTCATATTCTATCTACTGTGTATAATATATATTTGGTGTACTTTCATGTTGTATGAACAGTATTTAATATATATTTGCTGAAATTTGATATTTTATGTACAGTATATAATATATATTTGGTGAAATTTGAGGTTTTATGAATAGTATATAATATAAATTTGGTGAAATTTCATACTTTTTGTAAAGTACATAATATATTTTGTGTACTTTCATATTTTATGTACAGTATATAATAAAAATTTTGTGAAATTTTATATTATAAGTACAGTATATAATATATATTTGGTGAAATTTGATATTTTATGTTCTGCATATAAAATATATTTGGTGAAATTTGATACTTTATATTCACTATATAATATATATTTGGTGTACTTTCATATTTTATATGCAGTGTATAATATATATTTGGTGTATTTTCATATTTTATGTACAGTATATAATATATATATGCTGAAATTCGATGTTTTATGTACAGTGTGTAATATATATTTGGTGAAATTTGATATTTTATGTACAGTATATAATATGAATTTGGTGTGCTTTGATACTTTATGTACAGTATATAATATATATTCGGTGAAACTTGATATTTTATGTACAGTATATAATACATATTTGGTGTACTTTCACATTTTATGTACAGTCTATAATATATATTAGGTGTACTTTCCTATTTTATGTACAGTATATAATATATAATTGCTGAAATTTGATATTTTATGTACAGTAAACAATATATATTTCGTGTACTTTGATATTTCTTGTACAGTATATAATATATATTTGGTGTACTTTCATATTTTATGTATAGTATATAATATATGTTTGGTGAAATTTGATATTTTATGTACAGTATATAACATGTATTTGGTTCATTTTGATTTTTCATGTACAGTGTATAATATTTATTTGGTGTACTTTGATATTTTTTGTAAAGTATTTAATAAATATTTGGTGAAATTTGATATAAAATGTTCAGTGTATAATATGTGTTTGGTGAAATTTGTTATTTTATGTACAGTATATAATAAATATTTGGTGACATTTGATATTTTATGCCCAGTATATAATACATATTTGGTGTAGTTTCATATTTTATGTATAGTGTATAATATATATTTGGTGTACTTTCATATTTTATGTACAGTATATAATATATATTTGGTGAAATTTGATATTATATGTACAGTATATAACATATATTTGATGAAATTTGTTATTTTATGTACAGTATATAATATATATTTGGTGAAATTTGATATTTTATATACAGTATATAATATATATTTGGTGTACTTTCATATTTTATGTACAGTGCATAATATATATTTGGTTTACTTTAATATTTTATGTACAATATATAATATATATCGGCTGAAATTTGATAATTTATGTACAGTATATAATACATATTTGGTGTACTTTCATATTTTATGTACAGTACATAGTATTTATTTGGTGTACTTTTATATTTTATGTACAGTATATAATATGTATTTGGTAAAATTTGATATTTATTGTACAGTATATAATTTACATTTGGTGTACTTTGATATTTTATGTACAGTATAAAATATCTATTTGGTGTACTTTGATATTTTAAGAACAGTATATAATACATATTTGGTGAAATTTGATATTTTATGTACAGTAAATAATATATATTTTGTGTATTTTCTTATTTTATTTTCAGTGTATAATATATATTTGGTGTACTTTCATATTTTATGTACAGCATATAATATAGATTTGGTGTACTTTGGTATTTTATGTACAGTATATAATATATATATGGTGAAATTTGATATTTTATATGCAGTATATAATAAGTATCTGGTGTACTTTCATATTATATATACAGTAGGTTATATATATTTGGTGTACTTTCTCATTTTATGTACAGTATATAATATATATTTGGTGTACTTTGATATTTTATGTACAGTATATACTATGTATTTGGTGAAATTTGATATTTTATATACAGTATATAATATATATCTTGTGTTCTTTCATATTTTATGTACAGTATAAAATATGTGTTTGGTGAAATTTGATATTTCATATACAGTATATTATATATGTTTGGTGTACTTCTGTATCTTATTTACAGTGTATAATATATATTTGCTGTATGTTCATATTTAATGTAGAGTATATAATATATATTTCCTGAAATTTGATAAATATATCTTATATACTGTGCAAAAACTATCAAAGTACACCCAACGTATATTAATCACTGCAAATGAAAAATCAAAATAAACCAAATACATGTTATATACTGTACATAAAATATCGAATTTCACCAAACATATATTATCTACTTTACATAAAATATGAAAGTACACCAAATATATATTATATACTGTACAAGAAATATCAAAGTATACGAAATATTTTTATTTTATATACAGCATACAATATATATTTCGCATACTTTCATATTTTATGTGCAGTGTATAATATATATTTGGTGTACTTTCATATTTTATGTACGGTATATAATATATATTTGGTGAAATTTGATATTTTTTGTTCAGTATATAACATATATTTGATGTACTTTGATATTTTATGTACAGTATAAAATATAAATTTCGTGTACTTTGATATTTTACGTACCGTAAAATATACATTTGGTGAAATTTGATATTTTAAGTACAGTATATAATATATATTTGCTGAAGTTTGATATTTTATTTACTGCATATAATATATATTTGGTGAAATTTGATATTTCATACACAGAATATAATATATATTTCGTGTACTTTCATATTTTATGTACAGTATATAATATATATTTGGTGAAATTCGATATTTTATGTACAGTAAATAATATATATGTGGTGAAATTTGATATTTTATATACAGTATATAATACTGTACATATTTCAAATTTCACCTAATAAGTATTATATAGTATACATAAAATATCAAATTTCACCAAATGTATATTACATACTGTACATAAAATATCATAGTTCCCAAATGTATATTATACACTGCACATAAAATATGAATGTATTCCAAGAATATTCTACAAACCTTATATAAAATACCAGATTTCTCTAAATATATATTATATACTGCAGATATAATAATAAATATCACCAAATATATAATATATACTATACTTAAAATATCAAATTTCACCAAATATATATTATATACTGTACATATAATATGAAATTTCACTAAATATATATTAAATACTGTGCATAAAATATCAAATTTCACCAAATATATATTATATTCTGTACATAAAATACCAAATTTCAACAAATATATATTATATACTGTACATAAAATATGAAAGTACAAAAATATAAATTATATACTGTACAAAAAATATCAAATTTCACCAAATATATATTATATACTGTACATAAAATATGAAAGTACACCAAATATATATTATACACCATTCATAAAATATGAAAGTACACCACATATATACTAAATACTGTACAAAAAATATCAAATTTCACCAAATATATCTTATATAATGTACATAAAATATCAAAGTACACCAAATATATATTATTCACTGTACATAAAAAATCAAAATACACCAAATATATGTTATATACTGTACATAAAATATCAAATTTCACCAAACATATATTATATACTGAACATAAAATATGAAAGTACAACAAATATATATTATATACTGTACAAAAAATATCAAAGTACACGAAATATATAATATATACTGTACATAAAATATCAAATTTCAGCAAATATATATTATATACTGTACATAAAATATGAAAGTACACCTAATATATATTATATACTGTATATAAAATACAAAATTTCACCTAATATGTATTATGTACTATTCATAAAATATCAAATTTCACCAAGTGTATATTATATACTGTACATAAAATATCATAGTAAACCAAATGTATATTATACACTGTACATAATATATGAAAGCATAAAAATATATTTTATATACCTTATATAAAATACCTGATTTCTCTAAATATATATTATACACTGCACATATAATAACAAATTTCACCAAATATATACTATATACTATACATAAAATATCAAATTTCACCACATATATATTATATACTGTGCATAAATTATCAAATTTCAGCAAATATATATTATATACTGTACATAAAATATCAAATTTCACCAAATGTATATTATATACAGTACATAAAATATCAAACTACACCAAATATATATTATAAACTGTGCAGAAAATATCAAATTTCACCAAATATATATTATATACTGTACATAAAATAAGAAAGTACACCAAATAAGTACTATATACTGTACAAAAATTATGAAATTTCACCAAATATATGTTATATAATGTTCATAAAATATGAACAGTATTTGTGCAAATATATTATATACTGTATATAATATATGACAGTACACCAAATATATATTATATACTGTACATAAAATATGAAAGTACATCAAATATATATTATATACTCTAAATACAATGTGAAAGCAAACCAAATATATATTATATAGTGTACACAAAATATCAAATATCACAAAAAATATACTGTATACCACACATAAAAT
Organism: Gorilla gorilla gorilla; assembly: GCF_029281585.2. Taxonomy (NCBI): domain Eukaryota; kingdom Metazoa; phylum Chordata; class Mammalia; order Primates; family Hominidae; genus Gorilla; species Gorilla gorilla. Next base: position 62,345,342 of record NC_073239.2, read on the forward strand.
ATCAAATTTCACAAAATATATATTAGATACTGTACATAAAACATCAAATTTCATCAAATATATGTTATATACTCTACATAAAATATCATACTACATCAAATATATATTATAGACAGTGTATAAAATATGAAAGTACACCAAATATATATTATATACTGTACATAAAATATCAAATTTCAGCAAATATATAACACATACTGTACATAAAATATCAAAGTACACGAAATATATATTATACAGAGTACATAAAATACGAAAGTACACCAAATATATATTATATACTGCATATAAAATATCAAATTTCACCAAATATATATTATATACTGTAACTAAAATATCAAATTTCACCAAATATATAATATATGCTGTACATATAATATCAAATTTCACAAAATATACATTATATACTGTACATACAATTTCAAATTTCCCCAAATACATGTTATAAACTGTACATATAATATCAAAGTACACCAAATACATATTATATATGGTACATAAAATATGAAAGTACACATAATATATATTATGCACTGTACATAAATCTGAAAGTACACGAAATATACTTTGCATACTGTACAAAAATATCAAATTTCGCCAAATATATACTATATACTGTATATAAAATATCAAATTTTATCCAAAAATGTATTATACACTGAACATAAAATATCAAAGTACACCAACTATATATTATATACTGTACATAAAATATCAAATTTCAGCAAATATATATTATATACCGTTCATAAAATATAAAAGTACACCAAATATATATTATAGACTGTTCCTAAAATATGAAAGTAAAAAAATATACATTATATACTGTACATAAAATATCAAATTTCACCAAATATATATTTCATAATGTACATATAATACCAAATTTCAGCAAATATGTATTATATAGAATACATAAAATATCAAAGTACACCAAATATATATTATATACTGTACATAAAATATCAAATTTCAGCAAATATATATTATATACTGTACATAAATATGAAAGTACACCAAATATATATAATATACTGTACTTATAATATCAAATCTCACCAAATATATATTATGTACTGTACATAAAATATGAAAGTACACGAAATATATATTATGTACTGTATACAAAATATCAAATTTCACCAAATATATTTTATATACTGTACATAAAAGGAAAATTTTCACCAAATATATATTATATAATGCACATAAAACATCAAATTTGTACAAATATATTATATACTGTACATAATATATGAAAGTACACTAAATATATATTATATACCGTACATAAAATATGAAAGTACACCAAATATATATTATACACAGTACATAAATTATGAAAGTACACCAAATACATATTTTGTACTGTACAAAAAATATCAAATTTCACCAAATATATATTATATACTGTACATAAAATATGAAAGTCCTGCAAATATATACTATATACGGCAGATAAATTTGAAAGTACACCAAATATATATTACATACTGTATATAAAATATCAAATTTCACCAAATATATATTATATACTGTACATAAAATATCAAATTTCAACAAATATATATTATACACTGTACATAAAATATTAAAGTACACCAAATATATATTATATACTGTACACAAAATATGAAATTACACGAAATATATATGATATACTATACATAAAATGTGAAAGTACACCAAATATATATTATATACTGTACATAAAATATGAAAGTACTCCAAATATACATTATATACTGTATATAATATATCAAATTTCACCAAATATATATTATATACTGTACATAAAATATGAAAGTACACCAAAGATATATTATATAGTGTACATATGATATCAAATATCACCAAATATATATTATATACTGTACAAAACATATGAAAGTACACCAAATATATATCATATACTCAACATAAAATATGAAACTGCGGCAAATATATATTATATACTGTACATAAAATCTGAGAGTGCACCAAATATATATTATATACTGTACTTAAAACATGAAAGTACACCAAATATATATTATATATTGTATACAAAGTACCAAATTTCACCAAATATATATTACATACTGTGCATATAACATCAAATTTCACCAAATACATATTTTACACTATACCTAAAATATCAAATTTGACAAAATATAAATTATATACTGTACATAAAATATCAAATTTCAGCTAATATATATTATATACTGTAGTTAAATATCAAAATTCCCCAATATTATATTATACATTGTACAAAAAATATGAAAGTTCACCAAATATATTTTATACACTGTACGATATTTATGAAAGTACACCAAATATACATTACATAATGTATATAAGATGTCAAATTTCACCAAATATATATTATACACTGTACATAAAATATCAAATTTCACCAAATATATATTATATAATGTGCATAAAATATCAAAGTACACCAATTACATATTATATAATGTACATAAAATATCAAATTACACCAAATACGTATTATACACTGCACATAAAATATCAAATTTCACCAAATATATTTTATATACTGTACATAAAAGGAAAATTTTCACCAAATATATATTATATAATGCACATAAAACATCAAATTTGTACAAATATATTATATACTGTACATAATATATGAAAGTACACTAAATATATATTATATACCGTACATAAAATATGAAAGTACACCAAATATATATTATATACAGTACATAAATTATGAAAGTACACCAAATACATATTTTGTACTGTACAAAAAATATCAAATTTCACCAAATATATATTATATACTGTACATAAAATATGAAAGTCCTGCAAATATATACTATATACGGCAGATAAATTTGAAAGTACACCAAATATATATTACATACTGTATATAAAATATCAAATTTCACCAAATATATATTATATACTGTACATAAAATATCAAATTTCAACAAATATATATTATACACTGTACATAAAATATTAAAGTACACCAAATATATATTATATACTGTACACAAAATATGAAATTACACGAAATATATATGATATACTATACATAAAATGTGAAAGTACACCAAATATATATTATATACTGTACATAAAATATGAAAGTACTCCAAATATACATTATATACTGTATATAATATATCAAATTTCACCAAATATATATTATATACTGTACATAAAATATGAAAGTACACCAAAGATATATTATATAGTGTACATATGATATCAAATATCACCAAATATATATTATATACTGTACAAAACATATGAAAGTACACCAAATATATATCATATACTCAACATAAAATATGAAACTGCGGCAAATATATATTATATACTGTACATAAAATCTGAGAGTGCACCAAATATATATTATATACTGTACTTAAAACATGAAAGTACACCAAATATATATTATATATTGTATACAAAGTACCAAATTTCACCAAATATATATTACATACTGTGCATATAACATCAAATTTCACCAAATACATATTTTACACTATACCTAAAATATCAAATTTGACAAAATATAAATTATATACTGTACATAAAATATCAAATTTCAGCTAATATATATTATATACTGTAGTTAAATATCAAAATTCCCCAATATTATATTATACATTGTACAAAAAATATGAAAGTTCACCAAATATATTTTATACACTGTACGATATATATGAAAGTACACCAAATATACATTACATAATGTATATAAGATGTCAAATTTCACCAAATATATATTATACACTGTACATAAAATATCAAATTTCACCAAATATATATTATATAATGTGCATAAAATATCAAAGTACACCAATTACATATTATATAATGTACATAAAATATCAAATTACACCAAATACGTATTATACACTGCACATAAAATATCAAATTTCACCATATATATATTATATACCGTACAAAAAATATGAAAGTACACCAAATATATATTGTAGACTGTACATAAAACTTGAAAGTACTGCAAATATATAATATATACTGCAGATAAAATTTGAAAGTACACCAAACATATAATACATACTATACATAAAATATCAAATTTCACCAAATATATATTATACACTGTACATAAAATATGAAAGTACACCAAATATATATTATAGACTGTATATAAAAAATGAAAGTACACGAAATATATATTATATACTGAACAAAAATACCAAATTTCACCAAATATATCTTATATACTGTACATTAAATATCAAATTTCACCAAATATGTAATACATACTGTACTTAAAATATCAAAGTACACCAAATATATATTATATACTATACATAAAATATCAAATTTCACCAAGTATAATTTATATAGTGTACATGAAATATCAAAGTACCCCAAATATATATCATATACAGTACATAAAATATGAAAGTACACCAAATATATTTTATGTACTGTACAAGAATTATCAAATTTCACCAAATATATATTATATACCGTACATAATATATGAAAGTACACCAAATATATATTATACACTGTACATAAAATATCTAATTTCACCAATTATATATTATATACTTGTCATAAAACATCAAATTTCACGAAATATATATTATATACTTTACATAAAATATCAGCTTCCAGGAAATATATACAATATACTGCACATAAAATTTGAACGAACACCAAATATATGGTATACACTGGACATAAAATATGAAAGTACACCAAACATATATTGTATACTGTATATAAAACAACAAATTTCACCAAATATATATTTTATACTGTACATAAAATATCAAAGTACACCAAATATACATTATATGCTGTATATAAAATATGAAAGTACACCAAATATATATTATAGACAGTACATAAAATATGAAAGTACACCAAATATATATTATATACTGTACAAAAATATCAAATTTCACCAAATATATATTATATGCTGTACATAAAATATCAAATTTCACCAAATATGTATTATATACTGTACTTAAAATATCAAAGTACACCAAATATATTTTATATACTGTACATAAAATATCAAAGTACACCAAATATATATTATATACTGTACATAAAATATCAAATTTCACCAAGTATAATTTATATAGTGTACATGAAATATCAACGTACACCAAATATATATCAAATACAGTACATAAAATATGAAATTACACCAAATATATTTTATATACTCTACAAGAACTATCAAATTTCACCAAATATATATTATATACCGTACATAAAATATGAAATTACACCAAATATATATTATACACTGTACATAAAATATCAAATTTCAGCAAATATATATTATATACTGTACATAAATATGAAAGTACACCAAATATATATAATATACTGTACTTATATCAAATTTCACAAAATATATATTATATACTGTACAAAAAATATCAAATTTCACCAAATATATAATATATACTGTACATAAAATATCAAAGTACACCAAATATATATTATATACTGTACATAAAATATCAAAGTACACCAAATATATATTATACAGTACATAATATATCAAATTTCAGCAAATATATATTATAGACTGTATATAAAATATGAAGGTGCACTGAATATATATTATACACTGTACATAAAATATGAAAGCACACCAAATATATATTTTATTCTGTATATAAAATATAAAATTCTAAAAATATGTATTATATATTGTACATAAAATATCAAATTTCACCACATATATATTATATACTGTAGATATAATACGAAATTTCACCAAATATATATTATATACTATACATAAAATACCAGATTTCACCAAATATATATTATAAACTGTACATAAAATACCAGATTTCACCAAATATATGTTCTATACTGTACATAAAAGATCAAATTTCACCAAATATATATTATATACTGTACATAAAATATCAAATTTCACCAAATATATATTATATTGTACATATAATATTAAAGTACATCAAATATATATTATATACTGTACAAAAAATATCAAATTTCACCAAATATATAATATATACTGTACATAAAATATCAAAGTACACCAAATATATATAATATACTGTACATAAAATATCAAATACACGAAATATATATTATATACAGTACATAATATATCAAATTTCAGCAAATATATATTATATATTGTACATAAAATATGAAAGTACACCAAATATATATAATACACTATACATAAAATATGAAGGTACACGAAATATATGTTAAATACTGTACAAAAATATCAAATTTCACCAAATATATATTATATGCTGTACATAAAATATCAAATTTTACCAAATATGTATTGTATACTGTACTTAAAATATCAAAGTACACCAAATATATATTATATACTGTACATAAAATATCAAATTTCATCAAATATATTTTATATAGTGTACATAAAATATCAAATTTCAGGAAATATATATTATATACTCTACATAAAATATGAACGTACAGCAAATATATATTATACACTATAAATAAAATATGGAAGTACACCAAACATATTTAATATGCTGTATATGAAATATCAAATTTCATCAAACATATATTTTATACTGCACATAAAATATGAAAAGACACCAGATATATATTATATACTGTGTATAAAATATCAAATTTCACTAAATACAAATTATATATTGTACATAAAATATCAAAATACACCAAATATATATTATATACTGTACATAAAATATCAAATTTCTGGAAATATATATCATATACTGTACATAAAATAAGAAAGTACACCAAATATATATAACATACTGTACATAAAATATGAAATTACAGCAAATATATATTATATACTGTATATGAAGTAGCAAATTTCACCATATATATTATATACTGTACTTAAAATATCAAAGTACACCAAATATATACTATATACTGTAAATAAAATATCAAATTTCATCAAATATATTTTATATAGTGTACATAAAATATCAAAGTACACCAAATATATACTATGTACTGTAAATAAAATATGAAAGTACACCAAATATATATTAAACACTGTACATAAAATATGAAGGTACACCAAAGATATATTATATACTGTACATAAAATACCAAATTTCAGCAAATATTTATTATATACTGTACATAAAATATGAAAGTACACCAAATATATATTTTATTCTGTATTTAAAATATCAAATTCTAAAAATATGTATTTTATAATTTACATAAAATATCAAATTTCACCACATATATATTATATGCTGTAGATATCATACCAAATTTCACCAAATATATATTATATACTATACATAAAATACCAGATTTCACCAAATATATATTATATACTGTACATAAAATACCAGATTTCACCAAATATATGTTATATACTGTACATAAAACATCAAATTTCACCAAATATATATTATATTGTACATATAATATGAAAGTGCACCAATTATATATTATATACTGTACAAAAAATATCAAATTTCACCAAATATATAATATATACTGTACATAAAACATCAAAGTACACCAAATATATATTATATACTCTACATACAATATCAAAGTACACGAAATACATATTATATACAGTACATAATATATCAAATTTCAGCAAATATATATTATATATTGTACATAAAATATGAAAGTACACCAAATATATATAATACACTGTACATAAAATATGAAAGTACACCAAATATATATTATATACTGCACAAAAATATCAAATTTCACCAAATATATATTATATGCTGAACATAAAATATCAAATTTCACCTAATATATATTATATTGTACATATAGTATGAAAGTACACCAAATATATATTATATACTGTACAAAAAATATCAAATTTCACCAAATATATAATATATACTGTACATAAAATATCAAACTACACCAAACACATATTATATACTGTATATAAAATATGAAAGTACACGAAATATATATTATATAGAGTACATAATATATCAAATTTCAGCAAATATATATTATATATTGTACATAAAATATGAAATTGCACCATATATATTATATACTGTACATAAAATATGAAATTAGACCAAAAATATATTATATACTGTATATAAAATATCAAATTTCACCTAACATATATTATATACTGTACATAAAATATGAAAGTACACCAAATATATAATATGTACTGTACATAAATTATGAAAGTACACCAAATATACATTATATACTGTATATAAAATACCAAATTTAACCAAATATATATTATATACTGTACATAAAATATCAAAGTACACCAAATATATATTTTATAGTGTACATAAAGTATCAAATTTCACCAAATATATATTATATACTGTACATAAAATATCGAATTTCACCAAATATATATTATATACTGTACATAAAATATCAAACTACACCAAAAATATAATCTATACTGTACATAAAATATCAAATTTCTGCAAATATATATTATATTCTGTACATAAAATATGAAAGCACACCAAATATATATTATCTACTTTACATAAAATATGAAATTTCTCTAAATATATAATATATACTGTCGATAAAATATCAAAGTACAACTAATATATGTTATATACAGTACATAAAATATGAAAATACAGCAAATATATATTATAGACTGTACATAAAATATGAAAGTAAACCAAATATATATTATCTACTGTCCATAATATATCAAATTTCACCTCATATGTATTATATACTGTACATAAAACATCAAATTTCAACAAAAATATATTATATACTGTACATAAAATATCAGATTTCACCAAATATATGTTATATACTGTACATAAAATATTAAAGTACACGAAATATATATTATATACTGCACATAAAACATCAAATTTCAGCAAATATATAATATATACTGTACATAAAATATGAAAGTACACCGAATATATATTATACAGTATACATAAAATATGAAAGTACACCAAATATATATTATATGATGTATACAAAGTACAAATTTCCCCAAATATATGTTATATACTGTACATAAAATATCAAATTTCACCAAATATGTATTGTATACTGTACGTAAAATATCATCGTATACAAAATACATATTTTATACTGTACATAAAATATAAAAGTATACCAAATACATATTATATACTGTACATAAAATATGAAAGTGCACCAAATATATATTATAGACTGTATATAAAAATTGAAAGTACACCAAATATATATTATATACTGTACGAAAATATCAAATTTCACCAAATATATCTTATGTACTGTACATTAAATATCATACTTCACCATATATGTATTACATACTGTACTTAAAATATCAAAGTACACCAAATATATATCATATACAGTACATAAAATATGAAAGTACACCAAATTTATTTTATGTACTGTACAAGAATTATCAAATTTCACCAAATAGATATTATATACCATACATAATATATGAAAGTACACCAAATATATATTATACACTGTACATAAAATATCAAATTTCAACAAATATATATTATATACTATTCATAAAACATCAAATTTCACCAAATATATATTATATACTTTCCATAAAATATCAATTTTCAGGAAATATATACAATATACTGTACATAAAACTTGAACGAACACCAAATATATGTTATAGACTGTACATAAAATATGAAAGTACACCAAATATCTATTATATACTGTACAAAAATATCAAATTTCACCAAATATTTATTATATACTGTACATAAAATATCAAATTTCACCAAATATGTATTATATGCTGTAGTTAAAATATCAAATTACACCAAATATATATTATACACTGTACATAATTTATCAAAGTACACCAAAGAAATATTATATACTGCACATAAAATATCAAAGTGCACCAAATATATATTATATACTGTACATAAAATATCAAATTTCACCAAATGTATATGACTGTATATAGTATAATGTACATAAAATATGAAAGTACACCAGATATATAATATACTATACATAAAATATCAAATTTCATGAAATCTATTTTATATACTGTACATAAAATACCAAAGTACCCCAAATATATATTATATGCTGTACATAAAAAATGAAAGTACACCAAATATATATTATAGACTGTACATAAAATATGAAAGTACACCAAATATATATTATATAGTGTAGAAATATATCAAATTTCACCAAATATATATTATATACTATACATAAAATATCAAATTTCACCAAATATTTATCATATACTGTACTTAAAATATCAAAGTACTCCAAATAAATATTATATACTGTACATAAAATATCAAATTTCATCAAATATATTTTATATATTGTACATAAAATATCAAATTGCCCAAATATATATTATATACTGTACATAAAATATCAAAGTACACCATATATATATTACAAACTGTACATAAAATATGAAAGTACACCAAATATGTATTATACACTGTACATAAAATATGAAAGTACACCAAATATATATTATATACTGTACATAAAATATGAACTTTCACAAAATCTATATTATATACTGTACATATAATATCAAATTCCATCAAATATATATTGTATACTATACATAAAATGTCAAATTTCACCAAATATATATAATATAATGTACATAAAATATCAAATTTCAGCAAATATATATTATATACTGTACATAAATATGAAAGTACACCACATATATATCAGATACTGTACTTATAATATCCAATTTCACCAAATATATATTATATATTGTACAAAAAATACCAGATTTCACCAAATATATACTATATACTGTACATAAAATATCATATTTCACCAAATACATATTACATACTGTACATAAATCATGAAAGTACATCAAATATCTTTATATACTGTACAAAAAATATCAAATTTCACCAAATATATATAATATTCTGTACTTATAATATCAAATTTCACCAAATATTTATTATATACTGTAAATAAAGTACCGGATTTCACCAGATATATATTTTATACTGTACATAAAATTCCAAATTTCACCAAATATATATTAGGTACTATACTTATAATATCAAATTTCACAAAATATTTATTATACACTGTACATAAAATATGAAAGTACAACAAATGTATATGATATATTGTACAAAAAGTATGAAATCTCACCAAATGTATATTATATACTGTACATAAAACATCAAATTTCACCAAATATATATTATATACTGTACATAAAATATCAAATTTCACCACATATATATTATGTACTGTAGATATAATATCAAATTTCACCAAATATGTATTATATACTATACATAAAATATCAAATTTCACCAAATATATATTATATACTGTACATAAAATATGAAATTTCAGGAAATATATATTATATACTCTACATTAAATATGAACATACAGCAAATATATATTATACACTGTAAATAAAATACAGAAGTACACCAAACATATATAATGTACTGTATATGAAATATCAAATTTCACCAAACACATGTTTTATACTGTACATAAAATATGAAAGTACACAAGATATATATTATATACTGTATATAAAATATCAAATTTCACCAAACACATAGTATATACTGTACATAAAATATCAAAGTACACCAAATATATATTATATACTGTACATAAAATAAGAAAGTACACCAAATATATATAACATACTGTATATAAAATATGAAAGTACACCAGATACATATTATATACTGTATATAAAATATCAAATTTCACCATATATATATTATATACTGTACTTAAAATATCAAAGTACACCAAATCTATATTATATGCTGTACATAATATATGAAAGTACACCAAATATATATTATACGCTGTACATAAAATATCAAATTTCACAAAATATATATTATATACTATTCATAAAACATCAAATTTCACCAAATATATATTATATACTTTACATAAAATATCAAATTTCAGGAAATATATACTATATACTGTACATAAAATTTGAACGTACACCAAATATGTGTTATACACTGTACATAAAATATGAAAGTACACCAAACATATATTGTATACTGTATATAAAACAACAAATTTCACCAAATATATATTTTATACTGTACATAAAATATCAAAGTACACCAAATATACATTGTATGCTGTATATAAAATATGAAAGTACACCAAATATATATTATAGACTGTATATAAAATATGAAAGTACACCAATTATATATTATGTACTGTACAAAAATATCAAATTTCACCAAATATATATTATATACTGTACATAAAATATCAAATTTCACCAAATATGTATTGTATACTGTACGTAAAATATCATCGTATACAAAATACATATTTTATACTGTACATAAAATATAAAAGTATACCAAATACATATTATATACTGTACATAAAATATGAAAGTGCACCAAATATATATTATAGACTGTATATAAAAATTGAAAGTACACCAAATATATATTATATACTGTACGAAAATATCAAATTTCACCAAATATATCTTATGTACTGTACATTAAATATCATACTTCACCATATATGTATTACATACTGTACTTAAAATATCAAAGTACACCAAATATATATCATATACAGTACATAAAATATGAAAGTACACCAAATTTATTTTATGTACTGTACAAGAATTATCAAATTTCACCAAATAGATATTATATACCATACATAATATATGAAAGTACACCAAATATATATTATACACTGTACATAAAATATCAAATTTCAACAAATATATATTATATACTATTCATAAAACATCAAATTTCACCAAATATATATTATATACTTTCCATAAAATATCAATTTTCAGGAAATATATACAATATACTGTACATAAAACTTGAACGAACACCAAATATATGTTATAGACTGTACATAAAATATGAAAGTACACCAAATATCTATTATATACTGTACAAAAATATCAAATTTCACCAAATATTTATTATATACTGTACATAAAATATCAAATTTCACCAAATATGTATTATATACTGTAGTTAAAATATCAAATTACACCAAATATATATTATACACTGTACATAATTTATCAAAGTACACCAAAGAAATATTATATACTGCACATAAAATATCAAAGTGCACCAAATATATATTATATACTGTACATAAAATATCAAATTTCACCAAATGTATATGACTGTATATAGTATAATGTACATAAAATATGAAAGTACACCAGATATATAATATACTATACATAAAATATCAAATTTCATGAAATCTATTTTATATACTGTACATAAAATACCAAAGTACCCCAAATATATATTATATGCTGTACATAAAAAATGAAAGTACACCAAATATATATTATAGACTGTACATAAAATATGAAAGTACACCAAATATATATTATATAGTGTAGAAATATATCAAATTTCACCAAATATATATTATATACTATACATAAAATATCAAATTTCACCAAATATTTATCATATACTGTACTTAAAATATCAAAGTACTCCAAATAAATATTATATACTGTACATAAAATATCAAATTTCATCAAATATATTTTATATATTGTACATAAAATATCAAATTGCCCAAATATATATTATATACTGTACATAAAATATCAAAGTACACCATATATATATTACAAACTGTACATAAAATATGAAAGTACACCAAATATGTATTATACACTGTACATAAAATATGAAAGTACACCAAATATATATTATATACTGTACATAAAATATGAACTTTCACAAAATCTATATTATATACTGTACATATAATATCAAATTCCATCAAATATATATTGTATACTATACATAAAATGTCAAATTTCACCAAATATATATAATATAATGTACATAAAATATCAAATTTCAGCAAATATATATTATATACTGTACATAAATATGAAAGTACACCACATATATATCAGATACTGTACTTATAATATCCAATTTCACCAAATATATATTATATATTGTACAAAAAATACCAGATTTCACCAAATATATACTATATACTGTACATAAAATATCATATTTCACCAAATACATATTACATACTGTACATAAATCATGAAAGTACATCAAATATCTTTATATACTGTACAAAAAATATCAAATTTCACCAAATATATATAATATTCTGTACTTATAATATCAAATTTCACCAAATATTTATTATATACTGTAAATAAAGTACCGGATTTCACCAGATATATATTTTATACTGTACATAAAATTCCAAATTTCACCAAATATATATTAGGTACTATACTTATAATATCAAATTTCACAAAATATTTATTATACACTGTACATAAAATATGAAAGTACAACAAATGTATATGATATATTGTACAAAAAGTATGAAATCTCACCAAATGTATATTATATACTGTACATAAAACATCAAATTTCACCAAATATATATTATATACTGTACATAAAATATCAAATTTCACCACATATATATTATGTACTGTAGATATAATATCAAATTTCACCAAATATGTATTATATACTATACATAAAATATCAAATTTCACCAAATATATATTATATACTGTACATAAAATATGAAATTTCAGGAAATATATATTATATACTCTACATTAAATATGAACATACAGCAAATATATATTATACACTGTAAATAAAATACAGAAGTACACCAAACATATATAATGTACTGTATATGAAATATCAAATTTCACCAAACACATGTTTTATACTGTACATAAAATATGAAAGTACACAAGATATATATTATATACTGTATATAAAATATCAAATTTCACCAAACACATAGTATATACTGTACATAAAATATCAAAGTACACCAAATATATATTATATACTGTACATAAAATAAGAAAGTACACCAAATATATATAACATACTGTATATAAAATATGAAAGTACACCAGATACATATTATATACTGTATATAAAATATCAAATTTCACCATATATATATTATATACTGTACTTAAAATATCAAAGTACACCAAATCTATATTATATGCTGTACATAATATATGAAAGTACACCAAATATATATTATACGCTGTACATAAAATATCAAATTTCACAAAATATATATTATATACTATTCATAAAACATCAAATTTCACCAAATATATATTATATACTTTACATAAAATATCAAATTTCAGGAAATATATACTATATACTGTACATAAAATTTGAACGTACACCAAATATGTGTTATACACTGTACATAAAATATGAAAGTACACCAAACATATATTGTATACTGTATATAAAACAACAAATTTCACCAAATATATATTTTATACTGTACATAAAATATCAAAGTACACCAAATATACATTGTATGCTGTATATAAAATATGAAAGTACACCAAATATATATTATAGACTGTATATAAAATATGAAAGTACACCAATTATATATTATGTACTGTACAAAAATATCAAATTTCACCAAATATATATTATATACTGTACATAAAATATCAAATTTCACCATATATGTATTATATACTGTACTTAAAATATGAAAGCACACCAAATATATATTATACACTGTACATAAAATATCAAATTTCATCAAATATATTTTATATAGTGTACATAAAATATCAATGTACACCAAATATATATTATATACAGTACATAAAATGTCAAAGTACACCAAATATATATTAAAAAATGTACATAAAATATGAAAGTACACCAAATATATATTATACACTGTACATAAAATATCAAAGTACACCATATATATTGTATGCTGTATATAAAATATGAAAGTATAACAAATATATATTATTGACTGTACATAAAATATGAAAGTACACCAAATATATATTATATACTGTATATAAAATTTCAAATTTCACCAAATATATATTATATACTGTACATAAAATTCCAAATTTCACCAAATATATATTAGGTACTACACTTATAATATCAAATTTCACAAAATATTTATTATACACTGTATATAAAATATGAAAGTACACAAAATGTATATGATATATTGTACAAAAAGTATGAAATCTCACCAAATGTATATTATATACTGTACATAAAACATCAAATTTCACAAAATATATATTATATACTGTACATAAAATATCAAATTTCACCATATATATTATATACTGTAGATATAATATCAAATTTCACCAAATATGTATTATATACTATACATAAAATATCAAATTTCACCAAACATATATTATATACTGTACATAAAATATCAAATTTCAGGAAATATATATTATATACTCTACATTAAATATGAACATACAGCAAATATATATTATACACTGTAAATAAAATACAGAAGTACACCAAACATATATAATATACTGTATATGAAATATCAAATTTCACCAAACACATATTTTATACTGTACATAAAATATGAAAGTACACAAGATATATATTATATACTGTATATAAAATATCAAATTGCACCAAATACATAGTATATACTGTACATAAAATATCAAAGTACACCAAATATATATTATATACTGTACATAAAATAAGAAAGTACACCAAATATATATAACATACTGTATATAAAATATGAAAGTACACCAGATACATATTATATACTGTATATAAAATATCAAATTTCACCATATATATATTATATACTGTACATAAAATATCAAAGTACACCAATTCTGTATTATATGCTGTACATAATATATGAAAGTACACCAAATATATATTATACGCTGTACATAAAATATCAAATTTCACAAAATATATATTATATACTATTCATAAAACATCAAATTTCACCAAATATATATTATATACTTTACATAAAATATCAAATTTCAGGAAATATATACTATATACTGTACATAAAATTTGAACGTACACCAAATATGTGTTATACACTGTACATAAAATATGAAAGTACACCAAACATATATTGTATACTGTATATAAAACAACAAATTTCACCAAATATATATTTTATACTGTACATAAAATATCAAAGTACACCAAATATATATTGTATGCTGTATATAAAATATGAAAGTACACCAAATATATATTATAGACCGTACATAAAATATGAAAGTACACCAAATATATATTATGTACTGTACAAAAATTTCAAATTTCACCAAATATATATTATAAACTGTACATAAAATATCAAATTTCACCAAATATGTATTATATACTGTACTTAAAATATGAAAGCACACCAAATATATATTATACACTGTACATAAAATATCAAATTTCATCAAATATATTTTATATAGTGTACATAAAATATCAATGTACACCAAATATATATTATATACAGTACATAAAATGTCAAAGTACACCAAATATATATTAAAAAATGTACATAAAATATGAAAGTACACCAAATATATATTATACACTGTACATAAAATATCAAAGTACACCAAATATAAATTGCATGCTGTATATAAAATATGAAAGTACACCAAATATATATTATTGACTGTACATAAAATATGAAAGTACACCAAATATATATTATATACTGTACATAAAATTTCAAATTTCACCAAATATATATTATATACTGTACATAAAATTCCAAATTTCACCAAATATATATTAGGTACTACACTTATAATATCAAATTTCACAAAATATTTATTATACACTGTACATAAAATATGAAAGTACACAAAATGTATATGATATATTGTACAAAAAGTATGAAATCTCACCAAATGTATATTATATACTGTACATAAAACATCAAATTTCACCAAATATATATTATATACTGTACATAAAATATCAAATTTCACCACATATATATTATATACTGTAGATATAATATCAAATTTCACCAAATATGTATTATATACTATACATAAAATATCAAATTTCACCAAATATATATTATATACTGTACATAAAATATCAAATTTCAGGAAATATATATTATATACTCTACATTAAATATGAACATACAGCAAATATATATTATACACTGTAAATAAAATACAGAAGTACACCAAACATATATAATATACTGTATATGAAATATCAAATTTCACCAAACACATATTTTATACTGTACATAAAATATGAAAGTACACAAGATATATATTATATACTGTATATAAAATATCAAATTGCACCAAATACATAGTATATACTGTACATAAAATATCAAAGTACACCAAATATATATTATATACTGTACATAAAATAAGAAAGTACACCAAATATATATAACATACTGTATATAAAATATGAAAGTACACCAGATGCATATTATATACTGTATATAAAATATCAAATTTCACCATATATATATTATATACTGTACATAAAATATCAAAGTACACCAAATCTGTATTATATGCTTTACATAATATATGAAAGTACACCAAATATATATTATACGCTGTACATAAAATATCAAATTTCACAAAATATATATTATATACTATTCATAAAACATCAAATTTCACCAAATATATATTATATACTTTACATAAAATATCAAATTTCAGGAAATATATACTATATACTGTACATAAAATTTGAACGTACACCAAATATGTGTTATACACTGTACATAAAATATGAAAGTACACCAAACATATATTGTATACTGTATATAAAACAACAAATTTCACCAAATATATATTTTATACTGTACATAAAATATCAAAGTACACCAAATATATATTGTATGCTGTATATAAAATATGAAAGTACACCAAATATATATTATAGACCGTACATAAAATATGAAAGTACACCAAATATATATTATGTACTGTACAAAAATATCAAATTTCACCAAATATATATTATAAACTGTACATAAAATATCAAATTTCACCAAATATGTATTATATACTGTACTTAAAATATGAAAGCACACCAAATATATATTATACACTGTACATAAAATATCAAATTTCATCAAATATATTTTATATAGTGTACATAAAATATCAATGTACACCAAATATATATTATATACAGTACATAAAATGTCAAAGTACACCAAACATATATTAAAAATGTACATAAAATATGAAAGTACACCAAATATATATTATACACTGTACATAAAATATCAAAGTACACCAAATATATATTGTATGCTGTATATAAAATATGAAAGTACACCAAATATATATTATTGACTGTACATAAAATATGAAAGTACACCAAATATATATTATATACTGTACATAAAATTTCAAATTTCACCAAATATATATTATATACTGTACATAAAATTCCAAATTTCACCAAATATATATTAGGTACTATACTTATAATATCAAATTTCACAAAATATTTATTATACACTGTACATAAAATATGAAAGTACACCAAATGTATATGATATATTGTACAAAAAGTATGAAATCTCACCAAATTTATATTATATACTGTACATAAAACATCAAATTTCACCAAATATATATTATATACTGTACATAAAATATCAAATTTAACCACATATATATTATATACTGTAGATATAATATCAAATTTCACCAAATATGTATTATATACTATACATAAAATATCAAATTTCACCAAATATATATTATATACCGTACATAAAATATCAAATTTCAGGAAATATATATTATATACTCTACTTTAAATATGAACATACAGCAAATATATATTATACACTGTAAATAAAATACAGAAGTACACCAAACATATATAATATACTGTATATGAAATATCAAATTTCACCAAACACATATTTTATACTGTACATAATATATGAAAGTACACAAGATATATATTATATACTGTATATAAAATATCAACTTTCACCAAATACATAGTATATACTGTACATAAAATATCAAAGTACACCAAATATATATTATATACTGAATATAATGTATCAAATTTCATCAAATATATATTATATACTGTACTTAAAATATCAAATTTCACCAAATATATATTATATACTGTACTTATAATATCCAATTTCACCAAATATATATTATATACTGTAGATAAAATATGAAAGTATACCCAATATATATTATATACTGTATAAAAAGTATGAAATTACACAAAATTTATATTATGTACTGTACATAAAACATCAAATTTCACCAAGTATATATTATATAGCGTACATGAAATATTAAATTTTAGCAAATATATATTATATACTGTTTATAACATATGAAAGTGCACCAAATATATATTATAGACTGTACATAAAATATGAAAGTAAACCAAATATATATTATATACTGTACATGAAATACCAAATTTCACCAAATATATAATATACACAGTACATAAAATATGAAAGTACACCAAATATATATTATATACTGTATATAAAATATCAAATTTCACCAAATATGTATTATATACTGTAAATAAAATATCAAATTTCACCAAATATATATTATATGCTGTACATGTATATAAAATATGAAAGTACACGAAATGTATATTATACACTGTACATTAAATATGAAAGGACACCAAATATATATTATATATGGCATAAAAATATCAAAGTTCACCAAATATATACTGTACATAAAATATCAAATTTGACAAAATATATATTATATGCTGTACATATAATATAAAATTTCTCAAAATGTATGTTATAATATCAAATTTCTCAAAATGTATTATATATTGTACATGAAATATAAAACTTGGTCAAATATATTATATACTGTATATAATATATGAAAGTACACCAAATATATATTACATACTGTACATAAAATATGAAAGTACATCAAATATATATTATATACTCTAAATACAATGTGAAAGCAAACCAAATATATATTATATAGTGTACACAAAATATCAAATATCACCAAAAATATACTATATACCACACATAAAATATCAAATTTCACAAAATATATATTATATACTGTACATAAAACATCAAATTTCAGCAAATATATGTTATATACTCTACATAAAATATCATACTACATCAAATATATATTATAGACAGTGTATAAAATATGAAAGTACACCAAATATATATAATATACTGTACATAAAATATCAAATTTCAGCAAATATATATCACATACTGTACATAAAATATCAAAGTACACGAAATATATATTATACAGAGTACATAAAATACGAAAGTACACCAAATATATATTATATACTGCATATAAAATATCAAATTTCACCAAATATATATTATATACTGTAACTAAAATATCAAATTTCACCAAATATATAATATATGCTGTACATATAATATCAAATTTCACAAAATATACATTATATACTGTACATACAATATCAAATTTCCCCAAATACATGTTATAAACTGTACATAAAATATCAAAGTACACCAAATACATATTATACATGTTACATAAAATATAGAAGTACACATAATATATATTATACACTGTACATAAATCTGAAAGTACACCAAATATACTTTGCATACTGTACAAAAATATCAAATTTTGCCAAATATATATTATATACTGTATATAAAATATCAAATTTTAACCAAAAATGTATTATACACTGAACATAAAATATCAAAGTACACCAACTATATATTATATACTGTACATAAAATATCAAATTTCAGCAAATATATATTATATACCATTCATAAAATATAAAAGTACACCAAATATATATTATAGACTGTTCATAAAATATGAAAGTAAAAAAATATACATTATATACTGTACATAAAATATCCAATTTCACCAAATATGTATTATATACTGTACATAAAATATCAAATTTCACCAAATGTATATTTCATACTGTACATATAATACCAAATTTCAGCAAATATATATTATATAGTATACATAAAATATCAAAGTACACCAAATATATATTATATACTGTACATAAAATATCAAATTTCAGCAAATATATATTATATACTACACATAAAATATGAAAGTACACCAAATATATATTATACACTGTACATAAAATATGAAAGTACACGAAATATATATTATGTACTGTATACAAAATATCAAATTTCACCAAATATATTTTATATACTGTACATAAAAGGAAAATTTTTACCAAATATATATTATATAAGGCACATAAAACATCATATTTGTACAAATATATTATATACTGTACATAATATATGAAAGTACACCAAATATATATTATATACCGTACATAAAATATGAAAGTACACCAAATATATATTATATACAGTACATAAATTATGAAAGTACACCAAATACATATTTTGTACTGTACAAAAAATATCAAATTTCACCAAATATATATTATATACTGTACATAATATATGAATTTTCAGCAATTATATATTATATTCTGTACATAGAATGTGAAAGTACACCAAATATATATTATATACTGTACATAAAATATGAAAGTCCTGCAAATATATACTATATATGGCAGATAAATTTGAAAGTACACCAAATATATATTACATACTGTATATAAAATATCAAATTTCACCAAATATATATTATATACTGTACATAAAATATCAAATTTCAACAAATATATATTATACACTGTACATAAAATATTAAAGTACACCAAATACATATTATATACTGTACACAAAATATGAAATTACACGAAATATATATGATATACTATACATAAAATATGAAAGTACACCAAATATATATTATATACTGTACATAAAATATGAAAGTACTCCAAATATACATTATATACTGTATATGAAATATCAAATTTCACCAAATATATATTATATACTGTGCATAAAATATGAAAGTACACCAAAGATATATTATATACTGTACATATGATATCAAATATCACCAAATATATATTATATACTGTACAAAACATATGAAAGTACTCCAAATATATATCATATACTCAACATAAAATATGAAACTGCGCCAAATATATATTATATACTGTACATAAAATCTGAGAGTGCACCAAATATATATTATATACTGTACATAATACATGAAAGTACACCAAATATATATTATATATTGTATACAAAGTACCAAATTTCACCAAATATATATTACATACTGTGCATATAACATCAAATTTCACCAAATATATATTTTACACTATACCTAAAATATCAAATTTGACAAAATATAAATTATGTACTGTACATAAAATATCAAATTTCAGCTAATATATATTATATACTGTAGATAAAATATCAAAATTCACCAATATTATATTATACATTGTACAAAAAATATGAAAGTACACCAAATATATATTATACACTGTACATTATATATGAAAGTACACCAAATATACATTACATAATGTATATAAAATGTCAAATTTCACCAAATATATATTATACACTGTACATAAAATATCAAATTTCACCAAATATATATTATATAATGTGCATAAAATATCAAAGTACACCAATTACATATTATATAATGTACATAAAATATCAAATTACACCACAATACGTATTATATGCTGCACATAAAATATCAAATTTCACCAAATGTATATTATATACCGTACAAAAAATATGAAAGTACACCAAATATATATTGTAGACTGTACATAAAACTTGAAAGTACTGCAAATATATACTATATACTGCAGATAAAATTTGAAAGTACACCAAACATATAATACATACTATACATAAAATATCAAATTTCACCAAATATATATTATATAGTGTACATAAAATGTCAAAGTACACCAAATATACATTATATACTGTACATAAAATATCAAATTTCACCAAATTTATATTATATGCTGTACATATAATATCAAATTTCACAAAATATATATTATATACTGTTCATACTATATAAAATTTCACCAAATATATGTTATATACGGTATATAAAATATCAAAGTACACCAAATATATATTATATACTGCACATAAAATATCAAATTTCACCAAATATATATTATATACTGTACACAAAATATCAAATTTCAGCAAATATATATTATATACTGTGCATAAAATATGAAAGCACAGTAAATAGATATTATAGACTGAACATAAAATATGAAACTATACCATATATATATTATATACTGTAGATGAAATATCAAATTTCACCAAATATATATTATATACTGTACAAAAATTTCAAATTTCACCAAATGTATAATATATACTCTACATGAAATATCAAAGTACACCAAATATATATTATAGACTGTACATAAAATATGAAAGAACACCACTTATATATGTATATATTAGGTGAATTTTGATATTTTATGTTCAGTATATAATATATACTATATACTGAACAAAAAATATCAAATTTCACCAAATATATATTATACAGTGTACATAAAATATCAAAGTACACCAAATATGTATTATACACTGTACATAAAATATCAAAGTACACCAAATGTGTATTATATACTGTACATAACATACGAAAGTACACCAAATATATATTATACACTGTACATAAAATATGAAAATACACCAAGTCTATATTATATACTGTACATAAAATACCAAATTTCTCCAAAGATATATTATATACTGTACATAAAATACCAAATTTCAGCAAATATATACTATATACTGAACATAAAATATGAAAGTACACCAAATATATCTTATACACTGTACATAAAATATGAAATTACACCAACTATATTTAATACACTGTACATAAAATATGAAACTACAGCAAATATATATTATATACTGTACATAAAATGTGAAGGTACACCAAATCTATATTATACACAGTACAGAAAATATGAAAGTACACCAACTATATATTATACACTGTACATGAAATATCAAATTTCACCAAATATATATTACCTACTGCACATAAAATATCAAATTTCACCAAATATATATTATACACTGTACATAAAAAATGAAAGTACACCAAATATATATTATATAGTGCATAAAAAATATCAAAGTTCAACAAATATATACTGTACATAAAATATCAAATTTCACTGAATATATATTATATGCTGTACATATAATATCAAATTTCTAAAAATGTATGTTATATACTGCACATACATTATTAAATTTCACCAAATATATGATATATACTCTACATAAATTAAAAAAATTCTCTTGATATATATTATATACTGTACATATAATATCAACTTTCAACAAATATGTTATATACTGTACATAAAATATCAAATTTAAACAAATATACGTTATATATTGTACATAAAATATCAAAGTACACCAAATATATAATCCACACTGCACCTAAAATATCAAAGTACACCAAATATATATTATATACTGTACATAAAATATGAAAGTACACCAAATATATACTATACTCTGTACATGAAATATGAATGTACACCAAATATATATTATATACTGTACAAAAAATATCAAATTTCACCACTTATATATTACTGCTGTACATAAAATATCTATTTTCAGCAAATATATATTATATACTGTACATAAAATAGCAAATTTCAGCAAATATAAATTATGTGCTTTACATAATATATCAAACTACACCAAATATATATTATACACAATTCATAAAATATCAAATTTCAACAAATATATATGATTTACTGTACATAAAATATTAAAGTACACCAAATATATATTATACGCAGTACATAAAATATGAAACTACACCAAATATATATGATATACTGTATATAAAATATCAAATTTCAACAAATATATATTATATACTCTACATAAAATGTGAAAGTTCACCAAATATATATTATATACTGTACATATAATCTCAAATTTTAGCAAATTTATATTATATACTGCACATAAAATATCAAAGTACAACAAATATATATTATATACTGTACATAAAATATCAAATTTCTGCAAATATGTATTATATACTGTACATAAAATATGAAAGTACACCTAATGTATATTATATACTGTACAAAAATATCAAATTTCACCAAATACATATTATATACTGTATATAAAACATCAAATTTCACCAAATAAGTATTATATACTGTACATAAAATATCAAAGTACTCCAAATATATATTATATACTGTACATGAAACATCAAATTTCACCAAATATATATTAAATACTGTACATAAATTATCAAAGTACACCAAATACATATTATATATTGTACATAAAATATTAAAGTACACCAAATAGATATTTTATACTGTACATAAAATATCAAAGTACACCAAATATAAATTATATACTGTACATTAAATATCGAATTTTACCAAATACATATTATATACTGTTCATAAAATATAAAATTATACCAAATAAATACTATGTACTGTACATAAAATATGAAAGAACACCAAATATATATTATACACAGTACACAAAATATGAAAGGACACCAAACATATATTATATACTGTACATAAAATATGAAATTTCACCAAATATATATTATATTCTGTACATATTATATCAAATTTCACCAAATATATATTATATACTATACATAAAATATCAAATTTCACCAAATGTATATTATATACTGTACATAAAATATCAAATTTCAGCAAATATTTAATAAATACTGTACATAAAATATGAAAGTACACCAAATATATATAACATACTGTAGTTATATCAAGTTTCACCAAATATATATTATATACTGTACATAAAATACCAGATTTCACCAAATATATATTATATACTGTACATATAATATCAAATTTCACAAAATATATATTATATACTCTACATAAAATACAAGATTTCACCAAATATATATTATACACTGAACATAAAATATCAAATTTCACCAAATATATATTATATACTGTATATAAAATATGAAAGTACACCAAATATATTTTATATACTGTAAAAAAAATATCAAATTTCACCAAATATATAATATATACTGTACATAAAATATCAAAGTCCACCAAATATATATTATATGCGGTACGTGAAATATCAAAATACACCAAATATATATTATATACAGTAAATAATATATCAAATTTCAGCAAATATATATTATATATTGTACATAAAATATGAAAGTACACCAAATTCATATAATACACTGTAGATAAAATATGAAAGTATATCAAATATATATTACATACTGTATATAAAATATCAAATTTTAAAAAATATGTATTGTATACTGTACATAAAATATCATATTTCACCAAATATATATTATATACAGAACATAAAATATCAAATTACACAAATATATATTATATACTGTACATAAAATATCTAATTTCAGCAAATATATGTTATATACTGTGCATAAAATATGAAAGTACAGCAAATATGTATTATAGACTGTACATAAAATACGAAAGTACACCAAATACATACTATAGACTCTACAAAAGTATCAAATTTCACCATATATATTATATACTGTACATAAAATATGAAAGTACAGCAAATATATATTATACACTGTACATAAAATAGGAAAGTACACCAAATATATATTATATTCTGTATATAAATTATCAAACCTCCAAATATGTATTATACACTGTACATAAAATATCAAATTTCACCACTTATATATTATATACTGTAGATATAATATCTAATTTCACCAAATATGTATTATATACTATACATAATATATCAAATTTCACCAAATATATACTATATACTGTACATAAAATATCAAATTGCAGGAAATATATATTATATACTCTACATAAAATATGAATGAACACCAAATAAATATTATACACTGTAAATAAAATATGGAAGTACACCAAACATATATAATATACTGTATATGAAATATCAAATTTCACCGAATATATATTTTATACTGTACATAAAATATGAAAGTACACCAAATATATACTATACTCTGTACATGAAATATGAATGTACACCAAATATATATTATATACTGTACAAAAAATATCAAATTTCACCACTTATATATTACTGCTGTACATAAAATATCTATTTTCAGCAAATATATATTATATACTGTACATAAAATAGCAAATTTCAGCAAATATAAATTATATACCGTACATAAAATATCAAATTTCATCGAATATATATTATATACTGTACATAAAATGCCAAAGTACACCAAACATATATTATATACTGTACATATAATATCAAATGTCACCAAAAATATATTGTATAGTGCACATAAAATATCATATTTCACCAAATATATGTTATATACTGTACAAAATATATCATAGTACACCAAATATATATTATATACTGTACATAAAATATCAAATTAAACCAAATATATATTATATTCTGTACATGAAATATCAAATTTCACCAAATATATAATTTATAGTGTACATAAAATATCAAAGTACACCAAATATATATTATTTACTTTATATAAAATATCAAAGTACACCAAATATATATTATATACTGTACATAAAATATCAAATTTCAGCAAGTATATATTATATATTGTACCTAAAATATGAAAGTACTCCAAATATATATTATGCACTGTACATAAAATATGAAACTACACCAAATATATATTATATACTGTACATAAAATATGAAAGTACACCAAATATATATTATACACTCTACATAAAATATGAAAGTTCACGAAATATATATTATACTCTGTACATAAAATATGAAAGTACACAAAATATATATTATACACTGTACATAAAATATGACAGTATACCAAATATATACTATATACTGTATATAAAATATGAAAGTACACGAAATATATATTATATACTATATAGGAAATATCAACGTTCTCAAAATATGTATTATATACTGTACATAAAATATCAAATTTCACCAAATATATATTATATACTGTACATATAAAATCAAGTTTTACGAAATATGTATACAGTACATAAAATACCAAAGTACACCAAATATATATTATATACTGTAAATAAAAGATCAAATTTCAGCAAATATATATTACATACTGTACATAAAATATGAAAGTACCCCAAATATATATTATACACTGTATATAAAAATGAAAGTACACCAAATATATATTATACACTGTACATTAAATATGAAAGTACATCAAATATATATTATATACTGTATATAAAATATCAATTTTCACCAAATATATATTCCATACTGTACATAAAATATCAAATTTCACCAAATATATATTATATACTGTACATAAAATATCAAATTTCACCAAATATATATTATGTACTGTACTTATAATATCAAATTTCACCAAATATATATTGTATACTGTACATAAAATATCAAATTTCACTAAATATGTATTATATACTGTACATAAAATATCAAATTTCACAAAATATGTATTATATACTGTACATAAAATATGAAAGTACACGAAATATATTTTATATACTGAACAAAAAATACGAAATTTCACAAAATATATATTATATACTGGACATAAAATATCAAATTTCGCCAGATATATATTATATACTGTACATAAAATATCAAATTTCAGCAAATATGTATTAAATACTGCACATAAAATACCAAATTTCACCAAACATATATTATATACCGTACATAAAATACCAAAGTACACCAAATGTATATTATACACTTTATATAAAATATCAAATTTCAGCAAGTATATATTACATACTGTACATAAAATATGAAACTACCCCAAATATATATTATGCACTGTACATACAATATGAAAGTACAGTAAGTATATATTATACACTGTACATAAAATAAGAAACTACACCAAATATATATTATATACTGTATATAAAATATCAAATTTGACCAATTATATATTACATACTGTACATAAAATATCAAATTTCACCAAATTTATGTTATATACTGTAGATATAATATAAAATTTCACCTAATATATACTATGTACTATACATAAAATATCAAATTTCAACAAATATATATTATAGACCGTACATAAAATATCAAATTTCACCAAATATATATTACATACTGTACATAAAATATGGATGTACACCAAATATATATTATATACTGGGCAAATAATATCAAATTTCACCAAATATATATTATATACTGTACATAAAATATCAAATTTCTCCAAATATATATTATATACTGTACAGAAAATATCAAAGTACACCAAAAATGTATTATATACTGTACATAAAATATCAAACTTCACCAAATATATATTACTACTGTACATAAAATATGAAAGTACACTAATTTATATAATAGAGTGTACATAAAATATGAAAGTACACCAAATATATATTATATAGTGTACATAAAATATCAAATTTCATCAGATATATATCATATACTGTACATAAAATATCAAATTTCACCAAATTTATATTATATTCTGTAGTTATAATATCAAATTTCACCAAATATATATTATATACTGTACATAAAATATCAAATTTCAGCAAATATATATTATATACTGTACATAAAATATGAAAGGACACCAAATATATATTATACACAGTACATAAAATATGAAAGTACACCAAACATATAATATATACTGTATACAAAATATCAAATTTCACCAAATATATATTTTATACTGTACATAATATATGAAGGTACACCAAATATATAGTATATACTGTATATAAAATATCAAATTTCACCACATTCTTATTATATACTGTACATAAAATATCAAAGTACACCAAATATATATTATATACTGTACATAAAATATCAAATTTCCACAAATATATATTATATACTGTACATAAAATAAGAAAGTACACCAAATATATTTTATATACTGAACAAAAAATCAAATTTCACAAAATATATATTATATACTGTACATAAAATATCAAATTTCACTAGATATATATTATATACTGTACATAAAATATCAAATTTCAGCAAATATATATTATATACTGTACATAAAATATCAAATTTCACCGAACATATATTATATACTGTACATAAAATACCAAAGTACACCAAATGTATATTATATACTGTACATAAAATATCAAATTTCAGCAAATATATATTACATACTGTACATAAAATATGAAACTACCCCAAGTATATATTATACACTGTACATAAAATATGAAAGTTCAGCAAATATATATTATACACTGTACATAAAATATGAAACTACACCAAATATATATTATATACAGTATATAAAATATCAAATTTCACCAAACACGTATTACATATTGTACATAGAATATCAAATTTCACCAAATTTATATTATATACTGTAGTTATAATGTAAAATTTCACCAAATATATAGAATGTACTATACGTAAAATATCATATTTCACCTAATATATATTACAGACCGTACAAAAAATATCCAATTTCACCAAATATATATTATATACTGTACATAAAATATGAATGTACTCGAAATATATATTACATACTGTACAAAAAATATCAAATTTCTCCAAATATATATTATATACTGTAGATAAAATACCAAATTTCACCAAATATATATTATATACTGTACATAAAATATCAAAGTACACCAAATATGTATTATATACTGTACATAAAATATCAAATTTCGCAAAATATGTATTATATACTGTACATGAAATATGAAAGAACACTAATTTATATTATAGACTGTACATAAAATATGAAAATACACGAAGTATATATTATATAGTGTGCATAAAATATCAAATTGCATCAGATATATATTATATAGTGTGCATAAAATATCAAATTTCACCAAATATATATTATGTACTGAACATAAAATATGAAAGTACAACAAATATATATTATATACTGTATATAAAACATCAAATTTCAGCAAATACATATTACACACTGTACATAAATTTTGAAAGTACACCAAATACATATTAGAAACTGTACAAAAATATCAAATTTCACCAAATACGTATTGTATGCTGTACATAAAATATCAAAGCACACGATATATATATTATATGCTGTACATAAAATATCAAATTTCAGCAAATATGTATTTTATATTGTACATAAAATATGAAAACACACCAAATATATATTCTACACTGCACATAAAATATGAAAGTACACCAAATATATGTTATAGACTGTACATAAAATATGAAAGTAGAGCAAAAATACATTATATAATCTATATAAAATATCAAAGTTCACCAAATTTATATTATATACTGTACATAAAATATGAAAGTACACCAAATATATATTATATACTGTACATAAAATATCAAATTTCACCAAATATATATTATATACTGCAAGAAAATACCAAAGTACACCAAATATATATTATATACTGCATGTAAAATATCATATTTCAGCAAATATATGTTACATACTGTAAATAAAATATGAAAGTACACCAAATATATATTATACAGTGTACATAAAATATGAAAGTACACCAAATATATATTTTATACTGTACATAAAATATTAAATTTCACAAAATATATATTATATACTGTACATATAATATCAAATTTCACCAAATATATATTATATGCTATACATAAAATATCAAATTTCACCAAATATATATTATAAACTGTACATAAAATATCAAATTTCAGCAAATATATATTTTATACTGTACATAAAATATGAAAGTACTCCAAATATCTGTAATATACTGTACTTATAATATCAAATTTCACCAAATATACATTATATACTCTACATAAGATACCAGATTTCACCAAATATATATTATATACTGTACTTAAAATATCAACTCTCACCAAATATATAATATATACTGTACATAAAATATGAAATTACACCAAATATCTTTATATACTGTACAAAAAATATCAAATATCACCAAATATATATTATATACCTTACATAAAATATCAAATTTCTCTAAATATATAATATATACTGTAGATAAAATATCAAAGTACAACAAATATATGTTATATACTGTACATAAAATATGAAAGTACAGCAAATATATATTTTATACTGTAGATATAATATCAAATTTCTCCAAATATATATTATATACTATACATAATATACCAGATTTCACCTAATATATATTATATACTGTACATAAAACATCAAATTTCAGCAAATATGTAATATACGCTGTACATAAAATACGAAAGTACAGCGAATATATATTATACACTATAAATAAAATATGAAAGTACACAAAATATATATTATATGATGTATATAAAATACAAATTTCCCCAAATATATGTTATATACTGTAGATAAAATATCAAATTTCACCAAATATATATTATATACTGTACATAAAACTTGAAAGTACCGCAAATATCTTTATATACTGTACAAAAAATATCAAATTTCACCAAATATATATTATATACTTTACATAAAATATGAAATTTCTCTAAAT
Source organism: Gorilla gorilla gorilla (assembly GCF_029281585.2). Lineage (NCBI taxonomy): Eukaryota > Metazoa > Chordata > Mammalia > Primates > Hominidae > Gorilla > Gorilla gorilla. The sequence goes on from NC_073239.2 coordinate 62,378,614, forward strand.
ATATAATATATACTGTAGATAAAATATAAAAGTACAACAAATATATGTTATATACAATATATAAAATATGAAAGTACAGCAAATATATATTATAGACTGTACATAAAATATGAAAGTAAACCAAATATATATTATCTACTGTCCATAAAATATCAAATTTCACCTCATATGTGTTATATACTGTACATAAAATAACAAATTTCACCAAACATATATTATATACTGTACATAAAATATCAGATTTCACCAAATATATATTATATACTGTACATAAAATATTAAAGTACACAAAATATATATTATATACTGCACATAAAACATCAAATTTCAGCAAATATATAATATATACTGTACATAAAATATTAAAGTACCCCGAATATATATTATACACTATACATAAAATATGAAAGTACACCAAATATATATTATATGATGTATATAAAATGCAAATTTCCCCAAATATATGTTATATACTGTACATAAAATATCAAATTTCACCAAATATATATTATATACTGTACATAAAATATCATAGTATACCAAATATATATTTTATACTGTACATAAAATATCAAATTTCACCAAATATATATTATACACTGTACATAAAATATGAAAGTACACCAAATATATATTATAGACTGTATATAAAAAATGAAAGTACACCAAATATATATTATATACTGGACAAAAATATCAAATTTCACCAAATATATCTTATATACTGTACATTAAATATCAAATTTCACCAAATATGTAATACATACTGTACTTAAAATATCAAAGTACACCAAATATGTATTATATACTGTACATAAAATATCAAATTTCACCAAGTATAATTTATATAGTGTACATGAAATATCAAAGTACCCCAAATATATCATATACAGTACATAAAATATGAAAGTACACCAAATATATTTTATGTACTGTACAAGAATTATCAAATTTCACCAAATATATATTATATACCGTACATAATATATGAAAGTACACCAAATATATATTATACACTGTACATAAAATATCTAATTTCACCAAATATATATGATATACTAGTCATAAAACATCAAATTTCACGAAATATATATTATATCCTTTACATAAAATATCAGCTTCCAGGAAATATACACAATATACTGCACAAAAAATGTGAACGAACACCAAATATATGGTATACACTGTACATAAAATATGAAAGTACACCAAACATATATTGTATACTGTATATAAAACAACAAATTTCACCAAATATATATTTTATACTGTACATAAAATATCAAAGTACACCAAATATATATTATATGCTGTATATAAAATATGAAAGTACACCAAATATATATTATAGACAGTACATAAAATATGAAAGTACACCAAATATATATTATCTACTGTACAAATATATCAAATTTCACCAAATATATATTATATACTGTACATAAAATATCAAGTTTCACCAAATATGTATTATATACTGTACTAAAAATATCAAAGTACACCAAATATATATTATATACTGTACATAAAATATCAAATTTCACCAAATGTATATGAATGTATATAGTATACTGTACATAAAATATGAAAGTACACCAGATATATAATATACTGTACATAAAATATCAAATTTCATGAAATCTATTTTATATACTGTACTTAAAATATCAAAGTACACCAAATATATATTATATGCTGTACATAAAAAATGAAAGTACACCAAATATATATTATAGACTGTACATAAAATATGAAAGTATACCAAATGTATATTATATTGTGTACAAAAATATCAAATTTCACCAAATATATATTATATGCTGTACATTAAATATCAAATTTCACCAAATATGTATTATATACTGTACTTAGAATATCAAAGTACACCAAATATATATTATATACTGTACATAAAATATCAAATTTCATCAAATATATATTATATACTGTACATAAAATATGAAAGTACACCAAATATATATTATAGACTGTATATAAAAAATGAAAGTACACCAAATATATATTATATAATGAACAAAAAAATTTCAAATTACACCAAATATATATTATATACTGTACATTAAATATCAAATTTCACCAAATATGTATTACATACTGTACTTAAAATATCAAAGTACACCAAATATATATTATATACTGTACATAAAATATCAAATTTCACCAAGTATAATTTATATAGTGTACATGAAATATCAAAGTACACCAAATATGTATCATATACAGTACATAAAATATGAAAGTACACCAAATATATTTTATATACTCTACAAGAATTATCAAATTTCACCAAATATATATTATATACCGTACATAAAATATGAAATTACACCAAATATATATTATACACTGTACATAAAATATCAAATTTCAGCAAATATATATTATATACTGTACATAAATATGACAGTACACCAAATATATATAATATACTGTACTTATAATATCAAATTTCACCAATTATATATTATATACTGTACATAAAATACCAGATTACACCAAATATAAGTTTTATACTGTACATAAAATATCAAATTTCACCAGATATATATTACATACTGTACATAAAACATGAAAGTACACCAAATATGTTTATATACAGTACAAAAAATATCAAATTTCACTAAATATATATTATATACTTTATATAAAATATGAAATTTCTCTAAATATATAATATATACTGTAGATGAAATATCAAAATACAACAAATATATGTTATATACTGTACATAAAATATGAAAGTACAGCAAATATATATTATATAATGTACATAAAATGTGAAAGTACAACAAATATATAATATATACTGTATAAAAAATATCAAATATCACCAAGTATATATTATATAGTGTACATAAAATATGAAAGTACACCAAATATATATTATAGACTGTACATAAAATATGAAAGTAAACCAAATATATATTATATACTGTCCATAAAATATCAAATTTCACCTCATATGTATTATATACTGTACATAAAATATCAAATTTCACCAAGTATAATTTATATAGTGTACATGAAATATCAAAATACACCAAATATATATCATATACAGTACACAAAATATGAAAGTACACCAAATATATTTTATATACTGTACAAGAATTATCATATTTCACCAAATATATATTATATACCATACATAATCTATGAAAGTACACCAAATATATATTATACACTGTACATAAAATATCAAATTTCACCAAATATATATTATATACTATTCATTAAACATCAAATTTCACCAAATATATATTATATACTTTACATAAAATATCACTTATCAGGAAATATATACTATATACTGTACATAAAATTTGAACGTACACCAAATATATGTTATACACTGTACATAAAATATGAAACTACACCAAACATATATTGTATACTGTATATAAAACAACAAATTTCACCAAATATATATTTTATACTGTACATAAAATATCAAAGTACACCAAATATATATTATATGCTGTATATAAAATATGAAAGTACACCAAATATATATTATAGACTGTACATAAAATATGAAAGTACACCAAATATATATTATATACTGTAAAAAAATATTAAATTTCACCAAATATATATTATATACTGTACATAAAATGTCAAAATTCACCAAATATGTATTATATACTGTACTTAAAATATCAAAGTACACCAAATATATATTATATACTGTACATAAAATATCAAATTTCATCAAATATATTTTATATAGTGTACCTAAAATATCAAAGTACACCAAATATATATTATACACTGTACATAAAATATGAAAGAACACCAAATACATATTATATACTGTACAAAATGTATGAAATTTAACCAAATCTATATAATATACTGTACATATAATATCAAATTTCATCAAATATATTTTATATACTATATATAAAATATCAAATTACACTAAACATATAATATATGCTGTACATAAAATATCAAATTTCAGCAAATATATATTATATACAGTCCATAAATATGAAAGTACACCAAATATATAAAATATACTGTACTTATCATATCAAATTTCACCAAATATATATTATATAGTGTACTTAAAACTTCAGATTTCACAAAATATGTATTAAATACTGTGCAGAAAATATCAAATTTCAGGAAATATACATTATATACTGTACATAAAATATGACCGTACACCAAATATATGTTATACACTGTACATAAAATATGAAAGTACACCAAACATATATTATACACTGTATATAAAATATCAAATTTCTCCAAATATATATTATATACTGTATATAAAATTTAAAATTTCTGCAAATATGTATTATATACTGTATATAAAATATGAAATTACACCAAATATGTATAATACACTGTACATAAAATATGAAAGTACACCAAATATATATTATATACTATACATAAAATATCAAATTTCACCAAATGTATATTATATACTGTACATAAAATATCAAATTTCAGCAAATATTTATTAAATACTGTACATAAAATGTGAAAGTACACCAAATATATATAATATACTGTAGTTATAATAACAAGTTTCACCAAATATTTATTATATACTGTACATAAAATACCAGATTTCACCAAATCTATATTATATACTTTACATAAAATATCAAATTTCACCAATCACATATTATATACTGTACACAAAATATGAAAGTACAGCAAATATATATTATATACTGTACAAAAAATATCAAATTTCAACAAATATATATTATGTAATGTACATAAAATATCAAATTTCACCAAATATATATTACATACTGTAGATAAAATATCAAAGTACACCAAATATATATTATATACTGTATATAAAATATGAAAGTACACCAAATATATATTATACACTGTACATAAAATATGAAAGTACACCAAAGGTATATTATATACTGTACAAAAATATCAAATTTCACCAAATATATATTTTATACTGTACATAAAATACCACTTTTCACCAAATATATGTTATATACTGTACATAAAACATCAAATTTCACCAAATATATATTATTTACTGTACATAATATATCAAAATGCACCAAATATATATTATACACTGTATATAAAATATCGAATTTCTGCAAATATATATCATATACTGTACATAAATTTAGAAAGTACACCAAATATATATAACATACTGTACATAAAATAAGAAAGTACAGCAAATATATATTATATACTGTTTAGAAAGTATCAAATTTCACCATATATATTATATACTGTACTTAAAATATCAAAGTACACCAAATATATAATATATACTGTACATAAAATATCAAATTTCATCAAATATATTTTATATAGTGTACATAAAATATCAAAGTACACCAAATATATATTATGTACTGTACATAATATATGAAAGTACACCAAATATATATTAAACACTGTACATAAAAAAGGAAGGTACACGAAAGATATATTATATGCTGTACATAAAATATCAAATTTCAGCAAATATTTATTATATACTGTACATAAATTATGAAAGTACACCAAATATATAAAATATACTGTACTTATCATATCAAGTTTCACCAAATATATATTATATACTGTACAAAAAAAATCAAATTTCACCAAATATATAATATACACTGTACATAAAATATCAAAGTACACCAATTATATATTATATACTGTACATAAAATATCAAAGTACACCAAATATATATTACATACAGTACATAATATATCAAATATCAGCTAATATATATTATATATTGTACATATTATACGAAATACGAAATATTTTTATTTTATATACAGCATACAATATATATTTCGCATACTTTCATATTTTATGTGCAGTGTATAATATATATTTGGTGTACTTTCATATTTTATGTACGGTATATAATATATATTTGGTGAAATTTGATATTTTTTGTTCAGTATATAACATATATTTGATGTACTTTGATATTTTATGTACAGTATATAATATAAATTTCGTGTACTTTGATATTTTACGTACCGTAAAATATACATTTGGTGAAATTTGATATTTTAAGAACAGTATATAATATATATTTGCTGAAGTTTGATATTTTATTTACTGCATATAATTTATATTTGGTGAAATTTGATATTTCATACACAGAATATAATATATATTTCGTGTACTTTCATATTTTATGTACAGTATATAATATATATTTGGTGAAATTCGATATTTTATGTACAGTAAATAATATATATGTGGTGAAATTTGATATTTTATATACAGTATATAATACATATTTGGTGTACTTTCACATTTTATGTACAGTCTATAATATATATTAGGTGTACTTTCATATTTTATGTACAGTATATAATACATATTTGCTGAAATTTGATATTTAATATACAGTATATAATATATATTGTACATAAAATATGAAATTACCCCAAATATATGTAATACACTGAACATAAAATATGAAACTACATCAAATATGTATTATAAACTGTATATAAAATATCATATTTCACCAAATGTATATATTTTATGTACAGTATATAATATATATTTGGTGAAAATTGATATTTTTTTACAGTATATAGTATATATTTGGTGTACTGTCTTATCTTAAGCACTGTATATAATATATATTTGCTGAAATTTGATATTTTATGTACAGTATATGATGTATATTTGGGGAAATTTGATATTTTAAGTATAGTATACAATATATATTGGGGGAAATTTGATATTATATGTACAGTATATAACATATATTTGGAGAAAGCTGATATTTTATATAAGTTATATAATATATATTTGGTGTACTTTCCTATTTTATGTAGATTATATAATATAGTTATGCTGAAATTTGATATTTTATGTACAGTATGTAAAATATATTTGGTGTACTTTGATATTTTATGTACAGTATATAATATATATTTGCGGTACTTTGACAATTTATGTACAGTATATAATATATATTTTGTGAAATTTCATATTTTATGTACACTATATAATATATATTTGGTGAACTTTCATATTTTATGTTAAGTATATAATATATATTTGGTGAAATTTGATATTTTATAAACAGTATATAATATATATTAAGAGCACTTTCACATTTTATGTACAGTGTATAATATATATCTCATGTACTTTCATATTTTATGCACAGTATATAATATATATTTGATGAAATTTGATACCTTATGTACAGTATATAATATATATTTCATGTACTTTGACATTTTATGTACAGTATATAATATATATGTGGTGACTTCTGATATTTTATGTACAGTATATAACATATATTTGGTGAAATTTAATATTTTATATACTGTATATAATATATATTTGCTGTACTTTCATATTTCATGTACAGTGTATAATATATATGTGGTGTACTTTCATATTTTATGTACAATATATAATATATATCTGCTGAAATTTGATATTTTATGTACAGTATATAATATGCATTTGTTGTACTTTGATACTTTATGTACAGTATATAATATATATTTGGTGTACTTGGATATTTTATGTACAGTATATAATATATATTAGGTGAAATTTCATATTTTATGTACAGTATATAATATATATTTAGTGAAATTTAATATTATATGTACACTATATACTATATATTTGGTGAAAATTGACATTTTACGTACAGAATATAATATATATTTGGTGAACTTTGATATTTTATGTGCAGTATATAATATATATTTCGTGTACTTTGATATTTTGTGTACAGTATAATATACATTTGATGAAATTTGATATTTTATGTACAGTATGTAATATATATTTGGCGAAATGTGATATTTTATGGACAGTATATGATACATGGGGTGAAATTTGATATTTTTTTACAGTATATAATATACGTTTGTGTACTTTCATATTGTATGTACAGTATATAATATATGTTTGTTGAAATTTGATATTTTATGTACAGAATATAATATATATTTGGTATTCTTTGATATTTTATGTACAGTGTATAATATATATTTGGTGAAATTTGATATTTCATGAACAGTATATAACATATATTTGAAGAAACTTGTATTTTATATACAGCATTTAATATATATTTGGTGTACTTTCATATTGTATGTACAGTGTATAATACATATTTGTTGTACTTTCATATTTTATACACAGTATATAATATATATTTGGTGACATTTTATATTTCATGTACAGTATATAATATATGCTTGGTGTACTTTGATAGTTTATGTACAGCAAGTAATATATATTTGTTTTACTTTGATATTTTATGTATAGTTTATAATGTATATTTGGGGTAATTTGATATTTTATGTACATTATATAATATATATGTGAAATTTGATATTTTATGTACAGCATATAATATGAATTTGCTGAAAAATGATATTTTATGTACAGTATATGACATAAATGTCGTGTACTTTCATCTTTTATGTAGAGTATATATTATATATTTGTTGAATTTTGGTATTTTATGTACAGTATATGATATATATTTGGTGAAATTTGATATTATATTTGCAGTATATAATACATATGTGGTGAAATTTGATATTTTATGTACAGTATATAATATATATTTGGCGAAATTTGATATTTTATGTATAGTATATGAAACATATGGTGAAATTTGATATTTTTTGTACAGTATATAATATATATTTTTGTACTTTCATATTTTATGTACAGTATATAATATATATTTGTTGAAATTTGATATTTTATGTAAAGAATATAATATATATTTGGTGAAATTTGATATTTTATGCACAGTATTTAATATATATTTAGTGAAATTTCATATTATATGTACAGTATATAATATATATTTGGTGAAATTTGATATTTTATGTACAGTATATAATATATATTTGGTGAAATTTGATATTTTATGTACAGTATATAATATATATAAGGTGAAGTTCGATATTTTATATACAATATATTGTAAATGTTTGGTGTACTTTTATATTTTATGTACAGTATAAAATATATATTTGGTGTACTTTGATGTTTTATGTATAGTAAATAATATACATTTACAGAAATTTGATAGTTTATGTACAGTCTATAATATGAATTTGGTGAAATTTGACATTTTATGTACAGTATATAATATATGTTTGGTGAAATTTGTTATTATACGTACTGTATGTAAAATATATTTGGTGAAATTTGATATTTTATATGCAGTATATAATATATATTTGGGGAAATTTCTATTTTATATACAGCATATAATATATATTTCGTATACTTTCATATTTTATGTGCAGTGTATAATATATATTTGGTGTACTTTCATATTTTATGTACAGTATACAATATGTATTTGATGTACTTTGATATTTTTTGTACAGTATATAATATATATTTCGTGTACTTTGATATTTTATGTACAGTAAAATATACATTTGGTGAAATTTGATATTTTAAGTGCAGTATATAATATATATTTGCTGAAGTTTGATATTTTATTTACGGCATATAATATACATTTGGAGAAATTTGATATTAAACGTACAGTATATAATATATATTTGGTGAAATTTGCTATTTTATGAACAGTATATAATACATATTTGGAGAAATTTGATATTTTATATACAGTATATAATATATCTTTGGTGTACTTTCATATTTTATGTACAGTGTATAGTATATATTTGGTGTACCTTCATATTTTATGTACAATATATAATATATATCTGTTGAAATTTGATATTTTATGTACAGTATATAATATGTATTTGGTGTACTTTGATACTTTATGTACAGTATATAATACATATTTGGTGAAATTTGATATTTTATATACAGCATATAATATATATTTGGTGAAATTTGATATTTTTGTACTGTATATAATATATATTTGGTGTACTTTCATATTTTATGTACAGTGTATTATATATATTTGGTGTACTTTCATATTTTATGTACAATATATAATATATATTTGCTGAAATTTGATATATTATGTACTGTATATAATATATATTTGGTGTACTTTGATATTTTATGTACATTAGATAGTATATATTTGGTCTACTTTGATATTTTAAGTACAGTATATAATATATATGGTGAAATTTGATACTTTATATACAGTATATCATATATATTTGCTGTACTTTCATATTTAATGTACAGTATGTTATATATATTTGGTGTACTTTCTTATTTTATGTACAGTATATGATATATATTTGCAGAAATTTGATATTTTATGAACAGTATATAATATATATTTGGTGTATTTTGATATTTTATGTACAATATATAATATGTATTTGGTGAAATTAGATATTTTATACACAGTATATAATATATATCTGGTGTCCTTTCATATTTTATGTGCTGTATAAAATATATATTTGGTGAAATTTGATATTTCATATAAGGCATATTAAATATGTTTGGTGTACTTCCATATTTTATTTACAGTGTATAATATATATTTCCTGTACGTTCATATTTTATGTAGAGTATATAATATATATTTCCTGAAATTTGATATTTTATGTACAGTATATAATATATATTTGGTGAAATTTGATATTTTATTAACAGTAAATAATGTATTTATTTTGTAGTTTCTTATTTTGTGTACAGTGTATAATACATATTTGGAGAAATTTGATATTTTATATACAGAATATAATATATATTTGGTGTACTTTCATATTTTATGTACAGTATATAATATATATTTGGTGTACTTTCATATTTTATGTACAGCATATAATATATATTTTGTGTACCTTGATATTTTATGTACAGTATATAATATACATTTGGTGAAATATGATATTTTATATACAGTTTATAATATATATTTGATGTAGTTTCATATTTTATGTTCAGTGTATTATATATATTTGGGGTAATTTCATATTTTATGTAAATTATATAATATATATTAGCTGATATTTGATATATTATGTACTGTATATAATATATATTTGGTGTACTTTGATATTTTATGTACAGTATATAATATATAATTGGTGTACTTTGATATTTTATGTACAGTGTATATTATATATTTGGTGAAATTTGATTTTTTTTGTACAGTATATAATATATATTTGGTGAAACTTGATATAATAAGTACAGTATATTTTATATATTTGGTGTACTTTCATATTTTATGTACAGTATATAATAAATATTGGCTGAAATTTGAAATTTTATGTACAGTATATAATTTATCTTTGGTGTACCTTCATATTTTATGTACAGTGTTTAATATATATTTGGTGTACTTTCATATTGTATGTATAGTACATAATATATATTTGGTGTACTTTGATATTTTATGTACACTATATAAAATATATTTGATGAAATTTGATATTTTATGTACAGTATATAGTATATATTTGGTGTTATTTGATATTTTAAGTAGAGAATATAATACATATTTGGTGAAATTTGGTATTTTATGTACAGTTTATATTATGTATTTGGAGAAATTTGATATTTTTTTACAGTATATAATATATATTTTGTGTACTTTCATATTTTATGTACAGTATATATTATATATTTGGTGAAATTTGATATGTTTTGTACAGTATATAATATATATTTGGTGTACCTTCATATTATATGTACAATATAATATATATTTTGTGAATTTTGAGATTTTATGTACAGTATATAATATATATTTGGTGAAATTTGATGTTTTATGTACAGTATATAACATATATTTGGTGAAATCTGGTATTTTATGTACAGTATATAATATATATTTGGTGAAATCTGGTATTTTATGTATAGTATATAATATATATTTGGTGAAATTTGGTATTATATCTACAGTATATAATATATATGTGGTGAAATTTGATATTTTATGTACAGTATATAATATATCTTTGGTGTACCTTCATATTTTATGTACAGTGTTTAATATATATTTAGTGTACTTTCATATTTTATGTACAGTACATAATATATATTTGGTGTACTTTGATATTTTATGTACACTCTGTAAAATATATTTGATGAAATTTGATATTTTATGTACAGTATATAGTATATATTTGGTGTACTTTGATATTTTAAGTACAGTATATAATATATATGGTGAAATTTGATACTTTATGTACAGTATATAATATATATTTGCTGTACTTTCATATTTTATGTACAGTATGTTATATATATTTGGTGTACTTTCTTATTTTATGTACAGTGAATGATATATATTTGCAGAAATTTGATATTTTATGTACAGTATATAATACATATTTGGTGTATTTTGATATTTTATGTTCAGTATATAATATATATTTGGTGAAATTTGATGTTTTATGTACAGTATATAACTTATATTTGGTGAAATCTGCTTTTTATGTACAGTATATAATATATATTTGGTGTACTTTGATATTTTATGTACACTATATAAAATATATTTGAAGAAATTTGATATTTTATGTACAGTATATAGTATATATTTGGTGTACTTTGATATTTTAAGTACAGTGTATAATACATATATGGTGTAATTTGATATTTTATGTACAGTTTTTAATATATATTGGGTTAAATTTGATATTTTTGTACAGTATAAAATATATATTTGGTGCACTTTCATATTTTATGTACAGTGTTTAATATATATTTGGTGTACTTTCGAATTTTTTGTACAGTACGTAATATATATTTGGTGTACTTTGATATTTTATGTACAGTATATAACATATATTTGGTGTATTTTGATATTTTATGTACACTATATAAAATATATTTGATGAAATTTGATATTTTATGTACAGTACATAATATATATCTGGTGTACTTTGATATTTTATGTGCAGTATATAAAATATATTTGGTGAAATTTGATATTTTATGTACAGTGTATAATATATATTTTCTGCAGTTTATTTTATGTACAGTATTTAACATATATTTGGTGTACTTTGATATTTTATGTACAGTATATAATATATATTTGGTGTATTTTGGTATTTTATGTACAATACATAATATATATTTGGTGGAATTTGATATTTTTTGTACAGTATATAATATATATTTGGTGTAATTTGAAATTTTATGTACAGTATATAATATATGTTTGGTGAAATTTGTTATTATACGTACTGTATGTAAAATATATTTGGTGAAATTTGATATTTTATATGCAGTATATAATATATATTTGGGGAAATTTCTATTTTATATACAGCATATAATATATATTTCGTATACTTTCATATTTTATGTGCAGTGTATAATATATATTTGGTGTACTTTCATATTTTATGTACAGTATACAATATGTATTTGATGTACTTTGATATTTTTTGTACAGTATATAATATATATTTCGTGTACTTTGATATTTTATGTACAGTAAAATATACATTTGGTGAAATTTGATATTTTAAGTGCAGTATATAATATATATTTGCTGAAGTTTGATATTTTATTTACGGCATATAATATACATTTGGAGAAATTTGATATTAAACGTACAGTATATAATATATATTTGGTGAAATTTGCTATTTTATGAACAGTATATAATACATATTTGGAGAAATTTGATATTTTATATACAGTATATAATATATCTTTGGTGTACTTTCATATTTTATGTACAGTGTATAGTATATATTTGGTGTACCTTCATATTTTATGTACAATATATAATATATATCTGTTGAAATTTGATATTTTATGTACAGTATATAATATGTATTTGGTGTACTTTGATACTTTATGTACAGTATATAATACATATTTGGTGAAATTTGATATTTTATATACAGCATATAATATATATTTGGTGAAATTTGATATTTTTGTACTGTATATAATATATATTTGGTGTACTTTCATATTTTATGTACAGTGTATTATATATATTTGGTGTACTTTCATATTTTATGTACAATATATAATATATATTTGCTGAAATTTGATATATTATGTACTGTATATAATATATATTTGGTGTACTTTGATATTTTATGTACATTAGATAGTATATATTTGGTCTACTTTGATATTTTAAGTACAGTATATAATATATATGGTGAAATTTGATACTTTATATACAGTATATCATATATATTTGCTGTACTTTCATATTTAATGTACAGTATGTTATATATATTTGGTGTACTTTCTTATTTTATGTACAGTATATGATATATATTTGCAGAAATTTGATATTTTATGAACAGTATATAATATATATTTGGTGTATTTTGATATTTTATGTACAATATATAATATGTATTTGGTGAAATTAGATATTTTATACACAGTATATAATATATATCTGGTGTCCTTTCATATTTTATGTGCTGTATAAAATATATATTTGGTGAAATTTGATATTTCATATAAGGCATATTAAATATGTTTGGTGTACTTCCATATTTTATTTACAGTGTATAATATATATTTCCTGTACGTTCATATTTTATGTAGAGTATATAATATATATTTCCTGAAATTTGATATTTTATGTACAGTATATAATATATATTTGGTGAAATTTGATATTTTATTAACAGTAAATAATGTATTTATTTTGTAGTTTCTTATTTTGTGTACAGTGTATAATACATATTTGGAGAAATTTGATATTTTATATACAGAATATAATATATATTTGGTGTACTTTCATATTTTATGTACAGTATATAATATATATTTGGTGTACTTTCATATTTTATGTACAGCATATAATATATATTTTGTGTACCTTGATATTTTATGTACAGTATATAATATACATTTGGTGAAATATGATATTTTATATACAGTTTATAATATATATTTGATGTAGTTTCATATTTTATGTTCAGTGTATTATATATATTTGGGGTAATTTCATATTTTATGTAAATTATATAATATATATTAGCTGATATTTGATATATTATGTACTGTATATAATATATATTTGGTGTACTTTGATATTTTATGTACAGTATATAATATATAATTGGTGTACTTTGATATTTTATGTACAGTGTATATTATATATTTGGTGAAATTTGATTTTTTTTGTACAGTATATAATATATATTTGGTGAAACTTGATATAATAAGTACAGTATATTTTATATATTTGGTGTACTTTCATATTTTATGTACAGTATATAATAAATATTGGCTGAAATTTGAAATTTTATGTACAGTATATAATTTATCTTTGGTGTACCTTCATATTTTATGTACAGTGTTTAATATATATTTGGTGTACTTTCATATTGTATGTATAGTACATAATATATATTTGGTGTACTTTGATATTTTATGTACACTATATAAAATATATTTGATGAAATTTGATATTTTATGTACAGTATATAGTATATATTTGGTGTTATTTGATATTTTAAGTAGAGAATATAATACATATTTGGTGAAATTTGGTATTTTATGTACAGTTTATATTATGTATTTGGAGAAATTTGATATTTTTTTACAGTATATAATATATATTTTGTGTACTTTCATATTTTATGTACAGTATATATTATATATTTGGTGAAATTTGATATGTTTTGTACAGTATATAATATATATTTGGTGTACCTTCATATTATATGTACAATATAATATATATTTTGTGAATTTTGAGATTTTATGTACAGTATATAATATATATTTGGTGAAATTTGATGTTTTATGTACAGTATATAACATATATTTGGTGAAATCTGGTATTTTATGTACAGTATATAATATATATTTGGTGAAATCTGGTATTTTATGTATAGTATATAATATATATTTGGTGAAATTTGGTATTATATCTACAGTATATAATATATATGTGGTGAAATTTGATATTTTATGTACAGTATATAATATATCTTTGGTGTACCTTCATATTTTATGTACAGTGTTTAATATATATTTAGTGTACTTTCATATTTTATGTACAGTACATAATATATATTTGGTGTACTTTGATATTTTATGTACACTCTGTAAAATATATTTGATGAAATTTGATATTTTATGTACAGTATATAGTATATATTTGGTGTACTTTGATATTTTAAGTACAGTATATAATATATATGGTGAAATTTGATACTTTATGTACAGTATATAATATATATTTGCTGTACTTTCATATTTTATGTACAGTATGTTATATATATTTGGTGTACTTTCTTATTTTATGTACAGTGAATGATATATATTTGCAGAAATTTGATATTTTATGTACAGTATATAATACATATTTGGTGTATTTTGATATTTTATGTTCAGTATATAATATATATTTGGTGAAATTTGATGTTTTATGTACAGTATATAACTTATATTTGGTGAAATCTGCTTTTTATGTACAGTATATAATATATATTTGGTGTACTTTGATATTTTATGTACACTATATAAAATATATTTGAAGAAATTTGATATTTTATGTACAGTATATAGTATATATTTGGTGTACTTTGATATTTTAAGTACAGTGTATAATACATATATGGTGTAATTTGATATTTTATGTACAGTTTTTAATATATATTGGGTTAAATTTGATATTTTTGTACAGTATAAAATATATATTTGGTGCACTTTCATATTTTATGTACAGTGTTTAATATATATTTGGTGTACTTTCGAATTTTTTGTACAGTACGTAATATATATTTGGTGTACTTTGATATTTTATGTACAGTATATAACATATATTTGGTGTATTTTGATATTTTATGTACACTATATAAAATATATTTGATGAAATTTGATATTTTATGTACAGTACATAATATATATCTGGTGTACTTTGATATTTTATGTGCAGTATATAAAATATATTTGGTGAAATTTGATATTTTATGTACAGTGTATAATATATATTTGGTGTACTTTGGTATTTTAAGTATAGTTTATAATTCACATTTGGTGAAATTTGGTATTTTATGTACATTATATAATATATATTTGGTGAAATTTGATATTTTTGTACAGTATATAATATATATTTGGTGAAATTTGATACTTTATGTACAGTAAATAATATATATTTTTAGTAATTTCTTATTTTATGTACAGTGTATAATATATATTTGGTGTACTTTCATATTTTATGTACAGCATATAATATATATTTGGTGTACTTTGATATTTTTTATTCAGTATATAATATATATGGTGAAATTTGATACTTTATATACAGTATATAATATATATTTGCTGGACTTTCATATTTTAGGCACAGTATGTTATATATATTTGGTGTGCTTTCTTATTTTATGTACAGTATATGATATATATTTGCAGAAATTTGATATTTTATGTACAGTATATAATATATTTTTGGTGTATTTTGATATTTTATGTACAGTATATAATATGTATTTGGTGAAATTTGATATATTATACACAGTATATATTATATATCTGGTGTCCTTTCATATTTTATGTGCAGTATAAAATATATATTTGGTGAAATTTGATATTTCATATACAGCATATTAAATATGTTTGGTGTACTTCCATATTTTATTTACAGTGTATAATATATATTTGCTGTACGTTCATATTTTATGTAGAGTATATAATATATATTTCCTGAAATTTGATATTTTATGTACAGTATATAATATATATTTGGTGAAATTTGATATTTTATTTACAGTAAATAATATATACTTGGTGAAATTTGATGTTTTATGTACAGTATATAACATATATTTGGTGAAATCTGGTATTTTATGAACAGTATATAATATATATCTGGTGAAATAAGGTATTTTATGTATAGTATATAATATATATTTTGTGAAATTTGATAAGTACAGTATATTATATATATTTGGAGTGCTTTCATATTTTATGTACAGTATATAATATATATTTGCTGAAATTTGATATTTTATGTACAGCATATAATATACATTTGGTGAAATTTGATATTTTATTTATAGCATATAATATATGTTTGGTGAAATTTGATATTATATGTACAGAATATAATATATATTTGGTGAAATCTGGTATTTTATGTACAGTATATAATATATATTTGGTGAAACTTGATATTATAAGTACAGTATGTTATATATATTTGGTGTACTTTCATAATTTAGGTACAGTATTTATTAACTATTTGCTGAAATTTGATATTTTATGTACAGTATATAATGTACATTTGGTGAAATTTGATATTTTATGAATAGTATATAATATATATTTGGTGAGATTTGATATTATATGTACAGAATATAATATATATTTGGTGAAATTTCATATTTTATGTACAGTATTTATTAACTAATGGCTGAAATTTGATATTTTATGTACAGTATATAATATACATTTGGTGTACTTTGATATTTTATGTAAACTATATAAAATATATTTGGTGAAATTTGATATTTTATGTACAGTATATAATATATATTTGGTGTACTTTGATATTTTAAGAACAGTATATAATACATATTTGGTGTACTTTGATAATTTATGTACAGTATATAATATATATTTGCTGTACTTTGATATTTTAAGTACTGTATATAATACATATTTGGTGAAATTTGATATTTTATGTACAGCATATAATGTATATTTGGTGAAATTTGATATTTTTGTGCAGTATATAATATATATTTGGTGTACTTTCATATTTTATGTACAGTGTATTATATATATTTGGTGTAATTTCATATTTTATGTACAATATATAATATATATTTGCTGAAATTTGATATATTATGTACTGTATATAATATATATTCGGTGTACTTTGATATTTTAAGTACAGTATATAATATATATTTGGTGTACTTTGATATTTTATATACAGTATATATTATATATTTGATGAAATTTGATATTTTTGTACAGTATATAAAATATATTTGGTGTACTTTCATATTATATGTACAATATAATATCTATTTGGTGAAATTTGATATTTTATGTACAGTCTACAATATATATTTGATGAAATTTGATGTTTTATGTGCAGTATATAACATATGTTTGGTGAAATCTGGTATTTTATGTACAGTATATAATGTATATTTGGTGAAATCTGGTATTTTATGTATAGTATATAAGATATATTTGGTGAAATTTGATATTATAAGTACAGTATATTATATATATTTCGTGTACTTTCATATTTATGTACAGTATATAATATATATTTGCTGAAATTTGATACTTTATATACAGTATATAATATATGTTTGGTGTAATTTGATATTTTATGTATAGTATATAATATATATTTGGTGAAATTTGATATTATATGTACAGTATATAATATAAATTTGGTGAAATTTCATATTTTTGGTACAGTATATAATATATATTTGGTGTACTTTTATATTTTATGTACAGTGTATAATATATATTTGGTGTACTTTCATATTTAATGTACATTTTATAATATATATTTGGTGTACTTTGACATTTTCTGCACAGTATATAATATATACTTGGTGTACTTTGATATTTTATGTACACTACATAAAATATATTTGATGAAATTTGATATTTTATGTACTGTATATAACATATATTTGGTGTACTTTGATATTTTATGTACAGTATAAAATATATATTTGGTGAAATTTGTTGTTTTATATACAGTATACAATATACTTTGGTGTACTTTCATATTTTATGTACAGTGTATAACATATATTTGGTGTACGTTCAAATTTTATGTACAGTATACAGTATATATTTCCTGAAATTTGTTATTTTTTGTAAAGTATATAATATATATTTGGTGAAATTTGATGTTTTATGAATAGTATATAATATATATTTGGTGAAATTTGATATTTTATGTACAGTATATAATACATATTTGGTGAAATTTGATACTTTTGTACAGTCTATAATATGTATTTGGTGTACTTTCATATTTTATGTACAGTCTATAATATATATTTGCTGTACTTTCATATTTTATGCACAGTATGTAATATATATTTGCTGAAATTTGATGTTTTATGTACAGTATATAATATATATTTGGTGTACTTTCAAATTTTATGTACAGTAGATAATATATATTTGGTGAAATTTGATATTTTATGTACACTATATAATATATATTTGGTGAAATTTGGTATTTTATATACATTATATAATATATATTTGGTGTACTTTCATATTTTATGTGCATTACATAATTTATATTTGGTGTAGTTTGATATTTTATGTACAGTATATAATATGTATTTGGTGAAGTTTGATATTTTATGTACAGTATATAATATATATTTGCTGAAATTTGATATTATAACTACAGCATATACTATATATTTGGTGAAATTTTATATTTTATGCACAGTATATAATATATATTTGGTGAAATTTGATATAATATATACAGTTTATAATATATATTTCGTGTACTTTCATATTTTATGTACAGTGTATAATATATATTTGGTGTACTTTCATATTTTATGTACAGTATGTAACATATATTTGCTGAAATTTGATATTTTACTTGCAGTATATAGTATTTATTTGGTGTACTTTGGTATTTTCTTGCAGTATATAATATATATTTGGTGAAATTTCATATTTTATGTACAGTATATAATATGTAGTCGGTGTAATTTGATATTTTATATATAGTATATAATATATATTTGGTGAAATTTCATATTATATGTACAGTATATAATACATATATGCTGAAATTTGATATTTTATTTACAGTATATAATATATATTTCGTGTACTTTGATATTTTATGTACAGTATTCAATATATATTTGGTGAAATCTGATATTTTTGTACAGTATATTATGTATGTTTGGTGATATTTGATATTTTATGTACAGTATATAATTTATATTTGGTGTACTTTCATATTTTATGTACAGTACATAATATATAATTGGAGAAATTTGATATTTTATGTACAGTATATAATATATATTTGGTGAAATTTGATATTTTATGTACGGTATATAACATATATTTGGAGAAATCTGGTATTTTATGAACAGTATATAATATATATCTGGTGAAATCAGGTATTTTATGTATAGTATATAATATATATTTTGTGAAATTTGATAAGTACAGTATATTATATATATTTGGAGTGCTTTCATATTTTATGTACAGTATATAATATATATTTGCTGAAATTTGATATTTTATGTACAGCATATAATATACATTTGGTGAAATTTGATATTTTATTTATAGCATATAATATATGTTTGGTGAAATTTGATATTATATGTACAGAATATAATATATATTTGGTGAAATCTGGTATTTTATGTACAGTATATAATATATATTTGGTGAAACTTGATATTATAAGTACAGTATGTTATATATATT
The DNA here is from genome assembly GCF_029281585.2 of Gorilla gorilla gorilla. Lineage (NCBI taxonomy): Eukaryota > Metazoa > Chordata > Mammalia > Primates > Hominidae > Gorilla > Gorilla gorilla. The sequence continues at coordinate 62,399,972 of NC_073239.2, forward strand.
TGGTGTACTTTCATAATTTAGGTACAGTATTTATTAACTATTTGCTGAAATTTGATATTTTATGTACAGTATATAATATACATTTGGTGAAATTTGATATTTTATGAATAGTATATAATATATATTTGGTGAGATTTGATATTATATGTACAGAATATAATATATATTTGGTGAAATTTCATATTTTATGTACAGTATTTATTAACTAATGGCTGAAATTTGATATTTTATGTACAGTATATAATATACATTTGGTGAAATTTGATATTTTATGTATAGTATCTAATATATATTCGGTTTTTTTTCATATTTTATGTACAGTACATAGTATATATTTGGTGTACTTTCATATTTTATGTACAGTATATAATATATATTTGGTGTACTTTGATATTTTATGTAAACTATATAAAATATATTTGGTGAAATTTGATATTTTATGTACAGTATATAATATATATTTGGTGTACTTTGATATTTTAAGAACAGTATATAATACATATTTGGTGAAATTTGATATTTTATGTACAGTATATAATATATATTTGGTGAAATTTGATATTTTTGTACAGTATATAATATGTATTTTATATAGTTTGATTTTTTATGTACAGTCTATAATGTATATTTGGTGTAGTTTCATATTTTATGTATAGTATATAATATATATTTGCTGATATTTGATATTTTATGTACAGTCTAAAATATATATTTGGTGTACATTGATATTTTTGTACAGTATATTATATATATTTGGTGAAATTTGATATTTTATGTACAGTAAATAATATATATTTTGTGTATTTTCTTATTTTATGTTCAGTGTACAATATTTATTTCATGTAGTTTCATATTTTGTGTACAGCATATAACATAGATTTGGTGTACTTTGATATTTTATGTACAGTATATAATACATATATGGTGAAATATGATATTTTATATACAGTATATAATATGCATCTGGTGTACTTTCATATTTTATGTACAGTATGTTATAAATATTTGGTGAAATTTCTTATTTTATCTACAGTATATAATATATATTTGCAGAAATTTGATATTTTATGTACAGTATATAATATATATTTGGTGTACTTTGATATTTTACGTACAGTATATGATCTATATTTGGTGAAATTTGATATTTTATATACAATATATAATGCATATCTGGTGTTCTTTCACATTTTATGTACAGTATGAAATATATATTCGGTGAAATTTGATATTTCATATACAGTATATTATATATGTTTGGTGTACTTCCATATTGTATTTACAGTGTATAATATTTATTTGCTGTACGTTCATATTTTATGCAGAGTATATAATATATATTTCCTGAAATTTGATATTTTATGTTCAGTATATAATATATATTTGGTGAAATTTGATATATCATGTATAGTATATAATACATATTTGGTGAAATTAGATATTATATCTACAGTATATAATATACATGTGGTGAAATTTGATATTTTATGTACAGTGTATAATACCTATTTGGAGAAGTTTGATATTTTATATACAGAAAATAATATATATTTGGTGTAGTTTCCTATTTTATGTACAGTGTATAATACATAATTGCTGTACTTTCATATTTTATGTACAGTATATAATATATATATGGTGAAATTTGATATTTTTGTAGAGTCTATAGTATGTATTTGGTGTACTTTCGTATTTTATGTACAGTCTATAATACATATTTGCTGTACGTTCATATTTTATGCACAGTATATAACATACATTTGCTGAAATTAGATATTTTATGTACAGTATATAATATATATTTGGTGTACTTTGATATTTTATGTTCAGTATATAATATATATTTGGTGAAATATGATATTTTATGTACAGTATATAATATATATTTCGTGAAATTTGATATTTTATATACAGTATATAATATATATTTGTTGTACTTTCATATTTTATGTACAGTGTATCATATATATTTTTTGTACTTTCATATTTTATGTACAATATATAATATATATTTGCTGAAATTTGATATATTATGTACTGTATATAATGTATATTTGTTTTAATTTGATATTTTACGTACTGCATATAATATATATATGGTGGACTTTGATATTTTATATACAGTATATATTATATATTTGGTGAAATTTGATATTTTTTCTACAGTGTATAATACATATTTGGTGTACTTTCATATTTTATGTACAGTATATAATATATATTTGGTGAAATTTGATATTTAATGTTCAGTATATAATATAAATTTGGCGAAATCTTGTATTTTATGTACAGTATATAATATATATTTGGTGAAATCTGGTATTATATGTACAGTATATAATATATATTTGGTGTACTTTGATATTTTATGTAAACTATATAAAATATATTTGGTGAAATTTGATATTTTATGTACAGTATATAATATATATTTGGTGTACTTTGATATTTTAAGAACAGTATATAATACATATTTGGTGAAATTTGATATTTTATGTACAGTATATAATATATATTTGGTGAAATTTGATATTTTTATACAGTATATAATATATATTTTATATAGTTTGATTTTTATGTACAGTCTATAATGTATATTTGGTGTAGTTTCATATTTTATGTATAGTATATAATATATATTTGCTGATATTTGATATTTTATGTACAGTCTAAAATATATATTTGGTGTACATTGATATTTTTGTACAGTATATTATATATATTTGGTGAAATTTGATATTTTATGTACAGTAAATAATATATATTTTGTGTATTTTCTTATTTTATGTTCAGTGTACAATATTTATTTCGTGTAGTTTCATATTTTGTGTACAGCATATAATATAGATTTGGTGTACTTTGATATTTTATGTACAGTATATAATACATATATGGTGAAATATGATATTTTATATACAGTATATAATATGCATCTGGTGTACTTTCATATTTTATGTACAGTATGTTATAAATATTTGGTGAAATTTCTTATCTTATCTACAGTATATAATATATATTTGCAGAAATTTGATATTTTATGTACAGTATATAATATATATTTGGTGTACTTTGATATTTTACGTACAGTATATGATCTATATTTGGTGAAATTTGATATTTTATATACAATATATAATGTATATCTGGTGTTCTTTCACATTTTATGTACAGTATGAAATATATATTCGGTGAAATTTGATATTTCATATACAGTATATTATATATGTTTGGTGTACTTCCATATTGTATTTACAGTGTATAATATTTATTTGCTGTACGTTCATATTTTATGCAGAGTATATAATATATATTTCCTGAAATTTGATATTTTATGTTCAGTATATAATATATATTTGGTGAAATTTGATATATCATGTATAGTATATAATACATATTTGGTGAAATTAGATATTATATCTACAGTATATAATATACATGTGGTGAAATTTGATATTTTATGTACAGTGTATAATACCTATTTGGAGAAGTTTGATATTTTATATACAGAAAATAATATATATTTGGTGTAGTTTCCTATTTTATGTACAGTGTATAATACATAATTGCTGTACTTTCATATTTTATGTACAGTATATAATATATATATGGTGAAATTTGATATTTTTGTAGAGTCTATAGTATGTATTTGGTGTACTTTCGTATTTTATGTACAGTCTATAATACATATTTGCTGTACGTTCATATTTTATGCACAGTATATAACATACATTTGCTGAAATTAGATATTTTATGTACAGTATATAATATATATTTGGTGTACTTTGATATTTTATGTTCAGTATATAATATATATTTGGTGAAATATGATATTTTATGTACAGTATATAATATATATTTCGTGAAATTTGATATTTTATATACAGTATATAATATATATTTGTTGTACTTTCATATTTTATGTACAGTGTATCATATATATTTTTTGTACTTTCATATTTTATGTACAATATATAATATATATTTGCTGAAATTTGATATATTATGTACTGTATATAATGTATATTTGTTGTAATTTGATATTTTACGTACCGCATATAATATATATATGGTGGACTTTGATATTTTATGTACAGTATATATTATATATTTGGTGAAATTTGATATTTTTTCTACAGTGTATAATACATATTTGGTGTACTTTCATATTTTATGTACAGTATATAATATATATTTGGTGAAATTTGATATTTAATGTTCAGTATATAATATAAATTTGGCGAAATCTTGTATTTTATGTACAGTATATAATATATATTTGGTGAAATCTGGTATTATATGTACAGTATATAATATATATTTGGTGAAATTTGATATTATACGTACAGTATATTTTATATATTTGGTGTACTTTCATATTTTATGTACAGTATATAATAAATATTTGCTGAAATTTGATATTTATGTACAGTATAAAATATATATTTGGTGTACTATGATATTTTATGTACAGTATATAATATATATTTGGTGAAATTTGATATTTTATGTACAGTAAATAATATATATTTTGTGTATTTTCTTATTTTATGTTCAGTTTATAATATATATTTGGTGTACTTTCATATTTATGTACAGCATATAATATAGATTTGGTTTACTTTGATATTTTACGTACAGTATATAATATATATATGGTGAAATATGATATTTTTGTACAGCATATAATATATATTTGGTGTACTTTCATTTTTTATGTACAGTCTATAATATATATTTGGTGTAGTTTCATATTTTATGTAGAGTATATAATATACATTTGCTGAAATTTGATATTTTATGTACAGTATAAAATATATATTTGGTGTACTATGATATTTTATGTACAGTATATAATATATATTTGGTGAAATTTGATATTTTATGTACAGTAAATAATATATATTTTGTGTATTTTCTTATTTTATGTTCAGTGTACAATATATATTTGGTGTACTTTCATATTTTATGTACAGCTTATAATATAGATTTGGTGTACTTTGATATTTTATGTACAGTATATAATATATATATGGTGAAATTTGATATTTTATATACAGTATATAATATGTATCTGGTGTACTTTCATATTTTATGTACAGTATGTTATATATATTTGGTGTACTTTCTTATTTTATGTACTGTATATAATATATATTTGCAGAAATTTAATATTTTATGTACAGTATATAATATATATGTGGTGTACTTTGATATTTTACGTACAGTATATAATATGTATTTGGTGAAATTTGATATTTTATATACAATATATAATATTTATCTGGTGTACTTTCAAATTTTATGTACAGTATAAAATATATATTTGGTGATATTTGATATTTAATATACAGTATATTATATATGTTTGGTGTACTTAAATATTTTATTTACAGTGTATAATATTTATTTGCTGAACTTTCATATTTTATGTAGAGTATATAATATATATTTCCTGAAATTTGATATTTTATGTACAGTATATAATATATATTTGCTGAAATTTGATATATTATGTATAGTATATAATACATATTTGGTGAATTTAGATATTATATCCACAGTATATAATATATATGTGGTGAAATTTGATATTTTATGTACTGTGTATAATACAAATTTGGAGAAGTTTGATATTTTATATACAGAATATAATATATATTTGCAGTACTTTCCTATTTTATGTACAGTGTATAATACATATTTGCTGTACTTTCATATTTAATGCACAGTATATAACATATATTTGCTGAAAGTAGATATTTTATGTACAGTATATAATATATATTTGGTGTGCTTTGATATTTTTGTTCAGTATACAATATATAATTGGTGAAATATGATATTTTATGTACAGTATATAATATATATTTGGTGAAATTTGATATTTTATATACAGTATATAATATACATTTGGTGTACTTTCATATTTTATGTACAGTATATTATATATATTTGGTGTACTTTCATATTTTATGTACAGTATATAATATATATTTGGTGAAATTTGATATTTTATGTTCAGTATATAATATAAATTTGGTGAAATCTTGTATTTTATGCACAGTATATAATATATATTTGGTGAAATCTGGTATTATATGTACAGTATATAATATAAATTTGGTGTACTTTCATTTTTTATGTATAGCATATAATATATATTTGGTGAACTTTGTTATTTTTTGTACAGTATATTATATGTATTTGGTGTACTTTGATATTTTATCTACAGTATGTAATATATATTTGGTGTACTTTGATATTTTATGTACCGTATATAATATATATTTGGTGAAATTTGATATTTTATGTACAGTATATAATATATAATTGGTGAAATTTGATATTATACGTACAGTTTATAATATATATTTGGTAGAATTTGATATTTTATGTACAGTATATAATATATATTTGGTGAAGTGCGATATTTTATATACAGTATGTAATATATGTTTTGTGTATTTTCATATTTTATGTACAGTATATATTATTTTTTTGGTGTACTTTCATATTTTATGTATGGTATATAATATATTTTTGGTGAAATTTGATATTTTATGTACAGTATATTATATATTTGGTGAAATTTGATATATTTTATACAGTATATGATATGTATTTTGTGTACTTTCATATTTTATGTTCAGTGTATAATATATATTTGGTGTACTTTCATGTATTATGTACAGTTTATAATATATATTTGCTGAAATTTGATATTTTATGTACAGTATATGATATATATTTCGTGAAATTTGATATTTTATATACAGTATATAATATATATTTGGTGTACTTTCGTATTTTATGTACAGTACATAACATGTATTTGCTGAAATTTGATGTTTGATGTACAGTATGTAATATATATTTGTGGAAATTTGTATTTTATATACAGCATATAATATATATTTGGAGTACTTTCATATTTTATGTACAGTGTATAATAACAAATTATGTGTCCTTTCATATATTATGTACAGTATATAATGTGTATTTGGTGAAATTTTATATTTTATGTACTGTATATAATATATATTTCAAGTACTTTGGTATTTTATGTACATTATATAATATATATTTGGTGAAATTTGATATTTTATGTGCAGTATATAATATATATTTGGTGAAATTTGATATTTTTTCTACAGTATATTATATATGTTTGGAGTACATTCATATTTTATATACAATATATAATATATACTTGGTGAAATTTGATATTTTATGTACAGTGTATAATACATATTTGGAGAAGTTTGATATTTTATGTATAGTATGTAATGTATATGTGGTGAAATTTGATATTATAAGTACTGTATATAATATATATTTGGTGAAATTTCATATTTTATATACAGTATATAATATATATTTGGTGTACTTTCATATTTTATGTATAGTGTATGTGTATAATATATATTTGGTGTACTTTCATATTTTATGTAAAGAATATAATATATATTTGCTGAAATTTGATATTTTGTATACACTATATAGTGTATATTTGGGGTACTTTGATATTTAATGTACAGTATGCAGTATATATTTGGTGAAATTTAATAATTTATGTACAGCATATAATACACATTAGGTGAAATGTGATATTTTATGTATAGTATATAATATATATTTAGTGAAATTTGATATTATATGTACAGTATATGACATATATTTGCTGAAATTTCATATTTTATGTACAGTAAATAATGTATATTCCGTGGAATTTTATATTTTATATTCAGTATAAAATATATATTTCATGTACTTTCACGTTTTATGTATTGCATATAATATATGTGGTGTAATTTCATATTTTATGTACACTGTATAATATATATTTGGGGTACTTTTATATTTTATGTACAGTATATAATATATTTTTGGTGTAGTTTGACATTTTATGTACAGTATATAATATATATTAGGGGTACTTTGATATCTTATGTACAGTATATAATATATATTTGGTGAAATTTGATATTTTAGGTACGGTATATAATATATATTTCTGAAATTTGATATTTTATGTCCAGTATATAATATATATTTGGTGAAATTTGATATTTTATGTACAGTATATAATATATATTTACAGTATTTTCATATTTTGTGTGCAGTATAATATTTAGAATTGGTGAAATTTGATATTTTATGTACAGTATATAATATATATTTGGTGAACTTTGATATTTTATGTACAGTATATTATATGAATTTGGTGTACTTTGATATTTTATGTACAGTGTATAATACATATTTAGTGTACTTTGATATTTTATGTACAGTATATAATATATATTTGGTGAAATTTGATATTTTATGTACAGTATATAATATATATTTGGTCAAATTTGATATTATATGTACAGTATATAATATATTTTTGGTGAAGTTCGATATTTTATATACAGTATGTAATATATGTTTGATATAGTTTCATATTTTATGTACAGTATATAATATATATTAGGGGTACTTTGATATCTTATGTACAGTATATAATATATACTTGATGAAATTGGATATTTTATGTACAGTATATAATACATGTTTGGTGTACTTTGATATTTTATGTACAGAATATAATATATATTTACTGAAGTTTGATATTGTATTTACATGTACAGTATATAATATAGATTTGGTGAAATTTCATATTTTTTGTACAGTATATAATATATATTTGGTGTACTTTGATATTTCGTGTACTGTATATGATATATATTGGTGTACTTTCATATTTTATGTACACTATATAAATTATACTTGGTGAAATTTGACATTTCATGTACAGTATATATGTATATTTGGTGTACTTTGATATTTTAAGTACTGTATGTAATACATATTTGGTGAAATTTGATATTTTATGTACAGTATATAATATATATTTGGTGAAATTTGATATTTTTCTACCGTATATAATATATATTTGGTGTACTTTCATTTTTTATACACAGTCTATATCATATATTTGGTGTACTTTCATATTTTATGCACAGTGTATAATATATATTTGCTGAAATTTGATATTTTATGTACAATATAAAATATATATTTGGTATACTATGATATTTTATGTACAGTATATAATATATATTTGGTGAAATTTTGATATTTTATGTACAGTATATAACATATATTTGGGGAAATTTGTATTTTATATACATCATATAATATATATTTGGTGAACTTTCATATTTTATGTATAGTGTATAATATATATTCAGTGTACTTTCATATTTTATGTACAGTATATATTATATATTTGCTGAAATTTGATGTTTTATGTACAGTATATAATATATATGTAGTGTACTTTAATATTTTATGTACTGTATATAATATATATTTGGTGAAATCTGATATTTTATGTACAGTATATAATATATGTTTGGTGAAATTTGATGTTTTACGTACAGTATATAATACATATGAGGTGAAATTTGATATTTTATGGACATTACGTAATATATATTTGGTTTACTTTCATATTTTATGTACAGTCTATAATATATTTTTTGTGTACTTTCATATTTTATGTACACTATATAATATATATTTGGTGAAATTTGATATTTTTTATACAGTATATAATATATATTTGCTGTACTTTCACATTTTTTGTACGGTATGTAACATATATTTGCTGTGCTTTCATATTTTATGTACAGTATATAACATATATTTTTTGTACTTTGATATTTTATCTACAGTATATATTATATATTTAGAGAAATTTCATATTTTATGTAAAGTATAATATATATATTTGGTGAAATTTGATTTTTTTTACATTATATAAATATATTTGTTGTACTTTCATGTTTTATCTACAGTATGTAATATATGTTTGGTGAAATTTGATATTATATGTACAGTATATTATATATATTTGGTGAAATCTGGTATTTTATTTACAGTATATAATATATATTTGGTGAAATTTGATATTATAAGTACAGTATATTATATATATTTGGTGTAGTTTCATATTTATGTACAGTATATAATATATATTTGCTGAAATTTGATATTTTATATACAGTATATAATATATGTTTGGTGTAATTTGAAATTTTATGTATAGTATATAATATATATTTGATGAAATTTGATATTATATGTACAGTATATAATATAGATTTGGTGAAATTTCATATTTATTGTACAGTATATAATATATATTTGGTGTACTTTCATATTTTCTGTACCGTGTATAATATATATTTGGTGTACTTTCATATTTTATGTACATTTTGTAATATATATTTGGTGTACTTTGATATTTTGTGTACTGTATATGATATATATTTGGTGTACTTTGATATTTTAAGTACAGTATGTAATACATATTTGGTGAAATTTGATATTTAATGTACAGTATATAATATATATTTGGCGAAATTTGATATTTTTGTACAGTATATAATATATATTTGGTGTAGTTTCATTTTTTATATACAGTCTATAATATATATTTTGTGTACTTTCATATTTTATGTACAGTATATGATATATATTTGCAGAAATTTGATATTTTATGTACAGTATATAATATATATTTGGTGTATTTTGATATTTTATGTACAGTATATAATATGTATTAGGTGAAATTTGATATTTTATACACAGTATATAATATATATCTGGTGTCCTTTCATATTTTATGTGCAGTATAAAATATATATTTGGTGAAATTTGATATTTCATTTACAGCATGTTAAATATGTTTGGTGTACTTCCATATTTTATTTACAGTGTATAATATATATTTGCTGTACGTTCACATTTTATTTAGAGTATATAATATATATTTCCGGAAATTTGATATTTTATGTACACAATATAAAATATATTTGATGAAATTTGATATTTTATGTACAGTATATAATATATATTTGGTGTCATTTGATATTTTAAGTACAGTATATAATACATATTTGGTGAAATTTGATATTTTATATACAGCATATAATATATATTTGGTGAAATTTGATATTTTTGTACAGTATATAATATATATTTGGTGTACTTTCATATTTTATGTACAGTGTATTATATATATTTGGTGTACTTTCATATTTTATGTACAATATATAATCTATATTTGCTGAAATTTGATATATTATGTACTGTATATAATATATATTTGGTGTACTTTGATATTTTATGTACATTAGATAGTATATATTTGGTGTGCTTTGATATCTTAAGTACAGTATATAATATATATGGTGAAATTTGATACTTTATATGCAGTATATCATATATATTTGCTGTACTTTCATATTTTATGTACAGTATGTTATATATATTTGGTATACTTTCTTATTTTATGTACAGTATATGATATATATTTGCAGAAATTTGATATTTTATGTACAGAATATAATATATATTTGGTGTATTTTGATATTTTATGTACAGTATATAATATGTATTTGGTTAAATTTGATATTTTATACACAGTATATAATATATATCTGGTGTCCTTTCATATTTTATGTGCAGTAGAAAATATATATTTGGTGAAATTTGATATTTCATATAAGGCATATTTAATATGTTTGGTGTACTTCTATATTTTATTTACAGTGTATAACATATATTTGCTGTACGTTCATATTTTATGTAGAGTATATAATATATATTTCCTGAAATTTGATATTTTATGTACAGTATATAATATATATTTGGTGAAATTTGATATTTTATGAACAGTAAACAATGTATATTTTTTGTAGTTTCTTATTTTGTGTACAGTGTATAATACATATTTGGAGAAATTTGATATTTTATATACAGAATATAATATATATTTGGTGTACTTTCATATTTTATGTACAGTATATAATATATATTTGGTGTACTTTCATATTTTATGTACAGCATATAATATATATTTTGTGTACTTTGATATTTTATGTACAGTATATAATATACATTTGGTGAAATATGATATTTTATATACAGTTTATAATATATATTTGTTGTAGTTTCATATTTTATGTTCAGTGTATTATATATATTTGGGGTAATTTCATATTTTATGTACAATATATAATATATATTAGCTGACATTTGATATATTATGTACTGTATATAATATATATTTGGTGTACTTTGATATTTTATGTACAGTATATAATATATAATTGGTATACTTTGATATTTTATGTACAGTATATATTATATATTTGGTGAAATTTGATATTTTTTGTACAGTATATAATATATATTTGGTGAAACTTGATATAATAAGTACAGTATATTTTATATATTTGGTGTACTTTCATATTTTATGTACAGTATTTAATAAATATTGGCTGAAATTTGATATTTTATGTACAGTATATAATATATCTTTGGTGAACCTTCATATTTTATGTACAGTGTTTAATATATATTTGGTGTACTTTCATATTGTATGTACAGTACATAATATATATTTGGTGTACTTTGATATTTTATGTACACTATATAAAATATATTTGATGAAATTTGATATTTTATGTACAGTATATAGTATATATTTGCTGTTATTTGATATTTTAAGTAGAGAATATATTACATATTTGGTGAAATTTGGTATTTTATGTACAGTTTATATTATGTATTTGGTGAAATTTGATATTTTTGTACAGTATATAATATATATTTGGTGTACTTTCATATTTTATGTACAATATATAATATGTTTTTGCTGAAATTTGATATATTATGTACTGTATATAATATATATTTGGTGTACTTTGATATTTTATGTACATTAGATAGTATATATTTGGTGTACGTTGATATTTTATGTACAGTGTATAATATATTTGGTGAAATTTGATACTTTATATACAGTATAAAATATATATTTGCTGTACTTTCATATTTTATGTACAGTATGTTATATATATTTGGTGTACTTTCTTATTTCATGTACAGTATATGATATATATTTGCAGAAATTTGATATATTATGTACAGAATATTATATATATTTGGTGTATTTTGATATTTTATGTACAGTATATAATATGTATTTGGTGAAATTTGATATTTTATACACAGTATATAACATATATCTGGTGTCCTTTCATATTTTATGTGCAGTAGAAAATATATATTTGGTGAAATTTGATATTTCATATAAGGCATATTTAATATGTTTGGTGTACTTCCATATTTTATTTACAGTGTCTAATATATATTTGCTGTACGTTCATATTTTATGTAGAGTATATAATATATATTTCCTGAAATTTGATATTTTATGTACAGTATATAATATATATTTGGTGAAATTTGATATTTTATGAACAGTAAATAATGTATATTTTTTGTAGTTTCTTATTTTGTGTACAGTGTATAATACATATTTGGAGAAATTTGATAATTTATATACAGAATATAATATATATTTGGTGTACTTTCATATTTTATGTACAGTATATAATATATATTTGGTGTACTTTCATATTTTATGTACAGCATATAATATATATTTTGTGTACTTTGATATTTTATGTACAGTATATAATATACATTTGGTGAAATATGATATTTTATATACAGTTTATAATATATATTTGATGTAGTTTCATATTTTATGTTCAGTGTATTATATATATTTGGGGTAATTTCATATTTTATGTACAATATATAATATATATTAGCTGATATTTGATATATTATGTACTGTATATAATACATATTTGGTGTACTTTGGTATTTTATGTACAGTATATATTATATATTTGGTGAAATTTGATATTTTTGTACAGTATATAATATATATTTGGTGTACTTTCATATTTTATGTACAGTATATATTATATATTTGGTGAAATTTGATATTTTTTGTACAGTATATAATATATATTTGGTGTACTTACATATTACATGTACAATATAATATATATTTGGTGAAATTTGATGTTTTATGTACAGTATAACATATATTTTTTGAAATCTGGTATTTTATGTACAGTTTATAATATATATTTGGTGAAATCTGGTATTTTATGTATAGTATATAATATATATTTGGTGAAATTTGGTTTTATATCTACAGTATATATATATATGTGGTGAAATTTGATATTTTATGTACAATATATAAGACAAATTTTTAGAATTTGATATTTTATATACAGAATAAAATATATATTTGGTGTGCTTTCATATTTTATGTACAGTGTATAATATATATTCAGTGTACTTTCATGTTTTATGTACAGTCTATAATATGTATTTGCTGAAATTTGATCTATTATGTACTGTATATAATATATGTTTGGTGTACTTTGATATTTTATGTACAGTATATAATATATATTTGGTGTACTTTGATATTTTATGTACAGTATATATTATATATTTGGTGAAATTTGATATTTTTTGTACAGTATATAATATATATTTCGTGAAATTTGATATGATAAGTACAGTACAATTTATATATTTGGTGTACTTTCATATTTTATGTACAGTATATAATAAATATTTGCTGAAATTTGATATTTTATGTACAGTATATAATACATCTTTGGTGTACCTTCATATTTTATGTACAGTGTTTAATATATATTTGGTCTACTTTCATATTGTATGTACTGTACATAATATATATTTGGTGTACTTTGATATTTAAGTTCACTTTATAAAATATATTTGATGAAATTTGATATTTTATGTACAGTATATAGTATATATTTTGTGTACTTTGATATTTTAAGTACAGTATATAATACACATTTGGTGAAATTTGATATTTTATGTACAGTTTATAATATGTATTTGGTGAAATTTGATATTTTTGTACAGTATAAAATATATATTTGGTGTACTTTGATATTTTATGTACACTATATAAAATATGTTTGATGAAATTTGATATTTTATGTACAGTATATATTATATATTTGGTGAAATTTGATGTTTTATGTGCAGTATATAATATATATTTTGTGAAATTTGATTTTTATGTACAGTATAGAACATATATTTGGTGAAATCTGGTATTTTATGTACAGTATATAATATATATTTGGTGAAATCTGGTATTTTATGTATAGTATATAATATATATTTGGTGAAATTTGGTATTATATCTACAGTATATATATATATGTGGTGAAATTTGATATTTTATGTACAATATATAAGACAAATTTTTAGAATTTAATATTTTATATACAGAATAAAATATATATTTGGTGTGCTTTCATATTTTATGTACAGTGTATAATATATATTCAGTGTACTTTCATGTTTTATGTACAGTCTATAATATGTATTTGGTGAAATTTGATCTATTATGTACTGTATATAATATATGTTTGGTGTACTTTGATATTTTATGTACAGTATATAATATATATTTGGTGAAATCTGATATTTTATGTACAGTATATAATATATAGTTGGTGATATTTGGTATTTTATGTACAGTATATAATATATAGGTGGTGAAATTTGATATTTTATGTACAGTGTGTAATATATATTTGGTTTACTTTCGTATTTTATGTACAGTTAAAATGTATATTTGGTGTCTTTTCATATTTTATGTACAGTATATTATATATATTTGGTGTACTTTGATATTTTATCTACAGTGTATAACATATATTTGGTGAAATTTGATATTTTATGTAAAGTATATAATATATATGGTGAAATTTGATATTTTTTTGAACAGAATAAAATATATATTTTGTGAACTTTCATATTTTGTGTACAGTTTATAATATATATTTAGTGAAATTTGATATTTTATGTACAGAATATAATATATATTTGGGGAAATCTGGTATTTTATGTACAGTATATGATATATATTTGGTGAAATTTGATATTATAAGTACAGTATATGATATATATTTGGTGTACATTCATATTTTATGTACGGTATATAATATATATTTGGTGTACTTTGATTTTTTATGTACTGTATATAATATATATTTGGTGTACTTTGATATTTTAAGTACAGTATATAATACATATTTGGTGAAATTTGATATTTTATGCACAGTAAATAATATATATTGGGTGAAATTTGATATTTTTGTACAGTATATAATATATATTTGGTGTACTTTCATATTTTATGTACAGTCTATAATATATATTTGGTGTACTTTCATATTTTATATACAGCATATAATATATATTTGGTGTACTTTGATATTTAATGTACAGTATAAAATATATATTTGGTGAAATTTTTTGTTTTATATACAGAATACAATATATCTTTGGTGTACTTTCATATTTTATGTACAGTGTATAACATACATTTGGTGTACGTTCAAATTTTATGTACAGTACACAGAATATATTTCCTGAAATTTGATATTTTATGTAAAGTATATAATATATATTTGGTGAAATTTGATGTTTTATGAATAGTATATAATATATATTTGGTGAAATTTGATATTTTATGTACAGTGTATAATACATATTTGGTGTACTTTCATATATTATGTACAGTATATAATATCGATTTGGTGAAATTTGATAATTCCTGTACAGTATATAATATATATTTGGTGTACTTTCATATTTTATGTACTGTATATGATATATATTTGGTGTACTTTGATATTTTATGCACACTACATAAATTATACTTGGTGAAATTTGATATTTCACGTACAGTATATAATATATATTTGGTGTACTTAGATATTTTATCTACAGTATATAACATATATTTGGTGAAATTTGATATTTTATGTAAAGTATATAATATATATGGTGAAATTTGATATTTTTTTGAACAGAATAAAATATATATTTTTTGAACTTTCATATTTTGTGTACAGTTTATAATATATATTTAGTGAAATTTGATATTTTATGTACAGAATATAATATATATTTGGGGAAACCTGGTATTTTATGTACATTATATGATATATATTTGGTGAAATTTGATATTATAAGTACAGTATATGATATATATTTTGTGTACATTCATATTTTATGTACAGTATATAATATATATTTGGTGTACTTTGATTTTTTATGTACTGTATATAATATATATTTGGTGTACTTTGATATTTTAAGTACAGTATATAATACATATTTGGTGAAATTTGATATTTTATGCACAGTAAATAATATATATTGGGTGAAATTTGATATTTTTGTACAGTATATAATATATATTTGGTGTACTTTCATATTTTATGTACAGTCTATAATATATATTTGGTGTACTTTCATATTTTATATACAGCATATAATATATATTTGGTGTACTTTGATATTTAATGTACAGTATAAAATATATATTTGGTGAAATTTGTTGTTTTATATACAGAATACAATATATCTTTGGTGTACTTTCATATTTTATGTACAGTGTATAACATACATTTGGTGTACGTTCAAATTTTATGTACAGTACACAGAATATATTTCCTGAAATTTGATATTTTATGTAAAGTATATAATATATATTTGGTGAAATTTGATGTTTTATGAATAGTATATAATATATATTTTGTGAAATTTGATATTTTATGTACAGTGTATAATATATATTTGGTGTACTTTCATATATTATGTACAGTATATAATATCGATTTGGTGAAATTTGATAATTCCTGTACAGTATATAATATATATTTGGTGTACTTTCATATTTTATGTACTGTATATGATATATATTTGGTGTACTTTGATATTTTATGCACACTACATAAATTATACTTGGTGAAATTTGATATTTTATGTACAGTATAAAATATGTATTTGCTGTATTTTGATATTTTACGTACAACACATAATATATATTTCGTGGGCTTTGATATTTTATGTACAGCATATAATATATATTTGGTGAAATTTGATATCTTATGTACAGTATATGATATATATTTGGTGAAATTTGATATTTTTGTACAGTCTATAATATGTATTTGGTGTACTTTAATACTTTATGTACTGCATATAATATATATATTTGGTGTACTTTGATATTTTATGTACAGCATAAAATACATATATGGTGAAATTTGATATTTTATATACAGTATATAATAAGTATTTTGTGTACCTTCATATTTTATGTAAAGTATGTTATATATATTTGGTGTACTTTCTTATTTTATGTTCACTATATAATATATATTTGGTGTACTTTGATATTTTATGTACTGTGTAAAATATGTATTCGGTGTACTTTCATATTTTATGTACAGCACATAATTTATATTTGCTGAAATTTGATGTTTTATGTACAGTATATAATATATATTTGGTGTACTTTAATATTTTGTGTACAGTATATAATATATATTTGGTGAAATCTGATATTTTATGGACAGGATATGATATATGTTTGGTGAAATTTGATATTTCATGTACAGTATATAATATATATGAGGTGAAATTTGATATTTTATGGACAGTATATAATATATATCTGCTTTACTTTCATATTTTTTGTTTAGTCTATAATATATTTTTGGTGTACTTTCATATTTTATGTACAGTATATGACATATATTTGTTGTACTTTGATATTTTATCTACAGTATATATTATATATTTAGAGAAATTTCATATTTTATGTAAAGTATATAATAAACGTTTGGTGAAATTTGATATTTTTTGTACGGTATATAAAGATATTTGGTGTACTTTCATGTTTTATGTACAGTATGTAGTATGTATTTGGTGAAATTTGATATTTTATGTACAGTATATAATATATATTTGGTGAAATTTGATATCATAAGTACAGTATATTATATATATTTGGTGTACTTTCATATTTATGTACTGTATATAATATATATTTGATGAAATTTGATATTTTATGTACAGCATATATTATGTTTGGTGTAATTTGATATTTTATGTATAGTATATAAGATATATTTGGTGAAATTTGATATTATATGTACAGTATATAATATAGATGTGGTAAAATTTCATATTTTTTGTACAGTATATAATATATATTTGCTGTACTTTCATATTTTATGTACAGTATATGACATATATTTGTTGTACTTTGATATTTTATCTACAGTATATATTATATATTTAGAGAAATTTCATATTTTATGGAAAGTATATAATATATATTTGGTGAAATTTGATATTTTTTGTACAGTATATAAAGTTATTTGGTGTACTTTCATGTTGAATGTACAGTAGGTAATATATTTTTGGTGAAATTTGATATTTAATGAACAGTATATAATACATATTTGGTGTAATCTGCTATTTTATGTACAGTATATAATATATATTTGGTGTACTTTCATATTTTATGTACAGTCTATAATATATATTTGGTGTTCTTTCATATTTTATGTACAGTGTATAATATATATTTGGTGTACTTTCATATTTTATGTACATTTTGTAATATATATTTGGTGTACTTTGATATTTTATGTACACTATATAAAATATATTTGATGAAATTTGATATTTTATGTACAGTATATAAAATATATTTGGTGTACTTTGATATTTTAAGTACAGTATATAATACATATTTGGTGAAATTTAATATTTTATGTACAGTATATAATATATATTTGGTGAAATTTGATATTTTTGTACAGAATATAATATATATTTGGTGTACTTTCATATTTTATGTACAGTGTATAATATATATTTGGTGTACTTTCATATTTTATGTACATTTTGTAATATATATTTGGTGTACTTTGATATTTTATGTACAGTATATAATATATATTTGGTGTACTTTGATATTTTATGTACACTATATAAAATATATTTGATGAAATTTGATATTTTATGTACAGTATATAATATATATTTGGTTTACTTTGATATTTTAAATACAGTATATAATACATATTTGGTGAAATTTGATATTTTATGTACAGTATATAATATATATTTGGTGAAATTTGATATTTTCTTACAGTATATAATATATATTTGGTGTACTTTCATATTTTATGTACAGTCTATGATATATATTTGGTGTACTTTCATATTTTATATACTGCATATAATATATATTTGGTGTACTTTGATATTTAATGTACAGTATAAAATATATATTTGGTGAAATTTGTTGTTTTATGTACAGTATACTATATATGTTTGGTGTACTTTCATATTTTATGTACAGTGTATAACATATATTTGGTGTACGTTCAAATTTTATGTACATTATATAGTATATATTTCCTGAAATTTGATATTTCATGTAAAGTATGTATTATATATTTGGTGAAATTTTATGTTTTATGAATAGTATATAATATATATTTGGTGAAATTTGATATTTAATGTGCAGTGTATAATATATATTTGGTGTACTTTCATATATTTTGTACGGTATATAATATTTATTTTGTGAAATTTGATAATTCTTGTACAGTATATAAAATATATTTGGTGTACTTTCATATTTTATGTACTGTCTATGATATATATTTGGTGTACTTTGATATTTCATGTACACTATATAAATTATACTTGGTGAAATTTGATATTTTATGTACTGTGTATAACATATATTTGGTGTACTTTGATATTTTATGTACAGTATGTAATACATTTTTGGTGAAATTTGATATTTAATGTACAGTATATAATATATATTTGGTGAAATTTGATATTTTTGTCCAGTATATAATATATATTTGGTGTACTTTCATTTTTTATATACAGTTTATAATATATATTTGGTGTACTTTCATATATTTTGTACGGTATATAATATTTATTTTGTGAAATTTGATAATTCTTGTACAGTATATAAAATATATTTGGTGTACTTTCATATTTTATGTACTGTCTATGATATATATTTGGTGTACTTTGATATTTCATGTACACTATATAAATTATACTTGGTGAAATTTGATATTTTATGTACAGTGTATAACATATATTTGGTGTACTTTGATATTTTATGTACAGTATGTAATACATATTTGGTGAAATTTGATATTTAATGTACAGTATATAATATATATTTGGTGAAATTTGATATTATAAGTACAGTATATTATATATTTGGTGTACTTTCATATTTATGTACAGTATATAATATATATTTGCTTAAATTTGGTATTTTATGTACAGTATATAATATATGTTTGGTGTAATTTGATATTTTATGTATCGTATATAATATATATTTGGTGAAATTTGATATTTTATGTACAGTATATAACATATATTTGGGGAAATTTGTATTTTATATACATCATATAACATATATTTGGTGTACTTTCATATTTTATGTATAGTGTATAATATATATTTGAAGTAGTTTCATAGTTTATGTACTGTATATATTATATATTTGCTGAAATTTGATGTTTTATGTACAGTATATAATATATATTTCGTGTATTTTAATATTTTATGTACAGTATATAATATATATTTGGTGAAATGTGATATTTTATGTACAGTATATAATATATGTTTGGTGAAATTTGATATTTTATGTACAGTATATAATACATATGAGGTGAAATTTGATATTTTATGAACAGTAGATAATATATATTTGCTTTTCTTTCATATTTTATGTGCAGTCTATAATATATATTTGGTGTACTTTCATATTTTATGTACACTATATAATATATATTTGGTGAAATTTGATATTTTTTATACAGTATATATTATATATTTGCTGTACTTTCACATTTTATGTACAGTATATAATATATATTTGTTGTACTTTCATATTTTATGCACTGTATATAACATATATTTGTTGTACTTTGATATTTTATCTACAGTATATATTATATATTTAGAGAAATTTCATATTTTATGGAAAGTATATAATATATATTTGGTGAAATTTGATATTTTTTGTACAGTATATAAAGATATTTGGTGTACTTTCATGTTTTATGTACAGTATGTAATATATTTTTGGTGAAATTTGATATTTAATGAACAGTATATAATACATATTTGGTGTAATCTGCTATTTTATGTACAGTATATAATATATATTTGGTGTACTTTCATATTTTATGTACAGTCTATAATATATATTTGGTGTACTTTCATATTTTATGTACAGTGTATAATATATATTTGGTGTACTTTCATATTTTATGTACATTTTGTAATATATATTTGGTGTACTTTGATATTTTATGTGCACTATATAAAATATATTTGATGAAATTTGATATTTTATGTACAGTATATAAAATATATTTGGTGTAGTTTGATATTTTAAGTACAGTATATAATACATATTTGGTGAAATTTAATATTTTATGTACAGTATATAATATATATTTGGTGAAATTTGATATTTTTGTACAGAATATAATATATATTTGGTGTACTTTCATATTTTATGTACAGTCTATAATATATATTTGGTGTACTTTCATATTTTACATACAGCATATAATATATATTTGGTGTACTTTGATATTTTATGTACAGTATAAAATATATATTTGGTGAAATTTGTTGTTTTATCTACAGTACACAATATATGTTTGGTGTACTTTCATATTTTATGTACAGTGTATAACATATATTTGGTGTACGTTCAAATTTTATATACAGTATATAGTATGTATTTCCTGAAATTGGATATTTTATGTAATGTACATGATATATATTTGGTGAAATTTGATATTTTATGAATAGTATATAATATATATTTGGTGAAATTTGATATTTTATGTACAGTGTATAATATATATTTGGTGTACTTTCATATATTATGTACAGTATATAATATATATTTGGTGAAATTTGATAATTCTTGTACAGTATATAATATATATTTGGTGTAGTTTCATATTTTATGTACTGTATATGATATATATTTGGTGTACTTTGATATTTTAAGTACAGTATGTAATACATATTTGGTGAAATTTCATATTTAATGTACAGCATATAATATATATTTGGTGAAATTTGATATTTTTGTACAGTATGTAATATATAATTGGTGTACTTTCATTTTTATATACAGTCTATAATATATATTTGGTGTACTTTCCTATTTTATGTACAGTATATAATATATATTTGCTAAAATTTGATATTTTATGTACAGTATAAAATATATATTTGGTATACAATGATATTTTATGTACAGTTTATAATATGTATTTGGTGAAATTTGATATTTTATGTACGGTATATAACATATATTTGGGGAAATTTGTATTTTATATACATCATATAATATATATTTGGTGTACTTTCATATTTTATGTATAGTGTATAATATATATTCGGTGTACATTCATATTTTATGTACAGTATATATTATATATTTGCTGAAATTTTATGTTTTATGTACAGTACATAATATACATTTTGTGTACTTCAATATTTTATGTACAGTACATAATATATATTTGGTGAAATCTGATATTTTATGTACAGTATATAATATATATGAGGTGAAATTTGATATTTTATGGACTGTAGATAATATATATTTCGTTTATTTTCATATTTTATGTACAGTCTATAATATATATTTGGTGTACTTTCATATTTTATATACTCTATATAATATATATTTGGTGAAATTTCATATTTTTTATACAGTATATATTATATGTTTGCTGTACTTTCACATTTTATGTACAGTATATAATATATATTTGCTGTATTTTCATATTTTGTGTACAGTGTATAACATATATTTGTTGTATTTTGATATTTTATCTACAGTATATATTATATAATTATTGAAATTTCCTATTTTATGTAAAGTATATAATATATATTTGGTGAAATTTGATTTTTTTTGTACAGTATATAAAGATATTTGGTGTACTTTCATGTTTCATGTACAGTACGTAACATATATTTGGTGAAATTGGATATTTTATGTACAGTATATAATATATATTCGGTGAAATCTGGTATTTTATGTACAGTATATAATATATATTTGCTGAAATTTGATGTTTTACATACAGTATATAATATATGTTCAGTGTAATTTGATATTTTATGTATAGTATATAATATATATTTGGTGAAATTTGATATTATATGTACAGTAAATAATATAGATTTGGTGAAATTTCATATTTTTTGCATAGTATATAATATATATTTGGTGTACTCTCAAATTTTATGTACACTGTATAATGTGTATTTGGTGTGTTTTCATATTTTATGTATAGTAAAAAATATGTATTTGCTGAAATTTGATATTTTACGTACAGCATATAAAATATATTTCGTGTGCTTTGATATTTTATGTACAGCATATTATACATATATGGTGAAATTTGATATCTTATGTACAGTATATAATATATATTTGGTGAAATTTGATATTTTTGTACAGTTTATAATATATATTTGGTGTACTTTGATATTTTATGTACAGTATATAACATATATTTATTGTACTTTGAAGGTTTATGTACACTATATAAAATATATTTGATGAAATTTGATATTTTATGTACGGTATATAATATATATTAGGTGTACTTTGATATTTTAAGTACAGTATATAATACATATTTGGTGAAATTTGATATTTTATGTACAGTATATAATATATATTTGGTGTACTTTGGTAGGTTATGTATAGTATGTAATATATATTTGTTTTACTTTGATATTTTATGTACAGTATGTAATGTATATTTGGGGTAATTTGATATTTTATGTACAGTATATAATATATATGTGAAATTTGATATTTTAAGAATAGTATATAATAAGAATTTGCTGAAATATCATATATTATGTACAGTATATGATACATATTTGGTGTACTTTCATCTTTTGTGTAGAGTATATAATATGTAGGTTGAATTTTGATTTTTATGTACAGTATATGATATACGTTTGGTGAAATTTGATATTATATGTGCAGTATATAATATATATTTTGTGTACTTTGATATTTTATGTACAGTATATAATATATATTTGGTGAAATTTGATATTTTATGTACAGTTTATAATATATATCTGGGGAAATCTGATATTATATGCACTGTATATAATACATATTTTGTGAAATTTCGTATTTTATGTACAGAATACAATATATATTTGGTGAAGTATGATATTTTATATACAGTATATTATATATGATGGGTGTCCTTTCATATTTTATGTACAGTAGATAATATATATTTGGTGTGCTTTCATATTTTATGTACAGAATATAGTATATATTCGCAGAAATTTGATATTTTATGTACAGTATAGATTATATTTTTGGTGTACTTTGATATTTTATGTACAGTATATAATATATATTTGGTGAAATTCGATATTTTACACAGTATATAATAAATATTTGGTGAAATTTGATACTTTGTACAGTATATAATATATAATTTGTGTACTTTCATATTTTATCTACAGTATATAATATATATTTGGTGAAATTTGATATTTTATGTAGAGTATAAAATATATATTTGGTGTACTTTGATGTTTTATTTACAGTATATAATATATATTTGGTGAAATTTGATATTTTATATACAGTATATAATATATATTTGGTGTTCTTTCATATTTTATGTACAGTACATATTATATGTTTGGTGTACTTTCATATTTTATGTACAGCATATAATATATATTTGGTGAAATTTGATATTTTATATACAGTATATAATATATTTTTGCTCTAATTTCATATTTTATGTAGAGTATATAATATATATAAGGTGTACTTTCATATTTTATGCACAGTATATAATATATATTTGGTGAATTTTGATATTTTATGTACAGTATATAATATATATTTGGGGAAATTTCTATTTTCTATTCAGCATATAATATATATTTGGTGTAATTTCATATTTTATGTACAGTGTGTAATATATATTGAGTGTGCTTTCATATTTTATGTACAGTATAAAACATATATTTGCTGAAATTTGACATTTTATGTACAGCATATAATATATATTTCTTGTCCTTTGGTATTTTATGCACATCATATAATACATATTTGGTGAAATTTGATATTTTATGTACCGTATATAATATATATTTGGTGAAATTTGATATTTTTCTACAGTCTATAGTATGTGTTTGGTGTACTTTCTTATTTTATGTACAGTCTATAATATCTATTTGCTGTGCTTTCATATTTTATGCACAGTATATAATATATATTTGCTGAAATTTGATATTTTATGTACAGTATATAATACATATGTGGTGAAATTCGATATTTTATGAACAGTATATAATATATATTTGGTGAAATTTCATATTTATATACAGTATATAATATATATTTGGTGTACTTTTATATTTTATCTACATTGTATAATATGTATTTGGTGGATTTTCATATTTCATGTACTATATATAATACATATTTGCTGAAATTTGATATATTATGTACAGCATATAATATATATTTGGTGTACTTTCATATTTTATGTACAGTATATAATATATATTTGGTGTACTTTGATGTTTTATGTATAGTATATATTATATATTTGGTGAAATCTGGTGTTTAATTTACAGTATATAATATATATTTGGTGAAATCTGGTATTTTATGTACAGTATATATTATATATTTGGTGAAATCTGGTATTTTATGTATAGTATATAGTATGTATTTGGTGAAATTTGATATTATATCTACAGTATATAATATATATGTGGTGAAATTTGATATTTTATGTACTCTATATAATACATATATGGAGAACTTTGATATTTTATATACAGAATATAATATATATTTGGTGTACTTTCATATTTTATGTACAGTGTAAAATGTATATTTGGTGTACTTTCATATTTTATGTACAGTCTATAATATATATTTGGTGTACTTTCATATATTATGTACAGTGTATAATATATATTTGGTGTACTTTGATATTTTATCTACAGTATATATTATATATTTAGTAAAATTTGATATTTTATGTAAAGTATATAATATATATTTGGTGAAATTTCAGATTTTTTGTACAGTATATAAAGATATTTGGTGTACTTTCATATTTTATGTACAATATGTATTACATATTTTGTGAAATTTGATATTTTATGTACAGTATATAATATATATTTGGTGAAATTTGATATTTTATGTATAGTATATATTACATATTTTGTGAAATTTGATATTTTATGTACAGTATATAATATATATTTGGTGAAATTTGATATTATATGTACAGAATATAATATATATTTGGTGACATTTCATATTTTATGTACAGTATATAATATATATTTGGTATACTTTCATATAATATGTGCAGTGTTTAATATATACTTGGTGTACTTTCATATTTTTTGTACAGTACATAATATATATTTGGTGTACTTTGATATTTTATGTACAGTATATAATATGTATTTGGTGAAGTTTTGTATTTTATGTACAGTATATAATACATATTTGGAGAACTTTGATATTTTATATACAGCGTATAATATGTATTTGGTGTACTTTCATATTCTATGTACAGTATGTTATATACATTTGGTGTACTTTCTTGTTTCATGTACAGTATATGATATATATTTGCAGAAATTTGATATTTTTTGTTCAGTATGTAATATATATCTGGTGTACTTTGACATTTTATGTACAGTGTATAATATATATTTGCGGAAATGTGATATTTTATGTATAGTATATTATGTATATTTGGTGTATTTGATATTTTATGTACAGTATATAATAAGTATTTGATGAAATTTGATATTTTATATACAGTACATAATATATATTTGGTGAAATTTCATGTTTTATGTACAGTATATAATATATATTTGGTGTACTTTCATATTTTATGTACAGTGTTTAATATATATTTGCTGTACTTTCATATTTTAAGTACAGTACATAATATATATTTGGTGTACTGGTGTACTTTGATATTTAATATACACTATATAATATATATTTGGTGAAAATTGATACTTTATGTAAAGTAAATAATATATATTTGGTGTAATTTGATAATTTTTATACAGCATATAAAACTTATTTGGTGATATTTGCTATTTTATGTACAGTATATAATATCTATTTGCTGAAATTTGATATTTTTGTACAGTATGTAATTTATATTTGGTGTACTTTCATATTTTATGTACAGTCTTTAATATATATTTGGTGTACTCTCATATTTTATGTACAGTTTAAAATATGCATTTTGTGAAATTTGATATTTTATGTACAGTATATAATATATATTTGGAGTACTTTGATATTTTATGTATAGTATATAATTTATATTTGGTGAAATTTGATATTATATGTACAGTATATAATACATACTTGGTGAAATTTGATATTTTATGTACTGCATTTAATTTATATTTGGTGAAATTTGATATTTTATGTACAATATATACTATATATTTGGTGAAGTTTCATATTTTTTTCTACACTGTATAATATATATTTGGTGTACTTTCATATTTTATGTACAGTATATAATATATATCTGCTGAAATTTGATATTTTATGTACAGAATATAATATATATTTGGTGAACTTTGATATTTTAAGTAAAGTAAATAATATATATATGGTGTACTTTGATATTTTATGTTCATTATATATTATATATTTGGTGAAATTTGATTTTTTATGTACAGTATATAATATATATTTGGTGAAATTTGATATTTTATATATAGTATGTAATATATATTTGGTGTACTTTCATATTTTACTTACATTCTACAATATATATTTGGTGTAATTTCATATATTATTTACAGTATGTAATATATATTTGATGTACTTTGATATTTTATGTACAGTATATAACAAATATTTGTTGAAATTTGATATTGTATGTATAGTATATAATATATATTTTCTGAAATTTGATATTACTTATACAGTATACAATATATATTTTGTGAAATTTGATGTTATATGTACAGTATATAATATATATTTGGGAAAATTTGATACTTTATGTACAGTAAATAATATATAGTTTGTGTACTTTCATAATTTATGTACAGTGTATAATATATATTTGCTGTACTTTCATATTTTAAGTAGAGTATATTATAAATTTGTTGAAATTTGATATTATATGTACAGTATATAATATATATTTGGGAAAATTTGATACTTTATGTACAGTAAATAATATATTTGCTGTAATTTGATATTTTATGTACAGTATATAATATATATTTGGTGAAGTTTGATATTTTATATATAGCATATAATATATATTTGGTGAAATTTGATATTATATGTACAGTATAAAATATATATTTGGTGAAATTTGATATTTTATGTACAATATATAATACAGATTTGGACAAATTTGATATTTCCTATACACTATATAATATATATCTGGTGTACTTTCATATTTTGCATACAGTGTATAATATATATTTGGTGTACTTTCATATTTTATGTACAGTATGTAATATATATTTGCTGTACTTTGATATTTTATGTATAGTATATAATATATTTTTGGTGAAATTTGATATTTTATGCACAGTATATAATATATATTTGGTGAAATTTGATATTTTATGTACAGTATTTAATATATATTTCGTGTACTTTGATATTTTATGGACAGTATAGTATGCATTTGGTGAAGTTTGATATTTTATGTACAGTATATAATATATCTTGGTGAAGTTTGATATTTCATTTACAGCATATAATATATATTTGGAGAAATTTGATATTATATGTACATTATATAAAATATATTTGATGAAATTTGCTATTTTATGTACAGTATATAATCCATATTTGGAGAAATTTGATATTTTATATACAGTACATAATACATATTTCGTGTACTTTCATATTTTATGTACAGTGTATAATATATATTTGGTTAACTTTCATATTTTATGTACCTTATATAATATATATCTGCTGAAAATTGATATTTTACGTACAGTATATAATATATATTTAGTGTACTTTGATATTTTAAGTACATTACATGTTATATATTTGGTGTACTTTGATATTTTATGTACAGTATATAATTCATATTTGGTGTACTTTCATATTTTATGTACAGTATGTAATGTATAATTGGTGAAATTTTATACTTTATGTACATCATATAATACTTATGGTGAAATTTGATATTTTTTGTGCAGTATATAATATATATTTGGTGTAGATTCAAATATTTGTACAGTATATAATACATATTTTGTGAAATTTGATATTTTATGTACAGAATATAGTATATATTTGGTGTACTTTGATATTTTATGTACAGTATGTAATATATAATTGGTGAAATTTGATATATTATGTACAGCATATAATACTTATGGTGAAATTTGATATTTTTTGTACACTATATAATATATATTTGGTGTAGATCAATATATTTGTACAGTATATAATATATATTTGGTGAAATTTGATATTTTATGTACAGAATATACTATGTATTTGGTATACTTTGATATTTTATGTACAGTATAAAATATATATTTGGTGAAATTTGATATATTATGTACATTATATAATATACATTTGGTGAAATTTGATATTATATGTACAGTATATAATATATATTTGCTGAAATTTGATATTTTATGTACATTATATAATATATATGGTGAAGTTCGATATTTTATATACAGTATATAACATATGTTTGGTGAACTTTCAAATTTTATGTACAGTATATAAAATATATTTGGTGTACTTTCATATTTTATGTACAGTATATAATATATATTTGTTGCGTTTTGATATTTTATGTACAGTATATAATATATATTTGGTGTACTTTGATATTTTATGTACAGTATAAAATATACTTTTGGTGAAATTTGATATTTTATGTACAATATATACTATATATTTGGTGAAGTTTCATATTTTTTTCTACACTGTATAATATATATTTGGTGTACTTTCATATTTTATGTACAGTATATAATATATATCTGCTGAAATTTGATATTTTATGTACAGAATATAATATATATTTGGTGAACTTTGATATTTTAAGTAAAGTAAATAATATATATATGGTGTACTTTGATATTTTATGTTCATTATATATTATATATTTGGTGAAATTTGATTTTTTATGTACAGTATATAATATATATTTGGTGAAATTTGATATTTTATATATAGTATGTAATATATATTTGGTGTACTTTCATATTTTACTTACATTCTACAATATATATTTGGTGTAATTTCATATATTATTTACAGTATGTAATATATATTTGATGTACTTTGATATTTTATGTACAGTATATAACAAATATTTGTTGAAATTTGATATTGTATGTATAGTATATAATATATATTTTCTGAAATTTGATATTACTTATACAGTATACAATATATATTTTGTGAAATTTGATGTTATATGTACAGTATATAATATATATTTGGGAAAATTTGATACTTTATGTACAGTAAATAATATATAGTTTGTGTACTTTCATATTTTATGTACAGTGTATAATATATATTTGCTGTACTTTCATATTTTAAGTAGAGTATATTATAAATTTGTTGAAATTTGATATTATATGTACAGTATATAATATATATTTGGGAAAATTTGATACTTTATGTACAGTAAATAATATATTTGCTGTAATTTGATATTTTATGTACAGTATATAATATATATTTGGTGAAGTTTGATATTTTATATATAGCATATAATATATATTTGGTGAAATTTGATATTATATGTACAGTATAAAATATATATTTGGTGAAATTTGATATTTTATGTACAATATATAATACAGATTTGGACAAATTTGATATTTCCTATACACTATATAATATATATCTGGTGTACTTTCATATTTTGCATACAGTGTATAATATATATTTGGTGTACTTTCATATTTTATGTACAGTATGTAATATATATTTGCTGTACTTTGATATTTTATGTATAGTATATAATATATTTTTGGTGAAATTTGATATTTTATGCACAGTATATAATATATATTTGGTGAAATTTGATATTTTATGTACAGTATTTAATATATATTTCGTGTACTTTGATATTTTATGGACAGTATAGTATGCATTTGGTGAAGTTTGATATTTTATGTACAGTATATAATATATCTTGGTGAAGTTTGATATTTCATTTACAGCATATAATATATATTTGGAGAAATTTGATATTATATGTACATTATATAAAATATATTTGATGAAATTTGCTATTTTATGTACAGTATATAATCCATATTTGGAGAAATTTGATATTTTATATACAGTACATAATACATATTTCGTGTACTTTCATATTTTATGTACAGTGTATAATATATATTTGGTTAACTTTCATATTTTATGTACCTTATATAATATATATCTGCTGAAAATTGATATTTTACGTACAGTATATAATATATATTTAGTGTACTTTGATATTTTAAGTACATTACATGTTATATATTTGGTGTACTTTGATATTTTATGTACAGTATATAATTCATATTTGGTGTACTTTCATATTTTATGTACAGTATGTAATGTATAATTGGTGAAATTTTATACTTTATGTACAGCATATAATACTTATGGTGAAATTTGATATTTTTTTTGCAGTATATAATATATATTTGGTGTAGATTCAAATATTTGTACAGTATATAATACATATTTTGTGAAATTTGATATTTTATGTACAGAATATAGTATATATTTGGTGTACTTTGATATTTTATGTACAGTATGTAATATATAATTGGTGAAATTTGATATATTATGTACAGCATATAATACTTATGGTGAAATTTGATATTTTTTGTACACTATATAATATATATTTGGTGTAGATCAATATATTTGTACAGTATATAATATATATTTGGTGAAATTTGATATTTTATGTACAGAATATACTATGTATTTGGTATACTTTGATATTTTATGTACAGTATAAAATATATATTTGGTGAAATTTGATATATTATGTACATTATATAATATACATTTGGTGAAATTTGATATTATATGTACAGTATATAATATATATTTGCTGAAATTTGATATTTTATGTACATTATATAATATATATGGTGAAGTTCGATATTTTATATACAGTATATAACATATGTTTGGTGAACTTTCAAATTTTATGTACAGTATATAAAATATATTTGGTGTACTTTCATATTTTATGTACAGTATATAATATATATTTGTTGCGTTTTGATATTTTATGTACAGTATATAATATATATTTGGTGTACTTTGATATTTTATGTACAGTATAAAATATACTTTTGGTGAAATTTGATATTTTATGTACAGTATATAATATATCTGCTGAAATTTGATATTTTATGTACAGTATATAATATATATTTGGTGAAATTTGATTTTTTAAGTATAGTATATAATATATATTTGGTGAAATTTGATATTTTATGTACAGTATATAATACAGATTTGGAGAATTTTGATATTTTATGTACACTATATAATATGTATTTGGTGTACTTTCATATTTTGTGTACAGTGTATAATATATATTTGGAGTACTTTCATATTTTATGTACAGTATGTAATATATATTTGCTGTACTTTGATATTTTATGTACAGTATATAATATATTTTTGGTGAAATTTGATATTTCATATACAGTATATAATATTTATTTGGTGTACTTTCATATTTTATGTACAGTATATATTATATATGTGGTGTACTTTCATATTTTATGTACAGTATATAATATATATTTTGTGAAATTTGATATTTTATGTGCAGTATATAATTTATATTTGGGGAAATTTTTATTTTATATACAGCATATAATATATATTTAGTGTACTTTCAAATTTTATGTACAGTGTATAATATATGTTTTGTGTACTTTCGTATTTTATGTACAGTATATAATATATATTTTTTGAAATTTGATATTTTATGTACAGTATATAATATATATTTCGTGTACTTTGATATTTTATGGACAGTATAGTATGCATTTGGTGAAATTTGCTATTTTATGTACAGTATATAATCCATATTTAGAGAAATTTGATATTTTATATACAGTACATAATACATATTTCGTGTATTTTCATATTTTATGTACAGTGTATAATATATATTTGGTTTACTTTCATATTTTATGTACATTATATAATATATATCTGCTGAAAATTGATATTTTACTTACAGTATATAATATATATTTAGTGTACTTTGATATTTTAAGTACATTACATATTAAATATTTGGTGTACTTTGATATTTTATGTACAGTATATAATTCATATTTGGTTTACTTTCATATATTATGTACAGTACGTAATATATAATTGGTGAAATTTGATATTTTATGTATAGCATATAATACTTATGGTGAAATTTAATATTTTTTGTACAGTATATAATATATATTTGGTGTAGATTCATATATTTGTACAGTATATAATACATATATGGAGAAATTTGATATTTTATGTACAGAATATACTATATATTTGGAGTACTTTGATATTTTATGTACAGTATGTAATATATAATTGGTGAAATTGGATATTTTTTGTACACTATATAATATATATTTGGTGTAGATTCACATATTTGTACAATAAATTATATATATTTGGTGAAATTTGATATTTTATGTACAGAATATACTATATATTTTGTGTACTTTGATATTTTACGTACAGTGTATAGTATATATTTGGTGAAATTTGATATTTTATGCACAGTATATAATATACATTTGGTAAAATTTGATATTATTTGTACAGTGTATAATATATATTTGGTGTACTTTCATATTTTATGTACAGTGTATAATATATATATGGTAAAGTTCGATATTTTATACACAGTATATAACATATGTTTGGTGTACTTTCACATTTTATGTACAGTATATAAAATATATTTGGTGTTCTTTCATATTTTATGTACAGTATATAATATATATTTGTTTCACTTTGATATTTTATGTACAGTATATAATATATATTTGGTGTACTTTGATATTTTTTGTACAGTATATAATATACTTTTGGTGAAATTTGTTATTTTATTTACAGTATATAATATATTTGCTGAAATTTGATATTTTATGTACAGTATATAATATATATTTGGTGAAATTTGATATGTTATGTATAGTATATAATATATATTTGGTGAAATTTGATATTTTATGTACAGTATATAATACAGATTTGGAGAAATTTGATATATTATGTACAGTATATAATATATATTTGGTGTACTTTCATATTTTGTGTACAGTGTATAATATATATTTGGTGTACTTTCATATTTTATGTACAGTATGTAATATATATTTGCTGAAATTTGATATTTTATGTACAGTATATAATATTTATTTGTTGAAATTTGATATTTTATGTACAGTATATAATATATATTTGGGGAAATTTTTATTTTATATACAGCATATAATATGTATTTGGTATACTTTCATATTTTATGTACAGTGTATAATATGTGTTTTGTGTACTTTCGTATTTTATGTACAGTATATAATATATATTTGCTGAAATTTGATATTTTATGTACAGTATATAACATATAATTGGTGTATTTTGATATTTTATGTAGAGTATATAATATATATTTCTTGAAATTTGATATTTTATGTACAGTATATAATAAATATAAGGTGAAATTTCATTTTTTATGTAGAGTATATAATATATATTTGGTGAAATTTCATATTATATGTACACTATATAATATATATTTGGTGAAATTTGATATTTTATGTACAGAATATACTATATATTAGGTGTACTTAGGTATTTTATGTACAGTATATAATATATATTTGTTGAAATTTGATATTTTATGTACAGTATATAATATATTTGCTGAAATTTGATATTTTATGTAGAGTATATAATACATAGTTGGTGAAATTTGATATTTTATGTATAGTATATAATATATATTTGGAGAAATTTGATATTATTTGTACAGTATAAAATATATATTTGCTGAAATTTGATATTTTATGTATAATATATAATACAGTTTTGGACAAATTTGATATTTTATATACACTATATAATATATATTTGGTGTACTTTCATATTTTGCGTACAGTGTATAATATATATTTGGTTTACTTTCATATTTTATGTACAGTATGTAATATATATTTGCTGTGCTCTGATATTTTATGTGCAGTATATAATATATAATTGGTGAAATTCGATTTTTTATATGCAGTATATAATATTTATTTGGTGTACTTTCATATTTTATGTACAGTATATATTATATAAGTGGTGTACTTTCATATTTTATGTACAGTATATAATATATATTTGTTGAAATTTGATATTTTATGTGCAGTATATAATACATATTTGGGGAAATTTTTATTTTATATACAGCATATAATATATATTTATTGTACTTTCATATTTTACATACAGTGTATAATATATGTTTTGTGTACTTTCGTATTTTATATACAGTATATAATATATATTTGCTGAAATTTCATATTTTATGTACAGCATATAATACTTATGGTGAAATTTGATATTTTTTGTACAGTATATCATATATATTTGCCGTAGATTCATATATTTGTGCAGTATATAATATATATTTGGAGAAAATTGATATTTTATGTACAGAATATACTATATATTTGGTGTACTTTGATATTTTATGTACAGTATATAATATATATTTGGTGTACTTTGATATTTTATGTACAGTATATATTATATATTTGGTGAAATTTGATATTTTTTGTACAATATATTAATTATATTTGGTGAAATTTGATATGATAAGTACAGTACATTTTATATATTTGGTGTACTTTCATATTTTATGTACAGTATATAATAAATATTGGCTGAAATTTGATATTTTATGTACAGTATATAATTTATCTTTGGTGTACCTTCATATTTTATGTACAGTGTTTAATATATATTTGGTTTACTTTCATATGGTATGTACAGTACATAATATATATTTGGTGTACTTTGATATTTTATGTACACTATATAAAATATATTTGATGAAATTTGATGCTTTATGTACAGTATATAGAATATATTTGGTGTACTTTGATATTTTAAGTACAGTATATAATACATA
This sequence comes from Gorilla gorilla gorilla, assembly GCF_029281585.2. Classification (NCBI taxonomy): domain Eukaryota; kingdom Metazoa; phylum Chordata; class Mammalia; order Primates; family Hominidae; genus Gorilla; species Gorilla gorilla. The sequence continues at coordinate 62,437,075 of NC_073239.2, forward strand.
TTTGGTGAAATTTGATATTTTATGTACAGTATATATTATATATTTGGTGAAATTCGATATTTTTTGTACAGTATATAATATATATTTGGTGTACTTTCATATTATATGTACAATATAATATATATTTGGTGAAATTTGATATTTTATGTACAGTATATAATATATATTTGGTGAAATTTGATGTTTTATGTACAGTATATAACATATATTTGGTGAAAACTGGTATTTTATGTACAGTATATAATATATATTTGGTGAAATCTGGTATTTTATGAATAGTATATAATATATTTTTGGTGAAATTTGGTATTATATCTACAGTATATAATATATATGTGGTGAAATTTGATATTTTATGTACAATATATAATACATATTTTTAGAATTCGATATTTTATATACAGAATAAAATATATATTTGGTGTGCTTTCATATTTTATGTGCAGTGTATAATATATATTCAGTGTACTTTCATATTTTATGTACAGTCTATAATATATATTTGCTGAAATTTGATATATTATGTACTGTATATAATATATATTTGGTGTACTTTGATATTTTATGTACACTATATAATATATATTTGGTGTACTTTGATATTTTATGTACAGTATATATTATATATTTTGTGCAATTTGATATTTTTTGTACAGTATAGAATATATATTTGGTGAAATTTGATATGATAAGTACAGTATATTTTATATATTTGGTGTACTTTCATATTTTATGTACAGTATATAATAAATCTTTGCTGAAATTTGATATTTTATGTACAGTATATAATATATCTTTGGTGTACCTTCATATTTTATGTACAGTGTTTAATATATATTTGGTGTACTTTCATATTGTATGTACAGTACCTAATATATATTTGGTGTACTTTGATATTTTATGTACACTATATAAAATATATTTGATGAAATTTGATGTTTTATGTACAGTATATAGAATATATTTGGTGTACTTTGATATTTTAAGTACAGTATATAATACATATTTTGTGATATTTGATATTTTATGTACAGTATATATTATATATTTGGTGAAATTCGATATTTTTTGTACAGTATATAATATATGTTTGGTGTACTTTCATATTATATGTACAATATAATATATATTTGGAGAAATTTGATATTTTATGTACAGTATATAATATATATTTGGTGAAATTTGATGTTTTATGTACAGTATATAACATATATTTGGTGAAATCTGGTATTTTATGTACAGTATATAATATTTATTTGGTGAAATCTGGTGTTTTATGTATACTATATAATATATATTTGGTGAAATTTGGTATTATATCCACAGCATATAATATATATGTGGTGAAATTTGATATTTTATGTGCTATATATAATACATATTTTTAGAATTTGATATTTTATATACAGTATAAAATATATATTTGGTGTGCTTTCATATTTTATGTACAGTGTATAATATATATTCAGTGTACTTTCATATTTTATGTACAGTCTATAATATATATTTGCTGAAATTTGATATATTATGTACTGTATATAATATATATTTGGTGTACTTTGATATTTTATGTACAGTATATAATATATATTTGGTGTAATTTGATATTTTATGTACAGTATATATTATGTATTTGGTGAAATTTGATATTTTTTGTACAGTATATAATATATATTTGGTGAAATTTGATATGATAAGTACAGTATATTTTATATATTTGGTGTACTTTCATATTTTATGTACAGTACATAATAAATATTTGCTGAAATTTGATATTTTATGTACAGTATATAATATATCTTTGGTGTACCTTCATATTTTATGTACAGTGTTTAATATATATTTGGTGTACTTTCATATTTTATGTACAGTACATAATATATATTTGGTGTACTTTGATATTTCATGTACACTATATAAAATATATTTGATGAAATTTGATATTTTATGTACAGTATATAGTATATATTTGGTGTATTTTGATATTTTAAGTACAGTATATAATATTTATGGTGAAATTTGATACTTTAGATACAGTATATAATATATATTTGCTGTAGTTTCATATTTTATGAACTGTATGTTATATATATTTGGTGTACTTTCTTATTTTATGTACACTATATGATATATATTTGCAGAAATTTGATATTTTATGTATAGTATATAATATATATTTGGTGTATTTTGATATTTTATGTACAGTATATAATCTATATTTGGTGAAATTTGATGTTTTTTGTACAGTATATAACATATATTTGGTGAAATCTGGTATTTTTTGAACAGTATATAATATATATTTGGTGAAATCTGGTATTTTATGTATAGTATATAATATATATTTGGTGAAATTTGGTATTATATCTACAGTATATAATATATATGTGGTGAAATTTGATATTTTATGTACAATACATAATACATATTTTTAGAATTTGATATTTTATATACAGAATAAAATATATATTTGATGTGCTTTCATATTTTATGTAAACTGTATAATATATATTCAGTGTACTTTCTTATTTTATGTACAGTCTATAATATATACTTGCTGAAATTTGATATATTATGTACTGTATATAATATATATTTGGTGTACTTTGATATTTTATGTACAGTATATAATATATATTTGGTGTACTTTGATATTTTATGTACAGTATATATTATGTATTTGGTGAAATTTGATATTTTTTGTACAGTATATTAATTATATTTGGTGAAATTTGATATGATAAGTACAGTACATTTTATATATTTGGTGTACTTTCATATTTTATGTACAGTATATAATAAATATTGGCTGAAATTTGATATTTTATTTACAGTATATAATATATCTTTGGTGTACCTTCATATTTTATGTACAGTGTTTAATATATATTTGGTTTACTTTCATATTGTATGTACAGTACATAATATATATTTGGTGTACTTTGATATTTTATGTACACTATATAAAATATATTTGATGAAATTTGATGTTTTATGTACAGTATATAGAATATATTTGGTGTACTTTGATATTTTAAGTACAGTATATAATACATATTTGGTGAAATTTATTATTTTATGTACAGTATATATTATATATTTGGTGAAATTCGATATTTTTTGTACAGTATATAATATATATTTGGTGTACTTTCATATTATATGTACAATATAATATATATTTGGTGAAATTTGATATTTTATGTACAGTATATAATATATATTTGGTGAAATTTGATGTTTTATGTACAGTATATAACATATATTTGGTGAAATCTGGTATTTTATGTACAGTATATAATATATATTTGGTGAAATCTGGTATTTTATGTATAGTATATAATATATATTTGGTGAAATTTGGTATTATATCTACAGCATATAATATATATGTGGTGAAATTTGATATTTTATGTACTATATATAATACATATTTTTAGAATTTGATATTTTATATACAGTATAAAATATATATTTGGTGTGCTTTCATATTTTATGTACAGTACATAATATATATTTGTTGTACTTTGATATTTTATGTATACTATATGAAATATATTTGATGAAATTTGATATTTTATGTACAGTATATAGTATATATATGGTGTACTTTGATATTTTAAGTACAGTATATAATATATATGGTGAAATTTGATACTTCATATACAGTATATAATATATATTTGCTGTACTTTCTTATTTTATGTACAGTATGTTATATATATTTGGTGTACTTTCTTATTTTATGTGCAGTATATGATATATATTTGCAGAAATTTGATATTTTATATACAGTATATAATATATATTTGGTGAAATTGGATGTTTTATGTACGGTATATAACATATATTTGGTGAAATGTGGTATTTTATGTACAGAATAAAATATATATTTGTTGAAATTTGATATTTTATGTAAAGTATATAATATAGATTTGGTGAAATCTGGTATTTTATGTACAGTATATAATATATATTTGGTGAAACTTGATATTATAACTACAGTATATTATATATATTTGGTGTACTTTCATATTTTATGTACGGTATTTAATAAATATTTGCTGAAATTTGATATTTTATGTACAGTATATAATATACATTTGGAGAAATTTGATACTTTATGTATAGTATATAATATATATTTGGTGTACTTTCATATTTTATGTACAGTGTGTTATACATATTTGGTGTAATTTCATATTTTATGTACAGTATATAATAAATATTTGCTGAAATTTGATATTTTATGTACAGTATATAATATATATTTCATGTACTTTCATATTTTATATACAGTATAAAATATATATTTGGTGAAATTTGTTATTTTATATACAGTATATAATATATATTTGGTGTACGTCCATATTTTATGTGCAGTTTATAATATATGTTTCCTGAACTTTGATATTATATGCACAGTATATAATATATATTTTGTGAAATCTGATGTTTTTTGTATACTATATAATATATATTTGGTGAAATTTGATATTTTATGCACAGTATATAATATATATTTGGTGTACTTTCATATTTTATGTACAGTACATAATATATATTTGGTGAAATTTGATATTTTATATACAGTATATAATATATATTTGCTCTACTTTCATATTTTATGTACAGTATATAACATATATTTGGTGTACTTTCAAATTTTATGTACAGTGTATAATCTTTATTTGGTGTGTTTTCATATTTTATGTACAGTATAAAATATGTATTTGCTGAAATTTGATATTTTATGTACAGTATATAATATATATTTCGTGTGCTTTGATATTTTATGTAAAGTATATAACATATAATTGGTGAAATCTGGTATTTTATGTACACTATATAATATATATTTGGTGAAATTTGATATTTTTGTACAGTATATAATATATATTTGGTGTACTTTGATATTTTATGTACAGTATATAATATATATTTGGTGTACTTTCATATTTTATGTACAGTATACATTATATATTTGGTGAAATTCGATATTTTTTGTACACTCTATAATATATATTTGGTGTACTTTCATATTTTATGTACAGTATATAATAAATATTTGCTGAAATTTCATATTTTATGTACAATATATAATATATCTTTGGTGTACCTTCATATTTTATGTACAGTGTTTAATATATATTTGGTGTACTTTCATATTTTATGTGCAGTACATAATATATATTTGGTGTACTTTGATATTCCATGTACACTATATAAAATATATTTGATGAAATTTGATATTTTATGGACAGTATATAGTATATATTTGGTGTACTTTGATATTTTAAGTACAGTTTATAATATATATGGTGAAATTTGATACTTTATATACAGTATATAATATATATTTGCTGTACTTTCATATTTTATGTGCAGCATGTTATATATATTTGGTGTACTTTCTTATTTTATGTACAGTATATGATATATATTTGCAGAAATTTGATATTTTATGTACAGTATATAATATATATTTGGTGTATTTTGATATATTATGTACAGTATATAATATATATTTGGTGAAATTTGATATTTTATGTACAGTATATAATATATATTTGGTGAAATTTGATATTTTATGTACAGTATATAATATATATTTGGTGAAATTTGATGTTTTATGTACAGTATATAACATATATTTGGTGAAATCTGGTATTTTATGTATAGTATATCATATATATTTGGTGAAATTTGGTATTATATCTACAGCATATAATTTATAAGTGGTGAAATTTGATATTTTATGTACAGTTCATAGTATATATTTGGTGTATTTTGATATTTTAAGTGCAGTATATAATATTTACGGTGAAATTTGATACTTTATATACAGTATATAATATATATTTGCTGTAGTTTCATATTTTATGTACTGTATGTTATATATATTTGGTGTACTTTCTTATTTTATGTATAGTATATGATATATATTTGCAGAAATTTGATATATTATGTATAGTATATAATATATGTTTGGCGTATTTTGATATTTTATGTACAGTATATAATCTATATTTGGTGAAATTTGATGTTTTATGTACAGTAAATAACATATATTTGGTGAAATCTGGTATTTTATGAACGGTATATAATATATATTTGGTGAAATCTGGGAGTTTAGGTATAGTATATAATATATATTTGGTGAAATTTGGTATTATATCTACAGCATATAATATATATGTGGTGAAATTTGATATTTTATGTACAATATATAATACATATTTTTAGAATTCGATATTTTATATACAGAATAAAATATATATTTGGTGTGCTTTCATATTTTATGTACAGTGTATAATATATATTCAGTGTAATTTCATATTTTATGTACAGTCTATAATATATACTTGCTGAAATTTGATATATTATGTACAGTATATAATATATATTTGGTGTACGTTGATATTTTATGTACAGTATATAATATATATTTGGTGTACTTTGATATTTTATGTACAGTATATATTATGTATTTGGTGAAATTTGATATTTTTTGTACAGTATATAATATATATTTGGTGAAATTTGATATGATAAGTACAGTATATTTTATATATTTGGTGTACTTTCATATTTTATGTACAGTACATAATAAATATTTGCTGAAATTTGATATTTTATGTACAGTATATAATATGTATTTGGTGAAATTTGATATTTTATGAACAGTAAACAATGTATATTTTTTGTAGTTTCTTATTTTGTGTACAGTGTATAATACATATTTGGAGAAATTTGATATTTTATATACAGAATATAATATATATTTGGTGTACTTTCATATTTTATGTACAGTATATAATATATATTTGGTGTACTTTCATATTTTATGTACAGCATATAATATATATTTTGTGTACTTTGATATTTTATGTACAGTATATAATATACATTTGGTGAAATATGATATTTTATACACAGTTTATAATATATATTTGGTGTACTTTCATATTTTATGTACAGTGTATTATATATATTTGGTGTAATTTCATATTTTATGTACAATATATAATATACATTTGCTGAAATTTGATATATTATGTACTGTATATAATATATATTTGGTGTACTTTGATATTTTATGTACAGTATATAATATATATTTGGTGTACTTTGATATATTATGTACAGTATATATTATATATTTGGAGAAATTTGATATGATAAGTACAGTATATTTTATATATTTGGTGTACTTTCTTATTTTATGTACAGTACATAATAAATATTTGCTGAAATTTGATATTTTATGTACAGTATATAATATATCTTTGGTGTACCTTCATATTTTATGTACAGTGTGTAATATATATTTGGTGTACTTTCATATTTTATGTACAGTACATAATATATATTTGGTGTACTTTGATATTTTATGTACACTATATAAAATATATTTGATGAAATTTGATGTTTTATATATAGCATATAGTATATATTTGGTGTACTTTGATATTTTAAGTACAGTATATAATACATATTTGGTGAAATTTGATATTTTATGTACAGTTTATAATATGTATTTGGTGAAATTTGATATTTTTGTACAGTATATAATATATATTTGGTGTACTTTCATATTTTATGTACAGTGTTTAATATATATTTGGTGTACTTTCGAATTTTATGTACAGTATGTAATATATATTTGGTGTACTTTGATATCTTATGTACACTATATAAAATATATTTGATGAAATTGGATATTTTATGTACAGTATATAATATATATTTGGTGTACTTTGATAATTTAAGAACACTATGTAATACATATTTGGTGAAATGTGATATTTTATGTACAGCATATGATATATATTTGGTGAAATTTGATATTTTTGTACAGTATATAATATATATTTGGTGTACTTACATATTTTATGTACAGTTTATTATATATATTTGGTGTACTTTTATATTTTATGTACAATATATAATACATATTTGCTGAAATTTGATATATTATGTACTGTATATAATATATATTTGGTGTACTTTGATATTTTATGTACAGTATATTATATATTTGATGTACTTTGATATTTTATGTACAGTATATATTATATATTTGGTGAAATTTGACATTTTTGTACAGCATATAATATATATTTGGTGTACTTTCATATTATATGTACAATATAATATATATTTGGTGAAATTTGATATTTTATGTACAGTATATAATATATATTTTGTGAAATTTGATGTTTTATGTACAGTATATAACATATATTTGGTGAAATCTGGTATTTTATGTATAGTATATAATATATATTTGGTGAAATTTGGTATTATATCTACAGTATATAATATATATGTGGTGAAATTTGATATTTTATGTACAATATATAATACATATTTTAAGAATTTGATATTTTATATACAGAATAAAATATATATTTGGTGTGCTTTGATATTTTATATATAGTGTATAATATATATTCAGTGTATTTCATATTTTATGTACAGTCTATAATAAATATTTGCTGAAATTTGATATATTATGTACTGTATATAATATATATTTGGAGTACTTTGATATTTTATGTACAGTATATAATATATATTTGGTGTACTTTGATATTTTATGTACAGTATATATTATATATTTGGTGAAATTTATAATTTTTTACAGTATATAATATATATTTGGTGAAATTTGATATGATATGTACAGTATATTTTATATATTTGGTGTACTTTCATATTTTATGTACATTATATAATAAATATTTGCTGAAATTTGATATTTTATGTACAGTATTTAATATATCTTTGGTGTACCTTCATATTTTATGTACAGTGTTTAATATATATTTGGTGTACTTTCATATTTTATATACAGTACATAATATATATTTGGTGTACTTTGATATTTTATGTACACTATATAAAATATATTTGCTGAAATTTGATATTTTATGTACAGTATATAGTATACATTTGGTGTACTTTGATATTTTAAGTACAGTATATAATATATATGGTGAAATTTGATATTTTATATACAGTATATAATATACATTTTCTGGAATTTCATATTTTATGTACAGTATGTTATATATATTTGGTGTACTTTCTTATTTTATGTACAGTATATGATATATATTTGCAGAAATTTGATATTTTATGTACAGTATATAATATATATTTGGTGTATTTTGATATTTTATGTACAGTATATAATATAAATTTGGTGAAATTTGATGTTTTATGTACAGTATATAACATATATTTGGTGAAATCTGGTATTTTATGTACAGTATATAATATATATTTGGTGAAATCTGGTATTTTATGTATAGTATATAATATATATTTGGTGAAATTTGGTATTATACCTACAGTATATAATATGTATGTGGTGAAATTTGATATTTTATGTACAATATATAATACATATTTTTAGAATTTGATATTTTATATACAGAATAAAATATATATTTGGTGTGCTTTCATATTTTATGTACAGTGTATAATATATGTTCAGTGTACTTTCATATTTTATGTACAGTCTATAATATATATTTCCTGAAATTTGATGTATTATGTACTGTATATAATATATATTTGGTGTAGTTTGATATTTTATGTACAGTATATAATATATATTTGGTGTACTTTGATATTTTATGTACAGTATATATTATATATATGGTGAAATTTGATATTTTTTGTTCAGTATATAATATATATTTGGTGAAATTTGATATGATAAGTATAGTATATTTTATATATTTGGTGAACTTTCATATTTTATGTACAGTATATAATAAATATTTGCTGAAATTTGATATTTTATGTACAGTATATAATATATCTTTGGTGTACCTTCATATTTTATGTACAGTGTTTAATATATAATTGGTGTACTTTCATATTGTATGTACAGTACATAATATATATTTGGTGTACTTTGATATTTTATGTTCACTATTTAAAATATATTTGATGAAATTTGATATTTTATGTACAGTATATAGTATATATTTGGTGTACTTTGATATTTTAAGTACAGTATATAATACATATTTGGTGAAATTTGATATTTTATGTACAGTTTATAATATGTATTTGGTGAAATTTGATATTTTTGTACAGTATATAATATATATTTGGTGTACCTTCATATTTTATGTACAGTATATATTATATATTTGGTGAAATTTGATATTTTTTGTACAGTATATAATATATATTTGGTGTACTTTCATATTACATGTACAATATAATATATATTTGGTGAAATTTGATATTTTATGTACAGTATATAGTATATATTTGCTGAAATTTGATGTTTCATGTACAGTATATAATATATATTTCTTGTACTTTAATATTTTATGTACAGTATATAATATATATTTGGTGAAATCTGGTATTTTATGTACAGTGTATAATATATATTTGGTGAAATTTGGTATTATTTCTACAGTATATAATATATATGTGGTGAAATTTGATATTTTATATACAATATATAATACATATTTTTAGAATTTGATATTTTATATACAGAATAAAATATATATTTTGTCTGCATTCATATTTTATGTACAGTGTATAGTATATATTCTGTGTACTCTCATATTTTATGTACAGTCTATAATATATATTTGCTGAAATTTGATATATTATGTACTGTATATAATATATATTTGGTGTACTTTGATATATTATGTACAGTATATAATATATATTTGGTGTACTTTGATATTTTATGTACAGTATATATTATGTATTTGGTGAAATTTGATATTTTTTGTACAGTATATAATATATATTTGGTGAAATTTGATATGATAAGTACAGTATATTTTATATATTTGGTGTACTTTCATATTTTATGTACAGTATATAATATATATTTGCTGAAATTTGATATTTTATGTACAGTATATAATATATCTTTGGTGTACCTTCATATTTTATGTACAGTATGTTATATATATTTGGTGTACTTTCTTAATTTATGTACAGTATATGATATATATTTGCAGAAATTTGATATTTTATGTGCAGTATATAATATATATTTGGTGCATTTTGATATATTATGTACAGTATATAATATATATTTGGTGAAATTTGATGTTTTATGTACAGTATATAACATATATTTGGTGAAATGTGGTATTTTATGTACAGTATAAAATATATATTTTGTGAAATTTGATATTTTTTACAGTATATAATATATCTTTGGTGTACTTTCATATTTTATGTACAGTGTATAATATATATTTGGTGTACTTTCATATTTTATATACAGTATATAATACATATTTGGTGTACTTTGATATTTTATCTACAGTATATAATATATATTTGGTGAAATTTGATATTTTATGTACATTATATAATATATATTTGTTGAAATTTGATATTTTTTGTACAGTATATAATATATATTTTCTGTACTTTCATATTTTGTGTACAGTATATAATACATGATTGGTGAAATTTGATATTTTATGTAAAGTATATAATATAGATTTGGTGAAATCTGGTATTTTACGTACAGTATATAATATATATTTCGTGAAACTTGATATTATAACTACAGTATATTATATATATTTGGTGTACTTTCACATTTTATGTACAGTATGTAATAAATATTTGCTGAAATTTGATATTTTATGTACAGTATATAATATACATTTGGTGAAATTTGATATTTTATGTATAGTATATAATATATATTTGTTGTACTTTCATATATTATGTACAGTGTATTATACATATTTGGTGTAATTTCATATTTTTTATACAGTATATAATACATATTTGCAGAAATTTGAAATTTTATATACAGTATATAATATATATTTGGAGAAATTTGATATTTTTTATACAGTATATAATATATGTTTGGTGTACTTTCATATTTTATGTACAGTGTATAACATATATTTGGTGTACGTTCATATTTTATGTACAGTATATAATGTATATTTCCTGAAATTTGATATTTTACGCACAGTATTTAATACATATTTTGTGAAATCTGAAGTTTTATGTATACTATATAATATATGTTTGGTGAAATTTGATATTTTATGCACAGTATATAATATATATTTGGTGTACTTTCATATTTTATGTACAGTACCTGATATATATTTGGTTAAATTTGATTTTTTACATACAGTATATATTTTTCCTCTACTTTCATATTTTATGAACAGTATATAACATATATTTGGTGTAATTTCAAATTTTATATACAGTGTATAATGTATATTTGGTGTGTTTTCATATTTTATGTACAGTATAAAATATGTATTTGCTGAAATATGATATTTTATGTACAGCATATAATATATATTTCGTGTGCTTTGATATTTTACGTACAGCATATAATAAATATTTGATGAAATTTGATATGTTATGTGCAGTATATAATATATATTTGGTGAAATTTGATATTTTTGCACAGTATATTATATATCTTTTGTGTACTTTCATATTTTATGTACAGTCTATAATATATATTTGGTGTACTTTCATATTTTATGTACAGTATATAATATATATTTGGTGTACTTTGATATTTTATCAACAGTATATAATACATATTTGGTGAAATTTGACATTTTATGTACTGTATATAATATATATTAGGTGAAATTTGATGTTTTATGTACATTATATAACATATAGTTGGTGAAATCTGGTATTTTATGTACACTATATAATATATATTTGGTGAAATTTGATATTTTTGTACAGTATATAATATATCTTTGGTGTACATTTACATTTTATGTACAGTCTATAATATATATTTGGTGTACTTTCATATTTTATGTGCAGTATATAATATATATTTGGTGTACTTTGATATTTTATCTACAGTATATAATATATATTTGGTGAAATTTGATATTTTATGTACAGTATATAATATATATTTGGTGAAATTTGAAATTTTTTGTACAGTATATAATATATAATTGCTGTACTTTCATATTTTGTGTACAGTATACAATATGTATTTGGTGAAATTTGATATCTTATGTACAGTATATAATATATATTTGGTGAAATCTGGTATTTTATGTACAGTATATAATATGTATTTGGTGAAACTAGATATTATAATTACATTATATTATAAATATTTGGTGTACTTTCATATTTTATGTACAGTATTTAATAAATATTTGCTGAAATTTGATATTTTATTTACAGTATATAATATACATTTGGTGAAATTTGATATTTTTTTGTATAGTATACAATATATATTCGGTTAAATTTGATATTAAATGTACAGAATATAATATATATTTGGTGAAATTTCATATTTTATGTACAGTATATAATATATATTTGGTGTACTTTGATATTTTATGTACAGTATATAAAATATATTTGATGAAATTTGATATTTTATGTACAGTATATAATATATATTTGGTGTACTTTGATATTTTAACTATAGTTTATAATACACATTTGGTGAAATTTCGTATTTTATGTACAGTATATAATATATATTTGGTGAAATTTGATACATTATGTACAGTAAATAATATATATTTTTAGTAATTTCTTATTTTATTTACAGTGTTTAATATATATTTGGTGTACTTTCATATTTTATGTACAGCATATAATATATATTTGGTGTACTTTGATATTTTATGTACAGTATATAATATATATGGTGAAATTTGATACTTTACAGACAGTGTATAATATATATTTGCTGTACTTTCATATTTCAGGTACAGTATGTTATATATATTTGGTGTACTTTCTTATTTTATGTACAGTATATGATATATATTTGCAGAAATTTGATATTTTATGTACAGTATATAATATATTTTTGGTGTATTTTGATATTTTATGTACGGTATATAATATGTATTTGGTGAAATTTGATATTTTACACACAGTATATAATATATATCTGGTGTCCTTTCATATTTTATGTGCAGTATAAAATATATATTTGGTGAAATTTGATATTTAATATACAGCATATTAAATATGTTTGGTGTACTCCCATATTTTATTTACAGTGTATAATATATATTTGCTGTATGTTCATATTTTATGTATAGTATATAATATATATTTCATGAAATTTGATATTTTATGTACAGTATATAATATATATTTGGTGAAATTTGATATATTATGTACAGTAAATAATATATATTTTTTGTAATTTCTTATTTTGTGAACCGTATATAATACATATTTGGAGAAATTTGATATTTTATATACAGAATATAATATATATTTGGTGTACTTTCATATTTTATGTACAGCATATAATATATATTTTGTGTACTTTGATATTTTATGTACAGTATATAATATACATTTGGTGAAATATGATATTTTATATACAGTTTATAATATATATTTGGTGTAATTTCATATTTTATGTACAATATATAATATATATTTGATGAAATTTGATATATTATGTAGTGTATATAATATATATTTGGTGTACTTTGATATTTTATGTACAGTATATAATATATAATTGGTGTACTTTGATATTTTATGTGCAGTATATATTATATATTTGGTGAAATTTGACATTTTTTGTACGGTATATAATATATATTTGGTGAAATTTGATATGATATGTACAGTATATTTTATATATTTGGTGTACTTTCATATTTTATGTATAGTATATAATAAATATTTGATGAAATTTGATATTTTATGTACAGTATATAATATATCTTTGGTGTACCTTCATATTTTATCTTCAGTGTTTAATATATATTTGGTGTACTTTCATATTTTATGTACAGTACATAATATATATTTGGTGTACTTTCATATTTTATGTACACTATATAAGATATATTGGATGAAATTTGATATTTTATGTACAGTATATAGTATATATTTGGTGTACTTTGATATTTTAAGTACAGTATATAATATATATTAGGTGAAATTTGATATTTTATGTACAGTTTATTATATGTATTTGGTGAAATTTGATATTTTTGTACGGTATATAATATATATTTGGTGTACTTTCATATTTTATGTACAGTGTTTAATATATATTTGGTGTACTTTCGAATTTTATGTACAGTACGTAGTATATATTTGGTGTACTTTGATATTTTATGTACAGTATGTAACATATATTTGGTGCACTTTGATATTTTATGTACACTATGTAAAATATATTTGATGAAATTTGCTATTTTATGTACAATATATAATATATATTTGGTGTACATTGATATTTTGAGTACAGTATATAATACATATTTGGTGAAATTTGATATTTTATGTACAGCATATAATATATATTTGGTGAAATTTGATATTTTTGTACAGGATATAATATATATTTGGTGTACTTTCATATTTTATGTACAGTGTATTATATATATTTGGTGTAATTTCATATTTTATGTACAATATATAATATATATTTGCTGAAATTTGATATATTATGTACTGTATATAATATATATTTGGTGTACTTTGATGTTTTATGTACAGTATATAATATATATTTGGTGTACTTTGATATTTTATGTACAGTATATATTATATATTTGGTGAAATTTGATATTTTTTGTACTGTATATAATATATATTTGGTGTACTTTCATATTATAAGTACAATATAATATAAATTTGGTGAAATTTGACATTTTATGTACAGTATATAATATATGTTTGGTGTACTTTCATATTTTATGTACAGTGTATGATATATATTTGCTGAAATTTGATATTTTATGTACAGTATAAAATATATATTTGGTATACTATGATATTTTATGTACAGTATATCACATATATTTGGTGAAATTTGATATTTTATGTACAGTATAAAATACATATTTGGTATACTATGATATTTTATGTATAGTATATAATATATATTTGGTGCATTTTGATATATTATGTACTGTATATAATATATATTTGGTGAAATTTGATGTTTTATTTACAGTATATAACATATATTTGGTGAAATGTGGTATTTTATGTACAGTATAAAATATATATTTGGTGAAATTTTTTATTTTTGTACAGTATATAATATATCTTTGGTGTACTTTCATATTTTATGTACAGTGTATAATATATATTTGGTGTACTTTCATATTTTATGTACAGTATATAATATATATTTGGTGTACTTTGATATTTTATCTACAGTATATAATATATATTTGGTGAAATTTGATATTTTATGTACATTATATAATATATATTTGTTGAAGTTTGATATTTTTTTTACAGTATATAATATATATTTGCTGTACTTTCATATTTTGTGTACAGTATATAATATATGATTGGTGAAATTTGATATTTTATGTAAAGTATATAATATAGATTTGGTGAAATTTGATATTTTATGGACAGTAGATAATATATATTTGGTTTACTTTCATATTTTATGTACAGTCTATAATATATATTTGGTGTACTTTCATATTTTATGTACACTATATAATATATACTTGGTGATATTTGATAATTTTTATACAGTATATATTATATATTTGCTGTACTTTCACATTTTATGTACATTATATAATATATATTTGCTGTACTTTCATATTTTATTTAGAGTATATAACATATATTTGTTGTACTTTGATATTTTATCTACAGTATATATTATATATTTAGAGAAATTTCATATTTTATGTAAAGTATATAATATATATTTAGTGAAATTTGATATTTTTTGTACAGTATATAAAGATATTTGGTGTACTTTCATGTTTTAAGTACAGTATGTAATATATATGGTGAAATTTGATATTTTATGTACAGTATATAACATATATTTGGTGTAATCTGGTATTTTATGTACAGTATATAATATATAATTGGTGAAATTTGATATTATAAGTACAGTATATTATATATATTTGGTGTACTTTCATATTTATGTACAGAATATTATATATATTTGCTGAAATTTGATATTTTATGTACAGTGTATAATATATATTTGGTGTAATTTCATATTTTATGTACGGTATATAATATATATTTGGTGAAATTTGATAATTCTTGTAGAGTATATAAAATATATTTGGTGTACTTTCATATTTTATGTACTGTATATGATATATATTTGGTGTACTTTGATATTTCATGTACACTATATAAATTATAGTTGGTGAAATTTGATATTTTATGTACAGTATATAATATATATTTGGTGTACTTTGATATTTTAAGTACAGTATGTAATACATATTTGGTGAAATTTGATATTTTTTGTTCAGTATATAAAATATATTTGCTGTACTTTCATATATTATGTACAGTATATAATATATATGTGCTGAAATTTGATTTTTTATGTACAGTATATAATATATATCTGATGAAATTTGATATTTTATGCACACTATATAATATATACTTGGTGTACTTTCATATTTTATGTACAGTATATAATATATATTTGGTGAAATTTGGTATTTTATCTACAGTATATAATATATATTTGGTGAAATTTGATATTTTTTGTACAGTATGTAATATATATTTCGTGTACATTCATATTTTATGTACAGTATATAATATATATTTGGTGAAATTTGGTATTTTTTGTACGGTCTGTAATATATATTTGGTGAAATATGATATTTTACTTATAGTACATTCTATATATTTGGTGAAATTTGACATTATATCTACAGTATATAATATAAATTTGGTGAAATTTGATATTCTATGTACAATATGTAATATGTGTTTGGTGAAATTTGATATTTTATATACTGTATGTAATATATATTTGGTGTAGTTTCATATTTTATGTACAGTGTATAATATATATTTGGTGTACTTTCATATATTATGTACGGTATATAATATATATTTGGTGAAATTTGATAATTCTTGTACAGTACATAAAATATATTTGGTGTACTTTCATATTTAATGTACTGTATATGATATATATTAGGGGTACTTTGATATTTCATGTACACTATATAAATTATACTTGGTGAAATTTGATATTTTATGTACAGTATATAATATATATTTGGTGTACTTTGATATTTTAAGTACAGTATGTATTACATATTTGGTGAAATTTGATATTTAATGTACAGTATATAAGATATATTTGGTGAAATTTGATATTTTTGTACAGTATATAATATATATTTGGTGTACTTTCATTTTTTATATACAGTCTATAATATATATTTGGTGTACTTTCATATTTTATGTACAGTGTATAATATATATTTGGTGAAATTTGATATTTTATGTACAGTATATAACATATATTTGGGGAAATTTGTATTTTATATACATCATATAATATATAATTGGTGTACTTTCATATTTTATGTATAGTGTATAATATATATTCGGTGTACTTTCATATTTTATGTACAGTATATATTATATATTTGCTGAAATTTGATGTTTTATGTGCAGTATATAATATATATTTCGTGTACTTTAATATTTTATGTACAGTATATAATATATATTTGGTGAAACGTGATATTTTATGTACAGTATATAATATATGTTTGGTGAAATTTGTTATTTTATGTACAGTATATAATACATATGAGGTGAAATTTGATATTTTATGGACAGTAGATAATATATATTTGGTTTACTTTCATATTTTATGTACAGTCTATAATATATATTTGCTGTACTTTCATATTTTATGTACTGTGTATAACATATATTTGTTGTACTTTGATATTTTATCTACAGTATATATTATATATTTAGAGAAATTTCATATTTTATGTAAAGTATATAATATATATTTGGTGAAATTTGATATTTTTTGTACAGTATATAAAGATATTTGCGGTACTTTCAAGTTTTATGTACAGTATATAATATATATTTGGTGAAATTTGATATTTTATCTGCAGTTTATAACATATATTTGGGGAAATTTGTATTTTATATACATCATATAATATATATTTTGTGTACTTTCATATTTTATGAATAATGTATAATATATATTCGGTGTACTTTCGTATTTTATGTATAGCGTATATTATATATTTGCTGAAATTTGATGTTTTATGTACAGTATATAATACATATTTGGTGAAATCTGGTATTTTATGTATAGAATATAATATATATTTGGAGTAATTTGATATTATATCTACAGTATAAAATATATATTTGCTGTACTTTCATATTTTATGTACAGTATATAACATGTATTTGTTGTACTTTGATATTTTATCTACAGTATATATTATATATTTAGAGAAATTTGACATTTTATGTAAGGTATATAATATATATTTGGTGATATTTGATCTTTTTTGTACAGTATATAAAGATATTTGTTGTACTTTCTTATTTTATGTACAGTATATATTATATATTTGGTGATAGTTGATATTTTATGTACAGTATATAATGTATATTTGGTGAAATCTGGTATCTTATGTACAGTATATAATATATATTTGGTGAAATTTGATATTATAAGTACAGTATATTATGTATATTTGTAGTACTTTCATATTTTATGTACAGTATATATTATATATTTGCTGAAATTTGATGTTTTATGTACAGTATATAATATATATTTCGTGAACTTTAATATTTTATGTACAGTATATAATATATATTTGGTGAAATTTGACATTATATGTACAGTATATAATATATATAGTGAAATTTCATATTTTATGTACAGTATAAAATATATTTTTGGTGTACTTTCATATTTTATGTACAGTGTATAATATATATTTGGTGTACTTTCATATTTTATGTACAGTATGTAACATATATTTGGTGAAATATGATATTTTACCTGCAGTATATAATATATATTTGGTGTACTTTGGTATTTTCTTGCAGTATATAATATATATTTGGTGAAATTTGATATTTTATGTACAGTATATAATATATATTTGGTGTAATTTCATATTATATGTACAGTATATAATATAAATTTAGTGAACTTTGATATTTTATATAGATTATATAATGTATTTTTGCTCTACTTTCATATTTTAAGTACAGTCTATAACATATATTTGGTGTACTTTCATATTTTATGTGCAGTGTATAATACATTTTTGGTGTGTTTTCATATTTTATGTAGAATATAAAATATGCATTTGCTGAAATTTGATATTTTATGTACAGCATATAATATATATTTCGTGTGCTTTGATATTTTATGTACAGCATACAATACATATTTGGTGAAATTTAATATTTTTGTACAGTTTCTAATATGTATTTGGTGTACTTTCATATTTTATGTACAGTATGTAATATATATTTGCTAAAATTTGATGTTTTATGTACAGTATATACTATATATTTGTTGTACTTTCATATTTTATGTTCAGTACATAATATATATTTGGTGGAATTTGATATTTTATGCACACTATATAATATATATTAGGCGAAATTTGATATTTTATATACAGTATATATTATATGTTTGGTGTACTTTCATATTTTATGTACTGTGTATAATATATATTTGGTGTCCTCTCGTATTTTATATACAGTATATAATATATATTTGCTGAAATTTGATATTTTATGTACAGTATATAATATGTATTTTGTAAAGTTTGATATTTTATGTACAGTAAATAATATATATTTTTATGAAATTTGATATTATATCTACACTATATATTATATATTTGGTGAAATTTTATATTTTATGTACAGTATATAATATATATTTGGTGAAATTTGATATATTATATACAGTTTATAATATATATTTGGTGTACTTTCATCTTTTATGTACCGTGTATAATATATATTTGGTATACTTTCATATTTTATGTACAGTGTGTAACATATATATGCTGAAATTTGATGTTTTACGTTTAGTATATAATATATATTTGGTGTACTTTGGTATTTTCTTGCAATATATAATATATATTTGGTGAAATTTGATATTTTATGTGCAGTATATAATATATATTTTGTGAAATTTGATATTTTTTGTTCAGTATATAAAATATATTTGGTGTACTTTCATATATTATGTACAGTATATAATATATATTTGCTGAAATTTGATTTTTTATGTACAGTATATAATATATATCTGATGAAATTTGATATTTTATGCACACTATATAATATATACTTGGTGTACTTTCATAATTTATGTACTGTCTATAATATAAATTAGTGTTCTTTCATATTTCATGTACAGTATATAATATATATTTGGCGAAATTTGATATTTTATATACAGTATATAATACATATTTGGTGTACTTTTATATTTTATGTACAGTATATAATATATATTTTGTGAAATTTGGTATTTTATGTACAGTATATAATATATATTTGGTGAAATTTGATATTTTTTGTACAGTATGTAATATATATTTCGTGTACATACATATTTTATGTACAGTATATAATATATATTTGGTGAAATTTGATATTTTTTGTACGGTCTGTAATATATATTTGGTGAAATATGATATTTTACTTATAGTACATTCTATATATTTGGTGAAATTTGACATTATATCTACAGTATATAATATAAATTTGGTGAAATTTGATATTCTATGTACAATATGTAATATGTGTTTCGTGAAATTTGATATTTTATATACTGTATATAATATATATTTGGTGTAGTTTCATATTTTATGTACAGTGTATAATATATATTTGGTGTACTTTCATATATTATGTACGGTATATAATATATATTTGGTGAAATTTGATAATTCTTGTACAGTACATAAAATATATTTGGTGTACTTTCATATTTAATGTACTGTATATGATATATATTAGGGGTACTTTGATATTTCATGTACACTATATAAATTATACTTGGTGAAATTTGATATTTTATGTACAGTATATAATATATATTCGCTGAAATTTGATATTTTATGTACAGTATATAATATATATCTGGTGAAATTTGATATTTTATGTACAGTATATAATATATATTTTGTGAAATTTGATTTTCTGTTCAGTATATAAAATATATTTTTTGTACTTTCATATTTTATGTACAGTATATAATATATATTTGTGGAAATTTGATATTTTATGTACAGTATATAATATATATTTGGTGTACTTTGATATTTTATGTACAGTATATAATAAGTATGTGGTGAAATTTGATATTTTATATACAGTATATACTATATATTTGGTGTACTTTCATATTTTATGTACACTATAAAATATATATTTAGTGAAATTTGATATTTTATACACAGTACATATTATATGTTTGGTGTACTTTCATATTTTATGTACTGTGTATAATATATATTTGGTGTCCTTTCATATTTTATGTACAGTATATAATATATATTTGCTGAAATTTGATATTTTATGTACTGTATATAATATATATTTGGTGAAATTTGATATTATACCTACAGTGTATAATATAAACTTGGTGAAATTTGATATTTTATGTACAGTATGTAATATATATTTGGTGAAATTTGATATTTTATATAAAGTATATAATATATATTTGGTGTAGTTTCACATTTTTTGTACAGTGTATAATATATATTTGGTGTACTTTCACATTTTATGTACAGTGTATAAAATATATTTGGGTAGTTTCATCTTTTATGTACAGTATGTAATATATATTTGCTGAAATTTGATATTTTATGTACAGTATATAATATACATTCGGTGTACTTTGGTATTTTATGTACAGTATATAATATATGTTCCGTGAAATTTGATATTTTATGTACAGTATATAATATATATTTGCTGAAATTTGATATTTTATGTACAGTATATAATATACATTCGGTGTACTTTGGTATTTTATGTACAGTATATAATATATGTTCCGTGAAATTTGATATTTTATGTACAGTATATAATATATATTTGCTGAAATTTGATATTTTATGTACAGTATATAATATAAATCTGATGAAATTTGATATTTTTTGTACAGTATATTATATATGTTGTGAAATTTGATATTTTTTGTTCAGTATATAAAATATATTTGGTGTACTTTCATATTTATGTACAGTATGTAATATATATGGTGAAATTTGATATTTTATGTACAGTATATGATATTTATCTGATGAAATTTGATATTTTATGTACACTATATAATATATATTTGGTGTACTTTCATATTTTATGTACAGTCTATTATATAAATTAGAGTACTTTCATATTTTATGTACAGTAGTAATATATATTTGGTGAAGTTTGATATTTTATGTACAGTATATAATACATTTTTGTTGTACTTTGATATTTTATGTACAGTATATAATATATATTTGGAGAAATTTGATATTTTATGTACAGTATATAATATATATTTGGTGAAATTTGATATTATTTGCACAGTATATAATATATATTTGGTTTACATTCATATTTTATGTACAGTATGTAATATATATTTGGTGAAATTTGATATTTTATGTACGGTCTATAATATATATTTGGTGAAATTTGATATTTTATGTATAGTACATAGTATATATTTGATGAAATTTTATATTATAACCACAGTATATAACATAAATTTGGTAAAATTTGATATTTTATGTGCGGTATGTAATATATATTTGGTCAAATTTGATATTTTATATACAGTATATAATATATATTTGGTGTAGTTTCATATTTTATGTACAGTGTATAATATGTACTTATTGTACTTTCATATTGTATGTACAGTGTATAATATATATTTGGGGTAGTTTCATATTTTATGTAGAGCATGTAATATATACTTTCTGAAATTTGATATTTTATATACAGTGTATAATATACATTTGGTGTACCGTGGTATTTTATGTACGGTATATAATATATGTTTGGGGAAATTTGATGTTTTATGTGCAGTATTTAATACATATTTGCTGAAATTTGACATTTTATGTACAGTATATAATATACATCTGGCGAAATTTTATATTTTATGTACAGTATATGATATATATTTTGTGAAATTTCGTATTTTTTGTTCAGTATATAAAATATATTTCGTGTACTTTCATATTTTATGTACAGTATATAATACATATTTTGTGAAATTTGATATTTTTTGTACAGTATATAATACATATTTAGTGAAATTTGATATTTTATGTACAGTATATAATATATATTTGGTGAAACTTGATATTATAAGTACAGTACATAATATATATTTGGTGAAATTTGATATTTTTTGTACAGTATATAATATATATTTGGTGAAATTTGATATTTTATGTACAGTTTGGAATATATATTTGGTGAAAATTGATATTTTATATACAGTATATAATATATATTTGGTGTACTTTCATATTTAATGTACAGTGTATAATATAAATTTTTTGTACTTTCATATTTTATATACAGTGTATAATGTGTATTTGGGGTACTTTCATATTTTATGTACAGTATGTAATATATATTTGCTGAAATTTGATATTTTATTTACAGTATATAATATACATTTGGTGTACTTTGGTATTTTATGTACTGTATACGTATTTCATAAAACTTGATATTATATGTACAGTATATAATATATATTTGGTGAAATTTGATATTTTATGTACAGTATGTAATACATATTTGGAGAACGTTGATATTTCATATATAGAATAATAATATATATTTCGTGTACTTTCATATTTTATATTCAGTATATAGTATATATTTGGTATACTTTCATATTTTATGTACAGTGTATAATATATATTTTGTGTACTTTCATATTTTATGTACAGTGTATAATATATATTTCGTGAACTTTCATATTTTATGTAGAGTGTATAATATATATTTGGTGTACTTTCATATTTTATGTACAGTAAATATTATACATTTGGTAAAATTTTATATTTTATGTACAGCATATAATATATATTTTGTGAAATTCGATATTTTATATAAACTATATAATATTTATTTGGTGTAGTTTCATATTTTATGTACAGTGCATAATATATATTTGGAGTACTTTCATATTTTAGGTACAATATATAATATATACTTGCTGAAATTTGATATTTTATGTACAGTATATAATATATATTTGTTGTACTTTGATATTTTATATAAAGTAAATAATATATATTTGGTGTACTTTGATATTTTATGTACACTATAAATTATATATTTGGTGAAATTTGATATTTTAAACAGAATATAATATATATTTTGTGAAATTTGATATTTATGTAGAGTATATAATATATATTTGGTGTACTTTCATATTTTATGTACAGTGTATAATATATATTTGATTAAATTTGATATTTTATGTACAGTATATAATATATATTTGGTGTACTATGATATATTTTGTACAGTATATAACATATATTTGGTGAAATATGATATTTTATGTACAGTATATAATATATAATTGGTGAAATTTGATATTTTATGTACAGTGTATAATACATATTTGGAGGTTTGATAATTTATATACAGAATATAATATATATTTGGTGTACTTTCCTATTTTATGTACAGTGTATAATATATATTTGCTGTACTTTCATATTTTATGTACAGTATATAATATATATGGTGAAATTTGATATTTTTATAGAGTCTATAGTATGTATTTGGTGTACTTTCGTATTTTATGTACAGTCTATAATACATATTTGCTGTACTTTCATATTTTATGCACAGTATATAACGTATATTTGCTGAAATTAGATATTTTATGTACAGTATATAATATATATTTGGTGTACTTTGATATTTTATGTTCAGTATATAATATATATTTGGTGAAATATGATATTTTATGTACAGTATACAATATATATTAGGTAAAATTTGATATTTTATATACAGTATGTAATATATATTTGGTATACTTTCATATTTTATCTACAGTGTATTATATGTATTTGGTGTACTTTCATATTTTATGTAAAATATATAATATATATTTGCTGAAATTTGATATATTATGTACTGTATATAATATATATTTGGTGTATTTTGATATTTTACGTACTGCATATAATATATATTTGGTGGACTTTGATATTTTATGTACAGTATATATTATATATTTGGTGAAATTTGATATTTTTTTTACAGTATATAAAATATATTTGGTGTACTTTCATATTTTATGTACAGTATATAATATATATTTGGTGAAATTTGATATTTTATGTTCAGTGTATAATATATATTTGGTGAAATCTTGTATTTTATGTAGAGTATATAATATATATTTGGTGAAATTTGATATTATATGTACAGTATATAATATATATTTGGTGAAATCTGGTATTTTATGTACATTATATAATATATATTTGGTGAAACTTGATACAACTACAGTATGTTATATATATTTGGTGTACTTTCATATTTAATGTACAGTATTTATTAAATATTTGCTGAAATTTTATATTTTATGTACAGTATATAATATACATTTGGTGAAATTTGATATTTTATGTATAGTATATAATATATATTTAGTGAAATTTGATATTATATGTACAGAATATAATATATATTTGGTGAAATTTCATATTTTATGTACAGTATATAATATATATTTGGTGTCCTTTCATATTTTGTGTATGGTGTATAATATATATTTGGTGTTCTTTCATATTTTATGTACAGTACATAGTATTTATTTGGTGTACTTTTATATTTTATGAACAGTATATAATATGTATTTGGTAAAATTCGATATTTAATGTACAGTATATAATTTATATTTGGTGTACTTTGATATTTTATGTACAGTATAAAATATCTATTTGGTGTACTTTAATATTTTATGTACAATATATAATATGTATTTGGTGTACTTTGATAATTTATGTACAGTATATAATATATATTTGGTGAAATTTGATGTTTCATGTACAGCATATAATATATATTTGGTGTACTTTGATATTTTATGTACAGTATATAATACTTATTTGGTGAAATATGATATTTTATATACAGTATATCATATGTATTTGGTGAAATTTGATATTTTTGTAGAGTATATAATATATATTAGGTGTACTTTCATATTTTATGCTCAGTATATAATACATATTTGCAGAAATTTGATATGTTATGTACAGTATATAATATATATTTGTTGTACTTTGATATTTTATGTGCAGTACATAATATAAATTTGCTAAAATTTGATATTATATGTACAGTATATAATATATATTTGGTGAACTTTCACATTTTATGTAGAGTATATAATATATATTTGGTGAAATTTGATATTTTATATACAGTATATCATATATATTTGGTGTAGTTTCATATTTTATGTACTGCGTATAATATATATTTGGTGTACTTTAATATTTTATGTACAGTAAATCATATATATTTGTTGAAATTTGATATTTTATGTATTGTGTATAATATATATTTGGTGTAGTTTGATATATTATGTAAAGCACATAATATATATTTGGTGAAATTTAATATTGTATATACAGTATATAATATACATTTGGTGAAATTTTATATTTTATATACAGTATATAATATATATTTGGTGTACATTCATATTTTATGTACAGTGTATAATATATATTTGGTGTAATTTCATATTTTATGTACAGTATATAATATGTATTTGGTGTACTTTGATATTTTAGGTGCAGTGTAGAATATATATTTGGTGTACTTTGATATTTTATGTACAATATATAACGTATATTTGTTGAAATTTGATATTTTATGTACAGTATATAACATATTTGTTGAACAAATATGTATATAACAGTATATGTATATACTGTTATGTATATACAGTATATAATATGTATATACATATAAATGGACATATAAATATGTATATACAGTATATAACATATTTATGTACAGTATATAATATATATCAATTGAATTTTTTTATTTTATGTAGAGTATATATCATATATTTGGTGAAATTTAATATTGTATGTGCAGTATATAACATACATTTTTAGAAATTTGATATTATATGTACAGCATATAATATATATTCAGTGAAATTTGATATTTTATATGCAGTATATATTTGTTGAAGTTTGATATTTTTTATACAGTATATAATATATATTTGGTGTACTTTCATTTTTTATGTACAGTATATAATGTATATTTGGTGAAATTTGATATTTTATGTGCAGTAGGTAATATATATTTGGTGAAATTTGATATTTCATGTACAGTGTATAATATATAGTTGGTGTACTTTCATATTTTCTGTACTGTGTATAATATAGATTTGGTGTACCTTTACATTTTATGTACAGTATATAATATATATTTGGTGTAGTTTCATATTTTATGTACAGTGTATAAAATATATTTGGTGTAATTTCATATTTTATGTACAGTCTATAAGATATATTTGGTGTACTTTCATATTTTATGTACAGTATATAGTATATATTTGCTGAAATTTGGTATTTAATGTACAGTATATAATATATATTTGGTGAAATTTGGTATTTTATGTACAGTATATAATATAGACTTGGTGTATTTTCATATTTTATGTACAGCGTATAATATATATTTTGTGTACTTTCGTATGTTATGTACAGTATATAATACATATTTGTTGTACTTTGATATTTTATGTACAGTGTATAATATATATTTGGTGTACTTTGATATTTTATTTACACTATATAATATATATTTGGTGAAATTTGATATTTCTTGTTCAGTATATAATATATATTATATACTGAACATAAAATATCAAATTTCACCAAATATATACATATATAAGTGGTGTTCTTTCATATTTTATGTACAGTCTATACTATATATTTGGTGTACTTTGATATTTCATGTAGAGTTTATTTTATACATTTGGTGAAATTTGAAATTTTTGAACAGTATATAATATATATTTGGTGAAATTTGATATTTCATCTACAGTATATAATATATATTTGGTATAGTTTCATATTTTATGTTCAGTCTATAATATCTATTTGCTGTGCTTTCATATTTTATGCACAGTATATAATATATATTTGCTGAAATTTGATATTTTGTGTACAGTATATAATATATATTTGGTGAAATTTGATATTTTATGTGCAGTATATAATATATATTTGGTGTACTTTGATATATTATATACAGTATATAACATATATTTCGTGAAATTTTATATAGTATGAACAGTATATAATATATATTTTGTGAAATTTGATATTATATGTACAGCATATAATATAAATTTGGTGAAATTTGATATTTTATGTACAGTATATAATGTATATTTGGTGTACTTTGACATTTTATGTACACTATATAATATATATTTGGTGAAATTTGATATTTTATGTATAGTATGTATTATATGGTGTACTTTCAAATTTTATCTGCAGTATATAGTATATATTTGCAGTACTTTCAAGTTTTATGTACAGTCTACAATATATATTTGGTGTTCTTTCATATTTTTTGTAAGGTATATAATATATATTTGGTGAAATTTGATATTTTATGTGCAGTATATAATACGTATTTGGTGTAATTTGATATTTTATGTACATTATATAATATGTAATTGGTGTACTTTGATATTTTATGCACATTATATAATATATATTTGGTGAAATTTGATATTTTATGTACAGTGTATAATACATATTTGGTGAAATTTGACATTTTATATACATTATGTAATGTATATTTGGTGTACTTTCATATATAATGTACAGTGTATAAAATATATTTGGTGTACTTTCACATTTTTTGTACAATGTATAATATAATATTGGTGAATTTTGATATTTAACTACAGTATATAATATATATTAGCTGAAATTTGATATTTTATGTACAGTATATAATTTATATTTTGTCAAATTTGATATTTTAGGTATAGTGTAAAATATATATTTGGTGAAATTTGATGTTATATGCACAGTATGTAATATATATTTGGTGAAATTTGATACTTTGTATACAATATATAATATATATTTGGTGTACTTTCAAGTATTATGTACAGTATATAATATATATTTGGTGCACTCTCAGATTTTATGTACAGTATATAATATATATTTGGCGCAGTTTCTTATCTTATGTTGAGTATATGATATATATTTGGTGTACTTTCATATGTTTTGTACAGTATATAATATATATTTGGTGATATTTGATATCATATGTACAGTATATAATATATCTTTGGTGAACTTTCATATTTTATGTACAGTATATAATATATATTTCGTGAAATTTGATATTTTATATACAGTATATAACGTATATTTGGAGTACTTTCATATTTTATGTACTGTATATAATATATATTTGGTGAATTTCATATTTTATGTATAGTATATCATATATATTTCGTGTAATTTCATATTTTGTGTACAGTATATAATATATATTTGGTGTACTTTAATATTTTATGTACAGTGTATAATATATATTTGTTGAAATTTGATATTTTATGTACAGCATTTAATATATATTTGGTGAAATTTGATATTTTATATGCAGTATGTAATATATATTTGGTGTACTTTCAAATTTATCTGCCG
This sequence comes from Gorilla gorilla gorilla, assembly GCF_029281585.2. NCBI lineage: Eukaryota > Metazoa > Chordata > Mammalia > Primates > Hominidae > Gorilla > Gorilla gorilla. Next base: position 62,467,635 of record NC_073239.2, read on the forward strand.
TATATAGTATATATTTGCAGTACTTTCATATTTAATGTACAGTATATAATATATATTTGGTGTACTTTCACATTCTATGTACAGAATATAATATATAATTGCTGAAAATTCATATAATATGTACAGTATATAATATATATTTGGTGAAATTTGGTATTTTTTGTACAGTACAAAATATATATTTGGTGTACTTTCATAATTTATGTACTGTATATAATATATATTTGGTGTACTTTCATATTTTATGTACGGTATATAATATATATTTGGTGTACTTTCATATATTATGTACAGTATATACTATATTTGTACAAATTTGATGTTTTATGTGCATTATATAATATATATTTGGTGAAAATTTTCCTTTTATGTACAGCACATAAAATATATTTGGTGAAATTTGATATTTTGTATACAGTACATAATATATATTTCGTGTACCTTCATATTTTATGTACAGTGTATAATATATATTTGGTGTACTTTCATATTTTATGCATAGTATATAATATATCTTTGCTGAAATTTGATATTTTATGTACAGTATATAATATATATTTGGTGTACTTTGATATTTTATGTATACTATATAATATATACTTGCTGAAATTTGGTATTATATGTACAGTATGAAATATATATTTGGTGAAATTTGATATTTTATGTACAGTATATAATACATATTTGGTGAAATTTGATATTTTATGTACAGTATATAATGTGTATTTTTTTACTTTCATATTTTATGAACAGTCTATAATATACATTTGGTGTACTTTTATATTTTATGAACGGTATATAATATATATTTGCTGAAATTTGATATTTTATGTACAGTATATAATATATAGTTGGTGTACTTTGATATTTTATGTTCAGTGTATAATACATTTTTGGTTAAAATTTGATATTTTATATACAGTATATAATATATATTTGGCGAAATTTGATATTTTTGTACAGTATGCAAAGTATATTTGGTGTACTTTCAGATTTATGTACAGTGTATAATATATATTATGTGTACTTTCATATTTTATGTTCCATATATAATATGTATTTGGTGTACTTTGATATTTTATGTACAGTTTATAACATGTATTTGGGGAAATTTGATATTGTATGTACAGTATATAATGTATATTTTGTGAAATTTGATATTATATGTACAGCATATATTATATATTTGGTGAAATTTGATATTTTAGTTACAGTATATAATATATATTTGGTGAAATTTCATATTTTATATGCAGTATATAATATATATTTTGTGTACTTTCGTATTTTATGTACTCTGTATAATATATATTTCGTGTACTTTGATATTTTATGTACAGTGTGTGATATATATTTGCTGAAATTTGATATTTTATGTACAGTATATAATATATATTTGGTGTACTTTCATATTTTATACACTGTCTATAATATATATTTGGTGTAGTATGATATTTTATGTAGAGTATATAACATATATTTGCTGAAATTTGATGTTTTATGTACAGTATATAATATATATTTTGTGAAATTTGATATTTTATGTGTGGTATATAGTATATTTTTGGTGATATTTGATATTTTGTGTACACTATATAATATATATTTGGTTTGCTTTCACATTGTATTTAGAGTATATAATATATATTTGATGTACTTTCATATTTTATGTACAGTATATAATATATATTTGGTGTACTTCCATATATTATATACAGTATATAATATATTTGCACAAGTTTTATATTTCATATACAATATATAATACATTTTGAGAAATTTGATATTATAACATACATTTTGAGAAATTTTATATTATATGTACAGCATATAATATATATTTTGTCAAATTTGATATTTTATGTACAGTATATATTTGGTGAACTTTGATATTTTTATGCCGTATATAATATATATTTGGTGTCCTTTCATATTTATGTACAGTGTATAATATACATTTCGTGTACTTTCATATTTTATATACATGTACAGCATATAATATATATTTGGTGAAATTTGATATTTTATTTACAGTATATAATACATATTTGGTGAAATTTGATATTTTATATACAGTATATAATATATATTTGGAGTACGTTCATATTTTCTGTACTGTGTATATTATATATATGGTGAAATTTGGTATTTCATGTACAGTATATAATATATATTTTGTTTAATTTCATATTTGATGTACAGTCTATAATATATATTTGGTGCACTTTCATATTTTATGAACAGTATATAATATATATTTGCTAAAATTTAATATTTCATGTACGCTGTATAATATATACTTGGTGAAATTTGATGTTTTATGTACAGTATATAATATAAATTTTGTGTAATTTCATACTTTTTATACAGTATATAATATATATTGGGTTTACTTTCATATTTTATCTACAGTATATAATATATATTTGGTGAAATTTGATATTATAAGTACAGTCTATAATATATATTTGGTGAAATTTGATATTTTATGTACAGTATATAATATATATTTGATGAAATTTGATACATTATATTCAGTATATAATATATATTTGGTGTACTTTCATATTTTATGTACAGTATATAATATATATTTGTTGTACTTTGATATTTTATGTAGAGTTTATAACATGTATTTGGTGAAATTTGATATTGTATGTACAGTATATAATATATATGTTGGGAAATTTGATATCATATGTACAGCATATAATATACATTTGGTGAAATTTGATAATTTAGTTACAGTATATAATATATATTTGGTGAAATTTGATATTTTATATACAGTATATAATATATATTTGGTGTACTTTCATATTTAATGTACAGTGTATAATATATATTTTTTGTACTTTCATATTTTATATACAGTGTATAATGTGTATTTGGGGTACTTTCATATTTTATGTACAGTATGTAATATATATTTGTTGAAATTTGATATTTTATTTACAGTATATAATATATATTTGGTGTACTTTGGTATTTTATGTACTGTATACGTATTTCATAAAACTTGATATTATATGTACAGTATATAATATATATTTGTTGAAATTTGATATTTTATGTACAGTATGTAATACATATTTGGAGAACGTTGATATTTCATATACAGAATAATAATATATATTTCGTGTACTTTCATATTTCATATACAGTATATAGTATATATTTGGTATACTTTCATATTTTATGTACAGTGTATAATATATATTTTGTGTACTTTCATATTTTACGTACAGTGTATAATATATATTTCGTGAACTTTCATATTTTATGTAGAGTGTATAATATATATTTGGTGTACTTTCATATTTTATGTACAGTATATATTATACATTTGGTAAAATTTTATATTTTATGTACAGCATATAATATATATTTTGTGAAATTCTATATTTTATATAAACTATATAATATATATTTGGTGTAGTTTCATATTTTATGTACAGTGCATAATATATATTTGGAGTACTTTCATATTTTAGGTACAATATATAATATATACTTGCTGAAATTTGATATTTTATGTACAGTATATAATATATATTTGTTGTACTTTGATATTTTATATAAAGTAAATAATATATATTTGGTGTACTTTGATATTTTATGTACACTATAAATTATATATTTGGTGAAATTTGATATTTTATGTACAGAATATAATATATATTTTGTGAAATTTGATATTTATGTAGAGAATATAATATATATTTGGTGTACTTTCATATTTTATGTACAGTGTATAATATATATTTGATTAAATTTGATATTTTATGTACAGTATATAATATATATTTGGTGTACTATGATATATTTTGTACAGTATATAACATATATTTGGTGAAATATGATATTTTATATACAGTATATAATATATATTTGGTGACATTTGATATTTTATGTACGGTATATAATTTATATTTGCTGAAATTTGCTATTTTATGTATAGTATATAATATATATTTGCTGAAAATAGATATTTTATGTACAGTAGTAATATATAAGTGGTGAAATTTGATATTTTTTGTACAGTTTATAATATATATTTGGTGTACATTCATATTTCATGTACAGAGTATAGTATATATTTGGTGTGCTTTCATATTTTATGTACTGTATATAATATGTATTTTCTGAAATTTGATATTTTATGTACAGTGTATAATATATATGGTGAAATTTCATATTTTAGTATAGTTTATAATATATATTTGGTGAAATTTGATATTATATGTACAGTATATAATACATATTTGGTGAAATTTCATATTTTTTATACTGTATATAATATATATTTGGTGAAATTTGATATTTTATGTACAGTATATAATATATATTTGGGGAAATTTGTATTTGATATACAGCATATAATGTATATTTGGTCTAATTTCATATTTTATGTACGGAGTATAATATATATTTGGTGGACTTTCATATTTTATGTACAGTGTATAATACATATTCGGTGTACTTTTATATCTTATGTACAGTCTATAATATATATTTGGTGTACTTTCATATTTTATGAACGGGGTATAATATACATTTGGTGTACTTTGATATTTTATCTAGAGTATATATTATATATTTAGAGAAATTTGATATTTCATGCAAAGCATATAATATATATTTGGAGAAATTTGATATTTTATGTACAGTATATAATATATATTTGGTGAAATTTGATATTATAAGTACAGTACATAATATATATTTGGTGAAATTTGATATTTTATGTACAGTATATAATATATATTTGGTGAAATTTGATATTTTATGTACAGTATGGAATATATATTTGGTGAAATTTGATATTTTATGTACAGTATACAATACATTTTTGGTGCACTTTCATATTTTATGTACAGTGTTTAATATATATTTGGTGTACTTTCATATTTTATGTACAATACATAATATACATTTGGTGTACTTTGATATTTTATGTACAGTATATAATATGTATTTGGTGAAGTTTGATATTTTATGTACAGTATATAATATATATTTGCTGAAATTTGATATTATAAGTACAGTATATACTATATATTTGGTGAAATTTTATATTTTATGCACAGTATATAATATATATTTGGTGAAATTTGATATATCATATACAGTTTATAATATATATTTGGTGTACTTTCATATTTTATGTACAGTGTATAATATATATTTGGTGTACTTTCATATTTATGTACAGTATGTAACATATATTTGCTGAAATTTGATATTTTGCGTGCAGTATATAATATATATTTGGTGTACTTTGGTGTTTTCTTGCAGTATATAATATATATTTTGTGAAATTTGATGTTTTATGTACAGTATATAATATGTATTTGGTGTAATTTGATATTTTATATATAGTATATAATATATATTTGGTGAAATTTCATATTATATGTACAGTATATAATACATATATGCTGATAGTTGATATTTTAGGTACAGTGTATAATATATATTTCGTGTACTTTGATATTTTATGTACAGTATATAATATATATTTGGTGAAATCTGATATTTTATGTATAGTATATAATATATATTTGGTGAAATCTGGTATTTTATGTACAGTATATAATAAATATTTGGTGAAACTTGATATTATAACTACAGCATATTATATATATTTGGTGTACTTTCATATATTATGTACAGCATATAATATAGATTTGTTGTACTTTGATATTTTATGTACAGTATATAATATATATATGGTGAAATTTGATATTTTATATACAGTATATAATATGTATCTGGTGTAATTTCATATTTTATATACAGTATGTTATATATATTTGGTGTACTTTCTTATTTTATGTAGAGTGAATAATATATATTTGCAGAAATTTGATATTTTATGTACAGTATATAATATATATTTGGTGTATTTTGATATTTTAAGTATAGTATATAATATGTGTTTGGTGAAAGATGATATTTTATGTACAGAATATAATATATATCTGGTATACTTTCATATTTTATGTACAGTATAAAATATATATTTGGTGAAATTTGATATTTCATATACAGTATATTATATATGTTTGGTGTACTTCCATATTTTATTTACAGTGTATAATATTTATTAGGTGTTCATTCATATTTTATGTAGAGTATATAATATATATTTCCTGCAATTTGATATTTCATGTACAGTATATAATATATATTTGGAGAAATTTGATATATTATGTATAGTATATAATACATATTTGGTGAAATTAGATATAATATCTACAGTATATAATATATAATTGGTGAAATTTGATATTTTATGTACAGTGTATAATACATATTTGGAGGTTTGATAATTTATATACAGAATATAATATATATTTGGTGTACTTTCCTATTATATGTACAGTGTATAATATATATTTGCTGTACTTTCATATTTTATGTACAGTATATAATATATATGGTGAAATTTGATATTTTTGTAGAGTCTATAGTATGTATTTGGTGTACTTTCGTATTTTATGTACAGTCTATAATACATATTTGCTGTACTTTCATATTTTATGCACAGTATATAACGTATATTTGCTGAAATTAGATATTTTATGTACAGTATATAATATATATTTGGTGTATTTTGATATTTTATGTTCAGTATATAATATATATTTGTTGAAATATGATATTTTATGTACAGTATACAATATATATTAGGTAAAATTTGATATTTTATATACAGTATGTAATATATATTTGGTATACTTTCATATTTTATCTACAGTGTATTATGTGTATTTGGTGTACTTTCATATTTTATGTAAAATATATAATATATATTTGCTGAAATTTGATATATTATGTACTGTATATAATATATATTTGGTGTATTTTGATATTTTACGTACCGCATATAATATATATTTGGTGGACTTTGATATTTTATGTACAGTATATATTATATATTTGGTGAAATTTGATATTTTTTTTACAGTATATAAAATATATTTGGTGTACTTTCATATTTTATGTACAGTATATAATATATATTTGGTGAAATTTGATATTTTATGTTCAGTGTATAATATATATTTGGTGAAATCTTGTATTTTATGTAGAGTATATAATATATGTTTGGTGAAATTTGATATTATATGTACAGTATATAATATATATTTGGTGAAATCTGGTATTTTATGTACATTATATAATATATATTTGGTGAAACTTGATACAACTACAGTATGTTATATATATTTGGTGTACTTTCATATTTAATGTACAGTATTTATTAAATATTTGCTGAAATTTTATATTTTATGTACAGTATAAAATATACATTTGGTGAAATTTGATATTTTATGTATAGTATATAATATATATTTAGTGAAATTTGATATTATATGTACAGAATATAATATATATTTGGTGAAATTTCATATTTTATGTACAGTATATAATATATATTTGGTGTCCTTTCATATTTTGTGTATGGTGTATAATATATATTTGGTGTTCTTTCATATTTTATGTACAGTACATAGTATTTATTTGGTGTACTTTTATATTTTATGTACAGTATATAATATGTATTTGGTAAAATTCGATATTTAATGTACAGTATATAATTTATATTTGGTGTACTTTGATATTTTATGTACAGTATAAAATATCTATTTGGTGTACTTTAATATTTTATGTACAATATATAATATGTATTTGGTGTACTTTGATAATTTATGTACAGTATATAATATATATTTGGTGAAATTTGATGTTTCATGTACAGCATATAATATATATTTGGTGTACTTTGATATTTTATGTACAGTATATAATACTTATTTGGTGAAATATGATATTTTATATACAGTATATCATATGTATTTGGTGAAATTTGATATTTTTGTAGAGTATATAATATATATTAGGTGTACTTTCATATTTTATGCTCAGTATATAATACATATTTGCAGAAATTTGATATGTTATGTACAGTATATAATATATATTTGTTGTACTTTGATATTTTATGTGCAGTACATAATATAAATTTGCTAAAATTTGATATTATATGTACAGTATATAATATATATTTGGTGAACTTTCACATTTTATGTAGAGTATATAATATATATTTGGTGAAATTTGATATTTTATATACAGTATATCATATATATTTGGTGTAGTTTCATATTTTATGTACTGCGTATAATATATATTTGGTGTACTTTAATATTTTATGTACAGTAAATCATATATATTTGTTGAAATTTGATATTTTATGTATTGTGTATAATATATATTTGGTGTAGTTTGATATATTATGTAAAGCACATAATATATATTTGGTGAAATTTAATATTGTATATACAGTATATAATATATATTTGGTGAAATTTTATATTTTATATACAGTATATAATATATATTTGGTGTACATTCATATTTTATGTACAGTGTATAATATATATTTGGTGTAATTTCATATTTTATGTACAGTATATAATATGTATTTGGTGTACTTTGATATTTTAGGTGCAGTGTAGAATATATATTTGGTGTACTTTGATATTTTATGTACAATATATAACTTATATTTGTTGAAATTTGATATTTTATGTACAGTATATAACATATTTGTTGAACAAATATGTATATAACAGTATATGTATATACTGTTATGTATATTCAGTATATAATATGTATATACATATAAATGGACATATAAATATGTATATACAGTATATAACATATTTATGTACAGTATATAATGTATATCAATTGAATTTTTTTATTTTATGTAGAGTATATATCATATATTTGGTGAAATTTAATATTGTATGTGTAGTATATAACATACATTTTTAGAAATTTGATATTATATGTACAGCATATAATATATATTCAGTGAAATTTGATATTTTATATGCAGTATATATTTGTTGAACTTTGATATTTTTTATACAGTATATAATATATATTTGGTGTACTTTCATTTTTTATGTACAGTATATAATGTATATTTGGTGAAATTTGATATTTTATTTGCAGTAGGTAATATATATTTGGTGAAATTTGATATTTTATGTACAGTGTATAATATGTAGTTGTTGTACTTTCATATTTTCTGTACTGTGTATAATATAGATTTGGTGTACCTTCACATTTTATGTACAGTATATAATATATATTTGGTGTAGTTTCATATTTTATGTACAGTGTATAAAATATATTTGGGGTAATTTCATATTTTATGTACAGTCTATAAGATATATTTGGTGTACTTTCATATTTTATGTACAGTATATAGAATATATTTGCTGAAATTTGGTATTTAATGTACAGTATATAATATATATTTGGTGAAATTTGGTATTTTATGTACAGTATATAATATAGACTTGGTGTATTTTCATATTTTATGTACAGCGTATAATATATATTTTGTGTACTTTCGTATGTTATGTACAGTATATAATACATATTTGTTGTACTTTGATATTTTATGTACAGTGTATAATATATATTTGGTGTACTTTGATATTTTATTTACACTATATAATATATATTTGGTGAAATTTGATATTTTTTGTTCAGTATGTAATATATATTATATACTGAACATAAAATATCAAAATTCACCAAATATATACATATATAAGTGGTGTTCTTTCATATTTTATGTACAGTCTATAATATATATTTGGTGTACTTTGATATTTCATGTAGAGTTTATATTATACATTTGGTGAAATTTGAAATTTTTGAACAGTATATAATATATATTTGGTGAAATTTGATATTTCATGTACAGTATATAATATATATTTGGTATAGTTTCATATTTTATGTTCAGTCTATAATATCTATTTGCTGTGCTTTCATATTTTATGCACAGTATATAATATATATTTGCTGAAATTTGATATTTTGTGTACAGTATATAATATATATTTGGTGAAATTTGATATTTTATGTGCAGTATATAATATATATTTGGTGTACTTTGATATATTATATACAGTATATAACATATATTTCGTGAAATTTTATATAGTATGAACAGTATATAATATATATTTTGTGAAATTTGATATTATATGTACAGCATATAATATAAATTTGGTGAAATTTGATATTTTATGTACAGTATATAATGTATATTTGGTGTACTTTGACATTTTATGTACACTATATAATATATATTTGGTGAAATTTGATATTTTATGTATAGTATGTATTATATGTTTGGTGTACTTTCAAATTTTATCTGCAGTATATAGTATATATTTGCAGTACTTTCAAGTTTTATGTACAGTCTACAATATATATTTGGTGTACTTTCATATTTTTTGTAAGGTATATAATATATATTTGGTGAAATTTGATATTTTATGTGCAGTATATAATACGTATTTGGTGTAATTTGATATTTTATGTACATTATATAATATGTAATTGGTGTACTTTGATATTTTATGCACATTATATAATATATATTTGGTGAAATTTGATATTTTATGTACAGTGTATAATACATATTTGGTGAAATTTGACATTTTATATACATTATGTAATGTATATTTGGTGTACTTTCATATATAATGTACAGTGTATAAAATATATTTGGTGTACTTTCACATTTTTTGTACAATGTATAATATAATATTGGTGAATTTTGATATTTTATCTACAGTATATAATATATATTAGCTGAAATTTGATATTTTATTTACAGTATATAATTTATATTTTGTCAAATTTGATATTTTAGGTATAGTGTAAAATATATATTTGGTGAAATTTGATGTTATATGCACAGTATGTAATATATATTTGGTGAAATTTGATACTTTGTATACAATATATAATATATATTTGGTGTACTTTCAAGTATTATGTACAGTATATAATATATATTTGGTGAACTCTCAGATTTTATGTACAGTATATAATATATATTTGGCGCAGTTTCTTATCTTATGTTGAGTATATGATATATATTTGGTGTACTTTCATATGTTTTGTACAGTATATAATATATATTTGGTGATATTTGATATCATATGTACAGTATATAATATATCTTTGGTGAACTTTCATATTTTATGTACAGTATATAATATATATTTCGTGAAATTTGATATTTTATATACAGTATATAACGTATATTTGGAGTACTTTCATATTTTATGTACTGTATATAATATATATTTGGTGAATTTCATATTTTATGTATAGTATATCATATATATTTCGTGTAATTTCATATTTTGTGTACAGTATATAATATATATTTGGTGTACTTTAATATTTTATGTACAGTGTATAATATATATTTGTTGAAATTTGATATTTTATGTACAGCATTTAATATATATTTGGTGAAATTCGATATTTTATATACAGTATGTAATATATATTTGGTGTACTTTCAAATTTATCTGCCGTATATAGTATATATTTGCAGTACTTTCATATTTAATGTACAGTATATAATATATATTTGGTGTACTTTCACTTCTATGTACAGAATATAATATATAATTGCTGAAAATTCATATAATATGTACAGTATATAATATATATTTGGTGAAATTTGGTATTTTTTGTACAGTACAAAATATATATTTGGTGTACTTTCATAATTTATGTACTGTATATAATATATATTTGGTGTACTTTCATATTTTATGTACGGTATATAATATATATTTGGTGTACTTTCATATATTATGTACAGTATATAATATATTTGTACAAATTTGATGTTTTATGTGCGTTATATAATATATATTTGGTGAAAATTTTCCTTTTATGTACTGCGTATAAAATATATTTGGTGAAATTTGATATTTTGTATACAGTACATAATATATATTTCGTGTACCTTCATATTTTATGTACAGTGTATAATATATATTTGGTGTAGTTTGATATTTTATGTACATTATATATTATATATTTGGTGAAATTTGATATTTTTTGTACAGTATATAATATATATTTGGTGTACATTCATACTATATGAAGAATATAATATATATTAGGTGAAATTTGATATTTTATGTTCAGCATATAATATATATTTGGTGAAATTTGATATTTTTGTACAGTATATAATATATATTTGGTGTACTTTCATATTTTATGTACAGTGTATTATATATATTTGGTGTACTTTCATATTTTATGTACAATATATAATATATATTTGCTGAAATTGATATATTATGTACTGTATATAATATGTATTTCGTGTACTTTGATATTGTATGTAGAGTATATAATATATATTTGGTGTACTTTGATGTTTTATGTACAGTATATATTATATATTTGGTGAAATTTGATATTTTTTGTACAGTATATAATATATATTTGGTGTACTTTCATATTATATGTACAATATAATATATATTTGGTGAAATTTGATGTTTCATGTACAGTATATAACATATATTTGGTGAAATCTGGTATGTTTTGTACAGTATATAATATATATTTGGTGAAATCTGGTATTTTATGTACAGTATATAATATATATTTGGTGAAATTTGGTATTATATCTACAGTACATAATATATATGTGGTGAAATTTGATATTTTATGTACAATGTATAATACATATTTTTAGAATTTGATATTTTATATACAGAATAAAATATATAATTGGTGTACTTTCATATTTTATGTACAGTATATAATAAATATTTGCTGAAATTTGATATTTTATGTACAGTATATAATATATCTTTAGTGTACCTTCATATTTTATGTACAGTGTTTAATATATATTTGGTGTACTTTCATATTTTATGTACAGTACATAATATATATCTGGTGTAATTTGATATTTTATGTACACTATATAAAATATATTTGATGAAATTTGATATTTTATGTACAGTATATAGTATATATTTGGTGTACTTTGATATTTTAAGTACAGTATATAATATATATGGTGAAATTTGCTACTTTATATACAGTATATAATATATATTTGCTGTACTTTCATACTTTATGTACAGTATGTTATATATATTTGGTGTACTTTCTTATTTTATGTACAGTGTATGGTATATATTTGCAGAAATTTGATATTTTATGTACAGTATATAATATAAATTTGGCGTATTTTGATATTTTATGTACAATATATAATTTGTATTTAGTGAAATTTGATATTTTATACACAGTATATAATATATATCTGGTGTCCTTTCATATTTTATGTGCAGTATAAAATATATATTTGATGAAATTTGATATTTCATATACAGCATATTAAATATGTTTGGTGTACTTCCATATTTTATTTATGGTGTATAATATATATTTGCTGTATGTTCATATTTTATGCAGAGTATATAATATATATTTCCTGAAATTTGATATTTTATGTACACTATATAAAATATATTTGATGAAATTTGATATTTTATGTACAGTATATAATATATATTTGGTGTAGTTTGATATTTTAAGTACAGTATATAATACATATTTGGTAAAATTTTATATTTTATGTACAGCATAAAATATATATTTGGTGAAATTTGATATTTTTGTACAGTATTTAACATATATTTCGTGTACCTTCATATTTTATGTACAGTGTTTTATATATATTTGGTGTACTTTCATATTTTATGTACAATATATAATATATATTTGCTGAAATTTGATATGTTATGTACTGTATATAATATATATTTGGTGTACTTTGATATTTTATGTATAGTATATAATATATATTTGGTGTACTTTGATATTTTATATACAGTATATAATATATATTTGGTGTACTTTGATATTTTATGTACAGTATATAATATATATTTGGTGAAATCTGGTATTTTATGTACAGTTTATAATATATATTTGGTGAAACTTGATATTATAACTACATTATATTATAAATGTTTGGTGTACTTTTATATTTTATGTACAGTATATAATATATATTTGCTGAAATTTGATATTATATGTACAGTATATAATATAAGTTTGGTGTAATTTGATATTTTATGTATAATATATAATATATATTTGGTGAAATTTGATATTATATGTACAGAATATAATGTATATTTGGTGAAATTTCATATTTTATTTACAGTATATAATATATATTTGGTGTCCTTTCATATTTTGTGTACGGTGTTTTATATATATTTGGTGTTCTTTCAAATTTTATGTACAGTACATAGTATTTATTTGGTGTACTTTTATATTTTATGTACAGTATATAATATGTATTTGGTAAAACTCGATATTTAATGTACTGTATATAATTTATATTTGGTGTACTTTGATATTTTATGTACAGTATAAAATATCTATTTGGTGTACTTTACTATTTTATGTACAATATATAATATGTATTTGGTGTACTTTGATAATTTATGTACAGTATATAATATATATTTGGTGAAATTTGATGTTTCATGTACAGTATATAATATATATTTGGTGTACTTTGATATTTTATGTACAGTGTATAATAATTATTTGGTGAAATTTGATATTTTATATACAGTATATAATATGTAATTGGTGAAATTTGATATTTTTGTACAGTATATAATATATATTAGGTGTACTTTCATATTTTATGTACAGTATATAATATATATTTGCAGAAATTTGATATTTTATGTACAGTATATAATATATATTTGTTGTACTTTGATATTTTATGTGCAGTATATAATATAAATTTGCTAAAATTTGATATTATATGTACAGTATATAATATATATTTGGTGAACTTTCACATTTTATGTAGAGTATATAATATATATTTGGTGAAATTTGATATTTTATATACAGTATATCATATATATTTGGTGCAGTTTCATATTTTATGTACTGCGTATAATATATATTTGGTGTACTTTAATATTTTATGTATAGTAAATCATATATATTTGTTGAAATTTGATATTTTATGTATTGTGTATAATATATATTTGGTGTAGTTTGATATATTATGTAAAGCACATAATATATATTTGGTGAAATTTAATATTATATGTACAGTTTATAATATATATTTGGTGAAATTTGATATTTTATGTACAGTAAATAATATACATTTGGTGAAATTTTATATTTTATATACAGTATATAATATATATTTGGTGTACATTCATATTTTATGTACAGTGTATAATATATATTTGGTGTAATTTCATATTTTATGTACAGTATATAATATATATTTGGTGTACTTTGAAATTTTAGGTGCAGTGTAGAATATATATTTGGTGTACTTTGATATTTTATGTACAATATATAACGTATATTTGTTGAAATTTGATATTTTATGTACAGTATATAACATATTTGTTGAAATTTGATATTATATGTACAGTATATAACATATATCAAGTGAATTTTTTTATTTTATGTAGAGTATATATCATATATTTGGTGAAATTTAATATTGTATGTGCAGTATATAACATACATTTTTAGAAATTTGATATTATATGTACAGCATATAATATATATTCAGTGAAATTTGATATTTTATGTACAGTATATATTTGTTGAACTTTGATATTTTTTATACAGTATATAATATATATTTGGTGTACTTTCATTTTTTATGTACAGTATATAATATATATTTGGTGAAATTTGATATTTTATGTGCAGTTGGAAATATATATTTGGTGAAATTTGATATTTCATGTACAGTGTATAATATATAGTTGGTGTACTTTCATATTTTTTGTACTGTGTATAATATAGATTTGGTGTATCTTCACATTTTATGTACAGTATATAATATATATTTGGTGTAGTTTCATATTTTATGTACAGTGTATAAAATATATTTGGTGTAATTTCATATCTTATGTACAGTCTATAAGATATATTTGGTGTACTTTCATATTTTATGTACAGTATATAGTATATATTTGCTGAAATTTGGTATTTTATGTACAGTATATAATATATATTTGGTGAAATTTGGTATTTTATGTACAATATATAATATAGACTTGGTGTATTTTCATATTTTATGTACAGTGTATAATATATATTTGGTGTACTTTCGTATGTTATGTACAGTATATAATACATATTTGGTGAACTTTGATATTTTATGTACAGTGTATAATACATATTTGGTGTAATTTGATATTTTATGTACACTATATATTATATATTTGGTGAAATTTGATATTTTTTGTTCAGTATATAATATATATTATATACTGAACATAAAATATCAAAATTCCACCAAATATATACATATATAAGTCTTGTTCTTTCATATTTTATGTACAGTATATAATATATATTTGGCGAAATTTGATATTTCATGTACAGTATATAATATATATTTGGTATAGTTTCATATTTTATGTTCAGTCTATAATATCTATTTGCTGTCCTTTCATATTTTATGCACAGTATATAATATATATTTGCTGAAATTTGATATTTTGTGTACAGTATATAATATATATTTGGTGAAATTTGATATTTTATGTGCAGTATATAATATATATTTGGTGTACTTTGATATTTTATATACAGTATATAACATATATTTGGTGAAATTTTATATAGTATGAACAGTATATAATATATATTTTGTGAAATTTGATATTATATGTACAGCATATAATATAAATTTGGTGAAATTTGATATTTTATGTACAGTATATAATGTATATTTGGTGTACTTTGACATTTTATGTACACTATATAATATATATTTGGTGAAATTTGATATTTTATGTATAGTATGTATCATATGTTTGGTGTACTTTCAAATTTTACCTGCAGTATATAGTATATATTTGCAATACTTTCAAGTTTTATGTACAGTCTACAATATATATTTGGTGTACTTTCATATTTTTTGTACGGTATATAATATATATTTGGTGAAATTTGATATTTTATGTGCAGTATATAATACGTATTTTGTGTAATTTGATATTTTATGTACATTATATAATATGTAATTGGTGTACTTTGATATTTTATGCACATTATATAATGTAAATTTGGTGAAATTTGATATTTTATGTACAGTGTATAATATATATTTGGTGAAATTTGACATTTTATATACATTACGTAATGTATATTTGGTGTACTTTCATATATAATGTACAGTTTATAATATATATTTGGTGTACTTTCATATTTTTTGTACAATATTTAATACAATATTGGTGAATTTTGATATTTTATCTACAGTATATAATATATATTAGCTGAAATTTGATATTTTATGTACAGTATATAATTTATATTTTGTCAAATTTGATATTTTAGATATAGTGTAAAATATATATTTGGTGAAATTTGATGTTATATGCACAGTATGTATATATATTTGGTGAAATTTGATACTTTGTATACAATATATAATATATATTTGGTGTACTTTCATGTATTATGTACAGTATATAATATATATTTGGTGCACACTCAGATTTTATGTACAGTATATAATGTATATTTGGCGCAGTTTCATATTTTATGTTGAGTATATGATATATATTTGGTGTACTTTCATATGTTTTGTACAGTATATAATATATATTTGGTGATAATTGATATCATATGTACAGTGTATAATATATCTTTGGTGTACTTTCATATTTTATGTACAGTATATAATATATATTTCGTGAAATTTGATATTTTATATACAGTATATAATGTATATTTGGAGTACTTTCATATTTTATGTACAGTATATAATATATATTTGGTGTACTTTCATATTTTATGTATAGTATATCATATATATTTCGTGTAATTTCATATTTTGTGTACAGTATATAATATATATTTGGTGTACTTTAATATTTTACATACAGTGTATAATATATATTTGCTGAAATTTGATATTTTATGTACAGTATATAATATATATTTGGTGAAATTTGATATTTTATATACAGTATGTAATATATATTTGGTGTACTTTCAAATTTATCTGCCGTATATAGTATATATTTGCAGGACTTTCATATTTTATGTACAGTATATAATATATATTTGGTGTACTTTCACATTCTATGTACAGAATATAATATATAATTGCTGAAAATTCATATATTATATACAGTATATATATACATATATACATATATGTACAGTATATAATACAGTATATAATATACAGTATATAATATATACAGTATATATTACAGTATATAATATATACAGTATATAATACAGTATATAATATATACAGTATATAATATATATTTGGTGAAATTTGATATTTTTTGTACAGTACAAAATATATATTTGGTGTACTTTCATAATTTATGTACTGTATATAATATATATATGGTGTACTTTCATATTTTATGTACGGTATATAATACATATTTGGTGTACTTTCATATATTATGTACAGTAAATAATATATTTGTACAAATTTGATGTTTTATGTGCATTATATAATATGTATTTGGTGAAAATTTTCCTTTTATGTACAGCATATAAAATATATTTGGTGAAATTTGATATTTTGTATACAGTACATAATATATATTTCGTGTACTTTCATATTTTATGTACAGTGTATAATATATATTTGGTGTACTTTCATATTTTATGTATAGTATATAATATATATTTGCTGAAATTTGATATTTTATGTACAGTATATAATATATATTTGGTGTACTTTGATATTTTATGTATACTATATAATATATATTTGCTGAAATTTGGTATTATATGTACAGTATGAAATATATATTTGGTGAAATTTGATATTTTATGTACAGTATATAATACATATTTGGTGAAATTTGATATTTTATGTACAGTATATAATGTATAATTTTTACTTTCATATTTTATGAACAGTCTATAATATATATTTGGTGTACTTTTATATTTTATGAACGGTATATAATATATATTTGCTGAAATTTGATATTTTATGTACAGTATATAATATATAGTTTGTGTACTTTGATATTTTATGTTCAGTGTATAATACATTTTTGGTTAAAATTTGATATTTTATATAGAGTATATAATATATATTTGGCGAAATTTGATATTTTTGTACAGTATACAAAGTATATTTGGTGTACTTTCAGATTTATGTACAGTGTATAATATATATTATGTGTACTTTCATATTTTATGTACCATATATAATATATATTTGGTGTACTTTGATATTTTATGTACAGTTTATAACATGTATTGGGAAATTTGATATTGTATGTACAGTATATAATGTATATTTTGTGAAATTTGATATTATATGTACAGCATATATTATATATTTGGTGAAATTTGATATTTTAGTTACAGTATATAATATATATTTGGTGAAATTTGATATTTTATATGCAGTATATAATATATATTTGGTGTACTTTCGTATTTTATGTACTCTGTATAATATATATTTCGTGTACTTTGATATTTAATGTACAGTATGTGATATATATTTGCTGAAATTTGATATTTTATGTACAGTATATAATATATATTTGGTGTACTTTCATATTTTATACACTGTCTATAATATATATTTGGTGTAGTATGATATTTTATGTAGAGTATATAACATATATTTGCTGAAATTTGATGTTTTATGTACAGTATATAATATATATTTTGTGAAATTTGATATTTTATGTGTGGTATATAGTATATTTTTGGTGATATTTGATATTTTGTGTACACTATATAATATATATTTGGTTTGCTTTCACATTGTATTTAGAGTATATAATATATATTTGATGTACTTTCATATTTTATGTACAGTATATAATATATATTTGGTGTACTTTCATATATTATATACAGTATATAATATATTTGCACAAGTTTTATATTTCATATACAATATATAATACATTTTGAGAAATTTGATATTATAACATACATTTTGAGAAATTTTATATTATATGTACAGCATATAATATATATTTTTTCAAATTTGATATTTTATGTACAGTTTATATTTGGTGAACTTTGATATTTTTATGCCGTATATAATATATATTTGGTGTACTTTCATATTTAATGTACAGTGTATAATATACATTTCGTGTACTTTCATATTTTATATACATGTACAGCATATAATATATATTTGGTGAAATTTGATATTTTATTTACAGTATATAATACATATTTGGTGAAATTTGATATTTTATATACAGTATATAATATGTATTTGGTGTACTTTCATATTTTATGTACTGTGTATATTATATATTTGGTGAAATTTGGTATTTCATGTACAGTATGTAATATATATTTGGTTTACTTTCATATTTTATGTACAGTCTATAATATATATTTGGTGCTCTTTCATATTTTATGAACAGTATATAATATATATTTGCTAAAATTTAATATTTCATGTACGCTATAAAATATATACTTGGTGAAATTTGATGTTTTATGTACAGCATATAATATAAATTTTGTGTAATTTCATACTTTTTATACAGTATATAATATATATTGGGTTTACTTTCATATTTTATCTACAGTATATAATATATATTTGGTAAAATTTGATATTATAAGTACAGTATATAATATGTATTTGTTGAAATTTGATATTTTATGAACAGTATATAATATATATTTGATGAAATTTGATACATTATATTCAGTATATAATATATATTTGGTGTACTTTCATATTTTATGTACAGTATATATTATATATTTGTTGTACTTTGATATTTTATGTAGAGTTTATAACATGTATTTGGTGAAATTTGATATTGTATGTACAGTATATAATATATATGTTGGGAAATTTGATATCATATGTACAGCATATAATATATATTTGGTGAAATTTGATAATTTAGTTACAGTATTTAATATATATTTGGTGAAATTTGATATTTTATATACAGTATATAATATAGATTTGGTGTACTTTCACATTTTAAGTACAGTATATAATATATATTTGGTGTACTTTCATATTTTATGTACAGTGTAAAATATATATTTGGTGTACTTTCATATTTTATGTACAGTATATGATATATATTTGCTGAAATTTGATATTTTATGCACAGTATATAATATATATTTGGTGTATTTTCATATTTTATGTACAGTGTATAATATATATTTGGTGTACTTTTATATTTTATGTATAGTATATAATATATGTTTGCTGAAATTTTATGTACAGTATATAATATATATTTGGTGTACTTTCATATTTTATGTCCTCTGTATAATATATACATCATGTACTTTGATATTTTATGTACAGTATGTTATATATATTTGATGAAATTTGATATTTTATGTGCAGTATATAATATATATTTGATGTACTTTGATGTTTTATGTACACTATATAATATATATTTGGTGAAATTTGATATTTTATGTACAGTATATTATATATTTGGTGAAATTTGATATTATATGTACAGTATATAATATATATTTGGGTTACTTTCATATTCTATCTACTGTGTATAATATATATTTGGTGTACTTTCATGTTGTATGAACAGTATTTAATATATATTTGCTGAAATTTGATATTTTATGTACAGTATATAATATATATTTGGTGAAATTTGAGGTTTTATGAATAGTATATAATATAAATTTGGTGAAATTTCATACTTTTTGTAAAGTACATAATATATTTTGTGTACTTTCATATTTTATGTACAGTATATAATAAAAATTTTGTGAAATTTTATATTATAAGTACAGTATATAATATATATTTGGTGAAATTTGATATTTTATGTTCTGCATATAAAATATATTTGGTGAAATTTGATACTTTATATTCACTATATAATATATATTTGGTGTACTTTCATATTTTATATGCAGTGTATAATATATATTTGGTGTATTTTCATATTTTATGTACAGTATATAATATATATATGCTGAAATTCGATGTTTTATGTACAGTGTGTAATATATATTTGGTGAAATTTGATATTTTATGTACAGTATATAATATGAATTTGGTGTGCTTTGATACTTTATGTACAGTATATAATATATATTCGGTGAAACTTGATATTTTATGTACAGTATATAATACATATTTGGTGTACTTTCACATTTTATGTACAGTCTATAATATATATTAGGTGTACTTTCCTATTTTATGTACAGTATATAATATATAATTGCTGAAATTTGATATTTTATGTACAGTAAACAATATATATTTCGTGTACTTTGATATTTCTTGTACAGTATATAATATATATTTGGTGTACTTTCATATTTTATGTATAGTATATAATATATGTTTGGTGAAATTTGATATTTTATGTACAGTATATAACATGTATTTGGTTTATTTTGATTTTTCATGTACAGTGTATAATATTTATTTGGTGTACTTTGATATTTTTTGTAAAGTATTTAATAAATATTTGGTGAAATTTGATATAAAATGTTCAGTGTATAATATGTGTTTGGTGAAATTTGTTATTTTATGTACAGTATATAATAAATATTTGGTGACATTTGATATTTTATGCCCAGTATATAATACATATTTGGTGTAGTTTCATATTTTATGTATAGTGTATAATATATATTTGGTGTACTTTCATATTTTATGTACAGTATATAATATATATTTGGTGAAATTTGATATTATATGTACAGTATATAACATATATTTGATGAAATTTGTTATTTTATGTACAGTATATAATATATATTTGGTGAAATTTGATATTTTATATACAGTATATAATATATATTTGGTGTACTTTCATATTTTATGTACAGTGCATAATATATATTTGGTTTACTTTAATATTTTATGTACAATATATAATATATATCGGCTGAAATTTGATAATTTATGTACAGTATATAATACATATTTGGTGTACTTTCATATTTTATGTACAGTACATAGTATTTATTTGGTGTACTTTTATATTTTATGTACAGTATATAATATGTATTTGGTAAAATTTGATATTTATTGTACAGTATATAATTTACATTTGGTGTACTTTGATATTTTATGTACAGTATAAAATATCTATTTGGTGTACTTTGATATTTTAAGAACAGTATATAATACATATTTGGTGAAATTTGATATTTTATGTACAGTAAATAATATATATTTTGTGTATTTTCTTATTTTATTTTCAGTGTATAATATATATTTGGTGTACTTTCATATTTTATGTACAGCATATAATATAGATTTGGTGTACTTTGGTATTTTATGTACAGTATATAATATATATATGGTGAAATTTGATATTTTATATGCAGTATATAATAAGTATCTGGTGTACTTTCATATTATATATACAGTAGGTTATATATATTTGGTGTACTTTCTCATTTTATGTACAGTATATAATATATATTTGGTGTACTTTGATATTTTATGTACAGTATATACTATGTATTTGGTGAAATTTGATATTTTATATACAGTATATAATATATATCTTGTGTTCTTTCATATTTTATGTACAGTATAAAATATGTGTTTGGTGAAATTTGATATTTCATATACAGTATATTATATATGTTTGGTGTACTTCTGTATCTTATTTACAGTGTATAATATATATTTGCTGTATGTTCATATTTAATGTAGAGTATATAATATATATTTCCTGAAATTTGATAAATATATCTTATATACTGTGCAAAAACTATCAAAGTACACCCAACATATATTAATCACTGCAAATGAAAAATCAAAATAAACCAAATACATGTTATATACTGTACATAAAATATCGAATTTCACCAAACATATATTATCTACTTTACATAAAATATGAAAGTACACCAAATATATATTATATACTGTACAAGAAATATCAAAGTATACGAAATATTTTTATTTTATATACAGCATACAATATATATTTCGCATACTTTCATATTTTATGTGCAGTGTATAATATATATTTGGTGTACTTTCATATTTTATGTACGGTATATAATATATATTTGGTGAAATTTGATATTTTTTGTTCAGTATATAACATATATTTGATGTACTTTGATATTTTATGTACAGTATAAAATATAAATTTCGTGTACTTTGATATTTTACGTACCGTAAAATATACATTTGGTGAAATTTGATATTTTAAGTACAGTATATAATATATATTTGCTGAAGTTTGATATTTTATTTACTGCATATAATATATATTTGGTGAAATTTGATATTTCATACACAGAATATAATATATATTTCGTGTACTTTCATATTTTATGTACAGTATATAATATATATTTGGTGAAATTCGATATTTTATGTACAGTAAATAATATATATGTGGTGAAATTTGATATTTTATATACAGTATATAATACTGTACATATTTCAAATTTCACCTAATAAGTATTATATAGTATACATAAAATATCAAATTTCACCAAATGTATATTACATACTGTACATAAAATATCATAGTTCCCAAATGTATATTATACACTGCACATAAAATATGAATGTATTCCAAGAATATTCTACAAACCTTATATAAAATACCAGATTTCTCTAAATATATATTATATACTGCAGATATAATAATAAATTTCACCAAATATATAATATATACTATACTTAAAATATCAAATTTCACCAAATATATATTATATACTGTACATATAATATGAAATTTCACTAAATATATATTAAATACTGTGCATAAAATATCAAATTTCACCAAATATATATTATATTCTGTACATAAAATACCAAATTTCAACAAATATATATTATATACTGTACATAAAATATGAAAGTACAAAAATATAAATTATATACTGTACAAAAAATATCAAATTTCACCAAATATATATTATATACTGTACATAAAATATGAAAGTACACCAAATATATATTATACACCATTCATAAAATATGAAAGTACACCACATATATACTAAATACTGTACAAAAAATATCAAATTTCACCAAATATATCTTATATAATGTACATAAAATATCAAAGTACACCAAATATATATTATTCACTGTACATAAAAAATCAAAATACACCAAATATATGTTATATACTGTACATAAAATATCAAATTTCACCAAACATATATTATATACTGAACATAAAATATGAAAGTACAACAAATATATATTATATACTGTACAAAAAATATCAAAGTACACGAAATATATAATATATACTGTACATAAAATATCAAATTTCAGCAAATATATATTATATACTGTACATAAAATATGAAAGTACACCTAATATATATTATATACTGTATATAAAATACAAAATTTCACCTAATATGTATTATGTACTATTCATAAAATATCAAATTTCACCAAGTGTATATTATATACTGTACATAAAATATCATAGTAAACCAAATGTATATTATACACTGTACATAATATATGAAAGCATAAAAATATATTTTATATACCTTATATAAAATACCTGATTTCTCTAAATATATATTATACACTGCACATATAATAACAAATTTCACCAAATATATACTATATACTATACATAAAATATCAAATTTCACCACATATATATTATATACTGTGCATAAATTATCAAATTTCAGCAAATATATATTATATACTGTACATAAAATATCAAATTTCACCAAATGTATATTATATACAGTACATAAAATATCAAACTACACCAAATATATATTATAAACTGTGCAGAAAATATCAAATTTCACCAAATATATATTATATACTGTACATAAAATAAGAAAGTACACCAAATAAGTACTATATACTGTACAAAAATTATGAAATTTCACCAAATATATGTTATATAATGTTCATAAAATATGAACAGTATTTGTGCAAATATATTATATACTGTATATAATATATGACAGTACACCAAATATATATTATATACTGTACATAAAATATGAAAGTACATCAAATATATATTATATACTCTAAATACAATGTGAAAGCAAACCAAATATATATTATATAGTGTACACAAAATATCAAATATCACAAAAAATATACTGTATACCACACATAAAATATCAAATTTCACAAAATATATATTAGATACTGTACATAAAACATCAAATTTCATCAAATATATGTTATATACTCTACATAAAATATCATACTACATCAAATATATATTATAGACAGTGTATAAAATATGAAAGTACACCAAATATATATTATATACTGTACATAAAATATCAAATTTCAGCAAATATATAACACATACTGTACATAAAATATCAAAGTACACGAAATATATATTATACAGAGTACATAAAATACGAAAGTACACCAAATATATATTATATACTGCATATAAAATATCAAATTTCACCAAATATATATTATATACTGTAACTAAAATATCAAATTTCACCAAATATATAATATATGCTGTACATATAATATCAAATTTCACAAAATATACATTATATACTGTACATACAATATCAAATTTCCCCAAATACATGTTATAAACTGTACATATAATATCAAAGTACACCAAATACATATTATATATGGTACATAAAATATGAAAGTACACATAATATATATTATGCACTGTACATAAATCTGAAAGTACACGAAATATACTTTGCATACTGTACAAAAATATCAAATTTCGCCAAATATATACTATATACTGTATATAAAATATCAAATTTTATCCAAAAATGTATTATACACTGAACATAAAATATCAAAGTACACCAACTATATATTATATACTGTACATAAAATATCAAATTTCAGCAAATATATATTATATACCGTTCATAAAATATAAAAGTACACCAAATATATATTATAGACTGTTCCTAAAATATGAAAGTAAAAAAATATACATTATATACTGTACATAAAATATCAAATTTCACCAAATATATATTTCATAATGTACATATAATACCAAATTTCAGCAAATATGTATTATATAGAATACAT
The DNA here is from genome assembly GCF_029281585.2 of Gorilla gorilla gorilla. Classification (NCBI taxonomy): domain Eukaryota; kingdom Metazoa; phylum Chordata; class Mammalia; order Primates; family Hominidae; genus Gorilla; species Gorilla gorilla. The sequence goes on from NC_073239.2 coordinate 62,494,576, forward strand.
AAAATATCAAAGTACACCAAATATATATTATATACTGTACATAAAATATCAAATTTCAGCAAATATATATTATATACTGTACATAAATATGAAAGTACACCAAATATATATAATATACTGTACTTATAATATCAAATCTCACCAAATATATATTATGTACTGTACATAAAATATGAAAGTACACGAAATATATATTATGTACTGTATACAAAATATCAAATTTCACCAAATATATTTTATATACTGTACATAAAAGGAAAATTTTCACCAAATATATATTATATAATGCACATAAAACATCAAATTTGTACAAATATATTATATACTGTACATAATATATGAAAGTACACTAAATATATATTATATACCGTACATAAAATATGAAAGTACACCAAATATATATGATACACAGTACATAAATTATGAAAGTACACCAAATACATATTTTGTACTGTACAAAAAATATCAAATTTCACCAAATATATATTATATACTGTACATAAAATATGAAAGTCCTGCAAATATATACTATATACGGCAGATAAATTTGAAAGTACACCAAATATATATTACATACTGTATATAAAATATCAAATTTCACCAAATATATATTATATACTGTACATAAAATATCAAATTTCAACAAATATATATTATACACTGTACATAAAATATTAAAGTACACCAAATATATATTATATACTGTACACAAAATATGAAATTACACGAAATATATATGATATACTATACATAAAATGTGAAAGTACACCAAATATATATTATATACTGTACATAAAATATGAAAGTACTCCAAATATACATTATATACTGTATATAATATATCAAATTTCACCAAATATATATTATATACTGTACATAAAATATGAAAGTACACCAAAGATATATTATATAGTGTACATATGATATCAAATATCACCAAATATATATTATATACTGTACAAAACATATGAAAGTACACCAAATATATATCATATACTCAACATAAAATATGAAACTGCGGCAAATATATATTATATACTGTACATAAAATCTGAGAGTGCACCAAATATATATTATATACTGTACTTAAAACATGAAAGTACACCAAATATATATTATATATTGTATACAAAGTACCAAATTTCACCAAATATATATTACATACTGTGCATATAACATCAAATTTCACCAAATACATATTTTACACTATACCTAAAATATCAAATTTGACAAAATATAAATTATATACTGTACATAAAATATCAAATTTCAGCTAATATATATTATATACTGTAGTTAAATATCAAAATTCCCCAATATTATATTATACATTGTACAAAAAATATGAAAGTTCACCAAATATATTTTATACACTGTACGATATATATGAAAGTACACCAAATATACATTACATAATGTATATAAGATGTCAAATTTCACCAAATATATATTATACACTGTACATAAAATATCAAATTTCACCAAATATATATTATATAATGTGCATAAAATATCAAAGTACACCAATTACATATTATATAATGTACATAAAATATCAAATTACACCAAATACGTATTATACACTGCACATAAAATATCAAATTTCACCAAATATATTTTATATACTGTACATAAAAGGAAAATTTTCACCAAATATATATTATATAATGCACATAAAACATCAAATTTGTACAAATATATTATATACTGTACATAATATATGAAAGTACACTAAATATATATTATATACCGTACATAAAATATGAAAGTACACCAAATATATATTATATACAGTACATAAATTATGAAAGTACACCAAATACATATTTTGTACTGTACAAAAAATATCAAATTTCACCAAATATATATTATATACTGTACATAAAATATGAAAGTCCTGCAAATATATACTATATACGGCAGATAAATTTGAAAGTACACCAAATATATATTACATACTGTATATAAAATATCAAATTTCACCAAATATATATTATATACTGTACATAAAATATCAAATTTCAACAAATATATATTATACACTGTACATAAAATATTAAAGTACACCAAATATATATTATATACTGTACACAAAATATGAAATTACACGAAATATATATGATATACTATACATAAAATGTGAAAGTACACCAAATATATATTATATACTGTACATAAAATATGAAAGTACTCCAAATATACATTATATACTGTATATAATATATCAAATTTCACCAAATATATATTATATACTGTACATAAAATATGAAAGTACACCAAAGATATATTATATAGTGTACATAAGATATCAAATATCACCAAATATATATTATATACTGTACAAAACATATGAAAGTACACCAAATATATATCATATACTCAACATAAAATATGAAACTGCGGCAAATATATATTATATACTGTACATAAAATCTGAGAGTGCACCAAATATATATTATATACTGTACTTAAAACATGAAAGTACACCAAATATATATTATATATTGTATACAAAGTACCAAATTTCACCAAATATATATTACATACTGTGCATATAACATCAAATTTCACCAAATACATATTTTACACTATACCTAAAATATCAAATTTGACAAAATATAAATTATATACTGTACATAAAATATCAAATTTCAGCTAATATATATTATATACTGTAGTTAAATATCAAAATTCCCCAATATTATATTATACATTGTACAAAAAATATGAAAGTTCACCAAATATATTTTATACACTGTACGATATATATGAAAGTACACCAAATATACATTACATAATGTATATAAGATGTCAAATTTCACCAAATATATATTATACACTGTACATAAAATATCAAATTTCACCAAATATATATTATATAATGTGCATAAAATATCAAAGTACACCAATTACATATTATATAATGTACATAAAATATCAAATTACACCAAATACGTATTATACACTGCACATAAAATATCAAATTTCACCATATATATATTATATACCGTACAAAAAATATGAAAGTACACCAAATATATATTGTAGACTGTACATAAAACTTGAAAGTACTGCAAATATATAATATATACTGCAGATAAAATTTGAAAGTACACCAAACATATAATACATACTATACATAAAATATCAAATTTCACCAAATATATATTATACACTGTACATAAAATATGAAAGTACACCAAATATATATTATAGACTGTATATAAAAAATGAAAGTACACGAAATATATATTATATACTGAACAAAAATACCAAATTTCACCAAATATATCTTATATACTGTACATTAAATATCAAATTTCACCAAATATGTAATACATACTGTACTTAAAATATCAAAGTACACCAAATATATATTATATACTATACATAAAATATCAAATTTCACCAAGTATAATTTATATAGTGTACATGAAATATCAAAGTACCCCAAATATATATCATATACAGTACATAAAATATGAAAGTACACCAAATATATTTTATGTACTGTACAAGAATTATCAAATTTCACCAAATATATATTATATACCGTACATAATATATGAAAGTACACCAAATATATATTATACACTGTACATAAAATATCTAATTTCACCAATTATATATTATATACTTGTCATAAAACATCAAATTTCACGAAATATATATTATATACTTTACATAAAATATCAGCTTCCAGGAAATATATACAATATACTGCACATAAAATTTGAACGAACACCAAATATATGGTATACACTGGACATAAAATATGAAAGTACACCAAACATATATTGTATAATGTATATAAAACAACAAATTTCACCAAATATATATTTTATACTGTACATAAAATATCAAAGTACACCAAATATACATTATATGCTGTATATAAAATATGAAAGTACACCAAATATATATTATAGACAGTACATAAAATATGAAAGTACACCAAATATATATTATATACTGTACAAAAATATCAAATTTCACCAAATATATATTATATGCTGTACATAAAATATCAAATTTCACCAAATATGTATTATATACTGTACTTAAAATATCAAAGTACACCAAATATATTTTATATACTGTACATAAAATATCAAAGTACACCAAATATATATTATATACTGTACATAAAATATCAAATTTCACCAAGTATAATTTATATAGTGTACATGAAATATCAACGTACACCAAATATATATCAAATACAGTACATAAAATATGAAATTACACCAAATATATTTTATATACTCTACAAGAACTATCAAATTTCACCAAATATATATTATATACCGTACATAAAATATGAAATTACACCAAATATATATTATACACTGTACATAAAATATCAAATTTCAGCAAATATATATTATATACTGTACATAAATATGAAAGTACACCAAATATATATAATATACTGTACTTATATCAAATTTCACAAAATATATATTATATACTGTACAAAAAATATCAAATTTCACCAAATATATAATATATACTGTACATAAAATATCAAAGTACACCAAATATATATTATATACTGTACATAAAATATCAAAGTACACCAAATATATATTATACAGTACATAATATATCAAATTTCAGCAAATATATATTATAGACTGTATATAAAATATGAAGGTGCACTGAATATATATTATACACTGTACATAAAATATGAAAGCACACCAAATATATATTTTATTCTGTATATAAAATATAAAATTCTAAAAATATGTATTATATATTGTACATAAAATATCAAATTTCACCACATATATATTATATACTGTAGATATAATACGAAATTTCACCAAATATATATTATATACTATACATAAAATACCAGATTTCACCAAATATATATTATAAACTGTACATAAAATACCAGATTTCACCAAATATATGTTCTATACTGTACATAAAAGATCAAATTTCACCAAATATATATTATATACTGTACATAAAATATCAAATTTCACCAAATATATATTATATTGTACATATAATATTAAAGTACATCAAATATATATTATATACTGTACAAAAAATATCAAATTTCACCAAATATATAATATATACTGTACATAAAATATCAAAGTACACCAAATATATATAATATACTGTACATAAAATATCAAATACACGAAATGTATATTATATACAGTACATAATATATCAAATTTCAGCAAATATATATTATATATTGTACATAAAATATGAAAGTACACCAAATATATATAATACACTATACATAAAATATGAAGGTACACGAAATATATGTTAAATACTGTACAAAAATATCAAATTTCACCAAATATATATTATATGCTGTACATAAAATATCAAATTTTACCAAATATGTATTGTATACTGTACTTAAAATATCAAAGTACACCAAATATATATTATATACTGTACATAAAATATCAAATTTCATCAAATATATTTTATATAGTGTACATAAAATATCAAATTTCAGGAAATATATATTATATACTCTACATAAAATATGAACGTACAGCAAATATATATTATACACTATAAATAAAATATGGAAGTACACCAAACATATTTAATATGCTGTATATGAAATATCAAATTTCATCAAACATATATTTTATACTGCACATAAAATATGAAAAGACACCAGATATATATTATATACTGTGTATAAAATATCAAATTTCACTAAATACAAATTATATATTGTACATAAAATATCAAAATACACCAAATATATATTATATACTGTACATAAAATATCAAATTTCTGGAAATATATATCATATACTGTACATAAAATAAGAAAGTACACCAAATATATATAACATACTGTACATAAAATATGAAATTACAGCAAATATATATTATATACTGTATATGAAGTAGCAAATTTCACCATATATATTATATACTGTACTTAAAATATCAAAGTACACCAAATATATACTATATACTGTAAATAAAATATCAAATTTCATCAAATATATTTTATATAGTGTACATAAAATATCAAAGTACACCAAATATATACTATGTACTGTAAATAAAATATGAAAGTACACCAAATATATATTAAACACTGTACATAAAATATGAAGGTACACCAAAGATATATTATATACTGTACATAAAATACCAAATTTCAGCAAATATTTATTATATACTGTACATAAAATATGAAAGTACACCAAATATATATTTTATTCTGTATTTAAAATATCAAATTCTAAAAATATGTATTTTATAATTTACATAAAATATCAAATTTCACCACATATATATTATATGCTGTAGATATCATACCAAATTTCACCAAATATATATTATATACTATACATAAAATACCAGATTTCACCAAATATATATTATATACTGTACATAAAATACCAGATTTCACCAAATATATGTTATATACTGTACATAAAACATCAAATTTCACCAAATATATATTATATTGTACATATAATATGAAAGTGCACCAATTATATATTATATACTGTACAAAAAATATCAAATTTCACCAAATATATAATATATACTGTACATAAAACATCAAAGTACACCAAATATATATTATATACTCTACATACAATATCAAAGTACACGAAATACATATTATATACAGTACATAATATATCAAATTTCAGCAAATATATATTATATATTGTACATAAAATATGAAAGTACACCAAATATATATAATACACTGTACATAAAATATGAAAGTACACCAAATATATATTATATACTGCACAAAAATATCAAATTTCACCAAATATATATTATATGCTGAACATAAAATATCAAATTTCACCTAATATATATTATATTGTACATATAGTATGAAAGTACACCAAATATATATTATATACTGTACAAAAAATATCAAATTTCACCAAATATATAATATATACTGTACATAAAATATCAAACTACACCAAACACATATTATATACTGTATATAAAATATGAAAGTACACGAAATATATATTATATAGAGTACATAATATATCAAATTTCAGCAAATATATATTATATATTGTACATAAAATATGAAATTGCACCATATATATTATATACTGTACATAAAATATGAAATTAGACCAAAAATATATTATATACTGTATATAAAATATCAAATTTCACCTAACATATATTATATACTGTACATAAAATATGAAAGTACACCAAATATATAATATGTACTGTACATAAATTATGAAAGTACACCAAATATACATTATATACTGTATATAAAATACCAAATTTAACCAAATATATATTATATACTGTACATAAAATATCAAAGTACACCAAATATATATTTTATAGTGTACATAAAGTATCAAATTTCACCAAATATATATTATATACTGTACATAAAATATCGAATTTCACCAAATATATATTATATACTGTACGTAAAATATCAAACTACACCAAAAATATAATCTATACTGTACATAAAATATCAAATTTCTGCAAATATATATTATATTCTGTACATAAAATATGAAAGCACACCAAATATATATTATCTACTTTACATAAAATATGAAATTTCTCTAAATATATAATATATACTGTCGATAAAATATCAAAGTACAACTAATATATGTTATATACAGTACATAAAATATGAAAATACAGCAAATATATATTATAGACTGTACATAAAATATGAAAGTAAACCAAATATATATTATCTACTGTCCATAATATATCAAATTTCACCTCATATGTATTATATACTGTACATAAAACATCAAATTTCAACAAAAATATATTATATACTGTACATAAAATATCAGATTTCACCAAATATATGTTATATACTGTACATAAAATATTAAAGTACACGAAATATATATTATATACTGCACATAAAACATCAAATTTCAGCAAATATATAATATATACTGTACATAAAATATGAAAGTACACCGAATATATATTATACAGTATACATAAAATATGAAAGTACACCAAATATATATTATATGATGTATACAAAGTACAAATTTCCCCAAATATATGTTATATACTGTACATAAAATATCAAATTTCACCAAATATGTATTGTATACTGTACGTAAAATATCATCGTATACAAAATACATATTTTATACTGTACATAAAATATAAAAGTATACCAAATACATATTATATACTGTACATAAAATATGAAAGTGCACCAAATATATATTATAGACTGTATATAAAAATTGAAAGTACACCAAATATATATTATATACTGTACGAAAATATCAAATTTCACCAAATATATCTTATGTACTGTACATTAAATATCATACTTCACCATATATGTATTACATACTGTACTTAAAATATCAAAGTACACCAAATATATATCATATACAGTACATAAAATATGAAAGTACACCAAATTTATTTTATGTACTGTACAAGAATTATCAAATTTCACCAAATAGATATTATATACCATACATAATATATGAAAGTACACCAAATATATATTATACACTGTACATAAAATATCAAATTTCAACAAATATATATTATATACTATTCATAAAACATCAAATTTCACCAAATATATATTATATACTTTCCATAAAATATCAATTTTCAGGAAATATATACAATATACTGTACATAAAACTTGAACGAACACCAAATATATGTTATAGACTGTACATAAAATATGAAAGTACACCAAATATCTATTATATACTGTACAAAAATATCAAATTTCACCAAATATTTATTATATACTGTACATAAAATATCAAATTTCACCAAATATGTATTATATACTGTAGTTAAAATATCAAATTACACCAAATATATATTATACACTGTACATAATTTATCAAAGTACACCAAAGAAATATTATATACTGCACATAAAATATCAAAGTGCACCAAATATATATTATATACTGTACATAAAATATCAAATTTCACCAAATGTATATGACTGTATATAGTATAATGTACATAAAATATGAAAGTACACCAGATATATAATATACTATACATAAAATATCAAATTTCATGAAATCTATTTTATATACTGTACATAAAATACCAAAGTACCCCAAATATATATTATATGCTGTACATAAAAAATGAAAGTACACCAAATATATATTATAGACTGTACATAAAATATGAAAGTACACCAAATATATATTATATAGTGTAGAAATATATCAAATTTCACCAAATATATATTATATACTATACATAAAATATCAAATTTCACCAAATATTTATCATATACTGTACTTAAAATATCAAAGTACTCCAAATAAATATTATATACTGTACATAAAATATCAAATTTCATCAAATATATTTTATATATTGTACATAAAATATCAAATTGCCCAAATATATATTATATACTGTACATAAAATATCAAAGTACACCATATATATATTACAAACTGTACATAAAATATGAAAGTACACCAAATATGTATTATACACTGTACATAAAATATGAAAGTACACCAAATATATATTATATACTGTACATAAAATATGAACTTTCACAAAATCTATATTATATACTGTACATATAATATCAAATTCCATCAAATATATATTGTATACTATACATAAAATGTCAAATTTCACCAAATATATATAATATAATGTACATAAAATATCAAATTTCAGCAAATATATATTATATACTGTACATAAATATGAAAGTACACCACATATATATCAGATACTGTACTTATAATATCCAATTTCACCAAATATATATTATATATTGTACAAAAAATACCAGATTTCACCAAATATATACTATATACTGTACATAAAATATCATATTTCACCAAATACATATTACATACTGTACATAAATCATGAAAGTACATCAAATATCTTTATATACTGTACAAAAAATATCAAATTTCACCAAATATATATAATATTCTGTACTTATAATATCAAATTTCACCAAATATTTATTATATACTGTAAATAAAGTACCGGATTTCACCAGATATATATTTTATACTGTACATAAAATTCCAAATTTCACCAAATATATATTAGGTACTATACTTATAATATCAAATTTCACAAAATATTTATTATACACTGTACATAAAATATGAAAGTACAACAAATGTATATGATATATTGTACAAAAAGTATGAAATCTCACCAAATGTATATTATATACTGTACATAAAACATCAAATTTCACCAAATATATATTATATACTGTACATAAAATATCAAATTTCACCACATATATATTATGTACTGTAGATATAATATCAAATTTCACCAAATATGTATTATATACTATACATAAAATATCAAATTTCACCAAATATATATTATATACTGTACATAAAATATGAAATTTCAGGAAATATATATTATATACTCTACATTAAATATGAACATACAGCAAATATATATTATACACTGTAAATAAAATACAGAAGTACACCAAACATATATAATGTACTGTATATGAAATATCAAATTTCACCAAACACATGTTTTATACTGTACATAAAATATGAAAGTACACAAGATATATATTATATACTGTATATAAAATATCAAATTTCACCAAATACATAGTATATACTGTACATAAAATATCAAAGTACACCAAATATATATTATATACTGTACATAAAATAAGAAAGTACACCAAATATATATAACATACTGTATATAAAATATGAAAGTACACCAGATACATATTATATACTGTATATAAAATATCAAATTTCACCATATATATATTATATACTGTACTTAAAATATCAAAGTACACCAAATCTATATTATATGCTGTACATAATATATGAAAGTACACCAAATATATATTATACGCTGTACATAAAATATCAAATTTCACAAAATATATATTATATACTATTCATAAAACATCAAATTTCACCAAATATATATTATATACTTTACATAAAATATCAAATTTCAGGAAATATATACTATATACTGTACATAAAATTTGAACGTACACCAAATATGTGTTATACACTGTACATAAAATATGAAAGTACACCAAACATATATTGTATACTGTATATAAAACAACAAATTTCACCAAATATATATTTTATACTGTACATAAAATATCAAAGTACACCAAATATACATTGTATGCTGTATATAAAATATGAAAGTACACCAAATATATATTATAGACTGTATATAAAATATGAAAGTACACCAATTATATATTATGTACTGTACAAAAATATCAAATTTCACCAAATATATATTATATACTGTACATAAAATATCAAATTTCACCAAATATGTATTATATACTGTACTTAAAATATGAAAGCACACCAAATATATATTATACACTGTACATAAAATATCAAATTTCATCAAATATATTTTATATAGTGTACATAAAATATCAATGTACACCAAATATATATTATATACAGTACATAAAATGTCAAAGTACACCAAATATATATTAAAAAATGTACATAAAATATGAAAGTACACCAAATATATATTATACACTGTACATAAAATATCAAAGTACACCATATATATTGTATGCTGTATATAAAATATGAAAGTATAACAAATATATATTATTGACTGTACATAAAATATGAAAGTACACCAAATATATATTATATACTGTATATAAAATTTCAAATTTCACCAAATATATATTATATACTGTACATAAAATTCCAAATTTCACCAAATATATATTAGGTACTACACTTATAATATCAAATTTCACAAAATATTTATTATACACTGTATATAAAATATGAAAGTACACAAAATGTATATGATATATTGTACAAAAAGTATGAAATCTCACCAAATGTATATTATATACTGTACATAAAACATCAAATTTCACCAAATATATATTATATACTGTACATAAAATATCAAATTTCACCATATATATATTATATACTGTAGATATAATATCAAATTTCACCAAATATGTATTATATACTATACATAAAATATCAAATTTCACCAAACATATATTATATACTGTACATAAAATATCAAATTTCAGGAAATATATATTATATACTCTACATTAAATATGAACATACAGCAAATATATATTATACACTGTAAATAAAATACAGAAGTACACCAAACATATATAATATACTGTATATGAAATATCAAATTTCACCAAACACATATTTTATACTGTACATAAAATATGAAAGTACACAAGATATATATTATATACTGTATATAAAATATCAAATTGCACCAAATACATAGTATATACTGTACATAAAATATCAAAGTACACCAAATATATATTATATACTGTACATAAAATAAGAAAGTACACCAAATATATATAACATACTGTATATAAAATATGAAAGTACACCAGATACATATTATATACTGTATATAAAATATCAAATTTCACCATATATATATTATATACTGTACATAAAATATCAAAGTACACCAATTCTGTATTATATGCTGTACATAATATATGAAAGTACACCAAATATATATTATACGCTGTACATAAAATATCAAATTTCACAAAATATATATTATATACTATTCATAAAACATCAAATTTCACCAAATATATATTATATACTTTACATAAAATATCAAATTTCAGGAAATATATACTATATACTGTACATAAAATTTGAACGTACACCAAATATGTGTTATACACTGTACATAAAATATGAAAGTACACCAAACATATATTGTATACTGTATATAAAACAACAAATTTCACCAAATATATATTTTATACTGTACATAAAATATCAAAGTACACCAAATATATATTGTATGCTGTATATAAAATATGAAAGTACACCAAATATATATTATAGACCGTACATAAAATATGAAAGTACACCAAATATATATTATGTACTGTACAAAAATTTCAAATTTCACCAAATATATATTATAAACTGTACATAAAATATCAAATTTCACCAAATATGTATTATATACTGTACTTAAAATATGAAAGCACACCAAATATATATTATACACTGTACATAAAATATCAAATTTCATCAAATATATTTTATATAGTGTACATAAAATATCAATGTACACCAAATATATATTATATACAGTACATAAAATGTCAAAGTACACCAAATATATATTAAAAAATGTACATAAAATATGAAAGTACACCAAATATATATTATACACTGTACATAAAATATCAAAGTACACCAAATATATATTGTATGCTGTATATAAAATATGAAAGTACACCAAATATATATTATTGACTGTACATAAAATATGAAAGTACACCAAATATATATTATATACTGTACATAAAATTTCAAATTTCACCAAATATATATTATATACTGTACATAAAATTCCAAATTTCACCAAATATATATTAGGTACTACACTTATAATATCAAATTTCACAAAATATTTATTATACACTGTACATAAAATATGAAAGTACACAAAATGTATATGATATATTGTACAAAAAGTATGAAATCTCACCAAATGTATATTATATACTGTACATAAAACATCAAATTTCACCAAATATATAATATACTGTACATAAAATATCAAATTTCACCACATATATATTATATACTGTGGATATAATATCAAATTTCACCAAATATGTATTATATACTATACATAAAATATCAAATTTCACCAAATATATATTATATACTGTACATAAAATATCAAATTTCAGGAAATATATATTATATACTCTACATTAAATATGAACATACAGCAAATATATATTATACACTGTAAATAAAATACAGAAGTACACCAAACATATATAATATACTGTATATGAAATATCAAATTTCACCAAACACATATTTTATACTGTACATAAAATATGAAAGTACACAAGATATATATTATATACTGTATATAAAATATCAAATTGCACCAAATACATAGTATATACTGTACATAAAATATCAAAGTACACCAAATATATATTATATACTGTACATAAAATAAGAAAGTACACCAAATATATATAACATACTGTATATAAAATATGAAAGTACACCAGATACATATTATATACTGTATATAAAATATCAAATTTCACCATATATATATTATATACTGTACATAAAATATCAAAGTACACCAAATCTGTATTATATGCTTTACATAATATATGAAAGTACACCAAATATATATTATACGCTGTACATAAAATATCAAATTTCACAAAATATATATTATATACTATTCATAAAACATCAAATTTCACCAAATATATATTATATACTTTACATAAAATATCAAATTTCAGGAAATATATACTATATACTGTACATAAAATTTGAACGTACACCAAATATGTGTTATACACTGTACATAAAATATGAAAGTACACCAAACATATATTGTATACTGTATATAAAACAACAAATTTCACCAAATATATATTTTATACTGTACATAAAATATCAAAGTACACCAAATATATATTGTATGCTGTATATAAAATATGAAAGTACACCAAATATATATTATAGACCGTACATAAAATATGAAAGTACACCAAATATATATTATGTACTGTACAAAAATATCAAATTTCACCAAATATATATTATAAACTGTACATAAAATATCAAATTTCACCAAATATGTATTATATACTGTACTTAAAATATGAAAGCACACCAAATATATATTATACACTGTACATAAAATATCAAATTTCATCAAATATATTTTATATAGTGTACATAAAATATCAATGTACACCAAATATATATTATATACAGTACATAAAATGTCAAAGTACACCAAACATATATTAAAAATGTACATAAAATATGAAAGTACACCAAATATATATTATACACTGTACATAAAATATCAAAGTACACCAAATATATATTGTATGCTGTATATAAAATATGAAAGTACACCAAATATATATTATTGACTGTACATAAAATATGAAAGTACACCAAATATATATTATATACTGTACATAAAATTTCAAATTTCACCAAATATATATTATATACTGTACATAAAATTCCAAATTTCACCAAATATATATTAGGTACTATACTTATAATATCAAATTTCACAAAATATTTATTATACACTGTACATAAAATATGAAAGTACACCAAATGTATATGATATATTGTACAAAAAGTATGAAATCTCACCAAATTTATATTATATACTGTACATAAAACATCAAATTTCACCAAATATATATTATATACTGTACATAAAATATCAAATTTAACCACATATATATTATATACTGTAGATATAATATCAAATTTCACCAAATATGTATTATATACTATACATAAAATATCAAATTTCACCAAATATATATTATATACCGTACATAAAATATCAAATTTCAGGAAATATATATTATATACTCTACTTTAAATATGAACATACAGCAAATATATATTATACACTGTAAATAAAATACAGAAGTACACCAAACATATATAATATACTGTATATGAAATATCAAATTTCACCAAACACATATTTTATACTGTACATAATATATGAAAGTACACAAGATATATATTATATACTGTATATAAAATATCAACTTTCACCAAATACATAGTATATACTGTACATAAAATATCAAAGTACACCAAATATATATTATATACTGAATATAATGTATCAAATTTCATCAAATATATATTATATACTGTACTTAAAATATCAAATTTCACCAAATATATATTATATACTGTACTTATAATATCCAATTTCACCAAATATATATTATATACTGTAGATAAAATATGAAAGTATACCCAATATATATTATATACTGTATAAAAAGTATGAAATTACACAAAATTTATATTATGTACTGTACATAAAACATCAAATTTCACCAAGTATATATTATATAGCGTACATGAAATATTAAATTTTAGCAAATATATATTATATACTGTTTATAACATATGAAAGTGCACCAAATATATATTATAGACTGTACATAAAATATGAAAGTAAACCAAATATATATTATATACTGTACATGAAATACCAAATTTCACCAAATATATAATATACACAGTACATAAAATATGAAAGTACACCAAATATATATTATATACTGTATATAAAATATCAAATTTCACCAAATATGTATTATATACTGTAAATAAAATATCAAATTTCACCAAATATATATTATATGCTGTACATGTATATAAAATATGAAAGTACACGAAATGTATATTATACACTGTACATTAAATATGAAAGGACACCAAATATATATTATATATGGCATAAAAATATCAAAGTTCACCAAATATATACTGTACATAAAATATCAAATTTGACAAAATATATATTATATGCTGTACATATAATATAAAATTTCTCAAAATGTATGTTATAATATCAAATTTCTCAAAATGTATTATATATTGTACATGAAATATAAAACTTGGGCAAATATATTATATACTGTATATAATATATGAAAGTACACCAAATATATATTACATACTGTACATAAAATATGAAAGTACATCAAATATATATTATATACTCTAAATACAATGTGAAAGCAAACCAAATATATATTATATAGTGTACACAAAATATCAAATATCACCAAAAATATACTATATACCACACATAAAATATCAAATTTCACAAAATATATATTATATACTGTACATAAAACATCAAATTTCAGCAAATATATGTTATATACTCTACATAAAATATCATACTACATCAAATATATATTATAGACAGTGTATAAAATATGAAAGTACACCAAATATATATAATATACTGTACATAAAATATCAAATTTCAGCAAATATATATCACATACTGTACATAAAATATCAAAGTACACGAAATATATATTATACAGAGTACATAAAATACGAAAGTACACCAAATATATATTATATACTGCATATAAAATATCAAATTTCACCAAATATATATTATATACTGTAACTAAAATATCAAATTTCACCAAATATATAATATATGCTGTACATATAATATCAAATTTCACAAAATATACATTATATACTGTACATACAATATCAAATTTCCCCAAATACATGTTATAAACTGTACATAAAATATCAAAGTACACCAAATACATATTATATATGTTACATAAAATATAGAAGTACACATAATATATATTATACACTGTACATAAATCTGAAAGTACACCAAATATACTTTGCATACTGTACAAAAATATCAAATTTTGCCAAATATATATTATATACTGTATATAAAATATCAAATTTTAACCAAAAATGTATTATACACTGAACATAAAATATCAAAGTACACCAACTATATATTATATACTGTACATAAAATATCAAATTTCAGCAAATATATATTATATACCATTCATAAAATATAAAAGTACACCAAATATATATTATAGACTGTTCATAAAATATGAAAGTAAAAAAATATACATTATATACTGTACATAAAATATCCAATTTCACCAAATATGTATTATATACTGTACATAAAATATCAAATTTCACCAAATGTATATTTCATACTGTACATATAATACCAAATTTCAGCAAATATATATTATATAGTATACATAAAATATCAAAGTACACCAAATATATATTATATACTGTACATAAAATATCAAATTTCAGCAAATATATATTATATACTACACATAAAATATGAAAGTACACCAAATATATATTATACACTGTACATAAAATATGAAAGTACACGAAATATATATTATGTACTGTATACAAAATATCAAATTTCACCAAATATATTTTATATACTGTACATAAAAGGAAAATTTTTACCAAATATATATTATATAAGGCACATAAAACATCATATTTGTACAAATATATTATATACTGTACATAATATATGAAAGTACACCAAATATATATTATATACCGTACATAAAATATGAAAGTACACCAAATATATATTATATACAGTACATAAATTATGAAAGTACACCAAATACATATTTTGTACTGTACAAAAAATATCAAATTTCACCAAATATATATTATATACTGTACATAATATATGAATTTTCAGCAATTATATATTATATTCTGTACATAGAATGTGAAAGTACACCAAATATATATTATATACTGTACATAAAATATGAAAGTCCTGCAAATATATACTATATATGGCAGATAAATTTGAAAGTACACCAAATATATATTACATACTGTATATAAAATATCAAATTTCACCAAATATATATTATATACTGTACATAAAATATCAAATTTCAACAAATATATATTATACACTGTACATAAAATATTAAAGTACACCAAATACATATTATATACAGTACACAAAATATGAAATTACACGAAATATATATGATATACTATACATAAAATATGAAAGTACACCAAATATATATTATATACTGTACATAAAATATGAAAGTACTCCAAATATACATTATATACTGTATATGAAATATCAAATTTCACCAAATATATATTATATACTGTGCATAAAATATGAAAGTACACCAAAGATATATTATATACTGTACATATGATATCAAATATCACCAAATATATATTATATACTGTACAAAACATATGAAAGTACTCCAAATATATATCATATACTCAACATAAAATATGAAACTGCGCCAAATATATATTATATACTGTACATAAAATCTGAGAGTGCACCAAATATATATTATATACTGTACATAATACATGAAAGTACACCAAATATATATTATATATTGTATACAAAGTACCAAATTTCACCAAATATATATTACATACTGTGCATATAACATCAAATTTCACCAAATATATATTTTACACTATACCTAAAATATCAAATTTGACAAAATATAAATTATGTACTGTACATAAAATATCAAATTTCAGCTAATATATATTATATACTGTAGATAAAATATCAAAATTCACCAATATTATATTATACATTGTACAAAAAATATGAAAGTACACCAAATATATATTATACACTGTACATTATATATGAAAGTACACCAAATATACATTACATAATGTATATAAAATGTCAAATTTCACCAAATATATATTATACACTGTACATAAAATATCAAATTTCACCAAATATATATTATATAATGTGCATAAAATATCAAAGTACACCAATTACATATTATATAATGTACATAAAATATCAAATTACACCACAATACGTATTATATGCTGCACATAAAATATCAAATTTCACCAAATGTATATTATATACCGTACAAAAAATATGAAAGTACACCAAATATATATTGTAGACTGTACATAAAACTTGAAAGTACTGCAAATATATACTATATACTGCAGATAAAATTTGAAAGTACACCAAACATATAATACATACTATACATAAAATATCAAATTTCACCAAATATATATTATATAGTGTACATAAAATGTCAAAGTACACCAAATATACATTATATACTGTACATAAAATATCAAATTTCACCAAATTTATATTATATGCTGTACATATAATATCAAATTTCACAAAATATATATTATATACTGTTCATACTATATAAAATTTCACCAAATATATGTTATATACGGTATATAAAATATCAAAGTACACCAAATATATATTATATACTGCACATAAAATATCAAATTTCACCAAATATATATTATATACTGTACACAAAATATCAAATTTCAGCAAATATATATTATATACTGTGCATAAAATATGAAAGCACAGTAAATAGATATTATAGACTGAACATAAAATATGAAACTATACCATATATATATTATATACTGTAGATGAAATATCAAATTTCACCAAATATATATTATATACTGTACAAAAATTTCAAATTTCACCAAATGTATAATATATACTCTACATGAAATATCAAAGTACACCAAATATATATTATAGACTGTACATAAAATATGAAAGAACACCACTTATATATGTATATATTAGGTGAATTTTGATATTTTATGTTCAGTATATAATATATACTATATACTGAACAAAAAATATCAAATTTCACCAAATATATATTATACAGTGTACATAAAATATCAAAGTACACCAAATATGTATTATACACTGTACATAAAATATCAAAGTACACCAAATGTGTATTATATACTGTACATAACATACGAAAGTACACCAAATATATATTATACACTGTACATAAAATATGAAAATACACCAAGTCTATATTATATACTGTACATAAAATACCAAATTTCACCAAAGATATATTATATACTGTACATAAAATACCAAATTTCAGCAAATATATACTATATACTGAACATAAAATATGAAAGTACACCAAATATATCTTATACACTGTACATAAAATATGAAATTACACCAACTATATTTAATACACTGTACATAAAATATGAAACTACACCAAATATATATTATATACTGTACATAAAATGTGAAGGTACACCAAATCTATATTATACACAGTACAGAAAATATGAAAGTACACCAACTATATATTATACACTGTACATGAAATATCAAATTTCACCAAATATATATTACCTACTGCACATAAAATATCAAATTTCACCAAATATATATTATACACTGTACATAAAAAATGAAAGTACACCAAATATATATTATATAGTGCATAAAAAATATCAAAGTTCAACAAATATATACTGTACATAAAATATCAAATTTCACTGAATATATATTATATGCTGTACATATAATATCAAATTTCTAAAAATGTATGTTATATACTGCACATACATTATTAAATTTCACCAAATATATGATATATACTCTACATAAATTAAAAAAATTCTCTTGATATATATTATATACTGTACATATAATATCAACTTTCAACAAATATGTTATATACTGTACATAAAATATCAAATTTAAACAAATATACGTTATATATTGTACATAAAATATCAAAGTACACCAAATATATAATCCACACTGCACCTAAAATATCAAAGTACACCAAATATATATTATATACTGTACATAAAATATGAAAGTACACCAAATATATACTATACTCTGTACATGAAATATGAATGTACACCAAATATATATTATATACTGTACAAAAAATATCAAATTTCACCACTTATATATTACTGCTGTACATAAAATATCTATTTTCAGCAAATATATATTATATACTGTACATAAAATAGCAAATTTCAGCAAATATAAATTATGTGCTTTACATAATATATCAAACTACACCAAATATATATTATACACAATTCATAAAATATCAAATTTCAACAAATATATATGATTTACTGTACATAAAATATTAAAGTACACCAAATATATATTATACGCAGTACATAAAATATGAAACTACACCAAATATATATGATATACTGTATATAAAATATCAAATTTCAACAAATATATATTATATACTCTACATAAAATGTGAAAGTTCACCAAATATATATTATATACTGTACATATAATCTCAAATTTTAGCAAATTTATATTATATACTGCACATAAAATATCAAAGTACAACAAATATATATTATATACTGTACATAAAATATCAAATTTCTGCAAATATGTATTATATACTGTACATAAAATATGAAAGTACACCTAATGTATATTATATACTGTACAAAAATATCAAATTTCACCAAATACATATTATATACTGTATATAAAACATCAAATTTCACCAAATAAGTATTATATACTGTACATAAAATATCAAAGTACTCCAAATATATATTATATACTGTACATGAAACATCAAATTTCACCAAATATATATTAAATACTGTACATAAATTATCAAAGTACACCAAATACATATTATATATTGTACATAAAATATTAAAGTACACCAAATAGATATTTTATACTGTACATAAAATATCAAAGTACACCAAATATAAATTATATACTGTACATTAAATATCGAATTTTACCAAATACATATTATATACTGTTCATAAAATATAAAATTATACCAAATAAATACTATGTACTGTACATAAAATATGAAAGAACACCAAATATATATTATACACAGTACAAAAAATATGAAAGGACACCAAACATATATTATATACTGTACATAAAATATGAAATTTCACCAAATATATATTATATTCTGTACATATTATATCAAATTTCACCAAATATATATTATATACTATACATAAAATATCAAATTTCACCAAATGTATATTATATACTGTACATAAAATATCAAATTTCAGCAAATATTTAATAAATACTGTACATAAAATATGAAAGTACAACAAATATATATAACATACTGTAGTTATATCAAGTTTCACCAAATATATATTATATACTGTACATAAAATACCAGATTTCACCAAATATATATTATATACTGTACATATAATATCAAATTTCACAAAATATATATTATATACTCTACATAAAATACAAGATTTCACCAAATATATATTATACACTGAACATAAAATATCAAATTTCACCAAATATATATTATATACTGTATATAAAATATGAAAGTACACCAAATATATTTTATATACTGTAAAAAAAATATCAAATTTCACCAAATATATAATATATACTGTACATAAAATATCAAAGTCCACCAAATATATATTATATGCGGTACGTGAAATATCAAAATACACCAAATATATATTATATACAGTAAATAATATATCAAATTTCAGCAAATATATATTATATATTGTACATAAAATATGAAAGTACACCAAATTCATATAATACACTGTAGATAAAATATGAAAGTATATCAAATATATATTACATACTGTATATAAAATATCAAATTTTAAAAAATATGTATTGTATACTGTACATAAAATATCATATTTCACCAAATATATATTATATACAGAACATAAAATATCAAATTACACAAATATATATTATATACTGTACATAAAATATCTAATTTCAGCAAATATATGTTATATACTGTGCATAAAATATGAAAGTACAGCAAATATGTATTATAGACTGTACATAAAATACGAAAGTACACCAAATACATACTATAGACTCTACAAAAGTATCAAATTTCACCATATATATTATATACTGTACATAAAATATGAAAGTACAGCAAATATATATTATACACTGTACATAAAATAGGAAAGTACACCAAATATATATTATATTCTGTATATAAATTATCAAACCTCCAAATATGTATTATACACTGTACATAAAATATCAAATTTCACCACTTATATATTATATACTGTAGATATAATATCTAATTTCACCAAATATGTATTATATACTATACATAATATATCAAATTTCACCAAATATATACTATATACTGTACATAAAATATCAAATTGCAGGAAATATATATTATATACTCTACATAAAATATGAACGAACACCAAATAAATATTATACACTGTAAATAAAATATGGAAGTACACCAAACATATA
Organism: Gorilla gorilla gorilla; assembly: GCF_029281585.2. Taxonomy (NCBI): domain Eukaryota; kingdom Metazoa; phylum Chordata; class Mammalia; order Primates; family Hominidae; genus Gorilla; species Gorilla gorilla. The sequence goes on from NC_073239.2 coordinate 62,518,132, forward strand.
TAATATACTGTATATGAAATATCAAATTTCACCGAATATATATTTTATACTGTACACAAAATATGAAAGTATACCAGATATATATTATATTCTGTAAATAAAATATCATCTTTCACCAAATACATATTATATACTGTACTTAAAATATCAAAGTACACCAAATATATATTATATACTGTACATAAAATATTAAATTTCTGCAAATATATATTATACACTCTACATAAAATAAGAAAGTACACCAAATATATATAACATACTGTATATAAAATATGAAATTACACCATATACATATTATATACTGTATATAAAATATCAAATTTCACCATATATTTTTTATATACTGTACATATAATATGAAATTTCACCAAATATATATTATATACTATACATAAAATATCAAATTACACCAAATACATATTATATACTGTACATAAAACATCAAATTTCACAAAACATATATTATATACTGCAAGAAAATACCAAAGTACACCAAATATATATTATATACTGCACGTAAAATATGAAATTTCAGCAAATATATGTTACATACTGTACATAAATATGAAAGTACACCAAATATATATTATACACTGTACATAAAATATGAAAGTACACCAAATATATATTATAAACTGTATATGATATATCAAATTTCACCAAATATATATTATATACTGTGCATAAAATATAAAATTTCACCAAACATAAAGTATATACTGTACTTATAATATCAAATTTCAGCAAATATATATTATATACTGTACATAAAATATCAAACTTCACCAAATACATATTATATACTGTACATAAAATATCAAAGTACACCAAATATATATTATGTATTGTACATAAAATATGAAAGTACACCAAATATATATTAAACACTGTACATGAAATATGAAAATGCACCAAAAACATATTGTATACTGTACATAAAATATCAAATTTCACCAAATATATATTCAATACTGTACATAAAATATCAAATTTCACCAAATATATATTATATGCTGTACATAAAATATCAAATTTCACCAAATATATATTATGTACTGTACTTATAATATCAAATTTCACCAAATATATATTATATACTGTACATAAAATATCAAATTTCACCAAATATATATTATATGCTTTACATAAAATGTCAAATTTCTCTAAATATATAATATATACTGTAGATAAAATATCAAAGTACACCAAATGTATATTATACACCGTTCATAAAATATGAAAGTACACCAAATATATATTATAGACTGTACATAAAATATAAAAGTACACCGAATATGTATTATGCACTGTACATAAAATATGAAAGTCCACCAAATATATATTATACTCCGTACTTAAAATATGAAAGTAGACCAAATATATATTATATGCTGTATATCAAATACAAATTTCCCCAAATATATATTATATACTGTACATAAAATATCAAATTTCAGCAAATACATATTATATACTGTACATAAAATATGAAAGTACACCAAATATATACTATACTCTGTACATGAAATATGAATGTACACCAAATATATATTATATACTGTACAAAAAATATCAAATTTCACCACTTATATATTACTGCTGTACATAAAATATCTATTTTCAGCAAATATATATTATATATTGTACATAAAATAGCAAATTTCAGCAAATATAAATTATATACCGTACATAAAATATCAAATTTCATCGAATATATATTATATACTGTACATAAAATGCCAAAGTACACCAAACATATATTATATACTGTACATATAATATCAAATGTCACCAAAAATATATTGTATAGTGCACATAAAATATCATATTTCACCAAATATATGTTATATACTGTACAAAATATATCATAGTACACCAAATATATATTATATACTGTACATAAAATATCAAATTAAACCAAATATATATTATATTCTGTACATGAAATATCAAATTTCACCAAATATATAATTTATAGTGTACATAAAATATCAAAGTACACCAAATATATATTATTTACTTTATATAAAATATCAAAGTACACCAAATATATATTATATACTGTACATAAAATATCAAATTTCAGCAAGTATATATTATATATTGTACCTAAAATATGAAAGTACTCCAAATATATATTATGCACTGTACATAAAATATGAAACTACACCAAATATATATTATATACTGTACATAAAATATGAAAGTACACCAAATATATATTATACACTCTACATAAAATATGAAAGTTCACGAAATATATATTATACTCTGTACATAAAATATGAAAGTACACAAAATATATATTATACACTGTACATAAAATATGACAGTATACCAAATATATACTATATACTGTATATAAAATATGAAAGTACACGAAATATATATTATATACTATATAGGAAATATCAACGTTCTCAAAATATGTATTATATACTGTACATAAAATATCAAATTTCACCAAATATATATTATATACTGTACATATAAAATCAAGTTTTACGAAATATGTATACAGTACATAAAATACCAAAGTACACCAAATATATATTATATACTGTAAATAAAAGATCAAATTTCAGCAAATATATATTACATACTGTACATAAAATATGAAAGTACCCCAAATATATATTATACACTGTATATAAAAATGAAAGTACACCAAATATATATTATACACTGTACATTAAATATGAAAGTACACCAAATATATATTATATACTGTATATAAAATATCAATTTTCACCAAATATATATTCCATACTGTACATAAAATATCAAATTTCACCAAATATATATTATATACTGTACATAAAATATCAAATTTCACCAAATATATATTATGTACTGTACTTATAATATCAAATTTCACCAAATATATATTGTATACTGTACATAAAATATCAAATTTCACTAAATATGTATTATATACTGTACATAAAATATCAAATTTCACAAAATATGTATTATATACTGTACATAAAATATGAAAGTACACGAAATATATTTTATATACTGAACAAAAAATACGAAATTTCACAAAATATATATTATATACTGGACATAAAATATCAAATTTCGCCAGATATATATTATATACTGTACATAAAATATCAAATTTCAGCAAATATGTATTAAATACTGCACATAAAATACCAAATTTCACCAAACATATATTATATACCGTACATAAAATACCAAAGTACACCAAATGTATATTATACACTTTATATAAAATATCAAATTTCAGCAAGTATATATTACATACTGTACATAAAATATGAAACTACCCCAAATATATATTATGCACTGTACATACAATATGAAAGTACAGTAAGTATATATTATACACTGTACATAAAATAAGAAACTACACCAAATATATATTATATACTGTATATAAAATATCAAATTTGACCAATTATATATTACATACTGTACATAAAATATCAAATTTCACCAAATTTATGTTATATACTGTAGATATAATATAAAATTTCACCTAATATATACTATGTACTATACATAAAATATCAAATTTCAACAAATATATATTATAGACCGTACATAAAATATCAAATTTCACCAAATATATATTACATACTGTACATAAAATATGGATGTACACCAAATATATATTATATACTGGGCAAATAATATCAAATTTCACCAAATATATATTATATACTGTACATAAAATATCAAATTTCTCCAAATATATATTATATACTGTACAGAAAATATCAAAGTACACCAAAAATGTATTATATACTGTACATAAAATATCAAACTTCACCAAATATATATTACTACTGTACATAAAATATGAAAGTACACTAATTTATATAATAGAGTGTACATAAAATATGAAAGTACACCAAATATATATTATATAGTGTACATAAAATATCAAATTTCATCAGATATATATCATATACTGTACATAAAATATCAAATTTCACCAAATTTATATTATATTCTGTAGTTATAATATCAAATTTCACCAAATATATATTATATACTGTACATAAAATATCAAATTTCAGCAAATATATATTATATACTGTACATAAAATATGAAAGGACACCAAATATATATTATACACAGTACATAAAATATGAAAGTACACCAAACATATAATATATACTGTATACAAAATATCAAATTTCACCAAATATATATTTTATACTGTACATAATATATGAAGGTACACCAAATATATAGTATATACTGTATATAAAATATCAAATTTCACCACATACTTATTATATACTGTACATAAAATATCAAAGTACACCAAATATATATTATATACTGTACATAAAATATCAAATTTCCACAAATATATATTATATACTGTACATAAAATAAGAAAGTACACCAAATATATTTTATATACTGAACAAAAAATCAAATTTCACAAAATATATATTATATACTGTACATAAAATATCAAATTTCACTAGATATATATTATATACTGTACATAAAATATCAAATTTCAGCAAATATATATTATATACTGTACATAAAATATCAAATTTCACCGAACATATATTATATACTGTACATAAAATACCAAAGTACACCAAATGTATATTATATACTGTACATAAAATATCAAATTTCAGCAAATATATATTACATACTGTACATAAAATATGAAACTACCCCAAGTATATATTATACACTGTACATAAAATATGAAAGTTCAGCAAATATATATTATACACTGTACATAAAATATGAAACTACACCAAATATATATTATATACAGTATATAAAATATCAAATTTCACCAAACACGTATTACATATTGTACATAGAATATCAAATTTCACCAAATTTATATTATATACTGTAGTTATAATGTAAAATTTCACCAAATATATAGAATGTACTATACGTAAAATATCATATTTCACCTAATATATATTACAGACCGTACAAAAAATATCCAATTTCACCAAATATATATTATATACTGTACATAAAATATGAATGTACTCGAAATATATATTACATACTGTACAAAAAATATCAAATTTCTCCAAATATATATTATATACTGTAGATAAAATACCAAATTTCACCAAATATATATTATATACTGTACATAAAATATCAAAGTACACCAAATATGTATTATATACTGTACATAAAATATCAAATTTCGCAAAATATGTATTATATACTGTACATGAAATATGAAAGAACACTAATTTATATTATAGACTGTACATAAAATATGAAAATACACGAAGTATATATTATATAGTGTGCATAAAATATCAAATTGCATCAGATATATATTATATAGTGTGCATAAAATATCAAATTTCACCAAATATATATTATGTACTGAACATAAAATATGAAAGTACAACAAATATATATTATATACTGTATATAAAACATCAAATTTCAGCAAATACATATTACACACTGTACATAAATTTTGAAAGTACACCAAATACATATTAGAAACTGTACAAAAATATCAAATTTCACCAAATACGTTTTGTATGCTGTACATAAAATATCAAAGCACACGATATATATATTATATGCTGTACATAAAATATCAAATTTCAGCAAATATGTATTTTATATTGTACATAAAATATGAAAACACACCAAATATATATTCTACACTGCACATAAAATATGAAAGTACACCAAATATATGTTATAGACTGTACATAAAATATGAAAGTAGAGCAAAAATACATTATATAATCTATATAAAATATCAAAGTTCACCAAATTTATATTATATACTGTACATAAAATATGAAAGTACACCAAATATATATTATATACTGTACATAAAATATCAAATTTCACCAAATATATATTATATACTGCAAGAAAATACCAAAGTACACCAAATATATATTATATACTGCATGTAAAATATCATATTTCAGCAAATATATGTTACATACTGTAAATAAAATATGAAAGTACACCAAATATATATTATACAGTGTACATAAAATATGAAAGTACACCAAATATATATTTTATACTGTACATAAAATATTAAATTTCACAAAATATATATTATATACTGTACATATAATATCAAATTTCACCAAATATATATTATATGCTATACATAAAATATCAAATTTCACCAAATATATATTATAAACTGTACATAAAATATCAAATTTCAGCAAATATATATTTTATACTGTACATAAAATATGAAAGTACTCCAAATATCTGTAATATACTGTACTTATAATATCAAATTTCACCAAATATACATTATATACTGTACATAAGATACCAGATTTCACCAAATATATATTATATACTGTACTTAAAATATCAACTCTCACCAAATATATAATATATACTGTACATAAAATATGAAATTACACCAAATATCTTTATATACTGTACAAAAAATATCAAATATCACCAAATATATATTATATACCTTACATAAAATATCAAATTTCTCTAAATATATAATATATACTGTAGATAAAATATCAAAGTACAACAAATATATGTTATATACTGTACATAAAATATGAAAGTACAGCAAATATATATTTTATACTGTAGATATAATATCAAATTTCTCCAAATATATATTATATACTATACATAATATACCAGATTTCACCTAATATATATTATATACTGTACATAAAACATCAAATTTCAGCAAATATGTAATATACGCTGTACATAAAATACGAAAGTACAGCGAATATATATTATACACTATAAATAAAATATGAAAGTACACAAAATATATATTATATGATGTATATAAAATACAAATTTCCCCAAATATATGTTATATACTGTAGATAAAATATCAAATTTCACCAAATATATATTATATACTGTACATAAAACTTGAAAGTACCGCAAATATCTTTATATACTGTACAAAAAATATCAAATTTCACCAAATATATATTATATACTTTACATAAAATATGAAATTTCTCTAAATATATAATATATACTGTAGATAAAATATAAAAGTACAACAAATATATGTTATATACAATATATAAAATATGAAAGTACAGCAAATATATATTATAGACTGTACATAAAATATGAAAGTAAACCAAATATATATTATCTACTGTCCATAAAATATCAAATTTCACCTCATATGTGTTATATACTGTACATAAAATAACAAATTTCACCAAACATATATTATATACTGTACATAAAATATCAGATTTCACCAAATATATATTATATACTGTACATAAAATATTAAAGTACACAAAATATATATTATATACTGCACATAAAACATCAAATTTCAGCAAATATATAATATATACTGTACATAAAATATTAAAGTACCCCGAATATATATTATACACTATACATAAAATATGAAAGTACACCAAATATATATTATATGATGTATATAAAATGCAAATTTCCCCAAATATATGTTATATACTGTACATAAAATATCAAATTTCACCAAATATATATTATATACTGTACATAAAATATCATAGTATACCAAATATATATTTTATACTGTACATAAAATATCAAATTTCACCAAATATATATTATACACTGTACATAAAATATGAAAGTACACCAAATATATATTATAGACTGTATATAAAAAATGAAAGTACACCAAATATATATTATATACTGGACAAAAATATCAAATTTCACCAAATATATCTTATATACTGTACATTAAATATCAAATTTCACCAAATATGTAATACATACTGTACTTAAAATATCAAAGTACACCAAATATGTATTATATACTGTACATAAAATATCAAATTTCACCAAGTATAATTTATATAGTGTACATGAAATATCAAAGTACCCCAAATATATCATATACAGTACATAAAATATGAAAGTACACCAAATATATTTTATGTACTGTACAAGAATTATCAAATTTCACCAAATATATATTATATACCGTACATAATATATGAAAGTACACCAAATATATATTATACACTGTACATAAAATATCTAATTTCACCAAATATATATTATATACTAGTCATAAAACATCAAATTTCACGAAATATATATTATATCCTTTACATAAAATATCAGCTTCCAGGAAATATACACAATATACTGCACAAAAAATTTGAACGAACACCAAATATATGGTATACACTGTACATAAAATATGAAAGTACACCAAACATATATTGTATACTGTATATAAAACAACAAATTTCACCAAATATATATTTTATACTGTACATAAAATATCAAAGTACACCAAATATATATTATATGCTGTATATAAAATATGAAAGTACACCAAATATATATTATAGACAGTACATAAAATATGAAAGTACACCAAATATATATTATCTACTGTACAAATATATCAAATTTCACCAAATATATATTATATACTGTACATAAAATATCAAGTTTCACCAAATATGTATTATATACTGTACTAAAAATATCAAAGTACACCAAATATATATTATATACTGTACATAAAATATCAAATTTCACCAAATGTATATGAATGTATATAGTATACTGTACATAAAATATGAAAGTACACCAGATATATAATATACTGTACATAAAATATCAAATTTCATGAAATCTATTTTATATACTGTACTTAAAATATCAAAGTACACCAAATATATATTATATGCTGTACATAAAAAATGAAAGTACACCAAATATATATTATAGACTGTACATAAAATATGAAAGTATACCAAATGTATATTATATTGTGTACAAAAATATCAAATTTCACCAAATATATATTATATGCTGTACATTAAATATCAAATTTCACCAAATATGTATTATATACTGTACTTAGAATATCAAAGTACACCAAATATATATTATATACTGTACATAAAATATCAAATTTCATCAAATATATATTATATACTGTACATAAAATATGAAAGTACACCAAATATATATTATAGACTGTATATAAAAAATGAAAGTACACCAAATATATATTATATAATGAACAAAAAAATTTCAAATTACACCAAATATATATTATATACTGTACATTAAATATCAAATTTCACCAAATATGTATTACATACTGTACTTAAAATATCAAAGTACACCAAATATATATTATATACTGTACATAAAATATCAAATTTCACCAAGTATAATTTATATAGTGTACATGAAATATCAAAGTACACCAAATATGTATCATATACAGTACATAAAATATGAAAGTACACCAAATATATTTTATATACTCTACAAGAATTATCAAATTTCACCAAATATATATTATATACCATACATAAAATATGAAATTACACCAAATATATATTATACACTGTACATAAAATATCAAATTTCAGCAAATATATATTATATACTGTACATAAATATGACAGTACACCAAATATATATAATATACTGTACTTATAATATCAAATTTCACCAATTATATATTATATACTGTACATAAAATACCAGATTACACCAAATATAAGTTTTATACTGTACATAAAATATCAAATTTCACCAGATATATATTACATACTGTACATAAAACATGAAAGTACACCAAATATGTTTATATACAGTACAAAAAATATCAAATTTCACTAAATATATATTATATACTTTATATAAAATATGAAATTTCTCTAAATATATAATATATACTGTAGATGAAATATCAAAATACAACAAATATATGTTATATACTGTACATAAAATATGAAAGTACAGCAAATATATATTATATAATGTACATAAAATGTGAAAGTACAACAAATATATAATATATACTGTATAAAAAATATCAAATATCACCAAGTATATATTATATAGTGTACATAAAATATGAAAGTACACCAAATATATATTATAGACTGTACATAAAATATGAAAGTAAACCAAATATATATTATATACTGTCCATAAAATATCAAATTTCACCTCATATGTATTATATACTGTACATAAAATATCAAATTTCACCAAGTATAATTTATATAGTGTACATGAAATATCAAAATACACCAAATATATATCATATACAGTACACAAAATATGAAAGTACACCAAATATATTTTATATACTGTACAAGAATTATCATATTTCACCAAATATATATTATATACCATACATAATCTATGAAAGTACACCAAATATATATTATACACTGTACATAAAATATCAAATTTCACCAAATATATATTATATACTATTCATTAAACATCAAATTTTACCAAATATATATTATATACTTTACATAAAATATCACTTATCAGGAAATATATACTATATACTGTACATAAAATTTGAACGTACACCAAATATATGTTATACACTGTACATAAAATATGAAACTACACCAAACATATATTGTATACTGTATATAAAACAACAAATTTCACCAAATATATATTTTATACTGTACATAAAATATCAAAGTACACCAAATATATATTATATGCTGTATATAAAATATGAAAGTACACCAAATATATATTATAGACTGTACATAAAATATGAAAGTACACCAAATATATATTATATACTGTAAAAAAATATTAAATTTCACCAAATATATATTATATACTGTACATAAAATGTCAAAATTCACCAAATATGTATTATATACTGTACTTAAAATATCAAAGTACACCAAATATATATTATATACTGTACATAAAATATCAAATTTCATCAAATATATTTTATATAGTGTACCTAAAATATCAAAGTACACCAAATATATATTATACACTGTACATAAAATATGAAAGAACACCAAATACATATTATATACTGTACAAAATGTATGAAATTTAACCAAATCTATATAATATACTGTACATATAATATCAAATTTCATCAAATATATTTTATATACTATATATAAAATATCAAATTACACTAAACATATAATATATGCTGTACATAAAATATCAAATTTCAGCAAATATATATTATACACAGTCCATAAATATGAAAGTACACCAAATATATAAAATATACTGTACTTATCATATCAAATTTCACCAAATATATATTATATAGTGTACTTAAAACTTCAGATTTCACAAAATATGTATTAAATACTGTGCAGAAAATATCAAATTTCAGGAAATATACATTATATACTGTACATAAAATATGACCGTACACCAAATATATGTTATACACTGTACATAAAATATGAAAGTACACCAAACATATATTATACACTGTATATAAAATATCAAATTTCTCCAAATATATATTATATACTGTATATAAAATTTAAAATTTCTGCAAATATGTATTATATACTGTATATAAAATATGAAATTACACCAAATATGTATAATACACTGTACATAAAATATGAAAGTACACCAAATATATATTATATACTATACATAAAATAGCAAATTTCACCAAATATATATTATATACTGTACATAAAATATCAAATTTCAGCAAATATTTATTAAATACTGTACATAAAATGTGAAAGTACACCAAATATATATAATATACTGTAGTTATAATACCAAGTTTCACCAAATATTTATTATATACTGTACATAAAATACCAGATTTCACCAAATCTATATTATATACTTTACATAAAATATCAAATTTCACCAATCACATATTATATACTGTACACAAAATATGAAAGTACAGCAAATATATATTATATACTGTACAAAAAATATCAAATTTCAACAAATATATATTATATAATGTACATAAAATATCAAATTTCACCAAATATATATTACATACTGTAGATAAAATATCAAAGTACACCAAATATATATTATATACTGTATATAAAATATGAAAGTACACCAAATATATATTATACACTGTACATAAAATATGAAAGTACACCAAAGGTATATTATATACTGTACAAAAATATCAAATTTCACCAAATATATATTTTATACTGTACATAAAATACCACTTTTCACCAAATATATGTTATATACTGTACATAAAACATCAAATTTCACCAAATATATATTATTTACTGTACATAATATATCAAAATGCACCAAATATATATTATACACTGTATATAAAATATCGAATTTCTGCAAATATATATCATATACTGTACATAAATTTAGAAAGTACACCAAATATATATAACATACTGTACATAAAATAAGAAAGTACAGCAAATATATATTATATACTGTTTAGAAAGTATCAAATTTCACCATATATATTATATACTGTACTTAAAATATCAAAGTACACCAAATATATAATATATACTGTACATAAAATATCAAATTTCATCAAATATATTTTATATAGTGTACATAAAATATCAAAGTACACCAAATATATATTATGTACTGTACATAATATATGAAAGTACACCAAATATATATTAAACACTGTACATAAAAAAGGAAGGTACACGAAAGATATATTATATGCTGTACATAAAATATCAAATTTCAGCAAATATTTATTATATACTGTACATAAATTATGAAAGTACACCAAATATATAAAATATACTGTACTTATCATATCAAGTTTCACCAAATATATATTATATACTGTACAAAAAAAATCAAATTTCACCAAATATATAATATACACTGTACATAAAATATCAAAGTACACCAATTATATATTATATACTGTACATAAAATATCAAAGTACACCAAATATATATTACATACAGTACATAATATATCAAATATCAGCTAATATATATTATATATTGTACATATTATACGAAATACGAAATATTTTTATTTTATATACAGCATACAATATATATTTCGCATACTTTCATATTTTATGTGCAGTGTATAATATATATTTGGTGTACTTTCATATTTTATGTACGGTATATAATATATATTTGGTGAAATTTGATATTTTTTGTTCAGTATATAACATATATTTGATGTACTTTGATATTTTATGTACAGTATATAATATAAATTTCGTGTACTTTGATATTTTACGTACCGTAAAATATACATTTGGTGAAATTTGATATTTTAAGAACAGTATATAATATATATTTGCTGAAGTTTGATATTTTATTTACTGCATATAATATATATTTGGTGAAATTTGATATTTCATACACAGAATATAATATATATTTCGTGTACTTTCATATTTTATGTACAGTATATAATATATATTTGGTGAAATTCGATATTTTATGTACAGTAAATAATATATATGTGGTGAAATTTGATATTTTATATACAGTATATAATACATATTTGGTGTACTTTCACATTTTATGTACAGTCTATAATATATATTAGGTGTACTTTCATATTTTATGTACAGTATATAATACATATTTGCTGAAATTTGATATTTAATATACAGTATATAATATATATTGTACATAAAATATGAAATTACCCCAAATATATATAATACACTGAACATAAAATATGAAACTACATCAAATATGTATTATAAACTGTATATAAAATATCATATTTCACCAAATGTATATATTTTATGTACAGTATATAATATATATTTGGTGAAAATTGATATTTTTTTACAGTATATAGTATATATTTGGTGTACTGTCTTATCTTAAGCACTGTATATAATATATATTTGCTGAAATTTGATATTTTATGTACAGTATATGATGTATATTTGGGGAAATTTGATATTTTAAGTATAGTATACAATATATATTGGGGGAAATTTGATATTATATGTACAGTATATAACATATATTTGGAGAAAGCTGATATTTTATATAAGTTATATAATATATATTTGGTGTACTTTCCTATTTTATGTAGATTATATAATATAGTTATGCTGAAATTTGATATTTTATGTACAGTATGTAAAATATATTTGGTGTACTTTGATATTTTATGTACAGTATATAATATATATTTGCGGTACTTTGACAATTTATGTACAGTATATAATATATATTTTGTGAAATTTCATATTTTATGTACACTATATAATATATATTTGGTGAACTTTCATATTTTATGTTAAGTATATAATATATATTTGGTGAAATTTGATATTTTATAAACAGTATATAATATATATTAAGAGCACTTTCACATTTTATGTACAGTGTATAATATATATCTCATGTACTTTCATATTTTATGCACAGTATATAATATATATTTGATGAAATTTGATACCTTATGTACAGTATATAATATATATTTCATGTACTTTGACATTTTATGTACAGTATATAATATATATGTGGTGACTTCTGATATTTTATGTACAGTATATAACATATATTTGGTGAAATTTAATATTTTATATACTGTATATAATATATATTTGCTGTACTTTCATATTTCATGTACAGTGTATAATATATATGTGGTGTACTTTCATATTTTATGTACAATATATAATATATATCTGCTGAAATTTGATATTTTATGTACAGTATATAATATGCATTTGTTGTACTTTGATACTTTATGTACAGTATATAATATATATTTGGTGTACTTGGATATTTTATGTACAGTATATAATATATATTAGGTGAAATTTCATATTTTATGTACAGTATATAATATATATTTAGTGAAATTTAATATTATATGTACACTATATACTATATATTTGGTGAAAATTGACATTTTACGTACAGAATATAATATATATTTGGTGAACTTTGATATTTTATGTGCAGTATATAATATATATTTCGTGTACTTTGATATTTTGTGTACAGTATAATATACATTTGATGAAATTTGATATTTTATGTACAGTATGTAATATATATTTGGCGAAATGTGATATTTTATGGACAGTATATGATACATGGGGTGAAATTTGATATTTTTTTACAGTATATAATATACGTTTGTGTACTTTCATATTGTATGTACAGTATATAATATATGTTTGTTGAAATTTGATATTTTATGTACAGAATATAATATATATTTGGTATTCTTTGATATTTTATGTACAGTGTATAATATATATTTGGTGAAATTTGATATTTCATGAACAGTATATAACATATATTTGAAGAAACTTGTATTTTATATACAGCATTTAATATATATTTGGTGTACTTTCATATTGTATGTACAGTGTATAATACATATTTGTTGTACTTTCATATTTTATACACAGTATATAATATATATTTGGTGACATTTTATATTTCATGTACAGTATATAATATATGCTTGGTGTACTTTGATAGTTTATGTACAGCAAGTAATATATATTTGTTTTACTTTGATATTTTATGTATAGTTTATAATGTATATTTGGGGTAATTTGATATTTTATGTACATTATATAATATATATGTGAAATTTGATATTTTATGTACAGCATATAATATGAATTTGCTGAAAAATGATATTTTATGTACAGTATATGACATAAATGTCGTGTACTTTCATCTTTTATGTAGAGTATATATTATATATTTGTTGAATTTTGGTATTTTATGTACAGTATATGATATATATTTGGTGAAATTTGATATTATATTTGCAGTATATAATACATATGTGGTGAAATTTGATATTTTATGTACAGTATATAATATATATTTGGCGAAATTTGATATTTTATGTATAGTATATGAAACATATGGTGAAATTTGATATTTTTTGTACAGTATATAATATATATTTTTGTACTTTCATATTTTATGTACAGTATATAATATATATTTGTTGAAATTTGATATTTTATGTAAAGAATATAATATATATTTGGTGAAATTTGATATTTTATGCACAGTATTTAATATATATTTAGTGAAATTTCATATTATATGTACAGTATATAATATATATTTGGTGAAATTTGATATTTTATGTACAGTATATAATATATATTTGGTGAAATTTGATATTTTATGTACAGTATATAATATATATAAGGTGAAGTTCGATATTTTATATACAATATATTGTAAATGTTTGGTGTACTTTTATATTTTATGTACAGTATAAAATATATATTTGGTGTACTTTGATGTTTTATGTATAGTAAATAATATACATTTACAGAAATTTGATAGTTTATGTACAGTCTATAATATGAATTTGGTGAAATTTGACATTTTATGTACAGTATATAATATATGTTTGGTGAAATTTGTTATTATACGTACTGTATGTAAAATATATTTGGTGAAATTTGATATTTTATATGCAGTATATAATATATATTTGGGGAAATTTCTATTTTATATACAGCATATAATATATATTTCGTATACTTTCATATTTTATGTGCAGTGTATAATATATATTTGGTGTACTTTCATATTTTATGTACAGTATACAATATGTATTTGATGTACTTTGATATTTTTTGTACAGTATATAATATATATTTCGTGTACTTTGATATTTTATGTACAGTAAAATATACATTTGGTGAAATTTGATATTTTAAGTGCAGTATATAATATATATTTGCTGAAGTTTGATATTTTATTTACGGCATATAATATACATTTGGAGAAATTTGATATTAAACGTACAGTATATAATATATATTTGGTGAAATTTGCTATTTTATGAACAGTATATAATACATATTTGGAGAAATTTGATATTTTATATACAGTATATAATATATCTTTGGTGTACTTTCATATTTTATGTACAGTGTATAGTATATATTTGGTGTACCTTCATATTTTATGTACAATATATAATATATATCTGTTGAAATTTGATATTTTATGTACAGTATATAATATGTATTTGGTGTACTTTGATACTTTATGTACAGTATATAATACATATTTGGTGAAATTTGATATTTTATATACAGCATATAATATATATTTGGTGAAATTTGATATTTTTGTACTGTATATAATATATATTTGGTGTACTTTCATATTTTATGTACAGTGTATTATATATATTTGGTGTACTTTCATATTTTATGTACAATATATAATATATATTTGCTGAAATTTGATATATTATGTACTGTATATAATATATATTTGGTGTACTTTGATATTTTATGTACATTAGATAGTATATATTTGGTCTACTTTGATATTTTAAGTACAGTATATAATATATATGGTGAAATTTGATACTTTATATACAGTATATCATATATATTTGCTGTACTTTCATATTTAATGTACAGTATGTTATATATATTTGGTGTACTTTCTTATTTTATGTACAGTATATGATATATATTTGCAGAAATTTGATATTTTATGAACAGTATATAATATATATTTGGTGTATTTTGATATTTTATGTACAATATATAATATGTATTTGGTGAAATTAGATATTTTATACACAGTATATAATATATATCTGGTGTCCTTTCATATTTTATGTGCTGTATAAAATATATATTTGGTGAAATTTGATATTTCATATAAGGCATATTAAATATGTTTGGTGTACTTCCATATTTTATTTACAGTGTATAATATATATTTCCTGTACGTTCATATTTTATGTAGAGTATATAATATATATTTCCTGAAATTTGATATTTTATGTACAGTATATAATATATATTTGGTGAAATTTGATATTTTATTAACAGTAAATAATGTATTTATTTTGTAGTTTCTTATTTTGTGTACAGTGTATA
Organism: Gorilla gorilla gorilla; assembly: GCF_029281585.2. Taxonomy (NCBI): domain Eukaryota; kingdom Metazoa; phylum Chordata; class Mammalia; order Primates; family Hominidae; genus Gorilla; species Gorilla gorilla. The sequence continues at coordinate 62,535,763 of NC_073239.2, forward strand.
ATACATATTTGGAGAAATTTGATATTTTATATACAGAATATAATATATATTTGGTGTACTTTCATATTTTATGTACAGTATATAATATATATTTGGTGTACTTTCATATTTTATGTACAGCATATAATATATATTTTGTGTACCTTGATATTTTATGTACAGTATATAATATACATTTGGTGAAATATGATATTTTATATACAGTTTATAATATATATTTGATGTAGTTTCATATTTTATGTTCAGTGTATTATATATATTTGGGGTAATTTCATATTTTATGTAAATTATATAATATATATTAGCTGATATTTGATATATTATGTACTGTATATAATATATATTTGGCGTACTTTGATATTTTATGTACAGTATATAATATATAATTGGTGTACTTTGATATTTTATGTACAGTGTATATTATATATTTGGTGAAATTTGATTTTTTTTGTACAGTATATAATATATATTTGGTGAAACTTGATATAATAAGTACAGTATATTTTATATATTTGGTGTACTTTCATATTTTATGTACAGTATATAATAAATATTGGCTGAAATTTGAAATTTTATGTACAGTATATAATTTATCTTTGGTGTACCTTCATATTTTATGTACAGTGTTTAATATATATTTGGTGTACTTTCATATTGTATGTATAGTACATAATATATATTTGGTGTACTTTGATATTTTATGTACACTATATAAAATATATTTGATGAAATTTGATATTTTATGTACAGTATATAGTATATATTTGGTGTTATTTGATATTTTAAGTAGAGAATATAATACATATTTGGTGAAATTTGGTATTTTATGTACAGTTTATATTATGTATTTGGAGAAATTTGATATTTTTTTACAGTATATAATATATATTTTGTGTACTTTCATATTTTATGTACAGTATATATTATATATTTGGTGAAATTTGATATGTTTTGTACAGTATATAATATATATTTGGTGTACCTTCATATTATATGTACAATATAATATATATTTTGTGAATTTTGATATTTTATGTACAGTATATAATATATATTTGGTGAAATTTGATGTTTTATGTACAGTATATAACATATATTTGGTGAAATCTGGTATTTTATGTACAGTATATAATATATATTTGGTGAAATATGGTATTTTATGTATAGTATATAATATATATTTGGTGAAATTTGGTATTATATCTACAGTATATAATATATATGTGGTGAAATTTGATATTTTATGTACAGTATATAATATATCTTTGGTGTACCTTCATATTTTATGTACAGTGTTTAATATATATTTAGTGTACTTTCATATTTTATGTACAGTACATAATATATATTTGGTGTACTTTGATATTTTATGTACACTCTGTAAAATATATTTGATGAAATTTGATATTTTATGTACAGTATATAGTATATATTTGGTGTACTTTGATATTTTAAGTACAGTATATAATATATATGGTGAAATTTGATACTTTATGTACAGTATATAATATATATTTGCTGTACTTTCATATTTTATGTACAGTATGTTATATATATTTGGTGTACTTTCTTATTTTATGTACAGTGAATGATATATATTTGCAGAAATTTGATATTTTATGTACAGTATATAATACATATTTGGTGTATTTTGATATTTTATGTTCAGTATATAATATATATTTGGTGAAATTTGATGTTTTATGTACAGTATATAACTTATATTTGGTGAAATCTGCTTTTTATGTACAGTATATAATATATATTTGGTGTACTTTGATATTTTATGTACACTATATAAAATATATTTGAAGAAATTTGATATTTTATGTACAGTATATAGTATATATTTGGTGTACTTTGATATTTTAAGTACAGTGTATAATACATATATGGTGTAATTTGATATTTTATGTACAGTTTTTAATATATATTGGGTTAAATTTGATATTTTTGTACAGTATAAAATATATATTTGGTGCACTTTCATATTTTATGTACAGTGTTTAATATATATTTGGTGTACTTTCGAATTTTTTGTACAGTACGTAATATATATTTGGTGTACTTTGATATTTTATGTACAGTATATAACATATATTTGGTGTATTTTGATATTTTATGTACACTATATAAAATATATTTGATGAAATTTGATATTTTATGTACAGTACATAATATATATCTGGTGTACTTTGATATTTTATGTGCAGTATATAAAATATATTTGGTGAAATTTGATATTTTATGTACAGTGTATAATATATATTTGGTGTACTTTGGTATTTTAAGTATAGTTTATAATTCACATTTGGTGAAATTTGGTATTTTATGTACATTATATAATATATATTTGGTGAAATTTGATATTTTTGTACAGTATATAATATATATTTGGTGAAATTTGATACTTTATGTACAGTAAATAATATATATTTTTAGTAATTTCTTATTTTATGTACAGTGTATAATATATATTTGGTGTACTTTCATATTTTATGTACAGCATATAATATATATTTGGTGTACTTTGATATTTTTTATTCAGTATATAATATATATGGTGAAATTTGATACTTTATATACAGTATATAATATATATTTGCTGGACTTTCATATTTTAGGCACAGTATGTTATATATATTTGGTGTGCTTTCTTATTTTATGTACAGTATATGATATATATTTGCAGAAATTTGATATTTTATGTACAGTATATAATATATTTTTGGTGTATTTTGATATTTTATGTACAGTATATAATATGTATTTGGTGAAATTTGATATATTATACACAGTATATATTATATATCTGGTGTCCTTTCATATTTTATGTGCAGTATAAAATATATATTTGGTGAAATTTGATATTTCATATACAGCATATTAAATATGTTTGGTGTACTTCCATATTTTATTTACAGTGTATAATATATATTTGCTGTACGTTCATATTTTATGTAGAGTATATAATATATATTTCCTGAAATTTGATATTTTATGTACAGTATATAATATATATTTGGTGAAATTTGATATTTTATTTACAGTAAATAATATATACTTGGTGAAATTTGATGTTTTATGTACAGTATATAACATATATTTGGTGAAATCTGGTATTTTATGAACAGTATATAATATATATCTGGTGAAATAAGGTATTTTATGTATAGTATATAATATATATTTTGTGAAATTTGATAAGTACAGTATATTATATATATTTGGAGTGCTTTCATATTTTATGTACAGTATATAATATATATTTGCTGAAATTTGATATTTTATGTACAGCATATAATATACATTTGGTGAAATTTGATATTTTATTTATAGCATATAATATATGTTTGGTGAAATTTGATATTATATGTACAGAATATAATATATATTTGGTGAAATCTGGTATTTTATGTACAGTATATAATATATATTTGGTGAAACTTGATATTATAAGTACAGTATGTTATATATATTTGGTGTACTTTCATAATTTAGGTACAGTATTTATTAACTATTTGCTGAAATTTGATATTTTATGTACAGTATATAATGTACATTTGGTGAAATTTGATATTTTATGAATAGTATATAATATATATTTGGTGAGATTTGATATTATATGTACAGAATATAATATATATTTGGTGAAATTTCATATTTTATGTACAGTATTTATTAACTAATGGCTGAAATTTGATATTTTATGTACAGTATATAATATACATTTGGTGTACTTTGATATTTTATGTAAACTATATAAAATATATTTGGTGAAATTTGATATTTTATGTACAGTATATAATATATATTTGGTGTACTTTGATATTTTAAGAACAGTATATAATACATATTTGGTGTACTTTGATAATTTATGTACAGTATATAATATATATTTGCTGTACTTTGATATTTTAAGTACTGTATATAATACATATTTGGTGAAATTTGATATTTTATGTACAGCATATAATGTATATTTGGTGAAATTTGATATTTTTGTGCAGTATATAATATATATTTGGTGTACTTTCATATTTTATGTACAGTGTATTATATATATTTGGTGTACTTTCATAATTTATGTACAATATATAATATATATTTGCTGAAATTTGATATATTATGTACTGTATATAATATATATTCGGTGTACTTTGATATTTTAAGTACAGTATATAATATATATTTGGTGTACTTTGATATTTTATATACAGTATATAGTATATATTTGATGAAATTTGATATTTTTGTACAGTATATAAAATATATTTGGTGTACTTTCATATTATATGTACAATATAATATCTATTTGGTGAAATTTGATATTTTATGTACAGTCTACAATATATATTTGATGAAATTTGATGTTTTATGTGCAGTATATAACATATGTTTGGTGAAATCTGGTATTTTATGTACAGTATATAATGTATATTTGGTGAAATCTGGTATTTTATGTATAGTATATAAGATATATTTGGTGAAATTTGATATTGTAAGTACAGTATATTATATATATTTCGTGTACTTTCATATTTATGTACAGTATATAATATATATTTGCTGAAATTTGATACTTTATATACAGTATATAATATATGTTTGGTGTAATTTGATATTTTATGTATAGTATATAATATATATTTGGTGAAATTTGATATTATATGTACAGTATATAATATAAATTTGGTGAAATTTCATATTTTTGGTACAGTATATAATATATATTTGGTGTACTTTTATATTTTATGTACAGTGTATAATATATATTTGGTGTACTTTCATATTTAATGTACATTTTATAATATATATTTGGTGTACTTTGACATTTTCTGCACAGTATATAATATATACTTGGTGTACTTTGATATTTTATGTACACTACATAAAATATATTTGATGAAATTTGATATTTTATGTACTGTATATAACATATATTTGGTGTACTTTGATATTTTATGTACAGTATAAAATATATATTTGGTGAAATTTGTTGTTTTATATACAGTATACAATATACTTTGGTGTACTTTCATATTTTATGTACAGTGTATAACATATATTTGGTGTACGTTCAAATTTTATGTACAGTATACAGTATATATTTCCTGAAATTTGTTATTTTTTGTAAAGTATATAATATATATTTGGTGAAATTTGATGTTTTATGAATAGTATATAATATATATTTGGTGAAATTTGATATTTTATGTACAGTATATAATACATATTTGGTGAAATTTGATACTTTTGTACAGTCTATAATATGTATTTGGTGTACTTTCAAATTTTATGTACAGTAGATAATATATATTTGGTGAAATTTGATATTTTATGTACACTATATAATATATATTTGGTGAAATTTGGTATTTTATATACATTATATAATATATATTTGGTGTACTTTCATATTTTATGTGCATTACATAATTTATATTTGGTGTAGTTTGATATTTTATGTACAGTATATAATATGTATTTGGTGAAGTTTGATATTTTATGTACAGTATATAATATATATTTGCTGAAATTTGATATTATAACTACAGCATATACTATATATTTGGTGAAATTTTATATTTTATGCACAGTATATAATATATATTTGGTGAAATTTGATATAATATATACAGTTTATAATATATATTTCGTGTACTTTCATATTTTATGTACAGTGTATAATATATATTTGGTGTACTTTCATATTTTATGTACAGTATGTAACATATATTTGCTGAAATTTGATATTTTACTTGCAGTATATAGTATTTATTTGGTGTACTTTGGTATTTTCTTGCAGTATATAATATATATTTGGTGAAATTTCATATTTTATGTACAGTATATAATATGTAGTCGGTGTAATTTGATATTTTATATATAGTATATAATATATATTTGGTGAAATTTCATATTATATGTACAGTATATAATACATATATGCTGAAATTTGATATTTTATTTACAGTATATAATATATATTTCGTGTACTTTGATATTTTATGTACAGTATTCAATATATATTTGGTGAAATCTGATATTTTTGTACAGTATATTATGTATGTTTGGTGATATTTGATATTTTATGTACAGTATATAATTTATATTTGGTGTACTTTCATATTTTATGTACAGTACATAATATATAATTGGAGAAATTTGATATTTTATGTACAGTATATAATATATATTTGGTGAAATTTGATATTTTATGTACGGTATATAACATATATTTGGAGAAATCTGGTATTTTATGAACAGTATATAATATATATCTGGTGAAATCAGGTATTTTATGTATAGTATATAATATATATTTTGTGAAATTTGATAAGTACAGTATATTATATATATTTGGAGTGCTTTCATATTTTATGTACAGTATATAATATATATTTGCTGAAATTTGATATTTTATGTACAGCATATAATATACATTTGGTGAAATTTGATATTTTATTTATAGCATATAATATATGTTTGGTGAAATTTGATATTATATGTACAGAATATAATATATATTTGGTGAAATCTGGTATTTTATGTACAGTATATAATATATATTTGGTGAAACTTGATATTATAAGTACAGTATGTTATATATATTTGGTGTACTTTCATAATTTAGGTACAGTATTTATTAACTATTTGCTGAAATTTGATATTTTATGTACAGTATATAATATACATTTGGTGAAATTTGATATTTTATGAATAGTATATAATATATATTTGGTGAGATTTGATATTATATGTACAGAATATAATATATATTTGGTGAAATTTCATATTTTATGTACAGTATTTATTAACTAATGGCTGAAATTTGATATTTTATGTACAGTATATAATATACATTTGGTGAAATTTGATATTTTATGTATAGTATCTAATATATATTCGGTTTTTTTTCATATTTTATGTACAGTACATAGTATATATTTGGTGTACTTTCATATTTTATGTACAGTATATAATATATATTTGGTGTACTTTGATATTTTATGTAAACTATATAAAATATATTTGGTGAAATTTGATATTTTATGTACAGTATATAATATATATTTGGTGTACTTTGATATTTTAAGAACAGTATATAATACATATTTGGTGAAATTTGATATTTTATGTACAGTATATAATATATATTTGGTGAAATTTGATATTTTTGTACAGTATATAATATGTATTTTATATAGTTTGATTTTTTATGTACAGTCTATAATGTATATTTGGTGTAGTTTCATATTTTATGTATAGTATATAATATATATTTGCTGATATTTGATATTTTATGTACAGTCTAAAATATATATTTGGTGTACATTGATATTTTTGTACAGTATATTATATATATTTGGTGAAATTTGATATTTTATGTACAGTAAATAATATATATTTTGTGTATTTTCTTATTTTATGTTCAGTGTACAATATTTATTTCGTGTAGTTTCATATTTTGTGTACAGCATATAACATAGATTTGGTGTACTTTGATATTTTATGTACAGTATATAATACATATATGGTGAAATATGATATTTTATATACAGTATATAATATGCATCTGGTGTACTTTCATATTTTATGTACAGTATGTTATAAATATTTGGTGAAATTTCTTATTTTATCTACAGTATATAATATATATTTGCAGAAATTTGATATTTTATGTACAGTATATAATATATATTTGGTGTACTTTGATATTTTACGTACAGTATATGATCTATATTTGGTGAAATTTGATATTTTATATACAATATATAATGTATATCTGGTGTTCTTTCACATTTTATGTACAGTATGAAATATATATTCGGTGAAATTTGATATTTCATATACAGTATATTATATATGTTTGGTGTACTTCCATATTGTATTTACAGTGTATAATATTTATTTGCTGTACGTTCATATTTTATGCAGAGTATATAATATATATTTCCTGAAATTTGATATTTTATGTTCAGTATATAATATATATTTGGTGAAATTTGATATATCATGTATAGTATATAATACATATTTGGTGAAATTAGATATTATATCTACAGTATATAATATACATGTGGTGAAATTTGATATTTTATGTACAGTGTATAATACCTATTTGGAGAAGTTTGATATTTTATATACAGAAAATAATATATATTTGGTGTAGTTTCCTATTTTATGTACAGTGTATAATACATAATTGCTGTACTTTCATATTTTATGTACAGTATATAATATATATATGGTGAAATTTGATATTTTTGTAGAGTCTATAGTATGTATTTGGTGTACTTTCGTATTTTATGTACAGTCTATAATACATATTTGCTGTACGTTCATATTTTATGCACAGTATATAACATACATTTGCTGAAATTAGATATTTTATGTACAGTATATAATATATATTTGGTGTACTTTGATATTTTATGTTCAGTATATAATATATATTTGGTGAAATATGATATTTTATGTACAGTATATAATATATATTTCGTGAAATTTGATATTTTATATACAGTATATAATATATATTTGTTGTACTTTCATATTTTATGTACAGTGTATCATATATATTTTTTGTACTTTCATATTTTATGTACAATATATAATATATATTTGCTGAAATTTGATATATTATGTACTGTATATAATGTATATTTGTTTTAATTTGATATTTTACGTACTGCATATAATATATATATGGTGGACTTTGATATTTTATATACAGTATATATTATATATTTGGTGAAATTTGATATTTTTTCTACAGTGTATAATACATATTTGGTGTACTTTCATATTTTATGTACAGTATATAATATATATTTGGTGAAATTTGATATTTAATGTTCAGTATATAATATAAATTTGGCGAAATCTTGTATTTTATGTACAGTATATAATATATATTTGGTGAAATCTGGTATTATATGTACAGTATATAATATATATTTGGTGTACTTTGATATTTTATGTAAACTATATAAAATATATTTGGTGAAATTTGATATTTTATGTACAGTATATAATATATATTTGGTGTACTTTGATATTTTAAGAACAGTATATAATACATATTTGGTGAAATTTGATATTTTATGTACAGTATATAATATATATTTGGTGAAATTTGATATTTTTATACAGTATATAATATATATTTTATATAGTTTGATTTTTATGTACAGTCTATAATGTATATTTGGTGTAGTTTCATATTTTATGTATAGTATATAATATATATTTGCTGATATTTGATATTTTATGTACAGTCTAAAATATATATTTGGTGTACATTGATATTTTTGTACAGTATATTATATATATTTGGTGAAATTTGATATTTTATGTACAGTAAATAATATATATTTTGTGTATTTTCTTATTTTATGTTCAGTGTACAATATTTATTTCGTGTAGTTTCATATTTTGTGTACAGCATATAATATAGATTTGGTGTACTTTGATATTTTATGTACAGTATATAATACATATATGGTGAAATATGATATTTTATATACAGTATATAATATGCATCTGGTGTACTTTCATATTTTATGTACAGTATGTTATAAATATTTGGTGAAATTTCTTATCTTATCTACAGTATATAATATATATTTGCAGAAATTTGATATTTTATGTACAGTATATAATATATATTTGGTGTACTTTGATATTTTACGTACAGTATATGATCTATATTTGGTGAAATTTGATATTTTATATACAATATATAATGTATATCTGGTGTTCTTTCACATTTTATGTACAGTATGAAATATATATTCGGTGAAATTTGATATTTCATATACAGTATATTATATATGTTTGGTGTACTTCCATATTGTATTTACAGTGTATAATATTTATTTGCTGTACGTTCATATTTTATGCAGAGTATATAATATATATTTCCTGAAATTTGATATTTTATGTTCAGTATATAATATATATTTGGTGAAATTTGATATATCATGTATAGTATATAATACATATTTGGTGAAATTAGATATTATATCTACAGTATATAATATACATGTGGTGAAATTTGATATTTTATGTACAGTGTATAATACCTATTTGGAGAAGTTTGATATTTTATATACAGAAAATAATATATATTTGGTGTAGTTTCCTATTTTATGTACAGTGTATAATACATAATTGCTGTACTTTCATATTTTATGTACAGTATATAATATATATATGGTGAAATTTGATATTTTTGTAGAGTCTATAGTATGTATTTGGTGTACTTTCGTATTTTATGTACAGTCTATAATACATATTTGCTGTACGTTCATATTTTATGCACAGTATATAACATACATTTGCTGAAATTAGATATTTTATGTACAGTATATAATATATATTTGGTGTACTTTGATATTTTATGTTCAGTATATAATATATATTTGGTGAAATATGATATTTTATGTACAGTATATAATATATATTTCGTGAAATTTGATATTTTATATACAGTATATAATATATATTTGTTGTACTTTCATATTTTATGTACAGTGTATCATATATATTTTTTGTACTTTCATATTTTATGTACAATATATAATATATATTTGCTGAAATTTGATATATTATGTACTGTATATAATGTATATTTGTTGTAATTTGATATTTTACGTACCGCATATAATATATATATGGTGGACTTTGATATTTTATGTACAGTATATATTATATATTTGGTGAAATTTGATATTTTTTCTACAGTGTATAATACATATTTGGTGTACTTTCATATTTTATGTACAGTATATAATATATATTTGGTGAAATTTGATATTTAATGTTCAGTATATAATATAAATTTGGCGAAATCTTGTATTTTATGTACAGTATATAATATATATTTGGTGAAATCTGGTATTATATGTACAGTATATAATATATATTTGGTGAAATTTGATATTATACGTACAGTATATTTTATATATTTGGTGTACTTTCATATTTTATGTACAGTATATAATAAATATTTGCTGAAATTTGATATTTATGTACAGTATAAAATATATATTTGGTGTACTATGATATTTTATGTACAGTATATAATATATATTTGGTGAAATTTGATATTTTATGTACAGTAAATAATATATATTTTGTGTATTTTCTTATTTTATGTTCAGTTTATAATATATATTTGGTGTACTTTCATATTTATGTACAGCATATAATATAGATTTGGTTTACTTTGATATTTTACGTACAGTATATAATATATATATGGTGAAATATGATATTTTTGTACAGCATATAATATATATTTGGTGTACTTTCATTTTTTATGTACAGTCTATAATATATATTTGGTGTAGTTTCATATTTTATGTAGAGTATATAATATACATTTGCTGAAATTTGATATTTTATGTACAGTATAAAATATATATTTGGTGTACTATGATATTTTATGTACAGTATATAATATATATTTGGTGAAATTTGATATTTTATGTACAGTAAATAATATATATTTTGTGTATTTTCTTATTTTATGTTCAGTGTACAATATATATTTGGTGTACTTTCATATTTTATGTACAGCTTATAATATAGATTTGGTGTACTTTGATATTTTATGTACAGTATATAATATATATATGGTGAAATTTGATATTTTATATACAGTATATAATATGTATCTGGTGTACTTTCATATTTTATGTACAGTATGTTATATATATTTGGTGTACTTTCTTATTTTATGTACTGTATATAATATATATTTGCAGAAATTTAATATTTTATGTACAGTATATAATATATATGTGGTGTACTTTGATATTTTACGTACAGTATATAATATGTATTTGGTGAAATTTGATATTTTATATACAATATATAATATTTATCTGGTGTACTTTCAAATTTTATGTACAGTATAAAATATATATTCGGTGATATTTGATATTTAATATACAGTATATTATATATGTTTGGTGTACTTAAATATTTTATTTACAGTGTATAATATTTATTTGCTGAACGTTCATATTTTATGTAGAGTATATAATATATATTTCCTGAAATTTGATATTTTATGTACAGTATATAATATATATTTGCTGAAATTTGATATATTATGTATAGTATATAATACATATTTGGTGAATTTAGATATTATATCCACAGTATATAATATATATGTGGTGAAATTTGATATTTTATGTACTGTGTATAATACAAATTTGGAGAAGTTTGATATTTTATATACAGAATATAATATATATTTGCAGTACTTTCCTATTTTATGTACAGTGTATAATACATATTTGCTGTACTTTCATATTTAATGCACAGTATATAACATATATTTGCTGAAAGTAGATATTTTATGTACAGTATATAATATATATTTGGTGTGCTTTGATATTTTTGTTCAGTATACAATATATAATTGGTGAAATATGATATTTTATGTACAGTATATAATATATATTTGGTGAAATTTGATATTTTATATACAGTATATAATATACATTTGGTGTACTTTCATATTTTATGTACAGTATATTATATATATTTGGTGTACTTTCATATTTTATGTACAGTATATAATATATATTTGGTGAAATTTGATATTTTATGTTCAGTATATAATATAAATTTGGTGAAATCTTGTATTTTATGCACAGTATATAATATATATTTGGTGAAATCTGGTATTATATGTACAGTATATAATATAAATTTGGTGTACTTTCATTTTTTATGTATAGCATATAATATATATTTGGTGAACTTTGTTATTTTTTGTACAGTATATTATATGTATTTGGTGTACTTTGATATTTTATCTACAGTATGTAATATATATTTGGTGTACTTTGATATTTTATGTACCGTATATAATATATATTTGGTGAAATTTGATATTTTATGTACAGTATATAATATATAATTGGTGAAATTTGATATTATACGTACAGTTTATAATATATATTTGGTAGAATTTGATATTTTATGTACAGTATATAATATATATTTGGTGAAGTGCGATATTTTATATACAGTATGTAATATATGTTTTGTGTATTTTCATATTTTATGTACAGTATATATTATTTTTTTGGTGTACTTTCATATTTTATGTATGGTATATAATATATTTTTTGGTGAAATTTGATATTTTATGTACAGTACATTATATATTTGGTGAAATTTGATATATTTTATACAGTATATGATATGTATTTTGTGTACTTTCATATTTTATGTTCAGTGTATAATATATATTTGGTGTACTTTCATGTATTATGTACAGTTTATAATATATATTTGCTGAAATTTGATATTTTATGTACAGTATATGATATATATTTCGTGAAATTTGATATTTTATATACAGTATATAATATATATTTGGTGTACTTTCGTATTTTATGTACAGTACATAACATGTATTTGGTGAAATTTGATGTTTGATGTACAGTATGTAACATATATTTGTGGAAATTTGTATTTTATATACAGCATATAATATATATTTGGAGTACTTTCATATTTTATGTACAGTGTATAATAACAAATTATGTGTCCTTTCATATATTATGTACAGTATATAATATGTATTTGGTGAAATTTTATATTTTATGTACTGTATATAATATATATTTCAAGTACTTTGGTATTTTATGTACATTATATAATATATATTTGGTGAAATTTGATATTTTATGTGCAGTATATAATATATATTTGGTGAAATTTGATATTTTTTCTACAGTATATTATATATGTTTGGAGTACATTCATATTTTATATACAATATATAATATATACTTGGTGAAATTTGATATTTTATGTACAGTGTATAATACATATTTGGAGAAGTTTGATATTTTATGTATAGTATGTAATGTATATGTGGTGAAATTTGATATTATAAGTACTGTATATAATATATATTTGGTGAAATTTCATATTTTATATACAGTATATAATATATATTTGGTGTACTTTCATATTTTATGTATAGTGTATGTGTATAATATATATTTGGTGTACTTTCATATTTTATGTAAAGAATATAATATATATTTGCTGAAATTTGATATTTTGTATACACTATATAGTGTATATTTGGGGTACTTTGATATTTAATGTACAGTATGCAGTATATATTTGGTGAAATTTAATAATTTATGTACAGCATATAATACACATTAGGTGAAATGTGATATTTTATGTATAGTATATAATATATATTTAGTGAAATTTGATATTATATGTACAGTATATGACATATATTTGCTGAAATTTCATATTTTATGTACAGTAAATAATGTATATTCCGTGGAATTTTATATTTTATATTCAGTATAAAATATATATTTCATGTACTTTCACGTTTTATGTATTGCATATAATATATGTGGTGTAATTTCATATTTTATGTACACTGTATAATATATATTTGGGGTACTTTTATATTTTATGTACAGTATATAATATATTTTTGGTGTAGTTTGACATTTTATGTACAGTATATAATATATATTAGGGGTACTTTGATATCTTATGTACAGTATATAATATATATTTGGTGAAATTTGATATTTTAGGTACGGTATATAATATATATTTCTGAAATTTGATATTTTATGTCCAGTATATAATATATATTTGGTGAAATTTGATATTTTATGTACAGTATATAATATATATTTACAGTATTTTCATATTTTGTGTGCAGTATAATATTTAGAATTGGTGAAATTTGATATTTTATGTACAGTATATAATATATATTTGGTGAACTTTGATATTTTATGTACAGTATATTATATGAATTTGGTGTACTTTGATATTTTATGTACAGTGTATAATACATATTTAGTGTACTTTGATATTTTATGTACAGTATATAATATATATTTGGTGAAATTTGATATTTTATGTACAGTATATAATATATATTTGGTCAAATTTGATATTATATGTACAGTATATAATATATTTTTGGTGAAGTTCGATATTTTATATACAGTATGTAATATATGTTTGATATAGTTTCATATTTTATGTACAGTATATAATATATATTAGGGGTACTTTGATATCTTATGTACAGTATATAATATATATTTGGTGAAATTTGATATTTTAGGTACGGTATATAATATATATTTCTGAAATTTGATATTTTATGTCCAGTATATAATATATATTTGGTGAAATTTGATATTTTATGTACAGTATATAATATATATTTACAGTATTTTCATATTTTGTGTGCAGTATAATATTTAGAATTGGTGAAATTTGATATTTTATGTACAGTATATAATATATATTTGGTGAACTTTGATATTTTATGTACAGTATATTATATGAATTTGGTGTACTTTGATATTTTATGTACAGTGTATAATACATATTTAGTGTACTTTGATATTTTATGTACAGTATATAATATATATTTGGTGAAATTTGATATTTTATGTACAGTATATAATATATATTTGGTCAAATTTGATATTATATGTACAGTATATAATATATTTTTGGTGAAGTTCGATATTTTATATACAGTATGTAATATATGTTTGATATAGTTTCATATTTTATGTACAGTATATAATATATATTAGGGGTACTTTGATATCTTATGTACAGTATATAATATATACTTGATGAAATTGGATATTTTATGTACAGTATATAATACATGTTTGGTGTACTTTGATATTTTATGTACAGAATATAATATATATTTACTGAAGTTTGATATTGTATTTACATGTACAGTATATAATATAGATTTGGTGAAATTTCATATTTTTTGTACAGTATATAATATATATTTGGTGTACTTTGATATTTTGTGTACTGTATATGATATATATTGGTGTACTTTCATATTTTATGTACACTATATAAATTATACTTGGTGAAATTTGACATTTCATGTTCAGTATATATGTATATTTGGTGTACTTTGATATTTTAAGTACTGTATGTAATACATATTTGGTGAAATTTGATATTTTATGTACAGTATATAATATATATTTGGTGAAATTTGATATTTTTCTACCGTATATAATATATATTTGGTGTACTTTCATTTTTTATACACAGTCTATATCATATATTTGGTGTACTTTCATATTTTATGCACAGTGTATAATATATATTTGCTGAAATTTGATATTTTATGTACAATATAAAATATATATTTGGTATACTATGATATTTTATGTACAGTATATAATATATATTTGGTGAAATTTTGATATTTTATGTACAGTATATAACATATATTTGGGGAAATTTGTATTTTATATACATCATATAATATATATTTGGTGAACTTTCATATTTTATGTATAGTGTATAATATATATTCAGTGTACTTTCATATTTTATGTACAGTATATATTATATATTTGCTGAAATTTGATGTTTTATGTACAGTATATAATATATATGTAGTGTACTTTAATATTTTATGTACTGTATATAATATATATTTGGTGAAATCTGATATTTTATGTACAGTATATAATATATGTTTGGTGAAATTTGATGTTTTACGTACAGTATATAATACATATGAGGTGAAATTTGATATTTTATGGACATTACGTAATATATATTTGGTTTACTTTCATATTTTATGTACAGTCTATAATATATTTTTGGTGTACTTTCATATTTTATGTACACTATATAATATATATTTGGTGAAATTTGATATTTTTTATACAGTATATAATATATATTTGCTGTACTTTCACATTTTTTGTACGGTATGTAACATATATTTGCTGTGCTTTCATATTTTATGTACAGTATATAACATATATTTTTTGTACTTTGATATTTTATCTACAGTATATATTATATATTTAGAGAAATTTCATATTTTATGTAAAGTATAATATATATATTTGGTGAAATTTGATTCTTTTTACATTATATAAATATATTTGTTGTACTTTCATGTTTTATCTACAGTATGTAATATATGTTTGGTGAAATTTGATATTATATGTACAGTATATTATATATATTTGGTGAAATCTGGTATTTTATTTACAGTATATAATATATATTTGGTGAAATTTGATATTATAAGTACAGTATATTATATATATTTGGTGTAGTTTCATATTTATGTACAGTATATAATATATATTTGCTGAAATTTGATATTTTATATACAGTATATAATATATGTTTGGTGTAATTTGAAATTTTATGTATAGTATATAATATATATTTGATGAAATTTGATATTATATGTACAGTATATAATATAGATTTGGTGAAATTTCATATTTATTGTACAGTATATAATATATATTTGGTGTACTTTCATATTTTCTGTACCGTGTATAATATATATTTGGTGTACTTTCATATTTTATGTACATTTTGTAATATATATTTGGTGTACTTTGATATTTTGTGTACTGTATATGATATATATTTGGTGTACTTTGATATTTTAAGTACAGTATGTAATACATATTTGGTGAAATTTGATATTTAATGTACAGTATATAATATATATTTGGCGAAATTTGATATTTTTGTACAGTATATAATATATATTTGGTGTAGTTTCATTTTTTATATACAGTCTATAATATATATTTTGTGTACTTTCATATTTTATGTACAGTATATGATATATATTTGCAGAAATTTGATATTTTATGTACAGTATATAATATATATTTGGTGTATTTTGATATTTTATGTACAGTATATAATATGTATTAGGTGAAATTTGATATTTTATACACAGTATATAATATATATCTGGTGTCCTTTCATATTTTATGTGCAGTATAAAATATATATTTGGTGAAATTTGATATTTCATTTACAGCATGTTAAATATGTTTGGTGTACTTCCATATTTTATTTACAGTGTATAATATATATTTGCTGTACGTTCACATTTTATTTAGAGTATATAATATATATTTCCGGAAATTTGATATTTTATGTACACAATATAAAATATATTTGATGAAATTTGATATTTTATGTACAGTATATAATATATATTTGGTGTCATTTGATATTTTAAGTACAGTATATAATACATATTTGGTGAAATTTGATATTTTATATACAGCATATAATATATATTTGGTGAAATTTGATATTTTTGTACAGTATATAATATATATTTGGTGTACTTTCATATTTTATGTACAGTGTATTATATATATTTGGTGTACTTTCATATTTTATGTACAATATATAATCTATATTTGCTGAAATTTGATATATTATGTACTGTATATAATATATATTTGGTGTACTTTGATATTTTATGTACATTAGATAGTATATATTTGGTGTGCTTTGATATCTTAAGTACAGTATATAATATATATGGTGAAATTTGATACTTTATATGCAGTATATCATATATATTTGCTGTACTTTCATATTTTATGTACAGTATGTTATATATATTTGGTATACTTTCTTATTTTATGTACAGTATATGATATATATTTGCAGAAATTTGATATTTTATGTACAGAATATAATATATATTTGGTGTATTTTGATATTTTATGTACAGTATATAATATGTATTTGGTTAAATTTGATATTTTATACACAGTATATAATATATATTTGGTGTCCTTTCATATTTTATGTGCAGTAGAAAATATATATTTGGTGAAATTTGATATTTCATATAAGGCATATTTAATATGTTTGGTGTACTTCTATATTTTATTTACAGTGTATAACATATATTTGCTGTACGTTCATATTTTATGTAGAGTATATAATATATATTTCCTGAAATTTGATATTTTATGTACAGTATATAATATATATTTGGTGAAATTTGATATTTTATGAACAGTAAACAATGTATATTTTTTGTAGTTTCTTATTTTGTGTACAGTGTATAATACATATTTGGAGAAATTTGATATTTTATATACAGAATATAATATATATTTGGTGTACTTTCATATTTTATGTACAGTATATAATATATATTTGGTGTACTTTCATATTTTATGTACAGCATATAATATATATTTTGTGTACTTTGATATTTTATGTACAGTATATAATATACATTTGGTGAAATATGATATTTTATATACAGTTTATAATATATATTTGTTGTAGTTTCATATTTTATGTTCAGTGTATTATATATATTTGGGGTAATTTCATATTTTATGTACAATATATAATATATATTAGCTGACATTTGATATATTATGTACTGTATATAATATATATTTGGTGTACTTTGATATTTTATGTACAGTATATAATATATAATTGGTGTACTTTGATATTTTATGTACAGTATATATTATATATTTGGTGAAATTTGATATTTTTTGTACAGTATATAATATATATTTGGTTAAACTTGATATAATAAGTACAGTATATTTTATATATTTGGTGTACTTTCATATTTTATGTACAGTATTTAATAAATATTGGCTGAAATTTGATATTTTATGTACAGTATATAATATATCTTTGGTGAACCTTCATATTTTATGTACAGTGTTTAATATATATTTGGTGTACTTTCATATTGTATGTACAGTACATAATATATATTTGGTGTACTTTGATATTTTATGTACACTATATAAAATATATTTGATGAAATTTGATATTTTATGTACAGTATATAGTATATATTTGCTGTTATTTGATATTTTAAGTAGAGAATATATTACATATTTGGTGAAATTTGGTATTTTATGTACAGTTTATATTATGTATTTGGTGAAATTTGATATTTTTGTACAGTATATAATATATATTTGGTGTACTTTCATATTTTATGTACAGTGTATTATATATATTTGGTGTACTTTCATATTTTATGTACAATATATAATATATATTTGCTGAAATTTGATATATTATGTACTGTATATAATATATATTTGGTGTACTTTGATATTTTATGTACATTAGATAGTATATATTTGGTGTACATTGATATTTTATGTACAGTGTATAATATATTTGGTGAAATTTGATACTTTATATACAGTATAAAATATATATTTGCTGTACTTTCATATTTTATGTACAGTATGTTATATATATTTGGTGTACTTTCTTATTTCATGTACAGTATATGATATATATTTGCAGAAATTTGATATTTTATGTACAGAATATTATATATATTTGGTGTATTTTGATATTTTATGTACAGTATATAATATGTATTTGGTGAAATTTGATATTTTATACACAGTATATAACATATATCTGGTGTCCTTTCATATTTTATTTGCAGTAGAAAATATATATTTGGTGAAATTTGATATTTCATATAAGGCATATTTAATATGTTTGGTGTACTTCCATATTTTATTTACAGTATCTAATATATATTTGCTGTATGTTCATATTTTATGTAGTGTATATAATATATATTTCCTGAAATTTGATATTTTATGTACAGTATATAATATATATTTGGTGAAATTTGATATTTTATGAACAGTAAATAATGTATATTTTTTGTAGTTTCTTATTTTGTGTACAGTGTATAATACATATTTGGAGAAATTTGATAATTTATATACAGAATATAATATATATTTGGTGTACTTTCATATTTTATGTACAGTATATAATATATATTTGGTGTACTTTCATATTTTATGTACAGCATATAATATATATTTTGTGTACTTTGATATTTTATGTACAGTATATAATATACATTTGGTGAAATATGATATTTTATATACAGTTTATAATATATATTTGATGTAGTTTCATATTTTATGTTCAGTGTATTATATATATTTGGGGTAATTTCATATTTTATGTACAATATATAATATATATTAGCTGATATTTGATATATTATGTACTGTATATAATATATATTTGGTGTACTTTGGTATTTTATGTACAGTATATATTATATATTTGGTGAAATTTGATATTTTTGTACAGTATATAATATATATTTGGTGTACTTTCATATTTTATGTACAGTATATATTATATATTTGGTGAAATTTGATATTTTTTGTACAGTATATAATATATATTTGGTGTACTTACATATTACATGTACAATATAATATATATTTGGTGAAATTTGATGTTTTATGTACAGTATAACATATATTTTTTGAAATCTGGTATTTTATGTACAGTATATAATATATATTTGGTGAAACCTGGTATTTTATGTATAGTATATAATATATATTTGGTGAAATTTGGTTTTATATCTACAGTAAATATATATATGTGGTGAAATTTGATATTTTATGTACAATATATAAGACAAATTTTTAGAATTTGATATTTTATATACAGAATAAAATATATATTTGGTGTGCTTTCATATTTTATGTACAGTGTATAATATATATTCAGTGTACTTTCATGTTTTATGTACAGTCTATAATATGTATTTGCTGAAATTTGATCTATTATGTACTGTATATAATATATGTTTGGTGTACTTTGATATTTTATGTACCGTATATAATATATATTTGGTGTACTTTGATATTTTATGTACAGTATATATTATATATTTGGTGGAATTTGATATTTTTTGTACAGTATATAATATATATTTCGTGAAATTTGATATGATAAGTACAGTACAATTTATATATTTGGTGTACTTTCATATTTTATGTACAGTATATAATAAATATTTGCTGAAATTTGATATTTTATGTACAGTATATAATACATCTTTGGTGTACCTTCATATTTTATGTACAGTGTTTAATATATATTTGGTCTACTTTCATATTGTATGTACTGTACATAATATATATTTGGTGTACTTTGATATTTAAGTTCACTATATAAAATATATTTGATGAAATTTGATATTTTATGTACAGTATATAGTATATATTTTGTGTACTTTGATATTTTAAGTACAGTATATAATACACATTTGGTGAAATTTGATATTTTATGTACAGTTTATAATATGTATTTGGTGAAATTTGATATTTTTGTACAGTATATAATATATATTTGGTGTACCTTCATATTTTATGTACAGTATATATTATATATTTGGTGAAATTTGATATTTTTTGTACAGTATATAATATATATTTTGTGTACTTTCTTATTACATGTACAATATAATACATATTTGGTGAAATTTGATATTTTATGTACAGTATATAATATATATATGGTGAAATTTGATATTTTATATACAGTATATAATATGTATCTGGTGTACTTTCATATTTTATGTACAGTATGTTATATATATTTGGTGTACTTTCTTATTTTATGTACTGTATATAATATATATTTGCAGAAATTTAATATTTTATGTACAGTATATAATATATATGTGGTGTACTTTGATATTTTACGTACAGTATATAATATGTATTTGGTGAAATTTGATATTTTATATACAATATATAATATTTATCTGGTGTACTTTCAAATTTTATGTACAGTATAAAATATATATTTGGTGATATTTGATATTTAATATACAGTATATTATATATGTTTGGTGTACTTAAATATTTTATTTACAGTGTATAATATTTATTTGCTGAACTTTCATATTTTATGTAGAGTATATAATATATATTTCCTGAAATTTGATATTTTATGTACAGTATATAATATATATTTGCTGAAATTTGATATATTATGTATAGTATATAATACATATTTGGTGAATTTAGATATTATATCCACAGTATATAATATATATGTGGTGAAATTTGATATTTTATGTACTGTGTATAATACAAATTTGGAGAAGTTTGATATTTTATATACAGAATATAATATATATTTGCAGTACTTTCCTATTTTATGTACAGTGTATAATACATATTTGCTGTACTTTCATATTTAATGCACAGTATATAACATATATTTGCTGAAAGTAGATATTTTATGTACAGTATGTAATATATATTTGGTGTGCTTTGATATTTTTGTTCAGTATACAATATACATTTGGTGAAATATGATATTTTATGTACAGTATATAATATATATTTGGTGAAATTTGATATTTTATATACAGTATATAATATATATTTGGTGTACTTTCATATTTTATGTACAGTATATTATATATATTTGGTGTACTTTCATATTTTATGTACAGTATATAATATATATTTGGTGAAATTTGATATTTTATGTTCAGTATATAATATAAATTTGGTGAAATCTTGTATTTTATGCACAGTATATAATATATATTTGGTGAAATCTGGTATTATATGTACAGTATATAATATAAATTTGGTGTACTTTCATTTTTTATGTATAGCATATAATATATATTTGGTGAACTTTGTTATTTTTTGTACAGTATATTATATGTATTTGGTGTACTTTGATATTTTATCTACAGTATGTAATATATATTTGGTGTACTTTGATATTTTATGTACCGTATATAATATATATTTTGTGAAATTTGATATTTTATGTACAGTATATAATATATAATTGGTGAAATTTGATATTATACGTACAGTTTATAATATATATTTGGTAGAATTTGATATTTTATGTACAGTATATAATATATATTTGGTGAAGTGCGATATTTTATATACAGTATGTAATATATGTTTTGTGTATTTTCATATTTTATGTACAGTATATATTACTTTTTTGGTGTACTTTCATATTTTATGTATGGTATATAATATATTTTTGGTGAAATTTGATATTTTATGTACAGTATATTATATATTTGGTGAAATTTGATATATTTTATACAGTATATGATATGTATTTTGTGTACTTTCATATTTTATGTTCAGTGTATAATATATATTTGGTGTACTTTCATGTATTATGTACAGTTTATAATATATATTTGCTGAAATTTGATATTTTATGTACAGTATATGATATATATTTCGTGAAATTTGATATTTTATATACAGTATATAATATATATTTGGTGTACTTTCGTATTTTATGTACAGTACATAACATGTATTTGCTGAAATTTGATGTTTGATGTACAGTATGTAATATATATTTGTGGAAATTTGTATTTTATATACAGCATATAATATATATTTGGAGTACTTTCATATTTTATGTACAGTGTATAATAATAAATTATGTGTCCTTTCATATATTATGTACAGTATATAATATATATTTGGTGAAATTTTATATTTTATGTACTGTATATAATATATGTTTCAAGTACTTTGGTATTTTATGTACATTATATAATATATATTTGGTGAAATTTGATATTTTATGTGCAGTATATAATATATATTTGGTGAAATTTGATATTTTTTCTACAGTATATAATATATGTTTGGAGTACATTCATATTTTATATACAATATATAATATATACTTGGTGAAATTTGATATTTTATGTACAGTATATAATACATATTTGGAGAAGTTTGATATTTTATGTATAGTATGTAATGTATATGTGGTGAAATTTGATATTATAAGTACTGTATATAATATATATTTGGTGAAATTTCATATTTTATATACAGTATATAATATATATTTGGTGTACTTTCATATTTTATGTATAGTGTATGTGTATAATATATATTTGGTGTACTTTCATATTTTATGTAAAGAATATAATATATATTTGCTGAAATTTGATATTTTGTATACACTATATAGTGTATATTTGGGGTACTTTGATATTTAATGTACAGTATGCAGTATATATTTGGTGAAATTTAATAATTTATGTACAGCATATAATACACATTAGGTGAAATGTGATATTTTATGTATAGTATATAATATATATTTAGTGAAATTTGATATTATATGTACAGTATATGACATATATTTGCTGAAATTTCATATTTTATGTACAGTAAATAATGTATATTCCGTGGAATTTTATATTTTATATTCAGTATAAAATATATATTTCATGTACTTTCACGTTTTATGTATTGCATATAATATATGTGGTGTAATTTCATATTTTATGTACACTGTATAATATATATTTGGGGTACTTTTATATTTTATGTACAGTATATAATATATTTTTGGTGTAGTTTGATATTTTATGTACAGTATATAATATATATTAGGGGTACTTTGATATCTTATGTACAGTATATAATATATATTTGGTGAAATTTGATATTTTAGGTACGGTATATAATATATATTTCTGAAATTTGATATCTTATGTCCAGTATATAATATATATTTGGTGAAATTTGATATTTTATGTACAGTATATAATATTTATTTACAGTATTTTCATATTTTGTGTGCAGAATAATATTTAGAATTGGTGAAATTTGATATTTTATGTACAGTATATAATATATATTTGGTGAACTTTGATATTTTATGTACAGTATATTATATGAATTTGGTGTACTTTGATATTTTATGTACAGTGTATAATACATATTTAGTGTACTTTGATATTTTATGTACAGTATATAATATATATTTGGTGAAATTTGATATTTTATGTACAGTATATAATATATATTTGGTCAAATTTGATATTATATGTACAGTATATAATATATTTTTGGTGAACTTCGATATTTTATATACAGTATGTAATATATGTTTGATATAGTTTCATATTTTATGTACAGTATATAATATATATTAGGGGTACTTTGATATCTTATGTACAGTATATAATATATACTTGATGAAATTGGATATTTTATGTACAGTATATAATACATGTTTGGTGTACTTTGATATTTTATGTACAGAATATAATATATATTTACTGAAGTTTGATATTGTATTTACATGTACAGTATATAATATAGATTTGGTGAAATTTCATATTTTTTGTACAGTATATAATATATATTTGGTGTACTTTGATATTTTGTGTACTGTATATGATATATATTGGTGTACTTTCATATTTTATGTACACTATATAAATTATACTTGGTGAAATTTGACATTTCATGTACAGTATATATGTATATTTGGTGTACTTTGATATTTTAAGTACTGTATGTAATACATATTTGGTGAAATTTGATATTTTATGTACAGTATATAATATATATTTGGTGAAATTTGATATTTTTCTACCGTATATAATATATATTTGGTGTACTTTCATTTTTTATACACAGTCTATATCATATATTTGGTGTACTTTCATATTTTATGCACAGTGTATAATATATATTTGCTGAAATTTGATATTTTATGTACAATATAAAATATATATTTGGTATACTATGATATTTTATGTACAGTATATAATATATATTTGGTGAAATTTTGATATTTTATGTACAGTATATAACATATATTTGGGGAAATTTGTATTTTATATACATCATATAATATATATTTGGTGAACTTTCATATTTTATGTATAGTGTATAATATATATTCAGTGTACTTTCATATTTTATGTACAGTATATATTATATATTTGCTGAAATTTGATGTTTTATGTACAGTATATAATATATATGTAGTGTACTTTAATATTTTATGTACTGTATATAATATATATTTGGTGAAATCTGATATTTTATGTACAGTATATAATATATGTTTGGTGAAATTTGATGTTTTACGTACAGTATATAATACATATGAGGTGAAATTTGATATTTTATGGACATTACGTAATATATATTTGGTTTACTTTCATATTTTATGTACAGTCTATAATATATTTTTGGTGTACTTTCATATTTTATGTACACTATATAATATATATTTGGTGAAATTTGATATTTTTTATACAGTATATAATATATATTTGCTGTACTTTCACATTTTTTGTACGGTATGTAACATATATTTGCTGTGCTTTTATATTTTATGTACAGTATATAACATATATTTTTTGTACTTTGATATTTTATCTACAGTATATATTATATATTTAGAGAAATTTCATATTTTATGTAAAGTATAATATATATATTTGGTGAAATTTGATTTTTTTTACAGTATATAAATATATTTGTTGTACTTTCATGTTTTATGTACAGTATTTAATATATGTTTGGTGAAATTTGATATTATATGTACAGTATATTATATATATTTGGTGAAATCTGGTATTTTATTTACAGTATATAATATATATTTGGTGAAATTTGATATTGTAAGTACAGTATATTATATATATTTGGTGTAGTTTCATATTTATGTACAGTATATAATATATATTTGCTGAAATTTGATATTTTATATACAGTATATAACATATGTTTGGTGTAATTTGAAATTTTATGTATAGTATATAATATATATTTGATGAAATTTGATATTATATGTACAGTATATAATATAGATTTGGTGAAATTTCATATTTATTGTACAGTATATAATATATATTTGGTGTACTTTCATATTTTCTGTACCGTGTACAATATATATTTGGTGTACTTTCATATTTTATGTACATTTTGTAATATATATTTGGTGTACTTTGATATTTTGTGTACTGTATATGATATATATTTGGTGTACTTTGATATTTTAAGTACAGTATGTAATACATATTTGGTGAAATTTGATATTTAATGTACAGTATATAATATATATTTGGCGAAATTTGATATTTTTGTACAGTATATAATATATATTTGGTGTAGTTTCATTTTTTATATACAGTCTATAATATATATTTTGTGTACTTTCATATTTTATGTACAGTATATGATATATATTTGCAGAAATTTGATATTTTATGTATAGTATATAATATATATTTGGTGTATTTTGATATTTTATGTACAGTATATAATATGTATTAGGTGAAATTTGATATTTTATACACAGTATATAATATATATCTGGTGTCCTTTCATATTTTATGTGCAGTATAAAATATATATTTGGTGAAATTTGATATTTCATTTACAGCATGTTAAATATGTTTGGTGTACTTCCATATTTTATTTACAGTGTATAATATATATTTGCTGTACGTTCACATTTTATTTAGAGTATATAATATATATTTCCGGAAATTTGATATTTTATGTACACAATATAAAATATATTTGATGAAATTTGATATTTTATGTACAGTATATAATATATATTTGGTGTCATTTGATATTTTAAGTACAGTATATAATACATATTTGGTGAAATTTGATATTTTATATACAGCATATAATATATATTTGGTGAAATTTGATATTTTTGTACAGTATATAATATATATTTGGTGTACATTCATATTTTATGTACAGTGTATTATATATATTTGGTGTACTTTCATATTTTATGTACAATATATAATATATATTTGCTGAAATTTGATATATTATGTACTGTATATAATATATATTTGGTGTACTTTGATATTTTATGTACATTAGATAGTATATATTTGGTGTACTTTGATATCTTAAGTACAGTATATAATATATATGGTGAAATTTGATACTTTATATGCAGTATATCATATATATTTGCTGTACTTTCATATTTTATCTACAGTATGTTATATATATTTGGTATACTTTCTTATTTTATGTACAGTATATGATATATATTTGCAGAAATTTGATATTTTATGTACAGAATATAATATATATTTGGTGTATTTTGATATTTTATGTACAGTATATAATATGTATTTGGTGAAATTTGATATTTTATACACAGTATATAATATATATCTGGTGTCCTTTCATATTTTATGTGAATAGAAAATATATATTTGGTGAAATTTGATATTTCATATAAGGCATATTTAATATGTTTGGTGTACTTCTATATTTTATTTACAGTGTATAACATATATTTGCTGTACGTTCATATTTTATGTAGAGTATATAATATATATTTCCTGAAATTTGATATTTTATGTACAGTATATAATATATATTTGGTGAAATTTGATATTTTATGAACAGTAAACAATGTATATTTTTTGTAGTTTCTTATTTTGTGTACAGGGTATAATACATATTTGGAGAAATTTGATATTTTATATACAGAATATAATATATATTTGGTGTACTTTCATATTTTATGTACAGTATATAATATATATTTGGTGTACTTTCATATTTTATGTACAGCATATAATATATATTTTGTGTACTTTGATATTTTATGTACAGTATATAATATACATTTCGTGAAATATGATATTTTATATACAGTTTATAATATATATTTGATGTAGTTTCATATTTTATGTTCAGTGTATTATATATATTTGGGGTAATTTCATATTTTATGTACAATATATAATATATATTAGCTGACATTTGATATATTATGTACTGTATATAATATATATTTGGTGTACTTTGGTATTTTATGTACAGTATATAATATATAATTGGTGTACTTTGATATTTTATGTACAGTATATATTATATATTTGGTGAAATTTGATATTTTTTGTACAGTATATAATATATATTTGGTGAAACTTGATATAATAAGTACAGTATATTTTATATATTTGGTGTACTTTCATATTTTATGTACAGTATTTAATAAATATTGGCTGAAATTTGATATTTTATGTACAGTATATAATATATCTTTGGTGAACCTTCATATTTTATGTACAGTGTTTAATATATATTTGGTGTACTTTCATATTGTATGTACAGTACATAATATATATTTGGTGTACTTTGATATTTTATGTACACTATATAAAATATATTTGGTGAAATTTGATATTTTATGTACAGTATATAGTATATATTTGCTGTTATTTGATATTTTAAGTAGAGAATATATTACATATTTGGTGAAATTTGGTATTTTATGTACAGTTTATATTATGTATTTGGTGAAATTTGATATTTTTGTACAGTATATAATATATATTTGGTGTACTTTCATATTTTATGTACAGTGTATTATATATATTTGGTGTACTTTCATATTTTATGTACAATATATAATATATTTTTGCTGAAATTTGATATATTATGTACTGTATATAATATATATTTGGTGTACTTTGATATTTTATGTACATTAGATAGTATATATTTGGTGTACGTTGATATTTTATGTACAGTGTATAATATATTTGGTGAAATTTGATACTTTATATACAGTATAAAATATATATTTGCTGTACTTTCATATTTTATGTACAGTATGTTATATATATTTGGTGTACTTTCTTATTTCATGTACAGTATATGATATATATTTGCAGAAATTTGATATTTTATGTACAGAATATTATATATATTTGGTGTATTTTGATATTTTATGTACAGTATATAATATGTATTTGGTGAAATTTGATATTTTATACACAGTATATAACATATATCTGGTGTCCTTTCATATTTTATGTGCAGTAGAAAATATATATTTGGTGAAATTTGATATTTCATATAAGGCATATTTAATATGTTTGGTGTACTTCCATATTTTATTTACAGTGTCTAATATATATTTGCTGTATGTTCATATTTTATGTAGAGTATATAATATATATTTCCTGAAATTTGATATTTTATGTACAGTATATAATATATATTTGGTGAAATTTGATATTTTATGAACAGTAAATAATGTATATTTTTTGTAGTTTCTTATTTTGTGTACAGTGTATAATACATATTTGGAGAAATTTGATAATTTATATACAGAATATAATATATATTTGGTGTACTTTCATATTTTATGTACAGTATATAATATATATTTGGTGTACTTTCATATTTTATGTACAGCATATAATATATATTTTGTGTACTTTGATATTTTATGTACAGTATATAATATACATTTGGTGAAATATGATATTTTATATACAGTTTATAATATATATTTGATGTAGTTTCATATTTTATGTTCAGTGTATTATATATATTTGGGGTAATTTCATATTTTATGTACAATATATAATATATATTAGCTGATATTTGATATATTATGTACTGTATATAATACATATTTGGTGTACTTTGGTATTTTATGTACAGTATATATTATATATTTGGTGAAATTTGATATTTTTGTACAGTATATAATATATATTTGGTGTACTTTCATATTTTATGTACAGTATATATTATATATTTGGTGAAATTTGATATTTTTTGTACAGTATATAATATATATTTGGTGTACTTACATATTACATGTACAATATAATATATATTTGGTGAAATTTGATGTTTTATGTACAGTATAACATATATTTTTTGAAATCTGGTATTTTATGTACAGTTTATAATATATATTTGGTGAAATCTGGTATTTTATGTATAGTATATAATATATATTTGGTGAAATTTGGTTTTATATCTACAGTATATATATATATGTGGTGAAATTTGATATTTTATGTACAATATATAAGACAAATTTTTAGAATTTGATATTTTATATACAGAATAAAATATATATTTGGTGTGCTTTCATATTTTATGTACAGTGTATAATATATATTCAGTGTACTTTCATGTTTTATGTACAGTCTATAATATGTATTTGCTGAAATTTGATCTATTATGTACTGTATATAATATATGTTTGGTGTACTTTGATATTTTATGTACAGTATATAATATATATTTGGTGTACTTTGATATTTTATGTACAGTATATATTATATATTTGGTGAAATTTGATATTTTTTGTACAGTATATAATATATATTTCGTGAAATTTGATATGATAAGTACAGTACAATTTATATATTTGGTGTACTTTCATATTTTATGTACAGTATATAATAAATATTTGCTGAAATTTGATATTTTATGTACAGTATATAATACATCTTTGGTGTACCTTCATATTTTATGTACAGTGTTTAATATATATTTGGTCTACTTTCATATTGTATGTACTGTACATAATATATATTTGGTGTACTTTGATATTTAAGTTCACTTTATAAAATATATTTGATGAAATTTGATATTTTATGTACAGTATATAGTATATATTTTGTGTACTTTGATATTTTAAGTACAGTATATAATACACATTTGGTGAAATTTGATATTTTATGTACAGTTTATAATATGTATTTGGTGAAATTTGATATTTTTGTACAGTATAAAATATATATTTGGTGTACTTTGATATTTTATGTACACTATATAAAATATGTTTGATGAAATTTGATATTTTATGTACAGTATATATTATATATTTGGTGAAATTTGATGTTTTATGTGCAGTATATAATATATATTTTGTGAAATTTGATTTTTATGTACAGTATAGAACATATATTTGGTGAAATCTGGTATTTTATGTACAGTATATAATATATATTTGGTGAAATCTGGTATTTTATGTATAGTATATAATATATATTTGGTGAAATTTGGTATTATATCTACAGTATATATATATATGTGGTGAAATTTGATATTTTATGTACAATATATAAGACAAATTTTTAGAATTTAATATTTTATATACAGAATAAAATATATATTTGGTGTGCTTTCATATTTTATGTACAGTGTATAATATATATTCAGTGTACTTTCATGTTTTATGTACAGTCTATAATATGTATTTGGTGAAATTTGATCTATTATGTACTGTATATAATATATGTTTGGTGTACTTTGATATTTTATGTACAGTATATAATATATATTTGGTGAAATCTGATATTTTATGTACAGTATATAATATATAGTTGGTGATATTTGGTATTTTATGTACAGTATATAATATATAGGTGGTGAAATTTGATATTTTATGTACAGTGTGTAATATATATTTGGTTTACTTTCGTATTTTATGTACAGTTAAAATGTATATTTGGTGTCTTTTCATATTTTATGTACAGTATATTATATATATTTGGTGTACTTTGATATTTTATCTACAGTGTATAACATATATTTGGTGAAATTTGATATTTTATGTAAAGTATATAATATATATGGTGAAATTTGATATTTTTTTGAACAGAATAAAATATATATTTTGTGAACTTTCATATTTTGTGTACAGTTTATAATATATATTTAGTGAAATTTGATATTTTATGTACAGAATATAATATATATTTGGGGAAATCTGGTATTTTATGTACAGTATATGATATATATTTGGTGAAATTTGATATTATAAGTACAGTATATGATATATATTTGGTGTACATTCATATTTTATGTACGGTATATAATATATATTTGGTGTACTTTGATTTTTTATGTACTGTATATAATATATATTTGGTGTACTTTGATATTTTAAGTACAGTATATAATACATATTTGGTGAAATTTGATATTTTATGCACAGTAAATAATATATATTGGGTGAAATTTGATATTTTTGTACAGTATATAATATATATTTGGTGTACTTTCATATTTTATGTACAGTCTATAATATATATTTGGTGTACTTTCATATTTTATATACAGCATATAATATATATTTGGTGTACTTTGATATTTAATGTACAGTATAAAATATATATTTGGTGAAATTTTTTGTTTTATATACAGAATACAATATATCTTTGGTGTACTTTCATATTTTATGTACAGTGTATAACATACATTTGGTGTACGTTCAAATTTTATGTACAGTACACAGAATATATTTCCTGAAATTTGATATTTTATGTAAAGTATATAATATATATTTGGTGAAATTTGATGTTTTATGAATAGTATATAATATATATTTGGTGAAATTTGATATTTTATGTACAGTGTATAATACATATTTGGTGTACTTTCATATATTATGTACAGTATATAATATCGATTTGGTGAAATTTGATAATTCCTGTACAGTATATAATATATATTTGGTGTACTTTCATATTTTATGTACTGTATATGATATATATTTGGTGTACTTTGATATTTTATGCACACTACATAAATTATACTTGGTGAAATTTGATATTTCACGTACAGTATATAATATATATTTGGTGTACTTAGATATTTTATCTACAGTATATAACATATATTTGGTGAAATTTGATATTTTATGTAAAGTATATAATATATATGGTGAAATTTGATATTTTTTTGAACAGAATAAAATATATATTTTTTGAACTTTCATATTTTGTGTACAGTTTATAATATATATTTAGTGAAATTTGATATTTTATGTACAGAATATAATATATATTTGGGGAAACCTGGTATTTTATGTACATTATATGATATATATTTGGTGAAATTTGATATTATAAGTACAGTATATGATATATATTTTGTGTACATTCATATTTTATGTACAGTATATAATATATATTTGGTGTACTTTGATTTTTTATGTACTGTATATAATATATATTTGGTGTACTTTGATATTTTAAGTACAGTATATAATACATATTTGGTGAAATTTGATATTTTATGCACAGTAAATAATATATATTGGGTGAAATTTGATATTTTTGTACAGTATATAATATATATTTGGTGTACTTTCATATTTTATGTACAGTCTATAATATATATTTGGTGTACTTTCATATTTTATATACAGCATATAATATATATTTGGTGTACTTTGATATTTAATGTACAGTATAAAATATATATTTGGTGAAATTTGTTGTTTTATATACAGAATACAATATATCTTTGGTGTACTTTCATATTTTATGTACAGTGTATAACATACATTTGGTGTACGTTCAAATTTTATGTACAGTACACAGAATATATTTCCTGAAATTTGATATTTTATGTAAAGTATATAATATATATTTGGTGAAATTTGATGTTTTATGAATAGTATATAATATATATTTTGTGAAATTTGATATTTTATGTACAGTGTATAATATATATTTGGTGTACTTTCATATATTATGTACAGTATATAATATCGATTTGGTGAAATTTGATAACTCCTGTACAGTATATAATATATATTTGGTGTACTTTCATATTTTATGTACTGTATATGATATATATTTGGTGTACTTTGATATTTTATGCACACTACATAAATTATACTTGGTGAAATTTGATATTTTATGTACAGTATAAAATATGTATTTGCTGTATTTTGATATTTTACGTACAACACATAATATATATTTCGTGGGCTTTGATATTTTATGTACAGCATATAATATATATTTGGTGAAATTTGATATCTTATGTACAGTATATGATATATATTTGGTGAAATTTGATATTTTTGTACAGTCTATAATATGTATTTGGTGTACTTTAATACTTTATGTACTGCATATAATATATATATTTGGTGTACTTTGATATTTTATGTACAGCATAAAATACATATATGGTGAAATTTGATATTTTATATACAGTATATAATAAGTATTTTGTGTACCTTCATATTTTATGTAAAGTATGTTATATATATTTGGTGTACTTTCTTATTTTATGTTCACTATATAATATATATTTGGTGTACTTTGATATTTTATGTACTGTGTAAAATATGTATTCGGTGTACTTTCATATTTTATGTACAGCACATAATTTATATTTGCTGAAATTTGATGTTTTATGTACAGTATATAATATATATTTGGTGTACTTTAATATTTTGTGTACAGTATATAATATATATTTGGTGAAATCTGATATTTTATGGACAGGATATGATATATGTTTGGTGAAATTTGATATTTCATGTACAGTATATAATATATATGAGGTGAAATTTGATATTTTATGGACAGTATATAATATATATCTGCTTTACTTTCATATTTTTTGTTTAGTCTATAATATATTTTTGGTGTACTTTCATATTTTATGTACAGTATATGACATATATTTGTTGTACTTTGATATTTTATCTACAGTATATATTATATATTTAGAGAAATTTCATATTTTATGTAAAGTATATAATAAACGTTTGGTGAAATTTGATATTTTTTGTACGGTATATAAAGATATTTGGTGTACTTTCATGTTTTATGTACAGTATGTAGTATGTATTTGGTGAAATTTGATATTTTATGTACAGTATATAATATATATTTGGTGAAATTTGATATCATAAGTACAGTATATTATATATATTTGGTGTACTTTCATATTTATGTACTGTATATAATATATATTTGATGAAATTTGATATTTTATGTACAGCATATATTATGTTTGGTGTAATTTGATATTTTATGTATAGTATATAAGATATATTTGGTGAAATTTGATATTATATGTACAGTATATAATATAGATGTGGTAAAATTTCATATTTTTTGTACAGTATATAATATATATTTGCTGTACTTTCATATTTTATGTACAGTATATGACATATATTTGTTGTACTTTGATATTTTATCTACAGTATATATTATATATTTAGAGAAATTTCATATTTTATGGAAAGTATATAATATATATTTGGTGAAATTTGATATTTTTTGTACAGTATATAAAGTTATTTGGTGTACTTTCATGTTGAATGTACAGTAGGTAATATATTTTTGGTGAAATTTGATATTTAATGAACAGTATATAATACATATTTGGTGTAATCTGCTATTTTATGTACAGTATATAATATATATTTGGTGTACTTTCATATTTTATGTACAGTCTATAATATATATTTGGTGTTCTTTCATATTTTATGTACAGTGTATAATATATATTTGGTGTACTTTCATATTTTATGTACATTTTGTAATATATATTTGGTGTACTTTGATATTTTATGTACACTATATAAAATATATTTGATGAAATTTGATATTTTATGTACAGTATATAAAATATATTTGGTGTACTTTGATATTTTAAGTACAGTATATAATACATATTTGGTGAAATTTAATATTTTATGTACAGTATATAATATATATTTGGTGAAATTTGATATTTTTGTACAGAATATAATATATATTTGGTGTACTTTCATATTTTATGTACAGTGTATAATATATATTTGGTGTACTTTCATATTTTATGTACATTTTGTAATATATATTTGGTGTACTTTGATATTTTATGTACAGTATATAATATATATTTGGTGTACTTTGATATTTTATGTACACTATATAAAATATATTTGATGAAATTTGATATTTTATGTATAGTATATAATATATATTTGGTTTACTTTGATATTTTAAATACAGTATATAATACATATTTGGTGAAATTTGATATTTTATGTACAGTATATAATATATATTTGGTGAAATTTGATATTTTCTTACAGTATATAATATATATTTGGTGTACTTTCATATTTTATGTACAGTCTATGATATATATTTGGTGTACTTTCATATTTTATATACTGCATATAATATATATTTGGTGTACTTTGATATTTAATGTACAGTATAAAATATATATTTGGTGAAATTTGTTGTTTTATGTACAGTATACTATATATGTTTGGTGTACTTTCATATTTTATGTACAGTGTATAACATATATTTGGTGTACGTTCAAATTTTATGTACATTATATAGTATATATTTCCTGAAATTTGATATTTCATGTAAAGTATGTATTATATATTTGGTGAAATTTTATGTTTTATGAATAGTATATAATATATATTTGGTGAAATTTGATATTTAATGTGCAGTGTATAATATATATTTGGTGTACTTTCATATATTTTGTACGGTATATAATATTTATTTTGTGAAATTTGATAATTCTTGTACAGTATATAAAATATATTTGGTGTACTTTCATATTTTATGTACTGTCTATGATATATATTTGGTGTACTTTGATATTTCATGTACACTATATAAATTATACTTGGTGAAATTTGATATTTTATGTACTGTGTATAACATATATTTGGTGTACTTTGATATTTTATGTACAGTATGTAATACATTTTTGGTGAAATTTGATATTTAATGTACAGTATATAATATATATTTGGTGAAATTTGATATTTTTGTCCAGTATATAATATATATTTGGTGTACTTTCATTTTTTATATACAGTTTATAATATATATTTGGTGTACTTTCATATATTTTGTACGGTATATAATATTTATTTTGTGAAATTTGATAATTCTTGTACAGTATATAAAATATATTTGGTGTACTTTCATATTTTATGTACTGTCTATGATATATATTTGGTGTACTTTGATATTTCATGTACACTATATAAATTATACTTGGTGAAATTTGATATTTTATGTACAGTGTATAACATATATTTGGTGTACTTTGATATTTTATGTACAGTATGTAATACATATTTGGTGAAATTTGATATTTAATGTACAGTATATAATATATATTTGGTGAAATTTGATATTATAAGTACAGTATATTATATATTTGGTGTACTTTCATATTTATGTACAGTATATAATATATATTTGCTTAAATTTGGTATTTTATGTACAGTATATAATATATGTTTGGTGTAATTTGATATTTTATGTATCGTATATAATATATATTTGGTGAAATTTGATATTTTATGTACAGTATATAACATATATTTGGGGAAATTTGTATTTTATATACATCATATAACATATATTTGGTGTACTTTCATATTTTATGTATAGTGTATAATATATATTTGAAGTAGTTTCATAGTTTATGTACTGTATATATTATATATTTGCTGAAATTTGATGTTTTATGTACAGTATATAATATATATTTCGTGTATTTTAATATTTTATGTACAGTATATAATATATATTTGGTGAAATGTGATATTTTATGTACAGTATATAATATATGTTTGGTGAAATTTGATATTTTATGTACAGTATATAATACATATGAGGTGAAATTTGATATTTTATGAACAGTAGATAATATATATTTGCTTTTCTTTCATATTTTATGTGCAGTCTATAATATATATTTGGTGTACTTTCATATTTTATGTACACTATATAATATATATTTGGTGAAATTTGATATTTTTTATACAGTATATATTATATATTTGCTGTACTTTCACATTTTATGTACAGTATATAATATATATTTGTTGTACTTTCATATTTTATGCACTGTATATAACATATATTTGTTGTACTTTGATATTTTATCTACAGTATATATTATATATTTAGAGAAATTTCATATTTTATGGAAAGTATATAATATATATTTGGTGAAATTTGATATTTTTTGTACAGTATATAAAGATATTTGGTGTACTTTCATGTTTTATGTACAGTATGTAATATATTTTTGGTGAAATTTGATATTTAATGAACAGTATATAATACAAATTTGGTGTAATCTGCTATTTTATGTACAGTATATAATATATATTTGGTGTACTTTCATATTTTATGTACAGTCTATAATATATATTTGGTGTACTTTCATATTTTATGTACAGTGTATAATATATATTTGGTGTACTTTCATATTTTATGTACATTTTGTAATATATATTTGGTGTACTTTGATATTTTATGTGCACTATATAAAATATATTTGATGAAATTTGATATTTTATGTACAGTATATAAAATATATTTGGTGTAGTTTGATATTTTAAGTACAGTATATAATACATATTTGGTGAAATTTAATATTTTATGTACAGTATATAATATATATTTGGTGAAATTTGATATTTTTGTACAGAATATAATATATATTTGGTGTACTTTCATATTTTACATACAGCATATAATATATATTTGGTGTACTTTGATATTTTATGTACAGTATAAAATATATATTTGGTGAAATTTGTTGTTTTATCTACAGTACACAATATATGTTTGGTGTACTTTCATATTTTATGTACAGTGTATAACATATATTTGGTGTACGTTCAAATTTTATATACAGTATATAGTATGTATTTCCTGAAATTGGATATTTTATGTAATGTACATGATATATATTTGGTGAAATTTGATATTTTATGAATAGTATATAATATATATTTGGTGAAATTTGATATTTTATGTACAGTGTATAATATATATTTGGTGTACTTTCATATATTATGTACAGTATATAATATATATTTGGTGAAATTTGATAATTCTTGTACAGTATATAATATATATTTGGTGTAGTTTCATATTTTATGTACTGTATATGATATATATTTGGTGTACTTTGATATTTTAAGTACAGTATGTAATACATATTTGGTGAAATTTCATATTTAATGTACAGCATATAATATATATTTGGTGAAATTTAATATTTTTGTACAGTATGTAATATATAATTGGTGTACTTTCATTTTTATATACAGTCTATAATATATATTTGGTGTACTTTCCTATTTTATGTACAGTATATAATATATATTTGCTAAAATTTGATATTTTATGTACAGTATAAAATA
This sequence comes from Gorilla gorilla gorilla, assembly GCF_029281585.2. Classification (NCBI taxonomy): domain Eukaryota; kingdom Metazoa; phylum Chordata; class Mammalia; order Primates; family Hominidae; genus Gorilla; species Gorilla gorilla. The sequence goes on from NC_073239.2 coordinate 62,576,029, forward strand.
TATATTTGGTATACAATGATATTTTATGTACAGTTTATAATATGTATTTGGTGAAATTTGATATTTTATGTACAGTATATAACATATATTTGGGGAAATTTGTATTTTATATACATCATATAATATATATTTGGTGTACTTTCATATTTTATGTATAGTGTATAATATATATTCGGTGTACATTCATATTTTATGTACAGTATATATTATATATTTGCTGAAATTTGATGTTTTATGTACAGTACATAATATACATTTTGTGTACTTCAATATTTTATGTACAGTACATAATATATATTTGGTGAAATCTGATATTTTATGTACAGTATATAATATATATGAGGTGAAATTTGATATTTTATGGACTGTAGATAATATATATTTCGTTTATTTTCATATTTTATGTACAGTCTATAATATATATTTGGTGTACTTTCATATTTTATATACTCTATATCATATATATTTGGTGAAATTTCATATTTTTTATACAGTATATATTATATGTTTGCTGTACTTTCACATTTTATGTACAGTATATAATATATATTTGCTGTATTTTCATATTTTGTGTACAGTGTATAACATATATTTGTTGTATTTTGATATTTTATCTACAGTATATATTATATAATTATTGAAATTTCCTATTTTATGTAAAGTATATAATATATATTTGGTGAAATTTGATTTTTTTTGTACAGTATATAAAGATATTTGGTGTACTTTCATGTTTCATGTACAGTACGTAACATATATTTGGTGAAATTGGATATTTTATGTACAGTATATAATATATATTCGGTGAAATCTGGTATTTTATGTACAGTATATAATATATATTTGCTGAAATTTGATGTTTTACATACAGTATATAATATATGTTCAGTGTAATTTGATATTTTATGTATAGTATATAATATATATTTGGTGAAATTTGATATTATATGTACAGTAAATAATATAGATTTGGTGAAATTTCATATTTTTTGCATAGTATATAATATATATTTGGTGTACTCTCAAATTTTATGTACACTGTATAATGTGTATTTGGTGTGTTTTCATATTTTATGTACAGTAAAAAATATGTATTTGCTGAAATTTGATATTTTACGTACAGCATATAAAATATATTTCGTGTGCTTTGATATTTTATGTACAGCATATTATACATATATGGTGAAATTTGATATCTTATGTACAGTATATAATATATATTTGGTGAAATTTGATATTTTTGTACAGTTTATAATATATATTTGGTGTACTTTGATATTTTATGTACAGTATATAACATATATTTATTGTACTTTGAAGGTTTATGTACACTATATAAAATATATTTGATGAAATTTGATATTTTATGTACGGTATATAATATATATTAGGTGTACTTTGATATTTTAAGTACAGTATATAATACATATTTGGTGAAATTTGATATTTTATGTACAGTATATAATATATATTTGGTGTACTTTGGTAGGTTATGTATAGTATGTAATATATATTTGTTTTACTTTGATATTTTATGTACAGTATGTAATGTATATTTGGGGTAATTTGATATTTTATGTACAGTATATAATATATATGTGAAATTTGATATTTTAAGAATAGTATATAATAAGAATTTGCTGAAATATCATATATTATGTACAGTATATGATACATATTTGGTGTACTTTCATCTTTTGTGTAGAGTATATAATATGTAGGTTGAATTTTGATTTTTATGTACAGTATATGATATACGTTTGGTGAAATTTGATATTATATGTGCAGTATATAATATATATTTTGTGTACTTTGATATTTTATGTACAGTATATAATATATATTTGGTGAAATTTGATATTTTATGTACACTTTATAATATATATCTGGGGAAATCTGATATTATATGCACTGTATATAATACATATTTTGTGAAATTTCGTATTTTATGTACAGAATACAATATATATTTGGTGAAGTATGATATTTTATATACAGTATATTATATATGATGGGTGTCCTTTCATATTTTATGTACAGTAGATAATATATATTTGGTGTGCTTTCATATTTTATGTACAGAATATAGTATATATTCGCAGAAATTTGATATTTTATGTACAGTATAGATTATATTTTTGGTGTACTTTGATATTTTATGTACAGTATATAATATATATTTGGTGAAATTCGATATTTTACACAGTATATAATAAATATTTGGTGAAATTTGATACTTTGTACAGTATATAATATATAATTTGTGTACTTTCATATTTTATCTACAGTATATAATATATATTTGGTGAAATTTGATATTTTATGTAGAGTATAAAATATATATTTGGTGTACTTTGATGTTTTATTTACAGTATATAATATATATTTGGTGAAATTTGATATTTTATATACAGTATATAATATATATTTGGTGTTCTTTCATATTTTATGTACAGTACATATTATATGTTTGGTGTACTTTCATATTTTATGTACAGCATATAATATATATTTGGTGAAATTTGATATTTTATATACAGTATATAATATATTTTTGCTCTAATTTCATATTTTATGTAGAGTATATAATATATATAAGGTGTACTTTCATATTTTATGCACAGTATATAATATATATTTGGTGAATTTTGATATTTTATGTACAGTATATAATATATATTTGGGGAAATTTCTATTTTCTATTCAGCATATAATATATATTTGGTGTAATTTCATATTTTATGTACAGTGTGTAATATATATTGAGTGTGCTTTCATATTTTATGTACAGTATAAAACATATATTTGCTGAAATTTGACATTTTATGTACAGCATATAATATATATTTCTTGTCCTTTGGTATTTTATGCACATCATATAATACATATTTGGTGAAATTTGATATTTTATGTACCGTATATAATATATATTTGGTGAAATTTGATATTTTTCTACAGTCTATAGTATGTGTTTGGTGTACTTTCTTATTTTATGTACAGTCTATAATATCTATTTGCTGTGCTTTCATATTTTATGCACAGTATATAATATATATTTGCTGAAATTTGATATTTTATGTACAGTATATAATACATATGTGGTGAAATTCGATATTTTATGAACAGTATATAATATATATTTGGTGAAATTTCATATTTATATACAGTATATAATATATATTTGGTGTACTTTTATATTTTATCTACATTGTATAATATGTATTTGGTGGATTTTCATATTTCATGTACTATATATAATACATATTTGCTGAAATTTGATATATTATGTACAGCATATAATATATATTTGGTGTACTTTCATATTTTATGTACAGTATATAATATATATTTGGTGTACTTTGATGTTTTATGTATAGTATATATTATATATTTGGTGAAATCTGGTGTTTAATTTACAGTATATAATATATATTTGGTGAAATCTGGTATTTTATGTACAGTATATATTATATATTTGGTGAAATCTGGTATTTTATGTATAGTATATAGTATGTATTTGGTGAAATTTGATATTATATCTACAGTATATAATATATATGTGGTGAAATTTGATATTTTATGTACTCTATATAATACATATATGGAGAACTTTGATATTTTATATACAGAATATAATATATATTTGGTGTACTTTCATATTTTATGTACAGTGTAAAATGTATATTTGGTGTACTTTCATATTTTATGTACAGTCTATAATATATATTTGGTGTACTTTCATATATTATGTACAGTGTATAATATATATTTGGTGTACTTTGATATTTTATCTACAGTATATATTATATATTTAGTAAAATTTGATATTTTATGTAAAGTATATAATATATATTTGGTGAAATTTCAGATTTTTTGTACAGTATATAAAGATATTTGGTGTACTTTCATATTTTATGTACAATATGTATTACATATTTTGTGAAATTTGATATTTTATGTACAGTATATAATATATATTTGGTGAAATTTGATATTTTATGTATAGTATATATTACATATTTTGTGAAATTTGATATTTTATGTACAGTATATAATATATATTTGGTGAAATTTGATATTATATGTACAGAATATAATATATATTTGGTGACATTTCATATTTTATGTACAGTATATAATATATATTTGGTATACTTTCATATAATATGTGCAGTGTTTAATATATACTTGGTGTACTTTCATATTTTTTGTACAGTACATAATATATATTTGGTGTACTTTGATATTTTATGTACAGTATATAATATGTATTTGGTGAAGTTTTGTATTTTATGTACAGTATATAATACATATTTGGAGAACTTTGATATTTTATATACAGCGTATAATATGTATTTGGTGTACTTTCATATTCTATGTACAGTATGTTATATACATTTGGTGTACTTTCTTGTTTCATGTACAGTATATGATATATATTTGCAGAAATTTGATATTTTTTGTTCAGTATGTAATATATATCTGGTGTACTTTGACATTTTATGTACAGTATATAATATATATTTGCGGAAATGTGATATTTTATGTATAGTATATTATGTATATTTGGTGTATTTGATATTTTATGTACAGTATATAATAAGTATTTGATGAAATTTGATATTTTATATACAGTACATAATATATATTTGGTGAAATTTCATGTTTTATGTACAGTATATAATATATATTTGGTGTACTTTCATATTTTATGTACAGTGTTTAATATATATTTGCTGTACTTTCATATTTTAAGTACAGTACATAATATATATTTGGTGTACTGGTGTACTTTGATATTTAATATACACTATATAATATATATTTGGTGAAAATTGATACTTTATGTAAAGTATATAATATATATTTGGTGTAATTTGATAATTTTTATACAGCATATAAAACTTATTTGGTGATATTTGCTATTTTATGTACAGTATATAATATCTATTTGCTGAAATTTGATATTTTTGTACAGTATGTAATTTATATTTGGTGTACTTTCATATTTTATGTACAGTCTTTAATATATATTTGGTGTACTCTCATATTTTATGTACAGTTTAAAATATGCATTTTGTGAAATTTGATATTTTATGTACAGTATATAATATATATTTGGAGTACTTTGATATTTTATGTATAGTATATAATTTATATTTGGTGAAATTTGATATTATATGTACAGTATATAATACATACTTGGTGAAATTTGATATTTTATGTACTGCATTTAATTTATATTTGGTGAAATTTGATATTTTATGTACAATATATACTATATATTTGGTGAAGTTTCATATTTTTTTCTACACTGTATAATATATATTTGGTGTACTTTCATATTTTATGTACAGTATATAATATATATCTGCTGAAATTTGATATTTTATGTACAGAATATAATATATATTTGGTGAACTTTGATATTTTAAGTAAAGTAAATAATATATATATGGTGTACTTTGATATTTTATGTTCATTATATATTATATATTTGGTGAAATTTGATTTTTTATGTACAGTATATAATATATATTTGGTGAAATTTGATATTTTATATATAGTATGTAATATATATTTGGTGTACTTTCATATTTTACTTACATTCTACAATATATATTTGGTGTAATTTCATATATTATTTACAGTATGTAATATATATTTGATGTACTTTGATATTTTATGTACAGTATATAACAAATATTTGTTGAAATTTGATATTGTATGTATAGTATATAATATATATTTTCTGAAATTTGATATTACTTATACAGTATACAATATATATTTTGTGAAATTTGATGTTATATGTACAGTATATAATATATATTTGGGAAAATTTGATACTTTATGTACAGTAAATAATATATAGTTTGTGTACTTTCATATTTTATGTACAGTGTATAATATATATTTGCTGTACTTTCATATTTTAAGTAGAGTATATTATAAATTTGTTGAAATTTGATATTATATGTACAGTATATAATATATATTTGGGAAAATTTGATACTTTATGTACAGTAAATAATATATTTGCTGTAATTTGATATTTTATGTACAGTATATAATATATATTTGGTGAAGTTTGATATTTTATATATAGCATATAATATATATTTGGTGAAATTTGATATTATATGTACAGTATAAAATATATATTTGGTGAAATTTGATATTTTATGTACAATATATAATACAGATTTGGACAAATTTGATATTTCCTATACACTATATAATATATATCTGGTGTACTTTCATATTTTGCATACAGTGTATAATATATATTTGGTGTACTTTCATATTTTATGTACAGTATGTAATATATATTTGCTGTACTTTGATATTTTATGTATAGTATATAATATATTTTTGGTGAAATTTGATATTTTATGCACAGTATATAATATATATTTGGTGAAATTTGATATTTTATGTACAGTATTTAATATATATTTCGTGTACTTTGATATTTTATGGACAGTATAGTATGCATTTGGTGAAGTTTGATATTTTATGTACAGTATATAATATATCTTGGTGAAGTTTGATATTTCATTTACAGCATATAATATATATTTGGAGAAATTTGATATTATATGTACATTATATAAAATATATTTGATGAAATTTGCTATTTTATGTACAGTATATAATCCATATTTGGAGAAATTTGATATTTTATATACAGTACATAATACATATTTCGTGTACTTTCATATTTTATGTACAGTGTATAATATATATTTGGTTAACTTTCATATTTTATGTACCTTATATAATATATATCTGCTGAAAATTGATATTTTACGTACAGTATATAATATATATTTAGTGTACTTTGATATTTTAAGTACATTACATGTTATATATTTGGTGTACTTTGATATTTTATGTACAGTATATAATTCATATTTGGTGTACTTTCATATTTTATGTACAGTATGTAATGTATAATTGGTGAAATTTTATACTTTATGTACAGCATATAATACTTATGGTGAAATTTGATATTTTTTGTGCAGTATATAATATATATTTGGTGTAGATTCAAATATTTGTACAGTATATAATACATATTTTGTGAAATTTGATATTTTATGTACAGAATATAGTATATATTTGGTGTACTTTGATATTTTATGTACAGTATGTAATATATAATTGGTGAAATTTGATATATTATGTACAGCATATAATACTTATGGTGAAATTTGATATTTTTTGTACACTATATAATATATATTTGGTGTAGATCAATATATTTGTACAGTATATAATATATATTTGGTGAAATTTGATATTTTATGTACAGAATATACTATGTATTTGGTATACTTTGATATTTTATGTACAGTATAAAATATATATTTGGTGAAATTTGATATATTATGTACATTATATAATATACATTTGGTGAAATTTGATATTATATGTACAGTATATAATATATATTTGCTGAAATTTGATATTTTATGTACATTATATAATATATATGGTGAAGTTCGATATTTTATATACAGTATATAACATATGTTTGGTGAACTTTCAAATTTTATGTACAGTATATAAAATATATTTGGTGTACTTTCATATTTTATGTACAGTATATAATATATATTTGTTGCGTTTTGATATTTTATGTACAGTATATAATATATATTTGGTGTACTTTGATATTTTATGTACAGTATAAAATATACTTTTGGTGAAATTTGATATTTTATGTACAGTATATAATATATCTGCTGAAATTTGATATTTTATGTACAGTATATAATATATATTTGGTGAAATTTGATTTTTTAAGTATAGTATATAATATATATTTGGTGAAATTTGATATTTTATGTACAGTATATAATACAGATTTGGAGAATTTTGATATTTTATGTACACTATATAATATGTATTTGGTGTACTTTCATATTTTGTGTACAGTGTATAATATATATTTGGAGTACTTTCATATTTTATGTACAGTATGTAATATATATTTGCTGTACTTTGATATTTTATGTACAGTATATAATATATTTTTGGTGAAATTTGATATTTCATATACAGTATATAATATTTATTTGGTGTACTTTCATATTTTATGTACAGTATATATTATATATGTGGTGTACTTTCATATTTTATGTACAGTATATAATATATATTTTGTGAAATTTGATATTTTATGTGCAGTATATAATTTATATTTGGGGAAATTTTTATTTTATATACAGCATATAATATATATTTAGTGTACTTTCAAATTTTATGTACAGTGTATAATATATGTTTTGTGTACTTTCGTATTTTATGTACAGTATATAATATATATTTTTTGAAATTTGATATTTTATGTACAGTATATAATATATATTTCGTGTACTTTGATATTTTATGGACAGTATAGTATGCATTTCGTGAAATTTGCTATTTTATGTACAGTATATAATCCATATTTAGAGAAATTTGATATTTTATATACAGTACATAATACATATTTCGTGTATTTTCATATTTTATGTACAGTGTATAATATATATTTGGTTTACTTTCATATTTTATGTACATTATATAATATATATCTGCTGAAAATTGATATTTTACTTACAGTATATAATATATATTTAGTGTACTTTGATATTTTAAGTACATTACATATTAAATATTTGGTGTACTTTGATATTTTATGTACAGTATATAATTCATATTTGGTTTACTTTCATATATTATGTACAGTACGTAATATATAATTGGTGAAATTTGATATTTTATGTATAGCATATAATACTTATGGTGAAATTTAATATTTTTTGTACAGTATATAATATATATTTGGTGTAGATTCATATATTTGTACAGTATATAATACATATATGGAGAAATTTGATATTTTATGTACAGAATATACTATATATTTGGAGTACTTTGATATTTTATGTACAGTATGTAATATATAATTGGTGAAATTTGATATTTTTTGTACACTATATAATATATATTTGGTGTAGATTCACATATTTGTACAATAAATTATATATATTTGGTGAAATTTGATATTTTATGTACAGAATATACTATATATTTTGTGTACTTTGATATTTTACGTACAGTGTATAGTATATATTTGGTGAAATTTGATATTTTATGCACAGTATATAATATACATTTGGTAAAATTTGATATTATTTGTACAGTGTATAATATATATTTGGTGTACTTTCATATTTTATGTACAGTGTATAATATATATATGGTAAAGTTCGATATTTTATACACAGTATATAACATATGTTTGGTGTACTTTCACATTTTATGTACAGTATATAAAATATATTTGGTGTTCTTTCATATTTTATGTACAGTATATAATATATATTTGTTTCACTTTGATATTTTATGTACAGTATATAATATATATTTGGTGTACTTTGATATTTTTTGTACAGTATATAATATACTTTTGGTGAAATTTGTTATTTTATTTACAGTATATAATATATTTGCTGAAATTTGATATTTTATGTACAGTATATAATATATATTTGGTGAAATTTGATATGTTATGTATAGTATATAATATATATTTGGTGAAATTTGATATTTTATGTACAGTATATAATACAGATTTGGAGAAATTTGATATATTATGTACAGTATATAATATATATTTGGTGTACTTTCATATTTTGTGTACAGTGTATAATATATATTTGGTGTACTTTCATATTTTATGTACAGTATGTAATATATATTTGCTGAAATTTGATATTTTATGTACAGTATAAAACATATATATGGTATACTATGATATTTTATGTACAGTATATAATATATTTTTGGTGAAATTTGTTGTTTTATATACAGTATACAATATATGTTTGGTGTACTTTCATATTTTATGTACAGTGTATAACATATATTTGGTGTACGTTCAAATTTTATGTACAGTATACAGTATATATTTCCTGAAATTTGATATTTTATGTAAAGTATATAATATATATTAGGTGAAATTTGATGTTGTATGAATAGTATATAATATATATTTGGTGAAATTTGATGTTTTATGTACAGTGTATAATATATATTTGGTGTACTTTCGTATATTATGTACAGTGTATAATATCAATTTGGTGAAATTTGATAATTCTTGTACAGTATATAATATATATTTGGTGTACTTTCATATTATATGTACTGTATATGATATATATTTGGTGTACTTTGATATTTTATGTACACTATATAAATTATACTTGGTGAAATTTGATATTTTATGTACAGTATATAATATATATTTGGTGTACTTTGATTTTTTAAGTGCAGTATGTAATACATATTTCGTGAAATTTGATATTTAATGTACAGTATATAATATATATTTGGTGAAATTTGATATTTTTGTACAGTATATAATATATATTTGGTGTACTTTCATTTTTTATATACAGTCTATAGTATATATTTGGTGTACTTTCATATTTTATGTACAGTATATAATATATATTTGCTGAAATTTGATATTTTATGTACAGTATAAAATATATATTTGGTATACTATGATACATTATGTGCTGTATAAAATATATATTTGGTGAAATTTGTTGTTTTATATACAGTAAAAACATATGTTTGGTGTACTTTCATATTTTAGGTAGTGTGTATAACAAATATTTGGCGTACGTTCAAATTTTATGTACAGTATACAGTATATATTTCCTGAAATTTGATATTTATGTAAAGTATATAGTATACATTTGGTGAAATTTGATGTTTTATGAATAGTATATAATATATATTTGGTGAAATTTGATATTTTATGTACAGTGTATAATATATTTTTGGTGTACTTTCATATATTATGTACAGTATATAATATCTATTTGGTGAAATTTGATAATTCTTGTACAGTATGTAATATATATTTGGTGTACTTTCATATTTTATGTACTGTATAAGATATATATTTGGTGTACTTTCATATTTATGTACGCTATATAAATTATACTTGGTGAAATTTGATATTTTATTTACAGTATATAATATTTATTTGGTGTACTTTGATATTTTAAGTACAGAATGTAATACATATTTGGTGAAATTTGATATTTAATGAACAGTATATAATATATATTTGGTGAAATTTGATATTTTTGTACAGTATGTAATATATATTTGGTGTACTTTAATTTTTTATATACAGTCTATAATATATATTTGCTGTACTTTCATATTTTATGTACAGTATATAATGTATATTTGCTGAAATTTGATATTTTATGTACAGTATAAAACATATATTTGTTATACTATGATATTTTATGTACAGTATATTATATATATTTGGTGAAATATGATATTTTATGTACAGTATATAACATATATTTGGGGAAATTTGTATTTTATATACGTCATATAATATATATTTGGTGTACTTTCATATTTTATGTAAAGTGTATAATATATATTCGGTGTACTTTCATATTTTATATACAGCATATATTATATATTTGGTGTACTTCGATATTTTATGTATAGTATAAAATATATATTTGTTGAAATTTGATATTTTTGTACAGTATATAATATATATTTGCTGAAATTTCATATTTTATGTACAGTATAAAACATATATTTGGTATGCTATGACATTTTATGTACGGTATATAATATATATTTTTTGAAATATGATATTTTATGTACAGTATATAACATATATTTGGGAAAATTTGTATTTTATATACATCATATAATATATATTTGGTGTACTTACATATTTTATGTATAGTGTATAATATATATTCGGTGTACTTTCATATTTTATGTACAGTATATATTATATATTTGCTGAAATTTGATGTTTTATGTACAGTATATAATATATATTTCGTGTACTTTAATATTTTACGTACAGTACATAATATATATTTGGTGAAATTTGATACTATAAATACTGTATATTATATATATTTGGAGTACTTTCATGTTTTATGTTTAGTATATAATATATATTTGCTGAAATTTGATATTTTATGTACAGTATATAATATATATTTGGTGAAATTTGATATTTTATGTATAGCATATAATATATATTTGGTGAAATCTGGTGTTTTATGTACAGTATATAATATATATTTGGTGAAACTTGATATTATAACTACAGTATATTATATATATTTGGTGTACTTTCATATTTTATGTACAGTATTTAATAAATATTTGCTGAAATTTGATATTTTATGTACAGTATATAATAAACATTTTGTGAAATTTGATATTTTAAAATAGTATATAATATATATTTGGTGTACTTTCACATTTTATGTACAGTGTATTATACATATTTGGTGTACTTTCATATTTTATGTAGAGTATATAATATATATTTGCAGAAATTTGATATTTTATATACAGTATATAATATATATTTGGTGAAATTTGATATTTTATATGCAGTATATAATATATATTTGGTGTACTTTCATATTTTATGTACAGTATAAAATATATATTTGTTGAAATTTGTTATATTATATACAGCATATAATAGATGTTTGGTGTACTTTCATATTTCATGTACAGTGTATAACATATATTTGGTGTACGTTCATATTTTATGTACAGTATATTATATATTTCCTGAAATTTGATATTTTATGTACAGTATATTATATATATGTTGTGAAATCTGATGTTTTATGTATAGTATGTAATATATATTTGTTGAAATTTGATATTTTATGTACAGAATATAATATATATTTTGTGTACTTTCATATTTTATGTACAATATATAATATATATTTGGTGAAATTTGATATTTTATATACAGTATATAATACATTTTTTCTCTACTTTCATATTTAATGTTCAGTATATAAAATATATTTACTGTACTTTCATATTTTATGTATAGTGTATAATATATATTTGGTGTGTTTTCATATTTTATGTACAGTATAAAATAAGTATTTGCTGAAATTTGATATTTTATGTACAGCATATAATATATATTTCGTGTGCTTTGATATTTTATGTACAGCATATAATACATATTTGGGAAATTTGATAGTTTATGTACAGTATATAATATATATTTTGTGAAATTTGATATTTCTGTACAGTCTATAATATGTATTTGCTGTACTTTCATATTTTATGAACAGTCTATAATATATATTTGCTGTACTTTCACATTTTATGCACAGTATGTAATATATATTTGCTGAAATTTGACGTTTTATGTGCAGTATGTAATATATATTTGGTATACTTTCATATTTTATATACAGTATATAATATATATTTGGCGAAATTTGATATTTTATGCACTCTATATAATATATATTTGGTGAAATTTGATATTTTATATACATCATATAATATACTTTTGGTGTACTTTCATATTTTATGTACAGTGTATAATATATATTTAGTGAAATTTGATATTTTATGTACAGTATATAATATGTATTTGGTGAAAACAGGTATTTTATGTACAGTATATAATATATATTTGGTGAAATCTGGTATTTTATGTATAGTATATAATATATATTTGGTGAAATTTGATATTATATCTACAGTATATAATATATATGTGGTGAAATTTGATATTTTATATACAGTGTATAATACATATTTGAAGAATTTTGATATTTTGTATACAGAATATAATATATATTTGGTGTACTTTCATATCTTATATACAGTGTATAATATACATTCGGGGTACTTTCATACTTTGTGTACAGTGTATAATATATATTTGGTGTACTTTGATATTTTATCTACAGTATATATTATATATTTAGAGAAATTTGATATTTTATGCAAGGTATATAATATATATTTGGTGATATTTGATATATTTTGTACAGTATATAAAGATATTTGGTGAACTTTCATATTTTATGTACAGTATATATTATATATTTGGTGAAAGTTGATATTTTATGTACAGTATATAATATATATCTGATGAAATTTGATATTTTATGTACACTATATAATATATATTTGGTGTACTTTCATATTTCTTGTACAGTCTATAATATAAATTAGTGTACTTTCATATTTTATCTACAGTATATAATATATTTTTGGTGAAATTTGATATTTTATGTACAGTATATAATACATATTTGGAGTACTTTGATATTTTATGTACAGTATATAATATATATTTGGTGAAATTTGATATTTTATGTGCAGTATATAATATATATTTGGTGAAATTTGATATTTTTTGTACAGTATATAATATATATTTGGTGTACATTCATATATTATGTATAGTATGTAATATATATTTGTGAAATTTGATATTTTTTGTAAGTTCTATAATGTATATTTGGTGAAATTTGATATTTTATATATAGTAAACAATATATAATTGGTGAAATTTGATACTATAACTACAGTATATAATATAAATTTGGTGAAATTTGATATTTTATGTACGGTATGTAATATATATTTGGTGAAATTTGATATTTTATACACAGTATATAATACATATTTGGTGTAGTTTCATATTTTTTGTGCAGTGTATAATATATATTTGGTGTACTTTCATATTTTATGTACAGTGTATAATATATATTTGGGTAGTTTCATATTTTATGTACAGAATGTAATATATATTTGCTGAAATTTGATATTTTATCTACAGCATATAAAATACATTTGGTGCACTTTGGTATTTTATGTACAGTATATAATATATGTTCGGTGAAATTTGATATTTTATGTACTGTATATAATATATATTTGCTGAAATTTGATATTTTATGAATAGTATATAATATATATCTGGTGAAATTTGATATTTTATGTACAGTATATAATATATATTTTGTGAAATTTGATATTTTTTGTTCAGTATATAAAATATATTTGGTGTACTTTCATATTTTATGTACAGTATATAATATATATTTGCGGAAATTTGATATTTTATGTATAGTATATAATATATATTTGGTGTATTTGATATTTTATGTACAGTATATAATAAGTATTTGGTGAAATTTGATATTTTATATACAGTACATAATATATCTTTGGTGTACTCTCATATTTTATGTACAGTGTTTAATATATATTTGCTGTACTTTCATATTTTATGTACAGTACATAATATATGTTTGGTGTACTGGTGTACTTTGATATTTAATATACACTATATAATATATATTTGGTGAAAATTGATACTTTATGTACAGTATATAATATATATTTGGTTTAATTTGATAATTTTTATACAGCATATAATACTTATTTTGTGATATTTGATATTTTATGTACAGTGTATAATATCTATTTGGTGAAATTTGATATTTTTGTACAGTATGTAATATATATTTGGTGTACTTTCATATTTTATGTACAGTCTTTAATATATATTTGGTGTACTCTCATATTTTATGTACAGTTCAAAATATACATTTTCTGAAATTTGATATTTTATGTACAGTATGTAATATATATTTGGTGTACTTTGATAATTTATGTACAGTATATAATTTATATTTGGTGAAATTTGATATTATATGTACAGTATATAATACATACTTGGTGAAATTTGATATTTTATGTACTGCATTTAATTTATATTTGGTGAAATTTGATATTTTATGTACAATATATACTATATATTTGGTGAAGTTTCATATTTTTTTGTACAGTGTATAATATATATTTGGTGTACTTTCATATTTTATGTACAATATGTAATATATATCTGCTGAAATTTGATATTTTATGTACAGAATATAATATATATTTGGTGTACTTTGATATTTTAAGTAAAGTAAATAATATATATATGGTGTACTATGATATTTTATGTTCAGTATATATTATATATTTGCTGAAATTTGATTTTTTATGTACATTATATAATATATATTTGGTGAAATTTGATATTTTATATATAGTATGTAATATATATTTGGTGTACTTTCATATTTTACTTACATTCTACAATATATATTTGGTGTAATTTCATATATTATGTACCGTATATAATATATATTTGATGTACTTTGATATTTTATGTACAGTATACAACAAATATTTGTTGAAATTTGATATTGTATGTATTGTATATAATATATATTTTCTGAAATTTGATATTATATATACAGTATATAATATATATTTTGTGAAATTTGATGTTATATGTACAGTATATAATATATATTTGGGAAAATTTGATACTTTATGTACAGTAAATAATATATATTTGGTGTACTTTCATATTTTATGTACAGTGTATAATATATATTTGGTGTACTTTCATATTTTAAGTACAGTATATTATAAATTTGGTGAAATTTGATATTATATGTACAGTATATAATATATATTTGGGAAAATTGGATACTTTATGCACAGTAAATAATATATATTTGGTGTACTTTCATATTTTTGTACAGTATATGATATATATTTCTTGAAATTTCATATTTTCGTAGAGTATAAAATATATATTTGGTGTACTTTCATTTTTTAAGTACAGTCTATAATATACATTTGGTGTACTTTCATATTTTATGTACTGTATATAATATATATTTGCTGAAATTTGATATTTTATGTACAGTATATAATACATATTTGGTGTACTTTGATATTTTATGCTCAGTATATATTATACATTTGGTGAAATTTGATATTTTATGTACAGTATATAATATATATTTGGTGAAACTTGTTACTTTATATACAGTATATAATATATATTTGGTTTACTTTCATATTTTTTGTACATTCTATAATATATATTTGGTGTAATTTCATATTTTATGTACAGTGCATAATATATATTTGATGTACTTTGATATTTTATGTATAGTATATAACAAATATTTGGTGAAATTTGATATTGTATGTGTAGTATATAATATATATTTTCTGAAATTTGATATTATGTGTACAGTATATAATATATATTTGGTGAAATTTGATATTATATGTAGAGTATGTAATATATATTTGGTGAAATTTGATATTTTATATACAGTGTATAACATATGTTTGGTGTACTTTCATATATTAAGTACTGTGTATAATATATATTTGGTGTACTTTGATATTCTATGTACAGTATATAATAAATATTAGCTGAAATTTGATATTTTATGTACAGTATATAATATATATTTGGTGTACTTTGATATTTTATGCATAGTATATAATATATATTTGGTGAAATTTGATATATTATATACAGCATATAATATATATTTGGTGTACTTTCATATTTTATGTACAGTAAATATTATATATGTGGTGTACTTTCATATTTTATGTACAGTATACTATAAATTTTTGGTGAAATTTGATATTTTATGTACAGTATATAACATATATTTGGGGAAATTTTTATTTTTTTTACAGCATATAATATATATTTGGTATACTTTCATATTTTATGTACAGTGTATAATATATGTTTTGTGTACTTTCGTATTTTATGTACAGTATATAATATATATTTGGTGAAATTTGATATTTTATGTACAGTTTATAATATATCTTGGCTGAAGTTTGATATTTCATTTACAGCATATAATATATATTTGGTGAAATTTGATATTATATGTACATTATATAATATATATTTGGTGAAATTTTCTATTTTATGTACAGTATATAATCCATATTTGGAGAAATTTGATATTTTATATACAGTACATAATACATATTTCGTGTACTTTCATATTTTATGTACAGTGTATAATATATATTTATTTTACTTTCATATTTTATGTACATTATATAATATATATCTGCTGAAAATTGATATTTTACGTACAGTATATAATATATATTTAGTGTACTTTGATATTTTAAGTATATTACATATTATATATTTGGTGTACTTTGATATTTTATGTACAGTATATAATTCATATTTGGTGTACTTTCATATTTTATTTACAGTATGTAATATATAATTGGTGAAATTTGATATTTTATATACAGCATACAATACTTATGGTGAAATTTGATATTTTTCATACAGTATATAATATATATTTGGTGTAGATTCATATATTTGTCCAGTATATAATACATATTTGGTGAAATTTGATATTTTATGTACAGAATATACTATATATTTAGTGTACTTTGATATTTTATGTACAGTATGTAATATATAATTGGTAAAATTTGATATTTTATGTACAGCATATAATACTTATGTTGAAATTTGATATTTTTTGTACACTATATAATATATATTTGGTGTAGATTCATATATTTGTACAGTATATAATATATATTTGGTGAAATTTGATATTTTATGTACAGAATATACTATATATTTGGTGAAATTTGATATTTTATGTTCATTATATAATATACATTTGGTGAAATTTGATATGTACAGTATATAATATATATTTGGTGAAATTTGATATTTTATGTACATTATATAATTTATATATGGTGATGTTCGATATTTTATATACAGTATATAATATATGTTTGGTGTATTTTCACATTTTATGTACAGTATATAAAATATATTTGGTGTACTTTCATATCTTATGTACAGTATATAATATATATTTGTTGCGCTTTGATATTTTATGTACAGTTTATAATATATAATTGGTGTACTTTGATATTTTATGTACAGTATATAATATATATTTGTTGAAATTTGATATTTTATGTACAGTATATAATATATATTAGGTGAAGTTTCATATTTTATGTATAGTATAAAATATATATTTGGAGAAATTTGATATTATGTGTACACTATATAATATATATTTGGTGAAATTTGATATTTTGTGTACTGAATATACTATATATTTGTTGTACTTTGATGTTTTATGTACAGTATATAATATATGTTTGGTGTACTTTCACATTTTATGTACAGTATATAAAATATATTTGGTGTACTTTCACATTTTATGTACTGTATAAAATATATATTTGCAGAAATTTCATATTTTATTTACAGTATATAATATATATTTGGAGTAATTTGATATTTTATGTACAGTATATAATTTACATTTGGTGAAATTTGATATTTTATGTACAGTATATAGTATATTTGCTGTAATTTGATATTTTATGTAAAGTATATAATATATATTTGGTGAAATTTGATATTTTATATATAGCATATAATATATATTTGGTGAAATCTGATATATGTACAGTATAAAATATATATTTGGTGAAATTTGATATATGTACAGTATAAAATATATATTTGGTGAAATTTGATATATGTACAGTATAAAATATATATTTGGTGAAATTTGATATTTTATGTACAATATATAATACAGATTTGGACAAATTTGATATTTCATATACACTATATAATATATATTTGGTGTACTTTCATATTTTGCGTACAGTGCATAATATATATTTGGTGTACTTTCATATTTTATGTACAGTATGTAATATATATTTGCTGTACTTTGATATTTTATGTACAGTATATAATATATATTTGGTGAAATTTGATATTTTATATACAGTGTATAATATTTATTTGGTGTACTTTCATAATTTATGTACAGTATATATTATATATGTGGTGTACTTTCATATTTTATTTACAGTATATAATATATATTTGGTGAAATTTGATATTTTATGTGAAGTATATAATATATATTTGGGGAAATTTTTATTTTATATACAGCATATAATACATATTTAGTGTACTTTCACATTTTATGCACAGTGTATAATATATGTTTTGTGTACTTTCGTATTTTATGTACAGTATATAATATATATTTGCTGAAATTTGATATTTTATGTAAAGTATATAATATATAATTGGTGTACTTTGATATTTTATGTATAGTATATAATATATATTTTATGAAATTTGATATTTTACGTACAGTATATAATATATATTTCGTGTACTTTGATATTTTATGGACAGTATAATATGCATTTGGTGAAATTTGATATTTTATGTACAGTATATAATATATCTTGGCTGAAGTTTGATATTTCATTTACAGCATATAATATATATTTGGTGAAATTTGATATTATATGTACATTATATAATATATATTTGGTGAAATTTTCTATTTTATGTACAGTATATAATCCATATTTGGAGAAATTTGATATTTTATATACAGTACATAATACATATTTCATGTACTTTCATATTTTATGTACAGTGTATAATATATATTTATTTTACTTTCATATTTTATGTACATTATATAATATATATCTGCTGAAAATTGATATTTTACGTACAGTATATAATATATATTTAGTGTACTTTGATATTTTAAGTATATTACTTATTATATTTTGGGGTACTTTGATATTTTATGTACAGTATATAATTCATATTTGGTGTACTTTCATATTTTATGTACAGTATGTTATATATAATTGGTGAAATTTGATATTTTATGTACAGCATATAACACTTATGGTGAAATTTGATATTTTTTGTACAGTATATAATATATATTTGGTGTAGATTCATATATTTGTACAGTATATAATACATATTTGGTGAAATTTGATATTTTATGTACAGAATATACTATATATTTAGTGTACTTTGATATTTTATGTACAGTATGTAATATATAATTGGTGAAATTTGACATTTTATGTACAGCATATAATACTTATGTTGAAATTTGATATTTTTTGTACACTATATAATATATATTTGGTGTAGATTCATATATTTGTACAGTATATAATATATATATGGTGAAATTTGATATTTTATTTACAGAATATACTATATATTTGGTGAAATTTGATATTTTATGTTCATTATATAATATACATTTGGTGAAATTTGATATGTACAGTATATAATATATATTTGGTGAAATTTGATATTTTATGTACATTATATAATATATATATGGTGAAGTTCGATATTTTATATACAGTATATAATATATGTTTGGTGTATTTTCACATTTTATGTACAGTATATAAAATATATTTGGTGAACTTTCATATCTTATGTACAGTATATAATATATATTTGTTGCGCTTTGATATTTTATGTACAGTATATAATATATATTTGGTGTACTTTGATATTTTATATACAGTATAAAATATACTTTTGGTGAAATTTGATATTTTATGTACGGTATATAATATTTTTGCTGAAATTTGATATTTTATGTACAGTATACAATATATATTTGGTGAAATTTGATATCTTAAGTATAGTATATAATATATATTTGGTGAAATTTGATATTTTATGTACAGTATATAATACAGATTTGGAGAATTTTGATATTTTATGTACACTATATAATATGTATTTGGTGTACTTTCATATTTTGTGTACAGTGTATAATATATATTTGGAGTACTTTCATATTTTATGTATAATGTATAATATATATTTGGTGTACTTTCATATTTTATGTACAGTATGTAATATATATTTGCTGTACTTTGATATTTTATGTACAGTATATAATATATTTTTGGTGAAATTTGATATTTTATATACAGTATATAATATTTATTTGGTGTACTTTCATATTTTAGGTACAGTATATATTATATATGTGGGGTACTTTCATATTTTATGTACAGTATACAATATATATTTGGTGAAATTTGATATTTTATGTGCAGTATATAATATATATTTGGGGAAATTTTTATTTTATATGCAGCATATAATATATATTTAGTGTACTTTCATATTTTATGTACAGTGTATAATATATGTTTTGTGTACTTTCGTATTTTATGTACAGTATATAATATATATTTGCTGAAATTTGATATTTTTTGTAAAGTATATAATATATAATTGGTGTACTTTGATATTTTATGTACAGTATATAACATATATTTTTTGAAGTTTGATATTTTATGTACAGTGTACAATATATATCTCGTGTACTTTGATATTTTATGGACTGTATAGTATGCATTTGGTGAAATTTGATATTTTATGTACAGTATATAATATAACTTGGCTGAAGTTTGATATTTCATTTACAGCATATAATATATATTTGGTGAAATTTGATATTATATGTACATTATATAATATATATTTGTTGAAATCTGCTATTTCATGTACAGTATATAATCCATATTTGGAGAAATTTGATATTTTATATACAGTACATAATACATATTTCGTGTACTTTCATATTTTATGTACAGTGTATAACATATATTTGGTTTACTTTCATATTTTATGTACATTATATAATATATATCTGCTGAAAATTGATATTTTACGTACAGTATATAATATATATTTAGTGTACTTTGATATTTTAAGTACATTACATATTATATATTTGGTGTACTTTGATATTTTATGTACA
This sequence comes from Gorilla gorilla gorilla, assembly GCF_029281585.2. Classification (NCBI taxonomy): domain Eukaryota; kingdom Metazoa; phylum Chordata; class Mammalia; order Primates; family Hominidae; genus Gorilla; species Gorilla gorilla. The sequence continues at coordinate 62,598,396 of NC_073239.2, forward strand.
GTATAGAATTCATATTTGGTGTACTTTCATATTTTATGTACAGTATGTAATATATAATTGGTGAAATTTGAAATTTTATGTACAGCATATAAAACTTATGGTGAAATTTGATATTTTTTGTACAGTATATAATATATATTTGGTGTAGATTCATATATTTGTACAGTATATAATACATATTTGTTGAAATTTGATATTTTATGTACATAATATACTATATATTTGGTGTACTTTGATATTTTATGTACATTATGTATTATATAATTGGTGAAATTTGATATTTTATGTACAGCATATAATACTTATGGTGAAATTTGATATTTTTTGTACACTATATAATATATATTTGGTGTAGATTCATATATTTGTACAGTATATAATACATATTTGGTGAAATTTGATATTTATGTACAGTATATAATATATATTTGGTGAAATCTGCTATTTTATGTACAGTATATAATATATATTTGGTGTAACTTGAGATCATAAGTACAGTATATTATATATATTTGGTGTACTTTCATATTTATGGACCGTATATAATATATATTTGCTGAAATTTGATATTTTATGTACAGCATATATTATATGTTTGGTGTAATTTGATATTTTATGTATAGTGTATAATATATATTTGGTGAAATTTGATATTATATGTACAGTATATAATATATATTTGGTTAAATTTCATATTTTTTGTACAGTATATAATATATATTTGGTGTACTTTCATATTTTATGTACTGTGTATAATATATATTTGGTGTACTTTCAGATTTTATGTACATTTTGTAATATATATTTGGTGTACTTTTATATTTTATGTACAGTATATAATATATATTTGGTGTACTTTGATGTTTTATGTACACAATATAAAATATATTTGATGAAATTTGATATTTTATGAACAGTATATATTATATATTTGGTGTACTTTGATATTTTAAGTACAGTATATAATACATATTTGGTGAAATTTGATATTTTATGTACAGTATATAATATCTATTTGGTGAAATTTGATATTTTTGTACAGTCTATAATATATATTTGGTGTACTTTCATATTTTATGTACAGTCTATAATATATATTTGGTGTACTTTCATATTTTATGTACTGTATATGATATATATTTGGTGTACTTTGATATTTCATGTACACTATATAAATTATACTTGGTGAAATTTGATATTTTATGTACAGTATATAACATATATTTGGTGTACTTTGATATTTTAAGTACAGTACGTAATGCATACTTGGTGAAATTTGATATTTAATGCACAGTGTATAATATATATTTGGTGAAATTTGATATTTTTGTAGAGTATATAATGTATATTTGGTGTACTTTCATTTTTTATATACAGTCTAAAATATATATTTGGTGTACTTTCATATTTTATGTACAGTTTATAATATATAGTTGCTGAAATTTGATATTTTATGTACAGTATAAAAGATATATTTGGTATACTATGATATTTCATGTACAGTATATAATATATATTTGGTGAAATTTGATATTTTATGCACAGTATATAACATATATTTGGGGAAATTTATATTTTACATACATCATATAATATTTATTTGGTGTACTTTCATATTTTATATATAGTGTATAATATATATTCGGTGTACTTTCATATTTTATGTACAGTATATATTATATATTTGCTGAAATTTGATGTTTTATGTACATTATATAATATATATTTCGTGTACTTTAATATTTTTTGTACAGTATATAATATATATTTGGTGAAATGTGATATTTTATGTACAGTATATAATATATGTTTGGTGAAATTTGATATTTTATGTACAGTATATAATACATATGAGGTGAAATTTGATATTTTATGGACAGTAGATAATATATAATTGGTTTACTTTCATATTTTATGTACATTCTATAATATATATTTGTTGTACTTTCATATTTTATGTACACTATACAATAAATATTTGGTGAAATTTGATACTTTTTATACAGTATATATTATATATTTGCTGTAATTTCACATTTTATCTACAGTATATAATATATATTTGCTGTACTTTCATATTTTTTGTACAGTATATGACATATATTTGTAGTATTTTGATATTTTATCTACAGTATATATTATATATTTAGAGAAATTTCATATTTTATGTAAAGTATATAATATATATTTGGTGAAATTTGATATTATTTGTACAGTATATAAAGATATTTGGTGTACTTTCATATTTTATGTACAGTATGTAATATATATTTGGTGAAATTTGATATTTTATGTACAGTATATAACATATATTTGGTGAAATCTGGTACTTTATGTACAGTATATAATATATATTTGGTTAAATTTGATATTATAAGTACAGTATATTATATATATTTGGTGTACTTTCATATTTTATCTACAGTATATATTATATATTTGCTGAAATTTGATATTTTATAGACAGTATATAATATATGATTGGTGTAATTTGATATTTTATGTATAGTATATAATATATATTTGGTGAAATTTGACATTATATGTACAGTATATAATATAGATTTGGTGAAATTTCATATATTTGTACAGTATATAATATATATTTGGTGTACTTTGATATTTTATGTACAGTATATATTATATATTTGGTGAAATTTGATATTTTTTGAACAGTATATAATATATACTTGGTGAAACTTGATATGATAAGTACAGTATATTTTATATATTTGGTGTACTTTCATATTTTATGTACAGTATATAATAAATATTTGCTGAAATTTGATATTTTATGTATAGTATATAATATAACTTTGGTGTACCTTCATCTTTTATTTACAGTGTTTAATATATATTTGGTGTACTTTCATATTTTATGTATAGTACATAATATATATTTGGTGTACTTTGATATTTTAGGTACACTATATAAAATATATTTGATGAAATTTGATATTTTATGTACAGTATATAGTATATATTCGGTGTACTTTGATATTTTAAGTACAGTATATAATACATATTTGGTGAAATTTGCCATTTTATGTACAGTTTATAATATGTATTTGGTGAAATTTGATATTTTTGTACAGTATATAATATATATTTGGTGTACTTTGATATTTTATGTACAGTATATATTATATATTTGGTGAAATTTGATATATTTTGTACAGTATATAATATATATTTGGTGTACTTTCATTTTATATGTACAATATAATATATATTTGATGAAATTTGATATTTTATGTACATTATATAATATATATTTGGTGAAATTTGATGTTTTATGTACAGTATATAACATATATTTGGTGAAATCTGATATTTTATGTACAGTATATAATATATATTTGGTGAAATCTGGTATTTTATGTATAGTATATAATATATATTTGGTGAAATTTGCTATTATATCTACAGTATATAATATATATGTGGTGAAATTTGATATTTTATGTACAATATATAATACATATTTTTAGAATTTGATATTTTATATTCAGAATAAAATATATATTTGTTGTGCTTTCATATTTTATATACAGTGTATAATATATATTCAGTGTACTTTCATATTTTATGTACAGTCTGCAATATATATTTGATGAAATTTGATATATTATGTACTGTATATAATATATATTTGGTGTACTTTGATATTTTATGTACAGTATATAATATATATTTGGTGTACTTTGAGATTTTATGTACAGTATATATGAAGAATTTGGTGAAACTTGATATTTTTTGAACAGTATATAATATATATTTGGTGAAATTTGATATGATAAGTACAGTATATTTTATATATTTGGTGTACTTTCATATTTATGTACAGTATATAATAAATATTTGCTTGATTTTGATATTTTATGTACAGTATATAATATATCTTTGGTATACCTTCATATTTTATGTACAGTGTTTAATATATATTTGGTGTACTTTGATATTTTATGTAAAGTATATAATATATATTTGGTTTACTTTGATATTTTATGTACAGTATATATTATGTATTTGGTGAAACTTGATATTTTTTGTACAGTATATAATATATATTTGGTGAAATTTGATATGATAAGTACAGTATATGTTATATATTTGGTGTACTTTCATATTTATGTACAGTATATAATAAATATTTGCTTAAATTTGATATTTTATGTGCAGTATATAATATATTTTTGGTGTACCTTCATATTTTATGTACAGTGTTTAATATATATTTGGTGTACTGTCATATTTTATGTACAGTACATAATATATATTTGGTGTACTTTGATATTTTATGTACACTATATAAAATATATTTGATGAAATTTGATATTTTATGTACAGTATATAGTATATATTTGGTGTACTTTGATATTTTAAGTACAGTATATAATATATATGGTGAAATTTGATACTTTATATACATTATACAATATATACTTGCTGTACTTTCATATTTTATGTACCGTATACTATATATATTTTTCGTGTACCTTCTTATTTTAAGTACATTATATGATATATATTTGCAGAAATTTGAGATTTTATGTACAGTATATAATATATATTTGGTGTATTTTGATATTTTATGAACAGTATATAATATATATTTGGTGAAATTTGATATTTTATGTACAGTATATAATACAGATTTGGAGACATTTGATATTTTACGTACACTATATAATTTATATTCGGTGTACTTTCATAATTTGTGTACAGTGTATAATATATATTTGGTGTACTTTCATATTTTATGTACAGTATATATTATATATTTGGTGAAATTTGATATTTTTTGTACAGTATATAATATATACTTGGTGAAACTTGATATGATAAGTACAGTATATTTTATATATTTGGTGTACTTTCATATTTTATGTACAGTATATAATAAATATTTCCTGAAATTTGATATTTTATGTACAGTATATAATATATCTTTGGTGTACCTTCATCTTTTATTTACAGTGTTTAATATATATTTGGTGTACTTTCATATTTTATGTACAGTACATAATATATATTTGGTGTACTTTGATATTTTATGTACACTATATAAAATATATTTGATGAAATTTGATATTTTATGTATAGTATATAGTATATATTCGGTGTACTTTGATATTTTAAGTACAGTATATAATACATATTTGGTGAAATTTGACATTTTATGTACAGTTTATAATATGTATTTGGTGAAATTTGATATTTTTGTACAGTATATAATATATATTTGGTGTACTTTGATATTTTATGTGCAGTATATATTATATATTTGGTGAAATTTGATATATTTTGTACAGTATATAATATATATTTGGTGTACTTTCATTTTACATGTACAATATAACATATATTTGGTGAAATTTGATATTTTATGTACAGTATATAATATATATTTGGTGAAATTTGATGTTTTATGTACAGTATATAACATATCTTTGGTGAAATCTGATATTTTATGTACAGTATATAATATATATTTGGTGAAATCTGGTATTTTATGTATAGTATATAATATATATTTGGTGAAATTTGATATTATATCTACAGTATATAATATATATGTGGTGAAATTTGATATTTTATGTACAATATATAATACATATTTTTAGAATTTGACATTTTATATTCAGAATAAAATATATATTTGTTGTGCTTTCATATTTTATATACAGTGTATAATATATATTCAGTGTACTTTCATATTTTATGTACAGTCTATAATATATATTTGATGAAATTTGATATATTATGTACTGTATATAATATATATTTGGTGTACTTTGATATTTTATGTACAGTATATAATATATATTTGGTGTACTTTTAGATTTTATGTACAGTATATATGATGTATTTGGTGAAACTTGATATTTTTTGAACAGTATATAATATATATTTGGTGAAATTTGATATGATAAGTACAGTATATTTTATATATTTGGTGTACTTTCATATTTATGTACAGTATATAATAAATATTTGCTTAAATTTGATATTTTATGTACAGTATATAATATATCTTTGGTGTACCTTCATATTTTATGTACAGTGTTTAATATATATTTGGTGTACTTTGATATTTTATGTAAAGTATATAATATATATTTGGTTTACTTTGATATTTTATGTACAGTATATATTATGTATTTGGTGAAGCTTGGTATTTTTTGTACAGTATATAATATATATTTGGTGAAATTTGATATTTTATGTATAGTATATAATATATATTTGGTGAAATTTGATATTACATGTACAGTATATAATAAATATTTGGTGAAATTTGATATTTTATGTACAATATATAATACAGATTTGGACAAATTTCATAATTTATATACACTATATAATACATATTTGGTGTACTTTCATATTTTGTGTACAGTGTATAATGTATATTTGGTGTACTTTCATATTTTATGTACCGTATATAATATATATTTGCTGAAATTTGATATTTTATGTACAGTAGATAATATATAATTGGTGTACTTTGATATTTTATGTAAAGTATATAATATATATTTGTTGAAATTTGATATTTTATGTACAGTATATAATATATATTTCATGTACTTTGATATTTTATATACAGTATAATATGCATTTGGTGAAATTTGATATTTTATGTACATAGTATAATATATCTTGGCTGAAGTTTGATATTTCATTTACTGCATATAATACATATTTGGTGAAATTTGATATTATATGTACAGTATATAATATATAGTTGGTGAAATTTGCTATTTTATGTACAGAATATAATCCATATTTGGAGAAATTTGATATTTTATATACAGTACATAATATATATTTGGTGTAGTTTCATATTTTATGTACAGTGAATAATATATATTTGCTGTACTTTCATATTTTATGTACATTATATTATATATCTGCTGAAAATCGATATTTTACGTACAGCATATAATATATATTTGGTGTACTTTGATATTTTAAGTACGTTATATAATATATATTTGGTGTACCTTCATACTTTATGTACAGTGTTTAATATATATTTGGTGTACTTTCATATTTTATGTACAGTATATAATAAATATTTGCTGAAATTTGACATTTTATGTACAGTATATAATATATCTTTGGTGTACCTTCATATTTTATTTACAGTGTTTAATATATATTTGGTGTACTTTCATATTTTATGTACAGTACATAATATATATTTGGTGTACTTTGATATTTTATGTACACTATATAAAATATATTTGATGAAATTTGATATTTTATGTACATTATATAGTATATATTCGGTGTACTTTGATATTTTAAGTACAGTATATAATACATATTTGGTGAAATTTGACATTTTATGTACAGTTTATAATATGTATTTGGTGAAATTTGATATTTTTGTACAGTATATAATATATATTTGGTGTACTTTGATATTTTATGTACAGTATATATTATATATTTGGTGAAATTTGATATTTTTTGTACAGTATATAATATATATTTGGTGTACTTTCATATTATATGTACAATATAATATATATTTGGTGAAATTTGATATTTTATGTACAGTATATAATATATAGTTGGTGAAATTTGATGTTTTATGTACAGTATATAACATATATTTGGTGAAATCTGGTATTTTATATACAGTATATAATATATATTTTGTGAAATCTGGTATTTTATGTGTAGTATATAATATATATTTGGTGAAATTTGGTATTATATCTACAGTATATAATATATATGTGGTGAAATTTGATATTTTATGTACAATACATAATACATATTTTTAGAATTTGATATTTTATATACAGAATAAAATATATATTTGGTGTGCTTTCATATTTTATGTACAGTGTATTATATATATTCAGTGTACTTTCATAATTTATGTACAGTCTATAATATATATTTGCTGAAATTTGATATATTATGTACTGTATATGATATATATTTGGTGTACTTTGATATTTTATGTACAGTATATAATATATATTTGGTGTACTTTGATATTTTATGTACAGTATATATTATGTATTTGGTGAAATTTGAGATTTTCTGTACAGTATACGATATATATTTGGTGAAATTTGATATGATAAGCACAGTATATTTCATATATTTGGTGTACTTTCATATTTTATGTACAGTATGTAATAAATATTTGCTGAAATTTGATATTTTATGGACAGTATATAATATATCTTTGGTGTACCTTCATATTTTATGTACTGTGTTTAATATATATTTGGTGTACTTTCATATTTTATGTACAGTACATAATATGTATTTGGTGTACTTTGTTATTTTATGTACACTATATAAAATATATTTGATGAAATTTGACATTTTATGTACAGTATATAATATATATTTGGTGTACTTTGATATTTTAAGTACAGTATATAATACATATTTGGTGAAATTTGATATTTTATGTGCAGCATATAATATATATTTGGTGAATTTTGATATTTTTTTACAGTATATAATATATATTTGGTGTACTTTCATATTTTAAGAACAGTGTGTTATATATATTTGGTGTACTTTCATATTTTATGTACAATATATAATATATATTTGCTGAAATTTGATATATTATGTACTATATATAATATATATTTGGTGTACTTTGATATTTTATGTACAGTATATAGTATATATTTGGTGTACTTTGATATTTTAAGTACAGTATATAATATATATGGTGAAATTTGATACTTTATATACAGTATATAATATATTTTTGTTGTACTTTCATAATTTTTGTACAGTATGTTATATATATTTGGTGTACTTTCTTATTTTATGTACAGTATATGATATATATTTGCAGAAATTTGATATTTTATGTACAGTATATAATATATATTTGGTGTATTTTGATATTTTATGTACAGTATATAATATGTATTTCATGAAATTTGATATTTTATACACAGTATATAATATGTATCTGGTGTCCTTTCAATTTTATGTGCAGTATAAAATATATATTTGGTGAAATTTGATATTTCATATACAGCATATTAAATATGTTTGGTGTACTTCCGTATTTTATTTACAGTGTATAATATATATTTGATGTACGTTCATATTTTATGTAGAGTATATAATATATATTTCCTGAAATTTGATATTTTATGTACAGTATATAATATATATTTGGTGAAATTTGATATTTTATGTACAGTAAATAATATATATTTTTTGTAATTTCTTATTTTGTGTACAGTGTATAATACATATTTGGAGAAATTTGATATTTTATATACAGAATATAATATATATTTGGTGTCACTTTCATATTTTATGTACAGTATATAATATATATTTGGTGTACTTTCATATTTTATGTACAGCATATAATATATATTTTTTGTACTTTGATATTTTATGTGCTGTATATAATATACATTTGGAGAAATATGATATTTTATATACAGCTTATAATATATATTTGATGTACTTTCATATTTTATGTACAGTGTATTATATATATTTGGTGTAATTTCATATTTTATGTACAATATATAATATATATTTGCTGATATTTGATATATTATGTGCTGTATATATTATATATTTGGTGTACTTTGATATTTTATGTACAGTATATAATATATAATTGGTGTACTTTGATATTTTATGTACAGTATATATTATATATTTGGTGAAATTTGATATGATAAGTACAGTATATTTTATATATTTGGTGTACTTTCAAATTTTATGTACAGTGTATAGTATATATTTGCTGAAATTTGATATTTTATGTACAGTATATAATATATATTTGGTGAAGTTTGATATTTCATGTATAGTATATAATATATATTTGGTGAAATTTGATATTATATGTACAGTATATAATATATATTTGGTGAAATTTGATATTTTATGTAACAAATATAATACAGATTTGGACAAATTTGATATTATATGTACAGTATATAATATATATTTGGTGAAATTTGATATTTTATGTACAATATATAATACAGATTTGGACAAATTTGATATTTTATATACACTATATAATATATATTTGGTGTACTTTCATATTTTGTGTACAGTGCATAATATATATTTGGTGTACTTTCATATTTTATGTACAGTATATAATATATATTTGCTGAAATTTGATATTTTATGTACAGTAGATAATATATAATTGGTGTACTTTGATATTTTATGTACAGTATATAATATATATTTGTCGAAATTTGATATTTTATATACAGTATATAATATATATTTCATGTACTTTGATATTTCATATACAGTATAATATGCATTTGTTGAAATTTGATATTTTATGTACAGAATATAATATATCTTGGCTGAAGTTTGATATTTCATTTACAGCATATAATATATATTTGGTGAAATTTGCTATTTTATGTACAGTATATAATCCATATTTGGAGAAATTTGATATTTTGTATATAGTACATAATACATATTTGGTGTATTTTCATATTTTATGTACAGTGTATAATATATATTTGGTGTACTTTCATATTTTATATACATTATATTACATATCTGCTGAAAAATGATATTTTATGTACAGTATATAATATATATTTGGTGTACTTTGATATTTTAAGTAAGTTATATAATATATATTTGGTGTAGCTTCATATTTTATGTACAGTGTTTAATATATTTGGTGTACTTTCATATTTTATGAACAGTACATAATATATATTTGGTGTACTTTGATATTTTATGTACACTATATAAAATATATTTGATGAAATTTGATATATTATGTACAGTATATAGTATATATTTGGTGTACTTTGATATTTTAAGTACAGTATATAATATATATGGTGAAATTTGATACTTTATATACAGTATATAATATATATTTGCTGTACTTTCATATTTTATCTACAGTAAGTTATATATATTTGGTGTACTTTCTTATTTTATGTACAGTATATGATATATATTTGCAGAAATTTGATATTTTATGTACAGTATAAAATATATATTTGGTGTATTTTGACATTTTATGTACAATATATAATATGTATTTGGTGAAATTAGATATTTTATACACAGTATATAATATATATCTGGTGTCCTTTCATATTTCATGTGAAGTATAAAATATATATCTGGTGACATTTGATATTTCATATACAGCATATTAAATATGTTTGGTGTACTTCCATATTTTATTTACAGTGTATAATATATATTTGCTGTACGTTCATATTTTATGTAGAGTATATAATATATATTTCCTGAAATTTGATATTTTATGTACAGTATATAATATATATTTGGTGAAATTTGATATTTTATGTACAGTAAATAATATGTATTTTTTGTAATTTCTTTTTTTGAGTTCAGTGTATAATACATATTTGGAGAAATTTGATATTTTATATACAGAATATAATATATATTTAGTGTACTTTCATATTTTATGTACAGTATATAATATATATTTGGTGTACTTTCATATTTTTTGTACAGCATATAATATATATTTTGTGTACTTTGATATTTTATGTACAGTATATAATACACATTTGGTGAAATATGATATTTTATATACAGTTTATAATACATATTTGGTGTACTCTCATATTTTATGTACAGTGTATTATATATATTTGGTGTACTTTCTTATTTTATGTACAGTATATAATATGTATTTCCTGAAATTTGATATATGATGTACACTATATAAAATATATTTGATGAAATTTGATATTTTATTTACAGTATATAATATTTAATTGGTGAACTTTGATATTTTATGTACAGTATATATTATATATTTGGTGAAATTTGATATTTTTTGTACAGTATATAATATATATTTGGTGAAACTTGATATGATAAGTACGGTATATAATATATATTTGGTGAAATTTGCTATTTTATGTACAGTATATAATAAATATTTGCTGAAATTTGATATTTTATGTACAGTATATAATATATCTTTGGTGTACCTTCATATTTTATTTACAGTGTTTAATATATATTTGGTGTACTTTCATATTTTATGTACAGTACATAATATATATTTCGTGTACTTTGATATTTTATGTACACTATATAAAATATATTTGATGAAATTTGATATTTTATGTACAGTATATAGTATATATTCAATGTAGTTTGATATTTTAAGTACAGTATATAATACATATTTGGTGAAATTCGACATTTTATGTACAGTTTATAATATGTATTTGGTGAAATTTGATATTTTTGTACAGTATATAATGTATATTTGCTGTACTTTGATATTTTATGTACAGTATATATTCTATATTTGGTGAAATTTGATATTTTTTGTACAGTATATAATATATATTTGGTGTACTTTCATATTATATATACAATATAATATATATTTGGTGAAATTTGGTGTTTAATGTACGGTATATAACATATATTTGGTGAAATCTGGTATTTTATGTACAGTATATAATATGTATTTTGTGAAATGTGATATGATAAGTACAGTATATTTTATATATTTGGTGTACTTTCATATTTTATGTAGAGTATATGATAAATATTTGCTGAAATTTGATATTTTATGTACAGTATATAATATTACTTTGGTGTACCTTCATATTTTATGTACAGTGTTTAATATGTATTTGGTTTACTTTTATATTTTATGTACAGTACATAATATATATTTGGTGTACTTTGATATTTTATGTACACTATATAAAATATATTTGATGAAATTTGATATTTTATGTAGAGTATATAGTATATATTTGGTGTACTTTGATATTTTAAGTACAGTATATAATATATATGGTGGAATTTTATACTTTATATACAGTATATAATATATATTTGCTGTACTTTCATATTTTATGTACAGTATGTTATATATATTTGGTGTAATTTCCTATTTTATGTACAGTATATGATATATATTTGCAGAAATTTGATATTTCATGTACTGTATATAATATATATTTGGTGTATTTTGATATTTTATGTACCGTATATAATATATATTTGGTGAAATTTGCTGTTTTATGTACAGTATGTAACATATATTTCGTGAAATCTGGTATTTTATGTACACTATATAATATATATTTGGTGAAATATGGTATTTTATGTATAGTATATAATATATATTTGATGAAATTTGGTATTATATCTGCAGTATATAATATATATGTGGTGACATTTTATATTTTATGTACAATATATAAAACATATTTTTAGAATTTGATGTTTTATATACAGAATAAAATATATATTTGGTGTGCTTTCATATTTTATGTACAGTGTACAATATATATTCAGTGTACTTTCATACTTTATGTACAGTTTATAATATATATTTGCTGAAATTTGATATATTATGTACTGTATATAATATATATTTGCTGTACTTTGATATTTTATGTACAGTATATAATATATATTTGGTGAAATTTGATATGATAAGTACAGTATATTTTATATCTTTGGTGTACCTTCATATTTTATGTACAGTGTTTAATATATATTTGGTGTACTTTCATATTTTATGTACAGTACATAATATATATTTGGTGTACTTTATATTTTATGTACAGTATATAATATACATTTGGTGAAATTTGAGACTTTATGTACAGGATATAACATATTTGCTGAAATTTGATATTTTATATATAGTATATAATACATATTTGGTGAAATATGATATTTTATGTATAGTATATAATATATTTTTGGTGAAGTTTGATATTTTATGTACACTGTATAATACAGATTTGGACAAATTTGATATTTTATATACACTATATAATATATATTTGGTGTACTTTCATATTTTGTGTACAGTGTATTATATATATTTGGTGTACTTACATATTTTATCTACAGTATGTAATATATATTTGCTGTACTTTGATATTTTATGTACAGTATATAATATATATTTGGTGAAATTTGATATTTTATATAGAGTACATAATATATATTTGGTGTACTTTCATATTTTATGTACAGTATATATTATATATGTGATGAACTTTCATATTTTATTTACTGTATATAATATATATTGGGTGAAATTTGATATTTTATGTTCAGTATATAATACATATTTGGGGAAATTTTTATTTTATAAACAGCATATAATGTATATTTGGCATAGTTTCATATTTTATGTGCGGTGTATAATATATGTTTTGTGTACTTTCGCATTTTATGTACAGTATATAATATATATTTGCTGAAACTTGATGTTTTATGTACAGTATATAATATATAATTGGTATACTTTGATATATTATGTAGAGTATATAATATATATTTGTTGAAATTTGATATTTTATGTACAGTCTATAATATATATTAGGTGAAATTTCATATTTTATGTATAGTATATAATACATATTTGGTAAAATTTGATATTATATGTACACTATATAATATATATTTGGTGAAATTTGATATTTTATGTACAAAATATGCCATATATTTGGTGTACTTTGATATTTTATGTACAGCATATAATATTTATTTGGTGAAATTTGATATTTTATGTACAGTATATAATATACATTTGGTGAAATTTGATATTATATGTACAGTATATAATATAGATTTGGTGAAATTTGATATTTTATGTATAGTATATAATACATATTTGGTGACGTTCAATATTTTATATACAGTATATAATATATGTTTGGTGTACTTTCACCTTTTATGTAAAGTATGTAATATATATTTGTTGAAATTTGTTATTTTATGTACAGTATATAATATATATTTTGTGTACTTTGATATTTCATGTACAGTATAATATGCATTTGGCGAAATTTTATATTTTATGTACAGTATATAATATACCTTGGCTGAAGTTTCATATTTCATTTACAGCATATAATGTATATTTGGTGAAATTTGATATTATATGTACAGTATATAATATATATTTGGTGAAATTTGCTATTTTATGTAAAGTATATAATCCATATTTGGAGAAATTTGATATTTTATATACAGTACATAATACATTTTTGGTGTACTTTCATATTTTATGTAAAGTATAAAATATATATTTGGTTCACTTTCATATTTTATGTATATTATATAATATATATCTACTGAAAATTGATATTTTACGTACAGTATATAATATATATTTGGTGTACTTTTATATTATAAGTACAGTATATAATATATATTTGGTTAAATTTGATATTTTATATAGAGTATATAATATATATTTGGTGAAATTTGATATTTTATGTACAGTATATAGTATACATTTGGTGAAATTTGATATTATATGTACAGTATATGATATATATTTGGTGAAGTTTTATATTTTATGTACAGTATATAATATATATTTGGTGAAGTTCAATATTTTATATACAGTATATAATATATGTTTGGTGTACTTTCACATTTTATGTACTGTATGTAAAATATATTTGGTGTACTTTCATATTTTATATACAGAATAAAATATATATTTGCAGAAATTTCATATTTTATGTACAGTATATAATATGTGTTTGGTGTACTTTGATATTTTATGTACAGTATATAATATACATTTGGTGAAATTTGATATTTTATGTACAGTATATAATATATTTGCTGAAATTTGATATTTTATGTATAGTATATAATACATATTTGGTGAAATTTGATATTTTATGTGTAGTATATAAGATATATTTGGTGAAATTTAATATTATATGTACAGTATATAACATATATTTGGTGACATTTGATATTTTATTTACACTATATAATACAGATTTGGACAAATTTGATATTTTATATACACCATATAATATATATTTGGTGTACTTTCATATTTTGTGTACAGTGTATAATATATATTTGGTGTACTTTCATATTTTATGTTACAGTATGTAATATATATTTGCTGTAATTTGATATTTTATGTACAGTATATAATATGTATTTGGTGAAATTTGATATTTTATATAGAGTATATAATATATATTTGGTGTACTTTCATATTTTATGTACAGTATATATTGTATATGTGATGTACTTTCATATTTTATTTACTGTATATAATATATATTGGGTGAAATTTGATATTTTATGTACAGTATATAATATATATTTGGGGAAATTTTTATTTTATAAACAGCATAAAATACATATTTGGTATACTTTCATATTTTATGTGCAGTGTATAATATATGTTTTGTGTACTTTCGTATTTTATGTACGGTATATAATATATATTTGGTGAAATTTGATATTTTATGTACAGTATATAATATACATTTGGTGAAATTTGATATTATATGTACAGTGTATAATATATATTTGGTGAAATTTGATATTATATGTACAGTATATAATATATATTGATGAAATTTGCTGTCTTATGTAAAGTATATAATCCATATTTGGAGAAATTTGATATTTTATATACAGTACATAATACATATTTGGTGTACTTTCATATTTTATGTAAAGTATATAATATATATTTGGTGTACTTTCATATTTTATGTACATTATATAATATATATCTACTGAAAATTGATATTTTACGTACAGTATATAATGTATATTTGGTGTACTTTTATATTTTAAGTACAGTATATAATATATATTTGGTTCAATTTGATATTTTATACAGAGTATATAATATATATTTGGTGAAATTTGATATTTTATGTACAGTATATAATATACATTTGGTGAAATTTGATATTTTATGTACAGTATATAATATATTTGCTGAAATTTGATATTTTATGTATAGAATACAATACATATTTGGGGAAATTTGATATTTTATGTATAGTATATAATATATATTTGGTGAAATTTAATATTATATGTACAGTATATAATATATATTTGGTGAAATTTGATATTTTATGTACACTACATAATACAGATTTGGGCAAATTTGATATTTTATTTACACTATATAATATATATTTGGTGTACTTTCATATTTTGTGTACAGTGTATAATATATATTTGGTGTACTTTCATATTTTATGTACAGTATGTAATATATATTTGCTGTACTTTGATATTTTATGTACAGTATATAATATATATTTGGTGTAATTTGATATTTTATATACAGTATGTAATATATATTTGGTGTACTTTCATATTTTATGTACAGTATACATTATATATGTGATGTACTTTCATATTTTATTTACTGAATATAATATATATTGGGTGAAATTTGATATTTTTTGTACAGTATATAATATATATTTCGGGAAATTTTTATTTTATAAACAGCATATAATATATATTTGGTATACTTTCATATTTTATGTGCAGTGTATAATATATGTTTTATGTACTTTCGTGTTTTATGTACAGTATATAATACATATTTGCTGAAACTTGATGTTTTATGTATAGTATATAATATATAATTGGTGTACTTTGATATTTTATGTAGAATATATAATACATATTTGTTGAAATTTGATATTTTATGTACAGTATATAATATATATTAGGTGAAATTTCATATTTTATGTACAGTATATAATACATATTTGGTAAAATTTGATATTATATGTACACTGTATAATATATATTTGGTGAAATTTGATATTTTATGTACAAAATATACCATATATTTGGTGTACTTTGATATTTTATGTACAGTATATAATATATATTTGGTGAAATTTGATATTTTATGTACAGTATATAATATACATTTGGTGAAATTTGATATTGTATGTACGGTATATAATATATATTTGGTGAAATTTGATATTTTATGTACTGTATATAATACATATTTGGTGAAGTTCAATATTTTATATACAGTATATAATAAATGTATGGTGTACTTTCACATTTTAGGTACAGTATATAAAATATATTTAGTGTGCATTCATATTTTATGTACAGTATAAAATATATATTTGCAGAAATTTCATATTTTATGTACAGTATATAATATTTAATTGGTGTACTTTCATATTTTATGTACAGTATGTAATATATATTTGTTGAAATTTGTTATTTTCTGTACAGTATATAATATATATTTGGTGAAATTTGATATTTATGTACAGTATATAATATATATTTTGTGTACTTTGATATTTTATGTACAGTATATATTATGTATTTGGTGAAACTTGATATTTTTTGTACAGTATATAATATATATTTGGTGAAATTTGATATTTTTGTACAGTATATAATATATATTTGGTGTACTTTCATATTTTATGTACAGTCTATAATATATATTTGGTGTACTTTCATATATTATATACAGCATATAATAAATATTTGGTGTACTTTGATATTTTATGTACAGTATAAAATATATATTTGGTGAAATTTGTTGTTTTATATACAGAATACAATATATGTTTGGTGTACTTTCATATTTTATGTACAGTGTATAGCATATATTTGGTGTACGTTCAAATTTTTTTTACAGTATATAGTATATATTTCCTGAAAATTGATATTTTATGTAAAGTATATAATATATATTTGGTGAAATTTGATGTTTTATGAATAGTATATAATATATATTTGGTTAAATTTGATATTTTATGTACAGTGTATAATATGTATTTGGTGTACTTTCATATATTATGTATGGTATATAATATATATTTGGTGAAATTTGATAATTCTTGTACAGTATATAAAATATATTTGGTGTACTTTCATATTTTATGTACGGTATATGATATATATTTGGTGTAATTTGATATTTCATGTACACTATATAAATTATACTTGGTGAAATTTGATATTTTATGTACAGTATATAATATATATTTGGTGTACTTTGATATTTTAAGTACAGTATGTAATATATTCTTGGTGAAATTTGATATTTAATGTACAGTATATAATATATATTTGGAGAAATTTGATATTTTTGTACAGTATATAATATATATTTGGTGTACTTTCATTTTTTATATACAGTCTATAATATACATTTGGTGTACTTTCATATTTTATGTACAGTTTATAAAATGTAGTTGCTGAAATTTGATATTTTATGTACAGTATAAAAGATATATTTGGTATACTATGATATTTTATGTACAGTATATAATATATATTTGGTGAAATTTGATATTTTATGTACAGTATATTACATGTATTTGGGGAAATTTGTATTTTATATACATCTTATAATATATATTTGGTGTACTTTCATATTTTATGTACAGTGTATAATATATATTCGGTTTACTTTCATATTTTATGTACAGTATATATTATAAATTTGCTGAAATTTGATGTTTTATGTGCAGTATATAATATATATTTCGTGTACTTTAATATTTTATGCACAGTATATAATATATATTTGGTGAAATGTGATATTTTATGAACTGTATATAATATATGTTTGGTGAAATTTGATATTTTATATACAGTATATAATACATATGAGGTGAAATTTGATATTTTATGGACAGTAGATAATATATATTTGGTTTACTTTCATGTTTTATGTACAGTCTATAATATATATTTGGTGCACTTTCATATTTTATGTACACTATATAATATATATTTGGTGAAATTTGATATATTTTATACGGTATATATTATATATTTGCTGTACTTTCACATTTTATGTACAGTATATAATATATATTTGCTGTACTTTCATATTTTATGTACAGTATATAACATATATTTGTTGTACTTTGATATTTTATCTATAGTATATATTGTATATTTAGAGAAATTTCATATTTTATGTAAAGTATATAATATATATTTGGAGAAATTTGATATCTTTTCTACAGTATATAAAGATATTTGGTGTACTTTCATGTTTTATGTACAGTATGTAATATATATTTGGTAAAATTTGATATTTTATGTACAGTATATAACATATATTTGGTGAAATCTGTTATTTTATGTACTGTATATAATATATATTTGGTGAAATTTGATATTATAAGTACAGTATATTATATATATTTGGTGTACTTTCATACTTATGTACAGTATATAATATATATTTGCTGAAATTTGATATTTTATATACAGTATATAATATATGTTTGGTGTAATTTGATATTTTATGTATAGTATATAATATATATTTGGTGAAATTTGATATTATATGTACAGTATATGATATAGATTTGGTGAAATTTCATATTTTTTGTACAGTATCTAATATATATTTGGTGTACTTTCATATTTTATGTACAGTGTATAATATATATTTGGTGTGCTTTCATATTTTATGAACATTTTGTTATACATATTTGGTGAACTTTGATATTTTATGTACAGTATATAATATATATTTGTTGAAATTTGATATTAAATGTACAGTATATAACACATATTTGGTGAAATTTGATATTTTATGTACAGTATTTAATATCTATTTGGTGTACTTTGATATTTTAAGTACAGTATGTAATACATATTTGGTGAAATTTGATATTTAACGTACAGTATATAATATATATTTGGTGAAATTTGATATTTTTGTACAGTATGTAATATATATTTGGTGTACTTTCATTTTTTATATACAGTCTATAATATATATTTGGTGTACTTTCATATTTTATGTACAGTATATAATATATATTAGCTCAAATTTGATATTTTATGTACAGTATAAAATATATATTTGGTATACTGTGATATTTTATGTACAGTATATAATATATATTTGGTGATATTTGATATTTTATGTATATATATAACATATATTTGGGGAAATTTGAATTTTATATACATCATATAATATATATTAGGTGTACTTTCATATTTTATGTATAGTGTATAATATATATTCGGTGTACTTTCACATTTTATGTACAGTATATATTCTATATTTGGTGAAATTTGATATTTTTTGTACAGTATATAATATATATTTGGTGTACTTTCATATTATATATACAATATAATATATATTTGGTGAAATTTGATGTTTTATGTACGGTATATAACATATATTTGGTGAAATCTGGTATTTTATGTACAGTATATAATATGTATTTTGTGAAATGTGATATGATAAGTACAGTATATTTTATATATTTGGTGTACTTTCATATTTTATGTAGAGTATATGATAAATATTTGCTGAAATTTGATATTTTATGTACAGTATATAATATTACTTTGGTGTACCTTCATATTTTATGTACAGTGTTTAATATGTATTTGGTGTACTTTTATATTTTATGTACAGTACATAATATATATTTGGTGTACTTTGATATTTTATGTACACTATATAAAATATATTTGATGAAATTTGATATTTTATGTAGAGTATATAGTATATATTTGGTGTACTTTGATATTTTAAGTACAGTATATAATATATATGGTGGAATTTTATGCTTTATATACAGTATATAATATATATTTGCTGTACTTTCATATTTTATGTACAGTATGTTATATATATTTGGTGTACTTTCCTATTTTATGTACAGTATATGATATATATTTGCAGAAATTTGGTATTTCATGTACAGTATATAATATATATTTGGTGTATTTTGATATTTTATGTACCGTATATAATATATATTTGGTGAAATTTGATGTTTTATGTACAGTATGTAACATATATTTCGTGAAATCTGGTATTTTATGTACACTATATAATATATATTTGGTGAAATCTGGTGTTTTATGTATAGTATATAATATATATTTGATGAAATTTGGTATTATATCTACAGTATATAATATATATGTGGTGAAATTTGATATTTAATGTACAATATATAAAACATATTTTTAGAATTTGATGTTTTATATACAGAATAAAATATATATTTGGTGTGCTTTCATATTTTATGTACAGTGTATAATATATATTCAGTGTACTTTCATACTTTATGTACAGTTTATAATATATATTTGCTGAAATTTGATATATTATGTACTGTATATAATATATATTTGCTGTACTTTGATATTTTATGTACAGTATATAATATATATTTGGTGAAATTTGATATGATAAGTACAGTATATTTTATATCTTTGGTGTACCTTCATATTTTATGTACAGTGTTTAATATATATTTGGTGTACTTTCATATTTTATGTACAGTACATAATATATATTTGGTGTACTTTGATATTTTATGTACAGTATATAATATACATTTGGTGAAATTTGAGACTTTATGTACAGGATAAAACATATTTGCTGAAATTTGATATTTTATATATAGTATATAATACATATTTGGTGAAATATGATATTTTATGTATAGTATATAATATATTTTTGGTGAAATTTGATATTTTATGTACACTGTATAATACAGATTTGGACAAATTTGATATTTTATATACACTATATAATATATATTTGGTGTACTTTCATATTTTGTGTACAGTGTATTATATATATTTGGTGTACTTACATATTTTATCTAAAGTATGTAATATATATTTGCTGTACTTTGATATTTTATGTACAGTATATAATATATATTTGGTGAAATTTGATATTTTATATAGAGTATATAATATATATTTGGTGTACTTTCATATTTTATGTACAGTATATATTATATATGTGATGAACTTTCATATTTTATTTACTGTATATAATATATATTGGGTGAAATTTGATATTTTATGTACAGTATATAATACATATTTGGGGAAATTTTTATTTTATAAACAGCATATAATGTATATTTGGCATAGTTTCATATTTTATGTGCGGTGTATAATATATGTTTTGTGTACTTTCGCATTTTATGTACAGTATATAATATATATTTGCTGAAACTTGATGTTTTATGTACAGTATATAATATATAATTGGTATACTTTGATATGTTATGTAGAGTATATAATATATATTTGTTGAAATTTGATATTTTATGTACAGTCTATAATATATATTAGGTGAAATTTCATATTTTATGTATAGTATATAATACATATTTGGTAAAATTTGATATTATATGTACACTATATAATATATATTTGGTGAAATTTGATATTTTATGTACAAAATATGCCATATATTTGGTGTACTTTGATATTTTATGTACAGCATATAATATTTATTTGGTGAAATTTGATATTTTATGTACAGTATATAATATACATTTGGTGAAATTTGATATTATATGTACAGTATATAATATAGATTTGGTGAAATTTGATATTTTATGTATAGTATATAATACATATTTGGTGACGTTCAATATTTTATATACAGTATATAATATATGTTTGGTGTACTTTCACCTTTTATGTAAAGTATGTAATATATATTTGTTGAAATTTGTTATTTTATGTACAGTATATAATATATATTTTGTGTACTTTGATATTTCATGTACAGTATAATATGCATTTGGCGAAATTTGATATTTTATGTACAGTATATAATATACCTTGGCTGAAGTTTCATATTTCATTTACAGCATATAATATATATTTGGTGAAATTTGATATTATATGTACAGTATATAATATATATTTGGTGAAATTTGCTATTTTATGTAAAGTATATAATCCATATTTGGAGAAATTTGATATTTTATATACAGTACATAATACATTTTTGGTGTACTTTCATATTTTATGTAAAGTATACAATATATATTTGGTGTACTTTCATATTTTATGTATATTATATAATATATATCTACTGAAAATTGATATTTTACATACAGTATATAATATATATTTGGTGTACTTTTATATTATAAGTACAGTATATAATATATATTTGGTTAAATTTGATATTTTATATAGAGTACATAATATATATTTGGTGAAATTTGATATTTTATGTACAGTATATAGTATACATTTGGTGAAATTTGATATTATATGTACAGTATATAATATATATTTGGTGAAGTTTTATATTTTATGTACAGTATATAATATATATTTGGTGAAGTTCAATATTTTATATACAGTATATAATATATGTTTGGTGTACTTTCACATTTTATGTACAGTATGTAAAATATATTTGGTGTACTTTCATATTTTATATACAGAATAAAATATATATTTGCAGAAATTTCATATTTTATGTACAGTATATAATATGTATTTGGTGTACTTTGATATTTTATCTACAGTATATAATATACATTTGGTGAAATTTGATATTTTATGTACAGTATATAATATATTTGCTGAAATTTGATATTTTATGTATAGTATATAATACATATTTGGTGAAATTTGATATTTTATGTGTAGTATATAAGATATATTTGGTGAAATTTAATATTATATGTACAGTATATAACATATATTTGGTGACATTTGATATTTTATTTACACTATATAATACAGATTTGGACAAATTTGATATTTTATATACACCATATAATATATATTTGGTGTACTTTCATATTTTGTGTACAGTGTATAATATATATTTGGTGTACTTTCATATTTTATGTTACAGTATGTAATATATATTTGCTGTAATTTGATATTTTATGTACAGTATATAATATATATTTGGTGAAATTTGATATTTTATATAGAGTATATAATATATATTTGGTGTACTTTCATATTTTATGTACAGTATATATTGTATATGTGATGTACTTTCATATTTTATTTACTGTATATAATATATATTGGGTGAAATTTGATATTTTATGTACAGTATATAATATATATTTGGGGAAATTTTTATTTTATAAACAGCATAAAATACATATTTGGTATACTTTCATATTTTATGTGCAGTGTATAATATATGTTTTGTGTACTTTCGTATTTTATGTACGGTATATAATATATATTTGGTGAAATTTGATATTTTATGTACAGTATATAATATACATTTGGTGAAATTTGATATTATATGTACAGTGTATAATATATATTTGGTGAAATTTGATATTATATGTACAGTATATAATATATATTGATGAAATTTGCTGTCTTATGTAAAGTATATAATCCATATTTGGAGAAATTTGATATTTTATATACAGTACATAATACATATTTGGTGTACTTTCATATTTTATGTAAAGTATATAATATATATTTGGTGTACTTTCATATTTTATGTACATTATATAATATATATCTACTGAAAATTGATATTTTACGTACAGTATATAATGTATATTTGGTGTACTTTTATATTTTAAGTACAGTATATAATATATATTTGGTTCAATTTGATATTTTATATAGAGTATATAATATATATTTGGTGAAATTTGATATTTTATGTACAGTATATAATATACATTTGGTGAAATTTGATATTTTATGTACAGTATATAATATATTTGCTGAAATTTGATATTTTATGTATAGAATACAATACATATTTGGGGAAATTTGATATTTTATGTATAGTATATAATATATATTTGGTGAAATTTAATATTATATGTACAGTATATAATATATATTTGGTGAAATTTGATATTTTATGTACACTACATAATACAGATTTGGGCAAATTTGATATTTTATTTACACTATATAATATATATTTGGTGTACTTTCATATTTTGTGTACAGTGTATAATATATATTTGGTGTACTTTCATATTTTATGTACAGTATGTAATATATATTTGCTGTACTTTGATATTTTATGTACAGTATATAATATATATTTGGTGTACTTTGATATTTTATATAGAATATAATATACATATTTGTTGAAATTTGATATTTTATGTACAGTATATAATATATATTAGGTGAAATTTCATATTTTATGTACAGTATATAATACATATTTGGTAAAATTTGATATTATATGTATACTATATAATATATATTTGGTGAAATTTGATATTTTATGTACAAAATATACCATATATTTGGTGTAGTTTGATATTTTATGTACAGTATATAATATATATTTGGTGAAATTTGATATTTTATGTACAGTATATAATATACATTTGGTGAAATTTGATATTGTATGTACGGTATATAATATATATTTGGTGAAATTTGATATTTTATGTACTGTATATAATACATATTTGGTGAAGTTCAATATTTTATATACAGTATATAATAAATGTATGGTGTACTTTCACATTTTAGGTACAGTATATAAAATATATTTAGTGTGCATTCATATTTTATGTACAGTATAAAATATATATTTGCAGAAATTTCATATTTTATGTACAGTATATAATATTTAATTGGTGTACTTTCATATTTTATGTACAGTATGTAATATATATTTGTTGAAATTTCTTATTTTCTGTACAGTATATAATATATATTTGGTGAAATTTGATATTTATGTACAGTATATAATATATATTTGGTGTACTTTGATATTTTATGTACAGTATATATTATGTATTTGGTGAAACTTGATATTTTTTGTACAGTATATAATATATATTTGGTGAAATTTGATATTTTTGTACAGTATATAATATATATTTGGTGTACTTTCATATTTTATGTACAGTCTATAATATATATTTGGTGTACTTTCATATATTATATACAGCATATAATAAATATTTGGTGTACTTTGATATTTTATGTACAGTATAAAATATATATTTGGTGAAATTTGTTGTTTTATATACAGAATACAATATATGTTTGGTGTACTTTCATATTTTATGTACAGTGTATAGCATATATTTGGTGTACGTTCAAATTTTTTTTACAGTATATAGTATATATTTCCTGAAAATTGATATTTTATGTAAAGTATATAATATATATTTGGTGAAATTTGATGTTTTATGAATAGTATATAATATATATTTGGTTAAATTTGATATTTTATATACAGTGTATAATATGTATTTGGTGTACTTTCATATATTATGTATGGTATATAATATATATTTGGTGAAATTTGATAATTCTTGTACAGTATATAAAATATATTTGGTGTACTTTCATATTTTATGTACGGTATATGATATATATTTGGTGTAATTTGATATTTCATGTACACTATATAAATTATACTTGGTGAAATTTGATATTTTATGTACAGTATATAATATATATTTGGTGTACTTTGATATTTTAAGTACAGTATGTAATATATTCTTGGTGAAATTTGATATTTAATGTACAGTATATAATATATATTTGGAGAAATTTGATATTTTTGTACAGTATATAATATATATTTGGTGTACTTTCATTTTTTATATACAGTCTATAATATACATTTGGTGTACTTTCATATTTTATGTACAGTTTATAAAATATAGTTGCTGAAATTTGATATTTTATGTACAGTATAAAAGATATATTTGGTATACTATGATATTTTATGTACAGTATATAATATATATTTGGTGAAATTTGATATTTTATGTACAGTATATAACATGTATTTGGGGAAATTTGTATTTTATATACATCTTATAATATATATTTGGTGTACTTTCATATTTTATGTACAGTGTATAATATATATTCGGTTTACTTTCATATTTTATGTACAGTATATATTATAAATTTGCTGAAATTTGATGTTTTATGTGCAGTATATAGTATATATTTCGTGTACTTTAATATTTTATGTACAGTATATAATATATATTTGGTGAAATGTGATATTTTATAAACAGTATATAATATATGTTTGGTGAAATTTGATATTTTATGTACAGTATATAATACATATGAGGTGAAATTTGATATTTTATGGACAGTAGATAATATATATTTGGTTTACTTTCATGTTTTATGTACAGTCTATAATATATATTTGGTGTACTTTCATATTTTATGTACACTATATAATATATATTTGGTGAAATTTGATATATTTTATACGGTATATATTATATATTTGCTATACTTTCACATTTTATGTACAGTATATAATATATATTTGCTGTACTTTCATATTTTATGTACAGTATATAACATATATTTGTTGTACTTTGATATTTTATCTATAGTATATATTGTATATTTAGAGAAATTTCATATTTTATGTAAAGTATATAATATATATTTGGAGAAATTTGATATCTTTTCTACAGTATATAAAGATATTTGGTGTACTTTCATGTTTTATGTACAGTATGTAATATATATTTGGTAAAATTTGATATTTTATGTACAGTATATAACATATATTTGGTGAAATCTGTTATTTTATGTACTGTATATAATATATATTTGGTGAAATTTGATATTATAAGTACAGTATATTATATATATTTGGTGTACTTTCATACTTATGTACAGTATATAATATATATTTGCTGAAATTTGATATTTTATATACAGTATATAATATATGTTTGGTGTAATTTGATATTTTATGTATAGTATATGATATATATTTGGTGAAATTTGATATTATCTGTACAGTATATAATATAGATTTGGTGAAATTTCATATTTTTTGTACAGTATCTAATATATATTTGGTGTACTTTCATATTTTATGTACAGTGTATAATATATATTTGGTGTGCTTTCATATTTTATGTACAGCGTATAATATATATTTGGTGTACTTTCATATTTTATGCACATTATATAATATAAATTTGGTGTAGTTTGATATTTTATGTACAGTATATAATATATATTAGGGGTACTTTTATATTTTATGTACAGTATATAATATATATTTGGTGAAATTTGATATTTTAGGTACGGTATATGATATATATTTCTGAAATTTGATATTTTGTGTCCAGTATATAATATATATTCTGTGAAATTTGATATTTTATGTACAGTATATAATATATATTTACTGTATTTTCATATTTTGTGTACAGTATATTGTTTAGACTTGGTGAAATTTGATATTTTATGTACAGTATATAATATATATTTGGTATACTTTCATATTTTTTGTACGGTATGGAATATATATTTGATGAAATTGGATATTTTATGTACAGCATATAATATATGTTTGGTGTACTTTGATATTTTATGTACAGAATATAATATATATTTACTGAAGTTTGAGATTTTATTTACATGTACAGTATATAATATAGATTTGGTGAAATTTCATATTTTTTGTAAAGTATATAATATATCTTTGGTTAACTTTCATATTTTATATACAGTGTATAATATATATTTGGTGTAATTTCATATTTTATGTACATTTTGTAATACATATTTGGTGTACTTTGATATTTTGTGTACTGTACATGATATATATTGGTGTACTGTGATATTTTATGTACACTATATAAATTATACTTGGTGAAATTTGATATTTTATGTACAGTATATGATATATATTTGGTGTACTTTTATATTTTAAGTACAGTATGTAATACATATTTGGTGAAATTTGATATTTAATGTACAGTATATAATATATATTTGGTGAAATTTGATATTTTTGTACAGTATATAATATATACTTGGTGTACTTTCATTTTTTATATACAGTCTATAATATATATTTGGTGTACTTTCATATTTTATCTACAGTGTTTAACGTATATTTGCTGAAATTTGATATTTTATATACAGTATAAAATATATATTTGGTATACTATGATATTTTATGTACAGTATATAATATATACTTGGTGAAATTTGATATTTTATGTAGAAAATATAACATATATTTGGGGAAATTTGTATTTTATATACATCATATAATATATATTTGGTGTTCTTTCATATTTTATGTATAGTGTATAACATATATTCAGTGTACTTTCATATTTTATGTACAGTATATATTATATATTTGCTGAAATTTGATGTTTTATGTACAGTATATAATATATATTTCAAGTACTTTAATATTTTATGTACAGTATATAATATATATTTGGTGAAATCTGATATTTTATGTACAGTATATAATATATGTTTGGTGAAATTTGATATTTTATGTACAGTTTATAATACATATGAGGTGAAATTTGATATTTTATCTACAGTAGATAATATATATATGGTATACTTTCATATTTTATGTACAGTCTATAATATATATTTAGTGTACTTTCATATTTTATGTACACTATATAATATATATTTGGTGAAATTTGATATTTTTTATACAGTATATAATATATATTTGCTGTATCTTCACATTTTATGTACAGTATATAATATATATTTGCTGTACTTTCATATTTTATGTACAGTATATAACATATTTTTTGAACTTTGATATTTTATCTACAGTATATGTTATATATTTAGAGAAATTTCATATTTTATGTAAAGTATATAATATATATTTGGTAAAATTTGATTTTTTTTACAGTATATAAAGATATTTGGTGTACTTTGATATTTTATGTACACTATATAAAATATATTTCATGAAATTTGATATTTTATGTACAGTATATAGTATATATTTGGTGTACTTTGATATTTTAAGTACAGTACATAACATATATGGTGAAATTTGATACTTTATATACAGTATATAATATATATTTGCTGTACTTTCATATTATATGTACAGTATGTTATATATATCTGGTGTACTTTGTTATTTTATGTACAGTATATAATATATATTTGCAGAAATTTGATATTTTGTGTACATTATATAATATATATTTGGTGTATTTTGATATTTTATGTACAGTATTTAATATATATTTGGTGAAATTTGATTTTTTATGTACACTATATAATACAGATTTGGAGAAATTTGATATTTTATGTACACTATATAATATATATTTGGTGTACTTTCATATTTTGTATACAGTGTATAATATATATTTGGTGTACTTTCATATTTTATGTACGGTGTATAGTATACATTTGGTGTACTTTGATATTTTATGTACAGTGTATAATATACATTTGGTGAAATTTGAAATTTTATGTACAGTATATAATATATTTGCTGAAATTTGATATTTTATGTACAGTATATAATATATATTTGGTGAAATTTGATATTTTATGTATAGTATAAAATATATACTTGGTGAAATGTGATATTATATGTACAGTATATAATATATATTTGGTGAAATTTGATATTTTATGTACAATATATAATACAGATTTGGACAAATTTGACATTTTATAAACACTATATAATATATATTTGGTGTACTTTCATATTTTGTGTACAGTGTATAGTATATATTTGGTGTAGTTTCATATTTTATGTACAGCATTCAATATATATTTGCTGAAATTTGATATTTTATGTACAGTAGATGATATATAATTGGTGTACCTTGATATTTTATGTACAGTATATAATATATATTTGTTAAAATTTGATATTTTATGTACAGTATATAATATATGTTTCATGTACTTTGACATTTTATATACAGTATCATATGCATTTGGTGAAATTTGATATTTTATGTACAGAATATAATATATCTTGGCTGAAGTTTGATACTTCATTTACAGCGTATAATATATATGTGGTGAAATTTGATATTTTATGTACAATATATAATAGATATTTTTAGAATTTGATATTTTATATACAGAATAAAATATATATTTGATGTGCTTTCATATTTTATGTACAGTGTATAATATATATTCAGTGTACTTTCATATTTTATGTACAGTGTATATTATATATTTGGTGAAATTTGATATTTTTTGTTCTGTATATAATATATATTTAGTGAAATTTGATATGATAAGTACAGTATATTTTATATATTTGGTGTACTTTCATATTTTATGTATAGTATAATAATAAATATTTGCTGAAATTTGATATTTTATATACAGTATATAATATATCTTTGATGTACCTTCATATTTTATGTACAGTGTTTACTATATATTTGTGGACTTTCATATTGTATGTACAGTACTTAATATATATTTGGTGTACTTTGATATTTTAAGTACACTATATAATATATATGGTGAAATTTGATATTTTATACACAGTATATAAAATATATCTGGTGTCCTTTCATATTTTCTGTGCAGTATAAAATATATATTTGGTGAAATTTGATATTTCATATACAGCATATTAAATATGTCTTGTGTACTTCCATATTATATTTACAGTGTATAATATATATTTGCTGTACGTTCATATTTTATGTAGAGTATATAATATATATTTCCTGAAATTTGATATTTTGTGTACACTATATAAAATATATTTGATGAAATTTGATATTTTATGTACAGCATATAATATATATTTGGTGTAGTTTGATATTTTAAGTACGGTATATAATACATATTTGGTGACATTTGATATTTTATGTACAGCATATAATATATATTTGGTTAAATTTGATATTTTTGTACAGTATATAATTTATACTTTGTGTACTTTCATATTTTATGTACAGTACATAATATATATTTGGTGAAATTTGATATTTTTGCACGGTATATAATATATCTTTGGTGTACCTTCATATTTTATGTACAGTGTTTAATATATATTTGGTGTACTTTCATATTTTATGTACAGAACATAATATATATTTGGTGTACTTTGATATTTTATGTGCACTATATAAAATATATTTGACGAAATTTGATATTATATGTACAGTATATAGTATATATTTGGTGTACTTTGATAGTTTTAGTACAGTATATAATACATATTTGGTGAAATTTGATATTTTATGTACAGTATATAATATATATCTGGTGTCCTTTCATATTTTATGTGCAGTATAAAATATATATTTGGTGAAATTTGATGTTTCATATACAGCATATTAAATATGTTTGGTGTACTTCCATATTTTATTTACAGTGTATAATATATATTTGCTGTACGTTCATATTTTATGTAGAGTATATAATATGTATTTCCTGAAATTTGATATTTTATGTACACTATATAAAATATATTTGATGAAATTTGATATTTTATGTACAGTATATAATATATATTTGGTGCAGTTTGATATTTTAAGTACAGTATATAATACATACTTGGTGAAATTTGATATTTTATGTACAGCATATAATATAGATTTGGTGAAATTTGATATTTTTGCAGTATATAATATATATTTCGAGTACTTTCATATTTTATGTACAGTGTATTATATATATTTGGTGTACTTTCATATTTTAAGTACAATATATAATATATATTTGGTGTACTTTGATATTTTATCTACAGTATATAATATATATTTGGTGAAATTTGATATTTTATGTGCAGTATATAATATATATTTGGTGTGCTTTGATATTTTATGTACAGTATATACTATATATTTGGTGAAATTTGATATTATTTGCACAGTATTAATATATATTTGGTGTACTTTCATATTATATGTACAATATAATATATGTTTGGTGAAATTTGATATTTTATGTACAGTATATATTATATATTTTGTGAAATTTGATATTTTATGTACAGTATATAACATATATTTGGTGAAATCTGGTATTTTATGTACGGTGTATAATATATATTTGGTGAAATCAGGTATTTTATGTATAGTATATAATATATATTTGGTGAAATTTGGTATTATATCTACAGTATATAATACATGGTGAAATTTGATATTTAATGTACAATATATAATACATATTTTTAGAATTTGATATTTTATATACAGTATAAAATATATATTTGGTGTGCTTTCATATTTTATGTACAGTGTAAAATATATTTTCAGTGTACTTTCATATTTTATGTACCGTCTATAATATATATTTGCTGAAATTTGATATATTATGTACTGTATATAATATATATCTTGTGTACTTTTAAATTTTATGTACTGTATATAATATATATTTGGTGTACTTTGATATTTTATGTGCAGTATATATTGTATATTTGGTGAAATTTGATATTTTTTGTACAGTATATAATATATATTTGGTGAAATTTGATATGATAAGTACAGTATATTTTGTATATTTGTTGTAGTTTCCTATTTTATGTATAGTATATAATAAATATTTGCTGAAATTTGATATTTTATGTACCGTATATAATATATCTTTGGTGTGCCTTCATATTTTATGTACACCGTTTAACATATATTTGGTGTACTTTCATACTGTATGTACACTACTTAACATATATTTGGTGTACTTTGATATTTTATGTACAGTATATAAAATATATTTGATGAAATTTGATATTTTTTGTACAGTATATAGTATATATTTGCTGTACTTTCATATTTTAAGTACACTATATAATATATATGGTGAAATTTGATATTTCATACACAGTATAAAATATATATCTGGTGTCCTTTCATATTTTATGTGCAGTAAAAAATATGTAGTTGGTGAAATTTGATATTTCATAGACAGCATATTAAATATGTTTTGTGTACTTCCATATTTTATTTACAGTGTATAATATACATTTGCTGTACGTTCATATTTTATGTAGAGTATATAATATATATTTCCTGAAATTTGATATTTTATGTACACTATATAAAATATATTTGATGAAATTTGATATTTTATGTACAGTATATAATATATATTTTGTGTAGTTTGATATTTTAAGTACAGTATATAATACATATTTGGTGAAATTTGATATTTTATGTACAGCATATAATATATATTTGGAGAAATTTGATATTTTTGTACATTATATAATACATATTTTGTATACTTTCATATTTTATGTACAGTGTATTATATATATTTGGTGTACTTTCATATTTTATGTACAATATATAATATATAATTGGTGTACTTTGATATTTTATCTACAGTATATAATATATATTTGGTGAAATTTGATATTTTATGTACAGTATATAATATATATTTGGTGTACTTTGATATATTATGTACAGTATATATTATATATTTGGTGGAATTTGATATTTTATGTACAGTATATAAAATATCTTTGGTGTACCTTCATATTTTTTTTACAGTGTTTAATATATATTTGGTGTACTTTCATATTTTATGTACAGTACATAATATATATTTGGTGTACTTTGATATTTTATGTACCCTATATAAAATATATTTGATGAAATTTGATATTTTATGTACAGTATATAGTATATATTTGTTGTACTTTGAAATTTTAAGTACAGTATATAATACATATTTGGTGAAATTTGATATTTTATGTACAGTTTATAATATGTATTTCGTGAAATTTGATATTTTTGTACAGTATATAATATATATTTGGTGTACTTTGATATTTTATGTACAGTATATATTATATAATTGGTGAAATTTGATATTCTTTGTACAGTATATAATATATATTTGGTGAAATTTGATGTTTCATGTACAGTATATAACATATATTTGGTGAAATCTGCTATTTTATGTACAGTATATAATGTATATTTGGTGAAATCTGGTATTTTATGTATAGTATATAATATATATTTGGTGAAATTTGATATTTTATGTACCGTTTATAATATGTATTTCGTGAAATTTGATATTTTTGTACAGTATATAATATATATTTGGTGTACTTTCATATTATATGTACAATATAATATATGTTTGGTGAAATTTGATATTTTATGTACAGTATATAATATATATTTGGTGAAATTTGATGTTTCATGTACAGTATATAACATATATTTGGTGAAATCTGCTATTTTATGTACAGTATATAATGTATATTTGGTGAAATCTGGTATTTTATGTATAGTATATAATATATATTTGGTGAAATTTCGTATTATATCTACAGTATATAATATATATGTGGTGAAATTTGATATTTTATGTACAATATATAATACATATTTTTAGAATTTGATATTTTATATACAGAATAAAATATATACTTGGTGTGCTTTCATATTTTATGTACAGTGTATAATATATATTCAGTGTACTTTCATATTTTATGTACAGTCTATAATATATATTTGCTGAAATTTGATATATTATGTACCGTATATAATATATATTTGGTGTACTTTGATATTTTTTGTACAGTATATAATATATGTTTGGTGTACTTTGATATTTTATCTACAGTATATATTATGTATTTGGTGAAATTTGATATTTTTTGTACAGTATATAATATATATTTGGTGAAATTTGATATGATAAGTACAGTATATTTTATATATTTGGTGTACTTTCAAGTTTTTTGTACAGTATATAATAAATATTTGCTGAAATTTGATATTATATGTACAGTATATAATACACCTTTGGTGTACCTTCATATTTTATGTACTGTGTTTAATATATATTTGGTGTACTTTCATATTTTATGTACAGTACATAATAAATATTTGGTGTACTTTGATATTTTATGTACACTATATAAAATATATTTCATGAAATTTGATATTTTAAGTACAGTATATAGTATATATTTGGTGTACTTTGATATTTTAAGTACAGTACATAATATATATGGTGAAATTTGATACTTTATATACAGTATATAATATATATTTGCTGTACTTTCATATTATATGTACAGTATGTTATATATATCTGGTGTACTTTGTTATTTTATGTACAGTATATAATATATATTTGCAGAAATTTGATATTTTGTGTACATTATATAATATATATTTGGTGTATTTTGATATTTTATGTACAGTATTTAATATATATTTGGTGAAATTTGATTTTTTATGTACACTATATAATACAGATTTGGAGAAATTTGATATTTTATGTACACTATATAATATATATTTGGTGTACTTTCATATTTTGTATACAGTGTATAATATATATTTGGTGTACTTTCATATTTTATGTACGGTGTATAATATACATTTGGTGTACTTTGATATTTTATGTACAGTGTATAATATACATTTGGTGAAATTTAAATTTTATGTACAGTATATAATATATTTGCTGAAATTTGATATTTTATGTACAGTATATAATATATATTTGGTGAAATTTGATATTTTATGTATAGTATAAA
The DNA here is from genome assembly GCF_029281585.2 of Gorilla gorilla gorilla. Lineage (NCBI taxonomy): Eukaryota > Metazoa > Chordata > Mammalia > Primates > Hominidae > Gorilla > Gorilla gorilla. The sequence continues at coordinate 62,635,234 of NC_073239.2, forward strand.
ATATATACTTGGTGAAATGTGATATTATATGTACAGTATATAATATATATTTGGTGAAATTTGATATTTTATGTACAATATATAATACAGATTTGGACAAATTTGACATTTTATAAACACTATATAATATATATTTGGTGTACTTTCATATTTTGTGTACAGTGTATAGTATATATTTGGTGTAGTTTCATATTTTATGTACAGCATTCAATATATATTTGCTGAAATTTGATATTTTATGTACAGTAGATGATATATAATTGGTGTACCTTGATATTTTATGTACAGTATATAATATATATTTGTTAAAATTTGATATTTTATGTACAGTATATAATATATGTTTCATGTACTTTGACATTTTATATACAGTATCATATGCATTTGGTGAAATTTGATATTTTATGTACAGAATATAATATATCTTGGCTGAAGTTTGATACTTCATTTACAGCGTATAATATATATGTGGTGAAATTTGATATTTTATGTACAATATATAATAGATATTTTTAGAATTTGATATTTTATATACAGAATAAAATATATATTTGGTGTGCTTTCATATTTTATGTACAGTGTACAATATATATTCAATGTACTTTCATATTTTATGTACAGTGTATATTATATATTTGGTGAAATTTGATATTTTTTGTACTGTATATAATATATATTTAGTGAAATTTGATATGATAAGTACAGTATATTTTATATATTTGGTGTACTTTCATATTTTATGTATAGTATATACTAAATATTTGCTGAAATTTGATATTTTATATACAGTATATAATATATCTTTGATGTACCTTCATATTTTATGTACAGTGTTTACTATATATTAGTGGACTTTCATATTGTATGTACAGTACTTAATATATATTTGGTGTACTTTGATATTTTATGTACAGTATATAACATATATTTGGTGAAATCTGGTATTTTATGTCCAGTATATAATATATATTTGGTGAAATCTGGTATTTTATGTATAGTATATAATATATATTTGTTGAAATTTGGTATTATATCTACAGTATGTAATATATATGTGGTGAAATTTGATATTTTATGAACAATATATAATACATATTTTTAGAATTTGATATTTTATTTACAGAATAAAATATATACTTGGTGTGCTTTCATATTTTATGTACAGTGTATAATATATATTCGCTGAAATTAGATATTTTATGTACAGTATATAATATATATTTGGTGTACTTTGATATTTTATGTTCAGTATACAATATATATTTGGTGAAATATGATATTTTATGTACAGTATATAATATATATTTGGTGAAATTTGATATTTTATATACAGTATATTATATACGTTTGCTGTACTTTCATGTTTTATGTACAGTATGTTATATATATTTGGTGTACTTTCTTATTTTATGTACAGTATATGATATATATTTGCAGAAATTTGATATTTTATGTACAGTATATAATATATATTTGGTGTATTTTGATATTTTATGTACAGTATATAATATGTATTTGGTGAAATTTGATATTTTATACACAGTATATAATATATATCTGGTGTCCTTTCATATTTTATGTGCAGTATAAAATATATATTTGGTGAAATTTGATATTTCATATACAGCATATTAAATATGTTTGATGTACTTCCATATTTTATTTAGAGTGTATAATATATATTTGCTCTATGTTCATATTTTATGTAGAGTATATAATATATATTTACTGTAATTTGATATTTTATGTAAAGTATATAATATATATTTGGTGAAATTTGATATTTTATGTACAGTAAATAGTATATATTTTTTGTAATTTCTTATTTTGTGTACAGTGTATAATACATATTTGGAGAAATTTGATATTTTATATACAGAATATAATATATATTTGGTGTACTTTCATATTTTATGTATAGTATATAATATATATTTGGTGTACTTTCATATTTTATGTACAGCTTATAATATATATTTGGTGTACTTTGATGTTTTATGTACAGTATATAATATACATTTGGTGAAATATAATATTTTATATACAGTTTATAATATATATGTGGTGTAGTTTCATATTTTATGTACAGTGTATTATATATATTTGGTGTAATTTCAAATTTTATGTACAATATATAATATATATTTGGTGAAATTTGATATATTATGTACTGCATATAATATATATTTTTTCATACTTTGATATTTTATGTACAGTATATAATATATAATCTTTGTACTATGATATTTTATGTACAGTATATATTATATATTTGGTGAAATTTGATATTTTCTGTACAGTATATAATATATATTTGGTGAAATTTGATACGATAAGTACAGTATATTTTATATATTTGGTGTACTTTCATATTTTATGTACAGTATATAATAAATGTTTGCTGAAATTTGATATTTTATGTACAGTATATAATATATCTTTGGTGTACCTTCATATTTTATGTACAAAGTTTAATATATATTTGGTGTACTTTCATATTTTATGTACAGTACATAATATATATTTGATGTACTTTGATATTTTATGTACATGATATAAAATATATTTGATCAAATTTGATATTTTATGTACAGTATATAGTATATATTTGGTGTACTTTGATATTTTAAGTACAGTATGCAATACATATTTGGTGAAATTTCATATTTAATGTACAGCATATAATATATATATTGTGAAATTTGATATTTTTGTACAGTATGTAATATATATTTGGTGTACTTTCATTTTTTATATACAGTCTATAATATATCTTTGGTGTACTTTCATATTTTATGTACAGTATATAATATATATTTGCTGAAATTTGATATTTTATGTACAGTATAAAATATATATTTGGTATACAATGATATTTTATGTACAGTATATAATATATATTTGGTGAAATTTGATATTTTATGTACAGTATATAATATATATTTGGTGTACTATGATATTTTAAGTACAGTATATAATACATATTTGGTGAAACTTGATATTTTATGTACAGTATATAAAATTTATTTGGTGAAATTTGATATTTTTGTACAGTATATAATATATATTTGGTGCACTTTCATATTTTATGTACAGTCTATAATATATATTTGGTGTAGTTTCATATTTTATATGCAGCATATAATATATATTTGGTGTACTTTGATGTTTTATGTACAGTATAAAATATATATTTGGTGTAATTTGTTGTTTTATATACAGTATACTATATATGTTTGGTGTACTTTCATATTTTATGTACAGTGTATAACATATATTTGGTGTACGTTCAAATTTTACGTACAGTATATAGTATATATTTCCTGAAATTTGATATTTTATGTAAAGTATATAATATATATTTGGTGAAATTTGATGTTTAATGAATAGTATATAATATACATTTGGTGAAATTTGATATTTTATGTACAGTGTATAATATATATTTGGTGTACTTTCATATATTATGTACGGTATATTATACATATTTGGTGAAATTTGATAATTCTTGTACAGTATATAAAATATATTTGGTGTACTTTCATATTTTATGTACTGTATATGATATATATTTGGTGTAATTTGATATTTCATGTACACTATATAAATTATACTTGGTGAAATTTGATATTTTATGTACAGTATATAATATATATTTGGTGTACTTTGATATTTTAAGTACAGTATGTAATACATATTTGGTGAAATTTCATATTTAATGTACAGCATATAATATATATTTGGTGAAATTTGATATTTTTGTACAGTATGTAATATATAATTGGTGTACTTTCATTTTTGTATACAGTCTATAATATATATTTGGTGTACTTTCCTATTTTATGTACAGTATATAATATATATTTGCTAAAATTTGATATTTTATGTACAGTATTAAATATATATTTGGTATACAATGATATTTTATGTACAGTTTATAATATGTATTTGGTGAAATTTGATATTTTATGTACAGTATATAACATATATTTGGGGAAATTTGTATTTTATATACATCATATAATATATATTTGGTGTACTTTCATATTTTATGTATAGTGTATAATATATATTCGGTGTACTTTCATATTTTATGTACAGTATATATTATATATTTGCTGAAATTTGATGTTTTATGTACAGTATATAATATATATTTCGTGTACTTTAATATTTTATGAACAGTATATAATATATTTTTGGTGAAATTTGATATTTTATGTACAGTATATAATATATATTTGGTGAAATCTGGTATTTTATGTACAGTATATAAGATATATTTGGTGGAATTTGATATTATAAGTACAGTATATTATATGTATTTGGTGTACTTTCATATTTATATACAGTATATAATGTATATTTGCTGAAATTTGATATTTTATGTACAGTATATAATATATGTTTGGTGTAATTTGATATTTTATGTATAGTATATAATATATATTTGGTGAAATTTGATATTATCTGTACAGTATATAATATAGATTTGGTGAAATTTCATATTTTTTGTACTGTATATAATATATATTTGGTGTACTTTCATATTTTATGTACAGTGTATAATATATATTTGGTGTACTTTCCTATTTTAAGTACGTTTTCTAATATATATTTGGTGTACTTTGATATTTTATTTACAGTATATAATATATATTTGGTGTACTTTGATATTTTATGTACACTATATAAAATGTATTTGATGAAATTTCATATTTTATGTACAGTATATAATATATATTTGGTGTACTTTGATATTTTAAGTACAGTATATAATACATATTTGGTGAAATTTGATATTTTATGTACAGTACATAAAATTTATTTGGTGAAATTTGATATTTTTGTACAGTATATAATATATATTTGGTGCACTTTCATATTTTATGTACAGTCTATAATATATATTTGGTGTACTTTCATATTTTATATACAGCATATAATATATATTTGGTGTACTTTGATATTTTATGTACAGTATAAAATATATATTTGGTGTAATTTGTTGTTTTATATACAGTATACTATATATGTTAGGTGTACTTTTATATTTTAGGTACAGTGTATAACATATATTTGGTGTACGTTCAAATTTTATGTACAGTATATAGTATATATTTCCTGAAATTTGATATTTTATGTAAAGTATATAATGTATATTTGGTGAAATTTGATGTTTAATGAATAGTATATAATATACATTTGGTGAAATTTGACATTTTATGTACAGTGTATAATATATATTTGGTGCACTTTCATATATTATGTACGGTATATAATACATATTTGGTGAAATTTGATAATTCTTGTACAGTATATAAAATATATTTGGTGTACTTTCATATTTTATGTACTGTATATGATATATATTTGGTGTACTTTGATATTTCATGTACACTATATAAATTATACTTGGTGAAATTTGATATTTTATGTACAGTATATAATATATATTTGGTGTACTTTGATATTTTAAGTACAGTATGTAATACATATTTGGTGAAATTTCATATTTAATGTACAGCATATAATATATATTTGGTGAAATTTGATATTTTTGTACAGTATGTAATATATATTTGGTGTACTTTCACTTTTTATATACAGTCTGTAATATATATTTGGTGTACTTTCATATTTTATGTACAGTATATAATATATATTTGCTGAAATTTGATATTTTATGTACAGTATAAAATATATATTTGGTATACAATGATATTTTATGTACAGTATATAGTATATATTTGGTGAAATTTGATATTTTATGTACAGTATATAACATATATTTGGGGAAATTTGTATTTTATATACATCATATAATATATATTTGGTGTACTTTCATATTTTATGTATAGTGTATAATATATATTCAGTGTACTTTCTTATTTTATGTACAGCATATATTATATATTTGCTGAAATTTGATGTTTTATGTACAGTATATAATATATATTTCGTGTACTTTAATATTTTATGTACAGTATATATTATATATTTGGTGAAATCTGATATTTTATGTACAGTATATAATATATGTTTGGTGAAATTTGATATTTTATGTACAGTATATAATACATATGAGGTGAAATTTGATATTTTATGGACAGTAGATAATATATATTTGGTTAACTTTCATATTTTATGTACAGTCTATAGTATATATTTGGTGTACTTTCATATTTTATATACAGCATATAATATATATTTGGTGTACTTTGATATTTTATGTACAGTATAAAATATATAATTGGTGAAATTTGTTGTTTTATATACTGTATACAATATATGTTTGGTGTACTTTCATATTTTATGTACAGTGTGTAACATATATTTGGTGTACGTTCAAATTTTACGTACAGTATATAGTATATATTTCCTGAAATTTGATATTTTATGTAAAGTATGTAATATATATTTGGTAAAATTTGATGTTTTATGAATAGTATATAATATATATTTGATGAAATTTGATATTTTATGTACAGTGTATGATATATATTTGGTGTACTTTCATATATTATGTACGGTATATAATACATATTTGGTGAAATTTGATAATTCTTGTACAGTATATAAAATATATTTGGTGTACTTTCATATTTTATGTACTGTATATGATATATATTTGGTGTACTTTGATATTTCATGTACACTATTTAAATTATACTTGGTGAAATTTGATATTTTATGTACAGTATATAATATATATTTGGTGTACTTTGATATTTTAAGTACAGTATGTAATACATATTTTGAGAAATTTGATATTTAATGTACAGTATATAATATATATTTGGTGAAATTTGATATTTATGTACAGTATGTAATATATATTTGGTGTACTTTCATTTTTATATACAGTCTATAATATATATTTGGTGTACTTTCATATTTTATGTACAGTATATAATATATATTTGCTGAAATTTGATATTTTTTGTACAGTATAAAATATATATTTGGTATACAATGATATTTTATGTACAGATTATAATATGTATTAGGTGAAATTTGATATTTTATCTACAGTATATAACATAAATTTGGGGAAATTTGTATTTTATATACATCATATAATATATATTTGGTGTACTTTCATATTTTATGTATAGTGTATAATATATATTCGGTGTACTTTCATATTTTATGTACAGTATATATTATATATTTGCTGAAACTTGATGTTTTATGAACAGTATATAATATATATTTCGTGTAATTTAATATTTTATGTACAGTATATAATATATATATGCGGAAATCTGATATTTTATGTACAGTAAATAATATATGTTTGGTGTAATTTGATATTTTATGTATAGTATATAATATATATTTGGTGAAATTTGATATTATCTGTACAGTATATAATATAGATTTGGTGAAATTTCATATTATTTGTACTGTATATAATATATATTTGTTGTACTTTCATATTTTATGTACAGTGTATAATATATATTTGGTGTACTTTCGTATTTTAAGTACATTTTATAATATATATTTGGTGTACTTTGATATTTTATTTACAGTATATAATATATATTTGGTGCACTTTGATATTTTATGTACACTATATAAAATGTATTTGATGAAATTTCATATTTTATGTACAGTATATAATATATATTTGGTGTACTTTGATATTTTAAGTACAGTATATAATACATATTTGGTGAAATTTGATATTTTATGTACAGTATATAAGATCTATTTGGTGAAATTTGATATTTTTGTACAGTATATAATATATATTTGGTGCACTTTCATATTTTATGTACTGTCTATAATATATATTTGGTGTACTTTCATATTTTATATACAGCATATAATATATATTTCGTGTACTTTGATATTTTATGTACAGTATAAAATATATATTTGGTGTAATTTGTTGTTTTATATACAGTATACAATATATGTTTGGTGTACTTTTATATTTAATGTACAGTGCATAACATATATTTGGTGTACGTTCAAAATTTACGTACAGTATATAGTATATATTTCCTGAAATTTGATATTTTATGTAAAGTATATAATATATATTTGGTGAAATTTGATATTTTATGTACAGTGTATTATATATCTTTGGTGTACCTTCATATTTTATGTACAGTGTTTAATATATATTTGGTGTACTTTCATATTGTATGTACAGTACATAATATATATTTGGTGTACTTTGATATTTTAAGTACAGTATATAATATATATGGTGAAATATGATACTTTATATACAGTATATAATATATATTTGCTGTAATTTCATATTTTATGTATAGTATATAATATACATTTGGTGAAATTTGATATTATATGTACAGTATATAAAATATATTTGGTGAAATTTGATATTTTATGTACAGTATATATTATATATTTGGTGAAGTTCAATATTTTATATACAGTATATAATATATGTTTGCTGTACTTTCACATTTTATGTACAGTGTATAAAATATATTTATTGTACTTTCATATTTTATGTACAGTATAAAATATATATTTGCAGAAATTTCATATTTTATGTACAGTATATAATATATATTTGGTGTACTTTGATATTTTATGTACAGTATATAATATACATTTGGTGAAATTTGATATTTTATGTACAGTATATAATATACATTTGGTGAAATTTGATATTATATGTACTGTATATAAAATATATTCGGTGAAATTTGATATTTTATTTACTGTATATAATATATATTTGGTGAAGTTCAATATTTTATATACAGTATGTAATATATGTTTGGTGTACTTTCACATTTTATGTACAGTATATAAAATATATTTAGTGTACATTCATATTTTATGTACAGTATAAAATATATATTTGCAGAAATTTCATATTTTATGTACAGTATATAATATATATTTGGTGTACTTTGATATTTTATGTACAGTATATAATATAGATATGGTGAAATTTGATATTTTATGTACAGTATATAATATTTTACGAAATTTGATATTTCATACACTGTATATAACATATATTTGGTGAAATTTGATATTTTATGTACATTAAATAATATATATATGGTGAAGTTCGATATTTTATATACAGTACATAATATATGTTTGGTGTACTTTCACATTTTCTGTACAGTATATAAAATATATTTGGTGTACTTTCATATTTTATGTACAGTATATAATATATATTTGTTGCGCTGTGATATTTTATGTACAGTATATAATATATATTTGGTGTACTTTGAAGTTTTATGTACAGTATATAATATACTTTTGGTGAAATTTGATATTTTATGTACAGTATATATTTGCTGAAATTTGATATTTTATGTACAGTATATAATATATATTTGGTGGAATTTGATATTTTATGTATAGTATATAATATATATTTGGTGAAATTTGACATTTTATGAACAGTATATAATATAGATTTGGATAAATTTGATATTTTATGTACACTATATAATATATATTCGGTGTACTTTCATATTTTGTGTACAGAGTATAATATATATTTGGTGTGCTTTCATATTTTATGTACAGTATGTAATATATATTTGCTGAAATTTGATATTTTATGTACAGTATATAATATATATTTGGTGTAATTTGATATTTTATGTACAGTATATAATATATATTTGGGGAAATTTTTATTTTATATACAGCATATAATATGTATTTGGTATAATTTCATATTTTAAGTACAGTGTATAATATATGTTTTGTGTACTTTCGTATTTTATGTACAGTATATAATATATATTTGGTGAAATTTGATATTTTATGTACAGTATATAACATATAATTGGTGTGCTTTTATATTTCTTGTAGAGTATATAATATATATTTGTTGAAATTTGATATTTTATGTACAGTATATAATATATATAAGGTGAAATTTCATATTTTATGTATAGTATATAATATATATTTGGTGAAATTTGATATTTTATACAGTGTTTAATATATATTTGGTGTACTTTCATATTTTATGTACAGTACATAATATATATTTGGTGTACTTTGATATTTTATGTACACTATATAAAATATATATGATGAAATTTGATATTTTATCTACAGTATATATTATATATTTGGTGTACTTTGATATTTCAAGTACAGTATATAATACATATGGTGAAATTTGATACTTTATATACAGTATATAATATATATTTGCTGTACTTTCATATTTCATGAACAGTATGTTATATATATTTGGTGTACTTTGATATTTTATGTACAGTATATAATATGTATTTTGTGAAGTTTGGTATTTTATGTACAGTATATAATACATATTTGGAGAACTTTGATATTTTACATACAGAATATCATATATATTTGGTGTACTTTCATATTTTATGTACAGTATGTTATATATATTTGGTGCACTTTGACATTTTATGTACAGTATATAATATGTATTTGGTCAAATTTGATATTTTATATACAATATATAATATATATCTTTTGTATTTTCATATTTTATGTACAGTATAAAATATATATTTGGTGAAATTTGATATTTCATATACAGCATATTATATATGCTTGTTGTACTTCCATATTTTATTTACAGTGTATAATACATATTTGCTATACGTTCATATTTTATGTAGAGTATATAATATATATTTCCTAAAATTTGATATTTTATGTACAGTATATAATACATATTTGGTGAAGTTCAATATTTTATATACAGCATATAATATATGTTTGGTGTACTTTCACATTTTATGTACAGTATATAAAATATATTTAGTGTACATTCATATTTTATGTACAGTATAAAATATATATTTGCAGAAATTTCATATTTTATGTACAGTACATAATATATAATTGGTGTACTTTCATATTTTATGTACAGTATGTAATATATATTTGTTGAAATTTGTTATTTTATGTACAGTATGTAATATATATTTTGTGTACTTTGATATTTCATGTACAGTATAATATGCATTTGGTGAAATTTGATATTTTATGTACAGTATATAATATACTTTGGCTGAAGTTTGATATTTCATTTACAGCATATAATATATATTTGGTGAAATTTGATATTATATGTACAGTATATAATATATATTTGGTGAAATTTGCTATTTTATGTAAAGTATATAATCCATATTTGGAGAAATTTGATATTTTTTATACAGTAAATAATACATATTTGGTGTACTTTCATATTTTATGTAAAGAATATAATATATATTTGGTGTACTTTCATATTTTATGAACATTATATAATATATATCTACTGAAAATTGATATTTTATGAACAGTATGTAATATATATTTGGTGTACTTTGATATTTTAAGTACAGTATATAATATATATTTGGTTAAATTTGATATTTTATATGGAGTATATAATATATATTTGGTGAAATTTGACATTTCATATACATTATATAATATATATTTGGTGAAATTCAATATTTTATATACAGTATATAATATATGTTTGGTGTACTTTCACATTTTATGTACAGTATATAAAATATATTTGGTGTACTTTCATGTTTTATGTACAGTATAAAATATATATTTGCAGAAATTTCATATTTTATGTACAGTATATAATATATATTTGGTGTACTTTGATATTTCATGTATAGTATATAATATACATTTGGTGAAATTTGATATTTTATGTACATTATATAATATATATTTGGTGAAATTTGATATTTTATGTACAATATACAATACAAATTTGGACAAATTTGATATTTTATGTACAGTATATAATATATATTTGGTGTACTTTCATATTTTGTGTACAGTGAATAATATATATTTGGTGTACTTTCATATTTTATGTACAGTATGTAATATATATTTCTTGTACTTTGATATTTAATGTACAGTATATAATAAATATTTGGTAAAATTTGATATTTTATATACAGTATATAATATATACTTGGTGTACTTTCATATTTTATGTACAGTATATATGATATATGTGGTGTACTTTTATATTTTATGTACAGTATAGAATATATATTTGCTGAAATTTCATATTTTATGTACAGTATATAATATATATTTGGGGAAATTTTTATTTAATGTACAGCATATAATTTATATTTGGTGTACTTTTATATTTTATGTACAGTGTATAATATACGTTTTGTGTACTTTTGAATTTTATGTACAGTATATAATATATATTTGCTGAAATTTGATATTTTATGTACAGTATATAATATATAATTGGTGTACTTTCATATTTTATGTTCAGTATATAATATATATTTGTTGAAATTTGATATTTTATGTACAGTATATAATATATATTTCGTGTACTTTGATATTTCATGTACAGTATAATATGCATTTGGTGAAATTTCATATTTTATGTACCGTATATAATATATCTTGGCTGAAGTTTGATATTTCATTTACAGGATATAATATATATTAGGTGAAATGTGTTATTATATGTTCAGTATATAATATATATTTGGTGAAATTTGCTATTTTATGTACAGTATATAATCCATATTTGGAGAAATTTGATATTTTATATGTAGTACATAATACATAATTGGTGTACTTTCATATTTTATGTACAGTGTATAATATAAATTTGGTGAACTTTCATATTTTATGAACATTATATAATATATAACTGCTGAAAATTGATATTTTACGTACAGTATATAATATATATTTGGTGTACTTTGATATTGTACGTACATTATATAATATATATTTGTGAAATTTCATATTTTATGTACAGTGTTTAATACATATTTGGTGTACTTTCATATTTTATGTACAGTACATAATATATATTTGGTGTACTTTGATACTTTATGTACACTATATAAAATATATGTGATGAAGTTTGTTATTTTATCTACAGTATATAGTATATATTTGGTGTACTTTGATATTTTAAGTACAGTATATAATACATATGGTGAAATTTGATACTTTATATACAGTATGTAATATATATTTGCTGTACTTTCATATTTTATGTACAGTATGTTATATATATTTGGTGTACTTTGATATTTTATCTACGGTCTATAAAATATATTTGGTGAAATTTGATAGTTTATGAATAGTACATAATATATATTTGTTAAAATTTGATATTATAACTACAGTATATAATGTAAATTTGGTGAAAGTTGATATTTTATGTACAGTATGTAATATATATTTGGTCAAATTTGATATTTTATATACAGTATATAATATATATATGGTGTAGTTTCATATTTTATGTACAGTGTATAATATATATTTGGTGTACTTTCATATTTTATGTACAGTTTATAATATATATTTGGGGTAGTTTCATATTTTATGTACAGTATGTAATATATATTTGCTGAAATTTGATATTTTATGTACAGTATATAATATACATTTGGTGTACTTTGGTATTTTATGTACAGTATATAATATATGTTCGGTGAAATTTGATATTTTATGTACTGTGTATAATATATATTTGCTGAAATTTGATATTTTATGTACAGTATATAATATGTATCTGGTGAAATTTGATATTTTATTTACAGTATATAATATATATTTTGTGAAATTTGATATTTTTTCTTCAGTATATAAAATATATTTGGTGTATTTTCATATTTTATGTACAGTATATCATATATATTTGCGGAAATTTGATATTTTATGTACACTACATAAAATATATTTGATGAAATTTGATATTTTATGTACAGTATATAATATATATTTGGTGTACTTTGATATTTTAAGTACAGTATATAATACATATTTGGTGAAATTTGATATTTTATGTACAGCATATAATATATATTTGGTGAAATTTGATATTTTTGTACAGTATATAATATATATTTGGTGTACCTTCATATTTTATGTACAGTGTATTATATATATTTGGTATACTTTCATATTTTATGTACAATATATAATATATATTTGCTGAAATTTGATATATTATGTACTGTATATAATACATATTTGGTGTACTTTGATATTTTATGTACAGTATATAGTATATATTTGGTGTACTTTGATAATTTAAGGACAGTATATAATATATATGGGGAAATTTGATACTTTATATACAGTATATAATATATATTTGCTGTACTTTCATATTTTATGTACAGTATGTTATATATATTTGGTGTAATTTGATATTTTACGTACAGTATATAATATGTATTTGGTGAAGTTTGGTATTTTATGTACAGTATATAATACATATTTGGAGAACTTTGATATTTTATATACAGAATATAATATATATTTTGTGTACTTTCATATTTTATGTACAGTATGTTATATATATTTGGTGTACTTTCTTATTTTATGTACAGTATATGATATATATTTGCAGAAATTTGATATTTTATGTACAGTATATAATATATATCTTTTGTACTTTCATATTTTATGTACAGTATAAAATATGTATTTGGTGAAATTTGATATTTCATATACAGCCTGTTATATATGCTTGTTGTACTTCCATATTTTATTTACAGTGTATAATACATATTTGCTGTACGTTCACATTTTATGTAGAGTATATAATATATATTTCCTAAAATTTGATATTTTAAGTACAGTATATAATATATATTCTGTGAAATTTGATATTTCATGTATAGTATATAATACATATTTGGTGAAATTTGATATTATATCTACAGTATATAATATAAATGTGGTGAAATTTGATATTTTATGTACAGTGTATAATACATATTTGGAGAAATTTGATATTTTATATACAGAATAAAATATATATTTGGTGTACTTTGATATTTTATGTGCTGTACATAAATTATATTTCATGAAACTTGATATTTTATGGACAGTATATAGTACATATTTTGTGTACTTTGATATTTTATGTACAGTATGTAATACATATGGTGAAATTTGATACTTTATATGCAGTATATAATATATATTTGCTGTACTTTCATATTTTATGTACAGTATGTTATATATATTTGGTGAAATTTGATATTTTATGTACAGTATATAATATATATTTGCTGAAATTTGATACTTTATGTACAGTATATAATATATATCTGGTGAAATTTGATATTTTATGTACAGTATATAATATATATTTGGTGAAATTTGATATTTTATATAAAGTATATAATATATATTTGGTGTAGTTTCATATTTTATGTACAGTGTATAATATATATTTGGTGTACTTTCATATTTTATGTATAATGTATAATATATATTTGGGTAGTTTCATCTTTGATGTACAGTATGTAATATATATTTGCTGAAATTTGATATTTTATCTACATTATATAATATACATTTATTGTACTTTGGTATTTTATGTACAGTATATAATATATCCTAGGTGAAATTTGATATTTTAAGTACAGTATATAATATATATCTGATGAAATTTGATTTTTTATGTACACTATATAATATATATTTGGTGTACTTTCATATTTTATATACAGCATATAATATATATTTGGTGTACTTTGATATTTTATGTACAGTATAAAATATATATTTGGTGAAATTTGTTGTTTTATATACAGTATACAATATATGTTTGGTGTACTTTCATATTTTATGTACAGTGTATAACATATATTTGGTGTACGTTCAAATTTTATGTACAGTATACAGTATATATTTCCTGAAATTTGATATTTTATGTAAAGTATATAACATATATTTGGTGATATTTGATGTTTTATGAATATTATATAATATATATTTGTTGAAATTTGATATTTTATGTACAGTGTATAATATATATTTTGTGTACTTTCATATATTATGTACAGTATATAATATCTATTTGGTGAAATTTGATATTTTTTGCACAGAATAATAATATATATTTGGTGTAATTTCATTTTTTATATACAGTCTATAATATACATTTGGTGTACTTTCATATTTTATGTACACTATATAATATATATTTGCTGAAATTTGATATTTTATGTACAGTATGAAACATGTATTTTGTATACTATGATATTTTATGTACAGTATATAATATATATTTGGTGAAATATGATATTTTATGTACAGTATATAACATATATTTGGGGAAATTTGTATTTTATATACATCATATAATATATATTTGGTGTACTTTCATATTTTATGTATAGTGTATTATATATATTCGGTGTACTTTCATATTTTATGTACAGTATATATTATATATTTGCTGAAATTTGACGTTTTATAGACGTTATATAATATACATTTCGTGTACTTTAATATTTTATGTACAGTATATAACATACATTTGGTGAAACCTGATATTTTATGTACAGTATATAGTATATGTTTGGTGAAATTTGATATTTTATGTACAGTATATAATACATATGAGGTGAAATTTTATATTTTATGGACAGTAGATAATATATATCAGTTTACTTTCATATTTTATGTATAGTCTATAATATATATTTGGTGTACTTTCATATTTTATGTACACTATATAGTATATATTTGGTGAAATTTGATATTTTTTATACAGTATATGTTATATATTTGCTGTACTTTCACATTTTATGTACAGTATATAATATATATTTGCTGTAATTTCATATTTTATGTACAGTATATAACATATATTTGTTGTACTTTGATATTTTATCTACAGTATATATAATATATTTAGAGAAATTTCATATTTTATGTAAAGTACATAATATATATTTGGTGAAATTTGATAATTCTTGTACAGTATGTAATATATATTTGGTGTAGTTTGATATTTTCAGTACAGTATGTAATACATATTTGGTGAAATTTGATATTTAACGTACAGTATATAATATATATTTGGTGTACTTTCATATTTTATGTACAGTGCATAATATATATTTGGTGAACATTCATGTTTTCTGTATAATATATAATACATATTTGCTGAAATTTTATATTTTATGTACAGTATATAATATATATTTGGTGTACTTTGATTTTTTATGTACTGTATATAATATACATTTGGTGTACTTTGATATTTTATGTACAGTATATATTACATATTTGGTGAAATTTGATATTTTGTGTATAGTATATAATATATATTTGATGAAGTTTGATATTTTATGTAGAGTATATAATATATATTTGCTGAAATTTGACATTATAAATACAGAATATAGTATATATTTGGTGAAATTTTATATTTTTTGTACAGTATATAATATATATTTGGTGAAATTTGATATATTATATACAGTTTATAATAAACATTTGGTGTATTTTCATATTTTATGTACAATGTATAATATATATTTGGTGTACTTTCATATTTTATGTAGATTATGTAACATATGTTTGGTAAAATTTGGTATTTTACTAGCAGTACAAAATATATATTTGGTGAAATTTGATATTTTAGTTACAGTATATAATATACATTCGGGGTAATTTTACATTTTATTTGTAGCATATAATATATATTTGGTGAAATTCCATATTTTATGTACAGTGTATAATACATATATGCTGAAATTTGATATTTTATGTACAGTATATAATATATATTTCGTGTACTTTGATATTTTATGGACAGTATACAATATATATTTGGTGAAATCTGATATTTTATGTACAGTATATAATATATATTTGGTGATATTTGATATTTTATGTACATTATATAATATATAGGTGGTGAAATTTGATATTTTATGTACAGTATATAATATATATTTGGTTTACTTTCATATTTTTTGTACAGTTTATAACGTATATTTGGTGTCTTTTCATATTTTATGTACAGTATATAATATATATTTGGTGTACTTTGATATTTTATCTACAGTATATAACATATATTTGGTGAAATTTGATATTTTATGTAACGTATATAATATATGTTTGGTGAAATTTGATATTTTTTTGTACAGAATAAAATATATATTTTGTGAACTTTCATATTTTGTGTACAGTATATAATATATATTTAGTGAAATTTGATATTTTACTTACAGTATATAATATATATTTGGGGAAATCTGGTATTTTTTGTACAGTATAAGATATATATTTCGTGAAATTTGATATTATAAGTACAGTATATGATATATATTTGGTGTACTTTCATATTTTATGTACAGTATATAATAAATATTTGCTGAAATTTGATATTTTATCTACAGTACATAATATACATTTGGTGAAATTTGATATTTTATGTATAGTATATAATATATATTTGGTGAAATTTGATATTATATGTACAGAGTATAATATATATTTGGTGAAATTTGATATTTTATGCACAGTATAAAATATATATTTGGTGTACTTTCATATTTTATGTACAGTGTATAATATATATTTGGTGTTCTTTCATACTGTATGTACTGTACATAATATATATTTGGTGTACTTTGATATTTTATGTACACTATATAAAATATAATTGGTGAAATTTGATATTTTATTTACTTTATATAATATATATTTGGTGTACTTTGATATTTTATATACAGCATATATTACATATTTGGTGATATTTGATATTTTATGTACAGTATATAATATATATTTGGTGAAATATGATATTTTATGTACAGTATGTAATATATATTTGGTGACATTTGATATTTTTTATACAGAATAAAATATATAATTGGTGTACTTTCACATTTTATGTACAGTATGTAATATATATGGTGAAATTTGATATTTTATGTAGAGTATATAATATATATTTTGGGAAATTTGTATTTTATATACTGCATTTAATATATATTTGGTGTACTTTCAAATTTTATATACAGTGTATAATATATATTCGGTGTACTTTCATATTTTATGTACAGTATATAATACATATTTGCTGAAAATTGATATTTTATGTACAGTATTCAATATCTACTTGGTGTACTTTGATATTTTATGTACAGTATATAATATATATTTGGTGAAATTTGGTATTTTATGTACAGTGTATAATATATATTTGGTGTACTTTATTTTATGCACAGTATATAATATATATCTGGTGAAATTTGGTATTTTATGTACAGTATATAATATATATTAAGCGAAATTTGATATTATTTGTACAGTATATAATATATATTTGGAGAAATTTGATATTTTATATACAGTATATAATATATATTAGGTGTACTTTCATATTTTATGTAGAGTGTATAATAAATTTGGTGTACTTTCATATTTTATGTAAAGTATATATTGTATGTTTTCAGAAATTTGATATTTTATGTACAGTATATGATATATATTTCGTGTACTTTGATACTTTATGTACAGTATATAATCAGTATTTGGTGAAATTTGATATTTTATATATAGTATATAATATATATTTGGTGTTCTTTCATATTTTATGTACAGTATAATATATATATTTGTTGAAATTTGATATTTTATATACAGTATATAATATATGTTTGGTGTACTTTCATATTTTATGTACTATGTATAATATATATTTGGTGTACTTTCATATTTTATGTACTGTATATAATATATATTTGTAGAAATTTGGCATTTTTCATAAAGTATATAATGTATAATTGGTGTACTTTGATATTTTATGTAGAGTATATAATGAATATTTGGTGAAATTTGATATTTTTTATACAGTATATAATATATATTTCCTGTAGTTTCACATTTTATGTGCATTATATAATGTACGTTTGCTGTACTTACATATTTTATGTACAGTATATAATATATATGGTGAAATTTGATATTTTATGTACACTATATAATATATATGGTGAAATTTGATATTTTATGTACAGTATATAATATATATTTGCTGAAATTTGGTATTTTATGTACAGTATATAATATATATTTGGTGAAATTAGATATTTTGTCTACAGTGTAAAATATATATGTGGTGAAATTTGATATATTTTGTACAGAATAAAATATATATTTTGTGTAATTTCATTTTTTATGTACAGTATATAATATATAACTGCTGAAAACTGATATTTTATGTACAGTGTATAATATATACTTGGTGTACTTTCATATTTCATGTACAGTATATAATATATATTTGGCGAAATTTGATATTATTTGTAAAGTATATAATATATATTTGGTGTACTTTCATATTTTATGTACAATATATAATATATATTTGGTGAAATTTGATATTTCATGTACAGTATTTAATATATATTTGGTGAAATTTGATATTTTATGTACAGTATATAATATGTATTTGGTGAAATTTGATATTTTATATACAGTATATAATATATATTTGGTGTACTTTCATATTTTATGTACAGTATGTAATATATATTTGCTGAAATTTGATATTTTATGTACAGTATGTAATATATATTTGGTGAAATTTGATATTTTATATAAAGTATATAATATATATTTGGTGTAGTTTCATATTTTATGTACAGTGTGTAATATATATTTGGTGAAATTTGATATTTTTGTGCATTGTATAATATATATTTGCTGTACTTTCATATTTTATGTACAGTCTATAATATATATTTGGTGTACTTTCATATTTTATGCACATTATATAATATATCTTTGGTGTACCTTGATATTTTATCTACAGTATATAATATATGTGGTGAAATTTGATATTTTATGTAAAGTATATAATATATATTTACTGAAATTTGATATTTTGTGTACAGTATATAATATATATTTCCTGTACTTTCATATTTTGTGTACAGTATATAATATATATTTGGTGAAACTTGATATTATAACTACAGTATATTATATATTTTTGGTGTACTTTCATATTTTATGTACAGTAATTAATAAATATTTGCTGAAATTTGATATTTTATGTACAGTATATAATATACATTTGGTGAAATTTGATATTTTATGTATGGTATACAATATATATTTGGTGTACTTTCATATTTTATGTACTGTGTATTATACATATTTAGTGTACTTTCATATTTTTTGTAGAGTATATAATGTATATTTGCAGAAATTTGATATTTTAAATACAGTATATAATATATATTTGGTGAAATTTGATATTTTATATACAGTATATAATATATATTTGGTGTACTTTGATAGGTTATGTACAGTATGTAATATATATTTGGTGAAATTTGTTATATTATATACAGTATATAATATATGTTTGGTGTACTTTCATATATTATGTACAATATATAAAATATATTTGTTGTACGTTCATATTTTATGTACAGTATATTATATATTTCCTGAAATTTGATATTTTATGTACAGTATATAATATATATTTTTTGAAATCTGATGTTTTATGTATAGTATATAATATATATTTGTTGAAATTTGATATTTTATGTACAGTATATAATATATATTTTGTGTACTTTCATAATTTATGTACAGTATATAACATATATTTGGTGAAATTTTATATTTTATATACAGTATATAATACATTTTTTCTCTACTTTCATATTTTATGTACAGTATATAACATATATTTGGTGTACTTTCATATTTTATGTACAGTGTATAATATATATTTGGTGTGTTTTCATATTTTATGTACAGTATAAAATATGTATTTGCTGAAATTTGATATTTTATGTACAGCATATAATATATATTTCGTGTGCTTTGATATTTTATGAACAGCATATAATACATATTTGGTGAAATTTGATTGTTTATGTACAGTATATAATATATATTTGGTGAAATTTGATATTTTTATACAGTCAATAATATGTATTTGGTGTACTTTCATATTTTATGTACAATCTATAATATATTTTCGCTGTTCTTTCACATTTTATGCACAATATGTAATAAATATTTGCTGAAATTTGATGTTTTATGTACAGTATATAATATATATTTGGTGTGCCTTCATATTTTATGTACAGTGTTTAATATATATTTGGTGTACTTTCGTATTTTATATACAGTACATAATATATATTTGGTGTACTTTGATATTTTATCTGTAGTATGTAATATATATTTGGTGAAATTTGATATTATATGTTCAGAATATAATATATATTTTGTGAAATTTCATATTTTAAGTACAGTATATAATATATATTTGGTGTTCTTTCGTATTTTATGTACTGTGTTTAATATATATTTGGTGTACTTTCATATTTTATGTAAAGTACATAGTATATATTTGGTGTACTTTGATATTTTATGTACATTATATAACACATATTTGGTGTACTTTGATATTTTATGTACACTGTATAAAATATGTTTGATGAAATTTGATATTTTATGTACAGTATATAATATATATTTGGTGTACTTTGATATTTCAAGTACAGTATATAACACATATTTGGTGAAATTTGATATTTTATGTACAGTATATAACATATATTTGGTGAAATTTATATTTTTGTATAGTATATAATATATATTTGGTGCACTTTTATATTTTATGTACAGTGTTTAAGATATATTTGGTGTACTTCCATATTTTATGTACAGTATATAATAAATATTTGGTGTACTTTGATATTTCATCTACAGTATATAACATATATTTGGTGTACTTTGATATTTTATGTACACTATATAAATATATTTGATGAAATTTGATATTTTATGTACAGTATATAATATATATTTGGTGTACTTTGATATTTTAAGTAAAGTAAATAATATATATTTGGTGTACTTTCATATTTTATGTGCAGTACATAACATATATTTGGTGAACTTTGATATTTTATGTATAATATATAACATGTATTTGGTGAAGTTTGATATTTTATGTACAGTATATAATATATATTTGCTGAAATTTGATATCATAAGTACAGTATATAAGATATATTTGGTGAAATTTTATATTTTATGTACAGTATATAATATATATTTGGTGAAATTTGATATTTTATAAACAGTATGTAGCATATATTTGGTCTACTTTAATATTTTATGTGCAGTATATTATATATATTTCGTGTACTTTCATATTTTATGTAGAATATATAATATATATTTGCTGAAATTAGTTATATTATATACTCTATATAATATATATTTGGTGTTCTTTGATATTTTATGTACAGTATATAATATATATTAGGTGCAATTTGATATTTTATGTACAGTGTATATTATATATTTGGTGAAATTTGATATTTTTTTAACAGTATATAATATATACTTGGTGTACTTTCATATTTTATGTACAGTACATAATATATATTTGGTGAAATTTGATATTTTATATACAGTTTATAATATATTTTTGCTCTACTTTCATATTTTATGTACAGTATATAACATATATTTGGTGTACTTTCAAATTTTATGTACAGTGAATAATGTATATTTGGTGTGTTTTCATATTTTATGTACGGTATAAAATATGTATTTGCTGAAATTTGATATTTTATGTACAGCATATAACATATATTTCGTGTGCTTTGATATATTATGTACAGCATATAATACATATTTGGTGAAATTTGATATCTTATGTACAGTATGTAATATATATTTGGTGAAATTTGATATTTTTGTACAGTCTATAATATGTATTTGTTGTACTTTCATATTTTATGTACAGCATATAATATATATATTTGAGGTACTTTGATATTTTATGTACAGTATAAAATATATATGGTGAAATTTGATATTTTATATACAATATATAATATGTATTTGGTGTACTTTCATATTTTATGTACAGTATGTTATAAATATTTGGTGTACTTTCTTATTTTATGTACAGTATATATGTTTGCTGTACTTTGATATTTTATGTACTGTGTATAATATGTATTCGGTGTACTTTCATATTTTATGTACAGCACATAATTTATCTTTGCTAAAATTTGATGTTTTATGTACAGTATATAATATATATTTGGTGTACTTTAATATTTTGTGTAGAGTATATAATATATATTTGGTGAAATCTGATATATTATATACAGTATACAATATATGTTTTGCGAAATTTTATATTTCATGTACAGTATATAATACATATGAGTTGAAATTTGATATTTTATGGACAGTATATAATATATATCTGGTTTACTTTCATATTTTTTGTACAGTGTATAATATATATTTCATGTACTTTCATATTTTATGTACAGTATATGACATATATTTGTTGTACTTTGATATATTATCTTCAGTATATATTATATATTTAGAGAAATTTCATATTTTATGTAAAGTATATAATAAACGTTTGGTGAAATTTGATATTTTTTGTACAGCATATAAAGATATTTGGTGTACTTTCATGTTTTATGTACATTATGTAGTATGTATTTGGTGAAATTTGATATTTTATGTACAGTATATAATATATATATGGTGAAATTTGATATTTTATATACAGTATATAATATATATTTGTTGTACTTTCATATTTTATGTACAGTATATAATATATATTTGGTGTACTTTCATATTTCATGTATAATATATAATACTTATTTGCTGAAATTTGATATTTTATGCACAGTATATAATATATATTTGGTGAAATCTGGTATTTTATGTACAGTATATAATATGTATTTGGTGAAATTTGCTATTATAAGTATAGTATATTATATATATTTGGTGTACTTTCATATTTATGTACAGTATATAATATATATTTGCTGAAATTTGATATATTCTGTACAGTATATAATATATGTTTGGTGTAATTTGATATTTTATGTATAGTATATAATATGTATTTGGTGAAATTTGATATTTTATGTACAGAATATAATATAGATTTGGTGAAATTACATATTTTTTGTACAGTATATAATATGTATTTGGTGTACATTCATATTTTATGTACAGTATGTAATGTATATTTGGTGTACTTTCATATTTTACCTACAGTGTATAATATATATTTGGTGTACTTTCATATTTTATGTACATTTTGTAATATATATTTGGTGTACTTTGATATTTTATGTCTAGTATATAATATATATTTGGTGAAATTTGATATTTTATGTACACTATATAAAATATAATTGATGAAATTTGATATTTTATGTACAGTATATAATATATATTTGGTGTACTTTGATATTTTAAGAGCAGTATATAAAACATATTTGGTGAAATTTGATATTTTATGTACAGTATATAATATATATTTGGGGAAATTTGTATTTTATATACAGCATATAATATATATTTTGTGTAGTTTAATATTTTATGTACAGTGTATCATATACATTTCGTGTACTTTCATATTTTATGTACAATATATAATATATATTTGTTTATATTTGATATTTTATGTACAGTATATAATATATATTTGGTGTACTTTGACATTTTATTTACAGTATATAATATATATTTGGTGAAATTTGATATTTTTTAAAGGGTATATAATATATATTTGCTGTACTTTCATATTTTATGTACATTACATAGTATATATTTGGTGAAATTTGATATTTTATGTACAGTATATCATATATATTTGGTGTATTTTGATATTTTATGTACACTATGTAATATATATTTGGTGAAATTTGATATTTTTTATACAGAATATAATATATATTTGGTGTAATTTCACATTTTATGTACAGTATATAATATATATTTGCTGAAAATTGATATTTTATATACAGTATATAATATATATTTGGTGTACTTTCATATTTTAAGTACTGTGTATAATATATATTTGTTGTACTTTGATATTTTATGTACAGTATATAATATATATTTGCTGAAATTTGATGTTATATGTAGAGTATATAATAAATATTTGGTGTACTTTGATATTTTATGTATCCTATATAATATGTATTTGGGAAATTTGATATTATATGAACAGTGTATAATAGATAATTGGTGTACTTTCATATTTTATGTACAGCGTATAATATATATTTGGTGTACTTTCATGTTTTATGTACAGAATATAATATATATTTGGTGTACTTTCATATTTTATGTACTGTATAATAAATATATTTGTTGAAATTTGATATTTTATATAGAGTATATAATATATGTTTGGTGTACTTTCATATTTTATGTACTGTGTATAATATATATTTGGTGTACTTTGATATTTTATGTACAGTACATAATACATATTTGCTGAAATTTGTTATTTTATGTACAGTATATAATATATATTAGGTGTACTTTGATATTTTTTGTACTGTATATAATATATATTTGGTGAAATTTGATATTTTATGTACAGTATATAATATATATTTGCAGATATTTGTATTTTATATACAGCGTATACTATATATTTGGTGTACTTTCATATTTTATATACAGTGTATAATATATATTCGGTGTACTTTCATATTTTAAGTATATTATATAATATATATTTGCTGAAATTTGATATTTTATGTACAGTATTTAATATATATTTCTTTTACTTTGATATTTTATGTACAGTATATAATATATATTTGGTGAAATATGATATTTTATGTACAGTATATAATATATGTTTTGTGAAATTTGATATTTTATGTACAGTATATAATATATATGTGGTGAAATTTGTTATTTTATATACAAGATATAATATATGTTTGGTTTACTTTCATATTTTATGAACATTCTATAATATGCATTTGGTGTACTTTCATATTTTATGCACAGTATATAATATATATTTGGTGTACTTTGATATTTTATCTACGGTATATAATATATATTTGGTGAAATTTGATATTTTATGTAAAGTATATAATATATATTTGGTGAAATTTGATATTTTTTGTACAGTACATAATATATATCTGGTGTACCTTCATATTTTATGTACAGTATATAATATATATTTGGTGAAATTTGATATTTTATGTGCAGTATATAATATATATTTGTTGAAAACTGGTATTTTATGTACAGTATAATAAATATTTGGTGAAATTTGATATTATAAGTAAGGTATATAATATATATTTGGTGTACTTTCATATTTTGTGTACAGTGAATAATATATATTTGGTGTACTTTCATATTTTATGTACAGTATATAACATATATATTTGCTGAAATTTGATATAAGATATACTGTATATAATACATATTTGTGTACTTTGATATTTTATGTACAGTATATAATCTATATTTGGCGAAATTTGATATTTTATGTACAGTATATAATACATATTAGGTGAAATTTGATATTTTATGTACAGTAAATAATATATATTTTGTGAAATTTTATATTTTATATACAGTATATAACATATGTTTGGTGTACTTTCATATTTTATGTACTGTGTATAATATATATTTGGGTCAATTTCATATTTTATATACTAAGTATAATATATATTTGGTTTACATTCATATTTCATGTACAGTATGTAATATATATTTGGTGTACTTTGATATTGAAAGTACAGTATATAATACATATTTGGTGAAATTTGATATTTAAGTACAGCATATAATATATATTGGGTGAAATTTGATATTTTTTACAGTATATAATATATACGGTGTACATTCATTTTTTATATACAGTCTATAATATATATGTCGTGTACTTTCATATTTTATGTACAGTTTATAATATATATTTGCTGAAATTTGATATTCTATGTACAGTATATAATATATACTTGGTGTACTTTGATATTTTATGTAAAGTAAATAATATATATTTGTACTTTGATATTTTATGTACAGTATATATTATATATTGGGAGAAATTTGATATTTTATGTACAGTATATAATATGTATTTGGTGAAATTTGATATTTTTGTACAGTACATAATATATATTTGATTTACTTTCATATTTTACTTACACTCTATAATATTCATTTGGTGTAATTTCATATTTTATTTACAATATATAATATATATTTGCTGTACTTTGATATTTTATGTAGAGTATATAACAAATATTTGGTGAAATTTGATATTGTGTGTACTGTATATAATACATATTTTCTGAAATTTGATATTATATGTACAGTATGTAATATATATTTGGTGAAATTTGATATTTTATATACAATATATAATATCTATTTGGTGTATTTTCATATTATATGTACTGTGTATAATATAAATTTGGTGAACTTTCATATGTTATGTACAGTATATAACATATTTGTAGAAATTCGATATGTTATATATAGTATATAATATATATTTTGTGAAATTTGATATTTTATGTGCGGTATATACTATACATTTGGTGAAATTTGATATTTTATATTCAGTATATAATATATATTTGCTGAAATTTGATATTATGAGTAGAGTATATAATATGTATTTGGTGAAATATGGTATTTTATATACAGTATATAATATATATTTGGTGTACTTTCTTATTTATATACAGTGTATAATATATATTTGGTGTACTTTCATATTTTATGTACTGTATATAATATATATTTGCTTAAATTTGATATTTTATGTACAGTATATAATATATATTTGGTGTAGTTTGATATTTTTTGTACAGTATATAATATATATTTG
The DNA here is from genome assembly GCF_029281585.2 of Gorilla gorilla gorilla. NCBI lineage: Eukaryota > Metazoa > Chordata > Mammalia > Primates > Hominidae > Gorilla > Gorilla gorilla. Next base: position 62,663,711 of record NC_073239.2, read on the forward strand.
GATAAATTTGATATTTTATATACATTATATAATATATATTTGGTGTACTTTCATATTTATATACAGAGTATAATATATATTTGGTGTACTTTCATATTTTATGTACAGTATATTATATATATTTGGTGAAACTTAATATTTTATCTACAGTACATAAAATATATTTTGTGTACTTTCATATTTTTTGTACAGTATATAATATATATTTGGTGTAATTTGATATTTATTTGCAGTATATAATATATATTTGTTGAAATTTGATATTTTATGAACTATACATAATATATATTTGGTGAAATTTGACATTTTATATACAGTATGTAATATATGTTTTGTGTACTTCCATATTTTATATACAGTTTATAATATAAATTAGGTGTATTTTCATATTTCATGTACTGTATATAATATATATTTGCTGAAATTTGATATTTTATGTACAGTAAATAATATATATTTGGTGTACTTTGATATTTTATGTGCAGTATATAATATATATTTGGTGAAATTTGATATTTTATGTATTGTATATAATATATACTTTGTGAAATTTGACATTATGTGCACAATATATAATGAATATTCGATGAAATTTGATATTTTATGCACGGTATATAATATATCTCTGGAGAAATTTGATATTTTATACACAGTAGATAATATGTGTTTGGTGTACTTTCATATTTTATGTACAGTGTATAATATATATTTGGTGTGCCTTCATATTTTATGTACTGTATATAACATATATTTGCTGAAATTTGGTATATTTTGTACAGTATATAATATATATTTTGTGTAATTTGATATGTTATGTACTGTATATAATACATATTTTGTGAAACTCGATATTTTATGTAGAGTATATAATATATATTTTGTGAAATTTGATATTTTTTGCACATTATATAATATATATTTCATGTACTTTCATTTTTTATGTATAGTATATAATATAAATTTGGTGAAATTTGATATTTTATGTACAGTATATAATATATATTTGGTATACTTTGATACTTTATGTACAGTGTATAATATAAAATAGGTGAAATTTGATATTTTATGTATAGTATATAATATATTTTTGGTGTACTTTGATATTTTATGTACAGCATATAATATATATTTGGTGAAATTTGATATTTTATGTAAAGTATATAATATATATTTGGTAAAATTTGGTACTTTTTGCACAGTATATAATATATATTTGGTGTTCTTTGATATTTTATGTACAGTATATAATATATATTTGGTGAAATATGATACTTTATGTATGGTATGTAATATGTATTTTGTGCACTTTGATATTTTATGTACAGTATATAATATATATTTGGTGAAATTTGATATTTTATGTACAGTATGTAATATATATTTGGTCAAATTTGATATTTTATATACAGTATATAATATATATTTGGTGTAATTTCATATTTTATGTACAGTGTATATTATATATTTGGTGTACTTTGATATTTTATGTACAGTAAATAATATGTATTTGTTGAAATTTGATATTTTATATATCGTATATAATATATATTTGGCGTACTTTGATATTCTATGTAGAGTATATACTATATAATTGGTGAAATAAGATATTTTATGTACAGTATATAATGTATATTTGGTGTGCTTTCATATTTTCTGCACAGTGTATACTGTATATTTGGTGAAATCTGATATTTTATGAACAGTATGTAATATACATTTGGTGTACTTTCAAATTTTATCTGCAGTATACACTTTATATTTGCAGTACTTTCATAGTTTATGTACAGTATATAATATATTTTTGGTGTACTTTCATATCTTATGTACAGTATATAATATATTTGAAGAATTTCGATATTTTATGTACATTATATAATATATTAATGGTGAAATTTGCAATTTTAAGTACAGTATATAATATATATTTGGTGAAATATGATATTTTATATACAGTATATAATACATATTTGGTATACTTTCCTGTTTTATGTACAGTATATATTTGTAGAAATTCGATATTTTATGTACAGTATATAATATATATTTGTTGAAATTTGATATTTTATGTGCAGTATATAATATATTTTTGGTGGAATTTGATATTTTATATACAGTATATAATACATATTTGGTGAAATTTTATATTTTATGTACAGTATATAATATATATTAGATGAAATTTGATATTTTATTTACAGTATGTAATATATATTTGGTGTACTTTCATATATTATGCACAGTATATAATATATATTTGCTGAAATTTGATATTTTATATACACTATATAATACATATTTGGAGTAGTTTGATATTTTATTTAAAGTCTATAATATATGTTTGGTGTACTTTGATATTTTATGTACAGTATATAATGTATATTAGGTGTGCTTTGATATTTTATGTACATTATATAGTATATATTTGGTGTACTTTCATATTTTATTGACTGTATATGATATATATTTGTAGAAATTTGATATTTCTTGTATGGTATATAATATATATTTGGTGTACTTTTATATTTTTTGTACAGTATATAATATATATTGGTGACATTTTATATTTTATGTACAGTATATAATATATATTTGGTGAAATTTGATATTATATGTACAGTATATAATATATGTAGGTGAAATTTGGTATTTTATGCACAGTATATAATATATACTTGGTGAAATTTGATATTTTATACACAGCAGATAATATATATTTGGTGTACTTTCATATTTTATGTACATTGTAGAATATATATTTGGTGTACTTTGATATTTTATGTACAGTATATAATATATATTTGTTGAAATTTGATTTTTTATGTACAGTATATAATATATATTTGGTGTACTTTTATACTTTATGTACAGTACATAATATATAATTGGTGAAATTTGATATTTTATTCACAGTATATAATATATATTTCATGTGCTTTCATATTTTATGTACAGTACATAGAATATATATGGTGAAATCTGATATTTTATGTACAGTATGTAATATATATTTGGTGTACTTTCAAATTTTATATGCAGAATACACTATATATTTGCAGTACTTTCATATTTAATGTACAGTATATGATATATATTTGGTGTACTATCATGTTTTATATACAGTGTATAATATATTTGTGGAAATTAGTTATTTGTAGAAATTCGATACTTAATGAACAGTATATAATATATATTTGGTGAAATTTGATATTTTATGCGCAGTCTATAATATATTTTGGTGAAATTTGATATTTTATATACAGTAAATAATATATATTTGGTTAAATTTTATATTTTATGTACACTATATAATGTATATTTGGTGGCATTTGATATTTTATGTACAGTATATAATACATACTTGGTGTACTTTGATATTTTATGTACAGTAAATAATACATATTTGGTGTATTTTGATATTTTATGTACAGTATATAATATATATTTGCTGAAATTTGATATCATATGTACTGTATATAATATACATTTTGTGAAATTTGATATTTTGTGTATAGTATATGATATATATTTGGTGAAATTTGATATAATATGTACAGTATATAATATAAGTTTGGTGACATTTTATATTTTATGTACTGTATATAGTATACATTCGGTGAAATTTGATATTATACGTACAGTATATAATATATATAGGTGAAATTTGGTATTTTATGCACAGTTTATAATATATACTTGGTGAAATTTGATATTTTATGTGCAGTATATAATATATATTTGGTTAAATTTGATATTTTATATATAGAATAAAATATATGTTTGGTGTACTTTCATATTTTATGTACACTGTATAATATATTTTTGGTGTACTTTCATATTTTTTGTACAGAGCATAATATATATTTGGTGAAATCTGGTATTTTATGTACAGTATATAATATATATTTGGTGAAATCTGGTATTTTATCTACAGTATATAATATATATTTGGTGAAATTTGATATTATAAGTACAGTATATTTTATATATTTGGTGTACTTTCATATTTTAAGTACAGTATATAATAAATATTTGCTGAAATTTGATATTTTATGTACAGTATATAATATATATTTGGTGAAATTTGATATTTTATGTATAGTTTATAATATATATTTGTTGAAATTTGATATTATATGTACAGAATAAAATATATATTTCGTGAAATTTCATATTTTATGTACAGTATATAATATATATTTGCTGAAATATGGCATTTTGTGTACAGTATATAATATATATTTCGTGAAATTTATATTTTACAAATATATTATGTACTGTATATAAAATATCAAATTTCAACAAATTTATATTATACACTGTAGATAAAATATGAAATTTCAAAAAATATATATTATATGCTGTACATAAAATATGAAAATACAACAAACATACATTATATACTGTACACAAAATATCAAATTTCACCTAATATATAGTATATACTGTACATAAAATATCAAATTTCACCAAATAGATGATATATACAGTATATAAAAAATAAAATTTCACCAAATACATATTATATACTGTACAAAAAATATCAAAGTACTGCAAATACATGTAATATACTGAACATAAAATATAAAATTTCACCAAATATATATTATATACTGTTCATAAAATATAAAATTACACCAAATGTATATAACACACTGTACATAAAATAGGAAAATATACTGAATATATATTATATACTTTACATAAGATATCAAATTTCAAGAAATGTATACTATATACTGGACATAAAATATGAAATTTCACCAAACATATAGTATATACTCTTCATAAAATATCAAATTTCACCAAATGTATATAATATAATGTACATAAAATATGAAAGTACACCAAATATATATTATATACTGTACATAAAATATCAAATTTCACAGAATATATATTATATACTGTACATAAAATATTAAATTTCACCAAATATGTATTACATACTGTACATATAATATCAAACTTCACCAAATACATATCATATACTATACGTAAAATATCAAATTTCAACAAATGTATATTATGTATTGTACATAAAAGATGAAAGTACACCAAATATATCTAATATACTGTACATAAAATATTATATTTCAGAAAATATATACTATATACTGTATATAAAATATCAAAGTACACAATATACACATTATATACTGTACATAAAATATCAAAGCACACCAAATATATATTATATACTCTAGATAAAATAGCAAATTTTGCCAAATATATATTATATACTGTACATAAAATATCAAATTTCACCAAATCTATATTACATACTGTTGATAAAATATTAAAGTACGCCAAAGAAATATTATATACTGTACATAAAATATGAAATTTCACAAATATATATTATATACTGTATATAAAATATCAAAGTACAGCAAATATATATAATATGCTGTACATAAAATATCAAAGTACACCAAATATACATTATATACCGCACATAAAATATCAAAGTACACCAAATATACATTATATACCGCACATAAAATATCAAAGTACACCAAATGTATATTATATACTGTACTTAAAACATAAAATTTCACAAAATATATATTATATACTGTACATAAAATATGAAATTACAGCAAATATATATTATATACTGTACATAAAATATCAAATTTCACCAAATATGTATTTTATACTGTACATAAAATATCAAATTTCACCAAATACTTACTATATGCTCTACATTAAATATCAATTTTCACCAAATATATATTATATAATGTACATAAAATATCAAAGTACACAAAATATATATTTATACTGTACATAAAATAACAAAGTACACCAGATATATATTATATACTGTACGTAAAATATAAAAGTTCAACAAATATATATTATATAGTGTACATAAAATGTTAAAGTACTCAAAATACCAACTATATACTGTACATAATATATCAAAGTACACCAAATATACATTATATGCTTCACGTAAAATATCAAAGCACACCAAATACATATTATATACTGTACATAAAATATTAAATTACGCCAAATATACATTATATACTGTACATACAATATCACCGTACACCAAATATATATTATTTACTGTATATAAAATAATAATTACACCAAATACATATTATATGCTGTACACAAAATATCAAATTACCCCAAATATATATTATAAACTTTACATAACATATCAAATTACACTAAACACATATTCTAAACTTTATATAAAATATGAAATTACAACAAAGATATGTTATATACTGTATATAAAATGTGAAAATACACTAAACACATATCACTTACTGTACATAAAATATCAAATTACTCCAAGTGTATATTATATTCTGTACACAAAATATCAAACTAAACTAAATATATATTAAATACTGTATATTAAATATAAAAGTACACCAAATACATTTAATGTACTGCACAAAAAATATCAAAGTACACCAAATGTATTTCATACTGTACATTAAATATCAAAATACAATAATATATATTATATACTCTATATAAAATATCAAAATACATGAAACGTTTATTATATGCTCTAAATAAAATATCATAGTTCACAAAATACAAATTATATACTTTTCATAAAACATCAAATTACAAGAAATATATATTGTATACTGTATATACTATATCAAACTTCATGAAGTACATATTATATACTGTGCATAAAATATCAAAGCACACCTAATATATACTGTACATAAAATATGAAACTATACCAAAGTATATTATGTTCTGTAGATAATATATCACAGTACACCAATTATATATTATATCCTGTAAATGAAATATCAAGGGACACCAAATATATATTACTTACTGTGCATAAAATGTCAAAATTCACCAAATATATATTTTATACCGTTCATAAAATATCAGATTACACTAAATATATTCTATTTACTCTACATAAAATATAAAAGTAAACCAAATATATATTATATACTGTACATAAAATGTGAAAATAGACAAAATACATATCATATACTGTACATAAAACATGAAAGTACACCAAAAATGTATTGCATACTGTACATAAAATATCAAAGCACACCAAATATATATTATATACTGTACAAAAAATATCAAATTACACTAAATACATATTATATACTGTACATAATTTATAAAAGTACACCAAATATATATTATATACTGTAAATGAAATATGAAATTATACAAAACATATATTATATACAATACATAAAATATCAAAGTACACGAAATATATATTATATACTGTACATAAAATATCAAAGCACACCAAATATACATTATTTACCATACATAAAATAAAAAAGTACACCTATTATACATTATATACTGTACATAAAATATCACAGTATACGAAATATATATTATATACTTCCATAAAATATCACAATACACCATATATATATTATATACTGAATATAAAATATAAAAATACCCCAAATATTTATTATATAATGTACATAAAATATCAAAGTACACCAAATATATATTATATACTTTACATAAAATATAAAATCACAGCAAATACATATTATACACTGTACATAAAGTATCAAATTACACTAAATATATATTATATACTCTACATAAAATATAAAATTACACCAAATACATATTATATACTGTAAATAAAATATCAATGTACACCAATTACACATTATATACTGTATATAAAATATCAAAGTACACAAAACATATATTATATACTGTACATAAAGTATCAAATTAAACTAAACATATATTATATACTGTCCATAAAAGATAAAAGTACACCATATATATTATATACTGTACTTAAACATCAAATTTCACCAAATATATGTTATATACTATACATAAAATATGAAAGTACAGCAAATATATACTACATACTGTATACAAAATATCAAATTTCAGCAAATATAAATTATATACTGTACATAAAATATCAAATTTCATCAAATACTTACTATATACTGTACATAAAATATCAATTTTCACCAAATATATATTATATACTGTACATAAAATATCAAAGTACACAAAATATATATTTATACTGTACATAAAATAACAAAGTACACCAAATATATATTATATACCGTACATAAAATATAAAAGTACAAGAAATATATATTATATACTGTACATAAAATGATACTGTACACAAAATACCTACAATATACTGTACATAAAATAGCAAAGTACACCAAATATAGATTATATGCTGTACATAAAATATCAAAGCACACCAAATACATATTATATACTGTACATAAAATATCAAATTACACAAAATATACATTATATACTGTAAATACAATATCACTGTACACCAAGTATATATTATATACTGTATATAAAATATTAATTACACCAAATACATATTATGTGCTGTACATAAAATATCAAAGTACCCCAAATATATATTATAAACAGTACATAACATATCAAATTACACTAAACACATAATCTATACTTTATATAAAATATAAAAGTACACCAAATATATCTTATATACTGTATATAAAATACGAAAGTACACTAAATACATATCACTTACTGTACATAAAATATCAAAGTACACCATGTGTATATTATATACTGTACATAAAATATCAAACTAAACTAAATATATATTAAATACTGTATATAAAATATAAATGTACACCAAATACATATAATGTACTGCACATAAAGTATCAAAGTACACCATATGTATTTCATGCTGTTGATAAATTATCAAAGTACAATAATATATATTATATACTCTATATAAAATATCAAAATACACCAAACGTTTATTATATATATACTATATCAAACTACACAAAGTATATATTATATACTGTGCATAAAATATCAAAGCACACCTAATATATACTGTACATAAAATATGAAATTATACCAAAGGTATATTATGTTCTGTAGATAATATATCACAGTACACCAATTATATATTATATCCTGTAAATGAAATATCAAAGGACACCAAATGTATATTATTTACTGTGCATAAAATGTCAAAATTCACCAAATATATATTTTATACCGTTCATATAATATCACATTACACTAAATATATACTATTTACTGTTTATAAAATATAAAAGTAAACCAAATAGATAATATATACTGTACATAAAATGTGAAAATACACAAAATACGTATCATATACTGTACAAAAAACATGAAAGTACACCAAATATGTATTGCATACTGTACATAAAATATCAAAGCACACCAAATATATATAATATACTGTAAAAAAAATATCAAATTACACTAAATACATATTATATACTGTACATAATTTATAAAAGTACACCAAATATATAGTATATACTGTACATGAAATGTGAAATTATACAAAACATATATACTATACATAAAATATCAAAGTACACCAAATATATATTATACACTGTATATAAAATATCAAAGCACACCAAATATACATTATATACCGTACATAAAATACCAAAGTACACCTAATATGCATTATATACTGTACATAAAATATCACAGTATACCAAATATATATTATATACTTACCTAAAATATCACAATACACCATATATATTATATACTGAATATAAAATATAAAAATACCCCAAATATTTATTATATACTGTACATAAAATATCAAAGTACACCAAATATAAATTATATAGTGTACATAAAATATAAAATTACACCAAATACATATTATATACTGTAAATGAAATATCAATGTACACAAATTATACATTATATACTGTATATAAAATATCAAATTACACCATATATATTATATACTGTACATAAAGTATCAAATTAAACTAAACATATATTATATACTGTACATAAAATATAAATGTACAACGAATATATTTTATATACTGTACATAAAATGTGAAAATACACAAAACACATAATATATACAGTACATAAAACATAAAAGAACACCATATATATTATATACTGTATATAATATATCAAAGCACACTAAATATGTATTACATACTGTACATAAAATATCAAATTACACTAAATAAATATTATATACTATACATAAGGTATAAAAGTATACCAAATATATCTTATATACTGTACATAAAATATGAAAATATACAAAAAGTATATTATATACTGTACAGAAAATATCAAAGTACACCAAATATATATTGTATACTGTACATAAAATATCAATTTAAGCTAAATATATAGTATACACTGTACATAAAAGATAAAAGTACACCAAATTTATATTTTATACTGAACATTAAATATAAAATCACAGGAAATATAAATTATATACGGTACATAAAATGTGAAAATACACAAAATACGTATTATATACTGTCTATAAAATATCACAATGCACGAAATATATATTATATGCTGTACATAAAACATCAAAGCACACGAAATACATATTATATACTGTACATAAAATATGAAATTACACTAAAAAAGTATTATATACCATACATAAAATATAAAAGTACACCAAATATATATTATATACTGTACATAAAATATGAAAATACACAAAACACATATCATATACTGTACATAAAACATGAAAGTACACCAAATATGTATTGCATACTGTAAATAAAATATCAAACCTAACCAAATATATATTATATACTGTACAAAAAATATCAAATTAAACTAAATACATATTATATACTGTACATAATTTATAAAAGTACACCAAACATATATTATATACTGTACATGAAATATGAAATTATACAAAACATATATTATATACTATACATAATATATCAAACTACACCAAACATATATTATATACTGTACATAAAATATCAAAGCACACCAAATATACATTATATACCGTACATAAAATACCAAAGTACACTTAATATACATTATATACTGTACATAAACTATCACAGTATACCAAATATATATTATATACTTACATAAATTATCACAATACTCCATATATATTATATACTGAATATAAAATATAAAAATACCACAAATATTTATTTTATATTGTACATAAAATATCAAAGTACGCCAAATATATATTATATACTGTACATAAAGTATCAAATTAAAGTAAACGTATGTTATATACTGTACATAAAATATAAAAGTACACAAAATATATTTTATATAATGTACATAAAATGTGAAAATACACAAAATATGTATCAAAAACTGTATGTAAAATATCAAAGTCCAACAAATATATATTATATACTGTACATAAAATATGAAAATACCCAAATATATATTATATACTGTACATAAAAAATCAAAGTACACCAAATATATATTATATACCATAAATAAAATATCTAAGTACACCAAATATATATTACTTGCTGTACATAAAATATCGAAGCTCACCAAATATATATTACATACTCTTAATAAAATAGCAAAGTACATCACATATACATTAGATACTGTACATGAAATATCACAGTACACCAGAGATATATACTGTATGAAAAATATCAAAGGACACAAAATGTATATTAAATACTGTACATATAATATAAAAGGAAACCGAATATATACTATATATGGTACATAAAATTTGAAAATACACAAAATATAAATTATATAGTGTACATAAAATATCAAAGTACACAATATACGTATTATATACTGTATATGAAAAGTAAAAGAACACCAAATATATATTATATACTGTTCATAAAATATCAAATTACACTAAATACTTATATTGTGTACATAAAATATATAAGTACACCGAATACATATTATATACTGTATATAAAATATGAAAATACACGAAACATAAATTATATGCTGTACATCAAATATAAAAGTACACCGAATATATATTATGTACTGTACATAAAATACCAAAGTACACCAAATATACATGATATACTGTACATAAAATATCACAGTATACCAAATATATATTATATACTGTACATAAAATACCAAAGTGCACCAAATATATATTATCTACTGTACATAAAATATCAAAGTACACCAAATGAATTTTATACAGTGTACATAAAATATCAAAGTACACAAAATATATATTATATACTGTACATAAAATATGAAAGTACGCCAATTATACTTTATACACTGCAAATAAAATATCACAGTACACCAAATATATATTATATACTGCACATAAAATATCACAATACACCATATATATTATATACTGAACATAAAATATGAAAATACCCCAAATATATATCATATACTGTACATAAAATATCATAGTACACAAAATATAAATTATATACTGTACATAAAATATCAAAGAACACCAAATATATATTATATACTGTACAAAAAACATAAAAGCACACCAAATATCTAGTATATATTGTACATAAAATGTGAAAATACACAAAATACGTATTATATACTGTGCATAAAATATCAAATTTCCCCAAATATATATTATATACTGTACATAAAATAAAAAAGTACTTCAAATATAAAGTATATACTGTGCATAAAATATGAAAATACGCAAAATACATATCACACACTGTACATAAAATATCAAAGTACACCAAATATATTTTATATACTATATATAAAATATCAAATTACACCAAATATAGATTATATATTGTACATAAACTATCAAATTTCACCAAACATATATTACTTACTGTACATATAATACCAAATTTCACCAAATATATATTATATACTGTACATAAAATATCAAATTTCACCAAATATATATTATATACTGTACATAAAATATCAAAGTACACCAAATATATATTATATTCCGTATAAAAATATCAAATTTCACCAAATACATATACTGTAAATAAAATATCAAAGTACACCAAATATATATTATATACTGTACATAAAATATCAAAATATCCCAAATATATATTATATACTGTACAGAAAATATCAAGGTACACCAAATATATATTATATACTGTACATGAAATATAAAAGTACACCAAATATATGTTATACACTGTGCATTAAATATGAAAATATACAAAATATATATCACATACTCTACAGAAATTATCAAACTACACCAAATATATATTATATACAGTACATAAAATATCAATTTAAACTAAATATATTTTATACACTGTACAAAAAATATAAAAGTACACCAAATTTATATTTTGTAATGTACATAAAATGTGAAAATACACAAAATACGTATTATATACAGTATGTAATATATTAAAGTACACCTAATATATATTATATACTTTACATAAAATATCAAAGCAGTCTAAATATATATTACATACTGTACATAATATATGAAATTACACTGAATAAATATTATATACTATACATAAAATATAAAAGTACACAAAATATATCATATACAATATACATAAAATATGAAAATACACAAAATATATATTATATAATGTACATAAAATATCAAAGTACACCAAATATATATTATATACTGTACATAAATTATCAAAGTACATCCAATATATATTACATACTGTACATATAATATAAAATCACACCCAATACATATTACATACTGTACATAAAATATCAAATTACGGTAATTACATATTGTATACTGTTCTTACAATATAAAAGTACACCAAATATATGCTATATACTGTACATAAAAATATGAAAATACGCAAAATACATATCACACACTGTACATTAAATATCAAAGTAAACCAGATATATTTTATATACTGTATTAAAAATATCATATTAAAGTAAATATATATTATATACTGTACATAAAATATAAAAGTACACCAAATATATATTCTATACTGTACATAAAATATGAAAATACACAAAATATGTATTATATGCTGTACATAAAATATCAGAGAACACCAAATATATATTATATGCTGAACGTAAAATACCAAAGCACACCAAATATATATTATGTACTGTACATATGTGAAATTTCACTTAATAAATATTATATACCATACATAAAATATAAAACTACACTTAATATATATTGTATACTGTACATAAAATATGAAAATATACAAAATATATATTATATACTGTACATAAAATATCAAAGTACACCAAATATATTTTATATACTGTACATAAAATATAAAAGTACACCATATATATACTTTATACTGTACATAAAATTTCAAAGTACACCAAACATACATTATATACTGTACATACAATATCACAGTACACCAGGAATATATTATATACTGTACATAAAATATAAATGTACACCACATATATATTATATACCATATATAAAATATCAAAATACCCCAAATATATATTTTATCCTGTGAATAAAATATCAAAGCGCACCAAATGTATATTATATACTGTACAAAAGTTATGATATATCCCCAAATATATATTATGTACTGTACACAAAATATCAAATTATACTATATATATATCATATACTGTACATAAAATATCAAATTACACTTAATACTTATTATATACTGTACATAAAATATTAAAGTACACCAAATGTATATTATATACTGTACATAAAATATGAGAATACACAGAATACATATCACATACTGAACATAAAATATCAAAATACACCAATTATATATTATATACTGTACATAAAATATCAAATTACAACAAATATATATTATACACTGTACAGAAAATATCAAAGTACACCAAATATATATGATATACAGTCCATAAAAGATAAAATCACACCAAATATATATTATATACTGTACATAAAATGTGATAATACACAAAATACGTATTATATACTGTACATAAAACATCAAAGTACACCAAATATATAATATATGCTGTACATAAAAAATCAAAGCACAACAAATATATGCTATGTACTGTACATAAAGTATGAATTTACACAAAATAAATATTATACACCATACATAAAAAATAAAAGTACACGAAATACATATTATATACTGTACATAAAATATGAAAATATACAAAATATATATTATGTACTGTGCATAAAATATCAAAGTACACCAAATATATATTATATAATGTACATAAAATATCAAAGTACACCAAATATACATTATAAACTGTACATACAATATCACAGTACACCAAGTATATATTATATACTGTAGATAAAACATCAAAGTACACGAAATATATTTTATATACTGTACATAAAATATCACAATAGACAACATATAATATCTACTGTACATATAATATCAAAATATCCCAAATATATATTATATACTGCACATAAAATATCAAAGTACACCAGGTATATTATAAACTGTATGTAAAATATCAAATTACACCAAATATATATTATATACTGTACATAAAATTTCAAATTCCACCAAATATACATTATATACTGTACATAAAATAAAAAATCACACCAAATATACATTATATACTGTACATAAAATGTGAAAATACACAAAATACATATTATATACTGTACATAAAATATCCAAGTTCTCCAAATATGTATTATATGCTGTACATAAAATATCAAAGCACACCCAATATATATTATGTACAGTAGATAAAATATGAAATTACACCAAATAAATACTATACACCATACATAAAATATAAAAGTACACCAAATATACGTTATACACTGTACATTAATTATGAAAATAATCGAAATATATATCACATACTCTACCTAAATTATCAAAGAACACCAAATATATATTATATACTGTACATAAAATATCAATTTAAACTAAGTATATATTATACAGTGTACAAAAAATATAAAAGTTCACCAAATTTATATTTTGTACTGTACATAAAATGTGAAAATACACAAAATACGGATTATATACAGTACGTAATATATTAAAGTACACCTAATATTTATTATATACTGTACATAAAATATCAAAGCAGACAAAATATATATTACATACTGTACATAATATATTAAATTACACTGAATAAATATTATATAGTATACATAAAATATAAAAGTACACCAAATATATCATATATAATGTACATAAAATATGAAAATGCACAAAATATATCTTATATGATGTACATAAAATATCAAAGTACACCAAATATATATTATATACTGTACATAAAATATCAAAGTACATCTAATATATATTATCTACTGTACATATAATATAAAATCACACCCAATACATATTACATACTGTACATAAAATATCAAATTACAGTAATTACATATTGTATACTGTACTTAAAATATAAAAGTACTCCAAATAAATGTTATATACTGTACATAAAAATATGGAAATACACAAAATACATATCACACACTGTACATAAAATATCAAATTTAACCAGATATATATTTTATACTGTACTAAAAATATCAAATTAAAGTAAATATATACTATATACTGTACATAAAATATAAAAGTACACCAAACATATATTATATACTGTACATAAAATATGAAGATACACAAAATAATTATTATATGCTGTACATAAAATATCAGAGTACACCAAATATATATTATATGCTGTACATAAAATACCAAAGCACACCAAATATATACTATGTACTGTACATTATATGTGAAATTTCACCTAATAAATATTATATACATTACATAAAATATAAAAGTACACTAAATATATATTTTATACTGTACATAAAATATTTAAATATACAAAATATATATTATATACTGTACATAAAATATCAAAGTACACCAAATATATTTTATATACTGTACATAAAATATAAAAGTACACCATATATATACTTTATTCTGTACATAAAATTTCAAAGTACACCAATCATACATTATATACTGTAGATACAATATCACAGTACACCAGGTATATATTTTATTCTGTACATAAAATATAAAAGTACACCAAATATATATTATATACCATATGTAAAATATCAAAGTACCCCAAATATATTATATCCTTTACATAAAATATCAAAGGGCACCAAATGTATATTATATACTCTACATAAGATATGAAATTTACCCAAATATATACTATGTACTGTACACAAAATATCAAATTACACTATATATATATCACTTACTGCACATAAAATATCAAATTACACTAAATACATATTACATGCTGTACATAAAATATAAAACTACACCAAATGTATATTATATACTGTACATAAAATGTGAGAATTCACAAAATACATATCACATACTGCACATAAAATATCAACATACACCAAATATATATTATATACTGTACAGAAAATATCAAAATACAACAAATATATATTATATACTGTACAGAAAATATGAAAGTAAACCAAACATATATGATATACTGTCCATTAAATATAAAATCACACCAAATATATATTATATACTGTACATAAAATGTGAAAATACACATAATACGTATTAAATACTGAACATAAAACATCAAAGTACACCCAATATATAATATATGCTGTACATAAAAAATCAAAGCACACCAAATATATGTTATGTACTGTACATAAAGTATGAAATTACACTAAATAAATATTATACACCATACATAAAATATAGAATTACACGAAATACATTTCATATACTGTACATAAAATATGAAAATATACAAAATATATATTATATACTGTGCATAAAATATCAAACTACACTGAATACACTTTATATACTGTACATAAAATATCATAGTACACCAAATATATACTATATAATGTACATAAAATTCCAAAGTATACCAAATTTATATTATATTCTGTACAAAAAATATCACAGTACACCAAGTATATATTATATACAGTACATAAAATATCAAAGTACATGAAATATATATTATATACTGTACATAAAATATAAAATACACCAAATATATATTTTATACTATACATAAAATATCAAAGTACACCAAATATACATTATATACTGTACATACTATATCACAGTACACCAATTATATTCTATATACTGCACATAAAATATAAAAGTACACTAAATATATATTATATACCGTACATAACATATCAAAATAACACAACTATATATTATATCCTGTACTTAAAATATCAAAGGACACCAAATGTATATTGTATACTATACATAAGATATCAAATTTCACCATATATATATTATATACTGTACATAAAATATCAAATTATACTAAACATATACTATATACTGTGCATAAAATATAAATTTACACCAAATATATATTATATACGGTACATAAAATATGAAAATACACAAAATACATATCACATACTGTACATAAAATATAAAAATACACCAAACATATATTATATACTGTACATAAAATATCAGTGTACACCAATTACACATTATACACTGCACATAAAATATCACAGTACACCAAATATATATTATATATTGTACATAAAATATCACAATACACAATATATAATATATACTGTACATAAAATATCAAAATACCCCAAATATATATTCTATACTGCACATAAAATATCAAAGTACACCATATATATTATAAACTGTATATAAAATATCAAAGTACACCAAATATATATTATATACTGTACATAAAATTTCAAAGTCCACCAAATATACATTATATACTTTACATAAAATATAGAATCACACCAAATATATATTATACACTGTACATAAAATGTGAAAATACACAAAATACATATTATATACTGTACATAAAATATCCAAGTACTCCAAATATATATTATGTACTGTACATAAAATATCAAAGCACACTCAATATATGTTATGTTCTGTACATAAAATATGAAATTACACCAAATAAATATTATACACCATACATAAAATATAAAAGTACAGCAAATATACATTATATACTGTACATGCAATATCACAGTACACCAAATATCTATTATATACTGTACATAAAATGTGAAAATACACACAAAACTTATTATATACTGCACATAAACTATCAAATTACACCTAATATATATTATATACTATATATAAAATATCAAAGCACACCCAATATACATTATGTACTGTACATAAAATATGAAATTACACTAAATAAATATTACATACCATATATAAAATATGAAAGTACAGGAAATATATATTGTATACTATATATAAAATACCAAACTAAACTAAATGTATATTATATACTGTACATAAAATATAAAAGTCCACCAAATGTATATTATGTTCTGTATATAAAATGTGAAAATACACAAAAAACTTTTTATACACTGCCCATAAAATATCAAAGTACACCAAATATATATTATATCCTGTACATAAAATATCAAAGCATGCAAAATATATATTATATACTTCACATAAGATATCAAATTACACTAAATAAATATTATATGCCATATAAAAATATAAAAGTACAACAAATATATACTATATACTGTACATATAATGTGTAAGTACACAAAATATATATTATATACTGCTCATAAAATATCAAAATACCACAAATATGTATTATATACTGTACATAAAATATCAAAGGGCACGATATGTATACTATATACTGTACATAAAATTTCGAAGTTCTCCAAATTTATATTATATACTGCACATAAAATATCAAATTATACTAAATATATATTATATCTGTACATAAAATATCGTTACACTAAATACATATTATATACTGTCCATAAAATATAAAAGTACATGAAATATATAATATATCCTGTACATAAAATATGAAAATACACAAAACACATATCACATACTGTACATAAGATATCAAAATACACCAAATATATATTATATACTGTACTTAAAATATCAAAGTTCACCTATTATACATTATATACTGCACATAAAATATCGCAGTACACCAAATATATATTATATACTGTAGATGAAATATCACAATACCCCATATATATTATATGCTGTACCTAAAATATCAAAATATCCCAAATATATAACATATACTTTATATAATATATCAAGGTACACCAAATATATATTATATACAGTACATAAAATATAAAAGTACAGCAAATATATGTTATACACTGTGCATTAAATATGAAAATAAACAAAATATATATCACATACTCTACATAAATTATCAAAGTACACCAAATATATATTATATACTGTACATAAAATATCAATTTAAACTAAATATTTATTATACACTGTATAAAAAATATAAAAGTACACCAAATTTATAATTGTACTGTACATAAAATATAAAAGTACAGTATATATCTACTACTTACTGTACATAAAATTCCAAAGTACGCCAAACAAACATTATATACTGTACATACAATATCACAGTACACCAGGTATATATTATATACTGTACATAAAATATTAAAGTACACCAAATGCATATTATATACTGTACATATAATATGAGAATACACGAAATACATATCACATACTGCACATAAAATATCAAAATACACCAAATATATATTATATACTATACATAAAATATCAAAACACAACAAACATATATTATATACTGTACAGAAAATATTAAAGTACACCAAATATATATTATATACTGTCCATAAAATATAAAATAATACCAAATATATATTATATACTGTACATAAAATATGAAAACATACCAAATACATATTATATACTGTACATAAAATATCAAAGTACACTGAATAGATTTTATATACTGTACATAAAATATCAAAGTACACCAAATATATATTATATAGTGTACATAAAATATCAAAGTACACCAAATATACACTATATACTGTAGATACAATATCACAGTACACCAAGTATATATTATATACTGTACATAAAATATCAAAGTACACCAATTATACATAATATACTCGACATAAAATATTATAGTACACCAAATATATAATATATACTGTACATAAAATATCACTATACACCATATATATTATATACTGTACGTAAAATGTCAAAATGCCCTGAATATATATTATATACTGTACATGGAATATCAAAGTACACCAAATATATATTATATACTGTACATAAAATATCAAATTACACTAAATATATATTATATACTGTACATAAAATATAAAAGTACACGAAATATATATTATACACTGGGCATAATATATGAAAATACATAAAATATATATCACATACTGTACATAAATTATCAAAGTACACAAAATATAGATTATATACTGTACGTAAAATATCAAAGTACACCATATATATATTATTTACTGTACATAAAATATAAAACCACACCAAATATATATTATGTACTGTACATAAAATGTGAAAATACACAAAATATGTATAATATACTGTATAGAAAATATCAAAGTACACCAAATATATATTATATACAGTACTTAAAATATAAAATCACACCAAATATGTATTGTATTCTGTACATAAAATGTGAAAATACACAAAATTCGTATAATATACCGTAAATAAAATACCAAAATACACCAAATATATATTATATAGTGCACATAAAATATCAGAGTATACAAAATATATATTATATACTTTACATAAAATATAAAAGTACACCAATATATATTGTATACTGTACCTAAAATGTTAAAATACTCAAAATACATATTACATACTGTACATAAAATGTCAAATTACACTAAATAAATATATACTGTACATAAAATATAAAAGTACACCAAATAGATACCATATACTGTACACAAAATATGAAAATATACAAAATATATATTATATACCTTACACATAATATCAATGTACACCAAGTATACTTGATATACTGTACATATCATATCACAGTACATTAAATATATAGTATATAGTGTACATAAAATATCACAGTACACCAAATGTATATAATATACTGTATATAAAATATCAAAGTACACAAAATATATATTATATACCGTACATAAAATATCAAAGTACACCAAATATATTTTATATACTGTACATATAATTTGAAAATACATATAGTATATATTATATACTGAACATCAAATTTCAAAGGACAGCAAATATATATTATATGCTGAACATAAAATATAAAAGTACACCAAATATATATTATATACTGTACAAAATATATGAATGTATACAAAATATATATTTTTTACTCTACACAAAATATCAAAGAACACCAAATATGTATTACATACTTTACATACAATATCAAAGCACAACAAATATACATTATATACTGTCCATAAAATATCAAAGTACACCAAATATTCGTTATGTACTGTACAAGAAATATGACAGTACACCATATGTATACAATAGACGGTACATAAAATATCAAAGTACACCAAATATATATTATATACTGTACATAAAATGTGAAAATAAGCGACATATATATTATACACTGTATATAAAACATTAACGTACTCCAAAGATACATTATATACTGTATATAAAATGTAACAATACAGCAAATATATACAATATACAGTACATAAAATATAAAAGTACCCACAATATATATTTTATATTGTACATAAAATATCAAAGTACAAAAAACATATATTATGTACTGTACATAAAATATCAAAGTACAGCAAACATATATTATACATCATACATAAAATATCAATGTACACCAAAAATATATTATATGGTATACATAATATATCAAAGTACACCAAATATGTATTATATACGGTACATAAAATAACAAATTACACCAAAGATATATTATGTACTCTACATGAAATATCAAAGTACACCAAATGTATATTATGTACTGTATATAAAATATCATTGTACACCAAATATATATTATATACTGTACATAAGACATCAAAGTACACCTAATACTTGTAATATATTGTACAAAAAATACCAAAGTAAACCAAATATATATTATACACTGTACATAAAATATCAAAGTACACCAAATGTATTTCATACTGTATGTAAAATATCAAAGTACAATAATATATATATTATATACTGTATATAAAATATCAAAGTACAAAAAATGTATATTATATACTGTAAATAAAATATCATAGTTCGCAAAATACATATTATATACTGTTCATAAAATCTCAAAGTACAACAAATATATATTGTATACTGTATATACTATATCAAATTACACGAAGTATATATTATATACTGTGAAAAAATATCAAAGCACACTTAATATATACTGTATACAAAGTATGAAAGTGCAACAAATATATATTGTGTTCTGTAGATTATAAATCACAGTACACCAAATATATAATATACTGTATTTGAAACATCAAAGGATACCAATTGTATATAGTATACTGAGTATAAAATATAAAATTTCACCAAATATATATTATATACCTTACATAAAATTTGAGATTACACTAAATATATATTATATACTGTACATAAAATATAAAAGTATACTAAATATATATTATATACTGTACATAAAATGTGAAAATACACAAAACACATATTATATACTGTACATAAATCCTGAAAGTACACCAGATATGCAATATATACTGCAAATAAAATATCACAGTACATCAAATATATATTATCTACTGTACATAAAATTTCACAATATACCATATATATTATATACCGTACATAAAATACAAACTACCCCAAATATGTACTATACTGTACATAAAATATAAAAATACCCCAAATATATATCATATACTCTACATAAAATATCAAAGTACACCAATTATATATTATGTACTCTACATAAAACATCAATGTACACCTAATAAATATTAATACTGTTCAAAAAATATAAAATCACACCAAATACATACTGTATACTGTACATAAAATATGAAATTACATTAATTACATATTATATACTGTACATAAAATATAAAATTGTACGAAATATATATTATATACTGTGCATAAATTATGAAAATACATAAAATATATATCACATACTGTACATTAAATATCAAAGTTCACAAAATATATATTATATACAGTACATAAAATATCAAATTAAACTAAATATATATTATATACTGTACATAAAATATAAAAGTACACCAAGTATATATTATATACTGTACATAAAATGTGAAAATACACAAAACACCTATTATATACAATACATAAAATATCAAAGTACACCAAATGTATATTGCATACTGTACATAAGATATCAAAGCATATTAAATATATATTACATACTGTACATAAAATGTTGAATTACACTAAATAAATATTATATGCTACACATAAAATGTAAAAGTACACCAAATATATATCATATACTGTACATAAAATATGAAAATATACAAAATATATATTATATACTGTACATAAAATATCAAATTACAACAAATATATATTATATACTGTACTTAAAATGTCAAAGCACACCAAATATTTATTATATACTGTACATATAATATAAAATCACACCAAATATAAGTTATATACTGTACATAAAATATCAAATTACACTAATTACATATTATATACTGTACATAAAATACAAATGTACACCAAATATATATTATATACTGTACATAAATATGAAAATACACAAAATATATATCACATACTGTACATAAAATATCAAAGTACACCAAACATATATACTGCACATAAAATGTCAAATTAAAGTAAATATATATTATAAACTGTATATAAAATATAAAAGTACACCAAATATGTATTATATACTGTACCGAAAATGTGAAAATACACAAAATAACTATTATGTACTGTACATAAAATATCAAAGTGCACCTAATATATATTATATACTGTACATGAAATATCAAAATACACCAAATATATATTATCTGCTATTCATAAAATACCAAAGCACACCAAATATATATTATGTACTGTACATACAATATGACAATACACTAAATTAATATTTTATACCATACACAATATATAAAATAACACCAAATGTAGACTATATTCTTTACATAAAATATGAAAATATGCAAATATATTATATAATGTACATAAAATGTCAAAGTTCTCTAAATATATTTTATATACTGTGCATAAAATATCAATGTACACCAAATGTATATTATATACTATATATAAAATATCAAATTAAACTAAATATATATTATATACTGTATATAAAACATAAAAGTACACCAAATGTACATTATATATCGTACATAAAATGTGAAACAACACAAAATGTTTATCACCTACTGTACATAAATTATCAAAGTACACCAAATATATATTATATACTGTACATTAAATATCAATTTGAACAAAATATATATTATAAACGGTACATAAAATATGAAAGTACACTGAGTATATATTTTATACTGTATGTAAAATGAGAAAATACACAAAATACGCATTATATACTGTACATAATATATTAAACTACACCAAATATATATTATATACTGTACAAAAAATATAAAATTGAACTAAATATATATTATATACTTTACATAAAACATAAAAGTACACCAAATATATGTTATATATTGTACATAAAATGTGAAAATACGCAAAACACGTATTATATACAGTACATAAAATATCAAAGTACACCAAAATCTTATTATATGCTGTACATAAAATACCAAAGCACACCAAATATATATTATGTACTGTACATAAAATATCAAATTTCTTCAAATATATATTATATACTGTACATAAAATATCAAATTTCACCAAATATATATTATATACAGCACAAGAAATATCACACTGCACCAAATATATATGATATAGTGTACATAAAATATCAGAATAACAGATATATATATTATATACTGTACATAACATATCAAAGGACACCAAATGTATATTATATACTGTGCATAAAATGTCAAAATTCAAAAATATATATTTTATTCTGTACATAAAATATCAAATTACACTAAATGTATGTTATATATTGTACATAAAATATAAAAGTACACCCAATATATATTATATACTGTACATAAAATATAAAAGGACACCCAATATATATTATGTACTGAACATAAAATGTCAAATTACACTAAATTCATATTATATACTGAACATAATATATAAAAGTACACCAAATATATTATATACTGTACAGAAAATATGAAAATAAACATAATATATATTATATACTGTACATAAAATATCAAAGTACATCAGCTATATATTGTATCCTGTACATAAAATATCAAATTTCACATAATGTACATTATATACTGTACATAAAATATGAAACTACACCAAATATATGCTATATGCTGTACATAAAATATCAAAGGACACCAAATGTATATTATATACTGCACATAAAATTTCAAAGTTCACCAAATATATATTGTATACTGTATATAAAATATCAAAGTTCCCAAAATGTATATTATATGCTGTACATAAAATATCAAATTACACTAAAGATATATTATATATGGTACATAAAATATAACAGGACACCAAATGTACATTACATACTGTACATAAAATATGAAACTACACCAAATATTTATTATATACTGTACATAAAATATCAAAGGACACCAAATGTATATTGTATACTGTACATAAAATGTCAAAGTTCACCAAATATATATTGTATACTCTACATAAAATATCAAAGTTCAGAAAATATATGTAATATGCTGTACATAAAATATTAAAGGACACCAAATGTACTTTATATACTATGCATAAAATATGAAACTACACAAAATATATACAATATACTGTATATAAAATATCAAAGTACACCAAATATATTTTATATACTCTACATAATATGTGAAAATACACAAAATATATATTATATACTGTACGTAAAATATGAAAGGACACCAAATGTATATTATATACTGTACATAAAATGTCAAAGTTCACCAAATATATACTGTATGTAAAATATCAAAGTTCACAAAATGTATACTATATACTGTACATAAAATATCAAATTACACTGAAGATATATACTGTACATAAAATATAAAAAGACAACAAATGTATATTATATACTGTACATAAAATATGAAACTAAACCAAATATATATTTTATACTGTACATAAAATAACAAAGGACACCAAATATATATTACGTACTGTACATAAAATATCAAAGTTCGCCAAATATATATTGTATACTGTACATAAAGTATCAAAGTTCACAAAATGTATAGTATATACTGTACATAAAATGTCAAAGGACACCAAATGTACATTATATACTGCGCATAAAATATGAAAGAAACACAAAATATATATAATATAGTGTACATAAAATATCAAACTACACAAAATATATATTATATACTGTACATAAAATATCAAACTACACCAAATATATTTTATATACTCTACACAAAATGTGAAAATACACAAAATATATATTATATACTGTACATAAAATATGAAAGGACACCAAATGTATATTATATAAGGAACAAAAAATATCAAATTCACCAAATATAATATATACTGTACATAAAATATCAAAGTACACTAAATGCATATTATATACTGTACATAAAATATCACAGTACACCAAATATATATTATATACTTTATGTAAAATATCACAGTGCAAGAAATGTATATTATATATTGTATATAAAATATCCAAGTACACCAAATATATGTTACATACTGTACATAAAATATCAAATTACACCAAATATATTTTATATACTGTACTTAAAATATCAAAGTACACCAAATATATATGATATACTGTACATAAAATATCAAAGTACATCACAAATACATTATATACTGCACATAAAATACCACAGTACACCAAATATATATTATATACTGTACATAAAATATCAAAGGACACAAAATGTATATTATATACTGTACGTAAACTGTAACAGTTCACCAAATATATATTGTATACTGTACATAAAATATCAATGTTCACAAAATGTATATTATATACTCTTCATAAAATATCAAATTACACTAAAGATATATTATATACTGTACATAAAATATCAAAGGACACCAAATGTACATTATATAATGTACATAAAATATGAAACAACAGCAAATATATATTATATACTGTAGTTAAAATATCAGAGGACACCAAATATATATTATATACTGTACATAAAATGTCAAAGTTCGCCAAATATATATTGTATACTGTGCATAAAATATCAAAGTTTACAAAATGTATATTATATACTGTACATAAAATATCAAATTACATTAATGATATATTATATACTGTACATAAAATAGAAAAGGACACCAAATGTACATTATATACTGTACATAAAATATGAAACTACACCAAATATATATTATATTCTGTACATAAAATATCAAAGGACACCAAATGTATATTTTATACTGTACATAAAATATCAAAGTTTGGCAAATATATATTGTATACTGTACATAAAGTATCAAAGTTCAGAAAATGTATATTATATACTGTATATAAAATATCAAATTACACTACAGATATATTATTTACTGTACATAAAATATCAAAGGAGACCAAATTTACATTATATACTGTACATAAAATATGAAACTACACCAAATATATATTATATACTGTACATAAAATATCAAAGAACACCAACTGTATATTATATACTGTACAGAAAATGTCAAAGTTCGCCAAATATACATTGTATACTGAACATAAAATATCAACGTTCTCATAATGTATATTATATACTGTACATAAAATATCAAATTACACTAAAGATTTATTATATACTGTACATAAAATATCAAAGGAGACCAAATGTACATTATATACTGTACATAAAATATGAAAGTATATAATGGAGACTCCCTTTATGCAGAACACAGACAAGGGTCTGTCACCTGTGTGACCAATGCAGAGTTATGATGTCACAATGGCCCCTTAGGCAGATCACAGACAAGGGTCTGTCACCCGGGTGACCAGTGCAGAGTTATGATGTCACAATGACCCCTTAGTCATATCACATAAAAGGATCTGTCTCCTGGGTGACCAGTGCAGAGGTATGATGTCACAATGCCCCCTTAGGCAAATAACGGACAAGGCTCTGTCACCAGGGTGAACAGTGCAGAGATATGATGTCACATTGCCCCATTAGGCAGATCACAGAAATGGATCTGTCACCTGGTTGACCAGTGCAGGGTTAGGATGTCACAATGCCCCCTTAGGCAGATCACAGACAAGGGTCTGTCATCTGGGTGCCCAGTGCAGAGTTTTGATGTCACAATGCCCCCTTAAGCAGATCACCGACAAGGGTCTGTCACCACGGTGACCAGTGCAGTTATGTTGTCACAATGCCCCATTACGGCGATCACAGACAAGGGTCAGTCACCTGGGTGACCAGTGCAGAGTTATGATGTCACAATGCTCCCTTAGGCAGATCACAGACATGGGTCTGACACATGGGAGACGCGTGCAGTATTATGACATCACAATGCCCATTTAGGAAGATCACAAACAAGGGCCTGTCACCTGTGTGACTCATGCAGAGTTATGATGTCACAATGCCCCCTAAGGCACATCACAGACAAGCGCCAGTCACCTGGGTGCCCCGAGCAGAGTTATGATGTCACAATGTCCCCTTAGGCAGATCACAGGCAAGGGCCTGTCACCTGGGTGACCCGTGCAGAGTTATGATGTCACAATGCCCCCTTAGGCAGATAACAGACAAGGGTCTGTCACCTGGGTGAGCAGTACAGAGTTATGATGTTGCAATACCCCCATAGGCAGATCACAGACAAGGGTCTCTCACATGGGTGACGAGTGCAGATTTATGATGTCAAAATGCCCCCTTTGGCACATCACAGAAAAGGGCCTGTTATCTGGGTGCCCCGTGCAGAGTTATGGTGTCACAATGCCGCCTTAGGCAGATCACCGATAAGGGCCTGTCACCTGGGTGCCAACTGAAGAGTTACGATGTCACAATGCCCCCTTAGGCAGTTCACAGACAAGGGCCTGTCACCTGGGTGTCCAGTGCAGAGTTATGAAGTCACAATCCCTGTTAGGCAGATCACGGACAAGGGTCTGTCACCTGGGTGACCAGTGCAGAGTTATGACGTCACAATGCCCCCTTAGGCAGATTAAAAACAAGGGCCTGTCAAGTGGGTGACCAGTGCAGGGTTAAGAAGTCACAGTGCGCCCTTAGGCAGATCACAGAAAAGGGCCTGTCCCCTAGGTACCCAGTGCAGAGTTATGATGTCACAATGCCCCCTTAGGCAGATCACGGACAAGGGTCTGACACCAGGGTGACCTGTGCAGAGTTATGATGTCACATTGACCCGTTAGCCTGATTACAGACAAGGGTCTGTCACCTGGGTGACCAGTGCAGAGTTATGATGTCACAATGGCTCCATAGGCAGATCACAGACAAGGGTCTGTAACCTGGTTGACCAGTGCAGAGTTATGATGTCACAATGCCCCCTTAGGCAGATCACAGACAAGGGTCTGTCTCCTGGGTGCCCGGTGCAGAGTTATGATGTCACAATGCCCACTTAGGCAGATCGCAGAAAAGGGCCACTCACCTGGGTGACCAGCGCAGAGTTATGATGTCACAATGACCCCTTAGGCAGATCAAAGACAGGGGTCTGTTATCTGGGTGGCCAGTGCTGAGTTTTGATGTCACAATGCACCCTCAGGCAGCTCACAGTCAAGGGTATGTCACCACGGTGACCAGTGCAGAGTTATGATGTCAAAATGCCCCGTTAATCAGATCACAGACAAGGGCCTGTCACCTGGGTGACTCGTGCAGTGTTAAGATGTCACAATGCCCCTTTAGGCAGATCACAGACAAGGGCCTGTCACCTTGGGGACCCGTGCAGAGTTATGATGTCCCAGAGCACCCTAGGCACATCACAGACAAGGGACTGTCACCTGGGTGCCCAGTATAGAGTTATGATGTCACAATGCCCCCTTAGGCAGATCACCGAGAAGGGTCTGTCACCTGGGTGACCAGTGCAGAGTTATGAC
Source organism: Gorilla gorilla gorilla (assembly GCF_029281585.2). Classification (NCBI taxonomy): domain Eukaryota; kingdom Metazoa; phylum Chordata; class Mammalia; order Primates; family Hominidae; genus Gorilla; species Gorilla gorilla. The sequence continues at coordinate 62,694,443 of NC_073239.2, forward strand.
GTCACAATGCCCCCTTCGGCAGAACACAGACAACGGTCTGTCAGCTGGGTGACCAGTGCAGAGTTATGATGTCACAATGCCCCATTAGGCAGATCACAGGCAAGGGTCTGTCACCTGGGTGACCAGTGCACAGTTACGAAGTCACAGTGACTACTGAAGAAGATCAGAGACATGGGTCTGTCACCAGGGTGACCAGTGCAGAATTATGATGTTACAATGCACCCTTTGGCAGATCACAGACAAGGGTCTGTCACCTGGGTGACCCGTGCAGAGTTATGAAGTCACAATACCCCCTTAGGCAGATCAAAGACAAGGGTCTGTCACCTGGGTGACCAGTGCAGAGTTATGAAGTCACAATGCCCACTTAGGCAGATCACAGACAAGGGTGTGTCTCCTCGGTGACCCATGCAGAGTTATGAGGTCAGAATGAACCCTTAGGCAGATCAGAGACAAGGGTCTTTCACCCGGGTGACCAATGCAGAGTTATGATGTCACAATGGCCCCTTAGGCAGATCACAGACAAGGGTCCATCACCTGGGTGACCAGTGCACAGTTATGATGTCACAATGTCCCCTTAGGCAGATCACAGACAAGTGTCTGTCACCACGGTGACCAGTGCAGAGTTATGGTGTCACACTGCCCCCTTAGGCAGATCACAGAAAGAGGTCTGTCACCTGGGTGACCAGTGCAGAATTACGATGTCACAATACCCCTTAGGCATATCACAGACATGGGTCTGTCACCTTGGTCACCAGTGCGGAGTTATGATGTCACAATGCCCCCTTAGGCAGATCACAGACAAGGGCCTGTCACCTCGGTGACCAGTGCAGAGTTATGATGTCACAAAGCCCCCTTAGGCAGCTCACAGACAAGGGTCTGTCACCTGGGTGACCAGTGGAGAATTATGATGTCACAATGCACCCTTAGGCAGATCACAGACAAAAGTCTGTCACCTGGGTGCCCAGTGCAGAGTTATGATGTCACAATGCCCCCTTAGGTAGATCTCAGACAAGGGTGTTTCACTTGGGTGACCCATGCAGAGTTATGATGACACAATGCCCCCTTAGGCAGATCACAGACAAGCGTCTGTCACCTGGGTTACCCGTGCAGTGTTATGATGTCACAATTTCCCCTTAGGCAGATCACAGACAATGGCCTGTCACCTGGGTAACCCGTGCACTGTTGTGATGTCACAATGCCCCCTTAAGCAGATCCCAAACAAGGGCCTGTCACCTGGGTGACCCATGCAGAGTTATGATGTCACAATGCAGCCTTAGATCACAGACAAGGTCCTGTCACCAGGGTTCCCAGTGCAGAGTTATAATGTCACAATGCCCCCTTAGGCAGATCAAAGGCAAGGGTCTGTCACCTGGGTGTCCAGTGCAGAGTTATGATGTCACAATGGCCCCATAGGCAGATCACAGAAAAGGGTCTGTAACCTGGTTGACCAGTGCAGAGTTATGATGTCACAATGCCCCCTTAGGCGGATCACAGACAAGGGTCTGTCTCTTGGGTGCCCAGTGCAGAGTTATGATGTCACAATGCCCACTTAGGCAGATCACAGACAAGGGCCAGTCACCTGGGTGACCAGTGCAGAGTTATGATGTCACAATGACCCCTTAGGCAGATCAAAGAGAGGGGTCTGTTATCTAGGTGGCCAGTGCCGAGGTTTGAAGTCACAATGCACCCTTAGGCAGCTCACAGTCAAGGGTATGTCACCACGGTGACCAGTGCAGAGTTATGATGTCACAATGCCCCGTTAATCAGATCACAGACAAGGGTCTGTCACCTGGGTGACTCGTGCAGTGTTATGATGTCACAATGCCCCCTTAGGCAGATCACAGACAAGGGCCTGTCACCTTGGGGACCCGTGCAGAGTTATGATGTCCCAGAGCACCCTAGGCACATCACAGACAAGGGACTGTCACCTGGGTGCCCAGTATAGAGTTATGATGTCACAATGCCCCGTTAGGCAAATCACCGAGAAGGGTCTGTCACCTGGGTGACCAGTGCAGAGTTATGATGTCACAAATCCCCTTAGGCAGATCACAGACAAGGGTCTGTCACCTGGGTGACCAGTACAGAGTTCTGATGTCACAATGCCCCTTAGGCAGATCACAGACAAGGGTCTGTCACCTGGGTAACCCGTGCAGAGTTATAACGTCACAATGCCCCTTTAGGCAGATCAAAGTCAAAGGTCTGTCACCTGGGTTACCCGTGCAGAGTTATGATGTCACAATGTCCCCTCAGGCAGACAACAGACAAGGGTCTGTGACCTGTGTGAGCAGTGCAAAGTTATGATGTCACAATGCCCCCCTAGGCAGATCACAGACAAGGGTCTCTGACCTGGGTGATGAGTGCAGTTATGATGTCACAATGCCCCCTTAGGCAGATCACAGACAAGGGCCTGTCACTTGGGTGCCCCGTGCAGAGTTATGATGTCACAGTGCCCCCTTAGGCAGATCACAGACAAGAGCCTGTCACCTGGGTGCCAAGTGCAGAGTTTTGGTGTCAAAATGACCCCATAGGCAGATCATAGACAAGGGCCTGTCACCTGGGTGCCCAGTGCAGAGTTATGATGTCAGAACGCCCCCTTAGGCAGATGACAGACAGTGGTCTGTCACCTTCGTGACCAATGCAGAGTTATGATGTCACAATGCCCCCTAAGGCAGATCACAGACAATGGTCTGCCACCTGCGTGACCAGTGCAGAGTTATGATGTCACAATGCCCCCTTAAGCAGATCACAGACAAGGGTCTGTCACCTGGGTGACCGGCGTAGAGGTATGATGTCAAAATGCCCCCTCAGGCAGATCACAGACAAGGGTCTGACACCAGGGTGACCCGTGCAGCGTTATAATGTCACATTGCCCCTTTAGGCAGATCACAGACAAGGGCCTGTCACCTTTGTGACCCGTGCAGAGTTATGGTGTCACAATGCCCCCTTAGGAAGATCACAGACAAGGGCCTGTCACCTGGGTACCCCATGCAGAGTTATGATGTCACAATGCCCCCTTAGGGAGATCACAGACAATGGCCTGTCAGCTGGGTGCCAAGTGCAGAGTTACTATGTCACAATGCCCCTTTAGGCATATTACAAACAAGGGCCTGTCACGTGGGTGATCAGTGCAGAGTTATGATGTCACGATGCCCCCTTAGGCTCATCACAGACAGTGGCCTGTCACCTGGGTGACCAGTGCAGAGTTATGATGTCACAATGCCCCCTCAGACAGATCACGGACAAGGGTCTGACACCAGGGTGACCCGTGCCGAGTTATGATGTCTCAATACCACCTGAGGCAGATCACAGACAAGGTTCTGTCACCTGGGTGACCAGTACAGAGTTATGATGTCATATTGCCCCCTTAAGCAGATCACAGACAAGGGTCTGTCACCTGGGTGACCCGTGCAGAGCTACAATGTCACAATGCCCCCTTAGGCAGATCACAGACAAGTCTCTCTCAATTGGGTGACGAGTGTACAGTTATGATGTCACAATTTCCCCTTAGGCAGATCACAGACAAGGGCCTGTCACCTGGGTGCCCAGTGTAGACTTATGATGTCACAATGCCCCCATAGACAGATCAGAGAGCAGGGTCTGTCACCTGGGTGACCAGTGCAGAATTATGATGTCACAATGCCCCCTTAGGCAGATCAGAGAAAAGGGTCTGTAACCACGGTGCCCAGTGCAGAGTTATGGTGTCACAATACCCCATTAGTCAGATCGCAGACAAGGGTCTGTCACCTGGGTGACCACTGAAGAGTTATGATGTCACAATGCCCCCTTAGGCAGATAACAGACAAGGGTCTGTCACCTGGGTGAGCAGTACAGAGTTATGATGTCGCAATACACCCCTAGGCCGATCACAGACAGGGGTCTCTCACATGGGTGACCAGTGCAGAGTTATGATGTCAAAATGACCCCTTTGGCACATCACAGAAAAGGGCCTGTTACCTGGGTGCCCCGTGCAGAGTTATGATGTCACAATGCCGCCTTAGGCAGATCACCAATAAGGGCCTGTCACCTCTGTGCCAACTGCAGAGTTACGATGTCACAATGCCCCCTTAGGCAGTTCACAGACAAGGGCCTGTCACCTGGGTGTCCAGTGCAGAGTTATGAAGTCACAAAGCCCAGTTAGGCAGATCACAGACAAGGGTCTGTCACCTGGGTGACCAGTGCAGAGTTATGACGTCACAATGCCCCCTTAGGCAGAACACAGACAAGGGTCTGTCACCTGGGTGACCAGTGCAGAGTTATGATGTCACAATGACTACTTAAGAAGATCAAAGACAAGGGTCTGTCACCAGGGTGACCAGTGCAGAATTATGACGTTACAATGCACCCTTTGGCAGATCACAGACAAGGGTCTGTCACCTGGGTGACCCATGCAGATTTATGATGTCACAATGCCCCCTTATGCAGATCACAGACAAGGGTCTGTCACCTGGGTGACCAGTGCAGAGTTATGATGTCACAATGCCCCCTTAGGCAGATCTCAGACAAGGGTCCGACACCTGGGTTACAATTGCACAGATATGATGTCACAATGCCCCCTTAGGCAGATCACAGACAAGGGTCTGTCACCACGGTGACCAGTGCAGAGTTAAGATGCAACAATGCCCCCTTACGCAGAACACAGACAAGGGTCTGTCACCTGGGTGACCAGTGCAGAGGTATGATGTCACAATGCCCCCTTAGGCAAATAACGGACAAGGCTCTGTCACCAGGGTGAACAGTGCAGAGTTATGAAGTCACAATCTCAGTTAGGCAGATCACGGACAAGGGTCTGTCACCTGGGTGACCAGTGCAGAGTTATGAAGTCACAATCTCAGTTAGGCAGATCACAGACAAGGGCCTGTCACTTGGGTGCCTCGTGCAGAGTTATGATGTCACAATGCCCCCTTAGGCAGATCACAGACAAGGGCCTGTCACCTGGGTGCCAAATGCAGAGTTATGATGTCACAATGTCCCTTTAGGCAGATCACAGAAAAGGGCCTGTCACCTGGGTGCCCAGTGCAGAGTTATGATGTCACAATGCCCCCTTAGGCAGATTAAAAACAAGGGCCTGTCAAGTGTGTGACCAATGCAGAGTTAAGAAGTCACAGTGTGCCTTTACGCAGATCACAGACAAGGGCCTGTCACCTGGGTGACCCCTGCAGAGTTATGATGTCACAATGCCCCCTGAGGCAAATCGCAGACAAGGGTCTGTCACCTGGGTGCCCCGTGCAGAGGTATGATGACACAATGCCCACTTAGGCGGATCAAAGTCAAGGGTCTGTCACCTGGGTGACCAGTGAAGAGTTATGATGCCACAGTGCCCCCTTAGGCAGTTCACAGACAGGGGTCTGTCACCTGGGTGACCCGTGCAGAGTTATGATGTCACAATGCCCCCTTAGGCAGATCACAGACAAGGGTCTTTCACCAGGGTGACCAGTGCAGAGTTATGATGTCACAATGCGGCCTTAGGCAGACCTCAGACAAGGGTCTGTCACCTGGGTTACCAGTGCACAGTTATGATGTCACAATGCCCCCTTAGGCACATCACCGACAAGGGTCTGTCACCACGGAGACCAGTGCAGTGTTAAGATGCAACAATGCCCCCTTAGGCAGATAAAAGACAAGGGTCTGTCACCAGGGTGAGCAGTGCAGAATTTTGATGTCACAATGCCCCCATAGGCAGATCACAGACAAGGGTCTCTCACCTGGGTGACGAGTGCATAGTTATGATGTCACAATGACCCCTTTGGCACATCACAGACAGGGGCCTGTCACCTGGGTGCCCAGTGCAGACTTATGATGTCACAATGCCCCCATAGGCACATCAAAGACCAAGGTCTGTCACTTCGGTGACCCGAGCAGAATTATGATGTCCCAACGCCCCCTTAGGCAGATCACAGCAAGGGTTTGTCACCTGGGTGACCCGTGCAGAGTTATGATGTCACAATGCCCCCTTAGACAGATCAAACACAAGGGTCTATCACCTGGGTGACCAGTGCAGAGTTATGATGTCACAATGCCCCCTTAGGCAGATGAAAGACAAGGATCTGTCACCTGGGTGACCCATGCAGAATTATGATGTCACAATGCCCCCTTAGGCTGATCACAGACAACGGTCTGTCACCTGGGTGACCAATGCAGTATTATAATGTCACAATGCCCCTTAGGCAGATCACAAACAAGGGCCTGTCACCTGTGTGACCCGTGCAGAGTTATGATGTCACAATGCCCCCTTAGGCATATCACAGTCAAGGGCTTGTCTCCTGGGTGCCCCGTGCAGAGTTATGATGTCACAATGCCCCCTTAGGCAGATCACAGACAAGGGCTTGTCACCTGGGTTTCAAGTGCAGAGTAATGATGTCACAGTGCCCCATTAGGCAGATCACAGACAAGGGCCTGTCACCTGGGTGACCAGTGCAGAGTTATGATGTCTCAGTGCCCCCTCAGGCAGATCACAGACAAGCGCCTGTCACCTGGGTGACCAGTGCAGAGTTATGATGTCACAATGCCCCCTGAGGCCGATCACAGACAAGGGTCTGACACCAGGGTGAGCCTTGCAGAGTTATGATGTCACAATGCTCCCGTAGGCAGATTACAAAGAAGGGCCTGTAACGTGGGTGACCAGTGCAGAGTTATGATGTCACAATGCCCCCTTAGGCAGATCTCAGACAAGGGTCCGTCAGCTGGGTTACAATTGCACAGATATGATGTCACAATGCCCCCTTAGGCAGATCACAGACAAGGGTCTGTCACCACGGTGACCAGTGCAGAGTTAAGATGCAACAATGCCCCCTTACGCAGAACACAGACAAGGGTCTGTCACCTGGGTGACCAGTGCAGAGGTATGATGTCACAATGCCCCCTTAGGCAAATAACGGACAAGGCTCTGTCACCAGGGTGAACAGTGCAGAGTTATGAAGTCACAATCTCAGTTAGGCAGATCACGGACAAGGGTCTGTCACCTGGGTGACCAGTGCAGAGTTATGAAGTCACAATCTCAGTTAGGCAGATCACAGACAAGGGCCTGTCACTTGGGTGCCTCGTGCAGAGTTATGATGTCACAATGCCCCCTTAGGCAGATCACAGACAAGGGCCTGTCACCTGGGTGCCAAATGCAGAGTTATGATGTCACAATGTCCCTTTAGGCAGATCACAGAAAAGGGCCTGTCACCTGGGTGCCCAGTGCAGAGTTATGATGTCACAATGCCCCCTTAGGCAGATTAAAAACAAGGGCCTGTCAAGTGGGTGACCAATGCAGAGTTAAGAAGTCACAGTGCGCCTTTACGCAGATCACAGACAAGGGCCTGTCACCTGGGTGACCCCTGCAGAGTTATGATGTCACAATGCCCCCTGAGGCAAATCGCAGACAAGGGTCTGTCACCTGGGTGCCCCGTGCAGAGGTATGATGACACAATGCCCACTTAGGCGGATCAAAGTCAAGGGTCTGTCACCTGGGTGACCAGTGAAGAGTTATGATGCCACAGTGCCCCCTTAGGCAGTTCACAGACAGGGGTCTGTCACCTGGGTGACCCGTGCAGAGTTATGATGTCACAATGCCCCCTTAGGCAGATCACAGACAAGGGTCTTTCACCAGGGTGACCAGTGCAGAGTTATGATGTCACAATGCGGCCTTAGGCAGACCTCAGACAAGGGTCTGTCACCTGGGTTACCAGTGCACAGTTATGATGTCACAATGCCCCCTTAGGCACATCACCGACAAGGGTCTGTCACCACGGAGACCAGTGCAGTGTTAAGATGCAACAATGCCCCCTTAGGCAGATAAAAGACAAGGGTCTGTCACCAGGGTGAGCAGTGCAGAATTTTGATGTCACAATGCCCCCATAGGCAGATCACAGACAAGGGTCTCTCACCTGGGTGACGAGTGCATAGTTATGATGTCACAATGACCCCTTTGGCAGATCACAGACAGGGGCCTGTCACCTGGGTGCCCAGTGCAGACTTATGATGTCACAATGCCCCCATAGGCACATCAAAGACCAAGGTCTGTCACTTCGGTGACCCGAGCAGAATTATGATGTCCCAACGCCCCCTTAGGCAGATCACAGCAAGGGTTTGTCACCTGGGTGACCCGTGCAGAGTTATGATGTCACAATGCCCCCTTAGACAGATCAAACACAAGGGTCTGTCACCTGGGTGACCAGTGCAGAGTTATGATGTCACAATGCCCCCTTAGGCAGATGAAAGACAAGGATCTGTCACCTGGGTGACCCATGCAGAATTATGATGTCACAATGCCCCCTTAGGCTGATCACAGACAACGGTCTGTCACCTGGGAGACCAATGCAGTATTATAATGTCACAATGCCCCTTAGGCAGATCACAAACAAGGGCCTGTCACCTGTGTGACCCGTGCAGAGTTATGATGTCACAATGCCCCCTTAGGCATATCACAGTCAAGGGCTTGTCTCCTGGGTGCCCCGTGAAGAGTTATGATGTCACAATGCCCCCTTAGGCAGATCACAGACAAGGGCTTGTCACCTGGGTTTCAAGTGCAGAGTAATGATGTCACAGTGCCCCATTAGGCAGATCACAGACAAGGGCCTGTCACCTGGGTGACCAGTGCAGAGTTATGATGTCTCAGTGCCCCCTCAGGCAGATCACAGACAAGCGCCTGTCACCTGGGTGACCAGTGCAGAGTTATGATGTCACAATGCCCCCTGAGGCCGATCACAGACAAGGGTCTGACACCAGGGTGAGCCTTGCAGAGTTATGATGTCACAATGCTCCCGTAGGCAGATTACAAAGAAGGGCCTGTCACGTGGGTGACCAGTGCAGAGTTATGAAGTCACAATGCCCCCTTATGCAGATCACAGACAAGGGTCTGTCACCTGGGAGACCAGTAAAGGGTTGTGATGTCACAATGCCACCTTAGGCAGATCACAGCCAAGGGTACGTCACCTGGGTTTTCACTGCACGTTTATGATGTCACATGCCCCCTTAGGCAGATCACAGACAAGGGTATGTCACCTGAGTTACCAGTGCACAGTTGTGATGTCACAATGCCCTCTTAGGCAGATCACAGACAAGGGTCTGTCACCACAGTGACTAGTGAAGAGTTATGATGCAACAATGCCCCCTTAGGCAGATCACAGGAAAGGGTCTGTCACCTGAGGGACCAGTGCAGAGTTTTGATGTCACAATGCCCCCTTAGGCAGATCACAGACAAGGGTCTGTCGACTGGGTGACGAGTGGCGAGTTATGAGGTCACAATGCCCCCTTAGGCAGATCACAGACAAGGGTCTGACATCACAGTGACCAGTGCAGATTTACGATGTCACAATGCCCCCTTAGGCAGATCAAAGACAAGGGTCTGTCACCTTGGTGACACGTGCAGTGTTATGATGTCAAAATGCCCCTTTAGGCACATCAAAGACAAGGGTCTGTCACCTGGGTTCCCAGTGCAGAGTTATGATGTCACAATGCACCCTTAGGCAGATCACAGACAAGAGTCTGTCACCTGGGTGCCCCGTGAAGTGTTATGATGTCACAATGCCCCCTTAGGCAGATCAAAGACAAGGGTCTGTCACATGGGTGACCAGTGCAGAGTTATGAAGTCACAATGCCCCCTTAGGCAGATCACAGACAAGGGTCTGTCACCCGGGTGACCAGTGCAGACCTATGCTGTCACAATGCCCCCTTAGGAAGATCACAGAAAAGGGCCTGTCACCTGGGTGACCAGCACACGGTTATGAAGTCACAAAGCCCTCTTAGGCAGATCACAGACAAGAGTCTGTCACCGGGGTGGCCAGTGAAGAGTTTTGATGTCACAACGCCCCCTTAGGCATATCACAGAGAAGGGGCTGTCACCTGGGTGACCAGTGGAGAGTTATGATGTCACAATGCCCCCTTAGGCAGATAACAGACAAGGGTCTGTCACCAGGGTGACCAGTGCAGAGTTATGATGTCACTATGCCCCCTTAGGCAGATAAAGGCAAGGGTCTTTCACCTGGGTGACTAGTGCAGAGTTATGATGTCACAATGACCCCTTACGCAGATCACATTCAAGGGCCTGTCACATTGGTGACCCGAGCAGAGTTATGATGTCACAATGCCCCCATAGGCAGATCACAGAAAAGGGTCTGTCACCACGGTGACCCGTGCAGAGATATGATGTCACAATGCCCCCTTAGAGAGATCAAAGTCAAGGGTCTGTCAGCTGGGTGACCAGTGCAGAGTTATGATATCACAGTTCCCCCTTAGGCAGATCAAAGACAAGGATCTGTCTCCTGGGTGTCCATTTCAGAGTTATGATGTCACAATGCCCCCATAGACAGATAACGCACAAGGGTCTGTCACCAGGGTGACCAGTGCAGAGTTATGATATCACAATGCCCAGTTAAGCAGTTCACAGGCAAGGTTCTGTCACTTGGGTGACCAGTGGATAGTTATGATGTCACAATGCCCCCTTAAGCAGACCACAGACAGGGGTCTGTGACCTGGGGGACCAGTGCAGAGTTATGATGTCACAATGCCCCCTTAGGCAGTTCTCAGACAAGGGTCTGTCACCTGGGTGCCCAGTGCAGATTTATGATGTCGCAACGCACCCATAGGCAGGTAAAAGACAATGGTCTGTCAAGTAGGTGACCAATGCAGAGTTATGATGTCACAATGCCCCCTTAGGCAGATCACAGACAAGGGTCTCTCACCTGCGTGACCAGTGCAGAGTTATGATGTCACAATGCCCCCTTAGGCAGATCATAGACAAGGGTCTGTCACCTGGGTGACCACTGTAGAGGTATGATGTCACAATGCCCCCTTAGGAAGATCTCAGACGAGGGTCTGACACCTGGGTGACCAGTGCAGAGTTATGATGTCACAATGCCCACTTAGGCAGACCAAAGAGAAGGGTCTGTCACCTGGGTGACCCGTGCAGAGTTATGATGTCACAATGCCCCCTTAGGCAGATCACAGACAAGGGTCTGTCACCTGGGGGACCGGTGCAGTGTTATAATGTCACAATGCCCCCTTAGGCAGATCACAGACATGGGCCTGTCTCCTGTGTGACCTGTGCAGAGTTATGATGTCACAATGCCCCCTTAGAGAGATCACAGACAAGGGCCTATCACCTTGGTGCCCCGTGCAGAGTTATGATGTCACAATGCCCCATTAGGCAGATCACAGAAAAGGGCCTGTCACCTGAGTCACCAGTGCAGAGTTATGATGTCACAATGCCCCCTTAGGCAGATCAAAGACAAGGGTCTGTCACCTGGGTGACCAATGCAGAGTTATGATGACACAATGACACCTTAGGCAGATCACATTCATGGGCCTGTCACATGGGTGACCCGAGCAGAGTTATGATTTCACAATGCCCCCTTAGGCAGATCACAGACAAGGGTCTGTCACCTGGGTGCCCCGTGCAGAGTTATGATGTAACAATGCCCCCTTAGACAGATCAAAGACAAGGGTCTGTCACCTGGCCGAGCAGTGCAGAGTTATGATGTCACAATACCCCCTTATGCAGATCAAAGACAAGGATCTGTCACCTGGGTGTCCATTGCAGAGTGATGATGTCACAATGCACCCTTAGGCAGATCACAGACAAGGGTCTGTCACCACGGTGACCAGTGCAGATTTAGGATGTCACAATGCCCCCTTAGGCAGATCAAAGACAAGGGTCTGTCACCTTGGTGACACGTGCAGTGTTATGATGTCAAAATGCCCCTTTAGGCAGATCAAAGACAAGGGTATGCCACCTGGGTGCCCAGTGCAGAGTTATGATGTCACCATGCACCCTTAGGCAGATGACCGACAAGGGTCTGTCACCATGGTGACCTGTGCAGAGTTTTGATGTCACAATGCCCCCTTAGCCTGATCACAGACAAGCGTCTGTCACCTGGGTGCCCAGTGCAGATTTATGAGGTCACTTTGCCAACTTAGGCAGATCAAAGACAAGGGTCTGTCACCTAGGTGACCAGTGCAGAATTATGATGTCACAATGCCCCCTTAGGCAGATCACAGACAAAAGTCTGTCAACTGGGTGACCAGTGCAGAGTTATTATGTCACAATGGCCCCTTAGGCAGATCACAGACAAGGGTCTGACACCACGGTCACCACTGCACAGTAATGATTTCACAATGCCCCGTTAATCAGATCACAGACAAGGCTCTGTGACCTGGGTGACTCGTGCAGTGTTATGATGTCACAATGCCCCCTTAGGCAGATCACTGACAAGGGCTGTCACCTTGGTGACCCGTGCAGAGTTATGATGTCACAATGCCCCCTTAGGCAGATCACAGACAAGGGTCTGTCACCTGGGGGACCGGTGCAGTGTTATAATGTCACAATGCCCCCTTAGGCAGATCACAGACATGGGCCTGTCTCCTGTGTGACCTGTGCAGAGTTATGATGTCACAATGCCCCCTTAGAGAGATCACAGACAAGGGCCTATCACCTTGGTGCCCCGTGCAGAGTTATGATGTCACAATGCCCCATTAGGCAGATCACAGAAAAGGGCCTGTCACCTGAGTCACCAGTGCAGAGTTATGATGTCACAATGCCCCCTTAGGCAGATCAAAGACAAGGGTCTGTCACCTGGGTGACCAATGCAGAGTTATGATGACACAATGACACCTTAGGCAGATCACATTCATGGGCCTGTCACATGGGTGACCCGAGCAGAGTTATGATGTCACAATGCCCCCTTAGGCAGATCACAGACAAGGGTCTGTCACCTGGGTGCCCCGTGCAGAGTTATGATGTAACAATGCCCCCTTAGACAGATCAAAGACAAGGGTCTGTCACCTGGCCGAGCAGTGCAGAGTTATGATGTCACAATACCCCGTTATGCAGATCAAAGACAAGGATCTGTCACCTGGGTGTCCATTGCAGAGTGATGATGTCACAATGCACCCTTAGGCAGATCACAGACAAGGGTCTGTCACCACGGTGACCAGTGCAGATTTAGGATGTCACAATGCCCCCTTAGGCAGATCAAAGACAAGGGTCTGTCACCTTGGTGACACGTGCAGTGTTATGATGTCAAAATGCCCCTTTAGGCAGATCAAAGACAAGGGTATGTCACCTGGGTGCCCAGTGCAGAGTTATGATGTCACCATGCACCCTTAGGCAGATGACCGACAAGGGTCTGTCACCATGGTGACCTGTGCAGAGTTTTGATGTCACAATGCCCCCTTAGCCTGATCACAGACAAGCGTCTGTCACCTGGGTGCCCAGTGCAGATTTATGAGGTCACTTTGCCAACTTAGGCAGATCAAAGACAAGGGTCTGTCACCTAGGTGACCAGTGCAGAATTATGATGTCACAATGCCCCCTTAGGCAGATCACAGACAAAAGTCTGTCAACTGGGTGACCAGTGCAGAGTTATTATGTCACAATGGCCCCTTAGGCAGATCACAGACAAGGGTCTGACACCACGGTCACCACTGCACAGTAATGATTTCACAATGCCCCGTTAATCAGATCACAGACAAGGCTCTGTGACCTGGGTGACTCGTGCAGTGTTATGATGTCACAATGCCCCCTTAGGCAGATCACTGACAAGGGCTGTCACCTTGGTGACCCGTGCAGAGTTATGATGTCACAATGCCCCCTTAGGCAGATCACAGACAAGGGCCTGTCACCTGGGGGCACAATACAGAGTTATGATGTCACAATGCCCCCTTAGGGAGATCACAGAGAAGGGCATGTCACCTGGGTGCTCATTGCAGGTTCATAATGTCACAATGCCCCCTTATGCACATCACAGACAAGGGTCTGTCACCTGGGTGACCAGTGCAGAATTATGATGTCACTATGGCCCATTAGGCAGATAACAGAAAAGGGTCTGTCACCACGGTGACCAGTGCAGAGTTATGGTGTCACAATGACCCCTTAGGCAGATCACAGACAAGGGTCTGTCACCTGGGTGACCCGTGCAGACTTATGATGTCACAATGCCCGCTTAGGCAGATCAAAGACAATGGTCTGTCACCTGGGTGACCAGTTCAGAGTTATGATGTCACAATGCCCACTTAGGCAGATCCCAGACAACGGTGTTTCACTTGGATAACCCATGCAGAGTTATGATGACACAATGCCCCCTTAGGCAGATCACAGACAAGCGTCTGTCACCTGGGTTACCCGTGCAGTGTTATGATGTCACAATTTCCCCTTAGGCATAACACAGACAAGGGCCTGTCACCTGGGTAACCCATGCAGAATTATGAAGTCACAATGCCCCCTTAGGCAGATCCCAAACAAGGGTCTGTCTCCTGGGTGCCCAGTGCAGAGTTATGATGTCACAATGCCCACTTAGGCAGATCACAGAAAAGGGCCACTCACCTGGGTGACCAGTGCAGAGTTATGATGTCACAATGACCCCTTAGGCAGATCAAAGACAGGGGTCTGTTATCTGGGTGGCCAGTGCCGAGTTTTGATGTCACAATGCTCCCTTAGGCAGTTCACAGTCAAGGGTCCGTCACCACGGTGACCAGTGCAGAGTTATGATGTCACAATGCCCCGTTAATCAGATCACAGACAAGGGTCTGTCACCTAGGTGACTCGTGCAGTGTTATGATGTCACAATGCCCCCTTAGGCAGATCACAGACTAGGGCCTGTCACTTTGGGGACCCATGCAGAGTTATGATGTCCCAGAGCACCCTAGGCACACCACAGACAAGGGACTGTCACCTGGGTGCCCAGTATAGAGTTATGATGTCACAATGCCCCCTTAGGCAGATCACCGAGAAGGGTCTGTCACCTGGGTGACCAGTGCAGAGTTATGACGTCACAATGCCCCCTTAGGCAGAACACAGACAACGGTCTGTCAGCTGAGTGACCAGTGCAAAGTTATGATGTCACAATGCCCCCTTAGGCAGATCACAGGCAATGGTCTGTCACCTGGGTGACCAGTGCACAGTTATGATGTCACAGTGACTACTTAAGAAGATCAGAGACATGGGTCTGTCACCAGGGTGACCAGTGCAGAATTATGATGTTACAATGCACCCTTTGGCAGATCACAGACAAGGGTCTGTCACCTGGGTGACCCGTGCAGAGTTATGATGTCACAATACCCCCTTAGACAGATCAAAGACAAGGGTCTGTCACCTGGCTGCCCAGTGCAGAGTTATGAAGTCACAATGTCCACTTAGGCAGATCACAGACAAGGGTGTGTCACCTCGGTGACCCATGCAGAGTTATGTGGTCAGAATGCCCCCTTAGGCAGATCAGAGACAAGGGTCTTTCACCTGGGTGACCAATGCAGATTTATGATGTCACAATGGCCCCTTAGGCAGATCACAGACAAGGATTCATCACCTGGGTGACCAGTGCACAGTTATGATGTCACAATGTCCCCTTAGGCAGATCACAGACAAGGGTCTGTCACCACGGTGACCAGTGCAGAGTTATGGTGTCACACTGCACCTTTAGGCAGATCACAGAAAGGGGTCTGTCACCTGGGTGACCAGTGCAGAATTACGATGTCACAATACCCCTTAGGCATATCACAGACATGGGTCTGTCACCTTGGTCACCAGTGCGGAGTTATGATGTCACAATGCCCCCTTAGGCATATCACAGACAAGGGCCTGTCACCTCGGTGACCAGTGCAGAGTTATGATGTCACAAAGCCCCTTTAGGCAGATCAAAGACAAGGATCTGTGACCTGGGTGTCCATTGCAGAGTTATGATGTCACAATGCCCCTTAGGCAGCTCACAGACAAGGGTCTGTCTCCTGGGTGACCAGCGCAGCGTTATGATGTCACAATGCCCCCTTAGGTAGATCACAGACAAGGGTCAGTCACCACGGTGACCAGTGCAGAGTTATGATGTCACAATGACCCTTTAGGCAGATCACAGACAAGGGTCACTCACGTGGGTGACCAGTGCAGAGTTATGATGTCACAGTGCCCCCTTAGGCAGATCACAGACAAGGGCCTGTCACCTGGGTTACCAGTGCAGGGTCATGATGTCACAATGCCCCCTTGGGCAGTTCACAGACAACGGTCTGTCACCTGGGTGACAAGTGCAGAATTATGACTTCACAATGCCCCCTTAGGCAGATCGCAGACAAGGGTCTGTCACCTGGGTGACCAGTGCAGAGTTATGATGTCACAATGCCCCCTTAGGCAGATCACAGACAAGGGTCTTTCAACTGGGTGACCAGTGCAGAGTTATGATGTCACAATGCCCCCTTAGGCAGATCACAGACAAGGGTCTGTCACCTGGGTGACCAGTGCACAGTTATGATGTCACAATGCCCCCTTAGGCAGATCACAGACAAGGGCCTGTCACCTGGGTTACCAGTGCAGGGTCATGATGTCACAATGCCCCCTTGGGCAGTTCACAGACAACGGTCTGTCACCTGGGTGACAAGTGCAGAATTATGACTTCACAATGCCCCCTTAGGCAGATCGCAGACAAGGGTCTGTCACCTGGGTGACCAGTGCAGATTTATGATGTCACAATGGCCCCTTAGGCAGATCACAGACAAGGGTCTGCCACCACGGTGACCAGTGCAGAGTTATGATGTCACAATGCACCCTTAGGCAGATCACAGACAAGCGTCTGTCACCTGGATGCCCAGTGCAGAGTTATGATGTCACATTGCCCCCTTAAGCAGATCTCAGACAAGGGTGTTTCACTTGAGTGACCCATGCAGAGTTATGATGACACAATGCCCCCTTAGGCAGATCACAGACAAGCGTCTGTCACCTGGGTTACCCGTGCGGTGTTATGATGTCACAATTTCCCCTTAGGCAGATCACAGACAAGGGCCTGTCACCTGGGTGACCCGTGCATTGTTGTGATGTCACAATGCCCCCTTAAGCAGATCCCAAACAAGGGCCTGTCACCTGGGTGACCATTGCAGAGTTATGACGTCACAATGCTCCCTTAGGCAGATCACGGACAAGGGTCTGTCACCAGGGTGACCTGTGCAGAGTTATGATGTCACAATGACCCATTAGCCTGATCACAGGCAAGGGTCTGTCACCTGTGTGACCAGTGCATAGTTATGATGTCACAATGCCCCCTTAGGCAGATCACAGACAAAGGGCTGTCACCTGGGTGACCAGTGCAGAGTTATGATGTCACAATTCCCCCTTAGGCAGATCAAAGGCAAGGGTCTGTCACCTGGGTGTCCAGTGCAGAGTAATGATGTCACAATGCCCCCTCAGGCAGATCACAGACAAGGGTCTATCACCTGGTTTACCAGTGCAGAGTTATGATGTCACAATGCCCCCTTAGGCAGATGACAGACAAGGGTCTGTCTCCTGGGTGCCCAGTGCAGTGTTATCATGTCACAATGCCCCCTTAGGCAGATCACAGACAAGGGCCTGTCACCTGGGTGACCACTGCAGAGTTATGATGTCACAATGCTCCCTTAGGCAGATCAAAGACAGGGGTCTGTTACCTGGGTGTCCAGTGCAGAGTTATGAGGTCACAACGCCCCCTTAGGCAGATCACCGACAAGGGTCTGTCTCCTTGGTGCCCAGTGCAGTGTGATCATGTCACAATGCCCCCTTCAGCAGATCACAGACAAGGGTCTGTCACCTGGGTGACCAGTGCAGAGTTATGATGGCATAATGCCCCCTTAGGCAGATAACGGACAAGTGTCTGTCACCAGGGTGACCAGTGCAGAGTTATGATGTCACAATACCCCCTTAGGCAGATCACAGACAAGGGCCTGTCACCTTGGTGACCAGTGCACAGTTATGATGTCACAATGCCCCCTTAGGCAGATCACAGACAAGGGCCTGTCACCTGGGTGACCAGCGCAGAGTTATGATGTCACAATTACCCCTTAGGCAGATCACAGAGAAGGGTCTGTCACCTGTGTGACCAGCGCAGAGTTATGATGACACAATGCCCCCTTAGGCAGATCACAGACAAGGGCCTGTCACCTGAGTGACCAGCGCAGAGTTATGATGTCACATTGACCCCATAGGCAGATCACAGACCGTGGTCTGTCACCTCGGTGACCCGTGCAGAGTTATGATGCCACAATGCCCCCTTAGGCAGATCACAGACAAGGGGCTGTCAACTGGGTGCCCAGTGCAGACTTATGATGTCACAATGCCTCCTTAGGCAGATCACAGACAAGTGCCTGTCACCTGGGTGACCAGTGCAGATTTATTATGTTACAATGACCCCTTAGGCAGATCACAGACAAGGGCCTGACACATGGGTGACCCGAGCAGAGTTATGATGTCACAATGCCCCCTTAGGCAGATCACAGACAAGGGTCTGTCACCTGGGTGCCCCATGCAGAGTTATGATGTCACAATGCCCGCTTACGCAGATCAAAGACAAGTGTCTGCCACCTCGGTGACCAGTGAAGGGTTATGATGTCACAATGCCCCCTTAGGCGGTTCACAGACAAGGGTCTGTCACCTGGGTGACTAGTGCAGAGATATGATGTCACAATGCCCCTTTTGGCAGATCACAGACAAGGGTCTGTCACCTGGGTGTCCCGTGCAGAGTTATGATGTTACAATGCCCCCTTAGGCAGATGAAAATCAAGGGTCTGTCACCTGGGTGACAAGTGCAGAGTTATGATGTCAGAATGCCCCCTTAGGCAGATCACAAACAAGGTTCTTTCACCTGGGTGACCAGTGCAGAGTTATGATGTCACAATGCCCCCTTAGGCAGATCACAGTCAAGGGTCAGCCACCTGGGTTACCAGTGCACAGTTATGATGTCACAATGCCCCCTTAGGCAGATCACAGAAAAGGGTCTCTCACCTGGGAGAGCAGTGCAGAATTATCATGTCACAATGCCCCCTTAGGCAGATCGCAGACATAAAATATCAAATTACACCCAATATATATTATATACTGTACATAAAACATCACAGTACACCAAATATATATTATACAGTGTACATAAAGTATCAAAGCACAACAAATATGTACTATATACTGTACATAAAATATCTAAGTACACCAAATATATATTATATACTGTACATAAAATATCGAAGTACACCAAATGCATATTATATACTGCACATAAAATATCAAAGTACACCAAATATACATTATATCCTGTAGATAAAATATCAAAGTACACCAAACGAATATTATTTACTGTACATTAAATATCAAAGTACTCCAAATATACACTATATAGTGTACATAAAGTATCCAAGTACACCACTTATATACTATATACCATATATAAAATATCAAGGTGCACCAAATATATATTATATAAGGTACATAAAGTATCCAAGAACACAAAATTTATCTTTATACTGTATATAATATATCCAAGTACAACAAAGATATATTGTATACTGTACATGAAGTATCAAAGTACACCAAATATACATTACATACTGTACATAAATTATCAAAGTACACCAAATGAATATTATATACTGTACATACAATATCAAAGTACACCAAATACATATCATATACTGTACATAAAATATCACAGAACACCAAATACATACTATATACTGTACATAAAATTTCAAAGTACACCAAATATACATTATATATTGTACATAAAATATCAAAGTACACCTAATATACATTATATGCTGTACATAATACATCAAAGTACACCAAAAATATATTATATGGAATACATAAAATATCAAAGTGCACCAAATGTATATTATATACTCTACATGAAATACAAAACAACACCTAACATATATTTTACACTGCATATAACATATCAAAGTACACCAAATATATATTATATACTGTACATAAAATATCAAAGTATACCAAATATATACTATATCCTGTACATAAAATATCAAAGTACACCAAATATATATTATATACTCTACATAAAATATCAAAGTACACCAAATATATGTTACATATTGTACATAAAACATCAAAGTACACTAAATATATATTATATACTGTACGTAAAATATCAAAGTACAACAAATATAGATTTTATACAGAATATAAAATATCAAAGTACTCCAAATACATATTATATACTCTACATATAATATCAAAGTAGAACAAATGTATCTTATATACTGTACAAAAAAGAACAAATTACACCAAATATGTATTATATACTAAACATAAAATATCAAAGTACACCAAACATATATTATACGCTGTACATAAAATATCATAGTACGGAAAATATATATTATATACTGTGCATAAAATATCAAAGTACACTAAATATATATTATATACTGCACACAAAATACGAAAGTACACCAAATATATGTTACATAATGTACATAAGATATCAAAGTATACCAATTATATATTATATACTCTACATAAAATATTAAAGTACACCAAATATTTTTTTGTACTGTACATAATATACCAAAGTACAACAAATGAATACTATATACCGTACATAAAATATGAAAGTACACCAAATATATGTATTATACTGTATAATAAAATATTACAGTAACCAAATATATAATATATACTGCACATATAATATAAAATTACACCAAATTTATATTATAAACTGTAAATAAAATATCAATCTACACCAAATATATATTATATACTGTACATAAAATATCAAAGTACACCAAATATATATTCTATGCTGTACATAAAACATCAAAGTACACCAAATATATATTATATACTGTACTTAAAATATCAAAGTACAAGTAATATACATTATATACTGTACATAAAATATCAAAGCACACCAAACATCTATTATATAGTATACATAAGGAATCAAAGTACAACAAATATATACTATATACTTTACATAAAGTATCTAAGTACACCAAATAAAAATTATACACTGTACATAAAATATCAAAGTACAAAAAATACATATTATATACTGCACATAAAATATCAAAGTACACCAAATATACATTATGTCCTGTAAATAAAATATCAAAGTACACCAAATGAATATTATATACTGTATATTAAACATCAAGTTACTCCAAATATACACTCTATAGTGTACAAAAAGTATCAAGGGTCTGTAACCACGGTGCCCAGTGCAGAGTTATGGTGTCACAATACCCCATTAGTCAGATCGCAGACAAGGGTCTGTCACCTGGGTGGCCACTGAAGAGTTATGATGTCACAATGCCCCCTTAGGCAGATAACAGACAAGGGTCTGTCACCTGGGTGAGCAGTACAGAGTTATGATGTCGCAATACACCCCTAGGCCGATCACAGACAGGGGTCTCTCACATGGGTGACCAGTGCAGAGTTATGATGTCAAAATGACCCCTTTGGCACATCACAGAAAAGGGCCTGTTACCTGGGTGCCCCGTGCAGAGTTATGATGTCACAATGCCGCCTTAGGCAGATCACCAATAAGGGCCTGTCACCTCTGTGCCAACTGCAGAGTTACGATGTCACAATGCCCCCTTAGGCAGTTCACAGACAAGGGCCTGTCACCTGGGTGTCCAGTGCAGAGTTATGAAGTCACAGTGACTACTGAAGAAGATCAGAGACATGGGTCTGTCACCAGGGTGACCAGTGCAGAATTATGATGTTACAATGCACCCTTTGGCAGATCACAGACAAGGGTCTGTCACCTGGGTGACCCGTGCAGAGTTATGAAGTCACAATACCCCCTTAGGCAGATCAAAGACAAGGGTCTGTCACCTGGGTGACCAGTGCAGAGTTATGAAGTCACAATGCCCACTTAGGCAGATCACAGACAAAGGTGTGTCTCCTCGGTGACCCATGCAGAGTTATGAGGTCAGAATGAACCCTTAGGCAGATCAGAGACAAGGGTCTTTCACCCGGGTGACCAATGCAGAGTTATGATGTCACAATGGCCCCTTAGGCAGATCACAGACAAGGGTCCATCACCTGGGTGACCAGTGCACAGTTATGATGTCACAATGTCCCCTTAGGCAGATCACAGACAAGTGTCTGTCACCACGGTGACCAGTGCAGAGTTATGGTGTCACACTGCCCCCTTAGGCAGATCACAGAAAGAGGTCTGTCACCTGGGTGACCAGTGCAGAATTACGATGTCACAATACCCCTTAGGCATATCACAGACATGGGTCTGTCACCTTGGTCACCAGTGCGGAGTTATGATGTCACAATGCCCCCTTAGGCAGATCACAGACAAGGGCCTGTCACCTCGGTGACCAGTGCAGAGTTATGATGTCACAAAGCCCCCTTAGGCAGCTCACAGACAAGGGTCTGTCACCTGGGTGACCAGTGGAGAATTATGATGTCACAATGCACCCTTAGGCAGATCACAGACAAAAGTCTGTCACCTGGGTGCCCAGTGCAGAGTTATGATGTCACAATGCCCCCTTAGGTAGATCTCAGACAAGGGTGTTTCACTTGGGTGACCCATGCAGAGTTATGATGACACAATGCCCCCTTAGGCAGATCACAGACAAGCGTCTGTCACCTGGGTTACCCGTGCAGTGTTATGATGTCACAATTTCCCCTTAGGCAGATCACAGACAATGGCCTGTCACCTGGGTAACCCGTGCACTGTTGTGATGTCACAATGCCCCCTTAAGCAGATCCCAAACAAGGGCCTGTCACCTGGGTGACCCATGCAGAGTTATGATGTCACAATGCAGCCTTAGATCACAGACAAGGTCCTGTCACCAGGGTTCCCAGTGCAGAGTTATAATGTCACAATGCCCCCTTAGGCAGATCAAAGGCAAGGGTCTGTCACCTGGGTGTCCAGTGCAGAGTTATGATGTCACAATGGCCCCATAGGCAGATCACAGAAAAGGGTCTGTAACCTGGTTGACCAGTGCAGAGTTATGATGTCACAATGCCCCCTTAGGCGGATCACAGACAAGGGTCTGTCTCTTGGGTGCCCAGTGCAGAGTTATGATGTCACAATGCCCACTTAGGCAGATCACAGACAAGGGCCAGTCACCTGGGTGACCAGTGCAGAGTTATGATGTCACAATGACCCCTTAGGCAGATCAAAGAGAGGGGTCTGTTATCTAGGTGGCCAGTGCCGAGGTTTGATGTCACAATGCACCCTTAGGCAGCTCACAGTCAAGGGTATGTCACCACGGTGACCAGTGCAGAGTTATGATGTCACAATGCCCCGTTAATCAGATCACAGACAAGGGTCTGTCACCTGGGTGACTCGTGCAGTGTTATGATGTCACAATGCCCCCTTAGGCAGATCACAGACAAGGGCCTGTCACCTTGGGGACCCGTGCAGAGTTATGATGTCCCAGAGCACCCTAGGCACATCACAGACAAGGGACTGTCACCTGGGTGCCCAGTATAGAGTTATGATGTCACAATGCCCCGTTAGGCAAATCACCGAGAAGGGTCTGTCACCTGGGTGACCAGTGCAGAGTTATGATGTCACAAATCCCCTTAGGCAGATCACAGACAAGGGTCTGTCACCTGGGTGACCAGTACAGAGTTCTGATGTCACAATGCCCCTTAGGCAGATCACAGACAAGGGTCTGTCACCTGGGTAACCCGTGCAGAGTTATAACGTCACAATGCCCCTTTAGGCAGATCAAAGTCAAAGGTCTGTCACCTGGGTTACCCGTGCAGAGTTATGATGTCACAATGTCCCCTCAGGCAGACAACAGACAAGGGTCTGTGACCTGTGTGAGCAGTGCAAAGTTATGATGTCACAATGCCCCCCTAGGCAGATCACAGACAAGGGTCTCTGACCTGGGTGATGAGTGCAGTTATGATGTCACAATGCCCCCTTAGGCAGATCACAGACAAGGGCCTGTCACTTGGGTGCCCCGTGCAGAGTTATGATGTCACAGTGCCCCCTTAGGCAGATCACAGACAAGAGCCTGTCACCTGGGTGCCAAGTGCAGAGTCTTGGTGTCAAAATGACCCCATAGGCAGATCATAGACAAGGGCCTGTCACCTGGGTGCCCAGTGCAGAGTTATGATGTCAGAACGCCCCCTTAGGCAGATGACAGACAGTGGTCTGTCACCTTCGTGACCAATGCAGAGTTATGATGTCACAATGCCCCCTAAGGCAGATCACAGACAATGGTCTGCCACCTGCGTGACCAGTGCAGAGTTATGATGTCACAATGCCCCCTTAAGCAGATCACAGACAAGGGTCTGTCACCTGGGTGACCGGCGTAGAGGTATGATGTCAAAATGCCCCCTCAGGCAGATCACAGACAAGGGTCTGACACCAGGGTGACCCGTGCAGCGTTATAATGTCACATTGCCCCTTTAGGCAGATCACAGACAAGGGCCTGTCACCTTTGTGACCCGTGCAGAGTTATGGTGTCACAATGCCCCCTTAGGAAGATCACAGACAAGGGCCTGTCACCTGGGTACCCCATGCAGAGTTATGATGTCACAATGCCCCCTTAGGGAGATCACAGACAATGGCCTGTCAGCTGGGTGCCAAGTGCAGAGTTACTATGTCACAATGCCCCTTTAGGCATATTACAAACAAGGGCCTGTCACGTGGGTGATCAGTGCAGAGTTATGATGTCACGATGCCCCCTTAGGCTCATCACAGACAGTGGCCTGTCACCTGGGTGACCAGTGCAGAGTTATGATGTCACAATGCCCCCTCAGACAGATCACGGACAAGGGTCTGACACCAGGGTGACCCGTGCCGAGTTATGATGTCTCAATACCACCTGAGGCAGATCACAGACAAGGTTCTGTCACCTGGGTGACCAGTACAGAGTTATGATGTCATATTGCCCCCTTAACCAGATCACAGACAAGGGTCTGTCACCTGGGTGACCCGTGCAGAGCTACGATGTCACAATGCCCCCTTAGGCAGATCACAGACAAGTCTCTCTCAATTGGGTGACGAGTGTACAGTTATGATGCCACAATTTCCCCTTAGGCAGATCACAGACAAGGGCCTGTCACCTGGGTGCCCAGTGTAGACTTATGATGTCACAATGCCCCCATAGACAGATCAGAGAGCAGGGTCTGTCACCTGGGTGACCAGTGCAGAATTATGATGTCACAATGCCCCCTTAGGCAGATCAGAGAAAAGGGTCTGTAACCACGGTGCCCAGTGCAGAGTTATGGTGTCACAATACCCCATTAGTCAGATCGCAGACAAGGGTCTGTCACCTGGGTGACCACTGAAGAGTTATGATGTCACAATGCCCCCTTAGGCAGATAACAGACAAGGGTCTGTCACCTGGGTGAGCAGTACAGAGTTATGATGTCGCAATACACCCCTAGGCCGATCACAGACAGGGGTCTCTCACATGGGTGACCAGTGCAGAGTTATGATGTCAAAATGACCCCTTTGGCACATCACAGAAAAGGGCCTGTTACCTGGGTGCCCCGTGCAGAGTTATGATGTCACAATGCCGCCTTAGGCAGATCACCAATAAGGGCCTGTCACCTCTGTGCCAACTGCAGAGTTACGATGTCACAATGCCCCCTTAGGCAGTTCACAGACAAGGGCCTGTCACCTGGGTGTCCAGTGCAGAGTTATGAAGTCACAGTGACTACTGAAGAAGATCAGAGACATGGGTCTGTCACCAGGGTGACCAGTGCAGAATTATGATGTTACAATGCACCCTTTGGCAGATCACAGACAAGGGTCTGTCACCTGGGTGACCCGTGCAGAGTTATGAAGTCACAATACCCCCTTAGGCAGATCAAAGACAAGGGTCTGTCACCTGGGTGACCAGTGCAGAGTTATGAAGTCACAATGCCCACTTAGGCAGATCACAGACAAAGGTGTGTCTCCTCGGTGACCCATGCAGAGTTATGAGGTCAGAATGAACCCTTAGGCAGATCAGAGACAAGGGTCTTTCACCCGGGTGACCAATGCAGAGTTATGATGTCACAATGGCCCCTTAGGCAGATCACAGACAAGGGTCCATCACCTGGGTGACCAGTGCACAGTTATGATGTCACAATGTCCCCTTAGGCAGATCACAGACAAGTGTCTGTCACCACGGTGACCAGTGCAGAGTTATGGTGTCACACTGCCCCCTTAGGCAGATCACAGAAAGAGGTCTGTCACCTGGGTGACCAGTGCAGAATTACGATGTCACAATACCCCTTAGGCATATCACAGACATGGGTCTGTCACCTTGGTCACCAGTGCGGAGTTATGATGTCACAATGCCCCCTTAGGCAGATCACAGACAAGGGCCTGTCACCTCGGTGACCAGTGCAGAGTTATGATGTCACAAAGCCCCCTTAGGCAGCTCACAGACAAGGGTCTGTCACCTGGGTGACCAGTGGAGAATTATGATGTCACAATGCACCCTTAGGCAGATCACAGACAAAAGTCTGTCACCTGGGTGCCCAGTGCAGAGTTATGATGTCACAATGCCCCCTTAGGTAGATCTCAGACAAGGGTGTTTCACTTGGGTGACCCATGCAGAGTTATGATGACACAATGCCCCCTTAGGCAGATCACAGACAAGCGTCTGTCACCTGGGTTACCCGTGCAGTGTTATGATGTCACAATTTCCCCTTAGGCAGATCACAGACAATGGCCTGTCACCTGGGTAACCCGTGCACTGTTGTGATGTCACAATGCCCCCTTAAGCAGATCCCAAACAAGGGCCTGTCACCTGGGTGACCCATGCAGAGTTATGATGTCACAATGCAGCCTTAGATCACAGACAAGGTCCTGTCACCAGGGTTCCCAGTGCAGAGTTATAATGTCACAATGCCCCCTTAGGCAGATCAAAGGCAAGGGTCTGTCACCTGGGTGTCCAGTGCAGAGTAATGATGTCACAATGGCCCCATAGGCAGATCACAGAAAAGGGTCTGTAACCTGGTTGACCAGTGCAGAGTTATGATGTCACAATGCCCCCTTAGGCGGATCACAGACAAGGGTCTGTCTCTTGGGTGCCCAGTGCAGAGTTATGATGTCACAATGCCCCCTTAGGCAGATCACAGAAAAGGGTCTGTAACCTGGTTGACCAGTGCAGAGTTATGATGTCACAATGCCCCCTTAGGCGGATCACAGACAAGGGTCTGTCTCTTGGGTGCCCAGTGCAGAGTTATGATGTCACAATGCCCACTTAGGCAGATCACAGACAAGGGCCAGTCACCTGGGTGACCAGTGCAGAGTTATGATGTCACAATGACCCCTTAGGCAGATCAAAGAGAGGGGTCTGTTATCTAGGTGGCCAGTGCCGAGGTTTGATGTCACAATGCACCCTTAGGCAGCTCACAGTCAAGGGTATGTCACCACGGTGACCAGTGCAGAGTTATGATGTCACAATGCCCCGTTAATCAGATCACAGACAAGGGTCTGTCACCTGGGTGACTCGTGCAGTGTTATGATGTCACAATGCCCCCTTAGGCAGATCACAGACAAGGGCCTGTCACCTTGGGGACCCGTGCAGAGTTATGATGTCCCAGAGCACCCTAGGCACATCACAGACAAGGGACTGTCACCTGGGTGCCCAGTATAGAGTTATGATGTCACAATGCCCCGTTAGGCAAATCACCGAGAAGGGTCTGTCACCTGGGTGACCAGTGCAGAGTTATGATGTCACAAATCCCCTTAGGCAGATCACAGACAAGGGTCTGTCACCTGGGTGACCAGTACAGAGTTCTGATGTCACAATGCCCCTTAGGCAGATCACAGACAAGGGTCTGTCACCTGGGTAACCCGTGCAGAGTTATAACGTCACAATGCCCCTTTAGGCAGATCAAAGTCAAAGGTCTGTCACCTGGGTTACCCGTGCAGAGTTATGATGTCACAATGTCCCCTCAGGCAGACAACAGACAAGGGTCTGTGACCTGTGTGAGCAGTGCAAAGTTATGATGTCACAATGCCCCCCTAGGCAGATCACAGACAAGGGTCTCTGACCTGGGTGATGAGTGCAGTTATGATGTCACAATGCCCCCTTAGGCAGATCACAGACAAGGGCCTGTCACTTGGGTGCCCCGTGCAGAGTTATGATGTCACAGTGCCCCCTTAGGCAGATCACAGACAAGAGCCTGTCACCTGGGTGCCAAGTGCAGAGTTTTGGTGTCAAAATGACCCCATAGGCAGATCATAGACAAGGGCCTGTCACCTGGGTGCCCAGTGCAGAGTTATGATGTCAGAACGCCCCCTTAGGCAGATGACAGACAGTGGTCTGTCACCTTCGTGACCAATGCAGAGTTATGATGTCACAATGCCCCCTAAGGCAGATCACAGACAATGGTCTGCCACCTGCGTGACCAGTGCAGAGTTATGATGTCACAATGCCCCCTAAAGCAGATCACAGACAAGGGTCTGTCACCTGGGTGACCGGCGTAGAGGTATGATGTCAAAATGCCCCCTCAGGCAGATCACAGACAAGGGTCTGACACCAGGGTGACCCGTGCAGCGTTATAATGTCACATTGCCCCTTTAGGCAGATCACAGACAAGGGCCTGTCACCTTTGTGACCCGTGCAGAGTTATGGTGTCACAATGCCCCCTTAGGAAGATCACAGACAAGGGCCTGTCACCTGGGTACCCCATGCAGAGTTATGATGTCACAATGCCCCCTTAGGGAGATCACAGACAATGGCCTGTCAGCTGGGTGCCAAGTGCAGAGTTACTATGTCACAATGCCCCTTTAGGCATATTACAAACAAGGGCCTGTCACGTGGGTGATCAGTGCAGAGTTATGATGTCACGATGCCCCCTTAGGCAGATCAAAGAGAGGGGTCTGTTATCTAGGTGGCCAGTGCCGAGGTTTGATGTCACAAAGCCCCCTTAGGCAGCTCACAGACAAGGGTCTGTCACCTGGGTGACCAGTGGAGAATTATGATGTCACAATGCACCCTTAGGCAGATCACAGACAAAAGTCTGTCACCTGGGTGCCCAGTGCAGAGTTATGATGTCACAATGCCCCCTTAGGTAGATCTCAGACAAGGGTGTTTCACTTGGGTGACCCATGCAGAGTTATGATGACACAATGCCCCCTTAGGCAGATCACAGACAAGCGTCTGTCACCTGGGTTACCCGTGCAGTGTTATGATGTCACAATTTCCCCTTAGGCAGATCACAGACAATGGCCTGTCACCTGGGTAACCCGTGCACTGTTGTGATGTCACAATGCCCCCTTAAGCAGATCCCAAACAAGGGCCTGTCACCTGGGTGACCCATGCAGAGTTATGATGTCACAATGCAGCCTTAGATCACAGACAAGGTCCTGTCACCAGGGTTCCCAGTGCAGAGTTATAATGTCACAATGCCCCCTTAGGCAGATCAAAGGCAAGGGTCTGTCACCTGGGTGTCCAGTGCAGAGTTATGATGTCACAATGGCCCCATAGGCAGATCACAGAAAAGGGTCTGTAACCTGGTTGACCAGTGCAGAGTTATGATGTCACAATGCCCCCTTAGGCGGATCACAGACAAGGGTCTGTCTCTTGGGTGCCCAGTGCAGAGTTATGATGTCACAATGCCCACTTAGGCAGATCACAGACAAGGGCCAGTCACCTGGGTGACCAGTGCAGAGTTATGATGTCACAATGACCCCTTAGGCAGATCAAAGAGAGGGGTCTGTTATCTAGGTGGCCAGTGCCGAGGTTTGATGTCACAATGCACCCTTAGGCAGCTCACAGTCAAGGGTATGTCACCACGGTGACCAGTGCAGAGTTATGATGTCACAATGCCCCGTTAATCAGATCACAGACAAGGGTCTGTCACCTGGGTGACTCGTGCAGTGTTATGATGTCACAATGCCCCCTTAGGCAGATCACAGACAAGGGCCTGTCACCTTGGGGACCCGTGCAGAGTTATGATGTCCCAGAGCACCCTAGGCACATCACAGACAAGGGACTGTCACCTGGGTGCCCAGTATAGAGTTATGATGTCACAATGCCCCGTTAGGCAAATCACCGAGAAGGGTCTGTCACCTGGGTGACCAGTGCAGAGTTATGATGTCACAAATCCCCTTAGGCAGATCACAGACAAGGGTCTGTCACCTGGGTGACCAGTACAGAGTTCTGATGTCACAATGCCCCTTAGGCAGATCACAGACAAGGGTCTGTCACCTGGGTAACCCGTGCAGAGTTATAACGTCACAATGCCCCTTTAGGCAGATCAAAGTCAAAGGTCTGTCACCTGGGTTACCCGTGCAGAGTTATGATGTCACAATGTCCCCTCAGGCAGACAACAGACAAGGGTCTGTGACCTGTGTGAGCAGTGCAAAGTTATGATGTCACAATGCCCCCCTAGGCAGATCACAGACAAGGGTCTCTGACCTGGGTGATGAGTGCAGTTATGATGTCACAATGCCCCCTTAGGCAGATCACAGACAAGGGCCTGTCACTTGGGTGCCCCGTGCAGAGTTATGATGTCACAGTGCCCCCTTAGGCAGATCACAGACAAGAGCCTGTCACCTGGGTGCCAAGTGCAGAGTTTTGGTGTCAAAATGACCCCATAGGCAGATCATAGACAAGGGCCTGTCACCTGGGTGCCCAGTGCAGAGTTATGATGTCAGAACGCCCCCTTAGGCAGATGACAGACAGTGGTCTGTCACCTTCGTGACCAATGCAGAGTTATGATGTCACAATGCCCCCTAAGGCAGATCACAGACAATGGTCTGCCACCTGCGTGACCAGTGCAGAGTTATGATGTCACAATGCCCCCTAAAGCAGATCACAGACAAGGGTCTGTCACCTGGGTGACCGGCGTAGAGGTATGATGTCAAAATGCCCCCTCAGGCAGATCACAGACAAGGGTCTGACACCAGGGTGACCCGTGCAGCGTTATAATGTCACATTGCCCCTTTAGGCAGATCACAGACAAGGGCCTGTCACCTTTGTGACCCGTGCAGAGTTATGGTGTCACAATGCCCCCTTAGGAAGATCACAGACAAGGGCCTGTCACCTGGGTACCCCATGCAGAGTTATGATGTCACAATGCCCCCTTAGGGAGATCACAGACAATGGCCTGTCAGCTGGGTGCCAAGTGCAGAGTTACTATGTCACAATGCCCCTTTAGGCATATTACAAACAAGGGCCTGTCACGTGGGTGATCAGTGCAGAGTTATGATGTCACGATGCCCCCTTAGGCAGATCAAAGAGAGGGGTCTGTTATCTAGGTGGCCAGTGCCGAGGTTTGATGTCACAAAGCCCCCTTAGGCAGCTCACAGACAAGGGTCTGTCACCTGGGTGACCAGTGGAGAATTATGATGTCACAATGCACCCTTAGGCAGATCACAGACAAAAGTCTGTCACCTGGGTGCCCAGTGCAGAGTTATGATGTCACAATGCCCCCTTAGGTAGATCTCAGACAAGGGTGTTTCACTTGGGTGACCCATGCAGAGTTATGATGACACAATGCCCCCTTAGGCAGATCACAGACAAGCGTCTGTCACCTGGGTTACCCGTGCAGTGTTATGATGTCACAATTTCCCCTTAGGCAGATCACAGACAATGGCCTGTCACCTGGGTAACCCGTGCACTGTTGTGATGTCACAATGCCCCCTTAAGCAGATCCCAAACAAGGGCCTGTCACCTGGGTGACCCATGCAGAGTTATGATGTCACAATGCAGCCTTAGATCACAGACAAGGTCCTGTCACCAGGGTTCCCAGTGCAGAGTTATAATGTCACAATGCCCCCTTAGGCAGATCAAAGGCAAGGGTCTGTCACCTGGGTGTCCAGTGCAGAGTTATGATGTCACAATGGCCCCATAGGCAGATCACAGAAAAGGGTCTGTAACCTGGTTGACCAGTGCAGAGTTATGATGTCACAATGCCCCCTTAGGCGGATCACAGACAAGGGTCTGTCTCTTGGGTGCCCAGTGCAGAGTTATGATGTCACAATGCCCACTTAGGCAGATCACAGACAAGGGCCAGTCACCTGGGTGACCAGTGCAGAGTTATGATGTCACAATGACCCCTTAGGCAGATCAAAGAGAGGGGTCTGTTATCTAGGTGGCCAGTGCCGAGGTTTGATGTCACAATGCACCCTTAGGCAGCTCACAGTCAAGGGTATGTCACCACGGTGACCAGTGCAGAGTTATGATGTCACAATGCCCCGTTAATCAGATCACAGACAAGGGTCTGTCACCTGGGTGACTCGTGCAGTGTTATGATGTCACAATGCCCCCTTAGGCAGATCACAGACAAGGGCCTGTCACCTTGGGGACCCGTGCAGAGTTATGATGTCCCAGAGCACCCTAGGCACATCACAGACAAGGGACTGTCACCTGGGTGCCCAGTATAGAGTTATGATGTCACAATGCCCCGTTAGGCAAATCACCGAGAAGGGTCTGTCACCTGGGTGACCAGTGCAGAGTTATGATGTCACAAATCCCCTTAGGCAGATCACAGACAAGGGTCTGTCACCTGGGTGACCAGTACAGAGTTCTGATGTCACAATGCCCCTTAGGCAGATCACAGACAAGGGTCTGTCACCTGGGTAACCCGTGCAGAGTTATAACGTCACAATGCCCCTTTAGGCAGATCAAAGTCAAAGGTCTGTCACCTGGGTTACCCGTGCAGAGTTATGATGTCACAATGTCCCCTCAGGCAGACAACAGACAAGGGTCTGTGACCTGTGTGAGCAGTGCAAAGTTATGATGTCACAATGCCCCCCTAGGCAGATCACAGACAAGGGTCTCTGACCTGGGTGATGAGTGCAGTTATGATGTCACAATGCCCCCTTAGGCAGATCACAGACAAGGGCCTGTCACTTGGGTGCCCCGTGCAGAGTTATGATGTCACAGTGCCCCCTTAGGCAGATCACAGACAAGAGCCTGTCACCTGGGTGCCAAGTGCAGAGTTTTGGTGTCAAAATGACCCCATAGGCAGATCATAGACAAGGGCCTGTCACCTGGGTGCCCAGTGCAGAGTTATGATGTCAGAACGCCCCCTTAGGCAGATGACAGACAGTGGTCTGTCACCTTCGTGACCAATGCAGAGTTATGATGTCACAATGCCCCCTAAGGCAGATCACAGACAATGGTCTGCCACCTGCGTGACCAGTGCAGAGTTATGATGTCACAATGCCCCCTTAAGCAGATCACAGACAAGGGTCTGTCACCTGGGTGACCGGCGTAGAGGTATGATGTCAAAATGCCCCCTCAGGCAGATCACAGACAAGGGTCTGACACCAGGGTGACCCGTGCAGCGTTATAATGTCACATTGCCCCTTTAGGCAGATCACAGACAAGGGCCTGTCACCTTTGTGACCCGTGCAGAGTTATGGTGTCACAATGCCCCCTTAGGAAGATCACAGACAAGGGCCTGTCACCTGGGTACCCCATGCAGAGTTATGATGTCACAATGCCCCCTTAGGGAGATCACAGACAATGGCCTGTCAGCTGGGTGCCAAGTGCAGAGTTACTATGTCACAATGCCCCTTTAGGCATATTACAAACAAGGGCCTGTCACGTGGGTGATCAGTGCAGAGTTATGATGTCACGATGCCCCCTTAGGCTCATCACAGACAGTGGCCTGTCACCTGGGTGACCAGTGCAGAGTTATGATGTCACAATGCCCCCTCAGACAGATCACGGACAAGGGTCTGACACCAGGGTGACCCGTGCCGAGTTATGATGTCTCAATACCACCTGAGGCAGATCACAGACAAGGTTCTGTCACCTGGGTGACCAGTACAGAGTTATGATGTCATATTGCCCCCTTAAGCAGATCACAGACAAGGGTCTGTCACCTGGGTGACCCGTGCAGAGCTACGATGTCACAATGCCCCCTTAGGCAGATCACAGACAAGTCTCTCTCAATTGGGTGACGAGTGTACAGTTATGATGTCACAATTTCCCCTTAGGCAGATCACAGACAAGGGCCTGTCACCTGGGTGCCCAGTGTAGACTTATGATGTCACAATGCCCCCATAGACAGATCAGAGAGCAGGGTCTGTCACCTGGGTGACCAGTGCAGAATTATGATGTCACAATGCCCCCTTAGGCAGATCAGAGAAAAGGGTCTGTAACCACGGTGCCCAGTGCAGAGTTATGGTGTCACAATACCCCATTAGTCAGATCGCAGACAAGGGTCTGTCACCTGGGTGACCACTGAAGAGTTATGATGTCACAATGCCCCCTTAGGCAGATAACAGACAAGGGTCTGTCACCTGGGTGAGCAGTACAGAGTTATGATGTCGCAATACACCCCTAGGCCGATCACAGACAGGGGTCTCTCACATGGGTGACCAGTGCAGAGTTATGATGTCAAAATGACCCCTTTGGCACATCACAGAAAAGGGCCTGTTACCTGGGTGCCCCGTGCAGAGTTATGATGTCACAATGCCGCCTTAGGCAGATCACCAATAAGGGCCTGTCACCTCTGTGCCAACTGCAGAGTTACGATGTCACAATGCCCCCTTAGGCAGTTCACAGACAAGGGCCTGTCACCTGGGTGTCCAGTGCAGAGTTATGAAGTCACAAAGCCCAGTTAGGCAGATCACAGACAAGGGTCTGTCACCTGGGTGACCAGTGCAGAGTTATGACGTCACAATGCCCCCTTAGGCAGAACACAGACAAGGGTCTGTCACCTGGGTGACCAGTGCAGAGTTATGATGTCACAATGACTACTTAAGAAGATCAAAGACAAGGGTCTGTCACCAGGGTGACCAGTGCAGAATTATGACGTTACAATGCACCCTTTGGCAGATCACAGACAAGGGTCTGTCACCTGGGTGACCCATGCAGATTTATGATGTCACAATGCCCCCTTATGCAGATCACAGACAAGGGTCTGTCACCTGGGTGACCAGTGCAGAGTTATGATGTCACAATTGCCCCTTAGGCAGATCTCAGACAAGGGTCCGTCACCTGGGTTACAATTGCACAGATATGATGTCACAATGCCCCCTTAGGCAGATCACAGACAAGGGTCTGTAACCACGGTGACCAGTGCAGAGTTAAGATGCAACAATGCCCCCTTACGCAGAACACAGACAAGGGTCTGTCACCTGGGTGACCAGTGCAGAGGTATGATGTCACAATGCCCCCTTAGGCAAATAACGGACAAGGCTCTGTCACCAGGGTGAACAGTGCAGAGTTATGAAGTCACAATCTCAGTTAGGCAGATCACGGACAAGGGTCTGTCACCTGGGTGACCTGTGCAGAGTTATGATGTCACAATGACCCATTAGCCTGATCACAGGCAAGGGTCTGTCACCTGTGTGACCAGTGCATAGTTATGATGTCACAATGCCCCCTTAGGCAGATCACAGACAAAGGGCTGTCACCTGGGTGACCAGTGCAGAGTTATGATGTCACAATTCCCCCTTAGGCAGATCAAAGCCAAGGGTCTGTCACCTGGGTGTCCAGTGCAGAGTAATGATGTCACAATGCCCCCTCAGGCAGATCACAGACAAGGGTCTATCACCTGGTTTACCAGTGCAGAGTTATGATGTCACAATGCCCCCTTAGGCAGATGACAGACAAGGGTCTGTCTCCTGGGTGCCCAGTGCAGTGTTATCATGTCACAATGCCCCCTTAGGCAGATCACAGACAAGGGCCTGTCACCTGGGTGACCATTGCAGAGTTATGATGTCACAATGCTCCCTTAGGCAGATCAAAGACAGGGGTCTGTTACCTGGGTGTCCAGTGCAGAGTTATGAGGTCACAACGCCCCCTTAGGCAGATCACCGACAAGGGTCTGTCTCCTTGGTGCCCAGTGCAGTGTGATCATGTCACAATGCCCCCTTCAGCAGATCACAGACAAGGGTCTGTCACCTGGGTGACCAGTGCAGAGTTATGATGGCATAATGCCCCCTTAGGCAGATAACGGACAAGTGTCTGTCACCAGGGTGACCAGTGCAGAGTTATGATGTCACAATACCCCCTTAGGCAGATCACAGACAAGGGCCTGTCACCTTGGTGACCAGTGCACAGTTATGATGTCACAATGCCCCCTTAGGCAGATCACAGACAAGGGCCTGTCACCTGGGTGACCAGCGCAGAGTTATGATGTCACAATTGCCCCTTAGGCAGATCACAGAGAAGGGTCTGTCACCTGTGTGACCAGCGCAGAGTTATGATGACACAATGCCCCCTTAGGCAGATCACAGACAAGGGCCTGTCACCTGAGTGACCAGCGCAGAGTTATGATGTCACATTGACCCCATAGGCAGATCACAGACCGTGGTCTGTCACCTCGGTGACCCGTGCAGAGTTATGATGCCACAATGCCCCCTTAGGCAGATCACAGACAAGGGCCTGTCAACTGGGTGCCCAGTGCAGACTTATGATGTCACAATGCCTCCTTAGGCAGATCACAGACAAGTGCCTGTCACCTGGGTGACCAGTGCAGATTTATTATGTTACAATGACCCCTTAGGCAGATCACAGACAAGGGCCTGACACATGGGTGACCCGAGCAGAGTTACGATGTCACAATGCCCCCTTAGGCAGATCACAGACAAGGGTCTGTCACCTGGGTGCCCCATGCAGAGTTATGATGTCACAATGCCCGCTTACGCAGATCAAAGACAAGTGTCTGCCACCTCGGTGACCAGTGAAGGGTTATGATGTCACAATGCCCCCTTAGGCGGTTCACAGACAAGGGTCTGTCACCTGGGTGACTAGTGCAGAGATATGATGTCACAATGCCCCTTTTGGCAGATCACAGACAAGGGTCTGTCACCTGGGTGTCCCGTGCAGAGTTATGATGTTACAATGCCCCCTTAGGCAGATGAAAATCAAGGGTCTGTCACCTGGGTGACAAGTGCAGAGTTATGATGTCAGAATGCCCCCTTAGGCAGATCACAAACAAGGTTCTTTCACCTGGGTGACCAGTGCAGAGTTATGATGTCACAATGCCCCCTTAGGCAGATCACAGTCAAGGGTCAGCCACCTGGGTTACCAGTGCACAGTTATGATGTCACAATGCCCCCTTAGGCAGATCACAGAAAAGGGTCTCTCACCTGGGAGAGCAGTGCAGAATTATCATGTCACAATGCCCCCTTAGGCAGATCGCAGACATAAAATATCAAATTACACCCAATATATATTATATACTGTACATAAAACATCACAGTACACCAAATATATATTATACAGTGTACATAAAGTATCAAAGCACAACAAATATGTACTATATACTGTACATAAAATATCTAAGTACACCAAATATATATTATATACTGTACATAAAATATCGAAGTACACCAAATGCATATTATATACTGCACATAAAATATCAAAGTACACCAAATATACATTATATCCTGTAGATAAAATATCAAAGTACACCAAACGAATATTATTTACTGTACATTAAATATCAAAGTACTCCAAATATACACTATATAGTGTACATAAAGTATCCAAGTACACCACTTATATACTATATACCATATATAAAATATCAAGGTGCACCAAATATATATTATATAAGGTACATAAAGTATCCAAGAACACAAAATTTATCTTATATACTGTATATAATATATCCAAGTACAACAAAGATATATTGTATACTGTACATGAAGTATCAAAGTACACCAAATATACATTACATACTGTACATAAATTATCAAAGTACACCAAATGAATATTATATACTGTACATACAATATCAAAGTACACCAAATACATATCATATACTGTACATAAAATATCACAGAACACCAAATACATACTATATACTGTACATAAAATTTCAAAGTACACCAAATATACATTATATATTGTACATAAAATATCAAAGTACACCTAATATACATTATATGCTGTACATAATACATCAAAGTACACCAAAAATATATTATATGGAATACATAAAATATCAAAGTGCACCAAATGTATATTATATACTCTACATGAAATACAAAACAACACCTAACATATATTTTACACTGCATATAACATATCAAAGTACACCAAATATATATTATATACTGTACATAAAATATCAAAGTATACCAAATATATACTATATCCTGTACATAAAATATCAAAGTACACCAAATATATATTATATACTCTACATAAAATATCAAAGTACACCAAATATATGTTACATATTGTACATAAAACATCAAAGTACACTAAATATATATTATATACTGTACGTAAAATATCAAAGTACAACAAATATAGATTTTATACAGAATATAAAATATCAAAGTACTCCAAATACATATTATATACTCTACATATAATATCAAAGTAGAACAAATGTATCTTATATACTGTACAAAAAAGAACAAATTACACCAAATATGTATTATATACTAAACATAAAATATCAAAGTACACCAAACATATATTATACGCTGTACATAAAATATCATAGTACGGAAAATATATATTATATACTGTGCATAAAATATCAAAGTACACTAAATATATATTATATACTGCACACAAAATACGAAAGTACACCAAATATATGTTACATAATGTACATAAGATATCAAAGTATACCAATTATATATTATATACTCTACATAAAATATTAAAGTACACCAAATATTTTTTTGTACTGTACATAATATACCAAAGTACAACAAATGAATACTATATACCGTACATAAAATATGAAAGTACACCAAATATATGTATTATACTGTATAATAAAATATTACAGTAACCAAATATATAATATATACTGCACATATAATATAAAATTACACCAAATTTATATTATACACTGTAAATAAAATATCAATCTACACCAAATATATATTATATACTGTACATAAAATATCAAAGTACACCAAATATATATTCTATGCTGTACATAAAACATCAAAGTACACCAAATATATATTATATACTGTACTTAAAATATCAAAGTACAAGTAATATACATTATATACTGTACATAAAATATCAAAGCACACCAAACATCTATTATATAGTGTACATAAGGAATCAAAGTACAACAAATATATACTATATACTTTACATAAAGTATCTAAGTACACCAAATAAAAATTATACACTGTACATAAAATATCAAAGTACAAAAAATACATATTATATACTGCACATAAAATATCAAAGTACACCAAATATACATTATGTCCTGTAAATAAAATATCAAAGTACACCAAATGAATATTATATACTGTATATTAAACATCAAGTTACTCCAAATATACACTCTATAGTGTACAAAAAGTATCAAGGGTCTGTAACCACGGTGCCCAGTGCAGAGTTATGCTGTCACAATACCCCATTAGTCAGATCGCAGACAAGGGTCTGTCACCTGGGTGGCCACTGAAGAGTTATGATGTCACAATGCCCCCTTAGGCAGATAACAGACAAGGGTCTGTCACCTGGGTGAGCAGTACAGAGTTATGATGTCGCAATACACCCCTAGGCCGATCACAGACAGGGGTCTCTCACATGGGTGACCAGTGCAGAGTTATGATGTCAAAATGACCCCTTTGGCACATCACAGAAAAGGGCCTGTTACCTGGGTGCCCCGTGCAGAGTTATGATGTCACAATGCCGCCTTAGGCAGATCACCAATAAGGGCCTGTCACCTCTGTGCCAACTGCAGAGTTACGATGTCACAATGCCCCCTTAGGCAGTTCACAGACAAGGGCCTGTCACCTGGGTGTCCAGTGCAGAGTTATGAAGTCACAGTGACTACTGAAGAAGATCAGAGACATGGGTCTGTCACCAGGGTGACCAGTGCAGAATTATGATGTTACAATGCACCCTTTGGCAGATCACAGACAAGGGTCTGTCACCTGGGTGACCCGTGCAGAGTTATGAAGTCACAATACCCCCTTAGGCAGATCAAAGACAAGGGTCTGTCACCTGGGTGACCAGTGCAGAGTTATGAAGTCACAATGCCCACTTAGGCAGATCACAGACAAAGGTGTGTCTCCTCGGTGACCCATGCAGAGTTATGAGGTCAGAATGAACCCTTAGGCAGATCAGAGACAAGGGTCTTTCACCCGGGTGACCAATGCAGAGTTATGATGTCACAATGGCCCCTTAGGCAGATCACAGACAAGGGTCCATCACCTGGGTGACCAGTGCACAGTTATGATGTCACAATGTCCCCTTAGGCAGATCACAGACAAGTGTCTGTCACCACGGTGACCAGTGCAGAGTTATGGTGTCACACTGCCCCCTTAGGCAGATCACAGAAAGAGGTCTGTCACCTGGGTGACCAGTGCAGAATTACGATGTCACAATACCCCTTAGGCATATCACAGACATGGGTCTGTCACCTTGGTCACCAGTGCGGAGTTATGATGTCACAATGCCCCCTTAGGCAGATCACAGACAAGGGCCTGTCACCTCGGTGACCAGTGCAGAGTTATGATGTCACAAAGCCCCCTTAGGCAGCTCACAGACAAGGGTCTGTCACCTGGGTGACCAGTGGAGAATTATGATGTCACAATGCACCCTTAGGCAGATCACAGACAAAAGTCTGTCACCTGGGTGCCCAGTGCAGAGTTATGATGTCACAATGCCCCCTTAGGTAGATCTCAGACAAGGGTGTTTCACTTGGGTGACCCATGCAGAGTTATGATGACACAATGCCCCCTTAGGCAGATCACAGACAAGCGTCTGTCACCTGGGTTACCCGTGCAGTGTTATGATGTCACAATTTCCCCTTAGGCAGATCACAGACAATGGCCTGTCACCTGGGTAACCCGTGCACTGTTGTGATGTCACAATGCCCCCTTAAGCAGATCCCAAACAAGGGCCTGTCACCTGGGTGACCCATGCAGAGTTATGATGTCACAATGCAGCCTTAGATCACAGACAAGGTCCTGTCACCAGGGTTCCCAGTGCAGAGTTATAATGTCACAATGCCCCCTTAGGCAGATCAAAGGCAAGGGTCTGTCACCTGGGTGTCCAGTGCAGAGTTATGATGTCACAATGGCCCCATAGGCAGATCACAGAAAAGGGTCTGTAACCTGGTTGACCAGTGCAGAGTTATGATGTCACAATGCCCCCTTAGGCGGATCACAGACAAGGGTCTGTCTCTTGGGTGCCCAGTGCAGAGTTATGATGTCACAATGCCCACTTAGGCAGATCACAGACAAGGGCCAGTCACCTGGGTGACCAGTGCAGAGTTATGATGTCACAATGACCCCTTAGGCAGATCAAAGAGAGGGGTCTGTTATCTAGGTGGCCAGTGCCGAGGTTTGATGTCACAATGCACCCTTAGGCAGCTCACAGTCAAGGGTATGTCACCACGGTGACCAGTGCAGAGTTATGATGTCACAATGCCCCGTTAATCAGATCACAGACAAGGGTCTGTCACCTGGGTGACTCGTGCAGTGTTATGATGTCACAATGCCCCCTTAGGCAGATCACAGACAAGGGCCTGTCACCTTGGGGACCCGTGCAGAGTTATGATGTCCCAGAGCACCCTAGGCACATCACAGACAAGGGACTGTCACCTGGGTGCCCAGTATAGAGTTATGATGTCACAATGCCCCGTTAGGCAAATCACCGAGAAGGGTCTGTCACCTGGGTGACCAGTGCAGAGTTATGATGTCACAAATCCCCTTAGGCAGATCACAGACAAGGGTCTGTCACCTGGGTGACCAGTACAGAGTTCTGATGTCACAATGCCCCTTAGGCAGATCACAGACAAGGGTCTGTCACCTGGGTAACCCGTGCAGAGTTATAACGTCACAATGCCCCTTTAGGCAGATCAAAGTCAAAGGTCTGTCACCTGGGTTACCCGTGCAGAGTTATGATGTCACAATGTCCCCTCAGGCAGACAACAGACAAGGGTCTGT
The DNA here is from genome assembly GCF_029281585.2 of Gorilla gorilla gorilla. Lineage (NCBI taxonomy): Eukaryota > Metazoa > Chordata > Mammalia > Primates > Hominidae > Gorilla > Gorilla gorilla. The sequence goes on from NC_073239.2 coordinate 62,735,953, forward strand.
GACCTGTGTGAGCAGTGCAAAGTTATGATGTCACAATGCCCCCCTAGGCAGATCACAGACAAGGGTCTCTGACCTGGGTGATGAGTGCAGTTATGATGTCACAATGCCCCCTTAGGCAGATCACAGACAAGGGCCTGTCACTTGGGTGCCCCGTGCAGAGTTATGATGTCACAGTGCCCCCTTAGGCAGATCACAGACAAGAGCCTGTCACCTGGGTGCCAAGTGCAGAGTTTTGGTGTCAAAATGACCCCATAGGCAGATCATAGACAAGGGCCTGTCACCTGGGTGCCCAGTGCAGAGTTATGATGTCAGAACGCCCCCTTAGGCAGATGACAGACAGTGGTCTGTCACCTTCGTGACCAATGCAGAGTTATGATGTCACAATGCCCCCTAAGGCAGATCACAGACAATGGTCTGCCACCTGCGTGACCAGTGCAGAGTTATGATGTCACAATGCCCCCTTAAGCAGATCACAGACAAGGGTCTGTCACCTGGGTGACCGGCGTAGAGGTATGATGTCAAAATGCCCCCTCAGGCAGATCACAGACAAGGGTCTGACACCAGGGTGACCCGTGCAGCGTTATAATGTCACATTGCCCCTTTAGGCAGATCACAGACAAGGGCCTGTCACCTTTGTGACCCGTGCAGAGTTATGGTGTCACAATGCCCCCTTAGGAAGATCACAGACAAGGGCCTGTCACCTGGGTACCCCATGCAGAGTTATGATGTCACAATGCCCCCTTAGGGAGATCACAGACAATGGCCTGTCAGCTGGGTGCCAAGTGCAGAGTTACTATGTCACAATGCCCCTTTAGGCATATTACAAACAAGGGCCTGTCACGTGGGTGATCAGTGCAGAGTTATGATGTCACGATGCCCCCTTAGGCTCATCACAGACAGTGGCCTGTCACCTGGGTGACCAGTGCAGAGTTATGATGTCACAATGCCCCCTCAGACAGATCACGGACAAGGGTCTGACACCAGGGTGACCCGTGCCGAGTTATGATGTCTCAATACCACCTGAGGCAGATCACAGACAAGGTTCTGTCACCTGGGTGACCAGTACAGAGTTATGATGTCATATTGCCCCCTTAAGCAGATCACAGACAAGGGTCTGTCACCTGGGTGACCCGTGCAGAGCTACGATGTCACAATGCCCCCTTAGGCAGATCACAGACAAGTCTCTCTCAATTGGGTGACGAGTGTACAGTTATGATGTCACAATTTCCCCTTAGGCAGATCACAGACAAGGGCCTGTCACCTGGGTGCCCAGTGTAGACTTATGATGTCACAATGCCCCCATAGACAGATCAGAGAGCAGGGTCTGTCACCTGGGTGACCAGTGCAGAATTATGATGTCACAATGCCCCCTTAGGCAGATCAGAGAAAAGGGTCTGTAACCACGGTGCCCAGTGCAGAGTTATGGTGTCACAATACCCCATTAGTCAGATCGCAGACAAGGGTCTGTCACCTGGGTGACCACTGAAGAGTTATGATGTCACAATGCCCCCTTAGGCAGATAACAGACAAGGGTCTGTCACCTGGGTGAGCAGTACAGAGTTATGATGTCGCAATACACCCCTAGGCCGATCACAGACAGGGGTCTCTCACATGGGTGACCAGTGCAGAGTTATGATGTCAAAATGACCCCTTTGGCACATCACAGAAAAGGGCCTGTTACCTGGGTGCCCCGTGCAGAGTTATGATGTCACAATGCCGCCTTAGGCAGATCACCAATAAGGGCCTGTCACCTCTGTGCCAACTGCAGAGTTACGATGTCACAATGCCCCCTTAGGCAGTTCACAGACAAGGGCCTGTCACCTGGGTGTCCAGTGCAGAGTTATGAAGTCACAAAGCCCAGTTAGGCAGATCACAGACAAGGGTCTGTCACCTGGGTGACCAGTGCAGAGTTATGACGTCACAATGCCCCCTTAGGCAGAACACAGACAAGGGTCTGTCACCTGGGTGACCAGTGCAGAGTTATGATGTCACAATGACTACTTAAGAAGATCAAAGACAAGGGTCTGTCACCAGGGTGACCAGTGCAGAATTATGACGTTACAATGCACCCTTTGGCAGATCACAGACAAGGGTCTGTCACCTGGGTGACCCATGCAGATTTATGATGTCACAATGCCCCCTTATGCAGATCACAGACAAGGGTCTGTCACCTGGGTGACCAGTGCAGAGTTATGATGTCACAATGCCCCCTTAGGCAGATCTCAGACAAGGGTCCGTCACCTGGGTTACAATTGCACAGATATGATGTCACAATGCCCCCTTAGGCAGATCACAGACAAGGGTCTGTCACCACGGTGACCAGTGCAGAGTTAAGATGCAACAATGCCCCCTTACGCAGAACACAGGCAAGGGTCTGTCACCTGGGTGACCAGTGCAGAGGTATGATGTCACAATGCCCCCTTAGGCAAATAACGGACAAGGCTCTGTCACCAGGGTGAACAGTGCAGAGTTATGAAGTCACAATCTCAGTTAGGCAGATCACGGACAAGGGTCTGTCACCTGGGTGACCAGTGCAGAGTTATGACGTCACAATGCCCCCTTAGGCAGAACACAGACAAGGGTCTGTCACCTGGGTGACCAGTGCAGAGTTATGATGTCACAATGCACCCTTAGGCAGATCACAGACAAGCGTCTGTCACCTGGATGCCCAGTGCAGAGTTATGATGTCACATTGCCCCCTTAAGCAGATCTCAGACAAGGGTGTTTCACTTGAGTGACCCATGCAGAGTTATGATGACACAATGCCCCCTTAGGCAGATCACAGACAAGCGTCTGTCACCTGGGTTACCCGTGCGGTGTTATGATGTCACAATTTCCCCTTAGGCAGATCACAGACAAGGGCCTGTCACCTGGGTGACCCGTGCATTGTTGTGATGTCACAATGCCCCCTTAAGCAGATCCCAAACAAGGGCCTGTCACCTGGGTGACCATTGCAGAGTTATGACGTCACAATGCCCCCTTAGGCAGATCACGGACAAGGGTCTGTCACCAGGGTGACCTGTGCAGAGTTATGATGTCACAATGACCCATTAGCCTGATCACAGGCAAGGGTCTGTCACCTGTGTGACCAGTGCATAGTTATGATGTCACAATGCCCCCTTAGGCAGATCACAGACAAAGGGCTGTCACCTGGGTGACCAGTGCAGAGTTATGATGTCACAATTCCCCCTTAGGCAGATCAAAGGCAAGGGTCTGTCACCTGGGTGTCCAGTGCAGAGTAATGATGTCACAATGCCCCCTCAGGCAGATCACAGACAAGGGTCTATCACCTGGTTTACCAGTGCAGAGTTATGATGTCACAATGCCCCCTTAGGCAGATGACAGACAAGGGTCTGTCTCCTGGGTGCCCAGTGCAGTGTTATCATGTCACAATGCCCCCTTAGGCAGATCACAGACAAGGGCCTGTCACCTGGGTGACCATTGCAGAGTTATGATGTCACAATGCTCCCTTAGGCAGATCAAAGACAGGGGTCTGTTACCTGGGTGTCCAGTGCAGAGTTATGAGGTCACAACGCCCCCTTAGGCAGATCACCGACAAGGGTCTGTCTCCTTGGTGCCCAGTGCAGTGTGATCATGTCACAATGCCCCCTTCAGCAGATCACAGACAAGGGTCTGTCACCTGGGTGACCAGTGCAGAGTTATGATGGCATAATGCCCCCTTAGGCAGATAACGGACAAGTGTCTGTCACCAGGGTGACCAGTGCAGAGTTATGATGTCACAATACCCCCTTAGGCAGATCACAGACAAGGGCCTGTCACCTTGGTGACCAGTGCACAGTTATGATGTCACAATGCCCCCTTAGGCAGATCACAGACAAGGGCCTGTCACCTGGGTGACCAGCGCAGAGTTATGATGTCACAATTGCCCCTTAGGCAGATCACAGAGAAGGGTCTGTCACCTGTGTGACCAGCGCAGAGTTATGATGACACAATGCCCCCTTAGGCAGATCACAGACAAGGGCCTGTCACCTGAGTGACCAGCGCAGAGTTATGATGTCACATTGACCCCATAGGCAGATCACAGACCGTGGTCTGTCACCTCGGTGACCCGTGCAGAGTTATGATGCCACAATGCCCCCTTAGGCAGATCACAGACAAGGGCCTGTCAACTGGGTGCCCAGTGCAGACTTATGATGTCACAATGCCTCCTTAGGCAGATCACAGACAAGTGCCTGTCACCTGGGTGACCAGTGCAGATTTATTATGTTACAATGACCCCTTAGGCAGATCACAGACAAGGGCCTGACACATGGGTGACCCGAGCAGAGTTACGATGTCACAATGCCCCCTTAGGCAGATCACAGACAAGGGTCTGTCACCTGGGTGCCCCATGCAGAGTTATGATGTCACAATGCCCGCTTACGCAGATCAAAGACAAGTGTCTGCCACCTCGGTGACCAGTGAAGGGTTATGATGTCACAATGCCCCCTTAGGCGGTTCACAGACAAGGGTCTGTCACCTGGGTGACTAGTGCAGAGATATGATGTCACAATGCCCCTTTTGGCAGATCACAGACAAGGGTCTGTCACCTGGGTGTCCCGTGCAGAGTTATGATGTTACAATGCCCCCTTAGGCAGATGAAAATCAAGGGTCTGTCACCTGGGTGACAAGTGCAGAGTTATGATGTCAGAATGCCCCCTTAGGCAGATCACAAACAAGGTTCTTTCACCTGGGTGACCAGTGCAGAGTTATGATGTCACAATGCCCCCTTAGGCAGATCACAGTCAAGGGTCAGCCACCTGGGTTACCAGTGCACAGTTATGATGTCACAATGCCCCCTTAGGCAGATCACAGAAAAGGGTCTCTCACCTGGGAGAGCAGTGCAGAATTATCATGTCACAATGCCCCCTTAGGCAGATCGCAGACATAAAATATCAAATTACACCCAATATATATTATATACTGTACATAAAACATCACAGTACACCAAATATATATTATACAGTGTACATAAAGTATCAAAGCACAACAAATATGTACTATATACTGTACATAAAATATCTAAGTACACCAAATATATATTATATACTGTACATAAAATATCGAAGTACACCAAATGCATATTATATACTGCACATAAAATATCAAAGTACACCAAATATACATTATATCCTGTAGATAAAATATCAAAGTACACCAAACGAATATTATTTACTGTACATTAAATATCAAAGTACTCCAAATATACACTATATAGTGTACATAAAGTATCCAAGTACACCACTTATATACTATATACCATATATAAAATATCAAGGTGCACCAAATATATATTATATAAGGTACATAAAGTATCCAAGAACACAAAATTTATCTTATATACTGTATATAATATATCCAAGTACAACAAAGATATATTGTATACTGTACATGAAGTATCAAAGTACACCAAATATACATTACATACTGTACATAAATTATCAAAGTACACCAAATGAATATTATATACTGTACATACAATATCAAAGTACACCAAATACATATCATATACTGTACATAAAATATCACAGAACACCAAATACATACTATATACTGTACATAAAATTTCAAAGTACACCAAATATACATTATATATTGTACATAAAATATCAAAGTACACCTAATATACATTATATGCTGTACATAATACATCAAAGTACACCAAAAATATATTATATGGAATACATAAAATATCAAAGTGCACCAAATGTATATTATATACTCTACATGAAATACAAAACAACACCTAACATATATTTTACACTGCATATAACATATCAAAGTACACCAAATATATATTATATACTGTACATAAAATATCAAAGTATACCAAATATATACTATATCCTGTACATAAAATATCAAAGTACACCAAATATATATTATATACTCTACATAAAATATCAAAGTACACCAAATATATGTTACATATTGTACATAAAACATCAAAGTACACTAAATATATATTATATACTGTACGTAAAATATCAAAGTACAACAAATATAGATTTTATACAGAATATAAAATATCAAAGTACTCCAAATACATATTATATACTCTACATATAATATCAAAGTAGAACAAATGTATCTTATATACTGTACAAAAAAGAACAAATTACACCAAATATGTATTATATACTAAACATAAAATATCAAAGTACACCAAACATATATTATACGCTGTACATAAAATATCATAGTACGGAAAATATATATTATATACTGTGCATAAAATATCAAAGTACACTAAATATATATTATATACTGCACACAAAATACGAAAGTACACCAAATATATGTTACATAATGTACATAAGATATCAAAGTATACCAATTATATATTATATACTCTACATAAAATATTAAAGTACACCAAATATTTTTTTGTACTGTACATAATATACCAAAGTACAACAAATGAATACTATATACCGTACATAAAATATGAAAGTACACCAAATATATGTATTATACTGTATAATAAAATATTACAGTAACCAAATATATAATATATACTGCACATATAATATAAAATTACACCAAATTTATATTATACACTGTAAATAAAATATCAATCTACACCAAATATATATTATATACTGTACATAAAATATCAAAGTACACCAAATATATATTCTATGCTGTACATAAAACATCAAAGTACACCAAATATATATTATATACTGTACTTAAAATATCAAAGTACAAGTAATATACATTATATACTGTACATAAAATATCAAAGCACACCAAACATCTATTATATAGTGTACATAAGGAATCAAAGTACAACAAATATATACTATATACTTTACATAAAGTATCTAAGTACACCAAATAAAAATTATACACTGTACATAAAATATCAAAGTACAAAAAATACATATTATATACTGCACATAAAATATCAAAGTACACCAAATATACATTATGTCCTGTAAATAAAATATCAAAGTACACCAAATGAATATTATATACTGTATATTAAACATCAAGTTACTCCAAATATACACTCTATAGTGTACAAAAAGTATCAAGGGTCTGTAACCACGGTGCCCAGTGCAGAGTTATGGTGTCACAATACCCCATTAGTCAGATCGCAGACAAGGGTCTGTCACCTGGGTGGCCACTGAAGAGTTATGATGTCACAATGCCCCCTTAGGCAGATAACAGACAAGGGTCTGTCACCTGGGTGAGCAGTACAGAGTTATGATGTCGCAATACACCCCTAGGCCGATCACAGACAGGGGTCTCTCACATGGGTGACCAGTGCAGAGTTATGATGTCAAAATGACCCCTTTGGCACATCACAGAAAAGGGCCTGTTACCTGGGTGCCCCGTGCAGAGTTATGATGTCACAATGCCGCCTTAGGCAGATCACCAATAAGGGCCTGTCACCTCTGTGCCAACTGCAGAGTTACGATGTCACAATGCCCCCTTAGGCAGTTCACAGACAAGGGCCTGTCACCTGGGTGTCCAGTGCAGAGTTATGAAGTCACAGTGACTACTGAAGAAGATCAGAGACATGGGTCTGTCACCAGGGTGACCAGTGCAGAATTATGATGTTACAATGCACCCTTTGGCAGATCACAGACAAGGGTCTGTCACCTGGGTGACCCGTGCAGAGTTATGAAGTCACAATACCCCCTTAGGCAGATCAAAGACAAGGGTCTGTCACCTGGGTGACCAGTGCAGAGTTATGAAGTCACAATGCCCACTTAGGCAGATCACAGACAAAGGTGTGTCTCCTCGGTGACCCATGCAGAGTTATGAGGTCAGAATGAACCCTTAGGCAGATCAGAGACAAGGGTCTTTCACCCGGGTGACCAATGCAGAGTTATGATGTCACAATGGCCCCTTAGGCAGATCACAGACAAGGGTCCATCACCTGGGTGACCAGTGCACAGTTATGATGTCACAATGTCCCCTTAGGCAGATCACAGACAAGTGTCTGTCACCACGGTGACCAGTGCAGAGTTATGGTGTCACACTGCCCCCTTAGGCAGATCACAGAAAGAGGTCTGTCACCTGGGTGACCAGTGCAGAATTACGATGTCACAATACCCCTTAGGCATATCACAGACATGGGTCTGTCACCTTGGTCACCAGTGCGGAGTTATGATGTCACAATGCCCCCTTAGGCAGATCACAGACAAGGGCCTGTCACCTCGGTGACCAGTGCAGAGTTATGATGTCACAAAGCCCCCTTAGGCAGCTCACAGACAAGGGTCTGTCACCTGGGTGACCAGTGGAGAATTATGATGTCACAATGCACCCTTAGGCAGATCACAGACAAAAGTCTGTCACCTGGGTGCCCAGTGCAGAGTTATGATGTCACAATGCCCCCTTAGGTAGATCTCAGACAAGGGTGTTTCACTTGGGTGACCCATGCAGAGTTATGATGACACAATGCCCCCTTAGGCAGATCACAGACAAGCGTCTGTCACCTGGGTTACCCGTGCAGTGTTATGATGTCACAATTTCCCCTTAGGCAGATCACAGACAATGGCCTGTCACCTGGGTAACCCGTGCACTGTTGTGATGTCACAATGCCCCCTTAAGCAGATCCCAAACAAGGGCCTGTCACCTGGGTGACCCATGCAGAGTTATGATGTCACAATGCAGCCTTAGATCACAGACAAGGTCCTGTCACCAGGGTTCCCAGTGCAGAGTTATAATGTCACAATGCCCCCTTAGGCAGATCAAAGGCAAGGGTCTGTCACCTGGGTGTCCAGTGCAGAGTTATGATGTCACAATGGCCCCATAGGCAGATCACAGAAAAGGGTCTGTAACCTGGTTGACCAGTGCAGAGTTATGATGTCACAATGCCCCCTTAGGCGGATCACAGACAAGGGTCTGTCTCTTGGGTGCCCAGTGCAGAGTTATGATGTCACAATGCCCACTTAGGCAGATCACAGACAAGGGCCAGTCACCTGGGTGACCAGTGCAGAGTTATGATGTCACAATGACCCCTTAGGCAGATCAAAGAGAGGGGTCTGTTATCTAGGTGGCCAGTGCCGAGGTTTGATGTCACAATGCACCCTTAGGCAGCTCACAGTCAAGGGTATGTCACCACGGTGACCAGTGCAGAGTTATGATGTCACAATGCCCCGTTAATCAGATCACAGACAAGGGTCTGTCACCTGGGTGACTCGTGCAGTGTTATGATGTCACAATGCCCCCTTAGGCAGATCACAGACAAGGGCCTGTCACCTTGGGGACCCGTGCAGAGTTATGATGTCCCAGAGCACCCTAGGCACATCACAGACAAGGGACTGTCACCTGGGTGCCCAGTATAGAGTTATGATGTCACAATGCCCCGTTAGGCAAATCACCGAGAAGGGTCTGTCACCTGGGTGACCAGTGCAGAGTTATGATGTCACAAATCCCCTTAGGCAGATCACAGACAAGGGTCTGTCACCTGGGTGACCAGTACAGAGTTCTGATGTCACAATGCCCCTTAGGCAGATCACAGACAAGGGTCTGTCACCTGGGTAACCCGTGCAGAGTTATAACGTCACAATGCCCCTTTAGGCAGATCAAAGTCAAAGGTCTGTCACCTGGGTTACCCGTGCAGAGTTATGATGTCACAATGTCCCCTCAGGCAGACAACAGACAAGGGTCTGTGACCTGTGTGAGCAGTGCAAAGTTATGATGTCACAATGCCCCCCTAGGCAGATCACAGACAAGGGTCTCTGACCTGGGTGATGAGTGCAGTTATGATGTCACAATGCCCCCTTAGGCAGATCACAGACAAGGGCCTGTCACTTGGGTGCCCCGTGCAGAGTTATGATGTCACAGTGCCCCCTTAGGCAGATCACAGACAAGAGCCTGTCACCTGGGTGCCAAGTGCAGAGTTTTGGTGTCAAAATGACCCCATAGGCAGATCATAGACAAGGGCCTGTCACCTGGGTGCCCAGTGCAGAGTTATGATGTCAGAACGCCCCCTTAGGCAGATGACAGACAGTGGTCTGTCACCTTCGTGACCAATGCAGAGTTATGATGTCACAATGCCCCCTAAGGCAGATCACAGACAATGGTCTGCCACCTGCGTGACCAGTGCAGAGTTATGATGTCACAATGCCCCCTTAAGCAGATCACAGACAAGGGTCTGTCACCTGGGTGACCGGCGTAGAGGTATGATGTCAAAATGCCCCCTCAGGCAGATCACAGACAAGGGTCTGACACCAGGGTGACCCGTGCAGCGTTATAATGTCACATTGCCCCTTTAGGCAGATCACAGACAAGGGCCTGTCACCTTTGTGACCCGTGCAGAGTTATGGTGTCACAATGCCCCCTTAGGAAGATCACAGACAAGGGCCTGTCACCTGGGTACCCCATGCAGAGTTATGATGTCACAATGCCCCCTTAGGGAGATCACAGACAATGGCCTGTCAGCTGGGTGCCAAGTGCAGAGTTACTATGTCACAATGCCCCTTTAGGCATATTACAAACAAGGGCCTGTCACGTGGGTGATCAGTGCAGAGTTATGATGTCACGATGCCCCCTTAGGCTCATCACAGACAGTGGCCTGTCACCTGGGTGACCAGTGCAGAGTTATGATGTCACAATGCCCCCTCAGACAGATCACGGACAAGGGTCTGACACCAGGGTGACCCGTGCCGAGTTATGATGTCTCAATACCACCTGAGGCAGATCACAGACAAGGTTCTGTCACCTGGGTGACCAGTACAGAGTTATGATGTCATATTGCCCCCTTAAGCAGATCACAGACAAGGGTCTGTCACCTGGGTGACCCGTGCAGAGCTACGATGTCACAATGCCCCCTTAGGCAGATCACAGACAAGTCTCTCTCAATTGGGTGACGAGTGTACAGTTATGATGTCACAATTTCCCCTTAGGCAGATCACAGACAAGGGCCTGTCACCTGGGTGCCCAGTGTAGACTTATGATGTCACAATGCCCCCATAGACAGATCAGAGAGCAGGGTCTGTCACCTGGGTGACCAGTGCAGAATTATGATGTCACAATGCCCCCTTAGGCAGATCAGAGAAAAGGGTCTGTAACCACGGTGCCCAGTGCAGAGTTATGGTGTCACAATACCCCATTAGTCAGATCGCAGACAAGGGTCTGTCACCTGGGTGACCACTGAAGAGTTATGATGTCACAATGCCCCCTTAGGCAGATAACAGACAAGGGTCTGTCACCTGGGTGAGCAGTACAGAGTTATGATGTCGCAATACACCCCTAGGCCGATCACAGACAGGGGTCTCTCACATGGGTGACCAGTGCAGAGTTATGATGTCAAAATGACCCCTTTGGCACATCACAGAAAAGGGCCTGTTACCTGGGTGCCCCGTGCAGAGTTATGATGTCACAATGCCGCCTTAGGCAGATCACCAATAAGGGCCTGTCACCTCTGTGCCAACTGCAGAGTTACGATGTCACAATGCCCCCTTAGGCAGTTCACAGACAAGGGCCTGTCACCTGGGTGTCCAGTGCAGAGTTATGAAGTCACAAAGCCCAGTTAGGCAGATCACAGACAAGGGTCTGTCACCAGGGTGACCAGTGCAGAGTTATGACGTCACAATGCCCCCTTAGGCAGAACACAGACAAGGGTCTGTCACCTGGGTGACCAGTGCAGAGTTATGATGTCACAATGACTACTTAAGAAGATCAAAGACAAGGGTCTGTCACCAGGGTGACCAGTGCAGAATTATGACGTTACAATGCACCCTTTGGCAGATCACAGACAAGGGTCTGTAACCACGGTGACCAGTGCAGAGTTAAGATGCAACAATGCCCCCTTACGCAGAACACAGACAAGGGTCTGTCACCTGGGTGACCAGTGCAGAGGTATGATGTCACAATGCCCCCTTAGGCAAATAACGGACAAGGCTCTGTCACCAGGGTGAACAGTGCAGAGTTATGAAGTCACAATCTCAGTTAGGCAGATCACGGACAAGGGTCTGTCACCTGGGTGACCAGTGCAGAGTTATGACGTCACAATGCCCCCTTAGGCAGCACACAGACAAGGGTCTGTCACCTGGGTGACCAGTGCAGAGTTATGATGTCACAATGCACCCTTAGGCAGATCACAGACAAGGGCCTGTCACCTGGGTGACCAGTGTAGAGTTGTGATGTCACAATGACTACTTAAGAAGACCAAAGACAAGGGTCTGTCACCTGGGTTACCAGTGCAGAATTATGATGTCACAATGCCCCGTTAGGCAGATCACAGACAAGGGCCTGTCACTTGGGTGCCTCGTGCAGAGTTATGATGTCACAATGCCCCCTTAGGCAGATCACAGACAAGGGCCTGTCACCTGGGTGCCAAATGCAGAGTTATGATGTCACAATGTCCCTTTAGGCAGATCACAGAAAAGGGCCTGTCACCTGGGTGCCCAGTGCAGAGTTTTGATGTCACAATGCCCCCTTAGGCAGATTAAAAACAAGGGCCTGTCAAGTGGGTGACCAATGCAGAGTTAAGAAGTCACAGTGCGCCTTTACGCAGATCACAGACAAGGGCCTGTCACCTGGGTGACCCCTGCAGAGTTATGATGTCACAATGCCCCCTGAGGCAAATCGCAGACAAGGGTCTGTCACCTGGGTGCCCCGTGCAGAGGTATGATGACACAATGCCCACTTAGGCGGATCAAAGTCAAGGGTCTGTCACCTGGGTGACCAGTGAAGAGTTATGATGCCACAGTGCCCCCTTAGGCAGTTCACAGACAGGGGTCTGTCACCTGGGTGACCCGTGCAGAGTTATGATGTCACAATGCCCCCTTAGGCAGATCACAGACAAGGGTCTTTCACCAGGGTGACCAGTGCAGAGTTATGATGTCACAATGCGGCCTTAGGCAGACCTCAGACAAGGGTCTGTCACCTGGGTTACCAGTGCACAGTTATGAAGTCACAATGCCCCCTTAGGCACATCACCGACAAGGGTCTGTCACCACGGAGACCAGTGCAGTGTTAAGATGCAACAATGCCCCCTTAGGCAGATAAAAGACAAGGGTCTGTCACCAGGGTGAGCAGTGCAGAATTTTGATGTCACAATGCCCCCATAGGCAGATCACAGACAAGGGTCTCTCACCTGGGTGACGAGTGCATAGTTATGATGTCACAATGACCCCTTTGGCAGATCACAGACAGGGGCCTGTCACCTGGGTGCCCAGTGCAGACTTATGATGTCACAATGCCCCCATAGGCACATCAAAGACCAAGGTCTGTCACTTCGGTGACCCGAGCAGAATTATGATGTCCCAACGCCCCCTTAGGCAGATCACAGCAAGGGTTTGTCACCTGGGTGACCCGTGCAGAGTTATGATGTCACAATGCCCCCTTAGACAGATCAAACACAAGGGTCTGTCACCTGGGTGACCAGTGCAGAGTTATGATGTCACAATGCCCCCTTAGGCAGATGAAAGACAAGGATCTGTCACCTGGGTGACCCATGCAGAATTATGATGTCACAATGCCCCCTTAGGCTGATCACAGACAACGGTCTGTCACCTGGGTGACCAATGCAGTATTATAATGTCACAATGCCCCTTAGGCAGATCACAAACAAGGGCCTGTCACCTGTGTGACCCGTGCAGAGTTATGATGTCACAATGCCCCCTTAGGCATATCACAGTCAAGGGCTTGTCTCCTGGGTGCCCCGTGCAGAGTTATGATGTCACAATGCCCCCTTAGGCAGATCACAGACAAGGGCTTGTCACCTGGGTTTCAAGTGCAGAGTAATGATGTCACAGTGCCCCATTAGGCAGATCACAGACAAGGGCCTGTCACCTGGGTGACCAGTGCAGAGTTATGATGTCTCAGTGCCCCCTCAGGCAGATCACAGACAAGCGCCTGTCACCTGGGTGACCAGTGCAGAGTTATGATGTCACAATGCCCCCTGAGGCCGATCACAGACAAGGGTCTGACACCAGGGTGAGCCTTGCAGAGTTATGATGTCACAATGCTCCCGTAGGCAGATTACAAAGAAGGGCCTGTCACGTGGGTGACCAGTGCAGAGTTATGAAGTCACAATGCCCCCTTATGCAGATCACAGACAAGGGTCTGTCACCTGGGAGACCAGTAAAGGGTTGTGATGTCACAATGCCACCTTAGGCAGATCATAGCCAAGGGTGCGTCACCTGGGTTTTCACTGCACGTTTATGATGTCACATGCCCCCTTAGGCAGATCACAGACAAGGGTATGTCACCTGTGTTACCAGTGCACAGTTATGATGTCACAATGCCCTCTTAGGCAGATCACAGACAAGGGTCTGTCACCACAGTGACTAGTGAAGAGTTATGATGCAACAATGCCCCCTTAGGCAGATCACAGGAAAGGGTCTGTAACCTGAGGGACCAGTGCAGAGTTTTGATGTCACAATGCCCCCTTAGGCAGATCACAGACAAGGGTCTGTCGACTGGGTGACGAGTGGCGAGTTATGAGGTCACAATGCCCCCTTAGGCAGATCACAGACAAGGGTCTGTCATCACAGTGACCAGTGCAGATTTAGGATGTCACAATGCCCCTTAGGCAGATCAAAGACAAGGGTCTGTCACCTTGGTGACACGTGCAGTGTTATGATGTCAAAATGCCCCTTTAGGCACATCAAAGACAAGGGTCTGTCACCTGGGTGCCCAGTGCAGAGTTATGATGTCACAATGCACCCTTAGGCAGATCACAGACAAGAGTCTGTCACCTGGGTGCCCCGTGAAGTGTTATGATGTCACAATGCCCCCTTAGGCAGATCAAAGACAAGGGTCTGTCACATGGGTGACCAGTGCAGAGTTATGAAGTCACAATGCCCACGTAGGCAGATCACAGACAAGGGTGTGTCACCTCGGTGACCCATGCAGAGTTATGATGTCACAATGCCCCCTTAGGCAGATCAGAAACAAGGGTCTGTCACCTGGGTTACCCGTGCAGTGTTATGATGTCACAATGCCCCCTTAGGCAGATCACAGACAAGGGTCTGTCACCCGGGTGACCAGTGCAGACCTATGCTGTCACAATGCCCCCTTAGGAAGATCACAGAAAAGGGCCTGTCACCTGGGTGACCAGCACACGGTTATGAAGTCACAATGCCCTCTTAGGCAGATCACAGACAAGAGTCTGTCACCGGGGTGGCCAGTGAAGAGTTATGATGTCACAACGCCCCCTTAGGCATATCACAGAGAAGGGGCTGTCACCTGGGTGACCAGTGGAGAGTTATGATGTCACAATGCCCCCTTAGGCAGATAACAGACAAGGGTCTGTCACCAGGGTGACCAGTGCAGAGTTATGATGTCACTATGCCCCCTTAGGCAGATAAAGGCAAGGGTCTTTCACCTGGGTGACTAGTGCAGAGTTATGATGTCACAATGACCCCTTACACAGATCACATTCAAGGGCCTGTCACATTGGTGACCCGAGCAGAGTTATGATGTCACAATGCCCCCATAGGCAGATCACAGAAAAGGGTCTGTCACCACGGTGACCCGTGCAGAGATATGATGTCACAATGCCCCCTTAGAGAGATCAAAGTCAAGGGTCTGTCAGCTGGGTGACCAGTGCAGAGTTATGATATCACAGTTCCCCCTTAGGCAGATCAAAGACAAGGATCTGTCTCCTGGGCGTCCATTTCAGAGTTATGATGTCACAATGCCCCCATAGACAGATAACGGACAAGGGTCTGTCACCAGGGTGACCAGTGCAGAGTTATGATATCACAATGCCCAGTTAAGCAGTTCACAGGCAAGGTTCTGTCACTTGGGTGACCAGTGGATAGTTATGATGTCACAATGCCCCCTTAAGCAGACCACAGACAGGGGTCTGTGACCTGGGGGACCAGTGCAGAGTTATGATGTCACAATGCCCCCTTAGGCAGTTCTCAGACAAGGGTCTGTCACCTGGGTGCCCAGTGCAGATTTATGATGTCGCAACGCACCCATAGGCAGGTAAAAGACAATGGTCTGTCAAGTAGGTGACCAATGCAGAGTTATGATGTCACAATGCCCCCTTAGGCAGATCATAGACAAGGGTCTGTCACCTGGGTGACCACTGTAGAGGTATGATGTCACAATGCCCCCTTAGGAAGATCTCAGACGAGGGTCTGACACCTGGGTGACCAGTGCAGAGTTATGATGTCACAATGCCCACTTAGGCAGACCAAAGAGAAGGGTCTGTCACCTGGGTGACCCGTGCAGAGTTATGATGTCACAATGCCCCCTTAGGCAGATCACAGACAAGGGTCTGTCACCTGGGGGACCGGTGCAGTGTTATAATGTCACAATGCCCCCTTAGGCAGATCACAGACATGGGCCTGTCTCCTGTGTGACCTGTGCAGAGTTATGATGTCACAATGCCCCCTTAGAGAGATCACAGACAAGGGCCTATCACCTTGGTGCCCCGTGCAGAGTTATGATGTCACAATGCCCCATTAGGCAGATCACAGAAAAGGGCCTGTCACCTGAGTCACCAGTGCAGAGTTATGATGTCACAATGCCCCCTTAGGCAGATCAAAGACAAGGGTCTGTCACCTGGGTGACCAATGCAGAGTTATGATGACACAATGACACCTTAGGCAGATCACATTCATGGGCCTGTCACATGGGTGACCCGAGCAGAGTTATGATTTCACAATGCCCCCTTAGGCAGATCACAGACAAGGGTCTGTCACCTGGGTGCCCCGTGCAGAGTTATGATGTAACAATGCCCCCTTAGACAGATCAAAGACAAGGGTCTGTCACCTGGCCGAGCAGTGCAGAGTTATGATGTCACAATACCCCCTTATGCAGATCAAAGACAAGGATCTGTCACCTGGGTGTCCATTGCAGAGTGATGATGTCACAATGCACCCTTAGGCAGATCACAGACAAGGGTCTGTCACCACGGTGACCAGTGCAGATTTAGGATGTCACAATGCCCCCTTAGGCAGATCAAAGACAAGGGTCTGTCACCTTGGTGACACGTGCAGTGTTATGATGTCAAAATGCCCCTTTAGGCAGATCAAAGACAAGGGTATGCCACCTGGGTGCCCAGTGCAGAGTTATGATGTCACCATGCACCCTTAGGCAGATGACCGACAAGGGTCTGTCACCATGGTGACCTGTGCAGAGTTTTGATGTCACAATGCCCCCTTAGCCTGATCACAGACAAGCGTCTGTCACCTGGGTGCCCAGTGCAGATTTATGAGGTCACTTTGCCAACTTAGGCAGATCAAAGACAAGGGTCTGTCACCTAGGTGACCAGTGCAGAATTATGATGTCACAATGCCCCCTTAGGCAGATCACAGACAAAAGTCTGTCAACTGGGTGACCAGTGCAGAGTTATTATGTCACAATGGCCCCTTAGGCAGATCACAGACAAGGGTCTGACACCACGGTCACCACTGCACAGTAATGATTTCACAATGCCCCGTTAATCAGATCACAGACAAGGCTCTGTGACCTGGGTGACTCGTGCAGTGTTATGATGTCACAATGCCCCCTTAGGCAGATCACTGACAAGGGCTGTCACCTTGGTGACCCGTGCAGAGTTATGATGTCACAATGCCCCCTTAGGCAGATCACAGACAAGGGTCTGTCACCTGGGGGACCGGTGCAGTGTTATAATGTCACAATGCCCCCTTAGGCAGATCACAGACATGGGCCTGTCTCCTGTGTGACCTGTGCAGAGTTATGATGTCACAATGCCCCCTTAGAGAGATCACAGACAAGGGCCTATCACCTTGGTGCCCCGTGCAGAGTTATGATGTCACAATGCCCCATTAGGCAGATCACAGAAAAGGGCCTGTCACCTGAGTCACCAGTGCAGAGTTATGATGTCACAATGCCCCCTTAGGCAGATCAAAGACAAGGGTCTGTCACCTGGGTGACCAATGCAGAGTTATGATGACACAATGACACCTTAGGCAGATCACATTCATGGGCCTGTCACATGGGTGACCCGAGCAGAGTTATGATGTCACAATGCCCCCTTAGGCAGATCACAGACAAGGGTCTGTCACCTGGGTGCCCCGTGCAGAGTTATGATGTAACAATGCCCCCTTAGACAGATCAAAGACAAGGGTCTGTCACCTGGCCGAGCAGTGCAGAGTTATGATGTCACAATACCCCCTTATGCAGATCAAAGACAAGGATCTGTCACCTGGGTGTCCATTGCAGAGTGATGATGTCACAATGCACCCTTAGGCAGATCACAGACAAGGGTCTGTCACCACGGTGACCAGTGCAGATTTAGGATGTCACAATGCCCCCTTAGGCAGATCAAAGACAAGGGTCTGTCACCTTGGTGACACGTGCAGTGTTATGATGTCAAAATGCCCCTTTAGGCAGATCAAAGACAAGGGTATGTCACCTGGGTGCCCAGTGCAGAGTTATGATGTCACCATGCACCCTTAGGCAGATGACCGACAAGGGTCTGTCACCATGGTGACCTGTGCAGAGTTTTGATGTCACAATGCCCCCTTAGCCTGATCACAGACAAGCGTCTGTCACCTGGGTGCCCAGTGCAGATTTATGAGGTCACTTTGCCAACTTAGGCAGATCAAAGACAAGGGTCTGTCACCTAGGTGACCAGTGCAGAATTATGATGTCACAATGCCCCCTTAGGCAGATCACAGACAAAAGTCTGTCAACTGGGTGACCAGTGCAGAGTTATTATGTCACAATGGCCCCTTAGGCAGATCACAGACAAGGGTCTGACACCACGGTCACCACTGCACAGTAATGATTTCACAATGCCCCGTTAATCAGATCACAGACAAGGCTCTGTGACCTGGGTGACTCGTGCAGTGTTATGATGTCACAATGCCCCCTTAGGCAGATCACTGACAAGGGCTGTCACCTTGGTGACCCGTGCAGAGTTATGATGTCACAATGCCCCCTTAGGCAGATCACAGACAAGGGCCTGTCACCTGGGGGCACAATACAGAGTTATGATGTCACAATGCCCCCTTAGGGAGATCACAGAGAAGGGCATGTCACCTGGGTGCTCATTGCAGGTTCATAATGTCACAATGCCCCCTTATGCACATCACAGACAAGGGTCTGTCACCTGGGTGACCAGTGCAGAATTATGATGTCACTATGGCCCATTAGGCAGATAACAGAAAAGGGTCTGTCACCACGGTGACCAGTGCAGAGTTATGGTGTCACAATGACCCCTTAGGCAGATCACAGACAAGGGTCTGTCACCTGGGTGACCCGTGCAGACTTATGATGTCACAATGCCCGCTTAGGCAGATCAAAGACAATGGTCTGTCACCTGGGTGACCAGTTCAGAGTTATGATGTCACAATGCCCACTTAGGCAGATCCCAGACAACGGTGTTTCACTTGGGTAACCCATGCAGAGTTATGATGACACAATGCCCCCTTAGGCAGATCACAGACAAGCGTCTGTCACCTGGGTTACCCGTGCAGTGTTATGATGTCACAATTTCCCCTTAGGCATAACACAGACAAGGGCCAGTCACCTGGGTGACCCATGCAGAATTATGATGTCACAATGCCCCCTTAGGCAGATCCCAAACAAGGGTCTGTCTCCTGGGTGCCCAGTGCAGAGTTATGATGTCACAATGCCCACTTAGGCAGATCACAGAAAAGGGCCACTCACCTGGGTGACCAGTGCAGAGTTATGATGTCACAATGACCCCTTAGGCAGATCAAAGACAGGGGTCTGTTATCTGGGTGGCCAGTGCCGAGTTTTGATGTCACAATGCCCCCTTAGGCAGTTCACAGTCAAGGGTCCGTCACCACGGTGACCAGTGCAGAGTTATGATGTCACAATGCCCCGTTAATCAGATCACAGACAAGGGTCTGTCACCTAGGTGACTCGTGCAGTGTTATGATGTCACAATGCCCCCTTAGGCAGATCACAGACAAGGGCCTGTCATTTTGGGGACCCATGCAGAGTTATGATGTCCCAGAGCACCCTAGGCACACCACAGACAAGGGACTGTCACCTGGGTGCCCAGTATAGAGTTATGATGTCACAATGCCCCCTTAGGCAGATCACCGAGAAGGGTCTGTCACCTGGGTGACCAGTGCAGAGTTATGACGTCACAATGCCCCCTTAGGCAGAACACAGACAACGGTCTGTCAGCTGAGTGACCAGTGCAAAGTTATGATGTCACAATGCCCCCTTAGGCAGATCACAGGCAATGGTCTGTCACCTGGGTGACCAGTGCACAGTTATGATGTCACAGTGACTACTTAAGAAGATCAGAGACATGGGTCTGTCACCAGGGTGACCAGTGCAGAATTATGATGTTACAATGCACCCTTTGGCAGATCACAGACAAGGGTCTGTCACCTGGGTGACCCGTGCAGAGTTATGATGTCACAATACCCCCTTAGGCAGATCAAAGACAAGGGTCTGTCACCTGTCTGCCCAGTGCAGAGTTATGAAGTCACAATGTCCACTTAGGCATATCACAGACAAGGGTGTGTCACCTCGGTGACCCATGCAGAGTTATGTGGTCAGAATGCCCCCTTAGGCAGATCAGAGACAAGGGTCTTTCACCTGGGTGACCAATGCAGATTTATGATGTCACAATGGCCCCTTAGGCAGATCACAGACAAGGGTCCATCACCTGGGTGACCAGTGCACAGTTATGATGTCACAATGTCCCCTTAGGCAGATCACAGACAAGGGTCTGTCACCACGGTGACCAGTGCAGAGTTATGGTGTCACACTGCACCTTTAGGCAGATCACAGAAAGGGGTCTGTCACCTGGGTGACCAGTGCAGAATTACGATGTCACAATACCCCTTAGGCATATCACAGACATGGGTCTGTCACCTTGGTCACCAGTGCGGAGTTATGATGTCACAATGCCCCCTTAGGCATATCACAGACAAGGGCCTGTCACCTCGGTGACCAGTGCAGAGTTATGATGTCACAAAGCCCCTTTAGGCAGATCAAAGACAAGGATCTGTGACCTGGGTGTCCATTGCAGAGTTATGATGTCACAATGCCCCTTAGGCAGCTCACAGACAAGGGTCTGTCTCCTGGGTGACCAGCGCAGCGTTATGATGTCACAATGCCCCCTTAGGTAGATCACAGACAAGGGTCAGTCACCACGGTGACCAGTGCAGAGTTATGATGTCACAATGACCCTTTAGGCAGAACACAGACAAGGGTCACTCACGTGGGTGACCAGTGCAGAGTTATGATGTCACAGTGCCCCCTTAGGCAGATCACAGACAAGGGTCTTTCAACTGGGTGACCAGTGCAGAGTTATGATGTCACAATGCCCCCTTAGGCAGATCACAGACAAGGGCCTGTCACCTGGGTTACCAGTGCAGGGTCATGATGTCACAATGCCCCCTTGGGCAGTTCACAGACAACGGTCTGTCACCTGGGT
This sequence comes from Gorilla gorilla gorilla, assembly GCF_029281585.2. Classification (NCBI taxonomy): domain Eukaryota; kingdom Metazoa; phylum Chordata; class Mammalia; order Primates; family Hominidae; genus Gorilla; species Gorilla gorilla. Next base: position 62,757,269 of record NC_073239.2, read on the forward strand.
GACAAGTGCAGAATTATGACTTCACAATGCCCCCTTAGGCAGATCGCAGACAAGGGTCTGTCACCTGGGTGACCAGTGCAGAGTTATGATGTCACAATGCCCCCTTAGGCAGATCACAGACAAGGGTCTTTCAACTGGGTGACCAGTGCAGAGTTATGATGTCACAATGCCCCCTTAGGCAGATCACAGACAAGGGTCTGTCACCTGGGTGACCAGTGCACAGTTATGATGTCACAATGCCCCCTTAGGCAGATCACAGACAAGGGCCTGTCACCTGGGTTACCAGTGCAGTGTCATGATGTCACAATGCCCCCTTCGGCAGTTCACAGACAACGGTCTGTCACCTGGGTGACAAGTGCAGAATTATGACTTCACAATGCCCCCTTAGGCAGATCGCAGACAAGGGTCTGTCACCTGGGTGACCAGTGCAGATTTATGATGTCACAATGGCCCCTTAGGCAGATCACAGACAAGGGTCTGCCACCACGGTGACCAGTGCAGAGTTATGATGTCACAATGCACCCTTAGGCAGATCACAGACAAGCGTCTGTCACCTGGATGCCCAGTGCAGAGTTATGATGTCACATTGCCCCCTTAAGCAGATATCAGACAAGGGTGTTTCACTTGAGTGACCCATGCAGAGTTATGATGACACAATGCCCCCTTAGGCAGATCACAGACAAGCGTCTGTCACCTGGGTTACCCGTGCGGTGTTATGATGTCACAATTTCCCCTTAGGCTGATCACAGACAAGGGCCTGTCACCTGGGTGACCCGTGCATTGTTGTGATGTCACAATGCCCCCTTAAGCAGATCCCAAACAAGGGCCTGTCACCTGGGTGACCATTGCAGAGTTATGACGTCACAATGCCCCCTTAGGCAGATCACGGACAAGGGTCTGTCACCAGGGTGACCTGTGCAGAGTTATGATGTCACAATGACCCATTAGCCTGATCACAGGCAAGGGTCTGTCACCTGTGTGACCAGTGCATAGTTATGATGTCACAATGCCCCCTTAGGCAGATCACAGACAAAGGGCTGTCACTTGGGTGACCAGTGCAGAGTTATGATGTCACAATTCCCCCTTAGGCAGATCAAAGGCAAGGGTCTGTCACCTGGGTGTCCAGTGCAGAGTAATGATGTCACAATGCCCCCTCAGGCAGATCACAGACAAGGGTCTATCACCTGGTTTACCAGTGCAGAGTTATGATGTCACAATGCCCCCTTAGGCAGATGACAGACAAGGGTCTGTCTCCTGGGTGCCCAGTGCAGTGTTATCATGTCACAATGCCCCCTTAGGCAGATCACAGACAAGGGCCTGTCACCTGGGTGACCATTGCAGAGTTATGATGTCACAATGCTCCCTTAGGCAGATCAAAGACAGGGGTCTGTTACCTGGGTGTCCAGTGCAGAGTTATGAGGTCACAACGCCCCCTTAGGCAGATCACCGACAAGGGTCTGTCTCCTTGGTGCCCAGTGCAGTGTGATCATGTCACAATGCCCCCTTCAGCAGATCACAGACAAGGGTCTGTCACCTGGGTGACCAGTGCAGAGTTATGATGGCATAATGCCCCCTTAGGCAGATAACGGACAAGTGTCTGTCACCAGGGTGACCAGTGCAGAGTTATGATGTCACAATACCCCCTTAGGCAGATCACAGACAAGGGCCTGTCACCTTGGTGACCAGTGCACAGTTATGATGTCACAATGCCCCCTTAGGCAGATCACAGACAAGGGCCTGTCACCTGGGTGACCAGCGCAGAGTTATGATGTCACAATTACCCCTTAGGCAGATCACAGAGAAGGGTCTGTCACCTGTGTGACCAGCGCAGAGTTATGATGACACAATGCCCCCTTAGGCAGATCACAGACAAGGGCCTGTCACCTGAGTGACCAGCGCAGAGTTATGATGTCACATTGACCCCATAGGCAGATCACAGACCGTGGTCTGTCACCTCGGTGACCCGTGCAGAGTTATGATGCCACAATGCCCCCTTAGGCAGATCACAGACAAGGGCCTGTCAACTGGGTGCCCAGTGCAGACTTATGATGTCACAATGCCTCCTTAGGCAGATCACAGACAAGTGCCTGTCACCTGGGTGACCAGTGCAGATTTATTATGTTACAATGACCCCTTAGGCAGATCACAGACAAGGGCCTGACACATGGGTGACCCGAGCAGAGTTACGATGTCACAATGCCCCCTTAGGCAGATCACAGACAAGGGTCTGTCACCTGGGTGCCCCATGCAGAGTTATGATGTCACAATGCCCGCTTACGCAGATCAAAGACAAGTGTCTGCCACCTCGGTGACCAGTGAAGGGTTATGATGTCACAATGCCCCCTTAGGCGGTTCACAGACAAGGGTCTGTCACCTGGGTGACTAGTGCAGAGATATGATGTCACAATGCCCCTTTTGGCAGATCACAGACAAGGGTCTGTCACCTGGGTGTCCCGTGCAGAGTTATGATGTTACAATGCCCCCTTAGGCAGATGAAAATCAAGGGTCTGTCACCTGGGTGACAAGTGCAGAGTTATGATGTCAGAATGCCCCCTTAGGCAGATCACAAACAAGGTTCTTTCACCTGGGTGACCAGTGCAGAGTTATGATGTCACAATGCCCCCTTAGGCAGATCACAGTCAAGGGTCAGCCACCTGGGTTACCAGTGCACAGTTATGATGTCACAATGCCCCCTTAGGCAGATCACAGAAAAGGGTCTCTCACCTGGGAGAGCAGTGCAGAATTATCATGTCACAATGCCCCCTTAGGCAGATCGCAGACATAAAATATCAAATTACACCCAATATATATTATATACTGTACATAAAACATCACAGTACACCAAATATATATTATACAGTGTACATAAAGTATCAAAGCACAACAAATATGTACTATATACTGTACATAAAATATCTAAGTACACCAAATATATATTATATACTGTACATAAAATATCGAAGTACACCAAATGCATATTATATACTGCACATAAAATATCAAAGTACACCAAATATACATTATATCCTGTAGATAAAATATCAAAGTACACCAAACGAATATTATTTACTGTACATTAAATATCAAAGTACTCCAAATATACACTATATAGTGTACATAAAGTATCCAAGTACACCACTTATATACTATATACCATATATAAAATATCAAGGTGCACCAAATATATATTATATAAGGTACATAAAGTATCCAAGAACACAAAATTTATCTTATATACTGTATATAATATATCCAAGTACAACAAAGATATATTGTATACTGTACATGAAGTATCAAAGTACACCAAATATACATTACATACTGTACATAAATTATCAAAGTACACCAAATGAATATTATATACTGTACATACAATATCAAAGTACACCAAATACATATCATATACTGTACATAAAATATCACAGAACACCAAATACATACTATATACTGTACATAAAATTTCAAAGTACACCAAATATACATTATATATTGTACATAAAATATCAAAGTACACCTAATATACATTATATGCTGTACATAATACATCAAAGTACACCAAAAATATATTATATGGAATACATAAAATATCAAAGTGCACCAAATGTATATTATATACTCTACATGAAATACAAAACAACACCTAACATATATTTTACACTGCATATAACATATCAAAGTACACCAAATATATATTATATACTGTACATAAAATATCAAAGTATACCAAATATATACTATATCCTGTACATAAAATATCAAAGTACACCAAATATATATTATATACTCTACATAAAATATCAAAGTACACCAAATATATGTTACATATTGTACATAAAACATCAAAGTACACTAAATATATATTATATACTGTACGTAAAATATCAAAGTACAACAAATATAGATTTTATACAGAATATAAAATATCAAAGTACTCCAAATACATATTATATACTCTACATATAATATCAAAGTAGAACAAATGTATCTTATATACTGTACAAAAAAGAACAAATTACACCAAATATGTATTATATACTAAACATAAAATATCAAAGTACACCAAACATATATTATACGCTGTACATAAAATATCATAGTACGGAAAATATATATTATATACTGTGCATAAAATATCAAAGTACACTAAATATATATTATATACTGCACACAAAATACGAAAGTACACCAAATATATGTTACATAATGTACATAAGATATCAAAGTATACCAATTATATATTATATACTCTACATAAAATATTAAAGTACACCAAATATTTTTTTGTACTGTACATAATATACCAAAGTACAACAAATGAATACTATATACCGTACATAAAATATGAAAGTACACCAAATATATGTATTATACTGTATAATAAAATATTACAGTAACCAAATATATAATATATACTGCACATATAATATAAAATTACACCAAATTTATATTATACACTGTAAATAAAATATCAATCTACACCAAATATATATTATATACTGTACATAAAATATCAAAGTACACCAAATATATATTCTATGCTGTACATAAAACATCAAAGTACACCAAATATATATTATATACTGTACTTAAAATATCAAAGTACAAGTAATATACATTATATACTGTACATAAAATATCAAAGCACACCAAACATCTATTATATAGTGTACATAAGGAATCAAAGTACAACAAATATATACTATATACTTTACATAAAGTATCTAAGTACACCAAATAAAAATTATACACTGTACATAAAATATCAAAGTACAAAAAATACATATTATATACTGCACATAAAATATCAAAGTACACCAAATATACATTATGTCCTGTAAATAAAATATCAAAGTACACCAAATGAATATTATATACTGTATATTAAACATCAAGTTACTCCAAATATACACTCTATAGTGTAAAAAATGTATCAAAGTACACCAAATATATATTATATACTGTATATAAAATATCAAGTTGTACAAAATATATATAATATAAGGTACCTAAAGTATCCAAGTACACTAAATATATCTTATATACTGCACATAATGTATCAAAGTACAACAAAGATATATTGTATACTGTACATAAAGCATCAAAGCACACCAAATATACATTATATAAAGTACATAAAATATCAAAGTACACCAAACGAATATTATATACTGTACATAATATACCAAAGTACACCAAATATATATCATATACTGTACACAAAATATCACAGTACACCGAATATATTTTATATATGGCAAATAAAATATCAAATTACACCAAATATATATTATACACTGTATTTAAAAATCACAGTACAGCAAATATATCTTACATACTGTACATAAAATACGAAACTACACCAAATATATATTATATACTGTATATGTAATGTGAAAGTACACAAAATATATCTTGTATACTGTACATAAAATACCAAAATACACCAAATATATATTATATACTGCACATAAAATTCCACAGTACTCCAAATATATCTTATAAAATGTACATAAAATACCAAAACACAACAAATATGTATTAAATATTTTACATAAAATATCAAAGTACACCACATCTATTGTATACTGAACATAAAATAACAAACTACACCACATATATTATATACTGCAAAGAAAATATCAAAGTACACCAAATATATTATATACTGCGTATGATATTTACAAGTACACCAAATATATACTATATACTGTACATGAAATATCAGAGTACAAAAAATATATGTTATATACTCCACATAAAATATCAAAGTACACCAAATATATATAGTATAATATACATAAAATATCAAAGCACACGAAATATATATTGTATACTGTACATGAAATATCAAAGTACACAAAATATATATTATATACTGTACATAAAATATCAAAATACACCAAATATATATTATATACTCTCCTTAAAACATCAAAGTACAAATATATATTATATACTGTACATAAAATATCAAAGTACACCAAAAATATATTACATAATGTAGCTAAAATATAAAAGTATACCTAATATATATTATATACCGTACATAAAATATCAAATTACACCAAAAATATATTATATATGGTACATAAAATATCAAAGTATACCTAATATATATTATACACCATACATAAAATATCAAAGTACACCAAATATAGATTATGTAGTGTACATAAAGTAACAAAGTACACCAAATATCTACTCTATACTGTGCATAAAATATAATAGTACAGCAAATATATATTATTTACTGTACATAATTTAGTACACCATATATGTTATATACCGTACATAAAATATCAAAATACACCAAATAAATTATACACTGTACATAAAATTTCAAAGTACACCAAATATAGATTCTATACTGTACATAAAATTTCAAAGTACACCAAATATATAATATACAGTACCTAAAATATCATAGTACACCCACTCTATTTTTATACTGTATGTAATATATCAAAATACACCAAATATAGATTACATACTGTACATAAAATAACAAAGTACACCAAATATATATTATATACTGCACATAAAATAGCAAAGTACACCAAATATATATTATATACAGCAGATAAAATATCAAAGTACACCAAAAACATATTATATACCGTACACAAAATATCAAAGTGTACCTAACATATATTGTATACCGTACAAATATATCTATGCCCACTAAATATATATTATATACTGTACATAAAATGTCAAAGTACACCAAATATATTTTATATACTGTACATAAAATATCAAAGTACACCAAAAATATATTATATACTGTACATAAAATATTGAAGTATACCTATTATATAATATACCATACTTAAAATATCAAAGTACACCAAAAACATATTATATACTGTACATAAAATATCAAAGCACACCAAATATATATTATATACTTTACATAAAATATCAAAGTACTCCAAAAATATATTATATACTGTACATAAAATATCAAATTATACCTAATATATATTATATACCGTACTTAAAATATCAAAGTACACCAAATATAGATTATGTAGTGTGCATAAAGTATCAAAGTACACCAAATATCTATTATACACTGTACAAAAAATATAAAAGTACCACAAATATATATTATATACTGCACATAAAATAATATAGTACACCATATACATTATATACTGTACATAAAATATCAAAATACACCAAATACATAATATACTGTAAATAAAATATCAAAGTACACCAAAAATATGGTATATACTGTACATAAAATAACAAAGTATAGCTAATATATATAATGTACTGTACTTAAAATATCAAATTATACCTAGTATATATTATATACTGTACATAAAATACCAAAGTATACCAAATATTAATTATATACTGTACATAAAATTTCAAATACACAAAATATATAACATACTGTACATAAAATAGCAAAGTACACCAAATATATGTTGTACACTGCACATAAAATATGAAATCACACGAAATATGTACTATATACTGTACATAAAATACCAAGAACACCAAAAATATATTATATAATGTACAAAAAATAACAAAGTATACGTGATATATATTATATACTGTACATAAAATACCAAAGTATACCAAATATTTATTATATAATGTGCATAAAATATCAAAGGACACCAAATATATATTATACAATGCACATGAAATATCAAAGCTCGCTAAGTATATATTATATACTGTACAAAAAATATCAAAGTACACCAAAATATATTATATATTTTACATAAAATATCAAATTACAAGAAAATTATATTAGGTACTGTACATAAAGTATCAAGGTACACAAAAATTATATTATGTACTGTACATAAAATATCAATGTACACCAAATATATATTATATACTGTACATAAAATATCAAATTACACCAAATATACTATTTACTCTACATAATATGTCAAAGTGCACCAAATAATTATTATATACTGTACATAAAATATCAAAGTATACCAATTATATGTCATATACTGTGCATAAAATATCAAAGTAAACCAAATATATATTGTATACTGTACATGAAATATCAAAGTACACCAAGTATGTATTTTATACTGTACATAAAATATCAAAGTATACGTAATATATATTATATACTGTACATAAAATATCAAAGTACACCAAATATATATTATGTAGTGTACATAAAGTAACAAATTACACCAAATATATATTATATACTGTACATAAAATATCAAAGTACACCAAATATATATTTTATACTGTACATAAATTATCAAACTCCGGAAAATATATACTATACACTGTAAATAAAATATCAAACTACACCAAATTTATATTATATACTGTACATAAAATATCAAAGTACACCTAATATACATTATATGCTGTACATAATATATCAAAGTACACCAAAAATATATTATATGGTATACATAAAATATCAAAGTGCACCAAATGTATATTATATACTCTACATGAAATACAAAAGAACACCTAACATATATTATACACTGCCCATAACATATCAAAGTACACCAAATATATATTATACACTGCACATAAAATATCAAAGTACACCAAATGTATACTATATCCTGTACATAAAATGTCAAAGTACACCAAATATATATTATATACTCTACATAAAATATCAAAGTACACCAAATATATGTTACATATTGTACATAAAATATCAAAGTACACTAAATATATATTATATACCGTACATAAAATATCAAAGTACAACAAATATACATTTTATACAGAATATAAAATATCAAAGTACTCCAAATACTTATTATATACTCTACATATAATATCAAAGTAGAACAAATGTATCTTATATACTGTACAAAAAAGAACAAATTACACCAAATATGTATTATATACTAAATATAAAATATCAAAGTACACCAAACATATATTATAAGCTGTACATAAAATATCATAGTACGGAAAATATGTATTATATACTGTGCATAAAATATCAAAGTACACTAAATATATATTATATACTGCACACAAAATACGAAAGTACACCAAATATATGTTACATAATGTACATAAGATATCAAAGTATACCAATTATATATTATATACTCTACATAAAATATTAAAGTACACCAAATATTTTTTTGTACTGTACATAATATACCAAAGTACAACAAATGAATACTATATACCGTACATAAAATATGAAAGTACACCAAATATATGTATTATACTGTACATAAAATATTACAGTACCAAATATATAATATATACTGCACATATAATTTCAAATTACACCAAATTTATATTATACACTGTAAATAAAATATCAGTCTACACCAAATATATATTATATACTGTACATAAAATATCAAAGTACACCAAATATATATTATATGCTGTACATAAAATATCAAAGTACACCAAATATATATTACATACTGTACTTAAAATATCAAAGTACAAGTTATATACATTATATACTGTACATAAAATATCAAAGTACACCAAACATCTATTATATACTTTACATAAGGAATCAAAGTACAACAAATATATACTATATACTTTACATAAAGTATCTAAGTACACCAAATAAAAATTATACACTGTACATAAAATATCAAAGTACAAAAAATACATATTATATACTGCACATAAAATATCAAAGTACACCAAATATATATTATGTCCTGTAAGTAAAATAACAAAGTACACCAAAATATATTATATACTGTACATAAAAAATCAAAGTATACCTAATATATAATATGCTGTACATAAAATATCAAAGTATACCAAATATTTATTACATGCCGTACATAAAATATCAAAGTACACCAAATATATATTATATACTGCACATAAAATGTCAAAGTACACCAAATATATATTATGTACTGTACATAAAATATCAAAGTACACCAAAAATATATTATATACTGTTCATAAAATATCAAAGTACACCAAATATATATTATTTACTGTACATAAAATATCAAAGTACACCAAATATACATTATATACTGTACATGATATATCAAAGTACACCTAAAATATATTATATTCTGTACATAAACTCTGAAAGTATACCTTATATATATTATAAACTGTACAGAAATTATAAAAGTGTACCAAATATTTATTTTATACTGTACAAAAAATATCATATTGCACCAAATATATAATATACTGTACATAAAATATCAAAGTACACCAAATATATATTATACACTGCACATAAAATATCAAAGCACACCAAATATATATTATACTCTGTACATAAAATATCAAGGTACACCAAATATATATTATATACTGTACATAAAATATCAAAGTACAGCAAATATATATTATATACTGTGCGTAAAATATCAAAGTACACGAAATATATATTATATACTCTACCTAAAATATAAAAGTTCACCCACTATGTTTATATACAGTACATAGTATATCAAAGTACACCAAATATAGATTACATACTGTACATAAAATATAAAAGTACGCCAAATATATATTTTATACTGTACATAAAACATCAAACTACACCAAATATATGTTATATACTGTACACAAAATGACAAAGTATACCTAATATATATTATATACTGTACATAAAATATCAAATTATACCAATCATTTATTATATACTGTACATAAAATATCCAAGTACACCAAATATGTAACATACTGTACATAAAATATCAAAGTACACCAAATATATATTATATGCTGTACACATAATATCAAATTACACCAAATATTTATTATATACTGTACAGAAAATATCAAAGTACACCAAATATATAATATACTGTACATAAAATATCAAAGTTCACCAAATATATATTATACACTGCACATAAAGTATGAAAGCACACCTAATATATACTATATGCTGTACATAAAATATCAAAGTACTGCAAAAATATATTATATACTGTACATAAAATATCAAAGTACACCAAAAATATATTATATACTCTACAAAAAATATCAAATTATACCTAATATATCTTATATACTGTACATAAAATATCAAAGTTTACGGAATATTTATTATATACCGTACATAATATATCAAAGTACACCAAATATATATTATGCTCTGCACATATAATGTCAAAGCACACCAAATATATATTATATACTGTACATTAAATATCAAAGTACACCAAAAATATATTATATACTGTACATAAAATATCAAAGGACACCAAATATATATTATATACTGTACATAAAATATCAAATTTCACCAAAAATATACACTGTACATAAAATATCAAAGTACACCAAATATATATTATATACTGTACATATAATATCAAAGTACCCAATAAATATATTATATACTGTCCATAAAATATCAAAGTATACCTAGTATATATTATATACTGCACATAAAATATCAAAGTACACCAAAAATATATTATATACTGCACATAAAATATCAAAGTTCACCAAATATATATTATACACTGCACATAAAGTATCAAAGCACACCAAATATATACTATATGCTGTACATAAAATATCAAAGTACCACAAAAATATATTATATTCTGTACATAAAATATCAAAGTGCACCAAAAATATATTATATACTCTACAAAAAATATCAAATTATACCTAATATATCTTATATACTGTACATAAAATATCAAAGTATACGAAATATTTATTATATACCGTACATAATATATCAAAGTCCACCAAATATATATTATGCTCTGCACATATAATGTCAAAGCACACCAAATATATATTATATACTGTACATTAAATATCAAAGTACACCAAAAATATATTATATTCTGTACATAAAATATCAAAGGACACCAAATATATATTATATACTGTACATAAAATATCAAGGTACACCAAAAATATACACTGTACATAAAATATCAAAGTACACCAAATATATATTATATACTGTACATATAATATCAAAGTACCCAATAAATATATTATATACTGTCCATAAAATATCAAAGTATACCTAGTATATATTATATACTGCACATAAAATATCAAAGTACACCAAAAATATATTATATACTGTACATAAAATATCAAAGTATACGTAATATATATTATATACTTTACATAAAATATCAAAGTACACCATATATATGTTATATACTGTACATAAAATATCAAAGTATACCTAATATATATTATATACTGTACAAAAAATATCAAAGTATACCAAACATTTATTATATACTGTACATAAAATATCAAAGTCCACCCAGTATATAACATACTGTACATAAAATACCAAAGTACACCAAATATATATTATACACTGCACATAAAATATCAAAGCACAGTATGTATATTATATAATGTACGCAAAATATCAAAGTACACCAAATATATATTACATACTGTACATAACATATCCATAAAATATCTCCAACCACGCCCACACTTCAGCAGGAGTCTGTTCCAGGCAGCCCGGAATCACCACCAAACTCACCAATTTCACTCAATTACTCTCCAGTCTCTCTCATGTCTTCACCAGCCCTCAGGGACTCTCCTGTCTGTCCCAGCTACTCTCCAACCACGCCCACATTTCAGCTGGAGTCAGTTCCAGGCTCCCCGCAGTCACCACCAAACTCACCAGTTTCACTGGTTACTCCCCGGTCTCTCTCATGTCTTCACCCCCAGCCCTCAGGGACTCTCCTGTGTATCCCAGCTACTCTCCAACCATGCCCAGATTTCAGCGGGGGTCAGTTCCAGGCTCCCAGGTATCACCTACAAACTCAGCAGTTTCACTGAGTTACTCCCCAGTCTCTCTCATGTCTTCACCCCCAGCCCCCTGGGACTCTCCTGTCTGTCCCAGCTACTCTCCCACCACGCCCAGATTTCAGCGGGAGTCAGCCTCCCACACTCCGGAATCACCTACAGACTCACAGACTTCACTGAGGTCCTCCCTGGTCTCTCTCAGGTCTTTGCCCTCAGCCCACAGGGACTCTTGTGTCTCTTTCAGCTACTGTCAAAACTTCTCTAGATTCCAGCTGGAGTCAGTTCCAGGCGCCCACGATACACCACCGAACTCGCGAATTTCACTGACTTACTCCCCAGTCGCCCTCATGTTCTCACCCCCAGCCCTCAGGGACTCTTCTGTCTCTCTCAGCTACTCTCCAGCCATCTCCAGATTTCACCTGGAGTCAGCTTCCCACACCCAGGAATCACCTACAGACTCACGGACCTTACTGCAACCCTCCCCCATTTCTTTCACCTCTTCACCCCCTGCCTTCAGGGACTCTCCTGTGTCTCCCAGCTTCTCTCCAGCCCTCCCCAGATTTCTGCCACAGTCAGCCCCAGGCACCCAGGACAACCCTAGACACTCACAGGCCTCACGAGCCTATCTCCCTATGACCTGGACCTATACAGGGATGGCTCCCACGCATCCCTCAGTGACCCCAAACCCATCTCCAATTACACTCAGACACTCCCAGGGCCTGACAGCTACTCCCTGTTATTGTCCTTCAGTTCGAAGCCCTGGCCAATCTACTAGCCCACGTGACGTAGTTACCTGGCCATTTCTCCACAGTTCCGGTGAGGGCTCCACACCCAGCCGCAGAAGAGACCCTCCTGCATTCCGTCCTCACACGCAGGCCTGTCCATCTACTTGCTACTGTCACACTCTTGCCAGCAGAAGAGGCCCCTGTAATGGCCGATATCACCACCCTGTCTATCCTCACCCACAGCTGTGCAGCGGGACCCTCCTGCTGGCCCATGTGGCTGCCAGAGCCCATGCCGGCACGAAGCTCCAGCATGTTGGCGTCCCTGCATGCCACACTACCGGTGACATGGCTAGCATGACCCTCCTTCCTGGCAGTGACACTGTTGATGTGAACCCCAGTTTCACATCTGTCATTTGTAAATAGGACCATTTGCCCTTTTCGCTCTCCCTTCCATTCACAGGGCTTTTCATTCTCTCTGTTTCTGCCTCCGTTTCAGATATTTACTCACCTTTTTCTCTCTCACTATGTCTGCCGTGGTCTCGATGAGAGTGCGCCACATAAGATTCCTCCATTAAAAGTCATGAATTGAGTGGCTTTTAGTATACCTGTGGTTGTGCACATTCCCTTTTAATTCGCAATCCATTGTAGAACGTCTTATCACCCCCGACCAGAGAAAAACCCTGTAGACATTAGTCACTCCTCATTCTGTCTCAAACCCTCTCCCTGACCCTCAGCCCTAGGTAGCAACTACATAGTGCGATCAACACCATGTGCATAGATTTCCATATTGTGGACAATTCCTATAAACGGAATTGCACAATAGGTGAGCTTTTATGACTGACATAACACGTAGCACAATATTTTCAAGATTCATCCCCATTGTAGTCTTACCCACAGGGGGAAACCAGTATTTTTGGGGTTTTAGTAACACCGGGTGTTTTCTCCTTCCTTCCGTCCTTCTTTCCTTCTTTCCTTCCTTCCTTCCTTCCTTCCTTCCTTCCTTCCTACCTTCCTTCTTTCCTTCCTTCCTTCCTTCCTTCCTCCTATTTCTCTCTTACTCCTTCTGCCCTCTCTCTTTCATATGCCTTAGGTGCATCCCACATTCTGCGTTTTTTTGGGGAAATCCTCGACAGGTGCAGGAAAATTGTGTTATTGTAACTATTTACCGCTATCTCTCTTTCACGGCTCTCCATCAGTTGTGAACATCTATTGATTTATCCCAAGTCACTAGGCATATTTTAATTAGGTACACCTGTTTTTCTTTATACAGCTGTTTCTGGACTATAGGGTCGCATACTCATAAACCCAGTGTAACTCAGAAACGCATCTAATATTCCAATAAACCCATCATAACGTTGAAAAATTATAAATCAAACCATCGTAAGTCACGGTTTGTCCGTGGATATGGGCGTCATCAATTCCATTGTATTCAATAATGCTGTACGCCATTAACAATGGCAGACTGATTGGGAGTGGAGATTGATAGCATTATAAAAATCAGTTATTAGAGGGATACTTCTTTAACCTGACTGAAGAACTGATCTAATGGCTTTAGTACAGTGCATGATTATGTGAGATGTTTTGAGACAGAGTAGTACATTTGTGAATGAAATTTTATGGCTTTTTTTCACTTAGTAGGAACCATTGTGTGTGGAAAAGTGAGAAAATTGCTTTCTGCTGTAGAGTCCGGCATTCATTGTAGATTTAAGCTTAGTTTTTTGTGAGCAAATCTTATTCAATAAAATACTACTCTTTATAATAAAAAAAAAACACTGGTGATGTGAGGTCATTATCCTCAGCAAACTAATCCAGGGAAAGAAAACCAAACGCCACATTCTCACTTATAATGGGAGCTGAAAAATGGGATCACATGGACACAGGAAGGGGAACAACACACACTGGGGCCTTTCGAGAGGCAGAGCGTTAAGAAAAGCAGCTACTGCATGCTGGGCTTAATACCTAGGTGATGGGTTGACAGGTGCAGCAAACCACCATGGCACACGTTTGTTTACCTTAGTAACAAATCTGCACATCCTGCACATATACCCCAGAACTTAGAAACAAAACGAAACAAAAGAAAACGAAAAAGCAATAGCAAAACGCTAAAGGCAAAAGAAAGTTTCAAACTCAGAAAGTGACAGACCAATGTTTGCTTCACATCATGGTTCTCAACCCAGGTGCCATAAGGTCAGGATAAAGAATTTGATTACATATTGTAAATAAGACGTGCAGCAGATGACCAGAAATATTATTCTCAACATATGTGTGTCTTCTAATTCAATGGTGACGCTATCTACAGGGACACAGCATTAGATTCCAAAGGGCCGAGTCCCGCCAGACAGGCCTCCCACACTAATAACAATGGGAAGCCCTACATTGTTTTACCTGTGCTTCTCAGCAACTGGCTAGAAATCAGGTTGCCACCACTCCCAGATTTAGTTGCATTCATTTGCTGGAAGAGCTCACAGCACGCAGGGAAACACTTACATTTGCCGTTGTATTTTAGCGGATATTGCAAAAAGTTCAGAAATAAATTTGGGGCCCGGCATGTGGGGAGGGGCGCACTACCTTCCAGGAAGTGTTATCCAGAAGCTCTCTGAACCCAGTCCTTTTGGGTTTTTATGGAGACCTCATTCTATAGGCATGATGGGTTAAACCATAGGCTATTGGTGATCAACTCCACCTGAGGCTCTCAACCCTCCCTGGAAATTGGGGTTGAGGCTTTGCCATTCTTAGTCTGACTCAAAGAATTTACACAAACGGAATTTTAAAACAGATGAGCATAACTGGAATCTTAATTAGATGATTGGGTTATCTGGAGCCACACCTTGATCTTCCTAACCCGAGCACCCTCATCCAACGAATGCTCCACCCAACTGGCTCCCAAGTCTCTACGTGGTTCCAGAGCAAAAGAATGTTTACACAACGCATATCTCCACCTTTTCTTCCGAGTCTTTTCGCTTACACGGAAAGACTTCTTAAACTGCCATGCATCAGGGTGAGGGGGTGGTCTTGTTACAACGCAGATCTGTGGATCTCCGGGGTTTGATTGTTGCAAGGATGCTGCTGGTGTCAAAAGCACAACGTGGGAACCACAGAACCACTAGTTGGTTTTCAGTGTTTCAGTGCATACAATTCCTAAGATATCTGGCCAAGAAAACTTGTAAGTTCTTAGATTGTCCCAAAGGTGGCGCATGAAATCAAAGCAGGAGAACAGTTTCCTACGAGGTGTAGCCTGGGAAAGTTGGGGGTGACTGATGGAAAGGAGGAGTGAAGCTCCGCCCTTTCCGCTGCTAGGCTGCGCCCGAGGCTATTTAAACCCACCCTGGCTGGCCTGTACTCAGATCTTCGCGGAGCGGATCAGCGGCCGGAGCGTTTGGCGGACTCTGCCTGGACTTGGAGCTCACAGCGTCTTGCGACTTGGAAGCGGATTCAGAGGACAGGACAGAACACTTGGGCAAGTGAATCTCTGTCTGTCTGTCTGTCTGCCTGTCTGTCTGTCTGTCTGTCTCGTTGGTTGGTTGATTTCCATTTTCTTAAGGGGCACATACCTCACACTGCACACACACAAACACACACACACACTCACACACACACACACACACTCACACACACACACACACACACTCCTTCCTTCTGCAAGTTAGAAAATTAGTAGGGGCCCCTGGGAGCTGCAGGTTTCCTAATCATGTCTGCACCTAAGAACAGTAGGGTCTTGTCTGGCTCTTCTTATGAACGGTCCCCCAGCCGGGACTCCCCAAGGTCCATGCGAGCCTCACCCAGCTTCTCCCTCTCCCCTCTCAGAAACTCAGGCTTAAGGGGAAGCTCCTCACCAGGGATCCGGAGCTACCATTCACCATCCCCTAGGGCTTCACCACACTCACCTCTGTCATCACCAGAATCCCACAAGCTCCCATTTCCCTGTCCTCACCGTGATGGGCAATCAATGAAGCCATTGGGCTCTCCCGTGTCCTCCTCTGAGGATTCCTCAGAGTCCCAACGTTCATCAATAATATACCACATGTTCTTACTGCCATCACCCAGCAGCCCACCCCCAGCTCTCGGGGGGTCTCCTGTGTCTCCCAGCTACTCTCCAAACAACCCCAGATTTCAGCTGGAGTCAGCCCCCCACACCCAGGAATCACCAACAAACTCACGAGCCTCACAGTGCTCCACCCCTGTGTCTTTCATCTCTTCACCCCCAGGCCTCAGGGACTCTCCTGTGGCTCCCAGTTACTCTCCAGCCATCCCCAGGTTCCTGCGGGAGTCAGCCCCATGCACCCAGGTGTCCCCCAGAGACTCACAGGTCTCGGGAGAATATGAGCGGTCCCCCAGCCCTGACTCCTCAAGATTCATGCCTGCCTCACCCAGCTTCTCCCTCTCCCCTCCCAGAAACTCAGACCCAAGGGGCAGCTCCTCACCAGGGATGTGGAAGTACTCTACATCATCCCACAGGGCTACACCACTCTCACATCCATCATCAGCAGAATTCCACAACTTTAAGTTTCCCTTTCCTAACTAAGCAGGACAGTCACTGATGTCATTGTGTTCTCCCGTGTCTTCCTCTGGAGATTCTTCACAGTAACCTCATTCATCAATATTCATTGATATTTTATGTGCAGTGTACAATATAGATTTGGTGTACTTTGATATTTTATGTACAGTATATTATATATTTGGTGCACTTTGATATTTTACGTACAGTATATAATAAATATTTGGTATACTTTGATATTTTATGCACAGTATATAATATATATTTGGTGTAATTTGATATTTTATGTACAGTATGTAATATATTGTTGGTGTACTTTGATATTTTATGTACAGTATATAATATTTATTAGGTATAATTTGATATTTTATGTACAGTATAAAATATATTTTTCGTGTACTTTGATATTTTATGTACATTACATAATATATATTTGGTGTACTTTGAAATTTTATGTGCAGTGTATAATATATTTGGTGTAGTTTGATATTTTATGTACAGTATATAATATATATTTGCAGTAGTTTTATATTTTATGTACAGTATATAATATAAGTTTGGTGTGCCTTGATATTTTATGTACAGTATATAATATACATTTGGTGTACTTTGATAATTTATGTACAGTATACAATATATTTCTGGTGAACTTTGATATTTTATGTACAGTATATAACATATTTGGTGTGCTTGGATATTTTATGTGCAGTGTATAATATATATTTGGTGTACTTTGATATTTTATGTACAGTATATTACATATTTGGCATACTTTGATATTTTATGTACAGAATATAATAAATATTTGGTATACTTTTATACTTTATGTACAGTATATAATATATATTAGGTATACTTTGATATTTTATGTACAGTATATAATATATTTTTGGTGTACTTTGACATTTTATGTACAGTATATAATATATATTAGGTGTATGATATTTTATGTACAGCATATATTTTTGGTGTACTTTGATATTTTATGTACAGTATATAATATATATTTGGTGTGCTTTGATATTTTATGAGCAGTGTATAATATATATTTGGTGTACTTTGATATTTTATGTACAGTATACTATATACTTGGTGTAGTTTGATATTTTGTGTACAGTATATAATAAGTATTTGGTACACTTTGATATTTTACTTAGAGTATATAATATATATTAAGTAAACTTTGATATTTTATGTAGAGTGTGTAATATATTTTCGGTGTACTTTGATATTTTATGTCCAGTATATAATGTATTTGGTGTACTTTGATAATTTATGTACAGTATATAATATATTTTCCGTGTACTTTGATATTTTATGAAGAGTATATAGTATATATTTGGTGTGCTTTGATATTTTATGTGCAGTGTATAGTATATATTTGGTGTACTTTGATATTTTATGTACAGTATATAATAAATATTTGGTGTACTTTGATACTAAGTGTAGAGCATATAACATATATTTGGTGTACTTTCATATTTTATGTACAGTTCATAATATATATTTCGGTGTACTTTGATATTTTATGTACAATATATAATATATATTTGATGTACCTTGATATTTTCTGTACAGTATGTAATCTAGGTTTGGTGTACTTTGATATATTATGTACAGTGTATAAATACAGTGGGTGTACTTTGATATTTTAGGTACAGTTTATAATATATATTTGGTGTTCTTTGATATTTTATGTACAGTATATAATATGTATTTGGTGTACATTGAAATTTTATGTGCAGTGTATAATATATTTTGTTTACTTTGATATTTTATGTACAGTATATAATATATGTGACGTACTATATTGTTTTATGTACAGTTTATAATATATATTTGATCTGATTTGTAATTTTATGTGCAGTGTATCATATATATTTGGTGTACTTTCATATTTTATGTACAGTATATAATATATATTTTGTGTATTTTCATATTTTATGTCCAGTATATAACATATATTTTATGTACTTTGATATTTTATGTACAGTATATAATATAAATTCTGTATATTTTCATATTTTATGTACAGTATATAATATATGCTTGGTGTACTTTTATATTTTATGTACAGTATATAATATTTATTTAGTGTAATTTGAAATTTTATGAACAGTTTATAATATATATTTGGTGGACTTTGATGTTTTATGTACAGTATATAATAGAAATATGGTGTACTTTGATATTTTATGTACAGTATATAATATATATTTTGTGTATTTTCATATTTTTTGTACAGTATATAATACATATTTGGTGAAATTTGATATTTTATGTACAGTATATAATATATATTTTGTATATATTCATATTTTATGTACAGTATATAATATATATTTGGTGTAATTTCATATTTTATGTACAGTATATATTTATTTAGTGTAATTTGATATTTTATGTACAGTATATAATATATATTTGGTGTGCTTTGATATTTTGTGTACACTATATAATATATATTTGGTGTACTTTGATATTTTATGTACAGCATATAATATATATTTTGTATATTTTCATATTTCATGTACAGTATATAATATATACTTGGTGTACTTTTAGTTTTTTATGTACAGAATGTAATAAGTATTTAGTGTAATTTTATATTTTATGTACAGTTTATAATATATATTTGGTGTACTTTGATATTTTATGTACCATATATAATATTTATTTGGTGTACTTTGATATTTCACGTACAGTATATAATATATACTTGGTGTACTTTGATATTCAATGTACAATATATAATATAAGTTTAGTGTACTTTGATATTTTATGTACAGTATAAAATATATATTTGGTATGTTTTTGTATTTTATTTACAGTGTATAATATATATTTGGTGTACTTTTATATTTTATGTACAGAATTTAATATTTATTTTGTATAATTTGATATTTTATGTACAGTTTAAAATATATATTTGGTGTAGTTTGATATTTTATGAACAGTTTATAATATATAGCTTGAGTATTTTCATATTTTATGACCAATATATACTATATATTTCATGTACTTTCATATTTTATAGACAGTAAATAATATAAATTGTGTATATTTTTATATTTTATGTACAGTATATAATATATACTTGGTGTACGTTCATATTTTATGTACAGTATATAATATTTATTTAACGTAATTAGAAATTTTATGTACAGTTTACAATATATATTTGGTGTAACTTGATGTTTTATGTACAGTATATAATATATATTTTTTGTATTTTTTAATTTATGTACAGTATATAATACATGTTTGGTGAAATTTGATATTTTTGTACAGTATATAATATATAATTTGTATATATTCACATTTTATGTACAGTTTATAAAATATATTTGGTGTACTTTCATATTTTACCTACAGTATATAATATATATTTTGTATATTTTCATATTTCATGTACAGTATATAATATATGTTTGGTGTACTTATATATTTTATGTACAGTATATAATATTTATTTAGTGTAAATTGATATTTTATGTACAGTTCATGATATATATTTGGTGTATTTTGATTTTTTAGGTACAGTATATAATATATATTTTGTGTATTTTCATACTTTATTTACGGTATATAATATATATTTGGTGTACTTTGATATTTTATGTGCAGTATGTAATATTTATTTAGTGTAATTTGATATTTTATGTACAGTATATAAGATATATTTGGTGTGATTTTATGTTTTATGTACAGTATTTAAAGTATATTTGGTGTACTTTGATATTTTATGTACAGTATATAATATATATTTGGTGTACTTTGATATTTTATGTACAGTATATAACATATATGTTGTGCTTTGATATTTTATGTACAGTAGATAATATATATTTGGTGTAATTTGATATTTTATGTACAGTATGTAATATATATTTTGTTCATTTTCATATTTTATGTACACTATATGATATATATTTCCTGAAATTTGATATTTTATGTACAGTATATAATATATATTTAGTGAAATTTGATATTTTATGTTCCGCATATGATATATATTTGGTGAAATTTGATATTTTATGTACAGTACATTATATATATCTGGTGAATTTCGGTATTTTATGCACAGTATATAATATATATTTGGTGAAATTGGATATTTTATGTACAGTCTATAATATATATTTGGTGAAATTTGATATTTTATGTACAGTATATATTATATATTTGGTGAAATTTGATATTTTATGAACAGTATATAATATATATATGGGGAAATCTGATATGTTCTGTACAATACATAATATATATTTGATGAAACTTGATATTTTATGTACAGTATATAATATATATTTGGTGAAATTTGATATATTATGTACAGAATGTAATATATATTTGATGAAATTTGATATTTTATGTACAGTATATAATATACATTTGTTGAAATTTGAAATTTTATGTACAGTATATAGTATATATTTGGTGAAGTTTGATATTTTATCTACAGTATATTATGAATGTTTGGTATACTTTGATATTTTATGCACAGTATATAACATATATTTGGTGTAGTTTGATATTTTATGTGCAGTATATAAATTTGATGAAATTTCATATTTTATGTACAGTATATAATATATATTTTGTTTACTTTCACATTTTATGTACAGCACATAATAAATATTTGACTTTGATATTTTATGTATAGTATTTAATATATACTTGTGTTTTGACATTTATGTACAGTATATAATATATATTTGGTGAAATTTGCTATTGTATGCACAGTATATAATATCTATTTGGTGAAATTTGATATTTTATGTACAGTATATAGTATATAATTTTTGAAATTTGGTATTTTATGTACAGTATATAATATATATTTCATAAAGTTTGATGTTCTATATACGGTATATAGTATATATTTGGTGAAATTTCATGTTTTATCTACAGTATATAATATATATTTGGTGTACTTTCCTATTTTATGTACAGCATATTATATATTTGGTGAAATTTGATATTTTATGTACAGTGTATAATATATATTTGGCGTAATTTCATACTTTATGTACACTATTTAATATATATTTGGTGTACTTTGATATTTTATGTACTGTGTATAATATATATTTCGTGTACTTTGATATTTTACGTACAGTATATAATATATATTTGGTGAAATTTGATATTATATATACAGTATATAATATATATTTGCTGTACTTTCTTATTTTATGTACAGTATATAATATATATTTGGTTTACTTTCATATTTTATGTACAGTATATAATATATATTTGGTGAAATTTGATATTTTATGTACAGTATATAATATATATTTTGTATATATTCACATTATATGTACAGTATATATTATATATATGGTGTACTTTTATATTTTATGTACAGTATATGATATTTATTTAGTGCAATTTGATATTTTATGTGCAGTATATAATATATATTTGGTGTGGTTTGATATTTTGTGTACAGTATATAATATATATTTGGTGTACTTTGATATTTTATGTACAGCATATAATATATAATTTGTATATTTTCATATTTTATGTACAGTATATATTATATACTTGGTGTACCTTTATTTTTTATGTACAGAATGTAATATGTATTTAGTGTAATTTTATATTTTATGTACAGTTTATAATACATATTTGGTGTACTTTGATATTTTAAGTACCATATATAATATTTATATGGTGTACTTTGATATTTCACGTACAGTATATAATATATACTTGGTGTACTTTGATATTCAATGTACAATATATAAGGTTAATGTACTTTGATATCTTATGTACAGTATATAATATGTATTTGGTATGTTTTTGTATTTTATTTACAGTGTATAATATATATTTGGTGTAGTTTTATATTTTATGTACAGTATTTAATATTTATTTTGTGTAATTTGATATTTTATGTACAGTTAAAAATATATATTTGGTGTACTTTGATATTTTATGAACAGTATACAATATATACCTTGTGTATTTTCATATTTTATGACCAGTATATAATATATATTTGGAGAACTTAGATATTTTACGTACAGTATATAATGTAAATTTTGTATATTTTATATTTTATGTACAGTATATAATATATACTTGGTGTACGTTCATATTTTATGTACAGTATATTTATTTAGTGTAATTTGAAATTTTATGTACAGTTTACAATATATATTTGGTGTACCTTGATGTTTTATGTACAGTATATAATATATATTTTTTGTATTTTCTTATTTTATGTACAGTATATAATATATATTTGGTGCAATTTAATATTTTTGTACGGTATATAATATATATTTTGTATATATTCACATTTTATGTACAGTTTATAATATATATGTGGTGTACTTTCATAATTCACGTATAGTATATAATATATATTTTGTATATTTTCATATTTCATGTACAGTATATAATATATCTTTGGTGTACTTATATATTTTATGTACAGTATATAATATTTATTTAGTGTAAATTGATATTTTATGTACAGTTCATGATATATATTTGGTGTATTTTCATTTTATATGTACAGTATATAACATATATTTTGTGTATTTTCATATTTTATTTATGGTATATAATATATATTTGGTGTACATTGATATTTTATGTGCAGTATAGAATATTAATTTAGTGTAATTTGATATTTTATGTACAGTATATAAGATATATTTGGTGTGCTTTTATATTTTATGTACTGTATATAAAGTACATTTGGTGTACTTTGATATTTTATGTACAGTATATAATACATATTTGGTGTGCTTTGATATTTTATGTACAGTATATAATATATATTTGGTGTAATGTGATAGTTTATGTACAATATATAATATATATAGTGTATATTTTTATGTTTTATGTACAGTTTATAATATATATTTGGTGTACTTTTATATTTTGTGTTCAGTTTATAATATTTATTTAGTGTAATTTGATATTTTATGTGCAGTTTATCATGTATATTTGCTGTACTTTCATATTTTTTGTACAGTATATAATACATATTTTGTGTATTTTCATATTTTATGTACAATATATAACATATATTTGGTGTACTTTGATATTTTATGTACAGTATAGTATATATATATTTTGCATATTTTCATATTTTATGTACAGTATAAAAGTTATATTTGGTGCACTTTTATAGTTTATGTACAGTATATAATGTATATTTGGTGTACTTTGATATTTTGTGTACAGTATATAACATATATTTGGTGTGCTTTGATATTTTATGTACAGTATATAATATATATTTAGTGTACTTTGATATATATTTGGTGTACTTTTATATTTTATGTACAGTACAAAAAATTTATTTAGCGTAATTTGATATTTTATGAACAGTTTATAATATATATTTGGTGTACTTTGATATTTTACTTACAGTATATAATATATATTTGGTGTGCTTTGATATTTTATGTACAGTATATAATATATAATTTTTGTATTTTCATATGTTATGTACAGTATATAATATATATTTGGTGTACTTTTATATTTTCTATACAGTATACAATGTATATTTCATTAAATTTGATATTTTATGTACAGTACATAATATATATTGAGTGAAATTTGATATTTTATGTACCGCATGTGATATATATTTGGTGAAATTTGATGTTTTATGTACTGTATTGTATATATATCTGGTGAAATTCGGTATTTTACGCACAGTATATAATATATATTTGGTGAAATGGGATATTTTATGTACAGTATATAATACATATTTGGTCGAATTTGATATTTTATGTACAGTGCATAGTGTATATTTGGAGGTTTCATATTTTATCTACAGTATATGAAATCTATTTGGTGTACTTTTATATTTTATATACAGTATATAATATATATTTGGTGTACTTAGATATTTTATGTACAGTATATAATATATATTTGATGAAATTTGTTATTTTAGGTACAGTATATAATATTTATTTGTTGTATTTGGACATTTGTGTACAGTATATAATATATATTTGGTGAAGTTTCATATTTTATGTACACTATGTAATATATGAATGGTGAATTTTGATATTTTATGTACAGTATATGATATATATTTGGTGAAATTTGATATTTTATGTACAGTATATAGCATATATTTTGTGAAATTTTATATTTTATGTACAGTATGTAATATATATTTTGTGTACTTTCATATTTTATGTACACTATATTACATATTTGTTGAAATTTGATATTTTATGTACAGTATATAATATATATTTGGTGAAATTTGATTTTTTGTGAACAGTACGTAGTATATATTTCATGAAATTTGATACTTTATGTACAGTATATAATAAATGTTTGGTGAAACTTGATATGTTATGTACAGTATATAATATATATTTGGCGCAATTTGATATTTTATGTAAAGTATATCATATATTTGGTGAAATTTGATATTTTATATACAGTATATAAGATATATTTGGTGTACTTTCATATTTTATGTACAGAATATAATATATATTTGGTGAAATTTGATATTTTATGTACACCCTATTGAATATTTGGTGAAATTTGATATTTTATGTACAGTATATACTATATATTTGGTGAAATTTGATATTTTATCTACTGCATATAGTATATATTTCGGGAAATTTGATATTTTATGTACAGTATATAATATATATTTGGTGAAATTTGATATTTTATGTACGGTATATAATATATATTTCGTGAAATTTAACATTTTATGTACAGTATATAGTATATATTTGGTGAATTTTGATATTTTATGTACAGTATATAATATATATTTGGTGAAATTTGATATTTTATATACAGTATATAGTATATATTTGGTGTACTTTCGTATTTTATGTACAGTATATAGTATATATTTGGTGAAACATGATATTTTATGTACAGTATATAATATATGTTGAAACTTTATATTATATGTACAGTATATAATTTATATTTGGTGAAATTTGATATTTTATGTACAGTATATAATATATATATGGTGAAATTTGATATTTTATATACAGTATAATATATTTGGTGTACTTTCATTTTTTATGTACAGTATATAGTATGTATTTCGTGAAATTTGATATTTTATGTACTGCATATAATATATATTTGGTGTACTTTGATATTTTATGTGCAGTATGTGATATGTATTTGGTGAAATTTGATATTTGATGTACAGTATATAGTATATATCTGGTGTGTGTTCATATTTTATGTGCAGTATATAGTATATATTTTGTGAAATTTGATATTTTATGTTCAGTATAAAATATATATTTGGTGAAATTTGACATTTTATGTACAGTATATAATATATATTCGGTATACTTTGATATTTTATGAACAGTATATAATATATATGTGGTGAAATGTGATATTTTATGTACAGTATATCATATATATTTGATGTACTTTCACATTTTATGCACAGTATATGATACATATTTGATGTACTTTCATATTTTATTCACCCTATATAATATATATTTGGTGTACTTTGATATTTTGTGTACAGTGTATAATATATATTTGTGTATTTTGACATTTTATGTACAGCATATAATTTATATTTGTTGTATTTTGATATTTTATGTACATTATATAATATATATTTGTTAAAATTTGATATTTTATGTATAATATATAGTATATATTTGTTGAAGTTTGATATTTTATTTACAGTATAAGATATATATTTGTATACTTTTATATTTTATGTACAGTATATAATATATATTTGGTGTACTTTGATATTTTATGTATAGTATATAATATATATTTGATGATTATTTACAGTATACAATATATATTTGATTCATTTTATATTTTATGTACAGTATATAATATATATTTGTTGTATTTTTACATTTTATGTACAGTATATAATATATATTTGGTGTACTTTGATATTTTTTGTACAGTATATTATATATATTCGTTGAAATTTGTTATTTTATGTACAGTATATAGTATATATTTGGTGAAGTTTGATATTTTATCTACAGTATATGATATATATTTGGTACACTTTTAAATTTTATGTACATTATTTAATATATATTTGATGAAATTTGATATTTTATGTGCAGTACATAATATATATTTGGTGAAATTTGATATTTTATGTACAGTATATAATATATATGTTTTAATTTGATATTTTATGTACAGTATATAGTATATATTTGATGAAGTTTGATGTGTTATCTACAGTATATGATATATATTTGGTATACTTTTATATTTTATGTACAGTATATAATAAATACTTTGTGTATTTTTATATTTTATGTACAGTACATAATATATATTTGTTGTACTTTGATATTTTAAGTACAGTATATTATATATATTTTGCATATTTTCATATTTTATGAACAGTATATAATATATATTTGGTGTACTTTGATATTTTATGTACGGTATATAATGTATATTTGATGAAATTTGATATTTTAGGTACAGTATATAATATATATTTGTTGTATTTTGATATTTTATGTACAGTATATAATATATATTTGGTGTATTGTGATGTTTTATGTAAAGTATATAATATATAATTGTTGAAATTTGATATTTTATGTACAGTATATAGTATATATTTGGTGAAGTTTTATATTTTATCTACAGTATAAGATATATATTTGGTATACTTTTATATTGTATGTACAGTATATAATATATATTTGGTGTACTTTGATATTTTATGTACAGTATATAATATATATTTGATGAAATTTTATATTTTATGTGCAGTATATAATATATATTTGGTTTACCTTGATATTTTATCTACAGTATATAATATATATTTTGTGTACTTTGATTTATTATGTAGAGTATCTAATATATATTTGGTGAAATTTGATATTTTATGTACAGTATATAATATATATTTGGAGAAGTTTGATATTTTATGTACAGTACATAATATGTATTTGGTGAAATTTGACATTTTATGTACAGTATATAATATGTATTTGTTGAAATTTGATATTTTATGTACAGTATGTAATATATATTTGGTGGAATTTGATATTTTATGTACAGTATATATTATATACTATATATAATATATATAGTATATCTTTGGTGTACTTTCATATTTCATATACAGTATACAGTATATGTTTGGTGAAATTTGATATTTTATGTACAGTGTATAATATATATGGTGTACTTTGATGTTTTATGTAGTGTATATAATGTATATTTGGTTAAATTTGATATTTTATGTACAGTATATAATATATATTTGGGGAAATTTGATATTTTATGTACACTATATAATATGTGGTGAAATTTGATATTTTATGAACAATATATAATATATATTTATTGAAATGTGATATTTTATGTACAGTACATAGTATATCTTTGGTGAAATTTCATATTTTACGTACAGTATATAATATATATTTGGTGTACTTTCATATTTTATGTACAGTATATTATATATTTGGTGAAATTTGATATTTCATGTACAGTATATAATATATAGTGTGTGAAATTTGATATTTTATGAAATTTGATATTTTATTTATATTATATAATATATATTTGTTTTACTTTGATATTTACTTTCATATTTTATGTACAGTGTATAATACATTTGGTGAAATTTAATATTTTATGAAATTTGATATTTTATGTTCAGTATATAATATATATTTGTTGTATTTTGTCATTTAATATGCAGTATATAATATATATTGGGTGTACTTGGATATTTTATGTACAATATTTAATATATATTTGTTGAAATTTGATATTTTATGTGCAGTATATAGTATATATGGTGTACTTTGATGTTTTATGTACAGTATATTATATATATTTGGTGTACTTTGATATTTTATGTACAGTATATAATATATATTTGGGGAAATTTGATATTTTATGTACACTATATAATATATATGTGGTGAAATTTGATATTTTATGAACAATATATAATATATATTTATTGAAATTTGATATTTTATGTACAGTATATAGTATATTTTTGGTGAAATTTGATATTTTATGTACAGTATATAATATATATTTGGTGTACTTTCATATTTTATGTACAGTATATTATATATTTGGTGAAATTTGATATTTTATGTACAGTATATAATGTATATGGTGTACTTTGAAATTTTGTGTACAGTATGTAATATATATATGGTGAAATTCGATATTTTATGTATAGTATACAATATGTATTTGGGGAAATTTGATATTTTATATACAGTATGTAGTATATGTTTGGTGAAATTTGATATTTTATGTAGAGTATATATTATACCTTTTGTGTACTTTCATATTTCATGTTCAGTATATTATTTAATTGGTGAAATTTGATATTTTATGTACAGTATGTAAGATATTTTTTGAAATTTGATATTTTATGAAATTTGATGTTTTATGTACAGTATATAATATATATTTTATGTACTTTGATATTTAATTTCATATTTTATGTACAGTATACTATATATTTGGTAAAATTTGATATTTTATGTACAGTATATAATATGTGTTTGGTGAAATTGGATATGTTATGAAATTTGATATTTTATATACATTATATAATATATATTTGTTGTATTTTGACATTTTATATACAGTATATAATATATATTTTGTGTACTTTGGTATTTTATGTACAGTATATAGTATATATTTGGTGAAGTTTGATATTTTATCTTCAGTATATGATATATATTTGGTATACTTTTATATTTTATGTAGAGTATATAATATATATTTGTTGTACTTTTATATTTTATGTACAGTATATAATATATGATGAAATTTGATATTTTATGTACAGTATGTAATATATATTTGGTTTACTTTGATATTTTATCTACAGTATATAATATATGTTTTGTGTACTTTGATATATTATGTAGAGTATCTAATATATATTTGGTGAAATTTGATATTTTATGTACACTATATAATATATATTTGATGTACTTTGATATTTTATGTACAGTATATAATATATATTTGATGAAGTTTGATATTTTATTTTATTCTACACCGCTATCTGTATAAACATGGAAATAAATTCTCCGCTATCTGTATAAACATGGAAATACTGACACCGCTATCTGTATAAAGATGGAAATATCTACACCGTTATCTATATAAACATGGAAATATCTACACCGCTTTCTGTATAAAGTTGGTAATATCTACACCTCTATCTGTATAAACATGGAAATATCTACACCGCTATTTCTATAAACATGGAAATATCTACACCGCCTTCTGTATAAGCTTGGAAATATCAACACCGCCATCTGTATACACATGGAAATATAAACACTGCCATCTGTATGAACACGGAAATATCTACACCGCCATCAGTATGAACTCGGAAATATCTACACCGCCATCTGCACGAACATGGAAATATCTACACCGCCATCTGTATGAACATGGAAATATCTACACCGCTATCTGTATGAACATGGAAATATCTACACCGCTATCTGTACAAACTTGGAAATATCTACACCGCTATCAGTATAAACATGGAAATATCTACACCGCTATCTCTATAAACATGGAAATATCTACACCGCCATCTTTATAAGCAGGGAAATACCTACACCGCCATCTCTATAAACTTGGAAATATCTACACCGCTATCTGTATGAACATGGAAATATCTACCCCGCCATCTGTATGAACATGGAAATATCTACACCGCTATCTGTATGAACATGGAAATATCTACACCGCTATCTTTATGAACATGGATATATCTACACCGCTATCTGTATGAACATGGAGATATCTACACCGCTATCCATATAAACATGGAGATATCTACACCGCTATCTCTATAAACATGGAAATATCTACACCGCCGTCTCTACAAACATGGAAATATCTAAACTGCCATCTGTATGAACATGGAAATATCTACACCACTATCTGTAAATACATGGAAATATGTACGCAGCCATTTGTATAAATAGGGAAATATCTACACCGCTATCTGTATAAAGATGGAAATAACTACACCGCTATCTGAATAAACATGGAAATATGTACACCGCCATGTCTATAAACATGGAAATATCTACACCGCCATCTGTATGAACATGGAAATATCAACACCGCCATCTGTATGAACATGGAAATATCTACACCGCTATCTGTATAAACATGGAAATATCTACACCGCTATCTCTATAAACATGGAAATATCCACAACGCTATCTCTATAAACATGGAAATATCCACAACGCTATCTCTATAAACATGGAAATACCTACACCGCTATCTCTATAAACATGGAAATATCTACACCGCTATGTGTATAAACATGGAAATATCTACACTGCTATCCCTATAAACATGGAAATATCTACACCGCCATCCGTATAAACATGGAAATATCTGCACTGCCATCTCTATAAACATGCAAATATTAACTCAGCCATCTGTATGAACATGGAAATATCTACACCGCCATCTGTATGAACAAGGAAATATCTACACCGCCATCTGAATGAACATGTAAATATCAACACCGCCATCTAAACATGGAAATCTCTTCACCGCCATCTGTATGAACATGGAAATATCTACACCGCCATCTGTATGAACACAGAAATATCTACACTGCCATCTGTATGAACTTGGAAATATCTACACCGCCATCTGTATAAACATGGAAATATCTTCACCGCCATCTGTATGAACATGGAAATATCTACACCGCCATCTGCATGAACTTGGAAATATCTACACCGCCATCTGTATGAAGATGGAAATATCTACACCGCTATCAGAACATGGAAATATCTACACCACTATCTGTATAAACGTGGAAATATCTACACCTCTCTATCTCTAAACTTGAAAATATCTACACCGCTATCCGTATAAACATGGAAATGTCTACACCGCCATCTCTATAAACATGGAAATATCTACACTGCCATCTGTATAAACATGGAAATATCTACACCGCTATCTGTATATACATGGAAATATCTACACCACAATCCATATAAACATGGAAATATCTACACTGTTATCTGTATAAACATGGAAATAACTACACCGCTATATCTATAAACATGGAAATATCTACACCGCTATCTATATAAACATGGAAATATCTACACCGCTATCTCTATACACATGGAAATATCTACACCGGTATGTGTATAAACATGGAAATATCTACACCGCTATCTCTATAAACATGGACATATCTACACCGCCTTCTGTATAAACATGGAAATATATACACCGCCATCTCTATAAATATGAGATATCTACACTGTCATCTGTATAAACATGGAAATATCTACACCGCCATCTCTACAAATATGGAAATATCTACACCGCCATCTGTAGGAACATGGAAATATCTACACCGCCATCTGTATGAACATGGAAATATTACACAGCCATCTGTATGAACATGGAAATATCTACACCGCCATCTGTATGAACATGGAAATATCTATGCCAATATCGCAAGGGGTGTACACCTTCCCTGTGATATTGTTCCTTATATCCAGGAAATAGAGGTCAATATTACTCCCAATATTGCACTGGGTGGAAACAACACCTGTGATATTTTTCCAAATATGCAGCGTGGTAGATGATGATATTACTAAAAATATTGCAGGGCGTGTACACACCCCTCTGTGATATTGTTTCTAATATCCAGTGGGGGAGAGGACGATATTACTCCCAGTATCACAGGGAAGTACACCTCCCATGTAATACTGTTCTGAATACCTAGGGTGAGAGAGGATAATATGACTCCCAATATTGCAGAAGGTGTACACCACCTTTGTGATATTGTTCCTAATATCCAGGGAGGGAGAAGATGATATTACATTAAATATTGAAGGAGGTGTACACACCGCCCGTTGATATTCTTCCTAATATCCAGTGGGAGAGAGGATAATATTACTCCCAATATCGCAGGGGTGTACACACCCCCTCTGATATTGTTTCTACTATCCAGGGAAGAAGAGGATGATATTACTCCCAATGTGGCAAGAGTTGTACACCCCCACTGTGATATGGTTCTTATAAATCAAAGGGAGAAAGGATATTACTCTGAATATCACAAAAGCTATACCGCCCGCCCCTGGAATATTGTTTCTAATATCCAGGAGATGAGAGAATAATATTACCCCCAATATCGCAGGGGAATGTGCACCTCCGCGCCATATGGGGAGTAATATCACCCCCATCTCGCCCCCAGATATTAAGAGCCACATGAAAGGGGGGTGTCTGCCCCCCTCCATATCGGGAGTAATATTACCCCCCTCTCGCCCCGTGGATATTATGAGCCATATGACAGAGGTGTGTCCACCTCCTGCCATATCGGGAGTAATATCACCCCCCTCGCCCCCTGGATATTATGAGCCATATGACAGGAGGCTTTTTACACAGCTTTTTTTTTTACAATAATGGGAGTAATATTATCTCCACCTTTCGAAATTATGAGCAATATCACAGTAGAGTGTACAGCACCTGCGATATTGAGTTTAATAACATCCTCTTTCAGTCTCTGGATATTAGAAAAAATATCGCAGAGGGAGTGTACACCTGCGATATTAGAAAGAATATCAACGATTCTTCTCATGGTTATTAGGAATAGTGTCTTGAGAGGGGGTGTAGACCTTTTTCGATGTTGAGATTAACTTAATCCTCTGTGAACCGAAATAATACAAACAATATCACAGGCGTGTGTACACCCTCTGCGATATTGAGAGTTATATTACCATCTCCCCACCCCCCCGAATATTATGAAATATATCAGAGGGGGTTATACAACCCCTGGGATTTTGGGAGTAATATTATCCTATCTCCCTCTGGATATTAGGAACAATATCACAGGGCGGGGGTGCATACCTACTATGATATTGAAAGTAATATCATCTTCTCTCCACCTGGATATCCAAAACAATATTACAGTGGGGTTGTACACTCCCTGCATTATTGAGAGTAATATAATCATCTCCCCCCCGGATATTAGGAAAATATCACAGTGGGGGGTGTACACTCCCTGCTATATTGATAGTAATATTATCGTCTCCCCGCTTGGATATTAGAAGCAATATTACAAAAGGAGTGTACACTTTCTGAGATCTTGGCAGTAGTATCATTTTTCCCCCACTGGATATTAGGCACAATATCACGGGGTGGGGGTAGACACCGCCTGCAATATTGGGAGTATTATCCTCTCCCTTCCTATATGTTAGGAACAATGTCCCAGGAATCCTGTACACCCACTGCGATACTTGGAGTAATATCATACTCTCCCCTCCTAGGTATTAGGAAATGCCAGAAAGGGGTGTACCTCCTCTGCGACATTGAATGTAATATCATCTGCTCCTTCCCCTGGATATTAGGAACAATATTACAGGCGGGTGTACACCTCCTGTGATACTGGAAGTAATGTCCTCCCCGTCCCTGGATATTAAAAACTATATCCTGGGGAAGGGGGTGTACATTTCCTGCGCTATTTGGAGTAATATCATTCTCTCCCTTTCTGGATATTAGGTAATATATCTCGGTTGGAGTAACAACCACTGCAATATTGGGAGTAATATCATCATTTCCCCATCTAGATATTAGGAGAAATATCAAAGGGGGGTTGCACACCTCATGCGATATTGGGCCTAACATTATCCTCTCCCATTCTGGATATTAGGAACAATATCCCAGTGATAGTGTACACCCCATGAGATATTGGGAGTACTATCATCCTCTCTTTCTTTGGATAGCAGGAACAATATCACAGGGGCATCTTACATCCCATGTGATATTGGGAGTAATATCATCCTCTCCCCAACCGAATATTAGGAAAAATGTTACTGGGGGGGATATACATTCCCTGCGATATTGGGAATAATATAATCCCATCTTCCCATGGATATTTTGAACAATATACCAAAGAGGGAGTACACCCCCTGCAATAGTGGGAGTAGCATCATCCTCTTTCTCCCTGGATATAAGAAACAATATCACACAAGGGGTGTACACCCCCTGTGATATTGGAAGTTATATCATTCTCTCCCCCACTGGATATTAGGGGAAGTGTGCACACCCTGGGATATTGGCATTAATATCATCCTCTATTTCCCTGGATATTAGGAACAATTTCCCAGGGGGCGTGTACACTTCCTGTGATATTAGGAGTAATATAATCCCCTGTTCCCATGGATATTTGGAACAATATACCAAAGAGGGAGTACACCGCCTGTGATATTGGGAATAGTATAATCCTTTCTCCCTGGATATAAGAAACGATATCACACAACGTGTGTACACCCCTGCAATATCATCCTCTCCCCCACTGGATATTAGGAACAATATCATAGGGGAAGTGTACACACCCTAGGATATTGGCAGTGATATCATCGTCTATTTCCCTGGATATTAGGAACAATTTTCCAGGGGGCGTGTACACTTCCTGTGATATTGGGAGTAACATTATCCTCTTCCCCTGTGGATATTAGGAAAAATATCACAGAGGGTGTGTACACGACCATCGATATTGGGAGTAATATCATCTTTCCACCTGTATATTATGAACAATATCACTGGAGGTTTTACACCCCATGCGATATTGTCAGAAATATCCTTTTCTTCTCTCTGGATGTGAGAAACAAAATCAGACGGGGGTGTACATTTTTTGCGATATTGGGAGTAATATCACCCTCTCCTCCCTTAAATATTATAAACAATATCACAGAGGGGTTGTACATCCTTGCAATATTGGGAGTAATATCCTCTTTTCCTTTGAATATTAGAGAACATATAACAGAGGGGGTGTACACGTTCTTCGATATTTGGCTTAAGATCATCCGTTTCCCCCCTAAATATTACGAGCAGTATCACAGGGGGAAGTACACCCCTGTGATATTGGGATTAATATCATCGTCTCCTCACTTGGATATTAGGAACAATAACACAGGAGGGGTGTCACCCCCTGCGATATTGGGACAAATATTCTCTTCTCCCTTCTTCGATATTAGGAATAATATTACAAAGAGGGTGTACGCCTCCTGAGATATTGGGAGTTATGTCCTTTTCTCCTTTAGTGAATATTAGAAATAATATCACAGGGGCGGGCATACACTCCCTGCTAAATTGGGAGTAATATCATCCTCTCCTCTCCTGAATAATAAAGACAATATAACATTGGGGTTGTACATGCCCTGCGATATTGGGAGTAATATCATCCTCTCCTTTCTTGAATTTTAGGAATAAGATCACACAGGGAGTGTACACCTTCTGCTTTATAAAAAATCGTAGGGGTGTGAACACTCTTTGTGATATTTGGAGTAATATCATGTCTCCCCTCCTGGATATAATGAAAAATATTACAGGGAAAGTGTACACCCCTAGCTTTAAACTCGCTCTTCTTAAATTTTAGAAAAAATATAAAAGAGTTGCATAAACCTTCTATGATATTGAAAGTAATATCATCCTCTCTCTTTCTGGATATTAGGAATAATATCACAGAAGGGTGTACACCCTCCTCGATATTGGGATTAATATCATCCTCTCTTTCCCTGGATATTAATAACAATGTTATGGGGTGGTGTAAATCCCCTGTGATATTGGAAGTAATATCCTCTATACCTCTGGATATTAGCAACAATGTCACAGAAAAGGTGTGCACCCCTGGCGACATTGCGAGTAATATCATCCTCTCCGCCCGTGGATATTAGGAACAATATCACAGGGGTGTGTACATCCCCTGAATTATTGGGAGAAATATCATCCTCTCCCAAACTGGATATTAGGAACAAGATCATAGTGGGAGGTGTACATTTTCGCCATACTGGGAGTCATATCATCCTTTTCCACCCTGGATATTATAAACAATATCACATAGGGGGTGAACACCTGCTGAGATATTGGAAGTAATATCATCCTCTCCCTTTCTGAATATTAGGTACAATATCATGGGGGGTGTACCCCCCTGCAATATTGAATGTAATGTTATCTCCTTCCTCATGGTTATTAGGAACAATATCACTGTGGGGGTGTACACCCTATGCGATATTGAAAGTAAATTCTTCCTCTCCCGCATTGGATATTAAGAATAATATCATAGTGGGGGTGTTCACCACCTGCGCTATTGGGAGTAATATCATTCTCTCCCCCCAGGATATTATGAAAAATATAACGGGGGGTTGTACACACCCTGCAATATTGGGAGTAATATCATCCTCTCCCCCCTTCAATATTAGGAACAATATCACAAAAAAGGGTTTACATCACCTGCTATACTAAGAGTAATATCATCCTCTCCCCCCTTCAATATTAGGAACAATATCACAAAAAAGGGTTTACATCACCTGCTATACTAAGAGTAATATCATTCTCTCCCCCCTGGATATTACAAACAATATCACAGAAGGGTGTTATCACAGCAGGTTGTACACCCCCTGTGATATTGGGAGCAATATCATCCTCTTACCCCCAGGATATTATGAAGAATGTCACAGAAGGTGTACACCTCCTGTGATATTGGGAGTAGTATCATCCTTCCTTTCCTGTATATTACGAACAATATCACAAAGGGATGTACACCATCTGCGATATTGAAAGTAATACCATCCTCTCCCCCCCGGATAATACAAACAATATCACAGTGGGGTGTCCACCCTCTGCGATATTAACAGTAATATCATCCTCTCCCCTTCTGGGTTGAATGAACAGTATCACATAGGAGTATACACCCTCTGCGATATTGGAAGTAATATCATCCTCTCCCCTCCTGGACAGTACCAACAATATCACAGTTGGGTGTACACCTCCTATGATATTGGGAGTAATCTCATCAAATTATAAATTGCTTTGGGGTCAGGTTTTATGAAGATGATGAATACCTCTAATGGGTTCCAGGTGCTTCTTTTCCACTAGCCATGAGGCTGTCCACAGGTTACTGCACAGATATTATCACAGCTCATTAATATTGATAGGAGAGCTGTGCCTAATGTTTTCCTTCTACCACTTCTTTTTTTTTTTTTTGCCAGTCTCACTCTGTCTCCCAGGCTGGAGTGCAGCAGCACAATCTCGGCTCACTGTAACATCCGCCTCCCAGGTTCAAGCGATTCTCCTGTCTCAGCCTCCTGAGTAGCTGGGAATACAGGAGCGTGCCACCACGCCCGGCTAATTTTTGTATTTTTAGTAGAGACAGGGTTTCACCATATTGGTCAGGCTGGTCTCGAACTCCTGACCTCAGGTGATCCACCCGCCTCGGCCTTCCAAAGTGCTGGGATTACAGGCCTGAGTCACTGCGCCTGGCCCATCCTTATCATCTTCACATTGAGTAGTCTGAAGAGGAGGTGGATAAGGAGGAGGAAGTGGAGGAGGAGGTGTGGCTGGTTTTGCTGTCTCGGGGTGGCAGAGGCAGAAGATGTGGAGGAGGTGGAAGGGGAGGTAGGAAAGGCAGGCACACTTGGTATAACTTTACAGAAATACATTGTAATTTCCATCTGAGTTTTTTGCTTTTTCATTTCTCTAAAAATATTTCTGTGTGGTACCTATCCTTCTTCAACCATTTACTTTAGTATTAATGCCTGTATCATAGAAGATTCCATGTGGTAAAAGAAGTCAAAAGTCACCTTGTATAAATGGAACCCTTCTGCCAGATTGTCTGAGCCAATTTCTTTTCTGATACTGCTTCTTCTTCATCTTCTTCCTTATTGTGTGGCATCGATTTGGAAGCACTCATCTCCATTAAGTTGTCTTTTGTTAATTTCTCTGGTGTGGTGTCTGTTAGCTCTTGAATTTCTGCAAGATGCAGAAATTCACCACCCACATTTTTTTTTTTTTTTTGCTATATCTACGATCTCTTTCATGATTTCCTTGATTGTCTCTGTCATAAATCCTGTGACGTTATGCACAACATCTGGACAGTTTTTTTCTGTAGGAATTTATTGTTTTGATCATGATGGCTGTCACAGATTTTTCTATAATGATAATAGCATCTTCAATGATATAATCTTTCCAGACTTTCATAATCTATCAGAATTATCTTCCATAGCATTGACAATCCTTTTTATAGAGTACCATGTGTAATGAGTCTTAAAGATCCCTATCACCCCCTGATCTAGAGGCTGAATTAGAGATCTTGTGTTTGGGGGCAAGTAGACGATTTTGATGCTTTTGCTGTTGAACTCATGGGGTTCTGGGTGGCAAGGGGCATTGTCCAATATCAAAAGACTTTAAAAGGGAGTTTTCTACTGGCAAGGTACTTCCTGCTTCCCAACTTCACAGACAAAGCATCAACGGAATCAATCCAGAAAAAGAGTTCCTGTCCAGGCCTTCCTGTTGTACAATCAGAAGATTGACAGCTGGTCTTTATCTTTTCGCTTCAAGGCTCAAGGATTAGCAGCTTTAAGGATAAGGGTAGTCCCGACTGCATTTGCATGGAACAGTTGAGTTAGTCTATTCCTTCCTGCCTAAATCCTGATGCTCACTTCTCTTCCTTACTAATAAATGTCCTTCGTGGCTTTTTTTCCCCCAGAATAAGGCACTTTCATCTTAATTAAAAACCTGTTAGGACAGATATCCTTTCTCCTCAAATAATTTTCTTAATGCCATCTGGGAATTCGTCTACCACCTGTTTGTCAGCAAAAGCTGCTTTTCCTTTTATCTTGACAGATTTAAAGCCAAATCTCTTTCTATAATTATCAAACCATCCTTTGTGGGCATTAAATTTTCCAGCTTTAGATCCCCCACCTTCCTTTTGCTTTAAGTTGTCATATAATGACTTCACTTTTTATTGAATCATATTAGAGCCTATGGATATGCCTTTCTTATATCAATCCTGTATCCACATAAAAGCTGCATGTTCAATATGAGATAAAAAGGTATTTCCCCAAAACTGCAAGATTTTTGCACCTGCTGGCACAGCTGCAGTGATGGTTTCACAAATTTCTTTTCTTTTTTTACAATGGTATTTATGCTGGATTCATTTATCTTGAAATAGCAGGGACTGCAGCTGCAAATCTCAATCTATGGTACATACCAAGTAATTCAACTTTTCCTTGTAATGTCTTGACTTTTCTGTGCTTCTTGGGAGCACTTTCAGCATCACTAGTGGCACTTCATATGGGTTCCATGGTGTTATTCAAGATTTATGGTATTGCACTAATGAAAAATGCACGAGAGCTGCAAGATGTCAGTTTTTACTGTGTCATTCAATTTACCGGAGAGACTAACTGCTTACACAGAGATGATTATTAGGGTCACACAATATTTTACAGATATTTCCCACAGTTAAGCTCACCCATTGCAATAGCACTGGGAGGTGGGTACAAAATTATTACAGTAGTAGAGTACGCACTACAGTTCATAGTATGCAGTTATGATTTAATACTGCATCTTTACATTTTTTTACATTTCTCTCGACTGTGAATGATGCCTTGTATGGTCTGTTTGTGTGCTTAAGCTTTGATAAATTTTAACTTTTATAACAAATTGTGTATATTTTATGGTAGCAAATGATAAAACATACTAGTATCTAC
Source organism: Gorilla gorilla gorilla (assembly GCF_029281585.2). Classification (NCBI taxonomy): domain Eukaryota; kingdom Metazoa; phylum Chordata; class Mammalia; order Primates; family Hominidae; genus Gorilla; species Gorilla gorilla. The sequence goes on from NC_073239.2 coordinate 62,798,770, forward strand.
ATATGTTTTATGCATTTTGACATATCTAACTTTTTCTCTTTTTTTGATATTTTAGGTTATGCAGTTCATCTGCAAGTTTTCTCTCATTGTCACATATCTCCAAATAAAATCAAGATATTTATTTAAAAAATTCACATATAAGTGGACTCATGCAGTTCAAACTTGTGTTGCTCAGGGACCAACTATATAAGAAAAAATAGGGAAAATATTATAACTCATTTTAAGTTCCTACCAGGTCTAAATTATTTCAAATTATGAATTTGCTTGGTCCAGATAAATGAAGTTAAGGGTAACTGAAATTTGTTTTTTATTAAATATGGAATAAGAAGAATAAGGAAAATCAACTTTTTGTTGGCATGTTAGATGCTATTATTAAAGGCCTGTTCATTCATGCTTACAATGGTACAGCATTTTAAATTATGTAAAGCATGAAACTTTGAACCTAGTCATTTGTTATATTTCTAAATTCCCACAAGATGGCAGAATTTCAGAGCATTTTAAAGTATGTGTCTGGATAGGTAGCTAGAATATTTTAAGTCTTGTAACTAGGTTAAGTGCAAATCCTGTTTTCTGATCAGTGATGCAAAAAAATGCTCACACAGAGCAGGGCCCAATTCTTATTTACAGATTCTACTAAATTGAAGGAATGAAACGATATATTGCACAGGATTTACAATACTCCTCAAATAGAGAAATACTTTCTTGTTTTATAACTCTAATTTGAGGTCATTCATAATAACCTAGGCACTTACTGCTTCATCTGTGCGTTTCCTTTGTTTTATTCATGAGGGTCAGAGATGAACTGGGATGTAGGCTTTAACAGATGGAAGTGCACGTCTTGGTATTTCAGAGGTTCCAGCCACATGTCAGTGTGGTTCTGCAAGCAGCAAGGATCAGCCAGGCCTGTCCATCACCAGGCTTGTGCCTGCAAATATTTAAATGATTATGTTTTACTCTTTCAGGGTTTGATATACTTCGAGTGATACAGGCTTGTTGTTAGTGTTGGATTCCTCAAGGAAGCAAATTCCTTTGCATTCCCCCTTTCTCCCTCCCTTTCTCTCTCTTTTTCCTTCTTCCTATTCTTCTTCCTCCTTCTACTCTTCTTGTTCTCCTTCTTCTTAATGCTGGTGGGAGTGTTGTAACAGTTAACGAATTTCACCAAAGACAGGTCTCTAAGTACCCATTAATGCTTCTATCTTACTTTTTTCAAGCTGATATAAAAAATACCACAGACTGGGTAATTTAAAAAACAACCGAAATTTATTTTTCATAGTTCTGGAGGCTGAGAAGTCCAAAATCAAAGTGCTATCAGATTTGGTGTCTGCTGAAGGCTTACTGTCTGCTGAAGGCTTACTCTCTGCTTCATCGATGGCTCCTTCTAGCTCTGTCCCCCCATGGTAGAAAGGACAAATGAACTCTGTCTGGCTTATTTTATAAGAACACTAATCCCATTCATGAGGGCGGAGCCCTAATCACCTCCCAACATCCCCACCCCCAAAGTTTCACCATATAAATTTTAGAGCAGCACAAATATTCAGATAATAGCAACCTCCATAGCCTAAGAAAGAAGAGGGGTTTGTTGGACCCAAAATGAAATAAGTTACACCAAATAACCACTGAAGACACAGAGGTTTGAAGTAAACACTATTTCAAACTTGGCTTGAGTATATGTTTTGCTTCCATTTGTCTTAATAGATATGGCTTTTATATTTTTTAATGTCTTGTATTGCTTTACCTATGGATAGGATCATCTAATGATAAGTGCCATTTCTTTTTGGAAAACACCTTTTAAAATTAGGGTGTAGTTAGACAACTAGACAGTTCCTTCATTTAGCAAGTAGGACAGATGTAATTTTGAAGAGCACTTTATCTAAGTGATAATCCTGGTGCTAAGGTTATTGCTCTGCCTGAATCCACCTAGAATTTATCCAGTGCTAATGGGAAAGTGTTTATGTTGCAACGTGCAAAGCTCATGAGAAGAAAAAAAATACTAAATTACTGATGACAAGCATCTCTAAACTAAGGATGAAGGATGTGTAATCTCATAATGTTACAACCATTAATTATAGTATCTGAACTCTGAAAATGATTGCATTGGGTGGTTAGATGGAGGCTCGTGTTTATAACTGCTATACACATGGAAACAAGTTTATTTTTGGGAGTCCAACTTAAGTTGTTGCACAAACTGTTCCCAAAATGCTATGGGCAACATCAGAGCAATATTTCTCAAGATTCTGCAAACCAAGCTGTTTTTGACTTCCCAGTGACTACGTGGAAGACATCCACTGCAAAGGGGCACCATGATGCAATAGCACATGGCAATTTTGAAATTTTCCTAATTGTTTATTCATAATGCCAGAGACCATCTTGAGAAGGCACACAGGATTCTTCTGCATTCCACTCCCCCACCTCTGATGAACAGACTGAATGGCCCCTATCCTATTCCATCTCAGCATATACCCAAAAAAAACTCAAGGTGATTTTGTTTATAAGAAGGAGCTTCAGTAAGAAATGAATATCTTCTGGGAAGAAAAGAAAATTACTTCTAAATGTAGATTTCTGTCAGTTGTTTCCAATTTTCATTTTGGAAAAATAGCTAGCAGCATAAAAAATTAACAATATTTAAATAATATTTCAGGAATTATATCCTACTCTAATAGTTAAATATACAGATAAAAACATTTAGTAGCAAAGAACTGACTCCACTGTAGCTAGGTTAAATACAAAGAAATATATTACTGAATATTAAATATAATATAGAATCTTTGAGAGGGCTGAAGAAATAGACTCCCAAAGTGTCACACCATAGAAATGGACTACAAAGTTACTGCTGCTTCTACCTCAGTTTCTTGTTAAATATGGAAGTTGCTGCAACAGTTACTGGCTGCAGAGAAATATTGCCTCTGCCACAATCCACACCAGCAAATGGATGTGTTGTGCCTACCTTTCTCCAGTTTAGTTCAGTTCAGAATTCAAGTCCTTGTAGGTAGTCTAATGGAAATAATAAAAATTAAATCATAATTTGAACACTAGTTGCAAGAGAGTTGGGCATATTTACCACAATACAAATTATGGCAGAAAAGATAACTGAAATTTTAGAGTTAATCTTTATCCAGATAAAACAGCTAATTGATACTTGGGCTGCTGAATTATATTCTGTCTCAAGTATTTATACAACATAGTTTTAGGAATTTTCTTATACTTGTCTTCTCTTGGGTAAAACATATATATATATATAATATATGTCATATATATGTGTATGTATATGTGTATATATGTGTATATATATTTTATATATATATATATAATTTGACATGTTAGAATAATGTAGTATGCAGTTCTAGTCCCGATGTATAATAAAAGGCACACAAAGCTTATGAAGAAAAAGTCACTGAAAAAATCAAGGTAATGGGGGAATTTCAGATAAAATAGTGGAAAATAAGCAATGGCAACTGTAAACCTGAAAAAAAGCATAGGAAGGAAAGGCAAAACTAGGATTTGGTTTGAATCTTGAACCAGTGATTTTAAGGTAAATACAAGGAGGCGCTAATGAGCCAAACAAAAGTGTGTTATTTCATTCTTACTATATATGCAGCACTGGCTAGACCCTATAGGAATTTTACCAGTGGATAGTGAACTTGAGTACCCTGAGGAACATGAGTATTGTACATGCTTAAATATTTCTTTAATATTAATAAATTAATAAAAATATAAAATAAAGAAGTTCATGACTTGTTATATTTCTTCATGGAAGGTAGATTATCAAAAGAAGTCAGAGGATCAATATCTCTAAGCCTTTGGTGTAATTCATGGAAAGGAATTGTCATATAATAGAAAGGCTTTGAGTTTAAGGCAGGATTTTAATTCAGTTTTGCCCGTTGCTAGTTGTGTGACCTTAAGCAAATAATTTCTTGTAGTGTCAGTTTCTTTCTCTGTAAATTGGAGGTTGGAGACAGAGAAAATGCAATGTCCAGCTATAGTTGTGGTACATAACAGACACAAAAAACTGTGGTTATTTTTATTGCTACTTTGTTAGATAAAAACTGCCAGTGGGGTGGCAATTATCATCTCTTTATCTATATGTGTAACCCCTTGTAGCATTCCTCATATCCTTATGTAAGTGGATTACACACAAACTTTATTGATGTCATGCATTCTTCGTATTGCCTTATTGCTCTTGTCTGAATGCTACGTTCCCCTCAAATTTATATAATGACACCTAATCCCAATGTGATGGTGAGAGGTGAGGCCAGCTGGACTTCCTGGGTTGAATGGAGACTTGAGGAACTTTCCTGTCTTACAAGAGGATTGTAAAACGCACCAATCAGCAGGATTCTAAAAGTAGCCAATTGCCTGGGAGGATTGAAGAAAGGGCATTCTGATAGGACAGAAATAGAACATGAGAGGGGAAAATAAGGGAATAAAAGCTGGTCACCCCAGCCAGCAGCGCAACCCTTGGGTCCCCTTCCAGGTTCTGGAAGCTTTGTCTTTTCGCTCTTCACAATAAACCTTGCTGCTGCTCACTCTTTGGGTCCATGCCATCTTTAAGAGCTGTAACACTCACCACGAAGGTCCACAACTTCATTCTTGAAGTCAGTGAGATCACGAACCCACCTGCAGGAACCAACTCTGGGCACAATGGCAGTAGGAGATGAGCCTTTGGAAGGCGATTAGGTCATGAGGACAGAGCCCTCATGAATGGGTTTAATGCCCTTATAGAAAAGGCCCAAGAGAGCTGCCTTACCCTTTCCACCATATGAGGAAATAGTAACGGGAACCATCTAGGAGGCAGAAAGCAGACACCAAAGCTGCTGATGCCATGATCTTAGACTTCTCAGCCTCCAGAACTATGAGAAATAAATTTATGTTTATAAAATGCCCAGTCTATGGTATTTTGTTGTAGCAGCCCAAACAGACTAAGTTACACATGATTAGTTAATTGCAGTAGCCTCATGACAGATTCTTTTGGTCTCTCCCACCTCTATTCCCGTTCCCATTGTAGTTCACATGCTTCTCATAAAATAATTTTACCATGGTAGCCTCCTACCAGACAGCTGCAATGGTTTCACATTGTGCTTATAATTTTTTTAGAAAGTACAATTTCATTCATTTAGTCAAAATGAATTTTATAGAGAAGGTGGGGGAATGGAATAGTGCTGGGATGGAATGAAAATGGATGGAGAGAGTACATAGGTAAGTTGATCTGTAGGTAAAAACAAGGTGGATAGTAGGTAGGTAGGTAAGTAGGTATTTGGATTGATAGGTAGATAGATAAATACAGAGAGAGAGAGAGGAAACGAATTAGAAAGTATTGGAGTGAGTAAGATGGTGGGCAGTGGGATAAAGCAGGGTCTGTGTAGTATGGAGTGGATATGAGAATTGGGAGACACAGGTCCTGTACTTCTATACGTGACATAAGCCTCTAATCTCTCTCAGCTGTAATATGAACTATTTGGTTCATGTGATCTAATACTAAATGCTTCTAAGTGAAGAAGGGCTATGGATTTTTGAAGGCACATTTACAAACATTATGCCTTGGTAAAAAATCTAAGATTTAAAGAACTTGTGCGGAATGTTGTGGGTTGTCTTTTCATCCTTCCTTTCTCTCTTGCTTTCTCTCCTCCTGTTTCATTTTGTTGCAATTTTTATACTACTATTGTATTTCTCAGATATTTTCCAAAGAAATCAATATTTGTTTTTCTGGGTAGGAAAAGAACACATCTTGTTGCAAAAATAAGTACTAAAAAAAAAGAAGCCCACATTTTCACATTGAGCATTTATTTTTTTTTTACTTTTATTTTTATTTCTTTTATTATTATTTTTTCTTCCTGAGACGGAGTTTCACTCTTGTTGCCCAGGCTGGAGTGCAGTGGCGCAATCTAGGCTCACTGCAACCTCCGCCTCCTGGGTTCAAGTGATTCTCCTGCCTCAGGCTCCTGAGTAGCTGGGATTACAGGCAGCCGCCACCACGCCCGGCTAATTTTGTATTTTCAGTAGAAACAGGGTTTCTCCATGTTGGTTAGGCTGGTCTCAAACTCCGGACCTCAGATGATCTGCCTGCCTCGGCCTCTCAAAGTGCTAGGATTACAGGCAAGAGCCACCACTCCCTGCGTATTTTTATTACTTTTTAACGATACTATGGCAGTAGACATTTGAACTCTTGAATGATTGTTTTCTTTAGATAAAATCCCAGAAATGGAATTCTTGAAGAAGAGTGTACATATTTTTAAAGGTTTGGGCATGTAGCCCATTTCTGCCTCCCTTGTCAAGTGTAGGGCAGAAGAATATTTGTTTCTTAACACCCTCACCAACACTGGGTATTATTGAGCTTTTAAATATGCCCCAATTCTCCAGGTGAAAAATAGCATCTAATATATGTTTTAGTGTGCATTTCACTGATTAATAGTGAATCTGAAAATGTTTTCTTATAATTATTGGCCATTTCTAGCAGGCAGTATATTATACCTTATCATAACACATCATTTTATCGAGAAGTGCCATTATCAACTCTGCAGCAAAAAGTAGTAAGCACATGCTAAGCATGTTTCTCTGTGTACCTTATTTTGCATACAGTTAATAATAAGAAGAAAAATTAAAAAATATTTTATTTGGTAGTGGCCCAATATATGATATCCAAAATAAAAAGGATTTAGAATGCGTACTCTATATCCTTGTGCAAAATTGTTCTAATTTTAGATTTTCTGTTATATACTGTTTTGCTAATAGGAGTTATATGGTGGAAATATGTGTGTTATGTGATATTTCTAGTGATCTGGCAATTATCACTTTGCCATAACTATATTTGCCAGCATAAGTTAAACTTAGACTAACTTTAATATTCAATGTTTGCTTAAGTGGGGTTCAGTCTGCTTTAACCTGACTATGAGACAGTTCTCTATGGATAATATCAGAAAGTGACATAGGCCATTGCTCAAACAACAGCAACATTCATTTTAGAATTGTCTTTCAAAAAACCCCTTACAGTGCTTCAGTGGCTTTAAGTGGTAGATGTCTTTATTGTCTTTCTTTATAGATCTGATCTCCTAAATTTGAAAGACAGAAGTCAGTCAAACATTTTCCATAATAATATTGAAGTGAGCAAGGAAACAATCCAGTATCTTTATTAATATTTCTCTTTTAATCTCAGGTTTCTGATATTTATTTAAAGGCATTAGTTCTTTACTGATGATTTCTGCATTCATAGTCTGCTAATGTGTGACTAATACACTAAGTGCTTTTTCCCAGTGGAGAGAACAAGATCATTTGGAAGAGATTCAATTCCAGACCTCCTTTTATCAGGTTTGCTTTATTAGCTTTGGTGTCTGGATGTACACAGTATACCTTTGTCCTTTTGCAAGTGAAATAGTTTGCTAGAGGAGGAAAAAATTATTTGCCCTTAAGAAACCTTCAAAGTGAGTGAAAATTGCTGTGATGCAAACTCTCAGAAGCAATTTGTAAATCTTTGGACCACGGGCATTGCTATTTCACATCTTAGTGTCTGTCCTTCCTATTTCATTACATTTTTTGTATCTGCCTTGTTATGTGAGAAGACTTATTTCATTTGCTATAGTAGGCCCAGGGATATGATCTGAGGAGGGACAATGTTGGAATTTAAGGAAAATCCCATAGAAATGAGATTTCATTGGCTAAGCTTTCCTTTCCCTTCCTATTTCCTTCAGTCATTTCTCGAGCAACCTGTTGGATATTGTGCCTTTTACTTCTACACTTCAAGTACCACCATCCCACACTCTCTTCTTCAAATGCATGGGTGATTTATGGGCAATGGTCTGGATCTGTCACCTAATATTGAGTATATATTTAATGAGTGGAACTGACTGGAAAAATCCCTAAGGATCTCTGGGCAGAGACTATTTAGCCTCGGAATTCCCAGTAAGTTTCTCAATACAATGTTCTGTCCAAACTATTCACCTCTGGGTGAAGTCTTTTTTATTTTATTGATGCAGAGGGGAGGTAAATAGCTAATGCATTTATTTAAAGCAAGTAAATATTTAACTTTATAAATTATTCTAAGATATAAAGCAAAGTAGCAGATTTCAAGAGAGAAAAATATGAAAAGTAAGAAGTCAGAAACATCTTTCAAAATATAATAAGAAGGGAGAGAAAGTTGGTTACTGCTACATTCTGAATGTTTGTGTCTCCCAAAATTCTTATGTTGAAATCCTAACCCCAATAATGATGGTATCAGGATGTGGGGCTCTAGGAAGTGATTAAAGAGCTCTTGTACTAGTCAGGGCTCTCTAGCAAAACAGAACCAATAGAAGGTACACACATACACACATGCACACACACACACACAAGCTGGTGGTGTAATTCAGTCTGTGTCTTAAGGCCTGAAAACTGGGGGTCCCTGTAATATAAGTCCTGGAGTTCAAAGTTCAAATGTCTGAGAACTAGGAAAGCTCCAGTGTCTGAAGACAGAAGAAGGCAAATGTCCCAGCTCCAGAAGACAGAATGAATTTGCTCTTTGCTATGGATTCAATGTTTGTCTCCCCAGCCCCTAAAATTATGCTGAAATTTAATTACCATTGTAACATTATTAAGAAGTGGGAACTTTAAGTGGTGATTAGGCCATGAGGGCTCTGCCCTGATTAATGGATTAATGTCTGTATTAGTCTGTTTTGTGTGGCTATGAAGGAATACCTGAAGCTGGGTAATTTATAAAGAAAAGAAGTCTATTTGGCTCACAGTTCTGTAGGCTACACAAGCATGGCAAAGGCATCTGCTCAGCTTCTGGTAAGGCCACAGGAAGCTTTTAAAAGGATTTCATATAATAGGACGTGTTCGCCCCTTTTTTGTCTCTTTCTTGGTTACTCTCTGAGCCTTTCACCTCTGCCATAGAATAATGCAGCAAGAAGGCCTGTGTCACATGTTGGCCCCTCAATATTGAACTTCCAGAAGTGTGAGCCAATAGAGTTTTGTTTTTTATAAATTACCTAGTCTCAGGAATTGTGGTATAGCAGCATAAAATGAACCAAGACACCCTTCCTCCACCTTTTTGTTTTATTTGGACCTACAACAGATTAGATGATGTCTACCCACATTGGTGAGGGTGGATCTTACTCAATCATCTTTGGTCTACCGATTCAGATGCTAATCCCTTCTGGAAAGACCTCACATATGCATTCAGAAATAATGTTTTACCCGCTATCTGGCTATTCCTTAACCTAGTCAAGTTGACATGTAAAAGTAATCATCACAGCCACCATTCAGTGCCCTCACTAAGTTCACTAATATTCTGTATTGGACCTTTTCCATATTAATAATAATTATTAAACCAAGCTTATATAAGAGAACAGAGCCGTGGCAGTAAATACTTCTTAAATCATCATACAGGGTTGATGGTTGAACTCGAAATACTGCATTAGAATACATTCTTTTAAAGACACTGAAAAAAGGTTTTCATGTGACACTGGTGAATGTGCTATAATTACTGCTGAATGGTTCAGTTATTTTGTGAGTTTGAAATCCTCACATTTCAAGAAGAATTGTAATATTTGAAATGGGTTTTTAATATAAAAGCTGTAGACCTCTGAAAAGCTTCTAAGGGGTTGGAATCCAGTTAGTTACTTGTATATTCTGCCTGGAATAGTGTATCCTTAAGTACTTTTTTTTTTTTTGGAGGTAAGTAATTAAATAGGGTTAGAAAACTGAAAAAATAGATGATGTAAACATTTGTTATAAATTAATTTGTTAACTTTTCTCCCATATTTCCATGTAATGGGTTCTAATGTTCTATTACAGGTAGAAAGATAAAAAAAGAAATCAATAATATGATTTCTTTTTCTCAAAGGGATTACTGTTAAGTTAGAAGAAATATATTTAATGTATCTGAGAAAACTGTAGAATATTTGTGAGGTGACATGTAAGCACTGATCAAATTTGTCAGTTGCAAATGACAAAAACCCAGCTTAATTAGTTTGAGGAAAATGGGTTTATGGTCTACACAGCTTAGAAATATAGAGGACAAAGCTACCTTTGGCTAGATGGATGCCATTAGGCCACTTACTCTCTCTCCATTCATCTTCTCTTCTTTTTCCTGTGTTGGCTTTAATTTCAGGCCGTATTTTCCTGAATGGTAGTAGAGTTGGCCATTGAAGGAAAGTTATATGCTCATTTTATCTTTATAGTTAGCAGTTTCAATACAAAAAAATATGACTTCTTTTCCCCTGTTACTTGCAGCTAAAGCCCCAAGGAAGGTTGCGATTAGTCTGTCTTAGGTTATGTGCCATCCCTGAATGTCCCTGTGACCAATTTTAGGGTGCTCTGATTCACCCATTTTGGATCATAAACTAATCCTTGTGGGAATGGGGGATGCAATGTGAAGTGCCATAAAATGGGCTCTCCATGAAAAAGAAAGGCTGTGTAACAAGAAGAGAATGAGAAGAAGCATGGTGAACAGACAAAAAGCATGGTTATCACAGTCCACTACCATTCATTACTTGGCTACTTAACAACAAGCTTACTTCTTGTATGCATTATTTCCAAGTGCCACTGCCTGACAATGGAAATATTAGACAGTGAAACTGTGAGACAACCAATAATGCACTCTTTCTCAAAGTAAAGCAAGGCAAGTCAATGTCTCATCCAGGTACTTCCTTCACCTCTCAGGTCCTCATCTTTATTGATTCAATCCCTTTCACATTTAAATTATGTTACTTGTCACACATCAATTCCTATTATTCTTGTATCAGAGATATCCTGTTTAAAAGTGACAGAAAAATAGTGGAAACCATTTTAACTCCAAAGAAATTTATTGTCTCCAATAAGTGAAAAGTTTGCAGTTAGCTGTCAGGCATGATGGATTCAGGAGTAAAAAGTGATGCTGTGAAGACATCACCTTTCCCTTTCTGAATCTTACTTGCCTTTGAGTTAGTTAAATTTTGGGACAAATTTTCTAACATGGTAATCAAGCGGACAACTAGTACCTCTACGCTTACTTCAAAGGCAAAGCCAGCAGTTTCAATGATTAGTGTCCACTTCTTCAGAGTCCAACAAAATTTCTAGAGATGTAACTGATTGACTTGGGAGAAATGCCAATCCCTGAACCAGTTTCTTCAGCTTGGTGTTTGTGTGTCTAGCTGGATGGAATACTCCTGATTTTGTTGGTCCTGCGTCATGTGCCCACCCCAGTGGTTGTGATAATGGAGAGATGTCAGCCCCAACAAGACCATAAGAAATGGGTTTCCTATAAAAATTAGAGGCTGTTTCCCATAGAAACAGATTACTTAAAAAGGTAATATGCCAACAAAGATCATAACTGCAATACTACAAAATAAACAATAGAGTGAAGTAAATAAATTAGTTTTGATTGAGTTCTTGTAATGTATCCAGTATCTGGCTATGTTATTTCACATTTATTAGATAAATGTGCTCCAAATGACTTAGCAGTGCCTAGTACTACTAGGATTTTTAAAAACTGTACTAACTCATGACGCTTCAGTGTCTTCCCTACCACTTTCAGGCAGGTGATTCTGGATTTCTTTCTTGTGTGAAGTATCAAATTTTGGAAAACTATGGAGAGGCATAGAGCAGATGAACAGAAAGATGGATGGTGTGGAGATGAGGAAAAGGAGGACATGTAAGAAATAAGGTTGCCATTTAGTCTGATCTGAAGTGATCAGTGCGACCCTAGAGTGGAGTGATGAGAAATATTAGTGAGCCAGACACACTGGAATCCTTTCACAGAAGGTTTTAAATGTTCAGTGGGGAAGTTTGAATATTTTCTTAAGTAAGATTAAAAAAGAACTAACTAAAAATTTCAAACAAAAGGGATTTTTGATGAAAAGAGTGTTGAGGTTTTTGCACAGTGGTATGTGAGGTGGACTGGAGAAGGCACTAGAGGAAAGAGATAAGCTGGCAGACCATTATCGGCTTCTTGATGTGCAGCGATAAGGACCCAGACTAGAGAAGAGGCAGAAGTATTTGAAAATCTAGACTCAGATGAATGATTTTGAAGCTCTGAGGTATGGTAAAATCACTGGTGGAGTGAATGAAAATGCAGATTCTAGGGATCATTTTGTAGATGTTCAGATTCAGTAGGTCTGGAGCAGGGCACCGCAATATGTATTTTAACAAGCACTCATGGTGATTCTGATGCAGGTCATTCCCAGACCACAGATTGTTGCAGAGGAGGAATAGGCAGATGTTTGATTAACTGTGAAGGGCAATCAAGCTGGGAGGAGAGGGGAATTGACTGCTGATGGTAATTGGAAGGTTGGGAAAGGACCCTGATTGTAGGGAGAGTTGATGAATTCTATTTAGATAATTGTTATTCATGTTTATGTTTGAAGCTTGGGTGTGTGGATTTCAGTTAGTATTTTCTGTGTATTTAAAGCTATTGATTAGAAGATATCCTGGAATGGAAATGATTAAGCACTTGTCCTCTATCTCCAAACACTGGAATGGTTCTAGGCACTTACAGCTTTGGCTAGTTTCAGGCAGAGTTTGAGGTGGAATGGGGAAGTCAATATTATAAGAGCCATGCTGAAGCTGTTGTGTTTAGAAATACCTGGACATTCTTTTTAGTGTCTAGAAATGACTGTCAACATTGTCGAAACTAATCCTGTGGTATCTGAAAAATTAAGATGAGGAGAGTTTTGTTAGTATAACATACAGATTCTAAAATTCTCTTAGCTCGTAGCACACTAGTCAATATGTTAATAATGTTACTAACGTTGAAGGAGGCATGGAATGGGGACAGACGTTGATCAAAGGGTGCAAAGCTTCAGTTAGAACGAATATATTCTGCATATCTATTGTGTAGCATGGCTATTATAGTTAATAATAATGATGGTATACTTGAAAATTGCTAAGAGAGTAGATTTTAAATGTTCTCACCACAGAAAAATAAGTATATGAGGTAATGTACACGTTAATTAGCTTGATTTAATAATTTCACAATGTATACATATATAAAAATATCATGCTGTAGACCATAATTATGTACAATTTTATTGATCAATTACATTTTAATGAAAAATAATAATGTTACTAATGAACTTTTACCCCATTGAGGCAACAGTACCTGATGGGAAAAATAATAATTTCTTTTAAGCTAGGCCTTTCTGTCAGGTAATAGTCCTCTTCTAATTTGCCTTAATAGCTTTAGAATCCCTTCCCTGCAAAATCTATGGATACTTAACTTATATAACATGTGTGCAGCTATTACTCTCAGCGGTTGATTTCTCTTTCTGTCCATCTTTCAACTGAATTAGGGAGTGGGAAGCTAACCTTTGATTTTCATTCTGGAAGAAAGCATTGGTTATAAACTGTGCATATTGTTTCCTCTGCTGCTTTGTTCAGATCCCACGGATAATTTTTGAGACTGATTAGGAGAATTACTAAAGTCTCTCAAACAAGGCTATAAAGATATTTGTAATTATGGCTTGACAGATAATACTACTCTACTGAATTGTTATCTTAGGCAGGTTGGCTCCCCTTGCAGTCATCTCCTGTTTATAGCTCTGGACCAGAGTGCATTTGGCTATGTCTCTAATCTCTTTACTATGCCATCCAAGAGTGGATGACTACACATTTAAAATAAATACACCCATACCCACATATGATACACACCAGAAAAACTGAGGATAATACATCTATCAGAATACAGTGTGATTTAATTTTCTTTTGATATGGATGGTGATTATAGGTATATTCTATGTTTTTGCCAATTGAGAGAGGATAAACAATACATATTTTCATTTTATATTTTATATCTGAATTGAAAATGTATCTAGTTCAGTACAGGAAGGCAATGTGACTAAGGGATATTGAGTTTGATCATCATAATTAAGAAATCTGCCAGAGTCACATTTGGAAAATTTGTTCCACTTCTCTGAGCTTTAGTTTGTGTTTTCTAAAATAGAAATACCAGAACTCTTTCTATAATTAGACATTTTGAGACTAATAAGGAAACACTATGCAAGAGGAAAATACGAATAAAATTGGGGAAACTTTTTTTGAAAATTAGTAGCAATATTTTAGGAACAATGTCAGTGAATAATTACTGCCCAAGAGATAGAATATACTCTAAAATAGTGTTAGAATAAAGTACTTAAAGTTTTAATACTATTTTTAAAAATATTAGAAAAATAGTCATTAACTTACATACACTGTATTTGGATGGATACTAGTATTGTGACCAAGATGTCTTTTAGTACAGTGTAGTACCTTCCTGGTATATTTTTTTCCTCTAAGATTTTATTTTCAAGCATTTTGTTTCCTTAATTTGCTTAAGAGCTTTATTAAGGCATACTTTTATAACATAAAATTCATCCATTATAAGCAAGCAATTCAATGAATTTTAGTAAATTTATAGAGTTCTGAAATCATCTCCACAATCAAGTTTAGAGCAATTTGTCCTAAAAAGGGTTCTCATACAGGTGATTTCTGGCCCCAGTGATGTTCTGCCTTCTGTCTTCATAAATTTTCCTACTATGGAGATTTTATATACATAAAATCAATATGTAGTCTTTATGCCTGGCTTTTTTTTTTTTAACTTAGAATAATATTCTTAGGGGTCATCCTTTTTTTGTTAGCATACATCAGTAGTTCACTCCTTTTTGCTGAATGGTATTCCATTGCATGGATATACCACATTTTGTTTACTTTTTACCCATTCAGAGACATTTGGACTATTTCCAGTTTTTAGCTATTATGAATAATGCCGCTATCAATATTTTCTATTCTTGTATTTCTTTTAGTGCAGGTCTGCTGATTATAAATTATCTGTCCGTAAATATTCTTATCTCACTTTCATTCTAGAATATACAGAATTGTATGTTGCCAGAAACTTTCAGTGATGTAAAGATATTACATTATATTGTAATTTTCATAGTTTATATTGATATTATTAATAAGTTTTTGTTTGCTATCGTTTTGAATTTAATGTATCTTTTTCTTTATCTGCTTTTAAGATTTTCTCTTTTTTTCTTGTATTTTCAGCAGTTTTACTATCGTGTGCCTAGGTGTCTTTATTCTGCTTAAATATTACTGGTAACAAATTACCCCAAATTTGGTGGCATAAATCAGCAAAAATTTTCTAATACTTAGAAATTCTACGTGTCAGGAATTTGAACAAATTACAGCTGGATTTGCATATTTCTTCCACAAGATGTATGTGGTCCCATCTGATAATAGGGAAATGGTTGGTAACTGGAATCTTCTTGGAAACCTCTTAAATCACAGATCTTGCACTTGTACTGGGATAACCTGGAGTGTGTGCTCCGCTGAGTTTGTTGACCAAATCACCTACAGGTGAACTCTCCATATGTGTATTTTCCTGGTCAATTCCTACACTGACCTCAAGCAAACACTGATCAGCTTTCTGTCATAATAGATGCGATTTACTTTCTTAGAGTTTAATAAAAATCAAATTATACTGTATGCATCCTTTTGTGTCTGGATTGCTTTTTTTTTTCTCTGCCTTACATTGTTGAATATATTCTAGGTATGTTTTACTAATTGCTTGGTTGTATGTTAATGCATACTGCATTTTGTTTATCCATTCAACTATTGATGGAAATTGGAGTTGTTTTCAGTTTCTGGTTATAAATAAAACAGCTATGAACATTTACATACCAAGTCTTTGTGTGTATATGTGTCATTTCTCTTTTATTTTGTTTCTCAAGGTCACCTTATTTTCTGCGACCATGCCAAACACCCTTACTAATTCTGCTAACTTATTTTCCATAGAGATTTCTATATGCAGCATCATTTTGTCTGAAAATAGGGAGAAGTCTATCTCTTCCTTTTCAATTAACTTTCCTTATATTTCTTTATCTTGCTTGATTGCACTAGTTATGACTTTGAGTACAACATGAATAGGTATGATGAGAATAAATATTCTTCCTTCTCAATTTTTGGGGGAATATTCAACAATTCATATTAATTATAATGTTAGCTATATATTTTCTTGTAATGATGTTTATCAGGTTCAGGAAATATCCATTTATTACTAGTTTACTAGTATTTTTATAATGAAGGGTTATTGCATTTTGTCATATTACTTTTCTCTTCTTTTTGAGACATAGTCTCACTCTGTCACCCAGGCTGGATTGCAGTGGCATGACCACGGCTCACTGTGACATCTGTTTCCGGCGGCCTCGGCCTCCCAAGTAGCTGGGACTAATGGCATTTGTCACCATACCCGGCTAATTTTTGTATTTTTCGTGGAGATGGGGTTTCACCATGTTGGCCAGGCTAGTCTTGAACTCCTGACCTCAAGTGATTCACCTGCCTTGGCCTCCCAAAGTGCTGGGTTTACAGGTGTGAACCACCACATCCAGCCTTGTCATATTACTTTTCTGTATTTATTAGATTAATATGTGGTTCTCCTTTAGTCTGTTGATTGAAGTTGAGCCAGCCAGCCTTGCATTCTCAGGATAAACTCCAGTTGTAATAAAGTGTTATCCTTTTTATATATTATTGCGTTAGGTGTGTTAGTATTTTGTTAAGAACTTTTGCATATATATTGAAGAATGTTGTTCTATAGTTTTCTTTTTTGTAATGTCTTTTTCTGCCTTTGGTTTTTAGATGTTGGATTCATAAAATTATTTAGGAGTGTTTTCCCCTGCTTTTTCTCATGGAATTAGGATAGTATTCTATTATTCTTATTTAAATGCTGACTAGGATGCAGCATATAAACCAATAGACTGCAGTTGCCTTTTGAGGAAGGCTTTAAAGTTCAAAATAAGTTTTCTTAGTACATAAGAGCTGTTCTAAATGAGAAAATAAATAATTTTCTCATTTATTCGTTTCGGTAATTCCGATGTTCCATGAAATTTTCCCATATCACTTAGGTTTTTGAATATATGGCCATAGGTTTATTCATAAATTTCCGTTATTGTTCTTTTAATATTGGCAGCATCTTTCGTGATGGCCATTTTATCTAAGTTGTTGAATTTATTGGTACAAAGTTGTTCATAATATTTCTTTATTGTCTTTTATTGGTCTGTATGTTCTATAGTGATGTGTTAATTTCTTTCATTCTTAACACTGATACTTTGCACCTTATTTTTTAGTTCTTATAATTCTAGCTAGAGTTTTATAATATCTATTGATTTTTTAATCTTTTATCTCAGGTTTGGGAGTACACGTGCAGGTTTGTTGCACAGGTAAATTGTGTGTTTGCTGGGCTTTGGTGTACAAGCTTTCACCCAGGTAGTAAATTGTACCTGATAGGTAGTTTTCTCCTCACCTTCCTCCCACCCTCAAACCTCAAGGTATCTCCAGTGTCTATTATTTCTGTCTGTGTGTCCATGTGTACTCAATGTTTAGCTCCCCTTATAAGTAAGAACATACAGTATATGGTTTTCTGTTTTTGTGTTAGTTTGCTTAGGATAATGACTTCCAGCTGCATCCATGTGATTGCAAAGGACATGATTTCATTCTTTTTTATGGCTGTGTATTATTCCATAGGGTATATGTATCACATTTTCTTCATCCAGTCTACTGTTGATGGGCACGTAAGTTGAATCCATGTTTTTGCTATTGTGAAAAGTGCTGTAATAAACATACATGCTTATGTGTCTTTACAGTAGAATAATTTCTATTCTTTTGGGTATATATCCAGTAATGAGACTGCTGGGTTGAATGGTAGTTCTCTTCTAAGTTCTTTGGAAAATCTCAAAACTGCTCTCCACAGTGGCTGAACTAACTTACATTCCCACCAACAAAATATAAGTGTTCTCTTTGAGAAGTGTTCAAAGTTCTACTTTGAGAAGTGTCTGTTCATGTCCTTTGCCCATATTTTAATGGGGTTGCTTGTTGATTTGTTTAAATTCTCTATATATTCTGTATATTAGACCTTTGTCAGACACATAGCTTGCAAATATTTTGTCCCATTCTGTAGGTTGTCTGTTTACTCTGTTGATAGTTTTGTTTGCTGTGCAGAAGCTTTTTAGTTTAATTAGGCTCCATTTGTCAATTTTTTGTTTTGTTGCAATTGCTTTTGGAGTCTTTGCTGTGAAATTTTTGTCAAAGCCTATATCCAGAATGGTATTCCTAGATTTTCTTCTAGGGTGTTTATAGCTTTAGGTTTTACATTTAAGTCTTTAATCCATCTTGAATGGTTTTTGTATACTGTATAAGGAAGGGGTCCTGTTTCAATCTCCTGCATATAGCTAGCCAGTTATCCCAGCACTATTTATTGAATAGGGAGCCATTTCCTCCACACTTGTTATTGTCAGTTTTGCTAAAGACCAGATGGTTGTAGGTGTGCAGCTTTATTTCTGGTTTCTCTAACCTGTTCCATTGGCTTATGTGTCTGTTTTTGTACCAATACCACACTATTTTAGTTACTGTAGCCTTGCAGTATAGTCTGAAATTGGGTAATGTGATGCCTACAGCTTTGTTTATTTCACTTGGATTGCTTTAGCTATTTGGGCTCCTTATTTGATTTCCTATGAATTCTAAAACAGCTTTTCCTAACTTTGTGAAATAAGTTTGGCAGTTTGATAGGAATAGCATTGAATTTGTAAATTGCTTTGTGAAGTAGAACTATTTTGACAATATTGATTCTTCCTATACATGAGCACGGAATATTTTTCCATTTGTTTATGTTGTCTCTGATTTCTTTCAGCAGTGTTTTGTAATTCCCGTTGTATAGATATTTCACTTCCCTGTTTAGCTGTATTCCTAAGTATTTTATCCTGTCTGTGACAGTTGTGAATTGAATTGAGTTCTTGATTTGGACTTCAGGGATTTTTTTTTTTTTGTATTTCTTTGGCATTGGTGGTAATGTCAACTTTGTCATTTCTCATTGTGTTTACTTGAGTCTTCTCTCTTTTTTATTAGTCGAGCTAATGGTCTATAAATCTTATTTATTCTTTCAGATGACCAACTTTTGCTTTCTTTGATTTTTTTGTATGGATTTTTGCATCTCAATATTGTTCAGTTCAGCTCTGATTTTTTTAAATATGTTTTCCTGACAGCTTTGAGGTTGGTTTGCTATTGTTTTTCTAGTTCTTCTAGGTGTGATGTTAAGTTGTTGATTTGAGAGCTTTCTAACTTTTTGATGTAGGCATTTAGTGCTATAAAATTTCCTCTTAACACTTCTGTAGTTATGTCCCAGAAATTCTGGTGTGTTGTATTTGTTGTCATTAGTTTCAAATAATTTCTTTATTTCTGCCTTAATTTCATTCTCTACTCAAAGATAATTCAGGAGTAGATTGTTTAATTTCCATGTAATTGTATGGGTTCAAAATATCTTCTTGGGATTGATTTCTATTTTTGTTGTGCTGTAGTCTGAGACTGTGGTTGATATGATTTTATTTCATTTGAATTTGCTAAGAATTGCTTTATAGCCAAGCATGTGGTCAATCTTACAGTATGTGCCATGTGCCAATGAGAAGAATACATTTACTGTTGTTGTATGGAGTGTTCTATAGATTTTTGTTAGTTCCATTTTGTCAAGTGTTGAGTTCAGCTATTTGGAAGGTTGAAGTGGGAGGATTGTTTGAGCCCAGGTGATTGAGGTGGAAGTGAGCCATGATTATGCCACTACACCCTAGACCGAGCGACAGAGTGAGATCCTGTCCCCTAAAAAACATAAAATAAAGTAAAATAAAATCCTTAGGAGCAAATTTAGCAAAGCATGTGAAAAATATGTACACTGAAAACTATAAAGCACTGATGAAAGAAATTGGAGGATACACAAATAAATGAAAAGATAGCTTATGTTCATGGATTGAAATAATTAATATTGTTAAAATGCACATGTTACCCAAAACAATCTAATCTACAAATTGAATGTAATTTTGATGAATATTTCAATGTCATTTTTCACAGAAATAGAAAAAACAATGCTAAAATTTGTATGGAACCAGAAAGACCTTAAATAGGCAAAGCAATACTGAGCAAAAGGAACAAAGCTAGAAGCATCTTACTCTTTTATTTCAAAACAGCATGGTACTAGCATACAAACAGACACACAAGCCAATGGAACAGGATAGAAAATCCAGAAATAAATCTAGGTATTTATGGTCAATTGAAATCTAGGTATTTATGGTCAAATGATTTTTTTTTTTTTTGAGGCAGTGTCTCACTCTGTCACATAGGCTTGAGTGCAGTGGTGTGATCATGGCTCACTGCAGTCTCAGTCTCCTGGATTCAAGTGATCCTTCCACCTGAGCCTCTTAAGTAGCTGGGATACAGGTGCGTGTCACCATGCCCAGCTAATTTTTTTTTTTTTTTTAGCTTTTGTAGTGATAGGGTCTCACTGAGTTGTACAGGCTTGTCTTGAACTCCTGAGCTCAAGCAATCTTCCCTCCTTGGCCTCCCAAAGTGCTGGGATTACAGGTGTGAACCACCACACCCAACCTGGTCAATTGATTTTGACAAAGATGCCAAGAACAAACAATGGGAAAAGGACTGTCTCTTTAATAAATGGTGATGGGGAAACTGGATATTCACATGCAGAAGAATGAAATTGGACTCTTATCTCACCCCATATTCAAAAATCAGCTCAAAATACATGAAAGACATAAATGTAAGACATGAGACAGTAAAGCTACTAGAAGGAAACATAGGGAAACATCTCCATGATATTGTTCTGGGTAATGATTTCTTGGATAGGACTCCAAGAGCACAGGCAACAAAAACAAAAGCAGACAAATGGAATTGCATCAACCCAAAAAGCACAGCATAAATAAAACAAAACAAAAGAAACAAACAAAAAACCAAAAACACACTCCAACACAAAACAAAGCAAAAACAATACAGTGAAGAAACAACCCACAAATTGGGAGAAGATATTGGCAAATCATACGTCTGATAAAGGGCTAATATCCAAAATATATAAGAAACTCAACTCAGTAATAAGAAAACAAATAACCCAATTAAAATGGGCAAAGGATCTGAAAAACCTTTCCCAAAACATGAAATATGAATAGCAAACAGATATGAAAAAAATGCTAAACATTTCTAATCATAAGGGAAATGTCAATGAAAACCACAATGAGTTATCACCTTACACCTGAGAGAATGCTATCATCAAAAACAAATGGTAAGTAATGGTGAGGATTTGGAGAAAAGGGAGCTTTTGTACGCTGTTGGTAGGAATGTAAATTGGTACAACCATATTGGAAAATAGTGTGGATGTTCCTCATAAATCTAAAAATAAAATCAATAAAAGAAAAACTTCAGCAGAATTAAATTTAAAGGAGTTTAATTGAGTAATGAACTATTTGCAAATTGGGCAGCCCTTAGAATCACAGCAAATTCACAGAGACTCCAGCGGAGCCAACTGGTGAAAGAAGATTTATAGGTAAAAAAGGGAAATCATGTACAGAAATTGGCAGTGAGGTAAAGAAACAGGTGGATTTGTTACAGGTTGGAGTTTGCCTTATTTGAACACAGTTTGAACACTTAGCAGTCTGTGAGTGGTTGAAGTATGGCCATTTGGATTGGCCAAGACTCAGTCATTGTTACAGGAGCATACTCCTAATTTAGGTTTTACTCTTGTCTGACTATTAAGCTAGGTTACAGTTCATCCACAAGGACTCAAATATAGAAGTGCAAAGTCCTTCTCAGGCCATATTTAGTTTTCCGTAACAGGAATACTATACGCTTTAGCAGTCTCACTTCTGAGTATACATCTAGGGGTATTGAAATTAGTATATCAAAGAGATAGATGCACTCTCATGTTCATTACAACATTATTCACAATAGCTACCTTATAAAGCCAATCTAAGTGTCCATCAACTGATGAATGGATAAAGATGTGATATATGCACAATGGTATACTATACAACTTTAAAAAAGAAAAATTTCTGTTACTGTTACAACATGGATGGAACTTGAGGACATTATGTTAAGTGAAATAAGCCAGGTGCAGAAAGACGGATACTATTTGATCTCACTTATATGTGGAATCTAAAAAAATTGATTTGGTAGAAACAGTAGAAAGGTGGTTACCAGAGGCTTGAGGGATGGTGGAGAGATGGTGGGGAAGATGTTGATCAAAGGATGCAGAGTTTCAGGTAGACTGTAGGAATGCATTTCAGTGATCTACTGCATTGCATGGCAACCACATTTAATAATAATATATTGCATATTTCAAAACTGGTAAGATATATTGTTTATGCTCTCACTACACAGAAGAAAAGATAAATTGGTGAGGTGATGGATATATTAATTAGCTTGATTGAATCTTTCTACAATGTATACACAGATCAAAACACCACATTGTACTCCATAAATATAAAAAATTATTATTTGTCAATTAAAGAAAAAAGAAAATATGCATCATTACCATTGAGAAAATGAAGCAATTCCTTTAAAGACTGGAGAATGAAACATTTCAAATTATTTCCTGGTTATTTATTTATCCTCTTTCAAGCCATGTTTTCATTACTTATCAGTTTTTATTTTAAAATACATCTATCATTAATTTGTTATCTCAGTAAGAAAGGTGTTTATTATCTTTGTTCCCAATGTCCTGATTTAATATTCATTCTTGTCAAATAGTTTGGTCATGGCTCAGATGCTACTGTGAAATTGAAAAGAATACAGCATTGTTCTGCTATGCTTTTGAAAAACTGTTGTATCTTTTATATTAGGTAAATAGACACAGTTCCAAAAGGGGATATAGTTTTTATTCTAATTCTTTTCATACTGATGTTACATAAAGCATGTCCTGAGAGCCAAGAATGAACAAGAACTGCTTCTTAAAGAAGGAAGGATAAAGCAAGACAAAGACATCAAAGCCACTGCCATTACCTTTTATCCTGAAAGAAACAAGAAATTACCAGGAAAGATCAGAATTTAACTGAAAGGGGTTACTGTTACAATTCCTACTGAGAGTTTCAAAAGGCAGCAGAAATTTTTCAGGGGAGGAGATATATTTATCCAATGGACAATGGGTCTGTGAAATTCTCTGGGTAATGCAAACAAAAGGCAGGGACTTTAATACACCTACTGTGTACCTGATGTTTTAAACTTCCATAGGGAAACATCTAACAATGCACAAAGTAAAAAATATCTAATGCCAAATTTTGAATAACTTTAAAGGTACTTTCAAGATTCCTCAAAGTACAGCTTCAAGTTCAAAGTGAACTCAGTGAGAACTTGTTTCACTAAGAACCAACATCAGTATCAACCAGAAACAGTGGATTGTTAGGTCTAAGTTTTCCCATGGTGCCAAGCATTGAAGAAACATTTTTTGTTATTTTGTAACCAATACTTTAAAACTCCTGCTCTCAGTGTAAGGCACTGTTGTAGAGAATGTAGAAGATTCAAAGGTGTTTGAGGTAATTATTCTGCCCTTAGGAAAAAAACGAGTACAAAATAGCAATTGTTGACATATTTAAGAATATTTATCAAAAAATTAAACGCAATCAATGACTTATAATGAGAATTAAAATATACTATAGTTTTAGCTTCAAGAAATATTTTATTCTAACTGCATAGCTGATTACTCTTCTGCGATCTTGTATGAAAATTCCCCCCCCACCCCCAACTGCCGCCATACCTCGCCCTGTATTGTGTGTATCCTGGGGATCCCAGCACCATTGAAGAGCATAGAACAATTGTGAGCTCAGGCTTGGAATGAGGAACTTGGGTTAGAATACTTCCCTCAGTACTTGTGATTTGAACAGATCCCATAATCCCCCTCTACCTCAATTTTCTATTCTGTAAAGTGGGAATAATAAGGCAGAATTTACAACAATGATTTACACTTGTAAAGCGTTTAGCAAATTGCCTAGCCGTCATACTAAGTTGTGGTTTATTATTTTTTAAAAAAAATATAAATCAAATAATATTACACCTCTGTTTAAAACTAATTGGTTTCCACTGCACTTAGAACCAAAATTGCTTCTTAGCCCTTAAGATCACCTCCAATACCTTACAAAATTTGTCCTTCACTTGTCTTTCTTAGTGACATTTTGTACAACTTTTTCCCTACGTTTTGAACTTCCCAGGAATTCTAGGCTTCTTCCTGTAACCGGATGATGCTAAGCATCCTTCATCTAGGGATCTTTAAACTTGTTTTCTCTTCTAGCTACAAAAACACTTCAACAAGATAGTTGAGTGACTACTTCATTTCTGTTCTTACATGGATCATTTTCAGTTTTAGTATCCATGCCACTTCCTTAGTCAAGCCTTACTTGGCCCTCATATGTATGTACACTTGAAGTTATTATCTTCTTTAGTTATGTCCCTTTCAGTCACTCTTTATCTTCATTACTTCACTTAACAGTTAAATTCAACTTGTTTACTTATCTTTGTCTTCCTTAACTAGAGGAAGAACCCATAAAGGAAGGGCTTTGTCTTTCCACTAAAATACTCTATCCCCAATTCCTGTAAAAGTGCCTCACACATAGAGATGCTCAAAAAAATTTCAGAGGACTGAACACATTTATTTTTATGGATGACAAGTCCTGTGCTGCCTAAACCTATCTCTAAAGAAAAAGTATATGAATAAGAATTATTTATTTTATTGATGGCATCTGGAATTTCAACATACTTTCTTTAAATGAATAAAAGTTTTGAATTTTAAAGTGTACTGTAGTTACATATAAGCATTGGGAGATATATCTAATGCTAGATGACGAGTTAGTGGGTGCAGCGCACCAGCATGGCACATGTATACATATGTAACTAACCTGCACAATATGCACATGTACCCTAAAACTTAAAGTATAATAATAAAAAAAAGAATGAACAAATACAGACAAGATTTACTCACACTCACTATTTGTACCTCAATTATAGACCTTAATTATTAAGTTATAATTGTGTATCTTAGTTATTAACTAGTTACTATGAAAAATTGAAATGTGTTTGGAGTTTTAAAATCATAAGTCCTGTACTTTATGTTCAGAAAAAATACTAACCCAAATGTTACTTACACTTGAAGTTGAGAAAGAAAAGTAGCTGAGAGTGTTATTGGACTGAACTGGGATCCATTCACCCAGCACAGCAAAAACAAACATTGGCATCAGGACTGCAGCTAGAAGTGACGCATCTATTGCAAGGCATCAAGCAATGAGAATCAGGCACCAGGGATGCTTAAGACGCAAATGCTTAAGACTCAAACTCCCTAATGCAGCAGTTCCCAGCTTTCTTAGCACCAGGGATGGGTTTTGCGGAAGACAATTTCTCCACAGACTGAGGAGTGGGGGATGGTTTTGGGATGATTCAAGAACATTATATTTATTGTGCACTTTATGTCTATTATTACTACATTGTCATATATAATGAAATAGTTATACAACTCACCATAATGTAGAATCAGTGGGGGCCCTGAGCTTGTTTTCCTGAAACTAGATGGTCCCATCTGAGGGTGATGGGAGACAGTGACACCTGATGTGTGTTGCTTATGTCCAGTCTACTGTTATCTCATTGTGGTTTCTGTCACTGCAGAAAACTCTGCTTCACAAAGAAAGAATGTTGGAAATGGAAGCAGGCTTTACAGTGCTTTTGTGGCAATCACAGGATATTCCTCCTTGATGATTAGGGTTTGAAGTTGTCTGGAACGTACTTTTAAGGCCACTGTCATTTGTGATCTCAAGCAGTTGATCCTCTTCTGGCACAGGCAAAATCAATTCATCTGGCTTACTCACATATGGGTCACTGATCCATTCTTTCCCAGTTTGGCAGTCTTTTGTGTTTGGGAAGTAATGTTCAAACTCTTTTGAAAGATGAGATAGGTGATCATGCACCAGCTAGGAGAAAGAAGGCCTTGGCTCAGTCTCTTTCAAAATATCTGCCAATGTTTGAAATTGTCAAATATTCCAATGTTCACTTGTCGCCCCCATAATTCCAGTTTGGCTTTAAACGCAGCCACTTTATCTGCTGACTTGAACACAGCTTTCATTCTCCCCTGAAGTGACAGATTGAGTTCATTCAGCAAGTTGAATATGTGACACAGGTAAGCAAGTTTTGCAACCCATTCTGTGTCACTGAAATGTGCTGCCAGTGGTTACTGTTTTTCTAAAAATATCTCTGGAGCAGCTCTCATAACTCAAAAACTCTGGCCAGTGATCTACCTTTAGAAAGTCATTTCACATCTGTGTGTAAGAGATGTGTGTGCTCTGTGTCCATCTCCTCACAGAGCTGTGCCAACAGACATGAGTTAAGAGCATGTACTTTAATGTTGTTGATAGTTTTAATAGCATCTTGCAAAATGTCATTAAGTTTAGGTGACATTTTTGGGGTAGCTAGGATTTCTCTATGGCAGTCACAGTGCACAGACTCACATTCAGAAGTGACTTCTTTGATCTGAGTAGTGAAACCAGAAAGCCATCCAGCCATGGCAGCCTCTCCGTTCATGCATATACCAACACAAAATGACCAATACAGTTTTCCTAATATGTAATTATTCAAAGACTTGAATAGTTCTGCAGCTGTGGTGTTGTTTGGCAACAAAAGTGCACAGAACATATCCTCATGCACATCCTCCTGAAAAATATATTGCATGAAAACAAACAAGCATTGTTGCCTTGTTGTCAATATCTATAAAATTGTCAACCTGGATTAAATACCACAGTGACTCATTAATTCTCTCTAAAAACTGTGCCTCAATATCCTCTGCTAATTCATCAATTCATTTAGCTATGGTGCTAGATAAAAGAGGAACATGTGCCACCTTTTGAACTGTAGCCTCTCCTAACGTTTAACCACAAATGTCCTTAGCAGCCGGCAGGATGAACTCTTCACCAATAGTAAAGGATTTCTTAGCTTTAGCAATGCAGTTAGCCACTAGGAATTATGCTTTCAGTGTAGACACATTTGATGAAGTGGTGGTCTTCAATAACTGCTTCTGTTATTTGTGTTCACATTTTTTCTTTTGAAAAACTCCAAAGGCTTGTCTTTTATTGCAGGGTCCTTGGTCTCCATGTGACAAAGCAGTTTTGAAGTTTACAGGGCTTCATTGGATAGCCAGTTGTCATGTATTTTACAAAGTGGCCTTGGAGAATGTGAATCACCTGTTGCAATGAGCCCATAATTTAAGTAGGAGTTGGTGTTTTCTCTTAAATGCAGCTTTCTTTTTGTTGGCAGTCTTAGAGTCTTCTGCTGTCTCGTCATTGGGTGTTTACCCCTTTTCAAAGAAGCTCTCCAGTGATGTTTGGTTCTTACTCATTTTGGCCAGAGTTAGCTTGTGGGAACAAAAACTGTGACTAAGACAAGTGCACGGTGTGGGAAAGAGGCACAGATGAAAGTGGTAAATAAAATAATAGGTGGACCATGTTGAGACAAAAATAAGTATCAGGTTCTGACTTAAATCCTGCTGCCAGATGCAGCTGTGAAATTGAAGTACACCAACTCACTTGCCACTATAAAGCTGCCACTAGATGCAGTTTAAATGCCACTTGCTACTCACTGATAGGGTTTTGATCTGTGTCTCCAAGCAATTGATTTATTATGGTTTCTGTGCAGTTAAAAATCTCTGCTAATGTTAATCTGTATTTGCAGCCACTCCCCAGTGCTGCATCACCACCTTGGGTCCACCTTAGATCATCTGGCATTAGATTCTCATAAGAAGAGTCCAACCTAGATCCCTTGCATTCGCAGTTCACAATATGGTTCGTGCTCCTATGAGAACCTAATGCCACTGCTGATCTGACAGGAGGCAGAGCTCAGGTGGTAATGAAAGTGATGGGCAGTGGTTGTAAGAACAGATGAAACTTTACTGGCTTACCCATCTTTAACCTCCTGTTGTGTGGCTCATTTCTAATGAGCCACAGACCAGTATTAGTCTGTGGTCTGAGGGTTGTGGCCCCTTCCCTAATGGCTCATTGATAAGGGGTTTCAGAGGCAGAGATGCAGAGGTTATAGGCAAAGTCATAATTCAATATATGGCAGCTATACATTATTTTGAACTAAAAAGGTGGCATATCTTGAAGCAGAAAGGAGACCTACAGATTATAGGTGGAGTCAAAGATTTTCTGATTTTGTTAACCATGGAAAAGATTCGAGTTACTGGTGGCATATCTATACAGATCTGCAGCAACCTCAATTCTTGTCTCCTCAGAAGAAAGAATTTAAGTGAGAGGCATAAGAGAGAAGAAGATACCAAGGCAAGTTTCACAGCAGAAGTGGAAGTTTATTAAAAAGCTTTAGAGTGTAAGGAATAAAAGAAGAAAAGAAGGAAAGTACAGCTTGGAAGATGGCCAAGTGGACAATTTGAGAAACCAAGTGTGCAGCTTGATCTTTTGACTTGGGGTTTTATTACTTCCCTCTCCAGTGCTGAGATCTATTTTTTTTTTTTTTTTGAGATGGAGTCTTGGTGTCACCAGGCTGGAGTGCAGTGGCATGATCTTGGCTCACTGCAACCTCCACCTCCCGGGTTCAAGCAATTCCCCTGCCTCAGCCTCCTGAGTAGCTGGGACTACAGGCATGCACCACCATTCCCGGCTAATTTTTTGAATTTTAGTAGAGACAGGGATTCACCATGTTGGCCAGGATGGTCTCGATCTCCTGACCTCGTGATCTGTCCACCTCAGCCACCCAAAGTGCTGCGATTACAGACATGAGCCACCGCACCCACTCCTGAGATCTTATTGGGAAGCTGCTGATCAGTTACAGGTGTTTTCTATCTATCAGGAGCCCGTCTTTCCCCAGTGCCAGCTGTGACCAATTATTACTTTAGAAAAACAGTTACCAACTGCCTGACCATTGCTTGATGGTCACCCAACACTCTTGGTGTGTTGGGGGAAGCCCTCTCCTGCCCTGTTTATATGTTACTAGATAACTACTGTAACAATTTGATATTGGTTCAGAGGCAAAGCTTTGTCTAAATATTTGAGATCAACTGAAAAGAATATTAGTTCTTGCCCAGGGAATGACCTCCTCCAGGCCCCTTAGGAAGAAACAAAGAACAGTGTATTAGTCCATTTTCATGCTGCTGATAAAGATATACCTGAGACTGGGCAATTTACAAAAGAAAGAGGCTTAATTGGACTTACAGATCCACGTGGCTGGGGAAGACTCACAATAATGGCAGAAGGCAAGGGCAAGCAAGTCATGTCTTACATGGATGGCAGCTGGCAAAGAGGATAACTTGTGCAGAGGAACTCCACTTAGTAAAACCCTCAGATCTTGTGAGACTTTTTCACTATCATGAGAACAGCATGGGAAAGACTTGCCCCTATGATTCAACTACCTCCCACTGGGTCTATCCCACAACACATGGGAATTCAAATGAGATTTTGGTGGGGACACCATCAAACCATATCACTCTACTCCTGGCCCCTCCCAAATCTCATGTTCTCACATTACAAAACCAATCATGCCTTTCCAACAGTCCCCCAAAGTCTTAACTCATTCCAGCATTAACTCAAAAGTCCACACTTCAAAGTCTCATCCGAGACAAGGCAAGTCCCTTCCACCTAGGAGCCTGTAAAATCAAAAGCAGGTTAGTTACTTCCTAGATACAATGAGGGTACAGGCATTGGGTAAATACAGCTATCCTAAATGGGAGAAATTGGCAAAATAAAGGGGCTACATGCCCCATGCAAGTCCAAAATCCAGCTGGGCAGTCAAATCTTAAACTTCCAAAATGATCTTCTCTGACTCCATGTCTCACATTCAGGTCATGCTGGTGCAAATGGTGGGTTCCCGTGGCCTTGGAAAGCTCCACACCAGTGGCTTTGCAGGATACAGCCTCCCTTCCAGCTCCTTTTGTGGACTGGCATTGAGTGTCTGAGGCTTTTCCAGGTGCACAGTGCAAGCTGTCAGTGGATCTATCATTCTGGGGTCTAGAGAACAGTGGTCCTCTTCTTACGACTTCTTACCACTAGGTGGTATCCTAGTAGGGACTCTGTGTGAGGGCTCCAACCCTACATTTTGCTTCTGCACTCCTCTAGCAGAGGTTCTCCATGAGAGCCCCACCCCTGTGGTAAACTTCTGCCTGGACATCCAGGCATTTCTATGCATCTTCTGAAATCTAGGTGGAGGTTCCCAAACCCCAATCTTGACTTCTGTGTACTGGAAGCTCATCATCAAGTGGAAGCTGCCAAGGCTTGAGGCTTGCACCATCTGAAGCTACAGCCTGAGCTCTACATTGGCCCCTTTTAGCCATGACTGGAGTAGCTGGGACACAGGGCATCAAGTCCCTAGGCTGCACACAGCATGGGGACCCTTGGCCTAGCCAATGAAACCACTTTTTCCTCTTAGGCCTCCAGGCCTGTGATTAAAGGGGCTGACATGAAGACCTATGGCATGCCCTGAAGACATTTTCCCCATTGTCTTGGGGATTAACATTCAGCTCCTTGTTACTTTTGCAAATTTCTGCAGCCAGCTTAAATTTCTCCTCAGAAAATGGGATTTTTCTCTTCTATCACATTGTCAGGCTGCAAATTTTCCAAACTTTTATGCTCTGCTTCTCTTATAAAACCGAATGCCTTTAGCAGCACCCAAGTCACCTCTTGAATGCTTTGCTGCTTAGAAATTTCTTCCGTCAGATACACTAAATCATCTCTCTCAAGTTCAAATTCCACCAATTTCTAGGATGGGGTGAAATGTTGCCAGTCTGTTTGCTAAAACATAATAAGTGTTATCTTTGCTTCAGTTTGCAACAACTTCCTCATCTCCATCTGTGACCACCTCAGCCTGGACCATATTTTTCATATAACTATCAGCATTTTTGTCATAGCCATTCAGCAAGTCTCTGGGAAGTTCCAAACTTTCCCACATTTTCCTGTCTTCTTCCGAGCCCTCCAAACTGTTCCAACCTCTGCCTGTTACCTAGTTTCAAAGTCGCTTCCACATTTTCAGGTAAATTTTCAGCAGTGCCCCACTGTACTGGCACCAATTTACTGTATTAGTCCATTTTCATGCTGCCGATAAAGACATACCTGAGACTGGGCAATTTACAAAAGAAAGAGGTTTAATTGGACTTACAGTTCCATGTGGCTGGGGAAGCTTCACAATCATGGTGGAAGACAAGGAGGAGCAGGTCACGTCTTACATGAATGGCAACAGGCAAAGCAAAAGAACTTGTGCAGGCAAACTCCTCTTTTTAAAACTATCAGATCTCGTGAGATCTGATTCACTACCATGAGAACAGCATGAGAAAGACTTGCCCCCATGATTAAATTACCTCCCATTGGGTCCATAACACGTGGGAATTCAAGATAGATTTGGGTAGGGATACAGCCAAACCATATCAAACAGGGTCAGAGTTCAGTGGTTGTTTCCTTCTTATCTGAGGTGATGTGCTAGAGGATCCAGGTTTCTGAAAGCAATTCAGGTATATATGTTAAGATCTTACCTTTAATTTCTGTAGGGGAAGCAAACATTCTGTGATCTGACTTCCTTGGCTACTGTTTTAATCCATTATTAACTTCTTGCTTACCAAATTGCTCATTTACTTCTCAAGGCTAGCTAGCTGCCTGGAATTTCTCTTGAAGAAACTCAAGAGTTTCCTTATTTTCTGTGCTTTGAGGAGGGCCCAAGTCCTCTAAGATGGGTCCCTGCTTTGTTTCAAAATGAGTATGAAGAATGCGAGGTATGCAAAACTCATAAGGCCCAGAAAAATATGATAACAAATCCTCAGTCACCCCTCCCATGCTAGCACCAGTGTCCCTGGGCAATTGTTTAAAGGTATTTTATTTCTTCCTTGTAGTTTTCAGGCTAGCTGATAAATTACCTAAAATGCAATTATAAGTTGCACAAGGTGACCCTCACTCATTATCTTCATGTTCCTGAAATTTTTGATACAAAAATAATGTATAGCCAATCAATAGCTTATGATCAACTTAAGAACTGCTCCTTCTTTTTTTCTTTAAAAAGCCACTTGTGGCCAGGCACAGTGGGTCACACCTGTAATCCCAGCACTTTCGGAGGCCAAGGTGGGTGGATCACAAGGTCAGGAGATCGAGATCATCCTGGCTAACACAGTGAAACCCCAACTCTACTAAAAATACAAAAAATTAGCTGGGCATGGTGGGGGGCACCTGTAGTCCCAGCTACTCGGAAGGCTGAGGCAGGAGAATGGTGTGAACCCAGGAGGCGGAGCTGGCAGTGAGCCGAGATTGCGCCACTGCACTCTAGCCTGGGCGATAGAGTGAGACTCCTTCTCAAAAAAAAAAAAAAAAAAAAAAAAACCCACTTGTAACTGCTGTTAATTAGAGGCCTGGCAATTCAGGCCAACTTAAATCTGTGTCTCCTTGGTTGCAGTCCTCAAATTTGGTCCAAATAAACTCTCTATTTATGTTAATTTTGCTTCAGTTTCTTCCTTTATGTTGACAAAGTCCAAAGACTAAATCTCAGTTTTATAGTCTTACAACTTCAGAAGTCTGCTGTTGTGTCTTGTTTTCTAACTGCTTTATATGAATTCTCCAGTGCAATAATACATTTTTTTTTTTTTTTGAGATGGAGTCTTGCTCTATCACCCAGGCTGGAGTGCAGTGGCGCGATCTCGGCTCACTGCAATCTCTGCCTCCCAGGTTCACGTCATTCTCCTGCCTCAGCCTCCTGAGTAGCTGGGACTACAGTCGCCTCCCACCATGCCCGGCTAATTTTTTTTTTTATTTTTAGTAGAGACAGGATTTCACCATGTTAGCCAGGATGGTCTCAATCTCCTGATCTCATGATCCACCTGCCTCGGCCTCCCAAAGTGCTGGGATTACAGGCATGAGCCACCACACCCAGCCACAATAATGCATTTTAAAAATATCCTCTGGTAGTTGGTGCAATATAAAATGATTTTAAAATTTTCCTAAATAATGTCAGAAGAATTGGATTAAAATATTAAAAACCACCAATGGTGGTTAGCTGACTTAAAATAGAAGAAAATATAACTCCTTACTTTTCAGGTTTCCAAATGTAAACTAAAAATAAAATTCTAAGCCCCTCAACTAACTAAACGACCATCTCTTAGCCAAGGGGACCCCCAGAGTAATCTTGAAAACTGAGTTCTTAGTTGCGATGGGATGGGGTGTCAGACACTCTTGTTATACCCCTCTCCCTTGCTAATCATGATTAGCCTTTCTTCCCTAAGGGCTTAACAAAAACCAGGCCTTTCAAAAGACTCCATCACTGATATCAACCAACAGCCTGACACTACCCTTCCTTTTTTGCCTGATATGATACCACTAACCACCGTGTTGTTCTGCCCAATCTATAGAGAATGTGCAGTAAGGGATTTTGCATCTTTTGCTTCATGTTTTGACATCATCAGGGTGAAAACTCCACCCTTGGATCATGCTAATGCCACTATTTTTTATACATGGGACCCATGAAGAGGCATGAAGCTCAGTTGTGCATGTTCACATTTCTTCTTCATAAATATTCATGGTTCCTCCTATAGCTTATTAAATATGTATATTCAGCTATCCTGCTCAGCATATTTGATCCCTTTGCCTCTTCCTCAAAGTATCTGTTTTTGACTTCTGACCAAAGGCTATGCTTCCCAGTCTGCCAGAATGGCCATTCTGCCAGCTGCAATCCTTTATGAGAAATAAAATTTTCTTTTCCAAATTTATGAATGTCATAATTTTTCAGTCGACACATATTTCTCTAATGGAGTCTTTACAACTGACTTTTGAGCTTTTTACATTAAATTAGCCACTCTGCACTAAAGAATGAATGGGAAGGATGTTTCAAAGGTGTGAAAGTGTCAACTAAATGAGAAAAATCAAGCCATTAAAAAGTTAAAGTTAGTTTTATTCAGAAATCTTACTGAGGACTATAGATGGAGGCCTACAGGCTGGGAGTTTTTTCAGACTGCTTCTGCATGGTACTTCAGCCCACTCCTTATAAGCAGGTGGTGGGGTCTCAGTATATGCAAAATCACATCAGAGTTGCTCAGAAGTTGCATTAAAGCAGAATTGCATCAGGGTTTGGATGTAAGTGTATGTCCTGTTATAGATTACAGAAGAACAATCACTAACCCCATTAGACATCGTGTTATATGTAGAAAAAGGCAAGGACCAGGGTAATTTATCTTTTAAGTAAATTAGTGACTCAGGCAAAAAATGTGGAAGACCACATGTTCTATCCTGCTTTGTCTTCAAAGCATCTTCCAGAAGAGCTGCAGGTCCTCACAGAGTCAGGGGCTTTGTGAAATTATGCCCTTATGCTGGCAAGTGGAAGAACAAACATCGCTTCTTACATTTGCTACTTTGTCTCACAAAGGTATTGTTTATAAATTTAAAATGACAAAACTATTCCCGTTTCCTGGTACTGTGGATATTAGTAAGTTCATTAAAGTCAGGAAAAGATATAAAGATTTTTACCCAATAGTGTTTAATTAAATAAACCTTTACTTTTTGCAAATAAGTAACTGTTGTTTGCAATATAAATTACATTGTTAAGGTATCTCATGTTAATTATAACAAGTTGTTCATTCACTCATTTAGCAAATATTTTAGTGCTTATAAGGTGCCAAGCACTGAAGATGCATGAATGAACAAAACAGAAAAATCTTTGTATGCAGTGAATTATGTTAGTAGGCATTCAAATTATGTTTAACTTGGGCAAACTTAGAGTTTCTTCAATGTCTCTGTGAAAGGAAAGTAGAAACTTGGGACCCCAATTCACTATGCCAAAAGGGGAAAAAAAAAAGCTGAACCCTGAGTCATGGAAGAAACTGCCTTTCCTTTTATTTCTACGCAGATAGCTACAGATACAAGGTTAAATATCTCCACAGATAGCTACTCTATGTTCACCCAATCTTATGTAAAGTGCTGATTTACTGAACATGAGAGGAATACATAATTGACTATTCCCCTACCTGTTCTTTTACCCCTGCAACATGTGGGTTATCATACATTCCTTCTTTCTTCTCCAGCCCACTTTTCCCCTTTAAATGTTGAAACCCTTGAAATCATCTTTGGAGAAAGGCACAGACCACAGATTTTTTCTCTGATTCCATGCTGCTTTCCTTTTTTTTCCTTCCAGGCATGCCCTAAGCTTGCCAAAATAATCTTCTAAATTCATTGAGACCTACCTCAGATGGTTTTTGGTTTGCAACTTCTACCACATTTCCTACCTTGTAAAACCATGGCAAGTTTAAATGCAAGCATCTGTGGCTTTTGAAGCATGGAATAGGCTATTTGAATAGTTAAATTAAGAAACTGAAGACTTTGCTCTCAAGGAGCTGATATATACCCACTGAAAGGAAGGTAGCCTTTCCATGAGGCTTGGAAACAGTTAAAATATACATGTCAAATTATGGGTACAAGATGCTAATGAACACCTTTGACTTTTAAAAACAGGCAACTAGTTTCAAATTATCAAATGGTCTAGTAGGACAATGAATAAATCAAATTACCTTGAGTGCTTACTATAAGGTTGTATTTTTTTCATTTGCCTTGCAATGCCTTGGAAAACAAAGCTTCAGATAGCATTTTTACTTGCTCTCAGGCAAAGGACTCACATTTAAAACAGTTGGAGCTTTTATAATGATAGAATGATGGTAGTCTTCTCTGCATAACAATATAGTAAATATGGTAGATTCTTCATATTTACAGATTTAAGATTCATGGTTTCAACTGTTTGCCAGTGATGCAGAAAATGCTTGGTCTTTTTAGTAAAAGAATTTGAGTCAGGTTCTCTGTGACACTAGTACCTGAAGAGAATCACTCAACTAGTGAGTATGTCTAGCTGGCACTCAGAATCAATGGTTTTGTCAGAGGCGTCCAAACCAGAGCAACTCCATATTGAATAGGGGCTGGGTAAAATGAGGCTGAGATCTACTTGGCTGCATTCGCAGGTGGTTAGGCATTCTAAGTCCCAGGTGAGATAGGAGGTCAGCATAAGACACAGGTCATAAAGACCTTGCTGATAAAACTGGTTTCAGTAAGGAAGCCAGCCAAAACCTATCAAAACCAAGATGGTGTCAAGAGTGAACTCTGGTCACCCACACTGCTACACTTCCACCAGTGCCGTGACAGTTTACATATGCCATGGCAATGTCAGGAAGTTGCCCTATATGGTCTAAAAACAGAAGGCATGAATAATTCACCCCTTGTTTAGCATATAATAAAAAAAACCATAAAAATGGGCAATCAGCAGCCCTCGGGGTTCTACGGAGTAGCCATTCTTTTATCTCTCTACTTTCTTAACAAACTTGCCATCACTTTACTCTATGGACTCGCCCTGAATTCTTTCTTGTGCGAGATCCAAGAACCCTCTCTTGGGGTCTGGATCCAGACCCCTTTCCGGTAACAGTTTTATTTGTCTAACACTTTCCTAAAATGAAACCAGCTTGGCTATTTCATGAATATTCTCCACTAACTAAGAGAGAAAACAGTGTCAAAATTGGAGTAGATATATTGCAATGTGAGATGTGCCTAGGAAATACATGAATGGTTGGAAAGATGATTTAGTAGAAAGAAGCAGTTTGCATAATACCATATAATTACAGATTTGGAGATTTGCTAAGGACTAGGCATATTTTTACAACATTACACAAAACCTATTGTTTGGAGGCTATTCTTTTTCCCTTGTTAATATTAAATCCTGAATGATTTAGATAAGTATTTTTGTATTTTAATTTTTAAGCATATTTACTTTTATATCATGAGGGTAGCTATTAAAAGTAGGAAACTCTTACTACTAATTTTCTTGTTACTTATTTTATTTATGTAACTTCTCCTTTGAAGTGTAGGAAAATGAAAAAAATTATTTCAAACATTTAGATTGTGTTTACGTTTTAGTCAATATTCAGAACGTCTCCATTTCTTTTTCCGGCCACATCACCAGTAGCATTTGCAGCAACAGACTGTACTGACGGTTTAGGAAGAAAAACTCAAGGAAAAAAGCATATATTGAGTCCTTACTAGACTGCATCTCAGTGTACTTTTAAAATTGCCTTCTAGTAGCTTGCCATCTTGTTAGAGAGGGAGAATTTATGTTCATCCGACAGTTAGTAAAAAGATCTAAGAATGATCAGTTAAATATAACCAAGCACCAAAATGTATGACAAATACAACAAAAGCCCTTTGTTCAGGGAAGGTTTAAGGGAAGAAGTGAACTTGAGGATAGATCTTGAAGGCCTAGTTCTTTTCTAGAACTTGATAAATGAAATAGAGCAAATGGGCCATAGAATCCATATGCAAAACTGTGAGGACAGGAAGAAGTATGGTTTTTGTAAAAAAACTAAGGAGGTCAGCCAGGCTTTAGAGAAAGGTTCAGGAGAGGGAATTTTCAACATGGGGCTTGATGATTTCTGACCTGCCATGTATATCCTTGTTTATATCAATTAGCCTTTGGTAAGATTGGTTTCATTATATAGTGAATTTTGCTTGAAATCACAGTTTCCAAGAACATATTCAGGATGTTAGGTGAGAACTTCCTGTATAAGATTTTTTTTTTTTTTGGCATTGCCTGGTTAACTTATAAAAACCTTGGTAATTGTCTGTATTTAATTTATGAAATACTTATTTTGGGTAATCACAAAGAAGGAGCTCTCTGAAGATAGTAATATTAAATAACAGAACTCTGAATAGGTAGTATGATATTTACTCAGAAAAAAAATAAATCTAGGACATAAGTTAAGAAGAATAGTTATCAACTGACAAGATTATATAAAGACTAGGGAAGTGTTTTAGAGGACAAAATCTTTGTCCTTACTCCCTACAGAGAATCCCTTATGTTCTAAAATATCTTTGTGACAGAAAGTCATTTGAATATTGCTTTATAATACTTCCTAAATATCTCCTAAAGTATTTATTCAAATATGTATATAGGATGTTTCCAAAAAATGTTTAATGACATGAGAAAATGATCATAATATGAATGGAAAATGAAAACAAATTTGTAAATACAATAGCATTTTCATTCTGTAATTAATTAAACAATGCTTTTGGGGGCGCTTAAATTATAATTTCTTAATTTTTTTCTCTGCACATATATATACTTTCCAAATTCTTAACATTAAACATTTAATCTTTTATACTTGCGGAGGAGGAGATGGCCTACTTAGAGTTTTGGCATTTTTTTTTTTTTTTGGCACAGTCTTGCCTGTCACCCAGGCTGGAGAGCAATGGCACAATCTCAGCTCACTGCAACCTCCGCCTCCTGGGCTCAGGCAATTCTCCTGCCTCAGCCTCCTGAGTAGCTGGGATTACAGATGTGTGCCACCATGCCCGGCTAATTTTTGTATTTTTTTAGTACATACTGGGTTTCCCCATGTTGGCCAGGCTGGTCTTGAATTCCTGATATTGTAATCTGCCCGCTTCGGCCTTCCAAAGTGCTAGGATTACAGGTGTGAGCCCCTGGGCCTGGCCTGGGTTTTGTTTTTTAAATTGAAGTTTTGGTATTTTTTCTCAAAGATTTGTATGAATATTCTGTACATCAAGAAAAGTAATCCTTGAATGTCATACTAGTTGATTGACTTAGTTTTGTATTGTAAAGTGTTGTGAATAATCTTTAATCACCCAGACAATTAATCTCTTGCAAGTTCAGGAGACTTCGTGTTCATTCTGATTATATGTGGTGTCGAGTTTCATTAAGAGGGACAGTTTTCATGGTCCATCTTAATGGAAATGTAGATCTGTTTTAGTTTAAGTTTATGATTTATATCTGAAAGCAAAACAGGATGAATGCATTAAAATTATAAGATAACACATGGCTGTCAATCTAGCAACATGTGGTACTAGGGATGAAGAGAAGTATAAATCATTATACTTATGTTACAAATGCTGTTGATACAGACAGGAGGCAGGGAAATATTAGGTAGAAAAGGTCCGGGTCCCTGGTGAGGGATCCACCCTCAAGCATGGACCCGTGGCCCTAAATGAGAAATTCACATCCCCATTTTCCCACCTGAATGTTGCCTTTTCCAAAGCACCCTGGCCTATCCTGCCTCAAACCCTGTATGCGTAGAAACCCCAAGCTCCACTGCTGGGGGATGGAGAGCAGCACAGCAGAAAAGGAAAGAAGAGAAGCAGTCGGACATCAGAGAAAAGCAGCTTGACTTCAGAGCGACGGCTTGACGGTGGGACTTTGGAGGAGAGTTCAGCCAGGGACAGCTGAACTCCTGGGGAAGATTATCTTCCCACTCCATCCCCCTTCCAGTTCCCCTTTCTGCTGAGAGCCACCTCCACTGCTCAATAAAATCCTCTGCATACACCACCCTTCAATTTGTTCACATAGCCTCATTCTTCCTGGACACCAGACAAGGACCCGGGTACAGGTGCAAGAGACTGTCACACTGATGCTCCACTGATGTGTTTAACACTTAAGCCGTCCATAGATGTTAAAGCTAAAGGAGTGCACTATAACACACGCCCTCTAGGGCTCCAGGGGTCATGGGCAACCCATCAATGCTGCCACAGGCCGGTACCGGGTTCGTTCCTGCCAGTGCCCAAAGGCACTCACCCTGGCTCCTGCACCTGCTCACCTGCATGCTCCTTCTCCTGCAAGGGGTTTGAGCACCATGGGCTGAGTAAGTGAGCCACCCCTTCACAAGGCCAGCAAAGGAGTCATGGAAAATATCTCTTGATACAGATTGAATAAATGGTATTTTTATAAAGATGTTTGCATATCTTCTTTCTGTTTAGCCATTGTTACCATTAGGTATGTAATCATCAATTTTCAATGGGTGGATGGAAAACATTAAAAATCCAGGTTCCTGGTTGTTTTATCAAAAAGTTAAAAAATAACAGTTATAGTTCACTTTAATAGGTGAATGCTAGGTATTCCTGAGGATTAGTTGGCTCTGAGTATACTGTTTATGAAACATGTACAAGGTTGTTCACATAACAAGAACTTAAAGGTGTGAACTTTATGAGCTTTGGTGAACAGTTTAAACAATATATATATATAATATATATTATGTATATATATATAGACTGTAAGAATGAACATGAATAATTCTAGCATTGATGGAGAGAAAACAAAACAAAACTTACTGTTGAGATCCTACTGAATTTTTGCAGGGATTGTGAAATGGCTTCCATGTATTTTTAATGTTTTTATAATTCATATTTGTTTTAGGGATTTTGGCAATAGCGTAGACACATATAAAAAAACACAGAAACCCACGGTAACCTAATTAGTATGCTTTAATTACTCTTGGGAGTACAGATTGAAAATTGGACACATTTTGACTTCCAATTCATTCTACTTTATGAGAATTGGTGTCCTGTGTAGAAAAACTTGGTGCTATTGTATAATTCAGCTACTTTCAAAAAAAATGCAAGGGGATATAAGATTATGATTCTACAGTTAATGTTTTGCACGACCCTAGAAAAGCTGTGTAAGAATTATGTGAAAGAAAAAACATCATACTTTATCTTTTCAGATTGCGTGATATAGTACATGTCATTTACTCTATCGACTTTATTTTTGTTATCTTTAAAGTGATGACACTTATTTTACAGGGGTTCTTGCTAGGATTAAATAAAACGTATAAAGGTTTAGGACAGTATGTGGTATTTTATAGATTGAGTAAATGGTATTTTATAAAGATGTTTGCATATCTTCTTTCTGTTTAGCCATATGTTTAACCTGGTTTCCATGAACAATTACAGAGGTTTTCCACTTACAGAACTTCCTAAATTCTGTGTAAAATATTGTGTGTGTGCTTATTTCTGGAGATGCTATTTAACTTTCATCAGATTAAAAACTTGTATATTAAAGCCCTTGATTATACAAACATACATGTTAAACTTTGTTCAATTTTACAGCCAATTTATCTTAGTGTATAGATTAATAATTTAATTTTAGGCAACTTAATGAAATGACTATGTGAACTGGAAGCTGAACCTGAGCATGTGGCAAAACATTGCAAAAGGGACCAAGAGAAAACTGAACTATTTAGTCCCTAGACAGATTTTTAAAAATGTCAATAGTAAAATACATTTTCATCAAATTATCTCAGCCTCAATTGAATTGATTGTTTTGCACAAAATCATACCAAACAAAACCTTTTCTATGGCTATAAAAACAAAGAAAATTTTCAACATTTCATTTTACAGGCACATGTAATAAAATGTGAAATTTATTTAAAAATATTTTATCTTGCTTAGTGTTAATACAGGTTGACCATCCCTAATTGGAAAATCAGAAATTTTAAATGCTCCAAAATCCAAAACTTCTTGAGCACCAACATGACACTACAAGTGGAAAATTTCAGACATAAGGACTTAACACAAACTGCTTCGTGTACAAAATTATTTAAAATATTGTATAAAATTACTTTCAAGCTATTGGTATAAGTTGTACATGAAACATAAATGAATGTCACGTTTAGACTTGGGTCTCATCCTCAAGATATCTCATTATATGTATTTGAATATTCTAAAATTAAAAAAATGAACACTTCTTGTCCCTAGCTTTTCAGATAAGGGATACTCAAACTATATAAAGGGGAACTATTTTTTCTTAAACTGTTTAAACTGAGATCTTTGATTTTTTGATCTTTAGAGACTCTTATGCAATATAATTTTGAAACTGAAGAGTATGCTAAATATTTGCTACTTTAAATAAAATAATTTGACTTATAATTTAAACTCTTCTATTAGTTACATTTGTATATTTTTAAAAATGTAAACACTCAAAGGGAAAAAATCATGAGATGAGAGGTAACTAAAGTTTTATTTTTAAAAAATAGAAAGTAGAGCTACTCCATGACTTTACCTTGGAAATAATTTCTGCAGTGCTCTTGAGACATTAATTCAGAGATGTGATGATGAAATTCATGGCAGAAATTTAACTGAAAACTGAAGCTGCATCAAATTTCATAGAATTATTTGTTGTTTTAAAATAAATAATTTAAAAATCTTATTTTCACTAATTGGAATACTAATTGGTCATTGTTCTTTTTTTATTATTATACTTTAAGTTTTAGGGTATATGTGCATATTGTGCAGGTTAGTTACATATGTATACACGTGCCATGCTGGTGCACTGCACCCACTAACTCGTCATCTAGCATTAGGTATATCTCCCAATGCTATCCCTCCCCACTCCCCCCACCCCACCACAGTCCCCAGAGTGTGATATTCCCCTTCCTGTGTCCATGTGATCTCATTGTTCAATTCCCACCTATGAGTGAGAATATGCGGTGTTTGGTTTTTTGTTCTTGCGATAGTTTACTGAGAATGATGATTTCCAATTTCATCCATGTCCTTACAAAGGAAATGAACTCATCATTTTTTATGGCTGCATAGTATTCCATGGTGTATATGTGCCACATTTTCTTAATCCAGTCTATCATTGTTGGACATTTGGGTTGGTTCCAAGTCTTTGCTATCATGAATAATGCCGCAATAAACATACGTGTGTATGTGTCTTTATAGCAGCATGATTTATAGTCCTTTGGGTATATACCCAGTAATGCGATGGGTGGGTCAAATGGTATTTCCAGTTCTAGATCCCTGAGGAATCGCCACACTGACTTCCACAATGGTTGAATTAGTTTACAGTCCCACCAACAGTGTAAAAGTGTTCCTATTTCTCCACATCCTCTCCAGCACCTGTTGTTTCCTGACTTTTTAATGATTGCCATTCTAACTGGTGTGAGATGGTATCTCATTGTGGTTTTGATTTGCATTTCTCTGATGGCCAGCGATGATGACCATTTTTTCATGTGTTTTTTGGCTGCATAAATGTCTTCTTTTGAGAAGTGTCTGTTCATGTCCTTCACCCACTTTTTGATGGGGTTGTTTGTTTTTTTCTTGTAAATTTGTTGGAGTTCATTGTAGATTCTGGATATTAGCCCTTTGTCAGATGAGTAGGTTGCAAAAATTTTCTCCCATTTTGTAGGTTGCCTGTTTACTCTGATGGTAGTTTCTTTTGCTGTGCAGAAGCTCTTTAGTTTAATTAGATCCCATTTGTCAATTTTGTCTTTTGTTGCCATTGCTTTTGGTGTTTTAGACATGAAGTCCTTGCCCATGCCTATATCCTGAATGGTAATGCCTAGGTTTTCTTCTAGGGTTTTTATGGTTTTAGGTCTAACGTTTAAGTCTTTAATCCATCTTGAATTGATTTTTGTATAAGGTGTAAGGAAGGGATCCAGTTTCAGCTTTCTACATATGGCTAGCCAGTTTTCCCAGCACCATTTATTAAATAGGGAATCCTTTCCCCATTGCTTGTTTTTCTTAGGTTTGTCAAAGATCAGATGGTTGTAGATATGCGGCGTTATTTCTGAGGGCTCTGTTCTGTTCCATTGATCTATATCTCTGTTTTGGTACCAGTACCATGCTGCTTTGGTTACTGGAGCCTTGTAGTATAGTTTGAAGTCAGGTAGCGTGATGCCTCCAGCTTTGTTCTTTTGGTTTAGGATTGACTTGGCGATGCGGGCTCTTTTTTGGTTCCATATGAACTTTAAAGTAGTTTTTTCGAATTCTGTGAAGAAAGGCATTGGTAGCTTGATGGGGATGGCATTGAATCTGTAAATGACCTTGGGCAGTATGGCCATTTTCACGATATTGATTCTTCCTACCCATGAGTATGGAATGTTCTTCCATTTGTTTGTATCCTCTTTTATTTCCTTGAGCAGTGGTTTGTAGTTCTCCTTGAAGAGCTCCTTCACATCTCTTGTAAGTTGGATTCCTAGGTATTTTATTCTCTTTGAAGCAATTGTGAATGGGAGTTCACTCATGGTTTGGCTCTCTGTTTGTCTGTTGTTGGTGTATAAGAATGCTTGTGATTTTTGTACATTGATTTTGTATCCTGAGACTTTGCTGAAGTTGCTTATCAGCTTAAGGAGATTTTGGGCTGAGACAATGGGGTTTTCTAGATATACAATCATGTCATCTGCAAACAGGGACAATTTGACTTCCTCTTTTCCTAATTGAATACCCCTTATTTCCTTCTCCTGCCTGATTGCCCTGGCCAGAACTTCCAACACTATGTTGAATAGGAGTGGTG
This sequence comes from Gorilla gorilla gorilla, assembly GCF_029281585.2. Classification (NCBI taxonomy): domain Eukaryota; kingdom Metazoa; phylum Chordata; class Mammalia; order Primates; family Hominidae; genus Gorilla; species Gorilla gorilla. The sequence continues at coordinate 62,842,561 of NC_073239.2, forward strand.
AGAGAGGGCATCCCTGTCTTGTGCCAGTTTTCAAAGGGAATGCTTCCAGTTTTTGCCCATTCAGTATGATATTGGCTGTGGGTTTGTCATAGATAGCTCTTATTATTTTGAAATACGTCCCATCAATACCTAATTGATTGAGAGTTTTTAGCATGAAGGGTTGTTGAATTTTCTCAAAGGCTTTTTCTGCATCTATTGAGATAATCATGTGGTTTTTGTCTTTCGCTCTGTTTATATGCTGGATTACATTTATTGATTTGTGTATATTGAACCAGCCTTGCATCCCAGGGATGAAGCCCACTTGATCATGGTGGATAAGCTTTTTGAAGTGCTCCTGGATTCAGTTTGCCAGTATTTTATTGAGGATTTTTGCATCAATGTTCATCAAGGATATTGGTCTAAAATTCTCTTTTTTTGTTGTGTCTCTGCCTGGCTTTGGTATCAGAATGATGCTGGCCTCATAAAATGAGTTAGGGAGGATTCCCTCTTTTTGTATTGATTGGAATAGTTTCCGAAGGAATGGTACCAGTTCCTCCTTGTACCTCTGGTAGAATTCGGCTGTGAATCCATCTGGTCCTGGACTCTTTTTGGTTGGTAAGCTATTGATTATTGCCACAGTTTCAGCTCCTGTTATTGGTCTATTCAGTGATTCAACTTCTTCCTGGTTTAGTCTTGGGAGAGTGTATGTGTCGAGGAATTTATCCATTTCTTCTAGATTTTCTAGTTTATTTGCGTAGAGGTGTTTGTAGTATTCTCTGATGGTAGTTTGTATTTCTGTGGGATCAGTGGTGATATCCCCTTTATCATTTTGTATTGCGTCTATTTGATTCTTCTCTCTTTTTTTCTTTATTAGTCTTGCTAGCGGTCTATCAATTTTGTTGATCCTTTCAAAAAACCAGCTCCTGGATTAATTAATTTTTTGAAGGGTTTTTTGTGTCTCTATTTCCTTCAGTTCTGCTCTGATTTTAGTTATTTCTTGACTTCTGCTAGCTTTTGAATGTGTTTGCTCTTGCTTTTCTAGTTCTTTTAATTGTGATGTTAGGGTGTCAATTTTGGATCTTTCCTGCTTTCTCTTGTGGGCATTTAGTGCTATAAATTTCCCTCTACACACTGCTTTGAATGCGTCCCAGAGATTCTGGTATGTTGTGTCTTTGTTCTCATTGGTTTCAAAGAACATCTTTATTTCTGCCTTCATTTTGTTATGTACCCAGTAGTCATTCAGGAGCAGGTTGTTCAGTTTCCATGCAGTTGAGCGGTTTTGAGTGAGATTCTTAATCCTGAGTTCTAGTTTGATTGCACTGTGGTCTGAGAGACAGTTTGTTATAATTTCTGTTCTTTTACATTTGCTGAGGAGAGCTTTACTTCCAACTATGTGGTCAATTTTGGAATAGGTGTGGTGTGGTGCTGAAAAAAATGTATATTCTGTTGATTTGGGGTGGAGAATTCTGTAGATGTCTATTAGTTCCGCTTGGTGCAGAGCTGAGTTCAATTCCTGGGTATTCTTGTTGACTTTGTGTCTTGTTGATCTGTCTAATGTTGACAGTGGGGTGTTAAAGTCTCCCATTACTAATGTGTGGGAGTCTAAGTCTCTTTGTAGGTCACTCAGGACTTGCTTTATGAATCTGGGTGCTCCTGTATTGGGTGCATATATATTTAGGATAGTTAGCTCTTCTTGTTGAATTGATCCCTTTACCATTATGTAATGGCCTTCTTTGTCTCTTTTGATCTTTGTTGGTTTAAAGTCTGTTTTATCAGAGACTAGGATTGCAACCCCTGCTTTTTTTTGTTTTCCATTTGCTTGGTAGATCTTCCTCCATCCTTTTATTTTGAGCCTATGTGTGTCTCTGCATGTGAGATGGGTTTCCTGAATACAGCACACTGATGGGTCTTGACTCTTTATCCAATTTGCCAGTCTGTGTCTTTTAATTGGAGCATTTAGTCCATTTACATTTAAAGTTAATATTGTTATGTGTGAATTTGATCCTGTCATTATGATGTTAGCTGGTGATTTTGCTCGTTAGTTGATGCAGTTTCTTCCTAGTCTCGATGGTCTTTACATTTTGGCATGATTTTGCAGCGGCTGGTATCGATTGTTCCTTTCCATATTTAGCACTTCCTTCAGGAGCTCTTTTAGGACAGGCCTGGTGGTGACAAAATCTCGCAGCATTTGCTTGTCTGTAAAGTATTTCATTCCTCCTTCGCTTATGAAGCTTAGTTTGGCTGGATATGAAATTCTGGGTTGAAAATTCGTTTCTTTAAGAATGTTGAATATTGGACCCCACTCTCTTCTGGCTTGTAGGGTTTCTGCCAAGAGATCCGCTGTTAGTCTGACGGGCTTCCCTTTGAGGGTAACCCGACCTTTGTCTCTGGCTGCCCTTAACATGTTTTCCTTCATTTCAACTTTGGTGAATCTGACAATTATGTGTCTTGGAGTTGCTCTTCTCGAGGAGTATCTTTGTGGCATTCTCTGTATTTCCTGAATCTGAACGTTGGCCTGCCTTGCTAGATTGGGGAAGTTCTCCTGGATAATATCCTGCAGCGTGTTTTCCAACTTGATTCCATTCTCCCCATGACTTTCAGGTACACCAATCAGACGTAGATTTGGTCTTTTCACATAGTCCCATATTTCTTGGAGGCTTTGCTCATTTCTTTTTATTCTTTTTTCTCTAGACTTCCCTTCTCGCTTCATTTCATTCATTTCATCTTCCATTGCTGATACCCTTTCTTCCAGTTGATCGCATCGGCTCCTGAGGCTTCTGCATTCTTCACGTAGTTCTCGAGCCTTGGTTTTCAGCTCCATCAGCTCCATTAATCACTTCTGTGTATTGGTTATTCTAGTTATACATTCTTCTAAATTTTTTTCAAAGTTTTCAACTTCTTTGCCTTTGGTTTGAATGTCCTCCCGTAGCTCAGAGTAATTTGATCGTCTGACACCTTCTTCTCTCAGCTCGTCAAAGTCATTCTCCATCCAGCTTTGTTCCGTTGCTGGCGAGGAACTGCGTTCCTTTGGAGGAGGAGAGGCACTCTGCTTTTTAGAGTTTCCAGTTTTTCTGTTCTGTTTTTTCCCCATCTTTGTGGTTTTATCTACTTTTGGTCTTTGATGATGGTGATGTACAGATGGGTTTTTGGTGTGGATGTCCTTTCTGTTTGTTAGTTTTCCTTCTAACAGACAGGACCCTCAGCTGCAGGTCTGTTGCAATACCCTGCCTTGTGAGGTGTCCATGTGCCCCTGCTAGGGGGTGCCTCCCAGTTAGGCTGCTCGGGGGTCAGGGGTCAGGGACCCACTTGAGGAGGCAGTCTGCCCGTTCTCAGATCTCCAGCTGCGTGCTGGGAGAACCACTGCTCTCTTCAAAGCTACAGACAAGGACATTTAAGTCTGCAGAAGTTACTGCTGTCTTTTTATTTGTCTGTGCCCTGCCCCCAGAGGTGAAGCCTACAGAGGCAGGCAGGCCTCCTTGAGCTGTGGTGGGTTCCACCCAGTTCGAGCTTCCTGGCTGCTTTGTTTACCTAATCAAGCCTGGGCAATGGCAGGCGCCCCTACCCCAGCCTCGCTGCCGCCTTGCAGTTTGATCTCAGACTGCTGTGCTAGCAATCAGTGAGACTCCGTGGGCGTAGGACCCTCCGAGCCAGGTGAGGGATATAATCTCGTTGTGCGCCGTTTTTTAAGCCCGTCGGAAAAGCGCAGTATTCAGGTGGGAGTGACCCGATTTTCCAGTTGCCGTCCGTCACCCCTTTCTTTGACTCGGAAAGGGAACTCCCTGACCGCTTGCGCTTCCCAAGTGAGGCAGTGCCTCGCCCTGCTTCCGCTCGCGCACGATGCGCGCACCCACTGACCTGCGCCCACTGTCTGGCACTCCCTAGTGAGATGAACCCGGTACCTCAGATGGAAATGCAGAAATCACCTGTCTTCTGCGTCGCTAACGCTGGGAGCTGTAGACCTGAGCTATTCCTATTTGGCCATCTTGGCTCCTCCCCTGGTCATGTTTTTATTTTTACTTTTATCAAGGACTTATTATGTGCTAGCATTGGTGCTAATGTTTTGTATATATAGATACATTTAATCTTTATAACAATGAAGTCTTATTTCCCATTTTATAAACAAGAAAACTAAACATTTTTATTTATCTGTCATCTAATATTACTAAAAACATGCTATGATACAGGCAGTTTTTGGCTCTAAGGATAAAATAATAAATAAAAAATGTCCTGCTATCTTGGAACTTAAATTAAATTGGAGAGAGAGAGGAAATAAAGAAATCAATATGGTGTTAGGAATATAAAGACAATATAAAGCAGGGTAATGTGGTTAGAGGGTGGTAAGATGAGGGATAGGATAATCCGGAGATTCTAATTTAGGTATAATTGAGGGAGACCTGTCTGATTATTTGCTATTTCAGTCTGAACAAAAACAGGGAGAGATCCAGGATGATATTTGTGGAAATAACATTCTAGATAGAAGGAATAAAATAAATGCAATGGTTGTGAAAAAGTAATTTTCTTCGGACAGAAAGATCGATTTTGTTGGAAAGGCCTTATTTGGCGTGAGAGTTATAGGAAACAAATCCAAGAGGGAACCAAGGATGAAGAAAGCACAGGAGAGGGATATTCTGTGACATCTCTTTAGGCATTGGTGAAGACACTGATTCTGAATGGGATGGAAGCCTCTAGAAGATTTTGAGCAGAGCAGAGACACGTTCTGATTTACATTTTAAAATTGTCATTCATATTGAGTAGTAGGCAATAGTGGAAGTGAGAGCCTGCTAAGAAGAAGTTCAATAGTGTAGGCAAGAGATTAGATGGATAATAATGAAAATGAGCATGTTTGGGGATGAAATTAGATCAAGACTTCTGTTTAGAGTACAGTAAGTATGAAGTTTTTGTTAGATATTTAAGTGCAGATGTCAAGTTAGCAGTTGAAAATAGAGACTAGGTCCCAGGGGAAAGATCATACTGAAAGCCACGGAACTGGATAATATTAATGGACAGTGTGTGCAGATACATAACAGAAGTATGGAGAAAATGCAAATTCAAGAAGATGTGGAAATGTTGCAGACAGTAAGTAGGAGTGGTGAGAGAGAAAGAGAGAGAGAGAGAAAGTATCCCGATAGCCAAATTAGGAGCAAAAAAGTAATTAAAATGTGGATTTTGATTTTTATCAGAGAAAGTGAGGCTAATGATGGACTATGAAGTCTAAAGAGGGTAAGAATACAAAAAATATTATGGGAGAGATGATGGAGGAAAGAGAAATGTCAATAAACCCTAGGTCTCAGTCAGTTTGCAAAAAAATTGTTGGAGTTGCAGTAAAGATAATCTAACAATATCCTAGTTTTGGAGAGTGGAATATTAGAAACTCAGACTGTGGAGTGAGTGTAGTTATTGATAATAATGATTTGTGGTTACTAGACTCTAATATGATGGCTCTCAAAGTGTAGTCACTGAACCAGCAGTATTGGCATCACCAGGGAACTTAAGAAATGCACATTCTCAGGCCCTACTCTGGACTTACTGATTCCTAAACTTCGGGGGTGGATCCAGCAACCTATATTTTTAACTAGGTGGTTATGATTCTGGCTGTACTTTGAAAACTGTTCTAATATATGATCATGGGAGCATGTAGTATAAGTGAGATGTCAGATAAGCAATTTTGTTTGATAAGTGAGATGGTTTGACTCGGTGTCCCTACTGAAACCTCAGCTGGGATTATAATCCCCACATGTGGAGGGAGGGACCTTGTAGAAGGTGATTGGATCATGGGGGTGGTTTCCCCGTTGCTGTTCTCGTGATAGTGAGTTCTCACGAGATTTGATGGTTTAAAAGAGCATGGCTTCCCTCACTCTCTCTCCTGCTCCTCCATTGTTAAGACGTGTGCGCTTTTCCTTTACCTTCCACCATAATTGTAAGTTTCCTGAGACCTCCCTGTCATGCTTCCTAAGCCTGCAGAACTGTGAGTCAATTAAACCACTTTATAAATTACCCAGTTTTAGGTATGTTTTTATAGCAGTGGGAGAATGGACTAATACAGTAAGGTAAAAGCTAAAGGAAATAAGAGTATGCTGAAATCTTCAAGAACTATTTTAGGAGTATTAATATAAAGAGTAATAGGGGCCATAGCTTCAGGAAGGAGAGGGAATGTCTTGGAGCTTTTAGATGTCTAAAATAAGGAGGAATCTTACAAGGATCCAGAGACTTTCAGGGAGAAGTCTGCAACAATAGTGTGCAAACAATGATAAGCAAAAGTTACCTGTAAGGAAAATGGATGTGTTTTGGTGAAGAATAGGCCAAGGCAGACATCCGGGTCAGCGTGACTCAGTGCGTTTGGAGTGCTGGCACACAACTCCACTTGTTATATAACCTGTTTGTGTAAGTTCATACTTGAATCTGAGCCACCATTGCCTGTAAAAAGGTAATAACTGCCCTGCTAATGCTGTGCACAAGGCTCGCACCCAGAAAGAACGAAGCTGCCGACCCTGTAAGGGAGAGCCAGTTGCCTTGAAGGCAGGCAGCGGGAGTCAGGAACTAGCAAGAGCGCCGGGGAGTGCAGCTGTAAATGTGGGAGTGGCAGGAGCCGCAGAGCCGGTTGCTAAGAGGGGCTGCAGCTGGAGCAGGCAGCCAAGACAAAAGCTGACAGAGCGCACAATAAAAGCCATATTTAACCTGCGTACGCCCCATCGAGTGTTCTTTCAGCTATCTGCCACCTGTCCACCCACTCCCCTCGGTCCTCCGCATGGGCTGGAACCTGACACTTGGTGTGACATTACCCTACCCGACTTTTACACCAGTGGTACTTGGGGTGTGGGAGAGAAAATAGTAAGGTCCAAAGAACAGTGGGTTTTCTTATGAGAATCAGGTTTCAGAGCAAACAGGTGAGAGAATAGTCAAGAGTTGACGACTCAGGTGATTTTGCTGATGACAGACTGGGAATTTCCTAGGGCAAAGAGAGTATGTGGGGATGAGAGGAGTGGGAAAATGCGTCAGACAAGGGATTGTATGGAACTGTAGCACAGGGATCACAGTACAGAGGGTCTTAGAGTCATAGTGCTCTGGTAGTTGCTCTGGTAGTTCCCGATGGCATCCAGGGCCTAGGAACCAGTCTTGTTAGAGTTCAGGAAGGGATAATCAGAACTAATGCGGACCTCCTAAGTCAGTAGTTCTCACTCTTGGCTGTTTAGAATCAGCAGGGGGAACTTCCAAAACTCCCCAATGCCCAGGCAATGCCCATACCAATTAAATCATAATTTCTTGGGGTGGGCCCCAAACATCAGCATTTTTAACAGCTCCCCAGGTGATTCCAATGTGCAGCCAAAGCTGAGAATCAGTTTTCTATTTTGTGAAGCTAAAAAAAGCAGCAAGAAATTTTGACTCTGGGGCCTCGGATCTGCGTCATAAGATATACTATCTCTAACACTGTCTGCATGTAAGGTAGAAGAAGTCAGGTTGCTCTGCTCCTGGGTCAAATCATCTAATGAGCTAAGGCCTATTAGAAAAGCAAACCAAGTAACACAAAACAGTTCAGTGGATGTGTTTGTGTCAGGCAGTAAAAAGTGAAAAAAGTTTCTTTCCCAAGAGCTGAACAATCACACCTTGATGCTCTGTTTTGCAGGACAGCAGGTCACTGCTGAACCGGCAATTGATTCTATATACATTGCTCTGAGTGCACCTTAAGAACTTTTACTCTTTCAGAAGAACTTCAGGTGAAAGGTTCACAGCACAACTTTTCACGGTTAATTAGCAGTTAGCATCACTTCAAGAAATCAAATAGGAAGCAGCAGATGGACTCACAGCTCACCTTGGGGCAGTAATTTGTGTGTCCCACCCATTAGGCTTGGCTGTTAACAACATTATCTCAAAGTTACGTGATCTTATATTTTTGCTTATTTTCCATTTGGTTGCTAAGTAATTTAACTCCCTTAACTAATTTCTGTAAAAAAGAAAAATTAAATAAAATGTTTATATCAGAGCTGTTTAATTTGTAACTTGTTACCGTCATAATCTCCTGGCGTTGGTGCAATGCCATAAAACATACCTGGTTGCTTTAAGTGCCCAGACAACACTGATATGCTCTGGTGAGTGAAGAATTCCTGCTTGCAAATTGCAAATAACACATGATATTTTACTGGCATCCCAATAAAATAAGTTACAGAGGAGTAAAAGATTTGCATTTGGATTTAAAAAATTCTTTTATTTTAGAATTTATTACTCAAATGGTCCTGTTTTTGAACAAACCTGATTGTAGTATTTTAGAAAGCCTGTATTATTTTCTTTTTGTTGTGAGAGCAGTTAGTTTTGCTACATTTTAAAAATAAGCCATTACTCCTCAAACATTTATAGCACTCTGAAAAGGTTTTTAAATCTCATTTAGTAGTGCCATAACTTTTGAAATTGAGATGTAGAAGTGGGATCTGCTATAAACTCTTTCTCATTTTGTCAAATTTGTGTGTAAGTGACAATATCAACCTACAAGAGAGAAGTGATTCTTGTCATCTTTCTCTACATGGATATATGTGTTCTTTTTGAAAAGAAGGCATTACTTAAATTTAACTTATTATTTTCCCAGTTGGAGTAAGAGTGAATGCTGAGTGACTTTTGTGAAATTACTTACTGTCTTGGTGAAAACTTTCCTCCATCTCAAGCAGAGAAATTACCTACCGAGCTAAGAATTATGGTAAAGACAATGCTTGTCAGACATGTTTGTGGTTGTTATCCATGAAAGCATTTCACGGCTAGTTTCTAAAATTCACCTTGGATCAAACTTTTCCAAGTCCATCTACTCTTCATCAGGCTTTTGCACTCTCATTAAGCCATGATGACCAATCCGAATTGATTCTCAGCAAAATACTGCAGTGAGTAATTTAAATTTCTGTCTTGTTCTTTCTGTGCCTTTCTCCTCCATACATCTAGAACGTGCCTATCAATATAACCTTTATCTGCTCTAACATACAGGGGACCAGATGCAATTTCACCTTCCTACATAAGAACTCCATATGCCCAAATCAGCCCCATCTCAAGTCTTAAAAAACAAACAAAAAAAGCAATGAAAAAAAAAAACAAACCCAAAAACCTTGCCTGGGCTCTACCCTAAACCAATTCAATCATTAACTTGAGAATACAGTTTGGAGAATATTTAGGTGATATATTTATTTAAGCTCCTTGGGTGATCCTAATGTACAGCCTGGGCTAAGTAACACTTTCTTAAGCCAAACTATGGATCCTTAAGAGTCTAATTCTAGAGAGTTAGCAGATGGGTAAAGAAGATATTTATAGACCAGAAATCCTTACAGGTTATAATTTATGAGACTAGAACCAATGAAATGGCATTGTCTAATCAGTCTGATGGGTGATGGCAACAAAGTTTACAATGGTATTTTCTATTGGTGTGAAATTCCTCAGTGGCCTTGACACTTATTTTCTTTAATTTCAGGCACTGGGTTATTAGTGATTATTTATCACACCTTTAAAGTATTCTCTTCCTTATATTTGATATCATAGTGTCTACAGATCAGAGACTAACTTCCTATATTGGCAGGGGAAGTGGGGTTAAGGGGCTGGGGGTGGTCGGGGAGGGTTATTAAATGGGGAGAATTCCAAACTTATTTGACATTATGTCACAATGAATTTCTGGTTCTAAGAAATGTACAATCTCATAATGACAGTAGAGTTATCTGTTCTTCTTGCATGCTTCGGTTAACTTAGTGAATCTACTTGCTTGGAATTGGCTGTCTCACTGTTTAGAATAATTAGGAGAGATGTTCTCAGAACTGCAAAAATGCTGGGACATTGTCCGTAGCCATGAAGACTTTGTGTTCAAAACCAGTTTCTTAAGCTCATTGCTTTTTGAATTTTGGACCAGGTATTAGAAAATAAATAAGTCAGGAATACAAGGAGTAATTTATTAGAAAATAAATTACCCAATAATACAAGGGACCATTAATTTTATTTAAAAAATACATAAAATTGATAAATAAAAATAAATAAAATTGATGGCTCCTTGTATTCTTAAGAATTTACATTTAATAGCCAGGTGTGGAGGCTCACACCTGTAATCCAGTGCTTTCGGAAGCCAAGGTAGGAAGATTGCTTGAGGCCAGGAGTTTGAGACCAGCATGGGGGATAGAATGAGACCCCTGTCTCTTCCAAAAAAAAAAAATATATGTTTACATATAAGACATATATGACAAAGAAGCCTTTGGAGGAAAGTTGTATGTAATAAAGATCCCTATATTTACTTTCAATTTCAGGTTTTGAGCTCTCTTGAACTTCTACCTGATTTTAATAAAATCTAATGTGTTGCTGTTTATTTAATTTAGTGAAATGGAGACATATGCCACATCTAGTTGCTGTTGAAGTGCTTATCTCTTCTGCTAAGCAATGGTTTAGAAGACATATGTTATTTAAATACCTTTTAAGGGAATTCATCCCACACCACTTTCACTGTAAACCTTGAGAGGAGTGCCATTATGAATTAAGGTCATGAATATTATTGATTAACAGTATTAGGAGTTAAGCTTTTTGTTAAATGCTGGAAGAGATTAAAATTTGTTTCATCCAGTTGGTGACCATTTGGAGGTTCTATGACTTATTTCTTTGGAACATTATTTTTCAATTAATTGTTTCAATAAGACCATCTTGTGAATATTTCTTGGGAATGAAGGCATTGCAAATATTTCCCACGTGCTCTGGAAATGGTTGGATTTGAAAAACAGATCAGATGCTTTATGATTTTGGCAGAAGCTGTTTTTAGTCCTTGATATGTTATATCCATTAGGAAGATGGAATATTGATAATCAAAGAGTATTGCAGGTTTAAGGACTTGGTGGCTTTGGCCAGCCTTTAACAAGAAGAAGAAGGTCTATGATTTATAGGTGGTTTATTCACTTGTCAGAACTATGGGGTCCCCAAATTCATTTGGGGTCAGGTTCTTTTTAACCATAAATATTGTCTTTTGTTTGGATGGTTAACTATGTGATTCATGTAGTCAAAGCACAATCTTATTTTTATCTTCCATGTCAATGAAAACTTATACAGAGGGGTAGGAAATCCTGGCAGGCCCAAGAAATTTCTTGTTCTTCTCTGGTAACAACAATCTTATGGCTCAGGTCCTTTTAAGTCATAAATACAGTGTAAATTCTTTAAGTAAATATCTCAGTCCATAAAATATTCAATATTTTAATCTGCAATGAAGATTATGACTCTTTTCCTCTCTACAGGAAGTCAGTTGTTGACAGCTTTTCTTTTCCTTAGCTAAGACCTTTAGCAGATGAGAACTTTTGTAAGAGGAAGATGATATGCTCAGCTTCTTCGCTGTTTTTCCTCCCTGAAGTCTGAATATTCGTGTCCCCTCAAAATTCATATGTTGAAACCTGAACCCCCAAGATGATGCTCTCAGGAGGTAGGGCCTTTGGGAGGTGATAAGGCCAGGAGGGCAAAGCTCTCATGAATGGAATTGGTGCCTTGTAAAAGATGCCTCAGAAAGACCTTCAACTCCTTCCACTCTGTGGAGACACAGTGAGAAGGTGCTGTTCTGTGAACCAGAAGTAGGCCCTTACAAAACACTGAATCTGCCTGTGCTTTAATCTTGGACATTCCAGCCTCCAGCAACCTGTAAGAAATAAATTTCCTTTGTTTATAAGCTGTCTAGTCTATAGTATTTTGTTATAGTAGACTGAATAGACTAAGAACATCCCTCTTCCTGCTTCACTTCTATCACTCACTATCTTCATCAAATGAAAATGGGTGGGGACAAAAGAGGAAATGACATAAGACAGAAATGTCTTCCCTGGGAGATGTCTGGTACCCTCATAAGCTGACTTCATGCTTTCTGGGCCTGGTTAAGTGTTCCAGGCTGAATTTTTTCCTCCTGGTTGCTTGAGTGTGTTTGGGTGTGGCTTTGTTTTAAGATTTCTGTAACTGAGGACTTATCCAGCTCTATCTCTCAATATATCATGGTATGTGCAGTACAATCCATTACCCAATTTACTGCTCTTCTTTTAGCTTCTATTTTTTCTCCAGTAATCAACACCATGAAGAAGCTATTGTGGTTTGCTGTCTTTTCCAGGAGGTTCACTTGGACTTAAAATAGCTCCAGCCTTGCTTTCTGTCTGTCCAGTATAGCTCAGTATCTTGGGCCTGAAGTCTCTGGATATAAAGGCCAGTGTTAACGCAGCCACATTTATTCTGCTGTTGCAAGCCACTTTAAGACACTGAGGCATTCTTTGTAACTTCAAGCTTTACAGAACTGACATTCTAAGATCTGAGAGTACTATAATGGAAATGCTCATTATAAGACTTTAGGTGGAAGAGAAAGCACCTCCCCCTCCCATCCCTTCCTCCTTGGGAGAAGGGGATTTCCAGCATGCCAACAACTCTCCACGAATTCATTCTCTCCACACTTTGACCTAGTTTATTATCTTTGATTTGCTTGAGGAGTTCAAGAATTATTGCTGTGGCATTTTCTTACTGAATTTTACATGTGAGCATCTGTCTCACATTCATTTCCATATTTGATATGCATCATATTTTTGCCTCAATTGAAATCAAAGCAGAAGGACTTGTATTTAATGACCTGTTAGATGTTCATTTGCCAGGAGTGTCTACTCGGTATCCTCTCCAAGAGCCAGGGATAAGAATAGGCAGGTGAAAGAGAATTTGGATACAGTGGTTGGTATCATCCCATTTGATTATGACCAACACTCAGAAAGATTAAAAATTTCTGATTAATTAGAAAACTGTGGCTTAGTTTGCCAAATGAACCTCATAAATTTTGGATTATCTACTATAGCTAGGAAAAAGCTGCTTGAAATAACTACTATAAAAAACAAAAATCTAGTGAGAAATATTGAGCCCTCCTATAGGAATAGTTTCCTATGAATTAAGTCAGAAAAATTACATTTGTTTTATAAGGTCTCCGGTAGCTTTATGTACCAACTGGCAATAGAGTATACTGGGCCTGTCCTAATTCATGAGGTTGGAAAAATGCTTCCTAACTTTTCATCTTTAATTGGCCTTCTGTTCACAGACATCATACCTCATATTAAAGGACCATGTGAGTTAAAGTGTTGCTGTGCTATCTGGACATTTATATTAGTGTAGCAGATCTTACTAGCCTTGTAGGATTTATAGTTAGAACATTTGAGACGTTAAGAAAGTGATTATGTTTTATAAAATTAATTCTTTTTAGCCTCTGTAATATGGTAAAATAAAATATTGCTCTGCTCCTACAACGTGTACAAGTTTTTGTACTATAGATTGCAGCTCTGTATCTTTTATGGTTTAAAGGTGAATACTATTAAAATTTGAACTGTAGTTTTTTGTGCTTATGCCCATGTTTACCATATTTGCATGTTGAGAAGTTACTCTATAAAAATTTTTCTTGTTAACATTTTTCTGATTTACTTAGATTTAGTGATTTTTCTTTTTCAGAAAAATGCAATCAATACTTTGTATGGAATAGAATTGGAATCCGAGGGCTTTAGGGAATCATAGAAAGAAATATAACACATGTACTGCATTTATAAAAAGTGACCCTTAGAAGATGGTTCAACCACTGGATGGAAGGTTCCTGGGTCCCTAAATGACTATGCAAACCGCATAAGCATCATATACCTCCTGCAGCATGCTATTGACTAAATAGAAAGATGGAGCAATTTATAGGGCTCACTTCATGCATTTTGTGTCTCTCAAGGATCATATGATGGCACTGATTATTGTCCGATGCCTGAAAAGAGTTGTATGTATTTTTCTAATTTTATGGTAGTTTGTAGGAAGGCTATTCTGGTACTAATTATTTCATCATAGCCAAAAACAAAAATTTCTCAGTTCATTCAGTCTTGAAACATCAAATTCTTCTTAACTTTTTCCTTATCTTCAGGTTCCCTAAACCACAACAGCCTTTATTTATTCTTTCTCAACACTCCTTATGTTTATTCAATCATTTCTGTGATCATTACCACCATCCTGAGATCTTCATTCCCCCAAACTTCTGTGACTATATCTTTTTAACCAGTCTTCAACATTTGATACGTGACTTCAGTTAATCATTTACATATTTTTTACTGATTACTCTATTTGTGTATTTAGTAAGAAAGTTTAGTTCTTCCTCAATTTATCCCTAAATGACCTTATGAATTTATCTCCTATTATGCCCCTTAATATACACCATAAAATACCCATATGTATATTTCCTCAACTTTGCTTATATTACCTCTGTTACATAGAATTCTTTGAATCTCCAAAATTAATTTTTTCAGCAAATACTTATTAAGTGTCTAATGTGGACCAGACACCATTTTTGTTGATAGGAATATAGGATGGACACTTTAGGGCCCACCATATTATGAAATTTATAATTAAGTGCAAGAGATAAAAATTGAAGAAAAATCACAAAATATTAATCATGCTTATGTTAGCAGCTATACCAAGGAAGCACAGTGTATCTTATGTGTTTTTACTCTGCAGCTCTTTTCTAGACTTTGGGCTGCATTTTTCTGGGGAATTATATTGGAGTCCTTAAGCAGTGTTATAAATTAGATGGACAAAATGAAGGTGGGAGGGGGAGCTTTCTAAGCAGAAGGCACAGTTTTCTGTGAGAGAAAAAGCCCCAAGGAAGAGAGGAACATTGTTCTGGAGGAGCTGAAAACAGTCAGTGAGCCTAGCATACAATGACCAGTGAGTGGTGAGTCATGGGACTGGCGAATTCCTATATGGTCAGATAACTCAGGTCCTATAAGTAATAATCATACCTTATATTTTATCCTAAGAGTAAAGAGAGGCCTGCAGGTCACTTCTACATTGTCATCTTCTTGCTAGCAGGCATGATGACTTAACTCCTCTCTCCAGTCTTCCAACAGTTACTACTGGAAGCGGCAGGTTGCAGTAAAGACAGAGGTGCCACTCAGGGCTCAGGGGCAGGTACATTGATTTATTGGGCAGAGAAGCAGCTGTTGTTTTGGGACACTGTGGCCCAGTACTGTGGTTCAGATTCGCTAAGGCATTAATATATTCTTCATCCATACTGCTTCTCACTACTTGGAAGCTCAGCTTTGTTTACTCCATTATTCTTTAGACTATATTACATTGTATTCGTCCTCATAAAAATGTAGTTTGTGTTGGAGGTAGTTTGTGTTGCAAGCACCATGAGAATAGAGTCAGCATTTACCTCTAGGACATTTTATTTATTTTAAGAGCTAGTTAAGAATTGTTGGAGTACAGAAACTCTCCTGGTACAACAAAACTTGAAAGGGGCCGTAAATTCTCCTCTTGTTGCTCTTGTCCTTGTTATTGACAGAATGCCAGCATCTGTGGAGATGAGCATGTAACAATGCATGAATGTGAGACTGTGTTATCCATCTTCATTCTCACCTACTCAAAGTAGGCACACAAACTTATTTCCTGTCTCACAAAGCTGTTGTTTTAAGCAAGAAGGTAATACATTAGAATTATATTTTATTACAATTTTCTTTACTAAGCTTTGGGTGAAAATTTTGCAGAGGTGCAAGGCAAGAATGGAAGCTAGAAGGTTAGTGAAGATGCGTGACTATTGGCTTAAGATGTCTGTAACTTTGGATAGGAAAGTTGCTGTGAGAAGAACTATAAAAGTGGTCATTTAAATTGTTTTATTTCTTTCCATTAGTCAGTTTTGTAAAAGGTGACTTTTTTCTATCTTCATTGATACATAACTGTCTGCTTTGTGTTTCAGTGGCGTAATGACTTATTTCATCTCTTAGGTAGAATTTCCTTATGGAAAGACTATATTTTATTTACTTCCTTATCTGCTAAATTATTTAGGGCAGTGACTACATTAATTCATTTTTTTTACTCAAAAATAGTAGTTTGTATGTTCCAGGTACTATTCAACATGCTGTGGCGATACATGCCAAATAATCAGACAAGGTTCTGCCTGTGTAGGGTTTTTATTATCCCCATAAAGATGTATATTATTAATTATATATATAATATATATTCATTATATATATTATTATATACTCTCTCTATATATATATAAATATATATAATTAATGCCAGTCACAAGTGTAATGAGCTCCATGTAGAAGAATGTCCATTGTACTGACAGCAAATAACAAGGCAGGCTTCCTATTGACCTGTGATAAGGAAGAAATAAATTTAAATATTAAAATGGGGAGAAGACATTTCAGGGAGAAAAAAGTGCATTGATCTTGTGACAGGAGCAATTAGATGCATCTTAGCAATAGAAAGAAGGTCAACATAGGTCATGTTAAGGTTTTAGCCTTTATCTCATTAGCATATGGCATGTGTCTAATAAGGATTTACTTAAAGAACAAATCTGGGTATTTCAGGAAGCAATGAGGACAGAAGTAGCAGACAGTGAAAAGACCAACTAGCTGAGATTTACGGAATGAGATTTGAGTGACTTAGAAATGAGATGTTCATGGTGTAAGATGGTAAGAAGGTAGGCAGTGGTTTCAGTGTAGAATCTGCTGCTGCTGCTGAAATGGTAGATGAATCATCTTACTGGTGGAAAAAAAAAGAAGCTAGAAAGACTGGGCAGGTACATAGAAGAGATGGTTGCTCTGCTTTTTGAAAATGAAGCAGATATTTGTAATAAGAAAAGTGAAGATTGTCAAAAAGCTCTAAGCATGTTAAACATAAATGCCTAATAGTGCTTTTCAGTTGCAATGTTGAAGGATATTTGCATGAATCAAAGTCAGTGCCTGGCTTTTCTCCACAGTTATTTTCTGCCTTATGACATGAATGAATGCTGGGAGTCCCCAGTACTATTCCCTGGCTTAGTGATTTTCTGGGAGGATTCACAGAACTCAGCAACAGTAGTTGTTATGGATATGATCATTTACAGCAAAAAGATTCAAGGCTAAATCATCAAAGGGAAAAGGGGTATGAGGAAAAGTCCCAAGGAAATAAGGTATAAGCTTCTAAAGAGTCTTCCTCCAGTAGAATAACAGAAAATGCATTTAATTATCCATAAATGAGTTTTGATGACACATGTAAAATATTGTCTACAAGGGCAGCTCATAGGAGAGTCAGTGCTCAGAGTTTTTATTAGGAGCTGATGATTATGTATCCTCTCCCTAACCTCTACCAAATTTCCAAACTCCTAGTGTTCACCATAAACATTGTCTTAACAGAGTTCAGGCACAGTGAGTGAGCCATCAGTTTTAGCAAGGTGAAGAAACTTTCTTCACGTAATCCAGGTTCTCAGAGGCCAGCCATGGACCAATCTTTCAAGCAGGCCTTTGAAAGGATATGTTAAGTCTTTTATGTACAGTGGCAATAACAGAACTTGTAGAACATCCTTCATTTCCTAGTTCTTTGTGCTATTACACTTTCTGCATTATATTATGTAGCAAACTATCAATATATAGATGAGGCTGTCATTTATACATGAATGCCACAGACTCCTGACTTTTCTACTTTTGGGTCACCATATTTCTTCACTCTTTTTCAAACCATACTCTTGCTACACCACATATCTGGCTGAGCTAGATATTATGAAATTGAATCTCATGCTCCTTTCTTTCTTCTAATCTCTTCTCTAGTCATTATGCATTGATCTCATGTCATACCTAAGTTACTTTGAAGGTTAATGGAAAAAACATCCTTCACTTTGAAATGTCTTTTTATATTAGTTTGTAATTTATATTCCTAACAACTCACAAAGATATCTAGGGTCTGCAATATTTCTGATTGGAGTTAAAGGATAATATTCAGGGTAAATTAAAAATGTAACAAAATCCCATAAAGATTTAATATTAATTAAAATAATTTTAGTGTGGAAATATATTATCTAATAATGGTTTACTTTGTGGAAAAATGTATGCAGATGTTTTTACTGTACTAATGTTGCATTTGTTGGGTGTAGGGTTCCACACTACTAGAAATTGCTAACAAGGTTATGGTGATCAGAACTGTGTTGCACCAAATTGTTGGGCTATGATCTTGCTGTGTTTTAACACAATATAGTTTATATATTGTTCTCTGTTTTGTATTACTCCATATCAAATACCAAGAAGTTTTTACTTTTATTTCTAGTAATTGTTCCAATTCTCTAATTCCTTATTATTCAAAATATGTTCCATGAACAGATAACAGTGGGGTAACCTGAGAGTTTGTTAGATGTGCAGAATTCCAGGCCCACTCTCAGACCTACTGAGTAAAACTCTTATTGTTTCCCCAATGTGCCTTCTTAGCCTCTAGCCATTGCCTCAGTTTAGGGCCACTCTTCTTGGTATTCCAGACAACTGTCTAAAGGATGCATTTAGCACATAGACATCCACCCCAACACTAATGTCCCTAAAATGAAATCTCCTGCCTTTACATTTTCAATACTGTTTCTAGACAAGTAGTCACTGAGTTAGGTTGTGGTTTAAGCTGGAGTCATTAAACTTTCTCTTATTCTTATATAATTCCTTCTCTATTTTTCACTGGTATACTTGTTCCCAGATTCTGGACAGAACTAAGATGTCCCACAGCCTTAGGCAATTTAATGATTCTATTGACTCTGATTAAAGGGTGTCTCATGGTCAGGAAGAGTTTAATTCTTTTTCTCACTCTGAGTTCCACAAATAGGCAACCTGCCGTCCTCTCTGGTTCATTTTACTTTTGGCTGTTCTTCTCCTCTCTTAGCTGATTCAACTTAAGAGTACTTACACTTGTCACTTACAAGTTTTAGTGGATCATATATCCTAGTGGAATATTCCACAACTAAAAATTTTGGTTACATAGAATCATTACCCTTCCAATTAAAATGCAAGTTACTATGAGAAAATAATTTCTCAAAATAGAAATCAGATTTCATATAAATTATAATTTAAACTCTGTTTGAATTTTATTATTAACGGTTCTCTAGAAAGAGGTTAATTAACATTGGAGTTTGATCTACATATTGAGCAAATTTACTTATTAAAATGGAGTTCATATGTATGGAGCTAATTTATGCTAAAGGGAAATATTCTGTTTAGTAATTTGAATTATATTTCTAAGGCAAATAGTTTCACACTTTTCTAAGGCTAGGTGAATATACAAAGTGATAGAATTAAACCAACTGTAAGAATGAACAGATCTGACTTTTTTTTACACTATGAAGCAACAATGTTCTCTAAATAGCAGGGTGCTTTTCGTGACTTCTTTCCTTTAAAGTGCTGTTTTCATAAGTCAGAGTAAACTGTATCTACTCAATGTAATTTTGCTGAAGTCAGCAGTCTTAGTCCTAGACTTATTATCTTCAATTTATTACCTGTGTTTGGTGAAATTGAACAAAGTTTGTTTAGATATTTTATTCTGGATTTACCTTGAGAGTTCACTATGAGAACAAGAAACTTTATTAAAGGTAACTGAATTCTAGGGTTTATAAAAATAAGTTTAAAAAACTCTGAAACACTACAATTTAAATTTCTTAGTATGATCATTTGTACCTTTCCTTGCCATTATAAGCCATTCCAGTTTAGGCTATAAATTCATAGTGCAGGATAATGAAGCCATTAGATATAACAAATCATGTCTAAAAGGGAAAGAAAGTTTTCTTCTTTTAAAAAATATTCCCCTTGGGGTCTAATTTTGATGGAGTGCTCCAATAAGCCTGTCTGTAATCTTAGGTCAAATAATAAAATCCCTCCCATAGATGGACGATTACTAGGAATTGCTACAAACTCCAATGCCTTCAGGGTCAGGAAGTTCTGTAGATCAGATACAGACTGAGTGTAGAATGCATGTGACAGGTGGCATGCCTAATTATGATGATCAGGACATGCCTTAAGTTCCGGTTTTCTAAAAGTATTTATAGTTCATACATTCTATACATGGTCTACCATTCAGAGAATTTTTTGTTTTTTGTTTTTTTTTTGAGACGGAGTTTTGCTCTTGTTGCCCAGGCTGGAGTGCAGTGGCGTGATCTCGGCTCACTGCAAACTCTGCCTTCTGGTATCAAGCAATTCTCCTGCCTCAGCCTCCCAAGTAGCTGGGACTACAGGCGCCCGCCACCACGCTTGGCTAATTTTTATATTTTTAATAAAGACAGGGTTTCACCATGTTGGCCAGGCTAGTCCGGAACTCCTGACCTTGTGATCTGCCCGCCTCGGCCTCCCAAAGTGCTGGGATTACAGGCATGAGCCACCGCACCCGGCCTTCAGAGATCATTTTTGCTATTAAAGTTGCTTAATAACAAAGTTGATATTTTATTTTTATCAGTTTTTCAGGAAAATTCAGCAATATTCCTGCTCAATTTAGAAGTTTTTTTTAAGAGGCTCATAGTTGCGGGCATTTTTGCATAGTGCTCGCCTGGGAAGTATTTATGGTTAGTAGGACTGATCACAGAAGGGTGATTTTTTTAGTGCTTTACCTACAGAGCCTAATCAAAAATAACCTTGCAGGCAATAAAACAGTAATTGCTATAGTGGTAGAAACTTTTCTTTAAGGATTATAAATATTACCCTCTAATAATCTGGTGGTAAGCAGGAGATCTGAAAGCTCCTGTTGACATCAAAAGTTATCATGTGGCCCAATAAGCAGACAATACAAGTCACAGAAGGAAAAGAAATGGAAAGGTCCAGAACCTTGGACAGAAACTTCACTTCTAACCACACTGACTAGATGTGTTTATTAATCCTTCAGTGAGGAGGGATTTGCTTTGTGATTAAACAAGACTGCTTCTGAATTGTATATAGTACAATTAATTGCCTCTGTGCCTAAGTTAATTGTTTGATATGTAACATTGGTAATGAGTATGTATATAAATAGAGGCAGCAACTTCTCATGAGTATGAGCCCTAGAGTCAGATTGCCTGGCCCTGCCTTACCCTAGCTATGTGACCTTAGGGAAATTATTTTACCTCTTATTCCTCAGTTCTCAGTCTGTAGCTAAAGATAATGAATATTTATTTTCATAGGGTTATGTAAAAATTAAATCAGCTAATATAAGTAAAGCTGTTAATAAAGTGCCTAGAATAATGTAAAAAACCATTAAGCAAATGACAGGTTAATAATTTTTAGTAAATAGACAAACGTAGTTTATTCATTATGTTATTTAAACTTATGGTGATTGTTATTTACAATGCCCAGACTTAGTAAGCTCCATTTGGGAAGTACAAATCAGGTGAAAAGTGAATGAAATTAGTCGTACTAACCACAGTGATTTCTAAGCCAGTCCAAAAATGGCTTTGAGTCACTTAGAAAACTTTTACAAACAGAACACAGGGGCCCACTCCATCTTTACTCAAACAGTATTTCTGAGAATGGTTCTCTGAAAGATTTTCAGACAAGAATCTACAGATCTTGGAATTAAAAATTGATATTCAAGACCACTAGTGAGTTCTAACCATACCACAAATCCTCTTACCAGAGTTGCACAAAGTTAGGTTTTGATGGGTTATTATATGTTACTACTGAATATATAACATGGTTTAGTTCTTTGAGGCATTATTTTCACCATTTGGAGTAGATATATCAAGGTTAAAAATGTTTAGCTTAGATAACTGAGTCATGGACAGCAGGTTAGGTTTCTACATTCACTTAGAACATTTCTCCATGCATTAAAATAAGCAGGCAAAATTCTATCAGTCTCCATTCTGTGGTGATGGTGTTTGTGTGTGTATGTGTGTGCACATACGGATACTTATTATGTTAAATATGCCCACATATTTAGTAACTTTTGCTCATGACACTGTCTCTTCTGAGAGACGCAGTCCTACACTATAATTGGGCAGTGGACGGACTGGGAATAGACAGTTTACCTTAAAGGAAGACCATACACTGTACGGTAATTTTTGAGGTAGCCTGCTTTGACATGTTCCTGATATATTAATAGGGAGCCTCAGATATGAGGGAAAAAAGTAGTTCTTAGAATCATTATCAGAAAAACATGGTAGAAAATATTTAAGAATATTACCTAAGCTATCTAAAATTGCTGTTCTTTCAAATAGTGTGGGAAATATTTAGTTAAATCACTAAGTCTATTTTCCCTCTGGAATTAGCACTCATTGTAAGTGTATAGGTTGATGGATTTGGAGAATTGTGTACAGTCATGTAACCATTATCACCAGCAAGATAGAGAACTATTTCATTAGCAAGATACAGAAGTACAAAGAAGACTGGCTGGCTGGTGATGAGAAGTGAACCATGGAACAGGTGTATAGAAATATTCAAGAGTGTAGTGGAATCAGTTAATGGTAAAGTCAAACGTTGCCACTTAGCTCTCCTCCTCTTCACTTCACCAATTGGACAGTCAGTCCAAAGAAACTCAAGGACTGATCACACATAAACCAGCAGTAAAGAAACTGAGCAATAGCAACATCAGTAGATATTCAGAGGAGAGAGACAACATTAGCAGTGTCACTGACCTAAGCACCGTAAGAAGGATAAATGTAAAGTGCGATAGCAGAATAGCCAAACATTAGAGCAGAACTGCCATTTTACCCTTTAGTAAACCCCTATCATTTGGCCAGAGTCTTTCTTTGACTAAATGGGGAAGAGGAAATGTTTTAGAGTAATCAAACACTTCTGTATCTGGCTGGTGAAATAGTTCTATATCTTGCTGGTGATGACTGTATACGATTCTCCAAATCCATCAACCTATACACCTATAATGATTGCATTTAATCTAACATAAATTATACCTCAATAAAGTGAAATTAAGTTTTTAATTAATTTATTTTAATATAACTTATTATTTAATCTTAAATAAATCCAGCCAAAAATATATATTTAAAAGCCTTGACAACTTTAGCTGTAGGAAAGTAAAAGTTTGGGTTAGATGTTTGTGTTTCAGTGGGAAGCCTAATTATATTGTAACTTGAAGTAGAGGGACCTATGAAATCATTGGTTGCAAAAAATGGAGGAAAGCTAGTAGCCAAAGTATCTTATAGAATTAATACTATAGGCACTTTGTAAAATATTTATTTACAGAGTGCACTGAGAAATTAACTGTGAGAATGATTAAGCAATCTGTTTAAGATTATAGAGAGAGACAAAGAGAAAAACAAAAAATTCTTTAAAATTCTGAATGGTAAATAAGTCTTTTTTTTTTTTTTTTTGAGACAGAGTCTCACTCTGTTGCCCAGGCTGGAGTGCAGTGGCACGACCTCGGCTCACTGCAAGCTCTGCCTCCTGGGTTCACACCATTTTCCTGCCTCAGCCTCCCGAGTGGCTGGGACCACAGGCGCCCAGCACCACGCCCGGCTAATTTTTTGTATTTTTAGTAGAGATGGGGTTTCACCGTGTTAGCCAGGATGGTCTCGATCTCCTGACCTTGTGATCCGCCCTCCTCGGCCTCCCAAATTGCTGGGATTACAGGTGTGAGCCACTCCGCCCAGCCTGAATTGTTTTAAAGTTTAGAGTACTTTGGAGAAGGTATTTTTTTTTTCTGGTTCTCTGGTAGATTTGATAGAATGAAAGCTGTTTGTCTTCTCAATAACTAGAGATAACTATTTTCTAAACTTTAATATTTCAAAGCCACCAATTACATTATATTTATTATTGACTATCCATTTCACAGGTTAACTTATAGTTTTGTTTCACATAATTCACTTCTTTCCAAGTAACACTCAAAATTACTCGTGTAGTTACTGCAAATTTCAGTTTAGCTGGTAGGCCCAGTAAGTGCATTTAAAAATAGAAAATGGTCAAATCTGACCTTTGGATTCTGATAGCCGAGGGGTAATTGCATTGAAATCATTACCCTTCCAAGGAAGAAATGCTTGCTGAACACTGACCTCCTGCTTAAATAAAATGGGGTTATTTTTTTCTTACCAGGTGAATCTTTTGACACTTTGATGCCAAGTGTCATTACCTCTGTCTAGTCTGTGAATTGCTGAATTCTCCGTAAGTGTGATTTAATAGCCTGAATCTGTCATGAAATATTTATGGCGTTTTTGTGCTTTGAAGATTTTGAATTTTACTTATAACCGTATTATTAAAGAAATGCCCTATATAGGAGATGCCACAATGCCACAAGATAATATGATAGTATTTATCTTGTGTAAGTACAATTATTCTGGTACAAGTGTATTTTGGGTCTTTTTATGGAGATAATGTCTAGTGAAAAGTCAAATACTTAAAAAACCACGTAAGCATCATTTTTATGAGCTTTAAAAGGATGATCCAACAGAGAAGTAAGCTTAGCATTTTTAAATAAAGTTTTAAAACTAAAATTTAAAAGCAGAATTGGGTAAGATTCTGAGAAACAGATACAAATAATGTTCTTTAAGTTAAAAAATTTTAATTGACATAATATTTATACATATTTATGGGGTACATTGTGACGTTTCAAAACATTTATACATTATATAATGATAAAATTAGAGTAATTAGTAAATCTGTCACCTCAAACACTTATCATTTCCTTTTGGTGATAAGATTCAAAATTCTCTTTCAGCTGTTTTGAAATATGCAATACATAATTGTTAACTATAGTCACCCTACTGTACAACAGAACACCAGAACTTATTCTGTCTAACTGTTACTTTGTACTCTTTGACCAACGTAGGCCCATCTCCCCAATCCCTACCCCTCCCTAGCCTCTGGTAACCACTATTCTACTTCTATGTGATCAACTTTTTTATATTCCACATATGAGTGAGATTATGCAGTATGCGTCTTACTGTGTCTATCTCACTTAACATATCCTTTAGGTTCATCTATGATGTCTTTAATGATGGAATTTCATTTTTTATGGCCAAATAGTAGTCCATTATATATAGATAATAGATTTTCTTTATCCATTCATAAATTAATGGACACTTAGGTTGTTTTCATATCTTGCCTATTTTGAACAGTGCTGGAATAAACATGGGAATACTGATATCTCTTAAAATACTGATTTCATTTCCTTTGGCTATATACCCAGTAATGGTATTGCTGGATCATATGGTAGTTCTATTTGTAATTTTAATCTCCATACTGTTGTACATAATGGCCATACTAATTTATATGCCCACTGACAGTATGTAAGTGATACAGACAGGAGGCAGGGAAATACTGGGTAGAAGAGGGTGGTTCCTCAGCAAAGGCCCCACTCTCAAGCCTGGGAACCACAGCCCTAAGTGAGAACAGTTTTCTCTGTTTTCCACCAAAATGTTGCCTTTTTTGGCCTGTCCTGCCCTCCTATCCTGTGCCCACAGATACCCCAGACTTCACCTGGCAAAGAGACAAGTAGCTCAATGTCAAGAGACGTAACTGCATCAGAGACTATGGATAGATGTGGCTTAACTTCAGACTGCATGACTTTAGAGAGGAACCCAGATGGAGATGGCTGGACTTCAGGGAAAGATCACCTTCTTCCCACACCATCCCCTTTCCAGCTCCCCTTCTGCTGAGAGCCACTTCCACTGCTTAATAAAATCTCCACATTCACCATCCTTCAAGTCCGTGTGACCTGATTCTTCCTGGATGCTGGACAAGAACCTGGGTACTAAGAGGGAGCGTGTAAAAGGTTGTCACCCTCACTCTCCACTGAGCTGTTTAACACTTAGCCATCTGTGGGTGTCAACTGCTAAAAAAGCATTAATTGTAATGCACTCCTAGATGCAGCCATGGGGCACGAGCCCAAAAGCACTTTCCAAAGCCCTGGCACCCACTTGCCTGTGTGAAGGGTTGAGCCCATCAGGTTTGAGCGAGTGAAGTTTGTGTCTGCCAGCCCCAAAGCGGACAGCTGGACCTGGAGCTGGTGCACTCAAATTCCCACCTATGAAAGGGCCAAGGGAACTCTCCCATCTAATAAGAAATCCTTAATCTCTACATCCTCATCAACACTTGTTATCATTTGCCATTCTCATAATGGTTATTTAACTGGAGTGAGGTGATATCTCATTGTGATTTTGATTACGTTTTCTGATGATTAGTGAATATTTATTGAGTACTTATATTTATTGAGTATTTATTGAATATTTATTGAGTACTTATAATTATGCCAGGCACTATAATAGTTACATGTACATTAATGAATATACTTCCTAATCCAAAGAGAGTATTTTCTGTTCTTTTTACTATATTACATGTGTATGTATATGTATGTATGTGTGTATATATAACTATTTTCATTGTGTACTCACTGAGTGCTCAGGCACTAATCTAAATGTCTTACATGAAGTAACATATTTCATCTTTACCACAAATCAATGAGGTAGGTCATAGTACTGATTACCACTTATCATTTAATGTTAAGGGGAAGGACACCAAAGCATAGTGCTATTTTATGAATGTTTGTGTCCCTTCAAAATTCATATATTGAAACCTGATCACCTGTGTGATGGTATTAGCAGGAAGAGCCTTTGTGAGGTGATTAGGTCGTGAGGAAGCAGCTCTCATAAATAGAATTAATGCTTTTATAAAAGAGACCCCAGAGAGTTGCCTTGCTTCTTCACCATCTTGAGGATGCCGCCAGAAGGTGCCCTTTAGAAGGTAGAAACCAGGGCCTCAACAGACATTGAGTCTGCCTTGATCTTGGAATTCCCAGGCTTCAGAACTATGACAATAAATTTCTGTTGTTCGTAAGATACCCAATTGATTGAATTTTCTTACAGCAGCCCAAACAGGCTAAGACAGAGAATTTGAGGGCCTTTTCCATTTCACCCAGCTGGTTGAACTCAGACTATTCTACAGCTAATGCTCTTTTCCATTAGAGTCAAGTTGTATATTGGATATCAAAAGCGAAATTCAATGGTTATGTCATTTAAAGGAAAATGTAGAAACAATAATCTAAATTATTTAAAAATTAAAATTTAAAATTCCAGTTTTCTCTACTAATTCCTTTTAAACTTTAACTGCTTTTGTCTGAACTGATAAAGTAACCGTGTTTATATTCAGGTTATACATTCATATTTTAGAATTATATATTTTACTGTTTATCTAAACATGCAATCCAATTAAAGTAACATTTTCATTAAAAAAAAAAAACTTTGAATAGCTGGGTGTGGTGGCTCACACCCATAATCCCAGCACTTTAGGAGGCCAAGGCAGGAGGATTACTTGAGCCCAGAAGTTTGAGACCAGCCTGGGCAACATGGTGAAACCCCATCTCTACAAAAAAAATACAAAAATTAGCCAGGCATGGTAGCATGTGCCTGTAGTCCCAGCTTCTTGGGAGGCTGAGGTGGGAGGATCACCTAAGCCTGAGAAGGTCGAGGCTGAAGTGAGTCATGATTGTGGCACTGAACTCCAGCCTGAGTGACTGAATGAGACCATGTCTCAAATAATAATAATAACAATAATAAAATAAAAAATTAAAAATCTGAATAGCATTTTTCCTACTCAGTACTCTTTTATTTTTGAGTGATAATTGATGAAAGTTATATATACATATATATTTAAGGTATGCACTATGATGATTTGATATATGTATATATTGTGAAAGAATTAGCACTATTGAGCTAATTAACATAATTGTCATCTCACATAGTTACTATTTTTTATGGTGACCCCACTGAAGATGTATTCCATTAGCAAATTTCAATTATCTAAAACATTGTTATTAACTATAGACACCATACTGATCATTATGTCTCCAGAACTTACTCATTGTGTAACTGAAAGTTTGTATATTTTAACCAACATCTCTGCTTTTTCCCCATGCCCTAACCCTAGCAAGCATTCTTTTACTTTCTGTTTCTGTGCATTTGACTTCCATAGATTTCATATATAAACAAGATCATACAGTATTTGTCTCTCTGTGTCTGGCTTATTTTACTTAGCATAATGTCTTCCAGGGGCTGACGTGCTGTTGCAAATAGCAGGATTTCCTTCTTTTGAAGGCTGAATAGTATTTCAATGTATGTGTGTGTGTGTATATCACATTTTAAAAAATCATTCATCCATCAATGGACACAGATTGTTTCCAAATTTTGGGTATGATGAATAATGCTACAATGAACATGGGAGTGCAGATATCTTTTCAAGATAATTATTTTATTCTCTGGATAAATACCCATAAGTGGGATTGATGATTTAATACAATTTGATTTTTAATTTTTTGAGGAAATTCCATATTTTTCATAATGCCTATAGCATCAATTTACATTCCTATCAACAATGAATACAGGTTCCTTTTTCTTCATATCTTCACCAACACGTGTAATCTTTTGACTTTTTAATAATAGTGATCTTAAGAGGTGTGAGGTGATAATTCACTGTTTACATTTTTATTTCCCTGATGATTAGTGCTGTTGAGCTTCTTTTTGTATACTTGTTGGTCATTTGTATGTCTTATTTGAAAAATACTTATTCAGGATATCACCCATTTTAAAATCAGGTCATCCTTTTACAATTAAGTTGTGTGAGTTACTTATTTTTTTTGGATGTTAACTGCTTCTCAGATGTGTGGTTTGCAAACATTTTCTCTCATTCCATAGGTTGTCTTGTCATTTTGTTGAGCATTTTATTTTATGTGCAGAAACTTCTTAGTTTGATGTAGTCTCACTTGTTTGTTTTTGCTCTTGTTGCCTAGAATTTTGGTGTCATAGCCACAAAAAAAAAAAAAGACCCAAAAAACACTGCAAAGACCAAAGTCATGGAGCTCTTTGTCTATGTTTTCTTGCAGGAGATTTACAATTTTAAGTCTTATTTTTAAGTCTTTAGTCCATTTTGAGTTCATTTTGTGTATGGTGTTAAGGTAAGGATCTAATTCTATTTTACTTTTTACCTGTAGATTTCCAGTTTTCCCAGTTTATTGAAAAGGCTGTTCTTTCATTTTCTATTCTTGTTATATTCTTGACACCTTTGTTGAAGATTAGTTGACTGTATCTGAATAAGTATATTTTCTGGTCCTTATATTCTATTTAATTGGTCTATGTGTCTGTTTTTATGCCAATACCATACTGTTTGAATTACTATAGCTTTGTAATATAATTTAAAATTAGCAAGTGTGATGCTTCCAGCTTTGTTTTTTTTTTTTTTAACTTTTTATTTTTTTGCTCAAGATACACATTTTAGGACTTTTTTCTATATCTATGAAATATGCGATTGAAATTTTAGTAGAGATTGTGTTAAATTTGTATATTGCATTAGGTAGTATGGACGTTTTAGCATTGATACTTTTGGCCTATAAATATGGAATATCATTAAATTTCTTTGTGTTTTTTAAAATTTCCAACATCAATGTTTTATAGCTTTTGTGAATAGATCTTTCACATCCTTGGTTAAATTTATTCCTAAGCATTTTATGTTTTTGGATTCTATTGTGAATGAGATTGCTTTCTTAATCTAATTTTTTGGATATTTCACTATTATCACATAGAAATGCAACTGATTTTAGTATTTTGATTTAGTATCCCATCACTTAACTAAATTACTTATTAGTTCTCAAAGCTTTTTAGTAAAGTCTGCAAAATTTCCTAGATATAAGAAAATGTTTTGTAATCAGAGACAACTTTACTTCTTTCTTTCCAATTTGGATGGCTTCTATTTCCTTTACTTAATTTTCTCTGGCTGAGACTTCTAGAGTCTATGTTGAATAGAATGGCAAGAGTTGGCACTTGCTATGGTGTGAATATGTCTCCCAGAAGTTCATGTGTTGGAAACTTAATTGTCAAAGTAACAGTGTTAAGAAGTGGTGCCCTTGTGGTAAGTATCATGAGAACAGAGTCCTCAAAAATGGAGTAATGCTGTTATCCTGAAAGTTAGTTCTTGCAGGAGTGATTTAATCCTCTTGGGAGTGAGTTAGTTCTCATGGGAATTAATTAGTTCACACGGGAACAGGTTGTTATAAAAGTTAGTTTGGCTGGCTATTGCAGTCCCTTTTACACATTCTTGCCCTCTTACCATGTTTTGATCTAGTAAAAAGATCCTCACCATGTCTGTTGTACCTTGAACATCCCAGGCTCTAGAATGGTAAGAAATAAATTTCTCTTCTTTTAAAATTACCCAGTATGTGATATTCTGTTATAGTAGCAGTGAAATAGACTGTTCTTGTACTGCTATAAGAAATACCTGAGATTAGGTAAATTATAAGAAGAGAGGTTTTATTGGCTCATGGTTCTGAAGGCTAAAGGAAGCATAGTGGCATCTGTTTATGGGAAGGCCTTAGGAAGCTTCCAATCATGGCAGAAGGCAAAGGGGTAACAAATACATCATATGGAGAAAGAAGAAACAAGAGAGAGGGAGGTGCCACACACTTTTAAATGACCAGATCTCATGTGAACACAGAGGTAGAGCTCACTTATCACCAAGGAGATGGCCCAAGCCATTCATCAGGGATTGGCCCCCCGTAATCCAAGCACCTTCCACCAGGCCCCACCTCCAACACTGGTGATTGTAATTCAACATGAGATTTGGATGGGCACAAATACTGAAACTGAATCATGTTGCCCCTTGCCTCTCCCAAATCTCATGTCCTTCTCACATTGCAAAATACAATCATGGCTTCCCAATAATCCTCCAAAGTCTTAACTCATTCTAGCATTAACTCAAAATTCCAGGGTTCAAAGTCCCATCTGAGACAAGGCAAATCCCTTCCACCTATGAGACTGTAAAATGAAAAAACAAGTTAGTTACTTCTAAGATAAAGTTGTGGTGCAGGCATTGGGTAACACAAGCTCCATGCAAGTTTGAAACCCAGGAGAGCAGTCATTAAATCTTAAACCTCAAAAATATTTTTTATAACTCCATGTCCTACACTCAGGACACACTGGTGTAAGGGGTGGGCTCCCAAGGCCTTGTGCATCTCCCCGCCTGTGGCATTGCAGGGTTTGGCCCCTGAGGCTGCTCCCATAGGTTCTTGAGTGCCTGTAGCTTTTCCAAGTGCAGGGCGCACACCACTAGTAGATCTACAATTCTTGGGTCTGGGGGGCGGTGGCTCCTTTCTCAGAACTCCACTAGGCAGTGCCCCACTGGGGACTCTGTGTGCGGGCTCCAACCCCACATTTCCCCACTAAACTTCCCTAATAGAGGTTCTCAGTGGGGGCTCTACCTCTGTCTGCATCAGGCATCTGCCTAGGCACACAGGCTTTTCCATACATTCTCTGAAATATAGGCCGAGGCTGCAAAGCATTCTTCACTCTTGCATTCTGTGCACCTACAGACTTAAAGCCACCTGGAAACCACCAAAGATTATGGCTTGCATTCTCCAAAGTGACAGCCTGAGCTGTATCTGGACCCCTTTAAGCCCCAGCTAGAGCTGGAGCAACCAGGGTGTGGTAACCAGTATCCCAAGGCTGCACAGAGCAGCAGGGCCCTCGGTCTGGCTCATGAAATCATTCTTCCCTCCTTGGCCTCCAGGCTTGTAATGGGAGGGTCTGCCACAAAGGTCTTTGAAATATACTTCAGGTCTTTATCATATTGTCTTGGCTGTCAGCACTTGGCTCCATTTAGTTATGCAAATATCTCTAACAAGTGGCTGCTCCACAGCCTGTTTGAATTCATCTCCAGAAGTAGCTTTTTATTTTCTTGTCACATGGCCAGTCTGCAAACTTTTCAAACTTTTATGCTCTGCTTCCTTCTTAAGCATATGTTCCAACTTTAAGTAATTCCTTTGCTTCTGCATCTGAGCATGTGCTGTTAGAAACAGTCAGGCCACATCTTGATCACTTTGCTGCTTAGAGATTTTTTTCCACCAGATACCATAAATCATCTCTATGAAGTTCAAACTTCCACAGATCCCTAGGGCATGAACAGAATGCAGCCAAGCTCTTTGCTAAGGTATAACATGTATGACATTTGCTCCATTTCCCAATAAGATCCTCATTTCCATCTGAGACCTTGGCAGCCTGGACTTCACTGTTCCTATCACTATTAGCATTTTGATCACAAACATTTGAGCAGTCTCTAGGAAATTGCAAACTCTCTCTCATCTTCCTGTCTTCTTCTGAGCCCTCCAAACTCTTCCAACCTCTCCCCATTACCCAATTCCAAAGTGGCTTCCACATTGTTAGGTATCTTTATAGCAATGCCTTACTCATCAGGATCAATTTTCTATATTAGGCAATTCTTGCACTGCTATAAAAAAATACCTGGGACTGGGTAATTTATAAGAAAAGAGGTTTTATTGGCTCACAGTTCTGAAGCTATTCAGGAATTAATAGCAGCATCTGCTCCTGGGGAGGCCTCGGGAAGCTTCCATTCATGGTAGAAGGCAAAGGGGAAGCAAGCATATCATATGGCAAGACCAGGAGCAAGAGAGAGTGAGTTAGAAGGTGCCACACACTTTTCAATGACCAGATCTCATGTGAACTCAGTGAGAGCTCACTTATCACCAAAGGGATGGCCCAAGCAATATATGAAGGATTTGCCCCCATGATTCAAATACCTCCCATCTGGCCCCACCTCCAACATTGGAGATTACAATTCAACATGAGATTTAGGTGGGGACAGATATCCAAACTACATCAAGCATAGTACAGACTAAGAGAAAAACTTGGTCCTGTGAAGGGAAGCCATTGTTATGACATCTGAAAATGTGGAAGGGGTCTTGGAACTGGGTAATGGACAGAGGCTTGAAGAATTTGGAGGCCTAGGCTACAAAAGCCTGTCTTGCCATGAATGGAGCATTATGGCCAATTCTGGTGAAAAACTCAGAAGAAAAGGCTAGGGAAAGTCTAGACATTTTTAGAGATGACTTAAGTGCTTGTAATCAGAGTGTTGATAGAAATATGAACAGTAAAGGCCATTCTGATTAGGTCTTAGACAGAAATGAGGAATATCATACTGAAAACTGAAGTAAAGGCCATCCTTGTTATAAAGTAGCAAAGAACTTGACTGAACTGTTTTTGCACCCAAGGGCTTCATGTTTGATAAACTAGGATACCTCCCAGAAGAAAAATCTAAACAATAAAGCATTCAGGTTCTGCCTGGCTACTTTTAATTCCTAATAGTAAGATGCTAGAGGAAAGAAATTATATTAAAACAGAATTTATAATTAAAGCAATTCAAAGAGATTTTAAAAATTTGCAGCCCAGCCATGTAAAGAACAAAAAAATATGTAACAGTGTGGGCAAGTGACCCTTTGCAGGGAGTATTAGTATGAATAGAAGGGAGCTAGGTGCTATTCATCAGGACAATGGGAGAATAAGATCCCAAAAGCATTTCAGACATTTTTGAGGCTGCCCATCTCATGGCAGGCTCAGAGATCTAAGAGGGCAGAATAGTGTCAGGTGACAGGCCCTGGGTGATCTCCACAGGCTCACTGCCCAGGGCCCTCTTTGGACTCTGCTCCCGAATTCCAATGCAGTCCTCCTCAGCCATCCCATCCATGGCTCACATGGGCCCAGGTGCAGCTCAACCTGCCACTCCAGAAGGTACAAATTATAAACCTTAAAAGCATACATGTGGTGCTAATTCTGCAGGCTCACAGAATGCATGAACTGTGGTGCCATTGCTTCCACCACTTAAAGTTCAAGAGATGTAGTGAACAGCTTGGAAGCTGAGGCAAGATGTTGCAGGGATGGAGCCACCACAGAGAACCTCTACTAGAACAATGCCTAGTGGAGCTGTGGGTGTAGAACCATCACGGAGGCACCATAACTGTAAAGTTTCCAGTATGCAATGCCAGCACAGGAGAGCTGAAGCATGAGATAAGCCCAGCAAAGCCGTAGGAGCCATAGAAATAGGAATACCTGAGGCATGGGGGCCCAAGCCCCACTTTAAAGTATGCAGGAAGCAGGACATGGAATCAAGCAAAATTATTCCGGAAGTTTAAGACCTAATGTTGTTTTTCTCATTGGGTTGTGGACTTACCTGGGGGCAGTTACTTTTTTCTTTTTCCTATCCCCTGCTTCTTAAATGGGAGTGTTTGTCCTAGGCCAGTCTTGTCATTTTGGTTATAGATAACTTGTTTTAATTTCAAAGGCTCACAGCTGGAATAAATTTACCTCAGGACGAATTGTTCCTTCAGTCTCAGAGGGGACTGCACTTTTGAGCTGGCAGTGGAGCAAGTTAAGACTTTTGGGGCTATTGAGATGGAGTAAGTGTATTTTGCACTGTGAGAGGGACATAAATTTTGGGGGCCAAATGTGTAATATTATGGTTTTAATATTTCCCCCAAAAGTTTATAAGTTGGAAAGTTAATTGCCAATGTAATATGGGACCTTTTAGAGGTGATGGGGGTATGAGGGCAGAGCCCTTTTGAGTGGTTCAATATCATTGTGAGAATGAGTTAGTTCTGATGGGAGTGAGTGAGTTTATACAATAGTGGGTTTTTTGAAAGCTAGCTCAGCTCACTATCCATGCCGCTTTTGCATACTCTTGCTCTCTTGCCATGTGATCTTCTCTGCCATGTTATGATGCAATAAGTCCCTCACTAGATGCCAGCCTGTTGACCTTAGATTTCCCAAACTACAGAGCTATCAGCTAAATAAACTTCTATTCTTTATAAATCACTCAGTCTGTGGTATTCAGTAATAACAGAAAATAGACTAAAACAGTAAGAAAAAAACTTTTTTGCAAGACAACATCCTCTTGAAGTCAACAGAAATTTTGCTAATATGAATGTCAAACTTTTAGACTATACATTTCCCAATAGCTGGAACTATGTCTTACTTTGCATTTAATGTTTTAGACAGTTTGTGACATTTAATAAGTTTGCATGAAAAAATTGAAATAAAACTTTGTGGCTGACTGCCACTGCTACTACTTGAGACCATCATTACAGCAGTTACTACTGATACTGCCTGAGACCGTCATTAGAAGACTGAATGAAGGAGGACGAACATAGAAATGATAACAAAAAACAAAAGAAACTATTTTAAAGGAAGGAGCAGGGGAAGAAGAGGGCTCAGTGCTTCTAGTGAGCAAAGGCAGCCCCTCGAGCTTCCACAGCCCTTCTTATTTATTGGGTAGAATGAGCAGGGAGGAGGAGGTAACAATTGGTCAGCTGCTTAATTGATCACAGGTTCTCATATTACTAAGAGGCTTCAATTATGCCCAATCATAAGAAACACTTGTGCCTGGGTCATGACTGCCTTCAGCAGTCCATCTGGGTGGCAGACACAGTTTGTCAGTTTGCCAACATTCTGCATTTATGAGAAACAGTTTGCTGCTTACTCATATAGCCTCCAGTGGCATACTGAGTTGATCACGACTTCAATCTTTTGGCCTCCAACAAAACTTTGTCATAGTACATTACTAACCCTTATTTAAAAAATGGAGTTTGGTAATGGAAAATTCCTGTTGGAAAATAGTGTACTTTGAAAAATACATTAACTCTTGTATTCCACTACGAGTTTGACTCAACTGGTAAGGTAAGAGGTTAATTAATTTAAGAAACATGTAAAACTTATATCATCCTATTTGTGAAGTAGTTTTCCTTGTTCATGGATCTGTGGTCTTTTGAATTAGCTATGGGTTTTTATTTCTGCATATGTTAGGACATGTGTTAACCATTCACTTTTGTACTTTCATTAGGTATATAACCTTGACTTAAATGCATTTATTAATTGGATCAGCAGGCTGTACAAAAATTCAATGCATCTTTTTGTGAGAAATGATTTTAGTGGGAAGGTAGTTTTTAAAAAACATATCAATTATATGCA
The DNA here is from genome assembly GCF_029281585.2 of Gorilla gorilla gorilla. NCBI lineage: Eukaryota > Metazoa > Chordata > Mammalia > Primates > Hominidae > Gorilla > Gorilla gorilla. The sequence continues at coordinate 62,877,995 of NC_073239.2, forward strand.
TTTCTTGTAATTCATAGCATTTCTCTGCATAAATTTTTTTGATAAAATGAAGCTAACAACAAAGGAACAGACTTTTTTTGGAATATATGAAATGAAATAATTTGCTTCAATAACTTTCAAGAAGAAAGTGACAATTTAACTGTGACTGGAAGGACAGCTATGGAAAGTTTTCAGGATTGTCATCAAAGAAATACTTTATATAGATTATGAAAATTCCACCGTATGATAATTTAAAAAACGCTAATAAGAACAAAGAGAATAACTTTTCCTTATTACATTATCAAAGATTTTTAAAAATACATGATATTAAAGAGAAATAATTCATTCCTGGTGGGAATATAAATTTTTATGTTTCTATTTTTATATTATATAGGAAGGTGACCGTATGTATGAAAAACTGCAAATATTTATACTCTTTGAAATATAAATCCCATATTTAGGCATATGTCTTAATGAAATTAGAGTGCTATTATTTTATAAGTATTAAAGTAAGGTTGAAGCATGTTTAAAAGCATAGAAAAATGCTTACAATATGACATTGATATAAACACAGCAGGATTTAATTCTAGTTATCTATTACCAAGTTTTATTTAAAACCCATTGAAAAATGGAAGGAAAGAATTTTTTGGGAGTAATAATATTACAGGGGACTTTATAAAAAGTATTTTCAATAAAATTTTTTAATAATAAAAATTAGTAATGTGACAAATACTATTTTAAACCTAAAAACAATGTCTTTTAAATACATATTTTATATTTTGGGGAAAATTATCTAAGCATATTGACTTATTTTGTAATGTGATACCAATTTACAATGTTAATGAGGGTTGCAAGTAAAATGATGAATAACAACTTTATACAGGTAAAGTGGCTATTTCTGTCATATAACATTAAATAAAGTTTTAAAGAATCTTGATCATTGCTATTACATAAAAATATACAGTGGACCACAATGTTCAGCTTTCTGTCTTTATAGACCTGTCTTTTCAAGATACTTCAGATAACAGCAATCATATAATATATAGTCTCTTGAACTCGTCATCTTTAAATGATTTACCATTCATCTGTGTTGTAGCATGTATTAGTATTTTGTTGTTTAATATTGCTGAATAGTATTTTATTTATCTGTTCACCTGTTGATGGACATTTACATTGTTACAATTTGAGATTATTACAAATAATGCCACTATAAATATGTACATGTCTTTGTATGGAGACATATTTTTCTTTGTCTTGGGTAAATTACTAGGAGTGAAATTACTAGGTCATAGAAGTGTATTTTTTTAACTATATAAGATACTTCTATTCCGATTTCCAAAGTAGCTGAACCATTCTGTATTCCTAACATTTTACAATTCTACCAGGAATGAACAAGGGTTTCAGTTTCTCTATATCATCTCCAATACTTGGTATTGTCTGCGTTTTTATTTTAGGCGCTATTGTGGATGTGTAGTGGTATTTCTATGTGGTTTTTATTTGCATTTCTCTAATGAGTTAATGATGACGAGCATCTTTTCATGTGCATATCAGCCATTCATTTATCTCCTTTGGTGAGATATCTATTCAAATCATTTTCCCATTTTAAAATTAAAAATTAGGTTTTCTTATAATTGAGTTGTAATAATTTTTTATGAATTTTTTGATACAAATGCTTGATCAAGTATATGATTTGTGAGTTTTATCTCCCACTCTTTGTCCTGTCTTTTAATTTTCTTAATAGAGAATTTTGAAGTGAAGTTTTGAATTTTTATAAAATTCAATTTTTAAAATTTTCTCTTACGCATTGTGCTTTTGATGTTTTATCTAAGAACTTTTTCTCAAAGTTTACAGTTGTCTTCTTTTATATTTTCTTCTAGAAATACTTTGTTTCAGTTCTTAATTTTAGGTAATTATCCATTTTGAGTTAATTTGTGTATATTGTGTGATATGTTAGCATCTAAGTTTATTTTTTGCATGTGCATATCACATCTGGTTGTCTCAGAAATATTTCTTGAAAAGGTTATCATTTATCCCACTGACTTTGCATCTTGGTTGAAAATCAATTAATTGTAAGTATAAAGCTTTATTTTTGGACTCTCATTTTTATGCCCTCATTTGTGTTCTGTTGATCCATAGGTCTGTTTCTGTGCCAATACCACACTGTCTTGATTATTTTGGCTTTATTGTAAATTTTGAAATTGGATAATTTAAGTTCTGCAACTTTATAATTTTTTTCAATATTGTTTTGGACTATTCTGTGTATTTTGCATTTCTACATAAATTTTAGGATCAGCTTGTCAATTTCTGCAAAATAACATAGTATTTTGATAGTGATTACATTGATTTTTCTTTTGTGGACCAATTCTGGGAGAATTGGCATTTTGACTATATGAGGCCTTCAATTTATGAACATACGTGTCTTTGCAGCAATATTTTATCATTTTCAGCGTTCAAATCTTGTACTTATTTAAAAATATAATTCCTAAGTAAATTTTTGATGTTATTGTGAGTGCAATTGCTTTCTTAATTTTAGTTTTAGTTTTTTTATTGTTGTTGTTGCTACAATGTAAAAGCACAATTAACTTTTGTGTAGTGTTCTTGAACCCTGAGATCTATTAAACTCATTTATTTGTTACAGTAACATTTTGTGGATTCCTTGGAACTTTCTGTGTAGATGATCATGCCAACTGTGAATAAAGACAATTTTACTTACTTCTTCCCAACACTTTTGTTGTATTGAACTAGCTTTTAACTTTCTATTAAACATTAATAACATGCTTTATATTTGATCTTATAAGGGAAGGAATTCAATCTTTCACAATAAATATATATTAGTTGTGTTTCCTTTTTCCTTTTAAAAGAAGGCTTTTCTTTGGGAGGCTGAGGTGGGCGGATTGCCTGAGCTCAGGAGTTCGAGACCACCCTGGGCAACACGGTGAAACCCCGTCTCTACCAAAATACAAAAAATTAGCCCGGCATGGTGGCACGTGCCTGTAGTCCCAGCTACTTGGGAGGCTGAGACAGGAGAATTGCTTGAACCTGGGAGATGGAGGTTGCAGTGAGCTGAGATCGCACCACTGCACTCCAGCCTGGGCGACAGAGCAAGACTCTGTTTCCAGAAAAAAAAAAAAAAAAAAAAAGAAGAAGCAGCTTTTGTCAGTTTTAGAATATTAGAATATTTTTGTCTATTCCTTGTCTTTTAAGAGTGTTTTCCAGAATGGACATTGAATTTTGTCAAATGGTTTTTTTTAAATTTTACATGTTTTGCTATCACCATGCAATTTTTGCCCTTTACTCTGTTAACAGACTGTATTACGTTAGTTGATTTTCAAGAGTTTAAACTAACTTGCTTTTAGGGTATAAATCCCACTTGATTATCTTGTACAATTTTTGTGTTGTTGGATTTTATTTGTTAATAATTTGTTTAAAATTTTTGCATCTACGTTGATGAGGAATATTATAGTTTTCTTGTAATTTCTGTATCTGGCTTTCGTATTGAAGTAATACTGGCCTATTGAAATGATTTTCAAAATGTTCCCTTCTATGTTTTGTGAAAGAATTTGTGAAAATTTGATATCAGTTCTGTTTTAAATATTTAATAGAATTTATCAGTAAAGTCATCTGGGCATTTTTATAGAATCTATATAAAGTTTTATAATTTCTAATTCAATTTATTTACTGCTTATAATCTATTTATATTTCTAGTTCTTTTTAAGTTAGTTTTGGTGGCTTTTGTCTTTCATGAAACTGGTCCATTTTATGTAACTTATCTAATTTCTTGGAATACAGTTATTAAAAATTTTCTAAAAGTATTTTTGGAGTCAGTACTAAGGTCCCCTCTTTCCTTGCTAATTTTAGTAATTTGTTGCTTCTCACTTTTTTATTTGAATTGTCTAGCTAAAGGTTTATCATTTTTTTGTCATTTCAAAGAGAGAACTTTTGGTCTCATTGTTCATTCTCTGTTATCTTCATGTTTTCTCTATTCATCTTTAATCTTTATTTCCTTTCTTCTACATATTTTAAATTTAATTTTATCTTTTTTCAACTGTTTTAGGTGAAAACATAAGTTGTCGATTTGAGATTTTCTTTTTCTGATGTCAGTATTAAACGCTATAAATTTTCTCTAATCACTGCTTTTGTTGAAGTCAATACATTTATATGTTGTATTTTGGATTGTTCAGTCTGAAATATTTTCTAATTTTCTTTATGATTTCTCCTTTGATTCCTGGGTCATGAAGAGGCATATGGTTAATTTTTAAGTGTTTATTGATTTCCCATATTTATTTTTGTTGTTAATTTCGAATTGTATTTTGTTGTGGTTGGAGAACATTCTTTGCATAATATCAATTCTTTTAAATTAACAGACTTATTTTATGGCCTAACATGTCTAATCCTGTGGAATATTCAATGTGTACTTTAAAAGAGTGAGCATTCTGCAGTTAAGATGAGTTAGTTGATAGTGTTCTGATATTCTATATATTTGTGAATGTCCTCTTAGTTGTTTTATTAATTATTGACGGTGGGGTATTGAAATCTCAAACCAAAATTTTGAATTGTTTCATCAGTTTTTGCTCCGTGTAGGTCTCTGTTATTTGTTGAGTATCTTTTTATGGTTGTAATTTTTTCCTGATATATTGCCCGTTATGTCATGAAATACTCTGCTTTGTCTCTAATAATATTTTTTTGCTTTACATTCTATTTTTGTCTTACATTACTCTAGTCATTTCATCTTTCCTATTGTTACTATTTAAGTATTTCCCCCTTCCTTTTGTATTTTCCTATAGTATTTTCCCCCTTCCTTTTGATTTTTTGATTTCAACTTGTTTTTTAAATCTGAAGTGGTTCTCTTGCAGACAGTATATAATTGGATATTGCTTTTTGTGATGGTTAATACTGAGTGTCAACTTGATTGGATTGAACGATACAAAATATTGATCCTGGCTGTGTCTCTAAGGGTGTTGCCAAAGGAGATTAACATTTGAGTCAGTGGGCTGGGAAAGGCAGATCCACCTTTAATCTGGGTGGGCACCATCTAATCAGCTGCCAGCTCGGCTAGAGTATAAGCAGGCAGAAAAATGTGAAAAGAGAGACTGGCCTAGCTTCCCAGCCTGCATCTTTCTCCCATGCTGGTTACTTTCTGCCCTCGAACATCAGACTCCAAGTTCATCAGTTCTTCAGTTTTGGAACTTGGACTGGCTCTCCTTGCTCTTGAGCCTGCAGATAGCCTATCGTGGGACCTTGCAACTGTGTGAGTCAATACTTAATAAACTCCCCTTTATATATACATCTATTCCATTAGTTCTGTCCCTCTAGAGAACTCTGACCAATACACTTTTGTGATCCAGTTTGACAGTCTCTGCTTTTTCATTGGGATGTTTAGATCACATATCTTTAATATTATTTAAATTAATTAACTAATATTAACATAATGTGTTAATTAATGTAATGTTACTGATATTTCTAGATTTGTATTTGCCTTTTTGCTATTTGTTTTCAATATATCTTATTTCTTTTGTGTAACTGTGATCCTTCTTGACTACTCTCTTTCGTATTAAATAATCTTTTCTAGTATACCATGTTAATTCTCTGTTGATTTTATTTATTTTTATTTTTTTTAGTTTTATGAGAAACTATATAACTTTATTGATAATACATACAATAACCCTTTGTTTTTCACATTGAAAATACAGTGTATTTTGCAAATAACTAAAGCCTAATTTTGTATTAAAATTTTAAATTTTATTTATTTTATTTTTATTTTATTTTATTATTATACTTTAAGTTTTAGGGTACATGTGCACAATGTGCAGGTTAGTTACATATGTATACATGTGCCATGCTGGTGTGCTGCACCCATTAACTCGTCATTTAGCATTAGGTATATCTCCTAATGCTATCCCTCCCCCCTCCCCCCACCCCACAACAGTCCCCAGAGTGTCATGTTCCCCTTCCTGTGTCCATGTGTTCTCTTTGTTCAATTCCCACCTGTGAGTGAGAACATGCAGTTTTTGGTTTTTTGTTCTTGCGATAGTTTACTGAGAATGATGATTTCCAATTTCATCCACATCCCTACAAAGGACATGAACTCACCATTTTTTATGGCTGCATAGTATTCCATGGTGTATATGTGCCACATTTTCTTAATCCAGTCTATCATTGTTGGATATTTGGGTTGGTTCCAAGTCTTTGCTATTGTGAATAATGCCGCAATAAACATACGTGTGCATGTGTCTTTATAGCAGCATGATTTATAGTCCTTTGGGTATATACCCAGTAATGGGATGGCTGGGTCAAATGGTATTTCTAGTTCTAGATCCCTGAGGAATCGCCACACTGACTTCCACAATGGTTGAACTAGTTTACAGTCCCACCAACAGTGTAAAAGTGTTCCTATTTCTCCACATCCTCTCCGACACCTGTTGTTTCCTGACTTTTTAATGATTGCCATTCTAACTGGTGTGAGATGGTATCTCATTGTGGTTTTGATTTGCATTTCTCTGATGGCCAGTGATGGTGAGCATTTTTTCATGTGTTTTTTGGCTGCATAAATGTCTTCTTTTGAGAAGTGTCTGTTCATGTCCTTCACCCACTTTTTGATGGGGTTGTTTGTTTTTTTCTTGTAAATTTGTTTGAGTTCATTGTAGATTCTGGATATTAGCCCTTTGTCAGATGAGTAGGTTGCAAAAATTTTCTCCCATTTTGTAGGTTGCCTGTTCACTCTGATGGTAGTTTCTTTTGCTGTGCAGAAGCTCTAGTTAAATTAGATCCCATTTGTCAATTTTGTCTTTTGTTTCCATTGCTTTTGGTATTTTAGACATGAAGTCCTTGCCCATGCCTATATCCTGAATGGTAATGCCTAGGTTTTCTTCTAGGGTTTTTATGGTTTTAGGTCTAATGTTTAAGTCTTTAATCCATCTTGAATTAATTTTTGTATAATGTGTAAGGAAGGGATCCAGTTTCAGCTTTCTACATATGGCTAGCCAGTTTTCCCAGCACCATTTATTAAATAGGGAATCCTTTCCCCATTGCTTGTTTTTCTCAGGTTTGTCAAAGATCAGATAGTTGTAGATATGCGGCGTTATTTCTGAGGGCTCTGTTCTGTTCCATTGATCTATATCTCTGTTTTGGTACCAGTACCATGTTGTTTTGGTGACTGTAGCCTTGTAGTATAGTTTGAAGTCAGGTAGCATGATGCCTCCAGCTTTGTTCTTTTGGCTTAGGATTGACTTGGTGATGCCGGCTCTTTTTTGGTTCCATATGAAGTTTAAAGTAGTTTTTTCCAATTCTGTGAAGAAAGTCATTGGCAGCTTGAGGGGGATGACATTGAATCTATAAATTACCTTGGGCAGTATGGCCATTTTCATGATATTGATTCTTCCTACAAAAAGAGTCCAAGACCAGATGGATTCACAGCCGAATTCTACCAGAGGTACAAGGAGGAACTGGTACCATTCCTTCAGAAACTATTCCAATCAATAGAAAAAGAGGGAATCTTCCCTAACTCATTTTATGAGGCCAGCATCATCCTGATACCAAAGCCAGGCAGAGACACAACCAAAAAAGAGGATTTTAGACCAATATCCTTGATGAACATTGATGCAAAAATCCTCAATAAAATACTGGCAAACCGAATCCAGCAGCACATCAAAAAGCTTATCTACCATGATCAAGTGGGCTTCATCCCTGGGATGCAAGGCTGGTTCAATATATGCAAATCAGTAAATGTAATCCAGCATATAAACAGAAACAAAGACAAAAACCACATGATTATCTCAATAGATGCAGAAAAGGCCTTTGACAAAATTCAACAACGCTTCATGCTAAAAACTCTCAAGAAATTAGGTATTGATGGGATGTATCTCAAAATAATAGGAGCTATCTATGACAAACCCACAGCCAATATCATACTGAGTGGGCAAAAACTGGAAGCATTCCCTTTGAAAACTGGCACAAGACAGGGATGCCCTCTCTCACCACTCCCATTCAACATAGTGTTGGAAGTTCTGGCCAGGGCAATGAGGCAGGAGAAGGAAATAAAGGGTATTCAATTAGGAAAAGAGGAAGTCAAATTGTCCCTGTTTGCAGATGACATGATTGTATATCTAGAAAACCCCATTGTCTCAGCCCAAAATCTCCTTAAGCTGATAAGCAACTTCAGCAAAGTCTCAGGATACAAAATCAATGTACAAGATTCACAAGCATTCTTATACACCGATAACAGACAAACAGAGAGCCAAATCATGAGTGAACTCCCATTCACAATGGCTTCAAAGAGAATAAAATACCTAGGAATCCAACTTACAAGGGATGTGAAGGACCTCTTCAAGGAGAACTACAAACCACTGCTCAATGAAATAAAAGAGGATACAAACAAATGGAAGAACATTCCATGAACATGGGTAGAATTTTCTTTTTTATCCTTTTTCTTAGTACTTGCTCTGTGGAATACCATATGCATCTTATCACAATTTACTTCAGATTAATACTAAGTTAATTTCAGTAAATTTTGAAACTTTGCTCCTTTCTTTCCCCTTTGTGCCATTATTTCATATATATTACATTTATATTTGTTATCAACCTGGCGTTATAATTGTAACTATTGTTTTGTACAATCTTATGTTTTTTCTTGGTGGGAAGAAATGAAAACAAATATTCATAGAGTCTTTTAACCCACATAGTTACAATTTCTAGTACACTTCAGTTATTCCTGTGAATTTCTACCATTTTTACCTACAAATGCCATTTCCTTTCTGACAGTGAGGTTTCCATTATCTGATGATGAACCTGCGAGTTGGTAGAACACATTAACAGTTCAAACTGTTTTCAAATCTACCCTGGGCTTTGCTTTCTGCATGGCTATTTCAAGTCTCTCTCTGCATATTTACAGCCTCATAGTTGGCCAGGAATGTGTGACTAGCTTGGGGCCTCTTTGATACAGCTGTGCATGTATCTAGCCACGTCCAGCATAATGTTTCATCCAATCAGTACCACAAGGGTAGTAGGGCAGAGCCAAGCATCACTCTGACCAAGCTTGGGGAGGGGTGGATGAAAGCATCTGTGAGCGAGAATGCCACATATTTTCACTGTTCTTAACTGAATTTCAATAATCCAAGCACAAACGCTTCTCAAATCATTGTATTCCTTTGGTTAGTTTTCATGGGACAGATTTTCTTACATGCTTTTTTAAAATCTTTTTTTTTTCCAGATTTATAGTGCTTTTTTGGGTAAAGAACTTGCAGTTCTCCTACTTATTGGTAGCCAGAAGTCTCACTGAGTGTACTATTTCTGAAGGATGGGGGAATAATGCCTAGTAAAGGAAATCATCTAAATAAAAACACAGTTCACTCCAACATGTCTGGCTAGAATATTTTTGTCAAATATGGTTAAACTTTGAGTGATAGAAAATCATTAACATAGGAGTTAGAACCTAACAAAAAGAAATATTGGTTATCTATAAATGAGATAAAAAGAGTCGCTAGGTAAAGTAAGAAAGAAGTACTAGTTCAAAAATCATGTTTAAACCTCAAGTCCGCTATATAGGATTCATAAAAGTGTGTGGTTGGGTAATTTTAGGCAGATTAATAATGAAAAAATAATTCTTTGTTGAAATGAGAGTTGGATTAGTGATTACCAATTAAATGCTTCCAGAATTCCTGGATTTCTGTAGTGACTTATGTTAGTAAGTTTTGCTCCTAATAATAAACTGCCTGCCTTGACCTCTCAGTGGAGGTAAACCTTGGAAAGAATCTTATTTGAATTTAGATTTATATACTTCTTAGGAGCGTTTTTAAGATTAATGCTAATTTTGTAATCGAGTACGTGATTAAACCTCTTGGAAAAATGTGCAACTCTATTGAAAATATACTAAATAGATAACGTATTATATAGAAAGTTTCTATCTTTTGAGAAGTAAGCTCAAAATGTATTTACCTTTGGAAAAGTAAGCTAAAATGACAAAGCATCTAGGACAAGCTTGTCCAACCCACGGCCTGCTGGTCACACATGGCCCAGGAATGGCCTACTTTGAATGCAGGCCAACAGAAATTTGTAAACTTTCTTAAAACATTATGAGGTTTTTTTTGTGATTTTTTTTTTTTTAAAGCTCATTAGCTGTCGTGAATGTTACTGTATTTTATGTGTAGGCCGAGATAATAATTCTTCTTCCAATGTGGCCCAGGGAAGCCAAAAGATTAGAGACCTCTGATCTAAAAGTTAATAAGATTTGAGTCTGTTTTTGGTTCTAAAGGTGATAATATTTTATATTGACTTTGAAGTTTCACAAAATAGTAGAGGTAGCCTATTCATAGCACTGAAAGCTGGAAAATATGCAATTGAAATAAGAATTTAAAATGTATGGAGAAGAATTACGATAAAAGTGGCAGATAAGCCAAGAAAACTGAGTATTTCAAGAAGGGAGCAACATATCTAATAGTAAAAGGGGAATAAAAACCATCAAAGAGCCTTTGGATTAGAAAGTGTATGATAAAACTGTATCTCTATCTAGCCTTAAATTACCAGCATATGAGAGATTCTGTCTCAATGACAGCTTTACAACTTGAATTTAAACTTGAAGATTTTTCAGATGAAGAGCTAGCACTAGAAGATAATATCTATAACATTTCTGACTTGTGATTGAAAATACATAACAGTTCAGAGAGTCACACCATGTGATCTTTTATGTCTAAAAGCTTATGTAGCATTTTACAGTGATTGAATGAAATAATATGGTTTGTGATGTCTATTATTTATTTTTTGGTATGTTATTGTATTAGTTATCTAATCCTGTGTTATTGTATTAGTTATGTACTGCTGTGTAACAAATTACCACAAACTTATTGACTTAAAGCAGCACACCTTGACTTCCTGTTTCAGCTCTAATATATAAAGAGCTTGGAAATTGTCACTCCAATCTTTACAACAAGAAAAAGCTGAACAAAATAAAAGTCAGCAACTTTTCTTGGATTTGTTGGAGAACTTGCAAGGAAGATCCCCTTGTGGCTCTGGCTAGGAGAAAGAATATTCTTGTGAAATACAGGGTGAGTGTTCCTCATCTAAAACACTTTGGACAAGAAGTTTTTCATTTTCAGATTTTTATCCCAAATTTGAAAATCTGAAATCTGAAAAGCTCTAGTGAGCATTTCCTTTGTGCGTCATGTCAGCTGTCAAAATGTTTTAGATTTTAGAGCATTTTGGATTTGGAATTTGAGATGGTCAACTTGTACAGCCAGAGACATCTCCACAACAGAGGGCTACTCTCCAGCATGAAAAGCTTTACCAGAGATGTATCTCAGAGATGTGGAGGAAGGACATTCATCTCATGTTAGCCCCCTTTACCTTTCCTGTCTTATCTAAGGAATGGGAAGCTATATAAGAAGAAATGCTTGTGGAGGTCCCTGGCCAGGGACACAGGCCCCCAAAAATAGATCTACTTGGAAAATTATAGAATGCCCCTCTATTCACATTTTACCAAGATCATACCAACATACATGGGCTCCAGCATAATCGTGGATTATATCTGAAAGATCTGAGAAAGACAAACAGTGTATCTGAGGAAGGAATACTTAACGGAAGTCCAAAGTCAAGAGGGGAAATAAAAACAAAAACACTAACTTCTGCCACATATAGCTACAGCAAACATTAAACAAAGCCTGACTACTAGCTAGATTAACATAAATCCTCACTTCACTTCCTACCAATGCAACATGTCTGGCTTTTGACAAAAAATCACAAGACATCTGAAAGGCAAGAAAACACGAAGTCAGAAGAAACCAAGCAAGTATCAGAATCAGGCTCAGGTGACACAGATGCTGAAAGTAACAGACAGAATATTTTTTAAAATATGATTACTATATTAATAGATATAATGGAAATGGTAGAAAAAAATAAAGAACAAATAGACATTGTAATGCAATTAGATGGGAATTCCAAGAAAGGATTAAAAGGAAATGCTAGGAATATATATATATAATATAAATATATATATAAAATATATATTAAAAATACATATATAGATGAAATAAAAAATGCCTTTGAGTTCATTAGAAGATTTGACATAGCAGAGGATACAGTGAGCTTAAAATTAAGTATATAGATATTTCCCCAAACTGAAATGCAAATAAATTAAAAAAATTAAAAAGCAAATATTCTAGAACCATGAGAAAACTTCAAAAGGTATAACATATGCATAATTAGTATAACAGGCAGAGAAGAAAGGAGCAGTGAAATTTTTCAGGTAAAAATGTCTGAAAGGTAACTCATGCCTGTAATCCCAGCACATTGGGAGGCAGGGCAGGAGGATTGCTTTGAGCCCAAGAGTTCCTGAGCAGCCTGAGCAACATGGGAAAACCCCATCTTTGCCAAGGCACCCCCCCCCAAAAAAAAAAAAAAAACCTACCACCACCAACAAAAATTAGTCAGGCATGGTGGTATATGCCTGTAGTCCCACCACTCAGGGGGCTGAGGTGGGAGGATCACATGAGCCCAGGGATGTCGTGGCTATATTGAGTTGTGATCATGCCACTGCATCCAACCCAGGCAACAAAATCAGACAGTGTCTCAAAAAAATAAAGTCTAGAAACTTTTAAAAGTTAATGACAGACATTAAATCACTGATCCAAGAAGTTTAGAGATCATCAAAAAGCATACATGCCCCCCACAAACAAACAAACCAAAGAACAAATAACAAAAATTACACTTAGGCATATCATACAAAATTCCAATAAACTAAAGATAAACAAGAAGATCCTGAAAGCAGCCAGAAAAAAAGACACCTTAAAAGAACAAGGATAAAAATTACTAGGTATTTTATTCTTTTTGTGGCTATTGTAAATGGGATTGCATTCTTGACTTGGGTCTCAGCTTGAAAATTATTGGTGTACATAAATTCTACTGATTTTTGTACATTGGTTTTGTATCCTGAAACCTTACTAAAGTTTTCTATCAGATTTAGAAACCTTTTGGTGAGTCTTTAGGGTTTTCTAGCTATAGAATCATATCGTCAGCAAGGGGAGATAGTTTGTGATATGATTTGGCTCTGTCCCCACCCAAATCTCATCTCAAATTCCCACTTGTTGTAGGAGGGACCAAGTTGGAGGTAATTTAATTATGGGGGCAGGTCTTTCCTGTGCTGTTCTTGTGACAGTCAATAAGTCTCACAAAATTCGAGGGTTTTAAAAAGGGGAATTTAAAAAACCCTGCACAAGCTCTCTTCTCTTGTCTGCTACCATGTGAGGCATGCCTTTCACCTCCTGAGCCATGTGGAACTGTAAGTTGGTTAAACCTCTTTCTTTTGTAAATTGTCCAGTCTTGGGTATGTCTTTATCAGCAGCATGAAAATGGACTAATACAGTAAGTTGGTACCAGGAGTGGGGTATTGCTGATAAAATACCCCAAAAAGTGGAAACAACTTTGGAACTGGTTAAGAGGTTGAACCAACTTGGAGGGCTCAGAAGAAGACAGGAAAATGTGGGAAAGTTTAGAACTCCATAGAGACTTGATGAATGACTTTGAGCAAAATTCTGTAATGATATGGACAATGAAATCCAGGCTGAACTGATTGCAGATGGAGATGAAGAACTTGTTGGGAACTGAAGCAAAGGTGACTCTTGTTATGTTTTAGCAAAGAGACTGGTGGAATATATCTCTGCCCTAGAGATGTGTTGAACTTTGAACTTGAGAGAGATGATTTAGGGTGTCTGGTGGAAGAAATTTCTAAGCATTCAAGAGGTAACTTGGGTGTTGTTAAAGGCATTCAGTTTTTTAAGGGAAGCAGAGCATAAAGTTTGGAAAATTTGCAGCCTGACAATGCAATAGAAAAGAAAATCCCATTTTCTGAGGAGAAATTCAAGCCAGCTGCAGAAATTTGTAAAAATAACAAGGAGCTGAATGTTAATACTCAAGACAATGGAGAAAATGTCTCCAAGGCATGTCAGAGGGCTTCATGGCAACTCTTTCCATCACAGACCTGGATACCTAGGAGGAAAAAGTGGTTTTGTGGACTGGGCCCAGGGTCCTCGTGCTGTATGCAACCTAGAGACTTGGTGCCCTGTTTCCTGGCTGCTCTAGCCATGGCTTAAAGGGCCAATGTAGAGCTCAGGCCATGGCTTCAGAGGGTGCAAGCCTCAAGCCTTGGTATCTTCCACATGGTGTTGAGCCTGTGAGTGCACAAAAGTCAATAGTTGGGTTTTATGAACCTCCGCCTAGATTTCAGAGGATGTGTGGAAATGACTGGATTCCCAGGCAGAATTTTGCTTCAGCAGCAGGGCTCTCATGGAGAACCTCTGCTAGGGCAGTGTAGAAGGGGAATGTGGGGTTGTTGCCCCCACACACAGTTACTACAGGGGCACTACCTAGTGGAGCTGTGAGAAGAGGGCCACCATCTTCCAGACCCCAGAATGGTGGATCCCCTGACAACTTGTACTGTGCACCTGGAAAAGCCTCAGACACTCAACACCAGCTTATAAAGGCATCCAGGATGGGGGCTAATATGCAAAGCCACAGGGATAGAGCTGCCTAAGGCCATGGGAGCCCACCTTTTGCATCAGCATGACCTTTATGTGAGACATGGAGTCAAAAGAGATCATTATGGAGCCTTAAGATTTGACTGCCTCACTGGATTTCAGAGTTGCGTGGGACCTGTAATCCCTTTGTTTTGGCCAGTTTCTCCCATTTGGAATGGCTGTATTTACCCAATGCCTGTACTCCCATTATATCTAGGGAGTAATTAACTTGCTTTTGATTTTACAGGCTCATAGGCAGGAGGGACTTGCCTTGTCTCAGATGCTCTGTGAACTTTTTTTGAGTTAATGCTGAAATGAGTTAAGACTTTGGAGGACTATTGGGAAGGCATGATTGGTTTTGAAATGTGAGAACATGAGCTTTGAGAGGGGCCAGGGGCAGAATGATATGGTTTGGCTGTGTCCCCACCCAAATCTCTTCTTGAATTCCCAAGTGTTGTGGGACGGACCCAGTGGGAGGTAATTCAATCATGGGGGCAGGTCTTTTCCATGCTGTTCTTGTGATAGGGAGTAAGTCTCATGAGATCTGATGGTTTTAAAAAGGGGAGTTTCTCTGTCCAAGCTCTCTTCTCTTGTCTGCTGCCATGTGAGACATGCTGTTCACCTTCTGTCATGATTGTGAGGCCTCCCCAACCACATGGAACTGTAAGTCAATTAAACCTCTTTCTTTTGTAAATTGCCCAGTCTCAGGTATGTCTTTATCAGCTGCATGAAAATAGAATAATACACTTTGACTTCTTTCTCCATTTTTATGTCTTTTATTTCTATCTCTTGCCTAATTTCTCTGGCTAGGACTTCCAGTACTATGTTGAGTAGGAGTGGTGAGAGTGGGCATCCTTTCTGGTTCCAGTTCTCAAAAGAAATGCTTATGCTTTCAGCTTTTGCCTGGCCAGTGTGATGTTGGCTGTGGGTTTGTCATAGATGACTGTTACTATTTTGAGGTATATTCCTTTGATGCCTAGTTTGTTGAGGGTTTTTAACATGAAAGGATGTTGGATTTTATTGAAAGCTTTTTCTGTGTCTGGTGAGATGATCACATAAGGAAGACTTCCTATTCAATACATGATGCTGGGCTAACTGGCTATCCATATGTAGAAGAATGAAACTGGTACCCTGTCTATCACCATAAACAAAAATTAACTCAGGGTTAATTAAAGACTTAAATGTAAGACCTCAAACTATAAAAATCCTAGAAGAACATCTAGGAAATGCCTTTCTCAATATTGGCCTTTGCAAATAATTCATGGCTAAGTCCTCAAAAACAATTACAACAAAAATACAAATTGACAAGTGGGTCTTAATTAAACTAAAGGTCTTCTGCACAACAAGAGAAACTATCAAGAGAGTAAACAGAAAACCTACAGAATGGGCAAAATATTCACAAAACTATGCAGTGACAAAGGTCTAATGTCCAGAATCTATAAAGTACTTAAATTAACAAGCAAAAACCAAATAATTCCATTAAAAGGTGGACAAAGGACATGAACAGACAGTTCTTAAAAGAAGACATACAAGTGGCCAACAAACATACCAAAAGATGCTCATTATCACTAATCAAAGGGAAATACAAATCAAAACCACAATGAGATACCATTTCACACCAGTCTGAATAGGATGGCTTTTGTTAAAAAGTGAAAAGGAAGACATATTGGCAAGGCTGCAGAGAAAATGGATCACTTTACATTCCCACCATTGAGAGGAATGTACGTTAATTTAGCCACTGTCTAGAGAAGTTTGGAGATTCCTCAAAGAGCTAAGAGTTGAACTACCATTTGACCTGCAATCCCATTACTAGGCATATACCCAAAGAAAAATAAACCATTCTACCAAAAAGACACATGTACCTTCATGTTCATTGCAGCACTATTCACACTAGCAAAAACATGGAATCAACCCAGTTGCCCATCAATGGTGGATTAAACAAAGAAAATGTGGTATATATACACCACGAAATATTACATAGCCATACCAAAAAGAAATCATGTCTTTGTAGCAATATGGATGCAGCTAGAAGCTGTTATTCCATGCAAACTAAAGCAGAAACAAAAAAAATCAAATACATGTTCTTATAAGTGGGAGCTGAACATTGGGTACACATGGACATAAAGATGGGAACAACAGACATTGAGGAATACACAAGGTGGTGAGAGGGAGGTAGGCAAAGGCTGAAAAACTACTTATTGAGTATTATGCTTACTGCCTGAATAATGGATTCATCTGGACTCCACACCTCAGTATATTGCTCCACACGTAATATACCTTTGTAACAAACCTGCATGTATACCCCCGATTCTAAAATACAAGTTTTTTTTTAAAAGAATAAGAATTATATTAGACTACTTTTCAGAAATCACACAAACAAGAGCAGAGTGGAGTAAAATATGTAATGTGTTGAAAGAAAAACATATTACCAACCTAGAATACTGTGTCTTCTGAAATTATCCTTAGCATGGAAGGAGGAATAAAGACCTTTCAGAGGGTCATAAACTAAATGAATTCATCTCCAACAGAACTGCATTGGGAGAAATGTTAAGAGGTTCATCAGGGAGAAGGAAAATGATATATCAAAAGCTCAAATCTACATAAAGAAGGAAGGCATCAGGAAAGAAAGATGAAAATTTTATTCCTAATTGTTCTAAAAACAACTTACTAAAAGTGATAATAGTAACACTGTATTGGGTGATTATCATATATGAATAAGTGAAATGAACGACAACATCAGAAGAGATGAAAGGGAGGAATTGAGATACTCTGTTAGGTACCTGCAATACACATTGAACAGAGCAGTGTTATTTGAAGGTAGACTAAGATTAGTTAAAAATGTCTATGGTGAAGTTTAGAATAACCACTAAAGTAATACTTAAAGACATAATTGATGAGCTAAGAGAGATAAGCCATCCTTAGTTTTTGAACAAGTATACTTCTCCGTAGGGCAGCCTTACTGCATGGCAGCTTGCTTCATTAATGTCAGCAGGAGAGAGAGATTATTAGAATGATGGAAGTCTTATGTAACATAATCATGTAAGAGCTATCTCATCACCTTAGTTATATTCATTAGAAACAAGTCACAAGTCCTGCCTACTCACAAAGGGGAGAGTATTATACAGAGTGTGAATACCAAGAGTGGAGCATTATTGGAGGCTTTGAGTCTCTTCCACAGTCATTGTTCTTCATATATGAGGAGCTGTATCTACAGAAAATGTTACTGATTATGGTGTGATATACTACATCAAGTTGAGAAGGAAGCGCCTAATGTGTATCGATGTTTTGAATTATTTTTGCTCTCTTCAATTCCTCTTTTCTATTTCTATGTTTTGTTTCTTCACGGATACCTTCCTTTTCTTTCTCAGAGAAGGCAGAAGACATTAGCCTTTGGATCATCTGAGCTACTTTCTCTCCATATTAGTTCCACTAGTATTTATCTTATTTTTTTCATTGTCATTTTTATAGCTTAGATAGAAGGGAATAACCTTTTTTTTTCCAAATGACGTGCACTATCATCTATCCACTTTTCTTGTCTTGTCAAGTTCTTGTTCTACTAACCTGCCAACAATCATTTCATATAAAAATTTACACAAACTTTCCTCTACCTTTCACATATTTTCCTATTTTTCACCGTCATTTAATTTTTTGAAAGTCTTGGACAATATTTCAGAGTCACCAATTTAATTTTCCCACTTCCTATCCACTCTTTAACCTGGTACCTCATGGTTTCTGTTCCTAATACTTTGGGAAACCCTTTGATTTGAACATTATTTATTATTTGCTATATCAGTGATTTATCGATTCCTATTCTTATTTGCTATAATTTTTCCCCAATTATCTTATCTTGGACTATTATAATAGCCTCCAAATTGGCTTCCCATTTTCCATCTGCTCTCATTCTAATTTATTATATGCACTGCAGCTCAATATATCATATGTAGCTCTAATCATGTCACATGACTTTCTAAAACTGCTTAAGTGTCATATAGAAATCCTAAAGATTGGATGTAAATAGCATCAAATTGTTAAATATAATTATTTCAAAATTAATAACTATAATTATTCCATATCTATTGGTATATTATTTGTCCTTTGGTGCCCATTGGCCATTGTAAATGCTCTGAAATAAATAAAATTTTGTACTAGTACCTAGGCAAATTTTATACTTCTGACGCTAAAATAAACTAGCTATATGACTTCAGGTAACCAAATTTTTTATTAGACACGGACTGCTGCTATTTCATTTCATTTGGTCCAAATAAATTCAGACTATAAGGTAAGAATGCAACTGCATAAGTACATAACCTACAATCCAATTTTATCAGATAGCCCTAACGCTATATTTGACTGAATTGAAACCTCCTCTCCCCAAATTAAAGGTAATGAATTTTTCTAAAAAATATATCTGGTGTTCAAAAACTCAGTCTCAAATACGTGAAATTCTGCTCTTCAAACTGATGTTAAGATTTTAAAGTAGCTGCACAGACATGATCTTCTGTCAGTTTGAACAGAATCTTACTAATCCACCTGACATTAATTCATTTAAGTCATCTTCTTATGAGCAACAGAGAGGAAAGCTGTCAGAAAGTTTCTGTCATAGCTGAAATGCAGCTGCCAAGGTTTATTTTTTCATACTGTCAGACATAGAGGAGGCTTATTTTAGTGTGCCAAATATACTTTCATTATTCTTGACTTTACAAGCATAATATGATGTTTGCTTTAATGAAAATGGAGTAGATTCTTGTGGTCTACAAAAGTGTCAGGGCATAGTAGTCTCGGAACTAGAAGCATTTGTGATTTCAATGTTAACTAATCTTCATTTTTTTTGGTAAAATATAAAACTTAATTTTTAGATAATTAGTATGAAAATAATCCCTTCAAAAAAGCACAGTGTACTCTCAGTCTTTTGAAAACAATACAGAATTCTTAAGATTATTTTACCACGTTACTCACCTGTTTATTTAAATTATTTGTACAAAGTTATTTAAATGTTTATGGTTGTTTAGGATTTAAATTTTTCAGTGTCAAAAATACATGATGTTTCATTCATTCTCTGTAGATGTCAAATTACTGCCCTCAAATCAAGTGTCACAAAGGACCTATGCTTGTACTCCCTGGACTCATCTGGTGTGGTAAACACCAGGGCAACATGAGGAATTCTAGAATAGAAAACATAAAAAACATTGGTGTTGGAGATAATCAATAAGTTATAATGAGTTCATTCATTCATTTAATAATTTTTGAGTAGCCCAGAGCTAACACTGACTGAAATTTTAAAAGGAATCCTCTTTTTCAAGATACTTTACGGCCATCTGCTGGAACATTGTTGTAATAAATATACAAATCTATGACTACAATGTGAATTTACTTCTTATAATTGTGTGGTACCTAACTTTTTCAACACTGAAGGTGATGAAGAACAACCATATCCTTGCTGTCACGGAGAGATAAAGATGTATAAAGAAATAGTTACACTGTCTGATAGATATTATTTGGTCAGATAAGTGCATGAAAAAGAAAATAATTTAGAAGGAGCTAACAGAGAATGCCTCCTTGGTCAAGGGATAGTAACACTGAGATCTCAGTAATGAGAAGAAAATCTGCCACGTAAAAACTGTAGGAAAGAGCAGAGTGAACTACGTGTGCAGAGGCTGTGTCTTAGTCCATTTGTGTTGCTATAACAAAAACACATAGGTGTATGACTTATAAGTAATCAGCATTTATTTCTCATAGTTTGGGAGCCTGGGAAGTACAAAATCAAGGCGCCAGCAGATTTCAGTGTCGGGAGAAAACCTGCTTCCTCAAAGGTAGGCTTCTGTCCTTTTTCTTGCTGTGTATTCACATGGTGGAAGGGGTTAGGCAGCTTTCTGCAGCCTCCTTTGTAAGGGCACTAATCCCATTCATGAGGACCCCACCCTCATGAGCTAGTCACTTGTCAAAGGCCCCACCATCTAATACCATCACGCTGAGAATTAGGTTTCAACATATGGATTTTGGGGAGACACAAACATTAAGTTCATTGCAGGCAGTGATGCATGAAATGAGTAGTAGGTATGTGTAAATAACTGAAAGAAAATTAGATTGGCTAGAGTATCAGAAACTGGAGGGAGAACAGAATAACTGAAAACAGATACATACAACAATGAGAAATGGTTGTGTAAATTATGGTCCATTTGTACAAGAGAGCACCGTGTAGCCATTGGTGAACATGTTTTTGAAGGATATTCTATGGTATGTGAAGCTATTCATCATAAGTAAAAAGCAGGACATAAAACCCCACCGTAGGTGTATATGTGCTACATGGTTTTTCAATTTCATTGCGTCTGTAGGAAAAGAGTGAGATATATAAAGATAGTTAAAGCAATTATTTCTATTGGTAAAGTTATGAATTATTTAAATTTCATTTTAATGTCTATTTTTTTAAAAAAAATTCTACTCAACATATTCTCATCCAGGTATGCAAAGAGACATACAGAGGAAATTTTTGATGCTTCATTCTTTGTCATAGCAAACAAGTAGAATAAAACAAATTGTTCCTCAATAAGGGAATGGATTAATACACTGTATTCTATAAATACAATAGAATGTATAGTATTATAGTCAAAAAGGAAAAAATAACCTAGAACATTCATTAAAATACGTAAGAAATAAAAAGATAATTTTGAAATGATCAAGTTAGTTGCAAAACGTAGCTATATGTTACAGTTTATATGCATTTTAAGAAAAGTTTTAAATACTCGTAGTTACAAATACATGTTGTGTGTACATATTAAATAAAATACAGGCTAATTATGTTCTTCCATTAAAAAAATAGTTTCTTCGGATAAGGGAGCAAAGATAAATGGATGAGAGTAACTTTAGCTGCATTTATGATATTTCTTTTTTAAATGGATCAATCTGAAGAAAATATAACAAAGTATTTAACATTGTTTAATCTTGTCTCCTTTGTGCCATTCTGTATGTTCATATAGTAAGAAAGAAAACAATATTTAAAGTTTTAAATTAAAAATGTTAAGACTCGTGACCTCATATGGATATCATTACTTAAGGAATAGCATATTTTGGAGAATCTCAGGTCAACTTACAATTTCTACTGTAAATAAGACATGCAAACTAAAGAGAGCATAAAACAAATACACAGTTTAGCAAGTAGTTATAAAGTAAATTAGATAATCACCACTCCAGGTCAAGAAATGGAATATTATAGCAGCTAAACCCAAAGTGGGCCATTTTCCTATTTTTGAACTTTATATAAATGAAATGATACTATATTTGTATAATTATACTATATGTGTATAATGTATGAAATTATACTACATATGTATAGTATATATAATATATATATTCTTTTGTATGTTGTTGTATTAGTTCAGTATTGTGTTTGTAAGATTATCTATGATGTCGCATTTAGAGATAGTTATTTCATTTTCATCACCATGTAGGTTTATCCATGCACCTGTTAGTAGACATTTAGATTGTTTCTGGTTTGAACTAAAAACATAAATGTTGCTCTGAACATTTACACAGTCTATAAGTATACATATATGTGTGTATCCTAGCACACACATATACAAATGTCTCTAAGGCAAATGCTTAGGAATGAAATTGAAGGGTCATAGAAAATGCTTATCTTTAACATTATTACTATATGTACTGAACTGTCTTCCAAACTGGAGTTACCAGTTTACACTCCTACCAGCAGTTTATCAGAGTTCCAGTTTGTAAACAAAATTATTATTTCTCTGATTAGTAGTGAGATTGAACCCTAGTTCAAGTGTTTAAGTCATGTAGAATTCTACTTTTTAAGTGTTCTTGTGTATGTCTTTGGCCCATCTTTCTTTTGGGGTGTTTGGATTGTTTTTACTAATGACGTATTTTTGTTTTTTTCTGAATTCTAAGTCTTAGAACTAGTCTAGCAACCGTCTTCTTCCATTGTGTTACCTGTGTTTTAATGGTCTATTAATGAACAGTTCTTAATTTTCATTTGGCAAATTTATTAATCTTTTTGTTTATGGTTCATAACTTGGGGTCTTATCTAAAAATTCTACAGTGATGTCATGGAGATACTATCCTGTATTATCTGCTAAATACTTTATAATTTTGACCTTCTCATTTGATTCTACTTTTGATACAGCTGGAATTAATCCATTTCAAATGAAACTTTCCTTCTCCTTCTCCTCATTTATTTAACAGGTTGCTAAAGAAAACTAGCATTTTTGAGAAGCATTTCTTGAAGAAATGTTGAAGATAGTCTGCTTAGGAATGGGAATATAATATGGGGTGGAGCAGGAAGTTTGACCTACAATAATATGTAAATTAAAGTCCATTTAATTTTATATAAATTGTGCTAATCCTCATATGTTCAGGGAGAAATAAAGGAGTAAATTTTAAAAAACTGTTTATAAATCAATTTAAAATGATTGAATTTATTGGGGACATAGACATGCTTTTAATGGTTAGCTAATATGAACCAAAATTTGGGACTGCAAGTAAAAGCATCCTAACAAAGGATAGATGGAGAAGGATATAGACGAGCTGAGAAAGAAAAAAACTTGTAGACATAGAAAGTTTAGTTAATTTTTTTATTTTCCTTGGTGATAAATAGGAGCTGAAATATGGTCAATTGCAAAAAGTAGACAAATTTGAATTATTTATAGTCAGCTCGAAGGGGTTTTTTTTGTGTGTGTGCATGCATATAAGTTGGATGTGGAACTTAATTGTATATAGCTATGGTTAGGGCCTGGAATTTAAATCAAGTAAAAAAAGTCATAGAGATTTGATTCAGGGATTTGTTCCCCTTTCCTCTCCTAAGTCATTATCAGTCTCTCCTTCTGCTTATGCAGTAACTGAATGGTCTGTCTACAGGCCTGATGCAATTTAGAGGCTAAATATTCTTACCCATCTAATAACCATCTGAAAAAATCAAATGCTGTATAAAAGTTTTGGTTTTCAAGGATTCTTTTAAACATTAAGATTCTAAGTACATGCAAAATAAACACAAAATATTAGGTGAACTATCAGCAATTTAATTGGGTAAAATATTTCAGTTTCTATAGCAGACTAGAAAGCAGACTTTATCATCAAAATGGCTTATTTTAATTTTTATTTATGAGTGAATGATATACCTGAGATTTGCTTTATTTTAATGCAAAAATGTTGGTAGGTATAAATAAAGGATGGCAGCAAGTTAATTCTGTTGAGTTGGGTGATGGGTATGTGGATATTTATTGTACTATTGTTTTATTTTTTTCCTGTGTTTAATAGTTTCCATAATAAAAAATTTAAGATATAAAGCTGATTTGTAAGGATGTTACTTGTTAAGGGATAAAATTTAAAGGCTACAGGTTAATATAATTTTTTTCTGGGGTGGAAAAACTACTTTGCTCACATACATATTAATGTCTCCATCCATCTCTATTCATTTATTCTCCCAAACATCCACCCCTCCAACAATCCAATAAGCACTGAGCCCTCACTACTCTAAGACAGTGTATAGATCATTGTAGAATATAAAATTACTTAAGGGAAGGTCACTGAAACACAGAATTATGGAAATTGAAGAAAACTTGGAGCTAATTAACCAAAATCTACATTGTATAAATGATTATCCTGAGGCTCAAGAAGTTACACAGTTTCCCCAAGATCACACAAAGATTTTAGTGACAGAGAAACATATCCAAGATTGAAAACTTTTCTTACGTTACATGTAATGAGTCATACACACTTGATGTAACAAAAATATTTATTGGGTTCCATCTACTGCAATTGTGAAGGCTTCCATGTGAGTGATAATGGAATTGCACTTTCCTATGTTCTCTTATAAAACTCATTTAATAGCCACAGTGGACTGAATCCATTGAGTTTTTCAGTAACATCCAATTCTGCTATATTCAGGTCCATCTTCATATGCTGTGAAAAAAGATTTCACAAATATGGAAATGGTAAGAAAGCATGCATTACAAACCTAAGTAAATTTGGCAGATTCACCTTAGGGATTTTGCTACAAAAAGCAGTTTCTGTGGGATAAAAAGTATTTTGACATGGAAATATCTTAATAACTCTATAAGGTTGTCAGTTTTTCTTAGGGATATTTTTTCTATCAAGATAAATTACAATTTTGTCTCTTTTGAGGTTTCAAAATGAAGGTTGCAAAGGCAGCAAATAGCTGGTGCCTAGAAAAGCAATAAACTTGCTCTGCCTTAGTTATAACTATATAAAAATGCTCAAAACTTTTGCAGTGCTTATCATAAGAAAAATGTGTGTAATTTGGGACTAAGTAAGGCTGTGTAGACTGATGGCTATCTGAGGCTCTGACTTCTACAAATTAGTAGCTGTGTAATCTTGGACAAGCTATTAAGCCTCTCTGTGCCTGTTTTCTTCTCAGGTAAATGAGGCTAATAATAAAACCTACTTCATAGTGTTTGGGTGAGGATTAAATTACATTAGTCATGCAAAGCTTTTAGGCCACTACCTGAAAAATCATAAGTGTTCAATTAGTCCTAGTTAGTATTAGTCTTCATATTATTTGATTCAACTACGTAACAATTTATGGTAGAAAATTCGTTAATCATTTTTGGCTAAGTTGGCTAGAGCACTAATTTTCAAATCTGTTGAGAATTTGGAGCAGTGATTATCAGTTGCCAATCTAGAGATACATATTAGTGTCCGCTCCCTCTATCTTCCCTAGAAATAGGACCCAATTTTATCTGGGGTACGAAGGCATCCAAGAATGAGGCAATGTATCTTGGGTGAAGTATCTTATATAAACTCTGGGTTAGGAGATGTTTGCATAAGTATTTTCTGGGATGCTGAGAAGGCGGCTTCAAGGGCAACCCCTCAACTTGAGAGTGCTTCATTTTTTTCTTCATCTAATTTTCTCCTGTTTCTTGCCACAAAAGAAAAAAGTATCAAGCGGCTAATTTGGAGCATGAAGTAACATTGAAGATGGAAGTCATGATTAAAGATGGTAGAGCAGAAAGAAGGAAACTGGGCTCCACTGAATTTTTAGAATTTCTATACCAATTTGGGATTTCCTACTTCACAACTTCTAAAAGAAAAATGGAAGACTGCAAATCTTTATTGTGTTTGAGCCTCAGTTATTTCGAGTTTTTATTGCTAGCATTCACATAAGAATTTTAACTGATGCAACACCCCTTATGGAGAATGTTGAAAATAAAGGTCCCTTGTTCCAGAGATATTCATTCAGTGGGTCTTGGATGGGATCCAGGACCAGCTAAGTTTGGAGCTATACTAGCACATAAAACTTGAGGCTTCTGGGTCATGGGGATTTTATTCCCATGTGTTAGCTTTTGTCAATTTTAGAGGGAAAATTCCTGTGAAGTGTCAGAAGACAGAAAAAAATAACCGTTGTATGGGCATCATGTATGTGTTACTCAAGGATGCAAACCATTTGAAATGCCCGTTCTATTACCAATAGTCAAATTTTCATAAAGAAAATTTATCATGGGAGAAAAGGCATTGGATGGACTTTTTAAAATTTTATGAGATAGGAACTGGGCAGGGAAGAAAAATAAGTTATTATTTTGCTGAAATAATGGAATAATCCTGATATCTTAAAATCAGTTGGGAGAAGTCAAGCCTTAACAAAGGAATTTACTAAATGTGGTTAGTTTGTGGTTATCAACAGAGCCAGAGGGGAAAATGGCAAAGTCATTCTGGTAGTAAGGGAGTCTGTACTAAATCACAGTAATTTCAGATAAAATTGGCCAAACATCAATTCTAACAGCATGCTTATGTTAAAGAGAAAAAAAAGTATTCATGGTTCAAGAAAAAAAATACTCTTTACAATCACTTGTGCACAAATATTTCTTGGTATGAATCTGAGAATATATTCTCATAGCCAGCATTATACATGCATGTAATAAATGAACCTAAGAAGTCCACCAGTCCCAACTGTGGAAGTTTCATTCAGCAAGATCAGAAAGCCATTAGCCAGCATGATTGAAACCTTTTCTGTGAAACAAGGTCTGCAAGGGTCAGATTTACTCAGCAATTCAACCTTCATTATCTCTCTTTCAAGTAGAAACCCACTTGGCTTACATTTTAACAGTACATCTCTAATAGGGTGGCTCCATTGAGATCCTGGGTAGTAAAAAGTATGCCAAGGTGGTTTGGATCCATTTTGATACCTTCTAAGCCTGAGCTCCAGAGCTGCAGGGTCAATTTTCCTTACCACTCAATAGTTTCTGTCTAGAGTGAGACACAAAAGCCTATTTTTGATATTTGGGCACCCTTCTGAAAGGATGAAAATCCAAGGTTATATCACTCCATGTGGAAAATAAAAAGCTTATGATATCTCTTTTAGTTGAAAGCTTGTATAGCTCTCCTTGGTGAACGTTTCCTGAGCTTTCGTTACTGTGCTGAGTGCCATTGCCCTTCTTCTTAGAGTTGACCGCATTTCTGAGTCTGAAGCACTTGTGGGCCCTTTGGGATGAAAGATACTTTCCTTGCTAAGTGCCATCCATTTTTATTGTTATTATTAAGTCAATTCCCAAAGTCACATCCACTAACATGGCATTTTCAAAAATGACATATTGCAGCAGTGTACTGGGAAATGCTGTTCAGCTGGCTTTCTTATGCCAGCCTCATAAGTATTGTGTTTGTGGCGATACTTTTGGGAATGACGCTTCTCTTTGGTGGCTCAATATGCCCACAGGTAGTAAGCTATTAAGGGAATAATGATGGGCAAAAGCAGGTGGCAGACACTTTATGACAGGCTCATCTTCCACCTAAGGCATCTGTTGTTTAAGAGTGTATGTAGTCTCTGTACATAAAGACGACTCTTGAGAATAATGCAGAGTGATGATATTGAAACACATTCTTTGAGAACTGTTAGAGTAATTGGCTTAAAATGCACTGTGTTAGTAGACATCAATTGCAAGAAATATGCCAAGTTTGTGGAAGCATGGCTTTCCTATTTAATTTCTAGAGGGAATTTGTGTAATGCCTTTTCATTACATGATGGTGAAATTTGCAGTGCAAATATAACAGAAATTAGGTAACTATACAGAATGAGAATCCAGGGAACAAAGCTATCATCCAGATTTTCATAGCACTAAGGCAAATCATGAGTACATATCAAAGATATAACTCTCAAAATATTCATTTGATGGTAATAACTGCTAACTTAAAAAAATACAAAAGTGCATTTGGGAAAGATTTCTGAGAACTCCTATCTATGTACTGGTTTGAATATGATATAATTTAGTGTGGTATAAAATAATTTAGAAGAGGCTTTTTAATTTTTTTCCACTGTACCTGATAAATGCTATCTATTCTAGATAAGGAACAAAAAGAAGCAGTAGGTAAGTTTGGGCAGAGTGGTTAGTCTCAGTGCAGGCTTTATTTTAGAAGCACTTAGTACTTATTCCCAACAGTGTTTCTCCATATACACCTTATCAACTAGAAATCATAGTGGCGGCCAATGGACTCCTTAAATAAGGTTAATTCCCCTGTTTAACCCATACGTTTCTTCAAGGATCACATATAGGTATGGTATAAGGGCTGTAATAAGACTAGATGTTGAACATCTAAATGGCAGCCCCGCCACGCCAACACCCAGCATATTTATCTTTATATAAACTACTCTGACTCAGAGAGGGCCTCAAAGAAGGATTCAAAGTACATATCATGAATTTATTTTGATTAAACTATAGAAAATACAGGATTGCATTCCAGGTTTTTGTCTAAAAACTAATAAAAATGACTCTTTAAAAAATGCAGAGTAGACATGTATTCTATTTCATTTTCTTTTCTGGTTTTATCTTTGAATACAAGTAGTTATAGCCCAGGTATTATTTCTCAAGAGAAAAATTGAAAGAAAAAAAATCAGATCACTATTTTTGTAGGGGAAACTTGAGTCTCTGTTGTTAAAAGAATTCTGGACTTGATATGTGTTCTTAGTGGGGCTCAGAGATACTTGTGTCTGCTATCTTTAAGAAATTAACTCCTGGAATTCTTGAATAGTGAATTGCTAACCACTTGTTTCAAAATATTGCCCTCTCCACAAAAGAGAAATGGATACTATGTATTTGATTTTTAAAGGAGTAAAGGACACCACCAAATTTTATGTAACATAAAGGAATAAAAAGAGCTACATTTGCTTAATTTTTGGAGAATATCAATTTCAAAATTATAAAACTCAGGATGGTATGTCAAAACATTTATGAAAGACAACCCTTACCTGACTTGCCCATCCTTGAGTTTTATTGCCTTTTCTTCTGATCCAGACTATAGAAGCATCATGACATGATACTGCTTTCAACATCCTCCTTTGGACAGTCAATAAATGTGACAATGCCTTTGCTAAAAGTGACAATCTGTAAATAATTTCACTTAATACTTTTGAGAGCCAAAAATCCTTCCAGTCTCTTCCTCACTTCTTATTTCAGGGTAATTACGAAAAGCTTAATGTATATATTCAACCATAAAATTAAACTGAAACCAAAAGCTATGATTGTAATGATTAACTATACAAGCCTGCACAATTCTAAATTGGCCAAACTGTCACTTTCATTGCTCCATTATGGGCACTGATCCAGAAATTAATTAGAAATACAAATTATGTCAAATTTGGACCTATGCAGACTAGCCAACTGAGCAATAAAAGTTGAAATTCCTATAAAGTGTAGAAACCACATGTGGAAATAATCATAGCCTTTTATCAATAACTTGAATATATTTTATTTGTATTTCCATTTAGATTTAATATAAATGAATAAAGTGCATGTTTTTATAGAGATTGTATTAAAGAAATGATATTTTTTAAAATTTTTACTAAATATTGTTGATAATGACTTTTTATTTCTAATTTTTAACTTTAATGTTCCATAGAATGTAATGAAAAGCCAAGATGCTATATATAGTTGTGATTTATTTTTCTCAGTAATATGTTTGCCACTTTATTACAGTGGATGAGATGACTATTACTTTTATTTTTAAATATTTAAGTGCTAAAAAGATGGTTTATTCAGTTATTCCATATTCTATATAATATATTCATCTTTCTCTATAGATTATGATTCAATTTTCTTTGCTCTCAACTTGTTTTTAAAATAAAATTACCTCTATTTCTGGATCATCAATTGCTACTCTACATTTTTGTCTTATTATGGCTTTCTTTATACTAATTCACCTTTAATTTTCTCTCCTACTTTGGTTGAATTATTTTCCAAATTCAGAACTTAAACTTGATTTGCACCATTGATATTAAATACTTTATGTTTCATAAATTGTCCTTGATGCTATTAAAGGAAACATCAAATACTCAGTAGAAATTAGATTTAACAGGCAGATGAATCAATTTAGCTAAGATAGTACTATTTTACAATGGGCACTTATGATAATTCATATTTTTCAGAAATACATTATACCAAAAGATTGAAAAAGAACACATGGATAGATTGCTATATTTCTATAGAGTTGAAGCTATGTAACTGTTAAATAATCTCTCTGGGTTCTTTCTAAATTTATCATTTACAAAAGCACTTATTTCTCTGGGAAGTAGGGTAAGTCACAGTATGTTTTGAACAACTGAAGACAGGGGTAACTAGTCTATCATAGAATGTATAGGGCAGTTTCTAGTGCATTAAGGAGTCATGATGTTCTAATGTAACAGAATTATACAATTATGGGCTTATGATGATTTATTTAAATTGATAATTTAAAAGCCATTTGAGTCTAGATTTTAATGGGCACAAAGAAGACATACTGCAGTGGAAAGAGTATTTAGTCTGAAATAAGTGCTATGAATCTGTTTTGTCCTTTACTAATTATGTGACTTTAGGTAGGTTACTTAATCTTTATGAGCCACAGTTCCGTTTTATATGAAATTAATATAATAATACATACCTTACAAAGTTGTTATAACAACTAAATGTCATATCATTTGAGTAGGCAGTTAATACAAGGTTTCTTCGTGTGTTGTCTCCAGACAGATGAAAAATAAACTTCAAGACAGAGATCAAATTTTCATGATGCTAAACCATGAGGCAGACATTTAAGAATACTTCTCCCGCCTTCTGTGAACATACAATTTTGCCACAACTCTGTGTCTTTAACAGCTCTTTTAATTAATTTTAGCAAAGAAAAAAGGCCAAATTAGTATCTTAGCCTAGATTTAAATGGAATGTTTTGGGAAGGATTTTCACTATATATAGGTTACAATAAAGACCTAGTGATTGCAGGTGATCCTGTGGTCCCATTAAGTAGCACATTTTTTGGAAGAAATGTAAATTTAGGAACCCTGCTTTGAATGGTAAATCCTCTCAAAGTTTGAGATAATAAGGCTTTGACAAATTTACATATTTATAAAAATTGATAATATGTGTGTGTTTCTTAACACCTTGTAAAACAAAAGAGGTGAAAGTTTTGGGAGGTCAGCCTATGGGAAGAAAAGAAGTATCACTCAGAATTTATGTGCAATCAGAAGTACATAAAGAATCTGAAGTGGAATTTAAGGAGGCAAAAGGAAACTTGAGAGCTATGCTTCTTTCTGATGAGAAAGGAAGATGCTCAAATATATGCAGAAAGATGTCAAAGACAAAGTTTTCTTATTTTCATCTGAAGCACTGAATTGAAAGTTTCATTCTTTTTTCCTCAGTATTTAAACTGCTTTTGGGTTGTGTTTTACAGGCTATAATTCCCACTTCCCAATCCCTCTGGAAAGTTGTGGCCATTTTAGATATGCTGAAGTGAATTGAAGAGATCAAATTCCACATTACAATTAAATTGATCTGACTTTGAAATGAGTTTGGTATCCAATCTAGCCTTCATTTTAATTTTTGTCTTTTGGGAAAATATAGGCCTTTCTTTAATTTTATTTACACATGCCTAGAGGCATTGTAATGGATGGATTTTACCATGAGAAAAAAAATTAGGCTACAAGTAAGCACATTTGTCACTGCTGGTGAGTGAATTCTACACTCATAAGTTATTAAAGTAATGGCTTTGCATGAATATATTAACTCTAGTGAAAAATCAAGGATTACAATTCTACTAAAGTTAAATTTATTATACTTTTAGGCAAGCCCTTTAAATAGCTGTGTTTTCCATTTAATTTGTATTGTATAGTGGTTAGTGGTGCTGCTTTTTGTTCCTCTTAAATAACAGTGTGCTATCTACTGGCATTTGTAGCCTGCTACTTTAATATGCATAAATCCCATTACACTCTATGGCTGATGCTTTTAAGATGAGATAGTAGCTTTCCTGGCATATTTGTTGATTTATTTTAGCAACTGAGAAAGTATCAGGCCATTGAGGTTGGATCCTATTAATCTTTGCTTGCTTTCTATCTTTTCTCTCTGTA
Organism: Gorilla gorilla gorilla; assembly: GCF_029281585.2. NCBI lineage: Eukaryota > Metazoa > Chordata > Mammalia > Primates > Hominidae > Gorilla > Gorilla gorilla. Next base: position 62,909,801 of record NC_073239.2, read on the forward strand.
ATTTTTCTCAAAGCTTTGAAAAAGAGTGCTACCAAGTATGCATATAATAGAAAAATGTTTTAAATTGGAAGTGGATCACAGTTTAGACATTGATTGTGTCTTGTGGCATTGCTATAATGAAGAACTGTTTTAAAATACAATTATTTGACTTGCTTGAAAGTTTCTATACCACATTAACAGGAAAGTTTTTGAGGTCTAGGTTTTTCTTTCTTTTTAAGGAAGAGTCAATGCACCTTATAAATAGCATACAGTGTTACTTTTGGGATAAGTAAACTTATATGTGTTTCAATAAACAAATTCCAAATTTCCAAGAAAATAATTGGTTAAATATAAAGAAATGCTTATTTTTAAGTTGGAACATGCTGACAATAGGGAAAGTGTTCTAAATTTGGTCTTTAGCTTATGTAATCTCTGCCCACTTATTTATTTATTTGGAAGTTTTTTTTGCAACGAGAAATGCAAACAAGTGTTGAAATTTGCATTCAAAAATTATTCTCTCTTTATTAGAATACAAATTCTGATGTGAAGCAGGTGGTGATTCAAATGCTGATAACCTGTAAAAAGTAAAAGTACCTTTATAGATATAAGAAAAGAAATATAATATTTTAGAAAATGATTGATTTGAATTAAAATAGAAGTACTAGCATACTTTAGTTTTTCTGTCTTATCTGAAAATGTGTAAGCCTGAATTAGGGATTTTAGTGGCTCTAGCATTATTTGGATTTTTAAAAAATTAATCAAGCATGGAGAATTAGACTTCTAAAATATTTATTTATCAGCAAATATTTATTAGTCATCTACTATTTTAGTTACCTATTGCTTCATAAAAATTTACCACCAACCATAGCAGCTTGAACAACAACTGTTTAGTATCTCCTACAGTTTCTGAGGGTGAAGAATCCAGTCGAAGCCTGGCTATGTGGTTCTGGCTTAAGATCTCTCATAGGGTTGTAGTCAAGATATTAGCTAGGGCTGCAGTTATCTGACTGGTTTACTGGGCTAGAGGATCCAGTTCCAAGCTCACTCATGGAACTGAGTAGCTATTCATAAGAGACACCAGTTTCTCATTATGTGGAGCTGCTCGTAACATCACAGTTGCCCTTTCCCAGATGAAATGATTGAAACGAAAGAGAATGCACCCCAAACAAAAGGTACCGTGATTTTTATTATGTAATCTTGGAAGTAACATTCATCACTTCTGTCATATTCTATTGGTTACAAAGATCAGTGCTGGTGCAATGTGAGGTGCAGATACTAGGATGTGTGGGGATCACTGGGATCCCTGTATTGGAACCCTGTTTTCACATCTACTGTATGCTCTAGATGATATTAGATACAAATATGGATGACATTATTTTGTGTCAGACAGTGAATTCAAGATCAGATTGTTTTACTTCTTGTTCTAAAAATAATTCTGGTTACAGTACAAAGGCATTCATTTGAAAATCAATTTTCTTTAAAAAATTTCACATCTAAAGGAATACTTTAAGGATAATTTAGGATATATATCCTTAGAGAATAATTTAGAACAAAAAGATTCTGTTTCTTTTTTCTCCTATTCTAAACACCAAGCCAGATGAGTTGAAATTAAGTGAGATGCTCACTGCAGCATGGAAAAAGCAATTTCTATTGGTAAAATTTTATTTCTTAGCCTTCAAGAGCCAATTTAGTCAGTAGCTCCTTTCAATCCCAAGCTAAAACAGTTCATTTCTTGAGAAGGTGTTAAATGTGTATAGTTAATGAATTTACACATATAAAATGAATTTTGCTAGGATTTCAGACAAAGGTAATAGTAGTTTGAATTTTAGTTGACTTTTTTGTTGAATGCTTATTTTATCTTAAAGTATACATCCTCTTTCTTCTTCTTCTTCCGTGGAATAAAGCAATGAAAAGAAAGTGCTTAAATTTGTTAGTTTTATTATATATTTTTTATTTAAGGACTAATCCATATGTCTGTAAAGTCCCTCTCTTCTCTGGTATATGATTCTTGTGTAATAGGGGTCATGCAAATAAGCTTTATTTAAATTTTTTGTTTTAAAAAGATTTCTATTTCCACAAATATTGATTAAACATCTATTATATGTAAGGTATTATTATATTATATTATATTATATATATTCATATACCCTAGTTTTGAGAAACAGCAACTCACTTGCAACTACCTTTAAAAACTGGGGAATTTATAATAAGATCATTGGAGAATCTCATGGAATACAGAGAAGAGTTGTGTATTTTTGCTTCTGGTAGGAGTTTCATTGATTTCTCTGATTTATGCCTTTTCTGTAAATATCTATTTCATTGCTTTTTTTCTCCTTGCAGACTGACTTTCTCCTCACTCCCCACCCCTGAAATATTTATTTGGAAAAGGCTCCCAATGTTTCTATATTTACATATGTCCAGCCATAATGGTATAGACTGATTTAAATCTCACAGATATAGCTTCAAATTCACAGGGAAAATAACTTTTGCCTTCAATTGGTTCAGTTATTCATTTTTCTGTTGTTCAGGTGAGTATGAAAGAAATACTGTGAATGTCCTTGTTTTTGTTTGATTGATTCTGGAACACTCAGTTGTGATGGGAGTGGTATCATGTTTGTGAATCTATCATCTGGAACCAAATAAATGTAGGTCAGAAGCTTTTTCCTAGAAAAGCTTGGGCATTAAACAAGTCTCTAATTTGGGCATCATATGATTTCATGAAAGTTTAACTATTTTTGTTATTCAGTGTGAAATATTCTCTTTGTGCATATTCTCATTTCCTTCCCTTTATTGTCTCTCTTCTATTTAGAGGTGTCTTTATTCATGATAAAATCATATGCCAGATTTTCTTTATTTACCTTGAAGAGGGTCTTTTTATTTTGACTGTTCTATACAATTGCAAATTACTCAAACTTGTTAAAACTCAGGGCAGTGTATATTATATACCTGATGTTACTATTAAATGAAAATATTGCAACTTTAAACAAATGAAAACATCCTACTTCATATAGGTTTTACTTTTTATTATTTTTATTTACTTTTAATAGTCAAGTCTCAGTTATACATTGTAGAAATAATTTTGGTGGAAAATAAATTAATTGGAGGCATGGTGGGGTGACTCAGGGAGTCAAAGAAGATTTGGACAAAGATAGAAACTTGAAAGCCACTGGAAACCTAAGCTTGTAGCTATCATCTGTCGCTTTATTTTTATGTATTTGGAGTTACCAGAGCTTTGCCTCTCTTTCCTTTCTCTAACTTTCTATCTCATGTCTCCTTTCTGCAGTATATCCCATCCTCGTCCTCAGTCCACTTTTCACTGCTTTGTTAGGCATATTGCTGAAAACATTTCTCCCAGTTTCTGAAATTATGTGTCCATGGTACAAGTGACATAAGAAACAGTTAAAAGTATCACAGATCCAAATACCCAGAAGAAAAAAATATGGTTGCTTCATTTGAAGTGAGGTGCCTATTCCTGGTCCAACCAGTTTTGGCTGCTGTGACAAAGTCATATTACTACAGATACTCATGGGGAGGGTCTCACCAACTAGGCAGATACAGAAAAAGGCATCTACTCTACTTTGGATTTGTAACGTGACCATCTAATTCTAATATTAAAATACAGTGCTAGGGACGTTTGAGGAACTTACAAAGCAGTCGGTATGCTTGGAGTAAAGGGAATCAGTGTATGAAGACTTGTGCATGGGCCTAGAGAGGTAAGCAAAAGCCAGGGAATTAAAGAACTTGAACATTTTCTATGGGTAATGAGTAGCCAGTGAAGGCTTTTAAACAGGGAGAGTGAAGGGCAGACTTAGAATTAATTTTTTAAAGATTACTCTGAAAGATGTGTGACAATGAAGGGATTAGAATAGAGCAAGAGTAGAAGCAGGGCCACCAGATTTCTGAAGGAGAGATAATGAGGGAGCTAAACAAAGATAGTGGCAGTGAGAGAAAGAAGGAATAATTTCAAGAGACATTAAAGTTATTGCTTGAGTAACAGTTAGATGACTGACTAAATATGATAAGTAGTGGGAGAAGAAAGCACCCAGCTTTCTCTGGCTTGAGCAACTGGGCAGTTGGTATTGCTATGTACTGAACTAGGGAAAGTCAAGGTTAGGAAAGGAAAACGAAGAGTTTTATTTGAGCTTTTAAGTACCAGCAAGATAAATGATCTGGAATGGGTATATCAACATATGGGTCATAGTGAAGTTTAAAAAACAGAATGGGAAGACATTTGGTGGTGTTCTATGACAAAGCTGAAGATGGGCTCTAAAAGGACACTGAGGAGTCACAACCACTTACTTTGGACAAAAACTAAGTGAGCATTAAGAGTTTAGAAAGGAGAAAATTTTTTAGAAGAGATGTGGTTGATAGAGTTAAATACTGTAGAGAGGTCAAGAGAGACGAATACTTCTCAATGACTTTCATAACAAACCAGGCATTTTTGGCCTGAGCCTCAGTCATGTCAGTAGAATGTGGGGTGGGAGCAAAAGCCTGATTAACATAAATGGGTAAATAAATGGAAGCGGAACAAATAAAGGAAGTGATTGTAAATATCTCTTTCCAGTAGTTGCGACCAAAGGAGAGTGTGATTGCCAGGAGAAGACAAAGGATAAGGGGAACTTTATGTATTGTTATTTTTTTATCTTTGGTTTTATTCTGTAAGGTATGTATTAAACATATGACAACAAAATAGCCAAATATGTGAAGATGCACAACAGCAAGGGGTAATTAATTGGTAGAGCAAGTTTGCTGAAGACAAAGGGGAAAGAAAGCACAGCATAAGCAGATGGATTAGCTTTAGGAAGAAAAATGGATACTTCTGTATCTTCAATGTTATTTTTGGTTTATCCGGCCTACTATATGGTTGAATCAAGAAATGCTCAGTTCCTTCTGTTATCCATGTACTAACTGGGATATGGTATCTTTATTTTAGGTGTTTCAACCTTAGGTGCACATACTAGGGAGCTTAAGTACATCCTACCTACTATTAAATTATTTTTCTTTGCTTCCACTGATGGTGTCAATTGAGTTCTTTGTTTCTTTTTCTTTTTTTTAAGTGAAATACAATAAACTGCAAATATATAAAGTATACAGTTAAGTAGGTTACAATGTATGTGGTACACCACAAAACTGTCACCATAACCAAATAAGGAACACATTAATTACCCCCAGAAGTTTCTTGCTGATCCTTACCAATCTCTCCTGCCTATGCATTCCTGCCCCGACTCCAGGCAATCACTGACATACTTTCTATCTGTGTTGATTAATTTGTATTTTCCAGGATTTTATATAAATAAACTCATATGGTGCATACTATTTTCATCTGGTTTCTTTCACTCAGAATAACTGTTTTGACATTCATCCATGTTGTTGTATTAATACTTTCTTTTAATTGCTGAATGGTATTCCACTGTATGAGTGCAGTGTGTTTTTCCATTTACTTTTTGATGGGCATTTGGGTTGTTTCCAGACTGGGGCTATTATAAACAAAGCTGTTATGAGCATTCATGTACAAGTATTTGTGTGAACATATACTTTCAATTATCTTAGAATTGAATGGGTGGGTCATATGCGGGTATGTATTTAACTTTTTAGGAAGCTAAAAAAGTTACTTCCTTTTTACAAGTTACAAGCCCTTTTCCAAAGTGGTTATACTATTGTACATCCCCACAAGCACTATGTGAGAATATTATGTCTTCTAATTCTTGCCAACACTTGGTGTGAACTGTCTTTTTAATTAGAATGTTGCCATTCTAATATGTATGCAATGATATCACAATATGGTTTTAATTTACATGTACCTAGTTTCTAATGAGGTTGAGCACCATTTCATGTGCTTATTTTATATCCATATATTGTCTTTTGTGAAGTGTTATTTTTTTCTTTTTACAACATAATTTTTAAATTGAATTACTTTCTTACTACTGAATCAGATTTTTATATATTCTGGATACATGTTGTTTATCTTTTTTTAAAATGTCTTCTGCAAATATTTTCTCCAAGTGTATGACTTTTTTCAATATCTTAATAGTATCTGTTGAAAGCCAGTATTTTTAAGTTTTGATGAATTCCAATTTATCAACTTGTTCTCATATGGATTATGTTTTTATTGGTTTTTATTTAACGAATATTCACATAACCCAATATTGCAAATGTTTTCTCCTAGAAACTTTTGGTTTTAGATTTTGCATTTAGAAGTATGTGAGTTACTTTTGTATTTGATAATTGGGGTTCTTTATTTTGCAAATGGGTATCTATCAATTATGCTAGTACTATTTATTTAAAAGACTCTTCATTCACCACTAATTGCCTTTGTACATTTGCAAAAAATTAGTTTTCCATATACATTTGGGTCTATTTCTCCACTCTCTATCATGTACCACTGATTTGTTTATATTCCTGTTAATAACACACTATCTTAATTATTACGGCTTTGTAATAAAAACATGTAGTATTGGTCTTTCAATTTTGTTGTTGTTTTCATATTTCTTTTGCCAAATTTCGTCTTCTGTATTCCATAAATTATATTTTATGGCTTTTATTATAATTTGGTCAATTTCTAGAAATAAGATTTTTATTTTGATTGTATTTGTTGAGAACTAATCGAACGACTTGAGAAAAGTTGATATCTTAATGGTATTGTGTCTTTCAAACTTACAAACATGGCATTTATCTTCATTTACTTTAATTTCTCTTAGTTATGTTTAATAATTTTTAGTATTCGACTCTTTCATGTCTTCTATAATATTTATGTTAAGTATTTTTTGCTATTATAAATAACATTGCTTTTAATTTTAATTTCTATTGCACACTGCTTGTATATGCAATTGATTTTTTTCATATTGATCTTGCATTCTGAAATCTTTTTAAAATTAAATTATTTTTAGTAGCTCTTTTGTATATTACATTTGATTTTTTATGGAAAAATTCATGTCAATTGTGAATAAAAGTACTTTTTCTTCTTCTTTTCAAATTTGGATGTCTTATTTATTTTTACCACTCTTTTCCATGGACGAAAAATATTGAAAGGTGATGACAGCAGACTTCCTTGTCTTATTCTTGGTTTCAGGGGAAGGCATTCTGGTTTTTGCTATTAGGTTTGTTTAGCTGAAAGTTTTTAGTAGATACCTTATATTAAGTTGAGGAAGTTTCCTTTTATTCTTATAGTACTGAGACTTCTTATTTGACATAGATGTTGGGTTTTTTGTTTGTTTTGTAAATCTGGTGACTTTTTGAATGTTAAGGCAACCCCACCTTTCTGGGATAAACTGCATTTGGATATGATGCATTGTCCTTTTTATGTATTGATAAATTCAATTTTTAAAATCTTATATAAATGTTTTAAATTTAGGTTTGTGAGTGCTTGTTACCTGTAGTTTTCTTTTTCCATAATATTTGTGTCTGGTTTTGGTATTAGGGTACTCTGGCTTTGTAGAATAAATTGAGAATTATTCTCCCATTTCAATCTTTTGTTTGGGTCTATTTGAAAGAGTTTGTGTAGATAGGTATTATTTCTTCCTTAACTGTTAAATAGACTTTATGAGTGAAACTATCTGCTTTTTGTGTTTTCTTTTGGGGGAGGCCTCACACTACAAATTTAATTTGTTTAATAGATAAGTATTCTAGTCATCTCTTTTTGCCTTAGCTTTGCTATTTGCTTCTTTCAATAAATATCTATTTTGCCTAAATTGTCAAATTAATTGGCATAGTTTGGCATACTTTTTCTTTATTATTATTCTTACATCCACAGAACCTGTGGTGATATCATCATTTATTCCTGATATTTACTTGTGTCTTCTCTTTTTCCTGATCAATATTATTGGATTGATTTATTACTTACTAATCTTTTAAATCTATCCACCTTTGGTTTCATTGATTTTTCTCAATTGTTTTCCTATCTTCCATTCATTGATTTCTACTCTGATCTTTATCATTTCCTTTCTTCTATTTATTTACTAATTTGTTCTTGTTTTTCTGGTTTCTTAAACTAGAAACTGAGATAATTGACTTGAGGTCTTTTTATAAATTTCTCCATAAGTAATGATTTAGCTCTATTCCACAAATTGTCAACGTGACTAGAGTTCCAAGTCAATCAAACTCTAAGGAGTGTTGCTGTGGAGAGATTTTGCAAATGTAATTAAAGTTCCTAAGCAGTTTACTTTAAGGAAGGTAATTCTCAATTATCTGAGTAGGCTTGATTCAGGCTTGAAAGGCCTTAAAAGCAGTAATGAGGCTTCCCCTAGAAAAATAAATTCTGCCTGTGATCATTAGTTTTGGTTTTTGCCCATGGAGTTTCATATTGATTGTGCTGTTGCTTTCCTAAATGCCTGCCCTATAGATTTTGGATTTGCTTAGCCAGCCCCTACAACTGTGTAAAGTAATTATTAAAGATCTCTCTCTCTCTTTTTCTCTTGCTATTTGTGTATGTAGATATATATGTGTATGTGCATATGTGTGGGTGTGTATGTGTACATATATAGAGAGGGTTTAAATAATTATATGTACATATTAATATATGTATATTTTGTGCATATGAATATATCATATTCCCACTGCGTATAGTTGAACCCTGACTGATACAGCAGCATGTAGTAGTTGGGTCTTATTTTTTCATCAATCTGATCTGACAATCTTTGCCTCTTGATGGAAGTATTTAAATCATTTCCATTTGATGTTGTTGCATATATGGCACAGTTTGTCTATTATCTTACATCTTGTTTTCTATTTTTTTTCTTTTTTTCTTTTTCTGCCTTCTTTTGGATCATTTGAATATTTTATGTCTTTTACTGGTTTATTATGGCAATAATGTTTTAGTTGCTACTTCATGGTTTAAAATATTTATTTATTTTTTAGAGTCTTGCTTTGTCACCCAAACTGGAGTGCAGTGGCACAATCATAGCTCACTATAATCTCAAATTCCTGGGCTCCAGGGATCCTCCCACCTCAGCCCTCTCAGTAGCTAGGATTACAGGTGCATGCATTCATTCCTTGATATTTAAAAACATTTTTTTTATAGAGACAGGATCTCACTATGTCGGCCAGGCCATTCTTGAACCCCTGGCCTCATGCAATTATTTCACCAACATGCTGGTATTACAGGTGTGCACCACCATGCCCAACCTAATTATATATCTTTTAAGTTATCACAGCATACCTCCAAGTGATACTATAGTATACAATTTCATGTACAGTATAAGAATCTTATAATAGTATATTTCTATTCCTCCACTACAACCTTTTTTGTGATTGTCATACTTTACACCTCCACATGGCATTCTTTTTATTTTTGTTTATATAGTTATATTTTAAAGATATTTAAACAATGTGAAAAATATTTTCTATATTTACCTGTGTAATTATATCTTCAGTGCTCTTCACTTCTTTCCTCAGTTGTATTACTCTATCTGTTATAATTTTCTTTCTATCTACTTGTTGGATTCTTTTAGAATTTGTATGATTGAAAAAGTATTTATGTTACCCTCATTTAAAAAACATGTTTTTGCTTGGTTTAGAATTCTAGGTTATCATTTTTTTCTTTCAGTACTGTAAAGATGGTCCTCTGCTGTCTTATCACTTATATTTTTTCTGTTAAGAAATCTGCTGTCATCTTTACCTTTGTACTGCTGTATGTAACCTCTCTGGTTGCTTTTAAGATTTTTCTCTTTTAAGCTGATTTTGATCATAAGATGCCTTGCTGTACTTTTCTTGTGGTTGAATTTTGTTGAGCTTCTTGGATTTGTGGGTTTATTGTTTTTATTAAATTTGGAAAAAAACAGACATTATTTCCTCAAAATTTTTTTTTCTGCATGTTTCTGCAACTTCTCTCCTTTTAGGGATGCGTTACATGCCTATAAAGCTTCTTATAATTGTCTCACAGCTCTCCGTTCCTCCTCACATATTTTAAATTCTGTCTTTGTTCTTTATTTAGAATATCTGCTATTGCTATTTTCAAATTCATTAATATTTTTTCTCTAATGTTTAATCTGCCATTAATCTCATTCAGTGTATGTTATCTCACGCATTGTAATATTCATCTGTAGAAGTTTGATTTGGGTCCTTTTTGTTAATATATTTTATGGGCACATGGTTTTAATAATGTTTAATGTTCTTGTTTCCTAATAATAAAAACCATGTCAGTTCTAGGTCAGTTTCAGTTGACTGACTTTTCCTCTTGTTATGAGTAGTATTTTCGTGCTTTTTTGAATGCTTGGTAAGTTTTGATTGGATGCTAAACATTTTGAATATGACCTGTTGAAGGCTGGGTATTTTTGTATTCCCTTAAGTATTCTTGAGCTTCATCCTGAGATGCAGTTATTTGGAAGCAGTTATTCGTATTTTTTGGAAGCAGTTTGATCTTCTGGATCCTGCTTTGAATGGGTTTTTGTTTTTGTTTTGGACCAGAGGAGTGCTCAGTCTATGGCTAATTATTTCCCAAGACCAGAGAAAGATTTCTGTCCTCTACCCACTGATCTCGTTTTTTTCCCTTTATTCAAGTCTGAAACAGTAATGTGGTGCCTAGTAATGAAGCAGCCATCAAGTGACCATTAAAAGTTAAGACTGGCAGGTCAGGAAGATAAATGTCCTTGTGCAGCTATATCACTCTGTAGTATTGACCTCCTAACTTTTTGTTTTCATATGAGCCAAAATAAACTACTAACGTATAAGTCACTATTTATGAAGTTTTCTGCTGCTGCTAGTCTAACATTATCCTGCTTGATAAAATCCTTTATTTTCAAAGCCAAAGAACAAAATGTAGAAATGTCCCCATGCAAGTGTAGACTGTCTTCATCCATTTCAGTCCCAGTGACTATGAGTTTTCATTGGACCAACCACTGTTATGATTAGTAAGATCCTCAAGGGAAAGATAATGAGTAAAGCGATATTCATTTCCTTGCAGGAAAATGAGAATAAAGAAAATGTTGTATTGGTTTTATACATATTAATTTGTTATATTCTGCATGATCTAAATTTTAGGTTATCCAAAGTTATTAAATACTACTTAGGACTTATGTGAAAAATTTCTATGTATATATTTTTCATACAATGTGAACACCAGTAGTAGAAAATGTTCTATTTTATTACACATAATACTTTTACATGTTTCTTTAAAATATCAATATAATACTGTTATTTTTTATTATTGCTGTAAATGTATTCCATGAAAATTTCAAAGGTAATTTCTCTCAATATTACCTAGATAAAAGCATCATAAAAAATAAAGCTACCTAGATGATTACATCTTGCTGTCTAAATTGGGTATCAATAGATTTCATTTCACATAGAATAAAAAAATTTATTTAAAAACCTTTTTAGAGTCATTAATTTTAAGCACCTGAAAAACAGCATAAGTGGAATCAAAATAGTATATTTTTGATTTCTTCTTTGCTAAGTGATAGGGTCATCAATATCCAGAAGTATTTAAATATTCATTTTGCCTAAAACTTTAGTTTCTTTTGAATAAGGGTACATTTGATATTCATCCTCTACAGAATGAATAACTACTAATTCTAATCCATATTTAATCATCCATAGTGACTCATACATTAGTGACTCTTTCCAAAATCTAAATTTCAGAATATCAGTTATTTTTAAATAAGCCTTCTTTCTCCTATTCTGCAAAGAAATTGTTGAATTGGATTGCAAGAAGGGACCAACTAAAATGCATTTTTTCAGACTTATTTGACGTTTTGAATAAGTTTAAAATAGCAAGAAATATTGCTTCCAGGAGAACATGAATTTCTAAAGTAGTTGATTTGAATTAGTCACTTTCAGAAAGAAGGATGTGACTTACAATGTCACAAATTGATCACTTCAGCCCTGCCCTTATCCTTGTATTCCATTAGCATCTTACTTGTCTTCTAAATATATTCATTGCCATCACTTAAAATTAAATATGTCTCAAAGTGAAATCATATTTTGCTCCTAGTTCCTGTACTAAGATTATTTGATTTGGTCAAATTATATTATTATTTTTCTTATCACTCAAGTTTAACATTTTTCAATAATTTGACCCTATCCAATTTCTCTGCTTCCACATTCAGTAAGTCTTCAAATTCCATGCTGACTGCAGTTACTGTATGAAATAATTTGCTTTTCCTCTTCTTCATTTGCAGTTCAGTTATTCTTCAAGTGCAACTCAAGTCTACCTGAGTATATGGATTATTGTGGTTTATCTTTAATATTTATTTTGTCTCTTAATTATCAATCCTATGACTCTCTACACAAGTGTAATTTTTTTGTACAATGACTATTTTCTGTCAAAGAGGTGTAGGAAATCATGGTGATTGTATCTCCTACCAGATAATTTTTCTCTTTTTTGATACTTAATAGATCAAAGGGGTGAAAATCAGAGATTGAGATGCCCTAGGGTTGAAATAGAATTTTAATTAGACTCAATCTGTCTTTGGATTATATTCATTCCTAAATTGTGAATTTCATCGGCTACCAAGAACCTGTTAAGTGAAGAGACAGAGACTCTGCATCTCTGAAAGATTGTGGATGATTCATTTTTTCACATATGGGGTTTTCAGCTTATTTCTTTAATCTTCTGCCTCATGTAGCTTCAAAATTTGCCATGTGTGCTGAAGAGGTTAATGGTCAAGTGTCTGAGGCAGGGCCCATCTAGCCGGAGGGTTTTGCTTCCCAAACACTGTAAGATCTTAGTCAAGCTTTTAGAAATTTTTGGCATAGATTTCCAGTTTCACATGTAGCACTGTAAATTAGCAAATGGTGTGTGTGTGTGTGTGCGTGTGTGTGCTTGTTGTGTGTTTGAGGCCCCTCAGTTTCCTAATTTGTCACTCTATCTTCAAGTGAATTTTTTGCTTATTTTTATTGTGCCCCAACAGAAGATTTCTGCCTCAGTACATTGTTCCTCACCCAATGTGGGTGGGCATCAGCCAATCCATTAAAGGCCTGAATAGAAAAGGAAAGGAAAAAAGAGAAATGTGCCTTAGTCCAGTATATCAAATGCCTTCAAGGAAAAATACAGCTGGCAAACACTAGCTTACTTCAGAACACAGCTCTTCCCTTTATGAAGTTTTACTATGTCTAGTCTTTGTTTCTGTAACTGTCAATATCTTTAAAATATAATTTGGTAAATTTTCTGGGTTTTTTCCCTTTGCTGTAACGGAAGAATTAGCTTGCCAAAAACTGGTCCATCCTATCTAGAGACAGAAGTTTCTAAGGATATCATTATTCCCTTATATTAGACTGTCAAAATGGCTTGATATATTAGTCAGGGTTATCCAGAGAAACAGAGCCAGTAGTCTGTCTTTGTCTGTCTGTCTGTCTGTCTACCTACCTACCCACCTATCACCTATCTATAAGGAATTGGCTCATACAATTGTGGAGGCTGAAAAGTCCCATAATCTGCTGTTTGGTAAACTCAGGAAAGCCAGTGGCATAATTCAGTCTGAGTCTGAAGGCCTGAGAACCAGGGGAGTCAGCAGTGTAAATCCAGATCTGAGAGCAGGAGAAAATGACATGGGATACCCCAGTTCAAGTAGTGAGGCAGGAACAAAGTGATGAATTATTTCCTCCATCTTTTGTTCTATTCAGACCTTCAATGGATATAATTAGGCCTACCCACAATGGGCAGAGCATTTTACTGAATCCACATGTTAAAATGTTTATCTCATCTGCAAACACCCTACAGAAATAATGTTTAATCTGGCACCTCGTGGCCAAATTGACACATAAAATTTACCATCCCCGTTGATATAAAATTCTAACTTAAATATTGTTTGCCTTTAATGCTTTTAAAAAGTACTTTGTCATCTTAGTACCTTCATTTTTTTATTGAAAAGTCAAATGTAAACCTAACTTTTTGATTGTTGATTATTTTATTCTCTTCAGAGATTTTTTTACAATCTTCCATTTGTCTTTGATATTCTTAATATTCTTATCGTCGTGTTCACAGTGGTTTTTCCATTTTCTTTCATTATTGCCATATTATTATATCCCAATATATCTGAGTTCCTTTATCATTTTTTAATTCTGTAAAATTTATCTCTATTACTTAATTTTTCAATTCCTCTTCACCCCCCTCTTTTAATCTCTTATTATCCAAAATTGCATTTCCATTTCTATCATGCATGTTTCTTGGCTTTGTTTTCTTTTATATATGCTATTTCTCTCTAGGGAAGTGATTCTACCATGGCACCCTTAACAACGGTGCACATATCTACATAGGCCACGTAGGAAACCACAGCTGATCTGAGTCCTGGCAGAATGTTTTATAATCCTCCTGGAACATGAGAAAAAGAGAGACTTGTGAAGAACTATTGACGGACCTTTTTTTATTCAACTCTCTATCTACCAAGAAGGCTGTCATGAGACAGTTTCTCCTCACCTTTCTGGTTCTGATAAGGTGTGAGAATATCTGCCTCACCCATCCTAAAATATATACAGTTCTGTCAGACTGATTAGTTGTGGCATGGCATTGGCTCCTTGGCAAGAGTGTGTCCCATCATTAGTGTTGCAGTCATACAGCCCTTTTGATTTGGTAGCATCCTATGGGATAAATAATTCCGGGAGCTGGGAATATGACTATTCTTGCATTCTTGCTTTCATTGTGTTTATAAGCTAACAAACTGTCTGCATGTTAAAAGGCCTTTTTTGTTTTTTATTTTTTTACCAATGGAATCTACCAGGACTTACCTTTGCCTTGATATTCTCCTTCTGCTGCTTCTAGGGAAGTTTCTCTATATAATCATCCAGCTAATTTCTTTAGCTGTATCTATCATACCATTTGCTTTCATCTATAATGTTCTCTTCATCCAACTATTATTTTTATACCTGTATTAGTTCATTTTCACACTGCTGATAAAGACATACCCAAGAATGGGTAATTTATAAAGAAAAAGAGGTTTAATGGACTCATAGTCCACGTAGATGGGGAGGCCTCACAATCATGGTGGAAGGTGAAAGGCACATTTTACGTGGCAGGAGGCAAGAGAGAATGAGAGCCAAGTGAAAGGGGAAACACCTTATAAAACCATCAGATCTCATCAGACTTATTCACTACCATGAGAACAGTATGGGGGAGAACTACCATGATTCAGTTATCTCCCACTGAGTCCCTCCCACAACATGTGAGAATTATGGGAGCTATGATTCAAGATGATATTTGGGTGGGAACATAGCCAGAATATAACCATACCGAACAATTCTTGATTTTTAGTAATCTCAATCTTTTTATATATTAATATCTTTCCATATCTTCTTACATATATTCATTATTTTTATTTCAATTCCTGATCTGTCTCTTCTAATAATTCTACTTCATGGTGAATTTTTCAAATTTCAAAATTTTCAGAGTTGTTTTCCTTTTACAGTGGTGTCCTCCTCAATTGTGTAGTTATTTTTCTTCGGGTGTGTCTGCTATTCCTTCTGGTAATGTGAATTATGAAAGAGTCAAAGACCTGGCCCCCATCTAGTATGAGTTCTAATGACTTTAAGGAGAGTGAGGTTATTTGCTCTACAACAGACAGTTCCAAATCTTCAAAAATACTGTTGGTGGCTCCCATTTTCTTCCACTCTGGCAAGTAATTCTTCCGTTCAGGGTTTTGCCTTTAAATCCTAAGACAGAGGCAGCACTTGGGGCACGATATCTTCTTAGTTTGTTATTCTTCAGTTCTTAGGGTTTGAAGTGATGAGAATTGATGAGCAATTACCTGACTGGCAGCTGGTAGGACTTCCCTTTTTCTCCTCAGAACTTTTGTTTGCCTTAATTAGACCTCTGTGTAAACCTCTAACCAGCATTTAGAGTTATTGCTAGTAATGCCTGTGGTGATATTTTAGGTAGTAATTGTCTCAAAGTAATGCAAGGGAGAAACAGGAAGAGAACTTCAATTACTTTTCTCTAATCTATTTTTCAACTCCTCTGATGCCCTTATCTTCAAAGTTGCAACTACTAAACCATCTTCTTTCTTCACTCTCTACAAAGCTGTTCAAGAACCATTTTTTTCCTCCACTGGTGTTTATCAGTCTCTGTCACCCTTTCTCTTTCTAGTTCTCTGAATTTATATTTCCTTTTAGACTCTATGATTTCTCCAAAGTTGATTTTGGGGAAGGAATCAGTAAGCCATACTAGTTTTTCATCTTGTCAAGAAAAATATATTACAGAATTTTAGAACCCAATCAAACCTTAAGGAACATACACATTTTTGTTCTTCATATAATCGTTTAGAAACAGTAGACTTTGAGTAAGTAATGGTTGCCCCATGGTCATACAGTCAGTTTATGGTAGAACAGATTTTTTTTTGCTGTAGTTCTTCAACTAAACATTGATTCATTACCTCAAAGTCGCTGGGCCTTAGTTACATTAACTTTATAATTGTATGGATATTTATAGGCAAGTTCTTGATCTTCTTTGCCTAAATGTCAATTTCTATTTTATTGAGAGACAAGCTTCTAGAAGCCTCCACTATGAGGACTATCAAATCACAAAAAAAAATTTACTTGAACTACTAGAAGCATGATTGAGAGATCTGGACATAATGATGTTAAAGAGGTGCAATAAAATGGTGTGTCTATGAATATGTGAAAGAAATGACTAAATCCATTTGGACATTTCCTACTCCTATTTCCCCCACGAACTCTTTTACATATTTCAGCATAGGTAGGTTTTGCAACTGACTTTGAAATACTATAAATTGAATACATTAAATGTCAGTACTTCTCCATAATAACAGACTTTGGGTGCCACAGTCGTATTCCTATAGCACCATGGTGACGCATGGTTGACACACGGCCTACATACAGATCATTGTGTTCAGGCTGGAACATTAGTAAGGAATAGAAAGGATATCAGACTCATATTGTACAATACAACCAGATGTGGGTCTGTTGGCATACCAGCTGGAAACTCTTCACATTTAGGTGAATTTGGAAAATCATATGCATGTTAATATAAAGGGTCAATTTAATATTTAAGAATTTGTATGGTTTCTGTGGATTTTTTAAAATTGAAAATTACAGAAATTCAGATAGGTGGTATGAAAGTAAATTTTGGCTGCCACTGTACTCCTTGGCACCTAGGGATTTTTTAATTCCTTATTTTTCATGAAGCATTTTTAGTTTTATGAACTTGTTTAGTTGTTTTAGAGATTTTTCTCTATGTACTGAGTTTCATGTACTCAGGCTTAAAGAGATTAGCAGTATAGGATAAAATATTAGGATAGGCAATAGAAAAATGCATTTCTCAGACATCTTTAACATTCTTCAAACATAATTATGAAAATCATACTGTAAGAATGCTTTCAGGCACTGCCATGGACCCAAATGTTATCTGAGAATAAAGCTGAATGAAGAGAGCAGGGAATCATATGGATCTCCTCTGAAACACTGGCTGTCATATATATTAGCCATAGATCTTGGATGAATTATGCTGGGTTTTATTTTCTTCATCTGTAAAATGAGAATAATGATACTTCATGGAATTGCTGCAAGGATGAAATGAGGTGTGTAGGTAGAGTACCTCGTATAATATCTATCCATAGTAAATAATAAATGGCTTAAATAATAAGTGAAGTCACTAAGAACAGTTGTCTGGTCACTGATATGAAGTATATTCATTACAATTATATTTTTAAAATGCTTCGAGTTTCTATTTTGTTTAAAGAGTTGTTTAATATAGTTTTGATATTTCCAGATGTGAGGACCTTTTGGTTTTTGGCTTGTGTTTATAATTTCTGATTTCATTGTGTTCTGAATAGAGAAGTATTTGTATTATTCCTGATTTATCAAACTTTTTGAGATTCTTTATGACCCCAAATAAGATCAATTTCAGTGGTCCTTGAGGACATTATCTCATGTGTCTTAGAGAAGAAGAGATATTCTCTTATTTATTAATAGTGTGTGTGTGTTTGGTATGAGATGGCATTTCTCTCTAGTCTGAAAATTACAGTAAGAATTATCATTATTATTATATCAAACTGAGTTTACTAAATTCTGTGTGCATGATGGTATCTCTGCAAGTGGGTAGCACTTTATCACCAAAGACAAGGTGGGAGTGAATACTGTAATAGCAGATTTGAAGCAATACACAAAATATTGTAAATCACAATGATCTTTAGCATTGGTTGGTTGATGATGATGTTCCAAGAACTGAAATAGATGGGCAGTGTTCTAAAGCTTACTTGTTCTGTGTAAGTGGAAAGAATTAACAGAAGTTAGACTTGACTCATTAAAACATAAAGTTGAGGCTTTTCAGTCAATTACAGACTTCAGCCAATTCATAAAACCAAAGACCGTTTAACAGAGAAAGTCTGAGTCATTCTACTCTGAGTAAGAATCCTTAATTTATACTGTTAATCTTCCTACTAGCCTTCCTAAATGTACCTGTGACAATTTCCTAGATAGTTATACATGTAAGTGTGTATACTTAGTGAAAGGCTGATAATCAGACTGTTTAGTTTTTAATGGATAATGGCTTTGTGCCCATACAAATTCTTAGTGACATAAAACTCTCTCTGGGTCTACCAGAGAGAGTAGGGACTTATGAAGAACAGGTGGTCAGTGGAGTTTTGTTTTAGATTTGTCTCTCAGTGCACCCACTGTGTCCCTGAACTCACCCTATGGTTATTCCCAGGTTCTAGTAGGAATAATTTGAAGTGATATACTCAACAGTTGGCAAAATTCTCACATTAGACATTTTAACAGTCGTAGAATGATCTATTTAGTTAGGCAAGGCCAGGTGGAAGCCAGTAGAAGTAACTGTGATGGTTAATTCTGTGTGTCAACTTGGCTGTGCCACAGTGACCATATAAATATTTGTCTACACATTATTCTGGGTGTTTCTGTGAAGGTGTTTTTGGATGAAATTAATATTTAAATTGACAGACTTCCAGTAAAGCAGATTACTTTCCATAATGTGGGTAGATCTTATTCAATCAGTTGAAGGCTTTAATGGAACAAAGACTGACCTCCTCAAGCAAGAAGGAATTCTGCCAGTAGACTGCCTTTAGAATTCAAACTGCAAATCTTCCCTGCCTCTCCAGCCTGCTGACCTGCCCTGCAAATTTTGGACGTGCAGTCCAGAAAACAGATGGAGCTTATGAATAGTGGATTATCATAAGCTTAATAAGATGACAATTCCAATGGAAGTTGCTTGTTCAGATTATTTTTTATAGTAAATCAACATATATCCTGGTACAAATACACAAATTTGATATCTGGCAAATGCATCTTTATTTTTTTCTAGTAGTAAAGACTGTCAGAAGCAGCTAAAAGCATTTGCTTTTAGCTGGCAGAACCAACATGGCACCACAAATGTCTTATCTCAGGGCTATATAAATTCTCTAGTCCTATGTCAAACTATAGGCTGCAGTGAATTTGGGTGATTTTTTTCACAGGAAACTATGGTGGCCTATTACATTGATGATATGCTGCTTATTAGAGCTGGTGATCAGGAAGTATCAACTACTCTATCTTGGTAAAAACACAAGCACGTCTAAGAATTAAAAATCTCACAAAATTTTTGGGGCCAATTACCTCCATAAAATTTCTAAAGTTATAGTGGTTAGGGTTATGTTGAGATATCCATTTCAAGACGAAGAAAAGTTGCTACATTTGGTCCATCCTACTTCTAAAAAAGTGATGCAATGCCTAGTAGGCCTCTTTGGCTTTTGGAGGCAACACATACCTCATTTGGGGGAGCTACTCTGACTTTTACCAAGTAACTGAAAAACAGAGTTTTGAGTAGTGTCTTGTGTCTTGAATAAGTAAAGACTCTGAAACAGGTCCAGGTTTCTGTGATAGCTGCTTTGCCTCTTGGGACAGGTGTCCCAGTAAAATACAGTGGGGCTTGAAATGCTCATGACATATAGAAATGCATTATAGAGCCATTAACTAGCATGTGTCTAAAAGTGAATCACAGCCCAGACCTATAGGCTTTTGGACAGATTATGCCATCTTCCACAGATAAATGTTTGCTTCTTCGGAAACACCTGCAAGCCTCAGTAGAGGCTGAATGCTTGATCATTGTTCACTAAGTTATCCCATTATAAACTAGCCATAAATTGGGCATGCATAGCAACCTTCCATCACTAATTAGAAGTGGCATATATACAAGACCAGGCTTGAGCATGTCTGGAAGGCACTAGGAAATTGCATGAGCAAAAGGCACAAATGTACATAATCTTACATTCTGGCTCCATTGTCTCTTATCTCTCAATCACTACATGGGCCTGGTTAACAGATGGTTCAGCTGCAGAACTATAATTTATCTCTGCGGTCTTCCTGAAGGACAGTGGTGTAGGAAAATATTCCACAAGGTAGAACTTTGAAAAGCACACCAGGTTGTTTGTTCTGGCTGGAGGGAAAAATAGAGATAAGAATCTTTACTAAATTTACCCCAAAAATAATTATATGAATGGTATTCAGGAACCAATTAGAAGATTGATGACAATGAGGTTTTGGCAGAAAAAAAGTATGTAGATATTTTGCTCTAAATGGGCAAAGAATGTTTGTAAAATTTTATGTTTCATGTGAATACTCATCAAAGATAAATCTCAACAGAGGAGGATCTTAATAATCTTAATGGTCAGCTATATAATATAACCCATTTTGTGGGTGACAGAAAGCCTATTTTGACAGGAATGTCTTTTCTTGACTAACAGCCTTGTGCACAAAGTAGCCATGCCAGCAAGAATGGGGTTGCACATGGACTCAGAAACATGGACTTCTGTTCAATTAATCCAGTCTGAAAACTACTAATTTGTTCTCCATCTTTAGAATTTTATCAGTGCATGAATATTATTTAAATTGAATCACAGTAGGTAAGCTTTGAGATTGCCTTTTTCATACAGCATGATGACCTTGCAATTCATGCATATTGTTCTGTGTATCAATAATTCCTTTTTATTGCTGTATTCCATTATATAGAGTTACCACTTTTTCTATTTTCATTCACCCACTGAAGGACATTTAGGTTGGTTCCAGTTTGGGACTATTATAAATGAAACTGCAATTTACATACAGATATTTGTATGAGAAGTTTTCATTTCTCTAGCATAAATGTTTAGGGAGCATGAGTCCTGGATTATATGGTGTGATGATTCGTTTTATGTGTCCATTTGCCACAGCGTGCCCAATATTTGCTCAAACATTCTGGGTGTTTCTGTGAGGGTGAGGTTAACGTTTAAATTGGTAGAGAGGGTAAAACAGATTGCCTTCCCTATGTATATGGGCCTTCTCCAATCAGCTGAAGGCTTCAATAGAACAAAAAGGCTGATTTTCTCTTGAGTGACCCTTTTCCTGCCTGACTGCCTTTCAACTGGGATGTCATTTTCCTGCCTTCACACACAAACTGAAATGTCAGCTCTTCCTGGGTCTTGAGCCAGTCTACAGACTAGAACTGCACCATTCGCTCTCCTAGTTTTTCTGCTTGTTGACTTCCTAAAGATCTTGGGAGTTGTCTGCCTACATCATTGTGTGGGCCAAATCTTTATACTAAATCTCTTTATATATATTGTGTGTTCTATACAAACACACACACACACACACGTACGCATGCACTCCTCAACTTATTTGATTTCTCAGATATCACCCCATCCTAAGTCAAGGAGTATGCTGAATGCATGTGACTGTCACCCCACAGAACAGTCAAAAAATTGTAAGTTGAATCTTTGTAAATTGGGAACTCTCTCTATATAATTTCTCTAGAGACCCTTAATATGTTAAGCTAATATGTTTAACTTTTTAAAAACCTGACAGACTAATTTCTAGAATTACTGTACTATTTTACACCTGCATTATCAGTACATGAGAGAGACAGTTTTTATGCACTCACATCAGAATTTAGTACTGTTAATATATTTTTTAATTGTAGGGATTCTAATAGATGTGTTATGGAATTTTATAATACTTTAATTTTTATGTCTCTAATGGTTAATGATACTGAACATCTTTCATGTGCTTATTTGCCATGGTGTCCAGTGAAGTCTCTGTTCAATTCCTTTGCTCATTTTCTAATTGCACTGTATATTTCTTATGGCTGAGTTTAGAGTTTTTTATATATTCCAGATGTGAGTCCTTTGTTGTATGTAAGATTTGCAAACATTTTGTCCTAATTTTTGGCTTGCCTTTTCATCCTCTTAACAAAAACTTTCACAGAGCAAAAGTTTTTTTTTCTATGAAATAGAATTTATCAAGCTTTTAATGCATTGTGCTTTGGGTGTCATGTCTAAGAACACTTCACTTAAAGCCTAGGTTATAAAGATTTTTTTCCTCTCTTTTAAAGTTTATTTTATATTTAGATATATAATCCATTTGATATAAGGTGAATAGATTATTTTGACATTTTTATTTTTGCCTATGGATGCCCAATTGCTTTGGCACTATATATGGTAAATACTATCCTTGCTCCACTAATTTCCTCTTGAAAATTTGTCAAAAAGAAGTTGGTCATAGTTGTGTGGATCTGTTTCTCAGTTCTCTACTTGCTTTGTCATTCTAGATGTCTGTCCCTCCACCAATCCCACACTGCCTTAATTTTTGTTTTGGATTTCTTCTTTAGAACTCCACCTATAAATATGTTGGTTATTCTTCATATATCTTCTAAATCTCTAACTTTCTGTCTGATACTTCTATGTTTTTTGTTACTGCTGAATTTTGAAATCGTATTGCAAGTTAATAAATTATATATATGGGGCAGAAAGTGATGTCATGATATATACATACAATGTGGAATGTTTAAATTAGGCTGACATATCCATCACCTCAAATACTCATTGTTTGTTGTGGTGAGAACATTTAAAATACGTTCTCAACAATTTTGAAATACATTATACAAAGTTATTCCTCCCATATAACTGACACCTTGTACCTGTATTGGTCAGGGTTCTCTAAAGAGACAGAACTAATATAGGATAAATGAATATATGAAGGGAAGATTATTAAGAGAATTGACTCACACAATCACAAGGTAAAGTCCCACAATAGGCCATCTGCAAGCTGAGGAGCAAGGAAGCCAATCTCAGTCCTAAAACCTCAAAGGGAGGGAAGCTGATAATGCAGCCTTCAGTCTGTGGCCAAAGGCCCGAGAGCCGCTGGCAAATCACTGTAAGTCCAGTAGTCCAAAAGCTGAAGCACTTAGGGTCTGATATTCAAGGGCAGGAAGCATCCAGCACAGGAGAAAGACAGAGGTCAGAAGACTCAGGCTAGTCTATCTTTTCAACGTTCCTCTGTCTGTTTTTATCCTAGCCACACTGGCAGCTGATTAGATGGTACCCACCCAAATTGTGGGTGGGTCTGCCTCTCCTAAGTCCACTGACTCAAATGTTAATCTCTTTTGGCAACACCCTCACAGACATACCCAGGAGAAATACTTTGCATCCTTCAATCCAATCAAGTTGACACTCAGTGTTAACCATCACAAGTCTGCCTCTTGTCAACTTGAATCCATACACATCTCCTGAAAAATATATAACTTCAAATAAAGACAATAATAAGGTCTTAATTATGCCTAACATAATACAGCTATCCCTCATACAACCAGAAATGCACCAATCCCCAACCCGAATACTATTACATAAAGTTAACAACATTTCAGTGCTGGTATGAAGTCAATAAATCTTATGTCACATGATAAAGAAAAAAGAAAGGAAATAAAATGAAGGTATTTTCTGAGTATAAGTGTATACATGCATAAACACGTTCTTAACAAAATAAGGAGGAAATACTCAAGGCAATTATAGTCCTTGTTTCTGCAACAGGTCACGTGGTCATAGCTGGTATTGATGACTACCTTCTTCTACTATCCATTCTGTAT
This sequence comes from Gorilla gorilla gorilla, assembly GCF_029281585.2. NCBI lineage: Eukaryota > Metazoa > Chordata > Mammalia > Primates > Hominidae > Gorilla > Gorilla gorilla. The sequence continues at coordinate 62,933,553 of NC_073239.2, forward strand.
TCCCTTTGCCTTCAGCAAGCACCTCAGCAGGTCTTGATTTTTTTTTTTTTTTATCTATTGAAGTGACCCAAACCTTCATTCCTGAAGGGTCTGGGCCATTTTCAGTCCTATCTGGATTGGGTTGCTGTAGTTTCCCATTGACCTTAATCATAGGGCATGGTAATACTAAGAGACTTCCTAAAGCATCTCTGGTATTCCGTGCATACTCTTCCTTACCTCCACTGTGGAGTAGCAGACTGATTTCATCTTGATAGTTGGGGTCAATTACCCCAGCCAATACTGTAACTCCATTCTTTGTCTGTTGACTTAGAGGTAGGAGGAGCCCAAAGTGGTGAAGTGCCAATCTTAACTTCCAGTTTAACTGAATCATTGTTCTGTCACCTGGTGGCAGCATTCCTCCCTCTGGAGCTAAGACTTCTAGGCCAGCAGCACATAATGTTGTGGGAACAGGAAGCAAAAATTTTGCTAGTGGGTTACTAGGGGTGATGGTGAGTGGTGCCACTTTCATTTCCACCCTTTGATTCCTAGGCTTATGAATCCTGGCTATGGGAGAAACAGTAGCATATATTGGATACTGATTCAGAGCATACACAGCCTTCTGGAGAACTTTGTGCCAGCTCTTCAAAGGATGGTCACCTAGTTGGCATTATAATTGTGATTTCAAAAGGCAATTCCACTGTGTTATCAATCCAGCTGCTTCAGGATGATGGGGAACATGGCAAGACCAGTAAATTCCATGAGCATGAGGCCACTGCCACACTTCTTAGCTGTAAAGTGAGTGCCTTGGTCAGAGGCAATATTCTGTGAAATACCATGATGTTGGATAAGGCATTCCCTGAATCGACAGATGGTAGTCTTGGCAGAAGCATTGTCTGCAGGATAGGCAAACCCATATCCGGAGTAAGCATCTATTCGGGTCAGGACAGATCACTGCCCTTTTCATGAAGGAAGAGGACCAATATATCAACCTGTTACCAAGTAACTGGCTTATCACCCCAAGGAATGGTGCCGTATCGAAGGCTCAGTGTTTGTTTCTGCTGCTGGCAAATTGGGCGCTCAGCAGTGTCTGTAGCCAGGTCAGCCTTGGTGAGTGGAAGTCCATGTTGCTGAATCCATGTGTAACCTCCATCGCTGCCACCATGGCCACTTTGTTCATGGGCTCATTGGATGATGACAGGAGTGGCTGGGGAAGGAGCCTGGGGAAGGAGGCTGAGTGGGTCATCCCATCCACCTGATTATTAAAATCCTCCTCTGCTGAAGTCACCCTTTTGTGAGCATTCACATGAGATACAAATATCTTAACAGGTTTTGACCATTCAGAGAGGTCCATCCACATGCCTCTCCAAATTTCTTTGTCATCGATTTTCCAATCATGCTTCCTCCAAGTCCCTGACCATCCAGTCAAACCACTGGCTACAGCCCATGAATCAATATATAATTGCACATATGGCCATTTTTTCTTTTAAGCAACGTGCACAACCAGGTGCACTGCTCAAAGTTTTGCCCACTGGGAAGATTTCCCTTTGAAAGTTTTCCTAGAAAGAGGCTGTAGTGCTGCAGCTGTCCACATTTGGGTGGTGCTTGCATATTGTGCAGAAGCATCTGTAAACCAGGCTCCAGTCTTCTCTTCCTCTGTCAACTGATCATAAGGAACTCCACATGGGGCCATCAGTGCAGGCTGGGGGAGAGAAAGCAGGGTGGCAGGAGTGGGGATCATGGACATTTGAGCCACTTGCTCATGTAACTCATCTGTGGCCTCAGGCCCTGCTCGAGCCCAATCACATATATGCCACTTCCATTTGATGATGGAATGCTGCTGTGCATGCCTCACTTTATGGCCAGTTGGGTCAGAAAGCACCCAGTTCATGACAGGCAGTTCAGGTGGCATGGTGATTTGATGACCCATAGACAAACATTCAGTTTCTACCAAAGCCTAGTAACAGTCCAAGAGCTCTTTCTCAAAAGAAGAGTAGTTATCTGCAGAAGATGGCAGGAACTTGCTCAAAAATCCTGGAGACCTTTACTGTGATTAACCTATGGGGGCCTGCCAGAGGCTCCAGACAGCATCCCTATCTGCCACTCACACCTCAAACACCATTGGATCTGCTGGGTCATATGGCCCAAGTGGCAGAGCAGCTTGCATAGCAGTCTGGACCTGTTGCGGAGCCTTCTCCTGTTCTAGACCCCACTCAAAACTGGCAGCCTTATGGGTCACATGATAAATGGGCCAGAGTAACACACCCAAATGAGAAATGTGTTGCCTCCAAAATCCAAGTAGGCCCACTAGGCATTGTATCCCTTTCTTGGTTGTAGGAGGGATCAAATGCAGCAACTTATTTTTCACCCTGGCAGTAATATCTTGACAGGCCCCACACCACTGGACATTTTACTGAGGTAAAGTTCCCTGAATTTTAGTTGGATTTATTTCCCATCCTCTGACATTCAAATGTCTCACCAATAAGTCCAGTGTGTTTACTACTTCTTGCTTACTGGATTCAATCAGCCTAATGTCAACAATGTAATGAACCAGTGTGATATCTTGTGGAAGTGAAAAGCGATCAAGATCTTTACAAACCAGATTATGGCAGAAAGCCAGAGAGTCCATATACCCCTGAGGATATTGCTGGCCTTCCCAGCTGAAGGCAAATTGCTTCTGATGTGCCTTATGGATAGGAATGGAGTGAAAGGCATTTGTCAAATCAGTGGCTGCACACCAGGTACCAGGAGATGTGCTGATTTTCTCAAGCAATGAAACCACATCTGGTACAGCAGCTGCAATTGGAGTCACAGCTTGGTTAAGCTTACAATAATCCACTGTCATTCTCCATGATCCATCTGTCTTCTGCACAGGCCAAATAGAAGAAGTAAATGGAGATGTGGTGAGAATCACCACCCCTGCATCTTTCAAGTCCTTATTGGTGGCACTAATCTCTGCAATCCCTCCAGGGATGCAATATTGTTTTTGATTTACTATTTTTCTAGGTACAGGCAGCTCTAATGGCTTCCATTTGGCCTCTCCCATCATAATAACCCTCACTCTACCAATCATGGAGCCAATGTGGGGGTTCCACCAGCTGCTAGTATGTCTATGACAATTATGCCTTTTGGCACTTGGGAAATGACCACAGGATGAGTCTGGGGATCCACTGGACCCACTGTAAGTCAGACTTGAGCTAATATTCCATTAATTACCTGACCTCCATAAACCCCCCTACTTTAACTGGAGGACCACAATGACATTTTGGTTCCCTGGAATTATCAGCTTAGAGCCAGTGTCTAGTAGTCCCCTAAAGGTCTGATCATTTTCCTTTTCCAAATGCACAGTTACCCTGGTAAAAGTCCAGAGGTCTCCTTGGGGAAGGATGGGAGAAAGATTAACAGCATAACTTGTCAATAGGGTAGTGGGGTCCTTCCTCAAGAGTACCAGGCCTCCCCTTCGTTCAAAGGGTTCTGGGTCTGTAAACTGGTTCAAATCTGGAAATCGATTGAGGGGCCGTGATCCTCTGTTTTTGTAATTCAAATTAGTCTTTTGTCCATTCAACTTGGAAGTTTTCTGCTTATATAAATTAAGAATGTAGTAGGCTTCCTATCAATTTTACTTCTAGGAACACTATGATTAGCCAATGCCAGAGCTCTACCTGAGTCAGACAATTCTGATTGCTGCTTTGCCTCTGATGTCCATTACAATAAGTATGCCCACCTTGCCTTTGATGGTTGAGTGCCACCACTTGGCCCCTGCTACCTCAGGATGCAATTATTCCCATTGCATTTATGTTTTCCAATTGAGCCACTATGGTTCCCACTGTAAGATCTAGCATACAGAGAAAAGCAATCACAGAACTCTAAGGCAGCAGATGCTCCCCTCACAAATCTGTTTTACAAGGTATTGGTGAAGGGTGTGACTTCTGGGCCCTCCCAATTGGGATGAGTAGGTCTAAAGTGACTAATCCACTCTAGCATTACTATCTCCCTAAGCCTTTGGATCCATTCCTCTACATTATTTTATTTATTTATTTATTTTTTTAGTATTTATCACTGTGTCATTTTTTTTTATTATACTTTAAGTTTTAGGGTACATGTGCACATTGTGCAGGTTAGTTACATATGTATACACGTGCCATGCTGGTGCGCTGCACCCACTAACTCGTCATCTAGCATTAGGTATATCTCCCAATGCTATCCCTCCCCCCTCCCCCCACCCCACAACAGTCCCCAGAGTGTGATATTCCCCTTCCTGTGTCTATGTGATCTCATTGTTCAATTCCCACCTATGAGTGAGAATATGCGGTGTTTGGTTTTTTGTTCTTGTGATAGTTTACTGAGAATGATTTCCAATTTCATCCATGTCCCTACAAAGGACATGAACTCATCATTTTTTATGGCTGCATAGTATTCCATGGTGTATATGTGCCACATTTTCTTAATCCAGTCTATCATTGTTGGACATTTGGGTTGGTTCCAAGTCTTTGCTATTGTGAATAATGCCGCAATAAACATACGTGTGCATGTGTCTTTATAGCAGCATGATTTATAGTCCTTTGGGTATATACCCAGTAATGGGATGGCTGGGTCAAATGGTATTTCTAGTTCTAGATCCCTGAGGAATCGCCAAACTGACTTCCACAATGGTTGAACTAGTTTACAGTCCCACCAACAGTGTAAAAGTGTTCCTATTTCTCCACATCCTCTCCAGCACCTGTTGTTTCCTGACTTTTTAATGATTGCCATTCTAACTGGTGTGAGATGATATCTCATAGTGGTTTTGATTTGCATTTCTCTGATGGCCAGGGATGATGAGCATTTTTTCATGTGTTTTTTGGCTGCATAAATGTCTTCTTTTGAGAAGTGTCTGTTCATGTCCTTCGCCCACTTTTTGATGGGGTTGTTTGTTTTTTTCTTGTAAATTTGTTTGAGTTCATTGTAGATTCTGGATATTAGCCCTTTGTCAGATGAGTAGGTTGCAAAAATTTTCTCCCATTTTGTAGGTTGCCTGTTCACTCTGATGGTAGTTTCTTTTGCTGTGCAGAAGCTCTTTAGTTTAATTAGATCCCATTTGTCAATTTTGTCTTTTGTTGCCATTGCTTTTGGTGTTTTGGACATGAAGTCCTTGCCCACGCCTATGTCCTGAATGGTAATGCCTAGGTTTTCTTCTAGGGTTTTTATGGTTTTAGGTCTAACGTTTAAATCTTTAATCCATCTTGAATTGATTTTTGTATAAGGTGTAAGGAAGGGATACAGTTTCAGCTTTCTACATATGGCTAGCCAGTTTTCCCAGCACCATTTATTAAATAGGGAATCCTTTCCCCATTGCTTGTTTTTCTCAGGTTTGTCAAAGATTAGATAGTTGTAGGTATGCGGCGTTATTTCTGAGGGCTCTGTTCTGTTCCACTGATCTATATCTCTGTTTTGGTACCACTACCATGCTGTTTTGGTTACTGTAGCCTTGTAGTATAGTTTGAAGTCAGGTAGTGTGATGCCTCCAACTTTGTTCTTTTGGCTTAGGATTGACTTGGCGATGCAGGCTGTTTTTTGGTTCCATATGAACTTTAAAGTAGTTTTTTCCAATTCTGTGAAGAAAGTCATTGGTAGCTTGATGGGGATGGCATTGAATCTGTAAATGACCTTGGGCAGTATGGTCATTTTCACGGTATTGATTCTTCCTACCCATGAGCATGGAATGTTCTTCCATTTGTTTGTATCCTCTTTTATTTCCTTGAGCAGTGGTTTGTAGTTCTCCTTGAAGAGGTCCTTCACATCCCTTGTAAGTTGGATTCCTAGGTATTTTATTCTCTTTGAAGCAATTGTGAATGGGAGTTCACTCATGATTTGGCTCTCTGTTTGTCTGTTGTTGGTGTATAAGAATGCTTGTGATTTTTGTATATTGATTTTGTATCCTGAGACTTTGCTGAAGTTGCTTATCAGCTTAAGGAGATTTTGGGCTGAGACAATGGGGTTTTCTAGATATACAATCATGCCGTCTGCAAACAGGGACAATTTGACTTCCTCTTTTCCTAATTGAATACCCTTTATTTCCTTCTCCTGCCTCATTGCCCTGGCCAGAACTTCCAACACTATGTTGAATAGGAGTGGTGAGAGAGGGCATCCCTGTCTTGTGCCAGTTTTCAAAGGGAATGCTTCCAGTTTTTGCCCATTCAGTATGATATTTGCTGTGGGTTTGTCATACATAGCTCTTATTATTTTGAAATACGTCCCATCAATACCTAATTTCTTGAGAGTTTTTAGCATGAAGGGTTGTTGAATTTTGTCAAAGTCTTTTTCTGCATCTATTGAGATAATCATGTGGTTTTTGTCTTTGGCTCTGTTTATATGCTGGATTACATTTATTGATTTGTGTATATTGAACCAGCCTTGCATCCCAGGGATGAAGCCCACTTGATCATGGTGGATAAGCTTTTTGATGTGCTGCTGGATTCGGTTTGCCAGTATTTTATTGAGGATTTTTGCATCAATGTTCATCAAGGATATTGGTCTAAAATTCTCTTTTTTGGTTGTGTCTCTGCCCGGCTTTGGTATCAGAATGATGCTGGCCTCATAAAATGAGTTAGGGAGGATTCCCTCTTTTTCTATTGATTGGAATAGTTTCCGAAGGAATGGTACCAGTTCCTCCTTGTACCTCTGGTAGAATTCGGCTGTGAATCCATCTGGTCCTGGACTCTTTTTGGTTGGTAAACTATTGATTATTGCCACAATTTCAGCTCCTGTTATTGGTCTATTCAGAGATTCAACTTCTTCCTGGTTTAGTCTTGGGAGAGTGTATGTGTCGAGGAATGTATCCATTTCTTCTAGATTTTCTAGTTTATTTGCGTAGAGGTGTTTGTAGTATTCTCTGATGGTAGTTTGTATTTCTGTGGGATCGGTGGTGATATCCCCTTTATCATTTTTTATTGTGTGTATTTGATTCTTCTCTCTTTTTTTCTTTATTAGTCTTGCTAGCGGTCTATCAATTTTGTTGATCCTTTCAAAAAACCAGCTCCTGGATTCATTGATTTTTTGAAGGGTTTTTTGTGTCTCTATTTCCTTCAGTTCTGCTCTGATTTTAGTTATTTCTTGCCTTCTGCTAGCTTTTGAATGTGTTTGCTCTTGCTTTTCTAGTTCTTTTAATTGTGATGTTAGGGTGTCAATTTTGGATCTTTCCTGCTTTCTCTTGTGGGCATTTAGTGCTATAAATTTCCCTCTACACACTGCTTTGAATGCATCCCAGAGATTCTGGTATGTTGTGTCTTTGTTCTCGTTGGTTTCAAAGAACATCTTTATTTCTGCCTTCATTTCTTTATGTACCCAGTAGTCATTCAGGAGCAGGTTGTTCAGTTTCCATGTAGTTGAGCGGCTTTGAGTGAGATTTTTAATCCTGAGTTCTAGTTTGATTGCACTGTGGTCTGAGAGATAGTTTGTTATAATCTCTGTTCTTTTACATTTGCTGAGGAGAGCTTTACTTCCAACTATGTGGTCAATTTTGGAATAGGTGTGGTGTGGTGCTGACAAAAATGTATATTCTGTTGATTTGGGGTGGAGAGTTCTGTAGATGTCTATTAGGTCCCCTTGGTGCAGAGCTGAGTTCAATTCCTGGGTATCCTTGTTGACTTTCTGTCTCGTTGATCTGTCTAATGTTGACAGTGGGGTGTTAAAGTCTCCCATTATTAATGTGTGGGAGTCTAAGTCTCTTTGTAGGTCACTTAGGACTTGCTTTATGAATCTGGGTGCTCCTGTATTGGGTGCATATATATTTAGGATAGTTAGCTCCTCTTGTTGAATTGATCCCTTTACCATTATGTAATGGCCTTCTTTGTCTCTTTTGATCTTTGTTGGTTTAAAGTCTGTTTTATCAGAGACTAGGATTGCAACCCCTGCCTTTTTTTGTTTTCCATTTGCTTGGTAGATCTTCCTCCATCCTTTTATTTTGAGCCTATGTGTGTCTCTGCACGTGAGATGGCTTTCCTGAATACAGCACACTGATGGGTCTTGACTCTTTCTCCAACTTGCCAGTCTGTGTCTTTTAATTGGAGAATTTAGTCCATTTACATTTAAAGTTAATATTGTTATGTGTGAATTTGATCCTGTCATTATGATGTTAGCTGGTGATTTTGCTCATTAGTTGATGCAGTTTCTTCCTAGTCTCGATGGTCTTTACATTTTGGCATGATTTTGCAGTGGCTGGTACCGGTTGTTCCTTTCCATGTTTAGAGCTTCCTTCAGGAGCTCTTTTAGGGCAGGCCTGGTGGTGACAAAATCTCTCAGCATTTGCTTGTCTGTAAAGTATTTTATTCCTCCTCCAGTTATGAAGCTTAGTTTGGCTGGATATGAAATTCTGGGTTGAAAATTCTTTTCTTTAAGAATGTTGAATATTGGCCTCCACTCTCTTCTGGCTTGTAGGGTTTCTGCCGAGAAATCCGCTGTTAGTCTGATGGGCTTCCCTTTGAGGGTAACCCGACCTTTCTCTCTGGCTGCCCTTAACATTTTTTCCTTCATTTCAACTTTGGTGAATCTGACAATTATGTGTGTTGGAGTTGCTCTTCTCGAGGAGTATCTTTGTGGCGTTCTCTGTATTTCCTGAATCTGAATGTTGGCCTGCCTTGCTAGATTGGGGAAGTTTTCCTGGATAATATCCTGCAGAGTGTTTTCCAACTTGGTTCCATTCTCTGCATCACTTTCAGGTACACCAATCAGACATAGATTTGGTCTTTTCACATAGTCCCATATTTCTTGGAGGCTTTGCTCATTTCTTTTTATTCTTTTTTCTCTAGACTTCCCTTCTCGCTTCATTTCATTCATTTCATCTTCCATTGCTGATACCCTTTCTTCCAGTTGATCACATCGGCTCCTGAGGCTTCTGCATTCTTCACGTAGTTCTCGAGCCTTGGTTTTCATCTTCATCAGCTCCTTTAAGCACTTCTCTGTATTGGTTATTCTAGTTATACATTCTTCTAAATTTTTTTCAAAGTTTTCAACTTCTTTGCCTTTGGTTTGAATGTCCTCCCGTAGCTCAGAGTAATTTGATCGTCTGAGGCCTTCTTCTCTCAGCTCGTCAAAATCATTCTCCATCCAGCTTTGTTCCGTTGCTGGTGAGGAACTGCGTTCCTTTGCAGGAGGAGAGGCGCTCTGCGTTTTAGAGTTTCCAGTTTTTCTGTTCTGTTTTTTCCCCATCTTTGTGGTTTTATCTACTTTTGGTCTTTGATGATGGTGATGTACAGATAGGTTTTCGGTGTGGATGTCCGTTCTGTTTGTTAGTTTTCCTTCTAACAGACAGGACCCTCAGCTGCAGGTCTGTTGCAATACCCTGCCTTGTGAGGTGTCCGTGTGCCCCTGCTAGGGGGTGCCTCCCAGTTAGGCTGCTCGGGGGTCAGGGGTCAGGGACCCACTTGAGGAGGCAGTCTGCCCGTTCTCAGATCTCCAGCTGCGTGCTGGGAGAACCACTGCTCTCTTCAAAGCTGTCAGACAGGGACAATTAAGTCTGCAGAGGTTACTGCTATCTTTTTGTTTGTCTGTGCCCTGCCCCCAGAGGTGGAGCCTACAGAGGCAGGCAGGCCTCCTTGAGCTGTGGTGGGCTCCACCGAGTTCAAGCTTCCCGGCTGCTTTGTTTACCTAAGCAAGCCTGGGCAATGGCGGGCGCCCCTCCCCCAGCCTCGCTGCCGCCTTGCAGTTTGATCTCAGACTGCTGTGCTAGCAATCAGCGAGATTCCGTGGGCATAGGACCCTCCGAGCCAGGTGTGGGATATAGTCTCGTGGTGCGCCGTTTTTTAAGCCGGTCTGAAAAGCGCAATATTCGGGTGGGAGTGACCCGATTTTCCAGGTGCGTCCGTCACCCCTTTCTTTGACTCGGAAAGGGAACTCCCTGACCTTTTGCACTTCCCAGGTGAGGCAATGCCTCGCCCTGCTTTGGCTCGCGCACGGTGCGCGTACCCACTGGCCTGCGCCCACTGTCTGGCACTCCCTAGTGAGATGAACCCGGTACCTCAGATGGAAATGCAGAAATCACCGGTCTTCTGCGTCGCTCACGCTGGGAGCTGTAGACCGGAGCTGTTCCTATTCGGCCATCTTGGCTCCTCCTCCATTCCTCTACATTAAACCAAGGGAGATTGGCATTTCCAGCTAACTCACAGTGGGCCATCTTTTGATCCATGTTTCAGCTAACCAAGCAAATAAACTATTAGAACCTTTTTTTATCTCCATGAGCTGCAACATTAAATGTAGAATCCCTGTGTAGTGAGCCCATATTAATAAATTCAGCCTAACCCATCCTTATGTTCCTTCCACCATTATCCCACACCCTTAATATCCATTCCTATGCCTGTTCCCCAGATTTCTGCTTATATAAATTAGAAAACTCAAGCAGTTCTTTTGGAGTATAGCACACCTTGTGGGACATCCTCTGAACCTCACCCCTAGGGACCTGCCAGGACGTTAGTCAAGTTATAGGTCTAGAAGAAAACAGGGGTGTTAGGGGTGGGTCCTGAGGAGAATCAACATTGTTTTTTCTTGGCAATTGCCTCCAGGGAGGCCATCACTATTGCCTGAGGCAGTGCAAGGTTAATCTCCTCAGACAAAGATGAAAAGGCTGATGGCAGTGTGAGTTGGGGAGGGGATGTTGGCCACCACTAGGGATGGGGAAGCTGTTTCCTCTGGCAAAAAAGGGCTCATCAGAGTTTACAACCTCAGTGTCCCCGGTTTCATCAGGGTCCTCCCACACATCCCCATTCTAAGTTGCAGGATCCCATTATTTTCCAATAAGTGCCCTCACTTTAACAGTAGACATCTGGTGGACTGTGCATGCACCTTTTGTTGCAGGTCAGCACTCACATGATAAGAGCTTGTGTCTGATTTTCCACAATTTCAGCCTTTTGTCTACAGGAAATAAGACTCTCACTCAGGGCAGTCTTAGAAGACTTGAGCCTCAGTATGTGTTTCTGGACTCGGGAGTTAGAATCCCGGTGCTCATCCTTTTCTTTCATCACTTTGTCCAGTAAACTGAGGAGCACCCAACCAACTTCATTATATTTTTTGTTTCTCTACATGTGGTTAAAGTTATTATGTATAGAGTCACGAAACTCCTTGCCTTTCATGAGCAGTGAATAAGGAGTATCAAATGCATTTATTTTGCATAACTCTCTAAACAGTTCATGCCAAAGACCATCAGTGTTTTCCATACTATTAGAAGAAGGGTCCTTAACATTTTGGGCTTTAAATATATTAAGCAGCTAACTCCAGAAACTCCAAAACCAACTAAAGAAATCCATCCTTAAAATTCTGTTCCTCTAAAACCACTCCTGGTACCAAAATCTGTATTAGTCAGGGTTCTCTAAAGGGACAGAACTAATAGAATAGATGAATATATGAATGGGGAATTTATTAAGGAGAATTGTCTCACATGATCACAAGGTAAAGGCTGTCTGCCAGCTGAGGAGCCAGGAAGCCAATCTGAGTCCCAAAACCTCAAAAGTAGGGAATCTGGTAATGCAGCCTTCAGTCTATGGCCAAAGGTCTGACAGCCCCTGACAAATCACTGGTGTAAGTCCAAGAGTCCAAAAGCTGAAGAACTTGGAGTCTGATGTTCAAGAGCAGGAAGCATCCAGGACAGGAGGAAGATGGAGGCCAGAAGACTCAGGTCATTCTAACCTTTCCACACTCTTCTGCCTGCTTTTACCCTAGATGCACTGGCAGATAATTAGATGGTGCCCACCCAGATTGCAGATGGGTCTGTCTCTCCTAGTCCACTGACTCAAACATTGATCTCTTTTGGCAACACCCTCACAGACACACCCGGTAACAACAATTTGCATTTTTCAATCTGATCAAGTTGATACTCAATATTAATCATCACAGTACCCTTTGATCAACACCACCACATTCCCCATGCCCCATTAGCCTTTGTGAGTTTGATTGTTATCTATGTCACATGTAATTGAGATCATGCCACATTTGTTTTTCTGCTCCTGGCTTCTTTCAATTAGCAAAATGTTTTCCAGATTCATTCAGGTTGTCACAGAAATTCTTTCCATTTAAAGATGAATAGTATTCCATTGTGTATATGTACTACATGTTCTTTATTCAGTCATCCACTGATGGACACTTAAGTTGATTCCATACCTTGGCTATTGTGAACAGTGCTGCAATGAACAAGAAGTGCAGATATCTCTTTAACATACTGATGTAAAATCTTTTGGATGTATACTCAGAAATGAGATTATTGAATTAGTTGGTAATTCTATTTTTATTTTTTTTAGAAACTCCCATACAGTTTTCATAATGGCTGTGCTAACTCACATTTCCATCAACCGTGTACAAAAGTTTCTTTTTTTCTCATCTTCTCCAACACTTATCTTTATTTTTTGATAATAGCTATTGTGACAAGTGTAAAATAGTATCTCATTATAGTTTTAATGTGCATTTTCCTAGTGATTAGTGATGTATGTTTTCAAATACCTGTTGGTCATTTTTATGTCTTCTTTTGAGAAATGCCAATTGAAGTTTTTTGTCCATTTTTTAATCAGGTTGTTTTCTTGCTACTGAGTTGTTTGAGTTCCTTATATAATTGAGATATTAACCCCATATGAGATGTATGGTTTGCAAATATTTTTCCCAAATATGTAGGTTGTCAGTTAACTCTTAATTGTCTTTTTCAGCGTAGAAGTATTTTATTTTGATATAATCCCATTGTCTATTTTTGCTTTTGTTGGGAGACCTTTTGGGGTCCATTTAAAAAATCATTGCCTAGTCAAATGTTATCCAGCTTTTCCATTATATTTTTTTCTAGTAGTTTTACAGTTTCAGGTCTTACATTTAAGTTTGTAATCCATATTGCATGGATTTTTGTATATGGTGTGAGATAAGGGTCCAATTTTATTCTTCTGCATGTATCAAGTATTTCCAACATCATTTATTAAAGAGACGATCCTTCCACAATTGCGCATTTTTGGAAACTTTGTTGAAAATCAATTGTAAAGTCATGGGTTCATTTTTGAGTTCTCTATTTGTTTCATTGGCTGACGTGTCTATTTTTATGGCAATACCACATTGGTTTAATTACTGTAGCTTTGTAAAATAGTTTAAAATCAGGTAGTGTGATGCTCTGCTTTGTTATTTTCCTCAAGATTAGCTTGGCTGTTCAGGTTTTTTTGTGGTTCTATATGAATTGCAGGATCATTTCTTCAATTTCTGTGAACAGTTACTATAATTTTAGAAGGTATTGCATTGAATCTACAAATGTATGCTTTGAGTAGCAATGACATTTCAACCACATTAATTCTTGCAATTAACAAACATGAAATAACTTTTCATTTATTTGTGTTATTGTCTTCAATTTCCTTCCTTAATGTTTTATAGATTTTAGTGTATAGATCTTTCACCTCCTTGGTTAGATTTATTCCTAAGTATCCTCTTTTTATGTAGCTATTGTAAATGAGAGATTGTTTTCATAATTTCTTTTTTGGATAGTTTGCTGTTAGTATATAGGACATCAATTATTTTTGTGTGTTGATTTCATATTCTCCAACTTTATTTAATTTATCATGTCATCATTTTTTGTGGAGTATTTAGGGTTTTCTATATATAAGATCATGTCATCTCCAAACAGGGACTATTTAGTTTTCCTTTCCAATTGGAATACTCTTATTTGTTTTCCTCACCTAATTGCTCTGGTAAGATCTTCCAATACTATATTGAATAGAAGCGGTGAGGGTAGGCATAATTATCTTATTCCTTTGAGGAAAACATTTCCACTTTTTACTATTGTGCTTAATATCAGCTGAGGGCTTGTCATATATATCCTTCACTGTGTTGAGATACATTTCTTTTGTACCTAGTTGGTTGAGAGTACTTATCATGAAAAGATGTTGAAATTTGTCAAATCCTTTACTGAATCTTTTGAAATGATCATATGGTTTTTCTTCATTTTGTTAATGTGATGTATCACATTTATTGATTTGTGTATATTGAGCCATTCTTCTACCCCAGGAATAAATCCCACTGGATCATGGTGAACGATCCTTTTAATACGCTATTGAATTTTGTTTGCTTATATTTTGTTAAGAATTTCCGTAGCAAAAAAGGCTACATGTTCAGCAGCAATACTGGCCTGTAATTTTTTTTTCTTGTAATGTCCTTATCTGGCTTTGCAATCAGGGTAATTCTGGCATTATAGAAAAGAGTTTGGAAGTGTTTCCTCATCTCCAATATATTGGAAGAGTTTGAGAAGGATTGTTTGGTAGAATTTAGCAGTAAAGCCATCTGGTCCTGGGCTTCTCTTTTATTAGACACTTTTTATTACTCATTCAATCTCTTTACTCATTGAACTATTCAGATTTGGTATTTCTTTTATATTCAGTCTTGGTAGATTGTGTGTGCCTAGGAATTTGTGTATGTCTTTCAGGTTATTCAGTTTGTTGAGTATAATTATAATCACAATAATTGCTTATGATTCTTTATATTGTTATAGTATCATTTTTAATGTCTTCTGTTTCATTTCTGGTTTTGTTTATTTGAGTATTATTTTTTTCTTAATCTAGCTAAGAGTTTGTCAGTTTTGTTTTTCTTTTCAAAAATCCAACTGTTAGTCTTCTTAATATTTTCTATATTTTTTCTAGTCTCTATTTCTATTCTGATCTTCATTTCTTTTCTTCTACAAACTTTAGTCCTATTATTTTTCCTCATTTTCTTGTTCCTTATACTTAATGTTAGCTTGTTTATTTGAGACCTCTCTTCTTTTTAAATAGAGGTGTTTTGGGTATAAACTTTCCTGTTAGAACTACTTTTATTTCATCTGTATTAGTCCATTCTCATACTGCTATAAGAGCTTCCCTGAGACTGGGTAATTTATAAAGGAAAGAGGTTTAATTGCCACAGTTCCACCTGGCTGAGGAAGCCTCAGGAAACTTACAATAATGGCAGAAAACAAAGCAGGCATGTCTTACATGGCAGCAGGCAAGAGAGAGGGAGTAAATGAAAGAGAAACTTCCAAATACTTATAAAACCATCAGATCTTGTGAGGACTCACTATCATGAGAACAGCATGGGGGAAACTGCCCCCATGATCCAATCACCTCCTATCAGTTCTCTTCCTCAACATCTAGGAATTACAATTCAAGTGGAGTTTGGGCAGAAACAGAAAACCTAACCATATCAGCATCCCATAAGTTTTGGTATGTTGTGTTACCATTTTTATTTTTCTCATGATATTTTTAATTGTCTTTTTATTTCTCTTTACTCATGGATTTTTCAGGAGCATATTTTTAAATTTGTATCTGTGAATTTCTCAAGATTTCTCCTCTTACTTTTTTTCATGGCATTGTGATTGCAAAAGATAATTGATCATAACAGATTTTGTCATTTTAATTTTTTCAGACTTGTTTTGTGGCCTAACATGTGATCTGTCTTGGAGAACATTGCCTGAAAAGGTATATTCTGTTGCTGTTTGATGGAATGTTCTGTGTATGTCCTTTAGGTCAATTTGATCTAAAATGTAGCCAAAGACCAATATTTTCCTATCAATGTTCAGTCTAGATCATCTTTCCGTCATTGAAAGTGGATACTGAAGTTCTCTACTATTATTGTATTGCAGTTTATCTCTACCTCAGATTGTTTGTTTTATATGTTTAGATACTCTGATATTGGGTACATATATATTTATAACTATTATATCGTCTGGATGAGTTGTCTTCTATTAGCAATATATAATAACCTTCTTTGACACTGTTTATTTTTTGTCTCAACATCTATTTTGTCTGATGTAAGTATAGTTAATCCTGTTCTCTTTTTATTTTTACTTATGTAGAATTTTTTTTTCATTCTTCACTTTCAGTCTATGTGTGTTCTTAAAATTGAGGCAGGTCTCTTGTAGGCAGAATATATTTGGATATTTTTTAAAAAATCCATTCAGTCACTGTGTCTTTTCGTTAGATTATTTAATTCATTTATTTAATACATTCTAGGCTATTGATAGGTAAAAAATACTGTCGTTATTTACTTTGTCTTTCTGGTTGTTTTATAGATGTTTTGTTCCTTCCTCTCTTGCCATCTTACTTTGTGACTTGATGCTTATCTGTACTGGCATGCTTTTAATACTTTTGTGCATCTACTATAGATTTCTATTTTGTGGTTATCATGAAGTTTATATAAAATATTTTATAACAGGTTATTTCAAGCTAATGTTGTTCCATCATTCCCATAGGCTTTCTTCATTCTTTTTCAACTTAACTTCTATAGCACACAAGCATTCTACACTTTTGACCCCTATTCTATGTTTTTGTTGTTAAAATTCACGTCTGTTTATATTTGGTATTTCTTAACAGTTTAGCTATAGTTGTTTTTGATAGTTTTGTCTTTTAATCTTTGTGCTAGAGATAAACTTGCTTTACAGTCCTAGAGTATTTTTAATATGAACTTGTTTTACTTATACCATTACAAATTGTGCTTTTATATGCTTAATGTTATTAGTTAGCAGCCTTTTGTTTTAGTTTAAATAATTCCCTTTTATAATTCCTCTTAGGTAGGCCTAGTGGTGACTAACTTCCTTCACCTTTGTTCTTTAGGGAAAGTTTTTATTTCTATCTCGTTTATGAAGGATAGTTTTGCTGGGGAAAGCATTCTTGTTTTTCATTTTTGTTTTTTCCTCCTCCAGCACCTTGAATATATCATCATACTCTGTCCTGGACTGCATGGTTTCTGCTTATGAATTTACTGATAGCCATATTGAGATTCTCTTATATGTGATGTATTTCTTGTCTCCTGTTGCTCTCATAATTTTTTCTTTGTCTTTAATTTTTGATAGTTTGATTATCATGTATCTTAATAAACTCCTCTTTGGATTGAAATTGGAGACCTCTGTACTTCTTGTACCTTGATGTTTGCATCTTTCTTCAGATTTGAGAATTTTTCAGCCATTGTTTCTTTAAACATACTTTCTGGTCCTTTTTCTTTCCTCATTCTGCAATTCGTATTACAAAAATGTTAGTCCTGTTAATGTTGATCTGTCATTCCCATAGGCTTTCTTTATTCTTTTTCATAGTTTTTGTTTGTTTTCTGACTGGATAATTTCAAATATTCTGTCCTTGAGCTCACTGTTTTTTTTTCTTTGATTTGATCATGTCATCTATTGAAGTTTTCTATTGATTTTTTTAAACTTTTAATCATTGTATTCTTCATCTCTAGGATTTCTATTTTTTCTGTTTCTACCTTTTTGGTTTGTTTGTATATTGTTTTCCAAGTTTCATTTAATTTGCTATCCATATATTCTTGTAGCTCATTGATATTCTTTAAGGGAATCATTCTGAATTATCTGTCAGTCATTTTATAGATCTCCATTTCCTCAGGGGTTATTATTGGAGCTTTATTAGTTTCTTTTGGAGGTGTCATGATTCCCTGATTCTTCACAATCTTTGTGTCCTTGTGTTGGTTTCTGTGTATTTAGGTAAACAGCCACTTCTTCCAGCTTTTCCAGGTGTTTTTTGGCAGGAATAGACCTTTAATACTTAGTTTAGCCTGTGATTCTGAGCAAGTGAATTGGTAAGAACCCCATGTAGGCAGGGCTTCCTGTCATATTCTTTAGTTAATAGGGTTGCTGCCTTTGCTCTGAGGTTAAAGATGTCTGCTGGTTGGCCTCCATTGCCTGGCAAAACTACTGGCTTGGCTTTTCAAGTGGTAGAGCTGCTAGCTTGGAACCACAATCATAACTGATTGGGCAGGATTTCAGGGTATATTCCTTGGCTGAATGGTAACACTATTTGTGATTCACACTTGGGCAAGTCTGCAGGATGGGTTTGAGTTCTGACAGAGTCATTGCTTAAAATATATGGGTCTAGAGACTATTAGTTATAGGAATAAATGGTTGAGGCTTGTCTCCCTGCCTGGATGGGGCCTTGGAATGGGCTTTGAGTCTGGGCATAGCTTCTGTTTGGACTCCTGGGTTACGCAGCTCCAACCCTATGCTCCATAGAAAGGTGTTTTGGTTGTATCTCTTTGCCTGAGTGGGCAATTGGAGGCTTAGCCATGCTGCTGTTTAGACTCCTGGGTTGGGCAGGTTTATCTCCTAAACTCCACAGAAATTCAACGTTGTGGACATTTTCTTGCCTAAGCAGGACCTTGAGGTGGGCTCTGAGGCTTTGCTGGGAATGTCTATCCCTCATGCTCTGCTTATGGACATGGAGGCTGCTATCTCTCTGCCTGGGTGGGGCCTTAGAATGGGTTCTGAGGCTGGACATAGACGCTGGCCATCCAAGGATCCAAACAAGTTTAAACTTCCCACTGCATCTCTGGGAGTGACAAGTTTGGCTTTGTGGGTCTATGCCTTTGGCTGGTATCTATGATAGGATGCTACAGCTAGCAGAAATACATAGCTGCCACCAAGATCTGCATGCTGGTTACTCAAGCTCCACTTTCTTTATATCTACCTGACCCCTGGTGCTATAGCCCTGCGGTCACCGGCAGTGTTCCTTGCGATCCAAGACAGGAGTGGGCTTCCTAGAAAGTATCTCAAAATGCTAGGGAAGCTAGATATCCACCTCCAATTTTCTTTTCCCACTGTAGAAGCTGTGGGACCAAGGGGTTCTTCTTTTGTGTCACTGTGCCTACTTGGAAATGAGAAGGAGTAACACAGCCATAGTGAGACTGTTTCTCTTACCCTTCTAATGAGGCTTTTATGAGGTTAGGCGGTTCACATTTCCAAGCCTTAGGGTTTTCACAAAGGTGTTCTTGTCTGTAGATGGTCCCTACTTGAATTTTCTGTGGGGAATGGTAAGTCCTGAGACCTTCCATTCTTATTGCTGATGTCTATTTCTGTTTCATTCTTTTGAATGTTTTCATTATTCTTCTCAATTACCCTTATTACATTTTTAGTCAAACCTTCTTTACTCTTATAATTTATTATTCATTTTTAAAATCTGAGATAATTTTGCTTTTTGATTATTGAATTTAGGTCTTATGAATAATTTCACATCTTTCGGTTTTATCCATCTCTTTATAGTTTTTTTACAAATATGTGCATTAAGATTTGTTTTAAAAATACAAATGCTTGTTCCACGATATTTAATTCAGGTTGCAGTGTTGTATTACATTTTTCCTTTGTTTTATGGTTGATTTTGAGAGGAGAATTTTTATCTACAAAAATATTTTTTCTCATTTTCTTTCTTTTTACAGTGAATTTATATGGATGTTATCTGCCATTTTCTGTTCTTTTGAAATATCGTATTTCCTGAATCACCAGTAATAGGTGACAGAGGCTAGGTAGGAATAAGGAGTTAGAGGGTCTTTACATGTCTTTTAGTTCAACATTTCCTATTCCTTTGGCATGAGGAAGTTTAGGTTTTTTAATATATGGGCCTTTTTAAGGTGTCTGCTGATTTTGTGATTGTCTTTTGTTTTGGTAGAATCTTCAAATTCTGCTGCTTGTGTCTCTGTTCCACTTCTCTGTGGAATATCTAAAGTATACGTCCTCTTTATTTGGGTTTTCCCTCTTTTTCTTAGAAAGCAGTATCCTCCTAAGACTGTTGTCCCAATGCATTTTTAAGCCTCGTACTTTTAATTCCATTATAGCCAGTTTTCTGAACCAACAGGTCTCAGGTTGCTCTCAGTATTTCCTCCCAAAAGGGGAAGGCCTCTTTTTGATGATAGTAATTTTTATTTATCTTCTTTTACCCCAACATCTGCAGAGTTTTCTCCTATTCTTTGTATCGTGTTTGCCTGACTTTCCGGTACTTCCTGGACTCTGGAGCTGGCTCTGCTGGTATAAGATATTTATTTTTCTATGTACATGCAAATTAAGTTTTACAACATGTTCTGTCTTCTTACACTGTAGACATGGATTATAAGGGTTCTGTTTGCAGTCTTTATTGAATAATATGGTTTCTAAATTGTATGAAGTGATTTAGATTCAGGTGGCCATTTTTATTTATCAGAAACATGCATTCCCCTCCCATACATATTAATACTTTTTAGAAAAAGAACATTAGAGCATGAAAATTTCTGATATTAGGGAACTAAGCCAGATAAGTCATAAAGAATCAAGATACTTAATGGTCTTTAAATAAAAGGTTTGGTATCTTAAGAACATCTCAGAAAATTTCATTTAGTGTATATACTATTCTTAGAGAATGCCACCGACATAAATCGAAGTTCGGCATGGTTGAATACATAAAACAATACTGAAAGATCAATTTTGAAAGATGTTTTTGGGTCTGAAGCAGCCTACAAAGTGCAGCTGGCTAGTCATGTGGGGAAAAATAAGAGGAAGTAATTTATCTTTGTTAATAACTGAGGAACAGTAAATGCACACTTGAACTTGGTGCCCCTGTGGATGATACTTGGTACTGCTATATTAAGAAGGAAGATTTTTTTTTTCTCTTGGGTTCAATCAAGCTAGGAAGAATAAGGTTTTAAGTTCTCTCAGCTTCGAGCAGTCCAGTAGGGAAAAACTAAGATTATGTCTCATTACTGTGAATCTTATTTTTTTTTAGTAAAATTATCAGAGGGAATTAAAATGCTTGAAAACTGAAAGGGATAAATGATGTGGCTTTTCTTGAAAGAATAATCATCCTTGTGATGCACATAATAATTTCACTGACCAAAAATAAATCAGTGTATTTTTCAGCTTTCTTAAGTGACTTTAAAAATATCACCAAACTTTAATGTGCCATTTTATTGTAATAGTTATATCAGTTGAAAATACAACATTGTAATATGTGTACCTTTGACATTTGAGAAATGGAATGATTTAAGATATTGAAAGAGTTTCTGTTTAATTTATGCCTAATCTTCCATAAAAACCTGTAGCAAATGCTAAATATGAAATATTTTCTATATAACTAAGGCTAAATATGTTTAGTATCATCACTTCTACTTAACATTCTACTGGAAGTTTTATCTAGTACAGTAGGCAAGTGAAATAATACAAACATGAAAATAATTTAAAGATGAGACAAATGAAGCTTATAAAAGTTAAGCAACTTATCAGTGGTCACAAAACTAGTAAATTGTAAAGCAGTATTCAAATACGGATGTTGGGTGGAGGGGTATTTATCTTGGGAGGATTCTTAACCTCTAGAATGTTGGGACTATCAGGAAAAAGACAACTTCTTATTAAGACTAATAGCTAGGTAACAGTGAATTGCCAGTAATAATATGGATGGTTCCTGACTTCCAGTGGTTCAAGTTATGAGTTTTGGACTTTACAGTGGTGCAACAAAATGATAAACATGCAATAAAAACTCTACTACAAATTTTGAATTTTTATCTTTTCCTGGAATATGCAGTAAGATACTCTCTCATGATGCTATGTAGCAGCAGAAACCTGTAGATCTGTTAGCCACTTGATCACAAGAGTAAACAACTGATACTCTACAGTGTGCTGTGTTTTGAGAAGATTTTGTGCAACTGCTGGCTAAGGAAAGTGTTCTGAGTATGTTTAAGGTAGGCTAAGCTAAGCTATAATGTTCGATAGCTTAGGTGTATTAAGTACCTTTTCAACTTAATATATTCAACTTGAGTTTATTGAGATGTAACCTCATTGTAAGTCAAGAATCATCTGTTACCTGTGTTTCCTATAAAAACTAAAATTATTTTCTAAAATAACCTTAAGCAGCCTTTTTTTTGTTTAATTTCTATACTTAGTAAACCTGTTGAAAACCTAGTTTTTGTTTTTAGGATACATGAATAGTCCTTAAAACTAATAGATTTATAATGAGGCACCAGAAAGCAATAAGAGGTAAATTATTCAAAAATATTAGATAGAGGCTAAGAAAGAGTTTAGGTCATGACCAATAAGTGCAGATTATCCGTTTTGAATGTCCCTAACTTAATTATGAATCGACAGCTGGACCAAAGATAGGTGCCCTGTTCTTCAAATAACTAAACATTGAAAGTGATGACTATGAACCTGGGTCTTCTAAACACATGAAAATTACGTAGAGGCAGGCGATAATTTTTCTCCTATGAAAAGTATCACAGGAGGGTTTGAATTGTATTTATGTGCAAGAATCTTTGATGCATACCATGACAGGCATAACTACATTCCACGATGCACGTAACTAGGCCAGACATATAGTCTCCAATCCCTTAGAGCAACAGTGGAGCTCCCTGTAGTAGGCAATTATAGCTTCATTTCTCCCTATGGGTGGGGATTTGCATTTTATCAAGAAATAAGACTTCACGGTGAATAGAAACAGGCTTGGTTCTTTTATTTATTTATATATTTAGAGATGGAGTTTTTTTCTTGTCGCCCAGGCTGGAGTGCAATGGCTTCATCTAGGCTCACTGCAACTTCTACCTCCCAGGTTCAAGCAATTCTCCTGCCTCAGCCCCCCGAGTAGCTGGGATTACAGGTATGCGCCACCACGCCCAGCTAATTTTTGTATTTTTAGTAGACAGAGTTTCACCATGTTGGCCAGCCTGGTCTCGAACTCTTGAGCTCAGGTGATCCACTCAACCTGCCTTGGCCTCCCAAAGTACTGGGATTACAGGCATGAGCCACCATGCCCAATCAGGCTTGGTTCTTTTAATAGGGAGTTTAAACTTGAGAAAGGCTAGATAGTCACATTAGGAAAAGCACTGTTCATGATAATAATTTTATCATATTTATAGGGCTGGAAGGTATGGAAGAAAAGAAATGCAATATGGAATCTTCTTGTGTATTTCCTCTGTTTTTAAGTTAGCCGGAAACTTTACTCCGTAGAATTTCTTTTAGGGAAAGACATAGAATTGCTGAGAGACACTGTCTTTAAAAACAAAACAAAACAAAACAACAACAAAAATCTTTAAAAAACTTAAAAAAAAAACTTCTAAAATGATTTATATCTGAAAAATTCTGATGCTCTGTGTTTATTTTACTTAAGTGTAAAGAATCTTTTCAGGGACATATTTTTTTATAGGATGTGGAGTTAAATTTAGATTTTCTAAAAGATGCAAGTAAAGGCTGTTGAGAGAATAAAAGAGTAAAAAGAGTGTGATTTCGTGCCATAAAATTTCCTATATTTAGAAAGATTGTGAGGTAGTTACACTGTGATCACAAAATACATCTATTCAGCTAAGATTTGAATAATTTTTTCTTGAAAGAAGAGTACAATTTTGAAAAGCTCAATAACCTTTAGTGTGGCTATCTATATAGCTATCTATATATAGCTATATATATATATAGACAGATAGCTATATATAGATAGCTATATCTATCTATAGATATAGATTTCCTTAGATTCTAAAACCTGAGGATGGGTTGCTACACACAATAGCATAGATGAATCTCTCTAACAGGATGTTGGGCAATTATGCAATTCTCCAAATAACATAAAGAATAGATTCCATTTATATAAAGCAAAAAGGCAGGCAAAATAAAATTAAATGTTTTAGGCAGTTACAACAGTGCTAAAATCATGAAAATCAAGGAAATGTTTATCTCAGAAGCCAGGACAGTGGTTAACCCTGGGCTAAAATAGGGGGTTGGGATTTGATAGGACAAAAGAGTGGGCTTTATTTATTTATTTATTTACTTATTTATTTTTGAGACAGAGTCTTGTTCTGTTGCCAAGGCTGGAGTGCAGTGGTGAGGTTTCTGCTCACTGCAACCTCGATCTCTCGGGTTCAAGCAATTTTCCTGCCTTGGCCTCCCAAGTAGCAGGGATTACAGGTGCACACCACCACACATCGCTAATTTTTGTATTTTTAGTAGAGATGAGGTTTCACCATGTTGGCCAGGCTGGTCTCAAACTCCTGGCTTCAAGCGATCCATCCACCTCGGCCTCCCAAAGTGCTGGGATTACAGGCGTGAGCCACTGTGCGTGGCCAGGAGTGGGCATTATGCAGTGCAACAGTGATTCTATTTCCTAGCCTTACAGGTGGCCACAAGTAGGTTGTCTTTATTTTTAAATTGTACATGCATGGGCAGGACATGGTGGCTCAGGCCTGTAATCCCAGCACTTTGGGAAGCCGAGGCGGGCAGATCACCTGAGGTCAGGAGTTTGAGACCAGCCCTGCCAACATGGCGAAACCCTGTCTCTACTAAAAATAAAATTAGTTGGGTGTGGTGGTGGGCGCCTGTAATCCCACCTACTTGGGAGGCTGAGGCAGGAGAATCGCTTGAACGTGGGAGGTGGGGATTGCAGTGAGCTGAGATCACAGCCACTGCACTCCAGCTTGGGCAACAAAGTGAGACTCTGTCTCAAAAAAAAAAAAAAATGTGTACATGCATGTCTTGTGCATTCTTCTGTTTGCATGTATCTCAGAGAAAAATATTTACAAAGGTTGAAAAAAGGATAAAATAATAATAATTCTCCCAAGGAGGAAAACCATATTTCTAACTTGTAGTGCAAAAAAAAAAAGGATGTTCTAAATTAGTATTTTACAAAGTAACTTAACAGCATTTTGATTGCATGGGTAATATTTTCCAATAGAATGTATCAATTTTTACCTTATATGTTTAGCTATAACTTTCTTCTAGAATATCAATTTATAAATAGTTATAATGTGCCCTTAATTTATGTGGTTAATGTAAAACTTATCATAGTGAAGACACAAAGCATTAGTGTTGGAAGTGTATATCATTCCTGCTGTTTTTAAAAGCATTATGTATATGACTTCTAAAGAAATTTACTTTGGATCAGAAATGTAAACTGCAGCTATCAATTAGAAAAGTGAATATATTATCAAAGACTCATGGAAGTTTGAGACCCATGCGCCTTTGGTGAGTTGTTTAGGTTGAATTTTTTTTTCTTTAGCTTATTCAGAATGCAGGAGAAGATGCGTTTCAGATGAATGATGGGTCAATTTTTAAAGACCTTTAGATAAAGAAATTAAAACTTAAAAAAACACTTCATGATTACAATTTTGTGTGTCTTACCATCTCTATGCTTCTAATTTGGGTAGTTACTGCCCATAGGTTTAATTTGGAAAGATTTAGGGAAGTAGTAATCAGTGGTCTTATTTTGTACAATAAAATTTTATGAATGTGACTTTCATAGTTTGTTAATTATATTGTCTTTGAAAATTATAAAAGGATCCTAATTAGGAAAAATAGATATCTGTCAAGTTTCTCTCATGCCGATATATTTTCAATATGTTTATTATTCTCTTGAGAAGTTCTTTTTCGACTTAAAAATGTTTGTCTCTGTAATACAGGTAGAGATACATTGAATTCATGTCCATGGTACTGATTGTTTTCACAACTGCTCTGTGCTATTAAATCATTATTTCCAATTCATTTATTCATGTTATTTAAACAGATATATATGTCAAACATATAAGTAAGGTCATAAATGTGTTTAGCTCCTTGCATTTCAGGTTTTCAATCTCCTAATCAGTGGTATCTTCACATGTAGAGCTACTTTCCAACATTCGGACAATGTACCTTCCAAAGGAGGTAGTATTTGCCAAACACCCTTTCTTATGTGGTCTTTTGGGAGAAACAGCATTGGAATGATACACTCTATTTGTGTAGAGTCGTATTTGTCTTACCTTTATTCAAACCTTAGCAAGAGAAGGCTTAGTGTGTATTAGGCATCACTATAGGTATTATTAAATTCTTTGCCTCATTTAATTTTCATGGCATCTCTATGAGATTAAACATTATTATTCTCATTTCACAGATAACTAGTAAAGGGTCAGTGTTATTAAATTACTGATCAAGGATACAGTTAGGAGATCAAAGATCTGGGGGTGGACCCTGGTCTACCTGATGCCATATGTATTCTTTATATATGTATGTATATATTTATTATACTTTAAGTTCTAGGGTACATGTGCACAACATGCAGGTTTGTTACATATGTATACATGTGCCATGTTGGTGTGCTGCACCCATTAACTCGTCATTTACATTATTCTTTATCATAGTACGGTTATGAGGTAATGTTATAGAACTGACTTAAAGTCTGCATTTGGTGGAACTATTTTACTGGTATCTTTAAATCCAGAAACTGGCTTGTAATCTCTGGCTCAGGAATCCTCACCCTTCTCCATTGTCTTTTCACTTAGGACACCATCATATCAATCACTGTGAGTGCCTACACTTGCTCTGAAAATCTAATCCAACTCTCTAAAGCACTATCCATGCTGATGCTATCTTTCTAAAAGGCTATTCTGAGCTATGTAATGTAATAGTTAAGAGTATGAGTTCGAGAGTCAGACTGAGATTTAAATTCTAGTTCACCTTTAATCAGTCACGTGATTTACCTTTAATCAGTCACATGATTTTTTAACAAATTACTGTCAGGATAAAGATCCTCTTTACCTTGCTAAACAAGACCCTTTATTATTTGGTTCTTGCCTATTACTCCAATGTCATCTCTTTCTGGTCAGCTCCTAATCACTCTCCCGTGTTAAGGAGTTGCTTGTAGACATCTTGCTATTTTAGAGTCAAGCTTATATAAAAGCTGGGAATCATCCTTAAACATCACCTGAGGGATCAGAAAGAGCTAAGATATGTGGTTAGTCATATGCCTTTCTCAGTGGCTGAAATTCTCCTTTCACTGATTCTTTACTCTCCCTTCCCCTTCTCTTCACATACATATTTGCTAAAACCTTGCCCAAAGGTAAGATCTTCTTAAGCATGGGGTCTTTGTTTTCCTTTGTGCTTTCATTAGTGCAATAAAATGCATGTATTTCTTCCATCTCTTTTATATTATACTTCATTGTAGTTGTTGATTTACTTATATCTTGTCTCTAGTAGAATCAGTGGTCATTAGAAGAAATCACTTCTTATTTAACTATCACTGGAATCTACTTCAGTGCCATCCACATGGTAAATTCTCCACATTGTGGATTGCATGAGTGTGTGTCAAATTAATTCAATATGGTAGGTGCAAATGAAGGCCAGCGTCAATACTAACATAGAATCATACTTGTTTATCATCTGTGAAATGGGTCAAGAGGAGGAAATAGTATAATTCTAGATAAGTATATTTTATGTTAGCTATAATATTTCTAATAGAAGGTAAAGAGGTATAATTCTGTCATTTATATTTTTTCTTAAGATAGACCTTTATTAAACAGTCTACTACCTTTTCATTATTTTAGACTAGTATAAGCTGTATGGCAAGTTTGCATATTGGTGAGCCAAAATTACTGAATAAATTCAAGGTAATAGAAATAAGTATTTGCTAGCTCATAACGGACTGTATGTGTGTATATACTTTTGAATATGTACTATGGACATTATGGGGGTGTGCTGGGATAGATGCATTCATAGAGGATAGTAAATATCAAATTTAATAATGCCAAAGTTTTCTTTTTTTAAAAATTATACTTTAAGTTTTAGGGTTCATGTGCACAACGTGCAGGTTTGTTACATATGTATACATGTGCCATGTTGGTGTGCTGCACCCATTAATTCGTCATTTAACATTAGGTATATCTCCTAATGCTATCCCTCCCCCCACCCCCACCCCACAATAGGCCCCGGTGTGCGATGTTCCCCTTCCTGTGTCTATGCGTTCTCATTGTTCAGTTCCCACCTATGAGTGAGAACATGCGGTGTTTGTTTTTTTGTCCTTGCAATAGTTTGCTGAGAATGATGGTTTCCAGCTTCATCCATGTCCCTACAAAGGACATGAACTCATCATTTTTTATGGCTGCATAGTATTCCATGGTGTATATGTGCCACATTTTCTTAATTCAGTCTATCATTGTTGGACATTTGGGTTGGTTCCAAGTCTTTGCTATTGTGAATAATGCCGTGATAAACATACGTGTGCATGTGTCTTTATAGCAGCATGATTTATAATCCTTTGGGTATATACCCAGTAATGGGATGGCTGGGTCAAATGGTATTTCTAGTTCTAGATCCCTGAGGAATCGCCACACTGACTTCTACAATGGTTGAACTAGTTAAAAATCCTCAATAAAATACTGGTAAACCAAATCCAGCAGCACATCAAAAAGCTTTCCACCATGATCAAGTGGGCTTCATCCCTGGGATGCAAGGCTGGTTCAACATACGCAAACCAATAAACATAATCCAGCATATAAAGAGAACCAATGACAAAAACCACATGATTATCTCAATAGATGCAGGAAAGGCCTTTGACAAAATTCAACAACCCTTCATGCTAACACTCTCAATAAATTAGGTATTGATGGGACGTATCTCAAAATAATAAGAGCTATCTATGACAAACCCACAGCCAATATCATACTGAATGGGCAAAAACTGGAAGCATTCCCTTTGAAAACTGGCACAAGACAGGGATGACCTCTCTCACCACTCCTATTCAACATAGTGTTGGAAGTTCTGGCCAGGGCAGTGAGGCAGGTGAAGGAAAGAAAGGGTATTCAATTAGGAAAAGAGGAAGTCAAATTGTCCCTGTTTGCAGATGACATGATTGTATATCTAGAAAACCCCATTGTCTCAGCCCAAAATCTCCTTAAGCTGGTAAGCAACTTCAGCAAAGTCTCAGGATACAAAATCAATGTGCAAAAATCACAAGCATTCTTATACACCAATAACAAACAAATAGCCAAATCATGAGTGAACTCCCATTCACAATTGCTTCAAAGAGAATAAAATACCTAGGTATCCAACTTACAAGGGATGTGAAGGACCTCTTCAAGGAGGACTACAAATCACTGCTCAATGAAATATAAGAGGATACAAAGAAATGGAAGAACATTCCATGCTCATGGGTAGGAAGAATCAATATCGTGAAAATGGCCATACTGCCCAAGGTAATTTATAGATTCAATGCCATCCCCATCAAGCTTCCAATGACTTTCTTTACAGAATTGGAAAAAACTACTTTAAAGTTCATATGGAACCAAAAAAGAGCCTGCATCGCCAAGTCAATCCTAAGCCAAAAGAACAAAGCTGGAGGCATCACACTACCTGACTTCAAACTATACTACAAGGCTACAGTAACCAAAGCAGCATGGTACTGGTACCAAAACAGAGATATAGATCAATGGAACAGAACAGAGCCCTCAGAAATAATGCCACATATCTACAACTATCTGATTTTTGACAAACCTGACAAAAACAAGCAATGGGGAAAGGATTCCCTATTTAATAAATGGTGCTGGGAAAACTGGCTAGCCATATGTAGAAAGCTGAAATTGGATCCCTTCCTTACACCTTATACAAAAATTAATTCAAGATGGATTAAAGACTTAAATGTTAGACCTAAAACCATAAAAACCCTAGAAGAAAACCTAGGCAATACCATTCAGGACATAGGCATGGGCAAGGACTTCATGTCTAAAACACCAAAAGCAATGGCAACAAAAGCCAAAATTGACAAATGGGATCTAATTAAACTAAAGAGCTTCTGCACAGCAAAAGAAACTACCATCAGAGTGAACAGGCAACCTATAGAATGGGAGAAAATTTTTGCAATCTACTCATCTGACAAAGGGCTAATATCCAGAATCTACAATGAACTCAAACAAATTTACAAGCAAAAAACAACCCCATCAACAAGTGGGCAAAGGATATAAACAGACACTTCTCTAAAGAAGACTTTTATGTAGCCAAAAGACACATGAAACAATGCTCATCATCACTGGCCATCAGAGAAATGCAAATCAAAACCACAATGAGATACCATCTCATACCAGTTAGAATGGCGATCATTAAAATGTCAGGAAACAACATGTGCTGGAGAGGATGTGAAGAAATAGGTACACTTTTACACTGTTGGTGGGACTGTAAACTAGTTCAACCATTGTGGAAGCCAAAGTTTTCTCTGGAGCACTGAACTTTCATAAATTTTTCATTTGATTAGGCCAAACATTTTGAAAATTACACTTATTCTATAATCTCTAGGGACTACAATTGAATACGTGGATGAACTTTTTTGAATGTAAACTTTATGTAAATATAATACATACTCCCCAAAATACATATAAATTTACATGTCAAAGCATTTTCACCTATGTAACCAGTAACCAGATAAAGAAGAAACAGAATATTACCAGAACAGGAAGACGTCTCCTCTCTCTTTACAGTCAGTCTTCACACTAACCCCCTGTCTAAGTAGAGAATAAACTTTATCTTGGCTTCTAAAACTATGGATTAGTTTGGCCTGTCTTTGAACTTCATATAAATAGAGTCATATGCTCTTCTTTCAGTCGGGCGTCTTTCACTCAAGGTTGTGTTTGTGAGGTTTATCCATGTAGTTGCAACTAATTCTAGTTCATTCTTTCTTATTGCTGTATATCTTTCCTACTATAGATGACAATGTGGATTGCTTTGCATTTGAGACTATTATAAATACTGCTGCTCTAAAAAATTTTTGTTGATATCTTGGTAAACATGCATACACATTTTTACTTTACATAGATCTGAAAACAGAATTTCCTTTTCAGAGAGTTTGCGCATGTTTACCTTTGATAATTTCTACCAAAGAGTTTTCCAAAGTGGTTACATGAATTTAAACTCCATTTGGTTGAGGGTTAATTAAACTGCCTTTTTTTTTTCTTTTTTTAGTGATACATGTTTCAGAGGGAAATTTCAAATCTAGTACTCTTAACTAGTGGATATTGCCAAACTTATTATTTCTTACAGTTTAGGAAACTAAAATGCATCTTAGCTCATTTTTCTTGTAATATATATGTTAAAAATATCTTATTGTAACATATTTTTAACATTTTAACATATTAATAAAAATGACAGTATTTTTGTCTAAATGTAGATATATTTTTAAATTTTAAAAATTATGGATATAATTTTTAGAGAAATATCTTTCTTCAAATCTGATTAAGCTAGTCATAATTTTAATGAGCTGCTTAATTTGCTTTGCCGCAGTTTCTGATACAGACCAACGGTGCCATTTTTTTGCAATGGGTTCTATTTAATTCAGCCTTTTTGCTTATTCTCTTTTTAAATCTCAGAAGCTGTTATATAAACTCTGAGATTTTGTATTAAATAGAACAAAGATTCAGTTTACATAAATGCTTGATTCCTGCCTGCCTGATGATCTTGCTAGGTGAAACACTAATGCCTTATGAAACTTCTACTTTGACACTCAGAGAAAGGCTTGAACAATTCTTGTGGAATGATTTTCCTGGTGAGAAATGATAAAGATATTTAAATAGATGTTGAAGAAATGAATTCTCTGCAGAAGAATACAGCTAGGTAAGAAGAATTAACTGAGTTTCTTAAAGTTTCACTTTTGACAAGGATCTCTAAAGCTAGTTATTTGTTTATTACTTCGATCTAGTTATCAGGCACTGAATTTTCTCCAGTTGAACCACAGTACTACCTAAGGAACACTGGGATAGGCTTCTTTGAGTCATGATCTCAGAGCCAATCAAACAGTCCAAGGAGTCAAGAATGAATAAGACCAAAGATACAAAAAGGGAAAAAAATAGAGGATTTTAAAATAGAACATTTACTTATGGCAAAAGCAAATATAGTATTAATTTCTGCATTCCTGCATCCATACAAATCTTATCAGTTGATGATTTATCAATTATTTATTTGGCCTTTATCCTTTTCTAATGGTCTTTCTTATAATTCCTATATAAATAGATACTCAAGGAAGAGATAAAACATAGATATGAATTATGAGGTCTCATTTATTGCCTCTTTAATTTTATTCCAAATCATACCTTCTTTGCATGCTTTGGAAGGAGATGGAATGGTGAGCATAAAGATTGTTGACAAGATTTTAACAAATGAGGAATCTGAAGAACCAGGCTGTTGCCTAACTTTTGATGGAGG
Organism: Gorilla gorilla gorilla; assembly: GCF_029281585.2. NCBI lineage: Eukaryota > Metazoa > Chordata > Mammalia > Primates > Hominidae > Gorilla > Gorilla gorilla. The sequence goes on from NC_073239.2 coordinate 62,965,195, forward strand.
CATGGTTACCACAGCTATTGAGAACCTGTTCAAAAACTTCCTACTGCTCTATTAGATCTGCTCTGGTCCATCAGAGAAGACTGCAACTGACAGAAATGAACAGATGTGCCTGAAATATGTATCTCAGAAAAGAAAAGCCTGGTGAAGGCTCTCTAAAACTCAGCTCTAGGGACTAGAATTTGTATATGCCTGTTACTATATTCTCATCTATTTTAGATAAAACACTGAAAAATTGTATTCTCAATCATTTACTAAGTAAATGATTTTTCTTAGTAATTAGATAAATATTTCATCTTTAAAATTGTAAATTGTAAATATGTTAAATTTTTGTCTCATTGCATTGTTGTTCTTCAGTTAAACCTGAATCCATTCCATGATATAATTTTGGGATCTAATTAAAGATTTAAAGATATTCAGACCCCAGATTTAATACATTGTACATGGCAGTTTAGAAAACATATTTTGTATGCTTAATAAAGAAGGGAGACAATTGCCAACAAAAACTCTATTTTGTTAGTTTTTATTTACTTTTCTAAAAAGTGTTAGAATATTTTATGATAATTCAAGATAATGTGGCTAAAATTTTTATATTATAGTCATACTGGTATACTTAACAATATCTTTCTGCCCTCCCTGTTTTCTTGTTAATTATCACATACTTTGGCTTTAGATTAGATAAGCATCAGAAGACATAATTAATTCAAAATGAAAAAAATATTTTTTATTTTTCTGAATAAAGGATTTGTTAAGCAATATCCAGTAAAGGAAGTTAAAAAAGGCTTTTTGTATGTGTGCTTTGTAGACTCTTTTCAGGGAAAACTAATATGTTAAGTAGTGTGAACAAAATGTGGCCCTTGGGTTTCCACTGCTTATAAATTGGATGCAAATTATACCTAGGACAGCACACTAATCTCTTCTGGGCTTCCCTGCATCTTCTTTGCTTTACCGAAAAATGCTTTCTTGTCCCTTCTACACTTTCTGTGTATGAAACCCAAAAGCTGTGGCTGAGTCTAAAACTAATTACCTCCCACTTAAAACCCCTTCCCCAAGCAAACTGAAACCAAGACAAACCTAATTCTCCATTCATTAGAAGATACGCCACACTTTTTATCTTATTTGTTTCATATTTTTGAACTAAGAAAAACCACTTATTTAGATTCTTAAGTGAGAACGTATTTGGCCTTTGGATATTGTAGACAGAACCAATTTTTATATATTTCAGTACAGTTGCTTTTCATGGATAAGAAGAGTAACAGGGTCACTGATATAGTCTGGCTCTGTGTCCCCACCGAAATCTTATCATGAATTGTAATCAAATTATAATCCTCACATGTTGGAGAAGGGCCCTCGTGGGAGGTGATTAGATCATTGGAGTGGTCTCCCCATCCTGTTTTCATGATAGTGAGTGAGTTCTTACGGGATCTGATGGTTTTTATAAGGGGCTTTTCCTTCTTTACTTGATACTTCTCCTTCCTGCTGCCATGTGAACAAGGATATGTTTGCTTCCCCTTCAGCCACAATTGTAAGTTTACTGAGGCTTCTGTGGAACTGTGAGTCAATTAAACCTCTTTCCTTATAAATTGCCCAGTCTTGGGCAGTTTTTTATAGCAGGATGAAACTAGACTAATACAGTTAATTGGTACCACAGAGAGTGGGGTGCTACTTTAAACATACCCAAAAATGTAGAAGTGAATTTGGAACTGGGTAGCAGGCAGAGATTAGAACATTTTGGAGGGATCAGAATTAGACAGGAAAATGTGGGAAAGTTTGGAACTTCCTAGAGACTTGAAGAGCTCAGAAGACAGGAAGATGTGGAAAAGTCTGGATCTTCCTAAAGACTTGTTAAGTGGCTTTGACCAAAATGTTGATAGGCTGAAATGGTCTCAGATGGAGATGAGGGACTTTTTGGGAACTGGAGTAGAGTTCACTCTTGCTATAGAAAGAGACTGGTAACATTTTGCCCCTGCCATAGAGATCTGTGGAGCTTTAAACTTGAGAGAGATGATTTAGAGTATCTGGTGAAAAGATTTCTTTTTTTGTTGTTGTTGTTTATTTTTATTATACTTTAATTTCTGGGGTACATTTGCAGAATGTGCAGGATTATTACATATGTATACACGTTCCATGGTGGTTTGCTGCACCCATCAACACATTATCTACATTAGGTATTTCTCCTATGCTATCCCTCCCCTATTCTCCCAGCCCCTGACTGGCCCCAGTGTGTGATGTTTTCCTCCCTGTGTCCATGTGTTCTCATTGTTGAACTCCCATTTATCAGTGAGAATATGCAGTGTTTTGTTTTCTGTTCTTGTGTTAGTTTGCTGAGAATGATGGTTTCCAGCTTCATCCATGGAACTAACCCAAATGCCCATAAATGATAGATTGGATAAAGAAAATATGGCACGTATACACCATGGAATACTATGCAGCCATAAAAAAGGATGATTTCTGGTGGAAGAACTTTCAAAGCAGTGAAGTGTGCAAGCGGAAGTGGAGAATAGAAATTTGGAAAATTTGCAGCCTCACAATGTAATAGAAAGAAAAACCCATTTTCAGGGGAGAAATTCAAGCCAGCTGCAGAAATCTGCATAAGTAACAAGGAGCTGAATGTTAATCAACAAGACAGTGGTGAAAATGTCTCTAGGGCATGTCAGAGACCTTCACGTCAGCCCCTCTCATCACCGGCCCAGAGGCCTAGAAGGGAAAAATGGTCTTGTGGGCCAGGTCCAGGGCTCTCCTGCTCTGTGCAGCCTTGGGACATGGTGCCCTGCATTCCAGCTGCTTCAGCTTTAGCTATGGCTAAAAGTGGCCAAGGTACAGGTCAGCCATTGCTTCAGAGGGTGCAAGCCCAAAACCTTGGCAGCTTATATGTGGTGTTGAGCCTGTGAGTACACAGAAGTCAAGAATTGAGGTTTGGAAACCTTCACTTAGATTTCAAAGGCTGTTTGGAGGCACCTGGATATCCAGGCAGAAGTTTGCTTCAGGGGCAGAGCCCACCATCTTCCAGATTCCAGAATGTTAGATCCATGGACAGCTTGCACTGTGCACCTGGAAAAGCCACAGGCACTCAATGCCAGCCCATGAAAGGAGCCTGGAGGGAGGCTCTATCCTGAAAAGCCACAGGGGCAGAACCCAAGGCCATAGGAACCCACCTCTTCCATCAATGTGACCTGGATGTGAGACTTGGATTAAAGGAGATTATTTGAGAGCTTTAAGATTTAATTACTGCTGTGTTGGATTTCAGGCTGATATGGGCCCTGTAGCTCCTTTGTTTTGGCCAATTTCTCCCATTTGGAATGGGTGTATTTACCCAATTCCTGGACCTCCATTTTATTTAGGAAGTAAATAACTTGCTTTTGGTTTTACAGGCTCATAGGTGGAAGGGACTTCCCTTGTCTCAAATGAAACTATGGACTTGGACTTTTGGGTTAATGCTGATATGAGTTAATATTTTGGGGCACTATTCGGAAGGCATAATTGTGTTTTGAAATGTGAGGAAGATGAGATTTGGGAGGGGCCAGGGGCGGAATGATATGGTCTGGCTCTGTGTCCTTACCCAAATCTCATCATGAATTGTAATCTGAATTGTAATCCCCATGTGTTGGGGAAGGGACCTCGTGGGAGGTGATTAGATCATTGGGGTGGTCCCCCTATGCTGCTGTTCTCATGATAGTGAGTGAGTTCTCATGAGATCTGATGGTTTTATAAGGGGCTTTTCCCCTTTGCTTGGCACTTCTCCTTCCTGTTGCCATGTGAAGAAGGACGTATTTGCTTCCCTTTCCACCATAATTGTAAGTTTACTGAGGCCTCCTCAGCTCTGTGGAACTGAGTCAATTAAACCTCTTTCCTTAATAAGTTACCCAGTCTCTGGCAGTTCTTTATAGCAGTGTGATAATAGACTAATATAACCACATTTTTAAAATGAAAACTAACATCAAAAAATAAAATGTACCTTCTCTCATGACTGTAACAGACTTAATTATTAACAGGAACCTCCACTTGGCTAGACTGGTGACAGTATTGTGTGGGTGTACGTAAAATGTGCTTTCCATTGACAATTTGAAGTATCTTAGTTTCTTGGGGATTAAGCACCCTTAATTTAGTTAGTCAGCTTTTTTCGGAGGGGTGGTCCAGTCTGCTCCATTGTTCCCTTGCCTTCAGATGTTGGGTCTCTGCCCTGGCTGCTTTTCTTCCTGACTACACTCTTCTGTTTCCCCATTGGCACCTATGCATGTTCTCTAAGGCATGTGTGAGAGCTGCTGACACTCCCCTGTTATAACGGATGTGGTGGTGAGGTGACTGGAGGGTATCTCTTATGAGCTTCTATACTCTTTCAAGCCATATCTGGGGAAACATGCCCCTAGCTCCTGTGCTACCCTATTCCTATCTGGGTATTTCTACAGTTTGCCTCCTTCTTCACCAATGCACATCATGTTTGAACTGTGAATAAGTCATAGGGACATTGGCATGCTCTCCTTAAGTTCTCTCCATTTCTGTTACTCCTTCCAAAAGCCAAAGAGTAGAAATGTGAGAGGATACATTGCTTTCTACTTCTTCTTCATGCCTGGTGGATCCTCAATTAACTCATAACTTCCTGTTTACCTATTTGCTTTGCTCTATAGTCTTGAGCAATAATGGTGAGTTGGGGCAAGGGCCAGTAACTAGCTTGTTGATAAGGACAGTTATATTTGAAGATACTCCAATAATATTCTTCATATCAGACTAGTTTTATGTTTATGGTTACCAACTTGCCATTTTTCATCTACTGATGAATTGCTAAAGTGAAAGATAAGGGAAATAGCAAACATGAATTCGACACATTTAGAATTTTTTGTATATATGAGACATTATACTATCAGCTTACATGAACTTTGAATTTCGGATTTACTGCACATTTAGGAGTGAGACCAGAAAGGCTCGGAAACAGAGGAAAAGTGACATCTCTATAATCTCCACAATATCTAATTTATCTTTATAATTGTTATAAAACCTGTATAAGCATAATATAACAGTCCTTTAGTATAAATATTAATCTTAACTATTTTATAGTATGCTAATGCATATCCCTTCAGACTTTGAATATATTGTTGAAACCGAAGACTATCTAATAAAAATTTGATGTCATCTTGCAACATCAACCAGGACACAGTTGACACACAAATGCTATTTGTCATTATGATATTTCATATTTAAGCCCTACTAGCCAGGAACAAATATCCCCACTTTGCAGAGAAAATTGAGGTATAGAGAACAAGTAATTTGCTCAAGATCTCAGAGCAAAAGGTGACAGAGCTGAGATTTGGGTCCAAGGAGTGTGCTCTTTTGTCTTAACTCTCTCATCACACTGTCTCTCTGTTAGGAAGAGGAATTTATGACATATGGTTGCATAGAAGTGCAATTGCTCTCATTCTTGCTATATATTCTTTACCAAAATGCCAGTGACTAAGCTGATGTTAAAAATGTAGCCACATAATCACACACACACACACACACACACACACACACACACACACACACACAAATAACAAACTCTCTTTTGAGTTTACATAACAAAAATAAAAATAATTTAAATGATCAGTTTAAATATGTAAACACAATCTAAAAATCAAAGTTTCAAATCTTAATATTAGCCCTGTCAATAAGTCAAGGTTTCCAGAGCACACTAATTTAAACAAAAAGCTTTGTACCAATATGGTTATTATAATTCTGATAACAATATCACAATGAAGAAACAGACAGCATCCACTAAGGGATGTTTAGCAATGCACATCCTGTATTTTCCTCCTGTGTGCCTATTCTCTCACTGGTTTTTACTTTGCTTCTAAGCATAATGTGCATTTTCTTTCTTTTATTTAGCATATTCGTTATTCATATTACCCAGATTAAGCCCGTTAGGACAATTAATGACTGAGAATGCTTCTCCCTGTTCTGTTCACTTATCCATTCTAATTATACTTAAAGGTGGCATTACATTTTCTTTATTTGAAACTTCAGAGGATAGAGACTAATGGAGCAATCAGACAAAAGGATACAAGCAGGTAGAAATGAAAGATTGCCTGTCATTAATTTATGACTCTGTGAACTTATTTGTGTTCATTTTCAAGGGGAATTTGCACTAAGTGTCTTTCATCTTGTACAAAGCAGACATTAAGTGCGTGAGACGAAAACGACAGACAAAATGTGGTAATTGAACTGGCCAAGCTATGTTATCATCATTCCAAAGCCAGCTAATAGGATCCTAATATAAAAGGACCCAGCTGAGTGAAGACAAAAAAATGAAACTCCTGCAGCTAGTAACTTAAAAAATGTGAAAGTTTGATTCAGTTATGTAATCTCCTTAAAACTTTAAATGAGAGAGGGTGTGACAGTTGGATGTAGGCATAGAGATTCCTAAATATTCCAGCAGAGACTATGAAAATATTAAAAGTATCCATATGACTTTTGTGCTTCCTCTTCCTAGTTTTCTTTTAGTTTTTCAGGATACAAAATGTCTTGCAGAACTTCAGAAACAAGAGGTTCCAGGATTCATTTTGCTCCTCAGAGAAAACGATGCCATCAGCTTAAATTTAGCAGAAATGACTAATCCAGTTGATCACACCAGTGAATTATGAATTCAATCAAAATGGTCAAGCCATGTATGAGACATGCTTAAGTATTACACAGGCTTTGACCATACCAAAGGGAGTACCATATCACTAGTCATATTCCTTAATTTTCTGTTATAGATAAAATTATCTAAGTCTAATCTTATGGTGTTTATCCAGAGACTGTGGGCAAAAGAAATGCTATATATATTATAAAATATATATATTATAAATATATATTATAAATATATATTAAAATATATATTATAAATATATATTTATAATATATATATTTCTGTCTATATATATATATGGAGAGAGAGAGAGAGAGACTATATATAGGCAAATCTATTCACCTGCAATTAGATGTGCATGAGGTGCTAGAATTTCTAATTATGAGTGCCAATGGATTTTTGTAATAACCTGATAGAAATGATTCGATTTAGACCTAATTTTTAAAACTATTACCTGGAATTTATCAAAATACGTAATGCATTTATTGTAATGTGTTTAGGTTTATTTCTCTAGTTCTTTGCTCTGATACTGTGTTTTAAATATGCCCTTTTCTCATCTTTGGCAGTACTGAGTGTTTAAATTTTGCTTTTCAGCTTCATTATTCCCAGCTTCAATAGACACCATAATTAGCTGGAAAAAAAATGTGATTTAATTAATTAAGGAACGTTGAAAAGTCATTGTGTAGTTGGTAATTCTTTGAAGATAAATGTATTTTGATAGATCCTAGCTCTAAAATCAATATTTAGAATGCCATATCAAACCATAAATTTTTGGCAAACTTTATATAAAACTCTTAAAAAGTAATAAAGTTTTAAGGAGATTATATAACTGCCTGTTAAATAGGCAAATATTTTTTTGAATATCTACATAGTTATGATGATTGCTGTTTATATGTATTTGTTACAGGTTTAGGTACATCATCATATCAGAATCTCTGTTCCTTTCAAAGGGGTAAGATGACTGCACTCATAAGTTCAGCTCACAATGTTAATGGAAGATAGGATTTCATAGTTTGCAAGAGTTAAAAATATGTAGGAACTTTACTTATAATCCCCAACACCTATTTAGAGTCTCTGGCGGGCATCAGCTACAAAGACGTTGTCCTGCCTGGAGGAACTCACAGGCTGGCAGTGGAGATGGCAGATGGCAGAGCTCTCGTTGACAGTCTTCTTTCACTTTTTGAGTCATTTTGGAATTCAGTCAGTTTCATGTGCGTCCGTGTGAAGAGACCACCAAACAGGCTTTGTGTGAGCAATAAAGCTGTTTATTTCACCTGGGTGCAGGCAGGCTGAGTCCGAAAAGAGAGTCAGCGAAGGGAGATAGGGGTGGGGCCATTTTATAGGATTTGGGTAGGTAAAGGAAAATTACAGTCAAAGGGGGGTTGTTCTCTGGCGGGCAGAGTGGGGGTCACAAGGTGCTCAGTAGGGGAGCTTTTGAGCCAGGATGAGCCAGGAGAAGGAATTTTACAAGACAATGTCATCAGTTAAGGCAGGAACAGGCCATTTTCATTTCTTTTGTGGTGGATTGTCATCAGTTAAGGGAGGAACCGGCCATCTGGATGTGGCCATAAAGATGTGTACGTGCAGGTCACAGGGGATATGTTGGCTTAGCTTGGGCTCAGAGGCCTGACATTCCTGTCTTCTTATATTAATAAGAAAAATAAAATGAAATAGTGGTAAAGTGTTGGGATGGTGAAAATTTTGGGGGGTGGTATGGAGAGATAATGGGCGATGTTTCTCAGGGCTGCTTCGAGCCGGATTAGGGGCGGCATGGGAACCTAGAGTGGGAGAGATTAAGCTGAAGGAAGATTCTGTGGTAAGGGGTGATATTGTGGGACTGTGAGAAGAAACATTTGTCATTTAGAATGATTGGTGATGGCCTGGATATGGTTTGGTATGAATTGAAAAACTAAACGGAATAAGAGAAGGAGAAAAACAGGTATTAAAGGTCTAAGAATTGAGAGGACCCAGGACATTTAATTAGAGTGTCTAAGGAGATTCAGCATAGTCCTGTCAGCAAAGATTATTTATTTACTTCAAGAGTTTAGAGTGGCAGTTTGGGGATAGCACCAGGAGATATCAGCTGTGATGGCTTGGAGAAACAGTGTAAACCGGCAGTGTAAACAAGAGCAGGGCATGTATGAGTAGTTGAGAACGGTGAATAGGAGTATGACTAGACAGAAGGTAGTAGGGATGACAGGTTTTTTTGGGGGGCACAGTCTAAGTTAGTCTGGTGTCTGGAATGAGACTGGGGCCTAATAAAAAGGAGCAGCTATACAGGAGCTCAAATGGGCTGTACCCTGTAGCATTCTGAGGACAGGTCTGACTTCTGAGAAGAGAAAGTGGTAAAAATATTGTCCAGTCCTTTTTAAGTTGGTGGCTGAGCTTGGTGAGGTGTGTTTTTAAAAGACTTTTAGTCTGTTCTACTTTTCCTGAAGACTAAGGACTATAAGGGATATAAAGATTTCACTGAATACTAAGAGCCTGAAAAACTGCTTGGCTGATTTGACTAATAAAGGCTTGTCTGTTATCAGACTGTATAGAGGTGGGAAGGCTAAACTGAGGAATTATGTCTGACAGAAGGGAAGAAATGACTGTGGTGGGCTTCTCAGACCCTGTAGGAAAGGACTCTACCTATCCAGTGAAAGTGTCTACCTAGACTAAGAGGTATTTTAGTTATCTGACTTGGGGCATGTTGAGTAAAGCTAATTTGCCAGTCCTGGGTGGGGGCAAATCCTCGAGCTTGATGTGTAGGGAAGGGAGGGGGGCCTGAATAATCCTTAAGGAGTAGTAGAATAGCAGATGGAACAGTGAGAAGTTATTTCCTTGAGGATAGATTTCCACCATGGAAAGGAAATGAGAGGTTTTAAGAGGCGGGCTAGTGACTTGTACTATAGCATAGCCTGCCTTTGCTGGTGTGTGGCGATTAGGCCTGGTGGAACCACCATTAATAAATCAAGAGTGATCAGGGTGAGGAACAGGAAAGAAGGAAATATGGGGAAATGGGGTGAATGTCAGGTGGATCAGAGAGATACAGTCATGAGGGTCAGGTGTGGTATCCAGAATAATGTGGGAGGCCGAATTGAAGTCCGGGCCAGAACAATGGTAATTGTGGAACTTAACAAAGAGTGAGTACAGCTGAAGGAGCTGGGGAGCAGAAAGTATATGCGTCAGGTATGAGGAAGAAAATAGATTTTGGAAGTTAAGAGAAATGTAGAGAGTAAGTTGAGCATAGTTTGTGATTTTGAGGGCCTCCAAAAGTATTAGGGTGGCGGCAGCTGCTGCACGGAGACATGATGGCTAGGCTAAAAGAGTAAGGTCAAGTTGTTTAGACAGAAAGGCTACAGGGTGCAGTCCTGGCTCTTGTGTAAGAATTCTGACCACACTAACCATGCCTAGGAAGGGAAGGAGTTGTTGTTTTGTAAGGGATTGAGGTTTGGGAGATTAATCGGACACGATCAGCAGGGAGAGCACGTGTGTTTGTATGAGAATTATGCCGAGATAGGTAACAGATGAGGATGAAATTTGGGCTTGACTGAAGTAATGGGGGCTGTCTGTGAAGCCTTGCGGCAGTACAGCCCGGGTAATTTGCTGAGCCTAATGGGTGTCAGGGTCAGTCTAAGTGAAAGCAAAGAGAGGCTGGGACAAGGGGTGCAGGGGAATAGTGAAAAAAGCATCTTTAAGATCAAGAATGGAATAGTGAGTTGTGGAGGAAGGTATTGAGGACAAAAGAGTGTACGGGTTGGGCACCACAGGATGGATAGGCAAAACAATTTGGTTGATAAGGCGCAGATCCTGAACTAATCTGTAAGACTTGTTGGGTTTTTGGACAGGTAAAATGGGGGAATTGTAAGGAGAGTTTATAGGTTTTAGAAGCCCATGCTGTAGCAGGCGAGTAATAACAGGCTTTAATCCTTTTAAAGCGTGCTGTGGGATGGGATATTGGCGTTGAGCAGGGTAAGGGTGATTAGGTTTTAATCGGATGGTAATGGGCATGTGATCGGTTGCCAGGGAAGTAGAGATGTCCCATACTTGTGGGTTAAGGTGGGGGGATACGAGAGGAAGACATGAAGGAGGCTTTGGGTTGGGGAGAAGGGTGTAAATGAGATGCGGCTGTAGTCCAGGAATAGTCAGGGAAGCAGATAATTTGGTTAAAATATCTCAGCCTAATAAGGGAACTGGGCAGGTGGGGATAACTAAAAAAGAGTGCATAAAAGAGTGTTGTCCAAGTTGGCACCAGAGTAGGGGAGTTTTCAGGGGTTTAGAAGCCTGGCCGTCAATACCCACAACAGTTATGGAGGCAAGGGAAACAGGCCCTTGAAAAGAAGGTAATGTGGAGTGGGTAGCCTCCATATTGACTAAGGGGACGGATTTACCTTCCACTATGAGAGTTACCCGAAGCTCGCGTGATGGTCTATGGGGCTTCCAAGGCAATTGGGCAGCATCAGTCTTCAGCTGCTAAGCCCAGAAGGAGTCAATCAGAGAGCCTTGGGCCAGAGTTCCAGGGGCTCTGGGAATGGCTGCCAGGTGAGTTGAACAGTCCGATTTCTAGTGGGGTCCCACACAGATGGGACACAGCTTAGGAGGAATCCTGGGCTGCAGGGATTCCTTGGCCTGGTGGTCAGATTTCTGGCACTTGTAGAAAGCTCCTGGAGGAGGAGTTTCTGGAGGAACGCCTGGCCGCTGCAGTTCAGGCATTTGGAAGTTCTTGTGTGCTGGAGATGTGGCTGGGGTTTGTCTCACAGTGGAGGCAAGGAATTCCAACATTTTTCTATTATTGTACACCTTGAAGGCGAGGTTAATTAAATCCTGTTGTGGGGTTTGAGGGCCGGAATTTAATTTTTGGAGTTTTATTTAATGTCAGGAGCAGATTGGCTAATAAAATGTATTTTGAGAATAAGACGGCCTTTTGACCTTTTAGGGTCTAGGGCTGTAAAGTTTCTCAGGGTTGCTGCCAAACGAGTCATGAACTGGGCTGGATTTTCATATTTTATGAAAAAGAGCCTAAATGCTATCTGATTTGGGATAAAGAAAAAGGAGCATTAACCTTGACTATTCCTTTAGCTCCAGCCACATTTTTAAGAGTAAATTGCTGGGCAGGTTGGGGAGGGCTAATCACGGAATGAAACTGTAAGCCAGACCAGGTGTGAGGAGGGGAGGTGATAAAAGGATTATAGGGTGGAGGAGCAGAGGCTGAGGAAGAATTGGGACCTAGCTCACCTGGCAAGGAGCAGCCTGGGGAGGAGGGGAGAGGTCAGATGGGTCTGTAGAAAAGGAAGATTAGAAAGACTCAGCGATGCCTGGGGTTGGGACTGAGGGGACAGGAGGGAGGGAAAGAAGGAAGATTTGGGACGAGTTGCACTGGTCACAGAGACTAGGGAGGGACTGATGTGTAAAAGAATGCCTGGACGTCAGGCACCTCAGACCATTTGCACATTTTACGACAAGAATCATTTAGGTCTTGCAGGATGGAAAAATTGAAAGTGCTATTTTCTGGCTATTTGGAACTACTGTCGAGTCTGTATTGGGGTCAAATGGCATTGCAGAAGAAAATAAGATGCTTAGAATTTAGGTCAGGTGAGAGTTGAAGAGGTTTTAAGTTCTTAAGAACACAGGCTAAGGGAGAAGAAGGAGGAATGGAGGGTGGAAAGTTGCCCATAGTGAAGGAGGCAAGCCTAGAGAAAAGAGAGAGTAGAGACATGGAGGGAAGGGGTTCAGGGGTTCTTACCCTCCAGAAAATTGGGAAAGGGGTCGAGGCACAGAGGTACGAGGTTGGGGCATGGAAATAAGGGATTGGGGTGCAGAGATTTAAGAGATTGGGGCGTGGAAATAAGGGATTGGGGCACAGAGATATAAGAGGTTGGGGTGTGGAAATAAGGGATTGGGGCACAGAGATATAAGGGGTTGGGGTAGTTGCCCCTCCCTCCGAGAAGTGGGACTTGCCGCTAAGGGTGAAGGAGAAGGGGTTGGGGGTTTCTTGCCCCCCAGAAAGGCAGAGAAGGGGTAGAGACACAGAGAGAAGGGGTTGGGGTACTTGCCCCTTCCCCAGAAAAGTGGGACTTGCCGCTAAGGGTGAAGGACCAAGGCAGGCGTCCCTGATGGTCTGACACCTCTGAAACCTGGGTGAATAATCAGAGAGATGTCCCTGCAATGATTAAACACCAAGGGAAGGATGCCTTCCCTAGTCTGTGACCGGTGCTGGAGTCTTGGGTCCACGGATAAAACGTGTCTCCTTTGTCTCTACCAGAAAATGAAAGGAATTAAAATTAAGAGAAGGGAGAGATTGAAGTGTGGCACCAAGATTGAAAGGAGAAAGAGGTTGAGGGATAGGGAGGTTGGAGAAGAGAGTAAAAAGAGGCCACTTACCAGATTTGAAATTGGTGAGATGTTTCTTGGGCTGGTTAATCTGAGGACCTGAGGTCATAGGTGGATCTTTCTCATGGAGCAAAGAGCAGGAGGACAGGGGATTGATCTCCCAATGGAGGTCCCCCGATCCCAGTCACGGCACCAAATTTCATGCGTGTCCGTGTGAAGAGACCACCAAACAGGCTTTGTGTGAGCAATAAAGCTGTTTATTTCACCTGTGTGCAGGCGGGCTGAGTCCGAAAAGAGAGCGAAGGGAGATAGGGGTGGGGCCGTTTTATAGGAGTTGGGTAGGTAAAGGAAAATTACAGTCAAAGGGGGGTTGTTCTCTGGCGGGCAGAGTGGGGGTCACAAAGTGCTCAGTAGGGGAGCTTTTGAGCCAGGATGAGCCAGGAAAAGGAATTTCACAAGACAATGTCATCAGTTAAGGCAGGAACAGGCCATTTTGACTTCTTTTGTGGTGGAATGTCATCAGTTGAGGCAGGAACTGGACATCTGGATGTGTATGTGCAGGTCACAGGGGATATGATGGCTTGGCTTGGGCTCAGAGGCCTGACAGTCAGTATGTTGTTACACCTCTCTTCCAAACTCATCAAATTTTAAAAGGCTTTAATAAGAAATAATTTACTAAAGATTTAGTGGGGAAGATCACTCATACTAGACCAACTCATACTAGAAACTTGGTGAATTTCTTCAGTAGGTATTTATGTTCTTCTTTCCAGGGTTTCTCCATTCTCTTGACCACCTCATTTCTCTGCTTTTTCCTCACTCTATTGATCTCCTTTATTACCCTAAGCAGTTTTGCTTAGTCTATTCTTTTGGCAAAACACAAATCTGGTGGTTAATGGAACGGTGAATACTTGTTGCTTCCTAAGCAATGGCATTTGAAGGGTTTCAATGCAGTCCAAGTAGCTTACCTAAATAGTAACAACAAATTAAACTCATTCTGTGAACTAATTATGAGGTAATAGATACTCAGATGAATATGCAATAAAATCTGCACTGGCTAAGAAAAATTAATAAAACTAGTGACTTACAGTCTGGATCTGAAGAACACATAAGGATCTTCCAGGTAGATAAGTTGAAGGTGCATTTCAGATAAAAGCGGAGGGTATGAACAGAGCATGAAGAATGAAAAGTGCATGCCTTGGAGGAAGTTGTAGCTTGCTATGGTTAAATTATGGCTACTGAGAGTGTTAAAGAAAATTAAAATGGAGACAAGGCCTAAAGAATGCCTGGGGAGACAAAGCCTGTTATGCCTCGTAAGTGACCTTAGTCTTGCTTAATTTGCAAGTATAAACAACACTTAACTTGGGCTACTTCTTGTATATGCCTTTGAGAAAAATAAAACTTAAGGCTAACAAATCAGAAGCTACCAACTAATTTTTATAACTAGGGACTTTCCAGCAAGATAGATCAAATAAGGCAACTGTATAACTGTAACCAATCAAATATTTTCATTGCTTTATTTCTGTTTGCCTTATAAAAACCTTCCTCTTGTATTCCCTTGACAGTGCTCCCAAACCACTTCTAGTTTGTGGTTGCCTAATTCTTGAATTATTATTTGCTCAAATAAATTATTTAAAATTTTATGGTGTCTCAGTTTAGCGTTTAACAAGGGCAAAAGTATGCCTAAATATGAGGTTGAAGTAGTAGTCATGAAAGGTCTTAAATGGCATGCTATGGAATCCAGGTATTTCCTTTAGGCAAAAGTGAGCCATAGGAAAGTAATTCCTAGCTTGATAGCTGGTTGGCTAGGTAAGTAAACAAAATAAATACCAATTATTAAATGCACTCTTAATAATTATTGATTGTACTTATTTTATGTTTACTTATTTCACATAACCGTATACTCATTTTATAAAATTATCCTATACTTGAGGACAGGTGGCAAAATTAAGTGAATTATATCTATATTTTTCTTTTTTAACTTTTAAGTTCAGGGGTATAAGCACAGGTTTGTTACATAAGTAAACTTGTGTTATGGGGGTTTGTTGTACAGATTATTTCATCAGCCAGGTATTAAGCTTAGTATCCTTTAGATATTTTTTCAACTATTTTAAAATTTTCTATCTTTATCATCCTTCCTTTCACTTAGAACTGCTTATTTCCTGTTATAATAATGCCATTATACCACAGTTACCACTTTCCACTTACTGAGATCAATGCAGTATAAATAAGGGCATCTAAACCCAAACATTTCCAAGTAGATTTCAGGAATTAGAATGTTTTCATTGTTTTCTGTGCTTCCTCATTTATTCACTCATAAAATATTTATTGAAAAAGTACTATGTGACTGGCCCCATGACACACATAGGATTGTATAGTTTTTGTAGCTGGACCCTTTCGTTTCCTGTGACATGCTTTATTCAGTAGTTATGTAATTTTACAAATAAGTTTCAGGATGTGAAAAGACTTGCCCAAGATCATAGCCTTAGTGGTGGCATAGACTGTACTAGGAATCAGGACTCCAGATACTTTTTGTCAGTACCTTCGAGTAAACGTCTGATCTGTAGCATAGGGAAACTGGTTGGATTGCATAAGGAGTTAATACATTGTCCAGATGCCATAATCAATGAGAGGCTGATCAATGAGTTTGGTCAGAATTTGCTGATGTTATAAATCATGGAAGGTTGACTGACTGTGCTGCAGCTATAAATATCAGGAAATTCTTCATTACTTAGGGGAAATACTCAACATTTCACAATTAATGGATCACTGATTTCACTTTTTTATTTTTAAAATGTTTTGGGCTGCCTTATAGGTGAATCAGGGGTTAGTAACTGCATATTATTAAGTTCCTTGTAGAAACATCGGATTTGAAATCAAAAGAAATGATTTTGCGTTCAGGATTCATCATGTCCTATTGAGAGAACTTGTCTATAAATAACAACAATCAAAATTTGTTATTTCAAATGAGTATTTTGAGAAAAGCATTGCAAAAGCATAAGGGCTATAATATGATATTTCAGAATTTACTCAAAATAATTATTAAGTATTCTTAATTAAAAGTGATAAGAAGATATGGTAATTTCTGTATAATTCTAAAAGTGAATTTAATTTTTTTAAATATTGAAAATGTAAGAGTAGCAAGATCAATTACTACTTTTGTTTTCTAAAAGTGCTACTCAAATTCTATGCTCTTTGGACCTGGATTTTTAATCATCATTTTTATTCAATAATCTATGCCTAGGAAACTTATAATTTAGGTTTTTATTCATATAATAATCTTAGTAATTACTAATAGTGTTTTTAGTGTACACCATAGTAATGATTTACATACAATCAAGTCTTGAAACAATTATTAATAGAATTATTATAAACCCCATTTTATAGCCAAGAACACCTGAAAGTTGAGGAACTTGCTTAAGTTCATACAGCTGCTTAATAATAATTGGTGCAATATACAGCTAGAACCAAAATTTGAGCGTAGGGACAGTGATACCAGCACCTAAGCTAATGTACCCTTCTGTTAAAACAATTTGTTAGTATATCAAAAATAAGTTTTATGTAATTTTAATGGATGTGAATAAACTCAATTTGATTTTGTTGTCACCTATCATGCTAAAAGACTAAAATATAAAAATATTTCCTCTGTTTATTGAAAAATATGTGTTTGCGATAGTGTGGAAAGGCTTTAAGCAAATGCTTGTCATCTTTATAGTTTGTCTTCAAGGGTTGTACATTTTTTATCCTTGAGCATTTACTAGAATGGCTTGTAAAGTCACATCAACTTCAGATCACATCTGCCTTCCATCACCAAGTTCCTGTTGTTCTAAAGAACCCAGAAGCAAAGGTTGAATGCATTTAGTAGTAGGAACAGGTGCTCACAGATACCACTAGTTATTTAGCATAACTAGATTCAGCCTTATTCAAGCCTGTAAACTAAAAGGTCATCCAACTGAAAATGTCTTCCATCTGTTTTTTATTATTCTCCTGTCCAGGATTGTGTTTTGCTGTTTATACATAAAATGAGTTCATAATAAAACATTTTTAAAAAATTACTGGCAACTTGAGGTAAAACGCTTTTGCTTTGAAGTATTTAATAGGATGACATGGATGGTTATTTTAAAATTTAAATATTATAGGCTTTTAAATTATTTTAATATGACAATAATGACAGCAGAAATTTAACTGGAAATATTCCTCATGGTATTTCCTATTATTAGTACTTCCCATTATAATATGGGTTAAAATATTAAAATAGTTTAAATTATCTTCAAGAAGGTGAGAACAATGCTATATATTTTTATATGTATGTATGGTACATGATATAAATGTATATACATACATTTATATGTATTATTATTTATATTTATGCTAAATCATATTTTTCTAGAAATATGTGGTTTCCTATATACTATTTATTTGTTGATTCATTTATAATTCTCAATTATTTTACACCTACTACAGTTAATGAAATATAATGGTGATCCACTAATGCACAAAATAGGCTTGATTTATCTCTAGAGAGACAATAAATATTAACCTGACAGTGACATAACTAATATAAGTATTACAATTGTGACATATTTTGAAGAAGTACATGATACTAAGTGTTTATGTAATTAAATATTTATACCAATAAAGCTGGGTTAGTGCAATTATACCAGTAAGTTTAAATACAGTTTATGAATAACTATCAGAAAATAATTGAGGGATCTAATCAATTCATTTCACAAAATTTTTATTTATGCTGAGAAATAAATAAGATTGCTTATAACCTGTAGTAGCTTATGGTCTGAGGGTGGAGTCAGAAGAGAAAACAAGATACTGGTAATGCAGCTTGTTAAGTGTTATCGTGGGGAAGCAGAGGAGCCCTGGAGTCATAAAAGAGGTGCCCTCATGCACAGTGAGGGGACTTGGGAAGTTACACTGACTTTGAAACTGAGACCCAAGGAGACTTGGAGTTCCCAACTATGTATTTATGTCATTTTAGTGTTGTGAATAACTTACACATATCATAATTGATACATGCAATTTTAAAACCTCTGTATATCAAAAACAATAATAAAGAAAGGCAGGGAGAAACCCTTGAAAAGATATTTTCAACATGCAGACAGGTTAAAAAAAGTTATCAGCATTAATATCTAAACAGCTCTTTTTGAAGCAATACAAACTACTCAGTTGAAAAAAATGAACACAGGACACAAAATGACATTTCAAATAATAAATACAATGGCCAACTAAGAGAGGGGTAAATGCCGAGCTTAATAGGAATCAAAGATGTGAGTAAAGCAAGATACTTAGGCAGAGATATTTTTTAATATTTGAAATCAATATTGATTAGAGAAAAGAAGCACTCATTAGCCCTGCTGTTAGGAATGAAAACGAAGTGAAAACTTTGGAGGATTTTGTTAATGTATACTGAAATTTAAAAACATACCTATCCTTTTGACAGAAGTTCTAATGTTAGAAATTTCTCCAGAGGGAAGTGATTGAACAATTGGACGGAGACTTAGACTCATCATAATATTTATATCAAAAAATTATTAATGTAAATGTTTTATTGGAATTGTAAATAAAATTAGGAATATTTACTGGAATACTCTGGAAGTTATTAAAATTATTATGTACATATGTTCAACACATATAAATGAAACAAATTCCAAAACTAAGAACATGATTTCATTTAAAAAATTACATGTCCATATGCATAAAATATGAAGCATATACTCCAAAATATACAAGTAGTGTAAAATTACAGGTGATTCTTTGAAATTCCCCTTTAGTTTGTTTTTCAACAATGAATATGTATTGCTTATGTAATAAAGAAATACAAAAACAGACGCAAAGATGAATGGGACAGAAGAGAGAGAACAGAAATAAGACTGCACACCTGTGACCATCTGACCTTTAACAATGCAGACAAAAACAAGCAATGGGGAAAGGACTCCCTATTTAGTATTATAAATGGTGCTGGGATAACTGGCTAGCCATATGCAGAAGTTTGAAACTGGACCCCTTCCTTACACCATATACAAAAATCAACTCAAGATGAATTAAAGACTTAAACATAAAACCCTGAACTATAAAAACCCTGGAAGACAACCTAGGCAATATCATTCTGCACATAGGAATGGGCAAGGATTTCATGACAAGGACACTAGAAATAATCATAACAAAAGCAGAAATTGGCAGGTGAGATCTAATCAAACTTAAGAGCTTCTGCACAGCAAAAGAAACCATCAACAGAGTAAACACACAACCTACAGAATGGGAGAAAATATTTGCAAACTATGCATCTGACAGTGGTCTAATATCCACCATCCATGAGGAACTTAAACGAATTTACAAGAAAAAAAAATCATTAAAAAGTGGACAAAGGACATGAACAGACACTTTTCTAAATACATACATGCAGCCACCAAGCATGTGAAAAAAAGCTCAACATCACTGATCATTAGAGAAATGCAAGTCAAAACCACAACGAGTTACCATCTCACAACAGTCAGAATGGCTATTAGTAAAAGCCAAAAAAATAACACATTCTGGTGAGGCTGTGGGGGAAATGGAACACTTATACACAGTTGTGGAAGTGTAAATTAGTTCAACCATTGTGGAAAGCAGTATGGCGACTCCACAAAGATCTAAAAACAGAACTACCATTCGACCCAGCAATTCCATTACTGGATATATACCCAAAGGAATATAAATCATTCTACCATAAGGAGGCATGCATGTGGATGTTTATTACAGCACTGTCTACAATAGCAAAGACCTGGAATCAACCTAAATGCCCTTCAAGGACAGATTGAATAAATAAAACGTGGTACATATACACCGTGGAATACTGTGCAGCCATAAAAAAGAATGAGATTACGTCTTTTGCAGGAACATGGATGGAGCTGGAGGCCATTATCTTTGCCATGCTAATGCAGGAACAGAAAACTAAATGCTGCATGTTTTCACTTATAAATGGGGAGCTGAATGATGAGAGCTCATGAACACAAAGAGGGGAACAACAGACACTGGGGCCTACCTGATGGTGGAGGATGGAGGGAGAGTAGCAGGAAAAACTACTGAGAATTAGGCTTAGTACTTGGGTGATGAAATAGTCTATACAACAAAACCCCCATAGCATGAGTTTACCTATATAATAAACCTGCACATGTACTCTTGAATGTAAAATAAAAGTTAACAAAAAGAAACATATCTAAGTGGAAGTTTTAGATAATTCAAAAATTCCTAAACAACTTTTACTCTCAATTTTGATCTAGATTGTCACTATAAATCCCAATGAGAATTTAGTGCTCAAAAATCAGGATAAGCTCAAGAAATAGCATATTTTTAAAATCTGGAAGCAAAATATTTCAAGAATAATCAACTGTCTACTTAAAATATTACTTCATTTACAAAAATTCAATGCCATCCCCATCAAGCTACCAGTGACTTTCTTCACAGAATTGGAAAAAACTACTTTAAAGTTTATATGGAACCAAAAAAGAGCCCGCATCGCCAAGTCAATCCTAAGCCAAAAGAACAAAGCTGGAGGCATCAGGCTACCTGACTTCAAACTATACTACAAGGCTACAGTCACCAAAACAGCATGGTACTGGTACCAAAACAGAGATATAGATCAATGGAACAGAACAGAGCCCTCAGAAATAATGCCACATACCTACAACTATCTGATCTTTGACAAACCTGAGAAAAACAAGCAATGGGGAAAGGATTCCCTATTTAATAAATGGTGCTGGGAAAACTGGCTAGCCATATGTAGAAAGCTGAAACTGGATCCCTTCCTTACACCTTATACAAAAATCAATTCAAGATGGATTAAAGATTTAAATGTTAGACCTAAAACCATAAAAACCCTAGAAGAAAACCTAGGCATTACCATTCAGGACATAGGCATGGGCAAGGACTTCATGTCCAAAACACCAAAAGCAATGGCAACAAAAGACAAAATTGACAAATGGGATCTAATTAAACTAAAGAGCTTCTGCACAGCAAAAGAAACTACCATCAGAGTGAACAGGCAACCTACAAAATGGGAGAACATTTTCACAACCTACTCATCTGACAAAGGGCTAATATCCAGAATCTACAATGAACTCAAACAAATTTACAAGAAAAAAACAAACAACCCCATCAAAAAGTGGGCGAAGGACATGAACAGACACTTCTCAAAAGAAGACATTTATGCAGCCAAAAAACACATGAAAAAATGCTCATCATCACTGGCCATCAGAGAAATGCAAATCAAAACCACTATGAGATACCATCTCACACCAGTTAGAATGGCAATCATTAAAAAGTCAGGAAACAACAGGTGCTAGAGAGGATGTGGAGAAATAGGAACACTTTTACACTGTTGGTGGGACTGTAAACTAGTTCAACCATTGTGGAAGTCAGTGTGGCGATTCCTCAGGGATCTAGAACTAGAAATACCATTTGACCCAGCCATCCCATTACTGCGTATATACCCAAATGACTATAAATCATGCTGCTATAAAGACACATGCACACGTATGTTTATTGCAGCATTATTCACAATAGCAAAGACTTGGAACCAACCCAAATGTCCAACGATGATAGACTGGATTAAGAAAATGTGGCACATATACACCATGGAATACTATGCAGCCATAAAAAATGATGAGTTCATGTCCTTTGTAGGGACATGGATGAAATTGGAAATCATCATTCTCAGTAAACTATTGCAAGAACAAAAAACCAAACACCGCATATTCTCACTCATAGGTGGGAATTGAACAATGAGATCACATGGACACAGGAAGGGGAACATCACACTCTGGGGACTGTGGTGGGGTGGGGGGAGGGGGGAGGGATAGCATTGGGAGATATACCTAATGCTAGATGACGAGTTAGTGGATGCAGCGCACCAGCATGGCACATGTATATATATGTAACTAACCTGCACAATGTGCACATGTACCCTAAAACTTAAAGTATAATAAAAATAAAAATAAAAAAAACCAAAATTCCATTATAATTTATTTTAAAAAACACTACTACATAAAACATATTATATCAGAAAAATTAAGTCATAGAAGATAGTGAAATATAGTCATTAACAAGAGGAACAAGGAAGACGTAGATAAATAAATATATATACACACACTTATACAAATAAAAGGCCCATGCGATCAAAATCAGCAATAATTTTAGATGAATAAATGAAAATGTTTGTACACATAAAATGTGGAAAGAGCCTATAGAACCTATTGTAGATAAATTGGTAAAGTAAGACATTTAATGATGGATCTTACAGAGTTTTAAATCAGAAAAATATTTCAGTGAGCACAGGGAAAGATATTTTAGCAGAAGAGGTATTCTGTATTAGGTTTACAATAAAACTAAAATATGAGATTCCCAATTATGCCATTCATCACCTAGCTTGGTCAATTTTCTGAGAGTCCTCAGTAGAGTCTAAGTTCTGTTTTGTTAAAGTGTTTCTCACTGTTGTATACTCAATGTCTTACACTGTTCCCCATCACATGATTGAATGTTGACTGTCTACTATGAGATAGACAAGGCAGCTATTCTTTTAGAAATGTAGAAACTGAAGCTCAGGAATAATACTGGAGACAAGATTGAAAATTAGATATTTTCATTCTAAGTCTATGATTTTTGGTTTTGCTGTGCTGGTGAAATGTAACCAGCAAGTAATTAATAAGATTGAATCCAATACTTTGGATCATTAGCTAGGGAGATAAAGATGATTTAAGATGAAATAATAGTGAAGGATTTTGAAATTCGTATCACAATTTTTAGTTTGAATTGAGAGCTCTGCATCCCTCTGAAAAAAGAATCTCTTCCTTGGGCAGGATACTACTAGCTATTAAATTGTATGTAAATGCAAGTGGAAATTGACAATAAAGAAACATGTGAGTGTGTTGAGATGTAACATTCATACTTAGCCTACTGAAGAAACAGTTCTAACTATTTTGAGAATATATTTGTAGAAGAAGATTTTATGAGATCCCTGGTAGTTCACTTCATTACCTTAATAATCATATAGTCTAAATTTCCTTATTATTCTCTCATATATAACTCAGCTTATTGATGAAAAAATTATCTAACATTTATTAAATGTTTACTTTCTGCCTAGCACTTGCTTAATGTTTTCCATTAGCTTTTTCAAATAATCCTCCCAACAATACTGTGAAGTATGTATATTATTATTCCTACTTTACAAATGGTGGCATACTTGAGATTAAATAATTTGTCCAAAATTATTTAGCTGATACATGATACATGGGAATTTTTTTCTTTTTTGAAATTTTAATTTTAGGGGTACATGTGAAGGTTTGTTACATAGACAAACGTGTCACAGGGGTTTGTTAGCCACATTATTACACCACTGAGGTAAGAAGCTCAATACCCAATAGTTACCTTTTCTGCTCCTCTCCCTTTTCCTACCATCCACCCTCAAGTAGACCGCAGTGTCTGTTGTTTCATTGTTTGTGTTCCTAAATTCTTATCATTTAACTACCAGTATAAGTGAATACATGCAGTATTTGGTTTTCCATTCCTGTGTTAGTTTGCTAAGGATGATAGCCTTCAGCTCCATCCATGCTCCTGCAAAAGACATGACCTCCTTTTTTTAACAACCGCATACTATTCCAGATACATGGGAATTTGAATCCAGGATCATCTGATTACAAAGTCCACTGACACGAGGACACTTTCATACTTACACATATTTTGTGGCATTGGAAAATAGTTGTAAAACACATTTTTGATAAGCATTTAGTTTTTGAAGATATTAAACTTATTTACTGTCTTTCTTTAAATGGAACAATCCAGCTCTCTTTAAATGGTATTTATCTGTAAAATAACCAAATAATTCACCACATTTGCATCCAGATAGTTCCTGGGATTTCTCCTCACCCCCATAAGTATATCTTACTGTAAGTCTTGTAATTTGAGTGATATGTACTAGCTAGCAAACATGTTTTAAAAATATATCGATCATTTATATACATTTAATGTTGAAAACTCAAAACATCATTTGGCTGCTTTTCCAGAGTGATTAAAAACTCTGTGTCAGGTCAGGAGCAGTGGTTCATGCCTATAATCCCAGCACTTTGGGAGGCTGAGGCATGCAGATCACTTGAACTCATGAGTTTGATTCCAGCCTGGGCAATGTGGCAAAATCCTGTTTCTACCAAAAATACAAAAAATTAGCTGGGCATGGTGGCATGGGCCTGTGGTTCCAACTACTTGGGAGGCTGAGGTAGGAGGACGACTTGAGCCTGGGAGGCAGAGGTTGCAGTGAGTCAAGATCTGCCACTGCACTCCAGCCTGGGCTGGAGTCTCAAAAAAAAAAAAAAAAAAAGAAAACAAAAGAACCTAACAACTTTGTGTCAAAGAGGGGGAAGAAGATTAAAAATATAAGTAAAAAATAACAAAGAGAAAACCTTTTAAAATATATAGTATGTGTTTGTTTTCTTATTTACTTGAGTTTGCATAAATATATGCCTTCATAGAATTACCAAGATGCTGTAGGTTCTCAAAGTAGAATTCTGAAAAACTGGAATATATCAAACACACACAAACAACAGTACCTATGACTAAATCCGTGTCTTTAAACTGGATGAGTGTGACAATTAAGGAAGTTTAATAATAGTCACAGTGGTGTACTATATAAAATGCTTCGCCACAGTAATATTACAGACATTGCAAGTATGTATTAATAAGCACATTTATTTTCATTTCTAAGACTAGAATTCTATTCAAAATATTTTGTTACTTTGATCAGGATGTATTTTATTGTCCATTTGAAGAGAAGGCAATATTAATTTATCACAGTTTAAAAAGGCAGGATTTCTCAAAAGCATAATTTGAAGTTACATAATAATGTACAGATATTTTGCCAATTCTTAACCTAGGTTATGACACTTTACACATTCTTTTTTAGAATGTGCTTTGTAAAAATTATTTTATTGCGGTAAGAATGCTTAACCTGAGAGCTATCCTTTTAACAGATTTTTAAGTGTACAATACATTATTATTGACTATAAGTATAGAATAAGCTTTTAAAGCACCATATCTTGGTCTTTTTTTTTTTTTTTTTTTTTTTTTTTTGAGACAGAGTCTCGCTTTGTCGCCCAGGCTGGTGTGCAGTGGCATGATCTCGGCTCACTGCAAGCTCCGCCTCCAGGGTTCACGCCATTCTCCTGCCTCAGCCTCCCAAGTAGCTGGGACTACAGGCGCCTGCCACCACGCCTGGCTAATTTTTTGTATTTTTAGTAGAGACGAGGTTTCACCGTGTTAGCCAGATGGTCTCGATCTCCTGACCTCGTGATCCGCCCGCCTTGGCCTCCCAAAGTGCTGGGATTACAGGCGTGAGCCACTGCACCCGTCCCATATCTTGGTCTTAAAAGTTATTTCAGAATTTTAAATATATATTGCAGAACTTTTCCTCACATTATCAAATGTTAACAGGACATAACCTGCACCAAAATCCTTTCATATGCTTGTTACATTCTCAAATAGAAGATCAGATATTGACATGTTTTGTACATCACTTCCTTACATAAACATTTTCTTATCCTGAATATAATAATTAATGATATGTGGTAACAATGATATTTATTAAATTCCAGTTTGGGTTCAGTAGTTTCAGTAGTTTTTCTTTATACATTTTATATACTAGATGTTGTAGAATCTTGATATATTCTCAGATATTTGTTGAGTTCATAGAATAGATAAAAAATTTTGGCTGAAAATGAGAACATTTTCTTGAGTATATTAATGAATAAGAAGGTTATAAATATGCTATATAGACTGGAACATTAAATTAAGCAAAAGTATTTATTCCAAAAGTGAAACATGGTCATCTACTGCAAATATAGCATTCTTTAAATGATAGATATAAAAATGAGAAATGCAAAGACAATGTTTACAACCTCTGCTCCTGCGTTAGTCTCTAGGAGTGATGTCTTTCCCCTTCTGGTCATGCCTGGCTTAAAGGTAGGTAAACTGTTTTAGTGCATTGGTTTGCATGATGATAGAAAATGTCCTTTACAGAGTAATGATAAGGGCTAACACATTGCATAGCATAAAGAATGTAGTTATAAGAGTAAGTGAACAAGTAATGGAAGGGATAATTCACAGTAGGTAATGGCACTGTCTATGGCCATCATTAGAAAGTACTGTCTGATAATATAAAATTTTCCATATCAAGCCTAGAAACTTAAGCTAATATAGATTTTAGTAACTGTTCTTTGTCCCTCCATTTCACAGCCAAAGTTGTGTCAAATAAGTAATGTTTCAGTAACCCCAACTGTACTCATAGTAAAGTAGGAACAGTTGACTCTGAGTGTACGGCATGTCTCCAAGATCAAATACTTCTGTCAAAAGATTAAAGAACTGTCCTTTCTTTACATCATCCACTCCCCATCTTTTTCCTTACTGACAAAGAGTGTAGAGATGACTGGAAGAATTCCAAAATGATGGTGGCAATTTTGGAGTGACAAAAAGGTTTTGAGAAAAGCCTAAAAATTTTGGCTACATTTACCTTGAATGATAATAACATTAGGAAAATTTATCAATGATAATACAGAAATTTATCAGCAATTTCAAGTGCATCATGGCAAATATTTGTAATTTATGCTAAATGCTCATTTACATACATATTATAAATAAGTTATTCAATTTTCAA
This sequence comes from Gorilla gorilla gorilla, assembly GCF_029281585.2. Lineage (NCBI taxonomy): Eukaryota > Metazoa > Chordata > Mammalia > Primates > Hominidae > Gorilla > Gorilla gorilla. The sequence continues at coordinate 62,991,792 of NC_073239.2, forward strand.
TTTAGTATTTTATAGAATACCCCAACTTTAAAGTGTATCTGTATTTTAATGTATTTATTATTTTATTTTATTGTGGTAAGAAGACTTAACATGACATCTAGCCTCTTAAATTTTTAAGTATACAATACCTTATTGTTGACGATAGGTACAATGTTGTAGAGCATATCTTTAGAACTATTCATCTTGCTTGACTGAAACTTTAAGACCCTTGATCGATAACTCCCCTTTTGCCCCTAGAAACTACCCTTCTATTCTTTGACTCTATAAATTTAACTATATTAGATACCTCATATAAGTGGAATTATGCAGTATATTTTTCTCTACAACTGGCTTATTGCACTTAGCATAAAGTCCTCAAGGTCCACAGATGTTATTGCAAATGGCAGGATGTCTTTCTTTTTTAAGGTTGAGTAATCTTTTGTGTATATATACCATTGTATATTCATTCAAGTGTCAATGGACATTTAGATTGTTTTCACATCTTAGGTATTGTTATTGCTGTCATAAACATAGGAATGCTAGTATCATTTTTCAGATCCTGATTTAAAATATTTTCGATAAATACCCAGCAGTGGGGTTGCTGGATCATGTGATAGTTCTATATTTAATTTTTCATGGAACCTCCATATTGTTTTCCATAGTGTCTGCACCATTTTGCATTTTCACCAACACCATGCAAGAGTGACAATTTCTTCACCTTCATACCAACTCATATTGTTATTTTTAATGTGTGTGATAATAGTCATATTGCTGAGTATGATATATTTCATTTTGGTTTTAATATGCATTTCCCTGGTAAGTGGTGGCATTGAGTACTTTTTCATTTACCTGTTGGCCTATGTATGTCTTCTTTGGAAAAATGTTATTGGAGTCCTTAGCCCACTTTATAATCAGGATTTTATTATTGATTTATAAGAGTTCCTTATATATTTTAGAGCTTAATCCCTTATCAGATATATGGTTTGAAAATATTTTCTCTCATTCCATAGGCTTCTCTTTACTTGTGAATTATTTCCTTTGCTGCGCAGAAGCTTTTTAGTTGGATATAGTCCCACTTGTCTATTTTTGATTTTGTTGCTGTGCTTTTAATGTCAAATCCATTAAACAATGTCTATGACAAATATCATGAAGCTTTCCCCCTATGTTTCCTTCTAGGAATTTTACAGTTTCAGGTCTTATATTTAAATCTCTAATACATTTTGAGTTGATCTTTGTGTATGCTGGTAAGATAGGAGTTCAATTTTATTCTTTTGCATGTGGATATCCTCATTGTGTATTCTGGGCACCCTTGTCAAAGATCAGTTGACACCAGATGTCTGGATTTATCTCTTGGCACTTTAGTTTGTTTCATTGGTCTACATGTCTGCTTTATGATTTTGAAATATACTTTGAAGTCAGGAACTGTGATGCCTCCAATTTTTTTTTTTTTTTTTCAAAATTGATTTGGTTATTTTTGGTCTTTTGTGGTTCCATATATTAGAATTGTTTTCTCTATTGAACATAGTGGCTCACACCAATAATTCCAGCTATGTGGAAAGCTGAGGGTAGGAACATTGCTTGAGGCCAGGAGTTTGAGACCAGCCTGGGCAACATAGTGAAACCCCCATCTCTAATACAATTTTTAAAAATAAAGGAGTTAGCCGAGTGTGGTGTCATGTACCTGTAATCCAGCTACTCTAAAGACTACTTGGAAGGCTGAGGTGGGAGGATCACTTGAGTCCAGGAGTTTGAGGCTGCAGTGAGCTATTCTTGGACAACTGCACTACAGCCTGAATGACAGAAGAGGGCCCTATCTCTAAAAATAAGGTAAATAGAAGGAATTATTTTTTATATTTCTGTAAAAAAAAGTCACTGAGATTGTGATAGGGATTGCACTGAATTTGTTCATCACATCGGGTAGTGTTGACATTTTGATAATATAAAATCTTCTAATGCATGAACACAGGATATTATCCTATTTGTGCTATGTCTAATTGCTTTCATCAATTTTTTTTAGTTTTTAAATATACAAGTCTTTCATCTCCTTAGTTATGTTTATTCTGAGATATTATTTTTATGCTAACATAAAGGAGATTATCTTTCTAATTGCATTTTTAGATTTTTAGTTAGAAATGCAACTAATTTTTGTATGTTGTTTTGGTATCTTGCAACTTTACTGAATTTATTAGTTGTAACAGTTTTTTGGTGGAGGTTTTAGGGTTTTCCATACATAAAATTCTGTCATCTGCAAACAGGACAATTTTACTTCTTCCATTCTGAATCAGATGCCTTTTTTTCCCCTTTTGTTGCCTATTTCCTTTGGCTGGGAAAGCCAGTGTTCATTGAATATAAGTGATGAGTGTGGTCATTTTTGCCTTGTTCCTAATCTTACAGAAAACCTTTCGGTTTTCATCATTGAATATGATGTTAGTTGTGGGCTTGTCATACATAGCCTTTGTTATGTTGAGGTAATTATTTCTATTCCTACTTTGTTAAGACTTTTTAAAACTGTGAAATGATATTACATTTTGTCAAACATTTTTTCTGAAAATATTTGGACAATCATGTGCATTTTGTCTTTTCTCCTTTTATGTGGTCAATTATTTTTGTGTGTTGAACTATTATTATATCCTAGCAGGAAATCCCACTTGGTCTTGTAGCATCATCTTTTTAATGTGCTGTTGCATTTTGTTTGCCAGCATTTAATTGAGTATTTTGCATATATATTCATCAGAAATATTGACTTGTAGCTTTTCATTCCCCCTTTGGTGCTTTTGTCTAGTTTTGGTATCAGAATAATGCTGGATAAAATGGATTTGGATGTGTTTTTTTTGGAAGAGTGTGGGAAGTATTGGCATTAATTCCTCTTTAAATGTTTGGTAGAATTTACCAGTAAAGTCATCAGGTCCTAGCACTTTAACTCTTCACAGGGTTTTGGAATACTGATTCAATCAAAATACTAGTTATAAGTCTGTTCAGACTTTCTGTGTCTTCATGATTTAGTCTTAGTGGGATGTATATTTTCAGGAATGTATCCATTTCTTGGTTATCCAGTGTGTTGGTATGTAATTATAATAGTCACTTATTATCCTTTTAATTTTTGTGGCATCAGTTTCTTGTTGACAATATAGAGTTGAGTCTTGTTTTTTAAAAATTTACTCAGCCACAATACCTTTTGATTGGTGTGTATAACTCATTTGCATTTAAAGTGATTATTGATAGCAAAGGATTTACTATTGCCATTTACTTAGTTATTTTTCATTAGTCTTGCAGTTCTTTTGTATTTTTTTCCTGCTGTCTTAACTTTGTGTCTTGGTTTGTTTTTATTGGTATGCTTTGATTCCTTTCTCTTTTTCTTTGTGTAAGTTCTATAAGTTCTTTTTTGTTACCTTGGGGCTTACATAAAATATTTTATTGTATAACAGTCTATATAAGTCTGTAATAGTGTATTTATGCTGATAGAAACCCAAGTTCAATTGCATATGAAATCTCTATACTTCTTCACCCCCATATATTTTATGTATTGTTATGTATTGTTGTTACAATTTCCCTGTATTCATACTGTAAATCGTTTAACTTTTCTAGGTATGGTTATTTTTAATACTTTTGTCATTTAAATTCTCAACTAGAACTGAAAGTGAGTTACTCACTACCATTACAGTAATTCAGTATTCTATATTGGCCTATATATACTTTTATCAATGAGTTTCATAATTTCTTATATTATGATATTGCTGTTTATCTTTTCATTTCAACTTAAAGAAATGCCTTTAACACTTCTTGTTAGGCAGGTCCAGTAGTGATGAACTCCCTCAGTATTGTATGTCTGAGACAGTTTTTAATCTATTCTTTTGAGGTATAGTGTGGTATTCTGTAATATAATAGTATAAGACTAGTATAGTATAGTATAAGAATACCACAGTAACTATATATAGATACTATATGATTCTATATCTTTGAGGTAAGGTGCAGTATTCTTGGTTGCCTGATTTTTCCTTTTAGAACTTTGAATACATCATTGTACTCCCTTATGGCCTGTAAGAGTTCTGCTGGAAAATCTACTGGTAGCCTTCATGAAGTCTCCCTTGTGTGTGACAAGTTGTTTTTTCTTGTTGCTTCAAAATACTCTTTTTGTCTTTGACTTTTGACAGTTTGATTATAATGTATCTCAGTGTAGATTTCCTTGGGTTCATTTTATTTGGTAGTGTGTGAGTTTTTTGGACCTTGATGTCCATTTTCCCCCTAGATCTGGGAAGTATTCGGCCATCATTTCTTTAATCTTTCTTATCCTTTTTCTCTTCTAAGACTGCCATAATGTCTAAATTAGCATATTTGATGCTATCCCATAATTCTCTTAAACATTCTTCACTTTTTAAAATTTCTTTATTTTTTTGCTTCTCTGGCTAAATTATTTTCAGTGACATATCTTTAAGTTCAGTGACTCTTTCTTCTGCTTAATCTAGTCTGCTGTTGAACACCTCCAGTGAATTTTTCCAGTTCAGTTATTGTGTCCTCCAGCTCCATGATTTCTGTTTGACACATTTTAATATTTTCTCTTTTTTGAAATTCTCACTTTTCATGCATTGTTCTCTTGATCTTAAGAAGCATTTTTATGAAAAATATTTTTAATTCTTTCTTAGGTTAATTATTAACTGTGTTTCATTAGGGTTAGTTTCTGGAGATTTATCTTGTTACTTTGTATGAAACATTTTTGCCTAAGTCTTTATTTTCCTTGATTTTGTGTACGTCTTTACATTATCCAAAGCAGGCATCTCTTTGTGAACCTCTACCAACCCATTTCTTCCTCAAGGGATGCTGGGAGGTAGATTTTCTTAACCCCTTACTCTGTACTAGGCAAGGATGAGGATTAGTAATGCCTACCAGCTCAAGCCATCACTTTCATTCTCCCCTAGGTGGCTGAACCCATCAGAGCTCAGGCCTGGCAAGACAGAAGCCAAACCTCTGGGGAGCCCTTCAGAAAAGCTAAAACCCTGAATGCACTGCCTAACCTTTTTCTTTCCCTGGATGAATCTGAAAGCTAGAGGGCGTTTCCCTGATCATGTTGTACTGTGCCCGGGTAGGAATGTCTCAAATCTTTCTACTGGCTTTATAAGTTTCGTTTTGCTTCCTCTAAGGAGAACAGAAACAATACATTTTCAATTAATTTCTGATTTCCCACAAAGATAATTAGTCCATGAATTGCTGCTGAATCAGTGTATTTCGGGGTAAAGGAGGAGGATCCAAGGCTTCCTCGTTTATCATGTTGTTGACCTCAGTGTATATTTACCTATTATATAATTCATAAAATATATCCAATCATTGTATGTTAGTAAACCAAATGTTAAGAGATAGGGTAATATAACTTTGTCTTGAGACTGGCTTCATTTTCATACCATCGTTATAATGATATTTTGGTATATTCTATATCCCTCCCCTATGTTCAACTGTGAAAATACAAGCAAATGCGTCAAAAAATAATCGCGTCACAAAAGTCTGGATTTACAAAATAAATCAGGAACTCATTAAATAAAAGTATTTTAATTACATATACATGAATACCTCTGAATTAAATTTGTGTTTAAAAAATGGTACTTTTTAAACCAGGAATGTAGATAGTAATGGAGACCCTAAATTGGAAAGAACAAAAATGAAGAAAAGAAAGATGAGATAAGACCAATGTTTAATGACTACACCCTATGTGGCTGGGGCTTAACCACTTTCAACCTGTCTCCTCATTTATAAACAGCAGTTTGGGGCTGGCTTGAGGGTTTCTGTGCATGACTTTGAAATTCATATTGACTCCAAAGGATAGAGTACCCAAGATTCTTTAAATCAGCTTTTCCAGACATGGAGCAGAAAGAAAAGAGGAAAATGTAAGACTTAAAAAAGTGTCAAACATCAAATAATGGAGTCATAACATTTATTACACAATATTGTTCATAATAGCCAAAAAGTGGTACAAGTGTCCACCAATATCAATTACTAAACTAAATATGGTATATCCATAGAATAAAATATTATTTGATAATACAATAGGAATGAAGTACTTATGAGACATGCTACAACATGGATGTATGTAAAAAATATTGTGCTAAGAGAAAGAAATCAGTCATAGAAAACCACAAATTGATTCCATTTGTATAAAATTTGTAGTATCGATGACTCTAAAGAAACAAAAGAAATAGATAAATAATTGCCTAGAGATGGGAGGTTGGTGTGGTTTGAATGCATGTCCCCTCCAAATCTCATGTTGAAATAGGATACCTAATGTTGGAGGTAGGGCCTAGTGAGAGGTATTGGATTATCAGGGCAGGTTCCTCAAGAATGGCTTAATGTCATTCCCTTGGTGATGAATGAGTTCTTATTCTAGTAGTTCATGGGAAATCTGTTTGTTTAAAAGAGTATCCCATCAATGGTAGACTGGATAAAGAAAATGTGGTACATATACACTATGGAATAATACACAGCCTTAATAAAGAATGAAATCATGTCCTTTGCAGCAACGTGGTGGAACTGGAGGCCATTATTCTAGGCAAACTAACACAGGAACAGAAAACCAAGCACCACCTGTTCTCATTTTTAAGTGAGAGCTAAACATTGAGTACATATGGACACAAGCAAGAGAACAGGAGAAAACAGACACCAGGGCCTACTTGAGGTTGGAGCGTGGGGGGAGGATGTGGATCAAAAAACTACCTGTCAGGTACTATGCTTATTACCTGGGTGATGAAACAATCTGTACACCAACCCCACCCACTGTGATGCACGATTTACCTATGTAACAAATCTGCACATGTACTCCTGAACCTAAAATAAAATTTAAAAATAAATAAATAAAATTAAATCAGTAATGTGTGACACCTCCCACCCCTCTCTTGCTTCTGCTCTCGCCATGTAACATGCTTTCTCCCCTTCACCTTCTGCCATGATTGTACAGACTGCAGAACCATGAGCCAGTTAAACCTCTTTATAAATCAGTCAGCCTCAAGTATTTCTTTATAGCAATGCAAGAACAGATTAATACAGGGGTGAACTGGGAAGAAATGGTAAGTGACTGCTAATGGTACAGTATTTCTTCTTGAAGTGTTCTACAAAAGACTAAATATTAATTCTATGATGTTATTATCATGTTGGTGCGAGCTCAGGTAAACTTTGTTTCTTATTCTTTGTGAAATATAAAATTGCGCTTTTTTCTCATGCTGTTGTGAAGATAATGTATATAAAATACATGCAACATTTAACTAAAAATATAAAGGGCTTGCTATATACTTTACTTGTGTTATCTTATTTAGTCCTCACAACAACCTTGCAAAGCAAAATTCTATGTTTTTATAGCTAAGGAGACTGGCACTTGAAGAGATTAGGTACTTTCCATTTACAGTCTATATATTTTTTTCCATATGTCACACTGCTTCTTACACAAAGGTTAATTGAATATTATTTAGAATTTCCATCATCCACAAACAAGCAAATTTCAAAATATGGCATATGACTGCTTTAAGTAAAATGTGGAGTTATAAATAGCTTCATTAAATAGCATGTTGACAAGATATTTACAGTTCTATACTGCCAAATTTCAGATTTTATCTGTTTTTAATTCACACCAAATGAAAATATGACTTCGATGGCCTCTGTAAAACATGTCATGTGCAAAAATAAAATGGGAGAGCAACCTGAAATGAATTCACTTCAGGGGATTTTATGAACCATCAACTCAGCTTTCAGTTTGCTCACGATGAAAGATGGATGTAATAGGTGAAAAAGCAAGAACTTAGAGCAGTCCTCTTTGACATATAATGTGTAAACAAATATACGACTAACAGTATATACAATTTAATAGAAAAATAGTATAGAAATCTGTTTTAATAATTAGAGCATGAATTTCACAGATGTTTAGAAAATATTGAATTACAAAATATTAGTTACAAAACCTTTATAATTTTCATTAAAGAATTAAGAATACCTGAAAAATATTACCCTAACTTAAGTTACAATATCTGTTGATTTTACTTTCAGAAAGTAGACCAGGAATAAATATAAATGTTCTAATAATGGTATTAACAATTTCTGAGAAAACAAATGCTTTTTGCTTTCATTATGAATTAACCATTTAACAAGTGATTTGGGAGCAATAATAAATAAGGTAAATTCAAGGCATTTGAAAACTTTCTGAAATTGTAGATGGCAGTGTGATATAATGGTTAAATGTGATATAATGGTTAAGTCAAAAGACCTGAACTTGAATTCCATCCCTTCTGCTTTCTTATGGTGCAAATTTGGGCAAGGTGCTTAATATCCCTGAGCCTCAGTCTAAGGGTTAAATGGTAAAAGTAATACTCATCTTGAATTGATTTAATACAGAAGAAATCAGCATTATATGTAAAGCCTGTAGAGTGTTGTCTGATATAAGATAAACACTCAATAAATGGAAGATCTAGCTATATATATTGGATACTCAAATCCTCACATTGAAAAATAAAGTTGAAATATTGACAGTTTGGTAAACTGAGTCTGTCTAGGTAACCAAATTTGATCACTCAGAATGGAAATAGTTTTTGGATTATTCAAAAATGTATTCCTCATGTGCTTTCCTGAAGAAATGGTACATGTACTCTGTATTTCAGATATACAAAGAAAATTAAATTATGTGAGGAAGTGTCCCAACTGGAAACTCTGTAAAGATAGTCTAGTAAAGTAAAAGGGAAATTTGGGTTGATACAAAAAACTAATTCAGAAAAGCAATTTAAAAAATAATAAAATTTTTTAACAGTTTGGGCTAAAACTGGCTTATGTTATAACTCATTACCTTCAGATTCTTAAAAGAAAAAATTTTAACACAAAATTAGACTCATTTGATTTGTATTGCCACATTATGCAGTTTGAATGAAAAAAAATTTTTAAGCATTTTTTTCCCCCTTTTTGAGACAAGGTTTTGCTCTATTGCCCAGGTTGGAGTGGAGTGGCATGATCATGGCTCACTGCAACCTCTGCCTCCTGGGCTCAGGTGATCCACCCACCTCAGCCTCCAGGGTAGCTGGGACTACAGGCACATTCCTCCATGACCAGCTAATTTTTGTATATACATATAGAGCAGAGATGGGGTCTCACTACATTGCCTAGGCTGGTTTCAAACTCCTGGACTCAAGTGATCTGCCTACCTTTGCCTCCGTATTTTAAGTATTAAAATATTATTCTACTGGGATAGGAATTAAGCTTTGGATTAATATGGTTATATCCACTTAGAAATTTATTTAAAGGTGTATACCTAGGAATGGCTGATTGAAACTACCAGTAATATCCTGACACAGACAACCTCAGTGAGAACAGCTAGTTACTTTGAATTTCAGTGATCACAATGGAAAAAAAAAGAGCAATAGGCTTAATAGAAGACATCTTTGTAGTATAAGATATAAAACTTTGACCTTGATTGTATAATTTTTCTGAAAGCTAAAAAAAAGAACAAATTTCTGCTTTTGCAAATTTTAGTACTTTTTTTCTAGCTTAAGAGTGGAAGGTTGAAACAATTTTGAAGTCTAAATATTTTTTTCTGAATTTGAGTGTTTTTCTTAAGCTTAGCAAAAGTATTTGACTAGTAACTTTAAAACAAAACCAATTTTAATTTGTTAATTCAACTTTATTTATGAAACTATTGCAATTTACAAATTTGTTTTTCATCTAAAAAAATAGGCACATTTTTCATTTAGAGACTCCAAGACAGAGAAAGTGAAAACACTGACCATACCTGCAGTCTGTTTTAGTAGTGGTCCCTTTAATAATTACTAAAGCAATTCACAAAATGTGCTGCTATGTTCCAACAAATTTATCCTTCTCCACTTTTACTGAGGTTATGTTTATATACAATAATATGTTCAGATTTTAAGGGTTGAATTAGTTTTAACAAATGCCAACATGTATGTGGAAGGCCAGCTTAAAATCTTTACAGTTTTTTCATTGAGTTGCCATTTATTCTGGATCAAAGTCCTTTGTCAAATTATCTGTTGTTTCTATTTCTTCCCACTCTGTGGCTTGCCAAATTGTTTTTTAATGGTTATTTTGATAAGTGTAAGTTTTTATTTTGATGAGATTTAATTTATTATTTTTTCCTTATGGTTTGTTCTTTTTGTGACTTTTCTGAAAAATTTTTGCCTGACCTAAGTTAGAAGAAATTTATCTATGTTTTCTTCTAGGAACCATCATGCTCCTTTTTCTTCTTTTACTCTTGACTTTTATTTTAGGTTCAATGGGTAAATGTGAAGGTTTGTTACATGGGTAAATTGTGTGTTGCTGAGGTTTGGTGTACAAATGATCCCGTCACTCAGGTAGTGAGCACAGTGCCCTATATGTAGTCTTTCAACCCATGCCCCCCTCCCACTCTTCCGTCTCAAGTAGTTCCCAGAGTCTATTGTTCCCATCTTTGTGTTCATGTGTATTCAGTGTTTGGCTCCTGCTTATAAGTGAGAATATGTGGTATCTGGTTTTCTGTTCTTATGTTTGTTTGCTTAGGATAATGGACTCGATGCATCCATGTTGCTTCAAAGGACATGGTTCCATTTCTTTGTATGGCTGCGCAGTATTCCATGCTAAAGTCCTTTTTATCTCATGAAAGAATAGCAACCATTGTTATTTTGTTTTCCATTTGCTTGGTAGATCTTTCTCTGTCCCTTTACTTTGAGCCTGTGGGTGTCATTACTTATTGCATGTGTCTCTTAAAGACAGCAGAGAGTTGGGCCTTGCTTTTTTATCCAACTTGCCACACTGCCTTTTAAGTGGGGCATTTAGCCCATTATATTCAAGGTCAATATTGATATGTAAGGATTTGATCCTGTCTTTGTGTTATTAGCTTTATAGTGTCAATGGGCTACATACTTGAGTGTGTTTTTGTGGTGACAGGTATTGCTCTTTCATTTCCATGTTTATCACTCCCTTAAGTAACACAGATTCTCTGAGTTTCTTGAATCTGCATGTTAACTTCTCTAGTGAGATTGGAAATATTTTTGTGGACTCTATCCTCAAGTATGTTTTCCAAGTTGCTTGCTCTCCCACTCTTTCAGGAATGCCAATGAGTTGCAGGTTTGGCCTCTTTACATATCTCATATTTTTTAGAGGTTTTATTCATTTTTTAAAAGTCTTTTTCTTTACTTGTGTCTGCCTATGTTGCTTCAAAGGAGTGGTCTTCAAGCTCTGAGATTCTTTCCTCAGCTTGTTCTATTCTGTTGTTAATGCTTCCAATTGTATTATGAAATTCTTGTAGTACTTTTTTTATTTGCAGAACTTCAGTTTGATTGTCTCTTAATAGGGCTATGTCATCTTTCAATTCTCAAATCATTTTACTGTTTTCCTTGAGTTGGGTTTTAACTTTCTTATATATCTTGTTGAGCTTCCTTGCCATCCAGATTCCAAATTTTATTTCTGACATTTCAGTCATTTCAATGTTGTTATGAAGCTAGATAGCTGGTATGATCATTTAGAGATAAGGCGATACCCCAGCTTTTAGAGGTACTAGAGTTCTTGCACTAGTTCTTTCTCATCTGTGAGGGGTAATGTTCCTTTATCCTTTGAGGTTCCTGTCCTTTGGACAGCGCTTTTTGTTTTTATGTTCTTTACTGCCCTTGAGGGTTTGGCTGTGGGGCATGTTGAGTATAGTCAAATGGCTTCATTTTTAAATGCATTGAGGGTGCCAAGGCTCGGCACTGGGCTGCATGCTTTAACTCTGGGATTAGGACTGTGGCTTTATCCTCTGGCCACTTGAGGCCAAACACTGGATGTCCTGTGGAGAGGCTCAGGTTCTCCCAGATCACTGGCAATCGTGTTCCTTTGGTAGCTGCACGTGGAAGTGCTACAGTGGCATGGCTGGGAAGACCCAAGGTGGAAGTACTGTGGCAGGGTAGTGTGGATGTACCAGTGTTAAACATGCTCTGTTGGGGGACCACCAGCAAAAGTGCTCCGGTGGGGTAGCAGGGCCTGCCTGCAAAAGTGCTATGGCAGTGTCTGCTAGCAAAAGTGCTCCAGTGGGGCAGCTAAGGCTGTGTTATGAGCTGATGTAGCCAAGCAGAGACTATTGGTGGGGCCGTTGGATAGAGGGGCACACAGATCAGAGTTGCCTCCATGCATGGGAAGACAGACCTGCTCTCTCCAGGTCTAGCAGATAACAAAGCCAAAGCCACCTCAAGAAATATTGGAAACGTTGTGGGATTGGTGCCTAAGGCCATGTTCCCTTGCAGCTGTCCCCTCTGCTAAAGCACCTGGGCTCCATGTCAGTTCAGTTTCAGTCTTGGCCTCCTATATTGTTAGCTCCCCCTGCCAACTCAAGTGCCCATGGGAGTCATGGGGCTGCCTGCAGCTAGGATCTCGGAGGTATATAGTGAGAGTTGGGCTACTCTCCATATATTACTCACTCATTCTTTAGGAGACATTGAGGGTTAGGAATGAGTCCTGGCACTCAGCAACCCCATTCAGGGTTCCCAGCTTCTTTCCCTTTCAGCCCCAGTGTCTACATCATTTCTCTATCCACTCTCAGTATATTCAGCCTGAATATCTGTTTGGAGCATGCCAGCCTACTGGATATCCTTGTCTCTCTCAGTGGGAAAAATTCTTACTGGCAGCATCCAGATGGCTATCTTGTTCTAAGCTCCTGCTCGTTTTTCATGCAGTTTCTGGAAAGGAGGACAAAGTGTCTTCTAGTACCTTAAAATTTCTTTTGGCCATTCTTAAATGGTCATTATAATGAAAAGTTGTGCAAATTTCTAAGCTAGTTTAGTTTTTCCTGTTTTAAACTTCACAGAAATTAAATCATATTGTATTTAATCTTCCCTGTCTTGCTTCTTTATCACATCATTATTATGTGAGAAACATCCATGTATTTGCTTATAGCTGTACTGTTGTTGCTGTTTCACTCTTCTGTTTTGTATACCACAATGTATTTTTCTATGTAGATGAACATAGAGATCATTGTTATTTCTTTCACAAATCAATGCTGAATAATATTTAATATTTTTCTATATCTATTTACCATATGATTTTTCTTCACCTTGGTAATGTTAATTACACTTTAAAATTAAATATATTGTGGCATATTTTACCTAAATTAAAGTGAACACAACTGAAATATATGGTTTGATGAGTTTAGAGAAATGAACACACCCATGTAAACATAACAATAAAGATATACATATTTCCATCTCCCCCAAAGGATTCCTTTTTACCCTTTTCAGTGAGTAGACCTGTAGACCCATAAATTCACTGATCTGCTTTCCAACACTACATTTCAGATTTTCTTTTCTGGAGTATCATAGAAATCGAATGATACAGTATGAGCTCTTTATGTGTCTGGATTATTTTGCTCAGCATAGTCATTTTAAAAAATTTATATGATACCATGTCTATCAGTGTGGTAGACAGAATGCCCCTTTCAAAAAAAAAAAAAAAAAAGGAAAATCCTTCACATCCTAATGGAACCTGTGAATATATCCCATGGCAAAAGGAAATTTCCAGGTGTTATTAAGGTTATAGACCTTAAAGTAAGGAGATTATCCTGGGTTATTGGGGTTATCTAGATGTGCCCAATCTAATCACATAAACCTTTAAAAACAAAGAACTTTCTCTAATCGGAAGTAGAAGAGAGATGTGACAGAAGGGGAAGTCAGAGATATTTAAAGCATGCAAAGAACTCGTTGTGGCTCTGCTGGCTTTGAAGATGGAGTTTATGAATCAGAGATGAGAAAGGTCTTTAGGAACTAATGATGACCTATAGTTGATAGTATACCAAAAACTGTGTCATTTAAAACAATAGTAATTTATTGTCTCACAGTTCTTGAGGTTGAAAGTCCAAAATTAAGGTGTTGGCAAGGCCATGCTGTTTCTGATGACTGAAGAGTAGAATCCTTCTTTGCCGCTTCTAGTTTCTGATGTTTGCTAGCCATCCTTGGTGTGCTCTCTGGCTTGTGAATACATCATGCCAATCACATGCCATCTTTTTCCTGTACGTATTCACATTGTCTATACATGTCTGTCTCTGTGTTCAAATTTCCCCTTTGATAAAACCAGAGTCCACTCAAATGTCCTAATTTTAGTTTGGTTTTCTTTGTTATTATTTTTGTATGTTAATTTTGTATGCTTACTAAATTCATTGTTTTAATTCTAACAATTTTGGTGTAATTTTGGGATTTTCTATATATATAATATTGTCATCTGCAAATAGGGACAATTTGACTTCCTCCTTTCCAGTTTGGTTGCTCTTTATTTCTTTCTCTTGCCTAACTTATTTGGATAGAACTTCTAGTACTATGTTAAAAAAAAAAACAGTGATGAAAGTGGGCATCCTGATGTTGTCCCAGATCTTAAAAAAAATTGTTCAACTTTTCCCTGTTCAGTATCACGTTAGCAGGTTTGTCATGTATGGCCTTTATTCTGTTGATATGTTCCTTCTATACCCAATTTATTGAGTTTTTTTATTATAAAGGGATATTGAATCTTATTGAATGCTTTTTATGCATCTATTGAAATGATCATGTAGATTTTGTCATTGATTCTGCTAATGTAATGTATTACATTTATTGATTTACATATATTGACCATCCTTGTATCCCTGAGATAAATTCCAGTTGGTCATGATGAATGATCTATTTAATGTGTTGTTGAATTAAGTGTGGTAGGATTTTGTGTGGGATTTTTGCATTGAAATTCATCGGGGATATTGGCTTATAGTTTTTTTTTTTTTTACTTTAATGGGTTCTTGTCTGATTTTGGTATCAGGGTAATTCTTGCTGTATAGAATGAGTTTGGAAGTAATCCCTCCTCTTCAATTTTTTAATAGACTTTGAGTAGTATTGGTATTAATTCTTTAAATGTTTGATAGAATTCAGCAGTGAAGTCATTAGGTCCTGAGTTTTGATGGGAGACTTTTTATTACAGCTCTGGTCTTGTTACTCATTATTGGTCTGCTTAGGTTTTCCATGGCCTTAAGATTCAATCTTAGCAAGCTATACGTGTCCAGGACTTTATTTCCTCTAGGTTTTCCAATTTGTTAGAGTATAATTGTTTATAGTAGTATCAAATTTTTTTGCATTTTTGTGGTATCATTTGTAATGTCTCCTTTTACATTTTTTTTCTTGAGGTTTCTTTTTTTTTTTTATCTTAGTCTAGCTAAATGTTTGCCAATTTTGTTTATCATTTCAAAATACCCACTCTTGGTTTTGTTGATCTTCTGTATTAACTTTAATTTCTGTTTTGTTTATTTC
Source organism: Gorilla gorilla gorilla (assembly GCF_029281585.2). Lineage (NCBI taxonomy): Eukaryota > Metazoa > Chordata > Mammalia > Primates > Hominidae > Gorilla > Gorilla gorilla. The sequence continues at coordinate 63,007,007 of NC_073239.2, forward strand.
TGCTCTGGTCTTTATTTCTTTTCTTATTATTTTTGGTTTAGATTGTTCTTGTTTTTCTAGTTCCTTGAGTTGCAACGTTAGGTCATCTATTTGAGATCTACTACTTTTCTGATGCAGGCATTTATTGTGATAAATTTCTATCTTAGAGCTGCTTTTGCTATATTCCATCAGTCTTGGTATGTTGTGTTTCAATTTTCATTTGGCTCAATAATCATTAAATTTTCTTTTTAACTTGTTAATTGACCCACTGGCTCTTCTTAAGCATGTTGTTTAATTTCTATGTATTTGTACATTTTCCAAAGTTCCTCCTGTTATTGGTTTCTAGTTTTATTCTATTATTGTCAGAAAAGATACTTGATATATTTTCAATTTCCAAAAATTTGTTAAGACTTGTTTTGTGGCCTAACATGTAGTCTATTCTGGATAATGTTCCACATACTGTTGAGAAGAATGTGTATCCTGAAGTTGTTCATCAGAAGGTTCTGTAAATGTCCATTAGGTCCATTTGGTCTAGAGGGGAGTTCAACTCTGATGTTTCTGTGTTAATTTTATATCTGAATAATATGTCCATTGCTGAGAATGAGGTATTGAAGTCCTCTGCTATTATTGGATTGCAGTTGATCTCTCCTTTTATGTCTGTTACTGTTTTCTTTATATATTTAGGTGCTACATTGTTGGGTGCATACATAATTACAAATGTTACATTCTCTTGCTGTACTGACACCTACATTATTATATAATGGCCTTTTTGTGTTTTTTTATTGTTTTTGACTAAAGGTCTATTTTATCTAAGTATAGCTATTCCTGTTTCCTTTTGATTTCCATTTGCATGGAATATATTTTTTCATCCCTTCACTTTCAGTCTATGCATGTCTTTATAGGTGAAGTGAGTTTCTTAGAGGCAGCATATAGTTTGGTCTTTTTCTCTTGCTTATCCATTAAGCCAGTCTATGTCTTTCAATTGGAGAAGTGAATCCATTTACATTCATTGTTACTATTAATATGTAAGGACTTACTATGCCATTTTATTGCTTGTTTTCTGGTTGTTTCATAACTCCTCTCTTCCCTTCTTCCTTCATGTTAAGTGATTTTCTTTTGTAGTATGTTTTCATTCTTTATCTTATTTTTAGTGTATCCATTATAGGTTTTTGGTTTGTAGTTACAATGAGGCTTACAAAGAACATCTTATAGTTATATCAATTTATTTTAAACTGATGACACTTTAAATTTGGTTGCAAAAAGAAAAAAAGAGAAACATTCAAACTAAAAGCCTTTATACTTTAATAATCCTCCAGTTTTGACTTTTTGATATCTTAATTTATATCTTTTTATGTGGATGATCTCTTAGAAAATTATAGTAGCTATTATTATTTTTCATCGTATTAAACTATTAACTTTTTAATACTTAATAATATTAATTATCAATAATTAAACTATTAATTTATTTAATAGTATTTAATGATTAATTTAATAGTTTTGCATTTTAGTTTTCATACTAAGATATAAGTAGTTTACATACCACAATTACAATTTACAGTATTCTGAATTTGTCTGTATACTCACTTTTACCAGCAAGTTTCATACCTTCAGATGTTTTCTTAGTGCACATTAGAATCCTTTTATTTTAGACTGAAAAATCCATCTGAGCATTTCTTATAAGGTATTGCTGGTGATGATGAATTCCCACAGCTTTTCTATATCTGGAAATGTTTTTTTCTTTTCATTATGTTTGAAGGATAGCTTTTTCAGGTAAAATATCCTTGGTAAACAGGATTTTTTCTTTAGCACTTTGAATATGTCATCCCACTTCCTCCTGACCTGCAAGGTTTCCACAGCACAGTCAGCTAACAGTTGTATCAGAGTTGCTATATATGTTCTTTTCTTCTTTACTCTTTCTGCTTTTTGGATCTTCTGTTTTTCACCTTTGAGAGCTTGATTATTATATGCCTTTGTATAGTCTTATTTGGGTTGAATCTTTTTTTTTTCATGGTGTCTCAATGTGTTTATTTAATTTTTATTTACAAAATAAACATTATTTTGTAAATAAAATATTTTTTATTTTATAAATAAAAATGTGCAGGTTTGTTATATAGGTAAACAAAACCATGTGTCATGGTTTTGTACAATTTTTTTTTTGTCACCCAGGTAATAAATGTAGTACTCAATAGTTGTTTTTTCTGCTCCTCTCCCTCCTTCTTCATTTCACCCTCAAGTAGGCCCCCTTGTCTGTTGTTCACTTCTTTGTGTCCACATGTTCTCATCATTTAGCTCCTACTCATAAGTGAGAGCATGCAGTATTTGTTTTTCTGTTCTTGTATTAGTTTGCTAAGGATAATGGCCTCCAGCTCCATCCATGTTTCTGTGAAGGGCGTAATTTCATTCTTTGTTGTGGCTGCATAGTGGTCCATGGTGTATATGTACCACATTTTCTTTATCCAGTCTGCCATTAATGGGCATTTAGGTTGATTCCATGTCTTTGCTATTGTGAATATTGCTATATTGCTGCAGTGAACATACCTGTACCTGTGTCTATAATAGAACAATTTACATTCCTTTGGGCATATAGCCAGTAATGGAATTGCTGGGTCAAATGGTAGTTCCGTTTTTAGGCCTTTGAGGAATCGCCACACTATGTTCCACAATGGTTGAACTAATTTATAGTCCCACTAACAGTGTATAAGCATTCCTTTTTCTCCACAACCTCACTAAAATCTGTTATTATTATTATTTTTTTTGCTTTTTACTAATAACCATTCAGACTGGTATGAGATGGTATCTCATTGTGGTTTTTATTTGCATTTCCTGGGTTGAATCTTCTTCATGATCTTTGTCCTTCCTGTAACTGGACATTTACGTCTTTCTCTAGGTTTAAAAAGTTTCCTGTTATTATTTTTTAAAGTATGCTTTTTACCCCTTTTCCTTACTCTACTCCCTCTTGAAGATCAATGATGCTTCTATTTTCTCTTTGATCCTGTGGATTTCACAAGTTCCTTTGTTTCTTTTCAGTCTTCTCTTTTTTCTCTTCTGACTGTGTATTTTCATGTAGCATGTCTTTGACCTCACTAACATTTTCTTCTTCTCGATCAGGTTTTCTGTTGAAATTCTCTAATACATTTTTGACTTCATCCATTGTTATTTTCGGCTCTGGGATTGTTCAATTTTCACTATTTTAATCTCTTTGTTAAATTTCTCTGATAAACTTCTGAATTGCTTCTGTGTTTTCTTGAAATTTGGTGAGCATCCTCAAAACAGTTCTTTTGAATTCCTTGTCTGAGAGGTCACTATTTTCATCTCTCCAGGGTCTGTCACTGACACCTTTTTTAGTTTATTTGGTGAGGTTATATTTTTCTTAATGTTCTTGATAACTGTGGACATATGTCAATATGTTGGCTCTGAAGATTTATTTCAGTCTTCATAGTCTGGCCTTGTTTCTACCCATCCTTCTTCAGAGAGCTTTCCAGGAATTCGAAGAGGGACTGAATGAGAGCCCATGGTCACTTCAACCATTTTAGCACTAGAGGGTGCACGAAGCCCATCTTTGCTGTGAACCTCTGGCCAACTCCAATGTGCCCAGCCCTGTTATGCTTGAGGAATACCAGGGACAGTTCCCTGTGTCCCCAGGCAAAGTTCCTTACCCACTTTTCTTTCCTTCCTCCAAATGGAAGGAGTATGTTTCCACAATGTGCCATCTGAAGTTGGGGGAGGTGTGACACAGGCAGTCCTATGGCCACTGCAGCTGATGTCATGATGAGTCACACCTGAAGCCCACAGCCTCCCAGACTAGCACAGCACTGAGGCTCAGCCATGGAAAATAGTTGTTACAGCCCACTTTGCCACCAAATGACTAGAGTAGACTTCAACTCCAAATAAAAGTAATTAATTACAAATGTATTGCAAATAAATTTACTTTTATTTGGAGTCCAAGTCACTTCAGTCATTTGGTGGTGAAATGGGCTTGGATTTGGGTCCATCTTACTGGGGCCTCAGATTCCCATCTGACCCATGGTAGGTCTAGGAGCTTTGTCTGGGGGCATTGTCCTGGAATCAGGAGCCGCTGGGTTCTCTCTGGTATTGTGTTTTACTCTGACAAGGCTGGTACTAGTTTCCAATTCCAAGTCTATGTACACTTTCCTCTCATTTTCTCAAGTGGACAGATTTTCTGCATTACACTGCTTGGGGTTGGGGGAGCAGTGGTGTAGGCAATGTGAGATTGTCTTTCCTACCCTCTTAAATGTATCTTTTCTAATTATTATGCTAAAACCGGGTACTGTGACCTATCACTGGTTTCTTTTTGGTGTTGTTGTTGTTGCTGTTGTTTTCTCCTGTAAAGGTGTTTTCTTGCATGGATAGTTGTTAAAAAACTGATGTTTCTCTGGAGAGATGATTGCTAGAGGGTTGTATTCTATTTTCTTTTTCCCCCTCCCTTCTACCACAATTTTTTTCTATTTACCTGCTAATAAATGTTGCACTGCTTCTAATTTTAAGCTATGAAAAATAAGTTGCTATGCATATTTTATGTAAAAGGTTTTCTTGTGTACATGTGCTTTCATTTGCGGAATCACTGAGGTACATAATAAGTGTAAATTGAGTTGTCTTAAAAAATACCAAACACTTTTTCAAAATAATTATAACATTTTACATTATAAAAGAGGATAATTTCCAGCTGCCTTATATCATAAAAATTGCTTTATATTGCCAATCTATTTAAATTTAGACATTCTAATGTGTGTGCATTGGTATCTTAAATATTTCGTTGATAGCTAATGCATGTATTTTATGTACTATTGGCTTTCTATATTTATATCCAAAATCTTTATCTTTACCAGTTTAAAACTGTTGACTGTCATCTTAAAATTGACTTCTAAAAGTGCTTTTTATATTCCAGATGTAAGTCCTTTATCAAATATATGAATCACAAATATTTTTTCCCATTCTGTAACTTGCCTTTTCATTTTCCTAATACTAACTTTTGAAGAGCAGAAAGTTTCAATATTTGTGCAGTACAATTTGTCAATTTTTAAATTTGTTCTTTTGGGTTCTTATGTAAGAAATCTTTGTATAACCCAAGGTTACAAACATTTCTCCTTCATTTTCTCCTAAAAGCTAAATAATTTATCATTTGGATTCATCAACATTTTGAGTTAACTTTTGTATGTGGTATAAGGGTTAAGGTTCTTTTTTAAGAAATCAATTTTCATTTGTTTCAGTACTACTTGTTTAAAAGACTATCATTACCTTTCTCATTGAATTCTGTATTTCTGAATTCTGTTCTATCCATTGATTTCTATGTCCATCTTCATGTTAATGCATCACTGTCTTGAATGCTATGGCTATATTGTAAAGCTTGAAATGATGTATGTCAGACCTCCAACTGGTCCACTTTTCAAAAGTGTTTTGGCTATTCAAGATCTTTTGTATTTCCTATAAAGTTAAGAATCAATGTTTTGATTTCTGAAGTAAATCTGCCCAGGTTTTGATTTGAGTTGTATTTGCAAACAAATTTAGAAATAGTTAATTTTTATCAATATTGTTGCTTATTTTAAACATATTTATTTTTACAATTTCTAATAATTTTTAAAGAAATGTGTCATACTTTCTATTGAAATAGATCTCCTGTATATTTTTAAAATATGTTCTTTAGTATTTAATGCTTTTTGATATTTGGGTAAAAGGCAAGAATATATCTTTAAAATTCTAATTATGCGTCGCTAATGTGTAGAAATAATATTGTTTTTTGTTTATTCACCTGGTATCTGATGAGCTTATCAAACTCATTTACTGGTTTTAGTAGATATTTTGTAGATTAACCGGGATTCTCCAGTTAAGCCATTAGGTGGTCTGCAAATACTGCTTTACTTTCTCCTTTCTAATTTTTATTTTATTATTTGTTTATTTCTTTAAAAACGTTCTGTCTTTAACCATTCTTTGTAATATTAACTGGCATTTTTCTAGGTGTCTTCATTAGGTTAAGAAAGTTTCCTTCAAATACTTTTAAAGTACTTATTGTGATAATTATATGATTTTGCTCTTTTTAATATTTTAATATCGTGAATTACAAGGATTTGTTTTTTAATGTTAACTACCTTGCATTCTTTGGATAAACCCTATGGTCATGCAGCATTATGATTTTGTGGACTCTTTAGCTAAAATTTTGTTAAGGGTTTTGGCGTTATTTATGAAAGATAGGTTTATCATATACAATGTTTTTGATTTTTTTTTTGTTTATGCCTGCATCTAAAATGTGGCTTTCTGTTGCTTTCTGACCTTCATTCTTTTTAATAAAAAGTCAAGTATCATTATATATTTTGTTGCTCTCTATGTAAAGTATCTTTTCTCCTCTGGTTTCTTTCAAGATTTTCTTTTTATCAGTGGATTTCAGCAGTATGTCTAGTATGTGTCTGCATGTGGTCTCTTTGTATCCATATGCTGCTTGGTGTCTGCAGAGCTTTTTGAGTGTGTAATTTGTATGTTTCAGCACATTAGTGGTACTTGGAGACATTAAATTTTTTCAATTTTTTTTTCTTTTTACCAAACTCCAGCTGTGAATCTAATTACATATGGAAAAAACTACTTAAAATTGTTCCGTAAGTCACAGAGGCTCTGCTTATTTTTCTCCATTTTCCCCCCTTTTTACCAGATAGTAAAATTCCTATTGGTAAATCATTAAGGCACTTATATTTTCTTCTACCAATTTCAATTTGCTGTTAAGTTCATTCATCGGATATTTTCATTTTATTTATGGCACTTTTACTTCTAGAATTTGTATTTGGTTCCTTTAAAATTTTTTTTTTTACTTTTTACTACATTTCCAATCTGTTTATTTCTTAAAACTTTTCCTCAAATATTTGAACATATTATAACTACATCATGCGAGTACTCTGAGTTGGTTTTTATTGAGTTGTCTTTTTCCTTGATTATTGTCATATTTTCATTTTTTCCCATGTTTATTAATTTTTTTTCTGATGTGACAATTTGAATAGTAAATTACGGTGATCCTCGATTTCAGTGTCACTCTGCAAACTATTTAAACTTGTATAGCAGGTAGTTAACTTGGCTGGATTCAAACTAAACTTTGCCTGCTCTGCAATGAGTAGCAACCAAAATATCTATTCAGTGATTTGTTTCTAACTGACAAATGTTGTTGGGCCTACTGCTTTTTCCCCTTTGTATGCATAGTTCATTCATCTGCCAAAAATGTGAATGCATTCATATACAGATTTTGAAACTCATTCATTCTATAGCTTTTCTCTTGTCCAGAATTCCCATCCTCTTTAGTCGCTCTACCAGAACTGAACTCAACCCTCTCATATTTCCAGCCAATAATGCTACAGTTTTATGTCACCTTTTTTTTTCTTTTTAGGAACTGATACACTTTTACAGTTTGTAGCTGCTTTTGGTCACTTTCTAATTTCTTTAAATACTTGTCTTTGTAGGTTTTTTTTTTTTGAGATATTATAATTGTTTTCTGTAGCAGGGTGAGTTTACACAACCTACCTGGCTATTTCCAGATACCAGAACTTTTTCAGTTCATTTTTTATAACCTAACTCAGTACTACCTATATTTGATTTTAAATCTATCACCTTACTGTTTCCTTTCTCTGTGGTTCATCTATTCTGTGTATCGCCTATCTTTTCTTGAATTGTTTTCAATTGTTTGATACTTTTAACTTTTTTCTGTCCTATTATTTCATAGTTATAAACTTTATGGCTATTCTTTTCGTAGTTACCCTAGAAATTATAAAATAAATTCTTTATTTATCAAGGTCTACTGTTTATACTTTTATTGTATTCTGGGACAACCCAGTGATAGAGATATCTACATGTTTGTACCTCTAGATAAATATTTATATAGATAGATGTATATATTTATAAACATACAAAATATATTCCATAAGTATAAATGCATTCATAATATTTATAAATATGAATAAGCATATGTAATCATATAATCTGTATAATACAGAATACATCATATATTTATACTTATAAACATAAATATAAATACATAAATACACACACACATGCATGTACATACGTATCTATATTTTCCCTGCAATCATTGTTAGAATTTTTTTAATACAGGCAGTATATTCCCATTGTCCCTTACATACTTTTTTTAAAATCTATATTTTTTTTGTGAATTACCTCAGGAGCATTTTCCTTCTGCTGAAAAAATTGATCTAGATTTTCCTTTAGTGGAATATTGTTCTAGTAATTCTTCATTGTCTTGTGTCTTCCCCAATGCCCTTAAGCAAAGTGATAGTATACATTTGTAAATCTTTTCTTATTGTTCATAACATGAGAGGTTATGCTTAAATTTTAATTGCCAGTTTATATATTTTCAAGTTTCTTAAAAATATATGTATTAAAAATCATTACTTTTAAGAGTACCACAATATTTAATTCTGTGTTTCTCTCAAGATTTTTAACTAGGTCTTTTTGTTTGATTATTTACAAGTTTAATTTAAATAAAATATCTGAAAGAAACTTTCTTTTTCCTAAATCTTCATGATAACATCTAAATTTTTCTTGGAATAAATTATAATGAATTTCTAGTAATATAATTTGTGCTGTATATCTGTTAAGATTACACATTGCCCTGCAAAAGGCAGAAAGTGACTCATCTGTCTTAGAACACCTTTAAGAGGACTTTTTATGGATGCTGAGGAAGGCTGTCTTTTATTTTACTTTCTCTTTTTAATTAGATGTGATTATTTCAGCTCTCTGGTAATTGGTTAACAGAGAGTTTCAATATTTAAAACATGTTAATTCTTTGTGTTTTTTGTTTGTGAATTTTTCATGTGTATTAGTCACTTTTCTCCTGAGAAATTATATTTTTATTGTTTTAGAATGTATGTATATATTAAAATAATAATTTTTTTTTCAGTTATAAGTGAGCAAATATTTTCCTCATCTTTTTGGATTTCCTTTTGCTTATATTTTCCCACAAGTAAAATATCACATTTTGGACGGTAAAATCTATCAGGTTTTTCATTCATTTGCATTTTACTTTTATCTTTATGCTTAAACATAAGTGATAACATAAATATTTACACATATTGTTGTAATTTTATATATTTTAATTTTTTTTGAAACAGTTGACTTCTTAGTCTGTCTAAAAATTTATTTCATTGGTCTTTACTGGCATCTCTGCATAACTGAATGTTTCTCATTTTTAGGTCTTAGCTCCTTAAATAGAATTTTCTTGACCTGTTCCTCTGTTTCTGCAGGTTCTTTCAATCTGCCTTGTGGATTTCCTTTTATGTAACTTTTTATCCAAAAATATTCTTGGTTATTTGCCTATTTCTTAAACAGTATTGCTCTCCTTTAATTAGAATGTAAGTTTCATAAAGGCAAGCATGTTTTATACTTTATTTTTCTTTATTATTTTAGTTTTGTAACTACCCTGCACATAGTAGAAATGCAAATATATTTGTTGAATGAATAATTTATTATACCAATTATTGTTGCTTTAAAACTTTTAAAATGGGAGTATCAGACCCCTTTTGTTTCTTTTTCACAATTTCTTCACTATTATGAGATTATTATTCAAAACTTCTTTTATAATCAACCACTGTCAATTTATCAAAATAATAGTAATTTTTTCAAATTGCTAAATCATCTTAAAAACTAAACAAAATAAATAAAAATGCATGTCTAAAGTGAGAAAGTGATACATCAGGAAGAAAAATGACCTCCACAGATACTTACCAGGGAGATAGAAAAAAATTTTAACTGCTAATAGTATTCTAAAATAACCACAATTCATTTTTCTCATCTGTTCATTCAGTCCTTATAATTATTTCTTGTCCGGCTGGATTTTGGTTCAGCACTAACCTTTCATAATATCATCTGCTTCTGGGTTAAAAAGAGTTCTGAAAATCCTGATTCATTTCTTGGCACAGTCTCACTGTGGTCTACTCATAGTAATAATGTCAGCATATGCTGGAACCTCAAATATGCAAGAGACTACTAATTGCAGAAGAATTAATACTATCCAAATACAGGCCCTTCTGTTAAGGCTCTGAAATTGCTCATTTTTACTGAATATCTGCTTTCTTGCCAATTAACATAGGGGAACCTTGAGATAAGCGATGCTTAGATTGAATGGCTCTGGTTAATTATTGCAGAAATCACCAGTATTAGAATCAACAAGAGTTGACATTTACCACTGGAATGAACACATCCTATTTAATGAAATCAAATTTGACCAATATGTTCCTGGTGAGTAAGAATATATTATAAAGAGGGGGACAGTGAAGAATTTCCAAAGCCTTCCAATACATCCTGTAAAAGTAAATATTTATACTAATAAATATCTACCTATACAAAATTTTTAACATGAAATAAAAACTGGAGATATTTCGGACACATAACAGAAAAGGAACAATTTTCTACCTACATAAAAACTCATATAAATTAAGTAAAAGATGAATAACCTCAAAGAAAAGAACAAAATATGTGCCTATATGTTTAAAAATGAAGTAATACAAATAATATTTCTAAACTTTACTAGTAGTTTAAAATGTAAACTCAGTTTAAGCCTGTGTTGTTCAAAAATCAACTGTTATTATTTTATAGCACTTTCAGTTTCTTTCTTCATCATTGATCAAGTCAGCTTTTTCTCATCTTTAATCTTTTATACTAATATATAATATATGTTTTTCTAGAAAATTGTCCTTTTCACTGGCAACATTAGTTATAGTTATAATTTTATAATTTAGAAATCTCTTCTATGTTTGTGTCTAGTTCATTTATCTTAGTTTTAATTTTCTGTTTTTTTTTTTTGACCTAGTTTTGCTTTGTCACCCAGGATGGAGTGCAGTGGCACAATCTCGGCTCACTGCAACCTCTGCCTCTCGGGTTCAAGCGATTCTTGTGCTTCAGCCTACTGAGAAAATGGGATTACAGGCACACACCACCATGCCTGGCTAATTTTTGTGTATTTTGTAGAGATGGAGTTTCACCATGTTGCCCAGGCTGGTCTCAGTCTCCTGAGCTCAAGTGATCCACCCACTCTGGCATCCCAAAGTGCTGGAATTACAGGTGTGAGCCACTACACCCAGCCTGGTGGACTACTTTTAAAAAACTGATACATAATAGTTGTATGTATCTGGGGGTACATGTGATATTTTGATACCTGTATACAATGTGTAATGATCAAATCAGAGTAATTGTGATATCCATCACTTCAAACATTTATCATTTCTTTGTGTTGGGAATACTGCGATTTTTCTCTTGTAGCTATTTTGAAATATACATTAAATGATTGTTAATTATATTTTTCCTACTGTACTATTGAACACTGTACTATTGAACACTAGAACTTATTCCTGTTATCTAACTTTGTTTTTGTACCCTTTAACAAACTTCGCTTCATTCCACTTCCTCCCTTACCTTCTATTCCCAGATTCTGGTAGCCACCATTCTACCTTCTACTTCCATGAAATTCACTTGTTTAGCTTTTACATATGAGTAAGAACATGCAATATTTGCCTTTCTGTGCCTGACTTATTTCACTTAACATAATGACCTCCAGTTCCATCCATGTCGCTGCAAAGGATTTCATTATTTTTATGGCTGAATAATATTTCAGTGTATATGTGTGTGTGTATCACTTTTTATTTATTCATTAATCTGTTGATGGACATGCAGATTGATTCCCTATCAATCATGGGAATGCAGATATAGTTATCATATGCTGATTTTCTTTCTTTTGGATATATAACCAGTAGTGGGATTGCTGGATGATATAGTAGTTGTATTTCTAGTTTTTTTCAGTAATCTCCATGTTTTCCATAATAAGTATAATGCCACTTTTTAATTTGAAATGCATAGTAGACAAAATTTTAGAATAATCCCCAATTACCCAAATCTGTATATAATCTCCTCATCTTGAATACAGGTAGCATCTGTAGTTTTTTTTTAGCAATCGAATATGGCAAAGGTGAGGGCATATTATTTCCGTGATTACATTACATTACATTATTTGTTAATGGTGAAGGGGTTTTAAAGATGCAATTAAGATTTCTAATTAGGTAAGTTCTAGTTAACGAAAATGGAGATTATTTGACTATGCCTGATCTAATCAGGCAGAGTTTTTTTTTTTTTAAAGTCCAGAAGTCAGAGGATCTGTCTTGCTGGTCTTAAAGAAGCAAGTCACCATGACTTCTATAGTTACAAGAAGATGAATTCTGTAGACAATCACTTGAGCTTGGAAGGCCACAATCATCATGAATACTTGATCCCTGGCTGACATCTTGATCGCTGAACAGGGGGCTTGTTTAAATTGTATTTGAACTTCTGACCCACAGAAAGAGTGAAATAATAAATGTGTGTTGCTCTATGTCTCTATGTACACTTTTGCTAATTTGATATATGCTCTATGTCTCTACGTACACTTCCGGTAATTTGCAATAACCAAAAATGAAAAAAAGAATTTGATACCTAGAAGTGAAGTGCTGCTGATCTAATAAATGCTTACAAATGTGATTTCAGCTTTGGAATTGGGCAGAAGCTAGGGAGATTTTGAGGAGAATGGTATTGAAAGCCTAATTTTCTTCCACAAGATTATTAGAAAAAATGCACACTGAGGATGCTCCTATGAAGGCTTAGAAGGAAGTGAGGAAGGGGTATAAGTTATTGTGGGCCAGAGGATGGATTCTGAAAGACTAATACTAAATATATTTGTCACGATTGTTGAATTTTTTAAATTTATTTTAAATCCATACAGGAGAGTTTATAGTTCCCTTAACTTTATTTGGAAATAAGTAACTTTATTTGGAAATAAATATGGATATCAATTTTAGTGAATAAATACATTACTCTAATTCAAGAAGCCATACATTCTTCAATCATTTAGGACAATATGCAGTTTACAATTTACTTTTGGACAGATCAGGCTGTCCTTAATAACACATTACTTATTAAAAATGCTTTTCTCAGAATGGTTGAAAATTCTTACTGTCAGAGAAAAGGGGAAAGATAATGGGGGTTGTTAAACCCTGCAGAAATATTTTTCAGTCTTTCCTGAGGAAGTTTAAAGAATGGAAAAGCAGGGTTTACAAAGTGGGGGATGCTTTTCATACTTGTCTAAATTTTGTGCACATATGAATCCATTCTTACTGCACTGGGCATGCTGTGTGTGCTAAATGGCTTTTTAAAAATCGTTTTACTTGTTCACACTAGAGAGAACATATTGCAAAAATGGCATTGCTTATTTCAGCATGCATAGCTATTAATAAATGTGTCATAATGCCCATGTTATTCAGAAATCTCTGTGAAACCTCACTTCATGCTGTCTACATTATAAATGGTTTAGTAATTCAGACTGTAGAGTAGCTGATAAAAAAAATGGAACATGTAGTCACATAAAAATAGCGTGTTGGGATATACCATTAAAGTTAATTTATATATTCTTCTTTCCAGAGTGTTGACAAGTTCTACTTAAATATAGGTGCCTAATGTATGTGCTGACATGAAGCAGATATGAATAAAAAGTATATGATGGGTATAAAATGGAGTCAATAAAATTATTTCTAATTTGTAATCAAATGGGGTAAGTGAACAATATTCTGACGTGTGGAATTGTAGTTGAAAACTTTAATGCTCTAATAGGAGGAGAAGGAAATAACTCATATAACTCCTGAAATGTTCAGTGAATCATTTCTAACGGTTAAAGGAATCAGTGCAAAATTATTTCTAAAATATCTTTAAAACTAAAAATAGGTTGGACTGTGTTTCTCACTTGCCTGGTAGTTCATCTTCATTGTACAGTCCCTATACAAATGTTATTACCTCATATTCAAGTGGACATCTTAGGCAAACTAAACTGTCAGTGAAATATTTTCATCCAATTGGAGTGTAGATTACTAATTTTTTTTCTAGAAAGCTGTGTTCAGGAAAAATAAAAATAATCATAAAAGTAGAAGTGAAATATCATAGATTGAATACTTCCTCGACCACTTTAATCCTCTTGCACATATACATTGAAGGAAATTTAATGTTAACCTTAACAAATTAGAAAAATAGAAAATAAGTTGTAAGATCAGTTGTTTTGCTTTTAAAACATCAAGTTGGAAGAACAGTGACTGTCGAGGAAACCATTGCAATAATCACAAGTGAGCACATACAGCCTATATTCGATTTTTTATTGTAGATAGCAATTAAAATAATAAACTCAAAACTGGATGTTCCCTTAAAGTATAGCACTTTCATAATTGGGTTCTAAATTGTCTTAAATAATTCATTTGGTCTTTTTTAGATTTTGACGAAAACACACACACATGATCCGAGTCAGCTAAGCATGCATAATGGAACAGAGTAAATTAGATACAGGTAAAAATAAATGCCTGTGTTGCTTAAGTAATATTTACAGTCAGTTGTATTTTGCCTCTTGGTGATTAGTTCTGAAACTTTACCTCAAAATAAACACTGAACCCACTTACAGTCTCACACTCATTTTTCTTTTTCTCTTATGCTAACAAATGTCTCATCAGATATCTCTTGCTCTTTTTTTGAAGTTGGACCAGAAAAAAAAAATATCATCTGACCAACTCCAAGCCTAAGCTAAGCTGAAAAATCAAACTTAAACAGATAGCTTAAGATGTGGAGTCGTCCATATGTTTGACAAGGGGAAGAAAAAGGAAGTGAAATAGATTTCTGGGGTTTTGTAGAAATTTGGAACTTGTGTTCAGTCTCAGTAAGAATAACTTTTTATAACACTTGAGAATTATCCATCTTGATATAAACTTTTACTATTACTTTATTACCAAATCAAATGTTCCACTAATAAATGGAATTCAGAGATAATCCTCCAGACATCTTTGTTGGCCAATAGCGACAAGAAATCTTCATAACATTTCCAGAGATGTGCACTCTTTGTATAATGCAGTTATTACTGCTAGTCCTCGTAGGCAAGGACTTCATGGCTTAAACACCAAAAGCAATGGCAACAAAAGCCAAAATTGACAAATTGGATCTAATTAAACTAAAGAGCCTCTGCACAGCAAAGGAAACTACCATCAGAGTGAATAGGCAACCTACAGAATGGGAGAAAATTTTTATAATCTACCCATATGACAAAGGACTAATATCCAGAATCTACAAATAACCTAAACAAATTTACAAGAAAAAAAATCAAACAACCCCATCAAAAAGTAGGCAAAGGATATAAACAGACACTTCTCAAAGGAAGCCATTTATGCAGCCAACAGACACATGAAAAAATGCTCATCATCACTGGCCATCAGAGAAATGCAAATCAAAACCACAATGAGATACCATCTCACACCAGTTAGAATGGCGAACATTAAAAAGTCAGGAAACAACAGGTGCTGGAGAGGATGTGGAGAAATAGGAACACTTTTACACTGTTGGTGGGCCTGTGATCTAGTTCAGCCATTGTGGAAGGCCGTGTGGTGATTCCTCAAGGATCTAGAACTAGAAATACCATTTGACCCAGCCATCCCATTACTGGGCATATACCCAAAGGATTATAAATCATGCTGCTATAAAGACACATGCACATGTATGTTTACTGAGGCACTATTCACAATAGCAAAGACTTGGAAACAACCCAAATGTCCATCAGAGATAGACTGGATGAAGAAAATGTGGCACATATACACCATGGAATACTATGCAGCCATAAATAGGATGAGTTCATGTCCTTTGTAGGGACATGGATGAAGCTGGAAACCATCCTTTTGAGCAAACTGTCGCAAGGACAGAAAACCAAACACCACATGTGCTCACTCATAGGTGGGAATTGAACAATGAGAACACATGGACACAGGATGGGGAGCATCACACACCAGGGTCTGTTGTGGGGTAGGGGGGAGGGACAAGGGATAGCATTAGGAGATATATCTAATGTAAATAATGAGTTAATGGGTGCAGCACACCAACATAGCACATGTATACATATGTAACAAACCTGCACATTGTGCACATGTACCCTAGAACTTAAAGTATAATAATAATAAAAAAGAAAATAATAATGTAAAAAAAAAAAACAAAATGGTGAACGAACTGGAAATAGATTGATATTCAGAAGAGGGTATAGGCGATAATCCTCAGCAATATAGCCAATTTCCAGATAACTGAAAACTGGCTAAATACAGATTCTGCATCTCATTGGTTTGTAGTCATGACTCTTAAAGGTGGTAATCACTTTGACATTACCATATTTTGTCATTTTTCATACGTTATTTCCTGCTTATAAATTCATATTCCTCCATCCATAATCTATTACACTTCAGAAATTTTAGTCTCAGCCCCTTTTTAGTTCTCTTTCCTTTAAGATGAATTGATGTGTATTTTTTAATGGGCCCTGATATTTTATTTATATATCTAAACATGTAAGTGATAAACTAATAATTGGTATCTTAAAATGATTTGGAAAGGGGGAAATAGAACAAAATGTAAGTAGATGGCCATTACGGTAGTACATATACACATGAGAGCTGATTTGAGAGACGTGCTGAGAAAGATGTATACACATTGGAGAAACATTTTGGGCAAATATCACCATCTGTGGGATGGAGTGGACAGATATGTGAAATGAAGCTAAAATTCCAAACTTAGGTATAAGGAGATAGAAATTAAGAGAAGCTAGCTTGTAGAGACAAATATTCTAAATGAGTTATGAATAAATTTTGTGACAGCCAATAAAATGAACAGAAGGTAGGTGGAAATTTGTTACTCAAACTCCGGGTAGAGGGAAGGTCTAGAGAGAAATTCAATTAAATTCTTGGAGATAGATGAATAGAGTATAAAGACAATGTTTTGAAGAATATGTAGTTACAATTTCGGAAGTTATTTATAAAGCTAAATTTTATTATAGACCTAGTATATAGGAGCTGTATTGGATGCTAGAAATACAAAGTAGGAATGGAATGACCTTTTTCTGATTCATGGTCTACTTGAAAAAAGATAGGTACACATAAATTCAATATAATGTATTCTATTAGTCTTCTAGGGCTGCCATAAACAAAATACCTGGGTGGCTTAAACAACAGAAATTAATTTTCTCCTAGTTTTGGAAGCTAGAAGTCCAAGATCAAGGTGTTGGTAGTTTTGATTTCTCCTGAGGCTTCTCTCCTTGGCTTTCAATGGCCATTTTCTCACTGTGTCTTACATTGCTTTTCTTCTATGCATGTGTGTCCCTGGTGTCTCTTCTCTTCCTATGAAAGACACAAGTCATATTGGATTAAAGTACCACCCTTATTACCTAATTTAACGTTAGTTATATGTCTAAAGGCTCTATCCAAATACAGTCACATTTTAAGGTACTGGGGGTAAAGAACATCAACATGTAAATTTGGTAGGAGGCACAATTCAGTCTATAACATGTGGTAAAGCATATGAAAACTACGGTGGTGTCACAGAGAACAGCTAAGTTTGCTATGAAAGAAATGGTAAAAAAAAAAAAGTTACAGAAGAAGTAAAATTTAAACTAGTTAATCTTGAGCGAAAATATAGAATATTTTAAGAGCAGGAAGAAGAAAATATATGATAGGATACCATGTTCAGGGGTTGGTGAGTGGTCAGAAAACAGCATAGGCTGTAAAGAAGGAGGTGTTAGAACATGAAGATAGCGGTATATTAAAAATAACTTTGGAAAATCCTTCTAGGACATGTCGAGGAAACTGACCTGTATCCTATTGGCCTTCTTATTCTTTCACCCTTCATCCATCCATCCAGTCCACTGGATGAATTTAGTTTACCTTTTAAATCTGTTCATTTTCTTCTGTCATTACCAGCCTGGTTGAATATATTGCAATCTCTTGTCTAAGAAACTGAACTAGCTCTAATACCAACTCCTACAGCTTTCATTAAACATGATCTTTTCATTATTTAGATGTAAACATTTCACTCCTTTTCCAGAAATCCCTCAAGGGCTTTCTGTAGCAGTTAGGATAATAAGCTTCATCATGTTCCTGAAGGCATGTGTTAATTAGGCCCATTTACCTCTCAAATCTCATTTCCCTCTGTAGCCACACCCAACTTACCTGAGTCTCATCTATTTGCCAGGTTTTTCTAGTCCCAAACCTTTTACATGCCTTATTATTTTTGTTGAAATTATTTCCCTTCTCTTTTCCACCTATGTGTTGACACACCTGTGAACTCAGCGCATCTCCCCTTCGAGAATTTTTTTCTCACTGTCCTAGCTAGATCAAACAGACCCATTATTTGATATTAAAGAAAGTTTTGTGTACTTTTCTTTTGTAGAATATATACAGTGGAGAATTTTTATTACCCAACATGTTTTTAATACTTCCTCAGATAAGTAGGTAACCTCCAATAAGTAGAGACATGCCAGGTTTTGCTCACAATTCCATAAATGGTGCCTGATATAGTTTGCAGCACACAATTAAATGTTCTTTTAATATTTGTTGAATTTTGATTTGGGGTACTATAATATAGCAGAGGATAGTGATCCACAGGGGCAATTGATAATATTTTTTACCATGCAGTCTCAACTGAATGAGTCCTACAATAACATAGTCCTTCTTTGGAAATGCATTTATACTAAGTGGCATAGTACAATAGTTACGGGGATTTAAAGCAATAAAAATGACCCACATACCCATATTTACTTTACTTCAAAAGTCCATTCTCAATGTATGTCCATTTTCGTATATGATTTCCATAGCTCTAATAATAGGGTATATAAACCTTGGCATTTAGGTCTCCACTTGCTGTGTTGTAAGACATTCCCTATATTTTTGCTACATAGCTCATAATATTTCACATTAGGTTGATGTACAATAATTACCTTGATGCTAGGGATGCATCACATACTCCAGATGTTTCTTATTTTTTTCTAATAGACTTTATTTTTAAAAACAATTTTAGGTTCACAAAAAAATTGAATGGAAACTACACAGTTTCTGTGTTCCCCCTGACCCCACACATGCATAGCCTCTTCCACTATCAACATCTTGTACCAGAGTGGTCCACTTTTTACAGTTGATGAACATGTATTGACACATTATTAACTCTCAAAGTTCATGTGAAGTGACACTGTTCTCTGGGGTAAGTACCCGGGGTTCGTTGTCTTGTGCAAAGAAGATTTAGGACTCAGATACACACGAGGAGGAGTTTAGGAGCAGAGGTTTAATAGGCAAAAGAAAGACAAAGGAAAATAACTCTCTTTCTAGCGTGAGAGAGGGGCTTCTGAGAGGAAAAGACTGGCCTGTGGTGGAGTGCACCGGATTTCATAGGCAGGCTTGAGGAGGCGGTGTCTGAGTTACACAGGGCTCACAGATTGGTTGGAACGGTGTGACGTTTACATAGCACACAGGGAAGGCTGGCCACTCCACCCTAATCTTATTATAGAAATCAGCTTTCCACTTGGCCAGCACCATTTTATCTGCTCCTTACGGTACACATGACTCGCAAAGAGAAGGGAAGATGGAGCTGCCATTTTGCACGTGTCAAGTTTCAGGTAGCTTTTTCCTGCTGGCATTCACCCGCGCAAGCTTCCAGCTTGCTTATCTGTGTCTGCAGCTCGATTTTACAGGCTGCTCTTTCTTAGAAAATGATTTTAAGGCTGCTTTTCATTAAAAAGGAAAACCTTACCGAGGACTCCCATACCCTAACTCCCTAAGTCATTTTCCTCTTTACTCCTATATCACATAGTTTACACTGGGGTTCATTCTTGATGTTTTACATTTTATGGGTTTGTACAAATGTATAATGACATATATTCTACATTTCAATATGATACAAAATACTTTTACTGCCATAAAAATCCTCTGTGCCTGTATATTCATTCATTCCCCACTCTCCCTCCCAACCCCTGGCAATTATTGTTCTTTTTATTGTCTCCACAGTTGTGCCTTTTTCAGAATGACCTATAGTTAGAATCATATGGTATGTAGACTTTCCAGATTGGGTTCTTGCATTTGGTAACATTGTTGTAAAGCGGAAGCAAATTACATTTAAAGATCTGTGATATTGGGAGACAGGCTTATTGTTTTATGATGCAGCTATTAATATAATCCAACTTATACTTACTTATAATATAATCCAATTTATATTTGGAATAACGGAGATGATGTTCCCTATATCTTAAGAAACTACCTTCAGACTGTCCAGCAGAGAACAGGAGTCTTTGTCAAATAAACAAGCTTTTCTTTTTTTTTTCTGTCTCTGTATAGAGAACACATAAAGGAGTGACCACTACTTTATGTGCTATAAATAACATTCCCATTTATAATTTGCTAATCACAGAAATTAGGCCCCATAGCACTGAAGAGGATCTGTTGCTGGGAAGGAAGATGTTATTTCCTTTGACTTCATGAATGGATGCTGTGACCTCACGCGGTAACTCAGGCTGCTAAAGAGGACATATCAGTTTACAGTCCCACCAACAGTGTAAAAGTGTTCCTATTTCTCCACATCCTCTCCAGCATCTGTTGTTTCCTGACTTTTTAATGATTGCCATTCTAACTGGTGTGAGATAGTATCTCATTGTGGTTTTGATTTGCATTTCTCTGATGGCCAGTGATGATGAGCATTTTTTCATGTGTCTTTTGGCTGCATAAATGTCTTCTTTTGCGAAGTGTCTGTTCATATCCTTCGCCCACTTTTTGATGGGGTTGTTTGTTTTATTCTTGTAATTTGTTTGAGTTAATTGTAGATTCTGGATATTAGCCCTTTGTCAGATGAGTAGGTTGCGAAAATTTTCTCCCATTCTGTAGGTTGCCTGTTCACTCTGATGGTAGTTTCTTTTGCTGTGCAGAAGCTCTTGAGTTTAATTAGATCCCATTTGTCAATTTTGGCTTTTGTTGCCATTGCTTTTGGTGTTTTGGTCATGAAGTCCTTGCCCATGCCTATGTCCCGAATGGTATCGCCTAGGTTTTCTTCTAGGGTTTTTGTGGTTTTATGTCTAACATTTAAGTCTTTAATCCATCTTGAATTAATTTTTGTGTAAGGTGTAAGGAAGGGATCCAGTTTCAGCTTTCTGCCTATGGCTAGCCAGTTTTTCCTTCACCATTTATTAAATAGGGAATCCTTTCCCCATTGCTTGTTTTTGTCAGGTTTGTCAAAGATCAGATAGTTGTAGATATGCGGCATTATTTCTGAGGCCTCTGTTCTGTTCCATTGGTCTATATCTCTGTTTTGGTACCAGTACCATGGTGTTTTGGTTACTGTAGCCTTGTAGTATAGTTTGAAGTCAGGTAGCGTGATGCCTCCAGCTTTGTTCTTTTGGCTTAGGATTGACATGGCGATGCGGGCTCTTTTTTGGTTCCATATGAACTTTAAAGTAGTTTCTTCCAATTCTGTGAAGAAAGTCATTGGTAGCTTGGTGGGGATGGCATTGAATCTAGTTCAACCATTGTGGAAGTCAGTGTGGCAATTCCTCAGGGATCTAGAACTAGAAATACCATTTGACCCAGCCATCCCATTACTGGGTATATACCCAAAGGATTATAAATCATGCTGCTATAAAGACACACGCACATGTATGTTAATAGTGGCACTATTCACAGTAGCAGAGACTTGGAACTAACCTAAACGTCCAACAACGATAGACTGGATTAAGAAAATGTGGCACATATACACCGTGGAATACTATGCAGCCATAAAAAATGATGAGTTCATGTCCTTTTTAGGGACATGGATGTAACTGGAAACCATCATTCTCAGGAAACTATTGCAAGGACAAAAAACCAAACACCGCATGTTCTCACTCATAGGTGGGAATTGAACAATGAGAACACATGGACATAGTAAGGGGAACATCACAGTCCGGGGACTGTTGTGGGGTGGGGGGAGGGGGGAGGGATAGCATTAGGAGATATAGCTAATGCTAAATGACGAGTTAATGGGTGCGGAACACCAACATGGCACATGTATACATATGTAACAAACCTGCACGTTGTGCACATGTACCCTAAAACTTAAAGTAATAATAATAAAATTTTTTAAAAAAGGGCGTATCAGTTACATCACTATATTCCTTAAAGGTGGTGCCCGTAATGGGACAAAAGTGATAGTTAGACATCCTCTAAGTAATGAGTGTAGTGGAATAATACTTATCTAGATGCTATACTTCTGATAATGACTTTATGACTGAAGAAGATTTGAGGAGTTGTTCAACGAGTATGAAGTTTCAGTTCTGCAACATGCGTAAGTTATAGAGATCTGATGGATGACTTTGTGCCTTAATTAATCATGCTGTATTGTACAGTTAAAAATTTGGTAAGAGGGTAGATCTCATGTTAAGTGTTCTTACCACAAAACAAAGAAAAGACATAAACACTGAAGGAGATTCAAATCACCTTTGTTTTCCAGCTTTGTCCCATTGTGATTTTATATTACACACAAATATAATCAAATATTGTGCTATTTCTTCCAGTTGGTATTGGTGGCTTAAATATACAGCTGCTAAATATTTCCCTCATGTGTATTATTGTAGAAATAATTTTCAACTCAGGCATTTATATAATTACAATAATTTCAATTAATCTACAATTATGTATGATATTATTACAAGCATGTACACTCACTGGTTTCATTTTTATTACAATATAGCAATTATTTTGTGCAGTGTCAATATGATTGTGCTTTCTCATCATGACATGTATTATATTTCTTTGTTGAAAAATTAAAATTAAAATCTAACTAGAAAATGTGGGGACATTCCGAAAATCACAATAACTTATTATTTTCCCTACGTATTTCTTCTTTTTGGCTTCATGAGGATGAAAATATGGCTAAATGTATACTATTCCTAGCAGCAACACAGAAAATAAAAGGGTACTTGTCTTTTCAATTTTAACCTTTTAATAATATATGTGTTTTTGTATTTATTATTGTTTCAAACTGTGTTATATTTTTAAATGTTTAGCTACTTCCTAAGTTCTCAAGGGGGAGCTTCATAAGTAGTTGAAAAATTTGTATTATTTTATTGTATGGGGGATTTACTTTAGTCTCAGAAAAACAGACAAGTGATTTGTCCCAATTTACATTCAATCCAGTAACAACTCATTGAGCCTCCATTCTATCGTGTGGATGCTAAGTGTCAAATACAAAGTCTAATAAGACAAGACCTTTGCTTGTGTGATGGTCATAGGTTATTTTAATCTCAGCCTTTAAAGTAAATTCTAAATTCCGTGAGATCTCATTAGAAGTTTAATTATTTTAAGGGGATCCTAAGTTATTTATTGCTATGTTTGAATTGCCTTGAGGTAATTCAACGTGAAAGTCCTAAAGGATTAAAACAAATCTTTAAGAATTTGACCTAAGTAGTGGTAGAAGACATTTACTGGGTATCCACTGTGTGCTGGGTGCTGTTATAGGGATTGTACACAAATCGTCTCTATTTAAAAGAACCTGTATCTTGTTGAAGTTCTTGTACACATTATAATTTCCTTATGGTGCTTGATAGAAAGCTGTCCTCATATGATTGGGGTCTAGTCACCCATCCGTGAACATCGCTCACTGATGTCATATTTAGCCAAATAAAGGTTATCCTCATAATCACATTGCCCCTGAATCTAAGTGTCCCTTTGAAGCTGTATACAAAGTTTTGATTTTTGTTGCCAGTATGTTATATGCAAAATACAAATCTGATCAGGCATTTAACTTGCTTAAAACATATCTATTGCCTTTAGTTGAAATCCCATAACACTATTACAACATTCTCCATGATAAGACTTCTTTTGAAATCACCATTCTCATCTCCTGAAATTCCCTCTTCATTTGCTGCAGCCATCTTGGGCTTTTTAAATTTCATTTTATGTAGCAGCAGTCTCTTATCTCTACTACTTTGAGCATAGTTTCCTCATACAAATATACTCTTGTCTATCTTTTCACCACGTAAACTTTTTATACTTACGTTCTTTTCCTCAGTAAGAACTTCTCAAGTCCCCTAGAAGGTATATTAGAATATCCCATGTTCCCGTAGTTATCTTCTATAATATTTATAAACATTCATTAATTTGTTTAGTGTATTAAGTTTCTTTAAGGCTTTGTTTCCTGTGACAATTCTATCTCAAGGTTGAATATATTGAGGTTGGATATACTATACCCTATCTTTTTATTTATTGAAATACTTGTATAAGGAAAATTATTGATTGTTTTAAACAACTTCAAGTATTCAAGATTTGAGGAATCTCTGTCTGCAAAGAATGGCTCAGCCTTGTAATCTCAGCTCTTAGCTTCAAGATCTGTCTTTGCTTTGGGGATCACTCACTAATTTCACGCCAAGAAAGACATATTAAGTAATCTGCCAAAATCCATGTCCTCTTCTGGTGTCAGTGAAGAGATAAGCTCTAACTGTAAGAGAATTGTGAGAAGAGGAGTGGTTGGACTTCATAGTCCACTAATTGGGTAAAAGCTGAATTCACATATTTCCCTTCATAATCTCTCGCTAATTACCTTGGGGTTTGAGAACTGAGAGAATTTAAATTTTACTCACATAGTTGTTTTCCATAGTAGCTATTTATGAGAAATCTGCTATATTTTTATAAAAATAAATTTATTCTGTACCCTGATGCAAGGCTTTAGTGTATTAAGTGTACAATAGGACAACTTTGAGCCAAGAACTTCATATAAAAGAACAACATATAAAATTGTCTTAAAATGTCAACTCACTGAGTGTGTGTGTGTGTGTGTGTGTGTGTGTGTGTGCAGTCCCTTAATTGCATCTACAGAACTACTATATTAATAGACATATCTAGGAGATATTTAGCTGTCATGTAGCACAGGAATGGTTAATTTCAGGTGCAGATGTCGCCACTGACCCATCCCATGACTAAGGCAGATGTTTCTAATACATCACATTCTTACCTTCTGACCTTGAAGGTCAAATAGCCTGTGATTAATTTTGCAACATAGGCATCATGCAGCCACTTCCATTTATTCAGAATTGACCTATAAAGAAAAACCTATTTGTCATCTTTAATTAGTAAAACCTCCCACAATTTACGTAAGGTTAAACAATATCATGTCAGTGTTAACTTACTTTGTCAAAATCAGACATATAGGAAGGTAGCTGGATTAGAGATAGGAATCTCTCTGTTGTTCTTACTTCTCTTGCAGTCAATTCTACATTTTCCCATTCCTTTGGCAAGATTTTTCTCAAATGTTACTGTTTTAGGAAGATAGTGTGACTCACTTTGAAAAATGAGATTTTACAAATATTTTTGAAGGTATTTTGTGTATACACACACACACGTATAACTAAAATATTAATAAATTGGCCAGCTCATAAAAAAGACAATTCAAAACAATGAGGTTGGATATCACTTTCTCCTATTTCATGTAGAATATATGTATTGGTTTTAGTACATTCTGGGTAATACTTTTTTAAGGGGTATAAGGACTTCTCTAGCTCAGTGTCCTTGCTAAATGATGATCAAGAATATACATTAACAAATTACAACATAATCTCTTTTGTCCTCATCTGTTAACTTTTCCTGAGTAAGAAAACCTGCTCTATAAATGTGTTGTTCCAATATCAATTTGCTGAATTTGATTAGACTTGTAATAATAGGGTCAGACATAGGAAAGAGGATGGAATTTTGAGGAAATGGTTTGTTCTTGTAAAGATCTGAACTTTAAAGCATTGAAAGCTTTTCATTTTACAAAGTGATTCTAAGCCTAAACAATACATTTTCTATTTCATTTCTTAAAGGCTTTGGCAGAAATTTAAAGACTTACAGTTCTCACTGAACTTTACCTTGACCTTTAAATGTAATGTCCTAATGTAAATAACCTTGAGAACATAAATATCTTGACATCTTAATGCTCTGACATTCTATTCACATTGTCTGATTTTATTTTCTTCTTTTCCACTGATGCTTGAGCATAATTACAAGTACTGCCTTAGAAAGGCATTATTCAAAACGCGCAAAAGGCTATTTTGCATTAGGGAATTAAAAACCCATTCACTTTGGAAAATAGGAAACTGACTTTGAATTTAAAATAATTTCCCCAAAGCTACCATCACATTTAAGAGAAAGATTTCTATAGGGCATGTTTGGCAAATTCTCACATAAAATAGCTACAGAATCACTAGGCTACAACTATTTGCTAGTGCATTCAGTAATATAACAGTTTAGTATAAACTTTATTTAAACTTATACAAGGAATGAAAGATGTGGATTTTGAGCATTCACAAGGGAACAGTACCACATTAATGATTTGATGGATAGCTTGACTATCAGCTCTCAAAATAATCATGTTTTGTAAATGGAATTCATAAAGAACTCAGTAATTCTGTGATGTAGTAATGCATACAGAAAAACTAATACAGTGAGCACTGGCATATAAACTTATTTTCTGCAGTGTTACTCAGAAACACACTATGCTATTTGGAAAATTATAATATTTTACAAAAGCAGTACACCCTCTTCATAAAGGTTTTCTTAGCAGCCATGCATTTTATATCTTTAGTTCTCTGGTTTTATTTTCAGTCAGATAAATATTAAGATTTTTATGAGTTCCCAATTGCAGTAGTCTCCTAAAGCAGTTTCATAAAATAACCTTTATTATAGCCATGTAATTAAATTATCTTAAGACAGTAGTATAGAATATATTCCAAAATTTTTAGAAAAATTACTTGAGTGAAAGTGCTCAGTGTACTTAATGTCTTTATGTTTTTTAGATTCATGACTAGGGTAATATGAAATAATTCCCGTCTCTCTCTCATGGGACCAGAACAGTGTTTGCCTTGAAGGCATCATGGAGTCAGAAAGAAAGAAGTTGTTCTAGGACCTGCTCTTACTTCCTTAAACCTCTCAAGCTAGTTTATTAAGTTGAATTAGCTGCATATTTTTTTCAAAAAGAAAAAGATTAACAGACTAGTAGTAATTAGGAGATGATTTGACATTTAAACAAGGTAACTACTTTAACTGTTTTAATAAATGTGTTTCATTTGTAACCTGAGTGAAATTACATTGTATTCTCAAAAATATTTTTATGAATAATCTAGAAATTATTTGTTGAATGGAATATAACTAGTTTACTTCTAAGAGAAAACATGCTATTGTCATAAGAGATATGTAAGCCATAGATTAGCACTGTTTGTGCTGTAAGAGATGAAAAATTAACTTGAGAATGAAATATAGTTGGGTTTAATTCTGGTTCCACCACTTACTAAATGTGAAATTCTGTGTAACCTAAATTTTCTTTCTAAATCTGTGTTGTTATATCTGTCATTTGGATTAATACTATATTTAATGGGTTATTTATATAAATGTGTTATGATAACCTGGTATCTTATTGTCTCCTTGGAGACAGCATTTGGTA
This sequence comes from Gorilla gorilla gorilla, assembly GCF_029281585.2. NCBI lineage: Eukaryota > Metazoa > Chordata > Mammalia > Primates > Hominidae > Gorilla > Gorilla gorilla. The sequence goes on from NC_073239.2 coordinate 63,034,277, forward strand.
AGTGTAATTCTTGTTGCCATTGCTGCTGCTGTTATCATACAATCATGTTGAATTACTAAATTCTTTCATTGTCACGTATTACCACTATAATGAAATTTGGACTTCCTTAATTTTGTATTACTACATATATGTACCACATACAATATATATTGTATACATACTATCATGTGTATAGTGGTCCATATCCTATGAATGTATAAACAAGATAAGAAAGATCTTTATGAGAAGTGCATAGGTAATGAATAAAAAAGTGATAGTGAAGATAAACTCAATGATAATCATGGCATTAACCTTCTTAACATTTCATTGGCTCCTGATTATCTACAAATAAATCTCAAATATCATTACAGAGCCTGGACATCCTTTCCACATGGTCCTACACTGTCTGTATATTCGTATATTTCTTTACTCAAATCTTTAATTATTCAGATGCTCATTTAATAATTGCACAAATGTTTTCTGATGGTCCAGTATGTGTCAGACACTAAGTTTTGGGACAAAATCAATGAGTAACACAGAATTGCAGTTATAACTTATTGTGCGGTCTCATAGAAGTTGACCTGCAGGCAGATAAATGATGACACAAAATGATAAATGTTATAGCAAAGTCATAAACAAACTTATGTAGAAATGTTAATAATTAAATTTACAAAGATAGTGTATATGCAGTTAAGACTGACAGTTTAGTTTGATGTTCAGTGGTAATTCAAAGATTTTCGGGTAGGAAAATGAGGGAGTATGCAAGAGTGGAGGCTGGAAAGGTAAAATGGTTCTGTTACATTGATTTATAGTGGGAAAAAATGGGAGGCTACACAGATGTCCAGTGTCTGGATACTTCACTACATAAATAGATGAAAAGGGCCTCTACAAACATTAATAATGCATTTGAGAAATAATAATGTACATTTTTGTTAAAAATCCTTTGTAAAAAGGAACTGGTAGATTCAGACAATATGGAAATGTGTCTCAAATAAAAAGCCAGCATCATTCACAATGGTGAAACATTAGACTTCCCATTAAAATAAGGACTTAAAAATAGACGACTGTTATTTCTACTGTCATTTAACATTATTTCAAAATTCCTATGCCATGCAATTAGTTCATAGAACAGAATGAGAATTATAATCACTGGGAAGGAGAAGCAAATTTTAATTATTTCTGGATGGAATGATTTATACTTGTTACCCTAAGAGTAAATTGAAAAATATATGAGAAACATTAAAATAATTCAATCAAGGGAATGGGCATGGGATTTCTATTAAAAACCTTAATAACGAATAATAATCAGTTAAAATATAATAAAATGTATCATTCGTAATAGCAATAAAATACTTGCCACAAAACCCACAAAGGAAAACTAGAAAGGGAAATAATAATACATTTAATTACATAAAAGTTCTAACTTTCATTTGTGAAAAACACCAACAACAAAATGAAGACAAAAGCAAAATATCAATGGTGGGACTGGGACACCAAGGGTAATAGTAAGGGATAAATGTTCTTAACCTTTAAATCACTGTGAAAAAGGCAAGTAGTCAAATAGGGAAAGGAGAAAGATATATTAAAGCAGAGGTCTTGGCCAGATGCAATGGCTCACGCCTGTACACCCAGAACTTTGGTAGGCCAAAGCTAGAGGATCATTTGGCCCAGGAGTTTGAGACCAGACAGGGCAACAAACTGAGACCCATCTCTAAAGAAATAAGAAATTATCCAGGTGTGGTGGCGAATGCCTGTGGTCTCAGCTATGTGGGAGGCTGAGTCAGGAGAATCGCTTGAGCCCTAGAGATCAAGGCTGCAGTGAGCCAACATCATGGCTCTGTACTCCAGCCTGTGCAACAAAGCAAGAGCCTGTCTCAAAAAAAAAAAAAAAAAAAAAAAAAAAGAGACATCCCCAGAGGAAAAATAATCAATGACCAAAAATCTTAATATGCTAAACCTAACTCATAATTAAATGCATATATATTAGGACAATATGATACCATTTAGACTTGTAAGATTAGCATACTTTTCTTAAGTGATAGTACTCAAGAATGGCAAGGGAAGGTAAAAATTTGGAGGGAAATTTGGCAGCATTCATCCAAATTTCATATGTACACAGTCTGATCTTGTAAGTTTGAATCTAGTGATTTAGTTTAGAGATACATTCAAGAGTACAACTATGTACATAAAAATATTCATCAGGAGCCACATAGACTAGGGGTAACACTGTTGTCTCAGATCCAGATTGCCTAAATGGGAGTTTCAGCTGTGTAACCTCAGTTGCGTTATTTGACCTCTCTGAGGCAGTTTCCTCATTCCTAAAATGAGAAAAACAATCATATGTACAACATATGTTTGCTGTGAGGATTAAAAAGAACATCGGGATACTGAATAAAAATGACTTAGAAAAACAATCTAAAGAGAAAAATTATAAATTTGACTAATAAAATTAAATTTCTCTGTGGATCAAAAGAAACCATAAAGAGTAGAAAGGAAAGCCATGAATGTTGAGAAGACAAAAAATTCGTATTGTGTAAATTAACAACAACAAAAAAAGACAACCTGAATAGAACTGGGTCAAAATCATTGTGTAATTATGTTCTGCTGCTTCGTCCTGTACCTGCTGTATACTTCCCTTCATTCTCCATACCACTGCTGTCTCATCCAGGGAGCCGACTTGTGGTATTACATCAGTAGGATTTCCATGGCCTCCATCTTCATATGGATTTTAGCTAAGGAAGAACTGAAGATAGTAGGGAGGGAAAAAAGTATTTATTCCTTTGGTTTCTTCTCTGGAAAGGTTACTTCAGGTTGTATTTTCTGATGATGGAAGGTCACTGCATTTTCCAAGGTTGCCAAAATTACAAAGCTCCTTTTCTGAAACTCCTATTAGGTAGAATTGAAACTTTTTGATATTTTCGTCATTTCTTAACTTTGTTGTATGGTATTAATGTTATATTCAGGGATATATTTTCAAGTTGAACTTCAAAGACACTTTAACTGTGCCCATTCTGCTATTAAAAATCTAAGGAGATTTTTAGTTCAATAATTATATATATTTTAATATTTATAACTTTGTAGCTGATTTTTTCATACATTTTTCCTGCTTTGTAACACTATACTTTATCATGAACATACTCCCTTGTTTGTCTTTGTGTGTATACTAAACATACTTATTTTACATTACTGTTATATTTACTCTATCAAGTCTCTTTCTTTAGGTGTAAGTTCTGCATGTTGTATTCGTTGGGTCTCTGTCAATGTCTTGGCTTTCCTAAAAATTATTGATGATTTTTGATTATGACTTTAATATTCTGTGGCAAAATTCTTGAGGATGCATCTAAAGATCACTGTGGTGCCTTCTGTCTGCTTTCTAATTTTAGATATTTCTTATGCTTCTTTCTTTTTTGTTCAGCTATCTTTTCTTTTTTCTATTTTATAATCCAACTTTTAGATTCTGGGGTACAGGTGCAGGTTGGTTACATGGGTATATTTCATGAAGCTGACATTTAGGGTATGAATGATCCTTTCACCCAGGTAAGAGCATGGTACCCAATATGTAGTTTTTCAGCTCTTGGCCCCCTCCATCCTACTACTACTTTCCCTTCTAGTAGTCCCCAGGGTCTATTTTTCTCATCTTTTTGTCCATGTATATCCAATGCTTAGCTCCCACTTATAAGTGAGAACATGTGGTATTTGGTTTTCTGTAACTATGTTAATTTGCTTAGGATAACGACCTCCAGCTGCATTCATGTTGCTGCAAAAGACATGATTTCATTTTTTCTGGCTGTATAGTATTCTGTTGTGTATATGTGCCACATTTTCCTTATCTAATCTACCATCAATGAACACCTAGCTTGATTCTATGTCTTTGCTATTGTGAATAGTGCAGTGATGAACGTACAGTTGCATGTGCCTTTTTTGTATAACAATTTATTTTCCTTTGAATATATATCTAGTAATGGGATTGCTGGATCAGGGTTCTCCTCCTGGTTTATAAGCATGTTATAAATTTAATAATTAAAGAGATAGATTTTCTATAAGCTTTCATTGGAAGTTTTTAAACTGTATTTTTGATTGTTTTTATATCTAAATGTCAGATAAGGAGAGGTTTCTGTTTTTATTTTGTTATTTTACACGATTAGGTTTTGACTTGTTATTTAATTTTTTCTCTAAAGTTTTATCTGATTTGCATTATGGTTATAGTATGTGTTCTGTACTATTTTTGATTTTTGAAATTTATTGAGATATTCTTTGTGGACTAAATAATTTTTAATAAATGAAAAGCAATATAATTATTTTATTAACACATGATTTGAAAATTCCAAAAGTATTATTTCATAATAATTAAAATGATAGCCAAGTAATTAGATTAATTTTAAGTTCTCACATAAGCAATATTTTTCAGTAATAATCCCAATGTTATATTTACATTGCATTAATATGGCAATGATATAAAAATACATAGATGCTTTTTGGAAATTCAGTATTTTGTCTTTCATAGCTATCTCATAATGTTTTGGTGGCTACCATAACCATTGTTCTTAAAAAACATTTGTAAAACTAATCTCTAGAGGCAAGACCTAAACAGTAAGAAGGTGAAACTGTTTATAGAGTGCTAGTTGATAAATAATGTTAAAATATGACTGGAGTAAATAGAATTTGGTTCTATTACTTGTGATATAAATAATGCCTTTGAGAGAAAATAAAACAAAAATCCCTCTACTGTCAAACGTTTTTGTGCTACATAAATGTTTAAAATATATTGGTTTTAAGTAGACTAAAACTATTAGATTTCTTGGAATACACACATCTTTATTAAAAATACTTTATGGCTTTTTTGAGGATATTACATATTAAAATAGATTTCGCTGTGAAGTTTTACCCTCAGAAACAATACTGTTATCATGTTAATTTTTGAATAGTAATTAAGGGGACTCAATGGCTGAAGTATTTACAACCATATTCAATCATATTTTCTCTATTGTGCCTATTCCTTCATCAGTCAAACCATAAGCATTAAAAATGTATCTCACTAGTAGTGTTATGTATTTTTTGCTCCTGATCTAAATTTAAAACCAAACTGTGTGAGATTCTATGGAATGAAAAAGAAAAGAAAATTAATGGGAAGATTCAGTTTAGATGCAAATACAAGAACATTTGGTACTTTACCGTTTAAATTCTTTGTGGAAATCATACACGTAGGCTATAAAAGAATCCGTAGAGCATTACAAAATAGTCTTCAGAAGTCAGCAGAGAAAGTTGTAATGGTAGAGTTGTTGAAAGTCTGACTGGGTAAGCCACTTGGGAATAGAGACCATATATTGAGTGAAAATCGTTCAAAATAATGGAAATGAGACATTTCCATTTCCAAAGTCTGTGAACCCTGTAGTTTCATTGCACAGGGCAAGAATTTTTTTTTTTTCTTCCTGTGGGAGTTGTATGGTGAAATCTCATGTATTGGTTTGCTTCGCTTCGAAATTCATGGGTTAGTGGCCTAGCCAGCAGGTTAATGATGTGTAAAAGGCTATTGAAATCTCGATAAAATTGGGCTTCTGTGTATAATGGAGGCAAATATAAGTTTATTGTTCACTCTAAATTGGACCTATGTACTGCCCAGTTAGATAAAACTTAATCCGTGTCTGGGATTAGCAATTGTTTCATTGATCAGTGTCCATCTTTCTAAGGGTTGTGAATAAAATTAACAAGACTTTAAATCGTAGCTGGTGTTAGCAAAATTTAGTTGAGGAAAATAATTGATGTTTCTCCAAAATTTCACTTCTAAAATAAAAATTTATCAAAGTTGAAATCATAGAAATTTTTACTTGTATATTTATTTAAATTCTTATTGCACTAACTATAATTTGAATCTGAAATTTATTCCTGTTGACTTTGAATTGTATTTTTATGAATTTATTTTCCTTGACATTTTTTGTCAAGTAATCTGCTACTATACTGTGTCTCTCTGTTCAGAAATTCCTTCAGTTATCTATTCAAATACCTTGTATGTTTACCAAATTTTTTTTTGTCACGTACAAAATTTTTCTTAGGCACAGTTCTTTCATGAAATAGGGATTTTTCTTTTTAATTAATTAATTTATTTATTGAGACAGGGTCTCACTCTGTCACCCAAACTGGAGTAGAGTGGCGTGGTCACAGCACAGCATGACTTTGAACTCCTAGACTCAAGTGATCCTCCTACATCAGTGTCCCAAGTATCTGAGAGTACAGGCACATGCCACCACACCTGGCTAATTTTTGTATTTTTTATAGAGATGAGGTCTCTCTATGTTATCCAGGTTTGTCTTGAGCTCCTGGACTCAAGTGATCCTCCCTCATCAGCCTCCCAAAGTGTTGGGATTAGAGACATGAACCACTATGCCTGATCTGCAATGTTTTTTTTACATAATTTCAAGCCAGGTTGAAATTGCAAAAATAATCATTAAAATTCTAAACATTCTTACCAAACTCAATATTCAATTATATTTTGGTCAACTTGCATTATTTTTAAAATTCTGTCTCTCTCTACATAACCCCCCCACTGCCGCCAACATACATACACATCCCTTAATATTGTTATATCTTTTCCTGGAATACTTACAAGTAAATTGAAGACATAGTGCCCTTTTACCATTAAATACATAAGTATAATTTCCTAAGAAGAATATTCTTACATAGTCACAGTATACATTTTAAATAAACCATTATGTATTGATATCCTAGTATTATCTAATCCACATTTCATATTCAAATTTTGTCATGTCAGTTTACTTAATGCCCTGGTCCAGGATCCAATCCAGGACCAAGCATCACATTTAGTTGTTATGACTCTTAAATACTGTTATTGGAGGCTTTCTTTGTCTTTCTTGACTGACATTTTGAAAAGTTCTGGCAAGAATTTTCCTCAGTTTGGGTTTATCTGAGTTTCTCTATGATTAGATTCTGATTATGAATTTTTGTCAAGAATCCCACAGATGTGATATTCTGCCTCCCTCAATGTACTCCATCTGGAAGCACATGATGCCAGTTTATTCCAGTATTAGTAATGTTAACTTTGGTAATTTGATTAAGGTCTTTAAAATGTAATATGGAAGTAGAAATTTTGAGACTCTATAAATATATTACTCATCAAACTTTTACTTACTATTATAGTATCTATTAATCCTTCTTCTAACTCTTTAATTCCTTCTACATTTACTAGTTGCCATTCTACTCTATAGAATAAATTTTCCTTCTCCTTCCTCTATTCATTTATTTATTTAACTTCATAGTATCATGGACTCTTATTTATTCAATGGATAACATAGTCCATGGCTATAATTATTTGTTTTCATACTCAAATTATTCCAGATTTGGCAAATGGGTGCACATTCAAGCTGCTTCTCTATGTCCTTTTGATAGGGTTGCATCACTGTTAGACTTAAGATATGTTGCAGGCTCATCTTCTACTTTTCCAATTCTAGCCTTGAAATCAGCTATTTTGCCAAAGGAGACCTGCTTCATGTTTAAAGATAATGGTTCTTTGAAACCAAGGTTTGGGCATTATATGTGCTAATTGATACTGGTGTGTCATTGCTTCCAGGCCCCATTAGTGAAATAAACCAAGATCTGTGAACTATGCATGTTTGTTTTAACTGCTGTGTCTTTGCTTTTAGAACTACTCAGTGGACATAACTATATTTCTGTGTGGATGTGAATGTGTGCACACATATCTATTTTTTTCTCTCTTCATGAGTAGATATATACATACATATATACACACATAATACATAAATATATGGATTGATATTGACATTTCCTACCTCATTTCAACCACACAGAGTAAATTCTAGTCGGCCCAGTTTTCATATCTGTAACTCCCTTCTCAAGCAATGAGAAACCTGGCCCACATTATCATCAATGTTTTCACTTATTCAAGCCTAGAATACATAAAAAATACTTTCAGAATTGCTAACCCACAAAACTGCAAAAAGTAAACTTACTACCTACAGTTTACTATATTTACATATTTTTTAAGTTCATGGAAATTCACAAATTCTTACGTAATTAATTGCATGGTAAATGCACATATCTGTGTAACCCATCTAATATCAAAATATAGTACATATCCTGGCCAGCTGCGGTTGCTCACGCCTGTAATCCCAGCATTTTGGGAGGCCGAGGCAGGTGGATTGCTTGAGGCCAGGAGTTTGAGGCAAGCCTGGCCAACATGGCAAAACCTCATCTCTACTAAAGATACAAAAATTAGCACGGCGTGGTGGTGCGTGCCTATAGTCCCAGCTACTCAGGAGGCTGAAGCATGAGAATCGCTGGAACCCAGGAGGCAGAGGTTGCAGTGAGTCAAGATTGTGCCACTGCACTCCAGTCTGGGCAACAGAGCAAGACTGTTGCAAGACAGCAGACAGACAGGTAGATAGATGATAGATAGATGGATATCAATATATAGATAGATGATAGATATATAGATAGATAGATATACAAATAGTACATTTCCATCACCTGAGTTACATCTCTTGTGCCCCTTCCTACTCCACCGAGAAACACTTTTCTGATTTTTTAAATCATAGTTCAGTCTTGCCTGTTTTATAACTTTATAAACCCCATAGTATCTCCTCTTTTGCATCTGATTTCTTTCACTCAGCCTAAATCTTAGAGATTTATGCATGTACTATGTGCTCAAATATCAGTTCCTTTTTTTCTCTCATAAAAATCTGTTGTATCATTGTATGAATATAACAAAATTTATCTTTTCTTTTGTAGATTTGGCTTGTTTTTGCAATTTGGATCTATTTTCAGTGCAAGTACATTCTCCTATAAGTCTGTACACCTATTTTACGTTTAAAACTATACACCTGTTTTATTTATGTTTTTATTTTTCTTAGGTAAATACTTATTACTGGAATTGCTAGGTCACAGGGTATGTATGCAATGGACAGTGTAAAAAATAGTATGACAATAAGCTGTGCGTGGTGGCTTATCCCTCTTATCCCAACATTTGGGAGGCCAATACAAGAAGTTCACTTGAGGATAGGAGTCTCAGACCAACCTGGGCAATGCAGTGAGACCCCATCTCTATAAAATATAAAAATAAGATAAAAATAAAAAAACTGAAAATATGTTTTCTAAGGGATTGTATTATTGTGTACTCCTACTAACAAAGTATGAGTTTATGTTGCTCCACATTCTTGCCAACATTTGGTATTGTCAGACTTAAAATTTTACCAACAGAAACAAATTTCTGTTGTTTATAAGCTACCCAGTTTATGGTATTTTGTTATAGTAGCCTAAATTGACTGAGACTGTATTGTTTTTTGTTTCTTTTCTACCTTAAGACAGCAAGGACATTCTTCGATGTTTTCTTTGAAAAGCTTTATACTTTTAGTTTTTATGTTTATTTTTATGATTCTTGTACATTTTTTTTCAAAGTTTTGAGGTAGAATTTTTTTCAAATAGATATTTTATTATTCCAGCATTATTTGTTGAAAAGATTTTCTTTTCCCCATTGAATTGCCTTTATGCCTTTGTTGAAAATCAGGTGACTGAATATGGATGGATCTATTTCCGGATGTATTATTCTGTCCAGTCGATCTTTCTGTCCTCATGCTAATACCACATGGTATGCACCACTGAAGCTTTACAGGGAGTTTTAAAATCAGGTAGCTATAAATATTTTTCTTCTCAAAAATCCTTTGGACATTGTAGGTCCTTTGCATTTTCAAATACATTTTAGGGTCAACTTGTTAATTTCTACAAAGAAAGCCTCCTGAAATTTTGAGTGAGATTAGGTTGAACCTATCAGTTTATTTGGGAAGAATTTGCATTATAATTCTTCCAAAACATGAGCATAGATCATTTGTTTAACTATTCTTTAAGAGCATTCAGAAATATTATCTATTTTTTACAGTTGAAGCTGTGTAGATATTTTTGATAAATTATCCACCAGAGTTTTATGTTTCTTCCATTATTGTAAACCTATTATTTTTAAATGTTATTTTTCACTGTCTGCTGCTAGTATATAGACATACAATTGATTTTATATATTAACCATTTATTCTTGAATTTGATAAATTGAGTTAGTAGTTCTCGTAATTTATTTATTAATTATTATTTTATGCATAAGGCACAATTTTTGAATATTTTTATGTGTTTTATTTCTACTTGCCTTTTGACCCCGGGCTGAACATCCAGTACAATGTTTAGTAGAAGTATTAAATACACATGTCCTTACCATGTTACCATTTTAGGAGAAGAATTCAGCATTTCCCCGGTAAGTATGATGCTAATTGTAGGTTTTTCGCACATACCTTTTTATTAGATTGAGGAATTTTTTCCCTCTCTTCTTAGTGTGCTGAGAGGGCTTTTTAAAATCATGAATGGGTTTTAACTTTTATCAAATATTATTTGCTTATGCATTGAGGTGTTCATGTTTTTTTTTCTTTATTCTATTAATAAAGTGAATTATATTGATTTTCAAATTTTAATTTTAATACTGAGATAAACCTCATTTGGTCATAATGTATAAACTTTTGATTTATTGGAGTAGGCAGAATAAAACTCCAAGGATGGCCACATCCTAATCTTCAAAACCTGTAAAACTTTACATGGTAAAAGGGACTTTGCGTATGTGATTGATTCCATTACGAATTTTGAGATAGGGAGATTATTCTGGATTATCTAAGTGGACCCAGTATAAACACAGGGCCCTTATAAGAGGGAGGTAGGAGGATCAAATTCAGAGAGGAGACGTGACCAAGGATACAGAAATTGGTGTGATGTAGGGCGCCACAATTCAAGGAAAACAGCCTCTAGAAGCTACAAAATAGAAGAAAATGAATTCTCCTTTGCAGCTTCTAAAAAGAATGCAATTCTGCTGAAAACCCACTTTGAATTTCTGAACTCCAGAACTGTAAGATAATATTCAATCTGTATTGTTTTAAGTTGCTGAGATTTTAGCAATTTGCTATAATTTTTGCAATTATGCCCATACTCATAAGGGATATTTTTCTGTACACTTTTTTAGGTTTTAGTATTAAGGTTATGATGACTCACTAAGCAAATTTGGAACATTTTTTCTTTATTACCTGAAAAAGTTGGTATAAAATTGGTATTATTTCTTTCTTCAATGTTTGCTAAAGTCTTTTTTGGCCTGGATTTTACTTTGTGGGAAGATTTTAAAAAATAATTTATTCAATACAGTGGTTTTCCAACTTTATCAGCTTTAGAGCTCAATACAACACAGATCAACAAGCTTTGCTCCTAATGTTTCTGATTCAGTAGATCTGGGTTAAGGCCTGAGAATTTGTCTTTCTGCCATATTCTCAGGTGATGATGCTGCTGCTAATCCAGCAATAATATTTTAAGAATTACTGCTTTACAAATACAGGGATATTTAGTAAATTATATTTTTCAAAGTTCTTTCCTGATAGTTGTCTAATGTATTGGCTAAAGTAGATGGAAATATGTCCTTATTACTTTTAATAGAATCCATAGTGATATCATATTGAAATTCTTGATAATGACAATTTTCATTTCTTCCATATGTCTTTAGTTTTTCTAGTACATTATCGATTTTATTGTTCCATTTAAAGAGTCAACTTCTAGCCTTGTTGATTTTCTCTATTTTTCTCAGGTTTCTCTCACATTGACTTCTGCTCTTACCATCATAATTTCATCTTGTACTTAATTTGGACTTTCTTTACTTTTTTTGGTTTTTTTGCTTCTTAAGATGTAAGCCTAGAGTATTCACTTCAGACCTTTCCTCTTTTCTAATATAAATATTTAAAGCTATATATTTCCTCTAAGCACTAGTTTGGCAGCATCACTCAAGTCTTGATACGTTGTATTTTCATTATCTTTATGTTAGAAATAATATTTGATCCATGTTTCTTAGTCTGTTTCTGCTGTTATAACAAAATAGCACAAACTGGGTAATTTATAAACAACAGAAGTGTATTTCTTATAATACTGAAGCCTGGAAAGTCTAAGATCAGGTTGCTGGCAGGATCAGTGTCTAGTGAGGGTTCAGTCTCTGCTTCCCAAATGGCGCCTTGTTGCTGTGTCACCTGGAAGTGACAAACTCTGTCTTCACATGGTGAAAGGGATGGAAGGGTAAATGGGTCCTAGCTAGTTCCCTGCAGCTTTTTAAAAAAGGTCACAATCCCACTCATGAGGGCTTCACCCTCGTGATTTAATCACCTCCTAAGGGCACTACTTCTTAATACTGTTGCATTGGGAGTTAAGTTTTAACATTCTAGAGAGAACACAAACATTCAAACCATAGCACATGTGTTAGTTACAAAGGCTTTGTTTAATTTGCAAATATTTTGACTTCTTTTATCTATTGTACTTTTATTGATTTCTACTTTAACTTGGTTGTCAGAGAACAAATCAAGTAAAATTTCAATCTTTAAAATTGATTGGGAGTATCTTGTGTTACAGCAAATAGTTTATCTTGATGAATGTTGCATGGACACATGAAAAAATATGTATTTTACTGTTATATTTAATGTGCTACACATGTCATTTATAGCAAGGTAATGTTCAGATATTCAATATCATTATTAATGTTTTGTTTATTTGATGAATCAGTGAAAGACGGCATTAAAGTGTCCATATTTGTGAATTTATTAGTCTTTCATATTCTTTTAATTTGTTTGTCATATGTATTTGGAAACTGCATTAATCATGTATATATTCATGTATATATTCATGACTGCTGCATCTTATGAATTTACCTCATTATTCTTATATCTCATTTTATCTTTGCAGACACTCCTTGCAGTAAAGTGTTGTTTATTTGATACTAATATGTCAACTCCAGCTTTCTTATACTTGCTGTTCACATGGTATATAATTTTCCACACTTTTACTTTCAACCTATACCCAGCATTATATTTAATACACATCTATATCGCACAACATATACTTAGGTTTTGTTATTTGATCCAGTGTAGAAATCTGTCTTTTAATTGAGGTGTTTAATCCACTTACATGTAAAACATTTATTAACTTTATTGGGTTTACCATTTGCTCTCTCTCTTTCTTTCTTTGTTTCTCCCACTCACTAATTTTTCCTCTGTTACTCCTACTGTGTATTCTATTGAGTTAAATGCCTTTTCTTGAGTACTCCATATTTATTTCATTTACTTTAGCTATGCCTCTTTATATTATATATATTTATAATAGGAATATAACTAAATATATATTTGTAATATAAATATAACTAAATATGTAATATATTTATAATATAAATATAACTAATATATAATAACTATATAACATATATAATATATAATAATATATAACATATAATATATAATAATAATATATAACATATATAATATAATAAATATATCATATATTTATGTTTAATTATATTTATATTAATATTAATGTATATTTAGCTTTATTTATATTACAATCTATATTGTATATATAATATATATTTATATTACAAATATATAATGTATATAGTTATAAACATATAGACAGCTAAAATATAACTAAACATATATTTTTTAATATAAATTTATATATATAAAATATATATTTAGTGTTCCCTCTAGGGATTGTAATATTCTCAATTTGTCACAGTCTAATTGAAAGTTAATCTTGTATTACTTCAGGTAAGCTATAAGAATCTTAACAACAGTATAGTTTCATATGCAATCTAAACTCTGTGCTATTTTTATCACATATGTTATATCTACATACACTATAAACTTTACAATATAGTGGTATATACATATGTGTCTGTTATGTCTTATAAAAGAAATTAAATATGTATGTATGTATATACTCTTTTATTTTTATTAACATATTTATCATTTCTGATTTTTTTTATTCCTATAAATTCAGGTTAGTATCTAGCATCATTTCCTTTCAGCCAGAACAAACGTTAAAATTTCTCTCAGTGCAGGTCAGCTAGCAGCAAATTACCTTAGTTTTATCTGAAATGTCTTTATTTATTCATCTGAAACTGTCCTTACTCAAACTCCTTTTTTAAAGACAATTTTTGCTGCACATAAAATTCTAGGTTGGGCACATTTTATTTCAACACAATTAATATATATTTTATTGTAGTTTGGATTATATTTTTACATTTAATCAGCCATCACTTATGTTTATCTATGTGTAATGTGTACTTATTTGTATGTTTGCTTTGAAGGATTTTTGTTTGTATTTAACCTTAATAGTTTAATTCTGTTGCGCTTAAGTATGATGTTCTTTGATTACCCTGCTTGAGGCTTGCTGAGCTACTTGAGCTACTTGATTCACAAGTTTATGTTTTTACTGCATTTGAGAAGGTTTGAGCCATTTTTTTCTTCCAAATATTTCTGCCTTTTATACTCTTTTCCTTCTCTCATAAACCCCAAGTTTCCTTAAAATAGACTACTTTATATTGTGCCCTCAGTGACTGAAACTCTCATCATTTATTTTCAATCATTGTCTCACTGTTTTACAAGTTGGATAATTTCTATTGAGCCATCTTTTTAAGTTCATTAATTTTTTTCTTTTGTCACTTTCCATCTGCTGTTAGGCTTATAGAGTAATTTTTTTTTTTTTTCTTGAGATGAAGTCTCCACCTGTCACCTAGGCTGGAGTGCAATGGCACCATCTCAGTTCACTGCAACCTTTGAGTCCTGAGTTCAAGTGTTTCTCCTGCCTCAGCCTCCCGAGTAGGTGGGATTACAGGCACGTGCCACCATGCCAGGCTATTTTTTGTATTTTTAGTAGAGATAGGGTTTCACCATGTTGGCCAGGCTGATCTTGAACTCCTGACCTCAGGTCATCTGCCCACCTTGGCCTCCCGAAGGGCTAGAATGACAGACATGAGCCACTGCACCCGGCCCTAAATTTTTCATTTCAGATATTGTACTGGAAAAATTCTAGAATTTGAAATTTATTATACAGTTTTATGTTCTTGTTGAAATGTCCCATATGTTCATTCATTATGATATTTTTTTCTTAAGTTCTTAAACATATTTAAATAGCTACATTAAAGCTTTTGTCTGAAAACTACGATATCTGACTCATCTCATGATTATTTTTAATTTCCTTTTTTCTCTTGAATGTGAGTCACATGTTTTTTGGTTTCTTAGTATTTTTTGTAATTTTTGAGGGTTTGTTGGACATTGTTGATGAAAGATTGCAGAGAATATGAATTGTGCTATTCTTTTTAAAATTTGTTCTTGTAGGCAGTGAAACCACTAGCAGCTTGTTTTTTTTTCTGGTTGTCTGGCTTGTTCTTATTCTTTGATAGGATGGATCTATTACTGCTTCAAATTTAGTCCTAGTGGAGATCCTTACTCTAGGACATGATTGTTTCCTAAAGGTTGGCATTCACTGGTCTCAACTGAATGCCTGAGATGCTCAGTGAAGTCTCTCAACTACAGGTAGACTGGAATGTTGATATCTTCCAGAACTGCTTGATATCTGATATCTCTAGTTTTATTTGTGTATATGCACCCTTCCTTCAGAAAAGCACCCACAGTGATTACTCCATGAAGTGTTATGGGACATGCACTCTTGTTTTCTTAAATAGACTTGTCTGTCAATTCCATTCACCTCGGCAAAACTGGAACTCCTATCTTGGATACCTCATCTTATCAATACCTGTGCTGAGCTCGGGCTTCACTTCCCTGCTTCTTAGCAGAAAAGTACCCCCAGGCAGAAGGTCAGGGTGATCAAGGAACAATAAAGCGATTGCTGTTTTTATGTTTTTCTTCTTTCAAGTATAATAATCCTATGCCGTTTGTTATTTGAAACAACAGTGCTTGACTTCATATGTTTTTTCCAGTTTTATAATTTTTTGCTTCTTATAGTAGAGAAAATTCAGTAATAACTCTTCTGTTGGTTGAAAGTAAAATTTAAGTAAGAATATTTAAGCAATTTATAAAAAGCGTCGCTGATTATTTGGTAATATAAAAACAATGTCTTTGGATGTAACATATTTTAAATATATGTCTATTGACAAGAGAACACTAAACATCCCTAAGTCCAATGTAAGCAGATTAAGGAAAAAAAGGAATAATTTACTACAACTCTGATTCATTGAATCAAAATTTAAAAGTACTAAACTAAAATGTTCCTTGATGTTTTTATTTCTTTCTTTATTAGTTAGGAGCTACACAGCTATTGCATGTGGTTCAGTTTAGGTAAAGTAGGAAATGCTGTCATACATTTTGTTTCATTTAGCCAGCAGCATGTTTCAAGCAGAAAAGGTATATAATGCCACCTTGTCTACACAGAATCACTCGGATTATATGTATGCAAAAAGAATTCCCCAGGTTTGTATTACTGTTACAAACTTTGATTTATTCAGTGATATTAGTGCTTAAGCACTAATGCATTCCATTTGCAAAACACTGCCATTTAAACCTTCAAATGGACATTCCATGTATCCATCAAACCATTAGTGACGTTATTCTCCTTTACCACTTTTGCATGTGGGCTGCAACCCTTCAAATATGTGCCATTTGAATTACATTAGAATACTTATGGGTGGGTTATTAAAATTTATTCTCTTTTTTAATAGGTAGTGTATTAGCTTAGATTTATTTATAAATAATAATTGTAAATCCTTTGTTGGATTAATTTATTTCTAATTGGTGAATTATAATTACTGACCTTTTTAAATAAAGCAAACTAAAGAAGCAGTATGATTAATCACTTAACTGATGTCTTCTGTGGAACCCAAAAGGCAATTTTAATACTTTGCTCTTAAGATATGTGGATAGAATATTAGCAATTGTGGGGACTCATGGTCTTTTGAATGAATGACATGTGAAGATTAGATTCCCTTACTGGTTTTGATGTCTGTCAAAAGAACACTGAAAAAAAAGGTAACTTACAGCTTTTTGTCTGCTGCCTCCTGTTTAAGTCATACTGTATCAGCTCTTGTAGTATTTCACTTCTTGAAGTATATGTGAAGAACATTGCTGTTGATAATTATGATGTTGACATTTGTGAATAGATAAATTAGAGTAGATTTAAGATTATTCATATAATAACACTTTCAGTCACTTGCATTCCCACATGAATTTGTAAATTGTAAAGAAGGAAAAAATTACAGCTTCTGGCCCAAGATTATCCATAATTCCCAGACTATCTTACATGTACAGCTGTACAAGAGCACATCCCATGTGTGCCGTCAATTATGTGTCCCAGCAGATAAGTAAATATTTAAGAAGAAATTTTCTATGGTGTGATCTTTGTACCTAGGAATAACCTTATTTATTTTTGGATCTCTAGAGCTTGGCACATGGTCATTTAGTTATTTTTTTTCAATGAATGGTTGTACATAAATCAAGTAATATAAATGCATTGAGAACTGCTGACTTTTTATTAGATGGTAATTGTTTTATGTATTTTCTTGATTTATAGCCTGAAAATAATCTGGATCAGAAAGAAGTATTCCAAATTGGCCTCTGTCTTGAAACTTAACTACCCATGTTTCCCTGATACTGACTAATTTTACAATAAAATAGTCTTTGAGGAATCTCGTACATCTACAACTCAATCCGTACATACCCAATAGGGTGCTTGCAACAATTATTAGCTATCTGCTAAAAATGACTAATTGGATATATCACATCATCAATAACCTGATGGCACAAGTGACAGACATACTAATGTCTATAAAACATGCTTTTCAAAAATGCAAAACCTGAGATAATTATGAGACAGGGATTTTTGATTTTTGGTAAGTCTTTTTATAGAAGCTCTTGTTTAAAAAAATCTATTGCAATCTATAAAATGACTGTTTTTGGTCATCTACCAAATGGCGCAGGTATTTTGGTAACTTTAGAAGAAAGTTGAAACAAATTTTGTTTATATACCCACCATAAATCTGAACTGTATGGTTATGATTTCATTAAAAAATACCATTCTCTTAATGATTTCAATATTTTACAGGCTGCACATGGGTTACAGACAATTAATTGGTAATTTATCTTAAGTAACACATTTATCTGAGTGTTTTTCTGTTGCTACGAAGGAATAGCTGAGGCTGGGTAATTTATAAAGAAAAGAGGTTTATTTTCTCATGGTTCTGCAGGCTGTTCATGGAGCATGGCCCCAGATTCTGCTTCTGATGAGGGCCTCAAGCTGCTTTCATTTATGGTGAAAGGGAAGCCAGCATTTGAAGAGATTACATGGCAAGAGAGAAAGCAAGAAAGAAAGTGAAGATGCCAGGCTCCTTTCAAAAACCAGCTATTGGGGGAACCCTTATGGGAATGAATCTAATGGGAACTCACTCACTACCTACACCCTCCAGGGCATTAATCTATTCATGAAGGATCAACTGCTATGATCCAAACACCTCCCCTTAGGCCCCACTTCCAACATTGGAGATCAAGATTCAACATGAGGCTTGGAGGTTGCAAACACGCAACCTGTAACGCTGCTTTCAATTTATCTGCATGAAACTTGTGTTTAATTTTAGATATTTGTTGTTACAAATGTGATTCACTATATCTCCAGTTTACAAAAAGGACTCAGTTTCTCAAAAATAAATAATTGGTTTGTAAAATAATGCTGATTTTTTCAGTGGCAATAAAACAGTCTGTAAAACTTTGACCATATGCCAAATTGTACATTAGGTAGAGAGGCTTCCCTAATTTTTATGTGTCTATCTTTGAGAAATGAGAAGAGTGGAGCCCTTGAATTTACTCACTTGAAGTTTTAGATGAGTCATCACCGTGATATTCTTAGAAGTCCTTCAAGAAAGATGGGGTTGAGAGGGAAGAGTAGCCACTGAAAACAGGGCAGAGGATAATGAAGAGTAGCCACTGGAGAAAACAGAGAGTCTCCGGAGAATTTAGAAAGGAATCGGTTTAGAAAGGTGACCTGTTGTGATGCTATAGAAAGAGTAAAGACTCTGTATTGCTGAGTTATGAAGAGGGCATGGAATGAACAGGTGAGAAAATCTTTGCTAATGCTGCAGAGAATCATGGATTTAGGACAGCCATAAATACAATTTTTGAAGTCATATGGAAAAGGAATTTTGAAAATAACCAAAGAGTAGAATGGCAATTCAGTAGGCTAATCACATTTTGTCCAAGGGTTTCTTCTAATTTCATAAAGACTTTATTTTGGGAATTAAATTTTCATAGTAAACTTTATTTTAAATACAAAAATTTAATTTTTCAGAATTTGGCTCTTTGCAACATCTGTTAGTTCCAAAATTGAAAACGGAAAGAACATTAAAATGTTTTTTTAAATCAAAGACTAGTTCAATTTCTCTTATTCAAACATACCAATTTCTAGGCAGAGTAACTAAATCTCTGAAATTTATCCAGAAAAAGAGTTACACCAGACTAAATTTGGCCTCCTTTTCAAGTCCTGTCATTCAATATAGAGTGAAAGTTGTGCAATATATGTTTTGCCATGAAAAGTCACATTTATTCTAAGTCATTTCTATTTATGTGAGTGGAAACATTACTTAAAAATAGTTTGCATTTAAATCCCTTTATAATTGTTAATGATCAGTTAAAACAGAAAGATTTTACATGTAACTGGAAAGAATATGCCTGCTAGAAATAGTTCAGAGGTAAAAGGAAGGCTCATTTCTTCAATAAAACATCCCACAGTTTGTTGCTTTTTACTGCTAAGACTTGGTCTTTTTAAAGATTAAGAGACAATATGATTCACTTGGAAAAGCCTGGGTCTAGTAATTAGGAAATAGTTTCAATAAAGAGCTTTGACATTCACTAGCTAATTTCCTTGGGCAATTCATTCACTCTTTCTGGGTTTTCATCTTCTAAAACACGGATACTAAGGTGGAATAAACATGTAAGATGATGATGACTCTAAGGATATTTCTATAAAGAAAATTGGCATTAGGCCTGGCATGGAGAGAGGGGTAAAATGAGAGATTTCCTTAACCCTTTTTTGAAACTTTGCATATTTGGGGGACCTTACAGGAGTCAAAGATGAAAGATCCAGCTCAGAAGAGCAATGATTTGTATAGTTAGTTTCCCTCTAATTCCAGTTTAATGAAGAGAAAGACTGTCAGGAGGAGCCACTCCCTTTTCCAGAACAGGGAAATTAGAAAGGAAATGAAGGGACCTATAGGTCTGCACAGCCTTGTCAGAAATTGTAAATCTATAAATGATACCGATGGCTTTAGTTTGTGATTTGGGAGCTGTTATACTCAGCCCATGGAGATATGCCCACACCAAACAGAGGATGACAAACATATGTTTGCTATTTTTCCTATCTGGATTTTTTCCAAGACTTATTACTTTGGGATGTTGGGTCAGTTTTGTAGAGTTCAATGATAATACAATCCTCCAGGAATTATAAACACTTAAAAGTCCTTAAAGTCTTAGTGCCAATAAATGTATCTACAAATTTTCCTTCTGCCTCCAAGCTGAACAACTTTTCTTAGGAAAAAATATTTTTCTCCTTACTCATCTGACTTTGATTTACTCTTTCACTATCTGTTTGCTGTTTTTAAAAGTATTTGGAAAAATAGCGTGAAATTGATATTTCCACAAGTCTTTTAATTTGGCATTCTGCCAAATTCAATTTAATAATCAGTTCTCCTTGTTCTCTGTGTAGCATTTGGCACTGATTATCTTTTCTCTCTTGAAATTTGTTTCTTTTCGCTTACAACATATTGTGCCTCCTTTTGTTTTCCAACCTGTGTGAAGCTTCTAGTCTATTTCTTGGTTATTACATCTTGGCAGTTCCCATGTTCCCTAGATTTATCTGTGGTGTTTTCTCAGCTTTTATTTACATGCTGCAGCTAATACCTCTCTAAAAATGACTGCTAAGTATATGTATCAAGTTTTCTTAGGGTGAGTGATTACTGAATAATTAAAAATTAAAGAAAGTAAAGAAATATATTTATAATAATATATAATATATAATAATTAAAAATTAAATATATTTTGAAAGTGATTTGAAACTTGACTGGAGAATTATTGCATACCATAAACTTGACCTGACAGTATCGACATTTTACTTTAAAATTTCAGAGCATCTTCTGTATGACCAGTGGGGTTTTGTTCCACAGCGCAGAAATGTCCTTATTCAGAGTGTTATACTAAATTGTTTTCTGATCATTAAAGTAATAAATGGTAAATAAACATGAAAATATAAAGATTAAAATAAGAACAATTATAAAATCAGATAATATTGAAAATTTGACTCTCTGACAGGCATTTTACTAAAAACTTTATATGCATTGTGTAATTTATTTCTTACAATACTACAAAATAGATATTAATATTAATATCAATTTATTTTTGGAAAGCTAAGGGACAATGCTTGCCTCAGTTCACACAGCTATTTAGAGGTAGATCTGGGATACAAACATGGGTTTATCTGACTTCAGAGTCCAACTTCTTGGTCACTTCCTTGTCTTCCTTAGGGATAACAAGTATAAAAAAATATGCAGCTTTTTTTCCAGCCTCTCTTCTATATGCTATGCCATTATCTCTCTTTAACAAAAGTACTCTCCTCTGGATATATGAGGAAAAAAAGGGGTTGTTTTATAACCATTTTTGGCTCATCCCAATGGCTCATGCGCATCCATGTTGTTCCTAACTTGACTGTGGCCTGGCTCTTCCTTCGTGGTGGCTGTCGTAACCCCTACTGCCAATCCAAGGCAGTCCTTTCAATACAAGGCCCTCCCTTCCCTCTGCATGGGCCTTGGGAGATGAAATGGACATGAGGCAGCCACATTTCTCTTTTCTGTTTCATTCCTTTACTCCCATGCTACCAATACTAAAGAATGGAAAGGCATGTTAAGTTTTACTGAGGAGCTGGAGATAATTAAAGGAAATATTATACATTTAAAACTGCTAAATATGACTGTTTCCTTACTCTAATGTCAAGCCATAGGAAGCTTAAACCCCATTCAGAGCAATTTTCTCGTGGACTCAACTCAGTTGCTAGCCATGCTGCTCTATAGGCAGGACTTTCCTCCTCTTAGAAAGGACCTTCTTCCTTAAAACTCTGTTTGAATCTCTACACCTCCCCACTTTGGGAAACCCTACCTTTTACCCACAGAAATGTGGGCATATGAGCTGGCCTCTTTTCCCAATTCATGCCTGCTGCCTAGGTTATCTGGGAGATACAGTACGTACCTGAGAGTACGTACCCTAAGTATTACTTATTCAGTGTCAATAATACTATAGGGACCTTCAGCAGGTCAGGTCAAGCTAGACTTTTGTACTTTAAGTACAACAAAACAGTTAGTTATACAGTTTGGCATTCTAATCCCAAGTTGGTTCTGTGCTATTGTTTTAATAATGCACCACAAAGTTCATGTGTTAGAAACTTAATCCCCAATACAATTTTGTTGAGATGTTGGTCCATCAAGATGTGAACAGATCATTAGGACTCTACCCTCATGAACAAATTAATGCTGTTATTGCAAGAGTGGGTTTCTTATCACCAGAGTGGGTTCCTGATAAAAGGATGAGTTCGCTCCCCCATCCACCTCTCATACACTCTCTTGCCCTTCTGTCTTCCGCCTTTTGTCTTGCCCTCTGTCACCATGGGATGACACAGCAAGAAGGCTGTCAGCAAGATGCCAGCCATTTGGCCTTGGATTTTCTAGGCTCCAGAACTATAAGAAATAAATCTTCGTTCCTTATAAATTAAACAGTCTTACGTATTCTGTTATAGCAGTAGTAAACGGACTAAGACAGCCCCCAAGTGCTATCCCTACATATCTGTTCACTTCTTGTAGTCTTTGAATGAGAAACTATTGAATAAAACATAGGCATTCACATATACCTCCCACAGATAAGCACTGAATCTTAGAAATAGCACAGTGTAACTCCATTCAACATTTTTCTTCACTTGTTGTGAAGAATCTTTATATACAAAAAAGAGGCCACAATAGAATTACCGTGAGCAATAGCAAAAAAGGAGTATAAAGACTTGGCACAAGGAGGAACTACTTATGCTTAAATTCTTCTGTAGAACCTGATAATGTTAACAATAGAAAGTCTTCTTCTACCATCTAATTAGAGAAATAGGAGATAAAGAATGATGATGTCATAGTAATTCTTTGAGAATAAATTATTTCTAATGACTTTTCTTCTTTGGTAATATTCTCTGAGTGATTACTGGTATTGACTTTTATTAAAGTTATAAATTTTCATCATATAAAATATGTATTTTACAATTGCTAGTTTCAGATGATTATTAAAATAAAAAATATTTAATTTTTAACTGTTTTGGAAGTAAGATAAATTCCTATTGGCACTAATTAATCTAGTGAGGAGAAATGATTTGATGAGCCAATATAAATAGAAAGGAAATTGTTATTAAAGGCCAGGGAGATATATTATCATTTTTTTCAAGGAAAAAGCCCTATCATATCATGTTAACAAGACTCTTACTTTATTCATCATATTCTGCATCTTATGATTATTCCTATTTATGTCTTATTTATTTCATTTTAACATAGGATTCTTGAGGTCAGAGACAGAAATAATGTGCTGCATTTTGAGGTATTTGGTAAATATTTGGCTCTTCGTTAACTTTTTTATTACTCACCAGGTTGTGCTGGAGGCAATTAGAATGTTAAAAAAAGACAAATGATATCTATATTAAAATAAATGAAAAAGAAACAGATGAAATTAATTAAATTATATTATTTTAATGATCTATTCTTATACCAAAATATTATTCGAAAGGTAATCAATACAAAAGTGTTATATTTACATTTGTTTGTTTATACTGAGGCTTCAAAATCCAGTGTGTATTTTACAGTTAAAGCGCATGTTAGTTTTGACTAACACACTGTGACAAAGGGTTCAAGTAGAGTTGGTAGAGGCTGAAGGGGATGAAGAAGACACTCAAGATCTGTGCTGTCCAGTGCAATAGTCCTTAGCCACATGTACCTGTGAGCAACGTGAGATGTGTTTAGTTCAAGTTGCTGTTGTTTTCTTTTTATGTTTTTTATTTTATTGTTATTATACTTTAAGTTGTAGGGTACATGTGCACAATGTGCAGGTTTGTTACATATGTATACATGTGCCATGTTGGTGTACTGCACCCATTAACTCCTCATTTAGCAGTAGGTATATCCCCTAATGCTGTCCCTCCCCCCTCCCCCCACCCCACAACAGTCCCCAGAGTGTGATGTTCCCCTTTCTGTGTCCATGTGCTCTCATTGTTCAATTCCCACCTATGAGTGAGAAGATGTGGTGTTTGGTTTTTTGTCCTTGTGATAGTTTGCTGAGAATGATAATTTCCAGTTTCATCCATGTCCCTACAAAGGACATGAACTCATCATTTTTTATGGCTGCATAGTATTCCATGGTGTATATGTGCCACATTTTCTTCATCCAGTCTACCATTATTGGACATTTGGGTTGCTTCCAAGTCTTTGCTATTGTGAATAGTGCCACAATTAACATACATGTGCATGTGTCTTTATAGCAGCATGATTTATAGTCCTTTGGGTATATACCCAGTAATGGGATGGCTGGGTCAAATGGTATTTCTAGTTCTAGATCCCTGACGAATTGCCACACTGACTTCCACAATGGTTGAACTAGTTTACAGTCCCACCAACAGTGTAAAAGTGTTCCTATTTCTCCACATCCTCTCCAGCACCTGTTGTTTCCTGACATTTTAGTGATCGCCATTCTAACTGGTGTGAGATGGTATCTCATTGTGGTTTTGATTTGCATTTCTCTGATGGCCAGTGA
Organism: Gorilla gorilla gorilla; assembly: GCF_029281585.2. Lineage (NCBI taxonomy): Eukaryota > Metazoa > Chordata > Mammalia > Primates > Hominidae > Gorilla > Gorilla gorilla. Next base: position 63,058,936 of record NC_073239.2, read on the forward strand.
TGATGAGCATTTTTTCATGTGTTTTTTGGCTGCATAAATGTCTTCTTTGGAGAAGTGTCTGTTCATATCCTTCGCCCACTTTTTGATGGGGTTGTTTGTTTTTTTCTTGTAAATTTGTTGGAGTTCATTGTAGATTCTGGATATTAGCCCTTTGTCAGATGAGTAGGTTGTGAAAATGTTCTCCCATTTTGTAGGTTGCCTGTTCACTCTGATGGTAGTTTCTTTTGCTGTACAGAAGCTCTTTGGCTTTTGTTGCCATTGCTTTTGGTGTTTTAGACATGAAGTCCTTGCCCATGCCTATGACCTGAATGGTATTGCCTAGGTTTTCTTCTGGGGTTTTTATGGTTTTAGGTCTAACATGTAAGTCTTTAATCCATCTTGAATTAATTTTTGTGTAAGGTGTAAGGAAGGGATCCAGTTTCAGCTTTCTACATATGGCTAGCCAGTTTTCCCAGCACCATTTATTAAATAGGGAATCCTTTCCCCATTGCTTGTTTTTCTCAGGTTTGTCTAAGATCAGATAGTTGTACATATGTGGCATTATTTCTCTGGGCTCTGTTCTGTTCCATTGATCTATATCTCTGTTTTGGTACCAGTACCATGCTGTTTTGGTGACTGTAGCCTTGTAGTATAGTTTGAAGTCAGGTAGTGTGATGCCTCCAGCTTTGTTCTTTTGGCTTAGGATTGACTTGGCAATGCGGGCTCTTTTTTGGTTCCATATGAACTTTAAAGTAGTTTTTTCCAATTCTGTAAAGAAAGTCATTGGTAGCTTGATGGGGATGGCATTGAATCCTTAAATTACCTTGGGCAGTATGGCCATTTTCACGATATTGATTCTTCCTACCCAGGAGCATGGAATGCTCTTCCATTTGTTTGAATCCTCTTTTATTTCATTGAGCAGTGGTTTGTAGTTCTCCTTGAAGAGGTCCTTCCCATCCCTTGTAAGTTGGATTCCTAGGTATTTTATCTCTTTGAAGCAATTGTGAATGGGAGTTCACTCATGATTTTGCTGTCTGTTTGTCTGTTATTGGTGTATGAGAATGCTTGTGATTTTTGTACGTTGATTTTGTATCCTGAGACTTTGCTGAAGTTGCTTATCAACTTAAGGAGATTTTGGGCTGAGACAATGGGGTTTTCTAGGTATACAATCATGTCATCTGTAAACAGGGACAATTTGACTTCCTCTTTTCCTAATTGAATACCCTTTATTTCCTTCTTCTGCCTAATTGCCCTGGCCAGAACTTCCAACAGTATGTTGAATAGGAGTGGTGAGAGAGGGCATCCCTGTCTTGTGCCAGTTTTCAAAGGGAATGCTTCCAGTTTTTGCCCATTCAGTATGATATTGGCTGTGGGTTTGTCATAGATAGTTCTTATTATTTTAAGATACGTCCCATCAATACCTAATTGATTGAGAGTTTTTAGCATGAAGGTTGTTGAATTTTGTCAAAGGCCTTTTCTGCATCTATTGAGATAATCATGTGGTTTTTGTCTTTGGTTCTGTTTATATGCTGGATTACATTTATTGATTTGCGTGTATTGAACCAGCCTTGCATCCCAGGGATGAAGCCCACTTGATCATGGTGGAAAACTTTTTGATGTGCTGCTGGATTCGGTTTGCCAGTATTTTATTGAGGATTTTTGCATCAATGTTCATCAAGGATATTGGTCTAAAATTCTCTTTTTTGGTTGTGTCTCTGCCTGGCTTTGGTGTCAGGATGATGCTGGCCTCACAAAATGAGTTAGGGAGGATTCCCTCTTTTTCTATTGATTGGAATAGTTTCAGAAGGAATGGTACCAGCTCCTCCTTGTACATCTGGTAGAATTCGGCTGTGAATCCATCTGGTCCTGGACTCTTTTTAGTTGGTAAGCTGTTGATTATTGCCACAATTTCACAGCCTGTTATTGGTCTATTCAGAGATTCAACTTCCTCCTGGTTTAGTCTTGGAGGGTGTATGTGTCAAGGAATTTATCCATTTCTTCTAGATTTTCTAGTTTATTTGCGTAGAGGTGTTTGTAGTATTCTCTGAGGGTAGTTTGTATTTCTGTGGGATCAGTGGTGGTATCCCCTTTATCATTTTTTATTGCACCTACTTGATTCTTCTCTCTTTTCTTCTTTATTAGTCTTGCTAGCGGTCTATCAATTTTGTTGATCCTTTCAAAAAACCAGCTCCTGGATTAATTAATTTTTTGAAAGGTTTTTTGTGTCTCTATTTCCTTCAGTTCTGCTCTGATTTTAGTTATTTCTTGCCTTCTGCTAGCTTTTGAATGTGTTTGCTCTTGCTTTTCTAGTTCTTTTAAATGTGATGTTAGGGTGTCAATTTTGGATCTTTCCTGCTTTCTCTTGTGGGCATGTGGTGCTATAAATTTCCCTCTACACACTGCTTTAAATGTGTCCCAGAGATTCTGGTATGTTGTGTCTTTGTTTTCATTGGTTTCAAAGAACATCTTTATTTCTGCCTTCATTTCGTTATGTACCCAGTAGTCATTCAGGAGCAGGTTGTTCAGTTTCCATGTAGTTGAGCGGTTTTGAATGAGTGTCTAAATCCTGAGTTCTAGTTTGATTGCACTGTGGTCTGAGACACAGTTTGTTATAATTTCTGTTTTTTACATTTGCTGAGGAGTGCTTTACTTCCAACTATGTGGTCAATTTTGGAATACATGTGGTGTGGTGCTGAAAAAAATGTATATTCTGTTGATTTGGGATGGAGAGTTCTGTAGATGTCTATTCGGTCCACTTGGTGCAGAGCTGAGTTCAATTCCTGGGTATTCTTGTTAACTTTCTGTCTCATTGATCTGTCTAATGTTGACAGTGGGGTGTTAAAGTCTCCCATTATTATTGTGTGGGAGTCTAAGTCTCTTTGTAGGTCACTCAGGACTTGCTTTATGAGTCTGGGTGCTCCTGTATTGGGTTCACATATATTTAGGATAGTTAGCTCTTCTTGTTGAATTGATCCCTTTACCATTATGCAATGGCCTTCTTTGTCTCTTTTTATCTTTGTTGGTTTAAAGTCTGTTTTATCAGAGACTAGGATTGCAACCCCTGCCTTTTTTTTGTTTTCCATTTTCTTGGTAGATCTTCCTCCATCCCTTTATTTTGAGCTTATGTGTGTCTCTGCATGTGAGATGTGTTTCCTGAATACAGCGCACTGATGGGTCTTAACTCTTTATTCAATTTGCCAGTCTGTGTCTTTTAATTGGAGCATTAAGCCCATTTACATTTAAAGTTAATATTGTTATGTGTGAATTTGATCCTGTCATTATGATGTTAGCTGGTTATTTTGCTCGTTAGTTGATGCAGTTTCTTCCTAGGGTTGATGGTCTTTACAATTTGGCATGTTTTTTCAGTGGCTGGTACCAGTCATTCCTTTCCATGTTTAGTGCTTCCTTCAGGAGCTCTTTTAGGGCAGGCCTGGTGGTGACAATCTGTCAGCATTTGCTTGTCTGTAAAGTATTTTATTTCTCCTTCACTTATGAAGCTTAGTTTGGCTGGATATGAAATTCTGGGTTGAAAATTCTTTTCTTTCAGAATGTTGAATATTGGCCCCCACTCTCTTCTGGCTTGTAGAGTTTCTGCCAAGAGATCCGCTGTTAGTCTGATGGGCTTCCCTTTGTGGGTAACCTGACCTTTCTCTCTGGCTGCCCTTAACATTTTTTCCTTCATTTCAACTTTGGTGAATCTGACAATTATGTGTCTTGGAGTTGCTCTCTTTGAGGAGTATCTTTGTGGCATTCTCTGTAGTTCCTGAATCTGAATGTTGGTCTGCCTTGCTAGATTGGGGAAGTTCTCCTGGATAATATCTTGCAGAGTGTTTTCCAACTTGGTTCCATTCTCCCCGTCACTTTCAGGTACACCAATCAGACGTAGCTTTGGTCTTTTCACATAGTCCCATATTTCTTGGAGACTTTGTTCGTTTCTTTTTATTCTTTTTTCTCTAAACCTCCCTTCTCACTTCATTTCATTCATTTCATCTTTCATCACTGATACCCTTTCTTCCAGTTGATTGCATCGACTCCTGAGGCTTCTGCATTCTTCACGTAGTTCTCAAGCCTTGGCTTTCAGTTCCATCAGCTCCTTTAAGCACTTCTCCGCATTGGTTATTCTAGTTATACATTCGTCTAATTTTTTTTCAAAGTTTTTAACTTCTTTGCCATTGGTTTGAATTTCCTCCTGCAGCTCGGAGTAGTTTGATTGTTTGAAGCCTCCTTCTCTCAGCTCGTCAAAGTCATTCTCCATCCAGCTTTGTTCCATTGCTGGTGAGGAACTGCGTTCCTTTGGAGGGGGAGAGGAGCTTTGCTTTTTAGAGTTTCCGTTTTTTCTGCTCTGTTTTTTTCCCCAGCTTTGTGGTTTTATCTACTTTCGGTCTTTGTTGATGGTGACGTACAGATGGGGTTTTGGTGTGGATGTCCTTTCTGTTAGTTTTCCTTCTAACAGACAGGACCCTCAGCTGCAGGTCTGTTGGAGTTTGCTAGAGGTCCACTTCAGACCCTGTTTGCCTGGGTATCAGCAGTGGTGGCTGCAGAACAGCGGTGGCTATAGAAGAGTGGATTTTCGTGAACCGCAAATGCTGCCACCTGATCAGTCCTTTGGAAGTTTTGTTTCAGAGGAGTACCCGGCCGTGTTAGGGTCAATCTGCCCCTACTGGGGGTTGCCTCCCGGTTCGGCTGCTCGGGGGTCAGGGACCCACTTGAGGAAGCAGTCTGCCTATTCTCAGATCTCCAGCTGTGTGCTGGGAGAGCCGCTACTCTCTTCAAACCTGTCAGAGAGGGACCTTTAAGTCTGCAGAGGTTACTGCTGTCTTTTTGTTTGTCTGTGCCCTGCCCCCATAGGTGGAGCCTACTGAGGCAGGCAGGCCTCCTTGAGCTGTGGTGGGCTCCACCCAGTTTGAGCTTCCTGGCCGCTTTGTTTACCTACTCAAGCCTGGGCAATGGCAGGCGCCCCTCCCCCAGCCTTGCTGCTGCCTTGCAGTTTGATCTCAGACTGCTGTGCTAGCCATCAGCGAGACTCTGTGGGCTTAGGACCCTCCGAGCCATGCATTGGATATAATCTCCTGGTGTGCCGTTTTTTAAGCCCATTGGAAAAGTGCAGTATTAGGGTGGGAGTGACCCGATTTTCCAGGTGCCATCTGTCACCCCTTTCTTTGACTAGGAAAGGGAACTCCCTGACCCCTTGTGCTTCCCGAGTGAGGCAATGCCTCACCGTGCTTTGGCTCATGCATGTTGTGCTGCACCCAGTGTCCTGCGCCCACTGTCTGGCACTCCCTAGTGAGATGAACCCGGTACCTCAGATGGAAATGCAGAAATCACCCGTCTTCTGCATCGCTCATGCTGGGAGCTGTAGACCAGAGCTATTCCTGTTTGGCCATCTTGGCTCCACCCTCCTCAAGTTGTTGTTAATGGCTGTTGAGATATGGTCAAATCAATTATATTTTGAAATAGTCTTTTGGGTATTTAAGAAATATATTTTTAAACCAAATAATAATTAATGTCACCCATTTATTTTAGCTTATTTTAAGAGGGCTAGTAGAATATTTTAAAATTTGAAATTTAAAATTGTTTGGCTTGCATTTGTGGCTCATATTGTATTTCTGTTGGACAATGCTGCTCTGTATTTTTTTTCTAGAGTTGATCTTATAGAAAAACAAACTCTTACTTTAAAAAACAGCTTATACATATTGAAAAACTTGCATCTTAACAATGACAAATATTTTCTCCCTCTAAATTTACTCAGTCTTATTCATTGAACTAAGAAATGCTTATTTCTTGGCTTTTAAATTAAAGATAGGCACCAACTGGTTTTGTATGTCTCGGTAACAGGGGAAATAGTAGTTAGTAGGATCAGAGGAAAGCCTCCCAATTAATGTTAACTATAAAACAGTTTACACAACACAAATATTCTTTAGGAAAAATGTTTTTAGCCTGCATACTAATATACAAGAACATTTAAAATATTATCCTCTTAAAAATATTTTTTCTCAATAGTTTAAAAATGTATTTTTTAATCTGCTTTGTTTTTTAAAGACTGACTTTCAGTTTTATTTTTAAAACCAGTTGACATACTAAGTCATGCTGCAGACACATGGTCACCACTATAAACTTCAACTATTTGTTTTCCTGACTCACTATGGTGGTGCAAGAAAACTATTTTTGAGTAACTAGCTGAAATGAATTTTATAAAGCCTACCTGTGTTCTTATGACATATCATTTAAACTATTTTCGTGTTAGAGGTTTGTTCCTTCCATCGGTTTCTTCGGACATATCTCTCATAACCTTAAATAATTTTTAACTATGACTAAGGATAATTTATCAGTTAGTGTGAGTGTTGAATTTCTGCTTTTGTTTGGCTAGATTAAAATGCTATCATTCCTTTTGAATACTAAATAACTAATTTGCTAAACATGTTTTATCGATTTTCTTGCAATTAAGGTGGTTCATAAATACAATCAGATAATAATTGAGATACAATTACATCAATAAACAGAAAGTTTATATAAGGTATCAGTGTGTTTCTTCTTTAACATACCTTTGTAGCCACAAAGTCCTTCTACTTGTTTTTAGACCTTAATTCCTATAGTAATATTTCTCCACTAGGGAGATATTGGCACTTGGGGCAGAACAATTTATCATTTTGTGGTACTTTCTTGCACGTTGCAGGACTGTTAGCCTCTCCTGTCTCTACTCACTAAATGACAGTAGCAAGTATCCAATCACCCTCCCCTTCATTCAGTAAGACAACTCCTACTCCCATACCACCACCACACATTTCCCAGTATCAGCTGGCCAGTACCATTCCAATAAAAAACCTTTCATGAAATTTTTGTCGTTATTTCTCTCATGGCCTTTAATCTATAGTTTACCTCGTAAAATATTATTCATCATCATAAAATACTATACTTTACTATGAAATACTATGAAAATGCTGTGAATAACTGTGTCTTTCACTTTACCTGTCGTTTATTGCACACTTGCTAGGTGCCAGGCACTCTTCTAAGTGCTTTGCCTGCAATAACTTATTTATCCCTCATAGCAATGCTCTAACTTACTTACTACTACTATCCTTGCTTGATAGACAAAAAAACTGGAGGCAAAAGAAATCAAGTAATTTGTCCAGCGTAACCAACTAGAAAGTAGCAGGGCCTCAGTTAAGTCAGGAAATCTGGATCCAGAGTCTGAGATTTTAAACACCCTCTTTTACTTACATATTATTAAAACTAAAAAGAAGAAAGAAAAGTCTGAGCCACTTTACCTTTCTTTTTTAAGATTCTACTAGAAGTTTTACTTACATATACTCTTTAATATGGTGCTCATATATCATGTTAACTTTTACAGAACAGAGTATGAAGCACAGAATTGATAGAAATACCTCATTCCTATAAATCAGAATCCAATTATTGTTCTATTCTCCCTACCTCTCCACTCTAAATCCTGTACCAAGTCCCACTTATGTGTTTTTGGTGGGCGAAACACATTATAAGTAACATGTCATAAATATGCCTCTTTCCATACAATGTGGAAGAAAAAATGATCACTTTTTAAAGTTGCCATCCACTGTCAATGCAAAAATTACAGTCAGGGCAAAAATTACAAGTCATTTTCTCATGTATTCATTTTTTCTTTTCATTGTTTTATATTGTAACATAAGGGCATTTCTGTACACTCAAATATCTCTAAAGTATAGTGTAATTTCAGATGACCTAGAACACAGCCTAATATATAATCGTATATGAAATATAACTACAGTTTGTGTTCTTAGACAAATTTACTAAGCTTGCATTTAAATTCTACCATGTAAAGCAAAACAGTTCTTTTGATATATGCATGAATTTAAAATCTTTATCCATGAGGCTGAGCATGGTGGCTAACACCTGTAATCCCCTCACTTTGGGAGGCCAAGGCGGGTGGATCACCTGAGGTCAGGAGTTTGAGACCAGGCTGACCAACATGGTGAAACCCCGTTTCTACTAAAAATACAAAAATTAGCCAGGCATAGTGGTGGGTGCCTGTAATCCCAGCTACTTGGGAGGCTGAGGCAGGAGAATTGCTTGAACCTGGGAGGGGGAGGTTGCAGTGAGCCAAGATGGTGCCACTGCATTCCAGCCTGGGTGACAGAGCGAGGCTCTATCTCCAAAAAAAATAAAAATAAAAATAATAAAATAAAATCTTTATCTATGAATTTACTATCTGTATCAATGGAATCAAAATTAGGATGTTTCTACCCAAGCAAATACAGTAACTCTTTACAAAGTGGCCCTAGAAACTAGACCATTATAAGAATCTAAGTAAATGACAAATTTTCTTTATTTTTCAAGAAATATAATTATGAAACTTTTATTTAATATACATAGCTGCTATTTTATTAGTTGCATTGGATCATACCTACATGAACTACCATGTGAGAACTTTTCTTTGTAATTTGTATGTGGAAGAATTTCCTTTATCCTCAGATAATTGTACAGTTCTTCCTCTTTGTTAATAAGAGTGATGCAATTTAACTTCTCCTTTTTACCCAGGCTGACAGGAAGCACTGGGCAAGATACAAATTTATTCAAAGTGACCATGTTCATCTTAACTACATATTCCTTCACCAGGATATTCCGTTTTTAAGCCACTTCAAAACATTTTTAGAAAAACACACAAATAAATTCAATAATATCTATTTACAGGGACCCAGCAGAATTTCTTACCAAAAAGAAAGAGAAAGGGGGAAAGTGTGGGGTGGGGGGAGAGAAGGGAGAGATAGAGGAGGAAGGGCGGGAGGGAGGGAGGGAGGAAAGAAGGAAGGAAGAAGGAAGGAAGGAAGGAAGGAAGGAAGGAAGGAAGGAAGGAAGGAAGGAAGGAAGGAAGGAAAAATGAACGGACTTTCCAACAATGTTAACATCACTAAAATTTGGTCAGGTACCTTTTACATTTGTGAAAAACACTTAATACATTAACTGTGTTTTCTCCACCAATGTGTCAAACCAATAAATCTACCATTCCCTTCACCCATTAACAGAGAAGAGTTTCTGTAAAAATGTGCACATCCAGTGTTAATGAAGGAAAACAGCTGACTTGCTCTTAACTGAAGGGAAAGCAATTATCATTTAGTTCAGTGAATCAGCTAGTGTTACTCCCCACCTTCACTTCTATCAGCAACAAATCAAAATATAATGCATGTTAAAGGCATCAGCAACAAATTCGTTGTTGAACTTTGCGTTGTTGAATCAAGCTCACTTTTAATAATATCTTCCTATGAAATGACAGACTGTGTCCTCTGGAATGATTTATAAGAATGATTAGTTCTCTATTGCAAAATCTCCCCAATGTTTAAATTACTGCCAACATTTGAAATAACAGAAGAGCAGGTGGTGACATTACTTAAAAAATAAATATATGTTTGAGTCTAAAATGAAATTTAAAATATTTCTACATTTAAAATATTTGCATTGTTTTTTCTTTCAGTTTCAAAAGGTAGTTAGAATGCATGCCTCAGAAATATTATGTTCATAATCAGAACAATGAGTTTTGCAGCCAATTAAAATACATGATAATACTAAAACAAATTCTCAACTTGAGTGTGACACTGCAGTAAAAACTCAATGCTCGGTTAACCAGAAAATCTAATTAACCACACATCTTATTTCTACAGAATCCCCTCTTTTTTTGCTTTTAATATTACATGAATTTCATTATATTCCTTCTAGTAGCTTCAGATAACTATAGTGGGTTTTTTCAGTTTAAAAAATAATTTTCTAAAGGTTTAATTACTCTCATTCATGCTAATATAGATTCATGTGAAATTAGGTTGTTTTTATATAATTATGGTTTTAAATTTTCAAACATGTTTATGAGGCAGTGTCCTCTGACCACGTATACTCTTCCATAAACCTCACAGTAGACTAGATAACACTGTTATATACTTTAATAAAACCTGTTAACATTTATTTAAATTTACTTGTTCCATGATAGGTATTATCCATACACTCTAAATTTCTTAAGAGAAAGAACTATTTCTTTCAATTTACCTACGAGATCTCCAGCTTTATTATAGTAAATGGTACATAGTGGCTGTTAAGAAAGATTTATTGAAAAATTGAATTAAATCTGTTTACTGTGTGAATTAATAAATGAAACTCTATTTTACAAGCAGTGAATTTAAAACTTTAATAATAAAAATGTGTGTAATAGGGATAGATTGCTTCTGGAGGAACTTCTTAATCAGTTAGAAAATGTTTTTATTTACTAGAGAAGACATCTAGCTAAAACATCACATTGAAAATGAGGCATATTTTGAAGTCCATGTATGACGTGGTACTGGAGTTTAAGTAAATTATATTTATAATAATAATTTTAGCAATATATTTAATTACTAACTCTACTAATTACTAAAGCCTAGTCCTTTGAGATTACTATTATGGGTTTTATTATATTTTCATATGTCACAGACATAGAACTTTTGGAATAAACAACAGTGTCATAGTATTTCAAGATTTCATATTTCCATTATTCCTGAGAGATTTTTAATCCCCTTGCATGTAAATATTTGTTAATTTTCTGAAGACTTTTTTTGTAGTGTTACAGGATTCTTGGGTTGTTGCTTCACCAGCCACATACCTCTGTGGCTAGTAGCACCTTTGCCCATGTTTTGCATGGGCCCACTGGGCCCACTTGACCTGGTAGGCTGCAACTGGCTTATGCTACGGGTCTGAATCCCATGCCTGCCAAGAGTGAGTGGAACAGTGAAAAGTGTATGAGTGACTGGGTGTGGGGCATGCTGACTGTGATGGGGTGGGCAACTCCAAAAACCAGCATGGGTGCCAGCTTTCTGCAAGGCTATGGCTGGACCAGGCATCCCACAAGCAGCTTCCATAGCTGGGACCAAGGAACATAGTGGGACACAGAAGCTTAGAGATGCCAGGAACCACAGAACCCCAAAGAAGGTGTCACAGACCTGGCTTGGGGAGCTCCTAGGTCTGGGCTCCCCAAAGGGCCACAGCTCTTCTCTCCTTCTTGTTGTCCACAGTGTGGTGAGCAAGGGAAGGGACATGTTTCAGCCCTGTTTGTGTTACAGTTCTTTCAGCCCTGCCATTTGGTGGGTCTTGCATTCTTGTCCCTCGCCCAAGAAGAATGAGGTATGCAGACAAGTAGGGGGTGAGCAAGATGGACAGGAGCTTTATTGAGTGATAAGACAGCTCAGAGGAGATTCACAGTGGGTAGCTCCTCTCTGTAGCCAGGGTGTCCTGATGAGCATTCAGGTTCTCAGCTGAGAAGAGACCCTGGAATGGGTAGCTCCTCTCCACAGCTAGTCATTCTGTCATCTCAGCTCTCAGCAGAGAGGAGACTATGGGTGGGTAGCTCCTCTGCAGCTGGCCATCTCTCTGAGCCTTTCCCTGAGACTCTCCCTGAGTCTGACTGAGACTCTCCCTGAGTCTGGATGAGTCTGGGGTTTTTATGGGCATCAGAGGGGAGGAAGTTCATGCTGATGGTCCATAGGCAGCCATGCATGGGCCCAGAAAAAGCACCATAATTTCCTGCTCTACTCTGCAGGGCCAGCAGCCTGGCCCTCAAGCTTCAGGCCTTCCCCAGCTTGAAAATGGGGCTTACAAGGGACCTCCCCCTTTCCACCAAAAAGCCTGTCTGCTTCCTGCTGCTCTTCATGGCACCCAGGCTGTTTGCCCTTGGCCTGCCTCATTCTTTTTTTTTTTTCTTTCTTTTTTTTTTTTTTTTTTTGAGCCAGAGCCTTCCTCTGTTGCCCAGGCTGGAGTGCAGTGGCACAATCTTGGCTCACTGGAAACTCTGCCTCCCGGGTTCACGCCATCCTCCTGCTTCAGCCTCCTGAGTAGCTAGGACTACCGGCACCCACCACTGCGCCCAGCTAATTTTTTGTATTTTTAGTAGAGATGGGGTTTCTCTGTATTAGCCAGGATGGTCTCCATCTCCTGACCTTGTGATCCGCCCACCTCAGCCTCCCAAAGTGCTGGGATTACAGGCGTGAGCCACTGCACCTGGCCAGCCTGCCTCATTCTTATTGGCACCAAATGTCCAGAGGGGACCAAGAAAGCAGGGGTCTGGCATCTCAGCACTGGCCTGAGTGTGCATACACCCAGCCAGGTTGTAACAGTGCCCTGGCTCAGCCTCAACTTTCCTCCCAGATCAGAGTGGGTGCCAGGAGCAGGGAGAGACCAGGGAGTGGGAGCAGGCATTTCTGAGCCTGTGGATGTACGGGGGGCATTCCCGGGCCTCCAACAGTGCAGAGATGCCTGGGAGCGGCCACGGCTTGGACAGGTGCAGCCGTGCCCAGGAGGGTGGGGCTCCTGGCTGCTCCCAGCCCCTAAGAGCACAGATAGCCTAGGATAGCCTAAGGAGTGTGAAGCTCCCACCCTGCCAACTCAGAAGGGGTCAGGGCTTCTGCCTGTTCTACAGCTCCTGCAAGCTCTGTGGAGTACAGAGCCCTGGCCACGCCTTCCCCACTGCAGCTAGTGTCATGGCAATGGCCACTGTGGATGGGCCACAGCTGCCATTAGTATTGCAGATGATTGAGATAAAAAAAATCACCTAACAAGTGGAAGAAGAGCAAAATGGCCGAATAAAAGCCTCCAATTGTTCCCCCAGCAGGAACATGAAACTGAATAACTATTCACATAAGAAAGCACCTTTGTAAGAACCAAAAATCAGGTGAGCAATTACGGAATCTGGTTTTAATATCATGTCAAAGTAAAAGGCACTGAAGAGGGTAAGACAGTCTTGGGTTGATGACACAGCTCCTCCCCTATCCTTTCCCTGTGGCTGCCTGGTGGAGAGAGAATCTGTGTATACTGAAGAGCGCAATGATTGTGGGAATTTGCATTGTAACTGCATGCTGCCATGTTACAGCAGAAAGCAGCACAAGGAATAAGAGGGGTGATTCCTCTCTGTTCTACATGCTGTTATTGCTTATTGGTCTGTATGATCCCTCCAGTCCCATAGAAGGAGCATGTAGACCAGAGGGGAATTGCCCATTTCATTGGTTAGAATCTGAGTTCTGAAGTTTTGGCTAGCTTCACCACTGTGATATAAAGCACTTTGGGTTGCTAAATAAACTTGAAAGTCCTTCTATACCTCAACAGTTGCAATTCCTGGGCAAGCCTTGGTACTGTGCTGGGCTGAGGGCAAGTGAACTTGGGGTGCATATTACTTAGTGAGACACCAGCTGGGGTGACCAAGAGAGTGCTTGTGCAATTCTTCCCCCAACCCAAGCCAGTGCAGCCCATGGCTCCAGGAAAGATGTCTTCCTTCTACTTGAGAAGAGGTGAAGGGAGAGAAAAGAGGACTTTGCCTTACTACTTGGATACTGGCTCAGCCGCAGGAGAATAGAGCACTAGGCAGAGACTTGAGGCCCTGATTCCATTTCTATACACACTCTGGGCCAGAAGGGAATCTGCTGCCTTAAAGGGAATGACCCAGTCATGGCAGGATTCATCACCTGCTGACTAGAGTACTTGGGTCTTGAATAAGCATTAGTGGCCTCAAGCAGTTCTCACTGTAGGTCTTGGGTGAAATCCACAGCTATACTGGCTTTAGGTGTGATCCAGGGCATTCCCATCTGTGGTGGCAATAGGGAAAGAGTCATTCTGCTAAAGGAAAGGAGAGGGAAGAGTAAAGGGGGTTTTGTCTTGCAGCTTGGGTGCCAGCTCAGCCACAGTGGGATAGAGCACCAGGTAGCCTCCTGGGGTCCCTACTTCCAGGCCTGAGCTCATAGGTGTCATTTCTGGACCCAGTCCAGGCCAAAGGGAAGTTGACTGCCTTGGAGGGTGAGTTCTAGGCCTGTAAGCATTCCAGCAAGCTGAAGGGAGAGCCTTGGGTCTTGAGCGAATATCAGCAATAGCCAGGCAGAAATCTCTGTGGGTCTAGGGCAGTGGTGGCCACAGGAAGAGACTCCTGTTATATGAGATAAGGAGAGAGAAGAGTGGGAAGGACTTTGTCTTGTGGCTTGGGTGCCAGCTTAGCTGCAATTGAATAGAGCACCAAGTAGACTGCTAAGGTTCCTGCCTCCTGGCCCTGGCTCCTGGATGGCATTCCAAGACCTGCCCTGGGCCAATTGGGAGATTACTTCTCTTTAAAGTAAGATACAAGGCTGGAGATGTGCCATATACTGACTAAAGAGTTCTTGGGCCTTGAGTGAACATAGGTGGTAGTCAGGCAGTGGTTACCATGGGCCTTGGGCAAGGCACAGTGCTGTTCTGGCTTTAGGTCTGAACCAGCAGTCCCAATGGTGGTAGCCACAGGGGTGCTTGTTTCACCCTTCCCCATGCTCCAGGCAGCTCAGCATAGAGAGAAAGAGAGCCTGCCTGTTTTGGGGAAAGTAAGGGAAGAGAACAACTGTCTCTACACAGTAATCCAGGGAATTCTCCTGGGTATTTCACAAGACCACCAAGCAGTACTCCCATGAGTTAGCAAAAGTCACAGTATTACTAAACTTGGGGTGCCTCCTAATGCACATGTGGCTGCAGTGATCAAAGATTTAGATTACAGAACTCAATGCCCTTTGAATACTTGGAAAGCAGTTCCAAGAAGAATGCATACAAAGCAGCCAAGACCGTGGAGACTACGATAAATACCTAACTCTTTAATGCCCAGACATTGACAAACATTCACCAGCATCAAGACTTTCCAGGAAAACTTGACCTCAACAAATGAATTAAATAAGGCACCAGTGACCAATTCTGGAGTGACAAAGATATGTGAATTTTCAGATAGAGAACTCAAAATAACTGTTTTGATGAAGCTCAGTGAAATTCAAGATAACACATAGAAGGAATTCAGAATCCCCTTGGATAAAGTTAACAAAGATTGAAATAATTAAAAAGAATCAGGTAGAAATTCTGGAGATGAAGAATGCTATTGAAATGTTGAAAAAATATTCTTTCAACAACAGAATTGATCAAGCAGAAGAAAGAATTAGTGAGCTTGAAGAAAGCCTACTTGAAAACAGTCACAGCAGACAAAAGAAAAAAGAATAAAAAAGAATAAGGCATGCCTGTAAGTTTAAGAAAAATACCCTAAAAAGGAAAAATCTAAGAGGTACTGTCCTTAAAGAGGAGGTAGAGAGAGATTGGGGGTAGAAAGTTCATTCTAAAGGATAATAAGAGAACTGTTGAAACCTAGAGAATGATATCAATATTCAATTTCAGGATGATTACAGAACGCAACCAGACTTAACCACCCAAAAGACAACCTTGATATGACTTGGCTGTATCCCCATCCAAATCTCATCTTGAATTATAGTTCCCATAATCCCCACATGTCATGGGAGGGACCTGGTGGAAGGTAATGGAATCATGAGGGCAGTTACCCCCATCCTGCTGTTCTTGTGATAGTGAGTGAGTTCTCATAAGATCTGATGGTTTTATTATGGGCTTTTCCCCCTTTGACTCTTCTTGCTGCCACCATATGAAGCAGGATGTGTTTGCTTCCCCTTATGCTGTTAATGTAGGTTTCCTGAGGCCTCCCCAGCTATGCTGAACTGTGAGTGAATTAAACCTCTTTCCTTTATAAATTACCCAGACTTGGGTATGTCTTTATTAGCAGCATGAGAATGGACTAACACAGTAAATTGGCACAAGGAGTGAGGTGCTGCTGCTGTAAAGATATCCACAAGTGTGGAAGTAGCTTTGGAACTAGGTAATAGGCAGTGGTTGGAACAGTTTGGAAGGCTCAGAAGAAGACAGGAAAATGTAGGAAAGTTTGGAACTTCCTAGAGACATGTTAAATGTCTTTGACTAAAATGCTGATAATGATATGGACAATGAAATCCTGGCTGTGATGGTCTAAGATAGAGATGAGGAACTTCTTGGGAAGAGATTGTCAAAGAGATTGTCGGCATTTTGCCCTTGCCATACAGATATGTGGGTCTTTAAACTTGAGAGAGATGATTTAGGGTATCTGGCAGAAGAAATTTCTAAGCAGCAAAACATTCAAGAGGTGGCAGAGCATAAAAGTTTGGAAAATTTGCATCCTGACAATGTAAATTTTTTGGGGAAAAATTCAAGCCTGCTGCAGAAATTTGCTTAAGTAACAAGGAGCTGAATGTTAATCACCAAGATAATGAGAAAAATGTGTACAGGGCAGGTCAGAGACATTTGCGGCAGCCCCTCCCATCACAGGCTGGGAGTTCTAGGAGGAAGAATGGTCTCATGGGCTGGACCCAGGGCCTCCCTGCTGTATGCAGCTTGGGTACTTGGTGCCCTGCATCCCAGCCATGGTTAAAAGGGGCCAAGCCAAGGTAGAGCTCGGGCTGTGGCTTTGGAGGGTGCAAGCCCCAAGGCTTGGCAGCTTTCACGTGGTGATAAGTCTGTGGATGCATAGAAGTCAAGGATTGAGGTTTGGGAATCTCTGCCTAGATTTCAGAGAATGAATAGCAATGCCTGGATGTCCATGCAAAAGTTTCCTGCAGGGGTGGAGCCCTCATGGAGACCCACTGTTAGGGCAGTGTGGAAGGGAAATGTGGGGTTGGAGTCCCCTACATAGAATCCCCACTGGGGCACTGTCTAGTGGAGCTGAGAGAAGAGGGCCACCATCCTCCAGACCCCAGAATGGGAGCTCCATTGGCAGCTTGCACTGTGTACCTGGAAGAGCTACAGGCACTCAATGCCAGACTGTGAAAAAAGCCAGGAGAGGGGCTTAACCCTGCAAAGCCACAAAGGTGGAGCTGGTCAAGGCAATGATGCCCTTTGCATCAGCATGACCTGAATGTGAGACATGGAGTCAAAGGAGATCATTTGGAACTTTAAAGTTCAATGATTGCTTTATTGGATTTTGGACTTGCATGGGGCCTGTAGTCCCTTTGTTTTGGCCAATTTCTCCCATTTGGAATGGGTGTATTTACCCAATGCCTGTACACCCACTGGATCTAGGAAGTACATAACCTGCTTTTGATTTTACAGGCTCATAGAAGGAAGGGACCTGCCTTGTCTCAGATGAGACATTGGGCTTGGACTTTTGGGTTTATGCTGGAATGAGTTAAGACTTTGGGGGACTGTTGGAAAGGCATGATTGGTTTTGAAATATGAGGATATGAGATTTGGGAGGGGTCAGGTGTGGAATTATATTGTTTGGCTGTGTACTCACCAAAATCTCATCTTGAATTGTAGCTCCCATAATCCCCATGTGTTGTGGGAGGGACCCAGTGGGAGGTAATTGAATCATATGGGTGGTTACCCATATGCTGTTGTTCTCATGATAGTTAGTGAGCTCTCATGAGATCTCATGGTTTTATAAGGGGCTTTTGTCTCTTTTCCTAATTCGTTTCTTTGCTTCCACTATATGAAGAAAGATGTTTTTGCTTCCGCTTCTGCCATGATTGTTAAGTTTCCTGAGGCCTCCCCAGCCATGCTGAACTGTTAGTCAATTAGACATTTTTTCTTTATAAATTACCCAGTCTTGGATATGTCTTTGTTAGCAGCATGAGAACAGAGTAACACATATCCCAAGGCATTTAATATTGAAACTCTCAAAGATCAAGGATAAAGAAGAGATCATGAAAGCATCTAGATAAAAGAAAGAAAGAACATACAAAGGAGCCCCAATACATCAGGTAATAAACTTTTCTGTGGAAACATTACAGGCCAGGAGAGAATGACATGATACATTTAAAGTGTGAAAAGAAAAAAAAAACTTTTATCATAGTATAGTACATCCAGCAAAAAATATCCTTCCCACGTGAAGGAGAAATAATGCCTTTCATAGAAAAAACCTGAGGGATTTCATCAACACCACACCTGTCATACAGGAAATGCTAAGGGGAGTTTTTTAATATGAAAGAAAAGAGCATTCATAAGCAATAATAAATCATAAGCAATAATAAATAATACATCAAAACTCACTGGTAAGGACACAGACAAACACATAATGTTATAAAACACTATAATTGTGGTCTGTAACCTACTTTTATCTTGAGTAGATAGACTAAAAGATGAATTGCTCAAAATTTATAACTACCACAACTTTTGAAGACATAGATGGTACAATAAGATACAAATAGGAACAATACAAAGTTAAAAATAAGAGGAAATTAAGTTAAAATTTGGAGTTTTTATTATCCTTCTGCTTGTTTGCTAGTTTATTTATTTGTTTTTGCAATCAGTGTTGTCAACAGTTTAAAATCATGGATTATAACATGCTGTTTGCAAGCCTTATGATAACCTCAAATCAAAAACCTCCTTCCCTTCCTTCCTTCCTTCCTCCCTTCCTTCCTTTCTTTTTCTCCTTCTTTCTTCTTTCTTCTTTTTTCTTCATCTTTTTTATTGAGAAGAGACAAGGACAAGCACTTTGGGAGGCCGAGGTTTCCAAGGCCGGGGTGGATCACTTGATGGCAGGAGTTCGAGACCAGCCTGGCCAACACAGTGAAACCCCATCTTTACTAAAAATACAAAAATTAGCCAGGCATGGTGGCATGTGTCTGTAATTCCAGTGACTCAGGAGGCTGAGGCACAAGAATGACTTGAATCCAGGAGGCAGAAGTTGCAGTGAGCTGAGATTGTGGCCATTGTGCTCCAACCTGGATGACAGAGTGAGACTCAGTTTTAAAAAAATACAAAAGATAAGTGGAATGAAAGCCTTTTTTTAAAGATAAACAAATTTGCCCTATCTTAGTCAGACTAGGAAAAAAGAGAGAAGACCTACCAAAAATAAAATCAGAAATGACAAAGGAGAAATTACTACCAATACTAGAGAAATTCAAAGGGTTATTAGAGAGTAATATGAGCAACTATATGCTGATAAAATGGAAAACCTAGAAGAAATGAATAAATTCCTAGAAACAAACAACCTACCAATACTGAACCATGAAGAAACTCAAAACAAGAATAGACCAATAACAAGTAACAAGATTGAAGTCATAAGAAAAAGTCTCCCAGCAAAGAAAAGCCCAGGACTTGATGGCTTCACTGCTTAATTTTAGCAAATATTTAAAGAAGAACTAATATCAATCCTACTCAAAGTATTCTAAAAAGTAGAAGAGGAAATACTTCCAAACTCATTCTACAAGGCCAGTATTACCTTGTTACCAAAACCAGACAAAGACACATAAAAAACAAACAAACCAAACCAAATTAAGCCTATATCCATTATGAACATTGATGCAAAAATCCTCAACATAATACTAGCAAGCCAAATTCAACAACATATTAAAACTATCGTTTATTATGAGTAAGTAGAATTTATCCCAGGGATGCAAGAATGGTTCAATATATGTAAATCAACTAATGTCTTACATTATATGAATAAAATAAATGACAAAAACCTTACAATCATTTCAATTTATACTGAAAAATCATTTGATAGAATTCAACATCCCTTCATAATACAGTCTTTCATAAAACTGGATACAGAAGGAATATACCTTAACACAATAAGAGCCGGATATGATAGACCCACAGATAGTATCATACTAAATGGGGAATAAGCTAAAAGCCTTTCCTCTAAGATTGAGAAAAAGACAAGGATGTCAACTTTTACTACTGTTATTCAACATAGTATTGAAAGTTCTAGCTAGAGCAATCAGACAAGGGAAAGATAAAAAAGACATCCACACTGAAAAGGAGGAAGTCCATTTATTCTTGTTTGCAGAAGATATGGTTTTATATTTGTAAAACCCAAAGAATCTACCAAAAATTTATTAGAACTAACAAGCAAATTCAGTAAAGTGGCAGGCCACAAAATCACCATATAAAAATCAGTAGCTTTTCCATATGCCAACAGTGAACAATGTGAAAAAGAAATCCAGAAAGTAATCTCATTTACAATAGCTAAAAATAAAATGATACCTAGTAATAAACTTAAAAATTGAGAGATATCTTCAATAAAAACAATGAAACATTGATGCACAAAATTGTAGTAGGTAAAAAAAATGGAAAGATACTCCATGCTCATGGCTTGGAAGAATCAGTATGTTTAAAATATGAATATTACCAAAAGCAAACTAAATATTCAATGAAAGCTTTACCGAAATACCAATGACATCCTTCACAGAAATAAAAAAATCCTAAAATCTATGTGAAACCACAAAAGACCCAGAATAGCCAAAACCATACTGAGTATAAGAAACAAAACTGGAAGAATCACGTTTTCTGACTTCAAATTATACACAGACCTACAGTAACAAAAACAGTATGGTATTCACATAAAAGCAGACACATAGTCTAGTGGAACAGAAGAGAGAATCCAGAAATAATTCAATATGTCTAAAATGAACTCATTTTCAACAAAGGAGCCAAGAACATACAATAGAGAAAGGACAGTCTCTTCAATAAATAGTGCTGAGAAAACTGGATATCCACATGCAGAAGAATTAAACTAGACCCTATTTCTCATTATATACAAAAGTCAAATCAAAATGGATTAAAGACTTAAATCTAAGACCTCAAACTATGAAATTACTAAAAGAAAACTTTGGGGAAACTCTCCAGGACATTGGTCTGTGCAAATATTACTTGAGTAATACCCCAGAAGCTCGGGCAAGCAAACGAAAAATAGACAAATGGGATCACATCAATTTAAAAAGCTTCTACACAGCAACGGAAACAGTCAACAAAGTGAAGAGACAACCCACAGAATGGGAGAAAATATGTGCAAACTACACAACTGGCAAAGGATTAATAACCGGAACATATAAGGAGCTCAAACAACTCACTAGGAAAAAAATCTGATAATCTGATTAAAAGATGGGCAAAAGATCTGAATAGACACTTTTCAAAAGAAGACATACAAGTGGCAAATAGATATATTACAAGATGCATAATATCACTTATCATCAGAGAAATTCAAATAAAAAGTGCAATGAGGTATCTTCTTACCCCAGTTAAAATGGCTTTCATCCAAAAGACAGGCAATAACAAATGCTAGCGAGGATTTGGAGAAAAGAGAACCCAAATAGCCTTGGTGGGAATGTAAATTATTACAGCCACTCTGGAGAACATTATAAGGGTTTCTTCAAAACCTCGGGATAAAACTATCATATAATACGACAATTCTACTACAGGATATTTATACAAAGCAAATGAAACCAGCATGTCAAACGTATCTCTGCACTTCCATGTTTATCGAAGCACTATTCAAAATTGCCAAGATTTGGAGGCAACCTGCATGTCAATCAACAGATGAATGGATAAAGAAAATCTGGTACATATACACAATGAAGTACTATTCAGGCATTAAAAAAAGACTAAGATCTTGTCATTTGCTAGAACAAAGGTGGAACTGGAGGTCACTATGTTAAGTGAAATAAGGCAGGTGCAGAAAGACAAATTTTGCATGTTCTTATTCCTATGTGGGATTTAAAAATTAATACAATTAAACTCATGGATCTAGAGAGTAGAATGATTGTTTCCAGAGTCTTTGAAAGGTAATGGGGGTGGGGGTAGTGGGGGTAGTTAATGCGTGCAAAAATATAGTTAATAGAATGAATAAGATCTAATATCTGATAGCACAACTGTCAATAATTCATTATACATTTCAAAAAATAAGAGTATTATTGGAATGTTTTTCACACAAAGAAATGATAAATTCTTGAGGTGATGGATAATCCTATTTACTCTGATGTGATTATTATGCATTGTATACCAGTATACCAAAATTTCTCATATACCCCATAAATATATGCAACACCTACTATGTACCCATAAAAATTTAAAATTAAAATCATCTAACAAGTAGATTAAAGCACTATAGTTTTGGGGTTGTATACTTACTACTGTCCCTCTCCTCACCAAGACTCTCCTTGCTGTACTTCCCTTTAGCATAACTGTGGAATTTGTCTCCAGGCTCTACTTTTCTCAAACACATTTCTCAAAATTGTGGCCTAATTTCTATACATGAGTTTCTTGATACTTCTTTCATACATGAAGCTATCAATTCCATGTTACTAAACATAATAGATATTTTCATCCTTCATTGTACTTGATGCTTTAAAAACATTTGCTACCAATAACTTAGAAATAGATTCTTATTTTGTGGGGAACAACATATTGTCCTGGTGTTCTGCCTGCCTTTCTGGCCTCACCTTGTCATGGTCCATTGTTGCATCATTTACTCCTTTCTCTCTAAACTGTTAGAAAACTTTGGAATTCTCTCCTAGGATTTGCTGCTCTTCTCTTTGAATACTCTTTTTGAATTATTTTGCTTACTCCTAAAGCTTTTGTTATTGCAGATATGTTAATGACTCTCATGTGGTTATTGCTATTTCAGTTTTCTTTATAGCTTAGACTTCATCTGCCTATTGGATATTTCCAATTGGAAATCCATATTTATATTAAATTCACATATTACCCCACCACCATTTATATTAAATTCACATATGCACCACTGCCTCCTCATTATTGAGACATTTGACTTTCTTTGTGGTACATATCCCTGTGCGTCATACACCATGCACTCCACTGTTTGAGCCCAAAACTGGATGTTGTCTTTGACTTCTCTCTGCCTTTTATCTCATAACCTGAGTAATCATCAAATTCTATAAGTTCTGCCTCCAAATTACACCTCCATTCTTTTTTTCACTTCTCTCCCTTACATTACTGCCAATTTCATTCCTACATCACATCTCTTGTTTGGATTATGTAAGTTTTTAGCTGGTGTCCTTTCTTCAAATTCATTCTCTCCAATCTAGCCTCCACTTTTCAGTAATCTTTCTAGAATACAGATTCAGTCATGATATTTCTATGCTTTTGCTGTGTCAATGATTTGTCATTGCACCCAGGAAAGCCCAAACGTTCTTACCAGTCCTACCATATATTCTCATCCTTGCAAATGCCTCAATTTCTTGACACTCCTTTACTCTTATTCCAAACTTCAACTATTTTAACCTAAATTTCCTATGCTCACATACTTTGTCTTATTAGTCTGTATTATGCTTCCATAAAAGAATTTCGCAGATTTGGTAATTTATAATGAACAGAAATTTATTTGGTTAATGGTTCTGGAGGCTGGGAAGTTCAAAATCATGGGGCTACTTCTGGTGAGAGATTTCTTGCTGTGCCATAACATGATAGAAGGCATGACATGGGAAGAAAGTCAATGCAAGAGAAGAAGAGGAGGATGAAATCTCTTTTATAACAAATCTGCTCTTGTGATAATGACATTAATCCATTCATGTGGGTGGTGGCTTTATGACTGAAACAACTTCCATTTGGCACCATCTCTCAACGTTGCTGAATTGGTGGTTAAGTTCCAACACATGAACTTTAGGGAGCACATAAAAACCATAGCACACTTGTTTGCTTATATTAACATTTTTTTTGGCCTTGGCTACTTCCCATATCTACCTTTTATTTACCTCAAGGATAAATGAAATAATAGGTACTCACTAAATATGTGTTTATTAAAAACAGTGGTAATTATACTACCTTTAAACTTTATTTCATTGGGAAAATAAAATAAAGCTTACTGTTTCTTCAAGGAAAATTTAAAGGAAGTCAAGAAATGGTTGTGTTTTAAGCAAAACTTAGAAGTTTAAGAGACATAAATTCAATTAAATAAATTGAACTTTTTCGATTGTTTCAGTAAGTATATCAGATATTGAAGTTATTCGTCTGGTGTGATATTAGCTTCAATAAATATCCAATGTTTTTATGATATATAAGAAGTAACTTGTCATTTTGGGGTCACATTTTAGGGAGAAAGTTAAGAATTATAGGAAAGTGTCCATGGTGAAGCCATGGTATAGCTACTGAACTATTTTTCTATGAGTTAGCATAGACTCAGGGAGTTTAACAAGCGTTTATTTGTATTCATGTGGTAATATGTATGTAACAGGGCATTTAGTTGGGTCATATTTGTGGCTAAAACAGTTCAGTATTCAAGTTAAGCCCCATTGCTCCTTGAGCATATCCACTTGAATTGGGACTTGAATACTACTGATTGTTGGAATTGGATGGTATCATTTTTCCCTCATTTTTGTTTGCATTTATTAATTAATGAGCTTTTAAACTCTGACCAAATGCAGCTTATGTGTATGCAGATATTCATAATGGAATGGAACAATGTTGAGCTTTTATCAGATACCAGGGAGCAAACAAAAGAAGCTGGAGAGGAAGCTCACTAAAGAAATATGGTCTTAACAGGAAAGGTAGACTTAGGAATTGGTGAGAATTGTTGATTACCAATATAGTAGTGACTGATCTTCACCCAACACAGCTCACCCACTCTGTCCTTTGGGAAATATAACAAATCGGGCACAAACCTGCCACCATCTTTTGTGGCCTCCTTCTATGAGATGTCTCACAGATTGAGGACTTGGTAACTCTTACACTATAAAGTTTTTCCAGAACTGTGAGTAGTGAGAGGCAATGGCAATGAAACACCCCTGTGCATATTAAGATATAATGCTTGTCATGGCTAATCAGTGAGGTTTCTGTTCTCCAGATGTGTGTCTCTATTGGGATCATCTGATGATCATTGACGTCTTTAAAGTACATCAGTGCCAGTTCATAGGTGTATACAAATATGCTTGGAAATTCTCCAAAATATGGAGGACATGAATCAAGCAAAAAAACTAGATTACTATTAGTCAGAATAAGTACTTGGAGCATCATATTTGGAACATTTGTATAGTTAACTCATTTGTACTTATAAGTCACTTAACATTTGTGATATACTTGCTATGTAATACAATGTTAACAAAATTTGTATTAGCTGATCATGTTGCTGTAGAAATATTTTCCACCAAGTTAAGAAGCTCACAGAAGATTAAAATTGTGGAATAGAATACATATTCTTTGCTCTTGGAATCAGCGTGTATTGGATAGAATGCAATAATGAATTAAACTATGGATTAAACTTAAACTATGAGTTAAATATGATTATGTTTTCTATAATAATTTATTTTAATATACAATATTATTTATAGTATTTCCACTCTTGATAGCTTTTTATTACATTATTTACCATAATTATAAACATGAGCATATCTGATCTATATAACTAAAGCAGTGAGTTGAATGAAGATGTTTTCTTTGGCACATCACAAATGTTCATGAAGGAGCTTCTATCTAATACAGGCTGATTCCAAGGGCAATGAGAAAGTTAGGAATTATAAGAAAGTATCTATGGTGAGGCCATAATATAGATACCACACTACTTTTCCATGAGTAAACATGGACTCAGGGCGTTTAAGAAGCATTTATTTGTATCCATGTGGTTATATGAATGTAACGGGACATTTAGTTAGGTCCTATTTGTGACGAAAACAGTTTAGTGTTCAAGTTAAGTCCCATTGCTCCCTGAGCATATCCACTTGAATACTACTGTTTGTTGAAATTGGATGGCATCCCTTTTACCACATTTTTGTTTGCATTCATTATTGGATGAGCTTTTAAACTCTGACCCAGTATGCAACCCAGCTTGATGCACCCAATATCTTCTTGTCCTTGGTATTTACTATACTTCTTATCTTCTGTACTTCTTACCTTCTATGAGTTTCTTAATTGAAAATACTTGGTAGAATGATTTATTTTAATATTTGTATACAAACCTTTAGAGCTATATTTACGATGGGTTTAGGCAGTTGGGGTTGTTAATGCAGCAATATTCTAGCAAAATTCACCTAGTATCTTCTTGTCCTTGATATGTAATGGTATGTTTCTGTTAATTTCTCTGTGAAGTTCTAACACATTTCACAGTGCTGGTAGAAAAATAATTTTCTAGGTAATCATCTAATTTTTACATAAAATATATTACAAAATGCCATATATTTGTCTTTAAAAGTTTGAAATAAATTAACAGTTGTACTTTAAGGATTAACTTAAATCATTTATAAGACGCTTGTTTTTAGTAAAAGGGCAAGATAAGCAGTATTCATAGCAGAAAACATTATGTCGATAAAGGTATTACTTTCAAAATTTCAATTCATGTCATAGGCAGTTCAGTTGCCTATAGAAAATATTTTCTCAATCTTAAGTTATATTTTAATTGAATTTTTCTTAGTATACACTTTAATATTTGAAGTTAAATTTTAGTTAAATTGGCACACATTTTTGATTGATTATAATTTAAAATGTGTAATGCTAGGGTTATATCAATCGGTTGCATTAAATTCTCTGTTAAAAAAATGGACAAATGTTACACAACAAAATGCAACAAAAAAACCAAGAAGAAACAAAACAAGCAAAAACAGGCTAAACATGTTTTCAATTAGGAGAGTAGGTGCTATTGGCTGCTGATGAAACTTTGTATCTGATTTTACCACTTGTGTACCTACCTCATTTCATAGAATTGCTATGCAAGTAAATGATTTAGGAAGAGGTTCATCATGTTATTTTTGGACTATTTGGGGCCTAGTAGCTTAAATTCATACTGAAGACATTAGGAAACAGGTTCTTCAAAAGAAACATACTGTCAACATTAAACAAGTGTATAATACTGTAAAAGACTGTCAGCAATTTGGAGCAAATACATTATAAAGATCCAAAGTACATTATTAATAATTTGTATGTGCCACGGTGCCTTTCTCTGAGGATCTCTTGAAGAACTTTGTTAAACTTTACAAATATATTCATTTTCATAGACAGTGGAAGCTGTATTCTAATCCATTAGCATGTCACATTCAATTAATGTGCAACTAGATTTGCACATCAAGAAACAGGACAAATAACTCTCTACAGAGTGATAATTTAACAGCAGTGTCATGACACTTCTCAGTAGAAAGAGAGATTCAGCATTATCTTATAATGCCACCTCCAGATTCATTGTGCTTACACTTGCCTCATCTTTCTCATTATAATTTGGGCAAATTTAGGCCACTGTCAGGGCTTCATAATTTCCAGGGACTGGATACCAGAGCAATATCCTTGGAGCTGTAATTTTCAGAGATTATTTTATTGTTTCCTCCTTTTTTTCTTTCTCTAACAAACTCTCATTGTTTGCAGATCTGAATTTTAGGCCACTCTTAGAAACTGCCCTCCTAGTTTGAATCGCAATTACTTTCTTTCATTTTGCCCCTGGGTTAGGCATCCATAAGCCCCATCCCAGTGTTCTCTTTGTTATTGGGGGAGTGAGTGGGAGGAGGAGTGAGGCAGAACAGTGTAATGGGGTTGAAATAGTACCTACCCTATAGGATAGTTGTGGAAATTAAGTGAGTAAAGCACTTAGAAGATCCTCGACATATTGTAGCACTAGAAAATGCCAACTTTTATTGTTATTAATGTGGTCTGCATTACAGGCTCATTCACTTGTAATTCTGTGTTGAGGACTTTACGTTTATTATTTCCAGCGTCTTTAAGATTATTTTCATATGATATTTATTCATTATTTGTTTTCAGCAAACTTTATAATTCTTACCTTTCCTTAATTGTCTAATCTTATAATATTCTTGCCAGGGTTTCATATCAGTATTCTGTTAGCATCATAAAATGAGTTGGGAATGTTCCCAATTTTCTCTTTTCTGAAAAAATTTATGTAAGATGGGCATTACCACTTTCTTGCATGTTTAGAAGAATTCACTGTTGAGGCCATCTACTCATAAATTTTATTTATGGGAACAATTTCTATTTCCGGTTTCAATTTCTATCATTGTTGTAGTGCTTTTAATATTTTGTATTTCTTCTTGTCTACATTTGGTTAACATTTTTTTACTAGTTACTTTTTATTTCATCCAATTTTTGAAATTTGTAAGCCTAAAGTTATTCATAACATCCTCTTATTAGCTTTTGAATTCCCTTTTTTATTCTGCTATTGGATATTTGTGACTTTTGTTATGTATTCTTACTCTTATAAGGGCTTATCAATGTTTTTGTCTTTTCAAAGAATAATTTGTTCTATTGTTTTTCCATCTTATACTTGTTTCTAATTTATTTTGCTATAATATTTAATATTATCATCTTTCTACTTTTTAAAAAATTTGCTCTTAAATTTTGGGCTCTTTTGAGGTCAATGCTAGTTCATTGGATTTCAACCTTTCTTATTTCTATTTTGTAAATGTAAATCTATAAAACACTTTACGTGGAAGTGTCTTAGCTAATTTCAAAGTGATTAGTGGTTTCTAGATGTTGTGATTGTTACTTTTAGCTAAATTCCAGTATGATTAGTTTGCATTTTCTGTAAAATTTAAATCAGTTGAAATTAGCTTATATTTGCTATATGACCCCAATTTGGTTAATATTTATAAATGCCTCATATGCCATTGGAAAAAAATGGTATATTTTGCCACTGGATGAAATATTCTATATAGGTGAATGAAAATGTATTTTTTAGGGTATTATTCACATTTTCTACATTCTTACTGATTTTTGAACTGCCTGTTATAATGTTTACTGAAAGAGGCACACTACACTCTTCCCCTGTTATTGTAAATTTGTCTATTTCTCCTTGTGGCTCTGTACATTTTTGTAATGTATAATTTGAGGATTTACTTTTAGAGGCATCAATTTTAATATTGTTATATCTTCTGTATAGATTGATTTTTGTCATTGTAAAATGTCATCTTTACCTCTAATAATGCTTCTTGCATTTCTATCTAGTTTATATGATATAATAGCTACACCAACTTTTTTGGATTATTGTTTTCAGAGTATATTTCTCTCCATTTGCTTTCATCTAACTCTTCTGGCTTCTCAATTTTTTTTGTTTTTTTTTTTAGTGAAAGACATATTTAATGCACTTATATATTGATATCTCAATATATTTAGTCCCCTTGTATTTAATGCAATTAATGTTGCATTTTGTTTTAAATTTGTAATTTTATTATTTTCTATTTTCTCACTGTTTTCCATCTTTATTATCTTTTTTGTTTCCTTTTGGATTTTTTTTAATATTTCAATTTTCAAGTTTAGTTTAGAACTTGTAAATGCTTATTACATCTTCTTTTTGTGATGATTGTATATATTATAATATGCATTCTTAACTTACAAAGTCTACATTAATTATTTGTCGTGATATCTTACCAGGTAATGAAGGACTTTAACACTCTTTACCTCATTAATCCTTTCACACTTATGAACCATTCATGCATTAAAAGTTTAATTCTATGCCTATTTTAAATCTGACATGATATAATGACAACTGTTGTTAATAAAGTTAATGTATATTTACATTTTAAAAGTGATATTTACCCTTTTCTTAATTATTTTATATTTGGGTTCATTTTCTTTCCACTTGAAAAACACCCTTTAGTATTCCCTTAATTTAGACTCTATCACGACTATTATTTCATTATTTTCTTAAATAAAAAAGATCTGTTTCATCATCATTCCTTGAATATGTTTTCTCTAAGTAGTTTGTTTTAGTATGACAACTATACTTCTTTGAAAAATAACATTTCACTGTGTTCTTATTTTTTTTGTGGAGAAATCTGCTGTCAATTTAATTGTTGCTCTTTTGAAGGTAATCTGCACATTTTCTCTGGCTGCTTTCAAAGTTTTTCTTTTTAGCAGTTTTACCTTGTTTAATGAGTATTTCAAAAGCACTGATACCCTTTTAGTGATTCAGTTACCTTGTCTGGGACTGGAAGACACTGCTAGAGAACCAAATTTCAGGCTCCCCTCTGTAAATTTCCCTCCCTAAGATTTTGCTCTTTTAATTAATAAAATACCTTAATTAATAAAATTCCTTTTAATTAATAAAAAGATATCTGTTGTTATGTCTAACATGATTTCATGTAGTGGTTTTCGTATTACCACATATACTTTTAAAGAGAGTTCTCAGTAGGAGGATTGTTTAAAATTATTTACCTGTCAAAACTTGAGGTAGAAGTCTTTGGATAAATTTTAAATAAATAATATTGAACAAAAGAAGATAGAAAAATTAGAATGCATGCCTTATTATTCCATTTATAAAAATTTTAAAAAAGAAATAAGTATTTATGTTATGAAAGTATAAAGAAAATCTAGGAACTCATATGATTTCTGAATAATGTCTGAATGACAATAACTTCTGAGATGAAAGAAATATTAAATTTAATATATGAGAGAATTATTGTGCATTGGTAAGTTTTATGCCTTGAAATGTGGTGGAATCCACCCTTATTTGTTAAAAAAGAAGTTAACCAAATAAATAACTGTACAGTTAAGACTTTGAATACAGATAAGAGAAATTGAAAAGGACTAAAAAATGAAAAGATATCCCATATTCAAAAATGAGAAGAATTAATATGGTTCAAATGCCCATACTATTCAAAGCAATCTACAGATTCAAGGCAATACCTATTAAAATATCAATGATATTCTTCACAAAAATAGAAAAAAAAACTAATCTAATTTTTGCATGGAACCACAAGAGACTCTACATAGCCAAAGCAATGCTGAGCAGAAAGAACAAAGCTGGAGGCATCACATTACCTGACTTCAAAATATACTATAAAGCTATAATAATTAAAACAGCATGGTACTGGTATGAAAGCAGATCATTAGAACAGAATAAATAAACTATAAATAAATCTAAATATTTAAAACCAATTAAGTTTTGACAAAGGCAGTAATAATATTTGGGGAAAAAATATTCTCTTCAATAAATGGCACAGGGAAAACTGGATAACTATATACCATAAATGAAACTAGACCCCCTATCTCTCACCATAAAAATTAAATGAAAATGGATTAAATATTTAAATCTAAGATCTGAAACTATAAAACCACTAGAAGAAAACTTTGGAGGAAACACTCTAGGACATTGATCTGAGCAAACATTTTTTGGATGAGACCTCAAAAGCACAGGCAACAAAAGGAAGCATAGACAGATTGGATCATATCAAACTTAAAAGTTTTAGCACAGCAAAGGAAATCATAAACAGAGTGAAGAGACACCCTGCAGAGTGAAAGAAGATATTTACAAATTAATCAACTGACAAGAGATAAATAACCAGAATATATAAGGACCTCAAATGACTCAACAGCAAAAAATAATCTGAGTAAAAAATGAACAAACGATCTAAATAGGCATTTCACAAAAGAAGACATACAGATGGCCAACAGGTCTATGAAAAAATGCTCAACATCACTAATCCTTAGGGAAATGCAATTGAAAACCACGATGAGATATAATCTCACCCAAATTAAAATGGCTATTTCAAAAAAGACAAAAAATATCAAATGTTGATGAGGATATGGAGAAAGGGGAATGCTCCAACAGTGTTGATGAAAATATAAATTAATGCAGACACTATGGAGAAGAGTATGGAGGTTCCTCAAAAAACTAAAAGCAAAATTACCATATGATCCAGCAATCCCACTGCTGGGTATATGTCCAAAAGAAAGAAAATCAGTGTATCTAAGTGGCATCTGCACTCCCTTGTTTATTGCAGTTTATTTGCTATAGTCAAGATATACACTCAACCTAAATTAACTCAGTGGATGAATGGATAAATAAAACATTGTATAAATACACAATGGAAGAATATTCAGCCACAAACAAGAGTAAAATTCTGTCATTTGCAGCAACATGGATGGATCAGGGGGACATTATATAAAGAGAAATAGCACATGTTCTCACATGTGGAATCTAAAAAAGTCAGTCTCATAAAGATAGGTAGTAGAGTGATGGTTACCAGCAGCTGGAAAGGGAAGGAAGGAGGAGGGGGATAAACAAAGATAGACAACAAATACAAAAATACAGTTAGATAGAAGGAACAAATTCTATTGTTTAGTAGCACAATAGGGCAACTATAGTTTACAAGAATTTATTGTATATTTCAAAATTACTGGAAGAGAAGATTTGGAATTTTACCAATACAAAGAAATAATAAATATTTAAGGTGATGGATATCTTAATTACCTTGATTTGATCATTACACATTTTATACATGTATCAAAGTATCACATATATAGCATAAATATGTACACACATTATGTATCAATAATTTTTAAAATTTGTTATAAGTTATGACAAATGGACTATCTTATATATCTTTATATTTAGCAATGAAGATAGAGCATTACAGGAAAATCACATATATAATTTTATGTTATAGTTATATATTTTAATTGTATGTTATACCATATAATTACATGCAATTACAATTTAAAAGATAACATAAGTATACAAATAATGTGTCCTTATTTCAAATTTTATTTTTAAAAATTTTAGCGTTTCAAATATCTATGTCTAACTTTATTATATTTTTAATATATTTATATGCTGAATAACTCATTAATTCTCTAAACTTAAATATTCTTATATATTAAAAAATTATGTACATAGTGTATAACTGTAAAAATTTATTAGTCTTCTTAAAAATACATTTTTTCATCTTCTATGTGCTGTTCAGAGAAGAGATTATATACATGTATGTATATTGCTTTTTTTTATTATTATTATACTTTAAGTTTTAGGATACATGTGCACAGCATGCAGGTTTGTTTATTTTTATGAGATGCATGTATGACTATTCATTTGAAATATGAATAGCTCCTACATTAAAAAGTACACAGTCCCAGTAGAAAAATGTTTACTCAGTGAGTAGAAAAACATTTATCTACTCAGTTTTTAAAATGTAATCTATTTGGTTTTAGCAAGTCTTGTAATTTTTGGCTTTAAGAAAATAAGAGAAACAATTGAAGTATATATTTAGTTTAAGAAAAACTTGGTTACAGTTTTGTTGAGAGTTCGGGCAATAACCTTAAGCAAACTGTTGACAAAGAAACATTTCTAATTATGATTATGACTAGTCATATTAAACCAGATAGTTTTCACAAACATGAGCCTTCAATATCTTATAGAACCAGTTGATTCTTATTTAACACATACAAATTAATTCTATAAATCAATTTGGATTTCAGAAAATTATTTATACTCTGTTTTTCTGCAACTTTACTAAATCCAAGATTTGTGGCTACCAAATAACTATGCAGTTTTATACATATGCAAGTGTCTTTTCACGAACATATTCCATTGCTATAAAATCCAATTATATTTTTGTATAGATAAATGTTAAAAGATTTTATCTTTTAAGACTTATGTTTGAGTCAATTGAAATATTTAAGGCACTATTATAAAACAAATGTACAGAAAAGATATTTTGGAAGAAAACAGAATAAAAGTTACTGCTGATTTAGAAGAAGCAAACAATATGATAAAGTCTACTAGAAGAAACTTTGATATCAAGTTTGAAAAATTGATCTCGAGGACTTTAAAAGGGACTCTTACAAACAAATCTTTCCTTGGTGAGGGTTATCTCTTCTTGGAGCACAAGCAAGAGCATATAATCTTAAATCCTGGAATGATCCTGACCAGACTCCTATCTGGGCAAACCCCATTTGGCCAGTCAGAGGCTTAGATGTACATTTTCAACTGTTAGGTTTAATACAAACAGTTCAGTTCTTTTAGAGAAATGGAAGTACTTTGGGTAATGTTTGAAGATGGTAGGCCTGAAGACAAAGCAGAAGATTATGGGCCACTGGTTGCAGGCTTTCTTGATAAACTAAGCAAAGAGATCAGGAGGGTGGAAAAAAGCAGCCTCAATTTGCTTACAGGATGTGTTTGGGAATAACCATAGGCTTTTTGGTACATTTCTCTAAGGTCGCTCAAAAACAGCCAATCTCAAACATATATTGAGCAAATCTTTCTCTATGAAAAATTTGATAAACAGATATGGAAATGAAAGTAAAGCTATTTGCATTCTGTTGGTATATAATAAACCCCAGACTAATAAAGTATTTTAAGACACTATATTAGAAAGCAAGTTTGAACATAGGGACTTGATGTATGATTATGTAACAGCTGCTGTGAATATTAATAATACTAGTTAATGATTTTTATTCTCCCATGGCACGCTTGGAAATTGTTTTAAATTAATTTTTAAAATGACTTTTCCTGATTGCCTTTTAGCAGTTTTTGCACAGCATTAAGTCAGTTTACCCCAATGGGCTAATGCCTTTATGTATGCAAATATATAACCAATCACATGAAGACCTAATTAGACAGTGCACCTCTTTGGGGGTAGTGTTTTAACAAGTAAAGCTGTGTTTCAGGGACTTCATAATGGAGAGTTTGTTTACTTTTAAATGGTCAGCTGCAATGCCAAATTCTGGCTCTAAATATTAAGTTATTTTCAAAAGGATTTTTACTGTGCTGCTCTATTTAGTCTATAGCACTTTCAAGATGAATTAAACATTGGTGCCTGTAGCATTGTATAATCGGAGATCATACCAAACTGAAAATGGAAAAGCTTCCAGGGAAAGTGACTTTCTTTCTGAACCAATCAGTATTTCTCAAACTGATCTGTTTCATATTTGATAGGTCTAATTTCCCATGTATACCATTTGTTCTTAATATGCCCTTAGGATTTTGTCAGCTACATAAAAACTGGATCATAATTTAGATGGCTTTCTCTACTTTTTATTGACTGTGCATGATAAAAAAGAGTTCGGAGTAAGACTAGCTGTCTTAAAATGATAATTTTATTATTATTTTACATTATATATAGAGCATAAAAAGTCACTATTTATTTTGGAATTAGAGATATTGTAGAGATACATATTTTTAAAAAACCACTGAAGGTAAAAATGTTAAGTTTGGAAGTCCTTCAATAAAGGGTACAAACAGAAATTGATAGAAAATAAAGGCTAATTACTATATTAAAGTATAAAAATAAACTTGTCTTTAATTTTAGGAAGTCTACTAATATTTTTTAAAAGTTTAAAATGTGTGTTTTAAAACATATATAGACTTACTTTTAAAGACAATTTGTATAATTATAACAGAAAGTTTAATACTGTCTATATTGTGCACACTTAACAAGGTGCCAGTATCATCCTAGATACTTTTCAGAATTCTTTCTATTTAATTCTTGTAATTACCTTACATGATATATATTATGCACATTATACAAGTGAAATAACTAAGGCTAAGGATATTGGGAGACAGTTCTCCATGGTATAATATGTAAGTATGTTTATTGTCAGCTTTTATTTCAGATTTTTAAAAAAATCATAAGGATGTCTGTATAGCAAACAGCATTAGAAGATAGAAAAAGCATCATTAATTCATGCAGACGTCAGAATTTTTTCTCTGACCAGCAAAATAAAGATAATGTCTTCCTCTGTTTGCCGTATTGCTGTACTTCAGATTATTGTAGTTTCCTGAGCTTAGATTTCCTCAGATGTCACACAAACCCACTGTGTGCTCAGCATCTCCTATCTTTATATCACTGTCTTGTGATTTTGAGGGCAAGAAGAATTGAAATAACATAAAACTCGTGCTAACATTCATGCCATTAGTAATAGATTTCTTTGTCTCTGACCCAGTAGTTATCTGCCAGAATCCACAAAATTTGGCAGATGAACTTGTTTTCTTGCAAGTACAGTAAAATTTGAGACTTTTCACAGGTCTTCACAAAGTGAACTTAATTTATCTTCCTAAAGATAATGTAGGCAGTGACTGAGAAACCTTGCGTATCTGAGACCAGGTTGGTCTTCTGAAGTTGCTTTTTTGTACGTGCTACCTGCCTTCATAATGGCAGCAGGTCTCAACTTGGAAAATATAACATTCAACAAATGAAATTTGCTCATTTTGAAATATAGTTTATTTTGCTAAGCAGAGTTTTTTCTACTTATATGGTCAAATTAATCAGTCTTCTTTCTTCATAGCTTTAGAATTTTGTGTTATAGTTAGAAAGGCTTTGTCACATTTAGGTTGCAAAGTAATTTACCTATGTTTGGTCCTTAACACTTTCATGTTTTTATGTTCAATACTGAATCATAAAACAGTTTGGAAATTTTTCTGGGATATGCTATGTGGTATGAATCAAACTGGTTTTGTTTCAAATGCTGATGCAGTTTTCCTGAAAAAATTTACCTTGTAGTATATCTTCCCATTGATTTATGATGAAAACTTTATTAAATACTAAAGTCTCTTGTGCATTTAGATCAGTTTTGGATATACTACAACGATTGACAGAATGTCGATACCACTCTTAATTTCTGAGGCTTAAAAGTATGTTTTAATATTTTTTAGAGTTAATTAACTCATACTGCTTTTCTTCTACATTACTCTTTTAGGTATTTCTTGTGTTTACTTCAAAAAGTAACATAAAGTTACTCTTTCCTATTTAAATCAATAGCTAATAGCAGGCATCCTTGTCTCTTTCCTTACTTCAGATAGAATATTCAGTATTTCACCAATGAGAGCACTGTTTGCTAGAAGTTTATCTCTTACATACTATTAGTTTGTTTCTATACTTTGTTTTGTTGTCATGAATGAGTATTGATTTTTCAAATTACAATTTTTATACTGCTTTATTTATTCAATGTTTCAACAGATTGATTTTGAATGTTAAACTAATCTTACACTACTGGAATAAACCTTACTTGGTCATGATACATTATCCCAGATAGATAGATAGATAGATAGATAGATAGATAGATAGATAGATAGTCAAGTAGATTTGATTTGCTAATTTTTTAAATAATTTTGATCTATATTATTAGAGAAATGACAATTTTCCTTTTTTAATGTTGTGTTGAAAGTGTTATATGTTTATTTTCTATTCTCTGGAACAGTTTATTATAATTTTTTTCTTTCATTTCTGTTTATCACATCCAGAAATATCTTTCTTTCTTTCTTTTTTTTTCTCTCCAACAAACTGATATCAAATATTTGAGTAAGCACCAATTTCTGATAACTGTATGATGTGGTTAAGTATGGTTACCATATGATGGCAGAAATGAGATTGCTGGATCATATGGTAATTCTATTTTTAGTTTTTTGAAGAAATTCCATACAGTTTTCCGTAATGGCTATACTAATTTGTACAATTTCACCAATAGTGTACAAAGGTCTCCTTTTCCCTACATTGCCAACACCTATAAGACTAAAAAAATTGAGTTTAATTTTTTAAGTACAATGCAACACATAGAAGAGTTTAAAACAGAAGTTTGAAACAATCTTACTTGTTTTTCTAGTTACTGCATAATAATGGATTAAAGAGAACAAGAAGTAGTTTGAGTGAGGGATGGGGAGGACTTGGACTTATGTAATAGTAGCATCACGTTGAGAAGTAGTTTGATTCTTAAATAAAGGTAAAGACAAGGTAATTGGATGTGGAGTGTAAAGAAAAGAGAGGAACAAAGATGATTACAAAGATATTGGCTGTAACAACTCACTGAAAGCTATTATTATTTAATAAGATAGTGAATATCCAAGGACAAGCAAATTTTACTAAGGGGGGAAGGAAGCATGGAGAATAAAGAGTTCAGGTTTTGAGACAAATTTGAGGTGCTTCTTAGACATCCCAGGGCTGATTTTAAGTAGGAATTGAATATGTAAGTCATGTTCAGGGAAAAATTTTGGGCTGGGGAATTTATTTTGAGGAATCATTAGCATATAGATAGTACTTACAGATGCAAGAATTGGTGATCTCAGCGAGAAAGTGAGTCTAATAAGTGGGGAAAACTGAATGGAAAGACAAGTCTTGAGACATTCGAACATTAAGTTTGAGAAGATGAGGCATCCAGCAAAGAAAGTTTAAGAGGGATCATTAGTAAGGCAGAAAACCACATTAGGAGAATGTTTGCTGTCACTAAAGTTAATTTTTGTTTAAGTATTTCCAGAAGAAGGAAGTATTAACTGTAATGTTGCTGAGAGTTAAAGTAAGGTAAAGACCAAGAATTGCCCATTAGATTTAGCAATGTGGCTGTCATTAATAATCTTGACATGAACATGTTCGTTGGGGTTAGGGGTTTGAAATTGTAATTGGGACAGATGTAGGGAAAATGGAGGAGAGAAAGAATGGTGACACTGAGTGTAAACAACACTTGAAAATGTTGAGTAATTTGGTGAAAGTTGAAGTAGCTATGGAGTTATGGGCAGCATTTTCTTAAGTTGAGGAATATTATAGCAAGTTTGTAAGCTGATGAAAATGATCCAAAGAGGGGAAAAAAATCTGATGACGTAGAGAAACAAGATGTTATTTGCCAGGGAGAATTTTCAGGTAGGTAAGATGAAATGGTATCTACTGCACAAACAGGAAAATCCTAAGGGGAGTATCAACTGTCTATCCACTGTAAAAGTGAATGCAGAGTAATATGGGGACACATGAAGGTAGGTCTGTTAGTGGGAGAATGTGGATGTTGTCCTCTGAAGGCTATTTTTTTCATGTATTAAGTAGTTAGGGCATTGTTGAAGGTAAGAAGGAGAAAAGATTAGTTAGAAACTTTAGAAAAGTATTATTGAAATTGTCACTTTCTAGAGTGGAAAAGTGAATTAAACAGATAATTTATTAGGATTCCAGTTAATCTCCAGGACCCCACTTGAGGTTTATAAGCTTACATTTAAAGTGAGACAGAATAGCATATTTTATTAGTTTTTTCTCGCATTGCTATGTAGAATTATCTGAGACTGGGTAATTTATAAAGAAAAGAGATTTAATTGGCTCACAGCTCTGCAAACTGTACAGAAAGCATGATGCTGGCATCTGCCCAGCTTCTGGGGAGACCGCAGGAGACCTACAATCATTGTAGAGGGCAAAGAAGGAGTAGGCACATCACATGACCAGAGCAGGAGCAAGAGAAAGACAGGGAGGGGCTCTATACACTTTTAAACAACCACATCTCATGAGAGCTCACTATTATAAGAACAGCAAGGAGGGGATGGTGTTAAACCATTCATGACAAGTCCACCCCCGTAATCCAATCACCTCCCACCAGACCCCACCTCCAATATTGGGGAGTACAATTTGACATAAGATTTGGATGGAAACATATATCCAAACTATATCACATGGTTACTGACATTTTTCAGTTGCATTCAGCTACTTTGGTGCAGACATAGAAGAAATAAAGAACTGGTTTCTCGAAGGTTGGAGGTACAAATTTTGCTACATGTGGAGACTGAATAATGCCCCTCCCATAAAATTTTCATATCCTAATCTCTAGAAACTGTGGATATTACCTCATATGGCAGAAGAGATTTTTTGCAAGTGTGATTAAATTAAAGTTCTTGAGCTGTACAGGTTATCCTCTCTTATGCAGATGTGCCAGATGTAATCACAGGATTCCTTATGAAACATTCAGAAGATCAGAATGGGGATAAGGTGATGTGAAGATGAAAGTGGGGTTAGAGTGTTGCAGCTGTGAGTCAGGGAAGGCCAAGAAGGCTCTAGAAGCTGGAAGAGGCAAGAAACAAATTCTCCCCTGGAACTTCCAGAAGGAGCCAGATCTATTGATACCTTCATTTTAGACACATGAGACTAGTTTTAGACTTCTGCCTGCCAGCACTGTGAGATAATACATTTATGTTGTTTTAAGCCATTATGTTTTTGGCAAGTATGTCAAATTATTAGAGAGATGAGAAAATAAAAAACCTGTGTATAGAGAGAGGGACTTTTGAAATTAAGATTTTGGAAGGTGATAAGGACTGGATTTTTGTTTCCCTGAAAATTCACATGTTGAAGCACTGACACCTAATATGATGGTAATAGGAGGTGGGGTCTTTGGCAGGTAATGAGGTTTAGATAAAGTCATGAGAATGAAGCCCTCATGATGGGATTAGTGTCCTTATAAGAAGAGAAAGAGAGACCAGAGCCTTTTCTTTTTCCACCATGTAAGCCACAATGACAAGCAGCTGTTTACAAGCCAGGAAAAAGCCTCTCACTAAGAACTGAATCTGTCAGCACCTTGATCTTGGAATTCGTGGCCTCCATAGCTGTGAGAGAAATATCTGTTGTTTAAGTCACCCAATCACCCAGTCTATGGTGTTCCATTATAGCAGTCCAAGATGACTGAGACAAAGTGTGAGTATTTATGGTTTTAGATTTGAATCATCAATATACATGATAGAGATGACATGTAGGACAAATCATTGAAAGTGATAATGTCAAAGAATAAGAAATCAGGGGTATATGATCTTATACAAGAATAGTTAAAATATACATAATAATGGCAGTAGTGGTAGTAGAGAGAATTTCCAGGAAGCTGAGGTAATGCTGACCAAGGAATTCCACAAATCTTAAAAATAACTGTAGCAGATCAACAAGCATAAAATCCAGAGCTTCAGCATAGAAACTGGTGAACATATAAACCTTATTTGTAAGTAGAAAAATAACCACTAATTTCCAGCAGAGTTACCTCTCAAGCTCCTGCTGGAAGCCCTTGCAGAAGGGCAGTGGGGAGCTGCGGGAGGTATGGGAAAACTGTACTGAAAAAAGAAGAGAAAAAAAGTGCATGGGAATGAGATGAACTCACATCCTGAAAAAGAAAGTGCATCCTTAGGGTGAACTTACTAAAAGAGAGTCCTGGTAAATCAGACTACTGACTCCAGGGAAACAAAGGGACACAGAACATGTTGTGGTTATCTCAGAAAGACAGCACTTCCAGAGGAAAAAAGGGTAATAAAGGAAGGGAGAGTTTTCATTTTGAGACTGGGTAATAACTAGTAAAAGATGCAAAAGATGGAAATTTAAATTCAACAAGACAAAAATAAGCAAAAAAAAAAAAAATCAAATAAATTGTAACTCTTCTCCCATCCCCACCCCAAAAAACCATCCATTTAAAAATGCCACTTTTTCTAACAGAGGAAAGTTATTTTAAATTAGGAATACTGCAACCACATCAAACCATCAAACTTGATGAGAAAATGCACAGAAGTAAACATTCGGTAACTATGTAACCCACTACACAAAGCTGATCAAAGTCCCCACACATAACATGACCCTGAAAACTGAATTATATATATTCTTAAAATTCTTTTTAGCTGTAAAGACAAAAACATCCTAAGTTAGGAATTCAAAAACTAAAAAATAGACGAGAAATGGGAATAAATGAAATGGGAATTTATTGAATACAAGAAAGAAATTAATAAAAAAAGACAACATTGTACCAGAAAAAAATTAAATTATAATGCACTCAAGGCGTAGGAGATTTGAATAAATATTTAGTTAGAATCATTGAAGACAGGCAGAAAAGAAGCAAGATAATAAAATATCACTATAATAAATAAAAGAAGTATAATGGATTCAATTTAAAAAATGGTTGAAATGAAAGAAAGGCAAAGAAAATTGAATATATGCATTTATAATTAGAGTCCCTAAATAATAAAACAAAAACATGGAACTTATACCTAAAATTATAATTCAAGAATACTTTCAAGAAATGAAAGCAAACCCTGGACCTATATATTGAAATGGGCCATAGAAAAAAATGACCCAGAGCAATCAAATCTGAGGCATAGTCTAATGAAACTATCAGATTTTAAAGATAAAGAAATTCTCCGAGTCTCAAACAGAAGAGCAAATGATTTGCTAGAGCAAGTAAATTAGGCTGGTGTCGGAATTCTTAACAGTAACATCAAAGCAAAACAAAAATAAAACAGCTTTTTCAGGAAACTCAAGAAAAGAAAGTCTGAACCAGTTATTACTAATCCTCATTATTAGCAGATTCTGTATTTGCAAATTTGCCCACTTGCTAAAGTTTATTTGTAACTGCAAAACAAATAGTCTCAGTGCTGTATAAGTCATTTGTTGGCATGCACATGGACAAAGTGTGAAAAATTTGAATCATCTGACATGTGATGTGAACTTTCCCATCTGACATTAAAGAAAGCAACACTCTGCCTTCTGGCTTTAGCTCATGTACTGTAAACAAAATATTTTGTTTGTGGTCTATTTATTGCCACATTTTTGTGCTTTTTGTTGGTGATTTTGCTGTTTAAAATGTCCCTCAAGCATAGGGAAGTGCTGAACACTGAACACTGAAGTCTAATGTTTACAAGCACAAGAAGGCTGTGATATGCCTTGCAGAGAAAATATGTATTTTAGATAAGCTATGTTCAGGCATGAGTTACAGTGCTATCTATCATGAATTCAATGTTAATGAATCAGCAATATATTTTTAATAGGTATCAACAGAAACACACATAAAGCAAAGTTATATTTAGATCAATTGATGAAAATGTTGTAATCAGAGACTCACAGGAACCTAGTGCTGTATTTCCCCTGGGAGCAATAATTCAGTGTTCCCTAACTCAGCATTTATGCGATGACTTTACAAAACAAAAATACCACCCATAAGGAGAATCAGCTGTCTTTTATATCAAGCCAATATTTTCTTTGATTATTAAGGCCATGAGTATACAGTTTTAAACATATAAGTACTCAGAAAATGCAGTACCAACTAGCCCTTCTTTAGCAGTCTACTAGATATGAACTTATAAGCTTCGTCTAAATAAGACATAACTGAGAAAAGATCAGCAAATCATTGATGGTGAACATTTAGTATATTAAGTGTAGATCTAAGATGAAAGCAAAAGCAGATTGAGGTTGGAACAGCCATATGCAAATATATGTTATGGCAAAGTAGAAATAATGAGACTTAAAGAATGCAGAGGGAAAAAAGGAAAAGAAGATTTAATTTTTATTTGGGAAATAGATGAGAGGTAAAAAATACCATTAAAATTGACACATAAAGACAGAACGTAGAAACAAAAATATAAACAATTTTCATCATCAAAAGAAAGTTTAAAATGAAAGACAAAGAAAATATGTCATATGGAAAAGAAATAGCAAATATAATCATAACAAAATAAGATGACAGGGTTGAAACCAATTATATCAGTTATATCAATAAGTATAAATGAGGTTAAGTCATCTATTAAAAGGACTCCAAAACCAGTCCCAATTGTGTATTCTATTCAAGATAACCTAAAATAAAATGATTCAGAAAGTGTAAACATAAGGATAGGCAAAGATGTACTAGGCAAAATAAACCGTAAGAAAGGGACTGAAATCATAATATTGAAGTAGAATTTCACCTAAAATGTATTAAAGGTCGTATCATGGGCACTTTCAAATGCTAACAATCAGAATTCACAACGAAGATATAATAGTTTGAATATCTGTGCACCACATAACACATCAAATTCCTATAAAACAGAAATGATGGGAGTTGCAAAAATAGATGAAAAGGAGCACACTAATAATAAAATGATTTTATACACTAATTTCAGCACAAGATAGATTTCAATATATATGTACAGAATCCTAAATGATTTCACAAAGTTAAAATGATACAAGACCTTATCAGTGTATTTGTTGTGTGTATGTGACTTTGAATAGGTCCTAATTTGACTAGCCCTTATTACAGTGTACAAAATGTCTATCAGTAATCTAAATAAGGTAAGTTATCTACATGTTAACTCTTGTTCCAAATAATTAAATCAAATTTGATGGGAAACCAACTGATTAATTTTACTTCTCAGCATAAAAATCTCTTGTGGGAAAAACCAAGTTAAATACATCAATTGACTTTAAAAAAGGAGAGTGGTCAGTTTAGATTTCCATTGCACCTCAAGATATTGACACTCACACATATTTAATAGCCCTTCAGACTCTTCCATCTGTACAACCTTGAATCATGCTGTGCACTGATCCAAAATGACATTTCAGTATTTAGCTCCATCAGTACCCTTCTCTCTATCACGTCAGCTGTTTACATGAAATACTGTCAGACATTCTGAGAACTATCTATCACCAGACAGTCAGATGAATGCAGAATCAGATCATTTAAATCGTGTACATAGTGAACAAAAGATAATCCATTTTGAGAATGAGAGCGGGGGGAAAGGTCATTCCTGTTCCGTTTAACATCCATAGCACCAAATTTTACATTTTTCTATAGGATAAGATATTATACTAAACATTTATAAAACCTTTCTCCTAGGCACATGGAATAATTAATAGTTACTCTAATGAAAATGTTAAGGCAAACAACACCATGACAGAAACTTCTTAAAATGTAAAAGTTGGGCAGAAGACCTTTTTTATTCATCTTTAGGTGATTTTTCATGAGCACTTCAAGAATAGACTTCAGGTTATATGAAAAGGCTATATAGAAACAAAGCTGGAATTTATATTGATGTCTCTATTGTTATTCTCTCTACATAATCCCACTCATGACCTTTCTTTCAAAATAAAAGAGATCGCCAAACGCCTCTTTACCCTTGATCAAGTTATACGTGCTTGTGTTATTTAGTACTCTCCTTTTCTTTTTCCTTTTTTTGTTCTCTGTCTCTCCAGCTTCGGCCAGTTTTTTGTTTGTTTGTATTTTTCTTATTTCATTCCCTTTGTAGTCTACTTTCTCTAATCTGACTCAATACCTCTGACTTTATCTTTCCCTAATCTACTTACTGATCTCTAAACATGTACAATTGTATCTATTCTTTGCCTCGGCTTACTCAGTTCCCATTGCCTAGATGACTTTACCCACTGCTGTTTTTTGAGACTTTTTTTTGGCACTTTCCCCAATCCCATCTCCTTCCTAAGGATAACAACAGAGATTGCAGCTGATAATTATCCCTCCTCCTTTTGCCCTTCCAACATATTCATTTCCTACTTCTTGTGTAGATAATTTGTTTTGTTCCTTATTGTTTTTATCTGTAAATTTTCTGCCTCCCAAGTAGAGAGGTTGGGCAATTTTCTATTTATTCTCAGAAGTTGGATTAAATATGTGTTTAGTGGATATTTGTTAATGTCATGCAAATAACTTTGCCATTTGCCATAAAATAAATAGATCTATGGTAATGAATCTTGTGGCATAATTAGTAGAATCCAGGACATCCTTGATCTCCAAGTTGAAGGAAAATACCAGTTAAGCAGTATTAAAAGCAAAATACAATGACAAACCTGTCCCTAGGTGCTTCTGATGTTTGAAAACAAGAGTATTTCTAAGGAAAAATTAACCAGTTTCCACAAAATTAAAATACTTTTTTATTTCTTTTTTTTTCTCCTGATGAATACATTCCTTATTTGGGTACTAAGCCCTCCTAACAGCAAAGCC
This sequence comes from Gorilla gorilla gorilla, assembly GCF_029281585.2. NCBI lineage: Eukaryota > Metazoa > Chordata > Mammalia > Primates > Hominidae > Gorilla > Gorilla gorilla. The sequence goes on from NC_073239.2 coordinate 63,103,639, forward strand.
TAAGGTTGGAGAGCTGGGGAGTCAGCATTTTGCCAGTTGCTCATTAGATAGAATAGTAACAGAGCCACTCCCCACTTTAACATATACCCCATCTTATAGAAGAATATTGTGATATTCCAATGTGTCTTCCAGTGTCACTGAAATTAAATCTGCAATATGCCATTCAGCTGATCAATATGACCAGGCATTCTGAGGTAACGGAAAATATGGCAAGAGCAGTGAATCTGACTGCTTATCAGCTTATACCCTCATTTTCCCCCTGTGAAACAAATACATTTTTGAGGGAGTATGACTGTCAATAAGCTTTGAATACATTAATGATCATGATGTCAAGAATGTCAGGACAGAAGGCAATCCATATTTGCTATAGGTATATTCTACTGAAAAATGCATTGTCACTCCTTCTATAATTGAATATTTCACAGTTGTGGTATTTATTAAGGAAAAGTATGTGTTACTGACCCCATTCGTAATTTCCAAAGTAACTGTCTAGGCTTTTTGTTCCTGAGCCCTAAAGAAGTGACTTCTGAAAGAGGCCGACTGACATCTACAGAATAGGCTATCCCATTCATTGAATTATGAAGCACCTCCTCTTTAGAGATGGCCTTTTAATTAGCCTTTATTTAGTACATAAATGTTCTCAAATATTGATCTCATTCTGAGTGCTATCTAAAATTTACCCCTCAAAAAGTCTTGCTATCTTGTTCCTTCCATACCTACACAAACTATTAGTAGATCTGACCAGACTATTAGCAGATCAGGGTTCCTGAAGATGAAACCATCCTTGATATAACATTTGCCCTGCAAACTGCTATCGTTATTAAATCATTTAAGCCCTACCTAACACACACACAACAAAATATAATGGAATTGATACATTTTGTAAATCATAGCTGGGATATAATGGGATAATAGGGATTAGTAAATAATTTTGAGTTTACACATACATAACATAACAAATATGATGATAAGATATCCAATAAGGATATAAAACAATGCTTAGCATCATTAGCTGTTAGACAAATGCAAATTAGAAACACAATGGGATACTGATACACATCTATTGAATGACAAATGCAAACAAATCCAAATAAACAAAAATCTAAACTAACTAAATAACTAAACTGGCATAGATGCAGAGCGAATGGAATTCACACATTGCTGGTAAGAACACAAAGTTATATGGCAAAACAGTTTGCAGTTTGCCACTTTCTTATAAGGTTAAACATATATTTACAGTACAATTCAGTAATCCTACTTCTAATATTTGTCTAAGTAAAATGTTAACCAATATTCACACAAAAAAATCTGTATGTAAATGTTTATAGCCATTTTATGTATAGTCCCCCCAAACTGAAACAACCCTTCATTCCAAAATTTCTGGACTGGGAAAATAGATAAGCAAACTGTGATATATCCATACAATGGAATACCACTCGGCAATAAAAAGGAATAAACTTTTGGTACATACAATAACATGCATGAGTCTCAAATGTATTAAGCTAAGTAAAGCATACATAATACATTATTGCACATACATTAAATTCTTGGAAAAGCAAAACTATGGGATGAGGGCTAGAACAGTGTGTTGCCTAAGATTAAGGATGGGCTCAAAATTTCACTTCACGGGAATACGAATGAGAATTTTGGGGGAGTAATGAAGTTGTTCTGTATCTTGATTGTGTTGGTTACATAATTGAGCATTTGCTAAAACTCATGGAAATATACAACAAAATAAATGAAAATACTGTATATAAATTTAAAAAGAAAAATGAAAATAAGAAACCTGAGGCTTAGAGTGTAAGATGTGTTCAAGATCATTCAGTACTTCATTACTGCAGCTGGGACTTCAATTCTAAAATCCTTTTGGTTCTTTCTGGACTTCAGGAATGCTACACGAACCCAGTCAGGTACCCATCCTATCCACAACACCCTCCCTGCAAGATATCAGTACCATTAACTGTTCAGGCCATCTTACTTATAATTTCTAAAAGATGTCTTGATAGGAGAGAAAGCCATTAAAATGGTACTTAACCAGTCTATCTGTAAAAATTCAGTGAGTACTTATAAGTTGTACACTTTTTTGTGTTACATTTCAATAAAAAGTATTAAACATTTGAAAAATCAGAATTCAAGAGGGCTTGTTTGGGGTGGCATAGAATAAGTCTCGTTTCAGAAATATGGCACATGAGGGGCTGGCAACACATCTTGGTATGTGTCCAGCAGACAACAGGGAATGTGGGAGTTTGAAATTAATGATAGAATCCGTGATGTTAATTTTGTAGTTGTATTTATGAATACATCAAGGCAAAAATGTGGAAGAAATTGCTGAGATAGAGCAGGGATTCTTAAAGCAGAGCACAGGTTCTTAATCTTGGGTTCATAGAATCTTGATTTAAGAAATGTTTTTTTGGGTGTTCTTGAACCTCTTTAAAGTAAGCAAAGTCTTGTGTGCACTTGAGTGTATGCATTTTTGTGGGTTTTACTCAGAAATCTCCTATTAGAGAAGAAAGTCTCCTTTCATATATTATAAAGGCTGAAGAGACCCAGGAGAATCTGTACATTTAGATGATATTTGGGAACTGGATGGGGGAGAGAGAGAAAGAGAAAGAAAGCTGTAAGGGAGATCATAGAGAGGACAAGATATGCAGTTCCAGGGATTCCATCAAGGAAGAGTCAAACATCAGGAGAAAAAGTAAATAATTTCATCAATAGTTATGGCAGTCAAAAAGTTAAAGGCTAAGAAAATATTTTCAGATTTGGCAAATAGGCATTCATTTTGGACCACTAGGAGGACGGATAAAGAAGTTATTTTGAAAAAAAAAAAGCCGTGTTGTATGTAGTTAAGGGATAACAGGTAAGGAGAAAGTAGAGGTGATCTGAGTAGTTCATGGAAAAACTTGACAGTTAAAAGGTAAGTAAGCAAAAACAAGCCATACCTTGAGAAATGCTAGGATGTAAGAAATATTTTTAAGCTAAGAGAGTATATTATGTAATTGTTTATACATAGAAAAAAAAATGAAAGGGATAAATGAAAGATTTAAGAAGAGCTACTGGTAAAAGAGATGGTAAAATCATAAATAAGAGGTCAAGGGATGCTATTTGATAAAGACAAGGGACATTTCTTTACAGACAATATTGAACAAGAAAATGCAATGAAGACTCAAGGATATTTGAAGGTGAAGAGAAAGACATTTAGTGTCTTTATTTTGAAGGCTTTGTATTTATTTAGTAAATAAGAGACAGTGTTGTTGGTCTATTGAGTGTCAAGAATAGACATGGGTTTTAAGGCTAAAAGAGAGTGGGGAAGTATTAGAACAGCTGCTGTGGAAAGTAAAACAGTGATCTGAAAAAAGTGAAGAATAAGGGATTACTTAATTACATTATATTTTATGATATATACTGTATATATGTACATAATATATCAAATAATGTGTATTACACATGAAAAAATGATTTTGTTCAGTACTCTATTCTCAGCATTTCTAATAGTGTCTGCTACATCATAGGCATTCAGTAAATATTTTTTGAATATAAGAATAAATGGGTGAATGAGTCGGAAGTTTATGACACTCTTTCAAATAACCCAGGAATGAAAAGTAAAAGTAAAATACACACAGAGCTAGCTTTATGAATATGTGACCAGTGCAGTTGCAAAGGGCCCAGCTTGCGGTAGGATCTCATACTTGATTTAATGTTCTGCTGTCACCATCTTGTAATTCCTAATAACTTTTTTTATAACTCTCACATTTTTATGTTGCACTAGACACTGAATATATGTAGCTAGTGCTGAATATACAGTTTTGTTTACCTAGTCTTAAAGTCTGGCAAAATAAAAAGTGGAAAGACAAACAGTGAACAATTCTTGGGTAGAATTTAGGGTTGCCAAACTTGGTAAATAAAATACCGCACACCAAGTTAAATTTGAATTTCCCAATATTGCATGGGACATACTGTACTTAAAAGCTATTTGTTGTTTATTTGATTTTTCAAATTTAACTGAATGTCCTATATATTTTCTGACAACCCCACTGGGAATAAGTATATCATTGAAATGGCTACCTATGGATTCTAGGCAGATTAGTCAATGCTGGAGAATTTGAAAGACTTGAAGAATAAATGGTCAAAATAAGAATGAGGGAATAGTTTGGCAAGAGTGGGAAAGTAGTAGGGGATAAAAATTGGCCAGTGAAGGTGAGATCACAGCATTAAATCTTACAAATGTAGTTCTTTTAAGTCATAAATTCTAAGGTTTCGTGGTGCTAGGGAGAAGTTCAAGTTGAGTGGCAATAGCATCAGCTATAAGAAGCTTAAGATCGAAGCCAGTATGCTGAAAGAGTTATCTAGGTGGATATTTATGTCATCTATAATCACAAATGTCAGGAGCTAGGGTAGAGAGACTAACTGAATCAGATGCTAAAATGATAAAGATAATTAAGAAAATGTCTTTACAAGTCAGAGAAGGTAGATGAGGAGAGGGTAATGTGGTTTTGTCTACAATCACCTAATTTATCTAATGTATTTCAACTACTTACACTAAAGACGGCATTTTCTTCAATGAATTATATATTTGAATTCAATATATTTGATTAAATATAAAGGCTCACAAAAATCTATAACTTATTTGTCTTACACATTATAAGTTTAATTACATAATGCATGATATACATAACTGGAAAGCCTCAAATGCATGATATGATCCTATAATAACTATTTTTTTCCTGAGTTAGGGCCCTGTTTTTGACAGTGACTTATTGAAGTGTTTTGTAAATCAGAGAGTTTATATAATTGTTAGAAGAGTCTTACATTTGGAATATTATAATAAAACATTTCTGGTCTTTCTAAAGAAGGCTGTGTGAAGGGGATGCTATTAATATTCATAAAAACTTTAAGGATATCATTTTGTAGACATCAATCAAAAGATAAAATGTGACAAAATACCTAACAATTTGTTAAATTTTAAGAATTTAACACAACAGTTTTCATTAAAGGAATTTAATATACATAATGTCTTGTGCCCCTTTATAATTATGTTGGTGATTCTAAAGCTAAACAATTTCTTTTATAAATTGCCTTTTTTCCTAATTTACATTGAAAAGGAGACAGACTAGAGGAGCCAAGGTCAGTTTTAAAGATATTTGTAGTAGCTGTCATTTTATTTGCTTATTCTCATGGCTTAATTTTTAAAAACTAGATGGTGGAGTTTTTACTTCGCAATAAACAAGAACGAAGTACTAATGCATAATACAATATAAATAAGCCAAAAAATAGGCAAAGTGAAAGAAGCCAATGCAAAAGTTTTCATATTATATGATTTCATTTATTTGATATATTCAGTCTGGGAAAATCTATAGGGGACAGAAAGTAGATTTGATTTTGCCTGGGGCTATGTATGGGGATGGAGAATGACTGTGAATGTGTACAAGAGATCATTGAAATGAGGTGGAAATGTTATAAAATTGAATTATAGTACTGTAGTTGCACAACACTGCAAATTCACTAAAAATAGTGTTCATTTAAAACAAATGAATTTCATGGTATAGAAATTACATCTCAATAAACTTTTAAAAACCCTAGCTATTATTAATATATAATTCATATAGTATATCCCTGACATTGAAATAAGTGAGTGAAATAAAAGAGAAATTTTATAATAGCATTAGTCATCTACCAAATGGGATTGTACTTCTTCAGAGAAATAGTTAAACAGAACACTAAAATAGAACTTCTTTGTTTTTGCTAATTTTCTAGTGGTCTAAAGCAGCACTTTTTGGCAATGTATAAGTATATGTGTATGTGTACATGTTACATTGTCTTAATATAGCTACCATTTTTGCTATCAGCACTTTGCATATAGATTTTGTTTTTCTGTGGGAATAGAATTAGATAAATTCTAATTGGGTAGAAATTCATTACAGATTCTGCATTCGTGTCACGGGGGTGACTTTACTGTCTATATAAGCTTTTCACAGGAGTGAAAAATGACCAAAGTACCCAAGAATGAAGGTGAGCCAATAATGAATGAGCTTGCTAAACTGGCCTGCTGATTAAAGAGAGCTGTAATTTTCCTAGAGCCATTACCATTTTTTAAAAAATCAATGGAAACACAAAGATAAATGTGAAATGGAGAATACAGTGATGCCTATGAGCTCTGTGGTTTTTTTGGTTACTTTTAAGTAATATTAATCTTCAAATTATATTATCACAGTAGACTGATGTACATTCCAAGTTTTATAAATGTCAATTCTGCCATTTTCTCCAAAATATATTTGAAAGAGAAAAGAAAACATATTTCTACTTGTGAAATTGTGATGTGTGATAACTGTGTGACACTGAAAGTCATATATATCCTTATTCATCCCATACACTTTTCCTAGCAGCCTGTGAGAGTGCTGCACTATCTCACACTGCATAAAATTTCCTCCACTGCAATTATTGCTTTGAATTTGTCAACACAATGTGATCATTATTTCCAAAAGGCTCATGGAAAAATGCTAGTGCTATATTAATGAGGAAGTCCTGTAGCCTTTGTGGAATAGGGTGTTTTCATGTATTCTTTTAGTAAAATAGCTAGTTGTCATCTTGGAAGGCACAGATATTGTAGTTTTGTGAGAAATACATATTTTACTGGGTAGGAGGAAAATTTTAGGTAACAGCCTTGGGAAAAAGGGCTGACCAAGGCTGGTGGTATTCCTCAGCGTTGACCTTGGTACTGAAGAGTTTTAGAAAGAGAGGTTGTCCGTGAATGAGAATAATATTTGGTAGTCTGTGCTTGGTGCAAAATATATTACTGAAAAGTATATGAATGATGTTGAAGTTAACAGTGAAAAGCAATGAACATCAATTTTTTAATTAAAAAAATCGCACACCACTCATAACAGAAATGCAAATTTGTGTAGATTTTTTCTAAATTCAATTTTAACAATTCATTAGTTTTTGAAGGAATTAGAATTGTGCCCATTAAAGAAATGCTATCTATGTAAATGATTTAATTAAATTATCTCAAATAAGGAACATTGACTTAGAAAACAACTGAACCTGCACCAAGAAAAGCTTTTCATCTGTACTTATTTAAATATATTACTTAAGAACTCCATTCCGATGTTCAGCTCCCTATACTTCAAATATATCTTGCAAGTAACTAATTCTTGTAAAAATCAGTAACTGTTATACAAGAAATAAAATGTTCTCCAAGTATCATGCCAAGGCTGTTTTTTATAGTTAAGGTGGCTAATCAATAATATATGACCACATTTTTTTCAGTGACAAATTATATACTTTTTGTTTTATGTTGGTAGTATTCTGTGGTATTATTTCTTAACAACAGAGTCAATTTTCTTTTTTGTTTGTTTTATTTCCAACTTGTATTTTAAGTTCAGGAGTACATGTGCAGGATGTGCAGGATGGTTACATAGTTAAATATCTGTCATGGTGATTAGCTGCACAGATCATCCCATAATGTAGGTGTTAAATCCAGGCTCTGTTAACTATTCTTTCTGATGCTCTCCCTCCTCCAATGCCCCAGCCTCTAATAGGTCCCAGTGTCTGTTGTTCCCCCAGATGTTCCATGTGTTCTCATTACTTAGATCCCACTTATGAGTGAGAACATGCTGTATTTGATTTTCTGTTCCTGTGTTAGTTTGCTGAGGATGATGGCTTCCAGCTCCGTCCATGTCCCTGCAAAGGACATGAGCTTGTTCCTTTATATGGCTGCTTAATATTCCATGGTGTATATATACCACATTTTATTTATCTGTAATTGATGGGCCTTTTGATTGATTCCATGCCTTTGCTATTGCGAACAGTGCTGCAATGAACATATGCATACATGTAACGTTGTAATAGAATGATTTATATTCCTTTGGATATGTACCCAGTAATGGGATTGCTGGGTCAAATTTCTGCCTCTTGGTCTTTGAGGAATCACCACACTGCCTTCCACAATGGTTGAACTAATTTACACTCCCACCAACAGGGTAAAAGTGTTCCTTTTCCTCCATAACCTCACCAGCATCTGTTTTTTTTGTTTTGTTTTGTTTTGTTTGTTTGTTTTTTAAACCTTGTAATAGTAGGCATTCTGACTGGTGTGAGATGGTATCTCACTGTGGTTTTGATTTGCATTTCTGTAATGATCAGTGATGTTGAGCTTTTTTTCACGTGTTTGTTGGCTGCATGTATGTCTTCTTTTGAGAAGTGTCTGTCATGTTCTTTGCCCACTGTTTAATGGGGTTGTTTGCTTTATTCTTGCAAATTTATTTAAGTTCCTTATAGATGCTGGATAGTAGATCTTTGTCAGATGGGTAGATTGCAAAAGTTTTCTCCCATTCTGTAAGTTGTTTGTTCACTCTGATGATAGTTTCTTTTGCTGTGCAGAAGATCTTTAGTTTAGTTACACCCCATTTGTCAATTTTTGCTTTTGTTGCAATTGCTTTTGGCATGTTTATCATGAAATCTTTGTTCATAGCTATGTCCTCAATGGTATTGCATGGGCTTTATTCTAGAGATTTTTATAGCTTTGGGTTTTATGTTTAATTCTTTAATTTAACTTGAGTTGATTTTTGTATATGATATAAGAAAGGGGTCCAGTTCAATTTTCTGTACATGGCTAGCTGGTTCTCTCAGCATCATTTATTAAATATGGAATCCTTTCCTCCACTGATTTTTTTTGTCAGGTTGGTTGAAGGTCAGATGGTTTTAAATGTGCGGTCTTATTTCTGAGTTTTCTGTTGTGTTCCATTGGTTATGTGTCTGTTCTTGTACCAGTACCATGCTGTGTTGGTTACTGTAGCCTAGTAGTATAGTTTGAAGTCCTGTAGTGTGAGGCCTGCAGCTTTGTTCTTTTTACTTAGGATTGTCTTGGCTATTCAGGCTCTTTTTTGGTTCTATATGAATTTTAAAATAGGTTTTTTTCTAATCCTGTGAAGAATGTCAATGGTAGTTTAATGGGAATAGCATTGAATCTATAAATTGCTTTAGCCAGGATGGCCATTTTCACAATATTGATTCTTCCCATCCATGAACATGGAATGTTTTTCCATTTGTTTGTGTCATTTCTGATTTCTTTGAGCAGTGGTTTGTAGTTCTCCTCGTAGTGATTTTTGCCTCCTAGTTAGCTAGATTTCTAGCCATTTTGTTCTTTTTTTGACAATTGAGAATGGGATTTCATTCCTGATTTGGCTCTCAGCTTGACTGTTTTTGGTGCATAGGAATGCTAGTGGTTATTGCACATTGAATTTGTATCCTGAGTCTTCACTGAAATTATTTATCAGATGAAGCAGATTTGAGCACAGACTGTGGGGTTTTCTAGATGTAGGATCTTGTCATCTGCAAACAGGAATAGTTTAACTTTGTCTCTTCCTATTCAGATGCCCATTATTTCTTTTTCTTGCTTGATTGCCCTGGCCAGGATTTCCAATGCCATGTTGAATAGGAGTGGTGAGAGAGGACATCCTTGTCTTGTTCCAGTTTTCAAGGGGAATGCTTCCAGCTTTTGCCCATTCAGTATGTTATTGGCTGTGGATTTGTCATATATGGCTCTTATTATTTTGAAGTATATTCCTTCAATACCTAGTTTACTGAGAGTTTTTCACATGAAGGGATGTTGAATTTCATCAAAGTTCTTTTCTGCATCTATTGAGATAATCATGTGGTTTTTGTCTTTAGTTCTGTTTGTATGGTGAATTACATTTATCGATTTGTTTATGTTGAAAATACACAAATGTATGTTGCATCTTGGTGATAACGCCAGCTTGATTGTGGCTTTTTGTTGTGCTATTGGATTTGGTTTGCCAGTATTTTGTGGAGGATTTTTTCATCAGTGTTCATCGAGGATATTGGCCTGAAGTTTTCTTTTTTGTTGTATTTCTGTCAAGTTTTGTATTAGAATGATGCTGGCCTCATAAAATGAGTTAGGGAGGAGTTCCTCCTTTTCAATTGTTTCAATGGTTTCAGTAGGCATGGTACCAGCTCTTCTTTGTCTCTCTGGTAGAATTCAGCTGTGAATCTGTCTGGTTCTGTTTGTTGTTGTTGTTGTTGTTGTTGTTGTTGTTGTTTTTGTTTTGTTTTGTTTTGTTTTTGCTTGGTAGTCTAATTTTTACTGCCTCAATTTCAGAACTCGTTATTGATCTATGCAGGGATTTAATTTCTTCCTGGTTCAATCTTGGGAGTGTGTATGTGTCCAAGAATGTATCTATTTCTTCTAGATTTTCTAGTCTATATGTACAGACGTGTTTGTAGTATTCTCTGGTGGTTGTGTTTCTGTGGGGTCAGTGCTGATATCTCCCTTATCATTTCTGATTATGTTTATTTGATTCTTCTCTCTTTTCTTCTTTATTAGTCTAGCTGTCTAGCTAGAGGTCTATTTTATTATTTTTTTTTAAAAAAAGAAACCCAGCTCCTGGATTTGTTAATTTTTTTGAAGGGTTTTTGTGTCTATATCTCCTTCAGTTCAGTTCTGATCATGGTTATTTCTTGTCTTCTGCTAGCTTTGGGGTTTGTTTGCTCTTGATCCTCTAATTCTTTTAGTTGTGATGTTAAGTAGATATGTTGAGATCTTTCTAGCTTTTTGAAGTTATCAGTTATGATGAAAATTATCTTTGTTAGAGGTAAAAATTGGGAAATGGTAGCTGAAATAAAACTTGTTTGCTTTTTTTTCATTATTTTTTAACTAAAAGGTCTCTCTTAGACTAATATGTGTAGCATTGTGGATTTCCCAGAGAGGCACATCATGAAGTGTTTCCCAAACTACTTATTAACCAAGGAACCCTTTTTAATCTCTGCCTCTGTATGTGTGTGTGTGTATGTGTGTGTTTGTGTGTGTGTGTGTGTGTGCGTGTGCTCTTTCTAGGAGAGATAGTTGGCATTTCAGTAAGTAATAAAACTCATCAGCCATTTATAAAGTTAAATTATAAATAAATTAGTTTTTTTTAAGTTTCTTCAAAGTGCACTAGAGCAATAATTGAAAAATATAGATAGTTTCTTTGGCAGGTTTTGAAGTAGATGTAGGATTTAAAGTTAATCTGGAGAGCTAAAATGTGAACACATTGCCAAATATGTTGGGAACTCATATGATGTGACAAAGGCTCTCTTCTTAATCAAACTTTAGTTATATTTCTCTGAGTCACCTTAAAACAGGCCTTAACCTTTGTCTCTGTTTGATCTTTGGCCTTCCTAGCCCAGATTTAGCAAGAATCCTACTAAATAAGTTTAGCAAGAATTCCGCCACCCGCGCCCCCCCCCCCCCCGCGCCGTCCCCATATATAATTCCCTTGATATTTTATTAAGTTCCTCATCCTCTACCTTTGACGTGTATGTCCTTGGCCGGTTTACAGCAAGAATCTTGTTTTGTTAATTTAGCAATAATCTCCCTATCCTTTATGTCTCCCCATACTAATTTTCTATTTGCTGACCCCTATGCTCTGCTCGTTGGCTCTAATTCACAGCTGATTTCTCTCTCTTATGACAATACCCTTATTACAAGTCTTGAATTATGTCTTTCTTACTGTTTTCACAAATATCAGAATTTGTTTTTTCTTTTTTTTTTATTTTATTATTATTATACTTCAAGTTTTAGGCTACATGTGCACAATGTGCAGGTTTGTTACATATGTATACATGTGCTCTGTTGGTGTGCTCCACCCATTAACTCGTCATTTAGCATTAGCTATATCTCCTAATGCTATCCCTCCCCCCTCCCCCCACCCCACAACAGTCCCCGGAGTGTGATGTTCCCCTTCCTGTGTCCATGTGTTCTCATTGTTCAATTCCCACCTATGAGTGAGAACATGCAGTGTTTGGTTTTTTGTCCCGGTGATAGTTTGCTGAGAATGATGGTTTCCAGTTTCATCCATGTCCCTACAAAGGACATGAACTCATCATTTTTTTATGGCTGCATAGTATTCCATGGTGTATATGTGCCACATTTTCCTAATCCAGTCTATCATTGTTGGACATTTGGGTTGGTTCCAAGTCTTTGCTATTGTGAATAGTGCCGCAATAAACATACGTGTGCATGTGTCTTTATAGCAGCATGACTTATAATCCTTTGGGTGTATACCCAGTAATGGGATGGCTGGGTCAAATGGTATTTCTAGTTCGAGATCCCTGAGGAATCGCCACACTGACTTCCACAATGGTTGAACTAGATTACAGTCCCACCAACAGTGTAAAAGTGTTCCTATTTCTCCACATCCTCTCCAGCACCTGTTGTTTCCTGACTTTTTAATGATCGCCATTCTAACTGGTGTGAGATGGTATCTCATTGTGGTTTTGATTTGCATTTCTCTGATGGCCAGTGATGATGAGCATTTTTTCATGTGTTTTTTGGCTGCATAAATGTCTTCTTTTGAGAAGTGTCTGTTCATGTCCTTCACCCACTTTTTGATGGGGTTGTTTGTTTTTTTCTTGTAAATTTGTTTGAGTTCATTGTAGATTCTGGATATTAGCCCTTTGTCAGATGAGTAGGTTGCAAAAATTTTCTCCCATTCTGTAGGTTGCCTGTTCACTCTGATGGTAGTTTCTTTTGCTGTGCAGAAGCTCTTTAGTTTAATTAGATCCCATTTGTCAATTTTGTCTTTTGTTGCCATTGCTTTTGGTGTTTTAGACATGAAGTTCTTACTTTAACCGTTATGTCATTTTGTTCCTGATGCAGATCACCATTGAACATGAAATGTGGCTCTTTCTTTTAGGGATACATGTGAAAAGACTTCAGTAATACTATTGCACAGAGTTAAAACTATTACCCCTTATTTGTAAAACAGATAAGATATATCACACTGAAAACTGCAACATATTTTCTGAGTTGTTTGTGTATTAGAATTAACAGCTGGAATGGATATTAGAAACAACCTAGCTCAAAGTATTTAATGATCATAACCTTTGAGTTATCACTGTTTTCTATACTCTATATTCATAAGAATATATTCATGCAACCCTCACAACAGTTTATGTGATAAGTCCTATTATTATCATCTCAATTTTATTGCATAGACATAGCAGTTTTCTGACATCTGTATCCTATATCAGGAAGAGAATGATTCTAAAGAATTTGAAGGAACAGTCATCTCAAGTGAAACAGTAAGAAATGGATTCACAGATCCTGGAAGTTAAGAGAACATTTGACACAGCAAAGAATGAAACGTTGGTAATGTGTGTTTGGTGAATTTCCCTCTCCGGTGGAATATAACAGCCTGCCAATTCCCGGTGAAGAACAGGTTGTCCAAACTAAATTTGTGTCTTCAATTCATGAGGCACTTGATAGTCATTACAGAAGCATACATTTCTCAGCAAATCATGTGGGGAAAAATTATGAAGTCCAAAGGAGTCAGGAATAAACCTCTACTAAGTTTCTGAGGAGGAAGCAGTGGAAATTGAAAAAATAGGTGAAAATTTTACATCTTTTTTCAATTCTGTTTGCAAGAGAATAGATGGATGAAACAATGGGTGAAGAACTATAAAGATAGTAAAGCAAATGATTCTGTTTTCGAAATGATGATGAATGAAATAAAAATTAAGAGTATCTTTCATAAAATAAAAATGAATAATTTTAAAAAAGATTTAGTAGAGTAATAAAGATGGCTTTAAATTAAAATTTTGAAAAGAAGACATACAAATTACAGCTAAAATAACGAAACTAAATATTAATATTAGAAGTATAAACATGCTTGACTTTCTGCCCCCAGATTCCTCAAATCACCCTATATCTTCCAACTTAGTGACTTCTATAAAGGTTCTGGGACCAAGCCTTCTCCTAGTTTGATGGAATGGAACAAGTCTTGGACAAGTAGTTTAAAATTTCTAAACTAACTTGACTAATATTATTTCTACTTCCCAAATAGACCCTTTCTTATCAAACCTTGTAAACCAATTTCAGTAATTAGACCCAGTTCCTCAATCACAGTTTCTGCTTGCGGTGGTCAGCTTTCTCTGAATATCTTTGCCTACTGTAAGAACAAATACACATTAAAAATAAGAAGTTAATTCTTGCTGTTGAAAATAAGGAAAGATATTTCCCCTCCTCTCCTTTTCTTATTTACTTTACACGTATTTACTTTACAAAAAATTGTAATGATAAGTTCTTTCTGTGCATCTTTGAGATGCATGTCTATCTTCAAAAGCCAAATAACATGGCCAAGTAATGTCTTTTTGAAGGACTTGGGAGCCATCTTTAGACACCAAGGGAGATAACACACATCTCTCTCTCTCTCTCTCCTTTTTTTTGTGTGGAAGGATAGGTGCCTACCTTCCACAGATTTCTGGCTCCAAGTTGCAAAACTGTCTCCTAACATAAAGATAGAAATTTCACCTCCTATGGATAAAGTCTGTTAAATTACACAGATGGTCACCCCATCACCAGATAATTTTAGGTGGGAATTTGTATAACAAATGGGGGCTATCAAGTCCTCTTTTTTCAGGACAATTTATTATCTACCTCAAGAAGATGTAATGAGTTGTATCTGCTTTGTTGTGTGAAGGGTGAGATTTCTTTCCCTCTTTGCAGTCTCTTAGTAGTTTGCCTGTGATACACATCACATTTTTGTTTAATTCTTACTCAATATTTTTTTTTCACTTTTATCTTTCTGGAGAGATTTTCTGAGTTGGGAGGAATTTTCTTTTTAATTTTATTTTTCTAGTAGTACTCTCTGCCTCCAAATTCTGCTGATGCCCCAACTGTTCATCTAGACTTTCTGCTGTCACCCAGTACTATAGTTTGAATGTATCTCCCAACTTTATGTCTTGGAAACTTAATTCTCAATGCAATAGTGTTAAGCAGTGGAGCCGTTAAAAAGTGAGTAGGTAATGTGGGTGTGGGTTTCTTATCTCAAGAGTGAATTAGTAAAGTGAGTTTGGGCCTCTCTTGATCTCTCTCATTCATGTTCTCTTGCCCTTCACCTCTGCCATGGAATGATGCAATAACAAACCCTTCTGACAGATGCAAGTCCCTCAACCTTAGACTGCCCAGCCTCCAGATCATAAAAAACAAATCTTTTTTTAAGAAATAAATTACTGACTATCAGGTCTTCTGTGATAGCAGTACAAAATAAACTAAGATAACTACTCTAATCTGAATTCTTCCTCTACATCCCATTTTGGTCATTCAACCCTAGTTTTCAATAATGAAAACCTATTTGGCACAATATAAAAAACTTATAGAAAAATAAATACTAGTGAAGGTAACAAGAAAAGATAAATAGGGTAGGAAGCAACTTTCTAACTTATAGAATCATGGTAAAATTATTTTAGGGAAACCAAAGCTTACAACTAGTTGAAGCTCGAGTTGAAAAATATAGCTTGGCAACTAAATGCTCAAATTTAATTCTATGGAAATCAAGAAGGGGAAAAAAAGAGCATATCTACAGATAGAAATGATAGCAGATGTCATGGAGAAGCGACAATTACTGAAATCCTATTTCTTCCATTTTATCCAGTAAGGAGAATGGTCTTGAAAGTATACATAGAAGCATAAACAAAATGTTGAAAAAGTGTTTTCCCATATTAGTTGAGGATCTCATAATATGTTTTTAAAATTGTTTATTTCCATAGGTTTTGGAGAACAGGTGGTAGTTGGTTACATGAGTAAGTTCTTTAGCAGTGATGTGTGAGATTTTGGTGCACCCATCACTAGAGCAGTGTATACTGTACCCAATTTGTTGTCTTTTATTCCTCACCCCCCTCCCACCCTTTCCCCGAGTCCCCAAAGTTTGTTGTATCATTCTTATGCCTTTGCAAGAGGATCTGATAATAAATTTGCCTGCAGTTACCTATCAAATAAATAAAAAATGTTGGGCCCTTAGGAAATTTAGATAAATGACCTTGGAACTCAAGTTAGTAATATTTGTGACTTCATGGAGAAGGCAAAGAAACTAGAAAACTGGGATATTGGTAAATGTTACTCTGATTTACTAAAAGGGCAGCTGTTTAAATTGATCCCTGAATATGTTTTCTGAGTACTTATCTGGCAGTAGGTTTGTGAGGCCCTAGAAAAGAATGTGACTTGAAGCACAAGAATGTGAAAAGAAGCCAATAACAGCTCCAGAGAAAATGTCATGCCAAATTAACCACTTTTTGTGTGTTTGTAGTCATGCTGTTATCCAGTTGAGGAGAGGAATACAATAACATGGTAATTTTTGAAACATTTGACAGAGGATTACAGTATTTATGTAAGAAGGTAATATGGGTTATGTGTGGTAGGTTAAAGAATTGAATAGAGAATGTTAGTTTTTCTGGGACAAAATGGGAAGAAATCTCTAGAGAAATTCTATATTACTTTATTACTTTCTCCTTGGAAGAGCAAAGTTTCAAAATTAAAGAAAAATATGATTGTCATAGAATGTGGGTTTTAAATGGAAAGAGATTGCTCAGATAACAAGCAACAGAGTTTGTACTTGAAATGATTGGAAAACTTCGTTGAAACCAGCAAGATGCAATAAAGGCTCACTATTAAATCTTGTATCCCCTCTTAAAATATATGTTATGGCTTTGGAATCAAAAAATATTAATTTTATGGCATTGATAATTTTGGAAAATGACGATTTGATAGTATGGTTCATACTGTTAGGTTGATCTAATTTCAAAATCTGGGTTTTTTTTCATTTTCTAGTAATTTGGGGGCAGATTAACCTAAGTGGTAATTATTAACAATATTTTAAAAATATTAGGCCCTTCTCTTCTCGCTGGAACCCTATGCATATCTGAAGCTTAATCATTACCACATTGGACATGATATGATTGTTGGATTACTTTTTCTATTACGTGTAAGCTTTTTGATGGTAGGGACTATTGCTTTGTTTGTATCTTGTGCATCTGATGCAAGCATCATGCTTTGCTTCTGGAACCTGTTTGATAAACGTCTTTGAAACTGAACTGAGCCATTAATACATGGCTTTCCCCAAAAACCAACTTCTTTGATTGGGTTAGTAGAAAGAGACTATCCATACCACTGAAATTAAATGCCTTTCTTTACCCTTTATTTTTAAATTATATCAGCAGCTGTGATTTTAGTTCTGGAAGTCAAATATGAATAGGAGTCTTGATGAATAGCTTATAGAGTAAAGTCACTAGGATGGTAAGAACTCATGAGAGGAATGGTAGAGGAATACATCCTATAAAGATATAAATCTAATACTAAAATTCATGGAGAAAGGAAGTTAGACTATGTGTCTGTGTTCCTCAAGGCACTTAATAGGATAAAGGCTCAGCTCAATATTTTAAAGAACTTTGTAAACAAAATATATTGTGGTGGATTTATTGCAAAATGTCTCAATTATTTCCCTCCCTTTTAAAAATCTTTGATCTTCCAGCTTTGTCTTCTGCTACCTTTTGAATTTGTTTGCTCTTGCTTCTCTAGTTCTTTTAATCGTAATGTTAGGGTGTCAATTTAAATCTTTCCCACTTTCTCCTGTGAGCATTTAGTGCTATAAATTTTCCTGTAAACACTGTTTTAGCTGTGTCTCAGAGATTCTGGTACGTTGTCTCTTTATTCTCATTGGTTTCAAAGAGCTTCGTTATTTCTGCCTTAATTTCGTTATTTACCCAGTAGTCATTCAGGAGCATGTTGTTCAGTTTCCGTGTAGTTGTGCAGTTTTGAGTGAGTTTCTTAATCCTAAGTTCTAATTTGATTGCATTGTGGTCTGAGAGGCTGTTTGTCATGATTTCCATAATTTGGCGTTTGCTGAGGCGTGTTTTACTTCCAATTATGTGGTTGATTTTAGAATAAGTGTTATGTGGTGCGAAGAGGAATGTATATTCTGTTGATTTGGGGTGGAGAGTTCTGTAGATGTCTATTAGGTCAGCTTGGTCCAGAGCTGAGTTCAAGTCCTGAATATCCTTGTTAATTTTCTGTCTCATTGATCTGTCTAATATGGACAGTGGGGTGTTAAAGTCTCCCACTATTATTGTGTGGGAGTCTAAGTCTCTTTGTAGGTCTCTAAGGACTTGCTTTATGAATCCGGGTGCTCCTGTATTGGTTGTATGTATTTAGGATAGTTCGCTCTTCCTGTTGAATTGATCCCTTTACCATTATATAATGCCCTTCTTTGTCTTTTTTTCTTTGTTCGTTTAAAGTCAATTTTATCAGAGATCAGGATTGCAACCCCTGCTTTTTTCTTTCTTTCCATTTGCTTGGTAAATATTCTTTCATCCCTTTATTTTGTGCCTATGTGTGTCTTTGCACATGAGATGGGTCTCCTTATAAAAGAAATATATGAAAATATCCTTTTCAGTGTGAATTTTCAACTCCTATGTTCAAGAGGCACAGTCTATCTCCATCCCTTGAATCTGAACTGGCCTTTTGATTTGCTTTGTCTAATAGAATATGGCAGAAGTGACAGTGTATCACTTCCAAGTCTAGTCCTCAAGGAGCCTTCAATACATTCTCTCTCTCTCAACCCCTCTGCCTGCCATGTGGACAAGCACAAGCTGGCTTGCTGGAGAACAAAAGGCCACGCATAGTAGAGCTGATCTAGCTGATTCAGCCTAAGAAGCCCTAGACATTTGAAAGTATCCATTCCAAATTAACAAACTGATCCACAAGAGCAGCAGCTATTGAAAAATGCATGAGCAAGGCTTTCCATCCCACAGGTACCCCTAAGACTTGTGAGCTAATTAAATATTTGTTGTTTTAAGCTTTTAAATACTGATGGGTTTTTTTCATTCAACAATAGCTAATAAACATGCAATAATGAAATAAGCTACTGCTTATGATAATGACCTTGTATATTTGAATAACACTGGGAATCAATAAACAACTATCAGGAATGCTGCAGGAAAAAAATTATATTGGGTAGAAAACATGAAAGATGATGTTGATTTTCTCTGCACCACAGTTATCTGATTTCTTGAATCCTTACCAACTAATGGGATTATTTACTTAAGACATTTTGGAAACAGCCTATCTTATTATTGTTCTAATCTTTAAAAAGTAAAGTGTAGGCCAGGCGTGGTGGCTCAAGCCTGTAATCCCAGCACTTTGGTAGGCCGAGGCAGGCGGACCACACGGGGTCAGGAGTTTGAGACCAGCCCCGCCAACATGGTGAAACTCCATCTCTACTAAATAATTCCAAAATTAGCTGGACGTGGTGGCACACACCTATAGTCCCAGCTACTTGAGAAGGTGAGGCAGGAGGATTACTTGAACCCAGGAGGCGGAGGTTTTAGTGAGCTGAGATGGTGCCACTGCACTCCAGCCTGAGCAACAGAGCGAGACTCTGTCTCTTCAAAAATAATAATAATAGTTAAAAGTTAAAGTGTAAATGTAAAGTACTCAGGTGTTTTCGGCAGAGTTTTATATTAGACCAGTAATACTTATTTAAATAAACAGTTCCAAAGTATTTTTGCTTAAAAAAAACGCACAAGTTAGTATTAATAAGTAAATTTTAACAAGGCTATTCAATAAAGCTTTAAAAATAAAATTATAAAATAAAGTTATTCCAAACTGCTACAAAACACTGCAAGAATGATAATACAATGACTTAGATATTGATAGTACTTACCCGCATGGTTCTTTTACTTTAGGGGTCATCCAGACGACACTTCACCATCCACAGTAGCAAAACAGGTTGTTAAATAATAAAACTTTTGTCAGACTAGTTTATTTAATTTTCCCAACACTAATCATTGAGATATTTCTAGTGTTATAAATTAACTGGCTATTGTAAACATTGATCTATAATTTATATTCCCAATGTTATTAAGTGAATAACACTGTAATCATTTACTTGATTTACTATATGGATTTACTTGATTCATATAAATGGTGTCAACTTTCAGGAATTTTTTAATAAGCCACAGATTAGGCAAAAAGAAATCAACTGAAGAATTTCTTATTCCTGAGAAATGATAATATAATGACATTGTCTCATTTAATGTGTAGTTAAAATGCCAAATTTATGATATTTTTATTTGATTAGTTAAATGAGATATTCAGGCAACATAGCTAAAAGTTCTTTGTTTATGTAGAATATCAGATATTCATGTTACTGCACAATGGACAAGATTGTGTTCTAGAGTAAGTTAAACCACTCCCCAGAAAGGTTAAAAAACAAGTGAGTGAACAAAATTGTCTAAAGCCATTTCTCCTTGCAATAAATTAAGATCTGGATCAGCAGTTCTAAGGGAGTATGATGGCTGCCAAGAGGCAATACGGCAGCCTCGTGAATCTGGAATTGGATGCAGTATTACCTGAGAGTTTCTTATAATATTTCTGTATTCAAAACACCACGAAAAATAAAATCTATTTTAAAATTAAAGATGTATCTACTAAAGGCAGATTCTTTATCAATACATTATTTTTCTAGAGTGCACTTTATGGGAAAAATATTTTTTAAAAATTATGGGTACATAATAGTTGTACATGTTTATAACGTACATGAGGTATTTTGATACAGCCATAAAATGTGTAATGATTAATCAAATCAGAGTAATTGTGTAATTAGCATATCCATCACCTTAAGCATTTACCATTTCTCTGTGTTGGAGACATTTCAATTCCATTATTTTAGTTATTTTAAATACACAGTAAATTGTTAACTATAGTCACCCTATTGTGCTACCAAATACTAGATCTTATTCATTCTATCTAACTCTATTTTTGTACCTATTAACCTTTCCCACTTTATCTCCCAACTCCCTGCTAACTTTCTTAGCCTTTGGTAACCATCATTTTACTCTCTACCTTCTTTTCTTTTTTTTTTTAATTTTATTATTATTATACTTTAAGATTTAGGGTACATGTGCACAAGGTACAGATTTGTTACATATGTATACATGTGCCATGTTGGTGTGCTTCACCCATTAACTCGTCATTTACATTAGGTATATCTCCTAATGCTATCCCTTGTCCCTCCCCCCCCACCCACAGCAGTCCCCAGTGTGTGATGTTCCCCTTCCTGTGTCCATGTGTTCTCATTGTTCAGTTCCCACCTATGAGTGAGAACATGCAGTGTTTGGTTTTTTGCCCTTCGATAGTTTGCTGAGAATGATGGTTTCCAGCTTCATCCATGTCCCTACAAAGGACATGAACTCATCCTTTTCTATGGCTGCATAGTATTCCATGGTGTATATGTGCCACATTTTCTTAATCCAGGCTATCATTTATAGACATTTGGGTTGGTTTCAAGTTTTTGCTATTGTGAATAGTGCCGCAGTAAACATATGTGTGCATGTGTCTTTATAGCAGCATGATTTATAATCCTTTGGGTATATACCCAGTAATGGGATGGCTGGGTCAAATGGTATTTCTAGCTCTAGATCCCTGAAGAATTGCCACACTGACTTCCACAATGGTTGAACTAGTTTACAGTCCCACCAACAGTGTAAAAGTGTTCCTGTTTCTCCACATCCTCTCTAGCACCTGTTGTTTCCTGACTTTTTAATGATCGCCATTCTGACTGGTGTGAGATGGTATCTCACTGTGGTTTGATTTGCATTTCTCTGATGGCCAGTGATGATGAGCATTATTTCATGTTTTTTTTGGCTACATAAATGTCTTCTTTTGAGAAGTGTCTGTTCATATCCTTCGCCCACTTTTTGATGGGGTTCGTTGTTTTTTTCTTGTAAATTTGTTTGAGTTCATTGTAGAATCTGGATATTAGCCCTTTGACAGATGAGTAGGCTGCAAAAATTTTCTCCCATTCTATAGGTTGCCTGTTCACACTGATGGTAGTTTCTTTTGCTGTGCAGAAGCTCTTTAGTTTAATTAGATCCCATTTGTCAATTTTGTCTTTTGTTGCCATTGCTTTTGGTGTTTTGGACATGAAGTCCTTGCCCATGCCTGTGTCCTGAATGGTATTGCCTAGGTTTTCTTCTAGGGTTTTAATGGTTTTAGGTCTAACATGTAAGTCTTTAATCCTTCTTGAATTAATTTTTGTATAAGGTGTAAGGAAGGGATCCAGTTTCAGCTTTCTACATATGACTAGCCAGTTTTCCCAGCACCATTTATTAAATAGGGAATCCTTTCCCCATTGCTTGTTTTTCTCAGGTTTGTTAAAGATCAGATAGTTGTAGATATGCGGCATTATTTCTGAGGGCTCCGTTCTGTTCCATTGATCTATATCTCTGTTTTGGTACCAGTACCATGGTGTTTTGGTTACTGTAGCCTTGTAGTATAGTTTGAAGTTAGGTAGCATGATGCCTCCAGCTTTGTTCTTTTGGCTTAGGATTGACTTGGCAATGTGGGCTCTTTTTTGGTTCCATATGAGCTTTAAAGTAGTTTTTTCCAATTCTGTGAAGAAAGTCATTGGTAGCTTGATGGGGATGACATTGAATCTATAAATTACCTTGGGCAGTATGGCCATTTTCACGATATTGAGTCTTCCTACCCATGAGCATGGAATGTTCTTCCATTTGTTTGTATCCTCTTTTATTTCATTGAGCAGTGGTTTGTAGTTCTCCTTGAAGACATCCTTCACATCCCTTGTAAGTTGGATTCCTAGGTATTTTATTCTCTTTGAAGCAATTGTGAATGGGAGTTCACTCATGATTTGGCTCTTTGTTTGTGTGTTATTGTTGTATAAGAATGCTTGTGATTTTTGCACATTGATTTTGTATCCTGAGACTTTGCTGAAGTTGCTTATCAGCTTAAGGAGATTTTGGGCTGAGATGATGGGGTTTTCTAGATATACAACCATGTCATCTGCAGACAGGGACAATTTGACTTCCTCTTTTCCTAATTGAATGCCCTTTATTTCCTTTGCCTGCCTCATTGCCCTGGCCAGAACTTCCAACGCTATGTTGAATAGGAGTGGTGAGAGAGGGCATCCCTGTCTTGTGCCAGTTTTCGAAGGGAATGCTTTCAGTTTTTGTCCACTCAGTATGATATTGGCTGTGGGTTTGTCATAGATAGCTCTTATTATTTTGAGATACGTCCCATCAATACCTAACTTATTGAGCGTTTTTAGCATGAAGCGTTGTTGAATTTTGTCAAAGGCCTTTTCTGCATCTATTGAGATAATCATGTGGTTTTTGTCTTTGGTTCTGTTTATATTCTGGATTACGTTTATTGATTTTCGTATGTTGAACCAGCCTTGCATCCCAGGGATGAAGCCCACTTGATCATGGTGAATAAGCTTTTTGATGTGCTGCTGGATTCGGTTTGCCAGTATTTTGTTGAGGATTTTTGCATCAATGTTCATCAAAGATATTGGTCTAAAATTGTCTTTTCTTGTTGTGTCTCTGCCAGGCTTTGGTATCAGGATGATGCTGGCCTCATAAAATGATTTAGGGAGGATTCTCTCCTTTTCTATTGATTGGAATAGTTTCAGAAGGAATGGTACCCGCTCCTCCTTGTACCTCTGGTAGAATTCGGTGGTGAATCCATCTGATCCTGAACTTTTTTTGGTTGGTAGGCTTTTAATTATTGCCTCAATTTCAGAGCCTGTTATTGGTCTATTCAGTGATTGAACTTCTTCCTGGTTTAGTCTTGGGAGGGTGTATGTGTCGAGGAATTTATCCATTTCTTCTAGATTTTCTAGTTGATTTGCCTAGAGATGTTTATAATATTTTCTGATAGTAGTTTGTATTTCTGTGGGATCAGTGGTGATATCCACTTTGTCATTTTTTATTGTGTCTATTTGATTCTTTTTTCTTCTTTATTAGTCTTGCTAGCAGTGTATCAATTTTGTTGATCTTTTCAAAAAACCAGCTCCTGGATTCATTGATTTTTTTGAAGGGTTTTTTGTGTCTCTATCTCCTTCAGTTCTGCTCTGATTTTAGTTATTTCTTGCCTTCTGCTAGCTTTTGAATGTGTTTTCTCTTGCTTTTCTAGTTCTTTTAATTGTGATGTTAGGGTGTCAATTTTAGATCTTTCCTGCTGTCTCTTGTAGGCATTTAGTGCTATAAATTTCCCTCTGCACACTGCTTTGAATGCATCCCAGAGATTCTGGTATGTTGTGTCTTCTCGTTGGTTTCAAAGAACATCTTTATTTCTGCCTTCATTTCGTTATGTACCCAGTAGTCATTCAGGAGCAGGTTGTTCAGTTTCCATGTAGTTGAGCGGTTTTGAGTGAGTTTCTTAATCCTGAGTTCTAGTTTGATTCCACTGTGGTCTGAGAGACAGGTTGTTATAATTTGTTCCTTTACATTTGCTGAGTAGTGCTTTACTTCCAACTATGTGGTCAATTTTGGAATACATGTGGTGTGGTGCTGAAAAGAATGTATATTCTGTTGATTTGGGGTGGAGAGCTCTGTCGATGTCTATTAGGTCCACTTGGTGCAGAGCTGAGTTCAATTCCTGGGTATCCTTGCTAACTTTCTGTCTCGTTGATCTGTCTAATGTTGACAGTGGGTTGTTAAAGTCTCCCATTATTATTTTGTGGGAGTCTAAGTCTCTTTGTAGGTCACTCAGGACTTGCTTTATGAATCTTGGTGCTCCTGTATTGGGTGCATATATATTTAGGATAGTTAGCTCTTCTTGTTGAATTGATCTCTTTACCATTATGTAATGGCCTTCTTTGTCTCTTTTGATCTTTGTTGGTTTAAAGTCTGTTTTATTAGAGACTAGGATTGCAACCCCTGCCTTTTTTTGTTTTCCATTTTCTTGGTAGATCTTCCTCCATCCCTTTATTTTGAGCTTATGTGTGTCTCTGCACGTGAGATGGGATTCCTGAATACAGCACACTGATGGGTCTTGACTCTTTATCCAATTTGCCAGTCTGTGTCTTTTAATTGGAGCATTTAGCCCATTTACATTTAAGGTTAATATTGTTTTGTGTGAATTTGATCCTGTCATTATGATGTTAGCTGGTTGTTTTGCTCATTAGTTGATGCAGTTTCTTCCTAGGCTTGATGTTCTTTACAATTTGGCATGTTTTTGCAGTGGCTGGTATCGGTCGTTCCTTTCCATGTTTAGTGCTTCCTTCAGGAGCTCTTTTAGGGCAGGCCTGGTGGTGACAAAATCTCTCAGCATTTGCTTGTCTGTAAAGTATTTTATTTCTCCTTCACTTACGAAGCTTAGTTTGGCTGGATATGAAATTCTGGGTTGAAAATTCTTTTCTTTAAGAATGTTGAATATTGGCCCCCACTCTCTTCTGGCCTGTAGAGTTTCTACTGAGAGATCAGCTGTTAGTCTGATGGGCTTCCCTTTGTGGGTAACCCAACCTTTCTCTCTGGCTGCCCTTAACATTTTTTCCTTCATTTCAACTTTGGTGAATCTGACAATTATGTGTCTTGGAGTTGCTCTTCTCAAGGAGTATCTTTGTGGCATTCTCTGTATTTCCTGAAGTTGAATGTTGGCCTGCCTTGCTAGATTGGGGAAGTTCTCATGGGTAATATCCTGCAGAGTGTCTTCCAACTTGGTTCCATTCTCCCTGTCACTTTCAGGTACACCAATCAGACGTAGATTTGGTCTTTTCACATAGTCCCATATTTCTTGGAGGCTTTGTTCGTTTCTTTTTATTCTTTTTTCTCTAAACTTCTCGCTTCATTTCATTCATTTCGTCTTCCATCGCTGATACCTTTTCTTGTAGTTGATTGCATCGGCTATTGAGGCTTGTGCATTCATTACATAGTTCTTGTGCTGTGGTTTTCAGCTCCATCAGGTCCTTTAAGGACTTCTCTGCATTGGTTATTCTAGTTAGCCATTCACCTAATTTTTTTTTCAAGGTTTTTTAACTTCTTTGCCATTGGTTCGAACTTCCTCCTTTAGCTCGGAGTAGTTTGATCTTCTGAAGCCTTCTTCTCCCAACTCGTCAAAGTCATTCTCCATCCAGCTTTGTTCCATTGCTGGTGAGGGGCTGCGTTCCTTTGGAGGAGGAGAGGCGCTCTGCTTTTTAGAGTTTCCATTTTTTCTGCTCTGTTTTTTCCCCATCTTTGTGGTTTTATCTACCTTTGGTCTTTGATGATGGTGACATACAGATTGGTTGTTGGTGTGGATGTCCTTTCTGTTTGTTAGTTTTCCTTCTAACAGACAGGACCCTCAGCTGCAGGTCTGTTGGAGTTTGCTAGAGGTCCACTCCAGACCCTGTTTGCCTGGGTATCACCAGCGGTGGCTGCAGAACAGCGGATATTGGTGGACTGCAAATGCTGCTGCCTGATTGTTCTTCTGGAGGTTTTGTCTCAGAGGAGTACCCAGCCGTGTGAGGTGTCAGTCCGCCCCTACTGGGGGGTGCCCCCTAGTTAGACTACTTGGGGGTCAGGGACCCACTTGAGGAGGCCGTCTGCCCGTTCTCAGATCTGAAGCTGCATGCTGGGAGACTCACTACTCTCTTCAAAGCTGTCAGACCGGGACATTTAAGTCTGCAGATGTTACTGCTACCTTTTGTTTGTCTGTGCCCTGCCCCCAGAGGTGGAGCCTACAGAGGCAGGCAGGCCTCCTTGAGCTGTGGTGGGCTCCACCCAGTTCGAGCTTCCTGGCTGCTTTGTTTACCTACTCAAGCCTGGGCAATGGCAGGAGCCCCTCCCCCAGCCTCTCTGCCACCTTGTAGTTTGATCTCAGACTGCTGTGCTAGCAATTAGTGAGGCTCCATGGGCATAGGACCCTCTGAGCCATGTGTGGGATATAATCTCCTGGTGTGCCATTTGTTAAGCCCATTGGAAAAGTGCAGTATTAGGGTGGGAGTGACCTGATTTTCCAGGTACCATCTGTCACCCTTTCTTTGACTAGGAAAGGGAATTCCCTGACCCCTTGCACTTCCCCGGTGAGGAGATGCGTCACCCTGCTTCAGCTCACACACGGTGCGCTGCACCCACTGTCCTGCACCCACTTTCCGGCACTGCCCAGTGAGATGAACCCGGTACCTCAGTTGGAAATGCAGAATTCACCCATGTTCTGCGTTGCTCACGCTGGGAGCTGTAGACTGGAGCTGTTCCTATTCAGCCATCTTGGGTCTACCTCCTCTCTATCTTCTTGAGTTCAATTTTGTTTTTAGTTTCTTCGTTTGAGTGAGATCATGCAGTAGTTGTCTTTCTACGCCTGGCTTATTTCGTTTCACATCATGTTGACCATTTGTACCCATGTTGTTGTAAATGAGAGGATTTCATTCTTTTTTATGGCTTAATAATGTTCCATTGTGTATATATGCCACATTTTATCTGTTCATCTGTTGATGGACACTTAGACTGATTCCATATCTTGGTTATTGTGAATAGTGTTGCAATGAACTCAGAAGTGCATTTATCACTTACATACACTGATTTCCTTTCTTTTGGATACATACCCAGAAGTGGGATTGCTGGATAATATAATAGTTCTATTTTTAATTTTGGGGGAACCTTCATATTGTTTCCATAGTGGCTGTATTAATTTACACTCCCACCAACAATGTATGAGGGTTCCTCTTTCACTTCCTTGCCAGTATTCATTATTTTCTTTATTTTGGATAAAAGCCATTTTAACTAGAGTGAGATAATATCTCATTATGGTTTTCTTTGCATTTCTCTAATGATTAGTAACTTTCAACATTTTCTCATATACCTGCCGGCCATTTGTATGTCTTTAATAAATGCCTATTCAGAACTTTTGCCTATTTTTAAATTGGATTATTTGGGGTTTTTTTTTGTTGCAATTGCATCGTTTGAGCTCCTTATATATTCTAGTTATTAATCCCTTGTCATATGTGCAGTTTGCAAATAATTTCTTCTATTATATGGATTGTCTTTTTACGCCATTGATTGTTCTTTGCACTGTGCAAAGGCTTTTTAGCTTGGTGTGCCCATTTTTGCTTTGGTTGCCTGTGCTTTTGAGGCCTTGCTCAAAATAATCTTTGTCCAAATCGATGTCTTGGAATGTTTCCTCAAGTTTTATTCTAGTATTTTTATAGGTTCAAGTCTTAGGTTTAAATCTTTAATCTATTTTGATTTGAAACACCATTCAGAAGCTAAGGCCTGGAATCAGGGGTTTCAGGAATCTGCTTGGTTCTTTATTTTACTGCGGCTGAGCTGGTACCCAAATTGCAAGACAAAGTCCTCTGTACTCTTCCCTCTCCTTTTCCCAAGCATAAGGAGTTCTCCATGAGCTGTACTGCTTGGAATTTAGGTATGAGGGATACAGGTACTCCTTTGGCTGCTAGAGCTGGCATCACTGGGTTGCACACACCCCACGTCCACTGCATTTAACACCAGGGCAGCACCCGGGCTGGCCAAAAGACTGCCATTTTTGTGGCCTGACAGCAACACATATTTATTCCAAGATCCTGGCCACTTTAGTCACCTGGTGGTACAGCTTACCAGGACTCGGTTTCCTTAAACTGGGGCTGTGAATTCCCTTCTAGCCCAGGGTTGGTCTAAGTGCATCCTCTTTCTTTCCTGTGATGTGTTCTACTGTGAAAAAGAATCACTGGGTTCCAATGCAAAGACCCACACTCACCTTCTTCAAGTACACAGATGCTCTATCCATGTGGCACTGATGAGGAATTCAGAAAGGGTGGTGCAGACAATGCAAGACTGTCTTTCCTACCCTCTTCAATACCTCTTTTTTTTGATATTATGTTAAACCCAGGTATTGTGATCACTTACTTGATTTTTTTTGTTTTTATGAGGGTGTTTTCTAGCATATAGTTGTTCAATTTGGGGCTCCTGTTGGGCAACAATCACTGAAGGGTTCTATTCGTCCATCCTGCTCTGCCTCCTCCTTTGGAAAAATGTTTTCAGATGTTCTTTTTGGTATTACATATTGATGATACATATATATGGCGCTGCCATTTTTTCTCTAAGGATATAATTATCTTTGCTGAGAATCAGCTTGCAAAGAGAAGGCAAACTTTGTGGAATCCCCAGTAGCGATCATCAAGTTGATATGATGTATAATGATACAGAAATGAAAGTCTGCACCTTACTTAATAAGCTTTATCCTAGAAGTTGTCTAGAATAAGCAGCTTTAGGTAGTGACGGTCTTGTAAGATGTAACAAGGGGAAACAGATCCACTGGCCTTGACATATAATCATAAAAGAGAAGTAGTTCAGATGGCTTCATTGGTTAAGGAAAAAGACAAAAGAAAACCAGAATTTCAAGTGTTATTTTTAATTATCAGATAGGTGAGCTACATTCTGTGTGAAAGTTGAACTGTTTGTTGACTTTTTTGAGAGTTTGCATTATGCACACAACTGAGTAATGCAGCAGCCTCCCTTGATATCCCCTTCATTTAAATCATACTAAACTAGAATAAGCAGAACCCTTTTTTTCACTACAGCTCTAACACCTCTTAAACTAATGAGACTATCAGAAGGAAACAATTTATATTCATTATTTCTTACCTGCTGGATTTGCATGCAGTTGACTCTGACTGATCATCTTGGAAACAGTGGTCAAAGACTAGGTGAAATTGAGGACTAGTAGGATTTCTTACTAATGTCTTAAATTTAAATCACATGAAGTGTTTGGTAGATTTTTAATCCAAACATATTAACAATCATTTTAAATGTTATCAGGATTGGCACAAGAGAGTAAGGGAAAAATGAAGTAATGACCAAAACTCTTTCATATTTTCTGAAAGACATGAATGTACAGAAACAAGCAGCACAGCACATGCAAAACAGGATATATTGAAAAATAAAACCAACTTGTCATGTGATACTCCTTTTTAAAAAGATTTGAAAGAAGCCAGAGAAAAAGGCCAATTATATACTATGGAACAACTATTTGAATATCCATAGAGTTGTCGTCTGAAATCATTAAGGCCAAAAGACTGTGGAAGAGTCTTTAAATTTGTGAAAGAAAAAATGAAATGACCTAGAATTCTATATTTAGTAAAAATATGTCAGAAAATGAAGTTGAAATAATATTTTAAAAGAAAAGAAAACTGAGAGGATTCTCATTAGCAGATCTGAACTACAAAATATGCTTAAGGGAGTTTTTCAGGCTGAGGGAAATTGTAGCACAAGGAGACTTGGATTACCAGGAAGGAATGAAGAACACTAGAAATACTAAATATCTGAGAATGGACAAAAAAAATACAAAGGACCGTTTAAAGCTAAAATGACAATACAGTTTTGTGATTTTTTTCAAACATAAAAGATAACGAGTCAAATGGGAACATATTTATTGGAAGTTTTCTACATTTTATATGAAGTAGTACAATATTAACTTTAAGTAAACTGTGAAAGGTTAGGAATATATATTGTAGTCTGCAGAACAAACTCTTCGAAATAATAAAAACAGGATACAAAAAGCCAATAACTGGGGTAAAATGAAATTCCAAATAATATTCCAATGCCACTAAAGAAAGTAGGAAAGGCAGATCAGAGGAAAAAAGAACATATGGAACAAGCAGAAATTGAATAATAGAATAACAGATCTAAATCTAACCATGTCAATAACATTAAATGTTAGTGCTGTAAGTATTTTAACTAAAAGACAGTTTATTAGAGTTAAAAAAAAAAAGGGCAGGTTCAATGTTCTGATGCCTACCAGAGCTATGCTTTAAAATAGAAACAGTTTGGGGGTAAATGAATAGAAACAGTTGTGCCTCAAAGCTAGAAAGCATAAGATTGCAGTATACATAGTAGACTCAACACAATAAATTTCAAGATAAAGTATTATTGGAGGTAAAAGAAGACATTTCATGATAACAAACTAGACAGGAAGACAACAATTATAAATACGCGTATACTTAACAAAAGTGATGCATGATTTTGTAATTGTGAACTTTAATTCCAGAAATTGATAGAACAATTCTCATCTACTGATGGAACTAGAAGCAAACATCAGTAATGACACAGAAGATTTCGACATCACCATAAATCACCTTGATCTAATTGATATTTAAAGTATGCTATACCCAACAAATGCAAACTACATATTATTTTTAAGTGTACTTGGTAAATTCATCAGTATAGATCATCTTTTATAATCATAAACAAGTCTCAATAAATGTAAAAAGACTGAAACTATATAGTCTGCTCTGTCACCACAGTGGAACTTATTTAGAAACTATTAACAAAATATTATCTAGGAAAACATTAAATACAACACTTCTAAATAATTTATGGGTCAAGGAACAAATTACAGGAAAATTACAAAGCTTTCTGAACTGTATGATAGTGAATATATAACATACAAATATGTAGTTTGCAACTAAAACAGTGCTTAGGGAGAAATTCATAGCTTTAAAGAATTAAATTTAGAAGAATAAAGATACAAAATGAAAGATCTAAGTTTTCTTCCTCAAGAAGTAAGAAAACTGAAGAGCAAAGTGAAAACAAAGTAAGTAGAAGGAAGGAAATTATAAATATAAAAGGAACAATTAAGAAAACCCAAACACATGGGTCAAATTACTAATAAAAAATTAATATTAGTTCTTTATAAAGATGAACAATATTTGCAATCTTATAGCTAGAATTGGTCAAAATAAAAACAGTATACAAATCACTAATATCAAGGATGAAAAAGTTTGAACTATAGGCTTATTAAAAGTAACAAAAATATTATGAGCAGCTTTATGCCAAAATATGCAGAAACTCATATGACATGGCCAAATTTTAAAAAACAATACAAGGTTCAAAATTGACCTAAGAAGAAACAAAACGTCTGAGACCCATGTCAATTAAAAAATTAAATTGATTATCAAAAACATCTTTGAGACAATGAGACAATCGTGAGACCTCTTATCTCTACAATAATGCAAATTTAACCGTTTGAGTAATTCCATTCTATTGGCATTTCTCCAAAATGACTTTTGTTAAAATAAATCTATAAGTGGATTGACACATACTGTAGTACATGAAGATGGTATAGAAGCATCTTCCATACCATATTTACCATTTCCAGAGGCAGTAAAAATAATATAGTATAAAATATTAGTAGGACTTGAAAAACTAGTGAGCAAAAAGCAGAAAGAAACAGCATTATTAGTACCTCTGAGACAACGTAAGAGACAAAGTTTTTTCTCACGTTGTGACTCAAAAACCCTGAATAGCACAGTAGTTCATGGACTCTAGAAACCAAACTACCTTGATTTGAAACCCGACTTTCCTACTTCATAGCTGTGTAACCTTAAGCAATCTATATAGCCTCTATGTGACTCAGTTTTTATGCCCATCAATGATAAAATGGATAAAGAAAATGTGGTACATATGCACCATGGAATACTATGCAGTCGTACACAGGTAACAAGATCATGTCCTTTCCAGGGACATGGATGGAGCTGGAGGCCATTATATTTAGCAAACTAACACAGGAACAGAAAAGCAAATGCTGCATATTCTCACTTATAAATGGCAGCTAAATGATGAGAACACATGGACACATACGCTCCAACACACGCTGAAGCCTATTGGAGAGCGGAGGATGGGAAGAGGGAGAGGATCAGGAAAAACCACTAATGGGTACAAGGCTTAATACCTAGGTGATGAAATAATCTGTACAAAAAACCCCCATCACACAAGTTTACCTATGTAACAAACCTGAACATGTGCCTCTGAACTTAAATAAAAATTACAAAAATAAAATAAAATAAAATGGAGATAATATTGTCATGAAGACTAAACAATTATTTGTCAAGTGCTTGGAAATGAACCTGGCACAAAATAAACTTTTTAAGGTATTTATTAAATTTTTTGAAATGTAAATAAAAACTAGAGACTTAAATTACAATATCCAATTAATGTATTTTACAGAATGTTGTTTCAAATCTATGAAAATAGTATAAATATAATACTATAATATAAATTAACATATAACATAATATAAATTAACAATTAGCATTGGAAGTAACTATAATATCTTAGATATAATAATACTTCCTCCAAGTTCTGTTTTGGGAATTGGTCATTATTTATGCTTCATAGGTTACTTTGTGAATCAGGCCAGCCAAATATCAAATATAGCATTAAGTAATATTCATCAGTAAAACAACAACAAATACAAACAATATAATGAATATCAGGGCTGTCACTTGGTTCTCTGAAGTTCACACTGATTGATTAGTTATATTTTTTTCTCAGATAAAAATTGACCACTCTTTAGTGTTCATCACAATTTCACAAGTTTTAGAATTCATTAACATAGATTTCTTGGCATTATGATGGTACTCATATTGAACCCTTGAATTTTTAAAAAGCATGTTAAAAATCATTGGTTTTATCTCTCTCTTGCAGTGAAAAGGCTTTTCATGACAACTTCTACTATCACTTAATATGCTTTATAGTTTCGTATTGAGGTATTAGGAAGTAAAGAGACCTGAGAATTCACAGGACATTTTTGAAAGCATTACTGTAGTACGTATTTCCCTGAGTGGCTGCTTAGGTTTATTAGCTAAACAAGATTTGCCAAATTAATTTTAATACTTCAGATTTTCTAGTTATTAAGATTTCTAATCCAAAGTCAGTCCTTATGAATGTCAGAAGCACAAACTTTTAACTGCCTTAAGTCTGAATACATGTAGGTCCCATATTAAAGTTTGAAAATCGAGGTTAAAAATTAATTCTAGCTAGAAATTATAGCCATAGAGGATGAATTCAAGAAATCCCTGGTGTATTTTAATAAGTGAAAAAGGTAAGAGGATAAATACAGTATTAATTTTATGAGTTTTCTATGCTTGAGTAAACATAAAATTTGTAATTATATTTACAGGACTTGGCTGTGTTGAAAGATAAAGGATAATTACATTCATGCCTAATGGGAAAAAGTCAGCACAAATTATGCAGGTTTTGTATGTTAACAAAACTGTAATATTAGGAAATTCAATCAAATGTTAATTAATTACAAGGAAAGGTGCTATCTATGAATGTACTACAACAAGTAAATCTATATATTTTGGGAATTGAAAATATTTTCATTTTTCTCCCCATTATAATTTATTCTGTCATCATAAAATGTACCACAATTAGACTTTTACATTAAGCAGATAATTATGATATAAATAAAACTTATGCAGCTTTCTGAGATAAATAATTTAACGGTGAGCTTTCTTAGTCTTTACACAGTCCATATCACCATTACTTACATTATGAATCATGGGTTAGAGATTTTTGTCATGCAGTTTCTAATATTGTTAGTCACAAGAAAACCAATCTTTCCTCAATAAATTTTCTGTATTTATTGACGATTGTAATTACTTTTTTCTTGGTTGCATTTATATATGTAATAAACTCAATATTTAGCATAGTCAACTTACTTTTAAAAAATAAGATAAATCACTTTTCTGATACTTGGTCCTTTGAAAGACTTTAGTTAGTGTAGAACAGATATAAATGTTATATTAGAAAAGTAATTAAAATATTCAGAGAGTCTTATTCAGTCCTTCAAACTTAAACCACGGAAGACTGGTCTCTATTATTTTATTAGTGCATGTGTGTTATCTAATTAAGACACATTGAACTGTTGGATAATACTTGTAGTATCACTGCCTGTTTTGATTTATCTTGAATGTAAACAGGACAAGGTCTTCTAAATTTTAGTGATGATATGTTTGCCAGTAGTAGATATTCTACCAATGGCATTAATTCATTCAACAGATATTCTGAGTGCCAACCTATATGTGAGAAGTTAGAAAGGCAAATGAAGCCACATCACCTTGAGCTGCTTTGCTTTGAAATACAAAAATTAAAATAAGACAAAAATAAGGTCATTTGAAAGAACTGGAAATATCTTGTGCAACCTAACTGCGTGGTTGATTTGAATTACTTAAATGGATCCATATCTTTTGCATTTAGTTTTTAAATTTAAATATTCATTTGTTTCTATTCTGATTAAGCTAAATAGAAGCACTTTATGGTTAGATGGTTCAAATTTGTTCATTATTTTTATAATATATTCCTGTGAATAAGCAAAGCAGTAGATTTAGTAAAGGAGTGATGTACAAATTTTCTATTTTCTGGTTCATAAAGTAATGCTCTATATGATTTTGATATTACTGGATGTAGCTTAGGGTTTTACATATAACCAACTATTGCCAGTATTACAATAATGTTTAGTTTTGAATAAATTCCTAACATGTATATTTGGTTTTATTGTCTTATAAATACATATCTCTTTTTTTGGTTTTGATTCACTTAATGATTATGTCTAACAAAACCTGGTAGCTGATGATCATGCTCTGATGAAAGCAGCAGTTCACATGAGGCTAGAGACTTTCGACTTAGTGACTGAAACATGAATTACTTCATCCAAATTTGCCTGCCTTTATTTTCTGAATGGGTATTAGTGAGTTTTGTATGTGATAAAGGGGATTGCTTGACAACAATGTAAGTTTCTGAAATAGAAATGGACAGGCTTCCATGCTCAATAGAATTGAATTACTGAAACCAGCACATTCTATTATTGCCTTTTGGTTCTGGGTTTTTAGATTTCCCAGCTGTAACAACTGCCAGGCTAGTGTGTGACTCACTGTTGTGTGCTTCTCAACCAGTATTCTTAGGTAACTAAAAAGTCCCCAAGCACAAGCAGACAAAGTAAATTCTTAACATACATACTAATAACACACTCTCTTGCTTATTACATATCGTTTGTATATTCCTTAAAACATAATGCAAAACTTTTCAGATATGATGAAAAAGAGATAAACAAGCTATTTTACCATTTCATAATAGTTTTTGGTATACTAAAATACTTTATGAAATGACTAGAAAGTTCAAAACTGCAATTGAGAGAGGCATAGAGAAAAAAACTAGTGACTAATTTATAGATTTTCCTGAAATTCAGTCACCTCTCAATTCACTTCAATTGCCAATTTCTGATTAACTGGTTGGCAGACATCTAGGAATGTGTGAAGTATAATATAAGGTGCAAACCTTTGGCATTTCCTTAGCTGGACCTCCAACTTCCAGTCAGTTTGTAGTGGATCTTCAGTCATCCTCACTATAACGCAACCTGCAAAATGAATATTTCTGTATTTAATTTGTTTTTACATAGAACTACTTTGAGCAAAAACTAAGTCAACATGATTCTGTTTCCAAAATAGTAATTCAGTGAGTTGCTTGTTAATTGTAGTTATAGTGCAATGTAAGTATACAAATTTCTGAGAATACCCAACAACTGTTAAGAGTTCATATCAAGTTTGATGCAGTAAATCCAGGAGTTTAAAGCGCTTTTGGTTTAGAAATTGTTTAGCTTTATTTAAAAACCTTTCAAATACATTATTTAATATATAACAACCTTTATTTTCTTGCTGTCTTTCCCACTCCTCACCCACATGATTTGCTTCAATATCTATGTATTGGTCTTATTTAAGTTCTTCTTAGTTGTTATTTATTTTTTAATAATGGTATATCTATTTGGAATATGGGTAAAATAGTATAGCTATAAAAAGGAAGGAGTGGGAAATTTTGGTAGCTGGAAGAATAATCAGTTCCAATTAGAGTGTATCTAGAATATCTTTTCACCAAATGTTGTGACTTTTCTTCTGAGGGCACATTATGTTTCAGTTTGGGATGACCATGTCTTATATAATAGTTACCTTTTAATTCACACACTCTCTCAGTTGTGATTTTCAGATAATAGATTATTCTTTATTTTTGCCACTTACTTAGGCACTTATTTTTGTTTTTATTTTTTCCCACTTATTCAGGCACTTATTTTTGTCATATGTAGAACTTACAGTTTTTCACTTGAACATATTAATCATCTTGAAACCACAAGAAAAAAAACATGGATGGAAAGATAATAAATTAGAAATTTGAATAGTTTAATAAGATAAATTCTACCAATTTTTCAAGAGTATACTTTGAGAGACCAGAGATATTATATAAGATAAACACTTATTTTAAAGTAAAATATCATGTAAATTGATTTAAATAGTTCAAATGTTTTTCTGATATAGAAACTGCCAAATAATTTGATCTGGAGTAAATCTAACTTATAACAGGAATCCATCTAATATTATTTTATTTTAATTTTTTTTTTTTTTCTTAGACGAAGCCTTGCCCTGTTGCCCAGGCTGGAGTGCAGTGTTACGATCTCAGCTCACTGCAACCTCTGCCTCCCGGGTTCAAGCAATTCTCCTGCCTCAGCCTACCGAGTAGCTGGGACTACAGGCGCATGCACCATGCCCGGCTAATTTTTTGTATTTTAGTACAGACAGGGTTTCACTGTGTTGCCCAGGCTGGTCTCGAACTCCTGAGCTCAGGCAATCCACCCACCTCGACCTCCCAGTGTGCTAAGATTACATTTGTTGTAGTTTTATGACAACATCATCCTCCTGGGTTACGATTTTTCATATATTATCCATATAAGGAACGAAGGCCCTGTCTTGTTTCAGGTAATACAATTCTCCCTGTATTTCTCTGACTTTTTTTTTTTAATATTACATTTTGTCAATATTTTACAAAGTTAGTTATTGTTCATTAGAGTTATTTGTCCCTCTTTGAGTAAAACCCTATGGCTGGCATGGACAGTGTATATATTTCTAATACATGAAAGTGTACCATTATACCTCTATTGCTAGTGACATTTCTTTCTTTTAATAGATATAAGAATCTTTATTCACTAAACCAAATGACAAAGAAATCTTCATAACTAAATGAGTATGTATATCTTCACCCACTCTGCTTTGCCATGACAATTGGAAATTTTTGCCTTGTAGACTAAAGAGTATTAAAATAGAGAATATGCTATTGATTCAAGGTAATGTTATTTATATGAAGAGGAAAATTGCAATAATGATTATATGTTCACCTATTTTTTTAAGAACAATAGCTATAAAATATTGTGAATAAATATAAACTTACGTCTAACCTCTTTGAGTCTAAAATATATATACAAACTCAAATAATTTGGCATATTATTTTTATTGCTTATTAAAACAAAGTTCTGAGAAGTAAAAACACCAAGCAATTGGTACTTTTTTTTTACTTTTATAAATATTTCTGTTATATCAAAAGGAAATGAATTAAAAATTTTCATGTTATAATGACTTTTTTCTCTGTTGAGCTTCATAAGTATGAGATTACAATAATGCTTGAAAAAAGCATCCTATATTACTTTTTTCATATAAACATTATATGTATAACATATATAACAATTTTACTTGATATTATATTGTTAATTCAATATAATTTTATTTAATACTCATTGATATAATACATATATTTTAAATTATCCTCTAAATAGAATAATTTGTTTAACAATTCTCTTATTACTGAGAATCATCAAGACACCCATGTCAGATAAATAAGTTCCCAAAGACCCATCTTCTATATATTATTATGACACATAATATTAGATGTGAGTATATACCAAGATGAGTAAAGAAAGATTCATGAAAATAATATTTGGTCACTATAGAAAATTTGGAAAATACAGACGAGCATAAAAATGAAAATTGCACATAATGCTATCACTCAGTGAAACAAAGTGAATACAGCAAAAGTTTCTTTCATTGTGTCTTTCTGAAGAGATGGTTGGATAGATTGACTATAGTATATATTTATATAAATTATATATTAAGTTAAAATTTTTATTGCATAGAATTTATTCTGTATGTACTACATAAATATTATATATTACATGTATACATTTTTATATAGGCTGTTTTGAATGCTTATTTTTTCACCTAGCTTTGTAGAACTGAATACTACATTTTTAAGAAAGATCGTGTCACTTTGAGAAATTATGTAGCTTTTTGAGTTCCTATTTTCTTACAAAATTTCCTGTTTGGTTCCATATAAACTTTAAAGTAGTTTTTTCCAATTCTGTGAAGAAAGTCATTGGTAGCCTGATGGGGATGGCATTGAATCTATAAATTACCTTGGGCAGTATGGCCATTTTCACGATATTGATTCTTCCTACCCATGAGCATGGAATGTTCTTCCATTTGTTTGTATCCTCTTTTATTTCATTGAGCAGTGGTTTGTAGTTCTCCTTGAAGAGGTCCTTCACGTCCCTTGTAAGTTGGATTCCTAGGTATTTTATTCTCTTTGAAGCAATTGTGAATGGGAGTTCACTCATGATTTGGCTCTCTGTTTGTCTGTTCTTGGTGTATAAGAATGCTTGTGATTTTTGTACATTGATTTTGTATCCTGAGACTTTGCTGAAGTTGCTTATCAGCTTAAGGAGATTTTGGGCTGAGACAATGGGGTTTTCTAGATATACAATCATGTCGTCTGCAAACAGGGACAATTTGACTTCCTCTTTTCCTAATTGAATACCCTTTATTTCCTTCTTCTGACTAATTGCCCTGGCCAGAACTTCCAACACTATGTTGAATAGGAGTGGTGAGAGAAGGCATCCCTGTCTTGTGCCAGTTTTCAAAGGGAATGCTTCCAGTTTTTGCCCATTCAGTATGATATTGGCTGTGGGTTTATCATAGATAGCTCTTATTATTTTGAGATATGTCCCATCAATACCTAATTTATTGAGAGTTTTTAGCATGAAGGGTTGTTGAATTTTGTCAAAGGCCTTTTCTGCATCTATTGAGATAATCATGTGGTTTTTGTCTTTGGTTCTGTTTATATGCTGGATTACATTTATTGATTTGCGTATATTGAACCAGCTTTGCATCCCAGGGATGAAGCCCACTTGATCATGGTGGATAAGCTTTTTGATGTGCTGCTGGATTCAGTTTGCCAGTATTTTATTGAGGATTTTTGCATCAATGTTCATCAAGGATATTCATCTAAAATTCTCTTTTTTGCTTGTGTCTCTGCCCAGCTTTGGTATCAGGATGATGCTGGCCTCATAAAATGAGTTAGGGAAGATTCCCTCTTTTTCTATTGATTGGAATAGTTTCAGAAGGAATGGTACCAGTTCCTCCTGTACCTCTGGTAGAATTCGGCTGTGAATCCATCTGGTCCTGGACTCTTTTTGGTTGGTAAACTATTGATTATTGCCACAGTTTCAGCTCCTGTTATTGGTCTATTCAGTGATTCAACTTCTTCCTGGTTTAGTCTTGGGAGGGTGTATGTGTCGAGGAATTTATCCATTTCTTCTAGATTTTCTAGTTAATTTGCATAGAGGTGTTTGTAGTATTCTCTGATGGTAGTTTGTATTTCTGTGGGATCGGTGGTGATATCCCCTTTATCATTTTTTATTGCGTCTATTTGATTCTTCTCTCTCTCTTTTTTTATTAGTCTTGCTAGCGATCTATCAATTTTGTTGATCCTTTCAAAAAACCAGCTCCTGGATTAATTAATTTTTTGAAAGGTTTTTTGTGTCTCTATTTCCTTCAGTTCTGCTCTGATTTTAGTTATTTCTTGCCTTCTGCTAGCTTTTGAATGTGTTTGCCCTTGCTTTTCTAGTTATTTTAATTGTGATGTTAGGGTGTCAATTTTAGATCTTTCCTGCTTTCTCTTGTGGGCTTTTAGTGCTATAAATTTCCCTCTACACACTGCTTTGAATGTGTCCCAGAGATTCTGGTATGTTGTGTATTTGTTCTCATTGGTTTCAAAGAATATCTTTATTTCTGCCTTCATTTCGTTATGTACCCAGTAGTCATTCAGGAGCAGGTTGTTCAGTTTCCATGTAGTTGAGCAGTTTTGAGTGAGTTTCTTAATCCCGAGTTCTAGTTTGATTGCACTGTGGTCTGAGAGATAGTTTGTTATAATTTCTATTCTTTTACATTTGCTGAGGAGTGCTTTACTTCCAACTATGTGGTCAATTTTGGAATAGGTGTGGTGTGGTGCTGAAAAAAATGTATATTCTGTTGATTTTGGGTGGAGAGTTCTGTAGATGTCTATTAGGTCTGCTTGGTGCAGAGCTGAGTTCAATTCCTGGGTATCCTTGTTGACTTTCTGTCTCACTGATCTGTCTAATGTTGACAGTGGGGTGTTAAAGTCTCCCATTAAAAGTCAATCCTAAGCCAAAACAACAAAGCTGGAGGCATCATGCTACCTGACTTCAAACTATACTACAAGGCTACGGTCACCAAAACAGCATAGTACTGGTACCAAAACAGAGATATAGATCAATGGAACAGAACAGAGCCCTCAGAAATAACGCCACATATCTACAACTATCTGATCTTTGACAAACCTGAGAAAAACAAGCAATGGGGAAAGGATTCCCTATTTAATAAATGGTGCTGGGAAAACTGGCTAGCCATATGTAGAAAGCTGAAACTGTATCCCTTCCTTACACCTTATAAAAAAACTAATTCAAGATGGATTAAAGACTTAAATGTTAGACCTAAAACCATAAAAACCCTAGAAGAAAACCTAGGCATTACCATTCAGGACATAGGCAAGGGCAAGGACTTCATGTCTAAAACACCAAAAGCAATGGCAACAAAAGCCAAAATTGACAAATGGGATCTAATTAAACTAAAGAGCTTCTGCACAGCAAAAGAAACTACCATCAGAGTGAACAGGCAACCTACAAAATGGGAGAACATTTTTGCAACCTACTTATCTGACAAAGGGCTAATATCCAGA
Source organism: Gorilla gorilla gorilla (assembly GCF_029281585.2). Lineage (NCBI taxonomy): Eukaryota > Metazoa > Chordata > Mammalia > Primates > Hominidae > Gorilla > Gorilla gorilla. The sequence goes on from NC_073239.2 coordinate 63,144,868, forward strand.
ATCTACAGTGAACTCCAACAAATTTACAAGAAAAAAACAAACAACCCCATCAAAAAGTGGGCGAAGGACATGAACAGACACTTCTCAAAAGAAGACATTTATGCAGCCAAAAAACACATGAAAAAATGCTCACCATCACTGGCCATCAGAGAAATGCAAATCAAAACCACAATGAGATATCATCTCACAGCAGTTAGAATGGCAATCATTAAAAAGTCAGGAAACAACAAGTGCTGGAGAGGATGTGGAGACATAGGAACACTTTTACACTGTTGGTGGGACTGTAAACTCGTTCAACCATTGTGGAAGTCAGTGTGGCGATTCCTCAGGGATCTAGAACTAGAAATACCATTTGACCCAGCCATCCTATTACTGGGTATATACCCAAAGGGCTATAAATCATGCTGCTATAAAGACAAATGCACACATATGTTTATTGCAGCAGTATTCACAATAGCAAAGACTTGGAACCAACCCAAATGTCCAACAATGATAGACTGGATTAAGAAAATGTGGCACATATACACCATGGAATACTATGCAGCCATAAAAAATGATGAGTTCATGTCCTTTGTAGGGACATGGATGAAATTGGAAATCAGCATTCTCAGGAAACTATCACAAGGACAAAATACCAAGCACCGCATGTTCTCACTCATAGGTGGGAATTGAACAATGAGAACACATGGACACAGGAAGGGGAACATCACACTCTGGGGACTGTTGTGGGGTGGAGCTGGGGGGAGGGATAGCATTGGGAGATATACCTAATGCTAGATGACGAGTTAGTGGGTGCAGCGTACTGGAATGGCACATGTATACATATGTAACTAACCTGCACAATGTGCACATGTACCCTAAAACTTAAATTATAATAATACAAAAAATAAAAAATAAAATAAAATAAAATAAATTTCCTGTTTGGACACATCTTTGAGAGAGTCTTTTTTTTTTAAATTATACTTAAATTCTGGGGTACATGTGCAGAATGTGCAGTTTTGTTACATAGGTGTACACATGCCATGGTGGTTTGCTACACGTATCAATCTGTCACCTACATTAGGTATTTCTCCTATTGCTATCCCTCCCCTAGCCCCTGCCCCCCAACAGGTCCCAGTGTGTGATGATCCTCTCCCTGTGACCATGTGTTCTCATAGTCCAACTCCCACTTATGAGTGAGAACATGTGGTGTTTGGTTTTCGATTCTTATGTTAGTTTGCTGAGAATGATGGTTTCCAGCTTCATCCATGTCCCTGCAAAGGACATGAACTCATCCTTTTTGTGGCTTCATAGTATTCCATAGTGTATTGTGCCACATTTTCTTTATCCAGTCTATCATTGATGGGCATTTGGGTTGGTTTCAAGTCTTTGCTATTGTGAAAAGTGCCTCAGTAAACATATGTGTGCATGTATCTTTATAGTAGAATGATTTATAATCCTTTGGGTATATACCCAGTAATGGGATTCCTGGGTCAAATGGTATTTTTGGTTCTAGATCCTTGAGGAATGGCCACACTGTCTTCCACAATGGTTGAACGAATTTACACTCCCACCAACAGTGTAAAAACCTTCCTATTTCTCCACATTCTTTCCAGCATCTGTTGTTTCCTGACTTATTAATGATTGCCATTCTAACTGGCATGAGATGGTATCTAATTGTGGTTTTGATTTGCATTTCTCTAATGACCAGTGATGATGAGCTTTTTTCATATGTTTGTTGGCTGCGTAAGTGTCGTCTTTTGAGACGTGTCTGTTCATATCCTTCACCCACATTTTGATGGGGTTGAGATTCATTCTTTCCTTAGACAGAGAAGGGTCTTGTTGTATCCATCTTACAGATATGACTTACTGATTTATGTTCTCTAAACATAAACCTGAGGGGTCTCTTCCCACCAGCCTTTTCTATTACATTTCTCATTGAATTTCTTAATCTATTATAATTTGAGATAGAATATGAGAATACTTCCTCTTTGAGCTTTTAGTTTATAACATAGAACATACCCATATAGTCAAGTAGTAAGTGACTAATTTAGAGTTAACAATACAGAACTTCTAAATAATGGGATTATTCTTGATACACAACTAAATCCTTTATTAACATTTTCCCAGTCAACTCCTTGTTATGACACTGTATTAAACCACATAATTGCTTTTTTCTAAAGATACTTTTGATGATGCTTTGTCAGTTCTTCCTATATGGTTCAGAAGAGCTCTGAAGCTTAATTATAGGAAAACATTTCCAGTTCAATTTAAAAGGTGAAAGAGATAAATCACAATTTTTAAATATATAGCTTTTAGAAGAGGTACTGTCAGAAAAGTAAAAGCACATTTATAATTTGGCAAATTTATGACTCCTGCATTAAATAAGCCAATATAGTGAGAAGAGCTAGATGCCCTTTGGATGTCAGAAAGTCAAAAATAAGTAGAAGAAGCATCTGCATACACCTGAAGTTTCCCTCTCCTTGTGATCTTTGGAAGAAATGATAATCTGACATAAACCATTCCAGAAAATGCTAGGTGGTTGTATTTTTCACATAACGTCATGCTTAACTAAATATTGTTAAGCAGACCCACAAAAACAATGTAATAAAGAGCTGAACTTTAAAAAAAGGAAAGCAAAATCATTAATATATTTCTCTGAAAAAAAATTTGGTGAGAAATAGCTCATCTTTTTGTTATGTAATGATAGTGGTAATTTCTTTACTTGGTGTTTGTTATAATGACATTTTATGAAAACATCTATAGAGAGAACATCTTGAATTATAAATAAATAATTTTGATTGGATCTACTTTAAAGACTAAAGGGTGAAGAGAATCAAAATCTGGGCCATTCCACAGTAAAACCAGAAAGGAGTGTTGATACTAAGAGAGCACAGCCATAGTACAGTGGGGAGACAATAACAGAATGACCGTAGTGGCTGGTCTAGCAGAAATGCATTAGGTATGACATTGCCATGGAGAAAAAAATAATAATTCACACTAGAAAAAAAATATTAAACTACTTTACCTGTTTGGAGAAAAGGCCAGTTTGAGTTTATTTAAGAGCCTGCAAAAAATGTGGTAGGCTGAATAATGCCCTAGCCCCAGCCTCGAAGGTGTTCACACCCTAACCCTTGAAATCAGTCATATTACATGGCAAAAGGGACTTTGAACATGTAATTAAGGTTACTGACATTAAAATAGAGAAATTATCCAATATTACTTAGATGGGCCCAATATGATTATCAAATCCCTTTAAAACAGACAACTTTCCCAGGCTGGAGACAGATGTTGAGATGCGATGAGAAATCAGGGGAAGCCAGAGTAATTCCGAGCTGGATTTTTCAGTGTGCCATGGCTGCCTCTAAGATGTACAGGCTCATGTTCAAGAATCAAAGAGAAGCCTTTAGAAATCACTGCCATCCACCAGCAGACAGGCAGCAGAGAAATGGGGATGTCAGCCCTGCAATCACAAGGAACTGGATTCTGCCAACAACCTGAATGAACTCGGAAGTATATGCTTCCCAGATCCGGCCAACAAAAAGCATAGCCACCAACATCTTAATCTCACCTTTAGAAAACCCATAGTAGGGAAATCAACAGACCCAGCCTGGATTGCTGATGTACAAAATTATGAGATCTTAAATTGGTGTTGTCTTAAGCCACTAAGTTTGTGGTAATGTGATGTAACAGTTAATAAAAAACTGAAAAAGAAAGCAAGCCAATATTTACTAGCAATGACTGAGAAATAAGTGGGTGTTTGGAGACATTATTGTTAACTCTTTGGTTTTTATATTATTATAGGCACACAAAAGTTTTCCGTATTTAAAACTATTATCTTTGGCATTCATGTCTCAGAAGTTCACGCCACTTTCCATTGGCAGGAATATATAATATGTAAAAGTGAAGGGAAACAGGTGGTATATTAAATGCTTCTTTTTCCGTAACATCTAATGTAGAAATTTATAATTTTCATTACTATCATGTAGCAAGATCCATATAAAAAGGATATAAAACTGTCATTATTTACAGATAACATGACTATGTATATACATATTTCAAAATACATATAAAACAGAATTAATACAACATTTATATAAAATTGAGCAAGTTTCTAAATTATAGATCATATGAAAAAATTCACCTATATACTTTTATATATGATCACAAATATTATTTTAAATATTGTGGTATTTACCATAGACTTAAGAAATATAAAATACCTAGAAATGAACCTAACAAAAATATGTAAGACTTCTACTCAGGAAGATGACAAAACAATATTGAAAGTGATTAAAATAAATCATTTTGGTTTGGAATACTCTTAATTGTAAAGATTCTAATTCTATCCAAATTGATCTATAGATTTCAGGCAATACCAATAGAAATATGAGTGTGTTTATATATACAAGCTGACTCTAAAATGTATGTAGAAATATAAAAGCACAAGGGTAGCCAAGATGAATCTTGAAGAAAAAGATAAAATAAATTGGAGGACATATGCTATTAAATATTGTGATATAAGAAATATATATTTAGTATTTTCCCCCTGTTCGTGGCACATAGTTTCTAAAAGCCTTGTAGATAGGAGCACAAGGAAAATCTTTTGTTGTGGTATGTGGTCTTTGACCCTAGTTTCTGACACAGAGCTCCTAAGACCTTTGAAGTTCCCTGAATGTTAGGAGCCTCTGGGCTCCTAAATCTCTTGGAATTTCCTAGGTGATAAAAGCATCTTATTATTATTATTATTATACTTTAAGTTCTGGGATACATGTGCAGAACGTGCAGGCTTGTTACATAAGTATACACGTGCCATGGTAGTTTGCTGCACCCATCAACCCGTCATCTACATTAGGTATTTCTCCTAATGCTATCCCCCTCCAGCCTCACCCCCGCCACAGGCCCTGGTATGTAATGCTGCGCCCCCTCCGTGTCCATGTGCTCTCATTATTCAACTCCCACTTATGAGTGAGAACATGCAGTGCTTGGTTTTCTGTTCTTATGTTAGTTAGTTCCCTGCAAAGGAAATGAACTCATCCTTTTTTATGGCTGCATAGTATTCCATGATGTATATGTGCCACGTTTTCTGTGACTTTTTGTAACTTGGTAACTTATTTCTTTTATTGCTAATAATATTCAATTCTATGAATATGCCAGTTTGTTAATCCATTTTCTTACTGAAGAACATCTTCACTGTTTTCTGTTCTTGGTGGTTATGAATTAAGGTGCTATAATCATTTGTGAGAAGGTTTTTGTATAGATGTAACTTTTCAACTCAACTGGGTAAATAACGTAAGAGTACAGTTCCTGATCATATGGTATATTAGTTTCCTGGGGCTACTAGAAAGTACCATAAACTGAGTAAATTAAACAACAGAAATTTATTGTATCACAATTCTGGAGGCTAGAAGTGTGAGATCTTAGTGTTAGTAGAGTTCCTTCTAACAGCAGGAAAAGTCCATTCCATAAAAAATACATTGCATGCCTTCGCCTTAGTGTTAAGTTGTTCATTGCCCATCTTTGGCACTCCTTGGTTTGTGGAGGCATCACCCTGAGCCTTCATTTCCACATGGTGTTCTCCCTGTACGCATATATATGTTCAAATATCTCCTTATTGTAAGGATGCCAGTCAATTCAGGGAACCACCCTGATGGAGTGTGACCCAATTTAGCTAATTACATCTGCAGTGGGACTATCCAAATAAGGCACGCTATCTTCCAAAGTGGCTATCCAATTTTGCACTCCCATAAGCAATAAATAATAGTGCCAGTATTTGATAGTGTCAGGTTTTTTTGGCTTTTAGCCATTCTAATAAGTGTACAGTAGTATCTTATTGTTATTTTTACTTGCAGTTCACTGATGATATATGGTGTTGGACATTGTTTAATATGCTTACTTACCATCTGTATTTCTTGGTGGGAAAGCTGTAAAATTTTTTTGCCCAGTTTTAAATTTGGTCATTTGTTTCTTATGGTTGAGGTTTATGAGTTCTTTGTACATTTTAGATACAAGTCCTTTATCAGTTATACGTTTTGCACTTATTTTCTCCCAATCTGTGGCATGTCTTTTTATTCTCTTAACAGTTTCTTTCACAAAGCAGAAATTTTTAATTTTAATAAAGTCTAATGTCACTTTTTTTGTTTCACGCATCATGGTTTTGTCATTGTATCTAACGCTGTTAGTTTGTAACTCATTTTTAAGACTGACACTTTGTTTAATCTAGTATGGGCTGTGTCTGGATATTTTGTTATTTATCTACTTTACCTTGTATATATTATCCCTAGTGTTTGGTACAAAATAGGCATGCACTAAATATGCATTAAATAAATTAATTACTGAAAAGGATAGTGGATAAAGAATTGAATAAATAAGCAATTGAAAATGTGTGATTAGGCTCTAGTTTTACTTTTGTATTTTTAGGGCCAAAAATACAAATTTTTTTGCAATAGCACTTTGTAAAATGCATTGGGAAGCTTGTAGATGTTTGAGTTTGCCTCCCATTTTGTAAATATACTCATGTTTAGTTTTGATCTCCTCTAAATTATTAAATCCTTCCAGTTTACAGATATATTCCAGAGAAATTTAATAAATTCTTCCAGATATATAAGCTACTTAGAAATGTATTTCTCATGCATTTTGATGCTTCCTGATATATGCAGAATCCTGAAATCTCAAAATATATTAACAATTTTTACAGATGCTAGAATTTTTAACATGTTTTATAATTTTAAAATACTATAAAGTTGATGAAAATACTATTATTTTCCAATAGATAATGAGTTTTTATACTTGTATGTGTATTTTCCATCTTGGGAATACATTTCATATAACACAAATGAAAAATATTACCGGATACTGCTGAGTAAACAGAAAGACATCAATATGTATTATGAACTCAGTTTGTGAACTTATTAATAGCTGTCATGGTATAGCACAGAAATAAATTGTGATTGTTAGTCATTATATTTTAACTAAAGGGCTTCCTGAGTTAACTATTTGTTTCTAAAATTATTAGGACTGCTTCTTTTCTTTTTGAAACCCCAAAGATCAAATACATGGGGCATTCTTATCAGTCATTTACTATATGGTTACATTTCTTTTACTATATTTAATACAAGAAACCACAGCCTTGCTCATTTAACTTTTCTTTCTTTTATGTTTTTCTTCTTTTTGTCAGTCTTAGGCTTTTACATCAGTGTGCCGCTGAGAAAAGAAATTGGAAAATTTGTAATCTAACAATGTTTTTGTAAAATTCTTCTGTTCATCTAATTTTATAAATTATTATAATTATATTTACATTCTTAAGATCTATCACAAATTGAGTCTGTCAGAGTGAAAGAAAGATTTTCCTCATTTCTAATTATAAATTTAACTTTAACAGGGGCTGTAATTTCACTCTTTAATTCTAGCTTATAATAGTATACAATTTCTATCACATTTCCTGACTACAGATAAAGTCCAATTTCTCTTTGTAATTATATGTTCATTTAACATAAATTTTCAAGCATTTACACAGGATTATGGAGAAATCAAAGATGCCAAATTTGTCATATTCATCATAAGGTGTTTTAGTTACATAAACTATGATGTAACTAAATTGCTTCTTGACAATAGAGTTCATGTAATACACAGGAAGCACATTATTGGATTTTTTTTTGTGAATGCACATACAGGAGTTCAGTAGAGGAGAAAATATACATAATATGCAATTTTAACACAAAACTACCAATGTGAATACAGTGAAGCAAGTAATTGTTTTGAACTTAAGGAGATTTTCAGAAAAGGTTGTTATTTGATCAGAGCCGTAATAAATGGGTACAATTTCAAGATATGGAAATGGAAGTGAAAGAAATGAGTAAAGAAAGGCTTACAGGAAAAACCATGAGGCTGGGACGGGTGATACATTCATTTCTGCTTATGTACATGAAAAAGGAACATTTTAAAATAAGATTGTAAAACTTTAGTTATATTAACACTGATCAATTTGGTTAAACTCAGACAAAATGAGTTTAAATTTTATTGTGGGGATAAATATAAAACTGGAAATATCTGAACACAGAATTTGCATTATAAGATGAGTGTTGCAATCAATGGAATCTGGCAATGAAAGCAAAAGTGAATTGAAAAAGGAAAGTACAAACAACTATTGGGATACTAGGGAAGGAGGTCCTACAATAATAGTTGAGAATAGAATTATAAGTTTGGAACAAGCTAAAGGCAATGAGCATTTAAAAAATGAAACCACAAATGTACAATATTGTCAAGATCTAATCCACTGACTTTTGTGACCACGTCTTTTGTACATAAGGAAGTGAAAGAGTAAAAAATAATCTAGAAATTCTGAACATACATAATGATAGTATATACAATAAAGAAGGTAGGGGTTGGAATCAAGGGTTTGGTAGATAAGGGAAGTGGCTACAAATGCTAGCAGATTTCCTTGGCCAAGTTACATTTTAATTTTCTTATTTATTATTACTTCTTAACAGAGCTTTGATGATTAAATGAGGAGATATCCATTAAGCACTCAGCATGGTGCCTAAAATAAGTTCAATAAAGGTTATATATTATTTATTATTAATAGTAGTATTGAATAGAGATCAAGCAACATTGCTAACAAGTTTAGCTTTGAATATATTAAGTATGATATTTTACAAAAAATTCCAAGTGAATATGTGGAGTAGGAAATTTGATGTTTGCCTTTAAGCTCAAGAGAGACTTTAATCTTTAGATGTACATTTAAAAGCCATCAGCATAGAATTAGTAGGTGAAACCATCAAAAGTAGAAGTCAATAACATTTCATTATTTAAACATGTTTCTAATCCTGCATTGATTTTTCGATATACATTGAAAAATTTAATGAAATTATCAGAAAAACTTCAAATATTAAAATTAATGAAGAAACTCGCTAATTAGATTTTAAAAATTCAATAAAATGTTAAATTTACCAGGAAGAAAAATTTAAATATTACAATTAATATAAAGAACAAAATTCACACACCTATAGTGAACTCATTCTTGACAAAAATGACAAGAACGTACACTGGGAAAAAGACAGTCTCTTCAATAAATGGTGTTGGGAAAACTGGATATCTATATGCAGAAGAATGAAACTAGAACCCTATCTCTCACCATACACAAAAATTAAATCAGAATGGATTAAAATCTTAAGTCTAAGACCTCAAACTATAAAACTACTTCAGGAAAACAATGTGGAAACTCTCTAGGACACTGGCCTGGGCTAGAGATTTTTGAGCAATACCCCACCAACACAGACAACCAAAGCAGAAATGGACAAATGGGATTACATCAAGTTAAAAAGCTTCTGCATAACAAAGGAAACAATCAACAAAGCAAAGAGACAACCCACAGAGTAATAAGAAATATTTGCAAACTACCTATCTGATAAGGAATTAATTACTAAAATATATAAGAAGCTGAAACATCTCACTAGGAAAAAATTTAATAATCCGATCAAAATAATGGGCAAAAGATTTAAATAGACGTTTCTCAAAAGAAGACATACAAATGACAGGCATATGAAATGGTGCTCAACATCACTGATTATCAGAGAAATGCAAATCAAAACTACAATTAGATGTCATCTCTCTCAGTTAAAATGGCTTATATCCAAAAGACAGGCAATAATAAATGCTAGTGAGGATGTGGAGAAGAGGGAACCCTAGTACACTGTTGGTCAGCATTTAAATTAGTACAATTACTATGGAGAAGAGTTTGTAAGTTCCTCAAAAAAACTAAAAATTGAGCTGCTGTATGATCCAGCAGTCCTACTGCTGGGTATATACCCAAAAGAAAGGAAATCAATATATTAAGGAGATATTTGCACTCCTATATTTGTTGCAGCACTATTCACAATAGCCAGGAATTAGAAGAAACCTAAGTGTTCATCAACAGATAAATGGTTAAAGAAAATGTGGTACATATACACAGTGGAGTACTATTCAGCCATTAAAAAATGAGGTCCTGTCATTTAAAACAACATGGATAGAACTGGCGATCATGATGTTACATGAAATATGCCAGGCACAGAAAGATAAACATCACGTGTTCTCACTTATTTGTGGGATATAAACATCAAAACAAATGAACTCATGGACATAGCATGTAGAAGAATGGTTGCCAGAGGCTAGGAAGGATACTGGCAGGCCTGGGGGCAGGTGGGGATTGTTAATGGGTACAAAAAAATACAGAAAGAATGAGTAAGTTCTAGTATTTGATATCACAATGGGGTGACTATAGTCAATAAAAACTTAATTGTACATTTTAAAATAACTAAAAGAGTATAATTGGATTGTTCATAACATAAAGGATAAATGTTTGAGGATACCCCATTCACCATGATGTAATCCCATTTGTCAGTTTTTGCTTTCATTGTTTGTGCTGCTGGGTTATTGTTCAAAAAGCTGTAGCCCAGACCAATGTCTTGAAGAGTTTCCCCAGTGTATTCCTGAAGTAGTTTCATAGTTTGAGGTCTTAGATTTAAGACTTCAATCCATTTTTATCTGAATATTGTATATGGTGAGAGATAGTATTTTAGTTTCATTCTTCTGCATATGGATATCCAGCACCATTTATTAAAGTGACTGTCTTTTCCCCAGTGTATGGTCTCATCACTTTTGTCAAAAATGAGTTTACTGTAGGTGTGTGAATTTGTTCCTGTGGTCTGTATTCTGTTCCATTGTTCTATGTGTCTGATTTTATACCAGTCCCATGCTGTTTTGATTACTATAGCTCTGTAGTAAAATTTGAGGTCAGGTAATGTGGTTCCTCCATTTTTGTTCTTTTTGCTTAGGGCAGCTTTGTGTATTCTGGGCGTTTAGTGGTTCCATATGCATTTCAGGATTTTTTTTTTGTTTCTGTGAATAATGTCATTGGTATTTTAACAGGAATTGCACTGAATCGTTAGACTCTTTTGGGTAGTATAAATATATTAACAATATTGATTGAATCCATTAACATGGAATATTTTTCCATTTGTTGATAGGATGTATCACATTGATTAATTTGCATATGTTGAACCATCCTTGCAGTCCAGGGATAGCTCCTATGTGGTCATGATTATTAACTTTCTAATGTATTCTTAAATTCTGATTGCTAGTCTTTTGTTGAGGATATTTGCACCAATTTTCATCATAAATATTGGCCTGCAATTTTCTTTGTTTGATGTGTCTATTTCTATTCTTGCTGACTTCACCCCTTTATCATTACATAGTGACCTTCTTTGTCTCTTCTTATAGCTTTTTTTCATGTAATCTATTTTGTCTGATAAAAACACAGATACTCCTGCATTTTTTCGGTTTCCATTTGCATTGAACGTATTTTTCCATTCCTTTATTTCTGCTTAGACGTCATGGGCTACCATCAGCTGACCCATCTTACTGTGGTGAAACCTGTTATCTCTTATTGTCTCACTTGATATGACACATATCTACTAGCTCCCACATTTCACATGGCCAAAAGGGAAAAAAATACTTTAATTTGCAATTTTTTAAGGCTTACACATTTACTTTGCATTTAATGCAAAGATAGAGTTTCCAAAAACGTAAGAACATAAGCCTGAGAAACCTGAACACTTTATGCCTGATATATACATATATATAAAATTTTAATTGTATATACATATATATGTATATATCATGCATATATATATATATATATATATATATATATATATATATATATATATACCTTGTTTTTTTGTTGCTGCTTTTTTAAATACAAGGGGCTGGGTAATTTTTATTCTTTTACTTACCAGCATCTTCCACAGTGACAAATGCTAGTTGAATTATACTCACAGTAGTTTGAATTCTAATCAAACTAATCAAAATTAGTTCATGCATTTAAGTAACAATTCTAAAGATGGTGAGGATTTTCCTCTCATTATTAAAATGTTTCTGTCCCAGAAAATGAGAAATGAGTTTCTGGTATTATGAAACCTTTTTGTTTCAAGTGTTCTCCTCTATAATTACAGTGATTCATTACATATTTACTTCCATTTGCATTTGTCAGTAAATGGAAGACTTACTGAGTTCTTGTGATATGTGAGTTAACCAAGCCTTAGACGTGCATGATAAGTTTATTTTTAATTTACACATTTGTAGGTAACATTCTGTGCATTTCTCCCTCCTAGTATTTGTAGACACGGTTATGGTATCTACTGGTTCTTATTTAATAAGATAATATGATAATTGCTACTTTAACTACTTGGCACAATTTGGCATTTCCGAGCTATTTATACTATCATTTGGGGGAAATAACAAAAATTTGGCTAAAATATGTTTAATTTGCATTTCTCCTTGACATTAAAGAAGGTTATAGTTTTATCTGTACTACCTTAGAATATTTTCTTTTTTCTGTTCTCACAAATGAAGTAGACCTTTTTTGATACCTTCCTTTAAAAATTCAAATTAGTTAACAAACAGTAGTTCAAAAGTTAGATACTGAATCCTTGCTACTCTTTCTATTCTTTGCTCTGGAATATGAAAAAATTTCTCCAAATGGAATTCTGTACTATCTCCCAGCTGCTTATAAAAATTATGTCTATGCTTCTAAAAGTTCAAAACTATTCTCTTTCTGAAATATCTTTCTAACTTTTTTAAAGGCTTACACATTTACTTTGCATTTAATGAAAAGACTGAGTTTCCAAAAAAGTAAACTTGAGAAACTGTTTAGGTTGAAACTAAAATTTACTTAAAATTCTCTTATTTATTTATTCTCCAGACTAATAGGAAATGTTCTGTTAGGCAGAAGGAAGAAAATAAAAATAAAAAACAGAAGCGTATTTATCCACAAAAGTCAAGACAAGAAAGTGTTTTAAGGAGAATGTTGTCACCTGTGTCCAATACTACTGAGAAATCGAGCAGAAGGTCAATCTTTAATGGCCATGATTTGGCAAAATGGAAGAGTTGTTAGTGACCTTGCAAAGAGCAGTTTCAGAGGAACAGAAGCATAATCAGAGTGAGTGAGAAGAAATAAGTGAATCACTGAATACAGACAGTCCCTTGGGTCAGTGGAGCAAGTGGAGTCAAGGGAGTTTGCTTTTGTTTTTGTTTTCTTTGTTTGTTTGCTTGCTTGTTTTAATAAAAGACAAGCCAAAATCGGCTCTAGTTTTGGATCATATGTGCCATCCTTGTCTGTATCACACTGAAAAGAACACAAGGACCTCAAAGAAATTGGTTGCAACTGGACTCTGCTGTTAAATCTGTCATCTTAATTATGATACATTAATTATAATGATTATATATTATTATAATTATGTATTATGATTATTATTATGATTAATTAATTGTATCTTAATTATGATACATTCCCTTAATCTCATGTAAAATGACAGGGTTAAATGTCTATATTCAACATTTAATGAACCTCCACATTGACATCATTTGAGATTTTGAAATTAGATGTCCCAACTCACAACTCTGTCAGTTACTTTATTTTACTAAATCTCAAGAGGTTTTAGGACCTTTGCTGAAGTGAGGCAGGAGGTAAGAGAATGGAAGTTTTGAGAAAAAAACATTTTATATAAGACTGATGTAAATAGGTTTCCTCAAGTGAACTTTCGGGTTAAAGGATGTAAACACTAGGGCTACTGAATACAGATGGCAAATTACTCACTCAAAATAATGAACACTTTGCTTGGCAACATGTACTGAATGAATCTCTTTAAATCATATAATAGTTAATACAGATTATAATTATTAAAATATGTATTAATAGCAACATGTTTTTCCTCTATGAACTTATGTATGTTTGATTACTAGTGTGGCTGATATTTTTCTGTACATGAACCATCTATTGTCCTCCATGTAAAAATTAAAGATTCATATTATTTGTCCATTCCTTTAGGGTTTTAACGTTTTCCTTACTTATTTAATGAGGTCTTAATATGCAAAGGCTATTTGCTGAGCTGTCCTCTCAAATTGCTTTGAGATAATTATCTATTAACAATGGGCTGTTGCTTTTAATGAATAGGTACTCATTAAGATGATGTACAAGCACCATACAATGTTTCTTCTACGAAACAGAGAAATTTCTTTCAGATCTGAAAAATAAGAAAAATTGTGCAGCCTCTGAATGGTCGATATATTTTTATCTACTGGATATGAATACTGAAGCAGATTGATTACTCTCATTTCTTTAAGAAGCTAAGAGTTTAACTTATGGACTACCATTAGTTATTGCATAGAATATTATGGCATTTTTCTTCTAATTTTTAGGATTAGCATATTTTCCATTAACTTCAACCTTTCAATTTGTTACTCATTACCTGTTGTAATAATATGCATATTTCTATAAGTCATCTCCAATCCTGTTTTGAAGCAATGAAGGGTATAACAAAAACTGTAATAAACTAAACAAACCATTTAATAACTTTATTCACTAGTTACTGCTGAAACTTTTTCTCATTTAAATTTTTTTTTAATCTTATAATGAGTTATATTTTAGGTATCAGTTTTGCTCTATGATATTTTCCATTCTTTTTCAAGCTTAGAAAGTACAATAAATCAAATGAGCCCTGACCATTTAACATGCATAGATAAAAAGATGAGAGAATACAAAATGGGCCTAAGGTTTTTCCATTCTGTACTGCCTTTCTACTTGCAGTAACTTAAAATATGCCTAGATCATAATACTCTTGAACTTTACTCCATATGAATGCACAGTGTCTTTGAAATCGTGGGATTTGGCAGTTAATGAAAACATGGTTATAAGTAATGAAAAACCCAACCAATATCAGCCTAAACAAATAGATTTTTTTCTCAACCTAAAATAACTGAGTATTTGACATATTTGTGAAATTTTTTGGCCTTTCCCTCATAGCTGCAAGATGGTTGTTGCCACATCTCCAAATACAAAATCTACATTCCAGAAAGGAATAAGTAGAGTGACAGAGTAGTACCAGCAGACTTCTGCTTGAATCTCAATGGACAGAACTCTTTTACATGGTCACCTTGAGCTAAGAGACAAGTGTTGTCTTCTTTAGTCACATAGTGGAGTTGAGTACGACAAAGCAGGGATGCTAATGACAGTCAAATGATTATTCTTTAATATTTGTATGTGAAGCCACTTTCTAAATCTAAGTTAATTACCCCTTCTCAATCAGATTATAAACTCATTTAGGATTGGTTCTATTCCTTTTTGTTTTTCTCTGTAAGAATATCTAGCAAAACGCATAGAATTAATATTTTTAAATTATCTATTTAAATTTTCAGGATAAAAATAACTACATTATTGGTTTTTGTTAAGCCTACACTCTAATAGGGAGTCATAACCTAATTTTATAAAATCTCTTCATGGTAGCAGTGTTTGCTACCTGCATTGTAACTACAAAATTATTTCCCTCAATAGATGAGAATGGGGTCATATCTAGGTCCCACACCAAGCTTATTGTTTTAGAGCTGTGTAGAAAATTAGATTACCGGTTGCATTAGTTTCCATTGCTTAGTAACAAATTACTCCAATTTACCAGCTTAAAATAACACCAATTCATTATCTCAGTTTCTATGGGCCAGGACTCTGGATACGAATAGCTAGGTCCTCTGCTCTGGGTCTCACTGTGCTGAAATCAAGGTGTCAGGCAGGGCTATAACCCCATCTTGTTATAGTACCCTGGACCTCTAGTTTTTTGGCTCTCGTGTAGACATTAGCACTAAGCCAAAGAAATGTTTCTCAGGCAAGGCTTAATAGGCATACGGCTGGAGCAATGCAAGAGAGCAGCATTACAGGAAAGGGATCCCGGTGCTAGCTCCCGGAAAGGCTAGGCTCTTGTCATTTTAAGGAAGCTGAGGCGGGGGAAAAGAGCCACATGTGCATGTTTACGTGGGTTCTTCTCTGTGCCTGTGTTGTGAGGCTTCACTCCCTAAAGTGCGTCCCATGCACAGAAAAAGGATAAAGCCTAGGGTGGATAAAGCCCCGCCTTAGGTGGGCTCAGTATTACAATAAGATTATAATGAGAAGTAAGTCAGTCCTGGAGTTCTCGTCCCCTGCCAGCCAGATCTGGTCAGGTTTTTATCAGGAAAACCAGAGTCCCGATTCAGCAACCTGGAAGACATGACTCAAGGAGATTAACGGTTAGGTTCTTCCTTTTATAGTTAGAAATTCGGCTTGGTCAGCTAAATTGGGAAGGCGGCTTTCTGCTACGTGGCTTAGGTCAGCTTAAGAGAGGCAAGAAGGTAGGGCAGAGAATATGCCCGGACATGTGAGACCTATTGGGATTCTGATCATCATGTCTCTTGTCTGCCAGGACCGACTCTTATCCCTACAGTGTTACTGGTTGTTGGTAGAATTCCGCTACTTTTTGGTAGAATTCCACTCCTTATAGTCATAGCTCTAAAGTTCCAGTGTTGTTGCCGGCTGTTGAGCAGAAACCAAACATCCATCCTTGCCACATGGTCTGCTCTTGAAGAAGAAATTCACTTCTTCCAGGACAGAAGTAGCACATCTCTCCTGCTTTTGTGCATCATCTCTCATTTTTGGAATCCCTCCACTGCTTCTAGTCTCCTTTTAAATGGCTAATTTGATTACCTCAGCTCCACTCAGGATAATCTCCCTTTTTAGTAAATTATAGTCAACTGATTAGAAGTCTTAATTACCTCTGCAAAATCCGTTCTCCCTTGGCAGATAACTGAATCACGGAGTGTATCCTACCTGTGGTATCCTATTCAGAGACCTGATTCACACTGAAAGGCAGTGAGTTATACATGAGCACTAGAGGCTGGCGCCATAATTGTGGGTGCCCTCTTAGAATTCTGCCTAATATACTAATAAACTTTAATGCTGTTTTTAAGAACTGATTATGAAGCACAGAGTTAGAAAAAGTTTAAAAATGTGACAATTATGTCTGAGGATCTAGGGAAGTTTCTCAGCTAATTTAAGGATTTATTTGGACATGAAATGTTTTTAAGTGTGATGAGATCAATTTTATTAAAATCAGACCAACTCCATTGTCAATATTTTTAACCACTATAAACCAGTTTTTCCATACCATGTGAAAACAGCATGGTCCCTCTCACATAAAAATTGTTCAGTAAATATTACCTAAAATTATTCTCTTTACTGATGGATTAAAATATGTTTTCTATTTGGCACCATTGCATGTTTTTGAATGTTGGATGACTAGCATTTTGTTAATGCAGTGATTAAGTACAGCCATACTGCGTGGGTGAAAATGAGCTTTGCGGAGAACTGCAAAATTGTTTGACTTCTTGTACTTTGAAGAGTGTCAAGAGAAATCGAGCTGATTACAAATTGACTAGGATTGAAAAAATTTTATGCTAAAAATGATTTTTTCAGAGAAATCTTATGAATCATTCCTTAGTGTTTTTTTAGGACATTCTGCTGTTTTAGCAATCACACTTATTCTCAGGAATCTCCTCTGCTCTTGTGAACTTTCATTATATGACACTAATTTCATCAGTTAAGAAGAGATGCAGGCAAAAAATTGGGATGTCATTTGGGAGAATATACCTGTCTTGTGTTTTGATGGTACCTATGGTCTTTACAAGCATCTATGCAGAAAGAAAAAGAAACAGCTTATTAGTTATGATGAAAAAAGTTATAATCTTGCTATTCATCCTGACTCTGCCCCAACTACCCCTGACAAATTAGACAAATCTGACCTTTTAACAACATTCAAGAAAAAATGACCTCTAAACCCCATTATATACTAATGTCTAGGTAGTACTGTGTGCTGTGTATTTAAGATAGTTTTTAAAATTTAATTAAATATATGGACTGTATGAATGTTAAACCTTTTGTTTTAAATTTTCTTGTTGATTTTCAGTTACACTGGATTTTTATCTTCTTTTTAGATGCAGAAATGTGATAACATTATGTTTCTATTCTTTAATTTGGTGAACTTTGAGTAAAAGAACTATATTTTTCACCATACACACACACACACATACACACACACACACACACACACACATATATATATATATAAAATAACTGAAGTCATGGCATAGGGTTAGAGAAAAATGGAAGTTCATCCAATTTAATTTTTTATCAGTAAATTTTTACCTCATTAATCCATTTATATATTCATTAATAGACCTATTGAAGGGAAAGCCAGGTAGCTCGGATTGAGGATAGAATAAATAGGGTATCCTACACTTATAAGCGGTATCTAGTTTTTGGATGCAATAAATCCTTGGCTTTTATTTTAATTAAATTATGGGATCCAATTAAAATTATCATATGTATAGATATCAGCTATTCATAATCCTTTTTGGATTCTACAACTAGAATTTATAATTTTATCTTTTATGTTTAGTTTTATTCTTGTTTTAAACTACAATGATTATATAATTCCAAACTGAAAAAAGAAGTTGGTTTGCATATTTACTTCCAGGACTTTCAATAGTAAAAATATGTCTTGTATTACTTCTCTCATGGTTGCAAAAGAACAACTTTTCTTGTTATCAACGGTATTTTATTTAGAAATATGGTATTTAGAATAAATGTAATTTGTGATTTGTATTTTCTCTTTTTATTATTTTGAATTTGGAACAATTGAGATGCAAGTGGGGAATATGGAGATAGGAATATTTTTAAGCTTTACAAATTAAAACTTACAAAGTTGCTTTCTTTGACTTCCCAGTAGTATACTTCCTTTTTCAGTTATGATTTCTTCTGACATTTTAATGTTCTTTGCCAAACCCTTTGGAAACCCATGGTGATATTTATCAGATGACTTGGGTTAGAAATCTTTTATTATATTCCAGCTTCAGCCTCTAACTCCTTGAATGACCTTGAGAAATTAATATTCCTCCTACTATCTGTAACGGTAAAAAAAAAAAAAAAGAAAAAGAAACTAACTCAGAGGGAGGTTCTGCAGCTTCATTATAATTATGATTCATAATAAAGTCCACTGAGATATCTCAAGAAAAGGCATTGTACTAAGACAAAATAATATTATAAAACTCTCCGGAGTCTTCATTTGTATGTTATTATTTACAAATTTCAACAGAATTATACTTCAGTGTGCCTGTAGGGTCTCTGATGTTTTCCTTTCAACCAAAACTTTTTCTCTTCATATAAATGTTTGCTAAGCCGTGGATTCCTTGAGGAGGAAATGGAATGACTCAAAATTGTTAATTAATGCTCATGAATTTTAAACTACCTTCCCTTTGTGATCAAATTGGGAAGAGTTTAAGTTTAAAGTATTAAGATATCTAGTACATACTTACAGTAAGTTTGCATAAATTATCTCATTCAAATCACCATACTTTTAAATTTTGATGAGGCATTAAAGAGACTTGTCCAGGGTCACTCAGCTATGCTTTTCCATATTTCTACATACGTAGTTTTGTTTAAAGGGTATAGTCTAATGTCTAGCATCTGAGTACTAGTTATTATAGATCATCTCTGTCAAAATACTTGCTCTGCCACCTATACTTTGTGACTTTGGGAAACATAAAATAGTCTGTACCTTAATGTCCTCATTTATAAAATGGAGATAATAGAATGTATTATTAAATCAGTTAAATGAGATAATACATATAAAGCTCTTAGTGTTTGGTGCATAATAAGTACTGAATAAACGTTAGCCATTCCTACAGGGCTGGTCATGGCTCTGTTCTCATATGCAAGTAGTCTTTGTTGATTAAAATTAGAGTTAGCATCAATTGGGTGAGGGTATTTTCATTTCTAATTTTATTTATGTTTATAAAGTGGGTTTTTTCCTGTTACAAAATTAGTCTATTCTGTGTTTAAACTTCTTCCTTAGGGTCTTTAGTATTATATAATCTCCACTCTCATATTTATGGATATGAGTTACATTATTCAAAGTGAAACTTTCATCTAGACACTTATTAATAACAAGTATAATAATTAATATTTATTGAGCACGTGTTATATGCAAGGGATATTTCCAAGTACTTTTGGTTAACCATTTATTTCATTTAATTATCAGGACAACAATAATGTTGGGTATTACTATCATTATCTCTATTTAGAAATTTAAGAAAAAAAAACAACTAAGGATATCAGAGATTGGCTGAGGCCACTTAGGTCTTATGGGACAGAGTTAGAGTTTGATCTCACATTATCTGACAATTAAACCCATAGATATATTTTACTCTCTATATCTATATTTTACTCTCTTATATCTCAGCTGAATGCCCAAGCAGAGGAGAAAAACATAATTTAATAAGAGTAAAGAAGGCCTATGATAATTATGGGACACTATAAAACAAACTGACCACGGCATAATAGAAATTCCCAAAGGAGGTTAAAGAGAAAAGGGTCTAGAAAGCAAATTTAAGAAAATAATGGGTTAAAAATTTTCCAATTCTGGGAAAAGATGACATCATCCAGATATAGGAAGCTTAGAGGATACCAGTCAACAAATTCAACTCAAAGAGAAAATACCCAAAGCACGTAATAATCAAATTAACAAAATTTATAGACAAATGACGAATACTCAAAGCAGCAAGAGAAAAGAAACAACACATTTAACAGAGCCCCAATATGGCTTCCAGTGAATTCATCAGCAGAAACCTGGCAGGCCAGGAGAGTACACTTTAAGTTACTGGAAGGAATGTAAGTTAGTACAACTACTATGAAAACTGGCATGGAGTTTCCTCAAAAAACTAAAAATAGATCTGAAATATACTTCAGCTATCCCCTGGCTGGGTATGTATCCAAAAGAAAGAATTTCAGTATTTTGAAGAGATATCTGCACTCCTATGTTTATTGCAGCACTATTCACAATAGTTAAGCTACAGAATGAAAAAAAGTGTCCATGAATACATGACTGAATAAATAAAATAGATTGTATGTTCACATCGAAGTATTAGTTTGCCATAGAAAAGAATGAGATCTTGTCATTTGCAGCAACATAGATGAAACTGGAGGATATTATGTTAAGTAAAATATGCCAGGCACAGAAAGACAAATATTGCATGTTCTCACTTACAGGTGGAAGCTAAAAACAAAAAAAGTTGATCTCATACAGGAAGAGAGTAGAATGATGATTATCATAGGCTTGGAAGTTTAGGAGCAAGAGGGATGAAGAGAAGTTGGTTAATAGGTACTGAAATGAATTTCAATAGAAAAAAATAATTTATATTGTTCAATAGGGTGACTGCAGTTAACAATAATTTATTGTATATTTAAATAACTAGAGAATATTTGAAATATTCCTCAAATAAGTGATGGATATTCTCATTATCCTGTTTTGATCATTACACACAATATGCATGTATCAAAATATCACATGTACCCCATAAATATTTACAATTATTATGCATCAATAAAAGTGTCAAAACTGGAGGAAATAGAAAAATACATGAAGATAGATACTTTACTCGGGAGATTGGGCAGGATTCGAAGGAAACATGGGGAAGAAGAGGATTAAAAGGAAAGAAATTGCTGTGGTTGATGTCCCTAGTCTCAGATCCTATCCACAATTGCACACTTCACTTAAGACAAAGAAAAATAACCATTATTTGAGTACTTATTACATGTCACACATTGTAAGTGTTTCCTATCCTTTATCTCATTTAGTTCTCATTTACATAAGACAATATTGAAAACAATCCTATGTAATATGTATGTCATTTGTATTGTATTTATTAGGAAACAGAAGATATGAGAGATTAAGTAATTTGACTAATCACACAACTTGTATAGGGCCTTAAATACACATAAATCTTCTTATGCTAAACATTGTTGATTAGCTAGTAAGCAACAATAAGAGGGAAAATAGAATGGTTCTGTTCTAGACAGTGCCAGGTAATTCATCTACCTGATTGAGCTGGATATTGTCCATAGAGTAAGAATAAAGCTAAGGAGTTGAAAAGAGAATATCTGGAAGGTATTCCATTAGAAGAGTGATAAAAGCAATGTAAACTAGTTAGTTGTATGTACTCTTTCGTTTAAAAATCCTTATAAACGTATTTTCCCATATTTTTATAGTAGGTATAAGACACCTATAAAGGTGTCTAATGACTGTTAATTTCTTCACTTGTGAACAGTCTCACTCCCATTCAAAACAACCATGTATGGTCACAGCAACAACAAAACACTAAATATTGATGCTTATTTAATACCTTGTTTACATATAAATATATATGATTTATAAGTGTTAAACTATGCAGTAGTTAATGTGGACAGTGAATTAAAATAAAAATAGTTATAATTGCCACAAGAAAAACAATAGTAAAACTCAGAAATATTTTTATTATTTGTGAAACTTTGTATGTGTTCAATTATTGCTGATATTAAAGCCAAAGAAAACTAAATATTATCATCTTTCAGCTGGCATTTGGAAGAAGAAATTAAGTCCATTCCTCAGAAAGGAGAACCATCATTCTCTATATAGTCTACATGAGTATTAAGCTTCTGAGGGCAAAATTATACTTCTTTCCTTAAGATATCTACAGTAACTCTTACACTACTTGAAAAAATGTATTTGTGGGCATATTATTTCATAACATCACCAATGTTATATATTTTTTAAGTGAGGAGACATAACTTAGGGAAAAAAGGTAAATGTTCAGCACCATAAAATAAATATTTCTCTGATGTGTAATTAGTACTATGCCCTTCATTGTTATCTGAGAATAAGAAATACAGCTATGGAAAGTACATCTATTTTATATAGATACAAGGGCTTAATGAACATTTAAAAAATTGAGGTTTTCCCTATTAAAATGCTTATAAAATGGATATTATTTGTAGAACATTTCAATATTAAGCTAGAAAATATAAAAATAGGAAATAAAATTTTAAATATTTTGGCTGAGAATATTATTTACAATGCAAAATATTTCCATTAATTTGAATATAAAGGTAATATCACAAATCTTTTTCAAACATTATGCAATAGTCAGCAATGAACACAGCCTTTTTAAATGCTAAAACAAAATGTGTAGTGTAATGCAAGCTCTACTGGTCTAAATACGTATGAATAAATAAACTTAAGGAGGTGAAAAACTTGTACATGGAAAACTATGAAATATTCATGAAAGAGATAAGGAGACACAAATAAAGAAAATATCCATTGTTATGAATTGGAATATTTATTGTTAACATATTTATACAACCCCAAATGATCTACAGATTAAATTGTATCCACATCAAAATCCCAATAGCTTTTTTACAGAAATAGAAAAAAAATCCTGAAATTCATATGTAACCACAAAAGACCCAGAATAGCCAAAGTATATTGAGAAAGAAAAACAAAGCTGGAGATATTACACTTGCTGATCTCAAAATACATTACAAAACTGCAGTAATTAAAACATTATAGTATTGGCATAAAGACAGGCATACAGACCAATAGAAGAGAATAGAGAACCCAGAAATAAAGTTGCACATGTGTGGTCAACTTATCTTCAAGAAAAGTGCCAAGAATACACATCGAGGAAAGTAGTTTCTTTAAAAATGGTGTTGGGAAAACTTGATATCCACAGGCAGAAGAATGAAATTGAAACCTCTTACACTACAGACAATTATCAGTTCAAAGTTGCATGAAAGTCTTAACTAAGACTTGAAACTGTAAAGCTGTAAATCTCCTAGAAGGAAACATAGGAGAAGTTCCTTTTTTTTTTGTTTGTTTCTCTCTTGTTGCCCAGGCTTGAGTGCAGTGGCAGCGATCTCAGCTCACTGCAACCTCTGCCTCCTGGGTTCAAGCAATTCTCCTGCCTCAGCCTCTCAAGTAGCTGGGATTACAGGGATGTGCCACCACGCCCGGCTAATTTTGTATTTTTACTAGAGATGGGGTTTCACCATATTGGCCATGCTGGTCTCAAACTCCTGACCTCAGGTGGTCCACCCGCCTCGGCCTGCCAGAGCGCTGAGATTACAGGCGTGAGCCACTGTGCCTAGCCGAGAAGTTCTTCTTGACATTGGTTTTGGCAATGATTATTTGGGTATGACCCTACAAGGACGGGCAAAACAGCAAATTAGGCAAATATGATTATATCAAACTGAAAAGCTTCTGCACAGCAAAGGAAACTATCAACAGAATGAAAAGACAACTTGCAGAATGTGAGGAAATATTTGCAAGCTATATATCTGATAAGGGGTATATTTCCAAATTATATGAGTAATTCCTACAACACAATAGCATAAAAACAACCTGATTAAAAAAGGAGCAAAGGATTTGAATAGACATTTCCCCAAAGAAGACATAAAAGTGGCTAACTGGTATTAAAAAGATACTCAGCATCATTATTTATCAGGAAAATGCAAATCAAAAATCAAACCTACAATGTGATATCACCTTACACCCGTTAGGATAGCTATTAACAAAAAATACAGGTGTTGGCAAGGATGTGGAGAAATTTGAACCCTTGTACACTGTTGGTGGGAAAGCAAAATGGTGCAGGCACTATAGAAAACAGTGTGGAGGTTTTTCAAAAAAATTAATAAGTAGAACTACCATATGATCCAGCAATCTGGATCCAGCAATTGAAATCAGGCTCTTAAAGAGATACCTGCACCCCCATTTCCATTGCAGCATTAGTCACAATAGCCAAGACATTGAATAGCACACATCAATGGATAAAGAAAATATGTTGTATACATAAAATAGAATATTATTCAACCTTGAAACAGAAATCTTGCCATTTGCAACAACATTGCTGAACCTGGAGGACATTATACTGAGTAAAAGAATTCAGTCATAGAAGGACAAATACTGCATGATTCCACATATATGAGGAATCTATGCTAGTAAAACTCATAAAAACAACAAATATAAAAAACCAGCTCCTGGATTCATTGATGTTTTTGAAGGGTTTTTTGTGTCTCTATCTCCTTCAGTTCTCCTGTGATCTTAGTTATTTCTTGTCTTCTGCTAGCTTTTGAATGTATTCGCTCTTGCTTTTCTAGTTCTTTTAATTGTGATGTTAGGGTGTCAATTTTAGATCTTTCCTGCTTTCTCTTGTGGGCATTTAGTGCTATAAATTTCCCTCTACACACTGCTTTAAATGTGTCCCAGAGATTCTGGTATGTTGTGTCTTTGTTCTCATTGGTTTCAAAGAACATCTTTATTTCTGCCTTCATTTCGTTATGTACCCAGTAGTCATTCAGGAGCAGGTTGTTCAGTTTCCATGTAGTTAAGCGGTTCTGAGTGAGTTTCTTAATCCTGATTTCTAGTTTGATTGTACTGTGGTCTGAGAGACAGTTTGTTATAATTTCTGTTCTTTTACATTTGCTAAGAAGTGCTTTACTTCCAACTATGTGGTCAATTTTGGAATAAGTGCGATGTGGTGCTGAGAAGAATGTATATTCTGTTGATTTGGGGTGGAGAGTTCTGTAGATGTCTATTAGGTCCGCTTGGTGCAGAGCTGAGTTCAATTCCTGGATATCCTTGTCAACTTTCTGTCTCGTTGATCTGTCTAATGTTGAGAATGGGGTGTTAAAGTCTCCCATTATTATTGTGTGGGAGTCTAAGTCTCTTTGTAGATCTCTAAGGACTTGCTTTATGAATCTGGGTGCTCCTGTATTGGGTGCATATATATTTAAGAAGAAATTTATGCAGCCAACAGACACATGAGAAATGCTCATCATCACTGGCCATCAGAGAAATGCAAATCAAAACCACAATGAGATACCATCTCACACCAGTTAGAATGGCGATCATTAAAAAGTCAGGAAACAACAGGTGCTGGAGAGGATGTGGAGAAATAGGAACACTTTTACACCATTGGTGGGACTGTAAACTAGTTCAACCATTGTGGAAGACGGTGTGGCAATTCCTCAAGGATCTAGAACTAGAAATACCATTTGACCCAGCCATCCCATTACTGGGCATATACCCAAAGGATTATAAATCATGCTGCTATAAAGACACATGCACACGTATGTTTACTGAGGCACTATTCACAATACCAAAGACTTGGAACCAACCCAAATGTCCATCAATGATAGACTGGATTAAGAAAATGTGGCACATGTACACCATGGAATACTATGCAGCCATAAAAAAGGATGAGTTCATGTCCTTTGCAGGGACATGGATGAAGCTGGAAACCATCATTCTCAGCAAACTATCGCAAGGACAAAAAAACCAAACACTGCATGTTCTCACTCATAGGTGGGAATTGAACAATGAGAACACATGGACACAGGAAGGGGAACATCACACACCGGGGCCTGTTGTGGGGTGGGGGGAGGGGGGAGGAAAAGTATTAGGGGATATACCTAATGTAAATGACGAGTTAATGGGTGCAGCACACAACATGGCACATGTATACATATGTAACAAACCTGCACTTTGTGCACATGTACTCTAGAACTTAAAGTATAATAAATGAAAAAAAAAAAGTATAGTAGTGGTTGCCAGAGGCTGGCATGGGGGAACTAGGGAGTTGTTCAATGGGTATAAAGTTTGAGTAATGCTAGATGAATGAGTTCTAGAGATCTGTTATAAAACGTAGTGCCTATAGTTGAGACAGTGTTGTGCACGTCAAAATTTGTAAAGAGGAGGCACGGGCAAAGTGGCTGAGGCAGGAGAATCCTTTGAACCCAGGAGGCGGAGGTTGCAGTGAGCCGAGGTGGTGCCAGTGCACTCCAACCTGGGTGACAGAGCGAGACTGCATCTCAAAATAAATAAAATAAATAAACAAATAAATAATAAAATTTGTAAAGAGGAAAAATGTCATTTTAAGTGTTCTTAACAAAAAATAAAAACAAAGAAAAAATGAAAACAAAAGGACACAAGGAAACTTTTGGAGGTTTTAGATACATCTATTACCCTGATTGTAGTGACGGTATCAGGGTGTTTGCATATGTCCAAATTCATCAAATTGCATATATTAAATATGTACAGCTCTTTGTCAATTATACCTCAATAAAGCTGTATAAAAAAGAAATAGAAGGCAACATTTTCCAGTGGTATCTTTCACTATTTTTGAAAGATTTTGGAGTTTTAATTTGCATGTAGGTTGAAGGCATCCAGCCTCCTTACATGTAAGTAGTTTTGAATGCCTTTTCCAAGAATAAAGATGTTTTCTTCTAAACCACAGTAAAAACTTAAGAAAAAAATATGACATATAAAGTTAACTTTTGCCAATCATCCTAATACATGTATTTTATAGAAATTTTATTTCTCTGATCTCTGATGCAATGTAGGATAAGGCATTGCATTTAATTATCATCTACTGCCTAGCTAGACGTGGCACAGGGAGACATTACTTAAATTCTTGAATTTTAACTTGCAGTTATATACTGCTAGGTATGTTTTCTAACTTCTCTGCACTTAAACTTGCAAAGGTATTTCAGAATTAAATGAGAAACTATATGAAAATTACATTTCACAGTGCCAAGCACATAGTTGTTGCTCAAAAAATTGTAGCTTAAGAAAAAGAGATAAATAGTATATGTTTAAAAAATAGATACAAAACACAGTCTTTAGCCTAAATTTAGTGTAAGACAAATCATTTACTTTCATTCTTTCCAGAATGCATCTCAATTGACAAAGTGTAAAAAGGTCAAAGTCACTTTGGAAAGAAAACACCTTCTATAAAGACACTCTATTTTATTGAATGGTATAGTGCTTTACAGCACATGATTTAATTATGTGCTCACAATGGAAAACAATAAAGCTGTACAGCCAGCAAGAAAAGAGTCAAGGTTTCAAGTCAGATATTTAGACTATGAGAGAGCATTCAGTATTGAAATACAGAAAAAGGATTAGTCTTGGATAAGAAGAAATTGCTTGAGAATGTTCCTGTGGGTGAAACATTACCTCATGTTTATGTTTAACTCAACAATTACCTCAGAAAAGTGAGTTTTAAAATAGCACTTTTATTGATGAGGAGCAGATCCCAAGAGAATACTTTGCCCTAAAGTCTTTCTCCTTTTGCCTTACTTCCTCCCATCCAAAGTCAGGCCAACCACAGGCATACCAATCGCCTGTCTTTCCAAAAGCTTATGATAGCTTGCCCAAGTCAGCCAGTAATTCCCTTCTTTGGAAACAGTTATTGTACTTGAATGTGGTTTTGCCCCTTAACTGTAGCTGGTTTCACATTACTGTTTTATTATTTCATATATTAGGTCTTTTCTCTCTAATTAAATTGTTAGTTTTTGTATAAATTTTCTAGCTCTTATACTTCTTTTGTGTAAGCCCACCATGCTTAGTACAGTGATGAATACTTAAAGGTGCTAAAAGAATACACATGGAATTGGTATTTTTAATCTATATCTGAGTTTTAACTTTTATCACCCATGTTTCATTGGAGTGTAAAGCCACCTCTTTTGGTCTCTACTTGCATGACACTACTGAATTAAACTGCAAATATATCTGACTGCTTTAGACTTTTAATGACTTGCTACTTCCAA
The DNA here is from genome assembly GCF_029281585.2 of Gorilla gorilla gorilla. Lineage (NCBI taxonomy): Eukaryota > Metazoa > Chordata > Mammalia > Primates > Hominidae > Gorilla > Gorilla gorilla. The sequence goes on from NC_073239.2 coordinate 63,173,165, forward strand.
TTATTTTGAGATAGAACTTTATCCATTCCTTTTAGTACAGGCAGTAGAAAATGAAGCAGGGAGCTAGAGAGAGTTATCTTTGCTGGCCTTAAGGTTCTCACTTTCCATCTGGAGAAAATTCTTCACCAGGTGTTTTCCCTCTATTCTTCTTATTGCACAATAAAATTTTCCTCACTTACAGTATTATCTTCTGACTATCTTGTGTCTGCTCCAAATATTACCATCCCCTCCTCACATTGAAACTCAAGTTGTGGTACCTCTCATTTGTGGTCTTCCTTTCTTACATCCACCTGCATTTCATTCTCAAATACTTTAAATACTTTCTTCCAAAGCTGCCCCTCATTCTTTCATTTTCAGACTACCATAACTAAGCTATTTTTTTCACTTCATTGGGTTTTGAATGTGCAGACGTATTCATGCTTTTAAAATTCCCTGTTTCTAAATTTATCATAAGGATATCCTATGCCTAACACTTCAGCAAAATATGTAATTAATAAAATCAATAAATAAATTGCAGAAAGGTTGGAAATACTTGTAAACATATCTAACAGGAGGCTTACATCCAGAATATTAAAAAAAACTCTATGTCTTAGTCTGTTTGGGCTGCTATAATACAAATACCATGAACTAGGAAACTTATAAAAACACATTTGTTTCCCACAGGTCTTGATGTTGGGAAGTAAAAGATCAGAGTGCTGGCAGATTTTGATGTCTAGTAAAGGACAGCTTTCTAGTGTATAGATAACACCTTCTATCCATGTCCTCACATGGTGAAAAAGGTAAGAGGTGTTCCTTGGGCCTGTTTTATAAGGGTACTAATTTCATTCGTGAGGGTTCTGCCCTCATGACCTAAAAAAGCCCCACTGCCTAATACTATCACCATGGCAGATAAGATATAAACATATAAATTTGGGAGAGATACAAACATTCAGAAAATGGTACCCTACAAGTCAATAAAAATATTATAAACAATCCTTTAAAAAGATACAATATATGAACAGACCCTGCTAAAAGAAAATTTTTCTTGTTTCACTTATTTATTTTTAATTATCAAATAAAGTATATATTTATCATGTACAATGTGTTTTTAAATATGCATATATTGTGGAATGGCTAAGTTGGGCTAATTAACATATGCAGGCTTATTTTTTTCTGATGAGAACACTTAAAACTACTTTCTTAGCAATTTTTAAGAATAAAATACATTGCTGTTAACTATAAGTCACCATGTTTTATAATAGGTCTATTGAACTTATTCCTCCTATCTAACTGAAATTTTGTATCCATTGATCAAAATCTTTCCAACACTTTCACCACCACACACCCAGTATACAGTCACCACTTAATATGGTTTGGTTCTGTGTCCCCACCCAAATCTCATGTCAAATTGTAATTCCCGTGTTGAAGGAGGGGCCTGGTGGGAGGTGATTAAATCATGGGGGTGGACTTCCCCCTTGCTGTTCTTATAACAGAGTTCTTATGAGATCTAGTTGTTTGAAAGTATGTAGCACCTCTGCCTTCTCTCTCTCTCTCTCTCCTGCCAGCCATGTTAAGATGTGCTTGCTTCCCCTTTGTCTTCTGCAATGACTGTAAGTTTCCTGAGGCCTCCCCAGAAGCAGAAGCCTGTATACTCGGCAGAAGTGTGAGTTGATTAAACCTCTTTTTTTAAAAAATAAATTACTCAGTATGTCTTTATGGCAGTGTGAGAAGGGACTAATACACAATTAATTGACTATAAATGCATAAATTTATTTCTGAGCTCTCTATTGTTCCACTGGTTTATGTGTCTATTTCCTTTTTTTCTTATGCGAGTACCATGCTGTTTTGATTGCTATGGTTTTGTGGTATATATTGAAGTCATGGAATGTGACGCCTCTAGTTTTCTTCTTTTTGCTTAAGACTGCTTTGCTTACCCTAGGTTTTTTATGATTCCATATTAGTTTTAAGATTTTTAAAAATATTTTTGTGAAATGTTAGTATAATTTTGATAAAGATTATGTTGGATCTGTAGATTGCTTTGAGTGGTATGAACATTTTAACAATATGAATTCTAATCCATGAACATAGAATATCTTTTCATTTATTTGTGTCGTCAATTTATTTCATCAGTGTTTTTTAGTTTTAGTATAGGTATTTGTCCTTTGTTAAATTTATTCTGAAGTATTTTATTTTTTTGTAGCTATTGTGAATGTTTTTTTTTTTGAACAACTTGTTGTTATAGAAACACTATCGATTTTGTATGTTGATTTTATATCTTGCAAGATAACTGAATTTGTTTATTACTTCTAACAATTTTTAAGTGGGGTGTTTAGAGTTTTCTATATAAAAAACAGACAGTTTAACTTCTTTTCTTCAAGTTTGAATGACTTTTATTTCTTTGTTTTGCCTAATTGCTCTGGCTAAGACTTTTAGTACTATGTTGAATAGAAGGGATCTTAGAGAAAAAGATTTTAACTTTTCTTCATTGAGTATGATGTTAGTTGTGGACCCGTCATATATGGCCTTTATTGTGTTGCAATTCATTACTTTTATACATAATTTGTTGAGAATTTTTATCATAACAGAACGCTGAATTTTACCAGATGCATTTTCTGCATCAATTTAGTTGAACATATGGTTTTTGTCCTTATTCTATTTATGTGAAGTATCTAATGTATAGATTTTTATATGTGAGCCGTCATGTGTCCAAAGAATAAATCCACTTGATTATGGTGAATGATCCTTTATGATCCTTTTAACATATTATTGAATTCAGTTTGCTGGTATTTTAAGTCATTTTGCGTCTATATTCACTGTATTCATCAGGAATATAGGTCTACAATTTTCCTTCCTTTCCTTCCCTCCTTCCTTCCCTCCTTCCTTCCTTCCTTTCCTTCCTTCCTTCCTTTCCTTCCTTTCCTTCCTTCCTTCCTTCCTTCCTTCCTTCCTTCTTTCCTTCTTTCTTTCTTCCTTCCTTCCTTCCTTCCTTCTTTCTTTTGACATGGTCTCACTCTGTTGCCCAGGCTGGAGTTCAGTGGAGTGATCATGGCTCACTGCAACCTTGAACTCCTGGGCTCAAGCGATCTCTCCACCTCAACCTCCCAAGTAACAGGGACTACAGGCATGCGCCACTATGTCTGGCTAATGTTTTTAAATTTTTTATAGAGCTAGGGTCTTTCTATGTTGCCTAGGCTGGTCTCAAACTCCATTTCTCCTTCCTTGGCCTCCCAAAGTGCTAAGATTACAGACATGAGCCTCTGTGCCTAGCCGTGTAATTTTCTTTCTTGTAGTGTCCTTTTCTGGTGTTGGCCCCAGGATAATTTTGGTATCATAAAGTGAGTTAGCAAGTATTTATTCCTTAATATGTTGGAAGAGTTTGAGAAGGAATGGTATTAGATCTTCTTTAAATGTTTTGTGGTATTCTGTAGTGAAGCCATCAGTCTTGGGCTTTCCTTTGATAGACTTTTTATTAGTGATTCAATCTTTTTATTCATTATTAGTCTGTTCAGATTTTTTCTATTTCTTCATTACTCAGTGTTGGTAGGTTTTATGTGTCTAGGAATTTATCCATTTCTTCTAGGTTATACAATTTGTTAGTGTATAATTATTCAAAGTAGTGTTTTATAATTCATTGTCTTGCTGTGACATCAGTTGTAATGCCTCCTCTTTCATTTTCAATTTCATTTATTTCTCTTCTCTCTTTTTAGTTTAGCCAAAGACTTGTCAATTTTGTTTAATTTCTTCATAAAGTCAGTTTGGTTTTGTTGATCTTTTAATTGTTTTTCTAGTCTCTATTTCATCTATTTCAACTCTTATCTGTTTCATTATTTTTTTCTTCTATTAACTTTGTGCTTAGTTGTTTTTTTTCTAGTTCTTTAAGATATAACATTACATTGTTTGAGATCTTATTTTTTAATGTAGGTGTTCATTTCTATAAACTTCTCTCTTAGAACTGCTTTTGCTGCATCACATAAGTTTTCGTATGTTGTTTTTCCATTTATGTTTGTCTCAATATATTTTAAAATTTCTCTTTTAACTTCTTTGACCCACTGTTTTTTTTCAGAAACATGTTAATTTTCATGTAATTTTTAATTTTCCCAAATTCTTCATCTTATTGATTTCTAGTTTAATACCATTGTGCTCAGAAAAGTTACTTTGTATGATTTAAATCTGTTTAAATTTGCTAAGACTAGTTTTATAGCCTAACATATAATCTTCCCTGAAGAATGCACACTTGAGAAGAATGTGTATTCTGTTGCTGTTGGATGGAGTGTTCTGTATATGTCTGTTAGGTCTATTTGGTCTAAAGTGAAGTTTAAGTCTCAAGAAACTGGAGTATTGAAGTCCCTAGAATGACTGAATTAGTCTACCTCTGTCTTGGGGTATAAAAGTATTTACTTTATATATTTAGATACTCCCATATTGAGTGTATGTATGTTATTATTGTTATATCCTTTTGATAAAATGACAATTATCATTATTTAATGTCTTTCTTTGTCTCATTTTACAGTTTCTGACTTAAAGCCTATTTTAGCTGATGTAAGTGTAGGTACTTCTGCTCTCTTTTGGTTTCCATTTGCTTGAAATATCTTCTTTCATCCCATCACTTTCATCTTGTGTGTGTCTGATAGGTGACACGAATTTGTTATAAACAGCCTATATTGGTATATATATATATGTATATGTATATATGTGTGTGTGTATATATATATATTCAGCTACTGTATGTGTATTGATTGGATAACTTAGTACATTTGCTTTCAAGGTAATTTTTGATTTTTTATTACTGCTATTTTGTTAATTATTTTTTGTAGTTCGTTTCTTTTTCTGTTGATGTTTTTCTTTGTGATCAATTTATTTTCCCTAGTAATACACTTTGATTCCTTGCTTTTTATGTCTTGTGCTATCTACTATACGTTTTTGTGTTGTATACACAAAACATTGTATAGTTAGGTAAAATTTTAAAAAATACCTAATAATCATATAAATAAGTTCATAATAGGGAAATACAAATTAAAAGCACAAAGAAATATTGCTGAACACGTATTTGTTGACCAAAATAAAAAATACTGAGTACAACATTTTGATAAACATGGAGCAAATATAACTCTCTTATATTGCTAGTGGAAGTGTGAAATAGTAAAACTATTTTGCAAAATGATTTGGTAGTTTCTTATAAAACTACCCCGTGATCCAATTATTCTGTATATTGGTATTTAATCAAGAATAATGAAAAATTTGACAAACAAAATTTACATATGACTATTTATACCAACTTTACTAATGATAACTCAATAATGGAAATAGCCCAAATATCTATCAATAGGGAAGTAGATACATTTTGGGATATGCATTCAATGGAATATATAGCAATATAAAATGAACTATTGACACATGGCAAAATGGGTGAATTTTAAAAAACATGTTAAATGAAAAGTGATTCAATTTAGATAAAATTTTAAAATAGGTAAAATTACTCTCTGGTGATATAAATAAGATTAGTGGTTTTCCTTAAGGTCAGAGTTTGATTGCAAAAGGGAATGAGAAATTTCTAGATTAGTAGAAATGTCCTACGTCTCAAGTGTAGTATTGGTTGCATGAGTGTAGACATTTGTCAAAACTCATGCCACTGTATACTTAAGAGCTGTATATTTTACAATATTTAAATTAAATCTCAATTTAAAAAGACAAATAATTTGTTTAATATAAGAATAAATCCTCTCATAATTGTGGCCCCTGTATTAGTCATAGTTCTCAAGAGAAACAGAACCAGCAGGATATATTAACATGTAGATATATAGAAAGAGATTTATTTTGTTGGTTTGGCTTATGTGATTATGGAGGCTGATAAATCCCATGAGCTGCCATCTGTGAGCCAGAGGTCCAGAAAAGCTAGCAATGTAGTTCTAGTCCAAACCAGAGGCCTGAAACCCAGGACAATCAGTGTTATAAGTCCCAGTCCAGTTTCAAGACCTGAGAACCAGGAATACTGAAGCCTGAGGGAAGGTAAAAATCAGAGGTCCCAGCTCAAGCAGACAGAGCAAATTTCCCCTCCCTCCATTTTTTCTTCTATTTAGGCTTTCAATGGATTGGATGAGGCCCACCTGTATTGGTGAGGGCAGATCTTCACTCAGTCTACCAATTCAAATGCCAGTCTCTTTCAGAAACACCCTCACAGACACACCCAGGCATCCTATAGCCCAGTCAAGTTGACACATAAAATTAACCATTACAGCCCCTAGATTTCAGAGTATACATGAAAATAAATGTAAGGTTCTTAAAATTTTTATTTAGGAGTTTTCTATTGTTTAAATAGCATTTTCCATGTTATGTGAGTATTGATGCATACCTTAAATAAAATTGATTTTATAGAGATTTTATAAAATAGATTCCTCTGGTTTTCTTATTCTCTGCCATTTTCCAACACAGCACTTTATGAAGGAGAACTGGAGCATTTAGATAAAATATATTCAGGTGGATAAATAAATGTTTCCTGCTAAAACCTTTACCTTCAGTCTTGTAAGATTCTTTTGTGTATTTTCCTGGTGAGCTCTTAGAATAGACCTGTACTCGCTTTCTCTATATATGTAACCCACCCCCAAATCTAGACTCTTTAGCTATCTTTGATCTTTCTCTACATTGTTTCTTTTGTAGGCTATGAATACTTGGGCTCTTAATTTTTTTGAATTAGCTGTACCTCCCTGATTACTCTGTCATTAACTAGTTAAGTAAATCTAACACATGGATGCTTTACATCTATTCACATAAAATATAATTATGTTTTTAACTTTTAAAAATTATATGTTGGCAGCAATAAGAAGGGAATTACTGGAATCTTCTCATTTAAAGGCCATAAAACACAATATATTTTCACCTTCTAAGAAAAAGAAAATATGTAAATACAATGCCAGTGATAAAGTATTTTGTGCCTTGCTTAGAAAAACTGGGAAGTCTGGAGTCAGAAATGTTCAGTCATTAGGGAAAATTTAGTTTTCCAGCAGCCCACCTTTCCTAACCTGATGACCCTCTGGGCAAGCTATTCTGCATTTAACAAATGGATATACTTGTTCAGTTATCTGAACCAATTAATTGGTTTAATTAAAACAGTTTAATTTAGTTTTCTGTTACTTATAAACAAAATAATTCTAACTCTTATGAAACCATGTTTGATCTTCAGTATAACTTTGGAAACAGCCATTTTCTGGACCAGAAGTGTCATATCTGGGCATAGATTATACTTTAATGGCAGGTAGGACTTCTATGGGAAGATTTTATAGAATTCCCCTATAGTTAATTAATTTATTTTGTTTTGTACAAAACTGTAGAAGAATTTGTCTAGTGTTTAATACTTGATTGTTTTATCTTTGATAATGGGTCTAATTAATGTGGCAAGTGTGAAAATAAACCCTATCGTTTCTGTAAGAATCTTCATTATCAATATCTCTAAGTATTGATGTAGGTGACTTGTTCATTGAAATTACATTAAAAGTGGATAATACGGATATAACACAACATCAGGTACTTACAAGGAATTATAATATTGTGCCAAGAGAAAATGATTGAGAAGTAAGAAAAAATGGAAATGTGATTTTGTTCAAATAACTATAAATGGACAGCAAAAAAAATACAAGTCCACTTGAATATGAGTAATTTAATATTTTTTGTGAATAAATATATGGAGTCAGAAGAGCATTAAATTCAAATTCTAAAATTCAAACTATTTGGTTCATAGTTAAAGGGCAAAAATTGTTTTTGTTCTGAACTTGTACTTATTCCAGATCGTTTGAACATTTTTACTTCCTGCTTTTTAGGTCAGAGACTATAAGAAAGACAAAAACCATATAAAGGCAAAGGAAATTGAAATAGAGAAAACTATTTTTTTTAGTGAAATAATGAAAGAATACACAAAGGATAATCATTCCCGGCCTTGATTGTTTAAGTGCTTACTGTCTCAGTCATGCAGGAGGGAGGTTGTGACATTAAGGACCAAAGCTATTTGCAACAGATTCTTAGCAAGATCACCTTGCTGGAATTATAATGCAAAGACAGCCTGACATACACAAGGTTTCAAAAAGATTTAGTTCCTGTGTTAAAGGGAAATTAAATGGTCTTTTTTTTAATTTTTTGATGGATTAGGCTATTAAGTTCTAATAGTGTTCTCTTACTATTTTGAACATTTACTCTTTAGAAAAGAAAACATCTTCTAAAATGCTTAATTCCAAGACTATATTTTCACTTATTCCAATAGAGTTGCCAGTTTTTTCTCTTCTAAATGTTGACCTTCCTCATACTTGCAAATATAAACTCAGTTAAAGAAATGTGTTTAGTAGTAAACTAAAATCAGCAAGAGAATTTACATAAAAACCCTGAAGCAATAAAAATGCCCATCCTCAATAATAAAAATATAATTTAATTTTTAACTTACAACATATAAATCTTTTAAAACCAGACACATAAGGTAAAAAATATTAAACTGCCTCAATATTTAACTTAAGGGGACATTATATGTTCCAAAGAAAATGTCACAGCTTAAAAGATGCATAAGCTAGAAAATTCTTATTTGTAGAGAGAATTGTAGGAAAAGTCAGGTTATATTTAAGAGATGAAATACATGGATTACAGCGTATCTGATCCATTTATTTGGCTATACTAATGATTGGTGCAGATCACCAATATGATGGTTTGCTGAATAGTAACCACAGTGAAAACAGCAGAAGTCAGTGTGCTGGCTAGGCTTCAGTTTTTTAAATATATCTTTGGGGCTATTAAAAATTCATCTTTGTGACTATGTATTTTAAATAATGTGTACTTTAGCCACCGTGCATGACTTATAATGTGTACTCTAGAGGCAGAGACAAAATAACTTTTAAAAAGTTAATGGACACTATAATATGTTGCAGCAATCCCAATTCTGGGCTTAAAGAAGTTGAAATCAGGGTCTCAAAAATATATCTGCACTTCCACCTCCACTGCAACATTATTCACAATAGTCAAAATGTGGAAGCAACATAAATCTTCATTGATCAATAAATGGGTAAATAAAAATATGATATATACATACAATGGAATATTGTTCAGCCTTTAAAAAGAAGAAAACTCTGCTATTTGCAACAACATGGATGAACTTGGTGGGCGTTATGCTTAGTGAAATAAGCCAGTCACAGAAAGACAAATATTACGTGATACCACTTAGATGAGGAATCTAAAATAGTCAAACTCACAAAAAAGCAGAATAGAGTGGTGATTTCCAGGAGCTGGGGAAGGTGCAAACAGGGAGGTATTAGTCAAACGGAACAACGTTTTAGTTATGCAAGATGAATAAATCCCAGAAATTTGCTATACATTATAGTGCCGATAGTTAACAATACTGTGTTGTAGACTTAAAAGTTTGCTAAGAGAGTAAATTTATGTTGCGTTCTTATCACACATAAAAAAAGTTAATGGATGGTTTAAAACAAAAACAATAACAATGACAATATATTATGGTGTTTATAACAATCACAGAATTAGAATATATGATAATAATATTATAACCGGTGGGACTATGAAATGGAAGCATGAGGTTCTTTAGCTGCATGTAAGGTAGTGTAATATTGTATGAAAGTAGACTGTGATAACTTAATTCTGTGTTTTGTATAAATTATAGCAGTGTTTTAAACTTTGGCGTTATTAATATCTTGGGTTAGATAATTCTTTGTTGTGGAGGGCTTATATGTTGCAATATGTTTAGCAGTATCCCTGACCTCCACCAACAAGCTGCCAGTAGCATCCCCTCCAGTAGTGAGAGGCAAAAGTGTCTTTAGGCATTGTCAAATGTCCTCTGAGAGCAAAATCACCAACTGAAAACAATTGCCTTAGAAAAACAAGGAATGTAAACACAACAAAATATAATAATCAATAGAAATGATTAAATTAAACTTTAAAAAATAATTGATTAATCTGGAAGAAGACAGAAAAAGAAAATATAAAACAAGAACAGATGGATCGAGTAGAAAATAATAAACAAGATGGTAGATTTAAACCCCACTATATTAATAACTGCATTAAATACAAAATATGTAAAAATTCCAGTTAAAGAGAATCTAAGATAGGCTAAAAACACTCAACTCTATGATATCTATAAGAAACTTATTTTAAATATAAAGATACAGAAAAGTTAAAAGCAAAAGGATGTAAAGGATATATAATGCACACTACAACAAGTGGGTGTGATTATATAAATACCAAAGAGGGCTTCAGAATGTAAAATATATGCACAAAATCTGATAGAACTGGAAAATGAACATGAAATATCCAAAATTATAGTTGAATGTTTTATTTCATTTTATTTTTTAAATTGCAACTTTTATTTTACTCAAGGGTATATATGAGCAGATTTGTTACAAGAAATTTTTGGCTGATGCTGGTGTTATACAGTGTACGAATGCCATCACCCTGGTGGTCAGCACAGTACTCAATAGGTAGTTTTCTAACCCACCCTTCCCCTGCCCAGTATCCAGTGACTATTGTTTCCATATTTATGTCCCTGTATGCTCAACACTAGCTCCCACTTATAAGTGAGAACGTGTAATATTTGCTTCTCTGTTCCTGCATTAATTTGTTTAATATTATGGCCTCCAGCTCCATCGATGTTGCTGCAAAGGATGTGATTTTATTCTTTTTTGTGACTATGTGGTATTTCATGGTATATATGCACCACATTTTCGTTATCTAGTCTACAGCTGATGGGCACCTGGGTTGTTTCCATATCTTTGCTGTTGTGAATAGTACAGCAATGAACAGACAAGTGCATATATCTTTTTGGTAGAATGCTTTATTTTCCTCTGGGTATACACCTAGTAATGGGATTGTTGGGTCAAATGGTAGCTCTGATTTAAATTCCTTCAGAAATCTCCAGACAACTCTTCGCAGTGGCTGGACTAATTTACATTTCCACCAATAGTTTATACTGTTTATACCAACATTTCCTTTCTCTACAGCCTTGCCAGCCTCTGTTGTAGTTTTGAATTTTTAATAATAGCCATTCTGACTGGTGTGAGATGGTATCATCATGGTTTTGATTTGCATTTCTGTGATTATTGGTGATGCTGAGCATTTTTAATATGTTTGTTGACCACTTGTGTGTTTTCTTCTGAGAAGGGTCTGTTCTTGTCCTTTGCCCATTTTTAAATGAGGTTATTTTGGTTTTGTCTGTTGATTTGTTTAAGTTCTCTATAGATTCTAGATATTAGGTGTTTTTCAGATGGACAGTTTGTGAATATATTCTCCCATTCTGTAGATTGTCGGTTTGCTCTGTTGATAGTTTCTTTTGCTTTGCAAAAGTTCTTTAGTTTAATTATGTCCCACTTGTCTATTTTTGGTTTTGTTGCAATTGTTTTTTGGGACTTACAATACATTGAGATGTAAAAATACATAAAAAGATCAATGAAACCAAGAGTTTCTTATTTGAAAAAATAAATAAGATTGATAGACTCCTAGCTAGATTAACAAGGAAAAGAAAGAGAATGTCCAAATAAGCAATATCAGAAATGACAAAGGTAATATTATAACTGAACCCACAAAAATACAAAAGATCCTGAGACTATGATGAACAACTCTATGCACAGAAATTAGCAAATGTAGATGAAATGAATAAATTCCTATAAACATGCAATATCCAAAGATTGAATGAGGAAGAGATTGAAACCCTGAATACATCAATATCAATTTCTGAAATTGAATCTGTAGTAAAGAAACTGCCAACCAAAAAAATCCCTAAAGCAGATGGATTCACAGCTGAATTCTACCAGACATACAAATAACTGTTACCAATTCTACTAAAAATATTGCAAAAAAACAGGGGAGGAAGGGTTCCTCTATAACTCATTCTATGAAGCCAGCATCACCCTGATACCAAATCTGGCAGAGACACAATGAGAAAAGAAAACTTCAGATAAATACCCCTCATGAATATAGATGCACAAATCTTCAGCAACATACTAGGAAATCGAATCCAGCAGTACATAAAAAACATATATACACCACGATCAAGTAGGCTTTAATCCTGGGATGCAAGGTTGGTTCAACATACAGAAATCAATAAATATGATTCACCACATAAACAGAATCAAAAGCAAAAACCATATGATCACCTCAACAGATGCAGAGAAAGCTTTCAATAAGATCCAACACGATCTTCGTGATAAAACCCCCCACAAATTAGGCATTGAAGGAATATACCTCAAAATAATAACAGCCGTCATTGACAAACCCACATCTAACATCATACCGAATAACCAAAAGTTTGAACGATTCATTCCCCTTGAGAACTGGAACAAGGATGCTCACTGTAACCACTCCTATTCAACATAGTACTGGAAATCCTAGCCAGAGCAGTCAGGTAAGAAATAGAAAGAAAAGGCAGCTAAATAAGAAAAGAGGTCAAACTGTGTCTCTTCACTCCTAATATGATTCTATGCTTAGAAAATCCTAAAAAAAAAAAAAAAGAAAAAAAAAGAAAATCCTAAAGACTGTCAAAAGGCTGCTAGAATTGATAACTTTAGTAAAGTTTCAGGATACAGAAGTCAATGTGCAAAAATCAGTAGCATTTCTATACAACAACAACATCCAGATTGAGCATGAAATCAAGAACACAGTCCCACTTACAATAACCGAAAAAAATTTTAAATACCTAGGAATACAGCTAACCAAGGAGGTGAAAGACCTCTACAAGGAGAACTACAAACACTGCTGAAAGAATCAGATATGACACAAATAAATGGAAAAACATTCCATGCTCATGGAATGAAAGAACCAGTATCATAAAAATGGCCATACTATTCAAAGCAATTTACAAATTCAGTGCTATTCCCATCAAACTATTGACATCATTCTTCACAGTATTAGAAAAAGGCCTATTCTAAAATTTATATGGAACCCCAAAAGAGCAGGAACAGCCAAAACAATCCTAAACAAAAGGAACAAAGTCAGAAGCATCACACTACCTAAATGCAAACTATACTATAAAGCCACAGTTACCACAACAGCTTGGTACTAGTACAAAACAGATACATAGACCAATAGAACAGGATAGAAAACTCAGAAATAAAGCTGCACACCTACAAGCATCTGATACTCAACAGGGCTGACAAAAAAAGAGAAATGGGGAAAGGACTTCCTACTCAGTAAGTTGTGCTGGGATAACTGGCTAGCCAAAAGCAGAAGACAAGCTGGACTGACCCCTACATTTCACTATACATAAAGACTAACTCAAAATGGATTAAAGATTTAAATGTGAGATCTCAAACTATAAAAATCCTGGAGGACAACCTAGGAAATACTCTTCTTGACATTATTCTTTGCAAAGAATTTTTGGCTGGTTGAAGATTTTAACACTCCTATTCTGATAATTGACAAATCAAGTAAATTGCATGTCAGTACATATATAGATTTGAATGGTACTATTACTAACCTTATCTAATTGATATTTATAGAGCACTCTAAACGACGACAGCAAAATGCACATTTATTCAACAACTATAACTAACTTTCTGTACGTTTAAACAATGAGTATACTTGTGCTAAGCAGGTACTGTGCTTGAGAATGCTGCGTCAGAAAGAGAAAAAGTGTGAAATACAGTGCATGCCTGAGATGAAATATTTGTTAGTGTCTGTATGATGTGGCACAAAACCGTCCGTCATTGTTACAGCTAAACTCATAGGTGGGCCAAGAAGAAATGACACAGCCAACCAAAGAAGTCTGCTCAGGTGGAAATTATAATCTTCATGTAGTCACCTGTCCTTCAAGTGCCTTCTTGAGTCTATAGGTATATAGACTATACCTATAGTCTATATGACCTCATAAGATTACCATATAACTTTTTTTTTCAGAAGAACCTAAACTAAAACACTGCTCTCCCATGACTTAAGGGCCACATTATGACTTTCATGAAGTATAACCACTTTGGCTTCATGGGCCCCTCCTTCCATAAGGAAATGTTAGAAATTAGGCCGGGTGCAGTGGCTCAAGCCTGTAATCCCAGCACTTTGGGAGGCCGAGGCAGGCAGATCACGAGGTCAGGAGATCGAGACCATCCTGGCCAACATGGTGAAACCCCCGTCTCTACTGAAAATACAAAAAAAAATTAGCCGGGTGTGGTGGCGGGTGCCTGTAGTCCCAGCTACTCGGGAGGCTGAGGCAGGAGAATGGCGTGAACCTGGGAGACGGAGCTTGCAGTGAGCCGAGATCGCGCCACTGCACTCCAGACTGGTGGACAGAGCCAGACTCCGTCTCAAAAAAAAAAAAAAAAGGAAATGTTAGAAATTATATTTTATTTTACAATTGCATTGGTATAAAGACAAATTAATTGATATTATGTATTAAAACATTTTCTTTTATCTGAAAGTTTAGTTTCTTCTCGTGATTTTTAGATATTAAAACATTTTTATAGGCCTCTAAAAATATTGTGGGTTCTACATATTGTGCCTTTTGTGCCTGCTGGATAAGTTGGCCCTGGCTGACTCAAACATAGAGAGGGGTGGGAGGAGGCAAGATGATAGTAGTTTGCTTTTTCTTAGAAGGAAAAATGTCCAAAGAATTCTCTCACATTCCTAATCTCTTTTATATGCTAAATCTGTGGAGAGTTTTATGATGGTTCTGTTTTGAGTTCTGTCATTTAATTCTTCCCAAAATTATATATATAATTTTATTATATCATATAATAATATATGTACTATATTATTATATAGTATATAATATGTTATATATTATGTAATATATTATTGATAATATATTATTAGTAATAATATTAATAGTTATCATTAGTAATATGTAGTATATAATTTATTATATAATACATTATAATAACGCATATTACATAATATGTATCTATACACATACACACAGTCATGCACTGCATAACCACGTTTTAGTCAACAATGGACTGCATACAGGAAGGTGATCCCAAAAGATTACAATGGAGTTAGAAAATCATGATGTTATGACATTGTAGCTGTCATAACATCATAGTACAAAACATTACTCACCTGTTTGTGGCAATGCAGGTGTAAACAAACCTACTCCAGTGCCAGTCATTGAAAATGTAAATAAATAAATAAGTAAATAAATGGATAAAAGCATATAGAATGAAAATATAAAGAAAAAATATTTTATACTGCTGTACATGTGTTTGGGTTTTAAAATGTTATTACAAAGGAGTCAAAAAGTTGAGAAAAATTTTAAAAGTTTATAAAGTAAAAAAGTTACAGTAAGCTAAGGCTAATATTTTACAGCAAAAAACATTTGTATAAATTTAGTATTGCCAAAGTGTATAGCGTTTATAAAGTCAGTGTGGTGTACGGTAATGTCCCACACCTTTACATTCACTTATCTCTCTCACTCACTGACTCAGCCAGAGCAACGTCTAGTCTTGCAAGCTTCATTCATGGTAAATGCCCTATAAAAGTATACCATTTTTAATATTTTATAACATATTTTTACTGTACTTTTTCTATGTTTAGATATGCTTAGATACACCTATTCCTATAATTGCCTACAGTATTTAGTACAGTAATATGCTATATAGGTTTGTAGCCTACAAACAATATGCTATACCACATATCCTGGGTTTTTTGGTAGCCTATACTATCTAGGTTTGTGTAAGTACAATCTATGATATTCATAAAATGGTGAAACCACCTAACAATGCATTTTGCAGATCGAATCCCTGTCATTAAGTGACTCATGACCGTATATATATACATACACACACACACACACACACACACACACACAGAGTCATGAGTCTGCTAAGGAACTATCTTCATGTATACACCAACATTTATTTTACAATTTGTCACTCCAAAAAAGACTAATGTTAAAAAACAAATAAATAAATATATAATTGACCTTTAACCCAATAAGATTTGCATGTTTTCTTGAGCCAGTGACCATGTTAAGGTTATTAAATGTCACATGTACATGACTGTATATTTAGAAAACCCTATCGTCTCAGCACAAAATCTCCTTAAGCTTATAAGCAACTTCAGCAAAGTCTCAGGATACAAAATCAATATGCAAAAATCACAAGCATTCTTATACACCAATAACAGACAAACAGAGAGCCAAATCATCAGTGAACTCCCATTCACAATTGCTTCAAAGAGAATAAAATACCCAGAAATCCAACAAAAAGGGATGTGAAGGACCTCTTCAAGGAGAACTACAAACAACTGCTCAATGAAGTAAAAGAGGACACAAACAAATGGAAGAACATTCCATGCTCATGGATAAGAAGAATCAATATCGTGAAAATGGCCATAATGCCCAAGGTAATTTACAGATTCAATGGCATCCCCATCAAGCTACCAATGACTTTCTTCACAGAATTGGAAAAAACTAAAGTTCATATGGAACCAAAAAAGAGCCCACATTGCCAAGACAATCCTAAGCCAAAAGAACAAAGCTGGAGGCATCACACTACCTGACTTCAAACTATACTACAAGGCTACAGTAACCAAAACAGCATGATACTGGTACCAAAACAGAGATATAGATCAATGGAACAGAACAGAGCCCAGAGAAATAATACCACACATCTACAACCATCTGATCTTTGACAAACCTGACAAAAACAAGAAATAGGGAAAGGATTCCCTATTTAATAAATGGTGCTGGGAAAACTGGCTAGCCATATGTAGAAAGCTGAAACTGGATCCCTTCCTTTCACCTTATACAAAAATGAATTCAAGATTGATTAAAGACTTAAATGTTAGACTTAAAGCCATAAAAACCCTAGAAGAAAACCTAGGCATTACCATTCAGGACATAGGCATGTGCAAGGACTTCATGTCTAAAACACCAAAAGCAATGGCAACAAAAGCCAAAATTGACAAATGGGATCTCATTAAACTAAAGAGCTTCTGCATAGCAAAAGAAACTACTGTAAGAGTGAACAGGCAGCCTACAGAATGTGAGAAAATTTTTGCAATCTACTCATCTGACAAAGGGTTAATATCCAGAATCTACAATGAACTCAAACAAATTTACAAGAAAAAAACAACCCCATCAAAAAGTGGGCAAAGGATATGAACAGACACTCCTCAAAAGACAATATTTATTCAGCCAAAAGATACATGAAAAAATGCTCATCATCACTGGCCATCAGAGAAATGCAAATCAAAACCGCAATGAGATACCATCTCACACCAGTTAGAATGGCGATCACTAAAAAGTCAGGAAACAACAGGTGCTGGAGAGGATGTGGAGAAATAGGAACACTTTTACACTGTTGATGGGACTGTAAACTAGTTCAACCGTTGTGGAAGACCGTGTGGCGATTCCTCAGGGATCTAGAACTAGAAATACCATTTGACCCAGCCATCCCATTACTGGATATATACCGAAAGGATTATAAATCATGCTGCTATAAAGACACATGCACACATATGTTTATTGCGGCACTATTCACAATAGCAAAGACTTGGAACCAACCCAAATGTCCATCAGTGATAGACTGGATTAAGAAAATGTGGCACATATACACCATGGAATACTATGCAGCCATAACAAAGGATGAGTTCATGTCCTTTGTAGGGACATGGATGAAGCTGGAAACTATCATTCTCAGCAAACTATCACAAGGACAAAAAACCAAACACCGCATATTCTCACTCGTAGGTGGGAATTGAACAATGAGAACACTTGGACACAGGAAGGGGAACATCACACACCAGGGCCTGTTGTGGGGTTGGAGGAGGGAGGAGGGATAGCATTAGGAGATATACCTAACGTAAATGACGAGTTAATGGGTGCAGCACACCAACATGGCACATGTATACATATGTAACAAACCTGCACATTGTGCACATGTACCCTAGAACTTAAAGTATAAAAAAAGTCATATGTAAATTAGATAGTTTGAAGAATATACTTGAAATTTAACTGTCTCAAATGCTAACTGTGGAAAACTGATACACATGACAGCGCATTCGTACAAACAAATATTTTAATTACATTAATTTTTTAAATGTATGTAATTAGATACCATATTGTATAAACAAAGTGCTTCATAAAATAAAACCAAGACAAAATAATTGACTAAAGTCTTTAAGAATTTTAAGACTGGCTAGTACAAACTCCTTATACTCCTCCAAGTACTATTATCTGCATTTATCCTCACATCCTTTCCTGCAGTCTTAGATAAAGACGTTACCCACAATTTCTATGTTTAATCTGATTCCTCCAAAATCTGCTGAGTCTTAGCAAACCAATTTTTATCATTTTACTTTATCTTTAATATTTCCACCATCCTGATTTACTTCTTCTAGACTGAAATATGTTCAAGTTTCTCCTATTAAAAATAAAAATAAAATACTCTCTATCAGCTTTCTACCTGCTTTTAAATATGCTTTAGATTCCTTCCCTTTAAAAGCACAATCTCAAAATATAAGTGTCCTCTAATTATATTAATTTTAGCAACTTTGATTCCTTCTTAAACTAGCGTGGTAAGGCTTCTGGCCTCACCAAAAAGACTCCAACAAAGTTACTGATGATCACTTAACTGCGAAATCTGTATATGTCTTTTGAGGTCTCATCTTACTGGGTTTTCCTGAAACATTTGACACCATCAACCATGTCCTTCATTAAATTAGCTTCCTAAGTTGCCAAACCATGGAAGCAGCTCACCTGGACATACAAATAATATCTTTTGTTCACTGTGTTGAAAAACTCATCATCTTTCCCTCTAACCTAATCCACCTTCCTCATTTCCTATCTCACGTTTTGCAAATATCAGTCAATTGCTCAAGCTAAAAACTTAGGTGACATGATAGACCTCTCATTTCCTCAAGAATCCTATCCCCACCTTCCTTGATAATTAAATCTTGCACATTCTATTTCCTGGATATCTGTAATTTCCATCTTCTTCTCTTCATCTCACAGCTTTATGTTCAGTTCTTTCATCTGTATCATTTCATTAGAACCCTATTCTAATCCAATTTTCCTTCTGCATTTCTGCCAGAAATAGCTGGTTGTATTATTTCTCTGCTCAGATGCATCAATGTTTTGTGATTCTCTACAGCAGAAGGTGAAACATCTTTGTCTGCATGAGGAAAAACAGTTTTTCTCTATAGTCTCATTCAACACTCACACCACCACTTCACTTCTGGTCACCAAATACGTGGGTTTTTTCCCATACTAAGCAATTCTTCAGTTCTCAATGGATACCAACTGGGTGTTCAGCAATTTAACTCAATCCTAATAATATCCTAGAGACAGTGTCAGATCCTACAGGTTAATAGCTCAGTCTCAAAAGATGCTCTCTACTTCAGATGCCAATCGCAAGTCTAAGTTGCAACCTGTGCTTCTGACCAACTGGCTAGAAATCAAACCATCTTCTTGGGTGTGATTATTTGCTAGAATGGCTCACAGAAATCAGGTAAAAACAATTACTGGCTTCTTATAAAAAAAAAGGGTAGAGATCAATAACTAGATAAAGATGTACATAGGGCAAGGTATGTGGAAATGGGCAGGGAGCTTCCCTGCCCTCTCCAGGCCTGCTACCGTCCCAGCACCTCCAGGTGTTCAGTAACCTGGAAGGTCTCCAAACGCTATCCTTTTGAGTTTCTAAAGAGGCTTCCTTATGTAGGCATGATTGATAAAATCATTGACTGCTGGTAACCTAGTCAACCTTCAGACCCCTCCTAGAGAAGGTCCGAGATTAGGGTTGAAAGTTCTTACCCTTGGCCGGGCGGGTGGCTCACTCCTGTAATCCCAGCACTTTGGGAGGCCAAGGCCAGTGGATCACCTGAGGTCAGGAGTTCGAAACCAGTCTGGCCAACATAGTGAAACCCTGTTACTATTACAAATACAAAAATTAGCCGGGTGTGGTGGCAGGCATCCATAATCCCAGTTACTCAGGAGGCTGAGGCAGGAGAATCACTTGAACCTAGGAGGTGGAGGTTGCAGTGAGCCAAGACCATGCCACGGCACTCCAGCCTGAGCAGCAGAGTGAAACTCTGTCTCAAAAATAAATAAATAAATAAAAATGAAAGTTCTTACCCTCTAATCACAAGGTTGGTTCCCCTGGCAACCAGCTCTCATCTGAAAGCTATCCAGTAGCTCAGAGCCACTGGGCATCTCATTAGCATACAAAAATACACTTATTACATTTGGCCATTTCAAGAATTTTAGACGCTGTGTGCCAGGAAATGGGGTGAGAGGCAGACCAAATATATATTTCTTATTATGTCACAAATGCATACATAAAGAATAGTATAATCAAGAAGAAATTCTTGTTTCAAATATATTCTATGTCATATTATTTGAGAATATATTCTAAATTCAGAAGAAATTGGAAATAGTAAACTACTTTAAAAGGAAGCCCATATTAAAGTAGGTAATGTAATCCAGAGAAAACTGTCATGTAAGGAGCACACACACAAATATAACAAATATTACTGGCTATATGCCAATGAATGTAATAAGAAAACATACAAAAAAAAGCTTGAAAATACCAACAGAACAATGGTGTTATAGAAGTGAATGAGCAAATATTGCTGAATAACAGGGGAATGTGCACAGTTAATCCTATTATATTATGAAATTGACTACAGAAAGTAAATGTAGACTGTTTGTCATTAGCATAAAATAAACTAGACCACATGCTGACTCTCTTTGTAGGGTGAGACAGATGGCATCAATTTTGCCCTACTTCATGTTTGAGTCATTGTCACAGTGTACAGATCAAATGTACCAGCTCCACATTTTCAACATATCATGAGAAAATTTGACCTGTCACTTTTTCGACAAATCTTGGTTAACCACAGATAACTTAAAATATTAAGTGACAAGTCAGGAGAATTCTCTTTTGCCAATATCTGACAGTGTGATGTAAAATGGCTAAAGTCAATGTAATTTTGATGATGTCAAAAATATGATTTGAGATTAACCTTGAAGATATTATTATATTCGTTTTATACTGCTAAATTTACAAAATATATATTTTTAAAAACAGATTCAGATTTGTCTTGATTATCTCAATAGATGCAGAAAAGGCCTTTGACAAAATTCAACAACGCTTCATGTTAAAAACTCTCAATAAATTAGGTATTGATGGGACGTATCTCAAAATAATAAGAGCTATCTATGACAAACCCACAGCCAATATCATACTGAATGGGCAAAAACTGGAAGCATTCCCTTTGAAAACAGGCACAAGACAGGGATGCCCTCTCTCACCACTCCTATTCAACATACTGTTGGAAGTTCTGGCCAGGGCAATTAGGCAGGAGAAGGAAATAAATGGTATTCAATTAGGAAAAGAGGAAGTCAAATTGTCCCTGTTTGCAGACGACATGATTGTATCTAGAAAACCCCATTGTCTCAGCCCAAAATCTCCTTAAGCTGATAAGCAACTTCAGTAAAGTCTCAGGATACAAAATCAATGTACAAAAATCACAAGCATTCTTATACACCAAGAACAGACAAACAGAGAGCCAAATCATGAGTGAACTCCCATTCACAATTGCTTCAAAGAGAATAAAATACCTAGGAATCCAACTTACAAGGGATGTGAAGGAGCTCTTCAAGGAGAACTACAAACCACTGCTCAATGAAATAAAAGAGGATACAAACAAATGGAAGAACATTCCATGCTCATGGATAGGAAGAATCAATATTGTGAAAATGGCCATACTGCCCAAGGTAATTTATAGATTCAAAGCCATCCCCATCAAGCTACCAATGACTTTCTTCACAGAATTGGAAAAAAACTACTTTAAAGTTCATATGGAACCAAAAAAGCCTGCATCACCAAGTCAATCCTAAGCAAAAAGAACAAAGCTGGAGGCATCACACTACCTGACTTCAAACTATACTACAAGGCTACAGTAACCAAAACAGCATGGTACTGGTACCAAAACAGAGATATAGACCAATGGAACAGAACAGAGCCCTCAGAAATAACGCTGCATATCTATAACTATCTGATCTTTGACAAACCTGAGAAAAACAAGCAATGGGGAAAGGATTCCCTATTTAATAAATGGTGCTGGGAAAACTGGCTAGCCATATGTAGAAAGCTGAAACTGGATCCCTTCCTTTCACCTTATACAAAAATGAATTCCAGATGAACTAAAGAGTTAAACGTTAGACCTAAAACCATAAAAACCCTAGAAGAAAACCTAGGCATTACCATTCAGGACATAGGCATGGGCAAGGACTTCATGTCTAAAAGACCAAAAGCAATGGCAACAAAAGCCAAAATTGACAAATGGGATCTAATTAAACTAAAGAGCTTCTGCACAGCAAAAGAAACTACCATCAGAGTGAACAGGCAACCTACAAAATGGGAGAAAATTATTGCGACCTACTCATCTGACAAAGGGCTAATATCCAGAATCTACAATGAACTCAAACAAATTTACAAGAATAAAACAAACAACCCCATCAAAATGTGGGCAAAGAACATGAAAAAACTCTTCTCAAAAGAAGACATTTATGCAGCCAAAAACACATGAAAAAATGCTCACCATCACTGGCCATCAGAGAAATGCAAATCAAAACCACAATGAGATACCATCTCACAGCAGTTAGAATGGCAATCATTAAAAAGGTCAGGAAACAACCAGTGCTGGAGAGGATGTGGAGAAATAGGAACACTTTTACATTGTTGGTGGGACTGTAAACTAGTTCAACCATTGTGGAAGTCAGTGTGGCGATTCCTCAAGGATCTAGAACTAGAAATACCATTTGACCCAGCCATCCTATTACTGGGTATATGCCCAAAGGGCTATAAATCATGCTGCTATAAAGACACATGCACACGTATGTTTATTGCGGCACTATTCACAATAGCAAAGACTTGGAAGCAACCCAAATGTCCAATAATGGTAGACTGGATGAAGAAAATGTGGCACATATACACCATGGAATACTATGCAGCCATAAAAAATGATGAGTTCATGTCCTTTGTAGGGACATGGATGAAATTGGAAATCATCATTCTCAGGAAACTATCACAAGGACAAAAAACCAAGCACCGCATGTTCTCACTCATAGGTGGGAATTGAACAATGAGAACGCATGGACACAGGAAGGGGAACATCACACTCTGGGGACTGTTGTGGGGTTGGGGAGAGTGGGGAGGGATAGCATTAGGAGATATACCTAATGCTAAATGACGAGTTAATGGGTGCAGCACACCAGCATGGCACATGTATACATATGTAACTAACCTGCACATTGTGCACATGTACCTTAAAACTTAAAGTATAATAATAATAATTAAAAAAAGAAATTTTGAAGCAGGGGACTCTATTTACATTGAAATATAAATAAAAATATTTCCAAGTGAAAAAAAAGATTCAGATTAAGTTATGAAGGGTAAAATATAGTTAAAATTTGGAAAAAAGTCTACATTAGGATAATCATTTTTAAAACAAATATACTTTTGTTACATTTTGCTATATATAAATTAAGCTAGTAGCTAATAAGATATTTCCAGTAAATATCAGGACTTCCCTAATGAAGAGATTAAATCAACTTTTTGTCATCACTGTGTTATTTTATTCCTAAAATAAAATAACCATGTCGTAAGCATAATAAAATTACAATTAAATTTGTTCTCTTGTTTCTGTCTCTACACTGCTCACTTCACAATCTGATATGCAAAGGTGACTTCCAAAGAAAACAATTTTTTTGAAGAAAAAAGTAAACTCTAGTCTATCTGTATTCTAATTATTCCCAATAATGAATCAAGTTTGTGATTAATGAATATGTGTATAGTACAGCGGAAAGAGGAATCATTGGGTTAGAGGGTCACATAATGACATCATATGGTTTTAATTTTCAGTGATCTTTCGCTAAGTAGTTATTAGTCATATGAACTAATATGATGAACCAAAGATCAAGATATCTATTGATTTGTATAAAATACTTTTCTAAGATATGACTCATTGCTTTACCTCAAGGATCTAAAAGGACATTCAAATTAGATGTTTATTTACAAAGTCTAATGCTGGCAGTGATAAACGTCATGACAAATGTAAGATAAAGATCACAAAGTTATCTCTGAGATAGAAAAATGTTTTATAGCCTAGGGTAAGGGGAAGATATTGTCTCATTTGGGAATCATGGCTACAAGCATTGTTAATTCCTTTTATATTAAGCTGCGGATGACTTATCTAATAATAATACATACAACAACATTTTTGTTAAGTGCCAACTGATGTTTGTTGTAGCAGTTAAAAGAAAATGAATTTTTAAGTTTCATGAATTCTCCTGTGATTTTTTTTGCAAACTTAAATAAATCATGTTCCTGTAGTTATGTAAATGGTGTTAACTTCCTTCTGTTCTTTCTAAAGCTAAGGTTACTAAAAATATGTAGTGCCAGACCACAGAGAATTAAATCTGATAGCATATGGTGGTGGAGCTAGGAATTATTAAAACAGACACTGAACCTGGTGTGTTGAGAGAAAAAAGTAGCTTAATTATTCAGTTATGCTGTTTCAACCTTCACAGTTGACTTTTCAGGACTAATGCATTAAAGAGGCCATGCCAAAAAGTAGAATCATCTTTTTTGCCTATTGTGGTTTAAGTGTTATCCTGCTTAAAAGCAGAAATATGGATGAGATAACCAAAGTAAATCAATTAAACTGGCTGGTGCTCTGTCCTTGTTTTGACCAGTGATTCCCAAACTTGGCTGCATGTCAAAATCACCTGAGGAACTTTAACTACCACTGAAGCCCGGGTTCCATGCCCAGACATTTTGACGTTATTAGTCTGGAGGGCCTCAGCTTTCCGATTCTAATATGCAGCCAGGATTGAGAACCACTGACCTAGTCAGACAACATATTAGAAAAGAACATGGATTTTAGGGAGTCAAAATAGGCCTACTTAGAACCTCAGCCATAAGTACGATTTAGGACGTTCAATTATTTAGGAGCCTCTGCAACAGGGCTGTTGAGACAGTAAAATAATGTTATTCATGTAAAAACTCTTGGCTTAAATTGGCACTTAATAGGCATTAATAAATATTATTTTCCTATTCTCTCCCTCTGCATTACCCCTCGGCACTCTGGCCCTGTAAGAAGTAGAAGACTAAATATAATAGCTACTGTTCACTGCCTATGTGATGTTTCTACTTTATTTAAATTCTAGTTCTGGTTTGAAGAACACTGCTGGGTAATTAGGAACATAAAGAATTTAATGAACATAGTCTTCTACCTCCCTGACTCTGATTCCTGATTTATTGCTTCTTGATCATCCTTTTAGGTCTCCATTTGAATGTTACATCCTCAGGGAATCCTTTCCTAGCTGTTCTCCCCACCTCAACCTAAGCTGCAGTCTCCTCCATCTCATTTCCAGGATGTTTGTCATGAATTTGTGGAGTCTTCTATTGTGTCCTTTAGGACACATAGTGCCTACTTAATAATTCCAGATGAATAAATGAAGGAATTTAAAATAAAATAATATTGTAACTAGTACAAGGCAGTATTTAGCTGAGTTTCAAATAGATGTCTGTAATATTAACATCACTTTGAGAGTGTCCAAAGTGGTTGCACATGAGTAGTTTTGTTTAATTCTTTTATTTATTATTTTGTTTTCCTTTATTTTCTCAAAAAAAGGCATTTTTTGATTGCCCACGGTTTTCTGACAGGCACTGTTCTAGATATTGGAGATGTAGAAATGAACAAGATCCTGGATACTGGAGACATCAACAGTGTTTTGGTTCTCTTTGAGCTTGCATTCTAGTCAAGGTAAATAGGAAAAAAAAAGTAGTACGTGAATAAACAATGTAGTATTATTTCAGTAGTAATAAATGCTCCAAAATAAAGACTGTAAGAGAACGACTGTGGTGTCTGTATTAACGGGTATTGCATAAGGAGGGATTCTTCGAGAAACTAACATCAGAACTGGTATCTGAAAGACGGAAGTGAACCAGCCACATGATGATCTGAGGATGTAAATTTAAATTTACAGGGCAAACAAAATGGAAGTACAAATTCCTCAAGGTGGATCTGAGTTGTCATATTCTATGAACAGTAAGCAGCTCATCTAACAACATAGGAAACAAGAAGAGAAAGATGGAAAATGAGATTAGAGGATAGTCAGGGTACAGTTCATGTAGACATTTATATCCATGGGGTCTCATTTTTTATTCTAAATATTTGGGGAAATCTTTGGAGTCTTAATGGCTCTAGAGGTTGAGAAGTTTATATTTAAACCTAAGAGATTTATATTTATTTAAATAATATGGCTGACATGTGGAGAATGGATTTGCGGAGTTGGGGGCGTAGGAGTGAGGAATGGGGAATATATGAGCACCAGAGTGGAAGTGAGGAGACTTCTTGCAGTTGTCCATGCAAGAAATGGCGGTAAATAATCATAAGCAGCAGCAGCAGCAAAGGTGGAGACATGGATGGAAAGAATGTATTTTGGAGTCAGAGCAGGCAAGACTTCCTGATAAATTGGGTATCAATGTTGTTATTGGAGGGGGATAGCTGAATATGTAACAGGCCAGCTCTACCCTTTATGATGAGGGCTTGGTGGTTGGTTGGTTTGTGTAGATGTGAGTCCTTCTCCTGCATCCCTGATGACTTCCAAATCACAAGACATAGGCAACAATTTCTAATCAATGTTCCTGAGTACAGCCTTGGCTGTGGTTGTCAGGAGAACTTTTACTGAGGATTAAGAATCTCAACAGTTCTTTAAATGGTGATTAGGGTTTGGAAGGTTATGTGTAAAAGCATGACGATAGAGAAGAAAACAATCTGAAAAGGTTTGAGAGGTCATGAGTAGATAAGTTTGTGTGGAGCTACGGTTATTGTAGGGGAAAGGGGAAAGATACATATGGAATGAAAACCTGAGTTCATTTTATGGAGAACACGGAAAGTCATACTAGAATCCATAAATTATGGGTTTATAGAACTAAGAAAGTTTTTCTGATAAAACTTCGTGTGAAATCATATGAGGGTGATTGATTTGGCAGTATTCACATAATGGCTTGGAGGTGAGGAAAAGCCTAAAAGCAAGGAGACTATGTAAAAATCACTTAAGCAAGATTATTCATCCATTAGTCTGTTCAGTTATTCAGTTAAAAACCATTCATTGAGTAATTGCTGCATGCCAAAAACCCATGGTCACCAGGACTCTATTTTTACCTCAAAGCTATAGCTAGACACCCCCAAAGAGAGGGTAAAATACAAATCTCTTAAATCAAAAAAGAAAACGTCTGGAAAAGAAACTTGCTTTTACTATTCTAATTTGATAACACTGTGATTTATAGTACTAGGGTGTGTTTATGTACACGAGATTGTTTCCAAGGGATAGATTTTTAAATATCTTTAATACTGCTCTGCAAATTAATAGTATATTTTATATATATCCAAATTAGTGTTTTTGCAGGTCACCTGACTGATTATGATTTAAAAGTCAGACCATATAATTTAAATCAAACTATTACTTTATAATATTAGTATACTGCATTATATGTGCTTAAAATATAGATGTTTATTTCATTAGACAAAATAGTTGTTGTAAAAATAAAAAGATGCAATTTACTATTGGATGATTGGACTAAACTAAGTCCTTTTGACTTACATAAGGGAATAATTATTAAATTAAAATGTGAGTCTTTTCCCTATTTTAGGATATTTGGTGTGAATGTTTGTGATATGGGACTTTTTTTTTAATCATTCATTCATCAGTTTGACAGATATTGAGCTTATTTATGATATTTGACTTTTAAGAATAAAATCCCTAAAAACATTTGTATACAAGTGTACAACATAGACATATGTTTTTATTTCTTCTGTATCAATGCCCGGTAATTCAGAATTGAATTTTCTCTCTTTTTTTTTATTATTATACTTTAAGTTTTAGGGTACATGTGCACAATGTGCAGGTTAGTTACATATGTATACATGTGCCATGCTGGTGCGCTGCACCCACTAACTCGTCATAGCATTAGGTATATCTCCCAGTGCTATCCCTCCCCACTCCCCCGACCCCACAACAGGCCCCAGAGTGTGATGTTCCCCTTCCTGTGTCCATGTGTTCTCATTGTTCAATTCCCACCTATGAGTGAGAACATGTGGTGTTTGGTTTTTTTGTCCTTGCGATAGTTTACTGAGAATGATGATTTCCAGTTTCATCCATGTCCCTACAAAGGACATGAACTCATCATTTTTTATGGCTGCATAGTATTCCATGGTGTCTATGTGCCACATTTTCTTAATCCAGTCTATCATTGTTGGACATTTGGGTTGGTTCCATGTCTTTGCTATTGTGAATAGTGCCGCAATAAACATACGTGTGCATGTGTCTTTATAGCAGCATGATTTATAGTCCTTTGAGTATATACCCAGTAATGGGATGGCTGGGTCAAATGGTATTTCTAGTTCTAGATCCTTGAGGAATCGCCACACTGACTTCCACAATGGTTGAACTAGTTTACAGTCCCACCAACAGTGTAAAAGTGTTCCTATTTCAACAGTAATGTTAGAACTGTATTTGACACTACAATCCTTGAGAAAAAGAGGTTATAACAAAAATAATTTTAAAAATATTAAGAGTATAGTCTGGGGATTTGAAAACAAGGTAAAAATTTCTGATTTTCTGGCATGAACAGAAGAGTGACTAAAACTGAGTAAGGAAAAATTTGCAAAATCCTAAAAGAAAGTACACCAGAAAAGGAGAGTGAAACAACCATTAGCCATAGCACTGTTGGCGTAATGACCAGCGTGTAGAAAACTGGCTACACGTTACATTTCTTCCCCAAATGTTTTGATTCTGTGCTTAGGGAGCTCTTTTTCTGAGCACATGCCTGATTTTACATAAATGTAAATGCAAAAAAAACAAAAGATGCTTAAAAATTATTTAAAAATCATATTTTCGGAAATTTTAGGAAGTTTTACCTGTATGTAAATATAATTCCACTCCAGAATAGAATGTCATCACATATTAGAAGAATTAAAATTTCAAATATTCCTGATAAAACTACATATAAACTTTGCCAGTCAACTCATAATGTTGATTAAGAATTTTTTGCTATGAATTTTGCTAATAGTTTCTGCGATTATTTTTATACCTTTGCTTTAAATCCATTTTAGTCAATCAATGGTTATATTGTTCTTTCTGAGAAAGTAGAACATAGCTCTGGGTTTTAATTATCCTCAAGAGATAGGTAAATTTTTTAAAGATGAAAACCATCTGATAAATTCTTTACATAGACCTGAACAAAATCACAGCTACAAGATATGCTTAGGAGTTTACTCTCAAAGAGTATTTTCTTCACACTGCATTTTTGAAACCTACATTCTGTTTGCAAAGTAATACTGGTATTAGGAAATACGCTGATAATATCGCATTTTCTTCTAGAGAACTTTAGGAACTTTCTAGAAAACATATGCTTATAGTTCTTTACTGTAAATAATTTAAGACTACTTCAAGTAAATCACTGAATTAAAATTCAGATTGTATTAAAACAAGTATGATTGCATTGTATCGAATGCAAATTTCTTGGGAGCATATTGATTAATGAGCAATTTTACAAAAGATGAAAAAGAGAATGGTTAATCAAGACATAGCATTGCTCTAAAGCTCATTTAGCAAGCAATTACTTCTGATTCACTGAAAACCAGTAGGCTGTGCCTTAAGTCAGTTTCCAGGTGAGGCAAAGTAAATGCCACTGATGTCTTACTATGTATTTTCAAAAATAGACTAAGTTAACCAACCCAAATCAACACAATTCATGACTTTAAGTTATATGAGTTTTTAATGAATTAAATTACTTTTCAACAAACCTGAAAAAAGATCTTGAAGTCATGCCTAGCAGTTAATTAATAAAGCTTAATTTAGTACCATCTCTTTAACAACAGAGTATATTAGAATGTAGGTGTGTATTTTTTACAGGATGGTTAAAGTTTATCAGTTACTCAGCTGAGAATTTTGAATAAATGTCTTCATCATATAGAATATCATAAAACAGTAGTACATAAAATTGCCCATGTGGCAAACCTCCATGTAATAGTGAATTAATAGACACTGCTCTATTTTTTTCTGATCCTATATCCTCTTTTTTTATAAAACAATGAAGAATGCTTAATATTGGTAGCTCAGAAATATTAGAGAGCTTATGTAACAGATGAGGATAAAATCTTTTGTGCAGCAATTGAATAAATGAATCCACAGCGGAATAGCTGAAACTGTGTTTAGAATCTTTGATTTCTGATGGCATCTTACTTTTGTTCTTTGGTTTTATTGGTTAATAAAGATTAATCAGTGTACTTCTTAGGTCACCCTGTCTTTCTGCAACTATTAAATATAGCTTTATGATGTTGAATGTAGGTGATTTAATGACATAAGCAGAAGCACAGAGGAAATAGCATCCAGCTCTCTCTAAAGGAATCAGGAGGCTTCAGAAATGAGTTGATAGTTGACCTAGATTTTAACTTTCAGATTTAAAAAAATACTTTGTGGGAAACACAAAATCTTATTGTTCTAAGATTTTAAATTCTGCTATTTTAGGACAAGTTAAAATTGTTTTAATATGTCTGTTTTATTAATTTTCAGTTCAGCAAGTCAAATATGTCATAATTAAGCTTTTTAACAGTGAGTATTTTTGTGAGAGAAGTGCTTCTTTTTATTTTTATCCCTCTCCCTAAGTAGTGTTTGAACCTACCATATCCACAGCACTCTAGAAAGCATTGGGACTACAAATATAAATTAGATATGTTGATTCCCTCTTCATTTGTCCATTGAAAACATATATTAAGCACCTACTATGTGTATGAAATTGTCCTTGGAAAAATAATGATGGGAAAAAATTACAGAAAATGTAACTAGGCAATTGCAGTAAGTGCTATAGAGAAGAGATATATAGGACAATAAGAGAATATAAAAGATGGATCTGACCTCATCAAAGATGTCACAATGTTTTCAGAGCATATGATACAAAAGCAAAACTACAAAGGATAACTAATAATAGACTAGGTAAAGCCAGATGTGTTAGGAACAAGGTGGAGTACTCCAGGCAAGGGGAACATCATGTGTAAAGGTGAAGACTTTTAGGCACAGAGCAACTAAGATGAGAGAAAGAAGGCCAGTGTGCCTGGAGAGGAATGAGGTAGACCGTTCTAAAATTATAGGACAAAAATGAAGTTTTGACTCAATGTTTGTAATTGATGCATAATAATTATATTTCTGAGGTACAGTGTGCCATTTCAATGCATTATACATAGTACAATGGTCAAATGGGGTTAATTATCATATTTATCACTTTAAATATTGATCACTTATTTGTGGTGACAACATTCAAAATCTTCTATTCTAGCTAGCTTGAAATACACACTGCATTGTTATTAGCCATAGCCACCCTACTGTGTAATGGAACACCAAAACTTATGCTTCCTGTCTGACTATAACTTTCCATTCATTGACCAAGCTCTCCCAGCAACCCCCTTCTCCACCACTCACCCCTCCCCAGTATCTGATAACCACTATTCTACTCTCTATTTCTACGAAATCAACTCTTTTAGGTATCACATATGAATGAGATAGTGCAGTGTTTGTCTTTCTGTGCCTGAATAATTTCACTTAACAAAAGTTCTGCAAGCTTATGCATGTTATGCAAATGACAGGATTAATTCTGTTTTATGGATAAATAGTATTCCACTGTGTGTGTGTGTGTGTGTGTGTGTGTGTGTGTGTGTGTGTGTGTTGCATTTTCTTTATTCATCTGTAGATGAGCACTTAGGTTGATTCCATATCTTGGCAATTGTGAATTGCACAGGAATAAACATGGATGTACAACCCATGATTTAATTTTTTTCAAGAAAAAATAACAGCCATTGAAATGTTTTAAGCAAAGAGATGAATTAGATTTGTGCTTTGAAAAGTTAATCTTGGCAGCAAGATAATTCTGGAGAACGTATTAATAGGAGGCTAGAGTAGATGTGGTCACAAAAGTTAGAAAGAAGTCCCAAGGAAAGAAAACTGTCATTTCTTTTAGGATACTTGTATAGCAGGTAGACAAGTGAACATAATTGAGATACCTTTAGGAAGTAAAGTCAATAGACCTTGGTGATGGATGCATATGGGGGTAAAGTATGACCTTGAAGGGTCTGGTTTACCTAACTAGCAGAATCACAATGCCATGAATTAAAACAGTAGATACTAGGAGAGGATTAGGTATAAGAAAGGATTTAGATATATATGGAGAGTATTCATAAGTTCAGTTTTGATGAAGTTCGGTTTTAAGATGTATCTCAGAGGAGATATCTAGAAACATCCCAGAGAAGAAGTTTACTTCTTGGTTAGATATGTGTGTATAGTGTTTACAATGAAGCCTGAGTTAGAAACACAAATTTGTGATTCATCTGCATATAGAAGATAATTGAAGCCATAAACATAGATGATATTATCTCAAAAGAGAGAATAGAAAGAGAAGAAAAGCAATAGGATTTGGAACTGAGTCTACATTTGCTAAAAATTATAATGGCCTCAAAGAGCTCATATCCTGGAAAGAAAAAAGATGCACCCACACAAATACTCAGCATTAAAATACACTTTGTTAATGGCCATAATTGTCTAATTTTCTTCTACGTGGTCCAGGATAAAATATAGGGCTCGAGTTGCCAAGGAATTCTGGTCAGTGGAATAGAAGAAAACACACACAGACATCCAAGAACAATTGCACAAGGAAGAATAGATCATTTCTGTGGAAATATCATCTAATCTCAAATGAAGGGGAGTTTGAGGCCCCATACGCTTGGGATGGAGCATGAGGCCAGGGTAGACATAAGATAGATGGAGGAAGGTAGATTATATGAAATGCTTCAGGACACAGTCTGTTAATAAAATGCCTGCATTTGGTGTGCAGAGAAAGATCAGAAGATAGTGAAAGTATGCACACAATATTTTGGAAGCACAGAGGACATAGCTTCTAACTTCTTCAAATGAAATCACAGAATCTTCATAGATTAAGTACCAATTGTTCGACAGGATGTTTTCATGTGAACAAGAGAATCAAGAGCACATTTTTCAAATTAGAAAATGTTTTTAATTTAAATTACTTCAGAAAAGAGATGCAAAACTAATTGTCTTCCCACTTCTCATGAGATGAAATATGTGAAGAGTGAGAAAGTAAATTGAGCAAATTTCACGGCAAGTGGCAGAATGGGGAATTAAGAGTAAGGAGAGAACTACTATAAAATAAAGGACTGACTTTGCAAAGTTTACCCCTAAACTGAAAGGAAGGAAGGATTCTGATCAGAAATGAGTGTGAAGAACATGGAAAGATTTAAAGACAGTTATATCTCATTGTAAAGAAGTAGACAATATTATTCAAAGTGAAAGAATAAATGCATGGTGTGGCTTAGGGGGATTGAGTGGTGATCTATGTATCATGGCTGCTATTAAATAGCATATGCCCATTTATTAAACTCTGTGTATGTATGTGTGTCTGTGTGTATGTCTTTGTGTATCGACTTTGACCTTAATAAACTTACATCTAAAAAAATATATTTTTCATAGTCCTATAGAAATATATCTATTTTTATAACATGAAGTGTCTTGGCTCTTAAAACTGTAGGGATGCATTGACTGATATCTATTTCTTGGCATAAATACTTGAATACATAAACTTTATTGCTTTTGACAAAATTATGTTACCAGATGAGATAATGTCCCCAAAACAGCATACACTTCATTAACATTTTGATTCTCTTTTGGAAAGTTAATGAAAATAATAAGAACCACCATTTATTGAGAAATTACTATCTTCTAACTACTGTAGTGGGAATTTTATACCCATTATTCAGTTTATTCCTTATGAATCTGGTTTTATTATTTTATCATTCCCATTTTGTAGATGCCAAAATTGATCATTTGATCAGTTGATCAAGATCACTGCACCCTAAATGGGAGAGCAAGGTTTCTAACTGGTCTGCTTGAGTGCACAGGCTTTGACTCAAACCACTCCCTAGGTTTATCTTGATAATGATTTATTTATTTCTTTGCAATTCAAACCTTAAGGGTTGATTTTTTAAAAACTTACCTCTGCTAATTTTCACATTTCTTAAATTTAGCTTCTGTAATAGAAATGTACCCCAAGAACAACTTGGCTTCCTGGGAGTCAGTCTTAAGAGACTTTATGTAATACCTTCCCCTTGTCTCCAACACATACTCTCTCTCTTTCTCTCAAAAGAACAGACATGAATAAATTCAAACAAGAATACAGTGCAGGACTTTGTAAAAAAATTTCTTTAAATGACAAACTTCCACCAAAATTTCTTTATACCATAGCTGCTGCAGCCATTTTTGTTGTTGTTCTCACCTTATCTTTTCCTTCTAAACCCTTGTTTCTAAATTTGCTCTCTCCTCCCCTTCCTAGTTATGTCTTTTCCTCACACAACCACAACTTTCTGGAAGGTTCTATCCTTTCCTTATTTTCTACTCTTCCGTTTGCAATTTATCAACCAAAAGGCCTAACCATAAAACTGATTTTCTTTAAGATCCAATCTGCCATGAGGCAAAAGCCATAATCTTTGTTTTCTTTCATTGAAATTTTGAGACACTATTTACATGGTAGCAATTAAACTTACTTTATGAACATTTTTAGATGTTTATAAATATAATACTTTATTCTTGAAATAACTAGAAATACAGTTATACCCTAAATTTGAAAACTGAATTGTATTTATAATTTAAGTCCTAAATTATGAATTCCAAATTTGAAAAGAACATACAGAACATAGTTTTTACTTTTACTTTGGAAAATCTTGAGCTGAATAACTAATACTTCTTTTGTTAAAAAAAAATCTTGAACTTGGCATCCTTTTATAAATTCTTATCTGTTATTTCTTTATGCTGAGAAACATTAGCTTTGTAGCTCTACCTTCTTATTCACAGTATCGTCACTACATTATTTTTAGGAAATTATGTTGAATATCTGTTTATGATGATGCATTATAAAAATTCAGATAAATATTTATGCTAAGTAAATATAAAATATACCTGACTTGCTGTATTTCAAACAGAAAGAGGCCTAAAGAAAGGGCAAGAAAGAAATACAGAAGGCCTAACATATAATTATGTATTTAATTATTTATGAGAGAAACCTTGGAAGAAGTTGAAGTTTTAAAATTATATGCTTAACAGATATCAGTTAGTAATTAGTATCACCAATTTCAGATATCAAACTGATAAGGATAAAAGAGCAAAAATAAAAATTAACTGAGCATAAGCCATTTAAAGAAGCTCTTAAATCTTTTTCCTCTGCTTGAAACTGAATGAAATAATGAAAACATTTTGAGGCTATTCTGAACAGAGCTACAGAGCAAAATGTGCTAGAGAAATCGGAGAATTTTTGCACAGATGGTCTGCCACAGAACTTGCCAAATTCAGCCAACACACAGGAGCTCTGGGAAAGGCTTTTCTTCCAACAGGCGAATATAGTGCCTTTCAAATTTGGATTGCCAAAACCAAAATCTGGGAATGTCATATTGTGATATTGCTTACCACTGATGAGAATCATAAATAACCAGAACACTGTACAGTTAGGATAAAAACTATTTGTGATCCAGATCACCAGACTGAAATTTTAGCCATGTATGTACTCCTTGTGGCCATTTTTGCCCCCCTCCAATCTCTTCTCAGCACGAAAGCCAGAGTGATTTGTTTAAAATGCAAATCTCATCTTTTCTCAGCCCTGAATGACACTGATCCATGGTTTCCCTTTGTTCTTGAGATACAACCCTAAATACATGACATGCTGCAGGCCTGCCTGATAGGACCCCACCTATCTTTAGTCTGAGTATAGAGTAGCTGTCTCTGACTTAGACCTATCATCCATGAAGTTCTAGCCCATAGACATTTGCTGTTTCCTATACAGGAAAACAGACCATTACTTATATTACCACATCACTCACCAATTTACCCTGGGACTTACTAAGTTAACTTGGGTTGTATTAAATTATTTTTTAGGAGATCCTTATCTGACCAATTTCCCACCCCTACCCTCACCTCCACTAGATCAGGTTGACCTGCTTATAGAATGTCATAGCATCGTATATTTTCCTTTAAATAAGATAGAATAGTTTTGCAAAGTACCTGAAGTATAAGATATGTTAATTAATATTTGTAGAATAATGAATGTATTAGTCCACTCTTATGCAGCTATAAAGGACTGCCCAAGACTGAGTAATTTATGAAGGAAAGAGGTTTAATTGACTCACAGTTCTGCATGGCTATGGGTGCCTCAGGAAACTTAGAATCATGGCTGGAGGGGAAGCAAACACATCCTTCTTCATATAAGGGCAGGAAGGAGAAGTGCCAAGCAAAAGGTGCAAAACACCTTATAAAATAAACAGATCTTGTGAGAACTCACTATCATGAGAACAGCAGCATGGGGGTAATTTCCTCCGTGATTCAGTTACCTCCCACCCGGTCCCTCCTGTGACATGTGGGGATTATGGGAACTACAATTCAAGATGAGATTTGGGTGGGGACACAGCCAAACCATATCAGTGAATTAATAAAATTAAACTATTTTTAAATGCAAGTTTGAAAATAATAAAAAAGGAAGCGTTGATATATTATATTCATAAATATGTTTGTGGTATATATTTCAATCTCAAGAAAAGTGAAAATGTAGAGATTGTATTTACACACATTTTTTCATGCAATATTTTAAAGGACAAATAAAATACTAACTTACTACTATACTGGTTCGTTGTTCAAAATGCAATATCCTAGTGGTGATAGTTGCATAAAGCTCTGAACATACTAAAAACCTTTGAATTGTATACTTTAAAAGGGTGAACTTCACAGTATGTGAAATACATCTCAATAGCACTGTTATTAAAAATGCAATGTTCTCATGGGACAGAGCTTAAAGAGAAAGATATTCATCACTAATTTGCAATAGTTTATTCTCAATATTTTTGATGCACCAAATAAAAAAAATCCAGACTTAGGCAAGGAGAGACTTTCTTCTAAAAGATTATTGCAATAGCAGGAAGAGACTATTGCTATGAGGAGAATACTTCTATCCAAAAGATCTGTAAGTGTTTCAAAGTTCAGGTAGAAAGGGCTCTTCTTTTACAGGGAAGAATAAACAAGGCTGGAAATAACCAGGTGTTGAAAGTGAGATGAGTAAGTGGCATGATAGGACAGTGGAGCAAAAGAAATAAATGTCTTCTTTGGCAGCAGCTAATTCCCCAAAGGGGCCATTAAAAGGAGGTTGTTCAGCACTCCAGTGCTTGCTTAAACTAAGGACAGGCCAAATTTTAGGGATTTCAGGGAAGCAGAGAAGCCTGACTAAAGTTTGGTCAATTCAAATTAGCAAGCATTTGTCCATAGTGGTCAGTGGGGACAAGCAGTTTGTTTATGAGACAGATAATGAGAACTTGGAGAGTCTGTATCTGGCCTTGGTGTAGGTAAACAAGGGGGCATGCTTGAGTTTTATCTAACTCATCTGGGGAAGGTTGATTCTTTGCAGAAAACTGATCTCTGGGACACAAACAAGTTGGGAGATTTATTAACTGTATCTGTTTTCTAGGAGGATTGGGCCTCATGTGAAGGTCAATGTTGTCTGTACTCTCTAATGAAAAGAATTCTTCCAAAAGACGTTTTTGGTTACATTCATGAATACAGTGGTCCGTGCAGACTGTCAAGTGGAACATAGCTCAGATCACATTAAACCAGTGAATTCTCTGCACCCCATACATAATGAATTGTGGATATCTGCAGCAGATGGGTAGGCTGAGGAGGAGGTTAATGTTTGTAGCACAAATATTTTCTATATTTGAAATTTTGTCACCTTATTGTAAAATATGCACGTTCACAAATTTACTATTGCTTTGGGAAGCATTACTGTGGGTATCCTGATAGAAGTGGTTAGAACATAGTTTTGGCAACAATTGTAGGCAGTATTAAATATTTTATGAGAAATACATTAGTATAAATCACCATTTAAAAAAGTGGAACATGAATCACCACCCAAAGAATTGGACTTCAGTGCAAGAAATCCTGATTTATCTTCACTGTTGATACTGTGTATGTAAATGCCATTTCTCAGAAGCATAAAACTCTGAGTATAATATATTGGTTAGTGTAAGCAGTATAATATATATTTTTCAGGCTGTGCTAGTTTCATTAATCATACAGTTTAAGAATTTTAAGCTTATTTTTTATGAGGCATTGCATTACATGTGGCATTGATATGCATGTGTAATTTATTACTTGGCAAGTGAATTATCCTAGACTATTTTATGTGCTTGATATATTGATTTTCAGTTGTGATAGATCATTTTAAGATTGCACGACTTTACTCGTGGTGATTTATCCCACAGAATCACACAGACTGTGGGGCAAGTTGATACAGCCCTTTGAACACTTTCTATCA
Organism: Gorilla gorilla gorilla; assembly: GCF_029281585.2. NCBI lineage: Eukaryota > Metazoa > Chordata > Mammalia > Primates > Hominidae > Gorilla > Gorilla gorilla. Next base: position 63,211,531 of record NC_073239.2, read on the forward strand.
GCTATAAATAGAGTTGTTAACTGGAATTCTTAACCCCAGTAGAGAAACATATTTAGCAAGTTGAAAGAAATAACTTTCATCCAAGATCTAATTAGTTGTTGAAATAAGTGTCCATAAAAAGTAGTTTCAATATGTCTTTTTCTTTCATGTATTAATCTTGTAAACCCCCTTTTCTAATAAGTAATGGGGTATACTGTCAAAGAATGATAAAGATGTCATCAGTTTGTTTAAAAGATCTGTCTTCTATGATTGCTGATTGTCTTTTTATCTTCATCAGCTCAAACACATACATATGCATTGACTTGAATTATCATTACCACTTTTCCTTGTAGAAAATTTACTTTGAACAGAACTCCATGGAAAAAAAATATACAGTGCCAAAACACCAAATGCATGATGGACACTTGTGAACATATTGCATAGAAGAACCAGATAAGTGAAAGGGAGTATTTTTAGAATTGTAGGAGTACTTTTGGAATACTTATTAGGATTTCTAATAAATAGTGCCAAGGTCACTCTGAAAAAATATATGTCATTTTGTCACTGGTCATAAGGCAGTTAAATCACATGAGCATAAGAAAGGATATCTGTGCATATAGAAGGGTTATTGTCATATCCTAAGCATTTGATAAATGTTGTTGACTACATTAAGGAAATGCTCAGTGAGTTAAACTGGATTTGAAGCTACATGTTCACTGTAACATAGTAGTCACAAATTAGGCTTTAGAGTCAGACAATTCTTTACCTTTTCTGAGCTGTCTGACCCTAGACAAGTTGCCTAACTTTCTAAGCCTCAGTCTTCTCATCGGGAGATGCAGATATGGACAGTAAAGAGATTCAGTGAGGATTGGCCGGGTGCAGTGGCTCATGCCTGTAATTCCAGCACTTTGGGAGGCCCAGATGGGCGGATCACGAGGTCAGGAGATCGAGACCATCCTGGCTAACACGGTGAAACCCCGTCTCCCCTAAAAATACAAAAAAAATTAGCCGGGAGTGGTGGCGGGCGCCTGTAGTCCCAGCTACTTGGGAGGCTGAGACAGGACAATGGTGTGAACCTGGGAGGCGGAGCTTGCAGTGAGTCGAGATCGCGCCGTTGCACCCCAGCCTGGGTGACTGAGCGAGACTCCGTCTCAAAAAAAAAAAAAAAAAAAAAAAAAGATTCTGTGAGGATTAAATTAAATGATATAGGTAAATCACCTAGCACACTTGCCTGGTAAATGACATGACCACAATAAACATCAGCTGTTGTTTATATTTCTTATTTTTTATGTTTATCACTTAATAAGTCTTTCTTCATGCATCTGACTTTGTTCACAAATGTGTTGGGTGACTTAATGAGAGCTAAAATAATAAAGGTGTGATTCTTTTTTGTTTAAATAGAATGGCTTGTACTAAAATGAAACGAAAGATTTCAGTTTTAATATGGTAACTTTAAAATAATTTTCAACACATTTGAATGTGAAAAAAACTGATTTTACTAGATGAGAAATATGATTTTTCTGTGCTTTGTATATAGAAGGAATGTATTTAAAGACAATGATCAAAAGGACAGTGTTTGTGAAAACAACGAACTATGCGTTTTGAGATATGGGACTGACCTTCCATATGCCCAAAGCTGTAGAAAAACAGAATTTGACTCTCATATATCATAAATCTATAATTGAAGTAATAGCTATTTTTTTAAAAAAGAAGGAGTTGTAAATAAGCAGCCTAAAGCCACCTATAGAGAATTGCATTTAAAACAAGGCAATAATTGAATCATTGGAACTCACAACTGTTGTTGCAAAAACTGCCACTAGATGTCATCCAGTTCTTATGCTGTCTCCTAACAAAAAGTGTATTTTGTTAAAGAATATGATGTCTTTCAGAATTTAAATTCCAGACTCTTGATGGACATAGGTAATAAGGTATTGAGGTATATTAGGTACATTAGGATTTGATAGAACTACCTACTACTAAGATTGTATCTATTAGAGAACTAAACAACTATTTTGATCAAACTGACCTGTGGTTTAGCCAAACTTAGATTTAATTAATTTGATAAGTCTGTTTTATGGCTTTGACAAATACTTGGCAGGCTGGTTGACTAATTTTGCCACTGAATATAGATTTAAAATACAGATATAGTCCTTGTTGTTCCATGTATTTATTCAACTTAGCTTCTTAGGAGTATTTTTGTATTCGTGTCATAGAAAGTCAATCCTTATTGGGTCTGTTCTGTGCTGTGACTTTAGCAGAGCCTATTTTACAAGCAGGGCTATTTTGGACTCTACTTGAGAATATTATTACTGAAATAAGAAGGAACAAAAAACGCCTAAAACATGTTCACAAACCGGAGAAAAAATTCCAGCTTGTTTCCAAAATAATATTTTAAAGAGCTAGTTTGCATGCTTGCATTTAAAATGGGATACTCAACTTTTATTTTGAAGTTGGTATATATTTCTTCACCAATAATATTTGGAGAAAATTAGCTAAAAGTACACTGGTCTGAAAGCTAGAAAACTTGTGTTAGTTACACAGTTTAGATGTCACTTCTACCTTCCTAGTTATGCCATAAATTGCACGGCCATTTATCCCATCTGAATTTTAATATTTCAATCTGTAACTGTTTGCATAAGGATCATATGTGATAATATACATTTAAAAGTTGTACAAATTTTACATTATTATGGATTTAGAAAGTTCTGTCTCATCCTGTAATTTTCACGTAAACAGTCCTGGAATCTCTCCAGGGATTATTGGAGGTGGGGGATTAGGGATGTGTGAGGAAGTGAAGGACAGGGGACACACTAATATTTCTCCTAACTACCTTTTTTCCTAGCCCTTCTCTTTTGGAATTAGTTCTATTTGTGGAACTTTTTTGCCCTGTGCTAAAAGTCAGCCCCATTTTTTTATTTTATGAATACCACCGTTAGGTTGCATTTGCCACAGAATTTTCCTGAGGTAGAGTTTATACTGAAGAATCTCAAACTTAAAATTGAATATTAAACTCCCTTCTTATCTATTGGGTACCCCACCACTGGCAATTTCTCCCTGACCACATTTACCACCGGAGCCCTGCAGATTCCTGTATCTGGCCATGTTCCTCTCTCCCTCCCTCACTTGTCTGCTCCTATCTCAGACCTCCAACCTTCGTTCTTATTCTTTTAGGAGCAATATACATTTCTTCTGTTAGGTAGAGTCAATAAGCTGTCTTTAGATTCGCTGTCTCTTTCCATGTCAGGTTGTTGAGATACACAGTTCTCACTTAAAGTGGCCTATCATGATATTTTCTAAATAAAGATGGTTCCTACTCTGACTGGAACTCTTGATGACGGCTTAAAAATTACATTCCATTCTTTTTTAAATTCACATAGTGTATGCTATGGTACTTATTGCACTAAAGCAATAAAACCAGTAGACCCAGTGTCTACAAGTCTTACAGTACGAGAAATAAAGCCTTCAAATTTTCATGTCATGGATACTGTTTTCTAACATTTTAAACTCAGATTCACAGAATTAAATTATTCGACTCTATTTCATGAAATGCTATTATACTGATTTGTATAAGTACAGTTTTTACATTCTTTTTTTTAATTATTAGTTTACTTTGTTTCCTATCCCTATGTACATGCCTTTTCTACCCTTATGGATTTAGTGAATATCTATCAAATATATATACATTTAACTACAGAACTGAAAATATATATTGCTCTTCCATGTTTCTATTTAATATGAGTATAAATGGCTTTATCCTATAAATCCCATTCTCTTTCTGTTTTTAAATATCTATTTATTTCGGAATGTATACTGGTTGTTATATGTAGATCCAGCACCAAGTGGTATATCATTTTGTAGCATCATCTTCTTCTGTGTCTGTATGAAATTATGGTAAATGGAGCCTATTTCTTCTCTTTGTGAATAACTGATTTAAGTAATACATAGGAGTCTACATGAAAAGTGCTTAATCAATGGTAATTAATTACACGAGACTAATCTGAACATAATACATCTAGACTTTAATTCTAACATCGTGATTACATATCTAAATACCATGTCTTCTGTTTCTTACTTTTGGAACTGAAATTGTAAACTCTACACTGAGTAACATAATATAAAAAGATACAAAATTGTTTGAGAAATGCGATGTGCTCCAGATTAGTGATTTCCAGATTTGGATGTATATCTAACATATCTGGAGACCTTATAAAAATATTTAGTTTTCCATCACCCTACCTGTACTGATCAGAATCACTGAGAATGGCCTTCTGGAATGCGTGTGTGTGTGTGTGTGTGTGTGTGTGTGTGTGTATACATATAGACATATCTGGGCATTCACAGGCAATTCTGATAATTCTGAAGTAGCCATTTCTGAATACCACTGCTTAGAATACATGGTACTTCTGAGGTTGATCAGAAATGGATAGCCAGATCTTCCATAACTGTTCTATCATAGAAAGGGGCTAAATTCAATGGTATTCATGTTGTCATATATTGTTTGGAGACTGAAAACATTATTCGTTGGGTAAGCATTTAAAGTAAAAAAAAAAAAGTAACAGTGATAGTTATCACATAGCTCCTCAGATTATTGATTCTCATTGTTAATACTAGCTAAAATTTAGAAACTTTAACCACATCTTGAATTTATTATTTTTCTAATAATTTCTAGGTCTGAGTGTTTTGGTCTCTCTCTGCATCAGGTATTGATGAGTAAAAACATTTTTCAATATTATTTTAGATCAATTAGCTTAGGGGTATTTCATTTCACATCACTTACATTAATGTATTAGATTTCTAATTCTTTAGCTACTTATTGTAACTTTATTGCATGCATGTGGATATTTATTGGTAAAAGTAAAAGCTATAAGGATGTGGTTAAAATTCCCTATATCAGAGTTTATGTGCTAGTCTGAAGATCATAAATATGCTCAAAATTCTTCTCAACACCTGTTCACTAACAAGATGAGTGTTTGGTCAATTCAGATAAATCCAAAGCAAACTCTTGAGTAGATATATACTTATTGATTATAAAGAAGAAAATGGGTGACAGGTTTACAAATCACTGGTAGTTAAACATGCTGGCCTCAGCTATTTGGAAGGGAATGATTACTAGACATTTTACTTGCTGCTTGCAATTGTACCACAACCATTTTTAGAGCCAAAATTTGATGAGGCCCTATGAATATATAAATTCTAATCTAGCCAGAACTGATTATTATGGATTCATGCCAGACTTTTTCTTTAACCAGTAGCTGTAAGATTTCTAAAAATAGGAGCAGAAAAAAGTATTTTCTAAACACAAGTTGTTCAGATATTGCATACCTATTGTTTCACTGAAGAAAAATTATAGATATTAATTAACAAATGGTGCCTTGCATTCTTTGGCAAAAATAGACTTCACTTATTAAATGGTGACAAGTGATTCTGGAAGGGGTTACATTGAGGTTATATTTCCCAAAGATGTGGTTGGTAGCTTTTATTTTTTCTTTTCTATTAAGCTATCAGCTACCCAAGGCTTTTAAAACCCCATAGGTTTGATAAGACCAATTGAAAAGGTATGAACAAAGTTTAAACACTACTCTGTTTCAACAAAAAAGGATTAATTAAATTCAGTTTGTGAAGCTTCCACTGCTTGTGTCAAGACTTCAGTGGTTTAAAACTGCTAAAAGAGGAAAAGTATGCGAAAGGAAAAACTGTACCATGTTTTTCTTCAAATGGAAAGAAGTAGAAATGAAAGATGAACAAGGGGCATATGATTACACATGTTTTACAACCAACTGGCTATACAAGGGAGTCCAGGTAGCCAGAAGATTCAGGGCACTAAAATGCTGCTTGTCTTTTGGTATTTGGGGCAGTATATTTATCTTCTTAGGGAAAAAAAACTGATATTATTATCCTGGTTATGTAATCCTTATTTAGCCTTAGCTCAATGTCATTTTACTTGAGTCTAAGGACTGTGAATGGCCTCCAAGCTTAGATAGATAGAAAAACAGAAATCTAGTGTATTAATCCATTTTCATGTTGCTGATAAAGACATACATAAGACTGGCCATTTTACAAAAGGGAGAGGTTTAATGGGACTTATAGTTCCACATGCCTGGGGAGGCCTCACAATCATAGCAGAAGGCAAGGAGGAGCAAGTCACATTTTACATGGATGGCAGGCAAAAAGAGAGCTTGTGCAGGGAAACTCATTGTTAAAACCATCAGATCTTGTGAGACTCATTCACTATCATGAGAACAGCACAGGAAAGACCTGCCCCCATAATTCAATCACCTCCCACCAGGCTCCTCCCACAACACGTGGGAATTGTGGGAGTTACAATTCAAGATGAGATTTGGGTGGGGGCACAGCCAAAGTATATATCACCTAGAAAAAAACTACTTGTAAAGAATAGCAGATTTTGGCTCAATTAAGTATTGGGAATGACTAAAAGAGTTTATTAAATCACAAAAACTGAAAAATTTTATGCATTAATAAGTAAAATTCTGTATGCATAAACTTTTAAGCAAGTCTCATTCATCAATTTTTATTTATAATTTTTTTGTCAAATGAGAGATTCATATTATAAGCATAAGAAAAAAATCCAGGCATGTAGTTTTCCGTATAGAAACTTTTCTTAAAATTGTGTCTTTTGCGTGGCCTATAACTTTCTGTGTTTTATTACTGGTACTGAAGATTCATAATGTCCTATGTGTTGATAATTTATAAAGTATCTTTTTCAAGAAAGACTAACATGTTAACAGTAATAATAATAACTACAGCACCAACAAAGGTAATGTTTTAAAAAGCATTTTACCTTTTTTTTAAATGAGAGATAAGGGGATATATTAAGAGATTATTGAAAATATAAACATCATAAACTGTATTAATGCCTACTGCTGATTAGCCAGTTGGAAGACAAAGCAATTGTATGATCATAACATATGTGTATTGACATCTGTAGATTAAATGTGGATAAACATGTGTGTATTGACATTTGTGGATTAAATGTGTGATTTTACCTTTGTAAGAGGAAAACATGCCAATACCTAGGATTGGATAAGAAGTCTCAGACAGTACCAGTAGAAAACACCAGAAAATATATTTAAAATGTAATATGCATAAATTGAATTTTTACCTTTCCTGACCAGAAATAAATGAATTTCCTATTCTTACATGCTAATTCATTTTATGTATTTTATCCCTATTTATATTTCCTGCTACCATGCAATAATGTTTGATGAGAACTCTTTCTCAAACATTCCCAAGGGAAGATAGTATTGATAACATTTGCTTTTAGCATCCAGGTACACTTTTCTAGTAATAAAGGCCCATTAATGCTTTTCTCAAAGAAAATTTATTTTCTAATTAGCCACGTTTTTTTCTCATCAACTCCCCTAAATCAAAAGTCTTTATGCAAATAATGTAATTTTTTAACAGCAACATAGACTCAGATGAAATGTCACTGATAACCAAGAAGCATATGGCACAATCTTTGGAATCAGAGCAAACAGTGACAAACTCTCAGCTCTGCCATTTAAAGGACAAGTGACCTTGGAAAATTCCTTTAGTCCTCCTGAACTATAGTTTCATTATTTCTACATTGGAGATCTTTATTGCATAGTATTGATACAATTAGATGAAAAAACACATATAACACCTTTAATGTAATTCCTGGCATTCAATTATCTCTTAATGTTAGCTATTGCTATTATTATAATTTTAAAATTATTTAATCCACTGACTATGACTGAAACAACTTTAACATTGCCCTCAGCTTGAGTAAACTATAGACAGGCTTCTTCCTGACTCTAGGCCCCTTACTTACCATTTCTTAGGGCATTTATTTTAGAAAACTTGTCATTTTAATGTCTTTATTTGCCCCTTTGTGATGTAATTTTTTAAAAATGTCTCTTGTCAGTTATATAACCGTTATGTTTCTCAGAGACCCCCACCCAGGCCCATCCCCTCTGAAATGTAGTCATCAAGGAATATAGCCTTCAGATCTCCCAGTTTCTGTAGAAAGTAGTAGATACCCACCTACCTAACTTCGGTGGGTATCTTGTAGTTGTAAAACTACTTCCCCATCATGAAGATAAGATAAAGTTTACTTTCTTTTTTGGTAAAGCCAACTAGCAAACACAGATGGTCTACGATCCCCCACTTCTGCTCTTAAAAACTCTCCTTCCCTTTACTTCAGCAGAGCTGATTTTCCTGGCTTCGTCTGTGTTCTCCCTCCTATTGCTGACAATAGTGTTAGAGGAATATCAACTTCTATTTGCTTATCGGTCCCAGTGCAACTTTTCTTTTAATACCTAAGGCATAGTTAGCACACCATATATGGCAATACTTGGTGTTGTTTCTTATATCATTAGAATAGTGATATGAAGTATCACTTTTCCTCTTTATTTTCCCCTCAGCATTATATACTGTTACATTCTACAATGAACGCATTAAAATACATGCAAAAATTTAGAGAACAAGAATGCAACATGTTATACACATCATGACAATTTAAGAATAATCGGTCTATATTGGAAGAAGTATTCAAAAATAAAATTAAAATAGTAATCAATTACTAGGTCATGATTTGGAAACTAATGAGGTTGGCTTAAAGCCTACTACTGATTAGTCAGTGAGGACATTTTAAGAGGCAAGTGAAATTACAGTTAAAAAAAGAGGATATATTCTGAAATTAGGGTATCCATATACACATGGGTTATTAGGATAAATGGTACATTTAGATCAAAAATGGCTCAGTTAGAATTATAGCAGGTTTAAAACTTATCTAAATACCTTGATGTGGAAAATGTGTTATTCAAAGTGCAGTTTGGAGCTACAAATATTCCATGTGCGCTGGGATTTTGCTTTTATGCCCCTTCATGGAAAATTACATTCTGAGAGAATCAAAGCAGTCTACTCATACCAAGGTATTATTACTATATGTATTACAAAAAAGTTGTTGTGCATCTTGATTCCCAGACACCAATAATAAATGGATAAAAATACTGTTACAAAACTAATAATTATTTATGACATATTTGCAGTTGGTTAAAAATATCCGTTACCTAATATAGAAATGGTGGCCACAGTTGAATGTAGGAGGATACAAAGAACTAGTTAAGAGATAGCGTCCCCTGATTTATCTTTACCAACTACTGGTAGTTTCCCAATCTAGATTTCAATTACAACAATAGAGAGATACAGACAAAGTGGGGAGATGTCTAGTCTGTCAAATAAAAGATAAAAGTAATAGCAAAGGAATCCATTTTTAAAGCCAGGCAAGAGTCAAGAAGCAGAAGCACTCTCTGTTTCCCAGCTGAAGAATGGCTGGCAAGACCTTGCTTTTGCCCACAAGAGACTCTCGTCTTATGATTTGAGTTCTCTGTTAGCACACATAGCAGATTTGGGAGGAGGAAAAGGGGGCAGAGAGAGAGAGAACAGAGCTAAGCAATGACAAGGGAGAAAAATCATGTCATAAGCACAAGGGGCAAGAAAGGTTTGGATCAAATTTTGAATATGAAATAATGATTTTGGTTATTTTGTGACTCCCAGTGATTTTTTTCTGAGGTAGTTACAAAAATGTTTTAAGAAATGGTAGCACAAATGAATCACGTTGTTTCTCCTCTGGGCCTTTCTTTATGTTTTTTTTCTTGAAATTCTCCTCATCCCACCCACAGTTTGGCTGGCTAATCCTGATGCATGCTTTAGCTTTTAGCTTTAGAACTCATTTCCATTAGGAAGCCTTCCTGTGGCTCTAAGACATGGCTGATGTTCCCTTATGTATCTCCGTAGTTACTTCACTTAATATGTATCACCATAATTCTCTTCTCAGAAAGTTTATTCAGTCAGGCTGTTAGGATCAACAGCTATAGGAGAAAGGAAGGATGCCAGATTGGGAAGAATAGAGGGACTATGGTGCCGTCACAACAAGGTCAGTGAGCCCTTGACAGTTGTGCTGAGTTGAGGTGAGGGTGTCAGGCTTCTACACACCTGTTAGCTATCAGCTGATCAGCTATCAGCCCTCCCAACCAACCCAGCTCATGGAGGAATAACTCCCTCAGCCTTGAAAGGGGATCTGATTGACAGAGTTCATAACACTTACTCTAGATCAACTTTATATTTTCCACTCTCTAGCTCAAACTCAGTAAGGCTCAAATACAGGTAATCTATTAATATTTATTTGTTAGGCAAGGCTTTCTAGTTAAATGCAATCTCATCATGTTAAGCAGAAGTGTTACAGAAGGTTTATTTCAGCCTTGAATTCCATCTACCCCAATTCTTTTTCAAGTTAGAAAGTGTAGTCTTAAGGTAAAATGAAAATAGGAAAATAAGAAAAAACAAAATCACGAAGAATAAAGACCAAAAAAGGAAAAAAAAAATAAAAGAAACCAATGCCTTAAGGCTTTTTGACAGTGTAAGTAAAGCTCCTTCATTGATACCCAAGACCAAATATGCCTTTCATAGCCCAAGCTCAAGAAAGGAAAACTTTCTGCTTCACATATAACAGAACAAGCAAGTTTGGTTTTTAATGTGTGTTCTGATACTGCAGGGAAAGCTGCAATAAGAGAAGAAGGCAGCGCAGCAGGCTTCTACTGTATCCCTTAGGATAGCCTTCGTCAGAAACTCAAACTTTTTGGTTTCAGAACACTTTTACACTCTGGAAAGTTATTAATGACCTCAAAAAGCTTTTGCTTTTGTGTGTTTCATCATTGACATTTATCATGTTAGAAATTGAAACACATTTTTAAAGTATTTGTTTACTTAAAATTAACAGTTATAAGTCCATTGTGTTAACATAAATAAGCTGTTTAAGTAATAATTACTATATTTTCTAAAACAAAAAATATTTAAAAGAATGGCATTAAAAAAATTTTTGGGCATTATCTTTAATGTCTGGCTTAATAGATGGCAACTAGACTCTCACCTTTACTTTTGCTTTCAATCTTCTGCGACATTTTGTTTTGGCTGATGAACAAGAAGAAAATCCAAATTCACACAGATTTATAGTTGTAGAGGGAAATTTTTATGAAGCTTCCAAAAAAGTTTTGGAGGCACCTAAGAGGTTCTGAGACCACTCTTTGAGAACTTCTGAGCAAGACTATCCTAGAGTCCTCAAATCTCAATAGTTTACAAAAATACCACCTAAGTCTCAGAGACTTATTACAACAAAGGTTTGTTTGCATCTTGCTCTCACTGCATTTCATGTGGATCAGCTGGGGTTTTTACTCCATGGTGCCCTCACTCAGCGACACAGGCTGCCTGAGCCCACTGTCTGGGTCTTGCCCCTCACTGGAGAAGAGCAAAAGGATCACAGTGATAAATGGGCTAGTTCTAAAAGGTTCTGCTGGGAAGTCACCTCACTGGTTTCACACTTCATTAGCCAGAACAACTACTTCAAAGAGGTGACAAGCAGTGCCTCCTTCAGGGAGGGGTACTGGAGATAGGTAAAAAGAATTCAGTTTATCATATGCATACCTACGGATGACCAAAAGATGCTTGTGAAAATGTACTCCAGACTATCTTTTGATGAAACTAATATGTCAAAAGAAAATAATTATTAAATAGTTATAACATTGTGTTAAGTTGGATGTGATCTAGGTTTTGTGTTTTTCTGCTTTAGCAAGATATAAACTTCAAAAATTAGCAGGCAAGCATATATTTTTTAGCCTATGATATATCTAATTATTTCTTTTTAAAATTAAGTAGGAGTTCTTGATAAGAAATGTGGTCTTGTGAGAAAATAAAACCTGACATAATTTAAGCTAACAATATTATAATAAAAATGACAACATTTGCAAGCATTTACTAAGTACTTATTGTGTATTCCTGTATTATGCTAAGGGGTTTTCATATTACCTAGATGAATTCCTAGATGGATTCTTGTATGTACTCAGTCATTGAAATTATGATACACAGCACAGTGAATATGAATAAATGTTTTGAAGACAGTTGAAATGATTTGGATAAAAGAAGAATTGGTCATACTCATTTGTTCAACCGAGAAATAAATCCTATTATAGGTGCTAATGATTTTAAAATGAAATGATTTTTATTTCTTTGGAAAATAGTAGTCCTTTCATGCAATGATTTATTTTATCACCAACATTAGTTTCCTATTGTTGCTGTAACAAATTACCACAAACTTAGTGGCTTAAAACAACATATACATATTATCTTTCGGTTCTGGAGGTCAGAAGTCCAAAATGATCTTACAGGCTAAACCAACGTGCCAGTAAAACTGTGTTTCTTTTGGAGGCTCGAGAGGAGAATCCATTTCTTTTTTGTTTTTCCAGCTTGCAGAGGCAGCCTTTATTCTTTGGCTTTTGGCTCCTCCTCTATCTTCACAGCACATCACTCCAGCCTCTGCTTCCCATGTCACATCTCTCTGGCTCTGACACTTCTGGCTCCTGCTTATGAGGACCTTGTGATTACATTGAGCCTGCCCAAATAGTCCAGGACAATCTTCATATTTCAAGAGTCTTATTTCAATCACATCTGCAAAGTCTTTTTTGCCATGTATGGTAACATTCACTGTTCTTCAGTTTAAGACATGAACGTCTTCAGAGTGGAGGTTCATTATTCTGTCTACCATCTTTTATTTCTAAATGGCTCAGGGAGTTTTAGAAGAGTTTCAGATTACTTTTGTGACCATAGGAGCTGCATGTTTAGAATTTAGATGAAAACTTTTTTTTTTTATTTCCACAAAAATTGCCAAGTGCTGCCAAATACCCTTCCTTGCTCCTAGCTCCACATTAGTTTATCCATGAAGATTGATAACCATTGCAATTTTATCTTACGGGATTTAGGTGCTGTTTTTCAACACATGAAAAGCTTAATTAGTTTTCCTAAACAGCTTTTATAGATAGCTGGGCAAGCCAGGCATCCTCCAGAAAGAATGGTGGGGATATTCAAAACATGGCAAGGCAAAGCAACTTTATCAAGCACTATTATGGAGTGTTTCTCTCTTTTTTTTTTTCTCCTTAAAATGTGATCACTAGAAAACTCGAAATTGTACATAAAATAACAGAACCAGAAAGTAAAGCAGATATGTCTCATTCCAAAGTGTGCTAGCAAGATTCTCTTTGCAAAGGCATTTTATAACACTATAAATGCATTTTAGGGATTTGAGGTTTTATTGTTTCTTTTGCCTTTCTTACATTTTAATATATAATTTGGAAATCTTGACTGTAAGCACTATCTGAAAATAAAGTTGAAAATATTATCTATATCTTTGGTGAGTAAATAATACCAATTAATACCACTTCCTCCTTGGAAAAACATAACTTTGTGTGGAATGATAAAGAGAAATCTGAAATTAGCAATAAGTACCAGAAGGGGCAAATCCAAGCAGTGAGTAAGTGGTACAAACAAATTATGGGCTACTGGTAAACTTCAGAACCATAAATTAAACTTTATGAGAAAGCAACCCTATTAATATTATTAATCAAAATATACATTCTGGATGCATGATGAATATATATGTTTATTAATCTAGCATACCAAGCCTCAATGCTAAGCTAAGGCCAGTGCTTGTTTGCAAAGATTTTTTTTTAATCAATTTGCTGCAAATTGAGAAAAATAAGGATTATACATATTTTTCCTGAAATAACACTCAATTTAAAGAACAGATTTTTATTCTTAGATTTCAAAAATAAAGCTTTTAAAATTATGTTCCTCCCCAAAACTTTTGAAATGTTTACTTGCCTGTGAAATTCAGAAATTAATACACTGTAAAGCTAGTGCAGAGTATAGGCAAAGGAATCTGATAATCTAGTTCATAGTTTATTTTAGTCATATTCTATATATATATCTATTTTATATATATATATTTTACATATATATCTATTTTATATATATATCTATTTTATATATATATATATATCTGTAGATATAAGTACTTCCCTCTGATAAAAACATTACATATACTCTCATTGATTAATTGGTTTAATGCATAGATGGACATGGAAAAGAGAAACCATCATTCACTCTATTGAAATATCTGTGAAACCCATGGTCAAATACACTTTCACAATTTGAATCACACAAAGAAGATGGGGACTGAGTGATTATGCCATATGACTATAGCAGACTATTCAAGTTGGGAAAGAATAATTTTTTCTATTAATTATTTATCTACTTGTATCTAATTAAACTGGAATTATAATTACCATTTAGAGCTTTCATGAGTAAAGGAGATGCATACATATATTTCCTAAGAGTGCATGGCCATTTTGCTCCCCTCAGAAGAAATTGCGGTTTGACAGTGATGTACACATTTTTTTCTTTGCTTTTGTGCTTTCACAAAAAGGATGATGACATGCAGGGAATTTTTAAAGAGCGTATGGCAGCAAAGTCTCCCAAAATAAATAACTATTTATTCTAACCCCTTCTATGTGAAGGGATAGTAGCAGGATAAGAACATTCCAATAGCTCATTGCTGATGCATAAACATTTAGAAGGGATGCATTTCATTTACACAGAAATTCTCTGAGGTAAAGAGCCATTCGTGTTGGAAAAATAGGCTTACTCCTTGTTACAGAAACTGAGTTCTCAGGGCCTGTTTATTGGCTTGAAATAATTTTATAAAGGAAGAAGAAAGTCACTCTGATTAATTGAAAGAGAATCTGAAGCTCCAGAGGAGAACCCAAAGGGTAGCAAGTAAGCAGAAGAGAAGGGTAAAGAAGAAATGTCAGAATATTTTATACTATGGAATATAAATTTTCATCAGAATACCTACATATTTTTAATTAAAAATAAAATCTAAAGAACCAAAAGTTATGAGGCAATAGAGCAATTCTAAGTTTTCTTCAATGTCTGAGAGGTATGGAGGTCCCTGTGGCAATTTTGGTTATCCTGAGTTGAACCTTCATTATCTTTACTACTATTTTCCTGCTGCTGAGGATTAAGTATTTTATATTAGATTGTGTAACAAAAAATAGCTTATTTGCTATTGCAACAGTTAAGATTGATTACACTGATTAGATATAAATAACATAAAACCCAAGGAACTATATTTTCAATAAGAAAATTATTTATCTTATAGCCATATAACAATATAGAGAATAATATGAAGTTTGAGAAGCAGACTCTCTCTCAAAAAACATCAGGGAACACAGACACATCCCAATGCACAAAATCAATGTGCAAAAATCACGAAGCCACTATCCCAGCTTTGGCATGTAGTCCTTACCCTAATGTTTGTTAGCACTGCTGCAAAATGGCTGCCAATCCTGTAAGCATCAGGCCCACATGTTGGTCGGGGGTGTGGGTGGGGAGGGGGAAAAAGACCTGTCAGCAGCCAAGGTTATCACCTTCTAAAAAGCTATATTTAGTTGGTAGGCTATTAATTACTGCCACAGTTTCAGAACTTGTTATCAGTCTGTTCAGCGATTCGACTTCTTCCTGGTTTAGTCTTGGGAGGGTGTATGTGTCCAGGATTTTATACATTTCTTCTAGATTTTCTAGTTTATTTGTGTAGAGGTGTTTATAGTATTCTCTGATGGTAGTTTGTATTTCTGTGGGATCAGTGCTGAGATCTGGTTTATCATTTTTTATTGTGTCTATTTGATTCTTCTCTCTTTTCTTCTTTATTAGTCTGGCTAGCGGTCTATTTTGTTAATCTTTTCAAAAAACCAGCTCCTAGATCCATTAATTTTTTAAAGTTTTTCATGTCTGTATCTCCTTCAGTTCTGCTCTGATCTTAGTTATTTCTTTTTTTTTTCTCCTAGCTTTTGAATTTGTTTGCCCTTGCTTCTCTAGTTCTTTTAATGGTGATGTTAGGGTGTCGATTTTAGATCTTTCCTGCTTTCTGATGTGGGCATTTAGTCCTATGAATTTGCTTCTCAGCACTGCTCTGTGTCCCAGAGATTCTGGTATGCTGTGTCTTTTTTCTCACTGGTTTCAAAGAACTTATTTATTTCTGCCTTAATTTCATTATTTACCCAGTAGTCATTCAGGAGCAGGTTGTTTAGTTTCCATGCAGTTGTGCAGTTTCGAGTGAGTTTCTTAATTCTGAGTTCTAATTTGATTGCACTGTGGTCTGAGAGACTGTTTCTAATTATGTTCTTTTGCATTTGCTGGGAAGTATTTTACTTCCAATTATGTGGTTATTTTTAGAATAAGTGTGATGTGGTGCTGAGAATAATGTATATTCTGTTGATTTGGGGTGGAAAGTTCTATACATGTCTATTAGGTCCACTTAGTCCGGAGCTGTGTTCAAGTCCTGAATATCCTTGTTAAGTTTCTGTCTCTTTGATCTGTCTAATATTGACAGTGGGGTGTTGAAGTCTCCCAATTTTATTGTGTGGGAGTCTAAGTCTCTTTGTAGGTCTCTACCAGATGGATTCACAGCCGAATTCTACCAGGGATACAAAGAAGAGCTGGGACCATTCCTTCTGAAATTATTCCAAACAACAGAAAAAGAACGAATCCTCCCTAACTCATTTTATGAGGCCAGAATCATCCTGATACCAAAACCTGGCAGAGACACAACAAAAAAAGAAATTTCACGCCAATGTCCCTGATGAACATCGATGCAAAAATCCTCAATAAAATACTGGCAAACCGAATCCCCAGCACATCAAAAAGCTTATCGACCACGATCAAGTTGGCTTCATCCCTGTGACGCAAGGCTGGTTCAACATACACAAATCAATAAAGGTAATGCATCACATAAACAGAACCAAAGACAAAAACCACATGATTATCTCAATAGATGCAGAAAAGGCCTTTGATAAAATTCAACAGCCTTCATGCTAAAAACTCTGAATAAACTAGGTATTGATGGAACATATCTCAAAATAATAAGACCCATTTATGACAAACCCACAGCCAATATCATAATGAGCAAAAGCTGGGAGCATTCCCTTTGAAAACCAGAACAAGACAAGGATGCCCTCTCTCACCACTCCTATTAAACGTAGTATTGGAAGTTCTGGCCAGGCCAATCAAGCAAGAGAAAAGATAAAGCATATTCAAATAGGAAGAGAGGAAATCAAATTGTCTCTGTTTGCAGATGGCATGATTGTATATTTAGAAAACCCATTGTCTCAGCCCAAAATTTCCTTAAGCTGATAAGCAACTTCATCAAAGTCTCAGGATACAAAATCAATGTGCAAAAATCACAAGCATTCCTATACACCAATAATCGACAAACAGAGAGCCAAATCATGAGTGAACTCCAATTCACAATTGCAACAAACAGAATAAAATACCTAGGAATACAACTTACAAGGGATGTGAAGGACCTCTACAAAGAGAACTACAAACCACTGCTCAAAGAAATAAGAGAGGACACAAACAAATGGAAAAGCATTCCATGCTCATGGATAGGAAGAATCAATATCATGAGAATGGCCACACTGCCCAAAATGATTTATAGATTCAATGCTGTCCCCATCAAGCTACCATTGACTTTCTTCACAGAATTAGAAAAAACAACTTTAAATTTCATATGGAACCAAAAAAGAGCCCGTATTGCCAAGACAGTCCTAAGTAAAAAGAACAAAGCTGGAGGCATCATGCTACCTGACTTCAAACTACATTACAAGGATACAGTAACAAAAACAGCAGGGTACTGTTACCAAAACAGACATATAGACCAGTAGAACAGAACAGAGCCCTCAGAAATAAGGCCCCATATCTACAACCATCTGATCTTTGACAAACCTGACAAAAACAAGAAATGGGGAAACGACTCCCTATTTAATAAATGGTGCTGGGAAAACTGGCTAGCCATATGTAGAAAGCTGAAACTGGATCCCTTCCTTACACCTTATACAAAAATTAATTCAAGATGGATTAAAGACTTACATGTTAGACCTGAAACCATAAAAACCCTAAAAGAGAACCTAGGCAATTCCATTCAGGACATAGGCATGGGCAAAGACTTCATGACTAAAACAGCAAAAACAATGGCAACAAAAGCCAAAATTGATAAATGGGATCTAATTAAACTAAAGAGCCTCTGCACAGAAAAACAAAACAAAACAAAACAAAACAAAAACAAAAATAAACAAACAAAAAACTGTCATCAGAGTGAACGAGCAATCTACAGAATGGGAGAAAATTTTTGCAATCTATCCATCTGACAAAGGGCTAATATCCAGAATCTACAAGGAACTTAAACAAATTTACAAGAAAAAAACAAACAACCCCATCAAAAACTGGGCAAAGGATATGAACAGACACTCTCAAAAGAAGACATAATGTGGCCAACAAATATATGAAAAAAAACTCATCATCACTGGTCATTAGAGAAACGCATATCAAAACCACACGCCAGTTAGATTGGTGATCATTAAAAAGTCAGGAAACAACAGATGCTGGAGAGGATGCAGAGAAATAGGAATGCTTACACTGTTGGTGGGAGTGTAAATTAGTTCAACCATTGTGGAAGACAATGTGGCAATTCCTCAAGGATCTAGAACCAGAAATACCATTTGGCCCAGCAATCCCATTACTGGCTATATACCCAAATGATTATATATTATTCTACTGTAAAGACACATGCACACATATGTTCATTGTAGCACTGTTCACAATAGCAAAGACTTGGAACCAACTCAAATGCCCATCAATGATGGACTGGATAAAGAAAATGTGGCACATATACACCATGGAATACTACGCAGCCATAAAAAAGGGTGAGTTCATGTCCTTTGCAGGGACATGGATGAAGCTGGAAACCATCATTCTCAGCAAACTAACACAGGAACAGAAAACCAAACACTGCATGTTCTCACTCGTAAGTGGGAGTTGAACAACGAGAACACATGGACACAGCAAGGGGAACATCACACACCGGGGCCTGTCGGGGGTGGGGGGCTAAGGGAGGGATAGGGATAGCATTAGGAGAAACACCTAATGTAGATGACGGGTTGATGTGTGCAGCAAACCACCATGGCACGTGTATACCTGTGTAACAAACCTGCACGTTCTGCACAGGTATCCCAGAACCTAAAGTATAATAAAAAAAATTAGAATATATATATTCGTAGCATAAAGAACATTATAAAAACTTTAAAATAAACTTGAAGAAAGAATAGAAACGCTATATTTAGAAGCTCTACACCTTCATTTCTGTTTATGTCTTATTGGCAGAGCTGGGTTGTCTGACCAGATCTAGTTTGGGGAAGGTTGCTAAGGGAAACAGAAGGCCAGCACATCAAGAATGTCTGCCACAAGTTTCTTCAAATTAATTCATGCTTTTTTCGGGGAGATATTAACAGTATTCAGTTTAAATCAATGTCATTATTATAGTTAAATTGATGAAAAATAGTAAATTGATGACAAAATATTAACCAAGCTATTTAACAGATTGTTGATATTCTAATTGGAATGTTTTTAAAAATACTAAAATGTCCGATTTATCATTTTTTTGGCTTCTACTGATAAGATATTGAGGCACAAAGATATTGACCGAAGTTATTGAAACAGCTCTGCAATTAAGACCAGGATAATTAAAACAAAATTAATAATTTGTCCAGGTTGTAAATAAACATAGACAATTTGCCATATTGATCGTAAATATTTACCATGTTCTGTACATGGTATTGTGTTAGAAATTATCTTCATATTTATGTTAAATTTTAGTATTTTATCCACGTGAAATAGTTGATGGGGATTGAAAATGACCACTCCAGATACTTAAATTGTGCTTTTGAGGATTTCTACCCTACCAAGGAAATCCTCACACATCTGACTGCCAAAATACAAATATTACTGAAAGGTTAATGCATTTTAAACTCCAATTTCTTTGTGTTAAAGGGTTAATTAGAAACCTACTTTAATGATAAAAGGGACTTGGGACTTGACCTGACTTTCGAGATTGTAGGATATAGAGACATAACTCAGGAGGGCACTGAATGGAGAAATGGAAGATTCTAAAATGTTCTAGTATGTAATTTAGACAAAAAGTTATGCAAAGAGGAAGCTAAAAAGTTAAATATTTAATGAGATTTGTTACAACCTCTTTTAGAATTTAGAGGTTATCAGCATAAAATCTTCATGACAGCCTTCCCTGAAAATCTATTTCTGCTTGAACAATTTTAAAACGTATATCTTTTGCTTCTGAATTATTTTTGTAGGGGATTTTCACATCCAACTTAGTAAGGAACACCCAAATGCAATGAGATAAATGATGTTCTCTCTGGTTGGCAACATGTTGAGATTTTTCATCTCTAATTCTGTTATCATATGGTTATCATCTCCTCTGAATTATGCATATATACAGTCAATTAAATTAAAAACCTTTCAATAAATTATGCTTAGAACTGTGGAAAGAGTGGATCTATTCTGAGCTAATGTGATATTCTCTCTTTATTATTCCTTATTGGTTTAGGAAAAAAGTGGCCTCTCAACCTTTTGCAAAATGTGCATATGCCATATGATTATGAGGGACCACTGGCTGGAAATGAGGAATTCTTTGTACTTATCACAATTTCACAAATGGGCAACAAGAAAACTAGTCCAAATACTTCAGGATTGGTAACTGATTATTAATCTACATTAATCAACTGTTTTTAAAAGTGATATGGAAAAAACCTCCCCCAAGGCATGTATATCTGCCTTGACATTCTACTGGCAAAATAACTACATATAACCTCTGTACTTTGATATCCAGGATTAGGGCCACCTATGCTGTGGCCTGCAAAGGGAAAGAGAAAAATATAGGGAGGAGTGTGTGAGTTACATCATTTTTGTCTTTTTAGTTTGAAAAAATTTCAAACTCACAGAAAAAGTTGCAAGACTATTACAAAGAATTTTTTCTTCTTAACCATTTTGCAGTAAATTGCCAACATAATGCTTCGTACCTTTCAGTACTTGGGTTAGTATTTTCTACAAAAAGACTGATATTTTCCAATTATCACAATCTAACCATCAAAATCAGAAAATTTATACTGATATATTTCTACCATATCAACCACAGACCCAGTCAGCTTTTGCCAATTGTCCCAAAAATGCCCTTCATAGCCAAATAATCCAGTTGAGGATCGTGAATTGCATTTTGCTGTGATACCTTTTAGCCTCCTGCAATCCGGAATGGTTTTCTGATCTTCTCTTGATTTTCATGACTTTGGAACTTTTGAAGACTAGAGATTAATTATTTTGAAGAATGTCCCTCAGTGTGAATTTGTCTGATACTTTCTCATAGTTAGATTCAGGTTCTGCATCTTTGGCGGAAGTGTCACAGACGTGATGCAGTGTTCTGCTCATTTAGTCCTATCAGGTGGCAAGTGATTTTGTTTTTCATTACTGATGATGATAACCTTGATGACTTGTTTAAAGTGGTAATTGCAAGATTTTTCTACTGTAAATTCTTTCACTTCCCTTTTTTAGCATGTATTTTGTTTGAAGGTATTTTGAGAGGATGTAAATATTCTATTTCCTCTCTCCATTTCACTAACTAGTTTTAGTATATATTGATGTTTTTAGTGAAATTATTTTAGGTATGATAATTGTCAAATGGTGAATTTCTAAATCTGTTTTTTTCTATGTTAGTTCACATTTTTCTGTAATTAATAGCTTTTGTCTTTAATTATTCATTTATACTAGTATGGACTAATGAGGTTTTTATTTTCTCCAATGAGTTATAATTTCTTTATTTCGTTGCTCAAATATCCTGTTTGGTCAATTTGAACCTCTTATGCTGGCTTCTGAGTTAACTTTGTTTTGTATTTATTTATTTATTTTTATTTACTTATTTTTTTGATACATCCCCATCATTCTTTGAGCACTGCCTTAGTTTCTGGCAGAGTGAGATGTTCTTGTTCTTTTCTCGCTCCAGTCTTAGAGTCAGCCATTTGTGCAAAGTGTTCTAATTTCTTTTCCTGGAGAATGCTATTTAGGAACCAGATCTGTGATCTTGGTATGGTCATTTCCATTGAGGTGTTGCTCTTCTCAGGCCATACCAGTCAGTTGATGAAGCCAGGAAATGCACACACGTGCACACACACACACACTCACACTCACACTCACATACCCTTTTATGTCCATGTTGATTTCTATATCCTGATATATTGAAAACTGTTATTTCACGTGAATAATAATAGTTCTCTTTACTTATCAAAATTTCTGCTATAGTAGCTTTCTCTATATTTCACAAATCACAAATTTACACTAGTGCCTCCTGTTCACACCAATACATCAAATTTCTCTTCTAATCCAATGCCAAAAGATGCATTTTAATCTTCTTTTATTCTACTTGGAACTCCTTCCTCAAGTAAAAAGTAACATATAGCCCCATTTACCCACAATCTATTTGCTATTGGATTGATGCCCTCTTTGTTTATACTATCTCCCATTTTCATTGCTACAATTCTGTCTGCACAGCTACTTCTTTACCCTACTTGGGCTCCAATAACCCACCAGAATGTCCTTTCACCACTTCCCTCCTCCCCCTTATAAACTTGCTCGTTCTTCCTAAGCTTTAAGACCCCACACTGGGCTATTACCTATGCTCTCCTCACACACTGGGGTTCTGATAACACATATAAAGTTTCTGATGCACTTCCTTCCAGATGCCCTTCACTCCATTTGGGTTTCAACAATCAGAAATGTGCTGCAGTCTCATTCCCCCATAGACTCTCAATTTACTCGAGCCATGTGATAGTGTTTAGGCTGAGTACTAGGAAAGAAGGAAGAAAGAGTGGGAGGGAGGAAAGAAGGGGGATAAAAGAAATACAGGAAGGAAGAGAGAAAGCAAAGAGTAAGGGAGCTATACCATTATTTAAAAGATCAGAGAATACCAGTTTTTGTCTTACAGGTGTGAGTGAGGACACTTTCCCACATACAACTGGGGGTGTTCATTATATCAGCTCTCCAACAGCAAAATTTAGCTGATGGTTGCTGAAAACCATAATCATGCCAAAAAGGTAGCGGTTTTATAATAAAGTACAAAGTATGTGAAGCAAAAGGCTTTCCACCTGCTCAAATATCTCCTAGGCCATTTTCATCTTTATAAATACAGGATTCTTGGAAGATAAGTAGATAAATACCAACAGGAGTGTGAAGAAGATTTTAGAGAATTTGTATTGTCAGAGTTTGGCTAGGTGGTTGTTTTGTTTTTGTTTTTTGTTTGTTTGTTTCCAGAAAACAAATACCAGAGAGGCAGAAAGAGGATTTGATGGTGCAGGATTATCATCATTTTGGTTTTGGTTATAGATTGGTTATTTTAATTTGATTGCCTACAGCAGTGACTGGCCTTTGATACAAGGTAAAGAGTAATTATTGAAATCAAAGCCTAAACTGAGTGCATTGGCAATGATGACAAATCATACCCATCAACTGCCTCTGAAGATCCTGGACTGAAAGAGACTTATGCATATTTTCAATTTTAAATTCTCATGTACTTGGATCAAAATCCTCATATTTTAGGCAAATATGGTCAATGTTCTTACACAGTCAATATTTATGATGCTAAGCTTGTGTCAAAATGACTCTAAATGATCATATTTGGCAAAATATTATATATAACAAGCTAAAAATTAAGTACAAATATAATTACTGTGTTGAGGAAGGGAAAGCATCCAAGAGTTGGTAGTGTGTTTTTCAGAAAATACACATATACAGACATGCACACCACAATGACAGACAGCAGCTGACAACTTAAAATTTGGAAAGCATTTTTTAAAGGAAATCTATATTTTCCTAGGATCACTTTTGTGTCTACATCTACAAAGAGGATTATTTCCACAGGTGAGTCATTTACAATGGTGTTCCTCAGTATTTCATTATTTGGGCAATTCTACAGCTGAAATAGTCATGGTAAGTAATCAATCTCCTGTTAAAATGAAAAAGCCATCCTGTAACATGTTAAAGAAATAGTCATAAGGCTAATAGGGATAAAATTATAACATTGACATTCAAAAATCTACTCCTCTTATACCATGTATGTACACAACTCAACTTCTACTAAAAAGGGGGACCTATCACAAGGTCTGCTCCATGCGGTCTAGAAGTAATAGGCCATGATGAAGAAAGGGAAAGGAGACGGAAAAGCTAAGTCAATATATGTATTAAAGAGCTTAGAAAGAGGGACAATTATTTCTATTTAACTATGTTTCACTTCAATCAGTGCTCATTGCAAGAAATTTTATAGCAAGACTTCCTTTCTTATTGACAAAATCTTCATTTTTCTTAACCAAAATAATTTTAGTTGAATAACGTCTTCAGAAGGATTTGATATATTTTTTGAGATTGTGAACTTTGGAATTCCTTACTTTTAACTTCAAACATGGATAATAATATTAATACATGAAGTCTACTAATGTAAAAAAGAAGTTTAAGGCCAGTATGATTTTTGAGTTTGGATCGTCTATAAATGGACTGTTTTTGCTGGTTAGTTCAACATAAAATTTTGTGTTTATTCCAGGGATTCCATAATGTTGCTAGGCTCTATATTGTTGTTTGCTAAAGTTTTATTTAAGTTTATTACATGTTCAGTTTTCCTTCATTTCAAATTTGTTAGGGTTATTTTAATAATAATAAACATTTTATTCTAAAATATGTTTATTATTACTTTTTTAAAAATACAAAATGATATATCTTTATTATTTGTTTCACTTTTTTCTCTTGACATCCAAATCATTTTGTTGTTTGATCTCTGTGTCAGTCTATTACCTCCATAGTTGTTTTAATACCTTTCTAATATCACCGTAGCTCCACTTTCATCAATTGTTCAATTTACTTTACATTATAAGTGAATTTCTTAATTGTCTTCTTCACATTCCCGACTTAACTTTCTTGTTAAACCTATATTGGCTATATTGTTGAAACTTTTCTTTATTGCTTCTCACAGAATTCACCTAGTTAATTCCTTATTTATCTTCCTGTTCTCAGGAACTCATCATCTCTAAGTTTTATTCTACATTTGCACTTTGTAGGCTAGGTGCATAATTTTTATGCTAACAGAATATTTGCATAACTTCTGCATTATTTCTGACACAATAATTTATGGTCAATCCTCATATTTGCCAAAAAAAATTTGGGATGGATTTTTTTTTCCTTACCGCTCTCCCTGTTTGCAAAATATACTTAGAATCCTTTACTTAGAGACCACTGAAATGCTGTAAGTTGATCCAGGGCTAATTTTGAACAATGGAGCAAATATCCCTTACTTTTGAATAAATACCCTTCAGATTTTGTACTATCTCTTCATGTGTGGGGAGCTCAGAAATTTTCCTAAAAGGTAAAGTTTAAGAAAAACATTATAAATGGAAAGGTTTTAATTAAGTTGTTGCACTTATTTTCTTCTATATAGTCTCATATCTATGGTGCCTTTTCCCTAGGAGATCCATTCTCTCCTCAATCATTCAGCAATTTATTATTAGTACCAGCTTTGTGCGAGGTACTATTTTTGGCACTTGGGATACATCATTGTAGAAAAACAAAATCATGACCTCATAAAACTTAGAGTCTAGTTAGCGGAGGCAAGCAATGAATAAATTGTGTGTGTGTGTGTGTGTGTTTGTGTGTGTGTCTGTGTGTGTGTGTAGTTAAGAAGGTTATAAATGTTTTGGAAGAAAATAGAATGGGGCAAGAAAAATGCGAAGTATGTGAAGCGAATATGTTGTAATTCAAAATAAGATGAAGTCTGAACAAATATTTGAGAGAAGTGAAAAAACTAATGGTGGAGACAGTTGGGAGAAGAGCTTTCTAGGCAGAATTATCAAGCAACCAGTGCAAAGGCCCTAAAACGAGTATGAGCCTAGTGGAGGGTATGTTTGGTGGACCAGAAAAACACTAGTATGGCAGGAACAGCATGGTGGCGGGATAGGTCAGAGAAGTGCAGTAGATGAGGTCAGAATTGCAGCAGTAAACTAGGTTGCACAGGGACATGCAAGGCATTGTAAAAACTCTGCTTTTACTCAAAATAAATTTTTTTAAAAAGTTACGATTTTGACCAGAAGAGTGACATGATCACTTGGTAGACTTATATGAAGAGTAACTATAGTGGGGCAAGGGTAGAAAAGCAGGAAGGCAAGAGGCTAATTCAATAATCCAGGTGAGAGAGAGACTAGGATAAGAGTGGTAGAGTTAAGACAGAGAGAAGAGGTCAAATTCTGGTTACAATGTGAAGAAACCAATAAAATTGCTGGCAGTATATGAGCTGCACTGTAGACAGACAACCTACAGAATGGAAGAAAATATTTACAAACTATGCATCCAACAAAGGTCTAATATTCAAAGGAACTTAAATTTACCAGCAAAAAACAACCTCATTAAAAAGTGGGGTTTATTTGAAAACAGACACTTTTCAAATAAAGACATACATGTGGCCAATAGGCATAAGAAGAAATGCTCAACATCACTAATCATTAGAGAAATGCACATCAGAACAACAATGAATTACCATCTCCTACCAATCAGAATGGCTATTATTAAAAATTCAAAAATAGGCCAGGCATGGTGGCTCAGGCCTGTAATCCCAGCACTTGGGAGGCCAAGGTGGGCCGATCACTTGAGGTCAGGAGTTCGAGACCAGCCTGGCCAACATGGTGAAACCCCATCTCTACTAAAAATACAAAAAGTTAGCTTTGCATGGTGGTGCATGCCTGTAGTCCCAGGTACTTGGGAAGCTGAGGCAGGAGAATGACTCGAATCTGGGAGGCAGAGGTTGCAGTGAGCCAAGATTGTGCCACTACACTCCAGCCTGGGTGACAGAGTGAGACTCCATCTAAAAAAAAAAAAAAAAAATTCAAAAAATAACAGATGCTGGCAAGATTGCAGAGAAAAAGGAACACTTATACACTCCTGGTGGGAATGTAAGTTAGTTCAGCCATTGTGGAAAGCAGTACAGTGATTTCTCAAAGAACTTGAAACAGAATTACCATTCAATTTAGCAATCACATTGTTAAGTATATACCCAAAGGAATATAAATTGTTCTATCATAAAGACGCATGCACGTGTATGTTCATTGCAGCACTGTTCACAATAATAAAGACATAGAATTAACTAAATGTCCATCAGTGGTAGACTGGATAAAGAATATTTGGTACATACACAATGGAATAATATGCAGCCATAACAAGAATGAGATTACATCCTTTGCAGCAACATGGATGGAGCTGGAGGCCATTATCCTAAGCAGACTAGCATGGGAATAGAAAACCAAATGCCACATATTCTCACTTATAAGTGGGAGCTAAACAATGAGAACACATGGACACAATCTAGAAGGGAACAGACTCCAGGGCCTACTTGAGGGTGGAGGGTAGGAGGAGCAAAAGGATCAGGAAAACACCTATTGGATACTACACTTACTACCTGGGTGGTGAAATAATCCGTACATTAAACCCCTATAACACACAGTTCACCTATATAAAAAACCTGTACCTGTACCACTGAACCTAAAACAAATTTTTTTAAAAAGGACATGAGCTGTACAAGACATAGAGAAGTCAAATATAAGCCTCAACTTTTTTGTGTGTCTTTTCCTGTGTACTTTCTTGCTGTTCAAATTTCTCTTCTGATAATGTGTTAGTATACTAGAGCTATTCCTGCTAAATATCACAGCATTTCTACTAAGTTGCTGCATCAAAATGAACAAATGAATAATTAGTGAATGAATATGTCAAGGAATGGCCAGATCTGTTCTTGCCGTAGAATGCTTTCCATCTATGTAGGAAAATGGACTCTATATAGGAAAAATCCTATTTTCCCAATTATTTCCCAATTAGAATATATAATAACTAAACTGCTCTCTAAAAAGGAGTTTAGCTATCCATAGGACTTTATTTTTCTAAGTTGAATGAAGAAGAAGTCCCAATATCTTGTTTGCATATTTTTCTTTTTAAGTAACTCTTCCACTTATATTTCCACCAAAATGTTTACTTTTGGGAAAAGTACATTTACATAATTTCAATGTCCTCTTTCAATTTTGGTATTATTTGTGTTATTATTTATTTGCATTTATTTTAGTTGTATTTTTTTGCATATTATATTAGCAAGATATCCTCAATTGCTGTGGCATAATATTGGAATAATTTCTAGTTTCAATATTTTGGCATTGGTGATTTTTTTTGCTTCTTTTAATCATTTTTCATTTCCAGTGACATCTTATTTTTTTTTCTTAATTTCAGCTCTATATTCCTAGACAACCAGAGACATCTAAACTTGATAGGGGTAGGTGTAACAGAACAATTTCTGTACTTTTCACACATGATTCCAGGTGTTCAGTGTCACAAACCATTAGATGAATTTAGGTAGTCTCTAAATTCCACTCATGTTTTACTTTATATTTTCAGTTTATTTCTCTTCTATTTCAAAGGCTAGTATTTCCTTCTTTGCTTAGTTCACATAAATTTGGAAGTGTAGAGGGGAATGAAACATTCTAAGGTTAGCTAGTCATTCTACTCTTTTCTAAGAAGTCAGACTCAAGAATAGGGCTTGCAAGGAATTTTCATAAGTAGAGAATAAATTATTTTTATGTTTTGGAATTAACATACTACTGTTGTGCCGGGTAAGAAATATTACAAAAACTTTTAGTGAACAGAGATGTTTTATAATCATCTGTCTTGTAACTTCCATTTCAAAAACGTCCCATACTGTCATTTCATATTTTGACTTCATGAAACTGTGTTAATATGCTATAGTAAAAATAATTTATTGATATAATTTGAGACAAAAATATGTGATATATGTGAATATTTGTTCTTATATAATTGAAATATATTTGACTGTGTTTATAAATTGCATATTTTGTATATGTACAGAAGTATGTTCCACTTAAAACAATCCTGTTTTGAATCCTATTGTAAAGGGAAAATCATTTCCAAACAAGATAATTATTTGTTGTTATTTTAGCTATTTATAAAAATATTATTTTCATATTATGTACATATGCTTTTTTGTATATTTTTAGGTGCATGTTCGTTTGTTGGTGATTTATAAATAAATATCATTTTCTTAGCAATAGAATCCCTCCTTAGGAAGAGATCAGTTGTTATTGAGTCAATCTATTATTAAGTCTGTTAGGATAGAAAATGAGATCTCACTAAAGGCTTGATTCAGTGTGATAAGCTGCCCGCTAAAATGATCCTCAGTAATTACTGCCTCCTAGGGTTGAGGTCCTTGTGTATTCCCCTCCATGTGAATGTGGACTCAAGCTAGTAAATTTCTTCTAACAAATAGAATATTCAAAAGTGATGGGATACCATTTTCGAGATTAGGTTATAAAAAGACTTTGACTTCCCTCTTGCATCCCGTCTCTCTGTCTTTTCCCAATATTGTGCTCTGATGAAGCAAGCTGCCATGTCTGAATTGCCCTATGAAGAGGCCAACATGGCAAAGAGCTGTGAGCAGCCTATAGCCTATAACCAGTGAGGAATTAAATATTGTCAACCGCCAAATAATTAAACATGGAAATAGGTTCTTAGAGTCTTTAGATGACTTTGGTCCTGACTGAAACTTTGACTGCAGCCTTGACAGACCTTGAAGCAGATGACCCAGATAAGCTACACTCAGTTCCTAATCTACAGAAACTGTAAATATGTTTGAAGCCACTAATTTGGGGAATAATTTGTAATAACCAATACATTGAGTTAGAATATATAAAGTATTCTCTAAGAAGGGGTGGTCTGCTAATCACAGGATTTTGTTTTTTAGTAGTGGGTGAAGAAAAGTTAAATACCAGAGATAAATAGTTCCCAATGTTAGCAAAATATGGCTTTTATTGAGAGAGGGACCTGAGAGGAAGAATTGAGGTACCTAATAAGAATTATTAGGAAATTTTTAGGGAATTGCAATGTGAGACACAATGTAAAGTTTCTTTCTAGTTTCCAAATAAAATATTTGGTAAAATCTGTATTACTAAGAAGTGTATTATTAAATTGGACTTCTACAAAAAGAATATGATAATACATTGAGAATGGCTTAAAGGTGTCAAAAGGAGATGAGTAAAGCCTTCAGGAAGCTTTTGGGAGGCCATACATTGGAATCATAACTTGCTTATTTTATTTTGTGTTTTAAATCCATTTTACTGAGATGTGATTGACAAAAAAAGCTGTATATATTTAATTTATACAACTAAATGAGTTTGGAGTTAAGTATAAATTCATGAAACCATCACCACAATCAGTACCATAAACATAGCCATCACCTTCAAAATGTTCTTCCTGCTGTATTTGTTTAATGTTATTATTTGTGATGAGGACACAACATAAGATCTACTTTCTTAGCAAATTTTTAAGTATAGGATGCAGAATTATTAACTATTACACTATTGCAGCACTATGCTGTATAGTAGACCTCTAGGACGTATTTATCCTGTGTAACTGAAACTTTGTACAGTTTAACTGACACTTCTCCATTTTCCATTCCCTCCAGCCCCTGGAAACCACCATTTCACTCTCTTCTGTGATTTTTACTATTTTAGATTCTTCATATAAATGGTTTCGTGTAGTACTTATCCTTACGTGTCTAGCTTATTTCACTTAGCACACTTAGCATAATGTCCACTAGATTCATCTATGTTGTTGCAAGTGGCGGGGTTTCTTTCTTTTTAAAGGTTGAATAATATTCCATTGTAGGCATATACCACATTTTCTTCATTCACTCATCTGTTGATGGGCATGGCTATTGTGAATAGTGCTGCAATGAACACGGAGGTGCAAATATCTCTTTGAGACCCTGATTTCAATTATTTTGGTTATATAGCCAGATAGGGGATTGCTGGACCGTATGGTAGTTTTATTTTTAATGCTTTGAGGAAACTCCATACTGTTTTCCATAGTGGCTGTGCCAGTTTACATTCCCACCAACAGTGTGCAAGGGTTCCCCTTTCTCTACACCCTCACCAACACTTATCTTTTGTTTATGGATAATAGCCATTCTAATAGGTGTGAGGTGATATCTCACTGGAGATTTGATTTTTATTTCCCTGATGATTATGTTGAGCACTCCTTTGAAAATTTCCTAAATAATTTGGTTCCAACTACGTTGTATTAGTCCATTTTCAAACTGCTGATAAAGACATACCCGAGACTGGGCAATTTACAAAAGGAAGAGGTTTAATGCTCTCACGGTGCCTGGTGGCTGGGGAGGCCTCACAGTCATGGCAGAAAATAAAAGGCACTTCTCACGTGGTGGCAGAAAAGAGAAAAGAGCTTGTGCAGGGAAACTCCCCCTTTTAAAACCATCGGATCTCATGAGACTCTTTCACTATCACAAGAACAGCACAGGAAAGACCCACCCCTATAATTCAATCACCTCCCGCTGAGTTCCTCCCAGGACCCGTGGGAATTGCCCTTGAATTAGAGAAGAGTTGATATGGGAGAAACCTACAAGAACAATCTTCATTTCATTTTTTAGTTTAGTTAGAAATATCCAAAAGATCCAAAAGATAATCAGTATTTTAGAGAGTTATCAAGTAATGTGGTTCTCCAGACCTTTGCCAAGGGTCTCAGATTAGAATTCTTACTTAGTTAAAAATACTCATTTTGGGGAAAATAAAAACAAAAACAAAACAGAGCTCTACAGCATGTAAACAGAAAGTAACTTGATTTTCTCATTTCCCCGTGTGGGTCTACTTGCTTTACTGCCTTTAGAGGAGATCTCTGACAGATAAGCACTACCCTTTCTATTGCTCTTAGGTAGTAAATAGTCTAAATTTCTAGATGCTATAAACATGACATTTGAATAATTTAAAATTATTGCTTCTGGGTAATAACCAGTATCTTAAATTTCACAGAAGGTAGATCAAATTTCTCCCTCTCCTAGCTCAAGCAGGCTACAAGCCTGAAAGCCTACAATGTGATAGTGGAAAACCAATGGCTTCCCTTTCAATTTTCCCACTTTTCTCTTCTGCTCCTCTGCACTAACAGTCTGACTTTGTTTTCTGACCTTTTCATGTTTAAGCTAGCAGAGAGGAGACAAAAGGCAAAGTGGTACTTGAATGTCACTGTCTTCTGGCATCAGTGCTCTCTGTGCTTGGCAGAAGCAGTTAGGGAGCCTCTTATTGACAGCTGATCCTTTATCTCGTAGAGCGCTTTCGTGGGCTTCTGGGAGACCCCTTATCACTTTGGATTTCTTTGCTTTCAGTGCCCTTAATTCCCAAATGTCTCCTTTGCTTACCTTTCTGTTGTTTATAATTCTTTCCACTCGTATGTACTGTGTCAGAGTCTCATGGCTCCTGCAGATACCTGTATTGGGAAAAAAGTCTCTTTACAATCCCTCCACCCTCCAAACCAATGCTTTCTCCCTTCCTGATAAAATCTTGTCCTCAACAAGCTCTGATAGGAACATCTGGCAGGATGTTCCTGGTATTGCCGTTTCATTCTTCTCTATTGTCAGAAAGTTAGCCAGCCATAATTTTTCATTTGACTCCTGCTGTGATCTTTGTATCCACATACTGCTGGGGGTCATGATTCATATTTTATGATCACTTTGAATCCCCTCTTCTCTACCATGTGAGGATAGAAGTGTGATAGGGAGGAACAAAACTGTGCCACAGAAACTTACCATCTTTTTTTTTCAAACAAATTATTTCCCTGTTTGGGTTAGTGCCATTCAGTCTCTCTCATACTTTTAAGGTAGTTATTGGACCAAGGATTGCCAAATATTTTAGATTTATGTATAGTATTACAAAGATGATCTGGCACCTCACTTTGAAACATGAAAGTACTTCCCAACTTTAAACAGAACGTATTATGTTTCTAACATCTTATTATTTGTATAATTAGGGCTCGATACCTGAAGAAATAGGAATAGGAAAGGTTACAAACTTTCAAGCTATTGTAATGAAGAAAATGGTGGTAGTCGTTAAAACAGAGATCCCAGAAGTAATGATAATTTTTAAATTATGATACTAAAGACAGAGTAAGAGTATTCATATTTTTTGAAAATTTGTCACTGGCTCTCAGAGAAGAAAGTTCCAGTTTGTCTTACAATTTAAGGCAAAGATTGTGTGAAAAGATACCTAGAAACATAAATTATCTTATAAATTGGGTTAAAATTCACAAATCAGTAAATATGCTTAGGCTCTGTTCTGTCCAGGGCATTCTGGGTTCTTAAATCTTGTTCAAACTCTGTCTTTCATCAGTGTTTTTGAAATTAATTGCTGTTTAATTCATATAACTTTGGTTGTTTAAAAAGGAGATCACATTCAATATACATAATAATGTTCTGATTTCTATTTACCTTGATAAGAGGCACTACAAATACTTATTTGTCTTAAAATTGTCTCAGGCAAGATAATGTTTTATTATTGTCAGACAGTTACATCATACTTCAAAATACCTCAACTAGTTTGTGTTCTTAGTCTATATCTTCTATCTATCTATGTATCATCTACCTATCTATCTATCTATCTATCTATCTATCTATCTATCTATCTATCTATCTGTCTGTCTATCTCTATCACCTATCCTATCTCTGTAATTTTCTTCTACCTGTTGCTAAATCCTATGGACTATTCTATCTATCTCTTTCTTGGCTATGAGTGCTCTTATAAGGTGATTTCGCTTTTTCAGGCAGGACAGAGGCTTATTTGAGGGAGCATGGAAGGCCAGTTTTTCAATTAGGTTTCATTGTTGGTACCACTCAAGGTACAAAAATGTGGGGTGATTCATGTGAGAAAGACAGTGGATTGGAATTAGAGAGTTGAATAACTCAAGTCTTGTGTCTTAAAATATATATATTTTTTCTTATTATTTTCCTCTACCTTGGTCTTTCACTAAATTCTTCACATATGTGTATATTATCTTTTCAACTTGGTTTTCAATTTCTAAAGACAGAAACCTTAAAAATATTCTTTGTATTCTGCACAACAAATGTATTGTATATTATAAATACTACATAAATATCTGTAAAGTAGTAATTAATTTTCTTTATACTGTAGAAATTTCATCATGGGTTAGTGATTGTTCCATAGAACTCCAGGATTACCTGCTGACGGCTTCATGGATTCTTAACTATAGACATATCTAAGTAAACACAGGACCACTAAGGCAGTAGAGTACAAAAATATAATCAATGAACTCCATGTCACTAACATATGTCTCTCTAGTTTACACACACTTGTATATACACTACTCACAATTTTTAAAGTGCATTGGTAACAAAGATTGTAAGGTCACCATTTGGTTGACATCTTGTATTTTTTTCCTTGTTTAATATTTGTAAGAATAAATGAGACTCCGTATGAAAAAAATCCAACTAATATTTTATCACTTTGAAAAATAATAAGTACTTTTTAAAAAGTTTGATTAGGCAGTGTTTATTCTGGTAGTTTAAATGAAAAAGCTTAGGTCCTCTAAAAAATGGTTTTTCTGAAAAATTAGGAACCCAATCAAAACAAATTAGGAACCTAATAGTCCAACAATGTGTTACCCTATTTCATGCCTGTTGAGAAAATAATATTGATGAGAAAAAGTATTTATTAATATGTTTAAATAACTTTTTTATCATTGGCTCATGGGTTAGGAAATGATCCCCAGATTTAAATAATTCTTCATTATTTCTTATGTGTAAGAATAATTCAGTAACATTGAAGAGTTCCAGAAGGAAAGCACTATGCTATTTGTCTTTTTCAATCCATGAGCCAGAGTTAAGAAATGATAAATCAGTATGATTTCAGAGGACAGGCTTATAATTAAATTATGCCCACAAGTCACCTGTTCTGTTTCTTCAGAATTTTTTGTGAAAATCTCTTTAATTTGGCTTTAATGCTTAAATGTATGAATACATTCATTGTAACTCTAAATTGCTTCCCAATTTTTCACCTCATTTTTCCCTATAAAACTTCTAGCATTTCTATAGTCTTTTATTAGGCATTTCATTTCTTATTCCCCAGCTACACTCATCTTTACAGGTTCTAAATGTTTCAACATAGGAAAGAGCAACATTTTACTATCAGATAATTCTTGAGGTATTTCACAGAAAAACAAACTTTAAAATGAAACTGAACTGGGGCTTTACAGGATTTGTAGACCATTTACTACTGTGTAATGAAAGTGTCTTTTAAACCTCAAATTCAGGGAGGTTCAGATGTCTTTGAATATATATTACTTACTTGTCTGAATAACCCTGAAAACAAATCTATGATCAATTAGCTCTGAAATTAGTAATAAAAGAAATTCAACAGTATTCCTATTTATAAAAACAGCCAATATTTGAAGAATTATAAAAAACAAAATGCATAATTTCTGAGCACATATTAAGTGCTATGTATTATTCAATATTAAATAGTCTTTATAACAGCCCCTTTGTTTATACTTTAAGTTCTGGGGTACGTGTGCGTAATGTGCAGGTTTGTTACATAGGTACACACGTGCCACGGCGGTTTGCTGCACCCATCAATCCATCATCTACATTAGGTATTTCTCCTAATCTTATCGCTCCCCCGCCCCCCCACCCCCAACAGGCCCCAGTGTGTGGTTTTCCCCTCCCTGTGTTCATCTGTTCTCATTGTTCAACTCTCACTTATGAGTGAGAACATACGGTGTTTAGTTTTCTGTTCTTGTGATAGTTTGCTAAGAATGATGGTTTCCAGCTTCATCCATGTCCCTGCAAAGGATATGAACTCACCCTTTTTTATGGTTGCATAGTTTTCCATGGTGTATATATGCCACATTTTCTTTATCCACTCTATTATTGATGGGCATTTGAGTTGGTTCCAAGTCTTTGCTATTGTGAATAGTGCCATAAAAACCATAGGTGTGCATGTGTCTTTAAAGATGAATGATTTATAATCCTTTGGGTATATACCCAGTAATGGGATTGCTGGGTCAAATGGTACTTCTGGTTCTAGATCCTTGAGGAATTGCCACACTGTCTTCCACAATGGTTGAACTAATTTACACTCCCACCAATGGTGTAAAAGCATTCCTATTTCTCTAGATCCTCTCCAGCATCTGTTTCCTGACGTTTTAATGATGGCCATTCTAACTGGCATGAGATGGTATCTCACTGTGGTTTTGATTTGCATTTCTCTAATGACCAGTGATGATGAGCATTTTTTCATAAGTTTGTTGGCTGCATAAATCTCTTCTTTTTAGAAGTATCTGTTCATATCCTTTGCCCACTTTTTGATGGGGCTGTTTGTTTTTTCTTGTAAATTTGTTTAAGTTCTTTGTAGATTCTAGATGGTAGCCCTTTGTCAGATGGATAGATTGCAAAAATTTTCTCTCATTCCGTAGGTGGCCTGTTCAATCTGCTGATAGTTTCTTTTGCTGGGCAAGAAGAACAAAGCTGGAGGCATCATGCTACCTGACTTCAAACTATACTACACGGCTACAGTAACCAAAACATCAGGATACTGTTACCAAAACAGATATATAGACCAATGGAACAGAATAGAGGCCTCAGAAATAACACCACAAATCTACAACCATCTGATCTTTGACAAACCTGAAACAAACGAGCAATAGGGAAAAGATTCCCTATTTAATAAGTGTTGTTGGGAAAACTGGCTAGCCGTATGCAGAAAACTGAAACTGGACCGCTTTCTTACACCTTATACAAAAATCAATTCAAGATGGGTCAAAGACTTAAATGTAAGACCTAGGACCATAAAAATCCTAGAAGAAAACCTGGGCACCTGGGCAATACCATTCAGAATGTAGGCATGGGCAAAGACTTCATGTCTAAAACACCAAAAGCAATGGCAACAAAAGCCAAAATTGACAAATGGGATCTAATTAAACTAAAGAGCTTCTGAACAGCCCCCATTTTTTTTTTTTTTTTTTTTTTTTTTTTTGCTCTTTTAGAGATGCTGAGATTCAAAGGATTCTGTATGTTTCCTAGAGGTATATAGTCAGGGATGGGACTTCAATCTAGGTTTTCCTATTTTACAGCCAGATTCCCATCACCACCTTACCACTCCAATGTGTTATTTGTGATGCTATGAGATTATTCTCACTAATAAATTTTAAAGTTTTCCATACAATATAAAAAGAAAGAAAGGCTATTCATGATAGTAATGCAATAAGATTTTATTTGTTATTCTTGCAATGAAGGTCATTTATGGTAAATTCTTGAAACTTTTTTTATTTATAGAGAGTAAAGGGGATCTGGATAGTTAAATAACTTTAGGCTAAAAATAAAAATAAAATTTGGATATGATCCCTAGAAGATACGGATAAGAAGAGCAGTAACATAAAGTTTTCAGACATTCTGAAGTCACATCTACATGGGAGTAGTTAAGCAGATTATTAGAGTTTATAAACTACATAAAAAGGAATGAACTGGAGGATAAAACCTATTTTCATCAGTTTACTATAAATAAAAACATGTAAGAATACACTCTTTTATCAGCTGAAATAAAGAACAGCTATTTCTATCAATTAAGTCTACCAAGGCTTATAGGAATTGACTTATAGTCAATTATATGGCAATTTGTTTGTTCAATAATAAAACATTTCTGAAACTCAGAAGTTACTTATTTAATCAATGAGAAATTGGTATACCTTATTTTACTAACCTACTGTTACAAACATATATTACAGGAAAGCATAAAATGCAGAGAGAACAAATGTTTATTTCCAGTTTAGTCAACATTCTACTCTGAGTTGCAGCTAGGCACTGTCAGCTGTGATACTGTGATAGTAAGGGATAAAACCTCAAATTAGTGGCTGGATGCGGTGGCTCACAACTGTAATCCCAACACTTTGCAGGGGCCAAGGCAGGAGGAGTGCTTGAGCCCAAGAATTTTAGACCAGCTTGGGCAACATAGCAATACAATGGCCCTATTTGAAAAAGAAATAATAATTTTTAAAAATCTCAAATTACCTATTCTAAATATGCATAAATAACTAAGTAAAATTTACTCATGTTAGCAAGTGTCTTTTGAAGAATAAGTTAAATGGTTTTTGAGTTTAATCCATCTTAGATGTTACCATACGCATTATATTTAAAAATTTATTGGATATTGGCTGGGCGCAGTGGCTCCCGCCCGTAATCCCAGCACTTTGGGAGGCTGAGGCGGGCGGATCACAAGGTTAGGAGTATGAGACCAGCCTGGCCAACATAGTGAAACCCCGTCTCTACTAAAAAAAATACAAAAAAAAAAAAAATAGCTGGGCGAGGTGGCGAGCTCCTGTAATCCCAGCTACTTGGGAGGCTGAGGCAGGAGAATCGCTTGAATTCAGGAGGCGGAGGTTGCAGTGAGCCGAGATTGTGCCACTGCACTCCAGCATGGGTGACAATGCGAGACTCTGTCTCAAAAAAAAAATTACTTGATATTATAGAAAAGTTATATAATTTAATTATATAATAGAAGATGCCTGTCACCGGGCGCGGTGACTCATGCCTGTAATTCCAGCACTTTGGGAGGCAATTGCAGGCAGATTATCTGAGATCAGGAGTTCGAGACCAACCTGACCAACATGGTGAAACCCTGTCTCTACTAAAAATACAAAAAATTAGCCAGGCGTGGTGGTGGGTGCCTGTAATCCCAGCTACCCGGGAGGCTGAGGTAGGAGAATTGCTTGAACCCAGGAGGCAGAGGTTGCAGTGAGCTGAGATCGCGCCATTGCACTCCAGCCTGCACATGACAGAGTGAGACTCCATTAAAAAAAAAAAAAGAAGATGCCTCTGCTGACAAGTATATGAACATTAACATTTACAAAACAGAGATACTTAAAGGTGTTTTTCTAAAGAAGAATTCATTTAGTGCATATCAAATAGGAAGGCTAAACAATAAGGCAACCAAATTATACACAAATGATAGATAAACTATAATGACAACATGTACTTTATAATATGTTTGTTGCAACTGGAATATATGTATCTACTATTTAACATTCACTTCCTCTAATCAAAGATAGTGAGGTATACCACAGTAAGCATCATCAGGTGGTTCTTTTTGGTGAAGATGGACTTAGAGGACAGAATTTGAGACATTTCATTTAAATGTTGATTTTTTTTTTCTGTCTCTCTTCTCCCTATCTTTCCATTTACAAGATATTAATGTTTGGGACTTTCTCCCTCAGTTTAGAATTAGGAGCAAAGGCTAAGAAGTCTTGGATCTCTTTTACAAAAAGACCATAGATAACAAGAATTTTCACTTTCCAAAGCAAAGGAAAGTGCTGAATCCTAAGCAGGACTTGCAACAGCACTTGCAAAGGAGATAACTAAGAGAGGGTTTTGTGAATCATAGTTGACTACCTAGTTATAATTTAGGTTGAGAAGTTGTGCAGCAGACACATAATTAATCTGAAGGAGTCAGAATATTAGTCTCAATTCCTATTATTAATTTTATGCCAAATTGAAAAAAAAAACGGAGTTTGGGAGACACCATGGACAGTGGTTGCAAGAATCTGAATGACAAGGGGCTGGCTTCTATAATCCATGGTGACAAAATAAAAGACTATTGTCAGGAAGTATCTATAGTAACACTGATAGTGGGCCATAAGGTGCTATTTACTATGAAACTGTGTAGGCCACATTGGAACTTGACTTCTATATTATCAAGTCCTGAACAACATGGAAGCATGAGGAAACTTCAGCTGAAGGGGCTAGAAAAACATCTCTGATTGACCATGGGCTGAAAGTATTACTGTAAATAACAAAGCAGAGGAGTCACTATTGGGGGAAGCCCCCCCAATATTTCAACATAGGTTCTTTCTATGTTCCCTAAGTGTTGGCCAGTCTGAGAAATAAAGAGAAAGAGTACAAAGAGAGGAATTTTACAGCTGGGCGGCCGGGGGTGACATCACATATCAGTAGGTCCGTGATGTACCCTGAGCCACAAAACCAGCAGGTTTTTATTAAGGACTTCAAAAGGGGAGGGGGTGCAAGAACAGGAAGTAGGTCACAAAGATCACATGTTTCAAAGGGCAAAAAGATCACAAGGCAAAGGGCAAAACAAAGATCACAAGGCAAAGGGCAAAGTCAAAAACTCCTGATGAGGGTCTATGTTGACGTATTGTCTTGATAAACATCTTAAACAACAGAAAACAGAGTTCAAGAGCAGAGAACCGGTCTGACCTCAATTTGATCAGGGTGGGGTTTTCCCCACCTAGTGAGCCTGAGGGTACTGTAGGAGACCAGGGCGTATTTCAGTCCTTATCTCAACCGCATAAGACAGACACTCCCAGAGAGGCTGTTAATTAGACCTCCCCCCAGGAATGCATTCCTTCCCTGGGGTATTAATTATTAATATTCCTTGCTGGGAAAAGAATTCAGCAATATCTCTCCTACTTCCACGTCCATTTATGTGCTCTCTGCAAGAAGAAAAATACGGCTCTATTCTGCCCGACCCCACAGGCAGTTAGATCTTTGTCTTCTCTTGTTCCCTAAAATCACTGTTATTCTGTTCTTTTTCAAGATGCACTGATTTCATATTGTTCAAACACACATGTTTTACAATCAATTTGTACAGTAGTGGTCCTGAGGTGACGTACAT
Organism: Gorilla gorilla gorilla; assembly: GCF_029281585.2. Lineage (NCBI taxonomy): Eukaryota > Metazoa > Chordata > Mammalia > Primates > Hominidae > Gorilla > Gorilla gorilla. The sequence continues at coordinate 63,251,841 of NC_073239.2, forward strand.
TCTCAGCTTACGAAGATAACAGGATTAAGAGATAAAAGTAAAGACAGGCATAAGAAATTGTAAGAGTATTATTTGGGAACCGATAAATGTCCATGAAATCTTCACAGTTTATGTTCAGAGATTGCAGTAAAGACAGGCATAAGAAATTACAAAAGTATTAATTTTGGGAACTGATAAATATCCATGAAATCTTCACAATTTATGTTCCTCTGCCGCAGCTCCAGCCGGTCCCTCTGTTCGGGGTCCCTGACTTCCCTCAACAAGTCACATTATATACAACAATGATCCTGCCTATAAGAGATCCCTGGCAAAGAGAATCTTATACATAACCCAAAAAATTTCTCTATGGCAGTTTTCTCAGCTTTGTAATACCTGAGGCTAGCTCATAACAGTACAAGTCAAGTAATATTATTCCTGCCCCCTATCTTTGACTCAAGCCAGAAGGATCAGAAACTTAGGTTCCAGCAATCTGAGGAAAGAGGGAAATAGAAGCCAGGAGAGAAAATAAAGAAATCACTATGATGATTTTCTAAATTTTGACTTTCACAAATATAAACTAAAGGAGAACAATTGTGAATGAAATTTGGAAATTGTGATTTTCACAATGGGCTAGACACCTTAAATTCTTATAAGGGACTGACTGTATCAGAAACTAAAGTGATTAGAAGACTTTTTATTTTGTAAAATATAAGAGCTGAGTACTGTGTAAAATTTTCCTTCAGGGATAAACAGCTAGCCCAAATCAAGGATTTAAACAATTCATCAAGATAAAAATTAAAAATGCATTGTGATTGCAGTCTTTGTCCTGATCTTTCAATATACTTATTCAAACTCATCTCTATTAGGGGTGAATAACTCATCAATGGACTTAGTTAAGCAAAACCTGCATTATCACATGATAAGCTTACAAATAAAGTGGTAACACTTTAGATAGTACAGGAAGTGCCATGAAATGCAGTTGAGAATTGCAAGATTAGGAAAAAGTATACATTCAATAAGACAAAAAGTAAATTTTTTCTCTGAATAAGTAGATCTTTAAAGGAAAGAAAATGCCTGCTCCTGTTATAAGTGTCAACAGTAGGAGAAACTACTCAAGTATTGCTTTACACCCTCTATTGTCTTTTGTCCTTATCTATGTTAGTAAGTGATAATGTCACTGTAACAGAATGCATTTTCCAGCATTGGTCACAACATCTCTTATCCCACAAGCTCTCTATAAAGCCATGTGTACATGTTATTCCTCCATCAAGAGGCAGAGTTTATATCTCTACTCTCATGAATCTGGTTGAAACTTGTTACATCTTTGACCAACAGGATAGGACAGAGAGACAATGTGTCAGTTTCCAGCAAACCCCTTAAACACTGTGGAAGCCTCTGCTTTTTGCCTCATGGAACTCCCACTATTACGATGTTTCCTCTGTGTACCTAATCACCACATTATGAGAAGCCAAAGCTACTGGGGGCCATGTATAGACATTCTGTCTATGCCATCTTGTAAATCCATCACAGTCAAGCCTTCAGATGACTACATCTCCAGCTGATATCGACTATGATCATACAAGAAACCCAAGTTAAAATCATCCAACTGAACTCAATCAACTCACAGACCCATGAGAGATAATAATTCTTTCTTTAAGTCATTCAGTTTTGGAGGGTTTTTTTTTTTCCTGCAGAAATACCTAATTAGAATCATCTATCATTCTAAAGCTAAGGTAGAGTAGTCCATCCATTTTTGCTTAAAAAATCTATGTAATTTTTTAAAGTGTGTAACAAAGAAATTTTATTTTATGCCAATGTGTTAGTCTGGGTTCTCAAAAGCAGAAACTATGTAGTAATGCCAAACTGAGAAGTGCAAACTCAGGGAACCAATAGTGAAAGAAAAAAGAAATGAGGAAGAAGAAAAGCAAATAAATGTTGGTGTATTCCCAAGATGGTTACAGCTGTATAAACACAGCTGCTCTCTAAATCATGCAAAGGTCTCTGGTTAGGTCATATGGAGCTATGGTACCTCAAAATAATCCCCTATGGAGAGCAAAACAGAGGAATTAATCCTGTAGATCCTTCCCATGGGTTGTCTCTCATTAATCAAAATATGCCCAAAGGGCATTTATTTCCTCACCCTTCCAGATGGTATTGCCTCAGCCTACTGGACAGCTGCTGAAGAATCCTCAATCATAACCATCAACATGGCATACCATTTGAGTCTGAGGTTTGTGGGAATAGCCAAAGACTCTATTGGTGGTATTAGTCCAAGCTTTGGTGCCATAGTTGCTGGAGCTTTTGCTTAACTGGGGCAATCAATCCTCTATCAGAGCCTAGCCCTCACTGTGGGAAACCCTGAATTATCCATGAATCTTAACAGGTGAAGTCAAATATATTAGTCCATTTTCATGGTGCTGATAAAGACATACCCGAGACTTGGAAATTTACAAAAGAAAGAGGTTTAGTGGTCTCACAGTTCCATGTGGCTGGGGAGGCCTCACAATCATGGCAGAAGGTGAAAGCATGTCTCTCATGGCAGCAGACGAGAGAAGAGAGCTTGTGCAGGGAAACTTCCTGTTTTAAAACCATCAGATCTCGTGAGACTTATTCACTGTCACAAGAATAGCATGGGAAAGACCCACACCTATGATTCAATTATATTCCACCAGGTCTCTCCCACAACATGTGGGAATTTGGAGAGCTACAATTAAAGATGAGATTTGGGTGGAGACAAAGCCAAACCATATTATAAAAGTAATAGCAGTTGGAGCACTCCATTGAACAAATGCCTGGGGATCAGGAACCATGTATAATCAAATAAATCAGGAGAGTTACATGTGTTGCATGTGATACATTTCACCCCATGGCCCACTTGGATTCTTTCTCATACTCCTATGATACCCAGATCTAGAGTTATGAAATAGGAAGAGGTGGTGCTCACCCTAACTTATGTTCAGGGCTACATGTACAGGTTTGTTATATAGGTAAACTTGCGTTATGGGGAGTTGTACAGATTATTTCATCAACCGCATATTAAACCTAGTACCCATTAGTTATTTTTTCTTATCCTCTCTTTCCTCCCACCCTTCACCCTCAATAAGCCCCAGTGCCTGTTGTTCCCCTCTATGTGTCCACGTGTTCTCACTATTTAGCTCCCTTTTATAAGTGAGAACATGTAGTATTTGGTTTTCTGTTTCTGTCTTAGTTTGCTGGGGAAAATGGCCTCCAGCTCCATCATGGTTTTTTTAATGGCTGCATAATATTTCATGATGTGTAGATACCACATTTTCTTTATCCAGCCTACTATTGATAGACATTTAGGTTGATTTCATGTCTATTCACCATTGTGAATAGTGTTGCAATGAACATACACAGGTATGTGTCTTTATGATAGAACAATTTATATTCCTTTGTGTATATACTTTGTAATGGGATTGCTGGGTCTAAGGGCAGTTCTGTTTTTAGGCCTTTGAGGAATTGCCACACTGTTTTCCACAGTGGATGAACTAACATATACTCCCACCAACAGTGTATAATTGTTACTTTTTCTCTTCAACCTTGCCAGCACCTGTTATTTTTTGACTTCTTAATTACAGCCATTCTGACTGGTGTGAGATGGCATCTCGTTGTTTTGATTTGCATTTCTCTAATGATCAGTGGTGTTGAGCTTTTTTTCATATGCTTATTGGTCACATGTATGTCTAATTTTAAAAAGTGTCTGTTCATGTCATTTGCACACTTTTTAATAGTGTTGTTCATTTATTTCTTGTAAATTTGTTGCAAGCTTAATCATTCAGGGTTAAAGCTATTTGCAATATTATTAAAAAGACTAATGAGGATTAGAAAACAAAGCTACAACTACACCTTTCGCCATAATTATTATTTACCATTTCCCTTTCCCATCACTCATTTTAGAATTTTCTTTCTCCTTCTTCTTTTTTTTTTTTTTAGATGGCATTTTGGCTTTTTATTTGTGTTGTTGGATGATCTGCAGAATCATATTTGGAGTGTTTATCAATTCTTTAAGAAAATTTCACTGAATCTTTTAAGGTTGAAAGAGTTTAATTTAATTGACTTGTCACCAGGTAGCTGAATGACCTTCATGAAGAATGGTGTCATGTAAGGAAGTCAAAATAATTCTTAGCTTCTGGCAAGTGGCTTATTCAGTAGTATCAATAGCTAAATCAACCTGGAGGAAACTTATGCTATTAGGTCATCCATAACCACTGTTTTTGCAAAAGCAGGGGCTCATCATGCAATTGCTGGAGTGGCTGATGAGAGTATGTCTGTCTCACATCCTCAAGACAGGCCATTTTTTCCATCTTTTCTAATGCATATTTTCTCTGGTTGGTATCATGTGAGATATAAAGATACACACATTCGTGCCTCTTCTCTAGACATCTTATCCCCGATTCTTCAGTGTTAGTGCTTTCAGATGGTTAGCCCACTAGCCAAGCTTGTCCTCATTACCCAAGAATCAATATATACCCATACTGCAGGCCAACAATTCTTCCATGTGTCTATAATCAAGTGTACTGCTTGCAGTTCTGCCTTCTGGAAAAAATTTTCCTTCATTATTCTCCTCCTGGACTACCCTTAAGGGCAGCAATCCATTTCTGGCTTCAACCATTGTTTTGCATTGATATACCAGGCTCAAGTCCTTTTAAGTCAGCTGGTCATAGGAAACAACCATAGGCCATAGGTTATGAACTGAGAGGCATTAGCGCCACCGGGGTAGGTGAACTAGACTTGCCTTCTGGACCTGATTAAGCCCAATTATAAGTAAATAACTTTCACCATATTCTGTTTTGTTTTTTGGGTTGTTATTGTTGTTGTTTGGCTATGTACACTCACTCTTGTGATTTGGTAGCTGTGATAACACCAGCTCATGATAAGCTTCAGGTTATTTAGTGCTCCTTAGTCAGTCTATACTAGGGTCTAATAGTACATCAAGAGTTGATTTTCAAATAAAGAATTTTGCTCCACTATGAAGAAAAACATGCTTTTGCTCTATAACTCTAGGAGTTTACATGCTATGTAAATTTGATCATCTGAAATGTGAATATTTTGTAATGGGGATTTAATCTATTTCAATTTTTCCTGTATTACCTTGATAAGAAATGTTAAAAATTGTTATTTTCCTAATTTTAAAAAATTAATTTTTTAAAATTGACAATTAAAAATGTATATATTTATGATGTACATTGTGGCATTTTGAAATATGAATACACTGTGGAATGGCTAAATAGAGCTAATTAACATATGCATTACCTCATATAGCTACTGTTTTATTTTGTGTTGAGAATACTTAAAATCTGCTCTTTCAGTGATTTTCAAGAATAAAATTCATTGTTATTAACTGTAGTTACTATGTTGTACAATAGATCTCTGGAACTTATTCCTCCTATCTAATTGAAATTTTTTATTCTTTGACCAACATCTCTTCACTCCTTTCTTTCCCAAAGCCCATGGTAGCAACAGTTCTATTCTTTACTTCTATAAACTTGACTTTTTTAGATTCCACATGTAAGTGAAATCATGCAGTATTTGTCTTTCTGGGCCTGGTTTATTTCATTTTATACAATATCCTCCAGGTTCATCCATGTTGTTGAAAATGGCAGGAGACCCTTCTTTTTTTAACACTAAATAATATCCCACGGGGTGTATATATCAGGTTTTCTTTATCCATTCATTACCTGACAGACATTTAGGTGATTCTTTATCTTGGCTCTTGGGAATAAAGCTGCAATGAAAGCAAAAAAGCAGATATCTCTTCAACATATCGATTTCATTTTCTTTGGTTACATACCTAGTAGGAGGATTGATTGATATAATATGGGAGCTTTATTTTTAATTTTTTGAGGAATCTCCATACTATTTTACACAATGGCTGTAATAATTTACAAGTAATTTCCATCAGCGTTCCTTTGGTGGGACACTGTGTCTTTTCTCCACATCTTGTCAACGTTTATTTTTCATCTTTTTAATAATGGCCATTCTAACAGGTATGAGGTGATATCTCACTGTGGTTTTAATTTCCCTAATTATTAATGATATTGAGAATATTTTCATATACCTGTTGGCCACTTGTATGTCTTCTTTTGAGTAATGTCTATGCAGATCCTTTTCCCATTTTAAAATGGGGTTATTTGTTTTGTTATTATTGGGTTGTTTGAGTTCATTATATATTTTGGACATTAACCCCTTTTCAGATTATGGTTTGTAAATATTTTCTCCCATCCCATATGTTGTCTTTTTAATTTACTAATTGTTTATTTTGTTGTGAAGAAGGTTTTTAGTTTGATGTAGTTTAACTTGCCTATTTTCATTTTTATTGCCTGTGGTTTTAGAGTAATATTAAAAATATCATTGTCTAGACATTGTCATGGAGCTTTTTCTTTATGTTTTCTATTAGTAGTTTTATAGTTTCAAGTCTTAAAAGCAAGCCTTTAATCCATTTTAAATAGGTTTTTTATTGGCACATAATAATTTTACATGTTTATGTGGTATATTTGACATTTTGATACCATTACACATGCAATGTATAATGGTCAAATCAGGATATAATATTTAGGGTATCCATTACCTCAAATATTTATCATTAGTTTATATTGGGGACATTTAAAATCTTCTATTCTAGCTATTTTGAAATATATAATAAATTATTATAAATTATATTTACTCTACTTTGCTATTGAACACTAGAACTGTTATATGATCCAATAATCTCACTAATGAGTATTTATTCAAAGGAAAGACAATCAGTACATGAAAGGGATACCTGCACCTCCATGTTTATTGCAGCACTAGTCACAATAGCCAAGATATGGAATCAACCTAAGTTTCCATCAACTGATAAATGGATAAAGAAAATTGGATAAATATTCACAGTGGATATTCCCACATATGAATTAGAACATGTGATAATTGTCTCTCTGTGTCTGGCTTGTTTTACTTTTCATAATAACCTTTGGTTACATCCATATTGCTGAAAATGATAGGATTTCATTCTTTTTTATATCTGAATAGTATTCTATTCTCTCTCTATATATATATTCTATGTACTTATACATATATAGAGAGCGAGAGGTGTATATATATATATATATATATATATATATATATATGCCAGATTTTATTTATCCATTCATTCATGCATTTGATACATGCATACAGTATATAATGATCAAATCAAGATATTTAGGATATTCATCACTTCAAACATTCATAATTAGTTTATGTTAGGAATATTTCAAATCTTCTCTTCTAGCTATATTGAAATATACAATAAATTATTGTAAGTTATAGTTAACCCTATTTTGCTATTGAACACTAGAACTTATTCTAACTGTATGTTTGTACATATTAAGCAACTTCTCCTTATCTTTCCCATTCCCACCACCCTTCCCAGCTTCTGGTAACTGTCATTCTACTCTCTACCTCCATGAGATCAACTTTTTATGGCTACCACATATGAATGACAAAATGCAATAATTGTATTTCTCTGCCTGGCTTATTTCACTCACCATGTTAACCTCCAGTTTCATCCATGTTGCTGAAAATGACAGAATTTCAGTCTTTTTTATATCTGAATAATATTCCGTTATGTATATATACCACATTTTCTTTATCTAATTGATGGACACTTAACTTGATTGTGTATCTTAGCTATTGTGAATAATATGCTGCATTAAACATGGGGTGCAGGTATCACTTTGATATACTGATTATCTTTCCTTTGGATAAATACTCAGTAATGGGATTACTGCATCATATAATAGATCTATTTCTAGTTTTATGAGAAATTTCCATGCTATATTGTTATTTTTATCTTTTTGATAATAGCCATTTTAATTGGAATGAGATGATATCTCATTGTGGTTTTGATTTGCATTTTCCTGATAATGTGTGATGTTGAGCATCTGTTTTTCATATACTTATTGATCTGTGTGTCTTTATTTTAGAAGTGTCTTTGCCCATTTAATGGGATTATGAAAATTATTATTATTGCTCTTGAGTTGTTTGAACTCCTTGTATATTCTGGGTTTTAGTCCCTTGTTAGGTACTAAACCATCTGCAATTTTTTTTCTCCATTTCTACAGATTGTCTCTTCACTATGTTGTTTCTTTTGTTATGCAGAAGCTTTTTAATTTAATATACTCCCATTTGTGTACTTTTGTTTTTGTTGCCTTTGCTTTTGAAATGTCAGCCATTTTTTTGTCTAGATCAATATTCTGAAGCATTTCCTCTATATTTGTTTCTAGTAGTTTTATAGTTTCAAGTCCTACTTCTAAGGTTTAAATCCATTTTGAGAAGGTTTTCATATATGGTAAGAGATAGGGATCTAATTTTATTCTTATGCATATGAGAGTATGGTTTTCCCAGCAACATTTATTGAAGAGAATGTTCTTTCCCCAATGTAAGTGTTTTGCACCTTTGTCAAAAATTAGTTAGCTATAAATATGCGGATTTATTTCTGGCTTATCTATACTTTTCCTTTGCTCTGCATGTCTGTTTTTATACTAATACCATGCTGCTTTGGTTATGATACCTTTGTAGTATATTTTGAAATCAGATAGTGTGATAATTTCAGCATTGTTGTTGTTGTTGTTGTTGTTTTGGCTCAGTATCGCTTTGGCTATTCAGAGTCTTTTATGGCTCTATAGAAAAGTTGAGATTACTTTTCTATTTCTGTGAAGAATATCATTGGTATTTTGAGAAAGATTGCATTGATCTTAAGGTTGCTTTAGCTAGTATGGTCATTTAGAAATATTAATTCTTCTGATCCGTGCATATAGGATGTCTTTTTATTTGTTTCTACCCTCTTCAGTTTCTATCATGAGTGTTTTGTAGTTTTAATTACGGACATTTTTTACCTCTTTAGAAAACTTATTGCTAGGAATTTTATTGTTTTTGTAGCCAATGCAAATAGGATTGCTTTCTTAATTTTTTTTAGCTAATTCATTTTTGATTTATAAAAACACCACAAATTTTGCATCATGCTTTTTATCCTACAACTTTGCTGAATTTGTTTATCACTTCTAAACGTTTTGTGTGTGTTTGTGTGTGTGTGGATTCCTGAGGTGTTACTATATATAAGATCATGTCATCTGCAAAAAGGCATAATTTGACTTCCTCTTTTCCAATTTCAGTGCCTTCTATTTCTTTATCTTGCCTGATTGCTCTGGTAAGGACTTCCAGTTCTATGTTGAATAAGAGTGGCAAAAGTGGGCATCTTTGTCTTGTTCCGGTTCTTAAAGTCTTTCAGCTTTTCCACATTCAGTATCATGTTATTTGTAGGTTTGTCATATATGACCTTTATTATGTTGAAGTATGTTCCTTCTATGCTTAATTTGTTGGAAGTTTTTAATATGAAGAGATGATGAATTTTATCAAACACTTCTGCATCTATTAAAATATTTTTGTTTTTGTCCTTCATTCTGTTGATATCACATTTATTGATTTTCATATGTTGAACTTTCCTTACTTCCTTGGGATAAATTCTACTTGATCATGGTTTATTATCTTTTTCATGAGTTTTTGGAATCAGTTTGCTAATATTTTTTGAGGATTTTTGCATCTGTGTTCATCAGGGATATTGGCCTGTAGCTTTTACTTTCTAATTTTGTTTTTGTCTGGCTTTGGTATCAGGATAATGCTGGTTTCATAGAATGAGCCAGGAATAATTCCCTCTTCTTCAATATTTTGAAGTAGTTTGAGAAGAATTGATGTTAGTTCTCCTAAGTTTGGTAGCTTCAGCAGTAAAGCCATCCAGTGATGGGCTTTTCTTTGTTGGGAGCCTATTTATTACTGATTCATTCTCATTACTCATTATTGGTGTGTTCATATTTTTTATTCCTTCCTGATTCAATCTTGATAAGTTGTATATGTCCAGAAATTTACTCATTTCTTCTATTTTTTAATGTATCTTTGGTCATAATAGTCTCTAGTAATCCTTTGTGTTATATTTCTGTGGTATCAATTGTAACATCTCTTTTTTCATTTCTGATTTTATTTATTTGGGTCTTTCTTTTTTGTTGGTTAGTCTACCTCACGATTTATTGATTTTGCTTATCTTTTCAAACAATGAACTTTTTGTTTCATTGATCTTCTGTATTGATATTAGTCTCTGTTTTGTTTAGCTTTGCCCTGATCTTTATTCTTTCTTTCTTTTTTTTTCTAATAATTTGGGATTTGGTTTGTTCTTACATTCCTAGTTCCTTGAGGTGCATTGTTAGGTTGATAACTTGAAATATTTCTACATTTTTGATATAGGTGTTCATTGCTATAAACTTTCCTCTTAGCATTGTTTTTGCTGTGCACCATAGGTATTGATATGCTGTGTTTTCATTTTTTATTTATTTCAAGGAACTTTTTGATTTATTTCTTAATTTCTTCATTGACCCAACTGTCATTCAATAGCAAATTGTTTAACTTCTGTGTCTTTGTACCCTTTCCAAATATCCGCTTGTCATTGATTCCTGGTTTTATTCCATTTGTGGTCAGAAAATGCTTGATATCATTTTAATATTTAAAAATTTTTTGAGGCTTGTTTTTGGCCTAATATATATTTTATCCTAAAGGATATTTTATGTGCTGATTAAAATAACATGTATTCTGTAGCTGTTTATTGAAATGTCCTGTATGTGTCTGTGGTTCATTTGGTCTATAGGACAAATTAATTAGGTTTGATATTTCTTTGTTGATATTCTGCCTCAAAGATAAGTCCAATGCAGAAAATGGAGTGCTGAGATTCCCAAATATTTTGAGTTGATTCTTGTATATGGTGTGAGAGAAAGATCTAATTTCATTCTGCATGTGGATATCCATTTTTTTCAGCACCATTTATTGAATACTGTCTTTTCCCCACTGTGTGGCCTTCACAGTTTTGTTGAATATCAATTGACCATAAATGTGCAGATTTATTTGTGGAGTATGAATTATGTTACATTGGTTTATGTGTCTGTTTTTATGCCAGTACCATGTTGTTTTGATTATTATAGCTTTGTAGTAAATTTTGAAGTCAGATAGTGTGTTATCTCCAGATTTGTTCTTTTTGCTCAACATTGCTCTGACTATTCTATTTCCCTGATTTTTAACACATTTTTGACCAAATAAAAAATACTTCTGTGGATTGCAATGATAATACATATGCATGCACTCACATATATAATTTATGAAGTATTTCTATATTAGTTATAATTTTATCCACAGGATTTTAAAATGTAGTCAAATAAAAAGAGCATTGCACAGAAAGTTGAAAATATGGGTACATTTTTCTACTATTTTAAGTGTCCTTGGACTGTATTTCATGTACCTAAGTCTTATTGATTTGCTAAATGCCAGTCATAATTCTAAGATAATTATAATAATTTCTGAATATTGGAGGACCAGAGGGACATTTTCTTTTATTCCATTTGTGCCCCATAAATTTAAGAGCCTTTCTCTTTGGTTCTTAACCCTGTTCACCCAAGCTCAGATGGTTTAGTTGGTGAAGTGAGCATTGAGAAGATTAAAATATTTGGCTTCAATTAACAATATTACCATAAATATGCATAAATGCATCAAAAACTAATTGTTCCTGTGTGTAAACTCCAAACCATTTCACAGAACAGATGGTTATTCAGATTGACTCACAAAATGCGTATCTTTTAATTTATGAATGATATATTGTTCTATCACAGTGTTGGGGGATAAACTATAACTTAAGAACATCCCACATATTTGTATTTTTAAAGGGTTAAAATATTAACAGATTGTTTTCATATTTATATTAAAAATTATATCTTTGACTATATTATTTATTATCTTTATCTTATTATCCACCCACCCACGGGTTGTTGCTTAGCCTTGTGGAAAATAAAAGGAGCAAACTTATTTTCACATAATGTTTACTTTCTCATGAGGATTTTATTCATATTTTTTGCTCACACTTCCTTAATATGATGTAATTCTACTCTTCCTACATTAAATTTAAAAAAATTCTGATTTTTACTTTTTCTCTTCATAAATTGCCTTTTCTTGAAATATCTTGCATGTTTTGCTACCTTATATATGATTGTTATTTTTAACCTTACATTTCAAAATGATTTTACATGGACAAATAATGTTGCAAAGGTAATAATACGTAAAACCCCAGTATATCTTTTACTCAGATTCATCATTTTTAAACATTTGGCGTATTTGATTTATCACTATGTCTTAACCCATTAATAGTTCTGTGTATATTTTTCTAATATTATTTATCTGTATATTTGTTAAATTATTGTATAATTATAAAGTTCAAGAAATTAAATATTGAAATAATACTTTAATCTATAATCCATACCCCAAAGCAGTTAGCAGTAGCAATATTGCCCTTTTATAATATTATTTTCCCTTACCCTGCAGGACCTTCTTTATGATCACATGCTACTTTAGCTGTCATGTTCCTTTAGTCTCCTTTAACTTGGTATTTTCAGTATTTCCATAACATTTGTGAGGAAGACAAGTCAGTTTTTAAAATAAAATATTTCTTACTTTGGGCTTATCTTTGTTTTCTCATAAAAATGCCCCTTAGAGATAGAATCAACTGATGATTCCTGCTCAGTTCAATTTTTATTATAACAATTGGAAAATGGGGATTTTTCCAATTCCATTGCTTATACTAAAGAGACCATGAAATGCTCCAGAAAGTCAAATAAAGGATAATTTGTACATCAAAATAAATCAGAAAATAATAGAATATAATCCATTAAACAAAACAGTAAATATTCCTTTATTTACACAAGAATATCCTGTTATTCCAATATCATGTATTGAAAAAAAATAAATAACACAACTATCATTTCTCCAGTGAATTACCTGACACCTTTGGAAAATGTTGATTGGCCTTATGTGGATTTCTTCTTTGAGTCTATGTTGTCTCTTTGATATAAGGATATACGCGTATTCTTATACCAATACCATATTATGTTGAGTACTGCAGATTTCTAGGCAGCCTTTGAATCCAGGTGTAGATCCTCCAGCATTATTATATTTTTTTCAAAATTATTTTGAATATATTGTATCTTTTGTATTTTCATTAAACTTTTTGAGTCAGTTTGTCAACTTATGCAAAAAGGCTGCAGAAATTAGATTGGCATTATATGGGAACTATAGATATATTTGAGGAAAATTGACATCTTGATATCTTAACATTTACTGATTCTTCCAATTCATGAACATATGCATCTCTCCATTTAACTGGGTCTTCTTCAAGTTCTAGCAGTTTTTATTTTTTAATATATAGGTCTTATACATGTTTTGTTAATATGTAACTGCCTCATTTTTATGTTGTTATGAATGGAATATTTGCATTAATTTTTAGGAAGGTTTTTGTTATTGTATAGAAATGCAACTCAGAAAATACAATTGTGTTTATTGATCTTGTAGCCTACATTTTCCTTGATTTGATACAGAGATATCCAGATTTCTTAATTTCTTCTTGAATTGATTTTGGTAATATATGTGTGATTTCAACCTTTTAAATTTATTGACACTTGTTTTGGCTCGGCTTATCTTCTATGTCAATGAATTTTCCATGAGTGTTTGCAAGTTATATATATTTTTCTGCTGTTGAGTAAAGTGTTATATAACTGTCTGTTATGTCTTGCAGGTTGATATTGTTTTCAGGTCTTCCATATTCTTCCTGATTTTCTATGCACTTTTTCTATGAATTATTAAGAAAACAATATTAAAATTTTAAAGTACAATCGATCATTTCTCTATTTTTTCTTTTGCTTTTGCTGCCAGATTTTTGAAGCTCTCTTGTTAAGCATGTTTGTAATTGTTGTATCTTCCTGCTGTATTGACCCTTGTGTAGTCATGAAAAGGTCCATCTTTATTTCTACTTTGTCTTATTTTAAAGTCTATATTTTCTTATTTAAATATAGTTTACTCATGTCACCTTTGATTTGTGTTTGTATTCTGTTACAAAAGTAACAAGACTACTTGTAGCAGGGGATGAAAACCCCCTTAGTCTCTCTGATTTTAATATGCATGTCTTGTAGAAAGCATGTGGTTGGATGTTTCCTATAATCTAGTCTAACAATATTTGCCTTAAAATATGTAATTATTTATTTTTTTTCTTAATTTAGTATGTATTTTCTGTTTGTCTTATCACTTCTTTGCTCCTGTATTTCTCCTTGACTGCTTTCTTTTGTGTTAAAATATCTTTATTAAACAATTTTCATTCCTCTACTGAATTTTTAGCTGTATTTACATAGTTTTTACTGGCTTCTCTTAAAAAGTAGCATGCATTTTAATCTATCACACTATATTTCAAATAAACACATAGTTACTTTTTTAAGTGTAAAAACTTTGTACCAGTATAACCTGATTTCCTCTCCTTTTTTTGTACTATTGTTGTGTTTTACACATTTATTATAATATAAATTCAAGAATATAGTTTTATAATATTTTCTTTGAATTTTTTTGAGTTTAGAGAAATTAAAAGAAGAATGTACGTACACATTTACAATTATCTCCGTATTTATTGTTTGCAGTGTCTTCATTCCTTCCTGTGAATCTAAGTTACCCTTGGTGCACTTTTCTTTAGTCTAAGGCACTTCCACTAGCGTTTCTCATAGTACAAGTCTGGTGGCAACAAATTTAGTTTTTATTCATATAAAAATGTAGAAATATCTTTATACACTTTAATTTTTGAAGGATAGTTTTACTAGATATAAAAACCTTCCTTGACAATTTTTTTTCTTTCAAATGCTTTCATATCCCATTCTTCTGGCCTCTGGTATTTCTGATGTAATATGTCATTAAAAATTTTCTTTCCCTGTAAGTGTGTATTAATTTTCTCTTGCTCTTGTTAATCTTATAACTTTAGTTTCTATAGCAGTTGTATTATGACATATCTATATGTGATTTCCTTGCATTTTTCTATGTGGAATTTGTTACTCTTGGATCTGAAAGTTAGTGCTTTACAGTAAATTTGGGATGTTTCTGGCCATTGTTTCTTCAAGTATTTTTCCTGTGGTTTGTCTTTCATTTTTCTTCTTCTGAAACTCCACTTGCATTTAATATGAAATTCTTGATATTATGCCACATATCTTTGAGATTCTTTTATTTTTAGTATAATTTTAGTATACTTTTTATTTAGTATAATTTTGCTGTTTTTGAGATTAGACAGTTTCTACTGGTCTGCCTTCTAGTTCAATGATTCTTTCTCCAACATCTCAAAACTAATGTCAGTCCTATCTAGATAATGCTTTTCTTTTTAGTCGTCGTGCTTTGTTTTTTTTTTTAACCAACTCTAAAATTTCCATTTGATTTATTTCATGGTTCTTATTTCTCTTATGAGATTTCCTATTTGTTCACAGATTTTTAGCACATAATACTACAATTCTTTGTTTTTCTTTAATTTTTCAACAGATGTATAATAGCTGCTTTGAAGTCATTGCTATATCTAATGCCTGGGCATACTCAGACATTCAGATTCCTTCCTATTGGCCCTTTTTCTGCCTCTGTTATTGGTGATCATTTTCTCTCATTACACATCTTGTAATAATTTGTGAAAAACTATATATTTTAAATAATATAATGTAGAAACTCCTAATTCTATTTTGTTTTTTTGAGAGTTTCTGTATTTTTATTTGTTTGTTTAATTAAGTAATTAACTTTTCTGGACACACAATGTGAAATCTGTTTTTCTGTTGTATGCTGTCTCTATGTTTTCATTTACTGTTGAGATCTCCAATGCTGAGGGCATATTTTAAGGCCAAGGTTTTAAATGTAGCTATGCTCAGATACTTTAAACAATTAAGGTTTCCACCCTCTGCTTTCTGAGTTGTGTGTGTGGTTTGAGGAACACATTCAAAGAGAGAAAATTCTTAAGTTGCCTGAGGCTTTCAATTTTCACTGGGCTTCTAGGGAGTCCGGCAGACATATGTTATGTATTGTAAAATTCATCTGTGATCCTGGTGCTTTTTGCATTCCCAACAGCAGTGTATAAGAATACCTGTTTTCTTACAGCCAAACTGACAGAGTACTTCGTTAACTTTTAAATGTCGGCATGTTTATTAGATGAGAAATTGTATTATAATATAGTTATTTTCATGTCCCTTACCATAAGTTTACATCATTCATATATTTAATCTTGGATATTTTTTAAAGTTTGTGTTTTTGTCCCATTTTTCATGATTTGTCTAAGACAAACTTACTGTATTATAATTTAAATGCAATAAAATTCACCATTTTTGCCATGCGACTTTATTTTTGTGATGATTTCTGACAATATATAGTCATGCAACCACCACTATCAAGAAATAGAATATTTATATTACTGCAAAAAAGATCATTTGTGAACCTTTTCAGTCAATACCCTCCTGCCATTTAAGTCTTTTTACATTTCTCTCAGTAAAGTGTTATAGTTTTCAATATATAGCTATTGAAAATCTGCGTCAGTTTTACTTCTAAATATTTCCTATGCTAACTGTGTAAATGGTATTGTTTGCATATTTCTGATTGTTCATTGATAGTATATAACAATACAGTTGATTTTCACATTTAAACGTTTCATTCAATAATTTTGCTAAATAACTCATGAGTTCTGGTAGCTTTTTAATAGATTCAGTGAAATTTTCTGTATAGACAATTATGTCATCTGTGAATACAAGCTTTATTTTTCTAAGCAAATGGCATGGTTTATTATTATCATTATCATATTTGCCTTATTTTACAGGCTAGAACAAGGATTGGTAAACATTTCTGTAAAGAGACAGATATTAAATATTTTGGGGTTCCTGGGCCTTTACGGTCTTTGTCACAAACTCAAATCAGCTATTATAGTGGGAAAGCGGCCATAAACAAAAGGAAAACAAGTGGGCATGTCTGGATTTGGCCAACAGGCTATGGTTTTCAGGTGCCTTCCATCTTTTCATCTCTCTGTTTCATTTTGTAGGATTTTTATTGCTGTGTCTTCAAATTCTCTAATCTTTTCCTTTGTCATATCTAACCTTTCATTAATCCTATTCGGTGTATTTTTATCTCTGACATTTTGTTGTCATTGACAGATTTAATGGGTTGATCTTTTTTAACCTCATTTTAAGTTATATTTTCCTACTTTTTTGCATTCCTGGTCATTTGTTAAATTAGATGATGGACATCATGAATTTTATCTTATGTGAGGACTATTTTTCATTTTGGTATAAATATTCTTGAGCCTTTTTTTTCTCGCACATAATTAAATTACTTGAAAAGAATTCGATCATGTGGGTCTTGCTTTTTAGTAGGCAGAATCAGGGCTGTGTTTAGGTTAGGGTTAATCTTTCCCCACTACTAATGCAAGATGAGATTTTTTTTTTTTAATCTAAGGCAGGTAAGGACAGTAATCTTGTTTAGCCTTGTATGAGCGGTATTCCATTCCTTATAATCTTTTCAGGTGACCCTTCCCACAATCTGAATTTCCATACACAAATGCAATGATCAATATTCAAGAGAATATTGACAGAGATCCTTTCAGATATATGATATTCTCTCTATGTGCAGTTCTTTCTTCTCCAGTGTTCTGTGTTATAAAATTGCCCTATGAAGCTGTCTTGGCTTCCTCAAATTCCAGCTCCATCTCTTCAACCCACAGAGACCACTGTAATTCACCCAGTTTTCTCCTCCCTATACGACTCTTCAGAAAGCTTCTCCAGGACAATTGTAACCTGAGACAATTGTCGGGCTTACTTAGTTTCATTCCAGTCCCTCAGGGACCATTGTCCTTCAATGTCTGATGCTCAATATCTCGAATGCTATTGTGCCATATATTTTGTCACACTTGTTCAGGTAAATCTGATCTATCCTACTACATTTTGACTAGAAGCTGGAGTTTCTACATTTTTTATTTTTATATATCATAGATTTTAACCTTTTGTATGTGATATATTTTGCAAACATTTTCCCCCAATTTTTATTTATATTTGACTTTGCTTGAGGTGTTTTATCAATGTAAAACTATGTTCTTTTTAATTTATGTGTAGTGAAATTTATCAATATACTCATTTTGTATTCTGTATTTTGCTTTATGTTATCTATTTATAATAGATATTTTGTATTCTGTATTTGCTTTATAATATTAAACTATTATGTTACCTATACATTCAGGTAATAGAAGAATACTGCATGTTTTCTCTTAGAACTTGGGTATGTGAAACTTTATAGAATCTGATTTTATCCCTTTCCAAATGGCTATCCAGTAGTCCCAAAATCATTTATAAAAATATGTTTGTCCTTGTTATTTGAGATAATTATACTATCCTCCCATTCATCCAATGTTTTAAAATTATACTAATTTTAATAGTAATTCAAACCTAATGATCTGGAGATAATGTTTTTTATATAAAAGGTCAAGTAGAATCACAGAAGGTAGTTATTTTGAGCAAGAGCCCAGAGCCATTGGGTTTCTTAGGATGTTGGTGTTAATTATGTATTCAGCACTTATAGATTGATTAACTAGATATGAGGCAAATTTCTCCAGTGTATGACTAATTTATTTCCTTTATCTCAGAATATGTAAATAATTCCACATATTACAAAATAGAAAGATTGCTTTTTCATTAGTAGAGCACAGACTCATAAATATTAACTTTAAAAAATCTTCTATCTGTTGGGTTTTTTTTTTTTTTTGCAACATTTCATTTCACTCTTGTATTGTCTATTGGAATCTAAGAAAGAAATAATGGATTTGCCTGTGTTATAGTACTCCCAGTTCCTGGGTAATTCATACTTCCCCAAGAAGTTCTTTACACTTTTGAACAGTTAACTTTAGAGAGTTATGTCAATATTTTATATGTAACTGAAATCTACCTCATCTTATTATCAATTCATTTAAAAAAATTGAATCATTTTTCATACAATAACCTTTCTAAAGTTGAATGTTAATTATTGTGTGTCTCTTGAGCTTTCATTTCTCTAGGATATTTAACCTGGAGAAAATGTTCCTAACCCTTTTATGTATCACATTCAAGCATATTTAGCCATCTTAACTCCTCTGTTCTCATCAGGTAAGACTTTGTCCCTTAAATTGTTGCCCAACATTGTACAGAATCCTCTAGGGGTTATCTAAATCCTACAGAATAGAACCAAATGCCTTCAGACCTACCAGATCTGGTTCTAACTTTTTTCTACCACAACGTGTTTTCTAATTGGTGCCAAATAAATTATAATCTGATGGGTCCTTTATATCTTAAATCTTATAAATATAATTTCATTTCTGAATCCCATTTTATATGCTTTATAAAAGTGCTATATTGTCCTTTTAATGAATGTATACTCATATAAGTATGTATTAAGATGAGTGGCCATTTAAAAATATTCATATATTTTTATTTCTTGCAAAATACTCTACGTCACCTGCTCCCAAAAAAACGAAGTTTTGCTCAACAATATCTTGAGAGATTCTACATAACAAAGGTTCCATGACAAAAAATAATTAGGAAATTCTGAGAAAGCTTTCCCTTAAGATGTCATATGGCCAGGCACAGTGGCTCATGCCTGTAATCCCAGCTCTGTGGAAGGCCAAGGCAGGTGGATTGCTTGAGCCTGGGAGTTCAAGACCAGCCTGGGCAAAATGGCGAAACCATGTCTCTACAAAAAATATTTAAAAATTAGCCAGATGTGGTTGCACATGTCTGTAGTCCCAGCTACCCAGGAGGCTGAAGTGGGAGGACCACCTTAGCTCGGGAGGTCAAGGCTGCAGTGAGCCATGATCTTGCTACTCAGCCTGGGAAACAGAGTGAGACCCTACCTAAAAAAAAAAAAAAAAAAAAAAAATCGTAATGTATATTAATACATTACAGGCTCTGAGAGGTGCAGCAGTAAAATAAGTACTAAATTTTACTTAGACAAGCATTTTAGACTCAGAGCTACTCATTAAATTGGAAAAAAGTATTAGTATTATGTAGTTTATTTAATGCTAACAATGTATAATATGATGTGCCATGAATACTGGAGGTGAGATGAATATGGCATTTAATAACATCAGCTGAATGTCAAAATACCCTAAAACAACTATATGCAAATGGTAATTATTTCTATGCACCAAGACTGAAAGTTCATTCCATTATTTGTAGATAGTCGAGTTCAGAAGTAAGGGTGAATTTTATTTACTGATTAAAAGTATAGAGATTCAGAGACCCTCAGAAATTAGAAAATTATTTTAACAAAAGAGTTTATGAAAATACTATTCTTGAGGGATAAATGATTTGTATATATTTACCTAAAAGTAATTTTGTTGGTGCAATAATTATGTAAATGCATTCTTGCTATATATGATGCCATAAAGTATGCAATGGAAATAACACACTGATGAAATAATGACTATACTGCATTCAGCAGAATCCAAATAAACATCTTCAGTGTTGGTGCATGTTTAGCATAAGTCAAAAGAAAAAAAAATGTGGCACTTCTCACTTATCCATTTTGTTTTGTATAGTTTTATGATCTTTACACTATATTTATAAATTATCTGCTGCTTGAATTGACTCCTATCACAGTGTTGTTATATTTTAGTGTCATAAATTAGACATAAAAATTGAGTAAGACTGAACTGAATATTTAATTACATGGTATTATTAATAGTTATAAATTTCAATGTTTTCCTTATCTATATTTTATGTTTTAGCTTTAATATATAAGCAATTAAATAATTTAACAGATGACTAATGGGGAATACATTTAAATATATTACTTAAATATTTAAAGACTAAATTAAAGCTTCAACATGACAATATTGTTAAATAACCTAAGATGAGAGATAGATTACTTTTAAGGTATGCTTTTAGAAAATACACACATATGGTCACTAGCCCTGCTTATACAAAGTATTTATGACCTTAATAAACAAGGACCTTGACAAAGAAACCTCTGAAGTGACTAGGAGAACTTATTTTGACTTTGATATTGTTTATCTTCTTTAAATATGTACTTAGTTCTTCAAATTAATTTTATTTTAAAATATTTCATATTTTATTCTGTGTATCTACAAATAAATATATTGTATATATTTATTTATATTTTTAAAACTACTTTATACATACACTTGTGTATACACATATGTGTATATACTGTATCTGTATGTATGTGTATAGACTGTACGTATATACACTCATTATATGTATAATATATACATAAAAGTACATATATATTATACACACACACACATACACACACACATGCAGTCAGTCTTCAGTGTCCATGGGGAATTGGTTTCAGGACCTCCTGCGGGTACCAAAATCCACAGATGCTCAAGTCCCTTATATAAAATGGTGTAATATTTGCTTATAACCTATGCATATTCTCCTGTATACTTTAAATCATCTTGTAATACAATGTAATGCTGTGTAAATCGTTGTTATACTGTATTGTTTAGGGAATAATGACCAAAAAAGTCTTACATATTCAATACGGATGCATTTTTTTTCAAACTTTTTGATCCACAATTGGTTGAATTCATTGGTGTGGAACCCATAGATATAGATGACTGACTACATGTAAAAATGAAAGTAAAATTAAATTATGAAGTGATAAAAAATAATTTTTAAATATATGACATAAACAGTTTAACAAAGTAAAAGGTTTAAGAAAAAGTAGAAAAAAAAGTTTAAAGTTAAAAATAAAATTCTACCACAGCAATAGCATACAAAATGACAAGGTATCATTGTGATCAGAAGAAAGAATTCACCTAGACTTGGCAATTGTTTTGTTTTCCTTTTATTGCCTGAAGTAGTATTATGCTAAAGAAATGGCATTTCTAATCTCAGTTTAGTTAGGTTTCTTTTTTATATTCTGAAGTACAAAGAATATAAAATAAAATCAATGAATAAATTATACCTGAAAAACAACTTTATTTCTCAACTCACAGGTGGCCATAAGTTGAGGAGAGATTCATTTATAATACCTCAGTGAACTAAAATTTAATAATGTTTTGTCAAACAGATAGTAGTCTTCAAAATATTATGTGATCCTTGCTGAGGTAAAATGATGGGAAGTTTGATAACATGATTTTCCAATTTAATATTGTTTCTAAATGAATTTTCAAATACATAACATTTGAAAATCAATATAGGTTTTCTGATATATGATGTTTACTTTCCTAGTTTTTGAGAAATTTTGCTAAAATGTATTCATAGTATATGCTAAAGTAGATTTTCTAGACTAGATTTAAGGATTTTTTTTTACAGTAATGATATAAAGTGAGATAACCTTCAGATGTATGTTTTAAGCTATCAGTATTTCTTACGTTTGTCACAGCTTGTTTTTGCCCTTAGATTTACTGTAGCAGTTTCTTTGGTGAAATCTGGGCATGTATAAGGTGTTTCTGAGGTTTACCCACTGTTGAAAAACATTCTGTATTCTAGGTTTTTGCAATTCCAAATACAGATCACAGAATACTTGGTCTCAGCATCATCTTGGGGGCTTGTTGGAAATGGCGAATATTAGGTCCCATTTCAGAATACTGCAACAGAATCTCTAATAGTAACAAGATCCCAAAGGATTTATACAAATACACACACAAACACAGTTTAGCAAGCACCTAGGACCAACCCCATTAAACATTACTTTGTAGGACGTCTAAAACCATTTACTAAAAACAGTGGCTTGATTTTTCATGATAATGAACTTTAAGGTTAATTGAAATCTAGATGTCATTACTTCCTTGTTTCTCTTCCTTGGTAGGAATGATTATAGAATGTTTTTCTAAGAATATCGTAGACACAAAATTTATGTTGTCAAATGAATGGAATCGTTTTGTTGACACTACTAGTATGTAGATATCAGTATGTTTTTTGATAGGTATCAATAAGGCACAAAACAATTTCAGAATAAAGTTTTCAGAACCAGCTGCATTTCTGACAGTCATTTCACTGCAGGTGGCTTCTGAATCATTTGATGTTGAGATGGTAGTAAATCTCTTGTTTTGTGGCCAACCTCACTACCCAGGGCTATTTTACCAGAAGAGACAATGCTGAGCAGGAAATATCTGCCTCTCTGTTCCTTGCTGTCCTCTCGGAATCTCATCAGCTGTTGCTATATAAAGACTTCATAGGTGTGTATTTCAGAAACTTTTGTCAGCTGTTTTATTATCATACAGATTCTCAGCATAATTGTCAATAGACCATGCATACTTGCCATCATCCTAAGATTTACTAGCTTTCATTTATTTATCAATCCAATAAGACCACTAATAATCCTGATACTCTCTGAGCTTTTCCCCATCACTTGGTCTTCGAATGATTGAACTGTCTGTAGACACCACCATCTCAAGAACTCAGAATCTTTCAGGGGTAACAAAGTCTTATTTCTCTAGGTCAATAAAGGCTTTTGAGAGAAGACTTTTCAACTAATCTTACATGAAATATGAAAAAGGATTTCTCAACTCTGATATGGTAGTTTTATTTTACCCAAGATAAAAGCCACTTGTTCTTTAAGTGGAACAAAGCGCATCACTTTGGCTGTTATCTGTCCCCTTTCCAGACTGGAGTTAGGCTCAGCTCAAACCTGTATAATTCTCCATTTCAACAACACACTCGTGAGTTGAAACAAAATTAAATGGAGTGTCTTCACCTTTGAGTTACAAAATTATGTCCTATACTGCATTGCTGTATTATTACTTATTTTTTTCCAAGTAAAACAACTTGTGAACTACAAAATTGCATGACTAGAGAAATAACAAAACCCCACAAATACAAAAACTGTCAATAAAAACCCAAAACCAAAACAAAGTGAAGTAACTTAGAAGATAGCAAGATTTATTATAAAAATATAATAATTTAGATAGGTGCTCTTTGACTCAGGAATTGACAAACCAAAGAAAAACTAGAGGCCCTAAAAGCAAAGTAATAGGTAATCAGATATTGACTTATGAGAGACAGGGCATTAAAAAGCAGTGGGATAAAATACCCTTTTTGTATAATTGTGCTGAAACAATTGGCAATCCATGCATGGAGAAAAATGTAATTGGGCTTCAACTTGACACCATACAAAAGGTAGATTATTAGATCTGAAAAGCAAAAGTCTAAAATTTAAGATAATATTATAGAAGAATTTTCATTACATTTTGACAGGGAAGAGATTTTTTAAGTAAAAAGCACTGACAGGAAAAGAAAGATGGGTAAATTTAACCATAAAAAATTAAAAGCTTTTTATCAAGAGATTATACACTATTGTGAAAGTGATAAAACAAGTCATAAAATCAAAAAAGGTATTTGTAAAATGAGTTTGACCAATACTTTGTATCCAGAACACTAAAAAAAATGCTTCTACAAATAATTAAGAAAATAAAAGGAAACCTAGCTAGTAGGAAAGTGAATAAAGGGGAAAAATTCAAATGACATGTTAATGTATGGAATGGTATTTTGCTTTATTAGCAATTATTATGTGCAAATAAAAAATATTACATGGAGCAATATGCCCATCATATTGGAAAAATGAACTAGTTTGACAATAGGAAGGTTTCCTGAGCATATGAAATAATGGAACTTCCATGCCCTTGAGGAATTGGCATAACCACTTTGCAAAGTTTGGTATCATCTGATAAAACTGAAGATACATGTATTCATGGATCCACTAACTCTCTTTCTTATTGCATCTTCTCAAGATACGTATGTACGTAAAATAACATTATTTGTAAAAGTTCAAACTGGAAATCATCTATACTTTCATCATTCCTTAATTATATGATTAAATTATTATATAGTCATGGCATGGAAGACTACAGAGCAATGATTTTTTATTGCTTTTCTTTTTTATTGCTGACTAGTACTACATTGTATAGATATACCAGTTTCTTCTTTCATTTGCTGATTGAAAGATATCTTGTTTCCAATTCTTGGAGTGTATGAAGTGGCTAGTAACTGTGCCATATAGGTTTTTTTTGTGTGTGAATATAAGTTTTCTTTTCTCTTGGGTAAATGCCTACGAGTAGGGTTGCTTGGTAATATGATAAATGTTTGATTAATTGCATGAAGAATGGCCAAACCATTTTTGAAAGTGGTTGTTCCACTTTACATCTAAGAATATATAAATGTTTCAGTTGGTGTTTTCAGCACTTGATGCTCTCCGTTTATTTTAATTGTTTTTTTTTAACCATTCTATAGAGTGTGTAGTGCTATGTCATATTTTTGATCTGCATTCTAACAACCGATGAAGTTAAGTACTCTTTTCAAATGTTTATTCGCCACCATATATCTTCTTTGGTGGTTTCTGTTTAGATCTTTTCCATTTTTAATCTATTTATTTTCCAATTGTTGATTTGTGAGAGTTTCCTATAATTTCTGGATGCAAGTCATGTGACAGAAATATATGCATTTAACAAGTATTTTTGTCCAGCTGTATCTACCTTTTCAGTCTTTCAACAATGTCTTTTCCAGACAGAAAGTACAATTTATATTTTGATTTATGAGTCATGCTGTCAGTGTCCTATCTAAAAACTCTTTGGGTCCAAATCCAAGATCACAAATATTCTCATTATAATCTTTTTCTAGATGTTTTATAACTTCGTGGTTTGCATTTAAATGTTGTAATACATTTTAAATTATTTTTTAGATAAGGTATAAGATGAATTGAGGTACACAGTTTTGTGTATGGATGTTCAAATTTTCAAGCAGCATTTCTTGTAAAGATGTATCCTTTATCCATTCACTTGCCTTTGCACCTAGAAAAAAATATCAGTTGACGGTGGAGGTCTATTCTGGGCTTTCTGTTCTACTCTATTGATTGATGTGTTCATCTTTTCATTAATATCACCCTACCTTGGTTTCTGTTTTTATCTTTATAATTGTTGATGTTTTTGCTTTATTTGGGTTTATTTTCTTAAATTTCTTATCATGGAAGCATAGATTACTGATTTGAAACTTTTGTTCTTTTCTAAAATAAACACTTAGTGCCGTACATTTTTCTCTAAGCATTCCTCTAGTGGCATTCCAATCATTTTGATATGTTGTATTTTCATTTACACTCAGTTAAACATAGAGTTGCATTTAATATTTCTTCTTTCATGCATAGGTTATTCAGAAGTATGGTGTTTAACTTCCAGGTTTTCAGGGGATTTTTTCAAATAGCTTTTCTTTTGTAATTGACTTCTAGTTTAAGTATGTTATTGGAAACACACTTTGTTGAATTTCTATTCTTGTACATCTGTTAAGAATTGTTTTATGACCCAGAATAGAGCATATCTTGGTGATTGCTTCATCTGCACTTGAAAAAAAAATGTATATCTGTAATTTTTGGGTATTCTTTAAATGTCAATTAGATCAAGTTAGTAATTACAACATTTAAAAAATCATAATGGTTGCCCTATGTTATACAATAAACACCTTCGATTAACCACTGCATCTTCAAATAATATGATATTTCACATATAAGTACTTCACAATGGTATATTCCTAATTCCGCTCTCCCATCTTTGTATTGTGGTTGGAATATATTTTACTTTTACATATGCTATAAATGTACATTTACTTTATACTATTTTTAACTTACATATCAGTTATCTTCTAAAGCAATGAAAAACAAGAAATAAGTAAAGAATTTTAAACTATTATTTATGCTAGTATTCTTTTTACTGTGCAGATCTATATTGCTATCTATATTGTTGTCTTTCATCCAAAGAACTTCGTTTAATATTTCTTATAGTGTAGGCTGGAAATGAATTCTTTCCATTTTTGTTTGAGAAAGACTTTACTTCTTTTTTTGGAAAGACATTTTGTTTTTACTAGATATAGTTAAATAGATATATTTCCTTTTGCTAGGCCTTCAGTATAGGTGTCTGAATTACTATAGTCAGAGGTTGGACTGGGCTTGAAACTTGTTGCTATAGTTACCCACAGTGCATCACAGGCTTCAAATTCCTCTGGCAAAACCTTTGGTTTAGGATGGGGGCTAGTTGGCTTGAGGATTGTTTAGAGTGGGGACCAATTTACAATTTCTCAGTACCAGCTCCGTCTTCAACTTTCAGTCTTCCTTTTGTACTGTACCTCCATGAGATTTGCTTCTGTATTCATTATCCCAGTCATAAAGAGCATGGTGGAGATGTTTTCTGATAATTTATTATTATGCCTTAATCTTAGGCAGTTTCTGTGTTTCTAAATATTAAGATTGTGGCCTTCACAATTTCTCCTGCCGTGCTTCAGCTGCAGCTTTTGGCTCAAGATGTTTTCCTCCCTCTCCCCAGGTGTTAGCGTTTTCTGGTTCTTTCTCCTTATTGCAGTTGTTTTTTCCTAGTGCCCTAAAGTTGACAGTCTTTGTTGTCTTCCCCCTATGA
This sequence comes from Gorilla gorilla gorilla, assembly GCF_029281585.2. Classification (NCBI taxonomy): domain Eukaryota; kingdom Metazoa; phylum Chordata; class Mammalia; order Primates; family Hominidae; genus Gorilla; species Gorilla gorilla. The sequence continues at coordinate 63,279,103 of NC_073239.2, forward strand.
ATTAAAAATGTGTTCCAAAAGGAAATAAAATCGTTTTCACAAAAAATTCTACAGCTATTTATGTCCTGTTATGCCTTTCCTAACTGAAGCCACAGAAAATGAAAACTTGCGTCATACTTTCCCCCATCTCCAAGAATGAACTGCCCACCAGAGTCTGTTGCTTCTTTTCATTCTTCATGGACTTCAAGGTGCTGATTCGTATGTTATGCTGAGGTTTTACAGCTGTTTTCTGCAGGTAGATACTCCCACTACAGTCCTCTCCCTTCATTGCCCTCTGAATACCTGAATATGTTTTTCTATGGGTTTCTATTGCTTTTATCAATCTGACCTCATGGCTTCAGGAGTTATTTAGTTTCTAGATTTATAATTTTACCTTTCTTGTTTTTCAATGAGGAAATTATTTTGCCCTAAATATGAGTGTAAACATGAAAATAGACACAAATACAAACATTTATGTAAATTTGGCTGGGCGCGGTGGCTCAAGCCTGTAATCCCAGCACTTTGGGAGGCTGAGGCGGGCAGATCACGAAGTCAGGAGATGGAGACCATCCTGGCTAACAAGGTGAAACCCCGTCTCTACTAAAAATACAAAAAATTAGCCGGGCGTGGTGGCAGGCGCCTGTAGTCCCAGCTACACGGGAGGCTGAGGCAGGAGAATGGCGTGAACCCGGGAGGTGGAGCTTGCAGTGGCGCCACTGCACTCCAGCCTGGGCGACAGAGCGAGACTCTGTCTCAAAAAAAAAAAAAATATTTATTTGGTATATCTTGATCAGGGTCTTTCAAACCTTTTCTAAAACTATTTCCTCGTTTAAAATGGAAAGTGACATTACATCTCACTCCGTAATCTAAAATGTTTACAATTCATTGCCCGTTTCCCCAAAGCCTTTTAATTTCTCCAAACAGCTTTTAATTTCCAGGAAAAGTTCCTAGATGTAAAATGTGACTTTATGAATAATTTCTGCATTTCCCTTTTGGGCAAGTTGCTGCTTGTCTGGCAAGCTTTAAAAGATATTTTCAAAAAAGACTTAAAAGGGAGCAGTAATTAGCTTTTTTTAACTTTGAAACATTCTGTTTGGATTTTGTTCCACATCAAGAATATTTTGTAAGGTATTTCAGAGGAAATTTATCTACCTCCCTTTTAAAAATGAATTTAATGCCATATGCTACAATATCTATGAACGGGTTTAATTAAACCTTTTGCATTCAAAGATTTTATCTTGAAAACTTAAGGTAACCATGACACATGACATGTTTTTAATAACTATGCTATTAATGGCTATAAATTAATTTATCTAGGATATTAATATTGAATGTACAATGTTAAAGATTTCTCAACAGACATGTACTTTTAAAAAGATATTTTATTCATATTGCTTTACACTAAAATATTTTTATTACTTTACATATCTTAAATATTTTGATAGTTCACTTTATTAGTACTGTTAAAATTAGTGATATTAATCCTTGTGACCGACTTAAAGTTACATCATCTTTGTATACTGTTTATATAACTGTGCTCTTGTTATAATCCCCTGTCTGTACCTAAAATAATAAATGGCTAATCACTAGTATACACAGCAGAACATTGGAAAATTGCATTAGCCCCATACTCAGAAAAAGACAATGCAGAAAAGAATCTTTCTGACTTAATTTGTGGTAGAATAGATCATCTATTATGTCTCCCTAAACACAAATGTTCCACCTAAATAGATGGACATTTTCTAATCAATTCCAGTGATTCATTGAAAACATCTCTCCAAATGAATCAACATGGTAAGTATTACAGATGATAATATATTATATTTTAACATATTTAAATTTAATACTAGCTTGCATCTATTAGAGATAACATTTAAATAATTTAGGCTTCTTGCATAAATTTGCTACTAGTTTCTGATATAATTTTCAAACATTTGAAAAGAACTAATTGGATTTAAAGTTATTAGGTAGTCTTTAATGCATATTAAGCCAGGAATTGCACTGGATTGCCAAAGTAATAAAACCACTCATAAATTGTAATAACATGAAAATGAAAAGAATCAAAGAATGGACTATATAGCCCTGGGGTAGACAGCACTGAATGACAGTCCTTTTTGTGTCCATTGATTATATGATCTACCTGTTTTTAATTTAAAATAATAAATTTTAAATAGTACTTTGTTTCCATTATATATAATTGATTAAAATAAAATTTACTTAAATTTTTTTAGAAAATAACAAAGGCAATTACACTGTACATTGAAACTCATACACAATGCAGCCCAAATATTACTCACAGAAATTTCTGCCTTTTAAACTATTTATTTTGCTAAAGGATGAGAGCAATTAAATTAATCACTGAAATATTTTAAAAGAACCAAACCTTATGAAAACTTAAGAAATTGGGATGAAATAAATATAAAATTACACATTGATTTAAAAAAGCAGAATTAATGAATAACTAATAACTGGTCCTCTGAAAGAAAAATTAGAAGAGTAAAGCCAGCATATCTCTGGAAAATGTGGTCATAGAAAATAAAACATACTCGAAAAATTTGGAATTTTTTTAATGCCAAAAGTTTTTAAAGAAAACTTAAAAAATAAAAAAATAGGATACATATTTGTACTTACAAATATATTTAAATATTCAGGTACTTTCACTTCTAATAAGCTGATATTGCTTAGTGTTTGATATTTCATGCTTTATGAGCTGAAGATCTACCGCGAACGTTTGCATTCTGCTGATTTCTCTAGGTGCTTATTGAAATACTCAGCTTTCACGATGCTCTGATGGCTTTGGCAGGTGAGAGAATAACTGCATCTGTAGTTTGCATTACTTTATTAGAGATGTTGTTTAGGGCCATAAAGTGTTACAGAATTTATTAATAGCTAATTCTGTTTTCAAAATTTATACATGCCTCTTTTCTTCCGGTGTATATCACACGAGAAAACAGTTACAGAGAGATACTTTCCATACTCCCTCAACATTGTACCCCAAGCCACGCTGGCTGTGTTGTGGAATCAAAGCTTTTATGCCAAACTGCTTCCTGTTGATTTTTCTTAACCTACTCATTATCTCCTGTGATGGTTAATTTTGTGTGTCTACCTGACTAGATCAGGGATGCCCAAACTGACTAAACAGTATTTCTGGGTATGTGTATGTGAGAGTGTTTCCACATGAGGTTAGCATTTGAAGTGGGTGAATTTGAATTCACTCAATGAAACTGACTGCCTTCACCTATGTGGATGAGCATCATCAATCTATTGAGGGCTTGAACAGAACAAATGGCAGAGAAAGGGAGAATTTGCCCCAGTTTCAGGCAAATGTGAGCTGGGACATCCATCTTTTTCTCTTGCCCTCAAAGCTCCTGGTACTCAGACCTTCAGACTGACTGGGATTTATGCCATCAGCTGTCAAGCTCTCATGGCTTCAAACTATACTACCAGCTTTCTTGCGTTCCAGCTTGCTGGTGGCAGATTGTGAGACTTCTTAGCCTCCATGATCATGTGAACCAATTTCTATAATATATCTCATTATATATATATATGCATATATAAGATTTATTTCCCATACATGTATCTATAATCATATGAATATAGATTTATTTTATAGATATGTGTATATATAAATATATGTAAAATATATATAGATAGATATACAGATAGCAATTCTCCAGATTCTAATAATAATAGTAAAATAGATCATATAAGCCAGTATCCACTACAAGTCTTACACAATGATATCCTGGATAAGTTATTTTAATTAAAGAAATGTCAAGTAAATAATATATTTCTAAAGAAAAAAGGAAAAGACAACATTTTTATCTAGTTAGTCATTCAACTAAAATGACATCGTTGTACAAAATATTGCAAAAAGAACCTGGACATTCTTTTTATTTTTTGTTTTGTTTGGTTTCTTTGTTTTTGTTTTGGTTTGGTTTAGTTTTTTTGCTTAAACGATATGTGAAAGCATTTTTTTTTATCTTTTATTTATGTCTGTTCACCAAAATGTTCTTGATAAATAGTCAAATGTTGATAGCAGGTATTGGAAAAAGACATTGGATAGAGTTTATTTTCTTGAAGTCTTCTCAAGTTATTATATCCCTTATAAGAGAGTACCTTGCCTCTTTGGCCATGTGAGAATGTGAAGAAGACAGCCATCTGTGAAGCAAGAGGTCAGGCTTTGCCATACACTGAATCTGCTGCCACCTTTATCTTGAACTTCTCAGCCTCTGGAACTATAAAAAATAAATTTCTCTTATTTTAAAACCACATATTTTATGTTACTTTGTTATAGCAATGCAAATGGACTAAGACAATAATTTATTCTAGTAAAAATAATGGGAATGATGTCAAATTATTACTTCAAATAGGTTGATTTCTGGACAGTATTTATCTTTCAATAAGATATGTCAACAATCTATGTCAAAAGCTGACAATACAATTTTTGTATTAACTAATCTTTTTTACTTTTTAAGAAGAAATTCTGGATGTAATGACATTTCGCTGGTAATCACATACTGCTACTTTGGGTTATAATGTCTTTCACATAATGAAATCTAGATTTTAGTCCTCTATTTAAAAAATGTTCATAGAAAAAGTTGAAGTAACCTTTATTAGACTCAGAAAGCATTGACTTTTGAGACAAACATAAATTTATTAATGAAGGAGCTATTTTATTTAAAAATATATAAATCATGTTTATCCACTACTTGCAGGAATAATTAATACAAATGCACTGAAATTCATTCTTATAGTGAAAATAAAAATTTGTCATATGATATCAAATATTGGAGAATATCAGAGGTGTGTGAACCAGAGCAACTCCATCTTAAATAGGAGCTGGGTAAAATGAGGCTGAAACCTATTGGGCTGCATTCCCAGATGGTTAAGGCATTCTAAGTCACAGTATGAGACAGGAGGTCAGCACAAAATACAGGTCATAAAGACCTTGCTGATAAAACAGGTTGCAGTAAAGGTGTGGGCCAAAACCCACCAAAACCAAAATGGTGACGAGAGTGACCTCTGGTCATCCTCACTGCTACACTCCCACCAGCACTGTGACAGTTTACAAATGCCATGGCAATGTCAGGAAATTACCCTATATGGTCTAAAAATGGGAGGCATGAATAATCCTCCCCTTGTTTAGCATATCATCAAGAAATAACCATAAAAAAAGAGGAACCAGCAGCCCTCAGGGCTGCTCTGTCTATGGAGTAGCCATTATTTTATTCCTTTACTTTCTTAATAAACTTGCTTTCGCTTTGCACTGTGGACTCACCCTGAATTCCTTCTGGCATGAGAGCCAATAACCCTCTCTTGGGGTCTGGGTGGATACCCCTTTCCTATAACAAGATTATTTAAATAATGTTAGGAAAGCTCGGCATCATTAAGTTAACTGCACTATTGGAAATGTTAATATTTTATAAGTGTTTCATAAAGGCAAGATTATAAATAACCCTGTATGCAAATATCTCAGCTCAGAATACCATATTGAAATAACCACTCAGTTTGAAAGACTTTAAACAATTCTTGTAAAACTGTTTAGCAGAGTATGGCAATGGCCTGTGTTACTTATATATCCACGGTAGCAGTAGAAATGAGGATAAGTGGATGGATAAGAAATATATTTTTGAGATAGACTCAAATAGGACTTGCTGCTGAATTTGGTATGAGGATTTAGGGAAAGAGAGGAAAAAATGATTACTCCTAGGATTCTGGTTGAGCATTTGGTGTGGATGATGGTAACATTTGCTGATGATGAGGAATATTGAGACAAAAGTAGATTTTCATAGCGTAGGATTGGTGAGGACGTAAGACAATACTGGACATAATAAGTATGAAAGGCCTACTACATATTAAAGTGGAGATAAAAAAATAATGCATGTGCAGGAAGGAGGATAAGGGAGAGATTTAGATATATAGGGGTGAGATTAGGAAGCAGGGATAAATATGAGACATTTGACCAAGATGGCCATAAAGTTTTCCACAGCTCAACTGACAAGCTTCTTCCTGACTCTAGGCTCCTGATCTCTCTTTTCTTAGAGCATTTACTTTAGAAAACTTCTAAGATGTAAATCATTTTAAATGTCTTGATAGCTTTACAACCTAAGAATGACTTTCTTAAAGACGTGGAAGCCATCCCTTTGAAATGTAATCATTAAGAAGATAATGCCCTCATCTTCCAGTCTCTGTAAGAGAGTAGGAATCTAACATCAATTAGCAGACTGGCTAAACAGGATTTCTGGGTGTGTGTGTGAGGGTGTTTCCACATGACATTAGCATTTGAATTGGTGGACTCAATGAAACTAACCGCCTTCACTTATGTGGATGAGCATCATCAATCTATTGAGGGCTGGAACAGAACAAGTGGCAGAGAAAGGGAGAATTTGCCCCAGTTTCTGCCTGACTGTGTGCAGTGGTGTGCTAATTAGGCGCTGATTAGCAGACACAAATGACCTAAGAACAGAGAAACACTTTTACACACTCAGGAATAAGTCATGCTTACCACCTTCCACTGATCAGATTCCCCCCATAACTTCTATTAAAATAATAGACCATGAAATCTAGGGCTTTACTACTGTGATCTGAGGACCAGCAACACTGGCATTCCTGGGAGATTGTTAGAAAAAAAAAAATACTCAGAACTCCCTAAATCAGAAGCTGCATTTTTAACAAGATTCCCAAATGCGAATAAGTGGATAATGGAGGATGGAAAAGTGAACTGGATGTGTTAGAATGTGGGCTGTGGGATAAATTAAATGAAAGGATGGGATGGCATGGTCAAAGCCAGCAATGTTAAATCTAAGCTGAATACAAAGTGAGTTAATGGGGTTATCAATGATGGCATGGTCAAATTTACAATCATGGGTGGGACTGGCTGACAGCAATCCAGGTGCTAGACTCACAGGTGAGGTGAGTAAGGAAGAGTGACAGGGAGGTCTTTAAGGGTGATGGCCATCAAAAAGAGTGCATAGTGCAATGGCATGTGCTTCATGTTTTGGTTTTTAGAAAAACAAAGGAAGGAAACATAGTTTAGAAGTGTTAGCAACACCCCCTTTGTTGTCTCTAGTTGTGAGGTACATGCAAAGGAAATAAAAAACAGCCTTTTCTTGAAAGAGCTAGGTGGAGGTTGTGGCCTGAGGAAATGTGAGGTTTCAGATAAGCCAGGAATTGGCAAACTGTTTCTGTAGAGAGCCGCATAGCACATATTTCAGGCTTTGTGGGCCAGATGGTCTCTGTCACAACTACTCAACTCTGTTCTTGAAGTAGAAAAGCAGCCATAGATATTAAGTAAATAAATGAGTGTTTCAATAAAACTTTTTGTACAAAACAGGCAACAGGATAGATTTTGCTTGTGGGCTGTTTGTTGATTCCTAAACTGAGGCATCTAGATGAAGAGTAGTGAGGATAATAAATGCTAAAATGAGGATAACTGACCATAGGTTCCAGAGGAATTAGTGGAAAGCATTGGCAAGCTGTGGAAGATTTATGTCAAGTTAGGAGTGTGATACCCACTCTTAGTGAGCAAGATTTCTGCTGGTTGCTAAAGTAAACACCAACATGAGTCATGGAGAATTAGTCCTGATATTGTCTTCTTAAATTATAAATTAACCACTTATTTTATAATATTTCATCAACATACAAGAATACATTTTAAACTATATAGAAGCTATAAAAGTGAAATGAAACTTGTGTGCCCAGCTTAAGAAATAGGTTATAACTAATGTTTTGAAGCCCTCATGCATCCTCTCACATTCATATCTGTCTTTCCCTTCCTCCAAAGATAAGCTCTACTGTAAATATTTTGTTTTTGTTTTTAGTTTTTCTATACCTGGATTTAAGTTAAAGGACAAGTATAGAAATTGGATGACTGAATAAATAGTTAAGGACCTCAGGAGAGACTGAGAAACTTCTCTCCCAGAAGTGTGTTCTTATATTTCAAAGGCAGATAAAAATATGATGCCAGTCATTCATTTACATTCCAAAAAATTTGAAATTAGGAAACTTCCTCTTCTCTTCCCAGAGAAGATTTGTTTACATGAAGTAGATAAAATTATCCCCAATCTCTGGAGGAGAAGGTAGCAGCTGGGCAGTTTATAGCCCACATAAGCTCCCAGAATTGTAATTTTGGGATTCCTCGCCTTTGGTACAAAAATCTTCTTTTATACACTTGCAGACCTGGCTCTCATTGCATCACTTTGAAGGGGAGAAATAGGGTACAGGAAACCAATGTGCTTACTACTGTAATAATAGTCTTCCCCCAGTCCAGAAGCTTCATGTTTATTTTGGGGGCAAAATAAATAAACATAGATATCAAAAACTAACCATCAGCAACAGTGGAATACATATTCTTTGTATTATATATTCTCTGGGCTCTGAGGCTTTAGAATTCCTATTTCCTAAAAGTACTCAAGAGATTCACCATGAACACAGAAAAATCTTCACTGAACTATAAGCTATGACACCTGTGTGAAAGTTGGGGCTCCTCGTGTTTGCAGACCAGAAGATGAGAAAAAGGGTCATTATCCTGGCTGCATTAATTGACTCATGATCAGAAGAAGGTAGGGATGCTGCTATACAATAGTGAAGAATGAGGCACCTTGTTCATCCACTTGGGCACTTCTTGATAATTCCTTATACAATTTTAATAGGAAATACATGTGTATAGCAGCCACAACCTGAGAAGTACATAAAATATCCAGGGTGCAGATCACTCCACAATGAAGGACTATGTACCACGTAAGCCATGGAGATCTGCAGAGGTGGTCTTTGAGGGAGAGAAGAATCTAAAGTGGAAAACAGAGATCATGAGTGCCAGTTATGATGGTTCTGATAGCAGCTGCAGCAATGACAGCTGTCATTTGTCCCACTGATCATCCTCTTATAAGTTTCCCTTAATAAAAGTAGCCTATCTCAACCTTGCATGAACTGCATCCCTCACATTCATATCTGTCTTTCCCTTCCTTCAAAGATAAGCTCTACTGTAAATATTTTGTTTTGTTTTTAGTTTTTCTATACCTGGATTTAAGTTAAAGGACAAGTATAGAAATTGGATGACTGAATAAATAGTTAAGGACCTCAGGAGAGATTGAGAAAATTCTCTCCCAGAAGTCTGTTCTTATATTTCAAAGGCAGATAAAAATATGATGCCAGCCATTCATTTACATTCCAAAGAATTTGAAATTAGGAAGCTTTTATAGAAATTAGGAAACAGTTTATAAGAATACTCAAGCAGCACGAGGAATAGACGTTAGTGGATTCTGTGCTGCACTGCCCAGATCCTCCTGTAGGATTGAATGACTTATTCTCTTAGCTTCTGGTAGTGCTACTGCCGTCAGACAGCACTCGGTGGCCACCTCACAAAAAGTCGTATTTCTGACCTGGGCAGCCAATATGCAATGACTATTCAATGCTGGGGGATAATCTCCCCTCCCCTTGTACCAACATGGAACAAGTGAGAAGGGCATGGGATTGACAGAGGCCTCCTTTGTTGACACTGCATCACTGACCACCTTCACCCCTGCCCACTTCTACTTTCTCCTTTCCTCTCTTTCCACAGCTCTTTTTTTCCCAAGAACATCCTTTACTATTTCCCATAGATTAATTTTAGTCTCATTGTCTTCTTCTTGAGGAACCCAACAAATAACACGTATCAATTAATAAATTATTTTAAAAATATGTGTCTGAATGATACACTGATACTTTGAGGGATAAATGTTAAAAGTGTCCATTTGTAAAATTTAAAAAGAAACATTCTTAAAATTCCAGTGAAAAATGCACAAGCTGATGGGAGCACTCACCAAAGCTGAGCACCTGCTACAGCACCTTCTCTGGAGGACAGATGAAAACTCATAGAGCAGTACTGTGGCACCTTTGCTAGTCAAATGTGTAGCAGTGGCAGCAGCAGTCACCTCATGTGGGAGCTTGTTAGGCTGTCAGTCTCTGCCCAGACCTGCTGAGTCAGATTCTTCATTTTTATAAGATCCTAAGATAATTCCTATTCTCTGATTTAGATTAATGATTCTCAATCCTGACTGTAAGGTAGAATCACCTACGAGCTTTGAACAAAATACCTATGCCTATGCCACACTCCAAATAAATTCTACCAGATTCTCTGGGATATGGTGTCTGAGCATTGGTATATTATAAAAGTTCCCAAGGCTTTTTCTAATGAATAGCTAGAGTTAAGAGTCACTGATACAGAGAGTATCCAAGGTTCGTTTTCCCCTTGAATGTCTTAGGTCAATCACAAATTTCTATAAAATCCTTCTGGATTCTCATCACTAAGTTTCCATTTTTCTCTTAGAATTTTAAACCATTTGTTTCATTTCCATTCTTTCAACCTCAGAATGAAAATATGGAACTGTACACGGATCAATTCGTTTATTGTCTGATTGTGGCTCTAGAAATTACAGTTTTCTATCCTTCCTTCTCATGGGATTATGGAAAAGGTAAAATTAATAAATGGCCATAAAGCTCAATTTCCAGGTACAAAAATCAAAGCCATATTCACTCCCTTTCAAATACTGTTTCAGTTCGGTTAGAAGGATTTTCCATTTCAACGCATTTTTAAGGGTCAGTCAATGAGGTTTGGCACCAAGGCAAATTATTCAATCCTTTTATCTTCCCCAATGCTTTGAGAAAAATAACCAAAATAAGGGATGAAAGCATATAAATAGCTGCGGGCCATTGATTCCTGCCCAAGCAAACATGTACCAAAGACAGGAAAAAAAAATTCCATCTCTCCCTTCTGCTCAAAATAGGAGACAATTCATATAGTCTCAAAAGTATAGGCCTGAATAAAGTAAATAGGTCTGAATAAAGTAATAGACATAATAAATAATAAAATACGCATGTATTACATAGCAATTTTAAGTATGCCTGGGGCATGGGGGCTTCTCCACATGTTCTAGAGACTTTCTATTGACTACAGTCACTGAAGTATAGGAAAAGGAATGGATAGTTTAAATATTTAAAAGCCACTTAATAATAATGTAAGTTAAGGAAGTCTATAAGCATGTCTAAGTAGAAACTTACATGCATGAATATTTTTTGTATGTCAAAGCTCACGTGAAGACATATATTTAAAACACATTAGAGCTGGGAATATTTTGTTACTGTTGAGGTTAAATAACTGAAAAAGAATATTTTGCTTATGTCAGTGGGAAGTTTATCAAACTGTTGTTAAAATTTGGAATTTGGTAGTTTTGTCATTATTATTATTATTAGGAATATATTAAGGAGAGGATACAGGAAAAATATCATAAAGAAAAATATTCAACCGAAAGTCAAGTAAAGAAAGTTCTTCACAAACTGAATTACAAACAGTAGAATTCATCCCTTCCAAATATGCTAAAAATGACTCAATCCCCAGAGCAAAATTAAAATCAGAATTATTTTTATGATTGTTTTACAATTGCCTTGGCTATAAAGAAACATAGACCTATAAATCATTGTGGAAATATTTTTGAAATATTTTGAAAATAATTTTGAACTGAATTACTTGATTTTCTGTTTTCAAATTCAAGAAACAATAGTACTATCATTTTTCTGACTATAGACATGCCTAAGAGGAAAAAAGTCAGGACTGGTTATAAGAGTCACACAGGTTTTCTGGCAGTGAACATATATTTTATTGACTGAACTATAAAGGCTTGAAATTATATTATTATAAGTTAACTGTTATGATCTACATGTTCATTTGATTTTAAAGCTAATTGACCATTGAATGCAATATATTTGAAAATTTAACATCTAGAAAAAGTATACACAGACTTCCAAAAATTCACAGTGGGGTTGTTTGACATTTCAAGCTATACCAGACTCAACTACTCAATCATTTTCAGAGTAAGAAGTAATATTTACCTTTTAGGTACGAGGGAAGAGAAAGAATCTCATAAATAATTATGTTTAAATCTGAAAATATATGTATTTGTTAGTCTGTAGAATAGACTCTGTCCCTGTGTTAACTTGGAAAATACATTTCCTTTGGAAAATCAAGATAACTAAGTGTCTGCAGTATAAAAGGGACTTATAAAAAGGGAGGCTTTATGTCATTGACAGAGTATGAAACTTATGATATGTGCATGATTTAATTATTACAGCATTTTAAAGACGCTGTCAAAGCTTCAGATATTTCTGTCTGTGGCTTCGGACCTCAAATGGCATATTAATTAATTAAAAGTTTTGGCTGCATGGGTTTTTGCTCACAGATGTTAACTAGTAGTGTTTGTGCAGTTTTCAAGGTTACTGCTAGGAATCTTAGAATCACAGAAACGTTGGTGGAGTCCATCTGGTCCGTGGTATGATAACAGATTCTGTGACAGCAAAGATTAGGGAGAATATTTCTCTAGACAGCCTTCCCCAATTAAAATACAGAAACCTATAACCACTCTCCCCCTGTGCTCTTGCTCTCCTCATTTGCTAATTTTTGTTTCCACTGTACCAACAGCAGCCTGGTAGCTTTAGTAGCTAGGTACTTTGGCCTCATGAGACAAGATGCTCAATAAACTTCTCAAACTTGAAAACCTATTTAGTTATCAGCAACCTAGCGACTGTCAAAAACAGGATATACTGTGAATCACCACAAAAGAAGTGAAAGAGATTCTAGAGACAAGCGCTCCAAAGATGTTTTCTGCTTCATGCTTAATTAACTTGAATGATCAGTCTTTGGAGCATAAACAAATGAACCTTTTCACCAGAACATATTGTCAACAACCCAGGAAAACATTATGGTGCAATAAGCTTTAGAGATAATTCTTTGCCTTTTGTTAATGCATTTTGAGTTATAAGCATTAGAGTTCAACCCTTTCAAATATGCTGTAAAGGACATAATTCCTAGAGCAAAATTAAAGTCAGAATTATTTTTCTGATTGTTTTTGTGATTAAGAGTTACTTCCCGGAAATAATTCAAAAATTTTGATATGCTTCAAAATCTCTAAATCCTTTTCTTCTTCCATAAACTATATTTTAATTATAAACTACTTATCATAAAAACTATTGACAGATTTTAACCCTTCAGACATCATAATTAAAAGTAGATTGATTTTTCTTTGTACATGAGCCTTCTATCAGCACCATCCTAGTTACGTGGGAACACTTTTGAAAGACGTGAAAATATAACGTTTTTGTGTCTCAAAAATGCATTCCAAAAAGCAAGACTAAAACAAAGGGCAGTAATGACAAAAAGTGTAATTGAAAATTCAGAAACCTCATATGCTAATGGAGAAAATTTATTTTACTAAAAGCAATAAAAATGGATAGGGGGTTACTCTTGGTTATATATATTTAATATTATCTGTTATATAAGTGTTTGAAAAAATACATACAAGACTTTAGACTTCAGACATAAATACACATAGGACTTCAGATTTTTCCAGTGCATTTTAAGTTGTAAAGGGCAAAATGAAATAGTGGTTTTTGTAAACACAGGAAAGTTTAGAATTTCAGAGCTTCTAAAATGTGCAAATATATAATACTAGTACAAATGTTATTTTCTGATGTTCATTTTAAAATAACCAATTTAAGACTAACTTAGTGGTTATAAGGAAGTTGGGTATTTAATTTCAAACTGTTGTCTAATTTTATTTGTAAAAGTATAATTTAGTAAATTTGGTAACTCGTCATAGTTGTTCAAGTATTTCAGTGACAGTATTTTTAATTTGGAAAAGTGTTGAAAGTAATATCTTGTTCATTATATAATGAATCAAGAAAAAACCCAAAATAATGCCTTAGCAAAACCAAAATAAACACATACATACTAACTTTTTAGAGAATACTGAGGCTTGCGATTGTACTTATTCTAAAATTGCTGTCTCCTTTCAGATGTTTTGGGGCTTTTCCTTGAGATAAAACTTATTAAAAGTAATTGGAAGGTATCTTAAAGTAGGGATTTTGTTTTAATTAACTAAACAACAACAAACAAATCAACTTCTGCTGAATCAATCATCAGACCTTAGAGTGGCTTCTCTTTCCTAAAGGGTTTGTTTGGAACATGAGGCAGGCTGCATGTCATCTGATACAACTTGGAATCAGGTTAGTTGATATACATACTCCAGTCACATACACCTTATTTCAGAAACTTCTAAACACTACATCTAGGAGACTTGAGCAAAACCCAAATTCTTTTTTGTATGTTTCTTCACAAGAAACATCATTACTTCTGTGATTCTATGCAAATCAGACCTGTCAAATAGATCTAGGTCTTCCAAAATTTTTAAACTATATGTGAAAGTTATTTCTCTGGGTTTATGTAAGTATTATCTACCATAGCCGGTGCTATTGTTCTAATAATAAATTGGACTGAATTATACGGAGCATACACAGTATTATTTTATTAAGTCCTTCCTCTGGTCAATCTTGAGAAGATAATGTCCACAAGCCTCCTCTCTTCTCTAGCTACAATATCTAAGAGAGGATTCTAGTTCTATTGATAATATCAAATATTTTTCCAAATAGATTTTATCAGTTTATAACCCTGTCAAAAAATATAAGAATGACTATTGACAAACATACTCGTCTATATTTAGTATAATTGTTTCATTACTGTGAGAGGGTATCTGATCGTTTTCCTGCAAAGGAAGATTAGTGTCTTTTTATATATTTCTTGGCAAACCATCTTTCCTCTCAGTAAAATGCATCTTTATGACTGTTGGCATTTTTCTATTTCTAATTCTTTCATCTATTCTATATGTATTTGTGGGAGAACTTTATATGTTATATTGACTAATTCTCAGTTTTATGTATTGAAAATATCTTTCCTGGTTGTCTTTATGATCATTTTGATGAATAAAAGTTTATAATTTTAATCGACTCATCATAATTTTCTTTGTGGCTTTTGTGCTTTTTAATTTTTTTTGTTTAAAAAACTCATTTTAAAACTTATCAAGGTTGCCTAGTACATCTTCTTCCAAGAATTTTAAATTTTTACTTTTCATGCATGAGTCCAAAATCCACCTAAAATTGATACGTATGTGTGGATGAACATGCACCTTTCTTGTTGGAAAACAATATAAATTGTCATACTGATTTTTGTATGTGCATCACTTTATTTCTAATCTCTCCCTTCCTCCATTGGTCAATATCATACCATTGTGCTAATAATAGAGTATTTTAGTGATACAAATTTATAATAGTTCTTGTCATATGATATTATACTTGTTTTTCAGGAGCTGGTTATTTTTGGCAATTTGCAATTTGACTGGAGTAGCAGATCAATTTTTGGATAATTTTTATTTTCTATTAGAAAATTTTTCTATTTATAAACATAAACTAGATCTACATATTCCAAAATGTATTTAACAACCCTTTTATGAGTTTCTATAAAGTTTTACAATTTTTTACATTATGTGTAAGATTTGTTCCTTCTAACATTACGTTTTTTCATGCTAATGTGGACTGTTACTTATGATGAGCAGAGAAGCCATCGTAAGAGTTTAAAAGAGAAGTGATATGGTATAAATTATATTTTAGTTACTCTGGCCGCTCTACAAATAAACTAAAGCAAGGGTGGCACAAAGATAGATTAAGTATAGTCATTTTAAAAGTTGTTGCTATAATTCAGGAAAAGATTATGGCAACTTTGCCAAGATTGTAGGAGTAGAGATAGAAAGGAGTTGTGACATTTTTTGACATATTTTGAAGACAGCAACGCAGGATATAGTGATAAATTTGATATGCATTATGAGAGAAAGAGAGAAGTCATGGTGAACTCCAAGGTTTTTAGTTTGAGAAACAGAAAAAGTGATGTTACCATTTAGAATATAGAAAAAACTGCAAGAGGAATACACGTGGGTGATGGGAATATAAGAAGTTCAATTTTGGAATGATAAGTCTGAGATCCCTCTTAGATGTTCCAGTTGTCGTGTTGGGTAGGTATTTGGATATAAGTCTAAAGCCTAGGGGAGAAGCCTGGTTGTAGATACACTTTTGGAAGTCATTAGATATAGGATTTTCCATGTCTTGAGAGGATGAGATGACAAAAACTTGATGTATATTCTTAAAAAAGCAAAACAGCTTGAAGAATGAGGCATGTGGCACATCATATTTAGAAATGTAATCATGAGGTGTACCAGCAAAAGAGACTTCTATGGTCCACTCAGAAATGTATTAGGAATTGGAGTCAAGTATGATGTCTCAGAAGCAAAAGTTTGTAAAAGTGTTTTAAAGAGAAATGCTTGAGCAACCCCTGATAAGCCAGGTAAGATAAGAATTAAGATTTGATCGTTTTACTTTTCAGCATTGAATCATTAGTGACCTTGATGAGAAAAATTTCATGGAGAAATAGGAATAAAAGCATGACTAAAAAGCACTCAAGACTATTTAAGGAGAGAAATCATGTCCAGCTTCATGTGAACATGCTTGGTCTGGCGTGATGGAGGATAAAAAAAAAAATGTGAAACAAAAATGAGCCCCTAGCCCACTCAGGAGCTGATCACAAATACATGAGTAAACCAAACCAAGACCGATGAAATCTTCCAAATTGGAATCAGCACAAACTTCTAATTCTGCTGAATTTTAAAATGGAAAAGAAATAGACAACAACGAACCCAAAATGATACAAAAAAAGAAACACTCAGAGAGCAAGAAAGAGTTCTTAAATTTCAACTAATAGGATAGAAATATTTTAGGAGTTATTCAAACTCCCAGAATAAAAAGTTGATGAAATCATGCAGTAAGTGGGGAGGGGGAACAACAGTAATATAGAAAAAATGCACTTGAGATGAGAAAATTAAGGAATTAAACCAAAAAGTTCAGTATGAATACAAATGCAAATTTTCAAAAAATGAAATCAGAAAATGGAGAGTAGCAAGGTATCGAAGACATGATGTTAAAAAGCATATCCTAGAACTGAAGGGGATATATTTCCAAATTAAAAGGATTCCAGGAAAAAAACAGACAAAGCACATCATGTTCAAATTTTAGCACACTAAACAGAAGACCCTGTATTAATTTCCTAGGGCTCCTGGAACAAAATGCCCAAAATCAAGTGGAGTGCCTTAAAAAACAGAAATTTATTGTCTGACATCTCTGACTGTTAGAAGTATAATATCAAGGTGTCAGTTAGGTTGGTTTCTTTTGGGGGCCTAGGGAAATATATATCTAGTCCAGATCTCTTACCTTGGCTAATAGATAACTGTCTTCTTTCTGTCTCTTGACATCATCTTCTCTCTACATGTATCTGTTTCCATGTTCTAATATTTCCTTTTTATAAGGACATCAGTTACATTGGATTAGGGCCCACCTAAGTGACATCATCTTATACATCTGGAAGGACACTGTTTCCAAATAAGTTTATATTTTGAGGTAGTGAGTGGGGAGGGCTTCAACATATTAATTTTTAGAGAACACAATTTAACCCATAACAAGTCTTAACATCATGCAGAAAGAAAATTTTTATATAGATATAACAAATCACATAAATATAAGTGGATTCAGAGTGACATTGGACTATTCAATATACCTTCAAGGTTCTGAGGGAAAATGATTTTCAACCTAGAAGTCTTTACACACAGAACTAATAATTAAATGTAAAGGTGGGCTACAGACATCTTTAGACATGAAAGGGCTCCTGTGTTAACTTCTCATATTCCTTTTCTCTGGAAGCCACTGCTGCATATGCTTAATAAAGGAACAAAGGTGGATTTACTATGAAGTTAATGAATCTTTGGCTTAAGAGTCCCTCATTTGCACAAGCACCTTTCAATGGATGGAAGTGACCCTAGCAATGTGTTAACATGATCAAATGATTTGGTGAACATTTAGAAGAAATATTATTTAGCCACTATTGATTAAGAAGCTACTGCTTCCTACCATCTTGGCTAAGATCAGGACTTCAGTTTTCTAAGTCTGAAAGAAGGTTTTGGACTAACCCAGCTGCCAGAGTTCTGCAAGTGTTCTGGTCTCTGGCAGGAGCTTAAAACAGATACGACTGCTACAGCAGTCACACCTCTACCACTTTCATTTTTAGATCTAGTCTGGTGAGACAGAATGCTCACACAGGTCAGGTAAAGCAACTTCGTTACTCACAGGCAGCAAGAATCAACAGAAGCCAAGGATCCATGGCAAGCCAATCTCCCAAGCTCAGAAAGCCTCCCAGGTAGGATACATAGGATACAGTCTTTCCTGTGCATTTCCCACCTTGCACCACAGCTGAGAGACTCTCAAGGCACTCAACTCTGGGTTTTACACCCCAGGGGCAACTTGGATCACTGGGCACAAGCATTGCCGGATGTCCTGCTCTAGAATGGATGAGAACAGAGCCTGAAAAGATCTGAAAATATCCTCATTATCACTGGATATTACATTCTGGGCATATTCTACAATTATTCTGAAAACTGCAGGCAAGGGTAATAAGAACTTGGTCAGCCAACATCAGCTGCAGACCTGTCCTCCTGCAAAGCCTGTTATAGTTCCTCATACAGGTGTCCTGGAGGAGCTGGCTGCAGGTGTTTTTGAAGTCCAGCTAAGAAGAAGATGTATTATAAATACACTATTTGGTGTTTAGTGGGACATATTTACAAAGCTCACATCATTCCCGTGTGTAATTACATCTTTATCAGCTGTCTCAGTGTAAGAATGGCATCTGATAATCTCCCCCGACCATTATGCCAATTTATCTGGATTGGTGGCATCAAAGTTCAGTCAGGGATTTATCACACTAAGACTGTATCCTTCCACAGCTAACACCAGAGGACATGGGTAGGAAAAGAGATAAAAGATGTAAAATTTACAGGGGCCAAAACGGTGAAAAAATTAAACAGCCATCATGTGTATAAATGGTAAGCAGAACATTTTGTTCTCATCAAATCCTAGAAAAAAATAGACATTCTCTCCAGCGAGGAATATACTGGATAATACAGGCTGCATGACTATAAATACACTTCATGTTTCTTCTTGATGGAAATTGTGCCAAAAATAGATTTTTACTGAATTCCTGTTTTTTTACGGCATACAATTGTAGCAGTGCCACATAGTAGATCTGAGTGTAAAGTTGTGTGGATTGTATCTTAGCATCGTGTCTTGACAAATTTTGGAAGTTCCAGATGAAATCTGCCCCTAAGTAAAACAATCTGTGGTGAAACAACCTGAGGAAACCAGTCTCAAGTGGTAAAATCTTAGAAATAATCTTGCATGTGTCAATGTATGGGTACAATAAACATTTATGGTAGTTCAATACGGCTAGCAGCAATTCGTAAATGCATTTAAATTTATAGGATAGGAAATGAAAAGTAATAGGGAATTATTATCTTCAGGAGAAACAAAAAGTTATGAAAGAATTGTAATCATGGTACAATACTTCGTTTCATTGAATAATTACCCAGTCAGAACAATTTGAGCACTGTACATCAATTTAGTTAACTATTACGATGTAATGACATTACAAGTTATAGGTTGTGTATTTGTGAGCCTTGTGCTTATGTATCTGTCTGCCCTGTGTGGGTGTTTTGTAAGCCAGGTAAATCCTCATATTACTCTTGAAAATTAAATAACTGTCTAAAATTGTAAGTTGAAGAAATAGCAGTACAAGCATGCTAAATAGTCAGGGAAACAGCTAAAGGTGTAATAAGGTTGGTTCTGGGGAATAAGATTAATAGGTTGGGAAGAGAAGGATAGAAAATAGTGCATTTTGTTACACACTTTTAACTACTATTTGCCTTTTAGAAACATATTTATACATTTTTTCATTAAAATTTAACTGAAAAATGGAGTCAATTCTGACACACTTTCATAAAATGGGTCCTTATCAACTTTCTAATACCCTGCTTTTTCTAGATAACCACTAAAATTGACTCACATTTTGTGTATGTAATACTAGTAGAATTATGCTTTCAAGATGATAAAAAGATTAAATTAAATTAATTATTTATCTGAAGAATACCTAAATTCTTGTAAACCAAATGGTAATTGAAATGGAGCAGACTATTTGAATGTCATTGCCTGGAGCTAATAATATTTTAAAGGAACATAAGACTTAAATATTTATAAAATTGAGGGTTTTTTTTTTACTGTTTTCAAAAAAGATATTAAAATTTTACAACCTTTGTAGAATTGATTTTTCTCTTTCTGTACTCAACAGAAAAAATAGTTTTACATTAACAAATCAGAATATATAAAAAACTAATTGCTTACAAAATACAATTGTATCAAACATATAGAATATTGCAGTTTAGCTTCCTATGTTTGAATTTATTATATAAAGTAAAACAAAGATTAAAAATGTATGCATTGGGGTTTTTGAAAGTAGACATCATGCATTCATTCGGATTTTCTTACAGAAGAATCATTGATTTTATTCTGCGTCTACATTTGACAAAGAAAGTATCAGAGGGGAAAAAAAAGTATGCCTCACAGGCAAGCTTGAAAACTCAGTTTCATTTTATTCCTTATCTTAATAGCAGGGAGCTGCTACACAGTAAAAAATATATGCTTTGGGAAGATTGAACTTGCTACCTTTCTCACGGCTGTTCATCTTTTTCTAAAGGACAGTTATCAACTAAGCAAAAAAGGATGAAATAGTTATTCTGCTTGGCTTATGATATTATAAATCTATGACCACGTAGCTAGAAAAATCCAAGCATTCTAACTTATGGTTTAAAAATTAACAGGAAAGTGCTAAAGTGCTGTTGTCGAAAGTGTAGTTTCTGAAGTACATAGAATATAGCACGGCAGGCATGCTCTAGAACGGCCCCCAATAATCTTTACCTCTTGGTATTCAGGCTCTTGTGAAATCTCATCTTTGAGTGTGGGTTGGACTGATCGGCTTTCTTCTAAACAAGAGTGTGGCAGAAGTGATAGGATGTTGCTTCCAAGATTAGGTTATAAATATCTCTGGCTTCTGTTTTTGGTGCACTTGCTCTTGGATTGTTCACTCAGAATGGAGCCAGTTGTCATGTTTTGAGGCAGCTTTGGGGAGAGTCCCATTTAGTGAGCTTGGAAGCATATCTTCTGAGCCCTATCAGAAACCACATGTGTGATCTTGTAAGAGTTGGGAGGCCGAGGCAGGTGGATCACGAGGTCGAGATCGAGACCATCCTGGCCAACATGGTGAAACCCCGTCTCTACTAAAAATACAAAAAAAAAAAAAAAGTTAGCTGGGCTTGGTGGTGCACACCTGTAGTCC
Organism: Gorilla gorilla gorilla; assembly: GCF_029281585.2. Classification (NCBI taxonomy): domain Eukaryota; kingdom Metazoa; phylum Chordata; class Mammalia; order Primates; family Hominidae; genus Gorilla; species Gorilla gorilla. The sequence continues at coordinate 63,300,206 of NC_073239.2, forward strand.
CAGCTACTCAGGAGGCAAGGCAGGAGAATCGCTTGAACCTGGGGGGTAGAGGTTGCAGTGAGCCGAGATCGCGCCACTGCACTCCGGTCTGGCCACAGAGGGAGACTCTGTCTCAAAAAAAAAAAAAAAAAGAAAGAAAAGAAAAAAAAATTCTTTCAACGGTAAAGCCCTGAGATCACTGCAATCCTAGATGGCACCCTTATTGCAGGATCTTGAGACCCTAACGCAGAAACACCGAGCTATTCCACTCCTGGATAATGATGCATTGAAAGTATAGTGATAAACATTTGTGTTTTCAGCTACTAAAACTTTAAGATAGTTTGTTATGGAGCAATATGTAACTAATAACACAGACTCTAATTGAACCTCTGAGCCCATTTAATCTAAGTCTTAGATTCTACACTGTTAAAATGGATTATCACTGGTATGTATTTTGTATAGGTGTTGTGAAGACTTAATGGGATAATTCATATAATAACTCAGCATATGTAACTGCACATATGTAGTACTCAAATAAAGGAGCTATTATTTTTATTGCCCATTTAATTTTTGACAAGATCTCTGGGAATCCTTTAGTTCATTTTTCCACTGTTAGACTGGAGTATACCCCACCTTTTCAAAAGGTCAGTACATTACCAGTGCAACATATAATTTGCCTTTAACATTTATTTTTGCCAATATCAATTTTCCCTGCTTTTCCACAGACATCAGTTACTATTCTTAGCCTAAAACTCAGTTCTCTCCAAACTGCTGAACCCATTCTGATTAAGCAGGCAATACATATATTAGCAGTCTTGAGGTAGGAAGCAGGACTTGAACTCTGGACCAGATTGAAGACTAGCTGAAACAGGGAAGAAGTGAAAGTACCTCTGTTAGACACACCCACCAGTGCCATGTCAATTTACCATTGCCATAGCAACACCTGGAAGTTACCACCCCTTTCAATGGCAATGACCCAATGACCCAAAATTTACTACCCATTTTCTAGAAATTTCTGCATAAGCCACCCCTCAATTTGCATGTAATTCAAGTGGGTATAAATATGACTACAGACCTGCTTCTGAGCTGCTCCTCTTCACTGCCTATGGAGTGGCTCTGCTTTGCAGGAGCAGTCACAGATCTGTAATACGGCCGCTTTGATAAAGCTGTTTTCTTCTATTACTGACGCCTACCTGAATTCTCTCCTGAACAAAGCCAAAAAATTTCTGGGGCTAATTCCCAATTTGGGGGCTCACTTTGTCTGCAACAGTCTTAGTCTCCAACCAGCTGAGTTTAGAATGAATACTACAGTCTTAATCCCAAAACGAGATTAAGTTTGGGGTTTGAGGAGTAATAACTTCTTAAACTTCAGAATTGTCACTGTCTCTCATTAGCTTTCTTGCTGGGCTATGACTTCCCTGATTTGTTCAATAAGACAGAATACCAGGCCTGGTGGCTTTTATGTCACAAAATACAATTGTATCAAACATATAGAAGTAAAGTAGATTATTGCGGTTTAGCTTCCTATGTTTGAATGTATTATATAAAGTAACATAAGGATTAAAAATGTATACATTGGGGTTTTTGAAAGTAGACACCATGCATTCATTCAGATTTTGTTAAAGAAGGATCATTGATTTTATTCTTGCATCTACATTTCACAAAGAAAGTATGGTTTATTTCTTCTACATTTCACAAAAAAAGCATGGTTGGTCCCTAAACCAACCATACTTTCTCTCTTAATTCTAATACCTCTGTGATTCCTGAGATTTTTCTTCCTTTAGTGCAAATAAGCTCTCAGTTGGCCTACATGGATTTCAGCAACTATTTGTCAGACAATTTTGATAACTCCATGATGAGGATAAGCTTTCATCATTTCCTCTGTTATTCCCTCAGAATAAATAGTCTCAGATCTTTCACTGTCTTTTCCTCTTCTTCCTCCATATGTCCTATTTTTCAATATTTGTCTCACTACACCTTCATTCTATCTTTATCACAGTAAGATTGAAAACGGCACATTTTTACAAAGTCAGTAATTTACTAAAGTTATGTGAGACAGTGTGAAGAAAAAAATCATTGTCCAACAGTTAGGATAGAGTATACCTTCTCAGTAAAAGTGAATTTGTGTCTCCAAAGATTGATTTTATTAAAGCATCTTTTATTTCCACCCCCAACAAAATGTACTCAGTATGACCAGTTTCTGATAGCACTAACTCAAACTTGTACACTAAAGAAAGTATACTTTTAAAATGATGATGACTATTTATATCTATATATAATGGGATTGATATAAACTGCCATTTTCTTTATAAAAAAGATCTTGACCTTTAGAAAATGGAAGTTTTTCCCCGTAATTTAACTTAAGAGTGAAAGGTTGATTTTATAATTCTTAATAATAGACCCATGACTATAAATTCAGCAGATTGTGAGACACAGTAGTTGTGATGAATTGTTGTCAATATAAAGTAAGATATCAGGACAATTTTGTAATACAAATTGTATACAACATCACAATCATTCTGGTGAAAATTTTAAGGAACTTAATCATTCCTAAAGCTAAAATGATGGACTGATATAGTTCTACATTAATTTGTTTAGATAAATATCTTCACTCAAGAGATTTAGCACATTTTAGGAATGACAAGTGAATGTATGGTAAAATCAGTAATATGCACTGATGGAGTTCACCCTTACCTTATTTTTTTCCAATTATAATGATGTTATAAATTAAACATAGTGACAATGAGGTGGGATAGGTTCTAATGTATAAATCCTGGAGTGAATATTTCTGTTACTATAACATGCCAGGAGATTTTATTTGCATACCCAGTTTATAAGGTATTTGATTAATGCTATAATTAACCCCAACTTAAAAATAAATGTGAAGGTCATTTTAATTGCTGACATTTAATCTGTGCATGAGTTATATGGAAGAATATTTTTAATTTTATCACTTAAAGGGTGTTTGTCTCCTCTTAAAATTATTTTCTTTTTATTTTCCATGTTATAATTGTCACCTTTGTTGTTCCTTCAAAAAGCACCATCCAGAAAATATGCTTAATAATAAAAACTAAGCACAATTACCTAAACATGCTTTTCTTCCCCTGAGACACAGCAAAGCACAGGGAAAGTATGAAGAAAGAGACCCAGCAGCAGTGATATTTTTATAACTACACCCTGTAGGTAATCAACAATTTGCTGAAATGTTTTTAAAATATCTATAAATCTTACTACATGTGTAATGGTCCTTTTACAAAGTGTATCAATTACAGACAGACAATAAACTGTAGTGCATATTTTCCCAGCCCAAAGACAAAAAATATTTTGAGATTAAAAAAAAAGTCTGTGTGTGTGTGTGTGGGTGTATACACATACATACATATGAAATGCTACACACAGTATCTATCCTATTAGCGTTTATAATTCACATTACTAAATTACTCTGTGGAAAACATTATATAGGAAACATTTTAAATTAAGTCTAGCCTAATTTTTCTAAATTTAATTAAAACTCTTCCTTTTTTTCACTGCACACGTATCATCTTCTCAAAATGTTTTGTGCAAGGAAGACTAAAACCATGTGGTAGGAAGTATCATCTTCATTATACAGACAAGGTAACTGAGTTAAAATATGAAAACATTCACACAAAGAAAACCTATAAATGATAGTACTGCAATTTTAATATGGATCAACTGACTTACGATTCAGTTTCCTTTTTGTCACCCAAATTTGTCCTTCATATATATAATTATATATTTATTTTTATATATAATTTGAACTCTATATATAGAGAGAGTCTGGTTATGTTTTTAGAAAACATATTAAATGTTAAGGTATCTCTGAAGAAAACTACACATTATATTTAAATCCTAATTTATTTTGCCTCTAATTGCTGTATAACTCTGGGTGAACTTCCGGGATTGAGGATGCCAAGATTAAAACAGATTGCCAGGTGAGCTGGTAGGAAAAAATGTGGATATTATTACAACCTCATCTTTCTGCTCCTCAAGTGCAAAATTTTGGGAAAAAAATGTGAGTAGGTGTGATTCTTGCACAGTTTCTCATTTGGTGGAAAATTACTTTTTGAAAGATTGAACACAGGCAGTAAGAGCTCTTGAATTCAGAGGACTGGCTTCATTGCCTACAATCTGTGTACTTATAAGTAATTGGTAAACCATTAAGTGCATTATGAAGAATATTAGAAATGGAAAACATTTAAAAATTATTTGTTGGCATGAATTAATAAGATTGGCCATATATATAAATATGGTGTACCCATAAAAATGCAACAGTTGTATACTAAAAAGTAACCCAGATGCAGAATTGTATCTATATTGATATCTATATCTATATTTATATCCATGTAAATACATAGACATACAGACAGATATAGATTAGATATAGATATAGGTAAAGGTAAAGTACAGATATAGAGATAGAGATATCCATTTTCTTCTCAGAAAAGATAACAAAACTACTCTCAGAATCTATTTTATTCAATAAACCTTTATCTGTACCCTAATATATAGAAGGCATTGGTCAAGGCCCTGTGATTATTTAGTTAAATAATACTACTCTGACCTCAAGAAATGTAAATAAAGTCTCGTAGACGAGAACAGGCTTATATACCTGTAAAATAAAGGGGAAAGGACAAGGTCTAATATAATAAATGCTATATAAATTCTATAGTTGAGATAAGACCATTGGATGAAGGGATTACTGGTTCTGTTTCAAGGCACTGTTAAAGGCTTAATGATTGAACAGGCTATTTATTCAGCTTAAAATATCCAAACACTTCACTCTATCACTATTTTATTAAATCTTTACCAGAAGGATCTAAAGTTCTTGAAATAACTTAGCTCTATTTAAATATATCAAATCCAGTTTCAGATTCTTTCACTGGGTCTTCACGTTGAAAGTGAGTGTTCAATTGAAGGTAACTTTCAGTTCACCTTCTGAAGTCAGTACAAAAAGAAAATCAGTTTTGCTCTAATGTTTAGTGGCTTCTCTGCCTGCCTCTGAGGCATTGAAAGGCTGTAGACGATCAGCAGTCCTACAGGGTTTTTGTTTAAAATCAGTCTGAGTAATCTTGATTTTAAAAAGGTAGAATAACTTTAAGAAGGATGTACAGGAAAAAAGCAAACATATAAACCTGCAAAAAATGATTTTTGATGTACTCATTTCCCAGTGTATTATGAAGTGAAAGGAAAGGAGAGATTATCTTCATCCTTTCCTAAGTGGAGTGCCAACCAGCCAAGTTCAGGGATTCATTCATGTGAATAAAATCACCAAACTGGCTATGCATTGTTTCAGTTTTCTTGAGGCAAATAAAAATGACACTCATCTAATAAGTCGTTACTACTCTCCATCATCTTATCAGAGCAGGTATCACTTTTGTTAGGCTTATTTTGTCTGTTATTTTTACATGTTTAGATTGAGGTTATGCATTTTTGGCAATAATATCACAGAAGGGATGTGTCCATTTCTGTGCATTGTATCAGGAGGTACAAAATGTCATATGTCATTATAACTGGTGATATTAACTTTGATCATGTGGTTGATGTTGTGTACAGCAGGTTTATCTACTGTAAAGTTACTGTTTTGCATTCTGTATTGATAAATATCTTAGAGGAAGATATTCTGACACTACACAAATATCCTGTAATGTATCTCTTCTAAAAATGTGCATAATTTTAGCATGCAATCTTGCCACTAATAATTATTATTGTGTTATTCCAATGAAAATGTTCTATTTCCTTCATTTCTTCTACACTTATTAATCGGATTTATTCTACAAAGAAGAGCTACCCATTCTCCCACATTTATTTACTTATTCAATTATACATTTATATCAATTGGACACATGGATATTTACGTTATTCTGTGAGCTATAATACAATGCTACATTATTTTGTTGCTCAAACTGTTGTATATTGGTCATTGGAGCTCTTTCACAGAGTCCCCTCTGCCCTTTTAATGTGCCCTCATCCTTTTATGAGCATTTCCTTACTTCTTGATGTCCAGGATGCTCTGGACTCATCTTGTATATTTCCTTTTCTTGACCTGGAATCAAACGCTCCTCTTAAGCGCTCAAGTTCCTTGTAAAGGAGAGTGCTATTAAAACACTAAGGTCTGAATACTTGGTGTGCTCATTGCTACGGAAGTAGTATTGTTTCTAGGACTTCTCAGCTCACAAAGCTTAGATTAAACACACGCGCATAAAACATTTATATATTTTCTCTATCTAAATATTTGTACAAATATTTAGAAACCATATATTTATAATGATAGTTTCACCTATTACTCTAACAACCACAGGTTTTATTCTAGCTGTTCCACTTCAGTCCTAGTAATTTTTTTCTCTGCCATTGAGAAACCAGAATCTCAGTATTATAAAATGTATTTATTTATTTGTTCAACTTTATTATTTAGTTTCAAATTTCCTAACCCACATGCATTTGATTTAAAAAATTTGCTAACTAGAGTGCAATATTTGTTTACTATTCTCTCTTGATCTGTCTGTTCTGCTATAACAGAATGCCTGACACTGGATAATTTATAAAGAACAGAAATTTATTTTCTCGCAGTTCTAGAGGCTGGGAAGTCCAAGATTCAGTCACTGGCATATTTCAAGGGCCTTCTTGTTGCATCCTCTGCAGAGAAGAAACATTTTCCTCACATGGCAGACAGCAAAAGGCAAAGAGGCCAACAGGGGCCCAAATATGGCCTTTCATGACAATATTAATCTCACTCTTGAGGGTGGAACTATCACCTCCCAAAGGTCCCACCTTCTAACACTGCAACCAAATTTCAACATGAGTTTTGGAGGGAACAAATGTTCAAACCAAAACAATTATTTTTGTCTTTAACCTTACAATATTTAGTTAAAACTCTGCTTTCCAAAGTAACTATAGTTAGTTTTCTTTTTGTTTCCTATTACACTATGTGTGGTTTTGTTGTTCACTTGTTGTTCATTTAGGTTCATAGGTCACAGTTTGTGTTTGATTTGGGGTTCCCCCCACATACTGGTTATTTTTGATTTACATACAGTAAAATTCACTTTTTGTAGTATGTGGCTTTATGGGTTTTGAGGAGTCATATATTCATAGTCCTGATACAAAACAGTCCATCACACTAAAAATTCTCTTGTTACCCACTCCATTTTCCTAAATCTGACAACTACTTGCCTGTTTTCAGTCTATAGTTTTCTTTTCTGTGATATCATATAAGTAGAAACATACAATATGTAGACTGGGGGTTCTCAGTGAGAGACAAATTTGTTCCCAAGGGGATATTTGACAATGTCTGAAGACATTTTTTGATTGGTAAGACTGGAGTGAGGGTTACTACTGACCTCTAGTGGGAAGAGGTTAGAGATGCCACTCAACCTCCTGCAATGCACAGGACAACCCCGGACAATAAAGAATTATCTGGCCCCAAATGTCAGCAGTGCTCAAGATGAGAAACCCTGACACACATTTTTGGGTCCGGCTGCTTTCACTTAGCAACCAGATTCAAAGAATCACTTAAAAATTCATCCATGTTGTTTTCAAATCAATAGTTGTTGAATCAATGGTTTCTAACTTTTTTTTCTGACTAGTATTACATTGTGAGCCACATCTCACATAGATTGCCAATCCATTCACATGGGGAAGGATATCCTGTTGTTACCAGATTTTGGCAATTATAAGTTAGGCTGTTATCAACATTTATATGCAGGTTTTACGTGGACATAATTTCATTTGTCTTTGTCAGAAATGTGATTGTTTCTCCCAGTCCGTGTCTTCTTTTTCTCCTCATAATACTGTTTTAGATGAAAAAAAAAATGTTTTATAAGGTCCAAGTTTCTATGGATTGTGCTTTTGTTGTTGTATCTAAATACTCTTAGCTTAAACCAAGCTCATACAATTTTCCTTATGTTTTATTGTTTTATATTATTTGTCTATATTTAATATTTGTCTTGTGATAATTTTGAGTCAAATTTGTAGGGTGTGTGGCTTGGGTCAAGGTTTATTTTTGTACGTATGAACATCCAGTTGTTCAAGTTCCAGTTCAGGCTATCCTTTCTCTGTTGAAATGACTTCGTACATTTCTCAAAAAAATTAAATTGACTATGTTTGGGTGGGTCTGTTTCTGGGCACTCTAATCCATTATATCTATCTAAAGGTCTGTCCTCCAGCTAATATCATACTGTCTTAACCACTATAGCTTCATAGTCTTGACATCTAGTAACGTGAATCATCTAACTTTTTACTTATTTTTCAAAGTTGCTTTGGTTATTCTGTTCTTTTTTCTTTCCATAAATTTTATAATCATCTTGTTAATATATATATTTAGAGAAAAAAATCATTGGTATTTTGATTGGTATTTCATTTGATTTATAATTTAACCTTAAGATAATTGAATTTTTAACAAAGTGAGTCTTTCAATCCATTAACACAGTATATCTTTCCATTTATTTTGACCTTCTTGATTTCTTTTATCCACATAATTTTCTGCATACAGAAATACGCATGTATGCATTAAATATATATATATCTCATAATTTGTTTTATTGATGATGGTAGCATTCTTTTAAGTAATATGGTTCATTGCTAGTATGCAGAAATACAATTGATTTTCTGCAGAGTGATATTTTATCTTTAGATCTTTTTGAACTCACATATTAGTTCTAGAAGCTTTTTAAAGAGTCTATGGGATTTTCTATGGGATCAGTCATGTTTGTAAAGAAAGACATTATTATTTCTTTCCCTTTAATCTGTACACTTTTTATTCTTGCCTTATTACACTAAGATTTCCAGTATGATATTGGCTTGGCTTGTTTCCAATCTTAGCACAAACATCCTTTGTTTATATCATTAAACATAATGTAAGTTAAATGTTTTTGTACCTCTTCCTTATTGAGTCAAAGAAGTTTTTATTCCCAGTGTTCTGAGATTTTTCCACATTCTATTCAATATCTATTCTTCAATAAATAGATACTGAATTTTGTCAAATCCAGTTTCTGCATCTAGAGTTAATCACATGATTCCTCTTTTTAAACATGATGTTAATATTGTTAATTTTATCGATCAATTCTCGCATGTTGAACCAGTTTGGTATTGTTGGGATAGACCAACTTTGGCTAGGATATGCAATTACTTTTATATTATGTTTTGGTATTAATTTGCTAAAATATTTTATCAGGATTTTTGCATCTATGTTTATGAGAGCTATTAGCATGTAGTTCTCTTGTAATGATCTTTTTTTCCAGTTTTGGCATTACCACAGTGTTGGGCTCATATAATGTATTTTTATTTTCTTAAAGTGTCTGAAAGAGATTATGTAGAAATGGTATTATTTTTCCTTTAATGTTTGGTAAACTTCACCAGTAAACCCTCCAGTCTCTAGGAGATTTTTTTAAAATAAGTTTTTTACCCAGTGAAACCCCGTCTCTACTAAAAATACAAAAAAATTATCCAGGCGTGGTGGTGGGTGCCTGTAGTCCCAGCTACTCGGGAGGCTGAGGCAGGAGAATAGCATTAACCCGGGAGGCAAAGCTTGCAGTGAGCTGAGATCATGCCACTGCACTCCAGCCTGGGCAACAGAGCAAGACTCCATCTCAAAAAAAATAAATAAATAAATAAATAAGTTTTTCACCGAAAATTCTGCAGCCACCAGGCTCAGCTGCCATTCCACACTCTACCAATTTGTCAACTATTCTTGCTGAATTCTCCTTATTGTTGTCCAGTATCTGTACTAGTTAAGCAAAGATTCAAATCCTGACTCCCTGCGGGTGCCTGTTTCTCCCCAGATATTAGGTTAACAGATTGCCCTGTGATGGTCTCTCTCTAATGACTGCCAATCAAAACCACAATGAAATACCATGTCATACTAGTCAAAACTGGTGTTATTAAAATGTCAAAAAATAACATGCTGTGAGGTTGTGGAGAAAAGAGAGTGCTTACACACTACCGGTGGGACTGTAAATCAGTTCAGCCATTGCAGAAAGCAGTTTGGCAATTTCTCATAGAACTCAAAGCAGAATTACCGTTTGACTCAGCAATCCCATGATTGGGTATATACTCAAAGGAATATACATTGTTCTGCCATAAAGATATGTGCACGTGTATGTTTACTGCAGCACTGCTCACAGTAGCAAAGACATAGAATCAGCCTATATGCCAATCAATGGTAGACAGGATGAAGAAAATGTGGTACAAATGCACCACGAAATACTATACAGCCATAAAAAAGAATGAGATTATGTCCTTTGCAGTAACATGGACAGAGCTGGAGGCCATTATGCTAAGTGAACCAACACAGTAATAGAGGGCCAAATATCACATGTTCTCACTTATAAATGGGAGCTAAATATTGAGTACAGATGTTCACAAAGAAAGGAACAACAGACACTGGGGCCTGCTTGAGGGTGGAGAGAGGGAGGAGGGTGAAGATCAAAAAACTACCTATTGGGTAGCATACGTAGCATATCTACCTATGCTTATCTCCTGGGTGGTGAAATAATCTATACACCAAACCTCTGTGACATGCAATTTACCTATATAACAAACCTCCATGTGTACCCCTGCACCTAAAATAAAAGTTCTAAATAAATAAATAAATAATTCAGAAAGAAAAAGAAAAGCTATGGATTTGGAGTTTTTGTAGATTTTTCTTGGGAGAACAATATTCTTTCCAGCATTTTACATCACTGAATAGAAGTTGGAAATCTCTTGAAGTGTTAAATTTTTAGTAACATATATTATTTCATTTCCAGAATATTCTTATTCCTTATCTATTTAGATAGTTTAAGCATTATATAATGTTTCAAACATTGTTCTATTATTGTGGTGATTCTAGTCATCTGTTTTGCATCTGTTGACCTTCTCCTGATAGTGAGTACCTGGTAGTGTTGGTAGTTTGTCATCTTGTGTGATCTGCAATTTTGAACATGAACACATCTGGTCTTTTTTGTTCTTTTCTTTTTCTTTATTCCCACATCTATACACCGAATTGTGGGAATTACCTGCAGAGCAGTTTTCTGTTTGCCTCTGAAGGAGCTCTGATGATGAAATTAGACAACACTCTTGCATTTAGTGCTAACCTGGGATTTTTATTACTCGTAAGTGAACTTTGCTTTTATTCTTCTGCTCACAACCCTTGATGCTTCCACAGGCTTCCTAACTTTTCCTCAGTTATTTGGCAATTTTTCTTGGCCAAGTTTCACTGACAAAAATCTTTTGAGGCTTCCAGTTTTGCAGAGGATTTGAACATCCTCCTCCCATAAGTTCTAAATTACAACTCCTTTTGCATAATCTGATGTACTTATCTTTTCTGGCATTAGTTTACACTTTCCATGTTGGCTTGTCAGAAATTATACCATACATAGTTTATGTACCTCTCCAAATTCAGTTCACTGTGATTTTCTGCTTAATTGTAGTGATGACCTTCCAGGAAAGTCAACTTACAAAAAGGACACTGTTGCTAGTAATATGTGTCCCAGCATCATAATTATTAAGTTTGACCTGTGTCTAATTAAGAAATTAATGGATGCAGCACTTGATCAGTTTGGGAGAAGTTGTTAATTATAAGTATTGTGATGAAGGGTAGCTGTTTATTCCCTAGTAAATATAGGCTAAGGATTTTTTTTAAGTTGTGTGTCCGGCATTTGTAACTGTTTATATCAGGTAAGACAGACCCTTTTATATAGCAGCTTAGTCTATCATGTAAGTTAATTCTCCAAAAAACAACAGAAATGTATATGATAACCTACTCAGCGTTTGCCTGAAATCATTGTCAAACTTGGTGGTCTAAATACTTTTCAAAATCATCTCTTGAAAATGGGAAGAGAGATTTCTGAAAAACCTGGGCTCGGAAGCCAAGCTTCCTGAACTTGGAGCCCATCTCTAATGCTCAAAAGATGTAAGTACTTGAATGATTCAAACCTTGCTCTGCTAGTTTTCCTCCTCTGTTGAGAGGATTAAATGAAATAATATAGGTAAAATACAAATTAATATTGGCTGTTTCACCCCTCTCCAATGTCAGTCTCCCTCTCACCTTCTGTATACGTATAAAGAGAGTGACCTTATGTATGTGAATATATTTACAAGTATGTGTTTACATTTGTACATGTTTATATATATACATACTTATAAAGCACAATATATATTATATATCTATGTTTATATACATATATATCATTAACATCACCAAGATTATTTCCATGACCTCACTTAGAAATGTCTTCAATACCCTGCACAAGAAACTTGAGCTCATTTATAATAACTAGGAGGTCTTTTACTACTTCATCATCAATCTTGGGCTTCCATTACTTTTTAGCAATATTTGTTTACCTTTCTAGGTTGATGATCATTTTCTGTTAAAGAAAAACTCATACAAAATATCTGAAGTGTTTTCACATGCTCTCTTGTTGTCTGTATGTATTTGGCTAATGCCAACCTGCTTCTTCCTTCTTCAAACATTCTCTGTTACCATGAAGTTTTCAACCAACTCAATTTTTGTCTGGATTTCATTGAAGATAAAGACGAGTTTCTACATTGATAATGTAAAATGCATCAACTCTTTAAGCCTGATTTAATGAAAAAGGCATTAAAATGGGAGCTAAGCCTTCAGATTTATTATTCAGGCTCTATTTTTTTCTCTTTGTATAACCTTTGAGAAATCACCTAACTTAAGACCTACCATGAAAACATACAGGGTTGGTGTTGGAGATAAATGAGAGTTTTCTTTATATATACTTAGCCTCAATTTTTGATAGAGTAGTATATTTTTATTTTAAATTATGTCATAACACTGAAATGTTCAGAGAATAACATAGGTTAACATGAATAAACTTCCCCATTAATAAATATTAACAATTATGTTTTCTTTCTAATAAAATAAAAAGAATATTACAGAAAAAAATTAAATCACCCTTTTCTATTCTCAAATATTTTAGGTTTTTTCTCATAAAAAACAATTACATGCTCTTTAATGTAGACATTTTATATAGGCATATCTAAATGAAGTATTTTTTAATGTACATCTTATACCCATCATTTTGCCATGTGCTCTTCACTCAACATTAAAATTTTTAAATCTGTGTTTATGTATACACTGCTTAGTTTTCATTAATAATCTGTCTATGAATAGACAATAATTTGTATACCACTTCATCATGTGATAGAAATAAATTGTTTTTACTTTTTATAATTATACACATTTTTTTCAAAAAGCAGTCTTTTGTTCAAATGCCCAACCTTACTTAGATTTAGCAGTGATATTAAAATAAATGATAGAAAAATGATTTCTAATAAGAGAGAAATCTGTATCACCTCCAGAAACTCTCTCTACATTGAATAAAGCAAATTAAATTGCCTTACATTCCAAGTAGAGAAGTGCTGCCTTTTCTTCTCTGCCAAATCTTCAGAAATGCAATCAAAGATTTTATACATTGAAAACTACTCTACCAGGTCATATGTAGATAATAATCTCTTATTATAACTTTTTAGTTGTGCTTCCAGATGAGTTATTTAATTCATCAACATTTATTGAATACTGTGTTTTTTTACTGATAGCAAAAAAGAAGATGGCATAAGTGCCCTTAAGAAGTGTATATTAATCAACTGCTGCAGAATATGTGTTATGTATTAGAATGCATGGGAAGAAATAAGAACTTCAGGTGAAATGGTTATAGAAATGTTTGAGCAAGTGATTTGAGTCACACCTTCATAGTTGGCTAAGAGAGGCAGAGAAGAATTGAATTGCCCAAAATATGTGAGTATATTGAAAATTTAAATCTGTAGATTGCAAGTTGGACCGTGCACAGAATTCAGAGCAGAGTTTTCAGGAAGTGAAATGGAGGGAGACATACAGACTGAATTTTATGCAAAGTTAAAAATCCTGGGCTTTAATTTTTACAGGCAGAAAATGGAAAAAAAGAGTATTTATGAGATTAATGTATTTAGATACATTAATTGATAAATTCAGTACAGGTAAGATATTTTGCTGATATTTACACTTTTAAAACCGTTAGGAAGGAGGATCTTAATTAAAATTTATTTTGATAATCCCATTTGTTTTCTAATGTCAGGGTTTTAATCTACTACATTTAAATGCAATGAACACAAATTATGCAGAAGAAAATAGTCTTTACTTCCATATTTATGACAGTATTTAACAGAAAAAAAAAACCTTGGTACATGCTTTACAACACGATAAGAAATATATTTTTATAATTTTAGAATATGTTGCTCTTGCTTATTATGTAGGTTAAAACTGCAGAAGCAAAGCAATAGTGATTCGCCTCCACGCTTCATGTATGTTATTAAAATGCGCTGGATGAATTTGATGTAATTTCTAATGTCTTCAAGAGTTGAGAGCTTCCATCTTTACCCCATAACATTCCTAAAAAAGAAAATATCTGTTACTATGATTTAGAATTTTATAGTATGAATTAAAAATAAGCATGATTCTTGGATGAGTTAAAAAGTAAAACATAAAAGCAGAGAAGTCATGTTACAGCATTTGTAAGTGTTCCCAAGTTCTTGATGGTTGCCTCAGGCCCACAATGAGGAGTGCAGTCAGGTCGCACCAAAAGAAAACAACACAGTAACCAAATGACATTTCTGTATCTCTTATTTATTCAGCAGAACTGTGAGCTCATTAACCAATATCTCCTTTCCGGTCTCCAGGTGGACATTATCTATGATTCCCTTAGCTATCATTCAGTTTTTCTTATATAACAAAAAAGCCCCAAATGCCTTAAAGCTGCAAGATGTAAAGCCACAAGCATTTGTTTAGTTCATAATTCTACAGGTAAGCAATTTGGTCTGGGCAGCTCTTCTCATGTTAGTGTCTGAAGTCAGCTGCTGGAGGCTGGCCGTCTAGGATGGCCTCTGCTGGGAAAGTTCAACACAGCTTGCACATGGTGTCTCAGCTCCTGCAGGCCAGCAGGAGCTTGTTCACATGGTATTGGCAGGGTCCAGAGAGAGTAGAATCATGCCAGCTGTTTTAGGGCTTAGTCTCAGAGCAGACACTCTGTCACTTTCATCACATTCTATAGCCAAAGAAATTCACTGGGACTTTCCAGATTCAGGGAGATGGAGGGATAGTCTCCACCTCTTGTTGGGAGGACCTGGAAATTCACACTGCAAAGTGCATGAATATTGTGAGGGAGAAAAACTATTTCTGTAATCTATCACACTTCCATTGCTCTTAATGTAGCATTATACTCTCCTCCAAGGACCACATAAGCAAGCTCAGACAACCAATGTTTTCACATATAATATATGTATGAATGTCTATACACATATCATTTGCATATGCTTTTTACATTTCATATAAATGATATTACATTTCATATAAATGATACTAATATCATCAGATATTAGTTCTGATAATTAGTTCTGATAATAATGATATTAGTACATCAGATATTAGTTCTGATGTACTAATATCATCAGAACAAAAATTATTTTTGTTCTGTTAATTCAATATTATTTTTGATTGCCATGAATATAGCTATAAATGCAATGATTTATCTTTGATTAGAATATTTTATTGCATGGCTATATATGCAAATATAAATACCTAATACATCACTATCATTTACCGTATTTATGGGCTTTGAGTGTTTCTAGATTTTCATTATTCCCCAAAGTGTAACAATTAACACCCATCCAAATATCTTGTGTGTGTATATATATATATATATATATACACACAAGACTTTTATCAGGGAATATACTTAGAATTAGAATTCTGATGGGAAATTTACCTTTTCAATTATATCATGTAAGTTAAATACAAATTTCTTTCCAAAGTGACAGTATCAATTTGCAACCCCAGCAACAGCATATTAGAGCTTCTATTTCCGGTATTCTAGCCAATACTAAATGTCATCAGGATGTAAATTTACAAATGAAAAATATCTTATTATTGAAATAAGGTATAAATTGTTACTTTCCCATATAATACTACATTCTCTCAAAAATTCTGGTATTTGTCCAAGGGAAATTGAATTGAAAAGCTTTCTGAATAACACAGAATGATAGTATTCACCAGAACTCTCTTTGAGTGTGTGTGGACTCTACATTAAGTGTTTCTCGACTCTCCCATTAGCAACCACTTCAATTGCTAATGAGTACTAATATTTCCTATGATTGCCTTCAATTCTGATGGGCGCTTGGTCGGACATAGGATGAGAAATGCTTTAGGATTGTTAGCTAAAAAATGCCTACTCAGTTGTCTTCTCATCAATTTCTTTTCTCTTTGATTCCAACCTCAGTGGGTACATTCCTCCAGCCTTCCTAAATTTTTGTGGAAAGACATAAATTAGTAAAAGTTCTAGAGAACTCCTTGGATTGAACTAGGTCTAAAGCTTTTTCTAAGTCTTAAAAATTATCATATGTAAACTAATTACTCATTTAAAGCAGAAAATATGAATATAACTTAAAAACTATATATCAAGTATCTGGAAGAAAAGTGAGAAAATCTGTCAGTCATGCAAATGTCATTCAAAAGTTACAAACATCTAGATGTTTACACATTTTAGACAATGTAATACATATTTTGAAGAATGGTTTATGTTTGTGTAATTGTAAATTTCTAGTCCACTCAGGTCTGATAAATTAAGGTTTAGGTACATATATCAGGGGTAGTTAGCTCTTGTCTGAATGCCATTTTAATAGAATACTATAGTGGGACTTTATAAGCAAAAGATTATTTAAATAATAAAATAGGTATTTACTTAATAAATACTAATAATGTATTTTTGCTAGGGAAGGTACTAAGCATGCAAAGATAAATAAGAAATAATCTCATGAGGATCTTACAAATGAAAACAAACATGTATAGCAAACATGTCTGTATATATTATGATATATATCACATTATAATTATATAAAATACAGTAAGAATAGTGCTAAGAATATAAATTACAAAAAGATATGTGTATGTGCTTGTGTGTGTGTGACAAACTAAAAATAAAATTCTAAGACCCCCAACTGACTGAACGGGCCATGTTTTGGCCATAGAGATCCCAGAGAAGCGTTGAAAATTAAGTCATTGGCCGTGATAAGAAGGGATAGGAGGTTGAACTTGCCTCTTTATACATTGCCATCCCCTCGCCAACTGCCATTAGTCTTTCTTCCCTAAGGGCTAAACAGATACCAGCCCTTTCAAGAAATGTCACCACTGATATCAACCAACTACCTGATGCTGCTGCCCTTCTTTTTTTTTGCCTGATAAGAGGCCACTCAACACAGAGAGTTTCCAGACAGTCTATGGAGAATGCAGAGTAAGAGTTTTCATGTCCTCTGATTCACTGTTTGACATCAGAGGGCTAGAAACTCCACCTTTGAAACATAGTAACCCTGACATTTTTTTGTACATAGGACCCAGGGAGAGTCATGAAGCTCAGCTGCACACCTTTCCTAACTATTTTTGATTCCACATATAACTTACTTAGAACTTGTATTTGGCCACCTCATTCAGCATAAATTCCTGTTCCCTTCCCTTTGCTCCTCCCTCAAAGTATCTGTTTCTGGCTTCTACTGGAAGCTATGCTTCCCAGCCTGTCAGAATGGCCACCCTGCAAGCTGTAACCCTTTATAAGAAATAAAATCTCTTCCTCTCCTTATCTAAATTTATAAATTGTATTTTTAAAGTTAATGGTATATTTATTCAATAATTTAAATTAAGTCTAAAAGACAGATTATAAATATTATCCACCATTGTTCAGTTCAGATATTTGGTTGCAAGATGAACTATAGCTGCCTCCAAGAAATCTATAGAATGAGACTTACAAACCCACAGAAACAAAAATAACAGCAGAGAAACTACTGCACTGATTTCATTGCAGAAACAGGTTTATTTTCAAGGCTTAATCACGGGGACAAACCAATGCTAACTAAATTCATTCTCTTAGTAACTCCACAAATTTAAATTTCAGGGAAGCAGTATTCAGTTTACCAATGGAGTACAGAAAATCTAATAGAGTACCACAAGATGATAACCAGCAAGAAAAAAGTCTTATTCCCAAGGAACTTGGATTCTCTTGGGAAGAATGCATGGCTGCAGGAAGGCCAAGAAACAACACTGACCACTAAAAGCATTGCATCCAAAAGATATCTTCTATGGACTAAATTTATGTGCCCCTACCCCCAAATTAATATGTTGAAATCCTGACTCAAAATATTAGGATGGTATTAGGATGTGGAACCTTTGGCAGTAATTAGGTCATGAGGTTGGAGACCTAATGAATGGGACGTATGCCTTTATAAGAGGGACTGTAGAGAGGTCTCTCACCCTCTTTCTGCCATATAAGTATACAATGAGAAGAGGGTCTGCACCAGAACCCAACCATATCCTGAACTTCCACCTTCCAGAGCTGTGAAAGATGAATTTGTAGTTTATAAGCCACTCAGTCCACGGTAGTTTGTTACATAAGCCAGAATAGATTAAGACAATATCCGTATGTATGTGTTTTGCCCTGACTATCACTTTTTCCTGATTTGTAGGTACTCAGAGGTGACTACGATCCTGCTTTCCTTTCTCCAGTTCCATCTTGATCCTTTGATCTTTTCTGTTATGTTTCACTCATAATATATTATTGATATTGATTTCTGGCACCCTCCACCAGCCCCCCTTTATTTTTCTCAATGATGCTGAGGTTTAGAATTGTTTTTTGGCTTAACTCAATGTCCCATGGTAAGTACTATTCACTCAGTTATTCATTTAAGAAATAGTAATTGAATTATGCATTCTTCTAGGTAATAGAGGTAAAAGGATAAGCAAGAAAAAAAGCACATTTTGTTGATGCTTGACATTGAGTGTTTTTCATCTATTTTTTCCTGTTAGTTTAGTCTTTATTTTTCTTTTTAAACTTCTTAAATTGTCTCTTCTCTTACCTATTTTTCCCACCCTGCTACTTCTTTTATTCTAAAATATTTTATTTATTGGTAGGAGATACTTATTCAGCTCTCTTGAAATACCTCATTTTGAAAAGAAAGAATTATATTCTCATTAATACTGCCAATAAGTTAGTTAATTCCTCCAGGAATCAAACTTTTGACTTCCTGGTTTCAAAGTGCAGGAACATAGAGTTGACATTTCTTTGAAGCCCTCTAATATTAATTTAAGCAGATGTCAAAGATGTTGCCCATCCCAACAAATCAGTCATCAGCATGGAAACTGATAGAAACTCTAGTGTTTCAATATAGTTCTATTCAACACACACATTTATTTAAAGAGTAGAGATTTCTTTTCAAGATGTTTTGCCTTGCTTCCCCTTAAATTAGAATGAATATCTTTGCTTAATATTACATATGTAAATAGTCTGCCATCCTCTTCCAATTTTGCCCTCCCACCACCACCATCTCACAACAATTCACATCCCAAAACAAGCATGAATGGAGACGTTAGGAGAGATTGAGGATGCAATCTGCATCCTTAATTTGACCTTGGAGGTCTCATTTTATCTTCCACTTCTAAACACTCAGTGCCTAAGGACACACAACGCTTTCCTACTGTGTTGAGAAATTTTCATATGTATCCAAATTGTATGCATCAGCTTTTAGTTGAGTATGTCCTCCTCTGTGCATACAAAGGACCAAGCAACAGACATAAACCAATAATGAATATGTTTTGAAGAATGACCACGGAAATTTCAACTTGAGAGGACCTGGGAAAGAAATCCATGGCCAAATAAGTTTAGGAAACAAGATATCCTAAAATCCTCACCTGCAGATTCATAATGCATATGAAAGGTATTTATATGCATAACTTGTGTGTATAGATGTATATAGATGTTTGTGTCAGTGTAAAATATCCATTAACATCCTGCTGATCTGGTGTTTTATAGAACAAAGTTTAGAAAATAATAACTTCAGTGGTTTATACTAATACAAGTAAAGTCATGGCAAACAGAAGAAGGAAATTTTCAGAGTATGATCGGTGGCTGTGTTTATCAAATAAAAATGTGTTTAAATGAGGACTACACTATTGCATGATAGGAGGATGAAATCTGTGCCTAAACTTGGAATATATGGGAAAATGTCAAAAAGAGATATATATTTATTCAATAAATATACAGTACTCACCTACTGTGTGTCTGACCTTGTTCAAGGCATTTGGGGTAAATCAGAAAACAATGCTGAGAAAGCTCTCTGCCCTTAGGCAGTTTATTTTCTAAAAGAGAGGAGACACACAACACTCTATAACCAACATGCAAATAGAATAGTATGATACCAGATGACAATTATGATGGAAAAAAAAGTAAGGAATGTAAGAGATGCTGGAGAGAGGAAAGAAATAACAATTTTATATAGGGTGGTCAGTATACATTTCAGTGAAAAAGTGACAATTGAAGAAACATTAAAGGAGACAATGGAAAGGCAAAAGGAACAACCAATGGAAACATTTTACTGTAGGAAAGTACCTGGCATGTTGAAGGAAGAACAAGGAGTCCAATGTGAGAGAGAACAAGGCGGAGAGTGTAGAAGAGAAAATTAGAGATGTGAAGGGGGTCTGGTCATGGAAGGTTTTGTAGTCCAATGTAAAACTTTTATTTTATTGAAATGAAGAAGCCATAAAAGCTCTTGATATGAAATAATGCACAATTTCAAAGGGTCATCTTGGCAAAGGTGCTCATACATCCTGGGTTTGTCTGGTCTGTTTTTCCCCTATTGTCCCAGGTAAACTATTAATTGTTTCCTTTAACTCTCAAAAGTGTCCTGGTTTGGATGATAAATTATATGGTCCCCCTAAATTTTCCTATTGTGTTATAAATTACCTTTAGGGGGAAAAAGATTTAATGCAGATCTACAGCACTTAAGAAGCTTATACAGAAAGAACACTCATAATTACAAGGGATACCAGTCTCTGGGTGACCAACTTGGCTTTAAAACTGAAAGTTCCACGTCTCAGAAATCCCTTCATTCCCTGGCAAAGTGTGACAATTAGTCATCCTAAAAATGTTGACAGAGAAAAATGTTATACATGAAGCAAAGTGTAGATATGAGATCAGAAAATATGAACTTACTTTTTTTCTTTTAAAACTCTTAGGCAGAAAGTGCTCTATCAATATTATTTGGTTGTAAAGATGTTTCCACCAATTAAGAAAACACTTATCAAAATGGGTAGTTAAGGTGACTTTGAAGTTCCATTATAATAAGGGGATAGAGTGGTTGAATATTTAATAGTTGGGTTTTTGTTTGTTTGTTTGTTTGTTTTTTGTCAGAGTCTTGTTCTGTCGCCCAGGTTGGAGTGCAATGGTGCTGTCTTGGCTCACTGCAACCTCCGCCCCATGGGTTCAAGCAATTCTCCTGCCTCAGCCTCCTGAGTAGCTGGGATTAGAGGCACATGCCACGATGCCTGGATAAGTTTTGTGTTTTTAGTAGAGACAAGGTTTCACCATATTGGCTAGGCTGGTCTCGAACTCCTGACCTGAACTGATCCACCCACCTTGGTCTCCCAAAGTGCTGAGATTACAAGCGTGAACCACTGTGCCTGGCCTTAATAGGTTCTTAAAGTTAGGATTGTCACTTTTATTTCTTTACAAAAGAAACTATTAATAAATGACTAGTAATAAATGATCATAGGACATTTTGGACTGATAGAAAATAAAGGTATTATGAGAATAGTCCTAACTTCTAAGGTAGACAGAAAGAACACTTGCAAACAAGTATACTTTTCCGTTAAACAACATTTGCAAGCAAGATTTTCAAAGAAATACTGTATTTCGAGATAACTTTTCCAATGTTATCATGAACAACACTTAGGATATATGAAGACAAATATTGAGTAAATTTCTTACTTCTCTCCCTTTTTAAGGGCAGTCAATATATTAGAAGAAATATTTTTTTGTCACAAAGACACCTTTTGAAAAGATTTTATAACCTTAGGAAAGTCTTGTGAAAATTTACTAAGAAATTCTTTTGACTTAGTTTAGGTGAAGAAGTTGTCTAATACTGTCTTCGTCCCAATATCTAAGAGATATATTCTGCTGACTTCTGACATTTCATTAAAAGAAATGGCAAAAATCGCAATTACTTTTATACCAACCTAATAATCTAAAACCGTTTGCAATAGAATTGTTTTAAACCTAGAAAAACTGTGGATGAGGGTTTATCCACTATTCTAATCAAATACAAATTTTACCCAATGGTATAAGCCATATTCCAATTACCATAAAACAAATTTAAAATATCATTACTTAAGTGAAAATTAGAAGTTCATTGAGAAAAAAAGCAATATTTTTCCACACTAAAGCAAAACAAATACATCTTTGTTTCCTCAAATTGCATCATTTTCTCAATTGACATTTTTCTCAATAGATACAGATTAAACCATGCTGCCAGGCTTTAGCCTTTGACTCATTCATAAATCTTCCTAAATGACTTTAGGATTCATTATCTTACCCCATTTCTACCACTAATTGATTTAAATGAAATATTTGCCATTTAAGGCGCAGATGTCACTGCAAGAACAGGTTTCCCTGCTTCCAGCTCCTCATCCAATTTCTATTACATTGAATGGTAAACCTAATCTTTCTAATGCACTTTGAGCTTATCATGTAATGTCTGGAAAACTTGTGGATGGTTTTCTTCCTTCTGTACAAATTAGGACTCTTCCTAAAACTTCATCTTTAGTCTCATTACTCTTCAGGACAAGATTTCCAGTCTAGTAAGATTAGTCTCCATATTCTTCTTCCTAATTCCTTTTGTTTAATTCCCTCTACTGTCAAGCGTTTTTAGTTTAATCCTGTCTAGAAAATATAAATATTTTAATGTACTGCTCAGACACTAAGATTTTCTCCTCATCTATGTTTGCCATTATAGACTTCTCCCTTCACTTAAAATTTATAATTGGACTCAGAGACACCCAGTTATTATTCTCTTTTTGTTTAATATAGTGTAACTAGTCCCCCCAAATTAGTATTTATATGCCTTAAATGCAAAAAAGCTAGGTCTTATATTTTTCTTGTCATAGTTTGCATACCTAGAACACTGCTGAACATATAACCAAGTCAGTCATGTACTTACTAATTTATTGACTAATATCTGAAGCTGTTTCCAAACCATAGGTAAGAGTATGAATTTTAGAGAAAATGTAACTCTTCTGTTAGATTGACTGAAATGAACTGAAGGTCAAGATTTAGAACTAAGACAAGATGCTAAATGTTCACACATTTTTATCAGTCACCACTTGAGAGCTTTAGGAAGAATTTTGTTTGTTTCTTGGATTTTTATGTGTTGCATTTATTTCTGTGACTTCAGAAAGTGTCACTCTATGGATCTGTCTTCTAAGTTTAGGAATGAGAAGTAACAGTTTTTACATATAAAGCTATATTGAATATTAGGGATCAAACAGTGAATGCATCACGTGGTATGTAATTGGAATTCCCAAATAGAAAAGAAGATAAAATTGTGTTCGTAATAATTTTTAAAACTCAACAACAAATTTAAAAAATACTTTAAAAATTAAAAAATGAACTTAAAATTGAAAAAAATAACATCGTACAAAATATTTCAAATGCTCTAATAATCATAAAATAAATAACAATAGAGAATTAGTCAAAATAATTAGACTGGCATGTCATAAAAGTAAATATATTTAGCTAATAAACACTTGAAAATCTACAAAACCTCACCTATGGTTGAAACAATGAAATATTACCTTTTGCATAAAAAATAAAGATTGAAAAGCTTGATAATTGAACTGCTATCAGAGTTTTGGGGAAATGCTCTTTCCCACATCACTGGTAGTAGTAGTAATGGGCATCATTGGTGGATTTCTCATAAGCCAATTTAGAAATAGCTTTCAGATTTCTGAATATACACTCATCGTTCATCAATTCCCCTTCTAAGAATTAATCCCTATGTTTTAAACATGCATGCAAGTAGTATGTGTATACATATATATATATACTTTTTTATAGTGGAATAATAAAACGGAATATGAAAATAAATTATTAAAACAGTATAGTAAACCTATTTGTGCTGATATGTTCATAATATCTCCATTTCTTTAAAATATATGTATATATGAGTATTTGTGTGTGTGCATGTGTGCATGCTCATGGGTATGAACAGAAGCTTTCTGAGAGGATATGTCAGACACTATTATCCTTAGTCTACTCTGGAAATTGGAACCAGATGTCTTGTATAGCAGGAAGATTAACTTTTCAGCATATATCATTTGTAATCTTTGCAGTTTTAATCATATGAATGTATTATTTTATAATTATAAACTAATTGACTTATTACCTTATATTTATACCATCGATTATCTTTTGTATATTTTATATTGGAAGTTAAATGTGTATTTATGTGTGAATATGTGTTTGTATGTGTACCAATGTATATGTGTGTGTGTATACATATGCACACCCACTGTACAAGTATACATTTATGTCTACATTTTGTATTAAAAAGATTACAAAGAACAAAATGAAGCAAATTCTTCAACAGGGGAAAAATCTAGTCTATATAATCCCGTACCTAATTCAATTTAACCAACAAAAGGGGACCAAAGAGATTTTGGTTAGTTCATGTTCACTTAAAGAATAAATTAATACTGGTATTGAGGCCAAACTCTGCAGGTCATGTATCAGTCTAAGGCTATTTCCATGTTTTTCTCTATTAATAAATTTATATTTTTATTTATATAAGGCATTTTTATATTTTAATTATTATGTAACTCTGTTAGCTTTGCTGTTTCAACAAGAATTTCCCATTTGCTATTTTTCTTAAATATTTCCAATTGATTGCAATGCATTTCTAATTAAATTTCTTTTTTTTGTTGTTGTTCTTATCGATTTTTATCCTCTTTTCTTTCCACAAGAATGAAGTTTTAAGACATTTTTTTCTTTGGCCTTGTTTTGCTTTGTTAAAGTTCAAAAGTTAGTAAGATAACTTTAACTTTGCAGTTTCATTACTTTTTACATTTTTTATCCCACATGTGTTTTCACTATGGTTGGTTTTTATTGGCACCAATATGAATTATGACATTGAAAATTTGCTTGGGAAATATCAGAACTGCTATTTTCTACGTTCCCTCTGGAAAAATGTTAAAGACAGCATACTGATTTTATAATATCAATTTATTTATAGAAATTGCATCATAGATTTCATTGACTTAAAGTCTAAGAATTTATCGAAGAAAGCAAAAATAGGTTTTATGTAAATAAATGAGTAAGTGTTATAATATTTGTAAGAAAGCTTTGGAATACCAAGACTAAATTGTAAACATTTTAATACTCCTTAGGTCATTGTTTTTCAACTTTCAGGAATGTATTTATAGAGGTAGTAGAATAAAAACTGCTGCAAATTATTTGCTTTTCCTCTCATTAAGAAGTGGGAATTCTCTTTCTTATATATCTGGACTAGCCCTAGTCACTTGTTTGACAAATAGAAGGCTGTAAACTTCCAAGGTTTGGAGAGTTCCAAGGTTAAGTCATTAGAGCCTTCCAGAGTCCCCCTGGCTTCCTGGAATGTTAGCTTGAAGTGGGAAGCATAGTAAAACAGATACCAAGTAAGAAGCCTAAGTTGAGATCACTTAAGTCTATCTTGAGATGCCCATGCTATGAAGAAATTCAGGCTAGATATGTGAAAGGGCTCCATGGAAACAATACACGGCCAGTCCCAGATGTTCCATCCAACTAGTTAGGCATCAGACATGTGAATGTGGAAGCCATACTTAAGATTTCATCCCCGGAAGAAAATGTGATGTTAAGAAGAAACAAGTCAGCTGACTGTCAGCTAGAATTGAGATTTTATATAAACATCCATAAAAAAGTAATTATTATGGTTTGACTATTTCTGCCCATTTCCAAATTAGTATGTTAAAATTTAATCTCAATGCAATAATATTAAGACGTGAGAACTTTAGGAGGTGATTAGTTCATGACAGTGAAACCCTGATGAATGGGATTAGTGACCTTCTAAAAGAAGCTCAAGGGAGCTTGTTCATGTTGAAGATAGAGTAAGAAGGCACCATATATGAGGAATGGGGCCATCATCAGACACCAAATCTCTTGGTGCCATGATTTTAAACTTCTCAGTATCCAGTACTATGAGCAATACATTTATTATCAGTCTATGGTATTTTGTTATAGCAGCCCTAACAAAGTCAATAGTCAATAGTCCATAGTTCAGAACAAAAACTGAATGCTTTTATTCAGAGTGCGTGCAGAAATGTGAGAGACTCAAGGGGAATTTTCTCCACTGGTACACTGGTACAAGTGACTACATGGGTTAAAATTTCACACATGTAATTGAAAAGGAAGCAGGGAAAATGAATGAATATCTAATTATTAGCTATTTAGGCTGGAAGCCAATAGTTACTCATCCTACTGTCAAATATAATTTGTGTGAGCTTTGAGAAGTCATTAAAATTCTGTCATTTTCTATATGTGACTTCTGGTAAATCATCTGAGTTTTTCTAGTATGTATGCAAAATGAGGTTTATCATTAAAAAGATTCATTTTTATCTCTTAATAATATCACTGCTCTATTGGGGTAGGAGAATAGCAAAATTTAAACAAAATTTAAAAAGAGTAATTACTTATTTTAGAAATTTATTCATGGCATGAACAGATATCATGTCCCAGATTGCTGAGAAGCTAATTAAACCAGTACTTCAGGACCAATATTCTTAGAAAAAAAAGCAAGAATCTGGCTATTAGCAAAAATTGTCTATCTGGTATCACTGCTGGATATTTCATAATATTAATAGCATTTAATTTGAAAAAATAGTTTCAATTTAAAATGAGATTATAAATGTTCCATTTTATATAGTTGAATTAAATTACCATTAGGCAGATGACTCAATTTTCCATGTATGCACATATGTGATGGAGAAGTGTTAAACATTTATTGCTGTCTGTAACACTGGAAAACAGGATACAAGAAAATTTTGTCATTTAAAGTTATCAATTGATTTATGACTTGTGGCATAGACGGGGCAAGGCTCATGAAGATCAGAGTGCAGGTTGGGTACTTGTGGAGTACTCTTCATTTAACTCATTAAGCCTGGTATTCTTTTTTAAAATGTATTTATATTTGAATGCAACTCTGTACAATACCTTATTTTCTCAGAAATGATGGCAAATAATATATCTGTGACTATTTGTTCAGTAGGGATGAAAGCTTTAAATGGTGAAATTACCAACTCATAGATACTATGTATTTTTAGTGAAGGGATATGTAGTGACTAAAGTTTAGTGACTCTGAAGGGAAAAGATTCTCATATAATTTCTGGGGAAAAATTGATTTTAAAAAATAATGAATATACCTATCATATTTGTTCAGTGGGGATGAAAGTTAAAATGGTGAAATTACCAACTCATAGATACTATGTCTTTTCAGTGAAGAGATACGCAGTGACTAAGGTTTAGTGACTTTGAAGGGAAAAGATTCTCATATAATTTCTGGAGAAAAAATTGATTAAAAAATAATGAATATACAACTATGATTTCAACTGACATACTATACAACTGAGATACTAGTGGATCTCACAGTGTATTTGGGATCATAAAGAGCCTGAACTTAATTTTTCAGAGCAAAATTATTAAACTTTGTCTTGTTACTATTATCAAAAATCAAAAGATAACAAATACTAGTAAGAATATAGAGAAAAAGAAACTCTCATATATTGTTGGTGGGAATTAGCACAGGCACTAGGGAAAACAGCGTGGAGGTTCCTCAGAAGATTAAATGTAAAACTACCATATGATCCAGCACTCCTACTACTGGGAATACAGCAAAAAAAAAAAAAAGAAATCAGTATTTCTTTGGTATGTCAAAAAGATATGTGTACTTCCATGTTGATTGCAGCAGTGTTTGCAATGGTCAAGATATGGAATCAACCAAAGTGTCCATCAATGGATGAGTGGAGAAAGAAAATGTGGAATGTATACACAATGAAGTACCATGTAGCCATAAAAAAGAATGAAATTCTGTCATTTGCAGCAACATGGATGAACCAGGAGGACATCATGTTAAGTGAAGTAAGCCAGGCACAGAAAGGCAACTACCACAAGATATCACTCAGTGGAATCTTAAAAAGCTGATCTCACAGAAGTAGTCAGTAGAATAGTGGTTACCAGAGGCTGGGGAAGGGAGGAGGAAAAGGGGTTAGAACAGGTTGTTTATAGGCACAGGGTCATAAATTAGGAGGAATAAGTTCTGGGGTGCTATTGTACAGAAGAGTGATATAGTTAACAATTTTATATGGTATATTTCAAAACAGCTAGAGGAGGGGATTTTAATGTTCTCACCATAAAGAATGAATATCTGTGATAATGGAAGTGTTAATGTATTAGTCCATTTTCACGCTGCTGATAAAGACGTACCCAAGACTAGGCAATCTACAAAAGAAAGAGGTTTAATGGACTCACAGTTCCACGTGTCTGGGGAGGCCTCACAATCATAGAGAAAAGTGAAAAGCATGTCTCACGTGGTGGCAGACAAGAGAAGAGAGCTTGTGCAGGGAAATTCCCCTTAATAAAACCATCAGATTTCATGAGACTTATTCACTATCATGAGAAAGGCACAGAAAAGACTCACCCCCATGACTCAATTACCTCCCTTCAGGTCCCTCCCACAACACATGAAAATGGTGGGAGTTACAGTTCAAGATGAGATTTCAGTAGGGACACAGCCAAACCATATTATTCTGTCCCTGGCCCCTCTCAAATCTCATGTTCTCACATTTCAAAGCCAATCATGCCTTCCCAACAGTCCCCCAAAGTCTTAACTCATTTCATCATTAACTCAAAAGTCCGCAGTCTAAAGTCTCATCTGAGACAAGGCATGTCCCTTCCACCTATGAGCCTGTAAAATCAAAAGTAAGTTAATTACTTCCTAGATACAATGGGGATAGAGGCATTGGGTAAATACAGGCTTTCCAAATGGGATAAATTGTCCAAAACAAAGGGGCTACAGGCTCCTTGCAAGTCCAAAAATCCAATGGGGCAGTCAAATCTTAAAGCTCCAAAATGATCTCCTTGGACTCCATGTCTCACATCCAGGTCATGCTAATGCACTGTGGCTTTGCACGTTATAGACCCCTTCCCAGCTGCTTTCACAGGCTGGGATTGAGTGTCTGTGCTTTTCCAGATGCACAGTGCAAGCTGTGTATCGATCTACCACTCTGGTTCTGTAGGACAATGACCTTCTTCTCACAGCTCCACTAGGCAGTGCCCCAGTAGGGACTCTGTGTGGGGGCTCACATGCCATATTTCCCTTTCACACTGCCCTAGCAGAGGTTCTCCATGAGGGCCCTGCCCCTGCAGCAAACTTCTGCCTGCTCATCCAAGAGTTTCCATGCATCCTCTGAAATCTAGGTAGAGGTTCCCAAACCTTAATTCTTGACTTCTGTGCAGCCACAGGCTCAACACCATGTGGAAGCTGCCAAGGTTTTGGGCTTGCACCCTCTGAAGACATGGACTGAGTAGTACCTTGGCCCCTTTTAGTTATGACTGGGATGCAGAGCACCAAATCCCTAAACTGCACACAGCAGAAGGACTCTGGTACCAGCCCACAAAACCATTTTTTCCTCCTAGGCCTCTGAATCTGTTATGGGAGGGGCTGTGACAAAGGTCTCTGACATGCCCTGGAGACATATTCCCCATTGTCTTGAGAATTAACATTGGGCTTCTTGTTACTTATGCAAATTTCTGCAGCTGGCTTGAATTTTTCCTTAGAAAATAGGATTTTCTTTTCTATTGCATTGTCAGGTGCAAATTCTCCAAACTTATTTTACGTTCTATTTCCCTTTTAGAAGTGAATGCCTTTAACAGCATCAAAGTCACCTCTTGCTTGCTTTACTGATTGGAAATTTCTTCCGCCAGATACCCTAAATCATATCTTTCTAGTTCAAAGTTCCACAAATCTCTACGGCAGTGACAAAATGCCCCCAGTCTCTTTGCTAAAACATAACAAGAGTCACCTTTGCTTCAGTTCCCAACAAGTTCCTCATCTTTGAGACCACTTCAGCTTGAATTTCATTGTCCAAATCATTATCAGCATATTGGTCAAAGCCATTCAGCAAGTCTCCAGGGAATTCCAAACTCCCACATTTTCCTGTCTTCTTCTGAGCCCTGCAAACTGTTCCAACCTCTGCCTGTTACCCAGTTCCAAAGTCAGTTGCACATTTTCGGGTATCTTTTCAGCAGAGCCCCACTCTACTGGTACCAATTTACTGTATTAGTCTGTTTTCACACTGTTGATAAAGACATACCTGAGACTGGGCAATTTACAGAAGAAAGAGGTTTAATGGACTCACAGTTCCACATGGCTGGGGAGGCCTCACAATCATGGCAGAAGGGGAAAGGCACGTCTCACATGGTGGCAGACAAGAGAAGAGAGCTGGTGCAGGGAATCTCCCCTTTATAAAACCATCAGATCTTGTGAGGCTTATTCACCATCACAAGAATAACATGGGAAAGTCCCATCCCCATGATTCAATTACTTCCCACAACATGTAGAAATCATGGGAGCTACAATTCAAGATGAGATTTGAGTGGGGACACCACCAAACCATATCAGTTAAAGACCCTGATTTGATTATTACACAATGTAAAGATAAAAATGCTCTCATTATAACCCATAAATATGTACAAGTATTATAATTAAAATTTGCCTTGTTAAATATTTTTAATAACACTGATTTTGAAGACACTCTTTTTAAGACTGTACTATCTTTTGCAGGTAACACCATTTTTTTGAATGGGTATAGTAAAGTTTCTAAAAAGCAAAGAAAATAGTTTTGTGATTGAGGTTTGTCTCACACATAATCATTTTATTTGTTCTTCAGAAACTTTATTACACATGTTTGAAAATCACATTTAAATTACATACAACACAACAAAAAAATCATTTCCAGCCCCTATTTCCACTCATTGTAGTGTGGCTATCAAAATAGTCTCTATTTTCTTCAACGAGAAATCGCCAAATCACTGTGTTACTTTTAGTTTAAACAAACAAACAAAAAACTCATAATGCTCAGAACAGAGCTACCAGATGTTTAGGTTGAATCATCGTGAATTAGGACTTTTCAACTTAGTAGAAGACATATAAGAAACAAAACCCACTAGGTGTAGATATTTACCTATGGTTATTTGCCATCAAGCTGAATATAGGAATTGTGATGAATTATGGAGCACAATTTTAACCTATCATTCCTATGAAACTAGTTTTTTATTACCTTTACTAGGGACTACTATCAATTTAATTATGCTTTATTACTTAACATATAAAGATTTATGCTCCTAAAGTTTGTATTTTATATGAATGCCTAGTGCTCATTAAATGTCCCATGGATGTCAAAATTTTGAGAAATACTCATCTGCAAGACTGATACCATCGTGAATGGATCCCAGACTGCCTCCCCACTGAGCATGGATGCTTTCTGGAGGATTCTGTCTAATAGCCATATTTTGCTTATACATGAAAAGTCCACTCAAATGCCCCTTCACCCTTCTATTCTTTCTTGACCACATTTACGAAAACTTTTATGACTGTATAGAACATTGATGTGTACACCGTTTTCGGGTGTTTTAGGCAGGTTTAATAAAACAAGTGCTTATTAGGTACAAGCAATTTACTAAAGATTCTCCTTCAATTATTTCTATACACACAAAGAGAGGGCTAGCAGGCATATGGGGAAATTGTCAAAGAAGAGGAGGAGGAGGATTTGAAAGCAAAATTCCTAGATGCAATCTGTAATGCACTTTATATGTTGCTGTTATTTCTGCTTCTGGAGCCTGACCTGAAGTCCACAGGGCAGTCACTTGGAAAGAAAAGATAGACGTGAAGCAGGGGAGAGTCAGAATTAAGCAGAGCCTGTATGAGCGGGAATCTCTGTTGGCCACTCATTTTAGTGATGAGATTGACTTGCAGGAGAAGCAGGCACCCTTCATTTTGTTGTTAAATACACAATGGCCTAGGAGACAGGGAAGCTGAAAAACAGACAAGAGTTGAAAGAGCTGCTGATCTGCTGCTGCTTCAGGCCAGCAAGGTAGGCTATGAGGTCCAAGAAAATGTATATGAATTGCGACGTGTTCTGACCCTACATTAATCTTCAGAGAATAAACGTGGCTTTACGTTTTCCTTCCAAAAACTCATGGAATAATCTAATGTGGCCAATCCTACCCAAGAACTATGGGAAAAAGGGATTCTGGGAAACAGTTCCAACTTGGTTAAGTTGGCAGAGTATGAAGCCACCACAGGAAGAAACCACTGCAGAATAGGAGCTAGTGAAATTTTCTGAGGTACTATTGAGAGTGTCTCTGGAGAAATACCTTGTCTGAGAAGGTGTAATTGTATCCACTTTAATTCTGATTGGTACTTAAATACTGGATGCACTGTGGTCATTAAATAGTCAGGGACCTTTTGAGTTGTTTCACAAGATGTTTCCTTAAAATCAGGGCCCAGTAAATATGATGGAACCACATGGGACGTAATGGTTCATGGAGCAGAGGAACCTCAAAAAGTCACTGGATAAGAATCTTTTGTTGGAACCTGTTTGGCTTAAAAGTTAGAAGTATAGATTTAGGTGTCAGGAGGTTTGAATCCTTTCTCTTCCATGTACTAGCTCTATGATCCTGGGCAAAACATTGAACCACTCACTCATTTGTTCAATACCTGGATCTACCATGTGTAAAATGGGAATGATAAGGATGGCCTGATAAAGTTGCTGTGAGCACAAATAACTGCTCTTTTTAAAGCACTTAGAACTTTAAAAAAAAAAAACTCGGACATACACTAAGAATCCAATAAATAGGAAGCATTTTTCATTGTGTTCCTATTGTAATAGGAAACTAGTTTCCTTAAAAAGGGATTAGAGAATTAGAACATGCTGAGCATGATAAATTTTAAAATTAAGTAGTATAAGTTTTCTCTGGGTTTAGCACAAGGGCACCAGATCTCAGGCATGGTGGGAATGAAGGAGACTTAGTTGTGTTTCAGTGGTTGAATATAAGGTTAAAGGTATGTGATTTACTCAGTATCTTCTTTGGTAAGTTTGTGGGATGCTAACCAGGCCATATTCTCAATTCTGCTTTTTTCTGTTTATTTGTTTCTCTGTTTGCCTGTTTTTCTTTACAACCATTAGACTAAGATGGATTATTATATTCTATCTATAACTTTTAATAAAAAACAGTGACATCCTCTCTCTTGAGTTAATGACATTGGGCCTACGGTAATTCACCTATTGGGATAAAACAGTTAAGGAAAAAGTGTCAATTGACTCAGCAGACCTTCACATCCATGCAAGTGTTTCATTTTCCATCCCTACCAGTTCAAGTTATGGGTACAAATGGCATCAGGGTGTAGGGAAGCCTACTTAATGGTGTGATGAGGAACACTGATATAGAAGCTATTCGTTTTGGTTCTTCCTACAGACTGGTTCCTAAACTATAAGTGAAAGTTGGTAGAGGCGGAGAGATGATTCTACAAGCTGGAGAGGCAGAAGCATTAGAAAATATAGGAAGTGAACAGTAGAGGAAGTATATGTAATTCTTAGGTACTGTCACCTATGAGATAAGGGTCATGTGGCTGAATCTTCATAAGACCCAGAAGTAGGCACTTGAGTGACTGTGAGAAGGCTGGGAAACTTAAAGATACCATGAGTAAAGATGAGTAGGTACAGAGTGCTCAGACCAACCCTGGAGATCATCTCAAAGGAGCATGGAGACAGACTGAACGTCTGGGCAGATGCCATTGACAGTGATCAATAAGAGGACAATGATTAGTAATTACAAATAGATGACCTCTTCCAACACCATTTTCTCTATATGAGGCCCAACAAATTGGGGGAAAAGAATGAGAGAATTGCTGGGAATTCTGAATTAGTGAGGGTTAAGCTTCAAATTGCTGGGTTTACTTAGAATTGACTAAGATTTTATCTTCTGCCTTTTGGCCTAACAGAGTCTCCGAATAGAGATACAACAAATATTACTTGAGCCCAAGATATGTGCCTGACAGTGTTTAGTCACTGGGGAGACATCTGTGAAGAAAACAAACAAAAATTCTTATATTCAGTGAAATTAAGAAAATATGTAGGAATATAAAGAATAAATAAGACAGATACTTAGAAACTTGTATATTTAGAGAAATATTTAGTGATTGTGGTTGTAGTTGAAATAGAAAGAAAATATAGAAAAGTATAGGTTATACATCTATAAAAATTATATTTATGCAAACTTTCATTTTGTAACATTAAAATACACTAAATATTCAAAATGCATATAAGAATTGACATAATTTTAAATGCTATTGGATTATAGAGGAGAAAGAGCTTATGACAAAATACATCATAGTTAGGGCAGTAATTACTTATTCGTATCTAAAGGGCAGACAGGATTTAGTTGGGCAAAGGAGAGAGGAGAGGCATCTGTTCAGCAAGGTAGACACAAAAAGGCAGACACAAGACGAGTTCAAAGCATATAATTTCACTGGAGCAGGGGATTCATGAAGGGAATTTGCCTGAAAAAACACATTAAATGTGATTTGAAAAGATCTAAATGTGAATTGAATGATGGTGTTCTGGATTCTTATTGTTTCCCCTAGTTTGGATATGCATATATTTTTTCTATATCATTTTGGATGACCTACTTAAAACTCAATTATAACGTGAACATGATGTGTGCTTGAATGGACTGATTCATTTTTTAAATGTCTGATACAATTTCAATAGCAAGCTGCAGTAAAATTATTGGTTTTTTATTTTACTATTTCTAAAGGAACATTAATAATGTCTGAATATCACAGTTTTATGCAACCTAAATTCTATAGGCAGAGGCCTATCGAAAAAGTATACCAGCTAATTAAGTAGTACATTTCCCATGTATCTAGCCTATGTGATGTGTAACTTTAGTGCATAACTTTCATAATGAAACATTTAAAATATGAAACAAAATGTCAATGTTCTTTAAATATAGATGAGAATTTATTTTAATAAATAAGTATGCAAGTAACACAGGGAAAGGAAATATCATAAAAGTTTTAGGACTAAATCAACCTGAGCTTCTCAATCTGTGTTTCAGTTCTTTTGAGGCTTATTTTTCTTATCTATAAAATGGGTATAATAATGTGTGATTCTTTGTATTGTTTGAGATCCTAGACATCAAAATACATCTTTTTATCCTAGCTCAGATATTTCTCTATTTGTGGCTTATATATCATGAAATAATACTTTGATATGACAAATACTGAAGTTCAATTTTTAAAATAGTTTATCGTACTTGAAGGCAGGAAGTTGACTTAAATGGCTTCTGGATCATATGATTTTACTTTAAAATATTTTGTAAAATAGTTATAGTGTATAACATTCATTTTCTTTTCATAATACTTTTTTGGCCTCAGGATATCTCAAAAGACTATTATTCAAATATAAAAACAATTCAAGGAAATATTAGCAAAGTTTATGGAATTGTTTTTCTATATTTGAAAGAGTAAGAAACCATACTAGCCTTTTTAAACAAAACTTTTTTTTTGAGACAGAGTCTCACTCTGTCGACCAGGCTGGAGTGCAGTGGTGTGATTTTGGCTCACTGCAAGCTCTGCCTCCTGGGTTCATGCCATTCTCCTGCCTCAGCCTCCCAAGTAGCTGGGACTACAGGTGCCCGCCACCACGCCTGGCTAATTTTTTATATTTTTTAGTAGAGACGGGGTTTCACCGTGTTAGCCAGGATGGTCTCGATCTCCTGACCTCGTGATCCGCCCGCCTCAGCCTCCCAAAGTGCTGGGATTACAGGTGAGAGCCACTGCAACCAGCCAATACTAGCCTTTTAACAATTTTTTTTAAATTCTAGAATTTTACTCTAATAAAAATGGCTCTCCAGAAATTGTGCTATCACCTAAAGAGTAAAATTTATGTCTTTATTCTGTCTATAGAAAATAAAATTAACATCTAATGATTTGCTTAGAATAATAACCACACATTTCTCAAACTACAACTATGAACAAGGAACTATGCTTGTTTCTACTAGGATAGAGAATGAAACTGAAATATTCTCTATATGACAAATGGTCATCCAAGTGTCTACATTTGTTTAAAAAAAAAAAAAAGTAAAACTAGGTTTTTCAAACCCATCAACTAATGGTCTATTTACTTCATGTTGCAATAATAGATTCGAGTATTCAGTAATTGATGAATTAAGTTGTTCAAGTGTCTAAAATATAGGGAACCTAATTATTTATAAAGACACACCAATTGAAACCTTAATTGTCTTCACTTGAATTTATTAAAAATAGGTATTTACTGAAGGCAAAATTGGCTTTCTCCTGTTAATAATTGTTAATAAAATGATAAATGGCTGATTTGATGTGTATCTTCAAAAAGGCAATTGTCTTATTGACCTTAAAAATGGCACAATAATTACTTTAAAAATTTTTACAAATACTCTGGTTATGACTGAATTTTATACAGTGTAGCATCATAACTTTGTTATAAATGACACTAACATTAAAATCAGACATTATAGTCTTAACAGTTATTTTCTTTTCCACATATTACTGTTAAGTCAGTAATATTGTCATTAAACTCTTGACATTAATGAACAAATGTAATCATCTTCATAAGAAGAAAAAATAGTGTAAATTTTGCAGTCCTAAGTGTTGGACTCTAGAGAGAAAGTTCTGTTTTCTTTTTAATTTGTAACTGAAGTACTACACAGACTCCCTAAAACTAGCCTCCACACAGCTAATAACATCAAACATTCCCTGCTTCATACTTTCATGCCTTTCTCATCACACTTAGAATGAGATCTATGTTTTTGTCATGGACTCTAAAGCCAAATAGAATTTGTCTCTGACTCTCTTCAACCTCACCTCTTCCTTTCTCTGTCTCACTAAGTTCTAGTCATGCTGACTTCTGTTTTCTTCCTTGAACATGCCAAATTTTTCCCCTCATTCAACCGTTGCACTGGACACCTCTTTTCCCAGAATGTCTGCCCCAGAATTTTTTTGTCTGGCTCTGTCTCATTATTTAGGTCCAATTGAAATGCGCCCCCAACCCAAAGCCAATGTAAAGCAGACCCCCACCTCACAGTCACTCATATGTCATCTGATTTTATTTTTGCTTTGTGCTTGCCCTTACCTGAAATTATATAATTCATTTACTTATTAACTTGGTTCCCACAAGGATGTGCCTCTTACGAGAACAAGCACCATTTCTCTCACTACCACTCTATTCTCAATACCTAGGAAGGGCAGATAATAGGTTTTCAATTAATAATATGAATTAGTAAATGAAAAGCAACTGAGATATACTATTTCTCTTTAATCTGGAGCTTAAGAAAAGATATATAACTAGAGTGAACATTTGGACTGGGGATCAATGAGTTAAATGAAACCACTAGCACCATTCTCTTTTAATGTGATTTTCACTAGGGTTCTTTGGTCAACTCAATCAAAGGTGTTAAATAGTTGCATATGTTTTCTCAGGATGTTATGGTAATATAAGGAAAAATTAAACCAAGTCAGTAATGCCCAGTCTAGGTTTCCGAATCCACATTAGAAGAAAAGTGGTCTTTCGGTCATGTTGCACATAGAAATGAACACATTCTTCTGGCTGCCCTGTGACATGAGTTATTTTCCTTCTGTAGTGTTGGGGCTCCTGAATTGTGTTGTCCTTCAAGCAGCTCTGCAACTTCTATCTGTACAGAGGCTTCTGTCGCTGCTCCTGCCAAGTCACTGACTACCAGCACTGCAGGCACAAACTGGTCTGTGCCAAATCACAGTTGTGCATGTCTAATGAGTCACCACCATGTTCTGTAGCCCTCTATGTGGGCCAAAGCATGGAGAATAGGAGAAAACCCCTCATCCCTTCCTTGGGGAAGGTAACTCTGTTGCCTAAGTTCACAGGCAGAGCTGCTTAGGCTCTCAGCATCTCACAAGATTTTCTTTCATTATTGGGCTTGTTTTCAATATCATCATAATGTGCATTTTCAAATCAATTAGCTCTTTTAGTTTTTGCTTATAGTCAGTGTCTCTGAATGATTCAGACATAAACCTCTGGAGGCTGTGCCAGATGTTACAATAACTTGAGGGACATACCATGTTATTCTCAGAATCCTGTCTCCCTTCTGTCTCTCAGACACTGTTCTAAGCCAGATTTGGTGGTTGTTTGTTTTCTTTCCTTTGACCTTAATCCAATTAGACCCCAGGCAGTCATACCCATCCTAGAGCTCTGACATTATCAGTTTCTTAAGCACAAGACAATGATGACCTAAGCTAATGACTGCTTGGTTTCCAGTTGAGATTCCTACTATATAAAAATGTCTGATTTGGTTAAAACAGAAAGAGAATGTATTTGCGATTCACTGAAATCCTCTTAAATGTCTTTGTTATATGGCAAAATTTATAAATATTTTGTATTTGGACAAGAACCTTGCCCTTAGGGCTGTTTCAAGACAAACATCCAATCATTAAACATATTAGTAAAATATCTAAGATATAGTTAATATCATAAATAAAAAGTACAGAATATGTCACAGTTTTAGTCTGCCTTAAATTGGATCTTTTTCTGGGGGTGGAAGTAGAGAAGTTCTTTTCCAGAGTAAAGATACTGTAGGCTGTCTTTGTAACTTCCTAGTCACAAGAACTTGAACAACCTCCCTTAACTGCACTCATAACTAATGTAAGATTTTCTGTTTATATATCAAAAAGCTGTATGGAAACTCAAAAAATAATTTTGAACATTTTCTGTTTTTAAAGAACAATGCAAATGTTTGTCACCCATTCTTATCTTTTGGACATGAAATTACTAAGACATACATTTCTCAGAGTGCTCTGTTGAGGATTCTGAGGTAGTGAAGGGATCAGGGGGAAAGAGTGCCATTATTGATTAGTGTTATCCAACACTGATATAGAAACAGCAAAGAAGAGGGAAGAAAGGTCCTGTCAGTCCTAATAGCATGATGAGAGTGACATGCTACCAACAGTGTCCTGCATTACTCTGGGGAATATCTTAGTAACTAGCAAGAATCTTGTAACAGTAAGAGAGAAGGAGGAAAGGTCCTGGCAATCCTAATAGCATGATGAGAGTCACATATGCTACCAACAAAGTGTCCTGGATTACTCTGGGGAATATCTTAGTAACTAGCAACGATATAGGAGTAAACCAGCCTGTTAGCAAAGAAAATCATTAAAGGACTTTATTGTCTCTAAATCATAAGCCCCTTTCCATGTGATTCAGGACAAGTCATGGCCCAATCCAAATTCAGTTTCCCGAAGCTTATTCATTAAATTATCACAACTATCCACTCTCAGCAAATTCTTCCTATCTTAATACTAGTCCTCATAGCAAAAAAGTTACAAAAGGAAAATATAGATGTTATTTCTCTCTGCAAAAAATTTTCTTCCAACTGATACTCGGAATTTGATTTTAAGGAACTCTTTAGCAATCAACTATGAAACCCTCAGTGACCTGTATTTTGTTGATCATTGGGAAAGCAGAAACATTTCCTAATCCATAATGTCTCTCTCTCTCTCTCTCTCTTTTCTTTTTTTAACTTTAGTGCAATGATTCTCAAGGGGATGGGAGTACAATTTTCTACATTAGAAAAAGTCTGGAGACATTCTAGATTGTCATAACTTGGGGGAAGGTGCAGCTAGTAGGAGAGGTTAGAAATGCTGCTAAACATTCTATGATGGACAGGACAGTCCCTCAAAACAAAAATTATCAAGCCCTAAATGTTAATGTTGTGAAGGTTAAGAAACTTTACTTGAGAAGAACGTGTGCCTTGATAGCAAAATTGTTAGAATTCTGCTTAGAATTCTCTTCCATTCCTCAATTAGTGGAGAATCCTGGGGGAGAAAGAAGTCATTTATGCAGAAGACCAGCCACATATAACCATTCTTGTCTTAAGAATACTGGAAGAAGAGTAGTAAATGTAAAGTTATCTATCTGAAATAATCTCTAGATTTACTTTGATATTAAATTTCAGTATGTGGAATATCAGACCCCTCTATGATTATAAATATGACACCTTCAATATATGCAAAGCACATGGCAAGTACAATGATAGGCTATTTTCCTTCCATAATACCTATGAGTGGTCATGACTCTTAATTCTAGTATAACTGTAGATGATAGAAAACCTAAATATATTTTAACTGATAACAACTTGACTCTTGCCTTTCTTCAAATTATTCCTTGTATGATATGGTTCTATAGTTATTTACAAGTCAACCTTAGTGACTTCTCATTCCTGCATAGTTAAAAATAAAAAGTGATACAAGCGTTTATGAATATCTTTCCATTCAAATTCAATGTGGTAATTAAAATGTAATGAAAAACATTTATCTTTCGTCAAATCACTTTGACATCTTGGTTCAAGAAAATGATTCTATAACGTCTCTTTTTCTAAGTAAGGCTAATAGCCTGTCTTTTCACTAGGAACCAAAATAAATATGACAATATTAGAGTCTTCAAGTTTGTTTTCAATTAAAATATACAACTGCATAAATGTAAAAATATTAAACATGAGATATTTATTTTGTGATTTACCTTTTTAATTGTTTCATTTCTTTGAAATAAATCAGGTCAAAAATAAAATGTGCTTATTGTCCTCTTTACTTTTTCATTGGGTTTTTCTTTTCTACAAAGTTATAGCTCAATTTTATTATGTAGGGTTACTGCACGGTTCTTTTCATATATCAAGATGAAAATAGTGACAAGTTCAGTGTCTTTAATTTGTCTCTGATTATTTTTCAATAAATCATGTCTAGAGTAAATATTGAGTTGTTTTTGTAATAAATCAAAATCTGTTATGTTTTTATGGGATATTTAATATTTAAATACTGGTATTTTGAAGGCTTCAATTGATTTTCTATTTTCTTTATTTCTTCTAAAAAGAAAAAAATGGGATACATGTACAGAACGTGCAGGTTTGTTACATAGATATACACGTGCCATCGTGGTTTGCTGCAGCTATTGACTCGTCTACTAAGTTCCTTCCTATCACCCCCCACCCCCCAACAGGCCCTGGTGTGTGTCATTGCCCTCTCTGTGTCTATGCATTCTCATTGTTCAACTCCCACTTATGAGTGAGAACATGCAGTGTTTGGTTTTCTGTTCCCGTGTTAATTTGCTGAGGATGATGGCTTCCAGCTTCATCCATGTCGCTGCAGAAGACATGATCTCATTCCTTTTTATGGCTGCAGAGTATTCCATGGTGAATATCTACCAAATTTTCTTTATTATCATTAATGAGCATTCGGGTTGGTCTTTGCTATTGTAAATAGTGCGCAAAAAACATACGTGTGATGTGTCTTTATAGTAGAATGATTTATATTCCTTTGGGTATATACCCAGTAATGGGATTGCTGGGTCAAATGGTATTTCTGGTTCTAGATCCTTGAGGAATGGTCCATATTGTATTCCACAATGGTTGACCTAATTTACATTCCCACCAACAGTGTAAAAGCATTCCTATTTCTCTATAGTCTTGCCAGTGTCTATTGTTTCCTGACTTTTTAATAATGGTCATTCTGACTGGCATGAGATGGTATCTCATTGTAGTTTTGATTTGCATTTCTCTGATGATCAGTGATGTTGAGCTTTTTTTCATATGTTTGTTGGCCACATACATGTCTTCTTTTGAGAAGTGTCTATTCATATCCTTTGCCCACTTTTTGATGGGTTTTTTTTTTCTTGTAACTATGTTTGAGTTTCTTATAAATCCTGGTTATTAGACCTTTGTCAGATGAGTAGATTGC
The DNA here is from genome assembly GCF_029281585.2 of Gorilla gorilla gorilla. Lineage (NCBI taxonomy): Eukaryota > Metazoa > Chordata > Mammalia > Primates > Hominidae > Gorilla > Gorilla gorilla. The sequence goes on from NC_073239.2 coordinate 63,341,900, forward strand.
AAAAATTTTCTCCCATTCTGTAGGTTTCCTGTTCACTTGGATGATAGTTTTTTGTTTTTTTTTTTTTGTCTGTTTGTTTGTTTTTTGCTGTGCATTAGCTCTTTAGTTTAATTAGATTCCATTTTTCAATTTTGGCTTTTGTTTCTATTCTTCTGGTATTTTAGTCATGAAGTCTTTGCCCATGCCTGTGTCCTGAATGGTATTGCCTAGGTTTTCTTCCAGGTTTTTTATGGTTTTGGGTTTTACATTTAAGTTGTTCATCCATTTTGAGTTAATTTTTGTATAAGGTGTAAGGAAGGGGTCCAGTTTCAGTTTTCTGCATATGGTTAGCCAGTTTTCCCAGCACCATTTACTAAAGAGGAGATCATTTCCACATGGCTTGTTTTTGTCAAGTTTGTCAAAGACCAGATGATTGTAAATGTGTGGTGTTACTTCTGAGGTCTCTGTTCTTCTCCATTGGTCTACATGTCTGTTTTGGTACCAGTGCCATGCTGTTTTGGTTACTGTAGTCTTATAGTATAGTTTAAAGTCAGGTAGCCTGACGCCTCCAGCTTTGTTCTTTTTGCTTAGGATTGTCTTGGCTATACAGGGTCTTCTTTGATTCCAAAAATAATTTAAAATTGTTTTTTCTAATTCTGTGAAAAATGTCAATGGTAGTTTGATGGGAATAGCATTGACTCTATAATTACTTTGGGCAGTATGGCCATTTTCACAATATTGATTCTTCCTATCTATGAGGATGGAATGTTTTCCATTTGTTTGTGTTGTCTCTTATTTCCTGGAACAGTGGTTTGTAGTTCTCCGTGAAGAGGTCCTTCACATCCCTTGTTAGCTGTATTCCTAGGTATTTTATTCTATTTGTAGCGATTATGAATGGGAGTTCATTCAGGATTTGGCTCCCTGCTTGCCTATTGTTGGTGTAAAGGAATGCTTATGATTTTTGCACATTGATTTTGTATCCTGAGACTTTGCTGAAGTTGATGATCAGCTTAAGGAGTTTTGGGGCTGAGACAATGGGGTTTTATAAATATAAAATCATGTCGTCTGCAAACAGAGACAATTTGACTTCCTTTCTTCCTATATGAATATGCTTTATTTCTTTCTCTTGCCTGATTGCCCTGGCCAGAACTTCCAATACTATGTTGAATAGGAGTGCTGATACAGGGCCTCCTTGTCTTGTACTGGTTTTCAAAGGGAACGCTTCCAGCTTTTGCCCATTCAATATGATATTGACTGTGGATTTGTCATAAATAGCTCTTATTATTTTGAGATATGTTCCATCAATACCTAGTTTATTGAGAGTTTTTAACATGAAGGGATGTTGAATTTTATGAAAGGCCTTTTCTGCATCTATTGAGATAATCATGTGGTTTTTGTCATTGGTTCTGTTTATGGTGATGGATTATGTTTATTGATTTGCATATATTGAACCAGCCTTGCATCCCAGAGATGAAGCTGATTTGATTGTGGGAGATAAATTTTTTGGTGTGCTGCTAGATTTGGTTTGTGGTATTTTATTGAGGATTTTCACATCAATGTTTATCAGGGATACTGGCCTGAAATTTTCTTTTTTTGCTGTGTCTCTGCCAGGTTTTGGTATCAGGATGATGCTGGCCTCATAAAATGAGTTAGGGAGAAGTCCCTCCTTTTCAGTTGTTTGGAATAGTTTCAGAGCTAATGGTACCATATCCTCTTTGTATGTCTGGTAGAATTCAGCTGTGAATCCTTCTAGTCCTGGGCTTTTTTGGTTGGTAGGCTACTAATTACTGGCTCAATTTCAGAACATGTTATTGTTCTATTGAGGAATTCAGCTTCTTCCTGGTTTAATCTTGGGAGGGCATATGCATTCAGAAATTTACCCATTTCTTCTAGGTTTTATAGTTTATTTGTGTATAGGTGTTTATAGTGTTCTCTGATGATAGTCTGTATTTCTGTGGGGTCAGTGGTGGTATTTCCTTTATCATTTTTTATTGTGTCTGTTTGATTCTTCTCTCTCCCTTTCTTTATTAGTCTATCTAGTGGTCTATCTATTTTGTTAATTTTTTCAAATAGTAGCTCCTGTACTCGTTGATTTTTTGGAGAGTTTTTCATAACTCTATCTCCTACAATTCTTCTCTGATCTTAGTTATTTCTTGTCTTCTGCTAGCTTTTGAATTAGTTTGCTGTTGCCTTTCTAGCTCTTTTAATCGTGATGTTAGGGTGTTAATTTGAGAGCTTTCTAGCTTTCTGAAGTGGACATTTAGTGCTATAAATTTCCCTCTTCATATAGTTTTAGCTGTGTCCCAGAGATTCTGGTACATTACCTCTTTGTGCTCATTGGTTTCAAAGAACTTCTTGATTTCTGCCTTAATTTTATTATTTTCTCAGGAGTCATTCAGAAGCAGGTTGTTCAATTTCCACGAAATTGTGTGGTCTTGTGTGAGTTTCTAAATCCTTAGTTCTAATTTGATTGCACTGCAGTCTGAGAGACTGTTATGATTTCTATTCTTTTGCATTTGCTGAGAAGTGTTTTACTTCCAATTATGTGGTTGATTTTAAAATAAGTGCCACATGGCACTGAGAAGAGTGTATATTCTGTTGCTCTGGGGTAAAGAGTTCTGTAAACATCTACTGGGCCCACTTGATCCAGAGCTGAGTTGAAGTCCTGAATATCCTTGTTAATTTTCTGTCTCGTTGATCTGTCTAATACTGACAGTGGAGTGTTAAAGTCTGCCACTGTTATTGTGTGTGGGAGTCTAAGTCTCTTTGTAGGTTTCTAAGAACTTGTTTCATGAATCCAGGTGGTCCTTTACTGGTTGCATATATATTTAGAATAGTTAGCTCTTCTCGTTGAATTGTTCCCTTTACCATTGTGTAATGCCCTTCTTTGTCTTTTTTGATCTTTGTTGGCTTAAAGTCTGTTTTGTCAGAGACTAGGATTGCAACCCCCTGCTTTTTTTTTTTTTTTTTTTGCTTTCCATTTGCGTCGTAAATTTTCCTCCATCCCTTTATTTTGAGCCCGTGTGTGTCTTTGCACTTCAGATGGGTCTCCTAAATAGAGCACACTGATGGGTCTTGATTCCTGATCCAATTTGCCAGTCTGTGTCTTTTAATTGAGGCATTTAGCCCATTTACATTTAAGTTTAGTATTGTTATGTGTGAATTTGATCCTGTCATCATGATACTATTTGGTTATTTTGCACACCAGTTGATGCAGTTTCTTTGTAGTGTCATTGGTCTTTATATTTTGTTGTGTTTTTGCAGTGGTTGGTATCAGTTTTTCCTTTCCATATTTAGTGCTTCTTTCAGGAGCTCTTGCAGGTCAGACCTGGTGGTAACAAAATCCATCAGCATTTGCTTGTCTGGAAAGGATTTTTTTTCTCCTTCACTCATAGAGCTTAGTTTGGCCAGACATGAAATTCTGGATTAAAAATTCTTTTCTTTAAGAATGTTGAATATTGGCCCCCACTCTCTTCTGGCTTGTAGAGTTTCTGCAGAGAGATCCACTGTTCGTCTGATGGGCTTCCCTTTGTCGGTGACCTGCCCTCTCTCTCTGGCTGCCCTTAACAGTTTTCCCTTCATTTCGACTTTGGAGAATTCGATGATTATGTGTCTTGGGGTTGATCTTCTCGTGGAGCATCTTAATGGTGTTCTCTGTATCTCCTGAATTTGCATGTTGGCTTGTCTTGCTAGATAGGGGAAGTTCTCTTGGATAATATTCTGAAGTGTGTCTTCCAGCTTGTTTCCATTCTCCCTGTCTCCTTCTGGTACTCCAATCAGTTGTAGGTTTGGTCTTTTTATTAGGTCCCATATTTCTTTGTGCCTTTGTTCATTACTTTACACTCTTTTTCTCTATTCTCATCTGCACCTCTAATTTCAGTAAGGTGGCCTTCAAACTCTGATATCCTTTCTTCTGCTTGGTCTATCTGGCTGTTGATACTTGTGTATGTTTAACAAAGTTCTCATGCTGTGTTTTTAAGCTCCATCAGGTCATTTATTTTCCTCTCTAAACTGGTAATTCTAGTTAGCAATTCTTCTAACCTTTTATCACGGCTCTTAGCTTCTTTGCATTTGGGTTAGAACATGCTCCATAGCTCATCATAGTTTTTTATTACCCATCTTCTGAAGCCTGCTTCTGTCATTTGGCCCATCTGATCCTCCATCCAGTTCTGCACCCTTGATGGAGAGATGTTGCGATCATTTAGAGAAGAAGCACTCTGGCCTTTTGGGTTTTCAACACTTTTTCATTGATTCTTTCTCATCTTCATGAGTTTGTCTAGTTTCAGTCTTTGAGCCTGCTTATCCTTTAATGGGGTTTTGTGGGGGCCTTTTTGTTGTTGTTGTTGATACAGTCGTTGTTGCTTTCTGCTTGTTTGTTTTTCTTTCAATAGTCAGGTCCCTCTTCTGTAGGCTTGCAGTTTGCTGGGGGTTCACTTCAGGCCCTATTCAACTGATTCACTCTTGTGCCTGGAGATGTCACTCAAGGAGGCTAGAGAGTAGCAAAGATGGGTGCCTACTTCTTCTTATGGGACCTCTGACCTCAAGGGGCATCAACCTATTGCCAGTAGGATTGCTCCTGTATAGGCTGGCTGACAACCCCTGTAGGAGGGTCTTACCCAGTTTGGTGGCACAGGGAGCAGGACCCGTTTAATGAAGCACACTTTGTCCCTTGGTGGAGAGGGTGTGTTTCACTCAGGGGAATCCCACTCACCTGGGCTGCCCAGATTCCTCAGAACTACCAGGAGGAGAGGCTAAGTGTGCTGGTCTGCAAAGACTGTGGCCACCCCTTCCCCTAGGAGCTCAGCCCCAGGGAGATCCGAATTCTGTCCCTGAGCCTCTAGCTGGAGTTATTGGAGTTCCTGTGGGGAAGCCCTGCCCATGGAGGAAGGATGGGTCAGAGTTAGGCCTGATGAGGCACTCTGGCCACACATTGCCACAGCTGGTGTGTTGGGCTGTAGGGACAAGTCTTGGGACCAAGCCGTCCAGCCTTCCTGGCTTCAGTAGGGGAAAAACAGCCTGGAGCTACAGAAATGGGTGCTGCCCTTCCTCCACCCAGGGAGCTAGGCAAGTTAGGCTGTTGTGATTCACAGTGCTGGCTGCTGCTCCTCCCCCAAGGAGCTCAAACAGCTTAGACATTAGGCTGCCGCCAGTGCTCCTTCAACGGATTTTCTATAACATACCTACAACCATTTAAAAAATGTGTTGTCAGTGAAAAAATATTTTTGTTTGATGATTGTGGAACCAAAAGGATCCCAAAAACATTTCAGGGATTTATTAATTTAAACTTATATATTGGTAAGAAATCCATTAAAGGACAAAATAGCCCATAGATTTTAATAGCTTTATAATCACCTTAAGCTAGATCACATGGTTATATATACTTTCTACCTTGTACATTATTATAAATGACAGTCCTGCTAAACTTTCTGCCACTATTTAGTAATTATACCTTACCTCTAGCTTCCAATAAGATTTTCTTCACTTCCCTTTAAGTCTTTACTGATAGTCACCTCAAAGTCCAAATTTTATGAATAATTTGTTCAAGGTTCATTAAGTGTTTGCTAATATTATCATCAAAGTCCACTGCCCTGTTTCAAAGCAATTTCTTCGTTTTAAGTTTTTGATATGGTAGCATCCGATTTTGTTACTAAAATCTGTATTACTTCTCTATTGCTGTGTAACAAATCGCCCCCAAAATTAGTGGCTTTAAACAACAAATACTTACTATTTCATGTTTTCTGTGGGTGAGGATTTTAGGATTACCTTAGTTCGATATCTCTCATGAAGTTGCTATCAAGATATTGCCTAGGCTGCAGTCATCTGAAAGTTGAGTGGTGCTGAATGACCTTTGTCCAAAGTGGCTCAGCTACATCGCTGTTGGCAGATGGGCTCAGATCCTTGTAGCCATCATTATAGGCCCAATAGGTTGCCTGAGTTTCCCCATGGCATAGCGGCTGACTACCAGTAGAGTGAGTGATCCAAATGAGAGAATCTAGGAAATGACATAGCATCACTTCTGCTATGCCCTGTGAGTCATAACCCTGAAAAACGTGAGACGGGATTACACAAAAGTGTAAATACCTGAAACAGGAATTTTTGTAGGCAAAATTGGAGGCTGACTACCACATACACTTTTGCAATCCATGTGCTCCTCCGCACATGACCACATGGAACCATTGATTTGCTTTTTATCACTATAAGCTACTTTGCACTTTTTAACATTTTCAATAAATGAGTATGTACCCTTTTGTGTCTAGCTTCTATCACTCAGCATAATTTTGAAATTTATTGAAGAGTTTATGAGTCATTTTTTCTTTTTTATTGCTATGAGTTTCACTGTGGAAATCTTACACATTGTATTTATCTATTTACTTGTTCTTCAATATTTGAATTTTTACCAGGTTTTTTATATTACAAATAAAGCTTCTATAAATATCTGTGTCTGTCACACACTTTATGTGAACATATAACTTTATTTCTTTTGGGCAAAGACTTAGGAATGGAATGACTGTGTCCTATGGTAGGTACATGGTTAATTTTTAAAGAAACTGCCAAACTTTTCCAAAGTGCTGTACCATGTTACAGTAATATATGAGAGTGCCAATTGTTTTACACCCTTGATACCATGTCATATTTGTAGTTTTCTTAAGCTATTCTAATATCTCTATAATGGTGTCATATTATAGTTTAAAGTTGCATTTCTCTGATGACTAATCATCTTTTCATTTGCTTAATTACTACTATGTGTATTTTTCCTTTCTTTTTCCTCTTTCTCTTTCCTCTTCCTCCTCTCCTTGATCCTCTCTTTCTCCTTTCTTTTCTACTTCTCCTCTTTTGCTGTTCAAATTATTTGGCCAGTGTAAGAGTTTTTACAAATTAGATTAAAGTCCTTGGTGAGGTAAGATATTAATGTTTTCTCCCATTATCTGGCCACCTTTTCACTTTCTTAATGTTTTATTTTCAAGAGAAATATATTACATTTTAATAAAGGCCAATTTTTTCAACATTTTATTTTACAGGTCCTATCTAAAAAAGCCTTTGCCTGCTTCCAGGCTGTAAAGATTTTATCTTTAGTTGTCTTTTAGAAGTTTTATATTTTTTACTTTTATATTTAGTTATATTCCCCTTTTTGAGTAAGTTCTGTAGGCTGTCAGGTTAAGGGTTGATGTTCATTACTTCACAGATACCTACTTCCATCAATTTATTTTTTTTAAAAACTTGCTTTAAAAATCTTGATTCAAAATCTTTGACCATATATTTATACAACGATTTCTGGACTCTACATTGTTCAATTGACCCATATATCCTTTGTTATGCTAATACCACACAGCCTTTATTATTGTAGCTTTATATTGTGGTTTTGAAGGTTAATGTAAATTATCAAACTTGGTTTTTATTTTGTAAAATTGCTTTGGACTTTCTGGGTTTTTTTTCCATCTCAATATAAATGTTATAATAAGCTTATCAAGTATTTCCAAAAATCTTGTTAGAATTTGGGGGTAATTGCTTTGAATTTGTAGATCTATTTGAAGAGAATCAGTGTTTAAAAAATATTGAGTTTTTCCTTCATTAGCATGGTATATCTCCTCATATAGGTATTCTTTAATTTCTCTTAGCAATGTTTTACAGATCTGAGTGTAGATGTCTCATAAATATTTTTTCTAAATTTTATTATTAGGTTTTTACTCTATTCTAATAGACATTTTAAAATTATGCTTTCGAATTGCTTATTGTTAGTATATAAAATATTAATGAGTTTTATACCTTAACAATGCTACATTTACTTATTAATTCTAATAAATTTTTAAGACCCTGAGGATTTTTTTATTAAAACAATCATGTCATGTATAAATAGAAGCAATTTTATTTCTTCCATTTTGATTCTTATTACTGTTATTTCTTTGTCTTGCCTTGTTCCGATGGCTAAACATTTCATACCCCGTAAAAAAGAAGTTATTTTAAATCTTCTATGTGTGTGAGAGAGGAAGGTGTCATTAGTATTAAGCATTGCTCCACTGTATATTATATTAACCATAGAATTTTTATAGATGACTTTTATAAGACAGAGGTAGTTCCCTTCTATTCATAGTTTGCTGGTAACTTTTACCATGAATTGGTGATGAGTTTTGTCAAATAATTTTTCTGCCTCTGTTGAATTGATTATGTGGTTGTTCTCCTTTATTTAGTTATTTTGTGAATTACATTGAACTCTTTGGAAGACTACTACTTGATTATAATGCATTATATATTGGTGGATTTCATTTGCTATAATTTTTAAAGATTGTTACATCTATGTTCACAAAGGCTATTATTATTCCATACTTTTTCATGATTTTATCTTTACTGCTTTCAAGATTTTATTTAATCTTTGGTTTTCATCAGTTTGACTATGGTATTTCTAGGTGAGTTTTTCCTGTTTCTCTTATTTGAAGCTTGCTAAGTTATTTAAACTGTAAATTGATATTTTTCAACAAATTTAAGAAGATTTTTGTCATTTAAAAAAAATTTCATTCTGAGACTCCACTTTTACAAATGTTGGAGATTCCTCTGATTCTGTTTGTTCATTATGAATGTATTTTTCTTTATTTCATTGAGCACACTTGTGATAGCTGTTCTAAAGTTCTAGTTTAATAATTCCAATATCTGGATTATATTGGAGCTGCCCTGTGTTAATTATATTTTCCCTTAGGAAAACATGATGTGCTTTGGTTGTTTGCAAGATGTTGTTTTAGATTTTATCGTGGAAATGTTGAATGTCAAATATGGATTCTATTACATTGCTTCAAAAAGCAGTAGCTATTTTTTTAACAGGCAGTTGGTTAGATTCACACTACAAATGCTGTCACACCTGCTTATATCACATTTGAGTCTTATTTGCAAACTGCTTTGAGACATGTCTGCATATTCATTGTTCAGGGCTGTAATATACTATGAGACATATTGTCCATCTAAGATTAATGATCGTCATAACGCCCACTCCAGCATCTTGCAGAATAGATACAATCCTTGTAGTATGATGGAAGCTAGTCCAGGAATTTCTAACTCTGGTCTGAGGATTTCCAAGAGCAAAAAAAAAAAATCATCTCAGCATAGATGCAACTTTCATGAACCTTAAAACAAAGCTTACCCTTACAGGAATAGCTTAAACTCCCTTTGTGAAAGAATCACCTGGTAAGTGGGCCAGACTGAATACAGGTATAAAAAAGAGAGAAGAATCCCCCAGACTCTGAGAATAGTCTCCAGATGGAGACTCTCTGGTTAGGCAGTCATATGGCCCCTGCATTTGGTCCATGTCACTGGCCTGCACCTGCTATTCATCTTTTAATAGCACTGCCAGAATAAACTGCTGGAACTTCAAACGGTGCCTAAAGCTCATCTTTGATGTGAGTTGAGCTGAAAGGAAAAATTTGTCCCTTGGGCAAGCTAGTTAAATTGGACCACCCAAAGAGCTCTGAACATGACAAAGAGTCAAACAGCAACTTCAGCAGAGTTTACACATATAACCTAGGGCACTCTTTCTTTGGCTCCTTCCTTTCCAGGATCCCTACGGCCTCAATTTCCAGCAGATATGGTCACTTCAGACTCTGTTACCTGGTTAATTATGCTAGAAATAGAGAGGATTTTATAATAAAGTTTCATCCACCTTGTATCATGCCACAATTATGGCCAATCTTCAAGCCAGTCCAAAAAAAATTAGAAACCCATTTTTTTCTGATTTGTTATATCATGTTTGGACCCCTATCCAAAATCAGTTTTAATTTTTTCCACTCTCTGGAGCCTTGGCTAGTTTTTGTGTGTGTGTTCAAATCTGAGTTACATTTGTTCTCTGCAGTAGGGTTTTCTTAGGGACGTACTCTGCCATATAGGAAGCAGAAGCGCTAATGTTACTTAGCATTTGAGTCTTCAAATAATAATAAATTTCTGGAAGATAATAAAATGAAATATGAGATTGGAAAACAGTGTCTGCTTCTCAGTATTGAAAATGTAGAGGACACAGTATTAAATATATCTGAAAATCATATATAATATGAGCGCTGTGATCTTCCAAGGTGTTTCTAAGATGAGTAGTTAAATGGATTTAAAGGTGGACTTGGGAGTTCGGATTCAAGTGTGTGTCATGATATGTGTGGAATGTATTTGTCCATGTATGTGTTGGTTCAGATACTTTTAAGAAGGAGAAGGAAAAAAATAGAGGTAATTTATTAGGGAGAAGGATACATGACATTATTGACTGAGGTTCCAAGGCTGTAAACAATTAGGCATGGATTTAAATTATGTACAATGATAGTGATAATGGTAGGAAATATAGCCATAATAATTTTAGCTAATATTTATTATTCTTTTGTTTGTGAAACATCGTGTTAATCGGTTTGCACAGTTTTTTAGATAACTTTCAGACAATTCTACGCGAAGGGGAGCTATTATCTCAGTTTTACAAATGCGAAAATCTGGGTGTAGAGAGATTTGCTAACTTTCCAAAGATCTTAAAACTAGTAGAGAACAGGAATTTGAATCCAGTTTTGAGCTTTAACAATTTTTCATATGCTATAGACCAGATGTTTGACTCAATTTCTCCTTGTAGTACTTGCCCCAAAAATCATTTTCAATGTACTCTTATTACTAGGTTTTATCTGAGATAACATGCTATCATTCACTATTAGCCCACGTTAATAGTCAGATACTACATTATAGACATGTTTAAAAAGAAATTTTAGTCATTTAGCCTTGTAACTTAAAATTTTTCGGAGTTATTTTCTATGTAAGTATCTGAAAACCCTGTCAATATAAATAGCTTTTTTTCTGTTAGCTCAAGTACAAAATCTATGTGCCAGGTGTTGACCTTGTTAAATTACTGGTGAAAACATGTTTTTGTCAGCTGCTAGAGGAAACTTCTGAGGCGCTGCCTCTGGTTTGACAATTATTTTTAATATTATAAATTAATGTGTAGAAGGAAAAGAGCAATATGCACAAGCAAGCTAAACTTAAAAAATACTGAATTTAAAATAACTGAGTACAGGGCTTGTGATAACAAAGGATGAGTAAATGCTATAAATTAATTGATGTAATCCTCTTTGAAAGTTCACATTATTTAAAAACAAAGACAATGTAACCTAAAGAACCACTGTTATTTAATAAAGATTTTTAAATAAGTTTAGCTCCTTTCTCTGCTTTGAAAAATTTGTCAACTTTACCTGAAGGTGACCTCTAAGACCATTTGTGTGTGAAATTTCTCTTCTACTCTTTTCTCAATTGTACATTCACCTTGTTCTAGCCTGAAAAATGTGTATCCAATTGTCAAAATGATTCTTTTGGGTAATTAAAAAATATTTTTTAAGAAGATATGAGAAAATGATATAGCAGAACTATCTACTTTTGATTGTTGTTGTTGTTGGCTTTTACATGTTTGGGCCATATTTACAATTATTTTCATTACACTGAGACCTTTTTTTCTTCTTTCTTTTGGTAGAGGTGAATGATTGCATGGTGTACCTCAAGAAACCAAATAATTGGTGGCAGAATATAATGTTTAAATTTATCGAACAAGTTTAAAGCCTCTTTCAGGAGAAAGCAAACAATCATAATGTTATAGGCATTTGCAGGTATTTCAGTAGGGCTGGAAGTTATCAACACTAAGTGTCCATCTACAGCACTGATGAAATAATACAGAAGGGTCTACATAAACTTTTAAACGAAGAAACAACATGCTTGGCCCAATGAGAATTTTAGACTCTTTTCTCTGATAAAATAGGAAAGAGCTGAAAAAGAGGTAGGCTTTCTGGCAAAAATTACAACAGATCCATTGTAGGGTCCAGCCCTACAGGGCTTTGCGGGTTTTCTCCCCGTGTGTGGAGACCAGAGATTGTAAGAAATAAAGACACAAGACAAAGAGCTAAGGAGAAAACAGCTCGGCCGGGGGGACCACTACCACCAAGACACGGAGAACAGTATTGGCCCCAAATGGCTGGGCGTGCTGATATTTACTGAATACAAGACTAGGGGGCAGGGTAAGGAGGGTGAGTTGTCCAAGTGATTGATAAGGTCAAGCAAGTCACGTGATCATGGGACAGGGGGCCTTTCCCTTTTAGGTAGGCGAAGCAGAGGGGGAAGGCAGCATACATCAGAGTTTTCTTCTGTGAACTTATGAGAAAGATCAAAGACTTTAAGACTTTCACTATTTCTTTTACTGCTATCTGCTAAGAATTTCAAAGAGGAACCCGGAGTATGGGAGGAACGTGAAAGTGGACAAGGAGTGTGACCATTGAAGCACAGCTCCACAGGGAGGGGTTTAGGCCTCCGGATGACTGCGGACAGGCCTGGATAATATCCAGCCTCCCACAAGAAGCTGGTGAAGCAGAGTGTTCCCTGACTCCTCCAAGGAAAGGAAACTCCCTTTCACGGTCTGCTAAGTAACTGGTGCCTTCCCAGGCACAGGCATTACCGCTTGACCAAGGAGCCCTCAAGCGGCCCTTATGCGGGCGAGACAGAGGGCTCACCTCTTGCCTTCTAGGTCACTTTTCACAATGTCCCTTCAGCACCTGACCCTATACCTGCCAGTTATTCCTTGGTAATATGAGTAATACAACTAAGAGTAATATTAAAAGCTATTAATGTTTATACTAATGATTGATAATTGTCCATGATCATCTCTGTATCTAATTTGTATTATAACTATTCTTATTCTAACTATTTTCTTTATTATACTGAAACAGTGTGTGCCTTCAGTCTCTTGCCTCCGCACGTGGGTAATCCTTCGCCCACAATCCATATTCTGAACTCTTTTATATGCCTATTAGTAGAATCATTACGTGTGATGAGTTGGAAGAAAGGGAAGCAAAAGTGGTTTTTGTTCTCACAGAGAAGTACAAACATATACTTGTATTTGTCCAAGCGACAGGAAGAATACTCTGTAAGTGATAACCTCAGTCTTTGTTTCTTCATGAACAACTCATTTCAAGTGTAACGCTGAAAAATCTGTATGAAATATTCCAGAAAAGAAAAGACTGCGGATATGGCACTTTGACAGAATCAACACCCTGTTTTTGAATCTAGGGTTCACTGCTAACTTTGTGGCTTCTTTGTGTCTCAACATTCCCATTTGTAAAGTGGGCCTAATATTGGTAATTATTTTGTAGGATAGCTATGGGAATTAAGGAAGATAATTCATGCAAAGCGTTTAGAACAATGCCTAGAACTTAGTGAGCAGTTAGTAAATACTGGATGTTACAAATTCTATACTGCTGTGTTTCAAAATGAAAATTCTTACATGAACTTCCCAAATATGTGCCATATTTGTTCTCTCTTCCCCTTGTTTCCGCTCAATGGACATAGGACTCTTCTCAGGTGTACTGTCTCCTACTAGAGCAGTGAGGATGAGTGTGACAATTAGGTGCATTGGAGGAGTTAACTCAAGAGCTTGTCAGGGTGAGATAAGGAGCTGGAACTTTAAAGTGATAGCAAAAGATTACTAAGTTGAGTGACTGAAATTTCCATAACAACAACAACAACAACAAAGATAGCACAGAAAGGAGGAAAGGAAAGGATATGAAAGAGAAGGGAAGGGATGGGGAAAAAAAAAAAGACTCTAGCAATGCCATGATTCCTGGAGCATTCCTGAAGAGATGAAAATCTAGAGCTATCGAGTGTATATTTAGGCCTCTAAATAGATGGTTAAATAAGCACATTGTGGGAAATAAAATACTTGTGTTGCTGTGTTGCTGTTGGAATAAAGCATTCAATATTAAACTTTTGGTATATAAAATTGGCTAGTAATTATCTTCTAAAAAAATGACTTTCCTCTAAATGTATATTACTAACATTAGCACCAGATTTGTAATAGAATAGCCATCTCTTGTTAGCATTTTTAAGATTTCATAGGAAAAAGTCTGGAAGGGGCAGACTGTATTATTTATACATAAACTTACAGATCCCAAGGTTTTCTTTGTTTCATAGTTTAAAGAACAGTAGAAAGAAGAAGATGGTAGTGTCAAAGCAAAAATTGCACCAGGCAATGCTAAACAGGTAAGGAAGACTTTATAGAAGGATCTTGCAATAAAAGAGAGAGACCAAGATGCAGTTTGAATTCAAGAGGTAAAGACTTTTTAAGAACTGGGACTGGGAGGAACATAGCCCATCTCTGTTTGCTAATTGACTTTACCCAAAAATACTTTCTGGTATCATCATGACAGGAGGTAGTTTCACAACTTGGAAGAGATATCACTGAAGATAAGCTTCTACATTCACAGAAAGACTGGGAGATAGAGCCACTATGTTCCTTGATGATTATATTTCGAAGAATGGCTCCAAGTTCCTTGAGAAGGACAGTCCTGAGTTATAAAAATGGGAAAAGAGTTGTCTCTTCACTTTGTTGATTGGTTTCTTTGCTGTGGAGAAGCTTTTTAGCTTGATGTGATCCTATTTGTCCATTTTTGTATTTGGATGCCCGTGCTTTTGAGGTCTTATTCAAGAAATCTTTGCCCAGACCAATGTCCTGGTGTGTTTCCCCAATGTTTTCTTCAAGTAGTTTCATACTTTCAGGTTTTATTTAAGTCTTTTATCTATTTTGATTGGATTTTTGTATAAGGTGAAAGACACTGGTCCAATTTCATTGTTCTGAATATAGATATCCAGTTTTCCCAACACCATTTATTGAAGAGATTGTCCTTTTCCTAATGTGTGCTCTTGGAACCTTTGTCAAAATGAGCTGACTGTAAATGTATGAATTTATATCTGAGTTCTCTATTCTGATTCATTGATCCACATGTCTGTTTTTGTGCCAGTACCATGCTGTTTTGGTTGCTATAGCTCTGTAGTATAATTTGAAGTCAGGTAACAATTCCTACACTTTTGTTCTTTTGGCTTAGGATGGATTTAGCTATTTTGGGTCTTTTGTATAAATTTTAGGATAATTTTTTCTATTTCTGTGAAGAATATCATTGGTATTTTGATAGAAATTGCTTTGAATCTGTAGATTGCTTTGGGTGGTATAGAAATTTTAACAGTGTTGATTTTTTCAATTTATTAGCAAAGAGTATGTTTCCATTTTTTTGTATGTCCCCTTCAATTTCTTCAGTGTTTTACAGTTTTCATTGTAGATATCTTTCAGTTTTTTGGTTAAATTTATTCCTATGTATTTTATATTATTTGTAGCTATTGTCAAATAGGATTACTTTCTTGGTCTCTTTTTCAGATCATTGCTGTTGCCATATAAAAATACTGCTGATTTTTATATGTTGTTCTAGAATCCTATAAGAATTTATTAGTTTTAACAGTATTTTTTTGGAATTTTAGGTTTTTCTAAATAAAGTAAAAGTGAAGAGACAATCCACAGAGTGGAAGAAAATATTTACAAACTACTTATCTGACAAGCGATTAATAACCAGAATATATAAGGAACCCAAACAACTCAATTAAAAAAATCAAATAATTCAGTTAAAAATGGGCAAAATATTTGAACAGACATTTCTCAAAAGAAGAGAAATGGCCAAGAGCTATATGAAAAAAATGCTTAATATCACAAATTATCAGGGAAAAGCAAACCAAAACTACAATGAGATATTATCTCCTCCCAGTTAAAAAGGCTTTTATCTAAAAAACAGGCAATAACAAATGCTAGAGAGGATATGGAGAAAAGGGAACACTTGTACACTGTTGGTGGGAAGGTAAATTAGCATAACCACTATGGAGAACAGTTTGGAGGTTCCTCAAAAATGTGTATTGAAAGAATATTTGCACTTGCATATCTGGGAATATCTGCACCACTATTTAAAATAGCCAAGATCGGCTGGGTGCAGTGGCTCATGCCTGTAATCCCAGCACTTTGGGAGGCCGAGGCGGGCGGATCACGAGGTCAGGAGATCGAGACCATCCTGGCTAACACGGTGAAATCCCGTGTATACTAAAAAATACAAAAAATTAGCTCGGCATGGCAGTGGGTGCCTGTAGCCCCAGCTACTCGGGAGGCTGAGGCAGGAGAATGGCGTGAACCCGGGAGGCGGAGCTTGCAGTAAGCCGCCACTGCACTCCAGCCTGGGGGACAGAGCGAGACTCCATCTCAAAAAATAAAATAAAATAGCCAAGATATAGAATCAACCCAAGGGCCCATGAATGGATGAATGTATAAAGAAAATGTGGTACATATGCACACTGTGAAATATGTGTCAGACATAAAATGAATAAAATTCTGTCATTTGCAAAAGTAAGGATGTAACTGGAGGATATTTTGTTGAGTGAAATAAGCCAGGCATGGCAAGACAAGTATCACAGGTTCTCACTCAAAAGTGGAGCTAAAAGAATAATTGAACCTAGAGAACAGAGTAGAATGATGATTACCAGAGGCTCAGAAGGATAGTGGGGAGAGAGACATAAAGTGGGCATGGTTAACGGGTACAAAACTACAGTTAGAGTAAATTAGATCTAGTATAACAGATGTAATATTGTAGCCCAATAGGATGACTATAGTTAAAAATAATTTATTATACATTTTAAACAACTAAAAGAATAGAATTAAAATGTTCTCAACACAAAATGATAAATTCTTCAGATGGCAGATACTCTGATAACTCTGATCATTATACGTTGTATACCTGTATCAAAACATAACATTTAACCCGTAAATATAGACAACTATTATGTACTCATAGTAATTAAAAATAAAAAAGAAGTAGGAATAAGTTTTTTTAAATAGATTTAAATTTCAAAGGGTCAGAAAAATAATCTAGAATTACAAATTTTCTAAAGTTAATGCACTGAGAAAACAGAGAGGAGAGAACTCCGTGCTTAGGCTATCTGGATTCTGGAAGGATGGGTGTGAGAGGGAAGTCAGGGGCCTAGAGGCAAGAAGAAGCCTGACTGAAGTTTAGTGAAGTTGAAGGAAATATTAAGTCCATCTTGGTCAGCAGAGAAAAATGTTTGGTGCTAGTAAATGTGAAAAAAAAAAAAAGAAAAAAAAAACTTTCCAGAATTTTTGTAAAATTCAAGATGGTAGGTCTTTGGCATTTAAATAATTTATTGCTGTTTCTTTATTTAAGTGACCTAAAATATTTAGTCAAACATACTTTTAAAATTTTTAGACTTTTGAGAAACATGAAATTTAAATTGATATAAAAAGTTAATATAAAGAATTCTAGAGCATTAACTTAGTAGAAAGAAAATATAAATGGTGACTTTAACATATTAAAGTATTCTGTAATTGCAATATGGAAAAAAATTCTCCATTAACAGAGAAAATTAAAATGGGTTAATGTTTAATAGCACTTGTGGGTTTAATTAAATATAAGGAATACTTCTCTATCTGTTAAATACAGTTAAATATTAGAGGTATATTTGAAACAACTGCCTTGCACATATATCATGTTGAACTTCACCTTCACCCAATTGTTAGAGAGTCCCTTTTGATATCTTGGCTAGATTCAATGACTTTCCAATTTCTCTCTGCTATCAGAACAGTTTCACTTTGCTATAAAGTCCTGTTCGTTAAAAAACTTCAATCCCTGTCTCTTCTCATCGTCTCTGCCTATGCTGACTAGGTCTCAGTGGCTTTAAGGACTTAGAGTGTAAGGGGAAGACAAGGTCTACTCTTTTTACAGTCCTCTTCAGTCGAAGGTGTGTTTTCAGGGTAGTGGTGGAGTGGCAAGGAGAGTGAAATGTGTAAAATATCCAACTGAAAAGGTTGTAGTTCTCTTTTTACTGGGTTTAAGCACTTTCTGGTTATCCTTGTGACTATCAACTAAAAGGAGACAGATGACTATTCCAGCAGGTTCCACTGTCTATTACAGAGTCACTTCTTTCCTGCATCTCCCTTAGTCCTGTGCTGTCTGTCCCTCCACATCCTCCTGCTGATCTTCACCTGCGACATTCACAGTTTCTCCCTCCGACATGTGATCTTTGTCCCAGTGCTTTGAGTGCCCCAATAAAGCTGAAGCCCCAAGTTTATCGAGCCTCTCTGCCCAACAATCCAGATTGCATTGGAACTCAGTATCTATCTCCTGCACCTTTTAGAAACAAAACATGAATAGAGAAGATCTTTGCCTTCTCTTTGCTTGGCAGTCCCCCGGGAAACCATTTATTACTATCCAATTCTCTCTTTTGCCTTGTCCAATTAGCACAGAAACAGATCATCAAGTTGAGACTTTCAAAGGTTACCCAAAAAGGGGAAAACAATACTACTCTGTGTTTTTAGGGATCTTTTATCTTTATAAGTGAGTCTCTTGGAGCCCATTTCTCTTGGCTCAAGGAAGCAAGGTTATAGTTCATAATGATTAAACTCCTGAACAAGCCAATAACATCCTTAATTTTCAGCCCTCTTCTTATATTGACTACAATTGGGCTAGGTAGAATAGGCTAGACTTCTAAATGGCTATTTTGAGTAGTTCTGCTGGATTGTGGTTTATTCTGATTTATGATAACTTTGTATACTTATTGTGAAAAGAATGCAGTGCCTTCCATCTTCAGTTTAGGGTTTATGATACATTCTTGAACAGGGAAAACTCTCACAGGATATGTGGCTGCATGTAAAATATTTTCTCATAGGATTGTTAAAGGCATTAAATGAAATTCTGTGTGTTAGGATCAGTGCTTAGAATATTCTGGACACACTGAAAGTTACCATAATCATGTTTCTCTTTTCCATCTTGAAATTCTTTCTTACCCTGGCCTTTGTCACAGTGACCCATTCAGATTATCCTCTCTGTCTCAATTTTACCATTTACTGGTTCCTGTAGCTGTCAACAACTGGTAGGTAAGCACCAAAATTTCACTACCATTGTAATACAATATATACATATACATCCATATTTTGGAGGCCATTTCTTTCAAGTTCCAGGCTCATGTGGCAAAGTGTCTCCAAAGAATTGATATGTAGTTATTTCAGCCTAATCTCTGTTTTTAAAATCAACTTTTTATCTAACTAAAAGTACCTTTCTTTACTATAATTTCCATAATTTTTGTCTTTGACATTTTTTCCTCCATTACTGAAGACAAAAAACTCCAAATTTTATGAGAAACGTTTTTTTCTGTAATGCAAAAAAATTAGCCAGATAATAAATTTTATCAACCTTTATTATGGAAAAAATCAAATTTTTCTTTAGTTTTTCTTCTCACTGCAAACAGCAAAGGCAAACTCTTAGAACCTCATGTGTGGGCACTTGTGATAAGCCATTAACTGGTTAACCTTTGGGCCCTCTTTTCCAATCTTCAAATCATACTGCCCAGTGCTTTTCTAAACCAATCTGCGTTAATCACTGCTTTCATAAAGACACTCTCCTGCCAAAAAGGAAACTTCAATAGTTCCATTTTTCTCTTCAAAATAATGTTCAAACTCTTTTATATAGCATTCATAGATTCATATCTCTCTAAATCAGCCCCCAACTTTTGCCCCTGAAAATCTCCGCTTCAGCTGAAGTGGTCTCTTCACCATTTCCAAGATATAACTTGCTCATCTATACATAAAACATATTATTTTTACTTATCTGCTTAACTAAAGCCCACCCTTCCAACAACTACCTCAAGTTTTACATTTCCAATGAAACATTCTAGGCAACACCCTCCATATCCTTGGAGTAACTTTTGCCAAATAAATTTCTTTTTATTTAACATTGAGATTTTTGAGAGGTTAGTATGTACGTTTTAGACCCTTGTTATTTGTTTTGTATCCATGATTTCATTCAACACATACAAAAAAAAAAAACTTGGAAAATGGGTATTTCATCCACATCTTTCAGATGGAAACCTAGGCACAAAAATGTTTCAAAATAAGTCAAGTTTCGTTATATGGCAAGGCCAGGATTCAAATGATGGGGTTGTTCTCATTGTGAAATTCTTTTATTTTCATTACTTTGCTGAAGCATTTGAGAGATAAAAATTAATGGAGACAAAGAAAAGAACTTTTGATTTCATGGAATATTGGGAACTTAAGGCAGACTGAAAATGTTAAGAAGCAAACAGATGCTAAAAAATAAGGTAATAGATCTACTTAATATTTGGATTCATTTTATATATATGCATAGAATTATATACATAATTTAAAAAAAAATGCCTAGATGGGCTCCATGTAGCGACATAAGGATTTAAAAGAAAAAGAAAATGAAAGGATGGTGAAGAAAAATAAATAACAGGGCTTTCCAACTGTAAGTAGGCTAAGAAAACTTTTCTGTGGACAGTCACTTTTATGAAGGACATTATGTTGTTAAGATATATTCTCAGTGAGGTATCATCAAATAGCAGCAAGCCATAGATAATAAGGCCATATTAGCACATAAATGTAAAAGGTTTATATGTGCCCCATTCCAGTGACCTTTACTGTACACTGTCTTGAGTTTGCCATAAAATCATTAATAAGTTTGGTTAAAGGGGAATTGAAACTCATGCAACCGTGCCTAAATTACTTCTAGAAAAGTAAGTAGTGCCACAGTCATTAGTGTTTAAAATTAATGTGTGTATTTTTCCTATTAATAATTATGCCCATTTAAAATAACCATTACTCCTATAATGTGAATTTAATGAGGAAAATATATGAGAATATTATTAATTTTCTTTCTGTTAAATTAACAAGCCCTTTTGCTGACATCTAATGTGAGTATCAATAGTAAAAAAATCAATTAAAGTCAAATACAAAGTTGATGAGGACTCAAAAATAACTTCAACTCACATATAGCATACTGCCATTAAAATATTAGAAAATAAACATACAGGTTTCTACACTAAAGTAAGCATGCATAAATAATTAATGTGGGGACTGATATGGCATTCACCAAGTCTTGCATCTGTTTTCATATCATTTCCCATAAAGTCAACATAACATTGTGAGACTAGTGTTGAGCAATATTTTTTAAATTTTTTATGTTGAAATAATGTAAGAATAGAAAATCCATAAAAATAGCACAAATAATTAATGTACACTCTTCATCCAGATTCCCCAAGCATTGACATTTTAATATATTTGCTTTATTATTAATATTCTTTCTTCCTTTTTTCCAGTCTCTTTGTCTCTCTCTGTACACAAACGGGTGAACACACACACACACTATTTTCCTAAATGTGTGAGCAACTCACACAGTTACATTATGTTCTTTAACTCTAAATACTTTAGTGTGGGTCTCCTAATAACAAGATTCTTATACACAAGCAGAGAACAAGTATCAAAATCAGATTATTAACATTTTGTATTCTTATTCAATACACATAATTTATTTAAATTTTTCTTAGCAGTGTTTTTAAAACAATGTTTTACAGGCATACCTTGTAATATCACACTTTGCTTTATTGCACTTCACAGATACGGAGTGTTTTACAATTGAGGATTTTGGCTACCTGTGTAGAGCAAGTCTATCCATGCCATTTTTCCAACAGCATGTGCTCACTTCATGTCATTATGTCATATCTTGGTAATTCTCATGGTATTTCGAGCTTATTCATTATTACTATATCTGTTCTGGTGAACTGTATCAGTGATCTCTCATGTTACTCTTGTAATTGTTTTAGGGTGCCATAAGATAGCTAACTTAATACATACCAGTATGTGTTTTGACTGCTTCACCAACTAGCTATTCCTGTTTCACTCTCTCTCCTCGGACCTCCCTATTCCGTGAGATACAACATATTGCATAGGCCAATTAATGGCCTACATTGGCCTCTAAGTGTTCAAGTGAAAGAAAGAGCCAAACAAACGTCTCTCATTTTAAATCAAAAGCAAGAAATGATTAAGCTTAGTGAAGAAGGCATGTTGAAAGTCAAAGCAGGCCAAAAGCTAGGCCTCTTATGCCAAATAGTCAAGTCATTAAGGCAAAGGAAAAGTTCTGGAAGGAAATTAAACGTGCTACTCCAGTGAATACATGAATGACAAGAAAATGAAACAGGCTTATTGTGATACGGAGAAAGGTTTAGTGGTCTGTATAGAAGATCAAACCAGCCACCACATTCATTTAAGCCAGAGCCTAATCCAGAGCAAGACTCTAGCTACCTTCAATTCTTTGAGGGTTCAGAGAGGTGACAAACTTGCAGAAGAAAAGTTTGAAGCTAACACATGTTGGTTCCTGAGGATTAAGGTGAGAAGCCATCTCTACAACATAAAAAGTACAAGGTGAAGCAACAAGTGCTGATGTAGAAGCTGCAGCAAGTTATCCAGAAAATCTAGTGGAGATCATTGGTGAAGGTAGCTACACTAAACAGTAGATTTCAATGTAGACAAAACAGTCTTCTATTGGAAGAAGATGTGTTCTAAGACTTCCATAGCTAGAGAGGAGAATCCAATTGGAGAATTCAATGCTTAGCCTCAAAGCTTTAAAAGACAAGATGTCTTATTAAGGACTGATGCTGATGACTTTAAGTTGAAGCCAATGCTCATGTACTATTCAAAAATCCTAGGGCTCTTAAGAATTATACTAATGTCACTCTGCTGTGATACACTAATGGAACAATAAGGGCTAGATAGATGATAGCACATCCGCTCACGGTATAATTTACTGAATAGTTTAAGCCCATTTTCGAAACATACATCTCAGAAAAAAAAAAAAAAGATTCTTTCAAAATATTATCGCTCATTGACAACGTACCTAGTCACCAAGTGCCCTGATGGAGATGTTCAAAAAGATTAATATCTTCATGCTGGCAAACACAACATCCATTCTGCAGCCCATTAATCAAAAAGTAATTTTGACTTTCCTTTTTTTTCTTTTTTTAAGAGACAGGATCTTGCTCTGTTGTCCAGGCTGGAGTGCAATACTGTCATCATAGCTCACTGCTGCCTCAAACTCCTGAGCTCAAGTGATCCATCTGTCTCAGCCTCACAAGCAGCTGGGACTACAGAGATACACCACCACAGCCAGCTATTCTTTCGATTTTTTAATTTGTTATAGAAACGGGGTCTCACTATTTTGCCCAGGCTGGTCTCAAACTTCTAGGCTCAAGTGATCTCTGATTCTTGCTCCTCACTTCCCTATGTGCTGGGATTACAAGTGTGAGCCAATGTACCTGGCATAATTTTGACTTTCAAGTCTTATTATTTAAGAAATAAATTTCGGCCGGGCGCAGTGGCTCACGCCTGTAATCCCAGCACTTTGGGAGGCCGAGGTGGGCGGATCACGAGGTCAGGAGATCGAGACCATCCTGGCTAACACGGTGAAACCCCGTCTCCACTAAAAATACAAAAAATTAGCCGGGAGAGCTGGCGGGCGACTGTAGTCCCAGCTACTCGGGAGGCTGAGGCAGAATGGCGCGAACCCCGGGGGGGCGGAGCCTGCAGTGAGGGGAGATCGCGCCACTGCACTCCAGCCTGGGCGACAGCGAGACTCCGTCTCAAAAATAAATAAATAAATAAATAAATAAAATAAATTTCATAAGGCTCTAGCTGCCATAGATAGTGATTCATCTGATATATCTAAGAAAAGTCAACTGAAAACCTTCTGGAAAGTATTTACCATCCTAGATGTCATTAAGAACATTTGTGATTTATGAGAGGAGGTGAAAATATCAACATTAAAAATAGAGTTTGGAAAAATTTGATTTCAGTCCCATGAATGAATTTGAGGGGTTAAAGACTTCAGTGGAGAAAGTAATGGCAGATGAGGTGGAAATAGCAAGAGAATTAACATTAAAAGTGGAGCCTGAAGATGTGACTGAATAGCCAGAGTCTGATGATAAAACTTGAATGGATGAAGAATTGTTTATTTAGTTTTCTATTTGATGAGAATTTAGAATATTACACAGATGTATTTGATAAAGTACCAGAAGGGTTTGAGAGCATTGATTCAAATTTTGAAAGAAATTCTACTGTGGGTAAAATGCTATCAAACAGCATCACATGCTACATAAAAATCTTATATGAAAGGAAGAGTCAATTGATGCAGCAGACTTCATTACTGTCTTATTTTAGGAAATTGCCGCAGGCACCCCAAGCTTCAGTAATCACCAACCTGATCAGTCAGCAGCCATCAGCATTGAAACAAGACCCTCAACCACCCAAATTATGCTGTGAACTCACTGAAAGTTCAGATAATAGTTTGCATTTTTCAGCAATAAAGTATTTTAATTAAGGTATATGCATTTTTAGACAATGCCATTGCACAATTAATAGACTATAGTGTAATTATACTTTTTTATATGCACTGTGAAACCAAAAAATGCATGTGACTTGCTTTACTGTGATATTCACTTTATTTCAATGGTCTAGAACCTAACCTGCAGTATCTCTGAGGCCTGCCTGTGTATAACTGTAAATATTCATTTGTTTCTGGGTAATTTTAAGACTTTCAGAAATGCTATTCCTGTAAGATGTTCACTCTGTTAATTTTAGTAATGGAAAATATTCCTCACTTTCCACCCTAGATAAAACTCATCTGGTCTTCAAATGTTATTAAAACAAATTTGAACTGACAGCCTCAAAATAGATTGACTGAATATAAATAAATTTTAAGGTTCAGATATAAATGAAAAATAAAAAGCTTACATCAATGATTTCAAATGGCAACCTGGATCTGCTCTAGGATACCAGACACTTAGATAATTATTTTCATGTGTCATCTCAATTAATCCTCTCAACAATATTAAGGTCAATATTATTAAATAATCTCATTGATGAAAAAACTGAAATTGAGTTTTAATAACTGGTTCAAGGTCCTAGATAATAAAAATATATAGGATTTAGAAGTTGATCCTAAGTATATGCCGCAAAGCAGAGTGCAAGCATTTCATTCTGTCTGCCTTTGTTTCTGCTGTGAAATTCACATTACCATGGCTTCCCATCTTGCTGTCAAGCTTTGCATAAAGGCCATCCCTCCCTTCCTTTGCTTATCTCAGGAATCTCTGACTATAGGATTCCCTTTGCCTTCTCAGACTCATCATTTAAGGTCGATATGGTGCCTACATTCTTGTCCCCACACATCTGCCACATGACTCCTGTTAGAGACATCTGCCAAACTATTCACCAATAGCTTATTATGCACATGGTACATAGTAAAATATTTGGTCCAGAGGCTGGAGGTGGGCAAAGATTCCATAGCTAGCACTTTCTGCCACTTTCTGAGCTGTTCCCCATTTCAACCTGCTCTTCTGTTTTACCCTTAAAAATAAGTTTGGCTTGTATAAAACATAACCTCATATGAAGTCACAAAAATTATGGTTCAGAATGCTGACACTTCACTTAGGAACATCTATTGACTGACCCTTCTGTTATTGTTGCTTATTTTTATGGAGGTTAATACTTTTGAAAAAGCACATTCAAAGGAATTCTAGAATAATTTACCCCACAATACAGGTACAAACAATAGTTTCACATCTAATTCCCTTTAGAGCTGAAGAGAAAAAATACAACAAAATAAGGATTGTCATATTTGTTGCAAAAAATCTTTGTAGATAAGTGGAATTACCTGTTAAAACTGACATTTTCTTTTCTTGTCTTTCCTGAGAAATTCTTGGAGTACGCCCTTAGTGTAACTTTAATTTTCTCTTTGCCCTGACTTGGTGGCTTGATTTACATAATTCATAATCCTGATTCATATATAAGTCATTCATTTGCTTTCTTCTCCAAAATCCAGAGAACTTCCAAATGCAAAGATGGTACCAGTGAGTTTGCACATGCTGACACCTAAAAGCAAACAGGAATTAATAATGTACACACACAAAGTATGTTTAATTTACGAAGTCAGACCTGCATTTGTAAGGTTGTATGCCTACTGACATCCCTCTACTAATTTTTAATGAGATGGTGAGAAGTCTGGAAACTGTATTAGATTCCTGAGAACAGGAGTGCAAAAATAATATGAGGTACATTCAATTTAGACCATTCTGTAGTCCCAGAAGGCTTACCCTGAAGTACAGTAGAAATGGAATACAGGATACATGTAAAAGAAGAAAACTGCATAGCAAAAGTGTTTCACAAGAGTAGATTTGAGTATTTTTTTTCTAGAAGCAAAGTATGTATAATACTAAGACCATGCAGTCACTAGAGCTTAATGTTTTAAAATACGGATAGAGTCTTGCATGAAGAGAAAAGTGTTATTGTATTGTTCTTTAATAGGATTTTAGGGATTTCCTCAAAAAGCTCCAGTTTGAAGAGATACTTAAAATAGATCTCTAAAAATAGTAAGTAATAAAATAAAAATAAAATATATACCTTTTGTATATTATACCTTGAAAAATCACCTGCATATTCTCATCTGGGAGAAACCTTTTATAAAAATATTTGTGTTTTCTTTAATATGTACTGCAGAAATAAATTTACCTGTTAAAAGTGCACATAAAGTAAAAAGTGAATTATATATATATACATTTTATTTTAACATTTAACTATACAGAAATTATACAAATAAGTTATAAAATATATATTTTTGCAACAGCATTGAATGCTTTTTGTATTAATTTAGTTAATCAGGCCAATAAGTGATCAAAATAATTTTTTAAATTAAAATGATATATCACAAATATTTTCTAGGCCTACTGTTATTAAAGCAATTAGAAGTTTATGTTTTTCTGGTCAAAATTTGCAGGTTATCTTAAAACACTCTCAATTCAGAACACTTTTGCCATCCCAAAAGTGTTTTCTACCTCCTCAGAAGAAATCCGTTTTTGTATGTCTTTGCTGCCTTTGAACTCTTTAATGACGTATTAAGTACAAGGGATACTTTTGTGTGGAGATTTGGAGAGTGGAAGTAAAGCAGTAGTTATTGGTTTTATGCTTAGAAGGTTGAAACAGGTGCTTTTGCAGCTCTTACGTGTGGCACTTGTCTGCTGGCTAATTTGGTCTGGGGCAGAAGCCAGGCCTGCAATTACTCCACCTTGCCCTAGTGGATCTTTGCTGACTGGGTTTGAGATGTGCTCAGCACTGTGATGAAAGGTGACAGCTTTTCTTGCAGGACACCTAAGGGTTCTAGTCCATCTTTATGATTTCCAGCCGGCTTATGCTTACAGATTCCAGATCATGGTCATGTGTTTAAATTTATTCTTGTTCTATGCACTTTACATTCATCTTTCTTTTTCAATGGCCACCACGTGGACCTCAAGCTCTAACAATGGAAGCAAAGATAGCAGTCCTATAGTGTTTAACCAACACCTGTAATGGCTAAAGTCTTTGTTTTCTGATTGAACCCTGATACAGTCATTACCATCATCAGAAATAATTTGTAAATCAAGAAAGCAACACTAAAATAAAATAAATTTAATCTAATAACATAAGAAGTAAAAGCAAGGTCCACAAAAATCTTTTAAAAAGTTTTATGTTTATAGCAATCTTTATTTCTTGACATCCGTATTTAAAGATTTCAGATAACTAAAAGATACCAATAATTAACCTATTTTTTCTTAGCTTCAATCTACCCTTCTTTGTGATTCTGGAGTTAGAGTTCTACAATTCTCCCCTTCATCGGCTAGGATTCTATTGGAATATATAAATTAGGAGCATGAAAGGGACACTGCATGAGGACGAGAGAGGATTTGCTTTTTCCTGTTTGTTTTCTATTCTTGTTGGAGCCTCCCTACCAATGGCTCTGCTCTGGCAGGAACAGTTGGTTATAGTAGCCAGCTTCTTTAGTTAATTCTAAAGCCAGTTTACCAAAACTCCTTATGAAGGCCAGCCAACCAGCCCTACCCCTCCCCAGAAGTCTGAGCCCTTGTTCTGTGGGCCTCTCCTTTTATCATCTAAGGCACTAAAAAGAAAAAAAAAA
The DNA here is from genome assembly GCF_029281585.2 of Gorilla gorilla gorilla. NCBI lineage: Eukaryota > Metazoa > Chordata > Mammalia > Primates > Hominidae > Gorilla > Gorilla gorilla. Next base: position 63,369,529 of record NC_073239.2, read on the forward strand.
AAAAAATCCCACCTTAGAATGCTAAGTACCTCTGTCTTGTGGAGTCTTTCATCTGTGCTTCTATCTGCTCCCCCTCAAACTGCCACATTATTTCACCCAGACCTAGAGATGGCCTGTTTCTTGTGTGAGTGTTTTATTTTTTATTTTTGGTACTGTAACTCCTGTTTAACTAGTTCCCTGTATTAAATTATGTCTGTTAAAAATAACCAGAGTTCTTTCTGAATTCCTGACTACATCCTAAATGATATGAGACCATCACAAATTCTTTTCACTAAAGTATTTTAAACACTAACTTCATTTATCACTTTATAAAATTCTAAATGACAAGCTAAAACTGATTGTGTGGATTTTATATGACTAACTGTGTGGCCTTTAGTTAGTTAACAAAAAGATGAAATACTGGGTGGAGGCAAAGCAGATTATTTTTGCCATGTTGTGTATGACCATATAATATGCAGCTGAAGAAATACTGATATTTCTTTCCAGATTCCATTGTCAGTATCCATATATGTGTCAACTTCTGGTTTAATATATGATTCATTTTTTAATGTCTCAGTTGCCCTTTGTTCTGTTAGCATTAATATATATTTTTATATATTTTAGTTTTACTTTTTCTGCACAATAATTGAGTAATTATTCAATTGAAGTTTTCTTTGAGCTTTTCTTATGCCTAAAGAAGTAAATTATCACATACAACATATGAAGGAGGAGTTAGATTAAAATAGCTTCAAAATAGCTTTCTACTGAAAACATTATTCAAAGGCACAGATAATTTTCATGAAACTTTTAAATTTTATACTGGAAGAATATTTACCTTGTCTGAGCCAATTGCTCTATTTGGACTTGTTATTTATAACAGATTTTTTTTTCACATGAACAAATTCATATTTTATCACTTTATCAAAGTGTTATTTTATGGGTAGTTGCATCTGAACTTTATCAAGTAACTTATTGGAATATCTAGGTGTTACATGCAATCTCTGGGATGTTTTGAATGAGAGAGGCTGAAATAAATGCATTCTCTTCTGGATTTTATATGTATTTATTGAGTATTAATGTTACTTAAAGAAATATGAGTCCCTTCAGGGCTTGTGTGTGTGTTTATTTATGTGTGTCTGTGTGTTTGTGTAAGGAAGAAAAAGCAAACACAATAAAGTAGACTGTGGGAGTAGAATTGTGGCATTCAGATGTGAAGAGAAAATGTCAGTTTACCTCGGGCCCTGAAAAACAATATATTTGAAAAGTTCAGACATGCCCATATTAAAAAGTGGTGATCTTTAAATGGGTAAGAATATTAGTAATGGATGTATATTTAATTATAATTCCTTTTTCCTTGGTAATTAAGTTTTCAGTTTTGGTTCATAAATGGTCAAATATTTTACAAATCAAACACTTCCAATTATGAATCTTGCTTCCTAGATTATAAGTATGTCTAAAGACTTAAAAACAATATCTCAAAAGAAGTCTTGAATGTTGCAGGAAGTCAGGGACCCCAAACAGAGGGACCCGCTGAAGCCATGGCGGAAGAACATAAATTGTGAAGATTTCATGGACATTTATTAGTTCCCCAAATTAATACTTTTATAATTTCTTACACCTGTCTTTACTGCAATCTCTGAATATAAATTGTGAAGATTTCATGGACACTTATCACTTCCCCAATCAATACCCTTGTGATTTCCTATGCCTGTCTTTACTTTAATCTCTTAATCCCGTCATTTTCGTAAACTGAGGAGGATGTATGTCACCTCAGGACCCTGTGATGATTGCGTTAACTGCACAAATTGTTTGTAGAGCATGTGTGTTTGAACAATGTGAAATCTGGGCACCTTGAAAAACGAACAGGATAACAGCAATGTTCAGAGAACGAGAGAGATAATCTTAAACTCTGACTGCCAGTGACCCGGGCGGAACAGAGCCATATTTCTCTTCTTTCAAAAGCAAATGGGAGAAATATAGCTGAATTCTTTTACTCAGCAAGGAACATCCCTGAGAAAGAGAATGCGTTCCTGAGGGTAGGCCTCTAAAATGGCCTCCCTGGGTGCGGACATCTTTTATGGTCAGCTCTAGGGATGAAATAAGCCCCAGTCTCCCATAGCACTCCCAGGCTCATTAGGATGAGGAAATTCCCGCCTAATAAATTTTTGGTCAGACCAGTTGTCTGCTCTCAAACCCTGTCTCCTGATGAGATGTTATCAATGACAATGCGTGCCCAAAACTTCATTAGCTATTTTAATTTCGCCCCAGTCCTGTGGTCGTGTGATCTCGCCCTGCCTCCATTTGCCTTGTGATACTCTATTACGTTGTGAAGCACGTGATCTCTGTGACCCACACCCTATTCGTACACTCCCTCCCCTTTGAAAATCACTAGTAAAAACTTGCTGGTTTTACGGCTTGTGGGGCATCACGGAACCTACCAACATGTGATGTCTCCCCCGGAAGCCCAGCTTTAAAATTTCTCTCTTTTGTACTCTGTCCCTTTATTTCTCAAACCTGCCGACGCTTGGGGAAAATAGAAAAGAACATACGTGAAATATCTGGGGTGAATTTTGCCCGATATCTGGCTAAATTTCCCCCGATACTTGAAGACCAAAAGTCAATTTTTAAAGTAGCCTTCAAGGTAAAAGGTAACAATTTTAAATGACAGAATTCAGAGAATAATCATGGACCAGTTGTGCCTAGAGTTAGTAGTTTCAAATGTTTAACACTCCATTTGCCCCAGATTTATATATTTATTTTCCGAATCAGTCTGTGTGTGTGTGTTGGTGTGTGTATGAATGACAGACAGAGACAATATCCACTGACAGCTCCAGCACTATGTGGTCTTTATATATTGAGAGAAACTTTTACCCCTAACTTTTATATATCAATTTTCATTGAGTACCTGTGATTGCATCCGTTTGAATCAAATGGTTTTCTCTTGAACCAATCACTTTAAACTGGGGAAACAGTTTGCCTAAGTTTGTGTTACCAACCCTAAAGTCAAATTACATGTAACCATCTATATTAACTTTTCTGATGGTACAAAGATGTGTATGATTTATATCACCTTGAGATGTAATACGTAATACTTAGTTTCATATTGCTCTGAGAGGGTGGGAAAGAAAAATAATTAGAAATATTTGGTTTTTATGTTAATAAATTAAGTCATTTATTTCATTTAATATGAATTCTCAAAATTCTACTGCTTTTTCCCCAAGTTTTAAGGACTTATATAATAAAATTACTAACTCTGTGAATGTGAGATAGTTCCGTTTAATGTTTTCATTTAAATAAAATTTTATGTTTTATTAAAAGTACATGAGCTGATAAAGTATATGACTTCTCATACCTATTATTCTGTTTTATGAATATTATTGAAAATATCTGTACTGTGCCTTAACACAGCCACACTAACACTATAATATATGATTCAGAACCTCACATAATCTAGATTGCCTCATTCATAATGTATTCATTTGGAAATATTTCACATGAGGAAAACTGAACTTCTTCGAAGTGATCTGTAAGAGTCATTTGAAATTTAGCTATTCCACAAACATTTTCAACCACCGTAGTTAGAAAAATAATTGCCTAACTCTAAATTCCTTCAGCACATATCATATGAACTATTGATTTATTTCTTAACATTAATCATTTTTTCATTAATTTCTGTGGAGTCAAATTTAGTAGGCTGCTTTATATTGTAGACTTTGAAAAAAAAAACGAAAGAAAACAACAAAAAACAACAACAAAAGAATGTGTGTGTTTGTTAAGCACTGGCCATGGTAGGGTCTAACATATATTGTTCTAATACTGATGATTTCTACTGGCCTTTCATGTGGAGTATACTGCAGCAGAGCTACATGCATTACTCAATGTCACCACCCTGGTCTACTCAATAAGGTGTCATCTACTGGTCCCTGTGTATGTTCAGGAAAATTGCCATATCGTTTCCATAGGAAATTATTATGATCCCAAAGGCAGTCCACAGCTTATTTTAATAATTTGTCATTAATAGAGAAGAATAATTACAAAAGCACTTATTTTTGGAAGATGTCACAAAGATGTTCCTGAATAATATAGTTCACTAAACAGACAATGCTTCCTTAGGCAGGACACTTTGGAGTTCATCCCTAAGATTATGGAATATTCATTTCATAATCTTAAGACTCCTCAATATTTTTTACCAGACTCTTCCCTCTTCATATTTAAGAATGGCTAAACATCAGATTCCTTAGGTGCCAAATACTGGTTGGAAAAATTGTGGGAGGAGACCTCTGTGTCCCAGGGGCAATTGTTTCAATTGTCATATTTGCCAACACTTTTCAAGAATTTCATGTTCCAATTCAGAACTGTATAAGTAGATTTGCATTCTAAATTTCTCTGCAAAATTTTAAATGCCATAGTTCATAGATTTCACAGTTATAAAGTTCAATAATAATAGTCATTGTGAAATTGAACTTTGTGATAATTTTAATAAAATCTGTGTCATATTTTGTTGTGTATGTAAGGAAAATTGAAACTTTTCCTTACAAAAGGCGTATTTTCCTTATTATGTTTGTTTTAGAATGAGATTTTTGCATACATAGCTACAGAAATGCATTTATAAATTTCTAACTCATGTTATTGAAATTCAGAATACAAAGTACTCAATATCTTTTCTATTGTAATTATTTAAATAAATAATATTTCAATATGTAATTAAAAATAATCCTATCCTAAATTGGTACTTCTACAAATTTGTTAACTTTCAAGAAATGTTCCTATATGTTTCACATGATATTAGATTTAGGAAAGATAAATAACATATAACATTTAATCAAATGCCTGAACTAGCAGAATACGATCAGCCACTAGAAAATTGGTTATGTTCCTTTCAGCATTGCAAGGAAAACACTCCCAAATCTGACCCTTGGAAATGTTGCCAGAGATTTACTTCAAATCAGTGCATAACAAAAGGATTTCTCTTTGCAGATGTTAAATCCCAACTCATTTCCTTCTGAATCCATCAGCCCCACAGCTTTTCCTCTCTCTCAGCCTCAATGGCAGGATTGTGAAAGCAAACAGCTGTCCCTCCATTATTTTTTTTCATTACATGCTACAGACTGTCACTAGCTCTTATAAATTCAGATTGAACTGAACAGTCTGAAGAAGTTCAGTTCAGGGTCAAGCTCCCTGAAATAGCATGAAATTGTGCATTGCTGGAAACAAAGGGTTTAATCTTTGTGCCAAGGGTCATAAAACAGGATCATTTGGTTCTTTCAACCATTACTCTTCTACTGCAGCTAGTTCCTGGAAATTTGTAACTTTCAGTGATTGAAAGAAGAAACTGTCAGTTGCTTAAGAGAAGGGAAAAATGCTGTAACGGTGACTTGGACTTGATTTACTGATGTTCTGCTTCACTGACATATTCAATAAATTGCAATTAGTTTTCGCAGACTTAATATTCAAAATCCATGGTTACTGGAGTGTGCTTTGGAAGATTCAGTCATGTAAAACAGGGCAATATATTGATGCACATGTGCTACATACTTTAGTGACATTACTTCTTTTGATCTGATGTTCTCTTTGCCCAGCAATATTTCAGCTATTCTAAAAATGTCCTCCTTTGTAATTCACAACCCAAAAATCATTTTTCCCATTATCAGGCAGAAAAGAAACAGAATTCATGCTTAAAGATAACTAAGAAGATATGAAACTAAATTATACTATGATTGCTTTTGTAAAGCTCTTTATGAATTGGGAGAAATAATTGTCTATTCATTAAACAAGCATTTTAGAGGTAGTGGTTAAAGCTTTCTGTTTTCAAATAAAATAACACAAAAATATTTTTATTTTTTGACATAAGTATGAGAAAATAAGATACATGACAGAAAGAAAGAAGATATACAGAATCAGTCTAGGTGCTGGTAACATTTTTTATTACACTATATCGTTTGACATTTTGCCTGAATTTCCCTTATGCTAACAGCCAGAATATTATGGTGAAAGTCATGTTGTATTTTTTTAGTTTGAGGTTACTTTAGGGTATATCTTTTAGAGAAATACTTATTTTGGAACGTATCCTTAATTTTAATAATTCAGGTTATATGTGAAACACATACACACACACACACACACACACACACACACAATTATAGGGTTTCACATGACTAGCAACTGATGTTCTGTTTCTGGTTTGAACTGCATCTACATTTCTTTTTAGAAACCCATATAGAAGGAGTATTTATTACTTTCTATTTGCCTGAAGTCATATACTCAATGTTTTCTGTCTTATTTTTCTTCCGTAACTTATTATTTTCTCTTAATTGTGCACAGAAAATAAACTTAATCAGATGTGATTTCTCATGAATGTAAGAAAGGGATAATCCCTACCCTTAAAAAATTTTAGTTTATAAATCACTTGGAACCACTCCATATTCTATTATTCCTTGTCATGTGTGAATTCTCACAGTCATCAGAGTTTTTACTAAAGATATAGTCAATTTACTTCTAGAAACAAAAGCACGCTTTCTAACAGGTTGTGATAACAATACCGTTTTTTGAAGTTACAGGCACATTAGACAAGTTGGGGTATTTAAATGGCCCTTGTAGTTTGTAATTTTCTTGTGGACGCATGTATTCACTTTTTGGAAAAATTTATTTGTTGTTGAATTGAAGTCTATACTTCAAAAGAATGTTCAGAAGCTCTGTGATCTTATGAGGGAAGGTAAAATTGATAAGGTGAGAAAAAAAACAGATTCTACCTTAGAAAGTTGCGTACTTGAAAAATCTCAATCAAAAGTGAAAGTAAGTTGAGTGTATTTTAATTAGATTATTACTTATTTTAAAACATTTATTTTTATATTACTAAATTTACTTTAAATTGTCTTTATTTTATATAACTATTTTTTCTACACATGTTTTGTTTCGTGTACAATATAGGACTGCAAATTCCTAGTATATCTAGACTGAACCTTAAGTCTAAAATCTTTACATATTTATATATGCTTCTTACCTGTCACTGAACTATATTTTTCTTTAACATACAAGTACTACCCAGTCTTTGGAAGTATGGAAAGCTACCAAAAATTATGTATGTTTTCTTGACAATATTTAAATCACACTAAATATACTTTTGATAAACTGCTTTTTTCCTTGCTGATTTAGTATTTTTTACTTTTGCTAAGTAGAAGCAGCTTAAAATATATATTTAGTTTCACAAATATTTAAAAAAATAGTTGAATCAATGACATACTAAAATTTAATACATAGTAGTTGTTTTAAATTCCTTACAGATTTTTTTTTCCAGAGGCAGTTAATATCGGAGACTCTTTACTTATTCAGATATATCCAAATATACAGGTTGAAAGTTTTTATTAATGATGCGTAATAACATAACACATATTGAAAATGACTACCATTATTTTACCTCACAGACTTTGGTATGAAACGTAAGGAAAAAGAAGAAAACAGTCTTTGTACCCATGGAAACGGTAAAACAAACAGGCTGACGCACATTTTATCTATAGGAGCCTATCAATTTGACTTTTAAAATAATTATGTTCAAATAGTATTCACTGACTTCATGGGTGTCTTTTGCATTTATAACAATTTCTAATTTCTTCTCTTTTCCTTGAGCAATATGCCTTTCCAGGATCTCATTTTGGGAATTATAGATTGGAATATTCATTGCTGGACTTTTTGCCACATAATCTAATAAGATATTTTATTTCTCTTTTCAGCTCTGTTAGATAGCAACTGTAACACAATTATGACACACTTCTCTAAAAGTAAAGGTGATTGAAAATGCTAGGGTAATTAGAGGTGCTGCTGTCTTAAATATGTGAAAGTTCAATTTTATTTTCTTAGGCTGACTCTAAACATTTCTTAACATTTACTTCAGTCATGCAGACATTTCAAATGTTGATACTTTAACAGTGCTATTGATTGTTTGGAAATTCAGAAAGGATGTGCCTTTCACCAAATCATAAAATTGCAAGTGAGTGGGTTTCAGCCATCTCAAGATCACTAGATACATTCCGCCTAGCATCAGTCAAAGTATACATATTCAAAAAAGACTTTTTTATTCTTTGCGGAAGTGTTGTAGTAAAAATAAGGATATGCTTACATTTTTGTATGTTTTTATTCTTTAGCATTTCTGTTATTTTCCTTATTTTAACTGTGTTCTTTTTTCACATTCTGTTCTTATTAGTTTCTCATCATCTTTAAGAAAGAATATTTTTATAAAAGTGTGACTAAAAAATAAAGATAATTGAATTTAAGGAAAAGGAGTTTAGAAAACATGTCCAGTCTTAAGGTACCTAGTTGTAACATACACTACTTTTTCTTTTTTTATTAAGACTAGTATGTGCAGCAGTGAGAAGGGAGTATTTCTATAGGATGTTTATTGTAACTAAAAATTATTTTAAACAAAATTGTTTTCTTAAAGCAATCTTTAGATGTTTGATTTGCTGAAGAATGTATTATTACACTGTTACACACATATGTGTATGTGCATACAAATTTATAGTATGAATCTAATGTAACAGTATATAAAAAATTAATGTTACTTAAACAAAATGTAGAAATAATTAAATGACAGAGGAATTACTGTACCAGAATGAAAAATACATTATCAGGTTATAGAATTTAAATTTACATAGTATTTTCTAAATGTTGCTTCTTTTGATATCCCTTTAAAATTAGTAAGGTTGCAAATCTAGTACCCCTTTCAAAAAAGCATCATTGGAAACTTATTTTGAATTAATACAATTGATGAATTCATTCCATTTTTTCTGCATTAGGTGGTGTACTGGTTCAGGGGCTCTGAAAAGTAGTAATAATTCATCTGGCCTTCAAGATTATTACCATTACCAACAGAATTAAAGGAATAAGGGCCCCTTTTTAGAAAACTTTGATTACTTCTGATTCCCTGGAAATATTATTTTCCTGAAGAAGTGACAGTCTATAAATTAAAATTTTCTATGTTATATTTATGATAAATACTTGTATGTGTTAATACAGTTATGCTTCTTATTATGTATTAGCTCACTATGACTATGAAAGGGGAATATAAAAATGTTTGATAAGGGGAACTTCTGTAACAGTTGAGGTCCTAATCAGTGAATTTTTCCTTTCTGTAGTTTCTGTAGAATTGCTGACACTTATCCTGTACAGAGAATTTATGAAAACAAATTCTGATCTAGTTTCAACTGGACAAAATAAATAACCTGTGTTATAAGCTACTTGCTTAGTATGAATGAATGTTTATTTTTTGCTAGGACACTACATGCAAGTATTTGCATAAATTTTGCTTTTTTAATCTTAGGGGTTTTTTTTTAGCAATTAAAATATTTAGAACCTGTAAATATATTCAAATTAAATAAGTTGAAGAGTTTAACAGTTAAATTGGAAGGTTCTATTTCCTGTTATACAGACACAGAATATGGTATTTCTTTACAATTCTTTGAAAACTCAAATGCAATAATGCTATCTATTCTTGGATCCTTGGTCCAAAGCATAGCTGCTTTGGGTCTCAAGTTATATTTATCACTTCTTCTGGGGTGCTCTCCCTGATTCCACATGTTAAATTTGGATAAATCTTGTAGGTTCTTCTCTAGTGTCCTGTGCTTATCTTTTGGAATTCTTATATTTTATGTTAGGCTCTGCCATGACACAGAATGTACACATAATGTTCATAGCTGGATATCTCACACTTTTTGAGTATAAAAATGATAATCATTATAACAATATTATGTATTTTTTAGTTTATAAGCTATAACTATTACATTGAATTATGAGATTCTTCTGATTATTTGTGATAAAAGTTTAATTTAAAAATGAATGTAAGTTTAAAATATGATAATGCTAGTTAAGTTGAGCTTAATTATGTGTTATAAACTTTATAAAACATTAAGGTTTGCATACTTTACAACATAAAGATCAATAAAAATGATGAAGATGCTGAAATAAAAGAAGTATTCCATAAGTGTAGCAGTATCCATTTTCATTCTTTTATGGATTACTCATATATAAAACACAGACATTGATAGATTCATATTTAAAACATAGAAATTTCGGCCAGGCGTGGTCGCTCACGCCTGTAATCTGAGCACTTTGGGAGGCTGACGCGGGTAGATCACCTGAGGTCAGGAGTTCGAGATCAGCCTGATCAACATGGTGAAACCCCATCTCTACTAAAAACACAAAAATTAGCCGGGTGTGGTGCTGAATGCCTGTAATCCCAGTTACTCAGGAGGCTGAGGCAGGAGAATCGCTTGCACCCGGGAGGCAGAGTTTCCAATGAGCTGAGATCATGCCATTGCACTCCAGTCTGGGCAAGAAAGCAAGCTCTGTCTCAAAAAATAAATAATAATGACAATAATAATAAAACAAAACATAGAAATTTGATGACCCCTAAATTCAAGAGTGGCAAATGGTCCTATAGTATGCACATCTAAAGACTAAATCCAACATGATAAACTATTCAGAAAGATTAGTATGTAAACCTATATTAGAAAAATCTGAATCTTCAATAAAATAAAGCTCTGTGAAGAGATGCTAGGGATCTGAGATCTGACATTAAACGTTTACAGCAGTAAGTGAACAAGTTGACTGACTCAAGACAAGTAAGCACGGGATGAAGGACATATATGTTTCTGATGTAATATTAGGGATTAAAGGGTCACTCATCCCACAATCTTTTGCTTATAAGAACAAAGCATATTTCATATATCAAAGAGACATCAAGTAAGTTATTAAGTCATGTGAATATCTTTAACAATTGGGACTATCACTGTGGAGTATTATTATTGCATTGATTGTTATTATTATACAGTTCAGCAATAGCAGTCTCATTTTAGATAAATTTAAAATGTAATACTTATATATATGGAACAATTTTCAGAAATGTAATTGTCAAGATTTTTCCCTATGACCCCTGAATCTCTCTCAAATCCATCTGCTTCTTTCTAATGTCTATCTGCAGCTAGATTGTCTGGGTTTGTAGTCAGACTTCAACACTTACTATGCGACATTAAACTCTATACACTCAATTTCATTCTCTAAAATAATGATCAGAATAATGGTATCAATATCATAGGTTAGTGGTGAGTATTAAGTTAATTCATTTAAGTAAAGCTCTTAGAAGAACACCTGGCAAGTAGAAAATGGATTTGAGTGTTCATTATTATTTTCCCCATTGGCAGCACCTTGGTTTAAACTTGTAGATTTTATAAAGATTGTTCCAGATGACAAGTACTTTGGACATGCATGGCGTGCATATACACAAAAGGTTAGCAGTTGCAATTTTGAGTCTGGGATAGCATGTGTAACATCGTTTTTACTAGTAATAAGGGATTTATTTAGACTAATAAGCTTTTTGACTTATTAATGGATTCAATTTTTTGTTCAAATATATAGTGAAGAGCATATTAACAAAATCCATACACTAAATTTGTTGGTACTTTGAACATGACTTTATATCAAGTTTGGGATACACATCAAATTTTCTTGAATGCCTAAAGTTTATTCACTAAGTGCTGCTTACTTGCCAGCAGGAGAGGAACAATTTAGTCACAGAGGAACAATTTTGTCACATGTTAAGAATGACCAACTTATACAATAGAGTCACCAGTAATGACTCTATACCATCACCATGCGAGACTCATATTTATTTTTCTTATATTCCAGAGAACAAAAGCTTGATCTTTCATAACTGTATAGCAACTGTGGAAAGATAGCAGTATAAAGTGAAATGACAGGCTAATGGAGTCACCTTGAGCTGGGACCCATTTGCTGGGGACATAGTTATTTAGTTGTAAGAAGTATCTTTTAGTTTAGAGGTATAATATCTCCTCTTAAGTAACTTTTGCTTTCAGCAAACCGTAAGAGTAAAAAATAATCCAAAAGGTTTGGAAGCCAAGGAATATGTCAAACTGAATCCTGGAGTTAATTCCTTAGTACCCAGCTCAAAGAAAGATGCCATCGTTTCATATCTGAATTACCAGAATGACATCTTCTATTCTTGACCATATTTGACACACGAACACCTTATTCTTTCACTTTTTCTTCCTTTTTTCCTTTAGAACTTCTGAAAAATTTCAAACCTACAGAACAACTGAAAGAATAGTACAATAGGTATTTACATTCTCTTCTGGATCCACTAATTTTTAATATTTAGTACATTCTCTCTCTCTCTGTCTCTCTCTCTCTCTCCTGATTTAGAATTTAGTTGCAGACTTAATGACACTTCTTGCCTAGGTTGTTCATCATTTGTTTTTAAGAGCTAGAGCATTCTCTTATACAATGACAATACAATTATTATGTTCTGAGAATTTATCATTGATAGAATATTGTCATCTAGTACACAGTTCATATTCAAATTTTGCTAGTTGTCTCAATTTTTATAGCTTCATGATTTTCTTTTTCTAGATTTAATCAAGAAAAACTCTTTACATTTGGTTTTAATATTTTCACTTTCATATTCTCTTATGGAAGTCAATATAATATTTTTGAAAGCTCAAATAAATTATATCATCTCCTGCAATCTTTTAATAGCCCTTAAAATGAAATACAAATCTCTCCTTAGCACCTCAATGCCATTTCATTTATTATCAACTTCACATTCTTTTTCAGTTACACAGAATTAACTTACATTTCCAGAAATCACCACACCCTCTCTTATATCTATATGTGGGGATTCAGTCAGGCTGGTGGGGAAAATTTTAGTTATAAATAATAGCCACAAACCTTCTTGGAAGGCCTGAAGGTTTTTTGGAAAAGTTTTGGGATAAGGTTATGGCTGAAGGCAACCTAATCCTTACCTTGACTAAATAGTTTAAAGTGGGTACAAAGGAAGGAAGAGTAGTTTATCTAACTAGCTTGTTTACTCATGGGGTCATAAAACCAACCTTTGATCACTTGCGGGTACATGATGGCTCTCTCCGGGATGGGGGCAACCACATTAATTAGCCACAAGTGTATTTACTCACAACCTTTGTCAATTAATCTTTACTGAATAAATGCTAGTCTCACTGGCAAGTCGAGGCCATGGCTGCGAACTCTGTACAGAACCTTCCTTGGCGTCTGTAAGTGGTATGGACACTTAGCTGGACTGGCAAAGCAGAATATCTGTGTGTCAGTGTACTTTGTTCATCTGTCATTGAGTCAGGGTCTGCGAGGGACAGTCCCCTGCATCTGTGGCTTCACACCCTCTCTTACCTCTATGGCTTTGTATATCACGTTTCTGCATCAAAATATTCTTGAACCTTAATTCCTCTTCATCTGGCTACCTCATCCTTGTTCTAAGAGTCACAACTAGCACATCAATGCCAATAAAACAACTTCTCTGTTGACCTCAGACTGAATTTAGTGCCCCAGTACATGCTCATGGAGCATACTACAGTAATCACCAGAAGAGGATTTAATATGTTGCTTTGTATTCACCTGTTATTTACTAGAATTCTCGTTCAGATTGTTAAGTTTCTTGAAGACATAAACTATATATCTTGCTCACCACTGTATTCCTCTCATCCACTGAGTATTTTTCACATAGTTCAGTGAATGTGGAGCAATAAGACACACAAAATCATAATGCTATTTTGAATCCTTAAGCTGAGTCTGAATAGAATTATAACTGAGTGGTCTGGGTGGGTTCTAGGTTATTTCTCTGTCAGAAGCAGGCAGAAAAATGTAGTTATTACTGTTATGTGATCTCTGAGAATATTTTCACAATTTATCTTTTTTTAAATGATTATTTGTGTGATATAATTTTGTAACACAAGACTATAAAAATAAAGTTTAATAATCAGGATTTGAAGGCTTTCCCAAATCTCCCACCTATAAGAAATCTAAGTTCAGATTGAGTGATTAATCTTTAGATTTAAAACTTACCAAAGGTTAACAATTTTCAGGAAAACATGCTTATCACTAATGGTAACATTGGAACATGGAAAAAGAATGCCCAGTAACTCGCTGCTTCTAATTTGTGGTTTTTGTAAAGAAATGATTCCCTTATAAACATATTTCTTATACATTAATGATAACTACCACAGAAAACTTATAGAACTACACTGAAAGGTAAGACATTCTTTTAACTTGTACCTCTCCACTTTATATTAATAGCATTAAAACATTCACTGATTCGTAAGGCTTGAAAAATACCTTAAAACTGATCTAATAATTCTTTTACATACAGTAAAGTCTGTGTGTACACCATTTCAGATACTTACTTTTCCTTTCTTATAAACAAACACAACCTTGAAATAGACATTTTTCACTGTCATCATTCCGTCATAGACCCAGAGCTATTTCTAAGAAAAGAACTCATTTTTATAGAAACTCAGAAAATTATAACAAAAGAAAATTTCATTCTTATAAGGCTGGTCTGCAGAAAAAGGTGGAATTTCATCCCTTCAAGAATGATACAAATTAATTAAAATAGGGTTGTTCCCCACCCTCAGCAATGGAAATCTACACAGATAGAGATAGAGAAAGAGAGAAAAACTACTTTTGGGAAAACCAATATTGGCATCTACAGATTAAAGAACATCACACAGAAAAACTGCAAATTAGGTATAGCCATAAATCGATTGCCCTATAGAATTCAGAGAATCTCTGTAATTTGAAATAGGAATGAATAATGAATTGGAATAAACTGCTATTCCCAAAATAGCTCTGTATTTCCATATAATGACTCTAAACACTACCCAATCACGTCTCCCCTAAATTACTACAACAAACAAAATAGGAGATTGCATAATTCAAAGTACTCCACCAATACTGAAAACAGCAGCAATACATTCCAATTCACTTCATTGTTTTATTTATTCATTTGAGGAACTTGTAATCTAGTGTATAAGGCAAAGAAACAATTATCAAAAGTTCAAGTAGGACTGTGAACAGTGTGCTGTGGATCACAGTAAGATGGCAGAACAGAAAGTCCCAGGCCTTGACTGCCTACAGAAATACCAATTTAACTATTCTATGTGGACCAAAATACCATTATGAGGTTTCTATAACGCAGTTAAGAAGTTGCAGTGCCACAAGGGAAAACACAGCTGAGAACAGCAACATTTCAATGAGCAAAAAGAGTAATTTCATTTTACACACACACCCCTTTTCCCCAAGCCCTCACAACTCAGTCTCAAGAGACAACCCTCCAGCTCGATCCTTCTCCCTCAGGGAACAAGGAAAAAGAAGAGGAATGCATGCATCCAATGTTTTAGCTTTTCAGAGGGCTGCCCAAGAAAGTGAATTCTGTTTCGCTTCATTTGGGGCATTAATGGAACCAGCATGTCTTGGATGTCTGGAGACAACAGAGAACAAAGAATTGGGAGAGGAGCTTGCTATGGCTGGCACAACTCAGTGCACTCTGGAGAAAGAGCACAACTCCAGCCTTCTACCTCAGAAAGGAGGAGGAGAAGGGAAATGTGTATCCAGTGTTCTAGTTTTTTTTGGAGAGCTACTTGAGCAACTGGCATCTGTCTCACTTTACCTCAGGGCATTAGGGGAAGGTGACACACTCTGAATGCATAGATGCCACTGAGAACTAGAGAAAGAAGGAGGCTTGCTGGTGTAGAATCAGGAAACTTTCACAGAGACACACCAGAGGAGCAAGAGATTATAAGCTCCTGAAAAAGAAACTGAGTAACTTTTTTTTTTTTTTTTTTTTTTGAGACAAGAGTTTGCCCTGTTGCCCAGGCTGGAGTGCAGTGGTGTGATCATAGCTCACTGCAGTTTTGACTCCTGGGCTCAGGTAATTCTCTGTACTCAGGCTCCTGAGTAGCCAGAACTACTGGTTTGTGCCACCACACCCAGCTGATTTTTTTATTTTTTGTAGAGATGGAGTCTTGCTATGTTGCCTAGGCTGGTCTTGAACTTTTGGCCTCAAGCAGTCCTCCTGCTACAGCCTTGAAGAGTTGTTGAGATTACAGTAGTGAGTCACAGTGCACAGCCTATAAACATCTCTAATTGAGAAACTGAATGCACAGGCCTCAGAAAAGTTCTATTTCCCCCTAAAATTTTCAGAGGCCCTCAGAATCTCCCACTGGGCTAATTGGTGAGAGTCTTTCCCTATACAAAGTCAGTTCATAAAGAATAGGAGAGGTGGCTGTTTTACATTTGTGTAGATCCCAACACAAAGTTATGAGCTACACAAAGAAACAGAAAAACCTGACCCAAGAAGAGGAATAAAATAAATCTCCAGAAACAGATTATAAAGAAACAGAGGTGTATGTGTCACCTGACAAAGAATCAAAACACCTGTGATAAATATGCTCTATGACCTCGAGAAATGATGCCTGTACAAAATGTGAATATCAGAAAGAGATAGAAAATTTAAAAGAAGCCAAACAGAAATTTGGAGCTGAAGAATACAATAACCGAAGTAAAAACTTTAATAGAGAAGCTCAACAGCCGACTTATACAAGCAGAGAAAGGAATTGGCGAACTCAAATATAGGTGATTTAAAAGTATCCAATCAAAAGGAAAAGGAAAACAGAATCAAAAGAAGTGAAGAAGGCCTAAGAGACTTATAATACACCATCAAGTGCACTAATATGCACATTATGAAAATTCCAGAAGAAGAGAGAGAGAAAGGTGTGGAAAGTTTAAAGAAATGATGGGCTAAAACTTGCCAAATCTGGGGAAGTAAATGAACACCTAGATTTAAGAACCCCACTGGATGTCAACAAGTAAGAATCCAAGAATATACACACCAAGACATGTCATAAGGAAACTGTAAAAAGTGTAAGACAAAGAGAGACTTTTGAAAGCAACAAGAGAAAAACAACTTACTATATGCAAGGGACCTCCATAACCTTATCAGTAGATGTCTATCAGGAGATGTCTCGGCAGAAATCTTGCAGGCCAGAAGAGAATGGGATGATTTATTCAAAGTGCTGAAAAAAAGAAAAACAACTGCCAGCCAAGAATACTATCCAGGAAAACTATCTCTTAAAAATGAATGAAAAATAAGGACTTTACTAGAAAAACAAAGTTGGGGAAATGTGTCACCACTAGACATGCCTTACGAGGAATGCTAAATGGGGCCCATACTACTTAAAGCAATTTATAGATCCAATGAAATCTATATTAAAATCTATATTAAATCTATATTAAAATCTATATTAAAATATATTAAAATCTATATTAAAAAATGGCATTTTTTACATAAATAAAAAAATTATAAAATTTATACAGAACCACAGAGAACTCTCAGTTGCCAAAACAAACTTGAGAAAGAAGAACAAAGCTGGAGGCCCCACACTTCGTGATTTCAAAATATATTGCAAAGCTACAGTAATCATAAGAGTATGACACTGTCATAAAAAAACAGACATACAGATTAATAAAACAGAGATCTCAGAAATCCACACATCTATAGTCAACTGATCTTTGACAAGAGTGCCAAGAACACATAATGAGGCAAAGATAGTCACTTTAACTAATGGTGGTGGGAAAACTGGATATGCACATGCAAAAGAATAAAACTAGGTCTAAGTCTTACAACATACACAATAAATCACTCGAAATGCATTAAAGACTTAAGACCTAAAACTATAAAACTCCTAAGAAAAAACACAAGAGAAAAGCTTCTTGACATTGATCTTGGAAAGGATTTTTTTTTGTTATGACACCAAAACACAAGCAACGAAAGCAAAAATAGACAAGTGGGACACCAAACTAAAAAATCTTCTGCACAGCAAAAGAAAGAATCAACAGGGTGAAAAGACAATCTACAGTATGAATGAAAATATTTGCAAAGCATGCATCTAATAAAGGGTTAATCTCCAAAATATATAAGCAACTTCTACAGTGAAAAGCAAATATTATTGTTTGATTAAAAGCTGAGCAAATGACTTGAATTAACATTTATCCAAAGAATACATACACATGGCCAACAGGTATATGAAAAGATGTTCATCATTATTAATCATCAAGGAAATGTAAATCAATCCCACAGTGAGTACTACCTCATACCTGTTAGAATGCATTATTAAAAACAAGAACAACAACAAAAAGAAAATAGCAGGTGTTTGTAAGGATGTGGAGAAAACTGGAACCCTTGAACACTATTGGTAGGAATGTAAAATGAATCAGCTGGTATGAAAAATGGTAGAGAACACACTGTGTAGGTTCCTCGAAAAATTATAAAGAGAATTACCATATGATCTAACAACATTAATTGTTCCCAATTCCCACTGGGAAAATGGGGAGCTGCTTTTCAGTGGATACAGTTTCAGTTATGCAAGATGGAAAAGTTCTGGAGACCTGCTGTAAAACTTTCTGCATATAGTTAACAATAGTGTACTGCACAGTTTAAAAATTATTTAAAAGGTAGGTCTCTGGTTATCTGCTTTAACTACAGTAAAAATAGTTATGGAACCTCTTTTATAAACAAAAAATTACACATGTATGTAAGCATTTTCAAATCTTAGGTACAATTTTAAATCAATTAAAGTGTGGAGAGAATTTTTTTAAGTGGGAAAAGAAAATGAGTGACCCTTGAAAGTTGTCCTCATTCAGACATCAAAAACAGCGTCTGAGTTTTTGTTACAATTCACTCCTGATTTTTGATCACCTTCCTTTGGGGCCAGTGAGAGGTTCAAATGATGCAATCTCTGGCCTGTATATGTAGGAACCTCATCCCAGCCCTATTCCCTCTATCTGCTATAAAACTAAAAGCCAGTGTTCTGTCCCTGTTCTCTTAAGACATTTTCAGACCAGTCCAGAAGCCTTCCCTGCTCTTTCCAGAAAGTTTTATTACTCAAATAATAAACCTTTTCATGACTTTTTGGAATATGTGTGGCAATACATCTTGATATTAAAGCCAAATCTTTTTTATTTTATCATTATTATACTTTAAGTTTTAGGGTACATGTGCACATTGTGCAGGTTAGTTACATATGTATACATGTGCCATGCTGGTGTGCTGCACCTATTAACTCGTCATTTAGCATTAGGTATATCTCCTAATGCTATCCCTCCCCACTACCCCGACCCCACAACTGTCCCCAGAGTGTGATGTTCCCCTTCCTGTGTCCATGTGTTCTCATTGTTCAATTCCCACCTATGAGTGAGAACATGCGGTGTTTGGTTTTTTGTCCTTGCGATAGTTTACTGAGAATGATGATTTCCAATTTCATCCATGTCCCTACAAAGGACATGAACTCATCATTTTTTATGGCTGCATAGTATTCCATGGTGTATATGTGCCACATTTTCTTAATCCAGTCTATCATCGTTGGACATTTGGGTTGGTTCCAAGTCTTTGCTATTGTGAATAATGCCGCAATAAACATATGTGTGCATGTGTCTTTATAGCAGCATGATTTATAGTCCTTTGGGTGTATACCCAGTAATGGGATGGCTGGGTCAAATGGTATTTCTAGTTCTAGATCCCTGAGGAATCGCCACACTGACTTCCACAATGGTTGAACTAGTTTACAGTCCCACCAACAGTGTAAAAGTGTTCCTATTTCTCCACATCCTCTCCAGCACCTGTTGTTTCCTGACTTTTTAATGATTGCCATTCTAACTGATGTGAGATGGTATCTCATTGTGGTTTTTATTTGCATTTCTCTGATGGCCAGTGATCATGAGCATTTTTTCATGTGTTTTTTGGCTGCATAAATGTCTTCTTTTGAGAAGTGTCTGTTCACGTCCTTCGCCCACTTTTTGATGGGTTGTTTGTTTTTTTCTTGTTAATTTGTTGAAGTTCATTGTAGATTCTGGAGATTAACCCTTTGTCAGATGAGTAGATTGCAAACATTGTCTCCCATGTTGTAGGTTACCTGTTCACTCTGATGGTAGTTTCTTTTGCTGTGCAGAAGCTCTTTAGTTTAATAAGATCCCATTTGTCAATTTTGGCTTTTGTTGTCATTGCTTTTGGTGTTTTAGACATGAAGTCCTTGCCCATGCCTATTGGTAATGCCTAGGTTTTCTTCTAGGGTTTTTATGGTTTTAGGTCTAACATGTAAGTCTTTAATCCAT
This sequence comes from Gorilla gorilla gorilla, assembly GCF_029281585.2. Lineage (NCBI taxonomy): Eukaryota > Metazoa > Chordata > Mammalia > Primates > Hominidae > Gorilla > Gorilla gorilla. The sequence continues at coordinate 63,389,488 of NC_073239.2, forward strand.
CTTGAATTAATTTTTGTATAAGGTGTAAGGAAGGGATCCAGCTTCAGCTTTCTACATATGGCTAGCCAGTTTTCCCAGCACCATTTATTAAATAGGGAATCCTTTCGTTTTAAGCCAAATCTTATATGGAGATCTATAATATTTCTGCTAAGTGAGTTTAATATGTTTCATTTATTGAACAATCAAGGGGTAAATTTTAAAAAGCATGTTTTATTTCATTTTCCATTTCTGGTTCAGTTTTAGAATAGTCTCATGATGTCTGCTTTTTTTCCCTGGATAGGTGTGGTTAGCTCTGAGCTAGGTCTGTCTATTTCTGGCACTTCCTTTTTCATTGTTTTTCTTGTTTTCATTAAGAAATGTAACAATTTTAATTTACAGAGAGTTAAAGATTCACGTAAACAACAAAGACCTGTACAGTTGCATCCTTAGGAAGTTTAGAAATAGAATTTATTAATACCAATAAATTACATTAAAAAGATCCCAAACATTCAATATGGATTCTATACTAAGGCATGACCTGTGGAAAAGTAATTTCTTAAATAAGATATGCTAACTACCTGGTGTGTTTTATGATTTCAATTTATTCAATGTCAACATCCATGCCAGATAATCACACAGACCTTCCAACTCATGCTTTCATAAAAACTATTATCTCCAATAAATCAAGTAAAATGTAGCCAATAAATTGTTGCAAACAACCTCTGGAATAACAGTCCCATAGAATTCCCTTGTTATCTCCTGCACCTACATAATTTGTGTTTATTATTGTGAAATGTCTTGAAACCCTAAGTATCTTCCTGTTAAAAACCTACTCCCATATTTTATTTAGAAAAAGTGGTGACTCTTATTTATGTCAATTCAACAGTCAGAAAATGTGTATCAGAATGCTTTTTGAGAATTCTCTGTTAATTTATGTTTTATTATTAATAATTCTATAATTATTTTATATGTCATTAATCTCGTACCTATTAATTAATTACCTATTATTTATTATGTGAAGCTGTGAGAATACGTAATTGAACACTATAAGTTTCTCAAAGCAATCAAAATAATGTGAGGGAAAGAAAAAAAGATTGATAATTGTGCCAATTACTATAAGCCAGGTATAGACGCTGGCTTATAGATACACATTTTACATAATTTTAACTTTTATGAATCATTCCAGATAATTTTAAGGTGGCCATTCTATATTCTTCTTTTCTAGAATTATGAAGCCTGTCTGTAATGTGAGACAGTGTTACCAATGATACATACTAAAATACCTATATTTACTTAATGAAAATAATGTATACAGGTATGTTAAATATATAGACTGTATGTAAACACATTTTTTCCTAATGAGCTGACACAATTGGGTAACCCAATCTGGGATTTAGTAGCCATTATTTCTACATGTGCCTAGAAGTTTGATGCAGCCATTTATTCATACCTTTCAACTCTGCGTCTGTTGAACTTTTTTTATCATTTCTCTTTTCCAGCACTGTCCAACATTATTAGTAATTGGACTATTATCTTCATACTTTACCATCCTGTAGATGTGGTCACCGCCTGATGTATAGCCCTCACCAAAATTTTCTCAGTGTCTTTAGAAGGAGAAGACTTGTCTACAATTTATGATATTCACCATTTTGAGGAAAAAGGGAGAAGTATAAAATGTTGTTTAAGAAAGCCAGTATTTTAAATGCCAAGAAATAACCCAAATATAACAGTAAAACTATGAGGGTAGAATGGAATGTTAGACATTTTTAAAGAGAGAGTGAACATTTGTATTCGCAAAAATGAGTGGAAAGATACAAGATCAGACAAGGGTGATCTCTGAGGTGAAATGGGAAATAGGGATGAGAATATTGTCTTTGCGTATAACTTAATGAGTAGAAAACCTGGGTTAATATTATATTTTTGTAGAGAAGCCTAGATTAATGGAACAGACATTGAGTCAATACATAGTGGTAAATGAACACATTATTTTTTGGTTTATTTTAAAAATTTCTGCCTTTGCATTTGAATCACACTCATAGATTCCCTAAAGTCAAATAATTTTTGGCTAAACTGATAAAATTTTGAATATATAAAATTTAAGGCCAAGCTGCTGGATATTGTGATCCACCCAAATATCCAGGCTTGTTAGGAGACCCTTCATGCACATCTATCAACCACTGACTGACTTTCCTCTGCTTCTCTGCTTTGTATATGTTAGTTGACTTTATCTTTACAACGGCTTTGAAATAGGGATTTTTACTCTCACTTCTCAAATGAGCAAGCCTGTTAAGAGAAGTTGACTAAATATTCATACATACCAGATCAATGTTAATTCAAAGCTGGAGGACATTCATTTGCATTATGTTGTCTGTCCTCCATTCAAAATTCCTAAGCCTGCACTGTGGAAGAGATGTTGAAGTTCTGCAGTATCAGTTAATGCTATCACAAAGCCAAAAATTTTGGAAAGTTAATTTAAAAAAATTTTTGTCTGAATATAAGTATATACACAATAATTCCAAAATTCATCAAATATCCTTTACTTAGTGACTAGTGAGAATAATAAGAAACCTAAATTAACATATTTTTGTTTTGCTTAAACATAAATTTAAAACTGTTGTACATTTCTTACTTCTTTTTATATTTTATTGTTTTCCAAGTGAAATGAACCCAGGTTATTAACATAATAGAATACAGCTGACCCTTTGACAATGCAGGTTTTAGAGACACTGACCCCTGCGCAGTTGAAAATCTGTGTATAACTTTTGACTCCCTCAAAACTTAACCATAGTAGCATAATATTGACAGGAAGCCTTACTAATAACATAATTAAAATATATTTTGTAAGTTATATGCATTATATACAATATTCTTACAATAAAGTAAAAGAATGTTATTAAGAAAAGTACTAAAAAGAGAAAATGCATCTAATATTTAATAAGTGAAAGTGGACCATCATGAAGGTCATCTTTGTCATCTTTACATTAAGTAGACTGAGGAGGAGACTGAGGAGGACAGGTTGGTCTTGGTGACTTTAGGGATGATGGGGTGGAAGAAACTCCAGGTATAAGTGAATTATTCCAGTTCAAAGCCATGTTGTTCAAGGGTTGACTATGATATAACAATAATAAAAATTATTATTACAGTCCAGGCATGGTGGCTCACGCCTGTAATCCCAGCACTTTGGGAGGCCGAGGCAGGCAGATCACGAGGTCAGGAGATAGAGACCATCTTGGCTAACACGATGAAACCCCATCTCTACTAAAAATACAAAAAATTAGCCGGGTGTGGTGGCGGGTGCCTGTACTCCCAGCTACTCGGGAGGCTGAGGCAGGAGAATGGCATGAACCCAGGAGATGGAGCTTGCAGTGAGCCGGGATCGCTTCACTGCACCCCAGCCTGGGTGACAGAGTGACACTCTCTCTCAAAAAAAAAAAAAAAAAAAATACTGTTACAATGACAATACAGGCTTCACTTTATTATTGTTTGTCCTACATTTCTCATTAGCTACATGTATATGAAGAACAGAAGCAGCAATGGCCAAAAATAGGAAAGCTATATGTTTCCACTATAATAATAAAGTTCTGTTACTCTAAGTGATTTTTGAAATATCTCATCTGAGTAGGTAAAAATCACGTCCTAATAAGAAAACAGACTGAGTACTGAAAATGGCAAACTTGTAAACACACCTGTGAATTCAGCTTTACTGAAACCCATTGTTTTAAATAAATACTCTCAAAAATTCCTAAAAGTTTGTATTTGGTATCTATGTGAAAACAACAGAAACATTACACATTGATTACAAAGTGAGCAACCAGTTAATTTATGAGTTTATATTTTTTCCTAATTTTTAATCTTTGCCTATATGTAGCAGGAGAGTTATTAAATAATATTTTCCTGATGTATCATTTATGAAAAATCATTTAGAAGAACCAAACACTTCAAAAAATTAGTGTAATTGCTTCAGGTAAATCTGCAAATAAACTCTTAGCAAAGTGTTAAAAAATCTGAAAATATATTCAGAGTAGTGAAATATTTTCTTCTTAAACATACAAGATACATGCTACAGATTTATGTTGTCATCTTCTGAAGTTCTAAATAAAAATGAATTAGTAGCTATGATAATTATCTTATTTGCTAAAATAATTGTTAGATTAATAGCCAAATGTTTCTTTTATTTTTGAAATATATTAGCAATAACACAAATGATGCACTTATTTTCCAAATAATTTTAAATTAATTTTATTTAATGATGATTCTGTTCATTATATTCACACCTAGTACACTAAATATCATATTATTTGAAAACTACATTAGTATTTCACTCGCATGCTAAAATATAATAAATTATTCTATGAAACAAAGTGTGTAAATTTTCATCTTGTAGACAAAAGTAGACAAATTTATCAGTCTTGCACATGTGATAGAATGTTTGCTAATTTATCCTACTTTAGTGGTTCAACAGTTGACATTATCTCCCCCACTCACCCACCACATACTACAGTCCATTCACTAAAAATTAACATGAATTTGAAATTATAAAAATGCTTTTATGCCTACAGTTTTGATTTGAGGCATTTCTATTAGCTAGAAAATGTGTTAATAGCTTATCTTTTGCTAACATCCTTCTTTAGATTAAATCTCAGAGAAGGCTCGAGGACAGAGGGGTCCCCAGATTCTACCTGAATTACAGGAATCCCTGACTTCCCTGAGCACAGATGAACTATCATGGTATACAGTAACTACCCAAATACAGAGTATATCTATCATGTTCTGGTTGGATGTTTTTTCAAATACCAATTATTATAAGAGTAAAGGCGGCTTGTTTGTTGGTAGAATTTCCAGAGCACAGAAATGAAACAAACTTCTAAGACAGTGGTTTATAAAGTGCAGTCCACAGACCAGTAGTGGCAGCATCATTTGGGAACTTGTTAGAAATGAAAAATTTCAATTTCCATTCCAGATCTATAAAATCAAAAACTCTGAGGTTGGGGTTCAACAGTCTATGTTTTTAGCAGACTGTCAAGTCATTCTAATGCATTGTAAAGAACCACCTCTTTACAATGAAGGTAAGTGGTCACTCTGAAATAGATAGAACTTAGGTAAGAAGAGAGCATAGGAGGGGAAAGAAAAGTAAGCCCAATTCCTTTAAAAAGTACTTATGTATTTAGTAAGTTGTTATTTTCCACCGTGGTTAGTATGTGGCTGGAGTTTTTCCAGTCTAGAAATTTTCTGAGAGAGGTTAGAGAGGACAGAGAAAAGAAGGATAAAGCAGTTTTGCAGTCTTTAATTTGAAACATTTAAGGAAGACTAACCCGGTTATTTCATCTGAAAAACTTTTTTAAAATCTACTTCCTTGAGTTGGAAAAATAGAAAATAGCTTAAATAAATATTATTATAATTAAAAATAAAGAAAAATGACATTGGGAAATAATCTAAGTTTTCTTTGGTACAACCTCTAATTTACTTTGATTTGTTTTTCATAATTTATAAGCCAGTGGAAAAAGAAGTAACCATTTCAATCAAAGTTGTGATTGAACATCCAACAACTGTAAGATAAAAGGTGGAAATGAAAAGAATGATATTTAACTGGTGAAATTGCTCCCTGGGGTGCCTGCACTTTGATCATTAATCTTAATTGGATGGGTCAGTGACCAGAATGGAAAGGCTGTTTCAGATCACAATACAACTTTGTAATCTGTAACCATGAAGAAAGTTGTTACAGATTTATACTATTAGCCACTGTTCTTTCCATGATGTCAATCAATGACATTGGGATATTTACTGAAGGTTTAGCTAAATTGAAGTTGCTAATAAAATGTGCACATAAAGGAACATATTTCAGAGTCTGAAAATATAAAGGAATGTATTTCACAGACTGGAAGCTTACAAAGTCCAAGAGAATAATGTTATTGTAATAAAGTTAAACAGCTATTATAAGTTTTAGGCTGCAAGTTTTACATAGTAGAGAACCTTACATTTTAGTAGTGAAACTTTTATTGTAACAAATTGTTAGTTGAATTATTTTTAAACTAAGCAGAACATGCTATAAACTTTCTTAAATGACAGAATCATATTTTGAACATGAGTCAGTATGATATCTTATACTGGATAATTGAGGTGCATTTTCAAATAGTTCAAATAAATTATTTCTTGTGTCAGTTCTTAATGACCCTATTTTATCACCATGTGCACTTTCACATACCTTTAGAGTTAAGCATAACCAAGGTGATGTAACAAGAGATACTAAACTTCGGTCAAGAGCGCAAGCCTTGGCACCACACTGCCTAGTTTTGATTCTGAAGTTTGATAGTTGTGGAGCGTTGGCAAGTTATTCATCCTTTTAGTCTGGATTTTTGCTTTGAATATAATAGTTATGATAATGGTATCTACATCATGGTATTGTTCTGAGTATTACACGTGTGTTTATATTAATGTTGACTATTATTGTGTATGCCTTTTGTTAACTTTACAAATTATGAAAACATCTTTCTCATAAATAAGTTTTTCACTCTTCAAAGAGGCATTTATTTATTTGCATTTTACGCCCTTTAGCAATATTAACTCTGATTGCTGCATTACCATACCAAAGGTTATTTGGTGTTAGTTAAGCATATAAGTCCCTCATGTCTTCACTCTCTTTGTGTTTTATGGGATAGGTTACACACATACATAAAAGGTAGTGTAGTCCCAGAAAGTAAATGACATTCTCTTAAGAACAATATGTCAGGAAAAACTTTGATATGAAGACCGATATCCTCCATCTGCATTCATTTTTTTGTTTGTTTGTTTGTTTCTTTGAGACAGAGTCTCACTCATTTGCCCAGGCTGGAGTGCAGTGGCATGATCTCAGCTCACTGCAACATCCACCTCCCAAGTTCAAGCGATTCTCATGTCTCATCCTCCGGAGTAGCTGGGATTATAGGCATGCACCACCACACCTGTCTACTTTTTGTATTTTTAGTAGAGATGGTGTTTCACCATGTTGCCCAGGCTGGTCTCGAACTTGTAAGCTCAAGCAATCTGCCACGTCAGCCTCCCAAAGTGCTGAGATTATAGGCATGAGCCACCACACTGAGCCCAATATCCTCCATTCTTAAGGCTGTCGCCAGGGTCAGAAGTGTAAGACTAAGAAACTCATTAAAATTCAGCCATCCTGGTCCCCCAGACATATTGTGAAAAATTTTAGTGTGTATGTGTGTTTGTGTGTGTCTAAGTGTGTGTGCAAACTATATCAGCTGTGTGACCAAAGAACTGAAAAATGGGAATCCAGACTTCTGGTCCTGTTGTTGGGATTATAACGGAAGCAGAAACGGAAAATTTTGAATGGATTTCTTGATGCTGCCAAGCGGGCAATTCCTGCGGATACATCAATGAGGATTGAGTGAGTTCTAATGTATCCCACGGTTACGGATTCCTTCAGATTTTGGTGCAGATAGCTATGTATGGTATTCCTAATCTTAACACCTAAAATAATGAACAAATGGTAACCTCTTAACAATATGCACCCATTTTTCCTTGTTCACTTTAATATTTTGGACATGGTATATATTAAGCAGTTCGAACTATTATAACTTGTCATACCATAGACTCGGTGGCTTAAACAGTAGACATTTATTTCTCACAGTTCTTGTGGCTGGGAAAGTCTGAAATCAGGGTACCAGCATGTCTTCTGGTGAAGCCTCTCTTCCGGGCTCATCTTTTTTTTTTTTTTTTTGAGACAGAGTCTCGCACTGTCACCCAGGCTGGAGTGCAGTGGCGTGATCTCCGCTCACTGCAAGCTCCATTTCCCGGGTTCATGCCATTCTCCTGCCTCAGCCTCTCTGAGTAGCTGGGACTACAGGCGCCCACCACCGTGCTCCGGGCTCATCTTCTTGCTGTGCCCTCACATGGTGAAAAGAGAGAGAGATGGCATTGAATCTATAAATTACCTTGGGCAGTATGGCCATTTTCATGATACTGATTCCTCCTACCCATGGGCATGGAATGTTCTTCCATTTGTTTGTATCCTCTTTTATTTCATTGAGCAATGGTTTGTAGTTCTCCTTGAAGAGGTCCTTCACATCCCTTGTAAGTTGGATTCCTAGGTATTTTATTCTCTTTGAAGCAATTGTGAATGGGAGTTCACTCATGATTTGGCTCTCTGTTTGTCTGTCATTGGTGTATAAGAATGCTTGTGATTTTTGTACATTGATTTTGTATCCTGAGACTTTGCTGAAGTTGCTTATCAGCTTAAGGAGATTTTGGGCTGAGACAATCCCCATCAAGCTACCAGTGACTTTCTTCACAGAATTGGAAAAAACTACTTTAAACTTCATATGGAACCAAAAAAGAGCCCAAATTGCCAAGTCAATCCTAAGCCAAAAGAACAAAGCTGGAGGCATCATGCTACCTGACTTCAAACTATACTACAAGGCTACAGTAACCAAAACAGCATGGTACTGGTACCAAAACAGAGATATAGATCAATGGAACAGAACAGAGCCGTCAGAAATAATGCCACATATCTACAACTATCTGTTCTTTGACAAACCTGAGAAAAACAAGCAATGGGGAAAGGATTCCCTATTTAATAAATGGTGCTGGGAAAACTGGCTAGCCATATGTAGAAAGCTGAAACTGGATCCCTTCCTTACACCTTATACAAAAATTAATTCAAGATGGATTAAAGACTTAAACGTTAGACCTAAAACCATAAAAACCCTAGAAGAAAACCTAGGCATTACCATTCAGGACATAGGCATGGGCAAGGACTTCATGTCTAAAACACCAAAAGCAATGGCAACAAAAGCCAAAATTGACAAATGGGATCTCATTAAACTAAAGAGCTTCTGCACAGCAAAAGAAACTACCATCAGAGTGAACAGGCAACCTACAAAATGGGAGAAAATTTTCACAACCTACTCATCTGACAAAGGGCTAATATCCAGAATCTACAATGAACTCAAACAAATTTACAAGAAAAAAAAGAAACAACCCCATCAAAAAGTGGGCAAAGGACATGAACAGACACTTCTCAAAAGAAGATATTTATGCAGCCAAAAAACACATGAAAAAATGCTCATGATCACCAGCCATCAGAGAAATGCAAATCAAAACCACAATGAGATACCATCTTACACCAGTTAGAATGGCAATCATTAAAAAGTCAGGAAACAATAGGTGCTGGAGAGGATGTGGAGAAATAGGAACACTTTTACACTGTTGGTGGGACTGTAAACTAGTTCAACCATTGTGGAAGACAGTGTGGCGATTCCTCAGGGATCTAGAACTAGAAATACCATTTGACCCAGCCATCCCATTACTGGGTATATACCCAAAGGACTATAAATCATGCTGCCATAAAGACACATGCACACGTATGTTTATTGCAGCACTATTCACCATAGCAAAGACTTGGAACCCACCCAAATGTCCAACAATGACAGACTGGATTAAGAAAATGTGGCACATATATACCATGGAATACTATGCAGCCATAAAAAATGATGAGTTCATGTCCTTTGTAGGGACATGGATGAAATTGGAAATCATCATTCTCAGTAAACTATCGCAAGGACAAAAAACCAAACACCGCATGTTCTCACTCATAGGTGGGAATTGAACAATGAGAACACATGGACACAGGAAGGGGAACATCACACTCCGGGGACTGTTGTGGGGTGGGGCGAGGGGGGAGGGATAGCATTAGGAGATATACCTAATGCTAAATGATGAGTTAATGGGTGCAGCACACCAGCATGGCACATGTATACATATGTAACTAACCTGCACATTGCACGCATGTATCCTAAAACTTAAAGTATAATAATAATAAATAAAAGAAAAGAGAGAAAGAGAGTGAGAGATATTTCTCATGTCTCGTCTTATAAAAGCCCTAATCCCATCATGAAGGCTCCATCTTCATGACCTCATCTAAACCTTATCTCCCCCAAAGCTGCTACTTTCAAAAATTATCACATTAGTGGCTAAGGCCTCAGCATATGAATTTTATAGGAACACAATTCAGCCCAATGAGGGGTATCATGAGGACTACTTCCAAAATTTAAGATTTAATGCTATAAAAAATGTGACTTTATACTTTTTAATCATTATATATCTATTATTATATCAGGCAACTAGTTTTCCAAGCTCTCCCTAACCCTGTAGAGAGTATCAGCTTATTCATCATAAAGAGGATAGGGGACAAAGGAAACAATGTCAGTGCCTGCTAAACAACGTCGGCTAGATCTACAATCGACTAATTTAGAAAGAATTTTCAGAATATGTTATTGAAAAACAAAATACAAATGAAGTATATAATGAGCATTGCTTGTTTACTTGTTTGTTTTATGAAATAAGACCTAAAGAAAATCATGAGTTTGTGTTTCCATTTGTTTTTGAATTTGATTATATGAGATGAAATATTATGAAAGAATGAACAGCAGGTTATTAATATTGATTACCTGTTAAGTAATCAATATTAGACAAGTGGTTTAAGCAGAAGGGAAGTAAAGAATAAACAACAGAAAAATAAAAAGAAAGCAATATTTGCATATCAAATTTTGAGGATGTTCATAGGTAGAAACCAAAAACAACACAAGTAAGACATGAGCAACAAAGACAATGAAGTAATAAATAGACATTCTTATTCATAATGAGTGAAACAAATCCAGGTTGGAACACACAACACAGAAACCTGATACTATATGATGGTACCAGGACTATTCCTTTAGCCTCACTTTCAAAGAGGAATCATCATTTCCTCATGAGAGGAAACAGAGTCTGATAATAGGAAATATTGTGTAATACTTATATCTGTATGTAAGCATGTGTGATAAGTACAGTTTAAAAGTTTACTAATAGTCTGTCTTATTCTAAAAAGATTTAAAGTGATTTATCAAAAAGGTATACGATAAAGCAGGATAATTTAACATAAAAATGTAGTAGCAATAAGACAGTGGAAAATTTGAAGAAAAAATGGATTATGGGAGAGATTAGTGGATAAAATGCATACTATGAGATCTTTTAATGCTTTGTAATATTGGGTCATAAATTTGATTCTAAACTCTCTGGCATCAAAATTCCCCCATGAGAGCTGTGAGGGAAGCCCTGTTGATCAAGTATAGCTGAGTTTACTAATCTTACTGCAGTAAGGAAGAACACCACCTTAACAGAGCCTTAGTAGTGTCTCAGAAGGAAAACATTAGGGACAGGTATGTGTAGGAGTTTTGAAAATGGGGATAGGTAATTTTTGAGATGAGTATTGCATGTGAGACTGCCTTGTACTTGGTTTAGCACTATCTTTTTGCCATTTTTAAATTCTTAATTTATCTATCTTTGAACTTGTACTTTCTAAGTGAAGTGTAATGAGAGATGAGCACATTTGTGAGCAGAAAAGGTATACACAGTGTGTATATCTAGCTTCGTTGCATCTCCACTTGCAGAGATGTTCATGATGCCCTGTGAGTAAAGAATTCGTGTTGTATTAGTTCGTTTTCATGCTGCTGATAAAAACATACCCGAAACTGGAACAAAAAGAGGTTTAATTGGACTTATAGTTCCACAAGGCTGGGGAGGACTCATAATCATGGCAGGAGGTGAAAGGCACTTCTTATATGGCAGCGGCAAGAGAAAAACAAGGAAGAAGCAAAAGCAGAAACCCCTGATAAACCTATCAGATCTCGTGAGACTTATTCACTATCACCAGAATAGCTCGGGAAAGACCAGTCACAATGATTCAGTTACCTCCACCTGGGTGCCTCCCACAACGCGTGGGAATTCTGGGAGATACAATTCAAGTTGAGATTTGAGTGGGGACACAGCCAAACCGTATCATTCTGCCCCTGGCCCTACCAAATCTCATGTCCTCACATTTAAATTCCAATCGTGCCTTCCCAACTGTACCCCAAAGTCTTAACTCATTTCAGCGTTAACTCCAAAGTCCACAGTCCAAAGTCGCATCTGAGACAAGCCAAGTCCCTTCCACTTATGAGCCTGTACAATCAAAAGTAAGATAGTTACTTCCTAGGTACAATGCGGGTACAGGTATTGGGTAAATACAGCCTTTCCAAATGGGAGAAATTGGCCAAAACAAAGGGGTTACAGAACCCATGCAAGTCCAAAATCCATTGAGGAAGTCAAATCTTAAGGCTCCAAAAATGATCTCCTTTGACTCCAGGTTCACCTCCAGGTCATGCTGATGCAAGGGATGGGTTTCCATGGTCTTGGGCAGCTCCGCCCCTGTGGCTTTGCAGGGTGCAGCCTCCCTCCTGTCTGCTTTCACGAGCTGGCATTGAGTGTCTGCAGCTTTTCCAGGTGAACAGTGCAAGCTGTCTGTTGATCTACCATTCTGGGTTCTGGAGTACAGTGACCGTCTTCTCACAGTTCCACTAGGCAGTGCCCCAGTAGGGACTCTGGGTGGGGGTTTTAACCCCACATATCCTTTCCACATTGCCCTAGCAGAGATTTTCCACAAGGGCCTGCCCCTGCAGCAAACTTTTGCCTGGGAATCTAGGCATTTCCATACATCTTCTGAAATCTAGTCTGAAGTTCCCAAATCTCAATGCTTGACTTCTGTGCACCCACAGGCTTAACATCACCTGAAGTTGCCAAGGCTCGGGGCTTCCACCTTCTGAAGCCATAGCCCAAGCTGTACCTTGGCCCTTTTCAGCAATGGCTGGAGCATCTGGGACACAGGGCACCAAATCCCTAGGCTGCACACAGCGCAGAAACCCTGGGCCTGCCCAGGAAACCACTTTTTTCTGCTGTACTTCTGGGCCTGTGATGGGAGGGGCTGCTGTGAAGGTCTCTGCCATTGTCTCGAAACATTTCCCCATTGTCTTGGGAATTAACATTAGGTTCCTTGCTACTTATGCAAATTTCTGCAGCCAGCTTGAATTTCTCCTCAAAAAAAAAAAAAAAAGACAGAGAAAGAAAAAGGGTTTTTCTTTTCTACTGCATCATTAGGCTGCAAATTTTCTGAATTTTTATGCTCTGTTTCCCTTTTAAAATGCAGTGCTTTCGGCAGCACCCAATTCACCTTTTGAATGCTTTGCTGCTTAGAAATTTCTTCCACCAAATACTCTAAATCATGTCTCTCAAGCTCAAAGTTCCAAAAATCTCTAGGGCAGGGGCAAAATGCTGCTAGTCTCTTTGCAACATAAGTCACCTTTGCTCCAGTTCCCAACAAGTTTCTCATCTCCATCTGACACCAGTTCATATCACTATCAGCGTTTTTGTCAAAGCCATTCAATAAGTCCCTAGGAGGTTCCAAACTTTCCCACATTTTCCTGTCTTCTGAGCCCTCCAAACTGTTCCAACCTCTGCCTGTTACCCAGTTCCAAAGTCGCTTCTACATTTTTGGATATCTTTTCAGCAACGCCCCACTCTTCTGGTACCAATTTACTGTATTAGTTTGTTTTCACACTGCTGATAAAGACATACCCGAAACTGGGAACAAAAAGAGGTTTGATTGGACTTATAGTTCCACATGGCTGGGGAGGCCTCAGAATCACAGCGGGAGGCAAAAGGCACTTCTTACATGGTGGTGGCAAGAGAAAAATGAGGAAGAAGCAAAAGCGGAGATCCTTGATAAACCCATCAGATCTCATGAGACTTATTTATTCACTATCATGAGAATAGCATGAGAAAGACCAGACCCCGTGATTCAATTACCTGTGAATCCACAATGCCTGGAGTTCAGCAAAAAAGCAAGACAAAGCAAGCACATATTGTTTTAGGCCTACAACTGGGTAAGCAGGGATATTGACAGCTTCAATAGGCAACACTTTTGTTCAGCCAGAACTTATTTAAAATGCAGACGAAGAAGGAAATTGTATTTCAAAAAACATAAACAATGAAAGAAACCTATATCCATATATGTCTATATATATCCACATAGGTTCTATATACACAGTTATATCTATAGACCCATCACATCTATATATCCATCAAAGAAATCCATATTCATTCTTACTCCTATTATTTCTAAGTATCAACCAACTTCTTATGCTAAGAGGGAAAGATAGGGCAGCACATAGTTCCTTTTTTTTTCAGTTTCCCTTAGTCATCAGTAAGCTAAAGGTAGAAAGTATTGGTAGAATGTTTGCTCATGAAACTGAAATAAAAATGGTTAGTTTTATGCAGTATTTTTACTATTCTGGTAAGAATGGTGTACAGATGAATATTTGAGCTGCAAAACATAAATTGTGCATTTTGGTGATTCCACATAACAGTTAAGTGTCTTTAAAACTGGCATTTCACAATATAAAACTGAGTGGAAAAAATCATGCTAATGACTTAAAAGTTTAATATTTTAATGAAAAGCATTATTAAATAGCAAATAAAAAATACTATGGCATGTTAACAGATAGACAATGAAAGAAATAGAAAAATGCTGTATTTAGTATTTTTAATGTCATCTTGTCCTCACTTTTTGAAGAACGGGCCCCAAATTTCATTTTACACTGAGGTCTGCAAATTATGTATTTGACCCTGGTTTCAGAGTCATAAATGTGTAGGGATCTGTCAGAGTTTATGACATGAAAGTTTTGAATTGGTGGTAACATTAAAGTAAGGGTCTTGAAGTATGTCTTGATGAGAAAGCTGTTCATCAAAACAGTCAGAAAAAGCAAGCTGTTAGGCTTGAAATGTGAGCCAGTTTAGTTGGTTCTTAGTTCTGTTTTTCTGGTACACATATTTCCTGAAATGAAGCAAGCAGCTAAGGTATTTTTTTACTTTCTCACTATTGATGAACATAAGGATAGAAAACTATATTGCTTTAAATTCCTAATGATAATTTAGAGGGAAATGAAAATTTACAGGTTTTGCAGTGAGCATCCACAAAACAAAAATTTCTCTTTTGTGAATGTCTACTTTTACCCAGCAATAGTAATTTGAACACATGTACTCTCCATTTGTTTTTTCTGATACCAGATCATATTCAATTATCAAGCCATCTGTAAATGTTGGGGGCATTTTTTCAGTATAGTATCAGAGGACTCAACTTACAGTGAGCTGAAAGATAGAGGAAAAGTATAGAAAACATATGTAGGCTACCTTTCTGAGACTAACAGTGAAAAGATAGAAGGAAGCTAAATATTGGGGAGAAAGAAATAATCATTGAAAGAGAGGATTTCTAACAACTTAGGCCATGGTATTCAGTGGGTCTGCTCATCGATCCTTAACTTTCTAATGGTAAAGGAAATGTAAAAGGACACAGTGCAATACAGTCGTCTTTTGGGCACTATTTTTAAGTTTATTAATAGATGCTCAAGAGAAATGTTTCTTTGAATTTTCTGCTGCTGTTGTGGAAAACATTGTGTTAATCATTATATGTGTTTCTTTATGCCAATATCAATGTTTTCTTGATTATTACTGGATTCAGAAATTTCCTGAAGGCCTTAAGGCCCAGAAGTTTATTTTATATTTATTTGTGCCATTAATAGTGCTCTACATTCATTGGGGAAAAATACTGCAAGATGTTCCTACTGAAAAGAGGACAGTTTTAATTATTTTTTATATGTGATGTTTATGAAGTTACAGTAAACACATATTTCTTACTCCTGTTAATAGTTGGGCATTTTCTAGGGTTAAACCTGAGCAGAGAGTGAATCAGTCTTCCAGAAAATCAGACAGTGGCAGACTAACTCAGTTATGCAAATTCGTCAAATATGTGAAGAACTAAAATAGATTATACAGTGTTTACATAAAATTATGCACTAGAGCTGTATATATAATTAAAGAGATTACTTCAATATAGATGTGTGTATGTGATCTTCCTTTTGATTATCTCTGCATGAAATTTTTCTAAAAATCCATGTTTTATTGAGAAACATGAAGAATTTTACATCACACATGTTCTTTATATACTAGTGATTATACAAATAGCAAAGGAGAAAAATTGTGCTCAAATATTTCTCCCATAAATAATCATTAATTCCATTACATTATCAGTTATGCTTCTTGTGTCCTGTGTCTTTATTTTTTTAAATAAGCAGATACATGCAGTAGAATGAATATGTGTGTATATGTATGTGTGTGTTTGCATGTGTGTATACATACATAGATCCATCCATCCATACATGCATGTGTCCATATTGCGTGGATATACAACAGGTTATTCAAGCAATATTCTCTGTTGACATTACTTTGGTTTTCATTTTGTTTTTCTCTGAAAACATGATACCACATTAATTAACTTTATGCTGATTTCTTTCTTTTCATATTATTGGAATTTTATCTTCAAAGTAAATTCTTCTGTGCTAGGGTCATATTAAGTCTCTACATGCAATTCAACACCAAATGTTTTGTGATACTTTTGCTGTTTTGCCACAATTCAGATTAAACAACAAACATTAAAATTAGACTTACAAGTAATTCACATAATGGAATTGAAGGAGTGAAGACCCAAACAATTATCCTTGAAATTAAACAGAAGATATTTAAGAAGCTTAAGAATAGAAAAAGATATAATAAAGGTAGGACAATTAAAAAAAAAAGACAAAGAGCACTTAAAAATAAATGTTTAATAAAAATCAAAACTTGGTTGATGAGTTACATTACAGATTAGACAGATTT
Source organism: Gorilla gorilla gorilla (assembly GCF_029281585.2). NCBI lineage: Eukaryota > Metazoa > Chordata > Mammalia > Primates > Hominidae > Gorilla > Gorilla gorilla. Next base: position 63,406,024 of record NC_073239.2, read on the forward strand.
GAAAAAGTTGTGAGGAAACTAACTGGAAGACAGTCTTAAATAAATTAAGCAAACTTAATACATAGAGGCATAGAGACAAGAAATAAAAATAAGAGTCGAAAATACATGGAGAATGAAATAGATTTAACATGTACCTAAATATATTTCAAGATGGAGAAAGTAGATAAAGAGTTAATATTTGAAGAGATAATGGTTAAGAAATGTTAAGAACTGATGAAAAAATGATTTACAGTAGAATGAATAATAATAATATATATCTTGATATTTTGTGGCCAAATACTGAATACTTAAGAAGAGATGCTTAAAAGCTGTCAAGGGAAAGATAGTTTATCAACAAAGGCATAATGATTAGACTTCTCAACAGTCAGAATAAAGAAAAAAATAGGCCAGGTGTGGTGGCTCACACCTGCAATCCCAGCTCTTTGGGAGGACTAGGAGGATCACTTAAACCCAGGAGTTGGAGACAAGCCTGGCAATATAGTGAGACCTCATCTCTACAAAAAGTTAAAGTAATTAGCCAAGCGTGATGAGTAATGCCTATAGTCTAAGCTACCTGGAAGGCTGAGTTGGGAGGATTGGTTGAGCCTGGGAGGTCCAGGGTTCAATGATCCAAAATTGCACCAGGGCACTCCAGCCTGGGCGACACAGGAAGACACTGTCTTGAAAAAAGAGAAAAAATGTAAGACATTGAAATAGAGTCTTTTAAAAAATAATTTCAACTTTTATCTTAGAATCTTTTAAATACAAGAAAAATATCTATAAACCTTGAATTTTAAATTGAACTAAGCCATCATTCAAAAGTAAAAGCTAAATAATTTTATAGGCAACAGAAACTTAAGAGAGTTTATCACCTAGTTACTTTCACCGAGGGAATTTTGAAGTTCTGTACTTCATAAAGAAGGAAATACCTAGGAAGTAGGACTGAAATTTCAGGAATAGTGGGGGAAACTTGCCAAATATCTAGGTGTAGTTAAAGGGACATTGACTCTCTGTAAAAAAAAAAAAAAAAAAAAAAAAACAACAACAACAACAAAAAAAACAGAATTATGACTAATTTGAAACGTAAAAAAACAAAATGAGACCAAATTTCTAAATAATATGTCAGAGAAAACTAATCAGAATGAGGCTTAAGATGCTGGGTTCTGGTTCTCTTTAATAAGAATGGACCAGCCTGGGAAACATGGCAAAACATCATCTCAACAACAACAACAAAAATACAAAAAAAAATTAGCTAAGCATGTTGGCATGCACCTGTGGTCCCAGGTACCCAGGAGGCTGAGGTAGGAGGAGGATGAATTGAGCCTGGGGGTTCAAAGCTACAGAGAACAGTAATCACGCCACTGCACACCAGCCTGGGTGACAGAGTGAAACCCTGTATCCAAAAAAAAAAAAAAAAAGAATGGCAGGATTAAGGATTAAGTGTAGACCTTTTAGAAACAAGTACACATGTAAATACGTTAAGAGTAACACATAAAGTAGTAGAAATAAAAATTTTAAAGCAATCAAAGACAAAGGAAAGGAAGACTGAAATAATTTGACTATTCCAACTGAAGACAGAAAAGCAACGGCAAAGCAAAATAAATAGAAACCAGTATAAAAAAAGCAAGACAAAGCAAAATAAATAGAAAGTATAAAGTTGTTAGTCACTGACTAAAAGTAACTAATTTAGCATTTTATGAAACTACTATTTCAGGAGGTGGCTGGCAAGATGGCTAAAGATGAACAGCTCCAGTCTGCAGCTCCCAGTGAGATCAATGCAGAAGGTGGGTGATTTCTGCATTTGCAACTGAGGTACCTGGTTCATCTCACTGGGACTGGTCAGAGTGTGTGTGCGGCCCACGGAGGGCGAGCAGAAGCAGGGTGGGGCATCGCCTCACCCAGGAAGCGCAAGGGGTCTGGGAACTCCCTCCCCTAGCCTAGAGAAGCCATGACAGACTGTGCTGTGAGGAACTGTGCACTCTGGCCCAGACACTATGCTTTTCCCACAGTCTTTGCAACCCTCAGACCAGGAGATTCTCTTGGGTACCTACACAACCAGGACCCTGGGTTTCAAGCACAAAACTGGGTGGCCATTTGGTCAGATACCAAGCTAGCTGCAGAAGTTGTTTTTTTCATACCACAGTGGCGCCTGGAACGCTATCAAGACAGAACCATTCACTCCCCTGGGAAGGGGGCTGAAGCCAGGGAGGCAAGTGGTCTAGCTCAATGGATCCCACCCCCAGGGCGCCCAGCAAGCTAAGATCCACTGGCTTGAAGTTCTTGCTGCCAGCACAGCAGTCTGAAGTCGACCTGGGATGCTCGAGCTTGGCAGGGGGAGGGGCGTCCACCATTACTGAGGCTTCAGTAGGTGGTTTTTCCCCTCGCAGCCTAAACAAAACCCCAGGTGAGTTCGAACTGGGCAGAGTACATCACAGCTCACCAAAGCCGCTGTAGCCAGCCTGCCTCTCTAGATTCCCCCTCTCTGGGCAGGGCATCCATGAAAGAAAGGCAGCAGCCCCAGTCAGGGGCTTATAGATAAAACTCCCAACTCCCTGGGATAGAGCACCTGGGGGAAGGGCAGCTGTCGGCACAGCTTCAGCAGACTTAAACGTTCCTGCCGGCCAGCTCTGAAGAGAGCAGCAGATCTCTCAGGACAGCACTCAAGCTCTACTAAGGGACAGACTGCTTCCTCAAGTGGGTCCCTGACTCCCATGCCTCCTGATGGGGAGACACCTCCCAGCAGGGATCGACAGACACCTCATACAGGAGAGCTCTGGCTGGCATCTGGCAGATGCCCCTCTGTGACAGAGCTTCCAGAGGAAAGAACAAGCAGCAATCTTTGATTGCCTGGGTGATACCCAGGCAAACAGGGTCTGAAGTGGACCTCCAGCAAACTCCAGCAGACCAGCAGCAGACAGTATTGACCGTTAGAAGGAAAGCTAACAGAAAAAAATAACATCAACATCAACAAAAAGGATGTCCACACAAAAAACCCATCCGAAGGTCACCAACATCAAAGACCAAAGGTAGATAAATCCACAAAGATGAGGAAAAACCAGTGCAAAAAGGCTAAAAATTTCAAAAAACAGAATGCCTCTTCTCCTCCGAAAAATCACAACTCTTCGCCAGCAAGGGAACAAAACTGGATGGAGAATGAGTTTGACAAATTGACAGAAGTAGGCTTCAAAAGGTGGGTAATAACAAACTCCTCCAAGGTAAAGGAGCATGTTCTAACCCAAAGCAAGGAAGCTAAGAACCTTGAAAAAAGGTTAGAGGAATTGCTCACTGGAATAACCAGTTTAGAGAAGAACATAAATGCCTGGATGGAGCGGAGAAACACAGCATGAGAACTTCGTGAAGCATACACAAGTATCAATAGCTGAATCGATCAAGCAGAAGAAAGGTTATCACAGATTGAAGATCAACTTGATGAAATAAAGCATGAAGACAAGATTAGAGAGAAAAAGAATGAAAAGGAATGAACCAAGCCTCCAAGAAATATGGGACTATGTGAAAAGACCCAACTTACGTTTGATTGGTGTACCTGACAGTGACAGGGAGAATGGAACCAAGTTGGAAAACACTCTTCAGTATAATATCCACGAGAACTTTTCCAACCTAGCAAGATAGGCCAACATTCAAATTCGGGAAATACAGAAAACATCACAAAGATACTCCTCGAGAAGAGCAACCCAAGGAACATAATTGTCAGATTCACTAAGGTCGAAATGAAGAAAAAAATGTTAAAGGCAGCCAGAGAGAAACATTGGGTTACTCACAAAGGGAAGCCCATCAAACTAACAGTGGATCTCTCTGCAGAAACCTTACAAGCCGGAAGAGAGTGGGGGCCAATATTCAACACTCTTAAAGAAAAGAATTTTCGACCCAGAATTTCATATCCAGCCAAACCAAGCTTCATAAGCAAAGGAGAAATAAAATCCTTTACAGACAAGCAAATGCTGAGAGATTTTGTCACCACCAGGCCTACCTTACAAGACCTCCTGAAGGAAGCACTAAATATGGAAAGGAAAAATGGGTACCAGCCACTGCAAAAACATACCAAATTGTAAAGACCAAATCAACACCATGAAGAAACTGCATCAAATAATGGGCAAAATAAGCAGCTAGCTTCATAGTGACAGGATCCAATTCACACATAACAATATTAACCTTAAATGTAACTGTGCTAAAAGCCCCAGTTAAAAGACACAGACTGGCAAATGGATAAAGAGTCAAGACCCATCGGTGTGCTGTATTCAGGAGACACATCTTATGTGCAAAGATACATACAGGCTCAACACAAAGGGATGGAGGAATATTTACCAAGCAAATGGAAAGCAAAAAAAAAAAAAAAAAAAAACCAAGGGTTGCAATCCTAGTCTCTGATAAAACAGACTTTAAACCAGCAAAAATCTAAAAAGACAGACAAGGGTATTACATAATAGTAAAGGGATCAATGCAAACAGAAGAGCTAATTATCCTAAATATACGTACACCCAATATAGGAGCACCCAGATTCATAAAGCAAGTTCTTAGAGACCTACAGAGAGACTTAGACTCCCACAGAATAATAGTGGGAGACTTTGACACCCCACTGTCAATATTAGATCATCAAGACAGAAAATAAACAAGGATATTCAGGACTTGAACTCAGCTCTGTACCAAGTGGACCTAATAGAAATCTATAAAACTCTCCACCCCAAATAAACAGAATATGCATTCTTCTCAGTACCTCATCACACTTATTCTAAGATTGACCACATAAATGGAAGTAAAACACTCCTCAGCAAATGGAAAATAATGGAAATCATAACAAATAGTCTCTCAGACCACAGTGCAATCAAATTAGAACTCAGGATTAAGAAACTCAGTCAAAACCACACAGCTACATGGAAACTGTACAACCCACTCCTGATTGACTACTGGGTAAATAACAGAATTAAGGCAGAAATAAATAAGTTATTTGAAACCAGTGAGAACAAAGACACAACATACCAGAATCTGTGGGACACAGCAAAAGCAGTGTTTACAGGGAAATTTATAGCACTAAATGCCCACAGGAGAAAGCAGGAAAGATCTAAAACTGACACCCTAACCTCACAATTAAAAGAACTAGAGAAGCAAGGACAAATGATATCCTTTCTTCTGATTGATTGATTCGGCTATTGATACTTGTGTATGCATCATGAAGTCCTAGTGCTGTATTTTTAGTTCCCATAACAAACCCACAGGCATTATCATACTGAATGGGCAAAAGCAGAAAGCATTCCCTTTGAAAACCGACACAAGACAAGGATGTCCTGTCTCACCACTCCTATTCAACATACTATTGAAAGTTCTGGTCAGGAAAATCAGGCAAGAGAAAGTAATAATGGCTATTCAAATAGGAAGAGACGAAGTCAAATTGTCTCTGTTTGCAGATGACATGATTTCATACTTAGAAAACCCATCATCTCAGCCCAAAATCTCCTTAAGCTGATAAGCAACTTCAGTAAAGTCTCAGGATACAAAATCAATATGCAGAAATCACAAGCATTCCTATACACTAATAACAGACGAACAGAGAGCCAAATCACGAGTGAACTCCCATTCACAATTGCTACTAAGAGAATAAAATACCTAGGAACACAACTGACTAGGGATGTGAAGGACCTCTTCAAGGAGAACTACAAACCACTGCTCAAGGAAATAAGAGAAGACACAGACAAATGGCAAAACAATCCATGCTCATGGATAGGAAGAATCAATATCATGAAAATGGCCATACTGCCCAAAGTAATTTATAGATTCAATGTCATTCCCATCAAGCTACCATTGTCTTTCTTCACAGAATTAGTAAAAAACTACTTTAAATTTCACATGGAACCAAAAAAGAGACCGTATAGCCAATCCCATTACTGGGTATATACCCAAGCATAAAGAAGAAAGCTGGAGACATCATGCTACCTGACTTCAAACTATATTACAAGGCTACAGTAACCAAAACAGCATGGTACTGGTACCAAAACAAATATATAGACCAATGGAACAGAACCTCAGAAATAATGCCACACATCTACAACCATCTGATCTTTGACATACCTGAAAAAAAACACGCAATTGGGATAGGATTCCCTATTTAACAAATGGTGTTGGGAAAACTGGCTAGCCATAAGCAGAAAATTGAAATTGGACCCCTTCCTTACACTTTATACAAAAATTAACTCAAGATGGATTAAAGACTTAAATGTAAGACCTAAAACCATAAAAACCCTAGAAGAAAACCTACGCAATACTACTCAGGACATGGGCATGGGCAAAGACTTCATGATTAAACCACCAAAAGCAATGGCAACAAAAGCCAAAATTGACAAATGGGATCTAATTAAAGAGCTTCTGCACAGCAAAAGAAGCTATCATCAGAGTGAACAGGCAACCTACAGAATGGGAGAAAATGTTTCCATCGGACAAAGGGCTAATATCCAGAATCTACAAGGAACTTAAACAAATTTAGAAGAAAAGAACAAACAACCCCTTCAAAAAGTGGGTGAAGGATATGAACAGACACTTCTCAAAAGAAGACATTTATGCAGCCAACAAACATATGAGAAAAAGCTCATTATCACTGGTCATTAGAGAAATGCAAATCAAAACCACAATGAGATACCATCTCACGCCAGTTAGAATGGCGATCATTAAAAAGTCAGGAAACAACAGATGCTAGAGAGAATGTGAAGAAATAGGAACGCTTTTATGCTGTTGGTGGGAGTGTAAATTAGTTCAACCATTGTGGAAGACAGTGTGGCAATTCCTCAAGGATCTAGAATCAGAAATACCGTTTGACCAAGCAATCCCATTACTGGGTATACACCCAAAGGATTATAAATCATTCTACTATAAAGATACATGCATACATATGTTTATTGCAGCACTTTCACAATATCAAAGACTTGGAACCAACCCAAATGCCCATCAATGACAGACTGGATAAAGAAAATGTGGCACATACACATCATGGAATACTATGCAGCCATAAAAAGGAGAGTTCATGTCCTTTGCAGTGACGTGGATGAAACTGGAAACCATCATTCTCAGCAGGCTAACAGGAACAGGAAGCCAAACTCTGCGTGTTCTCACTCATAAGTGGGAGCTGAACAATGAGAACACATGGACACAGGGAGGGGAACATCACACACCAGGGCCTGTCAGGGGTGGGGGGCTCGGGGAGGGATAGCATTAGGAGAAGTACCTAATGTAGATGACCGGTTGATGGGTGCAGCAAACCACCATGGCACGTGTATACCTATGTAACAAACCTGCACGTTCTGCACATGTATCCCAGAACTTAAAGTATAATGAAAAAAATGCAACTTTATGTTTCAGCCTAATTTATCAAATTTCAAGTTGGCCAATTCTGATAGTTGTTAGTGTTTGAATTCAGTATGAAAATTCAGTAATAATGGAATTGTTCTTTGGGTAGTAGTCACAAATTAATGTCACCAAGAAATAAGCCACTTATAATATGAGTAAAATTAAGGTTTATTTAAGGCATCATAACAGAACATTCATCACAAAGTCAACATGTCTTTTATATATGTTGTATAACATGTCTTTTATACATGTCTTTTATACATGTGGGTAGGTGTCTATCTTGGTTAGTATTAAGAGTTCTCTTGATGATTTGCACAGATTTTTAGATTCCACAAAATATATAAGAATTGTTGCATTAGTTGCCTGGGGCTACCGTATCAAATTAGCACACACTTTGTGGCTTGAAAAAAACATAAAGTTTATTTTCTTACAGTTCTAGATTCCAGAATTCTGAAATCCAGCTGGATTGTTGTACTCCCCACAGGGAGTCTAGGACAGAATCTGTTTCTTGCCTCTGCCAGCTTCTAGTAGTTGCTAGCTTGCTTGTCCTAAGGCCAAACTCCAATTTTTGCCTTAAGCTTAATATCAACTTCTTTTCTGTGTCTGTTTATTCCTTTGTGGGTCTTTTGTAAGGACAATTGTCATTGGATTTAGGGCCTATCAAGATAATCCAGGATGATACATTCTTACTTTACTGCATCTGCAAAGACTCTTTTTCCAAGTAAGGTAATATTTGCAGGTTACATTAGAGGATTAGAACATATTTTTTTCAGAGCTACCAGTAAACCCATTACAGTAGTATCCTGGATTTCCCCTGAAGGATCTGAGGTGGTTCTTAGGGGCAAGAAAGATTATGATACAATTTGGTTTTAGTTTGATTCTACTTACGATAGCATGCTCATACATGGAGTAGGCAAACGATGCTTGCGAAAAACTGCTCCCTCTGTCCTCTGGTCTCCTGGTACATGGTGAATTTAGTTTCAAACGAGACAAGAAACTTGTACCAGGATATAAACTTTAATTGACAAAGTCTTTCTAGGAAGAAAATGTCAGCCAAACAAAATAGAGTGTTTAGAGATTAAGTAATTTACATTCTGGAATGAGTTTCCTGCCTTTTAGCAGGCTAGTAATGATTTACAGAGCAGAAGTTTGTATACCTTTGTTCTAGAGGGTTTTCATATTAGGCTTCTTTCTAGTTTTCCTGTTGTCTGAGAGATTGCAACTTTGTTTTGAGTAAAGGTGATTAAAAGTCCACATCTTTTACAGATATTTAACTTTCGAGGTTAATTTGTAGAAAAATTATAAGTTGTGATTTAATTTTTACTTGTTGGGAACATATACACCCTGAAGGCTTTGATTTTACCATAAAAAAATGTTGATCAGTTATACCTAACTTGACATTTTAAATTCAGTATTCCTTTCCCCTTTGGATTTGTCATCCCAAATCATCAACCCCCATCTTGTCTCTGTTGATTCTTAAATAAAACTAAAATTTTAACGTGATTATTATCTTTATTACAATTACTTTTAACAATTTGAAAATCATGCTTTTTATATTCCTTTTAATATGAATAAAATTGTCTAAGATTATCTGGCAACATTTGGCTATAAGCTCCCCCCTTTCAAATATTAGAGATATTTTTTATTAGCAGGTTTCTCAGCAAAGGGTTTGTATTTCACATTTCCGTAAGAATTACTTCATTCATTCATTAAGCCAGCATTTCTTGACACTGTGGATACAGGGCCTCCTTAGGCATATTTTACCCTTAAGAATTAACAGACTGATAATGGATATAAAGAAAAACACACATAGTTATAATAAAATTTGATACTGGATAGTTATAAATGTCATGAGAGGACATAGGAGGCATATCTAATTCAAGTGAAGGATCCAATATTTCCTAGGGGAGGTGACTTCTTGAGGTAGGTATGGAAGGAAAATTAGGAATCCATTCACTGCTGAATTCTCCTTAGCCACTATCTGTCACTCTAAAGGAATATTTATTATATTTGATAAAAAAGAGATAACATCGGCACCTCAGCTTTTTCTACTAAGATCTGGTATGAACTTTGGAACAGACATAGGGCAGCATGTATAGCTCCAGAAGCTAAATAAAGGAGCTGCTAGGTAATAGAAAGAAGATACTTTAGAGCAAGTGAAAAGACACCTCAGTAAGTCTTTACCTCTTTTATCATGTATCTTGGTATGTGAAGGCCATTATTCCCATAGTTTCATTTTTTAAAAAAATCTCAAGTGATGTTTATGACAGTGTGATTTAGACTGAAGTAGGTAACTTATAAACTAAGATACATCAAAACTAATTATGATCATTTTTGCTTCTTTTCCATTCTTTTGTGCATCTTGCCTTATGCATCACTCTTCAAGACACTGCCCCAACTTCTTCAGGTGGTTTTCTCCCTTACCAGGGTAAGCAATGAACTTAGCTTCGTCATATTAATAGGTTGTATTTCTGATATTTGAGAAGCAGCCATTTGACAAGATTAAGCTTGTTACAGGTAGTTAGACAGGCATGATCAGGGCAGGAGAGGGCTGTCCCCACCCACCCACCAGGAATGTCAGGCAATCAGGTGATGATTCAAGGATTGTCACATTGCCTCTCTAAAAATAATAATATTTGGTAGCTGACACCAGGGAGAGACAATCTCCCACTGATCCACAGCTGTTAATATTAAAGTGTTAATTGAATGCAGGCATCAGGGAGAAGCAAGAAGGGCTTCCAATAAAATCTCAGGTATTGGGTAAGTAAGCCCAAGCATGTTCATTAAGAGACAGAATTTTGGAGTATGAGCTTCCAGGGGCACTCCGCTGGAAAAGGGAAGAAAGCCTCAGATGGGCATGCATACGATTTCCTAAACACACTGCTCAGGCTCACTTCCCAAGGATAAGGAGTGCACTGCACATACAGGGAGCCCATTCTAAGGTAAGAATCACGGGAAAGGCAGGCAAGACACTGGAGGAGGGCCAGCCTATAAAGTTGTAGGATTAAGGTTAAACAGAGCACTTGCTCTTCAAATGGACCACTTGGCGCTCTCTCAAGTGCACTTTCCTTTCTTTCCCGTGCTAAAGCTTTTTAATAAACTTCCACTCCTGCTCTGAAACTTGGCCTCAGTCTCTTTTTCTGCCTTATGCCCCTCAGTCGAATTCTTTCTTCTGAAGTAGGCAAGAATTGAGATTTTTGCAGACCCAGATGGATTCACCACCAGAAACTCAAATACCTTCCACTAGTAACAAACTGGTGAAGGAAGAGTTGATAATCATAGTTTGGCAGGTTCACAAGCCAAGTGGCTTGAGTCTTGGTTTAGATAAAAGATGAGACTCTTCTTCTTTGACTCCTTAAAGTCTCATTTTTTGAGTCAGTTGAGTGGTGGGCTTTTCTCTGGTATTATCTTTGTGAATGTGCAAAGCAAGATTTGAAGCTAATCTCAAAATACCATACAACTTTTTGTTGTTGATGCTGTTATTGGCATAATGATTTACTGATTAAAAGGAGACTGTTGTTCAGGCGGCAGGACTGGCAACTCAGTATGTGGTTTGCTTATCAACCTGTGAACACAGAAATTTCTGCTCCTAGTAGGTAAGGATTTTATCTTTTCCTAATCATTAAAGATGTGTTTGCATTAGCATATGGAGTGAAATACAAAGGTTCTATCTTAAATAAATGAAACAATTTGTCACTGCATGTGGCAAGACTTCCTCCCTGTGATAATGAATACTTGTATAGGAGAGGAAACTGCAAAGAACTGGGAATTGAAATACAAAGAAGGGAGCTGAATCTTACCTTACTGAAAACAGAGCTTTTGTTTTTAAGTGTAAATCTACCATTTATTATATCCTCTGTTGAGATAAATGTATTATTCAATGTGTTTTAACTACGACCTTGAAAAATTACAAAGAAATGTATACTGCAAAAGAGAAAAAATTAATTAGGCTTAACACTAAAAGACTTTCTTTTGTTTAAATTATCTAAAGTAAAAAGAATTATTAAGCCTTTGTAAAATGAACTTTGACTCCTTTTCTAATTATCAAGTGAAAATTTCCATAACGAATTATTTGTTTTACAAAGATAAGTTTCCAAACCCGTAGTGCACTTGGAATAAGATTCATTAAATTACATAATTTTATGCTGAAACTACATCTTAGATTTATGGAAAGGAAATTTTCACAACTATTCCCATAAATAAATAGCATACAGTGTGAATAACCATACTTCGAAGGAATCTGATAAATGTAAAAATAGAACAACTGCCTTAATTTTACATTGTACAGAATCTTGCAAACCAACATGTAAGACTCTGAGACATTCATTATTGTTTATAAAATAATTGCAATGATAGAGTTTAAACGTTAAAATATATCTGCCATGAGAATTACAAATTATAGATTTATTATAAGAATAAAGTTTTATGTAATTGTGGGAGAGACTGGGGAGAAAAAAATCTAAGGGAGATTTGGGAGATCAGGGAAAAGTCACAAATCAGTCCTACTAAAATAACGATTTATGCAAAAAAGTCAGGAGTTGCAGGGGATTCTGGGAAGCCGGTAATGTAGAGCTGCCAAATAAAATGGAAACATCAGAGAAGTAAAGGGAAAATATTAGGGGAAATTGTTCACATTGCATAAATCCTGCTTTTAAAGGTCTTCAGCAGAACATCTGACTGTGGGCTTCAGTTTCTTTTCAGCCACAGGGCTGGCAGTGAGAAGAGCTGAACACAGAGTAACACAAAATGGAACCAACTCTTTTTGACTGTCACAGCATTCAGTTTAATCACCTTCAAAGAGTAATGGTAGCTGCTTAACTTCTGTCTTCTAAATGTGAAACAATTTCTTATTTTGGCTAACTCTAATCACAGTGACAGGAGGCAGTCATATGCCTAGGTAGATAGGGACAGGTCCTCAGTGAAACCCCACCTCCAAGGAAGACAGTTTAAAGCCTGAAAGCCAAGCTACAAGTCAAATCCACAGACTGGATTAAGAACCTGTCTTCCCATTTGGCAGGCTTTCCTCTGAGTGATCCCCACCCTTCGCCTCTTTTACAGATACCTACCCTTTCCTAATTGGTTTTCTATAGTCGTCCCCACCTTTGCACCATGTCTTCTGTTTAACCTTTTTTGCATACTCAAAGCCAATCAGCATGCACTCCCCATTCTGAGTCCATAAAATTCCTGGACGCAGCCACACTGGAGGAGAAACCCACCTGAGTGCAGGGGTGAGGAACCACGCCTGTGGCCCCTCTCCACTGAGAGCTGTTCCATCACTCAATAAAATTCTTCCCCGCCCTCCTCGCTCTTTGAACTGTCAGTGTATCCTCATTCTGCTTGGATGAGGGACAAGAGCGTGAGAACCACCAAATGCAAGTACAAGTTATACCACAGGCAGGCCAAGTCGGTGGGGTGCCTCCAGTGGCAGGCCTGGAGGCCTGGGTAGCCAGGGGGGTGTTGCTAATTGTGGAGGTCCCTGGTTGGCAAAGTGGCTGAGAAAAATCCTGCATCACTAGGCTGGAGGATATAAAATATGAAATTCCAGGCAACAGTTTTAACATAACTAAGTTGACAGAGTACATACTGCTACATAGTGGAATATAAATTATATAGACTTCTAAGTAATGCCTAAGAAAAATAATTGAGACAAGTGCATAGAAATTAATCTAGTAACAACCACATCAATTCTGCTTTTACCATTATAGAAAGTGTAAGTTATAGAAGACAGAAATGTGTATAACGGTAATAAATTAAAATTGCAGAGACTATTGGATTAAATTTAGTAGCATCTGAGAAAAAACTCAGATAACGGTAGGTAAACATGAATAAATTTACTTTGAGAATGAAAAGAACAATCTCATTGATGGTCTAATTGTTTTTGATATGGAAAAATATTAGGGTTAATAGAAAATAGAAACATTTTAAATTGTTAGCAAAATTGTTATAGAAATCTCTCCAAAAACATCTTACATAAACTTAGTGAGGTCATTCTGAATGGAAAATGAATGAGAGTAATATGAAGATTTCATCCATGCAAATCATATCTTCTTTTACATGGATGGACCTTCCTGTACGGGAATTCACTGGAACCTCAAAATCAGAATTTCAGGACAGTTTTGTCTTACGTGGGAACAGGGAGCAAAAGAAGGTAAGCAGAAAAAAAATAAGAGGTGACAAAATATTTTTATCTTGTTTCATCTTTTTTTCCCAACAATACATTTTTTTAAAATTTTAATCCTGCAGAACTTTATAGTAAACAACCATACACTTTTTACTCAGGTTGACAAATTGCTAAGAGTGTGCAGTTGTTTTGCCTATAAACAGATAGATGGATGAATACATACATGGATGGTTGGATGGATGGATGGATAGATAGAGATAAAGCGTGTTTAAAAGACTTTTTAGCTCCTCATATCAAAGGCAAAGTTGGTATCCCAACGGCTTGAATCTGGGGTGGTCTTTTGTCTTGCTTTGATCCATGGAATGCAGCAGAAGTGTCATCATGTGAGTCTTCAATCTAGGTCATGAACTCTTAGAAGCTACCACTGTCCTCCTATTGGAAATCTGCTATGATAGGAATATACTCCAGCTAACCTTCACAAAGTCCACGTAGACCATAATTAAGGTGCTCAAACCAATAGCCTACAAAGCACTAGGCATGTGAATATAGTGATCCCAGATCATCCACTCCCAGAAGAAATGTCAGGTGACTGACTCCATTATGATTGAGCTCAGGAAGATGAGCAGGATCATCCTTCTGAGCCTTTTCCTTATTGGCAGCCAGAAATTTGTGAGTTAATAATTGATTGTTACACTAAGCCATTAAGTTTGGGGTCATTTGGAATAGAAAAGTCTAAGCAATACAATCGATAAATGACTGCTTTAGCCGTTACTCAGTGAGTAACAGACCTAAAAATTCTTCATTGTTAAGTACTTCAGCATATAACTTCCAAGAATATATAATTTCAGTGTAATTTTCATACTCAAGTAAGTTAACTGATTAATATTATCTACTATACGTACTGAAGTTTTCTTAGTTCGGTAATGTTAGTTATATCATTTTCAGCTTTTATTTGGTATAATCAAGGATCAAAAATAAATTTATTAGTCATGCCTCTTTAATATCCTTTAATCTAAACGCATACCCTTATTCTTATAGTGTTTTCATTTTTTACAATCCTTGCCAATTTTTTTGCAGAATATTTCTCAATATAGATTTTTCAAATTATGTAGTTATGATTGGATGTAAGTAAAGCATTTTTGATAGATAAGACCTATATGATGCCATCTACTTCCCAGTGTATTACATTAAAAGGCACATGATTTCCGTTTATACCGAAATTGGTACAAAATTCATTATGCTAATTTCGATCATTGGGTTTAAGTGGTGTCTGATTTTATTACTTTTTTAGTACATCTTTATTTTTAATCACAGTAAGAAAGTCATTACCCATATCCAGGTCCCAGGTGAATCTACCCATGCTGTGTATATATGTATTCTTTTGATTCTTTATGATTTGAGGTACAGATCCAATTATACATTTTCTTAAATGGCTACTCAACTGATTTATACCATTTATTAAATATTATTATAGCATTGGCTTGATATTTCATCTTTATCACAAATTAAATATCCATATTACTGGGTGGGTCAGTCTATTTTGACTTTCTGTTTTGTGCCTCTCTCTCTACTCTTGAAGCAATATTGCTTAATATAGAAGCTCTAAGGCAATACAATCCAGTAGACTTTCGGAGATAATGGAAATGTTTCATAGCTGCATTGTGCAAAATGATAGCCACTTGAAATATGGCCAATATGACTGATAAACTGAATTTTTATTTTATTTACTTTTAGTTAATTTAAATTTTGACTTACAAAGACATTTGTGACTAGTGGCTACTGTACCAGAGAGTATACTATCAAGGGTGTTCTATATTTGTCAGGGGTCAACTGTCCTCATTGCTTTCATTTTTGATAGTTTTTCTAGAATTTATCAAATGTCCATTTTCCATATATAATTTAGAACTGACTGTTCCCTAATCTCAGATAAAGAATGTTGATATTTTATTGGCATTATATCAAAATATATAAATTAACTTAGAAAAAATTAGCATATGTGTTTCCATAGTAAACAATTTAACCTTGTCCAAAAAGAGGTCTGACCTTTGCCTTCAAATTCTAGGACATGACTTAGGGTGGCAGCACTGGGTCATGCAATATCAGGTTGAACTGCGGAGGGGATAGAGACTGAGGTCAACCTTCAATAAAAATTATGGACACCAAGACTCAGGTGAATTTCCTTGGCTGTCAATATTTAATGCCTATTGTAACATAGTGTTAATGTTGTACATGACTTTACTGGAAAAGGACAACTGAAAATTCTGTATTTGGAGCTTTCCTGGACTCTGCTTTGTGGGTCTCTTCCCTTAGCTGATTTCAGTGCATGCCCTTTCACTGTAATAAAAGATAACTATGAGTATTGACAGCTTTCTGTGAGTTTTGTGAGTCCTTCTATTCAATTATCAAAGCTGAAGGTAGTCTTGAGTACCCCAATACTTGCAATTGATGTGCGAAGTAAGGGTGGTCTTGAGGACCCCTAACTCTTCAGTTGGTGTCTGAATTAGAGTGATCATGTGGACTGTTTTCTAACCTCACAATATGACAATGCATTTCATCCAAAGAATGCATTTTCAGTTGCTTAAAGCTATTTTTATATGATTTGAGTTTTTTATGGCTTTTCTTATATAGATTTTGCACTTTTTTTTCTAATTTTATTCCTAAATTTTTTTTTTCTTTCTTTTATTTTTGGAATACTGCTAGTGTTAGAAGAGTTTTCCCTTCTGTCTTATCTCCTGACTAGTTTTTGTTTGAGTGTATGAAGGCTACTATGCTAATTGTATATTTGGTTACTTTGGGAATTATTTGCCTTGAGTTAGTTCTATGATTATCAAATATTTTTCAGGTATATTATTAGTTCTTGTGGAAATAGGGATAGTAGTTTTATCTTTTCCTAATTTCTGCCTCAAATTCTTATCTCTTTTCTAATTGTATTGGGTAAATTGAATAGACACACATGTAAAGTATCTATGAATTCCTATTTTTATTCTTTTTTTCAATCAAGGATGAGAGTTGCATTTTATGATTGTCTTTATATCAATGAATATGATGAAATATATTAATTTATATCATAATATAGAATTGTCCTTTCACTCTTGTATTCCTAGGGTAAAATCCTAGATGGTTTTTCTGTAAGAAATTCTCAATGTACTGCTCTAATATATGTGCTGATATTTTATTTTGGGTTTTTACACTGATATTTGTAAGTGAGATAGGTTAGCTTTCTTTCCATTTTCTTGTATCATTTTTTGTAAAATTTATCAAATATGGGTATCAGTGCTACATTTTAAATGTAAATTTGAGGTTTAATATGTAAATTTCAGGTTTTTCACCATTTTTTTTTTCTGGAACAATTTATATAACATTGGGATTCACTGGTGTTTGAAGTTTGGTATTGTAAAAACACCTGGACCTGGTAAATTGGTGAATTGTGTGTGTGTGCATGTGTGTGTGTGTGTGTGTGTGTGTGCATGCAAGAGAGAGAGATACCATTTAATAATAATTTACCTCTCCTCTGAAAGTTTACCTCTCTGAACTTTTAATGGCTATGGGTCAATTTTGGTAAACTGTATTTCCAGCCATGTTTCTTCCATTTTGTTTAACTTGTGCTGCACTTAGATGTGAGAAGAGTATTAAGTTTTTTAAATGTCCTGCTTCATTTGGAGCACATTTATCCCCATGAATGATTTGTTTAAATATTATGGCTTAATGTATGAATTTTAGGTTCAACATGAAATCTACCAGAGCTTGTATGTGAAGTTTTGTTCAAATTTCCCATGCCGTTCAAAGCCTAGTATTTACCTTCTGTGCTGTGTGAAGTCATTAATACAGACAGGCTGGGGGTTGGCTGAAGCTCCTTGGTAGCCTCAGACTTAGAAATTTTTTTACTTCTGACCTTGGAAATGTCTATTTATTTCTTTACTAGCTCAGTCATGTGCTAATAAAATAAAATAGATGATATATTTCATCAGAACTATTTTAGTAAAAACAATTTCAGTATGTGCAATCTGCCATAAAAATTTGATATAAAAGAATACAAATAACATCTTCCAGTTTATATTAAATAAAATAAATTCATATTGATTGTTTTTTCCCTATTAAATTAGCTGTTGTATTATAGCACTAGTGATCCATTGTCTTCATCTCTTTTCACTAACAGATAATTTTATATTGAAAATGCGTCTTAGGATTTCTCATTTATAAGTTCACTTATTTTTTAAATCAGTTAATACTGAGGTTTTACATTTGAAAACACATCCATATTAATGCAAATAATTCTATTAAATACCATAGGTTACTAAGATTATATAACATCTTTACCAAGATCATTAAATTTAAACTATTATTTGTTTATACAATTTCTACATCTAATTCTTCTCATTTGCAACACTCTCCATCTGCAGTTCATAACAAATAAGTAATATCTTAATATCTGCCTCTTCATGTTCCTTTCATAGAACATCATATAAATATTTGGTCTTCATGGCAGTCAATAAGTTTTACGGATCCTGCATATGTTATAGAAAGTTTTTAAAAAAATAGTTTTCTTGTAATTCCAGAAAAAAGGTTCTTGCTGTCAGTTCAAATGGAATAAATGCTAAGTAATTAATTCACTAATGGAAAGACCAACTCAAGGTCAACTATCTTCTCTGCTCTACCTAGAAATGTTACTGTGAGTAGAAGAAAAATTCTAAATAATGACTGGAAGTTATTTATCATAAATAATTGCTCTTGAATACAATACTAAAATCTGCATTAAAAATAAAATATTTTATATCTGTGCACAGAATATTCAGATGTCAAAAGGAGGCCAACTTCATAATAGGAAAACTTAAATTATAAGTAACTGTTAGAAAAATTGTTCATTGAATGCTTATTGCTTTATATATCAACATAGACATTTGACTATTTTCCAGTTTTAGTGAGGTATAACTGACAAATAAAAATTGTATATATTCAAGTTATACAACATGAGTTGATATATGTATACACTCTGAAGTGATTACCACAATTAAATTAATTAACATATATAATCAAACAATTACCCTTGTGTGTGTGTGTCTGTCTGAGTGTGTATAGCAAGGATCTTTCCCGAAGATTTACTATTGCAGAAATTTCAAATAAAGAATACATTATTATTAGCTAAAGTCACCATGCTATACATTAGAATATTATATTTTATTCATCTTATAACTGAATTTTTGTACCCTTTTGACCAGTAGCTCCCCTTTTTCCCTAACCCCCAGCCTCTGACAAACACCATTCTATTCTGATTCTATAAGTTTAATTTTTTTTAGTTTTCACGTACAAGTAAGGTCATACAGTATCTTTTTGTGGCTGGCTCATTTTACTTAGTATAATGATCCAGATGGTTGCAAATGGCAGGATTTCCTTCTTTTTATAGTTTAATAATATTCCACTGTATATACACACCACATTTTCTTTTTCCATTTATTCATTGGCAGACACTTAGGTTGTTCCCAGTCTTAGCTATTGTGAATAATGCTACAACAAATTAGGTGTACAAATATGTCTTTGAGATACTGATTTCATGTCGTTTGAATATGTATTCAAAATTGGAATTGCTAGATGTGGTAGTTCTATTTTTAATTTTTAGGTACCTCCATAATGTTTTACACAATGACTTTACCAATTTACATTTCCAGCAATGGTGTGTGAGGGTTCCCTTTTCTCCACGTCCTTAACATTTGTTTTCTTGTCTTTTCGATAATAGCTAGATAATAGATTTCTAATAGATAATAGATAGATAGAGGCAACATCTCATTGTGGTTTAGATTTGCATTTCCAAATAGTGATGTTAGCCCTTTTTCATATACTTGTTGGCCATTTTAATGACTTTGTTGAAAAGATGTCTATTTAGGTCATTTGCCCATTTAAAATCAGGTTATTTGAGGTTTTTGTTTATGTGTTTTCTTGTTGTTGTTGTTATTGAGCTGTATGAGTTCTTTATATATTTTGAATATTAAAAGCAAAAATAAAAGAAGGGGATTGAAAATGAAGAGCATCTGCACAGCAAAGGAAGCAATCAACAACAGGCAAACCAAGGAATGGGATAAAATATTTTCAAAACGCATATTTGATAAAGGGTTAATATCCAAAATATATTACTTACTCATAGGCATTTTGGTTTCAATTTAATTCTTTTTCATTTGACACTTTTTTCTTAAATCTTAGTATGTCTTTCTTAATCATATCTATCTATCTGTATATATATCTCATCACACACACACACACACACACACACACACACACACACACATATATATATATGTACACACATACCCATATGTATGTTTCTAACTGCCAGGAAACTCTAATGCAATGTATTATCACAACAGGTTGCCTAAAAAATGGTCAGTGACAAATTTCTAAAGAGTATTTGCTCTAAAGAGAATCTCAGCAAGAGATAGTAAACTAAAGCCTTTTTAAAATGTAATAATTTAAGATAGTCTATACATATAAGCATTTATAAAGATAATATATTGAAAAAAATCACAAAACACAAAAGTATATAGAAAATTGTATAAAATTCACTGTAATTCTATTACCCAAGAGACATGACAAATGTGTTGCTACAGTTGCTTTTTATTTGTAACATATCTGAATGTGTATTTTTTAAAGTAGCAACATTACTGAATATATTTTTAAACTATGAAATTTTTTCTCTTTTACATTGTACTAGGAATATTTTTTCATAATAATATACTTTTAAAAAACCTATTCTTTAAAGACTAGACAAATGGTTTGCCACCTATTTAATCAATGCAGTTATTCTATTTTGGGAAATGTCAGTTGCTTACAATTTACTATTATAAAAAATACCACATTGATATACATGATATCAAAATTTTCCTGAATAATTTATTATTTATAAAGATTGAATTACTGAATCAGGGTACATGTTTTTCATAAGGAGTATATAAATTTAATATTCCACTAATTTAATGTAAATTAGTCTATTAAGTAGGTATAAATGATATATTTCTTTGGATTTTGCATTTCTTTCTTTTATTCCAAGTAAATGTGAATATTTTTATGGGCTAATTACAATTTTATCTTTAGTATCAGGGTGTTAAAAATTCAATATTTTGGGATAGAGATAAAATCTACATAGAATTAAATGCATAAAATATTGAGTTTTAATATATGTATGTACTCAAACACCATCAAAATCAAGGCATAAAACAATTCCATTACCTCAGAAAGTTCTCTTGTGTCTCCTTTCCAACAACCACAGAAACCACTTTTTTAAATTATATCACAACAGATTAGGTTAACCTCCACCCAAACTTTATATAAATGGGTTCATATCTATTTTTAGTGTCTAGCTTTCTTTATTCAACAAAATATTTTTGAGTCTTTCCATGGTGTAAATGCTGCATGTATCAGTAATGCATTTTTATTTATTAATTTATATATATTATTGGTATTTAACTGCATGACTAAAATGTTAGTTTATCTATCTCTGGTTGGTAAATGATTACACTGATTCCAGTTTTATTCTGTTTTGAAAAAAGTATACAAACATTTTATACACTTTTTTGTGAATATATACATTTTAGTTTCTTTGGATAAATACTGAGCGGTCATATTGCTGGGTCTTAGTTTATTAGAAATTGAAAACTCTTTTTCAAATTGATTGTATGATGTAAAATGCTATTAGTAATGTAAGAGGTGTTCTTCCACATCCTTGCCAACATTTAGTGCTGTCTTTTTTTATATTAGTCATTTTAGGTGTTCTGGTATCTCACTGTGATTTTAAATTATATTTTCCTAACTAATAATGATGTAATGATATGGAGAAGATTTCATATCTAATGACCATAAAGTGTGTTTATTTATGATGATTTGTATATCATCCTTATGGAATACTTGTTCAGATGTTTTGCCTGTTTTTATTTTTTATTTTTATAAATTTTTAATAACTTTATTCTTGATTCACCTTTTATCAGATGTGTCTCACAAATAAATTTCTATGAATTTGTGACTTCATTTTTTAACTATCTTTTAATGAGTTCCTTTTATTTTGTATAAATTCTGTCATTAATTTTATTTTATGTTTAGTAAATTTTGTGTCCATAGATGTAGTAATTTATTTTTAACTTAATTTTACTGTGGCAAGAAAATATATACTATAATATTTCAGTGTTTTGAAATGGTTCAGAAATATTTTATGGCTCTATCTTCATTAACATTTTCATATGCACTTGAAAAAAATGTGTATTCTTCATGTTTGATGAAGTACTCTATATGTCTATTAGAGCACCCAAGACAAGCTACCAAGTAACCAACTCATGATTCCACTAACCATGTAAAAGCCTGGTGCCCACTTATCACAGGGGGAGAACCTTAGCCAAGCAACAGGCTGACCAGCCTCATGCTTCCCTGAAGTATGGGCTGGACTACACTCCACCCCCAGAAAAGTATAACCAAAATAGATGGATCAGCCACACAAACCTCTGCAGCCTAAGCTACTGAAGCATGCACATGTATCACTGACAGTAACTATAGCTGAAGAAACAGCACAAAACTGCACTATGGCACTGACCCAAAATGAAGTCAACCATTGGTTTTACCCTACCCAACCAACAATCAAGGACACATCTTCAGGTAAAAGTCTTTTCCCACAAAAACTACTCTACAAAATTGGAAGATATGACTATTCTGCCAAATATATGGATACAAGAAACATAAAAATGCAAGGAAGTATGACACCACTAAAGAAGCACAATAATTCTCTGTTAACTGAGAATTATACCAGTTCTTCTTTGGGAAGAAATGGAAATTTATGAATTGCCTGAAAAGGAATTCAAAATAATAGTATTAAGAAAACTCAGAAAAATATGAGAGTATGCAGATGGACAATTTAACAAATTCTGGAAAACAACTTATCATCTGAATAAACAATTCAAAATGAGATAGATATTAAAAAAGAACCAAACTGAAATCTTGAAGCTGAAGAACTCAATGAATAAAATTCTTTAAAATAATCCAGTCATATATAAAAAATAATACAATAGAATAAAGAAAGTCTGTTGGACTATGGGACACCATTAAGAGAAAAAAATTTTTTAATAGAGTTTCAAGACGAGATGGGAAAAGGCTTGGAAAACCTATTTAACGATATAGTATCTGAAAACTTCACAAGTCTTGGAAGACATATGGACAACTAAATTCAGGAAGCCAAAGATTCCAAATAGTTTCAAACTAAAATGATCCTTTCTGAGGCACATTATAGTCAAACTGAAAAGTCAAAGACAGGGAATTCTAAAAATCTTAAAGAATAGCATCAAGTTGCATACACGGGTGTGCCTATTAGAAGAATCTTCTCACAGAAGATTTCTCTCAGGATTCGACAGATCATCTAGGCAGAAAACCAACAAAAAACATAAGATTTAATCTGCAGTATAAAAAAAGGACCTAAAAAACATGTACAGAACATTCCATCCAGCAACAGCAGAATACGCATTCTTCTCATTGGTGCCTGGAACGTCTCTCAGGATAAACCACCTACTAGCCCAAAAAAATAAAGTATTAATAAATTTAAGAAAAATTAAAATATATCAAGTATTTTTGTGACCAAAATAAAATAAACCTGGAAATCAATAACAAAAACTTTGAATACTGCACAAATACATAAAAATTAAACAACCTCTCCTGAACAACAATGTGTCAAGGAAGAAATTAATAAGGAAGTAAATAAATTTATTGAAACAAAAACAGAAATACAACATGCTAAAACCTATGGAATACAACAAAAGTAGTACTAAGAGTGAGGTTTATACCAATAAAGACCTACATCAAAAATTTAGAGAGGTTTTAAACAACCTGATGATGCAACTCAATACACTAGAAAAGTGAAAACAAACCAAACTGCAAATTAGTAAAAGGAAAGAAATAATAAAAGAGCTGAAATAAGTAACATAAAGACAAAAATAATATAATCAAATAAATTTGTTTTTTGAAAAGATAAATAAAATCAACAAGCTATTAGACTACGTAAGGAAAGAATAAAGAAAGAAAAACCAAATAAATAAAACCTAAAATGAAATATGAGACATTACAGCAGATACGACAGAACTGCAAGGGATCATTACAGATGATTATGAACAACTATATGCTAAATAAAAATGGAAAACCCAGATGGAATTTATAAATTTCTGGACACATACATCCTACCAAGATTGAACCTGGAAGAAATAGACAACTTGAACAGACCGGTAATGACTAATAAGATTGAATCAGTAAAAAAGAAAAGAGCATTCTAACAAAGAAAAGCCTGGGACAAGATGACATTATTGGCAAATTCTACCTACCATTTAGAGAAAAATTAATAATATTTTTGAAATTATTTCAAAATATTGAAGTATGGAGAATTCTTCCTAACTCATTCTATGTGACAAGCATTATCCCGATACCAAAACCAGGAAAGGACACTCCAACAGCAACAACAATAACAATGAGAAAAAACCTACAGGTCAGTATTTCTGATGAATATAGGGTGCAGATATCCTCAAGAAAATACCAACAAACTAAATCCATAAGCACATAAAAAAGATTATACACCATGATCAAGTTGGACTTTCCTAGGGATGCAAGAATGATCCAGTATACACGAATCAATAATGTGATATATCATATCAACAGAATAAGGAATAAAAATCATGTAATCCTTTCAATAGATGCAGAAAAACCATTTGATAAAATTCAGCATTTCTTCATGATAAAAACATTCAACAAATTAGCTTTAGAAGAAACATACCTAAATGCAATAAAGGCCATATATGACAAGTTCACAGCCAACATCATAATGAATGGGGAAAAGGTGAAAGCTTTTGCTCTAAGAACTAGAACAAAACAAGGATGACCACTTTTTCCACTCTTATTCAACATAATACTGAAAGTCCCAACCAGGGCAATCAGGAAAGAGAAAGAAATAGAACATATTGAAATTGGAAAAAAGAAAGTAAATTGTCTCTGTTTGCAGATGACATGATCATATAATAGAAAAATCTAAAGGAGCCATCAAAAATCTCTTGGGTCCAACAAATGAATTCAGTAAATTTGCAAGATGTGAAATCAATGTATAAAAATCAGTACCATTTCTATATACCAACAATGAACCAGTGGACAAAAGTATCAGGAAAGCAATGCCATATATAATAGCAACAAAATAAATAAAAAATGTAGGAAGAAATTTTCCAAGGAGATGAGAGATTTCTACAATGAAAACTATAAAATATTGAGTTTAAAAGTTGAAGAGCGCACACACACAAAAATAGAAAGACATCCTATGTTTATGGATTGGAAGCATAAGTTTTGTTAAAATGACCATACTACCCAAGATGATCTATAGATTCAATGCAATCCCTGTAAAAATACCAAAGACATTCTTCACTGAAATAGAAAAAAAAAATCCTAAAATTTATATGGAACCAGAAAATACCCTAAGTAGCCAAAGCAATATTGAACAACAACAACAAAAAAAAACATAGTTAGAGGCATCACATTACCTGACTTCAAATTATGCTACAAAGCTATAGTAGTCAAAACAGCATGGCATTGGCATGAAAACAGAAGTGTAGACCAATGGAACAGAATAGAGAACCCAGAAACACTTCCACATTTTATAGCCAGCTGCTATTCAATAAAGGTGCCAAAAACACTGGGGAAAGGACAGTCTCTTGGATAAATGGTGTTGGGAAACCTGGATATCCATATGCAGAAGAACAAATCTATTCCTCTATTTCTTACCATACACAAAACCAATTCAAAATAAATTAAATACCTAAAAGAAAGACTTTGAAACTGTGGAACTACTAGAATAAAACATAAGTGAACTGCTTTAAAATATTGATCTTAGCAAGGATTTTATGGTTAAGACCTCAAAACCACAGGTAACAAAAGCAAAAATAGTGGGATTATAGCAAATTAAAAATGTTCTACAGAACAAAAGAAACAATCAATAGAGCTAAGAGACAACCTGAAGGATGGGAGAAAATATTTGCAACTATTCATCTGATAATTGATTAATATCCCATGTAGGTAACTCAAACAACTCAACAGCAAAAAAGTAAAAATAAAAATTGATCAAAAATGTTCAAATGATCTGAGTAGACGTTTCTCAGAGGAAAACATACAAATGGCCAACTACATGAAAACATGTTTAACATCACTAATTATTGAAAGAAAACAAATCAAAACCACAAGGAGATATCATCTCACTCTGGTTAGAATGGCTATTAGTTTAAAAAAATAGTGATGAGGATGCAGAGAAAAAGGAACTCTTATACATGATAGATGGGAATACAAATTCGTATGGATGTTCCTCAAAAAGATAAAAATATAATTGCCATATGATCCTCCAATCCTATTATTGGGTATATATGCCAAGGAAAAGAGATTTGTTTGTCAAAGAGATATCTGCACTCCCATGTTTATTACAGCAGTATCCACAGTAGCCAAGATATGCAGTCAACCTAGTGTTCATCAACACATGAATGGATTAAAAAATGTGGCATGTATACCATTCAGCCATAAAAAGAATGAAGTCTTGTCATTTGCAGCAACATGGATGGGCCTGGAGAACGTTATGTTCAGTGAAATAAGTCAGGCATGGAAAGATCAATACCACATGTTCTCAGTCCTACGTAGAAACTTAAAAGTTGATCTCATAGAACTAGAGAGCAAAATAGTGGTTACTAGTGGCTGAGAAGAGTGTTTAGGAAGGTTGGTTATGGATACAAAATTATAGCTAAGTTGGGGGAATAGTTCAAGTGTTCTATAGCACTGTAGAGTGAATATAGTACACAATAATTATTTTATTTTTTCAAATAGCTAGAAGAGAGGATTTTGGATGTTCCCAACACAAAGTTTTGAGGTGACAGGTATGCTAATTACCCTAATTTGATCATTACTCATTGTATACATGTATCAAAATATCACATTGTACCCCATCAATATTCACAATTATGTGTCACTTTAAAAATATTTATTTAAAAAAATTTAAAATATTTATTAGGCCAAGGTGTGTGATGGTATTATTCAAAACTATAAACTTATTAATTTTATTTTCTATTCTATTAATTACTAAAATATGGGTATTAAAATATCTAGGTATGACTACATATTGTCTATGTATCTTATCAGTTCTGTTGGTGTTCTCTTGACGTATTTTGAAGCTTTACTATTGGGAGTATGCACATTTATGGTTATTGTGTCTTCTTTTTTTAAAATTACTCTTTATAAAATTGTTTTCTTTATCTCTAATTATCTTCCTGTCTTGAAAATTCACTTGTTTTTGTTGAAACAGTCCAGCTTTCATGTGATTATTGTTTACATTATATATCTTTTATTCATAATTTTACTTTCCACCTAAGACTTTATCTTTAAAGTACATGGACTATAGTCACCATATAACTGTTGAGCTCTTTTTTAAAAGTCCGGTCTCAAAATGTCTAACATTTAGTAGCGTGTTTAGCCCATTTACATTAAATATAGTTGTTGATATCGTTGGATTTGTTTCCACCATTCTGTTATTTGTTTAGTATTTATCTCTGTATACTTTGCATTCTTCTGTTTCTCTTTTTCTGCTTTACCTTGGGTAAGTGGAATGCTTCTTTTAAGATTCAAGTTTAATGTTTATATTTTATTTTGCATTTTTAGAGGATCCTCCTTGAACTGTACTGTTCATTACAGTAGCTTATATGTACCTATATGTATCTATTTAAATTTCAAATTTAATTAACTGAACTTAATATAATGATTTGTCTATCACTTTCCTAGAGATAGAAATAACATAATCAAATTTGCATTTTAGAAAATAATTCACATTGAGAATGTTATAAAGGATGGACTCAAGGCAGGAACACACAGAGGATATGAAAATGAAAACAGGAATATAGAATGAGAGGATTTCAGAAAAATACATTATTATTAAATAAGCTAATATAATGAGGGTCTGAATTAGAGAAATGGCAATGAGTTTAGAATGGATTCTAGAGATACTTAGCAATAGAAGCAATGGGAATTACTGAATAGTGTTAGTGAAAGGCTCGTGAAAGAAAACAATGTCAAAGATGAGATTTGTAATTAGATAGATTGTTCTTTTTTTAATGTTTTGACAAGCATCAGGAATACAGAAGGAGGAGACAATTTTAAAGTGAGGTGAGTAAAAAAAAGAAATTAATTTTGAACTTAAAATTGCATGCCTATGGCTTTTGGATGTGTCCAATAGGAAGGATGGAAGAGCAATATATTTTAATTTTGTGCAGTTATTAAAATAACATCAAAGTCTCTAAAATTATACATCTCAGTACAGAAATTTATAAAATAGAAGCAAATAGGACAGTCTAATGGAATATAAAAATAATGAAATGGCATCTCACTGATTGTCTGATCATTCTCTCTTTTTGGAAATAAAGATTCCCAAACTACCTAATGCTGATTTCATTACTATTTTGTTATTTCAGAGTCTTCTGTTTCTGTTTTGGGTAGCCCTTTTCCTTTCCCAGCTCCCCACTGCATTCAGTGAAAAGGGCTCTCAAGTTCACCTGTCAAATTCAATTAACTGCTGTAAGCTGTCCATGGTGACACTTGCTATAATTAATTGAGAAAACCAGCATAAATGCACCCTTCAGAGTACTCTGTAATTGAGTGTGAAGTCTCATGAGATCTCTTCCTCAATTCCAAGTGCATGGAGGTTTTGGATGGTATGTGGGTTGTGCTATAGAAACCATTTATAAACAAGTTGTATGTGTGTTGCCCAAACTTCCAAATACCAACAGGTTTGCACTCAGGAATCATGGTTTGAGAACACTGAGAGTTTTCTGTGTAAACAGGCAGTTTTAACTTCTTTCTTTGCTTATTTATCTGAATAGGTATTTCAAATTTTTCCCTTCTTTTTACTCTCACCTATCTATAAAAGAAAATTATTTCAATCTTCTGTAATATAATGACCATTGAATTGAACCATGTTTAATTCTAGGTGATAATTACATAATACTTTAATAAAAATAATATTTTCTTTCAAAAATAGCAAGCAACATTTTCAAATTACTTTCCTCATTGTCCACAAAATTTGATATATTTTCTTTTTTTTTTTTTTTTTTTTTTTTTTTTGAGACAGAATCTCGCTCTGTCTCCCAGGCTGGACGGCTCACTGCAACCTCTGCCTCCCCGGTTCAAGCAACTCTCCTGTCTCAGCCTCCTTAGTAGCTGGGACTACAGGCGTCTGCCACCACGCCTGGCTAATTTTTGTATTTTTAGTAGAGACGGGGTTTCACCATAGTGGCCAAGCTGGTCTCGAACTCCTGACCTTGTGATCCACCCGCCTTGGCCTCCCAAAGTGCTGGGATTACAGGCGTGAGCCACCCCACCCAGTCGATATATTTTCATAGTGGTCAGATTCATTAACACAACTTCTCGAAAGAGAAAATATTAAAATGTGCAGAAATAGTTTAAAATGCCATTAAAATTTAGGATTTCATGCTATTTTCTAAATAAGCATTAAGCAATATAACTTTGTCTCTGTAACAGAATTTGCAAAGCTTTCTTGGAGTGCCAGTGTGACAATTCTAATTAAAAGTTAAATTGATCACTACTAGATGGTAGCCTAGGCAGGGATTATTGGTCCATATTGCTAATTCCTAAGTTTGTGTTGGGACAATAAGATAATACATGTGTTATAATTATCAGTTCTAGGCATAGAAAGGGCATTTAGTAAATACTAGTCATTATTTTTATTTTTAAATTAACATTTAATAAATATTTACTGTGTATCAGTCATGGTATTAGGTAATCTAAAAATTGATTTGTTAATCAGTTCTTTTAAATTTTTCAATTCTGAATTTTTACTAAACTGATTATTTTTATAGTCCATAGATTATATAGAAATATATTTAATTTTATAAATTTTAGCACAATTATTTTTAACAAAAAATTGATACTTAATTATAAGTATACTCTATCAATGTAAATAAAATACTAAGGCCTTAACATATTTTTTGCTATTTTTTTACTTCAACATTTTCACACCATTTTTAGATTGTGAAAGCTCTACATAAAGATATTATCCACAGTTACTTAAAACATTCATTTCAAAGTCTCATGATATCAATGATCATAAGTTATATTTCATGTAGTGTACCAAAAAAACCCCACACAACTCATAGAATAAAAACTACTTACCAGACTCTGTAGAAGATACAATGCATGACCTTTTCCTTAAATATTTAAATACTTTTTTAAATATCTCCCCTGCATTTTAATAATTTGACCTTAGGTATTTTAATTTTACAAATGTAGATGTGCATAAAGACATTAAAAGTCTTATAATCAATTAGATATAAAAGATAAGATAAAAATTGAATTCAGTGTATTGTCATATTTTAAATTAAGACTTTATTTTTAAAATAAAAATAATATACATAGGTTGTAAGGAATATAAATCATTCTATTATAGAGACACATGCATGTGTGTGTTCATTGCAACACTAGTCACAGTAGCAAAGACATAGAATCAACTAAATGCCCATCAATTATAGACTGGATAAATAAATGCAGTATATATATATATATGTCATGAAATACTATGCAGCCATAAAAAAGAATGATATTATGTCTATTTAGGTACATGGATAGAGCTGGAGGCCATAATCCTTAGCAAACTAATGCAGGAACAGAAAACCAAATACCACGTGTTCTCAATTATAAGCGGGAGCTAAATAATGAGAACACATGCACACATAGAGGGGAACAGCAAACACTAGGGCCTATTGGAAGGTGGAACCTAGAAACTGGGAAGTGGAAGAGGATCAGGAAAAATAACTAATGGATAGTAGGCTTAACACCTGGGTGATGAAATAATCTATACAACAAACCCCCATGACACATGTTTACCTGTGTGACTAGCCTGCCTTTGTATCCCTGAACTTAAAATAAAAGTTAAAAAAAATAGGTTTTTCTCTTAGCAATGATGTATCTAAGCCAACGGATTAATTTACAATGAGAATCAATACCGCCATGATGACCACACACTCAGTGTCTGGGATCGGTGCATACTGTTTCTATAAGGCAGACTGGCACATAGTTTAGAATAACAAATGAAGATTGCTGGGGAGAGTATGACTTGCTGAGTTAGTTTTAAAAATTATTTTTTAAAATTAGGCTACTGATGCTTTAAAATGTACACAATTGTATGATTTCTTTACGGTGATTTTTAATGCATAATGCATTAATGTGTTGATTTCACAATTCAGTCTCTGAGAGCAACATTCATATTCCTAAATTCTTAGGACTATAGCTCACGTTAACATCAAGATAAGGATAACAGTGTTTCTGTTTACTCTTTTTGTTTGTTTTATTCTGCCTGCTAATTCTCATCAGTTCCACTCTCCTTTAACTATGACAGTAGTTGAATATATTTTAATATCTACAGAAAATTTTAATTTTTACTCTTCTATTCAAAACTATTTAGTTATTTTTGCCTCTTTCTTATTCAACAATAATTTCAGAAGTACTTGTGTTTTTAAATTTTCAAAAGGGACATTTAAAAATTATTATTGTAAGGCCAGGCGCGGTGGTTCACACTTGTAATCCCAGCACTTCTGGAGGCCGAGGCGGGCAGATCACGAGGTCGGGAGATTGAGACCATCCTGGCTAACACGGTGAAACCCCGTCTCTATTAAAAATACAAAAAATTAGCCGGGCATGGTAGCGGGTGCCTGTAGGCCCAGCTACTCGGGAGGCTGAGGCAGAAGAATGTCATGAACCCGGGAGGCGAAGCTTGCAGTGAGCCGAGATCGCATCACTGCACTCCAGCCTGGGTGACAGAGTGAGACTCCGTCTCAAAAAAAAAAAGAAAAAAAAAAGATTATTATTGTAGTTAAATGAATTACATAAATATTAGAATAACTGAAATGTTTAGACCTTCAGGCCATATCATTCACAAACACGATTTGCTTCTTCATTGACTCAAGGTTTTTATATTAATAAATTTTTATTTTCTTCATTCAGGCCTTACATAATGTTCTTCTATTTTGTATTTATGTAGAATTATGACCAAGATTTTTTTTCATTATAATGTATTATTGCTGGTATTCAGAAAATATCTTTATTGGAGAACTGGAATATTGGAATATTGGAAAAGTTATTTATCTCCATTTGAAATGGTCTTATATCAAGGCCATTTGTTGAACGATCTCATTATTCTTACCCATTTATATCCACCAGATCCAGTTTTATCCAAATGATTTTATTCATTGAGGGAAGATTTATGACCTTATAGCAGGCATTGTGTGAACCTGGAAAGATATATAGAAATAAAGAACTTTTATAACCAGTGGATGAAGGCAACTTGTTCTAGTGAATGGGAAAGGATGAAAAGAAAAACAAAAGTGGATATTAAAGGTGGCATTGAAAAAAAGAACAAACATCCAGCCTAGAGAATCGGTGTATTACCATGCAATGCTTTATAGACTTGCCTCAAACCACTTTACTTACCTTCAATTATGGATTTGTGCTTGGCTGTGTTTTTCCTTGCCAATATGTGAAACTGCTCTATCTCATTTGATTCATGAAGTGTTGAACATCTTAAACATGTTTAATTGCCACATAATCATACATATTAATGGGTTACAGTGTGGTATTTCAATGTATGTATACAATGTGTAATGATCAAATCAAGGTAATTAGTATATCCATTACCTCAAACATTTATTATTTCTTTATGTTGAAAAAAATCAAAATCCTCTTTTCTAGCTATTTGAAAATATACACTAAGTTACTGTTAACTATAGTCACTCTACAGTGCTATCAAATGCTAGAACTTATTCCTCCAATCTAGCTGTAATTTTATATTTATTAACCAAACTCTCGCTATCCCCTTACCCTTTCCAGACAGTATATATAATAAAGTCTTGCCTTACTACTTTCAACAGATACTATATTATTCTTAAAAATTATCATGCCAAAAAGACTTGTCTCTAGGCATCACTGTTCAGAGATTTTTGAATTTTGAGGCAAAAAATCAATCTGTGACTATAGATAGATCCTATAAAAATCATAGATATTCATTTGAAGTATAGTAGTTATAAAAGCCTTTCTTTCTACTTTCAGAAAATTTCAAGTGATGATTATTTTGGGGTGACGATGTTGAAAATGTATAGTATAAGAAAGCAATACCTGCCCTGGGAAGCCATGAGCTGTGAGCCCCAAAACTTTGTTGGATAGTAAAAATATTTTTTTTATGTTCAGGTGCTACAAATACTAGTATTTATCTAAACAGAGTTAACACTATTTCCATATAGAACATATCTGTTTTGAAGAGGCATTGATCTCTTCCAAATAAAATAATGCCAAAATCTATTGATTTGACACTCACCTTTTTAACCCCGAGCCTAGGAAATTTTCAGGCTTCACTGCACTTCTTGTCTGCAATACCTCTTTTTATATGTTTATATATATGTGTGTGTATATATATACATATATAAACATGTATATATAGTACATATGTGTATATACACTATATATACATATATAAACATGTATATATAGTGTATATACACATATGTACTATATATACACTCAATATATTTATAAGTTAGAACCTCTAAACAATGTATATTCAGCTTTCTGTTTTCATATTTTTTTCTAGTCTGGGGTAAACAGTACGGCAATATGTATCTGATGGGGTAACAGAGCAGTATTGTTTGCCCTATTGCTCCCTTATTTCAGCAACAAGTCACAATCGTATGAAAATACAGAAAAAATTCCAGAAAGATGTGGGGAATTATTTCTGGAGTATCACAGAACCGTTAGTAAAGTTACAGCCTCTGGCTTGCTGGGGCTGTCCTTCTTCACTATGTTATTGGTGCTGTTGTGCTTCTAATTTGAAAAGAAAAGGGAATTCTGTTGTCACTGGGGCAGCTTTTGGATATATGGCTAATATATATTTTTAAATTTTCTGGCACAGACGAACATCCTATACATTTATTTACTATTTTGTTTTAAAATTTCTAAGAATATGTTTGCATATGAATTATATGAGAAAATATAAAATTTGGGAAAATTATACACAGATATGTTTTTGTAGTTTATCAATTATTATCAAATAACATTTTTAACTATGAAGTGAAATCACAGGCACAAAACCTAATGGGCCTTCAATCAAGCATTATATTTTGGAGCAATGTTAGCCTTACAGATGTTTTTTTGTGATCAACTATCTGGCTATCTGGCATAGACTTAATTAGCTCCAAGACCAGGAATTCACTTTATTGTTTTTAAAGAATTTCTTGTTTGTGTTACCCGGGGAAAAATTCAAATGTCAAATCTACAAGCATACTAAGAACTCAAAACACTGTTGAGAGACAACAGGGAAATGAATTTTCATCTAGAAATCAAGAGACACAGGTTCTTACCATATTTTAACATCAGGATTACATGTGTGACACTAAGAAAATCAGTTCTTCTGGTTTTCCGGTTCTTCCTTTACAAAACAGAATGGTTGGACTAAATAATCAATGCAAAAATATTTTGATATTGTCACATAGTCATGTTTAATGGCTATTGGATATTGTAGAACAAGAGTTATAGAAGTGAAGTGGTGATTGTTACATTTACCATAATGAATAATCATATCCTTGGGCTTATATAAGGATCAGAGTTCAAATAAAATTTTAAGATTGTTGAAATAAATTATTTTAGCTCTTCTACTTTCATTTTCTTTTTTATGATTACATAATCTCATGAATTATGATTAATTTATGAATAGTAGACAATATATTACACTATGCCACTGTAGCGGAAACATAGACTGTAAATAGATTTTTCTAATGGCAAGGTGAACATAACCAAAGACTGATGTTTGAATTCATATGGCTTTCTTACATGTAGAAATTGCCTTCTAAGAAAATTAGCTCAGCCCCATTTGAATCAAACTTTGGAATGTGTGGTAAGATACAAGGGAAAGTTTTACCATTGCAGAGTCCAAATTTTGCTGACTAGAACTCTGCCACAGTACGTCCTGATTCAGAAAAGAATAAACAGTATACAAACTAAACTCTGCTGAAGTAATCATTTTCATTAGCTCGATTTTCATCTCACCCTGAATTGACCCTGGGGCTCTATTTATACTTAAACTTTAAGTATAATTGTGAACATACGGTAAATGAGGAATACCGAACCTGAGTAAATTTACAAAGTCAGCTATGTAAAAACAGATTCTTAGAGGTCAAACTAAACTAATATGTAAATCTGTAATGGTTTTCACCTCCAGAAATAGAGGTTATTCTTTCCCTCAAAATAATTACCATCATTCTAGCTTTATAAGTATGCATTGTTATTGCTTTGTAAGACAAGCTGATTTCAAATCTTGCTTTTCCTCTGTTTTTTAATCCTTATTATAGTATTTTTATGTTGCTCTATTCTCCTTTTAAAATGTTTCTATTTTCTTAATGCAGAAACAATTGATCTTGATGGAACAATCTTGTTTTTATATAAAATTTCAAGCTGGTGATGACATGTATAAAAGGAAAAGTGCTGCAAGCAGTAAATGCTGTTCAGTTTGCAGTCCATTACATCAACATATCTAAATGATCCTCTTTAGCCCAGTAAGTACCTATACTGTGCTTACTCTTTCCAAAATGTTTTCCATTTCTTTAAAATCCAAGTTGATGATAACTCTTTCATAGGGCAGAATTCAAGTAAATATTGTAAAGGAATAAAGACTTTGCAATGACCTTTCTATATGTGATTATACAACGCAATCCCAAATTATTTGAAGACCTAAAGATTAGGCACTCTAAGCTGGGAGTTGAATGAGGGGACCTAAGTCAACAACGATAATTTATCTTTTATTTTTTAATGTAGAAAGTATTTGAAGTATCATGTATATTTTTCTCTATGTTGCTATTTAATACTAATAAGACTTGCCCATGACTAATTTATTTTTTGACTGGCAATTTAATTATGAATAAGCCAACAAGATTATCTCATACTTCAAAGGAATAGTCATTTTCCTAACAGTCTTTGTATTATCTGATGTATATTTAGGGAAGTTATCACACTAGCTTACCACCAATTATAGTATTATTGATATAAAAAATTAAGACCACATAGAGAATGATTACAGAAAAGTAACTACAAGACATTTGAGGTTAGTTGTAATGGAATTATTAAATGAAAACCAAAGAAAGTATTTGATTTAGATCAGGCAAATAGAATCTTCTTGACTCAAAGCTCCAACCTCATTTTATTCGATATTAAAACATTAAAGTAACTAATTAGTAGTTCCAAACACATTTGCTAAAAATCTAATCATGTTTACATTTTAACGAAACTATGGCTTCCATGCTCTTCCAGATTTGATGTCCAAATACTTTATGCTCAATTATCTAGCAAAGCAACTGACAGCAAATCAAGACAAGGTATAGGAGACTATAACACAATTGGAGAGCACATGCAGTTCTGAGAGAGAGAAATGGAATGTTAAGACTAATAAGACATCTAGCATGGTTCTTGGAACAGTGGGAGACAGATTGTCTGTTGCTTGATTGGAAGATTGATGCAATGACAATGTATTAATGGCTGACTCCGCTTGGCTAACTAGTATAACCCCGTGTGTAATGCAAACACATTCAATCGCAATGTTACTATAAAGTCCAGTACGAAGGCAAAAACACAAAGTAGAAAGACATCTGAGCAGCATGTGAATTATAATGTTAAAGATTTCACCTTTGAGTTATTTCATTTATTGAAGAATAAATAGGTTTATTCACGTCTGGATTTATTTTGCTTACTAGCTTAGCCACAGATACCCATAATGCTTGTCAATCAACTATGCTGGTTCTCTGTGGCCATCACAGTGAATATTTTTATAAAAAATACTGTGAAACAGATGCACACATAATAGGAATATAATGGTAGGAAAACCATTTCTGCCACCTAAAACTATTCTACAGAGAGATTCTTGACTTTTAGTAAGGTAAAGAGAAAGGATTCCATAAGCTTTAAGTCTTATAGTATTTATATTTTATTCATACTTACAAAAGGGATTATATTGAGTATTTAGAATTCTTTTTTTTTTTTACTTCTAATGTAATTTTATTTTACTATTTTTAGGATTTTCCATTTATTACTTTTTAAAATTTTCATCCATGAGAACAGAGCTTTCCATATTCAACATTTCTTACGCTATGCATAATTTTTATGAAGTTCTTATTTTTTAATGGTTTTTTAAAAATTTTTATTATTATACTTTAAGTTTTAGGGTACATGTGCACAACATGCAGGTTTGTTACATATGTATACATGTGCCATGTTGGTGTGCTGCACCCATTAACTCGTCATTTAGCATTAGGTATATCTCCTAATGCTATCCCTCCCCCCTCCCTCCACCCCACAACAGTCCCCGGTATGTGATGTTCCCCTTCCTGTGTCCATGTGTTCTCATTGTTCAATTCCGACCTATAAGTGAGAACATGCAGTGTTTGGTTTTTTGTCCTTGCAATAGTTTCCTGAGAATGATGGTTTCCAGTTTCATCCATGTCCCTACAAAGGACATGACCTCATCAGTTTTTATGGCTGCATAGTATTCCATGGTGTATATATGCCACATTTTCTTCATCCAGTCTATCGTCGTTGTACATTTAGGTTGGTTCCCAGTCTTTGCTATTGTGAATAGTGCCGCTATAAACATACATGTGCGTGTGTCTTTATAGCAGCATGATTTATAATCCTTTGGGTGTATACCCAGTAATAGGATGGCTGGGTCAAATGGTATTTCTAGTTCTAGATCCCTGAGGAATCGCCACACTGACTTCCACAATGGTTGAACTAGTTTACAGTCCCACCAACAGTGTCAAAGTGTTCCTATTTCTCCACATCCTGTCCAGCACCTGTTGTTTTCTGACTTTTTAATGATTGCCATTCTAACTGGTGTGAGATGGTATCTCATTGTGGTTTTGATTTGCATTTCTCTGATGGCCAGTGATGACGAGCATTTTTTCATGTGTCTTTTGGCTGCATAAATGTCTTCTCTTGAGAAGTGTCTGTTCATATCCTTTGCCCACTTTTTGATGGGGTTGTTTGTTTTTTTCTTGTAAATTTGTTTGAGTTCATTGTAGATTCTGGATATTAGCCCTTTGTCAGATGAGTCAGTTGCAAAAAGTTTCTCCCATTCTGTAGGTTGCCTGTTCACTCTGATGGTAGTTTCTTTTGCTATGCAGAAGCTCTTTAGTTTAATTGGATCCCATTTGTCAATTCTGGCTTTTGTTGCCATTGCTTTTGGTGTTTTAGACATGAAGTCCTTGCCCATGCCTATGTCCTGAATGGTAATGCCTAGGTTTTCTTCTAGGGTTTTTATGGTTTTAGGTCTAACAGTTAAGTCTTTAATCCATCTTGAATTAATTTTTGTATAAGGTGTAAGGAAGGGATCCAGTTTCAGCTTTCTACATATGGCTAGCCAGTTTTCCCAGCACCATTTATTAAATAGGGAATCCTTTCCCCATTGCTTGTTTTTGTCAGGTTTGTCAAAGATCAGATAGTTGTACATAAGCGGCATTATTTCTGAGGGCTCTGTTCTGTTGCATTGGTCTTTATCTCTGTTTTGGTACCAGTACCATGCTGTTTTGGTTACTGTAGCCTTGTAGTATAGTTTGAAGTCAGGTGGTGTGATGCCTCCAGCTTTGTTCTTTTGGCTTAGGATTGACTTGGTGATGTGAGCTCTTTTTTGGTTCTATATGAACTTTAAAGTAGTTTTTTCCAATTCTTTGAAGAAAGTCATTGGTAGCTTGATGGGGATGACATTGAATCTCTTATGCAAGATTATAATGTTTCTATAAGCATTGCATTTTGAATTCTATGCTGAATAGATATTTGCAAACAGTGATGACTCATATTAAACTATAATTTATATTTTTTTCCAATTTTCCATTATGAATTCTCTTTGTAACTTATTCTAATGCCTTAAAATGTCCTAAGCGAAGATCATTATTATACAAAGTAATAAAGATTTTCTGCTTCAGATGAAGCTAGTCTCTCTGTTTTTTTTACTGAATGTAGAATATCTGGTCATTATTCTTTATAATTTATGCTTTATAATTTATGTTTGGGAAATGAATGAGTTTCTTACTTAAAGCAATTTTTTTCTTTCATTTGAGTTTTGCATTTTCTACCTATAGTGTTCTTGTGCAATTATGATACTTCCCTTACTAGATTTGTTTTCTTTTTGAATTTGTTTTCAGTGATCTGCTTTCTGATTTAACAATTTGGATAGAAATTAGGAGAATGGTAAGATGGTGGCCTGATAATTTATGATAATTCCATATTCCATATTTAAAGAATAATTGAACATGGTTGGTGCATAGTAGGTACGTCAGGAGCATCTAAGACTGCATTCTTTCTTGTTCTTGAAGTATTTATACTTTTAAAGTTAAAAATGAACTCTGTGATTTTGTATACACTCTTTTTAAAGTATCTAAAAAATATATCAGTTTGCCTCACTAAGATTGCACCATTACTTACCAATTCGTTTATCACTCAATTTTTACTTGTCTTCAGCCTTATTCTTTTGACTGTACTTTATTACTAATAAAGTTCTTAATATTTACTCTTTAAAGAGACATTTCTGTAAGTAAAAAGATCCCAGAAAGACTGAAAATATGCAATTTCAGAAAAATATATATCAAAATTTATTAAGTTCAGCAACAGTAATACCAATTAAACTAGTATTTAGGAGAAATCTTGTCAAACTGATAGAAATTATAAGTAAATATATAGCAACAAATACTATCAAAAAATACATTTGGAAAATTAACAGCAACTTTAAAAAAGTAATGTACACTAAAACAAATTAAAAGTAAATTTAATAATGCAATTAATGTTGATAAAACGAAATATTGCTTAAATTGATCCAAAAACAGAGGTTAATTTTTGGTGCTTGTTCTTTCCAAAATAATAAAAATAAAATATTACACAAATGTCTAGTAATAAAAATCACAGGGAATTAAAAAAACATAAATTAGGAATAAAAAAGGAAACAAAACTGTAATGTAGTAGAAATTGAAATATATGTAAAACAATAACCAGGATGAATTGCATGCCAGTACATTCAAAGACTTAAATGTAACTGATAGTTTTACAGGAATATATTAATTAATAATTTTAACTCATGAATTTATAGCAAACAAATAAAATATAGCCATTAAATAAATTGAATCTGTAGTAAAACAGTTTTATAAAGGACACTTTTTATTGGTATGTTTACTAATCCAAGAGGCAGTTAGTTTCTATTTTACACAAAATATTTCACATAAAGTGGGAAAGATATCTAACTTATTTTTATACCAAAATTGGAAAAAATACAAGAAATTTGCAAACATTTTTTCAGTTAAAAATTTGAATACAAAGTATTTTCAGACAAAATGAAGCAGAGTACTATAATTTATATATCAGGATAAAGTAGTACAAATACCGTGAATATAATGTCATTCACCATCACATAAATTTATCAGTGTAATTCACCTCATGAACATAAAAAATATTTTACCAAATGCAACAACTCTTCTTAATTTAAGAAAAAAAGACAGGCAAAACAAAAAACTTGGTGAATTAGGGGTAGATGAGATATATTATCTGCTGAAAAATTGTAGCAAATACACTTTTATATACGGTTTTGTATATTTGCACTTACTCTGTTTTCTTTTTTAACTAATTTATATATTTTTAAAATTATAATATTGATTTTTAAATTTCCAAGGTAGATGTGTTTGTGTGTCTATGTGCCTGTGTGTGTCTGTATGTGCATACACATGTATTTGTGGGTTTGTGTGTGTGTGACAGGAATAAAAAATCAGAGAGAGAGAAAGTACCAAAAACTGGCTACCTCTAGAATATACACTGAGATTGGCAAGAGAGAAGGGTGTGTTGGAATTTTCTTATTTTATTGTGTACAATATTTAATGTTTGTATATTTATACAATATACATATATTATTTATTTTGTTTTGGAAACTTGTGAGTTGTTTATTTCTGGACTCTTTCTTTTTTAAAAACTTTTAAGTTGAAGGGTACAAGTGCAGGTTTGTTACATAGGTATCATGGGAGTTTGTTGTACAGATTATTTCATCACTCAGGTATTAAGCCTAGTGCCCATTAGTTATTATTCTGATCCTTTCCCTCCTGCTACCTTCCACTTTCCGATAGGCTGCCATGTTTGTTTTTTCCCTCTACATGTCCATAAGTTCTCATCATTTATTAGGTTGGTGCAAAAGCAATTGCAGTTTTTGTCCTTAAAAGTAAGAGTTCTCACTTATAATTGAGAACATGTGGTATTTGGCTTTCTGTTCCTGCATTAGTTTGCTAAGGATAATGGCCTCCAGCTCCATCTGTGTTCCTGAAAGGACATTATCTCATTCATTTTTTACGGCTGCATAGTATTCCATGATATATATGTACCGCAATTTCTTTTCCAGTCCATAATTGATGGGCATGTAGGTTGATTCCATGTCTTTGCTATTGTGAGTAGTGCTGCAATAAATATGTGCATGCATGTGTCTTTATGATAGAATGATTTATATTCCTTTGGGTATATACCTGTAATAGGATTACTGGGTCAAATAGTATTTCTGTCTTTTGGTCATTGAGGAATCACCACACTGTCTTCCACAATGGCTGAAGAAGACATTCATGTGGCCAACAATCATATGAGAAAAAAAGAGCAGTATCACTGATTAGTAGAGAAATACAAATCAAAACCACAATGAGATAACATCTAACACCATCAGAATGCCTATTATTAAAAGTCAAAAAAATAAAAGATGCTGGCGAGGTTGTGGAGAAGCGACACTGTTGGTGGGAGTGTAAACTAGAAAAGTCTATTTCTGATGTATTGACAAATCATGATTCAGACTATGGCAGTCAGAAAGCCAGTCCCTGTATTAGAGTAAATTTATCATGGAATCGCCTTTCTAGGAAGAGTCTTGGGAGGCAACATGATAGCCTTCTCCTGGTGGTATTTGACTTGACTGCTGGGTGCACATGACTTTTCTTCTGTGATTTCACATTTGATATTTAATAAATATTATGATAGAATGGTGAAATTTTGATTTGTACAATAAAATATATTGAGAAATTATGGTATTCAGCAATAAATTAATATGTCTATTTCTCCTATATTCAAGAAACGTAATTGCTCTGAAGTGCTTAAATGTGAAAATAAACAAGCTAGATGAAAATGCAGGTGAAAATTTGCTTCATCTCTGGATGAAAATCACTTTCTGCACATAAAAGTAATAAAATAGGGTTGAGCGCGGTAGCTCACACCTGTAATCCCAGCACTTTAGGAGGGCAAGGCAGGCAGATCACTTGAGCTCAGGAGTTTGAGACAGGCTGGACAACATAGTGAAACCCTGTCTCTATTAAAAATACAAGAAATTAGCTGGGCATGGTGATGCATGGCTGTAGTCCCAGCTACTCAGGAGGCTGAGGTGAAAGAATCACCTGAGCCTGGGGAGGCAGAGGTTGCAGTGCACCGAGATCCCGCCACTGCACTCCAGTCTGGGTGACAAAAGTGAAACCCTGTGTCAAAAATAATAATAATAATAAAATATAAAAATGTCAATAGATTTTACCTCAACACATTACAATTTTATCTAAATATCAAAAAGTTAAAACTACAGCTGAAAAAAAATAACTATTAAAAAATAAGGAAATAAGATAATATCTATAGCAAATGAACATTCAAAAGAAAATGTCAGGCCAGGTACTGTGGCTCAGGCTGTAATCCCAGCACTTTGGAAGGCCGAGGCGGGAGGATCTCTTGAGGTCAGGAGTTCAAGACCAGCCTGGCAAACATGGTGAAACCCTGTCTCTAAGAAAAATACAAAAATTAGCCAGGTGTGGTGGCGGGCACCTGTAGTGCCAACTAATTGAGAGGCTGAGGCATGAGAATCACTTGAACATGGAAAGTGGAGATTGCAGTGAGCCAAGATTGCACCACAGCACTCCAGCCTGGGCAACAGAGCGAGACCCTGTCTCCAAAAAAAATAAAAATAAAAAGTCAAAACCCACTATTAATAGACAAAGACCGTAAAGAGACAATTCACAAAGGAGGAAATATATAGGATTAATAAAATTATAAAAACGTGCCCAAGGTAGTAGTAAAATAAACACAACACAAAAATGAAA
Source organism: Gorilla gorilla gorilla (assembly GCF_029281585.2). Classification (NCBI taxonomy): domain Eukaryota; kingdom Metazoa; phylum Chordata; class Mammalia; order Primates; family Hominidae; genus Gorilla; species Gorilla gorilla. Next base: position 63,448,678 of record NC_073239.2, read on the forward strand.
TATCTTAACTGTCAAATTAGAAGTAATTAACAACGATATTAATATTTAAATATTGAATGAGACAGGTAAAGTCTTATACTAGTTGGGAGGTAAAATAACAAACTTTTTAAGAAGCAATTTGTTGATATTTACTTAATTTTGTTGATCCATTCTTTATAAGAAAAAGAAAAATGAATTCTATGTCCTGCAAGAAAAACAGTTGCAATCTCAGGCAGTCATTCCAAAAGATACAAAAAATAAAGAGCAATATTAAACATGCAAATTTGTATTACTAATATTTTGTTGGTACTGGTAGCTGTGAAGTTATCACCAAGCTACTTTCAGAATAAGTCTGGCAACAAATGTCACCTAATCTCCCTCTTCCTCTCCCTCTCTGTCTTTGGTGGTGATAATGATGAATGAGAGGTAAGAAACTAGTTCTCTAAGTGGAATACACACACAGGGCGTGCATGCACACACACACACATTGCAGTTTGGATTCTTTGGGACAATTGGAGACCATGTCTAAATGTCTAGGTTTTTGAGAGTGTGCTCTAGAGAATAATTAATTTTCTTAATGACTTCTCTTATTCTTGCTCTCTTAGCTTGTTTCTCCTTTCTTCTGTTCTGATCAATTCATTGTAGCACATAGCACATTCTCATAACCAAATATCAAACATGATTTAACTAGAGAAATTAAAGTATTTGAGTCTTAACATACAGTATTATAATTCTTCCTTAGAGATAATTTCTTCTGGAATTACTAGACTTGTGGTGTTTGCCAAGGGCATGCCTATGGGGAACATGAAATAAGGCAGCAGATTTAACTTTAGGTGACTGTAGAAGTAACTAGTAATTTTTATGCCACATGAAATATTTACATGGTTAAAACAAGCTCTCTCATATCAAGTGTTAGGCCTCTCTGTGGGCATTCCTAGAACATGTGGATTCCTCATTTCTTAAGGGTTTCATCTCCCAAAAGAAAAAATATTGTACATGTTTATATAAGAATTTAGATATATTAGCATACAATCATCCTTTGGCATCCTTGAGAGGATTGGCTCCAGGACTGCTTGAAGATAGCAAAGTTTACAGATGCTCAAATTTCTTATATACTTATCTCTGTCCTGGGACTGCAAGAAAAATGGAGTAAGCAGAGCATTGACTGGAATGACTGTGAGACCATACGTGAACAAGGCATGTACAATAAGGATACTTTTAATATGACATTCAATCATTAAGAACTCCATCTTTGAAGCCTTAATAAGTTTCAGAATCTATTCAAGGAGTTCAATATGTATTGACTTGTTTTATCCTCACAATGCCACAAAGATAAAGGTACATTTATTATCCTTATTTTAAAGCTAAGAAGATTGAGTTAGAGAGTTTTGCTTGCCCAAGTTCACCCAGATCTTAAGTGACAGAGCAGGATTCAAATCCAAAAACTTTGTTTAGTATACTGATATCTGACTTCACTTCAGTGAAGGTATGTGCACATCTACCCAACTGCAGTTAATTTGGCATTTATTTTTAAGTAAAGATTTTGTCAAATTTATTATCTGGTTGATTATAAGAACAGCTGATGAATCACTATTTTAAAATCTTCATAGTTTCCATAAATAAGCTAATTTCCTTTAGCTGCTTTATACTGGAGATTTTATAGAAGCCAAAGAGTTGCCAGTACAATGCCCTCTTTTATGTATACTTAACCCAGAATGCAGGACAAGTTTGAAAATCAGGGTGCTCAGAGTGCGTTTCTGGAACCTCTTCACTGAGCAGCTTCTGTGCACGGAAGAACTGTGACCTGAAGAACAGGAGTATCTGTGATAGACAGAGGCTGTGTAAACCTTTCCCTTCTGTGTATGGACACAAAACCAGGTCTTGCTTGCTAGTAGATGTTGACACTGGTGAGTGAGATAACAAGGGAGTTACCCCTCACTCCTGCCCCTCCAGTATCTCATCTCTAACGTAATTATTATAGCAGTTCTCTAAAATTCTTTCCAGTTAGAAAATTTATGCACTTAAGTTGCTGTGAATATTCTCACTGAATCTCAAACTTTCCTAGTCAGAGACTTTTAAAAGGCAACCCCTTGGCACTCCAAGATGGTTAAATTCAATAAAATGCTTACCATGAATTCTAAAAGTGTTGCCAATGTGCCGTTCAGATATTTACAAAATTTTCTCTTGATTTGAATAGAAAATACCTTACTTCTAAATTGAGATCCTTTGCTTTTGCTATCAGAAAAAAAAATGTTAATGGGAATTAAGGAAGTAGTAAGAGGGGAGGGGAAGAGAGAAAGAGAGAGAGAGATAGGAAAAAAGGGAGCTGGAGAGATAGTGCTGGTTCATAGCATTGCAGAACAAAGCTAAATGCTAACTATGACAGAGTAAGGTTTATATGGCTATCACTTCCCATTGAAGTTACAGGTTTCATTTATTCAAAATGTTTTTAAAGCAGTCAGGTATTCAGCCAGCCCAAATAATAAAAAAAAAACTTGTATCTTCCTCAAAGAATGAATTTGATTCTGATTAATGAATAGCAGAGAGCGAGCTAATTTTATTTTTATACTAAATTTCACAGCATTGAACGCTCTTGATAGAAAAATCAATCATGTAAAATACCTCCTGTCTTCAGGAATAGAATATCTAAAGTGCTTCTGAAGAGAAAGGCATTAGATTTTAAATAATTCAAAACAATTTTTTCGGACAATTCATCTTCTTTAGAATTGTTTATCAAATAAAGGCTTAGAATAAAAACGACAGTACATGTGAGAATTATCTTTCCAGGAAAGGATCTTTTCAGGAAAGGATCAAGGAAAGAATAGAAAAGGGTAGCATAGGAGGGATTTGAAACTGTCATGATGACAGATAGGACAAAATTTAGATAGGAGAAAATGTATAGTCATTGATACTGTTTTGTTTCTGTTTGTTTGAAAATATGGAGAGGTAGACATGTTTGGAAGTGATTGTAATACAACTTGAAGATAATTTGATAATGAAGGAAAAAGAGCTAGGCAGTAAGAATGATGGGCATGATGAAATGAACAAGAATTATTATTGTCTCAGAAAAGGAGAGAAGAGGGAAGAGTGAAAAGAAAGGCAGAAAAGTAATTTCAGTGGTTTTAATATCAATTTAAAAAACACATTTATATTTTCAGGAGTGAAAATAAAGGAGACATGACTTCAGGAATCTTCTCATAACTGTTCCTTCTGGTGCTGCTGTTAAATAATCAAATTTCACCACACTTCTGCCTAATAGTAATAGTGAGGGCAGTGACCCATGCCTAACACCAAACTGTAAACTATCAAAGTTCAGAAAATACCTAACTAAATCACAGAATGTCTGTTAGGAATACTTGTTACAAATTATTTGAAACTGGACCAAATTTTAATAAAAAGAATCCAAATAGGTTATATTACTTGAATATGTTGATTTTTAAGTATTTTAACTTATAAAATTATTTTATATCCCAATTAATTAAAGAATATAATTTGATGTTATAATTTCTAAATTCCAACTCAGATGCACATGAAATATGGCAGTATGACAAACTTCAGTATTGTAAGAACTCGTCTACATCTTTATGAAATTTAAACTGTTCTGAGCATATTCTGGAAGCATTTTCTGTGAAAAAAATTAAGATTTTAGTTATCAACAAAACATTCATTTCAATATATAGAAAAGTAGACAATATTATTCAAGTGATTTTTTTCATTCTTCTTGATAGCAGGAGTATAATGATAGCCTTGTTAATAAAATCACTAACAATGTTATTTCTTAAAGTCGTAGAAACTACAAATAAAGTATCATATGTAAAGTAACTGGTACAGTACTTGGTATAGCATAATTATTTAATGATTGGTTGATAAATACATTATTTAATATTAGCCTCATTGTATTCATTCATCTACTTATCGATACACAATTTACATATACTATATACAAAGCATATATAAATATATACATATATGCACATGTGTAGACACACATATGTAGATTATTTTAATTTGAACCTGTGAAAGGGCACTGAATAATTCTGTTGCATATATATTTTGTGTCGAATTTCTTTGTAGGAAAATATTTAGGTTCTAAATATCAAGGGCTGCAATCATTCGCTCTATGCTCTCTCTGTCCCAAGTGCCTGGCACATAGTAACATGCTCTATTGATATTTATGGATTGAATTTGAAAATGAATGCAGTGTTCTGAAGAGGCACATTTCCTTTAGGTATCTTAATATTCTTCATGTACACTTAATACCATGGTGTCCTACTGGCTTTCCTCCATCTTTCCTATGACCTTATCAATGTATGTTCCATATATTACAGCCACACCCATCATATGTTTGCAGATAGGGCTTTACTTTCTGAAGTTTTGTCATCTGTTTGTTCATAAGGTGTTCATTTTTGTAAATTTTTGTCACCTAAAAGCTGCCACAGTCCTTCTCATTATTTATATTGCATTAGCTTCCTTTTGTATAATTATTTAACTTTTGGGATAATTATCTCTAATTTCTTAATAGACTTTGAAATTGAGAGCAAATACTGTGGCCCATATTCCTTTATTACAGTTTATATTATTATTTATTACATTTATTTTTATTTTCTCCAATAAAAGCTCAATAAATATTTAGTGTCTTGGGAAGTTTCCCAAAACAGAAAATTATTTCTCAATAATATACAATGGTGTGGGGAAATTGTCACTCTCATATACTGCTTGTGGGCAGTAAATTTAGTTTAGTTAAATAAATATCATTAGATAGGCCTCTGTGAAAACCTTTGCCCCTTTTCATCTCAGCCACTGTGAGAAGTTTCTCCATTTGTTCTTATGGCAAAGAATGCATAATCCTAGCACTTGACTGTGTCTCTCAATACTCTGAAATTTCTTTGAGAACGAGGACAGAGAAATGTTCTTGTTGTTCAGCGCAATCCCTATATAGCATTCACTGAATTAATGTCTGTTAAGCGAATTCTAAAGTTACAGAAATTTTCTGCTTAATTTTTTTATTATCTGCTATTACATTAACAAGAAATATTCTAAGATCATATGATGTTATCATGGAGTGACGAAAATAGTTATTTTCTAACACACGACCTTTTTGTTAACCTCATTAGTCCTTATTTTATGCAGTAAAAATCATCTGAATGTATATAATTTTTTCTTTGTTTTGGGGGATAAATTCTACTCTAAATTCAACTTTCTATGTCTTACTACAACTAGTAATTGTAAGATAATGAAATTTTTCTCCTGACTAGAAGAAATAATTTTATGCCAATCTAAATACAGCACCCATCCGGAGGGGGCAAACTGATTTCCTCACATATACCAACACTGCCTGCCAGCAAAAAGTTTAGTTCCAATCTGTCAGCATGTTTATCTAAAAAACAGTATCTGTATAATTATTTGTGCATTTTGCTGCATTTCCTTAATAAAAATGATTAACAGCAGTGACAAGAAGTATATCTCATAAACTGAATGCAAATTAAACAAAAATAAAAACACTGTTTCTCAAAATGGCTAGCCCTAGTTAGAAGATGCTTGGGATTTAATTCATCCGTCTGTGAAGGAAAAGAAACGAATTGTTAAATGTATGTGAAGTATTATACTAAAGAACTATTATCAATAATTGTGTCTAAAGTTAAGTTTAATTAAGGAGGTTGAAACATTTTAAGCTCTTTTAAAACAAAACCATGTTCATAGCTTCCAATTCAGTTGTTCAAATGTTAACTATTCTTTCAAGAAAAATTTCAAGGACCCATTAATATTGAAACCGACTATACAAATCCAGATTATTATCTTAGTCTAGCCTCGAGTTAAAAGTAAACTCTGGGCAACCCCTTAGCATACAACTAAATAATATTCAGAGTATTATTCAGAATGAATAAATGTGGAGTAGACAACTAAGTAAATGTTTGACTATGTAAATAATGAGAAAATAAAAAAATAAAAGAAGTCTGGCTTTTCCCACAATTGGGAGCAATTTGATTATATTTATTCAAAAGGGGTAAGATGTGGGGTCAGTACATAACCTACCTTATAAAACCATCCTAAATTTTCCTAGAAAACATGAAGAGCTTGTTCTTATTTTGATACATACAAACTTATATGTGCCCCCATTTTAGCATATATTAGCTTGAATTATAACTGGTTTCAAGTCTTTCTTTTTTCCTTTTTTTCCTTCTAAGACTATGGATATTTTGTGAGAGGAGCCAACTCTGCATTTCTTTTTCTTTTCTTCATTATAACTTTTATTTTAGGTTCAGAGGTGTATGTGCAGGTTTGTCATATAGGTAAACTGCGTGTCCTAGGGGTTTGATGTACAGATTATTCCATCATTCAGATAGTAAGAATGGTATCCAGTAGGTATTTTTCTAACCCTCTCCCTCTTACCCACCTCCACCCTCAAGTAGGCCTTGTTGTCTATTGTTCTGCTCTTTGTGTCCATGTTTTCTTGTCTGGCTTCCACTTATAAGTGAGAACATGAGATATTTGATTTTCTGTTTCTGCATTTGTTTGCTTGAGATAATGGCCTCCAGTTCCATCCACGTTACAGCAAAGAACATGATCTCATTCTTTTTTTCTGGTGGTGTAGTAGTCTATGGTATGTATATATATATATATATATATATATATATATATATATATATATATACACTTTTTTTAAAATCTAGTCTACCACTGATGGGTATTTAGGTTGATTCCATGTCTTTGCTGTTGTGAATAGTACTACAATGGACATATGCATGCATGTGCCTTTATGGCAGAGCAATATATATTCTTTTGGGTATATATCCTGTAATGTGATTGCTGGGTCAAATGGTAATTCCGTTTCAGGTTCTTCGAGAAATTGTCACACTCCTTTTCAGAGTAGCTGGACTAATTTACAGTCCCACCAGCAATGTATAAGGGTTCCCTTTTCTCTGCAACCTTGCCAGCATCTGCTATTTTTTGACTTTTTATTAGCAGTCATTCTAACTGTTATGAGATAGTATCTCATTGTGGTTTTGATTTGCAATTCTCTAATAATTAGTGATGTCCAGCATTTTTCATAACTTTGCCTTTATTTATGTATCCTTATCACCTAAAAGATACCACACATTTACCAGGTGTTCAGAAAAATGTGTATTGAAAGAGAGAGAGAAAAGAAAAAAGTTAAAGCAAATAAAGATCCAAGAAGCTTATTAATGGTAATATTTTCACATATTTGCTGTGAAGTATGAGACAAAGGTTAGGGAATAAAAACAGCTCTTACTACACAGCAAAAGTATGCATAGATGTTGATACTTTTTCTTCGCCTCTGTTGGTATAATTGCAGAACTTTTAAGTAGTTCAATAGGGAATTCAGGATTACTGTATATTTTGTTGGGAGAAAAAAATGTGAGATAAGTGGTAGCTTTGTCTGGATAAATTATGTATTCTAATCTTGATGCTGATTATTGCAAAATAATCATTGTGCTATAGTGTGCTAAAATATTAGTTGGAAACTAATTGTTGTGAACTTTTTATCTGCACCCGGTGAGATTCCTATGAATGATTAAAAGGCTAAGCAGGGCAAAATTGTTTAGTTAGCAAATTAATCTATAATGCATAAAATGCAAGCTTCTGCAAAGCTCAACCTTTTGGCTAAAGATTTTAGGTCACCACATTCCATATTTTGATCTCCATGACATTCAGATAACTGGTTGAAATGTTAAAAATTCAGTCAATGCTGAAGTTGTTTATACCTACCTCATGCCAAACATCTAGTTTGACATTTTGTACTGAATTGTCAGAATTGATCATTTGTCTTGACATCAGGTGGTTACACTGATACACGTCAGATACACACATGCATGTGCACACACGCACAAACACGTACACAAACAGCGATGGCTTTTCTGCTTTATAATAAGTTTTATTCATTGTAGGAAATTACAAAATCCAGGTAATTGTGAATGTAACTGGTTTCTGGCATGAGTTCGCCTTCTTAGGTTTCAGGCAGAAAGTAATTTTATAGTTTTCTGTTAATTTCAGTTTCTGAAACAAAATGCTAGGGTAATCCCATGCTTTTAAGATAATTTTTAGTAAGTACAAATTCTTTTGGTCACTATTAGTTGCAAAAACATGTTCCTTTCAGTAGTAAATCCCCATCTACTGCATAAATGAAAATTCCAAATTCACATCTTTCTTGGAATGTTCTCATCCCCCATGTGCCAGCCTGCCTTTGAGTGGACAGTGGATCTTGAGGCAAAGGCAGAACTGGCTTCTGTATTGTTCCGACTTCTCTCCTAGCCTACAACTGCTTCTGACACCTACACGGTTAGGCTAGAACAGCAAGTGAAAAGAACAAGCTTTTCATTATCTGAATCAATTGCAATCTGGGATCTGGTTTGTGTGTGTGTCAAATGGACAATTTCTAGCTCTTTCTTTCATGGGAAAGGGACTGCTGAGATGTCTTTGATGTGGGTCTGCCTCCCCTGAGGGTGGTTGCTCAGCCCTCTCCTCAGCCCTTCTGGCAGAACTACTTCTGTTGTGCTCTCTTTAGTCCCAGTAGTCATTGTTGTTAGTGTCTCTTATAAAGTGATTACCGACAGCCTCTCTGTTGCTGGGTCCACATCTGGACCCTGGAAAACATTGGCCATTGCCTACTCATCAGCGGAAGTGCAACATTCGTCTAGGTCAGCACTTCACAGTTGTTCCTTCCCAGACATGAGAAGTGCCAGCCACGTAACCTTTCCTCCTGACTTCTAAAGGGTGAGTCAAATGGCAGTCCCTATGTTCTGCAAATTCTAAGATCATTGATCAAACTCTCTGAGTGATCTTGTTGAAGCTCCCTTCACCTGAGGCAAAAGGAAGCCACCTTCATGTGCGGAGCACATGAAATCTCTCAAAATATTTCCTTTTCCCAGCCTCCTAAACACCAATCTCTTTCATGAGCCATATCTTGATGACAGACCAGTTCTAGCCGAACTCGATTTGGACTACACGTTTTGCAAATCCTGGAGAAGAGGTGCAGCAACTCCTCACGATGCAAGGTTTGTAGAATTGATTGGTTGTTCATTTTAGACTCTAGAGTCTCTTTGAAAATGCTGAACAAAGAAGAAAAGTCACATTTAGTATCCAATTGCATAAAGAAAAACACAAAAATTACTATCCAAATACAAATGTTACTTATTTTTCATTCTTCTTCTCTCCTTTAATACAAACAAAATTGAATTCATATTGTAGGTAGGGTTATATATATCATTTGTTGTTACTCATTGTTGCTTATGAGGTCATGAGCATTTCTGCACATTGCTAAATATTCATCCAAAGTGGAAATATTTAAATAATCGAATAGTATTATTGGGTTTTGTATATGGGGATCAGATTAGTGCGTAATTGCTGGGCTGCATGGAGCCATGCCTTGACCTGTTAAAGAGGATATGTCTACAATCTGAAATTCCTGAGCATTGACTGAGCTGGGCCAGTGACTACTGGTTCTCTGCATTGGCTCACTTGGGAAGGAAATGAGTGGTTTTTAAGTATAGCTGGGAGAATGAAATGGAAATGTAGGCTATTTCTCTTTTCTTCTAATCTGGAACAAAATTACATTTTTGAGCCTCTTTAACAGGTAGATACAGCTGTGGGAGTAAGGCGTGGGTAACAGAATGTAGGCAATCTGTCCCATAAAAACCTCCTCGATGATCTCTACTGTCTTGTTTTCTCCATTCATGTTAGAGTTCCAAGCTTAAAGCCATGTTAGATGACTTTGTATTGAGCATAGTATAACTTTTTTTTTTTTTTTTTTACCTTTTTATAGCAGGCTCCTGTTACAGAGCAAATAGGCTTATAGCCCAATGCTCACAGAAATTAATACCTATGGTTCTGGCTTTCAAGAAAAGCTGTATTGCAAAAACAGCCAGTTGAAAGGCTATTGTTGAGCTTAAGTATATGTACCCAATTTGAAGTGTGGGGCACATTTTAAGAGATCAGAGGTCAAGAGAAAGGATTTAGGAATGTTGGCTTGGCAGGGTCTGATTAGAGGGCTTCAAATTTGACCACTTACAGTAAGGTATGTTGAGGCAGATCTTACCTCAGATCTTCTGGGCCAACAGACTCCTCACTTCTGAAAGAGTTCTACCATTCAGGCTCCAGTCATGTATCAATCTTCTTGGCTCTGAGGGGAAGAATCATTTATTCCAGGTGTTGTTAGAAGTAAAAGCTTTTGCTATTGCGCATGCCCAGGCTGCATAACACAGTTTTTAGCTCTGTCTTATTGAATGATAATTTTTTTTTTGTATTTGAAAATAACCCAACCCTAAATCAACAGAGATCTCCAAATGAAGAAAGCAGTACTTTTGCATCAATTTACCTTTGCACTGCTTCTCAGTAAACTTCGTTTCCTGGAATTCTTATAAATAAGCAGGAATATATTGTGATATATTGGCACTGTGAATTACCAATCATTATAGTTAAGAGCATATTCTAACAATAAAATGTAAAAATAATTGGCCAGGTAAAATAAATGTAGGGTTTTTTTTTAAACTAAATTAAAAAAATAAGACATTTGTTTAAGAGATTTATCTATGTTAAAAAACCAAGGGTGGCATAAAATATAATTTTGGAATAATAACTTTAAAATTTGAATGTGACAAAAATAGGCATGTTAGCAATATTTGAACTTCAGCCAATCTCTGATGATTTTGTAAGTAAACTTTTTAAAAATTAAGAAATTTACTTAAAAATATTTTGTTTTATGTGGAAACTACAAGAATTTTTATTTGAATCCAAATTTAGCCTAGTAGATTGTCATTCAGTTAATTATAGGAATACATTTGTGAGTTATGAGAGAGTTCTTGGATTAAAATAGAGACTCTGTACTACTAACATACTGACTGAACAATTATAACTCTTGGTTGGGGGTCAGAGATTTAACAAGAAGTGAACTTAACTTTATCAACAGTTTAAAGCTAAGTTAAATATTAACAATTTATATTTTTCAAAATTCTTATTGTCTTGCTGATAAAAATTATAGAACTATCAGAATGAATTTTCCACATCAGCCACAAGAATGACCTTCTGGCATACAAGACACTTCTTACCATGTAATGCAAGGAAAAAAAAAGTTCAGGTAAGGGAGTTCTCCCTAGAAACCACGTAATCTCTGTCACTTCCACTTTCTGTTTGGAAGGAGTTCTTATATATAAATTACTTGGTATTCACAATGTGATATTGCCACATCTCATTGGTATGGGCAGCCAAACCTGCTCTGACAGGTGAACAAAGATTCTATACTACCTAGTGACTGAATGAACTAAATTGTCTCTGTTGAGGGTCAGGGATTGAATGTTGACATAGAGATCTAACCAGAAGTGAACTAACACAGACTTAAGAAACCAAGAGAGGGTAAAAATGGAAGCCGTGAAACCACAGAAACCATGGGTAAGCAAAAGCCACAAGGGGGAGCAATAGGGGAGAGAGAGTAGGTGATCACTGAAAGTGTCAGTAGACATAAAAGCAGAGAAAGTGTCAGTAGACATAAAAGCAGAAACAGAATAATTGAATCACTGCAATGGAAACTATAGAGCTCTAAGCATTGAACACCTGCTGGTGAGGTGAGAACATGATTACTAGGTAGCTAGAACTGAATACAACCTGGAAAGAATTATATAACTTCATTACACATGAAGTCATGCAGCCATTGAGACTCTAAAGTTCTTTCTTACTTCTCTGGTGGTGCGGAGGTGGCTTTAAAACAATGCCTCATTAGCTGCAATTATGTACACACATCTCTTTTACTCAGAACCCATCTGACAATTCTAACACAAATGGCTAGAATGCTTTTGAGTAGTCATTTCATGATAAATTATTGTAATTATACTCATTCATTCTTGCTTATAACAAGTCAGAACATTTGTGTTGTTTCAATTGTTTTATTATTATTCTGTCTTGTGAAAATTTTTATATTTCTTTCATAGATGAGATAACAGAGATAGAGAGGTTGAATACCTTGCCCAAATATCTCTGACAAGTAAATGGAGAAGAAGGATAAATGCATGAATATAAGTGCATATGATTTTTGCAAAAAATGAGAACATACTCCTCAATTTGTTCCATAAATTGCTTTTACCAATTATGTTATATAGTTATTCTTCCATGTAAGTATACATGTTTCTTCCTCAGACTTGTTAACTGTTGAATAGTACTTCATAGCATTGAAACACTGGAATTTGTTTAACCATTTCTCTACTTATGGCTTATTTATTTCCAGCTTTTTATTCCTGGAGATGTAGCAGGATATCAGGTGATGGCTTATTTATTTGCAGTTTTTCATTCCTGGAAATGTAGCATGATATCAAGTGAGACTTTTCTCATGCCTAGATACAAATTCACAATCTATAGAAATCTGGGACTAGTCTTTCTCTTAAAATGATTTAGAGGTGGCCCAATCCTTCCTTAGAATGAGTACTAAATAGGAGGAGAAAGAAAGAACATTGTAATTGTGAGTTGTTAGCCTGCCAAAGAATACTGAAACTTTTCCTTCATAAATTGGGAGTATGCTCATATGCTTTTGCTTACCCTTGGTTTCTGTGATTTCACACCTTCCATTTCGCCCCCTCTCTTGGTGTCTTTGAATCAGCATTAGTTCACTTGCTGTTAGATCTCTATGTCAACATTCAATACAAGTTGAGTGAGAAAAGTCCAACATTTAATCCACGTTGAGGGAGAAAAAAGTCCAAAAATCCAGAATGATTCTCTGAATTTGAAGATGCCTGAGGAAGGGAAAATCAGCATCCCATTCACAGCTGTACATCTGCAAACATTCAGGTCCTCAAGCCCACTCCTTGCCAGCACCAGCCTTCTTTATAAACCACGATGGTAAAAAGAGTTTGCCCTGACAAACATACTTGTCAACAGTGGTTGATTTAAAAATGCCAATGGACCATCCAGGATAAGAAAGAAAGTAACCAATAAAGAGGGATAAGTAAATGCCAATAAGATACAAATATTTTATCAATATTTTGTCTTTTTTAATACTCTACCCTGCTCCATTACCAGAAAAGAAGAATGTAAAGGGGACTTAAACAGTAGATCATGCCCCTCCACCATCTGAGTACCTCAAGCCATACTTTAACCTGTTCTGAGAGAGGGTAGGACATAGTCTTATCATTGGATTTGAGATACTGGCATTTTATCATTGGATTTGAGATACTGGCATTCAGTGCGATAATATAACCCCTATATAACCCCTCATTCAGATCATCTTTCCCACTGAGAGCAACTACAAACTCCAGACAAAACAAAACAAAAACAACTAGCTAAGTATTCAATGATTCAGTGGAGTCAAACTTAGATAAATGACAAAAAAGTAGTCAATTTCCCATTTTCTTGCAGTTTTTCCCTGCAGGCTGACCACAGACACAGAGCAGCTCATCACAGGCAGCTAATTTTGCTAAAAACCTCACTTACTTTCTGGATATAGAAAAAAGGAAAAGGATCCTGGACAACCATGGCCAGCTGTCAGAAAGTGAGGTGAATTCTCACAGGAGAGAAAAAATGGAGGATGAGATCCCATGATTCTGCATATGCACACAATCTCAAATTGATCCATAAACCACATCATTGGGGACGAACTCAAATCACTTCAGCAAAGGCTTAAATAATAGGACGGAGATTCGAACAAGCATCCACAGAAGATGAGACTGGGCTAACAGAATGACTTGAAAAGATGAATTATTAGCTAAAACAAAAGCATCAACTTAGAGGAATATAAAAAGATCCTGGATTGAACACAACATACTATCCACAGTGCCATAGTCCAAAATTATCAACATTAAAACAAAATGAAAGTATATGTCATGACAAAGATTTGGAAACGTGTTTATAGGCCTTTCATTTACAATAACAAAAAAATTGGAGATAACCCAAACATCTATTAACGTAAGAACATAAAATCAAAGTATGTTCAATAAAATACTGAAAAAGTCTGCCTGTGCCAAGTGTTGGTAAAGATGTAGAGCAACTGGAACTCTCATATATTGCTGGTGGAATGAAAAACAGCTTGGCAATTTTATAAAAATTTAAACATATGCTTATTATATGTTTATATGAAACCCAGGCATTCCGCTATAGGAATTTATCCAAGAGAGATGAAATCATATGTCTCTATCAATTTTTGTAGATAAATGTTTATAGCTACATTATTTGTGAAAGCTCAAAACTGGAAATAGCCCAAACATCTATCCACAGATAAATGTATCAAAATGTTTTCCATAGAATGAAATACTACTTGGCAATAAAAAAATGAATTATCAACACATGTAACAACATGGATGAATCACAAAATAATTATGCTAAAGGAAATAAGTCGGATACAGAAAGCACACATAATATATGATTGCATTTACAAGAATTTCTAGAAAATGCAATCTGACCTATGTAGATCAGTAATTGGCTGGGGACAGGAGTGATGGGAAGATCAGATTGATTGCAAAGAAGAACATGGAAAATTCGGGGGAGTGAAAGAAGTGTTTACTGTCTTGATTGCAGTTATTTCACAAGTGTATCGCATATTCCAAAACTTACCCAATTATGTACTTGACATATATAGTTTATTGTACATAAAATATAGTTCAATCAATCAAGTAATATAAAAATGTAGATTTGAGATAAAATTTAAACTGTAATTAACTGGAAAGTTCTGGACATGTCCTGGTTGTAATGAAAGGGACTGCTACTCAGCTGGCAAAAGAAATTGAGTGCAGTGTGATTAGAAGTAGTAAAGAAAAATAATACTGTTTGATGGTTGTAGCCCACAAATTTCAAACTGCTAGATGCCCTAGATATCCAGATACTTCACTCATGACCTTTACTCATGTTATATCTTGATAAATACTGCCAAATAGCCCTTCCAAACAGTTAAACTAATTTTAAAGTCTGACAAGAAATGCTTGTGACTGCTCATTTCCCCCTCTGCATCATCATTAATACTAAATAGTTACAATCTCTTTATGGAGCGAGATGATCAATGAAAAACTTAAAATAAAATGCAAAGTAGGAGCCAAAAGGAATAGAGAAATCCAAAATTTGAAAGGTCATAAGAGAGGGAGAAAAAGTGGGGGAGAGAAGCTTTCCAAAGAGTCAATGTAAATAATGTCAAATGCTGTAGAGAGGTCACAGTTTCTATTTTATTTAAGAACACGTAAGCTGTCAATGGTTTGGATGAAAGCAATTTCAGCTATTGTGGTGAGAACAGAAAGTTGATTATCATTGTTGAGGGGTAAATGAGGTGAATGAGAGAAAACATAGTTTTACTGTTTTTTTGTTTCTGGAGGATTTTTTTTTAAAGAATTTTACTGTGAAGGGAGAAGACAGTCACTACAGTATAAATGTTTTTTTTTTGTTTATTTAAATTTTTGGAAGTGGTTTCACTTTGCAAATGACAGATACTTGAGTATGTTAAAACATTCATGAGAAACTTAATGGCAAGGTCATTTTTGTGACAGGAAATAAGAGAAATTTGATGTAATGAGATTCCTAGTGAATGAGATTCAATATGATTTTATGTATAATTTTAGGATAAAGGCGTTGCCATTTTAGTATTTGAGAGGAAGGCAAGCATTTATGTAAATGCAATAAATTCGGTAGATCTGGAATTCTGATGCTCCTTACAAATGGATCTTTTCTCTGAGAATTATCAGGTTATTGTAGGTGCTGGATATTGTGAGGTTGAAAAAAAAGATTCTTGAGAATGGGAGAAAGAAACAATTTGACTTGGCAAGTATGAAAAATTCAGCTCAGCACTGCTAGGGGTTTCAATAATCAGAGAGGATATCCCCAGTCCAGGTATCTGGAAATAACCACAGGGTTTATCTAATTCCTTCTACAGCTACAGTAGGATTTATTATCTTTTAATCTGCACTAAGGAATGAAAATATTTAAATGTAATGACATGGCAAATTTATGGCATCTATGCTCATAAGTACAAATAAAATAATATACTTTCTTTTATTTCCTATGATGGAACTAAACTTTTCCTTCAAATATTCCATTTTAATTACTAGGACAAATAAGAGAAAAATATTTTAAATTTGCCAATTACTGGTATCAGAGTCTTGAGTATAAATAATCTAATTTAAATGGCTCTTTATTTTAGATAATTCTTAGTCATGTTCTTTTTTACATCCTTGCCCTTCAGCTTTCCTTCACTTCTTCATTCCTTTCCAAAAGTTTGTCTGAGTATGTAGGTGATTTTTACGGCAGTAACAGATGTTGTTCAATCATCAAATTGATAATACCCGGGGTGTGAACAGACTCAGTTGCCCTTTTGAATCACTGTACTGGCACACAACACTGTAGTCTTGGTCCCTTTTTTCAGTTAAAAAGTATCTACGTATCACTGAAACCCAGATGCTATCATTTCATCTTCTTCGCAGCACTGACAAGGCACACATGAATTTTTGGACACAATCTAGACAACTCACTACTCATGGGAGTCTCTCTTGGGTTAATCTAACTGGGACGTTCCTTCTGCTAATGTAGTGCTATCCTCCTCCCTCAGTAATGAGTAGGACACCCATGTGGATGCAGCCTCCTCTTAGCATCCTGCTGTCTCCCTCAGGCAAGGCCAGAGGAAGCAGGCCACTAGCCCGCTGTTCTTGGAATCCTCCATGCCCATTTTGATATTTCTAGTTATGATTGGCACCAGGGCAGGGCAATAGGTAGAGGTAGATGAGGATGTCTACAACAGGTAGAGATACATGAGGCTGTCAAATAAATTAATTAATTTAAGATCCAAAATACTGCTCCCCTTATTTTTATTTTCTATAAATTTAATCTAATACTAAATTTTACATAATAAAACATAAAGACTACATGAGATATTAGAAAAATGAACTTCCAATTCTTTATCAGTAAGTAGCAGGTGACATTATTTAGTCCAGTAAAGACATTTAGAAACTAGTATCTTTCGCTGTTCTCTGTAGATTCCTCTTCTTCCACTTTTGTTATTCTTATCCTTTGTCTCACAGGTTTTGACCCAGTGCTCACATTTGCCAACATATCTTTATCCCCAGCCTGTGCTTTTAATCAGAACCTTAGTACTGTCTAGTTAAGTAGACTGTCCCATCCAGCATAATATTCAAAATACTATCTGCTTTCACTGATAGTGCAAGAATGGCTGTAAAACCTTTCAGCTCCTCTCTCTTGATCTTTCTCTCTAATTTGTGAACTTCATTTTCATAATCAAATACATCTTTTTCAAATACAAATATTCTGTTTTTTTATGGTGACTTTAAATGATCCTAGGCTGGAGATAGATAGTTTTTGTTTGGATTCAAACTCACAGTAAATTCTCCCATTAGTTAAATATTGAAGGACTTGATGGTGCTGTACATTATCTCTCAATCATGATTTCAGCCAAGTAAGGCATGTTACCATCTAACCATTTCACTCTGCCATGGATGTTTGTCCCATATTTGCCTACTCAGCATCCACCCTTGCTTTCTATATCTGTGAGTCATAGTTTAGGACAAGACTCCAAGTACATCCACTGAGAGGAGCCACTTATGCCCTATTCCCACCATATGACACCTAGGGCATAAGCATGGGAGCTGGGATGCTGAATCTGGCCTGTGTGGAGGAAAGAATAATGGAGCAAAAGTGGAGGAAAGAATAATGGAGCAAATATGCACTCACAGTGGCTGGCCTAAGCAGTGTGGTATCCACCAATGGTGCTCAATGCTAGCAGCTGTGGATTACTGCCAAATCAATCATGGTTTTTAGTTTTCAATTTTCTGTATTTAAATCTTAAATCTAAAAAAAATTAAGTTCTCTTACACAAAATTCTTTCCATATATTCATATTTGCTCCTCATTCTTTTTTCTTTTTTAGATATTTAGATTGTTTTTATTGCTTCTTTTTTTTATTATACTTTAAGTTCTGGGGTGCATGTGCAGAACGTGGAGTTTTGTTACATAGGTATATATGTGCTATGGTGGTTTGTTGCACCCATCAACCCATAACCTACATTAGGTATTTCTCCTAATGTTATCCCTCCCCTAGCCCCTCACTCCCTGACAGGCCCTGGTGTGTGATGTTCCCCTCCCAATGTCCATGTGTTCTCACTGATCAACTTCTACTTATGAGTGAGAAACATGTGGTGTTTGGTTTCCTGTTCTTGTGAAAGTTTGCTTAAAAATATGGTTTATAACTTCATCCATGTCCGTGCAAAAGTCATGAACTCATTCTTTTTTATGGCTACATAGTATTCTATTGTGTATATGTGCCACATTTTCTTTATCCAGTCTATTATTGATGGACATTTGGGTAGGTTCCAAGTCTTTGCTATTGTGAATAGTGCTGCAATATACACACGTGTGTATGTGTCTTTATAGTAGAATGATTTATAATCCTTTGGGTATATACCCAGTAATGGGATTGCTGGATCAAATGGTATTTCTAGTTCTAGATCCTTGAGGAATCACCACACTGTCTTCTACAATGGTTGAACTAGTTTACACTCACTCCTACCAATGGTGTAAAAGCATTCCTATTTCTCCATATCATCTCCAGCATCTGTTGTTTCCTGACTTTTGAATGATGGCCATTCTAACTGGCATGAGATGGTATCTCATTGTGGTTTCGATTTGCATTTCTCTAATAACCAGTGATGATGAGCATTTTTTCATGTCTGTTGGCTGCATAAATGTCTACTTTTGAGAAGTGTCTGTTCATATCCTTTGCCCAATTTTTGATGTTTTTTTTCTTATAAATTTGTTTAAGTTCTTTGTAGATTCTGGATATTAGCCCTTTGTCAGGTGATAGATTGCAAACATTTTCTCCCATTCTGTAGGTTGCCTGTTCACTCTGCTGATAGTTTCTTTTGCTGTGCAGAAGTTCTTTAGTTTAATTAGACCCCATTTGTCAATTTTGGCTTTTGTTGCCAAAACTGGTGCTTTAGAAATGAAGTCTTTGCCCATGCCTACAAACTGAATGGTATGGCCCAGATTTTCTTCTAGGATTTTTATGGTCCTAGGTCTTATGTTTAAGTCTTTGATCCATCTTGAGTTGATTTTTGCATAAGGTGTAAGGAAGGTGTCCAGTTTCAGTTTTCTGCATATGGCTAGCCAGTTTATCCAACAACATTTATTAAATAGGGAATCTTTTCCCCATTGCTTTTTTGTGTCAGGTTTGTCAAAGATCAGATGGTTGTAGATGTGTGGTGTTATTTCTGAGGCCTCTGCTTGGTTCCATTGGTCTATATATCTGTTTTGGTACTAGTACTGAGCTGTTTTGTTTCTGTAGCCTTGTAGTATAGTTTGAAGTCAGGTAGCGTGATGCCTCCAGCTTTGTTCTTCTTCCCCAGGATTGTCTTGGCTATGCGGGCTCTTTTTTGGTTCCATATGAAGTTTAAAGTAGTTTTTTCCAATTCTGTGAAGAAAGTCATTGGTAGCTTGATAGGGATCATATTGAATCTATAAATTACTTTGAGCAGTATGGCCATTTTCAAGATATTGATTCTTCCTATCCATGAGCATGGAGTATTTTTCCATTTGTTTGTTTCCTCTCTTACTTCTTTGAGCAGTGGTTTGTAGTTCTCCTTGTAGAGGTCCTTCACATCCCTTGTAAGTTGTATTCCTAGGTATTTTATTCTCTGAGTAGCAATTGCGAATGGGAGTTCACTCATGATTTGGCTTTCTGTTTGTCTATTATTGGTGTATAGGAATGCTTGTGATTTCTGCACATTGATTTTGTACCCTGAGACTCTACTGAAGTTGCTTATCAGCTTAAGGAGATTTTGGGCTGAGATGATGTGATTTTCTAAATACACAATCATGTCATCTGCAGAGACAATTTGACTTCCTCTCTTCCTATTTGAATACCTTTTATTTATTTCTCTTGCCTGATTGCCCTGGCCAGAACTTCCAATACTATGTTGAATAGGAGTGGTGAGAGAGGGCATCCTTGTCTTCTGCCAGTTTTCCAATGGAATGCTTCCAGCTTTTGCCCATTATGATATTGGCTGTGGATTTGTCATAAATAACTCTTATTATTTTAAGATACGTTACATCGATACCTAGTTTATTGAGAATTGTTAGCATGAAGGGGTGTTGAATTTTGTCAAAGGGCTTTTCTCCATCTATTGAGATAATCATGTGGTTTTTGTGATTGGTTCTGTTTATGTGATGGATTACATTTATTGACTGAACCAGCCTTGCATCCCATATGTTGAACCAGCCTTGCATCCCATTTTGTTGGAGCATACACTTAGGGTTGAACTTCCTCATTCTCTGTCCTAAATAAAGTCAGTTCCTTTGGGGTGAGCTGCAGTGCATTCTGTTCCTGTATTCTTTCCCCAAGGAAAAATTCTGATTTATTGCTTCAGAGTTATGATCAAGACAATGACCAGATCCTCTTGGAGTTACATACCTGTTTTATGAGCAGAGTTTTGAGCATAATCCTCTCGTCTTCCCAGCTTGCCTCTCCTCTGTGGAACTTCCATATTATGACAGAGTTGGGTCGATGGCTATTGCGGTATTAGTGTTCTTGGTCTGTGATGCCTGGAGTTAGAGCCTCTGCTCTAAGGATGGGTGCCAGGTGGAAGATTGGGGCTTGAGATATCTTGGCTAACCTCATTTGGAATTTAGCCTCTGCAAAACAGAGCTCAAAGAGATGAAAAATGATGGCAATCTGCTTTTTCTGGTGACATATAGTAGCCCTTGATGGGGAGCTGGGACAAAAAGAATTCCTGTCTTCTTGTCCACACCTGCCTAGTGGAAAGTCTGTCATGCTGAGGTGGAGGGGTGGGGGCAGAAGGATTAGGCTGTAACTCAAGTCTGACAGACTAGCTCTTCTTACAGAGATTTAGTAAGTTTCCATGACTAAACGTTTCTTGGTTTGCTCTATTCCCTTGCGGCAATTTTCAGGGACTTTGAATGTTTCTTTTTAAGTAATTTTCACCACTTAATGGTTTTGCACTGGGAATAGGTTAAATTATTATTTATAATGTATATTAAATTTCTATTTCTAGCCTAACAGTGTCATTGAAAGCCTTTTTTATATTTTCATGCACATAACAAATCTATTTATCTGTGGAAGGCCAGATTATATGAAGAAAATATTTTCTGGTATTACTTTCAAAACGTGCATACTTCATGATTTAGTTTTTTTATTGTTTAATTTAACAGCCCTATTATGTGAAAGGCTTTTAGAGGCATATTGAATTATGTGTTACATATCATAACATTCTAATTCTGAAGAACGGAATTTTTGGCAGTAACTTACCAAAAGATTATAGCTCAGAAATTTCTAGGATTAATGTCCATTGCTCTATCTCTTTTGTGTAAAATGGAGACAATTGTTCAGTGTTTGTTGTTATGAGGATTAAATTAATATATGCAAAATAGTTAAAAAGAGTACCTGGCACATGGTATGCACCCAGTAAATGTTGACAATTGTTGCTGTGATTATTGTAGTTGTTATTCTTGTGAATGAAGATGGCTTGGTGGTGAAACATAGGTTTAACAATAAAACAGTTTTGCCAGTATAGATTTTGATTTAAAAATATAAGGAAAGTTTCATTTTCTTTTTACTCTAAACATTAGTAAGTTTTCTGAGAGGGTAGAGATATAAAATTAGCATTGGCTCATATTCAATCTTTCACAAAGAACAGTTATTGATACACTCACCCTCTGGCTTAAAAGCTCACTGAAATTCAAAGGAATGTAGTAATTTATTTGATTCCAGTTCACATCATGAAGCCATCTTTTGAGAAATGCTATTGCTTAGCTTTGGAGCTGAATAGAGATTCTTTCTTTTTGAATTCTACTTCATCCATGGTTCTAATCTGTTTTCTATACTGATCTCTTTGAGATTAAACAATCTTAAATCAAAGCTTTATTTGTTTGAGCTATAGAATGTGCTGCAATTATTTAAAAATCACAGGCTTCTTCTGTACTCAGCAGCTGGTACAGATTTTGAGAAAAAGAAGTCGTGAGTACAAAGGGACAACACAAACATCAAATATGATGATAAATTTGGCTTATTCACTACCTTGATATTAAATTTCCAACAACTTAACTTATATGAAGTATATTTGTATTTTTTTCCAAAAAATTATTCCAATACGAGCTCAAGAATATTGGTTGAAATTATGAGTACTATAATAATGAAATTATTATTTGCATATGTGAAACTAATATAAACCTTTATCATTTTTCATCAGGTACTTCAATAGGATGTTGGAAAAGAAGACTTCCACTCTAATAGGATGAAAAAATGATCATCTATTTACATCATTCTGATTTCTTTTAATTGCTTCACAATCCACTATAAAGATTTGCTCTGACACTAATATTTATACTTTTCTACTTTTTAATATTTAAACTTTTCTACTTTTTTCCCACTTTTCTCTCACATAAATTAGGTGTTTCATTTTCCTACTTATTATTTTATTTACACCATTCTGTGTTGAGCACAGAAAGGTGGAAATATATAGCCCTGTTCTCTGTTTTTAATGCTCTGTATATTTTTGTTTCCTTTTCTGTGGAAGCAGTTTCTCATTATCCTTATAAGGAGATGCCATTTTTCTCAATCTTTCCTTAAAATCTAACTTCTTTACCAAGTCATTTCTGTTCCTTATAGAATAGTGAATGTGACTGTTCTTAGTGTATTGATTGGTCCCTTTATATCAGCATTGTAACTTTTAGGTATTAGTTTACTTTCATGTGATTGTTATTTCATATATCATTGTGAACATATTTTTTTCCAAAAATAAAATACATATTGACCTAAAAGAAATTTCATCTAAAAGAAAACCTGCCTAATGTGCTACATTTTGATATTTCAGAGGAATTACTTTTAGTCTAATTCTTGTAATCTATAATCCCTTTTTATATAGTGGTTTATGCACTAGTTTGTGAACTGATTGTAACTGGTATGGGAGGTAAGGCGCTCACAAAAATATGTAAATTAATTATGTGTTTTTTTTTTGTAGAAAGACATTTTCCATGAAAGATACAGTGTATTTATTTCCATTCTAGAATAAGCTCTCTATTGCCTAAAATACTGGTAACAGTCTGTAGGCTGGCACTGGTTCACAGACCCCATTTTGAGGTCTATAGCATTGCTATAGAGAATTCTAATACTCTCTTTAAAACCATGTACTTGAGAAAAAACTTTATATTGCCTGTGCCTATAGAAAAAATTATAAATTTACTTTCTGTGGGTATTTTTTGGCATTCTTAAAATTACAAAATGTTGATTTTGTCAACTACAAGTGTACTGATTATAAAAGTGTTCTTTTCTTTCATAGAAATAAACATGGCTTTATGGTTGAGAAATTGTATCTTCAGGGTACAACCTAGAAAATAGAAATATGCTAACTTTTCAAAGGCGATATCAAACAGGGAATTGATTAAAAAGTGTTAGAAGGACTGGTGTAACAAAAGGGAGAATTGTTAGCAGAACACAGAGAATAAGTGTGTTTTCCAGAAAACTACAAATGCCACTGGACTAGAATCCAGTAACTAGTGCCTACTGCTGGTCTGCAGTAGGGCAGCTGTTCAGGGGCTGAAACTGCTAAAAATGGATACCAGAGCTATGCCGGTACTTGCTTACCAAACAAACAAACACTAAGGAAGTTTAGCCACTGATGGAACTGCTGGAATTCTCATTCACCTAATCTCATCCAAGCTATAGCAACATCAGCAATTTCCAGCAGCTACCAGCAATTGCCACTGCTGTCTATACTAAAAGCTTCTCAGTTCTAACAGCCTTCAAATTACCTTCCAGAGGCAAGAGGCAGCATGGTGAAAGAGCAAGAGCAAGAGAGAGGAGAGAGCAGCCACACATTTTTAAACAAGCAGATCTCACTATCACAAGGACAGTACCAACAGGATGATACTAAACCATTCATGAGAAACCGCCCACCATAATCCAATCACCACCCACTAGGCCCCACCTCCAACACTGGGGATTATAGTTCAACATGCGATTTGGGTGGTGACACAGATCCAAACTTTATCACAGGCCAAGGTCAAGGCTTGGTTGAGAAGAAGGCTCAGAGGAGCCTGACCAAAATTTGTTGTGCTTGCTATTACCAAATTAATAACAATCCATTGATGTGTCCAAGATGCCCAGTTTTTCACATTTACAAACCAGCTATGTTTTCAGATGTGTTCACCTTTGTCAACCAGATGTGCAAAATTAGGGTGTCTCCTTACAAACTTTCTGCTAGTGAATATCAAAACTCGTAAATGGGTGCATCATCTTTTCTAATAATATATCTTAAGTAATTATGGATAAAGGGCAAGGCATTTATCAATATGTTGTTTATAATAGTGAAAAATGGGGAAGTAGCCTAAATATGCCTTTGGGGATTTGTTAAACAAATTATAGCACATTCACAGGATGAAATTATTTGTAGCCATTAAAAATCATGCATAAGAGCTGGCAGGGTCACTCATGCTTGTAATCCCAACACTTTGGGAGGCTAAGGCAGGAGTATTGCTTGAGCCTAGGAGTGAGTATTGCTTGAGCCTAGGAGTTCAAGACCAGCCTGAGCAACATAGCGAGACCTCATCTCTACAAATAAAAAATAAAACAATTAGCTGGGTGTGGCGTGCCTGTAATCCCAGCTACTCAGAAGGCTGAGGCAGGAAAATCACATTTTGGAAGTGAAGCTGCAGTGAGCTGTGATCACACTTCATCCTGGGCAACAGAGCACAATCTTGTCTCAAAAAAAAAAAAGAAAAAGAAAAAAAAATCAAGCACAAAATTTTATGAAATGCCTGTTTTTGAGTTTATGGGGTCCCCTCCCCCACTTTGGTCCCATCCAAAATCTTACACAAATTACTGCTCTTTCGCATTAAAATTTTAAATTATTCAAATAATTGGCGTATATATAAAAACATGGAGACAAAAGTGAAATACTAACACTTTTTCCCCACTTATTCCCATTTCTAGTAATAACTGCAGCCAGCTATGCGAAGACTAGCAGACCTTTTTCTAAAATGCATTTCATGCAGTCCTTTGGGTTTTACTTTTTTACTGAAGTAACACATGAATAAATTCTCAGTCTTCAAATGTGCAAACAACACAAAATTATGTGGACTAAACTTCCCTGTCACTTTTTGGCCATAAATACTACTGCTTTCTCTAGAGGAAACAACCATGAACATGCTGATTTCTCTCTTCTAGATCTTGTTTTAAGAATTAAAGCTACTCTAATACTGACAAGAAAGGTGTTTTTAATTATTTTCTCTTTAATTAGCATTATGCAAATTTAAAAGAAAAAAAGATTTAAAATTCTTTTAAAATTTAAAAGAAAAAACAAAAACAAATTACCTTTCAGAACCTCACATTGTCTGATCATAACAGAAAGCAAGTGTTTAAGGGAGTCTGGGAAATGTAACTTGCAGGCTCACAGCCATAGCAGTTCAGACTGCAAAAGGACCAGTACAAAAGCACAATTAATACCTTCGGCTACTTGCGTTCATATCTATACTTCTATCCAATTTAAACATATATTGGAGATATATACACAGACACACACACACACACACATATATATGTAAACATAATGCAATATATATATACACATTCCCATTTTTAACCTTTATACATAATACAATAACAATCAAAAGGTCATGATTCCACCTAACAGGTTACAAGATATCCTCAGGAAAAAAAAAATATATATATATATATATTTCTGCAGTAGTCTGCAGTTGCTGAATATATATTTATATATACATATATTATCAATCTTGGTAATGTAAGTATCTCTTATAGTTCAGTCATCATTTTACTAAGATATTCATTAACACAAATAATGGCTAGGTTGAGAAGTCAAAATTAACTGTCACCCTGACTGTTTGCATAAAATAAAAGAAAAATGGCTATGTCATATATAACAATAAAGAAAACAATTATGCAGAACTGTCAAAATCCTTACTTCTGTAACTGGTCATAAGGCCTCCTCAGTAATTATACATAATTTTCTTCCTCCAACACTGGTCCTGCTTTTTTGGATTGTTTAGTCTACCATGCTGAACATGACAGTGAAGAGCTGCCCAAAGGAATCTCATGAATTCCCCATATCCCCTTGCGACCAGTTTTTCCTGTATGGTGTTTATTAATCACGCTAGTCAGTATAGTATTCCTTTTTTTGCCTATTAGTTTCAGTGTCAAAAGAATCAGATGCCCTCCTTAAAACTGGACTGGCATTGTGTCTCTTTTTAATAACTATAATGCAGCAGCACTGGCCTTGTGTTAATTTCACAGCCTAGGCCTTAAGAAGCCTTGTGACTTATGCTTTCCCTCTCTTGGAATACTAAAACCATCATGCTAACCCCATTTAGGATAAGAGACACATGGAAATACCTCATTTCCCCAAATGGCATTCACCATCAACTGCCAGACAAGTCAGTGAGGCCAACTTGGGCCCCCTAGCTTTTAGTCAATCATCAAATGATTGTAGTTGCATAAGTGATCACTGTCAAGACCAGCAGAACTACCCAGAATCCCATTCCACTGAGCTATAAAAAATAATAAATCATAGTAGTTTTGATTACTAATTTGGGGATTATTTACTGTGTACCAAAAGGTGACAAATACACAGCATTTTCAGTCAAGAAAAACTACTATCAGAAAAGAGAAGAAAGATTGCTTTTGCTGGCAAAAAAAGTCATGGGGATATTTTGCTTTCCAAGATGCTCAGATTCACCAGAATCCCCACAAATATTTACATTTCTACTCTAAGAGTTCTACTATTTCCCAGGCAAAGTATTAATTTTCATCAAAGATACCTAGCAAGAATCTATACTGCATAAATGTTTCAATTTCCAAACTTACAAAATTAACTTTGGTGTCTGATTTTCCAGCCATATTACCCGTGTGTCTATAAAGATTAGACTTATAGAGATGAGAAACTATTTTCTGTGCCTTGAGCTGAAAGGTTAAATGCTTGAGGCTGATATTTTACTTAATAATTTTACAATTTAAGTCAGAAATGGCCATCCCCATCCCATAATGTTAAAGTTATGATTACTTATTTGATGGTAATATTCAACAGATACTTGGTTTCCAAAAGCCTTGCATGTGGTTACATCCAGCTGTCAGAAGTCTACTAACATCTCTAGGTTAGGACCCAGAAACCCAAACCAGCTGTCGTACAGCTGTAGCCACTGCCACTGTAAGTGTTAGAACAGCCAAAGGGCCGAGGGCCATAATCACTGATGGTCACACATCCTTACCGTTACTATGTGACAGTACTATAGCAAAGAGAAGAAGTAAAATGTTTTCCTTTTCGTCAAACTCTCTTCACCCCAAAGTCCTTCCCATTGATATTAGATAATAAGAAATCATTTGGCAATGGAATCTGAGAAATATAGTTTATTGCCCTCTAGTCTTACAGATATATAAACAGAATACAGATGCAGTAGCCTGAGAGGTGACAAATAACCAGAAGACAGATATTTTCCACCAAAGAGATTGCTTTGAGTTTCATTAAAATGATTCTTCTATTAATTGTCAATGGCATCCTAGGTAAAGCTAATTTTGGGGGAATTAGATTTTAATTAAGGTATTAAATGAGGAATTAGACTAAAATGATTTCCAGTTTCCCTTTATCCTCTAAAAATGGCTGCTGATAAATAATGATGTATCAGTTTAGCTTTCTGACTGTAGTTAGCACTATCAATAGAAGGGGAATGCAAGCCAAAAATGTCACCCACATTTGTGATTTAAAGTTTTCTAGTAGCCACATTAAAAATGGTAAAAACAAACAACTGAAAACATTTTTTATAATATATTTTACTTAATATATTCAAATTATTATCATTTTAACATGTTATCAGTACAAACACAATTTATCATATAGTTAATATACTTCTATCATACTAAGACTTTATAATGTGGATGTATTTTGGACTTACAGAGAACACCAACTGAACTAGCCACATTTCAAATGATCAAGAGCTACATGTTGATGGTGGCTATCATATTGACTAGTGGAAATCATAGCACAGATATGAATAATCTTTTCTTTTGTAGACCAATGGAGTATGATACTTTTTTTACTCTTTTTCAAATAGTATATTTTATTGCCGATCACTACAAAGTATTTATTATTTGTTAAAAAATCAAAAAGCTCTAAAGTTTAGTAATGAAGTAACTTAGAGTAATGCAAGCACCCAACTTTAAATTTATTGTACTAGAAAGCAGAATTGTAAATAACTACTTGTTAAAAGTGTAATACAGAGTTTTTTATGTATTTATTTATTTGTTGAAACAGGGTCTCATTCTGTTGCCCAAGCTGGAGTGCATTGGCACGATCTCTGCTCACCACAACCTCCGCCTCCCAGGCTCAAGCGATTCTGCTGCCTCTGCCTTCTAAGTAGCTGGGATTACAGGCACACCCCCACTACCACTAGGGACATTTTTGTATTTTTAGTAGAGCCGGGGTTTCACCATGTTGGCCAAACTAGTCTCAAACTCCTGATCTCAAATGATACACCCACCTCGGCCTCCCAAAGTGCTGGGATTACAGGCATGAGCCACCACACCTGGCTCAAGTTTTTTAATATATTAAAATATAGAAACCAAAGTTTTCTCAAATAAAGTTAAGAACGATGTATAGCACATAGAGCAAAAGGAAGTACAAACTTTGAAATCATAGTTTTGAATCTTTATTTCAACATTTTTTCTGTTAACTTTAGGGAGCTATGTTTTCTTCCCTCAGATTCCTCACCTATGGAAATGAAAGTGCCATTTTATCAGGATTATAATGAGAATTCTCTGAGATACTGAACACAGATCATGAAATTATCTTGGACAGGAGTTCGTAATATAACCTTTGTGAAAGTGCTGAACTTTAAATTAGTAATTGACAGCAATATATACAGTGAAAGGGTAAAAACTCATTTTGACATACTTAGTAAGAACAAAAAAAGGCAGGGGTTGCAATCCTAGTCTCTGATAAAACAGACTTTAAACCAACAAAGATCAAAAGACACAAAGAAGGCCATTACATAATGGTAAAGGGATCAATTCAACAAGAAGAGCTAACTATCCTAAATATATATGCACCCAATACAGGAGCACCCAGATTCATAAAGCAAGTCCTGAGTGACCTACAAAGAGACTTAAGACTCCCACACATTAATAATGGGAGACTTTAACACCCCACTGTCAATATTAGACAGATCAACGAGACAGAAAGTTAACAAATATACCCAGGAATTGAACTCAGCTCTACACCAAGCGGACCTAATAGACATCTACAGAACTCTCCACCCCAAATCAACAGAATATACATTTTTTTCAGCACCACATCTATTCCAAAATTGACCACATAGTTGGAAGTAAAGCTCTCCTCAGCAAATGTAAAAGAACAGAAATTATAACAAACTGTCTCTCAGACCACAGTGCAATCAAACTAGAACTCAGGATTAAGAAATTCACTCAAAACCACTCAACTACATGGAAACTGAACAACCTGCTCCTGAATGACCACTGGGTACATAAAGAAATGAAGGCAGAAATAAAGATGTTCTTTGAAACCAATGAGAACAAAGACACAACATACCAGAATCTCTGGGACACATTCAAAGCAGTGTGTAGAGGGAAATTTATAGCACTAAATGCCCACAACAGAGAGCAGGAAAGATCTAAAATTGACACCCTAACATCACAATTAAAAGAACTAGAGAAGCAAGAGCAAACACATTCAAAAGCTAGCAGAAGGCAAGAAATAACTAAAATCAGAGCAGAACTGACGGAAATAGAGACACAAAAAACCCTTCAAAAAATTAATGAATCCAGGAGCTGGTTTTTTGAAAGGATCAACAAAACTGATAGACCGCTAGCAAGACTAAGAAAGAAAAAAAGAGAGAAGAATCAAATAGATGCAATAAAAAATGATAAAGGGGATGTCACCACCAATCCCACAGAAATACAAACTACCATCAGAGAATACTACAAACACCTCTACGCAAATAAATTAGAAAATCTAGAAGAAATGGATAAATTCCTCAACACGTACACTCTCCCAACACTAAACCAGGAAGAAGTTGAATCTCTGAATAGACCAATAACAGGCTCTGAAACTGTGGCAATAATCAATAGTTTACCAACCAAAAAGAGTCCAGGACCAGATGGATTCACAGCCGAATTCTACCAGAGGTACAAGGAGGAACTGGTACCATTCCTTCTGAAACTATTCCAATCAATAGAAAAGGAGGGAATCCTCCCTAACTCATTTTATGAGGCCAGCATCATCCTGATACCAAAGCCGGGCAGAGACACAACCAAAAAAGAGAATTTTAGACCAATATCCTTGACGAACATTGATGCACAAATCCTCAATAAAATACTGGCAAACCAAATCCAGCAGCACATCAAAAAGCTTATCCACCATGATCAAGTGGGCTTCATCCCTGGGATGCAAGGCTGGTTCAATATACGCAAATCAATAAATGTAATCCAGCATATAAACAGAACCATAGACAAAAACCACATGATTATCTCAATAGATGCAGGAAAGACCTTTGACAAAATTCAACAACCCTTCATGCTAAAAACTCTCAATAAATTAGGTATTGAGATAAAATAATCTCAAAATAATAAGAGCTATCTATGACAAACCCATAGCCAATATCATTCTGAATGGGCAAAAACTGGAATCATTCCCTTTGAAAACTGGCACATGACAGGGATGCCCTCTATCACCACTCCTATTCAACATAGTGTTGGAAGTTCTGGCCAGGGCAATTAGGCAGGAGAAGGAAATAAAGGGTATTCAATTAGGAAAAGAGGAAGTCAAATTGTCCCTGTTTGCAGGTGACATGATTGTATATCTAGAATACCCCATTGTCTCAGCCCAAAATCTCCTTAAGCTGATAAGCAACTTCAGCAAAGTCTCAGGATACAAAATCAATGTACAAAAATCACAAGCATTCTTATAAACCAACAACAGACAAACAGAGAGCCAAATCATGAGTGAACTCCCATTCACAATTGCTCCAAAGAGAATAAAATACTTAAGAATCCAACTTACAAGGGACATGAAGGACCTCTTCAAGGAGAACTACAAACCACTGCTCAATGAAATAAAAGAGGATACAAACAAATGGAAGAACATTCCATGCTCATGGGTAGGAAGAATCAATATCGTGAAAATGGCCATACTGCCCGAGGTAATTTATAGATTCAATGCCATCCCCATCAAGCTACCAATGACTTTCTTCACAGAATTGGAAAAAACTACTTTAAACTTCATATGGAACCAAAAAAGAGCCCACATCTCCAAGTCAATCCTAAGCCAAAAGAAGAAAGCTGGAGGCATCACGCTACCTGACTTCAAACTATACTACAAGGCTACAGTAACCAAAACAGCATAGTACTGGTACCAAAACAGAGATATAGATCAATGGAACAGAACAGAGCCCTCAGAAATAGCACTGCATATCTACAACTATCTGATCTTTGACAAACCTGAGAAAAACAAGCAATGGGTAAAGGATTCCCTATTTAATAAATGGTGCTGGGAAAACTGGCTAGCCATATGTAGAAAGCTGAAGCTGGATCCCTTCCTTACACCTTATACAAAAATTAATTCAAGACGGATTAAAGACTTAAACGTTAGACCTAAAACCATAAAAACCCTAGAAGAAAACCTAGGCATTACCATTCAGGACATAGGCATGGGCAACGACTTCATATCTAAAACACCAAAAGCAATGGCAACAAAAGCCAAAATTGACGAATGGGATCTAATTAAGCTAAAGAGCTTCTGCACAGCAAAAGAAACTACCATCAGAGTGAACAGGCAACCTACAAAATGGGAGAAGATTTTCACAGCCTACTCATCTGAGAAAGGGCTAATATCCAGAATCTACAATGAACTCAAACAAATTTACAAGAAAAAAAACAAACAACCCCATCAAACAGTGGGCAAAGGACATGAACAGACACTTCTCAAAAGAAGACATTTATGCAGCCAAAAAACACATGAAAAAATGCTCACCATCACTGGCCATCAGAGAAATGCAAATCAAAACCACAATGAGATACCATCTCACACCAGTTAGAATGGCAATCATTAAAAAGTCAGGAAACAACAGGTTCTGGAGAGGATGTGGAGAAATAGGAACACTTTTACACTGTTGGTGGGACTGTAAACTAGTTCAACCCTTGTGGAAGTCAGTGTGGCGATCTAGAACTAGAAATACTATTTGATCCAGCCATCCCATTACTGGGTATACACCCAAAGGACTATAAATCATGCTGCTATAAAGACACATGCACACGTATGTTTATTGCGGCACTATTCACAAATAGCAAAGACTTGGAACCAACCCAAATGTCCAACAATGATAGACTGGATTAAGAAAATGTGGCACAATACACCATGGAATACTATGCAGCCATAAAAAATGAGTTCATGTCCTTTGTAGGGACATGGATGAAATTGGAAATCATCATTCTCAGTAAACTATCACAAGAAGAAAAAACCAAACACCGCATGTTCTCACTCATAGGTGGGAATTGAACAATGAGAACACATGGACACAGGAAGGGGAACATCACACTCTGGGGACAGTTGTGGGGTCGCGGTAGTGGGGAGGGATAGCTTTAGGAGATATACCTAATGCTAAATGACGAGTTAATGGGTGCAGCACAACAGCATGGCACATGTATACATATGTAACTAACCTGCACATTGTGCGCATGTACCCTAAAACTTAAAGTATAATAAAAAATAATCTTTTAGATGTCTAATTGTAAATAAAACTCATAGTAAATAAAAAAAGAGGCTGTTTACCTTTATTTTAAGGAAACTTTAAATGTAAAATTCACTTTATATCTTATAAGGAAATACAAAAGGGTCTCTGAATTATGACTTGTCGCTAATCTCTTTATAAATTTCATGAAGCTCCAAAAAAAAATCATGAAGCTCAACTGATAAGAACCAATAACCACTACATATTGAAATTCTTTTAGACTATGTTCCCTGGGAAACAGAGTCTGTGAAAAACATACATGCTGAGGTAGAGAACAGAAAGCAAATACAAGGTGCTGAATTCCTAAGCTGGCCAGAGTATCACAAGAAAATGCAGTTGCATCCTCACGCATATATGGCTTCTTCCCATCAGTTTATATGAAACTGTTGTTTTTTGGAACAGTCCCTCACAGAGAAGGAAGGAAAGCATATCTCTCAGTTCCTTCCTATCTCCATATTTTACTCTGAGAGGCAGTAGTCTTATCCTTCAAAGACATTTGCAGTTGGTATTATCTGGTATCTTTGGACACATACTGCAGTATCCCATTTTTTATTCCCCATGTTGGGGCAATTCATCAGGGTTCAGAAGTGGTTAAAAAATAATAAGCCAGTGAGTCCAGTGTGGTTAGACTTCCTGCTGATGCCCGTCTCTCACTTGGAAAGGGCTGAGTGCCAGCAGTGAGAGGAGATAAGACAATAAGGACAGTGGCCCCATGTCTCCAGTGAAGAAGCTGCTAGGGCTGAGGAAGAAAACAGATTGAGCAGATCTGGAATGGTTTATGAACTGAATCTGACACGTAAGTTAATTTAAATAATTACAGATGTAGCAATTTAGACATCTTTATCTAATCCTAGATCTCTACTCCAATTTTCAAAAGTAAATGCCACATGGAAGCAAATAGTTTCGGAGAGAGTTAACTCAGGGAACCAGAATCTAGTGGTAGCACTTCATGATTCAGTGTTTGTTTTTCTCCTGCTAAGAGGAAATTCAACCAATCACTAAGTGAACAAATGCATAATATACCTCAAACATCTTGCCCACTTACTATGTGTAAGATGTGATATTGGACTCTGGCAAAATCAAAGATAAATAACATCAAATGGAACTCAATAAGCTTACAGCCTTTTGAAAATGAAAGACATCTAATCAACCTAGTTCCAAACAAGATTAGAAGCCAAAAAACAAAAATATTCTACTTAGTCGTGCCAAAATGAAGGGTTTATCTAGTTCTCAAAGAAGGTAAAATGCCTAATATTTCTCAAAAAGGATAATTACAAATGTTCTATGTTGAAAAGTATGACAGGAATAACACAACATTACAAGATTCATCTGGGTTCTAGACTTGGTTTTATTATATTTTAGTTCTAGGGCTTCAGGGAGTGAGTTACTCTCTCGAAGATTTGTTGCCTTTATCTATAAAATAAAGAGATTGGAGCAGACTATATCTAAAGTCAATATAACCATATATGACCAACCCGCACCTAGTACATTGAACAGAAAAAAATGGAAAGCCTTTTCTCTAAGATCTGAAATAAGACAAGGATGCTGCTCACTTTCACCATCTTTATTCAACATAGTTCTATAAGTTCTAGCCAGAACAACTAAACAAGAGAAGGAAATAAAGGACACCAAAATTGGAAAGGAAGAAATCAAATTTTCCTTGTTTGCAAATGATATGATCTTAAATGTGGGAAAACCTAAAGACTCCACCAAAAACTATTAGAACTGACAAATTCTGTAAAGTTTTAGGATACAAAATAAAAGTTTTAGGATACAAAATAAACATACAAAAATCAGTAGCATTTATATATTAAAACAGCCAACAGTCTGAAAAAGAAACCAAGAATATAATCCCACTTACAACAGCTACAAATAAAATACTTAGAAATAAACTTAATTGAAAAAATGAAAGATCTCTATAATGAACACCATGAAACACTGATGAAAGAAATTTAAAAGAAAGAGGACACACAAAAAATGGAAAGTCATTCAGTGTTCATGGATTAGGTGAATCAATATTGTTAAAATTCCCTACTATCCAAAGCAATCTACTGATTCAATAGGACTCCTATCAAAATACCAATGATATTTTTCACAGAAATAGAAAATAATAATGCTAACATTCACATGGAACCACAAAAGACCCAGAATAACCAAAGCTATCTTGAGCAAAAAGAACAAAACCAAAGGAATCACATTACCTGACTTCAAATTATACTATAGAGCAATAGTAACTAAGACAGCATGGTATTGGCATAAAAACAGACACATAGACCAATGAGACAGAAAAGAAAACCCAGAAATAAATCCACACATTTACAGTCAACTCATTTTTATCAAACGTACCAAGAACATATATTGGGGAAAGGATGGTCTCTTCAATAAATGGTGCTGAGAAAACTGGAGATCCATATACAGAAGAATGAAATTAGACCCCTATCTCTCACCATATAAAAAGACATATTAAAATGGATTAAAGACTTAAATCTAAGACTTGAAAATATGAAACTACTATAAGAAAACATTGGGGAAACACCCCAGGATATTGGTCTGGGCAAAGATTTCTTAAGACTGCTAAAGATTTTTTGAGTAAGATCTAGGCAACCAAAGTTAAAAAGGACAAATGGGATCACTTCAAGCAAAAAAAAGCTTCTGCACAGCAAAGGAAACAATCAACTCAATAAAGAGACAACTCACAGAATGGGAGAAAACATTTGCAAACTACCCATGTGATGACAAGGAATTAATAACCAGCATATATAAAGAGCTCAAACAACTCAATAACAATAAAAAATATTGCAAATTAAAAATGAGCAAAAGATCTGAATAGACATTTCTCCAAAGACGATATAAAAATGACCAAGAAGCATATTAAAAAAGTTCAATATCACGAATCATCAGGAAACTGCAAATTGAAACTACATTGTGATATCATCTCACACCCTTTAAAATGGCTTTTATCAAAAAGTCAGGAAATAAAGGAGGCTGGCAAGGATACAGAGAAAAGGGAACCCTTGTACACTGTTGGTAGGAATGTAAATTAGTGCAGACACTATAAAAAAACAGTATGGAAGTTCCTCAAAAAAACTAAAAATAGAACTTTCATATGATCCAGCAATCCCACTGCTGGTATATATTTAAAAAATCAATTTATTGAAGAGATATCTGCACTCACATGTTCATTAAAGCAATATTCACGATAGCCAAAATATGGAATCAACCCAGGTGTCCATCAGTGAATGAAGGAATAAAGAAAATGTCATGCATATGCACGATGGAATAGTTTAGCCATAAAAAAAGTAAAAATCCTGTCATTTGCAACAGCATAGTTGGAACTGGAGATTATGTTGAGTGAAATAAGCCTGGCACAGAAAGGCAAAAATCACATGTTCTCACTTACATGTGGGAGCTAAAAAATATTGGACTAATGGAGATAGAGAGTAGAATGATGATTACAGAGGCTTGAAAGAGTAGTGCGGAGGGAGAGATGAAAAGAGGTTGGTTAATGGGTACAAAATACAGTTAGAAGGAAGAGCTAGTGTTCAGTAGCACAATATGTCTACTATGGTTCACAATAATTTACGGTATATTTCAAGATAGTAAAAGAGTAGAATTGGAATGTTCCTAACACAAAGAAATGATAAATGTTTGAGGTTAAGGAAAATCTAATTACCCTGGTTTGATCATTGTACATTGTATGCTTGCATTAAAATATCACATGTACCCCATAAATATGTAAAACTAGTATGTATCCATAATAACTAAAAACAAAACATTTAAAAATATAGTCGATCCCTAAAATTATAAATTTCTTTGTGTTTTAGGAATACCTGTCTATATAATCTAAGATTTTGAGTTGCACCTTCTAAACATATCTCACATTTATGTTTCCCCCATTTATTTTATTTTTGAAAATATGGTAACTTTTAAAAAGAAAATGTTTTTCCTCCCTCCTTTTTTAATGTTACCGTTCATCATTTTTTACCATTACCATTACTTGCCATGAATCTTTAATTCTAAGTCAGCTTTTCTGCCTTGAAGCAAGGCATTTGCTTACCTGGCTTTTGATTAGTGTCTAGATGAGCTCCTAATACTTTTCAAATAAACTGCACTTTACTATATTGCCTTGTTAGTCTTTCTTATAAATAACTTTTTACTCTTTTATTTTCTTCATCTTTCAAATTCTATTTTCAGATATTGCACAGCTCTTCAGAAAGTAGAATTTTATTTTCCCTTTGAGAAGTTGCTGCCTTGGTGATGATTTAGTTGCACATTAGATTAGTGATTGTTATAAATAATATAATATTAAGATAGAGTAGCATCTATATAGTCTGTTATACCTTGAAGTGGTTTCCTGACCACTTGATTTTTTAAATTGATTCTTGAAGTTAAGAAACCTGGTTTTCAAATAGAGCTACATTTAACACCCATGGTGGGGAGCCAACATGAAATTGCCACATATGACATTTAATTATAAGATCTTTATATATAACAAGTCTAGCATATGTATGTCCATATTCTAACCAATATTGAGCATCTGTGAGCTATAAATAAATTTCTCTTAAAGATCCCAAAGTCACTCTAGGAATGAGGCATTTGACAAGTGAAGTGTGGGAACTTTTTCTCAGGTTATACTTGGTGAACTATTTCATAAAACTCATTTAGTGATTGGTTGAATTCCTCTTGGCAGGAGAAGAACAAATATTGAATTATAAAGTGCTAACACTAGACTCTGGTTCCCTGAGCTTACTCTGTTGGAAGCTATTTTCTTTCATATGGCATTAAGTTTGAAAAAGTTAGGAGTACAGATCTAGCATTTAGGTTAAAATTTCCAGTTCTATTTTCCACAAAGTATCCAGGACAAGAACAATAGAATTATATACCTTGTCACATTAGATATCTAGTTGCTGGTGATAAATATTGCCAGATACAACATATTGCCTAGTATAAAGCAGGATGTAGCAAACGTTGAAACAATTGTTATAGGGAAGGCAAAATTCCACCTCCATTCATTTAGGGATCCGGCTCAAGAAATAAATTTACATAAGATAGATTAAAATGAATAAGAGCATACAAATGTACTTAATACAAGTTTTACAGGTCATGCAAGCCCTCACAAGAAAATAAAGACCCAAAGAAGGAATTAGAATCAATCACTTATGTAACAAATTTGACAAAGAATAATAAATTATGAAAATGTGATAAGGCAAAGGGGCTTGAGCCAGGACAGTTAATTGGGTAGAAAAGTGGCCAGGAAGATATGAATTAAGTGTAACAAGGTTTGTACAAAGTTTCTTTGGCTTCAATTTTACATCTTTGATGATAATAATGCGATTTTTCTTCTAAGATAGGGAGAACATCTTTCACATGAGACTTTCATCTCTTGCTTTTCAGAAGGCACAAAGGTCAAAGTGATCTTCTTATAATTGCTATTTTTCAATTGCCTTTAGCTTAAATAATTAATATGCCAGAATTACATATTGTGGATGGCATATTCTTAACTCCTTCACTTTAAAACTGAATTAGAAAAATGCCTTATTTTGGCAAGAATTTTGTTGTTTCACTAATTACTATAACTTTTGTGCATAGTATGGTTCCTGGCCCCATAGAAGTTGCTCAGTAAGTATTTTGCTTGTAAATATTAAAGTGAATTTTAGTCTCTATGTATATCCATAGCTATCTATATATCCATAGCTTTAAAACCTCTGAGTCAGTTTCAAAATATTTGAAGACACTTTTTGTAAAGATATGAGGATTGGCCTAATAGTCAGAATAGACTTCAAGTATGGCTCTGCTAAAAATAAGATATGTGACTTTGAATAAATTATTTATTTTTGTTGATATTCAATTTCGTGATGAGTAAGATGAGTGAGTTGAAAAAGAAAATTTAATATTACATTGATAGCAAACATTCTTTAATTTGTATTGACTTTTAAAAACAATAGCAAATGATATAAAATTTAAACATATGAGAAAGCAAAATATATGAAAAAACATACAGTGTGCAGTCATGAATAAATGGAATTAAATTGTTATATGATTCTAGAATCTTTAGAAAAATATTAGGTTGGTGCAAAAGTTATTGCGGTTTCTTGCCATTGAAAGTAATGGCAAGAAACCGCAATAACTTTTGCACCAACCTAATAGTAAAATAGTAAAAGTGCTATGGTAAATGAAGAGTGTATATTTGTAGTTCATAGGCTAACCGTTAAAGAATAATACAATATATGACTAAAACATATTTTGTGTGTGTGTGTGTGTTTGCTAAACCCTATAACAAATATTTTTAGTCTGGATAAGAAAAAATAAGAAATTTATGCAGTTACATATATATATACCATACTATAAATATTAAGGACACAGAAATATTGAAAATAAAAGGACAGAAAAAAATACCACACAAACACTAAATAAAAGGAAAGCTAGTCTACTACAATAAGAGAGTACTTTGAGATGAGAAATATAATTAGCAAAAAAGAGGAACATTTTATGATGATGAATGTATTGATTTAAAAGGAAGACATAACAATGCTAAATTTGGATGCACCTGAAAAACAAAAGAACCAAATATGAAACAATAAAAGGAAGGACAAACAAATCCACAGTTGTATTTGATATTTTAACACAACGTTCTCAGTATCTGGTACAATGAGCTGATCAAAGAAATAAGGATTATGTATTATTATTATTATTATTATTAACAACTTGATCCTGTTGGAATACATAAAACATTACTTCCAACAAATATATAACGCATTCAAGTAGACATAGAAATTTATTAAAATAGACCATATGTTGAAATGTAATAAAATTTTAAATGATGATCTCTTTATGTAAACTTAAAATAGAAATTAAGTTGTGAAGATAGACAACTCCTAAATATTTGGACAACACTATGCTAAAAAAACTTAGGGGTCAAAGAAGAAATCACAATGGAATTGAGAAAATATATTGAACTGAATGTTAATGAAAACAGGTCTTCACTAACGGTAGCAGTTAAACAAGATTTGACTGTTAAAGATTCACAGGACCACAAATGACAATGCTTATAAATCTATGATTTATTGTAGGGAAATAATACAAAATTGGAACAAGTAAAACTTAGGACAGTAGCCAAAGGCTGCCTCACAGTTAGAAGTCTATAGAGGATAGGCACAATCTCCTATTCTTCTCCCTATGTAGGGTCATCATTGACATTCTTCTCTCTCAGATCTTAAAGCACCAATATGTGGATGGAACACCCTTGAATCCAGGGAGCCCAAAATAGAGTGTAAAACCTATTTCCTTCTGATCATGTAGGCATTTTCATGCTGCATAGACACCTCAATGGTAGACCCCTCCAAGGTTTTACCTAAGATCAGGCACAAATAATCAGTCTCACTGTTATCAACAAACAATGCTGACAAGCAGTTATAAAGCACCCCAAACCTCACCTTGGACACGTGGTTACAAAAAAACACTAATCAGTATATTCATCTCTTGACCAGGAATGACTACCATTTAAGCACATTTATTACTTCAACAAAATAGCCCACACCAATTCAAGGCCTAGTAAAATTAACCCTCATAATACAAGGGCATTATTCCACTTGCAGGGATGCAGCTGAGGAGCTGAGGCATTGCTCAGAGAGAAATTTATGATGCTAATTGTATACATTGACAAAAAGGTAGACCCCAAAGATATAGATTTCCATCTTAAGATGGTAATAGAAGAGCAAACTTAAACCAGAGGAAGTAGAAAGAATGAAATAATAAAAATAAAAACAAAATATAGAGATAAAATCTAATTGCAAATATATGATCAAAATAATCAACAGAGACAGAAGATTCTTTTGTCAGGTTAACAAAAATAAAAAAGCCTTCTTCAAGTTAATCAGAACAAAGAGAGAAGATAAATGATCAATACTGTCAATGAAAAAATGGAATACTACTATGATAATAAGTCTAAAATACAAACAAATTTTTGTCAATAAATATAACAGTTTGGAGAAAATGGACAAAATCCTTTGAAAAACGCAACTTGCCATAATGAAATAAGAAGAAAAACAAACCTGAATGAGTTTCTCTTTATTGCAAAATACAGAACATACAATCCCAGATGACTATACTGGCCCAGGAGAAATACAATTCCAGGCCGAGATAATTATATTGGCAAATTCTTGCAAATCTTAAAAAGGAAATGATACAAACTTCCATATATTATTTCCCAAAATGAAAAAAAAGAGTGTACCCTTCCACCTCATTTATGAGGCCCCATAATTTTTTAATCAAACCTAACAAGGACACTAATAAGAAAGGAAAATTACTGGTCAATATTTCTCATGAACATAGGCACTAAAATCCTGAAAATGACATTTGGAAATTGAATCCAGAGATATATAAAAAGAATAACTCATCATGATCAAGTAGGGTTTATTCCAGGAATGCAAGTTTGGATTAATATTAAGAAATCATTCACTGTAGTTTATCACATTAACAGATTAGTGGAATGAAGCCAGGTAATCATCTCAATAGATGCAGAAAAGCATTTATAAAAGTCGATACTTATTCATGATAAAAAAAAAAACTTTCAGCAAACTAAAAATAGATGAGCAATTTTAAAATCTGATGAATGATATTGTATTAGGCAGGGTTCAACTGCAGAAACACTCCAGCAGAAGATATATATTTGAGATTTATTGCAAGAAATTGGCTTATGTGATTATGGGGCCTGCTAGGCAAATTCAAAATCTTTGGGAAGGTCATAAGGAAGGGCAAGCTAGAATACAAGGTGTGAGGTGACATTGCAGTCCACAAAAAATTTGTATCCATAATGTATAAAGAACTCCTTCAAATAATTTAAAAAGGCATAAAACAACATATGCACTTCACAAAAGTGGATATAGAAATAGCCAATAAACATATAAAAACAGCTCAACTTCATTAGTCATCAGAGAAATGAAAATTAAAACCACAAAACCTCATCTGCCAAAAAGATTAAAATGAAAAAGACAGAAAACACCCATGACTGGGGAGAATGTGAAGGAAGTAGAATTCTGTTAGGCTGATAGTTGTGAGAACTCTTACTCGGTTTGATACAAGCACCTTGGAAAGGTGGGACTTACGTACTAAAGTTGATTGAACACAAGCCCTGTGATTCCCGATGACCCAGTAATTCTACTTACGTCTACAAGTGGTACAAATAATTACATGTAAATACTAAAAAGCATGTACAAAATAGTTCAAAACAATACAACTTATAATAACTCCAAACGGTAACCAATCCAAATATATTTCAACAGGGAATGGACACAATATACACTATAGCAGAATCACTCAATAAACTACTCCAAGCTAAAAGAGTTTTAAAAACTTGTTATGTACAAAGTGGATGAATCACACAAACAAAATTAGGCAAAAATAAATGAGTTATATTTGATATGCTTCTCTCTCTCTCTCTCTCTATATATATATATATAATCCCAAAACTGGCAAATCTAATCTAGTTATTATACTTTTGAGGAGGGGTATAACCAGGGATGAGTACAAGCAGGATTTCTAAGGTGCTGATAATGTTCATTCTTATTCCAGGTGCTGGATTCAAAGATGAATTTAGTCTGGTTCAATTTGTTTTAAAAAATATTGAGCTGTGCACTTTTCTCTATGTATTTATTTTAAAAATTATTATGCTTACATGGTAGCTAAGAACACAGGTTCTGGGAGTCAAATGACCTGTTCCACATTTTATTTATGGGAGATTTGACCTTTGGCAAATCATTTATCCTTCTCCTTTTCAGATTCCCCATAGTAAGACTGGGGATACTAATACTACCGACCATTTAAGGCTGTTGGGGGGAAAACAGTGAAAGTGCATGTAAAATATTAAGAAACAGAAGGTGCACAAATTTATCTGTTGTTATTATAAAATAATATTGATCATCAATATGTGCATATTCATGTTTTTAGGTGAGCACACATGCATACATACATATATATGATATCATGTATGTTTTATTTATATCCATGGCAGTTCCTCCTTTTTTGTTCATCCTAATAACTCAAAATATTATCTTTTATTGCCTTATTTCTCTCTTGCAGTCAAGTCCATAAAAATCTGGTACTAAAATGTAGTTTATGACAGCGTTATGAGAAACAGACATTGCAATAGCACCCTTTATTTCCTTTTTCAGGCATAACACTAAATTCTATATAACAGCCTAAAGGATAATGTTGTGTCATTTTTAATTCATATAACTGGAGGATTAAGCCATACCATCATTACAAAATCCATCTTTACTACTTGTAAACAATTGACTGGTTTGTTATCCTAAGGCAAAACCAGGTGCTGTTAGCATATTATATATCATTTATGGCTATTGTGGGGACTAGGTCATTGGCATTAAATTAGAAGAAAATAAAATACCAATGTCAGGCTTCTCAACAATAAATTGTTCCTGGGAGGTTTAATAGTATGGAGGGGGCAAAAACCAGAGAGGGTGATGATACATTTTTTTTTTCTAAAATCCTGGGTGACTACATCATGGGCAGGAAACTCAAGTTAATTCACGTAGAGTGCCCATATAATGGTTTTGACTAAACTAGGACATTCTTGAAGATGAAATGGGGTGCTAATTTTGCTGTGACATCAGAAGTTAGCT
The DNA here is from genome assembly GCF_029281585.2 of Gorilla gorilla gorilla. NCBI lineage: Eukaryota > Metazoa > Chordata > Mammalia > Primates > Hominidae > Gorilla > Gorilla gorilla. The sequence continues at coordinate 63,492,041 of NC_073239.2, forward strand.
AGGACTCCTCTAGGAAAACTGGAAATAGGGTCACCTTAGTTACAAGGTGTCCTTTGAAGGGAAATTTAGACCTAAGTGGTGTGGGTGGTGGGGGCATCAGTTGGAGGGGGGCAGAAGTGTGTTACTACTTGTGGTAGGCAAAATTGTAGTCTAAGCTCTAAACAAAGTTGAATATAAAAGGTCCCTGAACAAGGTAGCGCAGCACAGATATGTTTCCTAAGTTGTATACTCCCTCAATTCATACCTAGTTCAGCCACAAGTGCCATATCATTGTGTAACATTTGAATGAGGCAATGAATCTTCATGATTTTAAAAAGATACTATAGAAAACATGTGAGAAGCAACAGGTTCCCATACTCATGGCTAGGTAAATATTGCTATGACATGGAAAACATTAAGGTCAGAAATTTTGGTCTTGACACATAATGCTCCTACTGATTATCTATGACTCTGATTCTTGTAACATCCAAACCACCCACCCCTCTCCAAAGAAGAGTTTCCTCATTCCCATGCCCAGTGTAGACACTTCTCCATATCCCCAGAGCACATTATGCACACCTCCATCAAGACACTTTTCACAAGGTCTCTCAAGCATTCATTACTTGTGTCTTTGACACTTCTTTAAGGCTTTTGACAGTACAGACCATATCACATTTACCTATATGTCCCTAGGGCCAAACATACTTTCTAATGCTCAGTGCTTGGTGTCCATTAAAGCTTTATTAAATACATGACTAATGCTTGAATATAACTTTGTATTTTACAAAGCATCTATTTGTATCCAGAGTTTGTATTTATAAGAAACCTTTTGTATTTAATCAGATCAATTTCTCATTGCTCTCCAAAAATACTCAATGCCTATTCACTTATTATATTTTCTTCTAAGGCAGCTTCTTCTTGAGAAGTTAGTTGAACTTCTGAGAAGCAGGAAGAACAGAGATATTATTTCCTTTCCATTACTGCGCCATCCAATAAATCCATAAATAAAATCTAGTATTCAAATTCCAAAGAAAACTGAAGAAGGCAACATGATCTGGTGGAAGTATATTCATGAATCTCTTAGGAGCTTGGCCTTGAGTGTAAACATGTCTTCAAGTCAGACTCTTTCAGTGAGGACAAGTTACATGGCCACCATGCACCACAGTAAGGGAGGCTGGGGAAAAGGAACCGTCTGCTCTTGTGACTCCATTTATTTTTATAGCCTTCTTCTTACAGAATGATCACTCACCCTCCTCCCCAGAAGAAACAATCCAAAGGCAAACTCCAGGATTTCAGGGTGACTCAAGACCAGTCTACCAGGTTTACATGTGATTCCTCATGTGCTAGTGATTAGAACACAAATCGGGTGCTGCCCTAAACACACACATCCATACATTCATGCCTTGGCCTAGAAGTAGCATGTATCACCTTACCTACATGTCATTAAAGGATATAAAATATTCCATCTGACACTGAAAAATTTAGAAAGTTATTCAGCCAGTTGCTTTTCATAACATGCACATGTTGAGAAGTATTTATTTTTGGTATCATCTGACAAAACATCAAAATGATTAGCTAATATTTCCATTATTGTAGACATATATCGATTACATATACTCACATCTTTCTGCAATAGACTCTATAGTACTTGCCTTTACACACATATATACTCTTACGCATTCTTCTGAAAGTACTTTAAGTATTTCAGTTCATTTAATTGGGTTATGTAAAATAATTAATGTGTGGCTAAAATTTCTAGTGGCTGAAAGCTATTATAGTTTTCTAGTGCCTGAAAGCCATTATAGTTTTAATTGGCCCACCCTCACTAAGTTTTAAAACTATAAGTCAGTTTTAAAACTTATTTAAAGCCATTATAGCTTTAAAACTAAGTGAGGATAGGCCATTTAAATTAGTAAGGCTGTGTTTTCATCAGAAATCAAACAGGTGTTGAAATCTTGATTGTATAACATACACATTTTTAAAAAGTCTTCAGTGGCTTGAAAATTTTACTTTATTTTAATGTTTTCTATAATTACAAAGTAATTAAATAAAAATAATTGTTATAATTTAATTTTTTATAGCTCACCAGATTCCCTAATGATGTTTTTTTCCTCTTTGGAGGAAAGTTTGTATTGCTATTTATAATAAATGTATAACTTCACACATCTTATAATTGAAATAAATTTAAATGGATTATGACTTTACTAGATCCTTCTCACCACAAGGAACACATCTTAGTTCACAAGGGAAAAAAAAATAGTGAAAACCCAAAAGACTGTGCCTCTTTTCTATTCTCCACCTTGCAAGGAAGTCGGGACAAGTCACAGTAATCCAATGAATTCCTGTTTCAGAAGGGGCATTGCTCAAGGTCTGACGGGACCTTAATTCCATCACAGTATAGGCAAAAAAAATCCTCCCCTTCCCACCACAGTGTCAACATATATGCCTATTAAACTTTTGTATATCATTTGTTCTGTGGTCAGTTTCCAAATGAAATTGAATATCTTTAGTGGCTGACAATTGTTATTACTTACATGAATCTGAATCAGACAGAACCTAAAAATGCCCAACTCATTTTTTTCCACTCACTAACTACACCACCTCCCATATTTTGAACTAGATCTTTCCATTTTTAATCACTGCATTACACAGCTCCATCAACCTCATGCTTTCTCTCTCCTTTTTCCTCGTATCTTTTACATCGTTGCACTGATAAACCTTGTCAATCTCTACCTTAAAAAAACTGCTGTTACCTTTCAAAGAAATTATTTCATATTGGCTTTACAAAGCCATGAGTGTATATTTAGTCTGTTAAATTAGATTAGATCCTTCAGAGATTTAATTGAGGACAATAGAATATTAACTTCCTACTGTTTTTCTAATGACAGTGAACCTTCTCCATTGTTCAAGTATACTCACTTGCCTTTTAAATGACATTGTATGGATGCCATCCCTTACGGCATTTAGATATTATTGATGTGCCACAATTTGAACAATGTTCAGAAGTACACAAATATCCATAATAAGACATCTTGTTGTAAGACGAGTTGTCTAAGAAATTTCTCCAAAGGGACATAGCACGTTTGCCCCAGATGCAGCATAACATCAATTTATGAAACAATGATCGTTATTAGTTAAGAAAGATTTTAGCTTTATTGACGTGTTGGGTGGAAGAATTCTTTAATGAGGGAGGAGTTTCCTATTCCTTGTAGGATGTATAGTGTCCCTGACTTCTACCCACAAAATGCCAGCAGCCCTCACCTCCAAGTTGTGACAACCAAACATTTCCCCAGATATTGTGAAATACCCTTTGGGGGACAAAATTGCTCCCTGTTGAGAACCACTGGAGTAACACTAATTGCTATAGCAGAGACCCAAAACACATAAAGGTTTAGAAAGCAGTAGTTCATTTCCCTCATAATATTCCTGGGAAGGTAAATAGATTAGTGAGTCATCTCTCTTTCATGTAGTCTTTAGGGATACATGCTGAAGGAGACTGCCATCTTCAATAAAGTCTTCCAGTTTTGTCTTGTATTCTCCATCTAAGCCAGTCAAAAGGGTAAAAGAGCATTGAAGGGGAACTTAAATGCCATAAAAGCTTTGGTCTTGAAATAATGCACATCACTCTAGTTTACTTTCCATTGGTGAGAATAAACTGTATGGCCACAGTGAACTACAAGAGAAGCTGCAATAATAGCATAGCTCTATGCCTAAGAGAAGAGAGAACTATTTTCAGCGAACAGTTAGCCATAAGACTTCCTACTCAGCAAGTATCCATTTGGATTCATTTGCACTGGATCCTTGTTACATCCTTGCATATACAACACACTTATATCCCTTTTACAAGAGACACAACCCAATTTCTCCTTTTACTCCATTCAGTTCAAACCCCAGCATATCAGGGTCATACAGTCTTGTCTATTGAGATCAGCTGTGGTTCTTCATGGTGCAAAGACCTTTGAATGAAGAAACAATTTATTGGCCTCACCCACAACTATGATCTCTTGATATACAAGACGACTCAAGTTCTAAAAAGCTTGGCCTAGAGGTGGTACACATCATTTCATTTGTATTTCATTGGCAGGAGCTAGTCACAAGACTATATCAAACTGCAATGGAGGTTGAAATATGTAGCCTAACACAGAAAAAGGAACTTTGTTTTGATGAATGAGTAACAAAGTTATCAGTTTCTGGCACATAATGTAATCTGGGGAGTGATTAGATTATATGCCAAGAATAAAAGATTAAGCCCCCAGATAATACTGAACGTTAGGCATGCCTACAACATTTTGGTTCTAAATAGTCAGAAATAAGTAGATTTTCAGAAGAATGTGGGGTGTCTGAAGGAGTACATTTACTTCCTGTGTGGGAAGGGAGTGGCCGGACACAGAGTTAGTTTGAAGGCAGAGCATTATTCGCAATTGGAGCACAAAACTAAAAAGCAAGAAAAATGCCTCCTGTTTTAGTTTTTCGTTTTGTTTTGTTTCTGTTTTTTTTTTTTTATAAGTGGATTAAGAACGAAGGCTTCTCTTGGGACACATTGGTTTCCAATGATTATTCTAGATAGTGTGAAGGCTGTTAAAGATAACAGTTCTAAATTATACTCTCAGCATCCAGAGGGTGATAAATGTTTAGAAACAAGTCAGAATTGATCTGATGAGATTGCACTTCCTCAAGTTAAGCCAATACTAAATGGCTATCACAAGCTAGGAAGAGACACTCATTCTCTTCAATGTTACTTTAGTTTTAGCTTTTTCATTACGTTTTTGTTTGTCTTCTAAATCTTTAAAAGTTTGTTCATAGATTTTTTGATATGTAGTTCCTAGAGCTTTTGTCAAGGAAAACTTGCATCAGACAAGTTAAACAGGTAAGAAGTCTTTATTCAAGACTATTTCAAAGGCAGACAGAGATTGAACTCAATACTGCTTTAAACAAAAGGTGGGAGAATCTTTAAGAACTGAGGTGAACTGGTATAAAAATAGGATGTTAGGTGGGAGGTTGGTCAATGTGATTAGTCCATTTGAATTTGCTAATTGGCATTTATCAAAGTTAGGCTACTATGCTACCCCAAAGACTGGGAGTTAGTGGCAGTATCTTCCTTGATGATTATGTTTCAAAGGGATGGCTCCTAGATCCTTAAGAAGGACATTACTGGGTTGTAAAACTGTCCAGAGGTTATGAAAAGATTTATGTCTCAAAGGGGCAAAGAACAAATTTACAAATACAAGTTTTTTGAAGTAAATGCTCCAAGAAAAGAGAGGCCATAGACCTTTAGTCAGGAGAAAACCTATGTAATGTTTATTTAAGCTGAGGAGAACACTAAGACCATCTCTTCGGTACTGAAATATAAAAGTGGTGTATTCAATGGTAAGTGGAGGCAATTATGTATACGTTCTTAGATATAGTCTTTTGATTACGCAGTCCAAAAATCCATTTGCTCTTTGGTGACTCACATAAATCTATCAATTTAAATGGCTCACAGAAATCTCTGACCCAAAATGGCTAGTTATTTTTCTTTTTTAGGACACAGTCATAAGAAATTTCCTTTGGTTCCACACTTGGTCTTTTCTATATTTGAGACATCTGAATTTCTGAATTTTAATAATTATATATTTTATATAGATATTCAAAACTTTGAAAAAACATTAAAAATATAAGGCTAATGTAACAGGGTAGAGGTTATCTGTTTTTATTAGAACCCTAGGGCCGGGTTAAGTAAAAACTGATTTCTGTAATATATTAGCATTTAGGTTATGAGTCTCCACCTATTCCTAAGTACAGTCATATGCTTCTTAACAATGATTCTGTCAATGATGAACCACATATACAACAGTGGTTCCATAAGATTACAATAGCTATACCATATAGCCTAGGGTGTAGTAGACTATATGGTATAGCTAGGTTTGTACAAGCACTCTTTATGATGTTTGCACAATATCAAAATCACCTAAAATGCATTTCACAAAACTTATACCTGTCATTAAGTGACACATCACTGTATTTGCCAACAACTTTGAGAAAATTCAGGCGTGAAATTTTCACAACAGTACACACTGCTTTTCCAATCCAATAAAAAAGGGAACAAGTGTAATATCATGTGGCTGTTTTCAGAGTAGTCTTCTCTTGTTGATCATTAGTCCAGTATTTCCTTAATTATCCTCATGATTTAAACCTAATATTTAACTTTTATGTTTTCTCTCTGTGTGTTTTCTGAGTGTCATCTAATTTTCTTCATAGTAATGATTTTTTTATGTTACTTTTACTTTATTGGTATTATTTCATGATTAACCACTTCTCTTTCTTCTTTTCAAAATATTTGCATAAACACTTTTTGGCCAGAATGCAATGATTTCATTTAAATAAAAATAGTGTTAGAAGATAAGGCACTCTTCTTTTGTTTTGTTATCCCAAGATTAAATCCTCCCAAATCCTGTATGTATGCATATGCTTCATATTTCTCCTTTATCACAGAGGTGGTCCTCACCCTCAGTTACTTGTAAAATAATCAACTCCTTCTATGGTTATTTTGCAACATTAATGTCTCCCATGCATACTTTGAAAGAATTATTTCACTCTTTGGCAATTCTAATGCCCTTGACTTTGTATGGTGCCCTTGTCAGTCCTCAGTAGGCCCATTTCTTTCCTTCTAGAAGAAAGTAATAAAGTTCTGTTGAGATAATGACCTTCAGTTTCAACTTTTACAAAAATAGAAGTAAATTTTTACCACATAATTAATTTAATGGTCATTTATCCTCAAGAATTTTTGAAAAAGGTATTCCTTATTTTTTTAAAAAGATATAAATAATGAGACTATATTCAGAGACCTCTTTAATGACTATTTAAATAGGTTTTAATTTTTAATTTATGTGACTTGAAATAAAAATTATTAAATTTAAAGTTCATGATCCTTAAAGATCATGAACCTAAATTAAATATAAAGTAAATAATTGATCATGCCTTGACCGTTTTTAAAAAAAATTAGACTATCTGAAAGGGGAAACATTTATTGTGAACTCTGATAATTTGTTATCAAAAGAACAATTAAAATATGCTGTCATTCAGCATATGAGTAACGATCATGATTATGACTGATTTATTTTCTTAGAGATATTGATATCCCATTGGTAGTAAAATTATTAGTTTTATAATATAATATAATTAGAGAATTTTCAGAGCTAAAGCTACATTGAGAAACCAAAGATTCAGTTCTCTGTAATCATGGAAGTCACACAGATTCTTGAGTTATAATAAGGCTTATAATTCTTTGAAAAATAATGGGTCTATGGATTTAACATCCATGCTATAGAAATTAATTATACTTAGGATGTGTGAAAGGTTATCCTACGTTTAAGTCATGAATTCAGATTTGTTTTGAACCTAACGTTTTGAATCACGTCCTTCTGATAGTGAATGAGCCTAGTTTACTGTTCAGTATATGCATCTCAGTATGGTTATGATGCTTTCTTTTGAATATGTAATACTTTTGTGAAGTGAAAGAAGAAATCGCCTGTATTCATTTCAAAGGGCTGACATAACAAATTAGCTTAAATTGGGTGGCTTACAACAATAGAAATTTATTCTTTCATAATTCTAGAAGCAAGGAGTCTGAAATTAAGATTTTAACATGGTATGTTTTCTCTGAAAGTTCCAGGGAAGAATCCTTTCTTGCCTCTTCCTAGCCGCTGGTGATTGCCAGCAATCCTTTGGTTTCCTCGGTTTGTAGCTGCATCATTTCAGTCTCTGCCTCCACCTTCAACTAGCTGTTTTCCTGCTGTGTGTGACTGTGTTTTTGCACAGCCTTCTTATAAGGACGTCAGTCATTGGATTATCTATGTAACCTCAAAGAAGCCACCTAAGTTTTATTTTCCTCATGTTAATTTCCTCCTCTAAGTAGGAATAAGTTAGCTCACAGAATTTTTGTGAGGATCAAATAGAATGTGCTTTGGGAAAGATAAAGTAATAGAAAAATATTTGAATTCTTTTTAACTTGTACCAGGCGGTAAGGTAAGCATACACCTATACCCAGGAGAACTGCCATGGCCCAAGAGCAGAAGTCAAGCAGAAACAGCCAGCTGAAAATGAGTATATTGGACTACAGTGTAGAACTAGACAGAGATCTGGGAAACATCTGCAAGAAAGTGGTGGTCTAAGGACTTTGGAAATTTAATCATAAAATAAATAATGTAAATTCTACTTTTACATTAGAGTTAATACTGTGCAAATATAAAACATGTATCAAATCATATACAACTTTAAAAACTATCCCTATATGTTTAAACATCATATGAAAAAATTATTAATATGGAATCAAACATATATCCTTAGGTTTATATTTTTACCTGGCATACTAATCCAGTTTAAAAAGCAGACACACAGTTGCAAAACATGAGCATTCTACTTTATAAGATGGCCCAGTAGCCCGTAGTTTGTAGATTACAACTGACGTGAGTTTTTAGAATGCAACTGACCTGAGTTCTGATCATCTGTGCATTTTTGGGAGGAAGGGCATTTTAACACAAGCACATGGGTAAAGAAGACAGAAAGAAATAGGCAGAATCAAAGAATACAAGGCTTCAGTTATATAGAAGAAACACAATCAGGAAAATTATTATACAACATAGTGACTATAGTTAATATAAATGCTAAGAAAGTAGTTGTAAAGTGTTCTCACCACAAGGATGATAACTGTCAGGTCTCTGAGCCCAAGCCAAGCCATCGCATCCCCTGTGACTTGCACGTATACATCCAGATGGCCTGAAGTAACTGAAGATCCACAAAAGAAGTAAAAATAACCTTAACTGATGACATTCCACCATTGTGATTTGTTTCTGCCCCACCCTCACTGATCAATGTACTTTGTAATCTCTGCCACCCTTAAGAAGGGTCTTTATAATTTCCCCCACCCTTAAGAAGGTTCTTTGTAATTCTCCCCACCCTTGAGAATGTACTTTGTGAGATCCACCCCTGCCCGAAAAACATTGCTCTTAACTTCACCACCTATCCCAAAACCTCTAAGAACTAATGATAATCCACCACCCTTTGCTGATTCTCTTTTCGGACTCAGCCCGCCTGCACCCAGGTGAAATAAACAGCTATGCTGCTCACACAAAGCCTGTTTAGTGGTCTCTTCACATGGATGTGCATGAAAATAACTATGTGAGGTAATACATATGTTAATTAGCTGGATTTTGTCATTTTACAATGTATATATACTTCAAAACTTCATGACATACATAGTAAACATATACAATTTTATCTGTCAAAAAAATAATAATAATAGGCAGAGTCTAAGGTGAGAGTCAACTGAGATGTGCAGCTTCTCCCCGGTAGTGACAGTGATTGAGCAAATAAAAAAATGTATTTCTGTCCACTTGACTGAGGTCCAAATAGGTTGTCCTCATTCAAGTGAACAGCAATTCATTCACTCATTTACTTATTTATTCAACTTACCTGCTGAGTGATTTCTAAGTATAAGGAACTGTTAGATGCTGAGGATATATGGGAGTCAAGCATAGCACCTATCTTCAACTTAAAATCTAGTGGAAAAATGCTACTTAAATTAGTATTGTTTAATACTAATTAATTACTGTTAATGACAACTGAGAATTATTGACTAAATACTTGATATAAATCATTCAAAAACTCTGGTCTAAAAAGAAAATATAAAGCTCTACCTTAATTAGTGCCTGCAATTGCTAAGGGCTGTGAAGGGCAGGAGCTCAAAATTAATATTTAATTTTATATAAGTTTATGCATGTAATGAGGAACTCATTATTTTGAATCATAATATTGCTAAATTGAAGTAGAAAAAGAAAAAAGCTGACTGTTAGAACTGAACATTTTTTAGAGATCCTCATTTTACACATAGAGAAATAGTAGCTGAGAGTTAGCAAATAAGAACCTTAGATTCGGTTATAGTGTTTGGGAAGAGATTGGCTGATTTTGTCTTAAAACTGATTTCTATTACTTTGTGGTTATTGTCTTTATACACATTAGGTAGCCAGAGTGATCTTTAAAATATATATATATACACACACATGTGTTTAAAGCTGTTTCAAATCATTAAATAGTTTTCTATGGCTCTTAAGAGAATAACCAAAATATTTATTTGGCTCATATTAAAATAGGAATAGATCTAGGTGGTCGCAGAAGGATGGAAAAACCCAAACAGCTGCCAAAACAAGAACTAGGCAAAGAAACTACAGGATAACAGAAAACCCAAAATAAGGGAGAGAACATGACTAAAACCCCCATCAGGGTGATATGTCCATGACTCTTCTGGGCAAACCCAAATAAGGGAGAAAGTGGTCAGTAACCAGGAGTCCCTGAAATCCCCTCTTTTCCAGAATATCTAATGATTATTACACCCCTAATTAAAGAAACACCCATAAAATAAGGATGCTGGGTAGTCACCGGAGAAGTGGGCAAATAAGCAGCAATTTCACACAGCAGCAGAAAAGCAGCTGTTCCAGTTAGCCACAAGGACAAGGACGAACTTGGGCTGATAAGATCCTAACAAACAGGATGGGGGCTAAGCTGGTTGAAACCGGCTGGGTCCAACATAGTATTGGGTTTAACCCATGTTCTACCCCAGACCAATCATATGCTCATTACCATACTAAGTCACACACCCACCAGCACCAGGACAGATAGGAGCACGGCCGTATGTAGTATAAAAATAGGTGGCAGCCGGGCACGGTGGCTCTCGCCTGTAATCCCAGCACTTTGGGAGGCGGAGGTGGATGGATCATGAGGTCAGGAGATCGAGACCATCCTGGCTAACAAGGTGAAACTCCATCTCTACTAAAAATACCAAAAAAAAAAAAAAAAAAAAAAAAAAATTAGCCGGGCATGGTGGCAGGCGCTACTCGGGAGGCCGAGGGAGGAGAATGGCGTGAACCTGGGAGGCGGAGCTTGCAGTGAGCCGAGATCGCGCCACTGCACTCCAGCCTGGGCGACAGAGCGAGACTCCGTCACAAAACAAAACGAAACAAACAAACAAACAAACAAAAAAAGGTGGCACCCCAATTCCAAGAAATCTCTACATTTTTTTTTCTTGAAATCCTCATTATTCTACCCCCTAATTAGGAGCAGCATAAAATTAGAAGCCCAAACTCTGAATTCTTTCTTGAGGCAGTATCAAGAACCTGGAACACAGGCAGGGACTTGGGTCTCATTGGCATCTGGAGACCCTCCTGAGCCCTCCAGCAACAATACTGCATGCAGGAGCTGGTCCCCTCTCTAACCACTGGCTTCCTGCATCGCAGCTACACTGACGGCTTCTCGTTCTTCCAGAACTCTAAAGCCGCCTGTGTCCTCCGTTCTCTACAGGTACTGTTTCCTCTGCCTAGATTTCTCCTTCCACTCACGTTGTTAACCGCAATCTTCAGCTCAAACCCTATTTTATAACAGATGCCTTCCTGGACCCTTTCAACTTGGTGAACTACACCTGCAATATGGTCACATAGCTTTCTAAAATATTCTTTATAATTGTAAATTTATTTTTTGAATTATTTAGTCTGTCTCCATCATATCTCGCCCTAGGTTTCCCCAGAGCAGAAGAGAAAAAGACTTGTGTGCAAGTAGTTAAAGTGAAAATGGATTCCAGGGAATAGGAGTGAGAGGCCAGACTGAAATAAGTTAAATCAGGGAAGTAAGAAAGACCACTATGGACTTAAATGTGTTCCCACTGGGGCTAATAAGAAACGTGATGAAATGCATTCCTGAACTGTCTGGCTTGCAGATGACAGAGGAAATCATTTATTTATTGGCTCTATTCTCTTTGGTCCAGGGTAAGCCCATAACATCTGTGCCTAAATACTATTTTGCAAAGAAAAAAAATGCTGACTAGATCCCCATGGGGTCCTATTCCCTGGTAAGGGAATTCGGGGATGGGAATTGGGAAGGTGGAAGTCCAAGGTGAGGCACTGTTAGTTCGCACCTGTCCTAAGTTCTACCACAGCCACAGCAATGGTATGAATAAAAGGTGGGGCTGAGGGATTTATAAATGGGGCATAGGAATTATACCTTCCCAGGATATTAGAGCAGATATATGATTATCTTTCTAATTATTATATAGTTATCACCTCGCTTAATGTCTGGCATATAGTAAACAATAAATCTTTTTAATAATCAGTACAGTATAGAAATTTCTTTGGCCTCCAAATTTATGGGCTATTATATTATATTTGATTATTATTTTCTGTTTAAAAAGAAACAATTTGGAGTACACAAAACAGTAGTTTCATCTGGCTCAGAGTTTAATGGTATCGAAGTTTCCTCTCACTCACAAGGAAAAATACAATGCTGCCACCTTAGCTTATCAATATCAAGGATTGAATATGGGCATTTCAACAGTATTCTGAAGCAAGCAACCCTACACCCTGCCAGGGTGATTGGGGGCAGTTAAATAGATAATGAGGGAGTATATCAAATAACAACTGTGTACAGACACCTGGGTAAAGAATACATTTAAAGGAGATATTCATTATATTATATTTTACTTTTTATTTCTTATATTTTCAACTTTTATTTTAGATTAAGGGGTACATGTGAAGTTTAGTTACATGGGCAAATAGCTTGATGCTGAAGTTTGGGCTACAAATGATCCCATCACCCAGTGATATGGTTTGAATTTGTGCCCCTCCCAGATCTCATGTCAAATTGGAGGAAGGCCCTGGTGGAAGGCAATTGGATCATGGGGGCAGATTTCTTCCTTGTTCTCACGCTAATGAGTGAGTTCTCATGAGATCTGATGGTTTAAAAGTGTGTGGCACTTCCCCCTTCACTCTCTCTGTCCTACTGCCAGGTAAAGAAGGTGCTTGCTTCCCCTTCATCCTTCCACCAAGGTTGTAAGTTTCCTGAGGTCTCCCAGTCATGTTTCCTGCTAAGCCTGCAGAACTGTGAGTCAGCTAAACCTCTTTTCTTCATAAATTACCCAGTTCAGGTAGTTCTTTATAGCAGTGTGAGAATGGACTAAAACACCCAGTTAGAGAGAATAGTATCCAAGAGTTATTTTTCCAGCCCTTGTCCCTCCCTCACTACTCCCTCTGGTAGTTCTCAGTGTCTATTCTTGCCATGTTAATATCCACAACTACCAAATGATTGATTCTCACTTATAAGTGAGAACATATGGTATTTAATTTTCTGTTTCTGTAGTAATTTGCTTAGGATTAATGGCTTTCAGCTGCATTCATGTTGCTGTAAAGAAAATTGTGTTATTTTTTCATGGCTGCATAGTATTCCATGGTGTAAATATACCATGTTTTCTTTCTCCAGTTCATTGTTGATAGGCATCTAGGTGGATTCCATGATTTTTTTACTGTGAATAGTGCTGCAGTGAACACATGAGTGCATATTGTGTGTCTTTTTGGTACAACGATTTATTTTCTTTTGGATAGATACCCAGTAATGAGACTTCTGGGTCAAACAGTAGTTCTAAGTTCTTTGAGAAATCTTCAAACTGCTTTCCACAGTGGCTGAACTAAATATATTCCCACCAAAAGTGGATAAGTGTTCCCTTTTCTCCACAGCCTTGCCAGATGATCTGTTGGTGTTCTTTTTTTTTTTTTTTTTTAACTTTTGAATAATCACGATTCTGACTGGTGTGAGATGGTATCTCATTGTGGTTTTGATTTGAATTTCTCTGATGATTAGTAATGTTCAGCATTTTGTAATATGCTTGTTGGCTGCTTGCATGTTTTATTTGAGAACTGTTTGTTCATGTCTTTTGCCCACTTTTTAATGGAGTTGTTTTGTTTTTGTTTTTGTTTTTTGAGACAGAGTCTCAGTGTCTTTTGCCCACTTTTTAATGGAGTTATTTGTGTTTTCTTATTAAGTTCTTTATAGATTCTCTACAGTAGACCTTTGTCAGATGCATAGTTTGTTAATATTTGCTCCCATTCTGTAGGTTTTCTGTTCAGTCTCTTGATAGTTTCTCTCACTGTGCAGAAGCTCTTTAGTTTATGTAGGTCCCATCTCTCAATTTCTTTTTTGTCACAACTGCTTTCGAGGATTTAGTTGTAAATTATTTTCCAAAGCTGATGCCCAGAGTGATATTTTCTAGAGTTTTTTCCAGAATTTTTATAGCTTCAGGTTTTACATTTACATGTCTGATCCATCTTGAGTTAATTTGTGTATATGGTGAAAGGTAGGGGTCCAGTTTCATTCTTCTGCATATAGCTAGCCAATTATCCCAATACTGTTTATTAAATATGAAGTCCTTTTTTGATTGCTTATTTTTATCTAATTTGTCAAAGATCAGATGGCTGTAGGTGTGTGGATTTATTTCTGGGTTCTGTATTCTAACCTATTGTTCTATATGTCTGTTTTTGTACCAGTACCATGTTGTTTTGGTTACTGCAGCCTTATTACTATCAGTATATTTACATAAGTATATAAGTATAGTTTGAAGTCAGGTATTATGATGCCTCTATCTTCGTTCTTTTTGCTTAGGATCGCTTTGGTTGTTTGTGCCCCTTATTACATATGAATTTTGGAATCATGTTTTTCTAGTTCTGTGAAAAAATAATGTTAGCTGTTTGATAGGAACAGCATTAAATCTGTAGATTGCTTTGAGCAGTATGGTAATTTTAATGACATTTATTCTTCCAATCCATGAGCATGGAATATTTTGCCATTTGTATGTGTTATATGTGATTTATTTCAGCAGTGTTTTATAGTTCTTCTTATAGAGATCTTTCACTTCCTTGATTAGATGTATTTCTAGGTAATTTAGTTTGTTTGTGGCAACTGTAAATGGGATTGTGTTCTTGATTTTGTTCTCAGCTTGAATGTTATTGGTATATAGAAATGCTACTGATTTTTTTTTTTACAATGATTTTGTATCCTGAAACTTTACTGAAGTCAATTTATTAGTTCCAGGTGCCTTTTGGGTGAGTCTTTAGGGTTTTTCAGGTATAGAATCATGTTAGCCACAAAGAGAGAGTTTGTTTTCTTCTGTTCTTGTTTGGATTCCTTTTACTTCTTCCTCTTACCTGATTGCTCTGGCTATGACTTCCAGTATTATGAAGACTGAGAGTGATAAGTGTGGGCATTATTGTCTTGTTCCAGTTCTTAGTGGGAATAGTTCCAGCTTTTGTTGGTTCAGTATGATGTTGGCTGTGAGTTTGTCAGAGATTATTCTTATTATTTTGAGGTATGTTCCTTTGAGGCCTAGTTTGCTGAGAGTTTTTAACATGAAGGTTTATTGTATTTTTTCAAAGACTTTACCATGTCTATGGAGACGATCATATCATTTTTGTTTTTAATTCTGTTTTTATGGTGAGTCACATTTATTGTTTTGTGAATATTGAACTAAACTTGCATCCCAGAAATTATGTTTATAAGCGTGTTTCTATGTTAGTCGGTATTGTTGTTTTGTTTCCATGTTTTGAACTTTCTTAAGCAGTGGTCCCCAACCTTTTTGATACCTGGGACCAGTTTCATGGAAGACAATTTTTCCATGGATTGTGGGGGCTGTGGGGTGGATTATGGTTCTGGGATGAAACTGTTCCACCTCAAATCATCAGGCATTAGTTAGAGTCTCATAAGGAGCACACAACCTAGATCCCTTGCATGTGCAGTTCACAATATAGTTTGTGCTCCTATAAGAATCTAATGTCATTACTGATCTGACAGGAGGTGGAGCTCAGGCAGTAAGGTGACTACCTCCTGCTGTGCAGCTCAGTTCCTAATAGGCCATAGACTGGTACTGTTTTCTGGTCCAGGAGTTGGGGACCCCTGCTCTTAAGGTCTCTTATAAGGCTGGTCTTATGGTAATGAATTCTCTTAGCACTTACTTGTCTAGAAAAGGTTTTATTTCTCCTTCACTGATGAAGTTTAGCTTGGCGGGATACGAAATTCTTGGTTAGAATTTCTTTGCTTTAAGAATGTTGAAAATAAACCCCCAATATTTCTTGGCTTGTGAGGTTTTTGCTGAGAAGTCTGCTGTTAGTCTGATGGGGTTCCCTTTGTACATGATCTGGCTTTTTTTCTTTAGTTGCCCTTGAGATTTTTTCTTTAGCTTTGATCTTGAACAGTCTGGTGACTCTGCCTTGGTGGTGTTTGTTTTGTATAGTATCTTGCAGGTGTTTTATGCATTTCTTGTATTCAGATGTCTACCTGTCTATCAAGATTAGGAAAATTTTCTAAAAGTATTCCCTCAAATGTGTTTTCCAGGTTGTTTATTTTTCCTCCTTCTCTCTCGGAAATGCCAATAATTCCTAAGCTTGGTTGCTTTACATAATCACATATTTCTTGAAGATTTTGTTCATTTTTTACAATTCGTTTTTTTTTTTTTGTCTAAGTTAGTTTGAAAGATCGGTCTTCAAGCTCTGAAATTTTTGCTGAAATTCTTCAGTTTAGTCCAGTCTATTGATAAAGCTTTCAATTGGGTTTGAAATTCCTCAAGTGAGTTTTTCAATTCCAGAAGCTCTGATTCATTTCTTTTTAAGATGTTTATCTCTTCCTTTATTTCCTGGATTTATTTAGAAGTTCCTTTGTGTTGACTTTAAAACTTGTCTTGGTCTCTTTCAGCTTCCGTGCAATTCATGGTTTGAGTTCTTTATCTGTTATTTCTGAATTTCTCTTTTGGTTAGGGACCATTGCTGGAGAGCTAGTGTGATCCTTTGGAGATGTCACTACAATCATACTTTTTATGGTGCCAGAATTCTTGTGCTGGTTTCCTCTCATCTGGAGACACTGGTACTTCTGATTTTTGTAATTATTTTTGTTTGGATAGGATTTTTAATTTTTCTTTTTTTATAATATTATTATTTTTTCTTTTACTTTCCCTTTCACCATCCCCTCTCCAGGTGGTGTGACTGTAGAAAATACTGGGTAGGGTATTTTGGCGTTGCTTCTATAGCCCTATGAACATCTTTGAGCAGGTTTTATATTAGGCTGTGCAATTCAATCTATAAGCCAGTAGATTGCACTTATAGGTAAGAGCCAGTTGCAGCCAATGTAACTAGATATACACACTTGACTTTTGTTTACTGGGAGAAGCTCTCTATTGCCTTCGTCAGTGGGGTGATCCATGGAGTGTACAGTGGTCTGAGCTACCTGCTCAGCCCTTGGATGGGGCAGGAGGGGCATAAGATGGGCCAGACATGGCAGGTACCCCAATGGCATGCACACACACCAGTGCACAGTGAGTATCCAGTAAGCAATGACAAAGTACCCAGAGGTGTGCCTATGCATGGAGACAGAAAAACTTCTTGACTCCAAGGTCTTAGAACAAGCAATGGGAGCAAATTAAACTCTTGAGTCCAGGATAGTGTGTGATTCAGATGACTTGAGATTGGCCTATGCATTAAATATAGATGGCCATTCTGCAACACAATCTCTGCATAGGAAAGGTGGGGCAGCCCAGGCTCGAAATCCAGGCAAACAGGTGTTCTGACTGCTTGAGTATGAAGCAGAGAGGGCCCTGCTGCATTACAATCTGTTCAGGAAAAGTGGGGCAGCTCAGACTGCCAATATGGGCAAGGAGGTGATTTGAATGCCTGGAGATCTGCCTGGACTCGGAGTGGAGAAGCCCTTGCCCTGCATCAGATTCTCTGCACAGGAAGAGTGGAATGGCTCAGGCTGCTGAACCAGGCAAGTAGGTGCTCTGAATGACTACAGATCTGCCTGGGCATGAAACAGAGAGGGCCCCACTGCACCACAATCTATGCACAGAAGATGGGCCAGACATGGAAGAGAGGGGCAGATTAGGCTTCTGATCAAGGTGAGCAAGTTCTCCAACTACCTGGAGATCTGCCTGGATGTAAAGGCCCCCCTGCACCAATATCTCTGTACAGAAAGAGTGGGGCACCTCAGGTTGCTAGTCCATGCAAGCAGGTGTTCTGAATGCCTAAAGCAGGCATTTAAAAGAACTGAAAAATAAGAGAGAGAAGGATAAACCCCAATAACAACAGAGAAATATAATATCTTTTCTACACAGAACTTGTAAATAAACTTGGCAAACATCAAATAGTCTCTGTAATCACATGATTCTGTTTTCTGCTCATCGAAGAGAATTTCTTGCCCCTACTTTCTAAATTAGCAAGCCGTTCCTTGTTATTTCAAACTTATCACCTTATTTTTCTCTATATTTGTTGTTGGTGCTTATCCTCACCTAACATACTCTACATTCAGTTATTAATTTATTGTTATTAACTACAACATAGTAATTATTAATTTATTGTCACTAGACTCCGAGCTTCATGGAACAGGCAGTTTTTCTGCTGTGCTATCTTCAAAGCCTAGAACAGATATTGGCATAAAATAGTAACTCGATCAATATTTAAAGAATAATTAACCCAACGAAATAATTCATGCATCAGTCTAGAGCAGGAGTTGGAAAATTACAGCCTGGCTCCTGCTTTTGTAAATAAAGTTCTATGGGAACACAGCCATATTCATTTACATATTGTCTATGGCTACTTTCTCACAACAACAACAAATTGGAGTAATTATGATAGACCATATGGCCCACAGAGCTGACAATATTTACTATCTGAACCTTTACAGAGTAAGCGTTCTGTTTTAGAGTCCTAGCACACAAAAAGTCAGAATTTATAATTATAATTCTCATTTTCTAAAAATCATATCACAGATGCAGACTTTTAACTATTTTTACTTTTCAGTACATGTATATATACTTATGTATTTTTTGATATTTTTCTGAATGCCACATAAATGATATCATAACTTCTGTTCTTCTCTGATGTAAATTAATTTTCCCAATGCCTGTTAACTCTTCTTAAGGGGAAGAGCTGTAAGCTAAAAAACAAAATTGTGTAAAATTTCCTAGAAATATGTCTCCAAATTTAGATAGAGAAGATGTTTTATTCTAGTTAAAGCACTGCCATTAACTAGATGTGTAATCTTACATCGTGTAACTACCTAGAACGACATATTTTCTTGCCTGAAAAATGTGTCAGATTAATTTTAAGATGTTTCTGGCTCTAAAATTCTTATATTAATGATTATCCATATAAACATTGAGGATATAACTTTTGAGGACAAATAAGAAAGTAGTTCAGTTAAAACAGTTCAATTTATTTGGTCTCAAAAAATTGTAAAACTGAGAAAAAACAAAAGGCATATATTGGTTTAATATTCTTTCTGTATCCAGCTGACAGAAAGAATGTGACAAAGAACTAGACAGGACTGGGATTATAGTTATCGAACTGGACTGATGGAGTCTTGACATTGTACAAATTAAGACTGAATAACTCAGATTTCTGTATTGTACTGTGAAGTATTGTGATTGATTCATCTTGAACTACAAGAGTCATCTTATTTCATTTTTGAAAGTATGTTAAGGAAGTTTGGGGTTCTTGTTATTCTAACAGAATGTCCATTTCCATTTTCAGTTAGTTATTCCGTGGAAGGAATGTGAATGGTATTCATACTGAAGAACGAGATTCCTCCTCTTTTTGACTGAAGACAGTTTAGGGTGAAGCATGAAGACTTATTAATGAGAATTGATTTACCCCTGCCAGGCGAAAGCTTGCTAGGTGTGGGGTTTGTAACCTGAGGCCAGGTTGAAGCAGTGGTCACTCTTAATAGAAATCATTATCTATTTGTCCTCCTTCCCCAAGTTTTCCTCAAAATCTTATTAACTATTATAAATTTATATAACTTGTTTTTGACAGAAGATGTTATTTATCCTTCTGGGGTGCTAAACACTCTCCCCAAGGCTAGAGAATCAGCTGCATTCACCCATAGAAAAAAAAAGTTTTGTCAGTAGACTTGCTAGCTGGAAAAAGCTGTTACTTTTTCTGTTATACTGTTAGAGAGTGAAGTGTAAGAAACAAAAAAAGACCCATCCCTGGATCAAATCCTGGTTCTATCATTTCTTTTAACTATGGCCAAAGTAGTGGTCAATTCAGTTTCTTCATTTGTAAAGTTAAAATAATAATTATACTTGTTTCATAAGGTTGTAACGTATTAGAAGATATTATTGTAAAAATTACGTAGCCTAGTGCCTAGACAAGGCAAGTGCTCAATAACTAAGGTACATATTTTTCCAGTCATTATGATATTTTCTGTAGACAAAATGATTTGTGACTTAGGGATATAATATTCAAGAAACATGAAGAAAAAACTCTATGGAGTCAGATATGAGACAGCAAACAAGTTTGGCCTGAAAAGAGGGAAGATAAAGCTATATACCATTAGACATGGAAGAGAGCAAACAAGTTGAACCTAGGAAAATGCTCTTAAGTATCCAAAACTTGGAAAAAATCAGCAGCACCATTTTGGAAGTCCACAGGAGAGGCCACATATTTTAAGAAATGAGATGTGTTTGACTTTAGATAATGATATAATGGTGTGTTTAAAAAGTGAAGTGAAGATACAGTAGAGTTTAGAAAATTGCCATTTCAAAAGGATCAAGGGAGCAGTGTTTAAAATTTGGCAATGCAGCAGTCAGAATAGTGTCCAATTCTTAGCTTTGCCAATTACTAAATGTACAACCATGGATAAGTTACTTAAATTCTCTAAAACATAATTTTCTCACGTGTACAAATGGGAACGATATAATAATATATAAGTTTGTTGGGAAGAGTCAATGAAATAAAAAGTAAAACTTGTTGGTACTGAACTAGTACTCAACAAATAGCCACCATGATAATATTATAATTTTAATAATTATATATTACTCTTATTATCAGTTGCTATTTTCAGTATATTAAGTTTGAGAAGGATCAAATTAGTAGGTTATTACATAAGGAATATGAGGCTCAGAAACATATAAATCAGAGAGTTTATATATGACTTCAGGGACTTATCTGATTGTGTAAATGACAAAGAGATAAAACAGAGTTCAAATATTAGCTTGAGAGTTTCAAATAAAACACTGGTTACTTAAAAAAAAATCCTAAAAGTTGATCATAAATATAAATGTAAACCCTAAGACTATGAAAACTTCTGGAAGAAAATGGAATAGAAAATCTTGGAAACTTAGGATAGGCAAAACGTTTCTTAAAACTCAAAAAGCATGAAACACAAAATACAAAAATTATTGCTCTGTGGTACCTACCCGAATGAGTTGAAAACTTTGGTTCCCACAAAAACCTGAATACGAATATTCACAGATTTATTTATAATTGCCAATCTTAGAATCAACCAAGATGTTCTTCAGTGGGTGAATGAGTAAACTATAAGACATCCAGAAAATAGAATATTATTCAGTAGTAAAGAGAAATAAGCGATCAAGCTATGAAAAGCAAAATGAGCCAATTTAACAAGCTTACATACTATATAGTTCAAACTATGTGATATTCTGGAAAAGGCAAAACTACGGAGACAGAAAAAAGGTGGAATGGAGAGCGATGACTAGGCAATAAACAGAAGATTTACTCTGTGCAGTAAAAATATTCTGTATGACATTATGATAGTAAACACATGTGAATGGGCATTTGTTCAAACCTACAGAAGGTACAACACCAAGAGTAAACCCTAATGTAAACTATGGACTTTGTGTGATTATGATGTAGATGTACATTCATCAATTGTAATAAATGTACCACTCTGGTTGGGGAAGTAAGTAATGTGTGTGTGTGTGTGTGTGTATATATAGTGTATTTCATATATATATTATATATACACTATATATACATATATACACTATATATAGTGTATTTCTATATCTATATAGCTATATATATATATATAATGTATTTCAAAGAGAAAGTTCTTAGTTATGATAAAGTCCAAAATATGAATTTTCAAGACATTACTCTTTAAGAGCAGTTTTAGGTTCACGGCAAAATTGTGAGAAAGTTACAGAGATTTCCTATATATTCCCTTGTCAATTTTGCTGTGAACCTAAAACTGCTCTTAAAGAGTAATGTCTTGAAAATTCTATATTGGACTTTATCAAAACTAAGAATTTTCTCTTTGAAATACACTATTAAGAAAATGAAAAGGCAGGTCACATATTAGAAGAAAACATCTCACATATATCAATGAACTTTTATTCATAATATGTAAAAACTCTTACAACTCATAATAAGACAAACATATAATAAAACATAGGTAAAATATTTGAAGAGACACTTCACAAAAGAAGATATATGAATTACCAAAAATATATGAAAAGATTTTCAACAACATTTGTAATCAAGGAAATGTGAGATAAAATCATAATGAGACACTACTTCTTTAGAATGACTAAAATAAAACAACACCGTTCCAGGTGTTGGTAAAGATATGGAGGAAATAAAACTGGAATTGGTAGGACTATAAAATGGTACAATCAGTTTGAAAGAGAGTTTGGCAGTTTCTTAGGAAAATAAATATAAACCTACCATACAATCTATTCTGCTTCTAGGGATTTACCAAAAAGAAACAATGACATATGTCCACACAAAGACTGTATTTGCATGTTCATAGATGCTTTACTTTTAAGAACCCCAAACTGGAAACAACCCATATGTCCACCAGCAAGTGAATGGGCAAGCAAACTTTGGTATATCCATAAAATGGAATAATACTTTTCAATAGAAAAGTATAAACTACTCATATATTTAA
Organism: Gorilla gorilla gorilla; assembly: GCF_029281585.2. Lineage (NCBI taxonomy): Eukaryota > Metazoa > Chordata > Mammalia > Primates > Hominidae > Gorilla > Gorilla gorilla. Next base: position 63,514,547 of record NC_073239.2, read on the forward strand.
CAACATGGATGAAACTTGAAATTATTATTATTAAGTGATAGAAACTAGCGCAAAAATTAAAATGTACTGTGTCATCCCATTTATATAAAATTCTACAAAATATAAACCAATTTATAGCCACAGAAAACAAATCACCATTTGTCCTGGAACTGGCGTGGAAAAAGACAGATCAGGAGTGCTTACAAATGAGGGTATGAAAACCTTTGGTGCTGATTGCAGTAATGGTTTTATGAGTTTTTATTAGTCCATTGTCACACTGCTATAAAGAACGCTACCTGAGGCTCGGTAATTTATAAAGGAAAGAAGTTTAATTGACTCATAGTTCTGCATTACTGGGGAGGCCTCAGAAAACTTACAGTCATGGTGGAAGGCGAAAGGGGAAGCAGGCACCTTCTTCACAAGGCAGCTGGAGAAAGTGAGTGCAAGCAGAGAAAATGCCAGAAGCTTATAAAACCATCAGATCTCACTATCAGGAAAATAGCATGGGGGAAACCACCCCCATAATCCAATCACTTCTCCCCTTTGACAGGTAGGGATTACAATTCAAGATGAGAGATGAGATTTGGGTGGGGACACAGAACCAAACCATATCAGAGTGTATAAGTATGTCAAAACTCAACAAATTATGGCCCTTAAGTATGTGTAGTTTATTGCATTTCAGTTATACCCCAGTCAAGTTTAAAATAAACTTTAGAATTAAAATAATGCAGTGAGAGTCCACTGGACACTCAGTGATACTGGTATCATTGACCTGTTCAGTAAGAGCTGAGTTTGACGTGTGCAAAACCTCCAAGACAAATTGATGTTCAGATACCTTGAATTGTCAGTAGTCTATTCTCTAGTTGCTTTTGTGTGCAGTCTTCATATTCTGAATTTTTTAAAAGAAGATGTTTAGTTGTTTGTAATCAGAAAAAACATGTTGTCTTCAAGACATAGAAGTTTTCAGTTGTTGCCCCTTTTAGAATACATCATCTACCTTTTTAGAAATTGCTAGAAGAAAAGTATTTCTTATATATTTTGAAAGGAATAAGACTAAAATATTTATAAGAGGACTTTCCCATAAAAGTCCTCACCCATCTTAGAAAATTGCTTGATTTTCCTTCCTCCCACCACAGAAAATGGGTAGAAAAGTGTAATTTATAGTTTCTTCTTTCATAATAATATTGTATACTCCTCATAATTTATGTTCAAATAAATAACACAAGATTTTTTAAGTGTTTTCCTAAATTTTTGATTGAGTTTGTAAAAATATCTGCCTATACAATAGTAATAACTAGAAACTTACCTTAAGAAGAATCTTTCCGTGCCATTCATTGAGAAGTCTACGTGAATGTTGGTAGATTCCTGGAGAGCAGTGGCATGCAGGAAAATCTTTGTGAGCAGCCAGGAAACTAACTGAAGAACAGTTGAAATCAGCTATAGCCACTGAGAATATGAAATCCAACATAAAAAAGTAAAAAAAAAAATGATATCTCAGCAAAAACAAACTCTACTAACTGGCATTTGCTGACATTTTCTCAGATAAATACTGTGAAGTATTAATCAGTATGTACTTGGTTGGATTTGGGCTGATTAGAAGCTTTCCTATTGTTTATTTGAAGTCTTATAATCTAGGTTTTTAGTGAGAACAGGTTATAAGGTATTTCTCTATAATTTTAAATATGAGTGGCATTGTTTATGCATCAGAAAATGGCATCTTGCAGTGGTTAAGAATTTTTAAAAATATTTGCAGGTCTTATTTAACACACACATGTTTTAGCCTCAGTCAGAACTCTTTAATCAAATATTTTTGGGGCTATTAAGGTTTTAAACATAGTAACTAATACATACATTTAAAGAAAAATAACCACATCATTTGATAAAAGCTATCCCCTGGTTAACAAAAACTCACCATATGAAATGTCTCCATATTTTTCACTTTAAACTACCTGAAGCTTGACAATAAAACTTTTTTTTAAGATTTCATCAATAAGTAAAGTTCTTGTGACTAGACTAAAAAGTGAAACATATTTTCTGTCCGTGGCTAATTGATTGAAGTGAATAATATCCCTAGTCTGTAGGTGCTTTGTTTCTCCCAATAGAACATTGTACATACAACTTACAGAGCTTCAGGATAATTCACAACCACATTCACAACAATTCGCAACATTCACAACAATGTCCATGAAACCATTTTAGTTTTTATTTGTCTAGAAAGGTTCTTACTATATATTAGCGGATATGTGCTATTAATAGATGTCATTGGAACTATGTAGAGTCCTGTATTTGGGCATGTGTATCAATCAAGGAAGCAGAAATCATTCACTTTAAAGTCTTAGAAATAGAGGATTTTTAATGAAGGTAAATGATTACACTGAAGATGGAAGAGCCAAGGGACCAAACAAACCCAAAATTATGAATAATAGGAGGTACTACTCTTGCTGGTCCTGTAGGGACAAAAAGCAGATTTTGCTATCAGAGTTGAAAAATCGGAGCCATTTGGCAGAGTTGAGGCCCAGGAAGAGATGCTAGGTGCCACAGCAAATGGTGGGATACCTAAATTGCTCCCCTACTCTTACCCCTCCCAATTTCCACTGGAGCTTCCTGCTGGTGAACTTCCCACAAATCCAGAAGGCAGTTTCCTGTTAGCAGTGTAGGGCATTGGTAGAGAACAAATCTGAAAGCAAAACTGGTAGTCTATTTAGCCAGCATGCACATGAGAAATGAAGTTAGTACACATAGATGAGGAGAAAAAAAGTAACAAGAATCATAGCATTTGGCTTATATAAATCATATTATGGTATGAATTCTCTTAAGTGCTACAGAAGCATCACAAGCATTGGAAGAGATCAGTGAAGAACAAGTTACATTATATACTGCCTCTTTTCTCTGTAACAGGGGTGGCATTAGAAATTAAGCATTACACAACTGCTGGGGTTGGATACCAAATAATCACAATCAGCCTGGGAAAAAAATAAGATTTCTCAATGAGAAATTGTTATTATAACTAATTCTGATAAAGTTTGAGATAAGTTGGCCTTATAAAGGCCTTGGCTCCCATTTTTGCAGGCTGTACAAGAAGGTATGGTGTAAGCGCCTGTTTCTCGGGCTTCAGAAAGCTTCCACTTATGGCATAAGGTGAAAGAGAGTAGGGATCATATGGCAATAGAGGAAGAGCATGTGGAGAGAGGTGTCAGGCACTTTATAAGAATCAGTTCTCCTGGGAACTAATAAAGTGAGAACGTACTCTGCCTACATGAGCCAAACACCTCCCATTAGGCCCCACCTCTAATATTTAGGATCAAAATTTAACATGAGATTTGGAGGGGACAAATGTCCAAACTATATCACTTACCAAACTTAAAATATGTGCTGAAATTAAAGAGACAAATTAATTTTCTACTAAAAAATCTAGAAAATTATTTAATATTTCATGATTCTTTAGCTAGAAATTAACATGATTCATTTTTATTATGTACTTTTTCATATTCTCTTAAAGTGCATCCTGAAAAAAGTGACGAACCTTGTTCAAAATAGTGATATATTTAAAATTTCTTTCAGTAAATTAGAGACCACTTAATTTTGGCCAAGGTTTATAAATTGCTTTGAAATAAAACTACACTTTTCAGGCATAGTGTCTTGGGAAGATTCACAGTTCACAAAATAAATTTCTATTCTCTTCTATTAACTATCTCTAGAAAAGCAATATTTTCACTATGGAATAAGTAAACTGACACATCATTCACCTAGTAATATTATATTAAGGAATATTTTAATGTATTCAGAAAGTTTTTTTATTTAAAAATGATTAGTTTTATTTTAGGATGTCATCTCTGAAAAGCAAAGAGTTGCATTTATTTGCCTATGGATAAAACAATCCAATCATCAGCTCTTTCAATTATAGGCTAACAAACATGAAGCTATTTGGAGAAAATACTTCCAAAATTTTTCTTCTTGGGTCTAAATAATTGGGGTTGTTTTATTACAATGCAGGTTTAATCTTCCCTTCCACAGATGATTGGCTTGATCTTCCACTTTTTGCCTGAATGTTTCAGTCCCATCTCTATTCAGCATGTGTTCCAGAAAATGGAGGAAGTTAGTTTTTCTATATAAGTTAACCCTTGCAAATTAGCGGCCCACAGTTGTGCTGTTTGGCCCACACACAGTGCAGAGGAAAAAATAATCTTTGATTCAAAGTCAGAAACTTGGGAATTCACACATACACACAAACACACACACACAGAGTATATTGCCTGCTAATTTTGAAAAGTCAGACTTGGTTATCCTGTGCCCATATTCCTCATATCAACAATCCACTGCTTCTTTGGATTTTATACTGGGTATGCTTTTTCCAGTTCACCAAAGTCACTATCACTTTATCGTTGGGTTTGCTCATTCAATGAAATGGGTCAGATATAAGGAGACATTTATATTACCTGCATGCATGATACCCGTATGCATCTGAATTTGCCATCCATGCCATGAGGCAAGATTAGATTAAGTTATGACTCTAATGTCCTCCAAGCTGATTTTAGGATTCTACTATTTTATAAAAATGGAGTTCTTAATATTGTTTTTTTGTAACTTTCATTTTAAGTTCAAGGGTACATGTACAGGTTTGTTACTTGAGTAAACTTGTGTCATGGGAGTTTGTTGTACAGATTATTTCATCACCTAAGTATTAAGCATAGTACCCATAGTTATTTTTCCTAATCCTCTCCCTCCTCCTACTCTCCACCCTTCAATAGGCTCCAGTGTGTGTTGTTCCCCTCTATGTGTCCAGTGTTTCATCATTTAGCTCCCACTTATAAGTGAGAAAATGCAGTATTTGGTTTTCTGTTCCTACATTAGTTTGCTAAAGATAATGGCCGCCAGCCCCATCCATTTTCCTGCAAAGGAATTTTTTGTTCTTTTCTATGGCTGCATAGTGCTCCATGGTGTATATGCACCACACTTTCTTTATCTGGTTTATCATTGATGGGCATTTGGGTTGATTCTTTGTCTTTGCTATTGTGAATAGTGCTGCACTGAATATATGCGTGCTTGTGTCTTTATAATAGAACAATTTATATTCCTCTGGGTATATACCAAGTAATGGGATTGCTGGTTCAAATGGTATTTCTGTCTTTAGGTCTTTGAGGAATCACCACACTATCTTCCACAATTATTGAATAATTAACACTCCCACCAACAGTGTATAAGTGTTCCTTTTTCTCCACAACCTCACCAACATCTGTTATTTTTGGACATTTTAATAATAGCCATTCTGACTGGTATGAAATGGTATTTCATTGTGGTTTTTATTTGAATTTCTCCGATGACCAGTGATGTTGAGCATTTTTTCATATGATTGTTGGCCACATGTATGCCTTCTTTAGAAAAGTGTCTTATCTGTGTTCTTTGCCCAGTTTTTAATGAGTTTTTTTCATGTAAATTTGTTTAAATTCCTTATAGATGCTGGATGTTAGAGCTTTGTCAGATGCATAGTTTGCAAAAATCTTCTCCCATTCTATAGGTTGTCTGCTTGTTGATAGTTTCTTTTGCTGTGCAGAAGCTCTTTAGTTTAGTTAGATCCCATTTGTCCATTTTTGCTTTGGTTGTGATTGCTTTTGGTGTCTTTCTCATGAAATCTTTGCCCATGCCTATGTCCTGAATGGTATTTCCCAGGGTGTCTTCTAGGGTTTTTATAATTTTGGGTTTTATATTTAAGTATTTAATCTGCCTTGAGTTAATTTTTGTATATCATGTAAGAAGGGGGTCCAGTTGTAATCTTCTGCATATGGCTAGCATGATATCCCAGCACATTTATTGAATAGGGAAGCCTTTCCTCATTGCTTGTTTTTGTAAAGTTTGTCAAAGATCAGATGGTTGTAGGTTTGTACTCTTAATTATGTGTTCTCTATTCTGTTCCCTTGGTCTATGTGGCTGCTTTGGTACCAGTACTATGCTGTTTTGGTTATTCTAGGCCTGCAGCATAGTTTGAAGTCGAGCAACATGATGCCTCCAGCTTTGTTATTTTTGCTGAGGATTACTTTGGCTATTTGGGCTCTTTTTTGATTCCATATGAATTTTTAAATAGTTTTTTTCTAGTTCCGTGAAAAAATCCCAATGGTAGTTCAATAGCAATAGCACTGAATTTATACATTGCTTCGGGCAGCATGGCCATTTTCACAATACTGATTCTTTCTATATATGAGCATGGAAAGTTTTTCCACTTGTTTGTGTCACCTCTGATTTCTTAGAGTAGTCATTTGTAGTACTCCTTGCAGAGATCTTTCACCTCCCTAGTTAGCTGTATTCCTAGGTATCAAGTAGGATTTATCCCTGGGATGCAAGGTTGGCTCAACATAACACAAATCAATAAATGTGATTCATCACATAAACAGGACTAAAGACAAAAACCACATGATTATCTAAATGGATGCAGAAAAGGCTTTTGGTAAAATTCAACATCCATTCATGTTGGGGCCTTTGAAAGATAATTAGTTTTAGATGACATCATGAATATGGGGCCCTCATGATGGAATTAATTCTCTTCTAAGAGTGCCAGAGCATTCTCTCTCTCTCTCTCTCTCTCCTCCCCTCTCTTTACCATGTGAGAACCCAGCAAGAAGGAAGCCATCTTACTACTCAAGAAGACAACACTTACCAGAAGATCTCCATGCTGGTGCCTTTATTTTGGACTTCCAACCTCCAGAAATGTTAGAAAGTAATTTTCTGTTATTTAAGCTACCCAGTCTATGGGATTGTGCTGTGGTAGCCTGAGATAACTAAGACACCAAGTGAAAATGTCTTTCAAAAATGGATGTAAAATAAAGACATTCGGTTACACAAAAGTGGATATAATCTGTCACCATCAGACTCACACTACAAGAAATGCAAGAAATGCTAACCGAAATCCTTCAGAGAGATTGGATAAAAAGCAAGACCAGAGTATATGGATCCTTTGGGAAATTCACTTCCAACATAAAAAAACAAAATGATTAAAAGTAAAAAGATAATAAACAATATACTATGAAAACACTAAATAAAATGAATTTTCAATGGCTATATTATCTTCAAAGTAATTTTAAGAGCAAAGAACATTACCAGAAATAAAGAAGTTTGTTTCATAATGATAAAGGGGTCACTTTAAGAGGCTATAACAATCCCAAACAATAATGCATCTCATTATGCATAAACCAAAATCAGATGGCTCTGCAAGTAGAGATAATCAAATCCACAGTTTTAGATAGTAATTTTAACATTTTTCTCAATAATTGACAGAACAAATAAAAAATTAGTTAAGTATACCACTTCACCTAATTTACATTTATAGAGCACTGCAGCCTAGGACAGCAAAATACACATTTCTATAGTGTATATAGAATATTTACAGAGGTAGATAAGATTTGGGGACATTTAAAAAAAAGCCTCAATCACAACTACAAAAGGACAAAAGGAATATCTTGGGAGCGATGGATGTGGTTATTATCTTGATTGTGATTATGGTAAAATGAGTATATATATATGTCAACATTTACCAAATGTTCACTTTATGTGTGGGTTATTTTTCATTTATATTTCAATTTTATCTAAATATGGTTGTTTTAAAAATATGATTTTTAACCAGTTTGTAATGATGTGAAAAAAACTCTTAGGAAAAATGGCAAAATCTAGTTGTTCCACAAAGTGTTACATTACCTTTCATTTTTCTTATACTACTTACTCATAATTTATTGGACATTGTTTGCACTATCATTACACAGGAAATATTCTAAAGTGTAATGCAAACCAATTAAGAAAATACATAGTAATAATACTATTAAATTAAGGTAAATATGGACAACAACAACGAAAGGACCAATATTGACTTGGGACACCATTCGCTGTTTCTCATCTACTGTAATAGGTCATATTCTTCTTAAATAATGGTCAATAATTTTCCTTACTTCATCTTCCAGCCTTGATACTTGTCTCTTTTCCTTACCTATGTATCTTACTGGTGATCAAGAACCATAAATCTCAAAATGGGAACGTTCGTGAAACAGACATTCTCCTTTTTAAAATTTTTGATCCCTGATCTAGGCAAAGTGCCTATTACTGTTTACATAGATTATAATAGTTTAAATTGTCTTCAGGTTTCTACATTGCTTAGGGCATTTCACATCTCATATCATGTGTCTTTGCATTTTTAAGCTTTGCTTCTCTATTGTCTTCCAATTTAAAGATACAATCTTCAGCTTGACATTCAAAGCCCTTCAAAATTATACAACTACCTATGACAACCATATTCTATTCACATGTATTCAAAACTCCAGTAAAAGCAAAGTATTCACAATTTCCTACACATTTTAGTATTTTCCTACCTAGTATACTTTATTCATTCTTTCCCTTCATATCTCTTTCTGTTGAGAGTCTATGTCTCTGTTACCCATTTCATAATACTTTCATAATTCTCCCTATTAATAGTAGTAGTTCCTTCTTATGAATTGTCATGTGTTGGTCACGAATTTACTACAGACTATGCCTTGCATTAAAGTTCTTTTCAGTTGTTTTATATACCTCGTGTTACATCCTTTAGAGCAAGAGCAAGGACTCTGCTATGTTTATTTCTTTATTTACCAAACTATCAAGCACAAAGCAATCACAACAGATTGCCAAAATTTTGTTAGGTTGATGTTAATGTTTGTCATTTCAGTGATGAATCATAAAATGTGTTACCCTCGAATTTTGCTCATGTTTCCTTTTATTTCATTATCTCTTTTGTGCAGTACTGTCTCATAGATTTTGTAATCAGTATTTGGCTTAGATATCTGGTCCTACCCTTAGAAGATGTATGACATTAATTGGATATGGCCTAACCTCTTTTTACTTCTGTTTCCAGGATATGCCTTCAAATAAATCCACTGAGAAATGGAAGAAAAAAATAAGGTCTAGAAATGTGGTTAGAGGCTAACCACATCATATGTTTGCCTATTAAGTATAGAGATTCTTGATGTATTTCTTAATATATAGATAATTGTGAGTATGCAAACCACAAAAGCTTATGACTTCATGCCAGGATTCAACCATACGGGTTAAGCTTCACACAATTTGCAGATTAGCTCCTGTTTAAATACTGGATGAGTTCATCACTGCATTTTTCAGAGGGAGTGAGTCATCTCAAAGATATACATAAATATTACTTTTAATGTTGCTTATATTTTCCAGAAAATAGCTGAATCCTCCAGAAAAAAATACCTTTAGCAAACAACTGACTGTATCATTTACCATACAAAGTAGCTGTATGTAAACTATGTTTGGACTCTACAAGGGAAATATTCTCTTGTGTTAATTAGTATCCCAAAGCCCCATATTTATCATTAGAAGAATTTTCAGGTGGAAGGGAGAAGTTGATCAAAGAGTTTCATTCTTTCCTCATGAACTTCTTTGTTTACCTTATAATATCTACCATATAAGCCAAGGACATTGTATGGTTCTCCTTTAGGTTTTTGGTCCAGGTGTGAAAGCAAGCTCTTTAATATGTCTTTTCTTAGTATAATTAGAACTATATAAAATTTCAAAAGTTTGGAAAATTATATTGTTCTTTAAAATTGAGAGAAAAAAAAGCAAAAACAACCAAAAGCCTGAGAAAAAAATGGAGAAAAGATACAATAAAAAATTCACAGAAAAAGCTATAAAAATGGCTTTTAAACACCTGAAGATATCCAAAATTCAGTCATGAAAAAAGAAATTCAAATTAAAAGTACTCTACCATTTTTCTTAGAAAAGCAAAACTCAAAAGCAAGAAAACATAATTTGTTGCTTAAGTTGTGAGGAAATAAGCACTCTATTGCATTGGACACCCAGAAAATTCAATGTGATAGAGTAGCTTGGGTTATCAACATCTAGTTTGCATATGTTTCACTAAAACATTTAAATACTTGTTACTTGCTTCTCATGAGACTTCATCATGGTAATATTACCAATATGATGGACTGGCATAACATTATATGGAATGTCTAAATTATTTGGTTTACCATTCTACATATCTTCTTTCTAGCCAACACTGAAAAAACATTGCCTATCCTTACCTTTTATTAAAATATAACTGGACTCCAAGATTGCTGTTTTCTTTAATATTGTCGTTATTCTTTTCTGGTCCTTCAGTGGTAGTTGCTTCATATAGTCACTACTTCCACCCAACTCAAAAATTCTTTCCAAAAAGGTAACAGAGAAAGAAAACAGTTTTATTATTGAATAAATTTAAATCAGAATGTGATGTTCAGTACAGACAATCTGCTAAGAGATTGCAAACACAAAAAAACCTCAGCCTTTTCTATAGCCAGGCAGACCCAAGTCATTACATACATATTTTCAAAATAAACGATAACTACTAATTTTTCAGAAAGTAGATCTGACGGCATCATTTGTCGTAGTTCATCCTAAAGTCAGTCTGGTAATTGAAGTGATAATCTGCATTAGCTAATTGGACTTATTCAGAGGAAAAACTAATGCATATCTTTACAACAGGAAGTACTCCACTACTTAGAGTAATATGTCCACCTAGGTTAGCCCCTTATCTTCCCATAGTAGCTGGAATCTGGGATTGTTACCTTCTTTATTGTTTACATTTCAAAGAGATGGCTTCCAGATGCTTGAGAAAAGACATTCCTGGGTCATAAAACTGACAAAGATCCTAATTAGTTTTCAAAATGATATACATGCATTTCAAAAAGAGGAGAAAGTACTTAAAATTACAAGTTTAGTTTTCTAAAGTAAACACTCCCAAGAAAAAAGGTTGGAGCTGGGGAGAAGTCTCTCCCTTTATTTTTAACAGGAAGAAATGAGCCTCTTATTTTAAATTTTTATTTGCCTCCACAATGGCTGACAGGCTTTGCTGATAGATTAGATGTAGGGAGTGAGAGAAGAGAGGTAGTTGCTTTTTAAGCCTGAGCAACTGAAAGAAAAGATTTATTTAGATGGAGAAAACATCAGGATAAGCAAGGTGAGGGAACGGGAAATCAACATATGGGCTTTGGTATATTAAGTTGGAGATGGCTTTTGGACCTCTAGTCATTACCTTAAGCCAGAAGATAGCTATGAAAATTTGAAGTCCAAAGGAAAGGTCTGGATTAAAATTTTTGAAGTCATCACTGTACAAACATTTAAAACCATGGAATGAAAGACAACCATTTTACAGTAGTTCCCCACCCCCTTATCCATGGGGGATACATTCCAAGACCCTCAGTAGATGCCTCATCTCACAGCTATAACCTAACAATATGTCTATGAGGTTTTTCTCAATGTGATAACTGAGACAGCTACTAAGTGACTAATGGTAGCGTAGTTATTATATATACACTGGACAAAGGGATGATTCATATCCCAGAAGGGATGCAGCGAGAGGGTGAGAGATTTCATTATGCTACCCAGAACAGCACAACTGCTTTATATTTTCAGACCCTGTAGACCATGGGTAACTGAGACTGTGAAAGGTGAAACCATGGATAAGTGGGGGACTACTGTATTTATTAGAGATGCTAAGAGAAGAGATTCAAAATCTGAGACCCCAGGAGCACAACAAAGTAAGTTGATTAAGGTAGAAACCAGTGGAGAATATTATGAAGTGGCCATGAAGTAAAACAAAAAGCCATATGAAAATGTGTCTTCTGTGTAGGAAGTGAAAAAAATGTTTCAGGAAGCAGATTAATCATCTGTGTCAAATGCGGCTGAGGTCAAGCCAGTTGAAGACTGGGAAATAAACACTGGATTTCTCAATGTGGAAGACACTGGTGACATTCAAAAGAACATTTTCTATGGAGTTGTGAGGATGAAAGCCTGGCTGGTATAAGTTTGAAAAGGAACAGAAAAGTTTCAGAGAGTAAATATAGACCACTTTTTCCAAAAGTGTTGTTATAAATAGGAGCAAAAACATACTGTCTATGTGTAGTTAAATGGAAAATCGTTTTTTTGTTTTGTTTTGTTTTTTTAAATGGGAGAAATTGTAAGACATGTGAATGCTAATGGGAATGATCCAGTAAAGAGGGGAAGTAAGCAATAGTCCAGAAACAGGGGGAGGCTGCGGAACAATGTCCTTGACTGGGTGAAAGGGCACAGTGGAGGATATGGTTTTTATTTTTGGCAACAATAATTAATCTATTGTAAAGGAAGGAAAGGGTCCAGATGCTAGTTGTTTGGTAGCTATGAGGGTAGGAACTTAGAACATTCTCTTCTGACTGCCTCTATATTCTCAGAAAACAGGATGGGAAAAATTGTGAGAGTTTGAGGAAAGACTATAAGCTATGTCTATGACAACAGGAGAGTATTGTACCAGTGCAATGGAGTGTGATTGCTGGGCAGCCTTAAGAGCTTGAGGTTATTGCCTTTGAATTTAAAGTAAAAGCAATCCACATGGTTGTGGTTTATTTTTGTTGTTTTTACTTCCAGTTTAGGGGTTGTAGGTACAAACCAGAGCTTGTATTTTGCCAAGCTAATGTGGCAAAGACAAGGGCAAGAGCAAGACAAGGGAGTTGAAATTACAGGAAAGGAACATATTATAGTAACTGGCCATGGAATTTAAGCTGGCTTAAGAGGGAAGTAAAAAGGTGATAAAATCAGTGGGTTGTAGTTATTGATGGTTATGCCATCAGAGAGTGAAAATTTAATAGAGCTAGAGATACTCAAGGTCTTTTCAATAAGGGACTCTGTAGGATAAACCACATCACTAACACATGCAGCAGGCACATTGAGCACTGTAGAGGGTGAAGAATCATTCAGTGTTGGAGTAGTTAACAGCACAATTTTTCTAAATTTCAAAAAATAACAAATTATAAACTACTATGCTTATTACAGTTTAATAGCTTATTCTTCATTACTTATCATTAAATAATGTATTCTTGCCCATTAATAGTTAAATCTAATATAATGGATAAGCTTGTATGTCAATTGAAACTTAACCATAATAATATTTTATTATTTAAAATACACATGAATAATTTAGAAAGCTTTTCAATGATAATCTTATTTATATTTATGCCAACATTATTTTCAACACAGAGCAAAAATTAAACTTCATAACCAAAGTTACATTCATGAATTTTTAAATCTTCCTCTAAGAAAAACAGTTTGCCAAATTTGCTATAGTAATAAATATGTCAGTCACAAGATTCCCTTCTCTTCTATTAAATAAAAATAAAAGAAAATATTCCTCTTTGGAACTAAAGCTCTGGCATGTCCAAGAGTGGAATAGAAGCATATTGGAACATTCATGATTTGGAATATATGCTTTGGTTTGCAAATCTAAAATGAAAAGGATGGCTCAAAATATTGGAGATAAGCTAGTCTAAAGTTCTTCATAAATCATGGCATATTTTCATAAACATGAGGCAAATTTATGTCTCAGGAAGGTTTTGGTATTATTGCTTAAACAAATGATAAGCCTGTGTACTAAAGATTTTTCCACAAAATATTTCCACTATAGATTTTTCCAAAGCTTTAACTTTGTATTAGATATTGACATTTTTTGTTACAAAGAAAAATAAATCTTTTTCTGCAGATTGTTAGAACTGAAATACCTAAATATGTCATTGTTTTTCATAGAATAACAATTAATAGATAAACCTGCAGCAACATAGTGGTTCTATACCAAGGAACTAATCTAATGTCTATTTTTCAATAACAATAACAACAACAAAATCATTTTGTGTCAGATTGCTGAGTGAAGTGAAAGGGAGATATGAAACTGATTTGTGATGGTGTTTGGGTGCCGACCAAATAGAGAACTGAAGAGGACCATTGGGAAGTCATCTTGGGAGATGTCCTTTAAATCACAAGGGAGATTACAGATGAACACATTTAGGGGCTTTGCTCTCAAGAGTAGATTTTACTGAGTGCAAAGCAGGAGGCTGCTACAACTGTAAAGGTATTACCTGTGCCTTTCAAAGCTACACAGGTGTTCCTTGGCATTTATTTTATTGAAAAAAAATGTGCTAGATTATTCAGATGAGTGTCAGAAAAATAATTTGTAGAGAGTCATGTTTATGAATTGTTCAGTGATAGAGTAATATATTTTTAAAATGTTACAAGTATGCCTAAAAAGTCTTCTCTATAAAAGTAAAATTTATTCATATTATCATAAAACAACTATTTATTTTTAGCCCAATATGTGCAAAGCAATGTATTAGAGCCAAAGAATAAAATTATCAAATCTGTTTTTTAACTGCATCAAATATATCAAATATATACATATTTGTATAAGTATTAGCTAGAGATTTTTTTTTAACCATGGGGGAAAAACAAACAAACAAACAAAAACAGCACAGCATCTAGTCTCATGACTTTAGGTGGTCATAGTTCCCAAATTCATATTCACAGGCCAGGCATTAGCGCTGAAATCGAGATAGTCTACTTGGCATTTCCACTCGAATATCTAATGGGGATCACAAACCCAATGTTTCTAAAATAAACTGTGATTTTATCAACTAAAACTTGCTTTTCTTCCCTGCCTTTATATTCCAGTAAATGCTTCTATGTGCTTATTTCCTTTCTTGCCCCTCATATTCTACAACCAACAGTTAGATAACCCTAGCTACCTCGCACATACATCTTTTTTTTTTTTTTTTTTTTTGAGACTGAGTCTCACTCTGTCACCCAGGCTGGAGTGCAGTGATGCCATTTCGGCTGACTGCAACCTCCACCTCCCAGGTTCAAGCGATTCTCCAGCCTAAGCCTCCTGAGTAGCTGGGACTACAGGCTCGCCACCATATCTGGCTAATTTTTGTAGAGAGTCATGGCTACATGCTACAGGAGGGCCACCATATCAGGCTAATTTTAGTAGAGACAGGGTTTCACCATCTTGGCCAGGCTGGTCTCGATCTCCTGACCTCATGATCCACCTGCCTGGGCCTCCCAAAGTGCTGGGATTACAGGTGTAAGCCCAGCCTCTCTCACATACATCTCTAATTTATCCATGTATTTCCTTCTCCATTGCTTCCATCTGATCAAAAACATCATCTTTTACTTGGACTATTGTAATTTCCTTACTGATCTCTTATTTTCCATCCTTGCATCTACCTCTCAAAATCTTTTAAATTCACAGAAGAGCCACGATGATCTTACTAAAATGTATATTTTTAAAAAAGGTCAAAATATAAACCAAATTATGTCACTGTGTTAAATCCTTCAGTGGTTTCTAATTGCATATTGAACAAAATTCAAATATTTTATTGTGAGTGCAAATACCTGGATTACCTGTTATCTCCCCATTTCTTTTACTGCAGCTCCTTTTCCTCTCCCCTAAAGCACTGATAGCTAATTCTAGTGAATTTTCTTTGACTATGCCATCACTTGTAAAGCCTTTGTACTTATTCCTTTAAATTCCTCTCCCAGCACGTGTCCGATAACGGCCCTCCTTGGTTATTTGTTATAGAATTTACACCAATCTGTAATTATCTCCTTTATTATTTCTTTACTTCTCCTATGTCTTTTTATTAGATTGCAGGATCCAGGAAGGCAGGAACCTGGCTGCCTTTATTACTACTGGAAGCACATAGAATAGGACCAGACAAAAACGGTATAAATATTTTTTGATTAAAATAATAAATACAGTATTCCAAATATTCCCATTACTCCTGATTCTCTTTCAGTGTTTATTAACAGTGTAGACATATCTATACTTGCCTACATAATTGCAATCACTACAAATATTGTAAGCAGTATATAGAACCTTATTATTTAACATGATCTTTTTATATAAGTGTTCACGGTAGCATCTTAGTTCAGTTCCATTTAACAAATATGTATTGCACATGTATTGTATATCAGACTTTGTGTTAGGCACTGGTTACACAGAGATTAATACAGTATGGTTCACTGAAATATTATTAATGCTTGTAGTTCTGGAAGGATCATAGGTGATTTTTATTTTATTCATCTGTTGTTTACTCTTCATACTTTATTAATTCTTTACATTTTGTGATAAAATATTTTTGTTTACTGATTCTAAAATAAATAGTACATGTATGACATGAAAATTCAAACAATATAGATGTGTATGTAAGAGGACATCAAAAATCTTTCCACATATTCTTCATCAATCAAATAGCATTATTTTTAGTTTTATTCCATGAAAGCCAATTATAACTACTGCTATATAGTCAGTTATTAACTCATCAGTATGACAGGGAAATCTTTTCATGTTTATACAAGTATTTATAACCTGACCTTAATTATAGCTGCATAATAGTCTATTATTAATTACTTAATTATTTAATCTATCTTCCGTTGTTAAAATTTTGCAAAAACAAAAAGGTAAAGCAAGTTTGAACACTCATCAAATTACTTATGTTAGATGAATTTTATACCTTTAATTATCTCATTTTTAAAATCTTTTTTATGCAGTATGAGTTTCTTTAAACAAAAAACACACTTCTATTTAACCTATACTTATTAGTTTTAATTACATGTGTGTTTGGTATTAGTTTTCTATCATTTTCAATATCTTATATTCATTTTGCTTTCTTACTTTTTCTTTCTTCCTATTTTTTCCCAAATTGATAATTTTTTTCTACAGTTTTTCTCTCTTTATAACTTTTCTGTATTGCACTCATTTTCAAGCATGGTGCTAGAAGTTCCTGCACTGTTTTTATCTAAAAGTTACTCTGATAGTTCATTTTGTACTAGAGCCTGCTCTGGATAGTTTAATTTAATGACATCTTGAATCACACTGAGAATACAAATTAAACTATGCTATCAACTTAATTATGTCCCCCTGCCTCCCAAATTCATGTGTGAGGCCATAATCCCCAATATGATGCTATCTGAAGATGAGTCATTGAGAAGTAATTAGTGTTATAGAAGGTCATGAGGGTGGAGTCTTCATGATGGAATTAGTAGATTTATTTTAAAAAATAAAGATCTCTCTGTCACTTTCTCTCACCACTTTCTCTCTCTCCCCTTCGCCCACCTGCCACTTGAAGACAAAGTGAGAAGGTGGCTGCCTGCAAGCCAGGAAGAGGGTCCTCACCAGGAAACAAATTTTGGAGTTGAACAAGCCTCCAGAATTGTGAGAAAATACATTTCTGTTAAGTCCTGCAGTCTGTGGTATTCTGTTATGGTAGCCTGAGCTGTCTAAGACAAATTATTAATGTAATCTTTTGCATTTGGCATCAACTCCCTTTCCCTAGGGACCTCAGCCTCTGTACTGAATCCGAGGACCTCAACCTCTGTACTGAATCAACCTGTGTACCGAATCTACTTATGCTTGCAGGTGATAATCTACATCAGTAGTTCTCAAAATGTGTTATGCTTCATAATTACATATTGAGATTTTTATTTTCTAAAAATGTGCTTACCTGACACATCTTGGCATGTCCCAAATCAGAATCAGGAAATCCAGAGAGGCCTATGATCCAGGGTATTTTGAGAAAGCTTTTCAGGGAATTATTATATGCACCCTTGATTAAAAAAAAACCAAGTGGGTCATATTGACATATTGGTAGTTTGCTTGGACTCCTTCAGCAATTGTATAGATCAATATTTCATTGATTTTGATGATCATCTGATCAATCCTCAGGAAGTGGCAATGAGCCCAGTTTAGTATTAAAGTTCAATCCATTCATTGAACGAATTGAATTGAATTTCCTGAATAAGTAAACTTGGGAGTAAAATGCTGCAGCTAGGCCTTTTGGTGGCCAGGTTCTCCCGTGGCCCTGCTGTGGTTTCTTAGAAGTGATTTCATTTGGTAAGAGCTATAAGTTATCAGTTGAAAGTAGGGTTATACTAAAAGCTAATCACCTTAGTGATTTTCACTCCTGAGTGTTTTATCAAGACGAAACTAGTTAGAGATTCTGCCTCATCTCATTTTCGTACTAGCAATATCAGGAACCTGTAATGTTAAGTTCCTCATGTTACCTTTTGAAGTGCATTTGGTGCACCAGTATTCTTGTTTGTCCCATTCCAATTTTCACACAATTACCCACCCAAAGCTCTTACTTTCAGAAACTTCTTCCCTTGGCTTGGGACAGAGTGGGAGGAAATTATTTACATATTTCTCTGAAAGTCCTTCCTTGTCCAGTATGACATCATAGGTGTTTCAGCATTAATGGCCTTTTCTTTCAACTTGACTCCCTCTGCTTAACATATTACAGAAATTTCGGAAAGTTCCTGGTTGTTTTCTTATTTTCATGAGGAAGAAATCTGTAGTCTCTTCTTGTCACCACTGGAGGGCGACCAAGTTCTTGGCGTCTTGAACAAAGAATTGGCCAAAATGCACAAAGGAAGGAAGGAATTAAGGGATTTATTGAAAATAAAAGTACACTCCACAGTGTGGGAGTGGGCCCAAGCATAGGGGCTCAAGGGCCTCATTACATAATTTTGGGGTTTTTAAATACCCTCTAGAGGATTCCATTGGTTACTTGGGGTACACCCCATGTAAATGAAGGGATAAAGTAAAGTTACAAAGTTATTTACTTGGCCTACACCCTATGGAGACAATATTTCCTGTCATAGCTGAAGTGTGAATTGGCCTTATGTTCCCTGCCTTCAGACACTCTTTTCCTGCCTCATCTCCCCCATGAGAGATGTGACCCCATAAATCTTTATGGGAGGCGGAGAAACCGATGACCTTTTTTCTGTATCTGCTTCATGCTGGCTTGAGGTGTAGTCCCTACCTACTGAGGATCATGGAACTCTCACCTTGCTCTGTCTGGTGAAGGCAAGGTAGCTTCTTGATGGCCAGGGGTGGTGTCTTCACCTGGAACTGGCTGGAACCTTTATTGCATGATGATGTGAAGCTTGATGGTCTCTAGGCAAGAGGAAATGAATTTGGTTAAAAGATTTATTGTGAACTTCATGGGGTGGATACCTATGCTATCAAAAATGTTTGTTACAAAGATTTGCAGCAGGAAAAAAAACAAAACCTGGTTTGTTCTAGAACCTATGTGTTTTCTTAACACACAAGCAACTCCGTTTTGTTTGGTTTGGTCTGTTGGGGCCTAATGCATGAGCTTAGTCCAAAACAATGGCCCCCAGAATTTTGTTTAAAAAAAACTCCCCCTTTTTGGTCAGGTTCTCACTCAGGTGAGAGTGTGACCAAAACTTAGGGCCTTAGCACCATTCTCAGTTACCATCGTTTTGGGTTTCCTGTCTTAACACGTCATTCTTAGGTTACTGTGTCCTCATGGTTGTACATTTCTTTTAGCTCCTGTCATTCCAGTTGAAGACAGACCATATGACATTCTACAGATGGCTGCATGTAAGCATTTAAAACCTTTGAGAAAATACAGTGCACCAGGGAGACTATTATTATGACTATTGGGAGGATAATACCAAGAGTTTGGAGTATGCTGCTTACCCAAAGTCCCCACAAGCCAAACCTCCTAAAATCAAATGGATCAAAAAATAAGCTAGATAAAGAGTATGCTCACTTTACTAAGTAGTCTCTTTGTTAATCCCCTACCACTGAATTTCTATAATCTTCATTTGATGTATTTTTCCATAGGCCACAAGTGCTAGTGGCTGCACAGCTGCTTCTTTGTTTAACCAATTCTATTATAACTTTCACAAAAGAATTTAAAGTCTGTTGCATAACTGTAGCCTTTACAGTAGAATTTGCTATAGACGTTATCATGGGAAATACATTTCTAATCATTGCCTCTTTTACTTTAAACCACAGAAAAAGGAACTAACAAATGATCCCTTTTAGAAGAGTGAAGGCCTCCTGGCAATGTTCTCTTTAACCCATGATGTGAGTTAACAGGAGTCAACCAATGTTTTGTTTTTGACTGATTGAGGCAACGTACATACCATTAAAGTTTCTTACCTACATTGGGCCTTCATCTTTTATCTATCAAAGTATAAGTTTATCCATGTATAAGGCTGGCTATAAACTTCTTCACAAATAAAAGTACACCCCATAAGTGCATGTAACAGACCCCTTTTCCACTTGTATTGTTTATAAAGGCATAAGCAAGGGAAACTATTCAAAGATAAGCGTTTCATGATAGAAGTCTTCATCTGTCAACTTGGGAAAAGCTATTCACATTAAGGATTCCATCTTTTTCTTGGAAGACATTTCCCTGGTTAGTTTTACCTTAAGGGTTCCAATGGGTGTACAGTTTTGAAAGTGTAGAGGGACCCTTCTCATTTATGAGATTATGAACCCAAACTTCAAGGTCCTAAAGTTTTTGTTGTAGTCTGGATGGCAGTCTTTCGCTGATGTTTTCCGAAGATCCAAACCATAAAAATCTTTTTCACCTGCTGAAAATACACTGTTGCATAATAATCTACTGTTACAACATCAGCCCTCTCGTATGGGAAAGCTTTATACAACCAGAAAACATGCATGGAAAATAACAATTGAATGAAATCCCTTTATAAAAGGTTTAAATGGCTCACCAGGTGACCAAATGTACCTGAAGCTTTAATTGTTTTCCCAGGCATATAGGACCAAACACTGATAATAAACTATTTTAGTAATTTGTAAGTCACTACACCATTGTATTCAATCTGGATCATTTTATCTTTTCCATGATGAATCATGGAATGCAGAACTTTTAATAATAAGAGCTTTAAGGACTCAGGAAGGACAAGAAGGCCATCTGGTTCTCCATGAGTCCATGCTTAATCAACATTAGACTTCTATGCTCTTGAATACCAGTTTTTCCAAATTAGGTGCATAGCACTGACAAGGAAATTTAGTTATTCCTGTGGTTATTTAATTTAATTATTTAATTTGGTTATTACAATAACATAATAACCATACTTAGACATTAGAATTTTAGAAATCCCATACAATTTTGGAACATATATTAGCATTATTCACAAAAATATAACCTAAAGAAGACTGAACATCATTTTAGCAATCCCATGTACCTAAAAATGTCAAATAATTCTGTTTACCTCTTTTCTGGATGTTTTCAGGGGCTCTCTGATCCATCCAAAAAGCCAGGCATTCAGAAAGAGAATTTTGAAACTGAAGTTTGACTTTGGAATTCCAGATTCCCATAAATTATATGTTTTGCCAAAATCATGACTCAGAAATTTTAAAGAAGCAAAAACCTTTTGTAACCTTTTACAGGGAAAAAAAAACACAATTTACTGTTCTTACATACCTTGCATGTAAAACTGTTTCTAGTAGTCATAATTGCATGTTACAAAGGCAACTCTTAGCAATTTTAACATAAAACCCGGAAAGTTATGTTCTGAAAAGGTTTGACTATCTCCAGCATAGCTAGAGAGATGTGGCCAACTCCACATGTCCCCAGGCCTTACCTAGCTGGAAAGCAGGCAAGTTAAACAATTTTCAAAAGCCAAAGAAACAGTTTATGACCTTAAAGTATTTAGAAAACCTAAGATTTGAACATAATTTAGACCACATGTTTACATTTTGAAGACATTTGTATTTTACCAATAATCTTTAAAACTGCTTATTTCCCAAAAGATTACTCAAGTCACATGAACTAAATAAAAGACATTATGTTTTTCACTTTTCTGACAAAGTATTTGATTTAAGCTCTTATTATTAAACAAATTAATGTAAAACTTTACAGAGGAGATAAACAGGTGACTTATACCTTTTATTTAACCAGTTTACATAGAGAGAAAGAGGCCAGAGACTGGCTGGTAAGAAATTCTTACCCTTTTGCTGGCATGCCAGGTTCCTGGGCTCTCTCTCCCTGAGCAGCCCTAGTGACCCTGCTTGACTGTATGCAAACAAACACACTGCCATGAATTAAGAATATTCACAAACAGTTTATAAATTTTGGACCAATTAGGCAGAGAGAGAGAAATATGATTCAAATTCCATTTATGAAAGTATGCTCAATACACTTAAAGTATCAGGAAGCCTAAAATCCAAAGTTAGTTTAAGGTTAAAAGTCTGATGTGCTCTATCAGTTCTTGCGGGCCAAAGGTAGCCTAGGAATTTAAGATAAATGAAGAGTAAACAGCAAACAAATGAAAACTAGAAGCTAAAACAAACAGGAAACCAACCCTAAGTTTTTCTACTTAATTTACCCTGAAGGCTACAGTGTTACCTAGGGTCTCAGAAAACCCACATAATAAGTATTTTATTCCTAATACACAATTAAATATCCTTAAGTTCACCAATATTGTCATATATCCTATGCAATCAAGAAATTCACTTTAGGCACATGACCAATAAGTACTCTAACACTATCCACACAAAACGGCAAATATAGTGTGAAGCAATGCAGGCACGTATATGAAACTTGGCCTCATCACACTAAATCCAGCTTCATGCTTAACTATATTAAAAAATGAATTGCCAAACTGCCAATGCATTTCTCTTTTTTTTTTTAGATGGAGTCTCGCTCTGTTGCCCAGGCTGGAGTACAGTGGCATGATCTTGGCTCACTGCAACCTCCATCTCCCAGGTTCAAGTGATTCTCCTGCCTCAGCCTCCTGAGTAGCTGGGATTATGGGCGCACACCACCACACCTGGACACTTCTTATTTTACTTTAATTTACTTTAATCAAGACTAAGAGCTTTAACTATGAAAGTGTTAATTAGCCAAATGTCTCCAATTCTCTACTAGGTTTTAAAAAATATTTTATTAGGCTGGGCGAGGTGGCTCACGCCTGTAATCCCAGCAATTTGGGAGGCCAAGACAGGTGGATCATGCGGTCAGGAGATCGAGACCATGGTGAAATCCCGTCTCTACTAAAAAATACGAAAAAATTAGCCGGGCGCAGTGGCAGGCACCTGTAGTCCCAGCTACTTGGGAGGCTGAGGCAGGAGAATGGCGTGAACCCGGGAGGTGGAGGTTGCAGTGAGCTGAGATAGCGCCACTGCAATCCAGCCTGGGTGACAGAGCGAGACTCCATCTCAAAAACATATATATTTTATTATTTAAACTTTTTCCACATCTTTCTCCCCTACTTAATAACTCCTAACTACACTGTTTCATAAGTAACCTTTGGAAATCTGTAATTTGAACTAACTTTTAGATAACTTCTGAATTAGACAAAATTATTCTTTTTTCACTAATAACATAACCCTTTATGGCACATTTTGTATACAGAATTTTTGTCCTTAGGACTAGAATTTTTATCCTTAGCAACGTAAAACTTTAGTGAAACCCTAAAAAGCAAGAAATCCTGACCTATCCGATATGAGCATTTATAGATCAGAACTATTCCACAATTTTAGAAACATATTTCCCATATCATAATCCTTTCTTAATTGGAAATGACCCAGATATTAAATGAGCATCAAAAATAAGTTTAAGATTTTAATTTACACAAAAAGTTAACCTAAAATATTTATCCCATTCACTGTACTTAATTTTTACTTTTTTTTTTTTTTTGTAACAGAGTCTCACTCTGTGGCCCAGGCTGGAGTGTAGTGGTGAGATCTTGACTCGCTGCAACCTCTGCCTCCCAGGTTAAAGTGATTCTCCTGTCTCAGCCTCCCGAGTAGCTGGGATTACAGGCGTGGGTCACCATGCCTGGCTTTTTGTATTTTTAGTAGAGACAGGGTTTCACCATCTTGGCCAGACTGGTCTTGAATTCCTGGCCTCAAGCAATCCGCCTGCCTCGGCCTCCCAAAGTGCTGGGATTACAGGCTTGAGCCACTGTGCCTAGCCTTAATTTTCACTTTTAACAAGGGAGACATGAGCCATCAATCCACATAGGTAAAATGAACATTGATTTGTCTGGAAAGGCAGGACAAATCGAGTTGGGGAGGGAGTTTTGGGACTTTCAGATCACAGGTAGGTGGGAGACAAACAGTTGCATTCTTTTGAGTTTCTGATTAGCCTTTCCAAAGGAAGTAATCAGATATGCATTTATCTCAGTGAGACTTTGAACAGAATGGGAGGCAAGCTCACCCCAAGCAGTTCTCAGCTTGAAATTAACACTGACATTTAAAAATATCTAGCAAAGACAAACATAAAATTCAGGCAAAATGTATGCTGACAATTCTGAAGGCATTTCTATTTTTTTCCACCAATAATTTTAAAGCTAGCTTGTTCAGTAAAGTTATACTTTAAGTCACGTGAACTTGAAAAATGCTTAGACTTATTTTACTTATAAGCCAGTTTGGTAGACACAACATATAACAATAAGTGTACATACAAATAAACACATCTAGACATGTATGGACACACATAAATGAAGATCCAATAGCTTGGAACCTCAGCCATGAGACAGCAATATGAGCTTGCCAGTTTTACTTTGCCCCAATAGATAATCCAATGAAGGCTGTGAACCAAAATTTTGAGTAAAGCAGTCTCCATGGCAGTTTCATTTTTAGGGGCCAAACCTCCCCAGACTCCAAAGAGTACTCGGGCCAAATAGTACCAAAGGAGGGCGTCACATGTTAACTAGGCCCCCTGCTTAGGACAGCAGCACAAGAGCCTGGATACATGCAATGCCATCCCACTACCGAGTAGACCATAAACTCCAGATTCAAAACAATATTGGGGCCAAAAAGCATTGCAATGATGAGAGAAAATTCTAAGGAGGGTTTAATACTTTTAATACTAGACCTCAGAACCTATGCCAAGAGCATCCTCTTTGGAGGGGTTGAGGTACACTGGATCCCCCAGAGTGTCCTCCTGTGGGGTCCAATCTTAGTGTCAGTAGTCTCTGACCTTAGATGGGCACTGGTGCCACTTAAATTGTTTCCCTCCAGAGCCTACAGTGAGCTTTCCTTTGGTACCTGGGTGTAATTCCCGACTTTCAGCATTCTTATAATTTGATAAGGCTACACCTTCCCATGCTTCCCATTCCATGAACTTTAATGATAGGAACTGAAGTTTGGGTGGGTTTCTTTTGCCCTTAGCCAGGTGAATAGGGGAAAGGAAGAATTTAGCATAAGATAAGAAGGTATAAGTAACCTGAAAAATGTGCAAGTTTGCTATGAGCTGCACCACATGTAGTGATCAGTGACCAAGGGCAGAAAAGATTAAAAAAAAAAAAAAAAAAAAGAGTCCTTCCCGCTCTGGGCAGGGCAATTATTTCCATTCATTCCTAGGCCTTTAGGGAATACCAGGTAGGGACCCCAGCCGATTGCCCTCAATTTCCAAGGAGCTACTAGGAAACAGCTGCTGAAAGGCTGAAAAAGAAAGAGAGGACAAAAATGAAAAAGACCCAGGTCCCTTAAGTTATCTGGGTGGTGGCAGTTAGGCTTCTCCTCATGGAAACCCCTTAATTTCATTGGCCATGGCCAGAAACCTGCAGTTGCTTCCATGTTTAGGTGCTTCCCACCAAGAGTCCTGAGTTGGAAAGGAGAGAGAGAGAGAGAGAGAGATTGATTCCCCAGTATGCAGCAAAAGGGAAAAGGAGACAGGAGAAAACTAAGTCCCAGACTTAGGGCTTACCTCCTCCTCCTGGCTGGATCACCAAAACATGTGACCGGGGGAGGGCGTCCAGGTTCTTGGTGTCTTGAAGAAAGAATTGGACAAAATGCACAAAGTAAGGAAGGAATGCAGGGATTTATTGAAAATGAAAGTACACTCCACAGTGTGGGAGTGAGCCCGAGCATAGGGGCTCAAGGGCCCCGTTAAATAATTTTGGGGAGTTTAAATACCCTCTAGAGGATTCCATTGGTTACTTGGGGTAAGCCCTATGTAAATGAAGAAGATGAAGTAAAGTTACAAAGTCATTTACTTGGCCTACACCCTATAGAGACGATATTTCCTGTCATAGCTGAAGTGTGAATTGGCCTTATGTGCCCTGCCTCGGGACCCCATTTTCCTGCCTCATTCTCTTAAGGGATTTTCATTGTTCATGGTTACTGTTTCATATTATGCAGAATAAATCTGCTTAGACATGTCTTATTGGCCATTTGAGTGTTTTTTCATAAAGTAATAAATATGACTTCTCGAAATATTTTGATAAAATAAGGGACAGAGGAAGTAGGGGACAAGTTCCATGGAGTACATTTCCCAAGGAGTATTTTATTGGGGAAATACCGTATGTGAGTAATTTTCTTTAGGACATATTACATATAAGAAATTGGCTTTCCTAAAAGATTGATGAGATTTACAGTGCTACTGTCAACATGTAAGTATATCTAAATTACACACAATTTATCTTTATTATTTTAAATAGGTGAATAATGGTATCTATACATAACCTTATTACTTTGGGCTGTTCAGTATCTTTCTCACTGTTCTAGTAATAGTCAGAGGTTTTGCAAAATCAGTATTTCCCTACTCTACATCCACATGGTTTGAGTAGGCCAACCTACCACAGGCTCTTCCCTAAACATCAAACATTGACCTGTAGACTAAAAATGACTCCAACTGATTTATGCTGGTGGATGTACACTCGGTAAGATTGTGTTTTAGTTTCAATAGCAAGATCCCCAGAGCTGTATTACTCTTGGCCTTTACTGAGCCTACTTCAGTAGCTTTTCTTTGAATATACGAGCCCCTCCACATAATATCCAAACAATTCTTTATTTGCTTAAATTTCTGAGAGTAATTCCATTGTTGAAAAAAAATCACTGGTTCTTATACAGTATTATTTTTATTTGCTTTTTATTTTTTATTTGTTAATGAGAACGTGAGTTTCCTTTATACTTTGAACTAATCCACTTTTTTTACTCAACTCAACTAGCAAATTTTGGGCATTCTATTAATTGTTTTGGGATAAAAACACTAGTGTGTTGTAAATTCTGACTCAAAAAGCTTACAAAATACTTGTATAGACAGACATGTAAATATCTAAGAATAAGCTATACATTTCAATTGAACTTTTTTTTCTATTTTTCAAGTATAATTGGTCCATTAGATTAACATAGCTTAATACAGTCTTTGCACTTGGATAATTGCTATTCTCTGTTATGTTTGTAAGTATTTTCCTGATTTATTTGCTCTTCTTTTAATATTTATTTTCATTATATTGTATACATATACCAGAATATAATATATAGCCATCCTTCTGATTTATTAAAAATATTGTATGTATCTTCATTGTAAAAATGATTTTTTATTATTTTGTTTTAATATATATATTATGTATTTATCCAGTATACATTATGATGTGGTATCGGATCTATTTCACATTGTCCTCATCCTCATATTTAATTATACTAATATTTGCTTAATGAAACACTTTCTCATTGCTGATTTTATCTCTTTGCTTAAGCTTAGTATAAAAGTTTGAATTAATTTTTTGAAACATTAATTTTTGGAAAACAGATTATTGTCTTTTCTGTTGAAATATAATACTGCACATGTTAGAGAAGTTAAATTTTTAATATACTTCAAAAATTTTGAAGGGCATGTCTACTGCCAATACCTTAAAAAAAAGAAAAGAACTTTTGCTTGCTTTTCCAGCAGGAGTTTACTTTCTTTGATGCAAGTTTTATGAAATGTATCACAAGAATGTTAAGTAGAAACAGACTTGTCTATATATTAACTTAGGGGTGCTGTCATCCTTACCATATTTAGTCTTCCCAGCAACGATCAAAATCTTATAATTATTCATGTATTTATCTTCTTAATTTTTTCATTAGTGTTTTATAATTGGTTTTGAATAAATAGCCTAGCTTAAGTTAAATTAGTCTCAAACCAATTCTATTCACCATTGTAAATAAAGCTCCTTTTATTTTCATGTTGCATGTTACTTGCATACAATAATATAAATGACTTTTAACAATTAATGGTATACATTCCAAACTTGCTTAATTAATTTATTACCTAAACCCATTTTTAGTTCTTTTCCTTATGCTTGTATTTATGCTAACCATACAGATTTATATTTTTAATTTATCAATTAGTGTAATTTAAAATTACTTACAGGCCAGGCCCAATAGCTCATGCCTATAATTCCAATACTTCGGGAGCTCAAGGCAGGATGAATCGCTTGAGCCCAGGAATTTGAGACCAGCCTGGCAACATAGTGAGACCTTGTCTCTACAAAAAAAAAAAAAAAAAAAAAAAAAATTTAAAACTAGGATTGCTTGAGTCCAGGAGGTCAAGGCTGCAATGAGCCATGATCCTGGCACTGCACTTCTGCCTGGGTGACAGAGCTAGACTCTGCCTCAAATAAAATAAAATAAAATAAAATAAAATATTACTTATCGATTTCTGAATCAGGAATGTATCTTGGATTTAAGATTTTCCAATAAACTGCTTATATCCAATAAACTGCTTGAAAGCTTTTTAGTGTTAACATATTAATTGCAATGCATCCTAAGTGAAATGACAATTTCGTTTCAAAAGTGAAAGTGAAACTTCAGGCTGGGTGCGGTGGCTCAGCCTGTAATCCCAGCACCTTGGGAGGTCGTGGCAGGCAGATCACTTGAAGTCAAGAGTTCAAGACCAGCCTGGCCAACATGGCAAAACCCTGTCTCTAGTAAAAATACAAAAATTATTCGGGTGTGGCGGCGCAGGCCTGTAGTCCCAGCTACTCTCCTTGAACCCAGAAGGTGGAGGTTGTAGTAAGCCAAGATCATGCCACTGCACTTCAGCCAGGGTGACAGAATGAGACTCTGTCTCAAAAAACAAAAACAGAAAATGATACTGAAATGTCACCTTTTCTGAACACTATATTTTATACCTGAATTTTCTCTACTCTGTCCTCACCATTTTCTTTGTCATCTAGGTTGAAATTCTTAGAAATTTCTTGTTTAGTTCTAAGTCCACATTCCATATAGCTAATTATTTGCTAAGTCTTAAGGATTCTTTCTTTACAGCGTTTTTCCACATATACCTTCATGTTTAATTTAACTGTCAACTCTTATTTAGAGACTGCAGCAATTATTTTGAACTAATTTCCATTCTCCTTTAATCTCCGTGCTACATTTCATCCTAGATATATGACAGGTTAATCTCATTTTCACTTCACAACTCTTATGCTCAAAGGTCTTTAATAACTTCTTACTAATTTCTAGTTTTGGTTTAAACCTATCTGCCAAGGGACTCCTAAAACATGTTCCCAAATAATCATTCCAACCTTTTCTCTCAGTGGTACTATTGCACATATCCTGAGCTGCAGTTATATTTAACCAATCACTTTTCTTCCTGTCCAGGAAATTTGAACAGAAGTCTTAAAGGTTCCTGAACTGTTAATACCCTTACAAAAAGCATATGGACACCCCTCAAATATTTCTGTGGTTTGTCTTGCAGACTTTGCTATAGCAATTGATCAATGGATGTCAAAGACATCTTTGAAAGACAGAAGAACTGACCCTTCTTTTTACATTCCTTTTTAGAAAAACTAGCTCCACCATCCCCGGATTCTGCCCATACTGGGGACAACATTATAGAATGGTCTATATGGAATACACAATACCAATGGAAATATTCCCTCCCTAAGCAGAAGACTGAAGCACTTTTCAAGTAAATAGCTCTTCACCTATATCAGCATTTCATTTTATCCACCAGTACATCTAGAACAGCCTATATTCTCTTTAAAAATAAGAAGTGATTTTTTTTTTTTTTTTTTTTTTTTTTTTTTTTTTTTTTTTTTTTTGAGACGGAGTCTCGCTCTGTCGCCCAGGCTGGAGTGCAGTGGCGCGATCTCGGCTCACTGCAAGCTCCGCCTCCCGGGTTCACACTATTCTCCTGCCTCAGCCTCCCGAGTAGCTGGGACTACAGGCGCCCGCCACTGCGCCCGGCTAATTTTTTTGTATTTTTAGTAGAGATGGGGTTTCACCGTGGTCTCGATCTTCTGACCTCGTGATCCGCCCACCTCGGCCTCCCAGAGTGCTGGGATTACAGGCGTGAGCCACCGCGCCCGGCCGAGAAGTGATTTTATAAATGAGTATCCTAAGCAGAAATAGAGAGGATTGCCTTAATTATGCTATCCTTAAAACAAGTCCAACCTTCAGTCTGTAAATTCTACAGAAATAACATTATTTGACCCCAAAAAATAGTAGATTGTAAGTCAACACAAAGCTTCCCTTTTGTGAATGCATTTTAGCATTCCAAGAAATAGGAAAGAAAAAGTATTCACCAGAAACTCCCAGGTACAATATCTGGGATGTGTGCACACTGTGGCAAAGATACAGACACCCCATTTAAACCCTAATTTTTGTTGTGAGTCAATTGTGGGCTGGTAGCAAGAAGACAGGTTCATTATATATACTTCCATGTGTTCCTTTCTCTAATATAGGTTCTGAACAATGACGGGTCAAGTCTGGACGTGGGCCAACTTTATTCTAGACAATTTCCCAGAAAAGTTGGAAATAAAGACCTGGGACATAAATTGGAACCTGAATGAACAATCTCATGGGACAGAGTGGTAGCCTGGTACAGGGGTCTGAACACATCAGAAGAAATATAAATAAATAGAGGAATTTTAAACCAGCAAACAATCACTAAAGTGAGAAAAGAGATTAAACTCATTTTAGACATACCAAGTCTCAATAAGATTTACTACACACATGTCTTTTCTAAGTAAGTTACTACCAGATATCATGTTGCATATTAAGCAAGGAAATAAAGGCAGAGGAAAAAAATAAGATGTAGAAAACAGTGCATCTTCACTAACATCCTAGCGAATAAAAGTCCCAAAGCCCAGTTTTATATAGAGGAATTAAAATGGTCTTCAATACCGTTATCGTTAATCATAATCATTTGTACAAATATTTGTACAATATTTATTGTCCACTTATTATATTCAAGGTGCTGTTTAACATATGCTAACTCCTTAAATACACACACATTCCTACAAATTGGATACAGTTGAGACTAAGTTGTCCAAGGAAAACTATAAGTAGGGACCAGGCCACCAACACTGGCAGTCTAATGCCAAAGACTCAATATCATCCAGTAGTCAGCTATTATTTAATTTGTCAAAAATCACTTGGGTGTAAATAAGTGCCCCAAAAAAGGAACATTAAAGTAAAATAAAATTATCTGTATCTAGAATTAAAACTATACATCATATAACTTCTGTTTGGCAAACTAGAAAAAAATGGTCATTACCTTGAAATAATTTACTTATCCAACTACACAAACCGATTATCCATGAAAAAAAATTCTCATTGAATTATTAAGTCCCCTGTTTCTCCAAACCTTGAAACTTCAACATTATGCAATTTTCAGGTCCAATCTGTAAAACTGCATTATAAGTTTTATTATATTTTGTTTTACCACATAAACCACCAAATAATCTCATTTGGGTATATTTAAGAAGGGACCTACCTTATAATATTTATTACAGTAAACTTATATCTATAGTGAAACACCACTCATAATGGAACAATTATTTATCATTTTCATTGATTCAATATAAAGCTATAGCTAATAAAATATGTGAGTTTTACTATATGTTGCTTTATCTTAAAAGTTATTTTTGCAGGGCACAGTGGCTCACGCCTGTAATCCCAGCACTTTGGGAGGCCGAGGTGGGCGGATCACGAGTTCAGGAGTTGGACCAGCCTGACCAACATGGTGAAAACCCGTCTCTACTAAAAATACAAAAATTAGCTGTGCGTGGTGGCGCGCGCCTAGAGTCCCAGCTAGTCAGGAGGCTGAGGCAGGAGAATTGCTTGAACCATAGAGGCGGAGGTTGCAGTGAGCAGAGATCACGCCACTGCACTCCAGCCTGGGAGACAGAGCAAGACTCTGTCAAAAGAAGAAAAAGTTATTTTTGTAAAGTAAACAGTTGTTTTATACAAAATTTATTCATAACCTATTACATTTTGCAAATAAGTGGCTTATGCACATTCTTAAGTTATAACATCAATACTAAATAATTAAGAATGAGTAGCTAAGGAAATTGGAATAAATTTCCTTAGAAAGTAGAACATATTTTTAAAGGTAATGTATGACAGAATTCTTTGTATATGTTAGGATTCTCTTAATTGTTACCAGAAAAGCAGCTCAAGCTAAGTTATTTATAAATGAGAGTTGCTATAGAACACCAAGGTAGCTCAGAATAAAGAAGCCATCATTATGAAACATGAAGATGAGAGCAACTCTGAAATCAGTTACTGGATCGAGAGACAGGAACAGTTTTAAGATTATCTACATTCATATTTTTTCTTCTTCATTTAAAAAAATTTATTGTTAATTGACAAATAATAATTGTATATTGTTATGGGGTAAAATGTGATTTTTGTTCTATGTATTCATTGTAGAAGTTTAATCAAGCTAATTAATATCCTATCACCTAATTTGTCATTTTTTGTGTTGAGAATATTAAAAATTTATACTTTCAGTAATTTTGAAACATACAATATATTATAATTAACTGTGGTCACTGTGTGGTGCAATAGATCACTCAAACTTATTCCTCTAGTCTAACTGAGACTTTGAACATTTTGAAAACATTTTCTCTTTCCCCATCCCTCCTTCTTCCCTGACCAGCCTCTTCTATTCTGTTTTTATGAGACTGACTTTCTTAGATGACACATGTAAATGAAATCATACAGTATTTTTCTTTCTGTACCTGGCTTATTTAATTTAGCATAACATCCTCCAGTTCCATCCATGTTGTTACAAATGATGGCATTTCCTTCTGTTTTAAGTTTGTATAATACTCCATTGTGTATACATATCACATTTTCTTTATTTATTCATCTATTGATGGATACTTAGGACACTTCCATATCTTGGCTACTGTAAATAATGCTGAAATAAATATAAGAATGCAGATATCTATTCAACTACTAATTTCAATTCCTTTCACTGTATACTCAGAGATGGGATTGCTGGATCATATGGTAATCCTATTTTTAGTTTTCTGAGAAATCTCCATAATACCAAAATAGCTGTACTAAGTTACATTTCCACCAACAGTGTACAAGAGTTCCCTATTTTCCACATCCTTGCCAACACTTGTTATCATTTGTCATTTTTCTAATAGCAATTCTAACAGATGTGAGTTGGTATCTCATTGTGGTTTTAATTTACATTTCCCTGAATATTAGAGATATTGAGCATTTTCTCATACAGCTGTTGGCCATATCTCTATTTTTTGAGATGTCTGTTCAGTTCCTTTGCCAACTTTTTAATTGGGTTATTTGTTTCTTTGCTGTTGAGTTGTTTGAGTTCCTTATATATTTTAGATATTAGCCCCTTGTTAAATGTATGCTTTGTAAATATTTTCTCCCAATTTGTGGTTGTCTCTTTATTCTCTTTTCTTGATTTTTTTTCCTATGGCTATAGTGATTTCCATGTAATAGGGGAATGGTTTTAGTTGGCCAAGAGTTTACAAACTCATAAACAAACAACTAGAAAGCAAAGGTTATTTCCTTACAGGACAAATTAAAACAAAATTAGAGAATGACTCTGGCTCAGGTTGTGTCATACAGCCAGCAATAAATCCATCACTGTGGCTGTGGGGGTAAAATGCTAATATTAGCTACTGTGAGTCAGATATTTCAGTAATTTCCCCTGGTGGCACATGACCTATCCCCACATCCCATTCCTTTGCCAGCTCTGATTTCAGCTGCAGCAACATTAGACAATGCTTTGAAAGTTCAGACTTATTCTGGAACTATTTCACCTCAACCTAAATCCAGCTGTTATTCTGCTTTCATTCTCAGGGCCTTCATGAAGCCATAAAAGCCCATGTACTTAAGAAGCCTGGTAAGATAGGGAAGTCAATGTTCCAGAGAGCAATCCTCCATCAGTGGAGAATGGGAACTGGGGAAGGGGAGCTTTTGATAATTCTGAGAAGCCCTAGTTTCCACAGTGGTAACCAGATTAATAATGCACCTCTATGTTGATCTTTCCCTGTATCATTCTTGCCATTCCCTCATTCTGGCTTCATGATAATGTCCCAAATAAACTATCCTTTCCCAGTTCTTATCTCAGGCTCTGCTTTCAAGGGAACTCAAACTAAGATGCCATCACTTTATCAATTATTTTATCCAGGAAATTTGTTTTCTCTTATTTTTTCTTCTAATCAATGATTTTAATTTTTTTAAAAATGCTGGTTCCCCTTTATTCACTAACTTTAAATTTTGGTATGGTTTCCACATCTTCTCTATCTATGCTGTCTGAATAAATTATATGCACTCTCATCTCTTTACAAATCATCTGTAAATTTGGTGATTACAAATTTATATTTCCAATTGAGACTTATTCCTTGTATTAGACTTTTTACCCAAATGACTACTAAAATTGCTTGACAGTCTGTTAGGCATCTTAGAATTAGCATATCCAAAGAAAAACTCTCAATACTCCTTCCAAACATGCTCTTTTCACAGTCTCCCCAACTCAATACATGCCAACTCCATTACACCTGTTATTCAGGCTCCAAAGCTGGTGTGGTCCTTGAAACATCTTTCTTTCACTTTCTACATTGAATCAATCACCAAATTTCAAAATATACCTAAGATTCAATTACATCTTACCAACTTTACTTCTAGCAGCTTGGAGAATTTCAGTAGTATCTTAAGTGATCTCCATTCTCCACCATTGCACTTCTAAAGACTCTTCTCCAAACAGCACTGAGAATGATCCTTAGAAACATAAATCAAATGTTAACATTCTATCGTTCAACATGTTCCAACAGTTTACTATAGCATTCAGAGGAAAAAGTAAAGTCTTCATAAAAGTATACATAATCTGATAGTTTTTCTTCTATTACTGTCACCTACTTCACTTCATTCTAGCCACATTGACTTCTTTGCTTTACTTGAATAAGCCAAGCATATTTTCCCAAAAATCCCCACAGTTCAAACCTTTTCTTCCTATAGGTTCCTACTCATATCACCTAATCAGAGAGGACTTTCATGAATACCATGTATAACATATTCCTTTAATACGTCTCTCCATATTCCTTTCACCTCTTTAGTAAATGTCATTGTACATACTACCAGTTGAAAAATACATTTTTTCTTTGTTTGTTGTCTTTCTTTTCTCTCTAGATTTTAAGCTTTATGAGGGGAAGGAATTTTCCACTTTTTTTACCTCTATAGTTACAAAACCTCCAAGAGAGCTTGACATGTAGTAGGCTCTCAACTTATATTTGTTGAGTGAATGGAAGAAGATGGATGAAAGAAGATAGTTCTAGTTCAGTTTATGTGACTGAATCAGTGAGCCAGAAGGGAGGAAAGGAAGTACTACTAAATGAAACCTGAAACATGAGTAATTTGGGTAATTATTGGTAACCAATGGGAGCAGAATGGTGCCCTCCCCATCCCCACTGGAATACAATATAGCCCTTTACTGTTACTGGAATTGAGTTACAAATGTGAATCTATGTTTTTCAGGGACAAACACACACACACACAATTAACAACGTCAGTGGGGTAAAATATATGAGAACTTTGTGAAAAGCACAACAAATTTTGGTTTAAACATGGAGAAAATGTTTTTCTTTAGGCCTCAAAAAAGAGGATATTAAGTAAAAAACAGCCTCAAAAATACAATTACAGTAAATATAGCAATATCACTTTTTATTTATTATGCCTATGGTTTTATATGTAACAAGAATGCAATGTTTTCAAGATACTTTATTTTTTATAGTTTTTGATGTTTTTTTAAAAAATGTATTCTTGATAATTCATCTGAATTAAAAATTGATCATTTGATAGACAAATATTAAAGAGGAAACCCAGTGGTTAATGACAATTGAATGTACTACAGAATCTATTATAACTTTCAAAAATTGTAATTTAAAAATAAATCTTCCTTTATAATATCTTTATATTCCCCACATCAAAATGCTGCAATCAACCCATTGTATCATTATGAAAACTGGATTAAAATCCATCCATCTTTTTTATTACAATTCTGAAGTGTTTCTCAAATCAAGGAAAATTTAATAAATCTTTTCAGGACTTAATAAAAGAACAGAAGATTTATATATCTAATAAAAAATGCATTCAGTTCCAATGGTTTTATTTAATTTGTTTTCATATGTCTTCTTATCACCTATTAGATATCATTTTGTTTCTCAAAATCCAGAGTGGAAATCACTTCTAAAATAATTTTTATAGAAAAAAATATAGATTACTCAGGTATTCCATATGTCTGTCCTTTAAAAATGTGGAAGATTTGAGAGTAGCTTGCACAATCAGAGGACATCAGGGGAAGGTCTATTTGGCTATTGAACTTCAGATCAATTTTGCGATTTTAACACTGTTTTTTTCATAACTCATACAGATTTCCTCTAGAGAGTTTCAGAGAATGAAGAAGAGTTAAAATTAAGCATTTTGAAATGCATTTGAAATTAATTTCTGTAGCTAAACTACAGAATCCAAGCCTCCTCTTCTTTTTGTTTTCAATAGCAAAGAGGCTACCTTACTGATGAATATTTCATAGCATGTCAAATTGTGTTGTAATCCTTCTTTTCTCAAGGAGAAATAAGTGTAGGTCTCATTTAAAAGCTCTTTTGAGTATTTATAGCTCATCAATTAAGAATTAAGAGCAATTAAAAAGGAATCTGTAAGGTTAACAATTTGCTGATAATTAGAATATGCCTATTCCGAATATAAGAATCTGAGGATTTGAATAATGGGGGTGGCTTTGTCTCCTGAAGATAATATTGGATGATGATGGTAATATTAATTTCCTTTAACAAAGTATGCCCTTCCTTTGAGGACCAGAAGAGAAGTTTTAAAACTGATATGGAGCACAAAATAAATGAGAACTCAGCACTGGCAAAAGCTTTCTTAAGCCACATGAGTACTTCATTACAGCACTTACCAAGAGCACTATGCAATGACTACACCAGAGCAGACTAGAAACCTTTACTCTAGACCCTCTCTCATTTAACTAATTATGTGACCTTGCACAAACTCCTTAACACTTTGGAGTCTCATTTTTTTATTTTTATAAAATACCAGGAACTTTCACCAACAAGCTCTGTTCCGGTTTAATACCATCCTTTGTTTCAGAAGTAATATACATGAAGTTTTCCTATTGTGTTTAATATCTAAAATATATACAAAATTGTACATTATTGTGAACATGAATGGTTTACACATATTCTAAGCTCAAATCATCATAGGACTGTTGGGCTTCTCAAAATAGAAATATTTGTAATAAACCCTAAAACTCATGAATGTAACAAATAAAACAATACTTTAATAAATTATAGAATTTATTTTTTATTAATATCTACATACTGTAGTATCAAGATGGAAAAAGAAAATCTAAAATAGCTGGGCCATATGATGCCTTATCTCCTGATAATAAGTATGCTTTGAATTTAGCACTGTTTATATTATTTAAATATGCCTTTCTTTACCTGCAAATTTTACATCTGAGGGAATATATAATTTTTCCCTAATATTTATATCTGCCTTTTTCTAAAGTCAATCTTAAGTCAGAGTTTATGTATAAACTTCACAACTGCCTGCTTTGTCATATCATTACATTCTTGACAGCTCATAAATATAGTCAAGTGGTAGGTTAAGACTGCAGTTATTCAATTTGTTTAAATTAGTTGCACAAATAAAATCTGCTGGTACATAGAAAAGCCTTCCCATCACCATATCAGTGTGCTCTGATGATCAGTGTGCTCTGATGATCAGGACTTAAAAAAAAGTATAAGAAATAAACAAAATGATATTATAGTAAAAGAAGAATTATGCATCTTCTAATTCAATCAAATTCTCTATTTGAGTTCCCAGTATGATAGGAAATAAATGCTGGTTAGAGAACCAGATGGACAAACAGATTGAAAAACATGTTAAATAAAACATGTCCACTAGTGTTTTCTAGTATTTACACGTCTAGTCTTCAACAATTATAAATTAATCAAACTTTATCTTTTCCAATATTAGTCTTTTAAGTTCATACCTTTTCATGACCAAATTATTTCTCTACTTTAAATATTGTACCATATTAAAATGCACAAATTATATCATTACCTCAGTCCCATCCAGCAGAAGGAATTTTTCCCAGTATTTTTTTAAACAGCAGTGAACAAAACAGACAAAATTACCCTGCTTCATATTTGAGGGTGAGGGGCAACAGACAACCTAAAATAACCAAGACAGCCTTACCATTCTCCTCAGCTTGACTAAACTTTAGACAGTCTTCTTCTTGCATCAAGGCCCCCAACTGCCCTTTCTCCCAGATCCTTACAGAATCCAGATGACCTAACCACTGAGGTTCCTCCACTCCTTTGTCTTAGAGCATTTACTTTAGAAAACTTATAATTGCAAATTCCTTATCTGCTCCTTTTAGATATAAGTATTCTTATAGCCTTTTGCCAGTTTTACAACCGAGGGCTATCTTTTTTTGAAAATTTTTTTCTTTGCACTTTCAAATGTAATTGTCAAGAAAGATAGTGTCTCTATCTCCTGCTCTCTTTGGGAGCGTAGGAGCCTGACTTAAGTGGGTACCTTGGTTCAAGTTGTAATGCTACCTCACAGCATGAAAATTTAAAAAACGTTACTTTTTCTTACAGTAAGCTCAATTAGCAAACACAGAGGGCCTTTGATTTCTCCCACTCCAGCTCTTAAAAACTCTCCAGTCCTCTGTTTCAGTATAATTGAGTTCAGACTGTGCTTTGGTATCTCTACCTTATTGCAATAGCCTTGAATGAAGTCATTCTTACCTATTTAACTTTACTTCAATTTTTGCTTTTACAAACAGTATATGTAGGTTTGTCAAAGCAAAACCTTTGTCAAAAGAAAACCTGTGGGGTGAAAAAAATAAGCAGGGTTTAGGGCACTAGTGCTGAGAAATATGTCTTCACAATTTTTAGAAGAGTGGCCAACATAATCTTCAAGGAAAAGGAAACATTTGAGCAAAAACTTGAAGGTGAAGAACAATTCTTGTGGAAGTAGCCTTCAGACAGAGGAAACAGTGAATTCAAAGACCTTAAGATGTGAATGAAGATGTGCAAGATGGTCAGTGTATTCATAGTGAAGTGACAAGGGCAGAGAAATACAATATAAAATTATGGAGTTTACAGGTGCCAGTAATACAGGACCTTGCAGGCCATTGTAAGGATTTCTGCTTTTACCTCAAGATAGAATAAAAAGATTTCATGGAAGACTTTGAGCAGGAACAGGTCATGATCTGAAAGTTGTCATGGAGCACTTTAAGCAGGAACAGGTCATGATCTGAATTATGTTTTAAAGGGGCCACTGCTGTATCAAAAATAGACATTCAGAGACAAGAGTAGAGAAACAAGGAAACCAGTTAGAAGCATATTGCTATAATTAAGGAGAGAAAGAGAGAGAGAAAAAATGGTTCTTGAGCCAAAGTAGCATGGAGATGTTAGGAAGTGGCAGAATTCTGGTTGTATTTTGAGTGTTATTTGAATAGAGTCAATATCATTTCCTAACAGATGGAGTTATAAGAATAAGACATGTCAAACATGAATCGAAGTGTTGTTATTGTTCTGTTTTGTTTCTTTGTATTTGTTTGTTTGATTTCGATGTTTTGTTTTTGTTCATTCCTCCTTGAAGCATTGTGTTCCCATTAACTGAGATGGTCAGTTTGGGGAGAAAGTTCAGGAGTTCAGTTTTGAACGTGTTAAGTTAAAATATTTGTTACATTAAAATACTTGAGGCCGACAGCATAAATGAGTAATAGAAGCATTGATTTCAAAATGTTAGTTATAAGAATCAACAGAGGTTTCACATGAATAGTTAGTAGCCCTGTGCATAGCATATAACAAGAGCCTTAAAATGTTAATATAGTATTACATACACAGCGGTAGTCCTGGACCGTGTAAGACCCACTGCTGCCTTTGACTACTCTGAAATAAAATTTATAAGTAATATAATCTATCTGTATGATTAAAAACATAAAGCTCCAAGTATACTTTTAAAAATAATCTCAATAAATAATCTTATTGTAGATGTTCCATTACAATGCTAAATAAATTAGAAGTCAGGAGGCTAGAAATAATGTAAGATTTTTATAATAATATCTATTGGTGAAATATAAAGAACCTCTGAGTCTGACGTTTCCATGCTAATTTAAAAATACTTCATTTTAAGTTTATTAAAAACATATTTCTCTGTTAAATATTTTCAATAGGACTTACTGATTTTGTACTAAGTGTGTAATCAGGCTAAAATATTTTCAATTTTTATTTAGTTGCCAATGCCATAATACAGTAGAATAAACAGTATGGTATAAGTTAATACATTATTCAATAATTTTAAGAAAATGTCTTCTCAAAAATTAAGCTTTCTTCTTCATGACA
This sequence comes from Gorilla gorilla gorilla, assembly GCF_029281585.2. Lineage (NCBI taxonomy): Eukaryota > Metazoa > Chordata > Mammalia > Primates > Hominidae > Gorilla > Gorilla gorilla. Next base: position 63,554,540 of record NC_073239.2, read on the forward strand.
AGCTTTCTCTCTAGTCTTGGAATTCTTATTAAAATTGAACTTAACAAAACTTATTTTAAAATTAGATATTATTGATATATACTTGTAGTGGGTTTGATATGGCAGGATATTTAAAAATAATGTTGGACAGAATATAGTTCCTTGATTTACAGGAAGTATAACATCCCTAGCCCCTATTCACTAATGCCAGTAGCATCTCATCTCTATTACTGTAATAGCTAAGAATACCTTCACAAATCTTCAAGATGCCTCTATCATGACCACTTATGTAGATGAATAAAATAGAGGCCTATTGTCCTTAAATTAGAGGAACAAATTCAGCCACTCCTATAAATAATTACCAGTTATGTATTGAAAATATCCATTCCTTTCATAAATATTAAAGCATTTAAACAACCTAATTGAACATTCATTTCTTTTACCTGAAGTCGGCAATAGTATTTCTCATTTTTTAACTGAGAATGCTAAGGATGTATAGATGCATAATTTAATTTATATAAAGTATAAATTAAATATATAAAGTATATTATATATCCAATAGAATATCTTTACTATTGGTAATTGTACTGGACTATAACAGCATTCATGTTAGCAAAATGGAAGGTAATATTCTTCAGTCAGGAAACTAAAAATATATGATTGATGTTAGTCAACATTTATAGATTATTTACTCTATGACAGGTATTCTACTAGAGAGCTTGCCTATTATATCAGTTGGGGTCCCATCATTCTGATTGAAATTAGGGAACTCATCTCAATGGCAGCAACTCTCATCATTATCCTCAGCCTACAGAAACAGCCACCCAGAGCTTTTCAAGGATGCTCATACCCCCTTATTTCCCGCTGCTTTACTGAAAGAAGACCTTCTGGTCTTTCTCAGGGTATATAATAGGGAATTAATATGCAGAATGCAGATGATAAAATCTACCTCTGCATTTTCATTTATTTAAGCCTTTGGATTTTTTTCTCTGTATTATCCCAGGGAAGTTTTAGCATCTTACTCCTATTAACATTAGGCTACCACTGACCAAGGGTTTCGGCCAAACATTCAAGCAAACTCCTTAAACTAATACATTAAATCCAAAATATCTGTTCATGTGCTACTATACCTATAAATTGGACCAGTCAAAGGTACGCTCATTCCTGCTTGAACTAACACATGTTGCATTGGTAGGGGTTCTCCAGAGAAACAGAACCAATAGGAGACAGATAAATAGATGATAGAATGAAAGACAGATGGACAGATAGATAGATGAGAGGAGATTTAATAAGGGAATTGGCTCACATGATTATGGAATCTGAGAATTCCTACAATAGCCCATCTGCAAACTGGAGAACCACGGAAGCCAGTAGTGTGGCTCAGTCCAAGTCAGAAGGACTGAGAGCCAGGGTAGCCAGTGGTATAAATCTCATGCCTTTGGCCTCAGACTGAGACTCTGAGGGCCACTGGTGCAAGTCCTAAGGTCTAAAGGCCAGAGAACCTGGAGTTCTGACGTCCAAGAGCAGGAGAAAATGGATGTCTCCGCTTAAATAGGGAGAGAAAGAGAGGGTCAGGGAAGAGAATTTGCCTTTCCTCTGTCTTTTATTGTTCTATCCAGACCTTCAGAGGATTGGATGGTGCCACCTACACCGGGTGAGGGCGAATCTTCCTTATTCAGTCTACTGACTCAAATGCCAATTTCTTCAGGAAAAACTTTTAGAGCCAAACCCAGAAATAATGCTTCACCAACTGTGTATCCTTTAATACAGTCAAGCTGACATCTAAAATTGACAATCATACATGTGTTCTTCAGGATTCTACATATAAAAAATTACAAAGTTTTACAATTCTTCTGGAGTATAAGATGTTTCCTTGTATGTCAGACTTTGCACTTATCCTCCCTGGAGCACGCTGAGATCCAACACTACAAATCTAAAAGCAATGAGATAATACACTAGGTCTTCAGGAAAATAACTTCCCTCTTGCAAGGCAACAACTTCAAGTTTGGTTATAAAGATCTTTAAGCACAGGAAGACTAGTATCTACATTCAAGTGAGAAGGGGCTGGGCTGCTTCTGTCAGAAAGGGTGAGTCAAAAAGGCTTAGCAGTTTAAAATTCTCAGCTTTATTCTAATAGAACTAATGTTACTATTCCAAGCCTCAAGATCCCACTACTTCTTAATCAATGCCTCAATAATCACAAAAGAGACTTACATATAATTTCTGTAACCTATATATTTAAAATATAGGTCTGATTTTTAACTATATATTCACTTTGGCTATAAATATTTGAGATTAATTTAAGGTTATCACAAAGGGTCTCTGGTTCTCTGATATATTATTAACTGATCATTTAAATCCCTCAGTTTTTCATTTTCTTTTCTCAAACTCTACAGTGTAGTTAGAAACTGCAATCGTGCCTTACAGTCTTTATCATTAGAATTTCTACCATCACAGTCAAATTCAGTGGTCACTTGTTTTCTCAAAGCACTGATCTTTTTTTTTTTTTTTTTTTTTTTGAGATGGAGTCTTGCTCTGCCTCTCAACCTGCAGTGCAGTGGTGTGATCTTCACTCACTGCAACCTCCGCCTGCCGGTTCAGGCAATTCTTCCACCTCAGCCTCCCAAGAAGCTCAAATTACAGGTGTGCACCACCATTCCTGGCTAATTTTTGTGTTTTTAGTAGAGATGGGGTTTCACCATATTGGTCAGGCTGGTCTCAAATTCCTGACCTGAAGTGATACGCCTACCTCGGCCTCCCAAAGTGCTGGGATTACAGGCATGTGCCACGGTGCCTGGCCTCAAAGCATTGATTTTTAACTGATTATCTTGCCCCGGACAACTTGTGGTGATAATTTAATTATTGATGATGCTACTGCATGTGAGATTTTTGGAATACTACTTCCCATTGCCATTGTCCAGTAGCGCAGCCAAAACTGGCTTTGGCTCCAGGTCAAACACAAACAAACCAATACCAAATCCTAGATTTGTGTATCTTTCTCCCTGGTACTACTCCTGATACCAAGTAGCGTAGTACTATTGTGGTAGTACAGTACCTAGTACTATAAGTCCAATTAGGATACCAAGCCCCATTAGGTGTATCAAAAATGAATTTAATACACAAAATTGGTTAGAAACATATTAGGAAGCTAAAAAACCAAAAACAATGAGGGATTCATCTAGAATATTGCATAAAACATCTACTACCACTAGATCTGAGGGAACACAAAGGAAGAAGTGGCATGAACAGAACCTGGGACTCAGTAGGACCTACAGGGATGGTGCTTGACTCTCTGGGAAAAATGACACAGTTGATGCTCAGGTATCTGAAAAAGGGATATGACTCAGTAAATGCTCAGTGTGAGGGTGTGTCAATCACTCTCTAGGAGAGGAAATATGGGCCAAGATGCACTTTGATTGTCAAAGGGGTGCAGTGCTGATGTTGTTGGAACTCCTGCAGGGTCAAGGGAAGAATGCTATAAGCTGGCTGATGAAATGTACTGACCAACACTTGAAAACATGAAGATACGGGCGCCCGTAGTCCCAGCTACTCGGGAGGCTGAGGCAGGAGAATGGCGTGAACCCAGGAGCCCGAGCTTGCAGTGAGCCGAGATCACACCACTGCACTCTAACCTGGGAGACAGCGAGACTCCGTCTCAAAAAAAAAAAAAAGAAAAAGAGAAAGAAAAAGAAAACATGAAGATAGCATCTTCTCCCATCCTTTCATCTTCCAATTTCCTGCTTGGATTTTACAATGGAAGAACCTAACTAGTATAGATGTGTTTGGCCTTCCTCTGACACAGAAGTTTGAGACACTTATTTTTCAGAGTCCCTGTCTCAATATCACAGGGCAGAGAATAGAATAGTAAGCCTGGAGCTAAAAGACAATAGATAAATTACCAGCACTCATATATTAGCTTATTTTACCAAAACAACAATATGGTAGTATAATATCATGGTCTTTTTCTAGAAAAGGAAACTGAGGCAAAGAAAAATTAAAATACCTGCCCAAATTTACTCAGCTGATAAGTGCCAAGATTTGTTACCAAATATCACGTGTTCAAATGAAAATACCAAAATACTGTTAAAGTGCAAACAATTTTCCGATCATGATAGAAAAATGATTTGGTCTAGCTAGATGATTCCTCCAAACCATAGGCTTGATACATGCTGCATCTTGGCTATGGCTATGAGTGCTTTAAATAGTTCAATCTGGCTGACAGCCTGATTTATACATGTATTCATGCCTTTGGCATATATTATATTAATGAGAATAATACACAAAATAATACCTGCTGAAAGTCGATTCAAAGGTCTGTATCTGAGTTAATAATATACCAACGTCAGTTTACTGGTTTTGACAATATATTATGTTTATGTAAGATACTACATTGGGGGAAGCTGGGTACTGGGTACATGGGAACTCTGAACTATTGCAATTTGTTATGTGTCTCAAACTATTTCAAAATAAAAAGTTATTTTTAAAAAGTCAACTAGAATTTCTGAACAGTGATTAAAATTGATGTTAAAGTTGTTATGTGATAGTATGAGATTACATTGAAATACGTATTTATAAATGAAAATTTATAATGTTAAAGGTATTAACCTACTGGGTTAAAATACAATAGTGGCTACCTCTGTGCCCTTACTATTCAAGACCCAGTGCTAAGTTTTTACCAAAATGTGTAAATTTTATGTCAGTCGTCACAGCATTTCATTGATAAGGAAACCTAAGCTCAAAGATTTTTTCTGGATGAGAGTACAGCTGGCAAATGCAAAATCCCATGCCATTTCATTACAATCCCTGCCTTTCACAGAATTCTAATATGTTTTTTGATTGAAGAGCTTATCTTGTCTAGCTCACAGTGACACTGTCAAATGTGACTGTATTATTTCACCCTGCTCATAAAAAAGATAGAGTTAAATATTCCATAATATGCACCGTTTCTTGTAATGACATAATATATTATACTTAACTTGCAGATTAATAGATGGAATAAACCAAAACTGAACAGTTGCTTAACAACCCTTGCATCTCAAACGTTCTTAGACCACATATTTGTAGGCTTTCCTCTCTTATAACTATAAATAAACAAAACCTCTAGGAGAAATATATACCTTATGCTCAGTATTGTAATTTCTGTACTTATATTTTTGTGCAAATAAAGAGTGTTGTATTAATTGACCTGAAATGAATGGTGTTATTAAATGACCATTCTGACAAGTTTACTATTAATGCACACTGATGTCTGACAAAGTATATTGTCTTTCTTATTATCCATGTAGAGATACAGATGTATTTACAGGCTATCTAAAAAAGTCAAGTAATGATTTCATATCAAAGAAAATTATACAAATTATATTAAAATTATATAAAATCTTTATATTATTAGATTTAATACTGAACTTGGGAACTTGATTAATTTTTCAAATGAATAAAATGTTCATGTAATAAAATGAAACAAAATTCCGTGTAAATTAGTGTTTTATTTCTTTCATTTTTATTTTAGGCTTAAGGGTAAATGTGCAGGCTTGTTATATAGGTAAACTGCATGTTACAGAAGTTTATGTACAGGTTATTTTGTCACTCAAGTAATAAGCAGAGTATCTGATAGTTTGTTTTTCAATCCTCACTCTCCTCCCACCCTCTACCTTCAAGTAGGCCCTGGTGTTTTTTGTTCCCTTCTTTGTGTCCATTTGTACTCAGTGTTTAGCTCCCACTTACAAGTGAGAACACGCAGTGTTTGGTTTTCTGTTTCTGTGTTAGTTTGCTTGGGATGATAACCTTCAGCTGTATTGTTGCTGAAAAGGACATAGTATTCCATGATGTATATGTACCACATTCTCTTTATCCCGTCTACCATTGGTGGGCATAAAGCCCAAGACCAGACAGATTCACAGCCAATTCTACAAAATGTATAAAGAAGAGGTGGTACCATTCCTACTGAAACTATTACAAAAAATTGAGGAGAAGGGACTCCTCCCAAACTAATTATATGAAGCCAGCATCATCCTAATACCAACACCTGGCAGACACACACACACACACACACACACACACACACACACACACACACACACACACACAATCTTCAGGCCAATATCCTTGATGAACATAGATGCAAAATTACTGAACAAAATACTAGCAAAGCAAATCCAGCAGCACATCAAAAGACGAATCCACCACGATTAAGTCAACTTTATCTCTGGGATGCAATGTTAGTTCAACATATGCAAATCAATAAATGTGATTCACCACATAAACAGAGCTAAACAAAGACCATGTGATCACCTCCATAGATGCAGAAAATGCTTTCAATACAATCTGACATTCCCTTATGTTAAAAACCCTCAACAAATTAGGCATTGAAGGAATATACTTCAAAATAATAAGAGCTGTCTGTGAAAAACCCACAGCCAACGTCAACCTGAATGGAGCAAAAGCTGGAAGCATTCAGCTTGAAAACCAGAACAAGACAAAGATGCCTACTCTCACCACTCCTATTGTACCTGGGACTGACAGTCCTAGCCAGAGCAATCAGGCAAGAGAAAGAAATAAAGGTATCCAAGTAGGAAGAGAAGAAATCAAACTATCCCTGTTTGCAGATGATATGATTCTATACCTAGAAAACCCCATAGTATCTGCCCAAAGGCTCCTAGATCTGACAAACAATTTCAGCAAAGTTTCAGGATACAGAATCAATGTATAAAAATCACTAGCATTCCTGTACACCAACAATGCCCAAGCTGAGAACCAAATCAAGAACACAATCTCATTCACAGTAGCCACAAAAAGAATAAAATACCTAAGGATGTAGCTAACCAAGGAGGCAAAAGACCTGGACAATGAGAATTACAAAACACTGCTCAAATAAATCAGAGATTACACAAACAAGTGGAAAAATGGTGGATGTTCATAGATAGGAGAATCAATATTGTTAAAATGGCCATCCTGCCCAAGACAGTTTACAGATTTAATGCTATTCCTATCAAACTACTAATTATGTATTTCAAAGAATTAGAAAGAAAAATTGCTTTACAATTCAAGTGGAATTTAAAGATACCAAATAGCCAAAGCAATCCTAAGCCAAAAAAAAAAAAAAAAAAAAAAAACAAGCCTGGAGGCATTACTGTACCTGAATTTAAACTGTACTACAAGGCTACAGCAACCTAAACAGCATGTCACTGGTACAAAAGCAGAAACATAGAGCAATGGAACAGAAGACAGAGCCCCAAAATAAGGCCACACACCTACAAACATCTGATCTTCCACAAAACTGGCAGAAACAAGCAATGGGGAAAGGACTCCATATTCAATAAATGGTGCTGGGATAACTGGCTAGCCATATGCAGGAGATTGAAATTGAACCCCTTCCTTTCACTATAAATCAATGTCTTATCTTACATTTTTCATAGACAGTTGGCTTTAAAGAACAAATTACATGTCTTCTGGGAATTTATAGTTAGTTTCCCCTACTTGCTATGTTTTATAACAAATTTACAAGGAAGGAGGAAAACTCTAAGATTTTAATATTATGCAGTTTGAGAATATGCACTGGGGACAACCTCACGGGCATATGCTCAGAAATTTGTTACATACTCATTCATTATACTCATTGCATCATTTATGTTGGATTACAGTTACATGTTTGATAATATGATAACCATTACACATCTGTAATGGTTTTGCAGCTTCCAAGAATAATTGATATGTGATTATACTAAGAGACTTAATGTCCCTTCAGAGTCATAATTTGTATTTTACAGCAGTTCACAATTAAAGACAAGGAAATCGAAGCTTAGGAATGTTAAATAGCAAGCACTGAGCTAAATGAAATGAACACTGTGGGATAGTGTGCATGTGTGTGTGTTTAAATATGAGAAATTCTTGAGCTTGTTAATATGCCAAAGACAAGGTAGAGAAAGTTCGAATACCCAGGAAGGGGAAATGGATAAGAAATTAAGCAGACCTGCCCGAAGAATCATAAAGTGAAGTAGTCAGGGAAAAGCCTAGTTGGGTCATCTAATATTTTAGTAAAGCAGTAGCTGGAAATTTTTGCTGTATGTTATTCAGACACTTGATGGCATTTTGTGACTTATATGTAAGTCATGTTAATCTGTACAACTCTACTTAAAACATTGTTAATAATTAAGTGCATTGATGGACAGATAATAATAATGTGGTTAAAAGAGTAATAAGATTAACTCACTCTTTTGAATCTAAAGTCCAGAAACAGATAGAAACCAAATAAAGGTTGTAGAAAATATGAAAGAAATAATACATTAGGCAGACCTGGATGTGACTTTTATAGTTATTTAACTTATCTAATTTTCCTAAGGTTTGGTTTCCTCATCTCTAATGTGGAGATATCAATTTTAACTTTCACACTGGATTCTTTTAATATTAGCTGAGATACTGTATGTAAAGTGCTCAGGATAGTAAGTATTCAGTAAACTAGTATTCTGTACCTTTCCTTTTTTAGTAGCATAAAGATACAGGACACAGAGTTTAGATTTAGACCTCCTGGATCAAATTCCTGATCCTCAATTTACTAGCTTTATGACCTTTGGGCAAATTGCTTAAACTTTCTATGCCTTAGTGTCTTCACGTGTAAACAAACCACATTTATAGAGATTAAACAAGTTAACACATGTAAATTACTTTAAAAATTTTGATTTATGTTAAGGGATATAATAAGATTCTGTCTTCTCTTCCTTATTCTTCATCTATTACTATTACCATCATCATCATCATCATCAGAATGAGTTTTGTAGAAGGAACAGTTGTACTAAATGTCTCATATTTCTCATCTCCTTGACCCAATACTATCTAGCTTTAGCACTCCTCTCTCAACACTTTCCTGTTCAATGTTGTTAGGATTATTGTTTCATCCTCTATTTGTAAAACCCAATGGCCTCTCTTCAGTTTTTATCTTGGTCAAATTTGGTTATCCCCTCGCTCTTATTAAGTCTCTTCTTCCTTTTTATAATTCCACCCTTGGCTTTCTTTATACCTCTAGTTGTTCCTCCTACATTATAAGGCATCTTTTTTCTACATTCACTTTCTTTCCAACATACAATGCTGGTATTAGTCAAGGACTCTGCAATTAGTTTTTCTGTCCTCACTCTGAACATTATTACTGAGAAATTCCATCTATGACTGTGGCCCCATCATCTAACATACAAATAAATACTGCAAGTCTATATCTCTTTCTAGTCTTATCATAAATGCCAAAGCCCCAGCGATGCCTTTTTTTTATTCCCCAGATCAAGTAGGTCTCATAATAGTTCACATTTCTGTTAGCATTTTGACGATATATACTTATTTAAGAAAATTGAAGTACTTTTCTCAAATTATAAGTTTATTATCCTGTTTTTACACTAGCCTGTAACCTATAGAGGATTCACACTTTGTTTAATTCACCAGCGTATCACAATAACCTTCAGCATGCCAGGCACATTTCTGACATTCAGGTATGTTTGTTAACTGATCATTGAACTGAATCTGAGTTCTATAAGCGAATATCCACAACCATTTGCAAATATCAACCTGAATGTCCCAAAGGCCCCAGAAGCATAAATCCAGAAAGCAAAATTATGTACCTTTTTTTTTGGTCTCTATATATTTCCACGGAATCATTGCTTGTGCAAGATGCCATGTGCAAGAAATTTCCTTTGCAATCTCTCCAAGAAATGTTCTTAAAGTTACAGCCTAAATAATAGATTTTGGAGTGAACCTAATTTTGTATGGAGATATTGAATGAATGACTGATACTGCCATTTTTTGCTTCATATGTAGCTTGATATATTGAAAGTTTTTTCCATTGATGTGTTGTGAATAATCTTTTCATCAACATTAATGGATTAGTCATTGAAGGCAAGGGTAGTATATCTTTAGCATATTTTTGAATATATAGCAGGGAACCATAGAAAGGGAGATCCATTTCTTTTTGACAAAGATGAGATTATACTAAAAAAAGAAACTGTTTAGAGAAGTATTGCAAGCTCTTAGACTTCCCCGGCTTCTAAGGTCACTCCACTAAGGTTATAACTCATGCCCTGACCACTGCATGAAAAGTAAGCAGCATCCCCAACTCATCTATCTGTCAACAAAGCTGGGACTTCAACTTCTGAAACATCACTATGAGCTGAATTAGGTCCCCACATTTCTCCGTAACCTGGCCCAAATATGTACCAAATGAAGGTTGAAGAAAAGATATTTCATTGTGTACTTGAAATATCTCCATGCTGTTTCTGCTCTTTGATATAGAATTTGATGATCATTACTCTTATAGGTGTTTATAGTTTTGCTTACTCTAACCATTTCTCTCTTATTAAAGATATATCCATTTCTAAAAGCTTATATGGCTCTTCCACAGGGAAATTTCATTTTTACTGTCATCATTGTCATCTTTGTAAAAGATAAAGTTTCCTTTGATCCCCAGCTATGTATTAAAAAATACGTACATATATATTTCCTCTGTCATCTAAGAGTAGTGTGTTGTTTTAATAGAAGAATTATTCATACTATAGTAAGTGTACAAAATGTCAGTGCTTTCAAGCTACATATAGTGCAAAACCCAGCAATATCAATCATTTGTTCAACAGCCCAATGGGAAATTAAGTTCATTCTAAAAATCTATTATTTATATTGTAATTACAAGAAATTTTCTTGTACCTAAATAATCAAACAAGCAAACATCAAAATGAGGGAAAAGTGAAGACTATTTTTAAGAACGTAATCGAAAGGACAGAAAATAAGTAAAATCTTCATTTATTTTTCTTTGGAAGATAAGTTTTACTAAGGGTCACAAAATTCAAGCAGCACATTCTTAAAAAAAATGTGTAAATCTAGAATTTAGATTGTCAGCTTTATAGAGGTAATGGCACTGGATTATTTCCAGTTTCATAATTAGTCATGGCTGCTTTAAATTTACATACATATAAATGTATGTATATATATACTTATATAATTATATATACATTCATAAAACAGATATTTGGATGATCAAATTTTATTTGTTAATTGCACTGTATATATCTGGTGCTTTTTATATCACTTCAACTGGTTTTAGTTTGAAATGCATTTTGATCTAGGCTAAAAAAGAAATTCAGGTTAATTCATCTAGTATATATTATTTCATATTTGGGAATTAGGAAGAGATGAACCTTAAAGTTTTAATATTTATATTGATTACTTTAAATTTTTCTTTTAAAAACCCAATGCTGTGTTCTTTCACTCAGCCTGGTGCCTGGTGTCTCTCAGGGCTCTCTTTACTGCCAACATCAGCATGTTTTCTGGATGCTATTAGCTTCCAAAGCTAAGGCATTTGGGATTTACTAGAAAATAAAAATAGGTTTGAACTTGTTGATATTCACCTGCTGTTTTCAAGATGAAAACACTCAGGAAAGCAATTTGGAACTGCATAAGACTTTTTTCTTTTTTTAATTTAAGGAAATTATTATATTTAATGAAAGTATGTCAGCTCAATTTTGCACCAGAGAGAAAACTACTAAGCTTTAGACAGTCATGTCTTGGAAGAAGCCTAAAACGTTTATATGCTCCTTTTTTTTTTTTTTACCTACCGATCATGTATATGTTTAATTGAAGAAAAAAGCAACTGTATGTACAATATATTTTAACTTTTCTCTGTCCTGAGACTACACAATTTTGGTAGGTGGTTTCTAGGGAGTGTATACCACTTCTAATTCTACTGTGAACACATACTCCCCTCAAAGTGATATGGTATATGGGTCAGGGAAATGAAACATATATATCTCTATATATAGATGTATCATATATATAAATCATGTATAAATCATATATAAACTTGTGTATATATATTGATTAAAGTGACACCTCCAACACCAAACCACCTACCAACAGTGCCTGAATTACCTGCTATTAGAATTAGTCTTGGTTTTAGTTGAATTTTATATTTGATTGGCACTAGGAATTCATGTAAAACATGAGTCTTCTACTCACCAAGTTCTGGGCTCAAAGTCAGGTTTGGCTTCTTATGAACTGTTTGACAGTGGACAAGATATTTCTCTGAGATTTGCTGTATTAATCTGTAAAAATAAGACAACGACATGTCTTATAGAACTATTGTGAATCTTAGAGAACTAAGTTGAGAAGTGTCTAGCATAGTGTAGGTACATAACAGATTTTTCCTGTTTCTTTTCCTTACACATGTTTAAATATGTATTCAACATATAATTTCTTTATTATTATTATTATACTTTAAGTTTTACGGTACATGTGCACAATGTGCAGGTTAGTTACATATGTATACATGTGCCATGCTGGTGTGCTGCACCCATTAACTCGTCATTTAGCATTAGGTATATCTCCCACCTTCCCCCACCCCACAACAGTCCCCAGAGTGTGATGTTCCCCTTCCTGTGTCCACGTGTTCTCATTGTTCAATTCCCATCTATGAGTGAGAACATGTGGTGTTTGGTTTTATGTCCCTGCGATAGTTTACTGAGAATGATGATTTCCAATTTCATCCATGTCCCTACAAAGGACATGAACTCATCATTTTTTATGGCTGCATAGTATTCCATGGTGTATATGTGCCACATTTTCTTAATCCAGTCTATCATTGTTGGACATTTGGGTTGGTTCCAAGTCTTTGCTATTGTGAATAGTGCCGCAATAAACATACGTGTGCATTTGTCTTTATAGCAGCATGATTTATAGTCCTTTGGGTATATACCCAGTAATGGGATGGCTGGGTCAAATGGTATTTCTTGGAAAAGGTTTCATGATCTCCTCTTTTTGCATCTTAATGGTAATCATTTTATTGTACCAGAAATAATTTAGCAGAAAACTGGGTTTGAAGGGTACTTAGGTACTGGAGTGGTGGAATTATAGTGATTACAAAAGACATCTCATTTACTTGGCATTTCCTTCTGGGGTTGTGTTATGCCCCTTCTAAAACTCCTCTTGCATGTAAACTTAAGACAGATGGATATCATCTCAAATTCTCCTTCTAGATTCCTATTTTCTTCCCTATGTTTAAGATCAAACTATGGTTTGCAAATATTTTCTTTCAATCTGTAGGTTGTCTTTTATTTTGTTGATTGTTTCTGTTGCTGGGCTTTCTAGGTGTTGTGCCAACAACATCAAGAAACTTTTCCATTGTGTTTTGTTCTAAGAGTTTTATGATTTCAGGTCTTACATTTAGATTTTTTATCCATTTTGTGTTGATTTTTGTATATGGTGTAAGATAATGTGTGAGATATTGATGAGGTTAATATCCAAAATATTCAAGGAACTCACACAACCCAATAGCAAAAACAAAACTTGATTTTTAAAATGGGCAAATTATCTAAATAGGCATTTTTCCAAAGAAGATTAAAAACATCTAACAGGTGTATGATAAAGTGCTCAAAATCACTAATAATCAGGAAATTGCAATTATAAGCCATAATGAGCTATCACCTCACATGTATGGATAGCTATTATCAAAAAGAAAAGAGATAACAGGTGCTGGTGAATATGTGGAGAAAAGGGAACCCTTGTACGCTGTTGGTAGAAATATAAATTGGCACAGCCATTATGGAAAATAGTATATAGGTTCCTCAAAAAATTAAAAATAGAACTTCCATATGACCCAGCAATCCCTCTATCGGGTATATACCCAAAGTAATTAAAATCATCACCTCATAAAAATATCTCTGCTTCCATATTTATTGCAGCACTATTCACAATAGTGTCAGATATGGAAATCATCTAAGCATCAGTTGATGGATAAGAGAATTGTGATACATATTTTTAAAAAATAAGGAGATGTCACCATTTGTGACAATGTGGATAAACTTGGAAGATGTTACACTAGGCGAAATAAGCCAGACACAAGGAAACAAATACTCTGTGATCTCACGTATTTGTACAACCTAAAAAAAATCAAATGCATAAAAACAAAGGGTAGAATTTTGGCTACTAGGGACAGGGAGGGGAAGAAAATGAAAAGTGGGTACAAATTTGCAGTTATTAGAATGAATATGTCTAGAGATCTAATATACAACATGATCACTAGAGTTAATATTGTATACTGAAAAGTTGCTGAGTATATCTTAGATGCTCTTACCACTGACACACACACACACACACACACAAAGGTAACTACAGAAAGTGATTAATAGGTTAATTTGTTAACTGTAGTAACCATTTCACTATGTATATGTATACCAAAACAGCCTATTGTACATCATATATATATCTCAAACTATGTAACTTTGCCTAACAAATGAAATAGATAATGGGTAAGACATTGTGACCCTTTATGCTCCCTAAAACTTTTATGCTTCATATTTCCAAATCTGTTTTTTTAGTCTCTATTCACAGGACCAAATATTTTTTCTGGTTTATGTTTTTGTGGTACATGGCCACAGGTTGCCAGACACACTTATTTAGGGAATAAGCAAATCAAGACAGATTTCTTAGTCCATTCTCACACTGTTATAAAAAAAACTTCCTAGGACTGGGTAATTTATGAAGAAAAGAGGTTTAATTGACTCACAGTTTCTCAGGCTGTACAGGAAGCATGGCTGGGAGGCCTCAGGAAACTTACAATCATGGTGGAAGGTGAAGAGAAAGCAAACACACCTTATCATGGCTGGGAGGCCTCAGGAAACTTACAATCATGGTGGAAGGTGAAGAGAAAGCAAACACATCTTACCATGGCTGGGCAGGAGAGAGAGCAAGTGAATGGAGATGTGCTACACATTTTCAAACAACTAGATCTTGTGAGAACACTCTCACTATCACAAGAACAGAAAGGGGGAAATCTGCCCCCATGATCCCGTCATCTCCCACCAGGTCCCTCTCCTAACACTGGGGATTACAATTCAGCATGAGATTTGGGTGGGGACACAGAGCCAAACCATATCAATAGACAAAGGAAAAGCTGTAGTTGACAAAGAAGAGCTAGGAAGTGTTCTTGGAGTAAAAATTGACAAGATTCCTTTGCTTACTTTTTAGCAAAGTAACAAATATTGAGTGACCTAGGTTTATTTCTATAATTCTGAAAATAATTTTCATCTTTCAAGGGAAAAAAGCCCTATAAATTAACAAATTTTATTCTTTTATACAAAATTAGAAACATTTTTAAAGTATAGTGCAAGGATATCAGAAATTACTCTACCCTTCAATCTCATTAGTCTATCCAAAGAATTTATAGTCTCAGTTATGTGAAAGGTAAAGAAGTTAGAAAATATTAGCTCTTTACATTTTAATACACATGATTGAGTTTCATGACATCATGCTGTTTAAACAAACCCTCTCAAAAAAAAATTTGAAGCCTTTCTTCAAAAAAAATCTTTAGAGAAACCAAAAATAGAAAAGAGTGAAAACTGGAATTTCTCTTATTGAAAGAGGGAAGGATTTGAGAGAGTTTGCCCCTTGTTCCTTTACCACCTGGAGTCATTTCTGGGCCTCCAGGTGACTTAAACTCTAGGATTTCAGAGCGCAGGCCAAGATAAAGCAAACTCTCACTACTCTTAGAGGCAGTCTACTGTTCTAAACAGTTTTCCATACTGTAAGAGATAGATACTGTCTTAGTCCTTTGCATATCTTGGTCCATATGTCAATGCCTGGCCTGGCTTTTAGTTTCTATATCCTAATAAGGACAAAGATGGCACTCAAGTAAAAGTCTTTTCTGTGTATATTATGTATATATATGTATACATGTGTATATATGTATATGTATATATGTGTGTATATATGTATGTATATATATTTTATATATATGTATTGATTACTAGCAAGCAATTCTAAAATATTCTACTATATGCTGATTATTAATCCCTTGTCAGATGAGTATTTTGCAAACATTTTCTTCCATTCTGTGGGTTGTATCTTCACTTTGTTGATTATTTCCTTTGCTGTGCAGAAGCTTTTTAGCCTGATATCTAGCTTTGCTTTGTGTCTTTGCTTTTGAGGACTTACTTTAAAAATCTTTTCCCAGACAAATGTCCTGGATCATTTTCCCAATATTTTCTTTCAGTTGTTTCAGGTCTTAGATTTAATTCTTTAAATCATTTTGATTTGAATTTTTTATATGGTGATGGATAGGAGCCTAGATTCCTTTTTCTTCATATGACTGTCTTCCCCATTGTATATTCTTGGTGACTTTATCAAAAGTGTGTGTGCTATAAATCCATGGATTTGTTTCTAGGTTCTGTGTTCCATTAATCTATGTGTCTGTTTTCATGCCAGCACCATGCTGTTTTGATTAATATAGTTTTGTAGTATATTTTGAGATCAGATAATGTGATGTCTCCAGCTTTGTTCTTTTTGCTCAGGATTGCTTTGTCTATTTGGGTTTTTTTTGTGGTACCATATAATTTGTTTAATTGTTGTTTTTCTATTTTTGTGAAGAATGTCTGGCGTTTGATAGAAATTGCATTGAATCTTAGATCACTTTGAGTAGTATTGCCATTTTAACAATGTTAGTTCCTCCAATCAATGATTATGTATTATATTTATATTTTTTGTGTGTCCTCTTCAATTTCTTTCATCATTGTTTCATAGTTTTCCTTGTACAGATCTTTTAATTCTTTGGTTAAATTGATTCCTCGGTATTTTATGTTCTTTGTAGCTACTGTAAATGGGATTACATTCTTAAATTATTTTACAGATTGTTTGCTGTTGGCATACATAAATTCTACTGATTTTTGTATGTTGATTTTGTTCCTGGTGACTTTACTGAATACGTTTATTAAAACAGTTCTGCTTTTTGGTGGAGCTTCTACATATAACATCATGTCATTTGTGAACAAACCTAATTTGACCTTTTTCTTCCCAATTTGGATGTCCCTTATATTAATTTCCTTTGCCTAATTAATCTGGCCAGGACTTCTAGTAATATGATGAATACAAACTGTGATAGTGGATATATTTGTTCCAGATCTTAGGGAAAAGGATTTCAATTTGTCCTTGTTCAATATGACGTTAGCTGTGGGTTTGACATATATGGCCTTTATTATTTTGAGATATTTCCTTCTATACCCAGTTTGATAAGGTTTTCATCATAAAGAAATGTTAAATATTATCAAATGCATTTTCAGAATCCATTGAAATAATCATATGGTGTTTGTTCTTAGTTCTGTTAATGTGATGCATCATGTTTATTGATTTGCATATATTAAATCTTCCTTGCATCTCTGGGATGAATCCCACTTGATCATAATGAATGATCTTTTTAATGTGTTGTTGAATTCAGTTTGCTAGTATTGTGTTGCTAGTATTTTTGCATCTATGTTCATCAGTGATATTGGCCTATAGTTTTCTTTTTTGGTTGTGTCCTTGTCAGTTTTGGTAACAGGGTAATGCTGGTGTCCTAGAATGAGTTTGAAATATTCCTTCATCTTTAGTTGTTGAATTGGTATTATTTCTTCTCAAATATTTGATGGAATTCATTGGTAAAGCCATTAGACTCTGGGCCTTTCTTTGATGGGAGACTTTTTAAATTATACTTTAAGTTCTGGGGTACATGTGCAGAATGTGGTTTGTTACATAGGTATACACGTGCCACGGTGGTTTGCTGCACCCATCAACCCATCATCTACATTAGTTATTTCTCCTAATGCTATCCCTCCCCCCAGCAGCCCACTCCCCAACAAGCCCCAGTGTGTGATGTTCCCCTCCCTGTGTCCATGTGTTCTCATTGTTCGACTTCCACTTACGAGTGAGAATATGCGGTGTTTGGTTTTCTGCTATTGTGTTAGTTTGGTGAGAATGATGGTTTCCAGGTTCATTCATGACCCAGCAGAGGACATGAACTCATCCTTTTTTTTACAACTGCATAGTATTCCATGGTGTATATATGTCACATTTTCTTTATCCAGTCTATCATTGATGGGCACCCAGATTCATAAAGCAAGTTCTTAGAGACCTACAAAGAGACTTAGACTCTCACACAACAATAGTGGGAGACTTCAAAACTCCACTGTCAATATTAGACAGATCAACGAGATAGAAAATGAACAAGGATATCCAGAACTTGAATTCAGCTCTGGACCAAGCAGACCTGATAGATATCTACAGAACTCTTACCCCAAACCAACAGAGTATACATTTTTCCTAGCACCACATCGCACTTATTCTAAAACTGACCACATAATTGGGAGTAAAACACTCTTCAGCAAATGCAAAAGAAGAGAAATCATAACAAACTGTTTCTCAGACCACAGATCACAGTGCAATCAAATTAGACCTCAGGATTAAGAGACTCACTCAAAACCACACACCTACATGGAAACTGAACAACCTGCTCCTGAATGACTACCGGGTAAATAACGAAATGAAGTCATAAATAAAGATGTTCTTTGAAACCAATGAGGACAAAGACACAACATACTAGAATCTCTGGGGCACATTTAAAGCAGTGTGTACCCCTGCTTTAAATTTATAGCACATTTATAGCACTAAAGGCCCACAAGAGAAAGCAGGAAAGATCTAAAATCGACACCCTAACATCACAATTAAGAGAATTAGAGAAGCAAGAGCAAACAAATTCAAAAGCTAGCACAAGGTAAGAAATAACTAAGATCAGAGCAGAACTGAAAGAGATAGAGTCATAAAAACCCTTCAAAAATTGATGAAATCAGGAGCTGGTTTTTTGAAAAGATCAACAAAATAGATAGACCACCAGCCAGACTAATAAAGAAGAAAAGAGAGAAGAATCAATAAGAGGCAATAAAAAATGATAAAGGGGATATCACCACTGATCCCATAGAAATACAAACATCTCTCTGCAAATAAACTAGAAAATCTAGAAGAAATCATTAAATTCCTGGATACATACACCCTCCCAAGACTAAACCAGGAAGAAGTCGAATCCCTGAATAGACCAATAACAGGTTCTGAAATTCAGGCAGTAATTAATAGCCTACCAACCAAAAAAAGTCCAGGACCAGACGGATTCACAGCCAAATTCTACCAGAGGTACAAGGAGGAGCTGGTACCATTCCTTCTGAAACTATTTCAAACAATAGGGGTCCTCCCTAACTCATTTTATGAGGCCAGCATCATCCTGATACCAAAACCTGGCAGATACACAACAACAACAACAAAAAGAAAATTTTAGGCCAATATCCCTGATGAACATCGATGCGAAAATTCTCAATAAAATACTGGCAAACCAAATCCAGCAGCACACCAAAAAGCTTTTCCACCACGATCAAGTCAGCTCCATCCCTGGGATGCAAGGCTGGTTTAATGTACACAAATCAATAAATGTAATCCATCACATAAACAGAACCAATGACAAAAACTACACGATTATCTCAATAGATGCAGAAAAGGCCTTCGACAACATTCAACGACACTTCATGATGGGAGACTTTTTATTATGGTTTCAATCTCGTTACTCTTACTGACTTGTTCAGGTTTTTTTTTTTTTTTGATTTCTTCTTGGTTCTATCTTGGTAGGTTGGTAGGTATACATTCAGGAGTTTATCCATTCCTTCTAGGTTTTTAAATTTTTTCACACATAGTTGTTAATAATAGTTTCCAATGCTTCTTTGTATTTCTGTGGTCTCAGTTATTACATCTCCTTTTTCTTTTCCACATTTATTTCTTTGGGCCTTCTCTCTTTTTTTATTACTGGTCTAGCTACAGGTTTGTTGATTTTGTTTATTTTTTCATAAAAACAACTTTTCATTTTTTAAACCTTCTGTATTTCTTTTTAGTCTCAATTTCATTTATTTCTGCTCAAATTTTTATTCTTTCTTTCCTTTTACTAATTTGGGGTTTGGTTTTTTCTTGTTTTTCTAGTTCTTTGAGGTGCATTGTTAGGTTGTTGTTTATTTGAAGTCCTTCTGTTTTTGATATGGGCATTTATTGCTATAAACTTCCCTGTTAGTATGGCTTTTGCTGTATCCTATAGATTTTAGTGTGTTGTATTTCCTTTCTCATTTGTTTCAAAAAATTTTTTTTTAAATTTCCTTCTTAATTTCTTCATTGGCCATTGGTCATTCAGGAGCATGTTGTTTAATTTCCAAGTGCTTGGGTATTTTCTGAGTTTCTTCTTGTTATTGATTTCTAGTCCTCTGCAGTCAGAAAATTATTTGATATGATTTCTACTTTTCTGAATTTGTTGAGACTTGCTTTGTGACCTATATTAACCTATTAAATTGGCCAGACTTTTGCCAACTGCATCATATGTTTATTGGTCTTTATATGGTATCAAATTCAAAACAAAAATTATAATAATTAAGTGGTTTCAAGTAGATAATTTTGTTTAAATGAGACCTTGGGAATATCTGACATTAATTATAGATGTATTGAAATATCTCATTATATACTGTATCCCAGCCACACATTCTTTCTCCTTTATGTCTGTATTTCTAATAGTGAAAACTACATCTTTTCAGCCATTCAATCTTAGAGACATTGACTTACTTTCTCTTCCTCTTACTCCCTCTATATGTTTAATTATCAGTTCTACATTCTCTAAAACTCTTTCAATTTTTAATATTATTGTTGTTCTTCTTACTTCTGTTTGGGTGATTGTATCAACCTGTTGTTAATTTTCTTCTACATATAACTTGTCTTCTCCTCTATTGCTAAGTTAATTTCTTAAGGCATAACCATGATTGTAGTCAGACGCTGGATGAAAAATGTTTCCTGGATTTTTATGGCCAACAGAATAAAATAAAATATATAACAGATCATAATCTAGTCTGAATCAACTTCCCCTATCATGTCTGCGTAATTGCAACAAACTCTTCACTTATATTTACACAATTAAGCACTGTTATTCTTCCATTTAGGTCTTAGCCATTTATGTCATGACTATATACCTTTAACTTGGAATACTCTTCCTTTAATATCCAATATCAATATGTAACCCATCATTGAAGGGCCAATTATTTGATATAATTTCTACTTTTTTGAATTTGTTGAGACTTGTTTTGTGACCTATATTAACCTGTTGGAATACTCTTGGAATACTCTTCCTTTCATCTCCAATATCAATATGTAACCCATCCTTGAAGGGCAACTGACATTCGATTTCATATTTTAAGTTTCATTCTCTATCTTAGCAAAAAAAACTAATCGCTATACTTTATCAGCAATATAGAATTTTCCAAAATATGCCATGTCTTAACTATCTGTATACATCTTAATCTCCACACAGTAAGCTATAAAATCCTCAAGCACAGAAAACATGCTTCATTTTAACTTGCACTCTTGTCTAGCAGAGTTTCTGACAGATACTCATGGAATGTTTATTGAATTGAATTATTTAATGACATATAAAATGTCCAAACTAGCACAGTGCCTTTAATAGTTTCCTCTCACCTATAGTAACTCCACTTAATTAGAGGTGACCTGGTTCTCTATCATCACACCTAAGGGAATATTTCTTGGCTATATGTACTGTTTTTCCCCTGAACTCACTCATTCCATTTAACTGAAATTTGCTTTATTTACTTCACCTAGCTGTCCCTGCTCTCTCCTTCAAAATCCCCTTGAATTTGGTGCTTTGTATTTCTCTATCATTCCCAAAATTTTCATGAAAGTTCATCTTTCATTCAAAAAATCTTTCTTTGGCTTATCTTTGCCAGTTCTTTCGTATCCCTTTGTACACACACACACACACACACACGCATGCACTGATGTGGGACTTGGAAATTGAGGCAAGTCCAATTTATTACTTTTGTTATTGTGGTGCTGAGTATTCTATTTTCATGGGTGGGTATTTTAGGTATTACACACAATTTTCTTAATAGCAGTAAGATTCAGAAGGAAGCGTATGCACTGACTTAATTTTACTAGAAATTAAATCCAAAAATTAAAATTAAATTAATTACAGGAAAAGCAAGTGAGTTTGGGTAGGACAAAATAATAAAGAGAAAGTATTGTCCATATTCAATCAGCATGACGTTTTTTCCTCAATGTTTTCCCGTGTTAGAATTCTTACATATTTTGCTCACCTATATCCTATGTGATCTTTAATATTTCCTTGTTTAGTTAAAACACACTTCACTTTCTCTTTTTTTTTTTTTTCTGGGATGTATTTCTATTAAAGAAAAACAAGAACACTTAGTCTTGTTCAAGTAGAGATTTGAAGAAGTGTTTCTCCCTGATGCTTTTCATCCTTCATATTCTGGTTCATTCCTAGAACAAAAAGGAAGAGGTAAAGGAAGTTGTAAGAAGGTGGAAAAGGAATCGTGCAGTGAAGAAATCAGATAACTTATGAGCAACACGCACCCCCCCAGTTATGTACAAAGTAAGTTTCTGATGACTAGATAATACAATCTTCAAAAGTGGTTTGATAATTTCCAAGACAAAAAGAAATTTTACATTATCCTTACCACTACTTCTATAGTTGCCAGAAATTAGGCAAAGTCTTTACCACTGTGGAAGAGGAAATGGCCATATAGGTCTGTTGAGCCAAATAAATGACCAGAGGATATTTTCAGTGGCAAATATGTTTTGATTGAATGTCTGTGTGCTGAACACAAAAATTAAGATGTGAATGACTGAGGTATAAGGACTGCTCAATAAAAGTTAGGGCAGTAATTTGTGAAGACTAATGTAGGCAGACAAATGAAATATCAGGGAAGCCAGAAGAAATAACTGGTGATGGACAAATATAAAGGTCAAGGGATTGACCCAAACCATAACTGACCAAAAAACATTCAGGTAAGAGAAGACATTGAGAAAGAGAGAGAGATCAGTACTTAATGAGGACAAATTTGAAGGCATGTCCAAAGCAGCAGGTAAACAAGGTGGAATGGAGTGAAAATTTTTCAAAAGACTAAGGGCTAGAAGCATTAAATAAACAAAAATCAAAATATTATAGCTGAAGTGTGGAGACTAGGAAAGGAAGAAAGAAGATCAAAGTAGAAAGACAGTGAAAAAAACAATATCCAGTGGAAAAGGAAAACATATGAATGACAAATTATTCCTGCTTTTGGTAAGATAATAGAGAAAACAAAGAAATATGAATTAGTTATGCAGCTCACCAAATTAAGTGAGATATATAATTTCCACTAATCAATTTTTAACATCCAGTAATATCTAAGAAGGAAAAGTTAGAAGCAGTAGCATTAAAACATTAAAGAAACACACACACACATGCACACACACACACACACACAAATAAAACTCCTGGGTTGCTTTTATTATATAGTAACAAGCCAAAACAACCCCTTCAAATAGGAAAAAGAGACAAAACAAAATGAAAAAACAGAAAGTTGATAAAACTTTGAAATCCCAAGACTAGAAACAAATGTTTGAAAAATTGTCAATGTAAAGGAAATGCTTTGTACAAAGACGTCTTTTATGGGATTTGTTGTAATCTCCCAGAGAAACAAACAAAAGCAACAACATCAGGATAGGAGAGGGAGACTGTGACCATGAGGATGAGTAACAAGGGAAAAATCTAAGGAATTAATAAATATTTAAAATGGAAAACCATATAAGGGAGGAGAAAGAATAAAGAATTTAAATAAGCAAACAGCTAAAGGAAATCCGCATAAAAAAGATTGCAACAGTACACAAATGCATTGTGTACCTTTGTGCATTCCTAAGGTATACATAATTTGGTTACAGCTGATTTACAATGTTCCATCTCAATAACTCCTTGAGTGGCAGGAATCTGAAAATGCTATCGCTTTGGGATATTTTAGTGAGACATGATAAAGTAAAAAGGCTGATGTTTGCAATCATATCTGATTTGGCCATGCTACGTCTACTCGAGCGGAGGGTGGATGGCACAGGAAACATAATGGAAAGAAAAACAAGCGGATGTGACGAAGAAAATAATAATTTGGCACATGTAAGCTTGAGAGAAAGAGAGAAGATAACACTTCAATAGTCAGCAATTTTGTATCCCAGCCACTAAGTATTGGCTAAAATCTTCCATTGAAATTCTGCCCTGCACCACTTCCTTCATTGCGAGCAAAGCCATTCATCAGTTCTTTCATGCTGGTTCAATTAAATCCTATAGTGCTCCCAGGCAATGTAGCATCAGCTCTGGTGAAGAATTTCAATTCCATAAACAGGCCTGTAAATATGCTACTGTGGATAAATTGGCCATCAGGGTGATAGAGAGTAGCAAACGAAAATGTGTGATTACAGCTAGTTTTAGTGTGCTAGAAAGCTGCTGAGCCATTACTGTGAGCAAAAACAATGTTTTTGCCTCCTCTGCTTATCTAGTGTTTTTGCTCTCTCCATATTAGCTATTTCCAGGCAAATACACTTTGTCTGACTTATATTTCTCACTTAGTTACTCTCACAATGACCCTGACATAGATTTTTTAGAACTCAAATCTAACATACCCCTCAAGCCCACTCTCCTCCACGTACCATCTTCATCATGCTTTGTCCTCCTAGGCTCTCCAGTCTTAGAGTGCTAAGAATATAGGCTGGCTTTCTGTTTTGTTTTTAACATTTAAATTAAGTACAAATGGAGAACTCTGACCTATCTGCACCTTTGAGTTTTCCTACTTTTATATCCTTGTTTTTATATAACGCTTAGACAATCAACTTTACACTGTAAAGGGAAAAAATGATTTAAAGTTTTTTTACTATCATTACATTATAGACAAAAGTCACACTTGTCTTCAAAGCAAATGTCTTTTTAAAAATAGCAATTTGTTTAAAGAAAAAGCACTAATATTGTATAAAGCTATCAAAAGTGCTTTCCTCTAATAAACTAGTTATCTCAAAAACTTCCAGAGATAAAACTTAGGAATTAACAGAAGGAAATAACTTTGTGTAAAAAAACTTCTGAAACTTATTTATATTTATCAAATACAATGAAATTTGTTCTGCCAAGAAAGATAGATGCAGGATTTTCCATGTTCAATAAAATAAATAACATGTTAAGTCTTTGGGTTTAAGGGTTTTCAAATAGAAAATCCCCAAGAAAGGCAACTATGTAATTGTTCTGACATTGCTAATCACTATATACTGAACTTTAGATTCTCACGTATTTTTTCCTAACACAAAATTCATGTGAAAGTGGATTTTGTATTGAATATTACAGGTAAAATCATTAACCAGAAGATTTCCATAATCTTCAATAGCCCTTCACCAGCAAGAGAGGCAGCAGTCTCTCTTGCTGCTACTTTACTTAATATTAGCAATCACAATCCTTCTCACCTAAAAATGCTGTATAGACTGAGAGTGGTGGCACACACCTGTAATCCTAGCACTTTGGAAGGCCAAGGCAGGAGGATCCCTTGAGGCCAGGAGTTTGAGATCAGCCTGGGCAGTATAGTGAGATCCTGTCTCTACAAAAAGTAAAAAACAAAACAAAACAAAAACAGCTGATTCTCCCAGCTAATCAGGGGCTGAGGTGGGAGGATCATTTGAGCCCAGGAGGTAGAGGCTGCAGTGAGACATGATCATACCAGTGCACTCCAGCCTAGGCAAAAGAATGAGACACTACCTCAAAAAGAAAAAAAAACATGCTGTATGCCTTCAATGAATTGTTCTTTCAATTGTATTCTAAGAATTGAGTAGAGAAGAATCAACTCTTCTGTTATATTTACAAGTAAATATATTTTAACAGAGTTGAATTAATATTGTCCTTGACTCTAACATCAGCCCTTTTAATTATGTTTCATTCTTTAAATGAAGCATGATAAAAGTGTGTTTGGGTCACACATTGATTTGTCAGAGAGGGATTTGAAACATTTAGTCAAAAAATACATATTTTTTTTTTAACAAGAGGTAAGCAGAGAAATGTTTTAAGTCAGAGTAGCTCTTGAAATAGATGGAGAGGAAAATTTGAGGCTACTAAATGGGAATAAAGGCTGAGATATGTTCCCTTTCTTTCTAACAGTCAATCAGTGTCTAGGATTTTAATACATTTCTTAGACCTCCATGTCTTTTATTCAGAGTGAAAGAAAATGTGTTCTCATCTTTTATATAAAATGAAAGTAACTATGTTCTGATTAGTTCTATTTAAAAACATACTTCAATCAGATGTGGGGTTTATGTAAGTTCAGAATTAATGATTTTAAAAAGAGATCTTATTAGATTTTATCAGAGCCATCTATGAGCATTCCAAAACTTTTATCTTTTGTATTCTTTTAAATAGTCACATAATTGTTAGAGATAACAGACCAAGCGGCCTCAGAATAGTTGTGCAAACTCCAGTGCAATGATGAAGTAATTAAGCCTAGATTTGGATTGAAATTATAGATCTGCTAGATATAAAGAAGGTTATTTAATAATTGATAAGTGATTGTTTAACAAGGAATATACATCTTTCCTAAACCCTAGTTATTTGCTCATTCCTTAAACTTCAGTTACTTCATTTGTAAAATAAGGAGTAATAGTAATAAGTAACTCATTGGGTTTTGAGAAGCTTAAGTCACATAGCACAAGAAAAATTCTTAGCATAGTAAGTGTACAACAAATGTTAGCTAAGCTAATAAATCATAATACATTGGTTTACCTTTCAATGACTAGCACAATGAAGTGATTTTTCCTCTTTTTGTGATATTAGGACTGTTTCTATAAAGTGGTATACACATTTTTAATGCAAATTTTGAAATAAATGCTCTGAGAGTCAATATCAGAGGTTGATGAACTATACCCCATTGGCCAAATCAAACTCACAGGCTGAATTTTTAGTCTTATTTGGAAGACAACCTGCTCATTTGTTTTTATATTGTCTCTGACAGCTTTTAAATATCAACAACAGTGTGGAGTAGTTATTACAGACACCGTATGGCCCACAAAGCCTAGAATATTTACTCTCCAGCCCTTTACAGAAAAGTTTATCAACCCCAGGTCTATATCATGCTAAACATCTGGATTTTTTTAAGCTCAGTAATTTTACGGGAATTTCAGAGTTTTCTCAAAGGTTTTATTATTATTAGCAGATTCTTCCTGTCTATAGGATGTCAATGAGACAAACTATAACATGCCTGAAACAGAAATCTTAATGCCCCACATCCCTCATCTACAATTGTTTCTCTCCCAGTCTTTCCTCTCAGCTAACGACTCAGTTTTCTAACGCATTTTTTAATTTATTTTTTGCTTCCACCCCACCGTATCTAATCCACCAGCATGTTTCATAGAACCTGGCCCCAAAATACTTCCCTACACTCATCTCTCCTCTTTATGGCTTTGCCCCACTCTACTTCAAGCTATCTGTATGGGTTTCGTATAGCTACTGCAACAAACTGCTACACACTTAGTGACATAAAACAACACAAACTTATTATCTTATGGCTCTGGCAGTCAGAAGTCTGAAGTGGGTTTTACTATTGGTGTCCACAGCTGGGTTCATTTCCGGAAGCTCTAAAGGAGAGTCCATTTTCTTGATTTTCCCAACCTTTAGAGGTTCCCTTGCATTGTAACAGCCAGCAATTGCCAGTTGGGTTTTTCTCATGAAAGAGCCATCTCTTGGCTGAGGCAGGAGAATGGCGTGAACCCGGGAGGGGGAGTTGGCAGTGAGCCGTGATCGTGCCACTGCACTCCAGCCTGGGCGACAGAGCGAGACTCCGTCTCAAAAGAAAGAGAGAGAGAGAGAGAGAGAGAGAGAGACAGACAGACAGACAGACAGACAAGACAGACAGACAGACAGAAAGAGCCATCTCTCTGGTTGTGACTCTTCTACCTCCATTTTCCCCATTTAAGGACCCTTTAACAGTCCCGGATAATCTAATCTTAAAATCAGACAATCAGCAACCTTAATTCTATCTGCCACCTTAACTCCCCTTTGCATTTTAACATGAAATATTCCCATGCTTCTGGAACTAAGTCGTGAATGTCTTTCATGGTGGAGGGATGTTATTCTGCCCTTTTATTGAATTTAAACTATCTATCTGGACTACTGCAACAGGCTCCGGCCTGTTCTTTGTTTCTATTTGTAATCCCTTACAATCTATTGAATCCGCTGACATCACCATATACAACATAAAACCATAAAACTTCGCTGGATCATGCCACTTCCCTAGTAAAAACCTACCAAGAACTTTCCACTTTACACAGAATAAATAACCAAACTCCTTACTGAGCCCTTCAAGGCTGTGTGTGATCTTCTGTTTATCTTTTCCTGGATCACTTCCATCACTTTCCAGAAAGAAGGGTATTATGACATCACCTTGATCTTGGCAAGCTTATTACTACTTCTATACCTATGTACTTCTTCAGTCTTTCCCAAATCTTCACATGGTTAGCTCTTTTTTGTCACTTAGGTCTCAGTTCAAAGGCCACTTCTTTAGATATTTTTTTTTCTAGCACCCAAACTAAAAGTGTCCCTCAACAAATAATTCACTGTACTACAATACCTGTCTTATTTCCTTCCCTGATTATTAATTTGTTTGATTGTTTATGATGCATCTTTTTCTATCAGCGTTTAGCTGAGAGCTGAGACTTCATCTATCTTGTTGACGATGCTACGTCTGCACATTGGGTAGGATGAGGAACAAATACTAAATAAATATTAGATGAATAAATAAAAGAAAGAACAAAAAAGCTGAAGCTGACAATCATGATGAAAACACTCTCTGTCACTAGTATACCTCATTTATAAAATAGGTTTAATAATTAATATGGATTATATATAGTAAATTCCCAATAATTACCTATAATTGTCATCATTATTACTATTTCACCAGTAGTATTAGTGCTCTAATTTTATACTCAAAGATACAGAAGTGCTCTATAGCAAGGGTAAAGGGTAGGTAAACAAGAGATGATAATATAATAACAGCTAATAATTATTTCATATTTTGGGATTTTATGATCATCATATGAAACAATTTACAGAGATTATCACATTTAAGTTTTATCTTCAATTTTACATAAGAAGGAACTAGCCCTTTATGAATTTAAGCAACTACTTAGTGGCAGAGATGTGAAGCAAAATCCATGCTCTCAATCTATTCGTTACCTAAATGACCACAGAAACTCATGAGCTCTGTGCAAAAGAGTTCAAATGCCACATGGGAAAGACAACAAAAATCAACCAATAATAACAGAATGGATTTTGAATTATTAAAGCAAGTAAAGAAATAAACAAAAAATAGCTATAAAACAAGACAACAAATTCAGGAAAAGTGTATTAGATGTATAATGACTAGAAGGTAGAACCCTCTTCTACACACCACTCTGCCATTTCCTTGAGTTCTGCCATAAATTTCAAAAACAAATTTGTAAAACTGATATTCTTAGTTAATGCTGACTTAAATAAAAATTCAGAGATGGCCATAATTGCTTAAACAAAAGCCTTTCCCTGAAACTAAATTAAAATGTCTTCATCTATAAAAAGGGCCTGAAATAGAAGCCCTGCAATGAAGTAAGAGAGTATATTGCCATTTGAAAACAAAAATACCACCACACAAAATGCCCAGAGTTACAAATCACATAGCAATCATAGAATAATGGATCTCATATCTGTTCTTGGAGTGCATCACTTGTCAAGCAAGAGGGGGCTCTGTCTGCTTCTTTCACTCTGTGCTACCGAAGCACTACAAAGTCTTCACATGTGTGAGGAAACTTCAAGTGTGAATAGAGTGATTTATGAGATTTATGAGAAAGGAGAATAAAATTAGGTTGTATGTGATGCACCATGAGTGGAACATAAAAATGTAACAGAAAAACACTAACACGGACATCTCAATAGTTTGAAAGAAGATACAATAACAAACAGGTAGAAAAGATAACATTGCAATGTTCATCTGTCACACACAAGAAGAGAGTCAACTGTTGTGTTAAATATGACAATATTAATCATTTAAATGAACATGAATAAAACACTAATGTTACTATTGGGAAAATGATTGTTTTGATGAAAAATTATGCATTTTTTCTAGCACAATATTTAGCTTTATGTAATTTGTATTCATTGAAGCTGTTTTACAAATGTATGAATTGTAAGTTACTGATGGCAAAGCAAAAAAGTTCTTTTTAGACATACAAACTCTGCCTTGTCAGGGAGTAGCTCAACTGACTTCTCTCCCTCACTGTAGAAGAAGTTAGTTTTACCTCCATTTATGAATTCAAATTATGGCTGTTCTTTAGATTCTCTTTTGAAGCCATTATAAAATTTTCCTAGTTTCCTCATTATTAGTTAAATAAAATGTCTAGCATGCATTCATATTTATATCTGTATGATAGTCATAATTTTACCTTTCTTGAAAATTATCTCGTAACACTAGTGTCTGTATTAACCGTGCAAAGCCACCATTACTATACCTAAATCTACTTTATTTCTTTTCAATAAGGGGCTTTTCCTCCTTTGCTTGGCACTTCTCTCTCCTGCCGCCATGTGAAGAAGGACATGTTTGCTTCCCCTTGTGCTATGATTGTTAGTTTCCCCGGGCCTCCCCAGCCCTGCGTAACTGAGTCAATTAAACCCATTTCCTTTATAAATTACCCAGTCTCAGGTATGTCTTTATGAGCAGGATGAGAACAGAGTACCTTGCATAGTATTTTTCAATGGGGCTTTAAGAGATTCTTTGTTTGCTGAATATTTAGCACTCAGACATGCCACTGATGGCAAGAGTTCTTAGTCTCAAGAGATCCTCTTGTGTCGTCTTCTCAAAGTGCTGGGATTACAGGGATGAGCCACCACACTCAACCCTTTGTTGAGGATTCTTCCATCTATGCTCATCAAGGATATTGACCTGTAGTTTTCTTTTTCATTATGTCTTTGCCAGGTTTTGATATCAGAATTATTCAGCTCATGGAATGAATTAGGAAGGAGTCCTTCTTCCTCAATTTTTTGGAATAGTTTCAGTAGGATTGGTTTCAGCTCTTCTTTTTATGTCTGGTAGAATTTGACTGTGAATTCTTCTGGTCCAGGGACTTTTCTGGTTGGTAGGCTTTCTTACTGATTAAATTTCCAAATTTGTTATTGGTCTGTTCAGGGTTTTAATTTCTTTCTGGTTCAATCTTGGGAAGTGTATGTTTCCAGGAATTTATCTCTTTCTTCTACGTTTTCTAGTTTGTGTCCATAGAGGTGTTCATAATAGTCTCTGAGGGGTTTTTTTTTTTAATAGTTTTGTAGGATTGGAGGTAATGTGCTTATTTCAATCTTCTCTCTTTTTTTCTTTATTAAGCTAGGTGGTGGCCTATCAATCTTATTTATTCTTTCAGAGAACCAACTTTTGGTTTCATTGCTCTTTCATATGGTTTTTCATGTCTCAATTTCATTCATTTTAGCTCTGATTTTTGTTATTTCTTTTCTTCTGCTAGCCTTGGATTTGGTTGGCTCTTGTTATTCTATTTCCTCTATGTGTGAAATTAGGTTGTTAATTTGGTATCTCACTTTTTTATGTAGGTGTTAGTACTACAAACTCTCCTGTTAACACTGCTTTAGATATTTCCCAAAGATTCTGGTATGTTGTACTTTTGTTTTCATTAGTTTCAAATAATTACTTGATTTCTGCCTTAATCTGTTTACCCCAAATTGTCATTCCGGATTAAGTTGTTTAATTTTCATGTAATTGTATAGTCTGAGAGATCTTCTTAGTATTGATTTCTACTTTTATTGCACTGTCGTCTGGGAGTGTTGTTGGTATGATTTGTTTGTTTTAAAATGTGTTTAGAAGTGTCTAAAAGCTGAGCATGTGGTCAATTTAGCATATGTGCCATGTGCAGATGAGAAGAATGCATATTCTGTTGTTGTTAAATGGAGTGTTCTGTAGATGTCTGTTAAGTCCATTTAGTCAAGTATTGAGGTTAGGTCCTGAATATCTTTGTTAGTTTTCCGCTTTAATGATCATCTAAGACTGTCAGTGGAGTATTAGAGTCTCTCCTTACTATTGGGTGGTCATCTAAGTCTCTTTGTAGGTGTGTAACAACTTGTTTTACGAATCTGAGTGCTCCAGTGTTAGGGATGTGTGTGTGTGTGTGTGTGTGTGTGTGTGTGTGTGTGTGTGTATATATATATATGTAGAATATTTAAGTCTTCTTCTTGAATTGAACTCTTATCATTACACAATGCCCTTCTCTGTTTGTTTTCCTTTTTTCTTGTCTTTTCTTCATTTTTTTTTTGAGACAAGGTCTTAATTCTGTTGCCCAGGCTGGAGTGTAGTGCTGTGATTATGGCTCACTGCAGCCTTGATCTCTTAGGCTCAAATGATCCTCCAAACTCAGCCTTCCAAGTAGATGGGACTACAGGCATACACCACAACACCTGACTAATTTTCTTGTTTTTTTGTTTTTTGTTTTTTTGTTTTTTAAAGAGACTGTGTCTTGCTTTGTTGCCCAGGCTTGTCTCAAATTCCCACCTCAAACGATCCTCCCACCTTGGCCTCTCATCTTTATCCTTTTTGATTGTTCTAGGTTTGAAGTCTGCTTTGTCTGAAATAAGAATGGCAACACCTGCTCTTTTTTTGTTTTCCATTTGCTTGGTAGATTTTTCAACATCCCTTTACTCTGAACCTATGGGTGTCTTTGCATGTGAGATGGGTCTCTTGAAGATAGCACACAGTTGGTTTATTTATTTATTTTTTTATCCTACTTGTTTTGTCTGAAATAAGAAGGCAACACCTGCTCTTTTTTTGTTTTCCATTTGCTTGGTAGATTTTTCAACATCCCTTTACTCTGAACCTATGGGTGTCTTTGCATGTGAGATGGGTCTCTTGAAGATAGCACACAGTTGGTTTATTTATTTATTTTTTTATCCTACTTGTTTTGTCTGAAATAAGAAGGCAACACCTGCTCTTTTTTTGTTTTCCATTTGCTTGGTAGATTTTTCAACATCCCTTTACTCTGAAATTATGGGTGTCATTGCATGTGAGATGAGTCTCTTGAAGATAGTACACAGTTGGTTTATTTATTTATTTTTTTATCCTATTTGACACTCTCGGCCTTTCAGTTGGGGCATTTAACCCATTTATAGTCAAAGTTTATATTGATTTGTGCAGATATGATTTTTGTCATTGTGTTGTTAGCTGGATGTTATGCAGGAATTACTTTATAATGTCAATGGTCTATATACTTAAATGTGTTTTGTGGTGGCTGGTAACAGTCTTGGTTTTTTAGCACCCCCTTAAGTACCTCCTGAGGGCAGACCTGGTGGTAACAATTCCCTTAGCATCTGCTTTTCTGAAAAATATGTTATTTCTCCTTCACTTATGAAGCTTAGTTTGGCTGGATATGAAATTCTTATTTGGAATTTATTGTTTAAGAATGCTGAACATAGGCCCTCAATCTCTTCTGGCTTGTAGGGTTTCTGCTGAAAGGTGTGCTGTTAGCCTGATGTGCTTCCCTTTGTAGGTGACCAACTGTTTCTCTCTAGCTACATTTAATATTTTGTCTTTTGCACTGACCTTGGAATATTTGATGACTATGTGTCTTGGGGATAGTCATCTTGTATAGTATCTCACAGGGGTTCTTTGCATTTCCCAAATTTGAATGTTGACATCTTTTGAGATGTTTGGGATATTTTCATGTATAATATCCTCAAAGATGTTTTCCAAATTGCTTGTTCTCTCTCCTTCTCTTTCAAGGATGCCAATAAGTTGTAGGTTTGATCGCTTTACCTAATCCCATATTTCTCAGAGGTTTTAATTAATTTTTTTATCTGACTGAATTAACTCAAAGAACTTGTCTTCATACTCTGAAGTTCTTTCCTCAGCTTAGTCTAGTCTTCCATTAATACTTCCGATTGTATTATGAAATTATTGATGTGAATTTTTCAGCTCTATCAGATCAGTTTTGTTCTTTCTTAAAGTGGCTTTTTCACCTTTCAGCCCTTGTATCATTTGACTGGATTTGTTTTACTGATTCCTTAGATTCTTTGGATTGGGTTTCAACTACCTCCTGAATCTCAGTGATCTTCGTTGCCATCCAGATTCTGAATTCTATGTCTGTCATTTCAGCCATTTCAGCCTGATTAAGAATCATTGCAGTGGAGTTAGTACAGTCACTTGGAGGTACGAGGACACACTGGTTTTTGAATTGCCAGAGTTTTTGCATTGGTTCTTTCTCATCTGTGTGGGCTGATGTTCCTTATAATCTTTGAACTTGCTCTCCTTTCGATGAGACTTTTTACTTTTATTTTTTTTGCTGTTGAGGGTTTGACTGTAGCCTAAGTTGGATTCAGTAATCTGGCTTTGTTTCTGGATGATTTTAGGGGGCCAAGACTCAGCTCAGCACTCCTGCATTTTGCACTCTATCCCTGGAGGGCTGAGACCAGGCCCAAAACTTTGTTCCCTGGCACCTCAAAGTTAAGCACCTGCTGCACTTGAGGAACCTAGGTATACCTGGTGTGTTGGCAACAACACTCCAATGGGCAGTGCCTGCAAAAGCACTTTGTCAGAGCAGTGACAGTGGCATCTGCAGTGTGCACTGGCAGGGTTGAGATGACTACAGTGAAGTCCATGCATGCACAAGCACACTGCTGGCGGTGGGGCAGTGAGGTCTGCTCATGCAGTGGTAAAGCAGTGTTGAGAGTCTGTGGGTGGGTGCCTGTCAGCAAAATGATGTGGGAAGCTATGCATGGGTGCATGTTGTGGGGTACCATCTGCAGAAGCTCTCCAACAGTTAGGCAAGACCTACCTGCAAATGAGCTATGGTGGCTGCTGCCAGGAAGTACCCCATTTGGGCATCCAGGGCTGTGCTTCAAGCAGACTTGGCCAGGCAGGAACCCTAGGAGATGCTGGTAGACAGAGGTGCACTCAGATCAGACTGGCTCTTTCCCACGGACAAGATTGCTTTGATCTGTCCAGGTCTGAGAGTCAACAAAAGCCAAAGCCATCTAGAGCTGTGTTGTGAGCCTTGAGGCTGGGCATCCCTGGCCGTGCTCCATTGCAGCTATTCCCATGCCAAATCTTTGCTCAGCACAGTCTGGAGTCCTGTCCCTGCCACATCTCTAAGGTGGCACAAACGTCCGTGGGGGTTGTGGAGTCTCCTGAAGCTAGAATTCTGGAGGTCTGTGGCAAGAGTAGGCCAGTCCTCACCTATTTAACTCACCAAGAGCCACTGTGGGCCAGAAACGAGTCCTGGTGCTCAGCATCCCTGTGCAGGGTTCCCAGCTTCCTCCCACTTCAGCCCAGGATCTATGTCCACCCTCCATCCATTCTCAATGCCTTCCTTTCTAAGATCTGCTCAGAGTGTGCTGGTCTTCTTGATGGTCTCGTCTCTGGGTGGGAGATACTCTTCCTTGCTGTGTCTATTGGCCACCTTAGCTCTTCTCCAGAAAAAAACATTTAAAGAAAATATAAACAGTAAAAACTATCTTAAAGAAAAATTTTTAAAAATACAAACAATAGAGGAAATAATTTACATATATAAATACAGTAAACTTCATTTCAGCTTATCAAAATACCATAAAGAAGTTGAAAAGATAAATGACAGATAAGCAGAAGACATAAGGAACATATAAAATATATTTCATAAAGGTCTAATATTCAGAAAAACTCTAAATTCAAAGGCAAAATAAAAACTGCCATGCAGGATATTTCCAAAAGACAGAACATGTCATTTCACAAAGGACGAAAAATGAATGGCCAAATCACGTTTAAAAACCTGTAAAAGCTCCTCAGAAAAATGAAAATTAAAATCACATTTA
Source organism: Gorilla gorilla gorilla (assembly GCF_029281585.2). Taxonomy (NCBI): domain Eukaryota; kingdom Metazoa; phylum Chordata; class Mammalia; order Primates; family Hominidae; genus Gorilla; species Gorilla gorilla. The sequence continues at coordinate 63,590,031 of NC_073239.2, forward strand.
GATATCATTTCAACATTATAAAATTGTTTAAAAGCATAAAAAGTCAAAAAAAGTTATGGGAAATATTTGGGAATGGGAATCTCATACATTGCTGGTAGAAGAATAAGTTCACATGGTATTTTTAGAAAAGGATTTAGCGTTATTTGGCAAAATTGAAGCATTCTACCACCTACAATTCTATTCAGTGATGTTTTCCCTAAAGAGATTCTTGCACTTGTGTACCAAGAAACCTACGCAATATATGGAATCCTCTAAAGCACATGGAGTAATAAAGGGACCACTTTTACTCAAGTTTAAAAACAGTTATACATACCATAATTATGAACCCCATTTTGATCTTTTATCCCAATTCTGGTAAGTTGATCAATCACTATATTAATAACAAGCCTATTTTCCCTTTTACAGACCCGAGAGTACTTTCTTAGTATTGATAATACTTTTATCTGAAACTAAAATCCTGTGGCTAAATCCAATTCTTATGACTTTTATCCTAATAGTTATTGAGATTTTTTTCTTGCACTGATATTACCAACCTCATTGGGACTGGAATTTCCATGTTTCCATACCAGCTTGTAAAGATGCCTAGAGACTTCTTGAAATTGCACCAATTGTAATGACAGCTTTGCCAATTGTTACCTGTGTCCATATTTTTGTTAGAATGTTCTACCTTTCAGATGAAATTGGAACTTCATTCCAGGGATTCCATTTCCAGGTTCAATTCCGTCTGAGTCTGCCACATCCCACTAAAATTATTTAATATTCAGATTAACCTAATAAATGGAATATATTTTATCTAATAGTACATCTGTATTAAGAAAGAATACTATTTACCTTTCACACAGCTACTCCATATTTACATGAATAATGGATTAATTTGTGGTTGGTAATAATGAGCCTTACTGCATTACTCAGACTACTTTTTGTTGTAAGACTCTTTAGGGGCATTATTATAATTTGCAAAGAGTAAGCTTAACTAGGAATTCTATACATATTTCTAATTTCTTCTTATATATTAACATCTGATCAATATAGTAATTATTATTCTCAAAGTTCAAAATATTATGCTTATTTAAATATAATACATTTTTTGATAAACAGTTGATATTTAAAAGGTTTCATTCCAGAAGTGATTTTTCCTTTATTCCACCCTTAGTTGATTGGCCTGTGATTAGACTGGATTGAATATGAAACTTCCAAATTTGCTAGAGTACTGAGTTACTGACCATCTCAAATATATGTGTATGTAAAAAATGTATACACACATATGTGTATGTATGTGTGTGTGTATGTGTGAGTGGGGGAAGAGAGAGAGAAAAAAAATGCACAAATCGGAATCTAGCATGAAGACTTTGCAATTATGTGAGAATTTGATACACTGGTAGGGTTAAGTCCAAATGACAGACAATGCCTAGGTCAACATTCTTTATGATCTTACAGTTGCAGTCCAATGTTTTTTAAATCAGTTTAATTTATACAGCCGACTCTTTCATTTTATAAACCTCTTAAAATACCATGAAGACAAATTGAAATGCTTTCTCTAACTTAATCATAGCTTTTCATAGTTCATTAAATCTAATATAATATATATCAATATCCTGCTGTAGCTTATAAGTTGGAAATAATGAATTATCTTGGTATTTTTATACTGCTATAAAAATAAGTACATTATAATATTATTTTTCATAACACACAAATAATCATTTGTGGAATTAAAATTATCATTAAATGCCTTAAAAATATATTAACATATACTTTAAATGAGATACCATCTCACACCAGTTAGAATGACAATCATTAAAAAGTCAGGAAATGACAGATGCTGAAGAGGATGTGGAGCAATAGGAATGCTTTCACACTGTTGGTGGGAGTGTAAATTAATTCAACCATTGTGAAAGACAGTGTCGTGATTCCTCAAGGATCTAGAACCAGAAATACCATTTGACCCAGCAAACCCATTATTGAGTATACACCCAAAGGATTATAAATCATTCTACTATAAAGACACATGAACACATATGTTTATTGCAGTAATATTCACAATAGCAAAGACTTGGAACCAACCCAAATGCCCATCAATGTTAGACTGGGTACAGAAAATGTGGCACATATACACCATGGAATACTATGCAGCCATAAAAAAGGATGAGTTCATCCTTGCAGGGACATGGATGAAGCTGGAAACCATCATTCTCAGCAACCTAATACAGGAACAGAAAACCAACCACCACATGTTCTCACTCATAAGTGGGAGGTGACCAATGAGAACAGATGGACACAGGGAGGGGAACATCACACACTGGGGCCTGTCAGGGGGTGGGGGACTAGGGGAGGGATAGCACTAGGAGAAATACCTAATGTAGATGATGGGTTGATGGGTGCAGCGAACCACCATGGCACAAGTATACCTATGTAACAAACCTGGATATTCTGCACATGTATCCCAGAACAAAGTATAACAACAAAAAAGTTAAAATATGGCAGAATTGTGTAAGCTACAATAGTTATTTCATATAAATTTTTTGTGTCTTCAGTACACAATCAGAATTAATATGCCAGGCAATACTGGATATGATGGCTATTACATACCTTTCATACTTATATTCAAATACTTCATCATTGTTGGATTTACTGAGAAAAGAATACATACAATGTATACTTTAAACATGAATTTTAAAGATAACATCAAGAGATTTGGAGATTCTGCAATCAAAATGTGTGCCACTTCAATTTCATAACCAGAGTAATGATATAGATTAGTTTAATACATAGTGAATTCCTTTTAAGTTCTAATATTTAATAAGAAAGGACAATAATAATAAGCAGCATTATTCAGAGTGTACTATGTCCCAGAAGCTGTGCTAAGTGCATATTCTCATAAATACCATTATAATGTTTTACAGTTGAGAAGTTTATGAAGCTGAGGCCCTGAAAGGTTCAATAAACTGCTCATGATGAAAGGAGAAGTAGTGGGCAGAATGAGGATCCAAACAGACGTCTGCATATTCCAATACATTTGCTCTTTTCAATAGCTACATTGAACCAAGTTTTGATCTTTTCCTGATTTTAATGATCATAATGGCCACAGCAGTTACAGTTTGCTCAAGGAGAAGTATTAAGTGTAATATAGAATAAGAGATTTATTATGTGTGTTAGGCCTTGCATAATAATGAGAAAGGCTGGGAAAATAACAGTACTGAAGGAGACAGTGTGATCAGATAAAAGTCACCTAAGTTACTAATATAGTTTGTATCTGTGTCCTTGCCCAAATCTCATGTTGAATTGTAATCCCCAATGTTGGAGGTGGGGCTTGGGAGGAGGTAATTAGATCATGGGGGCAGATTTTCCCCTTCGTACTGTGTTGCCATAGTGAGTGAGTACTCATGAGATCTGGTTGTTTAAAAATATGTAGTACCTGACACCTCTCTCTCTTGGTCCTATTCCTGTGATGAATACGACCTGCTCCCACTTCGCCTTCCACCATGATTGTGAGTTTCCTGAGGCCTCCCCAGAAGCAGATGTTGCTATGCTTCCTGTACAGGCTGCAGAACTGCGAGTCAATTGAACCTCTTTTCTTCATAAATTATCCAATCTCAGGTATTTCGTTATAGCAGTGTGAGAAGAGACTAATACAGTCACCAAGCAGGGACAATGAAATTTCCTGAATGTGATTGCCTCTTTTCTGGTGGTGAGCACGAAATTGCTACAAGCAAGTAAGGCAGGCAATTGGGAGAAAAAAATGCAAAGTAAAGGTAAGTATAGATAAACAGCATCTCACAAGACAACTGGAACTCACAAGGATAAATTGAAACCCATGAAGACAATCTAAAATCCAGGTCAATGCCTCTAACTCCAATAATGTCTGTGAATAGAAGTCTGTGCTACTCGGCACAAAGATGCACTTATGCCTGGCCTGGGTCTCAGAGAGGTGAACGGCAAGATGTAGCAAGGGCTGGAGGAAATGACATTGCTGGCATCCTTCAATTAAGTGAGCCAACAAATCAACCACAACATTTCTGAATCACAAAGATGCCTGGGGCCCTGCACCGATTTTATAATTGTTGCTTCATTTCTGCCTTCCAAATTTCATGTCAATTTCTGTTGTGATTAAACACCCTATGGAGAAGAGAATTCTGGAGAACATATTTCCAGCTTATGCAAGATAAGGCAATAAAAAGCCACCACTTTGCACAAAGTATTTTGGGTCTAAATTTTTGAAGTAGACAATAAAATTAGAAAGACTATACTATTTATGAATCTGTGTACATTAATATGATTCCAGGTTGTAGATATCAGGGTATTTTTCAAGAAACAGAGATGAAATTAAAATACATCATAAAACTTCCACTTAGCAGTACGGAAGACTAAGTACTGTAAGTGATCCTCCCACTTAGATATAACTAGATTCTGCCTACAGTCTTACCTTTTAATACATTTCTAGGTTCACTAGAAAATAAACAAACCTTCAAGGACTTAAACCAGAAGCAAACAAACGAGTGGGAACTGGAGCAGAGAGCTGTGAATGGTTAGTACATGTAAGGTGGTGGATTTATCAGGGACACACAATTACAAAACCTGAGGGCATAGCAAAGTCAGAAAGCTCAACCTGAGAACCACACATTTTTTTATCTCTCATGACAAGAGAAATTGGTTTCAGGATGGTAGCATCCTAGGGAACAGGCTGAATCAACTACAAATTTTCTCTGGTGGAAAAAAGGTAAGAATTAAAGAAAGAGGAAAGAAACGTGAGCAAAAAGTACCCAACACAGATCTTGGTATACAAGAGGATAAGTTAAGCAAAGTATAGGCCCACAAAAACAAAACAACACAAACTACTATGAAATAGGAATAAAAATATAAACAACAAATAATAAATTTACATCTCTCAAGACCTCCATAATAAATTAATTATAAAATATCAAGTAATATATTTTTAACTTTATAAACTTACTTTAGTAAGTTTTTGAAGGCAACTGACAATGGTAATTTCACAAGCTGATTTTCAAATTTAGAATCATTGGAAGGGAAAAGTTCCAAGAATTGTCCAGACATACTGATGAATAAAGACCTGGAAGGACTTACTTTAAAAGATAAAATATTATTATACAGTACCCTCCATAGACTATCCCTGTTCCTCCCCTGCCATGTTATGCCCCACCCATGCAACCACTATCCTAAATTTTCAAAGTTAGGATTACCTTTAAAAACTAGATCTATCATATATTTATTTACACATAACACAGTATTACCTCTGGTTTTGCTGCATTTTGAGCTTTACAAAAATGGCATAATATTATTTAGAGTCCTATTTTCTTTTTTCATTCAATATTTTCTGAGAATTATCCATGTTTTAGCTGTAGATGTCATTCATTTATTCTCACTGTGTATAGTAGCTCCCATTGTGAATATACCACAATAGATATATTCATTGTCCTCTTTATGTAAATTAAGGATAAAAAGTGTTTGCTACTATGAACAATGCTATGAAAGCTCTTTGCATATATCTTCTGGTTCATGTAATTGAAAGCTTTTCTATAATAGTTATCTATAGTGTTATTACTGGATCTTAGGACAGAGGCTTTTTCAAATCAGTTATGTAATAAAATATTTTCTCAAGTTCAAGGGTCCATGGACTTCAAATTCAGTAGTTCTATCAATAAATCCTAATGGTATTTGCTACAAATATGTTATGAACTGTACTTATGAATAAAACTTTAAAAAATCTCAATCTTGCTTTTAGATACTGTGGTTTTGACCTTGTAGACTGTTATATTTGGACAACTTAAAATTATCATTTGAAAAATGTATATATACAACTATGAAAATGGCATTTTTATTAATGGCATTTTATTAATGGCATTTTTGGCAGTTTTGTTTCAAAAATGGATGGCTTACAATTGCAGAGTATTGGCATCAATTGAAGCAGTCCATTGTTATGTATAAATCAAATACCTATTAAGTAGATGGAAGATAAGACTGATAGGCATTATTTATGAGAAATTTGGGAGATCTATAGATAGGTAGTAAGTAGGCAGGTAGGTAGGTAGCTGAGAGATAAAATTTGACTACGGCCACATGAACATGCGTTTCAGTGATGATAATTTAAAGTTTGCTTATATTCAAGGCAATTTATACAAGTGAGAGAGGTAGAGGGACCACAGTTAAAAGTGTATTTAGGAAGCGGTATAGAAGTTTTCTTTGTGTTGAATGAGGTTTTACTTTTGTCTGGTGAAATTTCAATGGTTTCATGCTGTTTTACTAATTTGGACATTTGCTAGCACGCTTAGTGGAATTTTTTCATCAAAATGGTTATGTGACTGGTTTGACAGGAGAAGTACTGAAGTGTACATTACATGAAATTTTTATTTTTCAGGAACAACCAACTGTCCTCCATTGAAGTTCTATTACTTTGTAAGTAGCACATTTCCTTAATGATATCTAAGCCTCTTTCCATAACTTTTCAATCACTGCCAATTACGAAAATTGTTACTTGTCCTTTTTAAATCTCTCATCTGTTCCATTAGTGTAGCATAGACTAGTAGTTCCAGCTACTCAGATCAGGAAAGAGGAAATTATATGCTCTCTTATTCCTCTCTTTTTCTCCCCCATCCTTGATTTAGATTATTGATAACAGAATGTAAACATAGACAATATTCTCGTTGTTAAATGACTTCAAGTCACGACAGACATGTTCTCTTTCAGCTGTTGCTGGTTCTCTTTATACTAGTCTTGGTTCTCCATATGTTTGGTGGCCAAGTGCTGGCGACCATTAAAGAGTCAGGAAACAACAGATGCTGAAGAGGATGTGGAGAAATAGGAATGCTTTCACACTGTTGATGGGAGTGTAAATTAGTTCAACCATTGTGAAAGACAGTGTGGCGATTCCTCAAGGATCTAGAACCAGAAATATCATTTAACCCAGCAATCCCATTACTGAGTACATACCCAAAGGATTATAAATCATTCTACTATAAAGACACATGCCTTTGGTTCTCCATATATTTGGTGGCCAAGTGCTGAGTCTTTTATAGGGTCTATTTGTCAGTTTTTTAGAGGATACTGGAGTTTCTCTCCCTATTCAATTCTCTCAAAGGAAATCTAGCTGAGGCACAGTGGCTCTTTTCTTGCTGCCTGCAGCTGCAACGATAGAGTAAGTCCCCCATACAGCCTCTTGCTGCCATTATTTCCCCCTCCCAATAAACAATGCTTTTGAAGAATAGGGCAAAGAACATACATACAATATTGCTTATATTTAAAACACCATAATGGCCCCACACTCACAGGAAATGTAAGTCTTATCCTTATTATATCAGAGACTGAACATAAGGGCTGTTTCCTGACAATCTCTACATCAGTTCCGCCATCTCTTCTGTCTCCACCATCACCATTAAGTCTCAGTTTAGTGATGTAACATTTGGGCAAAAGAAAACACCATTTCCTGTCATTGCACTGTCCTGTCCCTCTCTGAGAGCAGATGGAACAGTTACTCCTTTGAGAAGACTCCATTTGCCCAAAATATTCTGTCCTCTTCCTCAACCTCATATATTTCTATTTATCAGTGACCAGTAAACTTAGGACGAAAGGAAATTTCATGAATAGGACCCTTGAAGTGTCTAATAATATGGTCCTCAAAATACATTTTCTACTGTACATATGGTCTTGTTCTTTAAATATGTGAAGCACAAAAATATCTCTTAATCAGTAACTCTCAAGTCTATTTAATTTATATAAATATATAAAACTAATTAATTAGCTTATTATTTACAACATAATGAGAGTTGTTAAGATTCTGTATGGACACAAACACAAAATTGATCTTTTTGGAATTGATATTTAAAGTTTATCATTTTGATACTCAAAGTATTTTAGGTATAATTATTTGAGAGCCATAACAATAAAAAATAACTGGAAGTTGTTACATACATGGAAAGGAAGTTTTTATATGAGTTGTCCAAAATATTAAAGTCTCCAAAAGTAGATAATTCTTTAGTCCGACATTAAAAAAAAATTCTGGGTAAATAACCTGAGGAAAAACATGATCAGATTATTTCTTTCCCCAATACCTAATGAAATGAATAAAATGTGATAAAATAAATATAGCCAAAGGCAGACAAGGAAAGGGTTACATATGTCATAAATTTAGGAGGAGATATAAAAATGAAGGCAGTAGTCTCATGTGGTAAGTCAGAACCAGATTTTGCTTTTTTAAATTAAAGATTTCTGGCTAAATACATGTAGTGTAATTCTATATTTTGAGAGATTGCAGGAAATCATGAGTTATATAAAAATCATTTATAGAATATACCTTTTCAGAACTTTCCAACTTCTTAGAATAAAAAATTTCTGAAAAGAAACAGGAAATTTAAAAAAAAGTTTCAATAATGCCTTAATATGTAGAGAAACGTACTTAACATAGACTTACACAAGGAAAATTTGTAGAAAAATCCATTGACAAGTGGAGCCCACACCAACACCAAAGAAGCACAGCAATAGGGCTTGCCATTTTCCAGGGTTGTGCACTGAATAATAGCAGGCCAAAGGTGAATATGCCACAGCTGGAGAGTGGACTGTGTACCTGGCTGACTGGAGTGTGCTTTGGTGTAGGATATCTAACGGATCTCAGAAGAAGTGGAATCTAGCCAGCATCAAAGGGTATACTTAAACTTTCAAGTTCTTTCTTTTTCCCATCCTCTCATCCCAAGGCCATGGCAAAGTAACACCCAGAGAGAAGTCTAGATGAACAAAAAAAAGTCAAAAGTTTTGTGAAAGAGTGACAAGAGAAATGCACCCACAACCTTTCCGAGTAAATAGAATGTCTGAGCAGAATAGTCTACATCACATATAAGCCATATAAAAATAATGACATGATAGCCATATAATCATCTTTGGAAAATAAAAATGAGAAGAAAGAAAAATAATATTGAATTTAACAAGTGGTTAAAGTAGATATAAAATCCAGTTGGGGGACAGGAAAGTAAGCTAATCCCCATAAGGGAGTCATATGTAGAGGATAATCAGTAAAGCATAAATTTTTTCAAAAGAATTCCACAAAGAGATGACAAAATACAATGACATGAAACTGGGAATTACAAAACTAAAGATTAAAAAAAAACTTGAAACAGAATATTGAATCCAATTAAATCTAGAACTAAGAGTATATAACTGGAAGCAATAATGATTGCAAAACAGAATATTAAGGTTATAAATCAAGAAAAAATAGTAATACAAGCACCAAAAATTAGGAGCTGAGGAGTGAAGCAAGAGCAAATGTAATAATAATAACATCAATATTAACTGAATATCAATGTTGTATAATGAATATGTGCAAATTACAATACTGTTCAATTTCTCTACCGGGTACAGTGGCTCACGCCTATAATCCTAGCACTTTGGGAGGCTGAGGTGGGCAGATTGCTTGAGCCCAGGAGCTTGAGATCAGCCTGGGCATCATGAAAAAATCCCATTTCTACAAAAAATACAAAAACATTATCTGAGCATGGTGTTGCATGCCTGCAGTCCCAGCTACTTGGGATGCTGAGATGGGAGGATCACCTAAGCCTGGGAAGGTTGAAGCTACAGTGAGCCATGATCACACCACTGCACTCTAGCCTGGGTGAAAGAGTAAGACCCTGTCTCAAAAAAATAAATAATCATCATAATAATAAAAATCAATTTCTCAATGCATTATCTCATTTAATCCCCAAAACAATCCTATAACTAAAGTGTCTTCACCTCACTTTATAGAAGGCAAAATTACTAAGAATGGCGATACTTAGTAATTTGCCCAAGAAAGTAAAAAGGCTGAGATTCAAATCCAATCATCCTGACACCGGCTTTTCTTATCTATTGTTAAGTGACAATAACCTCATTTTGAATTATTATTGCAGGTATAATTTAATTATTTTGACTTTACTATTTTTTACCTAATTTGCTGTTAAAAAAGAATACATAGCTATTTTTATGAAAATGAAGTCATTACACTAAAATACAAACAAAAACAAAAGGGCATTAATATAAAGCCAAGAAGATGAATGAGGTGAAATGATGTCTTAGCTCAATCCTTAGATTAATAGTAACATTCTGAGAACCAGAAAGCTCTACTTAAATTATGTAAGGGTAGGCAGTACAAGGCTGCTAAAGCAGAAGTAAAATGCTTGCCAGTGTTAGTGACAGCCAATTCATGGAAGAGCTAATGTACATTTTTTAAAAATTAAAGATTTTCAAGCTAAATATGCTTAATACAGTTGCATATTTTGAGGGAGTAGAAATGATGGATTATATAATAATCATTTATGAAATGTGCTTTTTGAAACTAAATTGATACACTACATAGTCCTACTGAAGTTTTCTTCATCTTCTTATTCAGTCAGCATTTTCCATTAAAACCTATATATTTCATCAATTAAATAAAAAAGTTTCATTGGGCAGTATTTGCTTGAATTTCATTAACTACACTTGTATTTTTTTTATTTAAAATCAGCAAACAGTTCGTTTTATTGCAGCAGTAGAGAAACAGAAATATGTTCCCAAATGCAATTTTCTATTTTGAGCAGAAATTTTAAAATAACGAACTCTGCGAAATTATAATTAAATGATCCTTCAGCCCAATTGTCTTACTATTTTTTTTAAATAATTAGAATGACCCTAAAATAAGAAAATGCTGAAAAAACAAAATAATGACTTGGGGAAAATTAGTAGGAAGGATTTTTAACAAAAACAAGTAAAAGTGCTTGTATGTCAACGTTTAAAAAAAGAATTTATATATAATCTTTATAACGTGAAACTGTGGGAAAATACAAATAAAAAATTTATTGACAGCTACCTACCAGTTTTTAATGCATTAATTTTTAATCATTCATTTCCTCTTCACTCCCGTATCTATATGCATAAACAATTACTGTTACCAATCTCTTAGGGCAAGGAAGTTCATGAGCTTATACTTACCTCTCTCCCTATATATTTAGTTGAGTGCAGAGTTCCAAGTTTGAAGGTCAAGATGTTTTGAGAGGTTTAAGACCAAAGAGAAAGGGAAATAATGAAGATGGAAAATATTTTCAAAGCTGGGCCATGGTTGTACTAGAAGCTAAGGGGTTGCTGATTTTATTGTGTTTTGTATTGCCTTTCCCTTTTGATTATTATTATTATTTAGAGGTTGAATTTTCGTTTTTGAAAGTGTGGTAAAATGCAAATATGAAAAATGTCTTAAAATAGCAACATAGCTTAAATATATACAAATAGGAAATATCTTATAGCAAGGGTCTGAAAGAAATACCCAGCCAGATACAATATGTTAAGACTGACATAGCATTTCTTTAAATAAATGAAATTTAAATAGTAGTGTTTCTTACTATTTCTTTTGTTGTTTTCATTAAATGTGTTGACTTTGAAAAAGAACCGTTAGTATAAAAACACTGAAGGCACTGTTAGCAGGATTGAGATTCAAAAGGCTAAGTCAGTTGTAAAGAACAAGAATTTTTTTTAATGCAGTACAAACTCAGGAATTTTAGCTTATGTAGTTTCAAAAATAAAACAAAAAGCACCTGTGTGATCAACGTAACTCTAATTCAGGGCAAGCACCTACAATTGCAAACTCTCTTTAGGGTCCTTTTATAGTACAGATAACCGATTTAGTGTCATTTTCTCTCTTCTTTTGGTTCTACTGGAGCCCAGATACAAGTAATATGAACTCTGTTGTCACCTATGACCTTTCTATGATGAAAAAAAGATTAGACTGTTATCTCTTGACTGTGAGACAATGTAAAGTTCGTCTGGAAAAGCCTTTTTGAGTGATACTCAATTGTCCTAAGGCTGATAATCAGACGTGTAAGGTAATTCTAAAAACAATGTACAGAAATTTATAGAAAAAAATAAGGCAACCAAGTTTAGAAATAAATTACTTCCAAAGAGGCTGTGGGTGAAATATCACTAATGCCTACTATTATTTTCATCGCTACTGTTTAGTTTATATTCTATAAACAAATTTTTTCACTCAAATCTATTTTTTATTCAAGGAATGATAGCTGCATAACTTATGACTTTACTACAAACAAAACTTTCAACATATTGCTCTATACTCTCCTAAATTTAAAGTATTTGATTAAAACAGCTTTCTCTATAAATTGTATAGTTTTACTGAAGCAAGGAAGGTAACATTTGCCATTAAAACTGCATAAATAGAAAAAAATTCTCTAGTAGTCTATATTCTAAAACATTGGATATTTAAAAAATATTAAAACTTAATAAGTAGTTATTTTTTGCCAGTAAACAGAATTTATTAGTAAGCATAAGTCAGACCAGCATGGCCCAAGGAGACAGTACTGCCAAAGCCTTCATGAGTGCAGAACCCGCCACTTGTCCAAGGGGCCATGACTGGGAACGTACTTGACTCCACAACCATCAGGGATGAGGCGCTTCTTGGCCACCATGTCTTCAAATTCGTCAGCATTAAACTTCGTGAAGCCCCACTTCTTGGAAATATGAATCTTCTGGCGTCCAGGGAACTTGAACTTGGCCCTGCGCAAGGCTTCAATCACATGCTCCTTGTTCTGAAGCTTGGTGCGGATGGACATGATGACTTGACCAATGTGGACCCGGGCCACAGTACCCTGGGGTTTTCCAAAGGCACCTCGCATACCTGTCTGGAGCCTGTCAGCCCCAGCACAGGACAACATCTTGTTGATGCGGATGACATGGAAGGGATGGAGCCGCACTCGCATGTGAAAGCCATCTCTGCCACAACTTTTCACCATGTATTTGTTGGCACAAATACGGGCGGCCTCCAGGGCTTCAGAAGACAGCTGCTCATATTCATCAGACACCATGTGGCCACAGAGTGGGAACTCATCCACTTTTGCCTTCTTTCTACCCAGGTCAAAGATGCGGATCTTGGCATCAGGAACCCCTCGGCAGAAAGGAGATTTTGGGTACGGCTTGTTCTTACAATACCGGTAACAGCGAGCTGGACGGCGGCCCATGGCGACACAGGAACCTCGGCGGCGCATCGAAGTCAAAGTGCGCTCCCTGAACTACGCCTGCGCGCATTTATATACGTTGCCCCTCGTCCCTAGCGGGAACCATAGAGTCCTGAGGAGGATGTGACGACTCACTTTCAGGACATCCCAACCAGAGACGTAGCGCCTGCGTCACCTGGCGCGCTTGAGGTGAGCAGAGTCAGCTGTGGGTAGACTGCCCCTGGCGGCCAGGGAAGGAATTGGGCCCCGCCCCAACTGCACAGCTGCTGCTTCCTTTCTGCTAGCCATCTTGGGCTAGGAACTCTTGCTTTCAGCTTTGCCTTAAGTATAAAAGAGGTTATTTCCAGGCAGGAGAATCTCTTGAGCTCAGGAGTTCGAGGCCAGCCTGGGCAATATAGTGAAACGCTGTCTCTACACACACACACACAAAATCAAATAGCTGGGCATGGAGGCACATGCTTGTAGTCCCAGCTACTCAGGAGGCTGAGGTGGGAGGATCGCCTGGGCCCTGCAGGCAGACACTGCAGTGAGCTGAGATAGCACCACCGCACTCCAGCTTGAGTGACAGAGGGAGACCCTGTCTAAAGAAAAAGAAAAAAAGAAATCCTAGAATTTGAGAGGAAAAATCCTTCCAGTTATTCAACATGCTATTTCCAGTTTGGTCAATTCATTTTCCAGAGCTTGTATCTCACTGTCAGCATTTGTAGATCAATTGCTGTTTCTTGGGTTATGTGGCCACCTTCCCTGGATAAAGTGGTTTCTTGGCATGAGTGCTTTGATGAGACTCAGGAAGAGATGAGAGGAAGAGAAGAGAGAGGGATAAAGAGAAGATATCTGTTGTATCTATAGCTTGGCAATTGTTTTATAAACATGAAACTTTGTTTTTTCTTTATTTGGCCTAAAGAAATGATTTTATTATCAAAATGATATATACAAAATTGAAACACCAACTAGAATTTTTTTAACTTAAGGCTATTTGCATTTTTAAATGTTAAAGCTGCTGAAACTATATAAAAGAGTAACAGTTTGTGTTTCAGTAATCTTTTGCCTCTTCCTAAGAATAAATTTAAACTTTTTTTTCTTCTCAGAGTTTGTAAAAATATTATGACAGGGATCAGAGTGTAGGAAAGGAGGAAGAAGAGAGAGGAAAAGAAATTAATAGTTTACAAACCCTACTTGCATTTTTCTAGCTTTCTTTTTTGTTTTAATGTTGTTTCACAAATCCATTACATCATGGAACAAAATCCCCCCAATGTGAATATATTCTGTCAATACTCTTTGTTTTAAGGGAGAAAAATAACTCCTCCCCTTAAAGTGAGTGGATTTTTACAAAATACTAAAGATAAAACAATTAAATCTCCCAATGTAGAAAACTTTCTCACCTTTAAGAAAGCTTTCTCACTTCCCTTTTCTTCCTTCATTTCTTCTTTCCTCTTTTTCTCAACTAGTTCATGTTTAATATATTGAGATAAAGTAGCTAATACCATGTTGCTCTCACCAAGCTTACAAGCCTAGGAGAGGATTTAGATACTTCTCTTATATCATCATATTACTAAGTGTAAAATGTGCCAAAAAGGAAAAGCAAAGTAAGCCCTGAGACCGTGGGATGAGGCTGGGGATGAGACCTTGATCCAGACTGAGGAATAGACAGGAAAATCTTTATCAGAAAATAAATTTCATGTAGTGACCATTGGCACATGGGGTCTGATGTATAAAAGGCCTGAAGCAGGCAGAAATATGGAACATTTTAAGGAACTTAAAGTCAGGCCAATGTGACTGTGAGTGAGAGAGTGAGTCACATAACATGAGCCCAGAGTGTGTGTATGTGTGAGAGAGAAGGGGTCATGCTTTCATACAGGGCCCATTTTACCAAGTTAGGGATCCTGATCTTTAATGTGAGGCCATTAAAGAGCTTTACATAGGTTTCATCACTCTGGTTATGGTATGGTGAATAGACTGAAACAAGCCCAAAAAAGGTATGCAAGGAGATCAGAAAGGAAGACTTCGCAATACTGCAGAAAACACATAATAACTTGAACATACTTTAAAATATTTGACTTTATATACAAGTTAGTATCTTTTTTATACTACTACATGCTCTGAATCTATGATCGCGCCCCAGAGAGAGGTGTTTGTGAGGCAAAAGGAAGACGCCCAGAGTTTATGTGCCACGACACACTCACCTCCACTTGTCTAATCTCCCACCTGTCTAATGTTGCCAAAACGCTAGAATTATCTGACCAGCAGATGCTGTTTTGCTGTGAGGGCCTGTCTACATAAATTTCTTTCTTTAATCCAAAGCTTGAGCAATCCTGGTTTGTCCGGGTCTGTACCAGTTTTAACATTCAAGTCCTGGGTCCTGCAAAACCCCTTAATACCACGCGAAGTGGGAGGGTTGGCCACCCTACTCCACTCATGCATGAGGCCCTTCACAGTTGCAGATTAGGAGGGAGGAAAGAGGAAAGGGAGGGCCACACTGGGATCCTCTGTTTATACTCCTTTTCCTAACCTTGCAGATATAAGAGGAGAGCCTGTGGAAAAGTGCATGAAGCACCACCATTCTGTTGAAATATTACAAGCATTCCTCTTAATCAATTCCAACATTTTGAGAGTTTCCCTACCTCTCTACTCTTGCCATCCACAGTGTACATCATGCTAAGCAAACCTTGCAAAAATATATAGAACTTGTCTGCTTTGAGATATATAGCTAAGGGAGACACTAATATCATGTATAATAGAGATGGCTTAAAGAATGGGTAGAACATTCACAAGTAGAAATATGGGATATGGTAGAAATGAAGCAAAACAACTTCATAAAACCATTAAGAGATATGAGAACAGAAGTATCTCTATCTGGTTCACTGTTTTGTCCCCTGTTTTTGGCACATTGTGTGACGAGTAGCACAAGGAATACACACACTTCGGAGGTGTGGTGCGGTGTTAATAAACATTTAACAACCTGCTCTTAGTGGAGGTCAGGATTTTGAGGAGAAATCCCTGATTTGTAGTGTTTGCTGATTGATTTGGTAGAAATACTTTTCCCGTCATCAGTTTCAAACATCAGTGTGATTTACTGAGCACAAAGATGGGGAGAGATGTGCACTATCAGCTTCTGTAAGCCAGTGTTAGCCAGCTCCAGCATGCTGCCATTTGGTGTGCATACACAAGACAGAAAAGACAAACTTGTCTGTTGTTAATGCTAATAATGCATATCCTGTAATAATAAATTTTGGAATGATCAGGGAGAGATCTTTTTTAGGAGCCCTTAGAAAGTAGACAGGTACGAATACTTAAACTTGATTCAGCTTTGACTGTGAAACAGTTTCCCTCTGTGGTTTCTCCCTCCGGTTTCACAACCCTTAAGAGGCCTGCAGTATTCTTTACTTATTGATTGTAAGTACTTTGCTTATTGATTACTTACTTGTAATCCTCACTAGTGTGAGAAATACAATCAAATTCCAGATATCCTCTGTCTTCACGCAAAGGCTGGAAAAGAACAGTTCTGTGTATTAGTTCAACACAGCATTTACTTTCCTTTTTTGATATAATCTTTCAAATGTTTCATAATGAGCTAAACCTGACTTTGTTCTCAAAGGGGAACATGCACTGGAGTCTAATGAGTTGAGTGGCACACACCATGGATGCCCTCTCCTGCTACAGGAAGCATCTGCATTGTTGATCATTCAGTCATTATGTAGAGTACCATCACTGGGTGCTTTACAATACACTGCGATTCATAAATCATGTTCCACTTGGACTCTGAATGAAGTGTGAAGGCTCCACTGATGACTAACAGTCATTTTCATCTGGATTTCTTAGTAACTTCACACTGGGGGCTGTAATCTGAATGTATTTGAGAATAGGTGAGCAATTTGACTGTCTATATACAGTATTCCTAGAGTTGAATCATGAATATAAAAGAGCCATGGTTATGGCTGGCCTTTTCTTCAAAGCCAGTGGATTGTGCCTATTGTCATGGCTAAAGAGTGGTCATGCTGCCTGTCTCTCATGCACTTGATTCACAATGGTCTCTTATCTATCGACAAGAAAACATGTAGAAATGCACATTTTTTGAACAGAAATATATTCAGATAATTTTAACTCTTTAGCCCAGCGCCCTAATACATTTTCCTTTTTGACTGGTATTTTCTACATTCTTCTTCTTCTTTCTTTGGGAAGCTTTTTTTACTTTGGATATATGAACTAAGCATGTACACTTACCTTTGTAGTTTGCTTGTAGAGAATGAGTTCCCCCCAAATGAATGACTTTTGACATTGTTCCAGAAAGCTGGAAAAAAGTAGGAAAGTATTAAATCAGGGAGAGGTGGCACAAAAATATGCTTGCTAAAATTTCGTTGATTTTTTTTCCTTATACATTTTAAATTTACTTGTTTAGGTTTCATACTTGTACAAAATGTATAAGCCATTAATTAGTTTTGTATGGTAAGTAATTGAAATGTAGTTTTATAATTATAAATATTTAAGCAATGCTATAAAAAAGATATGATACATAATAAACAATTTGAATCAGCATAAGACTCTACATCAGTTTTTGAAAGCCCTTTTCTCTAAAAAGGGATTAGTTCAATCTGCAAATTTGAGAAACACTGATCTGGGTTAGAGTGCTATGTATGAAGTTTGCCTCCCACATATTGAATGCATAGATTTCCTGTGCTTTAGATCTAAATTCCTGTCTATTCATTTAAAAGGCATAATGATGGGAGCAATGTTGTTACTTCCTTTGCCCAGTTTACTTAACAGTAGTTTGTGTGGTTTACAAGGTTTACAGAAATGCATGAAGCACATATTTAGCTAAATATATAGATTATTTAATCATTTATATCACAACAGCCAACTCTATTTCAGGTTAAATTCATCTTGTACTTTTAATGGATGACTCCTTTATCCATTAAACAGATTTTTTTTTTAATTTCGAAAGTGAGCAATCAACTTTAGTAATTACGTTATGGGTTATTTATTTATGAAACTACTAATTCCAGTTGATAAAGCACTTTGGAAAGCTTTTTAAAAAGCTTTGCTTCACTTATTGTTATAGACCGAATGTTTGTGTGCTCCCAAAATTCATATGTTGAAATTCTAACCCACAAGGTGATGGTATTAGGAGGTGGCGCTTTGGGAGATAACTAGGTCATAAAGGTGAAACTCTTATAAGTAGGTGAATACCATTATAAAAAGAGACCCCGGAGAATACTCTGGCCCTCTTTTTACTACATGAAAATATAATGTGAAGTTGGAAGTCTGCAACTGGAAGAGGATCCTCACCAGAACCCAACCTATACCACTTTGATCTACTACTTCCAGCCTCCAGAATTATGAGAAATAAATTTCTGTTGTTTGTAAGCCACCAGCCTATAGTACTTAGTTACAGCAGCCCAAACTCACTAAGACATCTGTCCAACCTTTTCATTCATTCACATTGTTCGTTCATTCATTAACAAAAAAATAAAAAGGAAATAGATTATGAATACAAAATTAGAGATAAAGCAAATACTTGTTTAAAATGAAAAAGAAAATAAATTGCAAACTATAAGTAGCTAATAAACAGCATTTACATCACAAGCTTTAAAAAAATTTTTAATTGCCTAATCCATCTTTATATTCTTTCTTCTTTATATTTTCTATCTGCATTTGACCATTACTTTCTAAAATATTTATGAAAAGATTGAAAGCTTAATTCAATATGTCCTCTAGTAAATTATTTGAAATTTGTATTGATAACATACAAGATTCTTTTGGCCTCACAACTCAATGTGTATATAATATGTATACTTAGGATTATTGTCAGATTGAGAAAATCTTACATCTTTCATATGTGAACTATAGTATTTCAAAAAATTTCATTTCTCTGGGCACTGACTACTCTCGAGTATTAATGGAAAATCTTCATGACCTAGTTTACAGTTGATATCTTCCTTGTAATATAGCATTTGATGGGATGGAAACCACTTATACCAATTGTACTCAGAAGAACTAATTGTGTGCATCTCTTTCCAACTTTCTAGTTCAGTCACATAATATCGGTAGGTTGAATTGGTGGTAGTGGGAGTATTTACAGCATTGGAAAAACTACAAATCCAGTCTTATTTTCTCCCTGGAGAGCCACTTATTAAACATGTATCAGTACACCACTGTTAATACCTTCTTTCAAGTTATATGCTTCCTTTATTGGTTTCACTAACTAATGTCAGGTCAGCCAGAAACTTCAGGCTTTTTCTAATGAGCTCAAACAATTTATTATTCTCCATTAATTGGATTGTAAAATATTAATAATCTTAGAGCCGATTAACTGCAATTAAAATATTTGCTTAATAAAAGACATTGATATGATCTGAAATTTGTTTTGTCAACAATTTGGTTCTTTATCATTAAATACTTTCTATTGATATTATTCATCTGCATTGCATTTGTTTTACATTCTACTAGTTTTTTACCAATTTTTCTCTTAATTTTTTAATAAATAAATTTGAAATTACTGCCAAATAAGAAGTCTGTATATTTCAGTTGTTTTAAGTGAAATGCTCCAAAATGTCTTTTTCAATTGCAGTGAAAATAATGTATTTCATCACTTTGAATTATTTAAATAAACATTTACCTCTTTGGGCATATATCTTTGTATCAAAATGTTGATGAGTGCCAGATGAGTCAGCACAGGGGTAGTCAGAATACTTTTAGAAGCAGTTCCAACACCAGACACACTAGCAATACCTCATCTATTCATTGATGTGACTACAGAACACATAAACACACCCTATTAAATGTGAACTAAATACATTCTTTAATAACTTTTCCTTTAGCAAGATCCCCACATTGCCAAGATCACTTCAATGATGCCTACTCTCAGGGAGAAGTGTGAAAGAAAGTGGGAGTGCAAAATGGAGGGCAAATTTTATAAAAACAATACATGAGCTCATTGCTAGGGCCCATCCTAGGGCCTGGGGAAGGACCTGTGAACATGAAGATTCCTGAATCCAAGGCTTTATTAATTTTGTTAAAAGTTAATTTTATTTCTGAGCAGGTGATATTACTGTTTTTTTAAATCCCTTTTCATTTTTGCCTACCGAAGTGGTATTCTTCTCCCATTTGCTTTCTACAGACCCAATGTCTTCAGAAATCTCCGAAAAATATTTATACCCTAACTACCCTCAGGTCCTTTACTTACACTAAAGTTCTTTACTGTCCTAAAGTCCTTAACTGTCCTTAAGTCCTTTACTCACAATAAGGACTTGAGGGCAGATGGGGTATAAATATTGTTTACTCATTTCCTTTTACTTACTAAAATGTAGGTTATAGTTTTCAACTTAAAAGTGTTTCTCTCTTAAGATTTCCAAGATCAAAGCCTTACAATAAAAAACACGGGTAATAATAGTAAACAACTTCAAAATCATGAATTAAGACAAATATTTTGGTGCATGGGACTATACAGATTCTTCTAAAATCATAGTTTATATTTTAATTGGTTGAAGAAATAAAACTATTTAATACATGTTGGTTTGTTATTTGAAAAAGAATCTGTATACTTGCTGAATTTTTTATAATGAAATAGATTCTAGAGGTATTAGTAATTATTTAAACATTAAAATAAAATAAAACACTAGATATCGGGGGAACCAGCACCCAATATTTTAACGTAAGTGCTTTCTATTTTCCCTAAGTGTTGGCTGGTCTGATAAATAAAGAGAAAGAGTACAGAGAGGAATTTCACAGCTGGGCCTCCGGGGGTGACATCACGTATTGGTGGGACCATGATGATGACCCCAAGACGCAAAACCAGCAAGTTTTATTAGGGATTTTAAAAGGGGAGGGGGTGTATGAACACGGAGTAGGTCACAAGGATCACATGCTTCAAAGGGCCATAAAGATCACAAGGCAAAGGCAAAATTAGAATTACTGATGAGGATCTATGTCCCGCTGTGCATGTATTGTTTTCATAAACATCTTGACAGGAAACAGGGTTCGAGAGCAGAGAACTGGTCTGACTAGAATTTACCAGGGTGGAGTTTCCCAATCCTAGTAAGCCTGAGGGTACTGCAGGAGACCAGGGCATATTTCAGTCCTTATCTCAACCGCATAAGACAGACACTCCCAGAGCAGCCGTCTATAGACCTCCCCCCAGGAATGTACGCCTTTTCCAGGGTTATTCCTTGCTGGGAAAAGAATTCAGTGATATCTGTCCTACTTGCACATCCATTTATAGGCTTTCTGCAAGAAGAAAAATATGGCTCTATTCTGCCCAACCACGCAGGCAGTCAGACCTTATGGTTATCTTCCCTTGTTCCCTGAAAATCGCTGTTATTCTGTTCTTTTTAGGGGTGCACTGATTTCATACTGTTCAAACACACATGTTTTACAATCAGATTTCATATTGTTCAAACACACATATTCTACAATCAATTTGTACAATAGTGGTCCTGAGGTGACATACATTCTCAGCTTACGAAGATAACAGGATTAAGAGATTAAAGACAGGTATAAGAAATTATAAGAGCATTATTAGGGAAGTGATAAATGTCCATGAAATACTCACAATTTATGTTCCAAGACTGCAGTAAAGACAGGCGTAAGAAATTATAAAAGTATTAATTTTGGAAACTGATAAATGTCCATGAAATCTTCACAATTTATGTTCTTCTGCCATGGCTTCAGCTGGTCCCTCCATTCGGGATCCCTGACTTCCTGCAACAACTAGAAGAAAAGACACAGGAAGTCATTATATTATTGAAGTGGGAAAGGCTTATTGAAGCAAGACACAAAGAACAGAACCTGTAAAGGAAACTTGTGACATCATAAAATATTTAAATATCTGCAACATTAAAATGTATATATTATATACATATATGCACATTTTAATCATACATACAGGTATATGGATATAAAGTTCTCAATATTGAGACACACAGAATCTCACACACACACACTCTGTAAGTCACAGTTTTTTTTACTTTATTTTTAGACAATGTTTTCCTAACAGTGCTCTGGATTTGATCTTTGCCTGGAAGCTATTTCTGAATTTGAAAATTGTTTGCCATTTGGATAATCTGGGAATGAAAAACGGTTTTATTTTGAAATCAGTAAATTTTGGCTCTTTTATATTCAACCATCTGTTCATTAGCTAATCTCTCTCTTCATTTTATTATATGCAAATAGAAGAAGCCAGGTGGCACTTTCAACACTTTGCCTGAAATCCCTTTAGCCAGATATCCAGTTCATTAAGCACATTTGCTATTTTCTATGCTACCACAGGGAACAACATTGCTAAACTTTCTGCCAGGAAGTAACAACGGATTTCTTTTCTCTAATTTCCAATCACATTTTTCTCACTTTTTATTAGGTGCTCACCAAAAGCCTTTCAAGTCCCTTCAGCATTTTATCAATGATCTCAAGGTACTTCCAGTATTTTTCCAGTGCTGAATCTGAAAGACACTGCCACCTATTTAAAATTTGGGTCCATAGCATCCTACCTCTAGTATCCCAAATCTGTGTCAATAATCTGTGACTATGTGACATGAAGCAATAGTTTTTTTACTATTATCACTAAGGTTTCTGAGAGTTTATTAGGTTCAGCTAGGAAGTCCTTGCTCGGGACTTTTTCACGCAGTTCTGTCAGATGGTGACTGAAAACAACTTGAAGGCCTTTCACATACATAGATTTAGTTGCCTCTGGCTTTTGGCTGGGGTCTCCCCAGGCGCTGTTAATAAAATTTTCTGCACTTAGCCTCTCCATGTGTCCTGGGCTTCCTTGAAGCATTGTTTGTGTATTTCAAGGGATGGCATCTCAAGAGTGGAGCCAGACAGTTTTTATGTTGCCTTTTGCCACCTAGCCTTGGAAGGCTTGCAATATCACTGCCACCACATTTTATTTGTTAAAAGTTAGTCACTGAGGAGACTTACGGAATGGTGAAGAAAGGACCTATGAAAATCTGTTTCTCCATAAAGGCAGTAAGAACACTGGCAAAAGTTGTTAAAATCAACTTTTTCAGAACTCTGGAAACTAAACTAAGACCTGCAACAGTCCAAGGAACGTTTATTCTAGAAAACTTGCTTCTCCTCAAGGACAGTGAGCTTTGTGGTTAACTTGCCCTTGTCCATTTCCTTTTCTTCAGATCCATGGCTGCTGTGAAAGCAGGCAAGCAACCACTAGGGGGGCTGACTGGGTAAAGAGCTTTTCCTAAAGCTCCATCTCCAGAGAATTGTCACAATTTGACTTGTTTGTTGGTACCCCAGTAAAACCTCATACACAGGGCTGTTGTTATTTGATCTAAATCAGAGCTTGCTCAGTGGGAAAAGCTCTATTACTGAGTTGTTTGTTGGAAACAATCAATAAATAGCAATTGTTTAGTATCGCAGCTGCCTGAGGTGGAAATACCCATTGGGAAAAACAAGAGACTGGCCAAAAGACTTAAAAGAAAGCTCTTGGGAATGAGATATCTATAAAGAGCTTTGAAGAGGTCTGACATAATTCTGGGGGTACAGAAAACCACACACATGTAAAGGGGTGTGTACATGCTCCAGAAATCCTGAGAAGGCTCTAATCTCTTGCCTTTGGCTGGCCTTGGGTCCCTGTGTAAAAGTAAAGCCTAAGACAGAGTTGTAAACTGTGAGAACATTGAAGGAATGCCTCAATATATATGTAAATCCCGGCCACATCCTGGTGTGTTTTGGTGACTTGAGGCCCTCCCTAGTTCATGGGATTAACTGGAAGAGACTTCCTCACATTAACTATGCAATGAGCAGGTGTCCTTGTGCAGGAGTTGTGACCTGCAGAATTATTGCCAGTTGGATAAGCCTACAATTTACTTCTTTCATCCTTGGCTGAGAATGTGAATTTGCAATTGTCGGCAGAGAGAGGAAGAAACTGTTCCACTCGGGTTCAAGGAGCATACAGAGAGAAGGCAGGGAAGAAGGAACATGTGCAGCCTTTCAGTATGAGTAAAGTCAACATTTGAAATGCACGTTACCTGCCTGAGGGGTTCCAGAGTGTTGTGAGCCTCTGATCTTCACGGTAAAGAGGCCTATTGGAAGTTGGAGGTTATTTTTATAATTTTGAACTTTTTATCGGTATTCTTTGGTGATTCTCATACTTTCCTTTAATTCTATAGACATTATTTTTATTCGTCTTTGAAGATATTTATAATAGTTAATTTTAAGCCTTTGTCTAATAAGGCCAACATGTGAACTTCCTTTGGGACAGTTTCTATGCATTCCTTTTTTTCTTCTATCTATGGATAATACCTGTTTCTTTGAGTTCCCGTACATTTGAATAGAAAAATGGGTTAAATATCATATGGCAGCTCAAGAAATCAGATCTCTGTCTTCCCATTTGTTGTTATTGTTATTGTTGCTACTACTGTTGCTCTTTATTTGACTAATAGCATTTCTGGAGTAATTCTTTCAAGGTTTTATTCCCTGTTGTGTGTACCGGTTAAAAGATACTGCTCAGTTAGCTTAGTGATCTGCTAATGATTGGAATGACTGGACAGATATTTTCTTAATTGCTTTGAACCAATATGCTTTCCACTCTTGGCTGAAGGGATTTATGTGTCTGTGTATATATACATATATATATTTTGGCACATATTTTAAATTGTATTTTATTTTCACATTTACACATTCAGGAAACCACTCTGAGAAAAGGAAAGTCAGGGCCACCTTTAAGCAAAGGAAAGTAAGGGCCACCTGGCTCCCTCTTCCACCCTGTCTCAGCAGCACCATGCAGACTCAAGCTGGCGGTCATCCCAGGAAATTGTCCAGAGTCTCAACAGCCCTGGCTGTGGATGGCCTCTAAAACAGTTGCTGTGGCTTGCCCTGCACCAGGGCCTCCCTCAGTGCCTGGAAGCTGTGGTGTTGGAGGCTGTCTGGGCCCAGGATTTTATTGCTGGTAAACTTGGTTATCTACCTTCCAGTCACGTGGTCCAGGATGGTGGCATGATCAGAACTAGGTCCGGTGGTGCCCATTTTGCTGAGATGAAAGGAATGGAAATGTGTAAACTGCACTCAATTCTGTGATGCTGGCATGTTCCCCCTGCAAGTCTTCATCCCTAAGGGGCAGGGGTGGGGAGGTCCTGGAGGATACAGGTAGAGACCCACTGCTGACCACCCACGTGGGGCAAGTCAGGACTAATGTGCCCAAATTCACAGTGGCATGAGCCCCAAGATGATGATTCTCCCCAAATTGATAATTGATTTAAAATTTCAATACAGGCTTTATCAAAATCATTGCTGCTTTTTTTTTTGGTGGAAATTGTTAATTAAGCTGATCCTAAGTTTGTGTAGAACTGCAAGAGATCCAGAATATTCATTAAAGTCTTGAAAAAGCCAAACAAAGTTGGAGGACTGACACTTCTCAATTTCATAACTTATTGAAAAGTTACAATAATCAAGACAATGTGGTCCTGGAGTAAGGATAAACACACATGCGTGTGCGCACACACACACACACACACCAGTTGAATATAATTGAGGGCTCTGAAGTAAGCTCTTTTATTTATGGGCAGCCAATTTTTGACAAAAGTGTCAAGGCAATTCAAACGGAGAAAGAACAGTCATTTCAACAAATGGCTCTGAGACAACAGCTATACATTAAAAAGGACAAGGCTGGACCTCAACTTCAAACCACATAAAAATTTAACTCAAAATGGATTATAGACCTAAATATAAGAACTAAAAATGTAAGACTCTTAGAAAAAAATACTGTAATAAAACTTCATGATTCCTTTTATACAGCACCAAAATGAAAAATGACAAAGGAAAAAAATAGAAAAATTGGACTGCATCAATTTAAAAAATCTTGCATGCTTCAAACAACACCTGCAGGAAAATGTAATGATAACTCATAGAATGCGGGAAAATATTTCTTACATATACATCTTTTCACACTGATCAGCATACCCTAGCTAACTTCATGTATAGATTTAACTAGAGTTTGTCCTTTAATGTATTTTTAAAAGACATAAACCAAATGGTAGCATAAGTTGGAAATGTTTTAAAAATGTACTTTGGAGTAGTTTTAGCTATTACATTTATGCCAGTTGAAACGATGTAAAAGGTGTACAGATAGCCTTTATTAATAGCATATCACAGTAGGAGCTGAACTGGATGCTTTGCATTTCTTTTCTGCCTTGCTATATTTAATACAAATAAAATGCATATATTTCACAAAAAAACAGTATTTTGAAAAACTCTTCATGATGCATATTTTGTTCAAGCCCATTATTTCCAGAAATACACATTAACACTTCAGCTTTATTTGGTACTTTTAAAATAATAAAATGGGGATAAATTGAAACCTAAGAATAATCCTTTAGATAAGCATGAAATATTAAATAAATAGGTTATTAATGACTAATTTAGAATAGTGTGAAACAGTACTCCTAAGCAACTCTTAACTAATTCTCAAATGCAACTCTTACTAATTTTGAAAAACAAAAATCCAACCAAGCATTTCAGGATGTGTGTTTTTCATGAAACATCATTACCAGAAGATATAATTCCTGATAAGCTACATATTGCAGCATTTGTATATTGCACAAATTATTTTCATGAATGAGATGATCAATTAAAATGATTATTATAAAGTAGTTAGCTACTGTAGATAAATAATATCAATATAGTTAAAATGTGTAGAGATCAGGATATTATAGTACATTAATTTTTAATTTCAACATTGATCTAGTGTTGGAATCCCAACTCATCTTTACTGTGTGATGGATATAGTTTCATCCTCCTGGAAAGTGACTTATAGAAAGGATTTCACTTTGTCTGGCACATCAAGATTCACACATCCTCTCCTAATTACAACAGTGGCAGTTCCTCATCCAATCAGTAGCACAGTGAATCAGACACTATCTCTTGACTACAGCTGCATGGATCTGTCAGCTCCAAACTTGTTCAATCTCAGTGTTCTGACTGGTATTCTCTTCTCTATTTCTTAAACAAAGTCTAATTTTAATTAAGATTTAAGCTATGGTAAAACTTAGGTTGTGATTTGTATGTTACTCACCTGTTAATTATCCAACAGGCAGAATAACTTTTAAATTTTTGAAAGAGCAGAGGACCAATGCTACTAAATTAATACTGTACATATGTCTTCATAATAGAACTATTTTCATAATAGTTGAAATTTTGGAAAATTTCCAAAGTTGAATGTTGGAAAAAATTTTTTTCATTTCAGTTTACTATATCTGAATCAAATTGAAGTCTGTATACATTTTTATATAGAATTAAAGGAATCCAATCACTTAATGAATGAAGATCTATTGAATGCCAGATGCTCAGTTCTGCTCTAGTATTTTCCAGATGTGTAGGGGGACATAATCAGGAATAGATGTGGGAAAATCTAATTTGGGAGATAAAATGTGTACATATTAGAAGATAACTAAAAACTCAAGACACTATAATAATCATAATTTAGTTGGTGTACACAATTAGAGATATAAAAAATTGGAGGAAAGTAATAGTTCCTTAAATTTAGATGGTGAAACACACCTTACAGAAGAGGTTTCAATTATAAATGCAAACGCCATCCTCATTTCTTCTTCTAAGATACTGCTAATATCTGACAGGAAACTTGTTTTTTAATTTCTGTTTCCACAATGGCCCTTCTTTACTTGTCTTTTCCAGTGCCTTGCAATCTGCTGGAATGGATAAGTTCCACTTTACAATACAAAGTTTAGACAGAAATATTTATATCCATCACCAGTGAGGCACAAAATTGGACTCTCAACATATTAAATAATGACTGATGTGGAGGCACACACATATAGTGACTTTTATCCAGGTAGTTCCTGAAACCTCAGGTTGGAGACATTTAACAAGCTTTAGCAGCTCTAATAGGAAGAAAGTGGAAGTCAGATTTTCTTGTCCTTTATTTGCTCTCAAAGAGCAAACATATGTCTTTTTTGAGTGTTTTCTATAGTTTCTGTAACCACCTTAACTAGATAAATATTACTTTCTTTGTTTGACAGCCTTGAAGGTCTGCAGCCCATGCTAATTTGTTTCCATTTCACATCACCTCTTTTTTTTAATGATACAAAATAGCTGTACATGTTTTTGTGGTATAGGTGATGTTCTGATACATGTAAATAATATGTAATGATCAAATCAGTGTAATTGAGATGTCCATCACCTTAACTATTTTTTCTTTCTGTTGGAAACATTCCAGTTCTAGCTATTTTGAAATATACAATAAATTATTGTTAACTATAGTCACCCTAGTGTACTATCAAACACTAGAACTTATTCCTTCCAACTGTATTTTTGTACCCATTAACCAGTTTTTCCTAATTACCCACCCCTTTTCAGCCGATGGTAACTGCCACTCTCTACTTCCATGAGATCAACTGTTTTAGCTCCCACTTATTGTCTTTCTGTGTTTGGCTTATGTCATTTATGGTAATAACCTCCAGTTACATCTATGTTGCTGCAAATGGAAGGATTCCATTCTTTTAATGGCTGAATAATCTTTCACCACATTTTTCTTTATCCATTCATTCACTGATGGGCACTCAGGTAGATTCCATGTCTTCTTGGATACTGTGAACAGTTAATATATTACCTTTTGATGGAGAATTGAAAACTACTTCTACTTATTTCTCTTGGTCTTGCCTGGCATATCTTATGCCCTCAAGATGTTTGGCATTACGCTTAAGTCTTTCTGAGGAGGAAAAGATTGGATGAATAATCATAGTAAGTTATTATCTGACCATAACTTTTCACATACAGGATGCTTTTCACATTTATTTTATCTTATTCTTCAAATGTTATTCCTTTCCCTTGGCAATCTATTAAAAATTGAATCTAATATTACAATAGTGTGATCTTTCTTTTCTATGGCACCAAACATTGCTATATTTACTATTTTGTCATATTGGTGTGTAATTAACAAATCATAGTATTTTAATTATTATAACTAATAAATATATTCTATAGACACTAATCAGGTGTGGAATAAGTGATTTATGTTTAGTTAGACATTAGCAAAACTCTCTACATATCGTTAAAGTTTATGTCACTCAAATTAGGTTAAAGGGGTAAGAAAACAATATTGCCTTGACCCAGTGCTGGGAAAATAATAAATATTTCAGTAGATATAAAATCAAATCAGAAGAAAGTCATTTTCAACCTTGTTAGTGGGATAAGTTTTACTGACTGGGGAGATTCATCTGGACACTTGGGAAATATAGGAGCACAGAGCTTGCAACTGGCAAGTGAAATAGGAAAGAAACAAATCAGAGTTAAG
The DNA here is from genome assembly GCF_029281585.2 of Gorilla gorilla gorilla. Lineage (NCBI taxonomy): Eukaryota > Metazoa > Chordata > Mammalia > Primates > Hominidae > Gorilla > Gorilla gorilla. Next base: position 63,619,254 of record NC_073239.2, read on the forward strand.
ATGCTGGGTCATCAGTGGGCTTGTTCTAAGGTAAATGATAAGGAAGTCATTGAGATAAGACAGAGTACAAAGTAAAAGGGACCTTAAGCCAGACAGATGAGAGGCCTGTGTACAGGCAAAAGGAAAAATATGGGCTGAGGAACTTATTAAAGAACGATGATATAGAGCAGTTAAAAAACACTAGGTTCGATCTTTTAATACTGCTTTTAAAAAAAGTTGTTCTTAATAAATTAACATATCTCCTATTTAAGTATAAAAATAGGCAAAACTAATCTTCAATCTAGAAGTCAGCATGGTGGCGACCTTTGTCAAGGAGCAGTTAATGACTGGGGGGAGGCATATGGGCTACTTCTGGTGGTGGTAATGTTCTGTTTTTCAATCTGGATGTCCTTACAGTGGTGTGTGTTCAGTTGGTGAAAAATTTTTTACATTTACCAGGTGTGCACTTTATATGCATATTTAATGTTATAACATTTATATATTCACATTATATTTTATATATATATTATATATTAATGTAATATTTATGTTACCATATTTTAAAAAAAGGGGTTTTTTTGAAAGGTAAGGTAAGACACGAGTAGATTTAAAAGGAAATTCACCTATGCAGTGCATCGGTCCTGAGTGAATGGTTGGTAGGTACCTCTCAAGTGCTGGGAGATGAGCCAGTGCTGTAGAATGGCCTCTGTACTTCCTGACCAGCGCTGAGAGAGCCTCTGTGGGTCCTCTCCAGTCCATCTCTATGCTTCACCTTATGTTAATAGTCTTAGCACCTAATTAAATACTAAGAAGGAGAAAGCTTCATCATTGTGTAGTGGGTTGTAAAAATACAACAATGGCTTTGATGTGTCTCCACCCCTGGTACTGAGGTGGGATATCTTCAAATGCTAGCTCATCTTGTTCAAAATAGATTTGGCTAACAGTATATATTTGCAACCCCTGATTGAAAAGAAAGTGATAGTCTTTTGCCTCTAGATCCTTTTGTGGTCATGGTGGTTGTTTTAAATCATGGACACGTGATTAAAATGTTTAAGGTGGGTCTTAGTAGCTGCACTCTATCACCAGGATCTGAGTTTTATTGCTGCTCTCTTCCCCCAGTGTTTGTGCTTTACATTTCAGTCATGCTCTCATTGATCCTATCTTCAAAATGCTATTATATCAGGAGTGAAGTCTTTATTTCTTATTAGCTTAGATAAGATGAGATGTAGTGTGACAGTTAATTGTATGTGTTAATTTGACTGGACAAGGGGTGCTGACATACCTGGTCAAATATTATTCCAGGTGTGTTTGTGTTTAAGACGAGATGAATATTTGAACTGACATAATGAGTGGAGCAGATTTTCCTTCCTAATGTGGTGATCCTTATCTAATCAGTTGACGGCCTGAATAGAACAAAAAGATTAATCTTCCAAAGAGTAAGGAAGGAACTCCTCCTGCCAGAGCATTTGAACTAAGACATAAGTCTTTTCCTGCCTCAAACTATAATGGAAACATTGGCTCTTTTTTGATCTTGAGCCTACTGGCTTTTGAACTGGAACTTACACCAACAGCTCTCCTGGGTCTCCAGCTAGCCAACTGCAGATCTTGAAACTTCTCAGCCTTCATAAATTCATAAGCTGATTTCTTATCCTCTCTTCTCTTCCCCCTCCTCTCTCTCTCAACAGAGAGATAGGTCCGTTGGTTGTGTTTCTCTGGAAAACCTTAACTAACACACATAGTCTATATGGTCTAGTAGCTACAGTCTCAACAACTATAGTTTATTTATGTAGAGACAAGGGAGAAGGGACAAGTTTATGATAGCTAAAAAAAAACAAAGTCAAAATATTATTCTGGCTAGAGTGTAGTAACCAAGGTTGACTATATTTTATCTGTAATACCTTTTATTTTAAAATACAACTATATGAGCTATTTTACAAAGGAAATACAAACAACATACATTTAATAGGGAAAAAAATCTCCCATACTCAGGTTCACACTTGTGTCAAATTGATGTCTTTTATTTCAGCCAAGTTTAGAAAATCACAAACAAAATTTTAAAAAGACAATACTTTCCGCCAGTGCACATGCTGCTAAAGGAAGGAGAACTTGGTTCTTCTGTCATAGAGCAGATGAGCGTTTGGTCATCCCTATTAAAAGAAGTTGGACTGACAGGTAGAGTGACCTATTTGAGAAAGTTTCCTTTTTAGTTAGAACCAAGAGTGGGGTCAGGAAAGGACTCTGCAGGCTATTTAGACCTCACTAGCAGGGAGAGTGAGACTTAGTGGTGCTAGTTATCTATTTTTAATAAAGTCAAGTACTTCTACCCTGGTGTGGGCAGTATTTATTCTATCATTTGGCTGTTTTAGAGAAAAATGGCTTCAATGTGTTCTTATTCAGGATAAAGAGAAGTCAATTTAAAATTTCAGCTTATACTGGAAAGGCTTCAAATACCAAACCTAGAAAACTTTTTAGTCTTTTTTAGGAAAAAAAAAAAAAAAAAGGAAAGACAAGAGAATCACCTATTTGCTCTAAGTTATAAAATGTACTCTTGAATTTAGAGCTTATGCAGGGAATGTGTTAGCTAACTTAATGAATGCATATACATAAGGAGTGGTACATTACCTTGTTGATTTGTAAAAGTTTTTAACTACATGTTAATTAACTGAAGTCAATGCTTTAGCTAACTCCCTGGCTATAGTACTGAATGCAGCTACAAAAGACAAAGAGCCCCAAATAGAAACTAACTAACCTCTAAGGACATCTAACCAAGTCTACTTAATTGTAACAATATCAAATGTTACACCAGTTTAATAGACTTTGTAACTTTTCAGTGAATGTTAATCAAATATTTTTACAGAAAACTTGCTTAGTGTCATAGGATATATTGTATTATTCAACTCAAAATTATAAAATTATTCTTTGGGTGGACAGCATAATTATTAGAACATAATCTTATAATATTTTCTCATTCATTTAGAGCATTTATACCTAGAAATGCTAAGAAAACAGATTCCACTTAAAATATCTCAATGTTTTTAGAACACAGGAGAGTGTTAGACTTTAAAATTTTTGACGTGGATAATTTATGGCTTGGAAGCTATTTATAAACATCACAGTAAAAACAATGGCATGCTATTACACTAGCAAGTAAGAAATATTTCTGTATCACACCCATAACCAATATCTTAAAGCAAAATTTTGGTCAATGGCTAGGAAAACATATTTTTCATTGAGTTTTTAATGTACACAATTATAAAAGGCACTCACATTAAAAAAGCATCTGGCTAAAAACAACAAATGTGTTTTAGTAATCATCTACCTGAGGATGACCTCTAAGCTTTATCTTTTGGACCAGCTTCAGCAACATGAGGGAAGGCTAGGCACTTTGAATTAAGAGTTTTGAAGGTACTCTGGGTTCATCAAGAATGACCAACTGGCAAGACTGATTTCCCAATATTTGCCTTGGAAAACTCAAGATGGACAAAGTGTGGCAGCAACTTTTTAAATTATAGATAAATTAAGTTTTCTCAATTACTTAAAGAATCAGAGTTGTCTATGGCATTAAGTTCTTTGAATTTTCAGAGGACACCCTCAATGACGACATCAGAGTTTCTTCAGGGTTTGTGCAGAGGAATTTAAACCTAACATCCTGGTAGACTATGTGGTAAAGAAATAAATGGGCAATTGTCCCTTCACTGTGTAAATAGTACAGATTTAAAAGAAAAATTTAGATGAAGCTTGCAAAAGTTGATAAAACACAGCAATGGAAAAGATGTAGAGAAGCAAGTATTTAATTATTCTATTGGTGGGAGTATAAAATAGTACAATTTTTAGGGGGCATAATCAAAAGATATTAGTCAAAATTTATAATGTGCAAATTCTTCAATTCCATTATTCTATTTCTTAGGTTTTATTCTAAAGCAATAATAAACAATTTTGTGTATTATTAATTAAAATAGTAAATTTGTAGACAATTTAAATGTTTCACCCCAGGAAATAGGAAACAAATAGTATAGCAACATGCCATTATAAAGCTGGTATATTGATGAGGATGTCAAAGTTATGTTAAAAAGGGTAAGGCCACACTGGCTTGAAAGCTATTGGACTAGACTTAAAAATCAAAAGCAGGATAAGAAAAAATTCTTTCTGTATAGTCGGTGCTCGATATGCTCCTACTTTGCTAGACACTCTCTATCTGATTTCCCCAAGCACTTGAGGGCCCTCTCTGACCTCAGAAATATGCATGGCTGACCTGAATTACCAGGAAGTTAATACCTTTGCATACACTGTCAGCCAATAATGGTTAGGAATGTGTGAATAAATATTCCAACTTCCTCACACATTGGGTGGGACACCTCTGAACCATGTTCTCTGCAGTTTCCCAGATGTTCCCAGCAGGACTGATCCTGGGTCACTTATAGTGGCAATTTATCCATTAATGCCCCCAGTGGGCTTTCTTTTCTTTGCATGCCATTTTTCTATGCATGCTTCTGGTTTACCTTCCAAATAAAATGATTTGCTCTTCAGTCCTCACTTAGGGTCTGCTTATGGAAAAATCCAAACTAAGGCAATATTTTTATGTGTATTATATGGTGTGTAGGGGTGTGAGAGTGTGTGTGTTTGTGTGTTGTGTGTGGTATAAGGCAGTATAAGAATATAAACCAAAATGTTAACAATACGTCTCTGTGCAATAGAATTAGAAGTCATACTTCTAATTTTCTGTGTTATATTTTAACTCTGTTCAACACAAGGAAGATTTGTGGACAAGAAAGGCAGTACCCTGGGCCTCCTGGGTATACTGCATCTTAGACTGAGCAGAGATGTACTCCAGATGGGGGAAAGAAGATGTTTGCAGTTCATATACTGCCTTCCTACAGTGGGATTGCCCTTTCTGTTCTGCAGCTTGGCAGGATACAGGCTGAAGGTGTGGTCTCTCAGGGGGCCTGCAGTGAGGAACTGGAGCAGGCAGAAGTAAAGGAAATGAGGTGGATCTGTCATGAAAGCAAAATAAAATCAATCTTCCTGGCTTTCCTAAAGCATATCAGTTTAGCACACAGTAAGAATTACTTAGTAAATTCTTTTCCTGCTAGAGGACCCTTTCTGTCATCTTGACTGCTGTTTTTCATAATTGCTTTTAAAAAGGACTATGTGATTCTTAAAAAAAATTGAGGTCTATTAAAATAGATGTAAGAATATTCATATCAATATCATACTATGGCAAAGGCATATTCATTAGTGCAGTGCAGGTTCACATGAAGAAGTGTCAACACTGAATATATACAAATTTTAAGGAATAGAGCTGCAGATTATTTAGACAACCTCCATTAATTTTCTTGATGTTGAAAGACAATGATTTATTACCATATCTCTATGTATATTATGTGTCTGTATAATTCTCTATTCACTCCCCAAAAAGAAGAGCTTTTTTATTATAAAAATTAGATATATATTGTTCAGAATGTGATTTTCACTCATTACAATAACTAAAGAAAAAATTATATATTTTTGTTTATTACTCACAAATGTCATGGATTGGTAATTTTACCTTATTAAGCACTAATTCCCTGTTTATTCCACTTAATTCTAAATTAAATACAAATTTGGCTGGACTTTTTACTAACTAAAATTACATATGATCCTAATATCTATCATATTCTACTCTAAAATTTAGAAATGCTGGAAAACACAGGCTAGTGGTGAGCCAGACTTGCTCTTGCATTACTTCTGTAAACCATATACACATTAGGTCAATTAGACAATGTTTGGACATTTATGTAGAAAATATAACAGTAAAAATTTTTGTGTTTTGATAATGGAACAGGAAAATAATATTAACTGCAGAATAACATTATATTACCTTTGTCAGGGTGTTTACAGCGCACTATTCTACTTAGTGAAGGGGAAGTGAAAGTTTGATTTACATGACTACAGAATAATTCCACAGGGAAAAATTGTGTTTAAGAAACATGATTCATTTAAAAATGTTTTGGGAGTAAATGGAGGAGGTGGAACAAGGTGGCTGAATAGAAGAAGCCTCCACTGATTTTCTGCCTGAAGGAATACCAAATTTAACAACTTTTCACACAAAAAAGCACCTTCAGAAGAATCAAAAATCAAGTGAAGGATCATAGTACCTGGTTTTAACTTCATATCACAGAAAGAGGCATTGAAGAGGCTAGGAAAGACAGTCTTAATTGCCAATGCTATCCCTCCCCCATCCCCTGGCAGCAGACACATGGCACAGGGAGAGAATCTATGCGCTTGCATGAGGGAAGCACAGTGATTGAAGGATTTTGCATGGGAACTCATTGCTGCCCTGTCACAATCAAAAGCAGCAGTGGGCAAACAGCTGGCACCTAATGAGGGAGCATTTAGACAAGACCCAGCCAGAGGGGAGTTGCCCATTTTAGTTCTGGCAAGCCTTTCTCCTGTGGGCCAAAGTGCTGTGGGGTCCTAAATAAACTTGAAAGGCAATCTAAGCCACAAGGACTGCAACTCCTGGGTAAGTCCTGACCCTGGGCTCCGAGCCAGTAGACTTGGAGAAACATGCAACCTAGTGAGGCCAGCCAGGGTGGCTCAGGGAGTCCTTGTGCCACTCCTCCTTCAACCCCAGAAAGCACAGCTCCCATCTGTGGGAAAGAATTCATTCCCCCACCTGAGGGGAAGGAAGAGTGAAGATGATTTTGTCTTGCAACTTGGATACCAGCTCAGCCATAGTAGGATAGGGCACCAGGCAGAGGTGCCCTATCCTATGGCCCTCATTCCAGGCCCTAGCTCATGGACAAAGTTTCTGGAAAAACTCTGGGCCAAAAGGGAACCCACTGCCTTGAAGGGAAGAACCCAGTCCTAACAGCATTCATCATCTGCCAACTAATGAGCTCTTGGGCCCTGAGTAAACAGCAGTGATAGCCACATCATAGTACTCGCCATGGACCTTGGGTGAGACCCTGAGCAATACTGGCTTCAGGAGTGACACAGCACATTCTTAGCTGTGGTGGCTACAGGCAGATATTCCTTCTGCCTGAGGAAAGGATAGGGAAGAGTAACTGAGACTTTGGTCTTGCAGCTTAGGTACCAGCTCAGCCAGAGTGGAGTAGTACACCAAGTGGGCTATTTGGGTCCTTAATTCCAGGCCTTGACACTTGGATGGAATTTGTGGACCTGCCCTTGGACACAGGAGAGTCCACTCCCCTGAAGAGAGAGTCCCAGACCTGATAGCATTCACCACAAGCTGACTGAAGAACCCTTGGGCCTTGAGTGAACATAGGTGGTAGCCAAGTGGAACTTGCTGTGGGCCTGCAGTGATGGTGTCCACAGGGAGAGGCTACTCTGCTTGTAGAAAGGGGGAAAAAGAGTGGAAAGGACTTTGTCTTGTTCCTTGGGTGCCAGCTCAGTGCAGTAGATAGAACACTAGGTAGATTCCTAAGGCTTCTGACTCTAGGCCCTGGCTCTTAGCATCTCTAGACTCACTTGGGGCCAGGGAACTTGCCTCCCTGAAGGCTGGCTGACTTTACCACTTTACCAGCTGCTGGTTGTAAAGCCTTAGGCAGCAGCCAGGTAATGGTTACTGAGGGCCTTGGGCAAGAACCAGTGCTGTGCTGGTTTCAGCTATGATCCAGGACACTCCTAGTGGTGGTGGACACCAGGGTGTTTGTATCACAACTCCCCTAGCTCCAGGCAGTTTAGCACAGAGAGAGACTACATTTGTTTGGGAGAAAGTGAGGGAAGATAAAAGAGTCTCTGCTTGGTAATACGGAGAATTCTTCTGGATCTTATCCAAGACGATCAAGGTGATATGTCTATGAATCTGCAACAGCCACAGTGTTACTGGGCTTGGGGTACCCCTAATGCAGATACAGCTGCAGTAATCAAAAACCTAAATCAAAGCACACAAGTCCCTCTGAATACCTAAAAAGCCTTCCCAAGAAGGCGGGGTAGAAACAAGCCCAGACTGCAAAGACCATAATCAATACCTAACTCCAATGCCCAGATGAACATCCACAACCATAAAGACCATCCAGCAACATGACCTCACCAAACGAAATAGATAAGGCACCATAGAACAATCCCAGAGAAACAGAGATATATTACCTTTAAGACAGAGAATTCAAGATAGCTGTTTTAAGGGAAACACAATGAAATTCAAGATAACACAGAGAAGGAACTCAGAATCATATCAGATAAATTTAGCATTGAGATCAAACTAAAAAGAATCAAACAAATTCTGGAGCTAAACAATGCAATTGTAATATTGAAGAAATCATCAGACTCTCTTAATAAGTAGAATTGATAGAGCAGAAGAAAGAATTAGTGAGCTTGAAAATAGACTATTTGAAAATACACAGTAAGAGGAGACAAAAGAAAAAAGAATAAAAAGAAAGAAGCATGCTTGCAAGATCTAGAAAATAACTTCTAAAGGACAAATATAAGAGTTATTTTAAAGCCTTAAAGAGGAGGTAGAGGGAGAGATAGGGTAGAAAGTTTATTCAAGGGAATAATAGCAGAGAACTTCCCAAACCTGGAGAGACATGCCAGTATTCAAGTACTAGAAGGTTATAGACCACCAAGCAGATTTATTCCAAAGATTACCTCAAGACATTTAATAATTACTCACAGAAGTCAAGGTTGAAGAATATTTACAAAAAGTAGCAAGAGAGAAAAAAGCAAAAAACAAAAAAACAAGTAACATACAATGAAGCTCCAATATGTCTGGCAACAGACTTTTCAGTGGAAACCTTACAGGCCAAGAGAGAGTATCATGACAAATTTAAACTGCTGAAGGAAAAAAAATTTACCCTAGAATAGTATTTCCTGTGAAAATATCCTTTCAACATGAAATAGAAATAGACTTTCCCAGAAAAACAAAAACTGAGACATTTCATCAACATTAGACATATCCTACAAAAGTTACTAAAGGGAATGCTTCAGTGATAAAGAAAAGGACATTAATGAGCAATAAGAAATAAGGTAAAAGTACAAAACTCACTGGTAATAGTAAGTACACAGGAAAACAAATTATAACACTGTAATTGTGATGCGCAGACTACTCATATTTTAAGTAAAAAGAATAAGAGAACTGATCAAAATAATAACTACAACAACTTTTCAAGATGTACACAGATTGATAAGATATAAATGAAACAACAAAAAGCTAAAAATCAGGGAGACAAAGTTAAAATATAAGTTGTTTGTTGTCTTTTTGCTTGTTAGTTTATGTAATTAGTGTTAAGTTGTCATCAGTTTAAAACAATGGGTTACAAGTCATTATTTGCAAGCATCATGGTAACCTCAAATCAGAAAATGTACAACAGATACATAAAATATAAAAAGTAAGAAATTAAAATATACCATCAGAGAAAATCACCTTCACTAAAAGGGAGACAGGAAGAAAGGAAAAAAGGAAGAGAAGACAGAAACAGAAAACAAACAACCAGAAGACAAACAACCAGAAAACAAATAACAAAATGACAAGAGTAAGTCCTTACCTAAAATGACATTTAATGTAAATAGACTGAATTCTCCAATCAAAAAACATAGAGTGGCTGAATGAATTTTAAAAAAAACAAGGCCCATGATCTATTGTCTACAAGAAACACACTTCATCTATAAAGATACACAAACTGAAAAGAAAGGGATCGAAAAAGATATCCCATGTCAATGGAAAACAAAAAAGCACAGGGGCCACAATACTTACATAAGACCAAATAGATTTCAAAACAAAAACTATAAGAAGAGACAAAGAAGGTCACTATATAATGATAGAGGGGTCAATTCAGCAACAGGATATAACAATTTAAGATACATACATACACAACACTGGAGCACCCAGATTTATAAAGTAAAATTCTCAGAGCTAAAGAGAGAGATGCAATAATAACTAGAGACTTCAACTCCCCAATGCAATAATAATCCCAATGCAATAATAACTAGAGACTTCAACCACTCACTTTCAGCACTGGACAGATCTTCCAGACACAAAATTAACAAAGAAACATCGAACTTCTTCTGCACTATAGAACAAATGGACCTAAGAGATATTTATAGAACATTTCACCCAATGGCTACAGAATACACACTTTTCTTCTTAGCACATGGATCATTATACTTCTGGCTGCAAAACAAGTCCTTACAAATTCAATACAATTAAAATTATATCACATATCTTCTCTAACCATGATGGAATAAAACTAGAAATTAATGACAAAAGAAATTTTGGAAACTGTACAAACAACTTGAAATTAAGCAATATGCTCCTGAGTGACCAGTAGACCAATGAAGACATAAAGAAGAAAACTGAGAAATTTCTTAAAACAGATAATAATGGAAACACAATATACCAAAATCTTGGGGACAAAGCAAAAGCAGCACTAAGAGGGAAGTTAATAGTACAAGCACCTACATCAAAAATGTAGAAAAATTTTAAATAAACCATCTAATGATGCATCTTAAAGAACTAGAAAAACAGGAGAGCAAACCAAAACCACAATTTCTAGAATAAAATAAATAATAAAGATCAGAGCAGAAATAAATAAAATTGAAATAAAGAATACAACACAAAAGATTAATAAAATAAAAAGTTGTTTTTCTGAAAAGTTGACAAACCATTAGCGAGACTAACAAAAATAGTGAGAAGACATGAATAAAATCAGAGTTCAAAAAGGAAGATGTTACAACCAATACCACAAAAATTAAAAGGATCATTAGAGACTATATTAGCAACGGTTTGTGAATAAATTGGAAAACCTACAGGAAATGGCTAAATTTCTAGACACATGCAACCTACCAAGATTGCACCTTGAAAAAATCCAAAACCTGAAGAGACTAATAACAAGTAATAAGATCGAAGCCATAGTAGAAAAATTATCCCAGCAAAGAAAGTCCAGGACTTGATGGCTTCACTGCTAATTTTTACCACACATTTAAAGAACTGACACCAATCCTACCCAAACTATTCCAAAACATGAAGGAGGTGGGAATACTTTCAATATTAGTATCCAATATTAGTGGTAATAGGCCAGTATCACCCTAATACTAAAACCAAAGACGTATCATAAAAAGAAAACTACAGGCCAATATCCCTGATGAAAATTGATACAAAAATCCTCAATATAACACTAGCTCTAAATTCAACAATACATTGAAAAGATTGCTCATCATGACCAAGTGGGGTTTATCCCAGGGATGCAAGTATGGTTCAACATATGGAAATTAATCAATGTGATATATCATATCAATGAAATGAATGACAAAAATCATATGCTCATTTGAATTGATGCTGAAAAAGCATTTGCTAAAATTCAACATCCGTCATGATAAAATCCCTCAAAAAACTGGGGAAAGAAGGAACATATCTCAACATAATAAAAGTCACATATGGCAGACCCACAGCTAGCATCATACCGAATGGGGAAAAACTGAAAGCCTTTCCTCTAAGATCAGGAATATGACAATAATGCCCACTTTCAACAGTGTTATTAAACATAATACTGGAAGCTCTACTTAGAGCAATCGGATAAGAAGGAGAAATAAAGGGCAGGCAAATTGGAAAGGAAGAAGCCAAATTATCCTTCTTTGTAAATAATATGATTTTATATTTAGAAAAATCTAAAGAATCTTCTTCTTTGTAAATGCTATGAGCTTATATTTAGAAAAATCTAAAGAATCCACCAAAAAACTATTAGAACTGATAAACAAATTCAGTAAAGTTGCAGGATACAAAATCAACACACAAAAATCAAAAGCATTACTATATGCCACCTGAAAACAATTTGAAAAAGACATAAAGAAAGTAATGCCTTTATAATAGTTACAAATATAACAACATACATAGACATAAACTTAAATAAGTATATATCTATAATAAAAACTATAAAATACTGATAACAGACATTGAAAATGAAAAAATATTTTATTTTCATGGATTGGAAAAATCAATATTGTTAAAATGTCCATACTACCCAAAGCAATCTATAGATTCAATGAAATCCCTATCACAGTACCAATGACATTCTTCACTGATAGAAAACAATAATGCCAAAATGTATATACAAACCAGAAAAGACTCAGAATAGCCAAAGCTATCTTGAACAAGAAGAATACAATATGACTGAAGGAATCACATTACCTGACATCAAATTATACTATAGGGCAATACTAATCAAAACAGCTTGGTACCGGCATAAAAAACAGACACATGGAGCAGTGGAACAGAATAGAGAACCCAGAAACAAATCTATACTTCTACAGTGTACCAATTTTCAACAAAAATGCCAAGAACATACCTTGGGGAAAGAATAGTCTTTTCAAAAAATGGTGCTAGAAACACTGGATGGAAAAATATTGAGGAAGTCTCCAGGATATTAGACTGGGCAAAGATTTTTTGAGAAACATCTCACAAGCACAGGCAACTGAATCAAAAATGGACAATTGGGTTGCATCAAATTAAAAAGCTTCTGCACAACAAAGGAAACACTCAGCACAGTAAAGATACAACTAATAGAATGGGAAAACATATTTGCAAACTATCCATCTGACAAAGGATTAATAACAAGAATATATAAGGAGCTCAAAAAACTCTACAGGAAAAAAATCTAATAATCGGATTTAAAAATGGGCAAAATATCTGAATAGATAATTCTCAAAAGAAGACACACAAATGGCAAACAGGTATGTTGAAAAGTGCTCAACATCACTGATTATCAGACAAAATGCAAATCAAAACCACAATGACATAGCATCTCACTCCATTTAAAATGGCTTTTATCCAAAGACAAGCAATAACAAATGGTGGCAAGGATGAGGACCAAATGGAACCCTCATACACTCTTGGTGGGAATGTAAATTAGTGCAATCAATATGGGGAACAATTTGGAGGTTCCTCAAAAAATTAAAAATGAACTACCATATGATCTGAGAGTCCCACTGGTAGGTATATACCCAAAAGGATGGAAATCAATATATCAAAGAGATATGTATACTCCTACGTTTCTTGCAGCACTATTCACAATAGCCAAGATTTGGAAATAAACTAAGTGTGCATCAAAAGACTAATGTAGAAAGAAAATGTGATACATATCTACAATGGAGTACTATGTAACCATAAACAAATGTGGTACATATATACCATTGAGTACTGTGTAGCCATAAAAAAAGAAAAGAATGAGATCCTGTTGTGTGCAACAACATGAGTAGAACTAGAGGTCATCACGACAAGTGGAATTAGCCAGGCACAGAAAGACCATCTTTGCATGTTCTCACTTATTTGTGGAAGCCAAAAGTTAAAACAATTAAACTCATGGAAATAGGGTCCAGATTGATGGTTACCAGAGGCTGAGAAGAGTAGCAGAGTGGTGAGGAGGGAAGAAGCGAGGATGCTAAATGGGTTAAAAAGCAGAATGAATAACATCTAGTATTTGATAGCACAAGTTGACTAGTCAACACTCATTTATTGTACATTTTAAAATAACTAAAAAACTATATTTAGATTTTTTGTAACACAAAGAACAATACATGCTTGAGATAATGGATACCCCATTTACCCTGATGTGATTATTATGCTTTGTATCTTTGTATCAAAATATCTCATAAACCCATAAATATATAAACCTACAATGTAGCCACAAACATTAAAAATGAAAACTTTTATTTAAAAAGTAATGTGAATGGACAAAAACTGGAAGCATTCCCTTTCAAAACTGGCACAAGAAAGGGATGCCCTCTCTCACCACTCCTATTCAACATAGTGTTGGAAGTTCTGGCCAGGGCAATCAGGCAGGAGAAAGAAATAAAGGGCATTCAATTAGAAAAAGAGGAAGTCAAATTGTCTCTGTTTGCAGATGACATGATTGTATATCTAGAAAACCCCATCATCTCAGCGCAAAATCTCCTTAAGCTGATAAGCAACTTCAGCAAAGTCTCAAGATACAAAATCAATGTGCAAAAATCACAAGCATTCTTATACACCAATAACAGACAGAGAGCCAAATCATGAGTGAACTCCCATTCACAATTGCTTCAAAAAGAATAAAATACCTAGGAATACAACTTACAAGAGATGTGAAGGACCTCTTCAAGGAGAACTACAAACCACTGCTCAATAAAATAAAAGAGGATACAAACAAATGGAAGAACACTCCATGCTCATGGGTAGGAAGAATCAATATCGTGAAAATGGCCATACTGCCCAAGGTAATTTAAGGATTCAATGCCATCCCCATCAAGCTACCAATGACTTTCTTCACAGAATTGGAAAAAACTACTTTAAAGTTCATATGGAATCAAAAAAGAGCCCGCATTGCCAAGTCAATCCTAAGCCAAAAGAAGAAAGCTGAAGGCATCACACTACCTGACTTCAAACTATACAGTAGTTTGGCTACAGTAACCAAAACTGCATGGTACTGGTACCAAAACAGAGATATAGACCAATGGAACAGAACAGAGCCTTCAGAAATAATGCCGCATATCTACAACTATCTGATCTTTGACAAATCTGACAAAAACAAGCAATGGGGAAAGGATTCCCTATTTAATAAATGGTGCTGGGAAAACTGGCTAGCCATATGGAGAAAGCTGAAACTGGATCCCTTCCTTACACCTTATACAAAAATTAATTAAAGATGGATTAAAGACTTACATGTTAGACCTACAACCATAAAAACCCTAGAAGAAAACCTAGGCAATACCATTCAGGACATAGGCATGGGCAAGGACTTCATGTCTAAAACACCAAAAGCAATGGCAACAAAAGCCAAAATTGACAAATGGGATCTAATTAAACCAAAGAGCTTCTGCACAGCAAAAGAAACCACCATCAGAGTGAACAGGCAACCTACAGAATGGGAGAAAATTTTTGCAACCTACTCATCTGACAAAGGGCTAATATCCAGAATCTACAATGAACTCAAACAAATTTACAAGAAAAAAACAAACAACCCCATCAAAAAGTGGGCGAAGGATATGAACAGACACTTCTCAAAAGAAGATATTTATGCAGCCAAAAAACACATGAAAAAATGCTCATCATCACTGGCCATCAGAGAAATGCAAATCAAAACCACAGTGAGATACCATCTCACACCAGTTAGAATGGCAATCATTAAAAAAGTCAGGAAACAACAGGTGCTGGAGAGGATGTGGAGGAATAGGAACACTTTTACACTGTTGGTGGGACTGTAAACTAGTTCAACCATTGTGGAAGTCAGTGTGGTGATTCCTCAGGGATCTAGAACTAGAAATACCATTTGACTCAGCCATCCCATTACTGGGTATATACCCAAAGGATTATAAATCATGCTGCTATAAAGACACATGCACACGTATGTTTATTGCGACACTATTCACAATAGCAAAGACTTGGAACCAACCCAAATGTCCATCAAAGATAGACTGGATTAAGAAAATGTGGCACATATACACAATGGAATACTATGCAGCCGTAAAAAATGATGAGTTCATGTCCTTTGTAGGGACATGGATGAAGCTGGAAACCATCATTCTCAGCAAACTATCACAAGGACAAAAAACCAAACACCGCATGTTCTCACTCATAGGTGGGAATTGAACAATGAGAACACATGGACACAGGAAGGGGAACAGCCACATACTGGGGACTGTTGTGGGGTGGGGGGAGGGGGGGGATAGCATTAGGAGATACACCTAATGCTAAATGACGAGTTAATGGGTGCAGCACACCAACATGGCACATGTATACATTATGTAACAAACCTGCACATTGTGCACATATATCCTAAAACTTAAAGTATAATAATAAAAAAAGGAAATCACATACAAAAGAAAAAAAAATAAAAAATAAAAAGCCTTAAAATTTTCTGTTGTGTGTAGATCCACAATATTTGCTGAAATTTCAAATCAGATTCACAAAGATGTAGTCTAAACTTTAGCACAAAACAAGCTGTTATTAAGCAGAAACTCAAAGTACTTCATGTTTCAAGAAAGTGAAAATATACAATACAGTTCAAGAATAGCCTGGCACAAAATAGTGATTAAATAGGTTTAGTTATTTAGAATAAATTATTCCAATCTAAACATGAGATTTGGCTTACTGGTTTATATGTTAAATCTGATCTGTTATTCTACTACTAAAACTATTAGGCAAAAAGCCTGAAGAAAATGTTCTTGTGAGCATTTTCTGTGTATAGCATTTTTATTCAAAATTTTTCCAGCCAAAATTTGAAAAACCTTTAAATATTTTAGGAGAACTCAAAGATTAAAATGTTTAGAGCAAGGTAAAACTAGAGCATTGAGTATTATGTAACATACTTGTTAGCCATTTGTATGTCTTCTTTTGAGGATATACTCAATGTAAGTTTTCCTTAATATTTATATATTGAGAAATGTTCTCAGAATATTTTATTAAGCATAAGGATAAAGCTTCGCCTGGGGAAAATATTAGCTGCCAATGTTGTGAACTGAAAGATGTATTCACTTAAAAGATACAGTGGCCGGGTGCGGTGGCTCATGCCTGTAATCCCAGGATGTTGGGAGGCCGAGGAGGGTGGATCACCTGAGGTCAGGAGTTCAAGGCCAGCCTGGCCAACATGGTGAAACCCTGTCTCTACTAAACATACAAAAATTAACCAGGTGTGGTGGCAGGCGCCTGTAATCCCAGCTACTCGGGAGGCTGAGGCAGGAGAATCGCTTGAACCCGGGAGGTGGAGATTGCAGTGAGCCAAGATCATGCCATTGCACTCCAGCCTTGGGGACAAGAGTGAGACTTCGCCTCAAAAAAAGAAAAGATAAATACAAAATTATAATTTTTTCCTGGTACAAAATTTTATTCTCAACCTAAATGAATAAACTGATACTTTGTGTGTTTCATGCATATGAATAATAGCTTAAAAGTCTAGAGTAGTTTCTCTTTTATTCTCTTTATACCTACACTACTCTTAATTTTAATATTAA
The DNA here is from genome assembly GCF_029281585.2 of Gorilla gorilla gorilla. Classification (NCBI taxonomy): domain Eukaryota; kingdom Metazoa; phylum Chordata; class Mammalia; order Primates; family Hominidae; genus Gorilla; species Gorilla gorilla. The sequence continues at coordinate 63,636,153 of NC_073239.2, forward strand.
ATAATGGAAATGATAATTCAGTGAATATAATATTTCAATACACTTTTTGCCTCATAAATGAACTTCTAATATTAATTTTTTCTGCCTGGTACACCTCTGGAAACCACTGTACTCACTACTGTCCTGATATCAACATTTAACTCCCATATACAAGCAGCAACATGCAATCTTTGTCTTTCTGTATCTGGCATATTTAGTTTAACATAAAGACCTCCAGTTCCATCCATGTTGCTGCAACTTACAAGACTTCATTCACTTTTATGGCTGAATAGTACTCCATTGTGTGTACATACCATATTTTCCTTATCTATTTGTCTGTTGATGTACACTTAGGTTGATTCCATATCTTGGCTATTGTGAACAGCGCAGCAATAAACATGAAAGTGCAGATAATCTCTTCAATATATTGAGTTCCTTTCTTTTGTATATATATATACCCAGCAGTGGGATTGCTGGATTGCATAGTAGTTTCATTTTAGTTTTTTGAAGCAGCTCTATACTGTTTTCCATTGTTTACATTTCACTAACAGTTCTTAAGTGTTCCATTTATTTGCATCCTTGCCAACATCTATGACTTTCTGTCTTTTTGATAAAAAACATTTCAACTGGGGTGAGATTATTCCTTACTGTGGTTTTGATTAGCATTTCCCTGTTGTTGAGTATTACGTCATACACCTGTGATACATTTGTATGTCTTCTTTCAAGGCATACCTATTCAGATCTTTTGCCCACTTTAAATTGGATTATTTATTTTTTGCTTTTGAGTTGTTTGATTTCCTTATATATTCTGGTTATTGATTCTTTGTCAGTTGAATAGTATACAAATATTTTTTCCCATTCTGTAGGTTGTCTCTTCACTTTTTTGATTGTTTCCTTTGCTGTATAGGTTTCTACTTTGATGTGATCCCATTTGTTCATTTTTTGCATTGGTTGCTTTGAGGTCTTACTTGAGAAATATTTGTCCAGACCCATGTCCTGCATTTTCCCAGTGTTTTCTTCTAGTAGTGTCATTGTTTGATATCTTTCATTTATGTCTTTAAACCACTTTGATTTGATTTTTGTATATAGTGAGAGATGGGAATCTGGTTTTATTCTCCTACAAGTTGATATCAAGTTTTCTCAGCACCACTTATGAAGAAACTGTCCTTTTCCTAATGTATGTTCTTGGCACCTATTTTAAAAATGAGTTGTCTTTAATGCTTGGATTTATTTCTGGGTTCTCTATTCAGTTCAGTAACATTCTCGATTGACTACTATAGCTATGTAATGTATTTTGAAGTTGAGTAGTGTGATACTTCCAGTTTTGTTCTTCTAACTCAGGATTACTTCGGTTATTTGTGGTCTTTTTTAGATTCCATACATGTTAGAATTTTTTTTCTATTTCTTTAAAGTATATCATTGGTATTTTGATAGGGATTGCATTAGATCTGTACATAGTTTTGGGTAGTATCATTATATTAACAATATTAAGTTTTCCAATCCATGAACATGAGATATCTTTATATTTTTGGTATCTTCTTCCGTTTTTCTCATAATGTTTTATCGATATTCATTGTAGAGCTCTTTCTCTTCTTTAGTTGATTCCTAGGTTTTTCTTTTTTGGGGTGGTAACTTCTGTAAATGAGATTGCTTTCTTGATCCCTTCTTCAGATGATCTCGATTGGTATATGTAAGTGCTACTGAATTTTTGGATGTTGATTTTGTATCCTGCAACTTGCCTAAATTTATTTATCATTTCTAACAAGTTTTTTTTTTTTTGGTGGAGTCTTTAGGTTTTTCTAAGTATAATATCCTGTAATCTGCAAAAAAAAAAAAAAAAAAAAAGAGGCTAATTTGAATTCTTCCTTCCGGTTTGGATGCCCTTTATTTCTACGTTTTACCTAGCTGCTAAGCCTAGGACTTCTGGTACTATGTTAAATAAAAATGATGAAAGTGAGCATCCTTGTCTTGTATAGATCTTAGAGAAAAGGCTTTTAAATTTTCCCTGTTCAGTATGATGTTCGCTGTGAGTTTGTCATATACAGCCTTAATCATGTTGAGGTATGCTACTTCTATACCAAGCTGGTTAAAAGGTTTACCGTGAAGGGATGTTGAATGTTATCAAATGCTATTTAAAGTATCTATTAAAATAATCATATGGTTTTTCTCCTTCATTATGTTAATTTCACATATCATGTTTATTGGTTTGAGTATGTTGAACCATTCTTCCATTCCTGAGATGAATCCCACTTGATCATGGTGAATAACTTTTTTTTGTACAAATTTATGTAGTACAGGAGAAATTTTGTTACATGTATATAATGTGTAAGTGATGAAGTCAGAGTACTTAGGGTGTCCATCACCCTAGTGTAATACATTTTTGTTAAGTGTATTCACCATACTCTGCTATCAAACACTGAATTTATTCCTTCTATCTTACTGAATGTTTGTACCTTTCTTCCCAGTTTTATTCATTTTCCTCTCTCCTCCACACTCTTCCCAGCCTCTGTTATCCATCCCTTCACTCCCCACCTCCATGTAATCAAACATTTTGGTTCCCACATGTGGGAGAACATGTAATAGTTGTCTTTTTATGCCCTGCTTATTGCATGTATGATCATGACCTCTAGTTCCATATATATTGCTGCAAATAGTATGATTTCATTTTTTCTTATGGCTGAATAATATTCTATTGCATATACATACAATATATTTTTTGGCATTCATCTGTTGATCAACACTTAGGTTTATTCCATATCTTTGCTATTGTAAATAGTGTTGCAATAAACATGCAAGTGCAGGTATCCCTTTTATATATTAATTGATATTCCTTTGTGTAGACACCCAATAATGGGACTGCTGGATTTAATGGTAGTTTCATTTTTAGTTTTTTGATAAATCTCCATAATGTTTTCTCTAGTGAATGTACTGGTTTACATTCCTACAAACAGTGTATGAGAGTTCCCTTTTCTCTGCATCATTGCCAAATGTGGGGGTTCATTCAGGCTGGTGGGAAAAAATTTAGTTATAATAGCCACACACCCTCTTGGAAAGCCTGAGAGTTTCCATAACTTCAGTCATAAATCTGGCTGAAGGAAGCCTAGTCTTCTTACCTTTAGTTAAATAAATTAGAGTAGAAATAAAGGAATGTGGGGAGTTTATCTAAATAACTTGTTTACTCATGCGGTCTTAAGACTAACCTTTGTTCTACCGTGGGTGTTTAATCGCTTTCTACTCGGGAAGTCCACAGTGTCAATTACCCTCTAGTGGTGTTGACTCAAGCCTTTGTCAATTAATCTTTACTGAATAAATGCGAGTCTCGCTGGCTGATTAGGGCCACGGCTGCAACTAAGTGGCCTGCATGCTCAGTCAAACTGTCAAAGCAGAATATCTGTGTGTCAGTGTTCTTTATTCATTCGTTGTTGGGTCAGGGTCTGCAGGACAGACCCCCACAGCCAAATATCTGTTATTTTTTGTCTTTTTAATAGTAGTCATTCTGCCCAAGGTGAAATGATATCTCATTGTGGTTTTGATTTGCCTTTCTCTAATGATTAGTGAGCCTTTTACCCTCATATACCTGTTGACCATTTGCATGTCTTCTTTTGGGAAATCTCTGTTAAAGTCATTTACCCACTCATTATGAGATATTATTTGTTTATGTATTTATTTATTTGAGTTCCTTGTACATTCTGGATATGAGTCCCCTGTCATATCCATAGGTTGTAAATAGTTTCTCCTATTCAACTGTGTCTCTTCACTCTGTGGATTTTTCCCTTTGCTGTGCAGAAGCCTTTTAGTTTAATATTGTCTCATTTGCCTATTTTTGTTTTTGTTGCTTGTACCTTTGAGTTCTTAGTCATAAATTCTTTGCCCAGATCAATGTCCAGGAGAGTTTTCCCTAGGTTTTCTTTCATTATTTTCAGAGATTCAAATCTTATATTTAAGTCTTTAATCCATATTGAGTTGCTTATTGTATATGGTGAAAAATAAGGTTGCAGTTTAATGCCTCTGCATGTGGCTATTCAATTTTCCCAGCACTATTTATTGAAGAGGGTGTTTTTTCCCTCAGTGTAAAGTTCTTGTTGGCTTTGTTTAAAATTGGGTGGCTATAAATATGTGACTTTATTGTTGGGTTCTCTATTCTGTTCCATTGCTCTATGTTTCTATTTTTATACCAATACTATGCTATTTTGGTTACTATAGTCTTGTAATACATTTTGAAGTCAGGTAATGTGATACCTCCAGCTTTTTTCTTTTTGTTCAGGGTTGTTTCGGCTATTCAGGGTTTTTTTTGTCCATACAAATGTTAGAATGCTTTTACTAATTAAGTGAAGAATGACATCTGTAGTTTGATAAGGATGGCTTTCAATCTGTAGGTTGCTTTAAGCAATATTGTCATTTTAACAATATTAATCTTTTTGATCTATGAGCATGGGATGTGTTTTCATTAGTTCGTGTCCTCTTCAATTTCTTTAATCAACGTTTTGTAGATTTCCCTGTGGAGGTGACCTCCTTGGTTAAATTGACTCCTACAGGTGTTTTTGTGTTTTGTTGCCTTTCTGATTTATTTCTCAGCTAGATCATTATTAATGTATAAGAAACGATAATGATTTTTGTATGTTGGTTTAGTATCCTGCAACTTTCCTAAATTCATTTATGAGATCTAAGAGTTTTTTGGTGAAGCCTTTAAATTTTTCTCAGCATAAGATCGTATCATCAGAAAAGAGCAACAATTTGACGTCCTTTTTTTTTTTGCAGTTTGGATGTCTTTTATTTTTTTCTCTTACCTGATTGCTCTGGCTAAGGCTTTCAAGTACTATGTTGGATAGGAGTGGTTAAAGTGGGAATCATTGTCTTGTTCCAGTTCTTAGGGAAAAGATTTGAACTTTTCCCCATTTAGTATATTGTTACTTGTGGGTTAGTCATATATAGCCTTTATTATTTTAAGGTATAATCCTTCTATGCCTAGTTTGTTGAAAGTTTATTTTCATGAAGGGATGTTGAATTTTATCAAGTGCTTTTCTGCATCTGCTGAAATAATAATATGGCTTTTGGTGATCTTTGACCTTGCACCTGGTTATCCATATCTTTCTTTAGATTTGAAAATTTCTGTGTTATTATTATTATTATTATTTGAGATGGAGTCTCGCTCTGTCGCCCAGGCTGGAGTGCAGTGGCACGATCTCAGCTCACTGCAACCTCTGCCTCTTGGGTTCAAGTGATTCTTCTGCCTCAGCCTCCCCAGTAGCTGGGATTACAGGCACCTGACATCATGCCCAGCTAATTTTTGTATTTTCATAGAGACGGGGTATCAAAATGTTGGCCAGGCTGGTCTCCAACTCCTGACCTCAGGTGATCTGCTCACCTCAGCCTCCCAAAGTGCTGGGATTCCAGGTGCGAGCCACCATGCCCGGCCTATTTTTTAGATAAGCTTTCTACCCTTGTCTCTTTCTCTGCTCTCTCTTTAAGGCTGATGATTATTATATTTGCCTTTTCTATGGTATTTTCTAGATCTCATACATGTTCTTTGTTCTTTTTTATTCTCTTATATTTTTTCTCTTCTGACTATGTATTTTCAAGTAGCCTGTGATTGAGCTCATTAATTCTTTCTTCTGCTTGATCAGTTCTGCTTTTGAGGCACTGTGATGCATTTTTCCCTTCATCAGTTGTATTTTTCAGCTCCAGGATTTTTGTTTGATTTATTTTAAAGTTATTTCCATCTTTAAAAACTTTCTCTGATAAATTTCTAAATTGCTTTTCTGTGTTTTCATGAAGTTCATTGAGCTTCCACAAAGCATCTGTTTTGTATTCCCTGTACGAGAGGTCACACATCTTTATCTCTCCAGGGTCTGTTGCTGGTGACTTACTGAGTCCATTTTCTGAGGTCATATTTCCCTTAATGTTATTGATTCTTATGGTTGTTCATTGATATCTGGGCATTGAAGAGTTAGGTATTTATTGTAGTCTGGCCTTGTTTGTATCTGTCCTTTTTCAGAAGGCTTTCCAAGAATTCAAATGGCCCCTAAGCCTGTGGTCATTGCAGCTGTTTCAGCACTAGAAGACACCCTAAGCCCAGTTACACTGTAACTCTCTTGCAGACTCCTAGATATGCAGTACTGATGGGGTTGAGAAAGATCAGGGGGAACTCCCTAGATTCCGAGGCAAAGTCCTCTATTACTTCCCTTTCTTTCACCAAAGTAGAAGAAGTGTTTCTCCATGCTGAGCTGCCTACACTTGGGGGAGGAGTAATGAAGGCATGCCTGTGGTCACCACAGCTGGCACTGTGACTGTGTTGGGTCATACCTTCAGTTCTTGGCCTGACTACTGCTGCTTCACTTACTCAGCTACTGTCTGACTGCCACTGATGCTTATTCAAGGCCCAAGGCTACTTTAGTCAGCCACTTGGGAAGCTTCTGGGACTCTGGTCTGTCCTGTGGGGTGCTGGATTCTAGAAGCATCCAGGGGCAATGGCCCGGAACCAGCTTCTCCAGGATTCTGCTCAGTGCTGTGTTTTACTATGTCAAGGCTGGTACCAGTTCCCAGGCAAAGTCCCCTGTAATCTTCATTCTCCATCACTGCCTGGAGTTGGGTGAGGGGTGACAAAGGCATCCCATCATTGCCATAGCTGGTGTCACACTGGGTCTCACCCCGAGTTCACAGCCTTTCAGACCAGGGCAGCACCAGGGTTCCCCAAGGGCTGTGGTTACTACTGCTTAGCTGCCACTGAAATTTATTCAGGGCTACAGACTACTCTAGTCAGCTAGTGGTGAAGCAGGTCAGAACTCAGCTTTCTCTTGCCAGTGCAGTGTATTTCCCTCTGGCCTAGCATAGGCCTAAATGTTTTGTCTGTGGAATCAAGGGCTGTGGAATTCTGCCCTGTGCTGTGTTCCACTGTGGTGGGAGTCAGCCCTGAATTCTAACGCAAAGTCTCACACTCAATTCCGTCTCCCACATGCAAGCACACAGATGCTCTCTCCTCTCTGTGCTGCCTGAGGTTGGGGAGAAGAGTAATATAAACAGTGTGACAATGTTTATTTTTTACCGTCTTTAATGAGTCTTATTACTGTGCTAAAACTAGGCATTGTGATCTCTCACCTGAATTTTTACTTCTGGTGGAGGTGTTTTCTTACATGAGTAGTTGTTCAGTTTGATGTTCCTGCATGGGGACAATTGCTGGAGGGCATTATTTTGCCATCCTACTCCGCTGAACCTTTAATTATTTGCATGTTCACGTTTGGCTACAATGGAAACATGAAACAGGTACCTATTTTATTGTTTGTTTTTAATTACGGTGGTGGTTGTTTTAATAGCTTACTATTTGTCATTTTGGCTAAGCATTCAACATATATTAACTCATGCAATTGTCAAAGTAAACCTACTAAATAGATTAATTTATTGTTCCCATTGAACAGATGAGATCATTGAGACTTAAGCAGCTCATCTAAGTTCACACAGCTTCTATATGGCAAAATTGGGATTTGAGTACGTCTAATTCAGAACCTGGGCTCTGATTATTTAGTGTAACTAAGAAATTATCTTACTGTTTCTTTACAAAAAGTATGCAGTTTACCATATTCTTATGTCTATAACCTTGTCTAAAAATGTAATATTTTATAATGCATCTGTTCATTTCTAATACACTCTTTTCTATATCCTTTAGAAGGATATGATACAAGACATCATCTAAAAACTACAATTAATTTAATATACCAATAATGTACATCTTATACTCATGCTCCCATTCTACCATTCTTAAATTAGGAAATAATTGTTTTTTAGAATATGATTATATTATGCAAGATTATTTTGCAGTCATCAGGCCCATCATTGAAGAGTGGTAAAACAAAAAAGTCCTGTAATTACACTGGTGTCACATCCTTGTTCTACCATTTACTTGACCATAGGGTCCTAGGAAAGTTAATTATCTGTTCTTTGCTTCTGATTCTGTGTTTATAAAATGAACAAAGCATTAACACTTTGTGGAACTGCAGTGCATTGATGATTAATGTATGTACAATATTTAGAATAATGACTAACAGAGAGTGCTCAGTTAATATTAGGTATTGTAATGAAAGTAATAGTAAGCAGTAAAATGTGTAAGGTGCTCAAGTCTTCTCCTCCCACCACTGGTCTCTATTCCTGTTTATGTCTTCCTTTAACTTATTATCTGTTTCCTATACATCTTGATGACGTTTGTTTTTCTGGAAATATATTATTTTACATTTTATTGCATTAAAAAAAGAGCTTGTTATTTTACAGCAGTTTTTTTTATTATTTCTGTTCTTTTGGCCAAGTGCACAAAGTACAAACTGAGTTACTTCCTAATCAATCACTCCAAGTATCTGGGTTTGGCATTGCATACTGGTTGGTAAATAGCTCTAACGATGTTCTCAGCAGTAGGATGGCTTTTTTAGCACAAGTTTCAGTTTTCACTAATATTCTGGTGGAACATTCTCTTTTATCATTTTGTCATTCTTCTGATGGAATCTCTTACACCAAGATATTTGAAAAATATATCAACTCAATTTTAGGATTACATTTTCATTACAAAAGGTAAGCTTTCTAAATGTTTCATTTCAAGCTTACAAATGATCACTTCTTTCCTTTTTACTCATAAAAAGGAAATCATTTCCTTCTCATTATAAAACAGCTTATACAATGTGAATTGATTCTAAATTTCTTCTTCCACAAAGGTAGGCAAAAAGAAATGTCTCCAGGGTATTTTCAAGTAACTCTATTCTCCATATTCATTTATTATTTCAGTGAATTAGTAAAGCAGAAAATCAAGTTTTGAAACTTAAAGAAAAAGCCTTTAAAAATTCTTAGAATCAGATTAAGAGGATACATCTCTGGAAAATTTCTAATTAATATATTTATTTCCATATAATCTTATTATAAACATTTAACTTTTTTATAAATAAACTTTGGAGCAATTATATTTATATAATTAAGAGAGAATATAAGAAATTATTTTATATATATTTATTTTTGACAAGGTATTTTTGGGTAGTTTCTGATCAAATATATTCACATAATTAAACTTACACCTTCCATTAAAATTTGGTGTTTTACAGAGACTTTTTTTTCCTCTGTCAAGCCTAATACCATATTCCTAGAAAAAGAGAGCTATTTATAAGAAAAGAGAAAAGCAAGTATTCCTATACCCTGCTCAAAATTGCTTCTTGAAATTTGCTAAGGATTACAAATTAGCTAGAGTACATAGCAAGTCATAGGCAAAAAATAAGATCATGATAGTCAATATGTAAAAACACAAACCCACACAAAGAATTTGGAAATAACATTTCCATTAAATGTAGACTCACCTAATCATCTAACTTGACCTTATACCTAATCATCTAATTTGATCTTAAAATCTGGGGTCTTACCATGTCTTTTGAAAACCTTATGATAGTTATTGATCCTCTCTCCAGAACTGTACATCCTGAAATCTATCTACTTAAGAAGTAAAGATTAAGAATACTCTCAGTTCTATCAACTAATCAAATAACTATGCTTTACTATCTCTAACTTTAGCAGTCTATACTCACAACCATTCTCAGAAAAACTGTGACTTTCTTAGAATTTGTGCTGTTTTAAATTTTTTCATATCTGTATCCCAACAACTAACAAAAATCTTTTATCAGTTTGATTTTCTCATCGGTATCATCTTATTCTACAGGATTTAAGACTGCAAAGTTGATAGAAAGGAAAGAGCCCATACTGTCCAATTATATAGTTTCATTGAGATACAGTAAACTTTGAGAGAAGTTCTATGAAAATAAATACTATAAGGTATAACAGAATAGTGTGGAACCATTTCTCTCTAAGGTTTTTAGATCATGGAGAAGCCTAATTCAAAAGGCTCAGAAATCATTCTTTAATGAGGCCCACCATTCTTGTCCTTTTTCCTAACCCTCCAGGATTAATTTTAGGGTTTTAGCAGCTTTTTAACAATTCCAAGAAATACAAAGAGTGCATTTTTCCTCTTCATAGTAGAGTCTGATCTCCCATCAGCAAGAAGCCTATCTCCTTACTGCAAAACAAAAATAGAAATTACCAAAGAGCTTGTTTATTTTTTTTTCAAAGGCCTGGCTACTTTCCTAGAATAATAGTTAATCCATTTATTTCCTCCTTTGATTCACTTTCTTCTCTATTTCCCCAAGCTGGCAAGAATAGATGAATATTTTTCCCTCCAGTAGGAACAAAATAAAATCAAACAAGTATGAAATCTCAATATGTCATTCTATCTCACTTGTTAAAGTGAATGGCTTTACCCATTGTGGCAGCTACTCTGGTTGCCCAGTCAATAGACACCCTCTGCCATTATTCTTCCTTGCTGGAAACACAGAGTAATTTTGTTTGAGTAGTCTTCTGCCATACAATCAGTCTCAGATGTGGTTATAATCCTCACCTACCTCTAGGCCCTAGAGTGAATGATGAATGTTCTAAGCTAATCATAAAAATCTTATTACTCTAGCCATTGGTTGGTTTATGTATGAATATTTGTCACATTCTTTGCCAATGAAATCAGATGGAAAGCTTCCTTCTTAGAAAGGTTTTCCTCACTAGATCATATAGACAGATAAGAAAAAAAAATGCCCAGTTCCCCATTGGATGATGTTGCATTTACATGTGATGACTGAAATTGTGGAGTCCTCATACGTAAATGTAGTAATACTTAGCATGACTGTCATGCTAAGTATGGCAAGACAGAAAGATGGACTAGGACATCACTAATTCCTGAAGTATTCATCTTGAAAGACCTTTCCTGTTATATAAGAAAACAAAGCTTATTCTTTAAGCCACTTTTACTAGGGTCTTCAGTTACAACTGGAAGAAACCTATTTGACAATCCAATTTTCTTATACAGGTATTTTTATAAACATATTTGTCTACCTATAATGAGCATTAAAATAGCAAAAATAAAATAAACTAACCCTCTTTAACAAATGGGAGTGTTACTATATGCAATAAAGTCATCTGGTATGTAGAACAAATTGTGCAGAGTTTCATTTTTCTTACCAGGAAACCAGATTGTTTTATTATCTGATAATACTTATCCATACAGCTTTAGTTAAGAATTCAAGCTAACAAAAATGTTGGTCCCATTGATGTGTTTACTTTTTCAAGGAAGTTGTGGTCACATTATTAGCTACTTTCCCTGATAATTACGTTTTTTGCTTTTACATAAAGATACACTGGATGATTGACTGATTGATCTTCAGACTACAATCATCAAACAGAACCTCCAGACCTCCATTTTCTATTTATCTATTTCCTAAAGAATCACCTTCCTTTCTGTTTTTAAAGACTCTCTTACCCTGCCAAGGATGTTATCTTAGAAACCTGTTGAGCAGTGGTAGGACAGGTTTCTATCCAGACACTGTTCTTGTTACGTATATCAGCACATGTTCTTATTAAACGTCTCAACAACTCTCATAAGCAAATGCCAGTGTTATATCCACCTCAGCTGTATGATGAATCACTTAGTAACACAGGTGAGACATATTCCATTCTTTCACAGGGCTATCACCTCCAATCTATACAACTTAATACTTCATTGAGAGAATAGTGCTTATGAAGGCTTGCCAAATATTACAAAAAATTCATATTTGACATACTTGTAAAATTTTACCTTGAATTTAACTAGTCTTCAGCTTCTCATTGATGGAATTGTTGCTAAGGTTTTGGTGGGGATGATATTCACTGATTATACCGTATTATTTTTATAGAGAACTACATAGAAAATGTCTTTTGGTTCCTGGTATCAGGAATTCTTATGCTTCTGTTAAAAAGAATGATTCACTTTTATCCGCTAAGTACTGTAAGAAATTACATATTTACTTCTTTGTGTCATTTTCTAAAAACATCAGAGGCCCATGTGACCCATATCTAGCAAAATTCATGGATCAATCTAACCTTTTGCTTTCTATTCTTGTTTTTTCTACTTTTAAAACATTTTTACCACCCTTACTTTCCTTTGCTATAATCTTCTCACTCACTAATTTGCCAGCTTCCACATATCCACCCCACTTCACTCATCAGAATGCTGAGGGTTTTACATTTAAGTTTCTCTTAAACTATTTTATTTCCAATAAAATCACCTTAGGACAGGTTGCTACAATCTCTCTTTTAAAGCTATGAGAGTTCGCCAAATTCCTTTTGGGCCCTCTCTAATTCATTCTGTTGACTGCTGGCAAATAATCTTTTCAACATGAAAATTTGATTGGGTACTTCTAAGACAAAACTTCTGCCAGAACAACACACACACACACACACACACACACACACACACACACACACACACACTCCTCAAATTCTTATTGCCTTATGTAAAACTGCCAAATCCTGGAGAATTATAAGACCAAGGGGAAACTATTTCCATTCTCTATGTTACTAGCCCAGACCATAAAAGAGAAACTTTCAACTTCCTGGGAGATGAAAAGGTGGTTTCTTCCCTTCCTTCTTTGTCCTTCCCATGCTCTTTACCATGGATGAAATGTTTATCTGATTGGAAAGATTGGAGAAGTGATTAAACATGTATATCTCACATATTCTGCACAGTTTCCTTGGTTCTGAAAACATCAAATAAATTGTGGATTCATGAGGAAGATGATGCATAGTTGGCAGGCAAGATTCTATTAGTTTCCTAGGGCTGCTATAAAAAAGTACCACAAAATGGGTGGCTCGAACCTACAGAAATATATTGCCTCACAATTCTGGAGGCTAGAAGTCTGAAGTCAAGGCTTTGGTGGGTCAATGCTCTCTCTGAAAACTGTGAGAGATAATTATTTCTTGCCTCTTTTTAAATTTTGGTGATGGCTGCGGAGTGTTCCTTGTCTCTCAACTGCATCATTCCAATCTCTACCTCTGTGGTCACATGGTGTTCTTCCTGTGGGTCTCTGTGTCTTCACATGGCATTCTCTTCTCTGTATCTTTCTTTTCTTCTTATAAGGACACCAGTCATATTGGATTCAGGGCCCACCCTACTCCAGTGTGACTTTATTTAATTAATTAACTACATTTGAAATAACATTTTTTCCAAGCAAATTCACATTGTAAGAGGTTGGACTTCAGCATGTCTTTTTGACTGACATGATTCAACCTGGTTAAAACAAGCTTTCTAATTGTTTTTATTTAAGGAGAAAGTTAATCTTATCTCTATTATATTTGTGCGCATGTTTCTCAACTGTTTCAACATTTTTGAATGAAGGAGTGTGATTAGCACATCAGGAGCAAACCTAAAGAAGCCCAAAAGTTATGTTTTGGTGCTGTGAAAGAAAAACAGACTCTCAGGACCACAGAATCACTAGGCAAAAGGGAAAGTTAAGCTTTGGTACTGGGTCACCAGTAGTCTTCCTTTTGTTTCCAAATAGATAGCTGGAATTTCACAACCCTGTGTCACAGCCTCGTTTCCTCTACTCCCTCTTTTCACATGTTTCCTTTCTCTTAAGTAGGATGTAGATATACTGAGCAGGAGGTGACAAATAATTCAATTTTTCCTCTACTCCCTCTTTGCACATGTAAAATGTAGATTTTCTGAGGCTAGTCAAAGCCTCACAAGAATGTAATCATCTGCCTCACTTGCTTACCCTCTTTCCCTTTTTCCCCCCTCCTGCTTGCTCTTTCCCCATTAAATACCAAAGTTCACAAATCCCCTTTCGGTAAATACCTAAGACACAGATGCTCCTGTGATTTTTGTGTTTCCCAAGCACTCCTCCAGCTTTGGGTAAATAAAACTCAAATCGGTTGACACTTGTGTCAGTCACTTTTTGGTTCACAGTGCTAACCACTCCAGAATTATCCCATAGAGCACATCTTTCTCTCTAATCTAGTTGCAGGATTATTTGATTCCTCAAACTCATCTTGTTTCTCCTTCACAAGCACTCCCTCATCTCCCCATTCATATTCTCCAGCAGCACAGTGCCTGGTACATACTATATGCTTTATTGATTGTAATACTTTCCCCATCTCTTTTCACCTAATGAAGTTGTCTTTATTTTTTACATCTTAGTGTAAGTATCTCTTCCTCAATAAACCATACAACTCCGAAGTCTGGTCAGATTCTCGTCTTATATACTCTGACACACAAGATCCCTTGTCTTAGGAACCATTATATGAATGTGTTAGTAGACACTAATCAGAATATTAACAAACTCCTGTTTTCTCCTCTACCCTGGAATGTTCATAAGTGATCTCTTTTTGATCACCATAATTAGCACCAATAACTACCAAAATCCCTCATACGCTCCAAGAAATATTTGCTGAGTATATAAATGTTGAGTTATTTATTTTGTTTGAAATACTTTTGTGCTGTTTTTTTTAAGTGGAATAAGCTGGAACAGAAGAAACAGTGAAAGAGAGAACCAAAGAACAAGAGAATGAACAAAAAATGAAAGATAAAAGGAAAAAAGGAAGGAGAATGGAAGGAGGGAGGAAGAGAGGAAGAGAGGAAAAGAGGGGCGGAGGGAAGGTAGAAGGCAGGAAGACAGGAAGGAAGGAAGGAAGGAAGGACGGAAGGAAGGAATGAAGGAAGGCAGGAAGGCAGGCAGGCAGGCAGGCAGACAGGCAAGCAGGAAGGTAAAACAAAAGAGAGAACTTACAAATAGATGGTGAGTCATAGCTTCATTCTCATTTTTAAAATATAAGAAAAATCTTGTGTATATGTTGTGTTGTCACATTTTGAATGCTTTTTCATGTTTGCTTTTACCACCTGCGTGTAACTACGAATTCTAGAGTTAACACATATGCTTGGCCTTTCAAAATATGTCAAACTTGCCCTTGGAAAGTACTTTTTGAGAATTTCCAGGATGTAGGTATGTGAGTTTTGGGGGAAAGCTGTTTCTTCAGACTCATGTATATAATTCTGTACATTCTGGAAGAGGACAATTTTTATGGCTGCTGTGATTTTATATATTTTATCAAGTGTGAATGTATTATATCCAATTGCAAAGTTACAAAGATTATATACATAAGTTTGCAAGAAGGAAACTATGGTATTTTTATTTAAGAAATTTGATATAAAATATGTTTCACATTTAAACATCACATACATGACAAACACCCAAAGCTCTTTGATTAGCTGGTATATTTGCATATGTCATTATATCTGGTTCTTCTTTTTTTCCCCAAGCTAAAACTCTGTCATTATTTGAGACCCAGGTTAGAAAGATTAAGCCTTCCCTTGCTACTTCAGTTAGAAAATACATGCTGTGTAATTTGCACATAAATCTATAAAAATATTTTCATTTTAATCTAAATGGAGTTTTACATGTTTATATGATTGCTACTCCTAGTCTGGTTTTTAAAATGTCTGTCCATTCATTTCACTGTCCTGTATAAACTCTTCAATGTCTTCTCCTTGCATAATCAAATTAGGATTCCCTCTCTGGGACATCAAGAAAAATCTGTATTATCTTGTGTTTTCATACCTCTCCTGTGCCAACCGGAATCATTCATTACATTCAGTATGGCTTCTTTTTAGTCTTCAAACTACTAGGTCCACATTGCCTCAGAGCTTTGTTTCCTTGGTAGGTTCTTCTAACTAGAAAGCTCTTTCACAGGCTCTTACATGGCTTCTCTCCCTCTGCATGTATTAGGTTCTTAGTCCTAGCTAACCTTTACAGAGAAATCTACCTTACCAGTCTGTCTAGTATCCCTACCTCCTAGATCTCCAACAGACATCTGTTCATTGCTTTCATAAGATTTAAAACAATCTGAAGTTGTCTTGCTTATAGATTTTATGCATTGATTTTTTTAAATCTTCCTGAAGTAGAATACGATATCCATAAGGGCAGAGCTTTGTCTGCCCTGCTCACCGTTATACTCATACATGGTTCCATTATTGGAACTCTAAGCACGTGGGAGTGATTTATATCTTACTGCTCAAGGTCATCGCTAAGGTCTGATTTCAAAATTCAAAAAATTGCAACCTCAGGCATAAATGGTTTAAAAATATGTCCATATTTTTTGAAACTTCCTTCAAAAAATGGAGCTTAATTCCCTTACTTTTGAGTGTGAACTGGACATAATAACTTGGCTCCAATGAATAAAAAAGAAAAGTGTAAATGATAGCATCTTAGTTCATACAGGTTGCTATAATAAAGTATCAGAATGGGTGGCACATAAACAACAGAAACCTATTTCTACAGTTCCGGAGGTTGGGAAGTACAAGATAAAGGCACAGGAAGGTTCAGTGCCTGGTAAGGTCCTGCTTCCTGGTTCATAGATGGCCATCTTTTCATTATAACTGAACATGGCAGAAGGGGTGTGGGATCACTCTAGGGTTCCTTTTATAAAAATGATCCCATTTGAAACTGCCTTTGCAAAAATTATAACTGAGGAAATTATGAAAGTGAAAGATCAGACCTAACTGACTCCATCTCAATTCGAACATAAAACCTGTCCTTGTTCACTGCTGGGCATAGACTGAACTAACTTTGGGAAGGAATTCAGTTCATGGTTTCATTCTAAAATAAAATTGATGACAGCCTTTCCCCCAAAAAGACCTCCTTCTTGCCTGGGATCCAGTCTGCTTTTGCAGGACTAACAAATTAGCTACAAGTTTAGAAATTATGGTTTAGGGGTCATGCAACTTGTGGTTCCAAGAGTCTGAACCTCCCCAAATTGCTCCTGGGGATAACATCAGTATTGTAAAACCTAAGATCAGTGCTTGAGATATTTTGCAGACCCTGCACTGGATGGATCAGTTGACACCACCCAGACCAGTAATCTGTCTCAACCATTTTTGCCATCCTACCCAGGAACAGAAGACGGCAAGAAAACCTCACTTTGACCCACTATGATTCCATCTCCAACCTGACCAATCAGCACTCCCCTCTTCCCAAGCCCCTGCCTGCCAAATTATCTTTAAGAATTCGAATCTCTGACTGTTCCGGGAGGCTTATTTGAGTAATAATAAAACTCCAGTCTCCCACACAGCCAGCTCTGCATGAATTACTTTTTCTCCATTGCAATTCCCATCTTGATAAATTTGCTCTTTATAGGTAGCAGGCATGGTGAACCCATTGGGCTGTTATAAATTCATGAGGGCTGTACCCTCATGACCTAATCACCTCCCAAAGATCCCACCTCCAAATACCATCACATTAGTGATTAGGTTTTAACAGATGAATTTTGGGGTACACAACATTTAGCTTATAGTACATACTGTGGGACTTCTGAGACAACATCATAAAAGGAACTTCAACTTTTTGCTTGCACTCTCTCTCTCTCTCTCTCCCTCTCTCTCTCTCTTTCTCTGTTGTAGTTTGCTGTGGGAGAAATTAGTTGCCTTACTGTGGGAACACTTGAGCAGCCTATGGAAAGGCCATGTGGTGAGGAACTGAGGCATCTTGCCAAAGCCATATATGGGAGCTGCTGGGACTTAGAAAACAATACCCCCAAAGTAAAGCCTCAGAAGCATAAGATTTTCTCTGGTCTTCTTCTTCCCTCCTGCCTCTGAGCGGCACTCGCCCCTGAGCCTAGCCACGTAAATTAGAATCCATCTTCCCCAAGGCAGGTCATAGAAACCAGATCCCCTTTTCCCCAAAGCCAGCCATAAAACTTACAAATATTACTCTAACTTTCCTTCGGCCTTTCTGTGTAAAACTGGCCATACAAGAATTATCTGATCTTCTTTTTTGAGTGTAGGTTATGAGACCCCAATTCCAGAGAGTTCTACCCTATATCCAGAAGGAAGGAATGCATGCTCAGAGAGGCCAAGAAGTTTCTAGACAGACAGGCCTTGATGGGTTTCCCCACTCAGTCTATTAGCTTTGGATCATATTCTTTTTGTTCAATCATGTTTCTACATGCCTGGCCATACTTGGTTGAACTTAAGTATAAAAATGGACAATTTCTCCTCTATTTTGGGATCTTCATTCTGAAGGCTCTCATGTCACATATAATTATGACCAAATACATTTGCATGCCTTTTCTTTTATTAATCTGCCTCTTGTCAGTGATTTTCAGCAAATCTTCAGAGGGTGAAGGGGAAGTTTTCCTTTAGCACAGACAGAGACATTTTGGAAATAATTTCTCCAATCCCTATCAATATCCTGACTGCAACCACAACAGTGAATCTGAGCCATACAAACACAGCCAGAGGTTTGCCAGTCCCAATTCCTGACTCTCAACAGAAAATTTAGGATAATGAGTGTCTTTGATAGCACTTACTTTTTGTTTAAAATTTATGTAATATTTAACTAACATACTCTACTAGCTAAAATATTTTGTTACCATGATAAGTTCTCATTAACATTCTTGAATAAATGAATGAATTAGTTGATTTTCAAGCATTAATGGAGTAAAATATCCAATCATGAAGAACAGTGCTACAGCTAATTCATGTTTCAACTTCTGCTAAGCTCATGTTTCTGCTCAGCAGTTCTTACTTTGCCACTATACAACTGCCTCAGCTCCTTTCCTTTTCACACTAAGGCAACGAATGTGCCTCCTAATTAAGGAAAATAAAACAGCATTGTGGAGGAGGACACTTTTGTTACTTCTTTTTGTTGTTGTTGTTGCTGTTGTTAATGAATGGTTTCTGAATCCTTCCCGCTTGCTTTACAGAAAAATATTTCTTTCTCTTCTAGGTTTACCTTGCATTTTTGCAGGTGACTGTTTTTCCTTCTTTCTCTGGAGTCTAACATAATTCACTTATTTATTAATTTATCCATTTACTGCCCATAGGCTTTCTATTATAACACAGGATCTAAATTGGGTGCTTTGTTAGTAGGGATAAGTATTAGAATGTGGGGATAAACACCCAAACATAAGTTACAGTATAATGTAATAAGAACTGTAATAAAGCTATGGAACAAATTTTATGATGCAGCAGATGAGGTGGGGGGTAGAGTGTAAACCAAAGCATGACTTCATAGAGGTAAGCTTTGAAATATTAGGAAAAAATTATCAAGCATGTTAGCTGAAGAACGGCATTTATAAGACGACACAGAGGTCTGGAACTGGCCATAGAGGAGGTATATATTATAATTACAAGATGTGATTTCTTCTGTCTAGAATGCTCTGGACTCTCTCTACCTAGAAAATTCCTTTAAGTCTGTTATATCAGTAGTGTCAGTTATGAGTCTTCCAGGCACAGCTTGTGCATTTTTTTTTTTTTAATGTTCAAAAGAACATACTTCATTCTCCTGTAACTTTTCTCATAATGTGTATGCCTTCTGACTGGGAGATAATTCTGGGAAGAGGACATTTTTTCCCCACTAAAATAGTTCTTATTCCAACTCCTGGCACACAGCAGGAGATCAATAATTGTTTGTTGAATGAAAAAATATCTACCCACAGAGAAATATGGAATTAAATTAAATACTCAAACTAAGCCTCCAAGAATATTTCCTGGTATGTGGACATAATTGAAGAAGCATAAGTAGAATTTCATTTAGTTTGAAACCAACCCAATTTTCGCATAGAACTGAAGCTTGAGAAACTTAGACTTGTCTTATATGAGTTCCTTTATCAGTAAACCTACCATCAGGCCTCCCAGCTAGTATGGAGGAACCTAAACTTTCTGGATCACTGTATCTGGACAATGAGATGCACTTGCTGCCTGTTGACAAACTCCTCTTCTTTAATCTTTCCTAATTCCCTGCTGTGCTATGTAAACCCCTAACTTTAGTCATTTAGGAAAGGGACAGGTTTGACAGTTAAGCTGATGTTACCCACAATAAAGCCTTTCTTCCTTGGCAATACTCATCATCTCAGTGATTGGCTTTCTGTGCAGCGAGCAACTGGACCTAGGCTGAAACTTTGGCATTTAGCAACAATTCCAGTAATTATGTCCAAAGTCTACAATGCAAAGATAAAACTATTATATCAGAATTTTTAAAATACAGAAATGATCTTCTAGATTCAATTGTATCTAGATAAAGAAAACAGATGTTATAACCATAATTGAAGTCAACACAATGGGCATGAAGCTGACATGGAAATATATTTGTCTTAAAAATATATATGGCCTTTGAATTACTCTTAACATCCTCTTTTGAATAAAGGGAAAATGATAAACTTATATGCCAATATTTACAAACATGCTATTTGTCCCCTGTTTTAACTGCGTCATCTGTCATCATAATACTCAATAATTTTAGAGGTTGTTGTGTCCTTCCAACATATTAATTAGTACTTTTTAATGAAGCTGTATTATTTGGACCAGTTAATTAATTTTTATGTTTTTTCCAATGGCAAATTGCCTGGGAGATCAAGATATTTAATATATTTTACAGTTCTGTTACGAAGGGTTCCTAGGTAATGTGGAGAATTTGTAATATTTCGGTGGTATTCTCTACTCTTAGGGATCTAGTCAGAGATGAAAGTAAGCAAAAGAAAATAGCCACCAGGTGAAAAACGTTAAGACCAAAGTTGGAAAAATAAACACTGAGGCCATAGCCAATGCCTTTCTTTATATCACACTAATTGTTTAAATGAACTAGAAGGGAGACTTAGTTCACTCATTTATTTCTAACCATGAGGTTTGGTAGTAATCTTATCCATAGGCTGTATATTTGGATGATACCAGGCATGCAAATTTTAAGTATGTAATAAGTACCTTTTAGCCCATTATGAAATCATTCTGTAGCTAAACCACATTGAAATTTGGTCACCCATTAAACAAATCTGGACAAAATTGATATCTAAAATATTATTCTCTAGTCAATGTACTCTTACATTTTTCATTATGTCTCTATTTTTATTTAGCTTTTCTTTTTTTTTTTTTAAAGGTGGGTTATTTTATGTATTTATTTTTTTAACTCCACTCTGTATTTTAGCTAAGAGAAGCAGCTTTGGAACTTCTGAAGTATGTACATCTGTGCGGCCCCCAAGTATTACTTGTTTTAAATATTGTTTTAAAAGTCTAAGTTTATTATGGGTCAACTTGATTCTTTTTTTATTATTATTATATTTTAAGTTTTAGGATACATGTGCACAACGTGCAAGTTTGTTACATATGTATACATGTGCCATGTTGGTGTGCTGCACCCATTAACTTGTCATTTAGCATTAGGTATATCTCCTAATGCTATCCCTTCCCCCTCCCCCCACCCCACAGCAGTGCCCGGTGTGTAATGTTCCCCTTTCTGTGTCCACGTGTTTTCATTGTTCAATTCCCACCTACGAGTGAGAACAGGCGGTGTTTGGTTTTTTGTCCTTGTGATAGTTTGCTGAGAATGATGGTTTCCAACTTCATCCATGTCCCTACAAAGGACATTTAGCTTTTCTTGTAAACATTTTCCACAAGACTTACAATTTTTATCTTCAAGCAAAGATTTGCATCTCAGCTTTTTACTGTTGAGTAGTTTTTGTTCCTTAAATGTTAGTTTACTCATCCTAACTTAAAGTTCCACAGTACATTTGTAGTATATTCACTTTAAAGGCATTAGAGAAAAAATTATTGGGAATTCTTGTAGCTGTTACTCTTGTACCCCACCTACAGAGAAAGTATTTAACAAAATTTTAATTATATATGTTTTGAATATAATTTGCTCTTTAACAATGTGAAGACATTCATATGCACCAGAGAATAATATGCAACTAAAAGACAGAAAATTACTTCTCTTAAAATTCAACAAAATGAGAGCGTGCATTTTTCACTAAGAAAATAAAGTTTTTGCTAGAAAAAAACAGTATATTATACTGTATATAATAATTATCCCTCAAAAGTTAGGTCTATAATGGCAAATTAAGTAAAAACTAAAACTGAATAGGCAAAAAAAAAAAAAAAAATCCAATGCAGCAAATTCAGAGTTTTTAAAGTACACAATAAAGTTAGAAAATGTACTAACGTAATTTTACTTGAATACTGCATATCCTGAAAGAAGACTAAGGAAACTACTTTGTATTTAGATAGAAAAGTCTGAATTATAATTACATTTTCCCCATAGGAACTTGAATGAAACTAATTGAGAGACACTGATTTTTTGTTTGTTTGTTTTATAATGACCAGTATAATTCTTTCTTTCTAGTATATGCAATAATTTTTAAAAAGATAATTTTTAAATTATCTAATTTAATTTCTAATGATATTAAAATTCTAATGATATTAAAATTTTTGCTAAAGTTGTTTTTCAGTTCCTGAAGAATTTTCCTTGTGAGGTATTTTCCATATAGGAATACAATATAAGGCATTGCAAATTAGAGTGAATTTATAAATGTCCTCAAATTAAAAGGATTTCCTTCTTCTTGTGTAGATATTTTAGTAAAGCTGAGGTGATCTGTGTAATTTTTATTGTGGCTATAGAGGTGTGCAGAAGAGTGATTTTCTAGCTTTTGATTCTGCACATATTTAGAACATAATTATTTTTTGAAGTACCAATCATACAAAGGGAATAATAGTAATAATTTACTTTGTACTAGTTATCATTCAGTAATATAAGCAGAAAAGTAATTCAATTATGATCTTAATATGCAAACCTATTTAAAATGTGATGATCAATTTTGCCCCTTCTCTGAACAGTAAAATAAGAAATAATAAATACAGGATAAATCTAAAGGATTGCCTTTAAATATAAGAACTTTATTTTTACAGGAAGTATCATTGAGGGTAAAAGTAGATAATCAAATTTTAAGAACTGTATTCTAGTTATGTTGCTGCAAAAAGCTGCATAGTCAAAATGTAGATTATTTCAATATAGATCTCTTCTTAAGTCAAGAGAATGTAATTCTGTGAAGATTCAGGAGTTAAGTGAATAGTAATCCTGATATCTGTGAAATAATTTCTTTATGATATAAGAAGTTTAATTCTGTTCATATCAAGTTAAGTTTTCTCAAATATATAGTGCACGATCAGTCAAAAAAGTTAATGCAGGAAAAAGGTGGATACAGAACTAATTTCAGAAATAGGAAGATGAATCCTATTTGTCTCATCTTCCTCATCATGATTTGTTGTACATCATGAGCAAAATTATTGTGTTTCACAATTCTAACATCACTTCATCACCATGTTCAGAGTTCAAAAGGAATTTTCTTATATTGAATTTCATTTAAGTGCAAGGAAAATCTATGAGAAACTCTACAATAGACCTACCTTCATATTGCATTGGCCAGAATTATGTGATATACCATGACTAAACCGATGAGTTAGCAATAGGAGCAAGACAACCATGATTGGCTGTGATTAATCAAGGTAAGGCTGAGGAGAAGTCACTTCCCTGAGCTCATGGCACAGCAAGGAAGAAGCAATGGAGGACCAGACCTGGGAAAAGAAGTATCTGCTACAGGTTTTCAGGAATCCTGAGACTGCAAAAATTTTATTCTTTTGAGATATTGCAATGCACATTTGAAGCCATGAGGGTGATAGTATAGAAGGTATCATACTCTATACATAGAAATTCTGGGTTTTTTCTATACAACAGATCTGGAGAGTTGAAAATTAAACTTTATTATCTATTATAGAAACATTTAACTAAACCCAGCATGTCAATTACACAATGAAAGTTAACAAAGAACAGAGGCTGAAAAAGTATCTGCTATACATTGAAAGTACCCCTGTAAGTGTAGAAATCAGGGAACAACCATAGGAACAAGAACAATATGATGCATTTTTTTCCTCTGTATATTTCACCTGAGACTCTTAATAGTGCTACGTGACTAGGAGAAAAAGCAAGTATTGTGGGCTGTCCACTCAGAATAGGGCTTATTACATTGTGACACTCTGTAAGTGAGCCAAGTTTTTTGACATTTCTTTTTTTCTTTACCATCATTATGACAATGATTATTACAATTCTAAATCTAGTCAAATACAATTGGATATGATTTCATGAGTCTTGAAAAAACACACTCAAAATGTCTACTTGTTTGATTTTTCTCTGGATATTACCAAAAATATATCTTTTGTTTATCCCTTTCAGTGTTCCATTGTTTTAATAAAATATAAGCATAATAGAAAAAGCCTTACGTTAATAGTTTCAACAGAAAATCTTTTTTGCATTTTAGTTGATTAAACCAGAAAATTAGCCGCATTCTCTGTTTACTGTATCGTATCATGCTTATCTTCTCTAAAGTAAGCTCCCATAGAACAGAAAATGTTTTATTTATTATTGTATCGTCATCTATTTTAGTAGAAACTAGACAGATTTTTAATTAAAGTGAGCTATAAAAACCAACAATGCCCCATTTTCTGATAGTAGCAATTCTGAAATCCAGCAGGGATATGTTTGGCCGATTCAACTCCATTTAGTTAGAGCAAATAGCACATGGTCTAATATTTTTCTAGTTTACACTTAGAAAATCCTCTTAAATGTCTGGGAAAATAGCAATGATATGTTTTCAAATATTCTGTATTGACTGAGTGGATACACTATTGGTAATGTTATCAATTGCTACCTCAGTTACATTCCACTCAAAAGCCATTTTTGAATCTGTCACCAAGATTTTCGTATTTCACTTGAACATCACGCTATCATATATCTGATAAAGAAAGATATACACCAGCATTTCCACTGATTTGTAGTGGTGGGCCACTATTTGAATGTGAGATATTTTAAAAGGTTAAAATCATTTCAGTAATCATTCTGTATGAATGGGTAGGTTTCCATCAGGTAGCAAGGAGTTTGGTATATCATCCTTGTGGTTATATGCCCAAATGCTCAAATTCTAAGTGCTGTCATTTGCATTATTAAGTTTAATAATGTTCATTTGACCTAACCTGTGCACTTTGTGGGGCTGATGAACCTCGAAGGAGATTGCCTATCTCCCATATAAAAAAAGCCAATAAAATGTTAAATTTTTATACTCATGTATATCAAAGTGAAACACATGATCTTTTTCAAATGGCTTTTGGAATGTTTCTTTCATTGCCCTTGAGAAGAATTAGCTGTAAGAAATAACTACTTTAATGTCAATTCATGAGACCCATAGTAAGTCACTTAATCTTTCAATATTTCCCTTCCTCTTATTGCCTCATAATTACCATATTTAACAATTCTGACCAGCTTCTCAAAATTACATAAGGAATAGTTAGCCAGTGCAATTTGCCCAGACTTTCTACTATAACTGGGCTCCCAGCCTCCAGTTTCTCCTGCCAGAGAAATCTCCCTCAAACTCAGTTCATATCATGTTAATTTTATGAATTATTTTTTATTCTACAAATATTTACTATTGTATTGAAATTTTTCTCTGTGCCATGTTAGAACATCAAAAATAAACACTACATCAACCAACTTATTGTTATACTGAAGACAAAAACATAAGTAAACAAGTACGAAAATGTGTTAACAGTTTAATGATAGATGGATATGCAGAGTGTTAAAGGCAGACAGGTCAGAGCACTGAATGCCTCTTAGATTAATTGGTTAAAGGTGTCAGGAACTCCTTTATAAAGAAAAAAAGCAACAATTACATTTTAAATAATCAATATAATTTACATGGTAAATATGTTAGGGAAGTTTGAAGAAACTGTTCAAAAGCGAGATGTGTAAAGCAAGTAGTTTGGAAAACTCTAAGAAAGCTGGAAAATCACATATGAACTAATAACGTAATGTGCACCCTGCTTAGGACTTTGGATTTAAATTGATATAATGAAACATTAAACAAAGAATAATGAATTTGACACAGGAGAAGGGTATGATCAGATTTATGTTTTAGAAAATCACTGTTAGATGGATCACGGATGTACCAAAAAAGGGAAGAATTATGGAAAAATAGATGCAAAGAGAGCAGACAAGAAACACTAAGTAACAGTTTGCAAAACAGTGGGCAAAGAAAGATGAACCAAATACACAGCCCTGTTACCAAAGAGCAAGATCCAGCGCTAAATTCTTATTTTAATGTTATATCTCACAGCTTTCCAGTTGGTACTCCATGTTTCTTGAACTATTTTCCTGTTCTTGGCCTTACTTATTTGCTTTACTGACTCTATTCATGTCACTTGGACTAACCTTCTCTTTCCTTTCAATTAGTCCAAATTATCCTTATTATTCACCGCCTGGGTCAAAATCCAGCTACTCCACAGAGCATTTTTGATCTCCCCAAATAATTTATCTTCCCTTTCTCTTACCTATCAATTTACCAATTTATATGCTTCAAAAATGGACTTCAAGGAGTTTAACAAATAAAAGGTATAAAGTACCTTAAGCAAGGTGGGGGAAATGGAATTAAAGAATGACATAAATTGTTCCTGCCAGATAACTTCTGGGCCACTACACAAAAGAAGAAAGAAAATAGGAAGAGAGAGAGATCATAGAAAAGGTGAAAGTTAATCTAAGTGTTCATTCTTGGGTAGGATTTGAACATATAGCATTGTAAGAAGGCATTTTCTGATGGCAGGGAGAACATAAGTAAAGATGCATAGATAGGGACTAAAATTAGCTCAGGTGGCTGTAATACAGGCAAAGCAGAGAAAACAAAACTTGAAAAGATATGGAATACCAGAATACAGGGAGCCTTAAATACAGGTCAAGGTAAGGGGACTGGGATTCAGTTTTTGAGCAGGCAAATCTTAGAAATTGCAAGTGTCTTAGATATTCTCTTCTTTATTCATATATTCCCTCCCGCTTCAGACAGCTAGACTTCCAGATTCTCAGGGTATTGTCTTCCTTCTGCATTTCAGAATATTAAATTTTGGCATACAACCAGTGTATTAGTAAGAGTTCTCTAGAGAAACAGAACCAGTAGGATATATAAGAGGTGATTTACTGTGAGAACTGGCTTGCTCACATGATAATGGAGGATAAGAAGTTCCACAATATACTCTTCATGAGGTAGAAGGCAAATGGTGTAGTTCAATCTAAATCTGAAGACTTAAGAACTGGGAGAGCCAATGGTGTAACTCTTAGTGTAAGCTAGAAGGCCTAAAACTTGGGGGATAGAGGGGTGGAGTGTTGGTGTAAGTTCCAGACTCTAAAGGCCCCAGAATTTGGAGCTCTCTAAGGACAGGAGAAGATGAATGTCTCAGCTTCAGAAAAGAGCAAATTCTCCTTTTCTCTCTCTTTTTTTTTTTTTTATCAGGGCCCTCAAGAGACTGGATAATGCCCACCCACATTGGTGAGGGTGAATCTTCTTTATTAAGTTTGCTGATTTAAATGTCAATCTTTTCCAGAAACACTCTCACAGACACAGCAAGAATTAATATTTTAATAGCTGTCTGAGTATCTCTTAATCCAGTCAGGTTGACACGTAACATCATTACAGTCAGGTCTGTCCTTTTCTCTTTATCATCAACACTTCCAGAAGGACCACACTTGTAAACATTGCAGCCAACCTATAAACATCTAGTGGTAGCACAGCCTCTAGTTTTCTTACAAGTCCAGTGCCTCTGACACTACTTCGCAAAAAATTATTTGAAGATATCAAGGTCACATTCAAGTGATGGTGCACTGCTTTAAGGGAACTGTATTTCCCCATCATATCACCTCCTCCATCACACATGAATTCTAGTAATATCAGATAGTTCATGTATATAAAAGTGACAACATTCATTCGTCATTTTTATTCCCTCAGTTTGACTTTATTTTTTTCTTGTGAAACTGGAATATCTGAGTAGACAGAGGAAAATGGTACTCCTGACACCGAAGTGTATATTTTAGCCTTGTTTGCTGCTGCTGCTGCTGCTGCTTGCCCAGTATCAAGATGATTTTCCTTACTGGATGGATACTTATATCAGTATTATTGTTAATAATAATACCAAGCACTTAAAGGCATGTACAGTGCATATTCTCTGTATTATCTCATTTAATCTTCCCAGCAACGTTTTTACTTATTTTATAGATGAGTACATTTATGAATAAATAACTTAATTCCCCCAGGTCACAAAGTAGTAAATGGAAAAACTGTTTTTTGAACCCAGGACTATCTGACTCCAGAGGCTGAGCTCCAAACATCAAGCTCTGACCCTATGTTATTAGCTCTCTTGAAGCCATTTTTCCTCCATTTCTTCAAGTAAAAGGTACTTTTTGATTTCTCATATTATTTTGGAGGAGGTGTAGAACAGACATTTAGCTTTCCCAATACAAAAACATCAAATAAAGAGCTTACAGTTGCCAATAGGATGGTGTTTTGCCTCATCCTTTCACCTTTATGTTTTCCTGGAAATTATCAGAATATTGCAGATAAAACTGATTTGTGGAAAATGGCATTTTTCTTCTGGATGTAAGGAACACTATTGCTTAGGTTTTTTCTTTTTGGCACTTTTGAGTAAGCAATTCTATTATATCCACAGGTGTTTTAGCCTGTCTTGTAAAAAATATTCTCGCTCAGAAAATGCTTTAACTAAGGATGTATGTTATGTAGTGTTGGTTTATATGACATTTTTATGTAGTGTTGGTTTCATGTATGTTGGTTTATGTGACTAAACCAACACCACAGGAAAAAAGGAAATGATTTCTATGTTTTAGGTTTTTATACTTTAAGTTTATGCAGTTACAGTCTTTGATGGTTTTGATAGGACTAATGTAGCAGTTGCATTTTAATTCTCAATAGTAAAGTCCTGAATGCTAAATATTGGGAAAATGAATGCCAGTTTGATGCTTTCAAAACAAGTATGTTGAGATTATCTTTATTATGTTGAGAAGATCAAAGTTTTCTGCCACTATGGACTGAATATTTGTCACCCCAGAATACACATGTTGAAATCCTAACCCCCAAGTTGATGATATTGGGAGGTGGAGTCTTTGGGAGGTGAATAGGTCATGAGGTAGAGCTCTCTTTAATGAGACTGGATGCCTTTCTCTTTTCCCATTTGAGGACACAGCAGAAAGATGGTTGTCTATGAACTGGGAAGAGGGCCCTCATCAAACGCTGAATCTGTGGGTACTTTTCTTTTTAAACTTTTATTTTAAGTTCAGGGGTATAAGTGCAGGTTTGTTCCATAGGTAAACTTGTGGCATGCGGTTTGTTGTACAGATTATTTCGTCACCCAGGTTAATTATGCCTAGTATGCATTAGTTATTTTTCCTGATCCTCTCCCTCATCCCAACATCCATCCTGCAAAGGCCCCAGTGTGTGTTGTTCCCCTCTATGTGTCCATGTTTTCTCATCATTTAGTTCCCACTTACCAGCGAGAACATGCGGCATTTGGTTTTCTTTCTGATCTAATTAAACTAGGGAGATCTGCTGGTACTTTTCTAGGACTTCCAGCCTCCAGAACTGAGAGAAATAAATTTCTGTTCTTTATAAGCCACACAATTTATGGTGTTTTGATATGGCAGCCCAAACGAACTGAGAAAATCTCCCACTGCCTATGCCATTTTACCATTTAGCAGATAAAGGATTATTCTTGTTTTGTTTAGACTTCGAAGAACAATCTGCTTGTTTATGTAAGACAATCTACTTCCTATTTTAAAAAAAATACTTTTACATTATTTACTTACATGTGAGGATTATAGAACAAATATTGATTTTTTATTGTGGATTATTTTAATCAAAATATTACCAAAATCTATAATATTAGATATATCAGTTATTGTTTACTAACACTTAGGAAGACATTTGTTATTAGAAAAATGAACTGCTTCTTGGAAAGTTACATTCTTGACTGGGCACGGTGGCTCACACCTGTAATCCCTGCACTTTGGGAGGCCGAGGCGGGCGGATCACAAGGTCAGGAGATCGAGACCATCCTGGCTAACACGGTGAAACCCCGTCTCTACCAAAAATACAAAAAATTAGCCGGGTGCGGCGGCGGGCAGCTGTAGTCCCAGCTACTCGGGAGACTGAGGCAGGAGAATGGCATGAACCCAGGAGGCAGAGCTTGCAGTGAGCTGAGATGGTGCCACTGCACTCCAGCCTGGGCAACAGAACGAGACTCCGTCTCAAAAAAAAAAAAAAAGAAAGTTACATTCTTGGGGAGAAAGTACACAATGGACATTTATAGAACAAATGTTTTCATTCATACAATTTTATTAAGGATATGAATTGAATTTCATACTATCATATAATTTACAGACTTTTACATTCATCAAATTCTTATTTCATATGAAAGAAGATGGAGGCTACTGGGATTATGCCAGATCACCTCAACTGATTAATGGCTGAGTGGAAACCAAAAATTATTTTTAGTCTTGCATTCTTTCTGTAATCCTCAATGTTATATCTAATATATTTTCAGGTGTAATATTTTCAAGTAACTAGAAAATTAAAATTGACATTGATATGACTTAGGTTCAGGTCTAGAACCTTCACCAGATATTTGATTTCATAGATATTTTTGTTCTAAATCTAAGTAGCTAGTTATACTTTGCAAGTTTCTCTAGCTAACTTGTGTTATTTTAAAAGTGGTGGATGATTTGTTATAGAATTAGAATCTAAATAAGTTCATTATTTTTTAAAAAGAAATCTATTGTCATTACCATGTCAATACGAGAACAACAGTGACACACAGGACTAAGCAACTCATCCCTACACAAGAAAAAGGCTAGTTTTTCCAAGACTTTTATTATCTTTTTACATTTCTTTAGAACTGAAAAGGGCCTGGGTGAGTGAACATGCATTCTTTGTTCTCAATAACAAATAGTGCAAATTAAATTCTACTGCAACAAAATTTAAAGATATTTTCCCCTCTTGATTGTTGTTACACTTCTTGGAAAGTGGACCATTATTAAGGTTTAAAGCATTTTTAACCTATAAATTTTTAGTATAACATTACTTTCTGAAACAGATTTTGACCTGAAATACTTTAAAACGATATTAGGAAAAATGTGCAAATATAGTACTTGAAAAAGATCCCTTCAAGAAAATTATATACCAGCTCAAACCGTTACTATTACACATTGCTTAAAATTATCTGACTGTATCTGGAAAGTGATAAGTGATACTTGAATTAATGTGACATCCAATTTTAGAACAAGTGTTGATCCTGTTCTCTTTCCTAGCATCTAAGGGAATGTATGTGTATATGAATTGCACTTACTTGTATATGTTTCTATGAAATTCATTTACTATGTGCAAATCACATCAATATTCCAGCAGTCTGTGGTCTTCTAATAACTGAATACTTTGCATGGAATTTATGTAATAATTTTTGTAATGGTTCCATTCTTTTTTTTTTTTTTGAAATGGAGTCTCGCTCTGTCACCCAGGCTGGAGTATAATGGTGCAATCTCGAGTCACTGCAACCTCCATCTCCCAGGTTCAAGTGATTCTCTCCCCGCTAGCCTCCCCAGTGGCTGGGATTACAGACACCCACCATCATGCCCAGCTAAGTTTTGTATTTTTGTAGAGACGGGGTTTCACCATGTTGGCCAGGCTGATCTTGAACTCCTGACCTCAGGTGATCTGCCCACCTTGGCCTCCCAAAGTGCTGGGATTACAGGCGTGAGCCACCGCACCTGGCCATTCTGTTCATTTTTTAATGTCATATTTTTAAATAATAATGTGTTGAGATATAAACCTGTTTATAACCATTAATCCTAGCAAATTCATCAGTGGTTTTTTTATGCATTTATTAGAAGCAATAATTACTTAGGAAAAATCATTCCTAAATTTGTATTAAAAATACAGCAACTGAATCATATTAAGTCATAGACATGAGTCAAACACCTAAATGCCTTTTGTAAATAATTATACCAGTGTAAGATGGTGTGTGCAAATTATAGTTGACTTTCTAGAATACCCTTCTTAACAGTTCTAGAAACACCAATATTAAAAAAACTAATCTCTTAAATAAGGTCACTAATATATAATACTTTATTGTAGGTAGTAAGATTTATGAGAATTATTAGCTGATTTATATCCATTTGTTCAGCTGATAGATTCATAGCAAGAATCATTAGTTACTGAGTTAAATATGGGAAGTACCCACAGTACTCATTTTCAACAGTGGAAAATTAATTAATTTTAAAATATTCAGTACTTTTGAAAAACTTTCCTCCAGCTTTATTAAGGTATAATTGAGACATGAAAATTATATATATTTACAGTGTACAATGTGATGCCTACATTGTTTACACGCATTGTTTACATTGCCTACAATGTTTACACGCATACTTTGTGGAATGATTTACAACTAATTAGCATATTTACCACCTTACATACTTTTTTTGTACGTGGTGAGAACATTTAAGAATACTCACTTGCCATTTTTCAAGTACATAGTACATGATTATTAACTACAGCCACCAGTCTGTACAATAGATCTCCAAGATTTATTTATCCTAACTTAAACTTTATACCCTTTGACCATTTATTTATTTTAATAGCAGCAGAAAGAATTTTATATACTTTTGTCAAGAGGTATTATTTATATGAGTTTAAAAACATTTGACTTTTTCTCAGAGGAAATTAATGTTAATATCTATTTTTAGTCAGACTTACATTTGTGATTATGCAAGCTGAAACCCATTCCTACTCCTGAGCCTAGTGTCACACTACTTTCACCCCTGCAAAAAGTATTGGAAAGTCCAATTGTTTTATTTACATGAATCTAACTTTAACTAGCTATCTGCCTCAGAGACAAACTGTGTGTCTAGGCTCTTAGGTAAATGTGACTGGGAATATTAGGAACCATGAGTTGAGGCCTTGACAGACAGGGTTAGTGTAAGAGAGGACTAGGATCCTCGCCTCTGCTTATAGGACAACAATGAGGGAATAACACTTTCCAACTGTTGTAAAGTCAGTATAGCTTCTTTTCAAGTCATATATGTTTCACTTTAAAGTATTTTAAGTAATGCTTTAAGTATAAGGAAAATGAAAAGAATGTCATAATAATTCTATACAAACCTCCATGTCAAATATAATTTTCTGATTACAAAATAATTGATTACAATATATAGTTCCTTTAATCTATAATACTTTTAAATTGAAGTATACTCTAAACTTTATAAAAATAAAAATGTTTTCACTTTCTGTGAAACTGGTTTCACCCAGTGAACACACTGAATTCTTCACATGCTATGAAGAGTAAGTTCAACTTGATTTTTTGATACGTGATATGTTCTTATACAAATGTCAAATTTTACAGTAGTGCTACCTTTTCTTTGCACTTACATTACTTGAAACTATAAAGACAAATCTGAAAATTGCTTAATTATTATTTTTACATTGCAGTTACCTTAAAGGTAAAATATAACAACATTATTTATTACTGGTTCTGGTACTGAATAATTAATTGAAATGCCTTGATTGTGGTTTGATTTTCCCTTTGTATTTAAGAAACATTAAAAATTTCATGTTACTACTCATTTTCTTGTTTATCTAATAAAGAATCTATAATTTTTCATATTATACTTAAAATTTTAAATTGTTATGCATTTTCATGCAACATATAACCATGGTCTAAGACTAAGTGAATAATAAATAAATATGTACAGTGAAAAAATAGTTAATCAAACTTTAAAGTTTTTATGGTAATCTAGAAAAGAGTTTAGCAATTTTTTCTGTAAAGGTCAAAATAGCAAAAAGTTTAGGATTTTAGGCTTTGATACAATCTCTCATCCCTGCTATTATAGTGACAAAACAGCCATAGACAATACGTAAAGGCATGGGGATGGCTGTGCTCTAATAAAACTTTATTTACAAAAACAGACAGTGGGCCTATTGTGGTCAAGAGCTCTTGCTTTGCTGACCCCTGACTGCTAATATTAGAAGTTAATTACTATTTAAAATTGCTTTTTCTTTATTAATTTTTTCTTTTAAAATACATGGTAATTTCCCATGTCAAAAATATTATCTTTAATACAGAAATATACAACCTGGAATTTAATGATAGGAAAAACAAATTTTAACTAATGAATTCAAAAATTTTTTTCCTGAGAAATATATCTTCACAAAAGCATATATTATTTTATATTTTATTATGGTTTAGACTGTAAACATTACAATTGATTTAATTTGGCACATTATAACCATGAAATACTAAATTTTACAAGAGCCAAGCACCAATTAAAAGTGAAATGAAAAAGATAGATAAAGGATATACTTCTAGTAAATCAATTGACACAAATAATCCCTAAATTTAGGTGTGACCATCTAGCTAAGTTTCCAGGCTACCGTCTGTCATGTTTATGTCTATTTTTATTGGCTAGCTATGAGTTATATTTTCTGCTTATTTTAAGTGGTTTTGAAGCTAGTTTTGGAGGTAGTTACTTTTAGATCAGCTTGTTTGGGTGGGTCAAAATAGCTTTTACCACAGGCTAATCGACACCTCCTACTGAAGCATGATTTTCTTGGGGTTTTATTAATATCTCCAAGTATCCAACATCTCTCTCCACTCTGGCTGGTGAAAATCTGAACATCTCCTATGCCCATGTAAGCTTAGGAAATTATTTAGTTTATAGTCCCCTGGCAATAGTTCTCTCTTTGACCTCATCGAGTTTCCCCTTATCTTTGTCCAGATTAGTACTTAAGGGAAGACTCACAAGGGACTTCATACAAATTTCTGAAGCTTTTTCTGTTATAGTTCTTGTGTCTCTAGTACTTTGGTTTGCAAATTCCAGCTTTCTTAGCTTCCTTATACTTGGATTTCTGTTCTTCACCTCATCAAGACTTTCTAGGCTCTCCCTCCATGTCAGAATAATAAATTCCTTCTCAGTAGAAAATTCACATTTGTAAGTTTCTCTTATATACTTCCCTTCTCTCATGGATCACAGTTGGGCAATGATTATTACCCAATAATTGAAAACTACTGTTTCATATTTTCAGACAAATGTTTATAGTTGTGTACAGTGAGAGGAGAAGTCTACTACCAATCGCTCCTTAATAAGTGAGAGAAGGCAAAAATTTTTGTGATTTAATACAATAAATCTACTTATTTTATGCTAGACTTATATTGGAGATTTGACAGTTTTGTTTTGAAAATATGAGCTCTTGCTCATCTTTTCCTTCATATTGAATATCATCTGAACTGTACCCAAAAGTGGTCAGCAGTAACAGCAAAGATGTCCTAAAACTTTATTTTCTTTATTTATTTTTTTAAAAAACAGGATTATTCTTTCAAATATATAAGCATGTATATAAAATTTGTTGTTTGGATGCATATTGTGGAACTTAAGCATTGGGGCTTAAGAAATTTTAACATTCGATTTTACCAAAGGACATGTCAGTCATACAACCAAATCTCTAAGATTGTCTGCCTTTCAGTATAAACGATATTAAAGAGCTTTCAGGGTGAATTGGAACTAGATAACCACATCTTGAAATTGCAGAATAAATTAACTTATTGCATGGAACACTTTCTATTTGACATTGATATGGGAAACGTTAGTGTCATTAATGTTAAGATATTTTTCCTTGCCCAAATTAGCCACCACCAAAAGATGTTTCTTAAACTCCTGAATCAAATTATTACAGACCAAGCCAACAGCACAAAATTAGATGTTTTTCTTATTCTTTGCTATCATAGATTGCCAACAGCAAAGAATATTCCAGAACTAATAGTAATAAATTGTTTCAGAGTGAAATTTGAAACAAAGTAAGAATGTAACTTTTTCTACTCCAGTTGATGGTTAGAATTTAGAGCTGAAATTTGATATTTTAAGTTTTTCTTTACTCTGATAATGACTGTATTTTTATTCTACAGACTTTGAAAAATTGTTATTAAACTGAGAGCCATATGGTCACAACTTATCACAGTGCCTCATCTTGTCAGACCTCAAATAGCTTTTAGCAGTAAAGAAATGCATGTTACACATATGCTGTGGTGGCAGAAAATTGCTAGTTATCTGCAAAGCCAGTTTCCATTTTCTGAGTACACAGCTAAATAAACTTTCCCAGCTTACTTTGCAGCTAGGTGTGTCTAGGTGGTCTTTGACTATTGCAATGTGGGAGTAGGTAATGTAAATTTCTCTAGGCTTGGCCGTAATAATCATCCTCATGATCCTCCCTTCTCTCTCCTCTCACCATATTCTGCCTTTAAAGAGAACTCCAAAAATAAAGAGCAGGGCAGACTCACAGTAGGAAAAGAACAAGGGTAACTGAGTAAGCCCTGTTCACCCTCCCTTCTACAGATTTGACTTTATCTACACAAGAAATAAAGTTTTGTTATGTTATGACACTGAGATTTTGAAGTTATCTTTTATGGTATTGCCTTGACTAATACAAATTTATAAATTCAAACCATAAAGATGCTGATATGGTAAGTTATAAAGAGGGAGATCCACATTATGGGGTGCAAAACATTGAGTTCGCTGAGCCCAGCCCACTGACCCCAACCCACTGACCCCACAGATCAAGGAACAGTGGTTGGAAATAGTCAAAGGGTGATGTGTGGCTTTTACTTTCTGTTTTTGGCAATATATTTCACGAAATAGGTATGTTTAAGCAAAATTGCCTGGTTTTCAGAGATCAAAGCTATTAGTAAGAGTTGATAGAGCAGACGCCTTGCAGGCTTGAAAAGGCCAACTGCTACTGAAACTGAAGTAGTAAGAATATAAAATGAAAGAAATTTTGAGCTACAATATCACACAGTAGAACTTCTCCATGGAACAAAGAAACTCTGCAATACAGGGAAGACCAGCTAAGGGTATGATATTCCCCTGAAGTACCGTACCCAGTTCCCTCAAATTAACCCATTAAATGAGAGAAATAACATCAGGGCAAGGAATCTGAGAGATAAAGCAAAGACAATTGTGTCAAGGAAGAAATCTAGATGCAGTTACTGGCACATGCAAATGCATTGGAATAGATCAGAAACTAATTACAAATAGTTGAGGGAATTGTAACATGTGCATAAGCACACACACACGCGCACACACATACACACACACCCAGAGCAAACATCTTGCATTGTTTGAAATTCAGTAAAACTCCCAAACCCTCAAAGTTGTTTAAATAGAAAACCAGCTGTGGATACTGGGATACTCTCAGCTAAGTATATCCTCTAAAACCTATTCCAATATGTACATGGAGGACAATGAGCAAGGAAGAGGCTGTTGGAGATCAGAGCTGTAGTATAATCAAGGAACTCTCACTAGCCCCAGCAGAGGAAACTGCAAAATGCCTGATGTATTAGTCACTGTTCTGTGTTACTATGAAGGAATACCGGAGACTGGATAATTTATAAAGAAAAGAAGTGTATTTTGGCTCCTGGTTCCGCAGACTGTTTAAGAAGCATGGCACCAGCATCTGCTTCTGGTGAGGTTCTCAAAAGGATTTTACTCATGGTAGAAGGTGAATGGGGAACAGGCATGCCACACGCGAGAGAGGGGTTAATCGGAGGAGGTACCAGGATCCTTTAAACAACCAGCCTTCTCATTAACAACCAGAGCAAGAACTCACTCATTACCATGGGGATGGCAGTTCATTCATTCATGAGGGATCTGCCCGCATGACCCAAACAACTCCCACTTGGCCCACTTCAAACACTGGAGGTCACATTTCACCATGAGAGCGGCACATCCAAATTCTATCACCGGCCTAGCAGAATATCAGAATTGATAGAGACCAGGGACTACTTTGGGTTTCTCCTTGTCCTTTCTGAGTAGGAGTGTTTATTGCAATTTTCCTATTCCTGTTCCACTATTTAATATTGTGTGTCAGGGGAAAGAGATAATTTATCTCCTACTTAATAAGTCATTAGACCTTACAGAAGTACATCTTGACTGCATGACCTCTTACGAAGAATGGCATGTCATATTCTGGAATTTTTCTCAATGCTCTGACTAGATGGGGCTTCGTATTGTTTTACTTGGGAAAGAAGTGAGTTTTGTGTGAGTACGTGTGGGAGGAGAAATGAATAGGTAATTGGTGACCATAAGGGCAGACTGTGATAGAGAATAGCTTGTTGTTCACCAAACAGGGTTCTTCTTCCTTCTGGGCACAAAGCCATAATCTTTTTCCTATCTTCTCTTGGGGTTCAATGTAGCCCGTATATTAAACTGTGAAGAAAGAAGGTGGGTGTAATTTATAAACGTCATCTCTCCAACCCCTGGGAGAATGGAGAAGACTGTGAAGGTGTAGAGAAAGGCTGTGGTGTTAAATCTTTCAAATGTCACAGCTAACAAATGATAGCACTTCATGTTACTTTAATACATATAAGCACATACACATCCTTTATATTCACATGCAAATAAATGTAGGAAATAGAGGCAAATATCATAGTAACTCAAGTGCTTATCTCTGATATCAGATATTTCTGAAGACAGAATGCAACTTAATCAGGGAAAATTAAGGAAGTTGTAAATCTAATATTAATGATTATCTTTTAAGTGAGCTATATGCTGATCACTAGTTTATTCTTTTATTCAACAATAATTAATGAAGACTTACTGCTTTTGCTGTGCTAGCCACTGCAAATGGAGAGGTGAACAACACAGACAAAAGCCCTGCTCTTATGTGGTCCATGTGTTATTTAGGCATCATGATAAAATGAGGTAGGTGTGATAGCCAGAGGCTAAAGAATTTGCTGAAACTCACACAACTTACAAATGGTTAAACCCATACCTCTTTGGCTTTAAAGCTTTTAGTAATTTCATATATTTGAACATTTCAAATTAAAGTAAATGTTGGATTGTACTTGCCTAAAAATTGCCTCATGTATTTTTTGGATGTAATTATGTGGTCCATTGCATAGCTCCAGTCTTTAACATTACTACACTGTAATGTTTGATACAAATCTTTCCTGTGAGAACTTGATATATTT
Source organism: Gorilla gorilla gorilla (assembly GCF_029281585.2). Classification (NCBI taxonomy): domain Eukaryota; kingdom Metazoa; phylum Chordata; class Mammalia; order Primates; family Hominidae; genus Gorilla; species Gorilla gorilla. The sequence goes on from NC_073239.2 coordinate 63,674,659, forward strand.
AAGTCACAGAGTATATCTCAGGCTATAATAATCTTCTAAGAATGTGATTTTACTTATGTATCATCAACACAATTTCGTATATTACATCTAAGTGGTTTTGAATTATCCAGATAATTCTTTCATTTTTTCCTTCCTGCTTAACATATGGTCAAGTTGGGAACCAATTGCTAAGTTAAAGCAGGAGCAGGCATAAACATAAACATACGAAAATCACTGGTAAATCTTTGCCATTCACTGTATATAGATTATCTACTTTGAAATTAATTTCACATACCACTATAAAATCTTGTGTGAATATTTTCTCATACAGTAAGGAAATGGTCGAATATAACATGTAGCAAAATGTGAACTATAAATTAGAAAATAAAATCTTGATCGATTTTCCAGTGTAATCCAATTGCGAATATGAGCAAATTAAAGGAATTTTATAGACTTTGGCTCCATAATAGACCGTTAGTGAATGGAGCTTCCTCTTGACTTTCAGTTCCTAGTGTAAAGCTATTAGATTTCATATCTCGTCTCAGATTTGACAAATGGTGCACTGAATGAAGCACTCAGACTACAAATGAGAAGTTACTACTCCAGGAGGAATTTGATGAGCTTAGAGAAAATTCACACGTCCCTTTTTGTCTGTATATCCAGAGAAACTAATTAGTGAAAAGGTTTCCGGAATTACAATAATCTGTTAATGTAGTTATTTTTAATATAAAACCTTGGTGATTTTAGTTTCGGTTTGTTTGCAATTATTTTTCAATTAACACATAAGAATGATGAACTCTAGAGTTTCACCATTGCTCATATTTTGCTTATTCACTACTGCAAAATGAAAATATTTTGGATAAAATGTTCTTAAAAATAAAGCAAAGAAAATGCCACCTAAAAACATTTATATAATTTATGATATTTTAAAATCTTGGCTTCTGTTTAATTGTTACATAAGCAAAATTATATAACAAATAACATGTGTATAGTATAGGACACCTTGATTATTGTGTGTTTTAATCCATGGAAGAAATACTTTTTAAAGGTATTATTTTGGAACAATATTCAATGAAATATGTTTAAAGTTAATTATCGTTCCATTCTGTATTGGTTTTCTCTTGCTCTTGTAAAAAATTATCACAAATTTAATGGCTTAAAACAACACAGATTTCTTACTTAACAGTTCTGAATGTCAGCTGTTTAAAATGGGTCACAGGGATGCATTCCTTCTGGAATGGGAAAATCTGTTTCCTTGAGTTTTCCAGCTATTAGAGGCTGCCAGCATTCCTTGGCTCATGGCCCTGAATAAGTCTGGCCTTTGCTTCCATTGTCACATTTCCTTTTCTCTTTCATGATTACACTGTCCCTACCCAGATAATCCAGAATAATCCCCCCATCTCAAGATGCTTAACTTAATTGCATTTGTGAAGTCCCTTTTGCAATGTAAAGCAACATGTTCATGGATTTCAGGATCAGGACATGCACATATCTGAGTGACACTGCACAGCCTACTACACCTTTGATTTGTGATATTCATTGACCACTAATTTATTTATATGCACTTACATTGTAGGTGACACAAAATTGAAAAGGAACTGGATTTTATATTAAGAAGTTTATGGAAGAGAAAAGAGAGACAGTGAAGACATTAATAAATATTAGTATGGGTTCAGGAAATATGTTATGGAAACTCAAAAGAGGAATTACCTTGTACTTTTCAGTTCACAACCAGAGTATTTACACCTTATCTCTCGGAATCATATTAAGGTATAGAGTGCAGCATGTTCAGATAAAAGAAAGAATTGTTATAGAAATAGAAAAAAGTCAAGGAAGGCAAAATGAAAAGAACTAGGAATATTTAACTCAGAAAATAGGCTATGAAAATGAGTGGATGAAGAAAATATTTGATACGTGTATGAATATTATTTAGCCTTAAAAAAATGAAATCCTGCCATTTGCAACAACACAGATGAACTTGAAGGACGTTATACTAAATGAACTCAGTCAGACACAGAAAGACAAATACTGCATGATCTGTCTTACTGACATGTGGAATCTAAAATAGTCAAACCCATAGAACAGAGAGTAGAATGGTGGTTGCCAGGGTTTGGGGGTATGGAAGGAAATTAGGAGATGTTGATCAAAGGACATAAAGTTTCATTTATGCAAGATTAATCAATTCTGAAGTTCTAATGTGTAGCATAGCATAGTGACTATAGTTAGTAATACTGTATTGTGTACTTGAAATTTGCTAATAGGGTCAATCTTAAGTGTAACCGTTCTCACCAAAATAATTTTTCTAAAGCTAACTATATAAGATGATGGAAATTTAACTAGCTTGATTGTGGTGATCATTTCACAATGTATGCATATATCAAAGCATCAAGCTGTATACCTTAAATATATATAATTTATATATATTATATAATATGAATATATAAAAATTATATATAAATCTGTTATATATATCAAGCTGTATACCTTAAAAATATATATTTTAAAAAGTATATTTAAAATATATATATTTAAGGTATATTTAAAATATACATTTTTAAGGTATAATAAATACATATACTTTAAATATAAATATATAAATATATATTAAATATATATTTTTTAAGGTATACAGCTTGATGCTTTGATATATGCATACATTGTGAAATGATCACCACAATCAAGCTAGTTAAATTTCCATCATCTTATATAGTTAGCTTTAGAAAAATTATTTTGGTGAGAACACTTACACTTAAGATAGACTCTCTTATTTATTTAAATATATATAAATTATATATATATATATATACGTGTGTGTGTGTAATTTCTAATTATCAATTATACCCCAATGAAACTGAAAAACTCTTAAAAAGAAGAAAAGGGACTGTGATAACTATCTTTAAACACTTGAGGTAATATCATTTGAAAGTAGGAGTGAACTTGTTCTGTGTATCCCCAAAGACAGAACCAATACATGTAAACTATAGGAAGTCAAACTTTGACTCAAAATAAGCAATAACTCTTTGAAAATCAAAAGCATCGAAAAGAGGAATGGACTTCTTCAGGAGGAAGGGAAGTAAATAAAAGAGGATATTTGGTTGTGTAATCATAGAGAAGCCTCACACATCAGATGTGTGTCTGAACTTGATGATCCTTATTTTCTAAGATCTCCAGTTACGTGATTTAGGACAATCTTCCTATAAGGAATTGCAGTTGAGATTCATATGGAAGGATAAGTATTAATAGGATTTAGATATCTTTAACTTAGGAGAGGATACATCAAATTGAATGAAAAGCATGAGCCAAATGGAAGCAGGTGGGTGAGTTTGTTTAATACATTCTCATGACAGAACCTTCTGTTTGATTTGAAGGTGTGTGCCCGGTAGTATTCAGGCCTGTCTGAGAATGTCTGAAGAACTATTGTACTAAGTCTGCTAAATGTCTATTGTTTATTCACCAGAGAAACCAAGAATTCTCCTGGAAAATGAATTAAAAATATAGTTGCTCTGAGGAAACTGAGAGAATTAGAGAAATTGATATAAATTATTTCCTCAGCTACTCATATTTATTTCCCAATAATCCATCTAGTGTTTCTATAGAGTAGAGGTTTGAGGAGAAGTATCCTTCACCTTGTTTTATATTTCTTTGTGAAAAACAGCAACTGATGTAACATTAAAGAAGAGTGAATCCTCTTGGTGAATTGGATGAGGAATTAAGCAAAGAAAGAAAATCTAGTGTCTTCCTTGCATCACCTCTTTGTGTCCATTTCTATCAGAAATCAGACATTCTGTGATGTTTCCCCATGTCATATTTTACAGACAAGTCCTCAAATGAGGAAGCCCATGGTCTACTGGTACTACCAATATCAAGCTGAATAATTCTTCCTTATTCGGGGATTCAGTATTAAGAAATTTCTTGTTTCCGTATATCTAAGACAGCTTTTTCAGTATCACTCTTATTATCAGTAATAAAAAAGTAACTGAGCTCCATTCTGACTCACTTTCATCTTCTCAATTGCTGCAGAATTTGGGAAGGAGGAAAGAGGAATTATTTATTAGACTCCTTCGAACACCAATAGTGAACAAGTTAGAGAAATAATGATTTGTTACTGTTAGTTTAATGCTTTATGCAACTTGTAAGGTCTCAATAAAATTACTCAGTTTGTTTTATTTTTCTCACTTTATTCTTACCTAAAAACAAAAGGACAATATTGCTATCTCAATAGTGTTTGAAATTATTGAGATTTTAGGTGTTATTAAAGCCAACACATAGAACATACACAGATTTTTTTTTAATCAAAAGTTAATCCAGTAAACAACCCAAATGTCCTCAATTGTAGAATGGATAAATAACGGTGGAAATAAGCAAACTATAGTAACACACAACAACCTAGATGAATATCAAAAACATAATGTTAAGATAAGGAAGCAAGACACAGAGAATATAGTTTCAATTTATGTTTAAAAAGCTACAAAAATGGGCAGACTAAACTATATTACTTAAGGAATACATAGGTATTACAACAATATAAAAAGAAAGGAAATTATTATCAAAAAATTTAGAATAATTCTGGGGGGCAAATGAAGGTATTGCAAATGAGGAGGGGCATGTGGTGGGTAACTAGGGTTCGGGCAATACTCTAATTCTCGACCTAAGAGGTAGTTACATGGAGGTGTGTCATCTTTTGATGTTCTTGTCTCACAATCCAGACCAACCTATTCTTTGTCCTCTCTTTTCACTTAACTTTTATCCTCCTTAAATTCTACCAGCATGCTATTCAGCTATACCTGTTAGAAATTATAATTTTCTCTTTCTTTAGATTTATGAGGAGGATAAGTTTATATCTACAATCTCTTCCCTTTTTTCTCCAGTAAATCCTATTTCTTTCTTTGGGATAGCAGTATACATCATGGAGATGGAACATTAAATGTCTTACTGCTTTTACTTCTGTTTTTATTTTATTTTATTGTATTTTCCTTCATCACCTCTCCCTCTTTCTTCCATCCTTTCCTTGCTACCATCCTGTGTGCTTGTCTTTTAACTTTGGTTCGTTTATTCTAGGAATTTCCTCCCAGAATCCTGGAGTACCACTTGAAATGACAGCTACATGTTTATAATGGAAATAGCTTGTTTTTGGATTTTATGCAGTTTCACTATGAGAAACAGATAAAATGAATTTATTAGCACATAAGACTAAAATCAAATTCACTATAGCATAATAAGTAAACACACCAGAAATCTCAGAACCTTGTGGACAGTGAGAAAAACCAGATAAAAAAATAAACCCCCACAGCCATATTTTCTTTCTACACTGAATTTTAGGGACATGTTAATATGGCATACGTGCCAGTTGTACTCTATTTGTTCTAAAATGTATTCCCATAGTATTAAAAGAGTCTCTATAGCAAAGAGACAAGTTGGTTTAATGATTCATCTTTAGGATTTAGACTTCGAATGAGAAAGAAGTTGTAAGATGATTTTCCAAAATAGTCTTGATTAGGTGAGAAGGGGTGTGTGTGTGTGTGTGTGTGTGTGTGTAAACGACAGTGAAAATTAAGAGTTCTTGAGGTTTTCAAATAGTCATTATTCTGGTATGGTAATTTACTTTACATTAAAAAGTCTTTCAGCCAAAATAATCATTTGCAAAAAACTAATGAGATATATAATGACTTCATAAATTAAAATTATACGGTAGTACTCAATTCTTATATTTTCCACAGCAATTATGGTGACACTATTTAATGGCACAGCATAATATTATACATTTATTTATCACAATATTTCTGTGTGGAAATGGAAACTGATATTTTTTAAAATCCCATTTAAGAGAATTTAAAATTTCAAAAAATATAATTTATAATCTGAAATATTTTGTTACTAAATTATGCATAAATCATTGCAAGGTAAACTCAGCGCAAGTATTTATAAAATGATAATGAATTATTTTTTAAATTAAAAATATTTTAGTGATAAGAATAATAGTTACAATTTTGGTATCCCAGACATAGTTTTAATGAGTTAGGACAATATAATTTTATATTTCAAATGTGTATATATATTAAACTATAGACATTTTAAACCAATAGTTTATCATAAGTAAAAGAATACTAAACATACTGAAAAGTATTGTTAGCATTATTTTTTCATTAAGTTTTGATAAGTAGTATATGTATCTTGTACAAGACATAATACAACAGCAGAATTGAATTTAAGCATTGGAAAAATAAAAAGCAAAAATACTTTAAAGAGAAGCCGTATGAGCAAAATGATAGTTTTAAACATAATTTTTTGGCTCTAGAGTAAGTATACTAAAGTATTGCCTAGCAATAGCAATAACTGAAGATGCGATGAAAATTGGAAATATCAAATTTGTCCTTTTATAATTAGTAGTTTTTAAAATTATGTATGGAATAATTTACCCAAACTCTACAGAAATACAGGCAAAATAACTTGATATCTCAAATAACATCTGCCTAATATTTCTCTTTTTCCCTTATCAAAGGACTGGTCACTTGATAAGGTGAAAATTGAAGTGTAGACAATTTCCCTGTTCTATTTCCTAGAATAACTACTAATATTATTTGAGGTTCAAAAAAAAAAGTGTAATACAGCTTACTAAATGTTAGGTGATATTTTAGGAAATTAAAAGAAATAGCTTGGTCTCTATTTTCTAAAACATGTGTCATACAATTAAAAAACCGATAGAATATTCCTTATAGCATTTGTTGTAATTAGACCCCTGTAGCTGAAAGTCATAAATACGATTAATGCACTGTTGATACCTGAGATATTACTCAATATGATCATATTTTATATGTACTAATGATTATATAAAATAATAGCAAAGACTAATAAATTCCTAAGTGTAAGAACTCAAAATTATATGAGCTGTTTTAGTTACTTTATATTAATAAGGTAAATAGGAATAGAAACAAAGCATCAATAAAAATCAATTTACTTAAATTAGGTATAGGATGTTGATTAAATATACAGTTAATAATAATTTTTTAACAACTTATATGAAACAAAAAACATTAACTGTTCTATACTTTTTGGAAATAAATTACAAGGCATCTGGAAAGGGCATAATCTCACTAAAAGTGAACCACTGAATATTGAATTCAAACACCATGCCAATATTCTTTGAAAACAAACATCAAACATTTAGAAAGCATATATTACTTATCATTTATGGTTATAAAAAGCATAACTGGTGCCACTTTTCCATTTCCATCTCTTAAATCACACTACCTCTTAATTAATGATTCTGCTCTCATGATTTAGCATATTCATTCATTTTATGATTTATTCCTTCATGGAGATGTGCTGAGAAAAAATTCTAAAAGCAAAATTAATTCAAAATAACCATTTAGAAAAAATGTTGTATTACATATATTGTATCCATGTTTGTGATTTTAAGATTTTCTTTCTTAAAACATTTTTCTCTTCCTGACAGTAATATGTGTTTACTCTGAAAATTTGAAAAAATATAAATATAAAGAAAAAATAAAAGTTACACTAACACTTCAGTAATATCTTATTTCAGGGAGAACCATCCTTTACATTTTGATAAATATCCATCAGTATTTTATATGCACATCCAAGTATACATTTGATTATATACATTCTTTAGAAATAGAGAATCGTAATATACTTACTATTTTATAAAATTCCTAATGTCCTCATGGTATGAAATATTTGTCAATAATATTATTTGATAACTGCATAGTAGTTTATTTTACGAATGAATCATATATTATAATAAAGTTAACTTAATTCCCCTTGTTAGACAAATAAGTGATTTCTTTTTTAAAAAATATTAACAATGTTAATGAATATCCTTGATATCAAAAATTTTTGTACCTGCATGATTTTCTTAAAAAGTATATATTGCTATACATATGAAGTCAATATTCTAGGGAATAGCAGTTGTAACCTTTTCTAAATGTATTGCCAAATTGTTTATTCCCAATGCAATGCTAATTTTTACACATACCAATTGATAAGTACAGTTTTTGTTTCCTTGTAATGCAACTATGCTGTGGATTGTCTCTTTTATTTGAACATTTAAGTACTAATTGTGTAGAACTTATTTTTGTATAAAATGTGAGGTTGCCTTTTCATGTAATTGTTTCTAAAATATTTTACTTGTCCTTATACCATTTATTAAATTATCTATTCTTTCCAACCTTATTTGAAATGCCAATTTATCTTGAATTAAATTTTTTCACATTTAATTCTGGGTGTCTATTTCATTGGTCCATTTGTATATCAAATCCAATATGATTATCTCTAAATATATTCCTTCTTCAAGCTCTCATGCAGCATGCTACTTATCCTATCATATTATTTATCCCCACAGTATTGTAATTTTGTATTTTTCTACTGCTTCATATTGCTGTGTCCATAGTGTGCATTTTGCTAGCACATGAAGCAAATTAGTCATAAAATATATTATTGAATTTTAATATCTGAGAAGTAAAGACTCTATAAGCCTTTCTTTCAAAATTTTGTAAGGTTTTAAAATTGTTTTTCTTATTTATTTTTCAAATTTCAGTATTATTTTGTTAAGCATCTTTCCTAAAAGCTCAGTGCAATTTTCCTGGTATAATATTAAATGTATAAATTAGTTTGAGAAAAATGTACGACCTTCAACATTAGTTTTTTTCATCCAGGAATGTAGAACGCATATTTACTTGAGACTTCTTTTATACTTCTGACTAAAATTCAACATTTTTCTTCACATAGGTCCTGCATGTTTCTTTTGAAGTTTATCATTTAGTACTTATTATTTTATAAGTGAAATAGTTTTCTGCTAAATTTCTCTACTAGTTATTGCTAGTATATTGAATTCTTATTAACTTTCACAGTTGTATTCTATTTTCATGGGGTTTATAGATATATATAATTATATCTTAAGCACAGTTTTTACATTTATATCATGTTCCTGATACTGATTATAATAATTTATTTTTATTGCCTTATTATATAGGCTAGTATTTCCAGAACAATGTAGAATATCATTAATCTCATTACTTTTGTTGTCCTACTTTTTGTGAAAATGACTGTAATATTTCATTATGACATTGAAAATTGGTTCTTTGCCTGAGGTAACATTCTTATACTGAAGAAGTTTTATTGTACTCCTAGTTTACACAGACCCTTCTCCAAATACTGAGTTTGGGTCAATATATTCACTGCTCATTATACGTATTTGATGCTACTACAGAAGTTGATATAGTCCTTCTATGAAAATGTCTTTCTAGCCTCATAGAGAGGAAAAAGAACAAAGCAGAAGGATCATAGAGGTCAATGGCTCTTTCTCCAAGAGAAGCAATCAGTGTCTCAACAGAACTCTGATATCCTGGTGTACAGAGCTTCTGAAGTGAAGCTTACTATTTCCTCCATTACATTATCTGAAATTTTGCTGCTTCAAAGTTCTTGAATACTTCAAGTCCCTTTCCATGTGTCATCCTTAATAACATGAACAATGTATACTAATTAGTATAATACAATATTTTTGTTTTATATCAAAATTAAAAGACTTTAGAAAAGACAGGAGACAGAGAAGGGCATGAATATCAAGGAGGGAGCTGTAATTCAGCATAAGATTTGGGTTGGAATGGCAATTAAGCACCCACTACAAGTCTGAATTACATTAGCAATCCTTTCAGTGTCCCTTTAGTCTTTATTGGTCCATCCCTGCCATACATGAACTTCTGCATTTATAACTTTTTTTTTCCTTAGGTAGGGTACTTTAGTGACAAAACAAAAATGCATTTCCATCGTCTGTGTTATTTTTTCATTCATTAATTTACCAAATACATTTGAGAAATTCACACGTGCCAGGGTGTCAGGTTGTTTTAGACTTTGGGGAAATGATGATGGAATTAGATGAAGTCCTTAGAATTAAAACTTACTTTCTAGTGGATAAATCACAGACAAAATATTATAAAAATAAGGAAGAGAATTTGGATAATGAGATATGTGATGCAAAAAATAAAACATTATAATATGATAGATTCTAACTGGAAGACTATTTTAGATTCACGAGAAAGGAAGAACTCTAGGAAGGAGAGTCTAAAATTCCACCATGAAAGAGATTCCTTTGATTAATATATTAGCCTCTCAGAGTGTTAATAGTTCTGGCCAGTGTAAGACATAACTCTAGCATAAGCTCATACCAATTTCTACTCAGGAGATCAAAGGATAGGCCTAATTTGGGATAAATCTTGGTAGGCAAAACCAGGGGACCCTGAAAGGAGGAATACAAAATAAATAAGTGGATATGGAGTACAAAAAGAACAGGGAAGAAAAATTTTAACTACTTCAAAATTTACCTCAAAGCTGACATTCAGCAAAACTTCAAATGTCAACATGGTATGATTAGTAGAGTTTGTACTCATTTCAGCCATTTAGGATGTATGACAACAAGACCTGGAACTGTACTCTAACATGTACCATTAATAGTAACAGCTACAGGACTCCTAAAAATGCTATCTTTACTGCTGCTGCCACTACTACTGCACGCTACTGACATGGATATTATTATTATTTCTATTACTACAAGCCATAGGAAAAACTTGTATCAAAATTTAAGAAAGAAATCCTACATTTGATGGAGAACTTCATCATTTAGGAAATACATGCCTTTCAATTTCAATTGTCTCCCTATAATCCGGGTATTTTTCTTATTTCATGGCAGTATTTATTTAGATCCTGAATTAAAAATGAGTGTAGGCCAAGAGCTTCTTATGGAAAGGGTACTATGGCTTCTACAACTTTTAATTTTATCACATTTAATACAGCACTTAGCGTATAACCAAAGCCTAATTTATATTACTTGAAATGATTTTTGAAATGTTATATAATGCAATAAAACAAACACACAGCTATCCTTATTGTTTTGGATTAATTGTTCCTTTAGATATCTGTTTATGTATAACTAAGGACTAGAGTTTTTCTTTACAATATGTAGAGAAACTTTCCCATATGTAGAATAATTCATTCAGTATGTGATATTACCATGTGGAAAGAGTTCTATAACATTATTCACTATGGCAAAATGAATGTTTTCTATAATGTACATCTGTGAAGCCTCATCTGAAAAGGCTTAATTTTGAAATTATCAGAAGACATTGTATCCTCACTTCAATCTGGCCATGAGCAGTAAGACATGTACTCTTATGTGAGTAGTTAAATGACATTCAATATGGGTCAAATAATAATAACCAAATATAAGTTTTTGCCTATAAGATATTCTAAAACGTGCTGCTCATTATTTTTCCCTTCTTGTTTTATCCATAAAAATAAGCAATATTTGAAAAACTTCTTAAAGATTATTCCTAATTTTATAGCAGTATTATATGTAAAGCCATTTTTATATTAAGGTAAAATGTCCAGCGTATTTCATTCTACATAATAATTGAGTAATTAACAAATATTAATCAAACAAAATTAAACAAATGACAAATATATTACCCTAACCTTGTTTCAAAAGAGCTGCTTTTCTACACCACATATTCTGTGCCTACCTATATTTCTATGGCCACATTGCCTGAAGTGGGGTATGCCTTTCAGACCATATCCCTTGTGAAAATTATGCGGGAATGATTTCTAATGAGAAATTCCTTACATGAGTTGGGTCAGTTCATGACTGAGTTCAAATCAAAAATCCAAAGATCATTAAAATTGTACCAGTAATAATATATTTAATAGAAGTTTTATTTCATATCTTTCATGTATGTATATGTCCCATATGTGATTACGTATCTATGTATGTATATATATTCATGGGTGTATGCATGCATATATTCATACATTCATATGCTTGATTCCTATAAATTACCTACTAAATACCTAAACCCCAATTATCTTTGGGAAGAAAGACTGAAATTGACAAAGCATAGCAAATAAATGAATTAACTGAGAAATTTGAATCACACAAAACACACACATGCTGATTTAGAAACAAAGTACTAGAATTAAGTAAATAATGTTTTCTTATAATGATTTATTGAATTAGTCCGGATAGTTATACTCCTACGGGGCAGTAATTATATATTTTGAAAAAATAAATAAGGGAATGAATAAATGGATGCTCAACAGTAGCCAGCACTTCAGGTAACATTTCTTGGAACACATAGAAATATTAAGTCAATGAATGAATCATGTGAAACCAGATTTACACAGACAATATGGTTTTGTGACAAAATTTTCATTCTTTTCTGTGCAGTTATTTTGAGAAAAAAAAATTCAAGTTGCAACATTGACTGAGTAAGAGTCAAAAGTTTTGCACCTAGAAGTTATCCCACAATGAAAATGTATCCCCCTTTTTAATAACCAAATTAGGTGCACATTATTTGAAAGCAGACTGGTTTAGTCTTAATTTGATGATATATTTGTGTATCTATGATATATTGGGTTACTTAATTTTATTTCAGTAATACTAAATAGGAATTTAGTGTTTTCTTCATTAACAATATATAAAATAAGTTTAAGTAGTAAATTCAGCCCTTGTGACTTTATCACCAATAAACACATCATGTATTTTTATATCACATGACAGTTGTTATAGACATCTTAGAATATATTCTATGGTCAGCACTCTTGAAATTACACCCATTTCACCCATCTTATTTAATGAATAAAGAGCTATAGTTATCTTACATTTTTATTGAATGATGTTACTTATATTTCAATGTAATTGTTTTCTTTTCAATCCAATTAAATTTATTTTATGCTTTTGAAAATGACTATTCTGGGAAGGTATCCATGAGCTTCCACAGACTACCAAAGTTCTCCACAGCATCCACAAGTTTAAAATTTTTTGTGCCTTCATTTCTTACTTATAAATTAGGGATAATAATATTAGGTTGGTGCAAAAGTTATCGCAGTTTTGGCCATTAAAAGTTTACTCTTTTTTTAACCAAGTAGTAACACCTATTTCATGGGGCTATTGTGAAGATTACATAAGATAAAATATAATACTAATTCATTATGCATTTCCGTTTATTACAAAGTGAATTTTACCTCCAAAAGTATTCTCTTTTTTTTCTTTTATTATTATTATACTTTAAGTTTTAGGGTACATGTGCACAATGTGCAGGTTAGTTACATATGTATACATGTGCCATGCTGGTGTGCTGCACCCATTAACTCGTCATTTAGCATTAGGTATATCTCCTAAAGCTATCCCTCCCCCCTCCCCCCACCCCACAACCGTCCCCAGAGTGTGATGTTCCCCTTCCTTAATCTTTATGTACCTCTCTGTTTCCACAGCTACCACTTAATTCCAAGCTATCATATCTTCCATAGGAGCTACTGCTGGTTCTTAACTGACTTCATGCTTCCATTCATAAGTCCCTTTAAACTGATCCAAACTATTCAGCCAGGAAAGCTGCTTCTTTTTTTTTTTTTTTTTTCAAAACACAATTCTGGATTATTACAGACTTCTGATTTGTGCTCTGACATATAAAGAGCTTGTAAATTATCATTCCTGTCCTAACAAGAGAAAAGATGTACAAACTGAAAATTAACGAATTTTCTGCGATCCATCAGAGAATAGAAGTTACAGAAAAAAGCTCATGCCCCAAAAACTGGAGCCAGGGGCAAATACACAGAATCACAGTTTGCCAGGATTTGAAACTGCTGGAGGCATGAGCAGCTAAGAATGCTTAAATGATAATTGATTAGCTGTTGGAGATTGAACACTGATCAGGCTTGTGAGATAAAATCCCCTGGGAGGTTTCAAGTTTAAGTTAAAGGCAGCCCTCATACATTCACGGATTTTACCTTCAGATGCCCTACCAGGTTCTCATGGCGAAGAACAGAGGAAAACTCTCTTGTTTGACCATGGGCAGGAAAAAAGTAACTATTTTGAAATATGCTCAGGTTTGAAAGATAGCCATTTTGAAATGATCCCATAGCGTTTTCCACAATAAAGGCCAGACCATCAAAGGAAAAAGCTGCACCAGAGTCTTACCTGACTTGGAGAAAGAGAACTTAGCCAACTCCAGTCCCCTCTACCCTTCCTGTCTCATCTAAGGTGAGAAAACGTACTGAGAATTATATATTTGTGAAGGGCACAGCTCAGGGTATCAGATTAACAGGATTACAGAAAGCTTTTCCTCCCTTTACACATTAACACTACATCAACAAGGCTCCTGTATAATAAAAGCGAATTACAGTTGAAAGAATTGCAAAGTTCAGACTCTATTTTACAAGGAGTTTCTAGGGAAACTCAAGACAATAGAAACTATAAAAATAGACAATAGAAGCCAGTGCGGTGACTCACTCCTGTAATTCCAGCACTTTGGGAGGCTGAGGTGGGCAGATCACCTGAGGTCGGGAGTTCAAGACCAGCCTTACCAACATGGAGAAACCCTGTCTCTACTAAAAATAGAAAATTAGCCAGGGTGGTGGCGCATGCCTGTAATCCGAGCTACTCAGGAGGCTAAGGCAGGAGAATCGCTTGAACCAGGGAGGCGGAGGTTGCAGTGAGCCGAGATCGCGCCACTGCACTCCAGCCTGGGCAACAAGAGCAAAACTCCGTCTCAAAAAAAAAAAAAAAAAAAAAATAGGCAATAGAGGAAATTGCAATCTCTCAAATGAACAGCTACAACAAACAGTAAATGTAGTCTACCTCATAGCCAGGAAAACATAAAACCTCAAACTAAAGGCCTATACACTTGAGTTCCTATTATTGATGCATCCTGTTCAGCTTTCTACAAGAAAAAAACACAATGTGAAGAGACAAAACAAGGCAGAGATTTTGGAATTGTCAGGTTGCAAATTTTAAATAACTACAATTAATATACTACAGACTTTAATGAGCGAAGTGAAAAATGCAAAGACAGATGAATAATGTAATCAAAGGGGGTACAAATTCTAAGACAGAATCCAAAGAAAATGCTAGAAAAAAAATAAAACACTTAAACAAAAATGAAAAACATGGATGTGCTCAGCAACATAGTGGACAACCAAAAGAAACAATTAATAATCTTGGAGATATGTCAAGAGAAGCTTCCCAAACTAAAATGCAAGGAGAAAAAAGAATGAAAACATGTTAAACAGAATAGCCAAGAACCATGGGGCAATTATTAAGATATAATATATGTGTATGGGACAGAAAAAGACAAGAAAGAGAAAGGAGTAGAAAAAACATGTTTGAAGTAATAATCATTCACAATATTTTGAAATTAAACACAGAAACCAAACCACAAATCCAGGAATCTCAGAGAACCTCAAAAAGAATAAATACCAAAAAAGATACACCTATGACTATCATATTTAAGGTGCAGAAAACCAGAGTGAGAAAGAGAGAAGAGAAATTTCTTTTTTAACTGATATTTTAAGTTCAGGAGAACAAGTGCAAGAGTATTATATAGGGAAACTTGTGTCATGGGGGTTTGTTGTACAGACTATTTCATCACCCAGGTATTTAGCCAAATACCCATTAGTTGTTTTTCCTGATCTCTCCCTCCTCCCACCCTCCATGCTCAAGTAGGCCTCAGTGTGTGTCGATACCCTCTATGTGTCCATGTGTTAACACTAAGCTGCCACTTATTAGTAAGAACATGTGGTACATGGTTTTTTATTCCTGTATTAGTTTTCTAAGGATAATGGCCTCCAGTTCCATCTGTGTCCCTGCAAAGGACATGATCTCATTCTTTTTTATGGCTGCATAGTATTCCGTGGTGTATATGTACCACATTTTCTTTATCCATTCTATCATTGGTGGGCATTTAGGTTGATTCCATGTCCTTACTCTTGTGAATAGTGCTGCAATGAATATATGTGTGCATGTGTCTTTATAAAAGAATGATTTATATTCCTTTGGGTCTATACCCAGTAATGGGATTGCTGGGTCCAATGGTATTTCTATCTTTAGGTCTTTGAGGAATCACCACACTGTCTTCCATAATGGCTGAACTAATTTACACTCCTACCAACAGTATAAGTGTTCCCTTTTTACCACAACCTTGCCAGCATCTGTAATTTTTTTGACTTTTTACTAATCGCCATTCTGACTGGTGTGAAATGGTATCTTGCTGTGGTTTTGATTTTCATTTCTGTAATGATCAGTAATGTTGAACTTTTTTTCATATGCTTGTTTGCCATATGTATGTCTTCTTTTGAAAGTGTCTATTCATATCCTTTTCCCACTTTTTTATGGGGTTATTTTTCTTGTAAATTAGTTTAACTTCCTTATGGATGCTGGATATTAGATCTTTGTTTCTGTAGGTTGTCTGTTTACTCTATTGATAATTTCTTTGGCTGTACAGAAGCTCTTTTTTAGTTTAATTAGATCTCACTTGTCAATTTTTACTTTTGTTGCAATTGCTTTTGGTGTCTTTTTCATGAAATCTTTGCCCATGCCTATGTCCTGAATGGTAACGCCTAGGTTGCTTTTCAGGGTTTTAATAGTTTTGGGTTTTACATGTAAGTATTTAATTGATCTTGAGTTAATTTTTGTATATGGTATAAGGAAGTGTCAAGTTTCAATCTTTTGCATGTGGCTAGGAAGTTATCCCAGAACTGTTTATTGAATAGGGATTCTTTTCCCCATGGCTTGTTTTTGTCAGGTTTGTCAAAGATCAGATAGTTGTAGGTGTGTGGTCTTATTTATGCGCTCTGCATTCTGTTCCTTTGGTCTCTCTGTCTGTTTTTATACCAGTACCATGCTGTTTTGGTTGCTGTAACCCCATAGGATAGTTTGAAGTCAGAGAGCTTGATGTCTTCAAGTTTGTTCTCTTTGCTTAGGATTACCTTTGCTATTCGGGCTCTTTTTTTTGTTCCATATGAATTTTAAAATACTTTTTTTCTAGTTCTGTGAAGAATTTCAGTGGTAGTTTAATGAGAATTTTAATTAATCTATAAATTGCTTTGGGCAGTATGGCCATTTTAATGATACTGATTCTTTCTATCCATGAGCATGGAATGTGTTTCCTTTTGTTTGTGTCATCTTTAACTTCTTTGAGCAGTGCTTTATAGTTCTCCTTGTAGAGATCTTTCATCTCCCCAGTTAGCTGTTTTCCTAGGTATTTTATTCTTTTTTTTTTTTTTTTTATACTTTAAGTTTTAGGGTACATGTGCACAATGTGCAGGTTAGTTACATATGTATACATGTGCCATGCTGGTGCACTGCACCCACTAACTCGTCATCTAGCATTAGGTATATCTCCCAATGCTATGCCTCCCCCCTCCCCCCACCCCACAACAGTCCCCAGAGTGTGATATTCCCCTTCCTGTGTCCATGTGATCTCATTGTTCAATTCCCATCTATGAGTGAGAATATGCAGTGTTTGGTTTTTTGTTCTTGCGATAGTTTACTGAGAATGATGGTTTCCAATTTCATCCATGTCCCTACAAAGGACATGAACTCATCATTTTTTATGGCTGCATAGTATTCCATGGTGTATATGTGCCACATTTTCTTAATCCAGTCTATCATTGTTGGACATTTGGGTCGGTTCCAAGTCTTTGCTATTGTGAATAATGCCGCAATAAACATACGTGTGCATGTGTCTTTATAGCAGCATGATTTATAATCCTTTGGGTATATACCCAGTAATGGGATGGCTGGGTCAAATGGTATTTCTAGTTCTAGATCCCTGAGGAATCACCACACTGACTTCCACAATGGTTGAACTAGTTTACAGTCCCACCAACAGTGTAAAAGTGTTCCTATTTCTCCACATCCTCTCCAGCACCTGTTGTTTCCTGACTTTTTAATGATTGCCATTCTAACTGGTGTGAGATGATATCTCATAGTGGTTTTGATTTGCATTTCTCTGATGGCCAGTGATGATAAGCATTTTTTCATGTGTTTTTTGGCTGTATAAATGTCTTCTTTTGAGAAGTGTCTGTTCATGTCCTTCGCCCACTTTTTGATGGGGTTGTTTGTTTTTTTCTTGTAAATTTGTTGGAGTTCATTGTAGATTCTGGATATTAGCCCTTTGTCAGATGAGTAGGTTGTGAAAATTTTCTCCCATGTTGTAGGTTGCCTGTTCACTCTGATGGTAGTTTCTTTTGCTGTGCAGAAGCTCTTTAGTTTAATTAGATCCCATTTGTCAATTTTGTCCTTTGTTGCCATTGCTTTTGGTGTTTTGGACATGAAGTCCTTGCCCATACCTATGTCCTGAATGGTAATGCCTAGGTTTTCTTCTAGGGTTTTTATGGTTTTAGGTCTAACGTTTAAATCTTTAATCCATCTTGAATTGATTTTTGTATAAGGTGTAAGGAAGGGATCCAGTTTCAGCTTTCTACATATGGCTAGCCAGTTTTCCCAGCACCATTTATTAAATAGGGAATCCTTTCCCCATTGCTTGTTTTTCTCAGGTTTGTCAAAGATCAGATAGTTGTAGGTATGCGGCGTTATTTCTGAGGGCTCTGTTCTGTTCCATTGGTCTATATCTCTGTTTTGGTACCAGTACCATGCAGTTTTGGTTACTGTAGCCTTATAGTATAGTTTGAAGTCAGGTAGCGTGATGCCTCCAGCTTTGTTCTTTTGGCTTAGGGTTGACTTGGCGATGCGGGCTCTTTTTTTGTTCCATATGAACTTTAAAGCAGTTTTTTCCAATTCTGTGAAGAAAGTCATTGGTAGCTTGATGGGGATGGCATTGAATCTGTAAATTACCTTGGGCAGTATGGCCATTTTCACGATATTGATTCTTCCTACCCATGAGCATGGAATGTTCTTCCATTTGTTTGTATCCTCTTTTATTTCCTTGAGCAGTGGTTTGTAGTTCTCCTTGAAGAGGTCCTTCACATCCCTTGTAAGTTGGATTCCTAGATATTTTATTCTCTTTGAAGCAATTGTGAATGGGAGTTCACTCATGATTTGGCTCTCTGTTTGTCTGTTGTTGGTGTATAAGAATGCTTGTGATTTTTGTACATTGATTTTGTATCCTGAGACTTTGCTGAAGTTGCTTATCAGCTTAAGGAGATTTTGGGCTGAGACAATGGCGTTTTCTAGATAAACAATCATGTCGTCTGCAAACAGGGACAATTTGACTTCCTCTTTTCCTAATTGAATACCCTTTATTTCCTTCTCCTGCCTGATTGCCCTGGCCAGAACTTCCAACACTATGTTGAATAGGAGCGGTGAGAGAGGGCATCCCTGTCTTGTGCCAGTTTTCAAAGGGAATGCTTCCAGTTTTTGCCCATTCAGAATGATATTGGCTGTGGGTTTGTCATAGATAGCTCTTATTATTTTGAGATACGTCCCATCAATACCTAATTGATTGAGAGTTTTTAGCATGAAGGGTTGTTGAATTTTGTCAAAGGCTTTTTCTGCATCTATTGAGATAATCATGTGGTTTTTGTCTTTGGCTCTGTTTATATGCTGGATTACATTTATTGATTTGCGTATATTGAACCAGCCTTGCATCCCAGGGATGAAGCCCACTTGATCATGGTGGATAAGCTTTTTGATGTGCTGCTGGATTTGGTTTGGCAGTATTTTATTGAGGATTTTTGCATCAATGTTCATCAAGGATATTGGTCTAAAATTCTCTTTTTTGGTTGTGTCTCTGCCCGGCTTTGGTATCAGAATGATGCTGGCCTCATAAAATGAGTTAGGGAGGATTCCCTCTTTTTCTATTGATTGGAATAGTTTCAGAAGGAATGGTACCTGTTCTTCCTTGTACCTCTGGTAGAATTCGGCTGTGAATCCATCTGGTCCTGGACTCCTTTTGGTTGGTAAACTATTGATTATTGCCACAATTTCAGCTCCTGTTATTGGTCTATTCAGAGATTCAACTTCTTCCTGGTTTAGTCTTGGGAGAGTGTATGTGTCGAGGAATGTATCCATTTCTTCTAGATTTTCTAGTTTATTTGCATAGAGGTGTTTGTAGTATTCTCTGATGGTAGTTTGTGTTTCTGTGGGATCGGTGGTGATATCCCCTTTATCATTTTTTATTGTGTCTATTTGATTCTTCTCTCTTTTTTTCTTTATTAGTCTTGCTAGCGGTCTATCAATTTTGTTGATCCTTTCAAAAAACCAGCTCCTGGATTCATTGATTTTTTGAAGGGTTTTTTGTGTCTCTATTTCCTTCAGTTCTGCTCTGATTTTAGTTATTTCTTGCCTTCTGCTAGCTTTTGAATGTGTTTGCTCTTGCTTTTCTAGTTCTTTTAATTGTGATGTTAGGGTGTCAATTTTGGATCTTTCCTGCTTTCTCTTGTGGGCATTTAGTGCTATAAATTTCCCTCTACACACTGCTTTGAATGCATCCCAGAGATTCTGGTATGTTGTGTCTTTGTTCTCGTTGGTTTCAAAGAACATCTTTATTTCTGCCTTCATTTCGTTATGTACCCAGTAGTCATTCAGGAGCAGGTTGTTCAGTTTCCATGTAGTTGAGCGGCTTTGAGTGAGATTTTTAATCCTGAGTTCTAGTTTGATTGCACTGTGGTCTGAGAGATAGTTTGTTATAATTTCTGTTCTTTTACATTTGCTGAGGAGAGCTTTACTTCCAACTATGTGGTCAATTTTGGAATAGGTGTGGTGTGGTGCTGAAAAAAATGTATATTCTGTTGATTTGGGGTGGAGAGTTCTGTAGATGTCTATTAGGTCCGCTTGGTGCAGAGCTGAGTTCAATTCCTGGGTATCCTTGTTGACTTTCTGTCTCGTTGATCTGTCTAATGTTGACAGTGGGGTGTTAAAGTCTCCCATTATTAATGTGTGGGAGTCTAAGTCTCTTTGTAGGTCACTCAGGACTTGCTTTATGAATCTGGGTGCTCCTGTATTGGGTGCATATATATTTAGGATAGTTAGCTCCTCTTGTTGAATTGATCCCTTTACCATTATGTAATGGCCTTCTTTGTCTCTTTTGATCTTTGTTGGTTTAAAGTCTGTTTTATCAGAGACTAGGATTGCAACCCCTGCCTTTTTTTGTTTTCCATTTGCTTGGTAGATCTTCCTCCATCCTTTTATTTTGAGCCTATGTGTGTCTCTGCATGTGAGATGGGTTTCCTGAATACAGCACACTGATGGGTCTTGACTCTTTATCCAACTTGCCAGTCTGTATCTTTTAATTGGAGCATTTAGTCCATTTACATTTAAAGTTAATATTGTTATGTGTGAATTTGATCCTGTCATTATGATGTTAGCTGGTGATTTTGCTCATTAGTTGATGCAGTTTCTTCCTAGTCTCGATGGTCTTTACATTTTGGCATGATTTTGCAGCGGCTGGTACCAGTTGTTCCTTTCCATGTTTAGCGCTTCCTTCAGGAGCTCTTTTAGGGCAGGCCTGGTGGTGACAAAATCTCTCAGCATTTGCTTGTCTGTAAAGTATTTTATTTCTCCTTCACTTATGAAGCTTAGTTTGGCTGGATATGAAATTCTGGGTTGAAAATTCTTTTCTTTAAGAATGTTGAATATTGGCCCCCACTCTCTCCTGGCTTGTAGGGTTTCTGCCGAGAAATCCACTGTTAGTCTGATGGGCTTCCCCTTGAGGGTAACCCGACCTTTCTCTCTGGCTGCCCTTAACATTTTTTCCTTCATTTCAACTTTGGTGAATCTGACAATTATGTGTCTTGGAGTTGCTCTTCTCGAGGAGTATCTTTGTGGCGTTCTCTGTATTTCCTGAATCTGAATGTTGGCCTGCCTTGCTAGATTGGGGAAGTTCTCCTGGATAATATCCTGCAGAGTGTTCTCCAACTTGGTTCCATTCTCCGCATCACTTTCAGGTACACCAATCAGACGTAGATTTGGTCTTTTCACATAGTCCCATATTTCTTGGAGGCTTTGCTCATTTCTTTTTATTCTTTTTTCTCTAAACTTCCCTTCTCGCTCCATTTCATTCATTTCATCTTCCATTGCTGATACCCTTTCTTCCAGTTGATCGCATCGGCTCCTGAGGCTTCTGCATTCTTCACGTAGTTCTCAAGCCTTGGTTTTCAGCTCCATCAGCTCCTTTAAGCACTTCTCTGTATTGGTTATTCTAGTTATACATTCTTCTAAATTTTTTTCAAAGTTTTCAACTTCTTTGCCTTTGGTTTGAATGTCCTCCCGTAGCTCAGAGTAATTTGATCGTCTGAAGCCTTCTTCTCTCAGCTCGTCAAAATCATTCTCCATCCAGCTTTGTTCCGTTGCTGGTGAGGAACTGCGTTCCTTTGGAGGAGGAGAGGTGCTCTGCATTTTAGAGTTTCCCGTTTTTCTGTTCTGTTTTTTCCTCATCTTTGTGGTTTTATCTACTTTTATTCTTTGATGATGGTGATGTACAGATGGGTTTTCGGTGTGGATGTCCTTTCTGTTTGTTAGTTTTCCTTCTAACAGACAGGACCCTCAGCTGCGGGTCTGTTGGAATACCCTGCTGTGTGAGGTGTCAGTGTGCCCCTGCTGGGGGGGTGCCTCCCAGTTAGGCTGCTCGGGGGTCAGGGGTCAGGGACCCACTTGAGGAGGCAGTCTACCCGTCCTCAGATCTCCAGCTGCGTGCTGGGAGAACCACTGCTCTCTTCAAAGCTGTCAGACAGGGACATTTAAGTCTGCAGAGGTTACTGCTGTCTTTTTGTTTGTCTGTGCCCTGCCCCCAGAGGTGGAGCCTACAGAGGCAGGCAAGCCTCCTTGAGCTGTGGTGGGCTCCACCCAGTTCAAGCTTCCCGGCTGCTTTGTTTACCTAAGCAAGCCTGGGCAATGGCGGGCGCCCCTCCCCCAGCCTCGCTGCCGCCTTGCAGTTTGATCTCAGACTGCTGTGCTAGCAATCAGCGAGATTCCGTGGGCGTAGTACCCTCCGAGCCAGGTGTGGGATATAGTCTCGTGGTGCGCTGTTTTTTAAGCCGGTCTGAAAAGCGCAATATTCAGGTGGGAGTGACCCGATTTTCCAGGTGCGTCTGTCACCCCTTTCTTTGACTCGGAAAGGGAACTCCCTGACCCCTTGCGCTTCCCAGGTGAGGCAATGCCTTGCCCTGCTTCGGCTCGCGCACGGTGCGCGCATCCACTGGCCTGCGCCCACTGTCTGGCACTCCCTAGTGAGATGAACCCGGTACCTCAGATGGAAATGCAGAAATCACCCGTCTTCTGCGTCGCTCAGGCTGGGAGCTGTAGACCGGAGCTGTTCCTATTCGGCCATCTTGGCTCCTCCCCCCGGTATTTTATTCTTTTTGTGGCAAGTGTGAATGGGAGTTCATTACTGATTTGGCTCTTGGCTTGACCGTTTTAGGTCTATAGGAATGCTAGTGATTTTTGCACACTGATTTTGTGTCCTGAGACTTTGGTGAAGTTTTTTCTTTTATCAGGTTAGAAAGCTTTTGGGCTAAGACAATGGGTTTCTATAGATATAGAATCAT
Source organism: Gorilla gorilla gorilla (assembly GCF_029281585.2). NCBI lineage: Eukaryota > Metazoa > Chordata > Mammalia > Primates > Hominidae > Gorilla > Gorilla gorilla. The sequence continues at coordinate 63,697,924 of NC_073239.2, forward strand.
ACTGTCTACATACACGGATAGTTTGACTTCCTCTCATCTTATTTGAATGTGCTTTATTTCCTTCTCTTGCCTGATTGCCCTGGCCAGAACCTCCAGTACTCCTACATTGAACAGGAGTATTGAGAGATGGCATCCTTGTCTTTTGTCAGTTTTCAAGGGGAATGCTTACAGCTTTTGCCTTTTCAGTATGATGTTGGGTGTGGGATTTGTTATATATGACTCTTATTATTTTGAGGTATGTTCCCTCAATACCTGGATTATTGAGAGTTTTTTAACATGAATGGATGTTGATTTTAATTGAAAGTTTTTTCTGCATGTGCGGTTGTCTCTAGTTGTATTTATGTGATGTATCACATTTATTGATTTGTTTATGTTGAACCAGCCTTGCATGCCGAGGATGAAGCCTACTTGATCATGGTGGATAAGCTTTTTGATGTGCTGCTGGATTCAGTTTGCCAGTATTTCATTGAGGATTTTTGCATCAATGTTCCTCAGGGATATTTGTCTGAAGTTTTCTTTTTTCTTGTATCTCTGCCAGGTTTTGGTATTAGGATAATACTGGCCTCACAGAATGAGTTAAGGAGGAGTGCTTCCTCCTCAATATTTTGGAACAGTTTCAGAAGAAATAATGCTAGCTATTCTTTGTACATCTTGTAGAATTTAGCTGTCAATCTGTCTGGTCCTGGCCTATTTTTTGGCTGGTAGGCTATTTATTACTCCCTCAATTTCAGAACTAATTAGTGGTCCATTCAGGGATTCAATTTCTTCCTGGTTCAGTCTTGGGAGGGTGTCCCAGGAATTTATTTGTTTCCTGTGTCCAGGAATTTATTAATTTATTCTAGATTTTCTAGTGTATGTGTATAGAAGTGTTCATAATATTCTCTGATTTTTTTGTATCTCTGTGAGGTCAGTGGTAATATCCTCCTTGTCATTTCTGATCGTGTTTTTTGAATCCCTCTGTTCTTCACTGGTGTAGCCAGCAGTCTATCTATTTTATTATTCTTTCCAAAAAAACAGCTCCTGAATTCATTGATCTTTTGGATGTTTTTTCATGTCTCTGTCTCCTTCAGTTCAGCTCTGATTTTGGTTATTTCTTGTCTTCTTCTAGCTTTGAGATTTGTTTGCTCCTGGTTCTCTAATTATTTTAGTTGTGATGCTAGGTTGTTAACTTGAGATCTCTCTAACTTTTTGATGTGGGCATTTAGTGCTATAAATGTTCCTCTTAACATTGCCTTAGCTGTGTCCCAGAGAAAAATTTAAAATAACTCAGAGGAAAACAAAAATGCCTTATCTATTGTGTTGGTTAATTTTGTGTGTCAACCTGACTAGATCATGTGGTGCATATATATTTACTCAAACATTATTATGAGTGTTTCTGTGAGGGTTTTGTTGGATGAGATTTACATTTAAGTTGGTAGACTGAGTAAAGCAGATTGCTCTCCACAATGTGGATGGGCCTCATCTAATGCATTGAAAGTCTAAATGGAATGAAAAGGCTGACTCTCCCTTGATTTTGAAAGGGTTTTTCCTATCCAAGTGCTTCTAGCTGGAATATCAGTTTCTTCCTGCCCCTGGATCCAAAATGAAATATCAACCCTTTCTGAGTCTCGAGTCTTCCAGAATTAGGATTGGAACTACACCATCAGCTTTCCTGGATTGCTGGCTTGTCAACCTCCATAACCACAAATTATGTGATCCCATTTCTTATAATGAAACTCCATATTATAATGAATGTATATTATAATATATAATAATAAATATATTTTACATATAATTATTTTTATATATGTATGTGTATATATGTACATATATACACACATCTCCTGTGATTCTGTTTTTCTGGAGAACAATTATTAATATGTAGAGGAATAAGACTAAAATATAGAGTAATAAGACTAAGAATTACATCAGACTTCTCTTTAGAAACCATGCAAGCAAGAAGAGGATGGAGTGAAATACCCAAATGTTGAAAAAAACCCACCAACTTAGAATTTTATATCTAAGTGAAGGAGTAACATAAACTTTTTCAGACAAATAAAAACTCAGAAGACTGTCACTAGTATGATTGCATAGTAAGAAATATTTTTAAAAGTTATTTCGAGAAGGACAATGATATAGGTCAGAGACTAAGTTCTTAAATGAGTTCTATAATTTCTCCTTGATCTTGGGATAGAGATGAAAATCCCTAATATGCCTACAGGGTCCTGGACACACTCTCCCTGATGACCACCCTAGCCTCTTCTGTAATCATATCCCTAAGTAAAAACTTACTAGAGTACACTGTCATAACAAAATGTACTTCCATTGCAAGACACTATTCATGGTTAATATTTTTATTTACCATTAGACTATAAATTTTGTAAGAAAAGGGACAGTGTCTAAAATAAGGCACCATCGTTTCTCCAGTTTTCAACTCAATTTCTGATAAGGAATGCCTTAATGCAGGGGTCCCCAACCCCTGAGCTTTGGACTGTTACTGGTCAGTGGCCTGTTAGGAACCAGAACACACAGCAGGAAGTGAGCTGACAGACCAGTGAGCATTGCCACCTTAGCTCTGCCTCCTGTCAGATTAGTGGTGGCATTAGATTCTCATACGAGTGTGAACCCTATCGTAAACTGTGTATGTGAGGGATCTAGGTTGTGCACTCGTTATGAGAATCTAATGCCTGATGATCTGAGGTGGAATAGTTTCATCCCAAAACCATCCTCTGCCCATGTCCATGGAAAAAATTGTCTTCCACGAAACCAGTCCTTGGTGCCAAAAATGTTGGGGATCACTGCCTTAACACATATTTGTTGAATCAATCAATCACTTAATGACATTACTACTTTTTGACTAAAATGCTTCAAAGACTAGGCAAATGATAGCTATTTCCAGATTAGTTATATAACTACAGTGTCATCTCAGAAACTTGTAGTATATTTTTTTATTACTCAGAGTTCTCCAGAAAAACAGGAGCAAAAGGAGAGAGAGAGGGAGGTTATGAGGAATTAGCTCATATTATTAAGTAGGCTGAGAAGTTCCATGATCTACTGTCTGCAAGCTGGAGACACAGGCAAGGCAGTGGTGTAGTTCCAGTCAGAGTTCAAAAGCTTGACAACAAGGACAACCAATGGTATGATTTCTAGTCTAAGTCCAAAGGCCTCAGAACCAGAGGGCTGATAGTGTAAGTCCCAGTCCAACAGCAAGAAAAGACAAATGTCCCAGCTCATGTCCCAGCTCAAACAGTCAGGGAGAAAGAAAATTGTCCCTTGTATAATCTTTTTGTTTTGTTCAGGACTTTGATAGACTGGATGAAGCCCACTCACACTGGGCTGGGTAATCGATTTTACTCAGTCCACAGATCCAAATGCTAATCTCTTCCAGAAACACTCTCACAGACAGACCAAGAAATAATGTTTAACCAGATATCTGGGCATCCCATGTCCCAGTCATGTTGACACATAAAATTAACCACTATACATTTGGATAGGCCATTTATTTATTTTAAGGAAAAATATTACAAACTGGGGACTCACTAAATATGGCCCTTCAACAATTTTGGTTTGGCCTACAAATTGTTTTAAAATGTAGTAAATTTCTGAAGAAATTCTAAAAATTAGTACATCTTCTATGGGGTATCCAGATTACTATTTATATATAAAAAGTAGAAGATCTGGCAAAATAGCATTTATGTTCTCACATGGCAACATGTGGCTTCAGTTTACTACAGTTCCTGACACCTTTTGCCTCTTTAATTTACTGCTCCTATCTTTAGAGAAATTTTGGTTTGTTAGTAAACTTTTATAAAACTTGAGGTTTTATAAAAATGGATTATTACTCAGAATTTTTGAGCTATGGAAGATGCTTTAATTATTTGATAATTTTGCCTGAGGTAGAAAAACATCAATCTTTGGTACAAGAGAATATCCAAATTATGATTTTAAAGTATGAATTATTAATATCAATCTTGTTTCCCAAAAAAAGGGTAGCAAAAAATGACCTGTAGTATCACTGATTATGGCTCTGCTCATAGTCAGGTGGGAAAATACTTCTTTCCATTCTATACGATTTTCCTGGTAAAAGCCATTTCCTTTATATATTTCTCTAACTGAAAGGAAAACAATGTGTCCGGCTCAATGTTTAATATCCTTTAATTCTTGGCACACTGCCTGCATGGAGTAAATATCTAATAAATATTTGTTTCAAGGTATATAAAAAAGTAACATTCAGTGATTCTTAGTAGTTAGAAAACTATTTGGGGGTTAGAAAATTAGCTTTAATTATATTCAGAAGCATTTATCAATATGTTTGTAACTTTCTCATCATTGCCAGTAGAATAAAGTAACTTTTACAGATGGCTGAATGGTTGAAAGAATTGATTGAACAGATATGATTTGCTGAAAAATACATACTTTTCAAGTTCTCACCAGTTCTCAAACAGTAATTGTCCATTGTAAAAACACATTATGGAAAACAGTGTGATTCTATAAATTGCTTTTAAAAGATTTACATAGGCACCTGATATTTGGAACTGATTGGCCAGTTGAGTGTTTTCAAGTGAGTCAGCTTTCAACCTCCTGAAAAGCCAATTGCATCCAAAATAAAGGTATGAACTCTAGGCTGATAGAAATGGATCACTTTAGCAGAAGATTAAAAGCTGACTTGAACAAGGACTTCAAGAAAAACAAGGAAACAAGAATTTGAATAGTTGTCCTAGAACTAATGATTTCAGGTTTATCTTTAACTTTCCCACCTACAAATGGATTGTTATATAAATATTTCTTCCTCCAAAAGTTATTTATTCTACTACATATATTCCGAGTTATTGAAAGCAAATTAACTGAAGACACTGAAGACCATGGATGTGTTGTTCCCACATTGGCACAGACTAGAACTACCTGGGAGATTAAGAAAGAAAAAATTGGCTGTCCAGGTCCTATCTGTAGATACTCTGATTTGACTGATCTGAATGTGCAGCCTGAGTATGGATATTTTCTTTTTCTACCTGTCCCTGTCCCAGTTTCTTTTTTTTTTTTTTAGTGTGTACCCACACTTTGAGAACCACTGTTCTAATTCATGATCCTTAAAATTCCATTAATATTCATGCCCTAGTATTTCTTATCTTCTTTCACTTGTAGATGAAAACAAAAGATACTTACTTTGCTTCAGATCTCAAGGATTTGAAGAATATAAATATATAGTCTTATATCAAGAATGGCCTAGGCAAAGATTATTTTAAATCAGATGTTAGCAATGTCTTGTTGTATCATATTTTCTTGACTATCCTATTTCTCTCAACCTTTGAGAGACAAAGAAATAGAGAGAGACAGACAGACAGACAGACAGACAGAGATCATTTCATCCCATCATTTCCAAACACCCATGTATATATATCCTAAATATATCCATAGCTTCTGGTTTCATATAAGATTTGAATCAAATTTTTTTCCCACTCAGAATAACCACATCAACAAAAGCAAATGTTTATTTCTCACTCTGAATATTTCATTGCTGAACTTTCAACAGCTTATATGTTACAAAATCGCCCCACGTCTAACCTCAAATATTATTTTTATAAGTTACTATTGAATTGAAAAAGCACTTTAAACACAGTGAGACTTTCTTACTCACAGAGAAACAAAAATCCCTGAATGACTATAGAGAATAAAAATTCTCCAACCTATCAAGGAAAACTTATCTTCATGACTGGTGCCCCTCCTGATAGCAGTGGTAGCACGTTAGCACCCTCTTGACCAATTTTCAGATTTGAAAAAGTCTTAACACAATTTGAATTATGCCTCTGTAGAAAAGTGAAAGGGTGTATTTTAATTTTGAAACGTACTTTTACCAGGCAGAATGAAAAATGATAATGTTACTCAAGATGAACGGAGACATCATTCTAGAGCAGCAATTCTCCAGGTGTGATCCCCAACCAAAAACATCAGTGTCATCACTGAACTCAGAAGCCCAAATTCTCAGGCTTCACTACAGACATATTGAATCAGAATCTCTGGGAGGATGGCCCAGCAATCTGTGTTTTAACAAGGTTCCAGATGATTCTGATACATGTTAAGCTGTTATAAGTACTATTCTAAAAAGAAGATATTCCCCTGATACCTACAGTAAGCTAAATTCAACCCATGTCAAAATGAAGGAAGCCTCAGGTAGATATTCTTATGGGGTCTTGATACCCTCATGGAATCGTGAAGTCTAAAAAAAACCAGTTACTCAATGTAAAGAAAAACAAACCAATAAGACAGAGATTGAAGGGTCAAACTATAGGTTGCTACACTCAGGAATGTGTCATTGTGCTTACATAGCAAGTAACACGGAGTTCATCTTTCTGTACCGTGAAAAGATTCTTTTTAAGTTGTACACAATGTGGGACTTAATCTTTCTGTCACAAAAAAATTGAATTATAATCTCACCCTTCTCTGTAGCTCCATCAGATCATACAGGAAGCTGTCCAGGGACACAAACATTTCTCTGAGAGACACAAAACAGAATATTACAGTGCCAGCCTAGTAGACAACATTTCCAGGAAATAATTCACCCAGAAAAGGCATCTTCAGAGTGCCCAGAAGAAAAAAGTTACCAGTATGAGTTCTATGAAACTAAAAACCAAGTGACTCAAGCTCAAGAAATGTAATCAAAAAAAATCTTTTATTTACACTCACCTCCCTGTAAAAACAAAAAGCAAAACCGAAGTGGCTCCTTTCTGAGTCCAGTTATAAAAAAATCTTAGTCTATAATGCAGATATGGAAAAAGGACTGAATATTCTCTGCAAATAAGATACAAGATGATTAGACACCTTTGTCCACTGACAGAAAGGAACAGAGAACCTTCCCACCTCTGGCTAAGTGGATTTTGTCAATTCTAGTTTAGTAGGATAGTCTTTATACATACCATCTGTTTTGTTTTCTCCTTGGTAATCCTTCTGACCTGTACATCTCCCATTATTTGAATACATTTAGTAGCTAAAAATGACACAAAGAACCCAGTAAAAAATATAATTGAGTCCTTGATTGAAAATAATAGTTTTGAAAACTCTTACTTTCAAACGCAAAACCTGAGCTTCTTCAGAAAATAAATTATACACACACACACACACACACACACACACACACACACACATACATACACACACACCTCAAAAAACTTTGCATTCCAAAATTCAAAGTGGCAAACTGCAGAAAATAAACTTTATAATAGAAGCCATAGGGTAGGAAAGAATGCTGTCAGAGATTGTTTAATAGAAATGTATGTGACATCGAAAAAGGAAATTGAGGGTTCAAGTAAATTTAAGGCATATGTCAAGAATATAGATGGTAATGTTTATCTCAGAAGAAAACCATGAAAACATCTCTAGCTAAATCCAAGTTCAGTAACGGAGTTTAAAACAATAAACACCACAGATACATTTGGGGCATAGGTACTAGAGCATAAACGACTGGCTTCCTTAAAAAGCTTACTTAAAAAGCTGCAAGTATTATCACCAAGTCTTACATTCAAATAGTAGAGAAAAAGTGGCAGTAGAAATTCTTTAGGTGGACGCACTGGATACAATCTCATAGCATCTCTTAAATTCAAGATTAGTCCAAGGATAATAGCTAAGAATTCTCAAATACTACCCACTAATAGGCAAAAACCAGTAAGAGCTCCCAAATACCATTCATATAGTGGCTTACAGGACTAGCATGTTGGGAGAAATTTTATTATTTGGATGGAAAGGGCCTGCCAAGCTATGACCACTCAAAGTCACGACAAGACTTCACAAGTGATACATTGGGGATAGAAGCCAAAATCCTGAAACTAAATGGAATGTGACTGCCCCCCGCTCCCACCATAAAGCTAATAGAAGGCAAAGGAAATAAGAAATAGACACTCAAGAAAAACTGAGTGTCTATTTAGGATGGTGAATATGATTGACCATGGCATTAAAGCTTGATGAGGGATCAAATGATGGTGAGAGCTGGAGTACTAGAGAAAGTGATCTATAAAGAGAGGAAATGGTGGTCAGAGAGTGAAATACTCGAGGTTGAGATGATAGAGGGGCTGTAATTCTTGGTGACAGTTTTGGGTAACGACAAGGTATAGGATATTGCCAGGGGAAGAAGTGTCTGAGACAGGAAGGAGTACAAGATGCAAAACAATGTTAAGAAACTGAAACGTAAGCTATTAGAATAATCAATGATTTTAGAATTCCAAGAATTATATAGTCCTGTTGGAGATTTGAGTTTGAAAATCTTCAAGGAGTTAAAGGGCAGGGGCTGGTGGCAGTAAATCACCATGATAAGGAGGCTCAATGAGTGATTTAGTCTGATAATAGAAGAGATTCAAAGCTGTGTGGTTGACATGTTGGGAAATGGTCACAAGTGACAAAAAGGAGCACCATCCTTACAGTAACACAGTAGGGTGGGGGAAACCCAGTACTTGAGAGGGCATCAGAGGAAGTAATGTCTTCAGATTAATAAACAGTGTTTTTTTTTCCATTTGTTTAGATGTCCTTTAATATCTCAGCAAAGTTTTGTACTTTACAGAGTATAGATCTTGCACATTTTTTGCCAGACTTATCTCTAAGTATTTCAAACTTTTTAAATCTATTGCAAATGATAGTGTTTATTTAATTTAAATTTTTGATAATTGACTGCTTGTAGATTTTAAAGTGCTATTAAAAACACAAATATTTATTATCTTACAAATTTCTGAGGGCTAAGAATCCGGACGCAGTTTAGCTGTGTGATTTTCATTCAGAATGTTTCATGAGTTTGCTGTCAAAATGTTGACCAAACTCACATACTCTCAAGGCTGGACTGGGGCAGGAGAATATACATTCAAGCTCATTCAGCTCCTTTCAAGCACTGGAATAAAAGCCTTAGTTCCTTGCCACTGGGGCCTCTCCATAGAGCAGCTCATAATATGGGGGGACTCTGTTGGCTCTCAGAGACCCTGGAGACATTTCCTGGTCTCCTGAGCTCTGTCTCTGGAAGAGGGTGAAGTTTAAGATGACAGATCTCGGGATGAATCCCAGAGGTCTGTGCCATGAATATTGAGTACGAGCACATGGTCCAGAGGGCCTACACCACCCTCTGATCATTTGTAAGTCTCTTTTCTCTCTGTTTTATTTTGGATACTTTTATTGTTATGTCTTCAATTTCACTAATCTTTTCTTCTGCAAGGTTAATATGTTGTTGATTCCATCCAAAGTATTTTTCCTATTGGATGTTACAGGTTTTTTATCTCTAAAGTTTGACTTGAGTCATTTATATATTTTTCGTGTCGCAGCTAACTTATTCAAATAGCTTCTTGAGCATGGAATACAACTATAAAGCTGATTCACTGTCCTTGTTTACTGATTCTGTCGTCTGGGTCATTACTGGGTCAGCTTCAACTTATTGAGTTTTTCTCCTCATTCTGGGCCATATTTTACTACTTCCTTCATGCATGATAATATTTTTATTGGACGTCAGACATTGTGGGTTTTATCTTGGTGGTTGCTGAAGAAACCTCCACTTTAGAACGTTTCACAAAGGCAATAGTGATACTGTCACACAATAAGTGGTGAAATCTGTATTTGAATTATCAAGTCTGCATCCAGAACTTGTGACCTATAACATTCCTTGCCATGTCTGTTTTTCCTTCTTGTATCTACTTGGCCTTTGGACCTGGCTATTAACAGCCATTACTGGCCTGTTCCTTTCTGCGTGCCAGAGTCTCTGTGTCATTAAATAATGACTCTCTCTGAAACTAGAACACTGACATTCCTTTTATTTGAAATAACCTCAGATTCTAAACCTTGCACTTGTCTAGATCTTTTAAAAATGTATACACTTCCCTGGATTTGTCACTCCTTCAGAATGCCTTGCATGTCAAGTACAATGATGTTAAGTAGAACATATGCTCAGCATGGACAAAAGCAGCTTTTGTTTTGGAAGCATTAATCTGAAGCTTGAAAAAAGAAAGAAATTCTGTAAGAATGTGACAAAGTGTAGGCACATAACATTTTGGCACCAAGAACATTTGGATGTAGTTGCTTTGAAATGGAGCTTTTTTATCTCTGCCTTGGAAAAAAAGGAATAGATGAAAATTAAACATGCTAACGGTCAGATACACGAAACAATGGGTGTGCATGGGTTGAGCGGTAGAGGATTTTAGGGAAATATAATTTAAAAACAAAATCTTCTCAAAATCTGCCCCCCAACAAATGGAAACCTTGATATGGTTTGAATATTTGTCCCCTCAAAATCTCATATTGAAATGTGATCTTCAGTACTGGAGGTGAGGCCTGGTGGGAGGTGTTTGAGTCATGGGGGTAGATCCCTCACTGATGGCTTAGCACCATCCTTTTGGTGATAAATGAGTTCTTGCTCTATTGCTTCACACAAGAGCTGGTAGTTAAAAAACAGCATGGCCTCTCCTCTCTCTCTTGCTCCCTCTCTTGTCATGTGAGATGCCTGCTCCTTCTTTACCTTCTGCCATGTGTCAAAGCTTTGTGAAGCCTCACCAGAAACCAAGCAGATGCTGGTGCCATGCTTGTACAGCCTGTATAAACATAAGCCAAATAAACCTCTTTTCTTTATAAATTACCCAGTCTCAAATGTTCCTTTATAACAATGCAAAACAAACTAACACACCTCTCCAAAAAGCTAACAGAGACAGAAAATAGTTTTATTATTAAATAAGCATTAAATCAGAATTTCATACACATCACAGGCAATCCACCAAGAAATTGTGAAGACAGAAAGAAATCTTACCCTTTTACATAGCTGAGCAGGTACAACCCATTTTGTACATGTTCTCAAGATTAACAGTAACTAATCCTCAAGTAAGAGGACTTGACACTTTTGTTACACACAATATATCCTAAATTCACTTGGTAGTTGGGGTAACTATGTGTGTTAGCTAGTTGTCTCTCACCAAAGGAAAAATTAACTTCTTACGTTTTTATTACAAGAGATAGTTCTGCAACTTGGAACAAGATCCTAAGTTAGATCCCACCCTCCCACAAAAATGGAGAGAGAAGGATGCTATCTTCTTTGATGTTTTACATTTCAAAGAAACTCAGGTTTTGAGAAAGACTTCCCTGGTTTATAAAGTTGACAAAAGTCCTACATAGTTTTCAAAAAGATTTATATAAGTGTCAAAGAGAGGAGAAAATACTTATAATTGTAAGTTTCCTAAAGTGAATGGTGTAAGAAAAAGGGTGGGAGGGGAAATCTTTCCTCGTTTTCAACTGAGAGAATTTAGTTTTTTAAAAAAAGGTTTTTATTTTTCCTTAGAAGTGCAAACTTAAGTCTCATTCTCAAAGTGTGAGCTCCACACCAGCAACATCAGGAGGACTTTGATATTTTGTTAGAAATGCAGAATTTCAGTCCTCACTTCATGCCTACTGAATAAGAAACTGCATTTTTAAAAACATCCCTCATTAATTCCAATGCCCATTAATCTTTAAAAATCACAGATTTACAGGATGCCAGAGGAGTTCCAGATCTTCATCCATACTTTATTTTGGCCACAAATGGTTTCGGGTTTCAAATAGCTAGCATATCAGGTTATTATTAATTAATTAATGACCCCAGGTGCTGAAGCCAACATATGAAAACTCAAATTCCAGATAAGTGCACCGGAGTCAATGACTTCAGCCTGAACGACTCTATATCTCATCACATTTGGTCTAACACCTTCACAATCCACTCCCACACATGCTTCCAAGGTTTCTATATAAATAGATTGGCAAGATCTTCTAACTCTGTTGGAGTATGAGTTATTTCCTTCTTAAGTAGATTTTGAATCTTACTATGCTATCTATGTTTAGTCTTATATTATGAGACAGAAGACAACTTCCAATGGTGAGTTTAAGTCTCTTTATATGGCAAATGACATAGGTGCAGTAATTTAAAGGTTTATGCAGGGCAAGGCTGGTGTTCTCAAAAGGGTGAGTGTGGATAGCACTGTTTCTACTAGCAAAAGAGCTTCATGGTATTTGAGAATGCATAACTTTTAGCCTCATTCATATTGTGTAGGGTGTCCCCAGTCAGACATGTAACATTAAGACTCCACTCCTTCCCCTCTAGCTCTCTTACCTTAGCTTAAGGTCCTGGTATGGTTGAGCATTTAATTAGTGTTACAACAGCAATTCTTAACAACGAAAACATAGGTATGATCTTCAGTCATATATGCCCTACTGTGATAGAAGATGCGATACTTCTATCAAGCTACCTTCAAAGTTTTCTTTTTTTTTTTGTTTATTTTCTGAGTTGCATACTTGCAGCCTTTAATTTCACCTTCTTCTACTGTATGTTCTCTGGGGCCATCAGAGGAAGCCATGATATGTCTAGTTATGTTTGTCACCATAGTGACTAATTGCCATGGCTACTTGATATCCCCATACTTTGTTCTTCATCTACATGCCATCTCATGCACCATCAGTGATAATTTGAATAATAATGATTTCACTGTATTTACAAACATGCCATTACCCTTCAGAAAGGAGGCTGCCCACATGCTTCTCAATGAAGGCTCCCAGAATCTCTCCTTCCAAGGGGCTGTCCTGAAGTCACTCCAGCTTTCCAAGACTGTATCAGTCAGGGCCCTGGCAGAAGTCCTACAGACTTGACACAGTATTGCTAAATATCATGAACTTACTCCCTTACTGCCATTCAGTCTTTTGCTATGCCTCCCAATTGTCAAACCCAAGTAGGAGCCAGAGGGTAGGAGGGCTGGTTGGTGTGGTGCACAAATATTCCTAAGACACAGAGCAGAGTGGAGGATGAATCTGGAGGGGAAAATGGAAGACATTCAACACATCTGCAATCTGAGTTCTAAAAGTATTTGACTTTCAATTTTCTTTCATGAGAAGAAAATCATAACAATATTCATTGTAAAAATTACAATATACATGCTGACATCTGCTTTTACTTTTTCACTAAAGTGCAGAAAACAAACAAACATCTGTCTAACATAATAGAAATCTGAGAAATCCCAAAGCTTTTTTTTTCTTTTTTTTTTTTTGAGATGGTATCTCACTCTGTTGCCCAGACTGCAGTGCGGTGGCATGATCTCAGCTCACTGCAACCTCTGCCTCCAGGGTTCAAACAATTCTCTGCCTTAGCCTCCTGAGTAGCTGGGAATACAGGTGCCTGCCACCAGGCGCGGCTAATTATTTTTTGTATTTTTTTTTTTTTTTTTTTTTAGCAGAGATGGGATTTCACCATCTTGGCCAGGCTAGTCTTTAACTCTTGACCTCGTGATCCACCCACCTCGGCCTCCCAAAGTGCTGGGATTACAGGCATGAGTCACCTTGCCCGGCCCCAATGCTTTTTTTTTTTTTTTTTTTTTTTCTTGACGGAGTCTTGCTCTGTCGCCCAGGCTGGATTGCAGTGGTGCGATCTCGGGTCACTGCAAGCTCCGCCTCCCTGGTTCACGCCATTCTCCTGCCTCAGCCTCCCAAATAGCTGGGACTACAGGCACCCACCAGGAAGCCCGGCTAATTTTTTGTATTTTTAGTAGAGATGGGGTTTCACCATGTTAGCCAGGATGGTCTCCATCTCCTGACCTCGTGATCCGCCCGCCTCAGCCTCCCAAAGTGCTGGGATTACAACATTTTCTTGTATATTTTAAGTCTACAATTGAGAGTTTTCCATCGACTTATCACAACCATATTGACAATAAGACTTTTTAAAATAAGAGAATAAAAAGACAAAAATGTACTAAATTAATTATGGTCTCTTAAAAACCATAAGGTGCCTCACAATTATCTTACTACTTACATATCTGACAACTAGCTTTATTCATAGAACAGAAATAGATGTTTAGATATATAAAACGTATCTACTTTAAAAGGGTGTAACTTTTGGGGAATGAACATATTTTTTCTTAACTGGCCAAGAATGTCAGTAGTATATTGTATTAAAACAGATTTGTTGTTGACCTTCAAGAAGATGTGATCTTTATGAAAGACAAAGTTCATGTAAGCAAAGAAAATATAATGAACAAAAGCCATTATCTCTATAAACAGTGACTCCAGGGACAGAAAGAGAGAGTTGGTCGTCCCACAGTAAGCAGATCTATGGAAACTTACTTCCTGGAGACCAAGGGAGCTGAGAGGCTGAAGAAAGAGTCTGACAAATCCAGTTTCTTGGAAAGAAATATTTAGTAGGATCTCATGAACAGAGGCCATGTCTCAGGTTGTGGCAAGATGTGATGGCAAAAGCCAGTGTGGTTGCCCCTCAGATCCAGGGCTTATACCATAAGGAAATGGTACGTGTGCTTCAGAAGGGATGTGTAGAACAATGCTTGAGGGCAGGATTTATGGTAATTTACAATAACATCCAGGATTGTTTTGATGTAAGGGCAGGATTTATGCTAAGCATGCACTCTTACACAGGAACAGTAGATAAAATAGAAATCTGAGGGATGTTCTCAGAACTGGGGTTAATCAGAAGTTAACATCATGGATTAACATCCAAGATTGAGTTGCTTTAGCCTCCACAGGTTTGATACTTTTTATATCAAAATAAAATGAACCAAATTCAATGATGGAGTGTATATAAGAGTGTGTGTCTCCCTCTCTCTCTCTCTCTCTCTCTGTGTATGTGTGTGTGTGTATGTATATCTATGTATTTTTTTCATCAACAAGATTACTGACTTTTTCATGTTGTATCCCTTTTATCTTTAAAAATACATTTAATACATTTTTGGAAAACAAGAAACACATTTGTGGAAGAAATTACTTTTTCACTCAGGAATAAAAACAGTAATATTTTAACACAAAAACATTGGAGAAGGGAAAGGAAGAGATGTTAAGGTTATGGCAATTCATTTATATACAGTCTACCATTTTTCAATAAAATAGTTTCTCCTGAAATTTCATTTAAAACAAAATGGTAGAAACTTGATTTTTGTAAAATTTTATATACTTACTGTCAGTTAAGAAAAAAATCTCTCATGTGAGAATAGTAGAGAGAATCCATGCAGAGGAAATCAAAAGATATTTCATTTCATAAGGGGAACTGTTACCCAGCTCTAGCTGTCACCACAGGAGTTTTCGAGCTGGAGACATATGTTTAGCTGTAACTTAGAAAATACATAAAATAGCATCCTTGTCTAAAACCTCAGAAGCAATCCAATTTTATTTTTTAATGAGTTTTTACAAAAACAAAGTATATCTAAAATATATAGCAACATCTATATATTATAAAACTAAAAGAATTTTTTTTAATGGAGGGGAGAAGAGGTCATGATGTAGCTGCCTTTTGGTGAGAATATCACAACTTAATGGTGATTTGACCTATGTATTAAAATATTAAAACAAAATAACAGTATTGTTCAATTCAAACATCCAAGGAAGTTAATTGGTAAAATTTCTTTATGGCTTTACTTAAGGTCCAATTGTTCAAATTATAACAAACATATTCATAAATAACTAAATATAAAACTAGCTACTTTGGTTTAGGAATGGTCACCTGGTTGGCTGGATGAAAAACAGAATGTATATAACAAAACAAGGCCAAGAATTTTTATCATAGTCTACCTTATTTTCTAGTGAATCATTTTTATTCCTACAAAGATGCAATCAAATTTTAAATTTATCATAGCTTTTCTTGGATTGCTTCTTTCTTAATATAGAATTCAATGAGTCACTTGCTTAGGTGGAAAGAAAATCAATACTGCAAATATAGTCAATTTTTCTACAGAAATTCCCAAGAGAGAAATTATTCTATGGTCCAATAAATTTCTTAGTGAAGAAATACATTCCATTACTTAGTATAAATATGTACTTAGTCATTTTACCCCATAAACTCAATTATATTGCAACCCTGTCTTAACAGTGTAAACTTTTTTCTTTTCTTCTCTGTGGAGCAGAATTTTAAATTACCACTCATTGTATTCTCATGTACCTTCCATTTACGACCAAAAACTATCAATGTAAAGATTTCTCTTTAAAACTAACAGCTATAAAAATCAACATAAAAGGAAGTATACTCATGATTTGCAGCATTATCACATTCTGAAAAACAATCTTTAAATGGATTCTTAACAAGAAGGTTTTGTCACATCTGCTAAATTTGAGTTTCTGAAACGCTGTAACCAATAAAATCGTTGGAACACATGGACACAGGAAGGGGAACATCACACTCTGGGGACTGTTGTGGGGTGGGGGGAGGGGGGAGGGATAGCTTTAGGAGATATACCTAATGCTAAATGACGAGTTAATGGGTGCAGCACACCAGCATGGCACATGTATACATATGTAACTAACCTGCACATTGTGCACATGTACTCTAAAACTTAAAGTATAATAAAATAAAATAAAATAAACAATTCCATGTCAAAAAAAACAACGAAATAATAATACTAATAAATTGGATAATTGTTATTTTGACCTAGTAGAGAACTAGTAATCTACATTTTAAAAACACCTAGTTAGTTAGAAGTGTTACTATTTCTTCAGCAAGATCCATGGTAGAAAATACGAAGTCCAAATCACAAGGGTCAAAAAATGATACTCATGCTTGGCAAACATCCTCTGGTAGTAATTGTTTCTCTTGTAAAGATTATAAAAAGTGAAGGAATTACCTGGCAATGTTATGTGAAATTTTTTATTCACTTGGCAGTTATACTTAGCAGTGCAAATTAATGTATTTTTAAGATTTAAAAAAACAACATTTAGAATTTAATTTGCCATGTCTGTAGTCACACAGCACAGTCACTTCTGGATGAATTAAAATCAATTTTATGAATCTGCACATTTAAAGTACTAGATGTGTATGGATCACAAGAAAGTACTCAAAGCTTCTTGGATCTTGTCTGAGACAGCAAGATGGCTTCCTGTCTTTTTTAACCTTTGATGCATTCACTCTTTCAGCAAATATAGAGCATGTGTTCTAGGCAGTAGTCTACACTTAACACACAAAACAGGATGGGCAGACATGAACACAACCACAGTTAGTAAAATGTTTTATAACAAATATTATCAAAAATAGTGAAAGTTAAAAAAAATGATTATTCTACCTGGCAGTGAAAAGTTTGCTAGATGAGGATCAGAGAAAGCTTTCTAGGAAAAGACATATTTTAGCTGAGTCTTAAAAGATGAAAGTACGGATGAAGTACTGTTGTGTGAAAAGGTATATGTAATAAGATGTTAAAATCAAGGTTTTGACTGTAGCAAAAATAGGTGACCAGAAAAGATAATTAGATGATTCTCAAGCCCCTAACTCCATCCAGGGTATGAAAAGGGTCGAGAATTGTTGAGTTAGGGAAGTGAGTTGCTTCAGAAAAAAGTGGGCCGTGAGTCCCACCTTTAAGTCCATATCCCTAACTAAGAGGAAGAATGCATAGTTATTTTGACATCTCTGAAATCAGAATATATCTTAAAATCAATAGTACATGATCTATTTTTGGTGGCGTATTGTTTTTCTTTGTGAAATATAAATTACTAGAGACTCTTACAATCAATGGCTTCTCAGTTTCAGTGAAATCTGGTAATGAAGGATTTATGAAGAGAATGATGAGAAAGAACTGCCTGATTGCTACTCATGATAATCAGTCTCCACTTCCCAACTCATGTGAAGGGATATGTTACATCTCTCTTCACTTCTGTCTAGAGAGGGATGTTAAAGAGACCACTGATAAGTCTGCTATGTTTCTTTGAACTTAGTGGACTCATATAACTAGGGTCTGATTCAAACTTTAAGGGAGACAGACAGTTGGTTGAGAGAGAATAAATTGAATGTAGTATGCATCTCCAGAGTGTTTCCCGTGGATTTATGTTGGACCGCAGGCTAGCACAGGGTCACTTTACAATCCTCCAAGGGGCAGGCTGGAGGGCTATGGCAGGCTCAGGAAATGACTGCTAATCCAGTGTGCCAGAGTAGAGGATAAATGAGATAAAGGTGGGAGAATAAATTAGATAGGCAAATTGAGCCCAAACTGCAAAAATCCTTAACTTTTCATGTTTAAGAATTGGGTATTGATCCTCTAGGCATTGGAGAAACAGCTTAGTGAGCAAAGAATAATATAACCTGATCTCTGTTTTTTAAAAGTCTGCCATAGCATGATGAGTGAACAGGGGGGATGTGAATCTGAAGACAGAAAATGAAAGCAACAATTGTTTAAAACTGTTTTGCTCAAACTAGTTTGGATGTCAGGAAGTAACATAAAGTGATAAAAATCAAATTCTTTGGGAAAATTCAAGAGGTAAACTGTTTTAGACAAGATTTTACCTATTATGTGTTTTCACTGAAGGTGGTGTTCTTTCTCTTCCTATCTTAAAACATTCATTTTAAATGGAATGGTTTTGCAAAAGTCAGTGACATACATTTGTTTTTTTGATCTATGGTGGTATCAAGATCTCTTTCATTTTTCAATTTGAATTTATATAATTATTTTCTACAATGCATATTCTTACCATCTTTGTGGCATAAATATATGTATGCCTATAGACCACAAGATGTGGTTTTAAAAGTGTTATAATAATGTTTAAATACCCAAATGTTTTATTATTTTTATTAAATAATTCTTTAATAAAAAGTATTTTGAGACACGTCACTACATAAAATTTGTTGCATTTTTAATGTAGCTATCATGTTGTCAGAAACATAAAATTGCTAAAGAATACATTAGACCTCTGATTATACATCTTGTTTTACAAATTCCTCCCACTGTCTCCTGAAAAGTATATTTTAACTAGTAAAAACATAGCAACTCTTCACAAAAACCTCCTAGCTTTTCCTCTGATTTTTATTAATGAATGTACTGTTAATTTATCATATCAAATCTTTTTTAAATTGGACAATTTTGTTAAGCAGTGAAAATAGTACTTTTGCCTTTTTTTTAATCAGGCATAAAGTCTATTACATATTTTTGTAAATTTCTCAATGGCATGCCCATATATTTGGTATTTTGTTGTTTAAAAAAAGTAATTTCAAATATCTCACAAAATTGTTGTACATGCATCATAGGTAACAATACCTCTGAGTTTCACTCTCTAATCAACAGTCAAGTAAATGGAATAATGGAATTTTTTAATTCTTGAAAGAGATTTACCTAGAATCACATAATTATTAAATTATATATTTATACACAATGCATTTGAGTCACTATCTTTTATTGTTGAAGCTACTGTCTTAGCTTGAAATAAACTATTAGATTCTGATAATCTGAACAAAAGCTCAAGTCTTATCTAAGTTTGTTAACCTTTATACGACTATGAGTGGCAAATAAATTCTTGTTCTAGAAGAAACTCCTATGGATTGGTAGTAGCTATGGCATTGAAGCTTACCAGGATAAGTGAAGGAATTCTGGTAAGGGCATAATTCAAAGTGGTTAATTATTACAAAGTATTGGCTAGTCACATACTTTATCATTTTTAGGCTAAAAGCTTTATCCCATAACATCAAAATATATGAAATATTAGCCTATGTTATTTATCATGTTGATAAGTTTCACTAATTCCACAAACATTTGCTTTATCCTAGGTAAATTAATCAGCCAGTCTTGAAGCTTCATCTGGCAGACCTGCATTCGTCCATCCATCCATTCATTAAGAAAAGTATTAGGAACCCAGGTGCCATGTGTCCAGGAATGACAAAGACAAGGGTCCTTGATATGGTTTGGCTGTGTCCCCACCCAAATCTCACCTTAAACTGTAGCTCCCATAATCCCCACATGTCATGAGAGGGACCCAGTGGGAGGTAACTGAATTGTGGGAGTGGATTTTTCTTGTACTGTTCTCTTGATAGTGAATAAGTCACACGAGATCTGATGTTTTTATAAAGGGGAGTTGCCCTACACACATTATTTTGCCTGCTTCCATGGAAGACATGACTTTGCTCCTCCTTCACCCTCCGCCATGATTGTGAGGCCTCTCGCCATGTAGAACTGTGAGTCTACAGGAATTTATTTTCTCATAATCCTGGAGGTTAAAAGTCAAAGTTCAAGATATAGGCAGATTTGGATTTTCTGAGGCCTCTCTTTTTGGCTTGCAAATGGCCACTTATTCACATATTATTCCTCTGAGCATAGACATCACTGCTGTCTCTCAGTGTATCCAAATTTCCTCTTTTTATAAGGATACCAACAAGCATGCATTAAGACTCATCCTAATAGCCTCATTCTAACTTAATTGCCTCTTTACATATCTCCAAGTATGGTTACATTCTGAGGTACTCATCA
The DNA here is from genome assembly GCF_029281585.2 of Gorilla gorilla gorilla. Taxonomy (NCBI): domain Eukaryota; kingdom Metazoa; phylum Chordata; class Mammalia; order Primates; family Hominidae; genus Gorilla; species Gorilla gorilla. The sequence continues at coordinate 63,718,083 of NC_073239.2, forward strand.
TTAGGACTTCAACTTATGAATTTAAAGGAGACACAATTCAGCCCACAGCAATATTACATATTGCTGGTGTATATCTGTAAGTAAATGGCATACAAATACCTATACATTTGAGTACCAGTTATTTTCACTGAGAGGGTTTGACATGGAGAAACTGCTTTTGATTTTTGAGGATAGAAGCTTACCTTACATTTTTGTTACATTGTGGAGGAAATAGAAAAATATCGTGATAAAATCAGATTGTATTTGGTTCAGAGCTTTTCTTGTTGAATAGAACAATTGAACTTATATGATAAAATGCTATCATCATAATTGTATTTTTAAAGTTTTTATAATTTATTCAAAGACAAGGACAATTAAATAAATGAATAATATTTATTTACCAAAAATTCTAATTTTACTACCATGTATGTGAATTGCTACTTGATCTTGTGACCTGACTTAGATAGTCCAAAGTTAGGGGCACCATATTTGCAAGGTGGAACATGCTTCTGCAATAGTGCAGACTCAAATACTTTTAAGGACCAGTAGGTATGGAAAAGAAGTGAAGCAAAAGGCTAACAAACTACAGGGAATGATGGGAACTGTAGTAGGTTAGTTGTGTATAACCTAATGCATAAAATTTAAAATCCTTTAAAAATATGTTATGCTAAACAAATACACGAGACATGGTCTCTGATCATTTAATATCACAATTTTCTTGGCTTATTTCTATTATAATGAATTAGTAAATGTGTACTAAACAATAAAGTTATGCTATGCTGGAAAACAAAGATAAGGTCTTGAAGATATACATTAAAGGCATATTCTTCTTAAAAACATTTACATGTTGCTTTCAAAATTTTACATTTATCTAACCCATAAGTCTATTTTTCCCTCTTCTACATAATAATGATTACATGATTAAATGCATTTTAGGATTTTTACATTCGTAAATAATCTTGTCTTTCTGATGAGCATGTGTGTTGGTTTTATAAATGCTTTACAATTTAAAATTTAAAAGTGCCATATTTGCCTATGATGTGAGAAGTTTCTTTTTTTTTTTTTAGTTATCAGTGGGAATTATACACATTTTCTTTTGTCGCTACAAGCTACCACCTTATATGGCATCTACTAAATGATTCATATTTAGCATAGATAAATTGAATAAGAAATATAAATGATAATTCCATTCCTTTAGGAAATAAGATCACTTTCCTTTTTAAATTTCACTCTTTGCGAGTCTATCAGCCAAAATCGTCAAAAAAAAAACCACTGTTAGTATAAATGTCCCGTGGGATTTTATCACTATCTAGCTAACCAAAATAGGAAAGACTAATGGGTTTTCTGAGAAAGATTTATATACAGCATCAGCTACTTTAAAAGGCAAGGTACATTTATAACATCTTTTATGTACCAGTGTACCTTTTGAATACACATCATGTTTTGGGGATAAAAGACTTTAAATGCAAGTATTCAAATAAAATCAGGTTATTGATTCATTCAACAGCCAATCTGCTACCTCATAATTGCATTTTATGAAAACCATTGTGTCAAATACTTGAAGCTGTTCATCCCAATTTTAAAAATAGCAAAATATACCATGAAAGAATGACAAATCTGGAATCAATGGTGTGAACTGAAAACTCAAGTATATTTCTAATCCTTTTGGAAATCCTTGATCATTTCAATTGCCATGTAGGATAAAGAAGTTCAATGACTATCAAAATAATTCTAGATAATACTTTGCTTGGGGAAATTTAGAAACTTATGCTGATTTAAATGTATATTACTTTCCCCTTTTAACTGGAGTTTATCCCTCTGTTTCTAGGTAAATAAACAAAATCAAGTCAGATACACATCAGTTATTAATCTCCTGATCTTATCATTTCTGCTCTTCGCAAATTTACATTGATCTCTGCCACTTTATCCTTTTCATTCCCTGAATTTTGAAGAAAATCACTATTAACTATGTTTAAATAAAACCAGTACCAAACACTACCTCAGATATCTCCCTTCATATAACAGAAACAACATTCTAGGGACAACTATGCTATTTTAAATTCCAATTAATTAATTAATTAATTAAATTTTGCCACATACCTAGGCTCCAAATCAATTGTGAAAGTAATAGATTAGACCCATGTACAGATGAAAAAACACATGAATCTACGTGTTCACTTCAAAACACTTTGGAAAAAAATGTTTGAGTTGGCAACTTGAAGGTCTTGATCAAGATATATTAAAGACTCCTATTGGTTTTACCAGTTTTTATACACAGATCTAGACTTCCCAATTCCCTAAGAGTTGAAGTCAACGAACACTGGTATGAATCACACTGGACAGATTTTCAAAGCAAAATGTAGCTAAATAAATGTAGTGTTTCATCTTATTTTTTCTCCTCCCTTAAAACAATATGCTTATTAACTAAATCCCAAAATATTCTAGGTGGTTTTATCAAATTCAAACAATGCTGAAGCATATCAAGAAAATAACTGTATTAGTTCGTTTTCACACTGCTGATAAAGACATACCTGAGACTGGGCAACTTACAAAATAAAGAGGTTTAATGGACTTATCATTCCACATGGCTGGAGAAGCCTCACAATCACGGCAGAAGGCAAGGAGGAGCAAGTGATGTCTCACATGGATGGCAGCAGTGAGACAGAGGGAGCTTGTGCAGGGGAACTCCACTTTTTAAAACCATCAGATCTCATGAGACTTATTCACTGTCATGAGAACAGCAGGGAAAAGACTTCCCTCATGATTCAGTTACCTCCCACCTGGTCCCTCCCAGAACATGTGGGATCAAGATGAGATTTGGGTGGGGACACAGCCAAACCTTATCTTTCTGCCTCTGACCCCTCCCAAATCTCATGTCCTCACATTTCAAAACCAGTCATGCCTTCCCAACTGTCCCCCAAAATCTCAATTCATTTCAGCATTAACTCAAAAGTCCAGAGTCCAAAGTATTTGTACTGAGACAAGGCAAGTCCCTTCCACCTATGAGCCTGTAATATGAAAAGCAAGTTAATTACTTCCTAGATACAATGGGGGTACAGGCATTGGATAAATGCAGCCATTCCAAATGGGAGGCATTGGCCAAAAGAAAGGGGCTACAGGCCCCATGCAAGTCCAAAATCTAGTGGGTCAGTCAAATCTTAAAGCTCCAAAATGATCCCCTTTGACTTCATGTCTCACATCCAGATTATGCCGATGCAAGAGGTGGGTTCTTATGGTCTTGGGCAGCTCTGGCCCTGTGGCTTTCCAGGTACAGCCTCCCTCCTGGCTGCTTTCATGGGCTGGCATTGAGTGTCTGTGAGTTTTCCAGGCACACAGTACAAGCTGTCGGTGAATCTACCATTTTGAGCTCTGGAGGATGGTGGCCCTCTTCTCACAGCTCCACTAGGCAGTGCTTCAGTACAGACTGTGTGGGGGATCTGACCCCACAGTTCCCTTCCACAATGCCCTAGCAGAGGTTATCCATGAGGGCCCCCACCCCTGTAGCAAACTTTTGCCTGGTCATCCAGGCATTTCCACACATCTTCTGAAATCCAGGCAGAGGTTCCCTAACTTCAATTCTTGACTTCTGTGCACCCGCAGACTGGACACCACATGGAAGCTGTCAAAGCTTGGGGCTTCCACCCTCTGAAGCAACAGCCCAAGCTGTACTATGGCCCTTTTTAGTCATCGCTGGAGTGGCAGAGATACAGGGCACCAAGTCTCTAGCCTGCACTCAGCACTGGGACCCTGGGCTTGGCCCACGAAACCATTTTCTCCTAAGCCTCCTCGCCTGTGATGGGAGGGGCTGCCATGACCTTTTGACATCCCCTGGAGACAATTTTCCCCATTATCTTGGGGATTAACATTTGGCTCCTCATTGCTTATGCAAATTTCTGCAGCTGGCTTGAATTTCCCCTCAAAAAAATGGGTTTTTCCTTTCTACTGCAATATCAGACTGCAAATTTTCTGAACTTTTATACTCTGCTTCCTTTATGAAACTGAATGCCTTTAGCAGCACCTAAGTCACCTCTTGAATGCTTTGCTGCTTGGAATTTTCTTCCACAAGATACCCTAAATCATCTCTTTCAAGTTAAAAGTTCCACAAATCTCTAGGGCAAGGGCAAAATGCCAGCAGTCTCTTTGCTAAAACATAACAAGAGTCATCTTTGCTCTAGTTCCCAACAAGTTCCTCATCTCCATCTGAGACCACCTCAGCCTGGACCTTATTGTTCATATCACTATCACCATTTTTGTCAAACCATTCAACAAGTCTCTAGGAAGTTCCATACTTTCCCACATTTTCCTGTCTTCTTTTGAGCCCTCCAAACTGTTCTAACCTCTACTTGTTACCCAGTTCCAAAATCACTTCTACATTTTCAGCAATGCCCCACTCTACTGGTACCAATTTACTATATTAGTCCATTTTCATGCTGTTGATAAAGACATACCTGAGACTGGGCAATTTACAAAAGAAAGAGGTTTAATTGGACTTATAGTTCCATGTGGCTGGGGAGGCCTCACAATCATGGCAGAAGGCAAGGAGGAGCAAGTCATGGCTTACATGTATGGCAGCAGGCAAAGAGAGAACTTGTGTAGGGGAACTCCTCTTTTTAAAACTATCAGATCTCATGAGACTTACTAACTGTCATGAGAACATCAGGGGAGAGACTTGCCCTCATGATTCAATTACCTCCCAGCGGGCCCTCCCACAACATGTGAGAATTCAAGATGATATTTGGGTGGGGACACAGCAAAACCTTATCAAAAACAATTACCTCTTAATTCTACTTCCAAGTTATTCACTGTTATACTAATTCCTAAGAACCAGCTATCAACTAATTTAAGAATTCTAAATTAATTATTTCAAGTTAATGTTAATTCAACCCCACACACCAAGCTTAAAAGATTTGGGAGCATAAAACTAATGGATATTAATCAATAAGATCTTAATTTTAATAGTAAATTTGAGAGAAAAAGTTAAATCTTGGACCTTCAGTTTCATCTTAAGATAGTGTGGCTTTGAACTAGCTAATATTCAAATTCTCTTTCAACTCTAAATATTGATTCCACAGTATTATTTCTAAGTAATAGTAACTGAGCATAACTTTATAAATAACACTTTGATTAGAATTAGAGGAGGTATAAAAGCATAAGATGGTATTCCTTCCAATACAAATTTATAATATACAGGTAAGTCAAAATATACATCTAAAATAATTGGTAAAATAACATTATTAAAATATTATATTTCTGATAAAATCATTACATATATAAGCAGCAAAAGTAATTAGGGGTTGTCAGCTCAAAGACTCAGAAAAAGCATTTGACAAAGATCTCACATCCGTTCATGGAAAAAACTTAATAAACTAGGAATATGAGGGAATTTTCTCAAATTGATGAAAAACAACCATGAGAAAACCCAGAGCTAACATTATACATAAATGTTAAAGACTGAATGCTTGCATTCTCACAACTTCTTTTCAACAGTGCATTGGAGATCTTAGCCATGGAATAAGGTAAAACACACAAATAAAAAATTAAGGTGCACCAATTAGAAAATAAGTAAAATTATTATTTTTGGATGACTTGATTTTGTATATTGAAAATCAAAAGAAATTCCCCCAAATCAACTAGAAGTAACAAGCAAATTTGGCAAGGTTGTTTGATACAAGATCAATATTAAAAAATCAGTTGTATTTTTATATATTACAACAACTAGTACATAAATGAAAATAAGAAAACAATTCCATTCATAATAATATGACAAAGAATAAACTATATAGGGACAAGTTCAATAAAAGCAGTAGTTTTAAGACAGGTACACTAAAAACTGCATAACATTGCTGAGAAAAATTAAAGGTCTAAATAAATAAAAAGTCTTTACATGTTTATGGATTGGAAGACTCTAAATGTCAAGATGGCAATTCTCCCAAAATTGATCTATAATACCAGCCCAAAATCTCCTTAAGCTGATAGGCAACTTCAGCAAAGTCTCAGGATACAATATCAACGTGCAAAAATCACAAGCATTCTTATACACCAATAACAGACAGAGAGCCAAATCATGAGTGAATTCCCATTCACAATTGCTTCAAAGAGAATAAAATACCTAGGAATCCAACTTACAAGGGACGTGAAGGACCTCTTCAAAGAGAACTACAAACCACTCCTCAATGAAATAAAAGAGTATACAAACAAATGGAAGAACATTCCATGCTATTGTGAAAATGGCCATACTGCCCAAGGCAATTTATAGATTCAATGCCATCCCCAACAAGCTACCAATGACTTTCTTCACAGAATTGGAAAAAACTACTTTAAAGTTCATATGGAACCAAAAAAGAGCCCGCATTGCCAAGTCAACCCTAAGCCAAAAGAACAAAGCTGGAGGCATCACGCTACCTGACTTCAAACTATACAGTAGTTTGGCTACAGTAACCAAAACTGCATGGTACTGGTACCAAAACAGAGATATAGACCAATGGAACAGAACAGAGCCCTCAGAAATAATGCCGCATATCTACAACCATCTGATCTTTGACAAACCTGACAAAAACAAGAAATGGGGAAAGGATTCCCTATTTAATAAATGGTGCTGGGAAAACTGGCTAGCCATAGGCAGAAAGCTGAAACTGGATCTCTTCCTTACACCTTATACAAAAATCAATCCAAGATGGATTAAAGACTTAACTGTTAGACCTAAAACCATAAAAACCCTAGAAGAAAACCTAGGCAATACCATTCAGGACATAGGCATGGGCAAGGACTTCATGTCTAAAACACCAAAAGCAATGGCAACAAAAGTCAAAATTGACAAAGGGGATCTAATTAAACTAAAGAGCTTCTGCACAGCAAAAGAAACTACCATCAGAGTGAACAGGCAACCCACAGAATGGGAGAAAATTTTTGCAATCTACTCATCTGACAAAGGGCTAATATCCAGAATCTACAATGAACTCAAACAAATTTACAAGAAAAAAACAAACAACCCCATCAACAAGTGGGCAAAGGATATGAACAGACACTTCTCAAAAGACATTCATGCAGCCAAAAAACACATGAAAAAATGCTCATCATCACTGGCCATCAGAGAAATGCAAAACAAAACCACAATGAGATATCATCTCACACCAGTTAGAATGGCGATCATTAAAAAGTCAGGAAACAACAGGTGCTAGAGAGGATGTGGAGAAATAGGAACACTTTTACACTGTTGGTGGGACTGTAAAGTAGTTCAACCATTGTGGAAGTCAGTGTGGCGATTCCTCAGGGATCTAGAACTAGAAATACCATTTGACCTAGCCATCCCATTACTGGGTATATACCCAAAGGATTATAAATCATGCTGCTATAAAGACACATGCACACGTATGTTTATTGTGGCACTATTCACAATAGCAAAGACTGGGAACCAACCCAAATGTCCAACAATGATAGACTGGATTAAGAAAATGTGGCATATATACACCATGGGATACTATGCAGCCATAAAAAAGGATGAGTTCATGTCCTTTGTAGGGACATGGATGAAGCTGGAAACCATCATTCTCAGGAAACTATTGCAAGGACAAAAAACCAAACACCACATGTTCTCATTCATAGGTGGGAACTGAACAGTGAGAACACATGGACACAGGAAGGGGAACATCACACACCAGGGCCTGTTGTCGGGTGGGGGAAAGGGGGAGGGATAGCATTAGGAGATATACCTAATGTTAAACGACAAGTTAATGGGTGCAGCACACCAACATGGCACATGTATACATATGTAACTAACCTGCAGGTTGTGCACATGTACCCTAAAACTTAAAGTATAATAAAAAATAAAATAAAATAAAAAATAAAAGTTTAGGACACAAGCACGTTAGCCTAGTCTACACAGGGTTAGAATCATGAATATCACTGTCTTCCACTCCACATCTTGTCCCACTATAAGGTGTTTAGGGGCAATAACAGGCATGGGACTTTCATATCATGTGACAACAAGGCCTTCTTTTGGATACCTCCTGAAGGAGCTGCCTGAGACTGTTTTACAGTTTTTTTAAAAATAAGTACATGAAGTACACTTTAAAATAATGATAAAAGTATAGTATAGTAAACAGATAAACCAGTAGCATAGTTGTTTATTTTCATTATCAAGTACTATGTACTGTACATAACTGTATGTGTTATACAGTAGGTTTGTTTACACTAGCATCACCACAAACACATAGCACAAACGTGCTATGATATTAAGATGGCTATGACATCGCTAGGCAATACAGATTTTTCAGCTCTACTATAAATTTGTGGAAACACCATCATGTATGTGGTTTGTCCTTGACCAAGACATCATTATGCTGTACATGACTGTAAATAAATTCTACTACTGTTCTAAACAAACAAAGAAACAAAAATATAGTGAAACCTCTATCAAAATCTCAGCAAAGTATTTTGTAGAAATTGGTATACTGTTCGTAACATTTGTATTAATATTCAAAGGATTTAGACTAGCAAGAGCACTTTCTTAAGAGAACAAATTTGGTGGACAATCAAGCATTCTAAAGTGAGCAAAGTATTTCAGTAGACATTTCATCAGAAAAGATATATGAATGACTGCTAAGCCTAAGTGTAAAGATACTTACCATTAGAGGAATAAAAATGTAAAACTCTACAAAACACGACTATACATGCGTTGGATGATTATAATTTAAAAAGGGAGATAATACCAAGTGTTGGCAAGTTCATGTTGAAACTAGAACTCTCAAACATTGCTCAGGGATGTAAAAGGATGTAGCCACTTTAAAAACAATTTTGCAGGTTTTTATAAATTTAAATAAACATACAAACAAGTAGTTTGACTTTTAAGAAGATACCCAAGAGAAATGAAAACACATTCTCTCACAAAGTTGTGTATGTGAATGTTCATAGGAGCATTATTCTTAATATCCAAATGTCCACAACTAATAAAAGATACAGAAAATATTATATATCTCTGCAATGGAACACTGTTCAGCAATAAAGAGATGCTGTACTCATTTATGCTACAACATGAATTAATTTCAGAAATATTATACTAAATAAAAGGAGGCAAGTGCAAAGAAGTGCATGTTGCACTCTTCCACTTACATGAAATATCTAGAAAAAGCAAATATGTATACAGAAAGCTGATCAGTGGTTGCCTAGAGCTGGAAGCGAGTGTAGAATATTGCAAATGAATTTGGAGAGCCTTCTGGGGATAATGGAAATGTTCTTAAACTAGAATGTGGTGTGGTTCCACAACTCTATTCGTTAACTAAAAATTATTGATTTGTATACTTTTAACAAGTAAATTTTATGGTATATATGTATTATATCTTAATAAAGTTGTTAAAGAAATCAGTTATAAAATAATGCAGGATGGCAAGAAGTGGGTGGGTATAGGTAAAACTAGCTGGTGATTCATTGATAATTGTTAAAGCTGAAAATGAATGTGTGGGATCTTATTTCACTCTTTTACTGCGTTTGTACTTCCTTTAAATTTTCTTTGTGTTTATTTATTTGAGACAGGGTCTGGATCTCACTCCGTTGCCCATTCTAGAGTGCAGTGGCATGATCACGACTCACTTGCAGCCTCTACTCCCGGGTCAAGCAGATCCTCCCACCTTAGCTTTCTGATTACCTAGGGCTACAGGCATGTGCCACCAGCTAATTCTTTTTATTTTTTGTAGAGATAGGGTCTCCCAATGTTGCCCAGGCTGATCTTGAATTCCTGTGCTCAAGTGATCCTCCCTCCTTGGCCTTCCAAAGTGCTGAGATAACAGGCTTTCTTTTAAATTTTCAAAAATAAAAAATTAAATTTTAAAATTAAGTCTTGTTGTCCACTCTACATAGGGGAACTGAGTAAAGAGAAGGTTTCAATGTTATATCTAAGAGTTTTAAAACACAGAAAGTATCTTCCTTAGTGTTCTCTTGGAAGTGTCTGCCTCTATGTGAGAACTAACCTGTCAAGTGTTCCCAAGCTGCTCAGTTTGTGGAGCAAGAGGGTCAGTGGAAACACACAGGATTTGAAGACTTCTTGAGCAGAGGGAAGACATGAAGCTGAGTTGTAGCCAAACCTCTGATGGCAAGCACAGAGGGCAAAATCATTGTATGTGAGCCTTAAAGAAAATATCATTTTGCCATGTAGCAAGTGATAGGCCTCTAAAAAATATGTGCCATTTTCCTTATCTTTATATTCAACTTAAAACACTTCAAAGAAAATGGGTTTCTCATATCCCTCAGGATAAACATCAAATTCTTTTAAGTTTTCCCAGCAACTACCCACCATATCAGCCTCATTTCTAACACTGTGTCCCATGAACTTAAATGCTCCAGATTTCCCAAACTTTTTTTTTTTTTCTGAGCACTAAACTACCCTTCAGCATTCTCTCATCTCATATCTTTACACTTATGGTGTCCTTTGCTTAGAAAACGTTTTTCTAAACGTGTCTCTGCTGGGCTATACCCTAGCAATCTGCCAGTTCAGGGATTACACATCACTTACATCAGGAAAGCATTCACTAATTCCCTGAATTCAGCTACTACTTCTGCGCTCTCTCTTAGGACCCTGATCTTCCTCTCACAGTAAATTATTGTAATTGTCTGTCTTCCCAATGCTGTAAATTCAGGAAAGTATCTTCAGTGGCTTGCAATGTGCTTAGCAATCAGCAGGCATTTAGCAAAAGTTGTGTTCAGGATTAAATTAAATAATGTATATATTCACCTCCTCAAAAACTTTATATAAAATTTATGTGTAGCATATAGTGGGTGTAAAATAAACACCTGTTCAGTGAATGAATGGATGAATGAATGAGTCTGTCTTTCATTAAATACAGTTGATCAAACAATCCAAGATACGAGTTCAACGAAAATCAACCTTTAAAATATAACTGTACTGACTAACTATACAGTAAATTTTCTGTAAGGCTCAATGTAAATATAAAGAAAATAGAATTCCTTTGTTTTATTATGTTTTATTCAATCTTCTTTAAATAGAAGAAAACATAAAATATTCCTTTAAAAATCTTACGGCAATTTAAATAGTATATATTGTGTTCTTCATGGGCAAAGCAACCTTGATGTCTCAGTTGTAATAGTTTCAAGTATCCTTAGGCAGTTACTTTTGGTGTCGGGTTTTGTTTAAACAGAAACTGCAGAGAAATATCTTCGAATATAAAAATTTCTAATATTTAAATAAATACACAAACATTCATGACTTTATTCTCAAATGGTGCTGGAAGGAATAATGCAGCAAAATCATGACAAAAATATCTATACCTTTTTCACTTGATTGGTCTCAGATTATTGTGAGCTATATTATGATAAAATAAAGCTATAATTTTATAACTGTTACTTAATAAATGTATTGAAGTATAGTACACAAATTGAAGGCCTCTGCCTGTGGTGTGCTAGAATAAATTAACAAACCGCAGAACATTGAAGAATTTCTTTTTATTAAATGAAACAAAATGAATAAATTGTGTTCATTGTTTGACTTTGTGTTACGTAAATGTTAACTTAAAGCAGCATATTTTCTTTTGGCTATTTATCTTCTACGTTGAAGTAGCAGAATCCCATGCAAAGAGACTTCTCTGAAAGATTTATAGCTTAAGGCATGTAATAAGGCCATGCTGTGTTTATCTCATTCCCTCTAGAATCACTATGCTATTTCTGCTGAGTAGTGATACAGATTGAAGTATTTTAAGATTCTACAGGGGATGTCCTGATGTGATTATGAAGCATTGACTGTTTGTTCCTTCTTTCTCTTCCCACTCGATGCTACACAAATTCATATGCCTAGTTTCACTGGTTAAAAACAGTCAGTTGACTTCTCTAACCCGGACTCCTATTGAAAGCCCAGGTTTGCTGTTCTGAGTAATAGTGAAACTTACCACTTTCAATTTCAAGGTCTGCATAACGTCTCTGATTCCCCCAAACATAAAACCCTTTTCAGAACTTTTAAAAGGTGAAAGTTTCCGCTTCCAGTACCTAAGCAGAAACCATGAAAGAGGGGATAAAGAAGGGGGTCCTCAACAAGCCAGCTGTGCAAATTAACGGAAGGATTATGGTTACCTAGCCAAATATCCACCCCACATAGAATTTTAACTAGGATGGTTTTTATATGAAGCTTATTTTCATCAAAATAATCCATAAATATGTAATATAAAAATCACAAGTCTTACAGAAATACACAGGCGCCTTCCCCCACCAACCTCTACAGTTTGTCCACATAGAGCCACCTCCTTTTAACTCTTTAAACTGTTTTTTCCTCAAATATTTAACTTCAGATTTCTCATGATTTTTATGCTGCTATTTTTCAAGTTATCAGTTTTGAGTATTTACCTATTTATCCTGTGAAAGATAAAGATTTAGAACTCTAAGCAAAGTCATATGTATGCTGCACTTTTTCTTGCACCATCTCCTGAAGTTATATCAAAAATCAAGTCAATATTCAATTTAAAATAACTATGAATGTGTAACTAGAATTTAAGCAGTGCACTACAATTACATGTATTTCCTTGTAAAATCATTTTTTCCCTAGAGTCAATAGTTTGTCATCATTCTTTCATTGACTTAATTTTCTATATATGTAATGCTATTTTTTCCCAAATTGGCAGTAAAAAATTTAAAATTTTGTAGAGGACACTAAAGATAGAATACACCAAAACTCTTTTAAGTCCTCTCCTCCTACGCTTTCTTTAATTTAGAGTCTAGAAAACAAATTCTCATCTTCACAGAATACATTGTAATATGACCCAGTCCTTGGCAGTGACGTGTAGGTGGAACTTACTGGGTAGACTTCCAAGAATTTTCTGTAAAATATGAGATTTGATTTCTGTACTTCTTTGACCTTCTGCTTTCCTACCTTCCTGTCTAAAGCAAACATTTTGGGTTTTTTTTGTCTTTCTGCTTAAAGCAGTGAATTAGATGCCTGACTGTGTTTGTAACCATGAGACAATAAGGAGATCAATATTTATACTCTTGGGATGTCAGGTGTTATGGGTTGAGTTGTACCCTTCCCCACCCCACCCCCAAATTCATATGTTGACTCCTAACTGCCAGTACCAGAATGTGAACTTATTTGGAGACAGGCTCATCGTAGATAAAATTAGTTAAAGGTGGGCGCCTAATCCCGTATGACTGGTGTTCTTATAAAAAGTTGAAATTTGGACATAGATCCCCACACAGAGAGAAAGCACCATGTGAAGATGAAGGCAGAGATCAGAGTAATACAGCAGAAGCCAAGGATTGACAAAGATTGCCAGCAAACCACCAGAAGCTAGCAGAGGGGCATGGAACATATTCTCCCTCACAGCCCTCAGAAAGACCCAGTATTGATCCTGGACTTCTACCCTCTAGAACTGAGACCAAAAAAAATCTGTTTTTAAGTCACCCAGTTTGTGGTACTTTGTTATGGTAGCCCTTGCAAACTAAAACATCAGGGCATAATGCTGGAAGAAGCATGAGTCTCTGATGATATTGAGACCTAGAGTGTCTAGCTCCTATCCAGTACTGTTGTGTGAGACATGAAACGTATAATCCTTTATTACTTAAAGCTGCTGTTTGCTGGGTTTTTTTAAATTATGTAAACCTGCCACTTCTTAACTGATACAACTGCTTTCAATACTATTTTCAATCTGTAAAATGCATCAGATAATCTATCAACAACACTTTTCTCCACAACAGCTACCTCTTGAAACTCTCCATTCTGCCAATCCATTTTAGCCACGTTGCTTGCTTCTCATGTTGAAATCTTCCATATGGGAATGCTCCTTTATCTTTATTCTTGGAATTCCTTCTATTCTGTTGTGTGTTTGATCCCATGTTTCTTACAGTCCAGATTTCTTTTCTCAAAATTAAGCTCCTCATCTAAGAGCTCCCTGAGAAACAGTACAAGGGAGAGAGGAATTTCCTGAAAACTTACACATTAGAAAATATATTTATTCTGTCATTGCCATGTTTGATAATTTGGTTGCACAAATAATTCTATATAGGTTAATATTTTCCATAGATTAATTATAATATTTTTCTCAGAATTTCGAAGGTGTCATTACAATGACCTTCAGAGAGTTCCTTTGAGAAGCTCAGTATTCTAATTCCTCTGCCTCTGTGTCTCTCTTTTAGACACAGGTACACAGAGACACACACACATACACAACATATACACATACACAAACAAGTTTAAATGTTTTTGGCTATCTGATATTTCACAGTTGTGCTCTTTCTTTCGTTTTTTAAATGATTTTTCTGAATGATACATACCCCTTTCTACCTGGATTCTGAGAAACATTCTTCTGTTTTTATTTGTACATTATACCCCCATTCATTTTCTTTGTTTTCCATTTCTGAGAACACTACCATCGGATAGTTGGCCTCCTAGACTTGGGCTCTAATTATCTTTTCATTCAGTTCAATATTCAATCTTTTTTTTTTTTGGCTATACTTTGTGGAAAATTTCATCAACTTCTTGTCTCACCTTTCTGTAATCCCTTTTTCTTCTGACTTACATATTTAACTTTCAAAGGGTATTTTCTATGCTCTAAATGTTCTTTTTCTCATAGTATTCATTATTTTATCTCCCTAAGCACACTAATGACAGCCTTTTGAGACTTTTGCCTGTTTCTCGCATTGTTTTTTGTCCCTTCTAATTTCCTTTAATTTGTTTTTTATGTTGGGTGTTCTCTTTTAAGTATCTGGTGATACTTAACATTTGCATTTTGAGTGAGACTCTAAAAAGATTATTGATATAGATATGTATGTGAGAGAGCTCATGGTAGCTTGCTACCATGTATTTCATTGCCTTGTATTTCATTAAGACATTGCAAAGTTACACTATTTGCACATCTTTTCCCCACCAAGGGCCTTTCAGTTTTTCTAGAGATGAGTCCTATAGTCTCTTATCTGAAGATTTGCATCCTTAACTATTAGACTACTATGGACTGGGCCAGGGACAGCGCTGCAGGAAGGGTATCAACATTCAGTATGCTGCCTTTCACTTACACATTATTTGCAGCAAAGTTCCTCAACATCTTATGTTGCTGAGTCTCACATTCAGTTTCTCCTGAAGAAATGGGATATTGGTGATTTCGGCCAACAAAGAGTTGCAAAGGGAAACTAGAGGTCTGTTCCTTGTAATGTTTTAAACCATCATGCCAGTTTTCATCCCCTACTCTCATTCCTACCTACTTTGGCTCCTCCTGCAATGATTTCCTTCTTAGTTTCTGTAAGGCAGAGCAGCTGCCTTTTAATTGGCTTCTCCTCTACAGGCACTTGCTTTCATTCCTTGTTCTGCTGTGTTGATTATTTAATTATTACATTCATGCTCCTCTTTTCATCTTCCAAAAAAATATGTTGACCTCTCTTGTTCTTGTCCATGTCCACTATTCTTTTCTTTCTGTATTAGATCAAAATGTTTTTATTATTCCATTGCTGTTTCTGTGATGAATTTTAGAGAGAACAGAGGGATGTCCATGGATTAAATCTATCATGATTGAATGAAAATTTGAATAGTATTTAAAAAAAAGTCTTCTCATTGAAAAACAAGCTATAGATTCTGCCAGGAAAGGATAGCTATAGATGGGAGGAAACGAAAGTCACTCCTCAGAACCATTTAATCTTAATTAACAGATTACTATAACAGATGACTGCTAGTGAGACCAATAATAGAAACTCAAGAAACATGTACTACAGCTTGTAAGAGGAATCGTAGCATTCATATTATCACAAAGAAGTTAATCTTTTCAGTGTCAAATGAAAAAATACTGCAGCACTTCATTAACGTTCCAATACCTGAAAATGCAATAAAGTGTCAGATATTGTGAACCAGTATCCTGGACATCAATAGCAATCTTCATGTAGATTTTACATGTTTTGCATATACCCTTTTTTTTTTAAATAGTGAGCCAACATTTGAAAATAATAATATTTCAAATAAATAAACTGCTTTCCCTTTTACAATATTGAATATCTGGTAACCTTCCTGGTGATGATCAGGTGAAACTGAAAATCAGCTGATGCTTCAGTAGGGGCAAAGGTTCTGTTATTTGTTCTTCCCTAACAACTCATGTCTTAATTCGAATACATTGAAATAGAGCTACCACACAGCCAAGGTAAATGAGCATCTAAGAAACAATGTCTTGGCTCACAGGACCATCATAGAAAATAATGCTCCAGTCAGGAATGACAGCGGATAGGCAATAAACTTTTAACTGAATATTGCCTATAGATTAGCTAATTTTTAAACTTCAAATTGCTGAGTTAAATAAAAGTACCAAAATCGTGTTTTCTTTCAGTTGGCAGAAAGGGGGACCCCAGAGCAAAGGGAAATTCAGTTATAGACAAATTAAGAAAGCTACACCTGCTCTCCTCAGATTTGGATTGTAAATTTCATACTCATCATAATTATAATGATATTATCCTTATATTTGCCTCACTTATGAAACTGTATTGAGGTAACACTGCTTATTGCAGTCTTTTTTTTTTTTTTAATATATAGTTTGCCCATATAGACGAATTCTGAAACTCTGTTTGACAAAGGTCATCTGGACAGCAGGACTTCAGTACCTAACGATACTTTTCTCCATATGAGAGAACATATTTTAAGACAAAGGGTAGTGTTTTAGGAGTCTTGTAATATAGGTCCTACTAGGTTACAAGTAGATTAGGCAAGTTACTTTGGGTGATTTGATGCCTATCTATTCCCATGCTCAGAATAGATTTTATAGTGACTGTTTAAACTTCATGACTTTTATAAATGAATAGTGATAAAAATGAGTGATAATTAAGATAAAGTCACTTTAAAATGTAAAGTTAACATATAATACAAGGTATTATTACATAAATAATGATTGCTATTTTCAAGGAACCCTAGACAATTCTCAACAAGTCTAACTTTATAAATTAATTATTTCAAGGTTTTTGTCAATGAAAAGTGAGGCTATTTGAAATTGGAATACAAGACACAACTAGTGTTTATTTTCTTATTACACTGAATTGGTTCATATATAGATAAAGATATTGATATATATTTGTATGTAAATTAGCTAACTCAATATTCCATTCTAGCATATAGAAATTCCCTTAGCTGATAACTTAAAAATTACATTTACTCAATTTTCTTTTGCAATTACCATCTTTATCCAAATACATATATCTATAAGAGATGTTGATGCAAGCAGACTGAGTCAGATGGAAAAATAGGTGAGTTATATGGAATGTAATTTCTACGTAAGGTGATAATGTTCTAAAGCAAGAATCTGTAGCAATAACTTCCTTTTCAACAGGTAGCTTCCAATTCAACAGCTTTTGAAACCTCCCCAATTGTAGTAAAAGCAAAATGGCTTAGAGAGTTCTAGGTTTTTTACTTCATGCCTTTAAATGATGGCATAAGCACCTAATTTTCTATACTGCATAATTTTTGTTAACACTAGCTAAAGTGGATTTGTTGACATCTTCTGAAAAGTGAGCAATTCAGAGATAATATGTATTTTGATACCTATGTGTCATTGAATGACTTTTCGTGATAAACCATTTTATTCCAAATTTCTGATAGAAAGTGACTTGTGGGTTTATATAAAAGTACAATAGAATGACATTTGCTATCTGATAGACAAACTGAAATGAAACATTTAGCAGAGGATTGCAGACCCTCCAGAAAAATTTAACTACATTTGATGGCTATTCTTTCAGTTTTTTTTCCTTATGAAGATGTAGCTGAAGAGTGAGAAGTTATTATTTTATCAAATACAATATGTGCTTGTTTTCCTTAGAGTTTTGCAACTAAGTATGTGTGGCATATTGTGAAAGAGAGCATTGAATTTCACCTTTAAATATCTAAGATTAATATTGAATTTGCATAATCCGAATACAACCAAGAATTCATGGTCCTGATCACAGGTTGATAAAAGATATAAATGAGACTGCTTTCATTTAAAAATACAATAATTTTGTTGGGAAACAAAAAACAAGATGTGTAACAACTCTCTTCACTTCTATTAAAATCAAAGAAAAAAGATTAAAGAAAGTTTCATAAAATATTTGAGTAATATATGAGTATGTGAAATTACTTTAATAGTCAATTTAATGTGAAACATTGGATAACTGCATCTAATTAGCAAAAAAAGAGGCTAGTATGTTCTATACCTTATTATAAATTTGTTGTTACAGTTTGTAAGTATTATTGACTTTGTTAATAAGGTAAATAGATTCTAAGGTCATATCCATGATCTTCACTTTCTGATGTTTACACCCTAATTTGCTCCCTCCCAGTGCAGTCTGGAAGTCTGCAGATAACTGAATGCTGTAAAAAAACATATTAGTAAAATAACAAACCCTTTCCCATTAAGCATCAAAGGAGATCTCAGCCTAGGCAAAAACCTTTATTTCAGCCTTATGTAAGACCCAGCTAAGCAGCGTCTAGACTCATAACCCATAGAAACTGTGAAGTAATAAATACGCATTAAGTCATGAAGTTTATGATAATATTGTTACTTAGCAACAGATAACTAATGCAGCTAATTTTATGTAATCATAAATTTATTACACCCATAGAACTCAATATTCTTATGAATTCTTATTAGACAATAAAATACACATGTGGTATAAATAAATCACATAGGTAATGAATAAAATTAGTTTATATTCTATAACACTCAAAAATATATGTTGTAAACAACTACTTGTAACCAATCCAAAGGTATATTCAAAAACAATTAATTAGGAAGTTTTTCATCTGATAATAGGGATTTCTGAGATGCATTGTCCTACAGGCAGTCTCCTAAAGAGAAGTTCCATTTGGTCAATAACGTTAAATAAACATATATTAAATATGCATTTACTATTGAATTACTTTGTTTGATTTCGGCATGTATAACATAGTAGAGTCTCAATTATTGTGTGAGTTTCTCAACTTACAATGACATGGCATAGTTTTCTCATTTAAAGGCTTTAATTTACACTAAAATTATTATAAAAATGTTAGCTATATACCAAAGGGAAAAAAATAGCATCATAAGTGCTATGAACAAATCACTATCTTCAACAATTGTCAAGTAATGTTAATCTTTCTTCTTGTATACCTCCACCTATTTCCTCAGATTTCATATAATTATACTGTAAATATCTCAATAAGTTGCTCTAAATCCTAAAAAAAGATTTCAATACATTTTGCTCAGCTACCAAAATTAATAATTTCATTAAATATACTTCTGTTTTTCAAATTTCCAATTGTGTCACAAATGTCATTTTTTTACAGCTTGTTCACTTGGATCATGATCCATATAAAGTATTCAGAGTAAGTCTTTTATTAATCTATTAATATAATTTCTCCCATCTCTCTCTTTTTTTCTGAAAAATATTGGTAGAAGAAATAGTTTTTTGCTCTGGCAAATTATTCACAGTTTAGGTTTTGTTTATTGCATTCCTTCAGGTGGTATTTAGTAGGCTTCTCTGCCTACTAAAATTTATTTTCTATAAATTGTTATTTATGGAAAATACAGATACTTCCACAAGATTACTTCATGGATAGTATAGATAGTTCAGCAAGATTACTTCATGGTTGGTGTCTGATGCATATGATGTCTGGTTGAATCTATTTTGTATTTCTTAAAGTGAAAAAATAATTTTTTTGAAAACTTTTTAACTTTTAGGGGTGGAAAGAAATTTTTTTACATTTTTAAAACATTTCTAAGAAAACTTGTAACTGCCACATTTTCAGAAGAATTGTCATTTCAGGATAGCACCATGAGAAAAATAATAATTTACATGTATACAAACGAATTTCAGTTTTTAGATTCAAGCACATTACAACCTGTAAATTTCTTTTCAAGTGAATAGAAATTAGGTAGTATTTATTTCAGAATACTGATATTGTAAGTGAATCTACAGAATTTTACAAAGACTCACAAATGAAATTAGAGTTTCAGTGAAACTTGATTTTTAATACTAATTTTCATTAGCAGAATTCCAAAGGAATAAAAATGCATGCAAAAATGTGAATGGCCCTTCACATTTTATTTATTATTACTTTTGATAACTCAAACTAGAAACACAGAAGGACATTAATTCAATATTGTTATAGAGTTTCTGAAATACTGGGCAAGTGGTACAATCTTTTCAAAAATATTTATTTTGTTTAAAATTATTACCTGAGCTTGCTAAGAGGATTAATGCATCAATGGAGCACACTGGATTTGCTAGTAGTATTCACTGTTGTTCAGTTTGAAAAGGGAAATTCATAAAAATTTCCCTCTTCAGCATGCTGTGAACATCCTGTGAACATACTTTAAGTAAAAAGTGGACTTCTATTGAGAATTCTGAAATAAACTTTCACAGAAATAAAAAGTTTTCATTGAAAGAGGGGAAGCAATATTTGTTCTGTATTTGTATCTAAAAATATATTGAAAAGTTTGGAGATTTTATTGTAATTACCCTTGTTATAACATATTATCCACAAGCATGCATTTCTTTCATTTTCTCTTTAAGAATTTTAAAGAATTTAAAGAGCATTACATTTTTTTCTAAAGGCAGAACTTTAAAAAACAACTAATAAATGTTGTCACTTAGATACTTGCGCACCTGTTTACCACATAAACTCCATAGAGATGACAAAGACCTGGACAGGTAGATTAATAGGCCAATTCACTCCTTGATAAACATATCCTATAATACTCCTTCTTTGAGTTTTGTTATAAAATTACTTTTAATCAGTCATTTTGTGACCTTCCTACTTAAAATAGTAACCCTACCTCAATTTCACTTTCTGTCAGAATTTCATGTTCTTTTAACTCTGTTCTTTTTTTCTTGAGCACTTATTAACACAGAGGCTACAATATAATTTATTCATTTAAAATATTTAACCTGCCTCTCCTTCCACTAAAATATAAGCTCCTGTGAGCAAGAATTTTTAATTTTATTACTTTTTAGTTTGTATTTTCCCAGCACTAAGAACAGTGCCTGTTCATAGTAGCATTTAATAAACACAAATGAATAAATCCCACAGATGAATGTTGGAAGAAGTCATGGCAACTGAAGTTCTTATTTTCCATTTCATGATTCTCAGGCTATTGGTGACAGCTTTGGATGAAACTGATGCTACTGGAGAACAGAATCTACATTTTATAAAATCACTTGCATATAAATAACCAATACATAAGTAACACTGGAATATAGCCAATTCTTTATATCATGTTAAAATTATTGTTAGTATGCATATCAGAAATTAAAACAATAGCTAGTGAATTAATTGCCCTGATGAAATTTTTGACTCTTTTTAAGCTATGTTTGCACAATGTAATAAAACAATTCTTACCATTATTTACCATACTTTCAAACCGATAAAATTAGAGCACACTTTACAAAATCTTTATATTAAAAATTTTAACCAAAGCAAAATTTGAAGGATATTACAATGAGCACCCATCCACTTTTCAACTAGATTCAAATATTGTTAAATTTTGCCATGTTTGCTTTATCAGCAGCCATTTATGCAAGACTTAGGGTATTTTACTGAAAAATTATTGTAGAAACTGGCATATGGGTATTAGGTATGCTTACTGCTGTGACCAATTTCATGTATCAATAATGATGCAAAAATGCTAAATACAATTTTAGCACACTGATCCAACAGTGTACTAAAACAAACAACAACAACGTAACCAAAAGTGGAATCTATTCAAAGAATGCGAGGGTGCAACAGGCAAATAAGACATTAAATAAGAGGAATAAAAGGCACAGTGAAAATAAAAGTAGCAATCAAGTAGAATAGACAAACAAAATCAACAAACACAAAAGTTGAAATCTTAAAATATTAGTAATGTTGACAAGCTTCTACTAACACTGACAGAAACAGATATTATCACTATTAGAAATGAAAGAGGTGACATTACTACACATCCTACAGGTGTTTAAAAGATAATAAAAATATTTAAGATATGTTCATTTCATCATACGTAAACTTTTCATTGGTTTAAGATCTTCAAAAAGCTTGATGGAATTGTGTAAACAAAGTATCAAAATTATTGTTGCATGCTTGTTACTAAGTAATAGCAACCATATCCTTATAATTGTATTTTTAAATGTAACTATCAGAGGAATATTATATTTACAAAAGTAGGTATTGACCTTCTGATAAAAATGGGACATTTAAGAAATGTTTGTGAAGTAAAGTCAAATTTTAAATATTTGCAAAATATTAAAGAGATCTATAATATCCAGTATTACAATGGCTTTTGTTATATTGCTGCTGTAATATTCTATTGATGACTATATATTAATGCTTTTCTGGAGAAAAAATAAAAATACGTATAAAAGTTTTAATGTATATATCTTTCCACCTAGCGATTCTACTTGCAAAAATTTATCCTAAGGAAGCAACAAAAAACAAGTACAAATATATATGTTCAAATATGTATAACACGCATGGTTCCTACCAAACGTAATTATTTAGTGTTTATTTTTAATTAAATTATATTAAAGTGAAATACATTAAAATCATCAAAACTGATGCAGGATTACAGGATTATATTTATTATGTATGATTAGGGAAAGATCAAGTTACACATAGGCAGTATGCTTAGTATGAGAGACACTGAAAACCACTGATTTACAATATTTCAGAGGCACCATTCGCATACAATACAATGTGAATAGTGATGTGGTGTGCACCTCTCATAGTACAGAGTTAAGGGCAAGACCTCAAGCCCAGGATTCTTGGGTTCATTTATTTTCTATTCTTCATCTTCCACAACTGTGTTGTGTAAACTTAGGCAAGTGATTTCTACTTTATGGGGTGAATGTTGAGACCAAATGAGCAAATGCACATCAAATAGTGCTTAACACTCATAAGAGTTAACTATTATTTTTATTCTCGATGTAAGCCCCACACAAATTCTGTTTTGTTCTCAGTTATATTGTTGCATATAATTGATTCTTAAAAATATTTTGGATGATTTTTAATTAAAACTTAATCCAAGTATAAGTGTTCATATATATTTGGAAAGGAAATTCTGAAAGACACATCAAAATTTTAACACTAGTTATCACTGTTACATATAATTTTATTTTGTTCTGTATGTTTCTGTTTTATGAAGATTTTTATTTGAAAATATATTATATAAAACAATATACAATAAAACAATGAAATTCCACTAAAAACTCTATAGTGTATACCTTTCCTTTGACCCCAAAGTTTATTTTTAAATGTTTACTGCAAAGAAATAGGGGACCCATATCAGAGTGCTTTTGCCTGGAACCTATCCACTGCCCTGCCAGAGTGCTTACTCACACCAGAGTATCTGCAGTGCCCCTGCTGCTGCAGTGGAGATCTTTCACCCATGGCCACCCTGCCAACCTGCTGGAGTCCTTTCGTCCACGAATCCTCAGCCACTATGCCAGAGCACTTTTGCCTGTGGCCTGCCCACTGCCTGACTGAAGCACACTTGCTTGCAGCAACCCAAACCCAACTTGCTATAGTACTTTTACAAGAGCCACCACCATAGCTCTCTCACTGGCCACCCCTGCCATCCCACTGGAGTGCTTTTGCTGGCAGACACCCATCAGAGAGGTTTTGTTCAAGGCCACTCAACAGCCCCAACAGAGTGCTTCTGCTGGAAACCTCCAACACAGCACTGTTGCCAGCAGGCTGGGAGCACCACATCCTCCTACACCCCCAGTGCAGCAAATGCTTGATCTTAAGGGGACAGAGAATAAAGCTGTGTTCCCAGTCCCAGTACCCCGGAGTTAAAGAATTCTGCCTAGGAAGGCTGAACTGAGCTTTGTTCCTCTGAAAGCATCAGTGTCAGAAACAAAGACAATCAACTAAGCCCAATGTATACCACAGTCAAACTCTTAACAGCATTAAAAAAACATAACAGCTAAAAGCTCCATCTGAAGAATATCAATTTCAAAAGTAAATGGAATATCAATCCACACAGATGAGAAAGAATCAGCTCAAGAATTGTGGCAACTCTAAAAGCCAGAGTACCCCCTTACCTCCAAATGAGCCCAGTAGCTCCCCAGCAATAATTCTTAACCAGACTGAAATGATTAAAATGACAGAAATGGAATTCAGAGTCTGAATGACAAAGAAGTTCATCAAGATTCAGGAAAAAGTTGAAACCCAATCCTTGGAACCCAAGTAATCCAGTAAAATGATCCAAGAGCTGACATAAGAAATAGCCATTTTAAGAAAAAATCAAACTGAACTTCTGGAATTGGAAAGTTCACTATAAGAATTTCATAATTCAGTTGGTAGCATTAACAGCAGAACAGACCAAACTGAGGACGTAATCTCAGAGCGCAAAGGCTGGTTCTTCAAATCAACTCATTTGACAAAAATATAGGAAAAAATTAATTTTTACAAAATGAACAAAATCTTTTATAAATATGGGATTATGTAAAGAGACAAAATCTATGACTCATTGGCATTCTTGAGAGAGGAGAGTGAGAAACTTGGAAAACACATTTGGAGATACAGTCCGTGAAAAACTTCCCAATCTCACTAGAGATGTTGACATGCAAATTCAAGCCATACAGATAACCCTTATAAAATACAATCCAAAATGACCATCCTATAGTCACCAGATTCACCAAGGTTAATGTGAAAGAAAAAAATCTTAAAAGCAACTAAAGAGAAGGGTCAGGAAATGTACAAAGAGAACCATAAAGGCTAGCAGCAGACCCCTCAACAGAAACCTTACAAGCCAGAAGACACTGAGGGCCTATTTTCAGCATCCACAAAGAAAAGGAATTCCAGCGAAGAATTTTATATCCTTCCAAAGTAAGCTCATAAGTTAAGGAGGGCTAAAATCCTTCTCAGATAAGCAAATGCTAAGGGAATTTGTTATAACTACACCAGCTTTACAAGAAATCCTTCAAGGAATGCTAAACATAGAAAAAAGAGAACAATGCCTGCTGTCACAAAAACATGCTTAAGCACATAGCTCACAGACACTATAAACTAACTGTATAATCAAGTCTACAAAACAACCAGCTAACAACACAATGATAGGATCAAAATCTCACATATCAATACTAACTCTGCATGTAAGCAGTCTAAATGACACACTTAAAAGGCATAGGGTGGCAAGCTGGATAAAAAGACAAGACATAACTGTCTGCTGTCTTCAAGAGACCTATCTCACATACAATGACACTCAGAGGCTCAAAGTAAAGGGATGGAGAAAGAGCTCCCAGGCAAATGAAAATTTAAAAAATAGCAGGAATTGCTGTTCTTATATCAGATAAAATAGACTTTAAACAAACAACAATTAAAAAGCTCAAAGAAGGGCATTACATAATGATAAAGGGTTCAATTCAATAAGAAGACATAACTATCATAAATATATTCATACCCAACATTGGAGCATCCAGATTCATAAAACAAATTCTTCTCAACTTATAAAAAAGAGCTAGATAGCTACACAATAACTGTAGGAGACTTCAACATCTCTCTGAGTGTATTAGAGAAATCATCAAATACAGAAAATTAACAAAGAAATACTGGACTTAAACATGACACTGAGCAAACTGGACCTAATAAACATCCACAAATTACTCCATCTATCAACCACAGAATATACATTCTTCTCATCTGTACATTAAACATATTGTAATATCAACCACATGTTCTATCATAAAGCAAGTCTCAATAAATTTTAAAAAATCAAAATCATACCAAGCACATTTATGGATCACAGTGCAATATAAATATAAATCAAGAATGGCTCTTAAAGCTACCCAAATAAATGGAAATTAAAGAACTTGCTCCTGAGTAACTCTTGGATGGCAAAAAAATTAGTCAGAAATTTTAAAAAATTATTTGATCAAAGCAACATAGGCATATTGTTTGATAAATAATTAGAAAAGAGATCAAGCAAAATTTTACTGGAAATACATCTTTTAAATGAATGAGGTATTTTTTTCTAGATCATTATCTATTGATATAATATTACTTCTTGCAAGCATCTGTCATAAAAAACTTTCTTAAGACTTAGAAATAGGCAAAAGAGATTACTGTCTGTTCTACCAAAGGAGAGATGTTGTTCTCTTGCCAATCATCCAGTTATTGTCTAGTTCCATGGTGGTGTCTTACTTTGCATAGCTTTTATTAACTAGGCTATTTTACAGCTTTGTAGGGTCAGAAGTTAAAATTATTTTTTAAATGATGGCAATGCAAACAATTTGTGTCCAAAGTGGTGAAAAAGTATGTTTTCTCGTAAAGAACATAAATATTTTTAGTCAAATTCTCAAGTGAAGAGTGTTACTGGCTCTCTCATTCATTAATGAGTTGGAAAAAAATTGACGTGTTCATTTTATATTTGAGAGTCGTAATTTGACATTTTACAAGTTATAATTGCACAAATGGGACTAAGCTCACCATCAGTTCTATTCCTGTATATTTTTATAGATGTAATAACTTAGAAAACTCATTCACATTAAAGAAGAGATTTGTTAAATCAACATTTTTCTCTGTTTTAACTGCTTTAGAGTTGTCAAAAATAACACAGTAATCTATTATTATATTAACCATTTGTCATATTTATACAATTAATAAAGCCCATTTATTATTAAATTTTCATTAGTGGTTGACTGTCCAACAATACTGATTCTCCATTACTGCTAAAAGCAAAGATTAAGAAACTACTAGACTTGCAAAATGTTCATCACTCAGTAACTTGGCCATCTCAGAGATTTTGCACCTAGAGGAAACATATACACTATTCTTTCTTTTGCCTTGCCTTGATTCCTAAGGCATATAAATCCAGGAAATGGTACTGATAGAATAGAAGAACTGGAAAATTATTTCCCTTCTTCTAATAAAGAAAAATCATTCAGAAATTTAGTTATTGGTATGTGTCCAACTTTTTCACAGTCTTACATTCAATGGATAAGAGCCATAGAAAAACAATTAAAATATTTACAATTAATAGATTATAATAATATAACATCAATTAATACATAATGATATATTATTAATAGGGCATTCCACAAGGCAAGAGAAGCTTAATCATGTGTTTAATCATGATTAGATTAAACACACAAGAAATAATGGTTAAAGACCTGATAATTGAGACTTAATAAGCTGAGTGGGTAACTCTTTGACAGAGCATATCTTAATTCCAAGAAAAGTTATCAGAAAATATTTAAAGACTTTGTCGGGAATGCTAACTTCTTCTAAGGATAAAACTGGGAAAAAATATTTTGGTCTATTCGTCTGGGACTATTTTTTTTTTTTTTTTACTTTCAGACACTTCTTAACAATTGTACTATGATTTTGAATGATGTTAACATTAGGGGAAGTAGTGTCAGAGATATAAGAGAAATCTCTGTGCTACTTTTGCAATTCTCCATAAGTCTAAAATTAGTTCAAATTAAAAGTTTTAAATGAAGTGTTTGTGTACCCTTAAGTTTATAGACAGTTACTACCACATGCAAAGCAAAGAAACAGTGAGAAGTAAATGAACATATAATTTCCATATAATTTCTCACACGTAGAGAGTGCACAATAAATGTAAACAAATATATTACTAAAGTTGGGTATATATAATTGTTACATGGTTTGGTCATGTATCATATTTTTTGCTTAATTTTAACTCTTTCTTTTGTTATTTTATATTTTGACTTTTAATATAGAAAGTGGGAAATTTCCTTTTATGTTTTAGAATTGGTTGAGAGCAAATATTTTATCATAACACATATCATGATTAAACAAAATTCTGCCTTATTAAAACATTCCTAGAGTGGCCATGGATATATAAAATATACATAAAGTATAGATATTTTTCATACTGATTCTTCTTTCATATTTTTGCTTTTTAAAACTTTATTTCAACATAACTATGCTTTCAGAAATACACTCATATTGGTTAATAGAGTACAATTTAAGTTTAACTTATCCTACAAAATTTGGGCCGAAAACTTGGTACATGGTTTAAGATTCTTAAAAAGGATTTGCAATCTGGTTTATTTTTGTCTATTACAAATGTATAAGAGATCCTCCATCAAATGCTGCTAAAGAAGGCGGTAAGAACCTTGAGAAATTTACCATCGGTTTGCCTCAGAAAAATAACAAGTAATGTTCTGCATAAATTTGTAAAATTGGTACAACAAAAAATTGTTGTAATGTTTTAATGCCAGTTTAGAAAGTTCAATAACTAATGGGTATGGAAGGGACTGGGAGGGAACCTATATACACATGTGAAACTCTAAAAGCTATCTGATTTAGTTAATATTGCATGTAGATTGTAAATCTACACAAACCAAGATTCAGATAATTTCTTCAATCTGAGTTAACACTATCTGTTCACTTCATCTGCTGAGGTCAGTCAGGAAACTGGGAACATTAACTGTAGATTTTCTGACTCATGCATGAAAGAAAATTAAGTTTCTTCCTCAGCTTTTCAGTCCAGAAATGACAGTATACTACTGGCAAAGTATTCCTTCCATTGTCAGCATTCATAGGGTGACATGTAATGAGGTCTACTTGGGTTTCAACTTGTATTAGCACTCATATGCAAAACAGTCTCCAAAGTTAATGACCACATGACTTTAGAAGTGACTATAAAAAATAAAATGGCCCTTCTTAGAAGACTAGAGCAAAACATCCAGCCATGGTTAAAGCCTTATTTTAAAAAATGCAGTCCCTTGTGAATTACACAATTAAACAAAGTAGCCCCAAAATAAGAAGTAGCTCTGAAGAAAAGAGGAAAAAAATATAACTTAAAATATCTTCTCTTTTCTATTTTTTTTTATTATACTTTAAGTTTTAGGGTACATGTGCACAACATGCAGGTTACATATGTATACATGTGCCATGTTGGTGTGCTGCACCCATTAACTCATCATTTAACATTAGGTATATCTCCTAATGCTATCCCTCCCCGCTCCACCCACCCCACAACAGGCCCTGGCGTGTGATGTTCCCCTTCTTGTGTCCATGTCTTCTCATTGTTCAATTCCCACCTATGAGTGGGAACATGTGGTGTTTGGTTTTTTGTCCTTGCAATAGTTTCCTGAGAATGATGGTTTCCAGCTTCATCCATGTCCCTACAAAGGACATGAACTCATCCTTTTTTATGGCTGCATAGTATTCCATGGTGTATATATGCCACATTTTCTTAATGCAGTCTATCATTGTTGGACATTTGGGTGGGTTCCAAGTCTTTGCTATTGTGAATAGTGCCGCAATAAACATATGTGTGCATGTGTCTTTATAGCAGCATGTTTTATAATCCTTTGGGTATATACCCAGTAATGGGATGGCTGGGTCAAATGGTATTGCTAGTTCTAGATCCCTGAGGAATTGCCACACTGACTTCCACAATGGGTGAACTAGTTTACAGTCCCACCAACAGTGTAAAAGTGTTCCTATTTCTCCACATCCTCTCTAGCACCTGTTGTTTCCTGACTTTTTAATGATTGCCATTCTGACTGGTGTGAGATGGTATCTCATCGTGGTTTTGATTTGCATTTCTCTGATGGCCAGTGATGATGAGCATTTTTTCATGTGTCTATTGGCTGCATAAATGTCTTCTTTTGAGAAGTGTCTGTTCATATCCTTTGCCCACTTGGAAGAATCAATATTGTGAAAATGGCCATACTGCCCAAGGCAATTTATAGATTCAATGCCATCCCCATCAAGCTACCACTTTCTTCACAGATTGGAAAAGACTACTTTAAAGTTCATATGGAATCAAAAAAGAGCCCACATTGCCAAGTCAATCCTAAGCCAAAAGGACAAAGCTGGAGGCATCACGCTACCTGACTTCAAACTATACTACAAGGCTACAGTAACCAAAACAGCATGGTACTGGTACTAAAACAGAGATATAGACCAATGGCACAGTACAGAGCCCTCAGAAATAATGCCACATATCTACAACTATCTGATCTTTGACAAACCTGACAAAACAAAACAAGACATGGGGAAAGGATTCCCTATTTAATAAATGGTGCTGGGAAAACTGGCTTGTCATATGTAGAAAGCTGAACTGGATCCCTTCCTTACACCTTATACAAAAATTAATTCAAGATGGATTAAAGACTTAAATGTTAGACCTAAAACCATAAAAAGCCTAGAAGAAAACCTAGGCAATCCCATTCAGGACACAGGCATGAGCAAGGACTTCATGTCTAAAACACCAAAAGCAATGGCAACCAAAGCCAAAATTGACAAATGGGATCTAATTAAACCAAAGAGCTTCAGCACAGCAAAAGAAACTACCATCAGAGTGAACAGGCAACCTACAGAATGGGAGAAAATTTTTGCAATCTACTCATCTGACAAAGGGCTAATATCCAGAATCTACAAAGAACTCAAACAAATTTACAAGAAAAAAAGAAACAACCCCATCAACTTAAAATATCTTGAAAACCAATGTGAATAATGGCTCAAAAGATAGTTAAGAGATTCGTTTTCATAAGACTACCTACGATTAAGGCTTATAATGTATTCTCGTACTTCAAGCTTATCACAAGTTACTAAACATCAATTTACAAATAACATGTTCATTTTTCGTTCTTTTATCAAAAGAGAAAAATTCTAGCTTAAATTCTACCCAGTGTAGGGGAGGAGGACTAGAAAATAGAAAAGATTCAAACAGTCCCATGCAAATATCACATTTTTTCAAATGGAAGAACTTCCAACTGGACCAGAAGTTCATACTGCTAATGCACTTTTCATTGAAACAATTATTAATAAGTACAAATATGTGACATTAAGGGTAAGAACCTAATATAGGCCTGACAATCAAGTCCTTTTGGAATTTATTCAACAAAAGTATTATGAGGACAAAAAACAAGTACTCAACATCCAAAGTTTTAAACACAAGCTCTTTCTTAGAAATAAAATCATTCATAACAGGACATGTTCGTAGTGGTATTTTGCAGTCAATCCTAAAACAGTTTATAGCCGATGATATTTAGTGAGGAACTATTTTTATAATATATATGGCATTTTTACTTAATTTCATCTTTTATTTATTTATTTATTTTTGAGATGGAGTCTCACTCTGTCACCAGGCTGGAGTGCAATGGCGGTCTTGGCTCACTGCAACCTCCTCCCAGGTTCAAGCAATTCTCCTGCCTCAGCCTCCCAAATAGCTGGGACTACACGCACACACCACCATGCCTGGCTAATTTTTATATTTTTTGTAGAGATGGGGTTTCACCATGTTGGTCAGATCTTGAACTCCTGAGTTCGTGATCTGCCCACCTCGGCCTCCCAAAGTGCTGGGATTACAGGCATGAGCCACCGTGTCTGGCCAATTCCATCTTTAAATCAAAACAAATTTGAAGTGATTTTAATAGAACCTGATATTCCTTGGAAATGATGAGTTACTGACATGTAGAAATGAACGAAGTTTGTTTTCATGATGACTGATTCTATAAGGAAACGATTTGTAATTAATAAATGTTTGCTACGGTGAACTGAATTTTATCTAGATGATGTCTCAGTATTGCTTTCTCATAATTAATTTTACCCAAAACAATTAGTCCTTCCCATTCCTCGTCTCACTTCTGTAGCCTCCAGACACTTCATTTATTCCATGACTTAGCATTTTTTGTTTGTTTAGCTATTCTGTAAAAGCATTTCTATTATTCACCATGCATACCTCCATTCTTTGCCAAGCATGTTTTCAGTGTGTCATAGTCTAGCTGAATTTTGTCCCTTTGTTAATGCCTTCTACATTCTGCAAGTCTGCTTTGTTTTACAAATCAAATTTTGCTGTTTCAATTGTTATTTCTTATATTCATCAAATTATTCTGAAGCAAAATTTAACCTATTTCTTTATAACTCATGATTTTTTTATTTGTATATGAACAAATAATTAATTTTTCTAAATATTCATACATTCCCTGTGGGAGTTTTATGGGCTGAGATTTTTCTACATTTTTTTTCTTTATTTTACAAAACATATTAGATGATTTTATGGAAATTCATAAATTTATTTTTCATTTTGCTTTTTTTTGCAGTCATATTGTTATTAGAAATTAGGTATATTAATATACTATGCATCAGGTTAAGTGCTAAGTAATCTATATGCATTATTTTATTACATTAAAAGAACTCTATAAAAATTTATGTCATTGCACCCACCCTTCAATTGATGAAACTGAAGGACAGATATTCTAAGTAAATTTCCTAGGCTGGTTTTGTAGCTAACAAATGAAAGACTTTAAATTAAGATCCTGCAACGACACATCTTGTATTCTGTAAATATTGATTCATGCAATTTACCTTATTGTTTCTTAATAACTGACAGCAGGTCCATTTCGTTCAAGGACTAATGATGCTTTTTGTCAGTACACTTAAAAGAGATTTCTTTATTTTGGAAAACAGATGTGCCAAAGGCTGATAATGTTGAATCTGAAGCCTTCAAGGCCAGTGTCTCATGTCTGTGGTCTGGGGAAAAGTATGAAGTTGTAATAAACTAAATACCACTTTGGGGGTTGAATAGTGGATTCAAATATACGCATCACAGCTATGTGTAACCTCTGCCTGTTTTGTCCTCCAATCTCACCATCGTTTGATATCCAAACCTAAGTGGCACGGGAGAAGGGTACAAAGGAAAAGTTATAATCATCCTAATGTCTTTATTTTCCTGACCATCACACGGCCACCTAATAGATACTTCCAGAGAATGTGGTAAGAGATCAGGACTTTGTCAATTTTGTCCCTAGAGTGCAGTCAATGTCCCCCTACCAATCCAGAGACTCACATGTACTACAGGTGCTATGGCTCTTTCTCAATCCTGCTTCAAGTGTGCATTTGTAGAATTATAACAGATATCTTTATTTGAAAAAAGGACTTCCACAGTTTGTTTATCTGTTTGCCACTTAACTTTTTTGACACTTGCATGGCTATTTTAATGAGAAATAGAGAGAGGCAATCACAAACAGAAAAGCTTGGTTAACAGCTTTTAGAAGCACTGGCTTGTGTTCATTGATGCAAATATAATATTTGAACATCAAAGAAACCTTTGAAGCCAGCATTTTTTCACCCAGATATTAATTCAAAAAATTTTTAATTTTCCTTCATGTTTTTGGACCCTTTGCTTTCAGATTATTTAATTACTCTATACAAACACGTGCATATCTAAAACATTAAGAGATAAACAAAATATATTATTCTGATATTTTGAATGAGAAAGGGTCGTATACATACACTTTCTAAAATAATTTAATAGAAAAATTACATCAACTTTAACAACATAATTAGATGAAAAGTAGCATGTCTCTTTTATAATTATCTTAAAATTTTTAAAGAAATGACTTAATTTAACTTGAAAATTTATTCGCAGATATAATCATCTGTCTTAACAATGTTTGGAATTCAAAACCATATGCCTGTTAAGTATATATTCTCCCTATTCTCAAAAGTGTATTATGTATTTCAAATTATACACACACACACACAAGTATATGTGTGTGTATGTATATATATATATGTGTGCGCATATATGTGAATATATGTGTGTGTGTGTGTATATATATATATAACACAACCTTGTTTTCAGATTGTTGTTATGGTTGTTGTTTACCTAGAGCTGTTTAGCATTCCCTTCTACTATGCCTCGTTCATTTTGTGACTCTACTTTTAATGAAAAATCCAGAGATTTTTCATTAAAAAAAAATCTCTGCCCTGCTTTTTACAGAAAGCCTCTTGGGATTTCTAACTGTTGATATCCCAGCCATCAGTCCAGGTTTCTTCCCCCAACATCTCCTTTTTTCCTTTGCCTGATACCCGCATGCTTAGCTCCTTTCCATTGCCTCACCACCACCCATTTTCTACTCCTCAGCGTTTCCCTTCTTCCCAGGCTCCTAGCTCTTGCTTCTGCTATTCCAAACCAGCTGCATCCTCTGCTTTCATACCCCTATTGATGTTTCTTTTTATAAAATGCTTTCCGGTTTTCTTTTGTCTATTTTACTTTTATAGATTCAATTAAAGTCTATCTTTTGCATAAAACCTTGCCAAAGAACACAAATGCTGATTTTCCTCCAGATTCCTAAACTCCTTATAGTCAATACAAAAGTATGAAGTACTTATCTAATTATTTATCCTTGTATAGTGTTTATGCTGAAATTTCAAAATTTCAGTTGTTCAAACTACAGTTTTTCTCCCACAACAGTTTTTCACAATGGTAGAGGAGTTGTATTATGAGAACTCTTACTAGAAAGAGTTACGAGAAAAAATATTTGACCACACTACTGGACTCCATCTTGGTTTGATTCACTGTGCCAATTTGATTTAGCCACCCTAAAGTGTACAGAAAGAGAAATAACTCCTTAAATTAGTTCATAGATCAGCAATCAGCCAACATAGTACTCCCTGGCAGTCAACCAACCCTCCGTTGTCAAAGACAGACTTGACTAACAGAACAATCACTTTTTCTGATAAAATATGTTGGACTTTCCCTTAATAAGACCCCCCTTTGCCTCTGTTTGAAGTTAATGGCCTTCACAGAGAATGCTCTTCCTTGTGATGTATATGAGTTGATAAAATATGCTTTTTAAAAAAGTAAAAGCACCATTCTAATACAGATATAAAATTAATGCATGTCAAAGATTGTATACATACTTACTGAGGGAACCAGTTTTGGTTCAAATAAAAATTGGACATATACAATATATGCTTGCACATCTTGGAGATATTGCAGGTTGTATTCCAGACCACCACAATAAAGTGAATATAGAAATAAGGTGATTGCTTCATTCACTAAAACCAATTTTTTTTTGTTTTCTAAGGCATATAAAAGTTATGTTTATAATATACTCTAGTCTATTAAGTGTGCAATAGCATTATGTCTAAAAATATGTACATAACTAAACTAAAAAATATTTTGCTGCTAAAAAAACTAATGATCATCTGAGCCTTCAGAGAGCTGTAATATTTTTACTGGAGAAGGATCTTTCTTCAATGTTGATGGCTACGAACTGATTAGGGTGGTGGTTGCTGAAGGCTGGGCAATTTTTAAAAATTCGACAGCAATGAAGTTTTTGCTCCATCAAAGGACTCTTCCTTTCATGAAAAATTTCTTTGTAGTATGCGATGTTCTTCAATAACATTTCATCCACAGTAGAACTTCTTTCAAAATTGGAGTCAGTCCTCTCAAATTCAGCCACTGCTTTATCAACAAAATTGATTAAATATTCTAAATCTTTTGTTGTCATTCCAACAACATTGACAACTTCACCAGGTTGTGAATGTTACTGAAATGATGACAACAGATTTTGAATATTTAATAAATATATTGTGTCTCAAGAAACCACTTTCATTCCTCATCCATTAAAAAAAAAACTCTGCATCAGTTAAAATTTTATCATCAGATTATAACAATTTAGTCACATCTTTGGGCTCCTATTCTAATTCTACTCCCTTGCTCGATCACATCTGCAATTATTTCCTCCACTGAAGTCTTAAATCCCTAAAATATCATCCATGAGGTTTGGAATCAATTTCTTTCAAACTCTTGTTAATGTTGATATTTTGACCTTGTCCCATGAATCATGAATGCTCTTAATGGCATCTAGAATAATAAATCCTTTCCAGAAAGTTTTTAATGTACTTTGCCCGGATTTATTAAGGTATCACTATTTATTGCAGCCATACTGTATGAAATGTATTTCATAGATAATAAGGCTTGAAAGTCAAGTCTTGATCCATGGGCTAAAGAATGGATATTTTGTTAGCAGGCATGAACACAACATTAATCTCTTTGTACATCTCCATTAGAGCTCTTGGGTAACCAGGTGCATTGTCAATGAGCAGTAATATTTTGAAAGAAATCTTTTTTTCTGAGCAATGGCTCTCAATAGTAGGCATAAAATACTCAGTAAACCATATTACAAACAAATTTACTGTCATCCAGACTTTGTTGTTTAATTTATAGAGCACAGGAAGAGTAGATTTAGCATAATTCTTAAGGGCTCTATGCTTTTCAGAATGGTAAACATGCATTCGTTTCAACTTAAAGTCACCAGCTGCATTAGGTCCTGAAAAGAGAGTCAGCCTGCCCTCTGAAGTTGTGAAGCCAGGCATTGATTTCTCTTTTACTTTGAAAGTCCAAGGTGGCATATTTTTTTTCAATAGAAGGCTGTTTCATCTACATTGAAAATCTATTGTTTTAATGACACCCTCATTAACGACCTTAACTAGATCTTCTGGGTCACTTGCTTCTACATCAGCACTTGCTGCTTTGCCTTGCACTTTTTATGTTATGGAGATGGCTTCTTTCCTTAAACCTCATGAGCCAACATGTGTTAACCTCACATTTTTCTCCTGCAATTTCCCCACTCTCTCAGCTTTCACAGAATTGAAGAGAGTTAGGTCCTTGTTCTATATTAGGCTTACAAGAATGTTGTTGCTGATTTGGTCTTTTATCCAAACTACTAAACTTTCTCCATATTAGCAATAAGGGTGTTTTGCTTTTTTATCATTTGTATGTTCACTGGAGTAGTACTTTTAATTTCCTTCAAGAACTTCAACTTTGCATTAAAAATTTGGCTGTTTGGTGCAAGAGGCCCAGCTTTTGGCCGCTCAGCTCTCGACATGCCTTCCTCACTAAGCTTAATCATTTCCAGCTTTAGATTTAACATGAGAGATATGAGACTCTTCCTTTCACTTGGACACTTAGAAGCCACTGTAGGACTATTAATTGGTCTATTTCAATATTGCTGTGTCTCAGAGAATAGGCAGGCCAGGAGAGAGAGAAAGAGAGAGAGAGAGACACAGAGAGAGACAGAGGGAGACAGAGAGAGGAACTGCTGGTTGGTGGAGCAGTCAGAACACTAACATTACACTTGTCAATTAATTTTGCTATCTTATGAGTGCAGCCTATGGTGCTCCAAAACAATTACAATAATAACATAAAAAATCACTGATCACAGATCATCATAACAAATATAAAAATAATGAAAAAGTTTGAAATATTTTGAGAATTCCCAAAATGTAATAGACAGATGAAGTCAGCATATGCTGTTGGAAAAATGGTGCCACTAGACTTGCTCAACACAAGTTGCCCAAAATCTTCAATTTGTAAAAAATACATCAGTGAAGCACAGTAAAATTAGGTATGCCTGTATTCTATATACATATTATCTATTGGACATTGGACATTATATACTTGCATTAATAAACACAAGAAGCATTTGCACTCCCATCAATTTTCTACAACAAACTAAGTTGTTTTATCACTCAGGAATGTAAAATAGCCTGGTCAAAATAACAAAAGATACACATTCTTTTTGTTAACTTCGATTTTAGACTGGGGAGTACATGTGAAGGTTTGTCACATAGGTAAACACGTGTCACGGGGGTTAATTGTACATATTACTTCATCACCCAGATATTAAGCCCAGTACCAAATATTTATCTTTTCTGCTCCTCTCCCTCCTCCCACCCTCTGCCCTCATGTAGAACCCAGTGTGTCGTTTCCTTCTTTGTGTTCATAAGTTCCTATCATTTAGGTCCTACTTGTAAGTGAGTACATGAGTGAGTACATGAGGTTTTCTGTTCCTGCATTAGTTTGCTAAGGATAATAGCCTCCAGCTCCATCCATGTTCCTGCAAAAGACATGATCTCATTCTTTTTTATAGCTGCATACTATTCCATGGTATATATGTATCACATTTTCTTTATGCAATCTCTCATTGATGGGTATTTAGGCTGATTCCATGTATTTGCTATTGTGCATAGTGCTTCAGTGAACATCTGCATTCATGTATCTTTATGGTAGAATGATTTGTATTCCTCTGGGTATATACCCAGTAATTGGATTGCTGGGTTGAAGGATAATTCTGCTTTCAGCTCTTTGAAGAATCTCCATACTGCCTTTCACAATGGTTGAACTAATTTACACTCCTACTAACGGTGTATATGGGTTCCTTTTTCTCCACAGCCTCGCCAGCATCTGCTATTTTTTGACTTTTTACTAATAGCCATTCTGACTAGTGTGACATAATATCCCATTGTGATTTTGAGTTGCATTTTTCTAATGATGAGTGACATTGAGCTTTTTTGTTCATATTATTGTTGGCCACACATATGTTGTCTTTTGAGAAGTGTCTGTTTAGGTCCTTTGCCCACTTTTTAATGGGGTTGTTTTTTCTTGTAAATTTATGTTCCTTATTGATGCTGGACATTAGACCTCCGTCAGATGCATAGTTTGCAAAAATTTCCTCCCATTATCTAGGTTGTCTGTTTCCTCTGTTGATAGTTTATTTTGCTGTGTAGAAGCTCTTAAGTTTAATTAGATCCCACTTGTCAATTTTTGCTTTTGTCGCAATTGCCTTTGGTGTCTTCATCACGAAATCTTTGCCTGTTCCTATATCCAGAATGGTATTCCTTAGGTTGTCTTTCAGGGTTTTTATAGTTTTGGATTTTACATTTAAGTCTTTAATCCATTTTGAGTTAGTTTTTATGTGTGGTGTAAGGAAAGGGTCCAGCTTCAATCTTCAGCATATGTCTAGCCAGTTATCCCAGCATCATTTATTGAATAGAGAGTCTTTTCCTCATTGCTTGCTATTGTCACCTTTGTCAAAGATCAGATAGTCTCAGATGTGCAACCTTATTTCTGGGCTCTCTATTCCATTCCATTGGTCTATGTGCCCGTTTTTGTACAAGTACCATGCTGTTTTGGTTATTTTAGCCTTGTAGTATAGTTGAAGTTAGGTAACATTATGCTTCCAGCTTTGTTTTTTTGCTTAGGATTGCCTTGGCTATTTGGGCTCTTTTTGTTTTTTTTGGTCCCATATGAATTTTAAAATAGTTTTTTCTAGTTCTGTGAAGAATATAATTAACAGTTCGATAGGCATAGCATTGAGTCTGTAAGTTGCCTTGGGCAGTATAGCCATTTTAATGATACTGATTCTTCCTATCTACAAGCATGGGATGTTTTTCTATTTGTTTGTGTCTTCTCTGATTTCTTTGAGCAGTGTTTGGCAATTCTCATTTTAGAGATCTTTCACTTTTCTGGTTAGCTGTATTCCCAGGTATTTTATTCTTTTTTGTGGCAATTGTGAATGAGATTGCCTTTCTGATTTGGCTCTTCATTTTGCTGTTGTGGTGTATAGGAATGCTAGTAATTTTTGTACATTGATTTTGTATCTTGCAATTTTGCTGAAGTTTTTATCAGCTGAAGGAGATTTTGGTCCAAGATTATGGTGTTTTCTCTATATAGAATTATGTCATCTGCAAACAGAGTTTGACTTCCTCTCTTCCTATTTGGATGCCGTTTATTTCTTTCTCTTGCCTGATTGCTCTGGCTAGGATTTGAATACTATGTTAAATAGAAGTTGTGAAAGAGGACAGCCTTGTCTTGTGCCCATTTTCAAGGGGAATGCCTCCAGGTTTCTCTCATTCAATATTATGTTGGTTGTGGGTTTGTCATAGAAGGCTGTTATTATTTTGAGGTATAGTCCTTGAATACCTAGTTTATTGAGAGTTTTTAACATGAAGGGATGTTGAAATTTATCATAATTCACATTATTTTTGAATCAGATTATTCCTAGAAGTATCTATAATACATGATCTAACAATCCATTGCAAGGATATGCAGTCATTGCTTTTATTTCTATTAGAAGTAATTTATTTATTAATTCTGTTAGAAGTAATAGGCATTAGAGTTGCAATGATTTAAACAAAGGAGAAAGGGAAAGAGACAAATTCCTGGCTCATAAGCAGCTCACAGTCAGACACACTAAAATCATGTAAAATAAATTATAAAACAATATGACAAATATGAGATAAAGGTATGAATAAGTATTAAGAGTACTATTCACTTTTGCTTTCAGAAGTGTCAAAAAACTTCAGAAGTGTTTAGATTAATAAAGCATTTTTTAAAAATAAATTCATTTAAGTTAACAAAGTATGAGTCTATTTAAAATTAAGGAAAGCAGACAACTGAAAATTTAGAAACACTGTAAAGAGCAAAAACAAAAATAAAATCCATGCTTTAATACACAGCAATTAAGATTAATCCATTGGAGTTCCCTCAGACTTGAGATGGCCTTCCTCAATTTTCCTTCTTGAGTGTATATCTTAAGGAATGTGCCATTTGAGGTCTCTAACCTCTGCACTTGTTACTTTCCTTCTAATACTAAGTTTTACTGCAACATTTTTTCGAGACTCTTGAAGTATTGGCACTTTTTCTTCCCCTTTGTTTTGTTCATCATTCTCTTGCTTTATTATTGCCATCACAAATTTATTATTCTTTAATCTGTGTTTGCTGATCTTTGGGAGGAAAAATAAAGGTTATGTTTATTTTAGAAATGTGCTGTAATATGTCTAACATTCCTACATATTTTTTTTTCTTTTTTTCAGTTTCAAGAAGAACAACCTTAAAGATGCTATCTTTTCAGGGCCCAGCACTTTCTTTCGTTTGGCTTCTTTCAACTCAGAGACAAAATGACGACAACAACAACAAAAACCCTAAAACAAAACAAAACAACTATAAGTTGTGTTTCCTTAGTTTTGTGTATATTTTGTTTACACGTCTAATATTATCTTTTGGTTATGTAACAATATTACTTTACACTGTCATGATGATTGTTACTTGTCCTTTTTTCAGTTTCCTACTCGGTCCCTATTTTCAGTAGATTCATTATTAAAACATAAGATTAAAATTAGAAGAGGCTCATAGGAAAGAAAGAGTTTTGTTTGCAAGTGCAAAGACTTGACCTGAGATGTCTTTGATGAGAAACAAAATTATAGAAATAGTATATTGTTGCACATAAGAAAATTAAGGGAAAGATAATGGTTATGAGAACTTCAGATGAAAATGCATTCAGGTCTCACCCTCTAATTCTTATTTCTATATTTGTCTGTATTCTCTTTAACTGTATTTCTTGAAAAAATGAGAAGCATTTACTTTTATGTCAATAGGACTGCATGCTCGCAACTCTGATCTGGATAAAATACTGCTTTTCTCCCAGGAAACATTTAACATTAATAAGAAGACATGGAAGTCTTCTTATGTCTCTTGCTTTAGGTATATGTTTGTATTTTCGACTACTGTATCTACTGAGATGATGATGAATTTAGCTCTTTATTCTATTAATGTGGTGAATAAGATTGATTGTTAAATGCTAACCCAGCATACATTTTTGGAATAAACCACATTAGAAAAGTTTTCTAGTTACCTATTGCTGCCTAACAAACCATCCTAAACTCAGGGTTGCTATAATAACAAACAAGTTATTTTTATTTTTAGGTCATATGGCTCAGGGGGCTGACTAGGCTCAGATGGGTGGGTTTTGCTCACAATCCCATATAAGGTTACAGTCAGATAATGGCCAGGACTGGAATCATTGCAAAGTCATCCTCATCCATATGTAAGGCAAATGATGCTGGAAATCTCTCCATGATGTAGGCTTTTCCACAGCAGTGACTGGGTTCCCAGGACAATACTACTGAGAGAAAGGAGGAGAGATGCTGTGTTGCTCTTTAAAGTCTAGCCTAAGAAGTCTTTTTAAGTAAACAAAAATTGAGATAATTTATCAGAAATAGGTCTAGAATTTAAGAATGTTAAAGGAGTTTCTTCAGGTGACGGATTTTGCATAAACCTGGGATTATGGAGGTTTTCTGCCTCTCTTCTAGTGGCTAATATTTGCTTCATAGGCGAGAATACTCTGGAAAACTGTGTGAGATTTCTAGGCCAAACCCCAAAGCAGTAAATCACCCACTGCATAATTTTGCCTGCAACAGGAATATCCCTCTCCTGTTCCATGCTCAGTTCTCAATCTTTCTCAAGAGCATCTAGTGATGACCCATGGAAAAGATCTTGAGGGTGTGTGTGAAATAATCTTGTTACAAAATACTCACAGTTCTCTAAATTGCCATGCTACCTTATTTTTGCTCTTTTAATTTTTCCTTTTTTTTTCCTTTGAGACACAGTCTTGCTCTGTTGCCCAAGCTGAAGTGCAGTGGCAAGATCTAGGCTCATTGCAACACTGACCTCCCAGACTCAGGTAATCCTCCTCAGCCTCCAAAGTAGCTGGTGCTACAGGCATGTACCACCATGCCTGGCTAATTTTTTGTATTTTTTGTAGAGACAGGGTTTTGCCGTGCTGCCCATGCCAGTCTTGAACTTGTTGGCTCAAGCAATCCTCCACGCTCAGCCTCCCAAAGTGCTGGAATTAGAGGACTGAGTTGCCACACCCAGCCTTGCTCTTTAAGAATGTGTTAAAATTGTTGTTTTTTCTTACATGATTTTATTCTCCTCATTTTTTCTTCCAGTACTTTGCCAAAGGTGAAACAGTTCCCGTGTTCCATGTTTTCCAAGAGAAATTTGTCACCCTTTGGAATTCAAAATACTTATTGCTATATGACTTCATATCTCTGATTACCTTAAAACA
The DNA here is from genome assembly GCF_029281585.2 of Gorilla gorilla gorilla. NCBI lineage: Eukaryota > Metazoa > Chordata > Mammalia > Primates > Hominidae > Gorilla > Gorilla gorilla. The sequence continues at coordinate 63,760,413 of NC_073239.2, forward strand.
ACACGGTTTTGTATGTTGTTTAGCTATTTTCTTACTGCTACTGGAATAATGACATTCACTTGGGTCTTTCCATGTCCTAAACAGAGTGAAACTATTATATCTTTACCACTGATGGATCTTTTTGCTGGATGTAGAATTTTCCTTTGACAGATTATTTTTCCCTTTGAACATTCTAAGAATAGCTTTTCATATTTGCCTTAATTGCATCATTGTGATAAGCAAGATTTTTAAAGTTTTATATCTTTTAAATGTATCATATATCTTTTTGGCTGACTTTAAGGTTTGCCTTTTTACTTCAGTTTTCAACATTTGATTACTATGTACCTAGTTATAATTTTGGGGGGTTTATCATGCTTTAAATTTGCTGAGCTCCATGGACATATGAGTTGATATTCTTGATAAAAATTGATATTGGGACCTTATTTCTTCAAATATTCTTCTTCCTCAATTTTTATCTTCTTTAGTTTTCTTCTTCTCTTCCATTAAAAATCTATTAGATTCTTTGATATAATCTATTTTTTAAAGAATTGGTCTTACATGTGTATATATGTGAAAAACATGGAAAAGAAGAAATTATAAAATCTAAACATGTTTAGAACAGTTTAGAATAACTGTCTGCACACAGACTCTTTCTCTATGTGCTTCAATTAAGATAATTTTTATATATTTATCATTTCTTCTGCAGTGCCTAATCTACTGTTAAGCATATTCACTAATTCTTTATTTTATAGATAATAATTTTATTCTATAATTTCTAGTCGGTTCTTTTTTACATTATTTCATTTCTCTGCTGAGTTTCCTATCTCCTAACTCATCATATTCATCTTTTTTTAATTAAATCATCAACCTCATTTATAATTGGCTTCAAATTCCTTGTTGGCTAGTTTTAACATCTGCGTTAACTATATTATATGCTATATATTGTCAATGCTATACTTCTGACAGCCTAGAATGTATTTATTTATTTATTTATTTATTTATTTATTTATTTATTTTAAAGGGTATTAACTTCTGTTCTACCAACATGTTTTTAAAATAGTAAATAAGCTTGGTTGTCCCCATACTCTGTTTCAAGATTTTGAGGGAAGTTCAAAAATAGTCAATTTTCTCATGTTACAATAGCTTTATTTCTAAAATATGGTGAAGTTTTAATTTATAACAACTTCAGGCTAGCTCCTCTTTCAAAGAAACTTTTGCTTTTCTTTCTCTAGCTCTGCTTTACTTTAAAAGAAAATAAATATTTTTTCATGATTGGCCAAATCATGGTGTCATAGAACCAGAGGGTTTTGTTTATGCTGTGTCCCATTTATTCTATTTTGTACTAATGACATTTGCTGTGGAACGATACTGATGTGAAGAACACTTGTCTAGTGCTTACTTTTATGCAATACTCTTCCACACGAGCAACATAGAACTGATCAATTTGCAAACCATTATTACTTTTGGAATTGCTCCCAGAAGAGAAAAAATAACAATTTTCCTATTTCATCTTCTTAAGAGTCACTCTTTTCTTATCATTACCCTCATTTTTTTGTGATAAAATTTTTTTTTACTTTCATAGTAACAAAATTTATGGCATCAGTTTACTAAAAGGTGTGAAGAAGTCAGCTAAATAACTAGTGCTGACAGCTGTAATTCATTTCCTCAGCAATCAATATGCTCCAAAATGAAATCACTTATAAAAACATCTCAGAAAGCAATTTATAGGAATCAATTACTACCACATGATGGAGAGGTATTATAAGCTGTTATCTAATAATAAAGAGAACAATCTATCAGATATAACTGACCCAGAAATGACAAATTAGTAGAATTATGATCAAAGGAATAGAAAAAGACATTAGAACAGTGACTGTAACTATATTCCATATGTTCAAGAACCTAGAGAAAGATTGAAGATGTTAACTTGTATTCGCCTGTTTTCATGCTGCTGATAAAGACATACTCAAGACTGGGCAATTTACAAAAGAAAGAAGTTTAATTGGACTTACAGTTCCACATGGCAGGGGAAGCCTCACAATCATGACAGGAGGCAAGGAGGAGCACGTCACCTCTTAAGTGGATGGTAGCAGGCAAAGAGAGAGATTGGGCAGGGAAATTCCCCCTTATGATACCATCAGATCTCGTGAGACTTATTAGCTATCATGAGAACAGCATGGGAAAGACCTGCACCCATAATTCAACTGCCTCCCTCCAGATCCCTCTCACAACATGTGGGAATTCAAGATAACATTTGGGTGGGGACACAGCCAAACCATATCATAAATGGAGACATAGAAGAATCAAAAAGACACAAATCAACTTCTAGAGATGAAACTATATTTAAGATTAAACAATACACTTGATGGAACTAATAGAAGGTTATGTTTTGCAGAAAAAAAGTAACAAATTTAAAGACATAGCAATATAAAGTATCCAAAAGGAAATGCATAGAAAAAACGAATAGATTATCATAGAGCTGTGGGCAACTTCAAGCAGACTAATATGTGTATAATTAAAGCAACTGAAGTCTCCACAAGAGGGCTGTGTGGTGGTTTTAAAATATAACCACAAATTCATTGATATTCCTTTTTTAATATATGGAGCCTTGTATTGATGCTCTTGAATGTGAAATGGACTTATGACTTGGTTCTAAAGAATAAAGTGACAATGATGGAGTGTGACTTTGGAGAGTAGGTCATAAGAGGTACCATAGCTTTCTTCTCAGTCATTCACATTTGAGAAGAAATTAGCTGCCATGTTGTAAAAATAGTCCTACCTGTTAAAAAACTAAAGCCTTTTGCCAACAAGAATTGAGGAACGGAGGCATCCTGCCAACAGTCCTGTGAGTGAGTTACCTTTAAACACATTCTTTAGTCCAGATAAGCCATTAGATGACAGCAGCCCTGTCCGACAAATGACTATAACAGCATGAGAGACTCTGATTCAGAACTATCCAGTAAGCTTCTTCTGAATTCCTACTCACAGAAACAATGATATAATATTCAGTTATTAAAGCTGCTAGTTTTTATTTAGGAATTTATAATATATTGGGAATTTATAATATATTTAGGAATTTATAATAAATTGATATTGATATAGTATAACATGAATAACATGTTATACAGCAATAGATTACTAATACACATTTTTATGCCTAAAAGTGAGGAACTGCCACAAAATAACCCTATACTGTGACAATGACTATTAAACTGAACAGTGGGAAGAAGCTGGGAACATTTGAGATGCTTTATAAAAGCTGAAAAAGCCTAGAATAAAGTGTCTGTAGAAGCACCATGGACTTTTGGGAGGCTATAAGTGAGGACTTAAAGGAAAGTGGGAAAAATTTAAAATTGGAGGAGACTGGATACTTGTAACATGGTGGGAGTTAGAAATACTGTCCTCTCGGCCGGGCGCGGTGGCTCATGCCTGTAATCCCAGCACTTTGGGAGGCCGAGGTGGGCGGATCACGAGGTCAGGAGATCAAGACCACGGTGAAACCCCATCTCTACTAAAAATACAAAAAATTAGCCGGGCGCAGTGGCGGGCGCCTGTAGTCCCAGCTACTCGGGAGGCTGAGGCAGGAGAATGGCGTGAACCCGGGAGGCGGAGCTTGCAGTGAGCCGAGATTGCACCACTGCACTCCAGCCTGGGCCACAGAGCGAGACTCTGTCTCAAAAAAAAAAAAAAAAAAAAAAAAAAAAAAAAAGAAATACTGTCCTCTCTAATAATGTTTAACATAAAAAACACTCCTGATGAACTGGATTACCTAGCTAAGGACATTCCCACTCTCAGTGTTGAACATGCTTTCTGGTGGCTTCTTACTGCTTACAGTAAAATGTGAGAGGAAAGAGATAAACAATGGAAATGCTCTAAAACAATAATAATTAGAGGTTTAATAGCATTGAAAATTATCAGACTTTCCAAAAAGCAAAACATGTTAAAAATCAAGCAATGGCTTCCAAGAAATGGTCAAATACAGTTCACTGTAAGAAAATCATTGTCTAAATATGAAACCCAAGGCATGAATATAAAATGTGTTGTTAGGATCTCAGAAATATCAATGGTCTTGCCTCAAACAAAAGATCCATTCAAGAATTTAATTAATCATCTCATGGATCCTCTCAAACAAATGATAGGTTTTCTAAGAAGCTTAAAGGCATTGTCCTTGCTGTCACAGTAGAAGTCCTATGTAGAGAAGACTTATCTTGAAGAAATTTGTGAGTATAAGTTTCGAGAATGAAGTGAACCCCAGTATTATTCATCCGGGACCTACGAAATTTGAAAACAATTACATTCACTAAACACTGTGAATTTACAATTAAGACACAAAGGTGGTAAAAAGCAAAAAGTTTTTGGATTCCCAAAATTTGACCAGCAGGAAGCAGCCTAAGTAAATTATGCACCAGCAAACATGGGTTACTTTTACAGAAAAGAAGGATGATTGAGAGGGAGAAACCAAGAGCCCAAAAAGCATAATAAAAAGCCCCAGAAGGCAAAGACAATTGTCAGGAAGCATTATTTCTTAGAAAGACTAGCATGAGTTATAATCAAGGACCTTCTAACACTTGTTTGGATGACTTTCAAAATGAGCATGAATTAATGATTTTGTTATTTCCATTTTTCCCTTTGTGAACAGGAATGTCTATAATAGTTATTGTATATCTGTCCCACTACTGTGTGTGGAGAGTGGGTGGGCATCACGTGTTTATACCTTAGGTCATACTTCAGTAACTGTATCTAAGAAACTAAAGTGAGGCAGCAGCTTCTCCATATGGAACTGATATAAATGGCAAGATAAGGAACTTTTTGTTAGTTACATAATGGGATAAGACTTTGGAAACCTGGAAAGAGATGAATGTATTTTGCATATGATAGGATTATAAATAGTTTATCACCAGAAGCTAGCACTGTATATTGCAAAGATTTGTCTTTTCTTTATTAAATTACCTTGGCATATTTGTCAAAACTCAGTTGACTTTATATGTGTGGGTTTATAGTAGGTTACTCTATTCTGTCACACATATTTATGTATCCATACTTTTACCAATACTACACTGTCTCGATTAACATTGTCTTGAAGTAGTGTGTGCTCTCATTTTTTTCTTTTTCAAAATTGTCTTGACTATTATAGTTTTTTATTTTTCATGTAAATTTTAGAATCAGCTTGTAAATTTTTACAAAAGAAGTCCCCCTAAAATTTTGATTGTAATGCATTAAATTTGTACAAAAATTTAGTTTCTTAACAACTTCTCGAGAATGGTGAGTCTTCCTATCTTTGAACTTACAAATCTCTCCATTAATTTCAATCTTTTGGATTTCTTTCATGAATATTTTGTAGTTTTCAGCATAGAGATGTTTACATTTTTGGTGCTACGTATACTTATTTCATGTTTTTCCGTACTATTATAAATATTATTGCTTTTTCAATTTTAATTTCCAGTTGTTCATTGCTATTATGTAGAAATATAATTGATTGTCATATATATATCTTAAATATATTGACTTCATTAAGCTCACAATATTTGTAGTAACTAATTTTTGTATCTTTGGATTTCTCTATGCAGACAATTATTTTGCCTGTGCAAAGAAACAGTTTATATCTTCCTTTCCAAATGTATGCCTTTTACTCCTTTTTCGTATTTTATTGTACAGTCCAGAGCCTCCAGGATAATGCTGAATAGGAGTGGAGCGATTGAATATTCTTTCCTTGTTTACTATTTTTGGGAGAAAGGGTTTCACTGTTATCTATAAAGTGAGCTATAAGCTTTGTTTTTAATAGATAGCCTTTATCAGGTTGAGGAATTTATAATAAGTCGATATTGACATTTTCTGTATTTAATGAAATTATTATTTTTTTTTCCTTTTTTGTATGTTTAATTATATTGTTTTTCACATGTTGAATCAACTCTACATTTCCTATATAAACCCACTTGTCAGGATGTATTACACCTTTATACATTGCTAGATTGGACTTCCTGACATGTTGTTTGTAATCTTTGTGTCTATGTCCATTATATAACCCTGTAGTTATATTTTCTTATAATATATTTTTATCATTCTTGAATAATTTATTTTTGAACTTCATGTCTCTCTTCTAATGTTAGACTTATATTTAAGCTTTAACAGGGCAACATCTTTGCCAAAATCAAAAACTCCTTTAATCGGCAATGTGTCACTTATGTCATACAAAGTTGTTTAAAAGAAATAACCCATAAGTTTTATAAATTCCAATTTTCATTACTTATTTAATACTAAAGATATGATTCTCCGTTGCTAGGGAATTCAGGGAATTCAATGTTATATTTTAGGAATACTAAGTAAGGAAAATGCTAAAAATAAATCATTTTAACTAAGTGAGCAGGTTTTAAAAATTACTATTACTAGTTTACCTAAACACCAGCTCAGAGTGTTGTGATTATCAAATGCACTGATATGTAGTTTGGTATGTTATTCAGCATCCATTATCTTCTTCCTTGTTACTAACTTAGGGATTTTGTTTCATGTATATGTTGCCAGAGGGCTTAGGTGCGTCTCCAGGTACTGGTGAGATCACTAACCCCAGCGTGGTGTTTCAGGTTCTTGAAACTGCCACAAGAAAGCATTCAGAGACAAGTTAGAATGAAGCAAAAGGCAAGAAGCGTTTATTGCAAACTGAAAGTACACACTCAAGAGTGGGAACGCAGGTGTATTTGGGAGAGTAAGTCATGCACAATGGAGTTTGGGTTTCTAATTTTATGGGCTCTTCTAATTAGGGAGTGGAATAATCATGAGGTTTTCTAGGGAAAAGGTGGAGATTTCTTACAATTGAGATGCCACTAATTCTTATACTCAATATGGGCATGCTCGGATCTGTCATGATACTGGTGGATGTGTGATTTAGTATGGTAATAAGCACATAATTAAGTCTGTGATATGGCATGGGTCAAACCCAACACTATGTTGGACCCAGTCAGTTTCAACTAGCTTAGGCCCCACCCTGTTTTGTTAGGATCATATCAGCCCAGGCTCATCGTCGTCCTTGTAGCTAATGTTAACAACTTCTTTCTTGCTGTTATGTGAAATTACTGCTGATATGTTTCCCACTTCTCCTGTGACCACCCAGCATTCCTATTTTATAGGTATTTCTTTAATTAGGGGGTGGAATAGTCCTTAGATACTCTAGAAAAGGAGGGGATTTCAAGGACCCTCAGTTGCTGACCCCTTTTCCCCTTCTTTGGGTTTGCCTGAGTCATGGACACGTCACCCTGATCGGGATTTTGGCCATCTTCTCTCCCTTATGTTGGGCTTTCTGTTATCCTATGGTTTCTTTGTCTAGTTCTTGTTTCAACTGTCATTTGGGTTTTTCCATCGTCCTGTTACCATACAGCACTATTCCTACATCATATCCATCTCTCCTCCACCAGTTAACGCACTTCAGAAGAAACTGATCCCAGCATAACCTATAGGGCTGACTTTTTTACTTAAGACATTAGATTTCATTCCTTTAACTTCAGTGGCTATTTCTGAGGTAGATATATGATATATACCAAATCATTAGGACGAATTTCAGATATCTTATTTAATATTCTGTAAGAATAACTCCCTCTTCTCTTTTGGGTGATGGTATATGTGATACGAAGCCTTGAAGTGCTGTAGTCATTTGGTTATCATGAAAGAAAGGAGCCTTATACAAAAGTGAGCCATATAGTGAAGAAAAGAAATGGGATTCTTTAGTGACCATTTAGGCACTGAATTAGATAATTCCAGAAGCTCACTCTATATCTGCACTTTCAATGATGTAAGCCAACTTTATTTAGGTTTCCTGTTATTTATAAGTATTTGCATCCTGAAAGAAGAATAATGTTTATGAAATTATTTTATGAATTTGGTTATGACATTTTCCTCAATAAAGCCATTTTATAATTTCCAATTGTTTAAGGGGGTAAAGGTACAGTTTATAACATAATCAGCCAGTCACTGCCTAAAGTAGACTAGGGAGGCCACCCTCCCTTTCACTCTCTAAACTTCAGCCCACAGTTCTTTCACTCTTTCCAATACACCATATCCTGTCCTGCTTGAGGATTTTGTATATGCTATTTTTTCCACCTGGGATGCCTCCCTTTGCCTATTCATTGAGAATATCTCACCCTGACCAGTATTTCTTTCAAGACACCTCTACTTATGACCACCCAACCAGATTACATATTCCTATTATTCCTTTTTTTTTCTTTTTTTGGCTCAGTTGATAAATGTCTGCCTCCCCACAGGATTTCAAGGCATCTTCTTTGCAGCCATTTTATACCCAGTGCTTATATTAAGGATATAACATAATAAATCTTCAATAAATATTAATAAAATTATATTTTATATAATTACACATGATTGAAAATTATATATTAACAAAATTATTAATATTATTTTAATGGCACTATAATCTATTTTTACTCACAACATTACTAACATCATATGTGTGGGTTTTGTCCATACCAAAACCACTTCTTCAATTCTCTGGACCACCAACAGGATGTGCCACAATTCAGTTCAACTGTGACATCAACTACCCGGAGTAATTGTCAGACTCCACCAGTTTAAGGGATCCGTACCACAAGATTGTCCGCATTACAGATACAAGTTACAAGAATCGTAAGCCTAGGGTACGCACACTTCTGTCTGAGCTGGCTATAATGATGAGGATTCCTACAACCTCCTCCTTCAGGTTCAATCATTTCTAGAATGGTTCACAGAACTCAGGAAGACACTTTACTTAACTGTCATTGGTTTATTATAAAGAATACAATAAAACACAGCCAGATTAAGAGGTACATTGGGCTAGGTCTGGAAGGATCCTGAACACAGGAGTTTGGGTGTGCCACACTCCCGGCATGTGGATGTGTTTGCCAGCTCTGAAGTTCTACAAATACCCTTGTTTAGGGTGTTTTTTTGTTTGTTTGTTTTGTTTTTGTTTTTGTTTTTTGGACGTTTTGCTACAGGAAAGGAGCCCTGATCCAGATCCCAAGAGAGGGTTCTTGGATCTTGCACAAGAAACAATTCAGGGCGAGTCCACAGAGTAAAGTGAAAGCAAGTTTATTAGGAAAGTGAAGGAATAAAAGAATGGCTACTCCACAGACAGAGCAGCCCCGAGGGCTGCTGGTTGCCCATTTTATGGGTATTTCTTGATTATATGCTGAACAAGGGGTGGATTATTCATGCCTCCTCTGTTTAGACCATATAGGGAAACTTCCTGATGTTGCCATGGCATCTGTAAACTGTCATGGCACTGATAGGAGTATAGCAGTGAGGACGACCAGCGGTCACTCTCATGGCCATCTTGCTTTTGGTGGGTTTCAGCCACTTCTTCCCTGCAACCTATTTCATCAGCAAGGTCTTTATGTCCTGTATCTGTTGCTGACCTTCTATCTCATTCTGTGACTTAGAATGGCTTAACCATCTGGGAATGCAGCACAATAGGTTTCAGCCTCATTTTACCCAGCTCCTATTCAAGATGCAGTTGTTCTGATTCACAAGACACTGACAGTTTCACTACATAAGCATGATTGATTACATCAACGGCCATTGGTAGTTATAGGTAGTTATAGGATGCAGCTAAAATTTTTAAGCTTCAACTCAAGACGGTCTTTCTGGCAACGAAACTCCATCCTGAAGCTATCTAGAAGCACCTCAGCCAAAAAGTCATATCATTAGCCTATGAAAGTCACTCCTCACTCAGGAGATTCCATGGGTTTAAGAAGCTAGGTGCCAGTAAACAGGAACTAAGCCCAAATATATATATTTCTTTATTTTGCCACAGGCATGGAATTTTAAAATGTGGTTAGAATGGTTTATAATAAATGATAATTACTAGGAAAGAAGTTTTTATTATATCATATGGTCATAAATGAGGGAGAGTTTGAATAATAAACTTGTCTTTAAATATTGAACTATACTGGGTTTTGGAGGAAATAAAAAAAGAAAAAAAAATCCAGTGCTTCCTAAAGCAGAGTTGACTCACTTCCTAAAATATCTGTTAACTATTATACTCATATATATGCAATAGGCAAACTTCCAAAATGATTCTAAAATTATATTTTAAGATATATATGACTTTAGCTCGCTTAATTTATTTTTGTTAGTTTGAGTCTTTTTGGCAGAATACATACCTCGGGTTTCTTTTTCTCAATTCCCAGATAGTGAAAAATTTATAATTTAGCAAAGCATTACTCTTATTAATGAAATAATTTACACTTGCATGTTATAAAGTTTTTCAATCAATTGTGAGGTACATGGTAACTGTTACATATGTGGCTGTGATTTTCTTTTTTTTACAGCTGTGAATGGTAGATTTATATAGTATTGTTCTGTATCCCATTTTCTCCTTGGAAATCTGCAATGTTGAATTGAAATGCATGAAATTTAAGACTGGACTGTTTCAGCCTGGGAGATGTTGAAGGGAAAACATCAGTTTTCATGGCAGTTGTCTTATTCTTCAACTACTGGGGAAAACAAAAAAACAAATAATGAAATGAACAAAAAATTTAGCTCTAATCAGGCATCCAAGAAATCTCTCTTTTGTCTCCCATTTCAGGAGATTGAAAAGAAAATGGATGAAATAAAATGATTTTTACAAATGTCTTATGATGTTAATATTCCTTAGGGAGCAAGCTATAGAAATGTTAGAAGCTGCTAAAAGTAGGGGATATATTTGGAAGCAGATTACACTGCCAGTTTTTCATTGTTTAGCACATTTTATAGCCCTCCCTAAAGAATACGCCTTGATAACATTACCAAATATAATCTAACATGGGCCAAAAAGTAGAAAATAATTTCTACTAGGATAGAGTACAGTTATTAGACATAATCATAGTAATGCCCTGATCATGTTCAGTGGTTTGGGGATGATCAGAGATATTCATAATGACATAAATACCTAATTTGTCTGAAATGAAAGAAAAGGTGACTCACAAAATAAGTCTTGGATATGCCCCTGGTTGAACAGAGATGATATGTTCACCCTTTGGAGAAGTAATGAATCCTCATCGAAAATGGGTTAGAATATCAAGATTGATGACACAACACACATACCAAAATGAATCAATATATTTATCCATAACATAATGAGGCTTTTGAGAGAAGCAGGGGAGGCTCCCAAGCATGTCCTAAAATGGCTGGATAGAGCAAGGAGAAATGACCAGTCTGGGCTTTTATTGGGGTTAAGGGTGGGGCTAATGTGATGGTTTCCTCATGAAATCCAGGGACCATGTGATTTGAACTGCTTGCCAGTGCCACAGGAGATAGCATACAGCTTTCTGATTGGTTTGCCCAAATGTGAGGCAAGAAGAGAAGAGGGAGAGGGGAGGATTGAAATTGTCTACAGTTTAACATTTAAAATTGAGTTAGCCTTTCTATTACAATAGGTTTATTTGACAAGTCATGTACAACGGAATCCTGCTTAGGTATGTTAGGTATGCAATACACCTTATCCCCAAGGGAAGGGTCCTTATCTACTGACCCCAACCAATGTACCACCACCACCATAGCCACTAATGTTCTGGTCTGGAAGAGGAGTTTTGCCACTGATAAAAGGGGAGGAGACCTAACTGGGTTTTAATGCTCAGATGCACATATTTTCAAGAAAAATAAGTAATTGTAGTGCTCTTGCTTGTAGTGGTTTTGCTTCCTCGTGGGGTATAGTGAAGGCTTCAGTGAAACATCCCTTTTAGTTGTTTTTATTTTTTCTCCTTTCAAGATTTTTTTTATTGTATTTTCTTTTCTGGCCTTTTTGCCCATGTCATCCTTTTAGATATCTTATTCTGCTTCCTCTTCTTATTTTTGGGAATACTTCTCTGTCTAGATTCACATTGCTGTTTCAGTAAGGGCTGAGGATTAAGCATACTTTGTAATCTTATTACTAGTGGTACCTCTCCTTATAAAGTGAAGTGAAAATTTAAATAAGGCCTTGGAGAGAGTATGTATACAGTATTTTGGCATGCCTATTGTTGCTCGCATATTGTCCTGTTCAGTTCATATGATAAACTGTCATCCTAACTAGCACACAGTAAACAAGACTGAATACATCTCAGTCACATATATATGATAATATTGTAAATGAGTCATTGGATATAACTTAGCACAGTGCCAGATATACAGCAAACCTCAGTAAATGATAGCTATTATTATTAATATTATTATTATAACATAACTAGCACATCTTGTGTTCTTGATTTCATGGTCATGAGAATAGAATGAAGAAAATCTTGGTTTGCTATCAAGTAAAGATAGATATATTTATATATACCTTTCCGTATGTGTATCCATATGATAGATGGAGTTCTGTGACATGCTCTGGTATAAACCTTTGGAAGAAGCTATGCTAATCTCTCAAACTCTCAGAATGCTCATGTGGACTTGGGAATGATGGCAAGAATGTGTCAGTAAGTGGTGGCAGTCATGCTAAAATAGTACAGGAGAGAAATCTGGTCATAATTCAGCACAGAAGAATCAATAAGTGTCCACAAGCAAGTCTAATAGTACCCTATGGATCTATAATATTTATACCTCTTTTATTCTTCAAAGCATCTTCTGAAGTGAGGACCATGTCATGCTCTTTTAGAAGGACAGAAAGGCTAAGGCCCCAGAAATCATTCAGTTTGTTTCATTTATTTCATTACACTCATGCATTCAATTTGCTTATTGGGAGTGCTTCAAAGCACCATGTTAGGCAAGAGATATACAGATATATCTGTAAGTCCATAGGTATAACTGTGTATGTGTGAGTGTGTGCATGTATAAATAAATATAATAAATATATAGATTTAATAAAACATAGATGAGTCCTGACCAAACTCATGCTAGAACTACCTATGTTGTTAAGTAGGCAAATGAATCTAAGAAGTCTTACATTTGGATCTATAACCAGAATTCTTTCCCAAACTTTAGGCTCATATCTGCTATTTTAAAAAGATATATCTTAAAGTTTTAAAAGACAAAATATGCAAAAAAAGAACCCTTGACCTCAAACCAGCCCTGCACCCCAAAAAGCTCTACCTATATAATTTCTTGTTTTATTAGCAACTCTATTTTCCAGTTGCCCAGGCCAAAATCTGGGAGTCTTTTTTAACTATTAGCTTACTTTCACACCACATGTCCAATCTATCAGGAAATATTGTCACTATCTTCAAAATATATACAAATTTAACCACCCAGCACTATTTCCAGTGGTTCTGGTCACTACTATATTTTACCTGGATTTCTGCAGTAGCCTTGTGATTTGATTCTCTACTTCCACCTTTGCTCTTTATAGTCTGTTTTCAATAAAGCGGTCAATACGATCCACTTAAAACATGGGAGAAAACAAAAAAATAAAACTATAGGCCAATATCCCTAATGAATATAGATGCAAAAATCCTCTACAAATATTAGCAAACCAAATCCAATAATAGTACATCAGAAAGCTAATTCATCATGTTGAAGCAGGCTTTATTCAGGGATGCAAGGGTGGTTGAACATACACAAATCATAAATGTGATCCACTACATGAACAGAACTAAGAACGAAAACCATATGATAATCTCCATAGACGCAGAAAAAGCATTTGATAAAAGCCAACATCTCTTAATGACAAAACTCCTCAACAAACTAGGAATAGATGGAACATGCCTCATAATAATAAGAGCCATCTATGACAAACCCACAGCCAACATTATACTGACTGGGGAAAGGTTGAAAGCATTTCCACTAAAAACTGGAACAAGACAAGGATGTCTGCTTTTACCACTCCTATTCAAATGGTACTGGAAGTCCTAGCCAGAGAAATCAGGCAGGAGAAAGAAATAAAAGGCATCCAAATTGGAAAAAGGAAAACAAATTATTTCTTTTCGGTGACATAATCATACACCTAGAAAACCCTAAATGATAATCGTGACCAGAAACACTGGAAATAGTGTTGGGTGATTGAATTCGTACATATTTTGAAGACAGTGGTAATATTTCCTGGTGGATTTTATATGTCAGAATCCTATACCTAGAAAACGCTAAATACTCTCCTGGAAGTCTCCCAGAGCTGATTCAGTAAAATCTCAGGATACAAAATCAATGTACAAAAACAGTAGCATTTTTATACAATAACATTCAAGCTGAGAAACAAATCAAGAACTCAATACCATTTACAAATGACTACAAAAATAATAAAATACCTAGGAATACAGCTAACCAAGGAGATGAAAGATCACTCTGCAAGGAGAACTACAAAACACTGATGAAAGAAATTGTAGATGACACAAATAAATGGAAAACATACCATGCTCATGGATCAGTAGAATCAATATTGTTAAAATGATCATATTACCTAAAGCAATCTACAGATTCAAAACTATTCTTATAAAATTACCAATGCCACTTTTCAGAGTTAGAAAAAAAAATCCTTAAGTTCATATGAAACCAGAAAAAGCCTGAATAGCCAAAGTAAGCGAAAAGAATACATCCGGAGGCATCACACTGCCTGACTTCGAATTTTACTATGAGGCTATAGTAAATAAAACAGCATGGTACTGATACAAAAATAAACAGATACATCAATGGAACAGAATAGAAAAACAAGAAATAAAGTCATATATCTACTCACAACTGATCTTCGATAAAGTTGACAAAAATAAACAATGGGGAAAGAACACCCTATTCAATAAATGTTGCAGGGAAAACTAGCTATATGCAGAAGAATGAAACTGGACTCCTATCTCTCACCATATAAAAAACTAAGTTAAGATAGATTAAAGACCTAAATGTATGAAATAAAACAATAAAAATAATCTAGGAAAACCTAGGAAAAAATCTTCTGGACATTGGCCGAGACAAAGAATTTATGACAGAGACCCTAAAAGCAATTGCAACAAAAAAAATGACAAATGGGATTTAATTAAACTAAAGTGTTTTTGCACAGCAAAATAAGAATAATAATAATAAATAACAGACTAAACAAATAACCTATAGAATGGGAGAAAATATTTGTAAATTATGCCTCTAATAAAGGACTAATATTCAGAATTTATTTAAAAAAAACATTAAAAACTAGGCAAAGGCCCTGAACAGACACTTATCAAAAAAAAAAAATATATACACAGCCAACAAACACATGAAAAAATGCCCAACATCAATAATCAATAAAACCACACTGATACATTATCTTATATCAGTCAGAATAGCTTTTATTAAAAAGTCAAAAAAATAAATGTTGGCAGGAATGTGGAGAAAAGAAAATGCTTATACACTGTTGGTGGGAATGCAAATCAGTTCAACCTCTATGGGAAAACATACGGAGAGATCTCAAAGCACCAAAAATAGCACTGTCATTCAACCCAGCAACCCCACTACTGGGTAGGTACCCAAAGGATAAAAAATAATTATATAAAAAAAGACACCTGCATTCATAGGTTTATCACAGCACTATTCATAATAGCAAAGTCATAGAATCAACCTAAGTGTCCACCAAAAGATACTTAGTTGATTAGATAAGTAAACTGTGGTGTATAGATACAACATGGAATACTATGCAGCCATTAAAAAAAGAATGAAACAATATCCTTTGCAGCAACATGGGTGGAGCTGGAGGCCATTACACCAAGTGAGTTAACACAGGAGGAGAAAATCAAATATCACATGTTCTCACATATAAGTGAGAGCTAAAGAAAGGGCACACATGGATATAAATTTGAAGAGAACAGACACTGAAGACTCCAAAATGGGGGTGGGAAGGAGAGGAAAAGGTTTGAAAGATTATCTATTAGGTACAATGTCCAATATTGGGGTGATAGGTCCACTAGAAGCCCAATTCCCACCATTAGGCAGGTAATACCCATGTAAACAAGCACATGTACCTCCTGAATCTAAAATTAAAATAAATAAATAAATAAATAAACAAACATTGTAGATCGTATCCTCTTTAAGTCTTCAAAATATGCTTCTCTCAGCAGGAAACACAAAAGGCCCTACATCCTCTTCTTTCCCTCATTATCTCTCTGATCTTACCTCCTACTAAGGTCCCTGATCAACATGCTCTAGCCACAGAGGATGCCTTATGGTTTTTGGAACATAAGAGGCACACTCTCACCTCTGACCTTTGTTTACCAGTTCTCTCTTTCTGGAACATTTTTCCCCCAGACTTTCATGGAGCTAACTTCTTCGCCACC
This sequence comes from Gorilla gorilla gorilla, assembly GCF_029281585.2. Classification (NCBI taxonomy): domain Eukaryota; kingdom Metazoa; phylum Chordata; class Mammalia; order Primates; family Hominidae; genus Gorilla; species Gorilla gorilla. The sequence continues at coordinate 63,776,552 of NC_073239.2, forward strand.
TTCAAGTCTCTGCTCAGACTTCACCTTATCAACAGAAACTTCTTATTAAAATTATAATCTCTTTTAATTTTAAAATTAAAAATTACGGTTTCAAATTACCATTGCTTTGCTTTACATTTTTATTTTTTCCTTATAACACGAATCACCAACTAACATAATTTACTTTCAAAATTATATTTGTTGTTTATCATCAGTCTCTCCACAACTAAGAAACATTCAGGAAATCTCGATATGTATCTGTTTTGTTCACTGAGGTTCAAGTTCCAAATGCGAAGAACATAATCTGGCACATAGTAGGCACTCAGTAAACATTTATTGCAAGCATAGGAAAGCCAACCGGTAACAGAAAGAGAGGAAAATAGATTCAGATAGAAATAAACATACAGAGACAGTTGAGGCACTGTAAATGGGGAGTTGTATCATGCACATTCTTAATGTTCTGTTGCTTATACAAGCTTTAGATTTAAAAAGAATTCTATTCTCCAGCCAGTAACAGTTCCTCCTCATTGATGTTGTAAAAGTCAGGTTCTCTTATACCCATGCAAATCCTTACTTCTACCATGTACTACCTGAAATAACCTGTTACTGTGATCAACAATGCCAAGCAAAAACACAAACAAAAAATATCCTAGACTATGACACGAAGCATCTACAAAATGCGTTTCAAAATAATTTCGGCTCTCAATATATCATGGGTTTTTTATATCTATAACTGAGTAGTATTCATATAAAAGACTTGATTATTAAATCTATTCATTAATATTCATCCATTATAAAAGCATTTTAAAGTAGACTTGCATAAAGATAGCTAGTTGCGAAATTCAGAATCAATAATTCTTAGAGCAAACTTATTTTTATTCAAAAAAGCAAACTCAGGGGCTACTATATGTGGTGTTCTTTTTGAAGCCAGGCTGAAATACGAAAATAAAATAAACCAATTAATCAAAACTTCTTTAACCTTTCAATATATGTACCATGTTTATACCCTTGTGTTCTTCATGTCCTTGTGTAATTTAACATTATGTCTATAAGGCCAGATACATTTTTTGCTTGTTAATTGAATAACCTTGAATAATTAGCTCTCTACTCAGGAACAGATTTTTTCCCCTTTTTCCTTTGAACAGCTTCACAATATAGCGTTTAGCATTTGCAGTAAGATTTCAGGATAGTTCTTACTTTGAATCTCAAGTATTGAGAGAAAACTAACTTTGTGGACTACAATTTGTCACATCAAACTTAATCCATTTAATATTCCAAAAAGGCTCTTAAAATTTCTAACTTCTTAAGAACATGCAATACCTAAACTGCTTATGTTTGGTGCATTTTTCCCTTTTACATTTTTAATGATAATTTTCATTCCCACAATCCTTGAATACACAGATGATCCAATGGTAATGAAGTGATTGAGTGCTTACCTTTGTGGGGTGCATTAGATCTTTCAGGCCACTTATGTCCATTTAGTAAATTGCTACTCCAGTGCATTAAGTGGAACTCCAGTAGCCTAAAATTGTTAATGCACTTAATAATTTGGCACTTGTAATTGCCACTGATGGTAGTACATTTGCTTTCAGATTCTCATAGTAATGATTATGAAAAAAGAATTTGTGCCCAAAGAATTACATGATTGGCCATTAGAATTATATAGGCTCTTTAAAATTTATAATAAATCCCTTTGCCATCTAATATTAAATAATGGATACTTCAGAAGACGCTGCCAAAGATTTTTTTTCTTCTCAAAATGCAAAATATGTTCCTCCATGCAATAAAAGAAGCCACATACCTATACTCTAGTAAATAACTCAGTGCTATATTTTCATTTTGTCTTTATATTTAACTGCATCACCACTGTAAAAAAAAACCTCATGTAAAAGTAATATATTCTATGTTATGGAGGGAAACAGAAGTGTCAGGGTACAACGTTTTAGTTATGTAGGATGAAAGAGTTCTGGAGACCTAATTGACAGCATGATGACTATAGTTAATAACACTATGTATACCTGAAAGTTGCTAAGAGAGTAGATCTTAAATCTTTTCAGCACACACACAAAAAGGTGACAAATATGTTAATTAGCTTGATAGTGGTATTTGTTTCACAATATATGTATATCAAAAAGTCATACTGTTCACCTTAAATACATATAATTTTCATTGTCAATTATACCTTATTAAAGGTTAGAGGGAAATGATATCACAGAATGAGAAGGAATTAGGCAGATCCTTCCAATAGCTGAAAGACTATACCTTCCCAACCATAATGCAGAATCCCACATTTAAAACTCTACAGGGATTTTTTTTTTCTTGTAAGCATCAAAATTTTTTATTGAAAAAACAATGGCTAGTTTTTATCCAAATTGAAGGCATAATCACATATTTCTAATTTTCTATGTTGCATGAAATGACTACTTAGTTTTCAAAGGCAACCATGGGTAACAAGCAATTAGCTTTAGTCAATAGACTTCCTTTATGGCTCATTTAAAGCCACCCATTATCTCTCACTATGGTGCCGCTCACCTTTGTCAATTTAACAATCAGAGAAGCAGCATCTCTAAGATGATGCACTTTCCAAAGCATAAGCACAGGTTACAGAAGATCTAATTCACCCTCCATGTTTCAATTCTAAAAGTTCAGCAGAATTCACCATGTGTTTTCAGGCATCCTAATTTCTTGGCATTCACTTCTTAATTAGTCGGTGAGAGGTAAACCAAGCTCTATAATCCTGAGAGGAATTGATGTAAGGGCAGTGTTTAATTGGACGTTTAAAATCACTCGGAAATTGCTGTTATCCTTAAATATATGGTGTCCCTCCATCATGCTGGTGTCATTCAATGAGCTGATATTGATCAAGAGTTAGCTTATTAGCCAGATAATGAAACCACTTTGTTTATGCTTTGCTTCTGTAAATTTTCTGCTGTACTCTGTGAAGAGTTTCATCTCTGTCAAGTATAAACATCAAATGGCTTTATTTTACCTGTAACTCTTACTCACTCTGTTCTGTTACCATTATTTTTGCTGAGTATCAAGATCACTTTTGAATATTTTAGTCTGATTCCATGACTTGTTACTCACCTTGGGTTATTACAACAATGTAATTCAGTTACTGAGATTCTATCCTACAGATTTAAAAACGTAGATTCATGTTTACTTAATGTTCTTACCCTTCCCCCCTACCAGGGTCAGTAAAGCCCAGTAGCTTGCACTGTAGGGTGGGTAAACTTGGTCTGCTTCTCTCATACTGGTCTTTCCACTGTCCTTGCTCTCAGGGGGTGGGACAAAAAGGAAGAGGGAAAGATGACTGTTTTTTAATGCCTGTGGCAATTTATCTAAATCTTATGATCAATCATACGTAACACAAGCAGCCACACACTGGAGATGATAAGGTTGTGGTCCTTTCTATGGTGGTCATTATCTTGAGACAGTCAAGTATAAAGGGGTCCCTGGGGAATCCTCCACCGGCCTGTGCACTGGGTGAATGGGGTGGAGCTGCGGGAAGTTCGTGCCCTTTGGAGTGGGGAGGAGCCTGGCCTCTCCTTTTCCAGGATGGGAAACTGGGATTCAGTCTGTGAGATGAGGGCCTGTTAACAGGAACCCCTCTCTGGCTTTGCTGTGTTGTTTTTTTTTCCTTTTTCCTTTTCGCCCAAAAAATTCCGTTTCTCCCACCCTTCTATGTGTCCGTGAGCCTAATCTTTCCTGGTTGTGTGACAAGAACCCAGCTTTTAGCAGAAGCAAGAAGAAAGTCGTCCTACAGCAATCTCTTGTGTAGTTTGTAGGATCAATGAGAAGAAAGGCAAAAACTTCATTGAGAAGACACTATTTTAAATAGTCTCTCTGGGCATGGGGAATTTATTTTGGCTTGGGCTACATCTTTCAGTCGCCCCCCCAGCTTGGGGGCCTTACATTGCATTCCACTGTGTGGATCCTATTGCTCTATGTTGCAATAAGTGAGGCAAACTTGCTCTAGAAACTTCACCTACTTCTTATGTCCCACACCTGGGGGGCTACAAACACCAGAGATCTATCTTCACTACCTTTCAGAAACCTACGCTGCAGAGATAGTCTTCAGTCAGTCAGTCTCACAGTATTATTAAGTTATCCTGGCTGAAATGACACCTCACAGCCCTCAGGTGTGTGCTTCTCTGGTTGACTGATGCTTCTAAACTTTTTAACTATTCACTCTTCTGGTTTGTGTATTTGTTTTTTTAAGAGACAGAGTCTTGCTCTGTCCCCCTGGCTGGAGTGCAATCGCCCAGTAGTGGCTCACTACAGCCTCAAACTCCTGGGCCCAAGCAATCCTCCCAACTCAGCCTCCCTAATTGCTGAATTACAGGTATAAGCCACGTACCTGGCCCTATTTATTCATCAATAAGAGCTGTGAACAATACCTTCAGTTCATGGTTCTCAAACTGAGAGGTGACAGCGTGCTGGCGGACCTGGCAGCCCTCGCAGCCCTCACTCGCTCTCGGTGCCTCCCCGGCCTCGTCTAGGTGCCCATTCTGGCCGTGCTTGAGGAGCCCTTCAGCCCGCCGCTGCGCTGTGGGAGCCCTTCTCTGGGCTGGCGGAGGCCGGAGCCGCCTCCCTCGGCTTGCCGGGAGGTGTAGTGGGAGAGGCACCGGCGGGAACCGGGCCTGCGCGCGGCGCTTGCGGGCCAACTAGAGTTCCGGGTGGGCGTGGCCTTGGCCGGCTCCGCGCTCGGAGCGGCCTGCCAGCCTTGTTGGCCCGGGCAGTGAGGGGCTTAGCACCCGGGACAGCAGCTGTGGAGGGTGCGCCAGGTCCTGCAGCAGTGCTGGCCCACCGGCGCTGCGCTCGATTTCTCGCCGGGTCTCAGCTGCCACCCCGCGGGACAGGGCTCGGGACCTGCAGCCCACCATGCCTGAGAAATATGTGGGGTTCTATCATCTATATAACATAGCATGTCTCCCCACATCTTCTCTTCTCTCAGACGTTATGAACTGCTTTTTCTCTTTCTGTTACCATCAATATTTTTCCCAACTTTGTAGCTTCTCATATTTTTTAGAATACCTGCTCTGGAGTGTCCCCTTTTTCTACAACAGAAAACAACTAATTCTAAACTCAGCCCCATCTGAAGCTAATATTAGACAGAAAGATGTAAGGAACCCTGACTCAAAATTTTGGGGCTTAGCCCCGAGTTAACATTCTTGCCATTTGGATCTTTGTTTTTGCTGTAATTCAATGGAATTTAATTTAATAACCAATTAATTAGTAAATGCTTTGTGCTTGACACTTTATGTTCTAGGAATAAATTTAAATAAGGAGGTCATAGTTTGAGAGAGAAGACAGACGTCTAAAGAGTACTTATAAACAAATTAGGTAGTTACAGTATATTTGGGGAAAATTGAGGAAGCCAAAACTAACTCAGCTAAGAAGTGTATCATGGAAGAGGGAACACATAAATGGGTCTTATCAATAGGGTGATTAAATTTTGAGTTGCTAGATTGAACTTTGACCCCTTCAATAATAGCTGTCTCCCCGAATGCCCACTCATCTCAGAGGACAGGAAGAATTCTAGGGCTTTATTTTCCTAAAATGCTCAGCGTTTGCCAAGATTCAAATCAATAAAACATAATATTAAATTAAAGCAAGACAAAATAATATAAGCCATGCTAATAAAGTGATGAGGGAACAAGCCCACATGAACATAAAATAGTAAAGAGATTTTAGTGGAAAACAGCAAAAGACAGCATCTTGAAAAACTAGAATTTGAGAAAACATTGAGTAAAGTATGCATGAGGCCATTTTGTGCAGAAAGAAAAGAAGATATCTTGGAAAGGAAGACATCATGAGCAAAATTATACAGTCAAGAGAGCAAAGGATATATTAATAAAATCAGTAATGCAAACAGGTGGGAAGAAGAAGGTATTGGTAGAATTTGCTTACTGATCAGATTCAAGAGAGATAATCAAGCAAAGAAAGATAGGAGTTGGACTCTAAAATTTTGGATGTTTTCTCTGGAAATATAGATTGGAGAAAAGTTTAAAGGTAAGGCAATTGACTTCTCTATATTTAGAAGTCAATTAGAGTTAAAATTATGAAACTTATTTTTCATATGTATGTGCCTTTTAGAGAGAGAGAGACAAGGAGTCAAAATCAGAAAACACTGGTCAGATTAAGTAACTAATCTGAACACCCAGCTTTGAATTGGTAAATAATATATAACAAAAACTGAGTTAATTTGCAAGTAACCCACACAGAAATATAAAGATCTAAATATTCTAAATGTAAGGTAATTGCTTGGATATTAACTATAATGTTCATGCTACTTATTATAGACAGCAATTCAATTTTTGATTTAATGATTTTCTTCTTTCTAAAGGTATTTGACATATCAGAAGTTGTAAATAATGGTAAATACATCTCCGATTTTTTTTATGGCCAAAATGTGAGACCTTACCTGCAAATAGCCCCTTTCATCCACCTTCTAAAACAAAATGTGGTGCATAGGAGAAATGAGATGTGTACAATAATCAACACACCTCATATGAATTTTAATATCACAATTGTTATATTTTAAAATTCTATTTATTAAAAATCAATTATAGTTTTCAATCCTAGCATAATTGTTTGAGAGATATCTGATTTCGAATTAATTCTATACATGTGCAATTCTTGATTTTTATTTTTTCTGTTCCTCCTATTAGGGGAGAAAGAAAGAAAAAAAGTTAATTTTTAGGTAATTTTCATTCATTTCATTTGATACAAACGAATGCTTTTTTTCTCTTTATTTCTTTATCATACATCATTTCAATTCATTTCCTAAACTGTTCTTAAACCTATGAAGAGCAGATCATCTTACAACATCTTACAATTCCAATGCTTTCCTTCTCCCCGGCTTTATTATTATTTTTTATTCATAGCACTTGTCACAATTCAACGTATAAAGCAGTTTATTTTGTTTTGTTTGTGGTGGCATTTTATACTTCTATTAGAACATAAGCTACCTAAGTGCAGGTATTTTTGTCGTTTATCGTGTTGTGTTCTTAATACATAGAACAATGCCTGGCTTATAGATGTCACTCACTGATTTGTTGTTGTTCTTATTATCAAATGAATAGAGAGACAGATACATTCTAGAACCCATGGATTTAAAAAAGCCCATTACATTTGTGAATAGAAACATTTTATTACAACTTAGAAACTGATTAAACAAAAATGAAACAACTTTAACTATAATATCACTATGAAAGTTGTCATTTTACAGAATCATTCAATCTGCAGAAATTTCTATTGATTGGGGACAGAATATGGTTGAAACAAAATACAGGTAATCCTCTAAATCCAATGATGTTATTTCTAGGTTATTCTTCCTTTATACTTGCAACACAACCCTGGAAGGTTTGCTTGCAATAGCTAACCAGATAAGTACTAATTTACTTAAGGATAAAGAAAGTCAGGCTTGTAATAGCTTCTTTAGAAATGGGCATATCTACCCAAAGACTCTTTAAATATAGCTTCTTTCTCAATTGACTGCACAGCATCACAGATTTTGTTAAGCTCCTGGTAAGTATATTTCTTTTTTTAAATTAAATTTAGGTTTTGGGTCAGAGCTAACTTCACAAAAAGATAGTTTGCTTATGTTATAGCCCCAGAGTTTTTAAGACACTTGCTTTATAGCTGTAACTAATAATTTTGCAAAATATCAGATCTGAGAGAAGTGAGGGCTCTGAGTAACTGATTTTGACAGAGCCTCACAGCATCCTTTCTCCAGAGTGTCTGCATTCTCTCCATTCACGACCACCATATTTTGGTCACTATAGCAGTTTCACAAAGCAAAGGGATACTGGGTTCATGGGCTCAGAGTAGTTTGTGGAGGCAGAGTGTTATCTTATTTTCAACGTGATTCTCCTTACTTTTGCAATGCAAAACCAAGAGTAGAACCAACATTCACAAATACTGGGTAGGTGGGGTATATTTAAGAAATATTTACTGATAATTGAATAGAGCTACTGCAAGTATGTACGTAAATATTTCATTCAAGACTTATTACTGTTTCCCACCAAGAAGACTGAGGCTAGATTGCCTTAAATATAAAAAAGCAAAAGCTCACTTAAATTGATGATACTAACTTGAGAATGGGCAGTGTCATACATCTTGTTCACATTGCATTCCCAGTTCTAAGAAGCATACCTACCTTGTAATAGCATACTCTATAGTTCTGTGGAATTCATGCATGCTTGAAGAAATGAATTCAGAAGTAAAAAGAAAGCAGAATAGTCTAACTCCAGCATGACTAAGTTGTAAGGCCTATACTCTAGTTAGTACAGGCAACACATCTGCCTTTCCGTCAATACTAAGCACCCAACCAACTCACAATTAAAAAGAATATAAATCCAAATGTAGAAAAAAACCCACAAAAAATCTCAGAGAAATATGACAAGACAAATGATATCATTTAAACTACTTTTAAAAGAACTAAATGTGTCTTTTGTCAGCAAGTATTTCTTAGAACAAACTTTTCCTTTCTAACAGAAATTATATTTCATGTAGGACACTGCTCTTATACTATCAAGTTGCAAAATTGTTATTTTTCTAAGCTTATTCTTTGGGACAGAAAATAAATTTATTCAAATAAATAGGCAGTAGCATTACTGGGAAATCTTTTCAGAAGAGGCATGACATTCTCCTTTGTGTATTCATTATAAATATAAACAATAATCCTGTTTATTTGACTGACTTACTTGAATTCTGCCTTTATGAAGTTCATCTCTACTCAATTTCAACATAGAATTAACAGTCTAGAAATTCCTTCTTAATATTTATAGCCAATTGGAAACAGTCATAGTACTTCTCAACAAACTCTTTTATAGGGGTGGAGGGGAAATTACAAATAGATTTTCCTTACAACTAAGTCATGTCGTTTCTTTAGCAATATCAGTGCACTTGCACTTAAACCTCTTAGTCACACCAAGTACTTAGCGTGTCAGAAAAGTCTTTTATATATTTTTGATATCAAAACATTTCATATTGTTACCATGGAAATTCCCGTTCTACTATAGAGCCTGTATTCAGTGCTAAGGATGAATGAAGAAGACTATTGAAGTTTAAACATCACGTCTTCCTTATACAATTTTCAACATGACTCTGAATCCAAAATGCAAAGTGTCACAAGGGATCTGAATCTGGATTATTCATGTGAAGACTGCTGTGTACAAATAACACTAAAATAATTGAAGTGGCTGCAGTTATATGAACTTTGGTTTATGCTGATACATTACAGATAATTTCAGACTAGGATGAACATGATTAAATTTTGATGAGAATGTAAATCTTTTCCAATTTTTTCTCCTTTGAACTTCTATATTATATACCGATTCATGATTCCTTGTCAAGAGATTAGTTTAGCTTCTGAGAGATCATCCCCACAACATTTATTCTAAATTATAAGATATTTGGGAGAAATAATTATGTACCTAGAATTTTCAGTCATATGCTATATATGTATATGTGCTGATCTATGTGTCTATCTACATACATATATAACAAATTGTGTGTGTATATATATTCATATACACATACATATATTTATATGCATAAACATGTATTCATAATTTTATGCATGTGTGTCTATATATAATTATAAGTAACTAATAAGTTCTAATTATTGCCATTTCCTATTTTTTCATTAGTTTTGCCAGTCTTCTCATCATCTTTAAGAATATCCAGAATATGTCTACATATATTATGCATTTAGATAAAAAATTAAACTATCAAACACCGTTAATACATTAATTCACTTTATATTTGCAAACAAATATTACTGGGCTTATGAGACAGTGTATTATGGTGATGAATGTTAAAAGACCCTGGTTTTAGTTCTAGGTGTGTTATGTTATGAAGTCTTAGTAGGTCTGTTATAAAATCTCTGTACTCCAGTTTACGGATCTTTAGAATGAATATTCTATTATTTATTCTGACTATCTCACAGAACATTTGGGAATATCACATTAAGGTTTCATTAGATAATTTGAAGACAATTAAATCCTATAGGCATTAATAATATTAAATCTTATAATAAAACAAATGATACAGCAGGAACAATAAAGTCTTTATTCTATACATTCTGATGTACAAATTTTAATGATTTCTTGAATTTTTTTCTCTATATATACATTTTTATTAGTTTGGTTTCCTACATATTTAGTTTAATTCAACAAATATTGGCATATTGGTATATGCCAATCTTTGAAATTGCATGACTAGGAACATAAAACTAACAAGGAATAATACCTGCTCTTAAGGAGCTTACAGTCTCCATTAAGGAAGTAAGACAAGGACCTAATAGTTATGATATAAAGCAAACTATCCATAAAAGGGGTGCCAAAAGGTGTTATGGAGTCCAAGAAGGTTATCAGAATAAAAAGTAGCACTTGACACGAATGTTCAAGAATGAGTAGGACTCCTACCTCAAGATCATAAGCTAGAAGTCACTTAAGTCAAGTGGAATAGTAAGGTAAAGCTTAAATAATTTAGAAAGTATGAATACGTTCTAGGGAGAGTATGCTTTTCAGTAAAATTGCAGTGCATAGTAATCTGGCAAGATGTATTATAAACATTTTAAAAAATATTTGGGTGCACACTTAGGAGTTTGTACCTTTGTCAGCATACAATAGGTAGATACTAAGGATCCCTGAGCAGGGGACCAAAATATTTGAGGCTCCACATTCTTGTAAAGGAGTAAAATTATCTTTAGGAAGACAAATTTGACATGGTTATGATGATGAATCTTGGGTACAAGGGTAATGACATGAGTTAGTATGTATTACAATGTCAAGACAGGTTCTGTCTGAATTTCTTTGAAAGCAGAATGAAATTTTAAAAGGGTTAGAGATGACAGAATAAGGAAGCAATACTGATTAAGTTTTGGATACAACACATGGAGGCAAAGATGATTCTATGGGTTTTGAATATACTTGAACATAGTTGACTAGAAAAATGGGAGCATAATTGTGACCAAATTAACCAAGATAGAGAATTCAGAAGAATATCATAATTCAGGAGAAAAAATGTTTTTTAGTGATGAAGAGGAAACTGATTTCTGATTTGGACTGTAGAGTGTATGATTCATCATACATTTTGAATCTATATAACAAATATAGTCTGGGAGATTGAAGTCAGTTTGATATCATCCATTGAGATGTAGTTCTTATAATGGGTGGGATGAACATAGACCTATGGAAAACAACTACAGTTAAAGATAAAAGAAGAAATAGGTGGTATGTGAAGCAATAGATAGTACTCAAAACAATTAGGAAAAACCAGCAAACACAGTAACACCAACACGTTTTAATTTCAAAATTAAAAAGTGTGATGAACAATATAAAATGACTGAAGAGAATGAATCTTCGGAGAAATCTTTTGACTTGGCTTCTAAGGGATCAATAGAGGGGAAATATAGTCATTCATTGTCATTTAGCAAATATTTGAGACTCTCCTATGAATTTTTTTTAAAGATAACCAAAACAAGCATATTTCCCCTGGCTTCCTAGAGCTTACAGTGTAATAGGCTGGTAATTAACTGACAATAATAAAACACACAAATATTCAATTAAACTTTTGAGGGATGTTCTAAGGAAAAGGGTAAATATAATAGAGAAAACCTATTTGGCCTAAATGATAAAGAAAGGATTTTCAGAGGAGTGTATGTATAAGCTGAGACCAGGAATGAACTGGACAAAGGAAGAGGGGCTTAGAGCATTAAGAGACAAAACAAAAGCAGACACAACCCTGAGTATGGAGATGGCACTGGGGAAATGAAAAAAAAAAAAAAGTTCTGAAGCAATGTGAGTGAAGGTGGTAGGATAATCATTCATTTCTTTATTTAAATCTGATGATAGATTATGAAATATGATATGTCTTGGGGAGTACCAGTGCCCATCAAACAGGAGCTGTAAGGCTGGATTGGTGAGAAGAAACCAGGTCATGCAGCTTTATGTCCTACTTTAAGGAATTCTGTCTTTATTTGGTGAGCAACTGGGAGATTTTAAAAGGATGCAAGAAGGAGAATGTGTATAGTACTTGCATTTTAAGACAATCACATAAGCTATAACATAGAGAATGACTAGAGACAGCAGGATTGGATGTAAAGGTCTACAAGAAGAAGTTATTGCAGTATCCTAACAAGAGTACATGGTAACCTAGTCTGGGGTAGGGACATTAGACATGACAAGATAGATTTGTAATATATTCAGGAGGCAAAACAAATAGGTGTGGTGATTGATTGAATAGAGGGAGTGAAGAATGTGGAGGTATCAAGGTTGATTCCCAGTTTTCTGGCTTAAATTTTAGTGACTGTTGCTGCCATTCCAGACAAGAGGAATACTGGAGAAGCATAGGGTATTAATACACCAGTGAAAAACAAAGTTTTAACATTTTTATTCAATAAAGGTAATGAAAACCGTCAATTTAGCTGCACAATCTTAGTCCCATTTCTGACTGATAATAAGCATTGGTCTGATGTTTGGTTGAGAGTAGCAGGTTTGTCCATGGAGTTCATCTCTCCATGTACAGCTAATAAGGATGGGGTTTGAGTCTACAGCACTGGCCTCATTACCACATGCCCAAATCAACAGAGCTTGCCAGGCCAGACAGATGAAAAGAAATGCATTCACTGTGATGGCGATTACTTTCATATGCAGTGCACTATTCTCCAGAACAAATAAATACAGTTGAGAGACTATAACTGAGATCAACAAATAATTAGTGTACTGGAAAGAAGGGATAAAAGTGGGAAAATAGTCTTAAAGCACATGTCCATTATATTCCAACACAGAAATTCTGCATGTTTCTTCTGGCATTTAAACTCATCATTGTTACCAATCATTAATACATATATCATAGTTTTCATGAACTCACAATCAAGATTTTTTCTTTTCTTCCAACTAATATTCCCAGCCTAAACTTTGAATTAAGTATCTTCACCAAGTAGAGCATATTTTGACTCTTCAACCTACTTGATTTCCTCTGCCAATGTGCGCCATTAAGTAATATTTGCCTTTGATAATTATCCTGCTTTCAGTATCCCAGCACATCCCTAGGACTTCACTAGGCAGACGTGGTTCTCCTTACTGTATTATACTTCCCTTGTAGAATGCCTAAAGCTTTATTTTCTAGGCCAAATCTAGAAAGGATCCACTTTTGAAAAATAAAAACCCCAAAGAAAACTTTTCCTTGCACTAAACCATTTTCTTCCTTTTCTCTCATCAGGTGTTTTCCTTCTTTTTTTTAAGACAACAAAATTAACATATGCTCAATGTAAAAAAAAAAAAAGTACCCAGAAAGAAAATAGAAAATGAATAAAAAATGAAACTGCTTCATTATATCTACCAGGCAGTAAGAATCGTAGCAGTTTAGGGTATACATGTTTTTATAAATATATCAGATGACATATAACTTTATGTATTTTTTTAGCCTAACAACATATAGTGGACATATTTATATGTTAATACATATATCCTATGTTAAGTTTGAGCCCATTTTCTTAAACAGATTCTTGCTTCTCTCTTCTACAAATAAATCATTTTTCAGTTCTTACGTAAGTAGTGTTTGAGACAAGGGTTTCAATGCAGTGTTTTATCTGGATGGTGATGCCAGTAAATTCTGAGATGTGAGGAAATGAGAAAGGGAAATTAAGACAACCAATAAAGGATTGCTCTTGATCCAGGGACCATGGTGAGTAATAAACTCGGTCTCACTGGAGAACTCTGGGTGTCTATAAAACAGGCTCCTCAGAGCTATTCTCCCTCAGGGATGGAAAGCTGAGGAGTTGATCCAAGGCTGCTGGTGCAGGGTGGGGTGGGGAAACAGGAGAGTGGTTGTGGTGGTGTTAAAGGTCTGACACTTTTGAATTACAATCATGGATAGGTCCTAGTTCCTGAAAAAATATCACATGTAATCAGCTGTCCTCAGGATGCACTGTGCTATTAAAGCTGGAGTAGATATAAGAGCACAAATGCTTTATGTCATGCTCCCTTTCTGATGGGCAATTAGATCGTTTCCATTTCTTTCAACATTATGAACTACCACAATATCCTTATACATAATTATTTGTATGACTGATTTTTTACATGATATAATTCCTATTAGTGATATTAAAGGGTAATACAAAAACTTCAAGGTTGTAATCTGTGGGTATGTTTTGGGATAAAGAGAGGCAACTTTCTTCTTCTTAAATGAATGTTTCTATGGAATGTCAGATAATATATAATTAACTTTAAATGTTACCTTCTAAATTTAGATTTAATACTTAAAATATCTAACTTTTAGCCACATTTATTTGATAATTTTACATATTTTATCATTGCTATGAAAAAAGCCAGTACTTTGAGTTAAAATAAATGTACCTAACATAATACAAGTCTAAAAATTTGTTTTATTTTCTATTTTAAGGGCAACGTTGATTTGAAAATTACAATGGCAAGAAAATATTTAGTAGTTAAGCCTAGACAAAGCATCCTTAGACTTTACATCAAAAAAGCACAATCCATAAAGGAAAAATAAATAAATTGGACCTTATCAAAACTAAAAACTTTTTCTCTGCAAAATACCACGTGAAAAGGATGATAAGACAAGGTGCAGGCAGGGAGAAAATATTTGAACACCACACATCTGGCAAATGACTTTGATGTTGAATATAAAAAGATCTCTCAAAACTAAACCATTTAAAAATGCAATTATAAAACAAGCAAAGGACATGGTTAGACATTTCACAGAAGAGGATATTCAGATGGCAAATGAAAAGATGTTCCACTTTATTAGCCTTTAGGAAAATGCAAACTAAAACCGCAATGAGATATCAATATACACCTATCAGAATAGTTAAAACAAAAAACAAAACAGTGACAATAACATATGTTGGTGAGAATGTACAGAAATTTGATCACTCATACATTGTTGGCAGAAATGCAAAATGATATACTCACTCTGGAAAGCAATTTGGCAGTTTCTCATACAACTAAACATGCAACTACTATGTTGCATGCCATTATACTCCTGGACATTTATCTCAGAGTAATGGAAATCTAAGTTCACAGGAAAATGTGTACATGAATGTTTGTAGCAGCTTTATTTATAATAGCCCTGCACTGGAAACAATCCAGATGTCCTTCAATGGATAAATGGTTACACAAAATGTAGTACGTGCATACTACACAATATTACTCAGCAATAAAAAGGCACAATCTATTGATACATACCACAACTTGGATAAATCTCCAAGAAATTAGGCTGAAAAAAGCAACTCCCCAATATTTATGTAACGTATAATACCATTTATGTAACATTCTTGAATTGACAAAACTGTAGAAATGGAGAACAGATTAATTGTTGCCAGTGGTGTAGAATTAGCTGGCCGAAGGGAGATGTATTGTCAAAAGGCAACACTAGAGCGATCCTCGTGGTGATTGAACTGTTGTGTATTGACTGTGGTGATGGATATATGAACCTACAGATGTGTTTAAAATACACAGAATTAAATACACACTTACACGCAAGCACAAATAAAACTGGGGAACAAGATTAGTGGATTGTATCAATGTCGATGTGTTTGTGATATTGTACTACAGTCTTAAAAGTTATCATTGGGGGAAAATAGGTAAAGTGTATATGAAACCTTTGTGTTATCTCTTACAACTGCATGTAAATCTATGTCAAAATAAAAGGTTAAATTTTTACAAATTAGCAACATTTCTGTCTAGAATATATGTACATATATAAATATTAATGATTAACTTTTGAAGAATGCCAAACTTGTGCTTATTCACTAATAAATGTCTAATTTTTCTAATTGTTTACATTCTAAAATAAGCATGATTATTCAAAAGTCATTTATATTAGAAAGTAATACCAGAGAACTTACTTCATTTGAGGGCTAATATAATTTATGTCAGTTACATAACAATATTAAAATATTTGCATCATTAAAATATTGTGGAAAATTCTTCCTTGTCTATCCTCAAGATAAAACAAGGTTAAAAAAAGGGTTACTCATGAAAAAAATTTAAAATTATTTAGAAGACAGATTACTGCATTAAGCCATTATTTTGAAAAAAAAAATCCAAAATGGTTTCTTTGCTAAATATTATACCTGATATGCATTACCTCATTTAATCATCATGGCATCATGAGATGGGTATTATTATTGCTGCGCCTTTTTTTTACAGGTGAGTAAACACTTACGTAGCACTTCTTATTTACCAGTAATGTTCTAAGTGTTTTACATATATTAGCTCATAAATTAGGCAATATACTACCTCCTTTTACACATGAAGGAATGGAGGGAAACTGTATAGGAAGAATCCAGGCAGTCTGGTTCCAGACTGCTCTATGGTGTGTCCAAGGGACACTAAGGAACAGAGAATTTAAACCATCTACATAAGGTCACACAGCTACTAATGGTAAAATCACGATTTGAACATACATTCTTTCCACTACACCAATGTTTACCAAATTCTGATTTTTTGATCATATACATCAGAATTATTTAAGCAGCTTGTTTAAAACCTAGGCCCTCTCCCTTCCCCCATCTCTATTGACCGTAAACCTCTGGTGCCGAAACCTTGGAATCTCAATTGTCAATAACCATCCTAGGAGGTTTTGATTAACATTAAATTCCCAATCTGGCTGCATTCTAATACACAAAGCAGGTTTCCTATGAGATTCAAATGGAATATCTGGAATAATTATAAATGATGCCATATTTTATCCATTTTAATGTTTTATTTTTATTTATTTATTTATTTATTTATTTTTGAGAAGGAGTTTTTGCTCTGTTGCCCAGGGGGGAGTGCAATGGTACAGTCTCAGCTTACTGCAACCTCCGCCTCCTGGGTTCAAGCGATTCTCCTGCCTCAGCCTCCTGAGTAGCTGGGACTACAGGCGTGCGCCACCACATCAAGCCAATTTTCATATTTTTAGTAGAGATGGGGTTTCACCATGTTGGCCAGGCTGGTCTCGAACTCCTGACCTCAGGTGATCCACCTATCTCGACCTCCCAAAGAGCTAGGATTACACAAGAGCTAGGATTACAGGCGTGAGCCACCATGCCTGACCAGTTAATGTTTAATTTTTAAAAACACTTTAACATCTCTGAAATAGGACTGACTGTTAAAACTGGTGGTTCTTGTAATCACGATAAAAACAGGTTTTTTTTTCCTCTTCATGCTACGTAAAATAATGTTGCTTTAGATTTGTTAATGTATGCAGGTTCACTGGGTATTAAAATACAAGGGACACTGCTTATTAAGCACTGTATATATATATATATATATATATATATATATATATATATATATTTTTTTTTTTTTTTTTTTTTTTTTTTTTTTTGCTCCTGGGTCACATGTGAAAGGGTGCCCTTCTACATGCCGTAAGAGTCAGGGTTCTGGAAAAAAAATCATAAGTCTTCCATCATATGTAGAATCACATATACTACGTGTAAGTCACTAACCCATGAACAGATAAAATAATGAGTTTGAGAACACTTTGAAAATGATAAATCATTATGTAAATGCTGTGTGTGTATGAATGTAAGCATAAGCATGGGCTTGAAGTAATATTATTAGAGAAAGTAGAAATAACTTGATGCTCATTTCCAAACTTGGCACATGTGCATTGTAACAGAGATCATGATTTTCAACATTCTTCTTTTTCTTTCTCTAATAATAGGAAGCATATCAGTAAAGAGTGCTCTTTAATGCTTGCTATACTCTAGGAAATTATTTAAGTGCTTTTCACAGATTATCTCATTTGAGCCTCCCATGAATCCTGTAAAATACCATATTATTACTGTTGCTATTATCCCTATTTTACAGGAGAAAAAAACTGAGTTGTAGGAACATTACATAAGTTGATTAAAATTACTTGAGAAAGTGCTAGAGTAAAAGTGTGAGAAGCACTCTGAGACAGGAATTTGCTTGTTGAAATACATCTTAAAGTAAAATTTACTGTAAACTAACCTACATTATGTGACTTCACATAACACAGGAAGGAGAAAGTGGACAGAGAAGCCAAGATGTAAATAGTCACTGAAAAGGAAAGAAGAGAAAGCAAGAAGAACATGAAGTAAAACATTTGCAAATGTGTTTATTGCAACTCTTTTTCAAACTTACTTGATTTGAACACTTTATTTTCACTTTCTAGATTTTATGTCTCTACCAAATGAATTTGATTACAAAATTTTCCTTTTGTCTCTCTTGTACTGATGTGAGCACTCATTTAACTAATTTCATTTTAAACTACATTATCCATATCTATTCATATTGTCCCCATCTATGTGACTTCATTGTCTATGATTCTGCTCTATAAACTCTGCAATTCTGTTCTTTGATCCACTGCATATATCTGACAGTTGGACATTCTTCTCATTCTATCTACATTTTCTGTATTGCGCATGCAAGCTGAACCTATCCTCAGGAAAATTATGAAATGAATGTAGTCTTTCAAGTCCTATACATCTTCTTTTAGCATGCTTCTCCTTCTTTTTCCTAGTCCTTTCTGGTAAGTTATCTCAGCCTATTATTCTAGTTATTGGGAAGATTTTGATCGGATAAAATGTACCCCATATTATTAGGGACTAATATCTTTCTCTTATGAAAGTATTTGTAGTTTAAAGGAATACTAAATGGAAAAAAGTAGCACTAAGGATGAAGGAATGGATAACTGAATGGCAAACTGCAGAATAATTGCATCATATTCTAGAGTGGGGGGACTGATTCAGAATGGGTACCCTTCCAGCACCCCCAGATATGACTGCATTGGAAAAAGCCTTTTGGATACATTCAAAATCTCAGTCTTGTACAAGATATTACCAAAATCTGAAAAAAGAAAGATGTATGTTTCTTTCATTAAAAATTTACAACAGACATTGTAGTACTTATTTTTCATTTACTTAATAATTATTATTTGGCTGCCATATATTAGCACCATACCATCCTTATATTTTGGACTCATCGGCCTGTTAAATTGTGTTAGTTTTGAAAATTAAAAAATGTAATTCAAAGCAGAAACAAGTTAAAATAATAAAAATTAACAGTCCTCTCTACTCAACACTGTTCCCAATTTTGAAAATTAATTTGTTTCTTATTATTTTGTTCCATTCGTAAGAATCTAGTTTCTGCTACATGAACTATTACCTAAAATAGTCTTAATTTTAAAATTTTGTTTTACAATTCAAATTATCATACAACTCTGAAAAATATTTGCATGTCTGAGTATACTACACTTCAAGTTTAGATCCCAAGAAATATATACTGCAGCAAACTCTAGAAAGGAGCTAAGATTTTGAATTTAGCTGGAGCTTATATGATCCTACTGATGTAAAATGAAGCATAATATTCTATATTTAATACATTTTAGCTATAGAGATTCCCTAGTATTATTTTCATGTATAATTATGATATCTAACACAAAATATACAGAATTTGTCTAATTTTCCTTAGTTTAAACATATAATGATTTTCTTTGCAGAAACATTAACATTTGCTCTTTTATTAAGAAATACAATTGTTTTCTGTAAAACTAAGAAGTGCTAGAAAATTATGTTGCAAATGGTTAAACTGTTTCTTCAGTTGGCTTCTCATTTTTTCTCAATATATAGGAGATCTCTTCTATGAAATTACATTGATTTCATTAGTGAAAGATGAAGTTGCTGCTCATTTCTAGGCTAACTGAGTAAGTTCTGGTCTAAATATGGCTCTAAATCATAAATTATTTCGATAATCATTAATTCAGTAGTCTCCATAGAACCATGACTTACAATTTACCTAGGTTCAATAAAGACTACTGAAGATGTGAATGACACATCCTTGCGATGGAAGAGGTTACAGTTTCATTTGGGAAGCAAGTATGTAGACAACTAAAGACTACCGGAAATACAAATATAGGTAAGATCCTTAATTCAACTAAAATAGCATATGAAAAATAAACAGCAATTAAACATAGTTAGAAGGAAAATAAAATAAAATGAAAAATAAACAGCAATGAAATGAAAAATAAACAGCAATTAAACATAGAATCAAAAAATAAAATAGCAATTAAAAAATACAATGAAAAATAAACAGCAATTAAACATAGTTAGAAGGCAGCTGGGGGGCTGATTTTTGAACACTGTTAATGAATCTGTTAATGTTAATTGTATCTGCATTTCCAAAATTTCTTAGGTTTATTTAGATATATAATACCAAAAATAAAGATAAAATTAAGCTAAAATGTCAGTAGGGAAACAATGATAAGCAAGTTAATTTTTAGAATTCCCTTTATACTTTGGTTCATTCAATCACTGTCAAGCAATATTATTTGTTTCTCCCAGAAAACTCACATTTAGCCTAGTGTCCCCATGAAATATGTGATTAAAACTATCTTCCTGAATAACATTAGCACCATTAAACCGCAATTATTTCACATATCATACAGAAGCCCAGAGTTACTAAACTGAGTTATAATTCTTAAATCACTTTAATTCAGGAAGATTTTAGTGCCTGTTTGTTTAACACAATCTTATAAATAATCCCTTAGAAAGGATGTAAAATTCCACACATATCTTAATGGGCTAATTGTGCTCACTGCAGTGTTGAGTCTATAAAAGCTTTTCAATAGTGAAAGAAATCATGGCATTTTCATCTTAAATTGCAAACATAATTGCTTTTCTAAATATCTTTTTGTTTCTAACTTAAGTGCTATTGAGAGCAGAAATTTCCCCAAAACAGTAATAGAGTATTTAACATAATTTCATTTATTGAAAAAAAATCCAAGGGAAAATAACATACAGCTATCTGAAACTATTTAGCAGGAAGAAAATACCAAAAGGAATGAAATTAAAACTAAACTTTGAGATTTCAAATGAAACTAATATTCAATATAAATTTAACACAATGTATATTTGATTAAACTTACACATTTAAATATATTGATAAGACTCAAGAAATAAAAATGATATCCTGGAAACCCAGGACAACAATTAAGAGCCATACAAAAACGAACTGAAACTAACAAGCTAATCCCTATTTTATAGAATTTCCCATTGTTTTATTGAAAAATAAGAATACACTTTAGCTCAACTCATGGAAAATTAGTACAATTGAAATTAAATTCAATCAGTTGTAAATATTTCCTCGAGAAAACTATTTCAGTTTCTACCCAGAGTTTAACCTCTGCCCTACTCAACATTTTGAATTCCAGTTCCCTAATTTCAATATATTCAATGTAGGTTCAGGGTAGTGATATCACCACTCATAATTTATTAAGCTTTAAATTAATATATTAATAAAGTCATCCATATACAAATATATGGAATATTTCTCCCTTTCTAAGCCTCGCTTCTTTTTCTAAGCAGACATGAACATATGGATTGATTCAGAACTGACATAGTTCACATACAGATTTCAAGTCTTTAGTCTTTCTTTTTCTATGTAATAACAACATACATGTTTACTGATAAATACTGTGGATATTTGGCAAAGAACATTTTATATTAGATTTGAAAAAAGTTCCGATCATTCTGTGGTAGCTTTTCTCCTACACAGAAGTAGAAAATGCCACACATTGCTTTTTAAAAATAAGCACTAAGAAAACTAATAAACTGATTAGCCACAAAGGGAACATTGTAGGAAAGGAAATAGCTTGGGATTGAACCCTATGATTTTATTGTTTTCACAGAAAATGCAATAACTCCTCATTGACATCAACTACCCAGTTGCAAGAAGAGTGTACCTTCTGCTTTGGTGAGACACAGATGAAACAATTAGTAAAAAGTAGTCATCAACCAAGAAGCAAATTAATTTGGGGTAAAGATTTTCCAGTTTAAATGTCTGTTGATTGGCCCTGATCTTTGAAAGGCACATTAAAAAAAAAGTTTTGTGGTAAATAATAGGCATTCACAAGAATACTTGGAAATCAGTCTATAAAAATCAGATTATTCCATCACCATCTTTCAAATCACTAATCAGAGCAAAGAAAAATCGATCATGTAAAACACCACAGCCAGGTTCATACAGTCTTAATTACATAACTAAATGAATTAATTGTTCTTCAAGTTACACATTTTATTGACATATATGTTTATTATAAAGTTTTTAAAATAAAAATGCATGTTTGGTGAAAAGTTAATACAACTGTAATTTGTATTTCATCATATTTTAAAATACAAAAGAATTGAATTGCTTTTACTCTATTACATGATGTAACTGACTAGCTGGGTTGTAATTCTCAATATTATAATTATCATAATTCATTGCCATGCCGAAGTCAATTCTGTGATATGTGTGAAATAAAATACCTTTAGTTTAGCCTATTGCATGACATTGTGGTGTACCATGCATCTTTCAAATCTCTTAAAGAAAAGTTAATGGGAGGCCAAACTTGTGACAAAGTACTGTGAATAACACGGAAGGAGGAAACATTTTAAACAGGGATATATAGCATATTGTGATTTGCGGTGGAATTAAAAAACACGTAGCAGGAACAAGAAAAAAAAAGAGTGTACCTAGGTATGTATATGATGTACTTAAGAGAGGACTCAGATTTTTAAAATGGACAAAATAAAAATTGCATTATTTTTAAATACTGCATAGTCAATGAGCATTTGATGTAAATCTTAAAAATATGGTTGGGTGTTTTCTTCTCAGTTTAGGGCTTGTTGAAAAGTAGTAATATTAGGCATTGTTTGGCACTTCTGGCAATGTTAGTGACTTTAGTGAATTTCATTATATCTATGATGCATTTTATATATCACTACAAAGAAATGCTGCCAATTGCAATTAAAATAGGCCCAATTGCAGAGATGTTAACATGTAGAGAGACAAGCATTCTTGAACTCATGAAACAGAATAATACTCCAAATTAATTGGGATCAATTACTGGCAATAAGAGATTACATGGTATGTTCTTTCTTCCACAACATTAAAAACTCCATTGCCTGGTGCCTCTCTATAAAAGAACAAAAAATATTGGCATCAATTACACTTTAAATATGTTATCAAAATGGAAAAGGAAAAATACGTTGGTGAGTCCAGTTCATAATAAATACAAAAAATATTAGGAAAAGGAAGGCAGTTGCTAAATGAGTGTTTTAAAAGTTTCATTATTTTTACTAATATTAAAGAAGAGGTTACTTAACAAAATTTACATTTCACTTATCCCAATCTTTTAAAATTTCTGCATTTTATCCATTTACTTTCAATTAAAGCAACTGAACATATGATCTGTAGTGAAAAACGTTGATTCAAATTGTTTGTTGGTTTACGTGAATGATCCAGAACCCACTTGAGATATACATTTTATTACCATCTCAATAAGTTGGATTGCTTTGCACTTCTTCTGATTGCCCCTTTGTTCTTCACATTCATCTGCAATTTTTAAAAAATTTAATCAAAATTAATTTGTGGTACCAGCCAGTTCTCATCAACTTCTGAAGCATTGTGTATTCTTACTGTTTGAGAGGGTAGGAAAGATTTTAGTATTTTATAAATGCTTAGTAGTAGGATTGAAACTTTTTCTTACAGTTACTTCTTTGTGCAGGATTACTTAGGATAATAGGACATTTGATTGTTTACCTGAAAAGGACACACGTATATTCAAATATTCTGAATATAGTCTTTTTTATTTTTTATTTTTTTGCAAAAGCCTCACTGAAATCAACTTAAAGATCAAGGGAGGGAGAGGCAATGAGTTAAGAGTGTCCTTTTAGATCTAAAACATTTTCATTGCTATTATCAGGAATGAGAGTGCTGAAAATCAATTAAAAAGGGTGATCTACTGATAAGAGACAGTGGAGAAAAGGGGCTAGTTGCCACAAAATGGAAGTCAAGGTGAAGAGAAATTTTGTAAAACGTAAAAGAAATGCCCCAGATATTGTGTACTTGAATCTCTTTGGTCTGATAAAGTATATGGGTTACTGTGAAACTCTGAAAAAATTTTAAGATGTCTAATTCATTCAAATAAGTTATGAAACTCATTTGTTTATTATATTTAATTTAAAGGACTTGGTTCAGATCAATTCCATCACTACCTAAATATTCAAACTGGCCCCCTTTTGAACTGACTGAAAATAGACATTAAATTCCAGGTTCATATATGTTTCATATTTTACCTTCAAAGGTTTAACTGCTTTCTGCATGTATTACAATATACGGGAGTGAATCAGGGAGTTCCTATTAAAATTTCTTTCTGCAGACATTAAGGTATGTGGAGCACTGAAGATTTATCCCATGGTAACCAATAAATTGTATAACTAATTTCATTTTAGTGATAAGTGAACATTGCTCAACAAACACACATACTGCTTGTCATACCTTACCTGGAAAGAGGCTTTATTGAACATAGCTGTAAAATTATATTTTAAGTTGAATTACTGAATTTGCACAAACATTTCTACAGAATTGTTTTAAAAAATCAAGCTTTGTCATTTTCCACTACATTTTGTTGTGCTTTTATATTAATATTTGCAAATGTTATAATTTAATACTTATATTCCAATTACTTGCATAATCAGTTTTTTTAATCCTGGGGTGTTGAAAGAACATATAATAATAATATTCTTCTTAGACAAAAGTCTTTTTAAATGAAGTTAAAAGCTGAGATAATTTAAGGAAAATGATCTTCGAATTTTCATAACCAACAGGTTTAAGTGAAATTTACAATGCATTGGAAAACTGGCTGGTTAAAGATATGATTTGTCCTCAGGTAGCTCAAAATCATTTTTACAGGTTTTTGTTTTTTTGTAAAAGTGTTTTTATAACCTTGGTAAAATAATAAAATAATATTTCACAATTTGCACAGAGTCTGACTAAAGGGCAGAGGCATATTACCCTCAGAGTTTAGAATAAAGCCAGATTTTTCAGGCCCAGTTCCACTGTAGAGTTAGTATGCACTGCAATCCCAAACATTTTCTTGTTCCCTCTAAAGCTAGGGCCAATTTCATTTCAAATGGAGGTTAGAGTAAAAAAATCACTTTTGTGTTTTACCACCTTCTGCACTAAGTATTCTTAATAACCTTTTGCTCTGGTTGACCCATTTAATAACCTGGAAGAAAAAAAGTGTTGCTCCATGTCTGGTCTCAATGGAAGTGATTTTCTAATGGACAATAAGCCGAAAGGCCATGGCTGGCTGTCTAGGAGGTTAAACAACAAATATCTTGTCTGCATGGGCTTACGCAGCAGCTTCGGTCCTTTCTTCTTCAGAAGCGGCTTTGTTGTCTTGCCTGTAATTTGCACATTTAGGCTCCGTAGTTTGTTTATAAAATAGTTTTACACAAACCACTCTTAGCAGTGCAAGCTTCTGAGTTGAAAATTATTCAGGCTTGTTTCATTGAAGGCACTTGGTTTCCATGGCAATTTATAAAAGATGGTGGTTTGGTTTCTTCATTGGAACAGATGACGTAGTTTGGGTGTTCAAGTGGCCGCAAGCAAACTCCGATAAGCCTGTGTAATATGTAAGCCCAGGTTTACCATCCTGGATAGTAGTGCATGCAAAAAGAGACAGCATACAGTTATCTAGCTTAGCCATGGGAGAAAAATAATAATAATAAAGGTGGGATGGGGATAAGGTGGGGAGAAACATGAATGCTTTAAATAATTCTGAGTTCGGGTTATTTTCAAGGAAGGGTAACAGCCAAAGGTAAAAGGGCCTACATTTATTTAATTCTCTATGAAAACCTTCTCGAAAGGAAAATAAATGCCAGCTCTTCACGTACCCTGTTTACAGTGAGGTTTTTGTTGGCAGGCCATTAGGTTTCCATGGTAACAAGCAAACTATTCATTTGAAACAAAACCAGCCATGACTTTGTGCTTTGACAAGGATTTCTATAGCTCTTTTTTTTTTCTTTTTTTCATTTTTTTTTTTCCAGAGTCCAACCAGATGACGCTGTAATCTTTTTAGCCACAAAAGCACCTGAAGGTCTCTTCTCTACTCAGGTCAAGATTATCTCTTATGTTTAGTTTGGAATAAGTTATACTTCCATGGTGTCTTTTTATCCCCAGTGCTTAAAAAAATTTGTTTTTATTATTTTATTTTTGAGTCAGTAGTCAGTGGAGGAATCTTTGGTAGTTTGTTTGTTCAATGTCCATTTACAAAGACTCTTTCTTCATGCCAGTGCCTGGTGAATCTTTTATAGCCTCTGCCAGGATAAGGTCACCTTCGAGGACTTAAGATAGAGATGAGGACGATAACGGGAAAAAGCCATATATGAACCAAAATCCCAACAGCACCATCAACGGAATCTAAAGATAAGGAAAATAAATGCAAACAAAAAAAGAAGAAGAATAAGCATTCCACGTAGCTACCAACACAACCTTGGTGAATAATAAAACAAGTATATGGAAAATATTTCTGGAAAATATTTATTTTTATTTTGTTTTATTTATCAGCTTCATTGCTAAGGGAAGTGAAAAGGAAAATGAATATATGGTAAGGCACTTGATAAAAAGATTTACAGATTTTGAATTGATATAATATGCTATGAAAACTTGTTCATAACATATTCACATAGGTTTGTGGTTGAGCTCAATCTTGAGTTCTGCTAGCCACAGGAAAGCAGGAACATGGAGAAAATTATCAGAATACTTCAAAAAGTAGATTTTTTTTCAAGCTTCCTGAAGTGGATAAGCTTGAAGACTGAAAGAAAATCTATCTTAATGAAAACTAGAAAGGGATGGTTATGTGTACAGAAATTAACTATTGCAACTAGTAGATGATCCATGTTTAGATCGGTCTATTATCTATAAATTATACAAATCATTTTCTCTTTATTTTAACTTTTAGAGGCAGGATGAAGTCCATTCAAACTAAAAAATCCCTTCCACCAATCGGCCTGGAAAGTCCTACTGTAATTGGGATTTCTGTTAAAACCTGGTGTCCAGTTGATGCCTCTTAGAATGCATGCCTTACCGTGGAGGGATAACACAAGTATAATTCATTAACCTAGCTAAAGTTGCAAAGTGGCTTGTATCCAGGGGAGAATTGAGTTTGAAAATTGAGACATACAATCTTGTATCTGCATGGTGTGGACCATAGTTCCATTTATTGCCTGGAAAGAATTGGCAGCCTGAGGAATCAGGAAAAGGCTTTCAGCCTTCAGGCTGGTCTGTACTTAGAATATAATATTCATTTAATAATCATCAATCAATCAAATGCTAGTCATAAAATGAACTTAATAAATGGTAATTAAATGACACAAATGTAACAGAAAACTTTCTGATGCCAAATAGATTATTTGTGTTCAATTAAGATTATTTATTTCCCCTAATTTATAGAGTTTAAATATAAATACACCCAATACATATAGGGGGTATTTTCATATTTAAAACTGCCACACATTTCTTGGATTTGTTAGTTTAAGAGAAAAAAACTATAAAAATGTTATATTGTAATAGAACTTGTACAGTAATGAAGTCCCTATGGGCTTTCACAGGCATTTATTGTGGCTAGTTTTATCAGTTATGCTTTCTTTCTGCACTAGGGAGTAAATAATTTCCTTTGCTTTCTTCCTTTGAAAAGTTTAATTCAATTTATTGAATTTATTTATAATATTTGTGCTTACATTATGAAAATGTAAAATTTCTGTATATAGTTGTAACTGCCTTCAATTAATAAAATGTTACTGCCACTCAGTCATACTATGAAATTCAAAAGAAATCCTATTCTCCTTTGAGGAGAATACATGTTTTCCTGTGCATTAGAAAAACTCTTCTTTAGAGTATAGCTACTGGTTTTCTAAAGCAGAACTAGACAGACACAAGGATACATTTTTACTAAATATGTTATTTGAAATACTAAGTATATGACTTTTTAATATATTTTCATTTTATATAACAATGGGCAAAATGGCTCATTGTTATATAAAAATCTTAGTTTTTGTCTTTTGACAATACTTAAGAATTGAGTCAATTCAGTTCATATGAGTAATCAGTAGACAATTGTACACATTCAACTTTCAGCATCTAGACTGGTATAGTTTCTCACTAAATATAGAAAATTACCAAAGACTCTGATTTGCTCTAGATTTATACAACATAGATTTTCATGCTTTTGTATGTGCTAAATAATTGATGAGTAATTTGTGTAAATTTAGTTTGATTACTTTCCCTATATATGACCACAAAATAAAAGATTCCAGATGAGTCTAAGATAATCCTTCAATTGCAGTCATTTTTAACAGGAATGATTTTAGATTTCATAGCTTCGAATGTGAAATATGGAGATGAGGATTTTAAGAAGCAGCTAAATACATAATTCTAAATCTTTGTGCATTATTCATCGTGTTTTATTTATATCTCTTCTATTATAAAATGGACCTGTGACAAAAAAATTAAATATATCATTAAACCATAATATTCAAAAAAGGGTATAAAGTGAAAATCAAATTATTAAACAAGCTTGTGGTGCAGATAGGAGATTAGACCATAAATATTAGGTCTACTTCATTACTTAATATATGTATTTAGGCTCTTTACAATGCTGAATCTGTTAAAATGGCTGGCAAAAGGCCAGGCACAGTGGCTCACGCCTGTAATCCCAGCAGTTTGGGAGGCCGAGGCAGGTGGACCACCTGAGGTCGGGAGTTCGAGACCAGCCTGGCCAACATGGTGAAACCGCGTCTCTACTAAAAATACAAAAAATTAGCAGGGTGTGGTGCCGCGAGTCTGTAATCCCACCTACTCAGGAGGCTGAGGCAAGAGAATCACTTGAACCCGGGAGGCGGAGATTGCAGTGAGCAGAGATTGCACTGTTGCACTCCAGCCTGGGCAACAAGAGCAAAACTCCGTCTCAAAAAAAAGAAAAAAAAATTGGCTAAATCAGGAAATATATTCACTATATTCACAAACTGGGCGAATAAAAGCATCTATGCTGACATGGTAAGGCTTTGTGTCCTCACACAAATCTCATCTTGAAATATAATCCACATAATCCCCATGTTTCAAGGGAGAGACCAAATCTCATCTTGAAATATAATCCGCATAATCCCCATGTTTCAAGTGAGAGACCAGGTGGAGGTAACTGAATCATGGGGGCGCTTCCCCTATGCTCTTTTCATGAAAGTGAGTTTTCACTAGATCTGATGATTTTATTATTATTATTATTATGTTTTTGAGACGGACTCTTGCTCTGTCGCCCAGGCTGGAGTGCAGTGGCGTGATCTTGGCTCACTGCAAGCTCCGCCTCCCGCGTTCACGCCAATCTCCTGCCTCGGCCTCCCGAGTAGCTGGGACTACGGGGACTACACGCCCGGCTAATATTTTTTCTTTGTATTTTTAAATAGAGACGGGGATTCACCGTCTTAGCCAGGATGGTCTTGATCTCCCGACCTTGTGATCCATGCGCCTCGGCCTCCCAAAGTGCTGGGATTACAGGCGTGAGCCACCGCGCCCGGCCAATCTGATGATTTCATAAGGGGCACTTCCCCCTTCTCTCAGCAATTCTCCTTGCTGCCTTGTGAAGAAGGTACTCTGCTTCCCCTTCACCTTCCGCCATGATTGTGAGTTTCCTTAGGCCTCCCAGCCTTGCTGAACTGTGAGTCAATTAAATCTCTTTCTTTTATAAATCACCCAGTGTTGGGCAGTTCTTTATAGCAGTATGAAGATTGACTAATACAATTTACATTGTAAATATGTGCTATGTATATGGGTTCATCAAATATTTTAATACAAGTTTTTAAATCTTCTAAAACAAATAATATCAAAGTGTTTTAAAATCTTAATTAAAAATCAAAGCGTACTTGCCTTATGTAGATCTAAATCAAAATCTCACTTCTATTTTATCTTAGGCCAAATATGTCTACAACTGAATTTAATACTTTAAAAATAACTGAACAAACTTTAGGGTATTAGATATAAGAAATTTCTAAATAAACCGACTAAAATAACTCCGTTTTTAAAATTAATTAAATTAAATGTTAATTTAATAGTAATGTTACTTTAACGTTACAACAAACCAATCTCAAGCAAAGATAC
This sequence comes from Gorilla gorilla gorilla, assembly GCF_029281585.2. Lineage (NCBI taxonomy): Eukaryota > Metazoa > Chordata > Mammalia > Primates > Hominidae > Gorilla > Gorilla gorilla. The sequence goes on from NC_073239.2 coordinate 63,806,497, forward strand.
TTACTCTTAGTTGCTAGGTCTTGTTTTGCACATTCTCCTTCTGCAATTGATACATCATCAATAGCAATGTCACCTTCTATTCCAGGACCTCGGATACCTTCAAAAATGAGCTACAAATATGAATGAAACAAACCTAAATGTGGAGCTTTGATTTGCAGATCAATTTCTCTTGAGAAATCAAGGTGACAAAAATAAACTTGTCAGTAATCCTGGCATCTTTTATATTTGATGGCTTTCAAAATTAAAACTTGTAGAAAACATAAACTTTCCTCCCAAAACCAGTAATTGAATCTTCCTTGCATTGTATTAGTTTTTCACATCAAAAGCTCTGTGTCGATTTTAAAGCAAAACTAAATTTAATTAAATAATACAATAAAAAAAACAATGACTACACATCCTCTTTTAATTTTTAAGGATAAGAAAAAATGTTTTATTTGAAAAGTCTTTCTCTGAAATAGATTCTTTCTGGTTTTATCTGAACATAACTCATAACATTAGTTTTCTAGAAATATTTTAAAGGATGAATCAATTCTGAATTCTTTACAACAGTAATATATATATTGAAGCCCGGAACAAAGTTTTTCTATCTCTGACATTGATTTCTCACAAATAGATTGAATAGGTTCGTCATATTCCCATGTTGACTTTATAATTTACCTCCATGATTTCACTGCTGATATTCCATTTTTTTAAACTTGAAGATATTTATCAGTCTATTTATGTTGAATATCTCATGGTATACCTTTGAATTTATGGTGTCTATAACAATGGTGGTCACTGAGGCTCAGTGCATGAATATTGAAAGAATAAATGAGTACAATCAGAATGCTTTATTATTAAATACTTAAAACAATGACAATAGAAGCACAATTAGCAAATTTATATATTTTTTATTTTTACAGAAACAGGACTCTTTTAGAATTTCTTTATGACTCCCAAATTATTCCTTGCTTTCAGCAAAACTTTTTAATCTTTTTGATACTGTAAGGCAATTCATGCATTTAGTGGTGGGTGTACAGTTCTAGAAAAATATTTACATGTTAAAAGGAAATATCTACTTTGGTCATTCCGAAGAATAGTTTAATAAAGAGCTGTTTCTAACATCAATCTGGTAATGTGCTTTATTAATAACATTTCTGGACTTATGTCATCACAACAAATCTGACAATGTTTATTTTTATCAATGCCAAAGTTTTTGTTTTTGTTTTTGTTTGAAAACATCTCCTCAAAGGCAAATCAGAGTCATTTCTGAACTTTTCAAAGCTGCTGTCCTGGGAAAGCCATAGCTTAATTATGATGATTTTGAGAGCACTTAGGCTACTTTTGAGAAATTTATCCAATGTTCTTTGATATGCTCTCATAATATTATCAGTGGGAATCTCCAGGTAGTAAGCAGAGACATCAGTTGTCAACTTTTGTATTGAGACCCTGTCCTTCACTTAAATGTAGTTCATCAAACAAATAATAATTTTCATGATTTGATAGCAGAGAAAAATTTGAGTTCTTACTGATATACAGATATGATAAATATGGAGTTTCCTGCTTATCTATGTTAAGATAAGCATGTTCTTAAAGATTCTCCAAAGCCATCTCTTTGAAAAACATTTAAAACGGTCTGTTTCACTGAAGCCAAAACAAAATGGCAGCTGTAGTTCAAATATTTAGAACCAAGTTAGAGTTTAGCAAATTCTCAGTCCTCAGATAGAATTTACAATGAAGTATTATTTTGGCTGCTTGGAAATGGACTTCCATTTGAGATAGGATGGTGGCTGGAAAGGTAACTGGGAAGTGGCTTTAAAAAGTCTCAGAAGACTTTTTAACAGTCCTTTATTTAAACGGTCTATGAGAAAGGATTTAGAAAAAAATGAACGGTATGAACATTTGAGAGAATTGAATATGAAGAAAAGGAAGTCATTTTAAGGTGCAGAATATTCCACATTATGGATGTAATTTATTTAACCAGTACCCTATAGTCATTGTTAGACATTAAAACTATTGTCTCCTATTATGAACAAGGCTGAGGTGACTACGTTTCAAATAATTATTATTCATACTTATTTAAAGCACATTGTTCTTTAAGGTCTTTACAAATTGCCCGTATGAGCAAACTACCTGTGAGAAAATATTTTCCTTTTTCCAAAAGGTAGGTTTTTAAGTCTTGGGGTATATTTTCCCTCTTTGATATGTGTCCCTTACCTGATAGAGAGTCAATGTTAGAGTAAATCAATAGTTAATATTAAATACTGCTTGTAGAGTGCAATACAGGGTTTACAATGTAGCCATAGCAAAGATAAGGGGTTTGCATTCCCATGGGCTTTATGTGGGGAAGTGAGATGTGGTGAAGAGTCTAATAAAGGTGGGTTAAAATGCTCTGCACCTGCTAGCACTTGAAATTTACACAGATAAAGCTGAAGTCAAAATCCTTTTATTAGGAAGGATGTTTGAAAAACATCCACAATGTTCTGTATCACTGAAGCCAAAACAAAATGGCAGTACATGGATTTCCTACCTTAGCTATGTAAAGGTAAAAAGTTTGAAGAAAATACACTTTTTGTTATTCAAAGTACACAATTGCTTTCACTTAGTAAGTTCTTGTTACTTCCAGATGGGAGTCATATAAAATGGTGAGATTTCTTTAAAAATCAAAACTAAACATACATGTCGTCAAAGTCATTTCTGAACTTTTCAAAGCTGCTGTCCTGGGAAAGCCATAGTTTAATTACAATGATCCTGCCATTACTCAAAGCATTTCAAAACTTCTCCTGCTACTGCCTTTAAAGGATTAAACAATCCTCCTTTTTCTATTAATTTTCTTTTTCATCCTGTCCTCCTGCCTCCCTGTGCAGCTTGATCAAAATCAAAAGATTGGACCTAGGCTTGTGCTAAAAAAAAAAAAAAAAAAGTCCCAGAGCAGTGAAATTGTGAAAGACAGACCCTTTTGTAGTCAGATTGAGAGAATGTGTCGGGAAACCATCTGTAGTAAACATCAGGAAGCAGATTGACTAATGTAATTTAATATGTGTGCTACCCACCTACTGGCAATATGTTGACTCTAAGTCTGTGGTTTGCTGAACAACAAAAATAGCAATCAACAAAAATCAAAGCGTCACGTGTCCAGAGGGCTTCCTATACTTAGAACATTACCTTATATGAATATTTCACGCCTTGGTGATACCGAATGAATGAAGTGGTACAGTAAAAAAAGTAGGCTGATTTGCAAATATATTATTTATATTTACATTTACAATTATTGATACTACATTTTGTCATTGATAAAGCAAGGTAATTTCTTTAAGCATAGCAGGAATTTTAGACATTTTGTGTAAATAAATCTAATTAGTTATTTATTGGTATGATAAAGATAATTTCTAGCAATAAAACTCTTAGTACAGTCATAATTTGTATTTTTAATATTTATTTGTAATCTTGTGATGATAAAGAATCTATTTTAATAGGCCAGAGAAATCTGCAGTCTTCCACAAGGACCTTTTTGAACAGAAAGGAAAAGAAAGGTCCTGTGTAGCATGTTTATTTGTTTCCTTTTAACTTCCACAGTTTTGCTATTACGAAGATGTAGATTATTTTTTAACTGGTTGAATTTCACCAATAAATATTTATTGCATGGTTTTATTTATGCTCTGAGCTGTTGACTACAATTATATTTCTGAATTACTTTAATTAAATTTTATAGATTCAAACAGATTCATAAATGACTACTAGACAAAGATCTAGAGAGAGCATGTTTTACTTGACATGGTTTCTGTGTGAGTTAGATTAGACAAATATAAAGTGCAGATATTAAATTTAAGTAATGTGCCTTAGCCAAACTTTTAAGCATTTGTAAAAATAAATCTTTGCTGACGTTTTCTAGAATACACAGATGAGAAATTATAAGTGCATTAAAATATGATGTATTTAGCCATAGAAGATGTGATCTTTACACAACAAAAAATCTTAATTATATTTATCTCGAGAATTAAGACTCTCTAGTTTAAAGAGTTAAATTGTCATATTTTTATGAATTTCCATCATTATTTTGACTACTATTACATTACAGAGATAAAACCATTTTCGTTTCCTCTTCAGTACTTCTGAAATGCATTTGGTTTAACTAACTTGAAGAAGGAACTAACAGCATCTAGGTACCCATGGAGAAAATGTGAAAGTTTAGGTCTCCTAAAAGAGGGATAAAATTATGCAAAACCTGTTCCTCCCGCACAATAGCACTATTATTTAAAATTATTTCCCTTAATTGAAATGACAAGTTTAAAACTGAAATGTTTTCACAGTGTGTTCATGCAACTCCGCAACCGTAACATACAAAAAATATTGCTTAATCAGAAAATTAACTTTTGGTAAGTAAATTCAAACGGGAATTCTAAAAAATTAATGTGGATTTCTGTAATAGAATTGTACCTCACAAAATTGTTTCATTAGTTGACAGTTTCTTACACACATTATAATGCTTTAAAACATACAAATATAGATGTCAAAATAAAGATATAGATGATGCTATAAAAGTATGTGTCAAATGTAATTTCTCAGCAAGAAAAGAAGAGCTACATGAATCACGAATGTGTAAAAGTAGATGGGGGAATTAAATAATACAATGCACTTCTGATGATTTGCCTTCATTGTTAATGGTGACTTCTGCAAATATTTACAACATAGTTTCTTCCTGACAAAAGGCAAATCACTTCTAATCATTACTGCTAAGGCAAATGCAAAACCCTAAGACTGCAGTTTGAAAATTGACAGTATATGTCACTTTGAAAAACTTCAGGATATAAATATATTTAAAAATAACCATTAGCATTAATAATGTTATCTTTATTTTATCACTGGTTTAGCAAATAATTGAACTATCCTCAACCATTACAAAACAAATTTGAAGAGAGACAGCATAATAGACATAGTGGGTAACCTTGGTTTTTTCCCTGGGGAAACTACCCAAATATGAACAGTGAGTTTAACTTAACAATACTCTGCCAGTTCATCTTGTGGGACAAATGTCAATTAGTTGTCCACATTTCTAATATTAAATAATAACATGAGAGTCGACTGTTGGCAAAGACAAAGAAATGCATCAAATTGTGAGCTGCAATTGGTAAATGTTTTCAATGGTTAAGTCAAGAGCCACCATTGTGTCCATATAATTGCCCTGGAATGTGGCTTAGAATGCCAGATATGCTACATGAGCATGTAATGTCTACTAATGAGGACAATATTTTCTAGCTTATTATTATTCTTAGTTGGAACATAAGGCAGCATGATGTAAGGAGAGCAGTATAGTCTCTTTTCCAGTCCCTGTTACAGTGTTAAGCATTTGTATCTTAATTTTCTCAAAAATTTCTCAAAACCTGTTTCTAAGTCTTTAAATGAATATGTAAGAGCAGGAGATTTCCAGAATCCCTTTCTCTTAAACTAAGAAAATGTAAAGAGCATCTTGTGTCTCACAATCTAGTTGTATACTTTACCCCTGGAAAACATTTGGAATATACTATGAAAGAAGTAAAGCATTAAAAGGGGATGGTTAAATAGTTTCCCTGGTATGTGATGTAAAATTAATTGACATTATAAGAATATATCCATTTTGCTTCTTTGGAATTGTTGCCCTAATTTTTCCCAGTGTAGCAAAATCTATTTTCATCCCAAGCACTGATCATGCTAAGTTAATTCTAGTAAATGAACCCAACATAAATTTCAATAGAATAAAACTTCTACTTGTCTTGAAAAGTACTAAGCAATAATTGTATTTTCAGCTAAGCAAACTAATTGGACACACTCAAAGGACTGTCCAAGTAATTTTATAAAGGATTTATGGATCAAATTAATTTAAAGTCATGCAACTCAAAACAAATAAAACAGTGTAAATGCTAGTGAAAGAGACTCAAAGTCACTTATATTCTGTGTAAAATTTCAAGAGGTAAAAGTTGTGCCTTCCACTTGAAGTAAATACATCCTCAAATACCAGAAAGTTACATTTGAGTAATATTAAAACTTCTCAAAACTTAATTTATATAGTAATATATTGGTATCATTGTTGTTATCAGGAGTTCCTAGAAGACATTACATACCAAAGAAAGTATTTTTGAGAAGTTTGACAAGTTATAAAAGATTTTTGGGTAAAAAAAATATTTTGTATAAAACAATTCAAAACAAATTTCTCTAAAATGAAACGAGACAAAAACAACGAAAGTGGCATGGGATTATTTAGTTATGTTTCATGTTTCCTTGAACAATTAAGATTAATGAAATAAAGTCCTTAGCCAATAGACCTAGAAATATGTTGGGAAATGAAAGAGCATCGATCAAAATGAAACGATGATTTTATCTATCTTTATTTTCCACTGGTAATTTAAATAGCTTAAAAATGCATCAATTCAAACTGTTTACAAATACAGATTGTTCCATTTGTTTCCATAGAGTAACAGGAACAAGGCTATATTTCTACTTTAAATTACCAAATAACTGGGCCAACCACAGTGTTCAGGATACTAGATATCAGATAATGAAGAAGTGTGATCCCTGGGAAATGGGAGTCAAATAAGGTGAATTCTGTTGACCAATACAAAGTTTATAGGCCATGGTGCAAGTAGAGGAAAAGAAGGTGAAACCTGGTAGAAAATCTGAGTTGAGGAGATGAGAGTTCAAAAAAACAAGGGAAGCTGGAATGTTCAGGGCAGAATACCAGAGAAAAACAGTGGCAGAGAAAAAGAGAGAGAGAAATAGAGCACTGCAGAGAGTCCCCCTTGAGTATTCAGCAGAGTACTGATCAGGACATGAAATGAGCAATCTACCCAATACTTGGGAAGGAAACAGGGGTGAATTTGAGTTACTAGTGCCCAGCATTCACAGGACTGGGAATGGTGACTGTTCCCATCCACCACATGGAAAAACCTCATAATAAATGGGACATTTGGTAGACGACTCAGAGTAGTCTTGCCTCCATCATGAAAAATAATTAGCCCTATACCAAACATTACTCTAGTCTCGCCTAAGAAATCTTAAAAGCAACACCTAAAATAATCAAACTCTTCTGAAGTAACTCAACTATCTTCCCTGAAAAAGCTCAAGAATACTTATAAGAATACAAAAATATGCAGCACCTATCAAGGTAACAGTCACAATGTCTGGTACCCAATCAAATTACCAGACTTGTAAAAAAAATAACGAAAACACTGATCCATTATGAGAAGAAAAATCAATCAACTGAAGCCAACCAAGAACTTATACAGATATTAGCAATAGCAGATAATGATTTAAAATGGTTATTATAACTGGATTTCATATATTCAAAATATTAACTAAAGACATACAAATATTTTATAAAAGATTCAAATTGAACTTACAGAGATGAAGAATCCAATGACTTGGATGAAAAATACACTGAATAAAACTAAAAGTAAATTAGACATTGCAGAAGAAACTATTGTTGAATGTGAAGACATTAATAAAAACTATCACAAATTAAACATAAATAGAAAAAAATGAAAATGCCTTAATGAGTTGTGTGACACTTTCAAGCAATTTTATGTATGTGTGATTGAAATCTTCAAAGGAGAAGAGGAGAAAAACCTCAAATTTTATGAAAACTATAAATCCACAGATCCAAGAAATTCAGTGAACACAAAGCACATACAGAAGGAAGAAAAATATATCAAAGCACATCACAACACAATTTATAAATACAAATGATAAGGAAAATCTTAAAAGCAAACAGAGAAAAAGTCACATTACATACAGAAGAATAAACTTAAGGCTATCCACAGATTTATTCCTGGAAACAATGCAAACAAGAAGAGTATGGTACAATATCTGAAAAGTTCTAAAAAAAAAACAACAAGGATGCTATAATCAGTGGAAATCTTTCAAAAAATGTGTGGTATATTATGACCTTGGTATTTTTGTTTATTGTGAACTTTGCTGGAATTTTGTGTTGGAGAGGCAGTCATGTGGAAAGTGAAAGTATATCTAGAATAATATCAACTTTTTAGAAAAAAATTGCTTTTTAATGACAATATCAGTATATACATTTTAATATTAAGGTTACTTCTATCAGTAATACTTTGGAATCCTGTCTTCCCAGTTTAATTTAGTTTGATGATATGTTGTCATTCATTTTCACAATTGTATTGTTCTTCATAGGAACAAAATGATTCTTTTATTTTTCAGAATCATATGGGAATAAATCTTTTAAATATCTGTATATAATTAGTCTTACTCTCTGATTCTTTATCATTGTGAATGACTATGTATTTTTATCATCCTGGTTTGATTTAGAAGTGCAATCTCCAAAGCAATTAGAATTTATAGATTAGATTACAAGAAAAGGTCATTCCACCAATTAAAAACTGGCACAATTTTCTATACCCTTACAACATATGCCATGAAATGCATAAAAAAAATCACTAGTAGATTCAATGCTATAAATATAATGTCATGCAATAGATCTGAATTCTTTTGAAATAAGGCATAGAGCTGTAGAAGATATATGTCATAGACTTTGAAGATATTTTACCATATTTTTAAAATATAAAAATATTTGGATATGTATATATATATTTATATATGTATATATGTTTATACACATTAAAATCATTAAACAGTATATTAACTCCATTGAAATAGTTTAATGATCTGTTGTCTCTAGCTATCATGGCCAGTGTGGCAGTCTTTACAATTTCTATATCTTTACTGGTAACTCTCTTAGCTAACTCTCTAAGCTTTACTTCTTTTCTATATAGAAACAAAGAAAAATAACTTATTTAAAGTCATCTTAATTTTAATAATCACTGATCAATTACTGATATGGCATTAAATCAGAAGGAACTTTTTGTTATAAGTATATAAAATTTAATCAAGAAAAATTCAAACAGATTGAGAATTGATTACCAAGTTCCATTATTATAGAAACTTATAATAATTTTTTTTTCAGGGAGTAAAACATAAGCATGTGATTTTATGGAAATGGATTACATTTTTTCCAGGCAAATCATTTAAATTTTGATAAACTATTATTCAAACCAATTACTTGATGAGTATTAATGAATAAAGGAAAAGCACATTTATCTTTATAAAACAGCTTTTAGAACTAAAGCAAAACCTAATCATATAATTTTTGTGATGCTTATATCGTGGAATTTCTGAATATTCATATTTTAATATTTGCTCAAGATCCACCTTTAATGTTATGCTCATTTACAGCAATTAATTAGCCAAAACTACTTTTCTTACCTGAAATGAAGTAATTGGGTATATATTAACATGAGCCTCATTCCATCTTTGTCCTTTATTCCCACTTGAAGACCACAGTGGATTCTCTATTGTTGTTTGCCCTTTCAAACGTAGATAAACATTTAAGACACCTAAAAATGACAATAAAACTTTATTTTGCATATTCATTTTCACCTCAAATTTGTTTTTCCTTGACCAAACACTTGTAAACTTTTTAAACTGAAATTTTACAGAACACTCTAGTGTCTTGTCCTCTCTTCTCCTCTCATTTCCTATCTTGCTCTTATGACATTTGACATTTGATCCAAAAGTAACCGTGTCCTAATTCCCTAGAACATGTGCATGTTGCCTGATATTGCAAAAGGGATTTAAGGATTTTGCAGCGGGGAGATTATTCTAGATTATTAGGGTGAGTCCTAAATGCAATTACATATAGCTTTATAAAACAGAGGCAGAGGGAGATTTGATACAGGAAAGAAGGCCATGAGAGATAGAGATGCTTTTTTGTATTGTTAGTAGAGATGGGGTTTCACCGTGTTAGCCAGAATGGTCTCGATCTCCCGACCTCGTGATCCACCAGCCTTGGCCTCTCAAAGTGCTGGGATTACAGGCGTGAGCCACCATGCCTGGCCTATAATACCTTCTTTAAAGCCTCTATCTGCTAAGTCCAAAGTCTAACTTTCTTAAGTTTGGTTTCTACGAACTGATGTTAACTTTTTATGGCTATGAATCATATATTCTATTTATTTGTATATCTAGTGACTTTCAGTGAGTAATGGGCATTGTAGATAGAACATTATAGAGACTCTTCAGCTGTAATCTTTCTCAGAAGGCTATTGGCTCCTGTTATAGCAAAATGTTCAGTTATAAATTGACCATGCTGAACTTGTATAGGCTTGGTTTTCCACTACTAATGCAGATCTGTGAAAAGCCAAAATTGTTGCCCTAAATTCTCTAACTTTATGGGACTCAATCTCTAAATCTGTCTTACCTATGAATCTTATTGGGGCTTGCATTTAGGCTGTTTTAGAGAATGTCTAGAGAAGGCCTTTCTCCCAGGTATGATTCTAGCCTTTCTGGTTTCATTGTGCTGCCAGGGGTTTTATGAGATCTCTACACTCTCATGAAGTTTCATGGCTGAGACTTCAATATTCCATGCTGCTCTCCTCTCAGGTCTCCTTGCTCTCCCCATCTTTGTTGTGCTGTCAGTCCCACAAAGGTTGCTGTATTATAAGTCTTGGTTTTTCTAGTTTTCTACATGTACAGTCTAGCCTTCAGCAAATAGTCATGAGGGAACCCCATACAGACTTCTGGATTCAACCCTGCATATTTCTTTTCTTTCTGTTACCCTGACCCACAGATTCCAATGACATCAATTGTACAGTACACTAATCTTTGTTTCCTGACTGAGTGGGATCTTCATATTCTGCTTGAATTTCTGGGATCTGTGGCAAGGTCAGGAAATTTTCCTCAGGCAGATAACTTGACTGTCATGGAGATCACTCCATTAGTTTCTCTTTTCTCATCCATTGCAGTCCTACCCTGTTTTTTGGTCTATTCTCTAAAAAATGGTTTCTAATATATTTTGCCCATTTTTATGCTTGTTTAGGGCAACAGGACTTATCTGATATCATTTACTACTCCTTAGCCTTAAGATGATCTCATTTTGATAACAGATAATGATATAAATTAGTAATATGTTAATATATACACTTCACAATATACATATAAACTTTCCATATAATGTAGTATATAAACTTATTTATATGCATATGCTACATAAATTCTAATGAACAGAAAAGACAATATAACATTATCATTAAATCACTCAGAGGGTAGCCTTCTTAACATTTTGGTGTATGTTGCTTTAGCCTTTAAAAAATATTTACCTGCTCATGTATCGTTATATGATATAGAGTAGCTTATCCTTCAACTTTTTAAAGAAATTTTCTTTAATTATTTACACATAAGACCACATGTATGCATATAATAGAAGTATATAAATATGCGTATCCATGTTTTAAGCAAAAACTGCATTCTTTATATCACAGCTGGATGACTCTGCCTTCATCTCTTAATCTCTTGTTCCCTCAACTTCCTCATCAGGCAAATGATAACTAAATGATGATAACTAGCATAAGTTTTTAGTGAGAATTAAAGTATGTAAACCATATATTATTTCTCATATAATCAGCACTACATTTATTATTATATAAAGATATTCAACTAAGGTTTCTCTATTCCTCTATTGATGTGTTAGGTTATATTAATGCATTCCATAATGTTGAACTAATCGTATATTACAGGAATAAAATGTACTTTATAATAGACCATTGACTTTTTATTATAAGGCTGAATCAATTTGATAGTATTTTATTTTGGAATAATTCATGTATGTTTATCCTTATGGTTCTCCAGTTTTCTTTTTTGGTTTTATCTTTCAGTGTTGCATTTTCACTTTTTGCTTCAAAATTACCTTCTATCATTTTTCCTCTTCAGGGTAAGAAAGAATCTCAAACTCGTCTTCCACAGAACTGACTTTAATTTCCATAGCATATGGTTTTTTTCTCTTGTTTTGTTTCTAATGTCATCTTTATTCTGCTATTATACTATTTAAAGTGTATCACTCTTTTGTGACCTCACAGAATTCTCCTTTATATCTAGACTTTATCCAGTTCCATCTTTTTCTTGGTCCACTGTTCTCTTATATTCTTTCATAAAGTTCATATTCTTATATGCTTTGTTAAATATATAAAGCATATGCTGCACACATTTTACTTTGACTTGAAGTAATTCAGTAAGTCTTTTTCACCAGTATATGTTTCTTCTACTATGTGCAGTGTGAGCCAGTTTTTATTCTATGGAATCTTCATTAGAACCTCATGTTTTTCCTCTCTCCATTTTCTTCCTCTTTATTCATTCTTGAATAATAAGAATTAATCCTTTGGCATTTTTCACCAGACAATTTTTGAGGCTTCTCTTATACCCTTTCATATAGAGTTTTATTTCTCTTGGGTTGCATGACCTTTTATTTTGATTTAATTGACAGGAAATACATCCAATCCAGAAATGCACTTTTTAAAAAACATTAAAAGAATATTTTTAAGACCTATTATAGTTCGCTAACAAAATAGTGCACACTATATGTCCTTCAGAATTCATGCATTTTAATAAATATATGACTTATTAAAACATTAATATGTGTGACTTATCTTTCTTATATCAATAATGATAGGGTATTGTGTCAGTACTGAATATTGTTTCTCACTAAGGGAATTTTGTTTGCCTGTAATTATGTTTATATTTCTTAACATTTTCTTTTTACATATGTAATATAAATTCAAACTTGAGTTATTTCTGTTTGTTGAATACATAATATGTAAAAAAATATTTTGCCTAGGTTTAAAGAAGCCAGGTGTAAATTATCCCAGAGTTCTTATTAGGTTTGAGAAGAGGCTAAACAAGGTGTATTCAATTGTGGCTAGATGTTATTTAAAAAGGCAAATTTTACTTGTTTGATAAGAAAAAGACACAGGAACTACAACTGATTGAAATAAATCTTTCAAATATAATTTCAATGTTTTACATATATAGTAATAATTATATGATTATCCCAGTCAGTGAATGCAAACTACTTATTACTGATATATTTTAGAGGTGATGAGAAAAGCAGTGTTAATCAACAAATGATTTTGGAACTTTTCTCCCAGGAAGTTTCTAGTTTTTAAGTTTATAAAAGAGAAATCAGTGCCAAAAGATATTTAAACTTATGTCAAGTCATCTTGGTCAACAAAATTAGAACTTGTGAAATAGAATAAAGCTATTCAAGAGAAGTTAGATTCAGCAAAGCTGATTCAGCACATTATAGTATTATAGTAAAAAAACTCTGAAGTGAATATGATGGATTGTGTTAATACTCCTTAAAAGTAAGTTTAAATCCCCAGAGACACTGTGTTCATGCTTTAGTAGACATCAGATACCAAAACATATAAATTTAATCATCTCCAAGGATTTTCAATTTTACAGGATTTTTAAAATTCTATAGTTCTAGAATATAAGTTTGCAGAAGCTAAGCAAAACTCAAACTTTTTCTTTTCCTTAGTTTCTTAATTCTCATCTTTCGGTCACCACTCTCCAAAAATCAGGTGCTAGAGCTTAGAGGACTTTAGTCAGCTCTTATGTTTAAAGACTACAGGCAAAAAGGCTAAATGACACAAGTGCTGTCTTATCTCACGAATAATGGCCAAAACTTTGAGGTTTTTCATGGCATTATGCAATAGCCTGATTATTATTTTAATATTATTTAATATATATTATAATATAAACTATAATTTGCATAAATAATATTTATCACTACTGTTAACCTAGTTCTCTTAAGTTCTTAACATAATTTTACTTTTAATTATTGTACTATAAATATGTATTATATATTTTAGATAAATAATTTAAGTATATGTCCTAAAATGTGCATACATATTCCCAATAGAGTCTTGAAATTGCCACATTTACATGAATTAATTTGCAATTTGGTATATTCTGAGGTCTGGAGATCACTTGCATACAAATCGCATTGTTATAATCAGTAACAGAGACTTACTGAGTTTCACATTTCATGAAAAATGAGGATGTGCCAAAATCATCCAGCTCTAGGCAAGATCTATGTATATTGATAGGTAATTGCTAGCATCATTTGTTTTATACATACATACAAAGTGAGAAATTATAAAATCATTATTTTCTGCTTGAATAAAAACAGCTGCCCATGTCCATTGATATTTTTTCAACATATAATTGCAGTGCTATCCTAAATGAAAAATGCCAGTTTATTTTCTACAGTTATTACCATTCCTTCTGGTGCACAGGTGAATTTGTACATTAGAGTCCAAAATGTTTTTAAATTATAGCTTTCCTTTCTATTTCTCTGATGTAAGTCAGATCCCTTATGCTGACCTTTTCCCTCTTTGGTTCTATCACTTTCTCTACTCTTCCATAAGCACAGTATTCTCCAATGTCATACATTGGCTCTGTCCATTTCTCATATTCTTTGGCCTTTGTTCTCCACCTCCTATATAATTACCTCTTTTGGAGGATGCTTTATATTTCTTCTCTTCCGTAGACACTTTTATTTTAATGTACCCCTCAGTCTTCTCTCCCTTGTTCACCCACGCCATGGGCTTGTCCTACATTTTGATACATATTACTTTCTGACTTTTATTTTATTCAGAAATTTATTACCTCAAAAAGATGATGAACTATTTGATGAATAAAAAACTTTTATCATATTTGTCATTTATTCTCTATAGAATTCTAAACACTAGGATTAGGCACACAGCCTTTGCAATTCATCCTATTGAACAGAAATGAGTGAATTCAAACCTAAGGGTAAAAAAAACCCATTATAATAAATCCTTAATGTCAATGAAATTAGTTTTAAAGTTGGGTACACTGGATGAGAAACAGAAGCAGTTAACTCAATTGCTTACCATCAATTCAATTGATGAAATAATATTGTCTATTAATTATACTGAAAATTAGACTTATATGGTTTGAAGTAGCAGCCTTTCTCAGTTACTGTGTTCTCAGCCTTACTCAGTTCATATCATTAATTTTGCTTAAACACACTAGATTTTATTATATACATTGTCTGAGGGACCATCATCAATGAAGAATAGAAAAAAAATGAGTTTAGAAGTAGTTAGTGGTTCAAACCTGGATTCTAAAAAGATAAATGTATTAAAGATTACACATAGTTTTACTAGCAGGTCTATAACAAGTACCTGTAAAAAGAGTTTTATTATACATTGTCATAAGTCATGGCTACATTCTATCCACCTCCTCAATTTTAAATTCATATCATTTAACAGAGCAGTTTACTGAATGAATGTCTTCCATCTATAGCATTATTTTCACATTTACAGCATTGGCATTATCAGTATTAAATACAAACAGGACTTCGCTGAGAGCATAGACTAATTCTTAAGAGAAAGCGTGACTTAATATCAACTAGTATCAAACAGCTCACGGTTTGGTAGTTATTCCCTAATATCTAAATGGAGAACACTAAGGAGCCTTATCTATCCCCTCAGCCACCTAAGAGTTGTCTTCTTCAAGGAACTTAATTCTGAGAATTTATCAGAATGCAAGTACCTTAATATTTTATATTTATTCCACTGAGATTCTCCTAGAGTCAGTGAAATCAAGGCTTTAAAATAATGGCTCCTTATCTTAATATTCTTTCTCATATGGCGTTTAACTCCAAGGGAAAAAAAATCCCAATGTGTGAGCTGATTTCCTATTTGAGAATATATTTGATATGTAAGCAAGAATCTTGACATTTTGAATTCTAATCAGAAGAAATACAGTCATTGACCAAAATGAGAATAAAAATCAAACTCATAAAATCATGCAAAATACCATCTTTGCTTTCTCAATATCTTGTATAAAAATATTTAAGATCCTAGTTTAAAATCCTTGAATGCCAGCATATCTGTTAGAAAGCATTAATCCATTCTTGCAAAACTCTTGATTAATCCACATGATTATCTCAACAGATGCAGAAAAGGCCTTTGACAAAATTCAACAACCCTTCATGCTAAAAACTCTCAATCAATTAGGTATTGATGGGATGTATCTGAAAATAATAAGAGCTATCTATGACAAACCCACAGCCAATATCATACTGAATGGGCAAAAACTGGAAGCATTCCCTTTGAAAACTGGCACAAGACAGGGATGCCCTCTCTTACCACTCCTATTCAACATAGTGTTGGAAGTTCTGGCCAGGGCAATTAGGCAGGAGAAGGAAATAAAGGGTATTCAATTAGGAAAAAAGGAAGTCAAATTGTCCCTGTTTGCAGATAACGTGATTGTATATCTAGAAAACCCCATTGTCTCAGCCCAAAATCTCCTTAAGCTGATAAGCAACTTCAGCAGTCTCAGGATACAAAATCAATGTACAAAAATCACAAGCATTCTTATACACCAATAACAGATGAACAGAGAGCCAAATCATGAGTGAACTCCCATTCACAATTGCTTCAAAGAGAATAAAATACCTAGGAATCCAACTTACAAGGGATGTGAAGGACCTCTTCAAGGAGAACTACAAACCACTGCTCAAGGAAATAAAAGAGGATACAAACAAATGGAAGAACATTCCATGCTCATGGGTAGGAAGAATCAATATCATGAAAATGGCCATACTGCCCAAGGTAATTTATAGATTCAATGCCATCCCCATCAAGCTACCAATGACTTTCTTCACAGAATTGGAAAAAACTACTTTAAAGTTCATATGGAACCAAAAAAGAGCCCGCATCGCCAAGTCAATCCTAAGCTAAAAGAACAAAGCTGGAGGCATCACACTACCTGACTTCAAACTATACTACAAGGCTACAGTAACCAAAACAGCATGGTACTGGTACCAAAACAGAGATATAGATCAATGGAACAGAACAGAGCCCTCAGAAATAACGCCGCATATCTACAACTATCTGATCTTTGACAAACCTGAGAAAAACAAGCAATGGGGAAAGGATTCCCTATTTAATAAATGGTGCTGGGAAAACTGGCTAGCCATATGTAGAAAGCTGAAACTGGATCCCTTCCTTACACCTTATGCAAAAATCAATTAAAGATGGATTAAAGACTTAAACGTTAGACCTAAAACCATAAAAACCCTAGAAGAAAACCTAGGCATTACCATTCAGGACATAGGCATGGGCAAGGACTTCATGTCTAAAACACCAAAAGCAATGGCAACCAAAGCCAAAATTGACAAATGAGATCTAATTAAACTAAAGAGCTTCTGCACAGCAAAAGAAACTACCACCAGAGTGAACAGGCAACCTACAAAATGGGAGAAAATTTTCGCAACCTACTCATCTGACAAAGGGCTAATATCCAGAATCTACAATGAACTCAAACAAATTTACAAGAAAAAAACAAACAACCCCATCAAAAAGTGGGCGAAGGACATGAACAGACACTTCTCAAAAGAAGACATTTATGCAGCCAAAAGACACATGAAAAAATGCTCACCATCACTGGCCATCAGAGAAATGCAAATCAAAACCACAATCAGATACCATCTCACACCAGTTAGAATGGCAATCATTAGAAAGTCAGGAAACAACAGGTGCTGGAGAGGATGTGGAGAAATAGGAACGCTTTTACACTGTTGGTGGGACTGTAAACTAGTTCAACCATTGTGGAAGTCAGTGTGGCGATTCCTCAGGGATCTAGAACTAGAAATACAATTTGACCCAGGCATCCCATTACTGGGTATATACCCAAAGGACTATAAATCATGCTGCTATAAAGACACAGGAACATGTATGTTTATTGCGGCACTATTCACAATAGCAAAGACTTGGAACCAACGCAAATGTCCAACAATGATAGACTGGATTAAGAAAATGTGGCACATATACACCATGGAATACTATGCAGCCATAAAAAAGGATGAGTTCATGTCCTTTGTAAGGACACGGATGAAATTGGAAATCATCATTCTCAGTAAACTATCGCAAGAACAAAAAACCAAACACTGCATATTCTCACTCATAGGTGGGAACTGAACAATGAGATCACATGGACACAGGAAGGGGAACATCACACTCTGGGGACTGTTGTGGGGTGGGGGGAGGGGGGAGGTATAGCATTGGGAGATATACCTAATGCTAGATGACGAGTTGGTGGGTGCAGCGCACCAGCATGGCACATGTATACATATGTAACTAACCTGCACATTGTGCACATGTACCCTAAAACTTAAAGTATAATAATAATAATAAAAAAAGAGAAACTTAATGAGTAGTTAATTTCAGATTCTTTACATTCTTTCTCTACATTAAGTTAGATCATCATAAGGTGACATACCTGGTCCTTAATATTTCAGCTGAAAACAAAAATGTTATTTTATCTTGTATTATGGTTTATCAATATATTAAATTTTTATTTGAACAAGTTTTATATCTTTATACTTTATATGAATATCTTAGTAAGTAAAGATATTGCTGGTAACATTACTCAAGTGTACTTTTATAATATGCATTTCTCTTTGCATTAATTGTTAAGAATATGTGACACTTTTGCTTTTCTTTTTACTTTAGCTTCCAGAGCATATAGATGAAAATTCAAGTTAAGTCAATAATAAACTTCATCTTCTATCTGTTTTTTTTTTACAATCTATAATGTCTTAATGAAACTACCTTCTATTTCCAGACTAAACTGCATACTTTCAATTCCCTTGTTTTGTTATTCTAGTATATCCAGAAGCAAAAGAATCTAGTTTGGATCATTCTTTAAATCTATTGTGTAAATGTTGTTTCCGAGAATCAAATGTAAATAAATCATGGTTACTGCTCTCAAGGAGTTTACAATTTTACAGGGGTCAGTGTGATAAACATTATGATAGGTATACATATCAGGAGTTTTGGGAACAAAAGGAGCAGAGAAGATAGGAAAGAATTTCAGCATATATCCCTGAATTGCTTTTTTAAGGAAGGTTATGCATGACTTAGATGATTAAATAGGAGAAAAAGTACTTATTCAATTAGATAAACAAATATTTATTAAATTTTTTTGGGGGGGTACTTGAATATTTACATGCAGGGCAGAGTGTCATCAGAAGAGACATCATTTCTACTCCCATCAAGCCTACAGTTCAGCAGGACAAAAGAGACAGCCTGTGAAGAGGCTTCAGGCACAAGAGAGCTTTACCCAAAAAACTTCAAGTATGACTGGAAAAGACTATGAAGCTACCCCAAGGAAAAGCCAGAGGGGCATATATCCTTGAGGTCCTGTTACTGCTTTTAGAGAAAGATCTTTACCCTGGAAGCTATGGACTTTTTAAAAAAGACAGCAAGAAAATCAGTTAGCAAGCGAAATGCAGTAGTATGCACAGATGGGGACTCAAACTGGCCATTATATTCCAAAATGCATTTCAGAAACCTACAGATTGATGTCCTCATCTCCAGCCTCTCCAGCTGTCTCTATATTGTCAAATTACTTTGTGCTCCCATTTACCACTCTCCTAAAGCTATCTCCTCTTTGAACATGTACCTCTATATCTGTTTTGCAGAGAAAATGGAGACAGGAAGGCAACTTCCATGTCAGCTTGCTGTCATTGCAGCTAGAAATCTATCAGAAGCCATGTTACTATTAATACTTAATTCTTTTTTTTTTACCACTTTAGTGGAAATGGCATCAGTTTCTCTCTTAAAGTCTCATTCCCCAACCAGAGCTCTAAATTCCCATCTAAGCTTGCCCTTTTTATTACCTCTTTTTCCTCTTAAAATAAGCCCTTCTACAATCCCACATCTCTATTTATCAGTTCTTTTACAGTCTCCTGCTTCTTCATTAATGAACTCCTTTGCTTTCCTCCTGTTTACTCCATAGTGGAATTAGCTTTCTAGAGACACAACTTTATTGAACCATTCATATCAAGTACAATGAATGTATTCACAAGTGCCTTAATTTCCTGATATGATATGACCTTTACATTGCACATTCTTTTTTTAAAGAAATGAATGATGCATTTAACTTATTTTTAATACACTTTTGTCATATCTAGTGATCTCCTATGAGATTCTTTTTTTTTTTTTTTGCAAGAACATTAGAAATTCAGTGGATTCATCGAGAATTGAAATGTCCATTAGTAGTCACAGGAATGCTGAAAGAATCTTTTATTATTATCAATGGCCAGATGTTGTATCACTTACATATAAATCAGCAGGTACTTTAAGGATAACATTATAGTTTTCATTTGGAAACATGTTTTTTTATTCAATCAATTTTGATGAAATATTTAACTAAAAAGAAATTGTACCAGTGTGGCAGAGCTCAACTCAACCTAGGTCCTAGCATGAACACTCTTGTGCATTTCTCTCCCCTTGGGTATGGGCTTGAATTATCAACTCAGTCACATTAAATGGAACCAGACAGACATATGGGATATCACTTCAGGGGTTAGGTTATGAAAAATCCTGGGCATGCATTCTCTCTCTCTTCTTAATGGATTACTTGCTTTGAAGAAAGCCTGCTGCCATGTTATGCGACAGCCCTGTAGAGATGTCCACATGGTGAGGAATTGAGGGAGGCCTCCAATCAACAGCCAGCAAGAAATCAGTATCTATAGTCCAATATCTTAAGGGAGCAAAGCCTGCCAAAAATCAAGCAAGTGGGCTTGGAAGTGTATCCTCCCCAAACTGAGTCTTCAAATTATGGTGGAGTCCTTTTCTGGAAGGACTATAACCTTAGGAGAGACTTTGAGCCAAAGGCACTCAGCTGAGCTATACTTGTATTGACCCACAGCAACTGTGAGATAATAAATATTTGTTGTTTTAAGTCACAAAAGTTTGGGGAAGTTTGTTATATTGCAAATGATAAGTAATGCAATATATTTAACTTTAGTTCAAAGAGGAGTCTCTCTTCTTAGTAGGGTATTGCTCATTTCTGTATTAGATAATTATGAACCTTCTCAATGGTATACCGTCCTTTAGTCAAAGTTAAAAGTTCAAGATTTATTTACAGTTACTCATGAAGTTATAAATTTAATTAGGCTATTAGAAATTCAGGGCAAGGCATCTTTGAATCTGGATTTCCAAAAGAATGACTAAAACTGAAAATACAATTTGTAAAACTAGTGGCTGTAAATGCCTCCTGAGTTTACAGATTAATGAAAGTCTGAAAATAATATATGCAAAGAGGGAATGTTTTAATTACCAGCAGATCTCTCTAATGAACTATCTCATCTAGCTTTAACTGATTACTCAATGTCTGGACCAGGTATTTTTGCCTAGATTTCAGTAAGCAGCATGCCTGCAGCTTGCTGAGAGGAACCCAAGTAATAGACCTGATACCCAGCCTGCAACCTTCAGTCTGATGAAGCAAAGAAATGACACAGGGGTCAAAATGTAAATGTTTGCCAAGAAATGGAGAACTGTCCTCCTAATTTTCCCTTATCCCAAAATAATCAGAATAAAACTAGCAGAACGTCAACTGGACATCCATTGACAATAAAGAAGATAAGACTAACAACTATTAAGTTAAAAGTATATTACAATGATGTATTAAAAGTATTTTTAAAGTATTTTAAAAATTATTTTAAAGTAAAGCTCTAAAATCTAGTCTCATAAATAAGGTGAACATATATTATGACTTAAAGTAATTCAAAATATTGGTCTTGGAAATATTTATTTAAAAATCAATTAAAATATGTGATCCAATGTAAATTGGAAGAGGAGAAAGAAAGTACATGACACATATTCAAAACAAAGAGGAAATAGAGTATACATTATTAACAAAAAGGAAGAATTAGAGTTGAGCCAATCCTACATTAGTAATAATATAGTAATCCCACAATAAATAAAATGGCTTGGCAATTTTGCGATTTGTTTCCTTTCATTGGTTTTTTTAGTGATTCCCAGTCTACATTCTGTTTCTGAATGATTTTACCTATTTTTATGTTTATTTTCCTAAATCAAATATCTCATTATGCTTTTTGATTGCAGAAAATCTAGTAACTCACACCACTACTAAGTAACTGTCACATACTTAGCTAGGCTTGCAAAATCTTCCAACAAGTGTTCCTGCACAGTAATAAAACGGGCAGACTCTGTCCAGCTTCCCATGTTTGTGTTATGGCTTCTCTACTTAGCCATGTGATGGGTATGGTAACTAAAGTCCTTTGTATTTCAATTTTGTTATCTATGAAACAGGATAATGATTTTAATAAGCACAAATGTTGATCATGAAAATTAAGAGAAATAATCCACAAAGTATCCTAGCCCATGATGAGTACTGCATAAATGTCAACTATTATTTTATTATTGCCATTATTATTGCTATTTCAGATTCAAAGTAACCTAAGATTATGAGTGTCTGCCATCTGGTTGAAGATACTATGTATGTTGCCTAATTTAACTTAAACTACAGCTTTCTGAAATAAGAGTTATTATTCTCATTTTACAGATAAGGAAACCAAGGTTCAGACATTTTAAGTGATTTCTCTGAAGTATTACAGTGATGAAGTGCTACAGCCAAGTTCCTGCCCAGGTCTCCTGACTTCAAGTTTATAGTAGTTTAACTTCTCAAAAGCTTTCTGGCTGGGCACAATGACTCATGCCTGTAATCCCAGCATTTTGAGAGGCGGAGGTGGGAAGATTGCTTGAGACCAGCCTGGGCAACATAGCAAGAGCCTGTCTCATAAAAAATAAAAATAAAAATAAATTATAAAACAAAACAAAAAAACCCAAGTGCTATCCGTTTAGGCTTGTCAGTATACTGTGAAGAATACTAGTTAATACTGTTGGGTATGAGTTTGAATCCCAGCACAACCATTTACTTGGCAGTTCACACAAACTTCTTGAGGTTCAGTTTTCTCCACGGTAAAAGATGGACAGTGACGTTCACTTTTACAAACTTAATTGAGAGTATTACTTAGCTTAAATAATATGGTGGCTGATACATATTATGTGTCCAATTGTATTAGTTTATATCACATATATTTATACTATCATTTTATTAATTTATATAAAGACACTAATGTAATCCTAACTTCTCAAATTTTACTTCCTTATTACCAGTGCTTTAACCTTCCCTGTGCTAATCTCTGCGTATTGAAAACATACCTCTTTTGCATACCAGAGAAATGTTCTCGTTTGTATTGATGCAGTGACTCATTCCTTAACTAGATAAAGATCCACAATACCTGGTTCAAGCTCTATGGGGTTAGATATACTTCATTATTCAGAATTTTGTCTTACATTAGAAAGGTGAGAGATTATATCACTTATATTATGTGATATCTTCTGGAATGGTCTGGAGTAGAATCATATTATTAAAAACAGTAATATTTTTGCTGCAAATGGTATAAATGTCCACATTCATTTGGATAGAGACTATACATAGGTTCATATCAGTTCAGGTTATATATCAGGCTAACATGTAATGTCAAATAATTAAATTTTAAAAATTGATATTCAGTTCTCAGGATTTTAGAATTGCACATAAAGAATGGTAGACCTGCATGATCTTTTTCCCCACAGAGTTTACTAGGTCTACTCTCAGTGTAATGTCATGCTCTATCTAGCACAGTTGTGCATCTGATCTTATCCTCTATTACTGTACAAGGTCTCAAGGGAAGGAAATGTGTCTTTATCTTTGTATGCTGTGCAGGACCTAGAATGTTCTTAAATCTTACTGGGTGTGTTTGGCATACTTTAAAAACATGAAAAAAATCACACCAATGTTTCAAATATGTGGATGGTGCTAAAAATAACTGTCAATATAGCAACATGACAATATTACTTTTCATCATGATTAATATGCATTCAGTCACTGTCGAAGCAAGTTTCTTTGGAAAGAAGCAGCCTAAATTATGCTGTGTGAATTCCATGAGACCTGGTAAAGAATTTAACTCATTGATTGTCTACCTGATTTAGGATTCCAAAGGGAGGTAGGTGATGATCTAAAATGTCAAATTCCAAATCTGAATTAGATGGTGGGAAAAAATTCTTAGTATCTTATTTTGCAATTTGCAGATAAATCATTTAAAAAGTAAATTATAGCATTCTTTGACCAAAAATTGTTTTAATGCTGTGTGTTTATGAACCTTTTTCTTCTTAGTTATCATTAATCTTGTAAGAATCAGTAATTATTGCTATCTCACCTATATGTTGTCCATACATGTGATAAAAGAAGCTGAAACAATATGCAGTGTTTGTGGGTCCGTAAGGGTTTTTGGGAGCTATGCTGAAAACAGGGCTGAGAAGTCGAGCCTTTTCGCCTTCCAATCTGGGTCGTGATGTCTCAATGTACATATAAAAACCTTAAAACAGACAAAATAAAGTGTTTAAACACATTATTCTTAGGCATAATGAAATTTCAAATCACTGAGAAGTCTTATAGTTTTCATACAAAATAAAGATGGATAGGAAGATTTGCATCTCATTTATAAAATCTCTGTGTGTATATGTAACTAATAGTGGCTGTAACACAAAGAATAAATGATCTACCAAATTAAAGATAAAATGTATAAAAAGTTGAAATTTAGACTTGAATTATCAAAAAATTCCTATTCTCTCTACTATACGTATCAGTGAAGTCTGAGAAAAAATTAATGTCTACAAAGTTTTGTAAATATCTAAATTGATACTGTACAGAAAATTTAATATTTTATTCCATAATCTTCAAATATATGGCTAAATATTAGTATTTCATATTTATAGCAGTTTTTAAAAGTCTCTGATTGCTATGAACACAAAAGGTCATACCCCCATACCTTCTTTGGAGCCACTACGGTCAGCATTAGGTCCTGTATTAGGAGTATATTTTGTATTTCTTGTTGCTGTACTTTGTTTTGTCCAGTCAAAATTATCTGTATCATCTTGAGTGAACAAACAAATATTACCATCTTCAAATCCACAATGAAATTCTCCTGTTGGTAAATTTTAATTAAATTAATATTAATTAAATTAATACACATACTGCAACATTTTCATAAGAAAAATGTAAAATATTACATAGCAATAATAATGCAAGATTGTGACAATGGCATGAGAGCCATAATAGTGCAGAAGATTACAACTAAACATAAAACCAATCTAATTTTAATGAAAAAGTAAAAGAATTTTACATGTAAATTAATATCTTATTGAATAATTAAGACTCAAACAATTTTTCTCTAAAATATCCAGATAACTGAAATTAAAGAATACAATTTATGCTTGAATTATTGCTGAAGAATTTTCCCAACTTTCATTTTGTCAGTATAGAAACAATCAAAACAAAACTGTCAATTGGAAAATTACCTTTATTAATTTACCTGAGGGTAGTTTTAAATTGGTATACTTTAAGTTTATAATTTTTCATGCATGTCTAGAGATGCTTTTAAATATCCATTTGCATAAATGGAAGTGTGTTTAGGGCAAGCTAATAGCAAATTATTTTGAAAAGTATTTATCCTTCCTACTTTATCCGAATGTGGGTTTCCCAGATACTTGAACTTCAGTATGGAAATGAAGTAATTAAAAGACCTTTTAAAGACTTTGAAGGACTGTGATTTCTCGGATGCCTAACGTATGTTGAGTTCAGGGCCAACACAAGTTCAGAGAAAGACTTTTTCAACTATCCCTGAAATGTGGGTGGTAGTAGTAATGTTTCTAGGTATCAAAGGTTTTCTTACTGCTTGAAAAAAATAGGTATAAATAAGTTGGTAAGGTCCACTAGATACATTATTAAAGAGTGTGTATCCTTGAGAAAGAATAAACATGATGTATATTATTTCACTCAGCCTCATAACAACTCTATGAAATCACAATAATCCTTACTCATGAGGCTTTACAGAGGAGAAAACTTTGGCAAAGGTCAGCTATTAAATGATAATGTCAAATGGAATCCAAATTCCCTGGAATTCATAGAGATATAAACACTTAAAGAACAGAGACTTCCATTTTAGTCTCTCTCCAACCTACCCATAAGGGGTTATGGATTTATCAGATATCCTTGGAAATGGAGTCCTGGTTGAGATCATGTACCTGAATTAATTGAAAATTTTTGGTACTTACAAAAAAAAATAAAACAGAAGGCTTTTCCTTTAAATTTAGGGAATGAGTTTATGTTTTGTTTTTGTTTTTTAGACGAAACACTTGCTTTATCTCTTTGTATTTATTTATATTCTATATTCTGGGTAGGTAATGTTACAGGAAATATACATATTTAAGGAAGTCTAAATAAATCAATAAATTTCTGAATAAACATTATTGTACATAAAATATTTATTAGACACATATTTATGTCACAGACCTTGTACCAAACAAGACATGACCTTTTGATGCTATCAGTTGGAAAAATAATGTTGGTAACAGCAGTGTAGCAGTGTATGCATTTACATACATGCATGTATTTCTTTAAAGATATTTTAGGTATGACATGAAATTCCATTAGTTGCTACTCTGGCGTTTTGAATACCATAAAGGGAATGTTTGATTTTGAATGTTTTCAGTTATTTAATTACATATTACATATGCACAAAAAAGAGTCACAGAACAAATGTAAAGATTAAGGATTTCAGTTTATGTATCTACTGCCAAGTCTTATTTTTTATATGTTATTTAAAATTATGTATAATGAATTTTTATAACACTGTTGAACCATTTTTTTTTGTAATTTAAACTTGGTTAAAAAGAGAAAATATCTTGTCTTTAAAAATCTATACAATAATTTTTGAGACCTAAATATTTAAGTCTTTCATAGTAAAATTAAGCAATAATGCAGCTTATGAAAACTACAAAAAATGTCAGTTGTGCCTAAAATTTTTCATCGTTTAGGTTATTTTATATGGTGTAAGTTGTTTATAATATTATAACTAGTGTAATAATTCAAATCAAACAAAGATACTTAAGCAACATCAATAGCTCTTGAGTCCTTCTAAGGACACATATCTTTACAATTAATAAGCCTATTACTGAAGAAAATTTATAAAAAGTTGGCAGGTAAAATGAAAATAAAACTCACTAGTCAAAACTCAAGAATTTTATGATTGTCCTGTCACTTTAAAAAGAGACAATTATAAATATGTGCAAATACATTTATTCATTTAAAAAGTTTATTAGAATAAAGAATATCTGATAGATAATGATAATGCAATGAGCTGTACAAACTTTTCAAAAGCCAATGTAATATAAAATACTAAAAGAGTAATAAGTATAAATAAGTAATAAAGTCCAGGATTTTCACAAAGATATAGAACTGAGAATCGAGTGGATCTTGAATTTTCCACTGGTTTTCTAATTTCAACATGATTTTAGCAGAGTTTCTGGGGCTACATAGAAATAATTAAACATATCTTAAATATTCTCCATTACGTGGTCTTCAAAATTTTGCTTTATGTGGTCTGCACAATTTTCCCTGAATCCTTCTCAATATGATGAAAAAACAAAAATAAAAACTCAGGAACAAGAATCCTGATACCCAGTGGTCCTTTTGCACCCAGAGACGACGCTCTTTAGTCCTTAAACTTGTAAGAAATCTAACCTTAAATTACAAATAAATAGCTCTGATTTTAGAATATGTCTTCCTAGTAAATCCTCTGTTGATTTAATATTATTTTCCAGGGAGAGAGAAGTTTTCATATATGGGAATATTTTTCAGGTAGATACATATCATCTTATAACATTTAATATAAAACAAAATAAAAACTTTCCAGAAGTCCCCAAATTTAACAATTTTATAGAATTCATAACCTAAATTAGAGCAAATACATTGGAGCGTAAACTAGTGTTCTATAAAAGAAAGTCTCAATTAAACCCATCAAATACCAACTTTCTAAGTAACCATACTCTTTTATAAGTGGAATATAGACATTCAAAGAAGGAAAATCAAAGAAACGTGTAACAACGATAAAAATGATATGCAATCCCACAAAAGAAAAAAATAATCCCACAGCTGCAGAAATAGCAAATATTAAGCAGGTTGGTAAATGGCTCCATATTTCAATATTTAGGAAAATCTATAAACCTCAATTATCAGTATTAAAAAATTGTATTTATACTCCTATCCTTTGAAATTTAAAATCTACATTTAATGCCAATTTTACTGATTCTGAACCATTGTGTTTTAAACAAACTAAGAATAGTTACTAAACAATTTTTGTATATTTATAAACATTCTATTTTTGTATTTATTAAATATAGTGCCATTTTGTAAGTTAAAATATACTTACTCAAATGAGGATTTACAGGAGCTACAAGAAAAGCAAAAGAAACAAACAAACAAAAAAACAATGTTAGCATGGCTTGAATGTCTTTTATAAATAAAAGTCTAATCAGTGTCTCATAGTTCCTTACCAAAACTTAATGATCTTTCCCACTGTGGCCATTGAGATTAATATCTGCAATCCATTTTGTTTTAGAGGATTGAATATAATCTGCTTTGGAGCTCAGCAATAACAGCCTCAAATTACCAAAAAGACCAATGCTAAATAGCACAGGAAATGTTCCCTTTTCAAGGTATAGAGTTTCTGACCTCTTAAATATCTGAACTAGTGCTAAACAAAAATACTCAGATATCAAAATTGAGGCTGAAACTAGGCCAATCTATAATCTAGGTGATCTAAAAATGAAAACAATTATCTAGCAGAGTTTCCACTTTTGTTTTTTGCTGTTTTCTACTTCTACTGAGAGTAAAGTAGAAAGTTCATGGCACAGATGAAAATAAAGCAATCCTGATATCATGTTGTAATATGTGTACTAAAACGAATAGCTACATCAATGCCTTTTTGTTTAATTACAGTAAAATATACACATACATACACACGTGTGCATGCACACAGAATTTTAAAATGATGAGCAATACATTTTGTGTTCTGGGGTACCAAAAGAATTTTTTTTCCCCGAAAACTAATTATATTTGCAATACAAGTGCCAATGAATTTCCACCCAAAGAGAGATGAATACTTAAAATATTACTAACACAACAACAAAAATATCTCTCATCTAAGGGCCAAATTTGTATCTGCATGTATCAATTAACCACTTATCACTCTGAGAAAATATTCCAGTCTGGATGAAGGACAGCATTGATGTAATTCCCCAAGATTACAATAGGCAGAATGTAGTTTCCCAGGATTACAATTGGCAGTTAATTTACAGTGCAGAACTTATCTGATTTGCCATTTTCTTAGTGGTTGTCATTAACCACCTTTGTTAAATTTGTGCAATAGTAATAAACTCTGATGGGCAAAAATATTCATATATAATTGTAACATTAGTATACAAATGATAAATTTTAACAGAGTAACTTTTTCAATGATTTTCACTCTTCCTACATACAGAAGACAATTCCCATTACTGTAGTTGTTTTTCTGATTCTACATTCCACATTGCAAATTATGAAAAGAATAACAGAAAAGGAACTGAAAGTGAACTAAAAATAATTTAATTTTTTGGCAAGATATCCATGTATTTTAATTTTAAAATTAGTAAAAATTAAAATTATTTCATAGTTAATATGAAATTCTTAAAAAATTATGTGCTATCTTTCAAAGATGTAAGCGTCCTTGAATTATAACTTAGTTCTAAGATATGTTGTATGTACATGTAAAGCTCTTACCAGACTGAATTTTAATTGAGACTTCGCCTCCAACATTTAACTCACCAAATTCACTATACATAATGCAGTTAACTTTGTGAAAATTTGCACATCTAACTTCTAAATAGTTCAGCGAGTCCAGTTTTTTCTTCTTTCATTTGAACTTGCACGTATAATTTTTTTATAAATGCATATTATAGACAATTGTGTCCCCATAAAAATGCATATGTCAATGCCTAATCCCCAATGTGATTGTATTTGGGGATAAATCCTTTAGGGAGGTAATTAAGATTAAATTAATGTTGGCCCCAGTCCAATGGGATTGGTGTCCTTATAAGAGGAGGAGGAGACACCAGAGAGCTCTGTCTGCCATGTGAAGAAGACATGGTGAAAAAGTGACCATCTATAAATTAGGAAGAGAGCTCTCACCAGAAGCTAACTATGCCAGTGCTTTGATCTCGGACTTCTCAGCCTCTTAAAGTGTGAGAAATAAATTTGTGTTGTTTAAGCCTCCCACTATGGTATTTTGTTATGGCAGCCCAAACAGACTAACACATTGCCTCTAAACCATTAAAGTATACATTGCCCAAACCTATATCACATAAAAATAATTTTAATAAAAATGTTGGAGATCTTAATATGTACACCTAAGTATGTAAAAACAATTTTGAAAACTTATTATTAAGAGTAATATCTATTTTCCGCATGTATTTTTCATTTTAGTTTGTTGCCTCAGAGTTTTCAATAACAACTACTAAGCTAATTAACTTTTTAAAATCTCTTAAGGAAAGTCATAATGATCAATTAACTTTAGCAAAGAAGTAAAGATCTTCTCTAATGGAGTGGTGAACCCTAATTCTAGTCCGGTTTGTCATTTCACAGTCATTTAACTTTTCAGGACACTGAAATTTTCTGGGTCCGAATATCTTCATCTTTTAAAGATATTGATATTAATGCACTCTACATTATACATCTTATTTATTTGGTAAAAACTGTAAGTACAAACAACTTTAATGAGTTGTTAATAGTTTTACTTCATATTTCACGTTTGACAGTATTCACTACTTTCCCCTTAAGCAGGAAACGTATACTTAAGGGTAAACACAATGGAGTACTTCAGTTGCAAACAAAGCATTCTATTATCTTTTTAACTCAGGCTCTGATAATCAATGATAAAAAGAATCACGTTTGGCCGGGTGCTGTGGCTCATGCCCGTAATCCAAGCACTTTGGGAGGCTGAAGTGGGTGGATCACCTGAGGTCAGAAGTTTGAGACCAGGCTGCCCATGGAGAAACCCCCGTCTCTACTAAACATACAAACATTAGCTGGGCGTGGTAGCAAGTGCATGTAATACCAGCTACTGGGGAGGCTGAGGCAGGAGATTCACTTGAACTCAAGAGGTGGAGGTTGCAGCGAGTCGAGATCATGCCACTGCACTCCAGCCTGGGAGACAGAGTGAGACTCCATCTCAAAAATATATATATAGTAATAATAATATTCTACTGAAGCAATACAATAAATACGACTGTTTAAATAATGATTCATTCAAACCTGAAATACATTGAAAATTCTACAGCTAACACTGAATATTAAAATTCTAAAATGCACACAAATTTCAATTTTTGAAATATTTATCTCTTTAGTATACAGTAAAATAACATATCTAGGCTGAGCGCAGTGGCTCATGCCTGTAATCCAGCACTTTGGGAGGCCGAGGCAGGTGGATCACCTGAGGTCGGGAGTTCGAGACCAGCCTGACCAACATGGAAAAACCCCATCTGTACTAAAAATACAAAATTAGTAGGGCATGGTGGCACATGCCTGTAATCCCAGCTACTCGGGAGGCTGAAGCAGGATAATTGCTTGTACCCAGGAGGTGGAGGTTGCGGTGAGCCAACATTGCGGCATTGCACTCCAGCCTGGGCAACGAAAGCAAAATCCCATCTCCAAAAAAAAAAAAAAAAAAAAAAAAAGAAAGAATAAATATATCTAATTGCCATTGTTTCTCTTTGAGATATTAATTCTAGATAAAAGTTTTAGATCCACTTTTAACTTTTTCAAAGTTCTGCACTAATTTCTATTTTTCTCCAAATAGGACATTTAAGTAGTGAAGAAATATTTTATGCATATAGTTAATAAAAAGAAAACTATCACTAACACACACACACACACACACAAACATTTAGCATTTTTTAACATTAGCAATATGAAAAATGAATGGTCACCAACAACAAAGACCAAAATCCGGCAACTAAGATGTCTTTTGATATGTATATAAATAAACTGGTACATTTATGCAATGGAGATTATTCAATGATAAAAAGAAATGTGCTATGAAGGCCCAAAAAGGCATACAGAAATCTTATGTATTTCTAAGTGAAATAAGGCAGTCTAAAAAGCGCTACATGCTGTATGATTCCAAATTTACAACATTCCCGAAAAGGAGAAACTATAGACAGAGTAAACATATCATTGGTTGCCTGGACTGGAGAAAGGAGAGATAAATGGGTAGAGCATGGGAACTTTTCAGGCAGTGAAACTATTCTCTATGATACTGTAATGGTGGAGAAATTATATACACTTGTCAAAATCCATATAACTGCACAACACAAATAACTGTAATGTATAATATTGATTTTAATAATAATTTCTTAGTAGTTGTTAATCAATTTTTACCAATGTACCACAATAATGTAAGATGTTAATAATGGGGATACTGTGTCAGGGAGACGGGGCTCTGTATACTTCCTGCCAATTTTCTGTAAACCTTAAACTGCTCAAAAACTGAAATCTATTAATTTTATTTAAAAAACAGAAAATGAATTTTGATCTTTTTTTACCTCTTAATAAGTTTTAAAGTCATAAAGAATTTGAAAAGATAAAATGCAGACAAATATTGTATTATAACTTGTAGGATCAAAAATAAAGAAACATTGCTTATATCACATAGGTTCACAATTAACTAAATTATTCTATATCTCTACATTTGTAATCAAATGTCACATTTATGGTGATTAAGGTTTTTGGTTTTGTTTTTTTGTTTAGTTAACTGGCTAATGATCCAGAAAGTCAATATGCTAAGTTTTACTTTGTGTCTAAATTTGGTAGATAGCAGCAACCAATATTTTCCATATAGTTAAATATATAAATAAATAATTTTAAATGAAAGGCTACTTACCACTATATTTGATCACACGAATTGTTGAATCTCCTTCACCAAATTTGGTGAGAGGAGTCAGTCGGACTTCATAAGCTTCTGGTTTAATTAGCTCTGTCAAGTTATATGTAATTAATTCTCCCTTTTGAATATTCCCATTTATTTTAATCTCCTGCTCCCACCAACGCTGCTGTCCAGCCTGAAATCAAAACAATAATAGAATAATGTTCCCAGTATGTTCTTCAGAGGTACTAAGAAAATTGAAAACAAATTTTGAAATTTTATTAAATCAAAAAGTACGTATATTAATGAATACATATTATTAAAGTTCAAGTTTCTATAATGAGAAACAAATTTTGAGATGTTTGCATGCAGATGTTTGCAGGTAATTGCCAAATGATCAGAGGTATTTAATAGATTTAATATATCATCTAATGTTTAGTAAGAGTCAGAAAATTCCAAAGTGTCTCTGATCTTGAAGTCGGGAGAGATCAAAGTTTAGCTACTTCTTGCTTAACATATTAATGGCATACGAGATTCTTGAATACTTACAACTCTATCACATTAGCAAACATATGCATTGCATATATAACAGTTCCCATATATTCTGGGCATTAAAAGTATAAAACAAAGACAAATCCTAAACTTTTCAAGTTTATTAAAAAGAGAGGCACAATAAACAAATGTATAATATAAAATTTCAGTTAGTCATATGTACAATAAAGAAAAATAAAAAATCACAAGGAGATTAAAAGTCATAGTGGGAAGGCTGGAGAGGGGCACTCTTTAGTTAAATCAGAGGACATCTCCATAAGAAGAATGTTAGGAAGTTAAGATGAAGGCTAGGAATTTACCATGGGATTTGGCAAGATGGAAGTGATGGTCTCCTTGAAATAAATGGTGTCAGAGTAATGAAGATGAAAGTGTGATTGTAATATGTTAAAAGAAGAATGAGTTTCACAATGCTTCCCTCACTAAAAAATCACAATGCTCAGATAATTTCACAGCACAGTTATCAAAATGTTCAGGAAAGAATTCTAATCTTTTACAAAATCTTGCAGATATTTTTAAAAAGAAAAACAATAACTCTCCAGCTATGTTATTTAATTTAAACCAAAAAGGATGGTACAAGAAAGAAAAACTTATGTATACAAACCAAATTCATAAAGTTTTAACATACAGTATTGTTTCCAAATTCATCATACAGTACTGTTTTCAAATTCATCAAGTTTTACATCCAGTATTGTTTCTCTTGCAAGGATGCAAGAATTGCTTAACATTAGAAAATATGTCAACATAGTTAACTGGTAAAAGAAGAAAAAACATATTTCTACTAGATGGAGAAAAATTTGGGAAACATCAACTCCTATTTATAATAAAAATATGACAAGCTAGGAATGAAAGGGAACTTGATTAATCTGATAAAGAAGATCCAACAAAAAGGTAGAGGATGCTTTATTTTTAATGCTTATATATTAGAAATTTTTTTAGAATTACAAGTGAGAATGCTCAACATAATCTATTTAAAATTGTACTTTAGTAACAATAAAGTATATAATAATTGGAAAAACAAAACCAAAATAGATCTATAGAGTTGTCTACGTAGGAATCTCTCTCTTTCCTTTTCTCTCACTCTATCCTTCCATATGCATATACACTTGAATGTCTTTTACAAGCACTTTGAAGCTTTCTTTATTAAATGTATGCATATAATTTATTAGATGAGATAACAGGTAATCCACAGCTTTGTTTGCTATTGTAAATTGTAACTTTTAAGCTATTAATATTTTGCTGGCTTATACAATTGTGACAGTTTTTTTATTTTCCTTAATTCAGATATATATATATATGACAAATACAGTCCTCTTTCTATATGTATCTAAACATACAGTATGCATCATTGCCTTGTAATATGTGTCTGATATTTTTCATAGCTGAAATCTATGGTATCCTTTTTCATGGGGCTTTTCTCCTTTTATTTGCTTGGTTATTTTTCACTGGTGCTGATAATATGGCCTAAAATTCTACTATTGGGGGTTATCTGTGGCCTATGACAAAGACATATTCTGTATAGATGTACCCTTGTTTCTGACATGCTCCTAAGGTCATCAGCAACATGGCCTACTTTTACTTTGATTGTGAAACTCTTTGGTGTCACAAATTAGAGTGGAGAAGATCCCTTGCTTTGAGAAGGCCTTGAGTTTTCATTGCTGTCTGCCTCAATGGTGCCAAACTATTAAGAATCAAAGTTCAAGTTTGTCTGGGTTGGCAAACAGCTGAGGGCAAAAGTAGTTTGGGCAGAAATTCTGTTACTTTTGAATGCCATTTTCCCTTGGATTTTTACCTAGTACTTTCTCTATGTACACACACATACACATGTACACATTATGTGCACAGGTACACACACATACACATATAATATGCACATATGTTCACATATATGCACATACTATATGTTCATAAGTATTTGTTTTCTGAAGGTTAAGTTAGTCCTAATTATACAGTCTTGACTGCTACATTTCTGGAAATAAAAACTACAATATGTGTGCTACAGCACAGTCCTACACAAATGACAAATTAAATAATGGCATGGGAAGAAAGCCCAAATATAAAATATATAGAGTGTCTGCACAGAAGAGAGAAAAATATATACCATTCAATTGGTTATGCATATGGAAAAAAACCACTTGCATTGGAACCTTATATCTTATACATAAAATTCAGTCTCAGGAGTATTAAACAATTAAATTTAAAACATAAAATTTAAATCAGTTAGGAAAAATACAGAAAAAATGTTATTATGATCTCAGGTAATACATTACTTTCTTTTTTGTTTTTTTTCTGAGACAGTCTCGCTCTGTCACCTAGGCTGGAGTACAACGATGCTATCTCGGCTCACTGCAACCTCCGCCTCCAGGATTCAAGCAATTCTCCTGCCTCGGCCCCCTGAGTAAATGGAATTACAGGCATCCACAACCACGCCTGGCTAATTTTTTGTATTTTTAGTAGAGACAGGGTTACACCATGTTGGCCAGGCTGGTCTCAAACTCTTGACCTCAAGTGATCACCCAACTCAGCCTCCTGAAGTGCTGGGATTACAGGCGTAAGTCACCGTGCGTGGCCAATATATTGCTTTCTTAAACAGAATAGGGAAGGATGAATCATGAAGAAAAAGATTGAGAAATTTGTCTACCAAATTTAAAATTAATTAAATATAAACTTTCTAGTTAAAAAATTTGTTCTCATCAGTATTCACCATTAAACAGGAAAAATACAAGCCAGAGGTTTGAAGAAGATATTATACACATGTTAATATACACAATTAACTAGACTTTATTAAAAACTCATTTTGATAACAAGGAAAAGAATTCAGTAGCAAATTGAGCCAAATAACAACAAGTAATTCATAGATGAGGAAACCCAAATAAGTAAGTAACTAAAGAAGAGGCTTAGCCTCACAATGAATCAAGGAAACGGAAATTAAAACCACAACATTATTTTCCACCATCAAGTAGGCAGAAAGTTTTTAAAAATTAACTATTAGGGCTTTGTATAGATGTAAAACAATGAGAATCTTTGTGCATGTCAGAACCAGGGGATTGGGGTGGGAAACAAATGAGATTTTTATCCTACGTATAAGCTAACAAGTTAGCCTGCCACAATATCATGAATATTAGCAGAAGACTGGAGACTACTTGGTCAGAGAAAATGACTCATGACTCAGCATAAATCCCAAGCTTTATTTTAGCATTGATCCTCCTTACCTCCGAAGTTCTGCAGATGTGCCAAGGAGGACACTGCACATGCCTTGATTGTGTGTCACATCTGAAGGACTCTGAGTTTAAGAAACCTTAGTCTTTATAACTGATAGTAACCAAATGTGTCCGACAATTGCCCAGAAAGGAGACATCACAGGACATCAAACAAACCTCCCCTCTGTTCCAGAAGAAGACACTACATTCTAAAGACGTTTGCTATGCTAATGACTCGAAAAGACAGGCTGTAATAAAAGGGCAACTGGTGCCTCTGGGCACAAGACACAAAGAAATATAAGCAATCCATGAAAAATTGTCTTTCAAACGTGTATCCTTGATGAAAATGCAAACTGGTATAAGTTTGGAGAGTAATTTGCATTAAAAGCCATGTTACAATGAGAACAGGTAAATTCTTATACTTGGAAACAAGTATATTCATCGCATAGAAAATGGAAAATGGTCTATACCTCAATCGTTTAAGAGGTGATAATGAAATTGTAGACACTTCATAAACTGGAATATAAAATATAGCATGAAAAAGGAACCTATGCAACATACATCAACATGGAAAATTTTCACAAAATATTGAACTAAAATTAATTTTGAAGTAGATATGTTATAAAATTTAAACTATGCATTTTAAAGAGGATGTATAGATATGTACATATTAAAGAATAAAGAAATGAAGAGAAATAATAAACACTGAGTTGAAGATACTGTTTAAATAGGTTAGGAGAGTGCAAGAGATGTTGATGCAGTTGTGAGGGGTAAAGAAAGGACTTCAACTCTGCCGGGTGATTTTTGTTTTGTTTTGTTTTAGATTAATGGTAGATGTAAAAATTGTGATTATGTTATTTTGTGTAGGCCTGAAATGTTTCTCTGTTTTTAATAAAGAGAATTAGAGAATAAGAGAGAGAAGGAATTCTGAATTTTCTTAAAACTCTTTCTCCCTTGAATTCTATGACAGTGCTCTCTCTCATATTGCTTCCCACATCTGCATCTTTGGCTACTCCTTATTTTCTTTTCCTGTGTTCTAAATGTTGATGTTCTCCAGAATTTTGTATATGGCGTTTGTGGTACTCTGTATTAGTGGTTCTCATATTTCTGCATGCATGAGAATCACTAGATGACACTGTTAACCAAAATTCTAAGTCTCAACCATCAGCAATTATGGTTCAATGAGATCTAAAAATACGATCTTTAAAAAGCATCTCCTCTCCCACATAGTAATTTGGACACAAATAATCCAGAGGCTACATTTAGTGAGGCACAGATTAGTCACCTCATTACTATTAGTAGCTTCTTCTAATATCTCTACATTGATAACTTCCTAACTTGTATTTTCAGCTCAGAAAATTAAGAAAAAAATACATCTATTAGTCTTTACCATGTGCCACTATTTTAACTGTCTTATACCTATCATCATATGTAATATCCCACAAACCCTAGCAGGTAGTAACTATATTTAGCCCTATTTCATGAATGAAAAAACTGAGGCAGAGACAGGTTAAGGTAACTCTTTTAAGTGGCAGCTTCAGAATGTGGTTAGACCCAAAATGACTCTTTTTGGTATCACTTCCTCCTTTGTTTTCCCTGAATATACTGCTCCCTTAATTGTTTTTACCAGAGCCCTTATATATTTAGTTATAATAAACTATGTCTGGTCATTAACTTGATAAAAATATGATGAAATTAAATGCCAGCATACAATGTATTTTTAACTGGCCTCCAAGGAGTACGGCAGAAAAATCAAAGTTATTTCAGTGAAAACTGCATACAGTCACTGAATTTACATACAGTGGTGAAGGATAAAAATCCTAATTCCACAGAAAGCACTTATCTTTCAGATAAGCATGCATAGTTAATACTAGGTATTATGAAGCTTCTATTAGTTCGGTAGGTTAAAATACTATAACATAATATAAATGATGGCACTTTTACTGTCTCTTAATTTTAGATTTATATGTATATGAACAATAGGCAAAGTGCTATGATTTTAAAAGATAGATAAAATCAATTTAAACACACAAAAAGATATACAGAATAATTTATTTGACATTTTACTGTTACCTAAAGACACAAGTTTAATCGAGGTGTACTTTCCTTGATGTTAACATAAGTTTAAATAAGAGTTTAATACCACTGAAAATTTGTAGTACATTACAAAGGGACACTGCAGGTATCCTCTTGTTATAATGAGTGTTCTACTCAAGTAATTTTAGTCAGGAGATACGTTGATGTTGTTACTTATTACAAACTCCAGTGTCCATAACTTCATATGTGTATTAAAAAAGCAATAACTTTGATTCCAAGTCTTTAATTTAAGCTGTAATGAAAGTGTATACTTCAGCAGTTGGCAGAGTAAGCAATTAAATACTTCATATTGTATCTCAGTGAGCTGTGCAAAATGTAAAAATGGAAAACTAAATGCAATGTTTGCACATACACAAAAGGAGATGCAATATTATTCCACTGGTTGAACGTAATACCAGAAAACCCTCAGAGAAGATGGGTTCTAAACAATACAGCAGATGACAATCCCAGATCATACTTATAAGCATGATGATATGTAAGTAAGTGTTAAACCATTTTCTTCATGTCAATTTTAAAAATCCATTTAATTTTTCTTTTATCCCCAGGAGGTATATTCCATTCAGATGATTTAGAGGTTAGCCTAAAAACCCCCAAGTACCCTAAAGTGAGACTTTTTATTAAAAACTATAATTTGTTATTTTTACCGCAGAAGATAATTAAAAAGCTATTGCCGAAAAGGTCTCAGGAGGAAAAACCATGTTAATTTTTTCCTTAATTTTATAAGAAACAAAATTAACTAACTTAAAAGCAGAAGGCTGCAACAGATTCTGAAATGTGAAGGGAATAAAAGTGGTCATGTTTTCCTCTTTTTTTTTTCTTGGACTATAAATCTTTTTAACCACTATAATGAGCTCCATTGAAAAGTACCAGGTAAGTAAAAACTAAAACAGAAGAGGAAATGCAACAACTGAATACAAGGCATATATGTGTGTTTATTTCATTTATTTTTATGTAACTCTATAAAAGATTGATATATCCATTTTATAGGAAACTCCTATTCATGTTTAGCAACCATACTGATAGTAAAAATAATAGCTGACATTAAAAATCCAGGTATTACAGACCCTAAATCACGCACACTAATGATTATCCAACAGAATATGAAATCAGGAAGATGACATTTTCATGGATTAAAATCAAATTGTCTTATAATCCCAAATAAAATGTAACACTGATTTTTAAGATGCACTATTGTTTTAATAACCCCTTTTAGGGAAAGGAGATAATAACTAACATGGCGTTAAATGAATCTTATTTTTATTTTCTACTAGTAATAGCAAACATTTATTCAACTAATTATATAACTTTTATTCTTTCATTACCACAAATTTGAGTATCATCTTCTTTACATTCAGCAAGAATTCTTCTGAGTAGGCACTTTTCACATCATAGAAATATTTTGCTTATCATACTTTGCTCATGCTATTAACACCTTTAGAAGTGACTGTGTATTTTTTAGATATCCAGAAATTTATAAGTTTTTATCTGCCTTTGGTCTTTGGAATCTTGTATTATTTTTCTTAATTGAATTATGTCTAAATTAAAGAGTTTTCCTTGAAAGCATCCTGGTGTGGTATAGGAGAGAATACTTCTTGTTTGAACTCAGTCAACTTCAACTGTTTTTTCTAGTTGTGTTCTAGCGTCTAGCATGCATAGCATTTATTTTTTATGTCCTTGGAACTGTCTTGGCTTTTAGTCACTAGTTCTATTCAGTCTGCATTTTTCTTAAGCAAATCACAAGTTCCTGGAGCCTAACATCATTATCTTTCCCTTTTCTTTTGAAGCGGTGTGGGATTGGTGAATCCTGACAGCTTCCCCAGAGCTACAGTAAGGCAAAGAAATACCAGGCCCCATTCCTTGAAAATTTGACTCAGTCTACCCTACTATGCTACTTGAGGGCTCCCCCAAGTGGGACCCAGATCTCAGAACTTCTCGGCAAGTCTTGCAATCTTCCTCAACTACATGTTGGGAAGTGAGCATGCATCCTTCTTTCCTACTCTGGTGGGTTGTAGATGCCTTTTATCAGGGAATATAGGCACCCACTCTATTGCCCTTCTTTATCAGGGAATATAGGACCCACTCTATTGCTCTTCTCTCACTTATGCTAAAATAATCCTATTTCCCATGCCTGGAACTCTGTATTTGCTTTGGGAATTGCTCCTGATATTTTTTATTCCTGACATAAAGCATTTCAGAACTCAACGCTTTCTATCCCCTAGCCACCTCCTGCTCACTTCCACCACCATGACCTCTATTTGATTTAAATACTAGGTTTTCAAGGCTACTGTTTTTGCTTGGACTTTATACAGTCTATTAAAAGTTCATTTGTCACCTTTCTTGTTTTGTGCAGGTGTAGGTTGGTCTTCCCATTCTTGTGCCATAAGCCTTAGCCTTCTCTGTTGTAATTTTAAGTAATGAGAGAGCAGTTAATAAAGAAAATTACAAAAATAGAAAAATGCATTTGTTAATTTGTCAAAAATTCTCAACTGACCTTTTCAAAAAGTTTTTAACTTATATAGCAAACTGCTTTCAACTTGCATTTAGCTTTGAGTATCTTGAAAATAATTCCCTATAGTATTTCTTATTTATATTTCTTTTAGCATCAGTTACTGATTATAAAACAAAACAAACACAGCAGCCCTCAGGCAAAGACAGCATTGAATGTGTCCACAGCATCAGTGGGTCTCTCAGTCTTTCATCCAGTTTAGCAAGTTTTCTTCCCTCACCTATCTTAGTGAGCCACTGCTGTCTGAAGAGATGTGAACTGGCTATGCAAGCAGAGTCTCTGGTAAAGCTCACCAGTAAATAAATGAAAGGCCTTGCAAATATACTTCAAGGATCTTTTTAAAGAAAACTAAGCATTAAGCACAGATAACAAGGTCTTTAGTGACAACCAAGGGAAATATTCTTGCCCTGTGATCATAGAAATAGAAGTAATAGAAAAAGTAGAAATTGAAGTTGAAAAAACATTGAATCTAAAACTTCCTACATATATTAAGGGTGTTATGATAAAGTTAAATATGTAGTTCCAAAACAACTATGACACATACAATAAAACAGAACTTTGGAAAAAAGTAAGTTCTTTAGTAACTTGAAAAAAAGTATTCCTTTCACAGTAGCTAAAGCTGAAGTGAAGATGAAAACAAAGACTGTCATTTTACATAGTCTTTAATATTTAGTACATATTTTATGTGACTTTACATTCCTAATGTGTCAGTTTAAAGTATATTAAAGGGATATGTGAGAATATTTAAAATATAGC
Organism: Gorilla gorilla gorilla; assembly: GCF_029281585.2. Classification (NCBI taxonomy): domain Eukaryota; kingdom Metazoa; phylum Chordata; class Mammalia; order Primates; family Hominidae; genus Gorilla; species Gorilla gorilla. The sequence continues at coordinate 63,848,096 of NC_073239.2, forward strand.
CAATATTTATTGAGTGATTGCTATGTTCTTTTAATCCCAAGCAAATCAATGAAATAGCTCATTAACTTTAAATTATTTCTATATTTTTATATTTTAACTCTTTCTATTAAAATGTGTAGAATTACTGTTTCTAAATATAATAATTCTAGAAAAAATAAAATGATAAAAATGAAAAGAGTAAATATGGTATCTCAGAAAACATACAGAATAAATAATGTTCAAATGAATCTTGTTAGCCTTTCTTATTCCTGCCCCTTTGTAATATTTGAAAGGTAATCGCTAACACTTACATTAGGGAATGATTAATGTTTTTAACTTTCAGAGCACATTTATCTTATTATATTAATATAATTTATTTCCTGTTTTATATAGTTAGCAATACATTTAATAATGAATTATAATCATGATTAAGTAAATTATATTGAATAATACTGTTCGTATTCATGATTTGGTAGAGTTCAAAACTTGACATTTAATGAATAGGACTTAAGAAGGTGAAATTTCGATACATTAAATAATTTTTTATTTTAGTTTCTAAAAGAATAGGTTATTATTGTTTAAAATCTAGCACATATATAAAATTCTAGTAACTACAATTTTATCACCAAAGCATTTCCTTATTATTGGATTTTTTTAATGACAAGACTTTTTTATAATACTTATAATAAATATCCTAATAAATATTTTAAGACTTAAGAATGAAATGATATTTGAACTTTTGCAAGTTTCCTATCTAAACTTACAAAAGTAAATGTGTTATGTAGTAGAAGTTAATATGAGACATTCTGGCTCATAATAGTCACTTTGATCACAGTCAGGTTAACATACCCTCATCTGTGGGGAAATGAGCCTCTAATGGAAAACATCAATCCTTAACATACAAGTGACAACTTTATTAAAAATGTTTTTTAAATAAGCTTATTTAAAGAAAATAATATAAAAATGTGTTCACAAAGCAATAGTAATCAAAACAATATTGGACTAGCATAAAAACAGACATATAGACAAATGGAACAGAGAGCCTAGAAATAAACTTAAGCATATGCAGTCAACAAATTTTTGATAAGTCCACCAAGAAGACCCAATGAAGCAAGAATAGCCTCTTCAGTAAATAGTGTGGGAAAATGAATATCCACACGCAAAAGAATGAAACTGGCTCTTATCTTACACCATACACAGATTAACTCAAAAATGGATTAAAGATCTATGCATAAGACCTGAAGCTATACAATCCTAGAAGAAAAAGGGATGGAAGCCCCTTGGTATTGGCTCTGACAAGAAATTGTTGGATATTTAACCAAAAGCATAAGCAGCAAAATAAAAAATAAACAATTGGGACTACATCAAACTAAAAAGCTTCAGTACAACAAAGGGAGCAATTAACAAAATGCAAAGCTAGCAATGAACTGTAAAAATCATGTGTGAACCACATTATCAGATAAAGGGTTAATGTCCAAACTATATAATGAACTCATGCAACTCGACAGCAAAAAAACAAATAATCTGACCCTGCAAAAATAAACAAAAGACAATAGATATTTCTTTAAAGAAGAAGTAAAACTGGTCAACAGGTAGATGAAAAGGTGTTCAATATCACTAATCATCTTGAAAATGAAAATCAAAACCAAAATTAAATATCATCTTACATCTGTTGGCATGACTATTATAAAAAAAAGATGAGATAACAAGTGTTGCCAAGGGTTTAGAGATAAAGGAAACCTCTACACTATTAGTGGGTATGTAGATTGGTTCAGCCATTGTGAAAAACAGTATGAAGCTTCCTTAAAAAGTTAAACATCGAACTACCATATGACCCAGAAATCTCTTTTCTAGATACCTACCCAGAAGAAATCACCAACTTATAAAGACAACTGCACACCCATGTTTATTGCATCATTATTCCTAACAGCCAAGATATGGAAACAACCTAAATGTCCATGAATGAATGAATGGATAAAGAAATTGCAAATTACACAATTGAATATTACCCAGCTTTAAAAAAACAAGGTACTGCTATTTGCAACAGCAGGGCGGACCTAGAAGAATTAAGGTAAGTAAAATAAAGCAGACCCAGAAATAAATAAGAGTGCATGATATCACTTATATGTGGAATCTAAAACAAAACGAAACAAAAACTCAAATACACAGAAAAAGAACATGGAAAAGTGGCTACCAGGGGTGTAAGTGTGAGGAAAATGGAGAGATGGAGGCCAAAGGGTACAATGTTCAGTTATGTAGGATAAATAAGGATAGAGATTAATCACAGAACAGAAGGACCACAGTTAATAGTATTACATAATATAAATTTGCTAAGAGAGTTGATTTTAGGTACTTGTACCACATACACCCACATATGGACAAACATAAGAGAACTATGTAAGAGAATGAATACGTTAATTTGCGAGACTGTAGTAATCATTGTATTATGTATATTTATATCAAAACATCATGTTGTATACCTTAAAAATGTACAATTAAATAAGAGAAATTTAAAAATTATTAACAGTGTATTCACATTTTAATACTACAAATTTCTAGGAACAATTTTGACGACTACATTATTCTTTACATAGGAATTAAAAATGTAATCAAAGAGATTGAGCTATTTTAAAAATTATCTTCTGTGTTTTTAGTACAAATTGTACTGTCAGTCTCCCTTAAATTCACTGTGATTTCAGCAAGTAGGGTGCCTAAATATGAAATTTATAATGTCACCATGGATATTTTATAAATTTTTTTAGACTTCTATGTATATGTCCCTTAATTCCACCACCAGACATCAGAAAGGCTGAGCCTTTAATGGCACATTTGATTCATTTTCCACAATTTTTAGAACTGCAGTTTGGGGTGACAGTTGAGAACACTCAACTAAAGTATTTTTGTTTACTAAGAAAAACGAAAAGTAGTAACTATAATATTTTTGAGGACTCACTATTGCCAGATATTTTGCTAAATATTTTACACATTATTTTAATTTAAATCTTATAAAAAATCTATCGAGGTTAGTATTATTATCTTCATTTCCTCAGTTGAAGAAGTAGATTAAACCAATAAACTTTCCCAGGTCATATAGTTGGTAAGAAGCAGAAGATAATATAAATATTATTACCCAATATTGTCCAATTTCCAGGCTACTCTTGTAATCTTAATCACTATTCTCCATTTCTTCTTCTTATATCAAATGTGTTGCTTTCAGTTTTTCCTGACAAATGTGTGATTTATTTACATTCCTTTAGAAATTTATAAATTTTTTTTTCACCATTGGGAAGGCCTAATTATGTTGAACTCAATTACATAGCAAGGGGCAACAGAGGAAGATAACAAATCTAGCTTTTATCTTTAGGACAAGGGTTAGTCATACAAAAAGCTTTTGATTTTGTGAGACCTGACAGTTAAAGTGAATTCTGATTCTGCTTTCCATTTTATTTAGAGACTCCAGTGGATGTGTGCTTTGGTTGTGCTGAGTTTGTACTCATAACTGTTACATAAATCATTAAATGACAGGGTATTTCATACTGCCTCAGGAAAGACTTTATATGTATTACTGACATATCCCCCTACCATGTATTTATTACTCCCATCTGTTAAAGCAAAACAACATTGAAAACCACCCAAGAGACCATGTGTAACAGTAAAAATAATCATTCTTTAGCAGCTTCTGATAAATTACTATGAAAGAAAAACTTGCTTCCTATCAAGTTTGGAAAAAACACATTCTAATTATTTTCTTGTCATGCTTGGATCAGCAGGTGAAAGGACACCTCAACCTAAAAATTAATTTTGTTATAGATTTCAACCCTGATAAATTGGAATTAAGCAGCTCAGTCAGAATCTTTCTTCATCAGGTAGGTTTTCTAAGGACTACTACAAAAATATCCAGGAGGTAGTAAAAAATTAATAATTAGGGTTTGAGTTTTTAGTTTTTATTCATCTTGGTATCTGATATGCTTTGGCTGTGTCTCCACCCAAATCTCATCTTGAATTGTAGTTCTCATAATCTTCACGTGGTGTGGGAGGAACCCAGTGGGAGGTAATTGAATCAGGGGGGCAGTTACCCCCATACTGCTGTTCTCGTGATAGTGAGTGAGTTCTCACAAGATCTGATGGTTTTATAAAAGGCTTTTACCCCTTTGCTAGGCACTTTTCTCCTTTATAAATTACCCAGTCTCAGATATTTCTTCATAGAAGCATGAGAATGGACTAATACAGTATCTATTTTATATAAGGGGAATCATAATCACTTCTTCAATTATTTTTAAGAATAACTAGGTTGGCCAGGCGCGGTGGCTCATGCCTGTAATCCCAGCACTTTGGGAGGCCGAGGCGGGTGGATCACCTGAGGTCAGGAGTTCAAGACCACCCTGGTCAATATAGTGAAACCCCGTCTCTATTAAAAATACAAAAATTAGCTGGGCGTGGTGGTGGGCGCCTGTAGTCCCAGCTACTCAGGAGGCTGAGGCAGGAGAATTAGCTTGAACCTGGGAGGTGGAGGTTGCAGCGAGCCGAGATTGCACCAGTGCACTCCAGCCTGGGCGACAGAGCAAGACCCTGTCTCAAAAAGAAAAAAAAAAAAAAAGAATAACTAGGTATATTTCTATAAACCTACAGGATATTTTACTAGTGCTATATGCTATATTCTGGATTTATTACTAATAGTCTTAATATTTTGATTCTGCAATGCCGCCTGTCCCTTCCATGTGTCATTGATAACTTCCTTTCACAGTCTTTCAACTGAAGTTCTTGCTTCTGGTGAGTACCGATTACTGTCCATAGTACGTATTGCTACTAAAGTTCAATCTTATTCTCCTGCTAAAATTATTTGAGGCATTGCTCTTTTGTAAAATTATTTATAATAACAGCTACTATACACTTTGATGGATTATTCAGTTTAACTGGGTTAAAATGTATAATGTCACCATGGATATTTTCTAAGTTTTGTTAGGCTATTTTAGCTTGATGTCTCTTAAATATCCATTTGGGCAGTCATTTTGGTTAATATATTTTCATAGACTTTACACAGTAGAGAATGTTGATATATAAATTTAAACATACTGATGTACCGTAGCTTTAATTCAATTATTGACAATGATAAAAAATTTAATTCTCAAAGTGTCCTAAAATTATAGACATAGAAGAACAAAAGTAAGAAAAACAGGCAATGCTTCTTGTTGTGACTACTTACACAAATGTATAAATAGAGATTAGCATCACTTACTACACTTTGGATTTAAAATGTCAGTAATATTTTCTTCTCATAGAAATTGTACAACATTAACTGATACATTTATTCATTCATTTAAAATCATCTAACTTATGTTGGCACGATAAAAGTAATGAAGGATCAAGCGGAGTAAACTTTTTATATTATTGTTATATATTTGATATTTATAATCCCAATTTTAATATGAGCATTAAAATTGGAAGTGTAAGGGAGAACAGACATGAGCATGAGGATGTTATCTAAAACATATTCAAATATAATTTAATATAACTTCAAGCTCTCTATACATTTTCTTTGAGTCTTAGAATATTCAAAATTTAAAATTACCTGAAATACAATATTGTATTTTAGTGATTTTATGGCCAATGAAACACAATAACTTTCTCTTAATGAATACATAGGACAATATGACAAGAAATGCTACTTGCTAATCTTTTCCCACTCCACTTACTCATTAACAATTTTTAGCAGTGCTGTATTTCTGAGCATCCCTCCAAATTAAGTGTGGTCATATGACCTAGTCCTGGCCAATGACATGTAAGTGTAGCTGCTGTGTGAGGCCTGTGAGAAGGCCTACATCTTTTCAGTAGTAACTATTGAAATAGTGATATATCCAGTAGGGTTCTTTGTTTAAAGAGATACCATAAACATGCCTCCCAAATGGCACAAAGTAAATCGATAAGAACCAATCAATGACAATTTAGAATACATATTTTAAATGTTTTTCAGAAAGCCCTAATGTGATATCCGTATTTATTCCTATATGAAATCCATATTTAGATTATTGTTCTCTACTAACATACTTATATTTACTAAGCATCTAATCTAGTATCACTCTCCACTGAAGTATGCCTATGTTTAAATATTATTTTAACTTATTATCAACCTCATATTTGTACTGTATATTCCTGTCAGTTTCTAGAAAAATGTTTTTTAATCATCAAAGATTTCTTAATGCATTGCTTTAGGAAATTAACAGTTGGAGAGACAGTGATGTCTTATACAAAGATGTACATTAAGGTCATTTGATATTTTGAATGGCAAATAACTACAACATTCTATTTTAATGGAAAATGTTGCGCAATATCATAGATTGATTCAGTCATTGAAAGCCATCTGTTGAGAGCCTATTACTTAAACAAATTAGACAGAGTCTTTGTTCTCCTTATATGTTAAAGTCTAACCTATTCCTGCCTCATTGAGTTATTCTGAGGATTAAAAGAATTAATATATATAAAGCACTTAAAGATGTTTAACAGTAAGTAAGCATTATACAAGTGTTAGCTAATGCAATAATAACATCTTCTATTCCTACTACCATTACGACTAAAATTACTTGGTTGCAAGTGGTACATGTGTAGAAAGAGTGCAGTGAGCAATTAATTTAATTATCACTCAAAATGTATAATAATAATCTGGGAACATATAATATGAAAAACATGGAGATATGACCTTGCTTAGAAATAGTAACAATCTTTATCTATTTTTGGAAATCGGAAAATTTACCAATATAAATGACAGATAGATCCTAATTTAAAAGTAAAAAATGAAACTATAAAGTGTTACAAGTAAATATTTGAGAATGTTTTTAGATTTTTGAGTGCATTATGTTTTCTAAGAGGATCTGAAATTCAGAGACCATACAATGGAAAAATTGCATAAAAATGTAAAAATATGAAAAATAAAAATAACAAATAAATGAAAAGATAAATGCATGGAGGACTATTTCCAAAACATATGACATAATCCTTCTTAATATATAAAGGGTCTGTGTAATCAGTAAGAAAAATATTAGCAATTAAAAATATGAAATATAAATGGAAAACAATTTGGAGAACAAGAGTTTATTTTGGAAGAGACTCTGGTAATTTCTCTGGTAAGAAATTGAAGTTAGTGATGGTGGTAAATATGAATAAGGGTTGAAGGATTTGAAGAATATTGAAAAATAAAATTGGTAGAAATTATTGATTAATTGGATATAGAGAATAAAATAGAGAAAGGCGTCAAGGTACATTTCTTGCTGGCTTGAGCAATGGGACAGATAATGGCCATTCAGTCTAATGGGGATCACAAGAGGAGGACAATGTTTGAGACAAAATAGGTTAGAATATAGAAGCATTAAGTTTGGGAGGCCACTGAGATATCCAAGTACAGGTTTTTCAAATAAATAGGTCTAGGGAGGCAACATTAAAACTCTGACAACTTCATTCATCAACATGTTCTTTGGTACTTGACAAATAATTTGAAGTATTATGGCAATCACATATTGTGTGTTGGCTCCTTTAAAGAACACAACCAAAGAAAGGAAGTTAGGAAAATAAGAGATTTATTTACTTCAGAACAAGACTACAAGACTGGATAGGACATGAGGTTTGGCAGGAAAATGAAATATTTCATTAAGGTCAGACAACTGACTAAGAACAAAGGGTGTCAATCTTTTTAATCATATAGATGGCATCAACAAAAATAATGAAACAGTATAAAAATATTAGCTTAGGATAAGCAAAGAAAGTATTTAATTGTCCACACTGCAGTTCTCAATTAAAAAAAAAAAAAACAAGAAAAACTAACAGAATCTTTGCCCCTCCCCAAACTCAACCTTGGAGACACTATAAAATTAGAGGGAGATTCCTGAACCTAAGGGGAAAATTGCAGCCGCTAATGGAAAGGGGATTATGTCACAAACAGGAAATAGGTTGGCATATGATATTTTATTTTTTCTGTCCCACACCACATCATTTTTATAAGTCGGTCATTACTGAAGATTTTTCTTCTGAGAAAACAAAAATTAATTATACCAGGTAATAGGCCAGGAGTAGATAAAATTTGTAGGCAAACTGGCAACCTGAGTGTTTTCTCTCCTCCCCACCCTTTTTTTCCCAAAATGATTACATGTGAAGGAGTCTTTTCAAAGCAGAAGTACAATAAATTTCCCTGAGAGTTATGATAATACATGGAGAGGAGTCAAATCCAGTCTGCAATGCCAAAGGCTATACTCTGAGATGAATCATTTGTACCATTCACTTTCTGTTTGATTCTTGAACTCAGGTGGTTAGAAAGAAGTTACGATTTGAGCTTTAGCTTATCTCACAGAAATATATTACTGCCCAAGACAATTAACATGGGCAAAAGAATATGTGCTCACCAAAAGAATATGCACTCACCAAGAATATGGGGCTCACAGAAAAGCTCAACCATGATAAATAATGATAGAAAAAAAAACCTAGACCAGCTGAGGATGCAATTAATGTTAAATTTTTAACCCAAATGTAAGACAAAAATTTTAAATCAACAAAACTATCCTCAAGGAAACAGAAGTGATTTTGTAAGTTGCTACTTGGCAAAATATAGCTTTAAGACCTTTGAGAAATACTGGGTACTGCAATACTAATTGCAATAAAGAACCCAACAGATAGGCTGAATTGCAAAACAGATCCAACTTAAGAGGTTTTGAACCAGATTATGTCAAACAATGCTCTCAGAAGGCATCAGTAGAGTATCAGTATGGTTTAAAAATTACAAAAGAAGTAAAGAAATATGTAGGAAAGAAATGTGTCAATATCCATATATACTTAGAAAAGAAAAAAATAAACAAAGTAGTCACTACTTGAAAATACAATGGTACAATTTTCTAGGATATTACCTCATATTTTTTAAAAGTGGGCAAAAGACATGCACAGACATTTCTCTGAAGAAGATATACAGATGGAAAATAAACATCTGAAATATCATTGGGCATTAGAGAAATACAAATTAAAACTAAATAGATATGACTACACACCTATCAGGATGGCTGAGATGAAAATAGTGAAAACGACAAATCCTGATAAACATATACAGAAAGTGGCTCACTCATATATTTCTAGTGGGAATGAAAAGAATAAAACCACTTCATAAAATAGTTTGGCAGTTTCTTTTAAAACTAAAGATGGACTTACTACACCACTCAGCAACTGCACTGCTGGGCATTTATCCCAGAGAAACAAGTATTTATTTTCACACAGGACTTGTACATGAATGCTTATAGTACCTTTACTGCTAATAGCTTAAAAACTAGAACAACCCAAATGTATTTTAAAGAAAGAATTATTAAACAAACTGTAGGACACTCATACCATTAGAATACTACTCAACCATGAAAAGAATGAACTACTGATACATGCAACAAGTTGGATAAATCTCAAGGAAATTACACTAAATAGAAAAGTTAATTTCAAACAAATAGGTATTGCATAATTCCACTTATGTAACAACTGTGAAATAATATAATTATAGGGATGAGGAGGAAATTAGTGGTTTCCAGGGATAAGGGATATAAAAGAGTAACATCAGGGAGTCTACGGTGATGATACAGTTGAGTATCTTGTTTGCATTATGGTTACACAAAGCTACACACATGCAAACACAGATACACGAACAAATGAGTGCATGCATGTACAATGGGTGAACTCTGATTAAACTTCATGGATTGTACCAATGTCAGTTTGTTGGTTTTCATAATGTACGTGTGTTTGTGTAGGATTCTGGCTTGAAGTGGGCATAGTGGGGGAAGGTTTCATGGAACTTTCCTGTACATTTCTATGTAACTTCCTGTGAATCTGTAATTATTTCAGAATAAATGATTTTAAAAAGAAAAAAAAACACTGCTTATTGAAAAGCCTTTTAAAGTACTGAAGGGGATACGTAAGGGTGAGAAAAAGATACACAAATGACACACATGAATACTTACACACAAACTTGTTATAGTAAATTTTAAGAATGGAAGGGGAACATCACACACCGGGGACTGTTGTGGGGTGGGGGGAGGGGGGAGGGATAGCTTTAGGAGATATACCTAATGCCAATTGACGAGTTAATGGGCGCAGCACACCAACACGGCACATGTATACATATGTAACAAACCTGCACGCTGTGCACATGTACCCTAAAACTTAAAGTATAATAATAATAAAATTAAAAAGAGTATCAAAGAAATATAAAATATTAGAAAATCTAATAAGCATGAGTATTCAAGCACAAAGGATGGAAAATCGGACTGGCATGCTTCTTGATAGCATCTGTGCATACAAAAGTCAATGGAACAATATTTTCAAACTATTAAAGGAGAAGAAAATCAAACCTAGAATAAATATTCAGCTAAAGTATCCCACACGCATTTATTCATTTATTCAGCAAATATTTACTGTACAACCACTATGTGCCAAACAGTACCAGACATTGAGGATAATGCAGAAAATAAAATGAGAAAAATATCTTGTTCCATGCTTTTATGCAATTGTAAAAGCAATTTAATTAACCTGTAATGCTCTCCACATTTCTCAACCACTCTGGAAAGCCTTGTTCAAACCTTTTCCTTTCCTTTAATAACTGAGGGTCACTGCTAGGGTTTAAGGATGGTGAGCTGAGCCTGTGACCAAAACTGAGCATTCTCTGAACCACATTGGCATGGCAATCTTAATTGAGAGCTATGTCCAAGTCTGAAAGTAAACTCAAAAAGGGAAACTGTGGCTTGTGTGGAGATCTTAATTATTCATCATCATCAGGAATATTGCTTGGGAATGAGGATGACTTTTAAGCAATTACTTCATAAGGTATATCCAGATGCCACTAGGTTTAAGTGCAGTTGTCACCGATGAACCCCTCTTTCTTGTTCCCTCCCTTTTAGGGATATAAAAGCATGACATATTATTTGCCCTCATTTTCCCCTTGTTTTACAAGAAGGAGTTTTATGCAAACCATATGCCACTGTAGAATAAGTGTAATGTCTTTATATAAATACATCTATTTTTAGTTTAGTTGATTTTTTTCAACAGTACCACCATGACCTCAATTTTGAAAGTGTTTGCATTTGAATTGTTATTACTATTTTTGTTTACTTCCCAATGTTAACGTAAGTGGTAATCAGTGGAACTGTATATTTGCTTCAGAACTCTTTTCAAAATAAATAAAACTTTGCAGATATATGGAACCCACATTCTATCTTTTCTCAAACCTGTTCCCTCCCTCCCTCACTACAGGGAAGAACTATATACAGTAGGTACTTTTTTTTCTTTTCCCATATATGGTTTTATACATTTCCAGCATATATTTGAATACATAGAAATTACACTCTTTGAAGGAAAAAATCTTATTTCCTTCCAAAATATTTGCTTTCTTTTCTATGCTAAGAGAAATTTTCTACAACTAAGGTTTTGTTTTGTTTTTCAAGCAACTGAAATAAGGTAAGCATAGCATTGTATTGATGCAGAATGTATATAATACAAGGACTACAGTGAGTTCCTTCCCACGATTTGTCTACTTTTATTGCTTCATATATGGCCATGATATTTTCACACTCTCAAGTAATAATGTCTAAGAATCTGCTGTATGTTCAAGGTAATGCTATCTAGAATTTTATGGTAGAGAATATAAGCATTTTCTCAAGATTTACACTACTTAATGTGACAATGCTTCATTTGCTATAATTTCTAAGGCACCAGGAATACACAGACCTAGTTAAATATACAGATTAATCAGTGTTTCTTTTCTTTATTTCATAACCTAATGATAGATGCAGGAGGCAAAAAGGGGGAGGGCCCCAGAGAATCTCCCACCGACCTACACACTGCAAGAATGGGTTGGAGCCATGGGAAGTTTGAGCCATTTGCAGCAGGGAGGAGCTTCGCCTCTTCAGTTCCTGTGCTGTGGCCTGTTATTCAGTCTGTGAGGTGGGAGCGCTGGCAGGAATCCTTCTCATTTTGCTAAGAGTTTTTTTTGTTGTTGTTGTTTTGTTTTTTTCTTTTCGTCCAATAAATTCCGTTCCTGTCACCTTTCAATGTGTCTGCATGCCTAACTTTTCCTGGTTGTGACACAAGAACCCAGATTTAGCTGAACTAAGGAACAGAAATTCTGCAACACTAATCTCCCTTTTAGAATATATCTTAACAGAAAGGGGTATGGGGTCGTTTCATGTCAAGAAGCACATTCTTTTAATTTTACTGTTAGGGCAGAATTAGTCTAGTGTAACCTTTATAGGTCAGAATGTAAGAATGACAGTTACTTATATACCTTGACTTTTTATTACCTAAAAACAGTAAATTTTATTTGGATAATTTAGAAGACTTATGTTAGAATCTTAACCAAAATGTCTAATCCTATACTTGACTTCAGAGAATGTCATTCTATTTCCAATAGATGAAAGCATTTCCCCTCTTCATCTTTACTATAGAGCCATTGCTCTATAATTAATTATTATACCTCTATTTATTATAGATCATCAATATAATTTAATTTTTCTCCAAAAATTCCAGTTGAATTTAATATTAGTCTAATATATGTGCTGGTTACATTATTTGTAATATGTGGAATACTGGAATGCCTGTTTTACTCTATGGCAAAAAGCCTACTTTATCTTGGTTTGTGCCTTTGCCCATTTACTAAAAATGACTGTGTGATTTATTATGATTGCCTGGTTTCCAAGCAACAGTTTTTTCAAGTTGAAATAAAATTGAATACCTTAATATATAACAATGTATTCATGCTTTCTGTGTGTTCATCAAATTTGAATGGTCAAATCCAGTTCACATTATAAAATTGTCATTTATAAAGGAAGACGATTTTTAAACAATGTTGAGTCAATTAGAATTGCTTTATAAACAAGGGTGTTTTCAATGTATCCATTTGTTACTGAAAGGAAAACATATAAAAATGGCCAATTTTGGGCCAGGCATGGTGGCTCATGCCTGTAATCCCAGCACTTTGGGATGCCGAGGCTGGTGGATCACTTGAGGTCAGGAGTTCAAGACCAGCCTGGCCAACATGGTGAAAACCCATCTCTACTAAAAATATTAAAAATTAAACATTAGCTGGGCCTGGTGGCATGTGCCTGTAATCCCAGCTACTCCAGAGGCTGAGGCAAGAGAATTGCAGAAACCCGAAAGGCAGAGGTTGCAGTGAGCCGAGATCATACCTGCGAGAGAGAGGGAGACTCTGTCTCAAAAAAAAAAAAAAAAGAAAAGCCAATTTTATTTTAAATATTTGATTAAGAAACTATAATTCATATGACCATTATTATTGATACCGGCATTAATAGCAGAAGTGCTAATTAGGAAAATTTGGTCAAAATTGGGTCTAATCTACAAAAGAATATGTAGCTATCCAGAGCTTTGATAAGGCTAAGTACTTTTATGTGCCTAATGCAGTCCACCCATGAGCAACCCAAAAAGCGTTGCTTATTACTCATGATTGTTCAAATGTACTAAGAATATTTGAGAAAATTCATACCAAAGCCATTTATTTTTATCAAACATTTTTATGTCTGTACTACACAAGCTAATGTGTTTCAGTGTTCATAGCCACATGTTTACATTTAAAGAAGTAGAAGTCCATAAATAATGAAAACTTATATAGTTCTTAATCCTTAAACTCCTAAGATGAAACTCGACTAGAAACCCCAAACTCAGGTGATTTCTCTTTTGATATATCCAACTTCAGGCTTTCAACATCCTTGTTTCTTAGAAAATTCACATTTGTACTATTAGAAGGCTACCTCCAGTTTCTGAAGTTGTATTATCAGGGTAGTCTATGTGGAACCAATGGAAATAAATGGGAATCTCTGTAACTATGAGAAAGGATATGGAAGTCACATTCTATTAAAACAGAAATAATGGAACATGCAGGGACAGCCCTATTCAAACCAGACAACCAGGCACATTTTTAATGTTGCACAAGACTCTGTACCTAGATGTTTATCTTTTATTTCATATTTCATTCTCACAATATCATTATTAAGTTCCCATGAGATAAGTTAAGTCCTTAAAGAGTCCTGGAAAACTCATTTTATACAAGAAGAGGTGTGGACAGAAATTATTTCAGATATTCAATGAAATTTGCAATGGTGAAATTTTAAGGTTAGAAAAGGCTATTTTTAAGCAGTTGGGACTTCTTGAAACCTGTGACAAAATAAGTACTAACCACTGCAGGAGCACAAATAAAACAATTTCTTTCTATTTCTTTTTCACTTGGCAAGTGTATTCATTATGCTTCCAAATTCCATTTTACAGTTTTATTTAAGTCGTTTTGAGATTGCGTGCAAACTATCTCATACATAATTGTTGATACCAATTTGTGGTATTATGCATATGCACAGTAAACAATGCACATATTGAAATGCATGCAAATGCAAACAGATTGAAAAAGACTATGTAATGTTTCTTAAATCTTAAAATTTATCAAGTTATTATCTGGGTATCCAATGTTACAAAAATATTGTAAAAGAGTTACTATATTGCTAGATGCTTTGAGCATCAATATGACTGATGATCTACATGACAAAAAAATGAAATATTCATAAGCATAAAGTTCAATTCATGATGACAAAAAGAAAAAATCATGTTCATTGAAATCTTTGAAAATTAGATAACTAAAACAAAACAAAACAATAAAACACAAATCTCCTCTTTGGTGAGCAACCATAGTTAATCTTTTCTGGAAGTAGTAAAAGTAACCAAATTAAACATAAATCCCTGAGGGTCAACAGGTATATAGTGGGCACTGAAAATATGCATAGCTGTATAGAGAAAATTGTTGAAAATTTAAATAAAAATATTTTGTTATATTAATGTTAAACTCATAAAATTTTCAAAACTTACAATGGCATGTTGTCATTCTATAAAAGAGTCATCAATAATTTACTAATAGCATATAATTAGTATTAATATTATACAGTTAGTATTGATATTGCATATTAAGCCACTCTGTGCTAGATACTGTACTGTAGAATAAGCAGGGGGAGAGGGAGATGTACTTCAGAAAGGAATGACATTTTTCTTGCTTTTGAAATGATTTCATTAATTTATCTGTACAATGTATACCCCCAAAATGAGTGCTTAAGCTTACTTTTCTTAAAATGAGATGAGTCCTTAAAATAATAATAATAATAATAATAATAATAATTTTACTGAGAGTTTACTGTGTGCTACTAAATTCATAGTCCTAAAATATTTAAAATAGGGACCAGAATTACTATACTTTCTTTTCGGAAGTAAATAGGTGCCTAGGACATGCTGAATAAACCTGGATATTGATAGAAACACTGAGCCTTGTCATTGCCTTGTTTTATAAAATAAAATCTATCATTGCACTTTCTAGTAAAACCATTAATTAAAAAAGATGATTATGCACAAGTTCTGTTTAAAATTTGGTAAGATTTCACTATTCTATCACTGATATAAATTAGAGTATATATTTACTTGCCATCTGTTAGCTAGAACTTTACACTTTATAACTGTCTAACAGTAGGTTAATGTATCCTTTATAATACAACTCTAGGAAGGGAGATAATTTTCTTTGTTTGGATCACTGTAATATTCCCACAGTCTAGACTAGTATTTATTAAAATGATGTATAACCATAATAGAGTCAATTACTCAGTAGAGAGATGTATCTTTCTGGATCAGAAGGAAATCATTTTGCCCACCCGGACAAAATGTGCCATTATTTAAATTTAATGGCACATTAAAAATGTGCCAATACATAGATTAATTACCAATTGACTGCCATTAAGCAATCTCAATTACAACACTGCATTCTTTGCTTACCTTTTTCTTTTTTTTTTTTTTTTTTGAGACGGAGTCTTGCTCTGATGCCCAGAGTGGAGTGCAGTGGCACGAACTCAGCTCACTGCAACCTCCACCTCCCAGGTTCAAGCAATTCTCCTGCCTCAGCCTCCCAAGTAGCTGGGATTACAGGCTCATGCCACCATACCCGGCTAATTTTTGTATTTTTAGTAGAGACTGGGGTTTCACCATGTTGGCAAGGCTGGTCTCGAACTCCTGACCTCAGGTGATCCTCCTGCCTTGGCCTCCCAAAGTGCTGGGGTTACAGGCGTGAGCCACTGCACCTGGACTGCTTGTCTTGCTTTCTAGCAAATCAGTTGTGGATTTTGCATTTTCATCTTCCACTAACAAGTGTTCTATCAGTCCTCTCATTCTAACTATTTGAGAATACCTGCTGATCTAATTTGCAAAATGCCAATTCTCTCCTGTTGACCTCTATATTATTCTAATGATTAGATTCACACGACATTTTTGAATTTAGACCTCTACTGTTCTCATAATATAGCACTGTAAATTTTGTCCAAGAGACTTTTGATGAAACAGTGCCTACAGAAATAGATATTATACATATGTATTTGATTTACATATGTATAATTTACTTAGGTTTTTATTTTCCTATTACATACTTACATGTTGCTCTCATTTCTTAGCTGAATTACTTTGTGACACCATTTTTCATATCATTCATGTCTCTACTCAAATGCCATCTCCTTAGAGAGGCATTCCTTGACCACAATATCTTATACAAAAGCAATGCTACTCTTTTTTCCATTATCTGATTGTATTCTACCCCTCAAAAAAATTACTAGTACCTGATACCACAGTAACTGTTTATTTGTATACAGTATTAGTATTTCTTCCTAAATAAAAAGGAAAGTTTCACAAAGTAGGAATTTTTCCTGAGTACATAGTTAAGGTTGTTTCTGTCTTCTCCTTAGCTCAGAGAGGCACATCTTTGTCCTAGGAATTAGCATATTATGTACCAATTTAAAGGCAACAAAAAGAGTTTCAGGCAGCATTGTGTTACATTGATATAAGTCCCCACAAAGAGACAATAACCCTCACACATATCATCACACCACTATCATATCAGAAATAAAACCAAAATGATCCCTAAAATTATAATTTCTGGTGCTTATTACAAAATATGAACTAACAACTTGGAGTGCTATAAACCTCTTTCAAAATTTCAGAGGCTAAAAATGTAAAACAAAAGCTATTTGCAGTGCCTAGAGTAGGCTGACTGAAAGGGGATGGAAATAGCTAAAGCTCTAGCTCTTGATTTCCTAGTGCTTTATATGCTAACTGGACCAAATTTTATCTTCTGCCACCTCTCTCTTAGCTTTTGTGGCACTCTAACCCTGATCAATTCTTTGGAGCTATTTAGGATTATTCCATCCTATTTCAAAATTGTGATTATTGAGATAGAAAATTTAAAATAATTATTTAAGTAAGCATGAAAATGTAGTATTGATTGAAACATTTAGGAGTCTTAACCACTTTTAAAGCAGGACTAATTGCCTCCATGACAATGCCTCCTGGATCCTCATAAGTTCTTATTCGTCAAGAGTTTGCTGTGCAAGTGATCTGTCTTATAAACTGTCCATAGGTTTTTACATATCCACCAGACATAATACATCCTCAAAATATATAGATTTAAACTGTATTCCAGATCTGAAGATTTCTAATTTCTTACTCCTGAACATAATTTAGGATTATAAATGTAGCTACTAAATTTTTAGGTAATTTACCTTACCTCATATAGTTTTTAAGAATAAGTAAAATGTCAAATGAACATGAGAGAAATTATTGCTTCATTTCAATTAGTGTGCTTGATTATTTGAAATTAGATTCCTTCTTTCCCCAGATTGAAGTATAAGTCCACTTTCCATCAAGGTGGTTTGAAAATTGTCCCAAAATAATGAACATGTGGGAAACGTAAAGATCAGCTTCTGCTACCTTCCCAAATTTTCAATCATTTGGCATACAGAATGAATTTTAACGATGCCAGTTTTCCCTCTATGTCTGTTTTATTTGTTGCATAGCATTAATTGCTTTCTAACCATTAATTTTTTGTCTGCTTCCTACTCTACCAAACTATAAGCTTCATGAGATCATGGATATTTTCTGTCTGGTGCACTTCCTATCCCATGTACACATAATAGAACATAATACATTCAATTGCAAAAGATGAATCAAATCTTTATTCTTATTCCTTTAGTATTCTACAAATAAAAAGTAGATCTTTTTGAGGTTATATTTTTAGAAAATCAAATGCACTATTAATATATTCAATCAAATATTGCTGTTCAGAAAGGCAGAACTTAGTAGTAATTTGAGCTCTTCATAAGTATTTGGTTCTCTTATTTCTTACAAGTTCAAGGAAGAACTTTTTTTTTCCCATGTTTTCCTCAGATCAAGTCAAGGGGCTGCTTGGGTGAAGAAAGTGTGAGCAGAAGCACCGTATGTCCCTTCCAAAAGGAGAAATTAAGGCCTGGTACCTGCATCAGCATGCTCCCTCCAAAATACAGTTGACATTCCAAAGATAATTTTATATCAACACATAGAAGCACTTAACTGAGTTCACTAACATTAATGGGATACTAAGATACCTTCTAATATGAGGAAAGGATAATCAAAAAATTATAGAGGAGATATTGTAAAGGACAAAAATACAACTAAATTGAAACTATTTTTAAAAATTCCTCCTTTATAAAAATTATGACCTATCATTGCAGTACCTTATATTATAGCATAAACACATATATCTTCAAAATCAGCTTCTCTAAGCAGAGAAACTGCTTATTCAATATAAGAAAACTACCTATGAATTTTGTATTGTGTCATTTTGCTAAGATATGGAACTCTAAAGGAAAAGTTTTAGCTTAAGATCTTTAGAACACAAAACAAAAGAACCTCATGGATATATTAGTACATTGCAGATATTTTTATATTTTAACTTGAAGCTTTCCTATTTTGTTTATAAATGTTACAATTTTACATTTCCTTGAAAATATTCCATTAAACCTGTGCCTAACATCCATCTCAATGACAGTTAATTTTCATTTTTAATATAAACAATCATGTTCAAGGATATGTTCTTAATATATAGAAATGAGACAAATATTTATATGAATTGACATAAGGTTATCTAAAGACAATAAGCATGTAAATAGTGAACACTGTTTTCATCCCTGCCTTTTTGCTCTCTCCCTTCCCCTAGCCTCCATTCAATCATCAAATCCTCCAGATTTTGCCACATATATTTCTCTCAAATTTCCAATGCAGCATCAGATTCAGGTCATGCTATTTCATTTGAAAAAAAGAACAGCTTTTACTTTGTGCTTGTCCCCTATTAATTTAGTACCGCATTAATGACTGTTTTATTTTTCTTTTGACTCTTTTAGTGTCTCCCCACTTTTCAAGGTAAAGTTTAACTTCTTTGGAACTGTTCCTATGGTCCTTCATGCCTCAAAATAATAAAAGCCATCTATGATAAAACCACAGCCAACATCACACTGAATGGGCAAAAGCTGGATGCATTCCCCTCGAAAACCAGCACAAGGCAAGGATGCCCTCTCTCACCACTCTTAATTCAACATAACAATGGGAGTTCTGGCCAGAGCAATCAGGCAAGAAAAAGAAATAAAGGACATTCAAATAGGCAGGAAGGAAGTCAAACTATCAGACTTAATGACATGATCCTGTATCTAGTAAACCCGTAGTCTCAGCCATCAGTGCTCACCAATGGTAGACTGGATAAACAAAACGTGGTACATATGCACCAAGGAATACTACGCAGCCATAACAACGAATGCAATTATATCCTTTGTGGGGACACGGATGGAGCTGGAGGCTATTGTCCTTAGCAAATAAATGCAGGAATAGAAAACCAAATATAGCATGTTCTCAGTTATAACTGGTAGCTAAATGATGTGAACACGTGGACAAATAGAGGGCAACAACACACACTGGGGCTTATTGAAGTGGTGGAGGTTGGGCGGAGGAAGAAAATCAGGAAAAATAACTAGTGGGTACTAGGATTAATACCTGGGTGATGAAATAATCTTCACAACAAACCCCCATGAAACAAGTTTACCCATATAACAAACTTGTGCATGGACACCTAAACTTAAAATAAAAGTTAAATAAAAAAGATAAGTGATGCCTATGGTATCTAAACTATCACCTTCAAATTTCTACTCAAATTATTGCTTCCATCTTTTTACAAATGGTTTCCAAAACTTGAAGTCTGATAAAATAATTTAAACATCAATGATATTTTGCATTTCTTTCTTGAACATTTTAAAACAGAAAACAGAAGCTGGGAAAACATAGTCCATTACTGAGTAGTTGTACAGCAGTAGTTACGTAGTTTTATTGACATCTGTCATGTCAAACACTTATTCAAAGATAAATATTGTTTCAGCTATTTTAGTTAAATCTTCTAAATGTTGAAAAGCAGTCAGATTTTTGGTATAAAAGTCATGTAAAGATGTGGATGACTCCACACTTCAAGATAATTTAAGAAACTTTACAACTGAAAATGAGAAAGCTAAACTAATAGTCATTTATCATTAAAATTATAAGAAGCAATTGAAAATGATGATTGATTCAAAATCAACTGCAAGTTTAAGTGAAATGACATGTAAGGAAACCAACTTTACCTTAAGTTAATTTATATCTAAAGAAGAGTTAAGATCCCATGGCATATTTCTGGTAATAAAAACATCACGAAACTTCTAAATAAAGCCCCAAACACTTCTAATATTAAACATAAAATAAATGTGAGCTATACTTACATTTAAGAAATATTAATACAAACAAGGAAGATAATTATTACCCAATAATTCCAGTTGAGGGTCATGGGGTGGGGGCAGGACTTATTCCAGCAGCCAGGGTGCAAGACAGGAACCAACACCGAACAGGGCTCCATCCCACTGCAGGGCACACTCAGACACACACCCACTCTCACTCAGACTGGGAGTGATTCATTTAGACATGCCAATTCACCTCATGGGCACATCTCTGGGATGTGAAAGGAAACCAGAGAAATCCACAGACAAGGGAGAATATGCAATCTCCATACAGATAGTGGTCCCAGCCAGGAACTGAATTTTTTTCTCATCAACATTATAACCATATGACCTTAAACAAATGACGTTATTCAAGGACCTGCTGTACTTTGCTCATAAGCAAATTTGCATTTTCATATTTTAAAATTTAGTTTGTAAGTACAAACATACACACAAATGCACATTCACACACTGTCTTCTTAGTTTCCATACAAATATAAGATTTTTCTACCTTTCAGTTCGTTTTTGCTGGAAATTCTACTACTACTGTCTTCAGATGAAAAATTTATGCATAAATTTTTACCACCTTCAGTTTCATATCTAATGCTTTTGACTTGTAAATTAACATATTGAAGAAAAAGTGTTCACCCAAATTCTAGTAGCATGTTTCTAATCTGGATAACGGTTTTATGCTCCCCTATCACTCCAGCCTAACAAGTCCACATCTGAAAATATGGGAATACTTGTAAACATTTATTAAAAATCTTATTTATGTCAATAATTTAACCCTCTTTCACTCTTTTAAGTGTCTTTGAGGTTGCTTGTTTCCTCCACATTTCTAATTAATTTTCTCAAACCGTATTTCTAAACAGAATTAAATCTATACAAAGGCGACAGACTCAGAGAAAATCCTCAAGGGGTATTTGGAGTTTTCCAAGACAAGGTGCCCTTATTTTACAGAACCTTCTACATCAGTCAAGGATCCATCCCTCACCCAGGTCTCTCAAATTTACCATTTATATATCCCTTCTCATAAACACATTGTAAAATTAGTTTGTAGGAATGAAGCAGATATATGCAACGTCCTTCATTTGGAAGATGAAGATAAACTTCACTTTTTACAACTGACATATGGCTTATTTCTTTTCCAGAGCCACAGAGACCATTTACAAAATGGTTTCTCTACATTTCTCTGAGTCCTTCATTCTCTCTCATCTCTATATGTTTAATGCTTTCCACAACATTCACTAAAGAAATTGAAGTGAATGACAGAGAAATAAGGTCACTATCTTTTTCAAAATTGTTCCCCAAAACAAAGTCAAAATTCAAGTTCTGCCTATTTTAACATTTTCTTAATTCCATTTTTCTTCTTCTCCCCTTTCACTATTCTAATCTAAATCATCAGTACATGCCCCAAATATGTGCCTAACTGTTGTACCTGTCTCTATTGTAATAACATTCAGTATACTCAGTATGGTATTATAAGATTAATCTATGGAAGATGTCATTTTATTCATGATTTAAGATTACACAAAGAATCCAGATTATCAAATCTCCACAGATTTTCCTGGACAGGCATGAAATGGTTCCTCCAAAGAGTTCTTGCAATAAAATCTATCTAAATGGGTTAAGTCAAGCACACAGGTTATCCCAATTTCATTTGTCTTATCCTACCGTTCTCTTTCAGGATCTGTAGACGGTGCAACACTATTAAGCCTTTAACAAGCAACAATAAGCAAAAAAATATTCACTAAAATAACTTTTAAAAATGTTTTAACTGGAAGGAGAAATAAGCAATAGCTCAAGCATTATAGTCACATCTACTGAAGACCAAAATTAAATTTATAATAAAGTTATCCAACAATCAATTGTATCAAACATATCTTTTTTGCTTATTACTTTTTATTAGTAATTAGTGATTACTAGTGGTCACCGTTTAAGAAAGTTTAGGAATAAACCTATAAAACTAACAAACAAATGAAGTTTGCACCTCAGTGATCGTGTCTCTTGCCCCACTACCTGGCAGTACTAACTGCCCCCATCGATTTCTATGATACTCTTTGTTTATTTCTATTAAACCACTTACTTTTATAAGATGTTGAGGACAATACTTCGTTTTTAAATTCCTGGAAATTACCATATAACTAATTTAATCAAAATTTTATTGACTGAATGGGAGAGCAAATAAGTATGATAATTCTAAATATTTTAATACAACATGACTTAAAAAGACAGGAATTGGTCAATTATGGATTTTTTAAATAAAATATCCTACTTTCCAAAGATCCAGTCAAAAAGTCACATCATTGTGTATTTCTATGGCTGAATATAAAAAAGGAAACTGTATAAAATTGTGTATTATTTAAAACTGTAATTGTGTACATTTCAAAAGAAGTAAAATGATGTTTACGTTGCTTGGTATATTTAGATAACTTAGAAACATTTTTCCTGTTTTTTAATTCCTTAGATACCAAGGAAAGTAGATATTCAAATAATCTTTTTCTCTTTCCTGTTAAGCAACAAATGAAGCAAATAATTGGAGGTTAATAGCTGTCTAAGGAGATTAAACAATTGCTTAGCTGAGCCTAAAAAGTACAACTTTGTTAGGACATAAAGATTCTGAGAAAACTTTTTTCCACAAATTAATTTTTTAGCTTCTCATGATATATTAGTTCTCTTTTTAAGTTTCTTAAAGCAGTGATTCCAGAATTTCATATAATGCATTATTTTACAAGAAAATTGTGTAAGTCAATACTGAAATCTGAGACAACTTTCCTAATCAAATTTAAGTACAGACCATACAGTTTAACCAAAAGGGAATGCTGGGTTCAATTTATCAACCCCCTACATCTATGAGTTTAATAACACAGCAATGGTTTTTACAATCCTATTTAATTTAAGAATCACTAATAAGGTTTCTAAAGGTTTCTGGATTAAAAATAAGGTAAGGTCTTAGGAAGTGAATTTGCTATTAGTCTTAAAGAATCGAATTTGTTTTCAGACTTCATCTCATACACAAATGCATTATGTAATCAAGGCAATGTTTGATATTAAGAGGTGACATATTTTGTACTAGATAACCTAGGTATTTTATGGATAGAAGAAATCATTTACATGTATAGGCTAAAAATAGAAATATTGCCTAAAATAATAAGACTTTACAAATCACAAAATATGTAACATAAATTAATAATCCTTTGAATAAAATTTGGCCTTCTAGTAAAATACGTGAACCATAGTTATTAGGACAGAAATCCATGTATTTAAAAATGTATATTGCTTAGGCCACATGCCTAACTCAGTGTATTTAAACCATCCAAGTTATGTTTACTATGTTCAAAAGCTCATTGATTTAGGATTCTGAAATAGTTTGGCAGATGAAAAAGGCTACATGCATGTAATACAAAATCTTTATTAAAATAATAAACAGTTCAGAATTCAAGAGTGATTTCTTTATCCAAAGGTGATTTTTAGAAGTTAGTATCTGATTGTGTCCTAAGATAATATTGATATTTAAATATCAATGCCTGGTAAAGGAGAAATTTAAATTTTCTGAGATAATATAAAAATGTACCTATTTCCATTAATGCCTTTGTTTCCTGTTATTAAAAAGGAATTTTTTAAAAAAGAACTACATTGATTTTATTGTATCTAGAATACTTTTGCCCTATCATCCTAAACTTTTGTTTGTAAGTGAATCTTCAAAGGCAATGTTGCTTGCTGGGGCCATTTTGCATGTAGAGATGTTTTATGCAAGAGTTCAGTGCAGAGGTTACAGTTGTGAAAAAAGGCGTGTGTCTACGTGCTCCTTCTCTTCTTACACCCCATCTACAAACAAGCACCATCTTATTCACATTGGCAGAATAGCACAAAGTCATTACTCTTTATTGAGACATCCCTGAAAGATACATCAAAGTTTTCTCTCCCATGCAAAGAGTAAAATTACCAATTAGAATACGGCATCATAAAAAGCACCCTAGAAAAAAACACTTATTTCTAAATATAAAAGAAAATCCTAAGAACAAAGGAGTCCAGAAAAGAATGTATACAGTGGCAGGTAAAGAGTTAGCTTCAAAAATTGAGTAAGGGAAATATTTGTTTTCTGCACCATGGTTTATTACACTAGAAATATGTTTTTTTTTCCTCTAGTGAATAGCATGCATCTTACAAAACCTGGAAAGAACAGTGTTAGTATCAGACTTACTGATCCAATCAAGAAGGCTTGAAATGAAACTCGAAGTGGAAGAGAAAAATGTGAATCAATAACATAGATCTTACAGAAGACAATAGGTTTGAAATGAAAATGAGACATAATAAAAAAAGGTCTAGAAATTATTTTGTGAAAACCATGACTTGAAATAATGCTTAGGCTTAGAATATAGAGTATACTAAATAAAACTCAAATAATAAAAATATTACACATACTCAGCTCATGAAATGTACTCTTTTAAAAAATCTGTATACAACACTGACAGATGAGTATAAGAATTGCCATAACTGTTTGTGCAAGGAGTGCCCTGCACAAGAGTACCTGGCCTGTGGAACAAGTGGGGGACATAATCCACTTCATACTCCAATTGCCTGACAGGTATAATCTTCAATTTACAGGATTAAAAACCCAGGCTTAGATACGCTCAGAAACATGCTCAAGGTTATGTAGCTATAAAAATATGAGGCCGTATTGGCTAGAATTGGAAGCCAAGTGTGTCTGGAATTCATTATTTTAAAAAAAACATAGAAAAGGGAAATTTATACATACATATGGAATCATATATAATTTATTCTAAAGAGGAAGAGTAGGAGAAAATTCACTAATTTTTCAAAAGGAACAATACAATGACTGAGAAATGTGTGTCACTGCATATCAGGGAGTTATACACCAGTTTTATGATAAAAAATATAAAAAATTGAATTTGGAGATGTTCATGTCAGGAAAGGAAAATAAAAGAAGACTTTGTCACTGGAAAATGGTGTAGCATTTCCTAGCAAAAAATATTACAGAGGATAGTCTGCTAATGAGTACAAGATACGGATGAGAAAGAGAAGGCTTAAATAACGGGATCTCTCTCGGGAGGAATTCTAACTCACTTAAATTTCGCTTATAGGTAAGGATTTTGATTTGCATCCACAACACAGATACTAAGTAGAAACAAAGTATTTGAGGTGCATAAAAGTAAAGGAAGAAGATGATGAGAAGGGTTGGGTAAATTCTATGAACTTAAAACACACAGCTAGTAATGGGAAGTTACCCAGAGACTCCAAGAAAACGTAACTGAGGAAGAAAGTAAGAAACCAAAGATACAATTATGACTCTATCTTTGCAAATAGACCTATAACCAGAAAATAGCACAATAATTACCTAAAGAAAACAATTAATTTTACAAATGAAAATTTAGTCATAGATTCTTACATTTTTACAAAGCATGTATAACAAAAAAAAGAATATGAATGATTAAACAATGTAGTAAGGAGTTTTAAAAAGTATGAGGTGTGTAAAGTCAAGAATCCTTATAGATACTCCAAATATGAAAGGTTATAAAATATTAGCTGTGCTAAGGAAAAAAGAAATAAGCCCACAAACTGAGGGAGAAAGAACTGCTAATTTGTTTTGTTGCTGCTATTGTTTCTATCTTCTCTGTTTAAGAAAATTAGCAAATTAGAATGGGTAGAACGATGTTAATATAGATTTCGGTTTTGCTCAGATTTACCTACAGTCCTTTTTCAATGAGGGATAACCAGAGAAACACTGTGAATGATCCACTATGGTCTGCTGTATCAGTAGCCTGTGTGCACTTACAGAAGAATCCAGTAATTATCAAAGGCCAGGGTGTTTTCACTAGGAAAAGCTCTTTCACTTTTTTGAGAATCTTAAACAGGGTGAATAAGAATATGCTACCTACAGTGTATCCTTTTTTTTTTTTTTTTTTTGGAATCGGAGT
The DNA here is from genome assembly GCF_029281585.2 of Gorilla gorilla gorilla. Lineage (NCBI taxonomy): Eukaryota > Metazoa > Chordata > Mammalia > Primates > Hominidae > Gorilla > Gorilla gorilla. The sequence continues at coordinate 63,874,647 of NC_073239.2, forward strand.
CTTTTTCTGTTGCCCAGAGCTGGAGTGCAGTGGCGCGATCTCGGCTCACTGCAAACTCCGCCTCCCAGGTTCACGCCATTCTCCTGCCTCAGCCTCCCCAGTAGCTGGGACTACAGGCGCCCGTCAACATGCCCGGCTAATATTTTTGTATTTTTAGGAGAGACGGGGTTTCACCGTGTTAGCCAGGATGGTCTCAATCTTCTGACCTCGTGATTCGCCCGCCTCGGCCTCCTAAAGTGCTGGGATTACAGGCGTGAGCCACCGCGCCCGGCCACAGTGTATCTTAATGTGAGTAATATGTCACAGAAGTATTTTATTGTAACCTTGTGAGCAAGATAAAAAACAATGGTTTTATGATAGAATAGCTGAATGAATCGTTGGAGGTTGATCAGTCTTACTCGATGAAAATTTTATCCTTTCTACCATCCCAATTCAAAAGATTTTTCTGTGATTTAGTTAAGGAAGTGGAACATGCACTTTGCCAATCTAGGGATAATACAAGGTTTTGGGAGAGAGCTAAAAGATTATGTGGTGATCAAATAAATCTTCAAAAATGTTTTGTTATGCTGAAAATCATCCAGATAATATGCTAACAAGAAACAATGTAAAGACCTCCACTTAAATTTCAAAAATATCATTTATACAAAGGATACGTGAATTTAACATTTTAACCCTTTGAAAAAGATACAGTTTTTTCCACATAACCCTTGATCTTCAGCTCCCTTAAGAAACTATCATACTTTAATTTCTTTTCATTTTACAAAAGTATTTCTATTTCTCAGACATATTAAATTAGCTTATGCAACATTCTGTATATGTCTTGAACCCCTAAAGCAAAAATATGTACAACTTCTGGCTTCTTAGGAAACAAGACAAATAGTTATGCAGCATAGGTGAGTGTGAGCACATCTGAAATAAGTTCCTTTTATGAAGTTATACCATGTAATTTATCTCTCATATCTAGTGATGAAGGATTTTAGAAGGCTCAAAGGCTGTCACTTTAGTATGTCTGCTGTCATAGTGAAAAATGTGTAATTTCAAAGATTTTTCAAGTAAGTCAGAACAGTTTATGTGGAGTAATATACATACGGTGAAAACATATCTATCTATCTATATACAGAAACACATATACATAAAATATATTTTGGAATTCATGCAAAACTCTTAGAAAAATGATAACAACAAGGTCTTCACAGAGGACCACAAAGAAAAAAGGACATCAGTTAGATTTCTCACCTGCCTGATGCCCAACCGGTATGCAACAATCCGATCCACTGCATCAGGATTCATCTGTGTCCACTGTAGACTGTAAGAATAAACACGGTGTCTGTTCTGCCATACTGGATTGTAGGTATCATAATAGAATTCTGGAGCATAGGCCTTTCCTGAAAACAGAAAGTGTGCTTAAATTTGAATGATGACATATTGTAGTGTAAGCATACTTATTCCCTTTGGCCCTTTTACCATTTCTACTATATTTTTCATTAGTAATTATAAAATCCAATCAATTTTCTGGATATGTTTTGAGAACAGATGTGAGATTTCCTGGTTGATTGGATGGGCAGTGTGAGAAAAGAAGGAAGAACACAAAGCATTTGGCCTAAGTGATTGGAGGAATGGGATTTTCATCAACCAAAATGGAAATCCATGGGAGGATGAAATCTGGAGAAAGAAGATCAAAGTCATTTTTAAGTAATTTGAGTGATCTAAATGGATACACCAAGTATGCAGTAGGATATAACTAGTCTGGAATACAAGAGAGATCAAGACTGGAGATATAATCTTGCTAACCATAGGCATGCAGATAGAATTTAAATTTAAAGCCAAGAGACGGATATCACCAAGGGAGTGTGAGTAGATAGAGAAGGTGAAAGTCTGACACTGGGGCAATCCAAGGTTAGGAGTTATGGGAGGAGATAAAAACCACACCGAAGCCTGAGAGGGAACAACCATAAATTTGGGGAAAACTAAAAATGTGGTATCCTAGAGGTCAAAAGAGGTATTTCGGGAAGTGAGTGATCCACTGTGTAGAAAACAATTAGTGGAAATGAAAATTTGTGTTTGTATTACCTGCAGCTTTCATCAGTAAAGTGAACTTAATAAAACTTAAAACAATTAATTAATAAAAGATCTGGTCAATATTTAGCTTATATTTAGATTTTTAAAGAAATGTGAATTACATATAGTGTATATACCACATACAAACCATCTCAGTTTTTCTTAATTGCCAAAATGAAAAGTTTACACACCATTTGGAATTATAGATCCAACTTCCCAATATTCTGAAGTATAATTTTTTCTATTACAAATAACATATTTAATAATACAACAATATTTAATGAGAACCTATTCAATGCAAAATATTGTCCTACGTATTAAGAACACAATGAATCAGGTATGGCCTCCTCATTCATGGAAATTAATTACATTTTTTTTCCAGACTTTTCATGTAGCTTCACAATCTTAATAAGTTAAAAGCTGTATTTTTATCATCACTCATTTAACATCTTTTCTTTTTTTTTTTTCTTTTAATTAGATTAGGCCAGCTGTAGGGCTCGTGCCTGTAATCCCAACACTTTGGGCAGCAAAGGTGCTCGGATCTCTTGAACCTAGTTGTTAAAGACCCACCAACCTGAGCAACATAGCAAAATAATGTCTCTACCACAAAAAAAAAAAAAAAAAAAAAAAGAGCCAGGTGTGGTGGAGTGTACCTATGGTCTCAGCTACTCGGGAAGACCTACTTGCTGTGGTGGGAGGATCACCTGAGCCTAGGGAGGCAGAGGTTGCAGTGAGCCAAGATTGTGCCACTGCACTCCAGCCTGGGGGACAGAGCCAGGCTCTGTCAAAAAAAAAAAAAAAAAAAAGAAAAAAAAGAAAAGTCTCAAATGAGAGGAAAACAACATACTGAGTGAAGGAATCAACAAGCAGAACATTCTTGATAATTTGTATTTGAAACAAAATTTTTCAAAATGAAATAAAGGAGGTGAATTTAGTAGTAGCTGAGTTAGACAGCTAGAGGTTTTAATTAAAAATACACATCCAATACCTACAAATTTACTAAAGAAGTAATGAGCTGCTTAGATGAGTAACATAAACCTAGAGTGTTTTCATTACAGAGTAGTATCTAGATTGAATTGGGGAGGTAAAAGTCTAGTGTTTCTTTTCTATGAGGACTGAGGGGTTGCTTCTGTTATTTAATCAAGGAAGAAACCTAAGGGTGATTGATTCAGTTCTAAGTAGCCCCTTCTTAATAAAATAAACAATTCATTCAAAGAGAATCAAGAAGAGAATACAGGGACAACTAGGGTTTTTTTTTTAGTATGGATAAAAAGGCGAGGGGGGGCAAACAGAATTTTTAGGAGTTGAAATAGATCACAGAAAAAATCAGAATAAATGTTAACAGACACACGAAATAAGATGAATACCAGTGATTTCCGAATAAAATGGTAAATATTTTGACTTAGAAATGTTCTACCAATGACCTTTGAATATGGAATGGCCTACCTCAGTAGACTATAAATTTCCCTTTATTTGAGGTATTTAGTCAACACTTAAACAGCCATTTAGCAGGACTGAGATGGGTAGCTGCCCACAAGATGGTCATTTAAAATAACTTTCAGTCCCGAAACTGATCTGTGTAGGCTGCTATAAAACATTCGCCTGTCAAACTGGATTTGATATGTTAACTAATTTTAGATTAAATATGGTTTAAATACGGAGGAACTGGCACTTCAAAATTATCTCATAACATTAAAAAAGTTCCTCTTGAAAGGCCATATTTATTAAAAAGAATAAGGTCTTTCCAAATATAGTATTCATAAGGATGAATTCATCTCTAAGGTGGTGACCAGGAATCCAGACATTCTCAAATACCCTAGGTTATTCTGATGCAAAGAAATACAGACCTTACAATTTGGAATGCTTTAAAGAGGCTGAAATTTCTCTCTGAAATTACCTCCAAGTCTATATAACAAAAGATGTAAAAACTTATCCTAAAGTCATAAGAAACATCTCTTTGGTCTTCTTCCTCCTCTGAGACTGGCAGCAGCATGCCTGATCCAACAGTCAGGATCTCTCTGGGGCAAGACTGAGAGACATCAGATAATGCGGATGGAGCGAAGTAGGATAGAATAATAACAGGAAATATTTGAAGCATTTCAGGAAGTAGCTATCTTATTATAGTTGACTTTTGTTGACTACCACGAGGATAACTGGCTGCATGCCATGAATACAAATTGCCATTATTCTAGGAACATTATTTATCTAAATGAACACTTTTGAAGTTACTGAAATACTTTTACCCTGAAGTTAAAAAACAGATCCTCATGATCTTGTGAGTAATATGAATTTGTTTACCAAGATCCATTTTCAAGGTAGTAAAAAATTAAGCTCCAATCTAACCCATTAAAATATTACAAATAGATCAAATTTCACTATAAAATGTTATCTTTATATTTAATTGCAGGCTCTCACAAAGACTTTCCAATGTATTTTTTTAAATGCTTTATCTGCATTGGGTAAATCACAGGTAATATTTTTTCATGGAGCATTAGATTAGAAAATACTTTAGAGATTATTTCAAAATCTCATATTATAGATAAATAAATGAAGGTGCAGAATGGAGATGGGGATAACATATGAAAGGTTATACAAATAAATAATCAAATACAGTAAGATCCGTTACATTTTTTTACTTAGAATCATGAGATTAGAAAATAAAGGTTTTTTTAGTTGAATAATCATATTACTTGGAATTAAAGGTAAAAAACGTTTTTAGATGGTGCATAAATAGTAATGATTAGTAATAAGTAATTGCTAATCAGAATTAGCAATTCTGATTAAATTGTTGTTACGATTAAATATAGGCATGCTTACTTACGCCTCACAGCATACTTTCTACTGAGCCTACTGTGGAAAAGCTTTAAAAAGGAAAAATGCTTCCTGATTTTATTGGAAAAGGGCATCTTAAATTTTTTGAAACGAGACACACTTAATTTTCTCCTCTAATTTCAGAGCCAATTATACTTTATGCTTATATATTCATTCATAAGAAAGACACAGTAAAACCAAAGAAATATCCTTATAATAATCTTGGGCTTTGACATCCAAACATGACATCTACTGGTTGAACAGGGAAAGAATTCATAAATATATATATTTTTAATGCCTCAGGCATTTTAATTCTTCCAATAAGCATACCAAGAAAATTTTCTTACTCTGTCACATTCTAGTTTTATTCTTATACAATGTTGTTCCAATCTAACTTTTCACATCCTAGTTTTATTCTTATACAATGTTGTTCTGATCTAAATATTTTCAGATTAACTGACCTAGAACTATATTCATTAACTGAACTGGGAGGTAAATTTTGGAATCATCATGTATGATTATATATAAATCTTGGATTTAAAAAATGTCCCTAAAATATCTATATAGAAAAAATTTGTTTTTGAAAATTTTTATAGATTTATATAGGAATACTGGTATTTCATTTTGCAAAATGGTTTTGAAAAATGATTACATTGAGATTGCAAAATATAATTTTATGCATAGAGTTCAAACATAAATTAAAAACAATTATTATTCCCACTATGAACACTTAAAATGTGCTCGGATAAAGGAACTGATTTCAGTAAAGTCAATACAGATTTTGAAATAAAAACAAAAGAAGGTATATAATAGTGATCAAGACCACACATATCTTGCTTTTGAAAATAATTCACATTTTGGAAAATAGACTGTATGAATATAAACTTAAAAGAATTACACAGGTTTATAGGACATGTTTGCAAATTTAGGGATATCTATTAATTTTTCACTTTGTAAAGCAGACAATACATAGCTAATACATATTGCTTTCCTACGAGGTGCTGAGAAAATCTAGATAAATAAAATGAGCCCATTTTATTATCAGATTGCACAATCTCAGAAAAAAAAAACTCATACAGACAACAAATTCTGATACAGTTGGTGGCGTAATTGACTCAAAACAAGAACAAATTTCTATCTTTCACCTAGAAATGCTAGATGAAATTATGCCAAACCTCTTTTTATATGTATGTTTGCAAGCAAGAAAAAGAAGTCTCTAGGGATCAAAAAACACCGCTGAAAACAAGCCATTTAATAAGAGTTTGGGGAGAAAAATAGAGTGCTGTTGGTCTTTTTTACCACTGGGAGATGGATTTTCAGGCCCATGGGAGATAAGGTTAATAGACTACTGCAAGAAGAGAAGTTGGTAATGAGGCCACCACCTATGACTAAAATCTAGAAAAGTTATAGTTTCAGACATAGGATATTCTAGAAAACATTTGACTCTCACCAGTATAGGAAGATGACAAAAATATTTATGTTACCATAAAATTTTTTTGACTTTTGATACTGCTGGAGTGCTTGAAAAGAGCCAATGCCAAACTGATCTTGAAAGACATGCTGTCAACTTAAAGTGCAGAGAATTCCTCTAAATCCCAATGATTATAAATTCACAAACATTTTGAATACACAAATACACAAGAAAACATTCCACTGTGAGAGACTAACAAGGTAAATAAATAGTAAGATTAGACTTCAGAATATAGAAAAATAAAATAGAATTTAGGCTGGGCACAGAGGCTCACGCCTGTAATCCTAGCACTTTGGGAGGTCAAGGTGGGAGGATCACTTGAGGTCAGGAGTTCAAGACCAGCCTGGCAAACATGTTGAAACCCCATCTCTACTAAAAATACAAAAATCAACTGGGAGTGGTGGCAGGCACCAGTAATCCCAGCTATTCGGGAGGCTGAGGCAGGGGAATCACTTGAATACGGGAGGCAGAGGTTGTAGTGAGCCAAGATTGCCCAACTACACTCCAGCCTGGAAGACAAAGCAAGACTCTACCTCAAAAAAAAAAAAAAAAAAAGAAAATAGAATTTATAAGTATACTTAATAAGACTGAAGTCATACAATAGAAAAATATAAACGAACACCATGGAACAGTCTATGAAAGAATAATTGATACTGTCTACTGGGACCAAGGAAAGGCTTCACAAGAGGAATGTCTGGCATTTTAACTGATCTTAAAGAAGAAAAAATCAAATCTCTCAGACAGAAAAGGTTGGTTCATGAAGGGATAAAAAAACAGAAGAAATAAAGCATGTCCTTAGGTGGAGAAAAATGAATATGTTATAGATACTTTAGAAACTACTGTAGGATATGGTACTGTTATAACATTCAGTGCCCACCTTTCCTACCAAACTGTGCACTTCTCAAGAACAGGGATGATATCATCAGCTCTCACCACAATGGCTGACGTAATCCATGTGCTTGCAGAATACAGGAAAAATATGTCAGTGCTAACCTGTGAAGCATCTTAGTGATATAAGATGTTGAATATTTACTCTAAAATCCAGTTATTCTGAAATGATTTTAACCAGTCCTCATGTAAATGGGAGAAAAGATTTTATAGTGAATCCACTGATTTTCATTTTTTTAGTGTGAAAAGAACTGAGTGATGGCAAATAATTGGATAGGAACCAAATAATTTAAATGGTGGTAAGGAAAGAATTTCACAAAAGACACACTTGCAAAGTATCAAAAATAATGAAACCTAATTTAAAGCTTCTCATTTAAAACCTAATTTAAATGTATACTGAAATCCAAGGTGAACTTAAACGCCAATGATGCACTGATTTGAAAAAAAGAAAAAGCCTTCTAAAAATCAGAAATCACAGCTCTAGAAGCTAATCAATATAGCCAAACGATTTGAGAATCAAAGTCATATAGTGTTCACACACATAGACTGGCTAAGGCGGTGGGTTATGTGTTGAAATGTTAGGTAAAATATACAATAAAAATATATGCAGCTCTCTGTCATTCCTCCATAGGACAAAACAGAACATGCAATTATTGGAACCAAAATTACATTATCTTCAAATTAATGAATGTTGAGTAATATTAATTAGAAAAGAAGAGAGAAAAAAATGTTGCTACAGAAACAGGCATTTTTCTAAATGTTTAATCAGGGAAATGATATAAATTTATTTTATGTTTAACAACAATAACTGCTGGGAAAGAAGCTAATGGATTGAATGAGTGAGAAACCTTAGGCAGGAAACTAGTAAAAAAATACTGCCTATATAAAAAAAAAAGACATGTGATTTGAGAAAAGAAGAAAAGCTGATGAATTCAAAAGTGATTGCGCATACTGCTGATCAACATGTGTCTTCTGACCGGATCCTGAGCGTAGACTCCTAAATTTTCAGTCTTGAGAGAAGAATGGTCACTAGCGTCTCTAACTGAGAGGGAAAATGACTGTGAGTATCTCATCCTGGAAAAGGAGTCAAAAATTTCATTACCTCTTGAGATTCTGTCCTTTTGAAGGCTTATTGTTTTAGATTCAAAGCCATATAAAAGTACGTGTCATGAAATTGGGAGCATAAAGAATACTTCGAGGAAAATAAGATTTAATTCTGTCAAGTCAAAAGAAAATTTTAAAAAATAGCAATATACTCATCGCTGTTATCTATATTTGGCATTTATTTATAGGGTATTTAATATTAGGTCTTATCATATTAAAAGTAAGTAATACAGGAATTATTACCAATTTGATGGGTTCTACCTATTTCATTGGCTTGAAAGATACTAAATTAATATGAAGAGGGAATTTAAAAATGTTAAACATACAAGCAGTACTTAACAAATTAAACAATTGTATTTGATTTTAAAACCATATCTTGGAATTAAGATGAATGTCATAGCAGCAATAAAACTCAATGTCATTAATAGTTTGTTCAACAGTGATAACTTGTCAATATGTATGCAGGAAATAAAAACATAACAACTAGTTAATACGACAGTGAAGTCAATGACAACATCTCTCAGTTGAAGATTCACTTTTAAAATGAATGCAAGATGTGTGTAACAATTTATAATCCAACTAAATCATTTAGGTAAAGCGCCTTTGTACTTGAGACAGAGAAGTGTTTATCAAAACTATGTCTTCCCATTTAGTAACAGCAAATATATTTTTCAATGACTAGTCATTATCACAACATTATTTTTAAATTGCAATATAGCTGGTGTATTCATCCCTTACTTGAATTCATTTTCTTCTGCTCGAGGCAGAGCTGTACACATCACATTAAGGCAGACTACCCTGCGACCACACTTCAGCACTCAAGAGCTTCCTAAGAATTTATAGCCCTGGAAAGCAGGTTTACTGATTAGTTAAATAATAAAACTATTGATATATTGTCAGTCTTTACAAATCACTGGGATCTTTAAAGAAAGCCTTTAAATCTGCTCGGGCATAAGGTACAATTGCTTTGGTTACAATATTATGATTTCTCTTGTAGGTTATGCCTCTTCGAAATAAATCTGCTGAAAAAATAAATGTCTCATTTCCCAGAAATGATTTTATTTAAAACATTCTGTATCAAGTTAGTCTTCCTATTATTAATCTGGAAAACTTGTTTATGAAAATCAATTTTAGCATTATTTAAAAAAAATCAGTCACAAAAACAATACATTCAGCCAATATATGAATTTATGAACTGATAAATTTGTAATAATATGTCTAAAGCATTTTTATGATGAACATATACCAAGAGAAACTGGGAACAAGCTTTATGGAATTTATGGCTAAATTCACTTATAAAAGGAAGTCTTGCCCACTCATTTTTTTTCTGATTCCTCTCTTGCATTTACAGATTCATCTTTTAGATTGCCTCTTCTTTGTAACTATTAGAGTTTATTCTAATATCATTGAATCTCACTCTTATCACTTCACACCAACAAAAGCTTTGTAACTCAGTATTTATTGAATAAATCAATCAATGAACTTTCCACATGATTTCACTTCTCCTATCCACTTTCTAGTGACTCAGCATGCCAATAACTGAATGTTTCTAAAGCCCCAGTTTCATCTTCACACACCTCGATCTCATAAACTAAAATACTTTCCTCCTGCAGTTCCTCTCTGCTTTCCAATTGTTATCTATCTTTTAATACCAAAATCACGACTATCCTTCCTTCCTTTAGTAACTCGTTGTTCTATGATAATTATTTACATCATAGTACTTAGCATTTAATTACAAAAACATATCATAATTTTATCCCAATACGTAAGAATTCTCGAAAATGTTCTCTATAAAATCATTTTTATTTCTTGTTGAGGTCGTTTCCCAGATTTAGACATAATATAGTTGAAGCCAGTAGAGGGTACTGAACAATACAAAGCAACCACACTATTTAAAATGTAAAAATCATTCTTAGCTCATGGGCCATATACACATAGTTGGCCAGCTGAATTTGACTCTGGGGTCACATGATTGCTAAACTCTGTTCTAAATTATTTCAGGATGTTACAGTTTGCAATGTATTGTTACTGGGTTCTTATCTGAGAGTTCAGAATATGCTAAGTTTACATCTAAAAAGTGTCTTTCTTAGGCTTGACCTGTCTGACGAATTGTTATTTTAAACAAATATGCCATTTATATATGTATGAACCATAGCTTTGGTGAAGAGTGAAAGTTAGCCACATAGAATCTCTAACTAGCAAAGTATAAAACTTGAAAGACCCCAAGCCTAGATTCCCTGTGCTAATTTGAATGATGTATATTTAACATTTATGTTACATCAAACCCCTAAAAAAGGAAAATGAATATTAGGAAGTTACATCTGATAGATTTGGTACCTCCTAAATATGAATACTGGGTCTGTGGAATTACTTGCTTGGAAACTTTGCTAATTATTCCTCAAGGTGAAGGTTATGAAAGGCCTATGATTTATGTGATCTGGTTTTGACAACAGAATTTATTTGGTAGGGCAAATGTATATATATCAAGTATATATACGTGTGTGTGTGTGTGTGTGTGTGTGTGTGTGTATATATATATATATATTTTTTTTTTTTTTTGAGATGGACTCTCACTCTGTCTCCCAGGCCGGAGTGCAATGGTGCGATCTTAGCTCACTGCAACATCCACCTTCCAGATTCAAGTGATTTTCCTACTTCAGCCTCCAGAGTAGCTGGGATTACACATCCATCTAATTTTTGTATTTTTAGTAGAGACAGGTTTTTGCCACGTTGGCCAGGCTGGTCTGGAACTCCTGACCTCAGGTGATCCACCCTCCTTAGCCTCCCAAAGTGTTGGGATTACAAGCATGAGCCACTGCGCCCGGCCCATGATTATATAATTTGAGAGGGTGACAAATGCAAAAGTTACCTAATCATGCAATGAGTTGACAGGTTATTTGTGCTCCTATTTTTATTATTTTCGGAATTGACCATGTCATTCCAATTGTAAGTATTAATTTACAACTGAAAACTATTTATTTCATGAGTATGCAACACCCAAAGAAGAAAAAAAAAAAACTGAAAAGATTGAGAAGTTCAATATTTCTAACATGTAATACCCAAATGTTGGCAAAAGTTTAATAAGTTTAACAAAGTTTAATAAAGTTTAACAGAATTTGTCTCCCACAGATAGATAATTAAAACTTAGTCCCAATTGCACTTTGTAGATGCAGTACAAGCAATACTTTTTAAAAGTTCTCTAGAACAAATTAAAAGAGATTTAAGATGTCATCAGCATATTTTTTTTAAAAGCCAAATTACTCTCATATCCTTTTTGGTATTCTATGCATTATTCTTTCATATACCAACATCAGTTAAAAAAAACAAACTTTGGTAAATAAAAACAGTAATATTTAGAATATTTAATGGACTTTTTAAAAATCACAAACTTAAAAACCCTTAGAAGAAAACTTCAGCTAAAATAAGTGCTTATTTTCCTTGCTTAAATAATCTTATATAAGACCGGTTTAATGACAAATAATGACTAAGAAGATTCTATTTATCACATGTACTTGAAATGAGAAAGAGTTAATCACTCTGGCAAATCTTTTCTTTCCTTAGGATTATTCATAAAATCCCTATCCTTATAACTACCTTCATTTTGATAAAGCGACTGCTGTTACTAAATACAATACCTCCATGAAATGACCACATTATATTTGATCACCCTTTCAATAGTTAATTCTCTTAATTTATCTTCCTGTTTTTTAAATAAATTATAAGCTCCAGATGGCAAATATCTCTTCTTCATATATTGTCCCATCGGTTGAGGATCTGAAAGGAAATCACTTGTACTTAAAATAAAACTCTTTTTAAAAATCTCAAAATCTGGGCCAGGCGCAGTGGCTCACGCCTGTAATCCCAATGCTTTGGGAGGCCGAGGCGGGTGGATCACGAGGTCAAGAGTTCAAGACCAGCCTGACTAACATGGTGAAACATCGTCTCTACTAAAAATACAAAAATTAGCAGGGCATGGTGGCACGCACCTGTAATCCCAGCTAATCAGCAGGCTAGGGCAGGAGAATCGCTTGAACCAGGGAGGGAGGAGGTGGTTACAGTGAGCCAAGATCACGCCACTACACTCCAGCATGGGTGACAGAGTGAGACTACATCTCAAAAAAAAAAAAAAAAAAACTCAAAATCTCTTTATTGAGATAGTCTTTTGCAGCTGGTAGGAAAGAAGGAGTAATTCAGGTACTTACTTCTTACAGAGTTGTTATCAGAAATATGTTAAATTTTGTCAATTGAAAGAATATTTTTAAATTTGTTAATATTATCAGGGAAAATATCTCCCCTGAATAAAGCACTCAAATATGTACCACGTTTTTCAGTAGAACTTTGGAGGACAATTTCTTTTATAATTTTCAGTTATAATTTAGAAAAAAATGTGTTTCATTCCAATTGCTTTTAGTTTATTTTTGCTTTTTTTTTTTTTTTTTTTGAGATGGAGTCTAGCTCTGTCACCCAGGCTGGAGTGCAGTAGTGCCATCTCAACTCACTGCAACCTCTGCCTCCTGGGTTCCAGTGATTCTCCTGTCTCAGCCTCCTGAGCAGCGGGGACTAGAGGCATGAGCCACCACACTCAGCTAATTTTTGTATTTTTAGTAGAGACGGGGTTTCGCCATGTTGGCCAGGTTGGTCTTGAACTCCTGACCTCAGGTGATCCACCAGCCTCGGCCTCCCAAAGAGTTGAGATTACAGGCATGAGCCACCACACCCAGCCTACTTTTGTTATTATAATTGAGAAATGTAATCAATTTAATTGTAGTCATATGAATAAAAACATTTTTAAATTTTTCATTAAATTTTTAAGTAAATAAAAATGACTGTAGTAATCCATAGAATATCAAAAAATATCGATGGAATAACAATAAGTAATATAGAGCAAAATGGAATAATGTGTGTGTACATAACCCATAATTCGACAAATTCCAATTAAGCTTTATGTTTTTGACAGTACTCAATCTTCAGAGATGCATTTAAAGAAAATGCCATATAGCAGGATTCTCATGATATACAGTTCATTTCCTTTATTAATATGTGTTAGCATAAAGAACGATAGCTATGAAGTAATTAAAATTATGGCAACTTCAATTTTCTTTTCCTAATTAAAAAAAAAGAAAGGAAGATCTTTAGACTTGTATGAAAACTTGTAACTTAGTCTTTTTATAATTTGCTTCAATAATTTAAGTTCACATGAATATAATATTACATTATATAAACTAATTTCCTTTAGATACTTTTTAAATGTTTAGATATTCACAGAATGTATGTTTATAAAAATATATACTTGAAAAGTTATTTAAGTATAATGAGTTAAAATGATCTAAATTTAAAAATCATTTTTCTTCAATATTTTAAATATAGGATGAACACAAATCTAGTTTTATAACCTTTCCTAAAATCATCTTCCTGTATTAATACTTTATAACCACTAGAAAGGCAAAGATCATTAAGATAAGGCCCACGATGATGCCCTCCAGGCTTACTGCTAAGAATTAGAAACTAGAAAAATGATGATCAGATCCCCAGACTGTATAATTCACCAAGAATCCTGCCATTGGTTATTAGGAAACAAGTCACTCAGACTGAAATAGGTGGGCAAACTACTTGGGTTTTCAGAAATAACATGGTTTAGTAATTACTTCATCCTTACAAAATCATGTCTTTTTTTTTTGAAATTAAACTCTCTTTATCTGCAAATGACATGATTATCAGCACAGATAATCACGAGAAATATATAAAAAGATTTCTAGAACTAATAAGTTAGTTCAGTAAGGTTGTAAGCAATAAGACAAACAAAGGAAAATCAATTGTATTTGAATGTATCAACAATAAACATGTGGACGTTAAAATTAACAATACAATATAATTTATGTTTAAAAATATAAAATGCTTAGGCATAAATCTAACAAAACCCCCACAGTACTTGTAGGTGAAAACATATCTGTTTTACCAAACCATCAAATGTTCACTCCACACATACTCCACATCAGTTGAATGCTAACCTGATATATTTCCCATTGTAAAATTTCTCCCCCAGTTTAAGACACGTTCCAGAAAAGTTCATGTCATTTGAGTAGAGTTCTGTCATAGAAAATCAAGAGACTTTACTCACAAAATTAATTAATAAATATAGGTAATCAGCAAAATAATAATAGCAATAGATTGATTTCATTACTAGCAAGAAGTCTTTAAAAAATTTTTTTTTGGTTCTCAAAATGACAAGTACTTTATGAATTGGGCTAAAATAAAAAGACATATCTGAAGATCCAAAAGGATCATAATACACAAATTATTATTTTTAAAATTATCTGATTAGTCTATATAAAATACCTATCAGAACACTGGGCAAAATATAAGTGTTTAATAAATGTTAATCTCCCACTACGCTTCCCTTGCCACCCCAACAACAAAAGAAAATCAAATCAAATAACATTCTTTAGGAAGATTTCCATAAGTTAATTTGATTATTGTTAACATATACAGGAATTTGAGGGAATTTGAAAATTAATTAGACAATTTTAAATGAGTTTGCATTTATTTTCTTGAAACTTTAATGAGGCATTATTTCAACACAATTGTGTCACCCATGGCTTCTTTTTGACATTGTCCTACAGAACTATACAAAGTTCTACTGGTTTATGTAACAGATATATATATATATATATATATACTTTTCTTGGGCAATATAAAATAAATTCCTGCATTGAACAGATAAATACTGTTTCAACTTAAATGAATAACTCCTTGACTCTGAAATCCTGGATACACTTTGCAAAAAAATGATGAAAAATATGAGTAATACATGTCAAATTTTTTCTCAAAATAAGTTTAGTTAAGAATCTTGCTCAAAAATTCAAAAAGATTCTTTAAATTTGATGAAACGATAGTTTTTCCACTTGGCATGCAAGTAGGAAATTGCCTAGGACTTAAAAAATGTTGGGAAATAAAAACTATATTTTCATTTATGTTATACTTGGAATCTTCAAATTCTCTATCCTCTTGTTTGTCTGTTATAGAGATTTCCAAGGGGCCTTCATTCACCACTACTCTAGCAAGTATTTAAGACACATACCAGAATTATGGTCCTGCACTGCTGTTTATAAATTATTCTTTTATAATTTACAACTAAAAACATGGACTTATGGAGCAAGAAAAACCTTGATAAATGAAAATGGTATCTCAGTTTTATATAGGAATTTACAGCTCACAAAGAACTTTCACAAATATTAACTTAGTTCAGTCTTCACAGAGCTGAGGGAGGTCAAATACACAGAGGCATATTTCTTGGCTTGAACTGCAAATCTTAAAAGTTAATAAGACTATCATAATTACTGAACTGACGCGTACTACTGTCCTTGTCTGGTCTGCAGATCTTACCTCAAAAAGATCCAAATGGATATTTTGTCAGAAGGAAGAGAAGTTGCATAATTCACCTAAACATACAAAGAAAGCTGGCATTCAAACTGAGAGGTTCTGAGTCTACCTTCCTTAAGGTATATTATATTAGGAATGTTATGGTAAAATGAAACAATCAGAAATCCCTCCTTATGGAAATATTACAGGAAATGCTGTAAGAACGCAGAAAGAACACAAACCTACTTTTGCTTAATTTTATATTTAAAAAATCATTTCATTAATGACACATGGTGTATGTCAATTGTCATTACTACTTTTTTGTCAGTGGGTGAGGAAAGCACAAGGTCAAAATAGCTATGACATGCTGCATTTGGCTTTTGTCACAGTTAAGGCTCTGGGTCAATTTTGTGATTCTCTTTTGCTTGTACATAATACTCTGCAAACTACTGCTTCAAGAGTTATGCCACTTCATCTCCAGGTGGATAGTGTCAGAATTTAAAAAAAAAGAGTTATGCCACTTATTTCAAATCTCACAACCATATGTTTTACTGAACCAACTGTAGAGTATGTGAATTGGTGGCATGGAGAGCACAGATATTATCAGGAGTGCAGAAGAAATTCCACGGATGTTATTTAATGAGATGGAAGCAGAAAATGATTAATGTACATTATGCCCAATTCCTGAGATCAGCACAAGTCACCCATTTTGTAGTGAGTGCACCTTTGTTACAAATCTCCCATGTTATAGGCACCGTGAGCACACTTTAATTCTCTTACCAATCCAGCTCACCCTACATATCCCACACCTAAGAAATACTACTTGATTCTCTGCTGAAGACTCAATCCCTAAAGTATCTAGTCAATCATATAGAAACTCAATTGCTTATTTGCATGTGGGCCATAAAAGAAACATAAATGTTATCTGTACTCCTCCTAAATACACAAGATATACAAAAGCATTTATAAGCCAATATGTAAAATAACCCAAAACTGTGATTATTTAGTAGAACCCACATTCTTACAAGCCCCAAAACCTTTTCCTGGCTCTTTCTGGGAATCCCCAAGAGATTTCTCACATGTAATCACAAAGCCACTTAACATCAGGTTTTCCTGCCCTTCCTTTCTTGCTCCATCTTCCACCAGTCCATGATAAATGCCCACAAAGCTAGCTAGACAAAGCTAACCACTGCCTTCACCTTCACCATCGCCACCACTACCAGGTATTCTATCTCCAGAGGCTTCCAACACTTCCTTGAGTGTGGAATGCGGGGATCAGTTTGGCAGAAAGTGTTTGGGTTGACATGGAGAGTTGGGAGAAGTTGCGACACTTCCATTTTACTTGACAGAACTGATTTATTCAGTAGGCACAGGAGTCACAGCACCTAGGACCTATGATAATTCAGAGGTCCAAGAAAATGTTTTAAATTTAATTCATTTTAAAATTGGAAGAAAAATGAACATAATAATACTAAATAAATAATAACAATAATAATTGGGATTGTGGATCCTATTTATATAAATACAGTCATAAATATACAATTTTAAATTTTGATGTATTACTTACCTTATTTTTTAATGAAGGAAGTGGTCCAGAAAGACAAAGGTGCCTATGGTTAAAAGTCATAATTTGTCCCTGCCAGTCAGTCACTTGAGCTCCTGTTCATGTCTACAATTTCGTTCTTGAAAAGTTCTGTCAACTTCTGACAACAGCCCACAAGATAGGGGCAAACCAGAAGCAAAGGGACAATCAGAGAACAGATATACACCTTTCCCTTACATCATCTTTGCTCTTCTGCTGGGCCTTCTCTTCTCCCATGAGGAACTGCTATTTTTCACCTCCCATTATTAAATAAAATATCTTTATTTATGGGAATGGTGGTCCATGTATATTGGTACATGTAGGGAGATGTTATATGAATTTGAATTGTATAAGTAAAATAATATGTGAAAAAATACCAACATACAAAATCTGAAATAGCCTATATAACCAAACAAGGGAAAAATCTCACTTACAATATATTAGAAATTTAATTTATTTTTGTTCATCTCTGTAATATCAGATATTGAAGGACTTTTCTCTTCCTGTCATATACTGTGGTATGGATAGCTTCTCAAATATCACATCAACAGGATAAAGGACAAAAACCATATGATCATCTCAATAGACACAGAAGAAGCATTTGATAAAATTGAACATTGCTTCATAAAAAAAAAAAAAAACAAAAGCTCTCAATAAATTAGGTATAGAAGGCCCATAACACAAGGAATTTCAACACAATAATGTCTATATAGGACAAACCCACAGCTAACATCATACTGAATGAAGAAAAGCTAAACATGTTTTTTCAAAGAACTGGAACAAGACAAGGATGCCCACTCTTACCACTCTTATTCAACGCAGTACTAGATGTCCTAGCCAGAGCAATTAGGCAAGAGAAAAAAGTAAAAGACATCCAAATTGGAAAAGAGGTCAAATTGTCCCTGTTTGCTGATGGCATACTTTTATATGCAGAAAAACCTAAAGACTCTACCAAAAAAACTCTTAGAACTGAAAAATAAATTTAATAAAGTTGCAGGACACAATATCAGCATACACAAATCAGTAGCATTTACATATGCCTGGAATGAACAGTCTGAAAAAGAAATAAAGCAAACAATGCCATTTACAACAGGCACACCACTCCCCCCACCCCCCCAACACAAATACCTGAAACAAATTTAACAAAGGAAGTAAAAGATCTTATAAGGAAAACTATAAAATACTGGTTAAAAAAAAATTGAGGAAGACACCAAGAAGTGGAAAGACATCCCATGTTAATGGTCTGGAAGAATACTGTTACAATGACCACACACAAAAGCAATATATAGATTCAATGCAATTGCTGTCAATTACTAATCAAAGTACCAATGACATTCTTCACAGAAATAGAAAAAAAATCCTAAAATTTGCATGGAACCACAAAAGATTCTAAATAGCCAAAACAATCTTGAGCAAAAGAAACAAAGCTGAAGGCGTTATACTACCAATTTCAAAATATACTACAAAGCCATAATAACCAAAACAGTATGGTGCTGGCACATAGACGAATGGAATAGAATACAGAACCCTGAAATTAATTGACATTTTCACAGCAAACTGATTTTTGACAAACGTGCCAAGAACATTCCTTTGGGAAAGGACAGTCTGTTCAATAATGATGCTAGGAAAACTAGATATCCATATGCAGAAGAATGAAACTAGACATCTATCTCTTACTCTATATAAAAATTAATTCCAAACAGATTAAAGGCTTAAATGTAAGATCTGGAATTATAAAACTATTAGAAGAAAACATAGGGGAAATGCTTCAGAACACTGGGCTGAGAAAAGATTTTATGAATAAGACTTCAAAAACACAGGCAACAAAAGCAATAATAAACAAATGGGATTACATTAAACCAAAAAGCTTGTGAACATCAAAAGAAGCAATCAAGAGGCTGAAAAGACAATGCAGAATGGCAGAAAATATTTGCAAACTATTCATATTACAGGGAATTACTATCCAGAAAATACAATGATCTCAAACATCTCTAGCACAAAAATAAACAATCTATTTTTTTAAATGGGCTAATGATCTGAATAGACATTTATCAAAAGAAGACATATAAATGGCCAAAAAATATTTGAAAAAATGCTCAACATCACTAATCATCAGGGAAATGCAAATCAGAACCACAGTAAGATATCATCCGGCTGGGCATGGTGGCTCACGCCTGTAATCCCAGCACTTTGGGAGGCCTAGGTGGGTGGATCACTTGAGGTCAGGAGTTCAAGACCAGCCTGACCAACATGGTAAAACCCCTTCTCTACTAAAAATACAAAAATTAGCTGGGTGTGGTGGTGGGAGCCTATAATCCCAGCTACTCGGGAGGGCTGAGGCAGAAGAATCACCTAAACCCTGGAGGTGGAGGTTGCAGTGAGCCAAGATCATGCCATTGTACTCCAGCTTGGGCAACAAGAATGAAACTCCATCTCAAAAAAAAAAAAAAAAAAGAGACATCATCCGACTCCAATTAGAACAGCTATTATGAAAAAGCCAAAATATGACAAATGCTGGTGAAGATGGCAAGAAAGGGGAACTCAAACATTGTTGGTGGGAATGTAAATTAGTATAGCCACTACAGAGAAAAGTATGGAGGTTCCTCAAAAAACTACAAATGAAAGTACCATATGATTCAACAATCCCTCTACTGATATTTATCCAAAGGGAAGGAAATCAGCACAGTACAGAGATATTTACACTCGCATATTTATTGTAGTACTATTCACAATAGTCAGAATATGAAATCAACCTTAGTATCCATTAAGGGATGAATTGAAAGATAAAATGTAGTATATATACACAATGAAATACTATTTGGCCATAAAAAAAGTATGAAATTCTGTCATTTGCAACAACATGGATAAGCCTGGAGGGCATTATGTTAAGTGAAATAAGCAAGGAGCAGGAAGTTGAACATTTCATGATCTCATGCATTTATGGAAGCTAAAAAGGTTGATCTCATAAATGTAAAGGGTAGAACAGAGGTTACCAGAGCCTGGTGGGGGGGTAGTTGAGAAGGAGAGAATAGGGCGAGATTTTTGAGAGAATACAAAATTACAGATAGGAGGGATAAATTGTAGTGTTCTATAGCACTGTAGGATGACTATAGTTTACAATATATTATATATTTTCTAATAGCTAGTAGATGGGATATTGAATGTTTCCAACACAATGAAATAATAAATGTTTGAGATAGTAGATATGCTAATTACTATGATTTGATCACTACATATTGTATGTATCAAAACATTGCTTTGGACCCCATAAATAAGTAAAATTATTATATGTCACTTAAAAAGTTTTTAACAAGATTCTCATGAAATGCTTTCCACTGAGATCTTTCTATTCATGACCTTGTAAACCTGCTTCCAGTGTTCTACCACAGAACACTGTTCATAGAAAATACTAAAAATAGCAGTTTCTAAAGCATTATTTGGAAGCTTAATCTTGGATAAAACAATTATTTCTAGGCCTAAGGAAGAATTGGTGTTTAATCTCTCCCAGACAGAACAAAATGTTTTAAGGCACTTTTGTTGTTAGTTGCTGTATTTGTCAGGCACCATGCTAATCAACTTGCATACATATGTTTTTTAATATTCACAGTCTCATGCAAGATGGCAATATCCTTATCATTTTGTCCTTTCACAGACTAAAATGAAGATTAGAGATCTTAAGCCACTTGCCTTATAGTAAGCAACCATCAAGTCACGAAGCTACATTTTGAACTCAGGCTGTCCAAAGTCTATTTTACACTAATTTCCAATACCTTTGGGTATGGTTGCTCACAACCAAGTGCATGCCTGGCTGAAAGCATGACTGAGGCTGAAATCCAGGCTGTATTACTCTTGTTACGACTCTCACCCTGGCATAGGAACTACATCTACTTCAAGAAAGGAGCTTTTCTCTCCTCCTAATTTACAGAGTTATTGTATAGGCTAGTGGACTTTCTGATAGGATGGAGGACTTATTGCAAAAGGGTCTCCACTTTGCCTCTGTGAGTATGGAAACTTAAACTACAAGTTTATCCCTAGGACTCAACCGTATTTGCTATGTTATATCACTATTTGAAAGTATTGTCGACTCAGGAATTTACAAACATAAGGATTGACTAAATCTCTAGAATAAGAACTACGAGTACTTTGTTAAATATTTAACTCAGGAATAATAAATATACTATAAGCTGCATATAAATGTATTTAGTCTTGACTAAAGCTATATATTTCCTTAAAACTTAATAGTTCCGGCTAGGCGCGGTGGCTCACGCCTGTAATCCCAGCACGTTGGGAGTCTGAGGAGGGTGGATCACCTGAGGTCAGGAATTCAAGACCAGCCTGGCCAACATGGTGAAACCTGGTCTCTACAAAAACATAAAAACTGGCCAGGCATGATGGCGGGCGCCTGTAATCCCAGCTACTCAGGAGGCTGAAGTGGAAGAATTGCTTGAACCCGGGGGGTGGAGGCTGCAGTGAGCTAAGATCATGCCATTGCACTACAGCCTGGGTGACAGAGCGAGACTGTCTCAAAAAAAAAAAAAAAAAAAAAAGTTAAACTTAATAGTTCCAAAATATCTAAAAGCCTTGTATTCATTTAAAGGACCATTGGTTGAGTGTGTGCGTGGAGGGGAACAGATGGATGAACCGATCCAGCGACTCCCAGGCTGAAAGAACTGAATGTTCAATGGTGTACTTATAGACCACATTAACTTCTTGGCAAGTGCTGCTGCTGCACATGTGGGTGGTCCATCGCTGAATATGAATGTGCTGAATATCATTTGGGCAAGGAGCAAGAGGTGTTCAAGTGAGTTGGAGAGAAGCCCAGAAGGTATGCTGTTTATCTTCTAGGAACATTTATTTTCTGCAAAACATATAACTTGAGTTAATAAAGTAGATTTAGATGTGAATAAAGGAAACCGGTTATTGAACCTGCATCACTGTGCCTGTCCAGGAATAACTAAAAGTCTTGAATTTGAATCCCAGAACAAGAAAAAGAATAGAGCACAAATAACTGCTCTTATCACCTTGCAAGGAATCACTGGACTGGATCTGACTGCAAAGCAGGTATCTATCTGCCTGCAGTTGGATCCCGAGGCTCCTAGTAACTGTCTTTGTCATACATTCTTTTAAAATAGACAAAGTCATTAGAATGATAAGAGAAGGAGATTTCTTAAGTAATGCTCACTAAAGCAATGTGAAATTATAAGACTGTGGTTATAACCTCTGGTCTGAATCCTTGACAGAATTTGTAACAAGAAAACGTCTATTGACTTTCTCAACTTAGAGCCCTGTCACAAAATCTCTCTTGATAAAAGATGCCAGATCAGGCTGTGGGCTATCATCTGTGGAATCTCTCTTCTGACCACTTTAAGTCTAGTTTCAGGCATGCCCTTGGAACACACTCTGCACTGTTCTCATCCATTAATCATTCCTTCAGGGTGAAGGACAGAGGCCAGGTGCTTAAACAGACACCGGGAGGTTTGAGAGATGGCTTTGATTCCACTGAACTAAAAAATTCTGTGATTCCTTCACAGATTGGTTTTATTACCATTCAATTTCTACTGAAAAATCCAAATGTGCTAAGAGGTAAATAGGCCCTTAAGAATAGCAGTACTAAACATAGGATATTAATATACATAGATGTGCTTTTCTGTATTCAGTTTTCTTTGTTCTATTCTTCTCTGGTGTCAGTAAATATTAGAAAGTTTCTTTTCTCTCAGAGGAAACTGTTTGAATTTTTAGACTGTTTCTTATTATTTACAAATTAGATCTAATGCAGACTCAAAAGTAATGTGAGCAAGCTGTAAGACACAGTTTTGCAACCCTACACCCTAGCTTGTTCGAGACTGATATCTGTCTTTCCATTATTTTACACAGCAGTGACTGTCTCTGCTTACAAAATGGTAATACTCCAAACCTGACTGATATCTTTCTGATTTAACTTTTATATATGACTTTTGCTACCAACAAATTGGGTCTTTCTATATTTTTGATGTAACATTCGCTGTCTCTTAATGCAAGAAATATAAGAGAGAAACATTGATATGGAGAGGGGAAATACTGTGCAGAATAACCATTTTAGCTTCCCCAACTAAAAGAATTTTGAAGGCTAGTGGAGGAGAAAAAGGAACAAACCATTCTTGAGGAAAAATTAATTTTGCTAAATTACTTTGCATATGTTACTACAATATGCATTAGAAAAATTACATACATTATAACATTACATGGAACAAATGTCATTCACACTATGAAACACTTCCTATTCCGAAGCCTAAGTTAGCTAGCAGATGTTTTATTCATTTACAACACAATAGTACCTTATTCAGATATAATTTACATATAATAAAATTCATAAATTTTAAATGTGATTATTGATGGGTTTGGAAAAATATATATTGCTATGTAATCACCACCATAATCAAGATATAGATTCCCATCTCTGCAGAAAGTTACCTCCTGCCCCTTCGTAATTAGTCACCTCCATCCTTGACCCAGGCAAACAAAAATCCACTTTTCATTACTAAAGATTAGTTTTTCCTATTCAGGAAATTCATATAAATGAAATCATAAAATATGCACTTTCTGTATTTGGTTCTTTTCACTCGACATTGTTTTTGAAATCCATCCACTTGCATGTATCAGTAGTTCTTTCCATTTTTAACACTGAGTAAAATTCCATTTCATGAATAGATCACAAGTTGTTCACCTGTTGATGGATATTTGGATTGTTTCTAGTTTGAGGCTATTACAGATGAAGCTGATATTAAAGTTTGTGCATAAGTCTTTGTGTATACATGTGCTTTCATTTCTGTTGGGTAAATTAATTTAATTTACTTAATAGTATGCTTAAAATCTTCTAAAATATTAGTGTTTTTTATCTCCATATTCTGTCAATCACGAATAAATGGGTATTAAAATCTTGAACTATAATTATGGAATAGTGTGTTACTCCTTGTAGTATTTTTTATTTGGGAATTTAAAGGCTCTATTAATAGATGTTCACATAATTTGAACCGTTATGTCTTCCCTATAAATTCCTGTTGTAGTATTATTGTGTTCCTCTTTAACTCTCATAATTACTCTATCTTGAAGTCTACTTTTTCTGGTAATAGTACAGCCATGCCAGCATTTTTATGTCTGCTGTTTGAATGCTATGTATTCCCCCATTTCCTTTCAGTCTTTTTGTGTCTTTGTATTTGAAGTGCGTTTTTGGTAGAAAACAGTGTGTATCTTGTAGATAGTGCATTTTTTTTTCTCAATCCTGTTCTACCATTTCTGACAGCTAATTGGAATCTTAAATTCATTTACATTTACTGTAATTATTAACATGACTGAGTTAAAGTCTACCATCTTGCTCTTTGTTTTGTCTCTTCAATATTTCCTTCATCTGTTACTTGGTGTATTTTGACTAAATTCAAAAAACTTTTGAAGGATTTTTATATGGCTTAAAGTATGCAACATTCACTTACTGATTCTACTTAGAGTCAATATTGTACCAGTTAACATATCACATTCCATACTTCATGATTCTCTGAGGTCCCTATTTACTTCTCACTTCCCACATCACAAATGTAATAAATTTACAACAGTATAATTCAAATTAATTCCATCGCTTGTGCTATTGGCATGTTTTAGCTCTAAATATGCTGTGAACCCTAAATTACAATGTTATTATTTTTTCTTCAAACTGGAGATTGATTGGCAGAGTTATTTGTAAAGGGTGAGACAGTAAATATTCTTGGCTTGAGCCATATGGTCATTGTTGCAACTACTCACCTCTGTGGCTGTAGCGTGAAAGCAGCTTTAGACAATACATAAACAAATCAGGAAAGGTGTGTTCCAATTAAACTTCATTTACAAAAAACAGTTTGCTGACCTCAGGCTGCTATTTGTTGACCCCATTTATATAGATGTTTATTAGGGAAATTGAAAGATAAAAGAAACATAGTCTTTTATCTTTACCCACTTATTTACTATACCTAATCCTCTTCATTTATTTTTATAGATCCTGGTTTTCACTGATAGCCTTTCCCTTAAGTATAAAGATCACCGTTTAGCATATTTTTGTACTGCAGTTTCACAGACTACCAATTCTCTGGCTTTTCTTTTTCAGAATATATATATTTATTTGACTCTAATTTTTAAAGTATATTTTCACTAGACATAAAATATAAATTGACAGTATTTTCAAAAGATATTTAAAGATTTAAAGATGTCCCATTTTCTTCTAGGCTGTATTGTTTCTAATGAGAAAGTAATTGTCATACATATCATCAGAATATCATTTTTTTTTCTGGCTGCTTTGAAAATTTTCTCTTTATCATTAGTTTTCCACAATTGGACTATGGTATTCTTACGTGTGGTTTTCTTGTATTTTTCTTGCTTTGTGCACCATGATATGCTTGGATCTGTGGGTTTGCTTCGTAAATTTGTAGAAAATTTCGGCCATTTTTTCTGCCCCATTCTCACTCTATTTCAGAACTTCAAGTGCACTTGTTTTCAACTATTTTATATTGTGCCCCATGTTCTTAGGTCCCTTCTCTTTATTCTTCAATCCCTCTATTTTTTTGATCTATCAGGTTGTATCAGCTCTTTCAATTTGTTTTCAATTTTACCAGTCCTCTTGCCTTTTCCAATATACTATTAAGCCCACCCATAGAATTTTTCTTTCAATTATTGTGTAGTTTTAGTTGTTCAATTTGCATCTAGTTCTTTTTTAGGGTTTTTTGTGTGCTAAAATTTCTTACTCATTTGCTCACAAAATCTGCATTTTTCTTTAATTATTTGAACATATTTTCCCATAATACTTTGAAAATATTCATAATAGCTACCTGAAGCTTTTTGCTAAATCCAACATCTGGCCTACCTTAAGGTTAGTTTTTAATAAACTACTATTATTCTGGACCAAAAGTAACATTTTCCTATTTTCTTTTCATGTCAGGTAATTTTTTATTGTTTAATGAACATTATGAATAATATATGATAAATAACTGGACTGTGCTCTCTTTCACCCTGTAAA
Organism: Gorilla gorilla gorilla; assembly: GCF_029281585.2. Lineage (NCBI taxonomy): Eukaryota > Metazoa > Chordata > Mammalia > Primates > Hominidae > Gorilla > Gorilla gorilla. The sequence continues at coordinate 63,900,936 of NC_073239.2, forward strand.
GACTGCCAAGTTTTAGTTTAGTAGACAGTTCAATTACCTGCTGTCCCTTTTGAACCTTTGTTTGCCATTTACATTTAATGTAAAAAGTGATGAAATCTGTGGAAATCCAAGGATGTTCCTAAGCTCTTCTAACTTGGTGGGACTCACTGTTAAAATTCTGCCTCCCTCTAAATTTTAGCAGAGCTTGGTGTTAGTCTTTGTTAAGGAGTACCTAGAAAAAGTCTTTACTCTGACATGGTTTTTATTCCTCTGACTTAATCCTTTTGGAGTCTCATCAGGATGTTTAGAATTTAAGGAGGTATAATCTACCTGATGAGCTGAAATTCTGGCTTCCTTTAAGCATTGCTAGAACTTTATTATCAATTTTCTACTCACAAAAATCCCATAGAGAAGAAAATGGTAAATCACCTCATCCTTGTAGAGTCTGATCCTTAGGTAAGGATCCACACTAACTCCTATGACCCTTCTTCTACCGAGTTTTTTACTATACAGTATTTTGTCCTGCAGATAGATGCTTTTGCTGCTTTGAGTTTTAATATATGTTTCTTAAGCTTAGCCAGAAATCCATGCTCGGCTTGGAATCTACCTTGCTATGCGCATATACAGCAAATTCCCCCAAATGGAGAGCTAGAATAATCATGGGGCTCACTTCATGGGTTTCCCTCTCACAGGAAATGCAGTCTTGCACTGTCTGATTTTATTCCTTAAAATTGTAACCTCATGTAGTTTGTCCAATTTTATGGTTGTTTGTAGTAGAAAGGCTGGCTCCATTAGTATTTTCCAGATAACTTCCAAGATTTTAGCAAAGCTACAACACAATATTCAAAAGATTTTAAGGAAGACATGAGTTGTATAATGCATGTATTTTAAAGACATGGTTAACAAATATGGTTAAGTAGATAGTGTTGCTTAAATTAAAAATCAAAGAAAATTAGCACAAAGAGAAAAACAAATAATATGCTATGACACACAGATAAACTGAGTCAAAAAGTGGACAAAAATCTTTAAAACTATAAATGATGTTTTAATTTAATCTGAATAAAAATTCAGGTATGAGATCTAAACTTCTAAATTTCCTTTCTCTTCCTATAGCTTCACTCATTGAATAAGTACTCATTAGTAGTGCTCTATATATGAGGAATTCCTACAGATATTGGAGGGGAAATTGTAGGCAGTGAGTTCAATATGATATAACTTTATTGCTTGATTTTACAGCTATAATGCCAATTTATATGATAATTATTGAAACTTGGTGTATTCTCCCTTGTTTACTCACAGAACAATCTATTAATGTGCCTGCAAAAAAAAAAACGACCTTTTCAAAGGTTTCTGTACTTTGAAATGAATGAATGCATTTGCTTGTGAACTGATATTGCACTGGAGTTGTGTTGCCAATACAGCAGTAAATGAAAGGCTAACAAGCAGGAATAAGTGCTTGTTAAGAGAAATATTAATGGCCTGAAATATTCATTCAATAAATGGACTGATGTTTGCTCCTATGGAACATACATTATGATGTGGATGTAGTCAACAAACAGTTACATAATTTCTGGGTTTGACAATATTCTGAATACAGTCTCTGAGAGATGACATATATTAAGACTTGTAGAACAAGAAAGAGCTAGTCATACCAAGACCAGAGAAGAGGATTCCAAAACTAGAACTTTCTCTTTTACCCCTAAGTTCCTCCAGCCACCTTACTTACACCACAGGCCCAGGGAAAACTGACAGTACAGTGAAACACTGATTTTTCAGTGTCAACAACTCCCTACCATGACTGACAGTTCATAGGAAGGATGCCAGGTCCTTCCCCTTATATCCTCATAAGACCTGCCCCTTATGTCATATTGGCATTGACTCAAGTCTTAATACTGAATGATTATGAATAAAATATTTTAAACATTACTTGTTTACAAAAAACAGACTTGATTAGGTTTTTACTCATTCTTTCTTCTTTCTCATATTCCATTCTTTTCCCCCAGATTCATCTCTTTCTTGCTTAATTCCAACAAACAAGAATTCTTTTTAAAATTATCTTTGTAAGATAAACTTTTAGAATAGGAATATTTTTATTGTGTCCTCACAATTACTTGTACATTTATTTGCACGCAAAATTCTTTTTCAATTACTTTTTCTTTAATATTTTGAAGACAAACTCCAGTATCTGTCTGCATGTCAAGTTGCACAAAGTTTAATGTCTATATAATTCTAAATTCTGTATAAATTATCTGCTTTATCTCTATAAATAACTTTTCAAACATTTTTGCACTTGATATTTTAAAATTCATTTAAATTTATCAGAGCATGTAAATTTCCCCCCCAACATATTGTTGCTGTCACTCCATGAGCCACATCACTCAGAAGTCTAGCCAATATGGTTTGGCTGTGTCCCCACCCAAGTCTCATCTTGAATTCCCATGTGTTGTGGGAGGGATCTGGTGGGAGATAACTGAATCATGGGGGCAAGTCTTTCCTATGCTCTTTTCGTGATAGTGAGTAAGTCTCATGAGATCGGATGGTTTTAAAAAAGAGGAGTTCCTCTGCACAAGCTCCCTCTCTCTCTTTGCCTGCTGCCATCCATGTAAGACATGACTTGCTCCTCCTTGCCTTCCACCATGATTGTGAGGCTTCCCCAGCTAAGGAACTGTAAGTCCAATGAAACCCTTTTCTTTTGTAAATTTCTTAGTCTTGAGTGTGTCTTTATTAGGAGTGTGAAAACAGACTAATACAGTCGTCCTTTTTACTTTCTAATTTTAAAAAAAAATCTCAGTTATTATTTTTTTCATTTAATTTTATTTCTGCATTTGGTCTTTTACTTCTTTATGGGTTTCCTGCTAAGAAGATACTTATTATTTTGTCCTTCACACCTCTTAAGACTTTACTTATTTTTGTATCCTCTACTGGGAGAGTTCCTCTATGACATCTTTCAAACTACTTATGCCTGCCTTGTGCCTATTCTGCAATTTAGTCTAGTAATATAGTTATTTATATCAACTGTTACATTTTTATACCCATTGTCATAAATTTCTTTTCTGCAATGCTCTTTTTTCTTCATCATGTTTCTTATATCCTCCCTGCTTTCTTTGAGGATGAAATTTTATGTATTTAAAAATCTTATTTTCTGATTATTAATACCCCTACCTAATGTGGAATAGATTATTCCATTTGTCTTCTTGCTTTCATAATTGTTTTGCTCATGATTTTGCATATTTTATTCCTGTGAGATCCCTAAATGTCTTGACCAGTACTGTCTATGAGAGTAAGGATGACCTAGGCTCTTGCTTGTGTTCCTTAGGTAAAGAGAAGGAGTGCTTCAGGATGGAGAGATCTGGTTGCAGTATCATTTTTACCATTCTCTATCTTCTCTTCCCTCTACTCTTCAGTTTTCTCCCTCCAGTTCTCAGTTTGAAATACTCTAGGTCCAGGCACTGCTCTTACCCTAAGTTGGCCTGCCTCTTGGGTGTGGTCTAGCTTGAGTGAGTGTGGATGGAGATGTGAGGAGAGGAAGAACAGTAGAAACTCTGAGAGCCAACCACCCTGTTGCCCTCATTTCTATACACTGTCCATTCCAGCTCTGATTCTCTCTCAACGTTTCTCCTATTTCAGGTTAGAATTGCTGCTTTTCTGCTCCTTGGTAATGTCAGGCAATAAGCCACCCAGAATGATATACAGAGGGGAAAAAGCTCACCTAAAATGCAAAGTTATCTCTCAGACTAGCCACAAAATATTGTCACCGGCCTCATTGGCTCCAGCCTAATATTCTTACCACACTTCTCTTCCAACCAAAGCTCAGTTGTGCATTGATTACTTACTTTATCTCTGAAATCAGTCATCCTCTCCATCTCTGCCTTTTTGGAGGGGCATTTTCAATGTTGTGTTACTCAGGCAGAAAGTAGCTTACCTATGGCTAAATCTGGAAATCTTCTCATCTTACTTTTCTATGATCATACTGCTTTGTTTTTAAAACACTTTCAAATTGATTAGCTTATTTGATAATCCTAAAATTATGTGAGCCATGGGAAGCAGATTTATCATCTCCCATTCTACAGATAGAGGAAGCAAGGCCACAAAGAATTAAATGGCTTGCACAGAGCTAATCTGTTAGAAGATATTAAAATCTTCCATTCATGGGAGAACTTTCTTTACATACTGACCAAGAATAAAACACAGTCATACCCACAGTACATCATCCAGAAGAGTTCCATGTGGACTAGAGGAGTTCACGTAATTTGCTCCATGCTGTAATTTGATACTGTGATTTCTTTTTTATTATTTTTTAAGATTTTTGGGGCGTATGTGTAGTTTTTTACATGGGTATATTGCATAATGCTGAGGTTTGGGCTTCTAGTGTACCCATCATCCAAATAGTGAGCATTGAAATGTTTACCAATGTGTAATTGTTTAACCCTCACCTCCCTTTCTCTTCTCCAATTTTGGAATCCCCAGCGTCTATTATTTCCATCTTTATGTCCATGTGTATCCATTGTTTAAGTCCCATTTATAGATGAGAACATTGAGTTTTGATCTTCTGTTTCTGAGTGATTTCACTTAGAATAATGGCTTCCAGCTCCATCCATGTTGCTACAAAGGACATGATTTCATTAATTTTTATGGCTATATAGTATTCCTCATTTATATACCACATTTTTTTAATTAAGTCACCTATTAATTGATACTTAGTTGGATTCCATGACTTTGCTATTGTAAATAGTGCTGCAATAAACATAGGAGTTGAGGTGTCTTTTTTTATATAATTATTTCTTTTCCTTTGGGTAGATACTCAGTAGTGGGATGGCAGGGTTGAATGCTAGTGGCACTTTAAATAGTAGATTTTTGATAGCAACATTGCTCTGAATCTTTTATTGGAGAAATTCAATGATTTTATAATGAAGAAAATGAGTAATGCAAATAATTTAAGGAGCCATCAAACTGCTGTAAAAATAATGAAAATTTTAATTGAAGTTTTTATTTAAGTATGATATGAAATATAAATTCCTCATTATATGTTTACTGGGGAAAAATAACTGTTTAAAAAATTATATGAATTTAAATCAAATATTAAGGTATATATTTTAGTAATAAGTGATAGCATTAACTTCATTAAGTGATACTTACATTTTTATTCCTAATTTTTCAGATTTTGCATGGATTCCCCTATATTTTATCTAGATTGATTATTCAAATATTCCTTTATCATCACTACTAAAAGAGTCAGTGATATGTGTCAAAAAGAGTTTGAACTATGTTATTATTGGCTTACTGGACCTCTGTTAGTTTATCTGTCAAAGGAGGGTGATACCATCTCTTCTGCACATGTAGTAGGGTTGCTGGAGATGATAAGGATATGTATGGAATCACTTCGTATATTACAGAAGGCTGTACATAGAATTGATATCATTTTCTGCTTAAAGTTATTTTTCAATACAACTGCAACTCATAAGCTGGCTAAAATATTGGGATCCACTAGTCCATCTGTTATCACCATAAATAAAAATCTAATAAATTTAGCAAAATTCTGGCCTTGAGAAACTTTGATTTGACATTGAAATTTCTTGCCTTTTAGAGTTATCACAATTTTACTGGCAATTATTTTTCATTTTCAAAGTATGTTTAGACTGCTCTTACTTCTGATAGTTATTAATGATTTTTAACAATATTATGTTGCTTGTTTTTAGACATTATTAAGAAAGAAGTATCTAGCTGAATAGCAATAAATAAATAAATAAATAAATAAATAAAAACATTGCCAGAGACTAAAATATATTTTCTATCTGTTAATTCAGTCCAAATTAAAAAAAAAAGATAAAATACTTTATTTTGATGTGGAGCCAAATCTGCTTTAGCAGTTGTTTCTTCCCATTTATTCTTCAGGAATAAGAAATGCTATATTCCTCTAACATCTTGTTTTAGGTGATATTAAAGTCCTCAGTCATTTTGAATTTCTTTATATACTGAACATGGAGAAACTGGTAGTTCCAATATGTCAATATGAAAATTGTAATATGCCAAAAGGAAAATACAGGATGTGAAATCCTAGCTCAAATATTTCCAAACTAGAGGTGAGAGTAGCAGTTACAGGCAAAATTTTGCTTTGTAAAACCCTATTTGGCAGGATTAAGGAAAGGGATTAAACTATGAAGGATTTATTTAGTTAATATTTCAATAGATACAGCAGTTTCATTCTTATGTAGGCTATGTTCAAAAACGACTCCTAGTGGCAGGAAATGCTGTGGCAGAAAGACCCTAAGATGACTCTCAGTGATTCCTGTCTCCTGTTTTTCATATATTTGTGTAATTCCTTCAGTGTCAGGGAAAAACCGTGACTTCTTTCTGATTAACAGAACCTAAAAAATGTGACAGAATGTCAATTCTGTGATTGTATTATGTATATAAGATTCCATTTTAGCAGACTGGAGCTAGAGATTCTTCTTGTGGGTTTGAAATAAGCAGTCACTTTTGAGAAGCCCATGGGACAAACTACTGCAGGTAGCTTCTAGGACCTGCAGGCATATTCTGGGGTCTCAGGGTAGCTCCAGCAAATAACCAGCAAATGCCAGGGCCTCTATCATACAACACAAGGAAATTAATTCACATAACTTGAATAAGCTTGGAAGGCATTTTTCCCCAGTTGAGCGTCTAGATAAGAACACAGCCCAACCAACAGTCTGATTGCAGCCTTGTGAGACCCAGAACAGAGGATCTAGCTAAGCCACGCTTGGAATCCTGACACATAGAAACTGTGAGACAATAAATATGTTATTTAAAGCTTTTGACTTTGTATAATGTAATTCTTTATGCAGAAATAATAACCAACACAGCACCATCAATTTTATTGTGTTTAGCATTAAAATATCTTGAGTCAATAATTAAACCTCATATCATCTATCCTTTGAAATTATTCTGAGACTAAATGTCCGTGGCTCTGAAAAAGGGATACAATAGTAACGGTGCACGGTTTACAGAGATAAAACCATAGTTCAAGGATTTTCCTTGGCAATCTCATTTTAATTTCATTGCAGTATTTTCAATAAAGGAAACTTAAATATATAATAAATGCAATTTAATCTTCTTAAAATAAAATCTATACCCACAACATTAATTGATGGTGAAGCAATACAATAAAGTTATTTTCAATGAAATCCAAGCAGAAAAAACAGTGTCTAAAATTATTGGGAAGTCTCCTCAAAAAGAAGCATGCTTTACTTTTGGAGGAAATGTGGAATTAATAGCTGGAGTTTAAGTAGTCAGGGTTATAAGATGTACCATTTATTGATGGTGGTTGAGGATTAAGACGGAAGAAGCCTGAATTCCCAAGGACTTTGTGGAACAGAACCATCGTGTTACTTTCTGAAATGATACATCACTTAACCTGAGTGAAATAATTTTCTAGACTGTTTAAATAATGGTTAAGCCATATTTAAATCCTGGTTATTTGGAGTTTATTTACACGTTCAGAGAAAAGCATTTACAGCAGTAATCATTAATTTGTGAATCATAAAATATTATCACAGCCTGCACCTTTCTATTTGGCCGAAGAACAATGATCAACATAACCCTGGTAAAGCCATACACAAAAGTCACCATAACTGTAGCATAGAGATACACAAAAGGCTAGTATTTCAGAATAAAGTAACATGTAAAGAAAGGCAGAGTCCCACAAATGTGTGATGATTTGGGGGAAGGCAGCATAGTCAAATTTGAATTGAATTTGGAATAACTGGTAGAACCGAAATAGAGGTTATGCTATATATTTTATTTTAGATATTAATGAATGCTTTGAAGAATTATGACAATGAAGAATTTGCATATCATCCTATAGGCAATGAACAGAATCAACCTTTCTCACTTAAGATAAGCTAGGTTTTCTAGGAAAATAAAGCCCAACAATATGAAAATTTCAGAGATCAGATAAAAGGAAACTGCAGTATCCCAGAAGAGAATATAAGGCTTAAGAAGTGCAATAGATATAAAACCTAAATTACTTCAAGATACTATGCAAATGTAAAACTGGCAAAGTTTTTCAGAGAAAGTTTTTATTGTTCTCTTTCTGATGTTTAATCTTGTACCTCACACTTAGTAAGTAGACAGTAAATACTTGTTAAATACATTCCTGATTGTAAAAAAAAATCAGTTGAGAGTACATATTGGTGGTTTTATACTCAATTATAATTTATGGTTATGCAATAAAAAATCGATTATATATATACACTGTTACCTTTTGAAAAAAAAAACACCACCCCTTTAGTATCTTTCATTTAAAAGAATCTTAAAATGTCTCCATTGATAAAATTCCTAAATGTTTTACAACTCTAAGTATATATAACTGTGTACATGCACTTTCTGGAAGTTAGAAGGGTATTCTACTTTTATCTCCTGGATTATATAAGGAACATTGATTACCATTTTATTTTGCTCTTATTTTCTTTGATCTAAAACCATGTAATAAATGCATATGCTTAGACTATTGCATTTAAGCAACTAGACAAAACAAAAAAGCTAAATATAAAAATTATGCTTTTTTTCACATTATTTATTGTCTTTCCTGACTTGTCAAGAAATATTAGTCTCCTGATGCCCATAAAGATTTCAATAAAAACATAATGTCAGAAACAAGTCTGTTAAAGTAAAGAAATATGAAGAAACTGTAGTTAGTGGGAACATAATTAGAATAGCTGAGAACTAACATCTTGATTGCTAAATATTTAGGAATATCAATTAGAACAATTTGAAAGACATAGATAATTTAAAACTTTATAAATAAATGCTGCATTTTGCTGCAGATTGCCTGTATCTTCTCGTTCAAAAAAAGAATAAAAGTGCATCTTCATTAATCTCTGGTGCTGTCAACCGAATCTACCAGTAGATTCTGTCATCTGGTTTCCTATATAATCAAGCTGCTGGAAACATCTTTTCTCTGCTATATTGTGTAATGGGCATAACATTTCAATGTTGAAGCATCTCTTGGGGTTGGTTTAAGCCAATGTGTAGCTTAAACCTACACAGTCTACTGATGTAGGTGACCTGAAACCTCGCAGGTTGATTTTCCTCATTGACTGCTTCTTGCAGTTGTAAGCTTATTTCAGTTAGCCCTTTAGGTGGCAAAAGCAACCCCTTCTCACAACTTTGCTGAGTTGTAAGACACGTGCACCCATGTCTCCAGGGTCTAGCCTGCTTAGTGTGATAAAACTGAGGACAGTTGACAAAACTGTTCTATTCATCTTGTATAATTTTTAACAGCAGGGTTCTTTGAAATAGTGAGTTGTAAAGTGTATTTGTTATCTAAGACTGCCACGACAGACAGCCACAAACTGGGTGGCTTAAACAAACAAACAAACAAAAACTATCTTCTCACAAGTCTGAAGGCCAGGAGTCTGAAACCAAGGTCTTGGCAGGACCCTACTTCCTACTTCTGTAGAGACTCTAGGGGAGAATATATTCCTTGGCTCTTCCAGCTTCTTGTGGCTCCAGGGGTTCTTCAGATTGTGGCTGCATTACTGCACACTCACATTGCCTCCTCTTCTCTCTCAAAACTCCCCCTGCCTCTCTCTTATAAGAATACATGCTATTGCATTTGAGGCCCAACCAGATAATTCAAGATAAGCTCCTTCTCTCAAAATCCTTAACTTAATTACATATGTTGCCATATAAGTTAATATCCACAGGTTCCAGGGATTAGAACATAGACTTATCTTTTTCAGAGGGCACTAGCTAGCTTCCTAAAATATATATGATTTATTTTCAACTTAAGCCATCCTTTTACCCTCTCTGTATTCACTTTTTTCTCATTTAAAAATTATTTTCAGAAATTTTCTTTCATTGAATCATTAACTCTTTTGTTCATCCTCCATCTATTTAATCACTCTAGATTTACTGGTTTTCTTTTCTAGATCAAGAAATGTGATGAGACATAATGGGGTATAACATAGAATGATATTCAGTCATGCCATGAAAAAATAAGCCCAGATATTTTGAAGTATTGAAGTATATGTTTTTCCAGAGTTAAATATTGAGACATTTTGAATCTTTGATAAACTGAAATGCATGCTCCAGTTAAATCCTGTGCTATAATATTACAGAACTATTAAAATAGAAGTATTTATGTCTACATATTAATATGTAAGTAATATAGATGATACTTGGAATTTCAAATTTACAAATGGGCTTATTCTAATAAATCAATATGCTACCTTAACCTTTAGAACTTGTAAAAAATAGCCCATCATAGAAGATGAAAAATGGCATCTGGGTTTCTACTAAAGCTCATGAAGCTCACTTAAACCTCATGAAACTGCTATGACTTCACCATGAAAATATGAGTAAATAAAATATATGCAAATGCAAAGTATTTTTTAGTATTATAGTTAATTATCTTTAACATGGATAATATACTACAAGCTGGGCTCATCACAGTTTCCAAAATACCTTTGCTTACTTTGTTCTTTTTCCTAGCAGGAAACTATTTTCACACCCCTTCTGACATTTAAGTGAACACAACTCTATTCTCTTAGCCCCTTACTCTAACATACATCATAAACATAGAATTTTAAAAGAAGAAAGAAAAGAGGAATAATCTTTTAAGATTTCCTGTGAGCTAATACAGGTATAGATGTCATTGCCTTTTAGTTCAATTCCGTACATTTCGGTGTATAGTTAGATCAAGTCTACTTTGGGATGACTATACAAAATTCATGGTAAGTGGAAGAGTAAAATAATTGAAAAAATAAAATTTAAAATGTTTTTGGTTAATTTGAGTCTCAGAAGTAAAAAGCATTATCTTGAAAGATTTGCTTTGTGCATTAAAAATATATTGATCTTTGTATACTTCTATTCCCTGGCTCTCTTACATTAGATTCAAAGTTTCGAGTTACGAGAAATTCATAAGGAATACTAATTCTCATATGTTTTAGTAAATGAACTAATTGGTGTTTCAAAGTTTCATCCAGACATCTGATATGCTTTCCTAGATTAGACTAGCTAATATTACATTTCAGAAAGCAAAAATGGCGAAAGGCAGTTCATAATTAGAGAGTTCCCTCATGAGTTAGAAATGACCACTTAGAATTTATGCTATTAATAAGTTTTAAGTCTGGAACATTTTAATCATTTTTATGACTTCTTTTTAGATAACACATAATGTCCAGTTTCTTTTTTTACTACCATGAACATTTCAACTATTACAACTAACTTTACCTATGACAAAGCAAATGAGGAGTATTTTCTTTTAATGCATTCCTAATTTGTCACTCATAAATAACGTGCAGTATATAGATTATAAAAATAATGTAAATAATTACATAAGACATAATACAGAGGGAATGTTTAAAAGACAATGACATAAAAAGTCAATACTTCTCCCTAATTTACTATCTGTCAGATACGACTCTACTGCTTTTTCTTGGAATATTTGTAAACATATGGCCAGTCAAAGACAAAATTGAAAGTCACCATATATTGCCAGGTAGTAAATAAATACATATATAAATAAGCAAATAAACAAAAGAAAAAAATTCTGGTAATAAGAAAACCAGAGCAATTATCTATTCACATGAGATTTGAATAGAAAAAAAAAAGTTTGCAACTTGATCTAATTAAAGCCAGCCACCACTACAGTATGTCTTATTATTACTGAAACACTCAAAATAACTGATATGGTTTGGCTCTGTGTCCTCACCTAAATCTCATGTGGAATTGTAATCCCCACTTGTCAGGGGAGGGCCCTAGTGGGAGGTAATTGGATCATGGGGGTGGATTTCCCCCTTGCTGTTCTCGTGATGGTGAGTGAGTTCCCATGAGATCTGATAGTTTAAAAGTGTGTGACACTTCCCCCTTCACTCTCTCTCTCTTTGCTGTCACCATGTGAAGTAGGTCCTTGCTTCCCCTTTGCCTTTTGCCATGACTGTAAGTTTCCTGAGGCTTCCCAGTCATGCTTCCTGTTTAGCTTGCAGAACTGGGTCAGTTAAACCTCTTTCCTTCATAAATTACCCAGTCTCAGGTAGTTCTTTATAGCAGTGTGAGAATTGACTAATATAATAACCAACTTCCTCCTCACTAACTCTACTAGAATTCAGATAAACTTCTATGTAATTTTGAAGGCCTGTGCATTCTTTTAACTATTAAAATAAACTTGACTTAAAAATAAATTTGTAGAAACTCTAACTTGAGGAGTCAAGCTGTTCTATGCTCCATTGATTTACAAAATGTTTTCATTCTTATATTGACATAGGTCTAAAATCTCTTGGTCTAATAAAACAAAATGTATAAAAAGAAAATATCTGGAATCCTACCTGTAACAAGGAAGCTGCATCTCCCAGCTCCAGCTTCATTTATGATGCTACAGTTATAAACCCCATAGTTTTCATTGGAAAGACTCTTCACAGGGTATTCTGTGTATTCCTGAGAGTCAAATTGACCCGTCCGTAGTAATTTATTGCCCAAGCGCCACTCATAGGTCAGCACCCGTATTGGATAGGCTCTCAGTACTCTGCAACTCATAGTGACACTTCGATCCTGTCCTTGCCGGATTTCCAAGAATGCTGGTTCCACTGCAGGGGGATCTGTAGAAAAGATATGTAAAAACAGATGAAAGATGTGACTTGCAATAAGCCAAAAGCTACTCTTATTAGAAGAAGCCATTTTCAGTAACACATGCAGCAATAGAGGAGGAGTGTAGGAGGTGAATGAAGAACATATTTAAGCCCAGAAATTTTAGCTTGGGTTGGGAAATGTGATTTCCTGAGGGTAGGAAGTAAATGAGCCTCCTTGCTTTACAAATGCATTTGCAGGTGAAACTACTAGAGCTGACTGATCCTTCGTACCTCTTTCAGCAAATACTTTTAAACTTTCCTATTAATTCTAATATTATCAATATATTCCTTTTTTGTTTGTTTGGGGTCCTTTGTCTAAAAGTGGTAAGAATTCTTTTTCTAATATACAATGAAAAGATTCCTTTCTTCATTTACTTCATGGTCTGATACTGAAGGCAGCTATTTAAAAAGCTAATTTACAAAACTATATGAAAAATAATTCTACAGTGCTAAGTAAATAAGAAGTGAATGACACTATGAGAGTTGACCAGGCAAGTATGCTACAAAAATAATGCTCAGCTGTGTCTTCCAGAATGTATAGGAAATGGTCAGGTGAGTAAGCAGTAAGAGAAGGCATTCCAGGTAGAGGAATGGGTACATACAAAGGTACAAAATCTGAAGAGGAAGGGATGTTCAGAGAAATGCAGATGGATTAGCATAGCTGATGCACAAAAGAAGACCATAAGCGCTTGGGGGGAAATAAAGATGAAAAGAAAGAGACTCTATTCAAGGAATGCATTTTCTTGGTATTGAGGAAGTCTAAAATTTTTAAACAAAGGATTTATATGATCAAATAAATTTTTTTTTGGAAAAACACTGTGGTAGACAGGAAAAGCATAAACCACAGAGGGAAGAGACAAGTTTCAAAAAAATTAAATCACTGGTGAAAGCCTGAACTAAGGTGAGGTCAGTGGGACCAAAAATGATGCCTTAGGCAATGAAGTGGATAATAGTGTCAGTCATGAAGACAGTGAGGAAAAGGAGAGGTAGATTGGTGTGTGTTGAATGTGTCAATTTCATGCACCTGTCAATCACATCCAGAAGCAGTGTTTCTTCATTTCCAAACATATGGGTAATGTTTTATTTTCTCTTTGCTTTTGATTTTTTGCTTAACCGAATTGTAGTCAGATAAAATAGTCCATATGTTTTCAATCCTCTGAATTTGTTAACACTTGCTGTATGACACAATATATAATAGATTTCTGTTCTGGGTGTGCCCGCTAAGAAGGAATAGTCTGCACTTTTGAAGTGTGATTGATATGTATCTATTGGGCCAACTCTAATATCGAGGAGTTGTCCAAATCATCTCTATGGTTGTTTATTCATTTATTTTTTGCCTACTTATTCCAGTTGAATTAATTCATAACAGTATGTTAAACTCCTCTAAAAAAAGTTAAAAGTTTTAGGTATCTAATTTAAAAAATTCTCCTTGTAGTTCTGCCTCCTTTTTGCTTTACCTGTTTTGAGGTTATGCTATTAAGTATATATGAATTTAGAATTGTTTTATGTTGTCCATGAGTTGAATATTGAATACTTATCACTATAATCTCTTTTATCTCCAGCAATGCTATATATATGTGTGTGTGTGTGTATGTGTGTGTGGATACATACATATATATATATATAGTCTAACATTATTATGGCTACATTGGCATTTATTCTGTTAGTATTTGCATGTGATATTTTTCCATCCTTTTAATCTTATACTTTTAATATCTTTATAAGTATTTTTATTCTTATACTTTCAGTATCTTTAAATTTTACAAGCATCTCTTTTAAACATCATGAGCTTATGCTTTATTTTTTAGGATTTTTTTTAAGTCTGTCAATCTTTTTTTAACCCAGAGCACTCAGCACTTTATTCATTGACATTTACTGTAACTACTTATTTTGTACTTTTATTTTATTACATTTTTGTATTAAATTTACTGTAACATTATTTTGTACTATTTGTTTTCTGCTACTCTTTATTGCCTTCTTTTAGATGGATGGATTACATTATCATTCTGATCTTTTTGCCACTACCACTTGAAGATTTATTTACTCTGTTTCTACTACTCCGATTGTCTCAAAGCTTGCAACATGCATACTTAAGTTATCCAAAAACATCAATCAATACCCTTATTATACTACTGAAGAACACAATAATCTAAGGATAATTTGTTCCTTTTATTCTCATTCTAACGTGTTACTGTGTCATGAATTTCAATCCTCTCTTTTTAATAAAAAGTCTATTGTACATAGTTGGGCATGGTGGCTCACACCTGTAATCTCAGCACTTTGGGAGGCTGAGGAGGGCGGATCACGAGGTCAGGACTTCGAGACCAGCCTGGGCAACATAGCGAAACCCCATCTCTACTAAAAATACAAAAATTAGCCGGGCATGTGGCGTGTGGCTGTAGCCCCAGCTACGTGGGAGTCTAAGGCAGGGGAATCGCTTGAACCCAGGAGGCAGAGGTTGTGGTGAGCCGAGATTGCACCGCTGCACTCCAGCCTGGGAAACAGAGCTAGACTCTGCCTCAAAAAAAAAATTATATTGTACATTATAGTATAATATGGTATACCTATAGTATTTTTTAAAATGTCCACATATTTGCTAGCTTATTTGCCCTTCATTCGTTCTTTCATTGTAGACTTTCCATCTGTGATGACCTTCCTTGTGTCTGAAGTTATCATTTAGATCTATCATATCTTTAGTGAACTTTTTGATCATGATTTTCTAAAAAATATATTTTAGTTTGTGGGGCTGGGAAACCAAGAGCTCTTAATGCTATACCCAAAGACTGAAGTTCTTTATAGGACACCATACACACGAAATAGTGCTATGTTTTCCTAAGGAGATCCAAGACTTAGCCACTCATAAGCAGGCAATAATCCATGATTAGTGATGTGGGGAAGTAAATAAAGGTCTCAAAGTATACGTATGTCTGTATGTATGTGTGTGTATACATTTTTATGTTATATATATATATACACACACATACATAGATATGTGTATATATACACATATATGTACATGAAATATAATTTTCATTTTTATATGTACGTGTATATGCACACATATGTAGAATTTCTGTGTACATATTATACATATAATTATACATATTATGTATACACATGTACATATGTGTACATATAAGTTAAAATACATATATATATTTTAATATTTTATATATACACATAAGTTTTATATACACATATATGTATATATATTTAATGTTTTATATATACATATGTGTATGCGTGTATATATATATACACACACACACACACACACACACATAAAACATTAAAAGGTATTTTCCTTGTAGGTTGGCAGGCTTTGTTCTTTCAGCGCATCATTATATAATCCCACTGTCTTCAGATGGCCATTGTTGGTGTAAAGAGGTCAACTCAAAGTCTCACACTTTGACGTGAATGTCTTTTTTTTCCTCCAGCCACTTTCGAAATACCTTTGTCATTGCTGTTCTGCAGTTTCAATATACGGTTCCTAGTGATGAGTTTCTTTTTACTTATGGGTTTGAAATTTGTTGGGCTTCTTAAATCTGTTAAGTTTGGTGTCTTTCATCTGAGGTAATTTTGGAAAATTCTCATCATTAGCTGTTTAAATAACACCTCTATTTCCTTCTTTATAGCCTCATTAGATGATCCTGTTCATTCTGCTTTTGATGTCTTTTAACCCGTTTTCAAATTTTGCACTTGTTGGTTTTTCTGTACAGCATTATGAATAAACTCGTCTGAGCTAATTCAGTTCTTAAATCTTTCTCCAATCCTACGTAATCTGCAAAATATATATTGTGTATTGATTCCAATAATGTATACTTCATTTATTCTTTTTCTGTATAGTTATTTTGTATACCTGCCACACCACTTTTTTGTATGTTTCCACTACCTGAAAAAGTAGTTAAGCTTACCTTCCATTTCTTTAAACAAAGTAATTGTTTTATACTGCCTGATAATTTTTTTTTTTTTTTGAGATGGAGTCTCACTCTGTCACCCAGGCTGGAGTGCAGTGGTGCAATCTCAGCTCACTGCAACCTCCACCTCTCAGGTTCACGCCATTCTCCTGCCTAAGCCTCCCGAGTAGCTGGGACTACAGGCACCTGCCACCACACCTGGCTAATTTTTTGCATTTTTAGTAGAGACGGGGTTTCACCATGTTAGCCAAGATGGTCTCGATCTCCTGACCTCGTGATCCACCTGCCTTGGCCTCCCAAAGCACTGGGATTACAGGTGTGAGCCACTGCACCGGGCCACTGCCTGATAATTTCAGTTGAAGTTTTGAGGAAGTTTTTCTGTTGGTTTTCTTTCAAAGTACTGTCTTCCTGTGTGTTCTTGATTAATTTTGATCAACTTGATTCTATGCTATTTGTTGCCCTTTAAAAATATTTATAGGATATTCTGATGACTAAAATGATGGTTTCTTTCTCCAGAGAAAATTTGTGTCCACGGGCAACTATAGACATCACTGTCTAGGATCACATTTAAGTGCATGACTTGAGGCTGATTTGAATTATCAAGTGACTTGAATTTGAGTTAAAAATCCATATAAAGGTCAACTTGTAACTATAATTTCAAGAATGGATAACCACATCATCCCATACTGTTCATTTCAAAGTCACACATTTCCTGCACTCCCTTGGGAGTGGGAATGTGTAGATTGGGTTTACTTCTGCTTTACTCCTACCCTACAGATATAATCCTTTG
This sequence comes from Gorilla gorilla gorilla, assembly GCF_029281585.2. NCBI lineage: Eukaryota > Metazoa > Chordata > Mammalia > Primates > Hominidae > Gorilla > Gorilla gorilla. The sequence goes on from NC_073239.2 coordinate 63,918,227, forward strand.
AGTTCCAACTTCTTGGGAGACAGTTCTACCAACAGATCCCTCCCCTAGTGAATATTCTGGGTTTGAAGTTCTGCACCCCTTGCCCAAAGATGCCATCAGAATTGAAGCTCAAATTTGTCCATATTCAGCAAATACCCTCAAGGCAAATGTAAATTCATTGTACTTCTTTCATTAAATTTGACAAGGTATTTTTCAAATAAACATTTTAAATGTTTTTAATATTAATTTTACAATATTGTCCAGATTTTAGTTGTTTACATTGGAGAGGTTTTACATAATATTTTGTCTATTACATGCCTAGAAACATGTATCTGATTGTCAAGGGAAAAAATGGATCTTAAACTCAGAAGAAAGGGCTGACTGAAGGTTACAGTTATTAAGATAGCTCAGAGTGAGTATAGACAAAAATAAGTAAAATGCCAAATATGAACTTTACTCTTGAATATAATCACTTATGGGGTTAAAGAAAAATAAAAGCTTTTAAAGGAGAATAATCATAAACAATCAGTGAGATGTGGGGATCTAGAGTGTTATGTTACAAAAATTAAAGGAGCTGCACGTTTTAGAGAACAAGAGTGGTCAAAAGTACCAAATGCTATCAAAAAACAAGTTAAGACTGAAGATATGTAAAACATATATTTTTTCTTTGACAAGTTCAGTACCATTAAGGAATACAGTGAAAGCATTTTTTCTGTGTATTATATATAATTTGGGTTTGGGGTATGTGAATTGATGGTTAAACTGTAGAAATAATGAGTGATAACTGTTCAAAAACACTGTCCATGATTTTAAAAGATAATTATTTATGATGATTGTACCTTAAAATATATTAGGAGCTTATAAATTTGTCACTATATCCACTACCACTATCATTATTTCTCACATGGACTACAACAAATTCCCTGCAGTATACTTGTAATAGGTCAATGTACTTCTTTTGTTCTCTCATTCTTCTGAGATTTGCCAAATGCGTGTTTAACAGAAAAATCAGCTCATGTTACTTTCCTGTTCAAAAAACTTTATGGACTCACCCTTGTTTGCTATTCAGGACTTCAAGGTCCTGCAAGTTCTGGCTCTGGCCATATTCTCAACTATTCTTGTCTTGATGACTATGTCCCAAACACATAAGTTTTCTTCTTGTTTCTACATGACAAGTCTTTTGTAGACGTTAGACCTCTAATTTGTTCTTTCTGCCTGAGATGTTCTTTCCTTTGGTCTTTCAATAGCTGGCTCATTCTCATCATTCAGATTTTACCTCTTTAGGAAGCCCATCTTTGATGACAAGTTAGTAAAGTAACTTCTCCTTTGGTTAATTTTTATTTATCATTGCATATATTTTCTGCATATGTTCACTCTTTGTTCATATCTTGTTTATGTAAGCTCCATTACAAAGGGACCTAAAATTCCCCAATCATTGTTGCATCCCATGTGTTTATTACAGTATCTGTCATTATAATTGGTGATATATCATTATTCATTGAATAAATGAATACTTGAGTGGTGTTAAAAGAGTAAAGATGTACACATTCTCTTCAAAATTCCTCCCATCAAGACCTGGAGTTTATGTTCATTTCATTAAGTCTGGATGGGCTCTGTGATTATTTTCACTATTAGAACACAGAGCAGAAGTGATGCTGTGCCAATTTCTGGGACCAGGACACAAGTGTCTGGCAGTTCCACTTCCTATCTTTTGAAGCACCCACTCTGGAAGCGCTGAACCCCATGTAAAACTTCAACCTCTCCTCTGCAGAAACCATGTGAAGAGGACCAGAGACAATATGGAGAAGGAGAGGGCAGAGTTTAGCTTAGACTTCCACTTGTCCCGTCCAAGGTTCCAGACACAAGAAACCATCTTGGACATTAGAGACCAGATCAGCTATCCACTAGTTAGAATTACTATGATTAGATATAATAAAATGTGGTTCTTTTAAGCTCTGAAGTATTGGAGTAGTTTGTTACATAGCAAGAAATAACTGAAACAGATGACTTCTATCCTTCAAAAGTCAAGAGTCTGACACTATGAGTGGAGTCAAAAGGACAAGGAGGCAAAACATTAAGGCACAGTTTAAGGGACAGTCTAAGCTGGTTCAGGAATGAAAGAATTCAGAAGGAAACTCATGGGGGAAGATAGCCAACAGATTGATTTGCTAGAACAACTTGAAAACTGGAAAAGCAAATACATTGAGGACAAAGGTATCCGGGAGCCAGAATGTTTCAGTTAAAGAACAGGATATTGTTGCAATTTAATAGCTCACAGGTAGAGAAGTTTGGAATGATTACAAAATCAAAGATATGACCGTTGGAATGTAATACTGAAGTGGAGATTAATGATACTACAGTCAAATGCTAGTAAGTTAAGTGAATACAGTCTTTGCTCTCAAGTTATATTTGTATTTGCCTAGCAAAGTTAATGTGTTTGTAGCTATTTTTTTTCTTCTTACAAAAGGAGAAATTTCCTTTTAAGTGGAAGAGGTTATCAGTGTAATTAATTATACCTAATGGGAAAATATCCCCAAACATATATTTACTTTTTTATAGATGATTTTTGTGAGAATTCTTTGAAAGTATCCGACTTAATGAATTATTACCAGCAATGGGGGTTTTTCTAGACTCTCTCTATATATGAATGTCATTTGTCCACACCTGAAAGATTCAGCCCATTCAATTTTCAATGGCCTGTAAGGAAGAATGATAATGTTGGGTTAAAATTCTTCAAACATAGTCTATTTTCATAAAGTTTAATAGAGTCTGAGTTGCAAAGCATCCCTAAATTAAAGGCTATTTAAAAGGCCTTTTATTTAAAAGACTGCCCACACTACTTTGATTCCAGGGTGGTTTCTTCACCTCAAAAAAGCTAAATAATATGAAACCAAGCGCACTCATTATAGTGCACTCAAGTCTGCCAATGGAAAATTTGTCCTGATAGATGGTTCATTTTAAGCATACTAGCTATTAATAGTTGGACATTTCATTCTTTGGAATATCCAGTGAGAAGGATAGGCCTTTGCAGTTATGATGAAATGTATAGTGTGAAAATTTCGAATATGATGAAAGAAATCTTCAGGTGTTAAAAAAAAGTTAGAGCTCACTATTGTGATATAATCAGTTTTTTATGGCATAAAATTTATTCAGAATGTTTTTATGAAGTATTCAACATGAAGAAAATGAAATATATAGGAATATTATGAGAAAAATCTACTTAGCATATTCTGAAATGCTTAAAAGTAGGATTTCTTAAGAAAAGTAGGTGCCTGTGTTTTGTTCAATTAAAATATATGATTCTTATAATATACTATATTATACAAGTTTTTTCACTTATACTAAGATAGTTGGTTAAAAAGTCTATTTATGAAACTACCACATGACATGTATACTGAAGGATGATGATTATAAAAATAAAGATTATATTTCTTGACACTGAATATTTACTAAATGCTAGATACTGTGTTAAGATATTCACACATATTACCTTTTTTATAACAATAACCCATTTATAGAAGAAAAAGAGAAGACAAACAGAAAAATTAAGCAAGTCACCCAGCTAAAAAGTAGCAGACTAAGGAATCAAACAAGGCAATCTGATTTCAGAATGCATGCTCTTAAAAACAGCCTATGTCACATTATTTCCAATTGCAGATACTACCAGTGGTTCATGAATTAGCTCTCTCCCTAAAAGAGGACTTTGAAAATCTTGCCTTACTGGTTATTTAAAGTTATCAATTAAAATAGAGGTTGACCTACTCACACCATCATTTAAAATTCACAACCTTGCAAAGGCAAGAAAAAAAAGTCATGCTTTGTGGAAAGCATCAAAGTATTACAATAAAACTACTAATTTAAAGAAAAATGTTACAGAGTTTTGAATCAAATTCAAACTGCAGTATATATGGCAATGTACTTCATGTAAATTAATTTTGGTATTACCCATATATTATAATCTATACAAGTGTTTGTAGAATATTAAATGTCTGAAGGTAAAAGTGTAACCTTTCAAAGTAATTAAGGATTTTAGTTGTAATAAAGTCATTAAGTAACAAGTGCCCAAGATTAATGATTTTAGCATTTTCTTTTTGTATCTACTGGCTCAAGATGTCCAGCAAGGTTTCTAAATACTTAGTTCTAATATTTAAATCCATATAGAGATATCTACCTTATTTGGGAAGAATAATGCATGAAAATACCAGATTATAGGAAAATGTTTATTTGTGTGTATTTCTTAATAAGGGGATGAGCGAGTAAGTAGTTCATGCATTTTTTTGACAGCATAAATAAAATTTTGCATTTATCTCTTGAAAAAAAATTGCCAGTTTCAATGAGTACCAGAACTGTAAGCAAAGCAATGTTTTTAATTTTAAAAATAATAAAAGATTTTTAAATAAGTAATAGAACCTTCAAATGAATATTAAAAAATATTAATATAACCTGTTTTTAAATATTTAAGGGAGTGTGAGACAATGGACGTGAAATATGCATGGGCTGTCTTCAATCACGTACAGTTGAAAGAGAAGTTGAAACAGTCCTGTCTATTTGGAGGACTTCGTATAAGTACAATCTTAATTATTTAACCATTAGAGGAGCACTGAGAAATACGTACTCATTAGAGTGATTTCCTCTCGAGCCACATCTTCCCAAGTCAAAAGCATGCCCAACCAAATACATGTGGTCTGGTTCTTTGTTGGGATTAAAGTCATTTAAGGAAAATTGTGCTCATAATTATTTACAAATGCAATATTTATAAAAGAAAATCTAGGAGTTAGAGTATTAGGTCAGTGAATTAAATTCTTCCATTGCCCATTAAGATGAGTGAAATTGCTACAATTAATATATGACAACCTCTGTCTCCATGAACACATAGAAGTGTTGGCAGGGTGGTGTGCCTGAAGAGAGCATGGAAGATCTATACTTCACCTTCATCAATCCTTACCCACTGCATCTTTTCTATTTGGCTGTTCCTGAGTTGTATTCACTACAGTTGTCCCCTCTTATCCATGCAAGATACATTCCAAGATCCCCAGCAGATGACAGAACTTGCAGATAGTACTGAACACTATATTTACTGTATTTTTCTTATACACACATACATACCTATGATAAACTTTCATTTATTAATTAGGCACAGTAAGAGATGGACAACAATAACTAATAATAAAAGAATGATTATAATATACAGTAATAAAAGTGATGTAAATATAGTCCCTTCTCTTCTCTCTTAAAATACTATAAGGAAAGAAGCTGCAGATGCTGGGAAAGAGTGAGTGACTGACCCCCAGGGCTTCACAACCCCACCAATGACTTCAATAATCCTAAGCATGAGAAAACCCCTTGACTCTCCGGGGGCCTCCAGACTAACACAGAAAGCTGCCTAGATATTATGTAGAGGAATTGCTCCAGAGAAGGAACTCATTCTGGGTCCCACATGTTTCTGAGCCCTGAGCAGGTGCAACATGGTGCCATTCTGAGACCTCAGTCCTCAAAGAACTGTGACCTGCCCTGGGGCTAACACCACCTCTGGCACTGCTGGCCAAGGTGGAGGGTGGGAGGCTGCGCACTTGCACACACTCTGAAGACAAATCTCCCTGATGCTGATGCTGCAGGCTATTATGAGACCAAGACAAGGGGAGATCACCTGCTCCACAGGTGCCTGCCTAAGCTGCTCCCACTGACAGTGGTTCCACCCTCCCCAGAGACAGGCTTACAGTGCAGCAGGCCAAAATCCCTGAAGGTAGATGCAAAAATCCCCAACAAAATATTACCAAATAGAATTCAGCAGCACATCAACATAGTACTGGACGTCCAAGCCAGAGCAATTAGGCAAGAAAAAGAAATAAAAGGCATCTACACTAAAAAAGATGAAGTCAAAGTGTCCCTCTTTGCTGATGACATGATCTTACGTCTAGAAAAATATAAAGACTCCATTTAAAAATTCCTAGATTTGGGCTGGGCACGGTGACTCACACCTGTAATCCCGGCACTTTGGGAAGCCAAGGCGGTGGATCACGAGGTCAGGAGTTCAAGACCAGCTTGGCCAACATGGTGAAACCCCATCTCTACTAAAAATGCAAAAAAAAAAAAAAAATTAGTTGGATATGGTGGTGTGTGCCTGTAGTCCCAGCTACTTGGGAGGCTGAGACAAGAGAATTGCTTAAACCTGGGAAGCAGAGATTGCAGTGAGCTGAGATCGTGCCACTGCACTCCAGCCTAGGAAACAGAGCAAGACTGTCTCAAAAAAAAAAAAAAAATCCTAGATTTGATAAATAAATTCAGTAACGTTGCAGGATACAAAATCAACACATAAAAATCAGTAGTGTTTCTATATACCAATAATGAACCAGCTGAGAAAAAAATCAAGACAACAATCCCACGTACAATAGCTACAAAAAAATAGGAATAAATTGTCCTTGCGATAGTTTGCTGAGAATGATGGTTTCCAGTTTCATCCACGTCCCTACAAAGGACATGAACTCATCATTTTTTATGGCTGCATAGTATTCCATGGTGTATATGTGCCACATTTTCTTAATCCAGTCTATCATTGTTGGACATCTAGGTTGGTTCCAAGTCTTTGCTATTGTGAGTATTGCCGCAATAAACATACTTGTGCATGTGTCTTTATAGCAGCATGATTTATAATCCTTTGGGTACATACCCAGTAATGGGATGGCTGGGTCAAATGGTATTTCTAGTTCTAGATCCCTGAGGAATCGCCACACTGACTTCCACAATGGTTGAACTAGTTTACAGTCCCACCAACAGTGTAAAAGTGTTCCTATTTCTCCACATCCTCTCCAGCACCTGTTGTTTCTTGACATTTTAATGATCACCATTCTAACTGGTGTGAGATGATATCTCATTGTGGTTTTGATTTGCATTTCTCTGATGGCCAGTGATGATGAGCATTGTTTCATGTGTCTGTTGGCTGCATAAATGTCTTCTTTTGAGAAGTGTCTGTTCATATCCTTCACCCACTTCTTGATGGGGTTGTTTGTTTTTTTCTTGTAAATTTGTTGGAGTTCATTGTAGATTCTGGATATTAGCCCTTTGTCAGATAAATAGATTGCAAAAATTTTCTCCCATTCTGTAGGTTGCCTGTTTACTCTGATGGTAGGGAATTGAACAATGAGAACACTTGGACACATGAAGGGGAACATCACACACCGGGGCCTGTTGTGGAGTGGGGGAAAGGGGGAGGGATAGCATTAGGAGATATACCTAATGTAAATGATGAGTTAATGGGTGCAGCACACCAACATGGCACATGTATACATATGTAACAAACCTGCACATTGTGCACATGTACCCTAGAACTTAAAAGTATTTCATATATATATACATATATGGAATAAATTTAACGAAGGAAGTAAAAGATCTTTGCAAGGGCAACTACGGAACTGATGAAATAAATTAAAGAGGACACAAACAATTGGAAAGACATTCCATTTTCATGAATAAGAAGAATTGATGTCATTAAAATGATTCTACTGCCCAAAGCAATCTATAGATTCAAAGCAATCCTTACAAAAATGTCAATATCATTTTTCACAGAATTAGAAAAAAACAATCCTAGAATTTGTATGAAACCAAAAAGAGCCAGAATAGCCAAAGCAACGCTAAGCAAAAAGAAGAAAGTTAGAGGCATCATATTACCTAACTTCAAAATATAATACAAGGCCATGGTAACAATAACAGTATAGTATTCATATAAAAACAGACTTAGACCAATGGAATGGAATAATGAGTCCAGACATAAATCCACATATTTTCGGCCAACTGACATTCTGTATAGTGCCAAGAACATACACTGGAGAAAAGATACTATCTTCAATAAATGGTGCTGGGAAAACTGAATATCCATATGCAGAAGAAGAAAACTGGATGCCTATCTCTACCCATGTACAAACCGAAGATGGAATAAAGACTTAAATGTAAAATTTAAAACTATAAAGCCAACTAGAAAACAACATAGGGGAAACACTTTAAGACATCAGTCTAGGCAAAGATTTAATGGCTAAGACATTGAAATCACCGGCTACTATAACAAAAATAGACAAATGGGACTATATTAAATTTAAAAGCATCTGCACAGCAAGGGAAACAACAGAATGAACTGACAACCTGCTGAATGGGATAAAATATTTTCAAACTATTAATCTGACAAAGGATAATATCTAGAATATACAAAGAACCCAAATAACTCAATAATTTTTTAAAATCTCATTAAAAGTGGCCTGAAGACATAAATAGATATTTCTCAAAAGAAGACATAAAAAATGGCCAACAGGTGTCTGAAAAACTGCTCAACATCACTAATCATTAGGAAAATGCAAATCAAAACCACAATTACCTTACCAATCACCTTACCCCAGTTAGAATGGCTATTACTAAAAAGACAAAAAACAAAACAAAACAAATCAGAAACACAAAAAAACAGATACTGGTGAGGATGCAGAGAAAAGACAATTCATACACTGCTAGTGGGCAAGTAAATTAGTATACCCACTACAGAAATCATTATGACAATTACTCAAAAAAACTAAAAATAGAACTATCACAATCTACCAATTCCACTGGATATTTATCCAAAGGAAAAGAAATGTATATATCAAAGGGACACATACCTGAATTTGCACATTTATCACAGCATGATTGACAATAGCAAAGATATAGAATCAACCTATGTGTCCACCAATGGATGAATGGATAAAGTAGCATATGTACACAATGGAGTAATATTCAGCAATTAAAATGAATGAAATCATGTCATGCAGTAGCATGGATGAAACTGGAGGACATTATCTTAAGTGAGATAAGACAGTCACAGAAAGACAAATACCACATATTCTCTTTCATATGTGAGAGATTAAAAAATTAGATCTTATGGAGATAGAGTATAGATAGATATCAGAGACTTGGAAGGTGTATGGGTGGGAGGAGGGGATAAAGATATGTTGATTAGTGGGTACAAATATACAGTTAGATAGAAGACATAAACCCCAATACTTGATAGCAGATTAGAGAGAGTATAATTAGCAACAATGTATTATATAATAAAAATAGCTAAAAGACAGGTAAATAGTTAAAGAGGTAAACAGCTAAAAAATAGCTAAAAATAGCTAAAAGAGCTATGTGTTACCTACATATAGAAATGATAAATACTCAGGGTAATGGATAGCCCAGATATCCTGACTTGATCATTACACCTTCTATGCATGTAACACATCCTCACATGTACCTCATAAATATGTAAAATATATTGTTATCAATACAATTTTTTTAAATCCTGTAGTATTTTTGGAACACTGTTGACTTTGGGTTGTTGAAACAATGGAAAGTAAAACCTACTGTATAATAAATCTGTAAATTTAATTAAAATGTTTTCTGGTGTTCCGTGAGTTCATTTAGTCATCTATCAAACCTGAGGTGGCAGGGGTTATCATGGGAACCTCAGAATCTATAGCTGGTAGGTTAGAAGTATGGATGGCAAACAGGGATTTGTGACTGGCATTTGAAATGGGGCCAATCTAGTGGGGCTGAGTCCTTTAACTTGTAGGATGTATGCTAACTCAGGATATTTACTGTGAGAATTAAACTGAGTTGTTGAATACCCAGTTAGTGCTGGAGAATTGGAGAATTGATGTGGAAAACACACCAGGTATTTGGTGTCAGAAAGAACAAAAGAACTGCCAATCAAGTTTTTAAATAAATCCAATTTATTCAGTAGAGAACTATATGAAAATCATCTACTTGAGAAAAGATATTGAGACGTTTGTAGGATCTGTCTGAACGTATATAGAAGAAAAAAGGATTGAGATGGCTAACATTTTTTAGGTTAACTCAGTATATAATTGTGCTAGCACATTTCATATACTTATTACTTCATTTAATATTTATAACAAATGTGTAAAGTATTATCACTATCTCCTTTTTATAGATAAGGAAATTAAATCTGAGAAGTTACATTTTCAAGCAACCCACACATTCCAGATAACAGGTTTAGATCTAAATCCAAATCACATGACGTAAAAGTCCAAAGCTACACAACTCCTACAAACTAACATAGAAAAAAAGCTAGATGACCTTCGGCTTGGTGATAGCTTTTTAGATACAACACCAATGGCATAATTATTGAAAGAAGTAACTTTTAAGCGGGACTCTATTGAAATTATTTTTTCATTGTTCTGCAAAGACACAGTCAAGAAAATGAAAAGAAAAACTACAGACTGGGAGAAAATATTTGCCAAGATATACTAATAAATGATTGTAACTGAAAACATACAAAAACTCTAAAAACTCAATAATAAGAAAATAAATGACCTGATTTTTAAAATGGGCCAAAGACCTTAACAGACACCTCACCGAAGAAGACAGATGGAAATTATGTTTATGAGGAGATGCTGTGCATCATGTCATCAAGGAAATGCAAATTAAAACAATAAAATACCATGATACGGCTATTAGAATGCCCAAAATCCGGAAGACTGACACCACTAAATGCTGGCAAGGATGTAGAGCAATGTGAATTTTCATTCGTTGCTGGTAGAAATGCAAAATGGCACAGCCACTTTGGAAAATATTTTGGCAGTTTCTTACAAAAGTATACATATTCTTACCATGTGATCCAGCAATCATAGACCTTAGTATTTACTCAAAGGAGTTGAAAACTTATGTTTACAAAAAAACAACCAACATGACAGTGCAGTTAAGTTCAGCAGGTAATTTTTTTGAGGAAGACTTTTTCAATAAAGGAAGTAATGCATCAACTTACATTTTAATACAAACAACATAATCCTATTGTGCAGCTTATACAAAAAGCTTGCAGATCAGCCCCTTTGAGAAACACTGACCTGGACTCCATGCCTTAATCAAATAATTGGTCAATGTTTAACAGACAATGCAGGAAGGTCTGTATGGAAGGCAAAACTGTCATGACAGGACTCAGCCTGCTTTGAAATAAAAAAATGAATGGAGATTTAGAATATATGCATTTAAAAATGTAGGTATCAGTGAAATGTAGGCAGCTTTTTCTAAAAGGCAAAAGAATGTTTCAGCTAAAGACGTTTCAGGTACAATGAAACAAACCCCAAACTAATGGCATCCAAATTGTAAAGAACAAACTAAAATTACCTCTGTTTGCAGATGATAGAAAACCATGCAGAAAACCCTGAAGATTCCATGTTAAATAGCTGTTATAACAAATAAATGAAATCAGAAAAGTAAAAAAGCAACAAAATCAACATACTAAATCAGTTGCATTTCTTCCTTTTTAAATTATTGTTATTTTTTTTTTGGAGATACAGTTTTATTCATGATTATAGCTCACTGCAGCCTCTGACTCCTGGACTTAAGTGATCCTCCTGCCTCAGCCTCCCAAAACGCTGGAATGACAGGCATAAGCCACCACACCCAGCTAATCAGCTGCATTTCTATACACTAACAATAAACATTTTGAAAAAGAAATTACAAAAAAAATCCATTTATAATAGTATCAAAAGTAGTAAAATATGTAAGAATTCATTTAAATACTTAGGAGTTAATTTAACCAAGGAATTAAAGGACATGTGCAATGGAAACTACAGAACATTTCTGAAAGAAACAAGACATAAATAAATGAAAATACATCACATGTTCATTAATTGGAAGACCTAATATTGTTAATACTTCAAAACTACCCAAAGACATATGCAGATTCAACGCAATCCCTATCAAAATCCCAATGGCATTTTTTTTGGCAGAAATAGAAAAACCCGTTCTAAAATTCATATGAATCTCAAGAGACCCTGAATAGCCACAACAAATCTTGAAAAACAAAACAAAGCTGGAAGACTCGCACTTCTTGATTTCCGAAGTCACTACAGAGCTCCAGCAATCAAAACAGCGTGGTACTGGCATAAAAATAGACATATAGATCAATCTAACAGAATGGAGAACACAGAAGTACCCCTTGCATATATGGTAAAATTATTTTGTACAAAAGAGGCAAGGTCATTCAATGGGGAATAGATAGTCTTTTCAACAAATGGTGTTGTGAAAACTGGATATTCACATGCAAAAGAATTAAGTTAGATCACTATGTACAAAAATTAATTTAAAATGGGTCAAAGGCCTAAATGTAAGATTCAAAAATATAAAACTCTTAGAAGAAAACATGGGACAAAAACTTCATGACATGGAATTTGGCAGTAATTTTTTGGGTATGACACTAAAGGCATGGATGACAACAGAAAACAAATGGAATTCATACTTTTTTTCAAGTTGTGCATTAAAATAGCAACAGAGTAAAAATGTAACCCACAGAATGAAAGAAAATATTTGCAACTCAGATTTATGATAAGCAATTAGTATGGAGAATGGATAAAAACTCCTTCCTAAAACTCAACAAAAAAGCAATAGCGCAATTCAAAAATGCGCAAAGAACTTGAATAGATATTTCTCCAATGATACTCAAATGGCCAATAAGCACATAAAGATGCTCAACATCACTAGTCATTAGAAAAATGCTAATTAAAACTACAATGAGATGCCATTTAATACCCATTAGAAGAGCTACTACTTAAAAAAAAAAGAAAATAACAAATGTTGGTGAGAATGTAGAGAAATTAGAACCCTTAAGCACTGTTGGAGGGAACGCAAAATGGTACAGCCACTGTGGAAAACAGTATAGTTGTTTCTCACAATTTTTAAAAAAGAATTACTACATGATCCAGGGATTCTACTTCTAAGTGTGTATCTAATTGCAAGCAGAGTCTCAAAGATATATTTGTACAGCCAGGTTCATATCGGCATTATTCACAACACCTAAAAGATGGGATCAAAGCAAGTATTCATCAACAGATGAATGGATAAGCAAAATGAGGTCTATGCATACAATAGAATATCAATCAGCTTTTAAGGGGAATGAAATTCTGACATATGCTACAACATGGATGAACTTTGAGGACATTATGCTAGGTGACATAAACTAGTCACAAAAAGACAAATACTTTATGATTTCACTCATATACAGTACTTAGAGAAGTTAAACTTTTAGAGACAAAAATAAAATAGTGGTTGCCAGAGGCTGGGGGAGGAGATTTCTTAGTATGTTTGAGTTACTATTAAAAAATACCATAAATTGAGTGGCTTATAAATATTTATTTCTCAGAGTTCTAAAGGCAGGGAAGTTCAAGATCAGGAAACCAGCAGATTCGGTGTCTGAGGGGGGCCAGTTTCCTGGTTCAGACATAAGGCTTCTTGCTATGTCCTCGCATGTGGAAGGAGCAAGACAACAATCTTGAACCTCTTTTATACAGGCACTAATCCGATTCTTTAGAGCTCTGACCTCATGACCTAACCCCCTCCCAAAAGGATCAACCTTCTAATACCTAACCACGTTGGTGGTTTATTTTCAGAGAAAATGGTGGTTTATTTTCAGAGAAAAGGGTGGAATAATTTTCAGAGAAAATGGAGAGTTATTGTTTAATATATTGAGAGTTTCAGTTCTACAAGATGAAAAGTGTTATGAAGATGGATGACAGTGTTGGATACACAACGTTAGGAATGTATTAATACCACTAAACCATATGCTTAAAAATATTTGAGATGGTAAATTTTATATTATGTGTATTTTACCACAATAACAAAAATGAAGTCAGTGGCTTAAAACAAACAAAAAACAAAAACACAGTGGCTTAAAACAAAACAAAAAAGAACAAAACAGAACATCAATGAACCACTGTTACAGAAATTGAACCAAGATTACTGTAAAGTTTAAAAAATAGAACTGAAAAAGGACAGAGACATCATTCTCTACCTCTAGAACAAATGATACTATTTGATGTGACTTCATACTTGTGAATCAGGAAGTAAGAAAACAGCTTGGTTAGAGCTGTTTTTTCTGACAGTTGGTTAGACATTCAGGCAGAAATTTGCTTTTATTTTACATTATCTAGCATGCATAAAAACCAATAAATAAATAATTCTTTGAAAATATAAAAAGGTTGATCCCAAAATGAAGCTATCATATCCGTTATTGGTACATATAACGTTATTAATTTGATATTGAATTGAGTTTGCTGTCTTCATTGTTTTATTTAATGACTGTCAAGTTCTTTCATTCGTTCAGACATTTCTTCAGTTATTTAACATACTTTTTTCTCATATTTTTCTAAAAGTAATTCTTCTAGAATTGAGTTTTCAGGAATATAATTTCACAGATAGAAAGGAACTGTGCTTTTCTTACTCATCTGCTCTCAAATTATATGCACCATTATTGAAACTAATGAGTAGATAATTGCAGATTAATTGTAATTTTAACAAGTTTATGCCTTGGAATGTAAACATACCATTTTATATTATTCAAACTTCATCATTCTCATGGAATTTAAGACAGAAGTCAAAAAAGATTGTTTATCCAAATTATGTTACTAATGACATGGAGACCAAATTCTCAATTCTTTATTATTTACAGTTTTGCTTTATAAAATAGATATACCATATTAGAGTACACATGACTATATGACATATGTATCATCAAGCTCCAAGAGTAAAAATTAACTCTAGAAATTTCATATCAGAAAAAAAGCCAATTTTCAAATTTCTTCTCTTTTTTTTAAAAACACTTTCACTAGTCACTCTAGGATTCAAGGCCCTCACTTTTTTCTTAAAGGATGATATGAATGGGAGGGGTTGAAATAAGAAGAGGTTAAATTTCTAATATTTTTTTCCTGTCACAAGGATTGACAAACATTAATGCAAGAAAAAAAAATAAAAGATGAAAACAGAGACTTCATTTTCTAGAATAAGTAACCCTAACTATATTAGTAAGTAATCACAATTAGACAATCTATTTTATTATTGTCCACATTTTTACATCCAAATATGAAATGGTCATTTGATAATAGCCACAATCAGGCAAATATTGGCCTCCCAGAAATGTAGTTAAAATGTTGCCTTTTGCACCAGGAAGTCTATTATAACTAACCATTTTATATGCTGATAGTTCTAACTAAGTCAGAATTTTACTTAAGAAGACAAATAGTTTGACAAATGCAATATAAATTGATCATCTTTTACAAACCAGTTACAGATATAATATTGATCAATAACATGGTAGTAAACTTAGTAGGTATAAAACTTTTCAGAAATAAAGAATTTTTTCACAACAACAGAAATTGGGGAGATAATGTAGGGGGACTCGGTAAAAAAAAAAATCCTTGAAAATCTTGCTGGAGAAATTGTGAAGGCTCATCTTAGGCCAAAAAAGTAGATAATGTGTTGCTTTAGTCTCAGCAGTAAGGGACTATAAAAATAAATTTCATCACCAAAAATGTGAGTGAGTAGAGGTTGTTTTCTCTCCAGTTTTTGCTTATGGCTTAACAGTTTTTTTCAGAGTATCTTTATATTGAACAAGTATGTTTGTCATTTTATTTTTCTTGAGGATTAAAGACATTCATTATGTTCTAGGTATAATAGTTTCAACAAAACAACAAACAAAACAAAACAAAGCAAGAAAATAAAACTAAAATGATTATAATTCCAGTAGCTGTAAAATTGTGTCATATCAAGCATAGTGATCACATTGTCTTAATTTACTCTTTTGTCTATTATAACAAAGATAAACATTTGGATGAAAAATATGTTAGGAACCATTCATATTTAGAAAATGTTTTAATACATCACTGTAATTAGGTTTCAAAATTGGCTTCTTCATTTATTATAATTTAAGGAAGATATTTAACATATATGCTAATATTGAAGTGCTGCATTAAATGAAGAAATGAAATAAAGAATATGGGCATTAATTTAGACAGTAATGTGTTTTGCTGCTGATATTAATTACCAGGCATTATCGTGGATGCTTTCATGATATACTTCAAAATAGTCAATAACTATAAAAATATATATTTTCACTATATTTCACATACAGGTACTGACAGAAGAAGCAATGCACTTTTTAATGTGCCATAAATTCCTTTATATCAAGTAACTGTAAATATGAAGTTGCAGCTTTTGGAGATTATTGTTGGTAACAGGAAAAAAACTGTTATCATTGCCTCTGCCAAGTCATAGTTGCTGCATTTAGACACATTGAGAAAATACTATAGAATCCCTATTATAAAAAATGCTAAATCTTTCCTGAATGACTCAGAGAGGCAAGATAATATTTATATCCCCATTCACATTCAGTATTATGGTAACTACATTTTTCTTAAATACTGAGTTTGCAAAAAGGTCATTTCATAGACTTTCAATACATAGATGAATTGACTGCTCATGTAAACACAGGTTGCTATTCAACATTGTAACTATGTAAAAACATACCTTGTTTTATTGTGCTACACTTTATTGTGTTTCACAGACAATGAATTTTTTAAAAATTGAAGATCTGTGCCAACCCTGCATTGAGCAAATTTATTAGTGCCATTTTTCCAACAGCATAGTACTCACTTTGTGTCTCTGTGTGACATTTTGGTCATTCTTAAAATATTTCCAACTTTTTCTTTATTGTTATATCCAAAATGGTAACCTTTTTTTCAGTGATCTTACTATTGTTATTTCTATTATTGTTTTGGAATACCGGGAACTGCGCACATATGACAAACTTAATATGTGTTGTGTGTGTTCTGACTGCTCTACCAACCAGCTGTTTCCCCGTCTCTCATCTTCTCCTTCTCCTTAAGCCTTCCTCTTCCCTGAGACACAACAATGTTGAAATTAGGCCAATTAACAACCCTACAATGGCCTTTAAGTGTTCACATGAAAGGAAGAGTTACACATCTCTCACTTTAAATCAAAAGATTAAAATGATTAAACTTACTAAGGAAAGCATATTGAAAGCTGAGATAAGCCAATAGCTAAGCCTTTTGCTCCAAATCGCCCACTTGTGAAAGCAAAGAAAAAGTTAATGAAGAAAATTAAAAGTGCTACTCCAGGGAACACAAAAATGATAAAAAGGCAAAACAACTTTATTGCTGATATGGAGAAAATTTTAGCGGTCTGAATAGAAGATCAAACCAGCCACAATATGCCCTTAACCCAAACCCTAATTTACAGCAGGGTCCTAACTTTCTTTAATGGTATCAAGGATGAAAGATGTGAGGAAGCTGCAGAAGAAAAGTTTGAAGCTATCAAAGGTTGATTGATGGTGTTAAAGGTAAGAAGCCGTCATGATAACTTAAAAGTGCAAGATGAAGCAGAAAGTGCTGATGTAGAAGCTGCAGCAAGTTATCCGGAAGATCTAGGTAAGGTTATTGATAAAGGTGGCTACACCAAACAACAGATTTTCAATGTAGATGAACCAGCCTTCTATTGGAAGAAGATGCCATTTAAACCTTTCATAGCTAAAGAGAAGTCAATGCACGGCTTCAAACCTTCAAATTACAGATTGATTATACTGTTAGGGGCTAATGTAGCTGGTTTAAGTGCATTAGTGTAAATGTAAGTCAATGCTCAATTGCCATTCCAAAATCCTAGGGCCCTTAAGAATTATGCTAAATCAATATCATGAATTATGCTACAATCTACATTTGTGATTAATAGGAGGAGGTCAAAATATCAACACTAACAGGAGTTTGGAAAAAGTTGATTCCAACACTCATGGAAAACTTAGAGAGGATCAAGACTTCAGCTGAGGAAATCACTGCAGATGTGCTGGAAATAGCAAGATAACTAAAATTAGAAGTGGAGCCTGAAGATGTGACTGAACTGCTGCAATCTCACAAAGTAATTTCAGTGGATGAAGAGTTGTTTTTTATGGAGAAGCAAAGATAGTGGTTTCTTGAGATAGAATCTACTTCTAGTGAAGATGCCGTGAACATTGTTGAAATTACCACGAAGGATTTAGAATATTACATAATGTTCATTGATAAAACAGTGGCAGGGTTTGAGAGGATTGACTCCAATTTTGAAAGAAGTTTTACTGTGGGCAAAATGCTATCAAACATCATGACATGCTACAGATAAATCTTTCATGAAATGAAATGATGAGTTAATCAATGTGGCAAACTTCACTGTTGTTTTATCTTAAGAAATTGCCACAGCCTTCAGTAACCACCACCGCATTGAGTCAGCAGCCATAAACATCAAGGCAAGACCCTCCACCAGCAAAAATACTATGACTCACTAAAGGTTCAGATGATTGCAAACATTTTTTAACAATAAAGTATTTTTAGTTCAGCTATGTACACTTTTTAGACACAATGCTATTACACACTTAATAGACAACAGTATAATGTAACTATAAATTTAATATTCACTAAGAAACCAAAAAATTGTGTGACTTGCCTCATTTCAGAATTTGCTTTATTGCAGTAGTCTGGAACTGAACTCCCAATATCTTTGAGGAATACCTGTGTTTCAAATTCTGACTTTTGACCATCTTTGACTTTAAAAAGTCTTTATTATTTGTCTCCGGATAACAGCATATATTTATGACAATAAATAAATATCTATTGAGATTGAAGACTCCTTTCAAGAGACGTTTTAAGAGTCTGGGCCTGGCATGGTGGCTCACGCCTGTAATCCCAGCACTTTGGGAGGCCAAAGTGGGCGGATCATGAGGTCAGGAGTTTGAGGCTAGCCTGACCAACATGGTGAAACCCCGTCTCTACTAAAAATACAAAAACTAGCTGGCTGTGGTGGTGTGCAATCCCAGCTACTCAGGAGGCTGAGGTAGGAGAATCACTTGAACCCAGAAGGCAGAGGTTGCAGTGAGCAGAGATAGCACCACTGCACTCCAGCCTGAGTGACAGAGGGAGACTCCATCTCCAAGAAAAAAAAAAAAAAGTCTGTACTAGGATATAATAAATTAAAATATAAATTTATGCTTTTATTACTACCGTATGCAAGTCAGCATTTCAGGCATTTTGAGAAATAATACAAAGTCCCTCTTTTCATAGGGCTTATGGCTAAGTTAAAGAAGATAAGGCGTAAATATATGAACATTTAAATAATACAATAGATAAGTTTAATAGTTTAAAAATGTCAAGTGGTAGGTGTGAAAAGAGTGATATAGAGTTCCAGTAGTGTAAGTTTTCACAAGAAGAGCGCATCACTGTAGGATGAAGTGATCCAGGTTACCATGACCTGTTTTGTACACAAGCTTTTGATCACACAGAGAGAAAGAAGTCGAGAAAATTGTGAGAAGGTAGCATTCACAGTAGAGAGGGGCTGGGACTAAAAATCAGAGCACTGTACACTTTCTGAGTCTGCATTTTTAATATACATGGGTCTTGGTTAACTAAAAGATATGGACTGGCCACAGAGGTGAATGATTCTACAAACAAAATCACAGAGGTGACAAACCAAAAGCATATTGACAGAAGTGATGGATAGGAGGATATCATCAGTTCAACTTAGAGCTTCAGAAATTGAGCAATATGTGATATGCATATAATCGGATTTATGAGTCCAATCATACATTCAGAAGTATTTGAGCATCACCTAAATATTAAATACTCTTTCAGACATAGTATTTGAGTGATGACAGATACAAGTGTTGTAACAAGAACTTTTCAATTTTCCTCAGTGTTTCAGCTATATACACAAGTGACCACAATAAAAGACACCATATGATACTAGTACTAACATGAAAAGACTAGTATGATAACCATATAATTTATCTTCCAAACTGTGTAAAGGAGGTCCATAAATTATTAAAATAGTATTATACTATGATTAAAATGGTGTAAAAGTAGTATTATTAAAATGGTATATATATTAAAATAAAAATATTTATTTACAGATGGACAAATTAGTTTTAATATATTGGTATAACCAAAAATTAGTTCCTTTAAAAAACAAATGCTGGCTGGGCATGGTGGCTCATGCCTGTAATCCCAGCACTTTGTGGGGCTGAGGCAGGCAGATCACGAGGTCAGGAGATAGAGACCATCCTGGCCAACATGGCGAAACCCCGTCTCCACTAAAAATCTAAAAATTAGCTGGGTGTGGTGGCACATGTTTGTAATTCCAGCTACTTGGGAGGCTGAGACAGGAGAATCACTTGAACCTGGGAGGTGGAGGTTGCAATGAGCCGAGATCACGCCATGCACTCCAGCCTGGCGACAGAGGGAGACTCCATCAAAAAAAAAAAAAAAAAAAATCATGTCATCTGCAACCAGGGACAATTTGACTTCCTCTTTTCCTAATTGAATACCCTTTATTTCCTTCTCCTGCCTGATTGCCCTGGCCAGAACTTCCAACACTATGTTGAATAGGAGTGGTGAGAGAGGGCATCCCTGTCTTGTGCCAGTTTTCAAAGGGAATGCTTCCAGTTTTTGCCAATTCAGTATGATATTGGCTGTGGGTTTGTCACAGATAGCTCTTATTATTTTGAGATACGTCCCATCAATACCTAATTTATTGAGAGTTTTTAGCATGAAGGGTTGTTGAATTTTGTCAAAGGCCTTTTCTGCATCTATTGAGATAATCATGTGGTTTTTGTCTTTGGTTCTGTTTATAAATGCTGGATTACGTTTATTGATAAAAAAACTGATGCAAAAATATTTTCAAAGAGTAAAATATAGCCCATATCTATGCACACTCCTAAAGAAATATTTTAAATTACATTGTATTGGTTAAAGGAGCATTACAAATAAAATAAACAAAACTGTTTTTGGCAAATAATCATGTACCTTATTCAGTGGCTTAGCTGAATCTCTCTAATATTCTCATTAATATTTTTCTGATAAATATATTTTCTAATGTGGCCATATTATTTTTAATTTTTAAATAAAATTTTCTGAAATTTTCTTTACAGTTATATTTTATGACTTATAAATTTGAAAGTAACAGAATCTTCAATTGGCTTTTCTCTGTCAACCGAAATATTCTATTAATAAAATAATGCCTTTAAGTGTGCTTCCAGCAAAGCATCATCAAAAAATTCCTACCAAAAGTTGAGATATCCCAAGTGCCACTGGAGAATTAAAAATTAAATGTCATACATTTGAGAACTTGTTTAATTTGTTTAGTCTCCTTGCTCTGTAGGGATGAATTTCAATATCTTCCTGGTTGCAGACCTGGTTTTCAGTAATATCAAGGTGCTGAAAGTGTCAAAATTTAAATTTTTTGGCACTTCACACATTAAAAGAGAATAGTTTCAGCTGTGTGGTAACTTTTCACTAACATATTTCTTGTCTTTGCCATTCAAAGCAGATGGGAGACAGTGAGAATTTTGATTAATTCTCTTCTCCATCTGACAAACTGCTAACCTCATAATACTTATTGGGACTCTCAATAAAATTAGTTTGAATATTTATTTAAGTGCATAGAATTAATATTATAATTAACATGAATAGAATATTACAAGTATATATATTAATTATAACTAATCTGATTGATATTACAAGTGCAAATATAGTGCTGTAAGTATATTAGTAATAAAACATAGTTATATTACTTGAAGAAAGATACGTCAAATATTTTACATGATTCCACTGGATATCTCAGAACTCTAGATTCCAACCCCCAGGGCATAGGTACCAGTCTCTACATCTGCATCATCAGTCTTGCTTCTTTACTTATGTTATCAAACACAGAAAATCATATACTCAGTATTTCATTTTCCTGGTATTCCAAATGAGTATCTGGTGTAAATTTCTACTTCCTCAAACTGTTTCACTTCCTCTTCCTTAATAATGTTCAGTAGAAGTATTCCTATTTGTCATACAAATACGGAAGCATTCATTTTATTTTTACTTGTGTGTGGGCAGAAAGTATTTTCTAATTGGAAATATTATGAGTGTTTCAATTATATTTTGTATATTTTATGTAATTCTATTTTTGATTATATTTTATATAATCAAAGCAGCCATACTATTTCCAATTAGAAAATAGATGCTTTCTGCTCACACATCTCTAACTAGAAAATCAGTGCAATTATATCAAAATCATGATAGTGGTTTCCAGTGGATTCTTGTATCCAGCTGTCCCCATTACATTTCTCAAGAATACTTACCTTGTCCATCAATTCCGCAGTTATAATCTTACACAATGGATTTATAGTACTACAGTTTGTCCTTAACTATTTAAGTAGATGTGTTCTGGTAATCATATCAAAGTACTGATAGATGAATAGTTAGTTGGAATTGCCAATTTGCAAAATAATTAACAATTACTTCCACGTTCTAATTTTCTGTTAAGAAAAAATACAAAATTTATACTTAAGTTTCCACTTTGCCCTTTCATATTTAACACCTAGTTTTGCTAACAGTGGCAAAACTTAAGCTTGGACCTAATAACAGTCATTCTAAATTATACTTAATCCCGAAATTTCTAAGTAGGCACTTGCTGAATTTCCCTTAAAATACTTTTAACTAGTAATTGTTCTTAAATATCAGTACATTTTTTTCATATTCATTTTCTCCCTTAAATCTTCAGAAGAGAATTAGACAGCAGTAAAAGAAGAATAGAGTAGAGCTACAGACATGGAAAGAGAACTCTCCTCCCATTGCTCAAGCTGATAGCTTCAGTTACTAGGACCAAACTACTGACCTTCTGTGGGATTCTATTCCTAGTTTGCATTTTGTGAATCTTAGATTTAGATTTCTCCTGTCTTTATCAATGAGTTCTTATAAAGATTAAATGAAATAATGTGAAAGTGGCTAGAAAGAAGTGATAAAAATATAAAATAATACCTTGGCAAGGGATAATCTAGTAGTATCAATTTTGTTTTCTACTACTAATTTGTTTCATCTGTGTAAGGAATCCAGCACAAGTACTTAAGTATATGTAGGAGTCTGTTGAAAAGAACTGAACCGAACCTAGTGGATTACACATTTATATGTAATCATACATGTAAGTTTTTATGTCCCATGGGATGCTGAATTGCTTTATCAATTTTTTGGAGAAGAGTAAATTTTGTGGGGGCATACTTATTTCTTACCTGAGTTACTGCTACCCCAAATACTGTGCTGTCAAAAAGATATTACGTACTTAAAAAGAATCCAAACAACAGTAGAAAAATCTGCCCTCAAAATTAAGCAATAGAATATGGCACTTATCCTGACAACTGAGCAAACCTTTGCTTGAATGGTTTACTGTGGAGCTGATAAAGTCGAGCATCAGTGAGTTGCACATTCAGGATGGTAACATCTACTGATCATGAAAATAAACAAAGCAAAGTCAAAGAACACCTTTATGGATCTTACATAATTTCAATGAACAGGTTAATCAAGTGAAAAGAATGTTAAGAATCACAGACCTCTTCAACTTATCTTGCTGCATTAATAATGCCTTATTGAGAATCACCATTAGTGATTTACAACTGAGTCATTTTTTTTTTCTAGGAAAAAGACACAAAACTTCAAGACTTCTAAGGTTTCAAAGGTTGCTGCAAGAATGTGATTCAGCAAGAGGCAAACATGAGGAGTGTTATCTTTGCCTACCAAAAAAGTGCCATTGTAGTTTGTTAGCCTTGACAGCCTGAGGAATCTTGCTAAAATATCAAGTTCCAAGTGAAGCTAGTAACTAGTATACTATAGTGCTCACAGACCACTGTTTTTTTGCTTATAGTGTTGGCACTTGGCACAGACACAACATCACAGATGGCACAAATATATCAATTGTTCTCAATTCAAGAACAGTGTCACACGCAGAACTCAATTATGCACATATGGATACAGAAGCCCTTTGTACAAGAAGTTTGATCAGCTACCTCTACATCTGTGCCTTTATTATTTATACCAACAAAGCCTCTTCAGGAATTCTTTCTGAGGTAAAGCTACTCCCTTTAATTATAAAGCACCAGGGTGATTTGTTCAACATTAAAGACCACATAAAATGGGAAAACAATATTGAAGGCTGACAACCTGGGCATCTGCCAACACTGATCCCAGAATATCCCAATCATATTCCCCCAAAATACTGATGTTAGATATTCTTTCTGATTCTCATGTACAGGCTGATTAAATTCATAATTAACTTCGCTGGATTCCAGATAGTCTCAAACAGGCTATTGATGAAATTTCCAAAAGATAAATGTCTTAAGGAAATTAGTTTCTACAGAAATCAACTACCCAAAAGACACAACTAGCTGCTTAGCATGCTGTCTTATAAACACACTGGCAAATTGTTTGTCCCAAAGCATCAAGAGTAAGCTATATTTTATTGCCTAGGACTGATTTAATTATTGAAGTCAGTAGAACTGAGTAACTTATTCTACACTTTTTAGCATAACCTGCAACTGTGTCTGATTTTCTATCAGAAATTACTTAGAAAGCTTGGTTAACAATGCTTATTGATTTTCACGACCATTCTGAGAGATGGACTTTATAACTCATGAAGGCAACTTTTCACATTTATTCAAAGTGGCCCTAGCTCAATTTCATGTCATTACAGTGACACTCACAACTCTGTACCAGTTTTACGTAGGTAGGCATGTAGGTATGCATGTGTGTATGTATGTGTCTGCATATTGGTAGTAATAACAGTTCATGATAGTGACACTAAAACACATAACATAGAATGTGCATTTACCTCAACTTATTTTAATAAATTTATTGACAGAAAACTTATTTTCAAATGACAGTTCTCTCAAGTAAATGATGAACACTAATATGCCCACGGTGACTCTTTGGGATCACACTGGTCAAGCAAACAGGGCTGGGATTTTCATCACTGGTTTGTTTGTCCATGTGATGAGTGAGTCCTCTTGATTAATACTGAAGCACTGTCACAAAATATTTTGTGATTTGCCCTGCCAAAGCATAACTGAGAATTCGACACAAAAATGTCTAATGTACAAAATGTTGTTATTCACTATTTATTCATGATATCCACAAGAGCTACTCTTTATCAGAAACCACGGAGCAGCTTTATAGGTATTTCTCCTTTATGCAGAGGGCAGAAGGCCTGTGTTCTGAGTTTTTCTGAAGTCAGATGCAGCCATGCGTCACTCACCACATTGAAATATTGAGAAGGAATTTACCTTGGTGATATGAAAATAGAAAATCATTTTAAGGAGCAACACTCGTGCATCTGACCGTTTTTGTTTAATTAAGCTCCTAAATATGCATAAGACTAACACAAAGTTAGAACAATGCCTCCCTGATCTTGAAGGGAAGGGAATGACAGTGAAACTTACAACTATGTGAAAGGCAACTACTATGTTGCTTCTACGTGCAAAGCAATTTAACCTGGATTAAGTTAATTCAAAATATAATAATATAAAACTGTTAAGGGCCTCAGAAGGGGACATCTTCCTTACTAATAAACTGTTATATTTAGTAAGGTAAGGGAACTATATATGCCAAAAAGTGTTGGGACTGAATATTCTGGGGTGGGGGGGTGCGCGCGTGTGTGTATGTTGTAATTTGCTGTAGAAGTATGTTACTATTATGTAAAGTACAGAGTATAGTATGTTATGGTGAAAGGAAAAATGAGTAATATAATATTGAAATTAATATTATTAAAGTAAAATAGTAGTAAAGAGTGGAGAACATGGCTTCTTAGGATGGTACTAGCTAGCAGTGCCATATATGAATGTATGAGAAGGGTTGTATTTTTTTTTCTTCTCTCTGGTTTATTATTGTGTCCTCAGATTCAAAATGGGAGAATCATGCTGATTATTCCATAAATTATGAAGAAGGAAATAGAAAACTAGAGTCAAATAAAAAGAAGCAGAGTTACTAAGAATTTATATTTACCTTACAGACTGGATAGAAACAAGAAGGGTTGATGGAAAAAATCAAATAAGAGTAGCATAATTTTGATTCGACGACTGAGACAGCTGTTGCCATAAAGTTTAATTTGAACATAAGCAACTTAATAAAAACTGAAACACCAGGGAAGCAAAGGTTAGATTCTGACATGTTTGCTGACAGGAAGCTGCTGACGTGGTGCATGGTGACAGCTGTGTTTCAGTTTTCAGAAGATTTAGTGTAGCGGTTGGACACCAGGGTAGGCATATTATGGTCAGGAAGAAGCTAATGAGTGGCAGAAGACTCATAGAAAACCAAATCTTAATGAAGAGAATAAATAAGTGCAGCTTTCATATGCATCAGTGAGGATGCCCTGTGTGAGCTGGAAAGAGGGATGGATGGAGTAGAGCTTTAAGGAATCTTAGGGAGATGTCATTTATCTATCTCTTCTCAGGTAGAATTGAAATTTGTGTTCTATAATGATTCTACCAGCAGGAATGAGACGTATTTCAGAATAGATTATTTTAGAAGAGTAATTTTCAACTGTTTCTCCACCATAACGCTTGGAAAATAGTACTATGCGCAACAGAATCCCATGTGTTCTCAGACTAGAGGCAAGGATTTTAAAAGACTATGTGCAAAGTACAGTTTCTGGACTGCTAGAGTAAACTCCATCCTTCATTTTAAAGAAAGCATATCCATGGCATAGGCTCAAATTTGCAATAATCTCTTTTCATTTATATTTACATAAACAAACCCAGTCACAGAGTTTAGTACTTTACATGAATAAAAAATTACTCATTACATGCACTCATAATTCTCTGCTTGGTTATCACTTTTCTTTGTATCTGTCCACACAACTCTGAGTTCTAATACCATTTCAAACTTCCACTTTATGTGTCTATGTAGTTTTCCCCAATTCTGCTAGCAGCTCTTAGTGGCTTGCTCCATTTATATGGGCTAGGAATACTTGCAAGATAGTGGAAGGAAAATGGAACTCCCCCCACACATATCAGAAAAGGATAGCTGCACTGGAAAAAAAAAAGGGGTATCCTTGTGAAGACAATAAAAAAGACTTGCCTTGGGTAACATGATTTCTCACCAGAGTGAACTCCAGGTACATTTAAACACAAAGTGGAAAGCTCATAATTTTTCATCTTGGCAGGTGACAATATGTGACTAATCCATCTTTTTCTTCATGGCTAGAATTACACAATGCTAGTACTATCATAGGAAAGACTAAATATTGCATCAACTTTAATCTTCTGTTGGCAATAGCTACTCATTAAAGATCCAGTAAACTACTGAGTAATTTGCCAATGGGAAAGGAAAATATGTAGACAATATGAGATAATGGATTGCTTCTACTCCTAAAATGACTTCCATATAGACTGTGTTTTTTTCAGATTGAACTATATACAGGCACTTATATATTCTACACAATTAGCTATCTAGGCAGGACCAAACCAGATGGCAGAGGAGACAGCTGGCAGGGACCACCAAGTAAATCATGAATATTTCATAAAATCAAAAAGAGTTCTCAGAATTTGAAAGAACAATAGAGGAGGCTAGCACTTCAACAGCCCATTTAGTTGAACTGAAATTTCTGGTACTAGTATCCCAGCATTCAATTTATCCATATTATGAAATTAAAATAACAGCCCCTATTTGTATGTATACGACAAAGTATTTGCTTTTGTCTTTTATAGGACAGGCTGTTACTAAAGAATACTCTTCTATATAATACAATGTTCCTAAGAGTTCATAGGTTCAAATCCAGACTTTATCACTTGTTAGGCATGTGACCTTGAAATGTGTTAACTTCATTTCCCTTAGGTTTCAATTTCAATGAGGATAACAGTGTGTAACTCTTAGGTTTGTCTTGAAAATTAAATGAGATATCATATATGAAGCACTTATTATAGTCCCTTACTCCCTCTCAGCTATTACAAAGTTTCTATGGAATATTAGTCATAAGAGACTAGTTGACTGTGAGAGTAGGACTTGTAAAGCTTTACTATAGAAATTCAAGTACTCATTTAATATTTCTTAAATAAATTACCAGATATAAATCATGAGCATTTAATGAAAACTAAAATCTTCATAGTAAAATTTGTTTAAAAATTCTGCTACAGTTTTTATTCTCCTCTTGAAAATCCATGATATTCTTTAACAAGAAAAAAATGTTCTGAGAAGTATTGCAAACATATACAGGAAACAGGTAAAGAAACATGTTGACATTTGTTACACATTTTTAAAAAATTGTTAACCACTCCTTTTATCTCCTTTTATTTTTGAGGTTCTGCTAATGTCTAGTTACACATTAGAAAATAGGAGTCTTTGAACACTGTGTAATTTATTAAAAAGCAAGATCAAAGATTAAAAATAATTTATAGTAAGGCTCCTAGATCCAGATAGATAATAAAATACAAATTTTTCTTGGATAATATGTCAAACGTTACTTTGCTGGTTATAGCAATATGCTTACTAATCTGATTAAACACAAAAAGGTATAAACATCAAGCTTCTAGTTATTGAATAATCATATATGGATTAGAACACACACACACACACACACACACACACACACACACACACACACACACACACCCCGCATAAGACACAGCTAGAAAATACAGAAGCAAGAGATCATTGATTGTTTCTTTAAAGGATTATGGGATTACAGTGCAAGTATCAGAACACACCCTCTGAATTAGGCTTTATCCTCAATGATTTTGTCTGGCTACCATCTGGTCCTTCAGTATGAAATAAGTAGTGGTAATATATTTAACTTGTCTTATTGGGGTCATATGGCCAGACATTTTTTATTATTATGAATGTACTTCCTTTTCTGTCCTTTCATATTTCTATTTAAAGTTCTGTGGAAATGTCACATAGTTTGACAGGAGCATCAAGATACAGAATAATAAAAGGGAAGACATCCTCTGCCTTAGAAAGGTCATTTCCTGAGGATTATTTAAATCTTTTATAGAATGTAAAGAAGATCTTATAGTTTTCAGAAAGAAAAGAAATATTATGCTCATCTTGGGACTTAGAAAACAACTTTTATTTTTAAGTACTGACTTGTCCATTCTATTATCAAAGAGAACACTTATTAAAGAGCAATACCAGCTGTCACTGGATAATTTGCCTTAATAGTCCCTAGTATCATCTTTTTGTCATTTGTGTCTTAAGAGTCAAAGCAGCAAAGTTTAGTCATCTATGGCTTGGACATTTAAATTATTTGGAAATTTTATATCTACTAAATGGTACATATGAAAACAATACTTTTTATGGAAAAAGTTAATGATGTCTATGAGAACATTTCCAAACTTACAACAATAGTTAATCAGTTTTTCTCCTCTCAGACTGGAATGTTTCTAAGGGAAAAATATGAAATTCCTTCATTCACTGAAACTAAAACTTGGTCATTTTCCCTAATGTTTGCAAGAGAACAAAATAGTTAATACAACTGTGTTTTATAATAAACTCCTAAAATTAAAAGTTAATGTTCAAATAATTTGTTCCTTCAATACACTAGCTAGATCACTTGGCTAGAACTTAGCCAGATCATTATCTGTAATAACATAGAATTCAGGATAAGACTCTCTTGGATCCCATCCAAAGGCTGAAATACAAAAAGAGACTTGTTTATAGGTTAGCATTTTTTCATGGACTCAGAAAATTGCACAGTTGTATGATCTCACTAGGAGGAGAATAATGGCTTCCAACTCATAATTTCATGATTTAGTAATAAAAGCTACGCCTAACAATACACTCTTTCTGTCAAAAGATCAAAACTAGCAGATACTTTCAATAGTTGAGGTACACAACACGACAATAAAACTGCTTCCACTGACACTGCTTAAGAAATTCTCAATTAAAATCTATCCACAATATGAACATAAGCAAAAGAAAGAAAAGAGTGATAATAATCTGTAGTAAATCTAATTTGGAATGTTAAATTTGGAGGTGGCTAAATTGTTAAAATGTCCACAGTAAAATTAAATCTATATTTTTATTCAAAAGCAAAAATAAAATGTAGATTAAAATCTACCAATGTTACCAGAAGAAGTTCAGGACTATTTACCATTCAAGTGATTAGTTAAGTTTTGAACAATTTTTTTTTTTAAATCTCAGTTTTGTTCTTCCCATAAGGGGACAATTATTGGCAGCTCCATGTTTGTTACAATGAAATGCTTCAGAACAATTTACTAGTAATTTATATACTATAACTGTTGGTAGAAATCATTTATGCTTAAATTTATTATGCATTAGAATAGTACAGTGTAGTGACTTTTGTTTGTATAATGTTCTTCACTCAAGAATAGAATATTCTATCATTTGGATCATTTGTTGGTACTATTTCATAGTAATTTGATAGAGACCGGAGTTCTCCAGTAATCATATACTTATTTGCACTTTGCCAAAAGCGCCTATAAAATGAGCACAGCTGTGTAAATTGTTTCACTTTGATATGTAGAGAAATTAAATTTTGAGCTCAGTGCTACAAAATGAATTGTGAGCAAAAATAGCATCCATGTCTGCCCTGATGATTCCTGAGCCTTGCATGAAGTTGATTAATAGCATAGCAATATGCCTCGACTAAACCTAATCACTTACATATCATTTAATATTGACAAGTGAAAATGAGTGATGTGAAAACATTTTCAACCAAAAGTACTGAAATTGTATACTTCATTCCCCAATAACTATAACTTATACAATCTTGAGCTTTACTTGGCTCTTTAGTTATTCATTGTAAATAGTTATCCTTAAAAAAAAATTTCTTCTCATACACTAGGAAAGTAACCTCTGATGAAAAAATGTTAACAGATTATTAGAAATATAAATACATTTTATTATTCTAGCATTATGATGATGCGAGGTATGCTTTTAATAAAATAGCATTGTTTATTAAGCACATTTTATCCATTATTCATAATTGAGCAGAGATTGCTTGAAAACACCTGGAAGCAATTTGCCTTCTTTATCAACATTTTACTTCCAGAAAGGTTATTTACTTCCTAATTTGGTTTCAAATTTAGTTTGGTTCTCAATAGTTCATAATTAATAACTATTTATAAATCCTGAACATTTACACCACTGATGATAAATAATACTTATTATACATTTTACAAAATTATCACTTTTTTTCTATTTTTTTGGGGGGGACTTTTTTTTCTGACACAGAGTGTTGCTCTGTGGCCCAGGCTGGAGTGCAGTGGTGTAATCTCAGTTCACTACAACCTATGCCTCCCGAGTTCAAGAGATTCTCTTGCACCAGCCTCCCGAGTATCTGGGATTACAGGTGCATGCCACCACGCCCAGCTAATTTTTGTATTTTCAGTAGAGACGGGTTTCACCATGTTGGCCAGGCTGGTCTTGAACTCCTGGTCTCAACCGATCCGCCAACCTCGGCCTCCCAAAGTGTTGGGATTACAGGCGTGAGCCACTGCACCTGGCCCCTATGTTGTTCTTATATAGTAGGATCCATACTGGCTATCTTTTTATTTAATCTTTCTGCTTTATAAAACTATGTAGTATAAGATTTTGTCTTGCCCAAAGAAAGGTATTGCCTTTGTATTCAGCTTCTGGGAGGTGTCCATGTTATACTTGATACAAGTGTCTTTGCTTAGGTTGGGAACTGGTCACACCAAACAATCTTAGGTTGTAGCACAGACATGCCAGAAGAACCATCCATGCGATTTAGGGAGGAGGCTTTGGGTCAGACCATATCAGTTGACCTGAGTTCAACCACGGGGTAATCGATCAATCAATCATACCTATATAATGGACCTTTAAAGAAATATCTGAACACAGAGGCTTGAATAAGTTTTACTTGTTGGCAATACTCTGCGCATATTGTCACAAATCAGTGCTCGGAAGGTAATGCCCATCCTGCTTCCACCAGAAAAAGGATGGAAGCCTCACACTCAGAACCCTACGAAGCTCTGCCCTATATGACTCTTCCTTTGGCTGATTTTAGTCTGTATTTTTCCCTATAATAATCTGTAAATGTAAGTACAGTTGCTTTCAATGAATTCTGAGTCCTTCTAACAAGTTATCAAACCTAACAGTGACCTTCAGGACTGCAATTGGTGTCAGGAGTGAGGGCAGTCTGCAAAGGATTGTGTCCTCAAGCTTTGCAGCTGGACTAACTCCTGGGCAGAAGTGCTTGGATGACAAATTAACTAAAAGGCAAACATGCACACATACAAACACACACACACACACACTCAAAACGCTCAAATACATAAACACAGAAACTCAGTCCACGCATAAAAATGAACATCAACAGACCAAACCGTAGATTAATAAATATATTTTAATAACTTACTGTCAGTGCCACGTTACTTCCTCTCATGCCTCTTGCACTATAAATGGATTTTAATAGTCAATTCAAGTGTTGATGCAAAACAGCCTTAAATATAAGAGCAAAACACCCTTAAGTATAAAGCTTCTAAAATTGAAAATATTAAATCATTAACTGTTTGTCTCGATGAAAAGGTAATAACATAGGATAGTGGAAATGCAATTAAATATAATTCCTTATACTGTGTTCCTTTTTTAAAACACAAAGGATAGCTCCTTTAATGAGTTTTCTGAAGACATCATTTTCAGACCTTGCTTCATTACTTTATCCACAAGTATCATTCTTGTGGATACACCCATATTGGTCAATACCAATATTAAAATAAAAAATTTGGAATTCTGAATTCTAAGTTTATCTTGTTTAGTACAGAGTAAAATCATACATCTAAAATTTAATGAGTAAAATAGCATTTCTCTGATCAAACAGAGATGGCGATAAATATTTTATGAAAAGGATTTGAGGCATCAAAAAACAATTTAAGTAAAACAAAACAAAAATTATTTCTATTTACCTTAATTCCATTTTGTTCTACTAAATTACTATTACTGGCTATCAAATCAATGTCCATTAGAACCAACTAGGGAGTTTTTTGATTTTCAGATCCTAATTCATGCTATCCCAAATTGATAGACTGGGCAGAATCCTGAGTTTCTGCATTTTAACAAGCTCCTAGATAGTACTGTTGCAGACCAAAGTTTAAGAACTACTGATAATATAATTTAAAGGTTGAAGGACTGGACCTAGCACACTGCTTTGTGTTAAATAAATATGGCAGAATTTAAATTAATTACATTTTAGGAAGTTAATGAATTACAATTTCTAAATTAATTTGTCATTTTTGACAGGTAATCAATGTGTTTAAACTATTTCATAACCATTGCTTTTTTTTGACTATACATTTTGCTGAATCCATTATAAGAAAATAAGTCTTGCCAGTTGTTCTGAATGTTTTAATGTTTCATTTGATAATATTTATATCAAAGTTTTTTCAGCAGAAACTTCTTCAATATACTTTTATAAATATGAAAAATCAGTTCGCACATTTAAAATAAGGAAAAGATTAGTATAAGAAAATTATCAAATGTTTTTAATACAATAATAAACATTTATATTCATTTCTTTAATATAAAATTATTTCTTATTCGTCTAACAGGATAAAAATATTTAGAATTAAAGCAAGTTAAACAACAAATTTCTTAAATTCTGTATATTATATATTTTGTGTAAAGGTGACATGTTTAATTCAGTTGGTTGAAAAAAATGAAGACCCCATTTCATTTTTTACATTTAAAAAAAAGCACTGGTCTATATCCAGTGGTCTATATCCATCCAGTGTCTACTCACTTCTAAGCCTGTGGTCATAAAAGGAGGAAAATGGTAAGTTTATGTTAAGAGTTTTGTAAAGTCCTTAAGCAGCATCCTGGGAGATATGAGACAAGTGCCATTATTTTTATAGGTTTTAGGAAAAGCTTTTTATTGTCTAAGTTTTGCCATTGCTTTCAAAGAGCACTAAATTTCTGCTGATAGGAAATTAAATTCTTACATACTTGAATTATCTTTCTAAATCTCTACTCAACATTGTTCATATCCAAAATGCCAAGGAAAACCAGTGAAAGGCAGACTGCTGCAGGAGCAACAGGGTTCTGAGGTGTCTTGGAAACCCACCAGACCTAAGCCTTCTGGGCCTTTTTCCTGAGGGAACCACAACCAAGATGTGGAATAGTGCATTGGAAATCCATGGCTACTCCAGCTATGGAAGAGCCAGTGGTTGTGCAGAGTCCTCTGGGGCTTTGGAACACTGACGTCGTCTCAGAAAAAAAATCAAGAGCCCAAGCCCAGAACATTGTACTCTGTACCATATCTCAGCGTCTTTTTGCCATTCTTGTGGGTGAAATATTAAAAATTTGGAATGCTGAGATTTCTCAAATCAATACTGTGGAGATAATTAGATATTGCAGAGAGGACTCCAGCCAATATTGTTGATGAAATGGATGACACAACAGTTGCATCAATAGGGGCTCACCAGTGATTTAATGCATACAGTGTCAGTGGTAACCACACTGTGGTTCCTTCAAAAACATATGGGAAAGTGATGGCCATCTGAGATCTTCTTAGAACAAAAAGAGCCTAGTAGCTTTTAACATCATGCCCCTCAAGGATATGAATGAGTTTTCCACACATATTCTGGAAGTAGCCAATGCATATGATACTGAGCAAATCTAACAGCAAGGGAGAGCACCTAGCAGCAACCCAGGAATGGGTGAAGTAGGGAACTTTGGAGGGAATAGCTTCATGCCAGGAAATAGCTTTACAGTGGCCAAAAACTAGGTGCTGGATTTGATTAAGGTTTGCCCAAGGTTTGAAAGATTGAGCTTTCAGGATCTTAAGAAACAGCTCCAACACATCTGTAGCCTCAATCAAGGAAGCTGTGAATTTTTCTTAGAATACAGGGATACATTTATCCCACTGTGAATGATGATCATTTAAAATCTATAGACACAAATAACTAGATTTAATTGGGTATTGGAGATATTCTCCAGCAGGATCTGTTTTCAGAATCCGTTGGCTACAGCTGTGTATATATTTGGCCAGTTGACTTCTAAGAAGTAGGTCTCATGAAAGTTTCAGTTGGCATCCTTATGAAATTTCCTAGTCTTCTGTTTTTGCTTCTTGACTTTTTTAAGCTCAAAGGGAGATTGATAGAGATGTATACACTAGGGCAGAATTTCCCGAAGAAATTACAAATAAGCTTGTTATAACATCAGGTTAGATGGAAGAAAAGTGCCACCAACAGAGGTAAGCAGTATTACTTAAATGACATTTGGGGGTTTGTTATTCTTAAAATGTTTCCTTAAAATGAGCAGGACTAAGGCCCGTGGTTAAAGAGCTAGCTAAGAAACCCACTAACCCCTGCCTATTTGTGTTTCCCACTTTGGTTATTTAGCATTACTGTCAGAATTGCATTTTCTTTCACTTTTTTGTTGTTACTGCTGCCAAAAATGCGTTTATAGGAACATAAGGTTCTGGAGTGGTGGCCTAAAGGGGCAGAGGAGAGGAAGAAATGTGACTACATTTTGTACCAAATAAGTGCATTCACATGCTTAATAAAACTGTTGTATTGTAAAAAAATGCAAAAGAGAATATAAAATGTTTGTTAAATTTATGAGTATTACTAATGAAATTCTATTATAATGGGAAGGAAGTAGAGTGAACAAGTTTTGTGTGTGACTGATTTCAAAATCATCAACAATCAAAACTTCTGTAGACACTTTAAGTTTAAAGGCCTGTGAATACAGGATTTTATGTATATTGTGCTTTATCAGGACAATGGTGATTTTGTTATTTGAAGATTTTTGAATAATCCTTATTGAATATCATCAGAAAAAAATAAGAAACAAGAGTCAGACATTTAGACAAAGAAATAGATGGAAGAGAAGGAAAAAAGAGTTATTTTTGAAGAGCCCTGAAGAAGAAAAGGGAAATGAAGTGAAATATCATAGGGCTTAGAAAATAATTTATCTAGACCAGGCATGGTGGCTCACACCTAAAATTCCAGAACTTTGGGAGGCCAAGGCAGGAGGATTGCTTGATCCCACGGGTTTGAGACTAGCCTGGGCAACATGGTGAGATCCAGTCTCTATAAAAACAGATGAAAAGAAAAAATAATAATTTATCTGTCTATGAAGAGTGAGGAAACCAAGTCAACTGTAAGAAGGGTGGAGCTAATGAAGCTATCTTGAGAAACCTAGGGTTATATAAACATATGTATTAGAGGAAAGTTTAGAAATATATTATCTGGACATGTTTAATAAAGCTAAGTAGGCTAAATAAAGGTTACATAAACTTCTGTATTTAATTTTAAAACTCCAATATCAAGCTCTTTTGCATTTCTGAATCCAGTATGAGACCCAGAAGTTGAAAGCCAATAAGACTGAGTAACAAAATGAGAAAAGCTCGTGGAAAGTCTGATACTCGTACAAAATTCTTTTTAGTATAGCTATTCTTTGCTAAATAAAAATAATTAAAATCATTTTTCAAGCCTCTCAGAGAATTTTAAAGTTTATGTTGCCAATTGTGAATACTAAATGAACACTAATTATCCACTACCCATCATTATTAACTAAATATGTGTATGATTTTATTTATATAATCTTAATTAGTAGGTCAACTTTTATCTTATTCAAGGTACTTACAAATTGGACAAGGAATTTGATGCCTTCATTTCTAACCTTAATTTCCCTTGCTCTGTTTTTCCTATATAATGTTAAGTTGTCCAACTACAAATTGTTCTATCATAAGAAATCTCAGGAACCTACTCTTCCCAGTAGGAAACAATCCACTGTTGACTAAATTACTTGTCAATAAAATGATAAAGTGAAATAGAAATGCAGAATGGAATACAGTAGATGAAAAATATTATCTCTGGCATACACTGGCTATTATTATTTTTATTCACCAATCAATAGGGTTGACTTTTTTAGTCAAATTTAAAATACAGCATCTTAAAATACGATTTAAGTATAAATTGTGGAATCAGAAGGCAAAAATTCTACTGTTGTCACAGCAGGTAAAAAAAAAGCTGTAAAGCAATGCAGTCCACCTATTTTACAATGTAATGCTAAAAAATGTAATTAAGGTAATAAATTTAAAAAAACTTTTTTTCCAATTCTTGAGATCATAAGCACTAGCAAAAAAGCAGTATTTGCAGATACTATTGATTGGTTTTTAAATTAAGGTCAAGTGTTTGGAAAGGTATTGCAAAACTAGATTCATCATTACTAGCCCAAATAGGCACAAAATTACTTGATTCTAAATGAAGTGCAATATCTCAAAAAGAAAATATATTTTTTGCACTGTAATTGAAGAGTAGAAAAAATTTTCCCCTGATATTCCTCTTTGCAATTTATTGATAGATGTATTTGCAGTGAGGTAAACTTACTGTCATAAGTATAACTGAATAAACATGAATCCATCATTATTTAAATATTTAAAGTATTGACTAAGAAACAAGGGGGCTGTAAGGAAACAAGGGCAGCCATATCTTCCCTCATCTGACAGCTTGGAAACCAAAAAGAAGGCACTCCTCCACCCCCTTTTCTCTGGATTATCTTTGTGGGTATCAAACCTCATTCTGAAATTTTGAATCATCCTGACTAATATTTCAATTGATGAAGAAATAGCCTGGAAGGGCACACATACCTAACAAATTAGGACATGTAAGATCATCTGCTCTGTCTACCTTCACACATGTCTAAGTGGTTGGCTTTCACAAGAATGATACATGCTCATTAGATGTAACACATAGTATTTAATTATGGTGAAGTTTGAAGTGAATCACCTGGATTGAAATACCAGCATTGTCCTTTGATAGCTGCACACATTTTACAAGTCATTTACCCTTTACAACTTTTAGTTATCTTGCCTAAAAAAAACTGCAATTATATGTATAAAAATAAAAATATTATAGCTAAAAAGTTACATGAATATTAGTGGTTGCCATTTATCTGATACTTACTATATGCCAGATATATTTAATTCTCACAACACTGTGAGTTAGACATAATTATATCTATTTAATACACAAGGAATTTAAAGGGTAGAAAGCCTGACTTCAAAGCATGTAACTGCTTTAAGGATAATAATAGCTTTCTTGCTTAGGTTCCAGACAGCTGTGAGTATATATATATATTTTTATATATATATTTATATATATACACACATATAAATATATATACATATAAATATATATATATAAATATATATGTATAACAGGTTGCAAGATCTTTGTAAGTTAAATTGCTAACTGTGCATTGTTGGCTATTATATCATGATATTTAAATATAAGAGGAAGTTTAACTCCCAAATTTATAAGCAAATGGCATAGAATGATTATAAAGTTTTAGGATCCAATATAAAACAAAAGCTTTTGAGATCTTTTAGGCCTTTGTAATCCATAAGTCCAAATATTAGGTATAGGGCAGTTAAGTAAATTGCCTAAGGTTGCAGCAGACCTGGGAAGAGAACTGAATAGCTTAGATTCATAATCGTGGTGTTTTAGCATGCAAAGCAAGCTACGCTTTGAATATTTGACTTTTCAGAGATAATGTTCCTTCAAGTATCAACATAGAGAAGAAAATAATACCATTTAAACCCTAAGTAATTCTTTGATTATTAAAGTAAGCATAGTTTGATTCTAAAACTAAGAAAACTACATATTATTTCAATATGACACACAAAGAAAATAGGTTAGCTTATCAAAGTATTTTAGGTGAGAAAAAAATACTACATCATCAGCCCAAGATGTGGACAGAACATAAAATACTCAGACTTCGAACACTAAACTAGGGGAGGAAACAGTGGAACTACAGTCAGGAAGTCAATTGCATTATACCACAGCAAGTAAATTGTCTCTTTTAACCTGTCAAATCAGGAACAAGACGGAAAAAATTTCAAGCCATTTATGCAGCCAGGTTAGGAATACAACATATAAGCAAATTTTAAAAAGAAAAGGAATATGACGTACAAATATAGACAAGAAATCCAGCTGAATAAAAAAAAATCACAATTGAAGGAATGGAAGAAAATTTTACATAAGTGCTCTATGAAATAGGATATCTTAATAAGAAATTGAGTTCTGTAAAATAGGTGTTCATAAACGAGGAATTAAAGCAACAAAACAGGATGAAAAGAAACACTAAGCACTATGAAAACAATTCGAGGACCAAAACAACCAAGAAGATAAATTAGAAACAAAAGGGAACAAAACTTATGTGGCTGAAAGTTGTTACTAACATGGTAGAAAGACTTGATGTAACCAGGATACATGCATATAGGAAAAGAAAGAGACTTTTCAAATAAGAAAGGAACTAACAAATGGAGAAATCAAACACCATTCAATACAAAAATAAAGTATTCCTGAGGTAGTGACCTGAACAAATGAAACTGCAAACTACACAAAATGTAATTTTTTTCTTTAAAATAAAGAATCCACATTATCCCAAGAGAAAAACAAAATGATGTATAATACTCAACACTGGTACATATCCTGGTTAGGTTACTGAAATGCAAGGATATAAGACATAGTTCTTCAGCAATTCACATGGACAGAATAAACTGCCTGGGAGAAGTATTGGTAGCAGCAGTGGTGGTATATACATTCTAGACATTTTCACAGCAATAATCAATGGAGTGGGGAGGGAGAGGGAGAGCACAGGCAAGAGAGATCTCCAGCCAAAATGTTGCTAAGCTATGAAAGCAAGAATTAAGATTCTCAACTACATATTTTTAAAGGCAAAATATATTGTATCTGTTATCTCCAGGTTGTGGAGTGGGGGCAATTGAATTGAAGATGCTGGGAATGGAGAGGTGCTGAGTAAACAGGACTGGTGGGCACTAAATTAATGTAATGCAAATATTAGACTAACACTAAATTTAAAAAAAAATAATTATAAAACAATGTAAATTTCATAAACCTTCCCAATGTAAAACTAATAACAAAACTTACAAAAACAAGGATAGAAAATCAGATTGAATAAAGAATAAGAAGGCTTAAATTCATGATTATGGTCTGAAGTCCTATATACTGTTAAAAATATATAATGGTTTATGTGTCTTAATTTTTCTCATAATTTCTTTTTTTAAGTTTAGAGAAATGGTTTAGGACAAAATATCTGTTGTGGGAAATAAATATTCCTGATGGATTAAGAAATTCAATAACTTATCTCTTACATTAAAAATTTTTAGGCCAGGCACAGTGGCTCACGCCTGTAATCCCAGCACTTTGGGAGGCCAAGGTGGGTGGATCACCTGAGGTCAGGAGTTCAAGACCAGCCTGACCAATATGGCAAAACCCTGTCTCTAATAAACAGAAAAAAAATTAGCCAGGCATTGTGGTGCATGTCTGTAATCCCAGCTACTTGGGAGGCTGAGGTAGGAGAATTGCTTGAACCCAGGAGGTGGAGGTTGCAGTGAGTCGAGATTACACCGTTGCAACAGCCTAGGCAACAGAGCAAGACTCTATCTAAAAAAAAAATTAAATTTATTTATACTTGAATTTAACATTTGATAAATTAATATGATATTTTTAGATAAATATATGCATTTTGTGTAAGCCTGTCTTAGCTTTGTTGAGGTATAATTGACAAAAAATAAACTACACATATGTAAGTGTGTAATTTGATAATTACTGACATATACTTTGACAAACCTGTGAAGCTATCACCACAATTAAGTTAGAGAACATGTCCATCAACCCCAAGTTTCTTCATGCTCCTTGGGAATCCATTCCTTTCAATCCTTCCTCCTCACCTTGTCCCCAGACAAGAAATGATCTACTCTCTCTCACTGTACATTAGTTTGCATTTTCTAGAATTAATGCAACTTGAATCAGACAATATGTACTTTTCTAAAAAAAGCTGGCTTCTTCCATGAAGAATAACTATTTTGAGATTCATATGTGTTGTTGCGTGTGTCCATGATTGAAGTTTGTTTCCTTCATCTATTTGTGGACATTTGAGTTGTTGCCAGCTTTTGATTATCACAACCAAAGACGCTATGTACCTTTGTGTGTAAGTTGTTAAGTAGACTTATGGCTTCATTTTTCACTGGTAAATACCTAGATGTGGATTATAATAAGTGAATGTTTAATTCCAAAACAAAAAGAAAAAAAAAACTACCACACTGTTTGCCACAGTGGTTTGTACCCTTTTACATTCTTCAACAGCAGAGCATGTTAAGTTCCATCGCCTATTCATACCCTCCAGGACTTAGTATGGCTAGTCTTTTTAATATGAGCCATCCTAAGAAGTGAGTAGTGGTATCTCACTGTGGTTTGAATTGCATTTCTCTGATGAGTAATAATGTTGAGTACTCATTCTGGTGATTATTTGCCATCCATATATCTTCTCTGATGAAGTGTCTATATTGCTCATTTTTTAAATAATTTTCTCAT
Source organism: Gorilla gorilla gorilla (assembly GCF_029281585.2). Taxonomy (NCBI): domain Eukaryota; kingdom Metazoa; phylum Chordata; class Mammalia; order Primates; family Hominidae; genus Gorilla; species Gorilla gorilla. The sequence goes on from NC_073239.2 coordinate 63,959,169, forward strand.
CACTGAGTTTTGAAAATTCTTTACATATTTTAAATTTGCAAATATTTTATTCCAAACCATGGCTTGTCTTTTCAGTATCTTTCAAACAGCAGAAGTTTATGACATTTATTCTGTAGTGTCTAATTTATTATTTATTTCTTTTGTGGATTGCATTTTGGGTGCTACATTTAAGAAACTATGAAATCATAAAGTTTGTAGAAGAAAATATTTGTGACCTCAGATTAAGCAAAGATTTCTTAGACACAATGCCCAAAACAGAATTTATAAAAGAAACGATAAATTAGACTGTATCAAAATTAAAAATAAAACAACTTCTGTTGAAAGACACTTAGAAGAATGAAAATACAAGCTACAGACTGTGAGAAAACATTTGCAAAGTATACATTTAATGAAAGATATATATTCAGAATATGTAAAGGTGTTTCAGAACTGCACAATGAAACAATGGCTTAAAAATAGATAAAATTTGAATTGACACTTAACCAATAAAGATATATGGATAACTAATAATTACACGGAAGATACTCAACATTATTAGTCATCAGAGAAATACAAATTAATGATAAATTTTGTGTCAACGTTTGTATATAGATCAATAGGTGGACCAAAGTTCACTTTTTGGTGTATGGAAATCCAATTGTTATTGTATAATTTGTTTAAAACACTATCCTTTCTCAGCTAAATTGCCTTAGCATTTTTTGTAATAACCATATATGTCCACATATATGTGGGTTTATTTATGGATCTCTATTCTGTTCCATTAATCTAAGTCCATCTATTCCAAGACCACATTCTATTTTTGCAATAAGCCATCAGATAGTGTTAGTCACCCAACTTTGTTGTTCCTTTCCAAATTACTCTGGCCATAGTTGTTCCCTTATATTTCCATCTAAATTTTAGAATTAACTTGTCAACTTTTGCCACACCAAAATCCAAAAACACAAAGAAAACTTCTAGAATTTCAAATGAGCTTGTTTTGAAAATATAGATTCAATTGAGGAGTATTGAAAACAATATTGAATATCGCAATTTACAAATAACTCATATCTCTCCATTTATTTAGGTCTTTGTTAATGTTCTTCTCTCAGCAGTATTTTATAGCTTTTAGTGTGCAGGTCTTTCACATCTTTTCACAGATTTTTCCCTGACAATCATACAGCATCACATTTTAAATGTTTTTAAAACGGTATTCTTTCCTAATTCTAAATTCTGTTTATTCTTTGGTCATATATAGAAGATAAACAGAAGATATGGGGTGAATTACAATTAATTTGTGTATATTGATATCTTATTCTGCAACCTTGTTGAACTCATTTATTAGCTCTAGTATCTTTTGTAGATTCCATCGGATTATTTACATAGATGATAAGATCATCTGTGAATAAAGACAGTTTGATTTCTTTCTTTGCAATATTGATGCGATTTATGTTTTTTCCTTGTCTTATTGTAATAGCTAGAACCTCTAGTAGGTTAATGAATAGAAATAATAAGGGAAGACATCCTTGCCTTTTCCTAACTTAGATGAAAGCATTCAGTCTTTTATCACAGAATATGATGTTGGTATTTAGTTTTATCAGGCTTAGCAAGTTCCCTTCTATGTCTAGTTATCTAAGAGATTTTTGTTGTTGTTTTTGTTCTCCAGGAACTGTTGTTGGATTTCAACAAATTTTGGGGGCACTTATTGAAAGAAGCATATGGATTTTTTTCTTCAGTTTATTAACATGATGAATTATATTGCTTAACTGTTGAGTGTTAAACCAACTTCATATTCTCAGGATAAACTCTGCATCATCATAATGTATTATTATTTTTATATATTGCTTGATTCAGTTACTAAAGTTTTGTTTAGAATTTTCATGTCCATGTTCATGAAGGATTTTGGTTGGTAGGGATTTTTTTACATTCTTGTATGGTTATTTACTTTTCTATATATCTGAATAACGTTGGCATAATTGAATGATTTGGGAAGTATTCTCTACACTTTGTTTGGTTTTCTGAAAAAATGTGTATAATATGACCTAATTTTGATATTAAAATTTTATACAGTTATTTTTCTATTTTTCATCTCCCTATATGTATATTGATACCAATCTAATGCTATTGATACTAACTGCTGGGTGGTAAGAATTATGATGCTTTGTCTATATTTTTATTTGTATACTTAAACATCGATTGTATGTTTTATAAGCCACGTGTAGTATTTTTAAAACTATGCAAATCTATTGTTAAAATTTTTTTAAAAATTAACAACTGTATTATAATATTCTGCAATTATAAATGGATGCTGTCAGCACTTTAAGCTGATTGTCAGAGGATTACACTTTTCAAAATGTTTTCTGAGAACCACTAGTTTATCTGGAGTCCTATGATGTGGTCATCAGTAAACATGGTTGTTTCTGGAACATAACAGTAAGTTCAACTATTTCACCTCTGTTTACCAATTTGAAATGTATGATTAGGAATTGTTTTCAAAAAAATTTTGTTAATAATAATTATTTTATTTCAGGTGTTGAGCATACATTGCAAGGACTATTATGGTCAGTTAATCTCAGGTATCTTTCAGCTGTCAAGATGCAATTCATTTTGTCTCATGTTGTTTTCAGAATCTTGTGGTATTAATGTTTACAGTAGCTAAATTTAAAATAACGTTCAGTCTCCATTTCACAAAAAAAGATGTAAAAGTGGTTCACTACAACATATATTAAAAATAAAATAATTATTATAATTATAATTATATAATTAAAAATTATATTTATAATTATATAATTAAAAATTATATTTATAATTATATTATATTTATATAATTATGTTTTAATTATAATTTTAAAATATATAAAATATCATTAATAACATAAAGAGTGAGCAGAATTCCAGTTTGAATACAAAATGTGAATTCGTGAGCACCCAGTCAACTATTCTATCATACCAGATAAATAATATAAATCAAGTGTACAATAAGAAAAGGAAAATGCCTTTAATCCCCCATGTTAGGGAAGCTGATGATGTCTATTATTTAGTTCTTTCTCAGAATTGACTTGTTTGGAGTACCAGCTGATGAGGAAATGGACATTGAACTTTTATTTTCTATTATCTTTTAAGCTATAAGAATTCCATTTAAAATTTGCTAACTTTTTTCCTTTAAAAGGCAAGATGCAAACTGATCTTTAAACAGAGTTCCTGTGTCATAAAATAACCCCCTAGGTCTCTCATTTTAGCTAGGTAGATGTAAAACAGAAAAGTATGCATCATTCTCGGAGAATAGTATTAACAGATTATTATTGTCCTGGAGCAGGCTGGAGACTTAGATAAACTTTTTGAAAGCTAATTTAAGCAATGTTCTTTCTCATTGCAACTCATTACCTCCACAAATTTATGTACATACCAAGAAACTTTAAGAATATTTCGTTTTAAAAGTTCCAAGTTCCAGGTAACTGATAAACTGTGGTAACATCCATGGAGGATACATTGAGGACTTCATATGGAATTTGTATCATATAAGAGTGATAATCTGGTCTTGTGGTTTAATCCCCATGGGTCAAGATTTTTAGAGAAATGATGGACTAATGAACAGAGATACCTGATGGTGAATAATGTTATATGTTGAACAAGCAGAGTAATAAATATCAAATACAAATGCTTAAGGAAAAAAATCCAAACATTCAGTCATAAATTGCTGCCCTACAATTTTTCACATTGATTCTACTTAATGAACTGAAGTTTGAGATTTCATGTTGGGTGTCCACCATGGCTTGATATGTTTGCTGTAGGGTTTCATGCATCTGGTAAGTGAAGGTAACAAGAACGAGTCGGATTGTTGGAAAGTGCTCACCATACACCTACTCATAAAGGCTATTTTAGTATACATTAAAATTTTACCGTATCTGCTTAGGTGTGAGATGAACACAGATAACTAAATGAAGACACCGTGAACATGACCTTGCTACTTTGAGAAGTAAGGAATAAAACTTTACGTAGCCTGTTTAGAATGTAACAATGATTAGAGAAGGTCAATTTGTTTTTCCTCCAAGATTAGAAAATTAAAGAAGATAGGAAAATTAAATACGGTGCAAAAGCACTGATACTTTTCAATGATCACCCAATCATTTCTCTTGTCCCTCAATTATCTGTTTACTGATATAAATGTGTATCAGATTGTTTTGCCTCTCATGTAAGCGATAGTCATTTTAATGCCATGAGTTGTTTCCTTTGCTAGAATTATATTAAATTTGAGTGGAACAAATTCTAAAATACTCAAGTATATTCATTTCCAATTGTGATCTAAGAAAATAAAATGAGCACAGAGTGTATCGTAATGATAAAAATTATTTTGGAAAGCATGCAATTTCCAAATGCATTTGTTTCATTTGTGACCTTTATTTGTTTCTACAATTCTACTTTTGAGTTTACTAAGTATCAAATGGTAACCAGTAGTCAACTACTGGATAACCATGAGTTTGAATATTCCATAATGGATAAATATATACTGAGTCTCATTCTATATATAAATTATGTGGACCAGGGGACCTATGTTTTAGAAATGTGTATGTTAGAGAAACAAAAAACATTTCAGAGGTCCTCCGAATAAATATGAAGAAGGGCAAAGATACTATGAGAAAAACAAAAGCATAAAGGGTAAATACAATTTCAAAGCTAAAGGTGGATAAAAAGATTCCTAACAGGTAGTGTTGGCAGAACAAGCCAATGCCTAATGTTATTGTTCTCCTAATTGGCTCATACAAGCAGCTAAACAATATATCTGGCATATGGCAGTAAGTCTTTGAAACCAAATATTCCCTGGACCACCTCGCTAAACAAGCTGCAATTTCTAAGACTGATATCCCTTGGTTTCTACAGTTAAGAAGCATGATGTATTTTACATTTCTGCCCAGCAAAGCTATTTTAGACAAGACTTAAATATTTAAATCCTTTATGGGATTTGACAGAATGGGATGAAATGGCACTGCTCTAGAAATTTTGGCCCCACTTCTGTCACTAATCAGGTGTGTGATTTAGTTAAGTCACTTAAACTTTTAAGCTATAATGTCATTGTCTATAAAATATCTGCCCTGGAAGTACAGTTAAAATAATGTGCTTGGAGGGGTTTTTAAAAATTAAAATGCTTTATAAATATAATTAACAATCATTCTATCAGATCTCACACTCCAGTATTTTTATTTATTTTTGCAATAATATTTATGCTATTTAAAAATAGGTAAGGTCCTTATTAAAAAAATTCATTCCGATGTTTATTTCTCCCTGAGCACATCTTAGCTGTTCAATCATTAAATCTTACTCAGCAAATTAAGTGATTATCCTTTCTTTCTATTTTTAAAATAAGAGCATGGAAGTACAAGAAAATATTCCCATTGCCCAACTCATAAATAAAATAATGTGTATTTGTTCCTAGTGAGTATCACCAGGTTTATAATATTTAATTAAGCAGTGCAATTTAATGTAGCACTCATTCGATAGATAAATAAAATGGTACAGTATAGCACTCCAAATAGTCCTATAGTTTAGTTTACATTTTCCACATAAATCAAGTTGGTACTACGACAAGTTTTTTGCTTATATATAAATTTATTCTACTCTCTGGAATAAACATTAAAGCGATAATACATGATAGAAATACTCAAATACAGTGATTAGATGTTCTAAAAAAGTTAGCCAATTTAATATGCTATAGTTTCTCCTAAGATAACTATTATGAGAATAAAACATAAATGCAGCTGATTTCAATTTGACAACTCTTTGCAAATCAGATTACCTGAAACTTTTTTACCTCATTACCTAATTATGGAATCCTGACATGCTATCTGGCCTAGCCCTCTGGTTCCCAATTATTAAAATTTAATCAGTATCCACTTTTCTCTAACCAAGCACATTTAAGTTCTATCAGCAATACAAACTCAAAGGGAAAAAAGGCAGATCTATAGCAACTAGGATGTGAGAATTACTTTTTTATGGTCAATGTGATACAATGAATGAACACTATGTATACAACACTAAATTGTCATTCTGTCTTCTCCCAGTGAGGCAGTGCATTTAATTTCCTCAACTGGACATACTTACTGAATCAGATTAGATGTAGGTAAGAATTTTGAACTTTTAGTTTCTCAGGGAAAGAGGGCAGCAGCAGGAAGAGACAGACAACACTTTAGCATTCCGTAACTTGATCCCTACACACCTCTTGCGTCCGAGCTGTGCCTTTTCTATCTTAATTTTCACTCTACAAATGATCAGCCTATCTCTGTCATCCATATACATCATGCTATTTCTAGCCCTCTGCATCTTCATGCATGCTGGTTTCTCTGTCCCTTACCCCCCCTTCCCAACCTATTAAGTCTGATCATCTTTCAAAACTCAATTTAGACAACACCTTATGGAAGAGTTCTGATTACTCCTTCTACTATGTAGGATTGAATCTTCCTCCATTAATGATCTTGTAACATCAAGTCCCTGTGACATCTTTGCCTTTACTGACTGGCATGGAAATGATCCATGTATATTTCTGACTTCCTGGACAGTTGGAAATTGTGTAAGGATAGAAATTAGATCATAATAATCTTTGGATCCTCAGCACTTAGTCCAATTGCTGGCATGCAAATAGTCAATAGATGCTTTTTGAACTGATCCAAAGAAATCTTAGTGATAATCTAAGTACTAGCTTAAAGGTAATCAGATAAGGATTTAAGATCTTAGGAAAAAAAATAGATATAAAAAACATAAAATTCTAATTTATTAAAGCTGAATGTATACACTCTGACGTAAAATATTAGTGGACTTACCTGGTTAACATATGGGTACCTTATTCACCTTTCTGACATATTCCAATAAAGTAATCATTTTTCCTTTAATTATGCCTATTATAAAACTGATTATTTAAATTCATAACTATATCTTTATTTCCCAGTTTTGTCTCCTACCCCACTTTAAATATTTGGTGGGAACATTTAGGGGAGTCATTAACACAATGCAAAACACATAAATTTTGCATTGCATTGTTGACTCGCCTAAGTGTCCCCACAAAATGTCATTAATTTTTTGCATTGCATTAATGACATGGGTAAGTGTCCCCACCTATGTAATTAACACAATGTGAAATTTAAGTTTTTCTAGTCATTGAATATAAACAATTGCATAGAAATGTCTTCATCTAACTCATTCAGTGCTTTGAATGTCTAGCTTCCTTTTGTTAACCAACTAAATACTGTATTAATTAAACTTGGTACCTCATTATAATTAAATAAATATAAGTCATGGACAGATGGACATGAATTAATTAGATCAGATTTATTTTCCATTAATATCCATTTGCAGTAAGAGAATGGCGTTGTATTTTGTTAACTCATACTTCACATTATGTTTATGTACAGAGAGTATTTAAGGTTAATGATTAGAAGTTTACTTTGGAGAATAAAGAAAGTAGATAACTTTTTAGCATCATAGGGAAAAGTGAATTTGGAGCTGGGCAAAGATAATCAGAAGAAAAGTAGAACAATTGCAAACAAACATACAAACAAACACAAAAAAACTCACTCTACTGTGGAATTAGAGCTCGGAGAAAAAAAATGACTTCCCACATAGCATGAAATTAGAACTATGACCTTGGAATAACACTGTTTTTGCTACAATTCATGAACATTACATAAATCTGTGGTTGGCCGTAAGAATGTACATACCATTCATCACATTATTTTCTATGTGAATGCATGTTCTTAAATTTAAAATTTAAATAAATGCCTTATAAGTGAACTTTTATAAGATAATCTAATGAATCTCTTTTCTGCTCATATGTTGAGAAGCAAAAGTAACAAGTTCAGTTGGGTGGTTCTGTTGAACCTATAAATTCTACCCATAGAATGTTTCATCAAAACATGTTTCAAAGCAGTACACTGGGAGTTCTAGAAATAACTTTTTCATAAATTCCACTAACTGTATATGTAGAGTCTATTAGTTTCACACTCTAGCATATATTTTTTAATTTATTTAATGACATGTTGACAAAAAAATGACACTGTTAAATGCATATTTGTAATAGGCTGCTTCTTATATATACAGGTTATTTTTTACAGTTTATTTCTGATACTATATAACAATTAGGACAATCTACATTAAGAGATCCAAAGGAAAGTAGAGAATATCAGCATGTAGATAGCTCTGATATCCACCATGGAAAACAATAATATACTTCATAGGTCATGTAAAAGTAGAAATAATGAAATTGTATACATTTTTTCTCAGGTTCTCTCTTTGCTATATTTCTTAATTTCAGTCTTCACCAGCAGAGAAGAAACATACTGTCAAAGTGTTCAGTTGAGTATGTGCTATTGTCATCAGCACTTTCCTGAATTGTGTTGTCATTATTAGCTTTTAGGCATTTACATTTTTTTACATTAAGATTTTGATGATTTCCTCAATCTCCATGTATGTCAGGACTATATTAATTAAAATAGTGTATGATGACAAGATCAGAGAAAAAATGCAAAAGTGAATTAATTTAAAAATCAAAGATTGATATAAAGGATAGAGATTCACTCATATGTCTCCTGAAAAATCTCTTCTCTATAAGCTGAATATACTTGTTTGCATAAAATGATTTGACTTGTCTGTAAAATAGTCAGTTGAATCAACCTCCATGATGCAAATGGTAAATCAGTTCAAACATACACTTCAGGTGCTGCATTCTCAGAGTGAACATTTTCCATTGATTTATCATTTAGTAATTTTTTATTAATATTTCATTTTCAAATACCAATTTAGTGTCAACTACTGAACTGTCTATAACAGAAAATACAAAGATAAATCAATCACCACTTTAGCTTTAACAAACTTAATAAGTTTAGTTCCTAGGTTAGGAAAGTAACATAGAAGGCTTAAAAAAACACAAAACCAAATAAAAATACATGTACATTTGGAGAGTGACTTAAAGTTTAAACCAAATAGTGCATATAAAGCACTTACTATAGTGTTTAGCATAAAGTGAGTGTTCCACAAATACTGTTTTCATTGTTACTGATGTTATGTTTGTTAACCTGGGTGTAGAGGCAGGAGGTCATATTTCAGTGGGAAGGTTCAGTACAGATATCTTGACGGAGTTGGCATGTACAAGCATACCTCTGAGATATTGCAGTTCATTTCCAGAGCACTGCAATAAGCAAATATTGCAGAAGAGCAAGCCACCAATTTTTTTGGTTTCCCTGTGCATATAAAAATTACATTTACACTATACTGCAGTCTATACAGCATGCAATAGCATTGAGTCTAAAAAAACAATGTACTTGCCTTAATTTAAAAATACTCTAAGGCAAAAAAAATGCTAATCATCATCTAAGCCTTCACCGAGTTGTACTCTTTTTGCTGAAGTGTCTTGCCTTGATGTTGATGGTTGCTGACTGATCAGGATGGTGGTTGTTAACCACCACCAGCCTGTGGCGATTTCTTAAAATAAGAAAACAATGAAGTTTGCTGCATCAATGAACTCATCTTTTCATTCAGGATTCTCTGAAGCATGTCTGGTGTTTGACAGCATTTTACCCATGGTAGAACTTCCTTCAAATTGGAGTCAATCCTTTGAAACCCTACCACTGCTTAATCAACGAAGTTTGTAATATTGTAAATCTTTTGTTGTCATTTCAACAATGTTTATAGCATCTTCATTAGCAGTAGATCCCATTTCAAGAAACCACTTTCTTTGCTTATCCACAAGAAGTAACTCTTCATCCACTGAAGTTCTTTCGTGAGATTGCAGCAATTCAGTCACATCCTCGGGCTCTATCTTCTAATTCTAGTTCTCTTGCTATTTCCAGTATTTCTGTAGTTGTTTTCTCCACTGGAATCTTGAATCCCTCATCCATAAGGGTTGAAATCAACTTCTTCCAAACACCTATTAATGTTTATATTTTGACCTCCTCTTATGAATTATGAATGTTCTTAATGACATCTAGAATGGTGAATTCTTTCCAGAAGGTTTTTAATTTATTTTGCCCAGATTCATCAGAAGATCCACTACCTATGACAGTTATAATCTTATAAAATGTATTACTTAAATAATAAGACTTAAAGTCAAAATCACTCCTGGATTCATGGGCTGCGGAATGGATGTTGTGTTATTAGGTATGAAAACATTAATTTCCTTGTATATATGTATCTCTCTCTCTCTCCTTTTTTTTTTTTTTTGACAGTGTTGCTCTTTTTGCCCAGGCTGGAGTATGGAGTACAATGGTATGATCTCAGCTCACTGCACCTCCGCCTCCTGGGTTCAAGTCATTGTCCTGCCTCAGCCACCCAAGTAGCTGGGATTACAGGCCTGCACCACCACGCCTAGCTAATTTTGTGTTTTTAGTATAGATGGGGTTTCACCATATTGGCCAGGCTGGTCTTGAACTCCTGACCTCAGGTGATCTGCCCACCTTGTCCTCCCAAAGTGTTGAGATTACAGGCTTGAGCCACTTCCCCTGGCCCTCCTTGTATATCTTTATCAGAGTTATTGAGTGACCAGGTGCATTGTCAGTGAGCAGTAATATTTTGAACAGTAAGTCTCATCAGTGGGCTTAAAATATTCCATAAACTATGCTGTAAATAGATGTGCTGCCATCCAAGCTTTGTGGCATTTATGAAGCACAGGCAGAGTAGATTTAGCATGATTCTTAAAGGCCCTTGGATTTTTGAAATGGCAAATAAGCATTGGCTTCAACTTAAATGCACCAGCTACATTAGCCCCTAACAAGCGATTCAACCTATCCTTTGAAGTTTTGAAGCCAGTCATTGATTTCTGTCCTGCTATGAAAATCCTACTGACATTTTCTTTCAATAGAAGGCTGTTTTGTCTACATTGAAAATCTGTTGTTTAGGGCTAGCCACCTTCACTAACAATTTTAGCTAAGTCTTCCAGATAACTTGCTGCAGTTTCTACATCAGGACTCGCTGCTTCACCTTGCACTTTTTATGTTATGGAGATGGCTTCTTACCTTAAACCTCATGAACCAACTTGTGTTAGCTTCAAACTTTTCTTCTGCAGTTTCTTCACCTCTCTCAGCCTTCATAGAATTGAAGAGAATTTAGGTTCTTGTTCTCAAGTAAGCTTTGGTTTAATGCAATGTTGTGGCAGGTTTGATCTTCTATCCAGACCACTAAAACCTTCTCCATATCAGAAATAAAGCATTTTGCTTTCTTATCATCTGGTGTTCACTGGAGTAGCACTTTTAGTTTCCTTCAAGAATTTTCCTTTGCATCCACAACTTGGATAACTGGTGCAAAAGGCCTAGCTTTCACCCTCTCAGCTTTTGACATGCATTCCACACTAAGCTTAATCATTTTTAGCTTTTGATTTAACATGAGAGATGTAAGACTCTTCCTTTCACTTGAACACTTAGAAGACATTGTAGGGTTATTAATTGGCCTAATTGTAATATTGTTGTGTCTCAGTGAATAGGGAGACCCAAGGAGGAGAGGAAGAAAGACATGAGAACAGCCGGTCAGTAAAGCAGTCAGAACACAATATTTAACAGTTAAGTTTGCTATCTTTTATGGGTGTGGTTCATGGCACCTCAAAACAAGTAAAATAATAATGTCTAAGATCACTGCTCACAGATCACCATTACAGATATAATAATAAAAAAGTTTGAAATATTGCAAGAATTACCAAAATGTGACATGGAGACATAAAGTGAGCACATGCTGTTAAAAAAAAAAAAATGGCACCATAGACTTGCTGGAAACAAACCTTCAATTTATAAAAAACACAGTATGTGAAAGGTCAAAGAAGTAAAGGACAATAAAACAAAGTATTCCTAACTATCTTCAGGTAACAAAAAGGCAAAGGAGAAATGTAAATCAAATAGACATGAACAAAAAGGTGGCAATATGAAAACATGGGGAAGTGAAAACTGAGCTATCTATGGCTGCAATGGAGAGTACATGTGGAAAAGTCATGACTGGGAAGGCTTGAGGCCGATTAAGTTGTGCCAATAATCCAAGGCTAAAGGATTTGCAATTCATTCACAAGAGGATGAGAATCACAGAATCCCAAGAAAAGAGAATATCAAAAAATGAAGCCAGGACTCAAGAAAGGGTAGGCAAGACCCAAGGAGTGTCTGAACTAGGACTTTGGAAGTGAAAACAAGAATGTAACATATGCTTCCAAATAAGAAGTCTGAGAAAGATACTGATAAAATTAGAGTGGAGAAAAAATAACCCCCCAAAATGCAGAATTACAGAAATCTAAGGAGCCCAGATGTAAAAAACAAAAACAAAGAATGAAATAAGAATTTGGAGAGTTATAATGATCAAGAAAAAGGTAAACCATTTGGAAGTAGTTTCCCAGACTAACCACTAAGGTGGTACCAGTAAAGCATTACTTTACTGGTAATGCTTGTCTATTTGGTAGAGACATAACTATGTTATTAGAATACAGGCAAAAATATATTTAAAAATTTTAAAACTTATTTCTTTAATTGTATTTTTTTTACAAGTATCTAGGTTGAAAGAGTCTGCAAGCTGTCCTGTGGATTCCATCTCTTTTAGCTGATTCAATTGCCAACTCAGTTACAATATTTGCATGGTTTTTAATGGCTTAGCTATTTAAAAAATGGTGAGTAGGTATGCATTCTTCATAGGATTGCTCTGAAGAGTAACAGTAAGTCCTTCATAACATGAGGTCCAAATTACATTAAATCATTAATAGCACTTCAAATATTTTCCCAAATAATGTAGTATTAGTTATTATATTACATCCTTAAGTCTGCTAGATTTTTAAGATTAACAAAGAAAACTAGCTGAGATCATTTCTTTATCATTCACAATTTGTTCTTTATGTTTCACTTTGTATAGTCAACATAAAGTTATAACTTTATATGAAAAGTATTTCCAAATATACACTTAAAAAATAAATGCATTGAAAAAGCTATGATCATATGAATTTCCGCGACTCACTCTGAATATGCATACATGAGGAAACAGCTCAAAACCATCATTATTACTCTACTAATTTGAAACCTATGATGATGCAATTTGGACACAGCTTTTGGAACTGTGAAAATGTTTTACCAAACAAATTCATAATGAATATAACTAACATGAGTATGTTTTAAAGCAAAGTTTATTATTTATTGTAAATATATATTCATAATCAAAAAATTAAAGAAATAAAATTAATAGTCTAAACTCTGTTTTCTTTGTTAATCCACCTCGTATAGATCCAAGTTAACAGGAAATTATGGAGCGTTTACGCAACTCACCTGCAAAAGCCTCTAAAACATTTGCTCAAAAAATTTTTATATCTCTTATTCATAGTCATTTTTATTATTTTTTTCCACATTCTATCTTATTTTCTGTTTTGTTGTGTTTCCAGCTTGCAAAATACTTGCATTTTATGTGTAACCTCCTTTCCTATTTAGGAAAAGTATATGATATTGCACATCTATTTATGTCTCCATTTCTCTTGGTTTCCATTTGTGTTTATCTAGTCTGACTGACTTTTATCAAGGTGCTTTATCCTTGAAACTGACTTTTCAAGCTTATCAAAGGAAAACATTTTCCTGACTTCATGCTCCTTTGCTGTCCATAGAGACAGGTTTTATTTTAGATCTAGAAAGGGAAGCATTGCTCCATAAGAGCCTCTGACCCAGAGGGTCAAGAAGAATTCATCAAGGCCCACATTGAAAAAAAAAAAAAGAAGAAGAAAATTTAAATCTAGTTTTATTTTTGTACTGTCTTTAGTGAGAGATATAAAATATTCCACTGAATGATATTTAAACTGAGTAGGAAATACATATAATAAGAAATAAAATACATTCCAATTCTATATTATGTCCAGCTACAAAGAGATAGAGCCATAAAAAGGGAAATGAGAAGAGCTGAGGAACAAAGTATGACACAGTCTGAGGATTTAACCAACCCTGAAATCAGAGCAGGAACATTTATATAAATATATGCAATCTTCAACATTCAGGGGAAAAAAATACAAGAAAATATTCACATGATTTCTTAAGAAAATTGTTTTAAAATTCCACATGAAGCTGAAAAATACAAATTAAAAAAAATTGCCCTCATTTATTAGACAGATAGGCCCTATCTTCCTGCTCTAGTGAGTGAAAAATATATGTTCTCAAATTTCAGATATCCCATATAAATCTATGCTACCATCTTGTGTTCTAAATATTGCTTCTAATGATCTAAAACACATTGCAAGAAATGAAACTAACATGATGTCAAACCCTTAAGAGGAGTCCATGCAAAATGTCTGTTTGCTTAGATATTTTTATTTTATCACTATGCTGAATTTTAGACTTAACATTTCTGGTATTTATTGCTCTCTGTTCTTTTTCCCAGTGCATTCTGCCTGTTTTATCTTTGATATTCCTTCCTACAGACACAAGAGCACTAGTACATGCAGAAACATATATACTCACACACTATAAACAGAAGTAAAAAATGTACTGTTTTAAAGTCCAAATTGACCCTATGTTGTGGAAATATCATAATTTTTTTTTTCTGGGGTAATTGACTTTTTTTTTTCCCCCGTTCTTTTTTTTAAAGAAACGCCTTTATTAGTCCATTAGATTGTGACAGGAGTCTAAACAGGAGAACATTACCATGAAAAAACTAAATTGCTATACATGATAAGTAGGATGTTTATGAGTTGTGCCTTCTGCTAGTGGCTTAGCACTAAGGATAAAAAGAAGTAAAGATCTCACTCAGATGGGAATTAACAAAAGGCTTACCAAAGAAAAGTTGCTTATGCAGAAAAAGGCTAATGATGGCTATCTGGGAACACTGATAATTCATTCAGAGTATCTCTTTCTTTTATTTCCCCTCCTCTTAGCTTCTAGAAATCTTCAATAATCTGTTCTGCCTCTTGGCCTTAGATTAAAACTGCTTTGAAAAAATTATAAAGAGATTATGTCTAATAAATGAAGTAATGTGAGGGGAAAATTATAATTGCTAAAGGATGATAGCAAAGTAGATACTGAGAACACAGGAAGAAATTCAAAGCAAGAGATTCACAGGAGACTTGGAGTCTCCAGAAATTCTCAGAAATATTAGGAAGGCAGGCCAAGCAACTTCCCAAACTGTAAGGCTCAAGCCATTTTACTAAAAAAAAAAAAAAAAAAAAAAGTCTCCATTGAGAGAATCAAAACAAAGTGAGAAAATAGGGGGCAATCTTTTTACACATTCACATCTATACCTATTGATGCTGTTGAACTCAAATGTAAAAATACACACCAGACACATATGGCTGTCAGGACAAAGCATAATTAGCGTACACCGTCCGTCCTCTGTGTTCACATGGCACCTCTGAAACCTACCTTAAAAGTCTTTGTCTGCTTCTACATTAGATTATAATCTTTCTAGTATACAGATTACCTTTAATTCTTACTTGAATTTCCCTTCATCTAGCAGAGAAATTGGTAAAATTGTATTGACTGAATTAACATTTATTGAATGAATTAATTGAAGTAAATATTTATTGACTGAATTCCTCACAGCTTTCAAATTTGAATACGGATTAAAGTCAAAAAATATGAAAAATAGTTTCATTACCTTGAAAAGAATGAAGCATTAAAAAGTAACCATCACTAAGCCAAGAATGAAAACAATGCCGATGTCTTGAGTATAATGTAGGAAGAATCATCATAATTTTGACAAAATTAAAGGAATACGTAAGTACACAAAACAATAATAATGAGATACAGAGGATACACTATAAGCAGATGTTCTTTTGTAATCTGGCTTTTTAAAAAGTCAGTTCATTGTTACTTTTGTTGTTGCTGTTGTTTTATTAGGTTGGTGCAAAAGTAATTGTGGTTTTTGACATTAAAAGTAATGGCCAAAACCGCAATTACTTTCTCACCAACCTAATAACAACGTGTAAAGGGATTTGGAACAATCAACATTTCAAGTCAAAATATTATCTACCTGGTGTAGGCCGGGCGCGGTAGCTCACGCCTGTAATCCCAGCACTTTGGGAGGCCGAGGCGGGCGGATCACGAGGTCAGGAGATCGAGATCACCCTGGTTAACACGGTGAAACCGCGTCTCCACTAAAAAGACAAAAAAATTAGCCGGGCGTGGTGGCGGGCGCCTGTAGTCCCAGCTACTCAGGACGCTGAGGCAGGAGAATGACGTGAACCCGGGAGGCGGAGCTTGCAGTGAGCCGAGATTGCACCACTCCAGCCGGGGTGACAGAGCGAGAGTCCGTCTCAAAAAAAAAAAAAAAAAAAAAAATTATCTACCTGGTAAAGGAGATAAAACACTTTAAAACCTCAGCATCATATTTAAACGGATTTGTGTAGCATTACTATTGCTAAAAGGAAAATAGTATGCATTTATATTTCTATTAGGTTCAGCGTAATTGGATGAATGCAGAAACTTCACTTTCAGTAGGGTCATACATACATTTTACAGACATATTGTGCACAACTTTACAGGTCCCCACTCAAAACTAAAGCTGCGAATTCAAGGCACAGACATTTTGGGATCAAGTGTCAACAAAGAGAATGTAAATGCGGATCTTCAATCTTTTTCCACCTATGGGAACCGCTTTATCTAACAATGAAAATGGGTCAGTGTTAAGGAATTCTATGGATGAGCTAATTAAAATATAAAAATATGAAATTACTGGAATCTACATTTGCGAATTGTAAGATCAAGATCAGATGGGATTCTTAGTAAATACTAGAATACATTTATTTAGTCATCAATGTCAAAACTCTAGAATTATGGTCAAGCTACAATTTGGGACCAAACATATTTCATAGGATGGTACCCATCTTAAGTACAAAAATGAAAAAAGATCAGGAATGTCTTATGTAGAATTCTAGAGAAAACCAATCTGATTGTTTAAAACAAGTGACAGATATGTTCCATCTTCACTCAAGGAGCAATAGGCTCAAATTACAATCCCCTAAAAGTATGTATGAATGTATGTGTGTGTATGGAAAGAGAGAGGAAGAGAGGAAAGAGAGAGAAAAACTGTCTGAAGCTAAGAATATTCAAAAGCAGCCTAAGAAAATAATCATATTTTCCCAAGACTATTGAAGGAAACCTAACACACCTACTGTGGCACTGTCACGTGACTTATTGAAAGTTACTTTGTATGTTGCCAAAGATCAAAATGGTCATTTCAATTCAAGTGTTTTTCAACTCCAGACAAATGTATTTGTGTGGGCTGAACAAATTAGTTTTTCTTACCCGAATGAACTAATACGTGTAAAACACTGGAAGCCAACCTTTATGACAGTGTACTTTCAGGAAAAAAAAAAAAAAAAAAATTAGAAGCTTTTTAAAAAAGACAATAAAAGAAAAAGAAAATAATTTTTAAATTAGGCATTTGACAAAAAATGGCTTTTGAGAGAGAAATATGAATTTCCAGGCTACTATATTTTTCCATTGCTTTGTAAAATTTATCTTCTTTACAGATAAGCTGCAAAGAATATCTACAAAGAACCAGACATGTAGACAAAAATAAAATAATTTAAGTCAATTTATCAAGTATTGTGATTTTTTTCTTCATATTTGTGTAAAAGTTTGCTACATCAAGAGGAAATAATATAGTAGTATCCTTCATAAGTTAGCAGATCCACAGTCTTTAAAACTAAGGAATTGTAAAATAACATATGTTTAGATGCATGATATATGGATCCAGTAGTGTACCTAGCAACCATCCTCATTCTAAACAGAAGCTAACCACAAAACAACCAAAGGGAAAGATTAAGGTAAAATTCACAAGACATCATCCTTTATAAACTTTCAAAATTTTAATTCATCGGGCACTGAAATTTTGTCATTATGTATAGCAAGAATTGCTTTTAATAAGATTGCAAATGCACTGCATTTTCTCTAGATGCAACAAAGCCAAGTATATATAATTATGTATGCCTCTAGCCTTCAATCTCTTATTTTTTTATTCTTGTCTTTCATTATAACACATATCCGAATTATTTTAACACGGATAACTTGTTGCAATGCAATTTTGTCATCCATGCATCCTTTAATTCAAGCATGCAGTTTCCAGGAGATTTCTGAAACAATTAATAGAGTATGGTTTCTGTTACATATGCATTATTATATAAATCGGAAAATTTTGTTGGTAATAACTTCCATACTCGAAGATTACTTAGAGACCATCATACTAAGCCCTTTATTTGCATAGAAAATTTGATGGTAGAAACAGACACAAGTCACACAATTAAAATTGGCACTGCTAGAATTTGAATCCAGAGCCAGACTTAGAATCGATCCTCCATATTTATAGTTCCTTATTATGCCCCTATTCCAGACTGTAACCATATTTATAGTTATGGTTAAACCTGTTTTGCATTTTATTATTTATTATTATTTTACTATGTCACCTAGGTTGAATTGCAGTATCAAAAAAACTGTATGTGTAGAGTTATATCTTCACTGACAACACTGTAGCTGAAAAATATAATCTGAATTATTTGAAAATAAAACAATTGAATCTAAAATATATTTTTTTCGAGACAGGGTTTCACTCTATCTCCCAGACTGGAGTGCAGTGACACAATAATGGCTCACTGCAGCCCTGACCTCCACAGGCTCAGGTAAGTCTTCCACCTCAGCCTCCCAAGTAGCTGGAACTGTAGGTGTGCATCACCATGCCTGGCTAATTTTTGTAGTTTTTGGCAGAGATGGGGTGTTTCCCAGGCTTGTCTCGAACTCCTGGACTCAAGCAATCTGCCCACCTTGGCCTCCCAAAGTGCTGGGATTACAGGTATGAGCCACCACACCCAGCCCAAATAAATAAACATTGAAAATGAAATAAATGAAAAACATAACCATATTTCAAATAATTCACCAATGTATGCACTTACTGATCTAGGCATTTTTACAGTATGCAATTATGTCATGAAGGAAAGAGTTTATAATCTCTTATGAGAGAGACAGAGAAAAAAAAGAAACAGGAAAAATGTCTCCGTATATTAGGAGTTGAAGACTGAGATTGCTAAGTTCAGAAAATTTTTAAAAAGGTACAGATTTAGAATTTTAAAAAATTACACATGACTGGAGACTTCAGGGAATAGCAGGGGGGAAATGATATTGGAGTAATGTCTTGAAGATTGTAAAGAGTGGGCTCATAAAGATTATTTTAAGGATATTCATGACATAGGGAATGAAATGACAAAAAGCATTAAGTTCAAATGTGCATAAGAGAATAAACTGTTCACCTTGACTGGAACATGAAATATGATCTCACAAAGGGTAGGGAATGCTATTTGCCAGTTTAGATTACCAAACTTTGAATCACAGGTGATGAGTAGCCATAAAGAATTTCCAAATAGAACAATGCTCGCATTTATGCCTCTGCTGTGGAGTGTGGTTACCTAAGCCAAACCAATCGCGTCTCTGTAGTTAATCTCTGGGTGAGAGACAAAGGGGCAAGCTTTTTCAGGTGGACTGGAAATGAGAACCACTAAGTGAAGCAAATACAGAAAGAACTGAGTTGATAGTTGAGAAGATGGTAATGTTTACATTCCTGGAACCCACTACACTTTCCTGCCTATAACAGTTAGACAAGAATTTTCCGTCAATTGCAACCGAAAGAATTCCCTGTCGTAAAAAAAAAGAAAAAAAGAAAAAGAAAGAAAGAAAGAAAACAGTTCATCCGACAGCAATGCAGCAATGTTGCCAAGGGAAAGAGATCCAAGGTTGTAAAAATAGTAGGAATTTCTTGCAGGAGGTAAAAGTGTCTGAGCTTTGAAAAAGCGCTGGAATGGAAAAGCAGGGAAGAATTCAGAGGATTTTGGAAATAAGAGGTAACCTTAAGGAGTACTACTAACATTGTCAAACACTGGGCTAAATGCTTTTTAGGCATCATCTAATTTAATCCTCAGAAAAATCCATCATAACAAGATTTCTTTTCATCATGGCAAATAAGAAAGTGAATATTTAGAGAAATTATGAATGCATAGCAAAGCTGGAATTCAAACCAGGTCTTTAATTCAGAATACAATATCCTAATTTGAAATGTATGCTAGAAAAAGGAAAGACAGAATGACTTTGCTCTTGACAATAGAGAGGAGAGGAATCTTTTTGGTGAAACAGGGAATTCAAGAGGAGAAAAAAATAATTAAAAGGAATTACTATACTTTTAATTTTAGTCACATTAGATTTTAGAATTCATACAGAAACTAAGCTGACATTTTGCAGTAGCTGAATATTTCAGATACAAATTTGGGGAAGATCTGCTTAGCAATGACAGTTTGAGTCATTATATTGCCAAGCAAGAGAGTATAGAGTAAGGAAACAATAGGATCAAAATCTGATACACAGATAGGAAGAATAAATAGCAGCCAAAACAAGATTGAAAAGTAAAAACAGAACTAGCATTTACAATATCATAAAAGACAAAGAAGAAAAATGCATTAGCAGGAATGAGTGTTCACTCAGTAAATATGTCCTCTGCATGAAGATAACACAGACATAGACAGATAGACAGGTGGATGGATAGATGAGTAGATAGGGATACATCACTGCATTCATACATAGCTCTCTAAATATCTGCATCATCTGCCTCTATATCTATGTATATCTGTGATTGAATGATTGATTGTAACTTAGAGCTTCAAGTGAGCACTTAAAGTGAAAACTTTGTGTACTGAAATTACTTACATCTTTTAACTGAGCTATAAAGCACTATATTCATCATTTTATGTTGTAAACAAGGCAATTATGTTGTGTTTATGAACATATGGCTTCAAACACTGGATAAACTGTTGAAACTGATGGGCACAAAGAAACAGAATACTCAAGAAACATCTGATCGCTTCTGTCATTCCATCCATATATTTCAAGGCAAATAACTTATAAGAATGAATACTTCCTATGTTTCTTAAATACATTTCAGTTTCCTGCTTAGCTTTTAATAGTTTCCTCCCTTGATTAATTTAGTGTAATTATCTTCTTAAAAAGAAATGCTACTCAAGTTAAATAATAATCTTTTTCTAGAAAAACATTTTAAAACTCGTATTTCATTGAATGAGAAACAATATCAAAGAAAACAATACACATATTAAATTTCAAGAAAAGTATTTGACTTCTTTAAGAAAACAGTTTGAATTAAGAAGAAAGAGTAATTTCCACATTTAAAATAAGTCTTAATGGTATATAATCAAGGAGATTTTATTTTAATGTTATAATGCATGGTCAGTTTAAGTCCTGAGGTGTCCTTTTGAAGAACCTTTATTTTTGCTTATTATAATATTTAAGGCTTCAAGGAAATATTCATTTGCCAGAAGAAAGGAACTCACAAGGTAGATTGAAATGATTTCATGGAACAGCATGAAATACAGCTACTCCCTGCCAAACCCAGACACAAAGCCAAAAGGCCTATGAAGGAAGAATACAGGCACAGCAGTTCACAAAAGAGGAATCAAAAGGCAAGTTAAAAAACAAAAATATATTGGAAACATGCTTTCTTAATATATGAAACTATAATTATTATTATCAAATGCAGAAAAATATAAGAGTAAAAGAATTGCTAAGAGTTTAGTATGGCAGATGAAAAGAGTAGGTGCAATTAAAGGAATAAATCTTTTCCCTACTGTACAAGAATTTGACCTTCTTTTAAAATTCTAGCTCTGATCCCCTGATAACCTGACAAGGGAAGAATGTCAACTATAATCTTAGGTGACATTTCTACATTAAATTGCTTCTGGATTTGAGAGAAATGTTAATACTTAATAGGAAGCCATGGCTTTGAGCTTAGTGCAGTGGCTCTTGTAACTGGCATGTCTCTTCAAGGACCCTGGAAATTCTGCCTATAGATTTGTTACAAGAGAGATTTTGGCTCCTGTGGGGCTGAGGATTCTGCCAGAGTTCCCATCCCCAAATTATGCAGACCTTGTCTCCTTGTCTATGAGTCATCATCTAGGCAGCGGTTCTTAACCTGGGGTGATTTTGCCAGTCAGGGACATTTGGCAATGTCTGGAGACAGTTTTTATTGTCATGACATAGGGGAGAAGGACATATTACTGGAATCTAAAGATTACAAGCCTAAGTAGCCTCTAAACACCATACAATAAACAAGCTAGAGCCTCCTTCTCCACCACAAAAAAAAAAAAATTATATTTTGGGCAAGAAAACTCTGTGTTGGAAGACTGCCATATGTGTTTGGGACAATTAGCAGTAGCCATGGTCTCTACTCTCTAGATGCCAGGAGCATTCATTTTCCTCCACTGATTCAATTAAAACATGTTTTTAGACATTTTCAAAGATCTGCAGGGAATAGGAGTGGAAGGGCATGTTGGCAAGCTATTGTTTCTGTCTTATACCCTTGTGTATGAATTTGATACCAAATATGCCTCTAGTAGTCCCGCAAGTTTAAAAGCAGTGGAATCTAAGACCCTTGGTAGATTATTCAATACAGGAATTTACTACAAAGTAAAGTTATTAGTGTCACATAATATAACCCAATGTAATATGATATATGCAAAACCAAAAAATGTGTGGCTAGTACTAAATATTAAAATATGATATTACATCAAACAATTGATAATAAAGATACAATTGCTAACAACATATAAGCTAAAATTCTATATGAATACTGCCTGCAGGTGGATTAAACACTCTAGTAAATGTTTATCTTTGCTGGAGGGAGAGGAAGTTATGTCTTTCTCTCAAATACTGCCTTTGATTTCTCACTTTCAGATTGGCTTTATCATGCATTAATTAAAGTACTCTTTGACAATCAATTTCTTACATTGTTGCTTAACTTCTGAAGTTCTTTGAATTTATTTTTTTCTAATCAAAGACCAAAAGGCATGGGTCTTTGATTAGAAAAAATTAACTTAAACTCTGTAAGTTAATTTGATAGCACTTTATATTTCCCTTAGCACTAAGCATATTATTGTTGGTATATTTAAAATAAATTGATAATATCACAGGAATGTTCATATGATATATTATTGTTCACCTTTATGTGTGATTTATTATAATCATTTATTATTATTACCTTTGTGTTACAAGGGAGATGATCATAGTATGTGTGAAATGCCCAAATTCTGTATTTGGGAAGAAAGAATTTAGGTTTTGGAAGAAAGATAAATTCCTTTTTAACTAAGAAAGATTATGAAGGCACAGAACTTTTATAGTCATACTTATATATTTATATATGTGTTTATGTTCATTTTTCTTAGAAGAAACTATATTTGCATAAAGCAAAAAAGGGAGGAAAGAAAAAAGCCCCCAGGAACAGAGGTATGTAAACTTTTTATTGAAAATTTAACTCAGTGGGGCGTAGTGGTTCACACCTTCAATCCCAGCACTTGGGAAAGCTGAGATGGGAGGGACGCTTGAGGCCAGGAGTTTGAATCCAGGCTGGGCAACATAGCAAGACTGTCTCTTAAAAAAAATGTAAAAATTAGCCCAGCATGGTGGCTCACACCTGTAATCCCAGCTACTTGGGAGGTTGAGGATCGCCTGGGCCAAGGAGTTGAGGCTATATAAGCTATGACTGTGCTACTGCAGTCCAGCCTGGGCAACACAGAGACCCTGTCTCAAAAAATGGAAAAAAAAAAACCTATAAAATAAAGTTAACTTAATCACATATGTGAAGGGTTTCAAGGGGAGAAAATATCCTTACGGCCTTATGGTATTATGGAAATGATAGAATGATATTATCCAGTTGAATTCATTTTTGCACAGTTGGGGTGGACAGAAGTACCTAGCTGACAATATCAATAAAAATGAGTCTTGCCTGGCTTAATTTGTACCTTTAATCATTCTGTTAAAACTAGCTGGTCACTCTCCCACTTCTTTGCATAGATGCTGAAAAATAAAATTTTTAATACATACACTTTCTCTAAACATTAAATTATGGTTGTACTTACTTTAAGGTAGCAGCAGAGAAGAAACCAGAAAAATAAACTATGCACTTATTTTCCTTACATGAGCCACATACTTGATAAACTGATCTTCTTTTCAGATAATGTATAGTCAATCGCTCTATCTGAAGATATTATATATTATATATATATATACACAATGCACTCAGTCCTTAAGAGACGGAGAATTTCTTTCTATTTTCTTGGACAATTTCCTTAGATGGTTATTTGCCCCTTAGTTATATATCATGCTGTGTTCTCTGGAAGAATGAAAATATAGAGAGCAAGGAAAATGCCCAGAATGTCAGGAGCAGTTCAACTAAAGTATATTCATCCTAGAAACATTCTGGAAAATAACATTTATTTGTGGGAAGCTCAGTTTTCAAATATTCAAGAGTAATGTAAATCCATGGAAAGATAAAGTAAGATATATGTTGACTGGAAATAATAATCCTAGATCTTATTTTGTACAGAGTTTAAATTGGACATTATCTTATAATACATTGTTTCTATATACATTGTTTCTTCTTTTTTAAGATAAGATCTTAACTACAGAGAAGAGGTAGATGATGGAATATGTAAAATAGAAATATTAATGTAAATAAGTGGTAAAACTAAGATTCTATGAGTCAAAGAAAATCCTCCAAGTCAAAGCTCTCTTCGAAGTCATTATCCTTATAGTGGCAATGGATATATAGTCTTAATGCAGTCATCACCAAAAACATCTGGAAAATAACTTTGAACTTACCATTAATGTTTCTAATAGAGTCTTTGGAATAATCTCAAAGGTAAGTCCTCAAATTTTGAGTACAAATTTATATTATGGGAGGAAACCAAAGGCTGTTAGAATCAAGTCATTTTGGCATAAGAAATAAATCCAATTAGATAATAACAGTTCAGTGTAAATATATACAACCATTAGAATTATTTCCCAAACTATCTATATAGCCAATATTACAGGATAGTAATACTGTCCAGTATTACATAGTAATACTGTCCAGTATTACATAGTAATACTGTCCAGTATTACATAGTAATACTGAGAAAGGCAATACTGAAATAAAACCTAGTGATTTTGAAAGAAATATGTCATCTAATGTGTGTCTTCAAAATGAAGTTTTACTTTGAAGCTCTAAATTGTCTTCTACATACTAATGCTAGTGTCCATGGAGCTATCAATAAAGATCTTTTGTCATCACCAAGAGGCAATATAGAGGGTTGCGACTTAGCTAGGACTTAAATGGCAAAAAGATTGGAAGAATTGTTATAAACAGAAGAGGAGCATAAAAGCCTAGCCAGAGAGGCAACATTGAATTACCATGCTCATGGGACTGAGAAGAGATGGACTGAATTATTACAGAAAATAAGAAACACAGCTGGACAAGTAAAGCTTGTTCAGGCTACTGAGCTGAAAGTCATTATTACCCTCCTAATAAATTAAAAATTCATTCATTCATTTATAAAATTTTTGGATAGCCTTTTTGCCTGGCCTAGATCCTCTTGTATTTCCTCTTTTATCAATAATTACCTTGTCTTTGATATCAGTTTTAGATAAATCCCTGGTCACACTGATATTTCCAGAACAATTTTGCTTTTAGAAAATCACAAAATTGTTATATTACCTCAGTACACTAATTCTATCTATCTCAACGCTACAGAATACTACCCAGTAACTTGTCTAACAATAGTGAACATATGTGTTACAGCACTTTCCAATCTATCTTTAATTTTATTTTGCTTTGTCAGGTTCATGAGATTTTGCTTTTGTTGAATATTCATTTAGATTAAAAGTAACTAGCATACTCTCTTCATTAGATTTCTTGAGAAAAAGCCTCAAAAATAAAACCCTGATCTCTGGCTCTCCTTCACCTAATTTGGTCTTGCTTGGGAAACTGAAACAGGTGAGGAACATGGGTTTATCAATAGCCCTGATTATTTTCTTTCATAATTTTTCTTTGTTTGGAAAATACAAATTATAAGGGGTATATTAATTAGATTTGGAATTAGGTAAAAGGCAGTTACTTAACACAATCTAACACTAACATCTGTCTTTGGTTTTTAGTATATATTTTATACCGCTTAACAGAAATATCATGTCATTAGTTGAAGGTACAACAAATGTGCATCTACATGGTGGAGATTTAACAGCAAAAGTGACATTCAATGCAATATATTCTCCAGTTAATTTTCAAGGAAGTATACTTTGAAATATACTCACATTACTAAAAGACTTTAATAGAGCTTTGAGATAAAACTAAAGGACAGCTTATATTACAAATAAAATGTTATACTTTATCAAATTAAAATTGTAGCATATAATTTTATAAGTGTAAGTATACTTATATAATACAGATATAAAAAACAATACTTTCTTTTAGGAAGACAATAAGCATATCCTGTATCCTGTTTTGTTTTTGTTTTTCTTTTTTTTTGAGATGAGTCTTGCTCTGTCACTCATGCTTGAGTGCAGTGGCAAAATCTCGGGTCACTGCAACCTCTACCTCCTGGGTTCAAGCAATTCTCCTGACTCAGCCTCCCGAGTAGCTGGGACTACAGGTGCACACCACCACAGCCAGCTAATTTTTGTATTTTTAATAGAGTTTGGGTTTCACCATGTTGGCCAGGATGGTCTCAATCTCTTGACCTCATGATCCACCCACCTCAGCCTCCCAGAGCGCTGGGATTACAGGTGTGAGCCACCCACCCGCCCACATATCCTGGTTTCTTATTTAACATATATATTTGGAAATCCAATGGAACTTTTATTTAATTAATATTCAAACAATCAGGTACTTTGTTTAGAAAGTTGTTTTAGTTGGCCGGGCGCAGTGACTCACACCTGTCAAATCCCAGCACTTTGGGAGGCTGAGGTGGGTGGATCACCTGAGGTCAAGAGTTCGAGACTAGCCTGACCAAAATGGAGAAACCCCACCTCTACTAAAAATACAAAATTAGCTGGGCATGGTGGCACATCCCTGTAATCCCAGCTACTTGGGAGGCTGAAGTAAGAGAATTGCTTGAACCAGGGAGGCGGAAGTTGTGGTGAGCCGGGATCACGCCACTGCACCCCAGCCTGGGCAACAAGAACGAAACTCCATCTCAAAAAAAAAAAAAGAGAAAAAAGGAAGTTGTTTCAGTTTTGTTCAGTAAGCTCTATACATACTATGATTTTTAAATACTATGAATAAATTAATATATGTAATATCTTTATTTTCAATTATGCTATTCTAATGCTGCTTCAAATAAAAATGAGCCAAATATTCAAAAAAATTGTATTATCATTCCAAAAAATGGGAATAAATTAAACAATGGACAAAATTTTTTAATGTTATTAAAACATTACATTGTACTTTGCAGTTTTACCCAGAAAAACCTTTTAAGTTTAATTTTAAAATACTTTTGTTTCAAAACACTTATATTTTCAACTTCATACTCTGGTCCATAATCTGTGTGGTAATTGGCAATTGTAGAAGTTAAAAGTCATAAAGAAAAAGCCTTTTGTTTTCTAAGAATTAGCAGTGTGAACAAGAATTAATCAAACTATTTCATTGTAGTGACTATGTTACTCTTAACAGGATATAGAATGGTCTAAAATATCTCTAGGCTTCTGTCCCTCATTATGTACAAATTTTAACAAGAGGCATTAATTAGTGAGAGTAAGTAATTCAAAAAGTTTGTACAAACATTATAATTTTATAAATTATATTGCTTCCTTTTAAACATAACATTAGCTAAGAATAAACCTCATTTGGATATTTAGAACTATAAGTGGATAGTTCCATTATTTACATTATTTAGAAATATATATATATATAGACTATTTCCTTTTAGGGATGGACGCCCTACACTCATTGATGTCCTACATACAATTCATTCTGTGCTCCTTCAGTTTTTTTGAGTGGTTATTGTTTAATTGGACGCAAGTAAAACTAAGCAAGTAAAAATGTCTTGAAAATACTGGATTTTTTCTATCTTATTTATTAATGCCACCTCTTTTACATTCTTTAATGTCTTAAAAGATAAAATTATACATAAATATGTGTGTGCTTGTGTGTAAAATAGGCAGTTCCAGAATTTGTCAATGTAATAAACATCTTATGGAAGAAATCTGTATGCAGCAAATCCTCAGCTATCCCTGATACTTAAGTAATAAAAAAACAGCTGATATGGTTTGGATCTGTGTCCCTGCCCAAATGTCATATTGAAATGTAATCCTCAGTGTTGGAAGTGAGGCCTGGTGGTAGGTGATTGGATCTTGGTGTGGGATTTCTCATGAATGGGTTAAGCACCATTCCCCCTTGGCACTGTCATTGCGATAGGATAGTGTGAGTTCTCATGAGATGTATTCATTTAAAAATGTGTAGCACCTCCCAGGTTGCCCTCTTGCCCCTGCTCTGGCCATGTGATGTGCAAGCTCCCACTTCACCTTCTGCCATGATTGTAAGCTTCCAGAAGCCTCCCCAGAAGCAGATATCAGCATCATGCTTCCTATACAGCCTGCAAAACTGTAAGCCAATTAAACCTCTTTTCTTTATAAATTACCCAGTCTCAGGTATTTCTTTACAGCAGTGCAACAATAGACTAACAAACCAGGCATGCATTTTTTTGTGTGTTTACACAACAAATTTACTGAATAGCTATAATGTAAAATATATTATGCTGGGAATGCAAAATATATAAAGCATAGCTTGTTATCTGCAATGATGGACTTAATTGCTAAGGATGATACAAAATATATAGAGAGATGTATACATATGTATGTCCACATATGTATGATATAACTTAGTTTTTAATAGTCCATATTAATATTTCTTACATGTAGCACAGGTATCCAAGTTAAGCAAAAAATAAATTATTTTCAAATTAAAAAAAAAATCAGGATGAACATGGTGGCTCATACCTGTAGTCTCAACACTTTGGGAGGCCGAGGCAGGAAGATCGCTTGAAGTCAGGTGTTTGGGACAAGCCTGAGCAACATAGCAAGACCCTGTCTCTACACAAAATTAAAAAATTAGCCAGGTATGGAGGTGCACACCTGTAGTCCCAGCTACTCGGGAAGCTGAGGTGGAAGCATCTGTTGAGCCCGATTTTACTGAACAAAGCTGCAGTAAGCTATGATCATGCCACTGTAGTTCAGCCCGGGCAACAGAGTGAAACCCTGTCTCTTAAAAAAATCACTATAAAAGTTAGACTGTTTTTCAATTTAAAAACATTATCTGAATTCCTGTACTATTAGTTTTGCAAGAATAAGCCTTAGATAGGCATGTAGGCAAGATCTGCTGGCAGAGATTACATGCCTGGAAAATGAACCTTTGATGTACTCAGGAATATTCTGGAGTTGTTACCAGTTATTTGTACCTGGAAAATAGTGACATATAACCAGGTTCTTCAGAAGATTTGGAAATATATGGAAGGGAGGTCCTTGAAAGCCATGATAACATGATCCTCACCTAGAGCTGGCAAGACTGCCTGCATCCAGTTGCCTTCCTGGGCAGGCCAGGGAAGTTTGCGTCTGAGAGGAAATGCAGTTGGATTATAACCCCTGCTCCGGGAAGTCACCTTGGGATGCAGATAAATTGTATCATTTTACCTACATTAAAATAACTAAACTTTGCCTGTGTCTATCAGTATTTTTTACTCAATTATGTTCATCCCTGTCACACTAGAGACAACTGTGCCACTGCTTATTGTCATTCCTATTATAGAGTTGAATTTTAAAATCTTATGCTGAATTTATTTTCTAGGGGACTAATTAAGAAGCAGGAGAAAGGAAAAAATAGGAAGTTTAGTTAATCAATAGAATTCTGGAGTTAAGTATATTCTATGGAGAACAGAGATTCTGATTTCTTGAAACTTTAATTTGAAGTTCTCTAAAGCCATTTGGGTTCTGTAGGTTTTACTAGTATCAGAGCTTCTGCAGAAAGGAGTGAGCAGAGTGAAAACTAATTGCACTAATAGCTGCAGGAACACTGAAGCTTTGTGCATAACTCGAAGCAGCTCAGAATCCTGTGCTTACCAACAAGATTGAAGTGTTCCAAATTATATCAAATTCCTTTGTGGTCACTTAAGGATATCTCATTTTTTTATAAAACGGGAAGCAGTTTCTCTCTCTTTCTTTTCTTTTTTTCTGAAACCTGTTTTCACATGATCCTCATACCCATGAACAGACTGTCATGAGTATAGAGGCCAGTGAGAAAAAGGCAATATTAAACTGCTGAATGAAACCTGACATCTAAAACCTGCCTTATTTGGAGAAAAAACTCATAATCGATTAGAAATCAGCCAGGTTATTTGGCATTTGTTTGCAAATATCAGTTTGCATGTTTATAAGACAAATAGCATATCTGGAATCTGAGGTTCTATAGAAGAGGGGCAGGGAATGGTTAAGCAGCACCCAGAACCTTGTCTCTCACCCCACACTCACATATCTCATACATAAATACATTTGTTTCATACTTTAATTATTCTCTCAAATATAAAATAGTTCATTCATTCTGCCAACAACTTTAAGTCTAATATAAAAATAGACATTCTTGGACTAAATTCTATTTTCAATTTCCTGAGTTACAAAAGAGTCAGACAAAAATGACATCGTTTATTGAAATGCATGGTTTCACCTAATTCATCTGTTTAATGAAAACTTTATACTGTATATTTAACAAATAGTATGTCAATTAAAATTTGCAGTAGCACTATTAGAGGTTGAGTAGACTGTGTTTAGTTTTCTTCTTTTTCAGCAGTGTCTTTACCATTGGGCAGCCCAGTTACCAGGGCATTCTGTAAAAACCAAACAATAGTAACACTGGTACATTTTATTGACCCTTAAGTGTGTGGATTTAGGTATTTTTAATGCTAAAAGCAAATGTAAAGTCCATAATATCTACATTTTTAATTAGAACTATAATCGTGATTTCAGTAAAAATATAAAAATAGTTTAAAATATATCTTATTCAATTCTCAGAGTAAAACAATTACCTGCTAAGATTAAATCAGGCAAAAATTCAGCATCTAAGACTTTCCTGAATTATCACTATATTACTAGATAATTACGTAATTCACTGTTACAACTTCAGGTATGCAAATATAACATTTCAATGATTAGATCTCCATAATTTAAGCAAAGAGATGCTTGAAATAGGTAGATAATTTGGGAAAAGGACATGCAATTGCCTGAAGTAAAAACATGGACTGTGAAAACAAACATGTATTACAACCTGAATTAGCAATTACTTCCAGTCTCCACTTTGCTTATTGCACATGGACAGTTTCTTACCATTGGGTTTGTTGATTCTTTGGCATGAATCAACCAGATAACACCATCATAATTATCATACACACACACACACTAAAACAACTCTTTCTATTAGTGTGTATAAGCTCATGCAAAAAGCACATTTAGGGTAGATTATAGTTTAAATTGTGTATCATTAATGTAGAATGTAGAAATAGTTCATTCAATCCAATGTAGAAATGTAGAAATAGTTCATTCAATCCAGTTACAAAAATCACCTCATATTAATAGTAGAATAATGGTAACACTTCTTCCCTTGTCCCCATATGGAAATGCATAAAAGGGAATTTACTTACACTGAACGATGAGCTGCACCAAGGCTTCCCTTGGTTTCACGTTAAATCCATTGTATTGGCTGGTCTGACATCTGTACATTCCTGACATTTCCCTAGATACATTCACAATCCTCAGTGTTCCATCATAACTCTCCATTTGCATTGATCCATCAGGCATTGCAACTTCTTTATCCGCTCTAGACCAAAGGATGATTGGTTTAGGTTTGCCAGTTACTTGACATTGCAGTTCTATTGTGTCTCCTTCTCTGGTGACCAATGGTGATTTTTCCTGTGGAACAGTCAGATTGGGTGGAACTTGAAATGGGAAAAAGAAAATTTTTCAAGGTTAGTATAAACTGGTAAAGCATATTCAGATACAGAAAATCATAAGGAAACAATTTCTGCTGGCTGAAGAAATGTGACAATTCGGATGATCAAAAACCTTGGGAATAAATGGAATATACTCTCACTGAAAATCATTCTTAATTGTTTTCACTGTATATTTTAAAATGAGGACTTCAAACATTAGCAAAATAAATAAGGCATTCAATTGAAAAATGGTCAATATAAGAATAATCTTCTCAATGACCTGTAATAATTAGCCATTAACTGGGGCTTTAACATTTGCATTTCATAGAAGAGTAGCATTCAGCTGTGTAGACTTAGTAGTCACAATAAGTGCAAGTAGTCAGAAAGGGAAAAAGAGAAACCTCTGATCTAAAATCAAAAGTTTTGACTAGTTTAAAACTTGCCAAATTGCTAAGATTTAGGATTTGTTTTTTGCCTAGTGGGAGTGAAATCAAGCAATTTTACAATCCATTCTATTCTCCATTTTTGGACTTTTAATTTTTTGTGATATTTGAATTTATTATTATTTCACTTCATAATATTTTGATGTCATTGTAAATAGTTTGCCACAATGTTGCCAATATGTCTACAAAATTAATTTTAATTAAATCTTCAAAATATATTTCAATGAATATAAGAGTTATAATTTTGGTCTTGCACAGTGGCTCACGCCTGTAAACCCAGCACTTTGGGAGAATGAGGCGGGCGGATCACGAGGTCAGGAGATCGAGACCATCCTGGCTAACACGGTGAAACCCCGTCTCTACTAAAAATACAAAAAAATTAGCCCAGCGTGGTGGAGGGCGCCTGTAGTCCCAGCTGCTGGGGAGGCTGAGGCAGGAGAATGGCGTGAACCCGGGAGGCGGAGCTTGCAGTGAGTTGAGATTGCGCCACTGCACTCCAGCCTGGGTGACAGAGCCAGACTCCGTCTCAAAAAAAAAAAAAAAAGAATTATAATTTTTCTCAAGTAAAGTTAATTTCTGATTTACAGAGAATATTTATGAGAAGTTAGATTGATTTTACTGTAACTTACTTTATTGTGCTGAAATATATTTATGTTAGAATTTAGTGAAAACCATTAAGTGATATGAGGGAAGTACTGTACAACGATCTTTCTTACAAACATCACTAGTTCCACTGGAAGATTCTTATTTCCTATACAATTGTATATGAATTCAAATGCATTTGTGCAGTAGAACATCTATCAAAAAAGCGCAAGCTAAACAGAATGCTATAAATATGAATAACCAGAAACATGAATAATTCTATCCTTCCGATAAATGTTATATGTTCCCTGTGGAAGTAGTACTGCACATGAATGAAAAGTGAAAGGTTTTACTCTTCCTTCTAGTTTGATTATGCCCCAGTGCCCAGGTACAAAACCAAACATAATTATGTTTAAAATTATTTTTCAACTAATTTTGAAATGTTGTTTCCCTTATTATAGAGACAAATAAATTCAATTTCAAAGTGATATGACAATTTTCTTCCTATTCAAATATCTTCAATTCACTTTTTCATTTAATTCCTTCACTTATTGTTTAAAACACTAATTACATAATGCATAACATCTTAGAATTTAAACAATATGAAATATTCACCACCACCGTTTTGAAGTAGATATATACATCCTAGAAGTTGACATTAACAAAATATATGTTTAAAATGGCTTCATTTTATAAACCCAAATGGGTAAGTAATTTGTTGTGGTATATAGAAACAATTAAATAATTTTAGCAAAGTATTTGTTCTTTTTGAAGTGAATGATGTAATTAAAATCTAAGCAGCATGCTCAGACAATGGGATTGGAATGGAACTGTGACACTTATTCACCCTCCATGGGAAAGGGTGCAGAATAACCTCAGCATTTAACATTTATTATCCTCCTACTATGTGACAGGCACAATTAAGGATTTTATGCTTTCATTTAAACCCCCTTGATAATCTTAAGGACCAAATATTTAATATTAAAATAAACAATTAAGAACATTGAGAATAAGAGGTGATAAATACTTCAATTTGAACAGAATACAAACAAAAACTAATTTATAGCAGGTAGCTAATGTAAAGATATGAATACTGAAGCAGGCTCAATAAACAATGGTATCTGGAATTAATAACTTTTGAGTGTTAGCAATAGACTCCTCTCTTCCTGCTCATGACAAATTGGACAAAATCCCTGCCTGTCACTTGGTCACTGTTTCAAATATGAAAGAGTCGAGATGAATGTGAGGGAGTATACAATAAGTATTTTGCAAATTATCTTTTCTTTCTTTTATCCTCTTATTTATTTCTTTAGTCATTTATTATTGTTATCACAGTGGATAAGGCCAACATCTGTATTTCTTAAATAAATACATTGATCAATTATCTATATCTGAATATTTTTCATATGTCAAAACTGCTTATAAGATATACCAACCTCAAAATAAATATCCAAATTTAGATAAATGTGTAAAATAAATAAAAAATGTATAACTTTAAAGACTAATGGAGGGTTATTACTTGAAATATACAATCCATATCCGTTCCAAAAATAAGCTACATGACCTTGGCCAACCAAAACATCGTCTGTATTAATTTTACCTTTTGTTGATGTTGTTGTTTTGAGATGGAGTCTGGCTCTGTTGCCCAGGCTGGGGTGCAGTGGTGCAATCTCTGCTCAGTGCAACCTCTGCCCCCCGGGTTCAAGTGATTGTTCTGCCTCAGCCTCCTGAGTAGCTGGGATTACAGGTGTGCACCACCACACCCAGCTAATTTTTTCATATTTTTAGTAGAGTCAGGGTTTCACCATGTTGACCAGGCTGGTCTCAAACTCCCAACCTTAGGTGATCTGCCCTCCTCGGCCTCCCAAAGTGCTGGGATTACAAGCGTGAGACACCGTGCTCAGCCTTACCATTTTTGAAACTAAGAATTTCTACTTTATTAGCCTCAGCGTTACTGATGTTCTGATTACAAGAATGAATAGTAAAAAGTTAAAAAGAGAAGTGGTGTCAAAAGATAGTGTTTATTTCCTAACTTAATAAAATGGATATGTAAACAATTTATTACATTAGACCATTCAAATCACAATAGATTCTTGACTAGCTATAATTTTTTTAAATGTTATCATGCTAAATAGTTCAAATATCCCTTTTAAAATTCGTTTACTTTTTTCATGTATTTAAACTTTCCTCCCTGCTGAATTAAAGTTACAGAAATATAAACCTCAATTTTAATCTCAATAACATAAAAATTGATTTTTAGATAAATTAGCCCAGGTTTTACAAAATAGCAAAATCTAGCTAAAAGATTATTTAATATCTGTCTCTTCCTAGACTAGATGGGGTGGCTCATGCCTATAATTCCAGTACTTTGGGCGGCCGAAGAGGGCAGATCACAAAGTCAGGAGATCAAGACCATCCTGGCCAACACGGTGAACCCCGTCTCTACTAAAAATACAAAAAAAAAAAAAAAAAAAAAATTAGCCGGGCGTGGCAGTGGGCGCCTGGAGTCCTAGCTACTCTGGAGGCTTAGGGGCTCAGGCAGGAGAATTGTTTGAACTCAGGAGGTGGAGGCTGCAGTGAGCCAAGATCATACCACTGCACTCCAGCCTGGGCAACAGAGTGAGACTCCATCTCAAAAAAAAAAAAAAAAAAATAGATTTTAAATCTAGAAGTCAGGGTTAACCTTTCCCTACAACTCTCCTGGCCAAAAAGACTGTATAATTTCTCAAAGCTGTTATATGTTTCTCTATCTTTCTGTCCCCACTAAATTTTCTATCTCTAAGAATTACTCAACTCTCTTAATTGTTCTTATAATTTTTTCCATTGAGAGATCTCATTTGTTCTCATAGACTTCTCTCTGTTTTACGTGTTGATAATAACAAATTATAACTTTATTCCAATGGCTCATAATTGCAGCCTATCTTTATATTCCAAAAGTCTTTCAAGCCTAAGCACCATTTTATTTCTTGACTTGATTAATAGTTAATTTCAACAGATTCCATCTATTAATTGAAAACCAT
Organism: Gorilla gorilla gorilla; assembly: GCF_029281585.2. Lineage (NCBI taxonomy): Eukaryota > Metazoa > Chordata > Mammalia > Primates > Hominidae > Gorilla > Gorilla gorilla. The sequence continues at coordinate 63,994,934 of NC_073239.2, forward strand.
ACAGTATTATTTGTTTCACCATTTCCTCTTGTCCACCACTTCAAAACAGCCATCAAATCTTGTTATTTCTTTATTTAAAACTGTGTCTCATATCTGCCTGTTTCTTTTCATGGCCATAGGCAGTTTTCTCAGTAGAAGTCACCATTTTATCTTCTTGTGACAGCATCCTAAGTGGTCTCTCTGTCACTAGCCTCATTCTTCCAGGCTTCCTGCTGCCCTGTCTAAGCTTTACCATCATAAACAGTTTTGTTCATGTCAGTATGAAGACTACAAACCTCAATAAGAGTGCTTGTCACAACACTGGTTTAATTTAAAAAAGAACAACCTGAAAACAGCTTAATGGAGTTGTTAAATAAATCATAAAACGGTTGAACAATAGAATATGACACAGTCTTTTTAAATGATGATGTAATAGACCTATATTTATTGATAAGACATTTATATTAAGTGGGAAAAGCATGTTAGCAAGTAGTATAAATAGCTATAACGACTATTATTCAGTGTGTAAAACATGTTACTGTTCAGTATAAACAGTTGTATCTAATTTTTATATATTAAATAACTAGATATTAGCTGCTCTTGGCTCTCACACACACACACACACAAGTAACTACGTGAGATGATGAATATGTTAACTTGCTTCGCTATAGCAACCATTTTACTATCCATATGTATCCCATAATATCACGTTGTAATCCTCAAATATATACAAAAAAATTTATTTAAAAAAATTTTCAATGAATGTTAACAGGGAGCTTCTTGAAGGGTAGGCTATACATGCTCTCTCTTTATATTGTTACCATCTAGCACACCATCTCTCACATAGAGAAACACAGTACAAAATTTTACACCTAATATATACATTAAATAGCAAGGTAATTGGGCACTAATTCAGGGAAGAGGAGACTTACATGGGGAAGAGTCTAGAGGAAAAGAAATCCTAGAAAGAACTATACCAGAACACTAAGAGTGGTTCTCTCTAGAGTGTGGGATTACTGATATATTTTATTTTCTTTATTTCCCTCTTTTTTTTACTGTTTAAACAATATATATAGTGCATAATAACATATTACAGGGCCCAAGAAGCCCAGAAATTTTTAAAACGTTAATTCAATCTATTTCCCAAAACTCATTCAATGAAAACTTCCCATTTTATAACACAAATGAATCACTCTGGAAATGAGTTCTGAAAACATAGACTGAGAAATGCTCTTCTAAAATCACAAACTCCTGTTAACACTCCTTTACTGAAGTTTCACCAACTAGTTAACCTCTGAGCCCTTGAACGAGCAGTTCTTTTCCATGGTCAGAGTGTCTGGCTCTTGCTGTCTTCTAGCACCCTCTGTCTGCCCCATGTGTTGAAACTCAGTTCAAATGTTATTCCCTTTGTAACTCCAGGCTGACCTGGTTACTTATTCTTCCTGACTACACACTACATTGTATGTTTTACCCATTTAACTTGTCCTTGTGACTTTGTCCTGTATTTTCTTCTATGTTTATATCCCTGACCAGGCAGCTCCTTAAGGGCACAGAGCCTTAATCTGTCTCTAAAGTCTAGTGTCTTGCTTTCCTGCTTGGCACAGATAAGAAAGTTGTGAAATAATTGAGAAAGAAAGAAAGGCAGAGCAGAAGAAGATGGTAGGAACATAGGAAAATAAAAAGCTATCAAAATAATAGATAATAGAGATAAACATAATTGATATGAATCATGTATATTTTGGAATAAATGTGATAAATAATAATGAAATATAGTAATTCTACAATTAGTAGCTCCTACAAGTAGCATAATCTTATGCAAAATATATTGTTAGATATACTTCTGATGCAGATCTTGAGATGTGTGGGTGTGTGAAAAAGTTAAGGAAGTCAAGAAAAGACTCTTCCAGTTCTCTTTTTTCTTTCATTTAAATATTTGAATAGATAAGTTATGAATTATTTTTTTAAAAAACAGAGGAAAGAGGCAATTTGAAGACATGAAATTTAATTTTATCATTTGGTTTTTAGGTCTTAAATCAAATTATTTAAAAAAATTGTCTCATAATGAAAACGTATCAAATTTAGCATAAATATTTGAAATGTCTATACCGTGTAAGATCCACATTTATGCAATGTACTTGCTAGAAAAAGTCACTCCTAATAAAAATGCAGATACATTCTCTAACATATAGTATATATGTTAGAGTATATATGTGTATATAGTCTATACACAGCCCTTGATATTTTTTTGCCTGAAATGCTATTGCAGGAGATGTTGTAATCAGAGAAACTGGAAAAACATGATATGACACCAAAGTTTCTCATTCCAAACATTTGTCTATTCCAAATAAATAGACAAATGATTTGAACACATTGCTTTTCTGTCAACTTTTCCACTGATCACAGACTGTAAAATGAAGCAAATATAGAAAAATAAAATATTTTCATTTCTTCATTGGGAAGGCAGCTGAGAAAATTTTATCTTTATTCTTTACTTAGAAAATGGCTTAAAAGAATGCAGAAGTTTAGTTCATTTGAACTATGTGGAAAAATATCATGCTGTCTGAAACAAAGACATCTGAATGTGTTTTAATGGAATTATTGGTTTAAAAATATGACTGTAGTGCACTTTAATAGTAGATATTGAAACAAAAGCTGTATTTCTTTCAATATAAGAATCATAAGAAGCTCAGTAATAAATAATAGAATTTTCTTCCAAAAGACAATCAGACTTATATTTCCAAGAATCTTAAAATAAGCATGGCACTAATTCAATTATACCTGAATTTTGGAGGGAAGTACTTTATAAAAGATATGTATGTTCTCGAGTAGAATGTATAGTCTATATTTAACATATAAATAAATAACACTTCAGAGATACTATGTTTATGAAAGTTACCCTTAGAGAACAGAATTCAATAATTCTCATCCTGACCAGATATAAACAAATGTAAAAAAGTAGGACTAAAGTAAGTAGTAAATTTGTAGATGCAAATAATCCAAATGAACCAAATCTATGTTTGTGTGTGTGTGTGTGTGTGTGTGTGTATGTGTGTGTGTGTGTGTGTATGCGCACGCGCACAGGTGCGTGTCTTCAAAACAAGAGATGGGTTAAAAAAATTGCTGTAGACTTGATGAGTTTCATCTTTGGTGATCTGATTGAGACTCCAAGGTAAGCAACATCTTCATTTCAGAGCACAGTTTTAAAGGAAAGATATTCTATCACACTTGAGTGCTGTTTCAGTGTTGGTGTCAGCAGTCCTCCATCTCTTCTTTGCTAGCACATTTACAGATTGGCTTCATAAGCATGAGACATGCACATGGATATACTCGGATTTTGAAGTTTTGAGAAGTCACAAAGTAGTTTTACATAGAAGCAAAGAACTAAATAATTTGCGTTTGCAACAACTGTCAATGGCACATCAGTAATGATAGCTCACAACAGGATAAGTAAGATAAGCCTCTGGTTAAGTGAAATTGTCAGTATGCTTGTTGTAACTCCACTCATTTCTCTTTCATTCAAGAAAGTACATTCAATGTATTTGAGAATAATGTCATGACTGTAATCTGTATTTTAAAACCTCCATACATTAATATTTGAAATATTATAATTATCATATACCTCGCAGATGATATGAACACACCACTAAGATTTAGAAGAATTGCCTTAAAATACAAAATTTATAAGAACACCAGTTGTCAGTGGCCACTGGAAAATATTCATATAATGATACAAGGCAAATTTGAGAATTTCATTCTATTTAAAAATAATTCCATTCCAAGTCTGAATAATACCTTTTAAACTAACATGCTTGACCCATTTCCAGTATGATTATAACTGCGTGTCAATTTTTAAAATACAGTAATGTGTGCTTGAGAGATGTTCAGGATGACAAAAAAAATCCAACATGCTAGACATTCGTCATTTATTAATGGACCTGCTGATATTTGCTTCCTTTTAGAGATCATGATAGGCAACACACGGTTTGATGGCAGGTGGCTAAACTACAGCTCATTTCTTATTAAAGGAATAAAGGTTGCTATTGGATACTTACTAGAAACAATTCTTAGTATATAAAAATATGAAGTTAACATGTTGAGTTATATAGTATGCAGCACCTAAATCTTTTTGTATGTGGTAGTGGTTTGAAAATATGCAGAACGTCCCTGAGCCATAGGTTGATATAATAACATTATATTGTTACATGTCCTTCTGGGTTGTCTTTCCCCTTTGAAATGAATTACTAAGATCTGATTGACTAATGTCTCTTCTTCATCTAAAAAATAATATTTACCATTTCTCAATTAATCTTTCTTAAAAATCATGTCACTATATTATTTCAATATCTACAGTAGTTTCCCATTTACCAGAACAGAAGGTCTAAATCTCACTGCTTGTTTTCCATCTTATTTGTCAAACCTTAATAAGCCACAGTGCTTCTGTGGAAAGCTCTCTATTCAATTGAGGCTGGTCTTTTCAACTGCTTAACATACTTGACTTATTCCCATTGCCTCACCTTCCTTCCTTTCTTCTCTTCAGGAATGAGTTTGACCTCCCAACCAATGATTGTTACATTCTTTAAGGTCCAATTTAAGTTTCTTGTTCTATTTAGTCTTTTCTGATTTCTGCATCTTTTATTCATCTTCCATGTCTCTGAATTAGAGCATGCCCAATTTATTCTGTATATGTCATGATGAAATGTGCACTTACATATGTAACTAAAATGTCCTGATGTAAGCATCAGGGTTTTTCTATTTCTTCAGTAGCTCCCACATCATGTTACATTTTAAAGGTTTTTTTTTTTCAAGGTGCTTAATAAGTTCTTGATTGATTGATAGAGCACAAATCAAGGTTACTAAGCAATCAAAGTAAGAAAACCATTGATTAATAATCAGCTCTTGATTATCCAAGGCTTAATTATAAAGCATATAAATTTCAAGATCATTTTTCATATATGAACTCTTTTATTTTTTAATTTTAAACATCCACCAAAAAACAATAGATTTTTATAATGTTAGTACATCTACTAGACTTTGATTTGGATACAGTAATGATGCAAGGAGGTAGAAATAATACACTAAAATATTGGAAGCACTTGGTAATATTGAGTAATTTGTCCACTCCATGACTTTCCTCAATCAGCAGTAAAGGAAAGGCTAGTTGGCCCTATGATAGAATGTCCATGTGGATCTATATTCTAAGACTTGTATTACTTGCAGTCCTGTGTGTAAATGTTTCATATTTGAAACAAGCAGTTATTTATAAATATGTCTTCACACCAGATAGTATGCCTACCATTTTTGTCCATAATATGAATAAGCATAATACATCTCTTATCACACTCTGTAAATAAAAACTGCCTTTTTTCACACTGACACACACTTTTAAGTACCTCACACATAGTAAATCAGAAAATGCTAACTAAACAGGATTGACAATGTTTACAAATCTAGCAATTGAACAGGAAGAAAGCCCACATTAAAAACAAACATGAGGTTAAAATATCACAGCATGTGCATTTGGAAGTTCTAAGGGGAAATGTCCATGCATACACACACATACATAATGACTATTTTTGAAAGAAATGGGGAAATCTTATTAGAACGGCATTGTTCATTACTTGAAACATATGGGGAGAAATAGGTTCCTGGAGGGTAGCAACTCTAAAAGGTTTGGTATTGGAGATGGGGAGCATGCAGTGCCATTCAATCAGGAAAACAGGTTTGGCAGGCAACAGTTGTGGCTGTTCCAACTTCCCTCACCCAGCAGGTGTTGCTATGGCATAAGAATAGTCTCTGAGGGATTCAATAGAACACAAACTGTAAGATGAAAGAACAAAATAGAAAATCATTCTCTAAATGGCATTCATATTTTCCCTGCTACTCAAGCTACAAGACCAGTTGCAAATAAACACAGGTTCTATTCTTGCTGCCTCATGAACAGATAAGTGAATGGGACTTCAGCTAAGGTTGCTAAGGTACGATTTGGCTAAGATTTCAAGTATCTTGAATTGTTATGATTTTCATATAATTTGGTTTTCTAACTTGAGCATATAATAAAATATTTTTTAGAATAATTAAAATAAATATCTTAAGAGAATGTCCTAAACTCTTTGGAAAAAAAAATAAAAGCAAATAGTTCTTTCTTTTTTTAACCTCCATGACTTGTATGTTTCTCATATACTAAAATACATAAATAAATAATAAACTCTAATTAAGTATATAAAGTCTCACATGTAGAAAACTTTTTTTTTCTGAAACAACTAAGTAAACAGGAGCAAGATATTTCAGCTTGTTAAAGAATTATGTCAAAATTGTAGTAAGCAACAAATATGTATTAGATTGAGAATGTTGGAGGGAATAGGGACTCTATAAAAGAAACACTGGATTTTTTTGCTATAACAAGAAAGGGGGGGCAGGCGCAGTGGTTCACGCCTGTAATCCCAGCACTTTGGAAGGCCAAGGTGGGTGGATCACCTGAGGTCAGGAGTTTGAGACCAGCCTGGCCAACATGCAGAAACCTTGTCTCTACTAAAAATACAAAAATTAGCCAGGCGTGGTGGCGGGCACCTGTAATCACAGCTACTTGGGAGGCTGAGGCAGGAAAATCATTTGAACCTGGGAGGCAGATGTTGCAATGAGCCGAGATTGTGCCACTGCACTCCAGCCTGGGTAACAGGGTGAGACTCGGTCTCAAAAAAAAAAGGGGAACATCACACACTGGGGACTGTTGTGGGGTGTGGGGAGGGGGGAGGGATAGCATTAGGCGATATACCTAATGCTAAATGACAAGTTAATGGGTGCAGCACACCAACATGGCACATGTATACATATGTAACAAACCTGCACATTGTGCACATGTACCCTAAAACTTAAAGTATAATAATCATAATAATAAAGTAAATAAAAGAAAGGGGGTATGATAAGATGCAAAACATCAAGTAAAGGGCTGAGATATTCATTTACTAAGAAATGGCTAGGTCATTCGATGAAGAACTAGTCAACCTATAACCATTTCTGAGAACTAGAAACCAATTCCTCAAATTAACTTTCTTAATCAAGTTTTAGTTCATGTTTGTTATTTTTTAAAATAATGCAGAGTTGTTCTCACTTATAGGTGGGAATTGAACAATGACAACACTTGGACACAGGTAGGGGAACATCACATACTGGGGCCTGTCATGGGGTTGGGGGAGAGGGGAGGGAAAACATCAGGGATATACCTAATGTAAATGATGAGTTAATGGGTGCAGCACACCAACATGGCACATGTATACATATGTAACAAACCTGCACGTTGTGCACATGTACCCTAGAACTTAAAGTATAATAAAAATAAATAAATAAATAAATATAAATAAAAATAATGCAGAGTAAATCTGGAAAACTATAGTTATTTATGTATAAGCAGTCAATAAAGAATTTTAACCTTAAAAGTTGAATACTGCACTCCAAACAGTTTATTATACAAACTACTAATAATAGGCAGGAGGATCCTATAGCTAAAAAGCCAACTACGATTCCCAAATTCCTACAGTTCTCATATTCCATAATATATCTGCATCCTTGCCTACTTGCTCTTAGAAATGGTGCCATGATTTATCCAAATACACTTATATACATTTATACAAATGCGTTATCCTTTAAATTAATAGCAACTACTCTGGGAGTAACAAAAGCAGAGCCACATATGTTACAATTTGTACCCAATGTTAGAGATAATACCAATTTATTTTAATATACATTTTCGATTCCCTTCCATAGACAAATATGCCTAGGACTAGGGGCAAGACTGATAAATTTGGCTATTCATTATCTTCAAGAATTACACTATATATTGTGAAAACATATATTTATATTTCACAAGACCTACACTTCACAAGAAGTAAGGCTTCTTGTAGCTGATAGTTGCTAATTATTATTTCCAAATTAAAGGATTTTTTTAATAACCATGGAGAGTTTGGAAGACTTGTAAATTTACAAGATTAGAAATTTGACTTGGGCTCAGGTTGTAATCCACATACTAGCTGTGTAACCTTGGCAAAGGGATGTCTTAATTTTAGTTTTCTTATCTGCAAATTAAGCTGATGAAAAGAAGAATTTAATGAGTAATGAAAAAATGGCACAATGCTCATGAAAGTGTCCTCTAAACACTTTGAATTTTGTAATATATTTGTAAAGAGCAAGGCTTATGTCTGGCTGCCTAGATTCAGTTCCTAGCTTTATCACCTACTAGCTGGGTGTACTTGGGAAAGTAGGCAAGTCTGCACCTTTCAGTTTATGTAAAGTGAGCATAATCGTACCTACTTCACATTTTTTAACACTCATAACCTCTTAAGCCAAGGTATGGCATATAGTAAACACTCCATATATTAATATGTTAGTTATTATTATGTTTTCTTATCACTGTACTTTGTGTAGTATCAATAACCATACTTTATTATTATGCATACATTTCTATATAGATTTTGTTTTATTCATACTTATGATGTCTCGAGTACTGAGGATAGGTACTTACACGGTCAAACAAAGGTTTATGTAATTCAAATATATAAATATATTTATACCTATATAAATAAATTTTACTGCTATTGTCTGTTGTCCAGGAGACACATATGCATTTTACATGAGGATACTATACGAAGAAAATGACATTTTAGAAAAGACAGGAATAAACCTTTTCTAATCTGAATAGTCAGAGGCATTCCCCCAAAGCCATCCAAGGAAAGAAGATTGCATTAGACATAATAATTTGATCTATATGTTTGGTTACTATAACAAAATGGCACATAATACAGATATCTCAGCTCTCATTCTATTTCTAGGAAATAATGAGTTTTGGACATCCCTATATACATCTACTCCTCCCTTACAAGGATAACAAAATGTCAGTGCTGTCCATTTTTACAAAGGTCAGCGTGTTGCCATGAAAACCAGGGACTAGTAAGTTATAAGGAGCTGTCTGATCATGTTAATTATGTTATTGCTTTCTGGTGGATAAAGGAATTCTAAATTAAAAGGAAGATAAGCTATAAATTATACATCAAAGGCATTTTATAAAAGCATTGAAAAAGAAAGATGCTTTAAAGTAATTCACAATTTATTTTACCTTCTGGAGCAATCGTTGCTCACAGTGGTAAACTCTTCAAAGCAGAATGGCCAGAAAAAATCAAAATTTTATTACTTCTGCAATAAAAAGGCCATTTGTCTCCTTGTAGAACCCATGTGACATTGTTAGCTCTCTTATAAATGATCACCCTGGACAATGCCTGTTTTACAAATTCCCTAATTACACCACTGATTGTATACCACTGAATATGCCTTATCCTGTGGAAACAGACACTACTGCCACCTTAATAAACATTTTGACATAAAACGAAGCTGGCGCTCTCATCTTTTGTCAAGAGCAAAATGAAACAACCAGTGAACACAATGTTCCATCAACAGATCAGGGTCACATGTTCTTTAGAGCAAATGAGGTTTAATTAACAGATCCGTTAATAGATAACTAATTAAAAAAGGAGTGTCTTCTTATAGCTGCATGAAGGCCTTATTAACAAATATTCTACTGAAGCATGATTGTATTTTACAAACCATTCTGCTAGTCTGTAGAAGTATATAGAAGTCTACAATAAACACATGGACCTAATTTTAAAACCACATAAAAACTTATATAATGTGATTGATTGGAATGATAGATAACTCATTCTGGACTAATATGTGTGAAGAGTTTAATACAATTTTTTAAATATGGTTTTACATTGCATTTTATTCCCAAGAAAGGACATTTCTGTTTAAATGTCAACTATATCTATTTTGTTTACAAGTATTATTTAGATAGCCATGGTAAAAGTGGACTACTTACGTTTCATTTACAGTGGACTGTCATTCATGCCAAATGCATTTTAGACATCGACATTTAAACTGCTTGTCATTTTATTATTTCTACTTCATATATTTAAATTACCAGCATACAGATACAATTCTTCCTTGATATTCACAGGACATGGAGATGGAGGTGGGGGAAGGTATTGGTTCCAGACCACATCAGATACCAAAATCTGTAGGTTTTCAAGTCCCTCATATAAAATGGCATAGTATTTGCATATAACCTATCTCATCTTCCCACACATGTTAAAAAATCTCTAGATTAGTTATAATATCTAATACAATGTAAATGCTATTTAATAGCAGTACCATATTAGTTTTTATTTGTATAATTTTTATTGTTGTATTTTTAATTGTTTTTTCTTCTGAATACTTTTTTATAATTTCGACTTTTATTTTAGACTCAAGGGGTACATATGCAGTTTTGTTACATGAGTATATTCCATGATGCTGATCTCTGGGGTAGGAATGATCCTGTCACACAGTGAGCACAGTCCAAGATTGATTGAATTCATGGACGTAGAAACCCTATATATAGAGGGCCGACTGTACTTCCTTTCATATTCTGCATAGAATGTTTTCAAAAGTGCAGCGGCAGTCTTCTCGTTTCACATATTTTTGGTCTAGTCATTATTGCTGACAGAACATCTATAAAATTTGGGAAATTCTGATTTCTTTACCCATCATATACTTGGAGAGGATTCCACTGTTCTCAACTCTTTCCCTCCCCTGCAAATCATTGCTCCCCAACCTTTTCTAAAGCTTTTTGCCCTGATCCTCAGCATCCTCTTGGGCTAAATTTCACCCAACAGGACTTGCCAGGCTCCAATTCCTTAGTCAAATAGGTCAGAAGGCAGATACAATGTGATTTGAGGTTTCTAAAATGGATTCCCTCATCAAAAATACATTTCTCAGAGTGTATCTCTGGAGCCTAAAATCTCATTACTTGAGCCCATTCCATTGAAAGACTGTGTGTTCTGTGTAAAGAACCAAGGTTCTTCAGCCAGAATTCACCTATGTTCAACACTGTATGTCACTACTTAGTAACTGTGGTGTCAATACAAGTCAGGCCTACGCTTTCTACAGCTTAAGCTTCTCATATGTAAAATGAATATAATCACAAAATCTGCTTAAATGGTGTCCTGAGGAGCCAGTGAAATACCAACTGTAAAGTGTTTAACCTAGCAACGAGAATGTAAGAAGCATTCCAAACACCTTAGATTTTCTGTCTATTTGTAACTTACTTTGAAATACTTCAGCATATGGCAACACTTTGTATCTTAAATTTGGTGTTGACATGGGTGTTCACAAAACTGCATGCTTACAATTTATGCATTTTTCTGTGTTTCTGTTATACACTGCAATAAGAGTTGAAAAAATAATTCACCACAAACAATGTGACCTTCATTTGTGTGCTGTAAATTTTATTGTATATTCTAGTGATGCTGTTAATATTATGCTACTCATGTGTATACACTCCAGTTGCAGTTAGATAGCAATTTAGAAACCCAAACCATGGGTCCACTGTTTTCAGGCAGCTAGGAGAAGGCAAGTATCATCTTGATCTGAACTAAAGAAATTTTAATGTAGCATGATGTTGAATATGGTCTTCCATGGTGAAATAAATACTATTAAAGATACTTGCATTGGTTAGAATAAGTAAGATCTCTCCCAACTTTTGGGAGCGGGATATGGGACTGGCAAGGAGAATCTAACATCCTAACACTTTTTGGAGTGGCATCCTTGGAATATGGCTCTGATAATCTTGTGCCCCATGATCAACAGAATAAGTCATCACATGATCCAACTAGAATGTTACCTGAATCACTTCTAGAATATTGCAACACCTGTCTACAATGACCATTTCTTGCAAGGCCTTTGTCAAAGGGGTATGACTGAATATTTGAAATGCCTGAGATAATAAAGGGAAATATTCATTTAATCTAAAATTTTAATGCATGCTGCAAGCTTTCGTACTGGATTTGAAATCTGAGATTTCGAGCTGAAGTCAGGATAAAGCTTTAGGAAGTGAATACAGTATATATGCTTCTGGGGTCTATTTCCTTCCCTATAAAATGAAAGGCATTAGGTCATCAATAAGCCCTCAGTATTTTAAATCCGTGCTAATAATTAAGACATGTAGGGATCTTTTAAAATTGTTTTATGAAACAAATATGTGGAGACCTGTCCCAGTAATCTTTTATTTTCTTTTTAAATTAAGAATAGATATTTAGAACACACCACATCTTCCATAAAGGCACCATCAAAACCCAAATTCAAGTTTTTCTAAATTTTTCTCATCCCTTTTCCAAACCTCACTGATACCTAACAATGCTGAATGAAAAATAATCAAAAGATTATGAAAATTAGGTTCTTTTAAAACTGAAAAGATATTTATTGGCAAGCAGATTTGAGGGGAGAAGTTCTTTGCACTAATCATAGTTCTAGCTATTTGGAACCCTTGAAAGAAAGAGCTTTAAGACATTCCAACTGTAAAATGAAACTTAAACACACCACATACAAATTAAATCACTTTAATAACTGTTCTCTCTGTTGCTAAGAGGTCTAGAGTTCTAGAGCTTTCACTACCACATAGAAGAAAACGGTGATGAAACTGTTAGCCTGTGGATCCAATCATCATAAATATTGCTATTTAATTTTCTTTTTGCCAGTTGTGAATGGTAGGTTAGTAGTGTCATCTGTGACCACAAAAATCTGAAGTGTGATCATAACTACATTAGTAGTGAACATACCATTTCCTATACCTCTATCTTCTCCTCTAATAAAAAACTTCAGGGTTGGTCTTGGTATTATAGCCTTAAAATAATATGCTGTAATGTACATTCCATTGTTAACTATAAATCTGGTGGAAGCATTTATTCTTTATCAGCGAATGGAGATATCTGTCACAAGTGTTTCTTTAACTCTAATACATTATTACTCACTGTTATCATTTTAAATGCAAATTTTGAAGCTAAAAATTATTTTCAGTCCTCATTGGATTGGAGAATTTTATATCCAGTCGTTTAAAATTCAAATAGTTTCTATCTTCCCATTGCTTGCGTTAGAAAAGAATGAAGGACATAGGAAGCATATATTGAGTATACTCTCTCATTTCTCTTTGATCTGCTCTTGTTTTCCTATCACCTGAGAATTTGAAAAAGTGTTTATCAAATGAAGAAAGTCCCAAACACATGGGACAGTAATTAGACAAAAGCTAATTAACGACTGTTAAACAATAAGTTGTAAAGTCAAACCTTTGTTCTGATATTTGGGGAAAATACTGGAGTATTTTCAGATGATAATTGGAGGGAAATTATAAATCCAATGTTCTTTCCATAGTAATACAGATTCAATTTTATGTGAAAAATTCTAATAGAAAAACATGTTTAATGTTTACTGAACAATTACAGGAAATAATAGAATACTCCCCATTTTTATATTTATGTCCCTCAAAATATAACTAGTAAAATATTGATATAACTTATGCTTCTCAAAACAACTTGCAACTAACGATGTTTTAAATAATCCCTTTCACTCCTTTAAATGGTCTTCTTGAAAAGAAGATTCATATAATTGTCACCTTCTATGAGTGTCTATAATGCTACCTGTGGCTTGTTTAAGAAGATGCCACATAATCTGAGGATGGATGTTCTTCATACCAAAATACTCTATTTAAACTGTGATGACCTCTTATCTTGACCTTCCCATTTTCTCCTCTCCTTTCCTCTCTTCCTCTTAATCCTCTGTCTCATTCTGTCGGTCTCTTTCACACTCCCTCACTCTTTCCATATGCAATCCTTTCACTTAAATGAAAATAAGAGCTCACTTCCATTATCAAAATTTATGCATCAATATTATGGTTTCTGGGACAAATACAATCATTCACATTTATTTTCATGCCGATGAAGAAGTACTGAAGGCTGTGAAGATGCTCTAAATACAAAAAGCTTTCCACTGCATGGATATTCTTTTTTTCTACTCAAATTAGAGAGCTTATTTTCCTTGATTTCCATTGATCAGTCATTCTCATTTGCTTCATAGTTTCTTCTTTTTTCTATCATCTCCTTGGACAGTACTAGCTTTGCTCCTTATTCTCTTCTTGGGTGAGCCCATCTGTTTCAAATTAATACAATTACTTGTGAAGTCTATGTTTTAGTTCTGACCTTTTCCTGATCATCAGAACTGATTTTCTAATCGCTCACCAGAAACATGAGGATGTTTCACCATCCCTTCAGCTACAACTAATCTCAAACCATTTTGTTCTCTCAAACCTTCTCACAAACATACATCCTTTATGTGATATTACTGTATTCTAAATGACCGAGTCATAACAGTTTGGGATCATAGAAGCAAAACAACATACTTAAAAGGAATGGAAGAACTCATCTAAGCCAACGGCTTTCAACTATGAGTAGTAAATACTCCTAGTGTGTATGTGTATATATATATATATATATATATATATATATATATATACACACACACACACACACACACACATATATACACACACACACATATATGTCTGAGAATCAGAATCCTTTGTCCAAATATAATCTTACACAGAAGTCCTATGTATACAAGAGAAACATATTTTACTCTGATTGAAGTTGAAAAGGGAAGAAATGAGTAAAATTCCCTGCTGGTTATTTCGCTTCTCTCTGCAGTTCGGTAGCACTTGCAAATATTCCAAATTGCCATTAAAACACTATTTGGAAATCAGTTCTCCAGCTGATCCCATAATTCTATAGATGAAAAGTTTTGAGGCCCAGTCAGACCAAGGTCATAAAGCTACTAGGAGGTAAATTTGGGCCTGGACTCTGCACTACATTAGTCTGCCTGATGTCAATCAGGCTTTTTCTTAAATTGACTTAAGAACATTGGTCATTGACTTAACTGCCCTTTTATGAGAGAGACTGTGAGTACTACCCAGCACCTTATCTGATTCCTATCTATCTGTCCAACAGAATAAATGGTACCCTTCACACATAATCTGCAGAATGTTTTCTTACGCTCCCTTTCATTCATTCTATTTCCTCAAACTTTGCCCTGTAAATATTCCAAACCTGTGGTGGCGAGATAAGAAATCTAACACGCAAAGAGGTTAACTGACTTCCCAGATGTTGTTCCTGAGTGAGTCTCAAAGCTTTTATTATTATTATTATTATACTTTAAGTTTTAGGGTACATGTGCACAATGTGCAGGTTTGTTACATATGTACATGTGCCATGTTGGTGTGCTGCACCCATTAACTCATCATTTAGCATTAGGTATATCTCCTAATGCTATCCCTCCCCCCACCCCACAACAGTCCCCGGTGTGTGATATTCCCCTTCCTGTGTCCATGTGTTCTCATTGTTCAATTCCCACCTATGAGTGAGAACATGCGGTGTTTGGTTTTTTGTCCTTGCGATAGTTTGCTGAGAATGATGTACAAGGCTACAGTAATCAAAACAGCATGGTACTGGTACCAAAACAGAGATATAGACCAATGGAACAGAACAGAGCCCTCAGAAATAATGCCGCATATCTACAACTATCTGATCTTTGACAAACCTGACAAAAACAAGCAATGGGGAAAGGATTCCCTATTTAATAAATGGTGCTGGGAAAACTGGCTAGCCATATGTAGAAAGCTGAAACTGGATCCCTTCCTTACACCTTATACAAAAATTAATTCAAGATGGATTAAAGACTTACATGTTAGAGCTAAAACCATAAAAACCCTAGAAGAAAAACTAGGCTAAGCTTTCTGTATCTTTTTTTTTCTTATCTAGCCACTATTCATAAAATATTGCTTGTCCCCATTGTCCAATTTTTTTTTCTTTTCTTTCTTTCTTTTTTTTTTTTCCAACAGATCTCACTCTGTCACCCAGGCAATTTTTATCTTAATGAAAGTGTTTTGCCTCTCTCTGTTACATTATCTCCAAATAATTCACTGACTACTCTGTCACAATGCAAAGGTAGTCTCACTGTTTGGGAAACAGGAAAAGCTGTCTTTGTCAGATTGATTGTTAAGCCTTAAGAATGTCTTTTGAAATTCTCTTTTATTTCTCCACCATCATTTCTCTAATTGTCTCTTTTTTGAACTCTGCAGATTCACCAACTGAATTGGCTCCCAAAGCACAAATCAGATCATATTGCCTCCCTGATAAATACTTTGGTCATTCTTGATTGTGTGAATGTGAGCTAATAAGATCTAATGAGATTCATTTCCTTCTAAGATCTAGTGCCTTATTCTTAATCCAGTTCAGATGCTACCTGCTGCTCTATGGAACTCTTGCTGAAGATTCAATAACATTATTCTGTGTGCTCCCCTATAACTTCTATAGTTTATTAAAGCAAATGCTAGATTATATCTGTTAATAAGATTTTACCTCAATCTTATAAAATGTATTAATGTTTTTATAGACAAGTAACGCTTACATGTGAGTTTAATTTCCTAGTAAGCCCATGAGGTTTAGCTTTGTAATTATTTTATTTCTGAATTAATAGGATATCAAAAGTGTAGGTTTGAGGTCAATGCATTACAGCCTGTGGGCAAAATATGGCTACCACCTGTTTTTGTAAATAAAGTATTATTGGAACACAGCTGTGCCCATTTATTTATTGCCTATGGCAGCTTGCCCATTATCATAGCAGAGTGGAATAGTTGTGACGGAAACCATATGGCCGGAAAAGCTGAAAATATTTACTATCCAGCCCTTTACAAAATGTTTGCCAGTCTCTGATGTCCATCATTAATTCAGAGGTCATGGATTTTACTTCACAATTTTGGATTCAAGGAAAGAAATTAATGTTTCTCTGTTCAGTAACTCAGATGCTAATTACATAACTTCTGATTGCAGGGTAGCTTCCTCTGATCAAAGCTCTGTCAGGGTATTTTATGTGATAGTCTTATGACTTCTACTTACATAAAATAACCTATTCCTTACTATAGCCATTCTATAGAACTTCAGTTTTAATCAGCAGAATTTCATGAGTTTCTATTCCTCCTTAATTGGAGAAAGGACAAGGAAGCAAATCCAATTAATTGGACTTAGTCATTTTTTCTGTTGCCCTCCTGTTTGTTAACTATTCTTCTTTCTTGTGTACTGTAGTCCTGTGTTATCAACAACTTTCATTTTGCAGATGTGAATACTTGTACAGACACTGGTTAACTAAAATAATTATAGTAACTAGATGGGTGGCAGCAAACTAAAATTTTGAACAGATTTTCTCAATTGGTCACCATTATGCACCTATGCCTATGCTTCAGCTTCTTGTTCAAACTTCAAAATTTGGATCCACTTTCTGCCTATAAAATGTCCATGTACTCCAACAAGGTAGAAAAAAAATCATCAAAATCTGTACTGAGTCTTCTGCTATATTTGTCCACCAGATGTCTCATCATGGGAATTCCACAGATCAGCAGTTTCACTGTTTAGGTTTTCGAGGCATGATGCAGATGCTTCTGAGTTTACTATAAACCTACAAGTTTGTCAAGTCATGCAAAGAAATAAGTGCAAGCTAATGAGCATCCAAGGACTCTACCATGGAATAATACTGGAAGAAGCAATGAGATATTTTGCAACAATGCCTCTGAAAATTAAGTCTACTGCTGTATAACGATTATATTTTTGCAAATGAGTGACAATCAAGTGACAATAATTAAGAATTTGACTTTCATCAAAATTTTAGGCTAAAATTCACATGCATTTTTCAGCAAGTATGTGAAGTTTTTTTATTTTGTAAAATTGAATTACAGCATATAGTATATTTAATTATAGCATATAGTATATTTAATTTTTTAATTGAAACATTTATAACAATTTTAACTTACCTGCAGTCTAGCCAGATAAAATATAGCTTCAGTAATAAAAAACTACAAAGTTTTAATAAACCAATATAATTTGCTTATATTCATATCAATGAATACCAGCCCTACAGTAAAAACAATAATTATCACTTTAATATTCTTGAGACTTTCTTCATCCTCTATATTCTGCCAAATATATCCTCCTTCCACTGTCACTAGCGCAATGCTACTTTTGTCAACTTTTAACTCAAATGTCATTTCTCTGTGAAAGTTTCTTATACCTACATGAACAAAAAATTCACAATTTCTACAGAAGTCCGATCAAGCTTTAAGCACAGTATGCAACCACTATATATTGCCTAGTTTCTACGTAATCTGTCTTGATGATTTAGATTGTAAGCTCCTTAAGGGCAAGGCCTATTTGTACTATCACCATATAACACAGAGTGTATATGTAGCAATAACACAGGAAAGAAATCTAAAGAAAACACTGATTTTAAATTAAAAAAAAATACTCCCAATGAAACAATTTGCATGTTTAAAGATGAAAGTAAGACAACCTATAATCACATATATCATAGTTTTTATCATTCAATCAAATTCAAACTCCAAAACACATGAGGCCTCTCTTTTCTTTTCTTTCCTTTTCTTTCCCTCCTCTCCCCTCCCCTCCCCTCCTTTCCCCTCCCTTCTTCTCTCCTCTCCAATCTGCCTTGCCTTGCCTTACCTTGCCCTGCCCTACCTTGCCCTGCCCTGCCCTGCCTTGCCTTGCCTTGCTTTTTTGAGACAGTCTTGGTCTGTCAATCAGGTTGAAGTGAAGTGGTGCCATGATAGCTCACTGCAGCCTCAAACTTCTGGCCTAAAGGGATTCCCCTGAGTCAGCCTCCCAGATTGCTGGGATTACAGTGTGAGCCACCATGCCTGGCCCTAAACTGTCTTCTAAAATCAGATCATTGTCTTTTGAGAATATGAATAATTCTGTAAATTAGGATTTACTTCCCTGAAATATTTTGTATTTCAATTTTAAAAGTCATCAAAAACATATGTTGAAATGTGGCTCTGTCATTTAAGAAAAATGATTTTCTGTCTCAGGTAAAAATGCCTTGTGGTACCTCAGCCTCTACTTAAAAAATATCATTATATGACTCTTAAAACACAGTAACACTCAAATTGAATGATGAAGAATTAAAGAGAGAGGAAAAAGAAACAATACAGTAACAATTGAGATTTGATGTAAGATTTTGTATGAAAAACAAAAAGCTCAGAAATTTTCAAAATGTTTTAAAATGTCACTCTAAAATGCCTTATATTTAACATAAAGAAATGCTTAGCCCACAAGTCAGCTACTGACCATTTGGTCAATGCTCAATTTCTTATAATAGAAATACTAGCAAAACCAAGAATCTAACACATCACCACATATGTATTTATGTCTTACATTGTTGCTTCCTTTTCTTTGACTCACTCATCCCATTTGTGTGAATTTCCTCAGTATCCTCCAGGGTTCATAAAACTGATATAATCCAAGATTTCCTTGTATGCTATAGCTTATTCATTTTCACTGTTCAAACTATATCCTAGAATACACCTATTTTCATATTAAAGCACTTTAGTCTTCAATAGTATTGGGATAAATATCATTTTAATGATGTCAGTTGAATCACACAATCTCAGATTTATAGAACTTTATACTGCATTCTAGTATTCCACTCTATTGTAAGCAAATTGGAACATCAAAGGTCAGTTTTGCTTGAAGACAGAATATGTAATCATCTTCAGTAACTCATTCTTTAGGTTAGGCATCATCTTCTCTAGGCCTTCTATCACAATAAAATCTCCTAGGCCATCTAGCCTCAAGAGCCTGCCATCTGTGTAGCCACACTTAGAACAGCCCCCAATTTGCTTTAATGCTTTGATGTTGCCATAGTGAATTTATTAATTTTTGAACAAGGGGCATGCATTTTTATTTTCACTGGACACCACAAATTGAGGAGCTGCTCCTGTCTTTGGGAGTGATAAAACATTAAGTCACTATAAATTTGTCTATCAAATAACTTTAAGTCAGTAGGGAATTACAATAAGGGCAGTAAGAGGCATAGCAAATGTCTATATTACAGAGACAATGGGAGGGAAGAAAACCTAAAATGAAAGGTGTATGCATAAATTAGTCATTTTGTTAGTTAATAATTATCTGTTTAGTACCTTCTATGTGCCATGTATTGTTTCGGCTATTGAGATTATAGCAATGAGTGATGCAGACAAAGTCTCAGACTTCGTGGAGCTTCCACTCTATGGAGAAACCACATCTATCTGTAGTTAAGTGGGTACTTTCCAGGGGTAGTGTTTTGGAAGAAGACAATATATTTCTTTTATCTCCAATAGTGTTACCTTGGGTAGCCAGGCAAATTAATGATAGTTAAGAAAATTTAATGATTACAACCAATCTCTTATTACTAATCTTGAATTTTCTTTAAAGGATTGGTGGAAATTTCACAAATCAATGTTGGTCATCTTTACTATTTTGTCATATATAACACATAGTTTCAAACAGGCAATATAACTAGTATATTTAAAAATAAATGTTAGGGCTCGTTTTGTGAGCCCTATATATAATGCTGCTTTCTTGTCTCCATTCTGTGCTCCATCTTTTGTCTAAGTTTAATGGTATATAAACTGTGCTCCCATCAAAGGAGTTCTTTTAGATAAAAGCATTGATTCTTTGGATCTGAGCTTTGTGTCACTGGTTCTGTAAAGGAAACAAACAAAAAAAAACCCAGCCAAACCAAACCAAACAAAGAAATGGTTTTGATTAAGTCTAGAACATTTATGGGAAACTATCCCTCAGAAAATGAGGACAAATTATCCTGGATCTACAAAATTTGCTCTTACTCTCTTACAGGAAATATTATATTGGAATGTCATACAGTACAGTGTACAGTGTCACCTAGCACACTGAGGTGAAGAATCAATGGATATTTGTTGATTGAATGAATACATAAACAAGTGATAACTGACTGTGTGTATCAACAGTTTTCCCTCAGATATCCTAAAAGAATCCATCTCTTAGTGCTAGCACCAACGTTTAAATATCAGTTAGAATTTTTTTAAAAATGTTTTTATTGTCTCTAGCTTTTTTTTAAGCTAGAAAAGAAATAATGTCCAAACACAAGTACTTTTCATCACCCTAATTTCCTTTTGTTTTAGTGATAGATGATAAAAATTGAATATCTTCTAGGAACAAAGCACAATTGTGCAAAGTTAGCACATTTTTGTTAGCCTGAATCATAAACTTCTATTCTTAAGGAGTAAAATCAATCCAGTGTTCACTGCAATTTGGAACCATGAGAAGGCACAAAATTATAGGTGAATACTTCAAAGTACAAGATACAAAATGCTGCCTGATCATGTGTCTACTACATTTGTCTCTATGTTTTCAACACATATTATTTATCTTTCATGATGTAAGAATCTTCCATTAAAATTCAATTTGGTAACAAGCTGGCAAAACAAATACAGCTACTTTGAAACTCTGGATGTGTGCTGATTGTGCCTCATAGAATCACAGGGCTTTAAAGCATCTGAATGAACCCTCCTCCACCAAATCCCTGTAATTTTCCTTGTCAACAGATGTACATTTAATCAAGAAAAAACTAATAACATGTTTTCGTTTTTAACTTTAAAAGAAAGAATTTCACTCCAATATATTTTCATACTTAACTATTTTCATTATGAACAGATTTTACCATATGATTCTGCAAAAGAATCACATCTGACTACAACTTTAACATATCAATTTTTGTTAGTGTAGGGTACATTTCTTACATATTTTGCATTTGAACACTCTTAAATTATCTCTCAGTATTTTCTTCTTAGCACTATATAGTTATTCTTTGTTTAAAATTTCTGAAAATTGTCTTAACTCTAGACATTTGTTGTTTAATTTTATTAATATAATTTTAGACTCTTCAGAGTATTTTGATGAAATACTAGTATTATTTAACTTATAAGCCTATATCTATCTTAGTCAGTGCTATTAATTTTATTTGGATAATTTCTGTAAAATCTTATGTAAATCTAAATCAAAACTGATAAAACAGTGTTTCAGAACCTAGTATTCATTGAGCATTCAGAACATTATAATTTTGTTTTTAGGAAACTTAAAAGGGAAAAAATATTTTTAACTAAAACCTACTTGATCTGTTAAACTTCAATCATTCTAAATGTGAACATCTTTTACATCATAAATATATGCCTCTTACCTGTGCTGCTGGATATATTAACATCGATACTGATATCAGATATTCCTCCTCCCTTCAGAGATGCTACACATGTGTATGTCCCAAAATCCGTGAATTTTAAATCAATGATGTCCAAGTTTGTTGTTCCCGGAGAGACATCAGGATCAGTCTGTGTAATGACCATCCGCTCAGAACTTCTTAATGGACGACCATTTTTAAACCAACTAAATGTTAGCTCCTCAGAAGGAACAGCTTCTACTTGGCAAGATATTTTCACCTCACGGCCGATCTGGATGTTGTCATCTTTGTGATAAGGATCTGGTGTGATCCAAAATCGTCCTTTTTTTAATGCTACAACATAAAAATTCCATAAGGAGTTAGTGTTACTTTCATAACTTTAAGGATTCATTCACTCTAGATAATCATCTCTGAGCTGAAATAAAGTAAAACCAAATAAAGTGTACATATATTTCTTTTTTATATCCAAGTTGTGTGTACATCAATAAACCTCATTCAGGTACCCAGAAATAATCTAAAAAAACCTAAGTCAATTAAAGACTGTGAACACTGATTTTCATAAATTTGGTAAGATTTTCCAGTGATATCAAAAGTAATGCCTTAATTCTATGTGCAATTATACTTAAATATTGACATTGAATTTTGAACAAATGACAGATTCTATGTAGTCATAGCATATTAAAATTAAAAGTAAGAATATGGATCTCATTTAATCTAATACTTTCACTATGTCACTACTTAGTTATTGTATAATTTTCCAAACAACTCAAATATTACACAAAGGACATAAGAACATTCTCCTAAGGTTGTATCTACATGTTGATCAACACTAGTTTGGTAATATTTGAGTCCATTCACATTCATGAAACATTTTCATATATTGAAATAATCTGAACTGAAAAAGAAAACCTGGGGCAAAAAGCATTTTCAAAACATTTACTATGAACTTTTGTATTCTACCATACATAGATGTTTCCAGTTAAAACTGTTTGTTGGCTCTCTAATGCGGATGACCAGAAGAACCTCTCCACAGACAGCTTAGAAAACAGGTTTGTATGCTAACAGAAGTGTTTTCCAGGTCTAAAGGCAGTGCTGTTTTCACAAGAGGTCAGTAGTAATGACTACCAAAAAGCTGCCAAGGGAGCATCTGTAGACTTTCTACTAAGGGCCTGAACTTTGAATGATACCACAATACTCAATATGGAAAAGCTTTCCCTCTTTTGTGACAGTGATTCTCTTATACACAGATTTTTCTTT
Organism: Gorilla gorilla gorilla; assembly: GCF_029281585.2. Classification (NCBI taxonomy): domain Eukaryota; kingdom Metazoa; phylum Chordata; class Mammalia; order Primates; family Hominidae; genus Gorilla; species Gorilla gorilla. Next base: position 64,018,112 of record NC_073239.2, read on the forward strand.
TTTTTTTTCATCATCTTCCCCATTTCCCTCTCCTTTAAAATGACTATCCCTACATGACAAAATGTGGCATACACAGTGAAACACAATTATCAGGATAAAATATTGGTCATCCACTTTTAACATTAAGCCTAAATATGTAATGATATTGTCAAAAATGCCATGAATTTAGAGGACTTGCAGACACTAGAAGGCTGCTAACAGCATTCTGGATAGCCCCTCCTTAGTTTAACCATATTTTTGTCAGTTAGTCCAATAAAAACCAGTAAGCACTATAAAAATCTATAGAATCATGCAGAATGAACTAGAGATAAATATACTTTTAAGTCTTAAAAACTTTTCTAAGTTTTAAAACTCTTTAGCCTCAAATATTTTCATCTGCTTTCTTGTTGGCATCTCAATAGGAAGATACAAATAGATATCAAAAACAATGTTGTGTCTTTCTTTTTCATTTAAGATACATTTGAAGGGCTCCTCCTCAAGACTAGCCACTAGGTTGGGTTCTGACTACAGGACATGAACAAAATAGACATAACCATGGCCCTCATGTACTGCAGGCTGCATATTCATAGATTAGAGGCCAACTTATTCACACAACATTTATGATACTTATGTCTAGAAAAACCACAGACATATATAGCGATGAAATATTTTATATGCCTGAAGAAGTTTCAATCTCAGAGGACAGCCTCCCTGAATTATTGTTTAGAAAATGCACTAAGTTTTAATCTTAATGAAAACATGAGAAGACAAATACTTAAATCACATTCTCATACTGTCATTTGTTATATTTTTCCATAATAAAATGCAACTTATGAATCTTATTTACCCCTAACCGTATCTTTATCAGTAAGTTACTCTAGGGTGAAATTAGGATACATTTTGGTATTCTGTTACCTAGAATCATATATTCATATTTTCACAGGCACTGACCTATGACTTTACATTGTATTTGGGAAGGGAAATGTGATGAAATGTCCATATCTGGCTGCCATATTTGGTATATAATAATTGTGCTCATACAATGCCAATGTAATTGAAGTTTTACAGTACAAAGCAAATCATATGAGTATAAAATATATTTTCTGTTAAAAACAGATGTAAAATTTAATATGTCAAGAGCATTTACTATTATTAGCACCATAACAGTTAAATGAGAGTTTCCCTTCATTTGCTAAGAATTTTCTTTATCCTGTTTTTAAAGAGAAATTTTAAGATTATAATTTTGAAAGTTTTATTATTGCATATATTAATTTATTAATAACCATATGATTAATATCAGGGTTCATATGGGATATATTTTAGAATAGTTTTCATTACAAAGATATATGTTGGTTGCATATGTAAACACACACAAAACTGAGATGTTTAGGTGGTTGTCATTTATTTACCATGCAGCTATTGTTTTCCACTTCTGTGCTCTGCATAGTGACATATTAAAGTGATATTGAGAGAACTGCAATCTTACCAGCCAAATTAGATTTAAAATACTAAACAACTCAAAAAATACTGATAAAAATATGAAATCAGTATCTGTATTATGTTATAGAATATTTATTCATAAAAACAACTTTAAAACCCAAAGAAAAAATATTAGAGATTATAAACCCATAATCAATTAATACATAAGATTATATGTAATATACAATTAGACAAATTAATAAAAAGCAATATAATCAAGCATGCTTTTAAGAATGAACTCATAGCGAAAAACATTGGTGAATCTTAGTTATCAGATAATTCTATGATTTGGCCTAAGTCAATTGTACTAGTCTTCTGCATGACACAGAATCTAAAGGGAAAAAGAGAAACAAGTCTGCTAACTGAGCTCAAGTTAAGGAACATCAGAATAAGTAACAGATTATTTAATAGAGAGTCATTTCTGTTTATGTTGTCCTTCTAACAAAATAACATAACTGGTTTTGCATACAAAAAAGAAATGTTCAGATAAAAGGTGTGTGTGCATGTACTCATATATAGTAACAGAGGACAGAGAAATTTTGTTTTCTTACTTAGCTCAGAAAACTAAGAGCATAGCTCTGTAAACTAGGTCTGGGTACATTGAGAATTTGCAACCTAATTCCAGTTTTTCATGTCTACGTGGTCCAAGATGGGCAATCTAATTTTTATGGATCAAGTGCATCATTTATGAAAATAGAAGGTGATAGAGTTAGGCTCCCTTAGAGACACATTATGAGAAATAGCTTATTAACAATTGTGCCTGAGTTTTGAAAATATAAAGTGTTTGATGTAGTTAATCAACTGGGCAGCAGGTTCCTTCGTTTATAATTAAACACTCTCTTTTTCCATGAACAATTTATAGTAGCTCATGTAATGTTAATTTAAAGTCATTTCCTGCTACCAGTTAAGATTTTAAACTCTTAAAATCAATCTGTGATTAGTACTGGAGTATAACAGAGGTCCAATAGACTTATTGAGACTCTATAGAACTAAACAAATTCTATGGAAAAAGGATAGGAGAAATCCCTTTCCCCAAATGCAATTTCTCAGTCTGAATATTGAAAATCCCCTAACACCAGCCTGAGAGAACATTAGATTTGGCTTAATGTATCATAAATCGTGATAGATGAACCTTGAAAGGTACTTGTTTAGTCTGGCAGTGCATGTAAAAGATTGGCATCAAGCTGAACCTCTGTTTTGGATAATCAGTTCGGAAACATTGCAATGTAACTATAGCCTCCCGTTTTTAATATTGTGAATTGAATACAGGCTTGGCCTATATTCACTTTTTAACAGTTTACTTGCAAGGACATTCTAATTGCACTTACTGAAATCCCTCTTCTTCAGGCTATACAGATGTGCTCTGTAAATGGAGTGAAACCCAAGTATTGAAACAGAGGCTACTCACTGCAAAAACTTGGGTAGGGTTTGTTGCTCACCTTCCCTAGAAATAAGAGTCCATGCCTGTGAATGTGAATGTCAATGGTTCAATGGAAGACTCCTGTTGTGTAAAACTAGATTACATCTTGAGCATAGGCTTGAAAGAGGGAACATTGCCTTCAGAGAAGTCTAGGCTTGTGGTTTCCACAAAGAGGAGGCTGTGAGATTGTATCTTGATTGTAGTTTTAGATTTAAAATTATAACGTACATTGTTTTGTTGGTCAAATGTTCCATGAAGTATGCAATACATAGTAATTCAATAATAAACTAAAATTTATTGACAGAACAAAAAAAGACAACAATCTTATACTTTAATGTGAAAAGCATCTCTTTGGAGATAATAAATATGAGGTGTCAGCTTTTTAGCTTCTGTTAAGTATCTATTTCAGAAGAATGTAAGATACAGAGTGACCACTGATCACCATTTCAGGTTGATAAATTGCTAAAAAGACTCTCCAAATCGATTATGTTTTATAATCAGGTTGTAGGATTCTGGACAACCTAAAGAACTGACAAAACCTTGTTGAGATCTGGATATAGAAACCATTAATAGTGCAATCAGATAAATAAAAATCAATTTCCTATTTATTCGCTGCTGAAGAGAATAAAAATATCTATGTGTGAAAGATGAAGTATTTTCCTGACCCACTGAATGCCAATTAAATAAGCAGTTGGAAATAGGTTACATCAGCAAAGCAACTTAAAAGATAGTAAACGATAGTATGTATAATCTGTCCTACTATAACTAGGAACCTATCTTTCTCCTCAATAGGGCTGTGAACACCTGGGGTTGGAGTGGGTACACCTTACTCTTCTTCATTGCCCCCAAATCCTGAATATGGTGCATTGTTATAGTTGGTACTCAATACTCTTTATTGAATTTAATTATAATTGACATTTCAAAGCATTAACTTTACAGATGCCAATTGTTTCCATTCAGTATGATAAGTTCCTGTTAATTTTGATTTTGTTTTGCAGTCTTGTGTTCTAAGATGCATATGGGGAAATAGAATAGGAAAAAGAACAGATTTGATGTCCTCAAGGATTCAGTGATTTTGTTGTGGGAACAGAATAACACTTGAACAAACAGCATCAACATGGGAATATATGTGAGGAAGAGAATTCTGTACACAACACAAGAAACCTCATTCTAGCACATCCACTGACTAGTTAGCTATGTGTATGGGACATCAGCTATCAGACAACTCTCTTTGTAAAGGATGATTTCATCCAAAAGGGCTTGTTTATATGCTTCAGATAATAATCATTTCTGAGCAAATATGGATAATTACTCAACTGATAATCAGTCGATAATCTGAAGAAAGATGGAAGGAAAAAAACCTGACATCCACGCACATTTACATTGTCTGAAATAGTATTTGCCAAAACCTGTTTCAGAAAAAGGTTAATGAGGTTACATTAAAACAAAGTGTAGGCCAGGTGCAGTGGCTCATGCCTGCACTTTGGGAGGCTGAGACGGGCAGAGAACCTGAGGTCAGGAGTTCAAAACCAGTCTGTCCAACACAGTGAAACCTCGTCTCTACTAAAAATACAAAAAATTAGCTAGGCGTGGTGGCAGGCGCCTGTAATCCCAGCTACTTGGGAGGCTGAGGCAGGAGAATCTCTTGAACCCGGGAGCCGGAGGTTGCAGTGAGCCGAGATCAGGCCACTGCACTCCAGCCTGGACAACAAGAGCAAAACTCCACCACAAACAAAGAAACAAACAAACAACCAAAGTGTAACAAATAAAGTTTGAAAATTGACTATATGAAAAAAAGTTTGCATTTCTCCCAAACTTTTCAGAGCTTTGAACATGCTAACATGCAAATTGTCACATTACTGGAGAGGCTGATTGCATCTACCAAGGGGGAATATCTCTGAGTACTAGCATCCCAGAGAATAAAGTTTGGGAAACAATGACCTAAGAAAATCTACCAGTCGAAGAGAATCATTGAAAAGACTGTAAAATTAGATTCCATTCTTAATACTGTAGGCATTTCCCTTATGAGCATCACGAAATAATCAACAAGGTGTGACTTTCTAGTGAAAATAATATTTATTATTTAAAAAGCTAAAGGGCTTGGGAATGATCTTAATTTTTTAAGTTAATAAGTAATGGTACATTGAAGTTATAAAAATATATTTCAGATTCATCTAATAAACTCACCTACACTAAGAGCCGCGTGACTCTTTCTTTCCAACCAACAATTTAGAAAACAAAATTAACTTACCAGTTTGTTCCCGTCTCTGAAATGTACATTTTGCAATATGCAAACAGCATTAAAGAGGAGTTAAATGCATCAGCTTTTGTACAACTCTAAGCACTGATATGAACAAGACTTAATCTTTCTCATTTGCTTGAAGAAATAATAATTTGAGTTAATTTATTTATATCTTATGTTATTATAAAAAGTATATGCAGTGTTAGTCTTAAAAGTATTAAAGATTCTGGAAAATGGATATGAGCAGGGAGGTCTTTTAAATTTTTTTCTCTGATACGCTATTAAGTATTCTTATACTCACTTCTCTGTATCTAACAACTCCAATTGCCAATCTAGTCTGAATGGAAATTCATTAATAATGCAAGAACAAAAATACGTTACACCCTTCCTGAAAGTGGTTTAACATAGCACCCCTGATAATCTAAGTGTAGAGTCAGACGATGAAATGAAGTTGGGGTTCTATTTAATTGTAAAGTACCAAGGCTCTATTTATTTTGTGAATTTACTCAAAGCTAATTAGTACAGTTAATCATTTGAATTGTTTAAGCATAGTATGGTTGAATTATAAATGTCTTTTGAATATCCTTTCTCAATAGAACATCAGCAGGTAAGCATTTTGGGTAAGAATTAGAGAAAGAAAGGACGTTTTAGGCAGGCACAAAGTACGCTTTTTGGGGTAAATTCTTCTTAAGAAGGGGGAAAAAGTGAACTAAAATAATAATATAATTATTATCATTATTATTTTGCCATTCCTACCATTTTAGTCCTATTTTAAGTAAGAAAAAAAAATATATATATATATTGCTGATAAATTACCAAAATGTCTTTATCGGTGTCATAAATAAAAACATTTACATGTGGCTACCATGTAAATGGTATTTGAATTAGCATGATACCTTAGCACCAGTTATTTGAATAGAAGATTATTACTTTGCTGGCCCTATAATGTTAAAAATTAGTGGGTATTTTGAGCTCACCTTTTCTATCAAATTTAATAATACTTTTTCACTATGAGAAATGAGAATGTGTTCAGGTATATCATACTTTTTATTAGTTGCTAAAGACCTAGGACTAGAAACAGCTATCAGATGAGTGGCAGTTTAGAAAGGTTGGTACAAAATATAATTCATTTGAAATCCTTTTGAAAATAGTGCATCCTTAATATTTATGAAATTGATCATGTAGTTGTGAAAATTAGATGAGATAATGAGACTAACTTAATCTAAAATCTTTCGTTACCTTTCTTGAGCTTTTTTGTTTTCTGTCTCGTAAGCGGTGCCCCTTCCCTTTCCAAAGTGATTCTGCCCCCTCTGCCAACCTCTCTCACGGTATCCTGAGGTCCTACATCCAGTTGGCCACTTCTTTTGAAATATCAGTATTTCCTCTTCCATACTGTATTCTCTCAGACTGAAACTTGTTTAGGTCACTTCTAAACTTAAAACACTTCTCTTAACCCCAATAATCCCTCAAACCATTTGTGGCATATTGCTTGATAAAATGGTGAAATACCAGTTGCACTCACTCACTAGGATACTTTATGTGCTGGGTTTCACTGATGCTACTCTGGCAGTGGGGGCTCAAAGATTAGCAATGATCTCCTAATCAATTAATCCAATATTTTCTAGTTCCCATTCATGTTTGTATTATTTACACTTTCCATTTCGTGTCACTTTACATTATTGGCTCTTCTTTCTTGAACATCTCTTTTATACTGGCCTCTACAACTGGTACGATATAACGTTTAAGAAAATAAATTCATGGACTGTTCTCATTCACATCACAATTGTCATGACAGTCTCCCTGGTTCATTTGAGTTCTATCATTTGAACAGTTCATTTGAGTTCTATCTATCACTTGAACAGTTCTAACATTCGAAAATAAATTAGTGGACTGTTCTCATTCACATCACAATTGTCATGACATTGTCCCAGTTCTATCATTCAAACAGCAGTGGTAAAGTCAGGTTTGTTGAGAAAGGTAGGATTTTTCTAAATCATTTTGCCGTAATTGGAAGCCATGGAGTTTTCCCTTGATGTTCTCCTTCCTTTTGCTGCCCATGTTAGAACATGAGATAGTTGTCTGTTTGTTTTGTTTCTTGAGATGTAGAATATTGCAACCAGATCCATGCATATTTCAATTTAAAAGAAAAATGTGTTAAAATCATTTAAATATATGTTTTCATTTTAACACTACAGACCAAATAAAATAACTTAGATATATTGAATGACTAAATGAGAAATATCTTTAATTACTAAGAATTTATGTAAATTATCTTAATTGCCTTATCTGGTAAGAAGATGAAGAGTGAATACTATTGACCTGGCCCATCTAACCATTCCCCCTATTAACTAAACTTTAGATAGATTTATTTCTTTTTCTTTTTTTGGGTGGGGTGGGGTTATCCATCCCTTCAAGAATTTATCCTTTGTGTTACAATCCAATTATACGCTTTGTTATTTTTAAATGTACAATTAAATAATCATAATTGACTATAGTCACCCTGTTGTGCTATCAAATACTAGGTCATATTCGTCCTTTATAACTATTTTTTATACCAACTAACCATGCCCACCTTCCTCCCCCAATCCCACCCCTGTTCCGGTAATCATCCTTCTATTCTGTTACATAGATTTATTTTTTACTATAGGCCCCTGGTCCTCATTTTCATACAGCATTTACATGAGAAAACTTGAAAATTTAGAGAAATTGTAAATTCTTCCTCTGCTCCACCGAGTTGTAAATAATCTGAAACTCAAAAATGTCTTTCTCAAGTATCTGGGAGCCATCCCTTTGAAATATAATAGTCATCTTTGAAGTTCCTGAGACATTGCCCCTATCTCCCATTCTCTGTAGAGGGTAAGAGCCTAGAGCCTAACTCTGAAATGTGAAAAGAGACAAACAGCAAAGACAGATGTTTTAATCACATTGACCAACCTCTCCCATAAAGTCTTCCAGTACTTTTTTTTAATTATTTTATTTATTTATTTATTTTTACATAGTCTCGTTCTGTCACCCAGGCTGGAGTGCAGTGGTGTTATCTTGGCTCACTGCAACCTCTGCCTCCTGGGTTCAAGCAATTCTCCCACCTCAGCTTCCCGAGTAGCTGAGACTACAGGCATGTGCCATCAAGCCTAGCTATATTTTTGTATTTTTTGGTAGAGACTGGGTTTCACCATATTGGCCAGGCTGGTCTCAAACTCCTGACCTCAAGTGATCCGCCTGCCTCGGCCTTCCGAAGTGCTGGGATTACAGGTGTGAACCACCGCACCCAGCCTATTCCAGTACTTCCTATTAGTTCACCCAGCATTTAAAAATCCTCCTGCTTTTATTTCATCTAAGTTGAGTTAAATCTCTCTCCCCACATGGGAATGGTTTTAAATATTCCTTGCCATTTTTAACAAGCATCCAATGTAATTTTTCTTTCACAACATTAAATTTAGTCATGTGCATTATTAAAATAGATGAAAATAGGATCAGTCTAGGAAATTCGTTGCTACAAAATTTCAAATGTCAAATAAATACTTATGGTTACAACACACACACACCGCAGTATGTTGCTCAAAGATGGAATGTCATGTAAGTATGAGAGTATTTGAGAGTTAAAGAGGTTAATTTAATCCCTTTATAAAGCTATCTTCTCCAATGTGGTAAGCTCTGTTTAATCTTTAATGCCCTGCAGGTATAGAGTTTCTGATAATAAACCACAAAACAAAGATCTGGATGTGTTGGTTAATTAAAAGATGGCAGGGTGCTGAGGTGTGAAGAGACTCAAAACTAAATAAATTTAATATGCTATAATATGTTATATGTATTATAAATAGAAATGTATAATCTTTCTTTTTTGAAAAAGTATACCCTACCTTTCCTTAGGTGTGTTTAAAGCATATTTTTAAAATACATACTATAGTGTCTGTGGGTTTTTTTTTCTCTTTTTAATGAGAAAATTCTATCAAACAAGCAAATAAGTCAAAATGCTGGTGGTATAGACATACTTTTCCATCCTGTACAATTGTTTGTTGAGCCATTTAATTGGCTTTACTCTTTATAGGAAGAAAGGCAAAGAGGGAAATACTAATTTCACAATTCACAGTATCTGGGACATAAAAATACTCCAATTCCTCAAATAAACAACAAACAAAAATTACTATTCCTGTTTCAGAGATCTGAATCAAATGTATTTTCTGCACCTGCATAAAGGAGACATGAAACAAGCAGCATTTTTACCCACTTCTTTATAGTGATCATAACAATAAAATTCACAATCCTAGTTGTCAATCTATACCTCAAGGTGAGCTAACTACTGTAACTTTACACAGGAACCAAAGGAGTCTGTCACCATCGTATAGGTGTTCAGGCTCAATTTAAGGAACAATTCAAAGACATTGTCTGGGTAAATATTAAACAAGAGTGAATACAAGTTTATATTCTATGAAAATGACCCAGGAAGGTTGTTGGTTGTTGTTGTTTGGGGGGGGGGGGGTTGCAGGTATTATATGTTGCAGGTACATGAAAATGTATTCATTAATAGTTAACTGATAAGAAATAAGAGTCACACGTTCTAAGAAAGGAGAAAAGCCAAACTAGGACCTAGACTCTGTAGTGAGGTAGATGGAAGAATACATGTGGATAGAGACATTATAGAAAGCTTATATTGTACCTATACACAGTGAAAATACAATTTTTTAAGTGCAAAATCTGTGAGCACCTCAAGAAAATATTTTGCGTTCAATTGTTTGCATTTCTTAGAGACTTGTTGGATATAAGTCAGTCTAATGTTAAGACACATCTAAGAGAAACAATGACTATTATGTTGGAGGAGTTGATCTAAATTTATTCTTAAGGAAAATGAGTTGATGATAAGACCAGTAATTCACTGAAGTTATTTCTACTTTTTGAAAGTGAAACTATGATAGTGATAGTTTAAAGTATTGGTTCTCCAAGTATGAACCCTAGTCCAGTATCAGCAGCATCACCTGAGAATTTGTTAGAAAGGCAAGTTATTGGATGACACCCCGGGCCCAATCTTCAGTTTTTGGTATAGAGTCCAGCCATCTGCATTTTAACAACCCCTCTGAGTGATTCTGATATACTCTCAGGTTTGAGAGCCTCTGTTATTGAAAAAGTTTATGCTGCCATCCTTCAGAAATACAGGGCTCGAACAGAGAAGGCAGGTCATCAGCTCACCCAGAAGGATTATTGAGATATTAAGGCACAAACTAAAAAGTGCCATAGCATATCTTTTTACTTTGCAGGATCTTCAAAAGCCCGTTAATCCTAATTATAACATTTGAAAAGTTATTTAAACGTAACTCCCATAAGTATCAATAACAAAAGAGTCTAACCTGATCTCACATAGATTAACATGGAACTACTTCCTTTCCACATGGCCAAAGCTTGAGAAAAGTTTCACAAAAACACTTATTATTTCCAGATTTCTTCAGAAGATGATAAAAATGTTGAGGGCTCAATATTAAGCACCTTAAAGTCAACCTTCTTTACCTACGAATTTCTAACACTGAGTATTAAGAATGTAACCAACTATCATGAGGGAATATCTAAATACCTGATATGGTCATAATTTAAGGGTAAGCGATTAATAGCCTATTAAGTTTTTGGTGAGTGGCAATGGTTTCTGGGAGAGTCAATATAGAAAACAGTGAAGAGCAAGTATTCTGAGGTCAGACTGCCTGGTTCTAATATGATTTCATCATTTATTGGCAGTGTAATGTTGTACGGTTAGCTCTATAGAGCCTCAATCTCCCAAATCTGTAAAATGGTAGTAATTATGAAGCATACAATTGATCCATGAAGCTCTGAGTATGCTAGTTCCAACACAGAATATACAAACACTAGATGTAAGCTGCTTTTTATTCCATATTTCTGAGCACTCACAACATGTCTATCACTATTCTTTCTGCCAAAGGTGCACAGATGAAGAGCCTAGCGATGGGGAAAAGTATAGAAATCAAAAATTTGATAAAGACAAAGACTGACAGTATTTTATTATAAGACAACTCATTATTGTGAAAGGGTAAGAGAAGACTTCATGTATTTGGTGGTGCCTGAGAATTCGGGGATAAAAGGAAGGCAGACAGTTAAAGATGCTGAAAGGTCATTCCAGAGAGTGGCAGCTTCATGGGTGCTGGAATAGGAATTCGTACTGTGCCAACTTTTGGTTTTAGCTTAGCTTTCAATCACTCTAGACAATCCTCTCACGTTCCTTCAAAATGTGTTTCTCTATAATTTCAAACATTCGCTTTCATTTCCCACCTGTCTCTGAGGATGCCGGGTTGATCTTTCTAAAGCTGACCTCTTAAATTGTGCTCCTGAACTCAGCTCCAGCTTTGCATTGAATATCACTCACACATCATCAATTTTCTCTTAAAATTTTTCCTCACAGTAAAGTCTTTCCCATGTATTTATGAACATGATCATAATTAAATTATTAACATGATCATAATTAAATAATTATTAATTAATTAATCATTAATTAAAACAAAGCAACAACAACTATATAATACAGAAAGTCTTTCCTCAACTTCTTTATCTTCTGAAGCTATTTCTTATTTACTCTCTTTTTATTTTTCACTCTCAAGATAGTAATATATAAATCACTCACTTTTAACCTCTCAATAGTTTTGATTCTCACGAGTAACGGAACTTTTTTTTTTTTTTTTTTGAGGTGGAGTCTCGCTCTGTCACCTAGGCTGGGGTGCAGTGCAGTGGCGCGATCTCGGCTCACTGCAAGCTCCGACTTCACGCCATTCTCCTGCCTCAGCCTCCCAAGTAGCTGGGACTATACAGGCGCCCGCCACTACGCCCGGCTAATTTTTTCTATTTTTAGTTGAGACGGGGTTTCACCGTGTTAGCCAGGATGGTCTCGATCTCCTGACCTCGTGATCCGCCCGCTTCGCCCTCCCAGAGTGCTGGGATTACAGGCGTGAGCCACCGCGCCCAGCCCAGAACTTTTAACAATTGCCAGGGAGAATATGTTCTGAGGAGCAGCAGCTCAGTCCAAACTCCTGCTGCATTTGCTGTATACAACCTATTCTGACCTTTTGTTTATGGCTCCCAGACCAATTATACTTCCATTTCCTTTGTCCTGAATCTGGGCACCTCTTGTCTCCTCTCCGTCTACACTATCACTTCTTCACAGCTTGCTTTTACATCCATAGTCTCTATCTCAGCACAGGTGCCACTTTAGTAAAACCCTCTGTTCTCAACTCTCTGAGATACAGTTGCTTATTTCCCATTGTCTGCTCGATTTTTATGTGATGCAGCACTTCAATCAATGTTCCTCAATTAAATTTCTTGTATCACTACTTTAAGGTATGTCTGATCTTTTTTTTCCTTCTCACTCTTTCATTTATGACACATTCTCCACATAATCAAACCTTTCCCCGCATTTCCTTTACTCTTTTCAGTCTCCCAGAATGTGCCCTTACTGTTGGATTCGCCTTGTATGACATCTTGTCCATGCTCTCTGTCCACATTGGATCCAGTCACTGAAGCCCAGATCTAATGTCATCTTTTTTGTAATGCTTTCCCCAATTCATGTAATGAGTCTAAAGAATTGCCACTATTCTTTGTCTATAAGAAAACTCTCTTCCAGATATTTTGTATTCTCTGGACTCTCAAGCTTCCTGAAAACAGAGGTACTTCATATTGCTGTCTTCCTGAGCACCCTCACTTCCACAAAGTAAGTTGTCACGGCACTTAGGTTGGTGACATGGAAGACACAACACATGTAAAGCTTTTCATCCAGAGGGGACATATCTGAAGCTATTACCAAGTAGTCATCACATTGATTGTTGTCACCTAATCATTAACCTGAACAAATTTGTTCCATTTTGTCAATTATCAGACATCTGACAAAATTTGAATAATGGGCTATCAATGAAATCGTATTTTGTCAAGATAAAATTTCCATATTTTAATAACTATACTGTGGTTATACAGGAAATGCTCACTGAAGTGTTTTGTGTAAAGGGGCACTATATCACCAAGCTACTCTCAAAGGACTCATAAAACATTTATACACATTTATATAAAGAATGACAAAGTTAATAGAAAAACTCAACTAACAGCAAAGCTGGGTAAAGGCTATATATGAGAGTTCTTTGTACTATTCTTGATATTTAAAAAATTTTTTCTTAAGAAGTTGAGAAATTAATATTAAAAAGTCAGCTGGTTTATTGTTGTTATTTATATCCACAGATACAAAATCTGTACCCTCCAGTGATAACAGTGGACTACGCATTTTTACATTTCTAGATTATCCTCCTCCTATTAAACTATTCTCCTCGAATTAAGCTAAACATTTATGACCCTTTGAAAACTATCACCAATATAAAAATTAGTATCGAATACTCACAAAAAACCCAAAGAATAACTAACAAATAAAACTAGTGAAGAAAACTGACTTTTACTCAATAAAATATTTGTCAAGCAAATAAATTAATCCTTCTTACACAAATGGGTACGATTAGTGATGGTGCCTGATAAATACTATATGCTTTTTGTAAACTACTACTCAAAATCTCATAGAAACTTGTACAATATTTTTTAAGTTTAATTATAACAGATGAACTGTCTTTCCAAAAAACATGCAGACGAAAAAAAACTTAATACTCTTTAACATTAACTTTCTAGATATTTTGAAAAAAACAAAAATATAAAATGTGGAGCCATCCAATATATACCATATGTAATATTTTTCATTAATATTCATAATTTCTTGCAGTTAAAACTCAAAATGACACATTTTTCTTAACATATGACTCTCTGAAAGCTCAGTTAGGCCAAATGAAGATGTATAAATGGGGCTGCTGAAAGTACAATGCCATGTTCCATCACATTTTATCAGGTTACGATGTATTTCAATATATGTGTATGAGTGTGTGTTATGTATGTGTGTGTGTGTGTGTGTGTGTATTACCCAACCAATAAGCATTATTTTTTAAAAACATCTTTAATTACTCTGACTCTCCTTTTTCACTTCCTATTTTATCTACATATTTGAAATCGTACTATATGAACCATGCACCTTTATTTGGAAGTCCACATGAAACTTGGGAACAAACCAATGAGAATCTTATAAAGCTATTATTCAGAAGATTAAATCAGAATTAATTTTCTTGAATCCACCCCCTTGACTTAGGCAATGGTGCAATACATTAGCTTCATATGTTTTATTTCATCATTATTATTCATGGAAACAAAATAGAGTCATAATTGAAATTTATGTGACCTGGAAAATATTTCCTTATGTGAAAATCCTGCACATTTCTACTCACCCATTTTTTTAATAAGATAGTCATTTCTCATTTAATAGGGCTTTGCAGCAAAGTTAAAACTTGTCTGGCTGGCAACTCATCATGAACTTAAAACAAGTTTTTTTTTAGTATCATTGAAAACATCACTCTAAGACCACAACTTTAAACATTAAGCATTTTCAGGCACCAGCGTCATGAATTTACACTACTGAACAGCACAGTTAGGCGCTGGATTCCTTTTGATTATGACAGAAACACTATCTTTTCCCCTTTCACTAAATGGCTACAGGCAGGCATGCATTTTTTACTTTGTGTCAGTTGCTTTTGGTTTTGGTCATTTTCTTTGCTTGTAACTATCAGCTCTTATTCCTTACAATCACCATAGGGTTAGTGTGAAAGCTTTATTCCTTTCCTAATTTGCTATGCTGCCTCTTTTGTGAAAGACGTACATGAACTTTATCATATGCAGTTGTTCTCTCCCTTTTCATAGTCATATTACTGTTATTTTTTGTTTTCTTTTGTTGTTTTCCTGTTCTTAGTTGTGTTCTTCTGGGCTCAGCATGATCGCTGTATATGTGTGATGTTATTTTGCATTTTCTACATAATGGGACTTAACCTAAGTAGAAGCTGAAACTAATTTACTTATATCTAGCCATGTTCTAAGAACATTTTACCAGGTGTTCATATTTATTGTTAACATAGTGCATCTGCAGAAAAAAAAAGAAGCTATGATAATATCCAGTTAGGAAAATAAGATAAAGCCAGAACTGACATTGATGAAAAAAAAAGTGCAATAAATTCTATATATTTTACAATGGTAAGTCATATATTACACAGTAAACATTACAGCAACCAAAATAATAAGGAAAACATGGTCAATTATAAAACGGAAAGTTCTTGCAGATTAAAAAAAAAGTTGTACAAGAGAAGTACAACTTCTCTTTTATGGTTCTCAGAAAAATGGTATAAGATAGAGTGATGAATAATATCTTTGAAAACTCTCTTACAACAAACAAGAAACAATTTTGGGGGACTATTTATTTAAAAACCGCTTAGTGTAGGCTTAAAACATCAGGCCAAGAGAAATCAGCAAAAGGAATTCTAATACGTGAGGGATGAGGAAATATGATATAATATGATAGGATATGTCAATTCAGGGACAGATTTTACTGTATTGAAGCCAGTTCTTCTCAACAAAAGGTAAACATCAGACCACAATGTCTGAATTACATCCCTTAGTGATTCCAAGTATGATATTTTAGAGTAGAGACTGGGGATCTAGATTTTTAAGGTCTACTAAAGATTCTGATTCATCCTTCAGAATGAGATCTACTGACCTAGAATAGTTGAAAATATAGTACATGCTCTCCTCCATATATATCAATATCCTGAATTAAGGCTTTGAAAGATATTTGTAGCAATAACTGAGTTTATACTCCCTGACAAGTAACTCTGAAATGACAGTTAAGTACAGAACCATATGCTTCAACAGTCAGTCAAGCTGAGACAGCCTCCCATAAAAACCATGGAGCTAGAATCTCTCACAAACTCATCAGAATGTCAACATATCAAAGAAAATATCCATATCAAATTTTGGAAATATAAATCCAATTTAGACATTAGGACAGCACAACTTACCAACCTATGTACCTGTTTTTTCCTTCTCAAATTTGGGGGAAAATTATTAAGAAAAAACTGAGATAACTTCATTCACACATTTTTCACTAGAGAAATAAAATAATCTTTCAAAAATAAACTTTTGGAAAGAAAATGTTGACTACTAAGCACAGCAAATATATAATATCTCCATTTCTACTTTCTCTACCTATAACTATTACTGAAAAATGATCCTAACAGTCCTTCCTATCCAGGCTTGATAACACCTATAATTTATTCAGGACATAGTTCTCTAGGAAGCTACTAATATTTGACCAGCACTTGCCATGCTGAAGAGACCTCTCTGGGCTTATTCCTCCTATCTAACTGTAATTTTGTATCCTTTGACCAACTTCTCTCCAGTACTCCCCATGCCCCCAGTCTCTCGTAACCACCATTCTACTTTCTACTTTTATCAATACAACTTTTTTTAGATTCCACATGTAAGTGAGATGAAAAAAAAAAAAAAAGGAAACAAGGATGGAAGGAAGAAAGGAAGAGAGGGCCAAAGTGAGGAAAACTCTCTGAACATCAACAGTTACTTACTCTTCACTTGACATAAAAATTCCTTAATAAAATACCCTTTGTAATTTACAGATTACTTGGGTGATATTTTTAGTCATCCAAAGAAGGCATAAATTAGGGCAATTTATTATGTGGATAATTTCTCATTAATAGATTGAGAGATCCACAACTACTCACTGCTCAAAACAATGGAGCCATACATTTAATTTTGTCCTTGTTTCCAACATTTTTGTTGCAAAATTGAGCGAAACCCAAGCATTGATGAAATGTCATTACTTCAACCTTTTAGATATCAGAAAAATTCAGCATGAAATTATATTTTTGTTAAGTATTCCCTTGTTCTTAACACTATTTGGGGTACAAGCTAGAATGAAATAATATTGGAATGCAGGCAAATCAAATATGAAAAATAAAGATAATTTCTGATAGCACTATTTAGAATTTGGCAAAAATTTTAGTGATAAGAATAGCCAAATTATCCCTTTGCACTCAGTTTTACTTTAGAAAGACATTTATTGCATCCAAATGTCAGTAGTTATGTGGTAATAAGTAGTTTTAGGCTGTGTTGACAAAATATGAATGTTGTCAAATATACTGTGTTATTTGTTTCAGCTGATTTTCTACTAATTTTTTTTTTTTTTTTTTTTTTTTTTGAGACGGAGTCTCGCTCTGTCGCCCAGGCTGGAGTGCAGTGGCGCGATCTCGGCTCACTGCAAGCTCCGCCTCCCAGGTTCACGCCATTCTCCTGCCTCAGCCTCCGGAGTAGCTGGGAGGACAGGCGCCCGCCACCACGCCCGGCTAATTTTTTGTATATTTAGTAGAGACGGGGTTTCACCGTGTTAGCCAGGATGGTCTCGATCTCCTGACCTCGTGATCCGCCCGCCTTGGCCTCCCAAAGTGCTGGGATTACAGGCGTGAGCCACCGCGCCCGGCCTTTTCTCCTAATTTCTATTTGCAGTCCACCTGAAATTCAGTAAAATAGAATGAGGAAAGTACAGGAAGGTGAAAGTTAACACTTTGTCTAATTCAATTTAACAGATACTGAATGTCAATTACATAATTCAGGCATTAGTGGGATATAGTCCTGTCATTACAGATAGGGTAGAAGAAATGATTCTAAAATCAATTCAGACATGCTAGAGACTAAGAGTAGTAAAAATAAGTTTATATTTCACTTACGTTTAATTCAATTATTTCTGGAGGAAAGTTATAACAATTTATAACGCAAGATCAAGCTAATTTTCTTCCATGGAGACTTTGGAAAGGTTTTACTTCAGTGAGAAAATATAATTTTTGACTGTCAATTAAAAATATTTTTCTAGAAAACAAATCTTGAGATATATATGAGTTAGTTTTAAATTATTTTGTTTGTTATTAATAAATATTAAGAACATGGCCACTTAATATGCAACAGTCTCTCTGTTGCTCAGTGATGCTTTGTGCATCCTCTCTCACATTCTCTTATCTTTTCTTCAAGAATCTGTTCTTATTATCCTCAAAACCATACCTGACCCTACTGGTCACAGTCAGCAAAAGCTATGGCCTTTTACTTCACTAAAACAGTATTAAGTATAAATGCCCAAAGTGAATTCCATACCACGTCAAAGCGCATTTATAGTTCCACCTCTTTCTAGCCTTTTCCGTTGTGTTTCATAATGATCCATTCTTTGTCCTATTGCTATTTTACCTGGGCCTGCATCTATCATCCTCCAGCACTCTGCTCATTTCCTCTCTTCAATTTTCAATCTCCATCTTGCTGCTGATTACTTAACTCAAGCTTTTGCAAGTGCTCAAGTCTCTGTTATATTAAAAACCATTATTTCACATATCCTACTTTTACTTTTATTCATGGTCAACTTCAAATCATCCAACTTCAGAGTCTTTATTTCTTAAATACTAGTTACTTCCACGATCTGCCAAAATATGCCTTCCTACTCGTGTCTCTATGTTACAGTATACCAGCAGCATTATTTTCATGTTTCAGTCTTCATCTACCTTAACTCATTCTGGTATTTTACATTGTTGACAACACCTTCATTCTTAAAATTTCCTTTAAAAAATATTTAAAATAGTATTACTTTCTGGTTCTCATTTTACTCATAAACAACTCTTTCTCAATTAAAAAAAAAAGGTGTAGCTCTTAAATGTATACATTTTTCAAGAGTTCATTTCCAGATCATTTATACCATGTTATCTTTAGTCTATAGATGATGAAATGGAAACACGAACAACTTAATGATAAGATGTCTCTAAGTATCAAAAGTATCAAGATTATAAAAATCAAATATTTTCCAATTAAGTAATATTTTAAATATAATTTCACAAAACTATTTTTGTAAAACAATATACTACCCACTTATAATGCAACTTCTAAACATATAACATCTGTGCCTTTAGTTTTTTTCTCCAAGGTCAGGAAAATTAGGCAGAGAATTTGGACACATGTGCTTTTAGAAAAACAAGACAAAAACACTAGAGTTTATTCATCTAGAAAATACTATTATGAGCTTACTTTTGGAAATGACATGTTTCCTAAATAAAATTGCTGTATTACATACAACCATATATCATATGTTAACTGGTAAGTATGAATGGTTCCTAAATTATCACTGGAAAAAGACATATCCATTACCATATTATTTTTAGTATGCAGTGACTGCAATTCAGACATATCCAATTAGGGAAGAAAGAATTGTGAATTTATTGCTCAATTTAAATTTTGTCATCATTTTCTGATGGAACCATTTGCCAATTATTGTTTCAGTGCTGTTGATCATTACATTGTAAAATTATGCTACTGTTATCACCTTTACTATGTAAATACATCAGATTATAAGTCTTTTCACATTTTGTTACATTTTTTGCTCCTCAAAATTAGGAGATAGCAAAAGCTCCTTTAACTATAGATGTTTAAGGGAGTATCAAATTTATGCTGGAAAAATTAACCAACTTAAGCTACTCAGTTATGTTTTATTTTACTCACTTATGAAATTTGAGTTTTCTGTGTTCTATCATCATTGTTCTTCAAATACTCATACAAAGTTAGTCTGTCTCACTACAAATATATTCAGTTCAAAGTACACTGAATTGCATTTCCATTTCTGACTTTTCTGGGGTCACTGGCAGCTGATCAACACTCCCATAGAGAAAAAAGAAAAACCAATGAGATTTTTTAAAGTCCTTTTTGAAAGTATCAGATATCAGTTCAGGCAACCTGAACTTGAGAGATCAAATTCCAGGGAAGGAAAAAACAAAAAAAAAATGAGCTTCACATACTATAGCTATTTTTCTTTCAAGTCATTGTCTATTTCAGGTATACAGCTGTAGGCTGAAAATCCAAGCAAAAATCTGCAGTGAATGGTCCAGAGTACTCGACTGGAAACACTGAAAGGTTATGTCCTAGGAGTGAGGCAAATAGCAGACAAATACAGCATTAACAAGCCAGTCTTCAATATGCTCAGCCACTGATTGGAATGAAACAATAAGACTGTACTTTATCTATTATAAGATAAAGTAATATAAAAAAGAAAAGAAAAATATTTCTGAAGAAAGATAACCTAATCCTGAGCCGGTTTTTCATACAAAATAAATGGCAGTCAGTAAAAAATAAGACTTGTCAAGAGAGAAGACAAAGAAAAATAGAGCAAAGCCAACAGACCACAGATGATCAAAACAGGTGTTCTCAGATAAAAATAGTAAAATAGCTATGATAGAAATACTTAAGAACATAGGATACAAAGCTGGGAAAAGCTAAATGAAAAGATGAAAAATTTTGCCAGATAATTGGAACCTATAAAACTAAATCAAATGTAAAGTTTACAATGAAAAAAATTAAATAAGTGAAATGAAGAATTCAATAAATATGTCTAGTAGTAGATTAGAAACAACATAATACAAGACTGGTGAACAAGAAGATGGAACAATAAGCAATTTGTAGACTGAAGCACAGATGGAGAAGAACAAGGAGGAAAAATTAGGACAGAGCACAAAATACGTAAAACTCAGTGAAAGGTCTAACGTAAGAAAAATTAAATTAATGAAAGAGACAGGAAAAAGAATGAGAAAAAGTAAATATCTGCAGAAATACTGGCCCAAGATTTTCTAAAACTTATGTAACTGTAATCCACATATTCAAGAAGCTCATAACAATCCAAGCACAATAAACACACAAAAAATCCACATTTAAGCACTTACTATAAAATGTCTAAAGATAACAAAGAAACTCTTAGAAATACAGCTAGGGCCTAAGAGGGGTGGGGTGGAAGGTGGAAAGCTATATAAAAACATACACTTAAAAATACTATAAATAAATCAAAATGTAAACCTGAAATATGCAATTATACTTAGTGAAAGGAATAGGGAAAAGTACACTACTCCATATTCTAGGAAGAAGTTCTTCATGTTCAAGTAAACCATAGGAAGTCAAGACAAAGAAAACAGAAATAAGAAACAGAGAATTGGAAACAGAAGGTAAGTTGCAGAAAAGCTCCAATATTTCAATAATTTTACTCAGTGTAAATTATCTAAATACACGAATTGAAACAAGGATTGGCAAAGTGGATTTAAAAAACTGGACTCACCTATATATTATCTATAAGAAATTCATTTCAAATATAATGATATAGGTAGGTTAAAAGTAAAAGGACAAAATGTAAATATCATGCAAACAACCATCAAAAGTAAGCAGGGTGGCTAGATAATGTAGACTTTAGGGCAAAGAAAATTGCCAGATTCAGAGAGGGACATATACAATGACAAAAGGTCCAACCACTAAAAAGTCACAGCAATTGTAAATCTGTATATACCCTTCCCCCTCCAAAAAAAAGCAGAAAATATGTGAAGCAAAAACAGATAGAACTGAAAGGAAAAATAGACAAATCCACAATTATACTTGGAGACTTTGATATCCCCCCTTTAAATACATGGAAAAACTACATAACCAATCAACAAAGATATTATAGAACTCAACTAATAGTATCAAATCAACATTTATCGAGCATTATCCCAACAACAGAAGAATGCTTACTCTTCTCAAGTTCCCATGGAACATAGGATAGACCATATGCTGCTTAAAAACAAACCTGAACATATTTTTTAAACCACAATTGTTCTCTAACTGCAATAGAATTAAAAGAGAAATAAGTGACAGAGAGATTATAGGAAATCTCCAAATTCTTGGAAACTGAACAACACTCTTCTAAATAATCTATGGGTCAAAGAAGTACCAAGGGAAATTAAAAAACAAACACACTGAACTGAATGAAAACAGAAGGTATCAAAATTTGTAAGACAGTTAAAGAAGTGCTGAGAGGGAAATTTGCACTGCTAAATGTCTACAGTAGAAAAGAAGAAAAGTCTCAAGTAAATTATCTAATTCCCACTTCAAGAAGCTAAAAAACAGCAAAAATTTAAAAAAAAAAAACTGACATGCTGAGTAGTAAAGTAAAAATAAAAGTAATTCAGTGTTATGGACTGAATGCATGTGTTTTCCCAACATTTCTTTTGTTGTAACCCTACTTCCCCACCCTAACCCATTTGTGATAGTATCAGGACGTGGGGCTTTTCAGAAGGAATTAGGATTAGACAAAGTTATCAGAGTGGAGACCTCATGAGTGGGATTACACCCATATAAGAGTTACAGAGAGAGCTGGCTTTCCCTCTCTGCTCTATTCCATGTGAGGATATGAAACGTTTGCAGTGTGCAGGCCAGAAGTGTGTCCTCACTAGAATCCAACCATGCCAACACTGATCTTGGACTTCCAGGATCTAGAACTGTGAGACATCACTATTTGTGGTTTAGAAACAACCAGTCTATGGTATTTTTGCTACAGGAACACGTGCTAACTAAGACATTCAGAATCTAAATTCTGATCAAAATGAAATTAAGCTACAGCCAATAACAAAAATATAATTAGAAAACCCATGTGTTTGAAACTTCAGAAATAAAGTTCTAAATAATCCTTGCGTCAAAGAAAAAAAAATCACAGTGAAAATAAGAAAGTATTTCAAACTGAATAATAATAAACATTACATATCAAAAGTCTTGCGATACAGTTAATAGTATACCTAAGGGAACATTTACAGTCTTAAAAGCCCACATGAGGAAAAATAGAAAATAATAAAATCAATAATCAAATCACTGCTTTAAAAATTAGAAAAATAATTAGCATTTGAAATATAATGGTATAGAAGGAAGGAATAATCAAGGACAGAAATCATTATAATAGAAAACACATATACAACAATCAAGAAAACCTAGAATTCAAATGTTGGTTCTTTAACTAAGGAATTTGAATAACCTCTAGTAAAACTAATGGAGAAAAACTGAATGATATTGACACAGATGATCAATATCACAGTCTGGTCTCACTATAGATTACAATAGTGGTTTGTTGGAACCACTTCATTCTTGCTCATGACAGCAGATTATATGCATTTCTTTCCAACTATAAAACTTGGATATTGGCCATCATCTGATTATACATGCCATGAAAACTGGTAAATACTATAAATCAAGTCTTTTTTTTTTCCCAGAGAGCTGGTTTACCAGCACACCCTGGACCCCCTTCCCCCAAAATTAAAAAAGATAATTACAGGAATTACAACAACTTTACATTAATAAACTTGACAACTGAACTGGCATATTCAGATTCCTAGAAAAACAAAACTAAGATGTAAAAATGTTTATTCCTAAATACTTGACTAGTCTTATATTTATTATAAAAAGTAAATCTAAAATTGCCAATCTTTGCACAAAGCAATCTGTAAGCCCAGATGGCTTCTCCTGAGTTATTTAAAACAATTAAAGAGAAAGTAACACTGATTTTACATAAACTTTAAGATAGCAGAAAATAATATATCTCAATGCTTTTAAATTAATTACCTTATTTTGAATACTGAAATATAATTTACATACATTGAAATGTTCATGTCTTAAATGTATAGTTTAATCAATTTTAACTACCGTGATTATGGACTTTCAATGTGTAAGTTTTTTTTTTTTTGTTTTTTGTTTTTTTTAAGCAGTCACTAATTCTTGGTTCATCTTAACAGATTGTTTTGGCTAAGATGGATTTGAATTACTGGGTTGATGATTTCCATTCTCATACAGTTTTCAGAAAAGTATATTTGTTGAGCCAACAAAGTAAAAAGAAGAAAAGAAGATTCTTTGAAAACTAAAATTAAGAAATTATCCTATAGAATCTAGAAAAGGAACAATTAAAGAATTATATTTGATTAAATCTATTTAGAAATCATTGGAAGCATTTAGAATGAGCGCTGATATTGGAAGAATTTGAACAGAATTCAAACAGACAGAAAAACACAGCAAACAGAAAATTTGTCAGGTTGCTAATTCAATTAAAAATTCTATGTAAAATCTCATGCAATTCAAAATTGCAAAAATAATTTTTAAGCATTATTTTTAAATCATAGAATAGAATGTACACATTACTAATTTTTTGAAAAGATTCTATTATTAAAGATAGAAGTTAAACATAGATTTTTTTTTACTTTAAATAATTATCAATAGTTTCTAATACTTCATAAATAAGAAAATGAAGTTCAAAAAAACTAGTTAATATCACCATCCTGGGCAGCAAATGAAAGAGACATTTTATTTCTGAATATGTAGATACTCTCATTTTTCAAAGCCCAGCTAATTGGCACCATCCTCTGAGGAATTTTTTTCTGTCTCCCTAATCAGAATTAATTGTTTCTTCATCTGAGATTTGAACAACACATTGCCTATGCTTCAGTTGTGATGTTAGTTTATTCTTTTGCATGCCATATGGAGAGAGTTGCCCTGATATCTTTGTGCATAAGTGTATGAACTCTATGGCCTCAGGGACTTTTCCCTTATAGCAACTGACACAGATATAGCATAGAGCAGAAATTTTTAAAATATCTATTAAAGCATCACTTTAATAGCATCACTATTAAAGCATTTATTTTACTGGTTTAATATCCTGATGTAAATAACCAATACATAATTTTTTAGAGTAGAACTTCATCAGGAAATTAGTGTTCTTCAATAATTGTATGTTAATACATGTGAATCCATAAAGACATGTGTCCTCCTGCATTTGTAATGGGCATGGATCACGGAGCATTTTGCTCTTATAGAATTATAGATGGTAGGCTGGGTGCGGTGGCTCACACCTGTAATCCCAGCACTTTGGGAGGCCTAGGCAGGTGGATCACCTGAGATCAGGTGTTCGAGACCAGCCTGGCTAACATGGTGAAACCCCATCTCTACAAAAAAACACAAAAAATTAGCCAGGCATGGTGGCAGGTGCCTGTAATCCCAGCTACTCTGAAGGTTGAGGCACGAGAATTGCTTAAACACAAGAGGCAGACTCCACATCAAAAAAAAAAAAAAAAAAAGAATTATAGATGGTTAGAGCAAATCTATCTTAAAGTTTATGTACTGCAGTTTCTTAGTATCACAGAGAAGTAACCAAAGGCCTATTTACATATCTACGATGTCAGAGCTAACTTAAGGCAAAACCAGAACCAGATCACAGATATCTTGTCCTACACCTTCCTGCCTATACATCATTTAGTCCAAACTAAATCTGGTAAGCCAGTGAATCTGGGAATTAAGTACCTGCCACAACAATGGAAAAAATGCTGAATTATGCGTTTTCATATTAGTATTCATTGTCTTGGCACTGTTTTACAACTGTAGGGTATCAAAAAAAAAAAAAACTACCAAGCGTCTGAAAGAAACTAATGAAAGAATTTTAGAAATGTTAATATTTGAATAAAATCCCTCTTTTCTGGACACTAACCAGTGCTGACTTTTAGAGCACTACTATCATTTTTAAAAGAAAATTGAAAGATTTTCTCTTGGCTAGAGTAAATATGATGAGAGACTCCATTTACTAAGTAGGAAAATTTAAAAGTTTTAATAAAAGAACCATGTATAACTAAGCTGCCTGAATATCATTACATAAAAGTAATTATAAGATTTTTCAATATCTAGACAAAATTTTTTACTTGAAATTATATTTATAATTCTTCATAAATTATTTTAATGAACAAGGATAAGTTAGTTTTATTTACAAAAGGAAACTCAGCTACCTAAATTCACATGAGGACTACTGAATGATAATTTTTAGATTTTATATGGCCTTGATTAATTTTTAAAAGATAATAATGAAACCATTTTCGAGCTACAAAGTAATATAACAAAATTCTCTCTGGTGTTTTGGGGAGGTGTAATTACTACAGAATATTAAATTGGGAAAAGAGAAATAAGCACTTAATCTGCATGAATAATTGGGACACCTGCACACAGCAGACAGTTCTGCTTTTGGGGAATGTGAAGGCATTGGTTTTCTACAATTTTAGCCATCATCATTATAGTTTTAATAATGAAAGATTATGTAACAAAGCTATTGATGAGTAAAAATTAAATTTGATGAATCTAAATGCTTGGGAAGAACTACACTGGCCCAGTAACTGGAAATTCACCACTAATTTATATTCAGAAATGCATATGGGCTATATTTGATCAAATCATTCTGGGAAATTGCCAATTAACTCTGATTGACATTCTGATTAATAGCTTAAGATATATACCTTTCAACAAAAACAGTGAGTGCCCAGTTATAAGTATACATTGTATTTTCTTGCTTATGCTGAATGTTTTAGTTATGGGGATATTTTGTATCTTTGTCTTTAGTGATTCCCATTGATATCTTCCAGTAACTACAAATTCTTTAAAAGCTTTGTACAGTCATTTGTAAGAAAGCCAGTGACAGTCAGTTCTATCAAGTCCTTCAAAATATAATGATATTTAGAAAATCATAAACTGTAAACACTATGTTAGTTGGAACTTGACATTAAGTAAGATTATGTCCACCATTACTGGAGGAAAAATACTGATTAACAAAAACAGAATTTCCTTCAATTAAAAGAGGCTGTATATTTGGGAAAGAAAACAATGTTACTAAGAAAAATGTCTGAAGACTGAGTATTGTTGACATTTTTTTTTCCTGAGTATAAAAAGAAGGGATTCAGAATCTGGAAAGAATCCCTAGTACATCTTTGGCAATGCAAGAACAGAGGAAATAGAAAAGGACTATTATCAGTTCAAATATTTGGGAGAAAATTAAATATTTGTAAAAATTTGGCTAAAATTTGAATGGCTCCTTGGCTAAGAAAATGGCCCTGGAAACTTATTGTGTGGTCTTTGAATCTCAGCTCTATTATTTAAATAAAGCTTGCTTTTGGGAAGTTACTTAATGCTCTCTCTTCTGTTTTAGGTTTGTTTTTTGTTTGTTTGTTTGTTTGGAGATGTAGTCTCAGTCTGTCTCCCAGGCTGGAGTGCAGTAGGGTGATCTCAGCTCACTGCAGCCTCCACCTCCTGGGTTCAAGCAATTCTCCTGCCTCAGCCCCCTGAGTAGTTGGGATTATAGGTGCGTGCTGCCACACCAGGCTAATTTCTGAATTTTTTAGTAGAGAAAGGGTTTCCCCATGTTGGCCAGGATGGTCTTATGTTTTTGTATTTTTTTTATTATACTTTAAGTTCTAGGGTACATGTGCACAACCTGCAGGTTTGTTACATATGTATAGCACATATATACCATGGAATACTATGCAGCCATAAAAAAGGATGAGTTCATGTCCTTTGTAGGGACATGGATGAAGCAGGATGGTCTTAATCTCCTGATCTTGCGATCCACCTGCCTCAGCCTCCCAAAGTGCTGGGATTACAGGCATGAAGCACTGCGCCCGGCCTTCTCTTTTACTTTTGAAAAAAAAAAAGGGAATAATAATTTTTTACCTGATAACTGTATTGAGATGGTTAAAAAAGTTAATGCATATAGCATTACTGGTAGCCTGGTACACAATAAGTGCTCAATCAATGTTAGTTATTACTATTCTCTAAACATACTGGTACACTCAAATGTTAAGAACTTTTAATCATAAAACTTTGGAATTATAAGTCTTTTTGTAATAAGCATAAAGATAATTTAGAAATATTAGCAGTGCTAATATTTGGCATGTTTCAGTCAAATAATTTCAGAACAAATTATTTAATATTAAAATTCATATTTAAAGACTACAGTCCTTTCATGTTGATAAACTAGAATTAGTTAAATCATCACTTTTTGGAAGAGAGTTATAATGTTCCTGGAGGTTACAGCATATTTCTGTGCAGTTAGGAAAGTGAAATTCATGCCTCACTGAATACATATTGACTTCTTCCACAAAGGTTAACTCTATTTCAATATTGACATACTTCTTTACTTCTTTATATTAGGACTCTTAGATCCTAGCCACAAAAAAAAAATGCGAAATAATTCTAAAATTAATAAAGAGCACATTTCATTGATTCTAAAATCATTTACAGTGTCATTTTGCAGAGGCCATGGGTTCAAAAATGGAAAAAGTAAAGGCCTAAATGGGTATATCAAGGCGTCATGGGAGCATGATGTGAAGAATATAGTTTATGAAGTATACTGCATACTACAGTGGCTTTAAAATGTGTCTGTTCCATAACAGGGTAGAGATATTTGACCCTTCCAGGGACTGGGCCAGATTGTGTCACTGCACTGAAGAATGGAATACAATAATGATACTGTAGTTCTTCAGAAGCTACATTAGAAAAACCCATGCAGTTCTTGGAACACTTGGCCTGGCAGTCTTATAGAAGTCTGGCTACTTTGAAGCTGCCATGAGAAGAAATCATGTAAAGAGACAAGAATGAGAGAGAGACAAAGAGAAGAGACAGACAGCCCTGAGGAGCCCAGCTGTAGGAGCTTCTTAGTCCAGGCACTAGTTATTTGAATAAAGAAGCATTGAAGATTACTGCAGACCTAGCCACCCTCTAGCTGCAATTATATGGGATACCCTGAATTTTTTAGCTGAGCCTCTCAACTCCCAGATTTGTGAACAAAACAAATGATTATTATTGTTATAAGCTACTCTTTTGGGATGGTTTGTTACATAGCAATGAATAATCAGAACAATGTGACCTTTCAAACAAGTTGGTCACATCACACAAATTAATTAATGATTGAGTATGGACATGGAATTTTCTAATTTTGCTTAAAATCATTTAATACTTACTTAGGTTATCAAAGAGTCATATCCAGAAAAGAAATCTAATATGAGCTGATGAACTTAAAAAAGAGATTCTCTCACTAAACACATGTTTATTCAGCAGCTACTATATGCTGGGTAATATTCTAGGCTCCAAGACTACATCACTAAATAAGACAACAAACAGACAAATTCTTTACCCCTATAGTCCTATTAAAAAGCAGACAATAAGTAAGGAAATATGGATAAAATAATTCCAGGTAGTGATGTGATAAGAAGCAATAAATCATGGTATGGAAATTAGAGATATGCTATCTTAAGATAGGGGAATCAGAGAAGGTGTTTACTAGAGGGTAGTATTTGAAAACTAACATTCAAAGCAGAAAGACCAATGCGTCTAAAGTAGAGCAAGTAAAAATGGGAGGCATATGAAATGATGATGAGGAATTTTAATTCCATTTTGGGTGAGATGAAAAGCCATGGGAGGAATCTGATCAGGAGAATGAGATTTTTTTTTGTTATTTCTGAGTGCATAGTAAGAATTTTCCAGCCTTCAAGCCATTGGGTATAGGCATGTGTCTGAGTTCTAGTCAATAGATTGTGACTGGAACTAATGTATATCTGCCCATAAAAATCTCCCATGTATGCCCATTCAAGCTCCGTCCCACTTCCCAATGACAGGGATGGAGGCAACATCCATAGTAACCTTAGCAGCCACAAATTGAAGATGGCAGAGACATGATCAGCCCTGATACCTGAATGACCACATGGAACAACCTCCCCACCACACACACACAAGTACACTCAGCAGCATTATCAACTAGTAAATACTCTGTACTCTTTCATGAACAAAATCTGAAGTTCTTTTGAGTAATTACATGTATGGGTATATTTATTAACTTAGCCCAGGCTACTTTAGCTAATATAGCAGGTGAATTTCTAAAAGAGGGGCTACAGTGGAAAGAATAACAATAGAAAGACTATTTTAATCAACCAGGAGTGATACATCGATGATTTGGACATGTGTGGTAGCAGTGAACATGAAAAGATAGGATCCGATTAAAAGTATATTTTGAGGATAGAACCAGAAGGACTGGCTGATAAATCACCTTCAAGAATGCAGTAAGAAAATTTGAAAATTCCTCTAATCCTTCTACATTTTTGTAAAACTAGATGATAGAATTTTCCTGTCTCACTTTTACCTGAAAATAGAACACACAGAATTCCATAGTAAGTGCAAAACAGACCTCTTTCTTATGCAGAATGTTTGGAGAAAGTGGAAGAAATCTCAAGCCATGATTCTTAGACTTTATAGACAATTAAAGGTAAAAGAAGAGTAAGAAACCAAATTTAATTAGAAGGATATCTTTAGAGAAAACTGTGAGATGCAACTTCTTCCAAACCCAAGGTGGAGAAAGGAGAACCTGTCTGTTTCATCTCAATCATACTGAGGAGCTTTCCATGGGACCTGTCAGCTTTGAAATATTTTCCCTCCAATGTTGCCTGACTCATATCTGAAGAAACTAAAACCTGTGTGGCAAGAGAACAGAGGTAGTACACTGAAATTTATGTGCTCTCATAGTCTATTGGTAAGCATTTCCAACAGACAGATATGAGTCTCACAGGGAAGGGACATGACCATGTCTTGGGCTCTGTTTAGTTGGCTGCTTAGAGGAAAAAGGGAGAAGCCGTCAGCAGAAAAGGGGTAGGGGTACAGCACAAGATGTTCAGGAAATGTGGCATATTCATGGACTCAGGGAAACGCCCATCACTGGACACCTCTCTTTGATCTACATAGATGTATATATCGTCTAGGTAGAGAAACTTTCTAAGGGTCCATTAACATGTCACCAAGGAATTGGGGAAGCTTTATATAGAGAAGATCTTCATAGCTCACTCTGAGATAGGGTGGTCAGAACCTATCTATCAGGCTGGGGTTGGGTTAAGTGGAGAGGTAGGTGGAGAGGTAACAGACAAAAAAGCCAACTGTGTTCCATCTCCCTTTCTTACTTGAGGTCTCCAGCCAAAGTGGACCCAAGTTGGGGAGGGGAGAAATTTTTGCATTAAATCAGGTTTAGAGTTATTACTATTTTGGACCATGCATCCAAAACACTAAACTAAATGTGGGTTTGTGATTTGAATATACTACAGAACATTCAAAGAGGCCACTATACACTAAAATACAGTAATGTCTTGATATTTTGAACCATACATGTTCAACACAGTGATTTAATTCATGACGGAAGAGAGATGTAGGCATTTCTAAATAGAATGAATCATGAAAACAGAGACCTTTACATAGAAGTGACATATCTAACAGGAGTTTGGAAAGCATTGAGCTCAGGGCGTACAACATGTGGCTAGAAAATCAATGTAACATTCCCTTCAGGTGTATTAGGCAACTGCTTCTCTCCTAACTTATGAGAAATGTAGCTCAGACACTGCAATTTCTTTAAAAACTATAAGAAAAGGCACTGATGCTACATTAATAAATGTTCTCCCAAAGTAGTAAACCATGTGAGATTTGTATTCAGTTTTCTACTTCTTATCTACAGAGTGTTATCTCCATTATTTACTTTACACTCTTCTCTATTTTTAAAAAAGTAGAATAAAGAATTCTGAAATGTTTCTTGAATTTTATTTCTATCAGCACTCTACACTCTTATTCTGTGCATGGACATTCTTAAATGAGGATGGGAATTCGATGCACAAAATATCTTTGTGCTTACTCAGAAACCTGGTCCATGGATCCTGATTTAATTACAGAGAAGAATGAGAGGAGATAAACCTAGATTTCTATATCTACTGTATCCATGACACAATTAATCTTAAGACTCACAGAGGTCTACACATTCAGAAGCCTTGAAAATAATTTCTTTGATGTAATAAAGAGAAAACTGTTTTCCTTAACTGAATTTCTTGACTTCTGTAGACCAGAAATCAGACGCCTCATATTATTGTAGTGGTTTTTCTCCCCACAGTTTAATCTAGGATCCTTTAAAACCAAGGCTACTTCTATATTCAGTAAGATTATATACAAACTTGATTTTATGAATTATGTGAATGCCACTGCTGAGAAGTCTCACTGGCAATATAATACGATTATGCAAATGTACACATCAGACAAATTAAAGGCATAAAAAGAAATCATAAGATTGAAGAAATAAATTTTTAAGGCTTTGTTTATTTCAGGTCTTTCATGTCAAAGTTGGAAACTTTCTTTTGTAAGGATACAGGTGAAAACTGTTAGGTAGGGTAGAGAGGAGAAAATCATCCTCTAGGCACATATTTGTTGTTCACTGGGTTAGTCTCTTACAAAGGGTGCATAAGCAACACAGATATTTTATACTGGACATTTTGCCAGTTGTACATGGATTCAATATAGTTGCAAATAATCCCATTATGAAAATTAAATTCAACGCATCATTTTTCTCTAACAAGTTACTGTTCTTGATAAACTAATGGAATAAAAGATTCTGCATTGTATTCATGGCACTTAAGGATAGATGTTGCAGTACTTTAATATTACACTTTAATCATTATACTTCAATACTTCAATGCTTTAATCATCATACTTCAATACTTTAATAATTACAGCAAGATTTGGTAGATTATTTTATGCCTACTTAGAAAAGCAAGTATTTTTAAAGCAAACAAACAAAAAATAGAAATAAAACAAACACCGATTACAATACAATTTTTCTATTTCTCTTTTAAAAAAATGGGGTAGAGAGAGAACAGAATCTGGTTGCTCACTGACACAAGGCTTAAAATGAGCCCCATTTCTCAATACTAATATTTTAAAAATAAAAGTTGGATACTTCCATTGTGAATTCTTTGTTTTCTATATATTTCCATATATGATTACTTTGTATTTCTGTATTCCATAAAAACTGTAACTCCTTTGAGGGCAGACATTTAGTCACTGATCTTTGCAGTCACACTCATGCATTCCTTACATTTGCTGAGTCCTTAGCCCATGGTAGTTGTGCAGTAGAAGTTCATTAAACAATTGAAATAAAGAGCACATTTCATTGATTGTAAAATCCATCTTTATTTTTACATTTTAACAATTCTGAGATCTGAATGCATCTTACATTCAATAGTCTGTCATGGTTGCTATTAGTAATCATGACCTGACTTAAAATAAAATCTCAGAGGCAGTATTTCTCCATAATTTGGAATTATTAATGCTCTTAATGACACAAGAACAATATTGTATAGAAAACCATGATCATCAATGACCCTGTAATAAAAACTAATTTAGAAGTCGAGTTCTGAGTGTGAACTATTATAAAAAATTAAATTATTTTGCTTTTATTGGCCTTTTTATGCAGGCCAATAAATGACATGTTTTAAAAAAATCAAAGTATAAGCAAATTTAGAAGAGCTTTTTCAATAATCTTCTATCTCATAAGACATTATGGTAGTTTAACTGGCAGTATGTTTTATTTTGTTTTGATATATAAAATAATCGTACATGTTATATATGTACATATGTACATATAATAAATATTGTGTGGTATACAATTTTGTGGCAGATGGTACGCTATTCATAGTGTTTTGATTTACACTGTACCTTGAAATGTTTTGAATAGAGTATACTTTTGTCAAATAGCATATTCCTAATAATTTGCATAATAACAGATAACTAAAACCACCACAATCTATATTCACAAAATCACAAATGTTTATCTCTATACATTTGGTTATGTTTTGCTTCCATCATAAGTAATTTTCATTTGCGTGTTCAAAAGGTCATCTTCAGCATATGGATGTCCATTTTAACTTCAGAGGCCTCAGTGTCCACCCTCCACTTCCAACCCAGGACCATAACAGGTGAAGTGAGATATGAAGAAGCATATGGTCTCTTTGTACATCTGCCTCAGAACTTCTTTCCATCTTCCAAAATGGAGAGAAAACATGCCTAAATGGTGCCAGCATACTAGCTGGTAATGACCACATTAGAACAGCATTGCTACTTTGACTTAGTGACTTACATTTTGCTTCAGTTCCTCAAATAAGCATTGCATCTTCTATCTCTGACTTTTCTGTCTTTTCTCAATTTCAATCTGTCAAAACACTACTCGACCTATAAGACCTAGTACCAATGTTATTAGATATTCCCTAATAACCTCAGCCAGAAGTGGCTATACATTTTTTAATTTCTATATCTGTTGTTTATTCTTTTAGAACACTGTATCATATGACTATTGATATATATTATTTTCACTATCTGACAGTGGAATCCTGAGTACAGGGTAATGTTTGATAGATCTCTATATAACCTCACAATTTAAAGCCATGATTGTAATAGGGGCTCAATAAAAGTTTATTAAATTGATAAATTTACTGAATTCCTAAACTATTATACAATCAGTGTATATTTTACACAGTGAATGTTTTATGCTGCAAGCCACATTTTTTATTTCAATCTTTTTTTAGCTAACAACATATTATAAAAAGCATTTGATGGTATCACTAAGAATATGTTATGAAAGCTATTCAATGCATATATAAAGCACTGTTATTAATCTTTAACCTGTTTAAGTTCCACTTATAATTACCCACCATTATTATTTATACATGATTTTATCTATATTTTACAGATACATGCAATATTTGAGGAGGTAATTTTATATCAACCATTATTTGCTTTTTGAGAGCCTAACCTAGGAATCTACGTTGTAACATTCTTTCAGCAAACTTACCTCTCACAATGATGTTGGTGGACTTTTTTGCAGGGTTTCCCACATTATTATTGGCAATGCAGCTGTAAGTACCAGCATCATCTGAGGTGATGGCAGGTATGGTCAAAGTTCCTCCATTCAAAACAGTCTTTTCAGGCAGAGTCCCAAAGGACCTGACCCAGGTGAGAGAAGGTGCAGGCTCTCCTCCTGTTGTAACACATACTAATGTTATGGCCTCTCCAGGATTTACAACTATAGGATCATCCACCAAGAGTTTAATTGACGGTGATGCTAAAAGACATAAACAGAAGAACGTGCACCTATTTAGATATGCTACAACTAGAATTCAACAGCATGCATTATATTGGTTCATTCAAAAAATTAAAATGAAATATAGTCCTCTTTTGCCAAAATCATACTGTATTACTCAAATTTAAACAAGATTTAATGGTTTCATATTTTAATTAAATGGTATAAACATGTAGAACTGTATTAAGAATCTTACACATAGAAAGGGGAAATTATGTTTCCTGGATTATTGTTCTGAAATTGGAATAATAAGCATGATTAAGGTTTTAAAACAAAATATCCCTTTCTTTTTTAATGCTGACAATCATCTTCTGTTTTTCTCATTCCCAGTACAGATACTGCAGATATTCAGTCCTTGTATTTTCATGGTGAAAACGGTTAATTATTTATTTTTTGGACCATTCTGAGATGAAATGATAAATTTTTGCAATCTGAATACAACCAAGTGACAGATAAAGTCATACATCACCCAGGCTTTTACCAGTGAGCCTGATTTTTGTTCTCGAAAGAAAAAAATAAAATCATCTAATTCTAATGCAGTGTCCATACTTCATCTCTAACCTCTTCACTTACAAAGGTCTAGGCAGTGAGCTCCTATAAACACAGCTTTAAAACTTAGAAACAAACATTCAAGAGCTCAAACAGCCACCAAACCATGCTTGCCACTACTGTTTGGGTTATAAAAATCCCTTACTGAAAACAAGTCTTTTGTAATCTTTTAGGTTAAAAAATACAAAGATAAACATTCATTCAGTAGAAAAAGCTGTGCGCAGCCTTTTCATCAAACACTCCAAATAGAAACTGTACAAAAAACTTTATTCACATATAGCACTTTTTTTTCTGCTTACACTGCCGTGCTAGCCTAAATAATGCATCCCTAAATAAAAACAGGAGAAATACATTATAGTGACATTTCAAGTGACACATTCAGAAATATTTTGTCAAAGTTACAGCTGTATTGTATGAAATCAATCTACATCGGAAATATTTAAACTGTTCAATTGTACTGTGTTTTTTTTTAATATATTAACTTCAGCTTAGAGTTGAGGAGTGTTTTACTCAGAATAAAAGCTAGACTACTTGTGAAGTTCAAAACTGTCTGCCGTGTTTGAAAAAAAAAAAAAAAAGCCAGAAAAGGCAAGAAAATAATTTCACATTACAGTTCTATGGGAAAGACATGAAGTGCCTGTATGACCTTTTTAAGCATCAGTGTTTCATGTTGAGTCTTCTAACATCACTTTAAATAATATGGGAATTTTTAAAATGTCATACTATTAGCCCTTCTGAGGAGTTAATATGAAATTATAAATATTTATGATTACAAATCTGTTGGGAAATGCACATCATGAAAAAAGTATGCAAAAGTTGCCATATTTTGGTGAAAAAAACCTCAAAGAGTTATTTAATGTTAAACTGATGGAGGACAGTACTAATTAAATATTCTGAAAATAGATATTATACTTAATTATTAATATATCATCATGAAGAGGTAAAGAAAATCTCTATAGCCTGACTTAAGGTAAATAGCATAATCATACACAAGTATTTGATTAAAATATAGAGATCTCAACATTTATATCATATTAACAGATTAATTTCTTTTACATCACATTTTAGTCAAATTAAAAGGCCCAAGGCCTAAAGGCCATTAACAGCATGTATTTGGACTATGGACATACCCAATGGTGACATTAAGTCCGGGAATATTTGCCCCTGAAATTGATTTGTATAGGATGAGTTGTTTTCTATTAGATATTATTTAACGCAAAAAAGCTTAAGATAATTTCAAAGCTCAAAAAATAATGCATATATAACAAGATCACTGTTCTAACTATAATACATTTTACAACTACCTTCACAACATTGTTAAAAATGTTTTCTTCCAAATTTGACTTGGAAACACAGTATTGCTCAAGTTACGTTTATTGATGGTGGCACTTATTTTATCTGATTATACCTGAAACTAAAAATAGCCCAGATAGACCACAAAACAGCTAACAATTTCAAGACTTTAAAAATATTTGTATATATTTTAATACCAAAATTTACTAGCTTTAAATTTCAAAATAGAAAAAAAGTTGAAATCATTGTCATTTTGTTCTAGTATTTTACTTTTTATTTCATAAATATCAGCTTTTTAAAACTATAAGCCTTTGCTTAAGAACCAGAGACATTAGGATTTATCAAGCTTCAGTGTAAATCATGTCGTTGAGTAAAAACTGATATAGGAAAAACATAAAAATATTTTTGTCCATTAAAATATTTTAAGGAAAATATTTCATATTGGATGAAACATTTGCTAATTTGGGGGTATACAAAGAGTAACATAAAACATTATAGGTTAGTTATTCTCTTCTTATAGGTTTCGATAGCTACCCCTGCCAATTTTTTCTTCATATTACCTTGTATATTAGCCAGGCTACCACTATGACTCTTCAGCCAGATGAAAAGGGTCATGATTGCATTCTCTGAAGTATTATATAATGT
Source organism: Gorilla gorilla gorilla (assembly GCF_029281585.2). Lineage (NCBI taxonomy): Eukaryota > Metazoa > Chordata > Mammalia > Primates > Hominidae > Gorilla > Gorilla gorilla. The sequence goes on from NC_073239.2 coordinate 64,055,228, forward strand.
GATAGTTAAATGGTAAGAGTACAAATTCCAGAGTAAGGTACCTGGGTTCAAGTCTTGACTCTGCCGTTTAATACCTGTGTGAACTTGAGCAAGTTCTTTGTCTTCAGTTGAGGGCCTCAATTTCCCATTGTTGAAATGGGGGAAAATAATTGTAACTATCTTGAAGTATTTAGATAATTTAACATGCGTAATCTAAAGCCCTTTTGATAATAGCTAGTACAAAGGATGCACAAAGTGTTTTCTTTTATCATTTATTTACCCTCACAGCCTAGTCCAGTGCTTGGAACTTAGTGGGTGCTTAATAAATATTAGTAACACGAGGCAGTAAATGGGAAAATGAATAAGTGAGTAACTACTATAAAATATGTGGTCACTATAGAATACAGTTATTCTGATTGCATACTGCAGAAATATCTCCACCATTTTGACTTTTGAAAGTCCTATACCATATATAAAAAACATATTTAAATACATCTCTACATTTCAAATAAATAATTATTAATTTTGTTTTATAATATTTTTATTTGGAAATTGAAACTATTGTTTTTCAAGATTCAACATTTTCCCAGGACCTTTAAAAGCTCATGGGCAAAAGGTACTATATCTATGTTAGCACTTGTGTAGGTAAGTGATATTTTTTCACAATGTCCTAAAACTGCCCAACCACCCTCAGTCTATCCATTACAAGCTGCTTCTTCTGCACTTATATGGGTATATAAGACATGAAGAAAGATAAAGTTTATTTTACTAAATCGTACATAGCCACATGTACATGTTTAGCATACGTCTACAGCATGTGTTAATTGAATTATCTCATTACTATATAAGGATAAACATGGAAGGTCATAGAGGTCATAAATTCCCTTATTACCATGAAAAAAGTTCACTGTTCTAAAACAATTACAGAATGTAAATGTCCATTGATTCATCACAGCAACATGTGAGATAGATTATTAGTTTATTCTCATTGATAAGCAATAAAAAATTAAACATGAAAACTAAAATGGGATAAGGAAACACTTTATGAGACAGTATGAAATATTTATTTGAGATCTTCATCAAACCAAAATGAAAAATGAAAAAGGTGAAATACGTAAACTAAAAAGGAGGGAATCTTTCTGATTAAGCAGAGCATTTATATTCTAAATTATAGACTATTTTAAATGTTTTATAATTAGTGTCAAATCATGGCTCCAATTACATTAAAATAATTCCAACTACACCACCAGCTGTAAACATTCTCTATGTATGCAGTGCTTAAAAATGACTATGGTGCCAATCAGAATACAAGGCTGGTAGTCTTCCAACATGTAATAATGGAAGGCACGGGTCATGACAGACATTGCCACAGAGATTTGAGTCTCCTCTTAAAGATCAGGATGCCAATGTTCTAGCATGCTTGAGGTGCTCTGCAGTGGGGATACTTGATGAATGGAGGGACAATAGATAGATAGATAGATAGATAGATAGATAGATAGATAGATAGATAGATAGACAGATAGAAAGAAAGAAAGAAAGAAATTGGTCCTGGAGAGGCATAGCGATTTCAAATGACAAGAAAATAAGAGAAGAGAGAAAGAAAAGGAAAGAAAGGAAGGGAAAGGGGAACAAAAAGTCTGTGGTTTCTATTTTCCAAAATCATGAACTCTCAATAGAATTTCAATAACTGCAACATAGAAAGCATATTTTAGAAAATATCTTTGAGAAAAAGGAATTCTTCCTATTTCCCCATAAGTACCTCTTCTCCCGGCAAACAAAGTTTTCTTGGACTGAACAACAGACACTTCAGTGGGTCCAAGAGAGGAATAACTGGCCTCTTGACCCCCACACCAAATCCCAAACATCTGGATATTCAAGATCATAGGAGATCAGTTTGTCCCTTCCTATTTGAGGTCACTGAGTGTGGCTGCCTATATAGACAAGGACATAGTCATCTCATGGAAAAGACTCCATGTTCCATGGAGACAGCTCCCAGTCCCACAATGGTGGAATGGAGGGAGCAGAGAGACCAGCTAGCACTGAAAAGTGCCAAAAACAATAGGAATGAGAGAAGTCTCAGGAAATATATGCCTGTCAAAGGATTCAGATATCATGCTCCAGACCTTGGTACAACAGCATCTCCTAGAATTTAAATTAAGTGGGAATTCCAAATTGATAAAGTTTTCTGAGGTTATGGCAGAATAAAGAGTTGAAAGAAAAAATTACACTGAATTATGAAATAGTAGAGACAGATATATATTTTTCAAACCCAAGTATGTATACTGGGGTTCATGCCCACTAAAAATTGTAGTGATTCAGTCCCTCATGACATCTTCTGGGTGTGTGACACAAATGTTTAATTTGGGGTTAACTAATAATACATTATGTAGAAAGAAAATACTATTTTAGCAGGTCATTGACTTCTTAGGTGCTTTGTTTTTGCCGCTGCCTAACATAACAGGTAAATATGAAGATAAGCATTCTTTTTAAAATCTGAAAGCAGGATACAGTGTTAATCATCTTTACGTTCTTACAGACTTTGGCTCTCTGTAGATCTGGAGCATTTAATTATGAAAAAGGAACCCAGCTTTCCATCCAGACTCTGAGCAACTTAGTATAAAGCAGTTAACAATTGTATAAACCTGCCAATTGCCTTGAATTAGAGATATTCTAATTTAAGCTCAAGACTTTTTTTTTTTTTGAATGGAAATAATCTGAGTATTATAAAGTAACCTAATTCACAGAGAAGATTGTGAGGAAGGAGAAACACACACACACACACACACAAACACACACACACACAAACTAACTAAATAAATAAATAATAAAACAGAATAAATGCCAATTTTAAAATGCTCAGGTAGGAAATATCTGCTTTAGTTTGAAAGCAGGTCCTGGCACAGCAGTTGATTTGGGCTGGGATCACAGGAAACATATTGAAGAAGCAGAAAAGGGCAAAACAAGGAAGGAAGAAAAGCCAGTAAAGGGTCACTGATGAGCAGGTTATCACTGTGGGAAACTTGGCTCCCTGCTGCTAGGAACCCTCTGAGAGACTAAGTCAAGGGCACCTCAAAGCTCTCTATCTAAAGAACAAGGAGCCTGGCTCAGGTGCTTATCCATCAACTCCTGTCCCTCATTAACTGGGAATTATTCTCTGGGCCTTAAGTTTCCCATCTCATGCCCTGGCCGAACACATTCTTGCATTCAGTGAAAGTTCTCAGATCGAAGAATAAATATGCAATCTGTCCAAAGAAACTGCAGCCACCTCCAGGCCAGAACAGGAGGAAAGGCAAGACACCCACTGTGTCTGCTATGACTTTGTTTCCATGTAAATCCAGTGATCAACGAGTGGCTACATGGAGACAATGTGTAAAGAGTAAAGAAAGAACAAGGAAGGGGTAGGTGGTAAGTGAAAGCACCCTTATCAATCAAGATATGGGTGAAAAATGAAATAATGAGAGCACAGTATGAATTTAAGAGAGACGAGGTAAAAATACACAATTAAGTTTCTGCTTCTGTTCCGTGACTCTACATTATTTAAACCATAGAACATATACATATGTTAAACAAATTAAATCCAGCTTGTATGTAGAGAAACGTGCTTAAACTGTACTTCCAGATTCAAGGAATAGAAAAATATTTCTCTTGGAAGAACTAGTCACTTCACTGCGATGAAGATATCACTGTATTTTCATATATTTCATTGAAATTCATTTTCAACATGTATTTCATTGAAATATAAGTAGCAGTGAATATTTCACAAAATAAAGATGAGATAATATATTAGAAGTTGATATGAAAACTCAAAATAATCTACCCATTTATGTGGAGTTATTATTCAAATACTATCCTTCACATATTGATTGACTCTCATGAAGCCCAAGATTGGTATCATGCTGGGAAATTCTATTTAAAATGATGCTCTAGGAAATAACAATATTCGAAATTGTATTCATAAACAGTTTTTAATGTAGGAGTAAACTTTTGCTACAGATATTGAAGCCGACATGCATTTCTCATTACTTTAATATTCACAGGACAGACATTTATGGAAATGATTGCAAAGGCAGAATACTGTTCCTTTTCGAAAAACTGCATAACTTTTAGGAAGAGATGCGATTCATATGACCATGGATCCTAAATGAGAGATTCCCTAGATGGGTTTTGTTTGCCTGGCACAGTATCTGTTGTTGTTGTTATCAATAGTGAATGAATGCCTTTAGGCATTGCTTGTTCTCCCTAGTGCAATAGGTTCCCTATCCATTCATTCATAAGTATTTCTACAGCATCTACTAGATATCAGGCCCTGTGATAGTAAGCTGTGGTGTATCAGCGAACAAAAGAGTCAAAGAATCCCTGCAGTCAGAAGTTTACAACTTAACAAGAAGAGAAACAGCACACTCTGCATGACTCTCCTTGTCTTAACTGACTTTGTATGTTTACTTCACCTGCCTGTTCTCTGAAGTCATATGCATTTATCAGGCTTGACTGGGATATTTATGTCATCAGAGCACGGTGAGCAAAGAAAACTGCCAAAAGGTACATTCTTCAGTAAACTAAGACTTTACAAAATATAGTAAGTGACACTTACGCTTGTCAGGCCTCTGAGCCCAAGCCAAGCCATCGCATCCCCTGTGACTTGCACGTATAAGCCAAGATGGCCTGAAGTAACTGAAGAATCACAAAAGAAGTGAATATGCCTTGCCCCACCATAACTGACGACATTCCACCACAAAAGAAGTGTAAATGGCCGGTCCTTGCCTTAACTGATGACATTACCTTGTGAAAATCCTTTTCCTGGCTCATCCTGGCTCAAAAAGCACCCCCATTGAGCACCTTGCGACCCCCACTCCTGCCCACTGAGCACCTTGTGACCCCCACTCCTACCCGCCAGAGAACAAACCCCCTTTGACTGTAATTTTCCTTTACCTACCCAAATCCTATAAAATGGCCCCACCCTTATCTCCCTTTGCTGACTCTCTTTTCGGACTCAGCCCACCTGCACCCAGGTGAAATAAACAGCCATGTTCCTCACACAAAGCCTGTTTGGTGGTCTCTTCACATGGACGCGCATGAAATTTGGTGCCGTGACTCGGATCGGGGGACCTCCCTTGGGAGATCAATCCCCTGTCCTCCTGCTCTTTGCTCCGTGAGAAAGATCCACCTACGACCTCAGGTCCTCAGACCGACCAGCCCAAGAAACAAACATCTCACCAATTTCAAATCCGGTAAGCGGCCTCTTTTTACTCTCTTCTCCAACCTCCCTCACTATCCCTCAACCTCTTTCTCCTTTCAATCTTGGCGCCACACTTCAGTCTCTCCCTTCTCTTAATTTCAATTCCTTTCATTTTCTGGTAGAGACAAAAGAGACATGTTTTATCCGTGAACCCAAAACTCCGGCACCAGTCACGGACTGGGAAGGCAGCCTTCCCTTGGTGTTTAATCATTGCAGGGACGCCTCTCTGATTATACACTCACGTTTCAAGGGTGTCAGACCACGCAGGGACGCCTGCCTTGGTCCTTCACCCTTAGCAGCCAGTCCCGCTTTCCTGGGGCAGGGACAAGTACTTCCCTCAACCCCTCCCCCTTCACCCTTAGCAGCAAGTCCCGCTTTCCTAGGGCAGCGGCAAGTACCCCTCAACCCCTCCCCCTTCACCCTTAGCAGCAAGTCCCGCTTTCCTAGGGCAGGGGCAAGTACCCCTCAACCCCTCCCCCTTCACCCTTAGCGGCAAGTCCCGCTTTCCTGGGGCAGGGGCAAGTACCCCTCAACCCCTCCCCCTTCACCCTTAGCGGCAAGTCCCGCTTTCCTGGGGCAGGGGCAAGTACCCCTCAACCCCTCCCCCTTCACCCTTAGCGACAAGTCCCGCTTTCCTGGGGCAGGGGCAAGTACCCCTCAACCCCTCCCCCTTCACCCTTAGCGGCAAGTCCCGCTTTCCTGGGGCAGGGGCAAGTACCCCTCAACCCCTCCCCCTTCACCCTTAGCGGCAAGTCCCGCTTTCCTGGGGCAGGGGCAAGTACCCCTCAACCCCTTCCCCTTCACCCTTAGCGGCAAGTCCCGCTTTCCTGGGGCAGGGGCAAGTACCCCTCAACCCCTTCCCCTTCACCCTTAGCGGCAAGTCCCGCTTTCCTGGGGCAGGGGCAAGTACCCCTCAACCCCATCTCCTTCACCCTTAGTGGCAAGTCCCGCTTTCCTGGGGCAGAGGCAAGTACCCCTCAACCCCTTCTCCTTCACCTTAGCAGCAAGTCCTGCTTTCCTAGGGGGCAAGAAGCCCCCATTCGCTTATTTCTGCACCCCAACCTCTTATCTCTGTGCCCCAATCCCTTATTTCCGCACCCTGACCTCTTATCTCTGTGCCCCAATCCCTTATTTCCGTGCCCCAACCCCTTCTCTGCTTTTCTGGAGGGCAAGAACCCCCCACCCCTTCTCCGTGTCTCTACTCTTTTCTCTGGGCTTGCCTCCTTCACTATGGGTAAGCTTCCACCTTCCATTCCTCCTCCTTCTCCCTTAGCCTGTGTTCTCAAAAACTTAAAACCTCTTCAACTCACACCTGACCTAAAACCTAAATGCCTTATTTTCTTCTGCAATGCTGCCTGACCCCAATACAAACTCGACAGTAGTTCCAAATAGCCAGAAAATGGCACTTTGAATTTTTCCATCCTGCAAAATCTAAGTAATTCTTGTCGTAAAATAGGCAAACAGTCTGAGGTGCCTGACATCCAGGCATTCTTTTACACATCAGTCCCTTCCTAATCTCTGTGACCAGTGCAACTCATCCCAAATCTTCCTTCTTTCCCTCCCGCCTGTCCCCTCAGTACCAACCCCAAGCATCACGGAGTCTTTCTAGTCTTCCTTTTCTACAGACCCATCTGACCTCTCCCCTCCTCGCCAGGCCGAGCTAGGTCCCAATTCTTCCTCAGCCTCTGCTCCTCCAATCTTTTTATCACCTCCCCTCCTCACACCTGGTCCGGCTTACAGTTTCGTTTTGTGACTAGCCCTCCCCCTCCTGCCCAGCAATTTACTCTTAAAAAGGTGGCTGGAGCTAAAGGCATAGTCAAGGTTAATGCTCCTTTTTCTTTATCCCAAATCAGATAGCGTTTAGGCTCTTTTTTCATCAAATATAAAAATCCGGCCCAGTTCATGACTTGTTTGGCAGCAACCCTGAGACACTTTACAGCCCTAGACCCTAAAAGGTCAAAAGGCCGTCTTATTCTCAAAATACATTTTATTACCCAATCTTCTCCCGACATTAAGTAAAACTCCAAAAATTAGATTCCGGCCCTCAAACCCCACAACAGGATTTAATTAACCTCGCCTTCAAGGTGTACCATAATAGAAAAAAGTTGCAATTCCTTGCCTCCACTGTGAGACAAACCCCAGCCACATCTCCAGCACACAAGAACTTCCAAACGCCTGAAACGCAGTGGCCAGGCGTTCCTCCAGAACCTCCTCCCCCAAGAGCTTGCTACATGTGCCGGAAATCTGGCCACTAGGCCAAGGAATGCCCGCAGCCCGGGATTCCTCCTAAGCCGCGTCCCGTCTCTGTGGGACCCCACTGAAAATCGGACTATTCAACTCACCTGGCAGCCACTCCCAGAGCCCCTGGAACTCTGGCCCAAGGCTCTCTGACTCCTTCCCAGATCTTCTCGGCTTAGCGGCTGAAGACTAACACTGCCCGATCGCCTCGGAAGCCCCCTAGACCATCACGGACGCCGAGCTTCCAGTAACTCTCACAGTGGAAGGTAAGCCCATCCCCTTCTTAATCAATACGGAGGCTACTCACTCCACATTACCCTCTTTTCAAGGGCCTGTTTCCCTTGCCTCCATAACTGTTGTGGGTATTGACGGCCAGGCTTCTAAATCTCTTAAAACTCCCCAACTCTGGTGCCAACTTAGACAATACTCTTTTAAGCACTCCTTTTTAGTTATCCCCACCTGCCCAGTTCCCTTATTAGGCTGAGGCACTTTAACTAAATTATCTGCTTCCCTGACTATTCCTGGACTACAGCTACATCTCATTGCTGCCCTTCTTCCCAATCCAAAGCCTCCTTTGCGTCCTCCTCTTCTATCCCCCCACCTTAACCCACAAGTATAAGATACCTCTACTCCCTCCTTGGCGACCGATCATGCACCCCTTACCATCTCATTAAAACCTAATCACCCTTACCCCACTCAAGGCCAATATCCCATCCCGCAGCACGCTTTAAAAAGATTAAAGCCTGTTATCACTCGCCTGCTACAGCATGGCCTTTTAAAGCCTATAAACTCTCCTTACAATTCCCCCATTTTACCTGTCCTAAAACCAGACAATCCTTACAAGTTAGTTCAGGATCTGCGCCTTATCAACCAAATTGTTGTGCCTATACACCCCGTGGTGCCAAACCCATATACTCTCCTATCCTCAATACCTGCCTCTACACCCATTATTCTGTTCTAGATCTCAAACATGCTTTCTTTACTATTCCTTTGCACCCTTAATCCCGGCCTCTCTTCGCTTTCACTTGGACTGACCCTGACACCCATCAAGCTCAGCAAATTACCTAGACTGTACTGCCGCAAAGCTTCACAGACAGCCCCCATTACTTCAATCAAGCCCAAATTTCTTCCTCATCTGTTACCTATCTCGGCATAATTCTCATAAAAACACACGTGCTCTCCCTGCCAATCGTGTCCGACTGATCTCTCAAACCCAAGCACCTTCTACAAAACAACTCTTTTCCTTCCTAGGCATGGTTAGCGTGGTCAGAATTTTTACACAAGAGCCAGGACCACACCCTGTAGCCTTTCTGTCCAAACAACTTGACCTTACTGTTTTAGCCTAGCCCTCATGTCTGCGTGCAGTGGCTTTAATACTTTTAGAGGCCCTCAAAATAAGTAGAGACCTTTCCTACAGGGTCTGAGAAGGCCACTGCAGTCATTTCTTCCGTTCTGTCAGACATAATTCCTCAGTTTAGCCTTCCCACCTCTATACAGTCTGATAACAGACGAGCCTTTATTAGTCAAATCAGCCAAGCAGTTTTTCAGGCTCTTAGTATTCAGTGAAACCTTTATATCCCTTATGGTCCTCCATCTTCAAGAAAAGTAGAATGGACTAAAGGTCTTTTAAAAACACACCTCACCAAGCTCAGCCACCAACTTAAAAAGGACTGGACAATACTTTTACCACTTTCCCTTCTCAGAATTCAGGCCTGTCCTTGGAATGCTACAGGGTACAGCCCATTTAAGGTCCATACCACCCCCCAAAAATTTTTCGCCACCCCAACACTTCAACACTATTTTGTTTTATTTTTCTTATTAATATAAGAAGGCAGGAATATCAGGCCTCTGAGCCCAAACCAAGCCATCGCATCCCCTGTGACTTGCACGTATATGCCAAGATGGCCTGAAGTAACTGAAGAATCACAAAAGAAGTGAATATGCCTTGCCCCACCATAACTGACGACATTCCACCACAAAAGAAGTGTAAATGGCCGGTCCTTGCCTTAACTGATGACATTACCTTGTGAAAGTCCTTTTCCTGGCTCATCCTGGCTCAAAAAGCACCCCCACTGAGCACCTTGCGACCCCCACTCCTGCCCACTGAGCACCTTGCGACCCCCACTCCTGCCCACTGAGCACCTTGCGACCCCCACTCCTACCCGCCAGAGAACAAACCCCCTTTGACTGTAATTTTCCTTTACCTACCCAAATCCTATAAAACGGCCCCACCCTTATCTCCCTTTGCTGACTCTCTTTTCGGACTCAGCCCACCTGCACCCAGGTGAAATAAACAGCCATGTTGCTCACACAAAGCCTGTTTGGTGGTCTCTTCACACGGACGCGCATGAAAATGCTGAAATCTAATCACTGAACAATATAAATAGAAAAGCTAGAGAAATAGAACTTGTGTTCTAAGGTGAGCAAAACTCAGTGAAGCAAAAAATGATCCCCGTGTATAAGCTATACCAATAGTTGGGGTACTAATACCTAGCAGCTTGAAAGGTCTTTATAAACATTGACAAGGTATGATGAAGAAAAAAATTAGCACTACACATATCTCCTTCCCTTGATCAACAATCCTTTACTGTTCTTTCCAACAGGTGAGGTCCTGGCAAACTTGGTCTCATTCAAGTTTACAGGAAGCTGAGCATTCACTTGCTGCAGAATCCCAGAGGGTCATCTCCCATAGAGAGAAAAATCCAAGCTAAGCATTTCCAACTGAAGTGTTTGTTGTCCATAACATTTTCTTGTTATTAATGGAAAACACCAGAATTTTAAGCATAGTACTAGACTGTAAAGACACTTTCACCACAAAATCAGCAGAGCATGAACTTTCTATTTCTTCTACCTGGAATTCTCTTCCAGTGCTTGTCCACTCATTAAACCAGTCATCAGGCAATTTATCATGCTTGAATAACAATAACAATTCTTCACCAAAATTTCCAGCTTTTGTCCAGACCAACTGAGTTGCTTCTTTCTTTGTGTGAGAATAGCTCTTTATAATACCCCCTCATTAGAACATTTGCCCCTATGCTTTCACTGTGAGATATTTAGGAGTAGGACATCAGAGTAAAAGGGCTAGTAGTGTTTTTCATCTTTGTACCACCAGCACCCAGAATATTTGACAAAGAATAGGTGTTCAATAAAGTTTTACTGAAGAAAAGAAAGTTGAATTTAAAAATTATTAAACCCAAACTCCATCTAAGCTCTGAGTATTCATCAAACTTAATTTAAAATGTTCGAAAGGCCAGGCATGATGGCTCACACTTGTAATCCCACAATTTGGGAGGCCAAGGCAGGAGTAACACTTGAGGTCGGGAGTTCAAGACCAACCTGGCCAACATGGCAAAAATATGCCTCTACTAAAAGTACAAAAATTAGCCAGGTGTGGTGGCACAGACCTGTAGTCCCAGCTCCTTGGGAGGCTGAGGCATGAGAATTGTTAGGATCCGGGAGATAGAGGCTGCAGTGAGCCGAGATTGTGCCACTGCACTCCAGCCTAGGGAGACAGCAAGACTTTGTTTCAAAAACTAAAGAAAGTAAAATAAAATAATCAAAAAAACCTACAAACACTGTGAAATAGTGTGACAGATGATAAGAATTTCATGAGCCATTTATTGACAAATTCTAGTTATGACAACTTGCAAGTTATTTCATTGTTCTACCCATTTAAACTTACCTATGTTTTATATTACTAACAAGGAGATGGCAAAGCATTTATCTATCAAAATGTAATGCACCACTCACAAAAAAAATAAATACAGTGTACTGTTTGCACTCCTTTGTATTTATTTGTTCATTTATACCATTGAACATTATTTTTAATAAACCATGTAACTCAGCCGAATGTTGACTCTGAAACCAAAATAAAGGCTACGTGGCTTTTTTCACAAGAGGGCTAGTATGTACATACTTTAATGGGGATTTAGCAAATTAGTCAAGATTTAAAGCTCTTTTCTGAGTGTAAAATAGCAACAGCAGAAGAGATAAAGACATCACCTCTAAGACCATCTGGTGTTGATCTCATAGCTATAGTTTTTACTTTTTCATTTTGTACCATATGGAAAGGTACTCTCCTACTGGGAAAAATATTTTGTCTGAAAAAGATTAGTTTTCTTTTTCATAATCCATTCTGGGGACACTTTATCACAGTGTAATATTTTGAACACCTTTATGACTCTGTAACTTTATTTTATAGAAATTTTGGCTAACATTTATTTATAGCCAATCTTAAAGAATAATGTTGAATAAATTTAACTCTGCTGGGCCTCTGTTTGCTCTTCTAAAAAGTGAGAAAATTCTGTTACATAATTTCTAAAGGATTGCTTATAGCAAGTTTTTATCATGATTAGGAAAACATCTGCGCACATAGCCTCTTAATCTATGATATATCTATGTTTGGCTACTCAAATGTCTACATTGGTTCCATGATATAGCAAAGATTAAAAATCACATCAGGGGATTAATTAGCTAGGCCAACAATTACTACCAAATAAACTCATTGTAAATTTAGAGATTTACGTATGTTCTATTTTAAGAAAAAATCCTAATTCAACATATATTTATTAAGTACCAACTGCATACCAGGCATTGGAGATGTTAGAAAAAAAACAGGCCAAAATCCTGCCCTTGTGGAGTTTGTAATTAGAAGGAGACAATTATAGCCCTTAAAATGTCCTAGACATTCTCCAAAAGCTTTGCATATATTAACTCATTTAATTATAGGAGGTAGGTACTATTATTACTTTATTTTATTTTTTACCAAACTGAGAAACCATTTAGAAACACTTTTGATAACCCCTAAGTCACACAGCTAGTGAAAGGTGAAGCTGGGATTCTATTCTAGGGAATCTGGCTTAAGATGAATGTAAAAGGCTGTAGGTAAACTCCAATGCAAAATAAACAAAATTCATAATTTCCAAGTTTGATTGAATATTTGATGATATTTAGGCCAGGAGAAGAATTAGTGCTGCCTCTCTAACAGAAAGAAGGAATAGCATTGATGCTATCTACTATATTATGAAAAAATTGGATAGAGTAAAAACAAACTTGATTTGCTAGTCAGAATTGCAGAAATATTCACCATCCAAAATAGAAGTTGAAAAGGATTTGTGAACCACATACGTCATAATTACAAAGCCTAAATCCTGAAGTGTCCGCGGAAGAGGTTCTTAAGCCATTGCTCTGGATATGTTCACATCTCACACATACAAAACTTTTTAATTGGCTCAGTGATTTAAATTCTGAGAATCTAAGAGGTAACGAGGAGAAATTTAAAATGGAAAGACTTCTTGAGGCAGGAAAACGGAGAGCAACAGTAGCAGTTGGTAATCTGCCAGCAAGAAAAGAGTGAAAGAAACAACTATCTAATATAGAACAGTAAATGGGGTCACAAAGAACAATATTAACCTACCTTCCATATGTTTCAACTATCACCCCAAAATGCCAGATTAAAAAAGATAAGAGGTAATACACTTGAGCAGCTAGATGTTAGTAATAAGATGAAGATTTTGAGGCATAAAAATTACATAGTTCTCCAAGGAAGAGCCTGACATGGATATAGATTGTCTGACTGCAGAGCTCATGCTCTTACTGTCTGCCCAGGCTAACTCTGTATCATGGACCTGTAATATGAACAATGAATGGGCTAAGTTGAAAGGACTGAGATGAGGAACCTGGAATGCAGAACAATGGCAAAGTTTATTAAACAGTAAAAAAAAGCGGGAGAGGAAAGAAAGGTAAAAGAAATGGGGAGAGAAGAGAAAGAGTGAGGAGAAAAAGGGAGACAGAATGAGAAAATTTTTTGCTTATGCTTTTTTAAAAAATGTGTTATTTTATTTTATTTTAAGTTCTGGGATACATGTGCAGGACATGCAGCTTTGTTACATAGGTAAACGTGTACCATGGTGGTTTTCTGCACCTATAAACCCATCACCTAGGTATTAAGCCTGGCATTCATTAGCTATTTATTGTGATGCTCTTCCTCCCTCTACCCCTCAAGACAGGCTCTAGAGTGTGTGTTGTTCTCCTCCCTGTGTCCATGGGTCCTTATTGTTCAGCTCCCACTTATAAGTAAGAACATGCAGTGTTTGGTTTTCTGTTCCTCATTAGTTTGCTGAATATAATGGCTTTAAACTCCATCCATGTTCCTGCAAAGAACATCTCGTTCCTTTCTCTGGCTGCATAGTATTCCATGGTATGTATGTACCACATTTGCTTTATCCAGTCTATCACTGATGGGCATTTGGGTTGATTCCATGTCTTTGCTATTGGAAACAGTGCTGCAATGAACATATGTGTGCATATATCTTTATAATAGAATGATTTATATTCCTTTGGGTATATACCCAGATATGGGATTGCTAGGTCAAATGGTATTTCTGGTTCTACGTCTTTGAGGAATCACAACACTGTCTTTCCACAATGGTTGAACTAATTTACATTCCCACCAACAGTGTAAAAACATTCCTATTTCTCCACAGCCTCACCAGCATCGGTTGTTTCTTGGCTTTTTAATAATCATCATTCTGACTGGCATGAGGTGGTATCTCATTGTGGTTTTGATTTGCATTTCTCTAGTAATCAGTGATGTTGAGCTTTTTGTCATATGCTTGTTGGCTGCATAAGTATCTTCTTTTGAGAAGTGTCTGTTCATTTCATTTGCTAACTTTTTAATGGGAATATTTTTCTCTTATAAATTTGCTTAAGTTCATTGTAGATTCTGGATATCCACTGACCCCACAGAAATACAAACAACCATCAGAGAATACTATAAACACCTCCATTCAAACAAACTAGAAAATCTAGAAGAAATTAATAAATTCTTGGACACATGCACCCTCCCAAGTTGAATCCCTGAATAGACCAATAACAAGGCCTGAAATTGAGGCAATAATAAATAGCCTACCAACAACAACAACAAAAAAGGCCCACGACCGGATGGATTTACTGAAACTATTCCAAACAATCAAAAAGGAGGGACTCCTCCCTAACTCACTTTATGAGGCCAGCATGATCCTAGTACCAAAACCTGGCAGAGATACAATAAAAAAAGGAAACTGCAGGCCAATATCTCTGATGAACATCCATGCAAATATCCTCAATAAAATACTGGCAAACTGAATCCAGCAGTACATCAAAAAGCGTATCCACCACGATCAAGTCAGCTTCAACTTGCAAGGCTGGTTCAACATACACAAATCAATTAACGTAATTCATCACATAAGCAGAACTAAAGACAAAAACCACTTGATTATCTCAATAGACACCAAAAAGGCCTTTGATAAAATTCAACATCCCTTCATGTTAAAAACTCTCAATAAACTAGGTATTGATGGAACACACCTCAAAATAATAAGAGCCATTTATGAAAAACTCACAGCCAATATCATACTGAATGGGCAAAAGCTGGAAGCATTCCCCTTGAAAATCGGCACAAGACAAGAATGCCATCTCTCACCAACCCTAATCAACATAGTACTGGAAGTTCTGGCCAGGGAAATCAGGCAAGAGAAAGAAATAAAGGGTATTCAAATAGAAAGAGAGGAAGTCAAACTGTATCTATTTGGAGATGACACGATCCTATATCTAGAAAACCCCATCATCTCACCCCTAATGCTTCTTAAGCTGATAAGCAACTTCAGCAAAGTCTCAGGATACAAAATCAATGTGCAAAAATCACAAGCATTCCTATACAGAAACAGTAGACAAGCAGAGAGCCAAATGATGAGTGAACTCCCATTCACAACCGCTACAAAGAGAATAAAATACCAAAGGAATACAGCTAACAAGGGAAGTTAACGACCTCTTCAAGGAGAACTACAAACCACTGTTCAAGGAAATCGAAGAGGACACAAACAAATGGAAGAACATTCCATGTTCATGGATATGATGAATCAATATGGTGAAAATGGTCATCCTGCCCAATATAATTTATACATTCAATGCTATTCTAATTAAACTACCATTGACATTCTTCCCAGAATTAGGAAAAAACTACTAAATTTATATGGAACCCAAAAAGAGCCCATATAGCCAAGACAATCCTAAGCAAAAAAGAACAAAGCTGGAGGCATCACACTACCAACTTCAAACTATACTACAAGGTTACAGTAACAAAAACAGCAGGGTAGTGGTGCAAAACAGACACATAGACCAATGGAACAGAATAGAGATCTCAGAAATAAAACTGCACATCTACAACCATCTGATCTTCGACAAACCTGACAAAAACGGGGAATGGGGAAAGGATTCCCTATTTAATATATAGTGCTAGGAGAATGGGCTAGCCATATGCAGAAAATTGAAACTAGGCCACTTCCTTACACCTTATACAAAAATTAACTCAAGATGGATTAAAGACTTAACATGTAAAACCCCAAACTATAAAAACCCTAGAAGAAAATCTAGGCAATACCTTTTGGAACATAGGCATGGGCAAAGATTTCATGACAAAAACGTCAAAAGCAATTGCAACAAAAGCAAAAATTGACAAATGGGACCTGAGTAATCCAAAGAGCTTCTGCACAGCCAAAAAAAAAAAAATGCCTATCATCCGAGCCAACCTATAAAATGGAAGAAAATTTTTGCTTATGCTTTTACGGTATAATGTAAAACATAAGAAGTAGACAAAAGGACAAAAGTGATCAACATTTTGCTGAATACACTCTAGACTAAAGGGCAGATAAAATAAATAAAAGCATTCAAATTACATATAAATTCATACTTAACACATTCAAGCATTACAATTGTCAATTACTTTTAATTCCAGAAGTAATTTTATAAAATACAATAAGAATATCATATCTTGATTGCTTGAGTTGGGTCACAACTCAGACAAGTACTGTGTCATATATACTTCAAATCTTACCAAATACTCATTACTAGCTCAGGTCTGGGATTGCTGCTCTACCCTTTAATGGATATGTGTGCATTGAAGATGTCTGGATGAGGAGACTAATTCTAGAAGGCAGACGTGCCTCAATAAATTAAGGCCTTCCCTAAGAAACCTGAGAAATATATAGATTTTGTCTTAAATGTTTGTGTGAGATATTTGCTTTTCAGGCACAGATATATCAAGTTTTTTTTTTCATTTCTACATTTATATTGATATGCCTTCCACATGGTTAATTAAATAGAAAGAGGGGAAAAGGAGAAAGAAAAAGATTCAGAGCATCATTTGTTAAAAAGAAATGTATCATTCAACATAAGAAAATCAATTAATGTGATACACTACATTAATAGAATAAAGGATAAAAATCACATGATTGTCTTCATAGATGTAGAAAAAGCATTAGTCACAATTCAGCACCCTTTCATGATAACACTCTCAACAAACTAGGAATGGTAGGAAATTACCTTATATTAATAAGAGCCTATATGTAACTCCCACAGATAATAACATATTCAGTGTGAAAATCAAAAAGGTTTTCCTATAAGGTCTGGAATACGGAAAGGATGACTGCTTTCACCACTTCTTTTCAACACAGTAGTGTTAGTCCCAGACAGAGTAATTTGGCAAGAAAAAAGAATAGGAGGCATTAAAACTGGAAAGGAACGAGTGAAACTGTCCCTGTTTGCAGAACACATGATCTTATTTATAGTAAGCCCTAAAAACTCTATGAAAAAATACTTCAGGAAAATTGCAGGATACAAAATAAATGTACAAAAACCAGTCCTGTTTGTACTATTAACAACAAATTATCTAAAAAGAAAATTTGAAAAACTATCACATTTACAATAACACCAAAAAAATTAAATACCTGGGAATAAGCTTAACTACAGAAGCAAAAGGCTTGTATACTAAAAACTACAAAACATTGGTGAAGGAGGTGAAACAGGACACAAACAAATGAAAAGACATCACATTTTATGGATTGGAAGACTTATTATTGTTAAAATGTCCATACTGCCCAAAGTGACCTACAGATTCAATGAAATCTCATTTAATATTCTAATGGTATTTTTTTACAGAAATAGAAAAAAAAATTCTAAAATTCATATGGAACCACAAAAACCACAAATAGCCAAATCAATCTTGAGGATGGAGAACAAAGCAGGAGGTAGCACACTAGCTGATTTCAAATTGTATTACAAAGCTATAGTAATCAAAACAGTAGAGCACTGGCATAAAGACAGACAAATAGACAAATGGAACAGAATAGAGAGCCCAGAAACAAATCCACAAATATATGTTTGACAAGTGGGTCAAGAAAACACAATGGGAAAAAGATAGTCTCCTAGACAAAGACAAGAGATGTTGGAAATATTGGATATCCATGTGCCAAGAAAAAAATTAAATCAGATCCCTAACTTACACAATACACCAAAAACAACTCAAAGTGGACTAAAGGCTTAAATATAAGACCCAAAATTATGAAACTACTATAAGAAAACATAGAGGAAAAGATTCATTCCATTGATCTTGGGAATGATTTCATAGATATAACACAAAAGCATAGAAAACAACAACAAAAATAAACAAGTGGGACCACATCAAAATTAAAAAAAAGGTTCTGCACAGAAAAAAAAAATAGAGTGAAAAGACAGCCTATTAAGTGGGAGAAAACAAAATGCAAACCATATATCCAATTGAGATTAATTTCAAAATATTTAAGGAAATCCCAAAACTCAATAGCAAAAAACAAACAACAAATAACCTGATTCAAAAATGGGATAAAGATTTGAACAGACATTCTCCAAAGAAGACACACAAATGGGTAAGTATATGAACAAATGCTCAGTGTTACAAATCATAAAGAAAATGCAAATCAAAATCACAATAAGATACCAACTCACACCTGTCAGGATGATTACTACTTTTAAAGAAAGACGATAAGTGTCAGCAAGGATGTGAAGAAACTGGAAGCTTTGTGCAATGCAAACTGGTGCAGCTGCAATGGAAAACAATATAGAGGTTCCTCAAAATATTAAAACTGTGCCTACTATATGACCCAGTAATCCTGCTTCCAGGACTGCTTATTTTTCCAAAAGAAATGAAATCAGGATGTCAAAGATATATTAGGATTCCTATATTCACTGCAGCTCTGTTCACTATAGTCAAGAGGTGCACATAACCTAAATGTGCATCAACTGATGAATGAATATAGAAAATGTGGTATGTACATATAATGGAATATTATTTGGCCTTAAAAAATAAGCAAAGTCTGCAATTTGTGACAAAATAGATGAGCCTTCAGAACATTATGCTAAGTGAAATGAGCCTGAAAGACAAATATTGCACGATTGCTTTTATATAAGGTACCTAAAGTAGTCAAATTCATAGAATCATAGAATCAAAGGGTAGAAATGTGGCTATCAGGGGTTGAGTGAGGAGGGAAATGAAGAGTTACTAATCAACAGGCATAAAGTTTAAGTCAAGCAAGAAAAATAAGCTCTAGAGATCTGTGGTCCAACATTGCAATTATAGTCAACAATAATGTACTGTGCACTTAAAACTTTAGAAGCATATATTTCATGTTGAGTTCTTACTGCAATTAATAAAATAAAATTTAAAAACCATGTTTTAAAAAATAAATGTGCCAAGGAGAGGGATTTAGTTCCAAGTTTTGCATGCAGTTAGAAGCCAATTTACTGAACTGAATTACAAAGCCATAAAAAAGTGTTTTACCTGAATAAAATGAATTTTAAACTACAGACCTTGTAGTAGGTGTCATTACTTATTGACTTACCATAAATACTTAATACTGCTTAGTACTGTTATCACAGATCTAATTTCAACAAGAGCCAATTCAAGCCTAACTATTCAAGGAGCTACATTTCTTATCAGGGATTTCAGACATTCAGAGCAGATTGTTGCCATGTTCTAGGACAATGCTCCTACATGATAAAGGAGGTATTTATTTTTTGAATAAGATAATACTGTAATGGAATACATGTAGAAGAACTAAACAGGTTACTACACAAAATTGAATATTGCTTAAAGAAATATTAAAAAGCAACAAAACCTTTTTAATACTATTTTTAAATGAAACATAAAACATTGGATCACCTATGAATTCACTTCCTCTCTGTCAATATTTTATTTCTCGAAGCTACTGAAAATACAGCTTTCAAATTCTAGTTCTGGTATTTTCAATACAGATTTTGGTACCATCACATTTCTCTTTTTTATCTGATTAATGAGCTACTGAAATATCCTTGTAGAGCAAAAACAAAAAATACCATTTGTTTTCAATATAGAATTATTTTAATTTGTTTTCCAAGTTCTTAATGTATATATGTATTGATTTGCCTATTTAACTCTCCAATGACTTGAAAGTTAGACCAATATTATATACGCTTTTTTAATAAAAAACAACAACAACAACAACAACAAAAGGTCTCTCACTCTGTCGTTCAGTCTGGAGTGCAGCGGCGTGATCAGAGCTCACTGCAGCCTCAACCTGGCAGGCTCAAGTGATTCTCCTGCCTCAGCCTCCCAAGTAGCTGGGATTACAGGCATGCACCACCATACCTGGATAATTTTTTAAATTATTTTTCATAGAAATGAGGTCTCACTATATTGCCCAGGCTGGTCTCAAACTCCCGGCCTTGAGCAATCCTCCTGCCTCTGCCTCCCAAAGCAGAGATTGGGATTACAGGTGTGAGCCACCATGTCCAGCCTACATATTCTCTTTTTTTTTTTTTTTTTTTGAGACGGAGTCTCGCTCTGTCGCCCAGGCTGGAGTGCAGTGGCGCAATTTCGGCTCACCGCAAGCTCCGCCTCCCGGGTTCACGCCATTCTCCTGCCTCAGCCTCCCCAGTAGCTGGGACTACAGGCACCCGCCACCACGCCCAGGTAATTTTTTGTATTTTTAGTAGAGACGGGGTTTCACCCTGTTAGCCAGGATGGTCTCAATCTCCTGGCCTCGTGATCTGCCCGCCTCGGCCTCCCAAAGTGCTAGGATTACAGGCGTGAGCCACCGGGCCCGACCCTACATATTCTTTAACTGTGGATCCTTACGCATACAATAATGCTTTATTAAACTTGTATTCATATCTAACATTTTGCTTAAACACACAATGTTTAGTGTGCAGACCATGCATATTCAGTGAATATTTCAGTTCCGTAAAATGTAATATAATATCTTTGTACAGTTCACAGTATCATAATTTTATGTGGCTATCACATCAGATTGCTTTTTACTGATGATTCCAAAATGAAAAAACAAAGCCACTAACATTACGGCTTTCTTCACATTGAACTAAGTTTAAATTTGAAAGAAAATATGCAGTAATACAGGACTTTATAAAGTATTCCTGATCAAGGGAATTAGAAAGACATATTAAGAATAGAAAAATTTAGTCTCTTTTCCTCCTTTTTTCCCCTTCAAGACAATTGTCTTTGTATATTAAATCCCAGATAAATAAAGAACCCATATTACCTGCTTTCTTTTCCAATAGCTTTGTTTATGTCTTTCCTGTGGTGCCTAATATTTTCTCTCTTCAATTTTGACATAGGTATTTTAATTTGCACTTAATATGTGACAATCATTTTGAAGGATTCTCATCTACTGTTACTTGTTAAATCAAGCTGTATAAAATTACCTCTATTTGGTCATTTCAGAACTACAAACATTTGCCAGCAAAACAAAGAAAATTTGTTTTGAAGAATTTTCTAAAAAGACACAACACTACCCAGTGACACTTCACCAGGAAGACTACAGATCCTAAATTTTCCTTGGTTGAGTACAATGTCATAATGCCAAATCAAAGAAAAAACTTTAAGAGTAGCTTCTTAAAGTAAAAACGTAAAGAGTAGCTTTTAATTGTCACACCTATTTGTGCCCAAAATCCAATACCCTGTTTCTTGATTATTTCCATGCTTGTGAAACCAAGGCAATAGGTCCCCAGAACATGAGGGCAAGGTTCCAATAAAAAAATTCCTGTGACACAGGATGCCTATCAAAAACCAATACTGCTGACTAACTGCAGATTTATTGGATAGAATGTGATTGAAAATGCAATCCATAAATGATTAAACAGTAGAATACAGCAACTAAAGCAGAATGACTAAAAGGAGGTAGAAGAAAGAAATACCTTTGAAATATGAACTAAAGCATATCACTAAACAACTAGACATACCTATTTTCTTCAGGAACAGAAGAGTAGCAAGAAGCGTATGTTGTTATCAAGAAAAAAATAAATATAAAGGTGGCTCTTAGAAGAGACTTTGCAGAAGCTGGAAATTGAGGGAACAGCTGAAATTACTGTGATGCTTTGGAAATAATTGCCACAACTGCAGACAAAAAGTACATGCTGCATCCAGATGTACAGTTAAAGGTTGATGCTAATGTATCTCTGATACTCGACCTGTTCACTATTTCCCAGCATACCAATCTTCTCTCCTGTTAGTTCCTATAATAATGGACTGGATACACTAACCCTACAATATGAACTACCACAGAGTCATTTTTTTCTGATTTAATTAAAAGCTCCACGTAAACCAATGTGGATGTTGTAAATCATGCCGAGTTGTGGTACACATGCCTCTGTAATATTAACAGTGGCCCCAAGGCTAAATTTAGCTATACCACATTATTAAATCCTATGAGTGTAGCTAACATCAGAAAAATGTTTTGAAAGCATAAATATTTTAGCATGAAGATTTAACAAAAATGTATTCCGTCATATCAGAATATCAGGGGGGAAAAACTCACTCATTTATAACTGAGCCAAAGGAGAGCTGTTTGCATTTTGCCTTGTCTGTAACTTGGAGATGTATCCTTTAAGCGTTCTTTGGTGAGATAAAAACCAGTTTCTATTTTCCTACTAAAATATTTTTAAAAATTGTATTTACCTGGCACTGATTAGTATGCTTGGGCTTCAGACACAATAAGAACATTTTAGGTTTCTTCATTAAGAAAGTAAATATAGAATATTCCAAACAGGCTTTAGAAAATTCAGCAGAACTAATGTAATAAACATACTCACTCTAACATGCATAATAGTAATATAATTTACATTAAATTGATAAACAATATTTTATATTTACTTATTTTGCCAACTATTGACAAAATTTTGGAATTTCGCTGATTTAATATTACTTCTGAATATATATATTAGTAGATAGATTCTATCATTGATACTTTTCACTAAATAAGAAAGAAAAAAGGAAAATTGATGAGCTAGATGATATTTTAGAAAGCCTCTTTTCTTTCTTCACAAAGGATATTTTCAGTATACCCACTACCACCACCATAACTAAGAGCCTACTATTTGCCAGGCACTATAAACATATAATTTAATTTTATCTTCACAATATCTGTAGTGAGGTATGAATCTGGGGAAACTGGTACTGTAAATGCCTTACAGCTTGGAGAAGAACAGTGGCTAGGTATGCATCTTCTCTTAAGTTAGGATAAAATCTTCCTGACAGTGACTTTTTCTACCAGAAATATTGATAGCACAAGTATTTGCAAAGAGTCACTCAAATATGTGCATTAGGTCCAGAAATAACTTGTCAGTTAATTTTTAAGAAATAATCATGTAAGCCCCATGTATAAAAGGATAATAGCACAATCAGGTATTAATCTTCTCAAATTCTGTATGCCTAAACTTTGCTTGCATGGACCTTGGGGCTCAAGGGCAGCTGTGTACTTACGGGCTGCATCTACTCCTTTGTAGCAACCTCATTTCCTCTGTGTTCTATTATTGTTGTTATTGTCATTATTTTGTTAAATAAATGTGAAATTTTATTGTGAGCATTCTCTTCCCATCATTATGTTACCTACCCCAGAACACCTCATAAACATGATTTAGCAGAAAGCAAATTCACAGAGTTGAAGGAATTGATCATACTACTCTACTGTAGAGAGAACCAGAATCCACACCCAGCTCTTGTTCAATAATGCTTCTTTAGGTAGAGTTGTTTAAGGCTCCATATGCACCAACATTAATAATTGACATTAAGACTTGAATCTTACATGGAGGTAGGCTGGATAGTGGATTAGTTCATTGAGTGACCAATTGTTTTGTTTTGGGGGGACTATTGGGTTTCCCAGGATGTGGGACTTCCAGTGAGTCCAAGGCAAATTAGGATGGTTGCCCTGCCTAAAGATGACATTTTGACATAATCTATCCTAGTATTCAGAGTGAATAAGTAATATGACTGGCCACATGAACTTAAGAAAATAATATTTTGTATTTTATTGTATCTCCTTTGTTAGAGCCAGTAACCTATAAAAGCAAATTGTCAGTAAATGATCATGGAGCTATTCTAAGCCACAAGTTATATGTGGCTAGCTCAAAAATCATCAAGAAATTGTAAAATGTATTTCTACCAACTGAATTATTGCCTATGATAATGCAATTCTTAGTATTTTACTAGACCAGTAAAACTCTGAAAAGAACCAAGCTGTGGTCTACAAATCCATAATCTACCAACAGTTTGAAAATTAAAAATTAATTGTTCTTAGGAGTATAAAAAATCCTATTACTTTATTTTAGCATATTCTCGACCCAATCTACTAAAACAAATATAAAATACATGGTCTGGACTTTTGCAAGATTTTCTAATGAATAACTATTTTAAATTTTTCAGTTATAATTATAATCTAACAGCATATTAAAAATAATACATATTTAAAGTTAGAAAAATATAATCAATGAATATCCTAGATGTTTGCTAAAACGCAGATTATTTGATATGGTCCAAAGTATTTGTATTGTGAGATGGCTTTTAGCGTTGTCTTTCATTTGACTAAGGCTGTTTATTGTATCTGGATTATGATATCTTCTGGGAGAGTTACTAGTTTATGGGGTATATTTATGTTAAGAACCCATAGTTTCAAGATACATTTGAATAAAGAAATGCAAAAATTTCATTGCTAGGACAACAAAATGCACAGATGTAGGGAGATCTCAGCAACATGCAAACTTCCTTTTATGACAGTAATAGAATTTTTAAAAATCTGGGTCATCTTATTGCTCTGGATACTGCCTTAGGAAAACCAAAGTTGAAGCCTCTTAATGACCATTGCTTCTGTTCAAGATTTGCTTCTTTATCATCATCTATATTTTTACATTTCTGAAGTTACATTAGTGAAAATAGGTCATATATGTGCTTGATTACCTTAGGAAATGACAGAACACTGAAATGAAGAATCTGTTGAATATCAACAACCACAACCTTGCAAGTTTCTTTTATTTCCTAATAAACCATTATCAATTTCATAAAAAAATTTTGTATTTATGTTAAACATTTGTTCTCCTAATAGGTTAGATATAAATATACCTAGAATATGAGTCATTTCTATAGATTTTAGTGGGAAATACTAATATCTAACATATGCAGTGACAAAAGTCATCCATAAAATGATCATGAACTTATTTCAAGATTAATCATCCATGATTGAAGCTATACCCTGTAGGCAGAACAATGCTGTCCCCAAAAGATGCCCATGTGTTATTATTTTTGAAAACAAAAATGTTTTCTTCATTTTTAAGAAGGTGAAAAATAAGTTTAAAGAAGCTAACTATTAGTAACATCATAAAAGATTTCAGAACCAAAATTTAAACCTTATACTTTTGAATGTTAAAACTTATGCAAAAGAGTTACAGGGAACATCTTATTCTCTATATCTACAATATTCTAATAACATTTGTTGTGTTCCATTATTGGCTGTAGTAGTAAACACTGTTGTTCAGATAACCTGGATTATTATCTATGATAAAAAAATTATTAAAGCACCCATATTTCCAATATTTTAGAGCATGAAAGGTGAAAAGTCCAATGTTTTTTCTTCCATTTCACATATTAGCTTTGCCCTCACTGAAAAAGAAACTCGGGAAAAAAAATCCAAGAATAATGCACAAGTTCACTGACTTATCATTTATGTCCCTGCTGTAATCTTTTGACGATGCTTTTAAAAATCCATGATGTATTACAGGAGTGATATCTGTCTCTCCCTAAAATTTCATCTTACCTTCTTCCTTTAGAGTTGCATTCTTTGTATTTCCCCAAAGCTAAGAATACAAGGCCATAAATGCTCTCAATAGAGTCACTTCTTTAATTTGAGTTCCCAATGAGGAATAGGCTTTTTAACATATCTGACTCATTTTCTTGCTTTGATTTAGCATATATTATAAACTTATGTCTGAAATTTTAAGGAAAAGCAATCCTAAATGCAAAGTCCACATTCAGTAATTTGGGAGTATTATAGACTGAATTGTGTCTTTCCCTCCAAATTCATATCCTGAATCCTGTCTGTGTGACTGTATTTGGAGACAGGGCTTTTACAGAGAGGTAACCAAGGGTAAATGAGGTCCTAAGGATGAGACTCTAATCAAATATGGCTAGTGTCCATGTTTGGGACACTAGAGGAAGGGACACTAGAGCTTTCTCTCTTTCCTTCCATGAATGCACAGAGGAAAGGTTATATGAAGACACAGCAAGAAAGCAGCCATCCACAAGCCAAGAAGAGAGCCTTCACCAGAAACCAACCCTGATGGCACCTTGTAAACTTGTGGGCTCTAGACCTATGAGAATATAAATTTCACTCAGTCTGTGGTGCTCTGCTATGGCAGCCCAAGCTGACTAACATAGGACATCATCATACGTATACCATCTATTTTCACAAACCTAAATAGTCCTTAAAAACTGTTATTGATGGTTAACTAGCACATCTAGATTCTAATAAATGATTCTCTTGATTATCTAGATGCTATGAAGATCATCTAAACACAAGAGGCTAGAGAAATTAATATAGCTAAGGAAAATGGCTGATGTTAGCACTAAGGTGCAGGTTACGGCAAAATCTTTGCTGCTACTTCCTCTTGCACTTACACTGGCTGTCTATGACCATAGGTGTAGCATATCACAAGAGAAATTGTTTTTGTATTTTGTTTCATGCCCACAGCTATCAAAATTTATATAACTAAGATATTTTCTTTTTCATAAGGCTTAAGTAAGTTAGTTAAATTCTTCTAAACATGAAGAGAACTATCATGAATAGATAACAGTATACCAAAGGTTTTATACTGAAATTAACAACAATTGCTGGACATTTATATTATAACTTTCCTAAGAGCTATATAAAATAATAAAAAGAGATAATAGTTGCCTAACATAGAAACAAAGACATTTCTTGACCTCTATCTTTTTCCATGAAAATTTATTGAGACAAAAAGAAAAAAAAAAAGAGTAGAAGAGAAAGGAAAAAAAATTGAAGAATAAGTGAGAGAGGGAGGGAGGAGAAAGATATGTATTTTCCCTCTATTTCTATAGCCAGTAATACTTTTATGGCTTGGTTCCTTGAATTAAATCCCATTTAAAGATGATATCTTAATTAGATAATGTTTATAAATGCTAAGGTAGAGCAGACTAAATCAAGGGACTTATATAATTAGGCCAAATGAGCCACACCTATCCCTTTTTTATACACTTCATCATAACCTCTCAAGCAGGTAAAAAATATGTTTTTCATCCTAATATAGGTAATCTACTTAATTCTTATTTGCCTTTGAAGTTGTGAGACATCAAGTCATAAGTGCTTGAAATTCATTAAAATAAATAAAACTTGTTTTATCATAATTTCTATGTGTCCTAGTGTTGGTAACACACATAATATGAGAAATTTAAAATAATTTATACTCAGTTATCCTAATTATGATAATTTCAAAATACACCTATATTACCATCTAAACTTATAAATTTTAACAGGCTTATTTTAATAAACTATGAGAAATACAGCTACATTAAGAATTTACCAATCAAGGGAGTATATATTCATGGCAATTTGAATTTATGCTCCCAGGTTAAATATATATATAAATTTTAAAAATAATTTACCGATCAAGAGGTAAGCCCCCTTTTCATCCAAATATGAGTAGGGAAACAACCAAAACAACTTCTAGACCCTCCTAAGCACTGTGTCAATTGGTCAGGGTGCATGACAATAAATAAATAAATAAGTCACTTTATCTTTTATAAAATTCTATGAACTGTCTTGATAAATTTTAAGACAGCTAGATTAGGTGTGATACATAATGACACTTCTGTGGCAGGAGAGATTTTCATAGCATGCCAAACAAGAAATGGGAGTCAACAAATTAATTAACACTTTCCCCGGCTGATATACAATTATGAGTTCCACCACAATGCTATTTCACAGTAGGAAAGTTAAGAAACCACATCACTGGAATTCTACAGATGACATTGACTTTATCATGACACCTAGACAGTGCCTTTCGAAGCAGTTCTAGAAAATTAATTTCTATTCACAAAATGGAATGGGCTCATGGAAACAGTAGGATAACAAAGACTACATATTATTATCATCCAAAGTAATTATTTAAACTTGTTTAAAGTGTATACATTGCCTGGCCATCTGCCAGAAAGTCTAATTCAGCAGGTATGGGATGGAGCCAGAAAACTTACTCCATGGTGTAACTGTTCTGCAGTAAGAACTTCTTAGAAATTTTTACTTCTAGTATACATTGTTTCCATCTTTACATCCTGTATCATTTGGACATTGTGCAAATCAGGTCCATAGACTGACTGCAATTAAAAAGTTGATGTGATTGTGGAGATGTTCCAGTGGCATTCTGTCTCTACCAAAAGTACATTGATTAGCCAATTATTTGACATTCGTTGAAAGAATAATTTCTAAAGTAAAGTAAGACTTTTATAAACATATTGGTTTACAGAGAAGATTAACCAAACATATTACAATATGTATAATTTTCTTCTCTCAATAAGGTACACATTTTCCTTGACATTTTGCAGACCAACAGTTTAAAATACAGTAATTTTACGTACATCACTTAGAGATTCAAAACAGTAAGAATCATTAGGAGCAACTGACTTTCACATTGATTATAGCAATGGTAACTTATGTTCCTCTTCCACTATTAAAAGAGCAATGAAATATCTTGCATGCAATTATTTGTAGTTTACAGACTTATTTGCATGAGGATGTTCTAAGCTTAATTTATACCCTGTGTACTTTGAAAGCTACCTCATTTATTTCACCTATTTGAGATTCACAAACCCTTCCAACTATGAGCACCACCAGATGGAAAAATTTCTGAAGTGAACACAGTTTGAATGTGTAAAGTATGAGACATATGACATGTCTGATTACAGTTACTGAAGAGTTGAATAGGTACTAGCTTATATTTTTAAACTCAATTACTTACCATAATTCTAATACTCATTTTGCAGTGAACATCAATCAAAAATTTTGTGAGATAATTTATAAAGGTGAATAATAGGTTTTTATGTTTGCCCAGTCTAGATACATATTAGCTGAAAAATAAAAAATGCAACATAAAGCTGAAAGGTTAAATAAAGTATCTCTAGTACAGCACTCCTGTGCCCTCCATAGAACAGGTATTCAAAGACTGTTTTCCAAGCCAAAATTTTTTTTTAATAATCACAGAAATAAAGTCATTCAGTTACTTTAAAAGATCTCAGGAATTCTATCACTTTTCCTGGTAATCTTCCCCTTTTGGCTTTAAGGTATGAAGTCCTTATTTATTCCTAACAAAACACTCTGGCTGAGATTTAAGTTCATTTTCTCCATCTCTGTGAAAACTAAGAAGAGCTGTCAGTCTCCTATTTAGAATAACTCTTCAAACACTGGAGTCAATCTAGTCCCCATTCCTTATGAGCTGTGGGACCTTGGAAAATGATAAAAATCACATCTATAACATAAAAATATTAAATATAATTTTATTGGTTATCTTTGTCTTTACAGAATTTTTGCATAAGTCAATTTAGTTCATTCTCAAAACAATCCAGTGAGGATGCTTTAATTGCTGCAGGACAGTTCATTATGTGTCAGATGATAGAAAAAGACATGACAAGAAAAATCTACCTGTTTATGTTCCTACAGTTATGAAAATAAACTGAGACAAAAAACACTAAAGATTTTAAAAATTAATAAGGCACTGCTAAAGTGCAAAGTGGTAACTTAAGTAATAATATATACTAGTGTTTTTTTCTTCCTCATTCCACAGTAATTCTTTTATTCATCCCATAGGCCATACTTTCATTTTATTTTTAATTTTCTCTGTATCTATATATTTCAAAAAAAAATTAAGCTAAGAAAAACAAAATTAGTTATAAGGCACAATACATTTCATGCCATGAAGAATAACATAATTATAACCAGTTCTTATATGTTAACCTGTTTATTCTTGTTTCTCAATATCCAATTTCCCCTTTTTTAAGTCAGATGAGATTAACTTTTACAAGTGCTAAGTCCACTAAGATTTTATATTTCTATTTTTTTCTGCAACATAATTTCCATCACTTTTTTTTTTTTTTGAGACAGTCTCTCACTGTCACCCAGGCTGGAGTGCAGTGGCGCTATCTCAGCTCACTGCAACCTCCGCCTCCTGAGTTCACGCCATTTTCCTGCCTCAGCCTCCCAAGCAGCTGGGACTACAGTCGCCTGCCACCACGCCCGGCTAATGTTTTGTATTTTGAGACGAGGTTTCACTGTGTTAGCCAGGATGGTCTCAATCTCCTGACCTCGTGATCGGCCAACCTCGGCCTCCCAAAGTGCTGGGATTACAGGAGTGAGCCACCACGCCCAGCCTCCATCAACTATTTCTTATGATTATTGATAAAGTTTAATTTTCTCTCATTGCTCTTGTACTTTAATGACTTTTAACTATATGAAATAGAGCATTCTCTAGTTTTTTTTTTAAGTTTTTTTTTCTTTTATTATTATACTTTAAGTTTTAGGGTACATGTGCACAATGTGCAGGTTAGTTACATATGTATACATGTGCCATGCTGGTGCGCTGCACCCACTAACTTGTCATCTAGCATTAGGTATATCTCCCAATGCTATCCCTCCCCCCTCCCCCCACCCCACAACAGTCCCCAGAGTGTGATGTTCCCCTTCCTGTGTCCATGTGATCTCATTGTTCAATTCCCACCTATGAGTGAGAATATGCGGTGTTTGGTTTTTTGTTCTTGCGATAGTTTACTGAGAATGATGATTTCCAATTTCATCCATGTCCCTACAAAGGACATGAACTCATCATGTTTTATGGCTGCATAGTATTCCATGGTGTATATGTGCCACATTTTCTTAATCCCGTCTATCATTGTTGGACATTTGGGTTGGTTCCAAGTCTTTGCTATTGTGAATAATGCCGCAATAAACATACGTGTGCATGTGTCTTTATAGCAGCATGATTTATAGTCCTTTGGGTATATACCCAGTAATGGGATGGCTGGGTCAAATGGTATTTCTAGTTCTAGATCCCTGAGGAATCGCCACACTGACTTCCACAATGGTTGAACTAGTTTACAGTCCCACCAACAGTGTAAAAGTGTTCCTATTTCTCCACATCCTCTCCAGCACCTGTTGTTTCCTGACTTTTTAATGATTGCCATTCTAACTGGTGTGAGATGGTATCTCATTGTGGTTTTGATTTGCATTTCTCTGATGGCCAGTGATGATGAGCACTTTTTCATGTGTTTTTTGGCTGCATACATGTCTTCTTTTGAGAAGTGTCTGTTCATGTCCTTCACCCACTTTTTGATGGGGTTGTTTGTTTTTTTCTTGTAAATTGGTTTAAGTTCTTTGTAGATTCTGGATATTAGCCCTTTTTCAGATGAGTAGGTTGCAAAAATTTTCTCCCATTTTGTAGGTTGCCTGTTCACTCTGATGGTAGTTTCTTTTGCTGTGCAGAAGCTCTTTAGTTTAATTGGATCCCATTTGTCAATTTTGGCTTTTGTTGCCATTGTTTTTGGTGTTTTAGACATGAAGTCCTTGCCCATGCCTATGTCCTGAATGGTAATGCCTAGGTTTTCTTCTAGGGTTTTTATGGTTTTAGGTCTAACATTTAAGTCTTTAATCCATCTTGAATTGATTTTTGTATAAGGTGTAAGGAAGGGATCCAGTTTCAGCTTTCTACTTATGGCTAGCCAATTTTCCCAGCACCATTTATTAAATAGGGAATCCTTTCCCCATTGCTTGTTTTTCGAGCATTCTCTAATTTAAGACAATTTAAATCTTAGTCAAAATCAGTGTTCCTACCATTGCTGAACCATAGGAGGGTCCCAATAAGTTTCTGATGAATAGAAAAATAAATGTATAAAACAATGAACATTTTGAAATCTTGGCAACTCGATGGAACATATGTTGATGAACCAATGCCATAGTTGACTTTTTAAAATATATTTTACAATAAAGTCCTAGGTTTAATCTTTTTACCAACTGAGTTAGTTGGATTTGCTGACCAGCTCTTTGTTGGAAGAACTAATAAAGTGTGTTCCACATGCTTTATACGTATCCACTCATTAATTCTTTCTACAACTTCATGAGTTTATGAGGAAATCAGGCAAAGAAGAGTGAGATGACTTGCTCAACAAGGTGCAAAAGCTAGTAAGTGGCACAAGCAGAGTCTAGACCCAGACACAAAAAAAGCCCACACTTTTAGAGATTTTTGTTAATGGGAAAAGGGTCTTTAAAAATCTTTAGTCTAATATAGTTACTTAAAAGTAAAAATTTATATACCTAATGTAAATGACGAGTTAATGGGTGCAGCACACCAACATGGCCCATGTATACATATGTAACAAACCTGCACGTTGTGCACATGTACCCTAGAACTTAAAATATAATAAAATATATATAAATATAAAAGTAAAAATTTATATTGACATGAAAAATTGGAGTTTCTCAAAACCAGTTCAAATTTTAATTTATTAAAGTGATTATGCACATTCATACAAAATATGTTTTTCTCATATACCTTCTCTTTGCTCTTTCATTTATCAATTTCTTCTAAATATGTGTACCGTTATTCTGGGGTCTATATTATTGAACAAAGGCTAACTTAAGTTTCAATCCTATTAATGTTTTAACATTTTCTACAAAAATATTGTTCTAAAAACATCTATCTGAAATTATCTATTAGTTTTCTTGACTTGACACAAAGTAAAAGAAAGTTTCTTTTACTTAACTTTGAAAGCTCAAAACTCATTTAGCAACTTCAATCACGAATTTTTATATGAAGAATCTAGTATTTCTCAAGAATATTTTTGAACAGGATATATGCTCGTTAGTGACATTTTAGAATGCAATACTTTAAAGAGCTATAATTTTGTATGTTATACACGTAAACATATTACATGGAGTATATTACAATGACATTTTACTGTGTCCATGTATGAAGCTTTTCAGATATCCCAGGATTTTCTGGGAATGAAGGTGCTTATTCCTACATACACCATAGAAATCATTTGGTCTTTAAAAAAGTTAAAGAGAGTTTTTAAACATTAGTTGTAGATAAGATACATGTAACATACAGAGATAATTCCATACCTGTTTTATTGGACAGTCTAAATGACACCATCTTATCAGGAATATTACATACATTCCTCACTGAAGCAATGCAGCTATAATTAGCATAGTCCTGAGGTCGAAGATTCTTTAGTTTTAAGATCTTTGTTTCACCCTGAAAATGTACACAAAAAATAAAAGTCATTAGAAAAAGCCAACACAACCAGAATGAATGAAACATCACATCATATTACATTGTATTAAATCATATTATTATCAGAATATGACAGACTGTCTTTTTTTAAGGGAAATGTCCTATCTTTCAAATAAGTTATAAATGAACTAACTTTAAAATAACACTGCATTTTAAAATAATACTGTAATATTAAGTATGCCTGGACATGAAAACTAACAGACTATAATGAAAATTCATAACATTTTCTTTGCAAACTAGCTTCCTCAGGGGAAAAGTCTATTTCTGGTGGTAGTTATGCAAATTATTATGCAAAGATCAGAGCAATGTACTTAATAATGGAGTGCATTCAACAAACACTGCAATCTATTCAGACATCAATGTGAGAAGACAAAAGAAAAGAATCTGAAGAAGAGCCAACAAATGAAACACGGTTGTTAGAACAAAGTTAATTACGTAAATCTAATGATAGATAATTACATTTATAAACATAAATATTTTGTATATGGAGCAATGACAGGTGACACATCTAAAACTGAAGGAAAGAAGCATTCATGAGTGTTTCTATATTATTATTGTTCTTGTTATTTCATGTTCAAGAGTTTAAGGGCCAACTCTCCAGGTAAATCTGCACAACTGTAGATAGATGCAAATCAAGCAAGTGGCCAGAAGTATCTAACAAACTCTTGATGAACCAAGAAAGACTTTGTAAAAACATTGGATTGAAATTGTTGAAAGGAAAAAGAACAAACAACAAAACGTAGTCTCCTGCCCAATTCAAATTAGGTCCCCTGGGCTTTCTTTGCCTTCTAAAGTCATTAATGCATCATCTCAAAATAGTTCTTCTTGTAAATAACTTACTTATTTTGATGGCAAAACAGTGTCTCAATGATTTTATAGTATTAGGGATACTATAAAAATTCAAAATGTTTATTTTTTCCAGATAACGTGTGTATGGAACAATGTGTTTCATCACTTCACCTGGGTAACATTTGTCGAGTTCTAAAACTTGCAATACTTTCATATGTTATAGAGGAGGACTGGAATACTTAGTGACTTACTACATAAAAACACTGCTGTTCATTTGCAAGAAAGCTTACCCAGACATAGGCACACAGTTTTGCAAATCTGTCAAATGAATCTCTATTCTAGTGTGCATGGAATTGTGGCCATAAGTATTTTCATTCACTGTCCAATTTCAGTCTTAAATCAGTCACCCCTTTAGCATTTTCCTCAGTGGTAAAAAAAAAAAAAAAAAAAACTACCTTTCAATTTTTGTTTAGAAGAAACACTGAATTTTTAACTTACAAGAAAATATAAATATATCCGATACAAGTGTACACAGAAGTCTATATGTTTCTAGAGTTTATATATAAAACTATTCTCTTGTGTTACAGAATTCCCATACATGATATAAAATGCCTAGAAAGTGGGCTTAGCTAGAAAGAACAGTTGAAAGAAAATGATATGCTAGAATTAGTCAACTCAGATAATTTTTAAATAAAGTGATACATCTTACCTCTCCTATCTTTGTCACACTTATTGCTCAAATTTCTTTGCTTTTCTTTCTCCTCTCAATACGACTAGTGTTATTCCTTGGAATTCTACTTGTTCTATAGTTAACCTCACTTTATGACATTTCATTAGGTGGCATTATCCTTGCTGATGAATTTCTACTACAAGCTCTATTTTCTTGCCCCACTCCCAAGTCTAAGCCCCATTTCCAGAATTCTCCCTTAAGTTTCAGATACACATAACAAATGTTTGTCAATATGTCCATTCTGATACTTCAGACACATCTGAACTCAACATATCCTAAATTGAACTTCAAATATATTCCTTTAAACCTACTCCTCCTTCTGTAATAATGGGAATTTACACCCAATTATAACTTCTTATTCATACATTCAGTATCTCTGTCTCTCAGCTAGATCCTTTTATTGATCTTTACTCATGTTCAATCCCAATTATTCTTTGTATCTATTTTTAATCATAATGCTCTAAACCCTACAATCAACTAAAAAACTCATGATTGTACTTAGTATAGCTTAAGAATGCAAGCAAGCCACAATGATTTACACTTTAACCGATATTTTTTTCAGCTTTATTGAAGTATAATGGACAAAATAATTGTATACATTTAAGGTATACAACTGTGCTTTGATATACATTGTAAAATAATCATCACAATCGAGCTAATTAACATATACATAACCTCACATAATTATTTTTATTCACTTGTTAAATACATGAAATCTAATTATGCCATCTCCTTGCCAGACTTCTCCCTTTGCCAGTAAGTCCCCAGAGAGTAGAGATTATGTCTGTCTTGCTCTCAGCATTATATTCTGGGCACGTGACACAGGGCTTAGCA
This sequence comes from Gorilla gorilla gorilla, assembly GCF_029281585.2. NCBI lineage: Eukaryota > Metazoa > Chordata > Mammalia > Primates > Hominidae > Gorilla > Gorilla gorilla. The sequence goes on from NC_073239.2 coordinate 64,090,501, forward strand.
GAGAGGAGACAATTTTTAAGTTAATACTTTTTCAGTTAATAGTACTGTAACTACCCAAGATTTGCTTTATATATATTTATTTCTCCAGAATTTACTATTTGTTTGGCACTGGTATAAACTCAATATAATTAAATGAGTAAAATATAATCAGAGCTTAAATACACTTAAGAGAAAAATTCCCTTACATTATTACACATAATCAATAGATATTTGTGCATATTGTAAAAAAGAAAGTGGGTCTGTTACTCTAGTAATGATTTATCTAGATTACGCTTTCAGGTTTGGAAGGAAATTTGAACTGAAGACAAATTATCAGGACAAAACTCAAGACAAAACTTGAGCCATATCAAAAGAAATAAAACTTAAATGAAAATCAGTAGAATTACAACTGAAAAAACACATGGATATAGATATTGATGATATATAGGTACAGATACATGCAGTTACATATATATGATAATATAATGAAACAATAATATATAATACATGCAATTACATATTTATGTGTGTATATATACACACTCACACTATATATATATATATATATATATCGCACATAATTACTCCAAAAATAACTAACCTCTAATCATTCTGAAAGATTTATTGCATGTAGTCAATATTCTAAAAGCAACCACGGAGTGATAATGATTCTCAGATATAAACAAATAATGAACATTGTCATTTAGATGTATATTTAATAATAAAGTCTCTTTACTCACATAGAGTTAATTATACTCTGTCAGTACTTCTTGTTTCTGTTTCCACTGACAAATTCTGTTTCAGTTTGCATTTTCTGAATAATACTTTTCCAACATTCCACTGAAATAGTACCTAGTAATTTCATTAATGATGATGATCTCTTGTTAAAATTTAATAAACCTTTCTTTTGTATGCTTCCATACTTCTCTGCTTATTTCTAACACTTTAGATTACCTTTACTACCGTGACAGCCCCTCATATATAGGCAATTAATTACAGATATAATAATTTAGTCATTTCTTGGTTGTTTTACCATTGAATATTCTAGTTATTGAAGTCTGCAACCTTTTACTAATATATTCCTAGTGAAATCTGATCCATTATCATGGTTCCAATGAGCACTTATGTATAGATAACTGACAAATCTCTAGACAAAAAGAAAAAAAGCAAACTTACTAAAAATCACCAATAGTATTATAATTAATAAATTCTAGATTATCCTAATTTTTCTTGTCCTTGGAGTTGCAATGTTTGCTAGCATACATTATAGGACATACTTAAAATTTGGTCTATCCCACTCAACATTTTCCCCAAGAAGAAATGTAGTCTCTTATCCTTTTGGATCACTTAAGATAATCTATGCTGCATTTCTAATTCTCTTTTCTTTTTTTTTCAGGGGATGGGCGGGGTCAAGGTTTAAGGTCTAGAAAACCTTAAATTGTTCCCCTTCACTGAAAGGTCATTTCAAAAACCCTTAGTTTGTCATTTGAGACTCTATGCAGTCTAAGCAAAACACTTTCTCCTTATTCCTCACACAAACTCTTCATTCTCATCAAATTAGTTATGTCACTATCTTGAGGTATCTCTTTATGATTTCCTAATGCTCCCCATTCCTTGCTATGAGTCATTTTTTGTTCCTATCTGAACTGATGTGTACTTCAAAAAATATATTGTGACTGGAGTGCAGTGCAACAAAGAGCATAAAATGAGATAAGATTTCAAAGCTTGGAAAAGGTCATATTAGAGGGGCTATGATCGCAGATTTGTATTTATTCTAAAGTTATTTATTCTGTGTTTAACGCTACTAATCTCCTCTTTCTAAATTTTTTACCAAGGCTTGCTTTCTCCTCTTGGAAGATACGTTAAACTTGATTTCCACCAACCCTAATTCTCCATTTCACCAAACAACTCTACTCTACAGTGTTTTTGAATTTTATCTGACAGCCATTATTTCAAGAAAGTGTTTTCTCTTTTTTTTTTTGAGACATAGTTTAGCTCTGTCACCCAGGCTGGAGTGCAGTGGCGCAACCTCGGCTCGCTGAAACTCTGCCTCCAGGTTCAAGCGATTCCCATGCTTCAGCCTCCCAAGTAGCTGGGATTATAGGTGCATGCCATCACACTGGGATAATTTTTATATTTTTAGTAGAGATGGGATTTCACCATATTGACCAGGCTGGTCTGGAACTCCTGGCCTCAAGTGATCTGCCTGCCTTGGCCTCCCAAAGTGCTGGGATTACAGGCATGAGCCACTGCACCAGCCTCAATATGAAGAGATTTCAACCTAAAAGCTCTTACTTCTGATCCATCCTCTAAAAGTGTATTCTTCCTATATGTATTCTCCTTTACTTTTTGAGTTAATGCTTTTGTCTATTTATATCAATCACATTTGTGTATATATTTATATATGTTTTTATCATTTACATTATGTCTATGTATTGATCCTGCCTTTCCATTTAATGAGATCACTTCAAATTCTCTTCCCTACCATTTGGGCAGTGTTTTGCATGTTGTCAACTCAGAAAAGATTGCTGACTAGATAGGAATAGAGCCAGCTCATCATATTGCACACAGTAAGTTTTTAGTAAGCTTCCTGAACCATGTTGACTCTAATGGTAGTAATAGGAACTTTAAAAATCTTTACATTAGGGTAGCCTGCAAGATAGATTTATGAAGCTGCATTTGGGGCCACCCATAGCAGAGCTGAACAGTCAATTATGGAAAAGAGAACGTAAAAGAAAGGTAAGCCGCAAGGGAAATATATACAATAATCAATTACAGAGAATCAACATCAATGCAGCTCTGGCCATTAAAATGCAGAGGTGGCTTTTGTAAAGGATGCACCCTTAAAATATTTTGTATACCTGAATTTTTGTGGTCAGGGACACTGCTGGTATTTATGTTATCTAAAGGTAAAAAATATGAATTTGGTGGTAATATTGATATTACAAAAGAGAATTTGTGCTACTCTTTGAGATGATTTCTATTCTTTAAAGACCTACAAGTATGGCCCTATAAATACAATGGTATGCACATCCATATCCTAGTTAATTCTTATTCGGAACACAGCAACAAAATGGGCATATGAGAAGGTGCTATAGTTTGGATGTTTGTCCCTAATCTTCATGTTGAAATTTAATCCCAATGTTGGAGGTAGGGCCTAATGAAAGGTATCTGGGTCATGCAGGCAGACCCCTCATGAATAGATTAATGTCCTGAGGGGGGCTGTGAGTGAGTTCTAACTCTATTAATTTCCTTGAGAGCTGGTTGTTAAAAAAAAATCTGATACCTTCCCCTCTCTCTCTTGCTTCCTCTCTCATCATGTGATCTCTGCACATACCAGCTCCCCTTTGCCTTTTGCCATGAGTGAAAGCAGCATGAAGCCCGCACCAGACGCAGATGCCACATCATGCTTCCTGTACAGTCTGAAAAACTGAGAACCAAATAAATCTCTTTTCTTTATACATTACCTAATCTCAGGTGTTCCTTTATGGCAACACAAAACACAGAACACAATAACAAAACGGACTGTAAAGAATAGACAAAAAAGAAAGAAAAGCCTCTAGATGCATGATTTCCCAATGGTTCAGCTATCATGGGATTGGAGAGTTGTTCTGGGTGAGTTAAAATGATTTCCTGCAGTCAGAAAACAAGATACCAAGATATGTGAACCTAGAGGGCCCAGGTAACATGGTCTCTAAGTTAATATGTAAGATTAATGTATATACCATGCCAGTGGGAGAGTGGGTAATACAGATGAAGTCTGTTAATGGAATATTGTTTAAAATAACAGAATTATGGAAAATTTTGAGCCTTACCTTCTTAATTCATGACAGTCAGCATATAATAAAAATATTTTAAAACAATACAGCAAAATGTATAAGAAAGCAGAGAATATGTGCACACACAGATTAATGCTATCAAATGGCATATATGTATACCTGTGATAATGAGTATAATTTAGGCTTTACTATTTATAACTACTTTAACATTAATTTTATTTTGTTGATCATTTTAATTTGATACTTTGGGTGTTGGGAGGCTTTTTGCAAGTGAATTTTCATGATTTGTAAAAAGGAATTTTGAGTTGATTATTGTCTAATTGTATAATTAGTCTAATTAGACTAATTATAACTAATTAGGTAATTGATGTAAATATGTTCAGTCTTGTAATTAGATGGTATAATTACAATACACAAGATGATGTCATGAACATCTTTACAAAAGTTCTAGACAAATGGAAAGTGAATTTTCAATTTGTAAGATTTAAGCAATTGTTTAACATTTCTTAAACAATTACAAAATTATCTGCAATACATATATTTAACTTTTGACATTATTTTTTAACAAAAGAAATAAAAGGAAGACATACAATGTATATTAGTTAGTGGCCCTTACCAATGCTGACATTGCTGTAATGAAGCAGCCTCAAGCAGTATTTCCATATTACTTATAAAATAAACTAGAACTTTAAAAAAATTATATTCATTCATTTTGATACTTAGATATCAGTAAAAACTAAAGTCTGCCAATTTAGATTCATTTTATGAAGCTCTAATGACTAATTTATTACAAATTTATAAATGGAAAATGATATATGCTAGCCTATGTCTTTTAGTAGTAAGTGAGTGGAAGGACGAAAAGCATAATTATTCCTCTTAGAAATACTGCATTATGTGCTTATGAATTCATATCAGCTTTAGGAACACATACCAATTTTTTTCTGGAAACGTTGTCTATAAAAAGGTATAAACAAGATTTTTGTCACTCAACAGAATTCAGGAATAAATATTCAATTCAAATTGCTATAGTTATTAACATATTATGAATGGGTATACAAAATAGATATATCTCATCTTAGAAATTCTATTTTATTAAAAACAAGACATTATTATTAAATAACATTATTATTGAAAACATATCTTCAAAAGAAGTTTCATTTTCTAACATTAAAACTTAAGTAGACATATGATCTATTATCTGAACCCTTCCACCATATATTCCCAGTATGCCTTCCCAGCTTCACAGTTCCCTGTTCTCCACACATACTAACTATTGTTCTAACTAACCAGAGATACAGATACTCTTTGGAGACATTGTCTTTCTTCTGCATTACTTGCACGTGTTACGTCTCCACCTTGAGTGCTCCCTCCATAGCAGTGTTGTGTAGCTCTATTTAGACAATGATTTTTATTTTATATCATAATTATTGATCACCTTAAGTTTTCCTTTATATATCAACAAACATTAGAGGAGGAGCCTTGCCTAGTGACCTCTGTGTCTCTGGAAAAGGTACGCCCATATCTTGAATATACTAGATCTTATTTTAACTGAATCTTATTTACATCATGAAGCCACAAAGGACAATGACTATCAACCTAAGGAGATAAATTTAAAAATTAAAATATTATTGAAGTGCTCCAATACAAACAATAGTAACATAAAAGTTTTTTTCATTATAGAGTACACATGGCAGTATGGGAAACAGTAGTTCAAGAAATCAATAACATCTAAGAAGTATATATGTATACGTTTATATAAGGTTATATATACATATATACACACAAACATATATATGTATATATACACGTATATATATATATGGAGAGAGAGAGAGGCATAAAAACACTAGCACAATAAGCAAAAGATAAAGTAAAGAGGAAAAGAGTAACCCAATATGGAAGTATAAAAAGGAAGGAATGAGACATCATATCAGCTTTTCATAGATGGCTTCTCTGAGATGATGAGTCCTCAGTGTTAAGAAGGCCTCTGCCGTATTATCAAACTAAAGAATACCTAGAAATAAATTTAACCAAGGAGGGGAAAGATGGATACAATTCAAACCATCAAACATGGACGAGAAAAACTGAAGAGGATACAATTAAATTGGAAGATATCACAGGATTGGAAGAATTAACATTGTTAAAATGTCTGTGCTATCCAAAGTGATCCACAGATTGAATCCAATCTTGTCAAAATACCAATGAAATTCTTCACAGATATTGGAAAACACAATCCAAAATTTCTACAAAACCACAAAAGATCCCAAACAGCCAAAGCAATTTTGAGCAAAAACAACAAAGTTGGCATCATACTATCTGACTTCAAAATATTCTACAATACTATAGTAACCAAAACAGCATAGTACTGACATAAAAATAGACATATAGACCAATGGAATGGAATAGACAGCACATAACCAAATCAACACACTTACAGCCAATGAATTTTCAACAAAAGTGCTAAAATCTCACATTAGGGAATGGACAATGTGTCTTCAGTAGATAGTGCTGGGAAGCTTGAATATTCACATGCAGAAAAGTAAAGCTAGACTTCTATCTCTCTGCATATACAAACATCAACTCAAAATGAACTCAAGACTTAAATGTAAGACCTGAGATAACACAACTACTAGAAGAAAACATAGGAGAAATGCTTCATGACATTGGTCTGGGGACTGGCAACTGAAACAGAAATAGAGAAACAGAATTATATTGAACTATAAAGCTTGGGCATAGGAATGGAAACAATCAACACAGTGAAGAAACAACTTACAGAATGGGAGAAAATATTTGCAAACTATGCATTTGATAAGAGGTTAATATCTAGAAAATACATAGAACTCAACTCAATAGCAAAAAAAAAATCTCATTTTAAAATGGGCAAAAGATGTAAATAGACATTACTCAAAAGAATACATACAAATGACCAACAGCTATGTGAAAAAATGCTCAACATCACTAATTATTACGGACATGCAAAACAAAACCACAGTGAGCTATCACCTCCCTCCCATTAGAATGGCTATTATCAAAAGGACAAAAAATAACAAATTCTGGTGTGGATGCAGAGAAAGAGGAACACTTATACACTGTTGGTGGGAATGCAAATTAGTACAGCCATTATGGAAAACAGTATAGAGGTTCCTCAAAAAATTAAAAATAGAGCTATAATATGATCCAGCAATCCTACTGTTGGATAGATCCAAAAGAAATTAAGACAGTATGTTGAGGAGATACCTGCACCTCCATATTTATTACAGGACTATTCACAATAGACAAAATATGGAATAAACCTAAGTGTCCATCAACAGATGAATGGATAAAGAAAATGTGGAATATGTACATAATGGACTACTATTCAGCTATGAAATAATGCATGCAGCTATAAAATAATGAATGTTTATTTTACCTAATATAATGTTCTCCAGATCCACCCACATTGCTGCAAATGATGGGTCTGTCCCAGAGCCAGCAACATGGATGGATCTGGAGGACATTATGTTAAGTAAAATAATTAAGGTACAGAAAGACAAATACTATATTATCTACTCATGTGTGGAATCTAAAGAAGTTGACCTCATAGAATTAGGGAGCACAATAATCATTAGCAGTGGTTAGAGAGAGGGAGGTAGAAGGGAGAATAGAGAGAGATTGGTTAATAGGTGCAAAGTTACACTTTGGAGGAATAAATTCTAGTGTTCTATTGCAGAATAAGTTGACTATTTAACAATATTGTATTGTATGTTTCAATACAGCTAGACGAGAATGTTCTGAATGTTCTCACCATGAAGAAATGATAAATGTATCAGGTAATGGATATGCTAAATACCCTGATTTGATTACGATACAATGTGTAGACATGTATCAAAACATCGCACCATACCAGATAAATATGGACAATTAAATGTATCAATTTTTTAAAAGTTTGATTGTGCTTGTTTAATAAATTTAAAATAAATTCTTAAATACTTTGATAGTATGAAAGATTTTCCAAAATCTGGCCAAGGCCCATGTGTTCATTTCCAAGTGATTAGATCCATTTGCAGGTTAGAAATAGCCATATAGCCGGGCACGGTGGCTCACACCTGTAATCCCAGCACATTGGGAGGCCAAGGCAGGTGGATTGCTTGAGGTCAGGAGCTTGAGATCAGCCTAGCCAACATGGTGAAACCCCACCTCTACTAAAAATACAAAAATTAGCCCAGTGTGGTGGCAAGTGCCTGTAATCCCAGCTACTCAGGAGGCTGAGGCATGAGAAATGCTTAAACCCTGAGGCAGAAGTTGTAGTGAGTGGAGATCATGCCACTGCACTCCAGCCCAGGTGACAGAGCAAGGCTCCATCTCAAAAACAAACAAACAAACAAACAAACAAAAAGAAATAGCCATATAGAGAAAAGATGTTTAGAATTTCCTCATTATCTATAAATGTTATCATGTTTTACAAGATTCTAGAGGAAAACATGTTTTCCAAATCTTAATAATGTCCATATTTTAAAAATAAATTGACAATAGAAAAATAAAATACGTAATAGATGATCATTTATCTGGATAATATTTTAAACTAAAAAAATCATTTTAGTAATAATTGAAGAATGCATTAAAGTATCGTGGAATGTATGGGGGAAAATTCAGTCCTGCCTGCTGGCAGAGAACACTTAGTGTCATAGTGGCCTAAATCAAGAGACGATCAGATTAGAACAGGCTTCATTTCAGTACTATGTTATGGTGAACTGACTAGTAATACATGTGCGATGCTGATTTTCAGAGATTTATATTTTGGTAAGTTAAAACTGTTCTATAGCTTTTAAAACATAAAGAATACATATTTTTATTTACAATCTATTTGCAAAACAGGAATATATATGATGTGTGCAGATGTTATCATATAATCACTGCATTATTCCACAGTTAATGTCTAAATATTGGCAATTATATTAATCTGAAGGAGCTCAGGCCTTAGTTTACCATATAAGGAAATATATTCAATGGTGAAAAATGGGATCCTGAGTAGCTGAGATTACAGGCACGTGCCACCATGCCCAGCTAATTTCTGTATTTTCAGTAGAGATGGGGTTTCACCATGTTGGCCAGGATCATCTCAATCTCTTGACCTCATCTCAGCCTCAGCCTCCCAAAATGCTGAGATTACAGGCATGAGCCACCACGCCTAGCCAATTTATATAATTTTAAAAATTATTTTTCATTGTCACAATACTTTTGAACATTTGTCCAAATTTTTTTTATTTAAAACTTTTTCATTGTTAATTTAGGTTTATGCTTCTTTCATCAAAAAACCTTTATAATAACAGCATGCAAATATTCCCACGAATTTCAATATCTTCCTCAGGACTTATTAATTCCTTACTCTTTGTGTATTACACAAGAATATTTCATATTAGGTTCACTCTATGTAAAATTAATTCAACTTTTATTAAATACATTTTTAATGACTCATTAAATATTTTCATTTTTAGCATAATTAAAGCTCTATTTCTAAACCAAGTCAAAAACAAACATGACTAAAGGAAATTAAAGACATATCTTTCCTAAAACTAAAGCCAAATAAATTTCAAACAGGTTTCTTCATTTTTTTAATAGTAATTCACCATTTGCAAATGGGGAAATCAAAATCTCTCCTTTTGAGAAATACTTTCCACAAAACCCAAATCAGCTAGCAAAATGTATAACTATGTACATTATAGTGAAACATAGGAAAACTTATAGATTAAAAAAAAGTTAGGACATAGTAAGTTAAAAAATGTTTTCAAAAGTTAACATTTTAAATTTAACTAACCACATAAAAATAAGTTGTCCTTTATATTTAAGTTCTCTAATCTTTAAGTCAAGCACACATTGGTTTTTGAAAGGCCAGAATAGAGAAACTATCTTTTCAAATAGCTATGAAATCATGCTGCCTGAATTAGGAAAGTATCCTAGCAGAGTAGGGTGGAAATACTGTACCTTAATTCATACCTGGGTAAAGAATGGTTCATAAATCTCAACTCCTTTATCAGATCCTTGCAGCAAGACCTCCTGGCCACGTCTCCAGCTATACCGAACAGGAGGATTGGAATTGGCAACACACCGGAGGAACACTGTTCTCTCATAGTAAAATTGTTCTTTAGCTTCACCTATACTTTGATGAACAGTTACTACCGGATCATCCAAATCTAGAGGAAATAAAAACAACCAAATGGCAATGTTATGAGATAGATGACTTTTAAAGTATTGTGCTTATATAACCCAACCAAAAATGCATATTCCTCATTGATTGTATTACTTACCACTAGGTACTCTTTTTTTCACTCAGCTTATTGAATTCATTTACAAAGACGTTTCCAATGATAAGAAGTAAAGTATATTAGTATCTCTACTTGTTGATATAGTAAAATTAATCTTGTATATTTCTAACTCTGTCAATAGCCATATAAAACAGAGTTCCATGAGAGAGACAAAAATTTAAAACACTCAAATTCAAGAGCTTTGCCAAAACAATGAACCTCAGTGACAAAAAAAATTAATATCAGGCTGCTTGACTTACTCTTTCTCTTTTTTCTTTTTTTAAAACAGAGTCTTGCTCTGTCAACCAGGCTGAAGTCCAGTGGCGCAATCAGAGCTTACTGCAGCCTCAACCTCCTGAACCCAAGCCATCTCCCTACCTCAGTCTCCTGAGTAGCTGAGACTACAGGCATGTGCTACCATGCCCGGCTAATTTTTTTTTTTTTTTTTTTGTACAGACAGGGACTGGCTATGTTGTCCAGGCTGGTCTTAAACTCCTGGCTTCAAGCGATCCTCCCACCTCAGTCTCCCAAAGTGTTAGATTACAGGCGTGAACTACTATACTAGACCTCTTTGTCTTAATATACTTCTTTTTCCAATTATTTATAACTGATATATTAAAAATAATTTAAAAATTATCTTTACAAATTATTAGAATATGTATAGTACCAAAATATGATCTTGCACAGGACTAAATGTTATCTCAAATTTTATATTCCAGATTATATTTGTTAATTTGAAGAGTGCTAAAAGGCATTATTAAAAGGCACTCCTGTTTCTATTACTGGATATTGGAACTAATTATGTGTCATTTTGCATGTATCCTAAAGAAAGACTGTACAGTAGAGGCTCAGCATTTTCTGAAAAAGGTCAATTCATAAATACCTTGGCCTTTGTGATTCAAATGATTGTTTCAACTACCCATCTCTACCATTGCAGTGTGAAAGCAGCCAAACACAATAGGTAAATTAATAATGAATGTTGCTGAGTTCCAATAAAACTTTATTTATAAGTACAGACACTCCTCAACCAGCTTTGGCTAATGGGCCATAATTTGCCAACCCCTGATCAATGGCATATTCCAGGTTCTTTTCTTAAGCGAAAAATAAATTTTAAAAGTGTACTTCCCTTAAAGCAGCAACCTTTTAGTTCCATGTGCTAGTATAAACTTAGTATATACTTTAAGTATGATGCAAAACCTGCTGTGTTCATTACCACCTTCACCCAGCTTTACCCCTTTTAATTATAACCAAGAAAGGTTACTTAACTTTGGGGTCTTCAATTTCCTTGTCAGCAGGTCGGAATGATAATGATACCATATTATTTAGGCTGTTGAAGGATTAAATGAGATAGTCCATAAAGCCCTGGACACATAGTATTAAGTTGGTGCAAAAGTAATTTCAGTTTTTGACATTACTTTTAATGAATGCTTAATAAAGGTTAGCTATTACTATTATTAATAATAATATTACTATCATTATTGGAGTCTCATTTAAACTCCTCTTGATTCTATGCTGTTTTCTTGTTTTTATTTCACCAATTCATAATACATTCAACTCTTATTATAAATAGGTAAAATGCCACTTGCCCATTGTCCAGACTATCAAATGCTTCTACATGACAAAAACTTTAACAAAGGCCTGGAAATAACCTACAGTATTTATATGGACATAAGAATAGTGAAGTGTGTGAGCATATGCTACCCTGAATATTTAAAATACATTGTTCCTTAGAAAAGATTCTCTCTGATGTATTAACATAATAAAATGCCAACCAAAGTAGTGAAGTAATAGCTACCCTAGAGAATCAAAGTAAAGAACAGAATCCAAAATTTCCCCATTTTTTAAAAAGTTTTTTTTCAAATGTGATTCGCTTGACAGCCCTACTTTGATTCCTAGTTTTGCAACATTCTGAGGGCTTTTTTTCTTCCAACATCAGAATATTTTCACAGCTACCTCAAAGGCCTCTAATTTTAGTAGTGTGAATTTACAGAACAACTGCTGCTTTTTGGTAAAGCTTAAAGGAACTTTCCATTTAAATTCATTCTATTAGCTGTGCAGCGATATATGCTGTCTGGTTTTATTAAGTTCGGATATTTAGGGATACCAGCATCATTATCATAAAATGTTTTGAGATTTTTAAAATCTATCAAATATTCATTAATTTGGTGATTAGCCTTTCATATACATCATATATATTGATTAATTGAATTTAGCCTTAGTGACTTGATAAAAGATACTCTGATTCAACTGTAAACAATTTACTTTTTTTCTTGTTCAAAACATAATCTCTTTAGTCACAGGCTCATTTTTAGAAGTTATGAGCTGTATATGTTGTAAAAATTAAATTCTGAATTCAGAAAGCTCAGGAACAAAACAGAATTTGATGGTAAACAGTGTAACAATGATGACTTCCAAACAGTTAATAGGTTTGTACTTTCCAACACCCATTTCTTGATGTATCCCCAGCTCTTTCTTGTCAGGTGTGGTGTCAACAGACTCAGTCAGGAATAAACCAAACCTGTTCTTCCCTGGTCTGGATGACTTTTGGGTCATTGGTTTTCAAGATTCTAATTTTGTGACAATGGCTTATAGTATTGGCTAGGTTATCTGTTGAATTGACTCATGTTTAGAAATTTCTAAGTGTTTTTTGCATTTCAGATTTAAAAACAACATGCCAAAACAAGATTTGTTTAAGACAAGTGAAATGATAGCACAGCTAAAAATATACAATTTTAAGAGAGATTATATATGTATGTTTGTGTGTGCCCACATGTATGCCCATGTGCAGATATACATACTTATATATATAATAATAATATATAATGTAAGTAATTTATACACACATATCACTTAAATCTATTTTAATATATATTCTTTATATTACTAAATATATATTGAATATTTGTATTTGATTTAGGACAGGTTTCTGAGAAAACAGATTCAGAGATGTGTGCGCAGAAATGGTTCTGGGAAGTATCTTATAGATCAACACATTTGAGAGAGTGAAAGAAGTAGGACTGATCAAGGGGAGGGTTGAACTACAAAAGGTCTCAGTAGCTTTGCAGAACTCTCTGAGCTGTGATATCCCCTCAAAGCTGCCCTGCCCTGAGGCAAAGGGGCTAAGCCTTTATATACCCACCACCTCCCCTATCAACAGGTCATTCAATTTGTGCTACTCCTCGCTAGGAGACATAACCTTGGGAGGGCCTGCTCTGTTTGGCTTATTTCTAGAGAGAGCAATTTTACCTGACAGCAATCATCTGTTAATACTCTCAGCAGCGGGAGGAATGAGTGCTTCAGTTCTGGGGAAGGGATCTAACTGGTGCACTGCAGTATCCAGTCAGATCTACTTGCTAGGTGTGATAAATCTATCTGGGAAAAGCTATTCCAAGACTCTGGTTAGTCTCTTTTTGGGAAAACTTTCAAAAGGAACTATAGTAGGACTATATCCATCATTTCCTTCTACTATTGCCATTCTAGATTCCTCTCACCCTGCGCTAGTACATTTTTTGGTATAGGTAGCTTACCTAGTTGCATTACTAGAATTTTGTCAGATTTGAGCCCTTGATCATAATATCTTCTCAAACCAAGGCTGATGTACTTGTCTGTTTATGACCAAAATTGAACAAGAGAATACCGAGAAATGACTCACTGCATTAACTGGGTATCAAACATATTGTTTCCTGCCTCACTATGTAACAACAGTCCTACCAACAGCCTCATATAGGCTGGTCACTCCCACCAGGATAGTGACTCCTCTTATCTGCTGCTTCCTGACACAGAAGCCTAAAGTTACTGAGTTGATGCTATGGCTTAAAGATTAATGGGACTCTTGCTATGTCACTTAATAGAAGCTTTTTCCCTTTCTGGGAACTGGGACCTCTAAACTGGCAGAGCCCAGAGTTGCGGGAAGGAAAGCAATCCTCCAATAGGTCACTGGATGTGATGATAGTGAGGTCACTTCTTGGTTCTTGGACCTGTGTATTCTATAAGGAGAAAAAGCAGCATATAATAATGGTCATTGATTTAGAATGTAACTGCATCATGGAGGGTAGCACCCACTCCTTACTGAATATTTTCTCTGTAAGACTCAATTGCCCTCTCTAAAAGGCCATTCTATCACTCTATTAAGTTGGCATTTTTAGTTGATGTAGAACGTATGACCAGATAATCCATGGCAATGTGCCCACTTGGGAATCCTGATATCCAGGTCAATTTGGATCCTTTGTATGACATTTCTCAAAGTATCTCAGGAATCCATTCTCCCTAGTGTATGATTATTCAAGTAAATGGATGTAGGTTTTTTGTAGAAAGAAATGAGAGAATAATTACCACATACATTTGCTATGGTGTTTTGGGGTTCTTTCTGGTGATTCAGTTGAAGTTTTCAGTCAACGAGCTCAAAATCTGAAAATTGCCTCAGGTACAGAAATTGCACAAGGATCGTGGCTTTTTATTAGGCAGCCATATGCAGACTCTTATTCACCCATTTTTAATTTAATTGTGTAGATTGTGCAATAGTTTCTTGTCTGTCCACTTATTTTCCCCTAGAGATGCTGTGTTCTGTTAACCATCTCCATAGCTCTCTGTGATTCTGGAGTCTTAGATATATTTGAACAAGCCATTCATTAAGATAAATGTGCCTGGCTGGGCACAGTGGATCATGCCTGTAATCCCAGCACTTTGGGATTACAAAAAACAAAAACAAAAAACAAAAAATAAGTGTGCCTCCTTTTCTTGTGACAACTAAGAACTACCTCCTAGCCTCCATTATTTTGAAAACCTGTCATCCCCGCTGTTACGAGAGAGGCCAATTCTATAATAGCAGCTACTGCTATCAACATTTGCCTACAGAGGACAGTCCAGTCACCACTGAGCTTCTTAATGATGCTTGTGTCTCAGCCATCAGCACATTCTTACTGCTTTAGTCAAGGAGGTGTTCTCCAAGCCTTTACAAAGAAAAAGTGAGCTGATGATATTTCTGGAACTTATATGACATATTCACTTTAGCATTCCCACTTCTCTGAGTCATTTGGTCCTTTTTTCATTGTCTGCACAGCAGTTTGGGCATTTATACTTTATTTAGTGGAGACCATTGCTTTCCCCAAGCTTCCAAGAGCCATCCTAGCAGTGTATAACACTATTTCCTGCTGTCCTTGTCTAAGCGTTAAATCTTGTATCATGGTGGAATGTTCCCATATCAATAATCTGTGTCACTATCCTCACTTGATCCTATTTTCCATCCTCAATTTTATTCAATCTCTTATTCTCCATCCCATCTCATCCAGCAGCCTCAGCATCTAGCTCCATACATACTTCCCTAACTCCTGGCTGAGGTCTACAGCTAATTTAAAGCATAATTTTTTTCCTGTCTTAGAAGCCCAACAATTCCAGAGCCAAGTAATGTTAGCTATTGACCCTATATGGATCTGGTGGCCAGAATGGAAGTGGGGTTATATCCCAAGAAGGGTGTGAGTTACCTCCAAGAAGAGGTTTCTGTATCATCTTCAAGCAAGATGGAAATGACTGCCTCTAATTGGGAGGAATAGGCAACTTCCATAGGTCCAGATGGTTTAGGATAATTTGAGGCTTCAAGGTTGTGGAGTCCATAAACTCAGATGTAACCTCCCATAAGATTCCCCTTGTTCCCAACCAGGGTTTAGACTCTGGCATAGCTGAGGATGCAGGCCTCTTGAAATTCTGTTATACTTTTAAATAAGTCCTAAGCCTTATTATCTGCTTTTATGACCTTTGACTGCAGAAGATAAGAATCTCTTTGTATTTTGCCAAAGAGGTCTTATGCTCACATACCACGGTCAAGTGATGATTAATTACACTCAGCCTTTCATTTTTTTTTTCTCCACTGCGTAAAAGGAACCCAGCAGAACCTGATTCCATTGTCCTTACAATTATTACTTTCCTCTGAATTCCTCAGAAGCCTGAAATATTGAACTCACAGGGCATTACCTTTCATCAATACCTATCCTTATCACAGGTGAAGATTTTAACAACTTTCCACTATAGCAATCAAGAGCTATAAGTGGTTGGCTGGGCGTGGTGGCTTATGTCTGTAATCCTAGCACTTTGGAAGGCCAAGGCAGGTTGATCATCTGAAGGAGGAAATTAAAGACCAGCCTGGCCAACATGGTGAAACCTCGTCTCTACTAAAAATATAAAAATTAGCTGGACATGGTGGCGCATGCCTGTAATCCCAGTTACTCAGAAGGCTGAGGCACGAGAACCGCTTGAACCCGGGAGGTAGAGGTTGTAGTGAGCCGAGATCGTGCCACTGTACTCCAGCCTGGGTGACAGAGCAAGACTCTGTCTCAAAAAAAAAAAAAAAAAGAGCTATCAGTAGCTACCTGCCAACAGCAATGGGGCCCTCACTGCAGCCAGCTAGTTGGTTGCTGAGTGATCCACCTCTAAAATTCCATTTTAAAGTTATCTTCATCAGATCACCTAGAATGGGTTCTTTGGAAATCTGATTCTTTGACGAAGACACACATTTCAGAAGTTTGTTGGAGAGTGCCCTCAGAATCAACTCATGTAGTAGTGTTTTAAAAAAAAGAGGGATTAAGCAGTGGAATGAGTTCAACTGTGATGCATTACTTCCAAATAGGTCAGATGGAGATGTTCAGCTGAGAAGGCCTTTCAGAGTGGCCCTGCAGAGTTTTCCTACAAAGGATATTGATGCTTCACTACATTAGCATTTCCCACAGTGAGGTGGCTCTTGCCAGCTGAGGACAATTCCATTAGAAGGGCTGACTGGAGAACCAACATCTTCCAACGCTTCCAGGAAGAAAAAGCACCTGCTACACAGTTTTATCATAAGAACTTGAAGTTACTATTCATAATTTTCTCTAGCTTTTAAATGTAGTTCAGGGAGCATAAAATATGTCTCTATGTTTATTCAACAGTCAATTTTCATACTTTATGACCCTGATAATATTACATAACCACACTGAACTCTCTTCTGTTATTGTTATTTTATTTATATTTATCTCTTTAAAACAAATTTAATTTTATAAGCTAAATGTGTGAAATTCAAATATCTAGATATTAAATAATTACAAAATGTTATTTTAAAAGTGTATGATTTTTATTATTAAACTGGGGCCAAAATTCTTCACATATATACAGTAATGTAAATAATTGAATATCTTATTTGATATGTATTTATATTTTAAATATATTTCAATAACAATATGGTTTCCTATAAAATATATTTCTATGTGTATAGGACTCATACCTTATATTTATATTCTTAAAAACCAATATAATAGGCACACTCAATAATCTAATAAATTAATATAAAGGAAGATTAATCTGTCATGAATATAGTCAATGTCAGTTTTCAGCAAGGAAATTGATATGTATCATAATAATAATCTAAGAAAAATTTGTTTTTTCATTTAAATGCAGTAGCTACCCCTTTATAACTAAACTAATTTTCTTGAAACTTTTTTTGGCTGATTAAATGTGCCAAACACTAGTAGATTAAAGTCAGTTTAAGAAAATTAATGTAATATATGCTGTTTTCCTCAACTCTAGAAATAACTGTCTCCCAATTGTCTCCCAAAAGAATTCGTGGTATGAAAAATTTGACATAGGTTTTGATGTAATGGTAAGAGAAATGTTACAAGACAATCTGAACTTTTCCACAGTTTTTCTTTTTATACCTATAAGAATTATCTACTTGCCCAGTTTTACTCTGCAATATTTTTTTGAGTTTCTATTAATCTCAACAGGTGTTCAGGACATGGTGTACAAATAATCAACTAATGAATGATATGCCTAATATTTATTGAATACCTATTTTGGGCCAGGATGTTTTGAAGAAACTTTACATAGGCCAACTAATTTCATTTTTATAGAAACCTCGTCTCTTTTAATGTCCTGGGAGTCAAGTTTCAGAGAGATGAAGTAATTTGCCAGTATATATGTAACACGATGAGTATTATCAAATATATCTTAATCTAAAATGTTTATATTCATTATTTTCATGCATATTTTACATGTCTACAATATGCTAAGCATTATATAAATAACTCAGTTTACAAGTAGCCTACAGTTCATGAGTCAAAAAAAGGCAAATAAATGAATAAGATGAAAAAAAACACAACACAATTAACTAAATGATCCTATAGAGATGTAAGCCAAATACAGACAACTATTTCCTTCTGGAAAGAAAAGTAAAGGCTTCCTGAAAAGATGATGCCTGAAATAAATCCTAAATTATGAAGAGAGTATGCCAGATAATATATTAAATTAAATAATTACAAAATGTTATTTTAAGTGCATATAACTTTTATTATTCAACAGGGGCCAAAATTCTTCACAAGTATAGAGTAATGTATACATGTGAAGAGTAGGAAGTAGCACACATAAAGCTCTGAGATATCAGAGCCAATATCAGATATCCAGCAAAGCTAGAAAAGACTTCTGGGTATTGAGGAATAGTAATTTGGTATGATGTTTGAGAAACAAAAATGGACCAAATCATTAGTAGCACCATCTATGCTAAAGAAAATCCATTCCATTACTTTTTTAGCCAGGCTTTCGCTTTAGAAAGATCATCCTAGCTCCTTCTGGAGAAGAGATTTGGGGGTGGCAAAAAGAGTGGTAAGGAGATCAGTAAGAAGGTTGTGGTAACAACTGAGATGAACAATGACAGGGGCTTTGAAATAAGGGTGACAATGGGCATGGAGAGGAGGCTTAACTGAACTGAACTAGGTGAGTGATTAGAAACCGGGCTGGGCAAAAGGTGGGAGTTAAAAAAGGTCTCTAAGGACCTGGATTTGGCAGTTGGGTAGACAGTGCACTAACTGAAACATGAAACGTAAAGAGAGAACTTTACCTGGCTGTGGGTGGAGTGGGATGGGAGTTGTAAAAGGTAAGAAAGTTGAGTTCTGTTTGGTTGACGCAGCTCCTCCAGTTGCAATGTACACGACCTAGAGCCAGAATAAGTCTGGGCTACAGATATGGATTTGGGAGTCATCAGTATGCTGTGGAGGGGAATGGACCACTCAAGGAATATGCAGAATGGAAAAAGGGAAGGACCAGTAAGAGAGGCCTGGGCAGCACTAAGTACAGGCAAAAAAAGAAAAGAAATAAAACAATAAAAAAAACAGTTGGGCAGGAGGGCTTTGTAAAAGACTAAGGAAAAAGTGATAAGAAGAGAGGTAGAGTCAAAACAAATCAATAGTAAATAAAATAGCACTTCCACAGCCATGGAGAGGTTGGAGAGCAGAATAAGTGGTGAAAAGACAACAGAACTGGAAAGTGACTTTAAATTTGGCAAGTAATAGATCACTGGGGACCTTTGCCAGAGTTGTGTCAGTGGAGTGATGGATCTAGCATTTTCCTGTACTTTACAGAGTGAAAGTCAAGTAAAAACATGGAGAGATTAATGGGTATAATCCTTTCAAGAAACTTGGCTCTAACAAAAACATAAAAAATAAAAAAAGTAGTTAGGGGAGTAGAGGACAACATGTGATCAACAGAGTCTTGTTTTGTTTTGTTCCTGTTTTGTTTTTCATTAAGCAGAGAGAGTTTGTTTTTCCTTAAGCTGAGTGCATTCAAATTCCTAGGATAAAATATAACATAAGGAGCATTAGGAAAATGCCCAATGTTTGAAATAGCTATTTTTTAGTAAATAATTATTATTTTAGTGTTATACTTTGATGGCAGCAGTGGCCCCATTTGGAGTGGCTGCTGCAAAGATGACGACCGCAGTGGGGGAGACGCAGCTAGGGCTGTGCACTCCATGGAAACTGCGGGAGCCGGGAACAGGCAGGATTCCTGCCCCCTTCCAAGTTGGTGGGGTGGGAGCCCTGTGATCCCAGGCACAGCTGCAGCCACCCAGCCGCAGCAGTGGACCCGGACATCCCTGTACTCTTGGCCTGTGAAGCCCCCCTGCCCCTGCATGCTTGGAAGTGCCTGCTCCCACTGCCTGGCCTCTCCCGGCTCCCAGCACTGGCTCCAATTTTGGAGCAAAGTTGTGGTCCAGCCCAAGCGCTGTCAAGACCAGGCCTGGTGTGTGGATGCTAGGGTCGGTATTGACACACCAGCCTCTTACTACCTCACCCACCTCCGGACTTTAGGTGGTGACAAGTACAGCAGAGAGGCCAAGATGGGGCTGAGGGCCACTCGGCACCGGCCTGCAGGCACTCCCTAGCATGAACAGCCAGGGCGCCATGAAGAGGCAGATAGGCTGCTGGGCGGAAAGGGGCAGGACCCCTGTGAAATCCCACCTTCAAACCATGGACTCTAGCATGGGGCCTAGGCTGCCAGTTCCCTCTACCAAAGTGAGAACTTATGGTGCTTTTTCCAGGGTTGCCCATGGCTGCCCATGGACCAATCAGCACGCACTTCCTCCCCTCGGAAGCCGATTAAAATCCCAGACTCAGCCAGACTGGGACAGACAACAGGATAACCTCCCTAGGGAAAAGAGCTACACGCTGTGGGTCTCCTCTCCACTGAGAGCTGTACACTCATCATGACAACCTGCCTGCAGATACGAGCTACCGGCTCTGAGTCTCCTCTCTGCTGAGGGCCGTACAGATGCTGCGATGACCTGCTTCAGGTCTCCTGAGACCTGTGCTATTGCTCAATAAAGCTCCTCTTCGCCTTGCTCATGCCTGTAGTTGTCCTTGTACCTCATGCTCACTAGATGCGGGACAAGAACTCGGGACCTTCTGAATGGCAGGACTGAAAGAGCTATAACACAAACAGGACTGAAACATGCCCCCCTGCTCGCCACATTGCGGATGATGAGAAGAAGAGAAGACAGAAACAGAGAAGAGCCATGGTCCTTCGGGAAACCCAGACCTAGCAGCTCCCCAAGCCAGAGCTGTGACACTCTCTTCGGAGCCCTGCAGTTCCTCGCGTCTCCAAGATTCTGGGCACCACCATGTTCCCCAGTGTCTGCAGTGAAAGCCGCTTGCAGTACGCCTGCTCCAGCTGCGGCCTAGCAGGGAGCCAACGCCCATGCCGGGAGTTGCCCACCCCGCCACAGCTGGCATGCCTGGCTGTACACAGTGGCCAGACCCTGTGGTTGCTCAAACAGCCCTCACCGTTCCATGGCTGGCTCACCCTTGACAGGTGTGAGATCCAGGCCGGTAGCACAAGCTGAGCACAGCCTAACAGGCCGAGAGGGCAAAACAAACCCAGTGAACCTGAGCAAAACTTGGGCAAAGGTGCCACTGGCCACAGAGGTTTCTGGCTGGCAAAGCGACACCCCAAGGGTCTTGCGACATTTTTTATATGAATTTTTTACAATTCTTTTCTTTTCTTTTTTTTTTTTTTTGAGACAGAGTCTCTGTCACCCAGGCTGGAGAGCAGTGGCGCGATCTCGGCTCACTGCAACCTCCGCCTCCCAGGTTAAGCGATTTTCGTGCCTCAGCCGCAGGCGTAGCTGGGATTACAGGTGCGTGCCACTACCCCAGCTAATTTTTGTATTTTTAGTAGAAGCGGGGTTTCACCATGCTGGCCAGGCTGGTCACAAACACCTAACCTCAAGTGATCTGCCCACCTTAGCCTCCCAAAGTGTGGAATTATAGGCATGAGCCATCACACCTGGCCAAGATTTATTTTATCAGTTGTGTGTCCCTATTTTTCAGAAGGTTTTCATTTAAGCTTCTAGGATTCTAGGCTAGAAAACTTAAAATTATTTTTGACCCTTCCTTATATTTACATCAAGGCATACGCTTTCTTAACCTTAAAAACTCCAAAGTTAGTTATTATACACTACATAGCTTCGTTTGAGTTCAGTTCACTAAATTATGGAAGCATTTGTTTAGTCCACTCTCCACTACCACTCGAGTTTCTCTAGTGACATAAACCAGCTAACTCACCTCCCAACATGCACTGGAGCAATTAATCCATAGGCTTATGATTAATCAGTTATTAACTGCGACTGAAGTCACAGGATGTAGTCACAAGTTAAAAAATCAATTAATCTAAAAAATATTCACAGCAGAAGCATGTTTTCCACAGAAGTTTATTCCACCATTTGGTCCAATTTTTCTGTCTTTAATCTTTGAATTAAACCAAATTAATCTGAAAACCCAGATGGAAAGACACACTAAAAACTATATTGGATGTCATCTTTTTCTCTGGAAAGTTCCAGAAATCTTAAAAATCCTATACAGAAGATATATAAATGTGGTTCCTTAAGGAAAACAATTGCTCAATATACTTGGAGGCACTAAAGCTAGAAAAGCATATAATTTTTTCACTTTATGAACAAGAATTTATATTACTAATACAACTATAGTATGAATGCACTATATGAGTGATAGCTCATAACAATAGATAACGCTAATTATATGCATATGTCTGTCAATGACCACAACCTGACTGAAATGGTTACTGTGAAGCTATACAAAAGAGAAATTAAATCATTGTTAGACATCAATAATTAAGAACAAAGCATCAATATAAATGATTTGTAATTCTGCAGATATCAATTCAAAAGCACTGTTTTCTTTGATAAATCAATGGGAAATTTTGTCAAATATTGATGACAGGAAATGTTTCATATCTTTCCTACATAGCAATTTTTGAATAACGGGTAATCTTATTTGATCATTCATCATAAAAGACAAAATGAATACTTACAGCCAACTTCCTCAAATGGGACATTTCTAAGAATGCGGCTATCTATAAAACTTAGATTCATTCATTCTAATGTGAAATTTTGCTTTTACTCATTTATTTACACAAATTAGAATCCATTGCATCTTCAATAAGTTTTTAAAAATATATGCAACTACATGTTTTATATATCTTTGCTAATATTATCCTGATGGTTTTGCATATTATTCTAGAGAAAGAGTTTTTGAACCTTGATATGTCCTGGAAAAACTGTCCCAGGATTTTTCTTTTACCTCTTCCTCACTCATTTTCTATCAAACTCCTGAAAAATGAAAATAACAAAGGATATAAATTTTTAAACTATGTACATATATATGTGTGTGTGTGTATGTGTGTATCTGAAATGGTTTGGTTGTGTCCCCACCCAAATCTCATCCTGAATTGTAGTTCCCATAATCCCCATGTGTGGTGGGAGGGACCCAGTGGGAAGTAATTGAATCATGGGGACAGTGTCCACCACGCTATTCTCGTGATAATAAGTTCTCACAAGATCTTGTGGTTTTATAAGGGCTCCCCCCCTCACTCAGCTCTCATTCTTCTCCCTCCTGCTGCCCTGTGAAGAAGTGCCTTTAACCATGATTTTAAGTTTCTGGAGGCCTCCCCAGCCATGCAGAACTGTGAGTCAATTAAATGTCTTTTTTTTGTAAATTATTGTCTTGGGTATTTCTTCATAGCAGTGTGGAACAGACTAATGCAGTATCTATACACACACACACACACACACACACACACACATACAGTATACATACAGTCATGTGCTGCATAACTGTGTTTCAGTCACAACAGACTGCATATAAAATGGTCATTCCACAAAGTATAATACCACATTTTTATTGTAGTTTTTCTATGTTTAGATACACAAATATATATCACTGTGTTACGACTGCTTACAGCATTCAGTATAGTAACGTGCTGTAGAGGTTTGTGGTCTAGGGGCAATAGGCTATACCATATCACCTAGGTGTGTAGTGGGCTATACCATCTAGGTTTGTGTAAGTATGCTCTACAATGTTCATACAACGATGAAATCATTTAAGGGCACATTTCTCAGAACATATCCCTGGTGTGTGTGTGTGTGTGTGTGTGTGTGTGTGCATATAATGTATACAGATTTTTGTCTTTTTGTAAAAATTAAATCATATAACACTTTTTTGATATTTATAGCAGCCTTTTTTTTTTTTTTTTCTGAGATGGAGTCTAACTCTGCTACTCAGGCTGGAGTGCAGTGGCGCGATCTCGGCTCACTACAACCTCTGCCTCCTGTTCAAGTGATTCTCCTGCCTCAACCTCCCAAACAGCTGCCTGGCTAATTTTTGTATTTTTAGTAGAGACGGGGTTTCACCACGTTGGCCAGGCTGGTCTCAAACTCCTCACCTCAGGTGATCAGCGTGCCTTGGCCTCCCAAAGTGCTGGGATTACAGGCGTGAGCGACGCCCAGCTAGCAGCTTTATTTCTAATTGCTAAAACTTGGAGACAACTAAGATGTCCTTCAGTGGGTAAACTGATAAATAAAAGGTAGTACATATAGACAGTGGAATATTATTCAGTGCTGAAAAGAAGTGAGCTCTCAAGCCATGAATACACATGGAGGAATCTTAAATGCATATCAGTAGGTGAAAGAAGCCAATCTGTAAAGGCAACATGATATGATTCCAAATATATGACATTCTGGAAAAGGCAAGCAATGGAGACAGTAAAAAGGCCAGTGGTTGCCAAACATTTGTAGGGAAGGAGGGATAAACAGGCAGAGCACAGAGGATTTTTAGGGCAGTGGAACTACTCTGTGTGATACTAAAATGGTGGATATGTGTCATGATACATTGTCCAAACCTATAGAATTTACAACACTAAGAGTGAAGCCTAAGGTAAACTATGGACTTGGGTGATAATGATGTGTCAATGCAGGTTCATCAATTATAATCAGCCACTCTGGTACTGGAAGTTGGTAGTGGGAGGGGTTGTGCATGCATGGAGGAGGAAGTACATGGGAATTTTAATATAACACTTAAAAAAAATCTTACTTTTCTCACACAAACTACTTCATGGAAATCCCTCCAAGGTAGAGCTCTAATCCTCCCCACCCTTTTAAAAATAGTTGTATAATATCCCTGGTCATGAATGTTTTCTAATTTAGTCAATCGTTCCCATTAATTGTCTCTAAACTCCCATTAACTGTCCTTAAATTCTTGTAAGGAACCTGGTTTGTAACTAGTTGTATCGAATTTTGCCTGATTGCTTTCCAAAAGGAATGTATATTTCACCACAAGCATATGAGTATTCTTCTTCCTGAATTTCAGCCGTAACAGGCTTTTTTGCTCTTCTAAATTTTTGTGCACTCTGATTGTGTGAAGTGATAGCTCATTGTTACTTTATATTTGCACTTCCCTGATGACTGGTGAAATTGATTGGGCTTTCACTTGATGATTTTCTAGATTTTTGCTTCCTTGAACTGTCTACTTAGATCCTTTGTCTATTTTTATCCTGGGTTAGTTATCTTTTTCTTTAAAAATTTAAAAAATCTTTGTATATTATGGATAATCTTTTGGTTATTTTTCTATTAATTTTATTCAGCAAATATCATTTCATAGACATATAACTTAATTTTTATATAGTAAGATATGACTGTCTTTTCTTGCATAGCTTTGGTTGGCAAAGTATAATGAAGTATGTCTAGTTTTCCCCTAGATTGCAGACGAAGTCTTTACTCCATCCAGAACCGAATTTTGAATGTTGTGTCACTTCGAGGTCTAATTTTATTTTCTTTTGATGGAGATATAGTAGCCACACCACCATTGAATACTCATTCTACCACAACGAGTTGAACCCAAAATTTATCATGTATTAAAGTTTCACATGTTAGGATCTACTTCTGGCTTACCTACTCTGTTATAAGAATTTATTTTTCATTTCTTGTGCAAAACCATATTAATGTGACATAGAAGTTTTTAGCTTCTGAACTCTACTAATAAAACTTCACCCTGTCCCAGTCGCTCGCTGCTATTCTATTTCGGGCTTTTTTGGTTATTCTCGGGCATCTATCTTGCAGTTAATGTCCAGATTATTTTCTTTTACAAACAAACAAACAACAACAACAAAAAAGCAGCTGAGAAGTGGCTCATGCCTATAATCCCAGCACTTTGGCTAGGATTTCAACACCAGCCTAAGCAACATAGCGAAACCCTGCTTCTACAAAAACTAAAAATTAGCTGGGCATGGTGCATCCTGTAATCCTTGCTACTCAGGAGGCTGAAGCAAGAGAATCGCTTAAGCCCAGGAGGTTGAGGCTGCAGTTGTGAGCCATAATTGCATGCCACTCCACTCCATTCTGGACCACAGAGCGAGACCTGTCTCTAAAATAAATGAATAAATAAATAAACACACACACAGACAAACATAAAATTCTGCTGGGATTGTTCATTGAGAATCAATTAAATTCACATATAAATTTTAATTTTAGGTAAGTGAAAACTCAAATATCCATCTGACCTGGTGCCATCAACCAAATACAGATACTTAATCACATTTCTAATACTAACTTTAAAAGCAAATTTTTTGATTGGCACTGCTCTTTGGACAATATTTAACAATTTAAATTTTGCTAGAAAATAATCAATTTCCTTAAGAACTGCACGAGGCATCTCTTAATTTTGTGATCTCTCCTTTTTCTAAGGTTATGTCTCTTTCCTCATTCCAAATCAGGAGTATTTTTACTTCCTTTCTTCCCTATTTTATTAGAATTACAAGAGGTTTGTCATTTTTATTTTTCTTTTAAAATAACCAGATTTGCATTTTTAAAAATTTCTAGCTGTATTTGCTTGCTGTTACGCTATTTTCAGCTTTTACTTTACTAATGCTGTATTAATTTACTTAATTTAATTACATTTTTGTGATTCATTAGGATGAGAATTTCTGGTGTTCCATTACTTTTTAAAAAAATAATTACGGCATTTTGAGCTGATTTTCCATTGAATTTAGCATTTGTTTTCTTCAAAGTTTTTACTATCAATTATCTGTTTAAGTGCCTTCTAAATGGTATATAATTTGAGTACTGATTTTCCTTTGATACAACGATTATCAAGGTATGTTTAAAATGTCCAAGAAGAAATAATTTAACAATCACCATTTTATCACTTATTTCTATTTTGGTTAGAACTTATGCCATACAAATATTTACATATTAGAATTTAAGGTTATATATATATTTCAACTTAATGTAATTATTTTTCTAAAATATATATATACATATATTTAGTCAAATACAAAAATTTTTGAGAGAATACCCGAGAAGAGGTAATTTTTTTTTCATTTCCAAGGTGATTAATTTCTCCCTTTTCCCATCATTTCAATAAAGCAAAAATTTTAGATGCCCTTCAGGGCACACTCTGCCCCCACCCTCTGCTGCCCACATCCTTGCCCCTGATAAGGAAACTTAGAACACTTTTTATTTCTTCTTTTCTCTCCTGCCAACCTCAACTCTTATATTTTGTTTTCGTTGATTTTAGATTTCCCTTAAACTCATAGCTTTCAGTTTTAAGAATCTAATTGGGTTCTTATTCCACACACTGCAGACTGTTTATTCATATCCATTAGATTTAAACAACCCGCTCCCCAGATCCTTTTTTTTTTTTTTTTTTTTTTGAGGAGTCTTGTTCTGTTATCCAGGCTGGAGTGCAATGGCGCAATCTTGGCTCACTGAAACCTCTGCCTCCCGGGTTCAAGTGATTCTCCTGACTTAGCCTCCCGAGTAGCTGGGACTACAGGTGCGTGCCACCACGCCCAGCTAGTTTTTTATATTTTTAGTAGAAGCAGGATTTCACCGTGTTAGCCAGGCTGGTCTGGATCTCCTGACCTCGTGTTCTGCATGCCTCGGCCTCCCAAAGTGCCGGGATTACAGGTATAAGCCACCGAGCCCGGCCAACCCACATTCTTGACCCATTTGAGGTCACAATTTTTTTCCTTCAATCTTTTCTACAGTATATATCTTAGACTGTATAATATAAAGGAATCCTCACTGGATTCCTGTACAACAATATTTTCTCCTTATGGTCAATGACATGGTCACTGGCTACAGGATTCCTGAGTTGCTGTCTTCTTCTTTGATAACCTATAGATATTATTCTGCTGCCTTTTATCTTTTGAAATCAAATATAAGAACTCTGATATAAATCCTTTTTTAAAATGTGTCCTTTTTTGCTTTGTGATTTCCTCTTTCTCCTCGGATTTCATATCTTTTTTGTATTCGCTCAGGTGGTTATCTTTTCTCCTGATTCAGTATGAGTTCAGGATTTTCAGTAAGCACAGCTACAAGTTCAGGCCTTTTCAACTTAATGTAATTATTTTTCTAAAATTTCCGGTATTTGTATATTACTTCCATAGGCTATATCCTCCAAGTCTTTCTCCCTCTTTCCCCTCCTCATGACTTATATATCTTCATACTTCATGCTCTGTATTTTGACATATTTCTAGCACTTCCTGTCCTAGGCCAATAATTTGATCCCCATTTCCAATTTTTTTTTACTGAACTATTTAGTTAAGAAATTATGATTTTCAGTATCACCAAATCTAGCACGTATATGTGTATGTATGTGCACATGCACTCGAATGAATGTACCTGACAAGTAAATCTCTTTAAATATTAGCCTTCTTTTTATTTATTAACACTTAAGCTGTTCTATGTTTCATTGGGTATATGTTCCATTTAATTTTTACTAACTTCTGCTTCTGACACAGGACACTATTGATAGGTTATTCTTCTTTGTCACATCTTTGGGGCTCTAATCTG
The DNA here is from genome assembly GCF_029281585.2 of Gorilla gorilla gorilla. NCBI lineage: Eukaryota > Metazoa > Chordata > Mammalia > Primates > Hominidae > Gorilla > Gorilla gorilla. The sequence continues at coordinate 64,118,979 of NC_073239.2, forward strand.
GTTGTTGATGAATCCTAATGGTAGGTGATATCAAAAGTGTGGGAAGACAAAGTCATCCCTGCTCCATGGACCAGTGGTGAAGAGGCAGACTAGCCTCTTCTGAAGAACTGGAGACAATCTCCCTCCCTTCTTTGTTGCTATAGTCTTTCAGCCTCAGGACAGAGAACACTTTCCCAACCTACCTCTACTATGGGCATGGCAAGGTTTGGCTCTGTGTCCCTACCCAAATTTAATCATGTAGCTCACATAATTCCCAATGTTAGGGGAGGGACCTGGTGGGAATCATGACTGAATCATGATGGCGGGTTGTGGGGGTGGGGGGTCTTTCCCTTGCTGTTCTGGTGACAGTGAATGGGTCTTGTGAGATCTGGTGGTTTTAAAAGTGGGAGTTTCTTGCGCAGGCTCTCTTTTTGCCTGCCGCCATCCATGCAAGATATGACATGCTCCTCCTTGCCTTCTACCATGATCCTGAGACCGCCCCAGCCACATGGAACTGTAAGTCCAATAAACCTCTGTCTTTTGTAAATTGCCCTGTCTCTGGTATATCTTTATCAGCAGCATGAAAACGGACTAATACAGTGCACTTTTGTGTTTCAGCACGAGGAGGAAAACACATTTAGCCAACCTTGCACTCAGACACATCTAGTCCCATAATTCATTGGTGAAGAACTGGAAGGACCCATTCCAGTGGCATATGGTGACAGTAGTGACAACAATGTTGTTTCCTGGGAAGCAGGAGCAATTGTGCTAATTACAGCACCCTGAAGTTAATACGAGCACAACAGCACACATTGAGAAATTCAGCACACCCTGGCTGCAAAAGAGGCAGCCATGTCCTCACTGGCTTGTGGAGGGATTGAGGGCTGTGCTTCTCCATGTCATCTATCTCACAGACTGTTTTCCAAATTTCATTCTATGATCGTAAAGCAATTCTATAAAGTTCACTTTTACTTATTTATTTGTTTAGTTAGTAGGTGCGTCAGTAAGTTAGTTGGTTAATTTAAATCAGCCAATTTTGAAATCTGCTGCTTGTATGGAACAGTTTATTAAATGAGTATTAATCAATAGATATAGCTATAAATTAACTCCATTCCCTCTCCCACTGGCCCTGAAAGCCTATGTGATAGGCTATTTCTTATCCTGCTATTGGATGAAATTTTAGGCACATTCCACAGCTTTCCCAGTTCCCTGAGTCAATCACAAGAACAGTCCCATTTCTGGAGAAAATTTTTACAATCTCCTCATCTGACAAAGGGTTAATATCCAGAATCTACAAAGAACTCCAACAAATTTACAAGAAAAAAACAAACAACCCCATCAACAGGTGGGCGAAGGATACGAACAGACACTTCTCAAAAGAAGACATTTATGCAGCCAAAAGACACATGAAAAAATGCTCATCATCACTGGCCATCAGAAAAATGCAAATCAAAACCACAATGAGATACCATCTCACACCAGTTAGAATGGTGATCGTTAAAAAGTCAGGAAATAACAGGTGCTGGAGAGGATGTGGAGAAATAGGAACACTTTTACACTGTTGGTAGGAGTGTAAACTAGTTCAAACATTGTGGAAGACAGTGTGGCGATTCCTCAGGGATCTAGAACTGGAAATACCATTTGACCCAGCCATCCCATTACTGGGTATATACCCAAAGGATTATAAATCATGCTGCTATAGAGACACATGCACACGTATGTTTATTGCAGCACTATTCACAATAACAAAGACTGGGAACCAACCCAAATGTCCAACAATGATAGACTGGATTGAGAAAATGTGGCACATATATACCATGGAATACTATGCAGCCATAAAAAATGATGAGTTCCTGTCCTTTGTAGGGACTTGGATGAAGCTGGAAACCATCATTCTCAGCAAACTATTGCAAGGACGAAAAACCAAACGCCACATGTTGTCACTCATAGGTGGGAACTGAACAATGAGAACACCTGGACACAGGAAGGGGAACATCACACACCAGGGCCTGTTGTAGGGTGGGGGGAGGGGGGAGGGATAGCATTAGGAGATATACCTGATGTAAATGACAAGTTAATGGGTGCAGCACACCAACATGGCACATATATACATATGTAACAAACCTGCACATTGTGCACATGTACCCTAGAACTTAAAGTATAATAAAAAATACAAAAAAGAACAGTCCCATTTCTGTAATTAAAATATGCAGTTCAATAATTTGTAAAATACCTGTGAAGTTTCTGATTTAAAATTTCTCTATTCTTCCCAGCTGTCTTCTAGTTCAGGCTTGATATCCCGAAAGTTTGAGGGGGAAAGAGTGGAAGTGGTGTTACTTAGCCTTTCTTCCCTCTTTATCTACTTTGTTCTTTGACCCTTCCATTTTCACTAGCCATAGGGTTTAACTCCTTCAGGACTGTAGAGGTGATGATAGAAGGAGGGGAGGTAAGGGATAAAGGTACCCCATCCTTTGTAGAGGAAACAGTCTACAGATCTTAGGGTGGAACTCTCGAAGGACCCCTCAATTGCTTCCATTTCTAGGTTCCACTCTCAGCTGCTTATATAAACCAAAGTGGAAGGGTCTGCAATGCTGGTATGGATGGTCTTTTAAAATGATTTCACTTTTTAGGCCTTTGCCAAAACTGATATACAAACAAACTCAGTTAAAAACAATATTTTCAGAACAAATTAGTAGTAATAATGGAACTATAAGTCCTCATACATAGATATTTTTGGCTCTTGTAATAAACCCTTGTCCCAAACTAATCTCTTACATACCGATAGGCAGAATAAAAACACACATTTTTGTTCTACCTTGATTTGCATAAATAAAAAAAGAATTAGTGGCTAAATATGAGATAATTCCATTTTTTGAAGGCTCATATACACCTATACACCCTTTTCTCTGTTTTGATTTATCCCATTTTATAAGCAGCACTGTTTACTTTTTTTTTTTTTTTTTTAGACAGAGTCTCGCTCTGTTGCCCAGGCTGGACTGCAATGGGGTGATCTTGACTCACTGCAACCTCCATCTCCTAGGTTCAGACGATTCTCCTGCCTCAGCCTCCTGAGTAGCTGGGACTACAGATGCATGCCACCACGCCCGGCTAATTTTTGTATTTTTAGTAGAGATAGGGTTTTACTGTGTTAGCCAGGATGGTATTGATCTCTTGACCTCGTGATCTGCCTGCCTCGGCCTCCCACAGTGCTGGGATTACAGGCGTGAGCCATGGCGCCCCACCACTGTTTACTATTTTAACCTTTAATTCATTCTTAAAAACTTTCAAAAGATTTAATACCAATAATAACATATATAGAATTTATTTCATCAGTTCAAAAAATATTTATAGATATATAATTTTCTGTATTCTCTATCTACTCAAAGGAAACATAATTGCATTTCTTTCTTTTAACAACATTGGCTCTCTCATCCACAATGCAGTCATCAGCATTATCTGGTCTTAGGCAAGATATCTTTATTAGCACCTCTTCTAAGAATAGGTCTTTAGAATAGTCCTCAAAAGAGATACAAGCAAGAGAGAACTCTATCTCCAGCTCTAGACTTCTAGTCTACAAAGCTTGAAGGAATAGGAGGAATACAACTTGAAACAAATGATTATCAAAATGAAAAACAAAAGCCAGAACAAAAATATGAACCGTCACAACAAAAACTTCACCTGACGTAAGAGCATATTACACACGACTCCAGTTGTAGCCTGATAGTACTAAGAGCATAACCAACTTTGTACCTTCCACTGATTACCAAATGCTCCTCATTCTAATTATTAATTTTAAAACTGATAAACAGGGCCTCCAGGCTGACAAGACAATGTGTGTGTCAGCTAGAATAATCAGACAATACAGCCAAGTATCCGGCACATAGGATTCTGCTCTCAGTTGCCATCTCTGGTCTGGGCTTAGCACTCAGAAAATTGGGAAAAATTAACAATACTCTCAAATGAAGACTCTGATCAGTCACCACTGGTATGTCTAACTTAGGAGAATCCACCAACTCTCTCTATATATACTTTTAATGCTGCTCTAGAATTAGCTTTCCAAATGCAGATGTGACCATCCATATTTTTTTTTGTCCAGACTATTATTGCTGAAGTTGATACATATTTTTTAAAGTAACTGGATAAAACAAATTCTCATTAAAGTTGAATAAGAATTAGTTTATCATACTGGTTACAAGGTAAACTAAGTAATCACCAAGATCTTTGCTCTTCTCATAAAACTAATAATGCAGTTTAAGGCAAGATACTTAACCTCTCTGTGTACTCATGTCTTCTCCTTATAAAGGCTCTGCTGTGGGAAGCACCTCGAAGCCAGTTGATTGTGAAAAACATAAAGCATGTGCTGACTGAGTGCATAGGGAGAAAGGCAATAGAAATTTTCCAGGAAGAAAAAAATCAGTAGCAGTAGTGTTTTTTTCACAAGAGACAAAGTTACAAAGGCCAAAAGGAGCAGAAGGGAGGCAAGAATAGGAAAAGTGAAGGACTTCCAAGCATCAGGGAGTGCTCTGATTGACACTCCTCTCAGGCATATTAGATTACAAGAGTTAAAGCACATTCCAGCTACACATGGAAAACATCTCAGGGAGTTATCGGAAATATTCAGGAAGGTCAATCCTAGAAAAATATTTCAATTTCTTATTTGACAAGTGAGTGGTTTTATGAACAAAATGATATTTTACTCTAAATACAATTATTTCATTTATAGTCTCAATCAGGTAAAACTTGAGGATCTTGGTAGACCAGCCTTGCAATAATGAGTGACTGCTGCCTGTGTAATGTCCCAAGCATATAACTTAATTGCATTTCAACCACAGCTGCATCTCTTTTATTGCATATTTCCATTTGATAAAATGTACAACTCCATTGCATTTGGCCATAGACACATTGCTTATGGATAAATATCTCTATTTCCCCATTTTAAACTGACCATTGTCAACATATTAGACATCTGTTACAGAAAACCTGTGTATCTGTAACGGCCTGGATGCAATGGGAGTAGGTCTACATCTCTTTATTTGACAACTGCCTTCCCTTCTCTGCCACGAGGGAGTTTGCTTTTCCTCTTATGGAGTTTCTGAGAATATTTTTTAAAAAGAAAAAAAAAAAGCCTAAAAGCAACCACTTGCTGCTTCTCTCTCTCTCTCTCTTTATCCATAGTGACAGGGCAGCACTCCATCTCAAAAAAAAAACAAAAAAAAAAAAGCTTAACATCTTGACCACAATTAAATGCCAGCTTAATTTTGTTTTCAATAACATCTATACTCTATATAATTTTTCATAACTTTACCATAATTTCATTACCATAATTTGAGTAAAATGCTGCTCTCTCTCTATATATAGTTTATAAATAAACAATATATAGAAATCTCAATCAAAATAATGGGAATTTCAGCAAGAATACCATACACAAGAGAAAAGTATTACCGGCTTGGGGTGACCGCATGTCAATGTCCTGCTTTATGACATATCATCTGCTGTGTGATTGTCTTTAAATCCAGCATTCAAACCTCCCCCAGACCACCACCACCAAAAAGCAAAGAAAAGGGAGTCAGGAACTGGTTTCCTGCTGTTGAGAATGCTAAAACATTCTAAGGTTTGTGACAACAGGAACCCACATAATTTATTTGGGTCAGATTTATCGTTTCTGCAGAACCAGGGGCTCTCAATCAAAATGATCAATGGCCACTTATTCATGATTGTCAAAATGTGCTAGGATTCCTCCATACTAGTTTGTAAATAAATTTCTAGCATGGGAGCAATAATAAGGTCAGCTATTGGCCAGACTTCAGGTAACAATGAGATATCTGAAATTCAGTACCTTCACTTTCAACACTGAGTGGCATCATCAAAAGCAGACATAGAAGGTAAGGCCTTAAGTTCCAAAAAATAAAAAGTAAAATCTCTTTTTTAGAGACATTTTACAAAATTCCTTCAGATTAGAAACCAGAGCCATGATTCCATGATTCTGCTTAAAAAAGCAAGATGGACATGCTTAAGTTGTCAGATGAAATGAAATTGTCAAGCGTGTCCATGGGCAGGTTTGTGAAGGAGGTCTTGTAGTCCACCCATTATATTACGATAGCAAAAAGTCTCACCATAAAAGCTTAACATCGGGCTGGGCGTGGTGGCTGACACCTGTAATCCCAGCACTTTGGGGGGCCGAGGCGGGTGGATCACGAGGTCAGAAGTTCAAGACCAGCCTGGCCAACATGGTGAAAACCCGTCTCTACTAAAATTACAAAAATTAGCTGGGCGTGGGGGTGTGTGCCTGTAATCTCAGCTACTAGGGAGGCTGAAGCAGGAGAATTGCTTGAACCCGGGAGGCAGAGGTTGCAGTGAGCCAAGATCATGCCATTGCACTCCAGCCTGGGCGACAGGGCAAGACTCTAACTCAAAAAAAAAACAAAAAACAAAAAACAACAACAACAAAAAAAGCTTAACATCTTAACCTCAATTAAATGCCAGTTTAATTTTGTTTTCACTAACATCTATACTCTATATAATTTTTCATCATAAATTTACCATAATTTCATTATCATAATTTGAGTAAAATGCTGGTAAATTAATACACAACTCTTCAGATTATTTTAAGTTGGGTATTCTCAACTGATATAAGCTATTGTTTTTCTTTTGCTCGAGTTCTTTTCCCCTAACTACCTGTCTCTCATTGGATAATTGATGAAAAGCTATTACTAAAGAGAGTGTTAAAACTAATAATATATTACATAATTCAGAATCTAGAGCAGTTAAATGGCACGTACTGAGTTCTAGAAACAAAGATAAGCTGAATAAATGTGTGCTAAGTTTTAGATTCTGATAGAGCTATCAACCAAGTTCATTTTAAGAAACTGCCTCAAAGTCAAATTAATTCACCTTAAATTACATTTATATGTTAAATTAAAGAAGCTGAAATTTCACAGCAAAGTAACAAAATGGTAATTAGGCTAATGGAAGAAATTCTGCGTTCAAGACACTAATTCAATGATTTTTCTTTTGACCGGGAACTAAATCACCTAAAGTATTTCAATCTGTTAAACCTTAGCAACATTTAGACCTGATATTTCTGGGTATAAGTAAAATAACATAAGACTTTAAATAGTACTCTTTTATTGTCTCATTATTGATAAAATTAAGTGGCTAATTCAGATATATAGATAGATAGATAGAAATTTAATTAATTTATTTATTTAGTTGGTCTTTCTCAGGCATTAAGGAGTTTCATATGAACTTACCAAAATTCCCCTTCCAAATGGGCATGGTAAGGTGACAGGAAACAAAAGCCACTTTGCTTTATTTACATACATCCCTCAACACAGGCATGCTGAGTATATTGAATCTCAGCTTACTTATGAGTTCGATATGACCAAATATAACATTTGACAACTTTAACAACTAATTTCCTTTCAGAATATTTTCTTTCATTTCTTGTTGTTAAAATATTCATAGATATTTCTATAATTAATTAATTATACAAGGAATTGTGAGCCAATGGCTTATATGATGTTACTTTTTCATATATATATATGTATATATATAAATTTGAATTAAGTTGTATGCATGAAGCCAATATCTAGTGTGTCAGATATAATTGTACCCATAACTTCTCAAAATATATCATGTTGCCTTCATTTATCTATAGATACTAATAAAAAAATTCATATTTATTGGTAACCAGTAATTTTGCTAAGAATTTCCAAAAAAATTGTCAACATGGAAATAAACTACTACTTACATATGACAAAAAGTTTAATACTAAGGCATGAATTTATGGATCTAATTAGAACAAAAGTAAGCCTAGCATTAGCTTAAAAACTGAGATTTTTATGTTTACTAATAATACATAATCAGTTTTTCTACTTGACAGTTACGATAAAATAACAATGGCATAATAGACAAACTTTTTTGTAGTTTATTAAAACTGAAAATTTCTGTAGTTTTGTTTCTCAGCTTATCAACTAGATACTACTGATTAAAGGTTTTTAAATGATAATTTCCTCTAAAATATAAGTCAAATATATTTAAATGAGAAAACTCGCCCAGAAATTGAAAAAAATTACCTATATTGTCAAAGACACACTCTACTCTCCTTCCACATTCACAACATTCCAGTCAGGCCAAGACAATATGATGAATTACTAAGTAAATACAAAATGTTAAATATAACATTGCAACAATCTGGACTTAATCTGCCTATACTGTCAATCACCAGAATAACTCCTGGAGTTCATACATGAACACAGAGCTCTTCTGACTAGACAAAATAAGTTCATGCCCTTTAATCCCAGGGGTTGGCACCTTGCCTTTGGCTTCTAGTCTCACTCCAAGATTTTAGATACATTAATAAATTGCTTCTTGATTTAATTGCTCAACTTTCAGTTAACCAGAGGCAAATGAGAAGAAGGAAAGTAAGAAACAGCAATAAGAAATTGTTTGAAATTTTGAAATGCTTATTTGAAACAACTGATAATGAGGAAATAAATCATAATAACAAATAATACTAAATTATTTGTTATGATTTGTCAGAGCCAACTATGTGTCTGAAACAGTACAGGCATTTGACATTTCACACAACTTTTACAAGAATGCTTTGACAAAGGTGCTATCATTGTCATTTTATAGGTGAGAAACTACTCACCTGCTAGTTTCTCAGAGATGTTGAGTGACTTAAGAAGTCAAGCAAAGATTCAAGGATTAGTCTATTGAACCTCAAAGCTCTTTCTGCAAGAATTAAAAAGTTGAGCCACTATGAACATTTGGTTTAGGGGGAAACAGCTCTATATATTTAATTAGAACTTTAATGCATTATTACAAGTTTATACAAAACAATTAGATACAGAGTTATCATACTAAAATGACAAAAGGATAAAACATCCTAGGAAGTTTCCTATAAAAACTTCTGACAAGTCTACATAAGAAACAAATTTCTATAGACTAATTTCAAAACTAATTTTGACTCAGTTGTATTTTCATTTTCCTAGATGAAAGCTGACTAACCTAAAGAAGAATATTTTTTAAGTTAACGACGTGAACAAAAGGATGTGATATTTTAACTGTCATAAACTTTAAATGTTTCGCGTTGTGGTTTATAGAGCATCTTCACATATACTTAAATTGAAATATCAAAACATAGGATGTCTGACACATTAGATATTGGCTTAATAAATACAGGCTAATTCAAATATACATTTGAAAAAGTAAAGTCATATACTCATAAGCCATTGGCTCACAACCCCAAGTATAATTAAGGCAATTTTCTAAAAATCATAACGTTTTAAAAAATTGCTTATTTTTATTAGAAATGTTATGTTTTTTATACTCCAGAAAGCCATAATCTCTGAAGAGATTGTGGGAAAATACTGAAGTTTCTAAATATAGAATGAACAATGAGACAATTCTAAGTGTACATAATACAAACTAGTTTTTTTGCTTTAATAATACTAAGGCCCAAACACAATGAATATTATATAAATTCTTAACTGAATATGTGATAAAAACAAGTAAAAATAATACAAAATATCAAACACTTTCACACTGTTACCATTGAGAGAATTGAGAAGTTCCTTTGGATTAACTGGAAGAAAAACTAACCAAGGAAGAGGCAATTTATATGAAAAATGTAACTACTTTTCTAGGATTCTTCTAATTATTCATTACTGACAAATGACACAAATCAATGTAGGTGATTTCTTATTGTTCAAAGGGAAGTAGTTTCTTTCCTGAAAACCTACATTTTGAACGCATGCTGCTAATCATTTCAGAAGCTAGTCTACTTTAGAAATTTTATGTCAATTTGGAGAGGGCAGCCAAGATGGCCGAATAGGAACAGCTCCGGTCTACAGCTCCCAGCGTGAGCGACACTGAAGACGGGAGATTTCTGCATTTCCATCTGAGGTATTGGGTTCATCTCACTAGGGAATGCCAGACAGTGGGCACAGGACAGTGGGTGCAGCGCACCATGCGCGAGCCGAAGCAGGGCGAGGCATTGCCTTACTCAGGAAGCACAAGGGGTCAGGGAGTTCCCTTTCTTAGTCAAAGAAAAAAGGGGTGACAGACGGCACCTGGAAAATCAGGTCACTCCCACCCTAATACTGCGCTTTTCCGACGGGCTTAAAAAACGGTGCACCGGGATATTATATCCCACACCTGGCTCAGAGGGTCCTATGCCCACGGAGTCTCGCTGATTGCTAGCACAGTAGTCTGAGATCAAACTGCAAGGTGGCAGCGAGGCTGGGGGAGGGGCACCCACCATTGCCCAGGCTTGCTTAGGTAAACAAAGCAGCTGGGAAGCTCCAACTGGGTGGAGCCCACCACAGCTCAAGGAGGCCTGCCTACCTCTGTAGGCTCCACCTCTGGGGGCAGGGCACAGACAAACAAAAAGACAGCAGTAACCTCTGCAGACTTAAATGTCCCTGTCTGACAGCTTTGAAGAGAGCAGTGGTTCTCCCAGCACGCAGCTGGAGATCTGAGAACGGGCAGACTGCCTCCTCAAGTGGGACCCTGACCCCTGACCCCCGAGAAGCCTAACTGGAAGGCACCCCCCAGTAGGGGCAGACTCACACCTCACACGGCCAGGTACTCCTCTGAGACAAAACTTCCAGAGGAACGATCAGACAGCAGCACTCGCGGTTCACGAAAATCTGCTGTTCTGCAGCCACCGCTGCTGATACCCAGGCAAACAGGGTCTGGAGTGGACCTCTAGCAAACTCCAACAGACCTGCAGCTGAGGGTCCTGTCTGTTAGAAGGAAAACTAACAAACAAAAAGGACATCCACACTAAAAACCCATCTGTACATCACCATCATCAGACACCAAAAGTAGATAAAACCACAAAGATAGGGAAAAAACAGAGCAGAAAAACTGGGAACTCTAAAAAGCAGAGTGCCTCTCCTCCTCCAAAGGAATGCAGTTCCTCACCAGAAACGGAACAAAGCTGGATGGACAATGACTTTGACAAGTTGAGAGAAGAAGGCTTCAGATGATCAAACTACTCCGAGCTACAAGAGGAAATTCAAACCAAAGGCAAAGAAGTTAAAAACTTTGAAAAACATTTAGACGAATGGATAACTAGAATAACCAATACAGAGAAGTGCTTAAAGGAGCTGATGGAGCTGAAAGCCAAGGCTCGAGAACTACATGAAGAATGCAGAAGCCCCAGGAGCCGATGCGATCAACTGGAAGAAAGGGTATCAGTGATGGAAGATGAAATGAATGAAACGAAGCGAGAAGGGAAGTTTAGAGAAAAAAGAATAAAAAGAAACGAACAAAGCTTCCAAGACATATGGGACTATATGAAAAGACCAAATCTACGTCTGATTGGTGTACCTGAAAGTGACAGGGAGAATGGAACCAAGTTGGAAAACACTCTGCAGGATATTATCCAGGAGAACTTCCCCAATCTAGCAAGGCAGGCCAACATTCAGATTCAGGAAATACAGAGAACGCCACAAAGATACTCCTCGAGAAGAGCAACTCCAAGACACATAATTGTCAGATTCACCAAAGTTGAAATGAAGGAAAAAATATTAAGGGCAGCCAGAGAGAAAGGTTGGGTGACCCACAAAGGGAAGCCCGTCAGACTAACAGCGGATCTCTCGGCAGACACTCTACAAGCCAGAAGAGAGTGGGGGCCAATATTCAACATTCTTAAAGAAAAGAATTTTCAACCCAGAATTTCATCTCCAGCCAAACTAAGCTTCATAAGTGAAGGAGAAATAAAATCCTTTACAGACAAGCAAATGCTGAGAGATTTTGTCACCACCAGGCCTGCCATAAAAGAGCTCCTGAAGGAAGCACTAAACATGGAAAGCAACAACCAGTACCAGCCGCTGCAAAATCATGCCAAAATGTAAAGACCATCGAGACTAGGAAGAAACTGCATCAACTAACAAGCAAAATAACCAGCTAACATCATAATGACAGGATCAAATTCACACATAACAATATTAACTTTAAATGTAAATGGACTAAATGCTCCAATTAAAAGACACAGACTGGCAAATTGGATAAAGAGTCAAGACCCATCAGTGTGCTGTATTCAGGAAACCCAGCTCACATGCAGAGACACACATAGGCTCAAAATAAAAGGATGGAGGAAGATCTACCTAGCAAATGGAAAAGAAAAAAAGGCAGGGGTTGCAATCCTAGTCTCTGATAAAACAGACTTTAAACCAACAAAGATCAAAAGAGACAAAGAAGGCCATTACATAATGGTAAAGGGATCAATTCAACAAGAAGAGCTAACTATCCTAAACATATATGCACCCAATACAGGAGCACCAAGATTCATAAAGCAAGTCCTGAGTGACCTACAAAGAGATTTAGACTCCCACACATTAATAATGGGAGACTTTAACACCCCACTGTCAACATTAGACAGATCAACGAGACAGAAAGTTAACAAGGATACCCAGGAATTGAACTCAGCTCTGCACCAAGCGGACCTAATAGACATCTACAGAACTCTCCACCCCAAATCAACAGAATATACATTTTTTTCAGCACCACACCACACCTATTCCAAAATTGACCACATAGTTGGAAGTAAAGCTCTCCCCAGCAAATCTAAAAGAACAGAAATTATAACAAACTATCTCTCAGACCACAGTGCAATCAAACTAGAACTCAGGATTAAGAATCTCACTCAAAACCACTCAACTACATGGAAACTGAACAACCTGCTCCTGAATGACTACTGGGTACATAACGAAATGAAGGCAGAAATAAAGATGTTCTTTGAAACCAACGAGAACAAAGACACAACATACCAGAATCTCTGGGACACATTCAAAGCAGTGTGTAGAGGGAAATTTATAGCACTAAATGCCCACAAGAGAAAGCAGGAAAGATCCAAAATTGACACCCTAACATCACAATCAAAAGAACTAGAAAAGCAAGAGCAAACACATTCAAAAGCTAGCAGAAGTCAAGAAATAACTAAAATCAGAGCAGAACTGAAGGAAATAGAGACACAAAAAACCCTTCCAAAAATTAATGAATCCAGGAGCTGGTTTTTTGAAAGGATCCACAAAATTGATAGACTGCTAGGAAGACTAAGAAAGAAAAAAAGAGAGAAGAATAAAGTAGACGCAATAAAAAATGATAAAGGGGATATCACCACTGATCCCACAGAAATACAAACTACCATCAGAGAATACTACAAACACCTCTATGCAAATAAACTAGAAAATCTAGAAGAAATGGATAAACTCCTTGACACATACACCCTCCCAAGACTAAACCAGGAAGAAGTTGTATCTCTGAATAGACCAATAACAGGCTCTGAAATTGTGGCAATAATCAATAGCTTACCAACCAAAAAGAGTCCAGGACCAGATGGATTCACAGCCGAATTCTACCAGAGGTACAAGGAGGAACTGGTACCATTCCTTCTGAAACTATTCCAATCAATAGAAAAAGAGGGAATCCTCCCTAACTCATTTTATGAGGCCAGCATCATCCTGATACCAAAGCCGGGCAGAGACACAACAAAAAAAGAGAATTTTAGACCAGTATCCTTGATGAACATTGATGCAAGAATCCTCAATAAAATACTGGCAAACCAAATCCAGCAGCACATCAAAAAGCTTATCCACCATGATCAAGTGGGCTTCATCCCTGGGATGCAAGGCTGGTTCAATATATGCAAATCAATAAATGTAATCCAGCATATAAACAGAACCAAAGACAAAAACCACATGATTATCTCAATAGATGCAGAGAAGGCCTTTGACAAAATTCAACAACCCTTCATGCTAAAAACTCTCAATAAACTAGGTATTGATGGGATGTATCTCAAAATAATAAGAGCTATCTATGACAAACCCACAGCCAATATCATTCTGAATGGGCAAAAACTGGAAGCATTCCCTTTGAAAACTGGCACAAGACAGGGATGCCCTCTCTCACCACTCCTATTCAACATAGTGTTGGAAGTTCTGGCCAGGGCAATTAGGCAGGAGAAGGAAATAAAGGGTATTCAATTAGGAAAAGAGGAAGTCAAATTGTCCCTGTTTGCAGATGACATGATTGTATATGTAGACAACCCTATCGCCTCAGCCCAAAATCTCCTTAAACTGATAAGCAACTTCAGCAAAGTCTCAGGATACAAAATCAATGTTCAAAAATCACAAGCATTCTTATACACCAATAACAGACAAACAGAGAGCCAAATCATGAGTGAACTCCCATTCACAATTGCTTCAAAGAGAATAAAATACCTAGAAATCCAACTTACAAGGGATGTGAAGGACCTCTTCAAGGAGAACTACAAACCACTGCTCAATGAAATAAAAGAGGATACAAACAAATGGAAGAACATTCCATGCTCATGGGTAGGAAGAATCAATATCGTGAAAATTGCCATACTGCCCAAGGTAATTTATAGATTCAATGCCATCCCCATCAAGCTACCAATGACTTTCTTCACAGAATTGGAAAAAACTACTTTAAAGTTCATATGGAACGAAAAAAGAGCCCGCATCACCAAGTCAATCCTAAGCCAAAAGAACAAAGCTGGAGGCATCATGCTACCTGACTTCAAACTATACTACAAGGCTACAGTAACCAAAACAGCATGGTACTGGTACCAAAACAGAGATATAGATCAATGGAACAGAACAGAGCCCTCAGAAATAATGCCGCATATCTACAACTATCTGATCTTTGACAAACCTGACAAAAACAAGCAATGGGGAAAGGATTCCCTATTTAATAAATGGTGTTAGGAAAACTGGCTAGCCATATGTAGAAAGCTGAAACTGGATCTCTTCCTTACGCCTTACACAAAAATTAATTCAAGATGGATTAAAGACTTACATGTTAGACCTAAAACCATAAAAACCCTACAAGAAAACCTAGGCATTACCATTCAGGACATAGGCATGGGCAAAGACTTCATGTCTAAAACACCAAAAGCAATGGCAACAAAAGCCAAAATTGACAAATGGGATCTAATTAAACTAAAGAGCTTCTGCACAGCAAAAGAAACTACCATCAGAGTGAACAGGCAACTTACAAAATGGGAGAAAATTTTCGCAACCTACTCATCTGACAAAGGGCTAATATCCAGAATCTACAATGAACTCAAACAAATTTACAAGAAAAAAACAACCCCATCAAAAAGTGGGCGGATGACATGAACAGACACTTCTCAAAAGAAGACATTTATGCAGCCAAAAAACACATGAAAAAATGCTCACCATCACTGGCCATCAGAGAAATGCAAATCAAAACCACAATGAGATACCATCTCACACCAGTTAGAATGGCAATCATTAAAAAGTCAGGAAACAACAGGTGCTGGAGAGGATGTGGAGAAATAGGAACACTTTTACACTGTTGGTGGGACTGTAAACTAGTTCAACCATTGTGGAAGTCAGTGTGGCGATTCCTCAGGGATCTAGAACTAGAAATACCATTTGACCCAGCCATCCCATTACTGGGTATATACCCAAAGGATTATAAATCATGCTGCTATAAAGACACATGCACATGTTTATTTATTGTGGCACTATTCACAATAGCAAAGACTTGGAACCAACCCAAATGTCCAACAATGATATACTGGATTAAGAAAATGTGGCACATAGACACCATGAAATACTATGCAGCCGTAAAAAAGGATGAGTTCATGTCCTTTGTAGGGACATGGATGAAATTGGAAATCATCATTCTCAGTAAACTATTGCAAGCACAAAAATCAAACACCGCATGTTCTCACTCATAGGTGGGAATTGAACAATGAGAACACATGGAGACAGGAAGGGGAACATCACACTCTGGGGATTGTTGTGGGGTGGGGGGATTGGGGAGGGTTAGCAGTAGGAGATATACCTAATGCTAAGTGACGAGTTAATGGGTGCAGCACACCAGCATGGCACACGTATACATATGTAACTAACTTGCACATTGTGCACATGTACCCTAAAACTTAAAGTATAATAAAATAAAATAAAAATTAAAAAAAGAAATTTTATGTCAATTTATTATATGTATGTGGTGTGTGTGTATATACATAATATATTAAACCTGCTGTACTAGTTTTGCATTTGTGAATTGTTGAGGAACAAAGGTTAATAAAAATGCTTAGAGGATTAACTGCATATATATATAGTAATATTTCATCATAATCAATTCTGTTCCATGGCTAATAGTGTCACAAAGAAGATTCCCCTTGGAGTGCATTCCAGGGATATATTACTTAATGTACACATTGAGGGGGTTGGGTATTGTAGATTCATAATCCAAAAATATAGTCAAGGACAGCTCCATTTTGATAAAAAAAATGTTAAAGGCATTAAGTAATATTAAAATTCATTTGAAAAGGACCACGGTGTTTTAAAGTAACTGACATGGCACTGTCATTTTCTGGTTTAAAACAAGAAATGCACATTTGGCAACTCATTAAACTCCCAGGACTTTTCTAGGGCCATTGTTTCTTTCCATATCTAAAAAGCATTCAAAAGCATCTCTACTCGGTCGAGGGCCACAAGGCTAACATCAATCTTTTTTCACTATTCATAATAGATATTTAAAGCTGGGACTATGCCTGGAAACCTTTGACTATATTGCCTTTTATTTGTTTCTAACTTTGGGCTCTTGGAGATACAAAATACCTTTTTTTCCAGTCTATTTTCTTTGAGTTTTACAAAATGCATTGTTCAGTTAATTCGCTTATTATATAAAAATGTTTCATGTTTACCATTTATGTACCAGGCACTGACCTAGGTATAAGAATAAATAAATAAAAGAACATTTCTACTTTGGAATAACTCACAATTCAATGAGGCAGAAAGAAACAGAAATATAAACCATCATCATCTTGTGTCATGGTGCTATGGGAACTATCAGAAACAATTATGTTATAGAAATGTGATTAACTACACAACCTAGTCAAATGTATATAGAAACTCAGTCAGAAATAGCAACAAATTCTGCCTGAAGGAATGTAGAGAAGGATACTTTACCTGAGTTTAGAAAGTGAGCACTGTTCCAGGTAGAGTTAACAGTATACTGTTGTATATAGTATACAAGTACCTTATACTTGTAGGTATAAGAGAACAAGGTATATTCAGGAAACTGCAAAGAGCTATCCATTAGAGCGACATATGGGA
Source organism: Gorilla gorilla gorilla (assembly GCF_029281585.2). NCBI lineage: Eukaryota > Metazoa > Chordata > Mammalia > Primates > Hominidae > Gorilla > Gorilla gorilla. Next base: position 64,136,087 of record NC_073239.2, read on the forward strand.
GTATTGGTCTTAAAAGCAATGAAGATTCACCAGGGACTTTGGTAGATAACGGGTCTATATATTATTAGAATGTTAACTTGTTTGGTAAACAATTTTAGTTGACAACCTACTGTGCCTAGCCTTTTGTTAGAAGACAAACAATTGATTGTGACCAAAACTCAGTGATTGTCCTCATGGGGAAGAGAAATATTAAACAAATAATAATAATTAAATAATAATTACATGTGTACAATATTATATGGGGAGCCAAATCAACAGCACTCATAAAGTTTTCATATGTAATAAAAATATTTATACTTATGTTTTCTACTTTTGATAGAATCATTACTTGAGACTTTTACTATTTTTCTTCTATTTATATTTACACTACATAGTTCTTTCTACTGTAGCTTAATATTTAAGGTCAAACATCCTCATTTTTTTCATAACTCTTTGACTTTTAAATATTTGTATTATTGCAAGTAAACTATTATATATTTGTGAAGACCTGATATATCCATACTATTCAACTCCTAAAATCATGTTCACAACACATCCCTGTATTAATTCGAGTCCCATTTACACATAATTAAAGGTTTGGGGTTTTCTTTGTAAAATCTTTTTTTATTATATATTTTAATAGGCTACTGTGATATTGGAGATTTAATTATATACACATCACATAAAAGTATTTAAAGCACAGAATTATAAGGTTCTATGGTTCACAGAGGTAGGTGAAGAATGTTAAACCAACAATTATAAAAAATTAATTATCAAATTGAAATATTTCAAACTCAAATATTCCTTCTCACCAAAATATTCTATTGGAGTAGTTACTCACAGATTCATGATACTGAATTATTCTATTTTTTATTCTATCTTAACCAGATTATCTTTTTTAGAACTAAATTTGGATATTTCCCTAATTTGCCAATATCTTCTTAGTGACTGTTTTGGGATTGTTAGACATACTTTTATTAGTTATGTTAATATATCTTAATGTGTTCTAATAAATTTGACTTATTTACTCATTATTTTATTCTTATTCTATTCTTTAACTTTTATTTTAAACTTTTATTTTGAGTTCAGGAGTAAAGGTGCAGGTTTGTCACATAGGTAAAATTGCGTCATGGGGGTTTGTTGTACAGATTATTGCATCACCCAGGTATATTGAGCCTAGTACCCATTAGTTATTTTTCTTGATCCTCTCCTTCCTCCCACCCTCTGGCCTCTGTTTGGCCCCACTGTATGTTGTTCCCCTCTAAGCATCCATGTGTTCTCATCATTTAGCTCCCACTTTTAAGTAAAAGGAGATAGGCACAGGCAAAGATTTCATGACAGAGACACCAAAAGCAATTGCATCAAAAGCAAAAATTGACAAACGGGATTTCATTAAACTAAGGAGCTTCTGCACAGCAAAAGAAACTATCAACAGAGGAAACAGACAGCCTATGAGATGAGAGAAATTTTTTGCAAACTATGCGTCTGACAAAGGTGTACTATCTGGCATCTGTAAGGAACCTAAACAAATTTGCAAGGAAAAACCCCATAAAAAGTGGACAAAGTTTTCAAAAGAAGACATACATGCAGCCAGAAAGCACACGAAAAAAAGCTCAACATCGCTGATCACTACAGAAATGCAAATCAAAATTACAATGAAATACCATCTCACAGCAGTCAGAATGGCTATTATTAAAGTCATGCCTATAATTCCAGACCTTTGGGAGGCCAGTGGATCATGAGGTCAGGAATTCGAGACCACCCTGGGCAACATAGTGAAACCCCGTTTCTACTAAAAATACAAAAATTAGCAGGTCATGATGGCACGCGCCTGTAGTCCCAGCAACTAGGGAGGATGAGGTAGGAGAATCGCTTGAACCCAGGAGACAAAGGTTGCAGTGAGCTGAGATAGTGCCACTGCACTCCAGCTTGGGCGACAGAGCGAGACTTCCACTCAAAACAAACAAACAAAAAAATAAACCAAACAAAAAACAAAAAACAAAAACACAGATGCTGGCGAGGTTGCAGAGGAAAACGATCATTTATATACTTGGTAGTAGTGTAAGTAAGTTCAACCATTGTGGAAGACAGTGTAGTTATTCCTCTTATTCTATTTCTTTAAAATATTTATTTTACTCTAAATTCCAGGATATATGTGCAGAATGTGCAGGTTTGTTACATAGGTATACATGAGCCATCGTAGTTCGCTGCACCTAGTCATATAGGTTTTAAGTCCTGCATGCATTAGGTATTTGTCCTAATGCTCTCCCTCCCCTTGTCCCCCACCTCCCAATAGGCCCTGGTGTGTGATGTTCCCCTCCCTGTGTCCATGTGTTCTCATTGTTCCACTCCTATTTATGAGTGAGAACATGTGGTGTTTGGTTTTCTGTTGTGTTTTATTGCAGCATTGGAACCAACCTAAATGCCCATCAATGATAGACTGGATAAAGAAAATGTGGTACATATACACCATGGAATACTATGCAGTCATAAAAACAAATGAGAACATGTCCTTTGCAGGGACATGGATGAGGCTGGAAGCCATCATCATCAGCAAATTATTCTGTTATTGAATCCTTTCATTTATATCACTATGCTTTTACTTAATCACAAATACATTAATATAACCTTAGCTTGTGATTTTTTAGAAACAAGGGTTTACTACTTCTCACTTCAGATTCATAGATGAAAGTTCATTTTAGTTGAAATTTAGTTTTATCTTTTCAATTATTTTTTTCCTAGTAAATAAGTGAACATCACGTCTCTTGATCTTTTTTCTCTCCTGATTTCTATTTTCATACTTTGCTTTGCAAGTCACATTATACTGTTTTTCCTGCAAACCAATATACATCATGAGCTAGTGTGGGTGAAATAAAAATTAAAAAGGCTATGTCCTAAACACAATTTTTCCATTAAATAACTATGTGACATTTGAAAAGTATTTAGACTGATCTGTAATTTTATTCATATTTATATTAAAAAGTTGAAATTGAATTATTTCTTTGTTCCTATATATAAACTTCTAATTGTCTACATTTACTTGCTGATGAACTAATCAAATAGTAACTTTATCACTTAGTGTTCATTCAAAACTTAATAGTTTAACACGTTAATCTATGCTAGGAGTTGTTCCAAGTATGTGTGGGAGCAGGCAGCCTTAATATTTGATTCTTCTATATATCTATGATATCAGGATAATTATTCTTATCTCTTTATATAGAATACTCTTAAGGGCTAGATTTTTTTTCTTGTAATAATCATTTCATTGAGGCAGTTTTAATCCTATGGCAGATTAGAATTTTCAACTCATTTTGATATTGTAACTCTTATAGACTAACTTATGTACCCCACACCCAAATTAATATGTTGAAGCCCTAACCCCCAATGTGGCTTTATTTGGAAATAGGGTCTTTAAGGATGTAATTAAAGTTAAATAAGGTCATAAAGGTGGGGTCTTAATCCAATAGGACTGGGGTCCTCATAAGAAGAGGAAGAGACACTAAGAGTGCGTGCACACGGTGGAAAGGCCAGCAGAAGAGGACACAGAAAGAAGCCAGCCATCTGCAAACCAGAAAGAGAGGTTCACTGGAAACCTACAGGGCAGACACTTTAATCTTGAACTTCCCATCTCTAGAACTGGGAGATGACACATTTCTATTGTTTACACCCAGTCTGCAGTATTGTATAGCAGACTGAGCAGACTAAGACAGTAACCAAAGATGCATACTTTAAGGCAAAATTGGTTTTTGTAGTTGACATTTTGAATTAGTTGAAAATAACACCAACAATTACAAGAACTATAACTCATACAGTTTTATATTTTCTGCTTTCCTAATGAAATTCATATACAAATCTGCTCTCAAACAAATTATACTGCTTTTTTGGGTTTTTTTTGGGAAACTTTTTATTCCATTTGATATTTAAATATGGCTGGGTGTTTCTCAGGTGTGTTCTCACTCTTTACAGAAACTCAATTCAATTTAATTCACTACATGATTTTAGCTTTAATCTAAATGTTGATGATAATGTCTAATTATTTTTAGCTGACATATCTCCTAAACTGAAATCCAGCTCAAACAACTGCTTGCTTAGACACATACATTTGGTTGTTTTCTGAACATTTATATGTATACATGTTCAAAATTAGACTCATTATCTTCCTCTGCATATGGGCTCATCCCTCTGTTTTTCCAGGGAACTGTATCATCATCTATCTAATTTACTACATTTGAGACATCTACATCAGCCTTGATGTATTCTGGTTCAACCGCTGGATCTAATAACTAAGCCCAGCACAGTTGAACCTCTAAGTATCTCTCCAATTTTATCACTCTCTACTGCATCTACCACAATTTAGGCCCATCATCTCTTACGTTACAAGCATTTCTCCTTTCGGTTTCATTCCACCTGCCCCTACATTCATTCATCACAGTATAGCGAGAAAGAGCTTTCTATATTCCAATTTTGACATTTCAATAGATCCCTACTGCCACAATGTTCATATGTTTTAATGAGGTTGATAAGACGGTTCATGATCTGCCATAGTTTACCTTTTCCTCCTACTTTAATTCTTACTACTCTTTCATTTTAGTGTGCTCAAATTATGTTGAAATAATTATAGCATCTTAAGCAACAGTAATAATTATAGCAAACACTGCAACAATAATTATAATAGCATATTTATTGATCACTTACTTTGGGCTAGGAATTGTGCAAAACATACACACAAACACATACATATGCATAGCAAATCTCTAAAACATAAATTCGAGATTGTTATTATTGTTAGAGACTATACCTGTATTTGAAATAAAATGACTTCTACAAAATAGTTCAGCACCAGAATTCAAATCCAGGTCTTCCTGACATGAATATCCCCTGGGCTCTCTTGCTTCTGTGCCTTATATATTATACTTTCCTCTACATAGAAATCTCCACCTCCCTTTTTGCATCCATAACTCTGACATAGTTCTTGAGGTCTCAAATTAGACATCAATTCCAGGAATATGTCTTCCATGATAATTCCTCCCGTTAACAAATACTGACCTAAATCCTCTTTCCATGCAATTTAGAGGAAAGACTGTATTTCCTCTATTACACATTCACTATATATAATAAATAAATTTTAAAATCTATGTGTGTGTATGTGTATATGTGTGTATGTATGAATGTGGAACAAAAACATTTATTTTCTTAAGTTTTATAATTGTTTACTGCTTAAAATTCACGCTGTTTTCATATTGTCTTATTGATTTAAACTCTTTTGCTTCAATATTCCTTAATTAAAATGTATTAGTGGTCAATATTTCCTTGAAAGCTAGTCAAGATGTATTTATTCATGAATGATTGCTTTGTAGATAATAGTAGGGTAAAAGAATCAACCAGCTGCAAATTAGAACTCTATTGGGATATTTTAGAACATTTTTTTGTCCATGTAGTTAACTGGAAATCAACCCAGATAATGACAAATTTTATAAATTGATACTGGTATAACTTTGGGTTATTTTATTAAATACCCATGTAGCCCAGATTCATTTTTATGTTCTTTCTTTCTCTTCCCAAGTTCTTACGCTATTTCATCACCTATAAGACTAGCAACATTTGCATTTTTCAAAGGAAGTTTTGCTATTTGATACCAATACGGCTATATAGAACAAATATTCTATGACACTTCTTTAAAAATACCACTAATTAGATGACACTTAAGGTGAAATAATTGTTTTACAAAAGTAGAGCATAATATTCTCTCTTTAATTTTTAGTAGTAACAATACCATATTAAAAATTTTTAATTATACTAATAGACTTGTAGCACATAGAGGACTGAGTTGAATAAAGATATTTAAAACATATATATCATGAAGGGAACTGAGACACTGATTAATGTTTAACATATAAGGTTGAATATGCATGCTAAAATTTTAGTTGTTAAAATATAAAAATAGAATGTGTGAATTTAAAACCCATTAAAAGAATAAATAAAATGAAAACAAATAAATGGAATGAAAGAAAGAAAATGAAGCAAATAAACCATATAAAATAGAAATAAATGAGTAATATGTTAGAACTATGTCAAATATGTTTAACTTGATAATAAAAGATAAACATTTGCTTTTCAAAATGTCTAATTATCTTTTACAAGAGACATACATAAAATATGTTAAAATAATTTTATAAAGTTTTTGAATTAAAAAGATGAATAGAATTTTAAATTAAAAAGATGAATAGGAAAAAGAAAATATTAACCAGAATAATATTATGGAAGCACTATTAATGTAGAAAAATAAGGTAATAGTTACAAAGTGTGTCATTACTTTATAATACAGAATAATTATTCTGGAAAAAATGAAAAACTATATGCCAGGTGGTGTTCTTTAATCACTTAACATGTATTATCTTAATTAATCCTAAAAGCACCCCTATGCTTTAGGTACTATTAATATTCCCATTTTGTAGTTAATGAAGCTAAAGGTCAGAAAGCTTAAGCAATTTGCCTATTATTACACATTATTATGTGATGGCAATATATATACTATAAACATTTGTACACAGTATGAAAATTGACTCGAGAGGGAATAGAAGACATGAATAGAATTATAACTCAATAAAATTAAATGAGAGTCAAAACTGTAAAAAGAAACATGTAGACAATTTATAGAGAATGTTTACCAAATTACCTAGGAAAGAAAAAATCTGTTTCATGTGGCTAACATAATCTTAACCGTAAAACTGGTTAACACCAAAGGAGAAAGGACTTTTGGCTAATCTAATTTATGAGTATAAATCTTATTTATAAACATATTCAAAAATCTTAAATATTAGCAAGCATCATTCTTAATTGTATTTATCACAGAAATATTGGTAAAATTTGATGTTTGGAAATTGAGTACTATATTTAGTCGCATTAAGATAAAAGATACAAAAAACCCACAAATATAGATGACAAATCAATGCAGACAGAAAATAACATTCAAATATTTCAATACCTATTTATAATTAGGATGGAAGGCTTGCTATATGCAAGCTTAATACATAAAAATCAGTAATATGTGTACATATGTTCATACCATCAATACTCATTTAGATAAAAAAGAAGAAGAAAATCCACTCATAAAACAAGATTCCATAAAAAATTTGGGGCCAAATTAAACAAAATAAATTCAAAACTATTAAGAAAAAAATAGAATTATTTTATTGAAGTTCTTGAGAAAAATATCTAAATAATTGAAACAATTGATATGGTCACAGATAAAAATATTCACTATTGTAAAGCAACAACTCCCACCCCATATCAATTTATAAATGTAATGCAATGATTACATAAAGATTATTTTATGGAATTTGGCTTATTAATTTTAATTTATTAATTTTAAAATTCATATGAAAGAATAAATTGCCAAAATAATAAGACAAACTTGAAAAAAGAGTAGAAGGGCTTGCCCTATTAAATATCAAATTTCTTATAAACCTATAGTACTAAATTATTTTCAAATAATCGGAAATGCACACATAACATGCTTCACTTGTAAAAGCTAACATTTATAGGGTGCTTACTATAGCCTAATTATTTTTCTACATGCTTTGTGAAAATTAACTCAATATTCAGAGAAATCCTATGAAGCATATGAGGATTACAAGTAAGGAAACAGAACTGGAGTGTTTAGGAAATTCTCAAGATTCCATAGCTATTAAGTAATTGAGCCGATTTTCAAATCCAGACAGTCTAGCTCATGCTATTAACCAATGTGCCTTAAACACCAGTTGACTTTTAACTGTCATTGAAACCTCTAGTAATTTAATCCTTCTCAAATTACTCGACATTTGTAAATCAACAGATGGAATCTAATCCTCTCTGAAGAAATATATCTGCTGCATTTCTTCGATTTTCTAGGATTATTCTGTATTGTTGATTATCATTATTACCACCCTCTTTTGACAATCTGTTCTCTTGTTTTGCTATGAGTTTATAATCATTTGTTTTATCTCATTCTGAATGTGGCTCTGTTTCTACAATGAGCCTGGGCCAATATTCCCATTTATTTCTGCTGCCAATAATGAAGAGTTAGAAAGATGCTATTTACACATGTTATTATTTAAAATGTAAATAGTTAGCCACAGCTGCTGCAATTTTCCCAATTGTAAGAAAGCGAAATTAGGTGGGGAAATGGGGGCACAACTACATCTATCAATTCTCTAGGCATTCAGAATAAAATATGAAAGAAAAAAAAAACGAGAGATAATAATTTGCTTCCAGGACACTAAACTTTGAATTGAATAAACCTACGTAAATCCCAGCTACACTTAATATATACAATAAGCATAATCATAAGATAGGCTTGGAATTAGTAATTTAAAAGTTTACACTTTTATAAGAGTTTTCAGAAATATTCTGTTTAATTTCCCCATATAAACAATTGGCAAACCAAAAAAACAAAGTGCAAGATATAATTTCTTCAGTTTCAGGAAAGGTGACTTACATGCATTTTTAGCAAGTAACTTTGAACCACTTAAAAATTCACTGAAATTTTTAAGTATTAAGTATTAAACATATTTTCTTCAATTTAATGCTTGTGAGATGAATCCATGTTAATATGTGACTCTAGTTCATTCATTTTCATGGTGCATAATATTCAACTTTATGAATACACCAAAATTTATATATCCATTCTGCTATTAATAGATATGTTGATTGTTTCCTCTTTAAAAGTTTTAGATTTTTTGGCTGTTATGAACAATGCACTTTCCAACAATCTTTAACATTTATTCATGGGAACACATAAAGATACCATTAAAGTTTTAAAACAACAAAATAATAACACATTGTTAATAGTGCATATATCTAGCAAAATTACAAGTAAATATATCGGAAGGAAAATCAAAGTCAGGATGTCAGTCATCCCTAGGAAAGGAAGGGTACATCGGGGATTTTAACTACATTGTTCATGTTTTATAATTAAAGTAGGTTGTGTGTGTGTGTGTGTGTGTGTGTGTGTCTATGTCTTATTGCTCTACATTTTTTATGTTCCAAATACTCCATCAAATTACAAAAAGTGTAGTAAAAATATGAATGTAAAAATAGTCTAAAGGAAAAGATATTTTCCCATTAGAGATTTTATAAAAATGACTCCGGAAACTGTCTCTTTTTGTTTGCTTGTTTGGTAACATCGTTGGTTGCATGTCACTATTTGTGAAAAGTAGCTCCTAAAACAAAAACCCAATGATTGCCTCTATCTGATAGTCATGTCTTTGTATAAGCTTTTCCCTTTGAATGTGGGCTAGACCTATTGACTGACTTCTAACAAACAGAATACAGCAGAAGTGATAGAATTTCACCTCAAAACGTATGTTACAAAAGCAGTGTGGCTTCCTTCTTGGGTGTCCACTATTGCTCTCTTGCTTGCTTGCTCTAAGAGAAGGTGGTTACTATGTTGTGTGCTGCCACATGGCAAGGAACTGATATTTCTGGCAAACAGGCTGTGAGGGAACAGCAATTGAAGCCCACCAACAATAACGTGAGTAAGCTTGTAAGTGAATCTGCCCCGAGTCAAACTTCTCCTAGATGACACACTGATGACAGCCTTACGTGAGACTCTAAGGAGGAGACCTAGCTAAGCCATGAAGGGAGTCTGGATGCACATAAGCTGTGAGATAATAAATGTTGGTTATTTTAAGCTATAAAATTTTGGGGTAATTTATTCCACAGTAATAAATAAGATTCTCTTCTTAGGAAAATACTATAAACTAGGCTATGAAATGTAAAAAATGTTTGTAGCAGTAAAATTACAAAGAACAAAAATGAAACAGTCTTGACATATTCAAAAAGATGATTGGAGGAGATTCATTTCTAGCACGTCAGAGCAAAGAGATCAAAAAAATCCTCAAATACTCTCCCCAAAAGAAAACCAGCATTCCAACATGCTGGAGAATGACTGTGAACATACAACAAACTGTTTTGTGAACACTTATTCCCAATATATACTGAACTTCAAGTAAAAGCATGAAAATGTGTGGTGTTTATGCTTGTGGCTACTCCTCTACCCCAACCAGGTTCTGTCTGTATAATAGTCTAAGCAGTCCTTAGAAACAAGAAGCTTTGCTGTTGTTGTTAGTGACAGCTCACTTAATTTGAGGTATTTTTCAGTTAAAAACAAGCAGACAGAAGAGCCAACACCTCTTGTATCCTGAGATTGCAACCCTGATCTCACTCTATCCTGTGGCACACATTCTCTCTCTTCCCCTTACCTCTTTCTCACCCTACCATCCCCTCCCTCCCCCACCCATATATAGAAATACCCATACATGCTCAGCCACAAACACACGCTAAACTATATGAACAATTTTATCGGTGCTGCTACTGCAATCCCACATGATACAGGGACAATTTAGAGCCATCATGTTGCTCTTCTGTGAAAAGATTCCTCCCAGAGTGACTTGACAAGAAACCATAGAGATTATTGCCCCACAGCCACGGAATATAGTAGGTTTAAGTACCTCTGCTTAAGAATCATAAGATAAAGATGAAAAATATTATTTATGGCAACCACAGCTGCTGATATCGGGTCAGGTGTCATTTCTATTCCTCCTTAAAAAAAAAATTGAGATATCCTGAATCCATTTACTTTTCCTCCTCCCCATCACCTTTTAAACAAAAATGCTGTCATTGATTTGCAGTTTCATGATGATTGAAAGCATGCTTTTGCTGTTAGACAATCATCATTTAAAAGTTTAATCCCATAATTGTTTCCTAAATCATAAAAACAAATCTTAAATTTCAATGTATATTTAAATTATTAATGTGACAGACAGAACTTAGATACATAGTTTTTGAAGAGTACAGAATTAAAGAGGTATTTAATCACTTTGTCAGGTAGGAGATGGACTTAATATATCTAAAATCATTTTTGGTGGTCTTTGTTGCTGAGATGGTGACAATTAACACCTAAAAGACACCTTCATGTAGCAATAAAAAGAAGTAATGAGGCTGTGTTACAATGCCCTAATAAAATGTCACTCTTTTGATTACTTCTCCAGAATTTGTCTGCCAAATCCCATCATTTGTCTCATTTATCTGTCATTTTAGCTGTAGGGTAGTGGTAGCATCTTACAGAAGTGCTCAGGTTCCTGGCTATTTACTAAACAGTCCATGATAAATTCAAATCTGTCACTACACCCAAAATGAGGCTAGAGTTAATTTACTTGTGCAAATTGAAACATGCCAGATCTTCCTTTTGTTTCCGTATAGTTCCTGGACATGGCCACTTTGCTGAAGATGTAGAATATGTCATCCTGTTTATCTTTGATCTCTCAATGTGTAAGTTAAGATGGGGAAGTCGTGGTTCTCATGATAGAAAATGCACAAAAATAGACAAATGCACATAAAGGGCTTAGCACACTAGCTTTCTCATATTAGCAGACAGAAAGCTACTAATTAGTGTCTGCAAAGTCAGTGAATTATGGCATTATTTGAGGTGTCCTAGCCTGGATTCACAGCACACCTAGAGCTCAGAGAATGATAAAATTGTGCTCCTTTCTTCAGGTGCTTTTCAGAGGCATCCTTCAGACAGCTGCTGAAAATGCCATTTGTCACTTGTCATTTATTATAAAATTACATTAAACATGCTATAACAATAAAGGACAGTAGGAAAAAGATTTCCTATAGTGGTCTTCAATTAATTTAGTCGTATGGTATAGTTATTAAATGGTCAGACTTACCTCTTTAGCTACTAAGATCAAAAGCAGAATAAATTTTCTGAAGTCCCTTTAGCACAAGTAACTCAAAAATCACCTCCGCAGCACTATAACTCAAAGAGGTGTTTAAGAAATGTTTCCACGTATTTCCCATAATTATATTTCTATTTTACTATACTGTATCCTAAATAGCAAAATCACATTCTAATAATAGTGTTGAAATTTAACTGAAAGAGATTTTCTAGACACAGCAACAATGCTCTTAAATACTTTGAGAGACAAGACTGATTTAATTAAATAATAACAGATTCGGAAGGTTCAGGCTTAAGTTCATCCAGAAGAATGTGAGTCATTCATTTCCCATTTTTCTTCTGCTGACTGATCAATAATAAAGGCTTTTCTCAAAAGCTATTTTCAAAGTAGCTTCATTTTGATGCATATATAACATAGACAAATTTAATCATCAGTACGTTTTCAGTGAAGAATTGTAGTAAATTCAACCATTTTGATATATATATTTTTTTACAGTATCCACACTTCAAAGTTGTTGAGCCTTTTAAAAATAGGGATTATCCCTTTGCATAAGAGGAATAGTAAATAATTCTCATTCCACTAGGTTAACTGGACCCTTGGGCCCTCTCTAGGAAGCACAGTTTCAAGATAAGCACTTCGATCTGACAAAATAAAGCAATCAGCTAATAATAAACCAGGAACCAATAATAAAACTATAGTATTGAACTGAAGATTCACATAAAGGAATGTCACAGAGATATGATGCTTTAAGTTATCCTAGAATTACAATTAGGAAGTTAGGTGAATCTCACTCTCTCTCTCTCTCACTCTCTCTTTCTCTCTCACTCTCTCTTTCTCTCTCTTCCCCCATCACAACTTTGCAAGATTACTATTACACTAGTTTTTTAAAATAGGAAATCTGAGTTTAAAGACACTTCATGCCTTTCCCACAGCCATTTAGCTATAAAATATAGAGACAGGACCAAATGCATTGTTTGTGTTTTCTGTTGCAATGTATCATTTTCTTACTTATTTTATATATTCTGGAATGACTGTAATATGAATGTGTTTGATTTAAACACAAGCTCTCACTTTTTCTCTCCTGTGCAATAAGGTACAATTCTCATATTTAGGCATAAAATTCAGTGTATCTGTTAAATAATGATAGTACATATTCTATTTAAAACCAGTGGCATAAAAATTTTTCTTCATTCAACTTCAAATTATATTCTTTTCATGTGCACTTTACTTATATTTCAAGTTTCAATGATTGTATTTTGTTTTTAGTTTCCATCAAGGTTAGCAATAGTTTTTAGATTTATTTAACTAGCATGAAAAGCATCCTCTTTCAACAAAATTATTAATAATATTGCTAATCTACTAGAAAATAGAGAAAATATTCTCAAATCTCCAAGGAGCATTTTTAAGCCCTTATTTAAAATTTGAAAATACCTTTTATTAAAATGCAAAGACATTAAGGCCCACCAGCTACTACATCTCAATGCAGGGTGTATTGGATGTGTTTGATGAACTGGTTTTATTGGGCCATGGGAAAATGATAAATAATTAATATAGGCTCATATCTACAAAGTTTAATTATCTTCATATTAAGGTTTCTTTTGATATTCAAATCAAGAAATAACCTGGTGATCTGCAAAACTGAAAACCATATAAAAAGAGATAAGTTCAGTTCATTGACTTTTGTTGTGTATCTTAAATAGAAATTTAAAATGCTATTGCAACAGAGAATTAAAACTTGCTTAAGTCTGTAACTGACGATTGAAAGAAAGGCAGATGAGAAATTTATAAATAGATTACATATTCCCTTCAATCTGTGGATAACATCTTAAGTGCCTGAGAAGTGCATTTATAGAAAGTCATCTGAAAACCATGCCTAATAAAGAAAAATAATTAAAAGCCACGTCTGAAATAAAGTTAAAACTGACACAAAGAGAAAATGCAGCAAATTATGATTTTTGAGCATTCTAGTATTAGCTAATTTTAATTTGATTTACATTTTAAATATATCCTATTTTGGCACTTAGTCCAGGCATTTAGTCATATATATACATATATATATATCACTAGTTAAATAGTAAACTTATAAGGTAGAGTTTTCAAAACAAAGACACATTTACGTAATGACTTTGTAATCTACTTAATTTCTAAGAATATTGCAGTCATTTTTAAAAAGTGTTTTCTGCTTTTAGTTACTTGTTTTCAGGGAAAATGGAACTAGAATACCTTAAAATAAGCTAAATAATTTTCCCTTGAGTTGTAAAATTTACATAAAGCACCAAACACATTGTGTGAAATAATTGGTTCACATTAAACATATTATAGGAGAGTATAAGTAGCTGTAGTAGTAATAGTATAGAGGTTCTCAGTGACAAGAATCCTGGGATGAAGAAATCATTATTTCCATTTATTATTTAAGAGAATGATGCAGAGGTTTTAAATACTGTAAGATTAAACAACTTCTAAGCATTGGAGCCAGAATTTTAAGTACTAGCTGCTTCCTAAGCGTATACTTTTTGCAGTGATTTAACACCGCCCACTAACTTTATATAACATCAGGTCTTACAAGCTACATTATAATATAAACAGATGAATAGTGGCATAACCCTAAAAAGCTACTTTATAAGAGCTTGACATTTTAAGAAGTTAAAAATTATTTTCATTATTTAAAAGTATATTCTCAATTTAGGATTCACGTATCATCATTTACAACATAGGCATTATTAATTTTAGGTTCAAAGGAATATGTGTAGGTTTGTTACATGGGTAAATTATGTGTTGCTGAGGCTTGGTATATGAATAAGCCTATCACCAAGGTAGTGAGCATAATACCTAATAGGTAGCCTTCCAATGCACACCCTCTTCCCCACTGTCTACCCTCAAGCAGTCCCCAGTCTATTGTTCCCTTCTTTGTGTCCATGTGTATTCAGTGGTTAGCTGCCACTTATAAGGGAAAATATGCAGTATTTGGTTTTCTGTTCCTGTGTTAGTTCACTTCAGATAATGGCCTCCAGCTGCATTCATGTTGATCCAAAGGACATGATTTCATTATTTTGTATGACTGCATAGTATTCCATGCTGTATATGTACCACATTTTCCTTATCCAGTCCACCAATGATGGGCATCTAGGTTGATTCCCTGTCTTTGATATTGTGAATAGTTCCATGATGAACACAAAAGTGCATGTGTCTATTTTTATAATACATAATACATATTTATAAGGGTTCATTGCTGCTATTGACTGAATGTTTATGTTCCCTCAAAATTTATATGTTGAAATCTTAACCCCGAATGATATGGTGTCTGGAGGTGGAGCCCTTGGTCAACAATTAGGTAATGAGGGTGGAAGCCTCATGAATGGGATTAGCATCCTTTTAAGAGATAGACCCTTGCTGTCATTCTCTGTTCTCCACCATGTGAAGACAAAGCAAGAAGACAGCCATCTGCAAAGCAGAAAGTGCTCCGTGGCTCACTAGATACCATATCTTCCAGCACCCTGATCTGGGTTTCCCAGACTCCAGAACTGCAAGAAATAAATGTTTGATATTTATGCCGCCCAGCCATCTACGGTATTGTTTGGTAACTTGATTGACTAAGACAACTGCCCTCAGGCATGTCTGTCAGAAATGTTCTTGTTGGTGAATCTGAAACAACAAGATTAGAAAAAAGTACCGTAGGCTGGGCCCGGTGGTTTACGCCTGTAATCCCAGCACTTTGGGAGGCCAAGGAGGGTGGATCACGAGGTCAGGGGTTCGAGACCAGCCTGACCAACATGGTGAAACCCCGTCTCTACTAAAAATACAAAAATTAGCTGGGCATGGTGGTGCGCACCTGCAATCCCAGCTACTCAGGAGGCTGAGGCAGGAGAATCATGTGAACCTGGGATGCAGAGGTTGCAGTGAGCCGAGATTGCACCACTGCACTCCTGCCTGGGCGACAGAGCTAGACTCTGTCTCAAAAAAAAAAAGGACCATAACAGCCAAGAAAGCTTATATTATTTTAGCACTATGGAGTTATGGTAACATATTCAGTCCTTGATTTCCTGCAAAATGATACCATTCATATGCACTTTTGCAGCAATCCTGTTTAAGTAAAAAATGTATTTTTTTTACTTAAAAAAATATTCATAGCCATGTAATTATATCTCTAGCTACAGATATGTGCGTATGAGCAATACGTGTATTGTCTTCATACATTTGCAATGAATTACTTTTGTGTGACCTAGTCAAAACAAACTGGTCAAAACAGCAATTTGTTTAAAATAGATTAAATGGTTAGTCTTTACTTCTTAAACTTTGGCTAGTGATATCTACTTTAACTTGTTTAAAAAATGATTGAGGGCTGGACATGGTAGCTCACGCCTGTAATCCCAGCACTTTGGGAAGCTGAGGCGGGCAGATCACGAGGTCAGGAGATGGAGACCATGCTGGCTAATACAGTGAAACCCCGTCTCTACTAAAAATACAAAAAATTAACCGGGCTTGGTGGCAGGCGCCTGTAGTCCCAGCTACTCGGGAGGCTGAGGCAGGAGAATGGCGTGAACCCGGGAGGTGGAGTTTGCAGTGAGCGGGGATTGTGCCACTGCATTCCAGCCTGGGCGACAGAGCGAGACTCCGTCTCAAAAAAAAAAATTGATAAAATGATAGGATGAGTACTAGCTATAAATGAATACAATTATGATGAAAACATTGCAATGATGCTATGAATATTCTGTTAAAGCTTTCAACCAGACTCATTTAGCAATGTTTTCAAACTTTTATTTTATATGTCTTTTATTTTAAAAGAGAATAGATTAGACATTTGGATGAAGAATAAACTCTCAAATAATTGAAAGAGATGTGATGAGTAATTTTATGTGTCAACTTACCTAGGTTATGGTGCCCATTTGCCTAGTCAAACATTAGTACTTGGAAGTTATTGTTTAGATGTGACTAATATCTTAATCAATAAACGTTGAATAAAACATATTATTCTTCATAATGTGAACAAGCTTAAAGTTGAAAACTTTAAGAACAGAGACTGAGGTTTCCAGAAAAGAAGGAATTCTCTCCAAGACTGCAATATAAAAACTCTGCCTAAGTTTCCATCCTGCTGCTTTGTGAAGTTAGGATTCAAGACTGAAACATTAATTCTTACCTAAATTTCCATCCTACTGACCTGCCTTACAAATTTCAGGCTTGTCAGCTCCCCCAATTGTGGGAGCCAATTTCTTAAAATAAATCTCCTCCTCTGTCCCTCTCCCTCTCTCTCTCTATACATATATATGTCATATATATAATTTGAAATAGTATTTTCACATCAGATTTTTTAAATAAAGACACATAAAACTTGATGTCTAGGTAACTTCCCATCTTCCAATTCAACATTCCAATAATTTTGACTATTTATCCTAGAAACACTTTCTTTAATTCAACAAATCATTATGACAAAGTTAAAGTAAGCATCTCTGAAAGAATAATAAAATTAGTTTTTAAAATATTCACTTTCTACTAATTTTTTGGTTTCACTAATTTGTTGCTTCAAAACCATAAACTTTTATCAGAAATGAAGATTGTAGTAAAATGTCAGTGCTAGAGTGTACCTGAGAAAAACGTCTTCCAACTCACTCATTTCAAAGTGATTGTTGCTCTGAGGTCATACAAATAACATAACAGGATGAAGTCTACTAATAAGATACTACATTGATATCATACTCAAAGAAAAACAATCATACATTATGTGGAGTAAATATTAATAATAAGCAGACAGGTATTTGTTACATAATTGAAGAACAGGAAAAACAAGGACAGTTTCTTCCTCCACTATTTTTTCAGCTTACAGAATAGTAATTCAGATCAATTTGCAAAGAATATAAAGATGGATTTGATAGTCAGAAGTTTTAGAACAACATAATGTATGACATTTCTACTTCATTGCAAGTTTTGGCTTAAATGGCTGACCAATAGTAAAAAGCATCCTTAAGTAAATTTAAAAGTATAAAACCATAATATGGATCTCAGTAACATAAAATACAGATGACATAAGAACCCAGAAATAATATGTAAACCAAATGCAATGAATAAGGGTAAATGAAAGAGAAAATTAGGAGACTGAAACAAAAAGAGAGCTGTTAATAGAGAAAAAATGGAAAAAGAAAACAGAATACATGCTTTATATATATTTATATATTTACTTGTATGTTGTATATATGTGTTTATATATGTATATTCTATATAGTAATAAGGATGACCAAAGAACGAAAAAGGAAGAAGAAAGAACCTAATAGTGGAGAAGCCTTAGCACAAAAAAATCACCAATTATCACCACCATATATGGCATTTTTAATTTATTTTTTGCTGAAGTAAAATGTAATCAAATACAATAGAGCTAAAATAATTAGAAATATTTATTGAAGACAGAACAGAATGAACGAAACAATCTAAAAGAATATCATATTTCTAAAATTATTCTTTTTATAGAATAAATCTGTTTCACTGGAGGCAATCAAGTAAGAGTTTAATGCCATAATCAATATATGACATTAGTTTTTAATTACTCATATATGCAACCACTTCCCTTTTTCTATTTTTCTTTTCTTTTTTTTTCTTTTTTTTTTTTTGAGGAGTTAACAGTCTTTATTGGGCTCAGACCAGGAGTCCGTGAGTCTTGAAGACCTCTGTATATTTGTCAATTTTCTTCTCCACGTTCTCGGCCTGTTTCCGTAGCCTCAAGAGCTGTTTCTTCTTCCAGTACTGGATCTTGGCCTTCTCCTTCCTCTTCTCCTGCAGGGTGGCTGTCACTGCCTGCTACTTCCAGCCAACCTCTTGAGCCAGGCGCCCCAGTTAGGCAAACTTTCTTGCAGGCTTCAAACGCACGACCTTGAGGGCAGCAGGAGCCACCATCCATTTTTTTCTTGTCATAGGGCGGTGGGATGCCGTCAAACACCTTAAGGCAGTCCAGAGCGGCCTGGCCTCGCTTGGTCTTGTGGGGCAGCAAGCCTCGCTCGGTCCGAACTTCAACGGGTTTCTGTAGAAATTGCCAGAAATGTTGATGCCTTCGCAGCATACGACCACCACTTTCCGGCCCAGCAGTATCTGTTTAGCCACAATGGCCGCCAGGCGGCCCAGGAGATGGCCTCGACCATCAAGCACCAAGACCTGCACCTCCGCCATCTTCGGCAGCAGCTTGGGAAAGCCCCTTTTTCTATTTTTATTGCATTAGCTGCTAGTTTACCTGCTCCATCAACTTCTTGAGGAACATTTTTCACCTGGTTTATAACCCCTCTCTCTTACATGATTCCTGCTACCAAATGCTGTGATTTCAATATCCGCATCAATACATCCTCACTAACTCCATATTCCCTAATACCCTCTACTGAAAGGACAGTCACTTCCATTTCACCTCAGCAACACTCTCACAAAAGTATTACCTAGACCTTAGGATCACACAAAGACATCCTAGCTCTGAAATTATAAACCCAGATTGTTCTCCCTTTTACCTTGGCCTCCCATCTCCTGTTCTTTCTCTGTCTTGCCTGGTGCACCTACTCATCAACCTGACTGAAGCCTTAGTGCTGTTTCACAAGCCTCTCTCCTCCAAGTAAATGGCATGTCCTATGTTTCACAATACTTGTCTCAAATATGTAGAATTCTCTTCAGACCTCTAACCCAACTGTAGCTCACATTCTCACCAAAATAACTTTCTATTTTAGTGTCTCAAAATGGACAACACATACGAACTCTTTCAACTTCCTAGCCACTGCCAGCCTACTTTATCTGTTTTTCTATTTCCTTCTTGTCTACCTTTGTGTTACAAAGACAGTTTTTCCTAAAGTTATCTGAGTTTTTATTCCAGTCCCTCCAGATTCTCAATTCCATCAAATATCCTCTCAGCTTTACATCATTTATCTTTCTTCCCACTCATCATCTGTAAAATGGGACTTGTACCTATTTAATGTATTAGGTGAAATCCTATATGTAAAGCACTTGACACATGTACAGTACATATTAAATGCTATGAGATGTTATTTTATTATTGTTAGTAGAGTACCAGTAGTATTAATAGATAGTGATATAATTTTAATATACATGAAGTCTTTTACACCTAAATATAAACAAATTAAAGATGACATATCCCACTGCCTCTTCCTTTCACTCTTACTCTTTTTCTTCTTAGCATCCTTTATTGAGTTCTTATCATGTCATTCATCATTTTAAACCTTTCTATAGTTGTAAAACTTAAAATCCTTATAATGGGCTTAACACTTTTGGGGGGCAAATAGCAAGTACTTGATTAACGTTAGTAAAAGTAGTTGTGATGATTAGATAATAAAAACAACTGTACAGATATCATCATGGGCCTTTGAT
Organism: Gorilla gorilla gorilla; assembly: GCF_029281585.2. Lineage (NCBI taxonomy): Eukaryota > Metazoa > Chordata > Mammalia > Primates > Hominidae > Gorilla > Gorilla gorilla. Next base: position 64,156,129 of record NC_073239.2, read on the forward strand.
AAAGAGCTAGGGAAATTGTCCAAGGCTATAAACCTAGAAAAAGGTGGAGATGTATGCTTGCAATTAGATTAACTCATTAATACATTTGCTTAACAATCCCTACCCTTGGAAGCTTTCCATTAACTTCCTGATTTTTGTTTAAAAAGGGCCTTTTATCAGGCACCAACCCATGTGAAGGTCACAATGGCTGTCAAAGACAACAATCCTTCTTGGAGCTTTTGTCTCCTATAACCTAGCATGCCATTTGTCGGTAGGAATTAAGAGCTGACCTTCCTGAGCTCTGACTTTGTGTCAGCCATTGAACCAATAACTATACAGGCCCTGACTAATTTTATCCTTACAGCAATCCTATAAGGGAGGAATTGTTATTATTGTCTCCATTTTACAAATGAGCAGCATTTAGTTGCATGAGGTTCAGACAGTGAAAATATCTGAATTATAAAAATTTATACAAGTGACAAAGTGTAAATCCAGGATGAGAAGCCAGCAGCTTGGCTCATGTTTGTACTCACAATGGTGCTCTAATCACCTTAATGCCCAAGTTAGTAGCACATAATACTGAATACATACTTGTGGGACAAATGTTAATGCTATAGAACTTATATAACACATAGCTAAATGCAATGTTAAGGAAGATCTTTGAAATACTGGAAAATAACTTTTCTCTCCAGTTTGGTGTTTTAAATACCTAAAAAGAGTTTCCAATTCTCATGTTCAATTTGAAGCTAAAGGATTTGTGTTTATGGTCTTAACATATACCTAGACATTAAAAAAGGAGAAGAGTAAAAGCAATTACAGATCCTATCATGAACACCACCTGGGCACTCTGCAGTAACAGGAATCCAGGTATTTCTTATTTGGCTATAACAAGGTAGAAGCATTTCATTAATCTAATATTTGGCACTAGTTTCCCCAAAGAGATCACTCTTTAAAAATACATTTATAGGTGTTCAGGGCGAAGGTAAAGCTGGGAGTTCAGGAGGGAGGGCCTATCGGGGCTTAGAGAAGGGGGATGCTATTTGTCATGACATGGGAGTTGATGACAGATGGGGAAAGAGACTTGCTTTGTGGGTCCTGAAAGGAAGAAGGAAAGAGAAGCATGCAGGGATGAATGGTGCCAGGAAGACAGAGAATGTTTGAATACACTGAGGGAACACAAGAAACTAGGATCAATGATTCCATCAGGTCCAGGTAGAGATTTAGGTATTGCTAGGAGCCTCAATCATATCTGGACAATTTTCAATTAAGTCTTCTGGGCTCATGGAGGCTTGGTGGTAGTGGAGTTTTGGTGTGAAAACAAATGGCACCACGCTTTATGATTGGCCCAAGCAAGATTGCACAGTGACAGAGAAAGAGAAGTAGAAGCTCAGGAGGCAGAAGGCTTTGTGAACCAGGGTAATTTTCAGAAACCCTGGGGGAAGACTTTTGACAGAGTGTTAAAATGACACACCTAGTTTTGATTCAAGAGATTTGGGCTTAGACCAAGAGTCTTCAAATGTTTTAAATCACAAGCGATTAGGATATATAACCAGAGTTAAAACCCGCAATATGGTTTCAGAGCTATGAGAAGGAAACTTATCTAAAAATACTTCCTGAGGATACACTCTAATTGCAACAGAGCAGATAAATGTCTTTGGGGTCTTTAGGCAAGGTAAAAGAGGTGGTGAGATCTGACAGGTGTCAATAAGAAAAATTCGAGTTGGCACATAATAATATTTAGAAAAGTACAAAGATGAAAAATTCAAACAGAATTAGAAATGAGCATATACACAGTGAACATTTTGAAAGGACTATACAATCTTAATTGAAAGGCTTGCTAATTAATTTTTTATGCATACTAAGACTGGAGTCATTCTACTTTGTTTTATCCAGCAGTTACAGTCAATATTACCAATATTACCATTCTTGTCTTAGAACAACACTACATGTTTAACTTCCAAGAGAAGATATATGGTAGACAAAGCTGAATGGAAATGGACTTACCATGGAGAGAAAATTAAGCAGCAACAATTTAGTAAAATGATTTTATTATAAAGTTATGCAGAAAATGTGTTAATTTATGCATATATGTCTTTCAAGTAAAATAAAACACAAATTAAATGGGAAAGGAAATCCTGAAATAGAAGTGAAAAACTAAAATCTTCTCTGTCAAAAGGTTAATGCACTTACTGAAAAAGTATATAATAATCAGTTACTTCATTTTAGGTATACTTTGCATTCTCTTCTAAGCTAGAGTACAGAAACTATATTCATGGGTTTTTAAAAATACATTATCTCATTCCTCTAATTCCCATCGGTTGCAACACCTTCTTCATACCTAGTATTATTCTATTAACAGTGGAACTTCAAAAAGGTGTGCTCACTAAATGAATTAGCTTGTTGACAATAGTTTACAACAGTTCAGACTCATAGTGAACTTGTTATTCACTATGTTATTAATAAAACATGTTATTTGCTAAATGACATGCTAAAAAGGAAAATGTGCTAGTTTTCTATTTCTAATGTTGAGTTCTTCTACTACCAACATTATATATTCTAAAACAATTTTACTATGTACCAATTGTGGGTACACAGTTACAAGACTTAATTTCTAATTCCTATTTTTGCCAACAACATGCTGTGAAGATTTGAACAATCTATTTAAATTGGAGTGGCCTAAGTCACAAATGTAGACAAGAGGGCTTCTATTGATTGCTTTCTCTCTCTCAGCCCCTTCATCATTCACACATATACTAGCAAATTTTTTCAAATGACAAATGATATATATAGATACATAACATACATATATAGTTTGTTTCTGTCTGTACGTGTATATGTGTGTTTGTGTGTATATATATCTGCATATGTGTATATATATGTGCGTATGTATGCATATATATGTAGCCCCATTCTCCCTGTCAGAAAAATATCTCCCTCTCACCTAGACTTGCTAAGTCAACTCTTTCTTGACAACTTCAACACTTCCTTTGATCATGATGGTCTTTAGCGACTATTTATTCCCCTCAGCTTCTGTAATATCTCTTCCTTGTGCTTATGATCTTATGTCTATTCTTACTTCTCAAAGAGTCTATAATTTATTATTGGGTAGATAATATGCTTTATACATTTTAATATCTCCAAGCCTAATGGGTATTCAGAAAATGTTTATTGGTACATTATTAAAATTATTCAGAACTGTTCTTAGAAAAAGTAAATATATGTTTATTAGAGGTCTATTTTTCCTTCCATACTACAAAAAACACTCAAAAATCTTCATTCTAGATGATTTCTGCTTAATGTGAAATATCCTTTCAATAGAAAAAAGTTCATAATTAAATAATCTAAAACTTTTGCAGATGATTAAGGATGTTTCATCCAATTTTTTCATTTAGAAAGGAAAAAACAAGCTTAGACGTAGAAAAGTAAGTCTCTTTGTTAAATTCACAATTTTGCAAGTCTGAGAGCTAACACAAGGAGAAATGGAACCATGATCTTCTAATCTTAGCTTAGCATTTCAGCTACTACAACAATGATCTTAACTCTGCTATGCTGGATTCTACTCTCTCTGATGATATAACCATGCTGGCTCTGTTTACCACTGTGTTCCCAGCACTGAGTCACACAAAATCTGCGACACAGAAGTCATTTGATAATGGTTTGTTGAATGAATACTGAATGCTTCACTATATACTGTACCATATGAAGTAGAATTTTACTCCCACAAAGGGCACTATTCAAAAACATTGTTTTGCAGATCTCAGTCTCACATTGAAAATACTGCTGTTCATAGAAAAAAGAAAGAAGATAGCTAATTTGTAACACTGGGTTTTCCAACCAAAACATACTGACCCCTCAGAGAACTGCCATTAAGATTATTAGTTACATTGTTCAATTCCCACCTATGAGTGAGAATATGCGGTGTTTGGTTTTTTGTTCTTGCGATAGTTTACTGAGAATGATGGTGCACATGTACCCTAAAACTTAAAGTATAATAAAAAAAAAAAAAGATTATTAGGTACTTGCTCTCTTTTTCATAATATACATATGGACAAATGCCATGTCTTTGCCTGAATGCTTTCTTTGAGGAAATTTATAAGAACACGATGTTTAAGCAGTAAGTTGTTATCATTGAGAATGAGTTATCACAGACTTTAGTTTAAAACATATAGAGAGGCCAGGCCTGGTGGCTCATGCCTGTAATCCCAGCACTTTGGGAGGCTGAGGCAGCAGAATCTCTTGAGTCCAGGAGTTTGAGATTAGCCTGGTTAACAGAGTGAGACCTCGTCTGTACAGAAAGAAAAAAAAAATAGCTTGGCATGTTGGCACCTGCCTGTAGTCCCAGCTACTCAAGAGGCTGGGGTGGGAAGATTGCTTGAGCCCAGGAGTTAAAGGTTGCAGTAAGTTAGGATCACTCCACTGCACTCTGGCTCTGTCTCAAAAATAAAAATAAAATAAAATAAGTATATAGGTAGGGCTGGGTGTGGTGGCTCACATCTGTAATCCCAGCACTTTAGGACGTGGAAGCTGGAGGATTGCTTGAGGCCAGGAGTTCAAGACCAAACTGGGCAACATGCAAGACTCAGTCTCTACAAAAAACTAGTAAATTAGCCAGCCACGGCAGTGTGCACCTGGAGTCCTAGCTACTCAGGAGGCTGAGGTGAGAGGATCACTTAAGCCCAGAAGTTCGAGGATGCAGTGAGAGCTATTATTGCACCACTGTACTCCAGCCTGGGCAACAGAGTGAGACCTTGTCCTAAAAAATGGAGAGATGATAGATAGATGACTGATAGACCATTTCTTAGAAGTCAGAGATCATGAAAGTCCACAAGTCTAAAGAAGGATGAAGATAAAAATTCAAATGCACATTTTAAAAGAGATAACATCAAACAGTTTAATTTTATCTCCAGTGCCCTTAAGTAATTAAGCAACACGTGTTTCTCATGCCCTAAGTTCGTCACTGAGTTGTTCATTTGGACACAGTTACAGTAAATAATGACATAAGGTGACCTCTACTCTGTAGGAGTTTACAAGACCTTTGGGAGAACAAAATGTATAGCTATGAATATGGAGGTCAAGAAGCATGATAGAGGATGGGGAGCAGGGAGGTGAGGTCGAAGGATGTTGCTTTAGGAGGATGAGGAATTTAATTTCAACAGAACAGGAGAAAAAATAAGCAGAGGGGCTTGGATTTGTATTAATCAAAAACATAGAAAGAACGTAAATTTTTAGCGGCAAGTACTGTGATAAGCATTGAATTTAAGGAAGATTGATCTGGCAATAATCTGCGGAATAAATTTAAGGAGAGAACTATGATTGAAGGAGAGGTCTGCTGGGAGGCCTTTTGCAGGAACCAGGTGTGAAGTGATGAGAGACTGGAATAAGATAGTGGAAGTGGGATTAAAAAATGGAATTTGTTCCCCTTTCTCTATTTTAGCTCATTCTGAAAACTGGAAAATATTTCTAAAAGCTTTTTTTCACATGTTCCCTTCTACATTTAGAATACAGCGCTTAGGGATGGACACCTGAAAACGTTTGAAACAAACCCTTTCATTTACTTCATTCACAGCCATCTGGATGTCTTGATTGCATATCTGCCTCAGCGTTACCTCATGAAACAGGGATTTTTATATTCTAAGCCTGGTGACAAACTCAAGAGATCATGAATAAAAACACTGCAGTGCCCTCTAGTAGGGTGCAGAAATTTTCACTTCACTTTCAGTTTAAGAGATTGAAAGTAGGCTGCTTTTCAGACACTTCAGTATTTCATGGATCAATCACACCAGTATGTTTCAGAAGCTAAGACGTATTAAGTTTTTCCCTCTATCAAGAGAGAACAGAGTTAAGTTTTTGAAAATATCAAGTATCGAAGCAAGGTCAGATGTACTCTGTGACACCCTTCTCAAGAATCATTTCCTTCAATTATCAAAGGGAAAAAATAAAATAAACTCTTGTCTTAAAGTTGAAGGTACAAATCATTTTAATTTTAAAGAGCTTCTTATTTTGTATGAATCTCATGGCTTTTTTACTCTCTCTGAGAATCCGTCCACCTTATCCTATAATGCCAGTCAACAATGGATATTTAAAGTACTTGACCTGACTCACGGTATAGACCAAACAGCAAAAGCAAAGGTAGCCAGGTTTCCTTGAAACTGTTATAAATTTAAATTCGATAGTATAATGTATTCTGAATACATTCAGAGAAAGTATGGCCTCAAGTGCTAAATAATTAAGTAAGCAATAATTTACCTTTCAAACTTTTACTTTACCTTCTGTGTGACTCAGAATTTGCTGGACTTTAAAATACGTGGGAAAAAAACACATTAAACATCCTCCCTTTTTTATATTCAAACCATTTTATTAGCTCACTTTACTCGTACAAATTACATTCCTTCTCTAAACTCTTTTTTTTTTTTTTTTATTTATGAAATGTCTGTGCAATACAGAGTTGACGGTAGCAGACTTTGCCCTCAGGGAGAAAGCTAGATTCAGAGGGCTCCATGAACTGCCTGGAAATCAGAACGCTGGATGCCAATGTCCATTCTCTGGCTGACTCAGCAGGAGCATCTGCCCGCCACATAACCTTTGGCTAGGGAATCCCACCTAGACAATGGACTGTGTTTCTTAAGGGCCTTTTATTCAGTTTAACCATAGATTTACCTCTTTTAAATGACCAAATTTATAAATAATTTTTAGATGAAAGAGAATCTTTACGAAATTTAGATGTGAACATTTTAAAAGATCTCTTGGTAACAATAAGAGCAAAAGTATAAACACAGTCACACATTCGAATAGCCTTCTATCTTTAAGAAAAACACTACAAGCTTTCATTACAAATGTATTCCTGAGAATACGTTTGCTCAGGAATGGATAGTTTTTATAAGAGTAACAACCTAGAAATTAAATGCACACTGATGTAATGATTATATCCATTTTTTTTTAATTCCTTAACATATTTAGTGAGAGGGCTAATGAATGTCATGCATCACTTTTCCCTTAGTACTTTTGATATGTAAACAAATTTTTTAGATTTACTCATCTAATTTTTAACCAAAATACTTTTAGGTCTATTTTTCATGTCTCCAACTAATTATAAGGTTCTACAGGCAAAAGCCTTGTATTTTTGTTGTATCTCTCACCAGTAGTTCGAGTAGACTGGTTTTCATATTGTAGGTCATCAGTTAACATTGCAAACTGACAGACTAATTGAAATGGCCTTCCTAGCCCTCCAGCTCAGAAGGCTTATAGAATGCCTGAGATTTTCAGAATCAGGTTGAATGAGGGACCTAAAGGCAGTAGGAACAGGTGCAGAGCAACTGAGGGAAAGCTGACAGTTGCCATTCTGATGATGTATTTGTGAGATTCTGGAATACTCCAGTAGGTGCTCTGTGAATGCATCTTAAGAGGGTGCATTTGACCAGTACTGAATGGATAATAATTGAGATAGGACTAAACTGATTTAAAAGTAATTCTTCTCTAATGTCTTCTGAACACGAATCAGTAAACAGGTATGTAATAGGATTTTTGACAAAGCTCTTTTATTAGGAACTCTAATACTATTTGGAAATTAGATTGGTTGTATGTCCCACTTGTAAATAACACTGATAAGCAAGTACTCTTCATTGGTATAATTCAGAAAATTGCAAAATCCTGTCTCAAATTTTATTAATAGGGCAATTTGCATGACAGCAACTCATTTTAATAAGCACTGTAATTGCCACATCAAACATTATTAAGACCTTCCAAACCCAAGGCTGATGTTTTGGGAGGATGGGTGGTGGGTGAGAAAATTTTGCTTAATAGGATTTACATAAAGGATTGTCTTCTTTCCAGGGTTTGTCACGTTTCCAGAATTCCCATTAGTCATTCTAGCCCTTTTCCTAAACTTTTCTGTCCAAAAATCAAGTTGATGGTTCCAATAAAAATAAACTCATTGTCAATAATATTTTGCTGTTTGGTTTATAATTCTTTCTAACACAGGTAAATTGTACTTGCAAAATAAACTGATAATATGTTATACTAATCTCCCAGGTGAAAATGTAATAAATCAGACAAGGACCAAAAATATCACTGCTTGTTCTGAACATAATGAAATGCAGCAATCTACCTAAGTGACATGAAAGTAGGGGATAAGCTTCAGAAATAAGAATGCTTGCAACATGTTTAATGGATATTGGAAAAGATTTGTCTCATGTGTGAACAGTGTCTGTACACATAAAAACTTATTAAGCTAATGCCTCTCAGTCTAATTTCTTTTTGAATTAAAAATAAGTTTTAATCAAACCCTAACCTTTACAGTTATATGGCCTCTATTACCCTATGAACCACACAGTCATGACTAAGAATAAGTGAAAAAATTAGATGAACACACTCTTAGAAAATTGTTTAAATGTCCTCAAGAATCTTAAGGTAACAAATATATTTGGGAATAAGCACATCAAAATTCTATGAAACCATTTTTTTTCCTACCTAGGATATACTCTTTCTTCCTCCAAAGATAGATTTTAGGGTTCTCAATAAGTGGCCATTGCTTCTTAGGACAAATGAAGCAGTATCGGTATTAGAATGCTGACCCTCATCAGTAGTTCTGCAGTTATAAAATTACAACTGCAGGGGCTGGGCACAAGTGGCTCACGCCTGTAATCCCAATACTTTGGGAGGCTGAGGCTAGAGGACTGCTTGAGGCCAGGCATTTGAGACCAGCTTGAGCAACATAGCAAGACCCCACTATGCATGCCTGTAGTCCTAGCTATTCAGGAGCCTGAGGCAGGAGGATCCCTTGAGCCCAGGAGTCCAAGGTTACAGTGAGCTATGATTGCACTGCTGCACTGGAGCCTAGGTAACACAGCAAACCCTGTCTCTAAAAAAAATAAAACATAAAAAAAAGAAAGTTACAATTTATTTATTTTGCATCTTACATAAATGGCAGATCATCATTCATATGGTAAAAACATTGGCAGTAAAAGTTCAACATAATTATGACATAATTAACAGTCTATCTTTCAATTTAAGCTCTCATTTCTCCCCCAAACCCACCATCTTAACCACTAGTCCCTAAATTATGTGGGATTATTCTCCCTTATTTCGTGCCTTTAATCAAATTTCTCACCCATTAAAAGATACCTTTGGCCTTCCCCACTACTCTGTTAAGAATGGTGAGGGGTCTGATATTTTCCCTACTTGCTGGCTAATATGTTAGCCTGCCACAGTTTCATGGATGCTAACCAAAAACACAAGACTCCTGGGTCTGAGAGAAAAGACCTCATTACTGAAGCCTCGAAAGTATGTGCTTCCTGTCTTCATAGGTTTTCCCACCTTAATTTTCATATGGACAATGTGTTGGGCAGCCCAGGTGAATGCCAGGCACACCATTGGTTTTTGACACAGCTAAGAGACCCTGAGCTCAGGAAGCTCCCCATCTTATAAAGGTCCTGCAAGAAAGCCTGATTATCTTTGCCCCTGAGGTAGATATTATCTTTACTATCCTGGTCAGGAAACAAATCTGCCCTCTTACCTAAAGGCAGACACTATCTCTATTGTCCAAGGCTGTTTGTTACACAAACACTCTTGAAAAAAGGAGTTCTGAACAAAAGCTGCCAAAAAACGTGTAGAACTGCCAGGGAGAATTCTTTCAAAACCCATCCTTAAAATTGCAATGTAAATCCTACTTCTTTCATAAGAGGCCACAATAAACTTTTACTTCCAGCACTACATTTTCAGGGTCATTAGCATATCATTCACTGTTGTGTTGCATAATTTATGTTATTAACCTTATTACTTAACATTTGTAAACCATTTAAATGAATTAAATTGTCACTTTGTCTTCTTAAGTAGTTTAAACCCATCGAAGGTACAAATTATTTAATAAGTTCCTTTTTAGCCCACAAAATTCAGTGGAGCTATATTTTGAATAGACACTCAATGAATGACATAAAAGTCAAAGTTATTTTTTAAAATATTTTATTCTAAACAACATGTAAGAAAATTGTAGTGGAAATTAACCTAAAGAGTTTTATTCTAAAAAGTTTAGAAGAAAAATTAGTTATCAGAATGTAGTACCAACATTCCCTATGCTATTTGCCTATCTTTTATATAGGAGATAATATGTTTTTAGTCAACTTTATTTGGTGTTGAATATAAAGGAATACCAATTCTTATGAATAAATAAAGTGTGAGTATAAATCTAGTTTTAAGTTTTTGAATTAATAATGATCTGCTAAAATTTGGAATGAAATTGGTTTTGACTTCATGGAGCTTAGTAACAAGAACCTCCAAGGTAAAAATCTTCAAATCTGTACTTTATTAATTTTTTAAAAATCAAACCATGCAAGTGCAGTTTTAAAAGCCAAATAATGATACATCAAACAACCCTAGGTATTTCCAATACCCAGAGGCAACCTTTTCTAATGCATCTCCTCTTAACTATTTATAAATGGTTTTGCCTTCATATTTTTAAGTGTTCAACTTCTATTTATAGACTTATTTTTCATTTTCACATTGTCTTACTGATTTCTTCTTACAGAAAGGAAGCATTTAACTCTTATACTAACCTCCTCTCATCCACTATATATTTATAGCATGCCTTTGGTTAAATCAAGTGTTGCTATTATGACTATGCAAGCGATCTTTACCACTGAACCTTGTAGTATATTTGGATTACATTTCATTTCATACAGCTTTTTACATTCCCTTAATAACTCACATATTTTGTATACTCAATTTTGTATCCACCTATCATTACCATATTATTAAGCTTTCCATGAGAATTTGTCTCTAAAATATCAGGTAAGCATCCATTATTCCAGCTTCAGTCTGTCCCGGTTGCTTCTGAAGCTCAATGTATGACAGGCTTCTATTGTCGTGCTGTCCTGCTTCCTTATCATTCTGAGATTAACTTCAATATCTTCCTATACATAGCCTCTTATTTTGGGGATGATATTTCTTCCTTTTTTGTTTACTTCTTAGTTTTGGAGGAAAATAGATAAAAGTAGTATCCTCAGCAAGGGTGCATTAGCCAAAAAAAATTGAAATCTTATAGGTCTAAAAATGTCTTTCTTCTTCTTTGATATTTGAAAAAATAGCCTGGCCATACAGAAGATTCTAGTTGAAATAATTTTCCTTCAGAATTTCAAAAGCTTTACTCAGTTGCCTTCTAGCCCCAGATTTCCATTGTGCAGACCTGTGCCATTTTGATTCCTAATTTTTTATATGTGAGCATTTTGGAAAAAATAAAAACTCTTTGGACATTTTAAAGAGCTTCGTTTCTTTCCTAATGTTTTGAAGTTGCATGCTGATATGTGCATTGAAGATTTATTTCATTGTGTTAAGGATCCAGTGGTAGCTTTATAATTAAGAACACATGTCCAACTATGATAGGAAATTCTTAATTTAAAAAAAACGTCACTTTGACTGTTTGGAACGCTTATTATTCAAATGTTTGATCTGCTAGATAAATACTCTCATTTTCTTATCTTCTTATGTAGTATCTACTTGATTGTAAAATTTTGTTTTACTGTTTGTTTTCCAGCCCTTCTGCTGATTTTTATGTTATCACTTTTAATATGTAAGAGCTATTTTATATTCTCTGAAAGTCCCTTGTTTGTGTTTTCCTGTTCTTGTTTCATGAATGCAGTATTTTCCTTTTTTTTCTGAGAATACTATTAGTCCATTTACATACCACTATAAAAAACTGCCCAAGACTGGGTAATTCATGAAAGAAAGAGGTTTAATTGACTCACAGTTCAGCATGGTTGGGGCGACCTCAGTAAACTTACAATCACAGCGGAAGGCAAAGAGAAAGCAAGGCACCTTCTTCGCAAGGCGGCCGTGCTGAGCACACAATGGAAAGAGTACCTTTTTGGCGAGTAGTAGCCAGCTTCTTCACAAGGAAAAGTACCGAGCGAAGAGGGGGAAAGAGTCCCTCATAAAACCATCAGATCTTGTAAAAACTCAGTTACTATCACGAGAACTGCATGGAAGAGACCACCTGCATGATTCAATTACCTCCACCTGGTCTCTCCCTTGACACGTGGAGATTATGGTGATTATAATTCGAGATGAGATTTGTGTGGGCATGGGGGAAACTATGTTCAGACACTCAGAAGACACTCAGAAGCGATTTTCCCCAACAACAACAACAACAAAAATTGTAATTGGTTAGCTTTTGATCAGAAATATTTGCATAAATAACCAAATCAGATTCGGGAAATTCAAGTCACTGTGTGGTTATAAAATCTACCAGCCTATAAACATATTTTATCAATAAATCATATTTCCTAAAACTCTTGGAATGCTTTTACAATTCTTAAATGATAAAATTATAGGTCCTATAAATTGAGGAACATGATTATAATAATTTTTCAAACTGTATTCTTGATTAACATAGTAAAAAAATGCATGTGGTAGTTCCTTTATAAAATCTATATAGCTTAATATTTTCTACTAAATTTTAGAAAATTATGTGGGAAAAAGTTGCCAATAAAGATACATAAACTTTCTCAAAGTGATCAAAATGTTAATATAGATATTACAAAGATTTCAAAATATCTAAAGAAAGTCATCTCATTTTATATTATTCACCATTGTGTCAAATTCCTTTCCTGAAACTACATTTCCTCATCAAAATAATGACTGGTTAGCACATAATTTTATTTTAGGAAGGTTTTAGCTCTAAAGGTAGAAACTTGTAGAACGTGGGATTTACTGAGAGGTACCCATTTTCACTACTATAAAAACTCTCTAAGACTACTGATGCATTACATTAATATATACATTATGTGTTATTATACATCAATAGATTATGGGGCAGATTTTAGAGACAATCTTTTACAAGGGATTCAAGAATAAATTCTAACATTATTAATTATTCTTTTTGTTAAACCAAGTCATAGTCTGCCTCAGCTTGGTGTTGTAAAAATAGTTTTTACTGCTGATTTTGCATGAGTGTATTTTGTTTTTATGCATATCCTGCTTCCAAGTTGTACTGATGTTGATGAAAGTTCCACATGTGAAATCAGTTTAGAAAAAAAAACAGAAACCTACAATGCAGTGGATGATTTTAAAGGCATGATTCCAGATAAAAACAGTCCTTTTTTTTTTAGCATTTCCTAAAATAGTTAAAGCAAAAGTACCTGAAATAAATTAAGTCATTCACTTGCTTATAGTTTGTATAAATGAATATCTATTCAACTAAGCTGTCCAACATTCAATCAAAATTAGAGCACAAATAAATCTTAAGGATTATAATTCAATTTTAGACACCAACATTGCCAGATTTAAACATAACATGAATACAGTAGTCATGTCTTTATCAACAATGATAAAGCATGTTTTAAATTATAGAAACTCAGGTAGAGAAAATGTACTTGAACCTAAAAACTCTGGTCTTCAATCAAGGTTGTATTTGGAGCACATGGACTCCTTAGATAGGTCTAGTGGTCTCTATTGTTAAGTGTTCTTATCACTCAAAGGATGTTTGAAAATTTACTATCTGAAGGAATTAATTTATTCGAGCCCTCAAAAATAGGAATAACTACTTTAAATGTATGTTTACATCCGCATAGTAGAAAGATCATTGGTGCTAAAGGTAAGGCATTCTCTGGGAAATTTATATTAGAGAGATGTCATGTTTATTTATAGAGTATAGAACTTAACATCATGTTATTTTCTCAAATGGTATAATTGTAGACAGCTTGTTAATAAAGCCTAGCCACCAAACAAGTACTGAAAATAGTACTTCAACATGGTATGCATCACAGTGATATTTCATTGAAATAACATAGAACGAGATGCTTGTCAAGTCGAGGTTGCATGAGAATACCCCAAAGGAAGTCAAAGAAGAGAAAGGTCACAAAATAAATGTCTTCAGGCATGGTTGAATGGAAGAGGAGTCAAACTTTAGAAGGCTAGCAGGGTTTGGGAAATCTGGAGATAACAGTGCTATTATTTCCAGTAAGGTGTGCGATATGAATGAGATACTCAGGCACAACCCAGTCTGCACAGCAAGAGATATGAGCAGGTAGAAAGGAGAAGGGATACTGCAGACCAGCAAAGAAAAAGGCTTTCTAGTAAAAGGAAAAGAGAAAAATATTTTTTAAGTCTCTAAAAATGTGAATTTCCCCCTTTATATTTAACTTGTTAACCCAGCAATACGTTTTTTAAATTATCAGACCTATTGTTGCAGAAATGCAAGTAAAAAATCCCATATTCAAAACCTTTGGAGTATGTGTTTCAGAAATTTTCAGATTTTAGAAAGGTTATATAGTATACATGCCATCTATTACATAAAAATCTTAGCTGGATATTTGGCTATATTTTATAATCAAACACATTTCCTGGGCAAAACGTGATTATTCAAAGTCTGGTAAATAAAGAGTGTAAAGCTTTTTTCTGTTTTTCTGTTCAAGTCATTTCAGGTCAAATTTTGACACCACACTAGTTAACATCAAGTTTTGCTTATAAAAGTTACAAACAAAACATACCCACTGATTTTTGGAAGTTTTTAGATTTTACAATTGTGTTTAAGGTATTGAAGAGGTGTATTTTAAAATTTCATGACCTAAACTACAATAACTAAAACAGCAGAAGTATGTACTCTAGACTATTATATTACAAAAAGTATTCAATTCATGTAAATTAAATTTAACCTAATTTAAAATTGTATATGAACAAAAATACTGAAAATATTTAGTCAGGAAAATGGAAGCCAGGGGCTATATTATTTTGGGAAGTATACAGGTGTGGTCAACCTGTGCACCCATAATAATAAGGAAAGGGTGGTACAGGGGATGAAGGTTTCTAAATTATGCTAAGGGATGAGGGGCAGGGGGCCTTAGGAAATAGAAGATACTGGAGAGGATGAAACAAGGATTTCTCCCCCATCCTTTCCAGAAGGAAAGCAGGTATCTGAATGTGGAAAGCAAATTACAAGTGCTGCTTTATCACCCACTTCTCAGTCATCTAAATAACTAAATGAGATTCAGCAGAGTATCTGACAAGTAGACCATGTATAATTTCAAGCCCCTTGCTAACTAGGTAACATCCTATCCTGCAATGAAAGAAAAGAAAGGGGAAAGAAAGGAAGACAGGCAGAAAAACAACAACTCTCAGTTGTTGCTTATGTCTAAATTACTTTAAGAAAAGAAAAATAATTATCTTACATTAGAGACCTAAAAATTAAAATGCAAATTCTTGTAAAAACATAATGAAGTGACAGAAAAACCTGGGCAAAAGACCAAATTAAATGTAGGCCCTTGCTTTGTTTCGGTGGGGAATTAAGTAAGGAGACCAAAAAGATTTAAAATATTATCGTCAAGAGCAAATTGTAGGAAAATGAGACTAAGAACAAAAATAAATCAACAAACACTTTTCAGGTGGCACAGCATTGTCCAGGGTTGGTGCTGATTACTTTTAACAGAATTGGACCAAAAGCAGACTATACGTAGAGATTTTTGGTCATTTACAGGCCAATTCATAATGCTCTGTTTGTATGATGTACATTTAAAAAAAAAAAGAATAGCTGTATTCACATGTAGGTAAAATAAGTAAACATAAGTTAAAGAATATACAGCATGATCCTATTTTAATAAAAATATAAAAATGTATGTATATCTTTATATATAAAGATAAAAAATGTATACATTAAAACCCTAGTTATTAGTGGGATTACCAATGGTTACTGTCTTCTTGTTAATATTGTTCCTAAGTGTTCTATAATGAATATGTATTATATCATAGAAGTTATGAAAGTTTCTAGTGAAGATTGCTTTCTTCAGGAACGTTTTCAGGGAGCTATCATTATTTTACACAGTTTTCATTCTCAGCTAAACAGAACGCTATGGTTTTTCAGAAAACCATAGACTTGTAGGACAAAAGAAATCCATACTAGGCTTAATTATAGTTTTCTGGAAAATTTACTTACAGTATACATCCACTCTGATTGACTTTATCGCTGGAGACCCCAAGCCATTCTCTGCTTTACAGTAATACCGGCCTCCTTGGTGTCGCTGAATATTTGTAATCCTCAAAGTCTCATTGAAGACACTTGAGTCTTGGAATCTGTCAGAGGCACTTCCTGCTGTTTTGGTCCACCTGATCTGAGCAAGCATCAACAAAGATTGTTACTTTAGGTTGGTTTTCCCACAGAGAAATCAAACAGCAATCACTCATTTGAAGAGTTTGCATTTAGAGCTGCTACACTGCCTCTCCCATCAAATTATTGAAAAAAAAATTAATGTTTACAGACACGATTGAATTAAAAAATTTTTAATGTAATGTCATCATTGTACAGTGTGTGTAATTTGAATTCAATTGCATAGAATTCATCAATTGCCTAGTCAGTGTGGAGGGCAATATAAACTATAACATAAAGGGAGTTAAATATTAGTAGTACATTGAAAATATAGATTAACTTTTCTTTTTGTTGGACATTTAAATCTGTTTTTCATATTTTCCAAACCTTGTAAGATAATTTTACTTATTTTGTCCAAGTAGGTTCTCATTTTATTTTTGGACAAGCTTCAGTCTTTTATTTGAAATTTTCTATTTGATTTGAATAGTTTAGACATAATACCATAATGGCTTATTGAGATTATGTATAATTTTAAACACCTGGTTGTTTAAGAGTTTTTTTTTTCTTTGATGGCTTTGCTTAATAAGCCCACAAATGATTTGTCTATTTTGATCATCAGTATTCACTTTACATCAATAATTATTTTAAAAAATAATGTAAACTTTTCAAGGAGAACATTTCTACTAAACTGCCAAAACATTCTGAATATCTAAAACATTTCATTATAAACAATACCATTATTTTAAACACAGCTGTCTACAACAGACTTCGTTTTTGCTGGCAATAATGACTGGTATTCAACTCAACTTTTGTGTATTTTAGTGCATAAAACCTGAATCAAAGCCACATGCTCATACTGTAAAGTGATACAAAATAGAAAGTGAAAATAATTTGATTTTATTTCCCTTTGTGCCCTGCTATATATTTTAGTTTGTTTTTATTTTAAGGTTGAGAAACAGCTGATAGAAATCCTCTGTTCAAACACATATGCTGTGACATGGAAAATGAAACTAAATACTGAATCATCAAAACAGAAATCCTATAATATTGCCATTATATATACCTATTTTCATATGAAGTTAATTAAAATGTATGAGCTAATGGCATAAAAAGTATCTTTAAAAAGTTATCCACATAATTAAAATATCTGTATAAATATAACCACGTTTGCCCTTAATTGTGAATGGAATAAAAATGTTATTAAGAGATGAATTTTAAAAATCTGTAAATCACAAAAAGAAATATCAATATTTATTCAAAATCTATATATATGGAATACACAAAGATGCAAATGGCATAATTTCTGATTTCCAGTAGTTTATAAATGTATTACTGACATACCCATAAGAAGAAAAGGAGAAATTTGTAAATTATGTCAAAAATGGAAGCATACTCACACTTTCACTTAGCAATTATCTGGTTAAAATTTACCTTACTAACATATTTGCAAAATAATGCATAGAAATTATCCTACTGTATGTGTAAAATTGTAACATTGGAAATGATATAAATGCTAAATGATAGGTGGTTATAAATTGACCCTAAAATTGAACTGAATACAGTCATTAGAAAAAATAAAATACAAAATGTATTATTAAGTTAAAAAAGACAAAAAGCAAGAAACAGAAGAGAATAGTCTCATCTGTGTAAAAATAGCATATGTGTGTATTCATGTGTGTACATATTACTAAATGTTTATTAAAATTACACAAGGAAACATACAAAACTCTGTAAATGGGACTGGGAGTAAAAAGAGGATAGTGAAATATGTTCTTTCCTTAAGTTTTATTTTAAATTCTTATTTATATTTAATTTACTTTACCAGAAGCAAATATTGTTTATTGTAAAGAAGTTTTAAAAATGAAACAATTCTCAAATGAAACATAGGAAATAGAAAAGTAGACAATAGAAGTAGAAAGAAATGCAAATAATCACTTAGAAAATTTTTCCTCCCTTTTTATTCTCTACTTTTAAGAAATAAATACTGAAATAAAATATTCCTGAGTGGTAGAAAGACATAAATTTACACATTGGGAGAGTTTACCAAGTCACATGCCTAACTGATGAGAAAAGAAACCTCCATACATACTCCGATAAAAGTTGTGACCTCAAAGTCTACAAAGAAAATTGTTCAGGCTTCCAGGAAAAAGGGACAAACTTGTAATGTCACAGAGCCCGGTCACTCCCTAATGTTAAGTCTTTCCTTCTTCTTAAACCCCAAATTATTAATCGCCACATGGCTGCCCAGGATAAAGACCTTTCCCAGCCATCCATTTAGCCACATTCTTGCTGTTTCAAGCAGAAATGTCCTTACAGGGAAGCAGCACTTCATGTTTTGCACAATTTTGGTAGCTTCCATTTGAACAGTGGGACGATTTGAAACAAAAATCAAGCACAGAGAAGTAGTAAAATAGAAGAAATCTGAAATCCTGACACCATGGAGTTATACCTACCTAACCTAAACTATAGCCCTGGACTTCTATATGGGGAAAAATAAAATTCTTGTTTACTTGTTATTCAGATTTTTCTGTGACTGATAGCCAAACTCAATTCTAATTGATTTTCCTGGAGTGGTATGGAGGTCAGTTTGTCTTTAGCATTCTCATCTCCAACACGGAAAGCTCAAAAACAGTGGAATAACATCCACATTTACTGAAAAAGGTGAGGGAAAGGGCTATCTCCCAATATCCCATATCCATTCAAGAGCTCATTTGTGTGAAATAAAAATATTCAGTGATATGCAAACATTAATTAACCTCAGGGTTCAAATAGCCCCCCATGATGAAAATATTTGAAATAATACTCTAACTCCCAACAAACGAATTGTATCTGAGGTCTGGGATTGTGAGAAGATATAGAAAAGCACATTGTGGTGGGCAGTTAATAGATATTCATTTAATGAATAAGGAGGATTTCCTTGGGTTAGTATACAATTTAAATACTAAATAAAGTTTTTTAAAACCAAAAGGACATAGAATAAGAAGATTTGTAATAACCTAGCAAAACCTAGAAGTTTGGGTGGGAATGTAATGCAAAGCAGAGGTAACATTGTAGGGATGGAAGGAAAGGAAAGGAGAGAAAAAAGTTACTCTGGAATCTTAAACCTTGGGATAGTTGAAAGGGGAAAATGTGTCCCTGTGGGAGAAACAGATCTTGTTTATACATTTTAAAAAGCATAAATGTCAATTAAAGTATCACAAAAAAATCAGTTTCATTAATGGAAGGAAAAATGAGATAAAGAGGGCCGGGCACGGTGGCTCACGCCTGTAATCCCAGCACTTTGGGAGGCCGAGGCAGGCAGATCACGAGGTCAGGAGATCGAGACCATCCTGGCTAACATGGTGAAACCCTGTCTCTACTAAAAATACAAAAAATTAGCCAGGAGTGGTGGCAGGCACCTATAGTACCAGCTATTTGGGAGGCTGAGACAGGAGAATGGCGTGAACCCAGGAGGCAGAGCTTGCAGTGAGCAGAGTTTGCACCACTGCATTCCAGGCGGGGTGACAGAGCGAGACTCCATCTCAAAAAAAAAAAAAAAGAGAGATTATGGGAAGAGAGTGGAAAAAATAGAAACTTCATAAAATGATGAGAAAAAATAGGGCAAAGGTAAAAGAAAAATGTATAATTTAAAATAAATATACATTTAATTTTTATTTTATTTTTAATTGGCAAATATATATATGTGTGTACATATATTTGGGGTATGATGTGATGTTTTAATATAAGTGTACATCGTGGAACGATTAAATCAAGCCCATTGACAATTTCATCTCCTCGAATTTTTTTTGTGGTGAAACATTTAAAACCTACTCTTTTATTAATTTTGAAACCGGTTAACAGTACATTATTATTAACTAGAGTCACCATTCTATGCAATAGACCACTATACAGTAGGATACAACATTTATATCAGTCATAGACTAGATGTGAATAGATTGAATTTATCCACTGAAAGAGCCTACTAGACTGATTTTAAAAGTTAAAACAAGCTTGCATACAGTTAACATCTAATAACAATAAATGATTGGAACAATAGAAAATTGGAAGCCAAGATGGGAAAAGAAGGCATGGATAAAGTTGTAATGGAATTATGTAAACTAAAATCAATCAACCAATTAGGAGTGATAATATTTATATATCATAAGATTAAATTAATAATAAATTTGGAGTTAAAAACTAACACGGAGAGAAAGGCATCACTTTTTGTAATATTAAAAGTCGAAAGCATAAATATATTACTTGTAATTGGTATTCAGTAAAGTACAGAGCCACTAAAGACAAAAAGCAAACAAAATTAAAAAGGGAAGAATTTGACAAACATGCAAATTGCAGTAGAAAGTTACAATACAGCTTTCTGAGATTCAGGCAGTTCTTGATAGTGCAACTTTTTAAGTTAAGAGGAAACACAGGACAAACTAAAAAAATACAATAAACATATAAGACTAATAAATATACAGAAAGTCATCGATCCACAAGGTAATTTTTTTCTTATGTCCATTAAATATTTACAAAAATTGATCATGTAGTTGATAGCAAAGTAAACCTTCACTAATCAAAAATTAGAGGTAGGACAGGCATGCTATTGAAACTTAGTTCAATACAGTTATAAATAAATTATCAAAAGATGACTAATACATGGAAACCTTTATTCACATTGTTATTGTTCAAAGAGAAAATTAAAAGGAAAATTGCTAAGTATCCAGAAGCCGATGAATAGAAAACCATTTCATACTAAAATCTATGAATACAGTTGTACTAGTCTGTTTTCACACTGCCTATAAAGACATACCTGAGACTGGGAAGAAAAAGAGTTTTAATTGGACTTACTGTTCCAAATGGCTGGCAAGGCCTCAGAATCATGGCAGGAGGTAAAAGGCACTTCTTACATGGTGGTGGCAAGTGAAAATGAGAAAGAAGCAAAAGCGGAAACCCCTGATAAACCCGTCAGATCTTGTGAGACTTATTCACTACCACAAGAATAACATGGGAAAGATCGGATCCCATGTTTAAATTACCTCCCCCTGGGTCCCTCCTAGAACATGTGGGAATTCCGGTAGATAAAATTCAAGTTAAGGTGGGTGGGAACACAACCAAACCATATCAACAGTGAAAAGAATACACACAGGAAAATATAAACCTTAAGTACCCTCTACATATTAAGGAATGAATGAATGAATGAATAAAAAACTCATCTGAATTTATTTTAACTTAATTCAGTACTCATCAGCATTTATTTTAATTTAATGTTGGTTTGGGCTGTATCGTAAACTACTGCTTAAGATTGTTTAGGAGAGAGGAACAGGCAAAAAGTAGCTGCTACTTGTTTTTTACAGAAGGTTCTAGAAGCTGCCTCATGACACTGCTTATATGATATGGTTATTCTTCCTTAGTTACAAGAAAGGCTAGGAAATATACTCTTTACTCTGAATAGCACTTTCTTCCTATCCCCCAGCTAAAATTTGATAGTTACTTAACTCTGGAAAAACAGAAGAGTGGATGTTTCGGACAACCCCTGGTTTCACAATGTGAATAAAATACATCCAGATTTCAGATATGCTATTGTATTAGTCCGTTCTCATGCTGCTATGAAGAAATACCCAAGACTAGGTAATTTATAAAGGAAACAGGTTTAATTGACTCACAGTTCTACATGGCTGAGGAAGCCTCAAGAAACTTACAATCATGGGGGAAGGGGAAGCAAAAACATCCTTTTTCACATGGCGGCAGGAGAGAGAAGTGCCGAGCAAAGCTGGAAAAGCCCCTTAAAAAACAATCAGATCTTATGAGGATTCACTATCATGAGAACAGCATGGGGGTAACCACCCCCATGATTCAATTACCTCTCACTGGATCCCTTCTACCACACACAGGGATTGTGGGAGCTACAATTCAAGATGAGATTTGAGTGGGGACACAGACAAACCATATCAGCTATATTATTACATTTGTGTTTAAATCCTCTTACAATTTAACATTAAACTCATTTCTGTAAAAATAACATTAACAGAAAAAGAATGATACTAGAGTTTAGGAAATACTTTTCTTGGTAACTCTCTTCCTAATCTGAAGAAACAACATGGAGATTCTCTTATTTTAGGCCTATTCAATTCCCAATAGAGTCTGATATGGATATAGATATAGATATTTCCTGAAACATCATTGCTTTTACATAGCCTTAAATTAAATCAGTATTGACTGAGATAATCTTAGGAAAATATTAAAAACCTGAAGCATAGATAGACTTGGCTGAATCCAAAAAGTATATTGTGTAGATGCAACAAACTCAATAAAAACTTTGACCTGAGACTTCTAGGTCACCCCATTTAATTAATGTCTAGTGAATGAGGATTTGTACACTGAAGCTCCTTTCTATTGTTTGCCAAGGAGTTCAGCCAGATGTACTCACGTCAATGTGAGCATGGTCCCAGCATTATTTGTACTCTGAAGGAAGATCCTTTAGCAGTAAGAGAATCCTTGAGAAAAAAATTACATAAACATCACCTGATCTGCTACAATTATTGGGAAGATCTGCCACCAGAGCCTTGGGAACTAAACCTAAAAAGGTTACAGAGTGCCAGCCTGTAAGAATATTAAGAACTATCAATGCTATGTAATTATTAATAGGCAGAGTTTATTAGAGTTTTCAAAATAAAAATTATCCTTTTGTCCTGCACTGATATCAGGGAAAATTACAGAGGAAATAGGTTCTCTTTGAATTACTTAATAGAATAAGTGGAATTCTGAATGGCACAGGACTCAAGAGCATACAGGTTCAATTTTTAATAAATTGTAACAGTCTACAATAATTATAGCAATATGTCACACTTATTTCTGAATCTGTTTTTATAAAAAAAGAACCACAATTTTCTAACAAAGCAACAAAATTTTAACCTTAACATTTCTCTGCAAATCAAAACCACAATGAGATACCATCTCACACCAGTTAGAATGGCAATCATTAAAAAGTCAGGAAACAACAGGTGCTGGAGAGGATGTGGAGAAATAGGAACACTTTTACACTGTTGGTGGGACTGTAAACTAGTTCAACCATTGTGGAAGTCAGTGTGGCGATTCCTCAGGGATCTAGAACTAGAAATACCATTTGACCCAGCCATCCCATTACTGGGTATATACCCAAAGGATTATAAATCATGCTGCTATAAAGACACGTGCACATGTATGTTTACTGCAGCACTATTCACAATAGCAAAGACTTGGGACCAACCCAAATGTCCATCAATGATAGACTGGATTAAGAAAATGTGGCACATATACACCATGGAATACTATGCAGCCATAAAAAAGGATGAGTTCATGTCCTTTGTAGGGACATGGATGAAGCCAGAAACCATCATTCTCAGTAAACTATCGCAAGAACAAAAAACCAAACACCGCACATTCTCACTCATAGGTGGGAATTGAACAATGAGAACACATGGACACAGGAAGGGGAACATCACACTCTGGGGACTGTTGTGGGGTGGGGGGAGGGGGGAGGGATAGCATTAGGAGATATACCTAATGCTAAATGACGAGTTAATGGGTGCAGCACACCAGCATGGCACATGTATACATATGTAACTAACCTGCACATTGTGCACATGTACCCTAAAACTTAAAGTGTAATAATAATTAAAAAAAAAAAATTTCTCTACTCAATGCATAAAAACCCATTTTTCTAGTATATCCAGAATATTACGGACCATGATTACTATTACTATTACCACCACCACTACTACTACTAAGATGTAATTTAAAATATTTCTGCAAGATATATGCAGATAAGAAGCTCATGGCAGTAACAGAAAAAGGGAGCCTGGCCAGGAGCAGTGGCTCATGCCTGTTAACTCCAGCCCTTGGGGAGGCCGAGGCAGAAGGATGGATTGAAGCCAGGGGTTGAGACCAGTCTGGGCAACATAGGGAGACCCCTATCTCTACAAAAAATAAAAATAAAAAAATTTCCTGGCTGCAGTGAGTTATGATGGCACCACTCCAGCCTAGGCAACAGAGTGAGACACTGTCTCACCATAAATAAATAAATAGATAAATAAATAAATAAATAAATAAATAAATAAATAAATGGGAGGAGTCTGAAGAACAAGGGATTCACAAAGTAGGGCTACTCACTATGCAGAAAACAGAATGATGAAGAGGGACTCATCACGGTAGACAAGTAAGAAACAGAGGTAAAATAGCGGGGCGAGGACATGATATTTCTGAACACTAGATGGGCCTTAAAGCAGATAGCAATAGGTTTTCCGATCCTTTTTTCCCTTCGTCTTTTCTTTGAATTTAACCTTTGAGGAATTTATTCACCTTTTGTGAATAAACAATCGGACAAAACAGATAAACTTAGTACTTCTCTTAAACAGCATCAGACTTCCTATATGCATGTGGAGCACTACGATAGGGCCTGCTGGCACTATTTCACACTAGAGGTGACAGAGGAGGGTACATCTTGGTGCAAATGCTTATAAATATAAAATGCTGGAAATTAATGCAATCATCATAGAGAAGTTTGATTTTGTAGCACTGCCAAGACATTACTCTTGGGCCCCAAAACCACCATTATCAGAATTCGATTTCTTTAAAAGTTTACAAAATGTTATTGATCCATCCTCTGATTTTAATGCCACAACAAGCTTCGAAGGTAAGAAAACTTTTCCTCCCCATTTTACAGCTCCAGTCCTTCCATGACCATGAGACTATGTGCTATTATATACTGGGATCCTTTCTGACTTGGAAGTTCTCCCTTTTTCCTTCATTTAGTATCTAGTTAACACCCTCTGGTCCTCCAGATATCATTTTTTTAGAAAGCTTTCCTTCTCTCATAAAGCTCTATTATGTCCTGCCCCCTTTGTTGCCATGGCAGTCTGAAATTCCCTCTGTGAGAGTTCTTATCACATGCTTTAGATGTGTATATGTTGCAGGAGATAATTGGTGTTCTGCCTGATTCCCTTAGAGCCCTTCACCCTTCCTATATGTTACCTCACTAGGACTTTTTGTTTCTCATGAAATAAGGTACTAGGGATTCAGAGTTACTTGCAGTCAGAGGGAATGCCTGGGAAATCTTGGGAGTTTATTCCCTACCCCTGTGACTCTTAGCCGATGAATGATTATTGTGGGATATGAAAGCCCTGCTCCCGTGCCTCTAGATGGGATAGATTCTGCAGCATAATTTACACCCCAATTTATTTGCAGTGTCAGGCTGACGCTAACCTCGTGAAACCACATCCTGGCCCAGCTTCCTCCCTTTCCTCTCCTGCTTTCTTGCTCCATTATCAGTTTCTCCTAAGGGCATTTCCTTAATAAATCACTTGCACATGAATCCTCATCTCAAGCTCCATTTCTAAAGAATCAGTCTTAAAATATAATAATTTTGCCTTAACCAGTGGTAAGTTGATGAAGGCAAGGACTATTCGTAAACTTGGTATCTCCAGCCCAAATAACTGAGCCTGAGACACAGTAATGATTAAAAAAAAAATCACTGTTGCTTGAATTGATTCCTGGCAATATAATTCTGCTGAGAATACAATTATGAATTAGACAAAATCTCACTCCACAATGCACCCAAAATAGAATGAGTTTAGTCTATTTTGGTGGTTTTTACTTATCTCCTTGACTTCTGAACAGTTGACTGTCTTAAAGCCTCATCATTTTCTTTGTACATTCACTTCCTCAGTCACTTCATGGAGTACTTTAAATACCATTTATGTAATGATGGCTCCTAAATTAGTATTTGTAGTTCAGGCCTCTTCCTTGAATCCCAGACTTTTAGCCACCAAGTGTCTGCTCTCCATCGCCAACATAACATATCCAAAATGAACTCTTGATCTCCCCTCTAAACCAACTCTCCCAGTCTTTCCCATCTCGATTACTGGTAACTCCATCCTTCCAGTTATTTAAACCAAAACTTTACAGTCCACCTTGATGAAAAGAGAATGTTAACACAACATACTAGTATTTATCTTAGTTATAAAAAATATATACTGGATCTGTGATAGACTTTAAAACATGTTTCATAACTTGAAAAGTAGTAAAATAGTCATTTACTAAATTTCCTGTTTGTCAGGGATCCCCAAGACCCCATCAAGGTTCAATGATTCACAGAGGACTTTGTGGAACTCATTATACAGTCTCTGACTGATTGTTTCACTTATGATTTGTTTGACTTAATGATTTTTCTACTTGATTTTTGACTTTATGATGGTGTGAAAACAATACACATTCAGTAGAAACTATACTTCAAATTTTGATCTTTTCAATAAATTACAGTAGATACTCAACACTTTATTATAAAATAGGCTTTGTGTTAGATGATTTTGCCCAGTTGTATAATAATGTAACTGTTCTGAGCATCTTTAGCTAGCACATTAAGGTAGGCTAAGCTAAGCTACGATGTTCAGTAGGTTAGGTAAATTAATGCATTTTTTTCTGCTTACAATGGGTTTATTGGAATGTAACCTCATTGTAAGTCAAGAAGCATATGTATAGTAATATTCATGACTATGACATATTATAATGAAAGAAGGTGAAGCACAATCAGTAAAACGAAAAGGTGCATTGGGCAAAGTTTGGTGAAAAAAGGATACAAGCTCCTGAGTCCTCTCCCTATGGAGTCACACAGGATATGTTTAATGTTGAATTATGACAACTCTTGTGAAATGCCGTCTAGCAGGGAAGTTCATTAGAAACTCAGTGCCCAAGATTTTTGCTGGGGGCTGGCCACTTAGGCACCCTCTGCCCAATATATCAAAATTCCAGTCTCCCAAAATTAAAGCAAATTTCCAGCATAAACTATATTGTTTGCAAAAAAAGAGAAAGAAATAGACAAAGTGAGCCACTCTTATCACCTGGAGAATGGTGGGACCTTTCTTGAAATCCAGATTCACAGATGCCAGCTAAAGGCTAACCTTGCAAGCAGGTATGGTATTTTCAAGCTTGCTAAATTAACTATTTTCTTTTTTTACACATACATAGTATACCGCGTAAGCAGAAGTGTCATGTGGGAATTCTGAAAAAGCTCCTTAAAAGGAGCTTATCTTTCTAGCTTCTCTTCCTTATTCTCTGAAATTCAAGTGTGATAGCTGGGAATCCAGGGTCCAATTTAAATTGTGGGCTTACCTCAAGAGAGAAGTCATGTGCTAAGAATGGGTCCCTGATGACACCATGAAGCCACTATACCATCTCAATAATCTCTATCACTAGACTGTTTTTCTGTGAGACAGAATTGATGCTTATCTTTAGTTATTATTTCTAAATTCAGAATTAGCAGGCAAACAATTTATAATAAAAAATTACTTAATAAAAATACACAAATACATTTTTAAAATGTGAAGGCCCTATAAATAAAAGATCTCTGTTAATCAAATGCAAAATAATAAAAGTAATGCCCTTGAAAAAACAACTAAAAGTAACTAAAGAAATAAAGAAAACTGCATTCATTAGAAATGCTATATTTTAAGAATCTAAAAAAAAATATTGAGTAGCAGCTCATGAGAGAAAAAATAAACTATTCATTAAAAAAAAATTAAACTGGGCCTTTAATGGCCTAAAACAGGAAATCACAGCTGAATCATCAGTATGTCATTTTTATGTAGGTAAAGATGCTATAATGACATACCATATATTCCAAGCCCTTTTTTGTAATGAGAGTTAATAAATACAGGAGGATATTCCAGTTGGCTGTAATGTTTTTCCCATAGCTTCAAAAGGTTTCCCTGATGTAAATTTGGCACTTTTACACTTAATAATCAATATTGATTTATCACAAATTTTACAAATGGAAGATTTTTTTTTAAGTGTTGCTGTGGAAGAGCATTTCCATCTTTTCCTTATAAGTTTCTTATGGGAATTTTTTTCACCATTATTCTCAATCTTGTTGAAAATGAAGCAGGAATTCCTTTAATGATTTTTTATAATAGAATATAATCTAAATTAACAGTATTGCAAACACTGCAGAGTATTAGAAATGTAATAAAAATAAATTGCTCTGTTCCAGCGTGCTCTACTACAGTCATATTTACATCTATTCATAAGGTAACCAAATGAATTCCTGCTATTTAAGGGATTAAACACCAACACAATTATACAACAGCACAATTATAGAAAAATGGGATGCTTCCAAGGCATATAGGTTTGACAGATATGTTTGTAATTACAGTATTCAAGTATTCCAGCAGGTAAATTTAGCCAAACTATACCAAATACATAATACAGTGCAATTCTAAC
This sequence comes from Gorilla gorilla gorilla, assembly GCF_029281585.2. NCBI lineage: Eukaryota > Metazoa > Chordata > Mammalia > Primates > Hominidae > Gorilla > Gorilla gorilla. Next base: position 64,184,405 of record NC_073239.2, read on the forward strand.
AGTGTTTTCTAATAATTCATCTAAAATCCCCCCCCAAAACAAGTTAAATTAAAATGGCTTAAGGAATATTATAGAGTGAATCATCTGCCCCTCTGCATTTTTCCAGGCATCTGAAACCGGAAAGAGAAAATTAACATCTCCAATTCCTATCGGTACATTTTCAATCTTATGGACAAATTTTTACCTCATATTTTGCCACTATAATATTTGAACGACTTTTAGAAAAATAGGAACAAGAACGACAACACATTATATGGGTACCTTGCAGCACTTGGAGATGTAAATGACCTTTACATCTGTCAGTTTACAATTTAAACTCCATTCAACATCCAGGTGATTGAAAGCTATCAATAAGATATGCAAAACTAAACTGAGGCATAAGAAACAATATACATTAAAGAGGACCATTTTAAATGTTCATGTAAGTAGCCCAATTTAGGACCAATGAATCAGAGAGCATTAACAGTACACTATTCCTACACACATTTGAAATATTTCAACCCACTAGATTAATGTAGGGTTAAATATTGCAAGAATTTATATTTACCTTCTTTGGATTTTGAATAAAGCTTAAAAAGATAAGAAATGTAAACTAATTTTGTGCTCGATTTTCTACCGGGGATTTTTCAATAATCGTCTTCATGTAAACCCCAGCAGTAAATATATTGTAGTCTTCAATTTGCAGATGACTAAATTGAGATTCAAAAATATTAACTAACTTTCCTACTACCGCACAATTAGTAAATAGTGGTTCCAGGGTTCCAACAAGCATCTGTATTGACTGTTTTTCTACTGAAGTCACACATATTTATTAAAGACTTATTCGGCCAAATTATTTATTAATGCATCTCATTTAACCCTCCTAAGAGTCACATTAACTAAGTACTAGATCCTAAATTTACAGATGAGGAATCTGATGCATCAGAAAGGAAAATGATTTTCTCAGATCCCAAAGTAGTACATGAACAAGCTAGGATGGAAGTCCTACACCATCTGAGTCCGGAGCCTGTGCTCAATCTCACTTTGATGTTAAGAGACATTGACTCCAGTAGCTTTAATTTAGGTAGATCAGGAAACCTTTCTCCAAGAACACGTGAAAATGGAAGGCCAAAGTAGTACATGAACAAGCTAGGATGGAAGTCCTACACCATCTGAGTCCGGAGCCTGTGCTCAATCTCACTTTGATGTTAAGAGACATTGACTCCAGTAGCTTTAATTTAGGTAGATCAGGAAACCTTTCTCCAAGAACACGTGAAAATGGAAGGCTGCTGTAACTCTTGGTAAAGTGAGCATACATTATTAAATTTTACTCAGCCATTGTAAAGTTTCCTATACATATTAAATTTCTACCAGATTTTTTTCCTAATTGAAATAGCAATGAAGAATAAAACACAAAGTTATCCTATAATAACACTACCTGGGTTTCTTGGAACTGAATGTTCCTGGTACGGAAAAAATAAGAAAAAGAAAAAAAATTGAACCTTCGTGTTGGAAAAAAAAAAAAGGTAGAAGATGGAGAATTCAAAAGTTAAAATAAAAAAGGTCTGAGAATCTTCTGAAAACAGAGTGTTCTTCTCCACAAACAGCAGGGAAATGATAGGATATAATTGTTAACATATTGGCAGCTTCCAGACATATGTCTTGAGTAGCAAATTAGATATTTTGACTTTTGTACAAAGATGGTAAGATCAAATGGGTTATGGGGGTAGATGGATAGGAAAGTTCTCCATATGATTGCCCCATATGACCACAGGACACAGTTTACTGGACACTCATCATCTCATTCCACTTTTGACTAGAAAGTCTTCTTTCAATTCAGGGGCCAGAAAGCTAAAATCTATGTTTACCAGACTCCCTTGCTCTAAGCTTGCAGACAGAGTTTGGGTTATATCATGAAGAATTCAGAACCAGATTAAGTGGGAAGAGATGTGCTTTGTAAAGCATCAGTTTTTGTTGGTGCAAATCACAGTATACCTAGTCAAGAAACAGATCCAACAGTTTTAGGGCAGGCTTCTTAATCCTTTGATTATAACTAAGGTACATTTTTCTCGGATCTTGGTAGGGAGAGTTACTTTGGATTCTAATAGAAGAAGCAGTACTCTTGGTGGGCAAGTGCTGTGATATTATTCTGTATGTTATTCTTGCAGGCATAGCCTTAGGACATTTCTCTGCAGACTTTATGTTTTGTAAGGAATTAATTACCTAGAGTAATCCACTTGTGTTTAAACAAGCTAAATGAATTCTATTGTCTGCAACTGAACCCTGACTGATAAACCTTTTCTCCCTTCACTCTCCACCATCCTCAATGAGGTTCACCTTGAAAGCCAGGCCAAAGAAAGTGAAGTGTAAAGTCAGTACTACTATGCCACCTCTATAGCCCCCACTCTCCAAAGTATGCTCATTACCTGTGGTACCTATAGAAGAAAACCGCAGCTTTATTCCAAAATGATAAATCAACACCATAGAATCTAACTGCCCAGTGAAATTTATTTGTTGACAGATACTCTTAGCTGCCTAAGTATTATCTGTAAACCCATGAGTTTAAATGATGGTTTTCAATTCTATAATTTTAATGACAGAAAGAGGAATGATGGAAAATAGGAGGGCATTGGTAACTAAAGAGAGAAGTGGCACCATCAACAGAGTGTGAACAATCAGAAGTTACGTTCTGCTAAATGAAAACATTACTTGGTACTACTTTAAACATGCAGAAGCTACTCTGCGTAATTCATAAAGACTTTAATGTGCCTTCAACTGAAAGTAACTGCTATTATAAAAGAGTTTCACGCTCAGTATTTAAATTATCAGTGTACTTACACTTTAATAAATAACTTTATAAAGTTTAAAACTAAAAGTTTACTGCTTGATAGTAAATTATGTCACCAGTTCATCTATCCATGTAAAGATAAAACCAATATCTGCAAAAACCCATGAATACTTAGTTTCATCCTGACATAAATGAAGATATATTTCACAATATTTACAATCATTAGACCTTATAACTGTGAGACAACTGCATATAAAACACTAAACTATATGTTAGGTAAAATATAAATAAAATTCTTATTACAAAACCGATATATTAAAAGCCATGTCAAAATTACAATGTGTATGATAAAGATTTGGTCGTCTCTCCTTACGCACTTAGTTTTCAAGCTAGCAATTATGTGAACATATATTCAACTTGCATCAGTGTACTGTCCTTGATTTCTTAAAAAGTCCAAATTTGTACTTTTGCCTTGGTTGTCATTTTCTTAAGGATATCTCATTGCTTTGAATACTCTTCATGTGATATGCAGTATGAGTAAGGTGGGTCATTAAAGCAAGATGGCAGAGGGAGAATAAAAATGAGGAATTACTGGTCCTAAAATTCAAATAAAAAGATGTTACTATAGAAAATTTTACGCAAAGGGCGGGAAAACAACATTTTGTTACAGTTTATAAAAGAAACCATGCAATGTGGTTAACTAAAAGGCAAAGTATTGACCTGATAGTATATTAGACTGTTTTAATTCAAACCTACATTTAGACATTTCTGAGAACATTTCACTCCCACCACGAGGACTGGGGAGAGAGAACTCAAACCTTTAAAAGTTATGAATTAGAACCCCTACTAATGGGTCTCTCTATTAGCCTCACAACTTGCACTCAGGTCCTCTAAGAAAATAGGTGACACAATTGAAACTATTCAGCCTGTTTGTTGCCTCCTGAACTATTGAGGGTAACCCTTAAAATGTTTTCGTCTACCTGGCTAGTTCAAATTAAAAACAGCAAAATATCTTTTTTAAATATTTCTTTTTCTTGTCACTGAACTTACTTTTTACATTCAGATAATAAGACCGACAATCACATAGCAATAAAAATAAAATAACCAGACACAGTAACTTAATATTGTCTTAATAATATATGTGTGTGCATATATGTTATAAATACTTATATCATTAAATTATAAATATTAAATGTAAATATTCATATTATATATTATATAAATGCATATATGTAGATATATGTGAAACCATAATCATAAGTCATCTAGCATAATAACAAACCCTCCAGTATACAAAATACCATAAGGTAAATTATAGACACCGTTTATCAATTATCAATTAAGGTTTGGACACATCTGAAATTTTGGTTTATCATAGCAATTTTCACATACTGTATTCCTTAAGTAAAGGAAATGATAAAAACCTAGGATCTCAGTATTCCGAATGCACGTCTACCACTGCAGCTTCTATACTTGATTCCCAAGAAGTCCCAGGATATTAAATATGTTCAAATATCAATTTCTCTGGCAAGAGTACATGTTAAAGATACAACACCAAGAGGAAATAAATACATATTAAACTTATCAGGCCACAGGAAATGACATACATTCCAAGACGCTACTGTGGCACTTCATGATAAGGATTTTTGCCTCACCTAATACATTTATACATTCATTATTTTAGGTAACAGTCTCACAGCAACTCTCATTACAAAATGAATATAATACACATAAGACTTCCAACAAATAGCAGATGCTAGAGTTCATAGAAAGGCACTGTATTATAAAAATGTATTTTTATCCTTCCCTAATATTCTCTGATGGAAGTATTTACTTAATTTTGTCACTTCAGTCAATTACGGTATATTTACAAAGTTGGCTTGTCTTTAATTAAGAAATTAGTGTTCATATGTGTAACAATTTGAACATGTAATTATGATATCTAATTATATAATTAGAGTATGTTGAAATGATCAAAATCTTCATTATCTTATTGATTTTAAAAGAGTGTGAGATATTTCTTAAGCATCTCAAGCATCACTTACAATATTGTCTTCCAAATTGCTTACTTTCCAAAGTTAATAAGACTTGAAAGACAAAGAGAAGCTAATGACAGAAGTCACGTATCCTACTGGGTCATAAAACAATTTTTGCTTATCACATCCTATGACATATCAAAATGCCTATTAGTAATAGCTCATGATTCTTTGGTTCAATCATTCAATTTATTAATTTATAATACATTTATTACTTAAAAAGTTTTGACTGGGAAGAAATTTTCTTAGTCCTGGAATTATGATACAAAAAAGTTTCAGTGTCTTTTGAAGGAGGAAGTTTTATTGTTTTTGCTTTTTTAGAAACTCATCCTCGAAAGAATAATGTGAACAACTAATAGCAATTCAGACAGTGTAAGCAGAGGGGATCTTATAAACCTTTCTGTTCATATTATAAGATTCTTATAAATCTTTGCTAAATGAGTAGATTAATAACAGTTATCTTAGTCTGAATCCTTTAAAAAGACCAGAGCCTGAAGCAAGGATTAGAGTACTGACATTTTCTTTGAGAGGTGCAAGCTCAGGAAATGAAGATGAGAGAAGAAAAGGGGATGGACAATCTTGTGGCAAGGAAAAATGTGAGGAAATGCAAAGGATGTGTTGCTCCTGATATGCCTTTCTTCTGCATACCAGATTATCTGGAAGGTTTGCAAAGGGAAAACATACTTCCATTGCCATTCCCTGAGGGGAGAAATAATAATAAATTATCTGTCTTATCCCTTCCTGTTCCTGTTTCCCATATATCTAGACTCATGCCGAGAGGAACTAACTTTCCCACATGGCTGAGCTTCATTAGCTGACCCCAGTGGCTGCTCAGGAAGCCATATCTGAAGGCTAAAATTGGCCTTGGGAATTAAACACTTTACCAATGCCAATGCGTGGGTCCAAGGGTCAAGAAGCAGAGAGTCAAAGGTATGGTTAGAGAAAATGTGTTACAAGCAAAAAACACTGTGGGGCCTGCAATCCCAGCACTTTGGAAGACCGAGGCGGGCGGATCACGAGGTCGGGAGATCGAGACCATTCTGGCTAACAAGGTGAAACCCCGTCTCTACTAAAAATACAAAAATTAGCTGGGCATAGTGGCGGGCGCCTGTAGTCCCAGCTACTCGGGAGGCTGAGGCAAGAGAATGGCGTCAACCCGTGAGGCGGAGCTTGCAGTGAGCAGAGATTGGGCCACTGTACTCCAGCCTGGGCGACAGAGCGAGACTCCGCCTCGAAAAAAAAAAAAAAAACAACACTGTGGGGAGGCAAGAGTGTTATTACAAGATACTTTTCCAAGACCAAAGCTGAAGGATACACTTAAGCCTAGTAGGAAATGTGTAGTAGCAGTTGGTGTTTGAGGAAAGTCATGAGAGGTAACAGTGTTCTTAAGGAGACTGAGATTCACATGCTATTTCTGGGATAAAGAAATGTTAAGCAGGCAGGATGCTTTCTTCGAATGACCTTTTAACACAAAACAAAACAAAACAAAACAAAACAAAACAAAACAAAACAAAACAAAAACAAAAACAAAAACAATAAACCTGATTTTGCTAGTGATGTCTTCTCAAATGCTTCCCTAGTTTCTGGGCAAAGATAGATGAAGCAATGATAGCATCCCATAAGTGATTGCTAAATAAAGAACCATTTCAGTGCCTTCTGAGAGCAGATAAAAGGATGCTGTGTCTTTATACATTAGCGAAGTATTAAAATACCCAATAATCAACTAGTTTGAAAATGTCCAAAATAAGTTAACACAAAATATCAGCTTTTAGATTTTGGAAAAGTTTATTTTCAAGAAGCTTTTTCCTGAACTGGGCCATAAACTATAAAGAAAAGTCTCCATGAAAATGCACTCTAACTTTGCTTGCAAAATAAGCCAAGCTGTTAGAAACCTTGTAAGGCACCAATTTAATATCTCCCTCTGACCCAGTTCTTAGAAATGTTATCAAGTTACCTATTAATATAACTTACTAGTGCAAATACCCTGAATGTGGAGTACTTATAATATTCAGGTTCCTATAAAAATAGCTATTGCCTCCCCAAGAGTAGAGCAAGTCTTCCCTATCCCACAACCTAAATCTAATTTAGACAGACATTATTAATTCAGATTAATAATGCCAGAGAATCTAGTGCATTAAAAAAGAAAGCCTTGCAAAGGAAAAAAATCATTCATTTATTGGGCAGGAAACAAGAAGGTAAGGTCCTAAAATCTAAAACACCTTAGTTCCCTGATTAAAAAAGAAATTAAAATCACATTAAGCAAATTGGAGAACTCTTAACTTCTAGCATAATCAAATGATTTGCAACACTTATGAGCCGCATTTTACACCCAGGTCTCCCAGGCCTTGCCCTTAATGCAAACTTACCTTTATACCTCTGAATTCACCTGAAACAATGCAGTAGAAATGATTCTAAATAATGAGTAGGACTTTTAAACATAGTTTTACAGGTAAAAATGATGGCATATTTCTTCTCAGTCACTGAAATGGGGCAAAATGGAAACAACAATCAAGATATTCTTTCTGGAATGGTCACAGATTATCACTTAGCTGCACAAAAATATTAGAAATAAAATCTTTGTTATACAAATATATCTGTTCGTAGTGGATGTCGAAGTGTACTGTCAAAAAGTAGCAAATTAAAACTCCATATCCATGTGTATGGCATGCACCATTCACCCAGTTCCTCATATCAAAATTCTTGAATCACCTCCATAGGCAGTCCCTCAACAAAATTCTCCATTCAAAATACATTTGATCTACTTTCTTCTACTACTCTAAATATTCATCTGCTTGCCCAAGTCACCATGATCTCTCCCTAGACACAAGGTCCAGCTTCCATTCTTGACCCCTCTAATCTATGTCCCAAATTGCAGCCAGAGTGATCCTGTTAAAACACAAGTCACATTCTAACTGCTTAAATCCTCTTTTGGCTTCCCATTGCCCAGAAAAAGGAACTCACTCCTATTCACCAGGCCCTATATCCTTCTTCATATCTTGTCACTCACCCCCAGTCACTGAACTCAAGGCAAACCTACCTTCCTGAAAGACACCAAGAGTCCTCCTGCTTCAGAGCCTGTACTCTTTGCTGTCTCTCTTCTTTTAACTTCATGCAAGCCTCTGCCTAAATGTCATTTCATCGGAGTAGGCTTCCCTGAACACTCTATTAAAAATAGCAGTTCCTATTATTCCCAATCACCACATCTACTCCAATTTTCTTCAGCACACTTACCAATATCAGAAATCAGAACACATATAAATTTGTGTATTACCTGTTTTTCCCTAAAAAATCTAACTTTGATGTGGGCTGAGATTGTGTAGATCTTGTTGATTGCTTTATCCCAGCACAGTGCCTCACACTTAGTAGGTGCTTAATACTCACCTCCCTTCTATGACATGCTGCTGTCTTTCTTTAGAATATTCTGGGTAAGCATTGACAAGCAGAAATTATCTCGGTAATGCCCCCACGTAATTCTAAGGGAAATCTGTACTCTAAGAAATTCAAGGTCTTACGTGCTTACAAACAAAACAAAACAAAACAAAACCCAGATTACCTATTTAGGAATAATAAAAACATCAACATTATTAATTAAAATGTTTGTGCTATAAATTACCCTATGGACCGCTCCAGAAAAATGTGGAAATGCCATGTTCCCAGATGGGCATTTATTCAGAGAATAAGATTTATGAAAAGACTTTAAAGCTTAGCAGTGTTAGGAAGAATAGAAAGTAAAAGTTCAGGAACAAAAAGGAGATATATTCATTAATTTCTCCACATATAATGATGTAAAAACAAAATAAAACAACCCAAAATACACTGTTTTTAGTAAAACTATGACTAATGCAGAGGACCCCAAATAATACAAAATGATTTATAATAATATTTTTTAAATTAATAGAAAGTAACGATGAGCTAAGAGGTAGAAAGTTCAAAATGGGAAGAAATATCTCAATTTTTTGTTGTAAGTAAATTGTGATCGGCTCTGCAAGAATCTCTTTATTCTTTACCAAAACTCCATTACTGGTGTTTATGTAGCTGGGTTTAGTTGTTCCCGGATAACTATCAAACGTAAATTATCTTCCACAAATTTGAGTGCTACTATCGCCATCATAAAGTTGTATTGAGGGCCTAATATGAACCTCATGCTAGCTTGGGGGAAACAAAACATATTATGTGACCCTGACGACCATAACCTTTACGAAAGTCAAAATTTATTACAAAAAAAAAGGGCTCTGATAAGTGCTAAATTAAATTACGGACAAATTCTGTCACATTGCTTTAGTTTCCTGGACTAGTATCACTGAGTTGAAACATATCATTATTTTAATCATAAATATTTCACTATAGGCTTCTACTTTAACATGTCTAATATAAATTACTGTACATTGAGTAAATTAATTTATAAACTTTCTAAGGGATGAGAAAATCAGCCTTCTCAAAAAGATGTGTTTGCATTGCAAAAGGCAAGTAATATGCTTTGATCAATTTGATGTGAAACATAAAAAGCTTCTTTCACAGAAAACAGATACCAGGCATACAATTTTAATTGAAGAGAATTTTTGTTACTTCTTAATATTTCAAGGGAACACATACCAAAAGGAGCTGTAAGTCAGTTATTTTATTATTACCTTTGGCTATTTTACTATTACCTTGCAATAAGATAATGAATTTTCCTTTGGGGAAAAAAAGTTTTCAATGCTTAACAAATGAGATCATTCTAAATTAAATTATCTGCCTGAAAAGACACTATTTTAATAAATATTTGATTGAATAAAAGTTATTTTCCTCCACATACACAAATGTTATTGCATCCCTGCTTTTTGAAACAACGGGCTTTATATCAAAATTTTATATCTTTTTTTAGGCATACATTTTTTTTCCAGAGTTTAGTAGCAATCTTTTTCTCTATATATTTCAGTCCTTAAAACATATTGTGCACATTCAGTGTTATAACCTTGTCACTCAAAGAGCTGATACAACACAAAGTTATTTCACCAAAAATAATGGAAGGATAGACATTATTTTTGGTTAGAAACAGTTTTTGCTGTTTTTTTTTTTGAGAGAGTCTTGCTCTGTTGCCCAGGCTGGAGAGCAGTGGCGCGATCTCGGCTCCCTGCAACTTCTGCCTCCCTGGTTCAAGCGATTCTCCTGCCTCAGCCTCCTCAGTAGCTGGGATTACAGGCGTGCACCACCAATCCCGGCTAATTTTTGTATTTTTAGTAGAGATGGGGGTTTCATCATGTTGGTCAGGCTGGTCTTGAACTCCTGACCTCCTGATCCACCCACCTCGGCCTCCCAAAGTGCTGGGATCACAGGTGTGAGCCACCACGCCCAGCTAGAAACATTTTTTAAGAAGAAGAATATTGTGCTTGTCATGTTCAGTTTCTTGAACCGGGTTATAGGAGTGTGTTAAGTTATGAACATTCAATAAAACAGCAATCATAATAATAAAGAGTAACTAGATTATTAAAAAGTTCAAGAAGTACTGTATTTTGTCAGTGGGAAAATAACACCAAATGTGCCTTTCTTTGTGGATACTCCATTTAGGAAAAGGTACAAATTGGAAATGAAAAGGAACGTGGTATGGGAGTGGAGAGAAAAAGAAGTATTTGAAAAGAAGTCTCAGAAATCATGGAAAGAAAATAATTAATGATTATTACTATGGAAGTAGTGCATGTTTTAGAATATTGCACACACAACTGAGGGGTTTTAGCAAAAAATACATTACCCAGAAAGGAAAATGTAAAGCAGAAGCAGTGTGCTAAATTGCTGTTGCCCTCTCCTGATCTCCCAATTAGTGAGCGCTTAGCCAACTCTCTTGAAAGCAAATACCTCTAAGGAGGGTGTCACTTAATTATTCACATTTTATTACCAATTACTTTAATCAGATGGTTTCTTCATAACATTTGGCTGAATCAGCTAAATTTGGAAATGTTATGCATACCATCCAAGAGTATAAAGAGGCACATGTGTGATTTTAGAAAATGGGTTATTTGAAGGAAACTTGCTCCAGATATGTTTGTTGAAATCATTGAGGGTTTTCATGTTCTGCTTGAAAACTTAACCTTTAGGAGTGGATGACCAATCCAGAAGATGGGCTTTCAGAGTCACTTGATGTTGCAAAGTTGATCATTTAAAAGGTTACTTTAATACTTCCTTAAAACAAGTGTAACTAATTCAACTCTCAGGAAGTTTAAGATGGCCTGGGGGAAGGGAAATACCTTAAGTAATCCTAACAAAAGCTAAGTCTGTGCTTTATGGTTGGAGGCACATGCAGGAAAAATGGTGAAACCATTGCTCTCCTTCAGGCTCCATGCACTTTTAGATAAACATCCAAACATCCTCATATTGCCTCAGGCTATTTTCACTGGGCCAACTCCCTAGGACTTAGAAAAATCCTATCTTTTCCATTAAAATGTCAATTCCTTCACAGGATAGAAGAAATTTAAAAATTATTGTTTTTTGTGTGTGTTTCTTTCCACTGTAAAAATTTGTTAATTTTAGAAAGGTTTTAGTTGTTTGCTTTAGCAAAGGTGTTTTCTTTAATTAAATGTCACTCCTTGAACCAAAAGTTTAAGTCGCCAGTGAATTATTTGTGGCCCAAATTATTTATATGAATAATTACATGAAAAGAGTAGAAATGTTGTCCCAAACACTTTCATCTCCCAACTCTTTTCCTCTGACTGTCCTGTATTCCAGAATGTTTCATTGTATCATAAAACCCTAGCACATATTTTATGATTTTTCCACTGAGGTAAAAAAAATGTTTAACATTCAATTGGCAAAGTGATGTTTACCTACCAAGAATATTTTTGCATAGGGGAACAAAACAAAATAGCTAAATTGAAATCCCTTGTTTACTATGAAATCACTTTGTGATCCTGAAGAAGGTACTCTTTTTTCTAGAACTTCATTTCCACATCAGTAAAATAGAGACAATTATATCCAATACAGAAGGCCATTGTGAAGAAAAAATGAGATGGTGCATAGAAAATGAGAATAGGTGTTGTTTTTATTTTCCTTAGTATCTTTTCTGCTTCCCTGGCACTTAATAAAACCTACGAAGTGCCTTATCCTAATAACCTATGAAGACTGCTACTATTTCATTTAGAATAATTGTTCATGCAGATTGTAACACCTTCCCCACACATACATGCTTGCAGTTCTGCTTTTCAATAATTACGTAGTTATTCAATGGTTTGATAAAATATTGCCTTGCATAGAGGATATTAAACTCATGAAACTGAGAAGTGACAGCGTGCTCGCAGTCCTCAGAGCCCTCGCTTGCTCTCGGCACCTCCCCTGCCTGGGCTCCCACTTTGTGGCATTTGAGGAGCCCTTCAGCCCCCCACTGTACTGTGGGAGCCCCTTTCTGGGCTGGCCAAGGCCAGAGCCCACTCCCTCAGCTTTCAGGGAGGTGTGGAGGGAGAGGCACGAGCGGGAACCGGGGCTGCGTGCGGCGCTTGCCGGGCAGCTGGAGTTCCGGGTGGGCGCGGGCTTGGTGGGCCCCGCACTCGGAGCAGCCAGCCCGTCCTGCTGGCCCCGGGCAATGGGGGACTTAGCACCCGGGCCAGTGGCTGCGGAGGGTGTACTGAGTCCCCCAGCAGTGCTGGCCCACCGGCGCTACGCTCGATTTCTCGCTGGGCCTTGGCTGCCTTCCCGCGGGGCAGGGCTCGGGACCTGCAGCCCGCCATGCCTGAGCCTCCCATCCACTCCATGGGCTCCTGTGCCGACGGAGACTCCCCGACGAGCACCACCCCCTGCTCCAGGGCACCCAGTCCCATCGACCACCCAAAGGCTGAGGAATGCGAGCGCAGGGCGCAGGACTGGCAGGCAGTTCCACCTGCAGCCCCGGTGCAGGATCCACTAGGTGAAGCCAGCTGGGCTCCTGAGTCTGGTGGGGATGTGGAGAGTCTTTATATTTAGCTCAGGGATTGTAAATACACCAATCAACACCCTGTGTTTAGCTCAAGGTTTGTGAGTGCACCAATCGACACTCTGTATCTAGCTGCTCTGCTGAGGACGTGGAGAGTCTTTATATCTAGCTCAGGGATTGTAAATACACCAATCAGCACCCTGTGTTTAGCTCAAGGTTTGTGAGTGCACCAATCGACACTCTGTATCTAGCTGCTCTGCTGAGGACGTGCAGAACCTTTATGTCTAGCTCAAGGATTGTAAATACACCAATCAGCACTCTGAATCTAGCTCAAGGTTTGTAAACACACCAATCAGCACCCTGTGTTTAGCTCAAGGTTTGTGAATGCACCAATCGACACTCTGTATCTAGCTGCTCTGGTGGGGCCTTGGAGAACCTGTGTGTCTAAACTCTGTCTAACTAATCTGATGGGGATGTGGAGAACCTTTGTATCTAGCTCAGGGATTGTAAACACACCAATCAGCGCCCTGACAAAACAGCCCACTCGGCTCTACCAATCAGCAGGATGTGGGTGGGGCCAGATAAGAGAATAAAAGCAGGCTGCGCAAGCCAGCATTGGCAACCTGCTGGGGTCCCCTTCCACACTGTGGAAGCTTTGTTCTTTCATTCTTTGCAATAAATCTTGCTACTGCTCACTCTTTGGGTCCACGCTGCTTTTATGAGCTGTAACACTCACCGTGAAGATCTGCAGTTTCACTCCTGAGCCCAGCGAGACCACGAGCCCACCAGGAGGAACGAGCAACTCCAGACGCGCTGCCTTAAGAGCTGTAACACTCACGCGAAGGTCTACAGCTTCACTCCTGAGCCAGCGAGACCACGAATCCACCAGAAGGAAGAAACTCCGAACACATCTGAACATCAGAAGGGACAGACTCCAGACGCGCCACCTTAAGAGCTGTAACACTCACCGCGAGGGTCCGCGGCTTCATTCTTGAAGTCAGTGAGACCAAGAACCCACCAATTCCGGACACAAAACCAAACGCTCCAACAATTTTAAGTGGCGACTGGCAACCAATGGTGATAGGACATACGTGTGATTGTTTCATTTCTGCCTATAGCTACACCATTATTCTCTCTGGGTCTTAGTTTATGGCTTTGTAAAAAATTAGATGACCACTGCAATTCTTTCTAGCTTAATAATTCTAAAATTTATGATCTATAAATAATCTATTCCTACCCCTGATGATTTTCCTTTTTTGGCATTTAGCAGGCTTGATAATTGCTTCTTTATTTAGCTCTCTCTTGCGAGAGATTCTGCTTTTAAGGGGACAAACTTACCTGTTTTGTTAATTATTTTATCTCCAACAGTTAGCACCGTGCCTGACATGTAGTAGTCTCTTAAAAACTACCTGCAGAACTGTAATGTATTGGCTTAACAAATGAATAATACCCAATGTATTATTATAGAGAAGATAATAGAAGTCAATTAATTTTAAAGTATTTAAATAAAATTCTATTTGCCCTAAAGCAATGTATTTTCTGTATAAGTTATGTACCCTCTGGAATTAAGTGAATAAGTCCCTATATATCCAATATTACACTCTTGCCATTTTTATTTATATATCTGTCTTTTCTACTAGAACTTCTTAGCTATTGGAAGGCCTATCTCTGGCCTCTGGTATCTAACATATTTTTTTGGCCACATATACTAGAATACTCTACAATTTTCCATTGAAAGAATCTCAATTATATACTTACAAATATAATTGTCTTAATTCTTCAAAATTAATTTTGCTTATATCCTTTTCATTTGACTCTTGGATCTATGTCAATACTGATTTCTAAAGGTTTCATAAAATAGAGTCAGCCTTTATGGCAAACATATTGTTGTCTAAGTTATAGTACACAGACCAGCTGGTATTTTTCAATGACATGACATCTTGATTAAAGGTGTAGAAGATGCTATCCTGTGAAAAGGCTTTGAAAATGTGGGTTCTGTGTCTGTATATTTTTATATACACATACCGAAACAGTATTTTGTTCCCATGTTCTCTTAGAACAAGATCATTTGTATGTGAATTTTCTTCTACCTCTTCCATCCCTAAGACAGCAAGACCAAGTGCTCCTCTCTTCCTCCTCAGCCTACTCAATGAGAAAACAAAGATAAAGACCATTGTGATGATACACTTCCACTTAATAAATAGTAAGGATATTTTCTCTTCCACATGACTTTCTTTTCATTTCTTTTTTTATTTGTTTGTTTTTGAGACAAAGTCTCACTCTGTCACCCAGGCTGGAGTGCAGTGGCGCAAACATGGCTCACTGCAGCCTTGACCTCCCAAGCTTAGGCAATCCTCCCAACTCAAGTCTCCTGAGTAGCTGGGACTACAGGCACATGCCGTCATGCCTCACTAATTTTTAAATTTTCTTCTGTAGAGATGAGGTGTCCCTGTGACAAGCCCAGGCTGGTCTCGAACTCCTGAGGTCAAGAGATCCTCCCCTCTTGGCCTTATGATTTTCTTCATAACAGTTTCTTTTCTTTATCTTACTTTATTGGATATAATACATACAACATACAAAATATGTGTTAACTGACAATTTATGTTACTGGTAAAACTTCTGGTCAACAGTAAGCTATTAGTAGTTAAGCTTTGGTGAAGTCAAAAATTATACATGGGTTTTCGACTGTGTAGGGTTCAGTGCCCCTACCCACTGGGTTCTTCAAGGGCCAACTGTACAATTAATTCATGATATGGAGTTAGAAGGATAGAATAAAGGACTTCAAAGTGCCTTCCTAAGTCTAAACAACTATAAAATAAGAGAAAAATTTTTCTGTCCTGACCACAGAAAATTGTTCAAGACATACTTTAAGTGAAAAAATTAAGTTGTAAAACTGTAGGTACATAGTGGTAGTATTTTTTGTAAACATACAAGATTTTAAATTTATTCTTATTTCTAATATTTAAAGAAAAACATACAAAATGTTAAAGTCGTTCATTACCTAGTTGGAAATTCACTCAAATAGGAACATCCTATTTGTATTTGCAACCATTTGCTTAAGAAAATAATGGTAATCACTTATAGAGTGCTCCATTCAAGCATTTTTAGGAACATTAACTCATTTAATACTCACAACAACTCTACAAAGTGATTGTCATTATCACCTCTTTTGCAGACGAAGAAATTGAGGTAAGAAACGCAACTTTCTTGCTCAAAGTCACATAGAGCTAATGACTAGTGGAGCTGAGCTTCA
Source organism: Gorilla gorilla gorilla (assembly GCF_029281585.2). Lineage (NCBI taxonomy): Eukaryota > Metazoa > Chordata > Mammalia > Primates > Hominidae > Gorilla > Gorilla gorilla. Next base: position 64,200,337 of record NC_073239.2, read on the forward strand.
CAGATAGATTCTTTGGCTCAGAGGCCAGTTTTCTCCAAGCTCACTTCCTACACTATGCTGCCCTATGCTCTTCCCTCTGCAGCCCGCTCCAAACATTAACCTGATGTTTATGCTAATCAACAATTTGATTTTATATTTACTTTCTATCCATGTATTTTACAAATAATGCTTTGAGCACCAATTAAGTGCAAAACACAGCTTTATCTCCAGTAATTGGTAAGTCCAGCTTTTCAGTTTGTTCCCAGTAATAGCTAGCCCAAAATTTATCAGTCCTTCTCCCGATCCTGATCTAGTCATTTCACACCCATTTCTAACATCACCAATATTGGTAGAAAATAAGAGGCATTTGAAGGCTGCTGGGAGAGATATAAAGGCACCTACTTCAATACCCTCCAGAAGGCTGCAATTTCCCAAACTCCTTTCATGCAACTCAAAATGCTCATGTATTAGAATAGGTACTGTATGCATACCTACAGTGAATTGTTAGAAGAGACTACTGACAGGTATAGGAGGTTGAGCTAGATGACTCCTGAGGTTCATCCAGATAAGTGTGGAAAGAGCCAGTTACTTACTAACTGCCTTGGAAAGAACAGCACTTTCCCCAGGAATGAAGACTAGTAATAAGGTCAACAAACTGAAAAAACCAAATGACTCCTCCCTTTATTTTTTAAATAAAAGAAGTATTTAAAGCTGTATTAAGGTTTCCAAAGGAAATAAGAAGAAAGGTTAACAGGAAAGAACAAAAACCCATTAATTCTGAAGCAGGTAATGAAACACACACACACACACACACACACACACACACTCGGACATATCAACAAAAAGCCAGATGATCCCTAGGAGCATAATAGGTAGCAGAGGGTGAGGCTGCAGTCCTTGGTTTGGAGAATAGGAAGATTCCCCATAATCTATCCGATGCCTATGGCCAAAGCAAGAAGTTACTGCTATGTTGTGCGATCCTCAGTTATCAAATGGGCATTGTACATATTTTTCTGTGTTGGTGTGTTTTTCTGTGAATAAAAATTACTTTCTACCATGTAATGTTAAGGCTATACTTCAGGCTGTATCTTAACCAGTGTCTTTTGGTCTCAGGACCATTTTGGCCACAAGGAAAATTTAAACCTTGCAGGACAAGAGGTGCTGCGTCTGCTGAACCTGCATCTTTGGGATAAGGGTAGTATTTAAACCAAGGAGTCAACTGTGGAACTCCTCTGGGTGTGGAGACAGAAATAAAATAAATAGGTGTGTATATCCCATAGTGCTGATATAGTTTCAGATTTTTTTTTTTTTTTTTTTTGAGACAGGGTCTCACTGTGTCACCCAGGCTGGAGTGCAGTGGTGTGATCTCAGCTCACTGTAACCTCTGCCTCGCAGGTTCAAGCAATTCTCCTGCCTCCGCCTCCTCGGTAGCTGGAAGTACAGGCACCTGCCACCATGTCCGCTAATTTTGTAATTTTAGTAGAGTTGGAGTTTCACCATGTTGGTCAGGCTGGTCTCGAACTCCTGACCTCAAATGATCTGCCCACCTGGGCCTCCCAAAGTGCTGGGATTACAGGCGTGAGCCACCGTGTCCAGACTAGTTTCAGATGTTTAACATCAGTACATATTTTTTATTATTAGTATTATTATACTTTAAGTTCTGGGATACATGTGCAGAATGTGCAGGTTTGTTACATAGGTATACACGTGCCATGGTGGTTTGCTGCACCCATCAACTTGTCATCTACATTAGGTATTTCTCCTAATGCTAACCCTCTCCTAGCCCCCCCACTCCCTGATAGGCCCCGACGTGTGATGTTCCCCTCCCTGTGTCTATGTGTAATCATTGTCCAACTCTCACTCATGAGTGAGAACATGCAGTGTTTGGTTTTCTATTCCTGGGTTAGTTTGCTGAGAATGATGGTTTCCAGCTTCATTCATGTCCCTGCAAAGTACATGAACTCATCCTTTTTTTTATGGATGCATAGTATTCCATAGTATATATGTGCCACATTTTCTTTATCCAGTCTATCATTGATGGGCATTTGGATTGGTTCCAAGTCTCTGCTATTGTGAATAGTGCTGCAATAACATATGTGTGCATGTGTCTTTATAGTAGAATGATTTATAATCCTTTGGGTATATACCCAGTAAAGGGATTGCTGGGTCAAATGGTATTGTTAAATAAGTGAAAAACTAAAGACAAAAAATAAATATAACATATATTATACAAGGAGTAGGAGAGTAAAAAGGACGAATTTATTTTACAAAAAAAAATGAGAAACATCAGATGGAATAACAGGAATAGAAAATTATAACATAAAAAGCATGCCTCTTTCCACATCTTATATAAGCCTCACAGAAGAGAGAATATCATGTTAGAAAGTTTAGGAAAATAGATTAATGAAAGAAGACAATTTTTTCTGTGAATTTGCAGAAAATCATTGCTAGATAGTAGCCACAAGGTAATAATTTAGACAGGGTAAAGCTAAATATAAAATTATATTTTTTAAAAGTTATATGACAAATATTTAATATCGAATTGAACTTATACAGTTTTATAGTAATAAAATAACTCTTAAAATTGGCAGATGGCTGGCATCATGCAAACTATATTGTCTGGGTTTTGTTTATTTTTGTTCAGCTTGGTTTGCTTTATTTTTTAATATAATTTCTGAGCATCAGATAATTGTAAATCTTATTAGTGGCTAGAAAACAAAAACAGTTTGCTTAAAAGCAACAGAGTATTAGGTTTATCAAAGTAATTTTAAAATTTTTGTTGTATTTCTCTAATAGCAAGATTGATTTGAAAAAAAATTCAATTAATGCTGCTATAAGAACTCAGAAAAAAATTAGTATATTTGGTGATATTACCATTACCTAAAAACCAAAAGTAAATTTATGTTTCCCTTCCTTCCTTCCTTCCCTCCCTTCCTCCCTCCCTCCCTTCCTTCCTTCCTTCTCTCTCTCTCTTTCTTTCTTTCATTCTTTCTTTTTTGTTGTTGTTGTTGTTGTTTTTGTTTTTCATGGAGTCTCGCTCTGTCACCAGGCTGGAGGGCAGTGGTGCGATCTCGGCTCACTGCAACCTCTGCCTCCCAAGTTCAAGTGATTCTCCTGCCTCAGCCCCCCGAGTAGATGGGACTACAGGCACGCACCACCATGCCCAGTGAATTTTTGTATTTTTTAGTAGAGACGGGGTTTCACCATGTTAGCCAGGATGGTCTCGATCTCTTGACCTCGTGATCTGCCCGCCTCAACCTCCCAAACTGCTGAGATTACAGGCATGAGTCACCATGCCCGGCCTCTTTCTTTCTTTCTCTCTTTCACAAAATCTTGCTCTGTCACCCAGGCTGAAATGCAGGGGCACAATCACAACTCACTGCGGCCTCCACCACTGGGGCTCAAGCAATCCTCCCACCTCGGCCTCCTGAATAGCTGAGACTAAAGGCATGTGCCACCACACCCAGCTAAATTATATATATATTTTTTAAAGAGATGTGGTTTTGCCATGTTGCCTAGGCTGGTCTTGAACTCTTGGGCTTCAGCAATCCACCCACTTCAACCTCGCAGAGTGCTGGGATTACAGGCATGAACCACCATGCCCAGACTCATGTTTGACCACAATTCTTATGGCCTCTTTACCTTCTTCAGAGTTTATTGTTAAGACAAGACAGAGAGTAACTTTAGGCTACATTTTTTTTTAGAGAAACAGTTTTAGATTTTTCTGTAAACAGTACAGGAATAAGCTGAAATCCTGCAGAGTAAGACACTTATTTCACTTATTTACTGAAAAAAAGTTCACAAGATTCTTCTTTGTATTTCTTTTGTGTTGCAGATCCGGTCAATAAAGAATTGATAACTAGAGAAGGTAATAGGAGACAATGCATCTGTAACCTGTCACTAACATGGCAAGGAAACAGACCCTCACACTATTGAAAAGCTAAAAGAGAACACCCACAGACTATGATGATTGTATCCAGAAGTCCTGAAGAAATTCTTTAAAAAGCATCAGAACAACATGGGTAGAGATACAGGATTATGAAGGAAATTCTGGAGTGTGGGAAAGGTCTTAATTCATTGTATCTGTAGTGTAGCTTGACATTAGATTAGACACTGAGTCAATGTATTCCTACCCTTGGACTATAGCAAAAGATGCAACACCAGCATGGAGCCATCTATCAGAATACTTTACTGCTGAAGCCAGAACAGTTCTCTGGAACTTTCATGGAGCAGAATACTCAGAACTTGGAACAGACCACATGGTACAATCCAACTGGCTTCAGGGAGCAAGACTGCCGTTGGTGAATTCTGGATTACGCTGTATTTTTAAAGTTTTATTATTTATTTATTTGTTTGTTTACTTACTTATTTATAATTTAATGAGTTAATACATTCTTTACTATGGACTGAATGTGTGTGTACCCGCAAAGGTCATATGTATAAATGTAATTCCCAATGTGATCATATTAGAAGGTGAGGCCTTTGAGGGGTTAATTAGGTCATGAGGATGGAGCCCTCATGAATGGGATTAGAGTTCATAGAAGGGACTGAAGAGACTAGAGTTCTCTTCTTCCACCATGTGAGAGGACAGTGGGCCCTCACCAGACACCAGATCTTCCAACACTTTGATCTTGGACTTCCCAGCCTCCGGCACTGTGAGAAATAAATTTCTGTTGTTTATAAACCACCCAGTTTAAGTTTTTTGTTGTAGAAGCCTGAAGAGACAAAGAAAGTTTTCCACACAGATATGTGTCTTTTGTAAAAAAGAAGAAGAGAAGAAGAATTTAAGATATTGTGGCAATTTTAAGGCATAGGCACAAATTCCTTGGCCTTTTGTCCATTGAAAGATGGGGTTTATGTCTTCATCATCTGAATCTGGGAGGAGCTGCATCTCCATGGATACCACTACCATCCAGGCCACTATTATTATCTCACCTGAAATATATCAGTCGCTTCTTACTGGGTTGATCTGCTTTCTTTCTTTCTTCCCCTGTGGTCTATTTTTCTTACAAGATAAAAAATAATGTTTAAATATAAGTCAAAGTACACTAATTATATCCTTGCTTAAAAGTCTCTAATAGCTTCCCACTACTCTTGTCTATTATGGAGCATTAAAATGCCTACAGAAACTTTGACTTTCATATATGTTTGGTTTTCTATCCTAGAATTCTTCATTGCAGTCCTTGCTTCAGGGCCTTTTCACCTACTCTTCCATCTACCTGGAAAATTTCCGTTTTATCTCCTGCCTCATACATCTCACCAAAATCTTCACATGGATCAGGTCTTTCTCATCATTCAGATCTCAGCAAGATAACTCTGTCTGTATTCCTTGTGTTCTCCACTAAAATGTAAGCCTCATAAGAGGTTAGACTTGATCTATCTCATGCCCTGTTGTATCATCAAAAGTTAGAACAGTCCTATTACAGTGTAAGCACTTCATTATATTTATTACATAATTTTTTAAAAAAAACACTTGACGTTGTCTACTATGTAACTCACTACCCCCGAAGTATACGTACTACATCCTGAACATTGATATATGGGAGATGAATAAACCATCGTACAATTCTTAGATTGTTGTTACTGTCATTAAAAGTACAGCTACCACAAATAAATATCACTTGTTTGCTGTTTCACAAAAAGCACACCAAAATGTTCAGATTTCCCATAAATCATTCACACTCACACTTGGATAGATACCAAATTGTTTGGAAGTAAAACAATCTCACTCAAGACAAAAGAACGTTTCTTTAAAATCTTCAGATTAAAAACAAAATCAACATAAAGAAAATGCTGTCACTGCTTATTAGCTGGGTGTCCTTGACAAGAACATTAACCTCTTATTGGGTTTGTTCCAACTAAAAAATAGGGAAGTTAATAGTATTTGACTCAGAACAAGGTGGTTTCTCTTGTATTATTATTATTATTATTGGTGGTGGTTTGCAGGAAAGGTGCTATTGGAAATAAGGGAAGAGGCTATAGTTTCCCAGAGTGACCTTTCCCTCACCCCAGCTATTCTTCCTTCTTCCTCTACTGCCATGATCTGGACAACCTCACTTTCAATCCAGATTTGTAAGATGGTAAAATAGTGGTCACTTTTTACTTTATCAGGCCATTTTACAGCTAAAGGGAAAGTGGATAGGGAACATACTTTGATTAAAGGTAGGATACAACATAGAAAATCTAGAATTCATAAATACTAGGTTCTCATGAAGTACACAAACATTGTTAACAATAAGATAATCTTATAATAAATAAGAAATAAATTACTAATTTTATTCAGGCAAACCACTTTCAGAACAGAATAGGGTTGTGATATATTTAATTGTGACAGCATCTTTTCACATAAAATATAATCATAATACACACACAAGTCCCTTCTCAAAAAGAACAAAAGAATAATTTAATCACAACTTTGCATATTTCTGTTAATGTGAACTGGCTATTCCATTTTTCATAATCTAGTAAGCTACTGATAGCAATAAAGGTTTAAAACTATGCAAGAAACATGCAGAATTTTAAAAAATTGAATCTGTTAATTTACTATGTTTTTACTGCAAATTGAGACACACTGACATTACACCATTTTGGTGATGAAACACAAGTGCTTACAGGAGCACAGTTTGGGAGTAACAACCTGAATTCAAAGCTTGACAGATATGAAAATGCTAAACAGATCTGTATGTTAGAATACAGCAAGAATTGGCAAAGGAGTGAGGAGAAGGAAAAGGTGAGAGTGATTTCTCAATAAAGGAAGAAAATAACAGGTACATGTGTATTAGTCCATTATCACACTGCTATAAAGAATTACCTGAGACTGGGTAATTTAGAGAGGAAAGTGGTTTAATTGACTCACAGTTCAGCGTGGCTGGGGAGGCCTCAGGAAATTTAACAATCATGGCAGAAGGCGAAGCAAACATATCCTTCTCACATGGTGGTATGAGAGAGAAGAATGAGAGCCAAGCAAAAGGGGAAGCCCCTTATAAAGTACCAGATCTCAAAAGAACTTACTATCATGAGAACAGCATGTAGGAAACCACCTCCATAATTCAATTACTTCCCACTGGGTCCCTCCCATGACATGTGAGGATTATGGAAACTACAATTCAAGATGAGATTTGAGTGAGGACACAGCCAAACCATATCATTCCACCCCTGGCCCCTCTCAAATCTCATGTCCTCACATTTCAAAACACAATCATGACTTCCCAACAGTCCCACAAAGTTTTAGCTCATTCCAGCATTAACCCAAAAGTCCAAGTCCAAAGTCTTATCTGAGACAAGGCAAGTCCCTTCCTCCTATTAGCCTGTAAAATCAAATGCAAGTTAATTACTTCCTAGATACAAAGAGGGTACAGACATTGGGTAAATACACCAGTTCTAAATGAAAGAAATTGGCCAAGACAAACGGGCTACACACACCATGCAAGTTCAAAATTCAGTAGGGCAATCATTAAAACTTAAAGTTCCAAAACAATCTCCTTTGTCTCCATGTCTCACATCCAGGGCATGCTGATGCAAGAGGTGGGTTCCCACGGCCTTGGGCAGTTCAGCCCTTGTGGCTTTGCAGGGAACAGATCCCTCCAGGCTGCTTTCATGGGCTGGTGTTGAGTGGCTGTGGCTTTTCCGGAAGCACGGTGCAAGCTGTTGGTGAATCTACCATTCAGGGATCTGGAGGATGGTGGCCCTCTTCTCACAGCTCCACTAGGCAGTGCCCCCATGGAGACTCTGTGTGGGGGCTCCAACTCCACATTTCCCTTCCACACTGGCCTAGCAGAGGTTCTCCATGAGGGCTCTGCCCCTGCAGCCAGCTTCTGCCTAGACATTCAAGCATTTCCATACATCCTCTGAAATCTAGGCAGAGGTTGCCAAACTTCAATTATTTTCCTCTGTATACTCCCAGGTTAAACAGCACATGTAAGCTGCCAAGGCTTGGGGCTTGCACCTTCTGAAGCAATGGCCCGAGTTGTACATTCGCCTCTTTTAGCCACGGCTGGAGCTGAAGCAGCTGGGATGCAGGGCACCATGTCCTGAGGCTGCATAGAGCAGGGGGGCCCTGGGCCTGCCCCACACAACCATTTTTCCCTCCTAGCCCTCCAGGCCTGTGATGGGAGAGGCTGCCATGAAGGTCTCTGAAATGCCCTGGAGACATTTCCCCCACTGTCTTGGTGATCAACATTTGGCTCCTTGTTACTTATGCAAATTTATGCAGCTGGCTTGAATTTCTCCTCAGAAAATTGGTTTTTATTTTCTATCACATTGTCAGGGTGCAAATTTTCCAAAATTTTATGCTGCATTTCCTCTTGAATGCTTTGCTGCTTAGAAATTTCTTCCACCAGATACCCTAAATCATCTCACTCACACTCAAAGTTTCACAGATCTCTAGGGCAGGAGCAAAATGCCACCAGTTTCTTTGCTAAAGCATAGCAAGAGTTGCCTCTGCTCCAGTTCCCAACAAGTTCCTCATCTTCATCTGAGATCACCTCAGACTGGACGTCATTGTCCTTATCACTATCAGCATTTTGGTCAAAGCCATTCAAGAAGTCTCTAGGATGTCCCAAACTTCCCTACATCTTCCTCTCTTCTGAGCCCTCCAAGTTTCTAGGAAGTTCCAATCTTTCCCACATTTTCCTATCTTATTCTGAGCCCTCCAAACTGCTACAATCTCTGCCTGTTACCCAGTTCCAATTTGGGGGTATTCTTATAGCAGAGCCCCATTACCAGTACCAATTTACTGTATTAGTCCATTCTCACACTGCTATAAAGAACTGCCCAAGACTGGGTAATTTATAAAGGAAAGAGGCTTAATTGACTCACAGTTCAGCATGGCTGGAAGGCCTCAGGAAACTTACAATCATGATGGAAGAGGAAGCAAACATATTCTTCTTCACGTAGCAGCAGGAGAGAGAAGAATGAGAGCTGAACAAAGGGGGAAGTCCCTTGTAAAGTCATAAGATCTTATAAGGATTTACTGACTATCAGGAAAATGGCATGAGGGAAACCTCCCCCATGATTCAATTACCTCCCATTGGGTTCCCTCCCACCACATGTGGGGATTATGGGAACTACAGTTCAAGATGACATTTGGGTGGGGACACAACCAAACCACATCAACACGTGACATATTACACATTTTAATTTTGCAAGAAAACAGAAAACAGAATTCTGAAAGGTTGAAGTATCTAAGACATTAAAGAGATTGTAAGTTGACAAAGGGAAAAAGGATATACCAAATTTTAGGCAAAGCGTGGTAGTATGAAGGAAAACAGTATCTCAGAGGAAGAGCTTGGAATGGGTTTGACTACACAAACAACCCTCCAGGGAGTCACGGGAGATGAAAGAGTGGTAGCAGGGGACTGATTGTGTACCTTACAGGTAATGGGATCCAACAGGTGCTTTTATGTAAGATATAACATGATCAGATTTGTGTGTTCATTGTAGGTGTTCAGACTCATGTTGTTAACACTTAGATTTGTCCCTTGGCCCTATGCCTGCATCTTCAGAAGCTTTTCAAAATTTATATGCAACTACTCTCTTCACAGGAAGTTTTCCTAGGCCCTAACTTCTCCCTCCTCCTTTTAATCCTCATTTTCTTTTCAGCTTCCCCAATTTCCATAGGATGAAGTTTCACTGAAATTAAATTTTTCATCTTTGCCTTGTTACTTAAAAATGATAATTTGGTTTAATAGGTGCATTAGCTTTTATTTTGTCATCTGCTTGTCATAGTACCTCATATTTTCACATTCCTTGGTCCTACCCAATGCAGTTCTAACATAAAATAAGCTTCCAGGACATTATTTTTATATCTGAGCAGTGTAGGCATGTTAGTCCTGCTTGTCTGGTAAATGAGATCATAGAATAAGTATTACTGGAAACAAGTATTGGGCATATTTGTATAGTCCAGGTGTTAACTGATGTTATCCCATCTTTTAAGACTTTTACATAAAATTAAATTGACCCATTTCCTGCATCTTCCCTTCCCCTACCCCACTCTCTACATTTAGTGGGAAGTTTGATGCCCACCTCCAGATTCCTACAAATTCCTCAAAGTTTGGGTTATTTTAATGGGCCTTTTTTTGTTTTAAATCAAATTTCCTTTTTTTTTTTTTCTGAAGCCATGATCTTATATCTCACTCCGATGGCTATTTTATTCAAGCCCCACAGCAACCTATAATACCTTCCTTTAAAACTGACGTGGCCAGGGCATGATTAACATGGAGTATGTGTAGGAGACTACTGAATTTTGGGATGGTTTGAGAAAGGGGCTATGATTACATCATAGGATTATCAATATTACCAATCAAAAAATAAAATATTCAATATGCCTGTCCCTAAATGTCTGTCACTTTCCTTCCACTCCAGTCAGGAATTTATCCATGAGTGACACTCACCAACAGTACCCTTTGCTCCTATGACCCTTTCTTTCTCCTGTCTCACCCCATTTCTCTGCCTACATTTCTCTGGTCCTCCTTACTTGTAGTAGTAGTACATTTATCCAGCTTATCTATTTGCTTCTTTCTTTCCAAACACAGCATGCACGGAAGTATGCATCTTGCACACTTAAAGAAGATATGCTAAACAAAAAGTCATTTCTCTGGAAGGAAATTCTGATACTCCATTAGGAGAAGAAGTGATTTTACATAGTTGTGATTTTAAATATAACTTTGTCCTTCTTTATTATAGTTTGATTGAGTTGGTTTGTAATTTGGAAGGAAATCGAATAACACTTTTTATTAAATGTAACAAATCATAAAATGGTAATTTAATTAAAATTAGAGCCAGAAAGAAAGAGAGAAAGAGAGAAGGAAGGAAGAAAGAAAGGAAAGAAGGAAGGAAGGAAGGAAGGGAGACAGGAAGAGAGGGAGAGAGAAAGGAAGAAAGAAAAGAAAGAAAAAATAAGGAAAGAAAGAAAAAGAAAGAAAGAGGAATGAAGGAAGGAAGGAATGGAAGAAAGGGAAAGAAAAAAGAAAAAAAGAGAAAAGAGGGGGGACAAGATGAAAAAGGAAGGGGATAGGAATGGGGAAAGAAAAGGATATATACAGGAACAGTTAGGTTAAGAGAGCCCAAGTTTGAAAGCTAGCTTAGGTGTGAGTAACAACACTACTTTGTTGTGGCTTGCAGTATTTGTACTCCTCTGTTCAAAGCACTCTAAATAGCTTCCCGGCTTAGAATAAAAGACAATGTCATTTCAATAGACACCATGGCTCTGTGTTTCTGCTCCCCTTGCTTGTCAGATCTTATCTCCTACACTCTCATAGCCCACACCAGTCCTCTCACAATGACATTTTCCTTGGTAATATTTGTGTGATCTCACCTCAGAGACCTTTCCCTTGCTGTTTTCTCCTGTTTTGCCTCAGATATTTACATGTGTCACTCCTTTGCCTCCTTTAGATTTTTGCTCAAATATCAGCTTCTTACAAAGATTTTCCTAAACATTTAATTGGATCTTATTTACCCCTTGACAACTTCTTCCAGCTCTCTCCACCTACTACTCTTATATTTTATTATATATGTTTATTGTCTGCATCCCCTCATTAGAATGTTCATGAGGACAGGAATTGGCATCATTTTGTTCATAAGTGGTTTGCCTAGAACTGTGCCTGGCCTATAGAATTACTTTAACGCAATTTTTGTAATTATTGAACACAAAAACTATTAACAGTTTTTTAAACTGACTATATAATTTGATTAGTGAATCACTTTTTATAGTCCAAGAACTCTACCCAGAAAGCGTCACTTGGCCCGAAAAGACAGGAAGAACAGAGGAGTCTGGGCCTCAGAAAGAGAACCTGAAGACTTAGGTCAGTTCTTTCCAGAGTGTTTTGTAGCACTGGTCTCCACATACTTTTTGTTCATATTCCTCCTAGGTGACTTTTGAAAAAACAGATACTTCTCATGTATTTTTTTATTGACATCTAATATTATTTTCCTAAGTTTTAACTAGTTGCAAAGATGCATTTTAGCTATTGAGATTTGAAAGTAAAATGGTTACATCACCTCTTTAAATAGGTCCATGGAATATACAATCTGATACTCAATATCTTTCACTGAAAAATATGAAAGCACTGCCTTCTTTAATAGAAATACTATGCTATTTCTTTTTCTCCTTGAATCATTTTCCATGACACTTTTCCCCACAGAATTTTATCTTCATGTAATATGTTCATTTGCTGGAAAATCATTTACTAATTATGATTTCATATTACATGGTATATTAGACTGTCCTCATATTGCTACAAAGAACTACCTGAGATTGGGTAATTTATAAAGAAAAGAGGTTTAATTGGCTAACAGTTCTGCAGGCTGTACAGGAAGCATGGCTGCAGAGGCTCAGGAAACTTACAATCATGGTGGAAGGCGGAGAGGAAGGAAGCATATTTTACATAGCCAGAGCAAGAGGAAGAGAGTGAAGGGGGAGATGCTGCACACTTTTAAACAACCAGATCTGAGAACTCACTCACTATCACAAGAACAGCAAGGAAGAAACTCGCCCCATGATCAAATCACTTCCCACCAAGCCCCTCTTCCAACACTGGGGATTATATTCGACATGAGATTTGGATGGGGCACAAATCCAAACCATAATCACATGGGAAGTGGGAAAATGTAGGTTTTTTGAGACTGAGAATCTTATCACTAAAATTATATTAGTACAGACTTGATTTAAACAATATAAATGTATTATATAATGTGAAAAGTATTTATTGGAAATGCATCTGTTAATCAGATGGATGAGGCTATTTTTTTCTAATAATTCATGTACTTGGAAGATCATCACTTGTTGCTGGAATGGAACAGAGGGTTCAGTATGCTGCTTATTTTTTTTTCATTTTTCTAATTAAGTACTGAGAAATTTGCTCACATAATAAGAATATGGAAATTTTAATTCCTGGAAATTCTTTCAAGCTACAAAAAGAATATACAGTGCCATACTAAATCATCAAAAATGGTTTCCCATAACATGTCAGCTGAAACTCTGTTAGGTATATCTTCAATTATGTTGAAAACAAAAAGAATTGAAAACCACCTTAGTTGCAGAAGAATCTGTTACTCAAACCTAAAAGCTATTCACTGTTTTCTACACCAAGACCAATTTCCATTTGTTTGTTTAGTGCCCTGGAGCGTTTTTGTTGTTGTTTTCCAAGGAGTAATGTACCAATAATATGATTAAGGTTGCTCAGTATGTGGATTTTTTTCTCTTTTATAAAGAGATAAGAGTGATTATAATGGGTGGGGGAGGAGAACTTAAATCTCCTCAAATCTTTCTGAAGCAGATTTTAGGAAACTATACACATACAGGTTTTGTAGATATTTAGGTTGATTCCTTAAAAATATCCTTCTACTTGCATACCCTTGTTTTAAGCTTGTACTTTAAAACAAGCAAATCAAAATAACCAATCCTATAAATAAGTGTCCTAAAATGTGTACCAAAAAGATATGTTTGAGAAATGCTACTTTTGCTTTTCCCCTTAAAAAACTCACAATGTTCATTGTTGGCATATAATGAACATATGGGTGTTCTTTGGTAAAGAAACCTGTTTGGCTTGTTTAACACAGGCTTTCTAAATCAAATTTGAACACAGGACACTTTTCTCTTGTGACATAATTTGACAACCCACAGTACTAATATTCCATTGGTACACATGTAGCACTATACTAGATGTGGCTACTGAAAAGAATGGCGATATATAAAATAGGAACTCAGAAGAAAAGTGGCTTTAGAAAATAAGGGCTCAATGACACTGGTTGCTGAAGTCCTAGGAAAGTGAATTTTGATAACTATGTAATCTGAGAGAGTAGAGAGGGACCCAGGGGCTGAGCAGGATGTTGCATATTTAGAACAGAAAGAGGGCTAGTTGAAGAAATATGGGGGAAGGGAGAAGACTCAGTGTTGCCACCAAGCTATTATATAAGAGACTTTGACAAGACGATCTAACATCTAGGATATTTCATACATATTCAACAGATAAGCTGCTGCTGAGAATATTCTTTCATTTTGAAGCTGGGGGCGGATGGGGAGCCTAGACAAAAAATAACTCTGAATCTCCAGAGATCAAGGGAGTTAAGAAAATTCATTCAGTCTCAAATGGTGCTAGATGGAAAAATGGTAATTTAGAGGAGGAGAAAAAGGATAGCATGGCCCAAAATATAAGAATATGTGAAAAACTGACCAGCCTGGAGAAAATGGGTACAAAGTCCAGATGAGAGCAATGAATCTTTAAATTGATGCAGATGAATTAATATGTGAATAAGGGAAATTTAACTTGTTTTGTTTTTCGTATATAGACAGCTTTCTCTCTGAGATACCCTAGCACTATAATCAAATTTTGTGTGCTCAATGCAGTGCATATATTTTGGGGAAAAAAAGTGACATAAGAGAAGTGAAAGACGACAGTCAAGCTTTAAGCAGGAGGTGGAATCTTTACTGAGCCTCTAAAGGACACAGAAGTCACCTAAGATACAGAGCTGATAATAAGGTGTGTCCAGAAGGTGTCTCTCTTGAAAGGCTTTCTATAATGTACCTGTTCTCTTCTCAGTACCCAGAGTGTAATTTTTAAAGGTTTAGAAACATCATAGAAAAAATTACAAAGATAAGTAAAGGAGAAAAACTGAACAGCATAGACAACAACCACAGAGAAAAAATACAATTTTTGTCTATATAGTCCCTGTAATATTTAGATCAGCATCCTTCTTAGAGTTCTCTGAACATACATTTGACAGGACTGGACTGGGTCTGAACACATTGTAAACTGGGAGCTGATACTGGATGTTACTGAATTGACTCCTCAAGCAAACCTACATTTTCAGGATACCTTTGTAATATGTATCCCCCTTGTACATAGTACCTTGTACTATGGTCAGTCCATAGCATTACTAAAGAATGCAACTACCAGCAAAGATTTAAATATGGAATCCAAGAGACAGATTTGGCTTTAATATCAGTTACTATGACAACAAATGGGTTATTTAAAGTGGTTAGCATTCTAGCCCACTGAGTTAATAATATGGACAAGAATGGCATAAAAGTTGAGCAAAAGCAAATTACCTCAATGTCATATCACATAGCAATGACAATGAAAGCTGTGTAGGCTTAAGAGGGTTCAGAGGGTTTGGAAAAACATCGTTAGGAAGGACAAATCCATCAAAAAATATAAATAGTCTTATTTATAACTAGCAGCACATTTTTGATGCCTTCTCAATATCATGTTCTTCAGGCTTTTTAAAATTCAAGCCTTCAGATTTAAAACAAAACAAAACAAAAAGTCAAATTGGAACAGAAATTGGCATTTAGCTAGAATCTTTTACAACTGCATGATCTCCATTTACTAATTATCCCCTTTCCATCTCAAGCACATGGTCAAGAGTGAAATGTGAAATTAGATCTTGGATATCCAGAAGATTTTAACAAGGAAAAAGGTAATGCAATAAGTAAGTAAGGATCAAGTTTTATAAGCTGCTGTTTGAAAGACTCATCTGCTAAAAGCAGCAAAGAATGGCATATCATAAGATGTTAAAGCAGATGGCCTAAGTCACAGTGCTACATTACACAAGTATGAAGACTAGAACTGAAATAGCCTAAGTAATATTTTTATTAACAAGATGCCAAGTACAGCAGCAAAAATACCTTTAGGAAGAAATCTCACTTCAAGAAAGGTTTTTCCTCTTTACACTTGATGCTATTTTCTGAATTACTCTTGGTCTGTTGCATATGTTTAAGCGTCTGGGTGCTCACCATGCCCAGATGAAAGAAACTAACCTCTTTCCTTAAATGAGGGCCTCCTTGTCTTATGAGCCCACCTGTGTGATGGAGATAAATGAGAGTAAACTAAGCCAGCAACCTAGGAAAGAGTGCACTATACTGTATAGTCTTGCAGATAATTTTTTGCACAGTAAACTAGGAGAGTGGGGAACTCATTGGTCTTTGAATTAGTTATAAAGAAAACAACACTCATTAAGTCTGTGGTGACACTAAATGTTGCTAGAATGATCTTAAGATTATAAAGGTAATGCCAGGTAGTCACTTCCAGAATCCAGACACACAGTAGTGGCTGTAAACAGGGAGCTGTGATTACCCACAGACATTTCAACTACAAAACCAGGCTACGACAAGCAGATCAGAGAGCTGACACTCAGACATGCAAAAGACTTTTTCAAATCAGAAAGAACAGGCTAAGGCTGAACAAATGGATTCACCTATATAGCCCTATCAATACATATTGTTCAGTAATATATGTGTATTCATTCATCTATGGATTATATTTAGGGACCACTGTGGGAATGGTGTAGTGGTTAAAAGCATGGAATTTCAAATCAGACAACCTTGTTTTGAATTTTCAGCTCCTCCACTCTGGATGAGTTAACATGACTTAATCTTGGCTTTATTTGTATTTTTCTCACAAGGCTATCCCAAATATCAAATGTGTTTAAAGCCCTTAGATCAGCGACTGACACAAAATTTACACCATACACTGTTTGATGTTATTATTAAATAGTATGTGCATTGTAAAATACATATAAAATAGAAAAATGATGCAAATAGGCACCAGTGGAAATTCTGATGTTTTTCTCTCCTACTCCATGAATTTGCTTGGGCAACACCATCTAGGCCATCAATCTGAAGCACAGAAGTTCAATAGGGAAAGTTTTGAGCAAAGTACAGTCAAAAGACAAAGATGGCACACCTTATTCAAATACAGAACAGGAAAGTTAAGACCAAAAGGTCATAATATTTGGCCTGACAGGCCCTGGTATCTTGGACTTCACTTTCATGGAGATGAAGAGCGTAGATTTGAAAGCTTAATATCATTATATGTGAATCCTATATCTATCTCTCTTTATGAAAATTTGGCTTTCCTTACAGCTTTCTAACAAGGAAAAAATGTCATAGCCAAAGAATGATATTACCTCTTTGGCAGATAAATGTATCATAATACATAAATTAATCATCATTCTGCTTATAAACTTAAAATTATTGTGAGTTTTTTCAGCATGAGTCAGCCTCCCAGGTTCATTGCAAAGTTTGAGTTTTAGGGCCTATCGGGCTGTGGGGTAGATCCTGCACAAAGGCAAATTTAGCAGGGTAATTCTTGCCTTTGCCTGCCTGCCAGTCTGGCTGTATTGTCCTGGTGACATCCAGCTTCTAAGATGCTACTACTTTAAGTTTTCTAAGTTCAATCTGGCACTGCATAGTTGGGTCAATCAATTGGAAATTTCTCCTTTATGTTTTCATGTCTCACAATCTTAAGAATGTAGATTTAGTTAGGTATGTGGATTCAAATTATAAATTGTTATTTTGTTTCCACCACCCCCACCACTGCCACCCATCCTCCACCCCCAAAAGCCCTATGATCTCATCACCTAAGAAAAGTATTCAGGACACAACTAAATAGTAATATGAAGCAATATTTTTCAAGCTTCTCTTAGAAAATATGTGATTTATATTTTCTGGCTGAAGGACTATCTTTTGAATTAGAAAAGTCTTTGATCTACTACTAGTTTTTTAGTGTTTCAGTGGAGTCCTCATTAAAAAACTGCTACAGAGTAGGACAACTGATGATGTTCTTTATTTTATGACGATTACTGTGATTGTCATACATGCAAAGAGCTAGAAAGTTCCAATAGATTAATCTGCATTGGACTTTCTTAGGCCAACTCTCAGGCTTCATTTCATGGTTGTGATCACATCTAAGTAGCAAAAGCATCACATTTGCCTTGCAGAAGATGATTTGCCTTGACAAATATTCACTTATAAGTCAACATTTTTAGCTATTCTTTATATCAAAATGAAAAATTAATTTATTAATTTTATCTTAATTTTTACCATTTGTCATTTACAACTTTTACCATTTTCATAAAGAAAAATAACAATTGAACTCTAAGTTCAAAAACTCCAACAAGCACCAACCAACCTGTGACCACACTTACATCTATGGAGCAGTACAAGCTTTCAAAGTCACGTTCCATTTTGTAACAGGTTTAGCTAAAGTGATGATATTCAAACCACTTTTTATATCACAGAATTTACCCCATTACCATTTCTCGAACCCATGAAGAAAGTTAAAGGTATTTAAGTCAGCATGTCCTTGTGTAATAATTTAATAACTGCAATTGTTTTCAAGAAGCAGAGAGGCATTAGTTTTGAAATCTGTCCTATATTTGTACTTCTGAGACCCATCTATAATGAACTCACTAATAAAACACAGACTACTGAAAATTTCTTCACAGGTTTTTCTGCTCTAAAATCTTTGGCAAATGGAACATGTCATTATAGACATCATCAGTAAAAGATAATAAACAAAAAATAATAGAGCCAAACTACTAAAATTCATAATTATTTGCTCCAGGTAGGCTAAAGGTATTGGGTTGACTGCAATTTTTCAACCATTTCTTAAAGCATATTTTTGGAACACAGTACAATTAGTCTTCTATGGCATTACTCAAAAAGGATACCTTTAAAAAAGACAGAGTGCATTGGACATCGAAAGTCTTTTTTAAAGGGCTGAACTAAGTTTTATACATTCCAAGTCTTACCTTCTAAGGAAGTGTCAAATAATTTAAAATATTTTCTTAGTAATTAGGGCTTTTCACTCTGTTGACTCTAGTCAATATCTTTCACTTCAATTTTAAAAATATATTTGTGATTTTTTTCTTTAAAAATTTTATGATTTTATTTTTATTTTATTTTATTTTTATTGTGGAATACATATGCAGAATGTGCAGGTTTGTTACATAGGTATACACATGCCATGGTAGTTTGCTGCACCCATCAACTCATCATTTACATCAGGTATTTCTCCTAATGCTATTCCACCCCTAGCCTCCCATCCCCAGACAGGCCCCCGTGTGTGATGTTCCCCTCCCTGTGTCAGTGTTTTCTCATTGTTCAACTCCCACTTATGTGTGAGAACATGATTTTATTTTTTAATGTTGCTGTAAGAAGGTACCTATGTTCAGTGTTATGCTGGTAAATGTTTAACAACTAGCTCTCTAAACAAATGAAACCAAGCAAAACAAAAAGCTTCGATTTGTAGCATTTGCCAATTTCTACGATGAAATATTCTCAACAGGGCAGTTTTCAAATTACCACTATAATGGCATTGAATGCAGAGTTAGGAAGAGATGCACTGTACATCATTACATAGCATTTCCATCATATGGATTCAGTAGACATAAATAATTTCAAGAGCATTTGTAATAGAGTAAAAGAATTATGAAGTGATTAGTTTTGAGTATGTATTACATTTGGTTTTAATATATTTAATTGTAACACCATGTCATTTAATTTGTAATAGTCATTGTGTTTAAGAATAATCTTTCACAGGCCATGAAGAGATGGCTCTAGCACATCACTCCCTATGTTATAAAGTTAATCAAGATTTAATAATATATGTATCACCATGATAGCAAAATTCATATTTTAAATATCCATATAAAAACATTCTAGAGAGTTTTCATTAGTTGGTCTATTTATTCATGATAGTTTGAGTATGTTACTATCTTATTTGCTTTGAAGTTCATGGAGAAGACCCTAAATGTAATGGCATAAACCTGACATTATTGTGGAAGCCAGTGTTTAACTTTGTTTTGGGAATGCATTAAAAAAAAAAAACTCATTAGCTTATCATAGGATAAAATTATTTTATTTAAAAACTGACTAGCCAAATCTGAAAACTCCTAGAGAAATCACAACTCCACTGCAAGGAGTGGTGACATTACTATAATCTTATCTCACATTAGAGGCCTTCCATGTTAATACCAAATAAACTAATGCTCCCAAGTTCCCAATAACACAGAAGTTTAAAATTTTCCAATCAAGCTCTCTTCAGACCTTTAAAAAGCAAATCACAAATCACAACACCTACCACATAAGATATACAGAAATCATAATCTCTAGCCTCCACAAATCTTTACTACTATTATTACAACTAATGCTATTAATTGCAAACACTATGAGCAAGGCACGGGTCTAGGATTAAATGAGGTCATATAACCCTCATATGTTACCTCATTTAATCCTCACAGCGAAATAGGGAGGTACCTCTTATCTTCAATGTATAGGTGGACAAAGAGATGTAGTTTAAATAGACTAAGTAACTAGCCCAAATTATCACAGGGATAAAGCTGGAACCCAAACCCAGGTCTGCTTAACTCCTAAGCCCATTCTTTATTCCAGAACATTTATTATCATATTATCTCTACTCACCTGTCCTCTGTCTACCCAGTGTTCAAACTAGAAACCCCAGACTTATTTAATTTTGTCTAGTCCTTCACTCCCTACATATATTCAATCACTAAATCCCGTAGGCTATACTTCCAAAATAAGTCTCAGACACGTTCATCTCCACTGCCACTACCCTGGTCAGGCCACTGTCATATCTGACCAATGTAACTATGAGGCTTCTACTTGGTCTCCTTCTCTTCCATCTTGCCACTATTCCCTGCCTCCTCATGCTCAATCATTCTTTAGTATGTAGCTAGAATAATCTTCCTAAAATTAAAATCAGATTCTGTCAATATCTTAATTAAAATATTTCAGAGAGGACTCAACTCCAAAGTCCTTATGTAGATTTTCCTCAGTTCTTCAGGATCTGTTCCCTATAATCTCTTCAGTCTCTGGAATTGTATTTTCCCCTCTTAGAGTGACCGATTTCTGGTTCTCTGAAGGTGTCAAGCTCTCACCACTTAGCTTCTGAACAAGTAATTTTCTCTGCCCGAGGTGCTAATCTTCTGCTCCTACTCTTCTCCAACACTTCCACTGTAATTTGATTAATTATTCAACTTTCAACTTCACTCTTTATGGATAGCCTTTTTGGACTCTCAAAGTCTAGGAGAGGTGCTCTGCCTTCATGTTATCCAGAACATCCCCATTCAAAACACTTAGCACACTAATTCATAATTTTCCTGTTCTCTGAAGTCAGAAACTATGTCTGTCTTATTTTTGTCTATATACCTAACTTTGAATATAGTGGCTTACATGGTAATGGTAATCAATAAACATTTGTTGAATGAATTGATGAGTTTATTCGGAGGATTAATGAGTGATGATTACATGAAGTACCTGGTAACACTGTCCTTGTTAAGAATCTAACCATGTCTATAGATACAAAGGTGGAAAAGGGAAATGACACAGTAAAAGCTATTTTGACCTCTCCACTTTGATCTCAAAATATGATCTTTTTTTGGTAAATACACAGTTTTTCATCATAATTATATGAATGTGGAAATATTCTAAGTGAAAAAAAACAGTCTTTAAAATTAAGATCACAAAGGCAATTTAATGACTTGGGAAGGAAATGAAATGATTTTAAATTCCATTAAAATTCATTTTGTTGAATGTTTTCATTTGTATTCATCATAACTAATGCTAATGACATAAAAAATTCGACTCATTGATTTAATTTTGTCCATATCCAATTTTTAATTGTTATTTATGTCATTTTTTTTCTTTTCCAGTCACTGTGACTGTTGATTCCTAATTTCTCAGGTCACGAATGACAAATAGAAACTTTATGACAATAATTTAATTTTTCCATTATTTTCTGGAAATAATGGTTTAAGTGTATGCATACCTGAACAATATCTGTTTTATAGGTTACTTCTAATGGACACACACATACCAATTAGAAAACCCCATAGAAAACACAATCTTCTCTCAATTGTTTTTTTCTTCTACAAATTTTAAACTTAAATTTTGTCCACTGTTGGCTTTGTGTTATTTTTACTGGTATTATTTATTATGAATGATATAAATGATTAATAATTTGATTTATTTTTCTGAACAAAATATAAAGCACTTAAAATAATTTCAAGCCCTTTAGTAAGTCAAAGTTATAGTTTCTAGGTGCTCAACATTAGGGTCAAAATGTTATGGTTTGATTAACAAACATTTATTGGTAGTACTGAGCAACGTTCTTTCTGCCCTTCCCTTGAGTTTTAAACATTATTTTGTTTATGGGCTTAAGTACCTAACACAATAGGACAAAGGCTACAATCTACTCATGCAGCCTCAAAACATCTTATTTCCTTTTCTTCTTCTTTTTTTTTTTTTGAGACAGAGTTTCGTTCTTGTTGCCCAGGCTGGAGTGCAACGGTGCCATCTCGGCTCACTGCAACCTCCACCTCCCTGGTTCAAGCCATTCTCCTGTCTCAGCCTCCTGAGTAGCTGGGGTTACAGGCATGCGCCACCGCACCTGGCTAATTTTTTTGTATTTTTAGTAGAGACGGGGTTTCACCATGTTGGCCAGGATGGTCTCGAACTCCTGACCTCATGTGATCCACCCGCCTCGGCCTCCCAAAGTGCTGGGATTATAGGCATGAGCCAGTGCACCGGGCCCTTATTTCCTTTTTGTATACAGGCAAATTCATTATAAAAATAATTTTGAAAAATTTATTTTAAAAAGAATGATACTAAAAGAACAAATGGCTGGATTCTATTGAATATTTAAAAAACAGAAAAGACAGGAATACAAACAATAGTCAGGACTAGAATTCAGACACATTCCATCCTGAAACTCTATAATAATGAGAAAGCAAGGTGCCAAATGCTTCTAAACTCTCCATTTCTGAAAACTTGAAGTGTTTTACTGTCGTATGTCTAGATGCAATTCTGATCTCTTTGGTGCCAAAACCTTATAATTATGTAACCTTTAGAAACAAAGATGCAGTTTGGGTTGCACAGTTATGTCTACCCTGTGATGATCTGATGATACTATGAAACTACTGCAAACTATGTCCGAAACATTCTCTGCATTAATGAAGCATGAATTCTATGAGTAGATAAATTATTGGCAATGTTAATGGAAATCAGTGTTTAAGGATAAATGCTGCCATATGCAATAGAATAATAGCAAAATATGATTTAAATAAATATGCTTTAATTTTTCTGTAAGCATATTAACACTTTTGGGATTATAAAGTTTTCACAGAGTACTGTGAAGTAACGCTCACTGTGAGCTAAGTCCTACTTGTTAATACCTGGGTAAAACTGAGGAGGAGAAAAAAATCTCTGTGGATTGAGGAAGCCTCCAATGGTAGGACTTGGCATTTAAGTACAGTAGTTAGGTTTAGCTGAGGGATATAGTTTAGGAAAATATTCTGTCATCCTTAAGATCATTGCCTAGTACTATACGTAGTAGGACTTCATGGGCCCTTCCCTAAGCATTTTTTTTTGGTGAAGCTATGTCATATATGTATTCTTATAAAAGGGAAGCTATAGGCCCTTCGAAACGATCCATGGTCATCATTAACTATATTCATTTATACCATTCTGTACGTGAAGAACATAAAGTCAGTTACTTTCTCATGTACCAGTTTCCTTATCCAAAAAGTAAAAAGACTAGACAGGACAGTTGTCATAGAATGAGTGTATAATTTGTATTTCTAAATCAGAGGACTTTGTGTCTTCATTGAAAATTTAGGAGACCATAATTAATCAAAGAAGCAGTAGTAATAACTCATTCTAATCAGCAAGTAGCATTTTTTATGAAAATTCCTGAAACATCATAAATAACCAGGTTCTGAAAAAATTCAAGTAATTGCAAGCTATAGAACATAAATATGCTTTGTTGATCCTTGCTTCATTAAAGTATCAGCAAAGTATATGACAGACTCTAGAATTTGGTAAGTTCTAGGCTCTTACTCAGAGCATAATGTTTTTTCAGATTTTAACATAAAAATTTCAAGTTTGTGACATCTTTGTGAGTACTGAGATGAGAAAAATTCAGTAGAAATAAGCAAGTGATATAGCATCATCTATGTAGGCATCTTTGAGGGTCTGTTTTCATCTATATTCTTAGATTCTTTCAACATATGACAAAAGAGACTGATGAAATAAAGTCTGGAAAAACGCCAACATTTTTTCCCCTTGCAACCCATTACATCAGCCAGCATTTCCCTGTAGTTGTGATTATTACATTATGACTTGATTATTAACTATTACTGCCACAGTTGGAAAAGTGAAAGCACAGCGTGGAGCCATTTCCATTAAAGGAATATGAAATTCCATAACAAGCTCTGAGGCTGCATGGCTGCTGTGGGGTTGATCTCAGAAGTGCATAACTATCTACTTAAGATGCTGTTTGAAGGAGCACCCTAACTTACATCATTATTTCATTTAGTTTGAACTGTACCATGGATTTTTCCATTAAGCAATACCAGACACTTAAACACTGTTACTTGTGTTCCAAAAAAGGTAATGTGATTTTTTTTCTACCTACTTTCCAGAGTACCAGAATTTTCTACTGCATGTATGTGCAATCCTGATTGTTTCTAATAGAACAGGATCAAGCGGTTCCATAAACTAGAGACTGCCAGTCATCTTGAAGTGGCATAACTGAGAAGAGAAGCGTTAATATTCATGTGGGTAATATTTGTATATGCCATGTAAGAACTCGGAGAGAAAGTAGTTTCAGTTGCTATGATTTAACAGAAGAACATAAAATAAAAAGACCCAAATATATTCAAAACATATAGATTAATGTTAATGGGGAAAAGGAATGGTAATACCACTTTACATCTCTTCTTGGTTTATGTGTGGCTCAAATGACAAGGTGGCATGAGATGAGGAGGGTGACGTGAGGAAGCTCTTTTACGGTGTTTTTAGGACAAAATATAGTGATGGAAAAATACAAAAACTTCTTAAATATTTTATAGGAGAGTAATCATCACTGTAAGAAAACTACAAATACATTTTAATTTATGCTTGGAATAGGCTGTATGTAAGCGTGCACTGTTGTGTGTGTGTGTGGGCACGTGAGCACACGTGTGAATATGCTCTCAAAATAATAGAAAGCCGTAGAAATATATGTCTTCATTTGACTTTCAAAACAAAAGAGGCTTGTTTACTCACGTGATTTCCTCTAACCGCAATCCTGCAGGGAAAATCTATACTTAGCAGGATTGAAGATGTCCCCTAGAAGCTTTCCAGGGAAAGTTAAAAGGAAGTCACTCCTCCTCTTCTGTCTGTTTGCCATTTTCTTTCCTGTGTAGGATTACTAACTTTAGTCTTGAATGCATATGCTCTGCAGTAGCCAATGCAAGGTTTTAGGGTCTTATTATCAGAGAGAGGAACTTAAAAATGGTTCGAGACCTCCATATCTGCACCCCAAACCTTTCCTGCCCCCAAAGTCTTAGCTCTACCTGCCTTTGCATTAGTGCTGCTCCAATACTAGCAACAGCTTCACCTTCGAATTCCTTCTTTTTATTTTTCATATTTTAAACACAATTAATTGAAAATCCCTAATGCAATTCTGTCCTATTTCCCCACGACTAATTTTGAACAGAAAATACCTACAAAAGTACAGTGCGAGCAAGTCTGTTGGCCAACTAAGAGTTTGCATGTGTCTTTTCTTTTTGAAAAAGATGAAAATAAAGTTGAAATGTAAAAATCTAAAATGTGGTTCCAGGTTCTTTTGCAAATGTTCACTCTGCAGCAGAGAATGAGAATTGCGTATAAGTAGAACCCTGGGAAAAACAGACTGATTTGAAAGATGCTGGGAGTGCTCATTGCCCTGGAAGGAGTCATCAAACAGCAGTAGGAATGATAAAAGTAAGAGTTCCCGTCCCATTCCTGTGGCTGGCTCTGCACCTCCTGACCTTGAATAAGTCATTTAAGCTACAGAGACCATTCTTTTCTCCCTTTAGACATAAAACATCAATAATGTTAGAAAATAGCTAAAAAACCTTAAAAACTTATAAATAATTTTATCAGTAAAATTTTGTTTATAAATGATTTCTCAAATATCAAATATTCATTCCTTATTTTCTTCTGGATTTCTAAAATAATTTTCTTTCTCAATTGTGGTGACCAACTTCTAGAAAAACTGTTTTAATCTAGGACTTCACCCTTGACGAGTCACAGTATGCTGAAAATCACTTTTAAGTTGATAGTTTGCTATTGTGTACACCCCAGTTTTGACACTCTAGATATTCATAAACAACAATGTTTTGCTTTTCCTTTACATGCTATTATTTCATGAAAGTATCCTCAAGCCAAAACCTTGACAAAGTCAAATGAAAATGCTTAGCATTTTTTTTCTTTAGTTAAGTATAAATAAGAAATACAACACATTAAGTATTAAAATGAAATTTAAGGGAAGACGAGGGAAAGGAAACAACTAATGAAAGAGCAATTGTTAATTTCGTTGAGACCTAACTACCTGCCAGGCCCTTTGCTAGGTGCTTTCTACGGGCTGCCTCACTTATCATCACACAACCCCACAAGGGAGGCATCATGATTATCTCTATTGCACAGATGAAGAAACTGAAGTCAAAGCTAAAGGTCTTACTGAAGGTTTCATTGTGGGTGAATGGCCAAGCTATCTCTGATACCAGGTATGTCACACCAGAAGAAAGCAGAGAGAACAAGATAGAAATAGAGATTAAAATCATGGTCAAGAGAAGAAGAAGATGGGAGGGGGAGTTGAAAGAGGAAGGGAAGGAAAGGTTCTCACCTATCCTCTGCCCTTCTAGGATGGACCTGTTCACTCCCTTCACCCACTCTTAAACTCATATCCAGGGTTAAAAGCAATCCCCATATCAGCTGTTACTCCACTTTTTCCCTAGTACTCCAGTTGGGCTTTTAATGAAGAAGAAAAGGGAATACAAATAATTTGACTATAGAAATATCTTCAGGTTTTTTTTTCCAAGGAAACCATTTGCAAAAATTGACACTTTGAACATTATTGGTAATAAATTTCATGCAACTCATTCCATAGCTATTTTCATCACACCAGTGTGTTTTCACGGGGTTAACCTATTAACACCTTTCCATTTTTAAAAAGTCTATAGAACAATATACATATGAGGTAGGTGTTTGCTAATCAGTTAGCGAAATGCCATTAAATTAGCTTAGCTGAAGGTAATTGGTTATTATAAAAAAATACAACTCCTTAGATGCAGGGAAATGCATAGGCCTACTTTCCACTTAACAAAGGCAGTGATTTTTTACTCTAAGGAGCCTGAAGCAATCTTTGGAGGTATCCCAGGGGATGACGCTGGCCACGGGTTGGGTCTCTTGACCCCCTTTTTAGTCCCTGATAAGCAGAACAACTCTGTTCTTCTGACTTATATACTGGATTTTGAATAAGATTTTGGTGGAAGAAAGAGTTCAGTTTAAAAAATCTTGCAAATCACTGAGGTAAGGGACTTTCTATTTTTCTCAAGCGTAATTTTGAACATAAAATCAACTCATAATTGTTACTTAAAGCCATCTTCAAAATTCATGTCAAATTATATTCTGATATTATTAATGAAGCCAGGATGACAGTGGAATCTTTCAGTAAAACCATATGATAATATTTGAATAACAAGATTTTAGTGGTTCAGTCCAGCTCTTTTGCTCAAGTATACTGAGGCAAGGAAAAGTCAGAGCAAACTCACAATGTTTGAAAAGCTTAATGGTGCTTTAACGAAAGATAAAATAGTCATAAGGGATTTTTTGAATTATAAGATCCTTATAACAAGAAGAAAGTAAAAGGAGGCTGATCTGATTTTTCCTTCATAAAATCATATTAATGGCCTGGTACACTTTGTCACTTTCAGTATGTAAATATTGATTGTCTTCTCTTACAATTTATTGTTATCATTCACACTTTCAAGGTGAAACCTTTGCCTTATTAAAATTTATATTTATTTTCAAACATTTAGAGAGAGATTTTTCCTGTCCATAACAACTTTGAATATTAACATTTTTTTAAATAATTTCAAAAGCCTGTTTGAATATAAAGGATAATATAGTGAAGTTCAGTTGTATGCTCCCTATGCATGAAGACCTATGCCAGACCCTGGCAAAAATTTAAAAAAACAACAATAATAATAAAGAAGAACTTGTCTCTGATCATGAGGAACTTTGAGTTTAGCTATAAAGATTGACATATGAGGAATTTTTATGTCAACATAAATATAAGCACAAGCAACCAAAAGAAAGGAAAATGAGCTCAAATTGAGTTTCAGATAAATTATTCTAGAGGCTACACTAAGAGTAGGGCTTTTATTTTTTTAACGGCTTCACTGCAATCACTACTGAAATTTCATTCATACCATCCAACCTACCCATTTAGAGTTTTACAATTCAGTGTTTAATATATTCACGTGGTTGCGCAACCATCACCAAAATCAGATTTTAGAACATTTTGGTTCCCTCTAAAAGAAACCCTGTAGCCATTAGTTATCACTCATCATCTCTTGCCATTGACTCTTTCCCCAGCCCCACCAGCCCTAAACGACCACTATTTACTTTATGTCTGCATGGATTCACCTATTCTGGACATTCCATATAAACAGAAGTATGCACGATGTTTTTTTTTATGACTACTTTCTTTATTAGGATAATGTTTCCGAGGTTCTTCCTTTTTGCAGCATGTATTATTAGTTAATTTATTTTTATTGCTGATAACATTTTATTGCATAGATAGGCCACATTTTATTTATCCATTCATCAACTGATGGATATTTGGGTTGTTTCCACTTTTTGGTACCATGAGCACTGTTGTATGAACATTTATGTGTAAAAGTTTTTGTGCGAAGGTATGTTTTTATTTCTCAAGTGTACGCTAAGGAGTAAAACTGCTGGGTCATATTGTAACTATGTTTAGCTTTTTGAGGAATTCTCAAATAGTTTTTCAAGGTGGCTGCATCATTTTATATTACTACTGGCAATGTAAAAGGATTCCAATTCCCCAGCACTTGTTATTGACCTTATTTTTGTTCATAGGCATTTTAGTGAATATAAAGTGGTATCTCCTTGTAGTTTTAATTTGCATTTCCCTAATGACTAAAGATGTTGAGCATGTATTTTACGCACTTATTGAACACTTGCATATCTTCTTTGGGGAAATCTCTATTCAGATCCTTTGCCCATTTTAAAATTGCATTATTTTTCTACTATTGAGTTGTAAGAGTTCTTTATAAACTCTGTATACAAGTTCCTGATCAGATATATGATTTACAAATACCTTCTCCCATTCTGTGAGGTGTTGCTTTACTTTCTTAATGGTCCCATTTGCAGCACAAGCATTTCTAATTTTGATTTAGTACAATTTATCTACTTTTGTTGTGATTATTGCTTGTGCTTTTGGTGCCATATTAAGAAATCACCTCAGCTTAGGTTTGAATGATGAGTAAGAAGGAACAAATTAAGAATAGTGGAACCTTATTCCAGACAGACGTTAGCGAACAAGCAATGTCATGTAACCAGGATATACTGTGAATTCCTCTTTTGTTTGCTTAGAACAGGGTAGAGTCCCACAGAGCCATACCTAACAACTTTGGCATACCATTATATAGATTTTTTAATGTACGATGTGGTTCCCAGATGGATATTATTCACACTATGCTATTGCTAGTTAGAGGTTAAGCTCAGTTGAAAGAGTATATGTGCTGAAAGAAGGCCAATGTAATGTAAACATTTAAAAAATATTTATATTTCTTTAAATAATTAAAATGACAATTACACAATTAAAATATTTATGCCTCTCATGTGGAGGCCCTAAGGCAAAGTCCAGTTTAAATATTTTAGTTACTATCCTAGATTTAAACTAGATCTAGATAACTGTCAAATATACCTAAAGAGCTTTATGTAATACTATAATTCTATGAAAAGAGGGGGAAACATTTAATAATATTGCTAACTATAGCACTCATATTAATATTGTTTTCTTTAGACAAATCTTTATTTCCAGTTTCATTTTTAAACATGAAGTGTTTTGTTTAGTTTTTTTAGAGTTTAGTACATTGAACTGAAGCAGACAAGCGCCTGATCATCTTATCTTACAGGAGAGAAATACTTCACTTCTGCATGAGAGCAGCCTGCGTAATGTAATGAGCCAAGGTCTAAGAGTTGACACACAATTCCTGTTCTTCCCTGCATTAACTTTGTGTCCTCTGAAACATCACTTGCCACCTCTACATTCCCATTGTCTCAAGCGAAAAATTCAAGGGTTTGACTAGACAGTCTTTTCAACTGTGACTTTCTTGGATGAAGTGGCCAAAACAGAAACTACTGGTGAAGCCAGTGATAAATACCTCTGTCAAGGCAGTGTAGACATGCAGTGGTAGTAGTTTGTCACCTACATGATTTTATTTGAGAGTGCCAGTTCAGTCTGTCAGAAGTATCTTCCAGCTATTCATCTCTTAATTAAACATAATCAGGCATTGGTTTAAAAATGCATAACACTACCAGAGTCCAAATTATAAGTTCTAATCCAGTCTATGAGGTGAAAGGGAACCTCCTTAGATGAATGAGGAAACTAAGCCTTGGAAATGATAAATTGATTAAAAAACATGTTACTATTTAGCCGTAATCCCTGGTATCTCTCCAGATTACTTATCAGAAAGGAAATAAATACTCGTGCAATCACCTTATTCTTAAATCTAAAATCCAGAAAAATGTGTATCAGGCAATAATAGATTAATATATTAAGGTAGTCAGATAAACCACCAAATGTTGATGGAGGTGTTTTGGTTAATTGAGTAAACCACCTTTATAAAAATGGGTCATTTTTATTTATTCTAAGTAAAAAGAGATAATGGGTCATACTATAATTCCATTTCGTCTCCAATGGAAGTATCTCTGATAAAAAAAAATTCCAATTAAAAAAGACACTAGCAAAGAAACAAATTGTAATTCTGCAATTGCCAATGTCTCTGCTAATTAATACGTGATGACTATTCTGTGCCCCAGAAATGTGTTATTTGGAGTGGTCAATGAGTTTGGTCAACTTGGTCTGAAGTACACATCTTTTGTTCTTCCTCTGAATTACAACAGCTATTTATTTTTTCAGCTTTCATCACGCTCCTCAATATCTTCTTCTGACTAGAGTCTAAGCTCCTTGATATTCCCTACTAGTTTATTTTCCATTCATTTCTCTTACAAATATATATTTAGCAGTCCTAGGTTACTGTGTGGAGTACAGTCAGAAATCCAAGACTAAAATACCATACCACACCACTACCAGCCGGGGAATTCTCTTTTCTAGGAACAGGGCCTGACCACGGCGGACAGTGCAGTGGACTCAAATCTACAAGGGACAACGAAGCTCTGAGCCATAAAGCTCTTATGAAGGATCAGGCTGAAGCCATTCTCTCAGTGCCTTTGCCTGAGCTCACACCCTTGTTTTGCTTCCTTCCCTGCTCCGTCCTGCTTTCTTCAGACCCTGCCAATCTCCTATGAGCACTTCCCTTAACAAATCTCTTTCATGTTAATCCTCATCTCAGAAACTGTTTCCAGGAAACCTGACCTAAGACTTGCTTATAGAAGATAAACAATTAAAAACATATATGCAATGTGGATAAACAGTGAACAAGACATCCTTCTATTTTTCAAGGGAGCCAGGCTTAAATAATTAATTGCACATTTAGACCATTTTTATCACCTTGATTTAACTAGCAATGCTCCAGCAGATATTCCCTAAATATGTGTTGAGTGAACAATTATAAATATTAAATTAAGCAACAAATATAAAATACATATATTCATTGTCTAATTCTTATGCATTTGATTGGACAATATTGACTGAAGAAGGACTTTAGAGAAGAAATTTACTTAATTGAAGATGGAAAGTAAAACAGGGTTAATATTAACTACGAGAAATTGAAAGCATCAGTTGGGGAAAAGTATATAGGTCACTTGGACCTAATCTACCAAAACTATGAAATGTTTCTCCAACCAAAATGATAGGGCTAAGAAATACAATGGGAATTGGACTGAGATGAATTAAAATCTCAGGAAGGCTAAATTGTTCACGCATTTCTCTTGAATGTCTTGGTAACAGGACTGAAACTTGAGAGTACTTACTGACAATTGCCCAACCCCGCCAGTTTCCTGGAAATGCTGATGGCTAGGAACCTCACCCTAAGTAAGAATTTCTTTACCATCATTCTGCTCTACGACAAAGTGAGCCCAGAGATGAAGAGGAAGCAAAAAACAGGCAAGGGATTCCAGGCATCAGCCAGCAGAGGGGAAAAAGGGTTAGGGAGGGAAAGCCCAAGTAGCTATAGAGGGGAGTAAAGGATGGAAAAGAGAAAGAAAAACCTCTGAGGTTTAAAATTTCCATGGCTGCAAGAATGGATATACAATTCAAGTTGAATGATGAAGAGTCAAGATAAATAAATAAATTAATTAAATAAAAATAAACGAATGAACACACAAAAAAATCAGAAAAGTTACTGCAATAAGAGGGATCAAATTCAATACATAAAGTAAGAGTAGTAAAAAGGTTACTCTTGGAGAATATTTTAAATTTTTTTCAATTTTATTTTTAAATTGACAAATAATAATTTTACATAGTCATGGGGTCCACAACGAGATTCTGATACATACAATGTATAGTGATCAGATCAGGGTAATGAAGCCAGAACTCAGACTGTGAAGCTGGCTATAGCTCTGGGAAACACTGCCCCCTAGAGGTCCTCTGTGTTTTCAGCGAGACTAGCTTTCAACATAAACTGTCAGGAGCCGAGCCACAGACTCAGGCACCCGGGATCCCCAGGCAGAGACCTCAAACCGGGTCCAAAATTATGGTCCAGTCATCTAAAGACCTGTGTTAAGTATCAGGGCTTAGTGAAGGATGTCAGATTAGAATGAGATTATTTTTCTTTTTCTAGTCCTCACCAACCTCTCAGTACTTAAAAACTGACTACTATTCAATTTTTAAATTTAAGGTATGGAATAGATAATATATGCATATGACACACAATTCAAAAGAAACAAGAAATGTATATAATAAAAAGTAAGTATCTTTCCTCCTCATCCCCTGTCCCCTACATTATTATTAGCTTTTTGTATGTTCTTTCAGGATTATTCCATGAATTTTTCATACACATGCCAGCACTGTGTTTCCACTTGCCTTGTCATTTTCCCTTCTAATTTAATAATATATCTTGGGGAAAGTTTGACATCAGAATATATAGGAAGGCTTTATTATTTTTAAAAACTGCATAGTATTCTGCTTTTTGATTGATTTATGTATCTAATTCCCTAAAGTTTGACAATTAGGTTGCTAGTATATAATGTTGCAATGAAAAACCCTTGTTATACATGTACATAGTATAAATGGCAGTATACACATATATACATATGCAAGTATAAATACACTGAAATGAAATTGTGGTCAAAATCTAGGTGCATTAGTCTTAATCGATATTTCCAAATTGATTAAAATGTGTGCTTCCATCAGCAAATTTTGAGGGTATGCATACTGATAGAGTATATTATCAATTACTTTTTTCTCTACAATGTAACATTTTTAAGTCTCTATTTTCCATTTTTATCAGGCTTATTAATAAGTGTTAGATTAAGCTAGTTATGGTCTAAGAGACATTTGAGTGTGTGTATTTCTGCCTATTCACATTCTTAGACCATGTTTCTCTTGCACTGTACTTTTTCTTATAATATGCTGCTTTTCTTTTGTTGAAAACATTATCTCTTTTTCTTGGATATAAGCTGTAAATATTTTATATATTCTTTTCCAGTTTGACATTTGCCTTTAATGTAATTCAGGATTTTCCCTAGACACATTTTGCATTATTATTATTATTACTACTTAATGTATTCAAACATACTAGTTATTTATGGCTTCAGAGTTTCCCGTCATCCTTAAAAAGGCTTCCCCATCCTGTGATTTTTTTTTTTAAATCATGTTTTCCTCTAGTATTTTCATTCCTTTTTTGTGTTTAGATCTCTTCCAAACAGACAAACACACCCACACACCGACCCATTCCCCTACACACACACTTTTTCTTTTTAAAAAAATTCAAATGATATGTTGCCCCCGCCATCCCCTAAATATGGCTTTATTAGACAACTGGTCCTGGTATTTAACTGCTCACAATTAAAAGGACTAGAGATGGGATCTCACTTTATTTTCCAGGCTCCAGTCTGGAGTGCAGTGGCACAATCATAGCTCTCTACCACCTCGAATTCCTGGACTCAGGAGATCCTGCCTCAGCCTCCTAGTTTTCGATTTTTTTTTTTTTTAATAGATATTGTCAGGCCAGGCACATGGCTCACGCCTATAATCCCATCTGAGCACTTTTGGGAGGCCGAGGTGGGCAGATCACCTGAGGTAGAGAATTCAAGACTAGCCTGACCAACATGGAGAAACCCCGTCTCTACTAAAAATACAAAATTATCTGGGCGTGGTGGTACGTGCCTGTAATCCCAGCTACTCGGGACGCTGAGGCAGGAGAATCACTTGCACCCGGGAGGCAGAGGTTGCGGTGTGCCGAGATCGCACCATTGCACTCCAGCCTGGGCAACAAAAGTGAAACTCGGTCTCAAAAAAAAAAAAAAGATTGTCAGACATCGATCTATCTCATTACTCAAACAAAAAAGCAAGTTAATTCTTGTGTACAATTCATTAAATATTGTATAACCCATGTTATAGCGGCTGTAGCAGGAAGTTACTACATTCAAGATTAAACTTTTTATAGGTGTTTTACTATGATTAAAAATACGATTTTCTAGATATTTAGCTTGCAATGTTTTAAAATGTTTTCCAGACTAAATCTCCAACTGTGGAGATTTGTGGAGAGCTCTATGGGACAGGATTCTGGATGCTCTATCACCTGTTCATCTGCGTGCTACAGCCAATCCAATGCTACTTTTTCATGTTCATCATATTATCCTGAAAAATTGTAAACCGACTCAAAAGTAAAAGAATGGTTTAGTAAGGCCATATATACTTATCACACAGCTTCAACAAATGATAATTTGCCATTTATAGTTCCCCTATCCTCCCTCTCACCTTTAAATAATTTATTTTTATTTTATTGGTCTTAAATTCAAGACATCATATCATATTCTCTGTAAATACTTCAGTATGAATCTCTAACAAACACATTTTTTAAAACCACCATAATACCATTTTTAAACCTTGTAATATAAACAAAATAATATTATAAGGTACATATAATAAAATATAGAATTAATATATTATATATGGTACATAATATATAATAAAATATATAATATAAAATTACCAAGTTGTGTTCAATTAATATAATATAAAATAAAATATAATTAAATATGCTATGAAATAATAATTTAATGTAATATAAAATAACCAATATAATTTAATATAACCAAGTTGTGTTCCTCTATTGTCTCAAAATATCTTTTTAAGTACTTTTTTTTCATTTAGAATCTGGACAAGGTCTATCCATTGCATAAGGATGATATGACCATTAAGTATCTTAATTAATCTATAAAATTCACCCCTCTCCCCCCATCCCATGTCAGCTATTAGGTGATTTGCCCTATAGATTTTCATACATTATGTATTTTAGTGATTATATTTTGATGCCAATTAATACATTTCTCTATCCAGGTATTTTCCAGAATTTGTAATTCATTCTAGAGGCTTAATTGTGTTTATTTCCATTTTTAAAATGTATTTGATAACAGACCATGAATAAATCATGGATAGCACTGTTAGTGCCTGGTGCTTATCAAGAGGCACGTAGAGGTATATACTGTCTGGTTGCACCATTCTTAGGTTAGGACTTATCAGAGAATCTAGGTATTGTCATACTGATCCATCCATTTTTAATTTCCTCAACATATTTCAACTAATGATTTTAGCAGTCATTAATGATCACGGCATAAATCCATTATTTTTTAGGTGTTGTAAAATGCCCATTTTTGAATTCTGTAATTTCTTCAGTATGTATTAATTGAAATTCATCTGTAAAGAAGACACTTTCGGCTAGGCACAGTGACTCATGCCTGTAATTCCAGCACTTTGGGAGACCGAGGTGAGCCGATCACCTGAGGTCAGAAGCTCGAGACCAACCTGGTGAAACTCCATCTCTACTAAAAATACAGAAATTAGCCGGGTGTGGCGGCGCGCCTGTTGTCCCAGCTACTCGGGAGGCTGAGGCACAAGAATCGCTTGAACCCGGGAGGCGGAGGTTGCAGAGTCAAGATCGCACCACTGAACTCCAGCCCGGGCTACAGAGCTCCGTCTCGGAAAAAAAAAAAAAGAAAAAAAGAAACTTTCTTCAACAATTATTTGGATACCTTGAAATGATGTTTGTATAGAAAAGTCAGGAAAATGCTACACTCTTTATTATCATTTTTCTGAAAAACGAATATATGCATAAGCATTCTAAATGTGGCCATTGATTCTTTTTGTTGTTGTTGTTTTCATGGGCTGGTGTTATTATATACTAATAGATACTGATATATTTGACATTAATGCAGTCACTTGAGGTTCATGCAACTTTCCATGGAATAATACTAAATAAATAGTTGACCTGAAGAGCTAGAAATTCCCAGTTAAATGTTCATGGACAGATGTTTACAAAAATTCAAACAGGGTAGGGTGCGGTGGCTCACGCCTGTAATCCCAGCACTTTGGGAGGCTGAGGCGGACAGATCATGAGGTCAGGAGATTGAGACCATCCTGGCTAACACGGTGAAACCCCGTCTCTATTAAAAATACACACACACACACACACACACACACACACACAAATTAGCCGAGTGTGGCGGCAGGCGCCGGTAGTCCCAGCTACTTGGGAGGCTGAGGCAGGAGAATGGAGTGAACCCGGGAGGTGGAGCTTCAGTGAGCCGAGATAGGGCCACTGCACTCCAGCCTGGGTGACAGAGCAAGAATCTGTCTCAAAAAAAAAAAAAAAAAAAAATCAAACAGGTAATCAGTTCTATACAACCTGTCATCTTTTTAAAAATGTAAAATACATGTGAATATTAAGAATGGACTAGCTGGGTGTGGTGGCTTGTGCCTGTAATCCCAGCTACTCAGGAGGCTAAGGTAGGAGGATTGCTTGAGCCCAGGAGTTGAGGCTGCAATGAGCTATGATCATGCCACCGCACTCCAGCCTGAGCTACAGAGAAAAGATCCTGTCTTTAATAAATAAATAACATACATTTTTTAAATGGAAAGGCAGTGAAAATGCCTATTGTTCAAATGTACACTCCAAAAATCTCTTTAGTGACGAAGTCATCACATATCAAAAGTCTTTGTTACATTATTACGCTTATGGCTATTAATTTTGGACAAATATTGAATGCTTCTTTTAAATGTATAGATTGTGGTAACAGAGAAAGGAAGGAGAAGTGAGGGTTAGGGAAAGAAATAGAAAGCAAAAGAGAGGAAAACATATTAAGGGAAAGGGCAATAAGTTGGTAGATGAGGGCAAAAGTTCACAAAGAATGAATGGAATTTCAATCAGTCCTCTATTTTCAAGAAAAGTAAATTAAAATGAGATTTGGAAAGGGATAGCATGAATACTAGTATGCTCTTCTGAGAAGATGCTTCACTCAACTCTATTTTTTGCTATTTAATGCAATAAAATTTAAAATTTTAATATTTGGTGATACGGTACACTTTGTGTGTGTTTTGCATACATAACCTAGAACATAACCTTATACATATGTATACTTCATGCATCTACAGTGCAGTTAGGAATAAACATTACATGAATACCATTTTGTTACATTTGATTCAAGTTACAAAAGCAACCAGGTAAACTGTAAATAAAATTCCAAAGAGAGAAACAATTATGCATTCTGCCATAAATTTAAATCTTTTTGATGCTCGGTGCTTGTCATTGTCAAATTCTCAAACCCCATTTTCAGGAGAATATACTTTTGTTTTTGCTTTGTCTTTTAAGAAATGATGATAATCCTGTAGCGCTATTTTTAAAAAATAATAACAAAAATTAACCACCAGCTTTCCTTTCTATAGTCGTTTTAATAAATAAAAAGCAAGACAGTGGAAAAGTCCTGGAGTTAGTTACATTGGCTGTGCTTTTGATGGGTGACGATAATAAAATCTGAACAAGTCAAGTAAGATCATTTCAATCTACAAAGCTGAAAAGTATGCAAGTCCTAAAAAGGGGACAGAAAGTGTATAAACGTGTGAAGACATAGAGCAGTAGAGTGGAAGCAGCTTGAAGTCAGCACTTTGGTAGCCTCTGTCCCCAACAATCTAGGTGGCCTTGGTCTTGTCACTTAATTTTTCTAGCCTTAGTCTGCATATTCATGAAATGCAAAGGAACAAATAAGGTAAAATCAAAGTTTCATCAAAATTTTGTTTTTCTAATAAAATATAAGAAGAAGCACCCATCCTAAAGAACTTAAAAGAGACTATCCTCAGAGAGGGCAGTTATGATTAATTAAGTACAATTTGGAATAGAGACATGCAAAGTCAGCTTAATGAAGCCAAATTGTTAACACATCTCTGGGACTTGAGTATAATGTGACTGAATGTATTAATATTAATATGGCTAAAGAAAGAATGTGTCAATCAAAACAAAAACAAGCTTGTGGGTGGACAGCTTGGCAAGTAGTACCTATTTGAGAACTGTGTGAGAGAGAAACTCTTTGCTATTGGACTCAAGCCCATGGTTTCCTACTCCATAGTAGGTAAGATGGCCTTCAGGTACCCCAGCCGAAAGTTTTTGCTTGTCAACCTGATTACAATTTGGTTCCTTGGTTGACTTGCATGCATTCTCATTATTTCTCAAACATAATGAGAAATATCCCCAACCTGATTTTTGGATCGTTTGTACATGTGTCAGCCTTTATGAGTCTGGAAAATGCAAACCCATCTCTAATCTACTCCATTATACTAACAAAACCATATTTATGAACTTGTAAAATGAATATGAATATTAGAACCTGGAGTGGCCTTATTTTACCAAGGTTAATGCTCTCCTGTGGATAACTGCCTAAGAAGCAAGCCAGCATTACCCAGATGATATATCTTTGACTGTCTGCCTGTACCTAGGCAGCTACTGACTTAGCTTATCTGTATGTCTAATAGTATATTAAATATAGTTTTTAATTTAATCCATGAACATACCAAATCTCTACAGAGGTGGACTAGAATGCTTAGCAATGTTCAGACTGCTAAACATAATGTTACAGAGTGCCATCACAATATTGGAACATTTACCAACTCTATTAACTAACATATTGGCCAAGTCAATATGTTGCTCTCCAGAGAGGGGGTCCAAAGATATATTAGAGAAGTTTATACTTCATAGAATGTATGACTTATGGATCACCCATGCATCCTATTTCATGCATCCAAATTCTCTCTGCCTCTAAAGGAATTAAATTTACCCTTGGGCTTTCTGTTTTGTGCCAGAGACAATGTTCCCTCAAAGCCTTCTAGCAAAATTAACTATGGCTAGTTGTCAGTACGAAGTTGAATGTTTTAGCATACACTTTTTGTAACTCTGTTTTATTTTCTACTAAATTGATTTTTTTTCCTTTTCTAACAAAAAAACAAGCTTTCATCATCTCTGTATTATTAAGACACAGGATTATAACTTTTTAGTTTGGTGTAAGCAATAAATTATAAGCAGTAAATTTAGAGATATTGTCTAAAAATGTATTACTTTGTGAATATGTTCCAATGACTTGAGGTCCCAATGTTTCACCATTACATCAGTACTTTAAACTGTGTGCTGTTGTCAAAAGTGATGTAGAGGGTTTAAAGCTAGAATTTTCTCTGACTGAAGGGCTTTAATAGCTTCATATTATCGAGTCCCATTTCCCAAGTGTCTTTAAGTCCAAGCTGGGTAGTAAAATAAGAAGACAAATTAAGTCTTCTAAGCCATCAAGGGAGCATTTAATACACTCCTACAGGCATTGAGGTATATGGCTTCCAACAGTGCCTCACGGACATAAGTAAATCGGAAGATTTCCTTATTAAATGCTTAATTCTTAGAGGTAAATAGCAGAAGCACAGGCAAATACAATTCAGTATTTTCCAAAAGCAGCATAATTAATTAAAATACTAAATTAACTAAATTCACAGGACTAGAAAGTGGAGACATTAGATTTTAAAACCATGCCATTTGACTGTAAAGAAATAATGCCTGTCATATTGACTAAATAAATATTTGAGACCTACCACGTGTGAAGCTTTTATGTTTAGGGTCCGATATTGTGTGTCTG
Organism: Gorilla gorilla gorilla; assembly: GCF_029281585.2. NCBI lineage: Eukaryota > Metazoa > Chordata > Mammalia > Primates > Hominidae > Gorilla > Gorilla gorilla. The sequence continues at coordinate 64,240,244 of NC_073239.2, forward strand.
TGTGTGTGTGTGTGTTTGCATGTGTGTGTGTGAGATATATATATAACTTTTAATTCTTTTTAATTTTTATGGATACCTAATACTTTTACGTATTTGTGGAGTACATGTGATGTTTTGATACAAGCATATAGTATGTAATAATCAAAGCTGAGTAATTGGAAGTAACAATCACCTCATTTATCATTTATTTAAGTTAGGAACATTCCCAATCTACGGTTTGAATTGTTTTGAAATGTACAAAAATTTATTGTGAACCATAGTCACCCTATTGTGCTACCAAACATTAGATCTTATTCCTTCTATCAAACTGTATGTTTTACACGCTAACCAAACCTTCTTTATCCCGCCTTCCCTATTCCCCTTCCCACCCTCTGGTAACCTCCATTCTATTCACTGCTTCCATGAGATTAGTTTATTTGTAGCTCTTACATGTTAGTGAGAACATGTAACATCTGTCTTTCTGTGCCTGGTTTATTTCACTTAGCATAATGACCTCCAGTTCCATCCATGGTGTAGCAAATGATGTGACTTCATTCTTTTTTGTGTGGTGGAATAACATTCCATTATGTGTTTATACACCACATGTCCATTATCCATTCATCCACCGGAGGACATTTCGGTTGATTCTGTATCTTCGCTATTGTGAATGGTGCTGCAATAGATCCCATATATTTTACCCTCCAGAGCAGGACACTTTTTGAAATAGAGAGAGAATGCTATTGAAAAGTATAGTGGAACAACAGCCACAAACCAGGACTATCTCAGGCATATCATTATATATATATATATATATATATATATATATATATTTTACTATGACAGAAAATGAGAATGCAACATGAAGTCCCTGTTCTCTAAGAATTTGTAGTTCACTGAAAGACAGAAAATTTGAAAATAATTTGATTATTCTCTTTTTTTTTTTTTTTTTTTGAGACGGAGTCTTGCTCTGTCGCTCAGGCTGGAGTGCAGTGGCGCGATCTCGGCTCACTGCAAGCTCCGCCTCCTGGGTTCACGCCATTCTCCTGCCTCAGCCTCCCGAGTAGCTGGGACTACAGGCGCCTGCCACCACGCCCGGCTAATTTTTAGTATTTTTAGTAGAGACGGGGTTTCACCGTGTTAGCCAGGATGGTCTCGATCTCCTGACCTCGTGATCCACCCGCCTCGGCCTCCCAAAGTGCTGGGATTACAGGCGTGAGCCACCGCGCCCGGCCTGATTATTTTCTTTTATAATTCTACGATAATCATTATTATCCAGAGTTTTAAGTCTTTCCTTGTGTGACTTTATTTGATCATTAAATAACTGTATTATATACTTACTGTAACTATTCTTATGTTGCACAAGAGGAAAACAAGTAAAAGAGAGGTTAAATAAATTAACTAAATTCACAGGGCTAGAAAGTGGAGACAGTAGAATTTAAAACCATGCTGTTTGACTCCAAAGCCTGTAATCTCATTCACTCCCCAAAACAGCGTCCTGTGATATATGATAGTAGGGAAGTGGCCAGGCATTCTGTGGCCACATGGAAGAAGCAATTAGCCAAGCCTTTTAAACCAACCAAAGCTTTTGGGAAGAGGTGACAAATAAGGTGTTTACTTAGTTAGCAAAGAGGAAGGGGTGGGAACAAGTAGAAGGGACCACAAATATAGTCAGTAGGAAAAGCACTGTCTCTTCCTTCAATATTAATGATGCATACCAGTCATATTTATCATGTTCCACTTATTAATGTTTTATCAACAAATAGTTGAAAAATATGAATTATATATTTATGGTGTACAATGTGATGTTTTGATATATGTATACATTGTAAAGTGGTTAAATCAAGTTAATTAATATATCCATTGCTTCACATAGTTTTCATATAAGATCTACCTCCTTAGCAATTTTCAAGTATACAACATATTATTATTAACTATACTCACAATGCTGTACAATAATAGACCCTTTAAAGGTAGCCTTAGAATTTGTTCAGTAGAAGTATGGATTATCTAATTTCAATGAATAAATAATATATGTTACAGGTTGATTATGTGCCCCTAAAGCATACACTGAAGTCCTAATTCCTAGTACCTCACAACGTGATGTTACTCGGAAATAAGGTGTTGCAGGTATAACTAGTTGAGATGAGGATACTGGAATAGAGTGAGCCCTTAATCCAATCCACCAGTGTCATTACAAGAAGAGGAAAACCCCATGTGAAGACAAGCATGTGATAACAGAGGCAGAGATTGGAGTGATGAATCTGAAAGCCATGGGACAACTAGGATTGCCAGCTACCCCCAGAAGCTGGGAAGAGGCAAGGAAGGATTCTACCCAGAATCTCAGAGGGATGATGGCCCTCCTGACACCATAATTTCAGAATTCTAGCCTCCAAACGGAGAGGGAATACATTCCTGTTTTAAGCACTTTCTTTGTGATACTTTCTTATGGAAGCCCAAGGGAAGTAATACAAGGCACTATCACACAATTCAGGCACTTGCCCAATTGTGGAATTTGAGAACCATTTAGACTCATACTGGATGTTAGCAGATATAAAATTTACATATCTCATGAAATATGTTTACATTCATTCTGTGCAGTAGCAGACATCATGCTTTTGTGCTATTTCAGAAAATTCTTTTCAAAATGACCAGAAAGTTTGACTGACTACAGTACATCTTCCTGAAGACATCACAAAGAGTTATTCAAAATGGAGAGTTGTTCTGATTATGTATCATATCAACACAGAAAAATCATGTCAATTTGATACCATATTGCAGACCCAGATGCATAAAAGTTAATTTTTAAAAATACAGAATTTCTATGAAATCCACCAGTGAAGGCACTAATTAACCAAGGATCATGTTCTGCTCAAGCTTATCCAGCATCATTTAATGATTTCAGCCAAAGGCGAGTAAGTAAACAAGAAGGGGCCAGGTTGTAGAAGATAATGTTTTCTCATGTACCACAAGAAGCAGAAAAAGGAAGAAACCAATGTTTGCTGATGGAAAAGGATAAAACTGCCAGGAAAATAAATGTTATTTTTAGTTTTTTTGTTAAGACCTTGGCATTAAAAGGAAGTCAAAATAAAAGATTAACAATTCCTTAAAAAAAGAATTGATTGAATCATTCTTAATAACTGTTTTCTTATTTTTCGGTTCTGGAAATACATTTTATAGGCACTTTCCTTGTGTAGTATAAGTTAACTTTTTCAGATCATAGAAAGATTGTTATTCCTTACTGATTTTGTTTGAAGCATCTTGCAGCTTTTCAGAAAATGGCTGTGATGAGCATAATTTAGAATAAATGTATCATGTTTACAACCAGCAGTTGTATAGATTATTAATTACCACTGACGGCATATTCTTTAGCACAGAAGCAGATAGGCAGTATTTTCTATATTTGTAAGTTATTAAACTTAAGTCTGAAACCTCCTTTAAAGTCATTTTAATGAGTGTTTCATTAGATTAAAGATTTGAAAACTCAAGTAAATTAATTGTCTTAATTGGCATCTTTAATGTGCTAACCAAAAGTGAAAAGGATAAATTGTGTTCAATAGGACCACAAGTAGATTGCTACTATATTTATTTCATGCTACCTTTTTAAAATAGTAGGGGTGGATATAACATATAACTCATACTTTCTGGACTTACACACACACACACACACACACACACACATGCACACACTCTCATACTTAAGGCATATACATAATACAGACTCATAAACTAGATCAATTAATTTGATTATCATTTCATGATTAAAAAAGTCTCTTCAGGCTATGCTGAAGTTGGTTAATCTGAGGAACAAAAACATATTGTGAAATATCTACCATTTGGTGATCTTCCTACTTAAATAATACATTTCTGAACTATGTCAATAAGAGTCTTCAAATAATAAAAATACAAAATCCAATTCATCGATGTTCATGTAACTGTTCAGAATTTCCACATTAAAAAAATTGCAACTTTTTTCCTTAAAATGATATATTTATAACTATGAGCAATGCAATCAATAGATTTTCAATTCTATGTTGACAGATGATATTTCTTTCTTCTTGAAATGCCCTGATAATCTTCAAATACTTATTTCATATCAACTCTTGTAGTAAAACAATGGTTCTGACCTTATCCTTCTACCTATATAATATTTTTCATTAAAATACATATATTTCACAAAGAGACATCTAATTTCAAATTTTCAACTAAGTTGTATATCTAATTATTTTGATTCTGAGTTTTGAGATCCATTTTCTGAGCTCCCACATGATCCAATTTTGACCATCAGAAAATGTGAGTGGCAAAGTTGTTAGGACCAAACAAATCCTTACTTTGCATTTATATCATAAATCTCTATCACACAAAATTCCTTGTGCATGAACTTGCAAACGTAAAATGCTTAGATTTAGTTCAAGTAAAAGACATTTTTTTAAGAGATGAGAAGAACAAACAAGGAAAATATAGCCTATACTGCTATGCTCTGAATATGTGTCCCTCCCCATAATTCATTCATATTTTGGAATCCTAATCCTCAGTAGGATGGTATTAGTAGATGGGGCCTTTGGGAGGTGATTAGGTCACAAGGGTAGAGACCTCATGAATGGGATTAGTACCCTTAAAAAGGAGACCCTAGAGAGCTTGTGCACCCTTTCTGCCATATGAGATTAAAATAAAAAGGAGAACAAGTATGAGAAAGCAAGCCCTCATCATACATGGAATCTGCAGGTGCCTTAATCTTGGATTTCTCAGCCCCCAGGACTGTGAAAAATAAATTTCTATTGTTTATAAGCCACCCAGTTTATGTTATTTTGTTATAGCAGTCCAGACAGACTTAGAAATATATTCATGCTAATTATGTTACATAAAGGTATTAAGAAATAAAAACGAAATTTCACTAAACATTATACCCTGGCTAATGACTTATGGCTTTTCTTTACAAGTCTATAAGAAAATAAAAGTACAATAATTCTGAATCACAGTTAAGCAACACAGGTCAGCAGCAAAGAAGAAGATACTAGGGTCACATGTATGGATACACTCCTCATTGAGCTTGAAAATTCTATAAAAAGGAGTTTATTTTGGGAAATAATCCCAGGGAAACCATGTAGAGGATTTAGAACAGTGATACAAAGAATGAAAAAAAAACACAATATAAGAAAGTGTGATTCCTTTGGTCATTGCTTAGAGTAACAGACTCCATTCTACTGTGAATCTCTGAGAAGGCATGTAGAATGTGCCCAGAACTCCCTGACCAAGGGACAACAAAGGGAGCATGTATCAACTAAAACCTACTTTTAATTAACCAAACAGATGCTTTTCAAACAGCAATTAGTACTTCGCTGCAGAAAGCTTAGTCTTGCTCCAAAATCTAAAGTTCTGTGCTGTGATTCGCTTCTTAGACTTACTGAAGAATCTACACAGCATCTTTATCCAACATCAAAGCAGCTAGATTGTATTGCCTAAGCAGTAAGGCGATTTTCACTCAAAGCTGGACTTGCTGCAGAACACTTTCTTGCTCCTAGCCCTACTCGAAACTGCCAGCCTTCAAAATTAACTGATAAAATGACTTGGAGAAATATTTTAAATGTAGCATGTGCAGCCCATAGAATCCAAAGGTGTATCTTATTCTGCACCCCATTCTTAGCGATAGGACTTGTGAAGAGCAACAACTTTTACCACCTTCCGTTATGCACACATCTTACTATGGCATCCACACTACTCGCTGCTTCCTGTTCACTAGGTAAAAAATGCCATGATGTAATCAATGCAATGGACCAGTACAGATGCTCCTTAACTTATAATGGGGTTATCTCCTGATAGCCCCAACGCGACTTGAAAATATCGTGAGTTGAAAATGCACTTAATACATCTAACCTACCAAATGTCATAGTGTAGCCTAGCCTATCTTAAACATGCTTAGAACACTTACATTAGCCCACAGTTAGGCAAAATCATCTGGATACACAGTACGCTGTAGATTATCAGCATTACGTGGCTGTCTGAGAGCTGAAGCTCGCTGCCACTGCACCTCATCACAAGGGAGTATCGTACTGCACATCACTAGCCTGGGAAAAAGTCAAATTTCAAAATTCAAAGTAAGATTTCTGCTGAATGCTTATGACTTTTGCACCATTGTAAAGTTGAACAATCATGTTAGGAGACCATCTGTGTAATCATCTCTAGGTTACCAAGACAATCAAGTTCCTTGTGCACTGTAATATTACAGAGAGTGAGCGTTAGCCCTGATCTAGGGCAGATATGTACATGTGGATTACTGTCTATCCCACATAAGAGCAAACTTCTAAATCCTCTTTCATGATAAGAATTAAAAAGCATGCATTTGTTAGATTACTAGCTGCATACCAGCTAGTGCCAGGGGTGTGATTTTGTTCCAGTGAAGATACCACATCTGATCCAGCAGCTGCATTGATTTGATTGTTTACCATAAGCTATTATATATCATAATCCGCCTGACTTTTTAGTTGCTTTACATGTGCAATGAATAGATGCATGATGGAGACTATGACTCCTTCACTGTTAAAGCTTTGACGGTAGCATATAGCCTCTGAAGTTTCTCCTGAGAAGCAGTGTTACTGATGATTTCATACATTGGTTTGGGAAGAACAGTTTTATAGGATTCCACTAGGTCTTTTCTACTAAAATGATTCTGACTTATTCCACAGGTCATATAACCAGTGTGAGGATCCTGCTTGTTGCTAAGTATGTTGGTCCCAATTATGTACTTGGGAGTCTGGGGAAATAACCGTAGATCAATCCACTTACCCAGGCTAGAACTCCATTTATCGCTTGTCTTTCATAAGCCCCCATTAGCATTACAAGTCCACTGATGTCAGTGCTAGCTCAGGCTCTGTACCTTTAAGAGCCCTCAAAAGGCTTTGCTAGTTCACTTTTTCCAGTGTAAGTTGCTATGTAAAATGGCCATAAATCCTTTGAAGGAAGGATTGAGACAGCATTTTTGTGTAACTTTCAGTGATATTGCTAGGTCTTTCTTTAAGAAAACTTGGTTTCCCTTTCAACCAGTAAGAGTTGGCTCCATGAACTAGTTTAAATTTGGAAACTGGATGAATGATCGTGATCTTCCATTATAGCGGAAAACGTCTACTTCCTCAAGGTGTCATTTTTGTCTTTTTAGATAAGTCAAGTACCACTCTAGTCAGCTACCCTTGTATTTCATCCCTAAAAACACTATGATATATTATCCATTGTCATAAACCCTTGTTGATAAAAGAATTCTGGTTGCTATTCTGACCTTGTTGCTCTTCACACTATTGATATCTATATTGAGTCTGTTGGTGAAGTGTTCCTACTAAACTTCTGCCATTTCTGAAAATGGCAGTCAGACCATTGAGTTTAGAGATCCTTGTTCTATGGTAGCATCTCCTACTACACCCTGGGATACAGAGGACAGTCACCCTGAGCTTCTCAGAGATGCCAGTGTCCATCTGACTACTGCATTTCTTACAGTGAATGCCTTGGGAACTCTCTAAAAATGAGTCTCATATAATAAATATGTGCTAACATTCCCACCTCCCTGAGTCTCCTAAGTTTTAATATTCTGTGAAGATAGCTCCTATATCTCTAGCTCACTTACTATAAGTCCTCATGATGTTTAAATTTCAAAGAACTATCATAACGGCATATTAGGACTAGCTCCAGGTATTCTTACTCATAATTAACCCAAGTCATGGAAGAGCACTTTATTCTTAAATTAGTCCTAGCCCAGTATCGTCACACTCTAGACCCACATTACCTCTACTCAAAGTCCAGGAGCCAAATCCAGGCATAGAGAAGAGACAAATTTCAATGGCACAGGCAAGAATACTCCACCTACTTTGTTGAGTTAAATGTAAGTATATAGTGATAACAGTAATAGCTTATAATTATTAAGTTTGTAAATATATTATTTAGTATCAACGACTCAATCACAAATACGATTATCATTTACTAAGCATTTATGTTGTGCTAGGCACTCTGTTAAATGATCTAATTTTTTTTGAGATAGTATCTGGAATGAATGAGATGTTTTAGATTGTTTATAAAATTAAACAAAAGATGAATTCTGAGAGAATAGTAGGTAAATATGATGAACAAAAATAACTTTTCTTGAGAATTTTAATAAAATTTCTAAAAATCTTTGGTTGATGCTGATACACTGAGAGTAAAAAGTATTAGCAATTTAGGAGTATGTTAAAGTGTTGACCCCAAAAAGCCTTTCTTATTCTATATAAAAATCAATGGAAACAAAACTATTTGAAGACTATAAGGAAGACTGTAAGTGTTTCCTCCTAAACAAGCTATGCTAATACATTTACTCATGTAACCATGAACTTAATAAAGATGTACATCACCTGGAGATGGGACTAAGTACATGAGGCAGAGGCAGGGATTGTGAAAGCAGCCATTGATATGGCAATCTTTTTTTTTTTTTTTTTTTTGAGACAGGCTTTTGCTCTTTCGCCCAGGCAAGATCAGGGCTCAGTGTAGCCTTGACCTCCCCAGGCTCAAGCAATCCTCCCACCTCAGCATCCCGACTAGCTGGAACTACAGGCAAATGTCACCACACCTGGCTAATTTTTTTATTTCTTTGTAAAAACGAGGTTTCGTCATGTTGCCCAGGCTGGTCTCGAACTCCTGAGCTCAAGCAATCTGCCGACCTCGGGCCTCCCAAAGTCCTGGGATTACATGAGTGAGCCACCGCACCCAGCTGATGTGGAATTTTTTAAAAAATAAATGTTTGGATGCTTATCCTAAACATCTTCCACATCTTATCCAAAGATTATTTGAAAAAGTATTAGTTATTTTAGTTGGAAACTCTCTAACATGATATAGCAGACAGATTCAGTCTAGATATGTTTATCACAGATGAAAAAAGCAAATTATATTAATTTTATAAAACACAAAAAAGAATTAATATAATATTTGGTTATAGTAGAACCTAAACCTGCCCACATTAATTGGAGATAAATCCAAAAATCTAGTATGTTTCTTATTCAAGTGCATGCACTCTCATTTTGTAAAAAATTTAATAGACTAAATCAGAAAAAAGTATAGGAATATGAATCAAGATATATAAAATATCTGCAAAGAACAATACATGTAGCACTAATGGTTTCAAACTGAAGAACTGGCTACTAATGTTTGCTAAGATTTTTATCATGGTAAGATTATCATTTGAGAATCTGCATAGAAGATTAACAAGGACAAAAGCATCAATAACTCTGCAACAGCCTTGGTAGTTAAAAATGCATTTATACAACAATCAAATGACTGAATACAATTCTATTACAAAATTGAAAAATGGCCCAGCCAAATTTTTTTATGCAAAAAGCAAATGCTCACTAAGGTTAAGGTGTAATAAACTACTAGACAATTTTAATGCTTCCTAGTGTTTTGGATTTACATAATTATTTTTAAAGAGTGGCTTTCAAAAATATTTTAGTGATGAAAAATATTATTCAAATGAAATCTTACCCAGAAAGCCAGCATATAAAAAGAAGAAAAGCAGAGCTGCTTTGATTGATGCACATTCTTTCTTTGTTTTGTTTTGAAAGGAGGTCTTCCAACCTTGCAAACAGGCATACCTATGTTTATTATTAAAAGAAATTCAAAGACCCACACATTATACTGGTTACAATTAAATTGTATTGCTATCTGAGAAGTCTGAAATATTAAGAGTTCAAATGTTCAGTATTCCTACTGAGAACTCCCTTTTAAAAACCGGTCATACTTTATACATATGACCTCATTGCAAGAATAATGCAATGTAACTAAAATCTCAACATTTATTTGGGTGGAGAACATGAAAATCATATTTTCTAATTCATAGGGTAGATAAAAAATGTTTGAGGTCAACTGAGGAAATATTTTAAAACAACTATAAAGGAATGACCTGCTCATTTATATATCAAAATGTATTATAGGCCGGGCGCAGTGGCTCACAACTGTAATCCTAGCACTTTGGGAGGCTGAGGCGGGCGAATCACCCGAGGTCAGGAGTTTGAGACCAGCCTGGCCTACATGGGGAAACTGGGTCTCTATTAAAAATACAAAAATTAGTAGGGGGTAGTGGTACGTGCCTGTAATCCCAGCTACTCAGTAGACTGAGGCGGGAGAATTGCTTGAACCCGAGAGGCGGAGGTTGCAGTTAGCTGAGACTGTGCCACTTGCACTCAAGCCTGGATGACAGAGTGAGACTCTGTCTAAAAATATACATATATAGATAGATGATAGGTAGATAGATAGATAGGTAGATAGATAGATAGATATAGTAAAGCTGTAGAAGTTAAAATGGAATTGGTACAGAAAAGAATAACAGTAAGGTGCAGACTAATGTAATTTTGCTAATGCTAAAAATAGCATTTTGAAGGTGTGCAGTGGAATATTGACCATCTTGTTTGTATAAGGGCAAGAGGGAAAGAGAGAGAAGAAAGAGACAAAGAGAACACTAGTCTAACACTTCACACTAAGGACAAAATGATTTCCTGATGATTAAATTGTCAAATACATAAATGACTTTAAGCTGTTAGAAAAAAAAATGGATATAAGGAGATCTTGCTAAAGTAGCTACAAAACTCAGAAGCCAAAAACAATTCATCTTTTAAAAACAAAAACTTGAGAACAAAAGTATCTTAAACAATCTTAAAACACAAGTAACACACTGGGAGGTGCAATTGGCAACATGTTTATCAGCAATTGAATTTATTTATGTAGTATATTTGTCGTCACAAGTCTACAAGAAGATAAGCAGCAAACTAGTAAGAAAAGAGAAGATAAACAGCAACCAGTAAATAGAGATGTACAAGTGACTGATAAACATGTGGGAAAATGTTCAAATTGGCTAGTGATTTAAAATGCAAATTTAAACTACAATAGAGTGTAATTTAGTTTCTTGCATCAAATTGACAAAAATAAAAAAAAAATACACTCCCGTTGAGAAAGCAAGTAACAGGTCCCTTTCAACTTTGGCTAAATAATTCCATTTTGAGGAAGGAAACTATGCTACAGCAATGCTACCATACATTTCACAAAGATGTACATACAGGCAACACAAACATATACCCTACAAGTATTCACTGGATTGTTTATAACAGTGACCATCTGTAAGTAATTTCATGATGAAGGACACAGCAGCAATTATACACATTTGAGAGTACTCACAGCAAAACTCAGTGCACCCATACAAAGAACTATTCAGCCTGAGTGAAGACAATGATCCAAGCCACTGGTTCAAACTTTAGTGGACATCAGATTCACTTGGAGGGCTTGCTAAAACATGAATTGCTGGCCCCAATGCAGGGGTTTCTAACGTGAAGGGATCTGAGAATTTTCATTTTTAATCAATTATCTCCAGAAACCACACATTAAGAACTACCAGCCTAGACCCCATACTTGGTGTTTTGGACACATGGCCAAGTGAAAAATTCTAGTCATAGAATAATACTTTTCATTATCTCATTTATTAAAAATGGAAAATGGAACATGAACATAAATAATTATATTTAAGGAAATGCATTGAACGAGAACTGAAAGATGATATGCCAAACTATTTAATATCTACTTCTGGGAAGGAGGGCAGGTAGGATTGAGAAGAGAAACATTTATGTTAAATATCCTACTGTTTAAGTCATTTACAAGAAGACTATATTTATAATGTATTTAAATTATTGACGTGACAATTTTGAGAGAGAAAGGAGAAAGAGGAAGGGAGGGGAGGAGAGGGGAGGAGAGGGGAGGAGAGGGGAGTGGAGGGGAGTGGAGGGGAGTGGAGGGAAGGGAAGGGAAGGGAAGGGAAGGGAAGGGAAGGGAAGGGAAGGGAAGGGAAGGGAAGGGAAGGGGCAGGGAGGGAAGGAGGGGGGCAGGGAAGGAAAGAAAAAGGGTAGCTGAATCCTGAAGCTGTAGACATCTAGAGTTTGTACTAGATTGTTTCATTTACTGGCAAACCCTTACTTTCTTTCTTTCTTACTTCTTCATGTATCTTTGTAATAAACCCTCATTAAACAAGGTAGTCTGAACATAGTTCTATTCCTTGCAAGCTAAAAAGGCTAATTAACAGAGATGTATAGGCTATGCAGAGCAATAAAACACAACAAATACTGAAATTGATTTAACTGCATCTAATTTAAAGCAGGATATAGGAATGCTAAAACCATTTTTAAAATCTACTTATTTTCATACCTACACATCCAAATCTAGATCTTAGAGTTGATGGTCCTAAATTACTGAAAAATAATAAAGCCAACATATGTTTCTATTACATGCTGACATAATGCTTATGTACCAAGAATGTATAGTTGTATTTGTATGTGTGTGTTTGTATATATATGTATATGTGTATATATACACACACAGAATATATGTGTGTATATATATCCATAATATAAATTTAACTCTCAAAAGGATTCTATGATATAAGATAGTTATTATCATCCCTAATATATAAAAAAGAAAACTGAGGCACAGAAAGCTGGGAGATTACGGAACTTTTCCAAGGTCACACTGTTAGTCCTGGTGGAGCCAGGGTTACATCCAGACATCTGGTTCCAGCATCATGCTCTTAACCATTGCATCGTACTGACCTCTCCTTCACTTGTTTTATTTTCTTTGGATACATCAATACTCTCAGGCCACTACCCATCACTAAACAATATACCATAAAAAAATTAAAGAGGCTAGAAAAAATGCTCTTTACAATACTTTTGGAAATAAACAATCTTTATGACTGTTACTGCTACAAGAAGAGGCAGCAGATTAAGAAATCTGCTGATGAGTGAATGAGGAACCTCTCTCTTCCACTGCATTTCCAACTATTATTATACTCAGATTAGACCAAGCGAGAAAGTCATTCGAGCTTTCTGATATCAGCCAAGAAAAATCATCCTCAGGACCAGCTGCCAACAGCATTGCCCTTTAGACTTTGGCCGGGATGCCAGGTCCCAGGTGTTCTGTCAGCTTTCCTTATACAATTTATTGACAATGAAGAGGCCCACTTAATTTTTCTTTTTTTTTTTTTTTTTGAGACGGAGTCTCGCTCTGTCGCCCAGGCTGGAATGCAGTGGCGCGATCTCGGCTCACTGCAAGCTCCGCCTACCAGATTCACGCCATTCTCCTGCCTCAGCCTCCTGAGTAGCTGGGACTACAGGCACCCGCCACCGCGTCCGGCTAATTCGTTTTTGCATTTTTAGTAGAGACGGGGTTTCACCACGTTAGCCAGGATGGTCTCGATCTCCTGACCTCGTGATCCGCCCGCCTCGGCCTCCTAAAGTGCTGGGATTACAGGCGTGAGCCACCGCGCCCAGCCGCCCAGTTAATTTTTCAATGGGCAATATAAGCTGAAACTGATTCACCTGCAAACACCTTAATTAATTCTAGGAATTAAAAAAATATTGATACCAAAACAATACATTTTTCTTAGGATCAAAACACATTGAAATGTTTCCAAAAAATGGAATTGCTTAGGAAAAAAATAAAAATGCATGATCTACTTTGTTTCAGAACCTAATCTGGTTTGTCTAGAGGTCAAAGGTTGTACTCCTGATTGTGAATGATAAAAAGGGAAAATGTATGGATAAAATAGGAAATTTCTAATATTAAAGGGACAGGAGGATGGAGAGAGAGGCAGCAGAGCAACACCTGGGGTGTGTTAGAAACAGAGATAAGAAGTTGCATTTTAAAATATAATTTGGAGTTCAGAAGGTGTAAATTTAGTACACTCTGTGCGGGACTAATGGGAACCTCAATGAGTCTTCTCTTGCCATAAACTGCCTCTCATAAAGCTCTTCAAGGCTTTTTTTGGATGTGTTTGGACCCTCCTGTTTAGATCCCAACTTTTGATTCTGAAATTTCTATTCTATGTCTACAAAACAAAAAATATAATCAAATTATAACAACACTGTATTTTCTTTGAGTTAATATTATCTTGAATTAAGTCTATCATTGTTTAAATTTTTGGTAACATTATTTTCACTGGACTTCATTGTTTTCTGTATAAATTTTAAAATGAAAATGTTTCACATATCCATCTCCTTGTTTCAATTTTTAACAATTATCAGTCATCAGTCTGTCCTTGTATGTTGTCTTTCGGAATCTTTTTTTTTCTATCAAGCGTAATTATCCTGGCTCAAATTGTGTTTCTCTAAATTTCATTATGACAATTTTATTCTTTAATCCATTTTCAGTTAATAGCAAATGTTATACTTTGAAATTTCAGTTATCGTGAGTTTTCCTTTTTCAACATTTTTAATAATTATTCTTTCTAGATTACTTTTGTTCTTTTTCATTTTACCAACAGCATGAGTTTTATTAAACATATTTTACCATTTCTGTTTTAGCCATGGTCTTATCTATTTAATGCTTCATTCTGTGATGCTTTATATGCCTATTTTTATCATTTCAGAGTCAAAATGGTAAATAAAAAGATCCTTAAGTATCCGTCAGTAAGAGTTAAGAATGGCAGAAGTTAAAAACAGGGATAAAATGGTGAGTTCATAAAATCTCCACATTACTCTTCGCTTTTCCCTCTGTAGCTTTGTTAGCTGGATTTCTTTTTTCCTGTAACACAAATACTTAAAATATGTAATTTTGTCTACTAAGTGAGACTACTTTTCCTACCATAGTGCTTGTGTTGATTACAAATGTGAATTTTGAGCTAGTAAGGTTATTGACAATAAGAATTATCAATTATTGAGTAAAACATCCTCAATATTCTGCATCTAAATTAGATTGTTGCATCATATATATATAACCTAAACATATTATCTTCTATATAACTGTTTCTTTTGTTCCTACAAATTTTTTATTCTTTTTTTTTTTGGCTGTTGTTTGTTTGAGAAAGGGTCTCTCTCTGTTGCCCAGACTGGAGTGTGGTGGTACAATCATGACAACCTGCAGCCTTGACCTCCTGGGCTTAAGTGATCCTCCCACGACAGCCTCCAGAGTAGCTGAGACTACGGGTGTGCACCACCAGGCCCAGCTAATTTTTTATTTTTTTATTTTTTTGTAGAGACACAGTCTCCTTATGTTGCCCAGGCTGGTCGCCAACTTCTGGCCTCAAATGATCCCCTTGCCTCAGCCTCACAAAGTGCTCAGGTTGTAAGCGTGAGCCACCACACCTGGGCTTTGCCTTTGCATATTGTAATTTTAGTGCCCTTTAAAAGTCTCCATTTTTATTGCTTCTATTAAATTAGTTTAAGAAAGCTGTGGATGACGATTCTGAAGGCCTGAGTGCATACACTATCTGCAACTGTATGTTTTTCAAGGTTTTCTATGAATAAAATGACAAGGAGTAAGAAAACTATATGTGACCTCATGCTTCACATTCTTGAGAACAAATACCTCTCGGTTGCAATTATGTCATCATGAAATCATGTTCCACGTTTTAAAATAAACTCATTTTCATATGAATTGTTATCCTACTGAGATATTTTTGTAGTTGTCTGTTTAACAGCTTCCTTAGAAGTGTCTTCTACATTTCCCACAATACCAAAACAAAAATTTCTTTTTTCATCTTATACAAAAGAATAGCTCAAGTTTGAATGTTCCGAAATCCCCACTCTTGTCCTGCGTTGCACATATACTTGCACTTGAGTACACACACACACACACACCCGCCCCCCCACACACACAGTTTTAGCTAAATATTCTAAAATATACACTTTTTGACTTCTGAGAAAAGTCAGAGAATGTTTTCTCCAGTGTCACAGTTCGGGACTCACCTGTGGACGTGGATGTCCTGTGACTAGACAAGTCAACTCAAGGGTTTCTCCTTCCCGGATAGTGTAGACCCTTTCGGAGTAGCGCTCCTCTTCAATGTTACAGGCCAAGCCTGAGTGCACAATACGAACCGTGGGAGGAGCTGTCGAGTCAGGAAGAAGAGAGACAAGATACATGAAAAGGTAAGTCAGCGATCTTCTCATGAACCATCTTGACTATAAAAGCAATTCCTATTAGACTTCACCATAGTCAGATTAGTCAGATTCATCAGTCTTAACGCCTCCCCAAGGCATTAAAGATTTTGCTGGAAGAAATCTTCAAATTTATCTAACAGTGACCAACACATTTCCAGGGGAACAAGGTAGTGGAAGAACCTCAGGAAATCACCATCAATACAAGACCACAAGATAAAATTTGATTGTTAAAATGTGAGAAGGTCCCTTCCTTTCTGAGTTCAAACTTTAACATAATAAGGAATATTGCACCAAAAATATGTAGTGCAAAAGAAAGAAGACAATTGGAGGAAAAAAGGGAATTTGAATGGAAGACATTGACATTTGTCTATTAATTATTTAAGTCATGTAGCGCGCAAGTTAAGAAGCTCACGAATAAGATGATTTGGTTTTCAGGAAGTGAAAACCAACTTAATTTACCATACTTATAGACATCTGTATTGATGTAAACAAAGTATGATTCCTGATTTAGCCATGGAAGAAGACAATATACCATTGTCGCCTGAGTCTAAAATTCTGATTCAAAAGAAACTTCATTAGCATAAAGCTGCCCAAATTTCTAAATATAATTTTCTCCTACTTCAGTGCCAAGGG
This sequence comes from Gorilla gorilla gorilla, assembly GCF_029281585.2. Taxonomy (NCBI): domain Eukaryota; kingdom Metazoa; phylum Chordata; class Mammalia; order Primates; family Hominidae; genus Gorilla; species Gorilla gorilla. The sequence continues at coordinate 64,256,776 of NC_073239.2, forward strand.
GCCAGTAAAATTTAACTAACACTCCTTGACTTACACATCGTTGGGGACAACTACATGGAAACTTTCTGTGGGTCATGAGAAGTACTTAGCTAATAAGATATGCTGCTTGCCATCAAGTAAATTATTGACAGCTACTAGCTTCAAATTGGAGATCAATTCCTTTTGTGAACTAAGCATTTTTGTTTGTCATACATTTGGGAGTGAAAGAGAATGATCATTTCAGTTAAAGGCAAGTGGAAAGGTTATATCTACATGTAAAGGACAGTGATCTCAAGAATTTCCTGATAGATATCTTCAACCTAAACAGTAGTATTACTAGCAGAGGTTGTGATTGCTTAAAAATTAATGCCAGTGCCAGCATATTAGGAATGTTTTATCTAACATTAAAGACAATGAATCTTATAGAATTTTAAAATAAATTTGGTAATTCTATGGAAGAAAAAAGATTATAAGGCCAACTCATGAAAAAAATCATTCTGGGAAAAGCTGTGTTCTGAAAGTAAAATAGAATAGTTTTCAATATCTACTATTTTGTTTTATATAACATAAATGCACAGTCTACCCATAGAGCTTAATAATTGACATCAGGGTGTATTTCATTATCTTTCTCAATTTCAGGCAGAAACTGGAAGATGGAAAAGACCGCTTATGATTAATAAAACAACTGGTTATGTCCAGCTCTTTCTAGGTACCAAAGCATAATCCTGTTACTCAACCTTGAAATTCAGAACCCTGCTTTCCAATATCCATCATCAAAATGACAGGTAAAAGTTTCCAATAGTAGAATAAGAACAAAACAGTACTTCTAGAAAAGTGGTCTTGACATTAAATATGCATAATAAACACCCCTCAAGAACTTGTTAAAAATACAAATTTCAAAGGTGTTCAGAGACCTGATATATCTGCAGGAAACCCCAGGAATCTGCATTTTTACCAAACACTCAGATAGCTGCAATGACAGAGCTAGTTAGACTAGGTTCTGGGTATTATATTTGTTGGCTAAAGAAAAATACTCCAAGGAATAAAATATCCTTTTCCTTCGTCTTTTTAAAGTAACTAAACTTTCTGCTATGCATCATTTTATCTGATTTGAAAAATTAAATGATGCTTAAGTCAAATGTCCAGTTTGGTCTATAAAACCAATTTATTAAAAATTTTCCATCATGTCTCTGGACTCTGTCTAGACATTGTAATAATTCGTTTGGTTTTATGACATTAGAAATCCTTATCTTTGGTGTTTCTCTTAGTCCTCTGATATGTTTCACACCACATTTCCTACAGATCATTTCAGGCAGTGATCAAATTTGGACTTCAATTTAGATAAGTAATACTAGTGAAGTACTTATTTTTAGGCATCTGTCTAATATAGTCATATCCATATTATAGAGGTTAACGAATTGATGAAAATCTATAAATGCTTGCAAAATAAAATAAAATAAATGTTCAATAGAAAATACAGATCTATTATCTTAAAATATATTTCCATGCTAACTTTAGCTTCATATGTGATAGTGATAGCCCACATGTTTATTAATATATCTAATTATATAGTGACATGACATCCTTTCCAGACTAATTTACACTTGTTATTTTTGTTTTAATTTCAGATCAATGCTTAGTATTGTTATTTTTAAGGTATATCTTTCAAAAACATCATTATGCAAATAAGTAGCTTTATTTAAACCACTTAAATTATACAGTAAGCACACTGTGACATTTACAAGGGTTAATTTTCTGCTATTTTTCTTCTATATTATAACACATTCTTGGAAAAGTTAATTGCCTGCATACTGCAGTCATCATGAACCTACCACCTATCCTGTAGGAGGGTGGAATATTCCATCAAATTTTAAGTGTGGAAGTTGTCTTCCTTTTAGTATTCATCAAAATATGTGCTCAATATTTTAGCTGCTCAATGATAATGAGAGTATTTTGGAAGCTTCCCTTAATTCTTTTGTGTGCACAAAGCTCACTTGAAAGGACCTTAGAGTTTATATAGGTCAGCACTCTTATTTCCCGATTAGGAAAGAAAAGCCTGAGGACATCAAATGACTTTGTCACAATCCTGTGGCTAGTTGTGGCTAAACGAGACCAAAGCCACTGGCCTATTGTTCTTTTCATTACTTGATGCTGTCTATTTAAACTATGTCTGTCATAGTTAAATTAGTGTTCTAAATAACTCCCAAACTAGACCCAGACCTAGACCAGGCTAGGGGTATAAAAAACTATTGAGAAACCATTAATAAAGCAGTTAGAGCACCATAAACTAGATTAAGAATGTAAGTAGCAGAATTGCTCCAAACTTAGCCAAACTTCACAATAGAATGTTGTCCCAGTTCATCATCCTACCTCCAGTACCTGCCAAATCCATGACATTTCACAATGATCAAAATAGTATTTTGAAATTTCTATTTACATTATGTTGTTTCTCTGCTTAAGAACCTACAATATCTCCCTATGACATTTCATAGAGTCCTAATCGCTGTGCATGGGTGGCATTTAGGCCCTCTGTCAAGGGTCCTCATGCTTACCATCCAACTAGAAGTCCCATTTCTCTGTAATATCAGACTATCCTCAGTGAGAATGCAAAGAACCCTGAGATTTTAAGTGTCTTTGCTTATAATGTTCTCCCATCTAAGATTCCCATACCAATAATTGGACCCATGTTCCTGATATCTTCTTGGATTACTTATAAATGATTATCTTCTCTTTTCTTCCATGAGGTATGTATTTATTGCTTTGTGATTTTCCTTTCTCTCCACATTCAAACACGATAGTAAGCATCTCAGCGCTAGACTGAGCATCATTTTTGGCATCATCCCCATATCACATAATTCACAGCACAGAGGAGGTATTTATTTACTAATTGAGTTTTAGTTTCTATTTTAGCAACTATCACTATAATGACATCAACTTCTTACTTTAGCAAAATATCAACTATTATGGCAGTGCATTTGCTTACTTTAAATATAAATGCAATTTGCAGTTTTATACCTGAAGCAAGACATCTCTGATCCTCTGCCTTGTTGGTAAAAAACCTCAATTCATCATCCTTAAATTGGACTAAGGGTTAAGATCTCCTTTGCCCTGTAGAGTCAGCAATGAATTACAATGTTAAAATATTGCATGAGACTCATATTCATCCAAATTTTCTTGAAGTAAACCAAATTTCATTATGTAAAATCTTTCCTAACACTAATCATATCAACTGTCTTAATCCGAGGACATTCTGGCTTTGGGTTGAAGAGGTCAGCCTAAAAGGGCAAAAGAGAGACATTCTTTTATCTTGTTAGAATATACTTTTGAAAGTTAAACCAAATTCACTCTGGAGAAATAGTACAAATAAATTATTCTACAATGGCAACAACCGGGGCATTTTAATCCTTTCACCTCATGTATAGATTTTCAAGCATATATTTATTGAGCAGCTGCTATAGCAGGCATGAGACTCTATGCTGGGGATATGATGATTAATGCCATGAGCTGCACCTGCTAAAGGCTTACAGCCTACTGGGTTTGTCTAAATTATTTAAAATTATATGATAATTGAACAGGATAGACACTCTAACAGAAGAAAATGAAAAGTACTAAACAAAGACAAAGCAGAGGATAGCTAAATCTGCCTGGGGGAGTCTAACAAGTTTCGCAAAGTCAGTGACATTTAACCTAAGTTTGGAGAGATGCTCTTGGGAGCAAAAGAGGAAGGAGATTTCAGAGAGAGAAAACAGTGTGCTCAAAGGCAAATCTGAAATATGCCTTTGTAATATGCCAGTGTCTATTGTGTTTCTGAAATAACCATGTAAAAATGTATCCCCTGTAGTTTATAATTTACTCCATACCTTGCCACTGTACAGCCTTATCAGCTTGCCACTATGTCTCAGACATAGGAGAGACACCGGAGAGGCCTGGGAATGGATAATGGAGGAGAGATGCATTTTAGAGGTCTTGTTAGAAAGGACATGACAATTAACTGAATCTGAGGGTGAGGGAAAAAGTTAAGATGACACTGAAGTTTATACCCTGACTAGGTGAAAGATGACAATTTTTTATTTTAATAGGAGATAGTTTATTGATCGCCATGGAACTCACATTACCCACCGTTGGGGGAATCTTGAGATGAGGGGCCCTAAGCCCAATTCATTGGGGGTGGAGGGTTGTTGGCATGAGGGCTTAGATGAGAAATGTTTCTGATGAAGAAACTTTTTTCAGTAATGGCGATGCTTCCTGAAAAACGTGCTGCTATCAGGCATTTATGGTTTTGGTACAAGGAGCTTTCTCTCTGCTAAGAGCTTCAAGTAAGAGCCTGGTTTTTTAGTTAAATCCCTCAAATCCCTCAGGCAGCTATTCTCTGGGAATTCAAGTTGCCACTGGCATGTTGCTACTCTTCCACACTAGATCAATGTAACTTATGTTCTTGGTTAAGGTAACAGATCTGTTTAGTTAAGTAGTGTGGAGAGAAGGAAGTTCACTGGTCCCTCTCCTAGAAGCTCTAGTGAACAGCTCAGCAAACCACGCTGTGCCAGCATTACTCATGTACTATTGATATTTTGAAGACAGACAGAGAGATAGAGAGACAGAGAAAGAGAAAGAGGGAGAGAGAGAGAGAGAGAGAGAGAGAGGCAGATAGACAGACAGAGACAGACAGACAGCCTATATATACCTTACTGTTCTCACATGGCCAAGAGTCAGTATGTATTACTTATACCATTCTCTTAGCTGTCATTCAGTTTTGCTTGTAAAGCAAACATAACAATAATCAAACTTTCTTCCCAGCTTTCTATTGATTTAAGTGATCATATGCTTTCATAAAACACTTCTCAGTTTTCTACAACATGTTACATTTAGCTAATCAGCATTGTCAATGATTGGTTTCTTCTGTTTATCTCAAAATGTTCAATGTAGCACGTGTATAGTACTTCAAGGATATGGTGGCTTCCATTCTTTTCTTTCCTATCTGAGTTTCTGGTTTAATATATTACATGAGATCTCCCCCACCTCCCTTTTTCACAATGATATTCTAAACTGATTTTTATATATTTTTTGTGCATACAGTCCTAGTCCATAATTACTCCTGTTGTTGGCAACTCCATTGCCTAACATATTCCTCATTAGCCTAGTTACATTACATGTTTTATTATCAAAAAATCTGACAGGGCCAGCTGTCCGAGGCCAGGAGTCCGAGGCAGGCAGATCACCTGAGGTCAGGAGTTTGAGACCAGCCTGGCCAACATGGGGAAACTCAGTCTCTACTGGAAATACAAAAATTAGCCAGGCGGGTGGTGGGCGCCTGTAGTCCTAGCTACTTGGGAGGCTGAAGCAGGAGAATTGCTTGAACCCAGGAGGCGGAGGTTGCAGTGAGACGAGATCCGAGATCTTGTCACTGCACTCCAGCCTAGGTGACAGAGAGAGGCTCTGTGGGGGGGGAAAAAAAAAAAAAAGGCAGGAAAAAAATATGAAGATTTGAAGAAGGTGGAGAATTCAGTTTTGGATGCTGATGGTGAGTTCACCAATAGTTGACAAGTTGTTGCTGGACATTAAGTTTTAGAGCTTTCAATGGTAGTTGATGCTACATAGAATAGAGGAGAGTTCTATAGGAGAGCATGTAGAGTGAGAATAAGTTATGATAGAACCATGGTAAATATGTATTCTTAACTAGAGAAGCTAAAGAAAGAGACTTAGTGTGATTATAAAGTCAGAGACGTAGAAGGAGAACAAAGAAAATGAGGTGCTTTAAAAGTTACATGAGTAGACAGCCAAGCACAGTGGACTGTCCGAAAATATTACATACCATGGAGTTGTCAGTTAGGAGCAGCACAGACAAAAGGTCATTGCCTTTGGGAATTAAGGCAGCATTAGTGAATTTTGACTGAGCAATGGCTGCAGAGAATTGGAGTCAAAAGATGAATGATGTGTGGTTTGACTGAGGAAAAAGATCTCAGTAGATCAAATCAAGCTTGAAGCTTTACTAAATAGTAAAACTGCTATTTAGGCTTACTCATATGTAAAAAGGAGTGATAAGTGAAAAACTGAATATTTAAACAATATTGTACCAGCATTTTAGGATTGCAAAGAATAATTACTTTAATCATAAGAAACAACAACTCATCATGTTTGTACTTCTAGCACAACTGCAACTTTTTGCCACTACAATATTATTTTCTAGTATCCTTCCACATTCTTCAAAAATAAATTTCTCTAAAAGGCCACTTTCTTTTCTTTTTTCCCTCTCTTTCTGTTAGTTTATTTTTTTTACAAATTCAACTCTGTCAACTTCAGGACCACATATGAGGGAATCTCTCAAAGCTGTTTAATATCTTCTGTAAAACAATCAAGGCTAATCCTCACAGCATTTAAATATGCTACAGCATATAAATAAGCTTAGTGTGTCCCATTAAAAAAAAAACAGAGACAAAAGAGCAACATTTATCCTCCCATCAACAGGACTCCTCTTGTCTTTCTTTTACTGTCTAGTGATTAGAAATAATGATAACACATTCACAGCCATCCTTGGCATGTGCTTTGCCCTCCTCTGTCTACTACAGTCTGGCTCTGCCTATCATTTGTATTTCTAAAAGAACAGGGAAGGAAAATAGAAGACCACTTTGGTAAATCGCTATTTCTTTTTTTGGTCATTATTGTGATCATTTGCCTCTCCTTCAGCCTTAGCTTACTTGCTTTTACTTCTATGCAAAGATCTTTGAAATTACATACTTGTCCTACACTATAACACAATAAAGACTATTCTTTTATCCCACTGCCATACTCCCTGCACCCATGAACATAAACACATATCCAAACATGCACATAAGCTAAATGTTCAACTTGTATATCTATTCAATAATTTCTTCAAAAAATAGTTAAAATCTTTCTGTAATTGTCATTTATGTAATCCCAAATAGAAAAATATTCTGATACATAAACAACATATATATTATTTTAAGTCAGACTGCAGATCATTTTATTTGTTTGATTCCATTGGTTATTTTAAACTAACTACAATATCCACATCAATGTAAACTTATTTCTGCACTCCCTCTACCAACCTCCCACCACCATGTTTGGTTAACATTGTATTCCTGTCCACTAGAGGTAAATATTTTTTTGTCCTTAATTTGATGAGTTGTAAAGTGAAAGTGGTAAGATCCTATTGATACACTGGATTTAATCAAGAGGTCATATCTTTCTCATATGACTTTATTTGAAAGGCCTTGATTATGAAAGGTTTTTAATATTTTGTATTATTTCCTTAGTACATGTTGGGCAGCATTGTTATAAAGTAACTGAACCACTCTAAGAGACTTTACAAAGCCCAAAGTAAGGCAATTAAATTAAATCCAGAAGCTTCTGGCTTCAGATGGCAATTATTAACGTTTGCTAAATAATAAAAGTTGACATAAGTTTTTAGGTTGATGTTAACCGAGAATTTAAAGAAAAAACTCTAAACATTTAATTTCAGTTAAATTTTAATTTAATTTGTTATTTAAAGTCAAATTACTTGTTTTTGTGCAGTACATGGTACACTATTTTGAAAGACAGATGAAAGTTTGTCATCAAAAGAGAGCAATGACATTCAATAACAATTTAAACTTACATTAAATGTATATTAAATTTTAATGGTAAACAAAAAATCAATTATGTAATTTAAATTCTAATGGTAAGACAATGATAAAAAGCAATCATGTTTTCTGTGTAAAAACTATCTTGTTTGACAAGTATTAACTTTATACAAAATTGAATATAAAATTGCAAAATATTATTCTGAATTATCTTCCACAAAACTGTGTCCTATTTTTTAAAACAAAGCACTATCAATTCTAAAAATGTTATTTCATGAAGATTTCCACATTTGCAGCTTCAGATTTCATCAGGATTACCTTTATTTGTTTTCATCTAGAAGAGTTGCCTATTAGCATCTAAGCCTAAAACTTCAAAAACCCTTGCATGTTTTAGAGATGAAAAAAAAAGTTACACTGAATCTAAGGTTGATAACATTCTTTTCAAATACAGCATTTGACAACTTCTGACAAGTATGCCAGAGAAGAACCATGGGCCATCAAGTCTAGGCAGTCACGCATAGCCATCGGTCATCCATGTTCCCTGTCTCTACCTGGCTGTTCCCACCCTAAGTCCCTCACTATGTTCTTCCCAGTAGATTTGACCTGAACCTGGAAGATATTTGAAAATCCATCAAATATTTAACTAATCTCACATGTTGCTCGAACGACTTGTATAAACTAAGTGGAATACCCCAACTTGGAGGTAAATATTGTAGGGAACTAAGCTTTCCTCTTCTTTGGTATGAATGTAACATCACATAATGAATATACGTGTGTGTATATATATATATATACACACACATATATATATATGTTCCTTTTTTTATATTGGATCCTATGCTACATCCTGAATTGTCTCCCACTAAAGGTTAAATTAGATATTTACCAAATCAGTAAATTTTAGACCAAAAACCCCACAACTATTCCAGAAATCTTGGCAACTAGGTCATAGAGTATAAAACAAACAAACAAACAAGAAAGCTGAGATAAAAACAATGGAGCTTACCTCTTGCCTTTATGGTACCACTTTTTATAGGTTTTGAAATTTGTACAAGAATATAGTAAAAGAGGGAGAGAAGCTATTATAACACTGCAGGAAAGGATGGCATTTAATCCTTAAAATCTTTGATCAGGTCTTTCCCTCTAAATCAAACTTGTGAAATGGCATCCTGTTAATAGTGTCAGAAGCCATATATCATGTGGTCAATGAACTCTTCAAGGTTCTTTGAACCAAATCTTCCTTGCCTCTTATAAATTATCACAGCACCTTAAGAGATCAGGACTCCTAAAGGCAGAGGTGCTAATGACATCATTTTTTTAATCTCTCTGGACTGAAATGTATACTTAAATCCTTCTCTAAAATTAAGGGCTCTTCAGTTTTCTTGGAAACATCCACAAAGCCCCAGCAAATACTAACCAAAATGAAATTAGTCTTATCATTGTGCTCCAACCTTAAGCATAAATTGGATAATTAGAGAGAGACGTTATTTCTTCCAGCCTAACTCATCAAGAAAACAAATGAAATTTACTGTGAAATATGACAACAATGAAAACTTCAATTTGCTTTTCCAAGAGTAGCAATAGTAGGCAGAGAATTGTGAGGATCTGGCCTGCCAATGTCCCCACTGTTTCTCTCCATTGAGAAATCACTGCCACTGCCTGTGACTAGCCCCATGGACAAGTTTCTTAGCCTGTCAAAAAAACATCTTGGATCCCAGGAGACAGGGATCAGTGAGATAATGGAACATACCCCAAGTCTGGCTCTTTTCTCCTTCTACAAAAGGCAGAAGAGCAGTTTACCACAAGGTAGAAATGATTCAGACTCCACTGGGGCAATACCCTCACGGACTGTAAACTTAGTAAATATCAAGCACCCGTGTAATTCATGTTATTTTGATGATCTATAGTCCTCTCTAAAACCCTGAAGATCATGTGTTTTTTATTTCCATTGGAACAAAATTAATATCCCCAGTGAAGGTTTGTGAATTGCCAAAGCTTAGTTTTGATGCCAATTCTGCCTTATGCTAGAAACACATTTTGTGATTTTTTATATATATTATAATTTCATTTTACCCTGCTGCATTCCCATTTTTAAAAGTCTAGACATTCCTTTGTGTCTTTGGGGATTCGGGGAGCAAGAATAGAATACAGAAAAAGAATTATAAATCATTTATACTCTGATAAAAAAGATACTCTTATTAAGTTAATTGGTGCCACGAGAATCTAAAGTAAAAACATTTGTGTAAACCATACAATGTGAAACATAAGCAATTATTAGTACATATTACAATTCAGCTCCTAATTTTTAAAATATTAGGCTTTGACAATCTCATAGATTTATATATAGGAGCTGAATTATCCAAAATTCCTGCTCAAACAATTCAATTTTCATTTATTTGAGGATGGAGTTCTGAAATTCGCTCTGTAAGTATGTATCTCAGTGATTCACATATGTGGCAATGTGGCATGGTACTTCCCAGGAACCTTCCTATATCTGCCATCTTCCAGATTACCTGTAACCTCAGGCTCCCAGGGCTGAGCCTCACACTCTGGCCTCTCCACAAGCACTTTTACCATTTTGGCTTGCAATAGAGCAAGACCCTACTTTCAGTGGTAAAGAGAATATACTTCATTCTCCTGAATAAATTAATAAACACCGCTTCTAAGAATTGTCATTAATAATGTTAGAGTTTGTTAATAAAATAAACAATATAGGAAATTTGCATTGTCATGACAGTCCTTTTTGTTTTTTAAGGCAGTGGCACCATCACAAATCACTGTAACCTGTAACCTTCTGAGCTGAAAGGATCTTCCCATCTCAACCTCCTGAGCAGCTAGGACTACAAGGTCATGCCACCATGCCCAGCTAATTTTTAGTTTAGTTTTTTTTTTTTTTTTTGTAGAGATAGGGTATTTCCATGTTGCCCAAGCTGGTCTTGAACTCCTAGCCTCACATGATCCTCCCACCTTGCCTCCTGAAATGCTGGAATTTCAGGCATGAGCCACCATGCCTGGCCTATCACAGAACCTTAGAATCTTAATAATAATGGAAAATCAAATGGATGACTCACAACACTTAAATATACAAGATTTTAAAATTTAATTATATATATACATATATATATAAACCTATTTTCTCTAATACAAACTGCTAGTTAATATTTCCCTGTCGTTTTTAAACTAATGAAGAAATATTAATACATAAAAAGTAACTAAGCATTATTTGTAGCCATACTCTCTCATTGTTAAATGTAAAATTATTTTGCTTAGATTCTCACACCAAAATTTGCACAACTTTAATTTTAAATGTTATCTTGGAAACTATTCTATTTTAACCCTGAAGAAGTGATGAGATCATGTTTTTGTTAGATGTCAAATCAAATAAGCTATTTAGACTTTAACTAATCTAAGTTGTAAAACACATGGATCGGTGCCTTTCAAAATGTACTTTCTTTTTATTTTACTTTTTAAAATAAGGTAAGGTCTGGCTCTGTCACCCAGGCTGGAATGGAGTGACACTACCTTGGCTCACTGCAGACTTAACCTCCCAGGCTCAAGCAATCCTCCCGCCTCAGCCTCCCAAGTAGCTGAGGACACAGGCACAAGCCACTATGACTGGCTAATTTCTTCTTCCTCTTTTTTTTTTTTTTTTTTTTGTTTTGTTTTGTTTTGTAGAGATGGGGTCTCATTGTTATTACCCAGGCTGGTCTCAAACACTTGGGCTCAAGCAACTCTCCTGCCTCTGCCTCCCCATATACTGGGATTATAGGCATGAGCCACCATGCCCAACTCAAAATGTACTTTCAAAAACAAGTGGTCTATACATGTTCAATGTTGTTCTATCTAAATCATTTTAAAAGAAATTTACATAATTCAATAATTTGTTTTTGCCTGAGATATTAGTAAATGTAATAAGTGAAATATTTAATTGGTTACTCCTAAAGCTGGAGTAAGTGTGAAGAAATATATACCTCCATACTTACTGGATGGAGTCAGTACAGTTGTGGGGGGAAGCAGTTTGTCAATGTTGATCCAAATATGAAATATACTTAACTTTTGGCCCATCTCTAAAAAAATTACTGTAAGATGACAAATTGCCAAAAGATACATATACAAGTATGCCCACCATAATATTTATATTGGGAGAAACTGTCAATAACAGCATATATGGAAAAATATACATTTGTAACTCCAAATATTACATTGGCATGGAAAAATATTGACATTATTTGATTTTTAAAAACACAGTTTGAGAAGAGTGTGAAGTGTATAGAGACTGAGTAAGCACTGTGGTTTTTCAGCAAGAGCTCTAAACTTAACTGTGTCACACTGGCAAATGGTTTGACCTTTCTGTGCCTCTGTTTCTGTATCTGTAAAGTTGATTAATAATTTAACCTTCCACAAAAGATTTTATGAGGATGTGATCATTAATGCTTAATGGAACCATGTCCCACCCATAGTGTGCTGGCTGCAGGTGTACACCATTAATATTTTCTAGTTTATGTGTAAACTTAGTACATATACAGATAGTATGTACACATAAGAGTTCTCTAAAAAAATGTTCTCAAAATTTTTTTTCTTAAAACATAATTGTTCAGGCACAGTGGCTCACGCCTGTAATCTCGCACTTTTGGAAGCTGAGGCAGGAGGATAACTTAAAGCCAGGAGTTTGAGACAACCCTGCACAATATAGCAGGACCTTATCTCGACAAAAGAAAAAAAATTAGCTGGGCTTGGTGGCATGAGCCTGTATCCCTAGCTACTTGTGAGGCTTAGGTGGGAGGGTCCCTTGAGTCCAGGAGGTCGAGGCAGCAGTGAGCTATAATTGCACCATTGCACTCCAACTTGGGTGACAGCAAGATTCTGTCTCAAAAAAAAAAGTGATAACAGAGATAATCATACAAGAGGGAAAAGATATGAACAAGTATAATCATTAAAGTGGTTTTATTTTTTAAATGATTGGTAAAATTATAAATATCAAGCCATAAAGTATTGGATTAATAAAGTGTGAAAAATCCATAAATAGATTACAATATGACCAATACAAAAATGGTATAGTTTATTGACATGACGAGAAATCCATAATATATTGCTAAGAATAATGTGCATAGTATGACCCCATTAATGTACTATTGCATATTGTGTACCTAGAGACTTGTCTAGAGGGACGTTAACTAGAATGTTAACAATGATGATGCTTGGAGCAGTTAATTTTCTGATATCTTTGCTTTTTGCTTAATATGGTTCTGTATTTTTCAATTTTTTTGTACAATGAGCACATTTTTTTCCCCAGAGCTAATATAATGATTCTGTAGTTTATTTCTAAGTTTATTTCTAAGCTAAGCTCTATCTCCCTGACTATTAGACTTTTTCTCCTTCTACTTTACAGTTACCCCGGTTCTCTTAATCCAGATGGATAAAGGAAACACTTATCTATCTGTATCCACTATATTTTTCTCTGTGAACTTCCAGACATTTTTTATGGACTTAGAATCTTCTGACTTATCTTAAATTTTGTTTCTGGCCTTCAGAAAGCTCACCCTCTTCTTTGCCCTACCAAGTCTGCCTGAAGCAAAACCAACACCTCTATTTATAACTTCTAAAAAGTTTGCCTTTTTCACTTATTGTGTTACTGTAAGTGACTTTCTTGCCAGGGTCTCAGTAGGCATCACGTGGTATAAATCTTGGGTCATCATTGGAGCATAACAAGTATTTGTCATTTTCCAAGATGCCAATGTAGATTTTTGCTTTTCCTCCTCCCACATTCCTTAATGAAACTCAATAGCTTCTTGCACTCTTCCAATCTCATTTGAATTCTTTTCAATTCATTTGTATAGCAAATAAGACAATACATAAAAATCTAAGGAATGACCAAGCTCATTAAGGTTTAGGTCGCCGTCTCTGTCAACTTGGCAAGGCCACTTTTAGTGGCCCACTGTCCTAAGGATTTATCTCCCAAATACCAACATTACAATTTTACAATATCAACATAATTTAGAGCAGTAACTAAAACAGTCAAAATTTAAAGCAAAGAAAAAAAAGCAATGTTATTCTTTCAATAATAATTTTCTGCCACAAGTTTTTTTTTTCACACCTGCCTAATGGTATTGGCAAAAAAACAAAACAAAACAAGAAACAAACAAAAAAAAACTTTCCTCTAGTTATAAAGTCTCCAATGATAAAAGAGTTAAATCTTCCCAATGTTGCTAATTTATTGTGATGTGTGTGAAGTTGGATTTGCTGAGTTGGAAATGCTAGCATAATCTAAGGTAATCTCCTTTTCCTCATTTATATAATGGGGATGATATGGCTTTCTACTTCATACTGTTGTAGCACTCATGTTATATAATTCATATCTAGGACTTACCATACTTTCTGGCTCATGGCATTAACCATTCAAATTTTTAGTTTTTGTTGAAAGTCTGAAATCTCCATGTATGGAGCAAACATGTGAAAAGTAATATTATTGCTCATTACTAAAAAACATTACATTTTCTTCTCAATAATTTCTACAAAATCCAAAGAAACCAAAAATAAGTACATTTGTAAAAATAAATCACAACTTTATGTATATTGCCCATGTAAAGAAATGATCAAAATTGTCGACAAATCTAAAGTTCTCTTTTTGAGGTCAGTTCATCAAATAAATGAAGGAAAATTATTGCTGAAAATTTCAACTGAAACTGGGCTTTTCAAAAATAAACATGGAAAATAACTTGTTTAATTAAGTACTATTTCATTTACTTAATATCACAAACAACTTAAATATATAAAAATAAGGAAATATCTAATAACTAACTAGCAGGCTTATCAACAGAGAAGCAATTCTGGTAGGCGTCTGTCTAATCAATCACTAGAATCAGCATTTTTAGAAATAACATTTTAATATTTAGAATGCAAAGTATGTATTTGATTCCCTATTATAATCTCAAAAGAAGCCAAATATTTGTAGAAAATTAAAAGAAATATCCAAACAAGCTATTATAAAATGGCATTTTCCATACTGAAATTTCAATACCTAAAATGAATAGTCAAAAAGTGACATAAACCAGAAATGTTATTATGCAGATGAAGCCTCTATTTTAATTAATGGTTGAGAATGAGAGACCTGAGGGTCTAATTCCAGAGCTATTTTGACATATATCAAACTTTCCTTAATTTACACTGAAAGGCCTTTTTGACAAGTTCTCATGTCGATAAGCTCCTATTAGCTACCAGTACCTTAAAGTGGTGTTTTGTCACTGACCTACATTAGTATATCAAACTATGACAGCAAATTAATGGTTACACATAATCCTAATTCAGATTACAGTCTCTAGCCAAACATTTAGAAGAGCACCTCAGTAACAATGAAATACAAATATTTCTGCGTCTACATTACTCATTTGATAAGTGACACTAAAGAAAAGATAAATACAATAATAAATAGCTGTACAGGTACTCAAAATCTTTTTTTACTTAGGATTTAGTGCAAAGATCACATAATTCAATTCTGGAAATAAACTTCCTCTTTAAATAAACAGAGAAGTAATCATTAATTTTGAGAAACCTAAGGACTGTCTTGCACATGATATATGTCTGTATATTTATGAAAACCTCAAATCAAAAATACTCATGTCATGATATTTGTTTTGAATTATTTTGTATCTTCTTGAGATGGAGACTGCTGACAATGTGCTGTGAAGCTAAGGGCATTTATACCTTTTTTTTGGAAGAGTTTACCTAAAGCTCTGATTATATCTTTTCAAGAAAAGCTTCCTGTAATGCTAGTCAACACTAAATAAGCCTTCCCCTAGAAAGATCATGTTCTCCCATTAGCGATTTATATGGGGAGAGGACCTAGGGCTCATCCCAATTTGGTTGTATAGGGAAAAGAGTAAAAAACCATAAGACTGTCCCTATGCTACTCTAGCTTTTTCTCATCCATTCTTACCTGGAGAACACATACATCATGTTTAGAACGGCCCAGTTACCATCTATATGGCCCACAAATTTATATTTTCCACATAGACTTTGCCCTGTCTTCTAGGCCCCTGTGCCCAGCTGTCTACTTGACAGTTTCTCTTGATGTCTTAAATATATCCCAATATATCCAATTGAATTCACGTTCAACACCTCTCTTCTCTCAAAAAAGGTGTCTTTTTTCAGCCTTTCCTACATCATTGAATGGCAATACCATCGGAAATGTTTCATATACCACAAACATAAGAACTCGCCCTTTTAATCTGTCAATTTCCTCCATCTTTGCCATTCTCATGCCAATGCAAGCCACTATCATCTCTCACTCCAACTACTGCAAAAGCAGTCTGATGGTACCTATCCCATTGAATCTCCAGGGAGAACACTAGTGATCTTTTCAAAATGACCATATTAATCCCTTACTCAAGAATCTTCAATGGTTTTCTAACACTTTAAAAGTAAAATTGTCATTAACATGACCTTAAAAACCCTGGAAATTCTTCTTCTGCTTCCTCAGGGTATTCAAACTCGTTTCTCTCTCTTTCCGGTCTTTCTAACTTGCTCTGTTTAATCCTGGACCAGGGCCTTTGCATGCGTGTTGTTCTCCCTAGTTTCGAAGTCCTTTCCACTAATCTAATTGCTTACCTAAAACTCAGCTCCAGTGTCCCCTCCTCATGGACACATTCCTTGACCCCTGTGAACAAATCCAATCATTCATTTACGGGTACTCAGAGCTCCATAAACCAGCCCTTCATACTACTTAACGTGATACAGTTTTACACACATATCTGTGATTGTTAAAGTCAGTCAGTCACCTTCTGTTAAAAATAAACTCCTTACAAGCAAGAACGGCACCTGATTTTATTGGCATTTTATCCCAAGGACCAAGCAATGTGACCAGCACATTGTGTTGTTCATTCAATGCTTACCGAATGAATTAATTAATGCAGCAGAAAAAAATGGCCTACCTAGATCTATAGTAGAATGAAAAGGAGGGAGGAAAGGAGAAAGGAAGGGAGGGGGGAAAGGGAGGAAAGAAGGAAGGAAGGAAGCAAGGAAGGAAGGAAGGAAGGAAATAGAGAAGCTAAACATAATTCTTGAATATGTGCAAACACTAGCTCTAATTTTACAAATTACTTGCAGTTGTATTTCTAAATTCTATCTTTTCCTAACTGATTGTCACTTGATCAAATGAAACTAATTCAGGTCAATATCTCTTATGGTAAGATAAGTTATATCATACTTTCCTTTAACCTGAGGAGTAAAGACTAATTGTCTTTCCTATGTTCTATTTATTATGTGGTAACTTTTACATATAAAAATCTCTGAAAGTGTGCTGCTTAAAATGCACATTATGATTGTATTACCATATTTTCCTGAGGTGTCATATTATAATATTCTTACTGGTTGGTGGATCGTCAATCACCTCCTATTATTCTGGACTGGAACAGTAAACTATCTGCTTTATGTAGGCAAGTCACAGATACTGACATTTGTAAATAACATCCTTGAGTTTGAACAAATTCAAACAAATCTTCTCTTCTGTGAGTGTACATTTCTGATTTGCAGGCAAGTTGTAAAACATCTATTATAATCTGCAAAATTATATTTGTTTTTCAAATAATGAAATTGTTTTTACCCATTTCTAGACCTTTATTCATCTTAAAGTATTAAATATATGTTCCTCCTATTACATCAACACCTTGTAAACTAAATGATTAAAAGCATATCCCATTTTCAGCTAACACATGCTACTAAACTCCAACCTATAGAAAGAAGGTGCCAAGGGTATTTAATCTCTTCAGGCTCATCTCCATATTTTCTATAGACCTGACAAAAATTATCAAAGCTTTATTTTCCATGATAGAGATACTTCCTAATAGATATTTCACCTGCTATTTTTTCATGGGAAGAAAGTACACTATGCTCTACTACCTTGAATCTTTTGTTTGTTTGTCTTATGGCAGCAATAGGAGAAACATACTTTAAAGATTAACTTTTTTTCTGTAATATTACCAAAAAAGGACATGTCATTTATTATAGATGGAATGTGTTCCCCCAAAAGAGAAATGCTGGAGTCTCAACCTCCATTAATTCAAAATGTGACTTTATTTAGAGTTAGGATCTTGACAAGGGTAATCAAGTTGAATTGAAATCTTTAGAGTGGGCCCTAATACATATACAGATGTTCTTGTATAAGGGGGAAATTTGGACACAGACAAGCACACAAGAAGAATGCCGTATAAGCATTAAAGCAGAGACGGATGCGTTACATCTCCAAGGACCACCAAAAGCTAGGGGAGAGGTTTGAAACAGATTCTTCCTTACAGCCCTCAGAAGAAACCAACCCTGTGGACACCTTGATCTTGGACTTAGAGTCTCTAGAACCGTGAGACAATAAATGTGTTAAAGCCATCCAGTTTGCAGTACTTTGTTGCAGCTGCCCTAGCAAACAAATACACTATTAAACAATTTGTGGCTGGGTGTGGTGACTTATGCCTGTAATCTTAACCCATTGGAAAGCCAAGGCAGGAGGATCGGTTGAGCCCAGGAGTTCAAGGCTGCAGTGAGCTATGATCGTGCCACTGCAACTCCAGCCTGGGTGACAGAGATACTGTCTCAAAAACAAAAACAAAAAATCTGTGAGAAAGATGGGATGCTTACAGTTTGGCATTTCTCCCTGATTATATGAGAATATAGTTACCAAACCTGTATGTGAGTAGGAATGATAGCATCCGATACATCTACCTATCCTTCCTTCCTTCATGCTCCCTTCCATTTTCCTCTCTCTACCACTTTCTTTTCCTTCAATATTTTTCTCTCTTTTCCTCCATCCCTCCATCCTGTCTCCTCCCTTCCTTTCTTCCTTTGAATAGTGTGATGAATAATGGTGCTCTCAACCTTCCAAATAGTAATAAAGAGAAACTTGAATTTTCCAAGTGAAGAAGTCCAATTTTATTGTATCTTAAACTTACATATAGTAAACTTAAGTGAAGGATGGTTATAAAATCTGAACTTATATCAATAACCTCCTCTATTTTTCCTGGAGGGGAAGAGCCTGGGTTAAAGAGATTTAAGAATGCTTTGAGTACTTGTGTTTGCCCTAAAGTTAGGGGAAATCTATCAATCTCTGCCATTTACCCAAAAAACATTGTATCCCAGATTAAACTGAACCAAAATCTTATAAGAGATTATGGGTAAAGAAGACATGAGCAAGGGCTTCATCGGCAGAGGAGTTTCGAGGACATCCTATCGTATATTATGGCAAGGATATGACCGTTCTAGGAAACACATGTAAAGCATATAGGTGACCACACAGGACATATTTGAAGGTGAATGAAGGCAGACAGAGTAGATTGTGGTTCCTGAATGATTAGCTGTCTGCTCTGTCTTAGCTTGAGAGTGGAAACACACACGCACACACACAAAAGTGACTCTGTACTCAGTTCTGGGTAACCCTATGCATTTGCTCTTGAGATTCTCTTATGTGGCAGACCTGACCTTGGTCACTGGATTAAGAAAAGAGCTTGGTTGGTATTTTTCCTTGCCTTTCAATTAATAGCTTTTTGACACAGCTGGTGTTTAATAGAGCATCGTTAACATCACAAAAAATAGTCCCTGCAGATTTTATTTATCAAATGAAATGTCTTGACTAAAAGATGCATTCTATTTCTGACTATCAAACATTGATTGCCCTAAAGGCTGGTAATTGAAACCTAACCTCTACCTGCTCAGCTTGTCAACATTCAATGCCAGTTGTCTCCCACCAGAGAATGAGATTACCATCTGCTATTCTGTGGTTTCTTCTGTGCTACAAACAGATTTAGTAGGAACTATTAAAGCTAATTAACAGTCATAGACTACCCTGTGATACTCAACTTACTGCATTTTTATCTGAGCCAGAGAAAAAAGAAAAACTACAACACGGTTCATAAGTGATTGTTTAGTTATACAAGTTAAAGATGCTTACAAACCAAGAGCAGTGCAATGACCTTAATAAGAATGTAGTCACATTGCATTACTAAATTTCCATAAACTTTTTGTCTGGAAAATTGCTATGCCTTTACTTCCATCTTCTCTCTCCTTAATAACTATTGATTGGTAACATTCAAAAAAAGAATGTTTCTTTAATAATTCATTTTTAATAATTTATATTGAGAAAGTCCCTTTCAGTTCTGGAGCTTACTATTTTACAACTGTATAAAACATTCCACTTAGAAATAAATAGCTAGTTTATTTGTCATTAAAATGCTAAGAATGGCTCTTCTTTAAAAATACTCAACTTTAAACGTAAGAAGAAACTGAGTGGAGAGAGAGAGAGACAGAGACAGAGTGATTCCCAGATATTCCATAGAAAAAGTACTTCCTGTTAACAGTGTTATATTTGGATTTGATTTCCTATCAGTGGAGAAACAGACTAACAGACATGGGCCATATGTCACAGAGCATACATTTTTAAACCTTAGCAGAAATAACTTAAACAGCAGAGTAAACAGTTGTAAAGCAGGGAAGCTGAAGATTTCCACATATAAAATAACATTTTCTCTTCTTTAATAGGTATTCTACTGACAAGCTTTAAAGTGTGAAAATTAGGTTATCCTCTGACAACAGTCTTGGGAAGTAATTTTGTGCTGTATTTCATTTCGTGCATTATTATTATTATTATTTTAATATTAGTGCTTTCTAGCAAGAAAATAAGGAAGCCTAAAAAATAAAAATTACTGCTAAGTTTTTTGAACTCAAACAATCTGACGAGGAGATACAGACCCTGGAAGAACAGAGCTCAATCAGATTTTATCCTTCAGGAGCAGTGCTAGACAGAGCAGGCAGGACTTTTAATATGACGCGACCCAGAAAATGCAACCTGCACGTGAGTAACGTAACTTCTGTGGTATATCCACATCTCAGATTCTATTTACCATGTGTGGATATTCAGATTCTCAGCTCGGGTTGAGACAGTGTAATAATTCTAGCTTCTATGAAGAGTAGCCTGTTGTTATTATCATTCTTTAAAGTTTATTTACCTGAAGTCTGAATATTTTTTTCAAAATCATAAAGCCAAAATGCAAATACAGGAAATATTTTATCAGCATTGGATTGCATCTGCTAACGTAAACCTCCCTCTCCCTTCCAACCATAACTGGAATCACCACTACCATATTCTCTTACACACACATACATCCTCCTCCTTTGGACAGCTGCATGGTATTAATAGAAATTCTGTAGTTGCCGTACATAATGAAGGAGAGATGGTGCCTAAGGTCTTTCAGAGAAGCAGAGTCACAAATTCCAAAGTGGAACTCTTCTCCCCATTTTAAAGACTAACCACCCGTTTTCCTGGAATGAACTTTGTTATGTGTTGAATAAGCCCCAGAGAAAAAAGAGTCATGAATATATATATATATATATATATATATATATATATATATATATATGGTATATAGTTACAGATGACATTTCGGTGACTATATGTAAAACTGCTAATAAAAGGCTCAAGTACAGGTATTTTTTAAATGACTTGTGGCTTGACTTGATTAGTAGATGTGATGAAATTGATGGTTCATTTCCTACATAAAAGACAAACAGTCCAGGTGCAGTGGCTCACACCTGTAATCTCAGCATACTGGGAGGCCGAGGCAGGAAGATCACTTGAGGTCAGGAGGTCAAGACTAGCCTGGCCAATATGGAGAAACCCTGTCTCTACTAAAAAATAAATTTAAAAAATTAGCCACGCATGGTGGTGCAGGCCTGTAATCCCAGCTACTAAGGAGGCTGAGGCATGAGAATCTCTTGAGCCTGGGAGGTGGAGGTTACAGTGTGCCAAGGTCACGCCACAGCCCTCCAGGCTGGGCAACAGAGTAAGACTCTATCTCAAAAAACAAAACAAAACAAAACAAAAAACAACACGACAGAGAAAATAAAACTGTCTTTAACTATAGAACAGTTACTAAACATTTTCAACTGGAATGACACCTTCAGTTAGAATTAATTTGCAATAGAACTTTGAAACTGGAAGCTGGCAAAAGCACAAGAGGGAAAAGAACTTAAACTAGAAAGGAATTTGATAATTATGAAAGCATGAAATAGCATGGAAGAAATCGGTATGAGAAAAAACAAATCTTAAGTAACTAAATTCAATTCAATTTGATGAATATTTAATTGAGTAGCTACTCTATACAAAATGTTGTATTAAGATCTCTGAGTGGGCCAGGCGCGGTGGCTCACGCCTGTAATCCCAGCTCTTTGGGAGGACGAGGTGTGAGAATCATGAGGTCAGGAGACTGAGACCATCCTGGCTAACACAGTGAAACCCTGTCTCCACTAAAAATATAAAAAATTAGCCAGGCGTGGTGGCAGACACCTGTAGTCCCAGCTACTAGGGAGGCTGAGGCAAGAGAATGGCGTGAACCCAGGAGGCAAAGCTTGCAGTGAGCTGAGATCACACCATTGTGCTCCAGCCTTGGTGACAGAGTGAGACTCCATCTCAAGAGAAAAAAAAAAGATCTCTGAGTGATGCAAAAGTATAAAAAACAGTTTTTATTTCTTCCTAAAGTACAAAGTATAATTAGGAGAGTCAGATACATTGGTGTTACCCATGAGCCAACTGCACCAGAATTACTGGAAATATAGATGTGAAAAAATGCACATTTGATTAATCAGGCTGAAAATATCAAAGTTACCTTCCATTTAGAGAAACTCAGAACTTTTTTTTCTTTGGTAAAATTTCATCCAGACTCTGGAGTTCTCTCTGTATCTTTCTAGTCGCAGAACCATTGAGCCAACTCACTGTTTTATCAATATTATCACAAGAGTATTCTTTTCATATTTATTTCCCATCTTAGTTTCCTTGAAAAATGTGATGAAAATGCAAAGATCACAAATTCATGCATGTTTTCTTTTTGACTATGAACCTTTGTCTATGTGTTAATAATTCAGGTTCTAATATCAGTTGATTTATCTTTTATAAATGGTTTTAAAATTTAAACATGCAAGAGGTTTTCTTGATTTCTATTAGTGATTATCTCACCCTCGTGAAACAGAAAAAAGTGTTGTAAATGTTGTGATTCAGTATTGTATACACAGAGAGAGAGAGAGAGAGAGAGAGAGATAAGGCAGTTTTCAGAGTAATTAAATCAAAAAGCTGTAGGCTCCATATATGACATAGCAAAATGGGGAAAGATTGATCAAGGGAAAATAGGCCCGTATATCTGAATAAAAAGTAGAAGAATGGCGCTATAATAAAAGTAAAAAACAGGACATGATTATTGTGTTGTAGCACAACTTTAGGAGTAAAAGTTGATAAGCGTAGGAGAAAGAGAAAAAAACTAGAACTAGTGTGTAATAGAGAAGTGGCAAATAGCATTGAAGATATGGGTATGAAAAGTGGTATATTCTGATTGTTTTGGTTGGATATTCAGTATCTGACTGATCTCTCAACTAAACTATGAAACTGAAATAGAAAATTCAGCAACACTGAAGTCATGCATCAAATGTAACGGGGATGATTGCCTCCATCCACTTATCCCATAGGAGATATCACAACCATGAGGGAATAATAACTTTATACCAAGAGGAGACACCATAGGCATGTAGATAAGTAGTGTCAATCATTTTCTCTTTGACTATTGATTGTCAGAAAATAAGCTTCTGCATTAAAACCTGAAGACCTAATGGATCAGAATCTCTTGGGTCAGGGTACCCAAGGAGCTGCATTAATGACATTCACAATATAATCTGAGGATCTCTTTTTTAATACAAAAATACTTTGAAAAGTACTATAATAGATCATCACTTAATATGACATGAGGACATGAGGGATTGACAGAACACAACTAAGATCACAAGAAGGAATCAAAAATTGAATGTGACCTGAGCTTTGCAAGATGATTAGAAGTTTACTAGGCATGTGCAGGAGAGAAGTATATATGCCAGGTATAGGGAATAAATTTTAACAAGGCTCAGAAATATCTGATAATGGAGTACAGTGAAGAAATAAAGCAATATATAATAGGTGGGCCAAACGAGCAAGAGCTTTGAATTGTAGATTATTCTGGAAATATCAGAGAGCCATAGTTGGTTTTAGATAAAATTATAGAGAGGCCACTTTGGGTAGGATGAACTGAAAGAAAGATGCATTGGATCATTACGGAGGACTCTACTAGGGATAACGGGACCAAATTAAGACAGTTATAGTGGAAGATGCCCAGAATTCACTTGAGATTCCATGCAAGGGGGTTTATTTGAGCATGCTGAGGATGACAATATTAGACATTAATCTAAGATGACAGCAATGTGAATTTGAGGAAAAAAATGTGCATGTAATTAACAGAAAAACTTGAACTGAACTTCCTACTAAATTACCTACTTCAGTGAATGGTACCAAAAAAATCACACACTGTCACATCCTATATCTGCAAGTCATTCTAGACATGTTCTCTCTGCCAACATCTTTCCACATCCATAAATATACTGCTAATAAGATTTAAAATATATATTATATTATGCTTAAAATGTGCCAAGAACTATTCTATGCACTTTACTCATACCAATTTAATCCAAACAAACACTTTATGAGATAGGTACTATTCTCCTGAGTTTGAAGAGGTGAAGAATGAGACTCAGAAAGGTTAAATAACTTGCCCAGGGTCACAAAGGGAGTAAGAATCTGAGCATTCTTAAGCATTGTACTATAGCACCCCTCAAACAGCTTTCCAATTATTCCTCTCTAGTACAACTTTCCTCCTACTGATCTAGTTAAAGTTACTTTCACCTCTTTTCTAAATTTCGAAGGTCTCCAAATGAATTTTCTTCCTTCAGTTTTATTCCTTCTCAAGTCACTCTCCTTTATGCTCTTGCCCCAGTCATTCTAAAATGCAAGTCACATCATCACTCTACCCTTAAGCCAGTAAGATAGTATACACACACACACACACACACACACACACACACACACACACACACACAATTGTATCATTTTTATAAACTCTTAATCACACACACAGAGAGAAATTCAGGGAAATTGGTTACGGCTTGTCTTGGCTTTAGAAACAGAGACATTAATTGCTATTGATCTCTGGAGTTAAATAATGTATTGTTCCTTCCTCTCTACAGAGAAATCATTAATTTTATTTCATTGAAGCTTTTTTCATCAGTCAAAGTCCTGTCAGGAATCAGATAGCACACTCAAAATCATGACTGAAGAGATATTAACGAAGAGGCTGCTTACCAAGGAGAGGATGGAGTTGAGAAACAGCAAGGAGTGTGAAAGACTCTGGAACTAGTAGGGCTAGAAGCCCCTTCCCCACCTGGGCCTGAACAGACAAGAAGTCTGGATCTGGCCAGACATTTAGCTGATGAGGGCCTCCAGGCAGGAGCCATTACTTGGACAGATGAACACAGCCATTGACAAACTGTGGCTCCCTAAAAGAGGAAGTTAGAGCAATAAACCCCCAACCTCTTCTCTTCCTAGAAATCAATCTCTTCCCCCTTTGTTCCATTGGCCTAATCCAGTGAGAGCTCAGCTGAGTCAGCCCATCAAGGAACAAAGCCAGGTAGACAGGGTTAGAGAGTGAGTATGGAAGCACCAATCGGAAACATCCAGCGCATTTGTGTGCCTTTATATATAACAGTTTTGTCTTTGACATTAAATTGTATGAATTCAGGCCTACATGAGTGTAAGAAACAAGGATATCATCTGATTCTCCATAACAAGAAGGCTTCTGGGCTTCCATTTCCCACTGCCTTATTGCAAGGATTTTGACAGGTGGAGACATGAATAAATCCTTACTGCTGATAAATCCTAATGGAAAGCAAGACCAGATTATTGCACTCGTCTTCCAGAAATAACAGTTTATTTCATCTTCCTGGCTCTTAGAATTGCTTCTCATTATGATTTATTCACATCGTATAATGTAAATTACTATACAAATTATAAATTTAACATACACACATGTTATGCACATACAGTACAAACATTTATATGTGTGTATTTCCATGATTTTAAATATACTGGGCTCTTTGTTGTGTGTTTCACATAAAGTTACTCATTTAAAGTTCAACAACCTAGGATACTTGTCTCATCATCATTTACATAGAAGAATCCTAAAGCTTAGAGAAAGTTAAGTGAATACCAAGAGTTCACATATTAAGGAAAAGGTGGAAGCTAGAATGCAAGTTACAGGAATCTAAAAGTGTCTCACTCTCAGTGACAAAGTTTTCCTGCCTACAATTGCTGAATGACATAGAGTAATGTACTCTTACACATTTTCTTTGTGTAATGTCGAGTAATGTACTATTACACATTGTGTTTGTGAGAAACAAACAGAAACACTGTTCTTCCTATGATAATCTTAACAAAGTCATTCTCTTTCTGAAGCTTCTTCATGATCAAAAGATTGAGGTGATTTTTTAACCATCACTTGACATCACATAATTTTATGGTCTGAGCACTCCATATTGGGCAGAGGGGGATAAACTAAATCACTGGAAGACAAATGTGGATGTAGACACAAATTCCTGAAGAAACAGAAAGGGAAAGATTTTCTCCACACAGTATTTGTCAACTGCTATGAAATCCTATATTTCTACTAACTCAGGGAAACTTTAATGATCAGCTGGAGCAAGTACAAAAAAGAAGTGTTTGGAGAAGAAAACTACATATTAAAGAATCTATTCTTCTTCTTTCAGGGCATACAACCAAAATTTAAGCTAATATCATGCTGCATTTTAAAGATCCTAAGTAATACAAACCTATTTTTACAATTTGCACGTTTTATGCATTCTTGGAAGAAACTTCATTCACACTGTACGTGCTCACAGCCTGTACTCTTGGAACTAATTGGCAAGTGTGAATTCGTAAGTCTGTCTGAAAGAACTGTGTCCCTGTGTACATATCCAACTGTTTTGAATTTTTAAAAATTTATTTCTGTTTTTACTTTTCCAGGTATCTAATGTGAGAGGTAAGAACAACCTTCAGAGAAAAAGCCTTTCACTGAAGGAAATTCACATTATAAATATGAGACAACGAAGAGAAGCAAGCAAACTGAGTGATTTTAAAATATAAGTTGTGGATTCTTTTTAGGACCTGCTGCCCAATAAGCCAATTAAGATTGCGGAGAATATAAGCGTTTTGGAAGGCACTGCATCCCCAAATAAAAAAGACGAGAATCATAGCAACATTTGGTTGCTCTCACATTGTGGATACAGTAAATAGAGCAGGAGTCACAAAATTTTTAACTAGTTCTTGCTTTTAAACTTAATTGCCTATTTAATAAATACCATATATGTGGAAGCACATAAAGCTAATTCATATTTTAAAACAATGTGTTTGTTACAAACTAGGGGGAAAATTCAAATATATATATATAGTAGAGATGGGGTTTCACCATGTTGCCCAGGTTGGTCTTGAAATCCTGGACTCAAGTGATCTTCCTGCCTTGACCCCTCAAAGTGTTGGGATTACATGTGTGAGCCATCATGCTCAGCCCGTAGTCTCTATTATGTTGAAGAACTATCTAAACACAAACAATGTAGCTTAGCTTGTTAGACTAGATATTTATTTTCTTAAACATGTCTTATTTGTAAAAAAGAAAAAAAGACAAAAGGAAGAAGGGAAGTGAAGAAAATAAAAGAAAGAAAAGAAAAGAATATGAGAAGGTATCACTCTAATAGGGAGGGCCCAAGTGAACCTTAGTAGTTCCTAGCATAGAACGATAGGTGCTCTGCCTGAGTTTCTCAAAGTTGATATTCTTCAAAAGCTTCTCACTTCCCATTAATTAGTATATCGCTTTTCTGTAAGATTCAAGTGTGGTTTATTTTCTTCCAGAAACAAAAGTAAAGTTGATTATGATCATTTAATAAATTCTTTTTTTCTTTATCTTCTGCTCTCCAAGAAATTTTTTAAACTATATATCATGAATACTTGGAAAGTCTCAAATTTTTATAATAAAAATGCCAGGTGTTGACTATAGTGAACTAATTATTGCTAGTTAATATATACAATTTGACACGAAGGGATAGTGAAAAATACATACAAAAATCAATAATCACAGAACTCTAGGTAATCTAGCAATCATTTTATAATGAGAAAACTAAAGAAAAATTAAGTGATTTACCCAAAAGCCACACCTTTAGACTTCAACATTAAAATTTAGCCCAAATCATAGAATAGAAAGTGGGGGAAAAATCCTCTATATTTAGAAAGAGAGAAAGAAAGCAAATAATTTCAATGAACCAATCAGGTGTTTTAATAATATTCAAACTGATGTTTATTTTCTTAAAATAGCTGCAGGGAAACCACTTGGGCTGGAAATATTAAGGCATAACAATTTAAAAGGAAGAACTGCAAAATCACTTGTATCTACACCTATATGTATATTTCACAAGTAGCAATTTTAAAGGTTACATTTCTCTAATTTTTATGAGTGAATTACAGGTCACTTAATATAAATTTTAATTTATATCAGGTATTTTGTATGTCAATTTGATTTATTTGTATATACCTAGATCTAAAGCTGATACACATTTCAAGAATTATTATTCCTTTATATATTTTAGATATATTAATCTATAACAAAATTTCTACTTGAGATATCAAATGCCATAGTTTGTGCTATGTGTCTGTGCTTTAAATAACTGGGATATACAAAGAAATGCAGAGAAAGAAGGACATATATTTCAAACAGTATTTATATGACATGGCTCATAATTCAATGCACCATTAGAGGAAATAATCTACAAATATTTGGTAAATTTTAAGCCAGGAAAGCAGAACTCTGATAGTAAAGTGAAACTGTGTCTTCAAAAAGAGAGGTTTAAATATACAGAGGATGTTTCTTTATCTCTGATGAGCATAACCAATATAACTTGTATTCCCAAGTCAATTTCAATCATGACATGTAGCATACTACAGTAAATATTATAATAAAGCTATATCATAATGATTCTCATCTTTCTACAGCCACCAAAAAAAAAAAAAAAGAAATCAAAGATATGAGATACTTAGGCTCAAAAACCTAAGCAAATGCTTTCTCAAAGAACCACAAAGGCCATTTCCTTTTTGACAGTTGAAATACATATGAGTAAAATGAAGAATCCATTTAAACAGCTGCATTCCATAATATTTTTCAGATCCTTTGTCTATCTAAATTTCTGTGTTTCAATAAAGTCAAAAGGTAGTTTCTATGAAAAAATTAGACATCAATAGACTGTGTTATCTCTGTGTTTCTGTGATGTCTAGAGCTGTAGAACTTGGACACTATTAATGAAATTTAGACTGAGTAGGCTGCTTTTATCAGTGTTTAAAAATCCAATTCTTCTTAGGTTTACTAAACCAGCAACTTTTTTATAATGAAAGTTTTGTAAATTGCTGTACCATTCCATTAAGAATTTTATTAGACATCAATGAAAAGTTAAGTTTAAAGATAAATACATATATCTACATAAACATAAATTCCCCCCAAAATATTGAAAAACAACACTACTTCCAACATTAGGGGAAAATGTACTTTTATGACAAAATACTTTTCTATAAAATGGTAGGTGACATAATTCTTCAATCAAATGCTGAGATTAGAAAGAAAAATATAATTTCCTGTATTTAGCCTTGAGCACTTTGGTATGAAGCAAGAAAGAAAAATCAACAGAAAAATTACTATACATGTCATTATGCCAATAGGAAGGTACTCAAATAAAATTTATACGATAGAAACTAGTATTTTAATCTATATGTAGTTAGTTTAGTTTATACACATAGACAACTGAAAAAGTTCCTTTCACAATGCTTCTGTTGACGCAGATTCTTTACTGACTCTCCCACTCTTTCATACCACATTTCATGCAGACATATTTCCTCTCTTTTTCTCAAATGACTTGATATTTTTCCTGGTTATTTTAATACTTGTCTGGAAAGCTACTTAGCATTGCTTGGTTTTTGCTTCCAAATTAGCCTATCAGGACTAAAGGAAAGAGAAGCTTATTAGATTATATAATAGGATTAATAAAGACCAATTGCCTTATTTTGCACTCACTTATTAGTTTAACTAGATCAGGGACACCTTTGCTGTCAGTAATTAAATTTATGTATTAGTGAATTTTCATTTCTAAATCTCAAACATTTCAAAAACAGTCCTTTTCAATAATTGACCACCTGCATGTTTTTCTAAAAGGAAATCAAATAAAACAACTCTCATTTAGCACGTACAAACATTTTGGCATAAAGAAGTCAAACAATTTAACCAAGGATACAGAAAAATGGAAGAATAGGAAATTATATCCAGTTATTCACATGTCTAGTCATAATAAAAACTTGCAGAGTGACTTAGGAAATGTCTATGCACACAAAATAATAATATTGAGTTTTACTACATGAACTGTTACTTTTATCCCATTAAGTCCTGGATCAAACCTAAACTTCTTTAACTCTCTGTGTAATTCCATACAAGGTGATCATATTCATTGTCTCAGCTTTCTCAGCTGGAAAGCTGAAAGACAGTCATTTATAAAGTTTCCCTCAAGCTCTCAAATTCTGTTAACTAGTGACTGGTTTGCATTCAGAAACTGGCCAAGTGACCACACTGGCCTTACTCCAGTCACTTTTGGCAACAGCATGTTAGCACAACATTGGCAGAATTCAGACATGCTGTTGAATCCAAACAACATTAAAACAATGGCAACAAGAAAAAATTAAACAGCCAATTTGAGTTAATACACAAAACTATAACCCTATCAGAAAAAAAGAATAGCACATGTCTGCCTATGCAGCTGAGAGGGAACTTTGGTCATCATCAAGTCCTATTGAAAGAAAAAGATGTAAAGCACTTAAAAAAAATTCAAAACTAAACACTAAGTTAACTCACTGTTAATGTAAAACATCTTTCAGAAAATAATTCTAGTTTCATATTTTAAAATAAAAATTAAATAACAATTTTTTTAATTTGTAAAATGTAAGGGGTACAAGTGCAGTTTTGTTACATGGGTATATTGCTAATGGTGAAGTCTGGGCTTTTAACGTAACCATCACCAAAATCGTGCACATTGTACTCATTAAGTAATTTCTCAGCCCTCGCCCCCTCCCAACCTCCTACCATCTGAGTTTCCAATAACTATTATTTTACGCTCTATGTCCATGTGTACACATTATTTAGCTTCCACTAATAAGTGAGAACATGTGGCACTGTTTCTGAGCTGTTTTACTTAAGATAATAGCCTCTAGTTCCATCCATGTTGCTGCAAAAGACATGATTTGATTATTTTTAAAGCTGAATAGTATTCCATTGTATCTCTATGCCACATTTTCTTTATCCAGTCATCTGTTGATGGGCATTTAGGTTGATTCCATCTTTGCTATTGTGAATATTGCTGCGATAAACATACCAAATGCAGGTAACTTTTTGATATAATGATTTCCTTTGCATATATAACCACTAGGGGGATTGCTAGATTAAATGGTAGTTCTATTTTTAGTTATTTGAGAAATCTCCATACTGTTTTTCATAGAGGCTGTACTAATTTACATTTCCCACCAACAATGTAAAAGCGTTCCCCTTTCTTTGCAGCCTCACCGACCTCTGTCATTTTTTGTCTTTTTAATAATAGCCAACCTGACTGGTGTATGATGATTTTTCCACAAACTATCACAATAGTAGAAAATCCATGTTTCCAATTATTTTCAATGCAGTTACATTCTAATATGTAGTCACAGTAGATGAACAGTGTAAGATTAATATTTTATCCCAAATTACCAAAAATATGAAAATCTTTATTTCACCTATGAAGTCTTGATCACTATAATCCAAATGATCAATTTTTATTTGTTTCATAATATTATTTTTTGTTAGTAATATAATACAGAAATAATTTTAAAAGTTATAAATTTAATCATAGTTCCACTATCAACAATAGGCCACACAACACAAATAAGTCTTTCTCCTTTATTTCTCCCAATTTCCACCCTCAACCTTCATACTCACACAAATTTAATAAGTCATCATTTAATAAAATAAGAAGATAATTTCACAGATAAAAATGATCTCAAATCTATTTTACTAAGTAATGTGTGTTAATATTAAATTCTATTTTGACTTGACAGATGAGAAACAAAAATACTCTGCGCCTACATTTTAAAATATATTTGTAGTAGTAGTTTTATTAAAATGATTTCTCAGTTTCAAGTGATAAACAATAACATTTCTGGATCCCTATATATTGTAAATATGGTTCAGATATTTCCTCTAGGAAAATGTTGGCATTCAGAATTTGGAGAAAGTATAGCTCTCAACAGGGATGATAATGACAAATTAAAAATAAGTCTATAATGGAATTAGGACTCATCACACTCAAAAGGTGATATATAGAATATTTGAAATCTTCAAATGACATATAAAAACAAAAACAAAGCAAAAAACCTTCTTGGCTTTTTTGTGGTGCTCTACAGCACAGACTTAGTACAGAAAAAGCAAAAATTAAAAAAAATATATCTAGAGTTGAGATATATCAGACCTGTTTTCAAACCTTATGTCTTGTGATTTTGACTCACCACAATGAAACACAATTATACATTCATTATTAAAAATCCTTTTCGTAGGAAATCTGCATTTTCAGTGGATCATGTCTGTTTTGTGTGGTGTTATTTTTTAAAAGCAAGTTTCTGGAGTAAGGTAGCATAGCTTTTAGTTCATACTTTATTTACTACTTGAACGATCACAGGCAAATCACTGAACCTCCTGAAGCATCAGTTTTCTCAGTTGTAGCAGGGGATTATAATACATCCACAGGATTGTTCAGACCATTAGTGGGATTCAATTTCTTTAAACCACATGCAGTGAATAAATAGTGGTTATATCTAAATTTTTATTTAAATATATTGCTCTTAATATCTTTAATTCTTTCAAGTTATACACAAATAAAAATTAGATTATGTGAGTTGTTAATCTTTTCTTGACAATTCTGTAAGCAAAGTAAAGATGTTATTGATATCTCTCTGGCCAGATTTTCAATATTGTAAAGATGCAGGCTGTGGCATGACTGATAATTCAAATAGAATAAAATACAAGCAACTGTGACTGCTCAGAAAGTTTATCTAATGTGGTGGAAGGATCCCTGAGGTGGAGGTCCAGATCAGCTCTGTCTTTACACTGAATGGGCAATAGCTGTTGAATTAGCACTTAAAATCTTTGAGCTTTGGCTTTCCAGATAAAACAATGGGAATGTGAATTGCATAACTGCTAAGGTAATCTGGAGTAGCTTTGAAATTAGGTGGTTTGTAAGACAGCAGTAAAATTATTATTTGTTGTAGGCTATCCATGAACCAACAGCATGCACTTTATGTATCTTTCCTTATTTAATTTCATTAATTTAAAGCTATTACTGAATACCTACTAAATGCTAGCCCCTTACTCTTTAGAATGATGAGGTTCAGCAGTGAAAAAGCAAACAGAATTCTTGCCTTCGTAATTCATATATTGTAGTAGCCAAGACAGATACAACTTAAATAAAATGTAAGCAACATTATTTGGTGATCAGTACTACATAGAAAAAAAAAGTATATGGTAAAAAAAAAAAAAAAAAAAGGTTTCCGTAGGTTGAGGGGTTGCAATTTTAAATAGATTGGGTCAGGGAATACTTTCCTGAAAAGAAGATATTGGAGCAAAGCCTTGATGTAGACGAGGGAATGAGCCATATGGATATGTAGGCGAAAAGCCTTCCAAGTTTTGGAAGCAATAATGCAAAGATCCTGAGAGGGAGGGATCCTGAGATGGAGCTCAGAGAATCATGCAGACTGAGGGGACAGTCATGGCAAATAAGGTCAACAGTTACAGGAGATCAGATTGTGTAGGGCCTTTAATCTCTGTGTTTACACTGAGTAAGGTAGGAAGTCATCTGATGATTTTAAACAATGAAATAATGTAATCTTACATAAATACATATAGGTGTGTATAGATGTATGCATTTGTGTCAGATTACATGTATATGTTATACATACACATGCACACATATATATTTTATATATATATATATATACATACAGGATCACTCTGGCTGTTGTGTTGAAAATACACTAAAGAGAGACAAAATTTGAAGCAGGAAGGCCAGTTAGGATGCTTTCAGTTTAACTCAGGAGAAAGTGGATTTCAGGACTCAAATGTAGGGTATAGGAGAGAAATGGGCAGGAGAGCTACATTTGTGGGCCCTAGTGAAGACAGACAAATGATGTAGGATCCCTTGTTCAAATTTCAATACAAATTTAGGAATTTCAGTAGAGTGATAGTGGAGCAATAAACCAAGCACATAACTTTTCCGAGTGTGAAGCCCTGGAAAGAATTCGACAACGACTTTAAGTTTTTTACCTGAATGGAGTGACGGAGCTGCCCCTAACTCATATAAGAAAAAGTGTAGGAGTGGAAGGTTTGAGGCTCAAGAAAAGGTCAGGAATTGTAAATATCAACATTTAGGAGATGTCTTGTAGACTTCATGTATCTTTACCTTTAACAACACACAAGTCATCACTGACCACAACAGAAGAGTTTTGGTGGACAGAGTGATGGGAAGCAGGGCAGGGGGAGACTCTAGTAATTTTGAGGAAGAATGGAATGAGAGATTAGCCTCAGCAAGTACCCAGCCATCTCAAGAATTTAGCTGAGAAAGAAAGAAATGGAGACTGGCATTAAAGAGAAAATAGAACTGAGAAGATATGTTTAAGAGGAAGAAATAATTGCATCCTCCTAATAATTCTTTGAAGTTGGCATTATTTTTCTTATTTTATGAAGTATAAGTAACTTGCCCTAGATCACAAAACTAGTAAGGTGCAATAGTATGTAACCACAAATTATTTTGTTTAAATTAAAGTACCCACTTTGAGTCACTACATTAGATTAATTATTTAGAGTCTTAGCATCTTAGGGTTTGAGGAAAGAGCTTTTACATTAATAATGCAGTAAGATCTCAGCTTAAATTTCACCTCCCTCAAAGAAAAGTAGGCCCCCTCAAGATCTCCATCATATCACATGGTATGCTTCTTTAATAGTGCTCAAAAAAAGTAGTGATTACATTTATTTATTTTTTTTTATTTACTTATTTAGTTTCCTGAGTGTAAAAGAGTTCAGGCATCTTTTTTGACTTGTTCACCATTTTTTCCACAGTACCCAGCACAGTGCCCATTGTAGTATATGTTCAATGTATGCTTAATAATTATCTGTTGAATGAATGACTACCATTCTTTCATTTCTTCTTTTCACATTCATGCCAATGTGGAAAACATAAATATGTATCTGTACCTGCCTTCTTGAATATTGTTACATCTTGCCAACAACAAAACTACAAATATTCATTAGTTCTCTTTTCAAATCTGGTTCCACTTACATTTCAACCATAATACTAACTATAACTGTAATTTACATTATAGTGATACCGTTTTTATATAAACTGTATTCTTTACTCAGTTTCTCATAGAAATTACCAATGACATAAAGTAATAAATTCAAGGAAGGTAAAATCTGTAAGTATGTTAAAAATTCTATATGTTCAAAATTGTTTGTAAAGACCCTTCAGTAACAGCACAGCTGCAAGAGGTGATGTGGGTGCCACTGACAGATCAAAAGCCTAAGATTAAGAGAAAAGTGGGCACCAACTTGCCTTACTGGCTATTCTTCTTTCTGAGAAATGTTGATACAAATCTGTTTATAAATTAGAGCTCCCGTCTATCTGACTAATTTGGCAAGAACAACAAGGCTTTTGTGTCAATTGAATTAAAAGAGAAAAAGATAGAAAAATGTAGATATAAGGTAAAGAATGAGAAAGAGGAGAGGCACTTTAAAATTTCTCAGATATAAATACTACTAGAGACTGACAGCACAGTGATGTTTTTTAGAAATAGAGCTGTAAAAATAAAATCAAAAGAAATCAGACATTTGATAAAGGAGGAGAAAGAGACAATAAAAAGAAAATGGGGGGGATAAGTTGTTCAAATGATGGCTACTAATAATTTTTACCCTTAGTTTCATAATGTATGATATGATATTAAGCATTTAGAATTATACAGTATTCAATATCACATGACCAGACTGTGTATGTTAATATATGTTTACATTAGAGGAAACATCAAGAAAAAAACTACATGTGACACCTGCATTGCCCACTTTGTTTAGTGTAAGCTAGTCTATAAATACCCCTTATTTTGAAAATATCTTGTTTCCCATGATATGTTGTTTTGAATTACACACACACCAGAACACTGCACTGCAGTTGCTACTACATAGTCTGATTTTCCCTTTGAGAGTTTTTAAATAATTGTATGGTGCAACAGAACGATTTTGTTCTGAAAGTATCTAAAAATAATCTGTATGTTTACTTTATTCTTTCTACTAATCTAGGTGAGACAAGCCTGGTTTTCAACAGCTGTTATACCCTAATTGTGTATTTGTTCTTTTTAATTAGCATGCCATCAAACTAGATCATGAGGATTAGAGTGAATGAGATTTCATTGTATTTGATATGGTCTGCTTTAAACAGCTCGTGCATGTTTATGGAAATCATTTTACTGTCTAGATAGGATATATTAAATATGTAGCCTCTGAAGAACTCTATTATGCCACTGGAGAGAAGAAACATGATGCTAAAAACACAAAAGGTCTATCTGGATAGACTACATATCTTGCTATCATCAGGGGCTATAATGTCCTCATATATATATATGAAATATATATATAGATATGTTTATTTTTGAGATACATGAATATTAGTCTCTTTTAAAAGGCACATTATCAATCCAGCT
The DNA here is from genome assembly GCF_029281585.2 of Gorilla gorilla gorilla. Classification (NCBI taxonomy): domain Eukaryota; kingdom Metazoa; phylum Chordata; class Mammalia; order Primates; family Hominidae; genus Gorilla; species Gorilla gorilla. The sequence goes on from NC_073239.2 coordinate 64,293,058, forward strand.
GTATGTTTGGAATCATAACCAAAGGCAGAGTTCACAAAATACCTAAATAAGCACTTCTAAGAAAATAGTTGTTCAAGCAGGTTGGTGAACAGTGGTAGCCATTTTAGTCAATCCGTCAAGTTAAGAATTCTGCGAAGATGTAGTCGTAGGTTCATGGACACCTCAACATTCTCACAACACAACAATTGCTTTCTTTGGAAATAAAAGGTATCTATAGATTCAAATAAGGCTATTTCACAGAAGGCATGTTTTCGAGCTATGAGATATTATGATTCATTTCTTCAACTCTGAAATATTTGCATGTCAAACCCAGTAGCGAATATTTTCACTCCTGAAACTTGATGTTAAGCAACATTAAAGATATGTAGTGTTGTTCATATGATGTACAGTCCTTTCTAACTGGCTCACAAAATTCTAATTTAATTATCACAGTACTATTAGCCATTACCTTCATCAGGAGCTGCTCATTTTGAAATTTTCTATGGGCCTATTAAGTATTTAGAAAGAAAAAAATGTGTCTGTTTTATACTGATTGAAATTAATCACTAATAATAAATTTGTACCTTTTACAGGGAGTCTATTTAAAATGGACTATCATGTCTTCATTTATAATCATATACTCTTCAAAGTACAAGGGTGTGTATGTCATATTTAGGGGTATAAAAGAATGAGGGAACTGGCATTAGTATTTAGAAAATGAAACACTATTTTTTGCATGGCTTTATTTAATATTAGTAATATTTTATTTGCAATTACAAATAATACAAAAAGAGATTTTATATTTCTCAAGAAAAGAGAACATAATTAATAAAAGTTTAAAAATAGTATTCTGTAAATTATACTGCTATAGTTTGGATATGGTTGGTTTGACCCCTCCAAATCTCATGTAGGAATTTAATCCCCAGTGTGGTGGTATTGGTCAGTGAGATCTAGTGGGAGGTGTTTGGGTCATGGGGGCAGATTCCCTCATGAATGGCTTAGTGTCTTCCTGGATGTAATGAGTGAGTTCTTGGTCTGTGTGCCTGTGCAATCTGGTTGTTATAATAAAAAGAACGGGGCATCACCTCCAACTTGCTCATGCTTCCTCTCTCGCCATGTAATCACTGCACATGCTGGCTCCCCTTCCTCTTTCACCATGAGTGGAAACAGCCTGAAGCCCTCACCAGAGGCAATTGCTGGCACCATGTTTCTTGTACAGCTTGCAGAACAATGAGCCAAATTAACCTCTTTATTTTCTGAATTACAGAGCCTCGGGGATTCCTGTATAGCAACACAAACAGACTAAGACATACTTAAAAATTTTATAACAGAAAGCATGATTTCTGTGGCTAACTTACATTTACATAAGCATATGTATATATACATTATATAATCATGAGTTTGTATCCACACAGGTGTTTTCCCTAGTAATGCCAGTCGTATTCTGAATTTTCAACAAATTCAGACTTACGTAGTCCTAAAAAATAATAATAGAATTTATCAAATATGTATGCTCTAAAGAAAGATATATGAGTAAGAAATTGCTTTTGATCTTAGACTCATATTAGAATTAGAAGAAGAAAGGAAAAATAGCATTGCAGTGCTGTTGGCTGGCTACTCGGAGAGGCCTTCCAGAGACAATCTTGATAGTCATAATTTAGGGGTCCTCAGTTTCACAGGTAATGATTTAATTTTCTCAGTACAACCAGAGATCACAGCAGGATATACTCAATTGGAATGATTCTGGCTAGCTAAACTCTCCAGACATCAATGCATAAACCAACTTATAAATAGAATTCCTACTTGTCAATTTATAATGAAAAATAGGAGTGGCAAACAAACCAAACATCCTTTATCACTGTGGTCTTTCCCAGTCAGTAAACCAAAATGAAAAATAAAAAATAGCCAAAATACTAATTTTTACTCATAATTTCAGGATCCAGGGTAATTATACAGAAGACATCAATAACGAGTGCCATCTAGTTATCCTACTCTGGAGAATCTATCTCAATCACAGAGATATAATTTCCAGATGGGTCTCTGATACTGGTGGCACTGTCACTTGTTAGTGCCAAAACCAAACCAACAATTCATTTCAAAATTGTCTTAAAAATTCTTACTGACCTCTTAGGGTTTGTGAATGTAGCCTTTTATGAGACAGAGTAACAAGAGCATCAGCAAAGAGTTTGCTGCCATTTCTTAATGCAATAGCATGGCAAATGTCAATTAAGGTCCTCTTTTCTCATAAATCTGGACTCAGTCTTCAACTCATTCTCAGACCAGGTAATCACTACACGTTGATTATAATTGACATTTTAAATGAAATTTGTTTATTTCAGAGATAGAATTAAGTTTCAGTCATGTGATATATTCAAACACTCAAGATCCAATGTCATAAAATTCATCCTGCTTTGTTATGCTGTTTCTGTGATTTTAGACCCAACATTTAGAGAATATTGATTCAGGTTGGTTGCTTGTACTGATGATTGGTCCCACCCTCTATATTTAATTTCCTATAATTTCATTCTGAATGAAGGCCTTATCTTCACATTTTAACGGCAGCTTGTTGTCGCTTTCTATATAAGAAACTGCATTCAGTTTCATCTGCTATCTTATAATGTGGCTAACTTACATTTCCCTCCACATTGATCTTACTCTATACAGTCCTTTTAAGGAACATTGCAGTTAGTAACATGCAAAGAAACAGTTGAATTTCACATAATAGTGTTGGTTGGGAAAGTATTTCTTAAGAAAATGCAAGTGAAATTAATAATATTTGCCATAACAAAATCCAAGGATTCTGGGCTTCCTGATGCAATGGTGTGTGGCCAAATAAGCTGATTTTACACATGTCATAGAGTGAAGTGACTAAACCTGGATTACTCTTTTCAACACTGATGACGATAAAGTGTAAAATGAAAACTATTTAAAGTGTAAGAAATATCTGCTCTTTGGTATGTAATTTCTTAATTTGGAGTAAATTCTAAGTCCAGGTTTTGTTCTTTAATGCAAAAATAAAACAAATACACTCAGTTGTTCAAGAAAATCTGAAAATAGGAAGTTACTTCAATGCAAATAATATTTTCTTTGATAATACATATTTGACTAAGACAAATCCATTTTAAAATTTAAAAATGATCTCTGTAAGTTTTTATGTTCCTTGGAAGAAAAGTGTTATGTGTTTTCCTTTCCCTAGAAGTAATTGAAATATTTTTGTGCAGTTATCTGTGTTATTTTGGCAGCAGCTATTTGCAAAAGACAGAGGGCTGAAGTGGAGAAAACAGCAGCATGGTATTGTGGGAGAGGGTGTGCCTAGAACCTGAACCTGGCTTCTTTCTTCGTCTTTTATTTCAAGACAGACTCTCGCTCTGTGGCCTAGGCTGGAGTGCAGTGGTCTGATTTTAGCTCACTGAAACCTCTGGCCTCCCGGGTTCAGGCAATTCTCCTGCCTCAGCCTCCCAAGTAGCTGGGATTACAGGTCAGCACCACCAGGCCCGGCTAATTTTTGTATTTTTAGTAGAGACAGGTGCACCATATTGGCCAGGCTGGTCTCAAACTCCTGACCTCAAGGGATCCGCCTGCCTCATCCTCCCAAAGTGTTGGGGTTACAGGCGTGAGCCACTGCGCCTGGCCCGGCTTATTTCCATTCATAAGCTAGGCCTATGAGTTCCTACATCGGGATTTTATTTATTTAAACTTGCTAACAGTTACTGAAAATTTATGTCCAGCACAAAATGTTTATATATATGTATAATATATATGTTATATATATAAATATGTGTGTATATATATTTATATAACATATATAAATATGTGTGTATATATATCTTCTTCAATTTCTATATGAAATGAACAATAATTATTCCCACTCTACAGATGAGAAAACAGAGGTTCATAGCTAGTGAATGGTGGAACTGAGATTCAAACGTTAGTATCTCTTATTTCACAACCCACGTTCTTATATTCTTTACTACCTTCCACTTAAAAACCTAGAACTAGGAAAATATACTCCTTTCAGAATATTGTTTTCTTATATCTGTGGAAGCAGTAGATAGTTTTCTGTGATAGGAGTAGAAAATGCAGCTATATATTTTACTAAGAAGAATTCCAGCACAGCATAGAAATAATGCGTAGTCTGGTGAAGATGTTGACCCGGAAAAACGGAGAAATGTTTTTCAGGTAGGCATACAGTCTGGAGAATGGGTGCTCAATTGAGGGTATTCTTAGAGGAGATAAATTGTCCTAGATTTAGGCAGATAAAACACTTACAAAAGTAGCAGCAAATTCTTCTCCATGTTGTACTTCTATTAAACAAAGAAAACTTCCTTAAACACTTAAAGGCTAGGTTCCGTGTGGGGCAAAAAAGAGGAAAGGAACTCATTTCATACTTGGGATAAATTAGGGAAAACCATACCTTCTGAAGTCACAGTAGTAGGAGCAAGGAAAGGCAGCTTTGCCTGGCAGAATGCTACCTCAGGGGAGTCAGCCACAGAGTGGGAGAAGCAGGCAGCACTACCGTGAGTCCTGCGGCAGATCCCAGGGGATTCATACTTGAACATGGAAGCCTCACCTTGAATAACCAGATGCTCGAGGCACACAATAATTAATGAAACAGCTGAGGTTACTTTGAGGACTAATTTCCACTTATCATTCTGGTACAGGCTCAAGCTATTACAAGGAATGGTGATTTTTTTTGTTTGTTTGTTTTTTTCAGGAACGATTATCGAATTCCGGGCATTGCATTACATCAGGAAGGCAATGTTAACTAAGTTCTAAGTAGTAATGAGACGCTGTGAGTCTATTACGAACTGAATACTCCCACAGCTCAAAGGAGGACAGAAAGTGGTGTGAAAAGCCTAACTTTGAACCAAACATAAATATATGTTTGTGTTCTTTGTATCATGTCACTACATTTCACTTATCAGTCTCATGTATAGGCAGCCATTCCATTTTTCCATTCATTTTGTCATTTTTCCCTTAATGGTTTTCACGATGGCTTCTTTTTAGCTTTATCTTCAGTTGATATAGCATAATTAACTGCCACAGAGTAAAAATATCTTCTCTAACAAAAAGGAAGACCCAAAGGAACAAAGATGCCATTTTCATTAATTATCTAAATAAAATGACATAAAGATACAAAGAAAAGTTATTTATCTCCTTAAAAAGTTTTCATTTAGTTAATTATAATTTCATATTGCTCTGTTAATTGATTTCTTGAAGCTTTCCCTAGTACTCTAGGTCTTTTTTTTCTTCTGTATTCAAACATTCACAATTATATGAGCTCCATCATTTTAAAATGCATTAAAAAAGAAAACAGTTAAGGTAATATGCATTAATTCAGAATAAAATAGCCATATGTCCCTGAAAACCAACAAAGCTATTCACTATTCAATTCAACAACGGAATCTACTACTTTAAGGCTCATTGATTTATCCTGACTCTTGGAAAAGAGTGTATACCTCTGCGCATCTAGAAATAACTGAACTGTCATTCTTGCCCCTCTGAGTGCAAACAGCTGATCACTGTTTACCACACAATCACTCTCAACTACTCAGTTGTTTCCCTCATTTTCTTTACAATTTCCTTCTGCCTTCTTTATTCTTGGCATTTATCAAAAACATTTCTTTTGAGGGTGAAGAGATTTATTTATTTATTTCCTAAACAGGAAAGAATCTTTAGTTTTGGCATGTGCATAAGTCAAATATTTTTCACAATGCTGTATTGTCAGGACAAATGTTTTGCCTCTCATCCTGTTGTAAAAGACTGGCCAGGGTGGGGCCTACTGACATTCCTTTGTATTAAAACCTCCCTTCCATAATTCACAAACAAACAGTTTTGATGTCATATTTTGCCAGGCAAACCAGAGCCAATTATTAAAATAGTTGATTCTTCCCTTAAACACTAGTTTGCTGTCCCAGAATGATTATTATTAAAGAATGTGAGCTTCTCAAATTTTTTACAAGATGTATGATGGCTAATAACAATAAGCTGTAAATAGAGTTTGGTATTTGGGTAGGTTCTAAATAAACAGAAATATAACAAATCTCTGTTGTTATTTTCTTGGTTTTTGTTTGTTTGTTTGTTTTGATTTCGGTATACTGGTCCCTTGGCTCCATGAGAGAAGACATTCATTAATTAATATCTGTGGATAGAATATTAATATTTATTAACCTATATAAAAACATTTTGTTTGTTTCTTTTTTCGCATGTAAATGATGATGAGTTACATGCAAAAAAAAAAATACTTTCCCAAAAGCTGGCGAAATAGTATAATTTAATATTTTTATTACATTATCATAAAATTGCAACTTAATATGTGACTACAGACAGGGGTGTCTCTGTGTGTGTATCAGAGTGTGTGTGTGTGTGTGTGTGTTTATGACATACACAAAATCAATGAATTGGTAATCATTATTTAATAACAACTTCTAAAAAACTTACAGGAGAGACATAGAAATGAAAGTAGAAATGTCTGGGCATATTTGATGTTAATATTTCAACCGAATGTTTTGTGAATGAAAATGAAAAATAAATGTCTACATTTTTTTTCTCACATTTCTCTCCTTAGGGAATATACAACCTCTGCCAGAAGAGTTCAAAACCAATAAAAAAAGGAAGCAAACCCCATTTAATATATATTTTTAGCTAGGACTTGGCAAACTCAGATGCCAGGAGTAGTTCTACAGTTCTGAATACTAAATGTTCAACAGATGGCTCTCCTTCGATTTTATCCAATCTGGAAATGCCCCAACAGGAAACAAAGATGGTCTTCAGCCTGTCCCCTTTATAATAAAATATACTTCCCACACATGCTATAAATAGGAAGGTAAGAATTACAATCTGGTTCTATAAAATAATGAAAGTTAAAGGACTGAACCAATATTATTTATGCAAATAAATATCTCCCCAAACAAGTTTTCATATCCATTTGCAAGTGAAGTATCAAGAGAATAAAAGACGAAAAAAAAAACGAACTCAAAGATGTCTTTAAATTCCTACTTTTAGGGTGACAACTCACAACTATCTAGTGCCTGTACAATTTGAAAATTTATATCCATACCCCCACCCCTACTTCCAACTCTCAAAAAAAGCTACTTGGTTAAACAATAAAACCACAGAAATCTGACAATTTCCACAGCATGAGGATTTCTCCACTGTAAGACTGAAGATGAATCACAATGAAGCTTAAAGAATAGTCATAAATTAGCTAACCGAAATACTAGACATTTCATATTAATAGAAGTGTAGCATGTGTTTACTGTTTTCATTATAAACACAAATACATTTGGGGATAGTATCTGAGTGGAGTCAAAAGTAGCTCTTTTCAAATAGTCAAGTTTTTTAGCTAAAAAAGTTGATCTCATAGAAGTAAAAAGTAGAACAGAGGATACTAAAGGTTGGGAAGGGAAGAGGGAGGGGAGGAATGCGGAGAGATTTCTTCAAGGATGCAAAATTCTAGCTAGATAGGAGGAATGCATTCTAGTGATCTGTTCCACCGTAAAATGACTATAGTTAACAATAATATATTATATATTTTCTAATAGCTAGAAGGATGATATTGAATGTTCCCAACACAAAGAAATAATGAATGTATAAGATGACGGATATGCTAATTATCCTGATCTGATCACTATTATATGTATTGAAACCACTATGTGCCCCAAAAATATGTACAATGATTATGTCAATTTGAAAACTAAAAATTTAAAATTTAAAAACAAAACAAATAGTCAAGCTAACAACAGTTAAAGGACAGCTAGTAAGTAACATAGCAAACATCCAATAAGCGGTAACTATTATTCTTGTTTTATTGTTAGTTGTAATCTGCTAGGCATCATATAATCTTGTGTCTGATAAAAAAATATGCAAATTTTATATTTCAGCACTTTAAAATTTTAGCCAGTGTGGGACAGAAAAAGCAAAACTGAAGTAGAGGTTAGAGGTTATCCTAATTGCATTTTTAAAAATCCTTTTCTTTCTGACCTTGGACAAATCCCAAACTTTCTGTTTCGGTTCTTTCATGCATAAAACAATAGTCCTTCCTACTCAGAGAGTTGTTCTTAGTATTGCATAACATGTTTATGAAAATACTTTACATATTAGATATTAATATTCCCTCCAACTGGAGTAAATATTCTTAATTATAGTTTTCTTATGGCACACATCCTATTTTTGTTAATTCACTCAAGAAACATTTATTTACCATTTATTGTGCCTGCTAGCATTCCAAGTACTGGGAATACAATAACAGATAAAATTGATACGATTTCTGCCCTTGCAAAGCATATAATCCATGAACAATATAATTCATGGCAGATAAAGATAGAAAAGCAGGCAATTACAAAGCAGTAAGATTTTAGATGGTGAAGTATACAGAGTGGGAACGGTTCAGTGTGTCTTTTTAAGAAAGGCTGAAAAAAACTTGGTACCTATCTGAAAATGGAAAGATGAGACTAATGGAAGGAAAACTGGGATGGGGGAGTGCACCACAAACACAACCACTGTGTTTAAGGAAGTGAAACTCTTGCATGGCTGGTTCTAAAGTATATAAAACAAGGATTGAGAAATGATCAGACATAAGTAGGGGACCAACTAAACAGAGGTCTGCAGCCACATTAAAAAGCCTGAACTTTGATTTATGAACAATGAATTTTAAGCAGGCAAGAGACATGGCCAGATTTTCATTTTTAAAAGTCATTCTAAAAGCAATCACACGTAATGGTTTCAATAGGGAAGAACGTGTTAAGAATGGACTAAGAATGGGTACCTTGAGGAGACTGAGGCAATAATGCCAGTACTTGAGAGTGGTATGTACTTGAGAAAAAGGTAGAAAACATGGCAATGAGAATGGATAAAGGTGATAAATGTAACATGTTTTGATGGTAGAATTTTAAAAACGTGGCATTTTATTTGCCTGTGAGTTAATAACGGGCATAAAGGAATGGAAAGAATTGGTAACTAGTCTAATAGACAAGATGACTCTAAGGTATCTGTCTCGAACTTCCAGGTGGTTGCTATTGTCATTCACTGTGCTAGAGAAGACAAGAGGAAATATGGGTTTTGGAAAATTGTTCGTTCAGATTTCAACATGTTAAGTTTGAAATGTTTGGAGCACTGCAACATGAAACACAGGATAGAGATATGGAATGGTGATAAAGATTTGGGAATCATCAGCATACAGTGGAAATTAGTCATAGGAATTTTGATAATCCAATAAAAGTGTAGGAAGCAGCAGAAGAAAGTGTGAAGGACATCATTATGATGTCCAATATGTAAAAATGGATAAATTCCACAAAAATGACTGACATGAAATGACCTGACATATTGGTATATAATGGGAAAAGTGCAATGTTATAAAAGCCAAAATATAAGGAAATGTTCAATAACATCAAGTGCTAGGAAAAGGTCAAGCAAAATCAGAATTGAGAAAGGTCCCAGGAAGAAGACAAGAGTGAAGTTTAAGGTGGAGAAGGCCGACTGAATTCAGAGATGAGAAAATAAAGTCAGGAGTATAAACTTTTTCATAAGAAGCCTGTCTATAAAGAGAAAAGTTTAGCTGCAGTAGCTGGAGGAATACTTAGAATTGAAGAAAATAATTGTATTGTGCTCTCTCTCTCTCTCTCTCTCTCTGTGTATGTGTGTGTGTGTGTGTGCTTAAAATAGGAAAATCCTTAATTTTTTTTTTTTTTTTTTTAAGATACAGTCTCACCCTGGAGCCCAGGCTGGAGTGCACTGGTGTGATCTCACTGCAACCCCTGCCTCCCAGGTTCAAGCGATTCTCATGCCTCAGGCTCCAGAGTAGCTGAGATTACAGGCGTGTGACACCATGCCCAGCTAATTTTTGTATTTTTAGTAGAGATGGGATTTTGCCATGTTGGCCAGGCTGGTCTGGAACTCCTGACTTCAGGTGATCCGCCCACCTCAGCCTCCCAAAATGCTGGGAGTATAGGCATGAGCTACCGCATCAGGCCCCTTAACATATTTAAATGCTTATTGTAAATTCATGAGAATTAGAAATTAAATATAATTGCTTGAGAGAGGGGGATAGTTTCTCGAGAAGGCAAAAAGGGATGAAATCCTTTGCACATTGGAGGGATGTGACTTAGAAAGGAACAGAACACCTCCTTAACTGTAGCAGAAAGAGCCAGAAACAGAGATGGAGACAGAGAGACAAAGGCAGAGTGGAAAAAAATGAGTGCAGAAGCAAAAATCTTTGTATAAATTGGTGGCAAGAACTTAAGAAAATTTTATTTTAGCGGCTTGTGTTAATCTAAAAGTCACTGCTGAATTTTTGAGTAGAAGAGGGAGTTAGTTTGCAAGTGGAGAAAAGTTGAATTTTAAAACATCTCCCAAGAAGAAATGGAGAGAGAATTACTGAGAAACATGAAATATTTCCTATGTACTGAGAATCCAGTGGAGATTGAAAGGATGGAGAAAATAAACTTATAGTGAAATCCATCTTTTTGTTTATTTGGCCTTCTTTGGCAGTGTACAGAATTTGTGGTGTAGGAGTAAAGAAAATAAACAGTTGAATTGATACAAATATTGACAAGCAACTGTAACAGAGAGACAAAAGGGAACTGGAATTGAAAGTATTCCCTAGAGCCTACTTGAAGTGATGAACAGAGAAATACAACGTGATAGGGAGACAAGTGCTAGTAGAAAAGGTCTGTCAGAGGGCAGTAAAGTTTACTGGCACTGGATTGCCCTAGACATGAGTCCAAATGCCTCCTTTTCGTTTCTTAAATGTTTAACCTGGGCTGAGTCATTTAAAGAGAGCAAATGGGTTTAACCTCTTCAGGTAACAGTTATGCACTTATCATATAATAAATACTCAACAAATGATAACCATCATTATTGCTATTGACAAAGTCAAATATTTATAGTTAAGATAAAATGTTTAATAGATACCACACAATAGATATCTTCAAATGCAAATTAGTTAGGTTGAAATAAGCTTCCCTATTTACAAAATTATATGTGACTTTTCAAAGCAACTATACTATCTCCTTAAAATAATAAACTTATCTTTCTTTGGCACAAAGCCTTTTTTAGGAGTATGTTGGTATTTTTGTTTTCATTTTAAATTGTCTTTGAAAACATTCATTTTTTTAAAAAAACATGAATTATGTTTTCAAAAAGAAAAGATCTTACCTTCTAATAATAGATTCTGAAATGTTTAGAGATAAAAGGCAATCGATACTAGAGTCAGTCCTTTCTGTTCTTCTCTGAGCTACAAATTAACTGCTGACCTTTCCAGGTCCATTCTCTCTTCTTCTCATTCTTGTACCCCCAGAAGGTTGATCCTTAAAGTCATGCATTAACCTGGCCCTCCTTTGCCTGCTGCCTTCCATGTGGCTCCAGCCAGTGAGAGGCACTGGCAGGAGATGAGAGGGCAAGAGCTATCACATCAGATACATCCATTTCTCGAAGGCAGGACCTGCCCTGGCTTAAGCTTCATTTCAGGAAATAGGACGGGGACCTTATAACCCTGAAGTCAGCATATGACTGACTGTGTCCATTTAGATCTCTGTATATTGCTTGGAATTCGATTCCCTATCATGCTCCAACGATGTTCTGGAAATCTTTTTGTTAACTTTACTACTCCCCCAGGACAGAATCTGCCTTCTTTTAAACAGTCACCTGTAACTAACCCCACTTTATACCATGATCTGCAACTGTATTGTGTGTAAGTTCACCCAAGGGCACTAGCACATTTCCTGGCCCAGTGGAAAAGTAAGAGTTCTATATGCTGCTCTCATTTTCTGGATGGAGTAATATTAAAGTAAAATAATACAGGGCATTTTCAAGGGTGGAGAACTGTCCAGTTAAGCTACAGCATAGATAGGGATATGGAAATAGCAGGTAGAAAGATTAGGACTCTAAGTGGGAGCCAAAACATTGGGGGCATATCTGAATTATACCGTTACATATTTAAACATAAATGTTGTATATTAAATTCTAAATATACAAAATACAGCATGTTCAAAATGAATTGGTCATTTTTGTAACCGACATCGTGTGTGTGTGTGCACGCGTGTGTGTGTGTGCGCACACGTGGGAGTGTAAGACAATATAAATAATTGAAGCCTTCATTCAAAAAACTTCTGAAAGAATTTCTAAAATCTAGAATTCCACTGGGAGAATGTATCTTAGAGGCAGAGATACGTAACCCTAGCATTTTAATAAATTTCCATTTCAATAGCTCTCAAGTACCTAAGTGATTTTGGTAGCTAGATCCAGGGAGCATGAAGAGATTTCAATACAAAGTTTCAATAAAAGACAAGGGAGTTCTGAGTGTAGTGGGAAAAGGATAGTCAAAGGAAGAAGAGTGGTTGCCTGTGCAGGTGGATTTCTATTATGTGATCAAATATTGTTATTATTTATTTAGAGACGGAGTCTCGCTGCAACACCCAGGCTGGAATGCAATGGCACAATCTCGGCTCACTGCAACCTCGGCTTCCTGGATTCAAACGATTCTCCCGCCTCAGCCTCCCGAGTAGCTGGGACTACAGGCCAGTGCCACCAGGGCCGGCTAATTTTTTTTTTTTTTTTTGAGACGAAGTCTTGCTCTTGTTCCCCTGGCTGGAGTGCAATGGCACGATCTTGTCTCACCCCCTGCAACCTCTGCCTCCCGGGTTCAAGTGATTTTCCTGCCTCAGCCTCCCGAGTAGCTCGGATTACAGGCACCTGCCACCATACCCCACTAATTTTTATATTTTTAGTAGAGACGGGGCTTCACCATGTTGGCCAGGCTGGTCTCGGACTCCTGACCTCAAGTGATCTGCCGGCCTCAGCCGCCCAAAGTGCTGGGATTACAGGCATGAGCCACCGCACCTGGACTGATCACATCTTGAATTTCATGATGGGCACCAAACTGACAGCTGCCAAAAATATCAATAATTATAACTATATTTTTATCCTTTACCCTTTAGCAAACTGTAAACTCAAGGGCCAGGACTCAACATCTTTAAGATTATAACTATTCTTGGTTAAGGCTCAATAAGCACTTGCTAAATGAGATACAGGGTCTGAAAATCGTCTACCTGGACTCTTAGCCTTTAATGAGTTTCTTGCATATCCATTACCCCACCTTATTCACTGAAAAGGTCTGCATCAATTATGCTATTCCATTATAAGTTTCACGTTAATACCTAAGAAAATAAGCCAATCATCCTTTTAATTATTATGATTTGCTAATAGATATGGAGCAGAAATCGTTTCACAGATGATTTCAGGGAAACCAGAAAAAGTACCTCAAATACTTGAAGTTACAAATAATAAGAATAATTAGTAAAGCCTCACCATATCTTCAGCAGAATTTCATTCTAGGACTTATAGATGTTATATGCTCTCTAAATTAAACACACATACACACACACAAACATATATATATACACATATGCATATATAATTCCATGAGACTTACCATGAAAGGACCTTTTAAGAAAGAAATTAGTTTCCTATTCTATCCTGAGTTTTGGTTTCCTCTTATATAAAGTAGGCAAAAGGAGTTATCAGGATTCATTGAAATAACATTTATAAAATACCTGGCACATGATTATTTCAAAAATTAAATGCAATTTGTTCTTGACCCTGACACCCATCAGCCTCAGCAACTTACCTGGGCTGTACTGCTGCAAGGCTTCACAGACAGCCCCCATTACTTTAGTCAAGCCCAAATTTCTTCCTCATCCGTTACCTATCTCAGCATAATTCTTCATGAAAACACACGTGCTCTCCCTGCTGATCGTGTCCGGCTAATCTCCCAAACTCCAATCCCTTCTACAAAATAACAACTGCTTTCCTTCCTAGGCATGGTTAGGTACTTCTGCCTTTGGATACCTAGTTTTACCATCCTGACTAAACCATTATATAAACTCACAAAAGCCAAACCTAGCTGACTCTCTTTTTGGACTCAGCCCACCAGCACTCAGGTGATTAAAAAGCTTTATTGCTCACACAAAGCCTGTTTGGTGGTCTCTTCACATGGACGCAACTGACAGTTCTTACATTTAGTATGACTTGCTCACCTAATCTCATTTTTTCCTTGCAAGATTATTGTGAGAAAAAACATGGCATAATATTTGCAAAAGGTTTTTGTAAATCATAAGTTACTAAACAGATAGTAATGAGTATTTTCAGTAAAGTTACTACAATACTATTCCCTACATTTCAATATCTCCCATTTTGTCATTAATCTTTTTTTTGTGGTGATTATTTCGAGAGCATTTTGGGGGGGACATGCTTTACTTTACAATGCTTCATGCTTTAGTGAATAGTCTGGAAATGTTGATGGCTGTTGTGATACCTCGGTTCTTTTGTTTTTGGCTTAAAAGAATTTAAATGAGACACACAGCAAAGGAGATGCAGCATAGAATAATTCACTGCAAAAGAAAAAGAATATTTTGAAAGTTAGGTGCAGAATAGACAGTACACCCTGAAAGAGAGGATTCAGGGTGAGCTGCCTGTAAGGATGAGGCAACATTAATTATTGCTTGAGAAACTCCCTTTATTGGAGTTTTACATGATTATTCAAGAGGAGGTGGCAAGAGGTGTTACTAGCAAGCATGTTCTGGGTGGTCTTCTGGGTGCACATGCACAGTAGCTGTACATGCTTGCTCATACGTGGCATATTTCATTAGCATCTTAAATCTCCACCCAGGGGTGTGTCTTTTACTATTACAATGAGCAAAAGGTCGGTTTGAGGAAAGGTGAAATGAAAATGCATATACTTTCTAGAAGGGAAAGTCCCTACTGAAGATAGCTTTGCTTGAATGAGCTCAATTACAATGAGAATGCTAAGGTTTATTGTGTCGGATGTATGGTCACTACAGTTGCTGCTGCCAGGAAACATGATCATTTCCTTGACTATCTCTCCTGCCTCAGTAAGTCATGTGTTACAAGCTAGATTGTGTTCTCTCAAAATTTGTATGTTGAAGTCCTAATCCTAGTTCCTCAAAATACAATCACATTTCGAGAAAAGATCTTTTAGGAGGTGATTAAGTTAAAACGAGATTGTAAGAAGGAATCTGAATCCAATCTGCCTGGTGTACTTATAAGAAGAAACAGAAAGCCTGAGTAGACCAATAACAACAACAAAAAAAGAAACCGTAGCAGTAAACAGCTTGCAACAAAGAAAAGTCCAGAATCAGAAAGCTGCATGGCTGAATTCTGCCAAACATTTAAAGAACTAGAATCAATCCTTCTCAAACTCTTCCAAAGAACTGAAGAGGTGGGAATACTAACTCATTTTACAAGGCCATCATTACCACGATACCAAAGCCAGAAAAATACGCTACATGAAAAGAAAACTACAGGCCAATATTACTAATGAATAAAGGTACAAAAATCCTCAACAGAATACTAGCAAATTATTTTCAACTGTAAATTAAAAAGATCTTTCACCACAATTAAGTGGGATTTATCCCTGGAATACAAGGATGGTTCAACTTACCCAAATCAATAACTGTGATTCACTACATTAATGGAATAAAGGACAAAAACTATATGATCATCTCAATAGTTACAGAAAAAGCATTTGACAAAATTCAACATCCTATCATGAGAAAAATTCTCAACAAATTAGGCATAGAAGGAAAATTTCCTCACAGGCCATTTATGAAAAGCCCGCAGCTAACATCATAATCAATAGTGAATATTTGAAAATTTTTCTTCTAAGATTCAGTGCAAGACAAGGATGCCCATTCTCACCTCTTCTCTTCAACATATAACCCATAGTCTGTGGGTTTTGGGGTACACACTGTGAAAAAGTACCTACCTGCAACCACTGCACATTGAGTTCTTGTTGTTTCAAAAAGTTCTAGGAAGAAGCTCAGCTCCAGAACAACAAAAAACAGTCACATCCAGAGATGCCTGGTTTGGAGACAAACTTTGGCAAATTCTCACCACCAAACATGCTAAAAACCCCACCCAGGGAGGAGTTTATTGTCCATTTTTATACATGTGACATATGAAAAAGCATGATCAGCAACTGTGCCTGTGCTGCCGCTACTCCAACTCTAAATGCAATGACTCTGATAACCAGCCGCATGAAAGGCTCTTTTCACCTCTCTTCGGAGAGGCACTGCTTTGAGAACTATCCCCAACATTTTCTTTACTTGTTGCAAATAATAAAACCCCTTGTTAAATCCACCTAGGTTGTGGTCATTAGACTGTCACCCAAGCGATCAAACAAACCCTGTCTTTGGCTGGTTGGTGCCCTGGGGGATTGACAGACATATCCCTTGTGGTCACTGGTAATCTAGATCTGGCTAACAAACAGTGAAATTAACTGTGAAGATAATTTTTTTTTTCCAAAAAGATGGGTTTAAGGTCTTTAGGTATGTGTGGTGGGCGAGACATTTCCCAAAACCAGAAGGGACCCAAGTATGCCCAGAAACCCTCAACCTTGACAGGCTGGGAAAATTTTAACTTAGGAGAAGAGGCTCTTACTACCTGGGTACATTCTGGGTATGTTTTCAGATATGTTTTTAAAAGAAGGGGCAGCTACTGTGCCCGATGCCTGGGTAGGTAGGCAGCACAGTTGGAGTTTGTGGGGAGCATGCAGGGCTGCATTAGGGCCCCACCAGCTTACCCTCACACATCTGCTTACTTTTCTTTTACACATCAGAGAAGTAATGATCGCATATCAGTATAGCCAATACCTTTTTACTTAAACCCCTTGGGACCTATGATCAGCCCTGAATGAGGACCCAAAGGTATCAGGAACCCAACCTCTCTCCTGGAGAAAGGCCCATTAGGGTGCATTCACTAACGCTGGAAGATCTTTGGGTATTCCCCAATGACTGAAAAGCAGATGATTTTCTTCTGCAATATAGCCTGGCTGGAGTGGGCCCTAGCAAGGAACCATGGTGGAATATCAGGTCATTTAATTACCATATCATTCTACAGCTAGATCTTTTCTGTAACGGATAGGAGAAATGGGATGTGATACCCTATGTCCAGTGTTTTATGTCCCTGTACCAGAAAAGGACCCTATAGATATAGTGCAGGCTTTGCACTCTCTAGGTGGGACCACCCAGATCTCCCACTAAACTGCCGGAGAAGGTGCTCCCAATCCTAGAGAGCCCCCCAGATGAGGAGGACTTCCTCTGCTCCATAAACCTCAGGAACCAAGAGGACAGAGAGAGGACGGCTGTCATCCCAACCACCTGGGCCTTCCCCACCTCTACAAGAGTAGTCACTTCCACAGCCAAAGCACCAGGGGCTTCCTATTCCCACTCCCAGCATCAATCCTCCTCTCCCAGTTAGTGCAACCCTGAGTGGGAACTCTCAGAAGCTAGGAGGCAGATGCTTCTCTTTTGACAGTTTCTGAATGGGAATGGACATTTAATCTGAGTGCATGTGTCTTTTCTGCTCTTAACCATTAAGGCAACCTCAGTCTCCCAAACCCCACTGAGGTAAGCTTGACCTGTACAAGCCAAGAGACTGGGTATACATCAAGAACTGAAAGACTGGCCTCACCCTGGCCCAGCTCAGCCTGCATGGACAAGGCCTGGCCAAATGCTTCTAGGTATTCATTCTTCCCTTAAACTCCAGAGGGTAACACCTTGGATTCATCACTCAAGAGAGAAAAAAGCCCAGGAGCCCCTAGAGGACCCCTCCCCAGCACACACTTGTGAACCTGTCAGAGATATCAAATTGGTTTTCAGAAGAAAAGGCTCATATAACTAAAATGTGCCCTTGCCATTCTCTCGACATACTAGGCATCTTTCTCACCCTTGTAGGAACCCCTATGCTTATCGCCCTCTTTCACTCTGTTAGGTCCTCAATTGATAGTAAAGCCCTCCATATGACACCTTAAAATGAACCCTGTCTTTTCCTTATGCTTCTTGGGCCTCTTAGTTCCCGTGGCCAGTGGTCTCTGGGAGGCCAGTGCAATAGTAAACTTCTCCCATGTTATAGCTGGTAGAGATAATCTGTCTGAATGTTGAATATGCCATGCGTATCCCCAGACTCAGATGGGGTGGCCTGTTGCTTACCCTTTGCCGGGGAACATTAACAACATGGTGGAAAGAAGGGGATCCAAAATACTGCCTGAACCTATCTCAGCATAAAGGGGCCCTTCCCTGTCTGTGGGTTGTGTGGACCTCACCCCTAAGGGCAATGTCACCATGAAAGTAGATCTCATTTATTTAAATTGTTCAGAAAAAGGAGGAAAGCACCAAATGCATTCAGAACAAGAAGGTAACGGAGGCAAGTCTGATGTCTACCCTCCTTGCCTTTGACCTCACTAAACTTTGCATTCTAAACACCACCCATTGGTGTGCCCTCACAGACAGCTATGGGGACTCGATAGACCCTAACACCAAACGTCACAATCAATGTAAAATTTGGTAAGAGATAAACAACCCCCTGCATATTGCAGACTATCATATAGCACTCCTCGAGCTGTGGGAAGAGCTCCATTGGAAAAATAAATCTTAACGGAGATTTTACTTTTACTTAGCGGAGATTTATGGAGAATCCTTATCTTCTCAGTGTTATGAGACTACCTCTCCCCTTTGGGGTCCCTAATTACTTGGTTGGTTAAACCATTTCCTCCCCTCCACAACTTGCAGTGGATTACTCTGTTGTACATAATGTAATATACCTAGGACGGTGCACTGTGAGCCTACAGGGGCTCATCTGGATAATAGTCCATAACGAAACCAACCACTATAATAGACCCAAAAGGACTATTGGACTAATCTTGTCAGACACCAGACTTGCTGTAGGGCTGGCTGCCCCTTGGGGGGTTTGCATGCCATGAGATCACCCTAAAAAAATTTCACCCTATCATCCAACACTTTGGCAGCTAACACAGGGAGGCTCTCGAAAATGTGCATATTTCTCCAAATTCACTAGACAGTGTAGGGTTGGACAATCAATTGGCCTTAGACTATTTACTAGCAGAACAGGGAGGGGTATATGCAGTCACCAATACCTTCTGTTGCACCTGGGTAAGCACCTCTGGGAAAACAGAGGTTAACGTAAAAGAAATATTCAGATACACAGAATGGCTGCATTCCTTCAACCAGAAGGGTAGCTCAAGCAACAAGGTTTGCAAGACAGTCAAGTCCACTATACCTCACCTCACCTGGTTTCTTCCTCTGTTGGGGATACTAGTTTCCACTGTTCCCCTGTTACTTTTTGGTCTTTGAATATTTAAAGTGATAGTAAACTTTGTGTCTTCCAGACTTCAACAGTTTCATCTCTAGCTTGTATTACAACAAAAATATCAGCCCCTTTGAACAACTCCAGGTGACCCCAAAACTTACTTGAACTCAGTAGCCCAAGAGTTTCACTCTTCTAACTTTAGGGGGACTCAATGCCCCTGGTCTACATGAAGTAGTTACAGACCAATGACCTCAAGCTCTAAGAATGAGGAGTAGAATGTCTCAGAGGGGGATTTGTAACCCATAGTCCCTGGGTTTTCTGGTACACACTGTGAAAAAGTGCCTACTTGCAACTGTTGCACCTTGAGGTCTTGTTTCAAAAAATTCCAGGAAGAAGCTCTGCCCCAGAAAACCAGTTGGATCCATACATCTCCATACATTGGAGATGAACTTTGGTGACCTCTCCTCATTAGTATACTAAAAACCTCACCCAGAGAGGTGTCTATTCACCATTTTCTTCTCATAGATGTGGAAGCATGATCAGCAACTGCTCCTGTGCTGCCTTTACTCCACCTCTGTATGCAATGACTCAGCTAATCAGCCTAATAAAAGCCCTGTTTTCATCTTTCTTTGGAGAGTCACTGCTTTGGGAACTTCCCTAGTGTTCTCTGTACTTGTTAAAAGTAATAAAATCCCCTTGTTAAACCTTTCTTGGTTGTGGTCATTAGACTGTCACCTGCCAAGCAATCAAACCCACCCGTTGTGCGGGTATCAAATATAGTACTGAAAGTACTAGCAAGAGCGATCAGATGGTAAAAAGAAACAAAGGGTATTCAAATCGGAAAATAAGTAAAATTATCCTTATTTGCAGAAGACATGATCCTATACGTAGAAAACCCTAAAGACAGCAGCAAAACCTTAAGAACGAATTAATGAGTTCAGTCAAGTTGCAGGATGCAAAATCAACATACAAAAATCAGTTGCATGTCTTTATGTCAATAAAGACTTATGCAAAAAATAAGTCAAGAAAACAATCCCATTTATGACAGCATTAGAAATAGTAAAATACTTAGGAATACATTTCATCAAGGAGTTGAAGAATCTTTACACTGAAAACTGTAAAACATTGATGAAAGAAATTGGAGAAGACACAAATACGTGGGAAGATACTCCATGCCCATGGATTCGGAAAACTAATATTGTTAAAATGTCCATACTATCCAAAGTGGTATACACATTCAATGCAATCTCTATAAAAATTCCAGTGGCATTTTTCACTTAAACAAACAAACAAAAAAACTCTAAAATTTGCAGGGAACCACAAAAGACTTCAAGTAGCCAAAGCAATATTGATAAAGAAAAACAAAGTTGGAGACATCATATGTCCTAATTTTAAATTATATTACGGGCCAGGCACGGTGGCTCACGCCTGTAATCCCAGCACTTTGGGAGGCCAAGGCAGGCGGATCACGAGGTCAGGAGATCGAGACTATCCTAGCCAACACGGTGAAACCCTACCTCTACTAAAAATGCAAAAATTAGCTGGGCGTGGTGGCACGCACCTGTAGTCCCAGCTACTCAGGAGGCTGAGGCAGGAGAATCGCTTGAACCCGGGAGGTGAAGGCTGCAGTGAACTGAGATTGCACCACTGCACTCCAACCTGGTGACATAGCGAGACTCTGTCTCAAAAACAAACAAGCAAACAAACAAACAAAAAACATTATGTTACAAAGATATAGTAAACAAAGCACTATTGTACTGCCATAAAAACCAACACATAGACTAACACAACCGAATAAAGGGCCCAGAAACAAACTCAAGCATATATGGTTAACTAATTTTCAACAAGGGCACCAATAATGCACAATGAGGAATGGATAGTTTCTCCAATGCTGTTGGGAAAACTGGATATCCACAGGCAAAAGAATGAATTTAAGAACTTTATCTTTCACCATACATAAAAAAAGCTACTCTGGAGGCTGAGGCAGGAGAATCACTTGAACCTGAGAGGTGGAGGTTGCAGTGAGCCAAGATTGCGCCACTGCACTCCAGCCTGGGCTGCAGAGCAAGACTCTGTCTCAAAAAAAAAAAAAAAAAAAAAGAAAAGAAAAGAAAAGAAAAAAAAAATATAATGAAAGAAAAGTCTCTTTATACCATCCTTAGCAATGGTTTTTTGGGTATCACACCAAAAGTTCATGCAACAAAAGCAAAAATAAACATGTAGGGATATATCAAACTAAAAGGCTTCTGCACATCAAAGGAGACAACAAAATGAAAACTCAACTTATAGATTAAGAAAAAGTATTTGTGAACCATATAGCTGATAAAGGGTTAATAACCAAAATATGTAAGAAATTCACACAACTCAGTAGAAAAAATAAAACACAAATAACTTGATTAAAAGATGTGCAAAGGGCCGGGTGAAGTGGCTCATGCCTGTAATCCCAGCACTTTGGGAGGCTGAGGTGGGCAGATCACCTGAGGTATGGAGTTTGAGACCAGTCCGACCAACATGGAGAAACCCCATCTCTACTAAAAATACAAAATTAGCCGGATGTGGTGGTGCATGCCTGTACTCCCAGCTACTCGGGAGGCTGAGGCAGGAGAATTGCTTCAACCTGGGAGGCGGAGGTTGCGGTGAGCCAAGATCGTGCCATTGCACTCCAGCCTGGGCAACAGGAGTGAGAGTCCGTCTCAAAAAATAAATAAATAAAATAAAAAATTAAAAGATGTGCAAAGGATCTGAATAGACATTTCTCCAAGGAAGACATAAAAATGGGCAACGGGTATATGAAAAGGTGCTTTCCCAATGAGAGAAATGCAAATTAAAACAACAATGAAATTTCACTTTACATCTGTCAGGAATATTATCAAAAGACAACAGATAACAAGTATTGGCAAGGGTTTCGAGAAAAGGAAACCTTTGTATACTGTTGGTGGGAATGAAAATTAGTATATTCATTATGGAAAACGGTATGGAGGTTTTTCAAAACTTTAAAAACAGGGTTTTCATTTGACCTAGCAATCCCTCTGTAGATATATACCCAAAGGAAATGAAATCAGCACCTTGTAGAGATATCTGTGCTCCCATGTTCATTGCAGCATTACTCACAATAGCACAGAAATGAAAACAACTTAAGTGTCAGGTGGATGAACCTGAAAGACATGAGACTAAGTAAAATAAATCAGACACAGAAAGGAAAAGGTTGAATGCATAAAAACAGAGTAACGAGTGGTTACCAGGGATGATGGGGGAAATGGGAAGATGTAGGTCAAAGGGTGCAAAGTTGTAGTTATGTGGGACTAATAAGTCTAGAGATCTAATGTACAACATAAAATCTATAGTCAATCATTGCATAATAAAAATTTGCTAGGAGAGTAGGTTATAGGTGCTCTTGCCACACTAAAAAATTGTATAACTATGTGAATGAATATGTTAATTTGCTTGCCAGTAGTAATCATTTCACTATGTATATGTATTTCAAAATGTCATGCTGTACTCTCTCTCTCGCGCACGCGCTCTCTCTCTCTCTCTCTCTCTCTATATATATATATATGGCAGTAGTAATTACAACACACAAACATCAGAGTGCTTGCGTGCGCAGAGGTACAACCATGTGAAGAGTCATCAGGAGGGTGACCATCTGCAAGCGAAGGAGAGAGGCCTCAGAAGAAAGCAACCCTGCCAGCCCCTTGATCTTGGACTTCCAGCTCCAGAATGGCGAGAAAATAAATTTCTGATGTTGAAGCCATCCAGTCTGTGGTATTTTATCATGGCAGCTCCAGCAAACTACTATACCATGCCTAAATGCAGAGAAAACTTTAGGGTTATTTAAAACTCTTAGTGCTGTCTCTGATGTCTGGTTGTTTTTTTTAAAGTATGTTGCTTTCACCCCCAAATAACTAATTCTGCTTCTCCCCTATGCCTTCAGATTTAAAGCATGATTATTATCCAGTGCCTTCTAATGGGCTTCAGAATGTGGGTTTCCTTACCCTTAAAAATAAGAGATTGGACCAGATGAGTTCTTGGACTGCTTACATAGGATTCCATTCTTGAATCCTTTGGGTTTGAACTGAGGACTCAGTTGTTTGGTTGATCATTGATCTGCATACCTGGGCAGTTTATGAGAAAGTTTTCACCAGAATATAGGAAAATTAGAATAATATAAGGATATCAGAGTATGATTTTCAAAAAGCTGGAATTACCTATTCGAAGCACTCTTCATTCTGTGTTACTATCCTTCACTTTTATTTTGATTTTCTGGTGGTAAAATATGTCCTTCCTTTAAATGGAAGTGATAGTGGGTTTTGTTTTAACATTATACTTTGCAAAATAGAAAGTTTGTAACCTCCAATGAGACAGCATACATCTATTTGCATATATATCACTCTTCCATTTGATTTAGGAGTCCTGAATCTTGAACTAGAAGCCTGGCTTGGCCTTCTATCCCAAGTGGCCTTGGATTTCATTCTTTCTCACTCAAATGAATTTGCATTACTGATTGAATCTCATAAAGGGAATATAGACACCTTCATGGATTTTGAAGTACCTTCATTTTCCCTTTGTTTCAAAGAAGACTCCTCTCCACATACATATTAAAATGAAGTTATAAATATTCAGACTCTAAAAATAATAAAAGTCAAATAATTTTGAAGGTATTGAGTGTGTATATCTACAGTAACACATCAATTTACTCAATTTTCAGTTAATTGGGTTATCATTTATATAATGTTTATTGGCTTTAAAATGCATGGATTTGCTATAAGTATTCTGCCAAATAAATGGAAATTTGAGGTATTGATATTTTTTAATGTGCTTAATATTATCCAGCTATTTGCTGCGTTGGTTGCATTTACTTTTCTTTCTTTTGTGCCTTATATATATTTTCACCACATTGCATTTTTTTCTAAAAAGATTACTCTGAATATATGATTATAAAGTTATTAGGTAAAAACTAAAAGTCATCAGTTTCTATGTTTTCCCAATCATTTTGAAGAAATATTTCATCATATTTAACACAACATTTCAAATTTGGCTATGTTTTTATCAGTCTGATATTTTGCTTGCTATTACTATACTCAAGATGGAAGCTTTCTCACCAGTTTTGACAATAGGTATTATTTTATTGTACTTATCCTGAATTACCTCAAAATAAATGCATCAAAAACTACCATATTAGTGTATTGAACACTGTCAGTAAAATCTCATTCCGTAGGAGCACTTAGAACTAGAAATGCTTGATAGTTTTTGTTTTGAATTGAATATATGCATCCTTGATGCAAAAGCAATTAGTAAAGCTTTTGATAATAGTCAATAATTTGATCATACTAACACAATTTTCTATCCTTGCAAAAGCAGCCTCTTTTCTTTCCCTTACGAATAGCTGAAGATATTAATGTCTCTGTTTATCATCTTGGTAATGATATAAATATCTAGTGAGGATGTCTTCCTTCATTTTTATATACCTTATTTTAATATATTTTATACATACTATTAGATTTCCTAACTTATTAAAAAATGCTTATCTGGGTTGTATCAAATTATTTATTTATTTATGTGTTTAATTTATTTATTTTTATTTTTTGAGATGGCGTCTTGCTCTGTCATCCAGGCTGAAGTGCAGTGGCACGATCTCAGCTCACTGAAACCTCTGCCTCCCGGGTTCAAGCAATTCTACTGCCTCAGCCTCCTGAGTAGCTGGGATTACAGGCACACACCAACATACCCGGCTACTTTTTGTATTTGTAGTAGAGGTGGGGTTTCACCATGTTGGCCAGGCTGGTCATGAACTCCGGACCTCAAGTGATTCGCACACCTCAGCCTCCCAAAGTACTGAGATTACAGGAGTGAGCCACCACACCTGGCCTGCATCAAATTTATATACACACCAAATACTGACACAAATTTCAAACAGCTTCTGCTCATTGAATTATAATAAAAAGTCACACAGCATGGTAAATGGATTGGTAATCATTTACATTCTTTTATAAACAAGGGCTAGAAGAAGAAAGAGACAAAGAGGGAGAGGAAGGAACAGGAGGAAGAGAAAGCAAATAAGTAAGGAAGGGAAGAGAAGGCAGGAAGAAGGAAGGGAAGGAGGGAGAAATGGGGAGAGAGAAAGAAAGAGAAAGCCAAAATAGATGAGTGCAAAGAGTATTTCTAGATAGCATCTAATTTACTGTAGAATGTATGTATTTAAATACATATTGCATGTCTAACATGTATGCTTTTACTTTGCATTTTTAAAAATTTGAACTATATACCTTAAAGTGTTCATAAATGTACAGATAGTAACTAAATAAAAATGAGCTTAGTAAAAGTTATGTGTTAAAGGAAAAAAATAAAAGAGGACCTACACCAAATTACATGATTATAGATGAACCACAAATAAAATCTGGACAGTCTCAAGTGTGGCTTCACCATCTTTATTTCAGGTAATCATTGCAGTGATTTCCTCTGAGTTTATTGTTTCTACTTTTAATAATATCTATGAGTCATATCTAAAGAGTAAGTATATATGTAATGACACGATACTGAATATGCTAATTTGTTAATCCAGAATTATATTATATTTATTTATTTATTTTGAGATGGAGTCTCCCTCTGGAGCCCAGGCTGGAGTGCAGGGACGCCATCTCTGCTCACTGCAAGCTCTGCCTCCCGGGTTCACGCCATTCTCCTGCCTCAGCCTCCCAAGTAGCTGGGACTACAGGTGCCCGCCACCACGCCCAGCTAATTTTTTGTATTTTTAGTAGAGATGGGGTTTCACCGTGTTAGCCAGGATGGTCTCGATCTCCTGACCTTGTGTTCCACCCGCCTCGGCCTCCCAAAGTGCTGGGATTACAGGCATGAGCCACCGCGCCGGCCCCAGAATTATATTAAATGATAGAGCACAGCTCTCCTGTTGAATGATAACCAAACAAGGACCAAATAAACTCTTTTCTTTAAAGCAAATGCAGATATACTCACTTTGTTTTGTTATTGTTATTTTAAATAAAAATGGTATATGTTTAAACAACAAACTAAAAAACAAAAGTAAATACAGATAGTTAAAAGTGAGTGATGCTAATCTGCATTGTACAAATTTCCACTGAGGGAATTTGTCCTCCAGGAGTATGTCCTCTTGATATTTTAAGTTGAAGCTTAGAGTTCATTTTCCCCCATAAACAACATGAGGAGAGTTGCCTAGTAAAGCCAAAATGGAATTATTAGTAGTTTATAGGTAAAATAGAATTTCATGGTCTCATCTAAATTTGAATTACCCAATATAACATTGCCTTCATGATATAGTATGTATGAATTCCAAGAAACAATTTAAGTCAATTTGAAGAAAACCCAACTGTACAAAATAAAGTTCCTTTGGGGAAATTTGTAGTTTGTTTTCTACACCCTTCAATGGGATTGGGGAACTAAACAGTTGCCCAAGCGTATTATCATATAAATCAAATAAAACTCAACACTTTCATCTCCATCCGCCTCTCAATAGTATATAATTTCTGAAAGACTTAAGATGGGGTTCGTTTTTCTTCCCCTTCTGGATTAGAAGGAAGACATGCCTTTCTGAGCACAGCTGGAAAATGTGCATCTTGGGGGCCCACCCCTGCCTTTCCCTTCTGTTAAGGTTCTCCCGTGGAAGCTGAAGCTTGCAGTATGCACAGCTGCTAAGGCGGAGATAACTCTTCCCACAATAAATGAACGGAGCTCTTCACTGCATAGAACACAAAGAGTTCATTGTACTGGGATGGGCAGAATTACTGCAGCTATGCTGCTGGCAGCGCAACCCATTGCCATTCACAAGCTACTCAGTGGCCACGAGCAGTACTGGTAGACAGAAACCTAGGAAAGGCCTAGACAGCTCAGAAACATTGCACGACATTTCTCAAACTGATAAGGAAATAATATTCTCATTTTATTCTCCTTTTTTTCCCCACATTAAGCAGTATGAGGCATTCAGGTGTTCTAGATAGTAAATGGTAACTAATTCTGTTTCCAAGTAAAGGTGTGGCCAACATATTTAGAGAGGAAATCCAGAAGGAAGGACATTAATACACAGTCTTAACCTTCTCTTTCTTGCGTAACATACTGCTTCATTGCACCATTTAAATAATTTTTCCTCCTCCTTCTGTTTACAAATATTTATAGCTATAGTATGGCAACACGTCCTCATTTGATGCCATGCCAAGGCATATTCATTCTTTTAATATTTCCTCATAAATCAATACTTCTAACTCTTTCGTCATTTTTGTGGCTTTTCTCGGAAGCTCTTTTAATTTATCTAAATCTTTTTTAGAGCTAAGGTGCCAAGAACTCAATCACAAAGACAATCTCAATAACCATGTATGAAGGGAAAAAGAAAAGGCGGAAAATCCTAGCTCCAAAGCACTTTTATAGGTCATACTTCCAGTAACTGCAGTTCTGATTACAGGGTCTATTCTTCCCACAGGGCAAGAAAAATTCAAGCGTTCTTTCACATAGCTCAAACTTCCCCAGATGGAGGGCTTTGGACTTTTGGTGTTGGAGGGAGGTCAGGAAGGCTATTGGAAGAGTGCTGAATTAGAAAGTCCCAAATACCAATCCCCTTTTACATAATAGTGTCTTTTCTGCAGAAA
The DNA here is from genome assembly GCF_029281585.2 of Gorilla gorilla gorilla. Taxonomy (NCBI): domain Eukaryota; kingdom Metazoa; phylum Chordata; class Mammalia; order Primates; family Hominidae; genus Gorilla; species Gorilla gorilla. Next base: position 64,320,768 of record NC_073239.2, read on the forward strand.
GAGTAGGAAGAATTTTAAAATGTAAATCCCCTAAGGACATCTGGCTCTGATGTATTAGTCTGAAAAAAAAAAATACAAGGAAAAGGGGGCTGTTCTAGAATTTCCTTAGAGAGTTGATTATTCTTTCTAGTCATTTTGGGACGAGCCAGGGTGAACTAGGCCGCTTTTCCATGATCTCTATTAGCAAGAGCCAAAATAAAAGCCAAATGAGGATGCCTACCTGATTATTTTCTTCGCCCTTCACCTGGCTACTTTTACCAGGAGGTTATAGTTCAGTAAGTGCTCTACTAATCACCCAATAAAATGGACAATATAACATCTTCATCTGTTACAAAAAATATGTACTATATTTTTAAAGTATATAATACTAAATTTTGTCTTCTGGCTCTTTATTATAAATCAGTACAGATTGAGTACAGTTTTTATTATTGTTATTATTATTTGCTTTTTTCAAGTGAATATATTATTTCTTTAGAAGCACTTAAAATATTACATGAACTTCAAGTCATGTAACAGTACTTATCTCCAAGCAGATTTAAATTCCTTAAATATTATGTTTGATACTATGTTTTACTAAAAGTTAGATATAATGCAATTACTTTTAGTTTGACTTTGGCCTACTAGTTTTGCATACAACAAAAAAAATAGAATTTGTATGTGAAAATAAAAAGTAATGAGCAGAAACCTTAATCTACATTGTTAGAACTAATAATGTGTTCCATAGACTAATCATCTGTCATCAAGTAAAAGACTGACAGTAGTGAATAAAATCTGAGTTCATTAGCCAACTACTGTTAACATTGGCAGAGTAATGCAAATATAACTGAGCTATCTTAATTATTCTTTATTTTATAATAAACAGTTAAAATACACTGGGATTAAGTAATCCACTAACTCTTATGAGTAATTTCACAGGTAGTTGTATTCTTTGTCTTTGCAAGAGCAATCATCCATCTTGTTTCAGGGTATGATAAGTTTTTGGAATTTTCTAAACAATTTAAATCTTTCCTATAGATTGCTATCCCTAAAAATATTTGTCTCTGGCTGTACCAAAAAAGAGTATGAAACCAATTAAGAGTTCATGTAACCAAAATGCTCAAAAAAGACTAACGTACAACAAACCCTTCAATAGCATCCAGGAAATATCTTTAAAGTCATAACTTGTTTCTATTTTCCTATAAAGTAATAATAAATTCGATGTCACAACAACCAAAAATACTGTTTCGCAGGTAACCAAATGCCAATTTTCTAATTTTGAGTAACACCATCACAAAATAAAACTATAGAATGATAGGCCATAAACTACCAGAGGTTTCCATGGGCAAGCCATTCTAAAAACTGTACTACTCTTTTTCTTCCACAATTTGCCAAAATCAAAACAAATCTCATCTACACAAGAGCAACAATTACCAACATACGTTTCTTGACCTCCTACCTCCCTTCTGAAATTCAGTTTTCTCTGCTTTAGTTAATTTCCTTACTTGGCTAATATCTCTTTTGGCCTTTCTCCAAACCTTACTTCAGGTGACTCTAAATAAGATTATCTATTACTAAAGCGATGTTCTTTGTATCTATCTGGGGAAGTAAAAATGTATTTTTCCAAAGGCAAAGTGTTCTTGAAGTATAAATTTTATTATTTTTCCCTAAAAATATCAAAGTACCCTATGTTAGCCACACACTTTCTAAAAAGAAAGACATGGCCGGGCACGGTGGCTCACGCCTGTAATCCCAGCACTTTGGGAGGCTGAGGAGGGTGGATCACCTGAGGTCAGGAGTTCGAGATCAGCCTGGCCAACATGGTGAAACCCCGTCTGTACTAAAAATACAAAAAAATTAGCCAGGAGTGGTGGCTCATGCCTGTAATCCCAGCTACTCAGGAGGCTGAGGCAGGAGAATCGCTTGGACCCAGAAGCCGGAGGTTGCAGTGAGCTGAGACCACACCATTACACTCTAGCCTGGGCAACAGAACCAAACTCTATCTAAACAAAACAAAACAAATAATAAAAATAAAAAAAAAGAAAGTTATGCTACATGAATCTGGAACTGAAAGAAATAAATGATTGTATAGACCCAGTAAACACTAACTTTAACAAAATATATTTACAAATTAAATATTTCTACTACCATCTAGATTAGAGAATAGAATTGAATAATCATACAGTGTAATAAAATTGGATCACTTTGCCTATAGTTGAAAGCAAGAGAGAATTAAAATTCTGCATTAGTCTTGTGCTTGCAAGGTTATGCTTTGCGGGGGCAAGAACATGAAATACTGCTAGTCGATGGCAATTTTATGTCACTTGTTATTAGGATCTAAGATATATAACTCCATTTATTGTATCTAATTTTCATAAATAGTATCTAAATGACACCATCTATTCTAAAGAATACCATCACATTTTATATTTATTCAGGTTTTACTTTGTCATTAGTGTAAAACTTTGAGTTCAGAATGAAAGAGTTTTACTAGAAAGCGCATAATTAGAGAGTTCATATAATAATAACATATGCTTGGAGAAAAGTCATGTTAACTTGCTTTCTGACTTTAAAAAATTTAACCTAAATTTATACCTTAAAAAATCAGCAAGTGACTTCCACCATTTTTTATGCCATACATGCACTCCTAAACACGTTGCATGAATTTTAAATACTTATTACTTCTTTTCTAGATTATAAGCATAATAATATAAAATGCAGAACAATTTTGATACTACAAAAATTATAAAAATAAATGTTAAAATTAATGAATAATAACATTATTAGAGATAAACACTACTATACAATTTGGAGTTTTATGCCTAGATAGATATCTATTTACACAGGTAGATAGAAAACATGCTGGATATATAGTTTTGCAATACAGCTTTTCCCCCTTAGTGATATATCATTAAATATTTCCAATGACAGTAAAAATCCTCTGATAACTTCAATTTAAAACAATGACATATCCATATTATGATGATATCATTTATTTAATTCCTCTCCAAATTTTAAACAATTTTTAGAACCTTAGGAACAAAAAATAATACAGAGATGAAGATCTTTGTACATATAATTTTGTCCACTTCTCTGAAAACTTCCTTAAAAAAATTCTGGAAATGGAAGTACTTAAAGAGAAAGAATAGTTTTTAAGATTGACACTATTTCCTAATGGCTTTTCAAAAATGTAGTAATCATTATAACTCCTTCTCACAGCAATGTATGAGAACTCAGGGTTTTCATCCTCTTACCACCACCCTCCACCCTGCAGTCCTCCAGCCATCCCCCCGGTCCCGACACCACCAGCCAACAAAAAGATGTTCTCATAGTGTCATAGTGATAGATGAAAAATGATGCTCACTAGCATTTTATTTAGTCTTTCATTTAATTATAAATAAAATATGATTGTTTCCCATCAATATAGTGGTCATCTGTTTTTCTTTTAGGAAGTTTAATAACTTTTTTAGATTAATCATTTTTTAATGATTAATCATTAAAAAGTTGAATATTTTTCATCATGATTTGTGAGCTAATTTTATGTTAAGAATATTTTCCCATTTATATATTTGTAGCATATAACTAGGCACTTAGTTTTTAATAGGTTTATAATATTTTTGTATATACAAGCTTTTAGACATTTAGGTAATCATTTCAATAGAACTTTCTTTGTGACATTTTCTATTATTTCATGCCTAAAATGTTATTCCTTATTCAGCCATCTTTTTAAAAAATAAATCTTCAATAATTCTGACATTTATGTTAAATATGAAGGCAAAAGACATATTCTTTTTTCATTTTTTTCTCAAATGATAACCTTACTTTTTCAACATCATTCAATAAATAATGAATTCAATCATTCAATAATGCATTCAACAGTTACTCATTCTTGCCATGAGCTTAATATTATTATGAGTGATATAATCCAGTGGTGAAACAAAGACTTTACTCTTAGAAAATTTGCATTCCAGGGGAAGAGAAAATAACAAATAATTACATAACTTACTGTGTACTGCAGAAAAACAATGCTTTGAATAAAAAAAAAAGCAGATTAAGAGAAAGAGAGGACTAAATGTTTGTGAATGGAGGGAGAGATTTAACATAGGTTACAAAATCCTCTCTTATGAATAGAAAGTTCATCAGAGACCTGTATCTGAATTACTATTTTCTAGGTCTACTTACTGTTTGTGTGTGTGTGTGTGTGTGTGTTTAAGATTTTTATGTTTGGGCATTCAAAGAGAAATTTAGAAAGTTAGGCTTTCCTATTTTAAACAGTATCCACATGTAAGAATGTGTTGTTTATTGAAACAGTTTTGTTTATATTGTATATAATTCAAATTCATTAAACTTCCTTCTAGCACAGCTTATATTTATTTCTTTTCTCTTTTTGCTCTGTCAATATCCTCTCTGTAAACCACCCCTTATGTAAACAAATAAATAATACAAACCATACACTTGCTTTAGGTGTCCAATGACTTTCAAACTTCAAATAATACATCCTCTTCTGTATTCCCATTTTGTTTAGTTGATACTGCACTACCTAACCACTTCTTAAATTTTGTCTTATATTTTTCTGATTAATACTGTCCTGAATGTACATTTTATGTCTCGAACCTTATTACAAATTCATCAAAAGCAGGGAATATATTCTACACCTAGTTGATAGCACAAAAGGAATTTTAAAATATCCTTTGACTTGAAAAACTTCTTTAAAAACACACTAATAAAACGAGGTGAAAAAGGAGTTCTATAAGATAATAATAATTTTACAAATTGAAATACACTTGAAAAATAAATGATACTTTAATTTTTCTCTGAAACTTTAAAACTGCAAGCCAGGATTCCCTGCTAGGACATGGGATTGTGTTATAGGAAGTTTTGTTGAAGATAGTTTATTATTAAGCAACAATTATGATATTTTTAAAAATAAACATAAGCAATTTTCAAATGCTGATCTTTCTAATGCACTGAAAGAATTTTTAAGTTTTAATGTAAAATTTTGAAACCTAAAGTACTACTTAAAGTCTCAAATACAGACTCAAGTTATTTGGAAGTATCAATCTCTTTTAGTCATCTAAATTAATGTACTGAATCTCCAGTCATGAATTATATTCAAGACATGATTTAATATATTTTCTCATAAAATATTAACATTATAATAATTAATCTCCTTACCCCAGGCACATTTTAATATTCTGAATAAGAGTAAGGGAAGCACAGAACCAGTTAAATAGTTTGAGGATGGTAAGGCAAAAAGTAGTTTCCTGTATGGAATATCTCTGAAATTCTCTCATCCCCAAAATGTAGTAATTAAGAGGTATTATATGAATTTTAAATTTTCCATAGTCATAGTGATTTTCCAACTGTAAGAATAAGAGATTCTCATTATTACTGAAAGGGAACCAGAAAATAAGAAACACCAAGATAGTTTCTATATTGATTTATAAATTCTAACTTTCTAGGTTTATAAATTGAGATGATTTATGTTATAACATCATATAAATCAGTATTCCTACCTTTTTGATAAAAATATCTATTAGCATTACTTTTCATTTCATATCTGATAACATTATAACTAACCTTTTTTGAAGAAAACATTTACAACATATACTGTAATCTTTCAATTATTACTTTGAAATATGTTTACAAAAATAAAATGTATATAATTTCATTTTATAAAATACTCTCAAATTATATAAAGCATCTGATATTTAGAAAAGGAACTAAGCAAAAAATGTTGGATATTGCATTAACATCAGGAATATTACTGAATACCTTAGAAACATTATGTCCTTTGTATAAACATAGTATTAGTTGAAATGCACTTAAGAAATGTTTGAAAAATCATATGAAAATATTCTACCACCAGCAGGCATAAAAAGTGTTTCTGAGCAAACCACAATGACTGGGGGAAAAAAGAATAGATATATTTGCATACATTATAAACAATAATGGCAAAAAACAAAAAAAAAGTCAAAAATCAAGTGATAAAATATTTGCAACACAAATGATAAGCAAATGTTAATATTCCTAATATGTAAAGAGCTCCAATAAATTGTAAGAAGAAAACAAACAAATTTGATAGAAAAAGGGCAAAGGAAAAGAATTAGCAATTCACAGAAGAGGAAATTTAAATTGCTAATCAACATATGAAAAGATATTCCCTCTCATTTGTAGTCTGAGAAATGCAAATTAAATCAACAACGAAATACACGTAAAATTGGCAAACTTAAAAAGATTTACTACATCCAGTGCTGGTGGAGAGACTGAAACAGTTACTCTCATGAATTATTGGTTAGAGTATGAATTGCTACCCACCATTGTGAAAATGAATTTAGCAATATACAGTAAATTTAAGAATTACTATTGATTCAGTCATCCTAATTTGGGGAATCTAGCCTATAGAAATTATTGTATTACTTATAAAAACATATGTAAAAAATGATTATCGTAGCTTTGTAGCTGCAAAAAAACTGGAGGGAAAATAATTAAATTTGACTGTCCAATGATAGGCAAATATTTATATACATTTTATTATACTTTTTATTATAATTTTATGGAATGCTGTGTCACTAGGAAGAATGAGTCAGAGCTATCTCTTTTGGCCTAGAGGAAAACTCATGGTATGTTTTTAAATGATAAAAAAAATTTGTAATGTAGAACAATGCAAATACCAGTATTATCCCATTTTAAAAAATCATATAACAAACCTCATATGTGTATACGATTCATTTTGCACTTGTATAAGTTTGTATATGTGTTTTATATGTTTATAAGCATTCAAGAACAGCATAGAATACGGAATGACTGAAACAGTTACTATATATAGTAACTAGGCTATTATCTTTGATCATTTGGAGAGTTATGAAAAGAAGAAAGGGTGGGAGAGATTTTTAATTGTTTTATTTAAATATAACAACAAACTAATTCATTCAATTAGCTTTGGGAAAAATTGTGACAAGATCAGTAAAGGATAAAGTATATAAATCCCAATATATCGCTTCAAAAATATCTGTGATCCTAGGTATATATCCAAGAGAAATGAAAGCATATATGCATACATAAACTCATTAACAAACATTCATATCATCACTATTTATACCACCTAAAAGGTGAAAAAAAATCTATTAACTTAAAATGTGGCATATCCATATAATGAAATATTTTTGGTAATAAAAAGGAATGAACTACTAATACATGATACAGCATCAGTGAACCTTGAAAGTATTAAGCTAAATGAAAGAAGCAAGTCAGAAAAGACCACACAGTATATGGTTACGTTTATATAGACCTCCAGAAAAAGGAGGCCTATAGAGACAGGAAGTCAGGGGTTGGCTAGGGCTGGGCTGTGGGGCTGTCAAGAGGAAGATGGTGAGTGACTGCTAATGGATAGGGGGTTTCTTTTTGGAGGGGACAGGAGGTAAAAATGTTCTAAAATTAGATTTTGGTCATAGCTGCACAACTTTGCGAATCTACTAAATAACATTCAGTGTTGGCCTGAAATGGGTGAATTGTATGGCATAAGAATAATACCCCGACGTAGCTGAAAGAAAACCTATGACCAATTTTTTGAACATGTAAACTGTTTCTTAACAAATTCATTTTTAAATATTATACTCATTAACTAAAAACCTTATAATAAGCCATCAAAGGACAATAAGGTATTCCATATAAATAAAATTTCCTGTTAGTGAAGAATTCCCACTTAAAATGTCAACACTTTCTCTTAATTTTACATATTTGGGATGGGAAAATATCTTTGTTATAAACCTACTTGGCCTTTTAAGCAGTGTCTAATAATAATATGCCATACTTTTCTTGAAAATAGGTGTCAATAATAGGAACATCATCTTTAATGTTATGACTATGTAGTTTAAATATAATACACCAACATTTCCCCCAGGATTTCCCACTAATTACCTTTGATGGTAAAGATCATTAAATATACATCTAAATAAGAGTGAAAGAATAAATCTCATTTAAGAGAAGTCCTGAGTTCTCATCAATAATGTACCTGACCTTAAATGCTTACATATTGCGAGATAAATTTTGGCCATTCAGATCTTTTCCCTTGATTGCTGGTTATTCACTGTTCTATATAAGCAAGATTGCCAGACCGTAAGACACATGTGATATTAATATCTCAATTTTAAATCTAGGCAGGGCTCCTGATACTCTTGGATGCTCAAATTATTAAGATTTTCATATCTATTTTTATCCTGTTGGTGATTTAAATCACAGCATGAATATCTTTTTTTCAGTACAGAGTTTGCCAAACGCAGTTGTCATCAATGAAGGCAGCCACTAACATTTTGAAATGAAACATCAAAATGGTTTCAAATTCTGTGACAGATCAATTTAGGAGTATTATACAAGAGCAAGAAAAACACAGACTGGATTTGCTTCTGTGGTTTTCTGTACATTTCTTTCTCAAACGGATGAATGTTATTATTTAGAATTAGAAATATGTGATCCTTTCTGTTCCAATCTTGTATTTGTAATGGTATGCCTTCTAAAATTTATAACCAAACTAAATTATTAGATGTTAAGAGAGAATAAATATAAAACTCATTACTTATCCAAGTGTGAGCTTTGACTCGATTTTCTTTAAACCTGACCTTATCCCTACAACTAGTCATTTACTTATATTTCAAAGATTTTTTTTCAGTGTGTTATAGTGGTAAGAGCTTTAATTTTGAAGTCAAATATAGGGCTTATCTTAAATTCTGGCTTAATTTATTTCTAAGCATTTACTTGGTTGCTTACTTAACCTTTCGAAACCTGTTTTTTAAAATTTTTTTTTAAATTTTTTATAAATTTATAAAAATAGTATCTACTTCCTAGTTCTTCAGAGGGTTCAAGTAGTCATCATTAATAAAAAGACTTTCATATACAGTGCCTCTTAGGAAAAAAAAAACATTTAGTAACAGTTAATTTTCTTTTTCGTAACTGCTTAGCCTACAACTTCCATCTTAATCAAAGCCCTTATCACTTTGTTTGATCTCTATACAGAATACTGCTGCCAGCTTTATCTTCCTAAAATCCACTTAACGTCTTCACTCCTTAAAAATCTTCAATGGCAGGTGATGGGAATAACTTGCCAAATAAACTCAAAATGCTTTAGCTTGACCTTTAAAATCCTCCTTAATCTGGCCTCATCTTTCTTCTATTCCAAACTGATGTACTCATGATATTTTAAATAACTTGCTCTCCCTAAATCTGCCATTTTCTAATGTCAGACCTTAAAAAAAAGAATATTAACTTTTAACTCATTTTTCTGATTCTATAACTACATTTTACAGTTTCCTTTTCCATTAAACCATCTAATGACATCTTACTTGTCCAATCCTCGCAACTATCCAGATCTCAATTTTTAGTTACCTCATAAAACTTTTCCCGATTATTCTAATTACAATTCACATCTACCATTTTCTAACCTCTAGAACAATGGATTTAGAGTTTACAATGTAATTATTTTGTGTTTCTATGAAATGTTCAGGAATTGTTTGCTGTGATTTATCATTTATGTGTAATTTATGTGTACAACATAAGTAAAGTTATATTTTACCCACAGCTGCCCCTCCCAAAAGAACCTGGCCCACAATGGGTAATCTATTACCTATTACCATGTGGAAAACTTGATTTGCTCTTATTTAGTTTCCACCCAATCAGCCAATGATACTCTATTTACCTATATTTACAAGATTATTCCATGTAATGCATGTTTCTGAAACATCAGGAAAATTAACTCCCACTGTATTTACTTCAAAACTACAAACAATATTTTGTAGCATTTTCCTTTAAACAGAAAACACAATTTATTTCAATGTCTCTGTCCCAAAGCATGTTCATCAGTCTTTATTTTACACATACTACATTTTAACCAGTTTGGGATTTTTGATCATTTAATTTTGAAAACCTGTGTGACTAGTTCTAAGAGTTACTGCAAAACAGTGTGCCTGATGCTGGAGCTCATCTTCTGCAAATGAGCCAAATATTTTACACATACTTCTTCTATACTTGTTTTTCTGGAAAATATCATTAGTATCCATATTTACATGCCCAGTATGCATACAGGCCAATATATCTAACAAAAAGAAAAATTAAATTGTATAATCCAACTATTATTGGTCAATCTCAGATCTAGGTTTGTTGTCTTATTCAAGTTGTAAAAAAACAAAAACAATACAAATTTCTACAAGCATAACTTTATTTTTAGTACAATTTTCATTTAATGCTAACTTTAAACCTTATCTTCTGTGCCTTTAGTTCTTCTCACCTCAGTAGGGGATTAAAATCTGATAAATACTTGCTGATTTTCTTCAACCCCTTTGATTTTGAGTTATTGTTCTTACTCTCCATTTTCCTGTCTTCATTGTGTATCTAAAAACTGCCATACAGCCTCATGCCTCATAGGTATCATGCCATTTCAGCAAAACAATGTAATTAGTTACATTGCAAAAGTTTACTGAGCAGTCATTTTGTCCAGGGAACTAAGACACTGTAGAAAAAATGCAGGAAAAAATGCAGGAAAAAATGCATAGCCTTGAGGGGTTTCAAAATCTGCTGGAGGTAGGAAAGGGGGGCACAAAATTTCCAAAAGATTAATTACAAACAATTGAAAAGATTGACATGCTATCTACTCAACATGTAAAGTAACAATAAGAGTGCTGGTGGACTATAGAAAAAATAAAGAACTTGTTAAAGAAAAGGTTAAATTCTTTGGATTTGAAGTAGGCAAGTTTTAGAGTAGTAAGCCTTGGATGTAATAAAAATGAAATTAACATTAAAAATCTGTGGTTTTCTGTGGAGAGGAGAGATGGGTATTTAGAATGAGATGATATATAAAGTGGCAAAGAGGTCGATTATGAAAAATTGAAATTTAGGGTATAATCCATTGATGAAGCAGAGGATTCATAAGACTAAATTTGATAAAGCTGAAGAAAAATATACTGGATTACGGTCATTCCAAGATGGCCGAATACAAACAGCTCCAGTCTACGGCTCCCAGCATGAGCGATGCAGAAGACGGGTGATTTCTGCATTTCTAACTGAGGTACCGGGTTCATCTCACTGGGTCTTGTCAGACAGTGGGTGCAGCCCACAGAGTGTGAGCTGAAGCAGTGTGGGGCATCGCCTCATCCGGGAAGTGTAAGGGGTTGGGGAACTCCCTTTCCCAACCAAGGGAAGCAGTGACAAAATGGTACCTGGAAAATCGGGACACTCCCACGCTAATACTGTGCTTTTCCAACAGTCTTAACAAATGGCACACCAGGAGATTATATCCCACGCATGGCTTGGAGGGTCCCATGCCCACGGAGCCTTGCTCACTGCTAGCACAGCAGTCTGAGATCGAACTCCAAGGTGGCAGCGAGGCTGGGAGAGGGGCATCTGCCATTGTTGAGGCTTGAGTACGTAAACAAAGCAGCCAGGAAGCTCCAACTGGGTGGAGCCCACAGCAGCTCAAGGAGGTCTGCCTGCCTCTGTAGACTCTAGATCTGGGGGCAGGGCATAGCTGAACAAAAGGCAGCAGAAACTTCTGCAGACTTAAACATCCCTGTCTGACAGCTTTGAAGAGAGTAGTGGTTCTCCCAGAATGGAGTTTGAGATCTGAGAACAGACAGACTGCCCCCTCAAGTGGGTCCCTGACCCCTGAGTAGCCTAACTGCGAGACACCTCCCAGTAGGGGACAACTGACATCTCATACAGCTGGGTGCCCCTCTGAGATGAAGCTTCCAGAGGAAGGACCAGGCAGCAACATTTGCCGTTCTGCCATGTTTGCTGTTCTACAGCCTCTGCTGGTGATACCAGTCAAACATGGTCTGGAGTGGACCTACAGCAAACTCCAACAGACCTGCAGCTGAGGGTTCTGACTGTTAGAAGGAAAACTAACAAACAGAAACAACATCCACACCAAAACCCCATCTGTACATCACCATCAACAAAGACCAAAGGTAGATAAAACCACAAAGATGGGGAAAAAACAGAGCAGAAAAATTGAAAATTCTAAAAATCAGAGCACCTCTTCTTCTCCAAAGGAACGCAGCTCCTTGCCAGCAATGGAACAAAGCTGGACGGAGAATGACTTTGATAAGTTGAGTGAAGAAGGCTTCAGACGATCGGTAATAAGAAACTTCTCCGAGCTAAAAGCAGATGTTTGAACCCATCGCAAAGAAGCTAAAAACCTTGAAAAAAGATTAGATGAATGGCTAACTAGAATAAACAGCATAGAGAAGAGCTTAAATGACCTGATAGAGCTGAAAACCATGGCAGGAGAACTAAGTGATGCATGCACAAGCTTCAGTAGCCGATTCGATCAAGTGGAAGAAAGGGTATCAGTGATTGAAGATCACATGAATGAAATGAAGTGAGAAGAGAAGTTTAGAGAAAAAAGAGTAAAAAGAAATGAACAAAGCCTCCAAGAAATATGGGACTATGTGAAAAGACCAAATCTATGTCTGATTGGTGTACCTTAAAGTGGTGAAGAGAATGGAACCAAGTTGGAAAACACTCTTCAGGATATTATCCAGGAGAACTTCCCCAACCTAGCAAGGGAGGCCAACATTCAAATTCAGGAAATACAGAGAATGCCACAAAGATACTCCTCGAGAAGAGCAACTCCAAGACACATAATTGTCAGATTCACCAAAGTTGAAATGGGAAGGAAAAAATGTTAAGGGCAGCCAGAGAGAAAGGTCGGTTACCCACAAAGGGAAGCCCATCAGACTAACAGCGGATCTCTTGGCAGAAACTCTACAAGCCAGAAGAGAGTGGGGGCCAATATTCAACATTCTTAAAGAAAAGAATTTTCAACCCAGAATTTCATATCCAGCCAAACTAAGCTTCATAAGTGAAGGAGAAATAAAATCCTTTACGGACAAGCAAATGCTGAGATATTTTGTCACCACCAGGCCTGCCTTACAAGAGCTCCTGAAGGAAGCTCTAAACATGGAAAGGAACAACTGGTAGCAGCCACTGCAAAAACATGCCAGATTGTAAAGACCATCGATGCTAGGAAGAAACTGCATCAACTAACGAACGAGCAAAATAACCAGTTAACGTCATAATGACAGGATCAAATTCATACATAACAATATTAGCCTTAAATGTAAATGGGCTAAATGCTCCAATTAAAAGACACAGACTGGCAAATTGGATAAAGAGTGAAGACTCATCAGTGTGCTGTATTTAGGAGACCCATCTCATTTGCAGAGACACACATAGGCTCAAAATAAAGGGATGGAGGAAGATCTACCAAGCAAATGGAAAACAAACAAAAAAAAAAAACAGGGGCTACAATCCTAGTCTCGGATAAAACAGACTTTAAACCAACAAAGATCAAAAGAGACAAAGAAGGCCATTACATAATGGCAAAGGGATCAATTCAACGAGAAGAGCTAACTATCCTAAATATATATGCACCCGATACAGGAGCACCCAGATTCATAAAGCAGGTCCTTAGATACCTACAAAGAGACTTATAGACTCCCACACAATAATAACGGGAAACTTTAACACTCCACTGTCAACACTAGACAGATCAACAAGACAGATTCACAAGGATATCCAGGAATTGAACTCAGCTCTGCACCAACCAGACCTAATAGACACCTACAGAACTCTGCACCCCAGGTCAAGAGAATATACATTCTTCTCACTACCACGTCGCACTTATACCAAAATTGACCACATTGTTGGAAATAAAGCACTCCTCAGCAAATGTAAAAGAACAGAAATTATAACGAATTGTCTCTCAGACCACAGTGCAATCAAACTAGAACCCAGGATTGAGAAACTCACTCAAAACTGCTCAACTACATGGAAACTGAACAACCTGCTCCTGAATGTACTGGGTATGTAATGAAATGAAGGCAGAAATAAAGATGTTCTTTGAAACCAATGAGAACAAAGACACAACATACGAGAACCTCTCGGACACATTTAAAGCAGTGTGTAGAGGGAAATTTATAGCACTAAATGCCCACAAGAGAAAGCAGGAAAGATCTAAAATTGACACCCTAACATCACAATTAAAAGAACTAGAAAAGCAAGAGCAAACACATTCAAAAGCTAGCAGAAGGCAAGAAATAACTAAGATTAGAGCAGAATTGACAGAGATAGAGACACAAAAAACCCTTCAAAAAATCAGTGAATCCAGGAGCTCGTTTTTTGAAGTGATCAACAAAATTGACAGATCACTAGCAAAACTGATAAAGAAGAAAAGAGAGAAGAATCAAACAGACGCAATAAAAAAGGATAAAGGGGATATCACCACTAATCCCACAGAGATACAAACTACCATCAGAGAATACTATAAACACCTCAAGGCAAATAAACTAGAAAATCTAGAAGAAATGGATAAATTCCTGGACACACACACCCTCTCAAGACTAAACCAGGAAGAATCTGAATCCCTGAATAGGCCAATTACAGGCTCTGAAATTGAGGCAATAATTAATAGCCTACCAACCAAAAAACGTCCAGGACCAGATGGATTCACAGCCAATTTCTACCAGATGTACAAGCAGGAGCTGGTATCATTCCTTCTGAAACTATTCCAATGAATAGAAAAAGAGGGAATCCTCCCTAACTCATTTTATGAGGCCAGCATCATCCTGATACCAAAGCCTGGCAGAGACACAACAAAAAAAGAGAATTTTAGACCAATATCCCTGATGAACGCCGATGCAAAAATCCTCAATAAAATACTGGCAAACCAAATCCAGAAGCATATCAAAAAGCTTATCCACTACGATCAAGTTGGCTTCATCCCTAGGATGCAAGGCTGGTTCAACATACACAAATCAGTAAATGTAATCCAGCATATAAACAGAACCAAAGACAAAAACCACATGATTATCTCAATAGATGCAGAAAAGGCCTTCGACAAAATTCAACAGCCCTTCAAGCTAAAAACTCTCAATAAACTAGGTATTGATGGGACATATCTCAAAATAATAAGAGCTATTTATGACAAACCTATAGCCAATATCATACTGAATGGGCAAAAACTGGAAGCATTCCCTTTGAAAACTGGCACAAGACAGGGATGCCCTCTCTCACCACTCCTATTCAACATAGTGTTGGAAGGTCTGGCCAAGGCAATCAGACAGGAGAAAGAAATAAAGGGTATTCAATTAGGAAAAGAGGAAGTCAAATTGTCCCTGTTTGCAGATGACATGATTGTATATATAGAAAACCCCATCGTCTCAGCCCAAAATCTCCTTAAGCTGATAAGCAACTTCAGCAAAGTCTCAGCATACAAAATCAATGTTAAAAAATCACAGGTATTCTTATACACCAATAACAGACAGAGAGCCAAATCATGAGTGAACTCCCATTCACAATTGCTACAAAGTGAACAAAATACCTAGGAATCCAACTTACAAGGGATGTAAAGGATCTCTTCAAGGGGAACTACAAACCACTGCTCAACGAAATAAAAGAGGACACAAACAAATGGAAGAACATTCCATGCTCATGGGTACGAAGAATCAACATCGTGAAAATGGCCATACAGATTCAATGCCATCCCCATCAAGCTACCAATGACTTTCTTCACAGAATTGGAAAAAACTACTTTAAAATTCATATGGAACCAAAAAAGAGCCCACATTGCCAAGACAATCCTAAGCCAAAAGAATAAAGCTGGAGGCATCACGCTACCTGACTTCAAACTATACTACAAGGCTACAGTAGCATGATATTGGTACCAAAACAGAGATTAAGACCGATGGAACAGAACAGAGCCCTCAAAAATAACACCACACATCTACAACCATCTGATCTTTTGACAAACCTGACAAAAAGAAAAAATGGGGAAAGGATTCCCAATTTAATAAATGGTGCTGGGAAAACTGGCTAGCCATATGTAGAAAGCTGAAACTGGATCCCTTCCTTACACCTTACACAAAAATTAATTCGAGATGGATTAAAGGCTTACATGTTAGACCTAAAACCATAAAATCCCTAGAAGAAAACCTAGGCAACACAATCCAGGACAGAGGCATGGGCAAGTACTTCGTGACTAAAACACCAAAAGCAATGGCAACAAAAGCCAAAATTGACAAATGGGATCTAATTAAACTAAAGAGCTTCTGCACAGCACAAGGAACTACCATCAGACTGAACAGGCAACATACAGAATGGGAGAAAATTTTTACAATCTACCCATCTGACAAAGGGCTAATATCCAGAATCTACAAATGACTTAAACAAATTCGTAAGAAAAAATCAAACAAACCCATCAAAAAGTGGGTGAAGGATATGAACAGACACTTCTCGAAAGAAGACATTTATGCAGTCAACAGACACATAAAAAATGCTCATCATCACTGGCCATCAGAGAAATGCAAATGAAAACCGCAATGAGATACCATCTCACACCAGTTAGAATGGCAATCATTAAAAAGTCAGGAAACAACAGGTGCTGGAGAGGATGTGGAGAAACAGGAACACTTTTACACTGTTGGTGGGACTATAAACTAGTTCAACCATTGTAGAAGACAGTGTGGCGATTCCTCAAGGATCTAGAACCAGAAATACCATTTGACCCAGCTATCCTATTACTGGGTACATACCCAAAGGATTATAAATCATGCTGCTATAAAGACACATGCACATGTATGTTTATTGTGGCACTATTCACAACAGCAAAGACTTGCAACCAACCCAAATGTCCATCAATGATAGACTGGATTAATAAAATGTGGCACATATACACCAGGAAATACTATGCAGCCATAAAAAATGATGAGTTCCTGTCCTTTGTAGGGACATGGATGATGCTGGAAACCATTATTCTGAGCAAACTATCACAAGGACAGAAAACCAAACACTGCCTGTTCTCACTCATAGGTGGGAATTGAACAATGAGAACACTTGGACACAGGATGGGGATTATCACACACTGGGGCATATCAGGGGATGGGGGGAGGGATAGCTTTAGGAGATATACCTAATGTAAATGATGAGTTAATGGGTGCAGCACACCAACATGGCACATGTATACATATGTAAAAAACCTGCACGTTGTGCACATGTACCCTAGAACTTAAAGTATAATTAAAAAAAAAAAGAAAAGAAAAATATACTGGATAACTTGGTAGTGCCTATCAAATGCTTGCCTAATAAGGTCCATGTATTAAATACTACTGTATGTAATATGTGATTCATTGAAGAAATATTAATAAAATTCTGTGTGGAAAGTAAATGACACATATCACACCATTTTTCTGAATGGAGACTCATTAGAATTTCTTTAATTTCTTTTTTTTGAGACAGGGTCTCACTTTCTCACCCAGGCTGGAGTGCAGTGGCATGATCTCAGCTCAGTGCCACCTCCACTTCCTGGGTTCAAGTGATTCTCCTGCCTTAGTCTCCTGAGTATTTGAGAGTACAGGCACCTGCCACCTTTGTATTTTTAGTAGAGACAGGGTTTCACAATGTTGGCCAGGCTGGTCTTCAACTCCTGACCTCCTGTGATCCACACACCTCAGCCTCCCAAATTGCTGGGATTACAGGCGTGAACCACCACACCCGGACGATTCATTAGAATTGCTAATGCACAAAGCACTCTAATTGTGAATATATGGTATGACGATTTTGATCATGCCTGAGACAAAAAAATTGTCATCTATGGACTGCATGGTGCTTAAGGCAGCCTAGCATAAAGTCTCTATGTATAGAGTTAAATAGATAGATGATAGATAGATAGATAGATAGATAGATAGATAGATAGATAGATAGATAGATAGATTAGATAAAGAAATAGAACATAATGATATTCCATATTGGTTAGTAACTAATAAATACCATCAAATACTCTCTCCTATAATTTAATATGAAAAATATATCCAGAGGCTTACAAAGTATTGTAAAATAGAACCTGATAATCATATAGACATAACATTAAAAATTCCAGGAGGCAATAAGGAAGGTAGAGAGTCAATACTTGGCAGCATTGATAGAGGCAAAGGGACTGAGTCAGAGAATGGACCCTTAGGCAAGTTGCTGCTGAGCAACATGAGGGGCTCTAGTATCCAGGTGACTCCAATGTTCTGCATACTATACAACCTCATTTTGATACTAAACCTCATAATAATCTTAAAGTCTAGAACAAAAGTGAATGTGCAGATTCTATTTTATTTTTCCTCAAGCAGCAATTTTCCAGGATCATTCCTCATAGAATTGTTATCTTGTATTATTCTTCCTTTCCTTCTCGATTTCTTCTATTTTCTTCTTGGTATTATATGGGCTGCACTTGGAACTACAGAGATTTACCATTATTTGCATTCCCTCCTCTCCAACCCAGTATATTTCATACTTTTATGTTTTGCAGTATGGCTTGAGAGGGCAACTTTACCACATACTGCCATCCAAATCACTGCTCCTGATTGCTTGGGTGGGTGCCACAGTACTTCCATACAGCTCCCAGTGGCTCCATCCCACCTGATATACCCACTTAGAGACTCTCCAGTGGAGAACAAAATATTGCAAAAACAAATTGAAAGTCACTGAACAAATGAGGGTGTTAAGCCCAGTAGGGTGGCCCAGATGAACAGAACACTGCAGAGCTAATCAGGAAACCATGCAACCAGAGAATACAAAGATAGCTGAGCCTATAACAATGGAGGAACCATACAACGAATACTTCTGATGCTTTCAGCTATTTCAAATTTGTCTTGCCAGGGTTTCATAAAAGGGAGCAAACATTTTTCTTGATGTGAGCAGACATGATTTCAAGTTCTAACTGTGTTATTACCTGCTTATATAATCCTGGGTGAAGCAGCCGAACAGTCTATGAGCCCTAGTTGAACATAATACTGACCAATTTTACATATATGATGTATATCTAATAATAAAACCAATTAGATTTATAAAATTATACTATGTCTAAAATGTTTTCATTTATGTTTTAAGTAAATTGCATATTAAGTCTAATAATTATAACTATATAAATATAAATATCTACTATGACACTGATAGTTTCTGGATCCAAAAAAAATTCATTATGAAGGCTCACATTTACCAAGATTAGAAACTGACATTCATTCCCTTAGGTACAGTAAAATTATTTTAGTAAAAATTGAAAAATAATTGAAATAAGTGATAAATATAATTTATTAAGAGCCATATTAGCTAGCATACATTTTGTATATGAAATTATCTATCAAAATAAAAATTGAAACACAATCATAAATATTTTCAAGAATGGCAAATAGGACATTGTTTTAAATATGGAATAATAATATTATTATTCAAGAGAAGAACACTGATATTAGGACACAGATAATTAAAAAGCTATTTTTTTCTTTCAAAGTTTTAAGTAGTTCAAAAGAAAGGTGAGTGAGCATCAATGATCCCTCTTTCCATCTTCCTTCCTCCCCAGCCATTAGCAATGCTGTCACTGTTTCTTTCTAAATGTCAGGAGCAAAGAAGTCACACATTTGCTCTCTTTGGAGGAAAGAAGGAAATGGGGTAGCTTTTGTGTGACCAAAATGAACAAATTATCTCTAAGACATTCTAAGGAAAGTCGGTGATGATAGCACCTGAGGCAGTTGCTTACCTATTTTATAATGTTGATAAATCCCAAAACTGTAATCACTAACATACATGACAGAAGGAAAAAGTAATAAATGCAAGTTGTAATTCAGAATGGTATAATGAATTAAGGAAACCTATATCATATCCATTAGAGTATTTTTCTAATTTATGAAAGCATAGATTTCAGCCAGGCGCGGTGGCTCACATCTGTAATCCCAGCACTTTGCGGGGCTGAGGCAGGAGGATCACCTGAGGTCAGGAGTTCGAGACCAGCCTGGCAAACATGGTGAAACACCGTCTCTACTAAAAATACAAAAATTAGCTGGGCATGGTGGGGGGCACCTGTAATCCCAGCTACTCAGGAGGCTGAGGCAGGAGAATTGTTTGAACACGGAGGCGGAAGTTGCAGTGAGCCGAGATCGCACCATGCACTCCAGTGTGCACAACAAGAGCAAAACTCCACCCAAAAAAGAAAGAAAGAAAAGAATAAAGTATAGATTTCATTTATAATCTTTTCAATGATTTTGATTTCATAAAAACTCATTATGGTGAATTTTATCAGAGAAAAAATTAAACCATTGACTGATAACACGTAGTTAACAAAGACATAATCATCATCAGTTTCACAATGAAATGGCCACCACTCCTCAAAGACGTGAACATGGTAATCATTTCAGAAGAAATATTAACAAAAGTGACAATTACAAGGTAAAAGTGTTCTCAGGAAATGGTAATATAAAATGTGAGCCCTGCTGAAAAGTACTGATTAGCTAAGAAGAAGAGTGAAAACATATGAAGAGCAAAGGGAAAAATGGAGAGACAAGTACCAAGACTATCAATACCTGTTGAAGCTAGCCTCTGGCAACTTGTCAAACTAATAATAAATAATAATAATAAGAAGAATCCACTTCCACAACTATGGTATTTATATCGTTCAGGGACTATATATGGGCTGCAGCATGACTCAGTGTAACAGACTATCTGTGAGCATAAACTCACGAGGCAGACTGCCTGGCTTCAGATTCTGCTCTGCATTTACAAGTTGTGTCATCTTAGAAAGTGTCTTATTTTCCTCATCTGCAAAATGAGAGTATTAATATCTACTTCACTGGGTTTTTATGAGGATAATATGAAGGATTTAAAATAGTATATATGGCACATGGTACATATTCAACAAATGGCAGCTCTTGATACATAATGAATTTAAAAAAGCACCAAAGCAAATATGATCAGACTGTACAGCCCCATGACTGTTCTTCCAAGGTTATCTTCAGAGGGTATGACTCGTGTTTCTGATACTGTTTTTAGAATACCTTACTAGGAACTGGTTGCTGTACAATCTCAGGAAATGTTAAGGATCTCTCTAACATTATTTCAAAATTTCATAGGCCAAATCGGTTCTACAATCAGCATCCTTTCTTCAGTTCGCGAATAGGTTGTTTGAGACCAAGACAAACAGTAAAGTGGGTTACTTTGGTACCACGGTTGGGTTATTCTCCACCCACGCCCAAACCCACCCCTCTATCTTTTAGAGGGAAAGGATGGAAGCTGGAGGTGGAGACTAAAGTTGTTATGACCCTATCACGCACTCGGATCTTTGTGGGGAATACACCAAAACAGCTGGGTGTTTTTCTCTCTGTCCTCACTGTCTACCAGGTACCTCTTATGCCCACACAACCCCTCCTCTATTACTCTCCTTTGTACTCTTTTGATGTAAGCAATTTCAGCTAAATAAAGTAAAAAAGATAAAAATTAGAAGTTGCAGAAGTTGTTCTAAATTATGCTGCTTAGTAAATCAACCAAGATACTCAATTGTTTTGAAACATTTGAGGCAGAAAACACTTCTTTGCCAAATTCAGCATGTGGGCATAATTATTTTTAACATATTTATACTTTAAATATCCATGTGTCAGGATAAATATACTTAACTGACATACTCTAGACCCTGCATAGAATGGATATGACAACTTTGAAAGTCATAGATCTCACCATCTCTCTGGACTGAGGATACGTTTACGTGTAAGAAAGACCCTCTCTATGTCCAAACCTATCCGTATTTAAGGGATGGGTCAGACAAGCACAGCCTTCGATATAAAGGAAAATGACAATATGTGGATAGGAAATCCCTTTTGGCTAGTAAATCTCACTTTTGAATATTCACTACATTTATTTTCATTGGTTCCTCTGATCTTAATGTATGGTTACTCAGAAATCACAGACGAAAATGATGACAAACACTATTTCCATATTTTCCTTTCTATCTATTCCTGAAAACTCATTCCTGGATGCTCTGAGGAGTTTGTTTTTGTCTTTATTGTTGTTGATTATTTGTATTTTGTTTCCTTTCTTCTGTTAGGTATTGCCAGAATGCTTGTTGAAATTATCCTAGGTATGGAGACATAAACAGTAAGAAGTAACGGTATAAGTGATTTCTTAGTTTGAGTTCCTTTTCTAAAATCTAGTCTGAAATTAAATACTGTCCACCATTATCCAGGTTGAGAATAGTATATTAAAGTAAACTGAATCCTCGCATAGTTCCTTACTGGCACTAAATCAACTGTTTCAGACTCTATTATCCCAAATACAGTGCTATTTTCCCTTTCACAAACCAAGGCTTCCTTCTGCTTTTGTGCATTCCCACAATCTGTTCTACCTCCACCTGAATGTTGTGTCTTCTGCCTTCCTTACTCTTTTTCTATGAAGTGATTATCAGTTCATCTATCTTAACTGGTTGCCCTTTCGACTGAAGATTTCTGACCTTACTTGACCAAGTCAGATTCTCTTTTTCTCAGGATATTGAAATCAGGACTCTGAGATGCCAAGTAGCATCTTGAACAGATGTAGAAAATTAGGGGTTTGGAGTGTGAGTTACATTCTTCTATCATGCTTAGAAATGTACAGAAAGCTGGTCTCAGAGAAAAAGGGGAAAGTGATGGAGGTGCACACAGAGAAGCCTAGGGAGGAGGATAAGTGACCCAGAGAAAAAGAGAAAGACAAAGCAACGCCACTTTGGCCTGAGTCTAACTCCTCAGCATACGATGACCTACTCAGCCTCCTTGCAGTATAAAGTGCTTTCTACCTCTCAGTTACAAGCATATGTCCCGATGGATACACTGACTATCATTCAAACTAAAGGTCGTATTTTACCTTCTGTATTACATCTTCCCTGGTTATTTCTTATTGATGTCTACATGTTAAAAATTCCATTGCAATAGAGGCTTTGTGCCACAAAATTCTGTACTAATTATACAAAGTTATGCATTATCTATATTTGTTACTCACATTTCACCACCAAACTCCTATGATCAGCACCAAGTCTTTACTTTTTAAAAAATTTTCGAATACATCCAGCACAGTACTAGCAAATAGCTGGCACTTCATAATAGCTTTGATTAACACAGTGTATACTTTGGATCTATGAAATGAAAAAATAAATGTTATACAAATGCTGTATGGTCGAAATACAGGTGTGAACACATAAACATGTTGACTTCTAAAATAGATGATGTATCATGAAATTAAATAACAAAAAGTCCCCAAACTGACATATAATGACTAAAAATGTGTGTAATAATATATTGTGCATGTTTCTTAGACTGACCTTACTAATTTTTGTAATTTTAAATGGCATACATGTAGAATACTTATTTTTAATCTATAGGGTCTTTTTTTGAAAACTGCTTTCTAGGAATGTCTTTAGACAATAAATAAATGAAAAATAAAAAGCTATTTGAACAATTACAGAGGACTTGTCAATTTCCCTTTTGCAGGAAAACACACACACACACCTCCCGCCCCCCCCTCCACACACACACTTCAGAAAGCAAAGCAGCCTCACTCACCCCCTGCAGCTGCAGAAGTGAGAAGGCAAAATACTGCCCTACTTTGCAGTCCTTGGGCCTCAGGGTGAAAAAAGCGGGGAGGGATTTCCCAGAGAGCTGTGAATAAAAATTGTTGCCAGAGTCAAGTACTTTAAAATGCCCAAGGGTAGAGGATTCTAACAGAATTCCCTTAAATACATACAAACAACATTTTAAGCATAGAGCCAAAGGACTTTAAAAGGATAGTAAGAGAGAAGCCATTTAACTATTTAGTGGTGAATATCTTGACTCTCAGACAGAAACAATGCAGGCTGGCTCCTTGAATATGCTCTTACAAATAGAGGCTACCCATGGAAGTAGAGGACAGGCCTCTTTGAGTTGCAATATGACTTCCCTTAGACTCTTAGTTGTGCCCCTCCTGTAATCCGTAGAACTTCAGCATTTGAGGTGTTGATCACTCTCAATTTAAAACGGTCCCTAAAGGCAAATACAGATTAAATATGAGAGGCTTAATTCTCCCTGTTGAAAATAAGGAAATAAACTTTCTCTGTCCTTTTCTTAAAGCATTTATTTAGAAAACTTTTCAGTTCTTCCTCTTCTCTTTGAAATACATGTAACTCTTTTTAAAAGATAATAAGCCAGCTTTACAACCCCAGAATGTCTTTCTCAAAGACTAGGGAAGTAACTTTTTGAAATGGAATCATCAGGGAAGATAGTGTCTCTGTCACCGAATTCCTAAGGAAGAGTAGGAGCCTAACTTTGGCTGGTGCCTCTCGCCAAAACAACCTTCCATCGTAAAGATACAATCATTTTTCCTTTGGATAAAGCCAACTAGCTAATATGACAATATGCATGGTCACCCCAATTACCAAATTAAGTTAGGATGAATTATGTGTGACAAATGATGCTGTCAAGTTCTCTTACTTGAGAACTAGTTATTGTTTATCTTGGGAACATGTAGGAAATGAGTTGTACCTGCTCAGACACATAAAAGGGTGATTTCTTTCTATCTTCGCAATCTCTTTAGTGGATTTCTGTGATGCACGTTACATTCCAGTTTAATGCTTATTCAATAATTAAACTGGTTTCTTTCTCCTTTATTTTTGTGGGAGAGGCTTTCCAGTTTGGGAGATTTTGTTTCTAATTTTATTTCCCTAACATCTGCTCCTGGTTTCCGGGACACCAGTTTCTCCTGGAATTTTTCCTATTTCTCTAAATGTTTCTTCTTGATCTCCTTGGCTGAATTCTTTTCCTACCATAGAATGGACCAAATTTTTCAAGGTCTGGTCTTTTTTCTATTTTTCCAACCCTTATCCTGGCTGTTTCCACTTCTACCATCTCCTGTCTAGCCAGCCCTTGCATACTTTACAACGTAACACACTAGACTAGAGACATAGCATGTTACTTTTGATGCTATGCTTTTAAGGTGCTGTTCTCTCTGGCTGGAATCATATTCTCCATTCTCTTGGCAGACACATAATAACCCTCCTCTGGTATGATATCCTCTGTGAAGCTCTTCTGGACCAAACTCTGGTAACACGTCTTCCTTCCTTTCAGTGCAAACTCTGCTGTGATTTCATGCTGCCCTAGCAACTTTTTGATTGTGACTGCCTGTACTGTAGATTTGCCGAAGGGAGAAAATGCACAAATCTGCTCCAGAATTCCTGCTCATGTGACAGTGATTTCTCATTATAAATAGGGTGGCATTGTTTTGCCATAGTTTTTAGGAATCAGTTTCTGTGAATAGACAAGTATGAAACTGCCTCTAAGAAATGGGATGATCCATTCAGAGTTATTTCTGAGGTTTGAGGGAGTGAAAGTCAGACACAATAAAATGGCAGCCATTAGCACTCTGTGGATGCCGGTTAGTCGGCCTTCCCTGGTTATATGTCAACCCCATCTCACTTTGGACTTCTGTTTAAATTGTATTTTTTCTTGTCACAGGTATGCATATAAATATAACACACTAATCAAGGCAACTCATTTCTCTGATCTTGGTTTTATCAATTATTAAATGTCAGGTTTGATCTTGATCATCTCTAAAAGTCATTCTCACAGTAAAATACATGAATTCGAAAATGTTTTTCTAATTTTCAATGTCAACACCAGCAAATACTAGAAACACACAGCTATATTTGATTAGTGTCAGACATTCTGTTTTCTCTTTGGTGAGCTTTGGTGTCTATAAACCCCCTTTAATGTAAGTATCTCAAAGATTTGATTTAAGCAATTTAGAAGCATTAATTAAAAGTTATTTTAAACTGACACCTCTTTATGTTAATTATTCTCATATGCATCACTCAAACAAATAGAGGGCTAAAGGAGACGACTTTTGGCATGCTGTGAGGCAAAGCTGTGCACATCCCTGTAATTCTGTCTGTAACAGGGTGACCTTAAATTAAGTTCCCTTTTATCTTATCAAATTTTCAGAATTTCAAACCTTTAACACTCAGATCTCCTGAAGAGTGCATCAAATGGAGGGTGTATGTAAAGAACTGAGTGAATAATGAATGTACAAGAAAATAAATAAATAGATAAATAACATCGTTTAAGGTGAGGTTGAGGAAAGGAAAAAGACATAGTTAATTATTGAAGTCAAAGGGGCAAAGACAAAAATGAAGCTTAGAAATCATTAACTTTTATCATTTCATGAAACAAATGATCCAGCATTTAAAGTGGTGGAAAACTGTCGCCATAGTACATTGAAATAAAAGATCTAGTTTTGCGGATGTCTCATGACCCACATAAAAATGTTTGACCCACATAAAAATTTTGACCCACATAAAAATGTTTATTATAATACAGACTCATGCAAGTAGGCCTTTGAGTCCTAGCCAGATTTCAAGAAAAATCTATGTTTATTCAACAAATATCTTTGAGTGGAAGATACAATGACAAACAAAATAAATATAGACTCTGCCTTCAACAAGCAGGAGAACTTTCAGGGTAAACAGTCCAGAGAGACCCTACTGAGCTGCACGTATCCTGTGATGTTTCTGGAACCTTGTCAGGAAGCAAGACTTTGCTAACATCTGCTAGGAACAGATGAGGAGCTGCTTTACATGGCAATGTGGCTCAGCCTACATTCCCACTTATACTTGCTGTCCAGAGGTAGACATATTTTTAAACCAAAAAAAAAAAGAAAAAGAAAGAAAAAAATCTGTTGAATGAGATTTCTTAATTTAAACATAAAACACATAAGTCTGTTATTGCCTAAATGGAAATAAGGATCACATTTAGGGTAAAGAAAAAGCTCAGAAGCATGGGAATAATATAAATTTGAGCATCTCATTACTTTTATTTCTTCATGAGCCAAGCACATTCTGGCAGGAAATATCAGATCAGACCAGTATTTTTTCAGAAGCTTTTGCAGCTAAAAAAGAAAGTAATCTTCCAAAGTCTTAAAAACTAAAGTGTTTGTTAGATGAACCTTGAATTACTGCTAACCAAAGAAACCAGATAATTAAAATAATAATAATAATAATCGCAAGAAGGGATACAAATAGCTTGCCGTGTTAAAAATCTTTGTTATCTGGAGATTGACAGGCTTGAGAAATTAAAAAACTTTATAGTTGCTTTAATTGGGGAATCTAAAGTGTTCATTTCTTTCACATCAGTGAGAATCTGTGTACTTACTGTGGCAAAATAACTTACTTCCAAACATACTGCTTTATATTAAAACCAGAATCCCTATTTATTTTAGGTTTTCTTTTTTCAAACTTTTCTTCAATTTTGGGAAAATTTTAAAGTTTTTAAATTGCAATTATTTAAAAAAAATATATAATTACACATTTAATGCATGAATATATTTGCCATGTTAAAATTAAAATACCACAGATAACAGCTTTTTCTTTTAAATTGTGGGTATAGAGAAAGAGAAAAGTGGATTTATAATCAGCAGAAGCTAATTTCCCATCACCTTTAAGCTTAAGGCCCCTTATTTGCACAGTCTGTTTCCAAGGACCAGCCTCTGGTTTTTGATTTGCTATTTCATATTCTATTCATTTAGAAGCCCTTCCTCCTTCCTTCAAAATTTTATAAGCTTCAAAGGCCAATGAAATCTGAATGTGATATTGATAATCAGTTAACATTCTACATTGATATGATCACCAGCTATTTTTCCATCTTTCAATAGTAAGAAAATCTTGTGACCTGTGCCTGTACAGGAAATGAGGAAATGTATTTGTGACTTGACTAATCATACTGGCTTACCAGGAACCTAAGGTTTTCTTGGAAAACCTTGTATTTTGATTGCAAATATAAACGAACATTTGGTACCAAAACCAGGGCAACTGATCACGGGAAGTTTGGGTTGGACAGTGGCTTAGTCAGAAGAAGGAGGACAATTAAGTTTGTTTAATCATGTTCTCCAAATACAAAATTGCTTGTGAACCTGCATATTCTGGCTCCCTTTTTTCCCCTTATGAAATGAAAATGCCAGTTCATCACTTCCACCATCATGAATATAAATAACATCACAATAAAAAAATTTTTATAATAAAAATGCTACACATTTGTTAGCATGTGGCATTCCTTGAATTGCTTTTTTATCTGTTCATTCATTTGAAATTTTAAACTATCCACAAAAGAATAATATTTTCACTTAAAAAAATAAAAGAACTAAGCCACTGAGGTTTTGCATAAACAACTGAAGGAGACATAGTTTTTTAAGCCTGGACCAGAACCAAAGCTTCTTGATTTAGAACACAGTAAATCAGCAAGAAGGCATCTGTAACCTAGTGTAAAAGGTCCTAGACTCCCAATATTTACCATTAAGAAACCATCTTAAACTTAACCTCAACTGTGATAGCAATTTAACCATATCAGAAAGAGTATCATATAGGCGTGGCTATTTGATTTTATCTGCAAAAAATGGTCTTAAGTTTAAACAAGCCAGAGAGACTACTGTATTGCTTTCTGAATGAATGTATCTAAAACAGAATACAAAGAAGACTTAATGTTTCTCTTTATATATGCTAGTATACATGCCTTTCTATATTTGTTACTGGGTCTCTTTAAAATTGTAACATTTTAATTTGAGAATTTCATAACTACATAACTATTAAAATGTGTGGATTTATTCACATGATTAAATGTAAAGTGTCAAATTAAAACAAAAATATATTATGATCATGAATTACACTCAAAACCACAATTATTAGAAAGTTTTAAAATGAATAATTTTTGACAACAAATATAAAGTTATGTAATAAAGATTTAAAACTACGTCTAGCCAGGTGTGGTGACTCATCCCTGTAATCCCAGCAACCTGGGAGGCTGAGGTGGGAAGATTACTTGAGGGCAGGAGTTCAAGACAACTTGGTCAACATAGTGAGACCCCCATCTCCGCAAAAAAATTTTAAAAATTATCTGGGAGTGGGGCCTCATGCCTATGGTCCCAGTTACTCAGGAGGCTGAGGCAGGAGGATAGTTTGAGCCCAGGAGTTCGAGGATGCAGTGAGCTATAACTGTGCCACTTCATTCCATCCCAGGTGACAAAGAGTGAAAAGCCAGCTCAAAAAACAGAAACAAAAAAACTATTTCTGATACGCTTAGATTTTCATATATTGCAACATAAATATCACACCTAAACAAATTAGAGTCCTAATTTAAAAAAGAATAAAGCTTGATGCAGAATAAAAAGAACACTTTCAACAGTTTAAACCAGTTTTGAAAATAAGTTCACAATATGTAGTCATATCCCAGAGTGTTGATGTTTATCTACTTCCGCACAGTGTTCTTCTCAGAATAAAAAATATGATGAGTCATATTATATCTACATACAATATTTGGTCTTTAATATACTTAAATTTCTGACTTTATGGCAAGTGCCAAACATAACATTAAACGTATTGGAAAGCAATAATTTTTAAAATGTTAGCCTAAAGTAAATACCTAGTGATTGGAAAATGATGTTATTCAATATGAACTTGATTTTTGAGAGTTACAATGAAAACTATAAGGCAATCAAAAATGTACATGATGATTCCTAGAAAATAAACATGACTGAATTATAGACAATGAACATATTAATAATTATGATATATTATCAGACAAAACATATACATTTAGTAGGTTTTTCTTAATAAAGTATAGGAGCTGAGAATGAATTCACACATAATTATAACTTTTAAATCATGTTCATATATAAAAACAGTATAGTCACCATTTTGTTTAAGTTTGTTACAATACTCACAATGTTTAAATATGTGTTAGGTTAGAAAGTAAGTAAAGGACCATTTTTCTTTTAACTAGCAATTTATGCCACAGGTTCTCATATTTACTTTCGTGTGTAGCAAGCATGAAAAACAAAAAGTAAACCCAAGTCTTCATATTTTCTGACTAGCAAGAGAATCTATGTGTTTCATAAGTTTTGGAATGGGTAAAATTGAGGAGAAATAGTAGATTGTGCACTAATAGTCATTAGTAGATTGTGCACTAATAGTCATGAGTCGAGTGCACAAATCAATTTTCAATAACAAACTTAGCCTGTAACTTTAAGTGAACAAACAGACTTTTCCTAATAAACATATTTTCAAAGCTGAGGAATTTTATTTTTTTTCTGTTCTACTTTATGTAATGCAGAAGGCTTTCATTATTATAGTCACATTTGTACTTCTAGACTCCTATATGTATTATCTGATAAAACAATTAACTCAGGATGGATTAAAGATTTAAATGTAAGACCTAAAACCATAAAAACCCTAGAAGACCTAAAACCATGAAAACCCTTTTTTCTTTTTTAAATTAGGACTCTAGAAAAAACCTAGGCAATACCATTCAGGACATAGCCATGGGCAAAGACTTCATGACTGAAACACCAAAAGCAAGGGCAACAAAAGTCAAAATTGACAAATGGGATCTAATTAAACTGAAGAGCTTCTGAACAACAAAAGAAACTATCATCAGAGTGAACAGGCAACCTACAGAATGGGAGAAAATTTTTGCAATCTATCCATCTGACAAAGGGTTAATATCCAGAATCTACAAAGAACTTAAATAAATTTACAAGAAAAAAACAACCCCATCCAAATGTTGGTGAAGGATATGAACAGATACTTCTCAAAAGAAGACATTTATGTGGCCAACAAATATATGAAAAACAGCTCATCATCACTGGTCATTAGAAAAATGCAAATCAAAACCACAATGAGATACCATCTCATGCCGGTTAGAATGGCGATCCTTAAAAAGTTAGGAAACAACAGATGCTGGAGAGGATGTGGAGAAATAAGAATGCTTTTACACTGTTGGTGTGAGTGTTAATTAGTTCAACCATTGTGGAAGACAGTGTGGCGATTCCTCAAGGATCTAGAACCAGAAATACCATTTAACCCAGCAATCCCATTACTGGATATATCCCAAAGGATTATAAATCATTCTACTATAAAGACACATGCACACGTATGTTTATTGCAGCACTGTTCACAATAGCAAAGACTGGGAACCAACCCAAATGCCCATCAATGACAGACCAGATAAAGAAAATGTGGCACATATTCACCATGGAATACTATGCAGCCAAAAAAAACGATGAGTTTATGTCCTTTGCAGGACATGGATGAAGCTGGAAACCATCATTCTGAGCAAACGATCGCAAGGACAGAAAATCAAACACCACATGTTCTCACTCATAAGTGGGAGTTGAACAATGGGAACACATAAACACAGGGAGGGTAACAACACACACTGGGGCCTGTCGGAGGGTGGGGGCTAGGGGAGGGATAGCATTAGGAGAAATACCTAATGTGGATGATGGGTTGATGGGTGCAGCAAACCACCATGGCATATGTATACCTAGGTAACAAACCTGAACGTTCTGCACGTGTATCCCAGAGCTTAAATTATAACATAAAAAAAGATGACCAAAAAAAAACCCAAACAAACAAACCCCAAAAAACTAAGACCTAACATTGAATTATGAGGGAAGAATTACCTAGGAAATTTTCAAAAGCCAAAATAAAAGAAAGCGTAGGCAAATCTGGACATTTTCTTTTCTTTATAGATCAATAGATAAGTATCTTTATAAATAGATTATCTCTATAAATGTAAATTACATGAGCACATATATGAATACATGCAAACATAGAGATATTTATATATAAATACATGTAAACACACATACAGAGATACTTCAGAAAGAAATGCTATATAATTGTATTCTGGATACAAGGAGGTAACTTTAGGGGCTAGTTGAAGAGACCCAGATTAAGAGAGGTAAAATACAGAGAATGTAAAGTTCTCATTATCAAGTGCATTTGCCTCACCTTTTTAGCTACCTCAAGAATTAGAAACATCTGGTGACTAACAATTACATAGCACTTACTATGTACCAGGCACTGTCTTAAGAACTTTCATATATTTTCATTTTATCCTCACAACATCCCTTTGAGAATGGAACCATTATTAACCTAATTTTACAGAAGATAAATTGAGGCACCATAAAATGAAATGACGCTACTGAGGTCACATGATTGCTGTCTGGTCCAGGTATCAAACCCACAGTGGTTTGGCTTCAGAGTCTACCATGATACTATACGGCTCTTCAATTAACTGCCTGAGCCCATATTTTCCATGATATAGAACTATAGCTTAAATATTGTATGCCCAGGTTACTTATAACTCAAAAAATACTGAAGTATAGACATCAATATTATTTTGAGAGTTACAGTTTCATCTGCATTAATTCTCTCAAGAGTCTTGTAGGAAGCAGTATTGAGCCAGGCAGACCTGGGTCCTAGTCCAACTCTACTAACTTTTGCCTGTGAGAGTTTAGGTAAGTGTTTTAATCATCTTCCATCTCATTTTATACTTTACGCTATGAAGAAAAAACTATTTTTTGGAGAGGTTGTTATGGGGATTATAGAAACTATATATTTATACATTCTCTGGTATTTGATGAGGGCTTTATAAATGATAGCTATTGTTAAACTATCATGATTATTTCCAGCTACATATGAGAAAATCAAGGATGAGAGAATGTAAAGGATTTTTCTATGGACACACAACGTTTAAGTAGTAGAGGTGTGACTTGAACTCAGGTTCTGTGGTGCTGTATTTCATGTAATTTAATGTATTTCAGGGCACCATCCTGCTTTAAAAATTCCCTAATACGTAGCACAAACTTCATCTTTTCAGTTATTTCCCTTAGTTCTTTATATTCATATCACCTTTTCTTGATTTTGAGTCTCTATGTAGTACAAAGTTTGTAAGATACAATTTAGTATTTAACTATTTCTAGCATTGTATTTGTTGCTTCTTCAAAAACATTTCAAATTGCCTCAGGACAGAATAATTGATATATACACAACTGTATCTACCTGTACCCTGTGTACTCAATAAGTAACTTTACTTGATTTCATTATAGAACAAATCTTACTCTTTCAACAAATACTTAGGGTCTATTTGTATTCATTTGATCAGCCCTCTGCCTCTCTAGGAGTTATTTCCTCTCCAGCCAAGAAAGAAAACCAGGTTTTTGGTAGAAATTTTGGTATTGAAAGATACTTGCAAATATCATAGGCAACAAATAAGGGAATGTACAGAAGAGAAATGTCAAAGATAAGACAAAAGAAAGAAGGAAATATCCATCTTAAAGAAGTATACCACAACACCACAACAAAAGAAAAAGGAGGAGGAACAGGAAGAGGAAGGGGTCTGACATTGAAATTCACTGTCCCCAATTACTTGACGATGAGAAGATAAAGGACCCACAGAAATTGCAAAATGGGAAAAGCAGGTACAGAAACTGGAAATAGGAAATATCTATTTGCATAGTTGGAAGAGAGAATGAGGAATAATTGTCCAACATCTGCTTCTGTATTCTCAAAATAACTAGCTACTGCTGCTTCATTATCTTAGAAGAAGATTTATTTCAATCTCTTCGGAAACCTCAGAAGACCTTTAATATGATTGAATTAGATTCTAAAACACCCTGCATAGCATGGCATGGCATCGTGGTTAAATTCTAAGGAGCACACATAACACATTTATAGCTGCTAGAGCAGACTGAATAAATGCGTATAAGAATAAAGTGAAGTGCCCAGCAAACACGGAACGCTCAATAATTGATTTTTTAAAGATTTCCTAAAGAGTTTACAAAAAAATCAGGAAACAAATCATGTCTGTTTTTTTGTTAAAAAAATGCTGTATAACAATGCATGGTAATTATCAAATTTAGGATATAAAAATAACAAGCTCTAGGATTTTAGAGTAAAGAAAAGTCACCATGGGTCAGCTGATGTGGTCAGAGAAGCTATCTGTAAAGAGGATCCAAGTGCACACTTGGAGTGTGGCACTGAGAATATATAATTAAGCAGTGATACCTAAAAGGCTTACATATGGTATAAGAATAGCACTTACCTCCAATTTACTTCCCTTTTTCCCCTGACAATGTTCTTCCAGTTTGAATGCATAATGTTCTGGTAAAAATAACCTTGTTGACAGAGCAATCATAAACAGAAAAAAAATTCAAGGTGCAGAACATTTACAAGTATATATTTATTATGAGAAATTATACTGCAGCACTCATATTCCTGTACTATGATTTTTCTTGTTTCCTTCACAATTTAATGTCAAAATCTTTATTCTTCAATGTGTATACTCATGGTCCCAAGCTATCAAAGGTAATATTTCATTTGAATTCTCTCTCAAACTCACAAAACTGTACATTCAATGTTTAATTCCCTTCTTTTTATGACTATTATTTTTCTTTATTGTTTTCTGCAACTTATCT
The DNA here is from genome assembly GCF_029281585.2 of Gorilla gorilla gorilla. NCBI lineage: Eukaryota > Metazoa > Chordata > Mammalia > Primates > Hominidae > Gorilla > Gorilla gorilla. The sequence continues at coordinate 64,354,845 of NC_073239.2, forward strand.
TCCTCTACTTACTATTTATACAGAATAAACATTTTGACTGTTCTCTCTATCCCCTTATACTTAGGCATTTGTATCTGGCTCTGATTTAAAATCTACCAGTTACATTTGTTTAGCGAATATTAAAATATACTTTGTAGGATTTATATCAGTGACACCAACAATGAACAAAACGCTGGAAGAAAAACAACACATAAGCCTTAAAACCCTTAGTGGTAGGAGGCTGAGGCAGGACAATCGCTTGAACCTGGGAGTCGTAGGTTGCAGTGAGCTGAGATCGTGCCACTGCACTCCAGCCTGGGCGACAAAGCAAGACTCCATCTCGAAACAAACAAAGAAAAAAAACCCTTAGTGGTAAGGCTTTTTTTTTCTTTTCTTTTTTTTTTTTTTTTTTTTTTTTGAGACGGAGTCTTGCTCTGTCACCCAGGCTAGAGTGCGGTGGCAAGATCTCGGCTCACTGCAAGCTCCGCCTCCCGAGTTCACGCCCTTCTCCTGCCTCAGCCTCCCAAGTAGCTGGGACTACAGGCGCCCACCACCACGCCCAGCTAATTTTTTGTATTTTTAGTAGAGACGGGGTTTCACCGTGTTAGCCAGGATGGTCTTGATCTGCTGACCTCATGATCCGCTCACCTCGGCCTCCCAAAGTGCTGGGATTACAGGCGTGAGCCACCGCGCCCGGCCGGCATTTTTTTTTTCTTTATGTCCCCAGTACTGTTCTGGGTGCTTCATTTGTCTAATTAACAGTAGAATCTCAATAAAACCACATCAAATAGATAAATTAACAACCAAAAACAATAATCACACAATTGCTCATTATTTCTGTTTATCTATTTAATTTATCATTAATTCTTACCTCCATTTATTTCAACAGGCATTATAGGGATAAAAAATAGAACGGAATTCCAGCCTTGAAAACAGTAAAAGTGTCTTTAGGGAAGATGACAGGAAAATGTATAATTAAAACAGACTTTGAAAGCTTAGAATGCCTTAAGATTAAGATTCCGAGCTATTACATGGGAAATAAGGGGAGGGGGAGAGAAAACCATGTTTTGTTCTGCTTGCCAGAAAAGGGCGATAATGTAGCCTAATTATGTACAACCAGCATGATCAACTTTAGAAATGAGGTACTCACCAAAATGCTTAAATTTTTACCAACAAATTCTGTTATAGTTTGGTTATGTTTGCACATCAACACTGAATGATTAAATCAAATAAAACTGTGAGTTTGGGTGATGATCTGTTTGGTACTAGGCTACCTGGCAGCAAATTACTGGCCAACCCATAGCCTACAGCTGTTGTGTGATCCTGTCTATCTACTCAATCAGATCAATTCACTCAGAAGTCTATGCTACATCTTCTGAGGCCATGTCGCCAGCACAATCACCTGAAAGCTCTCTTATGGAAACCCCATGCCAGCCAGTGTCATTGCACAGTTTTGCTGAGTAAATTAAGTGATAAATTCTTATGTCCATTGAGTGGTAAGGTTGCTTCATTGTGAAGTAGAATTAATACGGTCATTCTCAAGGGGTTGACAGATGAGAGACAGTAAATAATCAATATTCAAATGCCTCGTAACAAGTAAATCTTTGGCTTTAGGACATGGGATCTAAAAGTATGAAAATACAATTCCATTTTGTGGTCAAAAGTTAGCACAAGCGTGTAGTTTATTGGTGTCTATCTTACATGGGCTAGGAGAAATACTTAAGACTTTCATGGTTTGTTTCTCATTCACCAAATTAAATTTTGCTCAATGCCTATATTCGTAGCTCTGTGTAGGTAGTATTAGCACATCTTTAAAAGGCATTAAAAGTGGAATTTCAGACCTCGAGGAGCTTTTGGAAAACAGGAGAATGTTACACTGGCAAACCAAGTGGTATTGTTACTACTATGTTTCACAAACCTTATTTAGGAGACTCAAAAACTAATGACTGGTGTATGCTAGGGTAGAAACCCCAGAACCCACCCCCCCCCACACACACACAAAAAAAAAAAGAGAGAGAGAGACAAAAGGAGAAAAGAAAAGCCATAAAGCCATGATTCTCTAACAGAGTCTTATTTGCTACAGTCAGAAGGCTAAACTTGTCCTCAGGTGCCACATTTCCAGCTCACTAAGGAATACATTATCCTTCCAATGAAATGCTATAAATGATACAGAAGTTCCATTTCTAGCCTACAAAGCATGTGTATTTTATAATGTTGCTGGAACGATGTAGAAAAGGTAGTGGAAGAGGAGAATGTAAAAGAAGAAAAGAAAAGGCAGAGCATAGACTGTTCTCCTTTAAAAATGTGTTTTTTTAAATTTTTGCATTTGTATAGCATTATGTAGTTTACAAAATATCATATGCATGTATGTTTCATCTCTGTCCTAAAATTTGCATGGAATAGGGAAATTACAACTGAGGATACTGGAACACACACACACACACACACACACACATTAACATTAAAAATGTACCTATTAAGTATTATAGTTAATTTTTCAAAATCCTTCTCTTCTGTTCCATTCACAAAGAGTTTGTAGTCCTGTGAAGGACTATTCCCTCCTCACCTATCTGTGAATTCTCCACCTTTTCGTCTCTTTAGGCATTTGGCACCATCACTTAACTCTCTTCAGTATATAATTTCTCCCTCTTGACTTTTCTTGTTTCCCTCAACACAAAAGCATTCTTAAGATCTTTCCCATGTTAAAAACAGCAGTCTTTCTCTCCACACTGTCTCTCTCTAGCGTCCATGCTGAGTGGCCTTCTTTTCCTCTTATTCCTAGTCACCACTTTCCATTTCCAACAGCATTCACTAGCAACTTATCAACTTAGTCTAATTTCCCCCAATCCTATAAAAGCACTCTTGTTAAGTCCCAGATGTCCTACCTGCTCATTCAATTGGGCATTTTCTTTTCTTAACCAAATTAACATCTTTGCTGCATTTGACACTGTCATCTTCCTTAAAAATCTTCTCTTATTTGCCATTCTGGAATCTGGAAATAAGATTTTTTCCTCTTGTCCATTCCTTATCAGTCTTCTTTGTAAACTCCCCGTTTATGCTGTCTAGATGAATGTTGGATGATCACATTCATGGTCAATATTGCAGTCTTCTTGTATTTTTCCCTCTCTATTTTCTGCCTGCAATGAACTGATCACTAGGTGCTGTCCGTCAAACTGACAAATCACAGGCAAATGCCAAGTTACTCTCTCCATCTCCACTGCCATTGTCTCAACTCATATCCTCACCCTCTACTACTTGAATGACTCTTAGTTTGCTAACAGTTCTTCCTGCTGTTTCTCATCATTTCCATGACCATCACCATCACCAGTTCAAATGGAGTTTGAATTTGCGTGCTTTAGCTTTCCATAATGATGGTGTTCAGGACATGCTATGCCAAAATACAGCACGTTGGCATTTGAGAAAATAGCAAAAAAAGGAAGGTCTCCTGAACTTTCTTCTGTTCTCCCATGAAACAGGCTATAAAAATTATCTGATTTTCCTCTGAAGCCCACTCTATACCCAGAGAAAAGCGATGTCCTTATCTCTGAAGATACAGGGACTCAGAGATGTATCTAAAAAGTGGGCTTTGCTAAGGCCTCCCTGAGAGAACATGCCCTTGTCTCACCATACAGCTGCACAATTGTCCACTCTTCATCAAACTCAGCATAAAAATTCATGTTTCCCTGTTTCTTTGGGTCTTCATTTCTGAAGGCTCCTGTGTCACGTAAAATTTATATTAAATAAATTTGTATGTTTTTCTCCTGTTAAATCTTTATTTTGTTATAGAGAGTCATCAGCCATGAACATAGCAATGGGTGAGAAAAGAAATTTCTTCTATAATACCAACCTTTTTTTTTTTTTTAAGACAGGGTCTTGCTCTTTCACCCAGGCTGGAGTACAGTGGTGCAATCTCAGCTCACTGCCACCTCCACCTCCTGGGGTCAAGTGATTCTCGTGCCTCAGCCTCCTGAGTAGCTGGGATTACAGGCTTGCACCGCCATGCCCAGCTGATTTTTGTATTTTTAGTAGAGATGGGGTTTCACCATGTTGGCCAGGCTGGTCTCGAACTTCTGACCTCAAGTGATCCGCCTGCCTTGGGCTCCCAAAGTGCTGGGGTTATAGGCGTGAGCCACAGCAATGGGCCAATACCAAGTTTAAAAAAAAAAAAATTGAGACACGGTCTCACTCTGTTGCCCATGCTGGAGTGCAGTGATGGGATCAGGGCTCACGGGAACCTCAAACTCCTGGGCTCCAGTGATTCTCTTACCTCAGTCTTCTAAGAAGCTGAGACTATAGGTGTGCATCACCACATATGGCTAAGTTTTTATTTTTTGTGGAGATAGGGTCTCACTATGTTGCTCAGGTTGGTCTCAAACTCCTGGGCTCAAGCAATCCTCCCGCCTTGGCCTCCCAAACTGCTGGGATTACAGGTGTGAGTTACCATGCCCAGCCTACATCATTTTTAAGCTATAATAGGATTGTTGGTTTATTTGCCTTATTTTGAGGGAGTGATTATGACAGATATCTTTTAAGTATTTAAAGACAATTTCTCATCTTACCCTTAAATGAATCTTAGATTGTCTGGGTCATAAAGCCTTTACCCATGAAAACAATGATGAAAAACTGCAGCTCAGTTTCGATAAATATTAAAAGTAATTTATAAGTTTTGGAGTCTGAAATAATGAATGATGTTTATAGCAATAATTAATCGGTGCTTTCTAAGCAATATCTCAAAAAGTATTTTCTTCTATGTATTTCTTGTCTAATAAATGTATGCATTATGCTTATGTAAAAATGATTAATAACAAGAATGGCTCAATGCAGCTTTATCAAAAGTACAAAGTAATTAATTAAAATCCTTTTTAAATCAAGAAACTATAATGTGCCCTTCATCTTACAGTTCTTAATTGAATTTCTAAATAAAATTTAAGCCATACCCTCATTTTATGTTTTTCACTTGGCTCTCTCCTGATGAATATAAACTCTGATGTACTACTGCTAGAGTGTACCATTCTGTCATATACATAAATTCCACAAAGTCTTCAGCCATGAAAAAGATGGTTACATGGTGCTTTTTAAAATGTCTGAGAATTAATCATTCATTTCTCTTTCTCAACATATCTTTTATGTTTTGCCTGTTTCTCAAAGATAAGGGGAGTAGTAATGTTAAGCAATGTTACTATTCCTCGCTGGTGGAAAAAAATGAAACTATCAGTCCCCAAACAAAGCTACGCACTTGACTTTAAAGGTGCAATACTTTGTCCAATTTCAGAGTCTTTCCAAATACCTTTCTTGAATTATGAAATGCAAAATCACTTTGACAGTTACAGTTTTTATTTTTAGAATCTGTGCCTTTGTCACATAATTTTGCATAATCTTCCAAGCACTTGGGGCATGAAGGCAGTAAGAGGGAGATTTAAAGTGCTTGAATTGCTACAGTATAAATGACACATGAAGCAATCATATAAATTTAATCAAAAGATTTACCTCTACAAAGAACATTTCTAAAACATTATTTATGTTCATGCATGACTCAACATTGTAAGTAGCACCTGTACAGTTAATATTTGAATAAAAGAGAAACAATTGAAAACCTTAAGGATTATTTGAGTTTAAGCTTTTCAATCATTTTCAGTATAACTAAAATATTCCTATAAAGTGTAAATGTCTAAATCTACGTAATAGTCCAGAGAAACGAAAAATAATTGATCTCTTTATGTGGAAATACTATGCAAGTGGTTTAATTCAAGAAAGGAGTTGTTCCTAGTTGTAAGAATTAACATATGTAAAAGGTTATACTCTCACACTGCTGGTAGAAGTGCAAATTAGATTTCATTTTGGAAAAAAATTTGGAAATAAATTTTAATAAAACTAATAAAATTTTCCAGTTAAGTCAGAAATCTATCCCAGAGAGATAATCACAAACTAATCTATGTAATTAAGTAGTTCATTCCGGCATCCTTTAAAATGACAAAGTTATAAAAACAATACAAATTTCTGAATTATGACAAGTGTTTATTAAATGTAGTACAAGTGATTGGCAATATGGTAACTATGTACTTAATTATGGTACAAATTTAGCATGCTTTATTAAGCAGACACTAAAATAGCAGTAGATTTGGAAACAAAATAAAAGTCTGAGGAGCAGCATTTACCAGGTAAGGGTTGGGATAAAGAGAGAAAACATGACATATCCTAGTATTTACATCCTATTAATTTTCTCTTCTTCTAGGGATAAATCAGAAAGAATAGACAGAAAGAGACATGAAATATTTAAAGTAGTAATTGGCTTATTTCCTCTTCATTTCTCTATTCTTTGGACTTAATGGCTACTGATAGAAATAGGTGTGGTTCAATGACTCAGCCTTTCATCCTATGTTGAACATAATATTTATTCTCCCATAATGATTTAAATAATTTCCTCCTGAATATTAAAGCACTGCATCCTTACTGAAGAGAATTATAAAGTTTTGTAAAGTTAGAAAGAACACAAAAATCATATACAACCTCACTCTCTAGGGACTGCCACTCACTGTTTGACAATTTGATGTTTTTTCTTAATTATATGATGTACAAATATAGAAATATACACTATGCTATGTACAGTATGAACTTTTATTCATTTTTTTCATTTAATATATTGTGAATATTTTCTCATTTCTTAAAAGGTATTGTATTATTTGTAAAATACAATCCATTCCCTTATCAAAACATTATGTAGGTTGTTTCCAGTTTCTTCTAAGGTTGCAATGAATAGGTGTGCATATTAATTCTGGCCCAAGTTTCTGTTTCATTAGGTATGATTTCTCCATTGTGCATTATAGGCTAAAACCTAAGAGCAAATTTAAGATTCTGGTGTATTTTGTTTTGTTTTTTGTTTTGTTTCACTTTCCAAAATGCAGCAGTTTATACTTCCACTGGTGGTATATGTATGTCCATTTCATTGCACCCTAATCAACATTCAGTATAATCATTTACAAATTATTTACTACTTTTCAAGCTTAAAATGGACTCTTTGGTTTTATTTTCAATCATTTTACTAATAATGCAGTAATCATTATTTTTATTAGATATCTTACTTTTTATTCTGTTTGCTTATTCATATATTTTGCCTTTATTCAACTGGAATCTTTGTGAATTCTTTATAGAATTCCATAATATCTTCAAATGTCACCAAAGGTAGCAATTAATATCCATGAAAATATAGTTCTTAATTTGTCCTTTGGCTTTTAGTAGATTTTCTCATATTGTATATTCTCAGAGAAGGATATGGGAATGCATTTATGTAATCAGATTTAACCTAAAATATACATTCAAAGTAAGGTTAGAATTTCCACATGTTAATTATTTTTTTCTGATGCATCGTTAATCAATAGGGCAATACCTTAATATTATAGTGAAAATGAGAGTTATTTGTTTATTCATTCCTGTATTTAATACTGTATATTGAGCAGCCACTGGCTAAAAAGGCCTCCCTTCAGACACCGAATACATTAGTTAAACAAAACAGGTGCAGATTTTTGACTGCAGGAATCTTTCTTACATTCTAACAGGGGGAGATAGATAACAAATAACACATGTAGTAGGAAGAATAATGATTTCCCAGAGATGCCCCTACCCTAATCCCTAAAACCTCTGACTATTGTATTCCATGGCACAAGGGAATTTGTAGATATAATTAATGTTGTGAGCCTTAAAATAGGGAGATTATTCTTTTTTTTTTTTTTTTGATGGCATCTTGCTCTGTTGCCAGGCTCGAGTGCAGTGGCACAATCTTGGCTCAGTGCAACCTCCACATCCTGGGTTCAAGCGATTCTCCTGCCTCAGCCTCCTGAGTAGCTGGGACTACAGGTGTGCGCCACCATGCCCAGCTAATTTTTGTACTTTTAGTAGAGACAGGGTTTCACCATGTTGGCCAGGATGGTCTCTATCTATTGACCTTGTGATCCACCTGCCTCAGCCTCCCAAAGTGCTGGGATTATAAGCGTTAGCCACCGTGCCCAGCCGAGATTATTCTTATATGCATGGTAGGCTCAATCTAATCATATGATCTTTTAAAAGTAGACAACTGTCTCTCGCTGGAAGTGTAAAGGAGGTGAGGCAGAGGGGGAAATCAGAGATAGTTTATGCCTAAGAAAGATTTAATGAGCAATTGCTGGCTCTGAGATGTAGGGATCCACATGCAATAAATGGAGAAAGGACTCTAAGCGCTAAGGGCGGCCATCAGCCAGAAATCAGCAAGGACAATGAAACCTCCACAAAGTTTTATCAACATTCTGAATAAGCTAGGAAGTCTATTCTTCTCCAAGCTGCCTCTATATTTGTGTAATTTGTCCTCAGATCAGTAGAAACCTAATTCTAAATGCAAAATAATTAAATTAGATAGTATTAGGAGATATTATTAAGTGCTCTTTTTAAAAAAGTAAGATTAGTGTAAGGTTAGAGGGGTCAGGAATGCCTGCTTGAGGAGACTGGGCAGATAGAGGATTAAATAGGATGGCCAGATTGAGACTCTTATCAAGAAGGTAATATTTGAGAAAAGACATGATGGAGGTAAGAATGTTAGCCAGGTGGACACATGAAAGAAGTCTTTTCAGTTTGGCTGCAAAAGGACCTGAGAGAGGAAAGACTCCAAGGCAGACAGGCATCTCTGAAGAACAGCAAGAAGCGTTGTGTGTCTGGAGTGGATTGGTGGAAGACGGCATGTGGCGATAAAACCAGAAAGGCAGGGGGACTGGATCATGGCCCTTGGAAACTTTAACTTTTACTATGAGTGAAATGGGAAGACACTGAAAGATTTAGAGAAAGCAAATAATATATGATTTAAAAGCTTCAAGAGCCAATGTGGCTGCTGTATTGAACATAGCCCGTTATGGGAAGAAGCCAAGAGATTTGTTCTGAGGTTACTTCGCCAAACCACATAAAAGATAATGGGAACTTAACTAAGGTTTTAAAGATGGAGGTGATGGGAAGGGACTCTGCTCTCTAAATAATTTAAAAATGTACATATAAAATTTCGGAGATTCTTTTCCCAGGTAGCCACCATAGCATTCCTAGATGGCTTCACTTAATTATCACAAATATATCACACTATTATCAAACATTCATCACACTTGTCTGAAATCATCTGTTTACTCTTTCTTTTCTTCTAGACTGCAAATTGAACTCTAAGAAAAGCAACTGTGTATTTTCAGGTGAGCCTAATAAAAAGCTACATGCTGCCATCCCTATTTCTAATCAGTACTGTAGGTACAGTTCAGTTTTCTAAGAAGAGTTATCTTTTATGACACAGCAGAGGTCCTTCAGGCCACTTCCCTCAGAAGGTGTATCACTTCAAACCACCCAGATGACACTTAGAGGTTAAAGTCACGTTCATATTATTTTGATTTTTTTTAAGAAAGAAAACCTCATGAATATGGTATAATCATCAGCAGAAAGACAGTCAATTTGTAATATTGCTTCTTGGATTTTAATTTACGTCCCCCGCTTTGTGGGTTGGAGCATTCTAAAGAAACAGCGTGGACCAATTCAATAAGAAAAAAACGTGAGCAGTGACACCATGTTCACATATCACTGAGGAGTAAAGTGCAAAAAACTTCAAAGTCTGTGAAGTATGTATGATAACTGACTTCTGCTCCATAATAAGCACCACAATCATTACAGGCTATGAGATTCATTTTTGTTTTAAAAACTTTTTTTAATTGGTCCACATACTAACAAGAGCCAACTAACATTTGTTGTCTTCAGACAGGAAGCTTGTCAGGATCAGAGCAAAGACCGTTTTGCATTCTAACCACTGGTTAGAAGACATGCCTATAAGTTAATCTTTGGCACTAAAGGCTTTAACCATTTAGCACCAAGAAAAGCATAATTAACCGGGAGTGAGCCTTGTGTCTTGTAGTTTACTTAAGAGGATGATAAAATATGGGAGAGTGAGAGAAAAATGAAGTAGTGATAACTTTGTTTTTCTAGTCTTGGAAAATTTTAACAAGCATGTTAAAAGTCATTTAAGGAAACCAAGAAATCATTTATATCCTTTCCTTTAATTTTTATTGTACTAATTTGATCCTGGTATTTGCCAGTTTTCTTTTTGTTTTTTTGTTTTTACATACTTGTGGTTTACTTCCTCACTCTTCTTAAAGTTTGTCTTTGTAACAAACTTATAACAAGTGATTTCAGACAACAAATGACATAGCAACTATAATCACTTACATAAAAGAGATATTTGAGATATTCTTCTAGTTTTGAACATGTAAATGAATCAAATGCACGGCTGAAGAGAGAGAGAGAAAATACGCCATTTCACAGAACAACAACTTTTCAAAGCTTATTATTCTGAAAATAACTGCAAAATGTCCACATTCCTAATTTTTCTATGTAAATCAGCCTATTGCTTTTACCGTAAGTTCTCTCTAAAGTAAACTTGATAAGTATTTTATGCTCAACAAAATTGGTCTAATATCAAATTTACTTTTTTACTAATCGAATTAACAAGTATTTATAAAGTATCTACTATTCATCAATCGCTGCTAGTTATTGAAAATAAAAGATGTCTAAGACACATACATTTGAGACTCTCAAATACTTTTCTAATTCAACTTTAGTCTGTTGAATAGGCTTTCAACCCTGGATTGAATCTGTATCTTCTAGGGCTTGAAAGTTCACCATAATGTGTTTGGCAGGCCACTGGCTTAGTGTAGGAGAATTAATCTGTTTCCTATAGACAGGTACATCACAGTTTATGAGGGAGGAAAAGTATATCTCTTCTGCAAATGGAAGTAATCAGAAAAGGATGATTTGTAGGTTGCAAAAAGAAAGGCAAGATAATATGAATTGATCCCCCTATAATTATAATAGGAATACCATAAACGTCCTTTTTTTTTCTATCCAGTGTGAAGGGGTTAGTGGTTAGACAACAACAACAAAAAAACTCCCAAGCTTTCAGAGTACACTACAGAGTATAATATTAAAAGAGGGAAAGAAAACTAAGGCATGTATATAAGTGGCTAATGTGGTGGGGTTTGAATATTCTAGAATGTCCTCAAACTCTGGACAAATTATCATGCCTAGAACTAAGGCCATTTATGTCACTGTCCAGATAGGGAGACTATAGCCAAACTTTGTATTCCCTTAAATAATTACGTATAAGCTTACCCATATTTTGCTCTCAATTATTTAAATTTTATTACGTCACTAGGATCATAACGGTTGGCCTTGGGAAACAAAAAACTACAACTATAAGCTGAAAATGTTATACAGGACCAGAAGATAGGAAAATAAAGCATATGGAAATGAAAAATGTTAACTGGCAGTAGGCGCATGAAGGAGCACATAAGGAAAATGTTAGCATTAACCTATGTGTAAAGCAGGCAGCTCACAGCCATCTGCTCTACTGGTCTGTCAAATTCACAAATTCTGCTTATCAATGCATATTCTAGAATGGATCATCAGGCATCCGTTCCTATATTGGAACAAGGGCCCTAGCCATATTAGATCATTTGATATAATCCCAAAGACCCGTAAGACTTCCTATGGAGTGCTATGTGCCAGATACTCTTGCAAATATTAACAATTCACAAAGACATTGAAAAGTAGTCACTCTTACTAGGAGTACTGCTATCTTACAAATTGGGAAACAAAATCACAGTTAAGTTAAGAAGCCTGTCTAAAGTCTCACAGTCAGTAACCCAGTAAAGTCTAGCACCCATTTAGTTTGGTAATATTTTTTGGAAAGAAGAAGGAAAGTGTAGGCATCAAAACACTCACAACTGTCTTCAGTTTTCCTGATATAAAATGTCTGTCAATCTTCATGGGAAAGGAGAAGAATGAATAATGTGAGGCAAAAAACAAACAAACAAAAAAACCTTGAGACAGGAAACTCTGCAGACAACTATTGAGAAGAAAAACAAAACAGAAATAAAAAAATTATTTCCTTTTATTTTTTTCAAGAGATAGGGTCTCGTTCAGCCACCCAAGCTAGAGTGTAGTTGTGTTCACAGCTCACTGCAGCCTCCAACTTCTCCTGGGCTCAAGCAATCCTCCCTCCTCAGCCTCCCTAGTAGATGGGAATACAGGCGCATGCCACAACACCCAACTAATGTTTTCAATTTTTGTAGAGATGAAGTCTCACTATTTTGCCCAGGTGGGTCTCGAAATCCTGGCTTCAAGCAATCCTCTAGCCTTGGCCTCCCAAAGTGTTGGGATTACAGGCATGAGCTACTGTGTCCTGCTGAAAATATTTCAAGTTGCAAAAATACTTTCAAAATGTTGTAGATTACAGATAATGTATAAATTCTGTGACAAAATAAATTATTTTGACAGTAGATTTACAGAGGGAGGGAGAGGCTGGAATGAAAGAAATGCTCCAGGCTATCACCAACATCAGCTTCATTTCCTTGGGAAAGAGCCTCAAGGTTTTCAGATGCTATTGAGGTACACACACAAACCACATGTTGCCCATGCAATTTCAAGGTGAGATTCTCAGAAAAGGGCCTTTGAGCTAAACAGTTTTGCATTCATCCTTAATCAGAAGTCAAATATTTTAATCCACGCTCTAACTGAAGGCTGAATATATCACAAATAAAGGAAATGGATGTATCTCAGAGATTTACTAATGTGCTTTTGAAAACTACCAAAATCTCATCAAAATTTCATTTTGTTTTTTCAGAACCACTTTTGCTCCAGTCTAGAAAAGTGTATATTGCTAAACCTTTTAATTCCATGTGAATAAAATCATTCCATCAGGCTAATTAATATTTGAGCCATATTTCAGTATTTCAAACTGACATTAAACCTGGCCTATCACTATTAAATATCTACAAAGTGACAAAAGTTTTTACCAGGCTGCAAAATATTTGACTGGAAGTAAACATTAGACATCAAGGAAAGCACCTGCTTTAATTACTCGTATATAGGCTGGAACCTGTACTTGGTTAATTGCTGAAGTTAAGAGCATGTCCTTTAATAAAATGAAGCCAAGAAAATTACTAAGTCTCTATACTATGTCTCATGCATTGCATTAGGTGTTTGAGTTTCTAAAAATGGATCTCTGTTTTTAAGGGGAAGGGCAGTGGGAAAGAAAGAAGTAACATGAAAAAGGGGAATAAAAAAGTAACTAAAGGCATTGCCTGGGTCTTCAAGAATCCTCTAAGGGAATAATTTCAAATCTTGTTTTGCTAAATAATTGGAAAGAGTCAAACGCAGATTACTATTCTGGTTAAAATGTCTGAAATGGACATTTTCAAGGTAAATATCTATATAACAAAAAGACTGGCCATCCCTCTCCCTCTTGATGCTATATTTATTATAAGTAATAGTTTTTGTTTTTGTTTTTACTTTGAGAAAACAAAGACACTTTCCAGCTTTTTGGGACTGGACATTTGTTTAATCCCTCATTGGGATTAAACACCAAGTGACATGTTCTATATACAATGAAACATACATTACAAAAGGACGTTATGAAAACAAGGGAATAGAGTGAGTTAGCTAATCAGCCATGGCAACAGCATGGTTAGAAATTTATTAGAATTAGAGGAACAGAAATCAACCTTCAATTCTGTTATGAATATCACTAAAACTACACAGTGCCTATGTCTCAGGCTCTTTTAAGTTCCAAGGAAAGAAGAGCACCAGATGCAGGCTTTCTAGGATGTGAGAGTCTATTCAGAAGAAGATCACATTTATAAAATAACTAGCTTTTCTTAAGGGCCAAGAGAATGAAAGAGATATAATGTCACTCAGGAATTAAGGGACATATGAAGTCCTAGTGAGATACAGTGGAAAAACTCTGCTGTGAAATTGAGTTATAGCCCTAGACTATTATCCAGCTACTTATCCCAAATGAAACTTTCATTTCCATACTGTCCATGAACATTGCAGATAAGAGCACTGACTAGAAACAAGCAGCACCTTGTTATAACCCAAGAGCCATGCTTACCGGTTGTATGGCTTTGGCCTAATAACTTAATCTTTCTATGATTGAGTATTTTATTACAGTATGAGATAACAAATGACCACTTCATCAACTAGTTATGAAAAATAAACTATATAATTCATAAAATATAGCTAGTATATGCCAAAGTGCTCAGTAAATGTTGACTATTAATGGAAAGAATAATAGCCTTTGCTAAATTACAAATGAGTATCTAAAAATGAATTTCTTGCGATATAGATAGATAAGAAAAGGGAAATAGTATGAGATTAAGCACTTGCTGATTCATTAGTTTAAGTAAAAACTAAAAATTAATGTTGAGTTTCCAGAGCTCTACAAAAATGCTAACATACATTGTACTTGTGGATCTGAAACCTGCCAAGGTTGAGGTCTTTGAAGTTACTTTCCTTGATTCATATTTTACTGTATATATCACTACTATGTTGAACATTTGATCATTGTTAAGATTTGTGATGTTTTCTCCTGATTTAAATTTATACCATGTCACCAAGAACCCAACAAAAATTTAGATGTAATAAAACAGATATTTAAAGAAAGACAAAAGCAAGCAAAAAATTCTTAAAATTAATGTAATCATCATTTTTACTAACACTGTAAAGATTTAGATATAATTCTATTGCAAATAAAAAACAAAGATTCATTTCTGTTCAAACAATCTTAATAGTGAAAATGTAAATCATTATATATATTTAATATAAATTTGAGTATCTTCCATCATCAGGTTGTTTAGTTCACCCATTTCCTTTAACACCAATAAACTAATGTTACTGTTCTGATGTGATGAAGACTCTTTGGAAAAATCTTAATTGGAGGAACAAAACTGGATCCAGATGCAGAGTAATTTCTATATCAGTAACCCTTTTGTACCAGATATAATTTTGGTTGCTAACATATAAAGAAGAAACATGGATTAATCAATAGAGATGTTTCATGAATGACAAACTCAGCAACCTATCTTTGCCTCATAGTCTCAGACAATAAACACTAGCAATATTCTATAATTTGACCAACTTTAGTCATCCTATCTTGTTTAAAATATGTTTTACATATAGTTTGGATATCTACACATATTCACAAGTACCCCCCTTATACGTTGTTTCACTTTCTATGGCTTCAGAAACCCATGGCAGAGTACGATAAAACATTTAGAGAGGGAGAGATCACATTCATGTAAGTTTTATTTCAGTATATAGTTATAATTGTTCTATTTTATTACTATTATTGTTAATCTCTTACTGTGCCTGATTTATAAATTAAACTTTATTATAGTATGTGTACATAGGAAAAAAAACATAGTTTATTACTATCTGCAGTCCTGCTAACCCCAAGAGAATTTTTGTATAAACCTTAACAGAATACACACAAGGTATATGACTAAATATCCACAGATTGGGTTATTTATAAAGAACAACAATTTATTTCTCGCACTTCTGGAGGCTGGAAGTTTGAGATGAAGGTGCTAGCATGGTTTCTAATGAGGGCCTCCTCCAGGCTGCAGACTGCCGTCTTCCTGCTGCATCCTCACATGGTGGGAGGATTGAGGGACCTCTCTGGGGCCTCTTTTATAAGGGTGCTAAGGCCAATCATGAGGACTCCACCTGCATGACTTCGTCATCTGTTAAAGGGCCAATCTGTAAATACTATCACTTTCATGTTTAGGATTTCAAGGTATGAATTTTGGGGGTTACACAAATATTCAGATCATACTATTCCATCTCCCACCTGCCCAAATTTGTGACTTTTTCACATGCAAAATACAGTAATTCCATCTCAGTAGCCCCCAAAGTCTTCATTTTATCTAGCGTCAACTCACAAACCTAAGTTTAGAGTCTCATCTAAATATCATTTAAATCAGATATGGATGAGACGAAAGGTATACTTCATCCTGAGGGAAACTGATCTGTAGCTGTGAATGTGTGAAATCAAACATGTTATGCATTTCCATGATACAATAGTGAAACAGGAATAGCATAGATATTCCTCTTCCAAAAAAGAAAAAGAAATAGGAAAGATGTAAGGGATTACAGGTCCTGAGTGAGTCCAAAACCTTAATTTTCAAGAATAATCTTCTTTGACTTGATATCCAGCCTCCCAGACACACTAAAGCAAGGAGAACCTCCAACATTGCTTGTAGTCCTGCCCCCACAGCCATTTCTGAAGCTCTAATGGGTTGTAGTTGGGAACACGTTGCTCTTCCAGGCTAGAATCACATGAAGGCTGCCCTGCTGGTCCAGAGTCACAAAAGTGCCCACATCCCCATGACTCCACTAGGCACTGCCCTAGTGGGGACTCTTGAAGTGGCCCTGCCCTTGGGATGGCCCTCTGAGTGAGGCTCCAAGTGACTCTATTCTTTGAAATCTAGGTGGAGGTAGGTACACTCTCACAGCACATGCATGAGCTGCACCAGCAGAGATGGCACTATGCAAGGTTCACCACCTGTGCCCTCCGGAGAGAGCTTCTGCATCCCGTGCCCCCACCTTGGCCTACTGGAGCAAAATCTGAGGTGGCTAAAGAGCACTATGCCAGAATACAGTGAACAAAACCATGAAATCATTCTGCTCCCACCCTCCCCATGCACTTGCACTCTTTGTTTGTAATGGAAAGGGCATAATCTCTGAAATGTCATTTGGAGGTCAGAAGGAAGAGAGGAGAGCTGTAGAGTAAGCCACCATCATCTCAGAAAACATATAGGTAATCTTGAAGAGAATGCTGGTAGAAGCATGGATGGTAAAAACTATTGTGATGAGGTCTCATTGTCTTGATGAGTAACTCTTGGCTTCTGTTGAGATGGCACATTCGTATTAATCTTATCTGTGCTTTCTCATTCTTTTCTACATAAATAAGTTGAGAATTTTCCTAATTTTAAACTTGTTTCCCTTTTGATTAAAAATTCTGTCTTTAAATAATTTCTCTTTTT
The DNA here is from genome assembly GCF_029281585.2 of Gorilla gorilla gorilla. Classification (NCBI taxonomy): domain Eukaryota; kingdom Metazoa; phylum Chordata; class Mammalia; order Primates; family Hominidae; genus Gorilla; species Gorilla gorilla. The sequence goes on from NC_073239.2 coordinate 64,371,692, forward strand.
CACATTTTGCTAGAAGCATTCAAGCGAAGCCAAACCACACACTCAACATTTTGCTGGGAATTTATTCAAACATTCTACTTTGTCACTCACAAATTCTACCTTCCATAAAACACTAGGACACAAACACAATTCAGCCAAATTATTTGCCACTTTATGACAAGGATCACCTTTCCTCAAGTTTCCAGTAACATATTCTTCATTTCCACCTGAGACCTCATAACAATAGCTTTTACCATCTATATTTCGACCAACATTCTTTCCAGGATTACTCATATGTTCTTTGAGTTGATGGTGGCTTTATCTACTACAGCTCTCCTCTTTTCTTTCTGAGCTCTAACCAGAATCACCCTGAATGGTCCTCTCACAGCAATGTAGGCTTTTTCTAGCATGCACCTCAAAACTTTTTCAGTCTCTACCCTTTACCCAATTCTGAAGCTGCTTCCACATTTTTAGTTACTTGTTACAATATCACCTCACTCCTTCTGGTACCAATTTTCCTTCTTTTTATTTTTGAGAGAGGATCTTTCTCTGTCACCCAGGATGGACTGCAGTGGCACCATCACTCACTGCAGCCTTGGCCTCCTTGGAGCTCAAGCAATCCTCTCACCTCTGCCTCCTGAGTAGCTGGGACTACAGGTGCACATTACCATGCCAGGCATATTTCTATATTTTTTATAGAAGTGGGTTCTTGCTATATTGCCCAGGCTGGCCTCAAACTCCTGGGCTCATGTAGTCCTCCTGCTGGACCTCCCAAACTGCTGGGATTATAGGTGTGAGCCACTGCACCTGGACGAGTACAAATTTTCTATCTTAGTTTGTTTGGACTGCTATAAAAATTAGGGTACTTTTTAATGTTTTAATTTTTTTTTTTTGAGATGGAGTCTTGCTCTGTTGCCCAGGCTGGAGTACAGTGGCATGATCTCGGCTCTCTGCAACCTCTACCTCCCAGGTTCAAATGATTCTCTTGCCTCAACCTCCCGAGTTGAGGATTACACTTGGATTACAGGTGCGTGCCACCACACCCGGCTAATTTTTGTATTTTTGGTGCACATGGGGTTTCACCATGGTGGCCAGGCTGGTCTCGAACTCCTGACCTCAAATGATCTGCCTGCCTCGGCCTCCCAAAATGCTGGGATTACAGGTGCGAGCCACCACGCCCAGCCTAAATTTATTTCTTAAAGTTCTGGAGGCTGTGAAGTCCAAGATCAAGGTGCTGAAAGTTCAGGCTGTGGTAGTACCCACTTTCTGATTCCTAGATGATGGTTTCTTACTATGTCCTCACTTAGTGGAAGTAGCAAACAAGCTACCTTGAGCCTATTTTATGAAGGTCCTAATTCCATTTATCAGGGATCCAACCTCATGACCAAATCACCTTACAGAAGCCCCACCCCTTGTCAAACTGAGAGTTAGAATTTCGACATATGAATTTTGGGGGGACTCAAACATCCAGACCATAGTACATGGTTTTAATGAGAATGACATATTCAGACATCACTTGCTAGCATCTTATTGCAATTTACTTCCTTACTTCATTTTCCAAGCATTATATCTAACTGGTATGAGAGAAATAGAACCCAGGTCTAAGGGAACAAGAAGAACATTAGGTCAGAAATTCTGTTAAGAAGGTCAGCTCATTGGAAAGGGTTTATTTGTTCAGTAAACACTGTTGATACTACTACAAGTACTCTATGAATTCTGGTGACAAAAAGTGGAATACTATTCAGTTCTTGCCACATAGAGAGATTGTAGATTAGAAAAGGATTAAAGACAGATTAAATGGAGGTTAAATTTAAAGAGTATTCAGACAAAACTAAATAATTTTGATTTATTTTTAAGAAGCACAACTCTGAGCAAGTCATTCACTTCACACCAGTATATCAGTTATCCATCTGCCAGTGGTTGAACTAGATTTTAAGTTGATACTTCCATGGTATAAATGAATATTTGTAAAGGGAATGGCAAAGGACTATCAAGAAGAAAGGAGGATTATAGACTGAAGTGATACTAAATGCAGAGGCACAGGGACATAATCAGACTGTCCTCATTTTATCAATACTGCACACTTGAAAGAAGAATTCACAAAAGGAAGCTTTTTTTTTTGTTCTATCAGAGATTTAGTTATTGAAATACCTAATGATATTTATTGTAGGCTGACTGACCCATAAGAAGTCACAGGCCATGACCCAAAGAAAGTAAGATGCTCGAAATCTTTAAATATGTGTCAAGTAATCATGAGAAAAATGTATAAAATATTTCTTACAGTAGCCTTCCTTTACAGAACACATCTTAGCACATAATAATAAACTTGATTTATTATGTTTAGTACTCTTGTATTTTTAACTACACTACTATGGCCTTTCCTTACACATTTCTTATACAGGTTTGCTGCTTATTTACATATGCCAGCTATAATTCTAGCATTAGCTAAATTTGTTTAATTAATTTGTGTTAAAATCATGTAAAGAAAATATTCTATATCTCTGAATATATACAATATATTATTATTGTTATAAATACACTGCATATTCATATTTAAGTTGATAATTGTGGAATTGGTTTGATAATTCAATGGGGGATAAAATATTTTTCTAAGTCGACCATTTTTCTTGTGAGCTAATTGGAGAGGTCTTTTTATTGAGGTAGTCATACTTATCAAAGGTTGAAATTTGTTCAAGGAAATACGTGGTATATACAAATACAAAGAAGAATAATCCAAAAATTAAAAGGTAACAAGATATAAGCCTTGTAGTGTGAATAAAAGCTAGTAGTAAAAATGATCCAAGTAATTAAAAAGACTGTCAACTTTATAATAAGGATTACTGGGTAAATTATGCCAGTGTGGGGTTTGGATGGAAGGAATATTCACAATACATGCATGCATGCATACATATATACACACATACAATGCATATGGTAGCTTAATATTTTTAGCTAATTAAAAAATTACTTTCAGAATAATGATTGTAAATTGAAAGTTACTCAATTTAACTGTAATAACTGACAAGACACCAACTGACATCAATCTCTTCAGAAATAATTCTGGCATAGTAACACACTCATGTCACAAGATAAAGATGAATGATAAAGAATTCAAATGTGGAAGGAATGAGATAGACTATGTCTAATATCTTTCCTGGTCTTCTATTTTGGAAACAGCAGTATCTGTTGTAATTCCAATAAATTCTTTATTTGGGAAAATCTTACATACCAATTTAATATAAAAGGTCTTTTAATTAACTTGAAGATAGCAAAAGCAAAAAGAAAAGAGAAGAAGGAAGTAGAGGAGAAGAAATAAGTTATCTAAGTCTGTGTTGTCATTTTCTTCTTGGTGCTATAAAACACAAATTCTAAAATTTGGAGCTGATGAAAATGGACACATGTGGCCAGATGGGCTCAATTGCATGCAAAGCTCTGAGCACTGTAGGACTCCTTTTCTCACTGCAATCCTTTTCTCATGAAGCCATAGGTATTACAGACCTTGAGTGGTGAAAAAGGCCCTTACTGTTGTTAAAATCAGACACTAATTTTTTATAAGGACTCCCATTTTCCTTAGATTCAAAAGCAATATCTAAAAGAAAGCAATAAAGAGAGAGAAAAAGAGTAAGCTAATAATAATAATAATAAAGCATTGTAGCACAAACTGTGTTTCCTCTATCAGGAAGAGCAAACACAAATGGTGCACCCTTTCAGAGGACCATTTTGATTCTTGTTATTTTACATTCATTTATATGCAAAGAAAACATGCCTATTTCAAGCATAAAACCTGAGAAATATAGTACAGCAAATAGACTTCAGAGCTGAGAATAAGATAGGAAGAGTGCCGCTGTTCTTTCCAGAGAGTAGAACACACATATTATGTCAAAATGTTACATTTTACCTGGTCAATCAATAACCCCTAATATAATCTAGGCACCTACTTTCTGGGTCAGTTTGATGTAACGTATCCGGAGAATTTCACTCTGGGGTCTCTACTTATGTCTACCTGAAATGTTTTTTACATTTTCAAATGATGTTATTCAAAGGGAGTCAAAGATTAAAAGCTCATTTCATGAGGCATTTAATTTAGGTAAGTCAATCAGCCAAGAAAAAACAAAACAGAACAAACCAAATTGCAAATTGTGGGGAAGAATCCTGCCTTCTTTGGCTGGCATCATAGATGGTCAAACAAAACAAAGTTTGAACACTATGGTTCATGTTTTCAGAAAAAGATGGACAGTGGGACACATTTCTGTAACTTCCAACCTTTAATATGTGGACCAGCTGAAAAGCAAAACAGAAACAAAAACAAAAGCAAAATCGTGCTGCAAATACTTTGAGTCTGTTATTTAAGGAGAAAAAAGTACAACCATATTGTGTTGATATTCAGGGAAAATATTTATTTTGTATAATGGTGCATAAATAGAGTTGTAATTATCCCTAGTAGATCACTGAACTACTAGTGAACACCAATATACAACCGATGCATGTGAGGAAACAAAATCAAATTTAAAAGAAACCTCTCATGAAGACTAAAGCTGTTTATTACTAACAGGATAATAGTAATGGAATTAGAGAACTCTCGCATTGCAAAAACTAGATTATACTTCCTAAATGTTCTTAATTTTTAAAAAATACAAGAATGCATTCTTTTTGAGTTTGTTTAGTTTGTTTTGGTGTTAGATCATCTGCTAATTGTGTTGACTTTTAAATTCATTTTTTTTCAAGTTAAAAAAAATCATGTGCTTGACAATTTTGGTGACTGTAATAAAGTATTGTACAAAGTTAACAATATTCTTTGAAGTTTAAATGCCACTAAAAAGACACTTTTATAAAATATAGAAGTGTGCTATGGCATAGACATTTATGCTCTGTTTTGTTTACTAAATTTCCAGGCCAGCATTTTCTGATTTTTATTTCCAAATTCATAAATTTTCTACTCTCTTCAGTAGTTTGTAATAGCAATACATTAAATATTTGAGTTTATTCATGAGCAAACTCTCCATAGACTAAAAAGGAACTATGAGTGCTAATGTTGACTTCCCAATTACTTTTTTTCCTAGTAAGTCCTGGGCTTTTCTTTAGGTTTTAATTAGCAAGGCAAATGTGAATAAGAGTGGCAGACCTCTCTTGTCTCCAAAGAGGAGTGGCAGATCTCTCTTGACCCCCTCTTGCCTCCTCCAGCTTCCAGGTTAACAAAAGGAAAATGAGTTAACCAAATATGTCTTCCAAAGAATGAGAGAACTGCCAGGATAGTCCCGAAATTCAAGCTAAGAACCATTTAAAAGCAAGGATCAAGTGAAAAAGCTTAAATTAAAGGTATATTTACATTGAATAAAGTTTTGTTTCCATCATTCAAATATTAGGTCTGAAGTTTTTTAACTTTTTACATTATAATTTTCATGATATCTATTTTTGCCATCCTTCTTTCTCTAACTCCTTTCCTATTCGTAGGTATCGACTGAGCTGGTGACAGTGCAAAAATAAAGTTAAAAATAATCAGCTGAAATTTTTCATGAAGAATATGTTTGTTCCTTTTTTCAAATGCCATCAACATGAAAGCCACAATACATGTCTCTTCTGTGTCAGCTCACTTTTAAGGACTAAGTATAGAGTTAACATTTTGATTCTATACACTCGAAACCCTAGAAATATATGATCGATAAATAGATGGATTTTAAATAGATAGATGATAGATAGATGATAGATAGGTAGATAGATATTCAGACGACAGATTTTACCTGTTAATCTCAAACGATTATTATATCTCCTTTTTCCTACCCATAATTAAATAACCAGTTGTTTTCTCTTTTATGTATGTGGAAGATATTTTTATGCTTAGGCAAATTATTTTGCAGTGTTTAGATGTACAATCCTTGCTTTCTCTTCTTGTTTTCATTCTAGGGACTCTAAACATGTCACACATCTGTATAATGATATATTAAATTTTATCCCCATTGATAGTATCATGAGCTAAATTTGAAATTCATTACTCTTATTGGTAATAAAAATAATTAAAAAGTCAAAAGCATTTGCAAAATGTTTTAAATTCCTAAGTAATTCACTTCTGTGAGTTAACTTTTTTCCTCTTCCATACTAAGTAACTATACCCAATACTTACTAGTAAAAGCTGGGAAACTAACCTTTATTAATGCTGATATCCATCTACCAGATACTAGGTGCTTTACGTGCACTGTTCACCTAATTTAATCATCAGAGCAACTCATTTGACAAAAGAAGAAAGTGAAGTTCAGAAGTGTTAACTTGTCCAGATGACACAGCTACTAGTTGTCAGTCTTTATTTGTACTCAGTTTCCCCTATCCCCACGCCTGTGTGTGTGTGTGTACTCTTTAATTTCAATATGGTAATTAGATGGAAACTGAAATTTTGTATGTATTCTTCATGTATTAGGATGCTTTATTTTCTTACTTATGTAGCTTTTTAAGAATCATGTGATAGAACTTAATATATTATTTCCTACTGAATTTTTCTAGTGACTAAGATTGTTAAAGTCAAAAGATATGTCAGTGTTCTGAGAACTAACACACTGTTTATTTTATTTAACTATTTATTTTATTTTATTTTACTTTATTTTTACTTTATTTATTTATTTTATTTTACTATATTTATAAGTCTCGTTCTGTCATCCAGGCTGGAGTGCAGTGGCATAATCTCGGCTCACTGCAACCTCTGCCTCCCGGGTTCAGGCGATTCCCCTGCCTCAGCCTCCCAAGTAGCTGGAATTACAGGCGTGAGCCACCATACCTGGCTAATTTTTGTATTTTTAGTGGAAACAGCGTTTCACCATGTTGGCCAGGCTGGTCTCGAACTTCTGACCTCAGGTGATCCACCTGCCTCAGCCTCCCAAAGTGCTAGGATTATAGGCATGAGCCACCATGCCCGGCCTTAATCCTCATTTAATTTTTAAGAGCAGCTGGGCATGGTAGCTCACACCTATAATCCCAGCACTTTGGGATGTCCAGACATGTGGACTGCTTGAGTATAGGAGTTTGAGACCAGTCTGGGTAACATGGAGAAACCGTCGTCTCTACAAAAAATTTTAAAAATTAGCTGGTATGATGGTTTGTACCTGTGGTTCCAGCCATTTGGGAGGCTGAGGTGGGAGGAGGATTTGAGCCTGGGAGATGCAGGCTACAGTGAACCATGATCACGCCACTGCCCTCAACCTGGGTGAGATTCTGTCTCAAAAAAAAAAAAAAGTTTTAAGAACATATTTAATTGAGGTTCAGAGTGACTGAATTCAGCACTCTTTGTAATACTCCACCAACATCTTCTCATGTGTGTCAGAACTATATCCCTTATACTCATTTGTATATTAGAAGTGCATCATTCCTTGGCACATACAATTATGAGGATGGTGATTCTGATTATTACTTGTGATTTTGATTATTATTTAAGCAAACAGTGAAATTCTAGATGTGACATGGATTGTATATTATTTAGTTAATTCACAGTGGAGCTAGAGAGTCTTACACAGGAGCAATACATATCTATGTGACATAGGTAACTGATCTCTTCATGTTTCTCTTTTCCATAAGAAAAATACTGATTTCATAGACTAAGATAGAAGTTCTCATTCTCCACTTACCCTCCCATTGCTTAGCTATGGATAATCCAAAGCAAACTACCATCCATAATCTCAGTTTTTATTTTTCTAACTCTAAAGGATAGAGATATGGAAAAGGCATCTTGTGTTGGTACATTGCAGGAGAAGGCAATCCGAAGTGTGGAGAGAAAGGTGGGGCATGATGAAAAGGAAGGTAGATAGGGGAAATCTAGTAAAGAAGTAGCCCAAGTGGGATGGGAATTGGAGCAGCTCCCAAGGTAGACCTTCAAACAGAATTTCTCATTTAAAGTTATCAGGCAATTTAAATTTAGCTTATCTGATAAGTCTCCATAATCCCTGGTGTATTTCTGTAAATTTGTGAAATCCTTGTCCTTGAAAAATGTGGTTCAATGTTAATGTCTTATTGGGAGAGGCTGCATCAAGTTTGATATTCACATTACAAACTTCAGATTTGGAGATATTCATTTTTAGCACTATCTGGTAAAACAGGTTTTAAATATTAGTGCACACATCGATCCAGACAATAAAATGAAATCAGATACATACACCCTCATTTAATTTCAGTAGGAGATACATGTACAAGCAGTTACCTAAATGCACAAAATAATAGCATCCATTACCATCAAATCCTAAGAATGCTTTCTAACAGAAGACCTTTGGGAACTAGTGAATATGATGTCAGTTAAATGTCTAGGAGTAAAGGAAATATTAAGCACGCACACACGCGCACACAGAGAAAAGCCACTGAGGCTATAATCTTCTAGGAACAGGAAGTAAATTGTTTTCTGTTCAGGAATGTCAAGGAGTGTTAGGATATTTTTCACTGAAGTGTAATTTAAAGGCTACTTTCTCCAGAGAGTTTCAGAAAGTAATGTTCATTTGAGTTCAATTTTGATATACTATTCCTGAGACATTTTATTATCTGTGTGTATAAATATATATGTGTGTATATTTTGACATGTTAGACTTTTAAAAGACTTGCGAGAGAGTGCCCGTATGCCCTCTACCCAGCTTTCCTTCATGTAAAAATCTTACATAGCCACAGAATATTTATCAAAGCTACGAAATTATTGTACAATACTAAATTCACAAATGTATAGTTTTTTTTTTAAGATTTCATTGGATTTTTAATGAATGCCCTTTTTCTGTTCCAGAATCCATCCCAGGATCCCATATCAAACTTAGTTTCTTTGTGTCTTCTTTGTGTCCTCCAGTCTGGGAGGGTTCTCTGACTTACACAGCCCGGATGTTTTCAAAGAGTACTAGTTGTTTATTTTGTAGAGTATATAAAATAACATAGAGTTTTGGCAGATGAGAACATGGACATTTTGGCGGGGATACATTCTTCTGTATACTTCACAAAGTATTTGCTAGAGGATATCACGTTTCTGCCCACTAATTCTGCCTCCTAAATTTTTGCTAATTTGACTCCCATCGGAGGATCTAGCCTATGGCAGTTATTACAGTGGTGATCTAATGGTGATTTTTTTTACTTCTATTATTATTTATCTTGTTGATCAAGTTATTCCAAATTTGGTCATTAGGATCTCTTTCGGAAGGACCCCTATATGTTTTCAGTATGCCCCTACTTTTTTTGAGCCCTTTCTTTTCTTTAAAGCACGTTCTTACTTTTTTGACACCACAAGATGATCTGGGTATAACTGTTCGTTTAACAAAAAGATAGCAACCATTTTAACTATGAAATATGAAAAATATGGAAGTTACTAGTATTACTAGTTAGATAATACAATTAAAAAATAGCACCAAAAATTATTTTCTAGAAAATATGCAGATTAATATTTTGTAAAAAACATATTTTTTGAAAAAGCATCTCTGTGTGTGATATGTAAATATATCACACATTATATATATATCAATTATTCATATCTATCATTTATATATATACATATATGTATCTTACGTAGTAAACAACATAGTTATCCAACAATAGAGGATTCACTAAATTGTAGTATTTGATATAAAGACTTTAATATAATTAAATATATTTTTTATAAATCAAATATATTTGATATAAATTCATATTTTCAGAGGAGGCAGGACATTTATAATATACTGCTTGGTGAAGAAGAGCAAGCTTTGGAATTCTCTACATATTATGAGTTGTGAGTTACTTTCTTAAATCATAGGAAAAATGTCTGGAAAGTAACACATCAAAGTAATAATAGTTAGCAAGGACTAATTAATTTCAGGTGACTTTTACAACTATGTGATAATTTAAATGACTTATGTTACTAGTTACTAGATTGTTTCTAAATTGACAGTTTTTAAATAAATCTCAGTCTAAACAGGTATAAACTTCCCGTAAACTGCCATCATGCCATTATTGTCAATAAAATAAAATGGCATACAAAGCCATGACTTTTCTTTAGTGTTTTAAAAATGGCTTTAATGTGTTGTCTGAGGCAAAAAGAAAACACCACCGCTCCCTTCCTCCCACATACACCTCCAAAGCTGAAAACACAGAGACGGATTTAAGGAAAATGATAAATCCTTTTTAGCTATGGAATAGCAAGAGAGAACTGAGAGGTGTCAGGTAAAACAGAGGGAAGGATGGCTATGATCTTCAAATGCCACGGTTTGCAGATACTGTGTTTTCAACACTATTCTAAATATTCAGAGTACTCACCAATTTGATCAGTAGTGACAAGAAAAAAGTTTTTGGACCAGGTTCTCCATGTCATTTTGTAATTATTCATTCAAATATAAATACAGACACAATCGCCTCATTCTCTGTAGCCCCACTATCTTTTTGCAACATTCTCAGTAGAAGCAAGAATTAATTGCAACTGAGTAATTGTCACTAGGTTGTGTGGTGGGAGACAGAGACAGGGTCAAAAAAGAAGAACCACTTTTCTCTTTCCTGGAATGTCACGTAATGCCAGATACTTCCTCAAGTGGTGAATTTGTTTCAATTATCTAGCAAATCTTTCTCTCTTAGAAAGTGCCAATGAACAGTGAGTTAGGGGAAGCCTCACATGGCTCTGCTAAACATTTGATTCAGTGCAGATTGTGTGACAGATGTGTTTCTCATTATTAAGAGATCTATCGTTTGAACATGCTAGGACTAAAATTTATCATGCAGTTAGTCTAGATCTATGGATTAGCTGCAACCTGAGTAAAAAATAAACTGGTGCTAAATTCCTAAGAAAGATAAATTATTCCTTGATTTCACTAAAGCACATTTATTGATCTTGCCAGATTTTTCGTTTCTTTTTTTGCATAGCTATTTTAATTTCATGATCTGTTCACAAGGAAACTTTCCTAGGGATGCACTGCATTAAAAATATATCATTATATTCTTTATCCCACTTCAAATCTGATACAGAACTAGAAAACAGGAAAAAATTAAAGAAACTCTTTACTCACTTTTTTCTATGTATTATTAATGAATAAGGATAATTACTGTGAAGAATATCATATTAGTATCATTCAGTCATTCTCATATTTGAAAAGATTAATGTGCAGTTTTAAAGTACAATTGTGTTTTACTGCAATTGTTGCTGTGGCTTGCTTTCAAGATTTTAATTAGGTATTTTATCTTTACACTACAGTAGTACAGATGTTTTTATAGTGAGTTATCATTCAATCTCACCATAAACTAGGGAAATGTTGATTAGTCTACATAAAGATTAATTTTCAAAATCAGGTATATATTTGATCTTTAACATTTGGAATGTGCTGCTGTTTCACAATAAAAATGTCACTTTAAAATATTAATTTTCAATCATCTGAGTTCAGAACTCTCTCTACATATATGTTTTGTATTCTACTATCTCATTATCATATCAAACCCAAATAAGAAACCCTAGTGGGACAGCCTTTTCTAAGAAGAGCTTTTCCCTATCATTTCTGTCTCTCATTCTCTCTCTCCATACATATACACATATTTATGTATATATACACACATATACGTGTTACACATATATTTATGTATACATACCCACACATACATAAATATACATGTATATATGTAAAATACATACATATATATAAACACACACACACATACAAAATTCTTCACCTTAAGAACCACATTTTTGTAAAATGCTACATGGAATAGTTATTTATACAAAATACTAAAAGCTTTGTTGAACAGAATCAAATCACAAACTGATAATAGGATCATCCACAAGTTATTATATAAAAAAACTAAGGGAAGGCCAAGGCAGGTGGATCGCTTGAGGTCAGAAGTTCGAGACAAGCCTGGCCCGTCTCTACTAAAAATACAAAAAGTAGCCAGGCGTAGTGGCGGGTGCCTGTAATCCCAGCTACTTGGGAAGCTGAGACATGAGAATCACTGGAACCTAGGGGGCGGAGGTTGCAATGAGCTGAGATTGCGCCACTGCACTCCAGCCTGAGCAACAGGGTGAGACTGTCTCAAAGACAAAAGACAAACAAACCCCTAAGAAATTAATATAATTACCAAATATGAAGATATATATATATACACACATATATATTTTTATATGTGCATATATGTCAAAGGAGAAAGACAGTTTTGATATTTAGTTCCAGTTCTTTCTCACCTAGAAAATTATAACAATTCTTAGCAAATATAACACAGGTAATGGTTTTGTATCTTCTGGATTTCTCTTTCACTTTATTCATGGTCTGCAGACTTTCTGTCTTTTCCATGGCATTCTTCTCTCATAGCATTCTGTTCTGGGAAAGTCTTATTCTTTTTATAAGGCATCCATCATCATCTGCATCTCTGCATTGTGACTTATCAAATGCTGAAAATTCACATTAGGTACAATCTTCATAAATCAGTTTTGGTAGACTTGCTTTTTCATGCAAATGCTTAGTGCCTGCTTCACTTATTAATCATGATGTGATGTATATTTATTCATTGTAAGACATTTTATTGAGTTCCTCAAAGTCCGAGGTACCATTTTCAGTACTGAGGACAAATCGGTGAAAAAGAGAAACAAGATTTGTATTTTAGTGGGAAAGATGGAGTAATACCAAGTAATTTCATGTAATGAGGAATCTTCAGAAGACAGTAAAATAATGTGATAGAATCAGTAGCTAAGAGGGAAACAAGGAGTGGGGGGATCATAACATTACATAATCTGAAAATTGACTGAAAAGGAGGTCTGGATGATGATAACGAGAACAGCATTCTAGACGGAAAAGCATGTGCAAAGTCCCTGAGGTGGGAAAGAGAGGAGGACAGTGTCTCTAGAAGGTAATGAATACATGGGAGAATGGAGTTGAAATCAGAGAGGTACAGATCTACAGGTACAGTTCCTACAGTGCCTTGTTGACTCCTCTACACGCTTTGGATTTGATTATAACAACAATGGTAATAGTCTTAAGCAAGGCAGTGTTGTGATCCGAGACATATTTGTGAAAGACCCTTTCCCAGTGAGAAGCACTTAGGGAACTGTTGCAGGAGATAATGGAAGTAAAGCCACTAAAACAGGCTGATGAGTTGATCAGAAATTATAAACTAAAAGAAGAGGACAATTCTTTTTGTTTGTTTGTTTTCCTAAGCAATTGAGTAGATAGTGGTGACAAGACAGAGAATATCAAGATTATGTCTGTGTTTTTAGCCAGGTAGTTTTCTAGGATTATCTTACATATGATCCCTTTGCCACGATCTGCGTTTCTTATACTTCATTGAAGAAAGTGCATGCTTAATTAATTTGAGTGGGAAGACACTTTATTGGGGGTGTAAGAAATTTTAAATACCTAAATAAAATGTATTCTCTGTGGAAAAGAAAAAAAGGGGTACCATTATATTACTTTAGTGAATCACAATTACAAATACTGCTCCAACCTACCAGTAATACCAATAATAGAGCAGCTTAAGTTGTTTCTGTTTAAACATATAAGATCCTATATCAAGTAAGCACTTGGAATAATATTTTTCATGGCAATTGAAAGTCTTATTCATTCAAATGATGGCATCTCATTCATTTAAATATTGACAGTACACAAAATGACCAAGTATAAGAATTATCTAAATTCAAATACTGGTGCCACCAGTCTAGCTGTTTGACTAGGGGCAAGTTAATTAATTCAGTTTCACTTTCATCAGCTGTAAAATGTTATCTATCTTATATGGTTATTTTGAAGATTGACTGAGTGCACACTCATCCGTGTGAAGGGCTTAAAATTGTGCATGCAGGAAGAACTCATCAGGCATTTGCAGCCCTTATAGTTTTTATGTCATTATCTGTTTTGATTGGGGATTGTCTGCAGACACAGGTAATATTGGTTAGCCCTGACCATGTCATAATGTGTGATTGGATAGGTTCATTCGTCTTTTTATTTTCATGTACATATGAATATATGAGAATATATAAGTATATATTCATATTCCTGTATGAATCCTTAGAGAGAATGAATAATTATTAAACAATTAATCAGATGTTACAAGTATCACCATAGGCAATGGCAACTCACTCAGCTTTGAAAATGGACTCACGGTGTAAGTTTTAATCATCAGTTTAGGGAGGGGAAAAATATAAAATTTTCTAAATTTAGTGAAAAAAATTGCTTAAAAGTCGTTTATATTAATCTTTTTATTCAAAGGTCCTGAGTAAAAATAAAATTATGATATTCATGTCATTGGAATGTTATGGGACTCATATGTGGAAAGATACATAAAATATTAATCCCAACGCCCAGGCACACAGAAAGAATTTGTTAAATATTACGCCTTTGTTATTGTTATGATGGAAAAAAGCAGAACACTTACAAGAGGTAAATCCAGCTCTTGGCTTTACTACTAACTATGCTTTGAAGAAATTTGATCATGTTTAAAATCCTACCCAGAGTGCTGTTTTTCCTTTGCACAAATGAGGGTTTGGGGAGTAACAGTATCATATCATTACAAAAATAAGTTATACTTAACGGCACACATTTTTGAAACTTCACGGTGAAAAATAGATGAAGACCGTCTAAAATAGAGACTTAGTAACTAAAAACATTGAGATTTGTCTACATTACATTTTTTTAAATGGCAGTTCATGCTATACTTCAGTAAAGAGTCTAAAAAGTGCCACAGTAAGGGAACCTTTAAATTTGCCTAACATAGCTTTCCACGACATATTTGACTACAAGCACTCTTTATTTCAAAGACCCTTATGAACAACCTGAATCATTATTACTTGAAGGAACGAAGTCTGAGAGACACAAATATAGATAGCATATTATTTACATCAACTTGGTTATCCAATGGAGATTAACATAAATGACCAACTCTTGAAAGACTATGTCTATTAGATCAAAATACTCTAAATGAGTGTGCTAACCTATGGGTGCTGTGCACATGTCAAGCTCTGATTTTTTTTTAAAGACTTTGTAGAATAACTGAGATTCACATGGGGATTTTTCGCTCTTAGTTTTGTGGTTAAAAAATGTTAAAAATCTATGGCACAAGATAAAAGTCTATTTAATGTCCAGAGTTAAAAGATATTACTGAATTAATGTCCACTTCTGATGATTAAGGGAATCTCACACTTATATGTGGGGCCACAGCTCTTGTCTAGCAGTTCAAATGTGTCATATTGTGTTATCTCATATATATCCGCTAAATTAGATTTATAAGTCCTTGGGATAACAATCTGTTATTAAAGTTAATAACTTATATGCACTTTCTGGCTCCTATTTTATCTCCATCACATGTAGAAGAAATTTCTCCATGGAATATTTAGCTGAAATTTCTCCATGGTATATTTAGTTGAAAACAGGATAGGATCTCAGTCCACCAGTATATTTATATTTTCACTTATATGAACAAAGGCCTTATGAACTACCTTATACTTTCTGTGTCCTTCTGAAAAAAAGAATGGTTGCCTTGAATATAAAATTTGAAAAAAAGAAAATTTTAAATATGAATGTTAGAAAAAATGATCTTCCAATCTTGATATTACTAATTTGTACAATATAGTCTAAATATATTCTAAGCAATGAATTTCTGAAGGATGACATTTTGGAAACTCTAGTTTGAAACAATCATCTTTCTTTTATTTTGTTGGATGATCTAGGTAGATGAAGATTAGAGCTTTGAAGAATAATTAGTTTAGAAGTTGGTTGCATAACAGAACCCAGGCATTAATATAATTTCATTGATTCCTTTCCTATTTATTGAATACCTACCATGTGCCAGGAACTGTGTCAAATATTGGGACACAAAGATGAAGAGGAATGACTCTCCAGGAGCTGTCCCTGTGGTCACATGAGGAAGGCATGCACTGAGCCAGTAATGATAGATATAACTGCCTTTTTAAAAGAGAAAGGGCAGGGTATAAACAAAGCATAGGAAGTTTTAGAAAAAAGTGTTTGAGGGGAAATATTAATTTGTGTAGTTATAAGATAGTCACAACCACAGTCAATAGTTTTTTTTTATTAAAAGCATTTTAATACTATTAGACATAGAAACCTTAAAACAGCAGAGTTGTCCTTCTGGGAAACAGAGGCCTCTCTTCCTTCTACTTGGTTTCTTGGCTAGGATTGTCTTCTGGAAACACTAAGTATTGATTAAGAAAAAACGTGATGTTCCTCCATCCACCTGAATTTTTGGAGAAACTACTCTTTGATTACCAAAACTAAACACATAGAAAAATAGAGAAGACAAGAGAAATGAAATAATTTAAAATCACTGTGAAAAATATTTTTACCCTATAAAATAATCGAGATGACTATTGCCAGTTTTGAAGCAAGTAGCTTGATATCTTAATGAAGATATTCCCTAAAGCTTTATAAAATCTAATTCAGGACTAAGGAGACATTTGAAAAACTATTCACTAAGGGAAATTAGAAATTCTGGATTCACGACATCAGGGAAATGAAGTGTTGTGGGGCTGATGCTGCCATTTACATTGTTATTCCATGAAAATGGAATAAAGCTGTAGACTTCAATTGTAAGCACACTGAGAAAAATGAAATCATCTCTTTGTAATTCAAAGCAGACAAAGCATTATCTGCTATTTAAATATCTCATCTAGCTATGCAGGAAACTAATACATGTGCTAATTCAGGAATGTGTTGAAGCTTCACAGAGAATAATTTGAGACATGGTCAGTGAAACAATTATCAGTCATTGTAAAGTTTTGCATGTGTTTGAAAATTTAATCATGTGGTGGACATATCTGATATTAGCATATGTATCCATAATTATCATTCTCAAATTAATTTTAAACCATTGCTAAATAATAAGAGAATATATCTCTTAAAAGATAAAAGCTTTTCATATCTGAAAAAAGTCACTCTGATAGCAAAAAAATAAGACTTTTGGTGACAAAAATACACATTAAGATTCTCTATTTTAGGAAATCATCATTTAAGAATAGCTTATCAATTATTGAATAGGTGCCCTTTTTTATTCTTGCCATATGAGTGTTTTTCTGTGATACTTCCAATTTTGACAAAAATTCAACTATTTCAATAATACTCAGATACAGACCCCCTTGAAAAAGTTACTTAAAAACTATCCAGTAATTTGTTACTTATAGGTGTTTTGTGCTACTGAGAATAGTAATGTTACCTTTAATTTATTTGAAAAACAGACAACAAATGTCATATCTCATAGAACTAGGATAATTTGTAGCATTGTGAAACTTTGTCTTTTGAGTTCATAGCTTATTGAGTGACTTTTCAGTTGGAAAGCTAACACTTTGATCAAGTGATTCTTACTAATTCTAGACTATTTCTCTGAGGTCAAAGAAGGTAGAATATCATTCTCAGTGTGTATGTAAAACCAGTGTGGACTTTTGTATTTATTGCCTAAAATAAAGTATTTTACAGATAATGATAAGATACCCTAAGGATGTCTGAGATGTTAAGTACATCACAAAGATATATGGGAAGTGGTAAATATAGCTTGTGTTAAATGGGCTAATATCATTTTCACCTCGTAGTTACTTTCTAGTTTTATTTAGTTATAGTTACAATCAACATTTAAGTGTGGTGTGCATAAATTTTGATTTGGTTAATCTGAACCCCACTATTTCAAGATGGTGGTTTATAATGCTTTAATTAAAACCAACATTGAGGCTGGGAGCGGTGGCTTATGCCCATAATCCCAACACTTTGGGAGGTCAAGGTGGGTGGATCACTTGACGTCAGGAGTTTGAAATCAGCCTGACCAACATGGCGAAAACCTGTCTGTACTAAAAATACAAAAGTTAGCCAGGTGTGGTAGTGCATGCCTGTAATTCCAGCTACTCAGGAGGCCGAGGCAGGAGAATTGCTTGAACCCAGGAGGTGGAGGTTGCAGTGAGCCGAGATCACGCCACTGCACTACATCCTGGGAGACAGAGCAAGACTCCATCTCAAAAACAAAACAAAGCAAAACAAACCAACATTGCAATATACAACTTCACTTTATGTAGGCAAATACAGTTAGTTACCATGCTTAGTTCTAGTGAAAGTATCACTCATGAGAAAGAGCTGCTGCACCCTCTTAAATATACCCAATTCTCTTAATTTTTAACTAAACCAAGATTTTGTGTTCTGCCAGACATTAAAATGCATTTCTGCAATGCAAATATTTTTGGCTGCTGTATACTTTTTCCACAATTACCCATCATTTCCTAAATAGGGATTGTGCACATTTTCACCTGGACCCACACATCAGTGAGTCTGAGGCATGGACCACAGCAGCATGTCTGAGCATAACCTAGAAATTGGCATTCTTGAGCATCAGCAGTTTTCACTAACAAAACCCTCAACCCACATTTTAACCACCTGGCTTAGCATTGTCTAGGACCTATGCCATGTGACTACTGTGGCCTTCATAATAATGTTTAATTTGTTTTCTAAAACTTTCTAGAGTCATCATAAATGGCCATTTGCATTCATGGTAACAACTCACAAGTATTAAAGGCTTATTGAAAAACGCTAGTCCTGCCAAACCTCTCTTGTACTGAGAGGCACATGGCTTTTTGTTCCTGCCAACAATACTGTGATGGATGATTCCACTCCCTCATGACCAGGTTACTGAAAAAGTGCCCCCTGGACTTTATGCTTCTGGGCTCAGCTCTCTCAAATCCATTCCCTATGAATCTGGCAGAACGTGGCTGTCAAACAGTTTGCATCATTCAATTTCTTTCTAGAAAATCTACATTGTTTCCAACTGACCTAAAATCATGGGCTTTTTTCTGGGGCTCTTTTCCTTTTTTTGTCTCTCTCTCAAGCTGGTCGCTTCTAGTCAGAGAGGCCATCCTTATGACTAAATGCCTTCTCAAGCTTGACTCCTGCATTCTGTGCACCCAAAACTTCAATAGTAAAGTCCATAGATTATAGTTGTCTACAAACTGGGACATCTCAGGGAAAACTCATCCATAAATACATCTCTGATATTCCCAGTGTTTTCATTTCTCAATTTGAGAAGTTGTCTTTCTAACAGGGATAAATGAAAGCTGATAAGAAATTCAAGATTTTTTAAATGGCTAAAGTTTATGTAATAGTTCAGGTGTAGCAAGTGTATTCTAGTGTAGCAAGGGTTAGAAATAGGTTTCAAGTTAAGTTATACAGAATCATCTTTATGTATAAACTGAGTTTCATAATGTTACATGTAGCTAGTCTTTAGTAGTACAGATAAGCAGAACAAATGGCATTTTCTTTGCAAGGTGTACAAAAAGGGGACCCCAACTGGAGTTCATAAACTAGGAGAATGGCAGGGAAAAGAACTTCCCCTGATGGAGTATGCCATACTCTCTGGGTGAACACAACATATTTCTTTATAATACCCAGGCTTTTAGGGAAACCATAGAAAGTACCCTCTAGCCGAGGGGTGTCCAATCTTTTGGCTTTCCTGGGCCACATTAGAATAAGAATTGTCTTGAGTCACACATAAAATACACTAATACTAAAGATAGCTGATGAGCTAAAAAAATCGCAAAGACATTTTTTTAGGAAAGTTTATGAATTCATGTTGGGCCTCATTCAAAGCTGTCCTGGGCCACAGGCAACCCGGTGGCCACGGGTTGGACAAGCTTGCAATCTAGCCAGTTCATTTCTTGAGGAAAGCATTAGCTCAGGATCCAAGTTCTTGATACATGCTCACTGCATCTGTACCTTGCAGAAAAAAGAATGATATCTAGCCACCCTTGAGTTCTCCTCTGTGTGTTCATCAAAGTTGTATGCACGTATACCTACCACAGTACTTCCCATTCTGCAATGTAGTTTTTGGTTGATTTTTCTCTCTCTAACACCATACAAAAAGCTACTTAAAGAGCAGGCACATTACTTCATTCTTTTTAGCCTAGAATTGTACTTTCTTTTTTTTTGGTGGTGGGGAGGGGGGCAATTCCTCTAAACTCACCTCTGTGAGAAATGAGGTCAGATTTACTCCTCTCCATCCCAAAGCAGTTAAGTAAGCATATAACTGTATGAAATAATGGCTAACTATATGGACAACTAGCATTCAGATTTTAAAGCAAAATATTCAACTGTCTTGTGCCTCAGATATCTCAACTGGAGAATAAAGATGATAAGGCTCCCTACTACAGGTTTGAGAGGTTTAATTAAATGTAATAATGCACCTAACCATGGCCTAGTCAAGGGCATATGGTAAATCTCAGTAAATAACAGCTATTGTTTGTATTCCATTTCATATCTTTGATATATTTCCAGTTGTTCCATGCTGCTTATATGTTGCAACTCTGGAAAGATTGCAAATTACTAGAAGACAATGTATGTGCCTCCATTTCTTTAGTGGCTATAGTATTTCCTCATGTCTTGTACTCAAATCCACCCACAGTTTGTAAATGGAAAGGGTTGCCAAATTTCAAATGAAGTACAGAGTAGAGTGGAGGCAACAAATGATAGGAAGTTACTGTGCGAAACAAATCAGCCTTCAAATGTGATCAGGGAACTGGGGCCATCTCCTAATTTAAGAATATGATCAGAATTTCATCTGCAGCTGATCATTTAAATTAAACAAACAAGCACAGCTGGAAAAACACATGCAAATTTTGGTATTTCAGTCCAGCAATATGCAAGCATATCCACTGTAGGGGTAATTTGCTGAATAAGCCTCATTAATGAGCTCTAGCACTAGTTTATTCTGAGTAGTCATGCTACACTCTAATAAAGGCAACATTTTTCTGAGCACTACATAAGGTCAAGTCTTATGTGTGGTATCTTTCCTCATGAAGCACAGTACCAGTCTTTCTAGTCAAGAATTTCTCCCATTATAGGTAGCTTGTCAAATATACATGGAGCCATGTATTTCTCAAGACCTCATTCTGAAGTACCTTTAGACTTAATTGTTATAATCCATTCTACATTAGGGCATGATTCAGAAACATCAGTGGATGGATTGGGTACAACCTATCCATTACTGAACTGTATTCTTATTAACCATCTGTGCATTGATTTAGCTTCCTATTACATTTGCAAACTTGAGGTCTAAAAATAGAATAATCTAAAGGTAAAGATTTTAGCTCATCTTCAATACAAGAGTAAGGTAAGATTTTGCAATTTTGCAATGGGAGGCTACTCAACAGCATATCGAAAGTTACTGTCCTCTCCAGAAAGGAGTGGCACATATATCTAACCATCCCACCTTCAAAGAAATATGGATATAACTTGATAGGCAAACTCTGTGTTCTGACCTTGCAGCCTAGCACTGGTTTACATATGTGAGAAATGGGAGCTGTTTAGAGCCCTAGTCATTTTTCAAATAATTTCAAATATTCCTAATCAGGCTCTAAACAGCTCCCGTTTCTCATATGTGTAAACCAGTATAGCTACTTCCCTCTCTAGCTCCATTATGACATTTTCAAGAGACAGGAGCCAGAAATATGCTGCAGCTCTATCCCTGCAGCTGCAACTCCCAAACTGGAAGGAGGAAATGTCAGCAATGCAAAAAGCAAAAGAAGAACCAGACCAATTGGTGCTGTTAGGGCCTGATTCATTAGCATGGGCCAGGGTTTATTCTCCAGTGTAGAAAAAACTGGCACAAATGCTTGGCAATGTGCTCCAAGCTCTATCAGGGAAAGGAATTGATCATTTGGATAAGAAACAAAAAAAAGTCTCTCTCTGCTTCACTGTGTCTCTTATGTGTGGTGCTACTGTACTGCCTTAGGAACAAGCATAGTGTGTCTATTTTTAGGGCAAATGTGCCTACTCTATCTTCGCCAACTAAATCTTTCTACATGACTAATTTGCAAGTTGAATTATCTTGGTAAATAGGCTGACTCACTAGCAAATAATCTGCAGAATTTATGCATTAGGCTTCTGTAGTGAATTAGGTCCTTTTGTCTTGCTCAGCATGCTGTAATAAACTGCAGTAGTGCTCTGGTTAGTAATAAAAAAAAAAGAAAGGCAAGGAAGAGAAGTTATTCCAAACACACGAAGAGTCTTTCTTTAGAATAGTTAGTTATGATCGAGATATATATAGCAGGTTATATTGAGAGATATGGCAATGACTTAAGTCAAATAAGGAAATGAACCATGATATAAATAGATATATGCACAGCTGATGTGTGTATATGTAAGATATGTTTTGTGCCTCTGTTTGTGTGTGTATGTGTGTGTATGTTTATCTCCTAAATGAGTTAATGGAATAATTTATACTTACATAATCATTTATCACAAAATGTGCATAGCAATCAGTATCCAACAGCCAGTAGTCATTCAAGAAACATTTGTAAAATGAATGAATTGCAATGTTAGGTTAACATTCTCCATTGTCAGTGGTCCTCCCCTTCTGCTGTCCCTACTCCCTCTATGCTTGTGGTGATTCAGTTGCAGAAAGACACATCTATACTTCATAGCTGTAGAAAAATTCTTTTTTTGTGGTTGATTTCATGTGGTTTAAAAAGAATGCCAAATTATTTGTACCTACAGGGATAATGACTGACTAAATATTTTTTTACATATATGTGCATATGTGTGTGTCTATGTATGTATGTATAGTCTAAATATTATTGTCCAATCATGGCAGGGATTATGGTTGTATGTACTCGAGTACCTAAGAGTGGGCCAGGACAGTTATTCACTAAGGGAGTGTGTGTGTGTGAGTGTGTGTGTGTGTATGAGTGTGTATGCATATGAGGGCTAGAAGTATTTTATTAGTCAGTTTCCACAATTGTTGGTGCATGAAGATAATAAAAAGCAGACTGACTTTTAGCCTTTTTTTCTTTTTTTTGGTTTGTAAATTCTTTACAGAAAATGTACCTTCTTATTGCCTGCACCTGGGGTGCACTGTTCCTACCACCTCTCTTGCTAGTGCCCAGATTCTCAGCAGAAACCTGCAGGAGTATAGGCAGCACAGTGCAGACAATGTCACTGCTCCATCCATACCTCTAGGATTGTTTCCCCATCACATGTGTCGGCTCCAGTGTCTCACTCCCAACAGCATACCCCTGAGGATCCCTGGAGGAAAGCAGCCCTTCAGCAGCTGCAGCCTGCTTTGCCTGCACACAGGAAAAAATGCACATTTGGGGCAGACCTTAATGAGGACGTATAAATATCTGGCCCCTGATCTGACATCTCTGAAGTGTGATCTCCACTATTACCAGAGTTCCCCTGAGGGACTTTGTCCATGGGACTTTGTTTATCTCACATCCTTACTTGCTGTCCTTCCCTGTGCCATTTCCTCACTCATGGGAATGCTTTCTAGTACATCACTGTCTCATGAAACCCTGTCTTAGGGTCTGCTTATTGGGACAGTGATGGCAACTTAAGTCATACGTAATTGTTAAACCTAGGATTGGCAAAACTGAGAATCACTGGGCAATTTTCTATAAACACTTTTCCAGAGAAGAGTGAAAAGAAATTCTTCTAGTTGGCATCTCTGGTAGATACCATAAAGTAATAAAGAAAAGCTAAAATAAACCCCAGAGTCTAACTCAGCATGATTCTACACTTTCTGTAGGCTTCTAGAAATTCCCTGGAAAGGGAATTGTCAAAATATAAAAAACAGTGAGATCTTCCTCTCACTCTAGGGGTGCCCTTTGTCCCCATAGTTATGCTTTCATGAGGGAAATATGTGATTATTTCCTCCGGAATCCAAGGTATCATTACGTAAAAAAATTTTACTTCTCTTATCTCTGCCCTTTACCCTTTTCAGAGGTAGAATTAAATTCAAGGGTACAGCTAATAACTGAATATATGGTAAGTACTGATTTCATTTGGGGACTGCAAATACACAGTCAAACAAACATTCCATACCTTCAGCTGTATTACAATACAGTAAGAGTGACAGATCTGTGCAAAGCAACTATAAAGCAAGGAAGGAAATACATGCCACAAATAGAATGATAAATACAACTTTATGGGAGCCAAAAGGTGAGACCGATGAACTCTGAGCTGAGTGATCAGGCAAAGTAGCAGAGCCAAGAAAGCTCTTGATGAGATCCTTTAATAGGCAAGAGTTGATCAAGCAGAGTCAAGGACTTCCAAACTGAGAGCAACATAACAAGGGCGGCTGGTCACGGAAAGCAAGTGTGGAGAGCAGAAATAGAATGGGCTCACAATGCAGGTAGCACTGAGCCGGACAGGGAGCAGGCAGACTGGTGAGGTTTCAGGAACACAATGAATATCTGCTGGCTGGATTTCATTGACTGAAATTCCACCGACCAACTGAGGTTGTTCAAAATGCACATTTGTGCAAAAGCGCAAATTTTTAAAAAGTCAAGTAAGTGACGGAAGTAAAGCATTTTTTTAAACATTCTGAAGGACATAGTAGGAAAATTAAGAGATAATCTAACTCTAATTACCAAAATAAGTATATAAATAAATATGTTCTCAACAAACTTACATTAAGCATCAATAAGTACAAGGTTATATTACGGAGCCATATAGACTCCCTTTCCTCATGGAACTGACAGTTTTTTGAAAATCAGATTTGTCATGGGTACAAACAACATATGACAACTAGCAGAGTATCACAATATATACTTGGTAGATAAACTATAGAAGTTAAATATGCTATTATGCCAATTGGTAGAATACTGTTAATAGAAATATAAACCAGTACTTGAAGTTTTAGTGAAACTTATTAATTAGACCCAATATCATGAGTACAAAGCTGAGAATGATTAGAAACAGCTGCCACAATGTATCTTGGGATAGAATCAGTGTCAAATGCACACATTCTGTGCAAAAGAACAAATATTTTCCTATTTGATTTCAGAAAATAGATAACCCAGTCAAGTATATTGATTTAAGGTTCTATTTAGGAAAAGAAAAAAACCCTTCACTGCAGTCTAGTGAAGAAAAGATAAACAGGCTTGTGGTGTAGAAAATGTGGGGGCTCAAACAAACACTACTTGTCATGTGATTTGTCATAGGTTGGGATCAATTTTTAACAATATAATTCATAATAGAGGCAATGGAGAGGATACTTTGAGTTCTTGTTTTGTGATAAGTAGTCAGTTAAGGTATGTATACATATTTATTTATTTCTTCACTGAACTTATATTTATTGAGTGTCTGTTTAGTGTCAGGTAGTGTCCCAGATGGTACAGACCTAATTGTGAATAAACAGCAAGAAAGGCTTCTCTGATCATCTGAAGAGAGACCTACATGAGAGAGTAAGGCAAACAGTTGTCTGTAGGCTCAGTGTTTCCAGCAGAGGGAGACAGGACAGGAGTTTCCAGCACAGGAGTCAGGGATGCACATGACCTGGTCAGGGACTTAGTCAGAGTAGGCTGGTGCACTGAGGTGTTGTAAGCAGGAAATCTCACTGGAGATGAGGTCAGTAGTGAAGGCAGGAGCAGAGTATTAACAAATTTATCCTCACAATGATCCTACCTTATAGGTATTATTATACCCCTCATTTCCTACATGGGCAAACAAAAGTTTAAAGGCATTAAATAGCGAGGCACAGCAAACGGAATGTAGGCACCATGAAGCCCAGCATGTACTCTAATCCCCACATCCATCACCTTCCTGCGGATACCACATCTGTGTATTCGAGTCCCTGCTTATCCAAAGTTTTGCTTTCTGCAATTTCATTTACTCTTGGTCAACTGTGGTCTGAAAATATTAAAAGGAAACTTCCAGAAATAACTCCTAACTTCTAAATCACATGCTGTTTTGAGTAGCATGATAAAATCTTGCACTGGAATATGAATCATCCCTTTGTTCGGCGTACCCATGTTGTCTATGCCACCCACCCTTTAGTCACTTAACCATCTCAGTTATCAGATGGACTGCCACTGAATTGCCGTTCTTGTGTCCAAGTACCCTGATTTTACTTAATCATGGCCTCAATGGGCAAAAATAGTGATGCTAGCAATTAAGATATGCCATAAAGTAC
Source organism: Gorilla gorilla gorilla (assembly GCF_029281585.2). Taxonomy (NCBI): domain Eukaryota; kingdom Metazoa; phylum Chordata; class Mammalia; order Primates; family Hominidae; genus Gorilla; species Gorilla gorilla. The sequence goes on from NC_073239.2 coordinate 64,397,504, forward strand.
TTTCTTTAAATGAAACGGTGCACGTTCTCAACTTAAGGAAAGCAAAAAGTTGTATGCTGAACTTGCTAAGATCTACGGTGAGAACAAATCTTGAGATCATGAAATTGTAAAGAGGCAAAAAGAAATTCATGCCAGTTTTGCTGTTCCACCTCAGACTGCCAAAGTTATGTCCAGAGTGCATGATAAATGCTCAATTAAGATATAAAAGGCATTAAATTTGTGGGTAGAAGACATGAACAGAAATGTGTTCCAATTGGTGGCAATTGTGTTCGGTACTATCCAAGGTTTCAGGTATTCACTGGGGATGATGGAATGTATCCCCCTTGGATATGGAGAACTACTATATGACACTAGGAGAGCTCTAGCTTCAAAACAGATGAGAAAATGGTAATTGTGTTGACTGGCTCACAAAATTAAAAGAATTAGACTTTTCTATATATGTATTTCTGTTTCCACATATTTACTATATAAATATTCATTGTTCTGCATTTCACCATTGCATAATTCAGTTCATAAATTATGCATTTATATTGTATTTTGTTTTTATAATAAAAGTATCAAATATGGTACTAATTGTCCAAGTTCATCCTCAAATTCCTGTAATATTTCAAATAATAATAAATCCAGAATAAAAATTGAGATATCAATAAGCTGCCCCTTGCAAAGAAAGACACCTTTCACCTGTATATGACTAGGGATGTCCCTAAAGAGGGAGGTCTCAGGTGAATGTTGGAATTTCGGCATCCATAAGAGAGACGGTCCAAGGCCTTCTGCCTGGAAACTCCCGAGGATGTTCTTCAATCCCAGGCTTGTCCCTGAAAGTTGTACTTTTCCTTCCTACATAGGTTCTGGGGACACCCTTTTTGCTAAAACACAGTTACTAGATTATAACTTTATTGACGGTATATATCTATCTTTTCCACAGCATAGGCTCTTGCACATAAGAAACACTAAAGAAGTACCTGTTTATTTTACTTTTATTTTTGTTTATTGTCTATTGAGCATTTTATTTGTAAGCATTACATCCCTAGAAAAATAATCCCCAGGATTTTCCCTACTGTGCACTTTCATCTTGCTCCTTTGTGGTCCATAATGCCAGCTGAGGTTGTCAATACAACTAAACTGACTGGAGAAGAGCAGACTGTTTTGCCATTTTTCTAGGTCTTTTGAGTTGTCCATCAAAGTTGAGGCTAATCATGCCACACAAGTTTAACCTGCCTGAGGGATTCGCAGCTCTTTTCCCAGCTGTGTGATCATCAATGATTTCAAATTTGCCAGTGTAACCACGCTTCATCATCACAGTGAGAAACCAGATGATGGCTCTGGAGCACGGCCCCATAAGAACCTGATGTTTGCCTCTCTTTTTAGCATTGTTATTGCTCTTGAGAGCATCAGCCAGGACAATCATGAGCACCATTATGGTGGCATGGAAAGATGGTGGAAAAAGGACAGAAGTACATGTTTAAATGAGAGATCATCTTGCTTATAAATGAATGGTGATTTGATTGCCTGTAGGCCGCCTGCTAAGGAGTAAAACTTTTTACCTTATATTCATAAAGCATGCATGTAAGACTTCTGGGTTTTCAAAAGGGTCATCTTGTGTTAAAACCTTGATTATTCACCAGACCTTTAAAAAAATGGAAGGGCGAACTTGATGACGGTAAGTAATTAGATGTAATAGTCACTAAGCCTCATAGTCTTAGCTTGTAATAGTAGTGAATCATGCACTCCATGAGAGGTCACTAAGACTGGATTTACCAGCTAAACCTTACTTTTCTCAAGTTTAAAGGGAGGAGCTGTACATTGAAATCTTCATATACCATAACCTAATTGAATAGTGACATAATACCTACTTCTAAGGACTATATATTCAAAGTATTATAAAATGTACAATGATGCATTTGAGAAAATTAGTAAGTCAGAGATTAAGACTTTATCACAGCATCTGCTCTGAGGTGAGACTCCGTAGGGTATGCATGGAGAGAGAAAGTGGAAAAGATGGTTAGTGTAAAGGTAAGTGCTAAACCTGGTGTATGGGTGGACAAAAGTAAGAACAGAAAACATTGATCCTGGTTGTCGCCTCAAGTCTCCTGGTATGCTTTCTCCATTTTTGAAGATAAGTGAAGTTCAGTGGTAGGGCATTTGATTCCCACACTGAAGATCAATGTTGACTATGAGGAGGAAGAAGAAAGAAAGAAGGAAGGAAGAGATAAAACACACTTGAAACAGCAGCAAGATCATGGAAAAATGTCTGCTTTTGGCCACCTTCATCACCTGGCTGTAGCGACCTTTTCTGTTTACACACATTGTTCAGAGAATAAGCATCTATAGCTTCTGAAAGTAAATGTTTTCCCTCATATATCCCCAGAATTCAAAACAACAAGTACAACTTTTAAGTTGCAAATCACACCTTGCATACTCTATTAAATTGTAACAAGAGAGTTTTATTTTTTCTTTTTAATTTGTGAGTTCATGTTCGCCAACTTTCTTTGTTATTAGGTGACAAGGAAAAACTTCATGAAAAAAATTATTGAAAAAACCCAAGTGTAACTAATTTCTTAATTTGTATTCTTACGCACTCTTACTCATAAGACAAAATAAAATCCAGAGAGGGACAGCAATAAGAAATAGTGACAATAAGAAAATGAAGAATACTTTGAGGGATAAGCAGAAGGGGAGGGAACAAAGAGAAAAATTGCTGCACACCAACTTCATTGGATGTCATGTGGTCCCTTTGTAAATTGTCTGGAACAAGACAAGCACAAACAGAAAAAGCAAAGCAATGAGTCAGAAATGGAATTCAATTTCTTGATACCACAATAGTAGAGATACGATGGCTGAAAAATAGAAACAATGGAACAAAATATAATTTATTTCCATAACTCTTGTAGGGACACACAAAGCAGTCTGGGTCAATACTTTATGTGACAAGCACATAGCTTTGTAGTCTTAGCCTGCAAAATTTTGTAGCTATTATTTTTTCAAGAGATTCTCACAAACCCACGCCTACGTACAACTTTTTACTCACTTCCTTAAAAAAAATAAGAACTTCTATCAGAGAGTCATCCCTGTGTGTAATTATTAAAGAGGAAATTTTACATGAAGATGTGTATGAGTACTTGGTTGGAGGTAACAAAGCAAAAACATCTTGGGAATTTTGTCTTCTTACCTACTCACAAAGAAGCAGGGGAAAATGTTATATTCATACATTGGGAATTATATGTGAGAAGATTATACAAGAAATCTGAGTGGAAGATTACAGAATCAGTCATTATTAGCAAGAATGATTATGTGTTTGTGACCCAGAATTTATCCTGGTTTCATTACAGCTCATAAAGGCCTAAACAGAAAGCTACAGCTTAAACAGTCATATTATAGGTTTCCCCTTCCTTTAGGGTATGGTTCACTGTGAAATAAATGAAAATACTAGAAATATTTTGGTGGGTGGTTTGTTTTAATAGAAAATTCTTTGTAAAAACGAAAGTGGGGAGTGTTGTTGGGGTATAAGGGTAAAAAGAGAAAAAAAAATTCTTGCATGATGAAGACTTGCAAGACTGAAGTTTACATAACGTTCAAAAAGATAGTTCTCCCACTTGTCAGTGAGATCATCCACTCTCCTATTCTGCATCTCCTTAGCTAGATCCCAGAAGTAAGTAAAATTAAAAAAAGCCTAAGCCAGGGTATGTGGGTGTAGAAAATTTAAAAAAAGTAAAAGACAGGGTGGGGGAGATCAGAGAGCACCCACTTTCTAAAGTCAAATTTAAATTGGTGATATTAATATCCATGATATTTATTTCAGCCCCCCTCTATTGCAGACTTAAGTGTGGCACAACAGAATTCTATTCACATGCTATGAATGAATCTCATGCATTCTTGTAGTGACTCTAATCATTATATTGAATGTGCTGAACACAATGGTATAGAATCAGAAAACAATTTATTTTCTTCCCACACTATTCTCTTAAACCTGACCCATGGACTCATTCTTCCTTAACCCGTGGATGAAATATTTTCCTATTACTTCTTGATACTAAAATAGCTTCATGTTGCTCTCACATGCTCTCACATGCTAAATATCACCATTTTAGTAATAAAACTGTTTAGTCCAGGGAGCTACTGACTTCACAGAAGGTAATACTTTCCCGCATACCCTACTGTGGCTTGGCTTGGTACTGCTAGCCTGAGAAGTTTCTTGCTGAAGACAAGAGAAAGGTCAGGCTCTTATCTCATGCCTATCCCAATGCCTCTCTCTGCTTCCTGGCCACAGTTTCTGAATCCACTTAGGGAGTTAGTGCAGAGAAGAAATGGGACAAAGAAAGAAAAAGGAGAAGGCTTCCTTCGTTGCCTCAGGTGCCAGTGGGTTATTGGGCTGCCTTGTATGGTAGTTTTTCCATACTAATGCTGTGTTTTCCGTTGTCGGATACTTATGTGGGTTATATGTAAAATCTCCACAGTGACAGGAGACACAGCAATAAACTTCTCTAGCTGGTCATTTATGATGGCAATTCTTAACATTCTATGGGGGCATACAGTAGTCAACTCTACAGAGATTTGGTGCCTCTGGCCAGCAGTCCTAGCAAAATTGTCGTTAAGTTCACTGTAGATGGTTCCCAGTCCTGTGATCTATTATCATCCATGGGAAATGTAGACTTTTGTTCTTACCATCAGTAGAAATGATTTCACTCCTAATGCAGTGAGCTCTCTCAATAGATGAGGACACAGCTCCAGTCAAAGCTTATTGCCTCTAAATTTCTCAGGCAGAAATAAAATATCAGGGCGTTAGGCTCCTCTAAAATTCTCTCATTTGACTGGAGGAGATGTGGTAAAATAAGAAATATGTACTTGATCTTGGTCCCTTGTTCCTGACAGAAGGCTCCTAAAACGCTTGTATTTTCCTGAGTGGGGTGATAAGAGTGTCTTTCAGAGTGACAAAGAGCTCCTGAATTCCTTGGAATTTTCTGGGTAATAGCAATCCCTCTTATTCTAGTGAGATGACTCTTGGTGAGAAGGATAGCTTTTGGTTTCCAGAAAGATGAAGCTTTATTTGAGGCCTACTTTATTTATTTATTTATTTATTTATTTATTTTATTTTATTTTATTTTATTTTTTTTCAGACTGGGTGTTGCTCTGTCACTCAGGCTGGAGGGCAGTGGCAAGATCTCCGCTCACTGCAACCTCCACCTCCTGGGTTCAAGCAATTCTCATGCCTCAACTGGGATTACAAGCATGTGCCGCCATGCTCAACTAATTTTTGTATTTTTAGTAGAGACGGGGTTTTCATCATGTTGGCCAGGCTGGTCTCGAACTCCTGGCCTCAAGTGACCTGCCTGTCTTGGCCTCCCAAAGTGCTGGGATTACAGGCGTGAGACACTGTGCCCAGCCCGAAGTCTACTTTCAATCCCCCCACTCCAATCAACAACCTTTTAATACCACTCCCCACAACTTCTTGGAAGAGAAGAGGAGCTGAGATTTGGTAATGAGGTTTGGAGAACTTCCAGACAGGTGACGCTTCCATGTGTTGAAAGGGTGGCGTACCCTAAGTTAGCAGGACAGAGGCTCACTTTTGGACTTCTCTTTATGAACCTCTTCAACGGGCTGTTCATTTGTATGCTTTATAAACCAGTAATAGTAAATAAAGTGTCTTCTTGAGTTCCTTATGCTGCAAATTATCAAGCATAAGAAAGAGATTGCCGGAAACCCCTGAATTTATTGCTAGTTGGTCAAAAGTTTCAGTGGTCCAGGACTTGCAACTGGCATCTGAAGTGAAGGCAGTCATGTGGAACGGAGTCCTTAGCTTGCAGGATCTGATACTAACTCCAGATAGTTAGTGTCAGAATTTCATTTAATTGTAGGTTACCCAGCTGGTGTCCAGAGAGTTGGAGAACTGGTTGCTGATATGAGGAAAAATCCTACACATTTGGTGCCACAAGTATTGTGTTGGTAGAAACAGATGATAATAGGTGAAAAGAAAGCATTTCTCCAGTTCTTTCCAGAGGAATCTTAACTCCATTAGATTCTTCAACTTTAAAATTAGATGAACAGCCAGGGCTCATTAAACTAGCATTTTCTCTTTGCCTGTCCTGCAACAGTAGTCCAGCACCATTCCTAAAAATGTGAAGGCATATGGCATTTTTTTGTTCTTTACTTTTGGAAACTCCTCAATCCTATTTGTGTCTGAAAGAGTATACTTTCATTTAAACACTATTATACCCACAAAAGCATATTTCATATTTTAAATTTGAGTTGCTTATGGGTCTCAAGCAGAAATAAATGAGGACTTTGCTACAGAAGGAGCAAAGTAGACTATTAGACTCATCTCTACTATAAATAAATTTAGAACATATTCTTAACTATTTTTTGTGCCTATTATAGTCTTTTCATAAGTAGGGACTGATGAGAATTGGCCACAGTGACTGTTTTATTTCAAAGGAGCATAACTTTTTGTTTGTAAATAGAAGTCAACTTAGAAATCATTTAATTTACCTTCTTAAATTACATAGATTTGACAGAGACAGTTAAACACACTTAAGAGGTTAATAACATTAAAACTATAGCTAGAGAGAGCCATATAATACTAGTATCTCATTTTGTAACTAACTACATAGCCAAAAAATAACATGAAAGATAGAAAAAAAATAGTTTCAGGTTTTCTAAATATACATAATCACGCAGAGCAAAAGCAAAGCTACCTAGGCAGACATCGACCAACTTTTTTATGCTTTGTGAAAATATTCCAGAATCTTGGTCAGAATGTGCTTTCTTATGCAAAAACAAAAACAGAAACAACAACAACAAAAAACTCGTCATTTAAAAAGAGTTGCTACCTAAAAATGTGAAAAAAATTTTACATAGCCTAAACAGACTCCATAAATTCAAATTGTTTCATTTTTTTTGCAGTCATCATTGACAGATAGACAACCTATATGTTCTTTTGCTACAATTTAGTCACTACTTTTTAAAAACTGTCATAGAAGTGATGCATTTATTGTGCACAATGTTTTCTATATATATATAGTGCAATGTTTCATTATAATTAACTAACACATGCATTACCACATATATTCTTTTTTCTTAATATCTATCTTCATTTGAAGGTTTTTTTTAGTACAGATAGCTTTTTATATGGTAAATGGATTTGAGGTTTACTCCTTTCTTAAAATGGGACTTACCATGTGGTAACAAATATTAGACCCTCAGTGCATTTAAATATTAAACTTTGTAGAGTTGTCACTTTTCTCTCTTTATTTTCTCTCAGCAAAATCCTTTGAAACACATAAAATAGTATCCACCAAGGCAAAGCAATCAGAAGAAAGGTATATCTCACAGATCAGACTTAAATGAGCATCATCTATTTCCAGCCTCAAATGAGTTGCAGAGGAGTTGCTAGTCAGAAATTGGGAAATAATTTCCAAGCAGTGCTATATTGACACTGACATCATTAACATTATTAAAGATATTGAAGAGACTCTCCAAATGAAATGTAAGGATAAAATTTAAAAATCTCAATGTCAAATGATAACATCTGTTTTTCATCAACTGTCATTTTGAACTATTCTTATTGCATCTATGAGAATTTATGAAGACATTTTTGAGAACTGACTACAATGTGATGCATTAGGATCTTCAGGACAGTTACATATAGCCTTTATAACGGGAAAAAAAGTTGTATTAGTTAATATGAATAAGGACTGCTTATTTTCAAGCTGAAGGGAAGTGCAGTTGTTGCAAAAAATGGTGAGTAGTTTAATTTTTTTCAAGTGATTGTGATTGGAATTTATAATAAAGGTTAATGAATAGAGAACTGAAGGACTTGCTTTTCAAATAACCTGAAGGATTCAAATTAAAAATTCTTACTTAGCTGAGGCACTATTAAATTAACATTTGTATGGGGCAGGTGCTCTCAACTTCTTCTATTCTCTAACTCATCTGAGAGAGATGACACATGCCAGTAACCATGGCTCACCACAAAAGGGATACTAAAATGGCAGCTACTCCCTAGAAAAGGTACCTCAGTGGATTCTTCCCTGTCTGTCTCCACTACTACAATCCTCTGAATCCTCCTTCATAATCACTGAAATAAGGCTTACTACCTGTAGGTTTTAAAGACTTGCTAAGCACCATACATTATAACCTTAGGAAGTAGCTGGAGGTCATTCTCTCCTACTCAGGGAAGAAGATCTCTAATTTGAACCAAGTCTATCAAGGGTTCTTTAAGAATACCCAAAGGAGGAAACTGGGATAAGGGAAAAACTTTAGTGAATCTGTGGAAGGAATGAAGTGATCATAAATAGATTTGAATGGAAAAGAATGTTTTGATTTTTTTCCTGATCACTTTGCTCATTTCCAACATATATACCTGGTATATTAAAATGGACTCTGAGAAACCTAGATTTCCCTGTCTTTGGAAGCCACACAGATAACAGGATATGATTCTGGGAAAAGAGAATGTGGAACTGACTGCTAAAGCTTCCTTCTAATCTTAACATAAACTAAAGGAATCTTTGAGGCTAATGTATATGTGACAGTCTACCAAGATGAGAAAATAGATGCATTTAATGGGCCAAAAACCTAGGTAGTAATAAAGACAGTTTTAGTCACAAGATTTCTCTGTGCATCTTTGTTAACTACATAGGGATAACAGTGAATACATTAGGCAGCTAGCTGTTCAATATAATGAGATTTCTGTCCTGCCCAGTGGATTTTTTTATCCTCCTCTATGTAAATGAAAATGTAGTGATATATGTTACAATAAAATGTTTGCCATTTCCCCACACTGACACAAATTAAGCAAATGGAAATATATACAGGCAAAGAAGAGAATTCCTTTGAAAGACTCAGTAATGTTTAGAGGAGAATGATATGAATAGTCAGAAAGTATATCTTGTACTGGTTTGAAGGAATTGGAGATAGATAACTTCTTTGGGTACATTTTGAAGGATGCCATTATGGAAAGGCACTAGATTTGCTCAATATGGTGCACATTTTCAAGGGCAAAATCTTCAAGAAGACATGTTTTTAATAGCTAAAAAGAAATATTTTGAACAGGATTCTTTAAAGATGGGAAAAGCAGCATTGAGTGGTAATAAGCAGGCTATCACACATGTATAGGCAGGTCAAAAGTTTCTCAGTGCCCTCCCCCAACACAGAAACTTACACATATTGATGCATGATGTACACATTCAAAACATGTTCATAAGATTCCCCACATTTTGCTGAAGGGATCCAATAAATAGATTGGATGGCCTGTAGATTATATAGTATTTTGCCATATTACTTGAATACAGAAGAAACTTGAATGTGAATAAAGGTACCAATGAATGAAATCAACTATATCATGACAAAAGTAAATTCTATGAAAACTTTAAGACATTATTTTTTAGTTACTTTTAAAATTTCAACTTCTCTCTTAAATGGTGGATATATACCAGTTATGTTCTGACACATTGAGACCTTCTGGGCTAGGTGGCCACTGTACTGGATTTCATAAAAAGGACTCAACTATCAGACATATAGTTATAACAGATGACCTTTAGGAATTCTTCCAAAACACAGATTTTTATCATACTGCAACACAAATGACCAGTGTTCTACCAAAGATTTGTGCTCTCCTTTAAAAACAGAACTGTTGCTCCTTAGCACTAGTCTAACCAAGGATATATTTCCCAGTCCCGTTGCATTCTAGATGGGGTCATTTAACTAATTCTCCAATAGAATGTTAACAGAAGGGATATTTATTAGTTCTAAGACAAAATAGCTAAGAAATTTTTATATCTTTACCATGCTCTCATTTTTTGTGCTCTGGTTAAAAGGCAAAAATTACATTGTTCTAGTGGAAGGTAGAGACATAAGACTGAAGGCATCTGAGACCATGAGTCACATTGTGGAAGGCCACCAACTTTACAGGCACATTATAGTAACCGTTTTATTGCTGGGAAATATATCGTTTTATTATATTATGTCACTAATAATTTGGGGTTAATTATAACAGTCTACCTTAAGTTATAAAAATTATAATAATTTCTCATTTTCTAATAAAGTTTAAAGTATTTCATATGGTCTGGCTCTGTAATAATATTATAATTTATTACATGCTCTATTAATATATACATTTATAGAAATGGAAGAAATGTTAAAAGAGTAACTTTAAGTAAAGGCTACCTTTTCAAGTATGATCAACTGATGATTAGGCCTGAGTTTTACTTTTGATTATTCCAGCTTTGTCATATTTCTTAAATTCCTTTTCCTTCTCATATTTAAATATAAAAATTTTCCTTACAAAGGGGTGCTGTAGAGTTTCAAAGCATATTAAAGTCTTTTGTCTTTGACAAATTCAAAACTCTAATTGCAGACTTGTGAAAAATAATAAATTTATGTCATTCTAAGACACTAAATCTGGGAGTGATTTGTTACTCAGTGAAAGATAACTGAAATAAGTATCATAATCATCTCGCTCACAGAGTAAATTCTGAGTAAATCTTGAACTGTCTAGAAGTCTGTTTTACTCATTTCTCACTCTTCTTGGTAATTTCTTACCTCCTGATCAGACCACTGTCCAACTCTAATCCTCATCTAAGAGCCAAATTGAAAAGTACAAGGTTTGAAATCTCATAATTTCAAGCCAAAAAAGTAAAGATCTTATGGATATTAGTTAACTAAATTTTAGAGCATTATTCTGATGAGTTGTTTTAATTATAGAATTATCTGAAATTCTTTGATAAGCTCTGAATAATTGACTAGTCTATAGCCAGTTTATAAAGGGAGCTAAAGAGGTGTAAGCAGTTGGAAACGTCTGATGAGATCTGATTTTGGGTGAGCACTGACACCTATCAGGTGCAGTGAGTTCCATGAACTAGAGTTAGCTGATGAAATAGGAAGGGGTATCTTTGCTCCTGTGAGTCTTCTAATCTCATGGAATATTAAGCCATGTAGATGAACATGTTAAAAGATGATGTAGCAGATGTTAAATGTCATGCTAAAATTATAGCATACATTACTTTGAAATCTTTGATTTGTCATATTATAGATTATGTACTCCCTCCGGTACTAGAATTGTGAAAACGGCCCCCAATAGGGAGGTTTAGCTTAATAAATGTAGCCTCTTTGTTCTTTAGGCTGCTGATCCAAGTGATTGATTGACACTTCATCTCATCCAGGGAGGTGGGAGAGTGTCATAGTCAGCCAACTCTAATTTTTGATGTCTGACAGAGCAAATGACATTCTTGTGACAGACTTTCTCTTTCCCTCTGAACTGCATCAATGTTTATTTACGATGAAGGGGAAGTTGGGTGAAAAAAAAGCAGTATTGTTTATCATAAATAATGATGTTTTACATTCTGCCTTATAGGAAGAGGAATGACTGGGCCATGGTATATTTATAACCTCAATATTTCTTTAATACTTTAAATACATAAAACATAGGACCAAAATCATCTACAAGCTAATTCGATAGTACTATTTAATGTCCTTAAGGTATCAATAAAAGATTATTATTCATTCTCTGTTTGCTTTGTTTTTAAAACTATATGTGTATATAGTTTTCACATTCTGTAAGAATAAGCTTTTACACATGTACCTGACTCTCTGAGCTTATAATAATTTCTCAGGTTTAACAGTGGTGGTGTCTTGATAAAAAGATTCTGTTTGAGATGTTAGCTTATGGGCACCTGTTATAATGGCTGGAATTAAAAACCTGAAAGTGTGTTGAATGATTCCCTGAAGTAATGAATGATAAAAATTTTCTTTCAGGATGTCTGCAGACCTGGAATCCATTCTTTTGAGTGAGATAATTCCACATTCTTCCAAGCAAAGATGACTTTGAGAAAAGATTAAATATGAATAACCAGGAGACATTCACTCCTGGAAATGGGGACTGTTGGGAAGATAGCACTCACAAATGAACACTAATAACCACAGTGGAGAAGTGGATATAACAGTGTGATTGAAAGGCATTTATATATGTATAATCACTTCATTCAACTTTGTTAAATAGTCTAGAAAGATGAGAAAACAATATCATGCAATATCTTTAAAAAATATGAACATTAGATGATAAAGCATGGACATTATATAGATGAGAATAATGAAGCAACTTGTAACATTTCTGTTGTACAAAATAATAAGCCAAAATGAACATGAAGGTGTGTATGAATATATATTATCTAGTTTTAAAGAATGCATTGCAGTCGGGTGTGGTGGCTCATGCCTATAATCCCAGCAATTTGGGAGGTCGAGGTGGGCAGATCGCCTGAGGTCAGGAGTTCGAGACCAGCCTGGCCAACATGGTGAAACCCCATCTCTACTAAAAATACAAAAACTAGCTGGCTGTGGTGGCACACGCCTGTAATCCCAGCTACTTGAGAGGCTGAGGCACGAGAATTGCTTGAACCCAGGAGGCAGAGGTTGCAGTGAGCCAAGATCATGCCACTTCACTCCAGCCAGGGTGACACAGCAAGACTCTGTCTCAAAAAAGCATAGGGGAAGAAGCATGTAAAAGAGTGGCACATTAAAGAGATCAACCTAAAAAGGCATAGTAAATATTAGATAACAAAAAATGACTTACCAAGTAATCTTGAATATAAGACAAAGAAACAGTAGTAACAGTAGTTTTGTTTGGTTTTCAATACTTATGAGTGAATGTAAATTGAAGGTTAAATATTAGAGTATGAGTGAGAGGCTGCGTGCAACGGCTCACGCCTGTAATCCCAGCACTTTAGGAGGCCTAGGTGGGTGGACCACCTGAGATTAGGAGTTCAAGACCAGCCTGGACAACATGGTGAAACCCTTTCTTCACTAAAGATACAAAAATTAGCCAGGTATAGTGGTGGGTGCCCGTAATCCCAGTTACTCGGGAGGCTGAGACAGGAGAATCGCTTGAACCTGGGAAGTGGAGGCTGCAGTGAGCCGAGATCATGTCACTGCACTCCAGCCTGGGCAACAAAGTGAGACTCTGTCTCAAAAAATAAAATAAAATAAAATAAAATAAAGATTAAAATAAAGAAAGAAAGAATATGAGTGAGAATGGGCTGTGAAAAAAATACTGAGATTACTTGAATGAGTTTATAACAAGCATTGTAAGTGAAAGAAGGAAAGGAGGGAAGGACAAGCCCTCTATTTCTATTGCCTTTTATATGACTTTAGGGGATATAATATTTTAGATTATTAAGAGATAATGGAAAAGTTGTCAAGAATTACAATGCTTATCCTAAAATAGACAATTGAGTCAGTGTGAGCAAGAAAATTGTTTACCTTTTTTTTTTTTTTTTTTGAGAAGGAGTTTCGCTCTTATTGCCCATGCAGGAGTGCAATGGTGCCATCTCGTCTCACCGCAACCTCTGCCTCCTGGGTTCAAGTGATTCTCCTGCCTCAGCCTCCTAAGTAGCTGGGATTACAGGCATGCACCACCATGCCTGGCTAATTTTTTTTTTTTTTTTTTTTTAGTAGAGACTAGAGACGGGGTTTCTCCATGCTGGTCAGGCTGGTATCGAACTCCCAACTTCAGGTTATCCACCCACCTCGGCCTCCCAAAGTGCTGGGATTACAGGCATAAGCCACCATGCCCAGACAATTGTTTACCTTTTAAAAGAGTTATATAGGTGTGAAACTATAAGATAGTGGACAAATCATTAGACAAGTGGGATGTTAGAATGCCCGTTTGTGAGAGATAAATAAATGCACACGATTAAATGGAATAAACTCTTTGAAGAAAGAAATACGATGTTTGAAATTAAAGGGCTTCTTTTCTCAAAGTTGCTGATATAGGAGCAATAGAAATATAGTGACTCTGTGTGAATATGTTCTGGTTACAAGTAGCACTAGGTCTTACTGAATAAATTTACTTAAGAGAAGCACTTGGAATATATTAAAAAAAAAAACCCTCATGCTCTATGTAGACTCTGGTCAGCACCTCAGATATTCTAGATTAATCAGTATAATAAGATCTTTAGAACCAAAGCTGACATACTACAACAACTGGCTGAACTTGGTGTTAGAGAGAATAATGAAGGAATATTCTGATAAAGCACATATGAGCCAACACACACAGTCAAAAGGTCTGAATTAGCTAATGGAGTTAGATAATTGTACTGATGGTAAATATTTTAACATACATATTTTACTACCAACTTTGAATGAGAAAATTTAATGTTTCTTCTTGGAATATTTTCTCCCATAAAAGGAAATATTAGTCACATATTATCAAACAGCATGCATTTAAAAAAATAATTTCAATTCCTATTTTAGATTCCGGAATATACCTGGTTTGTTAGACAGGTATATTGCTTGAGGGCATGCATTTTAAAAGGCACGCTTTCTGCAAATATTTAATAAATGCAATGAGAAATACACTAGGACAAACCCATTACCCTTCGTAAATTAAAATACAATTGAGAATTAAGGCATGAAGAAATTTGAATTCAAGACGCTATGTGGTAAGCCATTCTGAAATGGTATAAACAATAATTTAGAAAACAAAAATGTTTAGAGAGAGAGGAGATAATATACTGTCTCCAAAGAAGACATTCTGAGTTAACTTCTAACAGTGTTCCTCAATATGACTTGTATTCTACAATGTTAACTCGACTGTTCTTTGCCTCGAATTTGGAGTTAATTATGTCATTTTCGTTTTCTTTTTCAGCTACTTAAAAAAAATTTAGTTTATTTCCTTTTTTAAAAAAATCTTAGCCTGAGTCCGTCTGTGTGCTTTAAACATAATTTTAACCTTTTATTAATGATTTTCCTTCTCGGGCCACAGAGTCATTTTTTTCTGTTTTTTTTTGTTTATTTGTTTGTTTAACTTTTATTATTTTTCTAATGACAAGAGCACATATTTTGTAAAATCATTTACTGTTATTATTTTCACAAGTTCATTCTTCTTCCAAGTGGTTAAGAGGATAGTGCTCATTTTTATGCAATTAATTTAATTTTTTATCTTTTCTATAAGATGTCTTCCCCATCTTCTTTTTTTTTTTTTAATCTTGTCATGATATCCTGGCTAATGACATATTGAGCATATACCTGCTGGCCATTTGTAAGTCTTCTTTGAGAAAATGTCTATTCAGGCACTTTGGCCATTTTTAAATCAGGTTGTTTTGTTGCTACTGAGTTACACGTGTTTCTTATATATAGGATATGAATTCTTTATCAGACATATGGTTTGTAAATATTTTCTCCTATTCAGTTGCCTTTTTCACTTTGTTGGTTGTATCCCTTGCTGAGCAGAAGCTTTTTAGTTTGATGTTGTTCCACTTACATTTTTGCTTTTGTTGCCTGTGTTTTTGCCATTATATGCAAAAAATCATTGCCAAGACCAATATCAAGCAGTTTTCCCCTCATGTTTCCTTCTAGAAGTTTTATTGTTTCAGGTCTTATGTTTAAGTCTTCAATCCATTCTGAGTTGATTTTTGTGTATGGTGAGAGCGGAGGGTAAACTGGTGGTTACGAAGGACTGCGGTGAGGGGGAAATGGAGAGATGTTGGTGAAGGGGTACAAAGTTTCAGTCATGCTGGATGAGTAAGTTCTGAAGATCTAACGTGTAGCATTGTGAACATAGGTAACAACTCTCTGGTGTATACTTGAAATGTGCTAAGAGGATAGATCCTAAGCGTTGTCAGCACACACTGAGAGGTAACTATGAGAGGTTATGGATCTGTTAATCAGCTAGGTTGTGGTGATTATTTCACAACATTAACACATATCAAATCATCAAGGTGCACCCTTAATATATACAATAAACAAACAAGAAAAAATTTTCTAACTGAAGAAAGGAATGTGTGAATTAATCTTTGCACTCTTGTCCTCTGGGACTGAAAGAATATACCACTTTATGGCAGGGTTGAGATGCAGTGCTTCCAGTTCAATTTCCAGCAACGGCCAGAAATTTATCTAGTATGGTTCTGTGGGATGAAGGTATATTTTCTTCTGCCCTTCAATAATTCTTTAACTAGGGAGAGAAGTATTTATGTCCTAGTGAAATTAAGGCAGTCTGTAATTCTTTGACCAGAAAAATCTCTAAATCCCTATGGCTCAGCCTATTTCTACTGTTCTGCAGAACATTTTATGCTGGAAATGCACCTCCAGAAGGAAATGTGATGCCATCAATTCCCCCTCCATTATTCTTGATGTCTTTGAATTGTTGACTTACTGATGATGGGTGAAAGGAAAACGACTCTTACTTTCTCAAGAAGGATTACCTCCAAAGGTTGGCATAGGTCCTGGAGGTTTGGGGTATAAGACAGTGGCCTGGTTTTCTCCATAGTACAGGTCCTGCATCCCCAAGAATATAGGAGGCTGGGTTGTACTATTTTAAAGCATGAAGAATTCCTCTCATATTGTGGTTAGTGTTTAACCATTAGTTTCACTTTTTTTTTCAGAATTGTGAGATAGATTTTTCAATCAGTCATCTTCCTTCCATCTTTTCCTTTCCCTTCCTTACTTCCTTCCTTGCATCCCTCCCTCTGTCCCTCTCTCCCTCCCTCCCTTCTCTCTCTTTCTTTCTTCCTTCCTTCTTTCCTGTTTTATTTCTTTTCTGCTTTCTCCTTTGTGCAGGTGTGGGTTTTTTTTATTTTTATCAGTAGGAGACAGTTGTAACAGGATATATTAAACTCTTAGAGTGAAATTACATATTGAAAGGAAAACTTCAAATTAACTGCATTTTCTTTCATTATTCTCTGTCTCAAACACTATTAGTCTTATCAAAATTGTTATGGAATTAATACCAAAATGTACTGATTTATGTGTTATGGTAGCTGCTTCTCCCAAGTTCTATAAAAATGCTATGAAGTAGAATTATTTTCATAGTGACCAGAAATAGGAAAAGAAGAATAGAATTAAATTTTTCAAACCAGGCAATTTATTTTTGAATGATCAAGAGTGGATTTCTAAAACTTAAAGTATAATAATAAAAAAGAGTGGATTTCTCAATATAGTAGTGGCTGTCTACCTTAATTTGTATCTGTTATTTTTAACTTCAAAATTTCAAAATAAATATTTTCATTGATCTGATTCTAATATTTAACAATGAAAGGTGATATCATTTTCTTCATTCTCAGTCATCATCATTATTAAAATTGACTCCTAAAAGATTTAATTCTCTTTTTAGATATGCCTAATACAGAAAATATTCTGAGGACATCTTGTTCCTGTTTTAGGCATTACAAACTTTGATTCTTTAAATGATGATAAGTCATAAGTAAATAGTTTTCCTGCTCTGCCTGTAAACATGGATACATGAAGGAAAAAAAGAGTAAAGAAGGTTTGAAATGATTTCAAAATAGTCTGAGGATTAAGTAGAAACAAAAGAAAGGTTATAACTGAGAGAAGAAATGTAAAACATAAGCACTGTATTACAACATTTACAATTTGGTGTATTTTTCCCTTTCTATTTTTAGAAAAACATTAGACTTACTTATTTAGATGAGACACAAAGAGAAGAGAGGGGAAAGAATTACTATAAAAAACGGAAAAAGATATACAAATTTTTGCAAAATTCCTAATGAAAGATGAAAAAGAAAGTTGTAGTAAGTGTTGGGAGATAATATATATAATTTTATACAGTAATATTTTGGCAACTCATGAGGCTCATCCAAGGATGTGTCTTCTTTAGAAGATGGGATATTACATAATGGCATGCCATGGTGTACTGAAAACAGAACCCAGGGGGCCCCTGGTTCTAGGTGGTGATTGTCAAATAGACTACGACAAAGGATAATATGAGTATCCCTGATCCATTGTTCGCGTTGGAATGACTCTAAAACCACACAGGCCAATAAGTCCCATCATCAGAAATGCAGACAGCTCAAGCCTGAGAGCATATATTAATGTTGTGCATTGTTGTCTAAATACATTAATTATAAACCTTTAAATAAGAAAGGTATAGAATGCTATTTATTTCACAGAGTTTTACATCCTATAAAGGAATTCCTTTCAGTTTGATTTTTTAAAAAGAATATCTTCAAATATTGTTTTTTGAAATCCGAGGGAATAAATTTTGTACAAGTGTAAAACTGCTTATTAGTAACAACTCTGTTTTAAGAACTCATCTTACACAAATGGCAATCATTAACAGCTAAGAGGATAGGACCAGGGAGGCTAGACATGGAGTCAAATCAGAATAACCCTAGAGTTTCCTAATTACTTCAGTGAAAGAGTCAAAATTAAATACTCTCATCATTCCATGTAGTCCAAGTTAAAAAAATGTGTGTGTGTGTGTGTCTGTGTGTGTGTGTGTGTGTGTGTGTGTGTATCTACTGTGAGATGGAAGCACAAAGCCAAAACAGTAGGGTCCAGGCAGCTGCACCAGGAAGAACATTTGGTCAAACTTGTTACTCAAAATAGAAATAAGAAAGAGAATTGTAAAGCTCTTAGAACAGAGGGGATTCAAACCTAGAAATAACAACGAAGAACATGTCTTAGTTTTACTAACAGAATAGCACTGTGAAAAAATGGAAGCAATTTAAATTTTCTGTAGTACATTTATTTCTCAGGAAAATGGTTTCCCACTGTGAGCATCCTCTCCTTTACAGGCTCTGTGCTCAGCAATTCAAATATATTCAAGCCCCAAGAATACCTGTAAAGATTGTGGATTACAGAGTGAACCATAAGTAGGCATCAAAAATGAAAAAAATAAAAATGAAAAAAATAAAAACAAAAAAAGACCAGAGGTAGGTATGTATTGAAAAGAACTGAGCAACATATGATCCCCATTTTATTTTTATGTGACATGAACGATACTACTGAAGTTCAAAGCTTTCCACTTTTCCCAGAAACCCAATTTAATTTCAAAGTGCACTTTGAAAGGATCGAAACAACAATAACAAAAGAAACCCATAGATGAGTAATGTGCTTTCAGAATAGTCCCTGAAATAAAATCTGTAGGATCCCTACATAATTGATTGAGGACAGTAAATTGTTCTAATTAGAAATATCTTAAAAGCAATGAAGACAATTCAACAGCTAACAATACTTTCAGGTGAGTGATTTTCTTTGCCATTAAAAGAAGCTTAATACACTCTAATTGCTTTCTTACCTTTAAATCCAACTTGCAAGCGCGGTGGCTCACGCCTGTAACCCCAGCACTTTGGGAGGCCGAGGCGGGTGGATCACGAGGTCAGGAGACTGAGACCATCTTGGCTAACACGGTGAAACCCGTCGCTACTAAAAATACAAAAAATTAGCCGGGCGTGGTGGCAGGCGCCTGTAGTCCCAGCGACTCGGGAGGCTGAGGCAGGAGAATGATGGGAATCTGGGAGGCGGAGCTTGCAGTGAGCCCAGATCGTGCCACTGCACTCCAGCCTGGGCGACAGAGAGAGACTCCGTCTCAAAAAAAAAAAAAAAAAAGAAAGAAAAAAGAGGTGTTCTCAATACAACTAGTGATTATGTTAGGTGAAGCCCACAAAGGTTGGTAACTAGGAATGATGGAAACAGACAAAAAGAATAACTGCTTCATACGGATGTTTCTCCAAACTTCCTGGATGTTAACAATTGCCTTAGGTATTTCTTAAAATTCTGCCAGAATATAAGTTACATTTAAAAATACAAACTGTTGTTAAAATTACAACTTCCACCTAAGAGTCGCTGACTCAGAATCTCCCAGGGAAAGACAGGAAGCTCCGTGTTCCCAATGATTACTATCAATGTAGAAGTTTTGGAAACACTGACGTCATGCGAACAATGAAGCATTTTTTTTTTTAAATGGAGCATAAAAAAAAATGACTAAAGTAAGTGACATTTTTGCCTAGAATGTTTCAAAACTAAATAATTATTTGGACTTCTTCTTCATCCATCTCTCATATGGAAGTGATTGAACACGTTAACAACATATAAACATCAGATGATCAAAGCACATAAAGTTTCAAAATTGAACTTTACTAGCAAAATTGAGACATTTATGTATCATTGTGGCTTGCCACAAAAATTGTGGAGGAGTTAATGATCATTTTAGAAAAGAAATCTGTGTGTGTGTGTGTGTGCATGTGTGTGTATTGCAGAAATAAACTAAAATCTAAGACTTGGAAAGGAACAAGAGCATTCAGTTATTCAGTAGTCCTATAATTCCTAAAAACCCAGCTATATAACTGAGGGCAACAAACATTATGGCATAGAAAATAGTTTTTAGCAAATTTATATCTCAAATTAAATTTTTATTAAAATTACTTTATTTCCTTGTCCCATTCCACTGAAAAAATTCCTTTTAAAATTAGCTATCTACAAATTCCTGCTAGAAATCATATGAATGCTTGCACCCAAACATATAGTGCAATGATGGATATTGTGTGGACTATATGTCTTAGCCCTTGTTTACAGGATATTCACAATTTAGGTATAGAATGAGGGGTCACAGACATACAAAAAATAAAACAGCAAATAATAAAATAAATAATATGCAAGATTACAAATAATTGTACATCTTACAACATATAAATATTGTGTATCATGCAAATGAAGCACCTGATGAAAAATAAAGTCAATTGGGTTTCATGTGTGAGCCTTGATTGATAAGCTCTACCTTCACATAGGAAGTAGTGACTGAGGAGAACTTTGAAAAATGAGAAAATTCACATATGTAAAGAGAGGGGTAGGGGATTATCTGGATGTAAGAGTTCTTAATTTCCAAGCAAACTTCTGGGAACAGGGTCATATACTTAGTATTATTAAAATAATAGATAACATTTTAAAATCACCAGTTATGTGTCAAACATTGTGGCAGGCACCTTTCATCTCATTTAATCATCATATTTTTGTTTTTGCTTTTTGTTATTGTTTTGATTGCTTTCCTATAATAATGTAGAGGCTCAAAGGTTCTTCTGACTACTCCTTATGTAATGGCATTACTTTAGTTTGTAATGGATACAACTTTAAATATAGTATTTTACTTCATCACAGTATAATTAATGGCCAAATACTCATTGAGAGGACTGATTAGGATGGATTACCAATGGGTATAATCTAAGAATGTTATTACAATACTCACAAACCTCTCTAGAACAATTAATGAAAGAAAAACTGGGTAGTTTAGCTTTAAAATTCATTTCTCACTTACTATGTACACACACACACACACACACACACACACACACACACACACACACACACACACACACAGAGCCTCTGTTGCTTTGTTGGTATCAGCAGACATAAATCAGAGCTGACTGGACCTGAGATGGACCAAAGGTGGATGTGAGATCCAGGATAAAATAACACAAGGGATAGGAAAAATTAATCAAATTCTATTTCTCACAAGTATTTGAATTAAATATATAAATTAATATTTGAATTAAGGGAAATCCTAACTAAAGCAATCAGACAAGAGAAAGAAATAAAGCATATCCAAATAGGAAGAGAGGGAGTCAAACTATCTCTCTTTGCAAATGACATTATTCTGTATCTAGAAAACCCCATAATCTTGGCCCAAAAGCTCCTTTGGCTGAAAAACATCAAAGTTTCAGAATAAAAAATCAATGTATAAAAATCATCAGCCTGCCTATGCATCAACAACAGCCAAATGAGAGCCAAATCATAAAGGCAATCCCATTCATAATTGCCAGAAAAAGAATAAAGTACTCAAAAACACAGCTAACCAGGGAGGTGAAAGATCTCCACAATGAGAATCACCAAACACTGCTCAAAGAAATCAGAGGTGACACAAACAAATTGAAAAACATTTCATGCTCATTGATAGGAAGAATCAATATCATTAAAATGGCTATACTGCCCAAAGAAATTTACAGACTGAATGCTATTCCTATCAAAATACCAAAGACATTCTTCACAGAACTAGAAAAACGATTTTAAAACTCATATTGAACCAAAAAAGCTAAAGCAATCCTAAGCAAACAAAACAAAACAAAACAAACAAAAAAATAAAAACAAAGCCAGAGAGCCAAAGTCATCACATTACCAAACTTCAAACTATACTAAAGGGCCACAGTAACCAAAACAGCATGATACTGGTACAAAAACAGGCACCTACATGAATGGAACAGAATAGAGAGCCCAGAAATAAGTCCACACACTTAGAACCACCTGATCTTCGACAAAGCTGACAGAAAAAAAGTGGAGAAATGACTCCCTATTCAATAAATGGTGCTGGGATAACTGGCTGAAGCTGGACCCCATCCTTACACCATACAGGAAAATTAAATAAAGAGGGATTAAAGACTTAAGGGTAAAACCCTAAACTCACAAAAACCCTGGCAGATAACCTAGGCAATACCATCCTAGAGATAGAAACAGGCAAAGATTTTATGACAAAGATACCAAAAGCAATTGCAACAAAAGGAAAAATTGACTAGTGAGATCTAATTGAACTCAAGAGCTTCTGCACAGCAAAAGACACTATTAACAGAGTAAACAGACAACCTACAGAATGAAAGAAAATTTCTGCAATCTATTCATCTGACAAAGGTCTAATATCCAGAGTCTACAAGGAGCTTAAATTTACAAGAAAAAAAACAAACAACCCCATTAAAATGTAAGCAAAGGTCATGAGCACATACATTTCAAAAGACATACATGTGGCCAAGAAGCATATGAAAAAAAGCTCATTATTACTGATCATTAGAGAAATGCAAATCAAAACCACAATGAGATATCATCTCACACCAGTCAGAATGGCTATTATTAAAAAGTCAAAAAATAACAGATGCTGGCAAGGTGGCAGAGAAAAGGGGAAACTTATCCACTGTTACTAGGAGTGAAAATAGTTCAACCATTGTGTAAAGCAGTATGGCGATTTCTCAAAGAGGTAAAAGCAGCATTATCATTTGATCCAGAAATCCCATTACTGGGTGTATACCCAGAGGAATAAAAATCGTTCTATCATAAAGACACATGCAGGTGAATGTTCATTGCAGCACTATTCACAATAGCAGACATGGAATCAACTTGAATGCTCATCAATGACAGATTGTACAAGGTACATATACACCATGAAATACTATGTAGTCATAAAAAAGAACAAGATCATGTCTTTTGTGGGAACATGGATGGAGCTGGAGGCTATTATGCTCAGCAAACTAGTACAAGAGCAGAAAACCAAATACTACATGTTCTTACCTATAAGTGGGAGCTAAATTATGAGATCTTATAAGCACAAAAAGGGAACAACAGACACTGGGGTGTATGTGAGGGTGGAGGGTGGGAGGAGGGAGAGGAGCAGAAAATATAACTATGGGGTACTGGGCTTAATTCCTGGGTGGTAAAATAATCTGTACAATAAACCCATGTGACATGAGTTTATCTACGTAACAAAGATTTGCAGGACCCCCACACGGAATATAAAAGTAAAAAAAAAAATTGGATTAGGAACAATTAAGTGATTCTTGTTATATAACTGAGGCTGGGATTTACATCCTTATTTGGGTCTATGTGAAAACCGAATTGACAGATGGAGAGAGATAAAATAGAGATAAGCAGATGAGGGAGACAGGGAGACAACACACACCAGGTTTATCCTCAAGAAACAGAGAAGAAACTTCTTTTCCAATTTTCCAATTTCAATTCCAGCCTCTCTGTGACAAAGCTGTGCCTCATTTACAATACAGGGATGTCCATGGCATAACTTGATGCCACCTTTCAACTCACATTGTAATGAATGCATTCTCATTCTTTGAATTACAGGGATACCTTTCAAGAGGACTGTTATTTCAAAGTGAAGTCTACAAAATCCTCCTCTGAAAAAGATGTTTAGAGCAGCGGGGTGGGTGAGGCTTTCTGTACATACACATACACATGATATATTGGATCTTAATATATTGATAATATATTACTCTCATGTTAATAACATATTATAATACAAAATTATATATGCATTCCTTCATTCTGCAGGTACCTTCAGTTTCGCTTTCTGACCCTTGCACTTTACCGGGCACAATGTAAGTAATAGGAGTTGAAGAGAGAACAAGAAGGGTAATTGAATTACTTCTAGAAAAAACAAGGCCAAGTGTTTGAGACACACCACCAGCTCAGAGGCAGTGAACTGAAGTAATTGTAACTAAGGAAGATAGTGAAGGTGCCACTAAGGAAGTAACTCTATTCTTTAAAATGGAACCAGAATCATAAATTACTACTTTCTCAACAAAAGTCACAAAGATTTATGACAAATGCTTGCCAAAACACTAAAAAGGAGAAGCCAAAATAAGGCTGGAAGTTAGAGGAGGAAAAATAGAGCCTCTTAGTATGTGAGAAAGGTTTCCTTTACCCTCATCAAAGACTAAGCATTATTATGTACCAATGGCTGACTATGGGTAGCTGAGATTGCTATGCTAGAATGCAAACTGCATGTGCTGCAGGAATGAAAAAATAACTATAAAAGTTTCAAGCAAAAGGAAATCTGAAAGTAGAGAGACACAAATCTTGTAGCATGATATCCAATAAAAGTTCTTGATAAGGCCTCTGGGGAAGGAGACTGTCACCTTTCACCCTCCTCCGTTCATTAATATGCCCTACAATTGCATGAATGAGGACATTCTTTAAAGGTTTTGATAGCTTGTCATAATTTTCAACACCCAGAAGTAGATAAAGAGACAGCAGAATGTAGTGGGTACATTGAAAGTCTCTGAGAGCCATTTTGCTTGGGTATGAATCCTCACTTTTCTACCTACCAGCTCTTTGACCTTGGGAAAATCATTTAGTTTTCTGTGCCTCCGTTTCCTTCTCTGTAAAATGAGGGATAAATTAAGTTGTTCTGATGATTCAATAAGTATGTGTGTGTGTGTTTAAAACAGAGCCTAGTGCATTTTTGATGCCAATATATCATTTTGTATTATTTAATATTTTAACCTTGTTGACTGGTCTTATACAAAATGACCCATACATTTTAACTCTGTACTTAAAACAACAGTAAAACGAAAACTCAGTTAACACAGTGTCATTACTTAATGAAATGTCTGTATGAAGATGGAGCAGAAAATGGGAAACACTGGGTAAGAAGTTAAAGAAACAAGACCTTGTCCTATAATAATGGGTAGTTATGGATAGTAGCTTACAGAAGTGACACATTGACAGTGATGTGGGTTTTGCATTTCTACAAGGTAAGTACAGGACAGAGACAGCTGAGGAGTGGAAGGCAATCAGTACAGTGTTGCAATCCTCTAACAATCCAAGTATTTCTAGGTGAGTAACAGTGACATAGACAGTCTTAGGATAGCCTCAAACCAACTTCGTGAGCCCTTTTCCAGTTATCTAAGGTCCTGACTATCCGTAATCGTAAAAAAATGTCTCAAAGAAAGAAAAGAGTAATGAATAGATTTCTTCTTTATGGGAGTTAAAAACTGAATATAATTATGGCAGCTTCAAAGTAGACGGACACATGTTGGTTTTGTTGCTCTTCATCCTGTGCTGCAGTTGAAAAGTCTGACCCCAATTATTTGTCCCTGTGTGCTATAAAATTCTTAATCAGAGCTGAGTAGAATAAGTAGTCTTTGTTTCTGAAGCCTATTCAATGAAAGACTTATGTGAATAGCAACTCTGATTGTGATGAGGACTAAGAGTTGAGACCAAAATTAATCCAATTCTAAACGACACTTAATAAGTCAGCGAACACAAAGATAGGCTGGAATCGTTAGCTGTGCCCAGCAAAACTTCTTCAGACCTCATAAATTGAATTTCTTATGTTTTTTTTTTGTTTAAATAAGGAGTTAAATAGTATTAAAATCAAGCTTAAACCAGTGAGGAAATTTTTTAAAGTATATTTTAGTTAAGTTCGACACCTCTTTTGGATATAATGGATATAAATGCCAGGTGCATTGCTTTTCACATGATTTCATCTCATTGCAAACTGTGTGAGCATACAAGGAATCTTGAGAATTTACTAGGCAAATAATAATCATTTAAATTGCCTTTAAAATGTAAAATCTGCTCCATACTGAGGGCTGAAAATTTGAAAAAAATATTTTTTCAGGTTTTACATGAACGGGAAAACTCTAGAAATAAGTATGATTCTATTCTATCTGATTGCTATATACATGACATACTCCAAAGAAATATGAAAATTATATACGATGACCTACATAATAGCATAATATAAATATTCAAAAACTGCTAAGTCAAGAGGCTTATTTAACATTATTTTGGATTAGATTTGGAAAGAAATCAGCATTTTCTTTTTTTTTCTTTTTTTATTATACTTTAAGTTTTAGGGTACATGTGCACAACGTGCAGGTTTGTTACATATGTATACATGTGCCATGTTGGTGTGCTGCACCCATTAACTCATCATTTAACATTAGGTACATCTCCTAATGCTATCCCTCCCCCCTCCCCAACCCCACAACAGGCCCTGGTGTGTGAGTTCCCCTTCCTGTGACCATGTGTTCTCATTGTTCAATTCCCACCTATGAGTGAGAATATGTGGTGTTTGGTTTTTTGTCCTTGCAATAGTTTGCTGAGAATGATGGTTTCCAGCTTCATCCATGTCTGTACAAAGGACAAGAACTCATCATTTTTTATGGCTGCATAGTATTCCATGGTGTATATATGCCACATTTTCTTAATCCAGTCTATCGTTGTTGGACATTTGGGTTGGTTCCAAGTCTTTGCTATTGTGAATAGTGCCACAATAAACATACGTGTGCATGTGTCTTTATAGCAGCATGATTTATAATCCTTTGGGTATATACCCAGTAATTGGATGGCTGGGTCAAATGGTATTTTTAGTTCAAGATCCCTGAGGAATCGCCACACTGACTTCCACAATGGTTGAACTAGTTTACAGTCCCACCAACAGTGTAAAAGTGTTCTTATTTCTCCACATCCTCTCCAGCACCTGTTGTTTCCTGACATTTTAATGATCGTCATTCTAACTGGTGTCAGCACTTTCATGTTATATTAGAAGGGCAGCCTGAAAGCTAAAATCTATAAAGATACAGAAAGTGGGTATCTGCTATCCCCTTCTCCACATCTCTTCTCTGTATAAAAGAAAGGTAAAATGTCCAAGGAGTTGAAACAGTCAGTAACCCCACAGGCAGGCTCACTGTAAGGTCAGCTCCATCACAGTGGCAGCTAGGAGATTTTGTGAGGCTTCCTGTGGGATAGGGTTTTTTTTTTCATCTTTTTATTTATTTATTTATTTATTTTTTTTTTTTTTATGCTTTCAATTCTGGGTTAGAAGTGCAGAACATGCAGTTTTGTTACATAGGTATACACGTGACACGGTGGTTTGCTGCACCCACCAACCTGTCAGCTACATTAGGTATTTCTCTAAACAGTCAGTAACCCCACAGGCAGGCTCACTGTAAGGTCAGCTCCATCACAGTGGCAGCTAGGAGATTTTGTGAGGCTTCCTGTGGGATAGGGTTTTTTTTTTCATCTTTTTATTTATTTATTTATTTATTTTTTTTTTTTTTTATGCTTTCAATTCTGGGTTAGAAGTGCAGAACATGCAGTTTTGTTACATAGGTATACACGTGACACGGTGGTTTGCTGCACCCACCAACCTGTCAGCTACATTAGGTATTTCTCTAATACCATCCTTCCCCCAGCCCCCCACCCCATGAGAGGCCCCACTGTGTGATGTTCCCTTCCTTATGTCCATGTGTTCTCATTGTTCAACTCTCACTTATAGGTGAGAACATGCGGTGCTTGGTTTTCTGATCTTGTGACAGTTTGCTGAGAATGATGGTTGCCAGCTTCATACATGTCCCTGCAAAGGGCATGAACTCATCCTTTTTTATGGCTGCATAGTATTCCATGGTGTATATGTGCCACATTTTCTTAATCCAGTCTATCATTGATGGATATTTGGGTTGGTTCCAAGTCTTTGCTATTGTGAATAGTGCCACAATAAATATACGTGTGCATGTGTCTTTATCGTAGAATGATTTATAATCCTTTGGATATATGCCCAGTAGTGGGATTGCTGGGTAGAATGGTATTTCTAGTTCTAGATCCTTGAGGAATAGCCACACTGTCTTCCACAATGGTTGAACTAATTTACAATCCCTGTGGGATAGGTTTAATGGGACTTCCATTAAAGGATTACCCACCATTTCTGTCAAAGTTAAGAATGAAAAATTATCCCAGGAGTAGCTATTTCCAGTGGCCAAATTGTCATCAATTAATGAAAGCATGGAAGTGATGTTGATTTTATACTTAGTAATGAGACTATTTTTCCCTTAAAGTTTATAGGAAATTATCAGGGAGTGAATTTACATATTATGATTTACCAGAAACAGTGGATTCACTTATAAGTGTTATCTGAAGGTTGCTGGCAATGGACAGAAATATGGGAAGATTATGGACTTCTCTACTTGGGGTGGTATTGGAGGTGAGGTTATAAATTATACTCACCACTGTTTTAGTGTCCCCAAATATTGTGAGTTGATAGTGCAAGAAACAAGTGTGTCTGTTTTTTTTCTTTTGTATCTTGCCAGGTACGTGGTAGATGGCTGTTAGAATAAAAATTAAAGATGAGGGGGAGATATTCTTGAGCATTCTTCTGTTCTTGTGATTAATGGTATTAATGGAGTTTTTTTTTTTCACTGACAGACTCTGGATGTTGTCACCTTACCATTTTTGCACAGTCTATGCTAAATCACTTAGTAGTGAGAAAGTTGTAAAATTGTCTTGACATTTAAAAAATAGCACTTTATTTCTACTCTAGATTAAACTAGTTACACATGTTTTAAAATCAAGTAAATCAAAACGTGGAAGAAAAATTATTATATGAACCAATCTAAGAAATACAATTTTAGGAAAATGTTTATTTATTCAAGGAACAATTATATCATGACAGCCTTTTCCCCCATTTTTAGAACTAGTCTTCTCTGACAAAATGCTTTCTATTTTTAATTTAAAAACATCTAGTTTTGCTTACATGGATTTACTCAATTCAAATAAAATAACTGATAATAGATGTTGTTATTTGGTTAGTGTGCGAATAATTCTAAATTTCAACATTGCCTCAATCCTCTTAGTGGCATATTTACTCATTGGTAATTAATTTAGTAATAAACTCTATGAAAGCAAAAAAACATGGAAAGCTTGGAAAGCAAAATAATTCTTGTGTTCTTTAAGAGTTCCAATTTTATATAATAATAATAATTAACTAAATTGGAAGTTAATAGCTGAAAAATCGTTTATATCACTTTCCAAATAACTTTAAGCTTGTTACAAGACCAGGCTTGTACAAATAGAATGTTTATGGTGTTATTATATTCTCAGGGAATACTGGATAAAATGCTTTTCATTCAAGGCAATGTAATATAGTGGGGAACAGGAAATAAATAGAAAACAATAATGTGAACTATGTGATTCTTTTTCTTCCTTTTAATTGTAAGAGTAACATAACAAAACTAATGATAATCCAGAAAAAGGGAGAAAAAGTATACACAATCCACTACCCCAGCACAATTAATTCATTATTAGTTATTGCATTTTGAGTTACTCCTATATACATATTTTAGCTATAAAATAAATGGTCAAATTCATAGTATATACAGTCATGTGTTGATTAATGACAGGGACACATTCTGAGAAATGCATCACTAGGCAATTCTGTCATTGTGCAAACATCATGGACTATACTTACACAAACCTAGATGGTCTGGCCTACTGCACACCTAGGTTATATGGCATAGCCTATAACGTCTAGGCTACAAATCTGTGCAGCAAGTTACTGTACTGAATACTTCAGGCAATTATAACAGAATGGCATTAGTGTATCTGAACATATCTAAACAAAGAAAAGGTATACTAAAATACTGTATTCTAATCTTATGAGGCCACTGTCTTGTGGGACCACAAGCAGACCTTGTCTGCTTCCACGACAAGGTAATGTAGGTTTAGTTAATGCCAGTGGAGGTTAGAATGAAATGGTTGCAGTGGATTTAGTATATTAGCCAGCCATGTCCTAGACATGGTGGCAACAAAGAAAGAAGAAAGTAAGGTGGAGGAACTTGACTATCATGAAGTATAGAGGGAAGGGGTGAAGATGTTTAATGCAAGAAGCTGTGGAGAGGGCTCCTTCTTTTACCAGCTGGATAACTTTAAAAGCCCGAGCCTCCAATTCCTCAGCTGTTGAATGGAGAAAATTATAACGATGCCTACTTCATGGAATGGTTGTATGACTTAATGAGTTTATACATGAAGAGTGATTACAGGAGTGTCTGGCATTTTTTTTTAAAAACTCAAAAATGTTACTTGTTGTTGATAGTATTCTCCAACCAATTAAAAAGACAATTCTACAGTTGTATAACTGAGGGTTAGAACCCAGGAGGTTGATTTGGGGAAATGCGAGTAGAAGCACATGAATGCCCAATGGGAGGAAAAACCTGCATGATCCAGGTTATTTATAATAGAGGACACCTGGGCGCAAGGTGTGCCATGAGTTTATGAGGATAAATAGAAGAATATGAAGAAGCAGCTACAATAGGAAGAGTCACCAATCAGAGCAAGTGTGAGGTCACAGGGGCACAGACCCCATTGGCCCAGTCCATTGGCAGCCCTGCTCTGTGGTTCTAATTCCACTCATTTTGAGTTGTTAGAGCTAGGGGTCTCCCTCCAAGTCACAGAGTATGACAGATTCCAACAATATGCCATGGATGTAACAACTCTCACTTATTACATAAACAATAACAATACTAATAAACAACTTGGATTTATCATAGCCTTAGCAGTGCCTAAGAGAATATATTGTACTCTAAAACAATTTTTGAGAGAGCAAGGCCTTTTGTGTTTTAAAATGAAATTTTTTAAAAACAAAGGCAGAAGTAAAAAAGAGAAGCACCAATAAACTTCAATAAATTAATATTAACCTCTTTTAAATGTAAAAAACACTATGAAGAAAATTGAAAAGCAAAAGACGGGGACTGCAAAATAAAGAGTGAAAAGATTAATATTATGATATGTAAAAAGGCTTACAAAGAAAATTCCCAAAATGAATACTCCAATAAAAAAGTGAATACGATTATCATATAAACAGAACTAAAGACAAAAAACTCATAATTATCTCAATAGACACAGAAAAGGCCTTCAATAAAATTCAATATCCCTTCATGTTAAAAACTCTCAATAAACTAGATATTGAAAGAACATACCTCAAAATATTAAGAGCCATGTATGACATATATGACAAACCATAACCAATATCATACTGAATGGGTAAATGTTGGAAGCCTTCCCCTTGAAAACTTGCACAAGACAAGTATGCCCTCTCTCACCACTCCTATTCAACATAGTACTGGAAGTTCTGGCCAGGGCAGTTAGCCAAGAGAAATAAATAAAGGGTATTCAAATAGGAAGAGAGGAAGTCAAATTATATTTGTTTGCAGATGACATGATCCTATATCTAGAAAACCCGACTGTCTCAGCCCAAAAGCTTCTTAAGCTGATAAACAACTTCAGCAAACTCTCAGGATACAAAAGACAATGTGCAAAAATCACTAGCATTCCTATACACCAATAAAAGGCAAGATGAGGGCCAAATCATAAATAAACTCCAATTCTAAACTGATACAAAGAGAATAAAATACCTAGGAATACAGCTAACATGGGAACTGAAGGACATCTTCAAGAAGAACTCAAACCACTTCTCAAGGAAATCAAAGAGGACACAAGCAAATGGAAAAACATTCCATGTTCATGGATAGGAAGAATCAATATCATGAAAATGGCCATATTTCCCAAAGCAATTTATAGATTCAATGCTATTCCCATTAAACTACCACTGACATTCTTCCCAGAATTAGAAAAAAAAAGCTAATTTAAAATATATATGGAACCAACAATGAGCCTGTATAGCCAAGACAATCCTACGCAAAAAGAACAAAGCTGGAGGCATCATGCTACCTCACTTCAAACTATACTACAATGCTACAGTAACCAAAACGTCACGGTACTGGTCCAAAAACAGACCCATGGACCAATGGAAAAGAATAGAATACTCAGAAATAAGACCACATACCTACAACCATCTGATCTTCGACAACCCTGACAAAAACAAGCAATGGGGAAAGGATTCCCTACTTAATATATGGTGCTGGGATAACTGGCTAGCCATATGCAGAAAATTGAAACTGCACCCCTTCCTTATACCTTATACAAAAATTAACTCAAAATAGATTAAAGACTTAAATGTAAAACGCAAAACTATAGAAACTCTAGAAGAAAATCTAGGCAATACCATCAGTACTTAGGCGTGGGTGAAGATTTCATGACGAAAATGCCAAAAGCTATTGCAACAAAAGCAAAAATTGACAAATGGGGGCTAATTAAACTAAAGAGTTCCTGCACATCAAAAAGAAACTATCAACAGAGTAAACAGATGACCTACAGAATGGGAGAAAATTTTTGCAATCTATCTATCTGACAAAGGTTTAATATCCAGAGTCTATAAGGAACATAAACAAATTTAAAGAAAAAACAACCCCGTTAAAAAGTGAGCAAAGGACATGCACAGACACTTCTTAAAAGAAGATATTCATGTGGCCAAGAAACATATTGAAGGTCAACTTCACTCATCATTAGAGAAATGCAAATCAGTACCACAATGAGATACCATCTTGTGCCAGTTAGAATGGCAATTATTAAAAAGTCAAGAAACAACAGATACTGGCGAGGTTGTGGAGAAAAAGGAACACTTTTAACACTGTTGGTGGGAATATAAATTAGTTCAACCATTATAGAAGACAGTGTGGCAATTCCTCAGGGATGCAGACAGCAGAAACATCATTTGACCCAGCAATCTCATTACTGGCTATATACCCAAAAGAATATAAATCATTCTATTATAAGGATACATGCACGTGTATGTTCATTGCAGCATTACTGACAATAAAAAGACATGGAATCAACCCAAAAGCCCATCAATGATAGACTGGATAAAGAAAATGTGGTACACAGACACCATGTAATACTATGCAGCCATAAAAAGGAATGAGATTATATCCTTTCAGGGACATAGATGGAGCTCGAAGCCATTACCCTCAGCAAACTAATGCAGGAACAGAAAATCAAACACTGCATGTTCTCACTTACAAGGGGGAGCTGAACTATGAGAACACATGAACACAGTAGTAGAGGGAACAAAACACACTGGGGCCTGTCAGGGATCGGGGAGCATCAGAAAGAACAGAAAAGGCATGCTGGACTTAATACCTAGGTGATGGGTTGATCATATATCATGTTTGTCATGTTTGACATGTCTGTGCAGCAAACAGCCATGACATATGTTTTCACCTATGCAACAAACCTGTGCATCCTGCACATGTACCCTGGAACTTAAAAGTTTAAGAATAAAAATAAAACAAAAGAATAAACTTAAAGTAAAAAAAAAATCAATTTAAAATCAATTTAACAAATTTTAATAGCTAAAAAGCATATATAAAAATGTTCAAGCTGAGTATTAGGCAAAGATCCATGAATATAAACAACTTGCCAAATTATCCAAAGTATAACAATATGCACATATATGTGAAATCTAGTGTTGGACATGAAGAAAAGGGCAGTCACACTTGCTAGGAGTATAAAATGTCAAAAATATTCAGGTGCACAATTCAACAAAACGTAACAAAACTCTCATAAATGTTTATAAATTTAATCTAGAATATCCTAAACAATGAAATAATGTTAAATAAATTTTAGAGACACACGTAAACAACTTAGGTTTTTTTTTTTGTAAAATAAAGATTGAGACAAAATAAGTGCTTACTGATAAGAAATTTGTTAAGGAAATGAATATATTTGTTAATCAAATATCATATGATGTCATTGAATTTGATCTCAAAAGTATTTACTGGCCTATAAATATATTCCTGAGTGAAGAAAAAAAATAGAAAACATACACAGTGAAATTTTTTTTATGGATACATTTTATATAAATGTGTGCCTAGAAAAAATCTGAAGGACACAGAGTTTATCATTTAGCATGAGATTATATATATTTAAATTAGTCTTATTTTCCCTAATTCATGTTTTATAAATTTTCAGTAACAAATATGGACATACGTGTATGGGTATGTAATAGAGGAAATATAATTGAAAATATAAAAACACGACTTTTGTACACAGTCAAATATAGCACTGAAAGCCAGTTCTGACATCAACGATCTTCTAAATCTCTTTAACATTCAATGTTTTCATCTAATAATAACATCTATATTTCACTGGGCGTGGTGGCTCATGCCTGTAATCCCAGCACTTTGGGAGGCCGAGGCGGGTGTATCACCGGAGGTCAGGAGTTCGAGATCAGCCTGACCAACATGGTGAAACCCCGTCTCTACTAAAACTGCAAAACTTAGCCGAGCGTGGTGGCGCACGCCTGTAATCACAGCTACTGGGGAGGTTGAGGCAGGAGAATCACTTGAACCCAGGAGGTGAAGGTTGCAGTGAGCTGAGATCGTGCCATTGCACTCCAGCCTGGGTGACAGAGTGAGCATCCGTCTCAAAATAAATAAATAAAAATAACATCCACATTTCAAAATTATTATATTAAATGAAATACTTCATGTAAAGTGCTTGAGACAAGGATTGATATTCAATCAGTATTCAATAAATACATTTTTTTTCAGTTTTTAGTCATTTTATTTGTAAGAGCTTTAAGATTCAAGATGTTAGAAAACATGTATTTCAATTTTAATATCTTTGGAACCTAAAGTAGTGTCAAGTAGAAAGTAATTCATTGTAAAATGGAAGGAAGACTGAACGCATGATATGGAAAGCAAGCTCCCACTTCATTAATGTCTCAACCAGAGTCCATACGCTGATTCTTCTGATTTTGCCAAGTCCTTACCCACGTTTTCATTTATGAATCTAACTCTGATTTTTGCTTTATGGAGCTTTTGTCTTTACCTGATTTAAGTAATTACTGGTTCTCAACTTTGATTTCTATCTTGGACTTAAGTTATTCCTGAATGCCAAATTATATGTAATATTTGACCAAAGGCCCTCCAGCATGACAATTTCAGTTTCTTTGTGCTAACCCTCTGTCTGAGATATAAGAATGATATTCATCATTCATAAGAGAGAAATTCTAATAGAATAAATATGTGAGAAGGATATTGCCTAGCTTTAATCGAGAAAAAAAACTGTGACATTCCAGAGAGATTCCCACTTACATGTGTCAAGAACCCTGTCAGATCATCAAGCAAACCTCTTTCTTTTATAGAGGAGAAAACTTTGTCCCTGAAGGTTAAGGCACCTGTCCATGCCAAAACAGCTAATTAGTAAAAGAACTCAGTTCAGACCTTCTTATTCCCAGACTACTGCCCTTCCCACCATATCTTGCTGCTTTTAAGGTACTTAAAAATAGACTCAGTGCTGCTGGAACATATTATTTTTGTTCTTAAAATGGACAAGACTTCTTGTATTCTAGTTCACAATGCCAAAGGCAAAACTCAACCTTACATACTTTTTCTAAAGAAAATAAAAGTTTAACCTTAAAAAGTTTCAGTTGACTAGTAGAAATTTAGTCTTCAATATGATTTATTAGCCAAACTTCAGTGCAGAGCTTTCTTGTGTTACTTGAAGGAGACATATTTTCAACATGCAGACATATTGCATGTATTCTAAAAGAACACATTGATGGCCAAAACAAAAGGTTATTCAATATCAAATGTTGTATTCCATGATATTTTTATTAAAAATTCAATTGTATTTGCAAATATTATTATTATTTAGAGACAGGATCTCTCTCTGTCACCCAGGCTGGAGTGCTATGGCGCTATCACAGGTCACCGCAGCCTTCACCTCCTGGCTCAAGTGATCCTCCCACCTCAGCCTCCTGAGAGCTGGGACTACAGGTGCCCGATACCATGACTGGCTAATTTTTGTATTTTTTTGCAGAGATGGGGTTTCACCATGTTGCCCAGGCTGGTCTCAAACTCCTGGGCTCAAGCGATCCACCCACCTCAGCCTCCCAAAGTGCTTGGACTACGGACATGAGCCACTGCACCTGGCTGCAAACATTATTTTATATATGTTTTAATATACAAGAGCAGTATCTCTCCTAGTGACCCTTCTCTGATGAGGGAAAACACATTGAGAAAAATCTCCTGTGAGTTAGAGATTAAGTGGAGAATGTTTGACCAATGGATGACAGATCACGCTAAATAGATGAGTGAAAGACATGGCTTTGAAGAATTAGAAATCTTTTGACATCTTGAAGCCTTTGAAATGATAAGTAGTTTATGAGGAGCCTCACTTTGGGCTTTTCGTGGGCAAGTCAGATTTTGCAATAGTTCCATCAAAAGAAAATATCCACAATGCTTATTTTAAAACAATTAGTTCCGAGAGTAACAGTAGCAGACTCTTTGTGGTAACAATCTTATAAACATGTTAAATGTTTTCTCAAACTTAATTTGCAAGGTGATCTGCATATAATAATTACTAAATCATGATATAAAGTCAGAAATAATTTGAAATAGATAACATCTTGTCTTTTGAGATGTAGGGTGAAATGATGATGATTTAAATAATAATATTCAATCTGAACATAACTGCTTAATTTTCAAATAAGGCTTAAATCACTTCAAAAGCAAGGACTTACAGTGAAGACTACTTACATACTTTTAATGCTATTGTCCATAAACCCAAAGGTGCAAAGTGTGCAATCTAATGAAGGATCTCTTGCCTCCTCTTGGCATCTAGCCTTACTAAATCCTGATATAAAGTCATGAATAATTTGAAATAGATAACATCTTCCCTTTTGAGATGCAGGGTGAAATGATGATGATTTGAATAATAATATTCAGTCTGAACATAATTGCTTAATTTTCAAAGAAGGCTTAAATCACTTCAAAACCAAGGACTTACAGTGAAGACTACTTACATACTTTTAATGCTATAGTCCATAAACCCAAAGGTGTAAACTGTGCAATCTAATGAAGGATCTCCTGCTTCTTCTTGGCATCTAACCTTCATTACAGGGATATTTCATAGAGGCACTTAGTGACCTACACATTTATTGATTACTTTTGGTGAAATGTTTTTCTAAATAACCATTGGTAATCATTCAATATCTGATGAGTAAGGGGAAAAAAACAAGCTTTTCCAGATACTAATTATTTATAACATCTCCTACAATCCCTTAGTGATGGCATCACCTTCCCAGCTAACCACACAAAACCTCAGTTATATTTACACCAACAATTTACCGCTTCCAGTTCCTACAATACCTCTTAAGTCAATCATGTCTGTTCCATTTCTACTTTCCTTGCCACTGTATAGGTTCACATCTTACCTTCCAAAGGTTATGCAATAATATCCTTTCTATTCTCTCTTCCTCCAGGTTCATCCCTTTCAAATTTCATATGCTAAACTGGGCACAAATATCATAAATAATGTGGTTCCTTTACAAAAAAATTCAATGTTTCGATTATTTAGAAATTATTTCACACCTAAGTTTTTCCTTAATATTTATTTAAAAACTTCTAATGTATAGCTCAAACTTTGGCATGTGTAAAATTAATTCATAATCACACAAAATCAAACATTTTCAGAGGGAAGAACTAAACATATCAAGGTTTACAAATTCTTAGCTTACAGTTAAGCTAAGAACTGCATAATGTTAAAATAGTTTCTAGTGGTATTTTACATAAGCATTGGATGACTATTTTAATATGTCAAAGAAATTGTTCCTAGCATGTCTTCTAAGCCTAAGCAGCAATAATACTATAAAAGTAATACTTAATGATTTATCTACAATAAAGCAATTTTCACCAATAGCAATAACATTTAGTTCCCAATTGCTTTTATGACTTGGCAAAAATAATTACAAGAATTAAGATTTCAAGCAACAAATATCAATAATTCCATATTTTTTCCTATTAAAATACAACATATTGTTTACTAGACATTAATATTATTTTTTAAAATACTATTTTCTTGCATTTTTGCCTTTTTTTCAAAAGTGATGAAGATGCACTTCATTTTCTAATTATTGTTCACAGAAGAAGAAAGAATAAACTTAGTCCACCAGAAGTGGTCCTCAAATACCTCTAGTGGCTTCTGAAACCTAGCATTGAAGATTCAGCAAAATATTTTTGTGGTGTGCTATAATATGAATCTCTAAGAAGAATGAGATATTGTAAATTCTTCTGTAATAGATAGGACAACGTGCTATTGTAAAAATTCTCAAATTATAGAATGATTATATGATTCATTTTTACACTGATAGGGAGAAGCACCCTGGAGAATTGTTCTGATAGTAATAATTACCTTGTTATTATAATGGTAATCTTCATCTTGTACGAGAGTAGAAATGGAGAAAGAAGGGGCAAAAAACCCTGATAAATTATGTCTTTATATAAGAACAGGCTAACACTGAAGAACAAGTAATATCACTAAACAGTACATAAATAATGACATTGCCACAGCAAATACGAGTTAACCAGATCCAGTTCTTGCCTAAGTTATTGTGATGCTAAGAAAAGATACTAGCCTTATTCCTCCTACTCTTTTACTCCATTTTCCACATATAAAGTGATAAGCGTAGGAGGAAATCTGACTTGGCAAAGAATCAGTACTATTTCCAGAGAGGAAAAAAATAATTTCAACTTAGAAACTTTTAAACCAACATCTAACTGAGTAGACTATCAGAGTTTTGTTTGACAACATTTACGTGATACACCGGTTTACGGGAAATGAAATTTGCAAATGATATGGTCTGCTCGTAATGGAAAATAAGTTTTATAGATGCAAGGTATTTTGTCCAACATATTAACAGCGAAGAGGAATGAGTTCTTACAGACACTAATATCCTGAACTGCTAATGTAATGTTTCTCTGTGTCTTGATACAGATTTAAAGTAGCTCTGCTTCAAAAATATCCAATCTTTGCCTACAGACAAAAGTAATCAAATTATACCATAGTCATATAATCACTTATCAGTGACCAAATGTCTCGAGGACTTTTTATGATCCACTAAATTAAGTCACATACGAGAAATGATGTTTTGCTTAGTTTCTCCATCCTAGGTAGGAGGCATTCAAAGACAAAAACATTTATGGGCCAGAAATGATTTATATTTGACTTGGAAATTTGGCAGGAAAAATATCGTATCAGGCTTATTTCTCCATTGGTGAAAATTAAAATACTACAAAAAAATGCAGTTTTCACTAGAAGCACCACAGATTATTTCTGAAAAATAAAAAATCCCAACTATCCAAAGTGTCCTATATTTGAGTTACTATTTAAGTGGTCAGAAGTAAAGAAACAGTTAAAAACAGGAGGATATTGTTACCCCCCATTCAGTAATGTTACAGGTACACAGGCACCGTGATATAGAAGTCTTATTTGACATTTTAGTAAGATATTGTAAATAATCAGCAGTCTGAAGTTTGAAGCTAGATTTTCCAGTTAGAATTTATCATGGGTTGACAACAGTGAGTGAAATGTAGCTCCACAGTTCGTTCTTAAAGACACTGTAATTTCCAGGTGAAAAGAAAACAAAAAAGGAGGCTTTAGCTCTTGATTCTTAGACTCCCAGGTGTGGGAGAAAATTATATGGTCCCAGGATGATAGAAATTTAGGAAAAGAGGAATGGAGGGAAGTTTCCCTAATATAAAAAAGGTTGCAAAGAATTAATTACAAAGTTTCTGCTACAGGGCCATTCAAAAAGCAGCATTTTGCATGACTCTGGACATCATTCAATTTCTTCTCAACAGTTTTTATCTTCATACTGGAGGAAACACCAAACGGAAATTAGTTCCAGGTCTAAGTAAAACTATGACATAGAACACATAACCTCTGTCTTTCACCGGGCTTCAGCTGCCTCATTCAGCACAGAGAGCAATGGACTAGAGTTCATTCTGACTCTGAAAAATGCAGATGTATCTAATTTTAAAATCTAATGTTTATTTTACAAAATTGAATTGAATCTAAATTTCTAGATTATACTACAAGGAAACCTGTGTCAAAGACATGAAACCTCTCTCTTCCTTCTTCATTCATTTATTCACTCAATATTATTGACCACCTTCTAATTATCATTCTAACTCCTATGTTGATAAGTTATAGTAAGTAAGGTAAGATCAGAGAGACTTATTAGGAGATTTGGCTTGTACCAAGATGTCACTAGCAGAGGTGATAAAAATTCTAGATGTATTCTGGAGGTCAGATTCTAGATATATTCTAAAAATATAGGCAAGAGGATTTTCTGAAGGATCGGATGGTGGAGTAATGAAAAAAAAAAAGAGAAAAGGAAGGAAAGAGACGTTTTGCATTTTTTGTTTCTACATCCTCATACCATGCCCTTCTAATGCACTTATTTTTCCTGTTCAAGTTTAAAATACCACAGTGAAAACATTTTACTGAACTGACATTTTATGACATACTTTCAAGTTTTAAAAAATAAGTAATCTTTTTTAAAAAAAAGTTTTTCATTTATATTTTTTCAGATCATGACACTCAGAAACATCAGCTGGAGTATCTTTATTGACCCTATCTTTTCTTTTCCACAATTCCAAAACATTTAATATCTATTGTTTAAAATTGGTAACTTGTACTTACTGCTATTCTACATTACTTTTACTTTAAGTGATCATGTATTTCAGATATTCCATATTGTTCTTCCTCTTCCATTTCCACTAACTTCCCTGCCTTTGTCAAGCTTTCAATCAGAAACTTTGATGAGCAAGAGCCTGCTTCATTCAAAGAGACACATACAATCATCATAATCATGATCACTAGACTTGCCTTTTTTATTTCTTTTCGTTCCTCCTGTCCCGTCATTCTAATGTTCAAAGCTGACTTTCAACTTTGAGAGACTTCAATTTTAAGACTCACTCTAATTATTTATCTGAGACCTTACATTTCCAACAGTTGCAACAGAAAACTGCTCTAAATCCTGTCTCACACAGCATCAAGGTCCACCATGTATGTAAAGAGAAGTACAGATGGTGACAGACAAAGCTGAAAGCTCATGAGTACATCACAGAAGTCAAAATAACAGTGGCTTTCCATCTGTTAACATATTCATATTTACCTCATTTTCCCACAAGTACTCCTCTCTACTTTCCACTCACACTGGAAAATCTCAGCAGGCAGTGAGTGGTTGGCATCTATTTTCATCTTGTAGTAGTTATTGAGTCTCCATTTTCTAAACAGCATGATATTATAAAGACAAGAGCTGAGGACATATTCTAGCCCCCAAGAAGTGCTGGAGTATTCCCACTCCTCAGCAATTTTTACTTTTGTCTACCCAGTATTGGTAAAAAGTACCTGTGGTGTCAAAACTCTTGAGATACAAATTTTCTCTAATCAGAAACTGTTTCATCCTCATTTTCATAGTTTTAAAAATAAGTTTTGTCTAATTAATTTAGTAAAACATATTCAAGGGTAAATAAGTTGGAGAAACCTCAAAATTAATAGTAGGTATATGGCTACACGCATATTTCTATTTCCTTCACAGATTTATCACTTTTTGATATTTTTTGAGATAGCTATTTTTTACAAAGTTTTAGCTTTATACTATAAAGCCATATCAGAATTATGATATAAAAATTATAAGCCAGGAATTAAATATATATATATATATATATAGGAATTACTTCCACGGACACAACTAGATGTGAAATACATTTGGTCTTCAGTTTTCATACAAGTATAGAGGGATATTTTACAAGGTTGCAAAATAAAGTCAAGTCCATCCAATAGAGCAGCCCTTGATGACAATGGGATAATTGAAATGAATAATTGCTAAATTAGTGCTTTAAAAGCAGGGGAAAGATTCATCAGAAGTGCAGAGATGTTTGTTAATGTTAGGGAGGATTCACTAACTGAAGATTTTCTTAAAATTGCTAATGGATTCAATATAATCAGTTAATTTTGCTCTCCTGCTTGGTGCAAAATTCATGGAGATTTCTACAGTCCAAAACAGCTATTCAAATTTCACACAGTGATATGGTTTGCATCTCTGTCCCCACCTAAATCTCATCTTGTAGCTCCCATACTTCCCAGATGTTGTGGGAGGGACCCCGTAGGAGATGACTAAATCGTGGGGGCAGGTCTTTCCCATGCTGTTCTCGTAATAGTGAATGGCTCTCATGAGAGCTGATGGTTTTAAAAACAGGAGTTTCTCTACATAAGTTCTCTTTCTTTGCCTGCCACCATCCATGTAGGATGTGACTTGCTCCTCCTTGCCTTCCATAATGATTGTGAGGCCTCCCCAACCATGTGGAACTGTCAGTCCAATTAAGCCTCTTATTATTTTTTATTTTTGCAAATTGATCGGCCTCAGGTATGTCTTTATCAGCAGCATGAAAACACACTAATACAGTAAATTGGTGCCAGTAGAGTGGGGCGCTCTGAAAAGACATCCAAAAATGTGAAAGTGACTTTGGAACTGGGTAATAGGCAGAGGTTGAAACAGTGTGGAGGGCTCAGAAGACAGGAAAATGCTCTAAAGTTTGGAACTTCCCAGAGACTTGTTGAATGGCTTTGAGAATAATGCTGATAGTGATATGAACAATAAGGTCCAGGCTGAGGTGGTCTCAGATGGAGATGAGAAACTTGTTGGGAACTAGAGCAAAGGTGACTCTTGTTATGTTTTAGCAAAGAGACTGGTTGCATTTTGCCCCACCCTAGAAATCTGTGGAACTTTGAACTTGAGAGAGTGATTTAGGGCATATGGTAGAAGGAATTTCTAAGCACCGAAGCAGTTAAGAGGTAACTTGACTACTGTTAAAGACATTCAGTTTTATAAGGGAAGCAGAGCACAAAAGTTTGGAAATTTTGCAGCCTAACAATGCGATAGGAAAGAAAATCCCATTTTCTGAGGAGAAATTCGAACCAGCTGCAGAAATTTGCATAAGTAAGGAGGAGCCAAATGTTAATCCCCAAGAAAATGGAGGAAATGTCTCCAGGGCATGTCACAGGTCTTCACAGCAGCCCCTCCCATCACAGGCTCAGAGGCCTAAGAGGAAAAAGTGGTTTCTTGGGCTGGGCTCAGGGTCCCTGTGGGCAACCTAGGGACTTGGTGCCCTGTGTCCCAGCTGTTCCAGCTGAGGCTGAAAGGGGACAACGCAGAGCTTGGGCCATGGCTTAGAGGACGCAAGCCTTAAGCCTTGGCAGCTCCCACTTAGTGTTGAGCCTGCCAGTACACAGAAGTCAAAAATGTGGGTTTGGAAACCTCTGCCTAGATTTCAGAAGATGTATGAAAATCCCTGGATGTCCAGGCAGAAGTTTGCTGCAGGGGCAGGGAGGGCTCTCATGGAGAACCTCTGCTAGGGCAGTGTGGAAGGGAACTGTAAAGTTGGAGCCTCCACACAGAGTCCCTAGTGAGGCACTGCCTAGTGGAGCTGTGAGAAGAGTGCCACTGTCCTCCAGACCCCAGAATGGTAGATCCACGGACAGCTTGCACCATGTGCCTGGAAAAGCTGCAGACACTCAATGGCAGTCTGTGAAAGCAGCCAGGAGGGAGGCTATACCCTGCAAAGCCACAGGGGCAGAGCTGACCAAGACTATGGGAATCCACCTCTTGCATCAGCATGACCTGGATGTGAGACATGGAAGCAAAGGAGATCATTTTGCAACTTTAGATTTGACTGCCCTGCTGGATTTCAGAATTGCGTGAGGCTTGTAGCTCCTTTGTATTGGCCAATTTCTCCCATTTGGCATCACTGTATTTACCCAATGCCTGTACCTCCATCGTATCTAGGAAGTAACTAACTTGCTTTTGATTTTACAGGGTCATAGGTGGAAGGGACTTGTCTTCTCTTGGATGAGACTTTGGACTCTGGACTTTTGAGTTAATGCTGAAATGAGCTGAGACTTTAGGGGACTGTGGGGAAGGCATGATTGGTTTTGAAATGTAAAGATAAGAGATTTGGGGGGGGCCAGGGGCAGAATTATATGGTTTGGCTCTATGTCTCCACCCAAGTCTCATCTTACAGCTCCCATAAATCCCACATGTGGGAGGGACCCAGTGGGAGACTGAATCACCAGGGCAGGTCTTTCCCATGCTGTTCTCATAATAGCGAATGGGCCTCACGAGATCTAATGGTTTTAAAAATGGGAATTTCTCTTCACAAGCTTTCTTCCTTTGCTTGCTGCCATCCATGTAAGACATAACTTGCTCCCCCTTGCCTTCTGCCATGATTGTGAGGCTTCCTCAGCCATGTGGAACTGTAAATCCAATTAAACCTCTTTATTTTTACATTGTCCAGTCTCAGATATGTCTTTAGCAGCAGCGTGAAAAAAGACTAATACACAAGGGGACGGCAAATTAATACTGTGGGTTGTTTTCCTTTATC
Source organism: Gorilla gorilla gorilla (assembly GCF_029281585.2). Taxonomy (NCBI): domain Eukaryota; kingdom Metazoa; phylum Chordata; class Mammalia; order Primates; family Hominidae; genus Gorilla; species Gorilla gorilla. Next base: position 64,441,684 of record NC_073239.2, read on the forward strand.
ATTCTTATGTATAAATAAGTTTCAGATAGTTTATGCATTTATTATCAATTCACAATATCAGAAACACAAAAATCTCTTCCCTTAGCTATGAAAAATAACTGCTCATTTTGAATGATTCCTAATTTCATTGCAATCACTTTTCCTTAGCCAAACCTTGAGTAAACAAGCAGTATCACAGGCCCCGTTCAAAACAAGGGACATAGGTATTTTATGAAACACTGCTTTATTCATATCTTCCTGATGTATGTTCAGCTGTATCAACATTACTGTGGATAATCCCAATGGAGAGTTTATAGACCACATTCAATCAGATAAAAAACTAGAATCCATCTGGATCTGATTTAAAGAAGATTTAGTATCTTTCCATAATGAGGAATATGAGTCATACATTAATAAAACTCACACCTTGGGCAGATTACCAAATATTTCTACACCTTATTTGTAAAATAAAAATTATAAACCATAAGCAACAGAGTTGTATGAGTTGAATGAAATAAAGTGAAAGACTATGGCACAGAGAAGACTCACAGAAAATGAAAACTTTTATTATCACTATCTTCACTGAATAGTCATAATTATTAATATTCAATATTCCTAGCACTTTGGCTTTATTATTATGTCATCTAAATGACTTCTTTACAGAATGGAAGAATGGAAAAGAATATCAGGTAATTATTTGAGCCTGACATCTCTTAATGTTACGTTTTAAGTTTATTGGTTGCTTATTTCTAAATTTGGAAGCAGTAGCATACATAGATAATGCCTAATACCTCCTTGTTGTTTAATAAATCTTAATTTAATCAAAATTAACTTTTCTTTTTAGATTTTCCAAGAATTATTCCTTTGCTTAGTCTTGGCAATAACCTCCAAAATGTCCATTATAACAAGTCTATATTTATGTGGCTTTTTGGGAAATGATTTAGATTTTAAATTATCATTTATTTTTATGTATCATACCAGAATTTTCCTGCCTATGAAGCATTGCTGCAGTAGGAAAATAAAATTATTGGTGGGTTAGGAATGGTTTTTTGAATGCAGGCTGTCTTGTAGGAACTATTTAATGCTACACAGCCCTGGGGCTCTCTAGGTTATCTCAATGCTCCAAGTCACTTGTTTTCGACCCTGGTTAGATCATTGGGCATTTTAAGTTTAAATGAATATTTTATTGAATCGAGTAGGTCACCCTATAAGGAGTATTGTCAGTTAGATGTATGAGTTGACATATGAGATTTCAAACTAAGATGATGTACTTAGGCTAGAGAAGGAATAGAACCTCATAAATATCCAAACTATAGTAAGTAAAATCTCTTTACAAACCCAGTTCTTGCAAAGCAAGAGACATAAGCTGACTAGCTACCTCTCCCAAGGAAGCAAATGGTCTGTGCATTTTGTTCATGCACCAGATTCAGGGAAATTATTATACTCTTTGACATCCCACCTCCTATATTTCTACTACTTTGTGTGCTTTGTGACTGATTTAGTCTTAACAATGTATCATAGAAATGAATGCCACTTCTTTTATAAAGTTAACAATGATTAGCATAATAGATTTTAAGGGATATATGTTGATGAATTAAAACTGTATAAAAAAGAGCAATTGAAAAATGAGCATAAGCAAGGAATGGATGAAGACACACCACATAAATGCAAGTAAGATCTTAGTTTTCATTTTAACTGTCATTATTGATTGTTTATTAGAGATTTATAAGTAAATCCAAAAGTTAGTAAACAATAAACAAATAAAAGCAGGCCATGTATGGAACTATTGAGAGTATGTAATAAATCAAGGAATCAAAGATGATAATTCATAACACTCTGCACAACAGAGGTTCACTAGAAAAGTAAAGAAAAATGTGCTATGGGAAACATGTTTGTCGTAACCAGGAGAAACAGACAAATTACTATAGTTTTCCTCTTAGATAAGAGGAAGTGTCCCTCTTATAACAGGTAAGACAAAGTTATGACCTGATAATTTGCAAAACAACATAATTAAAAAATTAATCAACATAATTAAATCAACATAATTAAAATTAAACAACATAATTAAAAAATTAATCTTCTTGTATACAATTCTGAGGGCTCTCTCAGTTATGCATATCAGTCCTGGTATTTATGATGATGTAGGTTTTTCTAAAAAAAAGATGTGGACAATTTAAGTTCCTTGTTAGTCTATAATAATTTTGAGGACTGACAAGATTTAATAAACATATAAATGGATAAAGAGAAATTAGTGCTTCTCTGACACTAAAAAAATTTGAACTAAAATCTTAATGACAACTAGCACTCTCAAACACATTTTAAATGTTTTTCTCTCCAAATTTATAAATGAAATTCATTAAGTTATGGTTGTATACTGAATTTATGATAACTTTTTCGTGGCACTCATTTATTACTAAATGAAATAGGCTTTTTAGTTTATGTTTTATCCCTGAACATCATACTCAAAGAATTGACAGCTAATTAAACTAACTGACAGGAATAAACAAGATATTTCCTACATGCTACCTTTTTTTGGTGGCCCGTTTTACTTTCTGCTCCCCATTTATTTGGGGGAGATCATAGTGGTCTGTGAAATGCATAAACCAGGTAGTCAAAAGAAAAGAAGCAAATGGCACTGATAATCCAAACAGCATATGGACTATATAAAATTTGCATGATAAAATTTTAAATTGTTCAAGGTTTTTAAAATGCTATTTATCTGATAGAAACTCTAAGCATTCAGAACTGTCGCCATCACCATCTTATAAAGGGAAAATCAAGGCAGCAAATGGAATGCTGCCAATGTCATGCAAGTACTCAATGAAAGAGCTGGGTAGCAAGCACTTGGTTCTCTTCACAGTTTATTACATTTCAATATATCTTCAGTTCACTTTTTCCCCATGAGTTTTTTTTCTTACATAGCTCAAACTAATCATCAGCATTCCTTTGCATACTAGTGAATCACTTTCTGAAAACAAGGTTACTCTCAAGATCAGAAGTTACTTGGTAGTCTTCATACTCATATATACTTTTGTGGGAAGCCTGTTTTCTACAGGATTCTAACAAAGAATAAAGAATGACTATATGCACCTACTTTGAATTTGAACAACAAAATTGAGACAGTGATTGCTGCCTTAATGAGATATAGTGTGTCAGCAGTAGGATAAAATTTATTCCCCAAGTGAATGCCTACAATAGTGAGATTAGTCAGCCTTTTTGCTAATAAACTGTGTAAAGATTCCAACTCTTGGGGTTAGCTCATATAAAGTAGTTTTGCATTCTAGTTTTCTGTGCTTGTTACTGTTATTTATTCAAAATCACTTTCTTACTTGCAGAAAAGTTGAACTCTACTGACTACCCCAGCACTAGTATGCATATATAGAGAAATCACTTTCAGTAATTTGAAAACATTTTATTTAAAGCAAATACTATCAAAGAACCTAATTAAATGAAATATTTGAGAAAAGAATCTTATTCTGAAGACATTTCAAGAAAATAAGCCGCTGTTCAATAACTAGTGACTGACAGCATCGTTTAATAACTCTTTGAGGACTAAATGAAGATTCATTTTGAAATCAAATCAGGTGGTGTAGTCTGTCTCCTCTACACACATCACATTAACTCAGTAATTGCCAAGTCTCACTTTCACAATCGTATACATATTGGTGAGCATAAAAGGAGGTGCTAAAAAGCTATAATAGAAGTAACATTAAAGGTGTTAAATTGTAGAATTTTAAGAGAACAGGAATATGATGTAAGCATTTATAAAGGAAGAAACTTTGAAAATCTAAAAACATAAGTGATAATAAAAAATATTATATCAGCTGTAATAAATGAAATGTCATCTAGTTACAGGGAACTCTGAAGAATCCCCTCCAAGGATTGTATGATTCCCTGATCCTCCAGTAGAATGAATTCACCTTCTTACGGGAATCAGTTGGCTAGGCCTGGTGTAGGTATCTCTTTCAGTGATGAGCTGTGTATATGCAATAAGAGGGAACAACATTTCACAGAACCTGTGACAAGATTGCTGTCAAAAGTCCTCTTTTTTGTCTGTTGAAGAACTGGAAGAATTGGCCTTTGATACTCGGACAGTGGGTAGACGAACAGATAGAGGATTAGATAGATAAACAAATCTAATCACATGCCAAGGACAAATGGATTTTTAGGAAATAATTATAACAAAATGTTAAGTAGAATTTTTTTTGTTATCCTAAAATTATCACTAAGGCTTATAGCTAAACATGAAATTCATTAATAAAAGTCTGCATCCTAAAGCAATGTGTGAGACCCTCAAGCTGTGACCAAATGCCTTCTACAGAATCGATTAAGAAGGGCACAACTGGCCCTAAAACCACTGAACACCAATAAGCCAACCCCTACTGAGAGTTTCTCTGAAGGTCTTAGGAGTACAGATTTTGCCGTAAAATCACAAACATTTTAAAGATTTCCTTTCCTCTATGAGAATAAGGGGCGTGTTGAACTTTATCCTATTTGAAGCCATATTAAAGAGGCACCAAGATATCAACAATAAAGATTAAGAATGCCTATAGGAAGGAAAGACTAGATAGTACTTTATCTCCCAGAATCTCTGCTTAAGCAAAAGACTTACTCCTTAGCCAAAGTATGCAGAACTCATAATAAAAACCATGAAGATCAAAATGGAGGCCTGAGAAGGTGTAGTTGTTTTGTTTTTGCTTTTTTAAGCTGAACTGGTATCCCAGATATACAGCCATGATTAAGAAATAATTATCTTTTTTCTCCCCAAGAATACCACCAGGATGATAAATACCTGTCAACAATAAATACTAACTTTGGACAATTGTTATTTTATGTGTACGCCACGGTAGTTATGTGACAAATCTGATTGAAAAAAAAGACATTAAAGCTATTATTAATTTTCAAAGTGTCCAATAGTTATTCCCAAAAAAAAGATTCTAACATAAAGTTATCACATTTGACCACAGTGTTGGGGTAGTGTTTTCATACATCCTGGTAATACACACTTTCAATTCTATAATTAAATAAATTATTTTTCTATTTATGGCGATGACATTGTCTAGAATCTGAGTTTGGTCGGCAAATATATTTGTCTACAGAGCTTCCAGCAATCTGTGATCATTCGAGAACATTTATTCTCTTTGAACCACGTAACACAAATATAAATTCTTCTTTTCTTTCAAAGCTTCCTCATTCCAAGAACCCTCAAATGAACCCAATTGTGCATTTGCTTACAACTTTAATTAATCTTTAATTTTCCACTATTAATATGTTGAAGATGATTTCGATGCAGAATGAACCCAAAGTGCGTATCAAATTTGCCATGGTTTTTGGTGTCAACAACTAACACAATGGACATAAACAGAAGGTGGAGATGATATATTCACTCAATCATCCATTAGACAAAGATTTAAGTCTCTGTTTAAGTACAATGTTCAATCTTGGTTCTGCAGACAACGCAAATATTAATCAGACAGATATCACACTCTCAATGAGTTTATAATGAGGGCTCATTTTATATACGTGTGTGTGTGTTTGTGTGTGTGGATATATATATGGATATACATATATATATCTAAAATTATGATTCAGGACAGAAAACGAGAAAAATGACAAAAGAAATTCAGAGAAACTGTTTTGTACTTTAGCAGAGGAAAAGATCATAAATCTTATAAGTTAATTTTCATCACCATAGACAAGTTAAAATATGATCAATTTCAGATCACATTATCTGTGCTTATTTTTACTCTGACAGAAGTTAAGTATTTTAAAGCACTGCATTAAATATAGTTCAGTCTGTAATATTATCAAGAACATACAAGAAATTTTTTTTACTGTCCCAAACCCCACCCATGACCTTGCTAAATTACATGAGCAACAATAAAAGTATTATTTCCATGACAGACTTGTGCAATATATACAGTCTTTTAGTTCATAATTCAAGGTGAGGCAGTTATATCTTAAAAGTATTAAGCCAAAAACCAGAAGAATACTTATTTTACATGCATCTAGGGAAATTTTGTTTCATTTTATTATTTTCTCTAATGCTACATCTATCTTTTAATTATTGTTGATATTCTTGAAGAAAATTTAAAAAATCATTCTAATAATACTTATTACCAGTATCAAAATAATACAGTGCATAGGTATCATGAATGTGGCTTCCTAACATTTGTTAATTCTACATTTTAAACTATCTTTGCAATCTTTAAGGTAAGACCTGTAATAATAAGCAGATATATAGTACTTAAGCCATCCAGTTATTCCCCATCTCTGAAAGAATTGAATAGACATGCACAATATTATTAACTAAAAATATTTCTGGGACTGTTATAACAAAATCATGTAAAATATATTTATATATAATTTTATATAATATAAAATATATATATATTTTGAGACAAGGCCTCACTCTGTTACCCAGATGGGAGTGCAATGCTGTGATCTTGGCTCACTGCAACCTTCGCCTCCCAGGCTCAAGCGATTCTCCTGCATCAGTCTCCTGAATAGCTGGATTACAGGTGTGCACCACTACTGCCTGGGCTGAGTTTTGCATTTTTAGTAGAGATGAAGTTTCACCATGTTGTCCATGGCTGGTCTTGAACTCCTGACCTCAAATGATCCACCCATCTCGGCCTCCCAAAGTGCTGGGATTACAGGTGTGAGCCACCGGACCTGGCCTAAATCATCTAAAATAGTTTTTAAGTATCTGTTTGAATAATATTATTTCCCAAAAAGTAACTATTGAATATTTTTAAAATTCCACTTTGGAGTATTTTTCTCTCCCACAGATAATTAAGTATATTATTTAAACATTTGGCTTATTTTTGTCATTATCAATGCATATAACAAATGGAATTTTTGATTTATAATTTTTCAATATAATATAAATTCTAGAAAGTCATTCTAGCAGTCATTCAAGAGATAGATATAGATACAGATTGCTGTGTGGTATGGTTTGGCTGTGTCCCCACCCAAAATTTCATCTTGAATTATAACCCGAACTGTAATCGTCAGGTGTTGGAGGAAGGACCTCATGATTAGATCATAAGGTTGGTTCCCCCATGCTTTTCTTGTGATAGTGAGTGAGTTCTCATGAGATCTGATGGTTTTATAAGGGGCTTTAACTCTCTTTACTCCACACTTCTCCTTCCTGCCGCCATGTGAAGAAGTACATGTTTGCTTTCCCTTTCACCATGATTGTAAGTTTCCTGAGGCTTCCCCAGCCGTACTGAACTGTGTGAATCAATTAAACCTCTTTGCTTTATAAATTGCCCAGTCTTGGAAAGATCTTTATAGCAGCATGAGATCAGACTAATACATTGTGTAACATATGAAATTGAGTTTTATAGAAATGTTTGTGCAGGGATTGGTATATAAACTTAATCTTCCTGAAACTCATTCTATAATCACCATAGTTTGGCTGCTGTCCTACTACTTTAAAATTAAGGCTAACAGCCAAAGCTACATTCCCTCAAAGCATGCAGAACAAAGCCTTTAGAAACACATTTGCATTGTTTGCAAATATCTTCTCCCATTCTGTAGGTTGTCTGTTTACTCTGATGATTATTTCTTTTGCTGTGCAGAAGCTTTTTAGTTTAATTAAGTCCCATTTGTTTTTGTTGCATTTTCTTTTGAGGGTTTAGCCATAAATTATTTGTCTAGACCAATGCCCAGAAAAGTTTTTCCTAGGTTTTCTTCTAGAATTTTTATAGTTTCAGGTCTTACATTTAGTTTTTTAATCCAACTTGAGATGATGTTTGTATATGGTGAGAGAGAGGGGTCCATGCTCATTTGTCTGTATATGGTTATCCAATTTTCCCAGCACCATTTATTGAATAGGGTGTCTTTCTCCAGTGTATATTTTTTGACTTTGTCAAAGATCAGTTGGCTGTAGGTATGGGGCATCTATCAACAGTTGACTGGATTTTAAAATGTGATTTTATATATATATATATAATATATATAAAAATATAATTATATATATTGTGTATATGTGTATATATATATTTTATATATACACACACATATATATATACACACGTCACATTTTCACATTTATTCAGTAGTATTCTATAGTGTATGTATGTGTGTGTATACATTAGATAATAGATTAGATATTTGTATGGGTATATACACACATACGTACATCATAGAATACTACTCAGCCATAAAAAGAATAAAATTGTCTCTTTTGCAGCAACATGGGTGGAACTGGAAGCAATTATCCTTAGTGAAATGACTCAGAAGCAGAGAGTCAAAAACCACCTGTTCTCACTTATAAGTGGGAGTAAATAATGCATACACATGGACATACAGAGTGTAATAATAGACACTGGTGACTTCAAAACGTGGGTGGGTGGTTGGGTGGCATGAGGGGAAAAATACTACTTATTTGGTACAATGTACACTATTTGTGTGAAGTTCAGATTTTACCACTACACAATACATCCATGTAACACAACTCCACTTGTATCCCTAAATCCAGAAAAAAATAAAATAAAAGAAAGAAATTTGGCAATACTGTTATGGAAAATTAGAAATCATGCTGCTTTTACTTTATTTATAATTCCCCCACAGGTAATAGTCTAATAAATCAAATCAACCAGGTTTGGCCTCAGACAACTCTATTTTCAAATTATATATCCCCTATTTGCCATCTTCATGGTTTTGAGCAGTTTTTTTACTCCTCGTAGCCTCAATTTTCTATCTGCAAAATGTGATAGACCTACCTTCAAGGAATGTTATTTGTGGTGATTAAACGCTATTGTTACGTCTAATGCTGTTGAATAACTATTCAAGTATTTCTCACAGTGCATGTGTATTGAGGATGGTGATCATTTAATAGAAGGACAGAAATTATCATTGCTTCACACAGATATTCCCAAGTTGCTTTTCAAAGAAGAACAAATTTTCATTTTCAGTGGCAGTGTACATAAATACCCATTTCATTGTTCTTTCAAAATCACTAGGTTATCTCTTATTTAAAAACATTTCTTAATTTGATGTTTGAAAAATTATTTCACCCTAATTTTATTTTAATTTCTTTGAAAATTAGTGAGATTGAATTTTTTTCAAAGCTATTGGATATTTGCATTTTTGGGTAAATTGCCTCTTCACATACTTAGTACATTTAATAATTAAAATACATTTTTTCATTCTACGCACTGAATATATTAATAATTTGCTTGTCATATTTTTATAATGGACCAAAAATTTTTGAACCAAATGAATGAATGAGTTAATGCTGTGATAAATTTTCCACAAGCAGGTGGAAGAAGGAAAAATAATATCTTTTGTACCTATCCATATGTTTACAAAATTTTATTTATTTTTACAGACAGAGTTTCATGCTATTGTCCAGGCTGGAGTGCAGTGGTGCAATCATGGTTCACTATAATGTCTAACTCCTAGTCTCCAACAATCCTACCACCTCAGCCTCCCAAGTAGGTGGGTCTACAAGCACACACCACCAAGCCTGGCTAATTTTTAAATATTTTTGTAGAGATGGGGTCAGGCTATGTTGCCCAGACTGGTCTCAAACTCCTGGTCTTAAGCAATTCCCTTGGCTCAGCCTCCCAAAGTGCTGTGATTACAGGCATGAGCCACCTTGCCCAGGCCCCTGATTCCCCACCTTTTTTATACAAAATTTTAACTTTCAGTTGTGGAAAAATGAATGTGGAGAATTTACCAAAGAAATTTTAAAAGAAAGATATCTGATTGGTGTTGGAATTAGAGATTAAGTATGCTGATATACTGTTTAATTAATTATAATATATATATATTACTGAGCATACATATATGTTACTATAATATGTATAATATGCTCAGTAATCTATATTTTACTATAATATATATAATATATTATACATATATGCTCAGTAAAATAAAACAATGGTCCCCAACCCTTCTGGCAACAGGGACTAGTTTTCTGGAAGACCAGTTTTCCATGGACTGGTGTTGGCAGGGGGATGGTTTGGGGATGAAACTGTTCCACCTCAGATCATCAGGCATTAGATTCTCATAAGGAGCAGGCAAATTAGACCCCTCTCATGCACGTGCAGTTTAAAATAGGGTTTGTGCTGATCTGACAGCAGGTGGAGCTAAGGTGGTAATGCTCACTCACACACTGCTCACCTCCTGCTGTGTGGGGCCCAGTTGCTAACAGGCCATGGACTGGTGCCAGTCTGTGACCCTGCGGGTTGGAGACCCCTGAAAAAGGACTGAAGTTCACATCAGTTATTTTTTCCACAGGTTATTTATGTTCATAAATTTAGAAACCATTAAAAATGTTCATTGAGAAAGAGATTTAACTACTCTTAAGATTTTCAATGTTGAGTCTTTTTCATTTTTGAGACAGATTCACTGTCTTGCCCAGGCTGAAGGGCAGTGGCCCAATCTCGGCTCACTGCAACCACCATCTCTCTGGCTCAATCAATTCTCCTGCCTCAGTCTCCTAAGTAACTGAGATTACAGGCATGCACCACCACACCCAGCTAATTTTTCTATTTTTTAGTAGAGAAGGGGTCTCACCATGTTGGCCAGGCTGGTCTCGAACTCCTAACCTCAAGTGATCTGCCCGCCTCAACCTCCTAAAGTGTTGGGATTACAGGCATGAGCCACCACACCTGGCCAATATTGAGTCTTTTAATACACAAATTCAGTTAATAGACTAGTTAAACATTACCGCTGATTGGTTTGGTGAGAGATCCTGGATAATTTACTGAATCTGCTTGTATGTCAATTTAATAGAGGGTTTAAAAATTGAACATTACATAAATAGATTATGCTCTAGTTAAAGTAACATAATAATAAAATTTAAAAATAAACATATTAGTGTGTAATTATTAGTGTTATTGGGGTATTTTCCTTTTATAACTACTTTATCAGAACATTTCCTTTAAATTGTGATTATCTATAATCTAAGAAATTTCTGTTACCCAATCAGTAACTTCTGACGTCTACAAATTTGGGAGGCAATAAAATTTGCACTGTCAGAGGCTACTGAAATTTAAAAATAAATCACAAACACTATGTCTGAAATGTTAACATAAGTCAATGGAAAAATACAATGTAATTTACAAACATTCACTTTGTATGTTACTTTCTGATAAATATTCCTTTAAGTAAGGATTAGGTATAATACTCTATTTTGGGTACTTTTTCTGAAAGTTAAGTAATCATCTAACAGGCTCCACATGGGAGGCAGAAAGCAAACAGCAGAAGGAGCAGAGATGAAACTAGGTCTACTGGACAGGAAACCTGGCATGTTAGTTATAAATCTCTAACTTTTCTATCAATATCCAGATACCAGAATCTTCCTCATGTACCTTTCTTTGCTGTAATATAATTCTTTTCATTTCCACAGACTATTTTGAGGCAGTTACCCTCTCTTATCAACTCTAATTATATGCATTGCAACTTGTTCACTGAGCTAATATTCCTACAACAAAATGCTGAGCAAAGGATAAATATTTTTTTTCATGAAGCTGTTACTGGAACAAGGCAGGCATAGAAGACCTTGATTTTTGCTGTTAGACTGTGCTATTATGAAGGCATCCTCATTCTAATCTACTGTTAGTATATACATGTGCTCACAGTGTCTTTCCCATCATTATAGGTACAAGAGAAATTGTACTTTGAGTGAACACACGAAAACTTTCCTTCAGGAATTCACCAACAAAGGTTATATTTCTAACACACTCAAGTCAGGAAAAAAATAATGGCATTACTTAAATTGTTATCGAATGCACTGGAACAAGTATTTCCACATTAGCAATGTATATGAAATAAAGGGGCCCAATGCTTAACAAAATAAAAATATTAGGAAAAAACATTTCAATTCTTGCACTGAAAAGGAAAAGCATATAGTACTAATGGGAAGGATTTTGGCATAGCAGTTTTTGGCATATATATATATCCTGTGTATTATTACATATTTTGGTCCGAAAACTTTTTATAAAAGCAGTTTCCTTATTTATTGTTCTGACATCACCATTTATAATTTATGAAACTACAGTTTATAAATCATGTAGCAGGGAAGTAGTTACTCAATATTTTAATACTTAGCTATTCTGGCACTTTTTTTATTCTACAATATTTATTTTCCTTGTATTATATGCCAATATGTTCATATCACTCCAGGATAGCTAACCAGCTAATCTTAGTCCATATTTGAAACCAAAGGTGTGTGTTCATTTTTTAGGCATATTTCTTCCTAATTATTTCAGCTGGAACTAGTCCATAATATGATATAATGGAACAAAGTTGCATAAAATGTACCTGGCTGTCTTCCCACTTACTGGTCTTTGTTAGACTGAGATATCTTAAATCCCGAGCAAATCCTAGCATATTGGAGATATCAATACTCCAGGATTTGCTATAAAGGTGAGCTTTATCCTTTATTGTAGATTTTGCATATATATTTGTTAATATTGGAAAATCATTGAAAACTAGTTTATATGTCTATGCAAATATAGTTCTTTCTCCCCCCATTGATACAGAATTAAAATTTAACCAGGTCAATGCCCTTCTACCAATAGTCACAATATACATAAACACTGTTATTCCCTATTCTTCTAGACCAAGAAAGTATTTTATAAATTGTAAATAGGCAATTAATTTATTTTTATGTGCATTGCTAGAATCTGAACAGTGCAGTTGTCCTATAGCTCCCTACCACTATCAGCTTATATACCTACAGCTTCCAGCAATAGAGATGAGCAAAGATTGGCTATTCCAAAGATAATAAGAGGAATAAGAGGCACAACAGAAGCAGAACTTATCTTTTGATGAGTTGTTGAACTTACTAAATCACGACATCCAGGCTCTGTCTCCCTAGAAGGGGCAGTTCGTAGGCACTGTGATTCCATGCTTGAGAATTTACAAATAGACTTTCGTTTTCAATCAGATCTAATTTATTCTACTATAATTGTGCATTCTCTCATTTTGTGTCCAGGCATTTATCTTTGTCCAGATAACCACAGGGATATATGTGTCTATATTTAATTTGAAGATGAAAGAAAATGTGAAATTTAGTAGTAGACATTGTTGGAAAATACACCAATCTAAAAGTGTTTAAAGCGATTTAAAAAAAAGTCTGCATGTCTACGTCCCCTGAAAAATCATTTGCATATTTTCACAAAACAGTCTGATAAAGTATACTTGAAAACATGTATAATCCCCACACATAAATCTGTGTGGCTCATACCCCTTCAATTCGGTCAAAACTATGTTGAACACATTTCCTCATCTGCTCCTGTTGACTGAACTCCTTGGATATTTTAAAAGTCTTTCAAAAGGTAAATTAATCCTGTGACTGAACAATTGACCATTTAGAGGCCTCAGCCCATAACAGGAATTCTTTCCCTATTTAGGTTATTTTGTATATGATTACAGTTGTAACCAGGGGTCTTCTCTATTCTTTGGTAATAAGAAAATCAAGACTACAAAAGAACAGAAAAAAAACTGGTCATGAAAAATATATACTGATTTAGTTAGATAGCTGAGCCAGAAAATCTGAAATGAAATTTCATTAAAATTCAAAATTTAACAACTAGCACCAAGTTTGTGGTATCCAAATACTAATTCTCACTTGAACCAGTGCTTCCCAGAGAAATAGCTGACTTCTGGACTCTTGGGAGGATACATAAAAGATGAACCTGGGGCATGTGCTGACAGGCTTGGAAGTTGCCAGAACCAAGCAGAAGGGGTTCCAATGGGTCCAGAATGCAACAATTTTAGCATTAGAAATAATCATGACTACAATTGATCAAAACACATCAGACATTTTAAAATCCATATATTCACAAGGAGACTAACGAAAGTTAATAGAACCAATTCATTACAACTGCAGTTAGTGAGAAGCAACTTATATTCAAAGTTGGTTAAAAAAAGAAAAAATATCAAACATTCACCCTGCTTTTTCTGAATAATTTGGGAGAGTTCTCTATTAAAGATTATAGCTAAAAATACAAAAAGGGTAATAAAAATTACTATTTTGAAACCCCAGTGAAATAATAATAGATCTATGTAATGATCATCAGTGAATTTTATTAGATTACATATTAATGTATATTTTATAATGCAAAAATAAGGGTAACCATCCCTGAAACCACTGATGAATTTTATCCTCACGGAAAGTGGAATAGTCAGATATTATATGCTTCATGATATGATGTAACATTTAAAAAATCTGAACTTAAATATGATCAAATCTCTGAATATTACTACCAGTTTACGGGTAAGAGATGACAGTAGAATGGGTTACATGACTTCATAAGAAATGATTCAGTCAAATTCAAAATGCAGAACATTCTATAGGACAAGTAAATCAGTTTCTTGACAACTCGAGGGCATTTCTAAAAAAGAGGATGAGATAGAGTCCTTTACAGAATGAAAAAGACATCACAAATAAATATAATGAGCAGATATTCTTTGGCTCCAATATTTCAGATATCTACTAAGATATTTTAGAGCAAATCAAGGAAACCTGAATAAGAACTGGTATTAGATAGTGTTAAGGATTTTGTAAATAATGGTGTTAGATAGATTAATGTTTATTATGAGTTGAACTGTGTCACCCCAAAATGATATATTTGAGTCCTAACTCTCAATACCTCAGAATGTGGGCTTATTTGGATAGAAAGTCATTACAGAGGTAAAGTTAAATGAGGTCAATTAACCTCAAGTTAAAATTAGGTCATTAGAGTGGGCCTTTATCCAGTATGACTGATGTCATAAAGGGAAATATCTGGATACAAAGATTGACACAAGTAAAAGTAATATGATGTGGAGAGACACCAGAAGACAGCTATCTACAATCCAAGGAACAGCTCTTTCCCCAGAACTTTCACAAGTGGCATGGCCTTGCTGAAACCTTGATTTCAGATTTGTAAACTCCAGTACTGTGAGGCAATACTTTTCTGCTGTTAAGCCATCTCATTTATAGTACTTTCTGATGGCAGCCCTAGCAAACTAATACACCATTCAATTGTCTATATTAGTTGGAAATACATTATGTAAGTATTTATACATGAAACAACATATGCAAGATTTCTGGTAAAATTATCTAGCAAAAAAGTGAAAGAGAAGAAATAAGATGAGAGCCTCATAATTACTGGAGTTATGGATACATAGAATTAATTATGCTATATTAATTTATAAGTTGACTTAAAAGGTCCATTTGAAAGGTTTAAAAAAAGACAAAATAGCTGGGCCTGTAGCCTCTGCTACTCAGGAGGCTAAGGAACTTTTTCTGAAGCATCCAGAAATGTTTTTAATCACATAATATATATTAAAAAGTATCCCTTACTTTTAGGAGGATCCCTTAAGCCAGGAGTTTGAGTTACGATCATGTCACTGCAATCCAGACTGGGTGACAGAGTGAGATCCTCATTTCTAAAAATTACAAATAAACCAACAAATGAAGAAAGAATAAATGCATACACTCAATGATCACACTGATGAAATTAAGGCTCCCTCACATAACTAAATTCTGTCTCATGTGCACAACACCAAAACATAAACCAAAGAACCTAGCCAGAGAAATGCCACTCATCAGTTTTATCATGAAGATTTGTATCTCAATCCATACCTTTTAGGATATTGATAAGCCCACTCTAATAACTAACTTTCTGAGAAGGTTTTTATTAAATACTACACAAAGAACTGAAATAGTTTGTGAATCCAGCATAACATTTTAAATCTCAAAGATAATCCTTGGGGGTTTTTTTGTTTTATTATTTGTATTTTTTTGGGGGGGACAGAGTCTCACTGTGTCACCCAGTCTGTAGTTGAAATGCAGTGGCGTGATCATAGATCACTGCAGCTTCCAAACATCTGGACTCAAGCAATCCTTCTGCCTCAGCCTCCCAAGCAGCTGGGAGTGCAGATGCTTGTCACCATGCCTGAGTAATTTATTTTAACTATTATTTTTTAGAGAAGGGGTCTGGCTTTGTTGCCTAGGCTGGTCTCAAACTCCTGGCTTTAAGTGATCCTCCTCCTGCCTCCCAAAGTGCTGGAATTATAGGCTTGAGCCACTGTGTCCAGCTAAATGATACTTTTTAATATATATTACGTTATTAAAATTATCCTGCTTCAGAAAAAGTTTAAACACACATACACAAATGCCCCGTTTAACATTTAAAAATTCAAATTCATCCTTCAAAGTAGCACTTGGTTATCTGATGTTTCTCCATTATAGTATGGACTGCAATGAGACAATTTAGACCATTTTACTTTTTTAAAAAATATGTACTTGAAATATAAATCTGTTTTAAAATCTGTTGATGATCAGTACAGTGGATATAGCTGGGTTCCATGTCCAAAATTAGTTATAGGAAAAGCCAAGAGGTCAGAGAGTAAAACATGCTTTAGGTATCATTAAAAAAAGGCATATTTAGGTGGCTTAGTAAAAGCAGTCCTAGATAAGTGATATGATTAGCAAAATTAATTGATTCACCACTCTCTCACTACATTATCCTCTACTACCTTTTTTTTTTTTTTTTTGGAGACGGAGTCTCGCTCTGTTGCCCAGGCTGGAGTGCAGTGGCGCGATCTCGGCTCACTGAAAGCTCCACCTTCCGGGTTCACGCCATTCTCCTGCCTCAGCCTCCCTAGTAGCTGGGCTACAGGCACCTGCCACCAGGCCCGGCTAATTTTTTGTATTTTTAGTAGAGACAGGGTTTCACCGTGTTAGCCAGGATGGTCTCTCTCTCTTGACCTCGTGATCTGCCCGCCTTGGCCTCCCAAAGTGCTGGGATTACAGGCGTGAGCCACCACGCCCAGCCTCCTCTATCAACTTTATCCTTCCTTCTTATCCCTTTATTTTGTTGTCAATACCAATACAATTTTCCTGGTTGCCAATACCAATGCATATTCTCTGTAATATGGTTGAGTGGTATTGATGTTCAAGATGACATTTACTTTCTCCTTTTTCACTATGTACCTGTGACATTCTTTTAAAATGTGGTTAACCTGTATCTAGTTTGTGAATGCTTAGTCCTAGCTTCCCTCTCTAAGTAAGGGTTCTCATCTTTTATAGAGCCTAGTACCAAAAATAGATGTGTAAAATGTGTAACCCTAAGATCTCCTTAATAACCTAGAATACACAGCAACTTTATGATGCTTTTTATACAGCTAGGTGACACAATACTTATTGATTACATTGTAATAAAACGAATATATCTGGGGTTAAACGTGAAGGGAGACCAAGGATAAAATTGCTCTAAAAAAATCTAAATGAACTCTTTCAAAACTTTGGTGTTTTAATTGCTCAGTAATCCATATTGCCATATTTTCATTCTAAAAATGTTTTTTTAAACCATAATTATTCTTTGTATGCAGTTGTTAATTTTCTCATTATTCCTTGGATGCAGATGTTAATTTTGAATACTGAGCTATGGACTAGGAACCTGCTATAGGTGACCAGTTTTGATAACATTTACAACAGTTGGTGGGTAATTTTACATATATATATATATTATTTTTTCAATGCTCTTCTTCTCCATCACATTATAGTGAATTATATTGTAATATTACAAGAGGGAGTACAAAAATGATGTCTGACTTCTTCATGCTATATCCGAAGTCTCAAGAATGTCTGTTGCAGAAAGATCTTAATAGACATTTTCTAAAAGAAGACATACAAATGGCTAACAGGTATATTCGAAAATGCCCATTACTGATCCTGAGGGAAATGCAAATCAACACCACAACGAGATACAGCTTCCTTCCATTTAGAAGGGCTATTATAAAAAAAAGAAAAAAAATGCAGGCGAGGATGTGTGAAAAGGAAACACTAACAAACTGTTTATACTGTTCGTGGGATAGTAAACTAGTACAGCCATTATGGAAAACAGTACAGAAGTTCCACACAAAACTAAAAATTCAACTATCATATGATCAAGCAATCTTAGCAGTGGCTACACATACAAAGTAAATGAAATCAACATGCTGAAGAGATAACCACACTCTCATGGTTCATTCAGTATTATTTGTAATAGCCAAGACATGGAATCAACCTAGCTGTCCACCAACAAATGAATGGATAAAAAAAATGTGCTGTATACACAATGGACTTACTATTCAGCCATGAAAAAGAATGAAATCCTGTCATTTGCAATAACATGGATGAACCTGCAGGACATCAGGTTAAGTAAAATAGTAAAATAAGCCAAACACAGAAAAGCAAATACCACATAATCTCACTCATATGTGGAATCTTTAAAAAAGAAAAAGTGGACATCACAGAAACAGAGAGTAGAGCAGTGGTTGTCAGATAGGGGAGAGGGAAGGGAAAGATGGAGAAAGGTTGGTCAACAGGTGCGAACTTACAATTAGGAGGAATAAATTCTGGTGTTTTATTGCATAGTGATATGACTAAGATTAGCAGTAAAATGTTGTATATTACAGAATAGCTAGAAAAGGGGCTTTTGAATGTTCTCACCGCAAAAAAATAACTGCGTGAGGTCATGTATGCACTAACTACCCTGACTGACTCATTACACAACATAGATCTGTATAAAAACATCAAATTATACTCATAAATAAGTACAATTAAGATGTGTCAAAATATTTTTTTAAAAAAATGCCTGTTGCATCACTATGTACTCAAGTGTTTGTCAAATGAAGAAATGAACCAATTAATGTATAATTCATCAAGTTTTTAATAATCCATTCTAGTAAAAAATACACTGTTTTTATGCCATTATTTGCAAAATGTGTCCTAATTCTCCCTTAGTTTTCAGTTAACCCCCAAATTTCAACTTACACTGCCATTTCTTGCAACATTAATACAAAATCAATAAAAAATATAATTTGAATTGAAATCCAGAGTTAATTTATCTATGGAATAATTCATAATCTATGGTAAGACCTTCATGTGTTCGGCATATATCCATTATGAGTCTTGTCTATTGATTTTTTACTTGGTTGGACCTAAATTTAGAAAAATAATAATCAATTTACTCACACATTCACCGAATGAGTACTGAGAAGAAATGATGCTCAAAGCACATTCTTCACAGTGAAGTAGGAGAAAATTATGAATAGGACACAGGTCCTATTCTCTGTGGACAAAAAGTTTGTAGGAGAGATAAGACATGCACATAAAAAACTACTAAAATACAGAGTTACTAGTGATGAGAGGAGTATAGATAAAGAGCTATGAGAGTTCAGTAGGTTCCTATTGTCTGGAATGATCAGCATCTTCTCTATAAAGAAAGTAATTTTTGGCCGGGCGCGGTGGCTCACGCCTGTAATCCCAGCACTTTGGGAGGCCGAGGCGGGCGGATCACGAGGTCAGGAGATCGAGACCATCCTGGCTAACATGGTGAAACCCCGTCTCTACTAAAAATACAAAAAATTAGCCGGGCGTGGTGGCGGGCGCCTGTAGTCCCAGCTACTCGGGAGGCTGAGGCAGGAGAATGGCGTGAATCCGGGAGGCGGAGCTTGCAGTGAGCTGAGATTGCGCCACTGCACTCCAGCCTGGGCGACAGAGCCAGACTCTGTCTCAAAAAAAAAAAAAAAAAAAAAAAAAAAAGAAAGTAATTTTTGAGCACAAAGTGTTTAGGCAAATGGAGTTTGGATGTCAGAGAAGACATCCAAATGGGCTAACCAGTTTGAGCAAAGGCACATAACTAAGGCTGACACATAAGATAAAATAAATATGAAAAAATGGAACTGATTAAAAAAACAGCTAATTTTCCTCTAAAAAAATCTATTTTTCCTACAAACACCCATTTAGAAGCTTTATTTCCCAACCTTGTTTACAGCCAGATATGGCCACATGAACGACTTCTTGTCATGGTACACAAATGCAAGTGTCGTGTGCAAATTTCTTCTCGGTATTTTAAATTAAATTGCTTGCCCCGGACTTTGTATGTTTCTCTCTCTTTTCCCTTATAGGCTGGAAGTTTCTGACACTTGACTAGGCTTCACTATACATGTGAGAACAATGCGTTAAGGTCACTGCCTCTGCAACAGTGGCCACCATTCCAGGCCTGTCCTGTGCTGTCCAGTATGGTAGCCACTAGCCAAACAGGTGGCTATTGAAGACAAGTCCTAATTGAGATGTGTTGCAAATATAAAATATACACAGGAATTTCCAGCACTTAGTATGAAAAAAGAATGCAGGCCGGGTGGGGCAGCTCACGCCTGTAATCCCAGCACTTTGGGAAGCTGAGGCGGGAGGATCATTTGAGGTCAGAAGGTGTGAAGTCAAACAAAGGATGGAACTGAGGTCCCTGGATGGTTTCCTGCAGCAGAGCCAGCCTAGATCTCTAACATCCAGAGTTTATTTTATGGCTCTGGATGCCAGCGTGAGTTTAGACTTTTTTTTCTGTTTTTATGGTCACTAGGAGGTAGAGGAAGAAGAGACAAAAGGGCTGCTTACTTTTTTTTTTTTTTGCACACTTACCATGTACCATCATTGTGCTCTTCCAAGTTATTTCACTAGAATTTGATAAGAAGCACTTGTTGGCAGTTGAGCATATAATGGATTGAAATGAGGATACATGATAATATCAAATCTACTTAATATCATAAATGAAAATATAAAAGAGAGAACAGAGAGATAAATTGCAGAGAATGTAGAATCATGGTTATAACAAAGGACTATCCAGCTGCCATAGTAACCTAGGAGATAATGGAGACTGGTTACTTTCAAATTAGGTAATGGAATAAGGAAGAGGATTTAGAAGACAGAATTATGAATATGGTTTGTGAAAAAAATACATTCAATGGTGATTTAAACATTCAGAAGATGAACTACCAGGAGAGCAGGACTGACACATCAGTTTAGAAAGCCATTTGCATAAAAATAAATTGGGAAAATAAGCTCAATGTAATATCAATTGTAAAGAGTGTACAAAACAGACCAGATCTGAAAAGGAGAGAGAACAAGATTTCACATAGCCATGTTTGATCCTAACTAAAAAAGAGCTGATAAACCTCTCACTTTTAGTCCGTTTCAAGTAGCTATAACATGTTGGCTATAAATTATCAGACACTAGAAAAAGAAAGGTTTTGAACAGTGATTTCAACTTGTCCCTAGTGATATAGGTAATGCATTATTCTCTTAGTATTTTTCTTTATACTTAAAGAATTCCTCCCAGATAATACTTCTATGGATCTTATCTTCAGTGTCAGAACTGCCTAAACAATTCATACAAAATTTGGTTTCTGCTGAGATTATGTCAATAACTGAAGAAAATTAAATTTGGGCTTAAGATCTTTCAGTTGATTGCTTGGGTTACTCTTTATACTCTGCTGCAACACAGAATCTGAGAACTGAAGCAGGGACTGAAAAAACGACTGCAACTTTAATGTAGTCCAGCTCATCCTCATACATGAATCCCACTACGCCTCTCTTGACAAGTCTTGCCTCTATCTAAATATCACTGGGTACTTCCTGACATCAGTGAAAAAGAATTCTATTTTTGAATGGCTGTATTTGTTAGGAAGTCTTCCTGATATAGTAGTGTAATCATTTCCATTCTCTATGGAAGACTTCCAACATAAGGATAGCTACTTTTCAACAAGGCTACAATTCAAATATTCGAAGAAAGTTATGTCTCCTATAAATCTTACTTCCAGACTAAATATTTCCAGTTCCTTACACTATTTCGTATATAGCTGTTGCTCTATTTTTACTATACTGGTCCTTTATTAAGGAGCATGCTTCCTGTAAAAATATCTGAGTAATGTAGAGTTAATTAGTGGCAGCCACATATTTCCTAATTTGTTGATTGACTCTCTCTCTCTCTCTCTCTCTCTCTATATATATATATATATATTTGCTACCAGTAGTTTTTCTGAATTTTTAAAAATATGAATGAGAAACAGAAGGGAAAAAAAGAATAACACTTACTCCCATTGTTGTTATAAAAACAAAGTCTCCACGTATAAGTAAGAAAGGTTATTTGTTGCTGTTCCATTGATTGTTTTTGGTGGTTATTTCCATATGGATATGAAATCTAGTGGGTAGCTTAGATATCCTGACTAGAACAATACAGGAGGCAATAAGATAAACACAGACATGAAAATAAGTCTTGTGCATAAAGGAACACAAGTTTTTTGTTTGTTTGTTTGTTTGTTTGAGACAGAGTCTCACACTGTCGCCCAGGCTGGAGTGCTGTGGTGCCATCACGGCTCACTGCAAGCTCCGCCTCCCGGGTTCACGCCATTCTACTGCCTCAGCCTCCCGAGTAGCTGGGACTACAGGCACCCGCCACTATGCCCGGCTAATTTTTAAAATTTTTTTTGTATTTTTAGTAAAGACGAAGTTTTACCGTGTTAGCAAGGATGGTCTCGATCTCCTGACCTCGTGATCCGCCCGCCTCGGCCTCCCAAAGTGCTGGGATTACAGGCGTGAGCCACTGCAACCGGCCAAGGAACACACCTTGAGAGTTAAGATGGTTGCAGATGTAGACAGGTTTCTATGAAGAAAGTTGGGTTACTCAACGTTCACACACTTCACACACACAAGAGAACATGAGAAAGTAGCTGCCATTTGTACCAGAACGCTGTGAAAAACAGACATGTCTAGATGACAGAATTTAGTCTACATTGAGTAATTAAGTAAACTATAATACAAAAAAGATAGAATGCTAGAAGCACCTTTGCTGAGATGGGATGGGATAGTATTGTGCGTGAGTATATTTTGTAAAACCCTTGAAATATTTATTCTGGAACTAAGGACAATGAGTTAAAAAATGAGTTTGGAGATCATAAGTGGTTATCCATGAAAGTGGATCGGATCACTGAAGGAAAGTGGTATGAAAGCACAGAAGGGGGAAGTGTGGGGAGCTCTTTTATTTGAAGTATGTAGGCAAAAGGAGCTGTGCCCAGCAGAGCACTGGGGGCATGGCTGCCTCCACCTACCTTTCAAAGGATATGACGACCTGGCACAGCCACAGGTGTGGGACTGCAGCCCAGAATAGCTGTGGGACCTAGACAGAGAGCCACTGAGGTGGGGGGCCTTCCTACCAAGCCATGTGGATGACATTTTCACCCCAGTGGGCCTGGAAAGCAGAGTATCAAATCAAGAGGATTATTCCTGAGGATTAAGATCTCATGAAATTTGTCTTGCAGTTTGGAGTTAGGATCCATTACGTCTTCTTTTCTCTATCTCCCTTTTGGACAGGAAATGTCTATCTTATGACTGCCTCCAGTGTTTGTATTTTGGAAACATAACATGTTTAATTTCACAGGTTCACAGCTTGACAGCAATTTGCCTAGGGATGAATCGTACCTTGAGTTACATCCATGTCTGATCAAATGATGTTTAGATTAGACTTTAGTGTTGATGCTGGAAAGAGTTAAAACTTTCAGGGCTGTGGGGATGTTAATTTATTTTGTATATGTGAAGAATATGAATTTTGGGGGGACAGGTGTGTAATGCTATAGTCTGATATTTGTGTCTCATGAAAATTCGTATGTCGAATTCCTAACTCTCAATTGTGATGGTAACAGGAGGTGGGACTTTGGGAGGTGATTAGGCCATGCAGGCAGAGCCCTCCTGAATGGGATTAGTATCCTCATAAAAGGGGCCCCAGAGAGCTCCCTCACCCTTTCTACCACATAAAGATGAAGCAAGAAGACAGCAGTCTGCAACCTAAAAGAGAGCCCTCACCAGAAACCATATTAAAACCTTGATTTCAAGCCTGCAGCCTCCAGAACTGTGAGAAATAAATTCCTGTTGTTTATAAGCCGCCCAGTCTATAGAACTTTATTATAGAAACCCGAACTAAGACAGAAATATACAGTGAGAACTAAAGAAGAGATAGAGTTCTCCTTGTTTAACATTTTCTAAATAAGACATGAAAAGCCCTTTTAAGCAATTCTACAAACCTTAACTTATCTTGGCCTTTAGCCTTTGGATATTAGCTTGAGAGTTCTGCCTAATTTTATTTATTTTGATTGTTTAACTCAATGTCTTAAAAAAATCTGAGGTAATCAGAACATCCTTGAATAGTCATGTTGCTGTTTTTAGTTATTCCTCCCCTCCCTTTTCTTCCTGAAATGGAAGACTGATATCACCTAGGTGATATAAGGATAAATGGGAAGCCTTCCAGTGATTTTCCATTGTGATTACAATAAAATCCAAACTGCTTGTGGTTGTCAATAAGTCCTTACAGGAGCTGGCTCCTGTCTCTCTGATCTCATCACAGTTAACCTCCCATCAATAGTGATTCTTTCTGTCCTGCTCCAACATATGCCTGCCTGAGAGACTTTGCAGTTGTCATTTACTCAGCCCAGAATGGGAGTGCTTTGCTCCCATAGTGTGGATCTCAGCTGAAATGTTTTTTCTTTGGTACAGGCCTCATTAAGTATCTTGGCAAAAACAGCCTTACCCCTACAAATTGTTCTCTATTCTGTTGCCCTGTCTCAACTTTATTATGGCAGATATTGTAATCCACGGTTTTCTTATTTTTATTGGTTTGTGTTGTGTCTACCAACCTACCTACACATGTTAACTCCATGAAGGCAAAAACTATGTTTCATTCATTAGTGTTCCTTCAGATCTTGGAACAGTACCTATCAGGAAGAAGACCTTCAGTAAACAAGCCTTACTATAATGAATTAATGAATGAAGGAAGACAACTTACACTTTGGCCCAAAAGAAACCTCATTACTGGTGGAAATGAAATTGAATTTTGAAAGACTGTGTCATAAGTTCAGCATTAAATATGTTTATAGAAAAAAACATAACCACTTCTAATACAGAACATATCTATTAAATAATTAGACATTTAAAAATTTATATGATGTGGAAACAGCTAACACATAAGAGGTTCTTGTATTTACATACTGAATCTATTAAATAATTAAACATTTAAAATTATTTTATATTTAAATAGTATCCATGGAAGAGATTGTTTTGTTTATAATACAGAAAGTATCTATTAAATAACTAAACTGTTTTAAAGTTTCTTTTTGTGGAAACAGTTAATGTGCAAGAGGGTTGTTTTGTTTGTTTGTTGCCCTTTTTCTATTGTTTCAATTCTAATGGACTTAAAACAGGACTTATATTTTCCTGAGTATAAAAATTGTTTCATTCAAGTTATTATTTAAAATTTTTGTATATTGCACACACCTAAGAGAGGAAAGGTAGCAAATGAAGACAGATACACAGACAAACACACTTGTAACTAGAAATATCAATGCAACTGGTAAAGCAGCCAGTTCAGGCAGGAAGTCTATCTTCACTGAATTGAGGAGAAAGGAAGAGCAGGAAGACAGTGAAAAAGGAATGGTGAAGGTGAACAACTGATGGCAACAGAGAGTCAGGTCTACCCCTCAAAGGAACAGGGGTTTGTGTGTGTGTGTATTTAATGTTAAACACTTGCAGGCCTACATATTCCAAATTGCTCTAGCCATTTTGCATACCTAATACCTAAGCACAGTAACCCACAAATAGTAAACTTTGGTTCAGTAAAATCTTTGTCAAGGATCACAGAGCTGGTATGTGCTACTGTCTCATGGGGCACCATGAGAATTACTGAAAACTGCCCATTGAACACCATGCATATCAACTGACTTAGTATTTTATTTTCTTTCTAAGTTCAGGTGGCATATGTGGACACATAAACGTATTGCAGTGTAAAATGTTTCCTGTTTATATCTGATTTTGATGTCCAACAATGAATTTAAATTAAATGTCAGAATTTTTAAAAAGTGACCTTGAAACTACCCATTGTAGCTTTTTCTTCTCATTTTTCTGCATTAGGACATTTTCAGTAAAATTTTGGGTATATATGATAATTTCCTCATTATAAACATTTAATGTGATCTCAATTCAACTGTAGTTCAAAATCACTCATAAAGACTCAAATAGACCCCAGAGTTGGGGGACTATAAAATCAGAAATCAAATTCTCCATTTTACTTACTGAAATGGTATCACCTTTCAAATGCCAAAGATTTGAATGACTTATTAAGAGATGCTTTGTTCTATCGACATCATAAATCTATCGTAGTCCATGCCAAGGTCCATACTTAATAGTATTTCAACTGTGAAATATTAATTTAAATCCACAGTTCAATGATTTTCTTAGGAGATGACAGCATAATTTTGAAATTATTGATGTCAGTCTCTTATAAAGTAGATTCCCTATAGAGCCACTCAAAATCCATGGCTTTTTCTCACTGTGAGGGTGTCAGCCATCTTTGAGCTAGATGAAAGAATGGGAAGAAAATAGGTCCCATGTTTTATCATCCTCATTTAACACACGATCTTTTCTAGCTCTCAACCACCATTCAGAGGTGAACTTCAAAACTCTGCTGGGTTTATACACAATGCCATAAAAAATTGAGAAAATAGTATTCAAGGAAACTTTTAATAATATCCTTACATTCCCTAAGTTAGTTATTGTATCATTTATTTGATGTACACTTCATGTACCTCATCTTCAAGATAAGAACTGTTTCACCATTTGCTATTATATATAGTCATTCCATGTCAATAGCTTATGCTTTTTTTCTAACAAATCTAAAATACTGATGACTTTTACAGAAACAATGTTTCTTATACAGCAGTGTTACTGAAGTAAAAGCTCATGATGAAAGAAAGCATCACCTTAATAAAATAGGAACTATTACAAATTATATAGGAGAAGTATTCAGTCTAATTGCTCAAATGTTTATTGAAGGCTTTCTTTCATTTTTTTATATGGCTGATACTGTAGTGAACAAAACAGTAATAGTTTATGTACTAATGGTGCTTACAATGAAAGAAATATTCTAAACAATCACTTTAACATATACATGGGACAATTTAATATTTTGTGCAAGATCTCCTGATGTGGAAAATGTTGAATCATTTAATTCTTTCCCACGAGTATTTTTAGTGACTTTTCCTACCCACTCATTCATCTGGAAGAATGAATGGGTAAATGAGCATTTCACCAGCAATTTTTAGTGATTTTTTTCTACCCACATAGAAAAATAGATAATTTTATTTACCCATTCTGGAAAAATGAATGGGTAAATAAGCATTTCACCAGTAATAGCAGAATCAATCACAATGTAAACATTTCTTAGGATATAAATTCTGATACATATTGTTCCTAAGGCTAAGAACCATAAATAAATGATAGCTGGAGAGTGAAATTTAAGAAACTAAAAGTACATTAAATTGGCATTCCCTATCATATATTCTGAGTTAAAAATTAATTGACCTCTGTTTCTAATGCTGTAAAAATTAATATTAAATGGTTTCTCCAAATTCAGTAAGTAACTCACATATGAATCAATTCAACAACATTTATTATGTACCTTCCCTCTTTGTGTAAGAACTCAGATACTATTGGAATAGTCTAAGATGAATGTGTAACATCTGAAATAATGCAAAAGCTCAACAAATCTTGTTGATTTCTAGGAATAGGCTAGTAGGCTAAAACACTATGTAGAATGTAGTGACACCGGAGTGGGGAGTTGAAACTCAGAAGCTGACAACAAAGCCACCAACAGCAGACTTAACAACAAGGAGTTTTGGTTTTAACAAGGTGACCACCTTGACAGCCTTTTACTGTTTTCAATTCGTTTGTTTTGTTTTTGAGAAAGGTGGAGGGAAGACTTGCTACAATTACTAGCTGCAGTTGAAGAGAAAACTCCACTTGGCATATTTTTTTTTCTCCTTTAAACAACCGGCCTCATTTTTTAAGTCTAAAAGAGAGATGGGCAATGCCCCCAAGTTCCTGAGAAATGTGACACTGACGAGCCATCTTTCATTTGTGAGCTCCTAGTTGGGCTTAAGAAGCAAGTAAAATTAGATCAGAAAGCCACTCTAGACTAAAATCAACTCCTGGAATTCTGCCCTTCTGAGTTTTCTGTAGTAATAATTGGAGAAGGAGGGGTATTTAGATGTCTCTAATCTTTCTTTTACAAACAAGAACACCGGAAACTCTTGAGATGTTTTTCCATAAATCACAAACCTATTGACACCAGCCCTGGGACTAGAATGATACCCAGTAATTCTACCATCAGTATACTTCCATTATATCTCATACCTTGCAGTCCATTTTATACAGACGGGGTCTTATTTTATACACATATAAAGTAAATTGTCCTTTATACTTGAAAGATCACACAGGAATAATAGTCCCAACTAAGGGTGCTTCCTATCCCTCCCCTTATTTTATCCCTCCTCTCCAATGATTAGCAAAAGACAACTCATTTATTTCTTTGATACTCTTAGATACTGCTTGTCAGCCAAAACATCTGATTACAAGGGGGTCACATCATGACAATGCTAAATTCTTTCTTCTTTCCCACCTCTCTAGATATTCTTATGCCAGCAGGGGACCAGTGGCCCTGTCCCATCTCCTGTGATAAGGAGCTCTGTGTAATTTAAGCCTAGTTATCTCTAAAATATAGATTAACTATGTTTTGTCTCTTCATATACACAAAGTTCTACCTTTGTTCCTATGCTCACTTTGTATTTTCTTATAAACTTTACTGAATAAACAAATTAGTTGAAGAACAGAGTAGAAAAGTAGCTCTGCCAGTCATAGTTAGAAAGTAATGGTAAAGAGCTTTTGCAGAAAAGGAATTTATTTCAGCATTTAGAGTGACTCCTAGACTTGCACAGCAGACTAGAGAATTATGCCTGCATGAGGGGCTGGCTAGTTGATTATAAAGATGATGCCACAGCAATGAATATTTAAGATGCTTCCCCTGGCAATATCACAGTAATTTTCAGTAATGCTGCTGGACTCTCCATTTGGTTACCACTACTGTGAATAACCTGCGAGTACCCTGCACATATCAAGATGTAAAGTTCACATCTGATAGGCCAAGCTTGTGTCGCATGTTGACATCACTGCAGTCAGTGAGCAGAGTGTCTGCTATCTTTGTATAGAGATCAGTGGGGCATTGCTTCCTGATTCTTCCGGAATCTTCACACACTGAAAACAGAATCAATGACTATCCAGTGGCTGCGTGCCAAACATCAACAAGTACTTAAGACAGAGATGAGAGGTGAATCTAATCTAACACCCTAGTTAAAACTAAGGGGGTTAGTTTTAACTCTCAGAATAATATGCTCAGCAGTACAAAAAGATAAATAAGCCACGGTGGGCAAGTCTAGAAACATAAGTTATCAGGTACCACAATATATTTTTAGGAATAAAAAAAGGCCCAACTTTGAAGGACAGTATATGCAGCAATTAAGAACACAGACTGTACAGGTATAAATACCATTTCTGTCACTTACTGGCTGTGTGGCCCTGGTCAAATTCACTGAGTTTTCTGCACCTCAGTTTTCTCATCTGCAAATAGTACAGAACCAATATCTACATGTTTATTTCAAATTCTGAAACACCAAATACATTTTTGAATCATAATCAGTTATTAAGTTAAAGACTGCCTGCATTCCACTGTCAGGAAATTATATCAAAGAGAATGAGACTCTTTATTTCTAAAGCCAGTGGAAAATAACCATAGTTCAATCATTAGCCCCAGTTCAAAGACTTAGTACATTTTCTTAGGCACAAAGTCCATTTATGCATAGTTTTCTGGAAATAAGACCTGACTTGCAGGTGATGCCTTTGTCCCCTCTTTGCATACTCATCAGTCCTTTATAGCACATATCCTGGAACCATATCCTTCCTGTGCATTAAATTTTACCAAGTAAAACCATGAGTTTACAGGAAATTAAAAACAAACCAGTGATCATTTTTCATAAGGAGTGTTGTAAAATGGTCTTTTACAAATGACCTGTAGCAGACATTTATTGTCACTTTCTCAGCATGTAATCCCCATTTCTTTCACCAGTAGCACCCAGATATTCCTCTGCCGAATTCCTTTGAACTTATTCTTAGCGTGTGGAGACTTAGATTCAAAGGGACACATGTTTAAAACAGGTACTAAATTACTACTGAGTAATAGACTTGAATATATTCTTGAGTACAGAGTTTGATTCAGGGATGAGTATCTCAGATGAAGCCAATAAGCCATAAGAAGATATTTGTTGGGTTTTGCAGGAGAGTAATCTCACCATCTTTTTAAGGGGAAGTACCGGAAGAAATGCTAATCTTCCTCTGAACTTCAGCTGCCATGTGGGAAGCTGACCTGGACATTGTCCCTGTTCATAGGGTCGGGCATAGCTGAAGCACTGCAGATAAGCAAAGCCAAACTTCAAAGATGACATCAGGAACCTTTAGATCAAGATGTACATCAAGTTAGAAAAATCTTATTTTGCAGATACGCAGGCAGAATTATGATCTTTTAATTTTTTAAAGCCCATTTTCGTTAAGTTTTCTACCACACGTAAATGAAAGATTTCTAATTCAAGGGTAAACTAGAAAATGATTAGAAAATATACTGTTATCCATAAGAACAAAAAAGTGGACACTTTATTGATAATAAAAAAATTGCCCCATGCACTATAGATACATTCATTAGAGAAACAATCAGAAGAAACAATTGGAAGGAATCACAGATTGAGACTCAGGATAGTTGTATTATTAACAAGTAGTTTATATATGTCAATAAATGTTTTCACATATGATTATTTATCCTCCTTTTAGACTGAAAATACCAGTCAGATAAAATGAATCTTAGATTGAATTTTTTTAAATTAGTGCAAGGAAAATATCATGCCTGCAAAAAAATGCTTTCGGCTGACTTTTATAGTTTAACTCTCAATGTGGGAGTCTTTTGATGACTAAAATCAAGAGAAGTCAAGCTTAAAACACCCCAGAGCTCCGAAGGAAAATTATGATGTTAAAATAAAACCTTCAGTAAAAGTTAATGCAGAGATATTAGCATGCCATCATGTGAGCACTCATAGCAAAAGTACAAAATGGCAGAAGAAAACAAAGGATATTTACAGCAAAATATTTAGAAAGTAAGTTATAACTTCCAAAAATACTATTTTTAATCTTCATTTTAAAAAAGCAATATGCAAATCACAGATGAGATTTGAAAAAAAAATCACATATATGTGAATTTATATTAAATGCAAAATATGATGTTAAATGACACAGTATAAAATTAGTCTATTCTAGAAAGATAGAGACAATGTACTCTTAGATTCTCCCATGCAATCAACTCAATGAATGAACCTGGGCAGCTCATAGACACCTCTGTCCTTCAGTTACCCACATATTTGTGCATAAGCCTAGAGTGAACTGACATTACTCAAACATCATGAAGAACAGCTTATACTTAAATACATGAAACTGACAAAAAATGTTTAATAACCTAATTACATGAGTTCATTTGTTCCTATTTATGAAACTGTTTTTTCAACTAGAAAGCTGAAAATTTTAATATAGAGAAAAAGTGTGTCTTAAATGTTGTGTGTCTTAAATTTCCTCACTTTGTAATTCTTCTTTCTTTTAAAAATATCAATAGTGTAAAAAATTAAAGTGATGAGTGCCCATGATGAGGAGACAAAAATGTATATGCTTTATCGTGTGTGGTCATGGGGGTGGTTATGTAATAGAAATAAAGGGATTTTTATGTTGTAGGTGACTGGAGCAGTAAAGAGTGAAGAGGTATGGGTGTGCTAACTGGGCATGTATATGTATATTACTAAGGTAGGCAAAGAAATAATTCTTTCACAGCAACTGACTGATGGTACTCTAGATTTCTAGAAGCAGAATATTGTTAACCAGAAAAACTTGCTAAATTTGTGAGGGTGGAGGATGGGCGGGTGGTAGTGAGTTCACCAGGCTTCACAGATACTGCAGGAGAACAAATGCGCTAAATTTCTTTTTAATAAGAAGAAAACAATAATGCAATTTTAAAAATATCTATATAGAGATAAATAATTTCTGAAAAAAACACACATTAATGTTATATATGCATGTGTGTTGATAAATATATAAAACTTGGTATAAACTGTTATAAGATACTAATTAATTGCTTAGAATAAAACAAAACATTAAGCTTTTTATTATTGATCTACATATCACATCACACACAAAAACAGATAAGAATATGCTCATAATTTGCAACAATATGCAAAAAGCATTTGCCAAAAAACATTTTGTTATTTTATGTCTACTTTTATGCTTTTTCTTCTTATCTAATATTCTGTAACATTAGATATCTTTATAGGGAAACATTTTAAAAAGAAAATTGGATGACTAACATGTTTAAGCCTCTTACAGGAATCTGACAATAAAGCTACTTAGGAGCCATAAGCCATCTATAGCATCAGTCTGCTTTATATAAAGTCTGGTGACACTAGAAGCTGTCAAACACACATTTAGGAGACATAGATAATTAGCTAAGTGCTAGGCTATCATAATTTCTCCTGTTTTCATTTTCCAACTTTTGCCTCTTTTGGAAGCCATATGCCCTTGGTTGTTAAAAAATCAAGTTATAGGCTGGGCACAGTGGCTCATGCCTGTAATCCCAGCATTTTGGGAGGCTGAGGCGGGCGGATCACCTGAGGTCAGGAGTTCGAGATCAACCTGGCCAACATGGTGAAACCCTGTCTCTACTAAAAATACAAAAATCGGCCAGGAGTGGTGGTGGGTGCCTGTAATCCCAGCTACTTGGGAGGCTGAGGCAGGGAGAATCATTTAGACCCAGGAGGCGGAGGTTGCAGTGAGCCGAGATCACACCATTGTACTCTAGCTTGGGCGATAGAGCAAGACTCAGTCTCAAAAACAAAACAAAACAAACAAACAAATAAAAAACACTACCAATTAAAATATTTTTATTTTGTTTTTAGTTCTTAATCTATTTTATATTTCATGCATACCTACATTCTAATTTAAGCAGCTGATTGTTATTTGTTTCTCCACAGTTCTCTTCATAGGATGGAAGGTCCACATGTCTTACATCACCTGTTTTGTTTTTCCCTCCATGCAATTATTTTAAATTGCAACTCTGTATACAGCATATGACTTAAAAATACAACTCATGTGGTCAATTATATTGTTACTCTATCTTAGAGAGTTTGAATTTACATGCAATGCTTAATGGAAATAGTTGATGGTTTTCTTTTAAAAATGATGAGTAAACGCAAGTATAAAAATGGCAAAGGTTAAATTCTCCCAAGTTTTTATTTGATTATTTTGTCAGAGGGAAGTGGAAAGATTTTATCCCTCTTTACCCTCCCTAATTACTTTCCAAGTCACATTGTTTTAATCTTCTGGAGTCATCTTTTCATTTGGAAAAAAAATTATGAGTTTACACCATATATGGGCATTCTTACCTTAATAAGCTATAATTTGTGAGACGATGATATCCAAATGAGTAAGGACTATTTTCTCCTCTTTTTTGGAATTAAGAGATAAACCAAGAGTCCAAAGACATTTTCCCCCATCTCAGTATTACTTCAGGTAAATAAGGTGCACTGAACTAGAAGGTCATTTTGCTTCTTGATAATAAACTCTCTCCTCTCCATGAAGCCAGATAATAAATCAGTAGAGCCCACTGCTTGAGAACAAGGGGAAATATTTTGGAACAACCTCATATTTTTAAAGTCATTTCTTATTTGGCAAATGCCATGTCTATACACCTGGCTTAACAGATAGACTAATTCCAGATCTCAGATATTATGAAGTGCAGACCTCTGAGCCATATTCCCTAGGAAGCATCACATCATTAAGTCACCTACTTCACTTATCCTCAGTAGCCACTATGAGCTCTCTAAGGATGTGCATTCACAATGTACTATTCTCTCTTTAATGATGTTTTCCTCTCTTTTGAAAAGTCACTCTATCCTTCTGACTCAACAAATAATACACTTTGAGAAATCAAGCTAAATGCAATGGATACCTGCAACAAAAATGCTGCCTAAAATCATAAAACACTGAAAATGATCATCCAAAAGAACAGTTGCTGCTATTCTCCCACTACAAGCAACTCATGAGATTAATTTCCCAGAAGAGGCTGATGTCAATGATAAGTAAAACTGCATATTATGAACCCATGTGAACTTTCTAATGTAAAAATCTATAATATGGACATTAAAGTGTAAGTACTTTTCAAGGCCTGAGAAATTATATTAGTCATTTTTTTCTATGACACATCACAAGTAAGTGTAGTCAGAAAATAGATACAGAACACAGAACAGGAGAAAGCTGACATTTTATTAACAATTCCATTAAAATAAATGAGCTCACGTCCAAACAAAAATCAAGAATCAATAAGTGTTTTAAATTAAGCACTTGACATGTTGGAAATGAATGTACACTTTAGAACACTGAAGGAACCAGTGACCACTCCTTGAAATATGATTCCAATCTATTAGATTCATTACGTGAAAAACTTGAATAAACTTCACTTGAGTTAAAGATAAATTCAGATTTAAACTAATATTGACCTTCCTCAAAGTACAGGAATGGTGTCATTCAGAATTAAGGAACAATAATTTGTCAAACAATATCAGTACAGGATGAATTTCAACTTACACGAGAATTTTATTCTTTTCTAATGCTTATTGAAGACACTGATATTTTGTCATTGATTTAAATCCAAGGATAGCAAAACCTGTCATGGATAAAATAATTAGTGAAAATAACTTCCACTTTGAAGGCACACACATACATAGAAATTAAAATTGATTTCCCACATTCCCTGACCCCAGTCTTTTTAAGGGAAGACTTGCTTCCTCCTTCCAGAGCATCTTACTCATTGGTTCAATGACTGTAATTTTTTATATTCAATTATTGAATAAGGAACTAGAATCTGGATGTGGGTGATTAGTTTCTAGATGATATCACATGTACTTCTTTCAGTCTTTCTCAGGGTACCTTGCAAAGTTCCCTGACTCATCATTCATGCATTAAGAGCAGTTTTAACAAGAACATTTACCAGGTGCAGTGATGCACTGCTAAGTTATTTACATATATCTTATTAAATCCTGACCTTGCCATTGCCCTCTCCAAAAAACAAACAAACAAATAAACAGAAAATTCTACAGAGCAGTAGTAATTAGGCTCATTTTATGAATGAAAAAATTGAGGCTCAAAGAGTTTAATAATTTGTCCAAAGCACCAAAGGTAGTAATGGTAGGAGCTCAATATGAGATGGGATCATACAAATTCCAAAATGCTATGACCACTCTTCAAAATATCTTTATGTTATTAAAAATTGTGATTTTTATCTCCATACGCATGTTTGTTTTTTATTTTTATTTTTGAGACGGAGTCTTACTCTGTCACCCAGGCTGGAGGCTGGAGTGCAATGGCACGGTCTCAGCTCACCACAACCTCTGTCTCCTGGGTTCAAGCGATTCTCCTGCCTCAGCCTCCCGAGTAGCTGGGATGACAGGTGCCCACCACCACACCTGGCTAATTTTTGTATTTTTAGTAGAGATGAGGTTTCACCATGTTGGCCAGGCTGGTTTCGAACTCCTGACCTCAGGTGATCCGCCCACCTCAGTCTCCCAAAGTGCTGGGATTACAAACGTGAACCACCGCACCCAGCCCATAGGCATGTTTATACTTACTTTTCAGACAAAACAAAACGAAACAAAAAACTGTCCTTCTAGTTCTTAATATATTAAGCCCCTGAATGACTCTAAAAGGAAAACACTTTCCTTTTCTATTTCTCCTTATTTTAAATACTCCACTGAACTAAAATTAAACACATTAACTAATATAAACCAATGGTTAGAAACCTTTGCATTTCAGTTTCTTTATACAGGTATGCCAATGATTTTTCTCTTGCAATAGAAATGCAAGTTAACATGTGAAATAGATTAATCAAAACAACATAATGTTGTGTTTTAATTAAATATCTAGAATATATTTATATGTGTGTATATATATGTATATATGTGTGTATGTGTGTATATATGTATATATGTGTATATATGTATATATGTGCGTATATGTATATATGTGTATATATGTATATATGTGTATATATGTATATATGTGTATATATGTATATATGTGTGTATATGTATATATGTATATATGTGTATATATGTATATATATGTATATATGTGTGTATATATATATACACACACACACGATTAAATATCAGTAGAAATGCTATGTTCAGTTGGAAGTGTTCTCTAAAGAAACTGCCTTCTCTTTCTGCTTTAAATAATTTTATATATGCAGTTCTGAGTAGTTTTACTACCATCTGACCACGGAGAATGTCTGAAACTGTAAAGTTAGAACAATCCAGAAGAAGTGAATGAGGTAGCTAATAACTAGTGAGGGTGATATTTCTAAGTTTCAAATTTTAACAGTTACAAGGAATAGAATCAGCAATAATAGCAGAGGTATTTCCTTCAAATGTAATAGATAAAATAATTCTAGTGCTAAATTAATTTAAAAGTAACTATTACATTCAGAAGTTTATCCCTACTTCATAGTATTTCGAAAACCCATTATTCTTATACAGTACTTCCATAACTAGGCTGCATTCATTAAGATGCCAGAATTTCAATTTCCCAAAAAGATTGACACTTTCGGGTAATCTCCACAATTTTAGAGGCAATTCAATCTATTTTGATTTAAAATTGATTAGCATCTTTGGAAATAATGTGTCGCGAATTGCTGAGCTAATCAAGGTAAATGGGGCCATGCATTAAACATTCAAGAACGTTATTCAATCACAAAATAACCCACATTTCCAAGCTCCAGATCAACAAATTAAAGCTGCCCTTTGCAAAGCTTAATTTCTTTGGCTCATCAGTATTGTTGTGTACATTTATATAGTTATCAAACATTAACAACATGCTCTTGAAATAGGAAACAGCCTGTCCTCCCTATCTAGGCATGCCAAATAAGCAAAGGCCAAGAAGGACGAAAGAAAAATAATGAAAATATAATCAAGTCCATATTTCTTGCTTATTCAGGTTTCACATCACAAAACACCCAGTAAGTACACAAAGTTATTATGGTAAAACCTACGTTAATTAGAATCACCAAAATAGTTCTGGATATACATTAGAAGTTCAACACAAAAAGTAGAGGTTAAATACAATTTAATTGATATTGACCCTGAATTATTATCTATTATTTTAATTTTAATTTTTTTTAATTTTAAAGTGATTTGGAGAATGCCCTTAGTTCTATGTGTTAGTATGCTTTTAGCAAAATCTATTTGAAGTGGAAAAAGTGATGACAAAGAGACTGGAATTCAGAATACTTAGAGGTTAACATCTGTAATCGATCCATGGAATCTTCAGGTTGTCTCGATATAAATTCAAATGAAACTGTGAGGGATGACAACAGGTAAGGACCATTCAGGAAAACAGATGAAGCAAAGGCACCTGCACTTTGCTCTAATCCCCAGGTGGGCTCAGTCTCCAGGTGACTCCAGGCCTGTCTGTCTGCCTATATGTGAGCTTATAGCTAGACTAGGGGTGGGTTCATTAAGCCTTCAGCACACAATCACAACAGAGGTATCTGTTTTTATTTTGCTATCCATCATATTAGAAGCTGCTTTTGCCTTAGTTTGTCACTGAAACAAAATGTCCCTATTTCTTCCTTCAGCAGCTTGCAAGTTGAAAGGTGTATCAAATGGGAACACAGCGTTACAGTTGAAACATTTATTTTCCTCCAAAAACGATCTTCAGGCAGTGGAACTGACAATACTTTTCAGTAACGCTTGAGGGCAAAATCAAGGACAGATAGAACAGAACTGAGGTATGTGGTATTTCTTTTATTTCCTCCTCCAGTTTAAAGGTGCTTTTAAATGTAAAGCATCTTTTCTACTAGATGATAGTTTTTAAAATAGACTTTAGTATGAAAAGCATATTTTTGAAGATTTGTATCCTTATTTCAAACTACAATGTAAGCCAACCCTTCAGCCTAGATTATTAAAATAATGGGATCAAGCAGTGTTAAACCTATTAGAC
The DNA here is from genome assembly GCF_029281585.2 of Gorilla gorilla gorilla. Taxonomy (NCBI): domain Eukaryota; kingdom Metazoa; phylum Chordata; class Mammalia; order Primates; family Hominidae; genus Gorilla; species Gorilla gorilla. The sequence continues at coordinate 64,479,452 of NC_073239.2, forward strand.
TGAGTAGGAGAAAATGTTTGGGGCAGGAAATAAGTGCAGAGGATTTTACTTTAATGGCACAGAAAATACATTTAAAAATTACTATTAATAACATCTTTCTTCTACCATTACATAAAGACTTATTTGATCACTTCACGCCAGAAAATTGGAATCATTACACTGACAACTGAAACAGAAAGTAGAGATCATTGAAGAAATGAAAGATAATTTAAGATAAGAACATTGAGGCTCCAAGTATGGCTTCTAGAGAATTAAGCTACAGTATGCTAAGATCATCTGAGTGTCCTGAAAAGGGTTATATTTATAGCAGTTTTGTTCAATATATGACAAACAGCACGTAATCTCCTCTGTAAAAAGGAATAAAATACCCATTTAGTGGCGATGAATTATTCTTTTACACTATTCAGCTCCATTTTAATAATATATGTCCTGTCTTCTCTCGTACTAAGTTACATTATAGTGACCTGAATAAGTTATAAACTCTCCAGAATAGGCTTTCTCATGTGCACAATCAAGATAATGTCAGGGACTGTGTCTTATGCCTCTTGGTAGCTCCAATGCCTGTGAGGGGGCCTTCCATGAGGTGGGTCTTCAGTAACACTTGCTAAGTTAATGACTAAATGAATGTTTTCTTAAGCGGGTTGTTGTCATGAAAATACAACCATCAGTCACTAGAATGCACATTACAGAATTATTTAACCTTCGAGTTACAAGGAGTCTTACAGGAGTGCTCATTAAACTCACATTCAATTTAAGAATACCTTCTACATTTGTGAAGCTTTGCCCTCTAAATCCCAGTTTAAAAATCTCAATGATTGGAAGTTCACTGTTCCATTTTCATTCAGCTTCATTTGTTAAACTTGCCTATGTTGAGTCACAAATTGCTTCCTTGCAGCTTGCATCCTAACTCTGTCCTCTGGATAACACAGAACAAGAAAATTGCCTTTTCATCCTGACAACACTTGACATTTTTTAAGACTACTGTAATTGTCTCACTTACTCGTTTCTGGTTTAACGTTCCCACATCTCTCACTTTTTCATGGTTTTCTGGTTTCCAGGTCCAGTCTCTTGGTCTTTTATGATCTCTGGACACTTGCCACTGGATATTCTCTACTTTTTCAGTCACCTTCTATAAATGTGGAACTCAAAATGAACAAAATTAAAAGAGCCTGGCTGGCCAGGCACAGTGGTTCAGCCTGGAATCCCAGCACTCTGGCAGATCACCTGAGGTTAGGAGTTTGAGACTAGCCTGGTCAACATGGTAAAATCCTGCCTCTACTAAAAATACAAAAATTATCCTGGCGTGGTGGCACACAGCTGTGGCCCCAGCTACTCAGGTGGCTAAGACAGGATAATCACTTGAACCCGGGAGGCAGAGGTTGCGGTGAACCGAGATTGCACCACTGCATTTCACCCTGGACGACAGTGAGACACCGTCTCAAAAAATAAAATAATAAAAAAAAACTTAATTGATTTTAAGTTTTTTTTCTCTCTTTCTCTTTTTTTGCAGCAGTTTTATTATGGTGTGTCCAGATGTGTTTTTTTTCCATTATATTTATCCTCCTGGAATGTACAGACTTTGGATCTGTGGCTTAATCTTCAGTTTAAATTTTTTATTGATTCTGTCCCATTCTCTTGCTCTTCACTTTCTAGAACTCTAAATTATATATATGTAGGCACATGTCACCAGTTTTTAAATATTCTTCTTCATTTTCTAGGCATTTCCCTCTTTGAGCTTTAATCTGGATATTTCTAGGCACTGATCTTTCAGTTCACTAACCCTCTCCTTTGACTTGCCAAATCTGTTATGAATCCATATATTGAATTTTTAATTTTCAATCACTGCATTTTTCAGATTCCAGTTCTTTAAGAAAATTCTCCATCTTTTTCTCTATTTCTTGAAAATATTAATCATACTTAGGGGTTCCTGATAACTCCAAAATCTAAATAATCTATTAAATATGTTTTTTTCATTTGTGGTCATCTGAACCTGTTTATCAGCATGCCAGGTAATTTTAAATGAATATTATATATAGTACACAAGGTATTGCACAAAAGCTCTGGTTGGTCTGATTTTTCTCCAAATAGAATTTTATTTTATTCTAGAAGGCAGGTAAGGTACTGATATCTTCAGTTAAGTGTGAGTTTTGGGATTTGTTAGGGATGGTGTTTTCTTCCAGTTTGCTCTTATTCTTGGATCATAGTACTTTTGGGATCAAAACTGTAAGCTAGTGGTATTTAAAAGGACCACTCCACTTTCCTAGGCACTAAACTCTAACTTCTCTCTCCCCAGGACGACTGGACTGGTGATATCTTTGCTCAGCTATTTGGTCTCCCGGGAACAGGTTTCTGCTTGATTTCAAGGAGTTTCACCCTACACTTGTGTAGTGTAAGAATTGGCAAATGCCTTCACAGGAAATCACCTACTGCATATTATTTCTGGTTTAGTTCTCTGAGATTTCTTCTTCACCCTCAAGTCCTGATTTACTTGGCAGCCCTGGCTGTGACAGTCTCTCTCTCCAACCCAGCAAGTCTGTTGTAAGCGTCTGACTTTATACTTCCTCCTCAGGCTCTCTTCTCTTTGCTGAAAATAGACAGATTTTGGTAAGAAAAAAGTAGAACAATTGTTGAGATCACCATGGTGCACTCTCCTCTCCAGAATGTTGTTCCAAGCCCCATCTGCTTTGAGTTTTCACCCACGTCTCCCAAGATTTTGGTATGTCATTTTAATTGTAGAGAGTGCGGTGAGCTTATCACAGTATCAGCATGCTCACTGAGTATTTACTAAGTCCCAAGCACCATACTGAACAACCTACAAAGGTGATTAAGACATGGTTCCTGCCCTTCACTTAATTCACACAGAGGGTGAGGTCAAGTGTGTGAGATGATTACAGGAGAGTCAAACAGGGTATTTATTCTTGAGAATAATCACTATTTCTGTTTGTTTCTAGTTGGAAATAATTTTGTTTTTTACTTCTGACTTTAAAGCTAATTCACATTCATTGTAAAATAAATCAGAAAATAAATAAAACTATAAAAAGAAACTAGACACAATCTCTTGGTTCCCACTAGGAAACAGCCATTGTTTTGTTGTGTATCTGTCAAGAATTTTATAGATGGATTCTTGGAAGGAACAAAAGAAAGGAGGATGGAAGGAATAGAAAAAGGAAGGGCAGGAGGTAGGAAAGAAAGGAAAAGACAGTTATTATAGAGGTTGTGTTAAAAATACTTGCAGTGGAAAGGATAATCTGTGAAGCATGTATGCATGAGAAAACAAGTGAGCCAAAAACTGAGGGCAGAACCTTGGGGAAAGTTAAAGTATACAGCAGGAGTGATGTGGCGTGAGGTTGGGTAGTTAGAAAAGAGGAAACTCTGAAGTCTGGAGCAAGAGAACAGAGTTTCAAGAAGTGGATATGAGGAGAAGCCTCAAATGCAGCAAGAATTTCTTAGAAATACCCTCTGCATTTGACCCTCATAATATCAGCCTTGGAGGCTTCAATGGAACTATTTTGAGCACAGCAGTGGTGGCAATGCCAGACTGCAGAGAGGTTAAGCGGAAATGAGAAAGGAGAAATTGAAGACATCCACTACCAATTATCCTCCTTAATAATTTGGACATGAGAGAGAGGAAAGAGATAAAAGGAGTGGGTAAAAGCCAAATAAGTTCTTTAGTTTTAATGCTGGAGAAACTTGAGCATGTTTACACACTAAGGGCAAGGAGTAAACAGAAGGCAGAAACAGAAAATGCTGGCAACAGCATGAAGCTAACAAAATAAGATTCCTTCCTTAGATGTTATAATACGTAATACGATTACCCTTGACCTTTTTTGTATCCACATTTCAGAGCAAGCACACATGAAACTTAAGGCCAAATAAAACCACCACATCCTTTTCACAAGAACTGAGGCCAGGTCAGGCCTGTTCTTCTCAGTGCCTAAGTCCTCTAGAAGCTTTTCTCCTGTACCTAAACACGGCACTGCTAACAGTCACACCTCTGACCCACCATGCTCTCATTCAATCAAATTTAATCAGTGCTTATCGTAGGCAGAGCATGATGTTAGCATGCAGTATAAAGCAGTACAAAACAAACGCTGTTTCTGCCCTCTGAGAGCTTATCTTCTAGTTGTTTACAGCTCATCATATATTATCTCATCAAACAGTCATCATACATATTGATAAAAATCCAAAATATGGAAGTTCTTTGGTCAGTGGCTGTGGAAACTTGTGGCAACTTTCCACTTTCCAATAAAAGAAGGAGATCATGGTCTCTTCTGTCATTGCCTGAGAATAGATTTCCAGTAGATTTGCAAATAAGACTAGAAAATGATCATCCACAAAAAGTATAGACATATTATGGCAACAAAATTAAGTAAAACAGATGTTTTAAAAGCTACATTTAACCAGTTTTTAAATGATCTATATAACAGAAAGTATTGATTAGATTAATATTTATTTGCTTTGGGGTGCATTAGATTTTTAGACCAAATTGATCAAATCAAATAATTCTCTTCTAACTTTACATAGCCTTAAATAAATTCTCTCTTTTTGCATCTGATTGTGAAACTCATGAATAAGATCATCAATATATTTTATCTTGTAAAACAATCTATCTACTACACCAAGAAAATAATCTAAATATCTACTCTCAGATACAAACTATATATATTCCAAAAAATAATTTCAGAAAACTTTCTAGGAAAGGGACATAGATCATTACCTCCTATAGTGTTAAGGGAGATTTTACAAACTTTTTTTTTTTTTGAGATGGAGTCTCCCTGTCTCCCAGGCTGGAGTGCAGTGGCACGATCTGGGCTCACTGCAAGCTCCGCCCCCCGGGTTCACACCATTCTCCTGTCTCAGCCTCCTGAGTAGCTGGGACTACAGGTGCGTGCCACCACACCTGGCTAATTTTTTTCTTACAAACTTTTTTATAAACTACATCTGCAATAAAGCTCATTGGTGAATAACTTTAGCGAGTTTATTTTCAGATAACCATCACAGAAAAACTTCCACAAATCATAGACAGATATCAACTCTATCCTTTCTTAGAAATTCTATCATGAGCAATTATCACTTTTCAAATTTATTTTTAATTTTGTGAGTACATAGCAGGTATATATATTTATGGGAGTACATGAGATACTTTGATATAGGCATGCAATGCATAATAATCACATCAGAGTAAATGAAGCATCCATTCCCTCAGGTATTTATCTTTTGTGTTACAAACAATACAATTATATAGTTTTAGTTATTTTATTATAATAGAGAAGATTTAATTAAATAATAATAAAGAAAAACATGTATTCTTGTAAAGGTAAAATTAAAAATCTCCCTTTCTAATTTTTTTTAAACATTCTTAGTGATCATTAACAAAGAACTCTACTCCAGCATTCTGAACCCTTGACTTAAATTGCTGAATTATTTTATTTCATGAAAGATACTGAGAATGGTCAGCTAGAACTATACCTGGAGAAGCAGTTGTTTTGATGGGTAAGGGTAAGTTACATGTTTGGCTAAATGCCGTTATGCATGTCACAGTTAGAAACTTCCCTGAAGACTTTTTAGAAGTTGTAGGATATGTATGAATACGACATTTATACAGTTCCAAGCATTTTTCACTATTCCTGTTTGCCATAGTGGTTAGACTGTAGGGAAACCCCCTGAAACGACTGCTATGGAATAAAAGATGAAATGCTCCTGATTATTGTAAATACAAAATAGCATGCAGGATTGTGTAAAAACAATGTCAGGTTGGGCTGCCAGAATGAGCCAACAGTGCATGATGTGCTTCCCCCTGCAGAGAGCCTATGAACAGACGTGTAGTCAGGGAGGTTTCACATCACCAAGATTCCCATCCCAGGAAAGCAGATGTTCATAGCTCTGGGAATGGAATGCAACCCTTGTGGAGAGCCTATAAACAGATGCATGAGGGGCGCCTGTTCATATGGATAAGATAGGGCTATAAATGCCCTCATCTTGCCATGGCTCTTCTAGGCCTCTTTAGGGTTAAGGCATACTCCCTTCGGAGAATTTCTGGTCTAACCAGTTGTCTAGCTTCACGTCCTGTTTCTATTGATTGTTTGTAACCAGCTTTTGCTGCCACTGTTACTGCTGATTAATATCTTGCTAATCATAGGTTATGGAAAGTCTGTTTCTGTTTTAAGGCTCTGTTAGAAATTACTGATATACACACTATATTGTAAATTCTTATCTCTGTATACTGTACTTCTGCATACAGATGTTATGCTAAAGAATTACTTCATCCCCATGTGACCTTCTCACCTCATAATCAAACGATCCTAAATCCCTCATTAACCTACCTCCATCCTCACTAAACTTAATAATAAATGCCAGTATACCAAGTGCATTGGCGGCATCACAGGACCAGAAGGCGGTGACCCCCCTGGACCCACTATCTTGTGTGTGTCTATTATTTCTCGACCTGCCAATCTGCCTGGGAACAAAGAAAGAGTCATGTTGCATTGCAGGCTGCTGGCTAGATCCCACAATAGTTAGACGAATCACATTTTCACTTGAATTTTTTGCTACTTAGAAACATGAATGAGCAACATCAAAATGATAGGTAAAATAAAACAAATATTTTTTCTAGTGTTCACCTTACCTAAATTATAAGTAAATTAAGTTCATGTAATCTGCACACCTTTAAGTTTTTAGACTAAAGTTAATTTTCCATATAAGATTTAAAAACACCTAGGAGCTCATGCCTGTAATCCCAGCACTTTGGGAGGCCGAGGTGGGCAGATCACAAGGTCAGGAGATTGAGACCATCCTGGCTAACATGATGAAACCCCGTCTCTACTAAAAATACAAAAAGTTAGCCAGGCATGGTGGCGGGCGCCTGTAGTCCCAGCTACTCGGGAGGCTGAGGCAGGAGAATGGCGTGAACCCGGGAGGCAGAGCTTGCAGTGAGCCAAGATAATGCCACTGCACTCCAGCCTGGGCGATAGAGTGAGACTCCACCTCAAAACAAACAAACAAACAAACAAACAAAAAAACACCTAATTAACATTACATTCCCAGTAGAGGATATAATACTTTGGATCTGGTATCTCTCTTTTAGAAAGACTTCAAATATGATCACTCTCAAAATGAGGATACAAGACGTACAATCACATAAAATGTGTATGTGTTTTATGGTCCTTCAAAAGACAATACTAGCAGCGACTCATATTAAAAGGGAAAGGAAGTATTTGACCTATTTTAGGCAGCCATTAGAAAATGTATTATTATTATATATGTGACTTAACCTATCTGAACTTCAATCCCTTGCTTGTAAACTGTGGATAATAATAACATCTGCACATACAATTGTTACGAGAATTAAAGGAATTTATCTCTAGGAGCATAGCATGTTCACTGTTGTCATTCTATAGCACTAAACTAAGCAGTATTCTTTCATCTTAGTCGGGGAGACTCTTCCTTAAACCTAAGACATGTTGGTAAAGACTTGTCAAATGTTGACTGCAACACTGAATGCATTTACCCTTTGAAATTAAGGAAATAATGGTTTCTTATTTGAAGCACTTATTTCTATGTAGGTAAAAACCATATAAATTTGAAAACATATATTCTATTTGGTTCAGAGAATTGTGTGCATTTATATTTAGAAGTCTATAAAATCAAGACAGAAAGATTCTGAAAATAATTTAATGAGGAAAAGACCAACAAACATATTACTACGATCAAAGCAAATGTTGTAGAAAATTGACCACCATAAGGGTTATTCAACAGAAACCACCACATCTAGAGTCTCTAGTCCACCTCAGGAGCTCCTTATAAGGGTGCTAAGTCTTTCACATAATTTGAGGCTAACAGTGCAAAGTGAGGGGAGATGAGCTACAGACTCTTATAATTGCATCAAACAGCAGTCTTCGCCTCTACATATTTATGATTAATTACCAAGCCCTTTAAAGGCAGAGAAAAATTTCCAGTTTTCATCTTCCAAGTCAATTACGATTGCAGTCATTAGCATTAAAGAAATGCATTAGATCTATCCATTTTAATTGGCATTATAAATGTTTCTCTTTCTTTGGTTTTTATAACCTTGACAGTTCCTGACTTGGTCTTTCCTTCTTTATTATTGACTTCTTTATCTTCTCACCCACCAATTTTGCCCTAACAATAAATTTTTCTCACTAAGTCCACTGCATTTTACTGTTTATTATTGGTGAGTTCATTTCTAATGAATTTAACTGTCATCTTAATAGTTACCCATAGGGCCATACCTCTAGCCCTGCTCTCTCTTCTATTTCAGTCCAGTAATTCCAGAGACCAATAGAGCAAATCAAGTTTAGTATATTTCCACTACATCATATTCACCTCCTTGCACTATCGCATTAGAATTAATCTGTGCTTTTCAGTGATACTACTTTCTTCTAATTTTCTTGCTACTGAGCTCTTTTTCACAAGTCATACCACTGAATATTTTTTTCTTTGTATCAGTTAAAACTTTTTATTGTTGCCAGTAACAGTAGAACCAATCCAAAGTCATTTTTTTAAGGGAATAATTAGCTTAAGCAAATTAAAATCCAGATGTAGTACAGATTAGGTTCAATTCTAGGTTTTATCTAGTGCCTCAAACAATGTTATCAGTGATCTGATTTTGCTATGCTTTCCTGTTCTTCCTTCCTTGGAATAGGCTGCATCTTAGGCTCCATCCTATGGCCTCCAAAACATCATGCCTTCCCTTATGGTAGCAACATGGCTGCATCAGCCCTAGTTCTCCAATCCCCATATTACAGCTCCATTGAAGTCAGCATCTTTTCTGACAGCATCCACTTAATCCTGGGATTATTTATTTCTTGTCCTGATTTAGGTCACATATCCATCATTAAGTCAATCACTGAGACCAGAGATGTTTCTACTGAGTCAGTGGTGTCCTCAAATCTTCCCACTACACATAGCTTAGAATGGCGGCAGGATGAATCCTTCAAAGGAATATCAGGGTGCTGGAGGAAGGAGAAATAAGCACTGGGAAAGAAAGCAACATATGTCTGAGACATGCGCCAATTAGATTACAAACTCTGAGCACAGATCATGTTGCATACATTCCAGTCTTCCTTATTCTTGTCTGCCCTTCCATTCCCACAATATCCAGCACTATGGAAGACCCACCAGCTGATTCTTAGTATATATGTTGGGATTTATTGATTGATCAACAAGTAAAATTCCAATCTGAAAGACACATATTGGATCAAACGTTTTACATAAATTCATCCAGGACTAACAGGCTTGGAAGATACAGAAATAGGAGATGATGTCTCTTTCCACACGTATTGTCTGCCTCCACACACATATGGAGAAGGCTCAAAACACCACCACATATTAGAATATAATTTGAAATGAGCATATGCTATCATGCCTATGTCCTAATTTGGAATTTTAAGAATAGTGACCTCATTACACTGACTGTGTCACGGTATCCTCCTATCACTCCTGTGTATTTTTAATGGATATGTGTGTCTTTAGTAGACTGGACACTTATTTAGAAAAAATAAGTAACTTCTGACTTATCATTTTATTAGCTCCAGAGTTTAGCAAAAGATATGGTACACAGTAGGTCCCAAATATCTATTTGTTAAATAGCATTAATTATTATATTGTTATTTGATTAGTAAAGACAGTAAGCAAAAAGTACAAATATGGCATTCCCTTATCATGATAAATGCAGCTTAAAAGGTCAAATTCATCACTATAAAATATTCTTTATAATCTACATGAGGTCCTAGTTTAAGCAGCCTAAACCTTTACCACTATAGTAATTAAATGGGTCTGGATATGTGTAGGGAGCCTCATGTAACTTAGAAAACTACTGGGAAAAAAAGTATCCAATGGGTGAGACATTGGGCTCAATAGAAGTTCAAAGACAGTGAGCTAATTTTGGCTAGGTAATAGTGCTTTAAAATAGGGGAAACATCTATTACTCGGGTTGATTTATAGCCCAGTCTTCATGAACTCATAATATTTAAACCCTGGAGTAGAGGTGTGATTGAGGGAGAAGCTGGTAGCTTCGATAAAAGATCAAGTAACAATGAAAAGAGCTGGCTTTAGATTCAATAGCTTTGGTGCCAACAACAATAGCAGCTGTATTAGTCCATTCTCACACTGCTATAAAGATACTACCTGAGACTGGGTAATTTATAAAGAAAAGAGGTTTAATTGACTCACAGTTCTGGATGGCTGAGGAGGCCTCAGAAAGCTTAAAATCCTGGTGGAAGGGGAAGCAGGCATGTCTTACATAGCAGCAAGTGAGAGCGAGCCAGGAGAAACCGCCACTTACGAAACTATCAGATCTCGTGAGAACTCACTCATTATCACAAGAACAGCATGGGAGAAACCACCCTCATGCTCCAATCACCTCCCATCAAGTCCCCCCCTCCACATGTGGGGGTTATAGTTTGAGATGAGATTTGGGTGGGGACACAGAGCCTAACCATATCAGTAGCTTCAAAAGCACAGGTTGTCCTGGCACTCTGAACCAAGTCTGGTATATTGGGGCACCAATAGCAGAAAAGGTAGACAATATCAGATAACACATGACAAATTTTAGAACTACAGTGAAACATATAATGGAAATCCTCCCCAGTAACTCCCAGACTATCTGGAGAGAAACTGAAGCACCTAAATGTCTCACAGATCTGTTTGGACAGAGCTGAGGGAACACAATATTGCTGCTCCTGTTGCAGCTGTTTTTGAATGCCACTCAGCTAAATCCTAGGAAAATCCAGATTGTGTCTCAAAATTAGAAACTGAATTGTGAAAAGTTCTATTTTAATACGTCAACATGTTTTTTACTTCTGTTTCTTCAGAACCTATTTGTCATCGTTAGGATTTCCAGGTGTTGGGTATTCAGTCTGTATTTTAATTCCTAACAAAATGAAAAAAAAATTAAAAAGCAGCTATGTACATTCCATTTATATCACTTACACAATTTCTTTCATATAACAGGACAATTACTTGCTTTTGATGGTTCTAAGAGCAGAAACACGATGTTCTTTTTAGGGCAAATTCATTGTTCTGGAAGAAGCCATTTTGTTTTCCTCTCTTGGGCATGCAGATGTAAGTTAGGTACTATTTTCTTTAGGTTAACACCTAACTTTGGGAAATTAAGTCAAATGCAAACAGTTTAAATGGAATGGAAGTAATGTCATGTCTTATATTAGCAGTCAGGCAAAGGGGCTGCTTTTGTGAAAGACTTTGAGAGGTAACTGGCAGTCATTGTGAGGAGTTTGCCATTTTTCTCCAAGACTACAGGCCAGGGTTTAGTCAGCTCTGTGTTAGAAAGGACGTGGAAGAAGTGGCTCTGAGTTGGGAAGGAGTGCATTTCAATAATAAACTGACAGGCTAAAAATAGAAGCAGATAATGGAACTTAGAAGTGGTGATGTTTGATATAAATAAATTCAAACAAAAAGGAGGACACAAATAAACATGAAATAGGTGCAGACTGAAATTTTTCATCTTCTTTAACTTCCAGTACAATAGTTCTAAAGGCAATGTTCTTCATAATAAAAGCCACTGAATCAATCAAAATTTTAGACACAAATGTGATACATAACAAACCACCCACAAACTCAGTGGTTTAAAACAACAATTGTTTATTCTCACTCCCATGACTGCCAGTTGGCTGGGGATTGGCTGGTCTAGGCTGCTGTCAGCTAGTCTTGCCTTCCAAGCGGGCTTCACATGTCTCTTTTACTTCTTGGAGGAAGAGGTTAACTGAGCCCTCATGGCAATGGCAGAACCCAGGAGGGCAAGCCCAGGCATACCTTGAAAGTCATTAAGTGTGTCCACATCTGTTAACATCTCATTGATCCAACCAAGTAACATGGCTGAACTCAAATCAAGAAATGGAACCCTCCCTCTAGGTGGAGAAACTACAAAGACCCAAAACAATGGGTGTGGATGTAAGGTAGGGTGAAGAATTAGAGTGGAAAATTCAATCTATCACAAAGACACAGTCAAGCAAATACAAATTACCAAATGAAATATGTACAAATGAATCATTAAAAACAAACTTAAAGGTATATTTCTCCTCCAGATGGTGGTTGTGTATTTATAGAGCAGATGTGTATCACATCTGTGATCTGGGGGATTGTATGTACAAAGGTGATGTAAATATTAGCACAAAGAAATGAATAAGTAATAACTGTCCTATGTTCTGTCTATTCTGAAGTATGGAGGTAATTGTGAGTCTTACATTGCTGCAGCAGATGGGAGTTTCCAAGCATTTTGTCACTTAAGAGTTACGAGTTTACAAGTCCTCTATTGACTTGTTAATCACACCAATCAACCATCATACCAGTTGTAACAATGGAGAAGAATAAGTACCAGAATATATTTATACCATTGTAAGAAATAATTGGGAGTTTGTAATGAAGTGAAAATTATCCAGCAAGACAATCCAGAACTACTACTAACTTTTTTTTTTCTTTGAGACGGAGTCTCGCTCTGTTGCACTACTACTAACTTCTATGTAATAGTAAAAGGATTTTACTTAAACCATTTCCCCTTTGCTCTGATAAATGAGTACTGGCAGCAGGCTGCACTGTTTTCTAAACAGGAAATGGGTTAAATAACCAATAGTTTTAATAGCTAAGCATATATATTCCATATAGCCTTGCCATCAAGAGATTTCAGAGGTCCAATTTCCCTAAATATATGATCTTGCCTTAAAGTTAGCCACATAACAAAAGAAGTAGACATCTTTCTGTCTGTTCAAAAGTAAAATATGACACTAAATTCATGCATGTAATTAAAGCTTATAGACTACTTCATGGAAGAATGGCAGACTTAACTGGTTAATCCATGAAGAAAAAAAGACTTTGAACAGATGTCAAGTGACTGTGAAAAAATTTGAGAACTGTAGCATCTAGAAATGGAAGTTCCTTCAAACGTGCAACCGTTACAAATTCTGCCAACTGTCATTCTCAGCAAACTATCGCAAGGACAAAAAAACCAAACACCGCATGTTCTCACTCATAGGTGGGAATTGAACAATGAGAACACATGGACACAGGAAGAGGAACATCACACACCAGGGCCTGTTGTGGGGTGGGGGGAGGGGGGAGGGATAGCATTAGGAGATATACCTAATGTTAAATGATGAGTTAACGGGTGCAGCACACCAACATGGCACATGTATACATATGTAACAAACCTGCACGTCGTGCACATGTACCCTAAAACTTAGAGTATAATAATAAAAAAAAATTCTGCCAACTGTTGCACATGAAAGAAAGATGCTACTATGCAGCTCAAGAGTTAATCTAAAGAGGAAACCCAGGGCTGCTATTATCCACTGTTACCTTCTCCCTGTAAAAAAAAAAAAAAAAAACAACAAAAAAAAAAAACTTAAAAATAAGCAAAAGCTTGTTACAGTACTAAATGTGTCACATTACTGTTTAAATTCATCAGAGACAGATGGCTAATTTGATTAAACCAACCTTTGTTTACACTGGAACTGATCCATTGATCCTGTGCAAAAGAATTGTGGTTTAAACTTCCCCCTACTTCAGCCACCACATTAATTCCAGGGTTCGCTGCATTTCAAAACAACAAGATTAGGATTTCCACATATTCCTTATGAATTAAAGCAACTGGATGAGTTCATAGTATAAATATTTAGGAACCAGACTTCCCAAGGACAACATAATGAACAGTAACCATGTACAGCACAGGTGGACAGTTTTATACCTTAATGTATTATTTATATAATAAGGAAAAATATTGCTAAATGCAAAGTAATTCTACCAGCACTGATGTTTAAGACAATACAGATTCAGATAAATAGAACCTCTATGTTTTTCCATTTGCAATTTAAGCTATAATTGCTAGACTCTTTTAAGTCCTAATTATTTAAAAGAAGCAGTAGTTAAACAAATGTATGATGTTTTGAATCTGTGCTAGCACGTTGTAACCATATGCAAATATGTGCCCTGGATATATATGGCTTAGTGATAAAATAAAATTGAGAGCTTTTCCTGCCCCAATATTTTATTAAAGTATGACTAAATAATTGACATGAGCTTTCAAATTTGTGAATTTTTTATCCCCCTACTATTAGGAGAATCTGGTCAGTGCATAATTTCATGAGTGTTAAGTAAGCATCTAAAAAGTCGACTTCATTATTCAACTACCAGGTGATTCCCAGTAAATTATAGTTCTGGAACAATAATGGGTAAGTCAAAGTGTTTCAGTCTATAACAAGACTAAGCATCCTTAGAAATTATCTTTTGTGTTGAGATTTCGTGTTATATACAAAGATAACAACACAACAACTCTTGATTGGGTGGTCCTTAAAGGCAGGGTTTTCTCACACTCAAAACATCTCTAACTCTCCCTGTCTGACCTTCCTATTACATTTACTCTGTCACTTCCATCATAGGTCTTACCATATGATGTGATTGTGTGTGTATATGTTTCTTTCTTTTTCTCTCTCTCTCCCACTGAACTCTAAGATATTTGAAAGATAAAAATCCCCTTGTCTACTCTACCCTATGTGATTAGCTTAGCAATTATACAGCACGTGTCTGGGTGCCAGCACTTAATCAGTGATACACACGTATGCATACACATATTCTCTCTCTCCCATATATATTATATAAATCAGGGCTCATTATATATCTCAGGGGTAACGGAGTACCTAAGAAGGAACAACTTGGGTAAGTGGGAGACCTCCCCAGGTCTAGGATTCAGATCACTGGAGAAGGTATGGCTGCAGCCCGGTAGATAGTGGAGAAGTCTGCTGAATTGTCCAGACCAGAATTGATCCACATTTGTCTAGACTAGTGGAAACTTCCCTCAGGGTACAGGCTGGTGAGGGCTGGTTGGTGCACACACAAATGGAGTCAGAGCATTGGAGCTTGCTCACCAGCAGAGCAGCAGGAGACCAACTGTACATAGGAGACCATCTATAAACCAGGGACAGCCACAGCAAGAACCTGGTGTCCTGGACTGCACGCACTGGGTGTGTGGCTAAAGCAGAGTGCCACCGGATGTTCCCATGCAGGCATTCTTGCCATAGAAGCAAAAAGCAAAACCAAATCACACCAGAACCAAGAAGAGAAACCCTTTTTCTTCTGCAATGTTGCTTTAGTGCCCTCTACTGACAAAAGCTTAATTTTAAGATGTACAAAGGAGAAACACTTGGAGGGTCTAAC
Source organism: Gorilla gorilla gorilla (assembly GCF_029281585.2). NCBI lineage: Eukaryota > Metazoa > Chordata > Mammalia > Primates > Hominidae > Gorilla > Gorilla gorilla. The sequence continues at coordinate 64,494,635 of NC_073239.2, forward strand.
TCCATTACAGCGGAGCAGATAATGAAGGGTGGCTATGGAGCTGACAGGCAATGAATAGATACCCAGAACATCACTCAACAATCAAAAGAGGAATTTGTACTCAACAAGCACCCATTTTAAGACCTGATCATTTCTATTCTGTTATCTTTGGGACCTACCTGCATCCTTTCTTCCAAACAATTGATCACAGTGAACTATACAGATTGTTTAAAGAGCACAGTTTATCCTTACTTGTATCTGAGAGAAGGGGGGGATAGTTATATAAGGTAAATCATATCCAGCTTCATGGTGTAGCTTAGAGTAGATTTGGCATAAACTCACTTTCTTTACAGCCTAATATTTACAGTTATATATGGTTCATACCACAGTCAGCGAAAGCTGAAGTAGTAGCAATCACCTGTAAGGCGTTCCAAATCTGGACCCTTGTTACTTCTCCCACTGGTTCATTTCATGCTCACCACACTGGCCTCGTCAAGGTTCCCAGAACACACTAGCAAATCCATTCAGGGCATCTGCCCTTGGTTTTGCCCTCTGCTCAGAACACTTTTCCTTAAAAGAGCCACAGGGATCATCCACTCATTTTCTTTCTTTCTTTTTTTTTTTTTTGAGACGGAGTCTCGCTGTCGCCCAGGCTGGAGTGCAGTGGCTCGATCTCGGCTCACTGCAGGCTCCGCCCGCCGGGGTTCATGCCGTTCATCTGCCTCAGCCTCCCGAGTAGCTGGGACTACAGGCGCCCGCCACCTCGCCCAGCTAATTTTTTGTATTTTTCGAAGAGACGGGGTTTCACCGTGTTAGCCAGGATCGTCTCGATCTCCTGACCTCGTGATCCGCCCGCCTCGGCCTCCCAAAGTGCTGGGATTACAGGCGTAGGCCACCGCGCCCGGCCCATCCACTTATTTTAAAGTGACTCAAGTGGTACTTCCACAATAAGACTTTTCCTAACTATCCTATTTAAAATAGCAAGCCACTGATACTTCCTGTCCCCTTTCCTGCTTTTTCTCTTAAGCATTTATCACCAACACACACTCCGTCCCTCCCCTACTTTTTCTTTCTCTGTGTGTATATACGTGTGTGTGTTTGTATATGTATATGTATATGTATATGTATATGTATATGTATATGTATATGTATATGTATATATATACATAGAGAGAGAGACAGGATCTTGCTCTTTCACTCAGGCTGGAGTTCAGTGTGTGCTCATAGCTCACTGTAACCTCGAACTCCTGAGGTCAAGCAATCCTCCTGCCTCAGCCTTCCAAGCTAGGACCACAGGTATGCACCCCCATGCCTGGCTAATTAAAAACATGTATTTTTTTAGATACAGGGTCTCACTATGTAGTGCAGGTTGGTCTTGAACTCCTGATCTCAAGTAATCCTCCCAGCTTGGCCTCCCAAAGTGCATGGATTACAGGTAGGAACTGCTACACCCAACCACACTATATATTTTATTTGATTGGTAATTATCTGCCATGCACATTAAAACACAATCACCATGAAGGAATTTTTTTCTGGTTTCTTCACTATATTTTATGTCCTAGATTACTGCCTGATCAGTAAATACATGTCAAATGACTCATCCTACAATCTAAGATCAGATTATTGCTTGCTCCTTACTTCAGATTTCAAAAAATTCAAATCCACCTAGATACCAAGGCAGACAAATGACTGAAGCAGGCTGGGGTGAGTCCCTGAGTGAAGTGATGAATGTGTGTCTGAAAAGAGTAATTATTTATGATCTCTACTGAAAACTGTGACCATACAGGAATAAGAATCATGTATTGTCATTTTCAGATTTTTCAAAAGTGGAATAAAATGAGCACTTTGGGGTATAATCTAGTCTGTAAATGTAGGCACTAATTCAATTTGAGAACAAGAAGAATCCAGAAATAAAACCAAAACACTTTGCAAGACAAACAAAATATGTCCAGAGGCAGAAAGCAGTCACAGCAGTTAGGAGGCCACATAATTTTCCCATGCTTGGGGTATATTAAGGAAATTCCTTGTTTGGTTTCTAAATTTACCCTTTCTGTACTGATGCTCAAACTCTTAATGTTGCAGTTATCTCTCTTACCCATAAGCTCTTGTCCCAATAAAGACATCACTGTCTCTTCCCTTTTTCCTCTTTATATTCTCTATTATTTCAGCCTTTTCTGCCAGTAGCCCACACATAGTAAATTTTCAGAAGGAACATCTGCTTTGGAATCAGAAAAAAAGTGTGGAGGGGAGAGTTGAATTATAGTTTTACCTCTTAATCGCTCTGAGAGCTTGGAGAAATTTCTTCATCTACAATCTCTAATTTTCTTACAGTGTTTGAGTTCCCCTGGAAACCACTCCATTTTATCCTCTTCTTAAGCCTTGCAATCACTTCCCAATACTGTTCTTAGGTTGTCCTCCAGGGCTCTGGCTGCTCCTCCCCTGAGCAGCCTGAATCTGTCTTCTGCTTAATAGGGAGAATCACACAAGGCTCCTTTGTCTTCTTCAGAAAGTAAAATACTGGTGCTGTCACTCATTTTTACCACATACTATTCTGGATTACTGAACTGCTCTCTCAACGCATTATCATCTACTTTCCTTACTTTGTCTAACACAAAAGGGAAAGAAGAAGAAACTGACTAATATAGAGACAGAGAGAAAGAGTTAGGAAAAGAGAAAGACACAAAGATAGGAAAACCATGAAGGAGGAGGATAAGGAATAAGAAACAATTATTATTTTGTTACAAATTATCCCTCATTCAAGGCAAAAGAATGGATGATGTAGCCTTAAAGCATAATCTTAAAGCACCACTTGTGTTCCATGATTCTGCGTCTACATGGTCATAATAAATAATTAAGATTGTATTTTATAGGGAGCCAAAATATTTATTTTTTGAAAAGCACATGTTTCTCCTTAGGATAGTCTACTCACAATATCTTCTGTTATTATGCCTTTAACAGACATTTAAAAACTCATCTTTATTTCTGAAAAGATTTGTATTTACAAAATTTCCTGTGAGTTTTGTAAAAACCCCTGAGAAGCAATTCGATGAATCAGTTGGTACACAATATAAGTCAGAGGTTGATTATGATTAATGTAGTTGATGCTTTTTCAGTTTTTATTTAATTTTAGTGATATTTATACTCTTACTGGTAAATTCAGAGTCAAGACTGTTACTATATCCTTTACACTCTAGTATAAAGAGAGACAGTATTTTAAGTCATTAGTAGGTTGAAGACATAATAATATCATTTAGGTTTTGTTTAACAACAATAAATTTGTGTTCACAGAAAAGGTTTAAGAAAAATTGCTATGTACCTACAAGTCAACTGGAGTAAAAATAAACCAGTTAAATCAGATTTTAAAAAAATTTTGAGAAAACAATTCTAAGGTGCTATTATAAAAATGCTACTTTATCTTTATATACATTTTAGTATTGTTTTATTTTAATTAACAAGCAATAATTGCTTCTTATATTTGGTATTAACTAATTTGTGGATATTGACAACTGGATAATACAAGGATGTGTCAGACACTGTGTTGAATTAGAAAATAGATCTATAGGCTGGGTGCACTGGCTCACACCTGTAGTTCCAACACTTCAGGAGGCCAAGCTAGGCAAATTGCTTGAGCCCAAGAGTTTGAGACCTTCCTGAGAAACATGGCAAAAACCTGTCTTTACAAAAAAATAGAAAAATTAGCCAGGCATGGTGGTGCACATCTGTAGTCCCAGCTACTTGGGAGCTGAGGTGGGGCAATCACTTGAGCCTGGGAGGTCGAGACTGCTGTAAGCCATGATTGCACCACTGCACTCCAGCCTAGGTAACACAGTAAGACCCTGTCCCAGCAACAACAACAAAGAAAATAGATCTATAAAAGTATTTTATTTTTTAGGTTATAGAGTAACGCACGCACTCTAAAAAAACAAAAAGAATGGGAAGTAGAAAAATATTGAAAAAATGCAGAAAATAATAATTGCAATTATGAAAGTGTGACAAACAACATCAGGCACGGGTTCACTGTCTCATGGATTATTATAATTTGCCTTATTGTCTTAAGATATACAAGCAGAAAGTAAACACTAACCTTGAAATAAGTAGATGGCTGGTTAAATCGTTGACACTTCAGTATAAAAGAGCTTAGGACATAAGCATGATCCAAAGCAATGAACTGAATATAACTTCTGAGCAGATGACACCATCAATTTTCTAGTTTTTCCCCATGGTTAATAAGTTAATGACCCTTGTTCTTGCCACTTCAAATGAATATACTCAGATAATTCAAAAATATCTTCTGTTCACCCATGCACCCTGCTAGAGGTATAGTCATAAATCATCTAATCTAGTCACCAGACTTCATAAAAATCTATAAATCATCAAGGGAGATGTTTTGAAAGATGCTATCTAAGAGATTAAGCACTAAAATATCATTTGGCAAAGTGAAAACTACAGAGCATTAGTCCAGTGAGCTTTCTAAGTATAAAGAAGAGCAGGGGTTGGTTTCTTAACCTTCTCTGCCAGAGTCCAGAGTCCCAAAATATGTAACAGAAAGGCTTTGAGAACATGTATTGCAAAAAACCTGATTAACTTTGTTTAATCCAGTGTCTTTCCATTATATTTACTAGGAAACATTTAGCCAAACTTCTTTGGTCCTCCTCAGGCATATCTTGAAGCTTTGAGAATGGGTCTTATAAAGTTCTAATACTAAATATAGTCAAAAGAATTAAAGATAATGTCCACACATTTGAAATATAAAGACTATAGAAAGTATGTCAGAGACTAAATGCTAAGATTAATATCACCCGTGAGAAAATAACTGTTATTAAAAGTCAAATTGTGTTCATGCCTAACCAGTCATAAGACTACGTGTGTAAGCTCCCTGATTTTTAAAAAAACCATTAGCAGGTTAAAGTGCACTTTACTAACTTGCTTTCCTAAGGTAAAATATACAATTTTCCTATTTAAAACTTGTAGTTATGGGCTAACAACTATAATAAAATATATGCTTCCTAAATTGCTATTTTTTTAATCGCCAGGAAAGCTCAATGTGAGGTAATCATTGCCTCTTCAAATCCAATTCTGAACGAATGGGTGGATGGGATATGTCAATCATGTGTCTGCCAAGCCTAATACTCCCCTCTCCAGCAAAGATGCTTCCTTGTAAGATAGTGCTGTGCTGTTTGTTTTTTTGTGTGTGTTTGCTTTGTTGTTAATGCTATTGGTTGGTTTATTTTTTGTACAGAGGGTAGTCACTGATGGGTCCAGAGGAGTACACTGAATACCAGGTCAACTGGTTAATGACCTACGAAGTGCTGGGCTGTGAGGACTCTGTCTTCCCACCAGAGGTGAGGTTAATTAGCAAAGCCAATCACATTGTTTCTCCCATCCAGTCTGTACTAGATAATACAAAGAAGACTGTCTAATGGGACCAAACCTGTAGATACCATGACAGTAATATTACAGGGCCAATATGAAATAGCTTATTCCAAGAACCCTTTAGATCACCAAGGATGGCTGCAGTTTCAGACTGGATTTATTTTTAAAAGTAAAACAATCTTTTCTAAATTTCATCTAATTTACTAACAGAATGATACCAAGATAAGTGAGTATAAAATTATTATCTAAATTCTGTGCCAACCAAAATTGATTTTAATTTTTTAAGAAAGAAGAATCATTTTCATTATTCAACTATGCAACACCAAGTTCAATATTTAAATGAAAAATGCTGGCCTTCTACTGGTATTGTGAAAATCTGTCAGGTTCTGTGACAAATGAGTTTCATATCCATGAATTAATCTGAAGTCACTGTTGGCTGTGTTTAATACTTGTGCAAACAAAGAGAACAAAATAGGAAGGCTGATGCCACTAAAAGCTGATGTCTAAATCCTAAATGCATTTAAGTGTCCATATTTAATGGTTGAGAAGCAGTTTAAACTGCACAACATAAAATCCATCAACACACACTTTCGCTAAAGAGGAAATCTCCATTTTGTGGTCAGATAGACTCAATATTTGGTTTGAAAACATCTCATGTTTCTATAGATCACAAAAGATTAGAAAGAGGGGCAGGGATCATGTGAGAGAGGCAGAATACACTTTATTTCTCAAAAAAGAACATGTTCATGATTTGATATACATTATAAAGAAGAATGAAAGCTATAGATTAAAGGTCTGCACATACCAAAAGCAAAGGAAAACTATGCAGGGTTCTACTTATAATGTTTTATTTACACAGGTGACTTTCTTCCAACAAAGCTTTATTCCCTAAAACACATTTCAACTCTGTGGTTTCAATCAATGACATTTAAGAAATTGTCATGGTCAAAGGAAAAAAGAAGCTGCTTGGATTCTAACATCAAGTATTTAATAATGATAATAAGAAAAAAAAACAGCAGCAGTCTCATGTACAGTGGTGGGCTACAAAAAGAAATCAAGGAGATAGTGTGGGGGCGTGAAAGCAATGCCCTTCAAGTGCATCTGATCAATTTAAAAATAGTGTTTATTGAGATGCCTGGCTGGAATTAATGTAGCCCACTTTATGAACAGGTTGTATTTTAAGTGTTCATCTCAGTATGCAGTGCTGTGCTAAGCAGTTTTGGGAAATATTTAGATGCTTTAGGCAGAATTTCTGCCTTTTAAATGACTGGTTTAATGGTGGAATGGAGAAAAAAGTACTGTATTTAGGAGAAAAACAAAACTATTATGCCAAGTAGTATATTGGTATGCTAAAATAAATACAAACATAATTTTATGATAATTCAGAAGAAGAGAAGTTACAGATGGGGAGAAAAATACTTTATATAGAAGCTTCATTTTAACATGAACTTGGAAAACATAATTTAAGCAGAATGATATAGCTTAACAGGCATGAGAATCTAGTAAGGATAGGAAATAGAGACTAATAAGATACAGTGTGAGAGCAGCATGTAACTAGGTACGCTGCGAAGAAAGGAGTCCTGCTGGAAAACACTCAAGGGGGTCAGGTGGTTGCTCTGGGGAAAGATTAGAAGACACAGTTATTAATCAACCAATAATGTGGACTAATTTTGTGTAATATTCACACACATACAGGTATATGTTTACCTACAGAATCTACTCATCATAGTATTATTGAAGCAGGCTACAATATTTACTGAATATTGAATGTGAAGAGAACCATCCTATTTCTATGGGAAAACAAATTCAAGGACTGTATTTGGACCATCAGGAAGTAATTCCATACAAATGTAGAAGTTTTGCTTTGCCACTAACTCTATCCAAAGAACATGAGAAATGGAAAGGCTCCAAAATGAGACACACAGGAAAATCCCTTTGGTTTTGACCAGGGATCTGGCCATCAAAGAAGGGTTGTGGGAGCTCCAGAAACAGGGGCTGAGTGTCTGGGATTTCATATTAATTTAAAACCTTGAGAATGTTTCTTGGTCTCTCTAGCTCCTGGGTTATTCCCTTTTTTACCTTCAGTGGATCTCCAGAAAGTCAGGGAGTTAAATCTTGTTCACTTTAGAGCCTGATGCCTAGAACAGTACCTGATTCATTTTAGGCACACAGTAAATGGAATGAATTAATGTTAAAGCTGTCAGTAACTTATTTTAACCAAGGTTATTCATCCTCCATGATTCACAAAGGAACAAAACAAGTTGTTTTTTAAAAAAAATTATCCCCAGTGTATATTTTCCTGAAGCATGTTATTTAGGCCCATTCCGTTTTTAATGAGGTGTCTCACATGAATTACCAAAAGGAAATCTAGACTAAAAGAGCTCTATTTTAGTCCTAACCTAATTTTTTCATTATTGATAAGACAGCGACAGCACAACAAGATTGAATTAAGACTCTTCTATACATGAAAGAAAGACTGCATCCAGTATATACAGAAGAGGGCCAGGGCAACAATAAAAGGTCATGGGCAGAATTGCAGTCATCAGTTGCCACATGCGTTCGTTACAGGCTTTGAAACATTTGAACACCAGCCCCTTGGTTTTTCATCCTTGCACCTCTATTTTGTATCACTGTTGGTGCTCAACAGAATCAAAAACTGAAGGGGAGATCCTAAGAACATGATTTCTCCAACTTCCTCATCTTCCTGTTTTCCTTTCCTAGGTTTTATGTGTTTCCATCCAGGGTTTGGTCTGAACAGAATACAAAGTGGGGAGGACAGGAATTGGGAATCAGTCATGCCAAGTAAGGGTGACAGTCAGAGAAACTGGCTGCAGCTGAGAGAGAAATAGCATTTTTCACAGCTACTTGACATTCCCAGGTTTGTCCAGGTAAAAGCATAAAAGTTGCTTACTGCTTTATAAAATTCTTTCAAAGCCTAAAATATGTTAAACACAGAGATTCTCAAATAAGAAGTCTTGGATTTAAAATCTGACTCTGTGCTTACTCTTGGTATGACCACGAACAAGTTAGTTAAATTCTATAACTGTAAATTCTGTAAAGCATCAATTGAGCATTTGTAAATGGATAAAAATTATATCCCTAGGTTTAGATGTGGTTGCTATTATTAAATATGATTAATCTAAAATCTTAACCATCTAGTTAAAATTAATAACAACTTAATTTCCATGAAAAAACTTTGATCCAATATAACTATGTTCACCCCTCCCCTGCTTTCTGCTATTATTGTCACACAAATTACATCCTTATATATGATAAATCCACCAACCCAATTTCTAAAACTATACTGTTGCCTTTTAAATCAGATAAAAAAGTTACAAACTAAAACATATTTGTACTCCCTTTTACATGCATATGTAGAGTAACTTTTATCTGCGTTCTTAATTTCTTCATTTGGTCTCAGGTTACTGTCTAGAGGTCTCTCATTTAGTTTATTACATAGTTTCCTTTAGTTTGGTGAACATATGTAAAATAACTAACTTGAAGTCTTTCTCAATTGAACCCATCATCTGAACTTCCTCAAGAATAGTTTGTTTTGACTTTTTTTTAAAACCTCTGTATGAGCCATTGCTTTCCTGTTTCTTGCGACTTTTTTTCTTTTTTTTTTGTTTGAAAACCGGACAATTTAAGAAACAGATTCCTCCATCCCATAGTTTGTTGTTGCTGCTGTTTGCTTAATGACTAATTTTTTTGCTTAAGGACTAATCCAGAAAGTCTGTATACTTTGTTACATGCATCCATGGAAGTCTCTGCTTAGTTAGCATATGAGCAGCAAATGATGAGACAGAGATTTCTTAAATGCATTGAACCAGTAAGTTTCTTAGCTTTTAAATAGGAGCTCTCTGTGTGTATTGGAGGTGTGTTTTCAAAATCCTAACATTTAAAAACTGTCTTAGACTTCACTTCTTGTTTGTGCAAAGCCTCGAGATCAGTCAAGGGTGAGAAATTAAGGTCTTCTGAATTCCTTTCTGGGCATACACACAACCCTGAATGTGGCCAGCGCGCACATGCCTGCGGCCTTCTAGATCTCCAGAAGTATGGCGGAGATTATCATATCTCCTACGGTCTTCTCATTCCTTAAATTTTCCTTTAAAGTTGTGGTCAGTCTATTGTTTGGCCCAAATGGTATCACTACTTCAGACAGCAACAATGTTCACAACTGCAGCTGAGGTTATTTATTTTTTTCAACAAACTCCTGAGTGATAGGCCTTTCCTCACTGAATGAGCTCTACGTGAGGTAAAAAAACATAGAACTTGTGAATGGGGCTTTTTCAGGGATCTGCCAGACAGGTCAAATAGTGACAAATCAGTGAGGATGGAGTTTTTTGAGGGGTTCCAAATCTGTTGTCTCTCACCAATGGATGATACCCTGCTGGTTTCCATAGCTACTGCTTTCAGGAAGCTGCTGGTTGTTTAGGGAGAGTGGGATGACATAGAGAAAGCAAAAAAATGCCACAAAGTTCTTTGCTCTTATTGAAATTCAATGATTTTTCTCAAATAAATACTCTGGATTGTTGCAGCTTTTTGAGTTACTTCTAGAATTCTAAAAAAGTTCATGTTGATAGGTTTCACCAGTATTATCTCTCTCTCTCTCTCTCTCTCTCTCTCTCTGAAGAACAGTTTTTTTGGAGGTCCTTTTTTCCACCATTCCAGTGTGGTTCTCTCATGATGGCACTTTACTACCCAGAGTCAATGGTTTCCCTTAGTCTTCATCATTCTTTACTATCAGACTTTTCCTTTGGCTCTTATACTCTTATATTTTCAATATGCAAAGCATCAGCAATTCTACCTATTCCTTGGCTTTGCTGACTATTATGAACAAAATTAAGTTCCTTCCAAAATTCATAGGTTGAACCCCTAATATTCAATGTGACTGTATTTGGAGATATGGCCTATAAGAATGTAATTGAGGTTAAATGAAGTAATAAGGGTGAAGAGCCCTGATCTGATAGGACTGGTTGTCCTTACAAGCAGAGACACCAAAGAGCACTCTTTCGCTCTCATACTGCCAACCCTCCCCATACGCACGCATTAAGGAAAGGCCCTATGAGCACACAGCAAGAAGGTAGCTGTCTATAAGCCAAGAAGAGAGCCCTCACCAGAAAGCGACTATGCTGCACCCTGATCTGCGACTTCTGGCCTCCAGAACTGTGAGACAATAATTTTGCTGTTGTTTAAGCCATTTAATCGGTGCTATTTTGTTATGGCAGCCCAAGCTGACAAACACAGCTACTATCCCCAAATCTCCTTCTCAACTCCTAAGCTCACTTGTGAAGTGTTAGCATACTTTAAAAAAGCTTCCTGCTGGGTATTGCTTCATTGATGTTCTTTTGTCCTCATAATTTCAACAAGTTCCAAAAAGAACTCATAACTAAATCAGTACCCCTGCCCCCGCGTCTTTCCTAATTTGAGCTAATGATTCACACTCCCAGGTACTCAGGTTCATATACTCTAGTAAAGTTAATTTTATAAAATGTCTTTCAAAGATATTTAGTGACAATTTCTAAACTAGATATTTAAGGCTAAATAGCATTTTATTTTCTTTACTAGTGACTTCTTTGTGAATAAAATGATTATAATCCTACTGTGGCTGTGGCTATAGGATACAGTACAATATGTTTGGCAAACCACTTCAATATGTTAATATTCCTTCACTTATTTTGGAATCAACAGTATCAAGCATATAAAAGCCATGCTCTATAAATATAAAACCACTATCACAGACACTGATATTGCAGAGAATGTGTATGTGATACTAAATGAATCTACAGTACTGTTGAACAACCTATCAGTAGAGTAGATGATTTGGTGAAGAAAATCACAGAAATTCTTAGATGTTATGTAAGTTAATACATGATTCATTCACTGTTTTTTTTTCACTTTTAAATTCACTATCCTGAAAAAAAGAAAAGACCAAATTCTTGTCTCACTATATGAGACTGCATCTTTGTAAACACTGCCCCTGCATTTAATAATAAAGCAGAATTCCTAAAATTATATGAGTATTGCCAGATGGGACAATGGTTTTGCTTCTGTTACGAGTTATAATCAGTTCTGTTTAGGGGAATCTTATTTTTGATAACCGGGTAACACACAGGAAAACACTCCCTTGTTGAATTTAAAGAGCAGAGGTTGGCCCAGCATTCACACTGAGAGAGTGGCAGAGTCCAAGTCAAGTTGCGGCCACCAGGCTGAATTGATCTCTATGGAACATGTAGTAGGCAAACCAACCTAGCCTTTTTAAAGCACAAATAGAGTCTTATTAATTTACACTTTTGAAGGGCATTCATAAAGGTGAAAGTACTTATTAAAATGAGAAAGATATGTGTAATATTAATGTATTAGTATATATGTAAATATTAAGTTAAAATACAAATCAACTTTAATAATTGTTTAATATAATTAAGAGGATAATATTGTTTTTGATTAAAAAAATATTTTGAAATGCCTAGCTCTAAATTCTGCCTCCAGACTGCTTAGGTAGATGGTTTTCCTTTAGCCTTTTATCACAGACCAGCCTTTAACTTATTAGGGTGATTTCTGACGACCAGCTCAGAAATAACTGAAGCCTGTTCTTTGCCTGGGGATAAACACTTTTGCTTTCTATGCTTTTCTGTTCTATCAAAACATATCTACTGCATGCAGCTGCAGTTCAGGCTAAATATCATGATGTTCTCACTTCTTCACACCATACCTAAATACGTACATATTGTTCTTCTGGGTTTCCATGAAACACCCTGACATTTTATTTAAATAAAGGATGTCCATGCCATCCTACATTAATAATTTCAACCTTTCCCCCAATTTGATCTCTTATTAATCACTGATAGACATCTCTGCATTATCGGACATTTTATATATCAATCCTGCATCTCCCAAGAATTCACACAAAATAAAAAGCAATAGAAATATTAATAGATGCAAAGCCAGGTCTCCCAAGACCTTAGTATTATATGTGGATATCTATTCCTTGACATATTGGAACACAAAACAAACAAGTTCAAAAGAATTTGTAGCCATATTTAAGAATTTTTTTTCATGTAATACTTACGAGGTACAAATCAATTCCCATTTGTCCTTTCCTGGTAGATCTTATCTTTATTATTTTTGGAGCGGTAAGAGGAAATTATGTATGTGAAAGAGGAAAGTGAAAAACAGTAGGAGAAATAACATCAACAATAGTATTTACAAAAGGACTCCAGTTATTTTTCTGTTTTCCAGCAAGAAAGGATACTTTATTTCTGAAAGATTTATGATCATTTGGGGCTTATTTTAAACCAGACTAAAAGTAATATTTCAAGATATCAACTTTTCTAGTTTTCTTTCCTCCTCCCTTGCCATTTCATATTACCCTGCTTTTATCTCAATTCAGTGACCCTATATATTGTAGTTCTCCCAGGATTAGCCCTTGACCTTCATTTCTACTGTATAAGCACTCACTCTGCCAGAGATCTTACCTAGGTCTACAGACTTAAATACCACCTTTGACTGTCGTATGTATCCCTCCAGCCTCAAACTTTCTTCTGAATTCCAGACCTGACTATCCAACTGTCTACTCAGTGACTCCACTTGGATATTAAATGGGCATTTCCAAACTAGTATGTCCAAAACTGGCTTTGAGCTAAAGTTCTTCCACAGTTTAACCCTCCTTAGGAAATTGCAACTATGTCCTTTCCATTGTTCAGGCCAAAAATATTGAGGAAGTTCCTGAATACTTTCTCTTATACTACAGTATCCAATCTTTCAGCAAATCCTATTCATTATAATGTCAAAATACAGTTAGAATCTGATCACACCTCATAATTTCCACCACTTTTATAATGGTCCAAACCATCACCATCTTTTCACCCCTGAACTACAACAGCCTCCTAACTGGTCTTTTTCTTTTCCTCTGTTAAAAAAAAAAATGTAAGAGAAAAAGTCAGATCATGTCACTCCTTTGGTAAAAACCCACCAATGGCTTTTTTAAAAATTTTAAATTCAAAGTAATAGTCAAATTTTTTATTTCTTACTAAAAGCACAATAACATCTCTTACTACCCCTAATCTTGCCTTTTTTCAGTCCCCATGTGACTCCTTTGTATACCTCAAACACACTAAGCAAGCTCTTGCTACATCATCTTTGTACTTAACGTTCCTTCCCCATGGATTGCTTTTCCCTCAGCTATCTGCTGGCTGGTTCCCTGACTTCGTTCAGATATTTACTCAAATATTACCCTCTCAGGAAGACTTTCACTCATCAACCTATTTTAAAAGGCAGGCCTAACCTAAGGCAGGCCTAACCTAAGGCAGCCCTAACCTGAGGCAGGCCTAACCTGAGGCAGGCCTCACCTGAGGCAGCCCTAACCTGAGGCGGCCCTAACCTGAGGCGGCCCTAACCTCTGCTTTGGCACTCTGTGCCACTTCGTTGATTTATTTTATCTATACATTTATTATCATCTGATGTACTGCATATTTATTGGCTTCTATTATCATTATCTAACTCTCCCCGCTAGAATGTGAACTTTCTGAGGGCAAAGAATTTTGTGTACTTTTTCACTGCTTCTGGCAACAAGAAAAGTGTTCGGCACAGAATAGATGTCTAAAAAACATTATAACTATGGCTATGACATGTGATGTCTAGAAATCAACTAGTATATTATGGTCAGTTCCTTGGAACTCCTTCTAGGCATTCAACAATTTCTATTATTATGTAACATGAATAGATAATTAACTTATTAAGTAATATCTGAAATGAATTATACCTTTATTATTTATTTAATGTTTAAATAGCTCATTTTTTCAAATAATAGTGTGGACATTTGAAACCTTTTGGAAAACACTAAAAGGTAAAAGAAAATGTCACCTCTATTTTAATGTTACTGACATTTTGAAATATTTATTCCTGATATTTTCCTACATATACATTGCATACATACAAGTATGTGTATACATATGTGTGTGACTGTAATGTATTTATATATGTGTGTATGTGTATATATACTTATAAAAACAATACTATAGGATATAGTTCATAATATAAGAAAAAATATGGCATGAAAGTATATGTTGTCTTATATTTTATTGCATCTCTGAAACTTGCCAATATTTTGCACATGTTAGGTGTTTAATAAATATTTATCAGTAATGAAGATAATATGTAACTACCTATACTTTCCTAATAGCTAAGTCACAGGTGAAATGAAATGAAGCATTCTGTTTATTTTTCAGGTGGGAAAACAGCAGTTCTATGTATTTTCGTCTGGGTTTTGTTGTTTTAATCCTTCCTCCTTTCCCCCTCCACCCCCCGTTATCATTTAAGAAATCCATTTTCTTTCAATGAATGTTCAGTTGCTGAAATCACTCTCCATTATGGAAGAGCATTTGATTCTCTGGATGCCTATGTCCTGGATTTTGGCGTGGGAGTTCCATTAGAGGTGATATTGATTTGGGCTGTGTTCCTTTCTCTGAGCTGCAGTCTGCATTTGCCATCTGACTGTCTCTGATGATGAGTATATCACATACCTAGTAGTTTGTCTCTTATTTACCAGAAAAGCAAATATATGGATATGAATTTTGCTGCTAGGAAAAATAACTTTGAAGATATTTTTTGAAATGCATGTTTGTTCGTTTTTTCTTATGTTTTTGTGTGATGCACTCAAATAATGGCAAAACCTTGAAAAATTATCTTGTCTTCAGAGACTACCCTGACAACATAAGAACTAACTCATTCTGGATGAATGAATATCTGGTGGACAGGAATACTAAACAGCTTAGAAGTTGGTAATAATTCTTGGGAAAATTTCCAAGGAACAGGGTAATTTTATTACTAGTACATTTTTAATAAATCTGTTTCCCTAATTGTATTCATGATAAATAATTTTTAATGTTACGTGTTTTGTTTGAATAATGAGTTGATTCAATTTCCTAATTTTAATGACAAAAAATAGTTTTCCATTTCACCTAAGAGTCTCTGGTTGAGACTGGACTCTTTCTATTCTAAT
Organism: Gorilla gorilla gorilla; assembly: GCF_029281585.2. Classification (NCBI taxonomy): domain Eukaryota; kingdom Metazoa; phylum Chordata; class Mammalia; order Primates; family Hominidae; genus Gorilla; species Gorilla gorilla. The sequence goes on from NC_073239.2 coordinate 64,509,987, forward strand.
CCACTACCTCTAAACTTTGGTTACCTTCAAATACAGAGTCTTAGAAGACTTAGAATACAGAGTCTTTACACTTTGGCTTTAGCAATCACTTCCTTCAAATGCTTTCTTTTATCAGTGCGGAAACTGAGAACAAAAGTTATTCACCACTAGCTGTTATGGACCTATCTGACCTCTCTTTTCCTTATTCCCATATTTCTCTTTTCTAATTTTTCCCAGTGGAGTTACAGAATAAGGCAAAGTCCAGACAAGCAAATAAGTTCAACTAAGCCAAAATTACATTCTGAATCCTGAGTTGTGGCCTATAAATGTTATGGGAAAGGAGATTATTAGAACAGAATGGCTACCTTTGTCAAAGTACAAGCTGGCAACAAGAGATACAATTACTATTGTGTGTGTTCTCACTGACCAAAAAAAAAAAAAAAAAAAAAAAAAAAAAAAAAAAAAAAGCATTACCAATGCTTTCTCTGGCTTTCTTCGCCAAGTTGAAGGCAAATATCTCTCCAATATTTTTAACCAAGGTCGTACAACTATCTAGCAGTAGTACTAGAATTAGAACTCAGAAACTTTGACTTTTCATTGCTTTGTATTCAACAATGCTGCAACTTTCTGTCACTGGAGTTTCATTCTTATAAGAACTGGGAGTGTGTGGCTGTGGAGAGTTTGTAAGTTGTGTATAAGAGAGACTGATGAAACTGGACATAGAATGGAACTAAGACTATACACTCCTGAGTCTGGGAAAGACACAGCATTTTATTCTGACCAATATGTGTGCTGGGGATATTTGATGATGCCATACTCAATGTTGTCATTAAGTTGCCATGTATGTTCAACTTAAAGTCATAATCATCCCATATCCTCAGGAGGAAGACTCAAGAGGCAGGAATGTAAGTAACAATCCACCACAATCATATTTTTAAGAGTTAAAAATATTTACATTGCAAGAGACATTTTCCCAGAAAAATGAAGATAAGAAAATAGAGCAATAGTGAATCAGCAAAAATTAGTCACTAGATCTTCTCCACCTCCCACAATTAAATAATTAAGTTGACAAAAACTCCACTAGATTTCATTTAAACTGCTCCTTCTATCTTCAGTCTCTTCTATCCATCTCAACCCTTTGGTAATTATTTTTTCCACAAACACAACTCTATCATTTACCTTCCTTTCCATGTAAGCCCTGCTTGTAAACCCTGAGAAAGCTCCTCCATCCCCCTAACCATCAGTGAGAGCAAACTGGTTCTTCAAACAGGCTGCAAACAAACAAAATTGTTGCTTGGGCTTTAAAGTTTCCTTTGCTTAAAAGTTTTGACATTTCTGAATTTAGGGCCTATCTTGAGCTAGGTTCTTAACATTCACTCTTACTGAGTGACTCCCTTCCAGACACCTGACCCCCAGTTCTTTTGCTCAAGCTTTTCTGGCTATATTCGGGTGGGTAGCTTCACTCACATTTCCCAGCATCAGACCTTAGGTTGTGCCTGGCTTCTAAGTTGGTTCTGTCATTGCAAGTGACACATAGCACAGCTTATAGGACCCTGTTGCCCACTTAATCAAACACAAACTCCAGATAGTGACATTTAAGACTCCACAATCTGATCTATCCCAACTATCAGAACCTGTAATTCATTGCCTCTTCACTTCTCTCCAGACATCTGCAAAAGTCATTCCAAATCCTGCCCAATACATTCCCACTCCTGATCTTTTCTTCACACAATCCCCTGGGTCAGGAATGATCGCCTCAGAAATTCATCTGCACTTGTTAGAATTCTATGTATTTTCCAAGGTTGCATTTTAAAGACAATTTTTCCGGATTACAGCCAGAAGTAAACTCAGCTTCCAAAATTTCATCACCTTGAGCAGAACAACAGAGAAACTAGATTATGTAAGTTTGGATCCCTAATACACCAGCTGGAACAGCCTGGTCAAGTTAAGTTTCTTTAACCTTTGCATCCCAGTCTACAGAATGGAGAAAATAATAGTTGCAACTTCATACAGTTATTGGAAAATTATCTGAGTTTAAAATGAAAAGTGCCTGGCATATAATACAAGCTCAGTAAATAGTTGCTATTATAGCTCTATGGCACTTTTACTAAAATAAAACTAAAACGTTTAATTGGTACAGTTCCTTGCTCCTTCTGTAAGCTTTTCTGGGATGTTTAGTATCTTTATGTGGTGTTTGATTATTTGCTAAAATTTCTGCATTAAAAAATGTAATGCACACAATAGCTCTGTAATCGAGGATTTCTCCCCAGTTTGCCAATAAAGAAAAGACTGAGAAACAAAGTGATTGATCCAAAGACGCACGTATCCAGTGAATGCCACACTCTCTGACACTAGCCTCAGCAAGCTCCACAATGGCATAGCTTCTTTGGGAGGGAACAACCATGCATTTGGAATCTTTCCATTCCCCAGGGCGCATAGTTCATTTTATTTTTGTAGAAAGTAGGTACATAATACACATTTGACAAATTATTATTCAGGAGTAAAATTGAACCATCCCCAGAATGACTGTGTTTCCTGGACTAATTTAACCAAGGAAGAAAAATGGCACTATAAGGGAGGCAAGATTTACAAATCTAATAGAAGTAAAATTTACAGAACTTTGAGGATGGGCACGTTTTAGTATTCAAATGATTCTAAAGATCATGATAAAATCAGGAACATGTCAGAAATTGGTGTGTCATTTTATCTCTGGGAAAATTTAAGGGTGTAATTTGCAATTATAAAATAAATAGGTTTGGTTCTACAGTTCCTTAGGTCTACAGAACATCCCAGTAGTCTAGGCTGACAAATCAATTGTGAGAAAAGACCCTTTCATGACAGGTCTTTAAGAACCAGAGAAAGTGAGAGATTTCCAACATCTGGTAGGAAAGGGAGGGGAGGCAGATACAATGTTAAAAAGCTTGAGTCAACATTCAACAGTTCAAAATAGAGAAAAATTTTCACAAATGTTATATTGCATCAAACTAAATCCATTTCTCAATCAAAAACCTTTTACTAAGTACCTGCTATATGGCATCATGTTCTACGTCAGGCACTATAGATATAATGTGAATAAAAGATTTGTTTGTTAGGAATAGTATCCTTAGCCCTATGTCTATAACTTGTGTTATAACTGTATATGATTGACTTATGAGTTATCTTTAACAAACATTTGATTTGGCCTCCCTTTATTAATTTGTACATTCAAAACTCACCTCTCCACATTGTTATATAAAAGAGTTTCAAACAGATCCATAAGATGGGTAAATAGATTTTTGGATTATCCACATTTGTCATTATAAATACTTCACTTATCTTACATAGTTGAGATATCAGTGTGAATAGTCTACTTTCTAATAAATATGAGTCATCATGACTTTAAAAAGTACAATCCTGTGGAATAGTCGACAGCGAAAATGAAGGCAAGTGGGGAGTGTGGCAGGAAGAAGGTATGACTGACACCATAATGCCAGAGCCCCTAGAAAAAAAGACTATGGTTGGGTGAAGACTCTATTCCCATCTATGCCTATGGATACAAATGTAATGTTTTCTAAAAATAACATTACTCTTCAAACAGTATCCAATCCTGGTTTAAAATAACCTGTGATAGGGTTGGGCAAGGGTAAGAAAAGAGTTAGTCCACTTTGATATCCTGGAGAAATTTTAGGTCTAGGCTAATATAATGCTAGTTTTGATTTTAACCCAGCATCTGGAGGAAGTTATATTTTCAATATAAAAGTAATGTTTACTGAAAATGACTGACTCACTCTGCAGTTTTCTGGGGGAGTACATTATTTGTACCTCAACAAATGAAGAACAACAGTCAAGTTTCCAAAAATAATAAGTAAACATCTCTGGATTTCAGAAATAAATAAGTGATGTAAATTGACAAAATAAAACAGGCTTTTAAGTAGTGGATTTCATAATTAGCCTCTGCTTTCAGGGAGAGCACACGTGCACATCCTCTTTGTCCATCTTGACAAGTTTTCTGCCTTTTATGAAATAACTGTTTCCTGCCAGTCAATGAAAACATGCTTATCCTTTTTATAAGTGCATATAAATTTAACTCTTTCACCAAGGGCAGAGAAGAAATACATATTAAATAATGACAATTATAATAAAATCTTGGGGGTGTATTTATGATGAGAAATGATTATTTTTAACAATAGAGCTTCTCACAGAATGCTGATTAGATAATTTTCTATCATTCCTGTTTGATTTTTTTAAAGAAGTAAAATAGGCAGCTATAATCTGTAAATTTTATTATATTTTCTTAAAAATTTGAATATATAAATATGATACACATATGATTCTGCAAAAGAGCTTTATATTAAATTGTTTGAGATTTTATACAGGAGTATCAAATAATAAAGCACTTTAAAACATTAATCAATAAGACCTTAGATGAAAAGTTGAGATGAAGTTTTTATCTTTTTTTAAACTTTTATTTTAGGTTCAAGGGTACACGTGCAGATTTATTACATAGGTAAATTGCGTGTTGCAAGGGTTTGGTGTATAGATTATTTTTTCAACCAGGTAATAAGCATAGTACACGGCAGACAGTTTTTCAATCTTCACCCTCCTCCCTCTACCATCAAGTAGGTCCCAATAGTCTGTTGTTCCCTTCTTTGTGTCCATATATACTTGATGTTTAGCTGTGGTTTATAAGAGCAAGTGGTATTTGGTTTTCTGTTGCTGTGTTAGTTCACTCAGGATAATGGCTTCCAGCTCCATCCATGTTCCTCCTGCAAAGCGCAAAGGACATGATCTTGTTCTTTTTTATGGCTATTCTACGGTGTATATGCATCACATTTTCTTTATCCAGTCTATTATTCATGGGCATTTGGGTTAATCTCGTTTCTTTGCTACTGTGAATGGTGCTGTGTGATGAACATATGAGTACAAGTTTATTTTTTCTTTCTTTTTTTTTTTTTTAGACAAAGTCTCACTCTGTCGCCCAGGCTGGAGTGCAATGGCACGATCTCGGCTCACTGCAACCCCCGCCTCCCGGGTTCAAGCAATTCTCCTACCTCAGCCTCCCGAGTAGCTAGGATTACAGGTGCCCACCACCACGCCCAGCTAATTTTTGTATTTTTAGCAGAGACGAAGTTTCACCATGTTGGTCAGGCTGGTCTCAAACTCCTGACCTCAGGTGATCCACCCGCCTAGGCCTCCCAAACTGCTGGGATTACAGGCATGAGCCACCATGCCCAGCCAAGTATTTTTATGGTGGAATGATTTATATTCCTTTGGGAATATATGCAGTAATGGGATTGCTGGGTCAAATGGCACGTCTGTTTTAAGTTCTTTGAAAAATCGCAACATTGTTTTCCACAATGGCTGAACTAATTTACACTTCTGCCAACAGTGAATAAGTGTTCCCTTTTCTCTGCAACCTCACTGGCATCTGTTATCTTAGGATTTTTTTTTTTTTTAGACGGAGTCTCGTTCTGTCGCCCAGGCTGGAGTGCAGTGGTGCTATCTCGGGTCACTGCAAGCTCCGCCTCCCGGGTTCACACCATTCTCCCGCATCAGCCTTCCGAGTAGCTGGGACTACAGGCGCCCACCACCACGCCCGACTAATTTTTTTTTTGCATTTTTAGTAGAAACGGGGTTTCACCGTGTTAGCCAGGATGGTCTCGACCTCCTGACCTCGTGATCTGCCCGCCTCGGCCTCCCAAAGTGCTGGGATTACAGGCGTTAGCCACCGCGCCCAGCCTATCTTAGGATTTTTTAATAACAGCCTTTCTGACTGCTGTGAGGTGGTATCTCACTGTGGTTTTGATTTGCATTTCTCTTATAATTAGTGATATTGAGCATTTTTCATGTTTCTTGGTCATGTTTATGTCTTCTTTTGAAAAGTGTCTGTTCATGTCCTTGGCCCGCTTTTTAATGTGGTTGTTTGTTTTTTGCTTGTAAATTTGCTTTGTAAAGTTGCTTATAGATTCTGGATATTAGACCTTTGTCAGGTGCACAGTTTGCAAATATTTTTCTCTTATTCTGTAGGCTGTTTACTCTGTTGATAGTTTCTTTTGCTGTGCAGAAGCTCTTTAGTTTAATTAGATCCTAGTTGTCAATTTTTGTTTTTGTTGAAATTGCTTTTGGCATCTTCATCATGAAATCTTTGCCAGGTCCTATATATCCTAGGTAATCCTCCAAGGTTTTCACAGTTTTAGGTTTTACATTTAAGCTGTTAGTACATCTTGAATTGATTTTTTATATATGGGGTAAGGAAGGGGTTCAGTTTCAATCTTCTGCATTTGGCTAGCCAATTATCCCAGCATCATTTATTGAATACAGAATCTTTCTCCATTGCTTGTTTTTGTCAATTTTGTTGAAGATTTGATGGTTATAGGTGTGCAGCATTATTTCTGGGCCCTCTATTCTGTTCCATTGTTCTGCATGTCTGATTCTGTATTGTGCCACGCTATTTTGGTTACTTTAGCCCTGTAGTATAGTTTGAAATAGGCTAGCATGATACCTCTATCTTTGTTTTTTTGTTTGTTTGTTTTGTTTGTTTTTTTTTTTTGTTTTTTGTTTTGCTTAGGATTGCCTTAACTAATCTGGCTCTTTTTTGTTTCCATATCAATTTTAAAATAGTTTGTTTGTTCTAGTTTTGTGAAGAATGTCATTGGTAGTTTTGCAGAAATAGCATTGAATCTGTAAATTACTTTGGGCAGCATAGCCATTTTAACGATATTGAGTCTTCCCTTCCATGAGCATGGAATGTTTTCCTAATTGTTCATATCGCTGACTCCTTTCAGCAGTGTTTTGTAATTGTCATTATAGAGATCCCTCACTTCCCCGGTTAACTGTATTCTTAGTTATTTTATTCTTTTTCTAAGTTTTGTGAGTGGGATTACATTCTTGATTTGGCTCCCAGCTTGCACGTTGTTGGTGTATGGGAATGCTACTGATTTATGTACATTGATTTTGTCCTGAAACTTTGCTGAAGTTGTTTATCTGGTCAAGGAGCTTTTGGGCAGACCATGGGGTTTTCTAGGTGTTGAATCATATAGTCTGCAAACAGGAATAGTTTGATTTCCTCTCTTCCTATTTTGATGCCTTTTATTTCTTTACCTTGCTTGATTGCACTGTCCAGGACTTGCAGTACTATGTTGAACAGGAGTGGCGAGGGAGGACATCCTTGTCTTGTTCCAGTTTTCAAGGGGAATACTTCCAGCTTTTGCCCATTTAGCATGATGTTAGCTGTAAATCTGTCATAGATGGCTCTTATTATTTTAAAGTATGTTCCTTCAATGCCTAGTTTGTTGAGGGTTTTTAACATGAGGAGATGTTGAAATTTACCAAAAACCTTTTCCACGTCTATTAAGATGATCATGTGATTTTTGTTTTTAGTTCTGTCTACAGGATAAATCCCATTTACTGATTTGCAAATATTGAACCAACTTTGCATCCCACGGATAAAGTCTACTTGATCATGGTAGATTAACTTCTCCATGTGTTGCTGGATTCAGTTTGGTAGTATTTTGTTGAGGGTTTTGGCATCTAAGTTCTTCAAGGATAGCAGCCTGAAGTTGTATTTTTTTGTTGTTGTGTCTGCCAGGTTTTGGTATCAGCATGGTGCTGGCCTCATAGAGTGAGTTAGGGAGCATTCCCTCCTTCTCAATATTTTGGAATAGTTTCAGTAGGAATGGTACTAGATCTTCTTGATACAGCTGGCAGAATTTGGTTGTAAATCCATCTTGTCCTGGGATTTTGTTTGTTTGTTTGTTTGGTTGGTTGGTTGGCAGGCTTTTTATTACTGATTCAATATCAGAACTCATTATTGGTATCCAGGGATTCTATTTCTTCCTGGTTCAGTCTTGGAAGGTTGTGTGTGTCCAGGAATTCATCAGTTTCTTCTAGGTTTTCTAGCTTGTGTGCACTGAGGTGTTCATCATAGCCTCTGAGGATTTTTGTATTTCTGGGGGATTGGTGGTAATGTCTCATGTTTTATTTCTGATTATGTTTAGTTGAATCTTTTTTCCTTTATTGGTCTAGCTAGTGTTCTGTTTATCTTGATTTTCTCAAAAAGCAAAGTCCTGAATTTGTTGATCTTTGGTGTGGGTTTTTGCATTTCAATTTCCTTCAGTTCAACTTTGATTTTGGTTGTTTCTTGTCTTCTGCTAGCTTTGGGGTTGGTTTGCTCTTGTTTCTCCAATTCCTCCAGTTGTGATGTTAGGTTGTTAATTTGAGACTCTGCTATCTTTTTTTGGTGGGAGTTTAGTGCTATAAATGTCCCTCTTAACACTGCCTTAGCTGTGTCCCAGTAATTCTGGTATATTGTATCTTATCGTTGTTCTCATTAATTTTAAAGAATTTCTTGATTTCTGCCTTAATTTCATTATCTACTCAAAAGTCATTCAGGAGCAGGCTGTTGAATTTCCATATAATATTATGGTTTTGAGTCATTTTTTTTAGTATCAATTTCTATTTTCATTGCATTGTGGTCTGAAAGCATGGTTGGTATGATTTCATTTTTTAAAAAAAAATTTCTGAGGATTGCTTGATGTCTGATTATGTGATTAATTTTACAATATGTGTTATGTGCAGATAAGAGGAATGTATATTCTGTTGTTTTTGGTGGGAGTGTTCTTTAGATGTCTATTAGGTCAATTTTGTCCAATGTCAAATTCAGGCCCTGAATATTTTTGTTAGTTTTCTGCCTCAATGATCTGTAATACTGTCAATGGGCATGCTGCAGTCTCCCACTATTATTTTGTAGTTACTTAAGTATCTTCATAGGTTTCTAAGAACTTGCTTTATGAATCTGGGTGCTCCTGTGTTAGGTGCATATATATTTAGGATGGTTAGTTAGGTCTTCCTCTTGAATCTAGTCCTTTACCATTAAGCAATGCCCTTCTTCACCTTTAAAAAAATTTTTGTTGGTTTAAAGTCTGTTTTGTCTGAAATTAGAATAGCAACCCCTGCTTTTTTCTGTTTTTTTTGTTTTGTTTTGTTTTTGTTTTTGTTTTTTTTTTGCTTGGTAGATTTTTTTTTTTCATCTCTTTACTTTGAGCCTATGATGTCGCCACACATGAGACGGGTCTCACATACCACTGAATCTTGCTTTTTTATCCAACTTGCCATTCTGTGCCTTTTAATTGGGCCATTTAGCCCCTTTAAATTAAAAGTTAATATTGCTATACACAGATTTGTTCCTGTCATCATGTTGTTAGCTGGTTATCATGCAGACTTGTTTGTGTGGTTGCTTTATGGTATCACTGGTTTATGTACTGTATGTGTTTTTGTAGCAGTGAGTAATGTTCTTTCCCTTCCATGTTTAGCACTCCCCTCAGGATCTCTTGCAAGACAATTCTAGTGGTATTGAAATCCTTTAGCACTTGCTTGTCTGAAAAGAATCTTATTTCTCTCCACTTATGAAGCTTAGTTTGGCTGTTTGTGAAATTATTGGTTGGAAACTATTTTCTTCAAGAATGATGAATATAGGCCCTCATCTCTTCTGGCTTGTAGGTTTTCTGCTAAAAGGTCCACTGTTAGCCTGATGGGGTTCCCTTTGTAGGTGGCTGCCCCTTCTCTCTAGCTGTCTTTAACATTTTTTCTTTCACTTTGACCTTGGAGAATCTGATGACTATATGTCTTGGGGATGGTCTTTTGTAGTATTTCACAACGGTTCTCTGCATTTTCTGAATTTGACTGTTGATGTATTAGTCTGTTTCCACGCTGCTGACAAAGGCATACCCGAGACTGGGCAATTTGCTAAAGAAAGAGGCTTAATCTACTTATGATTCCACAAGGCTGGGGAAGCCTCACAATCATGGTGGAAGGCAAGGAAGAGCAGGTCACGTCTTTCACAGATGGCAGCAGGCAAAGAGAGCCAAGCAAAAGGGGTTTCTCCTTATAAAACCCTCAAATCTCAGGAGAATGATTCACTACCTTGAAAGCAGTATGGCAGAAATTGCTCCCATGATTTAATTATCTCCCACCAGGTCCCTCCCACATGTGAGAATTATGGAAGTTCAATTCAAGATCAGATTTGGGTGGGGACACACAGCCAAACCATATCAGCTGGCCTCTGTAGTGAGGAAATTTTCATGAACAATATACTGAAATATGTTGTCCACATTGCTTGTTTTCTCTCCCTCTCTGTCGGGGATGTCAATGAGTCACAGATTTGGTCTCTTTACATCATCCAATATTTCTCAGAGGTTTTGTTCATTCTTCTTTATTCTTTATTTTTTGTCTCACTGAGTTATTGAGGAGAGCTGGTCTTCAAGCTCTGAGATTCTTTCCTCAGCTTGGTGGATTTTGCTGTTAATACCTGTGATTGTATTTTGAAATTCTTGTTGAGTTTTTCAACTCCATCAGCTCAGTTTGGCTCTTTCTTAAAATGGCCACTTTTTTTTTTTCTCATCTCCTGTATAGTTTTATTGTATTCTGTAGAATCCTTGGATTGGGTTTCAACTCTTTCCTGGATGTTGATTATCTTTGCTCCTATCCGTATTCTGAATTCTGTTTTGGTTATTTCAGCCATTTCAGCCTAGTTAAGAACCACTGCTCTGGGGAAGTAGTGCAGTCATTTGGAGGTGAGAAGATTCTCTTGCTTTTTGAGTTGCCAGAGTTCTTGTGCTGGTTCTTTCTCATTGTGTGGGCTGATGTTCCTTCAATCTTTCAAGTTGCTGCCTTTTGGATTGTTGTTGTTATTTTGTTTTGTTTTGTTTGCTTTTCTATCTTCTTTGATGTCCTTGGCAGTTTGATTGTGGCATAAGGTAGGTCCAGTTGACTGGCTTTGTTTCTTGTAGGTTTTTGAGGGCCAAGGTTCAGCTCAGTATTATTGGGCTGTGTACTTTAACTTTGGGGGGCTGTTATCAGGCCCCCAGCTTTGTTCTCTGGCTGGAGGTTGGAAACCTGCTGAGCTGGAGGGGCTGAGCGAGTCCACATTCCCAAACTGTTGGTCACAATTCTCTGAGGGTGGTGCCAGACAAAGTTCTTTGTTGAGTAGTAGCAGCAGGATCTGACTTCCTTGCTTCTTGTGCCACCAGTTGTGGCCATACGACAGAGTGCATGCTCATTGGATGGGGTGAGATTCTGGTGGGTCCTGGGCACCAGTCTCCATAAGGTTGTTGGCAGTGGTGGCATAGGCAGCCCTGGGGGCTGAATCCACTGGGGTCCATGTGCACACATTCATACCCATGGCCGTGCTGGCATGGGGACAGGGCACTGGCAGGTGTAGGGCTGGCAATTTCTGTCCAGGCGTTCGTGCCAGCAGCTGTGACAATGTGGGGCAGGGAATGGGGGTGCGGATGTCCTTGTGTTCATTCACTCTGGCAGCAATGGCAGTTTGGAGTGGGGGTGGTGTTGCTGGTGCCTGTGCATGTGTTTGCGCCAGCAATGGCAGCATCGTGATGCAGGGCAGGTGGTGCACTCACAACAGCAGCAATGGCATGGTGGGTGCACATACATCCACATGCCAGCAGGGAAGGAGAGGCAAGGTTTGCCTGCACTTATGCACACAAGCAAAGTGATGGGTGATGACTGTGGATGAGTGTGTGCCAGTGAAGTAACACAGGGGCAGCTGTGGTGGAAGAAGGACATGCGTAGGCTGGTGTGTGTCAGCAGGGGCTGCTCTACTAGAGGTCTCTGATGGCAAGGTATGGTCTGCTAGTACAGGAGCTATGATGTGTGCCCTTGAAAGGCACCTCAATTGGGCATCCAAGGCTGTACAGCAAGCAGGCACATCCAGGCTGGGGTCCCAGGAGAGGTCAGCAGACAGAAGCATGCTCAGGTCAGACTGGCCCTGTCTCACAGGCAAGATCACCCTGGTCTCTTCAGGTCTGACAGTTCACTTAAAGCTAGAGTATCCCAGTGGAGCAAGGCAATCCTAGGGGATGAATGTCCCTGGATGTGCGCCCCGGCACATGTTCCCACATTAAACCCTCTGGGCTGCACACAGGCTGGAGTCTTGCACTTGTCACTTCTCTAAGTAGCTCTTCCTGCCAGTTTCCCTCAAGTTTCCATGGGGGTTGGGGAGACTTCTCCTGCCAGGGTTCCAGAGGTCTGTGGCATAAGCAGGTTGCACCATGCCTGCTTAACACACTCATTCCCCAGGAGTCACTGGGAGCCAGGAACTAGTCCTAGTATGTGGTAGCCCCTTGCAGAGTTCCCAGCTTCCTCCCTCTTCAGCCCAGCATCTGTGTCCTCCCTCTGTCCACTCTCAATGCCTTCCCTGTGCAGATCTGCTTGGAGTATGCCAGTCTTCCTGGTGTCCCAGTTCCTTGGTGGTAGACTCTCCTCCTTGTTGCATCTAGTCATCCATCTTCATTTTTTTTTTCTTTTTTTTGAGAGAAGGGTTTGCTCTGTTGCCCAAATTGAAATGCAGTGGTGTGATCACAGCACATTGCAGCCTCAGACTCCTGGAAGTGATCTTCCTGCCTCAGCATCCTGAGTAAATCGGACTACAGGCATGTGCCACTATGCCCAGCTATTTTTTTTTAATTTTTGTAGAGATGGGGTCTCACTATATTGCCCAGGTTGGAACTCCTGGGCTCAAGTGATCCTCCCACCTCAGCCTCCCAAAGTGCTGGGACTATAGGCCTGAGTCATCATGCCCAGCCCAATAAAGTATTATTTTAAAATATTTTAGAAGATATCCATCCAAACATCTATCATATGTAATTATTTGCAATTCATGTTTATTATAGAACCTGTGACAAAAAGTATCTGTAACGGAATAAGATGGTAAGCTTTACTTATGGCAAGCTAAAATGAGGAACATAACAACTGAAGGAAAAACACTTATCATACATTATCCTAGAAATGCTACATGTTGAATGACACACTCTAGCAACCATTCAACATTTGCTTGCCCAAACAAGCAGCAATATTGTTTGTCTAGAAACTAAATTTCATCTTTCTGAGCTCATTCCAAATATGACAGAGAATGCCTTCATATGCAAAACACTTGTAGGTAAGGTAAAATTAAGTCTTCCGTTATGAGATCCAGTGTCTACAGCATTTGTGGGAGGGCTGAACACATGCTCCTCTGGGGTAGCTGCTATCATCTGCATTTGCTTGACCCAGAAAATGCCTAGACTTCCAATTCCACTTCCCTAACACCCCTGTTTCTTATTGGGCCAGGGAACCTGATCTAAGAGTGTTCCGCTAAACTACGGCCTTAACTCCAAGTATAGTTTTTGTTTATTTTGATTTTAACGTTCACCTCATCAACAAAAAGTACAAAATTTTATTTGTTGTACTTCCAGGCATGGCTGAAATTCACTATGAATTGTCAGATTGTCTAAAACCTCATATTCCTCTGCTTGCTGGCATGTTCCAAACACCTGGATATGTTTTTGGATGTTCTGGGCTACTCCCATGCTAGCTCCCAATAAGAATCTAGCCTTACAGGTTTCCTGGGCTCACTCCCATGTGTCCACCAAATCCATTTTCCTTCTTTTCTTCATTAGTCAGTACTGCTGGGGCCCTAATAATATGGATTATGTTCCAGCTTGCCTGAATTATGACACAGCGAGGTTATTAAAGTTAGAAGTTTTAAAATCACATGTGGATTTTATGGAACTCATGCTGTCTATATAGACTAAAGTCATCAACCAACTGCTGTTCTGGGGGTTTTTACTCCAGTACCGCAAGTAAGAATGTTAAAGCTCTTCAGCATCCCTTATTCCTGTCCACTTAAAGCATCCATCAGCAGTCATTCTTTTAATATAACATATAAAACTTAATGAATCATACAAATATAACAAAATGCAGTTATTTTGGAATTCATTTTTTGACAAGTACATCTAAATACTGAATATGACTGCATGGACTACGGATTAATAACCAATTTTTAGCAAAAATACATCACCAAGATAAAAGAGCATTTTCTTCACAGTAAAGAGAAATTTCAAATATGTCTTTAGAGAAGGTGGCATGGATGATTTACACCACTTAAAGTCTGTTTAACTGATCATTTATTCCAATTTAAATTTCATAGATATTGCCCCAAACACTATTAAGCTTATATTCTCTAAGGAGAATAAAGTTAAAGAGTATTTAAATAATTTCTGTTAAGAAATATTTGTAGATTGGTAAAATTATCTTTCTGCCAATCGTTATAGTATATAAAAAATAATCCTGTTATATTGTAAATTGTTGCTGGGGTCAGAATATTTTTTAATGCAGAATTTTTCTCATGATCAACTTTTGATGACATTTACTTTGCTGGCTATAAAACATGTACTTCCAATTTTTTTTTAAGTTTGCACTGATGTTTATGAAGTAAGCTTCTATTTGGAGAGTTTTTAACTTTCTTTTGGTAGGGTAATTTCTTCCCTCACATCTTACTAAAACATAAAATTACTGTCTTTTTTTTTTTTTTTTTTAACAGAGTCTCAGTATGTTGCCCAGGCTGGTTTTGAACTTACTATCACATTTATTGTCATTTTTGATATAAAATCGGCTGATTACTGAAATAAATAATATATCTAACCTTGTGGAGTTTTTTGTTTTTAATACCTTTATTTGCTTTTCAAAATAACACTCTCTGTCAGCACCATAAGACAGGGTGAGAAAAAACAAAACAAAAATCAACTCTTTGATAATCAGAGATCTTATACAAAAACTAAGGTTGAAACTCACATTAATACTGGATTATAAAATAATATGTGTTTTTAGTGTCCAGGGCCAAAATCTAATAATCGTTCTCATCATTTTAATCCACAATTTTGTTCATGCATCTTCCCCACAACTGCCTCCAGGGGATGGATCTTGAGTACTGCTGGCTTACCAGTGCATGGCATTAACATGGCAACTGCAGTTAATCTGGTCCAGTCAGGTTAAAAAAATTATTTACATTTCGTGACTGGGGAACAGATTTTCTGTCTCTCATTGACTATGAAGAAAAACCCAACACAGTCCCAGGTCAAGTTCTCAGCCATCTTGCAAGCACAATGGAAACCAGCCAAAGGAAGAAACTAATACACCAAAAATGGTAGGGCAGTGAGTAGAGAGGTCCTGATGCTATGGTTCAGTCAACAATCAATTATCGAGCACTGAGAAATTATGGAGATAAGAAATTCTCTTCTTATTTAGGCCAGTTCTGTCAGAATTTCCATTACTACAGCTCACAGTGTCCTAATTCATTCAGTTTACTAAAAAGAATAATCCAATTGATAAATCAAACTTAAGTATATTTCAGGTACAGATTATTCATTTGTTGTTTTGTATTCCACTTATGTACAATTAATAACTTCTAATGTTTTAATTTCAAAAAGGTCACTTTTAAAGAAAGGTTCATCTTAAGCATGAGGAACTGTAAATCTGCTTTTAAAGATCTATGGTTACATTCACAAAGCAAAAACTTTAATGAAGCATTGAATAAAATGTTTAGGCAAAATAAATCTTACATTGTTGAAGATAGGAAAATATTTAAACTAGAATTAAGTGTAACCTCACACATTGATCAAGTTTAATGAATAAAGGAAAAGGTTTTTTTAAAATCAATATATAATATTAGAATGTGTCCAGATAAGATGCCATAAAATATTAACCTTAAAAATGTTATCTTCTTTCTCAAATATGCCACAGAATTAATTACAAAAACTAAAATTAAAAGAAAGAATGCTTTTCTACTTAAAGAAATAACAGACATAGGACCCACTTAGTATCCTGAATATATTATATTCTTGGTGCAAATGTAATTGCGGTTTTTGCCATTACTTTCAATGGCAAAACCAACCTAACGTGAACATTCTCTAAACCAAAGCTGCTACTATCATATTCAAATAAGCACAGATTTTGGAGTTAGAGATATATGTTCAACTTAGACAAGTTCTTTAACCTCTTTAAGTCAGTATACTCATGTGCAAAATGAGGATAATAATTTTCCTTTCATGGAGTTGTTAGAAGATTAAATGATATATTACTTTGTAAGTGATACTTTTTTCTGTATTTCCATTTCATATTATCAACCAAAGGTATATTTTCTCTTAAAAATATACAGCCCCAGAAACAACACCACACATCTACAACCATCTGATATTTGACAAACCTTACAGAAACAAGCAATGGGGAAAGGATTCCCTATTTAATAAATGGTGTTGGGAAAACTGTCTAGCCATATGCATAAAGCTGAAACTGGATCCCTTCCTTACACCTTATACAAAAATTAATTCAAGATGGATTAAAGACTGAAACAGAAGACCTAAAACCATAAAAACCCTAGAAGAAAACCTAGGCAATACCATTCAGGACATAGGCATAGGCAGAGACTTCATGACTAAAATACAAAAGCAATGGGAACAAAAGTCAAAATTGACAAATGGGACCTGATAAAACTAAAGAGCTTCTGCACAGCAAAAGAAACTATCATTAGAGTGAACAGGCAACCTACAGAATGGGAGAAAATTTTTTCAATCCATCCATCTGAAAAAGGGCTAATATCCAGAATCTACAAAGAACTTAAACCAATTTACAAGAAAAAAACAAACAACCCCATCAAAAAGTAGGTGAAGGATATAAACAGGCACTTCTCAAAAGAAGACATTTATGCAGCCAAAAAACATGAAAAAAACTTCATCATCACTGGTCATTAGAGAAATGCAAATCAAAACCACAATGAGATACCATCTCATGCTGGTTAGAATTGTGATCATTAAAAAGCCAGGAAACAATAGATGCTGGAGAAGATGTGGAGAAACAGGAACGCTTTTACACTGTTGGTGGGAGTGTAAATTAGTTCAACCATTGTGGAAGACAGTGTGGCGATTCCTCAAGGATCTAGAAGTAGAAATACCATTTGACACAGCAATCCCATTACTGGGTATATACCCAAAGGATTATAAATCATTCTACTATAAAGTCACATGCACACGTATATTTATTGTGACACTATTCACAATAGCAAAGACTTGGAACCAACCCAAATGTCCATTAATGATAGACTGGATTAAGAAAATGTGGCACATATACACCATGGAATACTATGCAGCCATAAAAAAGGATGAGTTCACGTCCTTTGCAGGGACATGGATGAAACTGGAAACCATCATTCTCAGCAAACTAACACAAGAACAGAAAACCAAACACTGCATGTTCTCATTCATAAGTGGGAGTTGATCAATGAGAACACATGGACATAAGGCGGGGAACATCACACAGTGGGGCCTGTCGGGGGGCGGTGGGGGGATAGGGGAGGCATAGCATTAGGAGAAATACCTAATGTAGATGACGGGTTGATGGGTGCAGCAAACCACCAGGGCACGTGTATACCTATGTAACAAACCTGCAAGTTCCGCACATGTATCCCAGAACTTAAAGTATAATTAAAAAAATTATACTTAAGTATAATTAAAAAAATTATACTTAAGTATAATTAAAAAAATTATACTTAAGTATAATTAAAAAAATTATACTTAAGTATAATTAAAAAAATACTGCATACATTCACACAAACACACACAAACACACCTGAACAGTACATTCTTACGCACACACATACATACTTTGCTCATTTGTTAAATAAAAGTATATGCAGTCAGAATACAGAATCTAGTTTTTGGTCTCCACCATTTATTCTTATTACTCCTTCCACATAGCATGTCTTCCACGTCTGTTTTACTGCAGAAAGAAGTTCCAAATGGAATCTGAGGCTATTCAATCCCATCCCTTGCTGTTCCAAATTGTTGCACTGCTTGTGGCATTTATGATTTATTACACTGCTGATTTTTCTTCTCTACAAAATACAAGGTATGTGTGTATACAGTGACTATGAACAACAATTTTGACTTCCATGTGCTCTCTTATTACTTTATAAAAGCCGCTTGTATATTTTTAATGTCCCCACACAAACTTTATCTAAATCATGGGCCATATTTTATGTATTAGAATAACTGCTAGCTGTACATCTTGCTTAAATCAGAAATATTTGGGATCATGTTATTAATTATAACAATCGCTTTAATATGATTAAGGCTATTAAACTTTGATTGCATAATTTTAAACAAATTCTGACCCTATTCAAACATAAGAATCGATCATCAAAAATGTTTAAGGGATGAATTGGTGGTATTCCCTAGGTCAATACTCAGGTTTTTGCAGAGTTGGCTTACAAAGGACCAAATATTTCAGGTAGAAATTCCACCAAATCCTAAAATAGGCAGCATGTCTTCTCTAGGTCCTCTGGGAGGAACTCTCCACCTCTATTGGTACTACTCAAGAGAGGCAGCCAAGTTTCTGGGAAGGCAACTAGCTGGACATAGGAATACAGACCTCAGAAACAGTAATATATTTTTTCACAATGGAAAATTAACTGGCCCATATATAAATGGAACCAGAAATTCTGGCCTCAGCAGCACAATCCAATAGTGTAAACCAATCAGAATAGCAGACTAATTTAAACTTCATATATGAAACAAATTTACCCGACTTTGATTAGAATTTTAATATAAATGCTCTTTATTTTTTGGTTATTTTAATATTTTCTTTCTAGTTCAGTGTAAAGCAATAATTAAAGGCAGAAATTATGCTAAGAAACAGACAATCTAATTCATTTACCACAGTCTTCTGTTTTTTTTTAGCAGATCCCTATGAAACAATACCAACGACCAACCCCTCTGCAACTGATTATTTCTCTAATTTAATGCGTAATTCCGTAACCAAATATATCCATTAAGGAATTTGCTTCTCTGACTCATTTTACACCCCTGGAAACATTAACAGATATAAGTTCCATCAAAATATCAATGAAAAGATGAGACTTGATTAAGATAACAACACTGAAGAAATGAGCATTATTCTTTTGGGGAGTGTTTTCCAAGCAGTTGAGTATGAACTGTTGGTTAGAGAATCCAGCATAATATACATAGACTATTACCAGCTCTGAAAAAGTAGCTTGCTATCAGCCACATTATAATCTTTTGGATAATACTGGCAGCAATGTTATTACATTTCTCATTTCCAGGGCCCTGAGGACTTGCCATATCACTAGACAGCACGTTTTTTCACAAACCCAGTGTTCATCTTACACACATCTTTAACCATTAGAGTCTAATAAAAAACAAATCTTTCTCATGCTCAGTTTCCTTATCTGTGAAATGGGGGAAAAGTGATAATTACCTAATGTGCTCGGGTGTTCTGTGGTTTAACTAATTAGAGGTTGTAAAGCCTGATAAAGCACCAAGTGGTATTAAATGTCTATATAGCATGCATTTACTGGCCAACTTGTGCTCCAGCTGCTTAAACACAGCTGCTCTTAATAAGCAGGAGAAAATCAGCTAAAAGCAAATGAAGAGCTGATTGGAAGAAATGACATGGAAGGAGTGTTTTACAACTCATGCATTTGTTAACCTTATTTTAAAAATTAAGAAGTGATTTCATTGTAGAATGCTGCTGTTTTCAGAAATTCCAGAAAGGTGAAACAGTAGAGAGTAAAACTTCAAAGTTAATAGAAAAAAAATACTTTCAATTCTATGGACTGCATCAAAAGTGCTTTGAATCAAAATGAACATTTTTTGTCTTTATTCGCTATTCTCTTTTCTCTTTGTTATGCTGATAATAAACTTCACATGGTGTATATAAGTACAAGCAAAAACATTAGGTTATATATGGCAAGTTCTTACGGAGAAGAAAATGGGTTCTGTGGATCGTGGCTTTTTTACATGCTAGAGTCAGACCAAGGAAGAGAGCAGATTAAACCCAAGTAGGTATTAGGCGATTCAAACACTATTGTCCTTGCTGAAGATCAGCAACGGTGGCCCTATCCATATCACGAGCCTAAGTAAAGGTACTTTACTACTCCTTTGCGGTCTTACTTCCTGGGCTGCTTGCTAAGGTCCCCATGCCAGAATCCTATGCATTGGCCAGCTTTACAAGTGCATCTTTCCTCTCCTGGGTTCCTGGGCTTGGCCCAGCAACAGAACTTTCATCTGCTTTGTCCCTGGCCTCCCTTATATTCAGCCACCCTTATATTCCAACTCTGTATTTCTTAGTCCAGTTTGATGAACTAAATACAATTTTCAAATATTCTTTTTGCTTTCATATTCTTAACTATGAATTGTACCCTAATTCTAGTTAATCCAGTCATGACAGGTCAATTGTAATATCTGATTTCTGCCTTTAAAATGAAGAATGTTCTTTGCCTTCATGTCTAGTACCACTGCTATTATTACTAGTAATAAAAATAGATAAAATTTATTCAGTGCTTATTATGAATGAGAAAAACTTCTTAATACTTTACATATACTAATTATTTAACCTGAACACCGACTCTCTAAGGTAGTTGCTACTGTTAGCTCTGTTTACAGATGGCAAAACTGAGGCACTAAAGAGCAAATAATCTGCCCAAAGTTATGAAGCCAGTCACTAGAGCTGGAATTTGAAGCCAGCAAGTCTGGCCCCAGAGTCTGTGCTCCTCACTGCTCTATTCCAGCTGCTATGCGGCCCTGGGCTACCCACACCCTCTATCTTCTATCATTAAGGGGCATAAGTGCATGAGTATATGTGGGTCTGTGTGTATAAAGTGTACATGGGTCTGTGTGTATAAAGTTTATACAGGTAGGTGTCTTCTATTTTTGGAACACCCATGGCTTATTTTAGTATGAGTGACTTCTGAGTTTACTCTTCCAGATTACTTTTCTGAGTAAGTAGATAATTTCTAATCATTGTGTCCATTTTACAAAACGCAATCAATATATTAACTTTGCAAATGAACCACTGTAGTACATGAAATAATGGAGAGGACATTTTATTAGATAATTGAAAAACAGAAAAAAATCAAATCCCAGTACTACAGTGAAGAGTAATTTCCTTTTAAATACTGATGATATGATTTTCATCATTTTAATGAACAGCTTTCATATAAAATAGCAAGCAAAAAAATCTGGTCCCATTATCTAAATATTTGAAGAAATGAGTCACACATTAATTCTATCAAAAGCATAAACATATTTTCTGGCAAATAACCAAAACCATCTAGTCTATCTTTAAAACTGTGTAGACTCTGAGAGAAATTCCACCATGTCACTTGGAACTGCTGATTGACTGGCCGAACATGGTGACTATTAATACAAGTTTTAAAGTATTTCCAGGCAAAAATTACTTTTGCCATGCCAACCTCATAGGTAATCATTAGAAAATAAAACTTTGGATGTTTTGCCATCTACTATCCATGAAGGACAAGAAGTAATGTTTAGGGAAAATGTGTGTGAGCCACCCTTTCCCTTGGTACTTTAAATTTTATCAGAGATCAAGATCAGCTACTGTAAGGATTTGAATTTCAATTACATAAATTTTGTCCCTCACAGAATCAACTTTACTAAAAGACAATTTAATATTGTGCTCCTAATTTTGAAGGTCACATAAAATATACATAAAATTTAATACTGATATTATGTAAAAATATAATTTAGGACATTTCCTATCAATTTATATTTAGCACACAAAAACCCACATGATGCATTTTGGAATTCAGTGCTAAAGAAATCTGGGCTTCCTCTGAAGAACTATTATATATATTCCTTTATCAGTGTTATAAATTACATAATTACATCATGTTTGCTTTCTCCTTAACCCCAACTCCAGTTTCCTAGAAGCTGAAGTACAAATCTGAATGTCAATCACAGAGACTGTTTATATGTATGCTTATAACTTGGCTTCTATATATTTGAAACAGATTTTCTAACTTAATTTCTATTTTCCCATTTCATTACAGATACTATTTTTAAACCAGTATCAAAGTTTTTATGAAATATTTAAGCTGTAAGCAAAAACAAAAAACATAAAAATCAGCTTACTCTAGAAAGAATTCAATATGTATTTCTACAGTATAGACCAGTATTGTTAAAACTGCTTCCATAATGGAGTTTCAATGTGAATTACTGGTATGATTTTAAAAACAACTAAAAACAGAGAGATTCCTTCCATATGAATTTGGCTCTTCATTTCCCTGCTTTTGTCATATCTCAGAATTAAGGTATGCATGATGATGCAAATGTCAAATCAATCATTATAAAAACAAACAGCCATATTTCCCCAGGGTTCAGTCTCCAAAGTCAATCTGGCAATATTGGAAGAGTACAAATTTAAAGGAGCCAATGAGGTGCATACATGAGAAGGGAGCCTTGCAAAAATATACTAGTTTATTACTGTGGGTGAAGACAAATGTTAGTATTGATAATAACAAAAATAGTATAAATGGCTTACTATGGGCCAAATACTCATTTAACTGATAACTTCTTTAGCTCATCTCAAAAATCTAAGATATATTTTCTATCTCTAGTCTGTGCATCAGTGTATCAGTGCCTTAGGAGGCAGATTCTCATTCTGTCACCCAGGCCGCGATTTCAGCTCACTGCAGCCTCGACCTCCCAGGCCCAAGCAATCCTCCTGCCTCAGCCTCCTAAGTATCTGGGACCACGGGCATGTGCCACTATACCCCCCTAATTTTGTTTATTTTTTATAGAGATGGGGTCTCACTATATTGCCCAGGCTGGTCTCAAATGCCTATGTTTAAGCAACCCTCTTGCCTCTGCCTCCCAAAGTGCTAAGATTACAAGCACGAGCCACCATGCCCAGCCTAGACTATTCTTAAAGAAAGACGGTAAAGTTAATCATGTTACTGTGCATATTTCTGTAAAGGAGGAAGATATATGAGACAGGAGACAAAAGTAGAGTAAAGAGTAGAAATAAGCTGCTTGACAATGGGGAAAGGATTCCCTATTTAATAATTAAACGGTGCTGGGAAAACTGGCTAGCTATATGCAGAAAATTGAAGCTGAATCCCTTCCTTACACCTCATACACTTTATATAAAAATTAACTCAAGATGGGTTAAAGACTTAAATGTAAAACCCCAAACCATAAAAACCCTAGAAGAAAACCTAGGCAATAGCATTCAGGACATAGGCATGGGCAAAGACTTCATGATGCAAACGCCAAAAGCAATTGCAATACAAGCCAAAACTGACAAATAGGATCTAATTAAACTAAAAAGCTTCTGCACAGCAAAAGAAACTATCATCAGAGGGAACAGACAACCTACAGAATGGGAGAAAATTTGTGCAATCTACCCATGTGACAAAGGTCTAGTATCCAGAATCTACAAGGAACTTAAACAAATTTACAAGAAAAAACAACCCCATCAAAAAGTGGGCAAAGGATATGAACAGATACTTCTCAAAAGAAGACATTTATGCAGCCAACAAACATATGGAAAAAAGCTCAACATCACTGATCATTAGAGAAATGCAAATCAAAACTGCACACCAGTCAGAATGGCGATTATTAAAAATTCAATAAACAATAAATGCTGGCAAGGCTGTTTAGAAATAGGAATGCTTTAATTCTGTTGGTAGGAATGTAAATTAGTTCAACCATTGCAGAAGACAGTGTGGTGATTCCTCAAAGATCTAGAACCAGAAATACCATTTGACTGAGCAATCCCATTACTGGGTATATACCCAAAGGAATATAAACCATCCTACGGCAAAGACACATGCACACTTGTTTACTGGAGAGCTATTTACAATAGCAAAGACATAGAACCCACCCAAATGTCCATCAATGATAGACTGGATAAAGAAAAAGCAGTATATATACACCATGGAATACTATGCAGCCATAAAAAGGAATGAGATCATGTCCTTTTCATGGACATGGATGAAGCTGGGAGTCATTATCCTCCGCAAACTAACACAGAAACATAAAACCAAACACTACATGTTCTCACTCGTAAGCGAGACAGATGGACACAGAGAGGGGAACAACACACATCAGAGCCAGTCAGGGGGTGGGGTTGAGGGGAAGGAGAGCATTAGGACAAATAGCTAATGCATGTGGGGCCTAAAACCTAGACAACAGGTTGATAGGCTCAGCACACCATTGCACACATATACCTATGTAACAAACCTACACATTCTGCACTTGTATCTTGGAACTTAAAGTAAAATAAAAAATTTAAAAAAAGAAATAAACTGCTTGAGCAAAATGATGTCCCAATACACAATGTCCCAAAAGTATGGTGAATTTCCATCTTACTCTATGGAAATTATCAAAATCTAAATTCAGTTCCCCAGCCAAGCAATGATGATAGTGAGACATCACCAAAATAGGGCAAAATTAAGCTTTGCTAATTTTACTAATTGTCTTTCTTCTCAAATAATGGAAAAACAGCAGAGTTAATATTTTTCTTTTTAATTCATCCACTACCATAATTCCTACAAAAAGTACTGACTTATTAAGTTCTTTTGGATTCTTTAAATGTTGTTTTTAGTCAACATCAGAAGTGTTTTTCTAAGTTTGCATGATCTTCATAACTATCATTGTTAGAGGCTACATGATGTGCTATACTGTTGATACATCACAATTTATCAAAGCATTCCCTATGTTATCCAGTTAGCTTGTTTACATTTTGTACTGCAATGAATTTATTCTTGCTTTAGTTGAAAGATTTTCTTAAGGCAAACTTCTGGGAGTACCATGTTAGGTCAAAGTATATGAATATTTTACCCTTAGCATTCCAGGAAAAATAATCATCACCATTTGCGATTTGGGTCCAATTTTTTAATACAAATATCTTAAATATATTTTTAAGTTTTATGAATAATTTACAGAACAGGAAAGACAATTGAAAAGTTACAATTTGTAAAAATATTGAAACATACTAACCTCTTTTCCAAATGAATTCTTGGATAAAAATATTACAAAAGATAACCTTTTATCAAAATAGAATGGATCAAGTTTTTGTAGTAAAGTATGACATGATAATGTCCTTCCAGTTGAATGACTAATGAAGTGAGAATGCCATATTTATTTTTGTCCTTAAAAAGATATTATTCATCCACTTATTCTTGATTTTGAGAAAATTCATCTAGGATATGGTAATCTGAAGATTCATGGTTTGAGATTTTGCTTAGAAATTTCAGCAACATAATCAAAGTCTATAGTGCTGCTGTTTCTTTTCACTCATTTAATAATTGCAGATTATCTTCCCTTTTAATTGTATTTTTTAGTATTTTTATGATAGTCGAACATTAATGATGAATAAAGAAATAATCCCTAGGAATGATGAAACAGCAATGTGTTTCAAGATACAGGAAAAATGATACCGCTAAAATCCCACAATATATCTTAAATTTATAATAAGGGCCAATGGACTGATACGATAATTTAAAAAGATAGGGTAAGTTTTATTCTCACTTTTAAAATGAAATATGTGTTCTCTTTGTGCTTTGGAAGACATCTAAAAATAATAAAAATCATGATACATCAATCTTTACAGAAAGTTAGGATTGCTTTTAAAAGACACTAAAATCTACAATTGAATCCAGTAGACTCAACGCTATACAGAGGGAAGGTAGTCCTTGCTACATATCCATTTTTCAGGTGAAAACATTTTTTTAAAAGAGATAGCAATCACTAAAACTATTGGATACCCATTATTAGTATTATTACATGTTATTATGCTATGTGAATATATATATTTACATCTAATTTACATAGTAGGTTCAAAGAGGGAGGAATTATTATTCTTATATTACAGATGTGAAAGCAGATCCAAAGAGATTGATTTCTTTGTCAAATTCACACCCCAATTAAATGGTAGAGCAAAAACTTGAACCCAGCTCTACTGAATACTCTCCAAAGCTCAAGTTTTTACATGTAAATTAATGTCTTAGTTTGTTCCTACTACTATAATAAAATATCTTAGACTGGGTAATTTATATACAACAGAAATTTATTGCTTACGTTTCTGAGGCAGGGAAGTCCAAGATCAAGACCCAACAGATTCAGTGTCTTGTGAGGGCCCACTCCTCATAGATTTTTGCCTTCTGTGTCCTCATGTGGTGAAGCAGCAAAGAAGCTCCCTCACACCTCTTTTATAAAGCTGCTAATCCCATTCATGAGGGCATTGCCCTTCTGATCTACTCTCCTCCTAATGGCTCCATCTCTTAATCATTTTGCATTTGGCAGTAGGTTTCAACATATCAATTTTGAGGGTATACAAATATCTAGACCACAGCAGTGAGTCTTTACAAAATGTCACCATATCAACAAGGTTCCATTCGAGCCACTATTTTAAGCTCTATCAACAGAAGATCTGAGATTGTGGAAACAGAAATTTAAAGGGGAAATATTCCACCTGCCAGTAATCTCTGAAAAGAGGAGACTACATGGAGTCTGTATATATTTGAAAGCACAAAGAAAAAAAAAGCCAGTATGTCTCTTGGAAGTCATTTTTTTTTCTTTGAAACAATATGTATTTACAATTTCCTGAGGCTTTACATCAGAACAAGGCACTGGCTTTCTTACTCTATGGTTTGCAATTATGGGAAATAATGCTTCCACTACATAACATGCTGCCTGTTTCCTCTTAGCCAACTTGGTGACAATGGCCGTCTCCACAGGTTACACATCATAGGAGCATATATCAACAGTAGTTGGCTGGCTTACCAGATTTCTCTAACTTGTGTCATTTTAGAAAAGAAAAATGATTGCTAATAAGTTTGTACAGCTCAACAACACTGAGCAAAGCAAAATTTTAATCACGTGAAATCAGGAAAGCACTTACAAGTTATCAAAATGCCTTAAATTTCTTCAATAATTTGCTTTAAAAGCTTTTATCCCTTCATCCAGCTTTCAAGCTCATGAAAGCCCTAAGCATGTATTTTCATGAACATACAGGAAAGAGAATTCTCTCTCCAACCTCTCCTATATTACTTTCTGCATTTGAGCTCACTTACTGACTTGAGAAAAGTAGTATTTTTAGAAAGTAGTTCTCAACAGGATTTGAGAATAAGAGTCAGATACAAAAGCATCATTTCCACATTACCTCTGCCTGCTAACTTCACTCAGTCCTCATTTTCAATAATCCAAGCTCTGGTTAAGGATGACTGTTTTGATTATTTGAGGATATAAGAATTGGGAATTGTGAACAATCAAGTTTTTATGGAAATATGTTCAAATATAGTCTTTTAAAAAGAATCAAATAATCCAGGGGATACACTTTAGAATGAACTTAGCTGAGTAACTTGGAAAGAACATAGAAAGTTCTACCGTATGAAATACATACAGTGCATATTCCCACTCTAAATCCTTATATTTTGTTGACCCATTGATTTTGGACTCGGTCACATGACTTGTGTTGATAACCAGAACCTGAGCAGAGGTGACCATTTGCCAATTCAGAGTAAAGGCTTCTTTAGTAGGTATAAAACTCTTCTTGTCTTTTGCTTCTTCGTGGAAAGAACATGCCCCAGTGGCCAATGGTCCCAAAATGAAAACACAGGCGCAACAACCTGAATTTATGCAGGAAAGTAAATGTTTACCATTATAAGTCTCTGAAATTTTGTTGTTAGTTAGTGCTTTCTAGTATATAACCTGGCTAATACACACTGGGTTTCAAAAATTATTTTACATAGCTGTTTCCCTCATTCTGCCCAGTGCTGCATTCATTATTGTAGGTAAAGAAACAGCAGTTAAGCATGCAAGTTCTGAAATAAAATGGACCTTCAGTAAATTAACTTCTACAAGCTTATTCAATTGTAAAACTGACATAATAATATTATCTATCTCATATTGTTATTGTTAGTGCCAAGTAAGATAACAGACTTAAAATTCTTAGTACAGTGTTTGATATACAGTAAAGATTCACTAAACATTAGCTATGGTGTTGTTGTTTTTTCATTACTTATGTCTTAATTCCTGACACAGCATCATGGCACACACTGCTCTTAAAGGTCTAAGTAGGATATGAGACATAAAAGAGGGAGGAAGAAAGGAATGCTCTTCCAACGGCCAGTCCTCCATAATAGTGTCATGAAAATGGACCTCTATATTTCATTCAAGATTTTTCATAAAACATGCAACAGCAAAGATGGAATCACAATCAATTCATGTTTTAAAAATGTGATGAGAATGGCTTTTACATGTGGCCGAATCTGATATTTACAGTGAAATTATTTTCAGTCCTTTTGATGGAAATGTCTCTAATTTATATGCTAAACCTTGCTTGTTCAGTGTATGGACTTTTTGGAAACCTAATCATCTTCGATGACTCCATGTCTTAGTTTCTTATTAATTTTTAGTGATTATAATATTTTGTATTTTCAATATAGAGTGTCAGTACTGATTCTAGAGAAAACATTATGGCTTCTACGTCTAAATCAAGTCATATACAATCTTTTCCATTGTTTAGCTTACATATCAGAGCAGGATGTATCGATGCTAGGCTTGTGCTACAGTGCTACATAACCATTATTCTACCCAGATAAATCAATCAAAGGAAGCAGCAGTTTTCCTTGGGGTTTGTTTATATTCTCAATAAAATTGTACTTTATTCATCAGTACTCTTTGATGATATAGCATTATTCAAAACATCTTCTCTTAATCCAGAATTAGTAACAACTTCAACCTCTTTGTCAGGTTCAACTCAGTCTCTCACTGCATAAGCTTCTAATTACCGCAAGCGAACAAATGTACATCTTATCGTGAATGCCACAGCACTCTCTTTGATGGGTAAATAACACCAAATTGTAAAAGCTTAAGATATTTCTTCTAAAGACAATCCAAATTATGATTTTGATTCATAACTCATTAATTCAATCAAACTTTACTGGGAACACACAATGTATGGTTTTTGACACTGGAGAGAGAGAAGTAAGCCAGACAGAAAAGGTCTCTATTCTCACAGAGCTTGAGGTGAAACAGACAATGTTCAAGTAAATAAATGAGCAAGTGTAGTGTAATGCAGAGACTTACGATAGAATGACGTGAGGGAGAATGGCTAGATTAGATTGTATGGTCAGGAAGGACCTGTCTATCAGGAGATGACATTAAAGCTGAGCTCTGAATGACAAGCAGCAGCTAGCCAATGAGAACATAGAACTTTGCAACTCCTGATTTAAATGGCAATATGAGCCTTTGATTCACCTTGACAATTCTCATTAAAAGCATTTAATTGATTTCTCATTTATTTTCAGAGACTTTCAGCTGTCAGACTTTGGGATGTTGAACTATCAAGATTTTCTTGAAATATATTTCAAATACGTATGTTGAGTTCTCTCAACCTTGAAAAATTGATAAATATCTTAACACCCAGGAATAAAGCTAATTATCTGCCTTTAACTTTCTGCAGGATGGAGAAAACGATAAATTTTACATTATGTCTGTTTATTAATAACTACCTGTTCTTTATTTAAATCTCTGTATTTGGATCTTGGATTAAAATCATCTAAAACTCCTTCTGTCTTCAGGCTGGAATCTGGTCCCCAGATGATACGTGATTACTTTTAAAGACAACTTCTTTATTAGCTGTCTTTAGAATCTGAAATGATTACCTTATGTGTAAACAGCATTTTCTCCGAAGAGCTTAGTCGTCCCTTTAGTCTTTTATTTTTAATTACTTTAAATCCACATAATCCTCAACACATTTTAATGATGTAAAGGGAAGACAATCTTATCCCTACTGTGCTAATGCGTAAACTGAGGCACTAGGCAATTAAGTTACTTATTCTGATTACTCTATCTCCTGCATTTTCACGGTCACAAAGTGTCTGGTAAAAAGTAAGCACCTAGCCAGGTATCCCTCTGATGACAATATATTTGAGAAACTTACAAATGTTTATTTAAATAATACAATCATCCATATTTTATAAAACGCTTTAATTTTTAATTCAGTGATTCCATGAAATTTGTTAATATTTCACTCACCCATTGAACAAGCATTTACTATGTACCTTCTATTATTTGCACATTGTGCTAGGTACTGAGGATACAAATGTGAATCAAATGTGTTCTCTTCTGGCAATCAAGTCACTGATTTTTTTAATGTAATATGTTATACAATGTAAAACATGATCACACTTGTGAATAACTATCTGTTTGCTACAGATTAACCTTAAATCTGAGAACATGATGGTTGTTCAATCAATACTTGATGACTGACAATATTTTGTTATGTAGATATAATTTAAGTAGCAGAACCATAAATAAGACAGAGCTTTATGTAGAGAAAAGCACTGTTCTGTCGTTGTAGTACAGATAACCAAATTTCATATTTCTTAAATATCTTAAAAACTCTCATACGAATCCTTTCCATTCCTTCTGCTATGGCACTGATTCAGAAATTTAGAGCCTCCTGCCTGGATTATCACAAAATCTCCTAAATCTCCCCTATTGCATAAATCAAAATCATCTTCCATTTTTAAAGGTTTATCTTCTTATGCCATCTTTGTGAATACCCAATCTTCAGTGATTTTTTTCCTACTAATAAAATTCAAACTTCTTATAATCCCATAGAAGTTCCTCCATGAATTAATCATTGCCTACATCCCATTAATACCCCACAACTCAGTCAAGCTGTTATAGTTTCCATAACACTCATTTTGTTTCATGGCTTCATACCCTTCCCACTTGCTCACTGTCCTTAGAATGCCTTCCTCTTCAACCTGAATGGTACACATTTATTCATATCAAGATGACACTCAATAAAGCTTTTTCTGAATCCCACTTCCCCATTCAAGCAAAACTTTATTTCCTACTCAATGTTCCTTATAACAGTTAATATCAACTTAAGTTGTAATGCCCAGACTCTAACATACTTTTAGAAACATATATGCATACAGGAGTATCTATTCCTGGTTGAATATAATTTGCTAAGGTTTACAGTCTTAACTGTTTATTCCAAATAGGTAATTTGGCACTAAATGAAAATATATTGAGTGACTATTTGAAAGACAGTATAGAGGTCCTGTAGGAAACAAAAATATATGTAAAATAGGATGGCTGCCTTTTCCCCAGCTCTCCAGATGTTGGTTCACCCAATAGCTTCTCTGCAGCATTAGCACCACTCAGCTTCCAGAATAATGATGGGTTACCACAGAACTTGTACTTTATGTTTAAGATCCTGCTTCTACTGATAACAACAAAAAAACTTGAGCAAATTACTGATCTCTAACCCCAGTTTTCTTATCTATAAAATTGAGATAATAACAATACACATCTCGGAAAGTGCTGTAAGGATTAAATGAGAATACAAACACAGGGCTTATAAGAAAGTATGGCGTACGGTAATGCGCAGGAAAGAGAGAGATTGACAGTTAAGAGTCTCTCAGATGCAACTGATTACTCAATGTAAGCCAACAGAAGCCAAAAGGAGAGTGATTCACCAGCTCCCATAACTAGGAAGTATAAGGCGTCTAATAGGCTGCCATAATTTCTTAATTCTCTTTCACTTTAAGACTCGATCTACCCATCTCCCTCTCTCTACCTATTCCCCTTTCATCCTTCCCTTATACATAAATATATTTTCCTAATATTCCTATGTACATTTTTTCCAATTGTCTTCCACTGTGTATCACCTTCCTCAGTCCGGGAGCTCTCAGCTTACACATCATTCAATCTTAGCGAAACAAGAGGCAAGAAACATTTTCTTCCTTCATCTCAGTATATACAGTCTCTGGGAAGGCCTCTGACTGGTCAGCTCTGAAGCAATTATTGCAGATGGGAGGAGAAGTAACTACAACTTATTCAACCTAGGTCACATGTTTACTCCTGAGTTCTGGAGGCTGATGTCTGTTACCAGAACGGGAAAGGAGGTATATTGGACAGATGTAAATAGTATTTATTATTTTATTCTTCTTAATAATATCTCCATTTCCCATTTGGTCTTAGTTAAATTAAGCTTGTTTCAATGATTCATTTTAATTGACTACTCCCTAAAGAATTGGTGTATAGCATTAACCGTTAACACGAGACTGCACTTAATACTACTACTACCATAACCCTGACCAACAACACAATGTCTTCACACTCTACCTGACTACCTATGTTAGTCAATGAGATTTAGTTTGTCATTCTGATTGTTCTGTAATGTCTTCACTCATGGTTCCTGTTTCAGTGGTATCTAAAACTTTTTTTATTCAGATGCAGACCCAAAATACTGGGATTTGAGTATAGCTGAGTCTTTGCTAGGATGATCTTAGAAAGCTTAGAATAAAATAAAGCAAGACAATGAATGCAAGTCAGCCAACATGATAGGCATCAAAGAACAGGTTATATCTGCAGACATCAGGACTCAAGTCCACTGGGCACATCTGGGAAATGGTCTACCACTCTTCCCAGAGTTGTTGTTTCCGAAGAATAGAAAATCAGGGAATATTTATCCTCCAGCATTCATTTGGCAGTGGTTGAGGGCAGCTCTAGGGTATGTCTGTCCCCAAGCATTTCCTCACACCCACCCTCCATGAGGGTTGAAAGAAAGCCCTTCAAAAGCCAAAGTCACAGAAGCTTGCAGGAGGACAGCAACATAAGGAAATTGAGTACCTAGCAGACATGGGCTGAACCACACAAGTGGTCTCCACATGCTTTGCTCTGTCCAAGCACTCTTTCATCATGAACATCTGTCTCTGTTTCCAGTGATGTTCAAACTTCCTTAGTAGTCATTGTCCATTGCATTGTCTTTCTTTCAGAGGTCAGTACCTTAGACTTAACTACAAATAGCTATTAATTCTTGGATTTTTTTAGTTTTGGTCACGCAGCTGAATTTATGCTATGTGCTCCTACAATAATGAAGGCATCAGGACCAGAAAATCAAACACTGCCTGTTCTCACTTACAAATGGAAGCTAAATAATGAGAACACATGGACACATAGAAGGTAACAAAATACACTGGGGCCTATCAGAGGTTGGAGGGGATGAGGAAAAATAACGAATGGGTACTAGGCTTAATACCTGGGTGAGGAAATAATCTGTACAAAAACGACCCATTTCACAAGTTTACCTACGAAACAACCTGCACGTGTACCCCAGAACTTAAAATAAAACTTAAAATAAAAACCTGAGATATTTTTGGAATATATATTTATTACTTTTTTAAAAAAAGTAATAAACATATTCATGTTAAAATTGAAAAAATATATATAATGAGGGCATCTATCTATTCCTGTTGGCTTCACTGTGCCATTTATACACCCTTGAACTGTCTATTTTATCTGACACTGTGTCTCCCAAAAATGCACTTCTTGTTGTTAGGGAGGTCACTGGCTACAAGAGAATATGAGTAAACAAATTATTTTATGTTCCTACTTAGATATCTCTTCTATAAAGAAGTCTTTCATAACAACCCGAGTCATGTTGAGGTAGCACTCCTAAGTTATGGAAATACTTGCATGTTTCTGTTCAAAGTATCCATTGCCCTGAATTTTATTTTTTAATATATTTTTAATAACAGCTCTACTCAGATACAATCTGCAAGCCATAAACTTCACAATTTTGTGTACAATTCAGGAGTCTTTGTTTAGTATATTCACAGAATTCTGCATCCATTGCCACAATCTAATTCCAGAATGTTTTCATCATCCCAAAAGAAACTCCATACTCAATAACAATCTCTTTCCATTTCCCTTGCCACCCATTAGACACTCCTTGCACCTCTTATCTACTGTCTTTTCCTATGAATTTGCCTATTCCAAACATTTCATATAAATGAAGTCATATAAGAAATGCCATTTATGTCTGGTTTCTTTCACTTAACATGTTTGCAAGGTTCATCTATATTGTGGCTTATATTATTACTGCATTTCTTTCTATTACTGAATAATATTCAATTATATAAATGGCCCATATTTTATTTATCTACTTATAGGTGGATGAACATTTTGTTGTTTCTACATTTGAAGTATTATGAATAATGCTGTCATGAACAGTCATATACAAATTTTGTGTAAAACTATATTTTCAAACCTCTTGGAGATATATATATATATATATATATACACACACACAAATTGGTGGCTCATAAGTAATTTTATGATTAACATTTTGAAAAACCACTGTTTTCCAAAATGGCCAAAACATTTTATATTTCTACCAACAATGTATGAGGGTATCAATTTCTAACATCCTTGTCAACATTGCTATTGTTCATCATTTTCATTACAGTCATCCTAGTGCGTGAATTGCATGTCCTTAACGAACAATAATGTTGGATATCTTTCCATATGCCTATTAACAATCTGTGTATCTTCCTTGAAGAAGATATTCAAATTCTTTGGCCATTTTTTAATTGAGTAATTTATCTTTTTCTTGTTGAGTTTTAAAGTTCTTTATATTTTCTACATGTGAGTCCCTCATCAGTTAATGATTTTCAAATATTTGCTCCCATTTTTGAAGTTGTCCTTTCACTCGCTTGATGTTGTCCTTTGAAGCACAAATGGTTCAATTCTAATGAAGTCCAATTTATCTATATATATTAGGTTTCTATTGTTGCTGTAATAAATTACCACAAACCTAATGGCTAAAACTAATACAGAATTATCATATTACAGTTCTAGGCAAAATGGATCTCACTCAAATTTGGCAGGACTGCATGACTTCTGGAGGCTCTAGGAAAGTATCTGTTTCCTTGTCCATTCAGCTCTAGAGGCTGCATGTATTGGCTTTTGGCCCTGCATCATTCCACCCTCTGGTTCCATCTTTACATTTCCTCCTCTGATTACAACCCTCCTGCCTTGTTTTTTCTCTTGTAATCTTGAGATTACATTGGGCTCACCTAGATAATCAAGGATTATCTCCCCATGTTGAGATCCCTAACTTAATCACATCCACAAAGTTCCTTTTATCATGTAAGATAATTGCAGGCTTTGAAGATTCAAATGTGGACATCTTTGTGGGGCAGTTATTTTAACAATCACACTCTATTTTTTCTTTTGTCACTTATGCTTTTGATGTCGTTTCTAAGAAATCATTGCCTAACCTAAACTCATGAAGATTTAGGCCTACATTTTCTTCTAAAAGTTGTATACTTTTAGTTCTTACATTTAGGTCTATAATTCATTTGCCATTAATTTCTGTATATGGTGTAAAGGACAAGTCCAATGTCATTCTTTTGCATGTGCACATCCATTTGTCCCAGTACCATTATTAGTTCAGAAGACTGCTTTTCTCATAGAATTGTCTTAGCACCCTTATGAAAAATCAACTTACCAAAAATATATGAGTTTATTGCCAGACTCTAATCCATTGATCTATGCTATATATCATATCACATTTTCTTGATTACTGCAGTTTTGTAGTAAGTTTTTATATCAGGTCACATGAATCCTCCAAATTTGTTAGTCTTTTTCAACACTGTTTTAGCTATTCTGTGTCCTTCAAATTTTCATTTGAGTTTTTGAATTAGCTTGTTAATTTCTGCAAAATAGGCAGAGGGGGTTTTGATGTAGATTGTATGGAAGCTATAGATTAATTTGAGAATTACTGTCATCTTAATAAGAGTAAGTCTTCCAATCCACGAACACGAGATATTTTTCTATGTATTTAGGTATTCTTTAACTTCTTTCAATAATGTTTTGTAGTTTTCAGTGTACAAATCTTGCACTTTTGTGAGATTTACTCTTAAGTACTTTATTCTTTTTTCATGGTGTT
Organism: Gorilla gorilla gorilla; assembly: GCF_029281585.2. Lineage (NCBI taxonomy): Eukaryota > Metazoa > Chordata > Mammalia > Primates > Hominidae > Gorilla > Gorilla gorilla. The sequence goes on from NC_073239.2 coordinate 64,545,351, forward strand.
ATAAATGCAATTGCTTTCTTAATACCATTTTTGGATTGTTCATTTGCCAGTGTATAAAAACATGAGTGATTTTTGTGTATTGATCTTGTACCCTACAAACTTAATGAACTAGTTTATTAGTTCTAATTTTGTGTGTGTGTATTTGTGTGTGTGTGTATTCCTTACGGTTTTCTATAAACAAAAGCATGTTGTCTATTTACAGAGATAGCTTTACTTCTTCCTTTCCAATCTAGATACCATTTCTTTCTTTCTTTTATTTGCTTAACTGCTCTAGCCACACCCTACAGTATAATGTTAACCAGAAGTAGTAGGAGCAGATATCACTTTTTATTTTAATTGTAAAAAGCAAAACATAAAAAATGCCAAAAGAAAGATGCAATTAGACATTTCAGGAGATGTAGTTATCACTTATTAGTAGAAATAAAAGACCATGGCCTTGATCCCTAAGGATGAGTTGGAATTTGACAAAGTAAGATGCATTCTAGGCAGAGGGAAAGGTGTAAAAAAATACATTTAGAAAGAAAATATAGGGCATGATTATGAATACTAGGTACAATTTTTACAGATCAGAAAAATTGGAGGTCTGTCTTCATTTTATTAAATTTAATTATTAAAATACTGAGAATATAATATAGATTGTTTAAGTCAAGATATCTGATAGCACTACAGGGTAACTACAGTCAACAATAATTTATTGTACATTTTAAAATAACTAAAAGATTATAATTGGATTGTTTGTAACAAAAACAAAGGATAAATGCTTGAGATGATGGCTGATGTGATTATTGTACATTGTATGCCTGTATTGAAATATCTCATGTACCCCATAAATATACATGCCTACTATGTAACCACAAAAATTTTTCTGAATAGAATAAAATAAAGAAAATTTCATAAGCAGTATTTCAGGAGAATTATATTAGCATTGCATTAAACAATATTTTCCAGTATGTTCACTGATCAACCACAGTCAGAAGGATAATTTTCCATTGACTTCACAAAGTAACATTTTCTAAATTTGATGACTAATCAACAAATAATGATGAATTGTTAAAAAAAAAAAAAAGTCAATTTAACCCAATTACAGCCTAACTCTGGAACAGGACAGGACATTTCACCTTTAAACTGGCAATGAACAGAACTTTGATAAGTCAAAAGAAATGATTCTAGTCTATGGAATCTTATAACATTTTAGTACCAGCTTTACAAAGGAGAATTTCTCTCTCTGCTCATCCTTATGGCAAAAGAAAACCGCTAATGTCTGATGTGAAAATTCAGGTTTAAATTCTGGGATTGTACATCTCCCATTCATGCTCTCACACTTATTTGTTAAAGTTTGGCAGAAATTCAAACAAGCTGAAAAGCTCACTGCCATGCAAAGGCAGCAGTTTAGTTAAGACAGCATGACATTTATAGCTGAATTCTACCAGAGGTACAAAGAGGAGCTGGTACCATTTCTTCTGAAACCATTCCAAACAATTTAAATGGAGTGACTTCTTCCTAACTCATTTTATGAAGCCAAAAACATACTGATACCCAAACCTGGCAGAGATACAACAAAAAAAGAAAACTTCAAGCCAATATCCCTGATAAACATCGATGTGAAAATCCCCAATAAAGTACTGGCAAACCGAATCCAGCAGCACATCAAAAAGCTTCTACCATGATCAAGTCGGCTTCATCTCCAGGTGCAAGTCTTGTTCAAAATATGCAAATCAATAAACATAATTCATCACATAAACAAAACTAAAGACAATATCTCAATAGACTCAGAAAGAGCCTTCAATAAAATTCAACATCCCTTCATGTTAAAAATTCTCAATAAACTAGGCATTGATGTAACATATGTCAAAATAATAAGAGCCATATATGACAAACCCTCAGCCAATATCATATTGAATGGGCAAAAGCTAGAAGCATTCCTTTTGAAAACCGGCACAAGACAAAGATGCCCTCTCTCACTCCTATTCAACATAGTATTGGAAATTCTGGCCAGGGCAATCAGGCAATAGAAAGAAAGAAAGTGTATTCGAATAGAAAGAGAAAGTTGAAGTGCGCCCATAATCCTAGTCCAAAAGCTTCTTAAGCTGATAAGCAACTTCAACAAAATCTAAGGATAAAAAATCGATGTGCAAAAATCACAAGTATTCCTATAAACCAACAACAGACAAGCAGAGAGCCAAATCATGAATGAACTCCCATTCATTATTGCCGCAAAGAGAATAAAATACCTAGGAATACAACAAACAATGGAAGTGAAGAACCTCTTCAAGGACAACTACAAACCACTGCTCAAGGAAATCAAAGAGCACACAAACAAATGGAAAAACATTCCACGCTCATGGATAGGAAGAATCAATATCATGAAAATGGCCATATTTCCCAAAGCAATTTATACATTCGATGCTATTCCCATTAAACTACCATTGCCATTCTTTACAGAATAAAAAAAAACTTTAAAATTCATACAGAACCAAAAAAGAGCCTGTATAGCCAAGACAATCCTAAGCAAAAAGAACAAAGCTGGAGGCATCCTGTTACCTGACTTCAAACTATACCACAAGGCTACAGTAACCAAAAAAGCATGGTATTGGTATGAAAACAGACACACCAATGGGATGGAATAGAGATCTCAGAAATAAGACTATACATCTACAACAATCTGATCTTCGACAAACCTGACAAAAACAAGCAATGGGGGAAAGGATTCCCTATTTAATAAATGGTGCTGGGAAAACTGGCTAGCCATATGCAGAAAATTGAAACTGAACCCTTTCCTTATACCTTATACAAAAATTAACTCAAGATGGATTAAAAACTTAAATGTAAAACCGAAAGCTATAAAAACCCTGGAAAAATAATCTAGGCAATACCATTTGGGACATAGGCATGGGCAAAGATTTCATGACGAAAATGTCAAAAGTAATTGCAACAAAAGCAAAAACTGGCAAATGATATCTAATTAAACTAAAGAACTTCTGCACAGCAAAAGTAACTCTCACTGGAGTGAACAGACAATCTATACAGTGGAAGAAAATTTTTGCAACCTATCCATCTGACAAAGGGCTCATATCCTGAATCTACAAGGAACTCAAAGAAATTTACAAGAAAAAAAATCCATTAAAAGTGGGCAAAGGATATGAACAGACACTTCTCAAAAGAAGACATTTACAGAGCCAACAAACATATGAATAAAAGATCAACGTCACTAATTATTTGAGAAATGCAAATCAGAACCTCAGTGAGATACCATTTCACGCCAGTCTGAATGGCAATTACTAAAAAGTCAAGAAACAACAGATGCTGGCAAGGCTGTGGAGAAACAGGAATGCTTTTACACTGTTGGTGGGAATGCAAATTAGTTCAAACATTGTAGAAGACAGTGTGGCAATTCCTCAAAGACCTAGAACCAGAAATACCATTTGACCCATCAATCCCATTACTGGGTGTATACCCAAAGGAATGTATCATTCTATTATAAAGATACATGCATGCGTTTGTTCACTGCCACGCTATTCACATTAACAAGGACATGGAATGAAACTAAATGTCCATCAATGATAGACTGGATAAAGAAAATGTGGTACATAGACACCATGGAATACTATGCAGCCAGAAAAGGAACGAGACCATGTCCTTTGCAGGGACATGGATGGAGCTGGAAGTCATTATTCTCAGCCAACTACCACAGGAACAGAAAATCAAACACCATATGTTCTCACTTATAAGTGTGAACTGAACAATGAGAACACATGACACAGGGAGGGGAACAACACACACTAGGGCCTGTTGGGGGATGGGGGAGGGAGAGCATCAGGATAAATAGCTAATGGATGCAGGCCTTAATACCTAGGTGAAGGGATGATCTGTGCAGCAAACCACCATGGCACACGTTCACCTATCTCACAAACCTGCACATCCTGCACATGTATCCCGTAATTTAAAATAAAATAAAATAACATAAAATACTTGTTAAAAACAAAACTTTGCCTATTTGTGAGGTTAGTTACTGCAAATATTTCTGCAGAGAGATTTGTCTCAGTGACTTTCACATTTTAAATATTTAAAATATAACTGAATGACTAGCAAAACTGTAGCAGTGCTAGGACTTTTCAGGATAAAACTTACAATTTTTTCAAAATAAATCAATCAGCGCACTTTTCTCCCTCAGAAAAGAAATTAGATTCAGCATAGAGTGAAGCAATAGTCCTCGTACAAAGTATAATTAATTCCTAAATTAAGGCTTGCTCCCTTTAAAGAATTTCTGATTTTGTGTAGGACAAACATTAGAGTAGGTGGTCATACTGTTAAAGACCCAGTTTGTTAGAACATGGTGAGGAGATGGAGATGAATATTTTCCTCTATTTTAACATATTTTCTCCCATACATTTATAATAGCTACTGCTGGTGATAACTAATCCTATTGTGATTTTCATCATTAAGTGTTAGCATAATGTCTTGAGAGCATGTGCATAAATTCAACAGTCCCATGAAAGCAAAGCTTCATGTACAGATTTCTCTGAAGGACCCACAGAGTTGTTTTCATTGGAAAGGTATAATAAATTAATAGACAAATTAAGTTTCAGTTTGAGCAAAAGAGGACTCTTTCATCTTATCAAATACTCTAGGTCCAGTGCTCCTCAAAAGTTAGAGGAGGAAATACTGCCCCCTAAGTGTTGCTGGTATTCTCAGAAGTCAGACACAATTGTGCTAGTTACTTAAAGACTCTTTAACCATGATTCTTCACCAGGTAGGTACTGTAGATTCAGAGCCATTCCCACTAGGCCTAGTTCCCACTGCGAGGTGCCATGCACCCTTTCATTTTTAAACCAATATGTATTGAGTGCCGACTGTGTAACCAGAACTGTGCTAGATGCTGGTGATCAAATGGAGCCAAAAAGCATCTTTGTTCTTAAGTTGCTCGTAGCACAATGGGTAAGAAAGACTGTATGGTGTAGATCACAAATTATCTATCATCTCCCTGATTTCCTCCATCTCCCTCAAACCTTTTGGCCTTTATTAGTACTTATTCTCCTCACCAGTGAATGCTTCCCCACTCCTCGTAATTAAAACCTTCCCCACTTTCAAGGTACAGCTAAACATTTTTTTCACAAATCCCAGACTGATATACATGTGCTTATCTAGAACAAAGCCTGTAACAAGTTACTCTCTCATCCCTGAAAGAGACTAACAAAAAGTTTGCATACTATAAAGGCCTGTTGTATTTGGACATGGCAAGTGACTAATGTAATAATTGGGGAGAGATTTTCAAGCCATTTTTCTTGCAGATCTATAGCATTAGAGAAAAAAAAGAAAAGAAAAACTGATATACTTTAAGAAATTAGTAATCCCAGCCCTTTGGGAGGCCAAGGCGGGAGGATTACCTGAGGTCAGGAGTTTGAGATCAGCCTGGCCAATTTGGTGAAACCCCTTCTCTACTAAAAATACAAAAATAGCTGGCCACGGTGGTGGGCGCCTGTAATCCCAGCTACTCGGGAGGCTGAGGCACGAGAATCGCTTGAACCTGGGAGGTGGAGGTTTCAGTGAGCCAAGATCACACCATCGCACTCCAGCCTAGGTGACGAGTGAAACTCCTTCTAAAAAAACCAAACAACAACAACAACAACAAAAAACAAAAAAACCCAGCAACCCATAAAAACTCATCCTACTATGTTTTTAGTTGAATCGAAGTGAAGGATTCACTGAAGGACATGACAGCATAATGAAGTGAGAGGCATGAATTATATTCTTTGAAGGAGCCACCCTCAGCCATGAATCTTAAATGTTTATTACCTGGAATGAGTCACCGGGAAAGTGCCCACTCTAGGCAAATGTCACTATATAGTGACATATAGTGATCTCTGCCTCATAACTCAATGTTCTTATATGATTAGGTAGTTTTCAAAGCCCCGAGTAAAGAAACAGACATCTGCATAAGGTATAATGCTTTTTCTATGGGAACAAGTCTGACTTTAATAAGATCCCCATAGGGAATGAAACAAGCCAAATATGAAAGGTTATATTCTATTTAATTACATTTTTATAAAATCATACAACACAGAAAACTAATCTATAATTCTGGAAAGCAGGTAAGTTGCTTCCTGAGGCCAGGGTGGGGAACCTGGCTGCAAAGGAAGGCTAGACCATTTGGGGACATAATGGAAGTATTCTATATTTTCACCGTGAGGGTAGTTACACAGATGTACACATTTGTCAAAACTCATGGGCCTACAAACTTAAAATAAGTGCATTTTATTGCATGCTAATTATATCTAAATGAAATTTAAAGTTAAATAAAAAGGAAGCCAAAACACATACAGTTTTGTTCTAGTAATTCTAGAGTCAAGAAGTAGGACTTTCATGAGAATTAACTAACTTTAAGCATTTGACTCACCCTAAGAACTGAAACCTGAAAACAGATAAAGATTTAGCTCTTCATCATCTTCAGAAAGCATTTCTGACTCATTCTGGAAAGTCCATTTTAGAGGCTTATTTCCATATTTATGTTTTTCTTTGATGTTTCATATATTCAGGGACCACAGTAAAATTATCATGCACGTGACGTTTGCTTTTGACCATTATCCAGCTTCACTTTCAGCATCACCTTCCCCACTCTGTCTCCTCCCAGGAAGCCCATTTTATCCTTGGCTGTCCTGAAGGACTCCTTGTGACATAAATAAACAGCAAGTGCCTAGAAATTGCACTTTTCTGTTTTCCTCCTATCCTCATACCCCTACCAAAAAATTACTACCAATATGATTAACAGCTAACACTACCTAAACATGTAACATCTCCCAGGCATTCTGCTAAGTGGAGTGGTTTATTTAATTTTTAAAATATCCTTGTGAGGTTAGTATTTTGTTATTCCCCTTTGTGCAGATGAAGAAACTAGTCCTGTAGAGGTTAGGAAGCTTTCCTAACTCCTAAAAATTAATAAGTCATGGAGTCTTGATTCAAGTCCAAATCAAGAGCCTGTATCCATAACTAATATATCCTGGTAGATAAGCCCATTCTGTAAGAGCCCTGCTCTGCCTTAATCAGTAGCTAAATAAAATCAAGGATTCATGCTAAGGTGTTAGTGACTCACTGTGTTACTACACTGAGACCATACATTCAAAATCCCATCAAAACCTTCTTACTATATAGATGACTGAGAGTTTCTGTGATAGAGGGGTATGTTCAAGCAGTTATGAGACACTTTCATTACACAACTCTGGTCATGAAAATTTCCCCTTAAAGGTTAAATTTTCTGGGTAATCGGTTTAAAAAATCTAAGAGAATCATTAAAATAAATTCAAGATTATTTATCACAGATTTATCAAGATTGGGTAATCAATAAATGATATATATAAAGTAATCTACCCAACTTTTAAACAAAATGAATATTTTAATTAAAGAAATTACTTTTTTTCTTCAGTAAAACTGAAGTCAATTGGGAAAAATATTATAGGTGACAATTTCCTGTATTTTTTTTCTTTCCAGCAAATTCACCAAAATTCTTTTTCAATAATGAACATAAGTTAATAATGTTGGTAAAATATTCCAACTATAATATGACTAGCCCCGGGGGTGTCATTGAATACATTAAGTCTTTTAACTTTGTATTTTTATATCTCAGAAATTGGAAAATGTAAAAAATAACTTTATAATATCTCCCTTTCTTTTATATTCATTGCTTATGAATATAAATATGACAAGTTTATAGACATTTGAATCACAATAGACCTTTGCCAAACACCTTTCTCCTAATTATTATAACAACTTTAAAATACTTTCACACATCTTTGGTTGGGTTTAGTAGTTGCTACTATGGCTTCCTTTAAAAAATATAGTCAATTATAGTTTATTTTGGAGAGAGTTAAATATATGGAAGATTCCTTAAACACACACAGAGACGCACACCACACACACACACACACACACACACAAAACACAGAGTCTGGACTTGCCACTTCTAGATACAATTATCCAAGAAAAAAATATTGATTGATTAAGACACTGAGCGTGCATATAAACCTTTACAAGTAAAGTGTCTATAAGACATAGTCATAAAGTGTGTTTTAGTATACATGCTGGAAAAACAAGCTGCCAAAACCATGCAAAAAGGCATTCAACATCATTATTGATTAAGGCAATGCAAACCAGAGCCACAAAGCTAGGACTTCACAAATTCACACCTATTATGAAGGTTATCATTTTAAAAAGAATAGAAAATAACAAATGTTGGTAAGGATATTGAAAAATTGCAATCCTTATGTATCGTTGGTGAAAACATAAAATATTACAGCTGCTGTGGAAAACAGTCTGGTGCTTCCTCAAAAGGTTAAACATAGAACTACTACATAGCCTGTCAATTCTACTCCCAGGTACATATTCAAAATAACTGAAAGCAGGAATCTGAACAAATATTTGTACGCTGGTGTTTGTAGCTGCATTATTCACAATAGCCAAATGTTGAAAACAACTCAAGTATCCATCCACAGATAAATGGATAAATAGAAAGTGATATATACATACAATCAAGTATTGTTCAGCCATAAAAAATTATGAAATTTTGATACATGTGACAACATGGATAGACCTTGAAAACATGTTTAGTGAATAATTCAGACACAAAAGTACAAATATTCTGTGACTTCACTCACATGAGGTATCTGGAATAGGCAGATTCACAGAGACAGAAAGTAGAATAGAGATAACCAAAGGCTAGGAGGAAAAAGGGAAGGGGAAGTTATTGTTTAATGGGTACAGTTTATGTTAGAGATAATTTCTGAAAAGATTTGGGTATAGATAGTGGTGATGGTTGCACAACACTGTGAGTGTATTTAATGCCACTGAATCTGTATACTGACAAAGAATTAAAATGATAAACAGTATGTTCTATGTATTTCAAGCTACAACTGTCTCTACACTCTTCCCCACCTAAATAAGGTTCAAAGACTTTCTCCACAGAAACAATAATTAGGAGAACTAACTGATATGAGATACATTGTAAGGAAGTGTTATTTTAAAAATCTAGACACAATACCTAGTGAATATATACCTAGTTTAGTAGAAAGTATCTGAGTTCAAATTACGAATCTCGTGTGCTACAACCACCATATGTCATTCTCTATTTGTTTCCCATCAGTTTATTTCATCTCCTAAACTAGATACTAAGACCATTTGGGAAGACATTATGCCTGTCCTCTTCTAGTATGCCTCAAAATATCATTATGCACAAAGAAGATATTCTGTAATTGAGTCAATGATTTTAACTTAAAACGAATCTGTTAAGCCATTCCATCTAAAACATAACTAGATAGAAAATCTGCTATCAGGAAAGAACGAAGTCAGTAGGAAACTAAGACAAATGCTGTTTTTTTTTTGCATTTTATTCAAATGGCAGCAAATCAAATTAAGATAATTACTGATGTATACTTAGGCACAAAAGGAAAAGGCAATATATGGAACTCAAAGCACTTACACACAGCTATTTACTGCATTCAATATTTTATTTATTCCAAGAAGTAGTAGAAAGTAGCACTTGCTTAGAATAAGGAGTCATGAGATTTTCATTTGACCCCACCAATGAATTTGATCCCATACCAAACAATAGGCCTTAAAAAAGTTACTGACTTTGCCTCCATTTCCCCATTTGACAACATTTCCTGCATACATTTTGCGAGTTTCTGGTCTAAAATTATACTAATGTAGAACTAGAATAGATTTTTAAAAATAAGTGTGTCCCCATCTCTTCCTTTCACAGATAAATAAGGACAAGAGCGTGTAAATTACATTCTCAAGGTTGCTCTGCTGGTCAGTGAGTGGGTCAGTGCTAGAGCCAGGGCTCGGAATCAAGTCTACTGATGGATTATTCTGTGTCATCGTCCCTTCAACTCTGTGTTTTAAAATGAAGAAGATTTCTTTTTGGAATGTATAAAATATATACAAATTAAAGATTTAATATATTTATATAGACAACCTACTGCATATTTCATATATCCTCAATAATGTCACTCCACAGAGCCAAAATAAGATCTTATTTGGTTGTTAGTTTACACTATACAGAATAAAGAAGTGTAATTCAAATTTTCAAGGAAATGTGACATACATGACTTATAGCCATATAGACAACATGGTTACATTGAATTTTCTCTTCTATAATATTGCATATGGGCCAGGCACGGTGGCTCATGCTTCTAATCACAGCACTTTGGGAGGCTGAGGTAGGTGGATTGCTTGAGCTCAGGAGTTTGAGACTAGCCTCGCCAACATGGTGAAACCCTGTCTGCACTAAAAATACAAAAAAGCAGCTTTTTGTATTTTTTCGTATTTTGTATTTTTTGGGGATTGCAGGTGGTGGCGTCCACCTGCAATCCCAGCTACTAGAGAGGCTGAGGCATGAGAAACACCTGAATCCGGGAGACAGAGTTTGCAGTCAGCGGCAATCACGCCACCACACTCCAGCTCGGATGACAGAGCAAGATATTGTCTCAAAAAAAATTTTAAAAATATCATATAAAAAATTTTAAAAATATCATATATGGTCGTCCCAGGAAAATAGTTTAATACTTAACCTAATTCTTATTGAATGAATGTCTACATGTTTCCTTTTAAAGGTAGTAAGAATTGTGTCCAAACTTTTTCCAGGACTCTCTGTAGTCTTGATTTATTGGAGTTCTATGCTGTTGAGATAAAAGGAATGCATCTAAACCCACAGGTGAGGATGCTTATGTTTCACAACTCCAACCTCAGTCATCCTTGTCCTGGTAAACTACACGAGTTGTGTCTCTTCTCATCGGATCATAAAAAAAAAAAAAAAAAAAAAAAGTAGGGAAGAGTGCACTGCACTTCAATTATCAATCCATCCCTACTGCCAAAAGGCAGCTTTCAACTGTCTGTCTGATCACTCAGAAGTCATCTCCAAGTAATGAAAAAAGTAATGTTAGCCAGTAGTTTTCCCATGACTTAATGAGCAACTTTAACAAGAATTTTAAATTTAGTGATACCAAAATTGTATGCTGTTAATATAGCACTTTCTTACAACATACAGAGATATGTGGTACAAAATATCTACTGTTTATAAGACTGTATAGCTATCTAGAGTAACAGTATAAGTATGTTTTCAGAAGTTTTTTAGAGTACAGGCTGACAAAATATTTTATATGAAGTCAAACAGAAATCCTAAGCATCTTAATTTAACAAATATTTTTGAGCACTGACTATGTTGTATATTGGCAACCTCCTTTTGCTCTGTCGAATAAATACTAGTCAGTGCCACCAGCTAAATAGAGATGAGGAGTGAGATAGGAGGCATGAAGAAAGTAGTGAAGGTCTCTAATATTTAAAAAGAACAATGAAGAGAGGCTGTTTGGAACAGCTGTGGTTATAGGGCAAGATCAAGGACTCCTTTGAGGTGACAGGCCATGAAGTGAATACTTTTGTGACTTTCTTCACCAGTCTCTACATCCTAGGTTTAGAAGCAAATTTAAAAAAAAAAATCTGTATTGATCAAAGGCAGTTATCTTTCTGGAAGATGACAAAGGATTAAAAAGAAATAGTTTAAGGTATGACCCTTAGAAACTATAAAGGATGCTTACATATAAAGCTATTTTCTATTACTAGTGTAGGATAAAACAGCTCTATTCATTTCCTTTTCCATCATTCAACAGTGAAATGAAATGGTTTTATTTAAAACATTTCTTATTTTAAATAAGAAAGACAATAGCATGTCAGAGTTATATACATAGTTGAGATAAAACTAAAATTTTGTTCCTAAAAAATGTGGGTAAAAGATTTTTTCATTCCCATTTCAGTGGCATCTGAGACAAGGTCAAAGGGTCATGTTTTAGCTACATCAGTGAATAGTGTTTAGATCTGTTAGCCCAGTGCATATGAAAGCGAGTCTGTGTATGTACGGGCCTATGCTAAAAGACATTCTTTAATGAAAGTTGAACTTGATTTAACTACAAGGAAATCTATTGAATCCATAAAAGTACAAAAATTATATTCTCTCCCCCAGCTTCGGAGTTTTGATTTAGGCTTATTTTCCTGGAGTCGCTATGCACTGTTTTATGTATGGCTACTATAGGAAATTTACTCATTCAGAAACAATGATACATTTATGATGCAGAATAAATGATACAATCTACGTTACATTATTAACCTAAGAAAGCTCCTCTCAGGACTGAAAACTTGTGACTATTTTGAATGCTAACAAACTATTTTTTTAAAGTAAGTGACACATATTTTGCTTCCATCTTCTACCAGCAATGTAATGTTTCTATGAAATGACCATGTTAAACAACCAATCGACAGACCCAATCACAAAAGTGCCCTATGAGTGCCAGTCATTCTAAAATCCAAAAACACGGGTAAGACCTAGAGTCCCAGCATGGAGTGAGTGCACTAAAAGCACTAATTAATGCCTGCTTCCAGATCATGGTGAGCCAAGAGAAATGAACAGCATTAACTCTGATCAGATGAATCACTCATTAAAACAGTAGAATAATTCAACTTTATTTTACATGGTGTTTACAGAGCTCTGAAGCTCTTTATTTAAAAAAAAAATCACAATTTTTCTAAAAACAACAGGAAAAAAGAGACCACCTATGTTCCTTCTCTTTTTAGGTTGAAATGTGCATATTTTTAGTTTCCTGCAATGTCTCTATCAAAAACTATTTACAGTAAGGAAGAGTTTGCACAGGAATTTCTTTTTGCCCCCTTGGAGGATAAAAGTGACAGACAGAAAATTGTTAGACTTTTTCCTTGAGGCCTCCAATGGCAGGAAAACTTACCACCAGTTTGTCTGTAGCATGCAAACCAGACAAAAGAGAGAGCTTGGTGAAAAGTAGCCCAACATATACATTTGCCTTATTCAGGGCTCAAGGACTGTGAAATACGTTGTACTACATAGAGAAATGGCTCCACAGTGCGGAACGTTAGGATTAGTCCTGCATAACACTTCTGAACTTTGTTCTGATTGAATATATCACTGGAGTCCAAGTGAAGTACTCGGTACATCTGAATGGCTAAAGTTATCAATAAGAAGGAAACAAGATGGACCATCAGTCCTACATTAAGTAGAGCCTATATAGGACTTCCAGTTGTTGCCCACACAAAGCCTTGGGAGCCTGCTTCTTCTTACAAGTTCATCTAGCCAATTTAGGGGTTTAAATTGATGAGTCTATATATAATCTACCCCAATAAGAATTGGGACCACAGCTCTCTAAGTAACAACATAGTCTGTCTGCCAAGATGCAGAGACATGCAATATTTTTACTTTTTCCACCTTCAAAGATTTAAATAAAGGAATCCTAATTTTTCCTGTCTCACTACTAATTGACTTTGCTTTTATAATCCTTTCTTAGTCATTAATGAAACTATCGGATTTCATTTGAATGCTTTATTACACGAATAGATCAGCCTGCACTACTTCCACATAATGATGTATCAGTCCAAAACATCAGAGTACATCTTCAAATTGTGTACCATAGACATAAAATCATCACTGTCAAAAGACTAGCTTCTTCAAAGGGGGTCATATTTGATATCACACTGCAAAGTGCTATGCCCGGTCATTCCACTGAACTAACAAGATACCTATATTCTTCATAATGCTGGTTAGCAAATACTTTTATTTTGTCCAATGATTGAGCTAAAATTAGAATGCGGATTTGTTTCCAGTTCCCCCACTTATCCCTCATAGTCTCTCTCTCTCTCTCTCTCTGTTTCTCTTCTCTCTTTCTGCCCTCTTCCCTTCCTCGTTTCCTTCTCCTACCCAGCACCCATAGTCTCTGATATGATTTGGATGTGTCCCCTCTAAATATCATGTTGAAATGTAATCTCCAATTTTGGAGGCAGGGCCGGGTGAGGGGTGATTGGATCACAGGGGCAGATCCAGTGGATGGCTTAGCACCATCCCCTTGGTAATGAGTGCTTTCTATTTGTGAGTTCACGCAAGATCTGGTTGTTTAGAAGTGTGTAGTACCTTCCCTGCTCTCTTTCTTGCTCCTGCTCTTGCCATGTGAAGTGCCTGCTCCCTCTTCACGTTCCACCTTAGGTAAAAGCTTCCTTGAGGCTTCCCCAGAAGCTGAGCAGGTGCCGGTGCCATGCTAGTACACAGCCTGCAGAACCATGAGTCAAATAAATGTCTTTTCTTTCTTTATAAATTACCTGGTCACAGGTATTACTTTATAGCAATATGAAAACAGCCAAACACAGCCTCCAAGCCCTTGGAAGACTTTTCTTAACTTACATATGGCTGATTAACAGAATAAAACTTGGAAGGAATATTTGTAACCTTCATGTTGGCAGTTAAAATGTCACTTTCTCCTTTCCTTCCCACCTCCATCCCTTTCTCTCCCCTCCACCACTCTCATCCCATGTTTATTATTTTTCTTTAGTTTTTATTTTTATTTTTTTAAGAGATGGGGTCTTGCTCTGTCACCCAGGCTGGAGTTCAGTGGCACAATCTTAGCTCTCTGCAGCCTTAAACTGCTGGACTCAAGCTATCCTTTCACCTCAGCTTACCAAGTAGCTGGAACTATAGGCGTGTTCCACCATTCACAGCTTCCCCACAACCCCCCCACCCTCACCCCCCTATAAAGACAAGATCTTTCTTTGTTGCCATGGCTGGTCTCGAACTCCTGGCTTCAAGTGATCCTCTAGTCTCAGCCTCCCAAAAATGCTAGGATTACAGGTGTGAGCCACCACACCCAATCTAGTCTTCAATCTTGGTTTTACTCTCACTCAAATTTTAAAGGACCACATATTCTTTGCAGTCCCTTTTGTCAAGAATGGGAATTTATTTCCATATCCTTTTAGTCTGGGCTGGTTCTATGACTTTCAGTGGAAATTATCTTGCAATTTCCAAAAAGACCTCATTCTCAACCTTTTGGTACTTTGAGATTACCTGCTCTCAGGAAGCCTGCTCTGGCTTTCTTTTTGAGGCTGAAATGCCACATAGAGAAAAGCCCAGCCATCCCAGCTGACCTATCTGCACAGGACTGCTCATTACACAGTACAAGCAAGACCAGCAGAAGAACCACCACACCATTCACAAATTCATGGTTTTTTTTAAAACCACTAAACTTGGTTGGGGGGTGTATGCTGTGAACGCATACATAACTGATAGACTCCATTTTCAGTGTCTCATTTTCTTTTACTCCTCCTCTCTCTTTTTTTCCCCCATAGTTTAAAATGCCCTGTGCTACCAATGCTACAGACATTTGTCTAGTCATAAGAGTTCCCTTAGGTTTATTTATTTGCCTTTGGCGAATCATTTTTTTTCAATGAGTAACACAGCACTTGACCAGGACCCCATGAATTTATTTAAATTTTCAATGAGACAGATGAAGGCAATCATTCTTTTTCACTTATAGATAAGAAGAAAAATAGTTAAGTGGCAATATATGTGTGTTTGTATATGTGTGCATATGGATGCACATGCACACACTTTTTATTATAGCTACAAGGACTTTATGTACTAAAATGTAGAAGTCCTAACTACAAGAGAGATGTATGGACACACGGGAATGGATGACTCAGCTGGTAAACAGAGGATCAGAAACTGCTGTATCTTTCACATTTTTCTATAAACATTACAGATAGAATAAGATCACTTGCCAGAATGGAGAAAATCACATCAAATCAGCCCAGCAAATATTCAAGGCAGGAAAATTAAGGCAATGCCCAATGTTCCCATAGTGTTATAGATAAGCTTTATAATGGTTACAATGGAAAAAAAAAGATTAATCAGAATTCCTCAAAATCACTTTAAGTTCTGAAGGACGTTTGTGGAATACCTTTCCAAAAATTGAGGACTGATAATCCCCCACAAAAGGCAAATTTGATTTTACAGTAGGTTTTCAAAATCTCTATTGCCATTTGATCATATGGTATACACATATTTCATAATGTAATGCCTCCAGTAATCCAATTCCTTCCCCATCTCTCCTTATCTCCTTTCCCACTCTTTAGTGTGGCCTTGCTTTATCTCAAATATGCTCAGTCCACACAAAGGGCCATCTCCTGGTCATCATCCAAGTCTCTTCCTTCATGGTGCTGAATCAAAGAGGCCGTCTTCAAACACCATATCTAATGGTGTCTGTTGCCCAAATTAGTGTGTTAAATATTAATCTGATATACTATTTTACATAACACATATCATTAGTCTAATGGTGCCTGTTGCCCAAATTAGTGTGTTAAATATTAATCTGATATACTATTTTACATAACACATATCATTAGCTGAAATTACCTTGCATTTTAATTTGTTGACTTATTTATTATTTATTTCCCTCCAACTAAATTAATAGTTTGTGAGATCAAGGACCTTCCTTTCCATACTCACTATTATGTCCTTAGTATCTAGAATATATGTGTTTGTTGCATGAACTGGACAAATGAACTAGATATAGAAAGTGCAAAGTTGATCTACCAGCCAGGCTAAAGTATTTAATCCCACGTAATTTCTTCCTGCCACATAATTTGGAATCTCTTGCTTTTCTATCAACATCAGTACTCCAGAAAGAAAGCTAATGAAACATTTTAAGTTGTATCTATTGTGTGGAACACAATTTAATTCAAAAGCTAAATATATATTCTATATGTTTAAATGTATTTATTATATTTATCACATGTCAGAACATGAGATACCTGCACTTCTCCATCAGTAGGGGTAATTGAAACCTGACTGTGTGTAGCAATCTTGGAATCATGGCCTCCAGCTAAAAACTTACATCTGAGGCTAAATACTAAAAGTACTGTTTGCCTTGTGTCAGCAGATCCACCACATTACTTTGAAAATGCACCACCCTTCCCTACAGTGCACAGTATACTTATAAAGATGTATGATATGATTTGTTTCCCACTGGGAAGAAATGGTTTGTAGGACAAAAAGAGCTGCTGTGAGTGAGTCAGAAAGCATGCATCTTCTGTAAAACTGAAATGCCTCGCTCCATGAAGCACAGAGAATTTTGTAAAATAATTCACCGGTTTTCCTTACTGCTTAAACTTTGCCATTTTATTAGCAGCTTAATGAGTAATACAAAAAATGTTCTGTATAGGTAAAAGTTATAACATTAGGATGCCTGAATAAAGAAAACACACGCACTGGTGCAACTAATTTTTTCTAAATTTTAAATGGTAGAGGAAAATTTTTCAACACCTTAATTTTAAAAAATTTACATTATTGTTTGCTAAAGATTATTTGGTCAATGACTAGCAAGAGTCAAATTACTTTGAAAGTTAAGATTTGTTATAAGATGTAAATACCCAAGGGAAAAAACCTATGGTACTCTATTATATTGCACACTTTAGCAGAACACAAATTGCCTGACATTCATCTCCAGATATGCGCTGCTTCCAAATCTCTGTAACTTCTTTACTCTCCTATGAAAGAGATCAGCGTGGGGAAAAGAAGAAAATAAAGTGCATATTTACAAAGATAGGTATTTCAATTTCATTTATAGTTTAAGAAAACATTACAACTAGTGATATATGAACCTTGTTCATTCCACTTATTTTTCACCTTTCTTGAATTTTACTGCAGCTAAGAAGGAAAATATAAGGTTATTTTAGTTGCTATATATCAACAGAACTATTCCTTAGGCAAAATAAAAATTTAAATACAATCTTCTGTGCCTTTAGTTTTAAAATAAACATTTTAAACTGGGAAATGGTTCAAATTGTATGGTTGGACACGAAAGATCAATGGCAGCAGTTTTGGTTCATAACATACAAGTCAATGAGCTGAATTTTGAGGGCATAGAGGGCAGGGGGTTAGAGGGTCCTTGCAAGCAATAGGGTAGTGAGGTCATCAGATCAATGGACAAAGCAGGAAGTTCCTTGCATCCAGAGTAAGTGGTTTTGATTGCATCATGTAGGCCAGAGGGGATATGGGATATGTATTTTATAAAACTGGTTAATAAGCAAACTTAATTCAGTATGTTCAAATAAGTAGTCAATGTCTATCTGAATACTTAAAAGAGGTTAATACTCTTGTGTATATTAGAAATGGCCTAATCCAGCCCCACAGGAAAAGTGTTCATAATATGATAAAACCAAGCATTGTGGTAATACTTTGAATTGCATCACAGCCATGTTTTTTTTTCTGATAAACTTACATTTATTGTTTTTTCCTAATAATAAAAAATACAAAGCTCTAAAAGACTTGTCATTATTTAAATTACTATGATTTTCTTTTACATTTCCATGACCACAATGTCACTGGTAATGGTTTGAGAGACATAATGTAAGCCCAATAAAATAACAGTTTAATCTCCATTGAGTAATACCTTTAACTCATGGTGGGAAAGATATCACTGAATGATGCATAGCATGTATCATTGCTCATAGACACTGGCTTAGGAATAAGCACAAGTAGTTCCTAGTGAATTGGGCGTCTTTTATTAAGACTTTTCCACTTTTTTCTGGACAGAACTGTGAGAAACAAATAATCCTAATTATGTAACGTGATCCTCAGACAGACATCAGTAAGGCAACTTACATGTCAACTTTTGTGTAGGTCCCACTAAATCCACACATTCTTGCAAAAATATTTGAGAGCATATGATGTTCACGAGAAAATTCTAAGTGAGGCTCGTAGGGAAGAACATTCAAACAAAGGGAATAACAAATACAAATAAAAAGGCTGTGAAATGGGTGAATGCACGTCCATATATGAAGAACACTGAGCAGAAAGTCCAGGTGGCTAGAGTAGTAGGGGATAGGCACTGTAAAAAGGAAATTCAGAGGCAACAAGGGCCTGATCATATGGAACTGCTATGCCACTGTAAAGATCTTTGGCTTTTCTCTAAATGAGACAAGGAGTCACTGGAAAGTTGTAAGTTTTAAAAGAATCACCTGGCTGCTGTACTGAAAACAGACTTGAGGGGCACAAGGGAAGAAGCAAGAGACTAGTTAGGATCTTGTCTGTGATTCAGTTGACAGGTGATGACATGTGACTTGGATGAGGGTAGTAGCAGGGAAACCGGCTGGATTCTGGATATCTGTAGAAGCAGAACTATGCTGACAGGTTGGAATTTGGTCTGGAGAGAAAAAAGGGAGTCAAGGTTTTTGACCTGAGCAACTAAAAGAATGAATTTATCACTTACTGAGAAAAAAAGAAAAAGTCTAGAAGAGCAGGTCCAGTGAGGGAAAATCAGGCATTCAGTTCTTTCTTTTAAATTTTTTAAATTTTTCCATAGGTTATTGGGGTACAGGTGGTATTTGGTTACATGAGTAAGTTCTTTAGTGGTGATTGGTGAGGTTTTGGAGCACCCATCACCCGAGCAGTATACACTGCACAGTATTTGTTGTCTTTTATCCCTCACCTCCCTCCTACCCTTCTTCTCAAGTCCCCAAAGTTCATTGTGTCCTATCATTCTTACGCTTTTGCGTCCTCATAGCTAAGCTAAAACATATCTGTGAGAACATACGATGTTTGGTTTTTCATTCCTGAGTTACTTCACATAGAATAATAGTCTCCAATCTCATCCAGTTCACTGTAAATGCTGTCAATTCATTCCTTTTCTATGGCTGAGTAGTATTCCATCATATATATATACATACATATATATATACAGACACACATATATATACACATATATATATACGTGTATATATACATACATACACATATATATATATATATATATATCAGTTTCTTTATCTACTTGTTGATTGATGGGCATTTGGGTTGGTTCCATGATTTTGCAATTGTGAATTGTGCTGCTATAAAAATGTGTGTGCTGGTATCTTTTTTGTATAATGACTTCTTTTCCTCTGGGTAGATACCCAGTAGTGGGATTGCTGTATCAAATGGTAGTTCTACTTTTAGATCTTTAAGGAATCTCCACACTGTTTTCCATAGTGGCTGTAGTAGTTTCCATTCCCACAAGCAGTGTAGAAGTGTTCCCCAATCACCGCATCCACATCAACATCTAGGATCAGATGGATTCACAGCAGAATTCTACCAGACATTCAAAGAAGAATTGGTACCAATCCTGTTGACATTATTCCACAAGACAGAGAGGGAACCCTCCCTAATTCATTCTATGAAGCCAGCATCACCCTAATGCTAAAACCAGGAAAGGATACAACCAAAAAAGAAAACTACAGACTGATATCCCTGATGAACATAGATGCTAAAATCCTTAACACAATACTAGCTAACGGAATCCACCATGATCAAGTGGGTTTCATACCAGGGAAGTCAATAAATGTGATGCACCACATAAACAGAATTAAAAACAAAAATCACATGATCATCTCAATAGATGCAGAAAAAGCATTCCACAGAATCCAGCACCCTTTATGATTAAAACTCTCAGCAAAATTGGCATAAAAGGGATATACCTCAATGTAATAAAAGTCATCTATGACAAACCCACTACCAACATAATACTGAATGGGGAAAAGCTGAAAGCATTCCCTTTGAGAACTGGAACAAGATAAGATGTCCACTCTCACCACTCCTCTTCAACATAGTACTGGAAGTCCTAGCCAGAGTAATCAGACAAGAGAAAGTAAGGGCATCCAAACTGGTAAAGAGGAAGTCAAACTGTCACAGTTTGCTGACGATATGATTGTTTATCGTGAAAACCTAACGACTCCTCCAGAAAGCTCCTAGAATAAAATAATTGAGCAAAGTTTCCAGATACAAGACTAATGTACAAAAATCAGTAGTTCTCCTATACACCAACAGTGACCAAGCGGAGAATCAAATCAAGAACTCAACCCCTTTTACAATAGCTAAAAACAAACAAACAACAAAAACAACAACAAAAACTTAGGAATATACCTAACCAAGGAGGTGTAAGACCTCCACAGGGAAAACTATAAAACACTGCTGAAAGAAATAATAGATGACACAAACAAATGGAAACACATCCCATGCTCATGGATGGGGAGAATCAATATTGTGAAGGATGGGGAGAATCAATATTGTGAAAATAACCATACTGCCAAAGCCAATCTACAAATTCAATGCAATTCCCATCAAAATACCACCATCATTCTTCACAGAATTAGAAAAAAAATATTCTAAAATTCATATGGAACCAAAAAAGAGCCTGCATAGCCAAAGCAAGATAAAGCAAAAAGGACAAATCTGGGGGCATCACACTACCTGATTTCAAACTATACTATAAGGCCACAATCACCAAAATAGCATGGTACTGGTATAAAAATAGGCACATAGACCAATGGAACAGAATAGAGAACCCAGAAGTAAACCCAAATACTTACAGCCAACTGATCTTTGACAAAGCAAACAAAAACATAAAGTGGAAAAAGGACACCCTATTCAAAAATGGTGCCAGGATAATTGGCAAGTCACAGGTAGGAGAACGAAACTGGATCCTCATCTCTCACCTTATATAAAAATCAACTCAATATGGATTAAGGACTTAAACCTAAGACCTGAAACTATAAAAATTCTAGAAAATTACATTGGCAAAACCCTTCTAAACATTGGCTTTGGCAAAGATTTCATGACCAAGAACCCAAAAGCAAATGCAATAAAAACAAAGATAAATACCTGGGACTTAATTAACCTAAAGAGCTTTTGCATGGCAAAAGAACAGTCAGCAGACTAAACAGACAACCCACAGAGTGGGAGAAAATCTTCACAATATATATATTTGACAAGGGACTAATACCCAGAATCGACAACAAACTCAAACAAATCAGCAAAAAAACAAACAATCCCATCGAAAAGTTGGCTAAGGACAAGAAGAGACAATTCTCAAAAGAAGATATACAAATGGCCAACAAACATGAGAAAATACTCAACATCACTAATGATCAGAGAAATGCCAATCAAAACCACAATGTGATATCACTTTACTCCTGCCAAAATGGCCATAATCAAAAAGTAAAAAAACAGTAGGCATTCAGTTCTGATGTTACGTTTGAGATGTTCCCAATCTTAGGTGCTTGGAAAGCCACATGCCAAACAAAGTATAGTAGAGCCAATGAAAATAACAGGATTATCTGGGATGCAGTGCATATTGATCAAGCATTTTATTGGCCAACAGCATAACATAACACATCAAAAAGCAATTATGGGGAGCAACAGCAGAGTAACTCACCTATGTGAAGCATTTGCTCAGTAAACAGAGAAACACTAAAACCTATTACTTTCCAAGAGTGGAAAGTTGTGTTTAGCAAGGCAGAGATACCACAGAATCACAAGTTTAAAAAATTATTTGGGACTCAAACAAAATGTTTAGAGGGAAGAAACTCTGGCTATCTTATCTGGCAATACTTCGCAAGTTTCCAAATGAATGCTGAATCCAAGAAATACGATTTCCCTATTCTGTACCCAAATTCTACTTTATCACTGCGTTCACCAAATTATATTTCAATTGTGATAGACAGATAGATAGACAGATAGATAGATAGATAGATAGATAGATAGATAGATAGATAGATAGATCTTCTGTGTTTTATTAATTGCTGTCATCTGGCATAAAGTGTGACACCCCACAGTCACAGTATAAAAGCTTATTCAATAGAATTCATGTAATTTAGGAGGTTACACACACTCACGGAAAAACTACTGATCTAAAATAATAAGTTGTTATGTTTCTAATACTTCAAAATATTTTTTTCAAATACAAGCTTTAACAACACTAACAAAAACTTGAGTCATATAACTTTCTTAAGCTGCTCAAAGTTCTGGATGTTGAAGGTTATAACCTCTGGCATCTCAATTTTAAATTTTATTAGTATTCCAAGGTGATCTGTCTTTCAACTTCTTAAACAGCATTTATAACGTAATTTTTTAAACTACTAGCTATGAAAAACTATTTGGGTATGCTTCTATACCTTCTCCAAGCAATTTGCCACTGTTGGTACTCTTTAAAAGCTATCTATACTTTGTTTTTTTCCCACATGAGGTGCTAAAATAGCATTTCTATAGGAAATGTATTATATACAAGAAATTAAGTGTACTTTATACATATTCCACCAGGTAAAAATACACAGAATAAAATTCATATCTATTTTAAAATATGGTACTTATTGATTAGGCAAATGTGTGTGCTCCAGTCATCTAAACCTGAGGATACTTAAAAGCTGATCAAGTTTATTAGCAGGACCTAATATTTCCCCTTCCTCACCTCTCCAACACTTTAGCATCCTCTGGAGACCTACTGATACCATATTTTCTTTCCCTTATTGCGGGTATTGAAAACCGAAGTTAGGGAAGAATCTCAGAAAGCCATTCACATTGAGTTTTAAGCACATTCCAAACACCAGCCATTGTGATCATTGTTATAGTTTTCTCATTTCTTTTTCATACCAACTCTGAAGTAACTACCATTACCTTATTTTCCTGTAGAGATAATTGAGGAGACCTTAGGGTATAAATAACTTGCCTGTGGCCACTCAGCCAGCTACTGGCAAGGGTCAACTCCAGCTCTGTCTGACCCCAAAGCCCCGTTTTTCATTAGACTGCAAACTGCCGAAAACATATCCTATTCAAATGAATTCTACATCTGAACACATTAGCAAAGTTTTAAACACAAGAAATATAACAAGCTGCAAGGTAGACTTCAGACATTCACCAGAAGATGGGAATGCATATTTTGGGGAGGAGGTTCTGAATCTACTCTTTGCAGGCAACTTTACTTCATTTATCTCTCTCTCTCTCTCTCTCTCACACACACACACACACACACACACACACACACAGGCACACGCACACCCACCAACCATCCCAGAAATAAACAAATCCTGAACTTGCAGAAATATTATTTATTGTGAAAGAGAGATTCATTTCATATTATGAGGGCTGAAAACACCCAAACAATCTAGGATATGGATTTAATATGTTATCTGCACATACATTTATATATAGCTATCCTGATTTCCTTTGTGAATGATACACATCTGTCCTATCAACATTCATCACACGTGATGACAATGTAATTTTCTTTGCTGGTAAAAGATTTCATGTGGTTAACTTTTCATGTCACACTAAAAATAAACCCCCATTCACTTATTAAACATTTTACCTATACTTTTATATGAACTATTTTAAATTTCTTTCATCAGTTATGAACACACTTAAAACATCTTTGCAATATTTGGAGTCGTGTTAAATATGGCTACTATGTAGCTCTATTGGAGGGGTTGACAACAGAATTTGTGCCATTCTAGAAGAAATTTATATAGATTATTTAGAAGTTATGATAAACTTTTCCCGGATAAAAATCAATTTTCCCCATAAAAAAATGTTGTTTAAATTTGTCCAGAGATTGGTTATTCTTGTTTTCTTTTTTTTTTTTTTTGACAGTGTCTCAAAAAAAAAAAGTGGTGCAATGGTGCGATCTCAGCTCACTGCAAGCTCTGCCTCCTGGATTCAGATGGTTCTCTTGCCTCAGCCTCCCGAGTAGCTTGGATTACAGGCACCCGCCATCATGTTGCACTAATTTTTGTATTTTTTGAAGAGACAGGGTTTCACCATGTTAGTCAGGCTGGTCTCGAACTCCTGACTTCAAGTGATCCACCCACCTTCGGCTCCCAAAGTGCTGGGATTACAGGCATGAGCCACCGCATCCGGCCAGTTTTTCACCTTTTAAATCAATGATTTCTCTCAGATGCATTTCACTCAGTTTTATAGAACAGAAGCCTACCTCTCTTACACCCAATACTGGCCTTCCATTAATGTTATTTCCATACTCGTGCTAACTCACAGATAAATTATAGATTAATTTTAATACAACATTCTTCCATGAAGCCATATAAATTAGAAGTGTTCACCAATGAGTGATTCTTAAAAATGGCTAGAGATTTTAAAAAGGCCAAGTTTCCTGATTTAAAACCCTCCAGTGGGACAAAGATCTAAATCGCCATCTGATCAGATAAAACCTCTACTGAAGAAAAGGGAAAATGAGAAGTGTAGCAATTTGTATGCATCTCAGATTTAAACCAATTCCACATTGTAAGATGTTAAGGTACATGTTTCCAGGGCCTAGTAATTACATAATTTCTCTATCTCTTACTTTTCTCTTCTATAATATGGTGCCAATAATAGTACCCACTTCAGGTGGGGTTTGGATTTTTAGAATATTGTATCTATTAAGGATTTGGCCCTGTATCTGGTACATAGTAAATGTTCCATAAGGTTAACTTTATTAGTAGTATTTGGCAGTCACAAAGTAGATTCTATAATTGGTGGGCTTAGTAAGCACCTATTTGCTTTATTTTTTTCTTGGGTAGAATTCATTATTTAATTAAAAAAATCCTATAGCAAATTTGATTCATATTCCTGATGTGGTATTATTATTATTATTATTTGCCTTTATATTGTTTCTCATAGATGTATGGCCATAAAAAAGACAAACACATTTATTTTATTTGCCTTGACCTCCTGAGCAACAGACGTTGAATTAATAAAAAAAGATTCAGAAAATTTAAAAATAACATTTTAGTGGTGCTTTTAATTTCTACCAAAATAGTGATTTTAACCATTCTATAATAACATTTTACTAAAAATTAATATAAAATTTGAAATTCATGAACATATTAAGAGTAATTCCAGTTATACAGATCAATGGCTATGTTAAGCATTGAGGGATTGACCAAGATAAATGTAAAGTGTATGATTCTAGCCCAAGCCCACATACAGAACAATGTTTCACAGTATAGTAGCCTGGTGTAGTTAAAAGTCTGAAATGTGGAATGTGCAAGTCTACACTAAGTAGAATAGTAACTGGGCTTTTCCAATATCCTAAGCCAGTTCTCAGTGGAGATATTTACAGGGACTGCAGTTGAATTAGGTCAGTTCGACAGAGGATAGAAGGAAGAGGACAAATGCACATTGACACGGTCCCCCAGATATTCGAATAGGCAATCCTAAAGCCTCAATCTCATTTATCAGCAGCTTAGGTGAGAACTATTAGGTTTCAAAGGGGTCTAATAAATAACAAACCTCTTCCCCACCTCACCGTGATTATTAATAAAGTGGAAATTGTAAAGTACGACTGAAATCTGTGAGCAAATGGGATTCCTGATACTGACCCCAGAACTGAGTGGACTGACCATGTCCATTCAGCACTGACACACTGGAACAATCTGAGCCTGAGCCCTTCAATGGGGTCTTTGGCACTAGCATGGGTGGGGCTAGAAATACTAAAGGGGGAGGCCTTGTTCCTCCTTCCAATCTCTCCAAGAACAAAAGTTACTCCACTTCTCCTGGGAGGAATGAGTAGGAGCCAGAGAAAGTGAGGAAGAGAGATCAGGACCACAAAATCTCAGCATAAGACCAATAAGCACTGTGAGTTTCAGTGCTATAACTAAAATACATTTGACTCTGAATTTTGAAGCAGACAGTAAAATATGAAGGGCCATTACTGTAAAATTTGACAGGAGAACCAAAGTAAGTGTCTGCACATTGTCTGCTCCTCCTCTGATACGCTGCTAAAATTTCCAGACTACTTTGTTCCTGGCAGTAAACTCTAAATTAGCCAATTAGAAGAGATACATTAACAGTGTCTGCTTATGCATTTATGCTACTCATATAATTTGTAAGATAATCGTTGTTTTATTATTGTTCTAGGTATGGGTTAAAATGCCAAAAACAGAAGAAGACCTAAATTTTATAATGCTGTTAACTTCTCCTTCCTCATTACTTACCTGCCAGTACAGTTTTGGAGCACGTACTTCTTTATCTCAGACACCTTTTGCTTGAGGCTTGTCTTGAGTTTCCAAACGCTCTTCTATATGCTTCTCCTGTGAATTACTGGGTCTGCTTTAAGCACAAAGTAATGGGCCAAATGGTTCCTTAGGCTACTTTTAGAAGTTGTCACACACAAAAGGGACAACTGAAATCTCACTAATTTCTAAAGTTTGCACCTAAGAAAGCATAACATAAAAATAGAACAATTTTTTAGATAATGGACTATAAATGTATTTTCCATATTTGTATGAGCTCATATATAAAATGTTCACAAGATACATTTGTCCAAAAACATTAGAAATATGACATGAATCAGTTAAAACTGAGCTATATACTAGGTAGTCACTAATCATATGTGACTATTTAAATTAAAATTAATTAAAATTAAACAAAAGTAAAAATTTACTTCCTCATTCTTACTAGCCTCATATCAAGTGCTCAAAAACCAAATGTGGTTAGCAACTGTCCTATTGGACAGCACAAATATAAAACATCTCCATCATTCACGAATGTTCTACCGGACAGCAATGATTTTAGAGCACCACTGTTGGTATGATCTTGTCACTAAATAAAGAACTTTAAGGGATTCAACTCATACGCCTACAAAATATCTAACAGTCTCATATACAGTGAAGAGTAGAATATTCTGGTAAACTGGGTGAATAATAAAGCATTTCTAAGATCACTTAAATTTTATTAGTCTTTGTTTTTTTGAGACGGAGTCTCGCTCTGTCGCCTAGGCTGGAGTGCAGTGGCCCAATTTCGGCTCACTGCAACCTCTGCCTCTCAGGTTCAAGCGATTCTCTGCCTCAGCCTCCCGAGTGGCTGGGATTACAGGTG
This sequence comes from Gorilla gorilla gorilla, assembly GCF_029281585.2. Lineage (NCBI taxonomy): Eukaryota > Metazoa > Chordata > Mammalia > Primates > Hominidae > Gorilla > Gorilla gorilla. Next base: position 64,572,865 of record NC_073239.2, read on the forward strand.
CCCACCACCACACCTGGCTAATTTTTGTATTTTTAGTAGAGACGGGGTTCACCATGTTGGCCAGGCTGCTCTTGAACTCCTGACCCCAGGTGATCCACCCACCTCGGCCTCCCAAAGTGCTGGGATTACAAGTGTGAATCACCGCACCCGGCCTATTAGTCCTTTTTAAATGAGAAACTGGTGAGCTTGCATGCTGCTGTCAAGTCAGTACAGTTTTAAAAAACAATTTCTGCACTAAACCTACCAGCTTGCTACAGTTCTTAGGTCTCATATAGTTTCTTTATTAACTGTCTCCTAACACAATTTCTTTATGGATGTCTTACAAAACCATAACTGAGCTGCTTGGTAAACTAATTTATATTTATTGCTTTTTCCTTAGGTTACATGCATATTATTTATATATTTGCCTATAGCATATTATGTGCAAACTAAATAGTATACGTAGACCAAGATGGAGATAGAGACAGCTTAAAGAACAATGTAATTGGGGAATGGTGGGTAAATTCATGTTCATTGTACATAAATGAGTGGATTAATAAAAGATTTATATTTAAAAATGCCAGTACTTAGAAAAAACCCAAACAGCCTCTTAATAAATAACTTTTTAATTAAAAAGTTTTCAATATAAGCTGAATCTGAGAGTCTGAATTCAGCTAAGAATTCACTGGTTTTGCATCTCTTAGCTACATCCTATCAGTGTTCAATAGGGGTGAAAATGGCAAAACTCAGAGCAATTTTGAGAAACATAATTATTACCATTATGGCCAAAAGGGAGACAAGGATAAACATATGCATAAATACAAATAACTGTACTAGCTTGAGATGCTGCTTCTAATCAAGCAAAATGCTCCACTCATAAATTGTATCACAGTCAGTCTTAAATATCATTCCGATGCCTATAAAGTAGTGAGGACCTATCTTGGTGCACTTTTTGCAGATGCAAAATTCAGAATGAAAGATAAGTGAATTCTATGAAAGTTGGTAGGCATTGTACCTCCATTTCTGTTTATCTGTTCCTTTTGCCAAGGGTCCATCTGCATGCTCCTCATTATCAAAAGCCTACCTGTCCATCAAGTCTGTGTGGATGTCTCTCTGGATGTTTCAATCATCCCCTACTCCCTGAATGTGACCCATCCTTTCTCAAGACTCTCTAAAACTCTCTACTTCAATTTTTCTTACTGCAATACATGTTAAGTTCTCTAAATGTGTTACAAGAAGGCACTGTATGTCACTCATTTTTGCAATTTTTCTGAATGCCGCATCTAATATTTTATTTTATCTACCTTGCATTTCTTCTTTGCATTTACTTTTCTACAATGGCTATTCTAGTACTTTTAACTGGCCACAAAATTACTAATGTCCGTAAGCTTGGAACATGAACGAAATTAGATTGAGTTTAAAAGCAAAAACAAAAAAACTAAGCCATGATGACGCAAAATAACACAGCTTTGGATCCATGCAGACTTGGGCTGAAATTCCAGTACCACAACTTAGTAGACTTTAGAGTTTTCCAAATTTTCTCTTCAAGGCAATCACAGAAAAGGGCCACACATACAAGGCACACTGGAGGGAATAAAAAAGCCTTTCATGGCGGTCAGATGTGACCCATCCAGGGACTCTAGCTTCCGCAGGCCTCTTTTTTTTTTTGTTATAGGTTGAAAGGATAGAAGAATCAAGGTTTTGATACACAGCCCTGAAGTACAAATCTCTAGGTTATAATGATTTTGATACATTGATATAATAGCATCTCTGAGCCTCAGTTTAATTTTTTATATATATATACACACACACACAGAGATACATTATCTACAAAACTGCTAATATGATTGGAAACAATGTCTATACAGCACCTAGCATTGTGTTAGATACTACTAACTAGACAATCATAAATAGTACCTAATAATTTTACTGCCCAATAATAATATTCCAAATATAAACCGAATAAAAATTGTACTCTTTATGGTATAGTGGTTAGCTGCATCATCATCACAATGAGGTGGGCTGCTAACAAAGAAATGGATAGCTTATTTTTTTGAATGAATTAGCAAACAGCTTTAAGTACATTAAAACTAATACTAATAATTTCACAGGTAAGTCAAAGTCTTCATACATCAAGTGAAGGGTGGAAGTAGCCATGACTCAGAACTGTGTATTCAGTCAGAAAGCATCTGAGGAGGCAGATAAAGGGCACAGTGACACATCTCTCCAGCTTTCAGATGGCACACATGGAATCTCAGAATGACCAAGCCTTAAGGGCTTTCAAGGGAGCACATAGCACAACTCACAGATGAGCAGGTAATTCCGACTCACAGGTCAAGCATAAGGAGCTATATTGCTCTTTTTGATTCTGGTACTGACGTTTTAAAAGGCTGTGAATTTTATGTTTTGTTTCCTTTGACAAACTCAGTCATCCAGTTGGACACTTTTCACCACAGACAATATCTGAATAGGTTTTTAACACTGATTCTAAATGCGATTGAAATTTAACTTATTACTTAGATATCCAGGGCTGCTCTACTCTTGGCAGTGGAGCCTGACTGACTCACAGATTGATCTGTTGTCATCCTCATCCCAGCACACAGCCATCCACTTGATTCCGATGGCTCAAACCTTCCTTCACATCTTGGCCACCAAAGAGGCTCCAATGAAAGGTTCACAGGAAGCTCTTGGCTAGGAGCACACATAATCCCTGGCTTAATGCCGGCATACATTAAATCTGAAGTTAAATATTGAAGGATGGATATGAGGACCTAACCATGCATGTAATATGAAAACCAAGGCATCGAATTGATGCTACATTTTAGAAATAAAGGAATCATCAAGCGGCTAATGGCAACAGAATATTTTATCAAACTATGAATCACTGTTTCTGATTCAAGAATACATTAATAACTGAGTTTTTGAATGACAGCAATAACTAGCAGTCATGACACTGTGTGGCCTGTGCCAGGACACATGGAACAAAATGATATATAGTGGACACCACTGTGATATTGTTAACATATATAAAGATACTCTAACAAAATTGTTGTTTAGACGAAATCTTTGGCAAATGCAAGTTAAAACTTTCTTCAATTTGAATTCCAAATTTTTAAATCATAAAGATTTGATTACACGTGAATACTTTCCATCTAATAATAGATGTATATTGTAGATGCTTACAAATATACTTCCTCAAATACTGATGAGAGGGCAGGATAACCTAATTGTTTCCCTAATTGGGCCATAAACTTTGCCCCCAAATTTTGTCTATTCCAATTTCCAAATTATAAGATTAGCTTATACACTGCCCTTCAGAGTATCAACAATTTTTAAATAAGATTAAGAATCTGGTTGCCATTGTATGGCTCAAATACAGTATAAAGCTTTGAGGGAAGAAGGGAGAAATTGAAAGAATGGGCTTTCAGTCTTTTGGAATAGCAAACCTGAACTTTCCCCAGCAGTAAATGATTGGGTATCTGTGTTCACCGTGACTGGGTCAGGCTGGCTGAGGCACAACGGCACAACATCACTTTAATTAAGACAAGGTAAAGCATGAGTTGGCAAAATTGCCCACTATTTGTCACCTGAAGCCCAATTACGACTGTAATCACTGAGCATCTCCAATGCTGAAAATTAGATCCAGCCATTTACCTGTAATATACTTCAACATAACAAATATTTGGAGATCACTTAAACAGAGCAAATCCTTTGAAATTTTGGTCACTCTCCTTCCGCTGGCCAAATTAATGATCTTTATGCCTGAATACATGCATTTGGCATTACTGAGCACTCTCATTAACTCCCACCACTCATATTCTTGCATATTAGAACTTGATTTTCCTTTTATTTACAATTCCAAGTCCCTTCACAAATTCTTAAACCCTATATTAAATACAGTTAAGGTCTAGTCTTTAGGAATTACTATTCTCCCTTCTTCTTTCCCTGCCACTTTTCTTAATACTCAAACATGCATGGGAGATTCTGCCCAACCTCCCTCATCTTTTTTTACTATTTCCTAAAAAAAAATTTTTTTTTTTAGAGACATGGACTTGCTCTATTGCCCAGGCTGGACTGGAGCTCCTGGGTTCAAATGATCCTCCCACGCCAGCCTCCTAAGTAGCTAGGACTACAGGAGCTCACCACTGTGATTGGCTTCCCACTCCTTAATAATACATTCTTGCCTCTTTTCATGTAATTCTCTTGATCATGCCCCCAGAGCAAACAGCATCTCTTCATAAGTATAACACATCAAAACATGGGCATTAGGAGTGGCCATGTGATTTCCTCTGGCCAGCAAAATGTGAGCAGGGATGATGTTAACTGTTTCTGCCACTTCTTTCTTTTCCTTCTGACACAAGAATGTCAAGTCCTACTGTGGTCTGAATGTTGGTAACTCCTAAGAAGGACTAAGACATATCTTGAGTAGGGGCTGCTCATTCTGTTTAGTTCCCAAAGTGAAGAAGACACAGAGCAGAATCACAGCTGAACCACAGCCAACATACGTTGTAAGCGAAAAATAAGCTTTTATTGTTCTAAACAACTGAAATTCTGGGATCATGTCACCAGAGCATGATCTAGAGAAAACTAATACATTATTACATAGGAATTAACATGTAATGTTGGTTAAACATAGTGATGATTAAATGAGATAATGGGCATGGTGATAAGCACTGTGCTTGTAACATAGTATTAAATTCATATGAGCTATTATAACATATTCCACACATATCTGTTTCATTTTCTAACATCCTTCAAAGAACAAAAGTATGTGTTTTATAAATTCCTGATATGCCTAGAACAGTGACAGGTACTTAATAAATACATATTACATTAAGTCAAAGTTAAAGGTAACAAAAAGGTAACCTGAAGAGAGCCACAAGAGAGAGAAGAAGAAGATTTGGAGGGGGATGGGAGAATGAATGACATCACTATTTTTTACTCAATAAATATTTATTGAACACTTAACTAGGAGTCAGACACAGTGATAGGCATTAAGGAGACAACTGTGAAGGGGGCAATTCTGCCTTCGTTGAGTTAGAGAAATCATGAAAAGGAAGCAGCAATTATAAGCATATGTGTCCTCCAGTGTGACAAAACACATTGACTTGGATCAAGGATATTTTCCTCAGGTTGTAACCTCAAGAATAAATGGGAGGTGTGTAGATGAAGTAGACAAAGTTGATATGGAAAGAATGTTTCCGGTAGAGCAGACAGCTGATGATGATTTCCCAGTGAAAACAAATAACACCATCTGTTGTCAATTAAAGGTGGTGGGGGATGAAAGCTGATCTTTAGGAAGCTGCATGAGGTCTGATGCAGCCATTACAGAAAATAAGTAGGGAAACTGACCCATGGATGCGGAAATCTAGGTGTTGTTGCTAGCCTGTTGTAAAATGTCATCAGAATGGCATGAATCTTCAGAGTTGGGTGATTTTCTATGGCAACACTAGGATTGGTCATAGTCATAGGGAAGTAGATAGGTGGCTTGTTCCAGAGTAGCTTCTGATGCCAGATGGTTGCACTGAAGCCAACCAGGAAATGAATTGTGGATGTTGACCAGGGTGTAGCTGTCATTGTGGACTATTCTATCTAAGTCAGGAAAATTAAAGGATGGTGGTGAGGGTGTGGTAGGGTTTGAATGCGTCCCTAACGTTCATGTATTGGAAAAAAATCCCCAATGCAATAGTGTTGAGAAGTGGGACTATTCAGAGGCAATTAGATCAAGAGGGCTCTGCCTTCATGAATGGGTTAATGCCAATATCTCAGGCATGGGTTTGTTATTGAAGGAGTGGGTTCCTGATAAAACGATGAGTTCAGTCCCCTTCCACTCTCTCTCACACATGCTTTTTTGCCCGTCCACCCTTCCACCATGGGATGATGCAACAAGAAGGCCCTCACTAGATGCCAGCACCTTGATATTGGACTTCTCATCCTCCAAAACTGTGAGACATAAATTTCTTTTCTACATAAACTAACCAGTCTGTGATATTCCATTGCAGCAACAAAAACTGAACTAAGACAGGATGTTTCTACTGACAAGAAACTATAAAAGCTGAAGTTTCAAGGGACTGGTGGTCTCAATGAAACTAATGCATAGATTTTTTAAAAAAATTAGGTCACATTCAATATCTAATGCAGTACTGTCAGCCTATATCATCAGGATATATTAAATACTTCTCTCTGTGAACCAGCAGAGGCAGGCATGTCTTAAGTGATCTAAGGGGGTATTACTACTTTATTTGCATAGCACTTCCCTTTATTTCAAATGCTTTCCCATTCATCATAAACACCTCATTTAATTGTCATTACAATTGTGTGAGTTACAGAAAATCAGTATTAATATCCTCATTTTATAACTGAAAAAAAATATTGAGGCTTGAGCAAATTTTAACACTTGCCTAAAATCCCAGTGTGAGTTTGTAATGGATTATAATTAAAACCCAAACTATTACCCCTTTGATGTGTGCCACTTAAACAATCTATGCAGAAAAGTCAGAAGCATTAGCTGGTTATCTATATGGCAAAACCCAAGTATATACTGAAATTATCCATCACTTCAAACAAATTCTTTTGTTTAATTCCCAAACCAAAGAACAATGGCCGACTTCTTCTGGTAATTTCAGTGAGAAAAATATTCAGCTACATTGTATGCTCAGGAGGTTATTAATCTATGTTAGCCTTACCATCCCCTTTTTTGAGGCACTGATTTTCCTTTAATGTCTACCCACATAAGTATTGTTTTAATTTAATCATTGTAATTTGTAAAAGATGTGCTCACAACGTAGTAAGGTTGAAGGTCCTCGTTCCTTTTGTCTGATAAATCTTTTTCTAGGCCGGGTGCGGTAGCTCATGCCTGTAATCCCAGCACTTTGAAAGGCCAAGGCGGGAGGATCACCTGAGGTCAGGAGTTCAAGACCAGCATGGCCAACACAGTGAAATCCCGTCTCTACTCAAAACACAAAAATTAGCCAGGCATGGTGGCGGCCATCTGTAATCCCAGCTATTCAGGAGGCTGAGGCAGGACAATCGTTTGAACCTAGGAGGTGGAGGTTGCAGCGAGCTGAGATCACAACACCGCACTCCAGCCTGGGCAAGAGAACGAGACTCCATCTCAAATAAGTAAACAAACAAACAAACAAATAAATAAATGATAACTCTTTTCTATTTACCCATGAGAAAACAACTATACATTTTATCAAACTGTAAGGATATAAATAGAGCCAAAGGGTTGGTTCCAGAACCTGAATATAAATGAATATTCTTATATCTAATCAGTTTTTTTTAAGCCCCAGGCTGTAAGATAGATGGCAAATAATTTCCCTATGTGCTTCTAATTTTAAATTAAAATTGAGGTCACACTGAAATGGTGGAAGTCAAAACCAATTTAGTTCCTTTGATCTCAACCTAGGGAAACATAACATTTCTGCTTATCTTCTTCATAACAAGAAATGCTTCTCAGATAAAAACTGTAGTACATAGAAATAAAGAGACTGTATGTCAGGCACCCCATTAAACTCTGCAAATGCAGGATGAGTGAATTTTGAATATATGATTTTAATCTTTGCCCATATAGATATTTCTATTAGTATCATAATTAAATGGAACCTTCATTTAGACCTGGTTCTACTATTCACTTGACATCTAAATTTTTAAAAAATCACTGAAACTCTCATTTTTAAAGTTTTATGTTGTAGAATGCTGCAATATATATGCCCTGACCAACTTACAGGCCCTAAAAATTAAACAGTTTGCCCTAGATTGTATAGGTAGTACGTGACAAATCTATGGTTCCTTTTACACAACAGGTTATAGTATAGTTGTTTCTTTGAAAAGTTTTTATTTATCTTGGAATGCTTTTCTTTAGCATACTGTAAGGGCCTCTGTTAAAAGTTGGTCAAACTTCTTAGATATCAGTGAGAGAAATGATAAAGGACACAGATGATCCTAAACAATGTTTATGCAAAAACAAAAAAAAAGTATGTCATTTAACTTCAGAATACAAGATTCTTTACTAAAATATTTATATAACAATGTTTTACTTAGTCTCCTATTAAAACTTATATTAAATTGTACCTGCTACTCACATACCAATGCTGATGCTCACATTATCACCCTAACAGCAATGTTACACAAAATTTATATTTGTATTTTCAGTCTAAAATAGGGTAACTGTGGTTTCCAACTATCAAAATTGCCCCATGACTTTGGATTATCAAATAAAACTGGCAAATAAAAATAGACATCTAAAGATTCACGTGAAACATTTTTAGATTCTGTTCCTCAATCTTTATTTTCAATGTCTCAAGATAAGCCTTCTTTATTTATTATCTGGATTACTGAAATGTCTGTCTAACCATTTCCCTACGTCAAGTCTTACCAATCACTCTTCAAACTTTATTTCTCAGGACTAACAAAGTTATCTTTCTAATACGCTCATTAGGCTGATGGTCATTTTTCTGCTTTAAAGCCTTCATTAGTGCTTTAGTTTTCAGAAAAAAGGAAAAATTCTTAACCTTAATCTCAGGAGCCCAATGACTTAGCCTTTGCCCTCTCTTTTGCCCCATGTTCCTTTGCTATCTTTATACAGCTAATCATTCTAAGTGGAACCTCAGGACACCAGACAGAGTTTCCAGTCTCTGATAATTCCAAGTTACTGTTTTCCTGGACCTAGAATCCTTTGCTTCCCATCAATGGTACAGTGAGACTCACTCATACTTAAGTCTCTGCTCAAGCATGGCACTGACCCTCTGTTTGATTAGATACCCTCTTGGGTGGTCTTACTGCATCCTCTGAATATTTGCATTCTATCTATCAACAATCTGGGCTGAATCCATTTTCTACATGGCAGATAGGTTTTTGTTTTGGTTTTTTTGTTTTTTTGTTTTGGTAAACTAATCATATCATTAAAAACAGTCAATACTTGTCTCCTGAATTCTGGACAACAGCCGCCTTAGGCTCTACCTGAGATAGTCCGGTTTAAGTCTTCAGCCTTACCTGCCTGGCAACATTCTTCTTCCTGTCCGCTACACTGAGAGGTGACAGCCTGCTGGCAGCCCTCACAGCCCTCCTTCGCTCTCGGCACCTCCTCGGCTTTGGCACTCACTCTGGCCGCGCTTGAGGAGCCCTTCAGCCCGCCGCTGCACTGTGGGAGCCCCTTTCTGGGCTGGCCAAGGCTGGAGCCGGCTCCCTCAGCTTGCAGGGAGGTGCGGACGAAGAGGCGCAGGCGGGAACCGCGGGCTGCGCGCGGCGCTTGCGGGCCAGCGCGAGTTCCGGGTGGGCGTGGCCTTGGCGGGCCCCGCACTGGGAGCGGCCGGCCAGCCCCGTCGGCCGGGGCAGTGAGGGGCTTAGCACCTGGGCCAGCAGCTGCTGTGTTGGATTTCTCCCCAGCCCTTAGCTGCCTCCCAGCGAGGCAGGGCTCGGGACCTGCAGCACGCCATGCCTGAGCATCTCCCACCCTCCGTGGGCTCCTGCGCCGCCAGAGCCTCCTCACGAACGCCGCCCCCTGCTCCACAGCGCCCAGAACCGCCCAAGGGCTGAGGAGTTCAGGCGCACGGCGCTGGACTGGCAGGCAGCTCCACCTGCACCCCGGTGCGGAATCCACTGGGTGAATTCAGCTGGGCTCCTGAGTTTGGTGGGGACTTGGAGAATCTTTATGTCTAGCTAAGGGATTGTAAACACACCAATCAGCACTCTGTATCTAGCTCAAGGTTTGTAAACACACCAATCAGCACCCCGTGCCTAGCTCAGGGTTTGTGAATGCACCAATTGGCACTCTGTGTCTAGTTAATCTGATGGGGACTTGGAGAACCTTTATGTCTAGCTAAGGGATTGTGAATGCACCAATCGGCACTCTGCATCTAGCTCAAGGTTTGTGAATGCACCAATTGGCACTCTGTGTCTAGTTAATCTGGTGGGGACTTGGAGAACCTTTATGTCTAGCTAAGGGATTGTGAATGCACCAATCAGCACTCAGCATCTAGCTCAAGGTTTGTAAATGCACCAATCAGCACTCTGTGTCTAGTTCAGGGTTTGTAAATACACCAGTCAACACTCTGTATCTAGCTAATCTAGTGGGGGCCTGGAGAACTTTTGTGCCTAGCTCAGGGATTGCAAAGGCACCGATCAGCTCCCTGTCAAAACGGACCAATCAGCTCTCTGTAAAACAGACCAATCGGCTCTCTGTAAAATGGACCAATCAGCAGGATGTGGGTGGGGCCGGATAAGAGAATAAAAGCAGTCTGCCCCAGCCAGCAGTGGCAACCTGCTGGGGTCCCCTTCCACATCCTGGAAGCTTTGTTCTTTGCAATAAATCTTGCTGTTGCTCACTCTTTGGGTCCACACTGCCTTTATGAGCTGTAACACTCACTGTGAAGGTCTGCAACTTCACGCCTGAGCCAGCAAGACCACGAACCCACCAGAAGGAAGAAACTCCGCACACATCTGAACATCAGAAGGAACGAACTCCAGACACGCCACCTTTAAGAACTGTAACACTCACCGTGAGGGTCCGCGGCTTCATTCTTGAAGTCAGTGAGACCAACAACCCACCAATTCCGGACACAGTACCACCTGCCATAGTTTTGGGGTTTCGGTGGGGTAGGTGGGTAGAAAAGGAGCTAACCTGAACTCTTTACCAGCTTTAGCATATTCTCTTCCCACTGTCTCAAGTTATCTTCTCCCCACTCTTGCCATCACTTATCTCCAGGTCTCATCTTACCTGACACTTTCTCAATAATTCTCCTCATCCATTTTTATGCAAATTGCTCTTGCATGGCATATTTTGCTTTTCTTTCATAGCTCCTATCAAAATGTGTAATTATGGGCCTATTTGCATGACTATTTGTTTCATATCTGCCTCTACATCCTCCATAAGTTCCATGAGGTCTGAGAACACGTTGGTTTTGTTCACCACCCTAAACTCAAGGCCTGGCACAGTGACTGGCACCATTTGGTGCTTAGAAATATTTGTTTAATGAATTTAAAGTCTCTTTCACTAAGCTTCATTATTCTTGACGAATTGTGATTTCTATGTAACTTTGTAACACTAAGAAATTGTATAATACAGAACTGCCCATAGAGGGTTCTCACTAAGTATTAGATTAATAAATGGGCAATTTTCAAAGACCAACCAAAACTCCTAAGACTAAAACTATGGTGAACAGTACTAACCTCTTTTTGAGTATCAAGATATACTGAAGGACCTTGTATTTCTTTAGACTTACATCTCAAAGGGAAATATGACGGATACTATGATGCACCAACCAGACTCCCCTTCAGGAATGAAGATTTATTCCCCCCAGCTGGTGTGAGAGTTACAGCTCACTTTGTGCTACACTTAAGCGTAGCTTTAGAAAGTCTCAAAGGAAGGAAACTGCTGCGTTTGAGGACTTTCCTCCTTGCAGGGACACTCATACTCCACATATATAAAGGTCAGCCCCATATCCCAACTTGAGACAAGGCTGAAGAGCCATCCCACCTCCAGAGCTCTCCATGGAGTACACAGAGGCTGTCACAGGCACTGTAGCCTCACTCAACTCCTCCCTGTACCCACTCCTGCTTTTCTGTTCTTTCACTTCTCTTGATTCTAATAACCACACCTAACAAACATCCTGCATGCTAACCTCCATCTCAGAGCCTGCCTCACATCCAGGGTATCTCTTCCCATTGGTGACAAGAAAAAAAACGTTAGGGTTGTATGTGAATAAAAACGGCTTATAAATAATCTGTGTCATATCTGTGTTGTGGGGATGTACATGCTATTATTAAATAAGTTACTAGAAGGACAGCATATGATTCTTACAACAGCATTATATTAATAGCAATTCTGATTCATTTGAGCTGAGTGGAGGTTTACAGATATATTGGTATTGTTCTGGTTTTTAAAAATTTATTAACTATTATGGTCTGCATTTGCCTGATAAACACAGGCTAAGTAATACATTATTGAAAATAGTTTTATGCCAAAAAAAGGAAATAGTGGAGGGCAGGCATGCCCTATTTGTGCCATACCACAAAGGTTTCTGTTTACCTCTCTGAAAACGGGAGATCTTCCATATAAAGGCATTGGTTCAGACAGTAAGTACTGGAGAATGAAGATGTAACTAGTTCAGGGTAAGAAGAGATGCCTTATACAAAAGGAGATACAACTGTTTGTTATTAAAATAAAGGAATTATTATTTTGCAGCCGACTAGCTAAAATGTAACCCTTATTACTTTCTCCCTTATACATTATTTATGCCTATTTTATAGTTAAGCAATTAAAATTAGGTGCATCCTTTCTTCCTAAAGGAATAAACATTCTCCTTCCTCTGCAGCTCATTAGAAAATGTCTACTAGAGAAGAAAGGCTTCCCTTGAGGCACTTGGGCTTCTCAAACATTACTGTGAACACAAATCACCCAAAGGATCTCATTAAAATGCAGATTCTAATTCCGGGGGTCTGTGGTGAGCCCTGAGATTCTGCATGTCCAATAAGCACCCAGGTGATACTGATACTGCTGGTCTATGGACCACACTCTGAATAGCAAGGTATAAAAGCAAGGTATAAAAACATAACTTGTGGGGAGGGCTCACAGAATATGATTTAGATATAAGGCAGTACTTCTGATACTAAAAAAAAAGGATGTATACCATTTTTGTGAATGAAAAAATACAAACACACACACAGCATAAGTTTAAAAAAAGTCACACAGGCACTTAATTGTTGTACTTATAAAATGAACACATAGACAAAAGCCTAGTTAGCAATCACTTCTGCAATACATACCTCAAAAAGTTATATATTTTTATAAGTATCGGTTACATGGAGCAATAAAAGTTTCAATAGGTTATTTTTATACTATGGAAACAATCTTTAGCTTGTAATTTGAGTATATATGTATGTAGTATGTGTCTATGTATGTGTATAAGTGTGTGTGTTTGCATCATACACAGATTCAAATTTTGTATGTCAAAGATTATGTAATGCATTTCAGTGACAGATAACACAAGTTGATGATCCAAACACTTTGGTTTCATGTCTGTTTCTTCAGTAAAAATCTTACTTTTTGTGCTTACAGAATTATCCATACAATACAGAGACTTTCTTTCTGGAAAGAATCCTATACTTTCAGTTGTCTAAATATTAAAAACAATGGCGATCATCAAAATAAGCCATATGCAGCTATGCATCCTGTAACTCTGAGAATGAATTATCATAATAGTACAAAAGGAAGTAAGGACATCTAGAGTATCTATTCTCTACCTGTTGCATTCCAATGAAGTCAATACAACTATCCCAATGTCCTGAGTACATAGAACAGCCAGATATTAGAAATGAAACACATTTCTAAGATTCTTTTCTATCTGGATACAAAAAACAACACAGTCAATATTCATTGTGTACTTCCTATATTCCAGAGAGTATGGTAGTTGCTTTACATCTCTTTGCTCAGCTATTCCTCACAGCAACCTAGTGAGGTTAAGCCCTATTATCCCCATTTTGCAAGCAAAACAGAAATGCTAAGAAATCCATCCTTGGTCACAGAGCAAGACAGCTCCTATTTTCCTCTGAAAAGATAGGTAAAAAATCCTCTTAATAGTTCTCAACCATGGATACACAATGTGATCACCTGGAAGGCTTTTGCAGTACTAATTCCTAGATGCTACCTCTTAGAGATTCTAACTTAAATTGTCTGATATTTGGTTTTCATAGCCAGAGCTGAAAACCACTATTCTGGAGCATTTAAATAATCTTGTTCTCTTCTACTCCCATCAGTGTAACCAGATGATGACCTCATTTCTCATTTCTCAAGGACAGTAGATGCTATGTAATGGACACTTTCTATCCACATCCCCTTCCTCTGGTCTACACTGGAGAGTAATTTTTGAATCTTCTCTTCCCCCAGCCCAAACTCCTTTCCAGGAACCTCCCTGAATACATTTCCATTGCTATTTTAAAATGATTAAATTTCTCTTATTTTTTAAAACAAAAACGAAAAGCCCTCTTTGTCATCACATAACCTTTCAGCCTATCCTATCCCAACAAAGCCAAATTTCTTCCCCAAATTATCCATAACGGATGACAATATTTCCTGCCACTCATACATTACCCTGTTAGCCTGGTTTCTACCTCAACTCTCAATATAATCTATTCACACCAAAATTACTTTTCACCCAATATCTCTCCTATCGGTAGTTGACTCTTAATATTTTCCTTTCCCAATTGTTTATTTTCATTGCTGCAACACTGCACTTTCCAGGCTTTTTCTCCTATGATTTGTAAGGTCCTTCTTAGTCACTTTGCAAGCTTCTTGTCTTGCATACATTGATGCGAGACAAGGGTTTCTCATAATATCTAATGCAAGCTTGTCCAACCCACACCCTGCATGCCGCACGTGGCCCAGGACAGCTTTGAATGCTGCCCATCACAAATTTGTAAACTTCCTTAAAACATTACGAGATTTTTTTAAGTTTTTTTTTTTTTTAGCTCATCCGTTATTGTTAGTGTTCGTGTATTTTATGTATGACCCAAGATGAAGGTTCTTCTTCCAATGTGTCCCAGGGGTGCCAAAAGATTGGACACCTATGCATGGACATGAAACCATATGAATACTGTTATGGGATGTAAATCACAAATCCTGATGCCCTGTTTAATCTTTCTTGAACTGTGCATTCATATGTCCGACTATAAATTAGACATGTCTGCAGTCACTTAATATGTCCAAGGGCAAACTCATCATCCTCCCGCACAAAATTTTATCATCCATTTTCCCTATAGAAATGAATGGTGCCATGAATTCACTCCCATCCCAGAAACATACCTGCATTCCTGAAACCTCTCTCTTCCTACACAAACATCCAATCATTGAGTCCAAACCAATCATTAAGTCTTTTTAATCCTTAAATATGTCTTCTTGATATCATCCTTACTTTCACAGCCTGGCTGCTATTATCTAGTACCTAAATTACTATTCTTAACTGTTCCCAGTTTTGTTCATTCCCTCTACTCCAATACACAAATGGTAGTCATGAGAAACATTGTAAAAAGCAAACTGTAAAAGGTCGTGTTTCTTAATAAAACTTCAGTGGTCCTACAGTTCCCTCAGAATAAAGTTCAAACTTGTTATCTTAAAAGATCCTTCATGAACTGATCATTATTTTCCTTTATGGTCTTATAGCATGTGATTTTGTCTTTCACATTAAAAGAAACATAAATAATGACCTTCTTAAATTTCTTTGAGTTTGTCATGCTCTTTCTGGCTTCTAAGACTTGGCATAGTTTCTTTTCTTTCTTTTTTTTTGGGGGGGGGGGGCTCTTCCTTTCCGTCCTTCCCCAACCTCTCTCTCCTTCTGATTAACACTTCACTTATCTTTCAAGTTTTTGTTCAACAATAAATGCTCATACTTTTAACTCTGCCTGTGTTTGAACTGGGACTCTATCATTTCTTACAGTGTGAACCTGAAGGAGTTGTTTAACTTCTCTAATTTGCAACCACCTCCTCTTTAAAATGAGGATAATGGAAATATGTTATCTCATATAACCATATAAATGTTAAATGAGATAATACTTGTAAAGTGGTTGGCATGCTGCCTGGCAAATGTTGTCAATAAATGTTATTATTTTCATGCACCTGGGATACTTTCATTGACCCTAGAAATGTTTTTGGTCAGTATCCTAACTGCTCTCACCATGCCCCCTACTGCTCCTGTCATTGTTCCCATTACATGGAAAGACGATGTCTTTTTTTATTGTTCCAAATCTTCCACTATATTGAAGCTCTTAAGGGTCAGGACTATGCCCATTTTATTTGCTGCTGAATTCTGGACACCTGACACAGAGATGAGCCCATAACAACACCAGTTAAACCTTAGTTCAATAAAGAGCAGGGGGCTTTGGAATTCCAAAGAACTCTCCAACTGCACAGGCTGTGCACTTTTAAAAGCTGCTCCTGGAAGGAATAATCATAGTGTTTGTGCATGTGTAAGTGTGTAAATTGAACCATTCAGGGATAATCTCTAACACTGTTTACTTTTTTAAAATGTGAGATGTTAGTTTATGTTGTAAACACTTTAGTAAACATGTAGTATAAATGAATTCATAGGTAAACATGACAAAACTAAGTGGGCATATAAGAAAAAACACCAAATTTCAGTTTGAAGAATTCCGATACATCCCAAAATACTGGTATCACATCAGTAATTTCCAGTGAACTACACTGCACATTTTGCTTATTTTACAAATGCTGTGCGAAAGTTGCAGAATTCTACTGATGCTGCTATAAAGACAACACAAATTTTAGTTTGCAGTCCACTTTAAATATATGATAGACCATTTTCCCTGGGTCTAATTCTTCCCTGGGTCTAAGCACCTTCAAAAATACTTCCTGTAGGTTAGCTAAAGGATCCTGAGTTTTGTAACATAAGGATTGGTGCAAACTCTATTAACTGGGTCCGAAATGTTTAGATGACAAACTCCCTACATTAAAATACTATAAAGGTGAAAGGTTTGAAAAATAGGCTGTCCTTTCCTAGGATGAAGTACAGACCAAAGTGTATCTACCCAGTAAATGGATCCTTTAAGAAAGAAAATAAAGTACATATCTTTTGGGAGGTAATTTGGAAAAATGTTTGTATAGTTTGACCCAGTAATCCTCTCTCAAGGAATTCACCTTAAATATAAAAAGAAAAAAGCCAAATGCACCATTTGTTGTAATTTTTTGCTTAGTGTGGTATTTCTCAAAATAGAGGGGAAAAACTAAAATCTATCTAGATTCAAAATGAATTTTGTATATTATGACACATCAAATGCAGCCCTTAAAATTAGTTATAAGCACTTTTCATGTTATCATAAAATATCATATAAAATATTTGATATAAACTGATTTCAATTATGTAAAAATTATATAATCATATCAAGAAGTAGACAAGAAAACAAATAATAATTTATTAGTTGTATAACTGTGTAAGCTCACTTAATACATTCTGTGTAATATGCATATTTTTATATGTGTCCGTTTAAAAAAATTCCCCAAATGTAAAAACACAGTCTTAGAATTTTATTAATGTTGTCTGTTCTAAAAGAAAAATCGCTTGTAAATCTGGCCTCCAGTAAACAAAACTGTTTTTTCTTTTTTAGCTTTTCTAAGCTATATTTTGTGCTACATTTTTTTAAATAAAATGATCAACTTTGTATTTCATATGCCTAAACCGTAAACTTTAGTTAGACTGATTGATCTTAGTAACAGTTAATCTGACTTCATGAGTTCTTGAGCCCCAGTTCATATAGGACAAAGAATACTTTTGTTTTATTTACTTTGTGACAAATGAAAAATCTATAGGATGCTAGGCAAAAGGCTTATTGCTCTTAGAGTCTTCCATCTCAGTCATTACCATGTTCAGGTTCATTAACTGAATCACTTTCAAAAGAGCACATTAGTATGAAATAAAACTATTTCAATGGCAGGCTAAAAAATCATAGTTTAACACTTCTTTAATAAACTGTGTGACCTCAGGCAAGTGACTTAACATCTCTGTGCTTCAAATTGTTCATCTGATTATTATCATGGGTAATAATAATAATACCTACCCAATAGAGTTGTGCTGAACATTAAATGTTTTTATAGACAGAAAACATTTAGATCAGTAAATGGCAGGTGGTAAAAAATATTTATTAGTTGTATCATCATCACTCATTTTTAATCACAGCTAGGTTTTATATTAAAGTACTCTACAAAGCACGGCAAGAAATAAATTTTATGTTGTTTTTCTAAGAGACAGTCCAAGGATTCTGTATCTCAAAGTTTTGACCTTAAGCACGTCACTTATTTATCTGAGTATCAGGTTCATCACTAATAAAATCAGATAAATGCCTACATTATGATTTAGACATGATTAAATGAGACATACAACAGAATTGAATACGATATCATCACTTTATTCTCTCCTAATTTTTATATGACCTGACGTAGTATCTAACACAGAGCAGATGGTTTACAAATAATAATACTTTTTAAAAGTAGGGATAATTGTGCGAAAAAAAGTTGCTCCAGTAGACATGAATTTAATTTATCAAAACTAACTTCAACAGGCTGAATGCCATGAGTTGTCATCATCCCTTACATATTAAATGTACTTTGACGCCAAAGTGCTAATACCTTTCTACAAGGCTAGAAAAATATCAATTTCTGGGTACAAAGGACTGTGGCCATTATCTGATTTAAATCTGTCTTCAGAGAAAACAATTAACCCCCCAAATTCAATGGTCCTTAAAATCAGAAGTGTTAATGTTTTATAATCTTGCAACTCAAACTTTCAGGAACAATAATGCTGATTTGCTGTCAGGAAAATTATTCATGCCTTGTTATCTTCCAGTGAGTGTAGGTTTAATACAAGCAGTGTGTGAATATCGAAGAATAAGGTGGAAAAGTATTAAATTAGAAAACATAAAAATAGACACACCTTATTTAAGACATAATCTGAGAGAACGATGGTCAGACAATAAACTTATTGACAAAAAACACAGGCCATTTGCAAATCTTCATTCAAAAAGTTGTCTATTTTAAAATGCTCGAGCAACTAAGAAGCAGCAGGATAAATCGCAAATTTTTTTCAAAAAGCTACTTAGGGAATAAGGCTTGCCAGTAAAGGACAAATAATTTCTTACAACATGGATATCATATCACTACATCTGATCTTTTTATGGTTATATAATACTTTCAAACACTTTGATCCCCCCAGACTCAAAAACTCCTAAAACACATATATCTTCATAAGGTATAACTTGAATTTAAGCAAAAAAGGTAAAAGAATATTAATTTTACTACTAAAAGCAACAACTTCTCAGTATAACTGGAAATAAACTGTGTGAAACCTCAAAGCTGTCTAATTGTGCCTTCATTCATGCAAATGAAGAAGGCAGTTTTTGTTGGTTTCCAGGTTTGAATTAATCATCAGAGCAAAATCCACTAAAATTGTCGTAGCTACAGAAAGCTACATCAACTGAAGATATCTAGCATCCAGAAGCCAGCATTAATAAATGCATGAGTGGGCCGGGTGCAGTAGCTCACGCTTGTAATCCCAGCACTTTGGAAGGCCAAGGTGGGCAGATCACCTGAGGTCAGGAGTTTGAGACCAGCCTGGCCAACATGGTGAAACCCCATCTCTACTAAAATTACAAAAAATTAGCCGGGCGTAGTGGCAGGCGCCTGTAGTCCCAGCTACTCAGGAGGCTGAGGCAGGAGAATGGCGTGAACCCGGGAGGCGAAGGTTGCAGTGAGCCGAGATCGTGCCACTGCACTCCAGCCTGGGCGACAGAGCGAGACTCCGTCTCAAAAAAAAAAAAAAAAAAATACAAAAATTAGCTGGGCATGGTGGAGCGTGCCTGTAATCCCAGCTACTCGGGAGGCTGAGGCAGGAGAATCACTTGAATCCGGGAAATGAAGGTTACAGTGAGCTGAGATCATGCCACTGCACTCCAGCCTGGGTGACAAGAGCGAGACTCTGTCTCAAAAAAAAAAAATAAAAAAAATGAATAAATGTATGCATATACTTGAAGCAGTTTAAAAAGTGCATAAGTATTTACAATGTTTTAAACATCATAATAAATATGTACACCCCTTTTCACATTTCAACATATAAAACAACTTTATGAGACCCGCTATTTTATCTGCATTTTATAAATAAGGACACAAGTCTCATAAAACATACTTATGGATATGGGTATGTATATGAAGTGGAATGAGTTGACCAAGATCACCCAGTTGGCTAGGGGTACAAACAGGATACAAATCCAAGTAGAATAACTCAAGCGCTTCTAACTCTAACCATTATGAGATGCTGGTTTTGTTGGTTGTTAAGATACCCACAGTTATTTAATTTTATGAATAAACTATTTAACTTTGGCAGCAAAATTATTTAAAATAACTAAATTCTGCATAAATATAAGAAAATGAATTTGAGAGGAAAACCACTCTCCTAATGGCTAAGTTCCTCCTGAGATAATACAGCCAAATTGTCACTTAAAATAATCAGTACAAAAATTTAGTTTTAAACAATTTTCCAATAATAATATCCTGGTGAAACTTCAAGGAAATAATTTTTGGAGGTTTAAATATCTCCCCAAAAGTTTGTACCACTCCTACCTTTTAAAAATCTAAATTCTGCATATTGGAAATACATGTAGCTCTGCATTAAAATGCCCTCATGTAACATATTACAAGAAATAAAAACTCATGTGAATTCACCATAGAAAATGTTATCCAAATTGTAAGTGCAAGTTAGTTTTTAGATAGTGTCAAGTGTCAGATTTCAGATATGTTATACGTAATACTAAACTTTAGCTGGTCTCATTTCATTGTTCTTCTTGGATGAACTTTCATGCTAATTGCACAGCTCTGTTCCTACACTGGCTTTGGTGAGGCAAACTAAAACACACTAAGATTAAATGTCTATGCTGTTACCCAAAGAGATGATATGACACAACTCTGATTCATTTGCTTACGGTCTCCTTTGTCACCATCATTCTCAATCAAATCCTGCCAGGCTTTGAACATGTGATTATAGTCTTCAAAGCTACAACAGAATCACAGAAGCTGGTTTAATGATGCCTAAAGCAAATAATTTAGATGAGGCCCCTGACATCCACAGTCAGAAATACTCAGTAGAAAAGGGGTCCATGCTAAGTCTGTATGTGTCCACAGAATACACGTGTGCATTATGGGTGTGTGTGCAGACATACGAATGTTTAGACATAAATATAAAACCCATTTTGCAGTTGAAATCAATCAAAATAAATTTAATTTGAGCAGGAGGAGTAACAGGCAGAGAGAATTCATGGGAAGATAATAAATTAGAAACCCAGTTTTGCTATGAGAAAACTTAGCAACAACAGTACCTAGAGTAATTTGTGTACCTCAAACAAAAACTGCCTCGCCATCCTTACTTTTGGATGGAATTAATGCCAACATTCATTAAATGTATACCATGTGCAGGCTCTTCGGAACATGCAATTGCCAGTGTTAGGTAAGAAGTAGGAATTACAGATCTCCCAAACAATTTCACCTTCATATTTATTCAGCCTAATCCTGCACCGTTACTCTGACTAAAATTCCTGAGTAGTTCTGGTCGCCTCTTTTTCTCCCATACCCCTCACCCAGTACTCAAAACTGTTAAGCCTCTACTTTCAAAATGCATCATGAATCTTTGCATCATCTCCTACCCTAGTCCAAACCACATCATCCTTCCCCTTAACTATGGCAAGTGCCTTCTAACAGGCCTCTCTCATACAGGTTTAACCCTTTATAGTCAAGTCTTTACCCATGCACCAAAGCGATCCCTTTAAAACCTGTGACAGATTATTTCACATCACCATTCAGACCCTACAATTCATTATTAAAATGGTCAAGCCTCACACAACTGGGCCCTGGTTACCTCTCTGGTCTCACCTTCTATTACTTTCTCTAGTTCTGTGTAATTTCTTGGCATTCCTTGAAGATACCAGACATTCACATACATTAGGGTCTTGGCAGTCAGCATTTCCTCACCCTGCAATACTCTACCCTAACTTCATCACATAATTTAGGTCTTTGATGAAATGTCACGACAGAAAGTCTTCCCTGGCTACTTTACTTGAATTAGGAACCTCCTGCCATTTTTCTTTATCTTCTCATCTTATTTTATATTTCTTTATAGCACTTATCACCACCTGATATGTTTGAGTATAAAGGTGTGTGTATAGATATATATATAAATTTGTTGTCTATTTTACCCTCTTAGAATGTAAGCTCCATGTGAACAGCGATTTATATCTTTCGAAAATGTCATTTGATTAAAACTTTGATGAACAAACATATTCACTACTGCCTTACCATGCCTCATCCGCCATGAACTTCACTCTCTGAAAAACTCTGTCCCAGACATAGATAAATCCTTTGGCTTTCCTCCACCTTCTTCCCCTTTGAATACAACAGAGACAGTAATTTTTTAAAAAATTATTTTGTCTAAGAAATGAGCCCTCCTTGCTTTTACAATTACTCATGGGCTCCAGCATACGGTGCTTTGCATTTTTGCATCAAAGCACTACACATTGAATTCTGCTCACAAGTACGTCATAACTCCTTACAAAAGGGGCACAGATAACCTCTTAGATTTCAAATAAAAATGCTATTTTTATTCTTCTTTTATTTGAGACTTTTATGGCATTTCATATTGTATACTGTTCTATGTTTCCATGTGTTTCCCAGTTCAGCTCCTACCAGAGGCTGCTGCTTCCCAGTCTCTCATTCAAGGACCTCTCCTCCAACAACAATCCATCAAAATGTTAACACTGTATAAGACTCCACATGTGCCTTTCTGCACAGTAGAAACACTGCCTGGACAATCTCAAATATCTATATAGCTTAAACTCTCAAATACCCATTATTCACTTTTCCGTTCTTAGCTCCTTGAGAAAAGGGGCCTTAACCTGCTCATTACTGCATCACTAGCTTTAAGCCCAGTACTTGGTAAAGAATGGAAGGTAAGTAAATATCTGCTGAATGAATGAGAACTCTCAAGTAAATGTGTAACTCTAGGTAACATCTTGCCTTTGTTTCCAGAACTACAGCAAGCTTCCTATTAGATATGCTCTCTTGACTGGGAGTGTCTTCGCACATTTAATGCACAACATGGTCACAACGTAAGTCATATATTTCTCCATCTCCTCTTTCCTCACCCTCAAGTTTAATGCCAAATGGTCCCCTTCTTGGATAGTTTACATCTTGAGTCAAGGATTTGAGAATCATTTCTGCTCCCTGATGGTGTATATCCAGTTTTCAACTTCTGAAGGCTTTTTCTTCTAAATGTCTCTTCAGTGAGTCTTCCCTCATTTAACATTGACATGATTATGCCAATTCATGCCCTCATTATTTCTTACCAGATGTACTGCAATGACTTCTGAACTGTCTTTCCTGCCTCCAATTTTACCCCACTAGTCTTCCTTATGGTTGCTCTTTATTGTTGTGGTTGTTGGCTTTTAATGGTAAAATCATCATATCATATTCCTTTCTAAAAATTTGTGGAGGGATTTCTGTATCATTCTAGAATGCATATAAATCAAATTTTTAGCATATCATAAAAGCCCCAAATGTTAAGAATCCTACCTCTTCTTTGTACATCTTCCTTGACACTTGACTGTTCTCTCACCTTCCAAGATCCATCTACTCTCCAATAGTTGTCCCACTTCTAGCCATCCAAGTGTCAAAAGTTGTGGCTTACTGAACATGCTTATCCCTCTGCACAAAATATCCTCACGTCCCTCAATATTTCTTATGCTCAAAGACTTAAACATAATTTCTTTTAAGAAGCCTTCCTTTCTTTATGTTATCATCAAGCCCTTTCTGCTTT
The DNA here is from genome assembly GCF_029281585.2 of Gorilla gorilla gorilla. Taxonomy (NCBI): domain Eukaryota; kingdom Metazoa; phylum Chordata; class Mammalia; order Primates; family Hominidae; genus Gorilla; species Gorilla gorilla. The sequence goes on from NC_073239.2 coordinate 64,596,207, forward strand.
CTCTCATACACAAGATCCCAGTGTAAGGCTGATAAAGGCAGGAGCACTTGTCTCTGGTTCACAGCTAGTATTATAGAGCTTACTATGACTTGCACCAAGAAAGTACGTATCAACCATTTCCTGAATAAACAAGTTCGCAATGATTTCTTTACCTTTTTTTTTTGTTTTCCCTACTCAAGTAGCTCCTCAATGGCAAGAAGCAATATTCATCTTCTTCCCAGTGAATGAAACACTCATTAAATTACTCATTTAATTAAAAATACAGAAGTATTCATATGTACACCTATACATATGTGTGTATTCAATGCAAATTAAGTATGTCTCAACTTGTTATACTTGAAGTCAAGCCAAGAAGTCCATAGGCTTGCCAGGGATACAGATCATTAGCTTGATTCCTAAATGACCATGTCTGGTCTAAAGGATAAAACAGGTTCCTTAGTCAAGTATATGCAAGTCTGATTCCAAAGCATGATCAGTTACTTCATTTACATTGTCAACTCTGCCCACTGTGGACAACTGTAATCCCTGATTCAATGAATGTCTCTAGAGACATCTCACCATTTCTGTTTACATGAGTCCAGGTCCAAATGTGACTGTAAAAAGTAGACTAATGAAAATACTATAATGAGGATCCAAGTATTAGAGAAAAAGGGAAAGGAGAGAGAAGATCCAGTGAAAGAGAGGATACCAAAAAGAAATAGCATTTGAATAGGGAGTTGAATGGTGGCTAGGAGTTCAAAAGTCCAGACGAGAGCCAATAAGAAATCAAAAGAAAGATTGATAAGTAGTGGCTATCTTCTAAAAAGCTGCTATTTATCATAATGAGGATATCTACCTCTTAGAATATATTTTAGGTTGAACATTTGTGATAACACAATTTGATATTAAATAATTAGAAAGTTTTGCTGTAACACCTCATCTGCATGTAATAGCTTTAGCTAAGGTTGTCAGGCACTGCATATAAAATGCCATTTTAGAATTGTATTAATTTATTTAGCAGTTCATTCATCAATTGAACTCATTTGATAGGGAAGAGATGCAAGGATAGGAATGGAGAAGAGGAGAGCAGAGGAGAGTGAAGGGGAAGGAAGAGAATCAGTACAATCTGCAGATGAAAATAAGCTAGAACCCAAGTGGTGAAGAATGAGAACTGGGTGTTACTGTACTTAATTACCTCATTCCAAATGTGTAACATAGGAAAAATTGTAAAGTGGGGTAAAATAAGGAGGGGAGAAGGTTCTCTCCCTAGGGGAACTTGCTCTTACAGATGTGAACTACTTTATTTATGAATAAGGAATGGACTCTGGAGACAGCTCTGCCACTTGTTATCTCAGTAGCCTTCAGCTATGTAACCATTTCTTACTACTCAGCTCCCTCACCAGTAAAATGGGAATTATTTTGGTGCTTATCTCATTGGACTCTTATGAGAATTAACTGAATCAGTATTCCCAAGGCACTTAGAAAAGGGCGTGATATATAAATCAGCAGTACATAACTCTTTATGCTGAACAAATATGTATGCATTTTAAGACAATAAAATGAGCTCAAAACGACTTTGCAGCATATTAAAAACAGACAATAACATACATCCATTGACCATTCCAAAAGAGGCTTCGAGAGAGCTTTAGTTCCCACAGATTATCTATCACACACATTTGGATCAAAAATTTACACTTCTCAGCCTCACACATATTGCTTGGCAAACACTGCTGCATATCCTACCAAGCAAACAAACTGTGTTCCTAAATCCATATTATATAGAAGTACTAGAGTCCTCAATTCTACCAGCCCTATCTATGTATCTATCTATCTATCTATTTATCTATCATCTATCCATCTCTAGATAATAATATCTGTATTAAAGCATAAACATTGTAAATTCCATAACCCAACTTCTGTTAACTAAAAAAGGTTAACTTTGTAAATTTAGCCTCTAGAAGATTAATAAGTGGGTTGGTTTATTCGCATTTCATCAAGACTACTCCCTAATAACATTTTAAACAATCCAATATAATTTATTTCTTAATGAGCTGGAGATAGATTGGGTTCAAACTCCAGCTGTTTATTTAAGACTAATGGGACTTGGGCTTAATGTGTTCTTTGCCTAATTTTCCTCATATGTCAACAAATAAGGATAACAACAGAGTATTTTGTATGTATGTATGTATGTATGTAAGGCACTTAAAATATCACCTGGCAAATACTAACCACTATGTAAGCATTCGCTATTAGCATTACTGTTGTTATTCTGGATAAATCACAATGATTATATTCCTTCCTTATACTAATGAGAAATCACTTCTATTCTTAAAGGAAGAGCCAAATACATAACAGGTTCTGTAAATCTTCATTTATTTTTAATTCTATTCACAAGCAAAAAATTTTTAAAAGGAAAATATTTTAAAGTATTACATTATACCATTTTTAATAAAATGTCTATCAAAAGTTGAAAACATATTTAATGAGCAGCCTGTTTTAGCATCTATGGTGCTTCTTGTCAATCATTTTTTAAATGATGCAGCAATCACTAACATTCACCATTTTTGGACATGCATATGTAAATTAATGATTTCTCTACACCATCAGATTTGCTATATGGAAATTACCTATATAAATAGCATATGGCAATTTCTTCCCAATGATTCCTAGATACCCATCCCCTAGTAGTAGTTTAATATGCAAGAGAATAGCATCCTAGTTCCTGAAATAAAACCTTGCATCTTTCTATCACTAGCCATTTACAAGTAGGAAAGCAAGGAGGCACCAAATGTTAACGTACCTAACAGTTCTTAATCTCTTCTTAAAAGGTCTGCTGTGTACATAAAAAATATCAAGAAGTCATAATTTGACTGACACATTCCTTATGTAATAATCTTCATTTGATAGAATAACAAAATGTTTTTACTTTTTCATTTTACCTGCAAAGATAAATTTAGGAACAACCAAGGCCAGGATTTTTAAATGGCATAGATTCTCCACTTTTCTTTATTTAAATAGAAAAGAAAAATTTTTGTGAGGGTTACTGATTAAATCAGTTCTTAAAAATACAGTAAAAGCTAAAAGCTCATTACTGAGCACTCTCCTTGTTCAGTATAATTTATATAGTGAAAAGGAGGAAATAAGCCATTAAAAGGTCATTCAGTGGATCAGAGTGTAGACCAGGTGAGTTTTTCCACAGCCAATTTGAAATTAGTTTATTAGAGCATCTATACGCATACAGTAAGATATATAAAGATACGTTTTCATAGAAAAACAGTCACTTCAGTCTACATACTAGAATCTGGCTGTGGTAGGCAGAATAATGGCCCCCAAAGATTCCCACACTCTAATCCCTAAAAGCTGTGAATATGTTGCCTTACATGGCAAAGAGAACTTTGAAAATGTGATTACATTAAAGATCTTGAGACTTAAAGATTATCCTGGATCATCCAGTTGGGCTCAATGGAAACACAAAGATTCTTATAAGATCAACCTAAGTGTCCATGGATGGACAAAATGGATAAAGAAAATGTGGTATATATGCAAAATGGAAACTTAATCATAAGAAAAGATTACAATCTTGTCATTTTTGAATAAGGATGAATCTGTAGGACATTAAGTGAAATAGGACAGACAGAGAAAGACAAATACCACATGATCTCACTCATATGTGGGATCTAAAAAAGCTGCAGAAGTACACAGCAGAAGAGAAGTTACCAGACGCTGGAGAGGGTAGGAAGGAGAGGGAGAAGGGAAGAGATTGATCCACGGGTATAAAATTATAGTTAGGAGAAATAAATTCTGGTGTTCTATTGCACAACAGGGTGAAGACAGTTAACAACACTGTACTGTAAATTTGAAAAAAAAGACTAGGAGAGGATTTTGAATGTTCTTATCATGAAGAAATGATAAATGTATGAGATGACGGACATGCTAAATGCCCTGATTTGATCACTACACATGTATATGGAAACATTACACTCTACTCCATAAATTTATGCAATTATTATATGTCAATTAAAACTAAAAATAAATCTTAAAAATATATATCTATCTTAAAATAATAATTAGGTGGGAGTTTCAGAGCAGGAGAAAGATTTGAAAATGCTACCATGTTGGTTTTGGAAAAGAAGGAAGGGGCCATGAGCTAAGGAATGCAGGCAGCCACTAGAAGCTGAAAAAGGCAAGGAAACTGATTTTCCCCTAGAGCCTGCAGAAAAAATCATAGCCCTACAGACAGACTGATTTTAGCCCTATAAGACTCATTTCAGATTTCTGACTTCTAGAACTTAAGATAACATATTTGAATGGCTTTAATCCACTGAATTTCTGGGAATTCATTACAGCAGCAATAAGAAACTAAGACACTGTTTCTCTAAAAATAATGCAGCTACCATCTTTACACAATTCTTATAATTCAATCCTTTTTTTTTTTAGAGGGAGTCCCGCTCTGTCTCCCAGGCTGGAGGTGCGGTGGCGCGATATCGGCTCCCTGCAAGCTCCGCCTCCCGGGTTCACGCCATTCTCCTCCGGAGTAGCTGGGACTACAGGCGCATGACACCTCGCCCGGCTAATTTTTTTGTATTTTTATTAGAGACGGGGTTTCACTGTGTTAGCCAGGATGGTCTCGATCTCCTGACCTCAAGATCCGCTCGCCTCGTCCTCCCAAAGTGCTGGGATTACAGGCGTGAGCCACTGCGCCCGGCCCAATTCAATTCTTATGATTCACAATTCTTATAAATCTTATAAAAATAATTCGTATAATTCTTATAAAAATAATTCTTATAATTACAAATATTATAATTACGGACTGTTTCATTATTATACTTTTTTAAAGATTTCATAAAACTAGTACCAGCACTAACAAAAATGCTTACAACTGATCAAAAGAAGCTCTAACCAAAATGTAACTATTTAACAAAACAGATTAACAATAACACCCAATATTAAAGAGGAAGAAAACTGGCTGGGCGCGGTGACTCATGCCTGTAATCCCAGCACTCTGGGAAGCCGAGGCGGGTGCATCACGAGGTCAGGAGATCGAGACCATCCTGGCTAACACGATGAAACCCAGTCTCTACTAAAAATACAAAAGAAAAAAAAATTAGCCGGGCGTGGTGGCAGGCTCCTGTAGTCCCATCTACTCGGGAGGCTGAGGCAGGAGAATGGCATGAATTCGGGAGGCGGAGCTTGCAGTGAGTTGAGATCCCGCCACTGCACTCCAGCCTGCGCGACAGAGCAAGACTCCGTCTCAAAAAAAAAAAAAAAAAGGAAGAAAATTTTTCTCAGTTTTACTACGTCACGTAAACTTTCATTTTTGAAATATACTCAATGTTAAATAGAAAGATATAAATATATACAATATACCAATAGGTTTTGCTTTTTTCACTTACTAATGATTGTCTAGGATAGATTACCAAACTAGTTTCTTAAAGCATACTTCAAGAATCTATACAATTACTTCATTAAGCTTTTCATATACATATATGCATGTATATACATACACATATACACATATAACATATAATACTCATATATAATACATATAGATGCATATATATTATACATATAATTCTTAGAAGATTTTCAGTTTAAATTTTACTTCTGAAGCCAAAATAGTGGAAAAGTGATTGAAAATGCATGCTTCAGAGTCTTTCTTCTCGGGTCTGGATCCTTGGATCCTTGGTCAGCCACCTACTAGTTGGGTGAACTTGGATATGTTATTTATCCTCTCTAAGCTTGGTATAATAATCAGTGAAGTGGGGATAACAATAGTGCATTCTTCATTATGGTGTGCAGCTGAGAATGCATATGAAATACTTGCCCAATCATGAGCATAATTTCTACGAATAAAAGTTTTTCTTATGCATCATTTAATGCCCCACAACCCTTAGCGTAAAATATGGCACATTCTGCACAAATATTAGATGACAATTTAATTTTAGGGTTGAATTTTGATCAGAGTCACTTTATGTAAAATGAAATTGTTTGTGAATCTGTAAGTTGAAAGTGAGATTTACTTGCTCCTTAAATCCACACTCTTTAGTGTGTGTAAATAGTGCTTTGTGTGATTAATATCTCTGCTTCCCTTGGACCAAGTTTCACTCAACTATTTAGGAGCATTCTACTGCACCATAATTTATATGAATATCTAAGAGATAGTTTATTAATGAAACACATTGCCATGTCTTATGAATTATGACTGTCTATACTGAATATTGTTTGGATTAATCTTTAGCTCTATCATCATATATGGTATTCTAATATGTCAAATGTTCATAAAAATAAATGTTTGTATCCATTTGCCAAATATGTGTCATGCAGATTAAGTCAGGAAGATTAAAAATACTCTAAGATTTTAATTATTCAAGCATATTTTAGGTCTGTTCAAACATTTTGAAGGCTCACCTTACAAAATCAACTTCAAAAGTTTTCTATTAATTGCAACATGTTATATTAGATTATAAGCAGTAACACACATGGCCTATTTCAAATGAATTATTCATTTTATTGCACTGTATGAATCTTTGTAATGTCATCCTTGGGATGACTTTTCCTTATAATAGTAGGCATTAACATTAGACACAAGCTTTAAAAAGGCAAAAAAAAATATGATAATTTATGTGAAACACAATTCCACTTCTCCATTTGGCTCAGGGACTGAATGTCATAAGATTTTTCATCCTAGTTGATCAAAACCCAACTGGAGACATAAACCATAACCTTTTATAAACACTGTATACAATATTGATCTCCTCTTGTAGAAAAAAGTAGTTCACATTACCCATGTTGATACTTAACTTATTCTGTGCAGTACAGTAATATTAGGGTGGGCATGTGGCTTGCCACTTTTCGCCTACCACAAAATAACATGGAAATATTAATACCCTATGTCCAAAATATATGTGTTTTATAGCTGTTTTAAAAGTTTTAGAAGGTTAAACATGAAATATAAAACATGAAATCAGCTATATACATTGTAGTATCTTTGTCATTTTTTCTGAATTCTATAAAATTATTGTTATAACTTATATAGATCCATTTTTGAAAAGACAAACATTTAAGGTGACGGCTATCCCAAATACACTGATTTGATCTTTACAAATTATATTAATGTATTAAATTATTACAGATGCCACCAAAATATGTATATCTATTATGCATCAATAATAAACAAATAAATAAATGCCTACAAAACAACAATAAACTATGACTAACCACTTCAAATTGTGTAGGCAAATATCTACTCACACACACACAACTTCAAACTTTGTTTCCTGTGAATCTTCCAATGGTTTGCCTATGTCATACTGTGCCATTTTATATTGTTGTTAAGAGACATGAATACAGATTGTCAAGTGAGACACTTCTGTTTTTAATCTAGGCTTTCACATTTATTAGTTACATAACCTTTCACTATTTATGCAGTCTGAGACTTAACCTCTTCCTCTGAATTTTGGGATACTATTAAAGATGTTGAGAATTTTTGAAATCAAGTTCTTTCTATATAGTATATTCTCAGTAAATGGTATTATTATGGGCATGATTATAAATTCCCTTATCTTTCCAATGACAGTATATGCCATCTGAAGACAAAAACCATTTTTATAGTTCTTTGAGTGTTTCCCTCAATGACTAGAAAATAGCCTGCTATATACATAATGTCTAATAATGATTTGCTCAAAGAACAAACGTAATCAAAAATAAATAGAGGGCAATAAGTGCTAAACCATAAGGCACTGAAATATAAGCACAAGCAAAGTTCAGCTGCAAAGAATATCTGAGTGGGCTGTTATAGTCAGAGAAAGATCTATGGCAGACAGGGGACCAGGAATGGGAAGTAAAAGCCTTTCATAGGTAGCATAAGACTGGATAAATAAAATCACCCAATGTTCTCTGCAGAATACATTTCAGAAGCATATTTTGACCTAATTGAAGTGTTCTTAAAATAAAGTTCATAAGAAAGTGTTCATAAAATCACTTAACTTTGGAATTTCTTCATGTGTGTTCAACACTTCTTTCTTAAACCATATTTAAACAGATCTTCTTTAGAATACAAACAAATGGAGAAGAGATAATACATTTTTACCTAAAATTATATTAACATCAATTGTACCTGCAGCTATCACATTAACACTTAAAAATGATGGTTTATATATGTATTCTGACCTCATGTCTAGTACCTAGAGGAAATAATTATTTAGTAATATCAATACATTTCTAAATGTCTAAAATTCATCATATAAAATATTTGTATACTCATTAAATGTTTTAATTATTATTTCCATAGTCATAGTGATTAAGAGTAACTTTACATTTTTGCCAAAAAACCTATTGGGTATTTTTTTCTTCTTAATAAATGAGGGAGTAAATTGCAACTTACTACTGGAAAACTTTCTTACTGTTCTATTATTTAGAGACCGTAGCAACTGCTTAAAAGTTTATCTATAGACAAATTTAAGCTAAAGCGTTTGTTCACGGATCTACCCATTAATTATGTGGCTCCAGTAAAATAAAAGTGTTCTGTCAGGCAAACTGCTAAGTGCTTTATGTATAAATGGCAAACAAGTCATAGTAGTTCCTGTCCTTTTGGTCATCCAATTTTACACATTAAACAAATCATTTCACAAATTTATACAGCATAGCCTGGGAGACCAGCCTGGCCAACAGTGAAACCCCGTCTCTACTAAAAATACAAAAATTAGCTGAGCATGGTGACACATGCCTGTAATTCCAGCTACTCAGGAGGCTGAGACACAAAAATCGCTTGAACCTGGGAGGCAGAGGTTATAGTAAACCGACATCATGCCATTGCCCTCCAGCCTGGGCAACAGAGTGAGGCTTCATCTCAAAAACAAAACAAAACAAAACAAAAAAACCCCACAAATATATAGAGCATAATAAATTATAATAAGTACTCAGAGAGAAAATATGTAATGCTATAGGAGACATAACAGTGGATTTAAATTTAAATTTAGGGGATGGTGATTATTGAGGCGGCTCTATTTTTAATCTGAATATTGAAAAACCAGGATGAATTAGGCTAAAAAATTGGGAAAGAGGTAGAGAATGTAATGGTTAATTTTATGTGTTAACTTGACTGGGTAATAGGATACTAGATATTTGGTCAAACTTTAGTCTAAGTGCTTCTGTGAGGATGCTTTTAGATGAGTTTAACATTTAAATCAACAGACTGATTAAAGCACATGGTCTGTCTAATGTGGGTGGGCCTCATCCAATCAATCGAAGGCCTGAAAAGAATAAAAGGCAGACCCTTGCCCAAATAAAGGGGAATTCCTCCTGCCTGACTGCCTTCAAACTGAGACATCATGTTTTTTCATGCTCTGGGAGTCATGCTTAAACATCTCTTTTTGGGCCTGAAGCATGCCAGCCTTTAGGCTGGAACTACGTTCTCAGCTCTCCTGGGTCTTCACTTTGCCAACTGCAGATCTTGGGACTTATCAGCCCCCATAATCATGTGAGCCAATTCCTTATTTTACATATGCAGCAGGTCCTTGAATAACATTGTTTCTTTCAACATCTTTTCATTATAATTTTGATGAGAAAAAGAAATCAATTCCCAGCGGAAGCCACTGCCTGTGTGGAGTGTGCAGGTTCTCCATATATGTATGGGTTTTTTCTGGGTACTCAGCTTTCCTCCCAAATCCCAAAGATATACACATTAGGCCAACTGGTATGTCTAAATTGTCCCAGTATGAGTAAGTATGGGTAAGTGTGAATGCACCCTGTGATGGAAAGGCAACCTGTCCAGGGTTGCTTCCCAACTTGCACCCTGGGCTGCTGAGATAAGAGTCTGGCCACCTGCAACCTTGAACTGGAATAAGCAGGTTGGAAAAATGCATAAATGAATGAATTAACACAAATTACTGTAAAATAAAAATATGTGAAGCAGATGATAATCATACAAATGCACAAAAAACCAATGTGGAATGAACACACTCAGCAAGCCCATCATATTTGTTATTGTTTCTTTTGAATTGCATGATGGTAGGTAGTGACAGTTTTCTTTTTGCAAACTTGTATTCCTTGATTTGACCCACTGCCACTATGACTGCTGTCACTCAATGATTCACCAAAAATTGGGTAAATAATTATCTTACTTGGTGTCATTATTTCTTAAAAGTATGTGTAACTAACATTTATTTCAATGTTTAATATTAGAAGCTTTTTGGGTCTTTATTTAGAAATTCAGTGATGATTTTGTGACCAAAAATATACCACAGGAACTTAACTGTCATTTATGTTAACTAGCCTATGGTAAAGTCTGTTTCATTATATGTCATTTTGCTTAAAGTCACAGTTTTCAAGAACCTGTAGATGACCTTAAGGGAGATTCTGTGTGCGCGCGCGCGTGTGTGTGTGTGTGTGTGTGTGTGTGTGTACCCACAAATACCTATACACACATATCCTATTGGTTCTGTTTCTCTGAAGAGCTCCAATACAGGGCAGACATTTTCGGAGCAATGGATAAGCACACACAAAGACTCTGAGGCACGAAAGAACTTAGCGCTTCCGTGGGACGAAATAAAAAATCACTGTATCTCCACCACAGTGCTTAAAGGGAGAAGCAATTCAAGATGAGGCAGCAGAGTGGGCAGGGCCCTATCTGGAGTGTGTGAGAATGATAGTAGAGGTTCAAATTTATCTTCAGAGGAATGAGAAACCAATGAATGGCTTTCAAAGCAGAAGAGTGATGTAATCTGCTGTTTTTTTTAGCCATCACACAGGCTTGATGTATGGATGTATGTAGGGAGTTATATGAAGCATGAGGAAGGGGTACTCACAGGGCAAATGGGAGACTAATGAAGAGAACACTACATTCGATGACACAAAATAGAAACATGGAAGGGATAACGGTGGTGGCAGTGGTACATCTGAGATCTATTTTGAAGAACTGCTCCCCAAATAAAGGTGATGGTCTGCTTTCAGGGATAAAAACGAAAGGTCAAGGTCAAGCATGACTTTCAGGTGAATGATATGTGGACCTGGGTGACTTAATGAGAAGAGGTAGGATGAGGAGAAAGAGTTGGGTAGACCAAGAGTCCAGCTTTTGACAAATTAATGTTGATGCCTTTGAGCACTCTAAGTAAAAATGTGAAAGAGGCAGTTACACATACGGATCTGGAGCTCAGAACAAAGACCTGATATGAAGTGTAAGTTTAAAAGTTGGCAGACAGGGACGGTATTTAAACTGCCTAAGGCAAGAGGGTGCATGGTGAGAAAAGAAAGAGGGACAAGGACAGAAATATAAGGATCTTGATTACTCGTGATTGAGGAGAACAGGAAGAACTAGCAAAAGATATACAGAAGCATTAGTTATCAAATATAATCATCTGCTAGAAAGTATTATTACTTTCTTTTGCTATAAAGTACTATCAGAACATCTGCAGTTATTTTGGAATAAAGAAGGTTATTTACACAAAATTTATATACAGTCCATATTCCTCTCATCTATTATTCCTGAGAACAAAGTTTTATATAGACATTATAAATTATTCACAGAGAAACTGGAACTTTTACTATACATACATAACAGCAATAAAAGTATCAGAAATACATGAATGTTCTTAAATGTTATATAAACGAGACTAACTCCAATGATGGCAAAACTACAAAGTCAGTTTCCTTTATCTGAAAATACCGATTTGTTCAAGTTATAATTGTTATATGTGTTGAAATAGAATTAAACTTTGATTCACAAGTAACAAGCTTATAAAGATGATATTAAAATTTCATTAAAGTTTCGGGATTATATAATTATTTGCTGAGTTAAAACAAGTACTGTAAAACATCAGCAAACCAGGCAAGTGCATATTGCATAAAAAATTAGTACCTTATAACTCTTTAGTAATTTTTAAAATTGCAAAGATCATTTCAGTGCTGCTCCCCTCCCCCAAGGCACACACAAATATTTATCCAGCAACTGATAATTAATAGTGGAAAGAAAACATATCACTTTTAATTTTTTCAAAAAAGTAAAAATGAATAAGAACTATAACTCAGAGTCAGAAATCAGGATCTCAAAATCCCTGACGAACTGACCTGTGTGGCCCAGATTCTTACCACACCATGGGGAAGTAATTGAAAGTCTGAGACAGATTCAGGCTGAAGCACTGTCTGACAAACTATCTTCTCTCCATTTTTATCCTGCTAACTTCCAAAAACCAATTCATGGAGCCACTGGTGGATATGAGTGCTATCCCAGTAGAACCTCAATATCCCATAAGAATCTTAGATGGACAAGAAATAATCCTCACCATAAGAAGATGTGAAATTGCCACGGTTAAGGTCTTTTAAAATAGAAAAATCAATTTTCTATGGAACACAAAAAACTCAGGAAATACGAACAAGACAATAGCAATGATTTTTCCAGGAGAATAGATTTCATTCATCCAGGGAATACTGTGGAAGCAATAGTTCTTTGCTGAGATTTGCTGAGATCTATGACTGAGATTGCTCTTGAGCTTTATGTAATTCTGTCTTCTCTAGGTGAACTGGGATAATATACCAGAGGAAGGTATGTGAAATGTCGCTGGTGCTTAAAGAGTTGGGGGAAGTAATAATTACAAGGACTACAAAATTAGATGGTTATCTCTGGAGGCTACCCACGCATTTGAGAAAGCCAATGGAAAATGGAAAGATGACACTGATGTATTACTGTGGAAAGCAGTAATAAACCAGTAACAAACCAAACCTCGCCAAAAAAAGTCCACATCCTAATTCCCGGAAACTGTGAATATGTTAGACTGCATGACAACGTGGAATTAAGATTGTAGATGTAATTAAAGTTGCTAATCAGCTGACCTTAAAATAGAGAGGACATCCTGAATTATCAGGGTGGGTCCAATGTACTCAAGGGTCTCAGAAAGTGCAAGACAGCGGAAAAAGAGGAGAGTCAGAGGGAGACAGGACTATGGAAGAAAAGCACAGAGAGATGTGATGTTGTTAGCTTTGGAGATGGAACAAACAGGCCACAAGCCAAGACATAAAAGGAGGCTGTAGAAGTTGGGAAGAGCAAGGAAATGGATTCTCCCTTAGAGCTTTCAAAAAGAAGTGCAGCTTTGCTGACCCCTTGATTTTAGCTCAGTGAGACCCATGTCAGGCTTCTGACCTACATAGAGAACTAATATTGCTTAAAACCACTAAGTTTGTGGTAATTTGTTACAAAAACAAAAGAAAACTAACACAACCATCAATTTAAGGCCAAAGATCTTCCCATGGAGTAAATAAAAAGAAATTCACCTCTACAAATTGCGTAAAAATTCCTTAGGTTCAGGTACAGAACTTAATTATAAGAGCAAAGCTCTAGATATGGTTGAAGTCACCTGAAAAGTTAGCTACATGAAAGTAAGGGTGCAAATTAGGAAAATAAAGAGCCCTAGAGATAACAAAATCTAGTTTGATGCAGTCAATAATCTCGATCATCAGGTTCCTATGGACACAAGGTGCCTACAGAAGTCTCCTCCCTGTTAAGAGACTAGTGTTTCCTGCTTGAAGACAACGAAGATGACTCTTCCCTGAAAAAGAATGTAAGTCCCACCCAGGATTTTCCACCACCTCCTCTGCTGGCCAACTGGCTAATAACTAACGGTAAGTCACAACTGGCTGAAGTGCTAACCCTTCAAAAGGAGGACAGGGACAATAGCCCAAAAGAGCCACAGGACCCAGCCAATATGTTCCAGTAGAATCAGTAGAATAACTTTGGAACCAATTCTGAAGATGCTGGGTCACCAGAGAATGGAACATAAAGTTGAATAACTGAGAGTTCCAGTCATGAAGAGATCTCCACCTATCAAGACAGTATATTTCCCCTTAGAATATATCCCCAACTCTCCTACTGGCAGCCAAACTCATCACCAGGGTTAAGTTACAAATTAACCTAGCAATGAAGGTGCTGAGATTACCAAGGGAGAAAAGAAGAAGAAAAAAGACTATGCTCTGAAAGAGGCAGATTTAGCCAATAAGTACTGGCAGAAGTTAGAAGAGTATGTATATGAATTGATTCTAAGGACACTAGATTAAGATGGGAAGGAATATAATGTTGGATAAGAGAGGCATTTTTGATGTGGGAGGACCCTCCCAGGATACAGGATTTAATAACACCCTGATGATAATGTTGCTAGGATAAAGACAGTATTGCATTCTAGAAAAAATGTAAGATATCAGTACCACTTTTAAAGATCTAAAGGAGGCACATTTTATAGTCCTCATTGTGCCCTCCATTTTATTCACCACTCCTGTTGATAAACAAGCAGATAGATGCTGGAAGTTGGAATTGAACTACACAAATTCAACCAAGTAGAAGCCCCAGTTGCAAGTGCTTGGCCAGTTGCAGTATCTTTGCTACAGCAGATTAATGCAACTTTAGTTCATGGTACCTGGCAATTGATCTAGCAAAAACACTGTTATCCATCTCTACCAAGAAGGTGAACCAGAAGCAGTTCTCATTCACATGGACATAACAGCAGTATGCATCTTCCATCCTGACCCAGGATTATAATAACTTTTCTGTCCTCTGCCATAATACAGTCTGAAAGAATCTGAATGTATTGGATATTAGAAAGAACATTATCCTGGTCCATTACATAATATCAATGACATCCTGTAAGAGAACCGAATAAGCAAAAAGTGGCAAGTACTTCGGAAGTCTGGGTAAGACATGTGCTCAGAGGATGGAAAACAGACACCTCCTCAGTTGAGTTGTAGGAGTTTATGGCCTGAGTCATGGAAAGACAATCTTTCCAAAGAGAAAGACAAATTGATGCACATTCCAAAATAAAGAGCAATCTTCCAAAAAAAGAACATATTAGCTCACTTTCCCCATCAATAAGAAGGTAGCACAATCCATAACAGAACACTTCAGATCTAAGAGAGAACACAATCCATGCCGGGAATACTGTTCTGACCTATTTACCAGTGCCACAGAAGGATGCTGGCTTGGACTGGGGCTTAGGGCAGTTAAAGACCTTGGAGGAGGTATAGGTTCAACTGAAGAATTAATTCCTCAAGCTTAGACCATATAATCCCACACACCCCATGATATTAGAAGTATCTTTAGTGTGACAAGCCACACGTAAAGTCTACGGCAAGTCCCTGTAGAAAAATCACAATGTTAGCCACTGAAGGTTTTTCAGCAAGCCTGTGCCATTTGCAATATAGAATTACAAATCACTTGACAAACAGTTTATGGCGTACTACTGGGAACTTACTTAGGCAGAATGCCTGAAAATAGGCAATTAAGAGACCATGGTGCCAAAAATGTCCATTATAACTAGGTTTTGTCAGCCAAGTCATAAGATCAAGTAGGTCCTGTAGCAATCCATTATTAAATAAAAATGATACATTTGGGACTAAGCACAAGTAGACAGAGAAAGCCCAAGTAAGCTATATGCAGAAATGGCAAACCCCTACATCTTTCCTATTGCACTGCCTCATTTCCCTCAGCTCATCCCTATGACTGCATGGGCAGTCCTGTCTAACCACCAAGTTCACGACAGGTTCACAGATCGGTTAGCTCCACATGTGGTATAAACCAAAAAGGTACTGCACCTGCCCTGCAGCCCCACTAATGGGTGCCTTCAAAGAGTGCAATGAGAGAAAATATTCCCAATGGGGTACAGCTTCAGGGACCATATAAGTTGTATGGAAAGAGAAGTGGCTGCGGTAAAAATAAACATAGTCTTAATGGCAGCAGTGAATAACTTAGCTGATTGTTGGCTGGAGGCCTGCAAAGAGAAGTGACAGAAAATCAGCAACAATAACTCAGAAAAACAGGCATGCAAATGTACCTCCTATGGGAGCGGGCACAAAGTAGAGAGATCTTTGTAGACAATGTTATTGTCCCCCAGAGAGCATCCACCACAAAAGAGGCATGTGGCAGACTGCATTCTTTTAAAAAGGCCACAACAATTTCTCCAATTCTACAAGTCCTCCATTAAATGTAAACTTAACACTATTCCCATAAAGAGGTGTAAAGAGGTGGGATTTATAATCCCTTTCTTTCAACCTGGGTGGACCTTTGTCTCTGCCTCAAACTATAGAGTGTCACGGAATTGATGCATGTAACTTCCAAGGCAAAATTCAAAGCAATCCTTTGTACCTTTTCAGGATATTTACTCTTAGAATCCTCACACCATGCTGTAAGAAAGCCCAAACTTTTCAATTCAGCCAAAGTCCCAGCTATCTGCCAGAGTCTCAAGTATCACATATGTCAGTGAAGATGCCAGCAGATGATTCCAGCCTCCAGATGTCAAGTCATCCTCCACCTTCAAGTCTTCCCAGGTAAGGGCTCAGAAATTACGGGGCAAAGATAAGCCATTCTGAATATCCCTCATATAAATTATTGGCCCACAGAATCCACGAATATAATAAAGGGAGTGTTTTATACCACAAAGTTGGGGTGGGTTGTTACAGAGCAATAGCAATTGGAATCAGAATACAGAATAACTTGATTTATTGACATTAGTCAGCTTGCCATCAGCTACTCCAATGTTGCATCAATAGACACAAAAGGGAAGAAGCCGTAGTGAAAATTATGGACATTATCCATACACTGAATAGCAAAAGCTCCCATTCATCAGCATTGAACTAGCTAATGCTGCTGCTAAATGTCCAGCCTGCCAGCAGGAGGGACCCTGATGTACCCCATTCCTCAAGGAAACTAACTAGGCATTTGGTAGAAATTGAGTACAATGGACTCCATTTACAAATGAAAGATTAGAAATTCATCTTGATTGGAACTGACAGTTACCTTGTGCCTACAGTGCCCCATAAAACACATCAATGTAAGAGATTTCAGAATATGTGATATACCTAAAGCAGGATCTCTCCTAACATTGTACTAACCAAAGGGATCCACTGAACAGAAAAGAAGGTGCTGCAATGATAATGGAATTTACTGGTTCTATCACATCATCTAATAGAAAACTTTTGAAGGAGCAGCATTAATTCAGCAGCTTGGAGATGATACTCTTAAAGTTGGACCCCACACTTGCAGGATATGACACAGTTCTAAATTAATGACTATTATATGTAGCTGTGTCCCTAGTAGGTAGAATACATAAGTCCAAGAACCAAGAGGAGACAGTGTAGTATCCTCAGTTATCTTCACTCTCATGACATATGTAGGGTACCTGTGCTTCCTGTCCCCAGAATTACAGGGCCTGTGTGGCTAAGACGTGTTGGTTCCCAGAGGGGGAACACTTTTCTTAGGGACAATAGCAAAAGTCTCAAACTCCTGTGACAGTTGTCACCTGTTTATTTGGGCTCCTTATGCGAAAGACAAGCAGGCAAAGAACAAAGTCACTTTTCAGGCTGGGATAATAAATCCTGATTGTCTGGAGGAGGCAAGGCTGCTGTTATGTAACATGAGCAGGGGAGAAGAACTCTGGCACCCCAGTGACCCACTTTAAGAATGTGTTGATGCTCTCTTACCTAGTTCTGGTAGAAAACCGATAAATCCATCAGCTGTGACCTGAGAAGATCTTGGTGACCAAGATCTTAGGCCCTTCAGCTCACTTTGCCAAGTTCACAATCTAATCCTTTAGAATTGCTAGCTAAGGGTAATGGGTTCTAGAAATAGTAGTAGAAAAGAGGAATGATGAGTATCAGACACGGTTGTGAGACCAGACATAGGGGCTGGCTGACGTTTGTCCTGCTAACCATCCTCTTTTGTAAGTTTCCTTAAGATAAAAGGCCAGCTCCTGGAGGGCCAGTTCTCAAATAGGATAAGCAAGCAGATATGAGCAACACAAGCTGTCTAAGATGGGATGTAACATTCAGAACTCCTTCTGCATGAAGAAGACATCCACTCTCCCAACTTCCAAGAGTGTTACCTGATGATTGCTCACAACTGAGTTCCTCCCAGAATTTCCCTTCCAGTAAAGGGAGCTGCCTAACCCAAATATATTGGCTCTGCCCCAGGGGCAACCCACGTCCAAGGACTGGTAGAAAAGAGAGTAAACAGAATTCTTTCTCTATTTGGAATATCTCTGAAGGTCCATCCCAACTCTACAGCATCCCATGCACTCAGCCTAGGACTCTGTTGCAAGTGAATCAGAGTTCACCTTCTCCCTCTGCTCTTCCCAGGCTCCCTTCTTCCCTTACAGGTGTTCTTCCCAACATCACTCTCTAATAAACCACCTGC
Organism: Gorilla gorilla gorilla; assembly: GCF_029281585.2. Classification (NCBI taxonomy): domain Eukaryota; kingdom Metazoa; phylum Chordata; class Mammalia; order Primates; family Hominidae; genus Gorilla; species Gorilla gorilla. Next base: position 64,614,352 of record NC_073239.2, read on the forward strand.
ATGTAAACCTTCCACTTGGGGTCGGTTTCCTGGAGAAGTCAACCTATGACATGAACACACTGCATTCTGCTTTGATCTATTCTATTAATCCTCATGACATGAAATCTTATCACCCTGCTATGTCAATAAATTTATTCCTATTTCTCTAGGCTAAGATTATGACCAGGCTAACACATCTGCTCCTACCCATGCAACTTCAAGTCTAATCCCCAGAGCAGAGCACAATAGTAGGTTGAAATTCTGCTTTACTATTTTCATTATTTGCTTTATAAATAACTTTCCATCTGTAGAAATGCTGAGTCTTTCATTACTACTGTGAAAACCTCTGAAATGTCATAATAATTGTTGGGAGGGTGACAGCTATGTAAAATGAATGAGAAGCAGTCAATAGTTAAGCCGCTAAAAATATTCTTAGAACAAACTTAGAAATATCTTAAGAAAGTCTAAATTAGCTTTCGTCACAGCCAAAGACATTTAAATGGCATTTTTAGGTTCATAAGATATTTTACCTTTTATTTTACTTAAGAAACTCTATTACAGCTTTTCATGGATATTATTTAATTATTGTTGGTAAAATTAAATGATAAACCACAACATAGAGATGTACTTAAATCTTAGGTGTATAAGTGTATACCTCAATTATGAAGTCACTATCCACTCTCACTCAAAATAGAGCATGCATCTAATATATCACAAAATGCAAAAATTGGAAGCAGAGAAAGACTTTAAAAAGGTGTACTATATTCTATAAGTACTCCCAAATATAGAACTAAATGTGTAAATTGTAAAATCATGAAATCTATTAAACTCTTATGAACTTGGATTTGACTCATCTTTTACTCTACCCTTCACAAAGGCTTCCAGTTTAATTTAAAATTTTTTGTCACAAAATGCATGATGGCTCCACCATTTAACATTAGCGCTATTTCCAGTGTGCAAAAAGTCATATCCCATTAGTTTCAAGCATTTGGTCAGATATTAGGAAGCCATTGTTTAAAGAAGGAATTCACAAAATCAGTGCTTCTCCATGCTTTTTTTTTTTAAAGAAGAGATCTGGCTTTGAAATACAATAACAGCAGTTATACTACAGAATTAATGAATTCCCAATTGTAAAATGTGAATGTATAATGAATTTCAGGGCAGTGCTCTTGCAGCCAGACTGAATTAAGAGTTAAAGTTCTGAAGACTCAATTGCCTCTGAAAATTTGAGGGGGGATGTTTATCAGTTAAAGAAAACATCAGCTGCTTAGAAATGCATGGCGCTACAGCTGAATATAATACCTTTCCTGTTCTCTCTTGAAATGGTTTCCTATTGAAGCAGTTTCTGTATCAATCACACAATAGTCACAATGATACAGGGTTATACTATAGGACACAATAACAGCATTCAAAAAGCATAGGAAAAATGACTTTTATAGTGGCAAATACTGTAGCTAAAAGCCTAAAACAAATCACTAAACTGCACTAATTTGTAAGCTTTGAGGTCTGAGGAACTCACTGTCAGCTAAGAGAAGGGCAGAGCTCGCAATCAACTGTCCTCTTGAACACAACAAGATTTTCAAGAAAAGAAATCCGCTGATAGAGTCTCCTCAATTAACTCTGTGCGAAAAATGCCCAAGCAATACCCGGAGGGAACTCAGCAAAAATCAGGCCAAATATGACATTTAACTATCAATCTTTCCAAGACCAGTGATTGTTAATCAGCCTAGGGAGAAATAAAGTAGTATACCTGACAGTGGTTATTTTTTATAAGCACATACCTACTATTTTACATGGAGGAATATAACTACTTATGCAGAATATGTAGTAGAACCATTTCTTCATTTTTACATGTTACTAATTATGAATAAGCTTAAAATATCCTATCATTCCAAACATAAATTATATGAGAGAGAGTCCTCAGTATGGGCATTTCAATACTGAAAAGAAAAAAGAATTATAAATCATATCTTTCTTTTCTAAGAAAGAAAACCATATGGTATAAAGTGCTGACATTAGCTACCTACATATACTTCTCATGTGACAAGCTAAAATGTATTATTACCCAAGTTGCATTTCAACTATATACTGTTTAAGATAATTTTCATGCATAGCACAATGTAAGCTACCTAACTTTTATGATTTAATTAGACTAAGTATAAGCACACACATATCTGAATATAATTTTAATAATATAAATAAGTGTAAATACAAGTATTTACTTTTACATACATTTCATATTTGATTCCAAATTCAGCCACCAGTAACTATACAGTGGTTATTTAAACTTCATGAGCTTCAGATTTTGCATCTATCTCATACAAAGATTAGCGTATGGTACAATGTGTATAAAACTTCTAATACAAGGTGTGGCATACAGTAGGCACTTGATAAATGGCAATTATTTTATGAAAAATTACTATATTTCATCTTTAATTATTTTTCAATTATAGGTGAAAAAAGATGAAAGATAATCCAAGTTACTTAAGTTTTGTTTGTGCATGTATTTTAGAATCCAGACATGAATATAGATATGCCTGGTGCACTGAAAGCTCACTTATAAAGAATAAAATACAACTTAAAGACCTGATTAATAGAACGGCAGGGATGGTCTTCTGAATATGCAAGTGATGCTAAGCTTCAAATATACACATTACTGTAATGCAGGTAGAATAAACTGCACATGCATTGCTGTTAGGCAGCTAAGAAATATTTCTCTTTTGTCAACTGCAAATAAAGAAGTAATCAGAGTTTTTTTCTTTTTTTTTGAGACAGAGTTTCGCTCTTGTTGCCCAGGATGGAGTGCAGTGGTGCAACCTCTGCCTCTCAGGTTCAAGGGATTCTCCTGCCTCAGCCTCCCGAGTAGCTGGGATTACAGGCACCCACCACTACGCCCGGCTAATTTTTTGTATTTTTAGTAGAGACAGGGTTTCGACATGTTGGGCAGGCTGGTCTCGAGCTCCTGACTTCAGGTGATCCGCCTGCCTCGGCCTCTCAAAGTGCTGGGATTACAGGCGTGAGCCACCGCACCCAGCCAGTAGCTGGAGTTTCTAAAGGTAATTTTGTAAACCCATGAACAATAGAAACATGAATGTATCACAAATATTCAAACACAAACTGAGTATTAGGTGAGAGACTGCATACTCTGCTGCCGACACTGAATTAGAGTCAGCTTTGCAAGGGAAGTGGGAAAAGCACCCAGTTTCTTGGGATTAGCCTAAATAAAGTTTAGCTACTATTCCATGCATTTTTTGAATACACACACACACTCTTACATACTCTTAACATAGTTAATTGATTTCTACATGAACATGTAATATGTATTTTTTATAGTATACATGCAAATACTCTATACACAAACATATATTTGTATTATGAATGTGTGTATGTATATGCACATGTGCACGTGTGTGTGTGTATCTTCTTTAGCTCTCTCTGGAAGAGGGAAGGTGGTTAAACATAAGGGTGTCAAAGTACTTCTTTGCATAAGTAAGCTTAGAGAGTTAAGGCATTAAATTAGTATCAATGACGACAGAAAATAAAACTGAAACACTGTTTGAAATATGAATCAAAAAGATATAATGACCATACAGTTCAACTGCAAAATCACAGGAAGCAAGAAGAAGGCCACTTTCCACACCAGCTGCTGCAATTGGAGGGATGTTTGATAGTGAGGCACAGGAAATAATCAGAGAGTAAGCAGACTCTGAGTAACAAGACAGATTATTTCAGGCTGCAGTCCACTGGGAGTTATTCTTGTCTTGGGGAAAGACTGGGAGGTTTCTAAACCCCGATTTTCACAGTAATTATGTCATTATGGAGTTTATAATATTGTAGGGAATGGTCATAATGGAAAAGGGTTGCATTTCCTTAGACAAGTATATTTAGATAAATCTATGCACAACAAAGGAAGAACAAAATTAGTCAAAGGTTGAGCTTTGATTAATTGGGACTAAGACCTAAAACTCTACAATGCATACAGCATCTCTGTTGTACAGGTGGTACAAACCAGTGTGAAACATGAACCAAATGAAAAATATAAGTTACTCAAAGGATGAGAGAGAATCACAATGGCGTAGAGTAACCCATAAAAAACAAGGAACAAGTTCAGAACTGAAATAAAAACATTAACTATGCCAATTCTTTTTTTTTAATTGATTTTATTACTATTATTATACTTTAAGTTTTAGGGTACATGTAACTATGCCAATTCTTGATAACAACTTAACTCATTCTGAGATACCAGGTTAGACTGACAACTGTGAAATTACTTGGCAGTTACATCTGTCCATATTACACAGTACTGTGTGTCTTTGCTTAAGGTGATTTGTTTAGCAAAGTCAATATTGCTCATTTCACATAATGGGAAAAATCTTCTCAACTAACAATTTTTGTTGTCTTTCACAGTCCTGAGTAAAGATTGCCTTCTATGTGGTTAAAGAGATACTTGACCAATATACTTGACTAATACTGAGTTAATATTCAGACATGGAGAAGAATAATTGAATTAAGCAATTACAGCCATCTAGTTAATTATATGAATAGAGAATATGGAAGTGGACTACCTTCCGCCCTCCAAAAACAGAAAGTGTTTGCCAAAGAAAACGATTGCATTATGTATAAAATGCTTTCTTAGGTATGTGGCTGTTACAGTTTAATGGTGAGTAAAGTCCCACTCAGTCCTTTTCAGTTAATTCTAATTTAAAAAGGTTTTAAATGATTAGGTGACTGGGTGGGAAACACCAATTTTGGTTACTTCTGGATCAAAACTAGAAGATGTGACACAGTAATTGTGTGATGACCCCATTTAATGGTTTATCCTCATTTTCTGTTTTTATGTATTAACTACCAATTATAAGTATTATAAATAAATATATCCCTAGGTTATTTTTTTCCAATTGGATGGCTGATTTTTATAAACTGCTGTTTTTCGATTAGTCTTGAAATGAAGACTATTAATTAGTCTTGAACACTATTAATATTAAGAATATTCTTACTCCTTGATTCAAAACCAAGATTGATACACGTATTTGAAGACACTTATAGATTTATATAAGCATAAATTTACCCATAACCATAAGGTTTAGGATACACTAATGTTCTCTGGAGCTCTTAAATGAGGGGGAGGATGCCAGCTCCTTGCTAACCACCACTGTTAAGGAAAGAAGGAGAAACTCCTGGGTTATGTGGATTGAGAAAGGGAGACTAGCATAAGCAACAATATAAACTACACTTGTATCGAAATACAATATCAAATTGCATTTTCATGCACATATTTATAATACTTAAAGTGTTTAAAAATACTCAGTTTGTGTCATTTTCCACTAGACTGACACAACCAGAATATTTTTTCCAGAAAAAAAATTACTTGGTCTCTGTTACCTCGTAGCTTCTTATTCTGGTCTAAAAACTAAATGATAGTCCTATTATGAGGTTCAACTGCTAGAGCATCTAAGTGTAGATTTTTAAGAACAGAAGGGAAACTCTCCATGCTCCCTCCCCCTTCTACTCCAGATATAAAAATGCAACCATAGTTTCTTATTCTTTCTAATATCTACATTTCTTCTACGCATCAGCCCACTCTCCTAAGAGTTTACTCGATGTGGAAACTGAGGGATAGAGATCAAGATTTTTGCCTGAAGTAACACAGTAAAGCAGCAGCTGAACAAGAAAGCCCAGTTACCCAACAGTTTTCAACTACATCATGCTGTCTTGCACTGTAATAAAAAACAATAATGAAAGCACATACCTCTCTTTTCACAAGGGCAATGCCTTCATCTCAGTGGCTGTACATTGGTAAAGAACGAAATGATTTAAGTCATTCTGGACCCATAGTCTGCTGCTGCTAAACAGCACTTCTTTTTAGCACCCTAAAAAGACTTTAAAAAGTCTTTGAGTTCACCTCCAAAAGGAGTTACCCCCACAGGAAGTTTAGAGATAACTGTCCTATCTTCTGAAGAAATGGTCAGTTAGCTTCACACATTTAACACACACACACTTCAGAATCTTGATGGACATATATATCTAAGCAAATTCCAGAGTATCATACAATAAAATTGTATGATGACATAGGTTAAAGGACAGATACATCTTTCTAGTTGGGCTAAACTTTAAAGAAATTGCTGAGGCTTTATTACACACCCATTCCAGGACTACTTTTCTTTCTGCACCACTGTTCCTCCACCTAGAACCCACGCTATAGCAATGCCCTTTCTTCCTTCTTTATCTATATTATGCCTACCCACTTTCAAGTCTTAACTGTTCCGAGCTTTTTCAAGTTTTCTCCAACCACAATAGGAAATGTAATTCCTCTCTCTTGTCTAGGTACACACCTTTGTGTATTTCTCATAGCCTTATTTTATTTGTTTTTCCATTTGTTTCTGTCTCCTGAATTAATGCATAATCTCTTTGATTTTACAGCACTTACTGAGAGGTGACAGCGTGCTGGCAGCCCTCACAACCCTCGCTCACTCTCCATACCCATTCTGGCCACCCTTGAGGAGCCCTTCAGCCCACCACTGCACCGTGGGAGCCCTTCTCCGGGCTGGCCGAGGCTGGAGCCTGCTCCCTTGGCTTGTGGGGAGGTGTGCATGGAGCGGCACGAGCGGGAACCAGGGCTGTGCTGGGCACTTGCCGGCCAGCTGGAGTTCCGGGTGGGCGTGGGCTTGGCGGCCCTGCACTCGGAGCAGCCTGCTGGCCCTGCCGGCCCTGCCGGCCCTGAGCAATGGGGGGCTTAGCACCTGGGCCAGCAGCTGCGGAGGGTGTGCCAGGTCCCCCAGCACTGCTGGCCCACCGGCACTGCACTTGATTTCTCGCCCAGCCTTAGCTGCCTCCCTGAGGGGCAGGGCTCGGGACCTGCAGCCCGCACCCCGCCCCCTCCCTCGCCCCTCCCCCGCCCCCGCCACTGCCCCACCCCGCCCCACCCCGCCATGGACTCCTGCGTTGCCTCAGCCTCCCTGACATGGTGCCCAGTCCCATCAACCGCCCAAGGGCTGAGGAGTGCGGGCGCACCACACAGGACTGGCACGCAGCTCCACCTGTGGCCCTGGTGCGAGATCCACTGGGTGAAGCCAGCTGGGCTCCTGAGTCTAGTGGGAACTTGGAGAACCTTTATGTCTAGCTAAGGGATTGTAAATACACCAATCAGCACTCTGTATCTAGCTCAAGGTTTGTAAACACACCAATCAGCACCCTGTGTCTAGCTCAGGGTTTGTGGATGCACCAATTGGCACTCCGTATCTAGCTAATCTGGTGGGGACTTGGAGAATCTTTATGTCTAGCTAAGGGATTGTGAATACACCAATCGGCACTCTGTATCTAGCTCAAGGTTTGTAAATGCACCAATCAGCACTCTGTGTCTAGCTTAAGGTTTGTAAATGCACCAATCTGCGCTCTGTGTCTAGCTGATCTGCTGGAGACTTAGAGAACCTTTATGTCTAGCTAAGGGATTGTGAATACACCAATCGGCACTCTGTATCTAGCTCAAGGTTTGTAAATGCACCAATCAGCACTCTGTATCTAGCTCAAGGTTTGTAAATACACCAATCGACACTCTGTATCTAGCTAATCTAGTGGGGATGTGGAGAACTTTTGAGTCTAGCTCAGGGATTTTAAACGCACCAATCAGCACCCTGTTAAAACAGACCAATCAGCTCTCTGTAAAACAGACCAATCGGCTCTCTGTAAAATGGACAAATCAGCAGGATGTGGATGGGGCCAGATAAGGGAATAACAGCAGGATGCCTGAGCCAGCAGTGGCAACCCGCTTGGGTCCCCTTCCACCCTGTGGAAGCTTTGTTCACTCTTTGCAATAAATCTTGCTGCTGCTCACTCTTTGGGTACACATTGCCTTTATTAGCTATAACACTCACTGCGAAGGTCTACACAGCTTCACTCCTGAAGCCAGCAAGACCACGAACCCACTGGGAGGAACGAACAACTCCAGACATACCGCCTTAAGAGCTGTAACACTCACCGCGAAGGTCTGCAGCTTCACTCCTGAGCCAGCGAGACCACGAACCCACCAGAAGGAAGAAACTCCGAACACATCCAAACATCAGAAGGAACAAACTCCGGACACGCTACCTTTAAGAACTGTAACACTCACCACAAGGGTCTGCGGCTTCATTCTTGAAGTCAGTGAGACCAAGAACCCACCAATTCCGGACACATTACTACATAGCTACATGCATCATCCACAGCAGTTATACATTAATTAGTTGACTGAATTTATGAGAACTGAACCTAAATAGGCCTAGAGTTTCTGTGGGGAATTCAAATTGGTCACCACTTCTGAAAAGCAGCACATCTTCCTCCAGTATTTTCTTGCCTTCCTAGTAAGGAGTCCAGCACAGGTGAGGCAAAAACCCAACTCAGTTACACTCAGGAGTAAAAGATGGAATGCTCCAATGATCAATCTGTACCCAACCTTTCCTTGTGTTCCCAAATCCCACAATCCATCAGTGAGAAGAGTAATCTGGTTCAGAGTGACCACAGGCTCTATTAAGAGCCCTTTATCTCCTCATCCTTTCCTTTCAGGACACGAGAAAAATCTCCCTCAAGATGGTCTTTCTTCAGGCAGACAGCAGGCATTTTTCTTTTTCACCCTGATGCACTACAACAAAGTTCTAGTGGCTTCAGATAAAAATATATGCTTTTGCTGTTTTGCCATTATTTAAAGAGTAGATACATTTTTCTAATAGCCTTTACTTCCTACTCACCTCCTTCAGATCTCAGCTGCCTTTTGTGCTGTCCATTAAGACTTAGAGACGCCTAGCTGTGAACAAACCCTTCCTCTTTCAGGAAGATGTGTTTCCCCTTCCACAGGATCACTTGATTATTTTTATTTCCACCATTCACATTACAACAAAACAAGACAAAAAATATACTGCTTGAAGATACTGTAACATGTCATACACATGACCCCAAATTTCAGCCACACGACAGTCCTTAATATAGATTTGAGCAGGAACAGCAAGAAACTGAGGTTCCTGTTTATGCAAAGTTGTAAAAAAACACAAAGTGTAAGTTACATCATAATTTCTAATGCCTTTCATCATACCATAAAATGTATTTAAATAACAAATGTGTAATAGCCAAAAATATGTTTATAATAGTTGAAATCCTCTTCTGTAACTCCTAGGGAATATATCATTTGGATGTTGAAACAGAAAGCATAGATCTTAATTCAATCAATGAAATCAGCAGGAAAAGAAACAGTTTTTAAAAATATAAGATTAGAAATGGCATAGTGTCTTGGAAAAGTAGCAAGAAACTGATATAGAAAAGCTGAAATGGGATCAGTGCAAGGTGGTACAGTTAGAAAAGAAAATGGAATTGCACCAGTATAAAATAGAAATAATTAAGTACATGCCCCATTATTTTAATAAGAGATTATTTTAATAAGAGATTTTAGTAATTTGTAAAAAACAAATCCATCTAATGAATACGACTGGACCCTGGAGAAAATAAGTTTCACAAACAATGCAGGACCTCCATCTGCCTGACATAATGGTAAAATCACTGTGCCTTGAATTAGTGAGATGATTTAACGATAAAGTCTCTTCTCCAGCTTTATGATTTTACAGGGCCAAAAGATTATTAATTGGATTTGAAAATAAAGATAGGATATAGTTTTCTATGAATGCAATATTTTATTGTTTGCTCTAAGTAATATAGTGTTTACACTCAGTCACTGAAGCAAAGAAACAAAAGTTATTTTGTGGGACCATTAAGTTAATGTCAATTACAAAGAAGCTAAAAATGTTCACTCTTTTCATACTTTAAATATATGCAATATACTTTGCATATCCTTCCAAAATAGCCAAAAGGGAGCCTAAGGAAGACCTTCTCTTATTTAACTGAGATGACAGCACATTCCCTTAGTTAATCTGAGCTACCAAAGAGCATAAGCTCTCGAGCTCAGTTCCCAGAGTAGGTCAGTGTATCTGGCTGTTTGCTGTTGCCTTTATAGATTACAAACCTTGAGCCCAACCCTTGCAAAACTCTTCTCAAAGCATGAGGATCAAATCAGAGAATATGAGTGATGAATCGCCTCTATACCTGGAACACAACCCAAAACCATGGTTCCTGACAATGTTTTAATAAAATACAATTGAACTCACAAGGCTTATGCTATAATCCCATCCCCATGAGTCGTACTGCAGTTACATTAAAATAATAAGTTTTAAAAAAGTACAGAGCACATCCTTTCAGAAAAGTTTATTTGTACCCTGCTTCTCAATCAGGGTTTAAGGTGTTTCACAACTATAAAACAAAAATAAAAATATTGGCAAAATATAAGTATAAAGAAGCATAACCAGAGATAATAAGATTAAGCAAAGAAATCAAGATCATGAAAAATGCCTTCCTGGAATTACTTTTGTGACATCTATTCGCCGGAATTATTTCATCTCTAAACTTTTATCTCTGACTGTTAATTGTCTAAACCCTGGCACTCTCACTGACTTATTCATTGTAAAATAAGTTAGGCTCAACTTGCTCAATCTAAAATACTTATTAATCCACTTAGGGGCTTTCCCAGGGAAATACAGGACATGAGCAAGTAACACTATATAAAATAAGCTGCCCATTTTGCATGTGAAATCTCAGTAATATGACCAACAAGGACAATTTTTGAATGGGCAAAAATGATCCCAAGATACAATGAGCAGCCCAGCCACTTTTCTTTCATGATCATGGCCATGGTGGTGACAATATAAGAATGTGCATGAGTGTGTAGGGACAATGGAGTGAGAAGAGGAAAAAGAGGTTGGAGCTGATGGTACGTAATAGAGCTTCACATTGATTTTTAACAGCATTTATTAAAATAATCTCTTCCTCTTTTCCTACAGACTAACGCCCTAAATATGGTTTAGTCAAAGGCAGTATCTCATCACACGGCCTCTCCAAACCCAATCTGAAAAAAAATCATAATCAATGTACCTACGGATAGCTTTGCTATGAGAATGGCAACATCCTGAGACTGAATGTAATGGCCAACTAACCATCCATGTCATTCTTATCCCTTCCTATCCATCCAGATTCAACCCACTGAAATACCATCTGAAATATCTTCCAGAGCTTTCTTGTGTCACTTATGCCCTTGTTCTTAATTTCACCAAGGCCATTTCTGTCCAGCTACTGCCTGGGCTGTCATTCTTAAATTGTATGAAATTTACTGATATTACCTGAATTGAGTTAATATAGCTTGCTAATCTGTCATACTCACGTGTTTCTTAAGCTTACTCTATTTATTACTTCTAATGCATTCTGAAAGCTATTTTTGGACAGTGAATTAACCATTTCAGGACACCAAATCACCGTTTGATTTGGTTCCCAAAAAAGCTATTCAGACTTAGAGTTGTATTTTGTTTTTTGTTTGTAGTAGGGATTTGTCTGTGCTGATGCATTCATAATGTTTAATAACTTCCTTGGAAATTAAAGGCATGATGACCAGAAGTAAAATTACAGAATATGTCAATAGAGTACTTCTTCTTTTTTTAGCAAGCCAACTGATAAGTTTATAGGAGATACAATTATTGATATGATGTCATTGTCAATAGGATCTCTAGAAAACACAGTTAACCCAAATGACTTACTACCATACAATGACTTACAAAGAAAACTTTCAAAACTAAGAAAATGCGTTGGATCACTTAGCTCTAGGTACTTCAATAAGCATACAGATAGCTAGGTTTTACATTCCAATTCTTGAAGCTACATCGATTAGTTATCCTAAATCTAACAAAATGTGAGTGCAACAAAATTAATAACGTGAAAAATAGATACCAGTTCATTTAATGACTTCTTGTTATCCAGTGATGTTTAATTAAGCTAAAAGGAAAATTCAAACAAAACTTTAACATTCCAAGAGTATTTGGGAGAATTATTTTAATATAAATAACTTTTTAAAATCCAATAAGCAAAAATCTATAGCTTAAGGAAGTAAAATTTTTTAAATGCACATATATATATTGCCAAATATATATATTGTCAAATGGGTAGTATCCATTAAAATTGCCTTGGTTAGTCCATATGATTTTTTTGTGCTATTCTATTATGAAGAGGTTTTCTTGCAATTTTTCCTTCAGAAATATTTTCAAATAATTTATATTACTATAATGTTACATCTGATATTGAAAATGTAATAAATATAAAGTACAAATCCCACTTACAAAAAAAAATTTATAGGACAGAATTATTGGTGGAAGGCAGGCAGTTAAGAGATAATCTCCCTCATCCAACTGTGACACCATATATAAATCTTAGCTATTGTGCAGTTAGTTTGCTAAGCACTATTCCCAGATAAATGACAGTAAGTTCCTAGGTCTATAGCAGAAACTTTTATACTTAAGTATTGCACAGGGTTGTCAAACAGATTGGGCATAACAGGAAGAAGATTAAAATACTTGAGACAATATAATCCATGCGTTACAGCAAATATTCTCAATTCACTAAAAAATAGAATCTGAATTTCATGCTCAGAGTTTTTCAGTGAGGAAGTAGAGGAGAAAAGGGATACCCTAGCTATTCCAGGGAAGAAAGTTTATAATGACATAGTTCTCAATCATGTAAACAATTTTAGGCTACAATGAAGTGATTTTGCCTGAGTAACCTAGAAAATCATTTGTGTTTCCTCTTGAACCATGATACTAGAAAACACTACTGAGAAATATTACTTTGTGTGTAGTATGAATGGCTTTACATGTAGCAAATATAGGCAAATAAAGGAATACAGATTTTTATGCTAGCAAAGTTCCTATCTAGGCTGTTGAAGTTTCTGTTTATAATAACCCTGCCTTTTAAATTAATCATTCTCAAAGTTATTCATATAAAATGTTCAAAACACACTTTTTAACTTTACACTAAATCTTATGTCTATGTCCTTTACAATTGATTCCTTTTTTGATAAATTTAAAAAATGTTCTCTTCCTTATAAATGCTTCCACAAATAAAAACAAAACTACTTTAGGTTAAGAAAGTTCATGACTTACGAAATCAAAGCAATGAAAGTGTAAGCCTATGTTAGTGCTTCTCAACTTCAGTGTCCACTGTAATCATCACTCAAGGTGATGAACACAAATCACTGGGCCCTACACTCTGAGTTTCTAATTTAGAAAGTCTCAGAGGGGCCCGAAAATGTGCACTTCAAACAAGTTCCAGGGTGATGCTAATGCTGAAGATTAGGGGCCTAACCTTCTTTGAGAACCTAACTTCTGTGACAGGTAAAACATATCTTTAAAGTAATATATAATTTTTAACCCACCTCATAGCTGTGACATTTATAATGGCCAGGAATACTGATTAATATTTTTCACACAAAAACAATTCTATTCCTAGCTACATGACTAATAACCACATCAATATAAAAACAAAACTAAATGAAAAAGACCCCCACTTTCATTACAATCATCAGCTCAGTAGCAGAACTGCCTCCTTGTTTATTGTTAACAGACATAAACACAGGATTATTTTAATGCAATTGTTTCCTATTTGTCTTCTCTACTAGATCTTACCCTTTTCCACTACCCAATCTGAGACTTGCCAGGGCAAATAATCTGAATAACAAAAAGTGACAGGAAAATGGAACCATGCCCTTCTGATCCAGATAGTTCCAGCAATGTACCACTGTCTCCCCACGTCCCCAACCTTTCTCACTTCTCATCACCCCGTCACACACACATACACTCACACATTCATACACACAAATTTAAAAAACAAACCAGAACAAAAACTTCCTTTTAGCTAAGATGATCTGAATCAATGAGAGAGGAATACAGAGTTAGGCATGGGATGAGAAGAATTCAGACTCTCCCATCCTAAGGCACAGCCCCTTGAGAAGGCTTTATCTCCAGCATTCCTACATCCCTAGAATCCCCGTTTTTCTCAGCTGTTCAGAGGGCACCGGGGTCCAGGATAGTCACAAGAGCACTAAGTTAATTCCTACTCTTTTCAGGCCCCACCTCCTGTTGTCAGTCAAACCTTGAGGTCTGCCAGGAGACTCAGCATCTCTCTCATACACACGTCCCCCCATTACCACAACCATCACCACCACCAGACAAGTTGTCTTTCATTTGGGAAGGAGGGGTTGGGAGAGGGGACATTCTGATCCTTAGAGTCGGGAGAAAGTGAAGGTTTCTTGGGAACCAAGAAGGGAGCTAGAAACACAGGAAAGGGGAGGAGCAGATGGAGTGCAGTGGGTACCAGAGCTCACCTCAGCACTGTTCAGCCCTGGACAGAACACAGTGGACAGAGTAAAGGCTGGGTCTGTAGCATTCATCCCCAAACACCCACCCACTGTGCACTCCGTTCCCAGAGAGTTTGAGGACTCAGGATTCACTGGCACCTGTGTCCACTCCGCAGTCAGTTCCAGGGTCTGCAGGGAAAGCTCTGACACTTCCACAAATATTCATTCCTTTTTGCCCTGGGTCAGCCATTGACTTAGTCCTGCAGCACCGGAGTCCAAACCCCTGAGTGAAACCAAGGGCAAGTGGGCTGGATTTTCAGCACACATTCTGTGGACACTGACTCAGGGGCGAGGGGTGGGACTGGCTGTGGGCGGGTCTTCGCTTGATGTCCCCTCAAGGGGTGCACCTCTAACCTCCCACCAGACCTCAAAAACACAGAAGTTATTTTTTGGGCACCACCTGCTTGTCCCAAGAGAAGACATACATTTTAGTCCACTATTAACTATAACCTGATGTGTGTGTGTGTGTGTGTGTGTGTGTGTGTGTGTGTGTGTGCTTCCATCCTGAAAGCTAAGGGTGCCAACTGCTGAGAGGCAAAAAAAACCTGAATTTGCTTTTGAGGACTTCAAAACCTCCTAATTAACAAGCTTGCCCTTCTCTAGTTCCTAAACCTAAATCTGGGTTTTCCAGAGGGGAGATGAGATTGTGTTCCCGCTGCAGCGAGCTGGTGTCCTGCCCTGGAACCCAGACGCGCGGACTTAGCAGTCCGTTCATTCATGCACTTGCTCATCCATTCACACAAACATGTCCCTTAATTGTGTCTGGCACCGAGAATCTTGCCTGCTATTTTCCCCTCCCGAAGTCAGTGCTCATGGCAACCGCTGGTGCAGAACGCAACTCAACTGTCACCCCACTTCCTGAGCCAGAAAATCAAGGCATGTAGGCATTCACAGAAAAAGGAAAAGGTGGAGAGGAGGAGGCGGCGGGGGGCGGAGAGGGGTGGGGAGACTCACGGGGTTACACTGGAAGCTTCCCTGGGGGGTGGGGGGAAACCGCGACACCGACACCGTGGCATGCAAGGAGCCAAACCATTATTAAATCAAAGACTGCTGGAGCTCGGATTCCCCGCGGGGATAAACCAAGTGCAAAGCCACTCGTTCGCACGAGTGCGTTGCTGCCGGCTAGACCCAACTCCGAGCCAGAGCCCAGGCGCCGGGGGAGCGGCTCGCAGCCCAATCCGCAGCGCGCTCGCTGCCTCCTTATCGCTCCCAATAACGTGATGAAGTGTAAATCAAATGCCACGCCGGGAGGGGCCCCGGAACGGCGCGAGTCGTGCATTTTCTCTCACCAGCCTATCTTGCCTAAGAATCACAAGGTCACGATAGCGTCGCGATTCCACTCACCGTACACTCCTTGGCCAGAGATCCCCTCCAGGAGGACTGTCAGCAGCCACACGAGACCGTACAGTAAATCCATCTTCACGTGAACATGAACATATCCAGCCCAGGGGGGACGCAACGGGACTTTCCGGAGGCCGGCGGCCAGCCAGGCGCGCTCCACTCGCGCCCGGGCCGAGCCGAGGTGCCCGGGAACCGCTCGCCGAAGGAGGAAGTGCCGTCCGTCTGTCCTTCCCCGGCGGCGGCCGCGAGCGGAGCGCAGGAGCCCCGCACTCCACACACTCATGCACACACACACTCACACACACTCACACACTCTCCCACAACACAATACCCTGACACACACTCACACGCACGCCGCACTCACACCGGGTGCCTGGGAAAATCGCAGACGCCGGGGAGGAGCAGGGGGCGGTGATGGCAAGGAGAGCTGCGAGGCTAAGTGTTCTTCAGGGAAGCGGGCTCGAGTCTCCGCAGCGGCGGCGGCGGCGGCGCGCTGGGCTGGCGGCGGGCGCGGGCAGGGGGCCGGGGGTGCCGCGCGGTAGGAGCCTGGCTTGGACAGCCGAGGAGCAGGAAGTGGCCTCTGACCCAGGACACCGAGCAAGGCTCTCTTGCCTGGATTCGCCTTTACAAAGTAACTCGCGAAGGTCCCCGGAGGGGCGTCAAGCGGCGACAGCGGCCCGCCCGCCCGCAGTCCGAAGCCCCCAGCCCTGCTGTCTTGCCTTCCCCCATTCCATCAGTTGCCATTGCAACGCCAATCCTGTTACACGATACAGACTCGCATCGCCGAACCGGGAGAGGAGGAAGAGGAGGAGGAGGAAGAGGAGGAGTGGGGCTAGGGGAACGGGGGTGGGGAAGAGGGAAGGGAGGAGGGGGAAGGAGGAGGAGGACAGGGTCCAACAGGGAGCGGAGTGTGCGTCTGGAGCTCGCTTGGGCACACCAGCCCAGCCGCCACCGCCACCGCTCTCCAAAATAGCCTTTAGCGCCCCGCCAGCGTAGAGGTGCTCTGGCCGGCCGCACCAATTCCCGGAGCCGAAAGCAGAGTCCAGGCACCGCCACTTGCAAGAGAGGGAGAATGCCAGGCAAATACCCGATCCGCACACACGTCTACGCGTGCCCACCGGCACTGCGCGCGTCCTCTTCGCTTCCGCGCCGCCCCCGCCAGGTGGAGGGGGTGGGGACGGTCGGGACAGGCGGGAGTTTAGAGGAGGGAGCCGCAGAAGGGGTTCCCCGCTTGAGCTAACGTAGTGGTGGCATCCAGAGGTGAACGCGGGAGCGGCCGCCTGCGGAGGGCACCCGGCTGCGTGGCGTCCGCTCGGGCCGCTGCTGCGGCAGAGGTGCCCTGGTTGGGCGGCTGGGCGCCTGGGGTTCGACGCCGGCCGGGATCCCTGGGTGTGCGCGGAGATGCGCGCCGCGGAGGCGAATGGAGGGAGGAAGAGAAGGAGGAGAAAGAGGAGAAAGAGGAGAAGGAGGAGGAGGAGGAGGAGGAGGGCGAAGCGGCAAGCGCGGAGCGCAGGCGGACCGGCGGCCGGGCTGCCGGGCTGCTGGGCTGCCGGGGAGGAAGGCTGTGTGTGGTCACGTTGTGCGCTACGTGCTGAGAGCGCGAGCTGCTAGCCGCAGCCGGGCGACGTCAAAGCCGGGTGCGCGGCTCTGCCGCCTGCCTCCGCGCCTCCTCTGCCCCTCCTTTGCTCTGCCTTCCTGTGTCAGCCGAGCTCATCAGTATGGACAACGCCGAAAGGCTCCGCGAGGCCGGCGGCATCTGGCCTCCAACCTCCCCCGCCAAAGCGCTCCCTCGCCTCTCGGGGAGCTCCGCGGTGGCGAATGCCCGTTATGTATTTCTGATGCCGCCGTCTGCGTTTGCACGCCGAAGGGCCAGCTACCACCTTAGACCCAGGGTAATTACATGACACGCTATCTCCTCTCCGCCGCCCAAGGTCTTCCAGGATCCGTTATGCTTGGCTAGAGGGCAGAACAGGCCACAGCATTTGGAAGTGGCAACGTTTCTTCTCTATTTCTGTCTTCTTTAAAGGAAGTATGGTCATCACAGTAGATGAAGGCACTGGGGGAAGAAACACTAGGAGTTCAGAGATTATTTTATATGCAATGTCTCCTACTAAAGTTAACTGCTTGGAAAATCTTTTCCTTGTGTGAAAGACAGGCTCTTTTGTTGGGGCAGAGGTAGCTCTAATGTTTTAGGGGCTTTAAAAACTTATAGGTACAAAAGGATTAGAAAATCTAAAGCATCTTTAATTTACATTGCAACAAGTGTGGAAATACTTCGCTAAAAATTAATAGGGAACATCTGGGAATATAGTAGTGTTTTTTTCCTGTAACCGAGATAATAATGTTTCCTGTACGCAGTCCACTTTGTTGAATATATGCTTCACTATTCAAACAGCATACGGGTAGGAGGTGATTGGAATGGTTTAAAACGCACATTTATACATGTGTTACAAAAGTAATTGCCATGGGAAATCTGTAGCACAGTATTCATTTATCTGCTCCCATAATAGACTGGTAGGACACACTGCAGGTCCCTCTCCCCATGCTGTACTTCTGCTGGGGGTGGGGGACCCTAAGCACTGGAAAATGTATAGTCCCCAGTCTTTCCCCTAAGGTCCTTTTCCTCACTTAAATGAATTATGCATATTATTTTTTATAGGGTGCGATTTAGTGCTTACCCTCTGGGTTTACAAGACATGAAAAACCAAACATTTTGAGAGGTCCCCCAGAGGGTCATTCACATAGTGTTGAGAACCCGTTATTTTTGAAATTCCACTTTAACTAGATGGAATTAAGCGTCATACTATAAGTAAAGTCAATATGTGCCATTTCTGAAGAAAAATGAGTGACACTCACTTACTGGTCACCTGTGGGGTAAAAAGTGTCTCATGATTTTAGAAATCTGCCTTTTATGAGTAGATCATTCCTGTACACTTGCAGCACAGTAGCTTCATGGGGCAATAAACTGCACCTCCTTTCTCAGATCAAAGCTCATACATAATGTATCTTGTCCATGAGGCTCTTCCTGATTTCAGCTTATCATGTTCTGTTCAAGTAGTACTTCCCCCCCATATTTGTACTGTACTTTTTAATGCTTAGTTATGGAATCATAGGATCTTTGAGTGTGTGAAGGACTCTAGATTGGAATACTTTGTCATCCCCAAACGTCGGTGTATCATTTTAAAGGAGCCCAGACTCAGTATGGAGATTACTCTTATTAACCTTCAACATTAGAACAGAGCCTCAGGAGCCCAGAACCTTTCTTTTCTGTATAATGCTCATCTCTGCAGAGGAAGGAACATGCACCCAGTGAGCCCTCAGCAATGCCTGAGTGAAATCTTTGAACTTAGAGAACTTAGAGAACCCAGTCAATTTACAGTTTATTCCAGTTGTAGTTTAAATTAAAAATAAGGAAATAGCTAGATGCAGCTACTCTTTGCTGGGCCTTATCCTAGACTGTTGTACACTTAAAGATTTTATGAGACATATTTCCTTCCTTCAAGAAGCACACAATCTAGTGGGCAGAGTGCATTGGTCAACATATGCACCATTACTTCTACTGATACTGTAAGTGCTGTAGATAAACAAAGTCCTAGGCCACAAAGTGGCAACTTTTACATGCAATCATTAAATGACTTACATAACAGATTTTTTAAATGCACTGTATTTAATATGGGTTTTCTGTTCCTATGAAAATACTACATAGATTACTTATGGAAATAATTGTCAGTTTACTCAAACGACGTTTTTTGCTTCTTGCAATTCAACATTCTTCAGGCTGCACTGACCAACCAGACGTAATATATATAACCACACCTTAGCACTGGCTAATGAAGGCCTCCAGGTGGTGAGCCTGAGCTGAAGCTTAAGGACAGGCAAGAGATGGTTCACATCAGAGAGAAGGGAAAAGCTATAGAAGGCAGGCCCAGAGAACACTATGAAATCTGGCCCAGCACACTTTATATCTCCCATTAGAGCAGTTTTCTTCAGGAACAGTGTAAATAATTTCAGAGATCACAAGTTTCTTGCATTTTTCACAGTGAATATGGGTGTTGCATAGAGCATAAAAAATTCCACATAACCTGTTATCATTTTATTGACTATAGTTTTATTTAAAATTTCTGTCTCCATTCTCCAGTATGAGCTTGATGTTCCAACCTCCATAGCATGGGGGAGACGTTCTCATGGAAAGAGTCACAGGTTGGCACAAGATTCAACCAAGGTAGTGGGACAGAGGTGAGAAAAACTGGTATCTCCAGAGATACAGCTGAGTAAGGCAAATTCAGAACACTGGGGACAAATCTGTCTTTCTTTCCAATTTAGCCTCATCCCAAAACACAAGTCTCAGGTCCTGTTTGTTGTTTACATCAACTTCCATTTTCCCTGCTGGCCCCTTAAGTCACACAAACTCCTATTCACACTATTGCCAAACAAGAATGTGAAAATTATCAGTGATGATGGTAAATTATTTCTAGCCAAATCCCTGTTCACCCATTTCTTTCTTTCTACTTAGTAATAGCTTCCAGCATGCAAGACTTACTTTTAGAAGTCTAACAAGCATCACATAGAACTGGCTGTTTCAGATGATAGTGAAAGCCATGAGGCACAGAACAGCATTGGAGATTCCAGGTGCTGGTTATTTCCAGGAGGCAGATAGGGGGCAGTTGCTCCTAAGCAGTGGGATGCAGGCACTGCTGTTAGGTATGAGAAAATTTCATTTAGGGAAACAGAATTATCTCTCAAGAGGGCTTTAGTGAGAACAAAGAGAGGAATAAGAATGGTTAATTCTAATATTAGAAATAAGGAGGCAGGTCAAGTCCCAGATCCCCACTGTATGGACTGAGGAAGGTCCAGGAGAGATATTCAACTTGAGGAAGCAACAAAATACCTAAAGAACAATCCCTGGAAATAGCAAATCGGGGGTGCAAATAGAAAAGGAGGTACCCAGGAAAGGCTGTATATTTGGATACTGTTTGAGAGGATGCCAAGGTAATTTGTAACCAGATGATGGGGCTGAGGTCTCAGATATATTGTGGCTGCCAGTGAAGAGTATCTAGCTGAGAAAAGAAGGAGAGGCAGAAAGCATGAGGCAAGGATCTTGGTATTCTAGATATTCTATCTTCAGCTTAAAAGTAGCAGCACATTTCTGAGAGTTTTTACTTGTTTGGTAAATGCCATCCCTTTTTCAAGCCAGACACGCTAGTCCCTAATTTCAACTTTCAGGATTTTGTGTACCACTCATGATTTCTATACAATTTGTATCTTGAACCTCTAATTATTTTTTAAAAGGCTACCCTTAGATACCATATCCTGGGTAATTTTAGTAGCCCTGCCCTAGATTTATTCTTATTCTGGCATGTCTACCTTGAACTCTTATTATAATTCTGACACTATTTCAGGAACAGACACAAGGCTGATTTGTTCCAGAGTAGAAGATGTTCAGTGCAGGGCAGTGTGACATAGTAGGTAAACGTCTGAGCTTTGACATCAGACTGCCCTAGGCTGGATCGTTGACGTCAGTATGACCTTGACATTCCCCTTATCCCGTAAAAGGAAAAGAGCAAAAGAATACTAAAATTTTAAATAAAATAATACATGTAAGATATACTCATCACCTAGCACATAGTGGTCAAGTAATATATTATTCTTAATATTTTTATTGATAATATTTTTAGTTAAAGGGTATTAATATATAGGGGTAATAACTTGAATAATTTCCATTTGGGGATGAACTGACGGCTTAGAACCTTTAGTTTTATAAGTATGATGACATGTTTTTCTCTAAAAGCGTTACTTTACTTTCTTTCATTCAAACTTCATCTGCCCCATTTCTGTCCAGTCACATCGAATTCTGAAGTCTTTCCACGGTTTAGCTGTAATGGTTTGGCAGTTCAGTACTTAGGCATCACTTAATATCTTCTGGAAACTTGAAAATTTGAGAGTGCAATTCTGCTTCAAGATTATTTTTGAAAGTGCCACATCCCTGGATGTAGCCTTGGAGAACTCGACAGCTTAAATATTAATGTGAAGAAGTTCCTGTTTATCACTATGCTTGGTTTACTATCTTTTAAAGGCATGTCAGTATGAAGCAATGCACACACGTTTAGATTGCCAATAGACCAGATTAAAGATCAACATCAAAGTTAGATTAGAAATTTTGTGATGTAAATATTAAAACATCTATTGTTTCTGACAAAGAGATGATCTGATTAACCCGCAGATAAGATATAAAGGACTAGAAGAGAGTTGAAAAATGTGTTCCAAGATTCTGTATTTGGAGCAATTTACAGATGTGCATGTACTAGGAAATAAAAGAATATTTGCGTCTTAACCAGATGATAGGCTTGAAATTTGCCATCACAACAGATATTTATAGAAATGTAACTTCTAACATCCTCCATAATTAAACTCAATCTGCTAATGAGCTACTCATATCAGCTAATGTTTGGACGTCAGAGAAACACAATATCTTCTGGGTTTACAACTTAGTCTTCTTTATGTTACCCAGTTTTTCTGGGTTACTCTCACACAGTCTTCTCCTTGTCCTCTCCCCTTGTCCTGACAATGAGGAAGGATGTCCTTTTTTGTCCAATATTTCTGGCCTCCACTTGATCTGTGAGTGTCTGCCACTTACCCTGCTATACCCACAGCTCACATCTTTGCCCACTGGCTTTGAGTAAAAAGGACTTAGCTCCCTCCTCTTCCAAACATCAGGCTTTTCCCAGCTCTCCAGCCATGGAACCATTTCCCATTCTCCTCTGAGGCCATCAAGAAATTCTGGAATTCTTGCATATCACTCACATTGGGAAATCAAATGACTCCACTTTTCATTCTCTGTACCTGGATATACCATGTTGACATTTCTACTCCTTTGTATATTTTCTAATTTATACTCTGTGAGGCATTTTCATCAGAGTTAAGGCAAGATTTGCAAAAAGACTTTCTATACCACAGAATGTTTAAAGGGTAAGGAACATGCATATACCTATCTTCCAACTTGGCTGTCTCTTTTGTCTCTCTTTCTCTCTCTCTCTGTTCCTCCACTGTCCCCCAAGCCTCCCACCAGGGCAGTTTTTACCTTCCTTGTATAGGGAAAAATGGACCTCATTTCAACCTTGCATTCTCCCTACTCTCTGGTTTACAAAAGACTGCCATGGTCTGAATCCTCTGAGGTAGAATTTAATAATTTAAAGCCTAAGTCTGGGAGTTCCCCTAAAAAACCTTTTTCTCTCAAATATCTGCTCTGACACATTTTTTTCTTCCCTTGGCTTTTGCCCTTTCCCCGAAGGGATGCTCGACTTCAATAAATGTGAAACCATAGAGCAGCAGGAATTACAGGGAATCAGAAACAAATTGAATATAAGATATTTTCAATTTATGGCTGCATTGCCCAACCCTCTATAAATAAGTTAGTAAGGTGGTAGGACCAGGACCTGTCTATTTGGGGTGGCCTAGGAAGGCAAAACATCTTTTTGTAAGGTCAGGAGGAGATCCACAGGAATGCAGGGCTGGAGTAGGAGGATTTCAGAGGAATCAATGAAAAGAAGTACCCTTGAAGAAGGGGGAAAAAACCTGTAGCAAGGAAATTGATTATTAGGAGTTTGGAGAGGCCGGTATCCCAGTGTATGTCATCAAACTGGAAGAGTAAAGAAAATAAGACCAGCCAAATAAACCTATGCAGCTGAGTCACCTGATGTAGGCCAACAAGCAAGAACATGACAAGATAGATACAGAAAGAAGAAATGTGGCAAAGGGAGCTGTACTAGAGGGTGTAGTTTCCCCCCAAAATTCACATCCTTCTCAGAATCTCAGAATGTGAGCTGATTTGGAAAATGGTTGCAACAGATGAAATTAGTTAAGATGAGGTCATATTGGAGTAGCATGGGCCCTTAATCCAATAGGACTGATGTCTTTTTTAATTTTCATTTTCAAGTTTTATTGCTTAGCAGAGCAAGGAAACAGATGGGGATAAACATGCTCTGGTAAGGCACAGCAAAAGACACACACACAGGGGAGGACATCATGTGACAATGGAGTCAGAGATTAGAGTGATGTATTGACAAGTTCAGGAACGTCAAGGCTTGCCAGCAACACCAGAGGCTAAGAGAAAGGCATAGAACACAGTCTCCCCAGATCCTCCAGAGAGAGCATGGTCCTGCTGTGTATCTTGACTGCATACTTCTGGCCTCCAGAACTGTAAGATAAAAAAAAAATTCTGTTATCAGCCACCCAGTTTGAGGTGCTTGTTACAGCATTCCTAGGAAATGAATACAAGAGCTCATTTTGTACCTTAAGTGAGAGTCTACACAGAAGTTATTTGGCTAAGACCAAATAACTAGGGTCTTTATCCCAGTTCCTTGTCTTTAGGAAATTTTCTTTTAAATCATTATGGAATCACACTTGCCTAGCTTAGACAAATCGATAGCACTTGAGTTTCTGCATCTGTAAAACGTACTACAGAAAAATATCTTGAGAGCTCAGTGGAATAACGCTTTTTAAAACATAGATGACATATTATTCCCTCTCTCAGGGAACCAGAAAGAACCAGGAAAACTAGACTTGAAGGACTCCTATGCCCAAGTTAACTTCAATGAGGCTGCTCTCCAGATAGGGGTGTAGTACCCCGAGATGTCCTAGAGAAGAATCAAGGCAGCAGTGCCCCTGTCCTCAGCATTCCCCTGCATCTATCTGATGAAGACCACTTTACTTAGAAAAGGCCTGAGGAAATCTCACAAGCCCTCTCCTCTTTTTTCTTACTTTCCTTTGACCAGAAGAGGGGAATTTCCCTCTTCTTCCTGTCTCCCTTAAATAAAATTTATGTAGAGTAGAAGCTTTCAAACTGTCTTTTCTTGCCATTTTTTTAACCTCAAGCCCAAATAATATTGTGAACCAGTACACACACACACACAGGCACACACAGTCCAGAACATATTTTTTCCCTCACAAAGCAATTACCCTTACCACATGTAAAGTATTTTGATATGTTTCTTTCTATTCATTCCATTTGATTCCACATTATCTTTAAAAAGTGTGGTTGGAACATATTAAAAATGTTCTATAACTATTTAGTATGTCATAGATTATGCTAAGTGAAAATCCTGGTTTGGGGCCTGGCACGGTGGCTCACGTTTATAATCCCATCACTTTGGGAGGCCGAGGCAGGCAGATCACCTGTGGTCAGGAGTTCAAGATCAGCCTGGTCAGCATGGTGAAACCCCATCTCTATTAAAAATAAAATAATTAGCAGGTGTGGTGGCCAGTGCCTCTAATCCCAGCTACTCAGGAGGCTGAGGCAGGAGAATTGCTTGAACCCGGAGGTGAAGGTTGAAGTGAGCTGTGATTGCACCACAGCACTCCAGCCTGGGTGCCAGGGCAAGATTCCGTCTCAAAAAAAAAAAAAAAAAAATCCTGGTTTTGGGCATGCTGAGGTGCACATCCAAAAAAACAAAAATAAATTTAAAAAAAGCAACTCCTCTATCTAAAAAGCCTGAAGAGAACATTTAACATTTATCCTCACTCTGCCCTGAGGTAATAAATCTTTTAGGCCTTAGAGGAGGGATACTTATATATCTGTGTATGTGTGTGTGTATGCCTACATGTATAGACATATATATATATATATGTAATATAGATCTAGATCTATAAAGGTATATAATATCTATATGTATATATATCTGTTTATCTCTCTATATAGAGATATATGTATATATGTATATACATATGTATCTATATCTATATATATCAATATATATAAAGAGAGATTAACATATATATATTTCTCTATATATCTATAGATCTACATATATCGATATATATATAGAGAGAGATATATAGAAAGAGATATATAAACATATGTATGTCTCTAATATATATGTATATATCAGAGACAAAGTCTCACTATGTTCCCAGGCTGGCCTCAAACTCCTGGATTTAAGTGATCCCCCACTTCAGCCTCCCTAGTAGCAGGGACTACAGGCATGCAACACCACACCCAGCTTTAAAGATATATGTTGAATGACATTCTTTTTTTCTTACATATTTTATATCCATTTTTTCATTTAATACAGAATGACATCTTTCCATTGCAATAAGTGATCATTTCCAGCAGCATTTTTAATGACTGAATAGCGTTCCAATGTGTAAACGCAATGTAATCATTTAACTAACCTCCCTTGTTAGCATTTGGTTTCTTTCAAAAGATTACATTCTAATGAGAGGAAACAAATAATAAAAAAGCAGACAAGAAATAAAGATTATTTTATTGATACATAATATTTGTACATGTTTATGGGATATGTACATACATAGGATGTGCAATTATCGAGTCAGGATATTTAGGAATACATCACCTCATGAATTTATCATTTCTATGTGTCGGGGACATTTGAAGCCCTCTTTTGTAGCTATTTTGAAATACAGAATACATTGTTGTTAACTGTAGTCACTCTGCTATTGTACAATAGATGCTATTCTTTTTATCTAACAGTATGTTGCATGCATTAATCAACCTCTCCTGTCCCGCCCCCTACCTGCTGCTGACACACGTCTTTCTCCACCTCTGGTAACTATTATTCTACTCTCTACCTCCATGAAATCAATTCTTTTAATTTCTGTATATTAATAAGAACATTTAATGTCTGTCTTTCTGTACCTGGTTTATTTCACTTAATATATTGTCCTCCAGTTTCATCCATGCTGTTGTACATGACGGGATTTCAATCTTTTTTACTGCTGAATAGTATTCTATTGTGTAAATATGCCAGTTTTTAAAATCCATTCATACACTGATGAACACTTAGGTTGATTCCATATCTTTGCTATTGTGAATAGTGTTGCATTAAAAATAGGAATTAAGTTATTCCCTTGATATACTGATTTCCTTAATCAGTAGTATTGATTGGATAAATACCCAATAGTATTTGGATAAATACCCGGTAGTAGGATTGTAAGAATATATGGTAGTACTGTTTTTAGATTTTTTGAGAAATTTCCACATCATTTTCCATAATGGCTTTACTAATTTACATTCCCACGAACAGTGCATAAGAGTTCTCTTTTCTCTGCATCCTCACCAGTATCTGTTATTTTTAGTCTTTTTGTTAATAGTCATTCTAATCAGGACAAGATGATATTTAATTGTGGTTTTGAATTGCAGTTTCCTAATGATTAGTGATGTTGAGCATTTGATGATGTACCTGTTGGCTATTAGAATGTCTTCTTTTGAGAAATGTCTGTTCAGGTCTTTTACCCACTTTTTAACGAAATTATTTGGGTTTATTTTGCTGTTGAGTTGTTTGAGTTCTTTGTATATTTTGGATATTAGTGCCTTGTTGGATGAATAGTTTGTGAATATTTTTCCCATTCATCAGGTTGTCTCTTCACTGTATTGATTGTTTTCTTTGTTGTGCAGAAGCTTTTTAGATTAATATAATCCCATTTCTCTATTTTTGTTTTTGTCACCTGTGCTTTTGATGTCATAACCATAAAATCTTTGCCTACATTGATATCCTGGAATATTTCCTCTATGTTTTTTGCTAGTAGTTTTGTAGTTTTATAAATTTACACTTAAGTAAATTTCCAACTTATGTTCAAGTCTTTTATCTATTTTGAGTTAATTTCTGTATATGGTAAGAGATAGGGATCTAGTTTCATTCTCCTGCATATGGATATCTAATTTTCCCAGCAACATTTATTTAAGAGGTTATCCTTTCCCTGATGTATATTTTTCGCACCTTTGTCAAAAATCAGTTGGCTGTAAATACATGGATGTATTTTTGAGTTATCTGTTTCATTGCTGTTTCATTGGTCTGTGTGTCTGTTTTTATTCTAATACAGTGCTACTTTGGTTACTACAGCCTTGTAATATATTTCGAAGTAATGTGTTGCCTCTAGCTTTGATCTTTTTGCTCAGGATTGCTTTGGCTATTCTGAGTCTTTTGTGGTTCTACATGAATTTCAGAATTTTTGTCTATTTCTTTGAAAAATAGCATTGGTATTTTGATATGAATTGTATTGAATCTGTAGATTGCTCTTGGTAGTATGGTCATTTAAACAATATTAATTCTTCTTATCCATTAGCCTGAGATGTTTTGCTGTTCTTGCACTCTTCAATTTCTTTTATCAGTGTTTTGTAGTTTTCTTTGTAGATGTCTTTAGCCTCCTTGGTTAAATTTATTCTGAGTATTTTATTTTCTCGTAGCTATTGTAAACAGAATTGCCTTCTTGAGTCCCTTTTCAGTTAGTTCATTATTAGTGTATAGAAAGACCACTGATTTTTGCATATTGATTTTGTATCCTCTAACTTTCCTGAATATGTTTATCTATTCTAAGAGATTTTTGATGGAGTCTTTAGGGTTTTCTAACTATAACATCATGTTTTCTGCAAAAAGGGACAATTTGACTTCCTCTAACTTAGAGTCCTTTTATTTTTCTCTTGTCTGATTGCTCTGGCTGAGACTTCTAGTACTATGTTGAATAGGAGTGGTGAAAGTAGGCATTTTTGTCTTGTTCTAGTTCTTAAAAAAAATGGCTTTCAGCTTTTCCCCATTCAGTATGATGTGAACTCTGGGTTTATCATATAAGGCCTTTATGATATTGAGGGATGTTCTTTCTATGCCTAGTTTATTGAGGGTTTTTATTATAAAGCAATGTTGAATTTTATCAAATGATTTTTCTCTGTCTACTGAGATGATCATATGGTTTTTATCCTTGATTCTCTTGATGTGATGTATCATGTTTATTGATTTGCATATGTTGAGCCACCTTTGCATTCCTGTGATAAATCTCACTTGAACATGGAGTATTATCTTTTCGATGTACTGTGGATTCATTTTGCCAGTATTCTGTTGAGGATATTTGTATTTATATTCATCAGGGATATTGATCAATACTTTTCTTAGTTTGTTGTATCCTTATCTGGCTTTGTTAGCAGGGTAATGCTGGCCTCCTAGAATGAGTTAAAGAGAATTTCCTCCTCTTTAATTTTTTGGAATACTTTGAGGACAGTTCGAGTTAGTTCATCTTTTTAAGTTTGGTAGAATTTGTTGGTGAAGGCTTTGGGTCCTGGGCTTTTCTTTGCTGAGAAAGTTCTTAATACTGATTCAATCTCTTTACTCATTATGGGTCCATTCAGATTTTCTATTTCTTTCTGATTCAATCTTGTAGGTTATATTCATACAGGAATTTGCTTATTTCCTCTAGGTTTTCGAGAGAGAGTCTTGAGTGTATAGTTGTTCATAATAATCTCTGATGATCTTTCACATATCTGTAGTATCAATTGTAATGTCTAAGTTTTTGTTTTTGATTTTATTTACTTGAGTTTCTCTTTTTTCCCTTGGTTAGTATAGCTAGTGGTTTATTTTAATTATCTTTTCAAAAAACCAACTTTTCATTTATTAATCCTTTGTTGTTATTGGTCTATTTTGTTTAGTTCTGCTCTGATCTTTATTATTTCTTTCCTTCTATTAATTCTGTTTTGTGTTTTTTTCCTTTTCTAGTTTCCTGAGGTGACTTGTTATGTTGTTTCTTTGAAGTCTTTCTAATATTTTGATGTAGGTGTTTATTGCTATAAAGTTTTCTCTTATCAATGTTTTTACTGTATCCCATAGGTTTTCGTATGTTGTGCTTCCATTTTCATTTTCTTCCAAAATTTTAAAATTTCTTTCTTCACTTCTTCATTGAACCAATGTTTGTTCAGAAGCATGTTGTTTAATTTCCATGTGTTTTTACAGTTTTCAAAGTTCCTCTTGTTATTAATTTCTAGTTTTATTCCTTCATGGTCTGAGAAGATACTTGATATGATTTTGATTTTTAAAAATTCGTTGAGATTTCTTTTGTGGCCTTACATGTAGTAGTATATCCCAGAGAATGTTCTGTGTGCTGACGAGAAGAATGTGCACTCTGCAGCTGTTGGATAAAATGTTTGGTAAATGTCTGTTAGGATTATTTGGTCTAAAGTCCCGTTTAAATCCAATGTTTCTATGTTGATTTTCTAGACTCCTGAGAGTGTGGTGTTGAAGTCTCCACTATTATTATATTGGAGTCTATCTCAACCTTTATATAGAATAACATTTGCTATATATATCTGGGTGCTCCTGTGTTGGGTGCCTATATGTTTAGAATTGTCATATCTTCTAGATGAATGTCTCTCTTTGTCATAATGTCCTTCTTTATGTCCTTTTACTATTTTTCACTCAAAGTCTTTTATTGGATATACATATAACTACCTTTGCTTGCTTTGGTTTCCATTTGCATGGAATATCTTTTTTTCATCTCTTTGCTTTTAGACTCTATGTGTCTTTGCAAGTGAAATGAGTTTCTGTAGGCAGCAGATAGTTGATTCTTTTTTTTGTTTTGTTGTTTATTCAACCAATCTATGTATCTTAAGTGGAAAATTTAATCTGTTAACCTTCAAGGTTATTATTGATATGTGAAGAGTTATCCCTGTCAATTTTTAGCACCATTGTTGGTGGGTCAAGGTGGGTCTATTCTTTGGCCTCTAGATGGTTTGTTCAAGGGCCAGCAGTGGCAGCAGTGGGTAACAGCGAGATGGGGCATGCCTGTCATCAGGTCCTACAGTGATGCAGAGGGGCAGAGACCATGATGGGTAGAGCAGTGCAACCTATAGTGGTGGGTGGAGAGAGCATGGACTCAGGTCACATGCAAGTGTACAATGGCCCTGCTGCTGGTGGGGGTTGGAGGAATTCTACCAATGGGAGAATTCCCAGGTAGTTGGGAGGCTTTCAGTCTCTGGGGAGAGTGTGTTTGGGCCACTGGTGACATCTGCAGCAGTGTACAAGGAGCCTGTTCGCAGAGTGCATGTTTGTGCACAGCAGCCGTACTGCTTGGTGGTGGGGAGGTTGCTGTTAGTGGGAGCCACTCCGGGCATACATGTGTGTGGCTTTCAGGCACTGGTGAGAACACACTTTGGCCCCGGTGGCAGCAGTGGCAGTGATGGTAGAAGAAAGAACCTGTCCTAAGGGTGTGTGATAGTGCTCTGTGGCCCTGCTAGCAAGACTAATAAAGAAGAAAAGAGAATAATCAAATAGAAATTATACCTTAGTTTATAATTTTATAATTAAATAATCAAAAAATCAAACAACCCCATCAAAACCTGGGCAAATGATATGAACAGACACTTGTCAAAAGAAGACATTTATGCAGCCAAAAGACACATGAAAAAATGCTCATCATCACTGGCCATCAGAGAAATGCAAATCAAAACCACAATGAGATACCATCTCACACCAGTTAGAATGGCAATCATTAAAAAGTCAGGAAACAACAGGTGCTGGAGAGGATGTGGAGAAATAGGAACACTTTTACACTGTTGGTGGGACTGTAAACTAGTTCAACCATAGTGGAAGTCAGTGTGGTGATTCTTCAGGGATCTAGAACTAGCAATACCATTTGACCCAGCCATCCCATTACTGGGTATATATCCAAAGGACTATAAATCATGCTGCTATAAAGACACATGCACATGTATGTTTATTGCAGCACTATTCACAACAGCAAAGACTTGGAACCAACCCAAATGTCCATCAATGATAGACTGGATTAAGAAAATGTCACACATATACACCATGGAATACTATGCAGCCATAAAAAAGGATGAGTCCATGTCCTTTGTAGGGACATGGATGAAGCCAGAAACCATCATTCTCAGCAAACTATTGCAAGGACAAAAAACCAAACACCGCATGTTCTCACTCATAGGTGGGAATTGAACAATGAGAACACATGGACACAGGAAGGGGAACATCACACACTGGGGCCTGTTGTGGGGTGGGGGAAGCGGGGAGGGATAGCATTAGGAGATATACCTAACGTTAAATGATGAGTTAATGGGTGCAGCACACCAACATGGCACATGTATACATATGTAACAAACCTGCACATTGTGCACATGTACCCTAAAACTTAAAGTATAATAAAAAAAGAAGCTTACCTCAAAAAAAAAATAAAAATAAAATAAAGAGGCCTGATAAGTATCAAGAAAAATAGAAAATGGAGATATATAAAGATATAAAGAGTAGAGACAGCAGAGAAACTATCCCAGAAGAGGAGAGACAAAAACTATCTTCAGGAGAGGAGACAGCCTATAATCGGTGGGTATATTGGATATGGATATGAATGAATTGATTTGGGAAATCAGCATATGATACAGTCAATTTCAGGGTTTAGAAAACAAACAATTTACACACACCTGGTAATGTGGATTATTTTCAAATTCACTTAGGTTTTATAAGTTTTTAAATATTATTTTATACTTTTAATTGTATATGCTTTGTCCATTTTTGTAAAATTATACCTTAGTTCTAGGAATACTAAACTTCTAAATTATATTTTTGAATTGATTATAGTTGGTATATAGGTGTATTAGTTAGCTCGGGTTGCCATAACCAAATACCATAGACTGGGTGGCTTAAAAAATAGAAATTTACTTTCTTACTGTTATGAGGCTAGAGGTCCAAGACCTAGGTGACAGTACGATCAATTTCTGGTGAGGGTTTTCTTCCTTGCTTGTGGACTTTCTTCCTTGCTTGTGGACAGCCATCTTCTTACTAAGTCCTCACATGACAGAGAAACAGAGACAGAGAGAAAGAGAGAGAGAGAAAGACAGAGAGAGAGAGAGCTGAGGGCAAGGAGGGAGAGGGAGAGAAAGACAACCTCCTCTCTGGATTCTCTTATAAATAGACACTAATGCCATCATGAGGTCCAAATCCCCATAATCTCAACTGAACCTTATTATATACCAAAGGCCCCATCTCCAAATACCGCCATATTGGAGGTTAGGGCTTTAATGTATAAATTTTAAGGGGACACAGCTCAGTCCATAGTAGTAGCAAAGTTATCTGATTATTGTATAATCATTTGTTAATTAGATGAATTTTTTTTGTTAAGTCTTTCATTTTCATTGATTATCTTGAGTTTATAAGTTAGGGAGACAATCATATAATCTGCTGATAATGACAATTGTGTTTGCTTCTTTCCAGTAGTAATGAGTCTCCACCCTTCCGTTTTTGCAAAATTTTATTGTTAGAAATTTCTGTTATATAGTAGAAAAATGGTATTGATAACGTTTCAGATTATCATTGGACTGCTTCTAATGTTTCACAGATCAGAACAACACTGACTGTTAGTTTCAAATGGATGTACAATTCCTGGTTTAATAAAAGATTGGTTTCACTGAGCGTGGTGGCTCATACCTGTAATCCCAGCACTTTGGAAGGGCAAGGCTTGTGAATCTCCTGAGCTCAGTAGTTCAAGACCAGCCTGGGCAACATGGCGAAACCTGTTCTCTACCAAAAATACAAAAAATTAGCCAGTCATTATGTTGCATTCCTGAGGTCCCAGGTAGTTGGGAGGCTGAGGTGGGAGGATTGCTTGAGCCTAGGAGGCAGAGATTGCAGTGAGCCCTCCAAACTAGGTGACAGAGTGAGATCTCATCTAAAAAAAAAAAAAAGGTTTCTTTGTGTTGTTTTTCGTTGCAGTCATTTTTCCTATTCTCCCACCTAGCTCACCCAATCTGCATGGCTAATTAATTTAATCAATGCCATTTTGGTATGAATTATAATCATTTCACAATGATTTTAAACATAGGTTCATTGTAGTGACAATTACGATGAAAACTTATAATGTATTAATCACAATAAATCTAGAAGAAAAACATAATTGTATATTTGCATCTATAAAAAGCTGACATTTAAAGAGGTTAAATTCATTGTTAGATAGAATTCTAAATACAAATCCATCTGATCCAAAACCACTTTGATGAATGTTAATGTAATTAATCAATGTTCATTGCTATTATATTAGTATGGATAGACACTATTACTTAAGAAGTTATGTTACAAAATTTCTAGGGCATTTAAACTTAATACATTCAATTTTCCTAATCACCATATGAGGTAGAGTTTATCATTATTCAGTTTGTAAATGAGGAAACTGAGGCATAAAACACTTATCAGGTTGAAAAATCTTTACATTTCTGAAAAAAAATCCCACACATAATAATACATTAGGCCTTGGTAAAGTGCTGAATTTACTAGTAATTTTATTTATAATTTTCTTGTGTTTATATTTCTATTTGAAATATATGGCACAAATTTTTGTGCCATATTTATTAGGTTAATTAGAAAGCTTATAATTTTTATGAGCTCCAGAATATTATAGAAATAGTTACATAATTTCAAAAAGCTTACCTGTTCAAAAAGGTTCAAAAGAGCTTACGTGTTAGTTATCTGGATTTGAATGTTTTTGAAGGGCATTCTCTATTAGTCTACTCAATTTATAGTATCATAGCCATGTATTTCTTTACATTTATTAAATCAAGTTTTATAAGTAATACAGTTTTAAATTTTAATAAACATCTCTAAATATGTTTGTATCACTTTTCTTATTTTCAAAATGTAGTACTTTTATTTTCTTTGTGTATATGTATATTAATATATATATTTTGTGAGTTAACAAGTGTGATGTATTTTTTGGCCTATACAATCAACTAGTTTTCAAATTTATTTGTTGATTATACTGTTTCTTGTTTTGTTTTTTGTTTTTGTTTTTGTTTTTGAGAGGGAGTTTCGCTTTTGTTGCCCAGGCTGGAGTGCAGTGTCACAATCTCAGCTCACCGCAACCTCCACCTCCCGGGTTCAAGCGATTCCCTGCCTCAGCCTCCTGAGTAGCTGGGATTACAGGCATGTGCCACCACGCTGGCTAATTTTGTATTTTTGTATTTTTTATTTATTTATTTTTACTTATTTATCCATTTATTTATTTTTAATTTTTATTTATTTTTAATTTTTTAATTATTATTATACTTTAAGTTCTAGGGTATGTGTGCGCAATGTGCAGGTTTGTTACATATGTATACATGTGCCATGTTGGTGTGCTGCACCTGCTAACTCATCATTTACATTAGGTATATCTTCTA
This sequence comes from Gorilla gorilla gorilla, assembly GCF_029281585.2. Taxonomy (NCBI): domain Eukaryota; kingdom Metazoa; phylum Chordata; class Mammalia; order Primates; family Hominidae; genus Gorilla; species Gorilla gorilla. The sequence goes on from NC_073239.2 coordinate 64,648,854, forward strand.
ATGCTATCCCTCCCCTTTTCACCCACCCCACAACAGGCCCTGGTGTGTAATGTTCCCCTTCCTGTGTCCAAGTGTTCTCATTGTTCAATTCCCACCTATGAGTGAGAACATGCAGTGTTTGGTTTTCTGTCCTTGTGATAGTTTGCTGAGAATGATGGTTTCTGGCTTCATCCATGTCCCTACAAAGGACATGAACTCATCCTTTTTTATGGCTGCATAGTATTCCATGGTGTATATGTGTGACATTTTCTTAATCCAGTCTATCATTGATGGACATTTGGGTTGGTCCCAAGTCTTTGCTATTGTGAATAGTGCTGCAGTAAACATACATGTGCACGTGTCTTTATAGCAGCATGATTTATAATCCTTTGGGTATATACCCAGTAGTGGGATGGCTGGGTCAAATGGTATTTCTAGTTCTAGATCCTTGAGGAATTGCCATACTGTCTTCCACAATGGTTGAACTAGTTTACACTCCCACCATCAGTGTAAAAGCATTCCTATTTCTCCACATCCTTTCCAGCACCCGTTGTTTCCTGACTTTTTAATGATTGCCATTCTAACTGGTGTGAGATGGTATCTCATTGTGATTTTGATTTGCATTTCTCTGATGGCCAGTGATGATGAGCATTTTTTCATGTGTCTTTTGGCTGCATAAATGTCTTCTTTTGACAAGTGTCTGTTCATATCATTTGCCCAGTTTTTGATGGGGTTGTTTGATTTTTTTCTTGTAAATTTGTTTAAGTTCTTTGTAGATTCTGGATATTAGCCCTCTGTCAGATGAGTAGATTGTAAAAATTTTCTCCCATTCTGTAGGTTGCCTGTTCACTCTGATGGTAGTTTCTTTTGCTGTGCAGAAGCTCATTAGTTTAATTAGATCCAATTTGCCAATTTTGGCTTTTGTTGCCCTTGCTTTTGGTGTTTTAGTAATGAAGTCCTTGCCCATGCCTGTGTCCTGAATGGTATTGCTTAGGTTTTCTTCTAGGGTTTTGATGGTTTTAGGTCTAACATTTAAGTGTTTAATCCATCTTGAATTAATTTTTGTATAAGGTGTAAGGAAGGGATCCAGTTTCAGCTTTCTACATATGGCTAGCCAGTTTTCCCAGCACCATTTATTTTTTAGTAGAGACGGGGTTTCTCCATGTTGGTCAGCCTGGTCTCTGACTCCCGACCTCAGGTGATCTGCCCGCCTGGGCCTCCCAAATTGCTGGAATTACAGGTGTGAGCCACCGTGCCAGGCCCTGTTTCTTCTTTTCTAATTAATTAAGTCTTTCGTTTTTATCCCTAATTACTGCTATCTCTTCGTTTCCTTAAGTTTGGCATTCCCATTATAGTTTCTTAAATTGAGGAGTTAGTTTCTTATTTGTATCCTTATCTGTTTACTTATGAAATGTTTAGATTTATACCTCTGATTTTGAGTGTAGAATTTGCTGTTTCATTCTATTTTGCACAGATTCTGTTGTCTTTTTTTAGTTCCCACATAGACTGTACAGATTTTGCTTTGAATTCTGGGTTACCTAGGGGTGCCAGGAAGAATTTTTAAAAATTACCTTTTGATTAGATAACTGCCCCGTTAAATATAGCATACTGACAAAAATGAAGACTATATTATTTCTGCTTTTTAAAGTTCATTGAAATTTGTATTGTGGCCTTTTAGCGTTCTTCTAGGTAAATATTTTCTATACTCTAAAAATAGTGAGTAATCTTAAGTGTAAGATTAAAAATTTTATTTGTAAATATAAATATAAAAAACCCTAATTAGATTATTTATGTGCATTGTATCTTGATGTAATTTGATGCCTTCTGCACCAATTTATTTTGTCATTCATTATTGTAGAGAAGAGATCTGAGGCCAGGTCGATTTTTCATCCACTATAGGTATCTGCTTTTTCTCCCCAGATTCTTTCAGTGTTTTTATTTCCTGTTTGTGATTCACATATTTCATCAGGATATATATATATATATATATATATATATATATATATATACTTTCTAAGAAATTATACTTTAAATATAATAAGCCCTTTGTCATCTCTGAAATGTTGTCTCTTAATTGTGTCTTCCTTGTTTATTCTAGTCATACACTTTTGGGAGCAACTATTTGCTTTATGCTAAAGCCTCTTTCATATATATACATGTGTGTGCATGTGCATGTGTGTGTATATTATATATACAAATGAGCACATACATATATATATCGCCTCATATATATGAAGAGACATATATTATACATTATATATGTCTTCATGTATTATATATACATATATTCCCCATATATTATATGTATATATATTACACATGTATATTATATATACAGATTATGTATTATATACACAAATGAATACACACAGAGGCACACACATATATGTATGAAAGAGGCTTTAGTATAAAGCAAATACTTAAAAAAATCTTCTAATGATTCTGGTCTATATACTGCTGTGATTTTCCACAACAGTGAATAACCGCTCAAGAGTCAAATGGAGATTTTATCACTGATTTATAATTTTCCTTGAAGGTTTTTGATAACTTACTTATTGCTTTCTTTTCTTCATCCTGTTTTTGTCTTATATCCTCCCCTGACACTCAGGAGCTCCTAAGCCTTGTTAAATAAGTAACTATAATTTTCTTCTAGATCCTGAAGTAAATTATTGTCAGAGATGCGCTCTGTTCAGTGTCACTCCCTTACTCTTTTGCTGCAGAATTTTGTATTAGCCTGATGCTAATTACTTTTCTTTTAAAAGAGAGTTTAGATCTATGAGGATTTAATTTTTTTTAGCAGAACAAATAAATTGTCTTAGGTCCTGTTTTCTTATTATTTTTGCAATGGTAAAATTCCCATCTGAGAGTGATCGCTGAGAGTAAGTTGCTTTAGCCTTAGCAAGGAGCAAGCCACGCAATTCTCTATTATTTTCAGGCTTTTTTTCTTCTACATGCAGAATCTGATTTTCTGGTTCTAAACCAATATAGTAGATAAATTCCATAATTTCCAGCATGCTGCAACAGGGTTTTTAAAATGTCTGTCACCTCTTCAGTGCTCACTTTGTAGTTAACTATACTTTCCAGAAAGTGTGCATGGTGTGACTTCCTTTGCAAACTGCACCTGAAAGGTAAAGAGGCATGCTTGCCTAATATTTAGTTAGTACAGCTTCTGAATTAGGGAATGCAAAAAAACATCTTTCATGTTTTTTTTTTTTTTGCAGTCAATCTCTTGACTTTAGTGGAGGCTATTGCCAGAATTAGATAGGTTCTTTCCTCCTATCTCCCTTTCTCTTTCTTTCTTTTTCTTTCTTTCTTTCTTTTTTCTTTCTTTCTCTTTTCTTTCTTTCTTCCTCTCCCTCTTTCTTTCCTTCCTTCCTTCCCTCCTTCCTTTCTTTCCTCCTTCCCTCTCTCCCTCCCTCTCTTCTCTTTCTTTTTTTCTTCCTTTCTCCTTCCTTCCTTCTTCCCTCCCTCCCTGCATGCCTCTCTCCCTCCCTCCTTCCCTCCTTTCTTTCTTTTTCTTTCTTTCTTTCTTCCTTCCTTCCTTCCTTCTTTCTCTCTTTCCTTTTCTTTGCCTTTTTTCTCCACCTTTCCCTTCTTCCTTCCCTCCCTTCCTCCCTTTCTTCTCTTTCTTGTGTTCTCCCTCCAACTACTTCTGTGTATTTTAAGTATGTCAATTGTGCCCCAGTTATAGCCTAAGGCTAAGATTCTCTTTTCCTTATTAGTTTTTGTCTTTTTCTGTGCTTGCTTTTTTTTCCTGTCTGGAGAAGGCTGCATTAGGGGTCTCATAGCCACATATCATTAAAATGGGAATTATTACACTAAATTTTCTAAACTTTTAGTTTAAGTCATCATCTTTACTTTCATTGTTGTAAACAATCCAGCCATTCTGCATATCGTTACCTGGTAGCCTTAATAAATTTTGCCTTGCTTGTATTCTTCAGGTTATTTTGAATTTTGTTAAATTTCCCTTATTGCTTACAAAATACCCATGAAAAGAATGATAGAATCACAAACTATAATTATAAGATTGTATTATAAATAAATCTCATTCTACAGCAACAGAAATTAAACTGAAATGGATTTAGCACAGGTCACCTGTTTTGAAAGTGGAAGAACTCTTGCTTCAGAATCTCAGAGAAAATTCTTAGAACCCTGAACCCATACAAAACATCTGAACCAAATACATTGTGCATCTTACTATTATTTTTATTATCAACTTTATATGAAATAAAAGGAAGCAAAACCACAAAGTATGAATTAAAAGTTATTAGATGAGTAGTAATATTAATACATTTGAAACATTGGTTAAATACATTCAGGAATGTGTAGCATTTTTATAATGCCCTGACCTTACTCTTTTGGTCCACCCTGGAGGTCACCTGCAGTTTCAGTAAAGAATGTCATACAAGCCAATGGCTTCCTACCTCAGACACCTCAACCTGAGGGCTTTCTGTAGTTGTAGAAGCACATGAAGTCTGCTTAAGGAGCAGGCCAGAGGTGTTGGAAAATTAATGCCCATAGGAGCAACTATAAGGAATATTGATTGTTAGATAAAACCTCAGCTTTCTCACTCATTGGTGAGAAATTCTCTCAGTATGAAATCAGCAAACCTGAGTCTCCAGTTGCTCACAGCAATGCCCGTTTATTAGCACATGGTTTATTGACTTTACCTCCTTTTTGATCTCATTTCCCTAACCGTGCTTTCTGGGATCAGGCACTACTTGTGGAGAAACATCACCTAAGAAGTGCCCTTCTTTCTTAGAGAGCATTTCCCTTTCTTAGATGTGATTTTTAGACTCAGATTCACCTCCAAGCTTTGTATATATGATACCAAATCATTACTGGAGGTGTCAATCAATGCATATATGTCCAAGAGGTAATTTCTTAGAAATTTATTCTATTCAATTAAACTTATCACCACAATGTTTGTTCCAAGCCATTGTTATACATAATTATAATAGTGCTAGTTTCTCTTGTAAAAGCTTCATTCCAGGAAGTCAGTAATTGTTGCCAACCCAGCTATCCATCTTGCATCATCTTACTTTATTTTAAAAATCTTTTTATTTTTAAAATCTCAAAATATTTCAAAATTCTAAAAGCAGAGCATAAGACCCCATATATCCTGCCATTCAATTTCAATAAATATTAACATTTGCTGTACATTTTAATGTGTCCTATCCCACTTAATTTTTAAAATCTTCATGGAATTGTAATATACACAGAAAAGTGCATATATCATAAGTGCATATATCATTAGTGTACAGTAAAATGAATTTTCTCAAACTGAACACGCTGAAACAGAATATTGTCAGCACTTTCAAATTCCTCCCCCATTCACGTTCCTTTCAGTTAACACTCACCACACCAACACAGGAACATATTATATTATTCGATTTTTCAAGAGTCTTTTAAAGCAAATAACACTCATCCTGTCATTTTATTATTAAGTCTAATCTAAAGACAAACCACTCTCTAGTCACACCATGCTTTACCTTCCTAACAAGCATACTATTTTTCCAAAAATTTTGTTGAAAAATGCTTTAATTAGAAATGAACAAAACCTGGATTTAGTTAATTGAAGAAAAATATATAATGAGAGAGTAAAATACATGCTTTCACTCTACAGGTTTGGAATTAGGCAGAAAAACAGTGTCCCAGGTTCAAAGATTGTGAAAGGCACACACTGACTTTTGAGACTTGCTATCTCTTCATAGCTTGAATTGGATCACTTTGCTAAGAAATTGCAATTTCATTAATAGTATTCTTAGATTATACCATTACATCCTAACTTTAACCCAAGTTTTCAAGTAGTTATTTTATTTGGGGGTAAATCATAATCTATGTTGAAAGTCTTATTTTAGGATGACTGGAGGTGTTTCAGAATAATTTTCTTTTTCTTGGGACATATCTGTTAATTTAAAATCCAGCTTTGAATTTGCAAATGCTTAAAATAATTAATTTTGATGATGACATAATGCAATATATTTTAAAAATATGTTGTCTTTCCCCACAATATAGAGTAATTCCATATTTATTCAGTGCTTCTCTATTTGATAAACAAATGCCCAAAGGATACAATTATTGCTTATCTGACTCGGTGTACTGCCTTTTCTGCTGAAATGTAACCCTTCCTCTTGTTAGCATAGAAATAAAGAACTGATAGTGAATTTCAAGTTACTTCTTTACATTTCAAAATAAAGTGAGTCTCATGTTTACTTTCCGTATTGAATTAATAATGTTAGAAAGAGTTGTAAACAGGAAATTGTGAAAACATAATTGGGTAATTATCACTTTTGAGAAAGTCTAGGTTTGTAATACAATATATTTGCCTTCTTTCAATGATACGGTGCAAACAAATAGTATCACTATTCAAATAATATCATCACATTTAGTTAATAAAACATTCAAGTAAACACAAAATATTGATTTCTCACACAATGTTGAAAGCTAATAAGTATAAAATAAAATTATGTACAAGAAATCTAAGGTCGTGACAGATTATTTAAAATAATTTATAGTGAATATTACTGTTATTATTAATTTTAAAGTCAGTGTTTCTTTCTGTTGGCCAGGCTGGAGTGCATGGTGTAATCATAGCTCACCACAGCCTCAAACTCCTGAGCTCATGATATTCTTCCACCCTAACCTCCCGATTGTCTAGGACTATAGGGATGCACCATCACTTCTGGCTAAATATATATATATATATATATATATAGTAGAGACTTGCTCTCACTTTGTTTCCCAGACTGGTCTTGAACTCCGGGCCTCAAGCAATTCTCCCACCTCAGCATCCCAAAGTGCTGTGATTACCAGCATGAGCCACTGCATATGGCTTATAATGACCGTTATTTTTAATCTTAATTTTTAAACTACCTAAAGAATTCGCACTCAGAAGCAATGACTTCCAGCATGCAGAATTGAAAATCACCTGTCTTCTTTATTTTGCAGATAGTGTATAACTGCCATTTATTTTTCTAATTTAGCAAACATTTAAAATATAGGCATTTCTTAAAATTCTTTGGCTCGATATTTATTTTATCTGTCTAAATCAATTTTCGAAGAAAATACTTAAAAGCATAAGTTTCCAGGGATGCTTTCAAAAAGAAAGAGGGAAGTAATATAGTAAATGTCTCTAACATTAATTGTTTACCTCTCAAATAATAATTAAAAGCACTTGAATTATGTATCAATAAAAAAATAAAACTCATTTTTACTTTGTTCTTTCTCCAGTATCCTTGCTGTCATAGCTAATTTGAGCTCATTAAGAAGTATCAGTGGGGTGGAGCTTTCTTCCTGGTAATGACAGTCTAGGTAATTTGGATCAAAATTGCCACTGAAAAATCAGTAATTTGTAACGAGAATTTCTGTATAGCTATATATCGACATCAATCTACGTGTCTGTCTGTCTGTTTATCTAAACAACAGAGAACTAACAAGCCAGTGAGAATTGTGGGGCCAATATTTAAGAGATTGAAAAAACCTAGTATAGTAACCCAAGTATTGAGGTCACTTTCCCTTTTCTCTCAACACAAAGAATTAGCATGTTCCTGAAGATGTGGCCAAGAGGCTGAAAAGCAAAGCAAAATATTTCAACAAATTCAAGGGCCTAGCAGGGTAAAGTTGTGCTTTAGGACCCACTAAACAAATAAAGCATGGTAAAATACCAAGTTTAATTTGAAAGCTGAAAGATCTGCAATTTAGGAGTAAAGATGAAACTGAAATAGACTAGCTCTCACTGGGTCTGAATCACAGCTTTAAATCAACTCTAGCACTTATTTGATTAAGGTAATCCAGATAATATCATATTGCCTCAAGTCTCAAATAAGTTCTAAAATTTATTTATTTTCCAATTATTTTTAAATTTTTAATATTTTAGAGATGGGGTTTTGCTATGTTACCAAGGCTGAACTTGAACTTCTTGGCTCAAGCCATCATCCCACCTCAGCCTGCAAACTAGCTGGGACTATACGTCCATGCTACTGAGGCTGGAAGTTCTACAGTTCATTTTAAAATAAGCAATACTGGTGGCCTAATCAAGTATATCCAAATGTATGAAGGAATAAGGCAAATTGATTGCTATTGTCTGAATTGTGCCACCTCTGCCCCCAAATTCATATGTTGAAGTTTTAACTTCCAGTACCTCAGAAAGTGATTCTGTTTGAAGATAGGGCCGTAAAGTGGTGACTTAGATAAAATTGGGACAATGGATGAGCTATAATCTAATATTATCTGATGTTGTTATAAGAGGAGGATATTAAAACAGACACAGAGGGAAAATGATGTGAAAACATCAGATGAAGATGGCCATCTACAAGCCAAAATTGTGAGAAAATATATTTCTGTTATGTTAGCCACCTGACTGGTACTTGCTCATCACAGTACTGTTATACTAATATAAAAGCCCAAGGAAACATAAAATAGAAATATCTATGGGGAAGACAGATAGTTGTGGTCTATATATAGGGGAAATAAAGTCTATACCTAAAATATTCCAGGAACTAAAATAAATGATTTACACAGAAATGGAAACTATTATAATAACCTGAGAAACTCTATAACTGGAAAATTGAGAAACTGAAATCAAGAACTCAAAGATGGATTTCATAACAGATTTGATATAGATGAAGAAATACTATTGAACTGGATAATAGATCAGAAGACAATTTCCCAAATATAGCAAAAAATTATAGAGGAATAGAAAATACAGAACAGAGCATATGAGACGAGATTAATAAAAATAGTCTATGTATACATTATTGGATTCCAAGGAGGAAAAAAAGTATTAAAATTTAAAGATATAATAACTGAAAAATTTAAAAACTGATGATAATATAAAGCCTCAGATTAAGAAGCAAATGCATAATGACACCCATAGACTCAAAGTAAAGGGTTGGAGAAAGATCTGTCATACAAAAGGAAAACAAAAATGGGGTCACTACCCCCCCACAAAAAAAACTGAAAGCCAAAACAATCCTAAGCAAAAGGAATGCAGCTGGAGGCACCACATTACCCAACTTCAAACTGTACTGTAAGGCTACCATAACCAAAGCAACATGGTACTTGTACAAAAAACAGACACATAGACCAGTGGGACAGAATAGAGAACCCAGATGCAAAGCTGCACACTTACAGCCATCTGATCTTTGACAAAGTTGATGAAAATAATCAATAGGGAGAGGACTCCCTTTTCAATAAATGGTGCTGGAATAGCTTGCTAACCATATGCGGAAGAATAAAACTTGACTCCTACCTTTCACCATATCCAAAAATGAACTCAAGATGGATTAAAGATTTAAATGTAAGATTTCAAACTTTAAGAATCCTAAAAGAAAACCTAGGAAACACCATTCTTAACATTGTCTTTGGGAATGAATTTATGACTAAGTCCTCAAAAGCAATTGCAACAAAAACAAAAATTGACAAATGGGACCTAACTAAACTAAAGAACTTCTGCACAGTAAAAGAAACTATTAACAGAATAAATGGACAGCCTACATAATGGGAGAGACTATTTACAAACCGTGCATCTAAAAAATGATTTATAAGGAACTTAAATGATTAAACAAGCAAAAAACTAATAACCCCATTAAAAAGTGGGCAAAAGACATGAACAGTCACTTCTCCAAAGAAGACATACAAGCAGTCACAAGGACATGAAAAAATGCTCAACATCAGTAATCATCAGAGATATGCAAATCAAAAACTCAATGAGAATCTCACCACCAGTCAGAATGGCTATCATAAACAACTTGAAAAACAATAGATGCTGGCAAGGCTGTGGAGAAAAAGGAATCCTTATATGCTGTTTGTGACAATATAAATTAGTTCAGTCACTGTGGAAAGTAGTTTTTAGATTTCTCAAAGAATTTTAAACAGAACTCTCATTTGACCCAGCAACCCCATTACTGGGTATAAATCCAAAAGTAAATACATCGTTCTACCCAAAAGACACATGCACTTGTATGTTCATTGCAGCACTATTCATAATGGCAAAGACAAGGAATCAACCTAGATGTGAACCAATGGTGGAAAAAGAAAATGTGGTACATATACACCATGGAATAATACATAGCCATAAAAAAAGAATGGAATTACATTCTTTGAGGCAACATGGATGTAGCTGAAAACCATTATCCTAAGCACAGGATGAACACAGAATTAACGCAGGAACAGAAAACCAAATGCTGCATATTCTTACTTATAAGTGAAAACTAAACATCGAGTGTTCATGGATGTAAAGATGGCAACAATAGACATTGGGGACTACTAGAGAGGGAAGGGAACTTGGGGGCTCTGCATTGAATAACTATTGGGTACTATGGTCACTACCTGGGGACAGAATTATTTGTATCCCACACCTCAGCATCACACAATGTACCCATGTAATAAACTTGCACATGCACCCCCTGAATGTAAAATAAAAAGTTGAAATTATATTTACCCATTATATTTATTAGGAAGAAGTCAAATGAAGAAAATGCACTTCCACATAATAAGGTAAATATGCTACTAAAACTAAACAAAACAAACAAAGAGAAATCATTAAAGCACCCGGAAAAAAGATGGGTTACCTACAAAGAATTTAAAATAGGATTGAAGCCAGATTCCTCAACAGAAAAAAATTAAAGCCAGATGGCAGTGAAATAACATCTTCAAAATATTAAAAGTTAAGTATTCTATACACAGAGAAAACAGTCTTCACAAATGAAGTGAACAAGAGGAAAAGGTGCTCATTCTTAATCACAATATGATGTGGTTCGGATGTTCTGTCCCCTCCAAATCTCATGTTGTAATGTGACCTCCAAAATTGATAGTGAGCCCAGTGGGAGGTGTGTGGGTCATGGGAGAAGATCCCTTATGAGTGGCTTGGCGATGTCCTCGTGGTAATGAGTGAGCTCCCACTGTATAAGTTCATGTGAGATCGGCTTGTTTAAAAGAGTATGACATCCTTCCCCTTGCTCTCTCATCGTGTGATACACCTGCTTCCTTGTCCTCTTCTGCCATGATTGTAAGCTTCCTGAGGCCCCTAACAGAAGCTGTGCAGATGTTAGTGCCATGCTTATATAGCATGTAGGAACATGAGCCAAAATAAACCTCTTTTATAAATTACCCAGTTGCCATTCCTTTATAGCAATGCAAACAGACTAATGCGCATAGCAAAAAATGCAGAATGAATGTGCACTAAATGTCATTTCTCATCTATTGTAATGGAAAAAGTTTTCAAAGTCTGAAACGATTATGTTAGTAAGACTTGGGGAGTAGGCATTCTCATTTAGCACAAGATAGTGCTACAAGTATGGAAAGAAGTTAGGCAACCTGACAATATCACATACACATTTTCCCTTGTATCTGGAAATTCTTTCCTATCCCAAACATATACTGGCAAAAATATACAAACAGGCATGTGTACAGGAAACAAAATGTAGTACTATTTGTAAAAGAAAGAGAATATAGCACAGTGCAAATATACATTAATAGGGATTGATTCAATGAACTATGGTATGATACCTAGTGAAGGAGTTTTCCAAGCTAAGTTTTGAAGGTGTGACCTGATTTATGCTTGGCGGGGATAGTAAAATTTGAGAAGAGAGAGATAAATTGAGGAAGAATTATTATACTAAAAGGAAAAGGACTGATGATTTTTGGAAATTCTCAGCCAATCCACATTGCAACTATGGTAAGATAGAAGAAATTTACAATCAGGAAAGTGTGATCTATAGAAAATGCTGGGATGTGACATTAAAACTCTCTCCTGAAACCTCATAAAGATCAAAAGATACGAGTATTTAGTCACACAAAAGCCTTTTTTTTTTTTTAAGATTAAGGGTGTGACTCACAGAGCTTCTCAATTAAACCATAGGACCTCTAGAAAACTTGAGGGCAATGTTCCTCAGCGACATCAATAGAAGCAAAAATCACAAAGGGATTATTTAGGTAAGATCTCTCAATAAGTATCTTGTATAATGGAGCAAATTCCTGTGATATACACATGAGGCACAGAAAGTTCTTCAAATTTTTATGTCTAGAGTAAAACTATCTGGTTGGACTAAAAGTGACAGAGAGTAAAAAATGAAAGAGTGTTTCACCCCAAAAACTCTAGTGGTTAAAACCAGGCTGATTAAAGTAGTCATCTGTAGAGTTTGGAGCAAGATGGCAGAATAAGAGGCTCTCTCCCCCTTTTCTCCCCATGGACACACTGATTCAACAATAATACGTAAACCAGTTTCCTTGGTGAGAAATTAAGAAACCAGCTGAGTGGCTCCAGTACTCCAGAAAAGAATGAAACTAGTTAGATCGAAGTTTTAGTAAAATTTGATGATCCTTCTTACTGTAATCCCACCGGCACAATGAAATCCAGAGGAAATCCCAAGGTCTCAGCTTCTTCCTGGAGAGAAAATGAAAGAGCTAGATTGTATATCCAACATTGTCTTCTTTGGCGGCTGCATGAGGGACTGATTTCTGTTTTTCCTGAATCTGAACACTGACAGGAAAGGACCCATATTGGGAACTGCTGAGAACAAAGACAGCAGTTGGACTAAAACACAGGCACTCATTATAGCCCAGAGGTGTCAAATCTTTTGGCTTCCTTGGGCCACACTGAAAGAAGAACTGTCTTGGGCCACATATAAAATACACTAACACTAACAATATCTGATGAGCTAAAAAAAAAGTGACAAAAAATTCTTGCAATGTTTTAAGAAAGTTTACAAATTTGTGTTGGGCTGCATTCAAAGTTGTCTTGGGCAACATATGGCCCATGGGCCATGGGTTGGACAGCCTTGCCATAGCTCATATCCTGGCTCAGTACAGAGACAGCACATGAAACCCCCCAAACTTAGCCTCTCCCTGGAGAGGAAAAGAGTTAAAGTATGAGTCCAATATTCCAACTTTTCAAGAGGTTGCCCAAGAAACTGACATCTGTCTGCTTCTCACAGAGAACTGATAGTACCTGGCAAATTTAGATGCCCGAGGGCCTCTGAGAACAAAGGTGGAGACTTATTCAAGTACATGTTCACATGCCAACGTCCAGCTCAATGTAGCATGCTAGGAAAGTCTTTCAGCCCCTGGCTTATTGCAGGGGAGGGAAATAAACAATTGGAACATCTGTCCAGTGTTTAGACTTTTAAGGTGACTGCCCAGAGGACTGGTTTTATTTTCACCTGTATTGGAATGTGGACAAGACCTGGCATAATCTAGATGCCTAGAGGCTACTAATAATGAAATAAGAGAGCCTAGGGATTGCTTCAGCTCCAGAAGCCACAGTACAGCAGAGGCACACCAGAGGGAGGAAGCCATTACAAACTTCTGAAAAAAGAAACAGGACAATGTCTCTAATGGAGAATTTACATGAACAAGTCCAGAGAAGATGCATACACAGTTTTAGAGGCCCCCAGAACATCTGATAGTTTAGGATCTCTTCCCTTCGAGGTTTTCACTAAAATTTAAGGTTACTAAAGATAAGAATTCTAGTTAAGACATAATTCTGTATATGAAATGTGCCAGAAAGATGTGTTTTATTGAGAAAAAGAATAATTTTTTCTAATTCAGAAGTTATCTAAAGATTAATTCACATTACAGACTTGAAAAGGTTATTTATTAAAACAGTAGGAAAGAGGAGAGAGAGGTGAAGAAAGTTATGGATATGAAGATGTATTTTTGGCATGGAAGGTTGTAAAGAAAAAAAATTTAGGACAAAACAAAAAGTCCAAGAATGTTATAGATAGTTTGTATAAGTCATATGTAGTTTTTCTCCTGTTTCTCTGTATGTGTATCTCTGTGCACTTTCAGAGAAAATAAAAGTTGAAAAAGTTTAGATAGTAAAATATTATTTAAAACCTGATAGAAAATTGGAGAAGTGTCTGATTAACCCTGCTTATAGCTAAAGCTCTTAGTCTTGATGAAGGTAAATTAAGAAATACTGTAATAAAATACATTGGCAGTTTGGCGATTCTTTTTAAACATAGTTAGGCATGAAGCCAGATTTAACATGGAGCCAAATTTCACATAAATGTCTGCATTGCATTGTTTAATATTGTACTTAATTGTCTGCATAGGTAAAATCATTTGAGTTTTATTTACATTTACATATATATGAAACCATTGATTTTTTTAGGTTCTAATGGAAGGCTTTTATTTGATTCTATTTATGAATAGCCATTTTGTTCGCTTTGCATTTCCAGCAACTTCTCAGTGGTTCTATGTATCTAAAATGCCTAAGCTACCTTTCTCAGCCTGCAAAAAATTGATAAGAGGACACCAGCCACTTAAAATTTGATTGATTTTGTTTACTTCTGGTGATCTAGAGGGTATGAGCTTTAAGGTTCCCAGCAAAATGTAAAATAAAAATAAAAGACTTATGTTTACAAGTTCTAAGCCAAAATAGTACATTATTTTGTTATTTGTTAGGTGAGAATAAAAATGTTTAAATCGCGTTTATTTCCAAGATAATTCAATTTAATCAATAATTTGAGTTGGTTTTGAATCTTTTCCTTTAAGTAATGAAGAAAATCTGTGATATAAGTACACAGTGTTAGTGTTCTGCAAAGATTGGCCTTGTCTGTAAGGAAATTATATTCATTGGGATTTCTCTCAAACTGATTTTGTTGTCTTTGCTAATATTGAAATGTAGTGATGTTCACTTGGATTAAGTAGTAATAAACATATGTGAGACTTTTAGTGATTTTTTTATCCCAAGACATTTATCACTGATGTGGCTTCATGTATGTACTTGAAAACAAAATATATGCAAGTGTTGCACTGGTTTGAAGATTTTAATGGTGGAAATTGCATAATCAGTTGTCAGTACTGTATCTGGAAACTAATCTTGGTAATGTGTGATGATGCTCTTTCAAAATAGCTGAAAAGAAATTACCGTGTGCTTGTTCTTACTTCATCCCCATTTTGTTGTATGGTATTTAAATAAAAGATTATTTATCTTCCTATTGAATTTCCAAAGCTGATATTTGCATTTGCCATTTTTTAATGATGGATAGAAACATTAGTTGTCTTACTTTGCTAAGTTTGGCGTAGGACCTATCATATTTTTTTATGTTTTTTGTCACAGTCCTGTTACTAGAATGCTAGCAATTAGACATATGCAATGAATAACCTAATTGCTTTCATACAGTGATTTGAAGTGCTGCAGGCAGTAACTCCTGCACTCCAAATTACAATGTTTTAACTTGTAACATGTTAGAGGGAATTATAGGACTTTCTATAATATAAAGATCCTATTAACTAATTCTTGTGCTGTTAAGTTACAGGCTTTGACTTCCGGGTCAGAAAAAGTCACCTACTTCAGATAAATCTTGAGCATTGACACAAGTCAAAGTCTTGTCTTCAAACCTGCAAGAAAGCAACAATAAAAATGAACTGCTCTTGTGAGACACAGGGCCAGAAATTACAACCATTCAATCCATCTAGGCTCAGGGACTATCACAGAAGAGGTGGGCATGTAAAATTGTAAGGGTCAATTTTGAGGGGTAAAATTAGATCAGAGCTTTTCTATAAATTAAATATTAATATCAAAAGCACACTGATGCAAAGCCAGTGTTGGAGCCCATATGTCAGAATAACAGGGTTTTCTTGAAGCACTGATCTGCTCTTTAATATCAAGTTGTAAAAGTTTATAAAAGGTTTATGGAAATCTTACCTTATGGTCAAACTGATTAAAATTAGATAATTTGTTTATAAGATTTTATTAAAATTAGCTTTAACATTAATAATACACTATACAAAGGTACAATTTGATTTTCTTTTCTGAAAAAAATTTTTATGTAAGGGATAATAAGAGATTTTTGTTTACCTTATGAGTAAAATTCAGGGGAGAAAAGAGGATAGGGGAGACAAAGATTTATTTGGCCTCATGCTATCTTTATTAGATCTTATTGTTTGGGAAATTGAGTCTACTCACTATCAAAGGGTAAATGTCTTCATATTAACATCTTGGCTAAATGAATGACTATTTTAGAATAACTTGTGATTCTATTTTGTGATATCGAGTATCATAAAACTTTAATATTGGACATATTTTCCAGCAGCAACATATTAAGTTTTAAATTCAGTCTTTTTGACCTCAAAGTAACTGTTTTTTAGATATTGGGTCCCCTGAAGTCCGAGTGAAACATATTAGGCTATTTGGTATGTAAAAATTATACAGGAAGCATTGTCAAATGTGAGGTGCTATTTAGCTTCATTTGAGTTATATTTATATAGATGTGTTATTAATATATGTTCCAGGATTATGTAACATTCCTGAAATTCTGATGTGTCTTAATTTATATTGTCAGTAATGATTACAATTATTATTTTAAATTGTTGTATGCCAACAGAAATAACAAAATTTCCTTGTTAACTGTGTCTTTACTTATGGCTGCCTTAAGACTTTTGTCATCCACAATTGTTTTGTGTTGATTCTTCCCAAAAGTGACTTATAATCAATTACAGTCCAGAGCTTGCTTCTTTGGGGGAGCTCATGGAAAGGACTCTTGAATGCAAGTTTCTCCTAACTTTGGAAATTGTGCCACGGGATTAGAGAGAAAACTTCCAGGACCCTAATTAAAAGACTAATGTGTTCACAAAGACTACTAAACCAATATGAAGCAGAGCAGGAGTTGGTTGAATAGACTGAACTAATGGAGAACTGAAATAATTTTTATGGCTTTTTAAATTTGAAATATCGGTGATTGTTTTGCTTTTCAGGGTCTGGAGAACTTTTTTTGAGCTATTTATAGCTTTTAAATACACTTTAGGTATACTGAGTAGAGTATACAGAATTTGAGGCATATTTATCTCTCTGCCTAATTTCTCCAGAATTTGTAAACTATTTGTGATTCTTAATTTATGGCAATGTGTTTGTTTGCATACATTTAATAAGAATCTGTTTCCTTTTATAATGGGACACAGTTGAAAGAACTGATTATTTTCCCATGGTTTTGACTGAAATGACCTTGTGAGAGGTTCCAGCAAAGCCAATTTAGAAGAGCCTTTGTGGACAATGATTCTTGCTGCACTTTGTGTGGGTAATCAGTCCAAGTATATGAGACTGAAGATTATTTGGTAAGTAAGTTAGTCCTGCTGTGATTAGTCTTTGGTAGAAGTAGAGTACTAGAGAGAGAAAGATTGTTTTTCAGAAGAAAACTACAGTATTAGATTAACCTTTGATTCCTGGGTGGTCACGTGGTCATCCATGGTATGCAGCTGCAAAGGACACCCCCTTCTCAGCATAAAGCAGCCAGAAAAATCAACAACCAGATTGCCCTTAGTCATCTAAGGAATCAATCAATACAAAGAGGGGACTGAAACCGACCCAGTAGTCCCATAGACAGCTTTGTTTTGTTTTGTTTTGTTTTTGATAAACATAGAAATCGACCCTTCTGGTTTTAAGCCTGAAACTTAGCAGATCCTGACAACGAAAAACCAGACCTCTCAAAAGTTATCAAAGAATTGAAACATCCCAGCTAGACAATGAGAACCAGGCCCCACATTCATTATGATTGCCTTCTTACTCCTCCTAAGTTCCTGTTTTTCCATACATAGTTAATTTCTTCCTTGTCATACGAACCCCTAATTTTAGTTGGTCAGGGAGTTGGATTTGAGACTGATCTCCCATCTCCTTCACTGTGCACCTAATTAAATTCTCCTTCCTTGGCAATAATCATTGTCTCTGATTGGCTTTCTGTGCAGGAGCAGCAGGACCTAGACCAAACCTCTCATGGTTCAGTAACATAGTCTCTATGAGAAACAGTATAGTGGCTCCTAAATATATTAAAAATAGAATTATCATATGATCCAGCAATCCTACTTCTGGGTTTTTATTAAAAGAATTGAAGCTGGCTGGGCGCAGTGGCTCATGCCTGTAATCCCAGCACTTTGGGAGGCTGAGGCAGGTGGATCACAAGGTCAGGAGTTCAAGACCAGCCTGACCAACACGGTGAAACCCCATATCTACCAAAAATACAAAAATTAGCCAGGCGTGGTGGCATGCACCTGTAATCCCAGCTACTCGGGAGGCTGAGGCAGAAGAATCACTTGAACCCGGGAGGCGGAGGTTGCAGTGAGCCAAGATCACACCATTGCACTCCAGCCTGGGTGACAGAGCCAGACTCCATCTCAAAAAAAAAGAATTGAAGCCAGAATCTCAAAAATTTATTTTTATTTTATGTTCATCTCAGTATTCACAATAGCCAAGATTTAAAAACAACCTAAATATCTATCAGTGGATGGATATATAAATACAATGTGGTATATGCGCTCAATGGAATATTATTTGACCATTAATAAATAAAAATCTGCCATGTGTGACAACGTGACTGAACCTGCAGGACATTATGTTAAATAAAATAAGCCTGTCACATAAGGGCAAATAGTGCATGATTCCACTTATGTAAGTATCTAAAATAGTCAAACTAATTGAAACAGATAGTAGAATGGTAGTTGTCAGGGGCTGGGGATAGGGAGAAGTGGGGAGTTGCTGTTCAAGTTGTATACAATTTCAGTTATACAAGATGAGTAAGTAAGTCCTAGAGATCTGCTGCACATTTTGCTTATACTTAACAATACTATACTGTATATTTAGAGATTTGTTAAGATAATAGATCTCACGTTACATGTTCTTACCACAATAAAAATATTAAAAGCAAAGTAAAAAGTTGGTGTTGGCAAGTCAGGTTTGGTCCATGAAGCCTTATTTGCTAATCTTTTGTCTAGATTATCCTGACTGATACAGTCTCATAATGAAGTCATGGGAAATACATGAATGTGAATTTCAAATCATGTATTTTGATTGATTCTCCTGATGTTTTATGTCCTGAAATTAAACTAACACTTGCAAAGCAGTTTTGACACTCTGTGATTTTCATTTTCCATGTAGTTTCTAAATAATATTAGGACTGTGTTTACATTTAAAAATAAATTTCTACACCTTTGAATTAAAAAAACAAACAAACAAACTATTCACCTGCAAATCCTGCTAACTATCACTAAAAAGGAAGGATAATTTGTGAGGTTAGCAGAGACCAGAGGACAGAGTCAAGAGCCACAAAGAATTACTCCAGGTCGTGAAACATATGGAGCTTGCTGGGCTTGATTTTGAAACTATTTTAGAACACTTACTATATTCCATTTCCTCCCTGTTTGAACCATAATGTCTGTAACTGTTATGCTACGTGTGTCCCTCCATTGTGGTTGGGTAGAGAAAATGTCTTTTTAATGTCACTTATTCATAGATGGAGAGGAATTGTTCCCAGGTGCTATACCTAATGGATTACTTAACGGATTCAGATGATGTGATTTGGGGGGACTATTGAGCTGATTGGATTTGAGATTTTAGACTTTGGCTTGATGCTGTAATGGACACTAGAAGGTCACTGCAAGATCAGAGCAGGAGGAAAGAACTTTCCTTTTCCCTATACACTTTGTCCCACATAAAAGTTAGTGGATTGTTATGTAGGGAGCCTACTATTATTCATCACAGCATCAACTTTCATAGGCTACGAGCCCTTGCCTTCTAGCAAGTTTCTCTAGCAGCTTTTCGACTCCATTGTGCCCAGAACCCTTCAAAATCTGTTGCCATTGTTCACCAGACAAAGCGGGAGGTAATGGTAGTTAGGGGAAAGCTGAAGTCTTAGCCCCATTTTGTCACAGTGGGCTCCTAGTTGGTCTACAGATCAATTCCATAGCTATTTTTCCAGTTTCTGAATATGTATTAGAAAAGACGCACTTAGTAAATGGCAAAATCCATGCTAGCTTTGTGGCCCATGCATAAAGGCCACAATAGTAACAAGGTCCAAATGAAAGCCACTGGGCCTTTTTCTCCCTATTCAGATATTAAACAAGAAACAACGCCTGAAGGCTTTGAAAATGTTTGTACTGTCATCATAAAGACTTGTAAAAATGCAGGGTGGTGATACTTATCACATCTTCACTTAACTTGACTATTTGACCTACACAAAAGTTGGATGGATCTTAGAGAATGACTTTGATGACTCTGTTTGCAGCCAATAATCCAGATATAATATTTTTAGTAGAAAAATCAATATAGTACTTAAAACTTGGTTTTCAGATATTGACCTAACCAATCCTTTTTTCTCCATGCAAAAATTGCAAGGACTATCAGAAGTTGGTCTCATCTAGTACGATCAATGGTACATTCTCACAGCCATACCTCAGGGTTACGTCTCTTCCCCTCCTTTGGGCATAATACAGTTTTCAGAGGTATTGATCACCAGATTCCACAAAATATCACATTGTTTCTACAAATTGATGTTATTGTTCAAATTGGATTGGATGAGATGGAAGTAGTACATTCTTTAGATATGTTAGTAATACATAGATGAGCCAGAGAGACAGAGATAAACCCCACAGAATTTCAGGGGCTTCTCACGTCAGTATAGTTTCTGTAAGTCAAATGGTCTGGGGCACAAGATATATTCTTCAAGTTGAAACACAGGTTACTTTACTTCACATTGCCTGACTACCCCCTGCCCCCACCCCCCACCCCACCAACACACATACACAAGGCAGTGTTTGGTGGGGTTGCTGTTGTTGTTTTTAATTTGGAAGAAATGTATGCCACATTTCTGTGTTTCTGTACCAAATTACCTGTAAGTTTGGTCTCCCAGGGGAAAAGAAGGCTCTGTTGCAATCTACCCTTCAGTACAATCCGACTTTTCTGTTGGGCCTATAATCAAGGCAATCCAGTGATGCTCTAATCATCTGTGGCAAATAGGAATACTGTATGGAGAACCTGGCAAAAACCTATTGGAGAACTGCAGTACAAAGGATTAAAAATTCCTTAAGGATTTTGGAGGAAACCCATGCCCTCTTTGGCAGATAACTATTTTCCTCTTGAGAAAGAGCTTCTGGCTTGCTACTTAGCATTGGTAAAGACTCAGTGCTAAGTGTGGAATATCAGGTACCTTGAGGTCTGATCTTTTAATCATGAACTAGTCATTTTCTGATCTCCCAGACTAAAGGTTGGGCATGAGCAAAAGCAATCATCATCAAATGGACATAGTATATTAGAAACTGGGCTCAGGCAGGTCCCAGAGGTACTAATAAGTTGTATGAACAGGTGGTTCACACTTACTTGGAACTAACTCTTGCAGCATTGCTTCCTCTCTTTCAAACCACACTTCTGGCCTCATTAGGAGTTACTTATGATCCATGGACTGAGGGGTTAAAAGCAAGAAAACAATATTTTTGGATGGTTCTGGATGATATGCTTATGGCACCTAAAAGTGACCAGCAGCAGACTTCCAGTCCCACAAAGATGACCCTGGAGGGCAGCAGTGAAGTGTGACCTCCCATTAGGCAGAACTTCAAGCAATTTATTTTGCTGTCTGCTTTGGATGGAATGGGAGATATCTAGACTTAAGGACTACAATTATTGATATATAGCTGTTAGTAGTTTGACTGGATGATTAGGGATGTGAAAGGAGTGACAAATTGGTTAGAAGAAATTCTTGCGAAGACATGTGGACAGATATCTTGAGTAGGAACATATTGTGAAGATATTTTTGCTTTTTGTGAATGCCTACCAAAAGGCATGCGCTTTGGAAGATACCTTAAATTACAAAGTAGGCAAATAACTCCATGGTTACCAGTAGCTTCCTTCCCTAGCCATCCCAGTACTCACTCAATGGGCCCGTGAACAAAGAGGTCATAGCAGTAGGGATGAAATATGGACTTCAATAAGAGGGCTTCCTTTTCACCAAAGCTGACATGAATAATGCCACTGCTAAGTGCCTAATCTCCTGGTAACATAGACCAACAATGAGTTCTCTATATAGCACCTTTCCTCATGTGGACCAGCATGCCATTTGGAAGCAGATATATTACATTTTTACATGAGGGAGGAGATAGACATTTAACTTCACCATAATTAAAAATATTTTCTGGATATAGCTTTGCCCTCAGTGCCCACTATGTTTCTCCTAGCACCACTATCTGCAGTCTCATAATACGTTAATCAATGTTATGAAATTTTCAGGGCATTGATTCTAATCAAGGCACTAGTTTCTCAACATAAACTACAATGGTCTTACAGAGTTCATCGGCCTTGTTACATACTCTCTCACTCAGAAGTAGTTGGCCAAATACAAAGGTAGAATGCTTTACTGAAGAGTCATTTATAGTAATAATGTGTGACACTATTCTGAAAAAATGTGGTCTCATAGGATGAAGTATATACTTTAGGTCAGAGACAATATTACATATTTCTGTTTCCCCTAATGCCAGAAACATAGGCTGGAATATCAAAGCTAGGGATTGGTGTCTCTCATGATTTTACCTAATTATGCAGACACAGAATGTTTGTTTCCCACCCTGGAAACCTTGAGGTCTTAATTCCCAAAAAGGGAATGCTTTCATCAGGGAACACAATAATGCTTTCAATTCCCTTTGAAGCATAGAGTGTTGCCTGCATATTTTGGGGGTTTTTCATGCTGCTGAATGAGTAAACAAATAATGGTGTCACTCCACTAGGTGCAGTGATTGATCCTAATAATTCAAGGGACATGAATTTGTTGCTGCACAATAGGCCAATGAGGATTATGTCTGGAACCCAGGGGATTCTTGCAGGTGCCTTTAAGTACTTCCATGACCAATGTTAAGTGCTAACAGAAAATGACAACAATAAAATCAAAAAGCCAAAATCATTAAGGATTCAAACCTTTCAGAAATGGTGGTTCACCCACTAGATAAAACACCACAACCAGCTGAGTTTGGAAAGGAAATCTAACTTAATATGTGTAATAAGATTAAGATAAGCAAGTCATAGATACCTCTTCACGAGCAATAACAAAAATAAGGACTGCTTTAGATTTGCAGATTGCCTCCTTGCCTGAAATGCATGTAACCAATGTGAAATAAGGCTCGAAACCAGCCTGGCCAACATGGCGAAATCCCATCTCTACTAAAAATACAAAAATTAGCCAAGCATGGTGGCAGGCTCCCAGCTACTTGGGAGGCTGAGGCAGGAGAATTGCTTGAATCCAGGAGGCAAATGTTGCAGTGAGCTGAGATTAACCACTTTTTACTAATTAACAGATTTTATATTACATTTTCCCTGTTCAAATTGATGTTGTGGTTTCTATCTCTTGTTGGATGCTAACTGATATGTCACTTCTATGTATCTATTGCTGTATAGCAAAATACCCACAAACTACATAGCTTTAGTCAGCAATGTATTAGTATTCCATGGTTTGACAGCATCAGTGGATGATTCCCTCTTGGAATGTCACTTTTTCCCACGTGGCTACAGTCATGTGAAGGCTTTACTGTGCCAAATGTCCAAGATGGCTCCCTCACAGGGGTAGTAGTTGATGCTGGGAGTGCATTTTAGGGCTCTCAACTACAGTATCTACATGTGACCTTCTGGGCTTCCAGTATGGAAGGTGTGTTCCCAGAGGTATCATCTTAAAAGCAAACTTTCAAAAGGAAAATGAGAGATCTCAAAGCAGTCAAGAGCTACGCCTAAAGACAGTGTCGCTTCTGCCATATTTTTACTTTTGTCCAGCCAAATAAGTATTCCAAGATGCTCTTGCTTTCCTCGGATTCTGCTGCACCACTTTAGGTACCAAGTTATCAGTTGGGTTTCTTATGTGCAACCATCATAATCTGACTTTGGCAACTTAATAACAATAAAAAATAACTTTATTGGAAGGATGTCAAGGATCTCACATAAATACCAGAATAGAAGAAGCCTAGGGTCTTAAAATTGATAAGAATAAAGAGCCAAAATTCTTTCCTAACAGAATTACTACTTTCATTGGTAAAAACACCATTCCACAGTTCATCTTGCCAAAAATAAAAGCACTGGGCACCAAATGCTATTGTCTTTAAAACCTTACACTTACTGTCTCTGCTATAAAGAATTCTTTATGATGCCCAAGTCTTTGTATATTAGCTCAAGACTCACACACCGAGGAGCTTCATAAGCTTGGCCAAATCTAGATTAACATTCTGGAATCCTATCTGTCAGAAGAAATTGGTAAGTTAGAATCTTATGCTTTTGGCTTTTATAATTGTGGTAGAAATTTGCTTCCAGTCAAGACTTATATAATGGAGAAGTCTCCAAACATAGGAAAAGGCACAGATACTAGGGAGGCCCCCAAATACAAAAATATCTGTTATGCATATAATATATTTATTTTCAAAAAGCTTTATAGAAATATTGAGTGAATTTTATTTAAGTCTCTAAGATATAGCCTTAGTCAAATAACGAAGTGTGAAAACAATCTTTAGACACACTTATTAACAGGGGTGCAGCTTAATCACTGCATGATATGGTTCCTGTGCACCTGTTTTGATTACCAAATAGGGTAATTAAATAAACAATTAATTGAGTAATATCATTGTGAATGATTTAGAGTGATATGTATTAACACATTTGTTTTCAGGGATATCAATGTGTAACAGTGTAATTTTTAAGGTGGGAGGCAATATAAAACGCTGGCTTGTACTCCTCATACTTTTGATATCCATAACAATTTATTTACCTGATGTTACCAATAAAAAATATATTTTATTATATGAGTGTTAGAAATAATCAAGAGGTTTTATGGTATTAGAGAAAATAATAATCAGCAATGATAATGTGTTCCATTAGTACATTGAGAGTATTTCCGATGAAGCATGGTTTTAAACTTAGATTCCATTATTTGCAACTTAAGATTTAGAGACTAAGAAAAAAAGGCCTTGGAGGAAACAGCTATTTCTTTAAGTCTGAGGAAAATATTGACTTGCTAGGGGAAGGTTAAAAGCACTAACTGATGTATACATATCTCCACTGTACATGGCTTTAGAGGAGTGGCTAGAGGGAAAGAAAGGGTCTCTATTGAGCAGGAGACAACAGCACCATACACTACATAAACCTGTCTACAAATAACAACTTATACTATGACATGGCTATAGAACAGGGTTACCTATAGATAAAACACAACAATATCAGTTAGTTATTAGGGACCCAGGTAAAAATCTGAAATTAAATATTCTTTGAACAGTTAATAGGGAATTTATGATTCATGCAATTTCATTCCATCTACCCATCAATCCATTTATTCATTTTTTCATTAATTTACTAAACAGTTATTTAAGGCTTTATATTTGGCAGCAAAGGAAACACTGATGAAGCAAAATTTCATTTTTTTCATGTATATTTGGTCAAATAGGGAAGAAGATAAAAATTTAATTAACGACTGTATCAATAAAGTCACAAACCCAGAAGTAATCAAGGATTACACCTAGAATATTTTGTGGAGAATTTACTGATTGGTGTAGTGGTCCATGGACTGTTATGATTTGTAAAATGTTTACTACTGACTTACAATGATGTAAATACAGAAATTGATAGTATATATTTAGAAAACTACATACTATTTTGACAGAGTAATTTGATACCTGTTGAATCAATAATATATTATAGGCTTATGTTTTATATACTTTTTCATTTTTTTCTAGTATCTTATTTTTGTCTTATTTTACAAAACTACCAGTCCACAAGGATTTGGGGAAAAATAAAAACCCATCCCTTATAGAACATGATTGGAGAGACCCTGCCCTTGAGAGTAAGCCGATTACTTTCTTATCTTATCCATCTCATAAACCCAGGGCCAGTTTTTATAGGCCAATTGGAAATATTCAGTTAACTCTGTTTGAAATGAGTTGACATTACTTTCATTAAGTTCAAAATTCTTATTTCCCAAATCATAACAGATAAAAAGAGAGAACTGGAAAAAATAAGTAAAGATAGAATATGAAAATAAGGACGATGACTCAAAATTCTTAAAATCAAAAGAAAACATGGATGAAGGGCCAAAATCCCTGCACTACTTCAGTGTTCTTAAAAGCATATACTTCACAGGAGAGTAACTGATCTTCAAAATTAGGAACCTGCATCAGGAGGAAAATACTCTAAGTATATATTATTTATAATGATAAACAATGCAATACATTTTTTTAGAAAAATCCAAAATTTAAAAAAATGCAGAAAAAATAAAAAAAGTCACACAATGAACCATATAAAAGTTGTAAGAATGAAGTAATTACTACTAATAATAATATGGGTGAATCTCATAAGCATGCACAAAATAACCCAGAAACAAAAAGGTACATAATAAATGATTCTATTTATATAAAGTACAAAACAGGCAAAGCTAATCTGAGCTATTAAAAGTCAAATAATGCTTTTCCTTTTGATAAAAATTAATTTGGAGGAGGAATGAAGGGTGTTTTGTAGGTGTAATACTTGTTCTTTTGTTTTTGGTACTGGTTACAGAAATCTGATAATTTTGTGAAAATTCACTGGCCTATACATTTGTGATTTATTATACTTTTGAATAAACTTGAAAACAATCTTTTTTGTGTGTTTTGAAAGAATGAATATTCAGCTTTCTATAAAATTCTAACTTGAATGATTATTTTCCTAAATATCTGGATAAATCAAGATTTTTATTGTTTTTGAGTTTATGTCTTGCTATAGAACTTCTCCTTAAAGTCAGTTGTTGATTACTAGTTTATAAGAAGTCTTTTCATCTAAGATTACTACTAAAAAAGTCATTGAGATTTGTAAAAAAAATCGTCACAGTTGGGCAATAGCTCTGAAGATACAGTAGAGTATGTACTGGAGAATAACAATATTTGGAGATCAATGTATAGCTATAAAAAAGGCATCTTGTGTGTACTCTGGTTATGTATTAATACAGTAGTCCCCTTATCCACAATTTCACTTTAGGGAGTTTCAGTTACCTGTGGTCAACTGTGGTCTGAAAATATTAAAGGAAATATTCCACAAATAAAGAATTTGTAAGATTTAAATTGTGCACCATTCTGAGTAGCATGACGAAATCTTTGCCCTCTTACTCCATTCAGCCTGGGATGTGAATCACCCCTCTGTCCAGTGTATCCATGATGTATATGTGACCTGCCTCTTAGTCACTTAGTAGCGGTTTTGGTTACCAGACCTACAAATTACAAGAAAAGGAAGGGTCAGTTAAGTACAATAAGACATTTTGAGAAACAGTGAAAGAGACATCACATTCATGTAATTGTGTTATATTGTTATAGTTTTGTTATTGCTATTGCTCAATTTTATTGGATAAGGGGAACTACCATAACAATTGTTATTGTTATTACTCTATTTTATCATTAGCTACTGCTGTTAAACTCTTATTGTACCTTATTTATTTTTAACATTTATTTATTTATTTATTTTTATTTTTAAAATGTTAAGTTCCAGGATACAAGTGCAGAACGTGTAGGTTTGTTACATAGGTATATGTGTGCTATGGTGGTTTGCTGCACCTATCAACCTGTAATCTAAGTTTTAAGCCCCACATGCATTAGCTATTTGTCCTAATGTTCTCACTCCCCTCGCCCCCTACCCACTAACTAGCCCGGGTGTGTGTTCCCTCCCTGTGTCCATGTGCTCTCATTGTTCAACTCCCACTTATGAGTGAGAACATGTGGTGTTTGGTTTTCTGTTCCTGTGTTAGATTGCTAAGGATAATGGCTTCCAGCTTCATCCATGTCCTTGCAGAGGACATGAACTCATTCTTTTTTATGGCTGTATAGTATTCCACATTTTCTTTACCCAGTCCATCACTGATGGGCATTTGAGTTGGTTCCATGTCTTTGCTATTGTAAATAGTGGTGCAATACACATATAGGTGCATGTGTCTTTATAGTAAAATGATTTATTTTTTGGGGGGGTGGGTTACATGCCTAGTAATGGGATTGCTAGGTCAAATGGTATTTCTGGTTCTAGATCCTTGAAGAGTCGCCACACTATCTTCCACAATGGCTGAGCTAATTAACATTCCCACCAACGGTGTAAAAGTGTTTCTATTTCTCCACAGCCTCACCAACATCTATTGTTTATTGACCTTTTAATTGTCACCATTCTGACTGGCATGAGACGGTATTTCATTGTGGTTTTGATTTGCATTTCTCTAATGACCAGTGATGTTGAGTTTTTTTTTTTTTCATGTTTCTTGGCTGCATAAATGTTTTCTTTTGAGAAGTGTCTTTTCACATCCTTTCCCCATTTTTGATGGGGTTGTTTTATTCTTGTAAATTTGTTTAAGTTCCTTGTAGATTCTGGGTATTAGGCCTTTGTCAAATGGGTAGATCGCATAATTTTCTCCCATTCTGTAGGTTGTCTGCCAACTCTGATGATAGTTTCTTCTGTTGTGCAGAAGCTCTTTAGTTTAACTAGATGCCATTTGTCAATTTTGGCTTTGGTGGCAGTTGCTTTTGTCGTTTCCGTCATGAAGCCTTTGTCTATGCCTATGTCTTGAATGGTATTGCCTAGGTTTTCTTATAGGGATTTTATGGTTTTGGGTTTTAAAACACTATAGGTTCTCACTGTGGGCACCAGACTCCACCTAGAACTGGCAGGCTTCAGGCTGTCCCTGGCTTGAAGGTGAGATTTCAGCAGGGACCCACCCCTTTCCACCCAGGAGCCTGTCCTCCTCCTGCCTCTGTCAACATGCTGTCCACAGTGACCAGGTCATTTGTGCTGAGGGGCACCTGCAGGTCTGCACTGAGCCACCATCAGTCCCCCTCCCCGAGTCTCCCTCCCTGAGCTTGTCAGTGCCCAAAGGTTCAGATGGGGCCGAGGCACTGACGAGTTCAGGGAGGGAGGCTCGGGGTGGGGGCACTGAGGGTGGCTCAGTGCATGCCTGGAGGTGCCCCATCAGTGCCTAAAGTTTCAGAAGGGGAAAGGGGCCTGGCATGTCAGCGCCACCCTGAGCGCACACACACCTGTCCAGGTCAAGACAGTGCCCAGGCTTAGCTTCAGCTTTCCTTAAAAATCAGAGCAGGTGCCGGGAGCAGGGAGAGGCCAGGGAGCAGGAGCAGGCACTACTAAGTCTGCAAGGGTAGGGGGGCTTCCTGGGCCCCAAGAGTGTATGGGTGCCTGAGTTCAGAGTTACGGCTGGGCAGCTGCAGCTGCACCCACCAACTCAGTAGGGAGTGGGGCTTCGACCTGTTCCCATCCGCCACTGGCTCCTTAAGCACACATCCCCACTGCACCTCCCCTGCTGCGGTCAGCATCTTTGCAGTGGTCCCTCCAGATGGGCCATCACTGCCATCACCATGTATTTTTTGTTGGTGTTGTTTTTGCCTTTAACTGCTTTCTTCATTTTCTTTGCCTGAGATTGTACTATAAGATTTTACCACTCAATACCTTGAAGTATCATTATTATAGAATAAACAGCACATTAAGAAATAAATTAAACTCTTTAAGACAGAATTGGTCACGTAAAACAAATTGTACCCTTTTTAGGCCCCATAACCTTGATTGTTAATATTTAAGTAGGCTTCATTTAGTCCCATCTCTAGATAGTTAAGTATATCAATGGAAAGATAGATGGATAGTTAGATGGATAAGCATATATATAATGCCTGCTAACTTGGGAATTTGTTGCAAAAAAAAGCAAATTACATATTAATAATGACTTAACCTACTGTTTGAAATACATACTTTTTAACAATACCCATACACCATGAATTGCAGGTGCTGCAAGTGGATTCTGGTCCTGCGAATGGATTCTGATCAGTCTTCAAATCCCTTTTTTATTTATCAACTACTATGGCCAAATAAATAGTTCCTGTTTAGTTTGTATCTCTATTAGTTATCTATTGCTTTCTAACAAATTACTCCAAAACTTAGCAGCTTAATGTATTTACTATCTCATATAGTTTCTGAAGATCCATGATCCTGGAGCAGCTTGGCTGAGTGATTTATGCTAAGAGTCTCTAATGGCATTGTAGTCAAGCTGTTAGCCAGACGTATAGTCATCTTGAGGCTTAGCGGTGAAGGATCAGTTCACCTGATTATTAGCAAGCCTCAATTCCCTTAAACTACCTTCCAGCATTGCCATTATTAACATAAAGAGAAATTATATTTGAATACATAATAGGAAAATATAATTATAGGAAAAAGAAAAACCTTTTTTGATTGAGTTGACAAACTTTGATATAAAATTATATTCTAAAATTTTTTAATGTCTATGGCAGAGAGGTTAATACAACATTTTATTTTATATTACAGGATATCACCTGTCTTCACGGATTTTATAGTATTTCATGGATATGGTTTGTGAAGAGTTTTGAGAGAAGGTCTGCCCTTTTCACACAGTGAGAAAGTGTCCAAATTCTTACGCATTTCTAATCTGTAACACTATATTATTAATTGCTTATGTTAAAAAATAACAATTTTATTTAACTTGTGAGTACAGGTACACTTCAAATCTGTGCTGCATTTCTGAGGTTATGTATTTGCGTATACCCAGTTCTGCTTGAGAATCTTGTGGCATCAACCTCTTAGGAGACCAGAAGAGTCTTTTTGGCTTCTGAATGTTTTCTCTTGCCCTTTCTATTACCCTTAAAAGAAATTTCAATGATGGTGCAGATGACTGGAGTCTAGTGTGGACTGATTCTATGATGATAACTCAAAAACTGTGGAAGGTGTTTCAGGGATAGTAAGCACCAGGGAGAGCATCAGCAACAGCATCATTTACAGTTCACAAGCAACCAAAATCCTAATAAGTGGTCTGCACTGAAAATATATTGTGTTACAATTGTTGAAGAAAGATAGAATTCTTATATCACTGATGATGAAACAGTACAAACAAAAATCAATGATATTTTAGCAAAACGAACATTTACAATGACGACAAGAGGTATTTCTTATTTTGTAATTTTTTGGCCCAGTATTGATCTAAATACAGAAAATGCCAATTGTTTTATGGGCAATATACACATAATTAGAGCTACATGGAAAATCTTCATATCATCTGTGAAATTATTTTTGCTAGAATTTTTCATTTTTTGCCAAAGGCCTTTTTGTTAATTTAGTCATACATAAAAATAGTTTTCGTGTAAGAACAGCTTTCTATATTTTCTAGTCTAAAATTATTATCTATTTTTTCCTCAGGGAAAAAATAGTAATCTTGTATGTGTACTAGAGAAAAAAATAAATCAATATAAGGAATTGTCACAGTTAATTCACATTTGATTATTCAAGGTTTTTGCACAGTGAATGGAACTTGGATCATTCAGGGAGGCTTTTGGCTTTCAGTATGAGAAAACTCAATTAAACATGGCTTAAGCAATATGGACAAGTAATTCAAAAATTATACCCTAAAGCTCTAATGTGGTTCCAGAGCTGTTAAATTCGATACCTCTGAGAGGCTATTAGCTTTATTTTCATGATAACAAAATCAGTCATATTGCTCCAGGAATTCTGTCTTTCCACATCAGTGACCAAGGCAGGCAAGAAGATAGGGCATGGGGTACCTTCTAGCAGCCATCTGTTTATCAAAGTAAAAGTTCTCTTTTGAAAAGTGAGCAATGAAGCAGGTTCCCATGGCCCATATCTATCAAGTGAAAGGGACTACAGATGAGCCCCTTTCTTCCATGTATGTCCAAAGTTAACTTGTTTACTTGGTAGTCATATCTTCTTTATAAAATAGAATGCAAGAGAAAACATTTGACCTTATTTTTGGTTGAGATTTGCAATAAATAGGTAATTTTAATATATTTTAATCTTATATACATTAAATAATTTAGTTAACATGCTTCAATTGGCTTCTCTGGAAACAATCTGAATAGCAACCACAATTGACAATAAGTAGGCTGGGCTAAAATTTAGTTTCTAGAATTATAAATACCTAAGTTAAATGTAAATGCACGACATTGGAAAAATTGCTTTGTTTCATTTGTAAAGTGTGGATAATAATACTAGGGGTGTGTGAGTGTGTGTGTGTGTGTGTGTGTGTGTGTGTGTGTGTGTGTGTGTGTATGGAACATTAAATAAGACCATGCTCATAAAATGTCTAGCGTATTGTTTTGCAAAGTCAGCATTCAGCAAATATGATCTACCAGAAGGTTGATAGTGAACAAGAAGAAAAAGATGATGATTTGATCTTATATTTCTAGCTCTGACCTGGAAACTAAGCATGTGCCACATGAATCACATATCCATAACCCTATATTAATGCGAGTAAGTTGACTATTTAGCACTCAGTTTCGTGTATATCCTTCTTCTTTTTCCTGTCATTTATTGAATATTGACTGTTCTCCAGACACTGTGCAAAGCTCTTCATTTGCCTTGTTTTAATCCCCAATTAATACTTTTTGCTGAAGAAAAAACAGATTCAGAACGTTAAATAAGTCGTTCAAATCACAGTTAGGGAGAGACATAGGTCTGCTTTGCTTCCAGCTTCTGTTTGTAACCACTGTAGAATTCTGCTTCTCTTTTACAATACTTTTATGATTTGTTCTTCTTTTCTTTCCTTTCCTTTTTTTAACAAAATCCATCAATATAATTAATTTTAAACTAAAAATGTTGCCCTTGGGTTTAGAACTCTAGAGTTCTGTTTTTATTTTTCTTCTTTTCTCTTGTACTTTTCATTCATCACATGTCCTCTTTACTTACCTAATACACATGTGAAGGGATTGTATAAGAACAGCTGCAACCTGTTAACTAGTTTCCTTATACAAACATTGGCATTGTGTATTAGTCAGGGGTCTCTAGAGGGACAGACTGATAGGATATATGTATACATGAAAGGGAGTTTGTTAAGGAGAATTGACTAACACGATCACAAGGTAAAGTCCCTTGATAGGCTGTCTGCCAGCTGAGGAGCCAGGAAGCAAATCGGAGTCCCAAAACCTCAGAAGTACAGAAGCCAAGAGTGCAGCCTTCAGTCTGCAGCCAAAGGCCCGAGAGTCCCTGGCAAACCACTGGTCTAAGTCCAAGGGTCTGAAACCTGAAGAACTTGGGAATCTGATGTGAGGGCAGGAAGCATCCAGCATGGGAGAAAGATGAAGGCCAGAAGACTCAGCAAGTCTGCTCCTTCCAATTTCTTCGGACTGCTTTATTCCAGCTGTGCTGGCAGCTGATTAGATGGTGCCCACTCAGACTGAGAGTGGACCTGCCTCTCCCGTCCACTGACTCAAATGTTAATCTCCTTTGGCAACACTTTCGCAGACACACCCGAGAACAAAAGTTTGCATCCTTCAATCCAATCAAGTTGACGGTATTAACCATCACACATTGTAACTCTTTTCTTGATTTTTTTCCTATTAAAATTTATTATTTTTACTGAGTTTCTTCTCCGTTAATAAACTATTTTAAATTTTTTATAGGATATGCATACTTACACACTAAACAGATAACAATGAGGTTTTCACATAAATTGGCATTTGCCTGTCTTATTGTAATACTGAGTTTTGAGTGGATGATGTAAGTGTTTATAGTTCAGGAGATGAACTGAATTGTGTTCCCCTAAAATTCATATGTCGAATCTCTAATCCCCAGTACTTCATATGTGACTATATTTGAGCTTAAGGCCTTGAAACAGTGATTAAGTTAAAATGAAGTCTTTAGGGTGGGCCTTAATGTAATCTGAATGGTGTTCTTATAAGAAGAAGAAATCTGGGCACACCTAAAGGCAGCGGACATAAGCATGGAGAAATAAGGGACCATGTCAGGACACAATGAGGGGACAGCTATCACAAGCCAAAGAGACAGGCCCTGGGAGAGCCCAACCCTGGCAACACGTTGATTTTAGACTTCCAGCCTCCAGATCTTTGAGAAAATAAATTTCTGTTGTTTAAGCCACTCATTATACAGTATTTTGTTATGGCAGCCCAAGCTGACTAATTTATTGATTTATTTATTCAACGAATATTCACCACAATTCTCCACTTTACTCCAGATATATTCCTAGTGCCTTAGCACGCACGGTTGGATAAAGTGAAGCATCCTGGAAATTATGAAATGTCTGTAGAATGTTACTACCATGGATGAAAAGAACAGAGTATAAAGTGAGGCTGAGATATTGTGATTCTTATTGTTGTTGTTGGAGACAATGATCAAAATCATGATCATGATAATGTGCCATGAAAATCAAAATTTTCAGGTGAATTTTTGTGAAAGAATTTTTTGTGGGAGATTATGAAAGTGTATATATAACAGCGTGGATGCTGTTAAACTGATGTCACTCAATTGTTAGTAATTCTCTGTGTACTGAGGCAACTAAGTCCTTTTATACTGAGAAGTTCAATGTTATGAATAGCTTATAGAAATAGGTAACATCATTCTCTTCCCCATTCCCTGGCCCCTACTATATATATATATATATGGATAGACAGTTATATAATATATTTATATATGATTATGTAATTATATAATTATATATAATATAAATATATTTATTTATAAATATAAATTTATAATATATTATAAATTTGTAATTATATATATTATAAATACAATAATTACATATAGAGAAAGAGTGGGAACCAGGACTATATTTTTATATATAGTAGGAGCCAAGAACTGTATTTATATATGATATATAAATATAAATAAATATAAATATATATCTATCTTCTGATTTTCATGGAAGTTGAAATGCCTCATAAGAGAATGACATGTTTAGACATATTAGGTGTATGGATTGGCATGTAAAAATGGAGACAATTGGCAGGAGGTTGAGCTCTCAGAGAAAATGTCACCGAGGAACTTGTGAAGTGTGGCATGATGAGACAGCTTTAACGACAGGGCCTGAGGTTCCCAGTACCGTGTGACAGCTTTGACCTAGATTTTCTAGAAGCAGATATGTGCTGTGGGGATAAAGAACTGTGTGAAATGCTGAAAGAGTTGTGTCTTTAAAGTCTGCATTAATTTGAGAACCAGAATAAAAAGGAGACATTTGACTATTTTCTTCAGAGAGTTCAAACAGCACCTTTATCTGTTGGCAATGCAGCAACAACGCAAGTGTAAGCCTAGATGGCATTCTGGTAGTTGTCTAAGTGGGAAACAGAGGGCTTGGAGGAGAGGACTAGGCAGTCTATGGAGAGCAATCTGAGTGAAGCTGGCCTTGGTCCTGATGAGTCTTAGGCCCACTGGGCATATAATCCAAGGCTGTATACATTCTAGATGGAGAGAGCTTCTTGAAAGAAGGCTGAAGTTCTGCAGATGTGGAGTTTCAAAATGTGGAACCAATAGCTAACCTGATTTACTTGTTTTTCACATGTGGATCATATTTTGGGATCATTTTTGATGGCACTGTGACATATCCCCCAAACCAAGGGGAGACAATCAAATTGACTACTGAGTGTCCTTATTGGAAACGTTTATTATGTGTAAGGCTTGAAACTAAAATATAATCCTCATGTTACTCATTTTCTACTATGATTTAAGGTCTTCAAAATTTTTTAACACATGATTTTGTAGGAATCCAAGCATCACAGTTATTCTTTGTTATACCCACAATTTTATAACTCAGAAGAAAATAATGGTTTTATACTGTAATTAAATTGCACAACTTCCAAATTTTGACTCTTTTTAAGAACAGTTAAAAAGAAATGCCAACAGTGGAATTAAGATACATGCCTGTAATCCAAGCACTTTCAGAGGCAGAGGCAGGTAGATTGCTTGAGCCCAGGAGTTCGGGACCAGCCTGGGCAAATGGCAAAACCAAACCTTAGACAGGTGTGGGATTGTGCACCTGTAATCCCAGCTACTTGGGAGGCTGAGTTGGAAGGATGGCTTGAGTTTGGGAGGCCGAGTTTGCAGTGAGCTGAGATAACGCACTTCAGCCTGGGTGACGGAGTGAAGCCTTTTCTCAAACAAAACAAAACAAAACAAAACAAAAACACGTTCCAACAGTAAAGTCTATTCTATTTTTAGTTCTTTTACTGAATTTCTGAATGACTTAAGTTTGCTCAATCATTTTCCTCAGTTGCACTAACAAAAAATAAGCAAAGAACAATGGTGAATAAAGTAAGATGACAATTCCCTGAAAGATCATTTCAGTAATATGCAGTCTACATAATAAAGCAATATTACACAAATATAATATATGCAGTGCTGTTATCTGATTTGCAATAACTGTTATCTGAATTTATAATAACTATTCCCTTGCACTTTCTTTTTTTGGACAGTTATCCATTTTGCTTTGAAATAGATTTTTTTATGAATACAATTTCTTGCTCTCTTCCTATATAATTTGTGGTTTTCATTTCTTAATCTCTTTTATAGTCTAAATTGAAAATCTGAAGAGAGTTCACATTTATGTTACCATTTGCAGTCTTTAAGTGAAGCACTGAAGTCATCCCCAGTTTATGAGCCTGTTGTAACTGCCAGATACTAAATTCCAACTACAACGTATTTTCAGTCTATTTCAGAAAGGAGGATAAACATGTCAGATAACTTTTACCTCTTCTGTCAATTCACATAAATATAAAACTCATTAAAACATTTTTAACTATACCCTATTTGTCTAAATAAATCAAGTAGATGTAAAGCCAGTTTTTTTAAATTCTCATTTGCCCTGTGTTTTACAAAATCCTGAATCTCTACTAACAGGTATTTCTATAGCCACCAAAACAAACCTAGTTACAAATAGAACAGTCTTTGTGATGGTAAAATATTTAAAATAATATTTTTACATTGCTCATTTAGGTGTATTGCATTGGGGGTGGATAGTGAAATATAGATGAAAGGATGTGATCACATTTAACTGTGCAAAATAAAAAATTGACAAGCACTTATTAGTTTATAGGCATTAGGAGCTAGGACAGACTTTAGCTGTTGTATTTCTAATAACTTAAAAGGCATGTAATTAAATAATGATTTGGGGAAAACTTTCATATATACTACGTATGTAGTGCTATTATTAAAATTGTACATTTAATTTGATTGTGTCATGGCTTAATTGCTACAGTTTTC
This sequence comes from Gorilla gorilla gorilla, assembly GCF_029281585.2. Taxonomy (NCBI): domain Eukaryota; kingdom Metazoa; phylum Chordata; class Mammalia; order Primates; family Hominidae; genus Gorilla; species Gorilla gorilla. The sequence goes on from NC_073239.2 coordinate 64,685,584, forward strand.
ATTGGTAATACACATCTGAGAATGTTCTCAGAGCTTAAGATTATGCTTCTATCTGTGTCCAGTAGTAAATATATCTGTATGGGCAGATAACGTGGTGTTTATCAAGAGTTTAGAGCACATTTTCAAAATTTTATTTTCTTGAAAAAATTATAGATTCCCTGGGCCCCACATTAAAATTCTGATTAATGAGATCTGAGATGAGTCATAAAATAGTACAGAGTATTCATGTGTGTATACTTTCTTCTTGTTGTGCTGGTGCTGGTGGTTGGGAAGAAAGAGAGTATATTGATATTAAGCAATACAGAAGTGATAGTCTTAAATGCTCCTTTTGCTTAAAAAAAAAATAAAAAGCTCTGTTTCTACTTCACCATTAGGCTTTTTCAATACTGAAAGAAGAGAATGATTTTGGTCAGTTAAAGAAGGTTGTGTGTTATTAATCCTTCTATTATGGAAGTAAACATTAATGTTTCCATGAGTACTCAGCATAAGCCACCATCCAAGCCCAGCAGTTGTGAAAGGAGTGCATGTGCGTCAGTTGTTATTTATTTATTTATTTATTATTTGAGATGGAGTCTCGCTCTGTCACCCAGGCTGGAGTGCAGCGGTGCAATCTTGGTTCACTGCAACCTCCACCCCCTGGGTTCAAGGGATTATCTTGCCTCCACCTCCCGAGTAGCTGGGACTACAGGCACCCGCCACCACACCCAGCTAATTTTTTTGTATTTTTAGTAGAGATGGGGTTTCACCATGTTAGCCAGGATGGTCTTGATCTCCTGACCTCATGATCCACCTGCCTCGGCCTCCCAAACTGCTGGGATTACAGGTGTGAGCCACCGCGCTCAGCCGCATCAGCTGTTCTTTTAGAGACTTGATTGCACTCTGTTGGTTGCGAGGCTGAGAAATTAAGTAACCCCAGAGAGTAAGAAATTGAGCACCTCCATTATTTGACTCTGCCTCTTCCCCAGGGAAGAGAATGGAATTTTGACTTCACAGGGAAGACTGGCCAGTTGTTGCCTTCTGTCTCCTTAGATTCTACTACTAACAGTTGTAAATACTGTCAGTTACAACATTTTACTGTAGCATATAAAGTAACTCATAATACAGGCTTTAGGAACATGCTAAGATTTTTCTTCCTGAATAAGCCACATCATCAACTGATTTTCCTTGTGTCTTTTAAATACTCAATGAAATAACAACACTGAAGATTACTAAACACATAGAAAAATAATTATCCAATGAAAATCACTTTTGCTTAATATTTTCAGCAAATTGTTTTTCCTAAAAATAGTTGGGAGGTTATTATTCATTTAGTGGAATTGAAAGGTTATATTGTACCATGATAAAAGTCGGAAAATAAATGTAATAAGAAAATAGATCATCCTGGCTGGGCATGGTGGCTCATACCTGTAATCCCAGAACTTCAGGAGGCTGAGACAGGCAGATCACTTGAGTCCAGGAGTTTGAGACCACCTAGGCAACATGGCAAAACCCCCTAGTCTCTACAAAAATTAGTCAGGCTGGTGACGTGTGCCTGTAATCCCAGCTACTCGGGAGGCTCAGACAGGAGAATCACTTGAACCCAGGAGGCAGAGGCAGCAGTGAGCCAGGATCACACCACTGCACACTAGCCTGGGCAGCAGAGGGAGACCCTGTCTCAAAAAAAGAAAACAAAAAAGAAAAGAAATCATAAATCCCAACTGAGGTTATTGTTCCTGTGGACTGTTCCGTAGATATTTGGGCAGAATAAAATGTGGACTCTCTGTAAAAAAGGATAATATAGTTGGTCCGTTGTTTCAGTAGATCAAGAAAAACTGCTTCCTGATATTTTGTTCCTGGGATAAGATATTTAAACATTTAGGTACAGTCTCTCCTTTATATGCATTGTGTTAGAACTATAGGATGAACTTCAGGTTTTATTTCTTAGGAAGTTCCCAGCCATTCTGCAAAGATTTTTATCAATGAATTTGATCTTGACAAGTGAAATCAATGATGTATAAATAAGAGAAATAAATATAAATTAATGACCTGTTAGAATTAGTATGTTCTAATGAAGTCATAAGACATCAAAAGTGCACAGTCATAGCATTTTAATGCCCTATTGTCTCTTTTTAGCTTAAGGAATGCAGATTTCAATTTTATGGATCATAGGAGTACAAATAAATAAATTTATAAGTATCTCTAGTTAGCAGAAAATTTCTATCCCTTAAAAGCTGTTAAAATAGTATTTTCTTAAACAAATTTTCAGTTTTATCCTGTTTTAGATAGGCAGTTCATATTTTACTCTTTATTACTTGCTACATCACATTTTCTCACTAATTTATTTAAATGTTTATTTGATTTTTTGTTGGTTTTGAATCACATTTAAAGACTTCTGGATTTTTATGAGGCAATGAGACACATATACAAATACGTAGTTAGATGCAGCTTAATCAGGTATCAATTCATACAAGATGTTCATAGAAAGAACTTTAGATTTGTAGCGCGAAAGAAACTTCTTCGAATAAAGATGGCTTTGAGAGACACGTTGATTTATCCTTCATCTGATGAGATCCGGGAGACAAAGAGAGATTAAGAGAAATCAAGCCTAGTTTCAGACCAACCCAAAGTTTATGCACAGGTACTGTGTTTTCAAATCTGAGGTCTGCTGCTGACACGCTATGTAATTATGGTTAGGTAGCTGCACGTATGTGGCACATACATTGTCTCCTAAAGAGAAATTACTAATGACAGTCTTTATACTCTTCTATTCATGATCATCTAGATATTCAAAAATTGATAAACTTTCTGGAAATCTATCATTATTTTTATACTGAATGATGAAATGCGTATAGTATTAAGTAAACTATATAACTGAAATGTCTTACCTATCAGACTTCCTAAGGCATTAAATTGCTTTTATCTGAAACCTTTAAACTGGTTCCCAAATTTATTTAAATACTACTAAGTTAGAAGCATTTAGAAAATTGGTTGAGGTGCACTACTGAAAGCCAGCATATTCAGTTTTGCATCTCTCTTGTAAATTAATATTCCCCCAGTGATTGGTAAATACAACCTCATTTTCAACATATTTTGTAAGATGTTACGGTTTTCTGCTTTTATAAATTTTCAAGTAAAATCTCAAAACCTGAAAAAAAGGAAGGCAGCTAAGTTAAATATTGTTAAATGAATAAGATTCTGAGAAAATAAGTTTTCTCCTCCTAATATGTCCTCATAGTTTAATGATAAATGAGCTTCGTTTAAAAAACACTCATTTAATGTCCAAGAAAAGGAACATTTGGACACAAATGTAAAAGCAATAGCATCAGCTTTGTAAGACCAAATAAAGATAAAGGGCCCATGTGGAGAATATCTTTTGATAGCATTATCTTTCTTATGCTGGTATACTTAATCCCTAGGACAGAGATGGAATCATATAGATTGTTTCTATAGACTTATTTCCCAGACTTGCTATAGTTTTATCCCTTTGATTCATTGTGACACTGCATCTGGGACACCTTTATTATTTAAACAATTCTGATTATGTCACTCCCAATTTTGAAACCATTCATTTGCTTATATTGCCCCCAGAGAAAAATCTAAATTCCTTAATGAGGCTTAAAGAGCCCTTCAGGATTTGGCTTCTGACTTACCTCATCAACCCAGCTTCTTACAGCTCTCCACCCTGCATTCATTTATTTAATCAATCAACATCTATCTTTTGAGTATCGATTGTGTGTCAAGAACTGACCTAAACTGTGAGGATACAAAGGTAAATATGACCAACTATCCATGTTCTCTTGAAACGTAAGAGTGAAGAGGAGGGAAATGTTCATTCACTTGTTTAACACATATTTGTTGAGACTCTATAATATACCAGGCACTGATCTAGATACTGATGAAATAACATTCAAACAACGAAAATTATGTCCTGAAACAGAGATAGAAATGCTCAAATATAGGCAATAAACAAGTACAATAGTGCCCCCTTATCTGCTGTTTTACTTCCAAATGTTTCAGTTACTAGTAATCAACTGTGGTCTAAGAGTATTATATTACTCTTAGAAAGACAGAGTGAGCATAACATTCACATAACATTTATTACAGTATATTGTTATACTTTTTCTATTTTATTATTAGATGTAATTATTAATCTCTTACTGTACCTAATTTCAACTTAAACTTTATCTTTGGTATGTATGTGTAGGAAAAAACAGTGTTTTTAGAGTTTTATACGATCTGTGGCTCCAGGCACCCACTGGGGGTCTTGGAACATACCCCTCTGTGGATAGGAGGGGCCTAATGTAATGATGAAAGTCAGTGATTATAAATTGCTACAACTATTCATATTGAGATTCTATAGGTTTTCATGATGGTAATATAAGGGAGATGTGGTCACTTAAATATGTCCTTAAGGAGATGAGATCTAAGCTGAGAAAAAGCCTAAGATTGATCCAATCGTGGCAGAACCAAATGGGCAAAGAGTATAAACCAGTAAAGAGCTTAGAGTGTTGGAGATGTGAACCAAAGCATGAAAAACTAAAGAATAGTGAACATTTAAATAATGCTAAAAAAGTAAGAAGCAGGTAATAATGCAGAGTATTAAGAATCATGGGAATGAGTGTGCACCCTATATTCTAAATATTTTGATTTCTGAGAAGATGCCATGTTTTCAATTTACAATCTCTTTTCCACTTATAATGTTTTCTTTTACATCTGCTATTATTTCCCAGTCACCCCCAGCATGACTCTTCTTCTTCAAAACCTTCCTTCTTTTTCCTTTATAACCCCTTTTACGCTCCTACTTTGCCTCAGTTGTGGCATTCATCACACTATATTGTAAATCACAACTTATCTAAATCCATAGGCTGCAGTTTCCTTGGGCTGGTGCTATTTAATTTTAACCTTTCTGTCTTCAGCATCTAGTACAATGGCTGGCGCATAGCAAATGCCTGGAAAATATTTGTAAAACAAATGTGTTCATTTCCTAGTGTCAGCTCTGCCTCAGTGCATTTCATTCAATGTTAAGCTTGTTCAGCTCTTGAAATGTCAATTATCCCCAAAGCCAAGCAGCAGTGTTAGACATGGTGATTGCTCTCCTAAGCGCCTTCACTTCCAGCTGGGATCCTGGACCTGGCACTGAAGCCAAGCTGCAAGTGACCTAATTAGTCCTTTGGTTATTTCCAAAAAAATTGGGAATAATCATGAACGGGGATGGCCAAAAACTAGGACATGCAGAGTTTGATGAAAGCTGAAATGTCTAGGGTGCCAGATGCAAGTCTTTTGGACAGTATCAATAATTCCCAAAACAAAGTAGTTTGCATTTTAACTGTTTTCTGGAGCTTTTATCAACAAAATATGTTCATTGACTAATCAGATCTTTGTACCAGATTAGAAATTAACAGTGTGCTGGCCACAGAAATAAGATACAAAATCCCTCTCTTTCTGGCCCTGCTATAAAAGAATGTCTGACAGCATATTCAGCCAGATGCTGTGTATCTTTCCAGAGTGTAATTTTGGGGCTAATAGTGAGCTGCTTTCTGATCCCATGCTTCTAATCAATGTCAGGGAATGGATGCTAAGAAGGAAACTCTCCCACAAGAACTCAGTAGTTGATAGATCTTTGACAGGCTTTTAATGTTTTTGTTTTTGTTTCCTGAAAGCTCATCTCTTGCTTCATAGTCACAGTTTGCTGGTGAGTCTGCGGGCTGATGTCACAGATAAGTGTAACTAATACCCTGTTAATATCGTATTAACTCAGGGGAAAAGCCAGGGACAAGATATTCTTTAAACAAGACAGCGTTCATGGAGTGGCTGATGAGTTTAAAGTTAAGCGCCATGTATTTAAGATGACGGTAACTGTTACCAAGAAATTATACTTAATCTTTTGAACACTCCTGTAGGTGACTAGCACACAATATCTTGTAAGAATTTGCTTTGGGGCCTACATGTCATTCTGAAGCACTGAAGTGACAACTGACACTCAAAATATTTACTTACTTGGATGGAACATGGAAGTCTATGTACAAATATACAATTGAATAAAATCTATATAACCTACATTTGTGGATTTTATACTATGAGGTTTGTGATTCTTGAAATGAGTAATAAATAGTGTCTAGTTTTGAGGACAACAGCACCAAGGCCCAGCTTGAGAATCCAAACAGTCAAAAAATACTGAGCAATATTGGAACCAAAATGGTTAAAGACCATGTATGATGATTTTAATGAAAGACTTGAGATTTGAAAGCCAGGACTGTTTCTTTCAAACACGTGTATAAAAACGGGAAACTGATCATTGTACTCACTGATGAGAACTTTAAGTTTTTCAAACATTAGGTGACTAGACCCTTGTACTGGGGCCTGTTCGTATAGATGTGCACATTGACATCATAAAATCAGCTAATAACAGATGAACAGGATGAAGAAGGAGGCTAGAGAATTAAATGCAAATATCTAGGGTAATCCTGCTTTAAAGTTATTCATTTTTAACTCCAGTATTTCGTAAATGAGTTTTCTTTCACAGTTTAAACCTTCCAGTGGAGTTCTGCAGATTCATTCTGCTTCAGTGGAAATGCCAGTCTTTCTGTAAAATCACTTTCTGATCATAAAAATATAGGTGGGTCTTTGTTGTGTGCATAAATCTGTTGTACACATTAATTGATCATTTTAATATTGAGTATAGATTTTAAGTACTGGAATGTAAACATATCCATCTAAAGTGGTCTGAGATCACTTCGACCAGAAGATGACTGCACATTTCAGATGAATATTCCCACCTCTTTTCTTTACTATATAGCACACGCTTACTCTCTAAAAAAAATTTCCCCTTTTTCTTTCATTTCTGAGTATAAATTCTGCCTCTGCTTCTAGGAGAAAATTCAGGGGTTTGTGGGGCTTGAAATTCATACAATTTTAGGGGCCCCATAAAAAAGAAATTGCATTTTTTATATTATTATACTATACATTATATAACATTACAAATAAAAAAGGATGACAGTCAATATTTATTCAGAAATAAAAAGTCATCATACAAATTACAAGTTTTTAAAGATTGAAATATGCATTATCATACAATCTTGAAAAATACCATTATTTTAATTTAACTTCCATTATCACACTCTGATACTATTAGTTGTCATGTTTCTTTAGTCTCTTTAAATCTGGAACTGTTCCCTAGTCTATCTTTATCTTTTATCATCATAACATTTTGAAGAATCTATGCCAATTGCTTTGTAGACCCTCAGCCTTGCTTGTCTGAAGTTTCTTGTGAAATGATTAAATCCCTTCTTGATTGGTGACTTGAAGTATTGTACTTCGTAAGTGTCTTTTTTGTTGTTGATTACCTGCTTTGTATATGTCCTTGTTTTATTCCACTGGCTGCAAATCTTCTTGCTACAATATTTGAAGTGGGGAATCAGAGAACACAAGAAGAGCAGCTAGCATAGAACTTGACAGATAGGTGTTACTCAATAAATAGCAGTTCCCTCCACTTCCATTTTCCTGCTTTGTGTGTCTAAATGTCTTTCAGAGCTACAATATTTTTTTCAGCTTGGCTACATCTTGCATCACTCAAGGGAAATTATTGTTACTGAAGTAATTTTTTGATGCCTTCTGCAAGTCTAGGTTAAAAAATATTGTTTGCTTTCTTGAACTCTTTGTCAACTGGAAGACCTCACTGTGTCCTCAGGCTTTTGTTCCTATTCTTACTGCTAGCATCCTGTGGCATCTTAACTGGTTTCGACATTTCTCCCATGCTCTTCTCTCTTTAACTGCATTCTCCTTCTATTTTCTTGCAGCAATCTTTATAATATTTTGAATTATTACTAATTGCCAATTTAAAGCATGTGTCGTATCTCCCACACTTGATTAAATACACAGAAATAGAGATTTTAGTCTTATTTCAACTTGATTTTTTTTTCCTCTACTTACTCTGATCTTTTAAATAACAGCTACAGTCTGTGCATTCTCCTGGCCAGAAGTTTGGGAATCTCATTTAATTTTTCCTGTATATTCCCTGCATCGATCTATCTGTTGTTAATTCTCTGATATCAACATTTTCCTCCCTTTTTCCATGACTTAAACTCTCATCTAAATGGTTATACTCACAACTATAATGTTGTCAAGTTCCCAATGTGGAAACATTTTCCTTCAACCTATTTTACGTGCTTCAGAACATATGAATTTGTCAAAATCTGTTTTTTATGCATACTGAGAACTTCTGGTTGAGAATACATTTTATGAAGGAACAAATAGATTATCTAGGGACAATAATCACTTGAATACTATATGCCAAAGATACATTAGTTAGTGTTACACTTGACACCCATCTGTTCCTCTACTCTTAGTATGCATGAGTATACATTTAACTTTCTCCAAACCAACCTACGAATATGTCAAAGGTGTAGTTATTTATGCACTATCTTGTTCCTAAAAGATAGAAAGAAAATTTACAATTCATAGGAATATATAAAATAAACAATAGCCTATAGAAGAAATTGGTGATACAGGAAAAGATATGTAAAACACGGGCAGGAATGTGAAATGAAGTCTAAAATGAAGCTAATACAAAAAAAAACATAAAGCATACCACCTCATAATATAAATATAATGTTCTTAGTGATTAAAGTTATTTCTCTTTATGGCAACTTACATGATCTTTAGATGTCTCCTTGGAGGAATACTCTCAATGTATTCCATTTATTCATATTCTAAGTGTGACTTGTAGGGCAAATGCAGGCTGGCTGCTTTTACCTTTCAAGTGATCCACACAAGTATTGTTGACGTTGTTAGTGAAGGAGGACAAACTCGTTGAGAGGGCATTCCTGCAATGCGTGTCCACTCCCCTCGCATAGAGTAGGTATTAGGTTAATGTATTAGTCTGTTCTTGCATTGCTATAAAGAGCTACCTCAAACTGGGTAATTTATAAAGAAAAAAGGTTTAATTGACTCACAGTTCTGCAGGCTGTACAGGAAGCATGGCTTAGGAGGCCTCAGGAAACTTAACAATTATGGCAGAAGGTGAAGGAGAAGCAGGCACATAGTATGTGGCTGGAGCAGGAGGAAGAGAGTGAAGGAGGAGGTGCTATACACTTTTAAACAACCAGATCTTGTGAGAACTCACTGTCACAAGAACAGCAAAGGGGAAGTCCACCTGCGTGATCCAATCACCTCCCGCATTGTTGGAGGACCCTCCTCCGACATTGAGGATTACAGTTTGACATGAGATTTGGATGGGGACACAAAGCCAAACCATATCAGTTAATATGTGTGTAGTAAGATGATAAACTGAAATATTTATGAGCTTTCTTTACCTGTATTGTCAGAAACACCTACATCATCTGTAGAAGAACAAGGTGCATTATGGGACAAATGCAAAGAGAAAGACCTAGTGAACAATCTGTTTCAGAACTCCAAAATAGCTTCTGAAGGCCACATGAGTACAATTATTCTGAATAGCAAAGCTTTTGATTAAAAAAGTATTTGGAAGAAAAATATGTCTTTGAAGATTAAAAAAAAAGTCATGTTCTTTGATTAATGGGAAATAAGCACAAAATAAGATCAGCCCAGGGAGAGTAGGTGAGCATCGTCAACTTGGGAGGTGGCAAGAACTGTATGGTCTGTAGGGCTGGCAGTGAAGGGGTGGAATCTGAGTGACCATGTGGAGAGACAGGTGGCACTGATATATTTCTCTATGCTCTTTTTCTGATTATCAGTGAGTTGAGCAGAAGTTGAGACATCCACAGATCATCCCCTCTTATAAAAGTTAGCATGGCATTTTATTTTGTTTGAAAAATGTTTGTTTAGTTTTGTATTTAGCTCACTTCATATTCAAGCTAAGACTATTCTGTAATGCCAAGGTTAATTATTTTTTCATCTCTTCATTAAGGAATTGTAAAATTTCTTTTAATTTTTAAAAGGTGAACTTTCTTGATCAATTATTGTTTTGATCTCTTTCAAATGTCTTATAGTTTTCAGACTGCTAATGCACTAGTTTGCACTTACAGAGGCCAAAGATTATTATGCTTTCATGGAAAATATAATGGTTTATTCCCAAGGAATTAAACTTATTTACATATTTTATGGCTAGCTTTATTTCTTTCATCAATTACCTTGTGATTTGTCTTAAGTGGGGAGGGGATATAATATAAGTCCTACTGGTCCATAATTCCCTGTATAGCCATAAACATCCTTTTAAAAGTTCAGGACAAACACAACATCCAGTGTTCTAGAAAATGATTATATTTCCTATTAATTATTTTGAGAGGTTTGTACTTTAGAACCTTCAGAATTATCAGATGAATGCTACTCTTTTTCCAGAGGTTTAAAATTTTGTTCTCAACTAGCCATTTAAACATTTCTGTTTTTGATAACTTATATAGGTCTTATTTCTCTTATCTATAAAAAACAAACAAACATATGAATATTTTTCACTACTGTGAGCAAAATATTGAACTTTTTTGTGAGTTTTACATACATTAAAAAGTGCACAATATGTGATGATTCTGTTATTTCCTTAAACTGTGTAAGCCTAATAGTAATGTCTTATATTAGAATGAATGTGTGAATAGAATGCACTGTAGCACAGTATCATCTGTTTCAACAAATGTGACAAGTTCATCTACTGGTTTAAAATATACAAACACATAGTTAATTGCTCTCCTTTCAGAAAACATATTGGTTGTTTTCAGGTGCTGCTAAGAAAAATCAGGCTAAGATTAACATTACTATAATTTCTCCTTATATGTATATGTACAACAGTTTCTCAAGGATTTATTCCAGGAGTTGAATTATGGCGTCATAAGATATACATATCTTTTACTTCTACCAGATAACGTCAAATCATTTTCCAAAGGTATCATATCAAATTACATTATACCAGCAATTGTTCCACATTCTCACACTTAGTATTGTTAGACTTTTTAAAATTTTCTCTCTGGTGGGTGTAAAATTATATTATATTGTGATTGTGAAAAAGTATTTTACGGCTGGGTGTGGTGGCTCACACCTGTAATCCGAGCACTTTGGGAGGCCAAGGTGGGCGGATCACCTGAGGTCGGGAGTCGCGACCAGCTTGACCAACATGGAGAAACCCCATCTCTACTAAAAATACAACATTAGCCGGGCATGGTGGCTCATGCCTGTAATCTCAGCTACTCGAGAGGCTGAGACAGGAGAATCGCTTGACCCTGTGAAGTTGCAGTGAGCCGATATCGCGCTATTGCACTCAGCCTGGGCAACAAGAGCAAAACTCCGTCTCAAACAAACAACAAAAAAAGTATTTTACAATGACTAGTTAGGCTGATTGTTTTTTCATGTTTTTATTGGACAGGAATTTTTTCTTCTGTGAAATATGTATTTTTTTCACTTTCTATTGGAGTAATTATTTGCCTTTAATATGGTAAAAAAAAAATTTGTAGTCTCTAGGTACAAGTATTTGTCAGCTAATATTGCTGAAAAATTTTTTCAATTTGTATATTGTCTTTATGGTGACTTTTGATTAATAGGTGTCATAATTCCTTACTTTTAAAAAGTAAAAGTTCTAAATTTTGCTTTTACTACTTACATATTAAGTATTCCTGGAAATGATTTGTATAAGATGTGAAATAGAAATCTCATTTAATTTTTAAAAATAAGATCAACTAATTTTGTTAGTACAATTTTTTTTAACAATCCATACTTTTCCTATTGATTGGCAATGATAGTTTTATCATTTGGGATATAATGTGTAAGCCTGGGTACTATAGTCTCTGTAATTTATCTATTCATTACTCAGTCTTAATTACTATATGTATATATATTGTTTCATTGCTTATGCTTTACATATGGTAGAGCAATTTCATACTCATTCAGGTATATATTGGAGCTAGATATTTTATATACATTTTGGTGTTAAAAAAACAAAAACAAACAACAAAACAGATGATATAGTGATGATGATTGGAGGTACTCTGATTTTATATATCAATTTGGGGAGATTTGATATTGGAAATATTGAGTCTTCTTAGTCTGGTTATGATTTGCAACTCATATTCTGTAATGTCTTTTTTTTTTAGTCCCCCTGGGCTAAGGTGATCCTCTCACCTCAACCTCCCGAGTAGCTGGGACTATAGGTGCATGCCACCATGCCCGGCTAATTTTTGCATTTTTTATAGAGACAGGGTTTCACCATGTTGCTCAGGCTTGTCTCGAACTCCTGGGCTCAAGTGATCCGTTCCTCTTGGCCTCCCAAAGCACTGGGATTACAGGCATGAGCCACCACGCCCAGCCTCTTTAATGACTTATAATAAAGTTTTGTAATTTTAGTTTTAGTCATAGATATTTTAGTTGTTTTAGAATAATTCATAGTAATTTATTACTACTGTTTGAGATGGGGGTCTCACTTTGTTGCTCACACTGGAGTGCATTGACACCATCATGGCTCACTGCAGCCTCAATCTCCTAGGCTCAAGTGATCCTCAAGCCTCAGTCTCCCAAGTAGCTAGGACCACAGGTGCATGCCACCATGCCTGGCTAATATTTTTAAGTTTTTTTTTTTTTTTTTTAGAGACAGGGTCTTGCTATGTTGCCCAGACTGGTCTCAAACTCCTGGGCTCAAGCCATCCTCCTGCCTCAGCCTCCCAAAGTGCTAGGATTACAAGTGTGAGCCACCAAGCCTTGCCTATTTTAATTTCTGGTTGATAACTTCTATGAAAATTTAATTTATTTTTGTATAATGGTTTTATATCTAGCTTTTGCATTTAGAAATTTTGCCCATTTCTTGTATTAATTTCACCTGATATTTTCTGTTGGTTCTGAGGCCCACACTCACCTTCAATTCTATCCTTCTACTGCTGAAGCTAGATACTTAAAACTGAGAATTTCTAGAATTCCTTGAAAACGAGGTTGGGATTATTCCTGCCAAAGGTCAACACTCTCAGGAGATTAGAGAGGAGGAGAGAAGAGGAAGGTGGACGCCATTGGCCTGTGGCTTCCACAGGCAACTGTTGGCTTTCACAGTATCAGCAGCCATAGCAGAGGTGGTTTTAGGCAACTGGTTATAGCAACTGATTATGGCAATCATGGTGTTCGTGCTGGTAACCGGCAACGAATGGTGCCTTCTGTGGTGACTAGGTCATACTTGGGGACAGAGGGAAGTAAGTTCAGAAGAGCACAGGTTTTGGAGGCTGGTAACCAGCAAAGGGCTGAAGTTTTCTGCAGTAGTGCCTGCCCCGGCATAGACCACCAGATCTCCCTATAGTACCTGATTTCTTCCCCCATTTTTCCTAATCTCGTTATTATTTTCACTTTGTTTTGTTTCTCTAGTCCACGTAGAAATTTTGTAACCCAATTACTGGCATTAAATTCTTGTCTGTTATTTCCCTTTAACTGACTGTACCTTGAATTATATATTAATTATATATCTACAGATTTGGGGGTTTTCTATTTAGAGTATCTTATAATATGCTTATTATGACACACTTTTCTTCCTTTTAAATCTTGCATCTTATTTCTTTATCCTCTCTGATTACACTGACTTTAGCATCCTGTAAAAGATGGAATAAAATTGCTCACAGTAGGCATAGTCTCGATTTATAATATAATCTCTATTTTAAAAGGAATACATGATTTTAATATATTTCACTATGAGTTTCGGGTAAATATTCTTTATCGTATTTGGAAAGTTTTCTTTTCTTCCTTGTGTTGAAGGATGTAACATGAAAGATTATAGACTTTTTATTTATATTTTTCTCCCTGTGTTTATCAAAATGATCATTTAGATATTCACCTTTACTCTCCTAAGCTGGCAAATTACATTAATAGTCTTTGGCATCAAACTAACTGAAATCCTGGGTTAATCTCAAATTCTTCAGTAAGTTATATATTGTTTCTGAGTTTTCTTCTGTGTTTTTGTATCTATATTAAATAGTAAAATGGATATAAAAAATTCTCTTTCATAATGTCCTTATCTGTTTTTGTATCAATGTTATATAATCTCATAAATGAGTTGTAGGATGGTTCCTCTTTTCTATTTGTAAAAAATTTTATCATCTATTATGTAATATTTATAACTTACTAATAAAACCATCTAGGCATGGTGTATTTTTGTGGGAAAATTTAAACTTGCTGAATTAAGTTCTTTAGTAGTTACGGACTATTCAGATTATTTATTTCTTTTTGAGGCAGTTTTGTTAGTTGGAATCTCTGTAGGAAATTGTAAATTTCATCTAAGTTTTAAAATGTTTTGGCATAAAGTTTTACAGCTTTCTTATATCATTTGCTATGATTCTTTCTCACTGGAAGCTGTTGATAGGTGCTAACTTCCACTATTTTGTCTAACGTCTGCTTTGACAACATTGCCATCCTGGCCAAGAATGTTGTCTACTATTGCTTGCAAAATTTAAGATCTTAAGATATTAAAACAATGCACAAACACTAAGAGTTCTCAATCTGCTAAGAACATGACATATGTATATGTATATGTATATATATATATGTGTGTGTGTTTTTGCATAAACATGAACAACTCTACTCTCTCACTCTTCCTCACACATTTTTCCCATGTCATGAAGCATTAATCCTATGCTTGTATTTCAGAGTCCCTTGAAGACTAAGCTCAGATTCAGCTTTCAGGGTCTCTCTCTCCTTGATATTTCAGCACAAATGATGCCTGGCGAGGGGGCTACTCTCCACAATACACCATTTTTCAGTCTCTATGTTTCCTGTCCAGGCTGGGATGTTCCAAATACTCCTTCAGCTAGTGAATTTGCAAATCAACTCCTAGAGACTGCAGCCATCACTTTATGAGACGAGATGTGCCAAACATGTTGATCAACAATCATTATTCATTTTGTCACAGAATGAATTTTTTTACTTCAATTACGAACCCTATTTAGTGATGCTGTTAGTATTTTAAATTCTTGTCAAGTTAAATTTTATAGTATTCAATATAAAATTTTCTATATTAATTATTATAGTTTCCTGATAATGGTTTTGATGTTGTTTACAAGAATATTTAAGTTTTTATAATAAAATTATGTTACTGATTTTTACATATAATTTCATTTGACTACAGTATTACACAAATCTACATCTTTCTAATAATTAATTAATGTCTTCTGATGTTTTAACTGTATTGATCACTGCAACGTAGCCCAATGAGGTGTGTTTTAAAGGCTATCTGTACTGCTGTGTTTGTTTATGTATATAAAACAATAATTTCAATACTAATAATACTTTCATTTTATGTTGGAAGCTGTTATTTGGTAACTAATGCTCTGTTAATGTTATTATACATCAATTAAATTATCCTGTTTGCCTTTTACAATGCTTGTGCCTGAACTTTACTTTGGATAGAGACAGGAATATGATCAGGAATATAATCATTATTTGAAATGATCGTATTCCAAATAATGATATGGAATTCAAAGGCGTGGCATAGATCAGAGATTAGAAGTTAATATTAAATACATAAAGATGGTGGATGAAGTCTTAGAAGGGAATGTTAATATTCATGGCTAGACAACAAAGAAATGAAGGAACCAGGGAACATAATTTTGGAAACACTAATATTTAAAGTATTGAAATAAGAGCTAGCAAAGGAGACTAACATTAAGTTGGTAGAAAAGTAGTTTGGCAAAGAAGTGGAACTAAAATAGAATATATCAAGAAGGTGGAGTTGTCAACAGCATCAAAATATTTACTGTGCACAAAGAAGTTGACATCCACTTTCAGCCCATCTATTCAAATATATAGACTACAGTGTAAGACGGAAGACATTTTAAAATGTTTTCTTCACTGGGGTATCTCCAGATTCTAAAACATGGTCTGGCACTTAGTAGACAGGAATAATATTTGTTTAATGAATTAAATAGATAAATTTATTGATTATGAAATCAATTATCACAAGCATATAACATTTTTAGAAAAGTGTACTCTGATACTGAAATATTTTTTCTATGTCCACTATACTACATTGTTACTTATAGAGTTAAAAAGACCACAAAGTAGAACAATTTGAAACACTTTGGTTATAAAATAGTTTACTTGAAACTATTGCATATAAATATCATATATTCATGTCATAACATTTTTTCCTTTAGCCACCCTAGTTTCATGAAGATATACACATCTATTAATAAAACTCAATTTATCTGACCTAATATTGATAGTCCATCATAATAAAATGGAATTTAGAATGAAACCCCAGATGAATAATTACTGTGCTGACATTTTTATCTATAGGTAAAAGATAAATTGTTAAAAGCTTACTTTAAGAAGTTTATTAACATACTTAATTCCACCTAAAAATTTAAATAATAAAGAAGCAGTTATCAAAGCCCCATAATTTTTAAATGACATAGATTCTTTTCAAATTTTATAACCATATAAGAGCAAGTAAATTATTGACTCAATCTAAATTAATTAATAAAAGAAAAATAGTAGAAATAATTAAGTCAGTCTTAGAAATTCTATTGTGTTTATGTTTTTTGTTTGTTTGTTTGTTTTATTTATTTATTTTGAGATGGAGTCTTGCTTTGTCACCCAGGCTGGAGTGCAGTGGCGTGGTCTTGGCTCACTGCAACCTCCGCCTCCCAGGTTCAAGCAATTCTCCTGCCTCAGCCTCCTGAGTAGGTGGGATTACAGGTGCGCACCACCACACCCAGCTAATTTTTATGTTTTTAGTAGAGATGGGGTTTCACCATGTTGGCCAGGCTGGTCTTGAACTCTTGACCTCAAGTGATCTACAGGCCTCGCCCTCCCAAAGTGCTGGGATTACAGGTGTGAGCCACCACACCTGGCCATTGTGTTTGCTTTTTAAAAATTGTAAAGTAACTGGTAGACTTTTGTAAAATAATGCCAATAATTAAAAAAAACTTTTGAGAAACTTGTATAATTAAAAGGTAACTGTTGTCAAATATTAGTTACTTCTGAAACTATTCACTTCTTCAAAATATGCTTCTTCTGCTCTTAAAGCTCATTTGGAAAAAGAAAACAATAATGAATTAAATACATATATTTACCATTTAAATGTTTTAATTAAAATTATATTAGGGTTGGGCGCAGTGGCTCACACCTGTAATCCCAGCAACTTGGGAGACCAAGGCAGGCAGATCACTTGAGGTCAGAAGTTCGAGACCAGCCTGACCAATATGATGAAACCCCATCTCTACTAAAAACATCCAAGTTAGCCAGGTGTGGTGGCACATGCCTGTGATCCCAGTTACTTGGGAGGCTGAGGCAAGGGGATCGCTTGAACTCAGGAGGCAGAGGGTGCAGTGAGCCGAGATTGCACCACTGCACTCCATCCTGGGTGACAGAGAGATTCTGCCTCAAAAAAAAAAAAAAATTCTATTCAGAATCTCTGACATATTCTTGTTAAATATAGATTTGAAAATTATAAAAGTTTCTCGTTCTGAATTTTTAAAATAATATAGAATTTCTATATACTAAGTTTGATTGATATTTTGATCTAGTGAAACAAATTATGCATAAAGAGAATCTAAATCAACCCATTGACTTTTTATGATTTTAAAGCATACAACTTTTTGGATATCAGACATCTTTAATTTTTCTCCTTGGCTTTTTGACATACATTTTTGCATATGCCCAGACACCTATGTCTTTGCCCTGACAACTATTTTCTGTAGAAATGCTTTGCTTTACTTCTCTCAGAATAAAGAATGAATGTTTATTGCTCAAAATGTGGAGCACTGTGTTCTGTAAAAATATTCTACATGTTCATGGTGTTTGAGAACTAGTCGTATAGATCTAAATTCAGATTTCTTTGTTCTCATAGCTTATTTTCTTACTTAAGAATTCAGATCTGAAATTTCTGATATTTTCATCAGTACTAGAGTTAACTTGATCACTGTTTTGTACATCATAATGACCATCTTTTCTATAATTTTTAGTCCTTTTGTGCTGATAAAAACTTTTATTATTGAATTACCTTTAGCCATGTTTTTAACAAGTCAGTTGTCTCACTTGAAGTTCTTATTACAGTTGAACAAACTGCAATATTACTCCTTCATATGAAAAACAGCATACCCTTCTCATCAAAGCTATTAAGAATAAATTGTTAAACTTAAAATTTGGTGTTGTAATGCAAAGTATATATTTGTACCATCGTCCAGTAGTATCTCCTCAAATACTACATATTCTAAAAGTTCCTCATATTTACTTTTTATTATTGTAATAAATGTGTTGACTGTGTGCTAGTCTTAGATATGAAGCATTAACAAGTAGCTTTTACTTGGGCTAAACACAACCAGTTTAATCTACGATTTTTTAAGTTAACTTGTGAATATGTCCTCCTATATTACCTTTGACAAAGAAGTAGTGACTGAATGCTCATGGTATTTTTGGATTGACTAGAATTACTGCATTTGAAGACACTTGAATCATCTGTTGCCAGTCTGGAGAGAGGTTTTCACTATGATGTTTGTATTTACATCTATCTTGTTCAATACTTCAAATCAACAATTTAGATGAATGATTTGTCATACCTATTAGATGACAGATTTAACAAGAGAACATCAAGTGGGCTAGGTTCAAAATTAAAAAAAAATAACCTGTCTATATGGAATGAGACAGTTTGATTTTAGCAGCAGAGTGTATAAAAAGCCTTAGAACTTTTATTTGGCTGAAATCTAAATGTTAGTCATTAGTGGGATATGATTGCTTGAAAATACAGATTTAGGTTATATTCTGAGGATAAGGGAGGTCACAGTCTTATAATACTTTCCCCTAGTCAGAATAACCCTTGGTGTTTGGGTAACATCATAAAGATAAATAAAATAAAATAAAATAAGATAAGAGTGTCAATGGATTTGGAGGCATTTGAAAATATATATAAACTGTGTTCCTTCAGATTGGGAAATTTTACCTTTGAAAAATAAAGAGTGGTAAAACTAACTTTTGTTTCCGAATGTTTAAGAATGCCTGTTGGTGACTTGTTCTGTTTGGCTGCAAATTGTTGCAAGACTCTCATGGAGAGGAAGTGCCAGAGAGGCAGTTTTATTTTCTATTATAAGAAAGAGCTTTCTAATAATGGTAGGTATTCGATAAGGGAAGAGCTATCTTAAAAGTAATGATGTTTATGCAGCTATGAAAACGTATTAATAATTCATGATTTTCAGGCTCAGAGGATGTTCTGGCTAAGGAGGTAAATTGGTAGGACAAGAGACCTCTACCTCAACTTAAGAAAAACAACTCCACATTTTTGTATTTTACATATCCAGATTTTATAAGATGAAAAGATAATAAAGCTACGTTTTAAAAGTTAACAATTACAGAATTGCATTGGCAATAATGCTGTAAAGAACATTTAAGCATTTGAAAGAGTATTTGAATTGGACAGCTTTTAAAGTCTTATCAAACATCATTTTAATAATAACTATAATGAAATTATAACATTGTCAAAAAATAAAGTGCTGGAGAGCTTGACACACTCTCCTTAATCCTCACCATGGCCCTGAAAACATTATTATACTCATTTTAAATATGAGAGGAATGAGGATCAGAAAGGTTCAGCATTTTGGATGAGGGCCTATGGCATGTAGAAAGAGCTGGGCTTATAACCTTAGTTACACTGGACTTGTACCATTACACAGTATTATAAAATTGTACAGTTGGGAGTACTCTTAGGGATCATATTCTAAACTATTCTGGTTCTGTTATTTTACGGCATATAAAACATCACCATCTAGTGATAGGCTAATCTGTTTTTTAATATCTTCAAACTCACTCCTCTGTTCTTGGGTTATCTAATTACTTTTGGAGTAGTTCAAGGTTAAATTAGGAAGTATCTTCCTATGTGAACTGAAATCTGCTTTTTCATGCAACCCAATTAAAAATATAGTGCTTTTTAATGTTCTGTTGCTCTGGTCTCTTCTTTGAAGGTATTTATATTTAAATTGCAGAAATACAATATGGAGACAAAGCATACAAATATATTAAGAACTTCCCTAGTAGGATTATACCCTTAAAAAATTTTTGTCCAAAATAAATTATAATTTAAATCAAAAGAGTTAACATAATCACCCATTGTCATTAGGTCTGTTCTGGCAAACATATTTGTAAGATAAGAGACGATCATAACAAGCATAGTAGTAGCTCAACAAACAAACTACAAACATCCATTCTAAAGGATGGTTCAATCTGCAACTGAATAAAAGAGAATCATAAGATCTAAGTGGAATCTCAGCTGCTAGGTTGGTCAAATCAATCAGGAGGCAACAAGGATGTCCTTGATATGGGTGGAGAAAAGCATTTCTTTTGTCAGGGCCTGACAACAGAAAGACATGTGTTAAACCAAGAGAGATTTTAATAAATCTCTCCATTCATAAATATAGGGCTCCAAGTCAGTATTTAATTCCCAGGACAAAGCAGTATCTACTTCTTAGCATACCAGTCAAAAACAGATATGGGCAAATGGTAAGTCTGATCACTGGATTGCAATTCAATTCATCTCAATATGTGGATCAATAACTTAAACCCAGGTAGACAGTTAATTCTAGAGTGACCAAGTTGAAAAACTGATTAGAAACAAACACACACATACACACACACACACACACACGTACACACATATCATATATGTAAGTACAAAATCACACTTATTCATCTTAATAAGGAACTTTTTCAGTTTTTTCCCATTACTTTACGTTAGAACATTATTATCACTCAGGAGACAAATTTTACTTTTAAAGATAGAAATA
Organism: Gorilla gorilla gorilla; assembly: GCF_029281585.2. Taxonomy (NCBI): domain Eukaryota; kingdom Metazoa; phylum Chordata; class Mammalia; order Primates; family Hominidae; genus Gorilla; species Gorilla gorilla. Next base: position 64,706,262 of record NC_073239.2, read on the forward strand.
TATCTCTGGTCTAAAATGATAATTAAGCTAACTATATATCAAAATGTTCGTAACATTGATAAGTTATATTACCTTCTGTACAAAAAGGTATACTTGCCATCTGAAATACAATCACTGAGCTGGACCTCATGTCCAAATATGCCCATTACTTTCTGTGTTCCCATTTGGACATTGATGACCCCAAAAAAAATCTTTCCAAAATTTGGCTTTAGAATATCACTGAAGACAATAAGAGTTGAATAAAAGTAACATAACATTTTGGGCAAAATTAGTGTATTTACTTACTCTAGAGAATCCAATGAATTTTAGCAAATGCAACCATGTTTGCTAAAGCTGAGATAGAGCACACACATAGGATTTCAGGAGATCAAAATAAGAGCCACTATTTCATCACTGTTATTATGTGATGGTGCTATGGGCAATACATAGAAGCTAAATGTAATTCTGTTCATTTCTTTCTTATTTTTTCTAGTCTCTAATTTTATGAGCTCCTAGTAAGCTATAAAGTCTTCTGGGAAAATGCTAGTTCATTTTAATGGAAATATGCAAATAAAAAGAAAGCACTGTTAGAAACTATATATATATATATATATGTACAGTTATTATTATATATACAATTATATATTACATATTATATGTGCTATATATATATATCTGTATAATGCACACACACACACTGAGAAGTATCACATAATTTGCCATTATCCAGCAATCAGTTTTTGACTGCTGCTTTTGTCCTGTGTAGGATTTCAGACTTGAATCCTAAAAGGAAATATTTCTCAATATTATCTATATTATTTTATTTAAAATAATTATAACCTTATCTTTGTACTTTTACATCTTTTAAAAAAATAAAGAATCGTATACAGTCAAACCATTTTCATTATAAAGAAATATCCTGAATAACAATAAATGGAAAAAACTGGGAGTGTTAGAGAGCTCATATAAAGTTTATAATGGGAGTTACGAAAAGGATTGGAAAACTGTCATCATTTGCTAACACATTCTGCAATGACTGCTTAAAATCAAGTTAGGTTTTTTTTTTTTTTGAAATCACATTTCTATGTCACTCCTGATATATCATTTTAGCTACCCTCTTTGGTTCTGCTTATTTTATTATGATGGAATCATATTTGCTTTCATTTTACAGAAGTATGACAGCCCTGGGAAAAATACTGAGAATTCTAACAAAGTACCGATAATGCAATAGGAAAAAGAAGGAAATTAGTATTTCAACTCCCTTTTGTTCTGACTCTCATGTTTTTGACATAGTTTTCTGCAAATTGGTATCAATGATGCTGCAGGGCAGAACCACCTCACTTTCTACCGCATATTTAGTTATTAGTCTTCCCTCTTAGTTTGCAGGGATAAGGCATAATGTTGACATTGGCTTTCTTGTTTTGAACTTAAATCTTCCAGGGAAGAAAAAAAACATAATCTCTTTTCCCTCCTTCTGTGATTAATTTCTGGAATGTTATATGTGAGGGAAGCTGAGTGATGCTGTGCCCACCAAGCTGTGGTGGACATCTGCTTCAAAGAAGTTAGTGACTTTGCAACCAGCCCTCTGTGGGTGTCACTTGTGTGCAGCGGTGCAGAGGGAAAATATGGAGAGGATGAAAAGAAAACCATTAATGCAGTTTGTGTTTCAGATTCCATGCCAATTTAATATTGTGTATTAATGATGCATTTTGGCAATAAAACCATTTAATAATCATTAAACAGAAATTGCCATTCCCCATTAAGTGCAGACTGTGTTATAACACATTTGCTCATTTCTCATTAAATTCAACATAAATTAAATAACAGATTTGGTGTGTATAACTAAGGAGAAAAACCCCTTTAATTTATTTTCCAAAGAAAATAAACATCTTTCAGGAAAATTGTCCAAACCTTCGGGTTATAATTAGAGAACAAAACAGAAAGCTTCTTTTTTTTATGTTTAAAATTAACATCCAAAGAAAATGAAGATTGTTCAAATGTGGTGTCTTTTGAAAGAATGGTTGTTAAATGCAAGATTCAAATTTGCAACCTACAAATTTATTTAACTCTCAGTCATTGAAAACACTTCAAGAGAATTAAAGGTGGAGATTCTCAGTAGTGAAGGGAAAAGGAGAGAAGGGGATAATGGTTCTAGTTCCTCCTTACCCCCATTTCCCAGGCATAGTTTTGAGATGCTATCTGAATAGGTGGAATTCGTTTGGAGGTTCACCTCTTATTTATCTATACGGATCTGGGACGGTCAAAAGACTTCTAAACTGGGAATGTTACACTCATTTTCACCCCAGTAGATGTTAAAACATTTCAAGTGGTATTTGATAGTTATTGTTGTAACATGTGCTTGATTACAGGAAAACTTAACAGAGGCCCCTAAGAAGGAAAAAAAGTACAAAGGAAGACATCTGCATTTTTGTCTATAGAAGTGTGGTTCTAGACAGAGTTCATGTGTACAGAAAAACTGTTAAAAATCTTTGCTTCTGTCTTGTGAGATTTTGAGTGGTTTTAACACTATTTCTTATATTTCTAGTTGGCCCTTGAACAATAATTGGTTCGAACTATGTGGACGCAGTTACATAAGACTTTTTTCAATAAGAGTCACACCCAGTGTGCCTGCTTACCTGCCTCCCTCTCTTCCACCTCTGAAACAAAAAGAGCAACCCTTCTTCCTCCTCCATCTCAGTCTACTCTAGGTGAAGATGATGAGGATGAAGACCTTTACCACAATCCACTTACAGTTAATGAATAGTAATATATTTTCTGTTCTGTATGGTTTTCTTAATGACATTTTATTTTCTCTTGCTTACTTTTTTTGTAAGAATACAGAATCACATAAACATACCATACAAAATATGTGTTAATTGGCTTTATGTTACTCATAAGGCTTCCAGTCAATGGTAGGCTCTTAGTAGTTAAGTTTGGGGGGAGTAAAAAGTTATACATAGACTTTCAAGTGCATTGGGATGTCAGAGCCCTTAACTCCCGTGTTGTTCAAGAGCCACATGTACATATTTAACATTCTTCTTTTTATTTGTCATTATTGTTGATTTTTCTATGTGAGTGTTTTTCAATTGGAAATATATGTTCAAAAATTATTATAGTTGAAATGATTATATGAAATACAGAGATAAAGACAAATGAAAAACAATGATTAAATTTAATAGTATGAATCATACTGAATATTTGTTAAATAAAAAATTTAGTTAGAATTGTGACTGGGCGCGGTGGCTCATGCCTGTAATCTGAGCACTTTGGGAGGCCGAGGTGGGCTGATCATTTGGGATCAGGATTTCGAGACCAGCCTGACCAACATGGTGAAACCCCATCTATACTAAAATACAAAACTTATCCAGGTGTGGTGGCAGGCGCCTGTAATTCCAGCTACTCGGGAGGCTGAGGCAGGAGAATTGCTTGAACCCAGAAGGCAGAGGTTGCAGTGAGCCAAGATCGCTCCAGTGCACTGTGGCCTATGTGACAGAGTGAGACTCCATCTCAATTAAAAAAAAAAAAGTATCTGAAACAGCTCTCACTCAGTTTAGAAGTTTATTTTGCCAAGGTTAAGGGCATGCCCAGAAGAAATAAACCTGAAATCACAGAAACAGTCTGTGGTCTGTGCCTTTCTCCATAGATGACCTTGAGTGCTTCAAGATGTAAAAGGGAAAAATGGGCTGAAGGAGAAATAAGGTGGGTGTGGTAATTCACATGTTGTCAGGGAAAAGGAGCAGGTAGGGCAATATCCCATTATATATTCATCTTGTGCTCAGTAAATTGGCACTTTACATAAGATAAGGTGAGCACAGAGTAGCTACCTATGGAGACATTTAACCTTTTATCTGTAGCTATCTGCTTAGGAACAAAAGGAAAGGCAGTTTCTTTTATGACTCAGTTTTCAGCTTTATTTATTTATTTATTGGCGTAGTGAATTGGAATCCTGAGTTTTTGTTTTTCTTTCACAGAATGGATCGATAATATTATAGAGCCTTCTTTACATTTAGTGGGAAATGATCGTAGCAGCTATCTAATAATTAAGCAGATGAAGAGTTTTTTTTTGATGAATTGATCAACTGAAAGTTAGCTTAAATAAAAAATAGTGTTTTATTTCTAAAGCATGTCTGTGCAAAGTTGAAACATAATATCAGGTAGAAAATGTAACTCTTTAATAAATGCCATATACATAATTTTAAGTATTCGTTGCTCAAAATAATCTTGTGACGCCAACCTTGAAGTAAGGAAATGTTACAATACTTTGTAAATCATTCATGGCGTTGAACATATCTGCAGTTTTATGAACAGCATAGTTTAGCACCAGACCATGAAGAACTTCTGAGAACCACTTAATCCAAACCTTCACCTTTACTAAGAAAGGACAATACCAGAAGTCTTATGAAATCCTATCAACTTTTTCAAAATACTACAATGTGCTTTCAAATTTTCTTCGAAAATCCATTTCTTCAAGTCCTACTGTATTTGCCTGCCTCTGCCTTCCCCAGAGATTTCTCACTGCTTACCTCATCATAGGTTTTTCTAAATTCCTATTCAATTATTAAAATTAATGCCTGCCAAGGCATTAATAGTGACAATACTATTAGCCTTTCTTCTCCTGTCCTCCTTGCAAACTTATTAAGGTACATTGTTAAGTGAGATTTCCTGGTCTCTAGTGGTTCAATTCCCACCTACTAGAGCTTCTTCTTTGTCCTTGACTTTTCTTCCCTGGCAATCAGGCTCTGAAGCTGCTTCTCACTACCAGTCCTTTCACATACCTCAGCACTACCCTCCAAAATGTTTGTTGGCTTCTAGGAATTTTTCTGTCCTTCTCCTTTATATCAGTACTTGTATTGTTCCTAATACTAGGCTTTGCTTTGAAACATATGCAAAAGCTCTGACTAATGTCATAATATAAATATCTCAAAACCTATCCAAAAAGTAATCAGTAAACTAAACTCTCTCTTCCTATATTTGATCGGCTACCTTCATGGAAGCAAATTGTGGCTCCAGACAAACTCAGATACTCTTGCCTTTCATTCCATGAACCAGATGAGTAACCAGTCAAATCCTGACTTCCAAGAATTAAACCTTAGAATGAACCCTTTCTGGATCTTTCTCTTTACACACTGCTGAGAAAATCCTGAAACCTGGATAGGCTAGAAAGAGGAGATAACAGCACTAATAAGCTACTTCATACCAAACTTTAGATGCTTCACCTCCTGACCAGACACAGTGGCCATGCTGCACAGACTAAGGTCTGAAACCTTTTAATTCTGAAATGTAATGCTTATGTTGTGCTCACATGTAAAACACTTTGTTCTCATTAAATTGATTGGATATTAACCAAACTAAACTATAGCCAGGCTGTTCAGAGAAAGAGAGAGAGAGAGGGAGAGAGAGAAGATACAAACTAACAGCAGAAGGAATTAAAGAAGTGACATCACTATGAATTCTATAGATATTAAGGAAATATTAAAACCAATGTTATAATAATATATAAATAAATTCAACAATGTCAATAACAAAGGCACATTATTTAACAACCTCAAACTACTAAAGGTCATGGAACAAGAATAGATAACCAAAATAGCCTTATATCGACTAAAGAAATTGAATTTGCAGTTAAATTTTCCCATAAAGAAAATTCTGACCCTATATTCCTTCACTAGTGAATTCTATTAAACATTAAGGAATAAATAATACTAATTCTACACAAACTGTTTCATATAATTGAAGAGAAAGAAATAGTTCTCAACTTGTTCTATAGGTCAGCTTTCTCCTAATACCAAAAGGACAAAGACATTACAAGAAACATAAACTCACACAAAAACACAGACCTATATTCTCATAAACTCATATCCATTATAAACATAGGTACAAAAATTTTAATCAGCAAGTCAGATGAAATGATATTTTTAAAAGTATAATATGTTATGAGCAAGTGAATTTATGCAGACTTGCATGGTTCTTTTTTTTTTTTTTTTGAGACAGAGTCTCACTCTGTCACCCAGGCTGGAGTGCAGTGGTGCGATCTCGACTCACTGCAACCTCTGCCTCCCAGGTTCAAGCGATTCTCCTGCCCCAGCCTCCTGAGTAGCTGGGACTACAGGTGCATGACACTATACTTGGCTAATTTTTTGTATTTTTTAGTAGAGATGGGGTTTCACCATGTTAGCCAGGATGGTCTTGATCTCCTGACATCTTGATCCACCTGCCCTAGCCTCCCAAAGTGCTGGGATTACAGGCATGACCCACCATCCCCAACCTGGTTCTTTTAAACATTTGAAAATCAGCTATTGAAACCTATCATAATTGCAAACTGAAAAAGAAAAATTGTATGATTATCTCAATGGATATAGGAAAAGCATTTGGCAAAAATCTAATATTTGTTCCTGATAAAACTATCAGAAAAAAAGAAACTGAAAAAGACTTCCTCAAAATTTATAAATGGCATCTATGAAAAAATTACAACTAATGTTATATTTCATTGTAAAATACTGACTAATTATTCCCATACAATCAGGAAACAGACAAGAATGACTACGCTCACCACTTTTCCTTAATATTGTACTGGAGGTTCTAGCCAGTGTAATATGACAAGAAAATAAAATCAAAGGCATACAAATGGGAAAATAAGTTAAACTGTGTTTATTAGCAAATAACCTAGTCATCCATATGAACAATCTGATGAAATCTAAAACAAATCTACTAAAACTAATAATGGAGTTTAGAAAGTCTTCAGTGTAAAATATTGATTTGAAACATATCAATTGTATTACTATCTGCTGGCAATAAAAATAGAAAAATAAAAATTAAAAAATGTAATTTACAATGGCATCACAAACTGTTAAATACTTAAATAAATCTGACCTAAAATATGCAATGCTTGAACACTGAATAAACACACAACATTGATGAGAGAAATTAAAGAAAACATAAGTAAACGGTGGGACATATTTTGCTCATAGGTAAGAATATTTACTATTGTTAGGATAACACTTATCCCAAAATAGATCTGTAGATTCCACATAATTCCAATAAAAATCCTATCAGTTTTATTTTTGTAGAAGTTAGCAAGTTTATTGTAAAAATGCATATGGAAATGCAAAAAAACAAGAATGATCAAAATAACTTTGAAGGGAAAAAAAGTAGGAATACTAACATTACTTGAGTTCAAAATATAAAGCTGAAGTATTTAATAGGATTCAGTATGATACTTGCATAAAGATTGACAAACAGTTTAATGGGTCAGAACATGAGTTCAGAAATGGACAATAAATTTTTTTAAAACTCAATATCATCCCTATTTCCTTATAAAATGAACTCATGTCTACACGAATACAAAAATTTTAACACAAATTGGATCTTATAATGAAGTGTAAAATATAGAACTATAAGATATCTAAAAAAGGCCAGATCTGGTGGCTCATGCCTGTAATACCAGCACTTTGGGAGGCCAAGGCTGGGGAAACACCTGAGATCAAGTTCAAGACCAGCCTGGCCAACATGGTGAAACCCTGTCTCTACTAAAACTACAAAAATTAGATGGACGTGGTGGCAGGCACCTGCAGTCTAAGCTACTCAAGAGGCTGAGGCAGGAGAATCACTTGAACATGATTCAAGTGGAATCATGTTCCACTTGGGAGGTGGAAGTTTCAGTGAGTTGAGATTGTGTCACTGCACTCCAGCCTGGGCAACAGAGCAAGACTCCATCTCAAAAAAAAAATAGTAATAAATAAAATAATAAAATAAAATAACTAAAAGAAAACAAAAAAATCTTTGTGACTGTATTAGTTCATTCTCACACTGCTATAAGGAACTACTTGAGACTTGGTAATTTATGAAGAAAAGAGGCTTAATTAACTCACAGTTCTGCAGGCTTAACAGGAAGCATGTCTGGGAGGCCTCAGGAATCTTACAACCATGGCAGAAGGTGAAGAGGAAGCAAGCACCTTCTCCACATGGCAGCAGGAGAGAGAGGGTGAGAGAATGGGGGAAGTGCTACACACTTTCAACTGATGAGATCTTGTGGAAATTCTATCAGAAGAACAGCAAGGGGGAAGTCCACCCCCATGATTCAATCACCTCCCAACAGCTCCCTCTGTCAACACTGGGAATTACAATTGGACGTGAAATTTGGGTGGGGAAACAGAGCCAAATCATATCGGTGACTTCGGGTCTTATATGTTGCAAAAATAATGAAATAAAAAATTGATAAATTTAAATTTATCAACATTAAAATATTTAGTGCTTCAAAGGACACTGTTAGGACAATAAAAAGAAAAACTGCAATGCCGAGACCAGCTCGGTTGGGACACCCTAACCCAGCGGTGCTAGAGGAATTAAAGACACACACACAGAATTATAGAGGTGTGAAGTGGGAAATCAGGGGTCTCACATGAGAGCCCTGAACAGAGATTTATCCACGTATTTATTAACAGCAAGCCAGTCACTAGCATTGTTTCTATAGATATTAGATTAACTAAAAGTATCCCTTATGGGAAACGAAGGGATGGGCCAAAGTAAAGGGATGGGTTGGGCTAGTTATCTGCAGGAGGATCATGTCCTTAAGGCACAGATTGTTCATGTTATTGTTTGTGGTTTAAGAACGCCTTTAAGCGGTTTTCCACCCTGGGTGGGCCAGGTGTTCCTTGCCCTCATTCAGGTAAACACACAACCTTCCAGTGTGGGCGTTATGGCCATCACGAACATGTCACAGTGCTGCAGAGATTTTGTTTATGGCCAGTTTTGGGGCCAGTTTATGGCCAGATTTTGGGGGGCCTGTTCCCAATACTACAAACTTGTAGGAAAAAAAATTATAAATGACTTATTAGAAGATACAGAGAAAATATAAAGAATCCCTAAACTCAATAAGAAAACAACCAAAATAAAAATAAAAAAGAATTTGAACAGACACTTTACTAAAGAAGATATATGAATAAAATATAAGCATGCAAAAATAATCAGTATCATTAGTCATTACAGGAATACAAACTGGAACCACAATAAGAGATTACTACATACTTATTAGATGGCTAAAATTAAAGACTGTCCATACAAATTGTTTGTAAGAATGCGGAGGATCTGAAATTCTCATTCATTGCTGATAAGATTAGAAAATGGTGCAATCATTTAAAAAAAAAAACAGTTTGGCAGCTTTTAAAAATATATGGAAAAAAAAAGAAATACCTACTATTTGATCCAGCTATTGATTTGTAGGTATTTACGCAAGTGAATATACAGCCTATAGTCATACAAAGATTTACACATAAATGTTCATAACAGCTTTATTGTAATAGCCCAAAACTGTAAATGATCCAATTCCCTATTAGCAGGTGAACTGATAAACAAATAGTAGTATGTCCATACAGTGGAATCTTATTCAGCAATAACAAAATGAACCACTTACACAAACAACAATGTAGATAAATCTAAAAATAACCATACTAAATTAAAGAAGCCAGACAATAATCTTTATATATTACATGATTCCATTTATCTAAAATTTGAGAAAATGTAAATCAATTAATAGAGACAGCAAGCAGATCAGAGTGATTCCCTGTGGAGGGCTGTGATGAAGTTGGAGGGAGATATACATAGATGGAGGGTGGAATTACACAGAAGGAGGGAGGGATTGCATAAAAGCAGGAAGAATCTTCTGGTGGGGGGTGATGAATATGTTCACTACACTAATTGTAATGATGGTTCTTCAGGTGTACGGATCTGTCAAAACTTCTCAAGTTTTAACTTTAAGTATGTGTAATTGATATACATCAGTTATACTTCAGTTAACAATGAAAATAAAAATATTAAACCTTTTAATTCTAAAAAATTACATTCATATGTTGGGCTCACATATAAAACCAGTTTGATCTTATAAAAATAACTGGACATTATCCTGTAGCTTTTACTCTGAAGGAGTATTTCCTTATGTTCTTGTCTAATTTAAAATAAATTTCTTTCAGTCTTACTGAGGTAGAGATAAATAAAACAGCAAATTAACTCCTCTGTCTAAAAACACCCATTACTGTTTTCTTCTAAACAATTTACTTTTCATTAGTAATCAGATCCCATTTTGACAATAGTAATTTTCATTCCTTTTCTCTAAGCCATAGTTTCCTTGTTCATTCAAGGGTACATTAGTTGCTAGAAGATCTTGTCTAAATCCTGGAGGAAAATAGCTGACATATTCTAATTCAGTGATTCTCACTGGAGTCCGAGAATCTGGGCTAAGCAGAATTTATATGTGTCACTTGGAGAAGTTTGTTAATATTATCAGTACTTGATCCACACCTTTGTAAATCCTAAATCCTATCAGGAGTGAACAATCTTTATTTCTTAAAAGCTTTCCTGTGTTGATATGTAATGCATGGCCAGTCTTGGGAACCACTGGATGTTTCTGAACAGTAGGACTTCCTAAGAAGCAGTAAGAAGTAGAAAAATTCTGATAAGTGGATTTGCATCAATTTATAAGATCAAGGAAATATGTATACATTTCTTCAAAGGAGAGACTCGACTGTGATTAACAATTTAGATCAGTTAACTTCTCAAAGAAAGTAAAAAGACTTGTTTCCTTAACTACAGAAGGAAAAGGGGAAAATGGGCACTTGCCAAAGAGTCCAGGCAAGTGTAAAATGAAGTGGAGAAGAGTAAATGTTTCTTTAGTTTATATCCTGATAGAAGCATATAAAATATAATAATATGTTCAGACTATAATTATAGAAATTCTGACTGATATCACAATTTTACCCCTTGCCATTCGTTACTCCCTAAAAATAAATAACAATCTGAAATAGCTACAAAATATTGGCAAAACATAGTTATGTCTTGTTTTGGCATGAATTATTTAGATGATTTCTGCAATGCTTTACTTAATTTAGCTTGAAACTAAGAATGGTTTCAATCTTAGGCTAAACATTGGGGAATTACTTTTACAGCCAAAGCTCACAGTCTTGTCTTGCATTCCAATAGCATTTCCCCTCCCAACTACCCACCCAAAACTCATTAGTTCCCAAATCATATTTTAGTGATCCTATCAAGGATCATTGTATCCAAAATCCCTTCTGGAGAATTCACTGGAGAATGATTAGAATTTAATGACAGAAAGGCTAACATCTCTTTCCTCAGAGAATTTCCACACTGCAATCAAGCAAGAAGGCCAGGGATTTCCATTTTGCTAATGTGTTTGACTAGATACGCTGAATATCTTTCTATTGTAAAGCACCTAAAATTGTGGATAAAACATTGAAAAACAAATATTACAAATGGACAGCTAAACTCTCAATAAAGTAAATAAAATATTTATGTTTCAGATTGATGATGAGATGGAAAATTAGAGCGATAAATTTAGGAGGTGATGCTGCAGCTTTACTCTCAGGGAAGAAAGAAATTTTAGTAGCTTGGTTCCAATGTTCACATTAGAACAGAAGATGAAGTAGAGAGTGCTGATAGTGAATTGGAACTGAGTTTTTCAGGTAAAGCAGAAAGTGCTAGATCTGCAAAAGTGCTAGACCTTCACTGGAATGACAGAATAAGAAAACATAATTTTCCTGCTGGCACAGTAAGACAACTTAAGCCAGTCGTGGTGGCTCATGCCTGTAATCCCAACACTTTGGAAGACTGAGGCAGGGGAATCACTTGAGGCCAGAAATTTGAGACCAGCCTGGGCAACATGTAGAGACCTTGTCCTTACAAAAAATACAATAATGAGCTAGGCATGGTGATGCATGCCTGTGGTCTCAGCTACCCAAAAGGCTAAGGTGGGAGAATGGCTTCAGCCTTGGAGGTTGAGGGTGTGTGAGGGAGATGTGAGGGTGTGGAGCCACTATTATGCCACTGCACTCCAGCCTGGGTGACAGAGCGACCTTGTCACCCAGGCTGAAGTGCAGTGGCACAATAATATTGTGATGTATATATATATACATGTAAGCTTTTTTATTGTGACTCGGTCTCTGGGTTAAGAGTAAAAAACATCCTCCTTAGAATTTGTAATCAGAAGATGTTGAGGTTTTATATCACATGCTCTGTGTCCATCTTCAATTCCTGCTACAGCTGTAGTAGAGACTTTCTATGCCTTTAGTGGAGTCCTCAACTCATGTAACTGTCCCACCCCCCAGCTTTTCTCTAAAGCCCATAACACATCTTGGACAATCCTCAATCAATGGAGGATGGGAGTTAGGAAAAACATTTCTCAACTCCTTTCCAAAGGAAGATTCTGAGGGATACTTCATATTGTTTCTGAGAACACCCCAGAAGGATTGAGCCCCATCTCCCTCCAGCGATGGTGACAGCTCAGTAGCATACTCTTTATTGGTATCATGTTCTTCACCAATATTCTATTTGTCACATATGTAAGTCCTATTAATTGTGGGATGGAATTAGATAGGAGTGTGAATACCAGGAGCCAATGTTTACTAGGAAAATATTGAATGTTGGTTACTACAGAGACTATGGTGGATTTGTATCATGCCAAATGAACTAAACTGGAATTGCATTCCCCAGAATTCCCCTCCAAGCATAGTTCTTTGGTATTAGTCCATTTTCACACTGATGATAAAGACATACCTGAGACTAGGCAATTTACAAAAGAAGGAAGTTTAACATGGACCTACAGTTCTATGTGGCTGGGGAAGCCTCACAATCATGGCAGAAGGAGCAAGTCATGTCTTACATGGATGGCTGCAGGCAAAGAAAGAGAGCACTTGTGCAGGGAAACTCCCCCTTGTAATACCATAAGATCTCATGAGACCCACCCAACACCATGGGAAAGACCTGCCCCCGTGATCCAGTTACTTTCCACCAGGTCCCTCACATAACACTCGGGAATTCAAGATAAGATTTGGGTGGGGACACAGCCAAACCATATCATCTTTGTTAGTGAGGGCCATGAGAGATATTTTGTATGAGAGTTGGAAGGATGAAATGAAACAGCATCTATATTCTTTTTATTTTCAGAAAGTCAGCACTGGGCACATGGCACTGTTGTAGCTCACACAGGTGTCATTTATCTGTGGGATCACATTGTTGGAGTAGGGCAGTAGCTGGGCCCTCAGAAATGCCACAGCTGCCAGACACCCACTTTCAATCACTCTGACTTTCAGTGAGGTATGGTTTAGCTCATAGCAGCTCCTCCTGCAGATTACCCCAACTTTAAAGTTGGACACATGGAAGCAGGGTTGCAACTCTGTCCTGATAGATTCGGGTTTATTCTTGCAGGTACCAGTTTGTCTTGCTTCCCTCATTTTACGTCCATTTTATCTTTCAGACTGTGTGCGCTGATGACTTTAGGCTCAGCACTAGACACAGAAACAATAGCTTCACAAAGACTTTTCAACAGTTTCCACAAATATATAAGGCAAATCCCTATTACAAATCCCTTATTATACACAAATCTGGTGGTACTGCTTCTCAGATCAGACTCTGACATAGAGACTATAAAATAAGTAGCTTTAAATCGAATGAAGCAGGAAAGAGGAAATCAATTACTATAAGAGATAAGGTGACATAAAAAGCAGATATATTTGAAAAGAGGCCAAATAGAAGTTATAAAATGAAAAATATATTAAATAAGAAAAGCCTTCTAATATATAGATTTATATATATATAATATATGTAAATCCTGAACAGGATATGGGTGGCTTTGACAAAATTCCACATAAACAGTAGTTCAAATAAGATAGATGTTTATTTCTCTTTCTTTCTTTTTTTTTTTTTTGAGACAGAGTCTCGCTCGTCACCCAGGCTGGAGTGCAGGGATGCATCTTGGCTCACTGCGAGCTCCGCCTTCCGGGTTCACGCCATTCTCCTGCCTCAGCCTCTGGAATAGCTGGGACTACAGGTGCCCGACACCACGCCCGGCTAATTTTTTGTACTTTTGTTAGAGACGGGGTTTCACCGTGTTAGCCAGGATGGTCTCGACCTCCTGACCTCATGATCCGTCTGCCTCTGCCTCCCAAAGTGCTGGGATTACAGGCGTGAGCCACCACGCCCGGCCTATTTCTCTTTCATAAATTGTAAGCATTTCAGGACTTCGATGATAGATAAGACATTTCCACACTGTCAACAAACCAGATCCTTTATTGTAACTTCCTCAATTAGCTTTTTAATCAGAGTCCAGCTTGGATGCTCCACATCTGCCATCATGTCTGCACCCCCACAGTGAAGGTGTTATTAGGTTGGTGCAAAAGTAATCGCGGTTTTTGCCACTGAGAGTAATGGCAAAAACAGTGATTACTTTTGCACCAACCTAATAGTTTAGGCTGCTGTCACAAACTACTATAGGCTGGTGGCTTAAACAACAAACAGTTGTTTCTCATAGTGCTGGAGGCTACGAAGTTCAAGATAAAGGTGCTGGCAGATTATGTGTCTGTTGAGGCTCACTTCTTGGTTTATAGACTACCAAGATCTTATTTTCATATGAGGGGATGAGAGCTAGCTACTCTATGGCCTCTTCTCATAAGAGCACTAATCCCATCCATGAGAGCACTAACAGTATTACTTCATTGACTCTGAAAGGTACCACCTCCAAACACTATCACATTGAGATTAGGGATTAGGGTTTCAACATATGAATTTAGGGGGCCACAAACATACATTCCATTGTAGTGGGAAAGAAGAATGGGACGGCCTACTCTTTTCCTTTTAAAACTGTGATCCAAATGTTGTACATCAATTTCACGTATATACCATTTATCTGACCCAAAGTAGCTGCAAAAAGTGCTGAAAAATGTTATATTTAGGTAAATGGACACATATTCAGCTAAAAATAGCATTACTACACGAAATATATGGATATTGAGAAAGCAAATAATAGACTCCGACACGATGATTAAAAAGCAGATAATTCTCAACAGGCAATTAACAGAGAGAAAGAGCTGAGGATTTTACAGATACTAAAAGCAAGTTTAAGAGATAAATAAGATAATAGATTTAAATGGGATAGATTCAATGAAAGAATAAGGGGGAATGAGATGGTAATGATGATTTTTTCAAAATCAATAGCATGAACCTAATATTTGAGAAGCACACTGGATCTGGTGCAAAATAAGATAAAATTACACACACACGCACAGACACACACACACACACACACAGTGCTAAAACCAAAACCAAACACCCAAGACATAAAGAAGATCTTCAGAATCAACATAAATAACCTATGAGGAAAACTACTAGCTTCTTTATAAAATCTACATTTCAATGCATTGCTGTGGTTGCAGGGAAATAAGTAAATCTCCAAGCACCCCTTAAATAAACAACCTAATAAACATGCAAAAAATCACCTGAATCCTGAGATAGAATCAAAGAACAGTGCGCTACCTGCAAGACACAAATGGGAAAGCTGGAGCTAGCCTGAGACAAGTGTTGAAATTAGCATTGTGTTCCAGAGACTAAGCTTGAAGGAGCTGATCCTGGTACCTGGCATTATGTCAGCAAGCCTGGTCCCAGGTCTTACTACATTAAATTCCTAGCAGAGATAATTTCAAATTCTACCCTGGAGAAAAAGTTGACCCTAGGATACCTAAAGATTAAGATTAAAGAAATCAAGCCATGGTGAGTGAGACAGCAGAAACAACAAATAGCAAACATCTAATTAAGACTCCCAATGGCT
This sequence comes from Gorilla gorilla gorilla, assembly GCF_029281585.2. Lineage (NCBI taxonomy): Eukaryota > Metazoa > Chordata > Mammalia > Primates > Hominidae > Gorilla > Gorilla gorilla. Next base: position 64,721,851 of record NC_073239.2, read on the forward strand.
TCAGATATAGAAATTATCAGAAATTGAATGTAAAATGACTATATATGAAATGTTTAAATAAATAATAGGTGAAATTACAAAATCAGTAAACACAAAAATGTTGTCAAGAATGAACAGACACAGAATTTTACTTCTGGCCATGCTGATTAATAGAGACAGGAGCTTTCCTAACATTATAAATATCTGGAAAACTTGGAAAATGTATGAGTCAAATTCTTTCAGATATAGGAGATTAGGCAATTTAGGATTATGGTCCAAGGGAAGTGGAAACAAAGTGAGCTCTATTAACTGCCTGGAATTACTTTCCAACCTGTGGTGCAGAGGGGGTCACTAGCATGATCTCACTGAGTTGAGTAAACAGAGATCAGAGTTAGGGAAGTCTGACTTACTTGGAATATTGAACGTGTAGGACACATTAACAATGAGAAGGAAAGTAGGTGAAGGAGGAGCTCCAGGAATATGCACAGGGGTCTCCTTGAGAATGTTCTATGTACTAAGTTGTACATGCATGGGAAAAGTCAAAGGGCTGGGAGCTTTAAGCTGAAGGACACCCAGAGCTCAGGTAGGGCGGAGAAATGTTTACTTCTGAACCAACCAGAATAGATTGAACATCTACAACATTCAGTGGAAACATGAGAAGGTTCAGGCCTTAGTATAAGTGCTAAAGTAGTCCCGAGGTAAAGAATTCTCTAAGTCCAGCCTAAAAAGCTTAAAAGCAAACCTCTAAAGAATCACACTGATCCACAATTACATACTTACTTAGCCAAATGAAATTGACATTTGTAAAAGGATGGCAACAAAATCCAAACACTCAATAATATAGCTCTCATAGTTTGGGGCCAAATTTAAAATTACTGTATATGAGAAGAAGCAGGAAAATGTGAGCCATGACCATGAGAAGAATCAGTGAAGAGAAACAGAAACTGAAAGAATTGGTGGATTTATATGAGTAGGGCTTCACAAAAGCTGTTTTAAATGTGTTCAAAAATTTTAAAAGAAACATGAATAAAAATAGATATGGAAGGTATAAAAATGAAGCAAATGCAAAATTTAGAATTAAGAAGTAAAATACATAAAATAAAAAAGTCCTGATTTTTAATAGTAGCCAGACACTGAAGAAGAAAATGTCAATGAACTCACACATATGATATAAAACTATCCAAACTGAAACACAAAGAAAAATAATAAAAAGCCACTGAACAGAGTCTCAGTGATGTGTGAAGCAATTTCAGGTGGCACAAACATTACATGATTGATGATATAAAAACGAAGATTTAAAAATATTTGCAAAAATAATTACCACAAATTTGTCCCATTTTGAATTAAACTATAGACAACTAAGTTTTCAAAACTTAACACACCTTTGCCCTCATATAAAGAAAAAGATAATCACAGTGAGGCACATTATAACCAAATTGTTGAAAAAATCAGTGATAAAAGAGAACATCTTAAAAATAGCTAAAGAAAAATTACACATTACTTACTCAGGAACCAAAATAAGAATATTGGCACATTTCTCATCCGAAATATTACAATCCAGAAAACAATGAAAGTATATGGTTTATATTTATGTGGGTAAATTCATTGTTTCTCCTCATTTAAAAATATTTAGAAATTGTTAAAAGCAAACAGATTATAACAAGTGGAAATAAAGGGAATGTCAACAATAACAATTGTAACAATAAAAGGATGAGGAGGCGGGGCGCGGTGGCTCACGCCTGTAATCCCAGCACTTTGGGAGGCCCAGGCGGGTGGATCACGAGGTCAGGAGATCAAGACCATCCTGGCTAGCATGGTGAAACCCCATCTCTACTAAAAATACAAAAAACTAGCTGGGCGTGGTGGTGGGCGCCTGTATCCCAGATACCCGGGAGGCTGAGGCAGGAGATTGGCATGAACCCGGGAGGCGGAGCTGGCAGGAAAAAAAAAAAAAAAAGGATGAGAGGTAGGAAGTAGAAGCATAAAATTGTAAGATTCTTATGTTGTAAGTAAATATATGATATTAGTGTGCTATTATTCAAATACATAATATGGTAAGTTTGTAAACATGAGAAGAACTACAATTCACCCTTGAACAACTCGACCCCCATGCAGTCGAAAAATCCACGTATAACTTTTGACTCCCAAAAAACTTAACTGCTATTAGCCTTCTTTAGACCAGAAGCCTTATCAAAAACATAAACAACTGACACATATTTTGTATGTTACATGTATTATATTCTGTGTTATTAACATAAATTAAGCTAAAGAAAAGAATATGTTATTAGGAAAATCCTAAGGAAGAGCAAATACGTTTACAATTTATTAAGCAGAAGTGGCTCATCATAAAAGCCTTCATCCTTACCTTATCAGCTTCACCTTGAGTAGGCTGAGGAGGAGGAGGAGGAGGAAGGGAGGTGTTGTTCTTGCTGTTTTGGGGTGGCAGAGGTGGAACAGTTGGAGGAGGTAGAAGGAGAAGAAGGAGAGAGGCTGATGCACTCAGTGTAACTTTTATTGAAAAATATCCATAGACAATTGGACATGCACAATTCAAACTTGTGTTGTTCAATGGTCAACTGTGCTACAAAATCAAAAAGTGGGGCATAGTTACTAAGCCAATAGTAGAAACAAAAAGAATTACTTAAAACCACAATATCAGTTCAAAACAAGGCAGGAAAAGTGAAAAAATCCTAAGTAAACAGTAATATATAACATGTTAATAGATTGAAAAATTCAATATTGTTAAGATAATTTTCTTGCATTAAGCTGCAGAACAAGCAAAATCCCAATTAAAATCTCAGCAGGACTTTTGTAGAAATTGGCAAGCTGATTATAAAATTTCCATGTAATACAAACAATTTTAAATAGCAAGAGTGATTTTAAAAATTAAGGGCAACGTTGAAGAACTTACACTACTAGATTTCAGGACTTATCATACACTGCAGTAATAGATGGAGTGGGGTATTGGCATAAGGACACATATTTAGATTAAAAGAATAACATAATCTGGAGATGTTTACAAGCGTATATAGTCAGTTTTTTTTAATCAAATTTGCCAGTGTAATTTAATAGGAAAAGAATGGTGCTGGAACAATAGAATATCAACGTACAATCACTGACAGCGATTATAACCGTAAAATTTAGGTGTTTTGTGGTTGAGGGCATGATGGAACATCTACAAAATAAAGGACAAAATATTTCTTACTGCACTGCAATAAGATGGAAGTACAACATTTGGTAGTCCTTTTTGGATACAGGAGGCAGCATAGTTCACATCTGAGGATGCTGTACCAGACCATGTATTAGGTAATACAAATGTTTGCATTCATTAGTGCACACTAACTATGGTAGAAGTGCTGAAGCACTAAAAAACTTAGTTGACAATGATTTGTCCAGTTGATAGCAACCCATGTTTGTCGGGGTTCTCTAGAGGGACAGAACTAATAGGATAGTGTCTATATGAAGGGGAATTTATTAGGAGAAATGACTCACAGGATCACAAGGTGAAGTCCCACCATTGGTTGTCTTCAAGCTGAGGAGCCAGGAAGCCAGTCCGAGTCCCAAAACCTCAAAAGTAGGGAAGCTGATAGTGCAGCCTTCAGTCTGTGGTGGAAGGCCCAAGAGCCCCTGGCAAATCACTGGTGTGAGTTCAAGAGTCCAAAAGCTGAAGAACTTGGAGTCTGATGTTCAAGGGCAGGAAGCATCCAGCATGGAAGAAAGATGGAGGCCAGAAGGCTTAGCCAGTCTGGTCTTTCCACGTTTTTCTGTCTGCTTTTATTCTGGCCATGCTGGCAGCTGATTAGATTGTCCCCACCTGGATTGAGTGTGGATCTGGCTTTCTCAGTCCATGGACTCAAATGTTAATCTCCTTTGGCAATACCCTCACAGACACACCTAGGAACAATGCTTTGCATCCTTCAATCCAATCAAGTTGACACTCAATATTAACCATCACACAACCCAAGTGTGAGCATGAGGTGCATGTAGACATGGTAACCATGGTGATGTAAGGAAGACTATGCATAAATTCAGTAGCATGGGTTCCCTGTCTCCAACACGAATTTATCTCCTGTTACTGCATGATGTCCATACATACAAGACAATCACTGAGTCCCCCTAATAGCACCATTCTGCGTGGAGACCAATTAGTTGCTGGGTGGTGCGTAGTGGAACAATGGCATGTTAAGTTAAAGATTTCAATGGGATGCCTAGCTCAGACAAGAGACCATACAAAGATGGGATGTCACTTTTTAGGATGTGTATTCTAAATCAACGACCATAATATGATTTTCTCCGAGTAGGTAAAATACATGAGTCTAAAATCAGGGACTTAAAATATAAATAACTTACTTAACGTCATCACCAGTTTCTCATTTACAGAGTTTGCGCTTTCCCGACCCACAAGTTTGGACTGTATGATGGAGAAGTTCTGGTCGACAAAGGTAGAATACATCGACTCTGGGACACTGCAAAAATTTCAATGAACTTAAGTTATGGCTTCTTCCAGTGTACTTCAGGGGACTTTTCCCAAGCCACTTGAAGAGAAGTCACTATCCTGATAGGGATAATTGATCTGAACTTCGGAAAAAGGTAGAGCTCTTGTAGAACGTAAAGCAGGAGGAATATTTTTAACAGTAACTAATCCTAATCCACTTTGGTGTCTTTTGATATTCTCTTGTACAACTTCGAGAATCAATGTAATAATACAGCAGCCAGGACCTGAGAAGGCATAGCGACTGTGACTATAGAACTGTCACAGATGAAGGTCTGAGTCTTCCAAAGTTAGGCCACCTGACCAGCAGAGGTGCTGTTTAAGGGCGAAGAGGGTGAAAATGCGTAACTAAGAAGTATCTTAGCTCAGGCCTCTGTAAAAAATACAGTGGGTGGGTTGGACAACAAAACTTTATTTCTCACAGTTCTGGAGGATGGAAAGATCAAGGTTGAGGTGCTGGCAGTCAGTTCCTAGTGAGGGCCCTCTTCCTGGTTATCAGATAGCTGCCTTCTTGCTGTGTCCTCCCATGGTGGGGAGAGAGTGAGAGCTTTGGTCTTTCACCTCTTATAAGGAGAGCAATTCCACCATGGGGCCCCCACCTCTATGATCTTATCTAAACTTAACTATGCCCCAAAGGCTCGTCCTCTAAATGCCATCACAGGGGAAGTTAGGGGTTCAACATATGAATTTTGAGGGATATGACATTCAGTTTACAACAAGGATGGTAATGTTGAATATCAGTTACAGCCCAAGATCTACTGCAGAGTTGGAAGCTGTGTGGTTTCTTCATTTAATAAGTCTCCACTAGAGAAAGAAAAAAATACACACATACCAGAATCATGGAGAAGCTGCTCCCAACATGTATGTACACATGGATTCGAGCAGCATGGATTAACTGAAGTGGACACTGTGCTTCACTACCCATTTCCTAAGCTGCTTATTATATAAACTGTTGGAGTGCTGCTGCCTAATAGAACTGCCTTCCTGGAAGTCCTTCATCTTTTCATCTTTTACTGAAGCATCTCACATCCAATACTGGTGGATACAGGAGTAAAAAGTTCTGGTCCGGTTGCAATAAATCAGAGAAATGCTAAAAAGTTATCCCAGTTCCAGAACTCTAAAAGAAGCTTTTGTTGTGAATGAATCAAAATCCAACTTTTTTTTTTTTTTTTTGAGACGGAGTCTCATCTTGTAGCCCAGGCTGTAGTGCAGTGGCATGATCTCGGCTCACTGCGACCTTCACCTCCGGGGTTCAAGTGATTCTCGTGCCTGAGCCTCCTGAGTAGTTGGGACTACAGGTGTGCACCAGCACACCCAGATAATTTTTGTATATTTAGTAGAGACAGCGTTTCGCCATGTTGGCCAGGGTGGTCTTGATCAAAGTCAAACTTCTTTGTCTTTCAATTCTGCTTCCTTTCCTTTCCTTCCTGGTGTTAATTCCAAGAACACTACCCAATCAACCTACTGTGCTATGTTTTACCTATAGTCTGCTTCCCAGGGAGCATAACTTGCAACATTAAAAACTCGAGAACAAACATGTAAAAGTGAAAAATCAACAAAGCAACGAATTCTTTGAAAGGATGAATCACAGTAATAAACTCCTAGGAAGACTGATCAACAAACACAGAAAGCACAAATTTAAAATATGCAGAATAAAAGAGGATATCACTATAGACCCTAAAGATGTTAAAATATAACAAGAGGATATTATAAACAATATTATCCCAATAAAATTTTCAACTTATATAATAAGAATATATTTCTTGAAGAACACAATTTACCAAAACAGACATTAGAATAAATAGAACCGTGAAAAACTTTGCTAAAAATTTTGAAAAGAGAAAAATAATTAACAAATACATAGATAAATATAACTTACCAAAATTTATAAAGAATGGCTTTAAGTAATCATAAAATAATTGAAAGAACACACCAGGCTCAATTCTTGTATGGTGAAGTCTGCCAAAATTAAAAAAAAATTAAATTCTATGGACAAATTCAGAGGATAAAAAATAAATATAGGTCAGAAACTCAGATCTACAAACAGAAAGGAAGGAATTTTTAAAAAGTGAAGCTAAAAGAAAGACTTATTTTTCTTATTCTTAAGTGATCTAAGAAATAATGATTAGTTCAAAATATTAATCGCAATAATGTACTTTATTATGTATGTGTATATGTGCATGTGTGCACATATATATAAGTGAAATGAATGACAGTGATGATAAAAGAGATGAGAGAGAGGAATTGGGATATTTAAAAATTATTATTATAAGGTACTTGCACTAACCATGAAGTAGTATAGTGTTATTTCGAAGTGGACTTGTAAATGTATATTTCAAACTCTAGGGCAACCTCCAAAAAACACGAATAAAAGAAGTATAACTAATGCTAAGAAAGGAGAGAAATGGAATTATATAAAATGTTCAGTTAAAACCACAGAAGTCAGTAAAAAAGTGGAAGACATTAGACTAAAAATAAAGGGAGAGAGAAAGACATGCTATGATCTCACTAATAAAAAAGCAGGAATAGCTATATTAATTTTAGACTGAGCAGACTTCAGAGCAAACAGAGGTATGAGAAGTAAATTAGTACAATCATTATGGAAAACAGTATGACTAGTCTGTTAAAAAAAAAAAACCTAGGCCGGGCGCGGTGGCTCACGCCTGTAATCCCAGCACTTTGGGTGGCCGAGGTGGGCGGATCACGAGGTCACGAGATTGAGACCATCCTGGCTAACACGGTGAAACCCCTCTCTACTAAAAATACAAAACAATTAGCCAGGCGTGGTGGTGGGCACCTGTAGTCCCAGCTACTCGGGAGGCTGAGGCAGGAGAACGGCGTGAACCCAGGAGGCAGAGCTTGCAGTGAGCGGAGATCACGCCACTGCACTCCAGCCTGGGCGACAGAGCCAGACTCCGTCTCGAAAAAAAAAAACCCAAAAATGTAACTAGCATATGATTCAGCAATCTCACTTATGAATGTATATCCAAAAGAAATGAAGTCAGTATGTCAAAGGGTTATCTGCGCTTTCATGTTTATTGCAACATTATTTGCTAAGACATAGATTCAACCTCAATGTCCACCAATGGATGAATGGATAAAGAAAGTGTGGTACATATACACAATGGAATACTATTCAGCCTTATAAAAAGAAAAAATATCTGAAACAACATAGATGAGATTGAAGGAAGTTATGATAAATGAAATAAGCCAGACACAGAAAGACAAATAAGGCATGATCTCACTTATACTTGGAATCTAAAATAGCTGAAATCATGGAAGTAGAGACTAAAATAATAGGTACCAGAGGCTGGGTGGGTGACGGGGATAGAGAAAATGGGAAGATTTTAGGCAAAAGGTACAATGTTTCAGCTAGGAGGAATGTGTTGATATTTATTGCACAGCAGTGTGACTATGGTCAATAATGTATTTTGTATTTTGAAATAACTAAGAGAGTACATTTCAAATGTCTCACCAGAAAAATGATGGATAAAGTAGGTGATGCGTATATTAATTAGCTTGATTTAATTATTTCACATGGTACACACATATCAAAATATCACATTGTACCCTATAAACGTACAATTATGATTTGTCAGTTAAAAATAATATTAACTTAAAAGGAGGAGAATTGCATAATGGTAAAGGGGTTCATTCTTTCAGAAGTCATAACAACCTGTAATGCATATGTGCCTAAAAACAAAGTATCAAAGTATGGGAGGCAAAAACTGATGGAACTGCTAGGTGCAATTGATGAATCCACTGTTTTAGTTGAAGACCTCATCCTTCTATCACAAATGGACACATCCAACAAGCAGAAAATAAATTTAAGGACACAGTTGAACTCAATAGCATCATCAATCAACTGAATATAATTGACATCTATAGACCTACTTTATCCAACAACAGCAGAATACATTTCTTCTCAAGCTCACATGGTACCTTAACTAAGATAGAACACATGCTGGGCCATAAAACACACCTTAAGAAAAATTTTAAAAAAGAATGATGAATTGTCTGCTCTCAAGCCACAATGTAATTAAACTAGAAAACAATAACAGACAGATAACTGGAAAAATCTCAAAATAACACATTTCAAGATAACATATAAATAAAAAAATTAAGAAAAACAAAAAAAGGGAATAAATGAAAATGAAAACACTATAACATTTGTGAGATATAGTAAAATCAGGCCTTAGAATTTATAGCATTGAATACATATTTTAGAAAAGTGAGGTGGCTCACACCTGTAATGCCAGCACTTTGGGAGGCCGAGGCAGGCAGATCTCTTGAGGTCAGGAGTTCCAGACCAGCCTGGTCAACATGGTGAAACCTCGTCTCTACTAAAAATAGAAAAACTAGCTGGGCGTGGTGGCACGTGTCTGTAATCCCAGCTACCCAGGAGGCTAAGGCAGGAGAATCGCTTGAACCCAGGAGTCAGAGATTGCAGTGAGTCGAGATCGCACCACTGCACTCCAGCCTAGGCGACAGAGCAAGACTCCATCAAAAAAGAAGAAGAAGAAGAAGAAGAAAAAGAAGAAGAAGAAGAAGGATGTAGAATCAATAATTTAAGCTTCTACCATTGGAAATGAGTAAAAGAAGATAAAATTTAATTCAAAATAAGCAGAAGAAAAGAAATAATGAAAACTAGAGCAAAAAATCAATAAATTTGAAAGCAAGATATCAATGAATTTGAAAGTAAGATATCAATAAATAAAATCAATGTAACCAGAAGCTGATTTTTTGCAAGGTAAATAAAATAGATAAAATAGATAAACCTCTACCAGGCCAACTAAAAAAAAAAAGGACAAAGGACACAAATTTTTAATATCAGAGATGGAAGAGGGAATATCACTACAACTCCACTGACAACAAAAAGATAGTAAAGGCATACTATGAACAACTGCATGCCCATAAATTTGATAACCTAGATGAAATGCGTCAATTTCTTAAGTAACAAAATCTGCCAAAACTCACACAAAAAGGAATACAAAATCCAAATAGCCCTATATCTATGAAAGAAATGGACTCAATAATTAATAACCTTCCACAACAGATAGCATCAGGCCCAAAGATGTTCACTGGTGAATTCTAACAAAGACTGAAGGAAGAAATTATACCAATTCTCTACTATTTATTTCAGAAAATAGAAGTAGAAGGAGTACTTCTCAACTCTTTCTATGAGGCCAACATCATCCTGATATCAAAACCAGACAGACTTTATAAGAAAAGAAAACTACAGATTAATATCTCTTATGAGTATAGATGCAAAAAAAAAAAAACTTCAACAAAGTATTTGCAAATTTAATTCAACAATATATAAAAAGATTTATACATCAGAACCAAGTGGGATTTATCTCAGATATGCAATGCTGGTTCAACATCAAAAATCAATTAATGCAATCCATTGCATCAAGAGGCTTAAAAAGTCGTGAAATTGTATCAATAGATGCAGAAAAGGTATTTGAGAAAATCCAACACTGACATATGACAAAAACTCTCAGTAAACTGGGAATAGAAGAAATCTTCCTCAAATTGAAATGGAATATCTATGAAAAGCCTACAGCTTAACATCATCTTTAATGATGAGGACCTGGAAGCTGTCCCACTAAAATAGAAACAGGCAAGAATATTTCCTGTCACTACTGCTTTTCACCATTGTACTCAAAGTCCTAGTTAATGACATAAAACAGAAAAAGAAATAAAAGGTATACAGATTGGAAAGGAAAAAATAAAACTTTGTTCACAGATGACATAATCATTTATGTAGAAAAGCCTAAAGAATTGACCAAAAAACCCTCCTAGAGCTAATAAGCAATTATAGCAAGGTTGTGGGACAAAAGGTTAATATACAAAAGTCAATCACTTTCCTATATACCAGCAATAAAAATTTGAATTTGAAATTAAAAACACAATGTCATTTATATTAGAACATACAAAAATAAAAACTTAGGTGTAAATCCAAGAAAATATGTACAAGACCTGTACAAGGAATACTACAAAGCTATGATGAAAGGAATCCAAGAACTAGAGTGATAATCCACGTCCATGGACAGGAAAACTCAATATTGCCAAGATGTCAGTTCTTCCAAACTTGATCTGTAAATTCAATGCAATCCTCATCAAAATCTCACTAGTCATTTTGTAGATATTGACAAACTGATTCTAAAATTTATATGAAAAAGAAAAAGAACCAGAATAGCCAAGACAATATTGAAAGACTAGAACAAAATTGGAGGATTGGTAGTATTGACATCAAGACTTACTTTAAATCTACAGTAATTGAGGTAGCCTAATATTTGCAAAAGGATAAACAGATCAGAGGAACAGAAGAGAGCATGCAGAAATAAAGCCACATGAATGTACTCAACTAATCTTAAACAAAGGATCAAAAACATACTATGGAGAAGACAGTCCCTTCAACAAATGGTGCTGCAATAACTGGATATGTACATGCAAAACACTAAATCTAAATGCTAACCTTATACCCATCACAAAAATTGATTCAAAAAGGTTCAAAAACCTAAGTGTAAATGCAAAGCTATAAAACTCCTAAAAGGAAACATAGGAGACATTGCAGATGAGCCTGGATTTGCTGATAACTTTTTATATATAACAGCAAGGGCATAATTCATGAAGAATTGGCAAGCTGAACTTAATGAAAATTAAAAATGTCCACTCTGTAAAAGATATTGTTAAGATAATGAAAAGACAAATCACAGACTGAAAATATTTGCAAAAGACATATGTCATGAAGGATTGTTATGCAACATATACGAAGAACTCTTAAAACATAACAATAAGAAAACAATTTTTAAAATGGGCAAAAGACCTGACACCTTAGCAAATATGATACACAAATAGCAATAAGCATATGAAAATATGCTCCACATCCTATATCATGAGGGAAATGCAAATTAAAATAAAGAAATTCCACTAAACGTCTATTACAGTAACCAAAATCCAGAACATTGACAACACCAAATGCTGATGAAGATGTGGAGCAACAGGTACCTTCATTCATTCTGGGGGGCATGCAAAATGGTATAGCCACTTTGAATGACAGTTTAGCAGTTTCTTACTAAACTAAACATACTCTTACCCTACAATTCAGCAGTTATGCTCCTTAATATTAACCCAAAGGAGCTATAAACATGTCCAAGCAAAAATCTGCATGTGGATGTTTAAAGCAGCTTCATTTATAATTGCCAAAACATGGAAGCAACCAAGTTGTCTTTCAGAAGGTAAATGAATAAGTAAACTGTTGTATATCCAGACAATATAATATTATTTATTGCTAAAAAGAAATGAGCTCTCAATCCACGAAAAGACATGGAAGAAACGTAAATGCATACTACTAAACAAAAAAGCCAATTTGAAAAGGTACATACTGTATCATTTCAACTATACGACACTCTGGAAATGGCAAAAGTATTGAGATAGTCTAACAGTACAGTGGTTTCTAGGTGTTGAGGGGAGGGATGGATGAATAGGTGAAATACAGAGCAAATTCAGGGCAGTGAAAATCATCTGTCTGATACTATAAAGATGGATACATGTCATTACAAATTTGTACAAACCTATGGAATGTATAACACCAACGGTGAACAATAATGTAAATTTTGGACTCTGGGTGATAATAATGTGTCTGTGTAGGTTCATCAGTCATAAGAAATGTACCACGTTGGTGGGGGATGTTGATAATGAGAAACGCTATGCATGTGTGGAGACAGGAGGTAGGTACATTGATGCTGTGACCCTTCCTCTCACTTTTGCTGTGAATATAAAACTGTTCTAAAAAAAAACTTTAAAAAATCCATGGTGAAGAAAATTATAAAGACAGGCTATTGTTTCTTGTTTGTTTTACAACCCTGTGCTTTGTGCAAGAGAAAAAGTTGTTCCCAATGAGCCCTGGGTCCTAGTCAGGGCCACAAAACTGTCACATCCCCCATGGGGTGGGCCAATAAGGGTTGACAATAGTGTTGGAACAAGTGAGGCAATGCAAGCCTTTATGTATACTCATGGTTTTTGATTTTTATTAACTTTTATTACCTTTTTTGATTTGGTTCAACAAATGAAATTTACAGATATTTTACATAAGTGTATATTGCAGAGCCCATTTCTTCTTTTGCATCAGGCTCAGACATGGCTTGTCATGGCACTGAGGAAGAGATTTATTCTTTTTGACTCTGGGGTTTCCTAGTCCTTTCTATCTCCATCATCATGGCCCAAATGAACTGAACTTCCCTAGCACTGTCTCTGCACAATAACCTCATGGGTCTTCATTCCCTAATCTGACTTTTAAAGGCCTTCTGAATAAAGAAATAAGATCCTAGGGAATTCTGAAGTAGGTGAAGATGTTTCTGTAGTACTTCAATTTCCAACTTTACATCATTTTCCTTTCAAAGTATGCCCCCATTTTCACTCACTAACATTCATAGTATTTTACCTTTTTATCATCTCAAAACATTTGAGAAATTTGTGGAATAAATTAACTCATTCTGAGGTAAAAAAAATTTAAATCAGCTGAGTGGGCTCTACACACTGCACAGAAATAGTGTCTGTTTTACAAAAATTAAAATTTTGCTAGCTAAAATAAAACACTAGCTGTTAAATGTCATGTATTAACTCATGGGTGAAGAAGTGAAACCTTTCAATAGCCCTTTAAAATTTTTAACAATTACTTCTTAAACTACGCATAAAAACCAGTTTTAATATATATATAACACAAAAAAAAACAGAACAACTTTTTCAAAAAGGTCAACAGTTTTAGTTACAAAACAATGTCTCTGGATGTGGACATTAAAAAGACTACTTCCAAGAAAATTAAATTTTTGAAGTCTTAATTAAATCCAAAATAGGCAATGTGTGCCAACAGTACAAAAGACATCAAAAGTCTCTTCATCTGCCAAATGTTGCCCAATTTGAGTACAGATTTCATTTCCTATGTGAATGCCATGTCCTATTCCCTGAAACCTGAATGACTAACATTGAAAAATATAAGAAACATAAAGTGATAGGTATTATGTGCAGATTTTATTAATAGCACAACAAATAATCTTTAGTGAACAAAATGGACAGTTTCCATGACTGAATCTCAAGAATTAGAATTAGAATGACTGGATTTATAATTTAGATACACTGGCTTTTTACTTGGTGACTTATTTAGGTAGTTACACTAATTGATATTTTCTAAGCACTTAACATGTGCCAGGCATGATAATAGGCTGCTAATATAGTTTATTTGTTTACTTTTCACAAGAGTCCTATTTAATCTCCTTTCGCATATTTTTCATATGAGAAAACTAAGTATATTCTAAGATTATGGAACTTGCCCAAGTTTACACAGGGATGTGGTTCAGGACGTGCTATCCAAAATACAGCACCTTGACACAATGAGTATTTTAAGCTGAAGGAATTGATCAAACCACAGAAACAGGAAGATGTCTCTGAAGCAGGATATAGAAACAGTTAATAAAAGGAATTCACCTTGACCTTGTCTCCTGAAGCAGACCATAAAACATAGCTGAGCTTCCCCTGAAAATAGGTCATAAGACTCTTATTTCAGGGGATTTTTGAAATATACCCAGAAGAAAGAAATGTCACACAGGAACACCAAGAAAAATCTGAAGGGGAGAAAATATAAACATTTTTTCTGAGTCCTCACAAGGTCTTTGCTAGGATACCTGTGTAAAAAAAAAAAAAAAAAAAAGACAAACAGGAACAAAAAGGTATACAAATTTTACTAACATGTATATAGATATAGGAGCCAGGCACAGAGTATGAGACTCAAAGGAAGTGCCAGATAGCTGAAGTTTTTGTACCATCTTGAGGTTACAGAAGGAATAGGGGAAAGATAGGATATGGGAGGGAGAGGAGGAAAGGCATGGTGAGCAAAAGCAGACTTGTTATTGCAGAAATCTCACAGATAGCAACTCTCAGAAAGAATACACGGTGGCCTGCAGTAACATTTTTCTGTCAAAACTTCTTTGAAGGTATTAGATTTTAGTCTCTTTTTCTGTGAGTTAATCTTTCCTGGATCTGGATAAGAGGACCCTCAGAAAAAGTCTGTTTGCGTTGCTGTATTTTTTTACTAATGCAGATTTTCTCTATAATGCAAATCTCCCACACAAAAGGGCAATTTTTTCACAGGTATTTCTGTGGGTTGCAGCCCTTCTGAATAGCCATATAGAAATATGCCAAAGAAGTATATTTTGTGGTGAAATATTCTGGTTTCTGTCAGAACAAACAGGTCTTGCTAAATTTTCTCCCAGTTTATAGCTATTAGATCATATCTTCCTTTTTCCCAATCATGTTCCTCCACAACTGTCTACTTCTTCCTCATGCTTAGCATAAAATATACGCAGTTTTCCCTGTTTCTTTGGGTTTTCACCTCTGAAATTTCCATATTACGTAAAATTTATATTAAATACGTTGTATGGTTTTCTCTTGTAATCTGTCTTTTGTTACAGGAGTCACAGTCATGAACCTAGCGATGGGCAAGGAAAAGAAATAGCTTTTTCTCCTCTACAGTTTCACAGATAGCACATGCAGAAAAGCCGGTGAGACACACATATTCAGCTGGAGAAAAGACTTGACACATCACTTTTTATTTATTTATTTATTTTGAGAAAGGATCTCACTCTGTCACCCAGGTTGAAGTGCAGTGGCACAATCTCGTCTCTGGTAGAGACAGGGTTTCACCATGTTGCCTAGGCTGATCTGGAACTACTGAGTCCATTGGATCCACCCACCTTGGCCTCCCAGGGTTCTGAGATTACAGGCATGAGCAACTGTATCCAGCCCATACCACATTCTTAACATATGCTACTACATTCTTTACTCACCAGCTTATAGTTCACTACTATTTTTCCTCTCCCTTTCTCATTTGTTAATTTATTAATTTTCCATGACTTGGGAGGCAAAACTTTTATGTAACATAATAGCAATCTGTATCCCTTTAAAAACATTGGCTGTTTTTACACGCCATGTAAACCTCAGTAAAATGAGTACCTTAGAGAGTTATATAGATTCCTCATCAATTCCAAGAGATCCAATATCCTTTCCCTGTTGAAGACCAGAACTTTATCAGGCTACTTAGGTATGAAGTAAAACTACCTGTTCCTGTTTTCCATTAAGCAGAGCAAACAATAGGCAACAAACAAACAAACAAACAAACCAAAATTCAAGCTTGTTGAAGCAACAATAGCAACGGAACAAATAATAATATGAAATTGCAATACAGAATTCTGTCAAAGTTTTTCCTTCTACTGTTCACAAAAATGTTCACCAAAACATCAGGCTTACTGACATAGGACAAACTGCATAATGCAATATGTTAAATAACAAGCATTGTCCATTATAATGAAAGGAAACAAGAGTCAAAGGCACAATATTCATAAAACACTTGGAATCTATAACCCACTAAAATTCAGGCTACCAGCCAAATATTACAACATCTTCAAACATCAGGTAACTTAAGGTGTATGATTTGAAACTGATAACGCATAATTTCCAAAGAGCTCTGTATAGGTAAACAGTGGTGATGCAGTGAGCTATTTGTGTCGAGTATTTATTTCTTTGCTGTCTAATTGCTCCAACTCCCTAGACGTTAGGAGTCTATCACCTGCTGTTCCTCAGCTGCTAAGATCAGAGAATATAACACAGATGGAGTGAGCTATGTTCTCACGGCTGCTGCTTCACAGAGATAAGGCTGCAGGTTGGAGAAGTGCTCAGCTCTGCCTTCCTCTGAAAGAGCCTGAACAGCTATCAATAATTCCCAGTTACTCCTCTACTGTTACGTTAAACAACACTGCCTTGCATACACATGTGCAATTCGATAAAAGAGTTGTTTAAATCACTTGAAATGCCTGTAGCTTTATTATTGCAGATCTTTGTGTTGTCTCTCGTCTTTTCTTTTTTTAAAAAACCTCTTTTTCCTGCCCACTCCCTCCCCCAGGTCTACTGCCAAACTGCAATGATTTAAGAACCTGGTTAAAATATTGGGTCACATTTCTTCACCAGTTGCCTTGAGCGTGTTTGGTGAGCTATTCTTTAGCCAGCCTTGTCATTCTGCTGTCATTCGCAGCATTATATTTCTAGGTATGAGAACATTGCAAAAATCAGTTATGCTCATTCAGGAACATGTATTATGTCTGGATATGATCTCACAATTAAAATAAGCCAATTTCCAGCAGCCAGGGTATGGTAGCTGCAATCCCTTGTATCACTGAAATTTATACAGTTCTTAATTTTATCAAAGGACAAAGATCATTTTACCTCCAACTCCTAAATATGCAAATACAAACTCTCCACACCCTCTTCCTGACACTGGAGAGTGGTAGAAAGGGTCAGACTGTGCTACTAAATCGGGCTTCATATAATTCACCATTTTGATCAGTTATCGTAATTGACATCAGCTTTTGCTTCCTGTGAAGCAACACATGGAATGCACTTAGTACAGGGCCTCCTAGCCTCTTTTCAAATATCAACTACTGCTGATTACCAATGTATTTTCAGCCCTTTCCCTCCTGATATGTCCTTGAGTATCAAGTTCAGTGGCTGTTTTCCCCCATTCAGCCTAGATACTCTGGGATTCTTTGAAAATAAGCTGATATGACTTTCATTAGTGTCTCCACACTTTAAAAATTTATCACGAACACTGGTACAAGTGTTCTTTATTATATAGAAACAATGATAAGGGATTCATTGTCACAAGATTTTTAAGCAGTGAACTGATTAAATACTCATTGCTTGGGTTAATTTTACATATTTAAAATGCTTTTTTTTTTTTTTTGAGACAGTCTCACTCTGTCGCCAGGCTGGAGTGCAGTGGCGCAATCTCGGCTCACTGCAACCTCCTCCTCCCGGGTTCAAGCGATTCTTCTACCCCAGCCTCCCGAGTAGCTGGAAGTACAGGTGTGTGCCCCCACGCCCGGCTAATTTTTTTTTTGTACTTTTAGTAGATTCGGGTTTTCACCATGTTGGCCAGAATGGTCTCAATCTCTTGACCTCGTGATCTGCCTGCCTCAGCCTCCCAAAGTGCTGGGATTACAGGCGTGAGCCAATGCACCCAGCCAATGCATATGTTTTTTAATAAGTGTTTCTCATACTTTTCCTTAATCTCCTTTATCGTACTAGCATCTTATTATTTACTGTTGATACAACATTCTGATTTCCCCTCTAAGCCCAAGGTAAGCTGCTTCTTACTAAAAACCAATCATTTTAGAAACAATTAAACATGACCAAGCAAAGACTGAGCTTTACGGTCACGCTCTGTTATGTAAATGAGGTAATTTAAAACAAACTTAGTGTTTTTTTTCCTTTATATTTAAGCTTATATTGTTTTACCTAGATGTTTAAGCAACTCTGCCAAAAATGTACAATACTATTACAAATTTATTAAAATTATTTTCTGACATTTATGTAGTATATATGCATATATATTTTAAACTTTAGTTTAATTAAAAGGTGTTAAATAATTTGTAAGCCTTAGAAGTAAATTATTTTCCAGATTAATGAATTTCTAATTTTATATAAAATTCAATTGGAAAATAGCACTACAATATTCTCTTAGCAGACCACATCTTCTGTTTGCTAGCTAAGAGATAATCTACAACCTCAAGTCTCTATGGTTGTGTACGATTCATCTGAGCTCATCAGGCTTACTGGAGAGTCAGGTTTCCCTCTGTGATGCAATATTTCATAGACTAAGCATCTTTACCATTTCCCCCGGATGTTCATGGTTTCACACCTTGGAACAGTAGAGGCCACCAGGCTCCTCTAGCCCATAGTGTGTTTCCACATTGACATCCTCCCAGTGGATACCCCAGTCAACAAACACCAGCAGCACTGGTTATGGCAGCAGTTTATTTTAGTCTCCTCGATGACCCAGAATTTCTTCTTTCCTTCAGTAACTGGTACTTCTGGGAACAATACCTCTGAGAAAACCTCTTTATCTCTTATGATCTCTTGGTAGCTAGACAACTCATTATTACTTTCTTGACTCCATGTTAAAAATTCATGTTAGGCATGATTTTACAAGCATTCGGTGTCCTGTACAATGTCATTAAAGAAGGAGTATCTGTAAGGGGAAACATGTGAGATATTTTCTGTGAAGTTGGAAGACACGCTTCTCAAGACCATCCTCACTTTGAATACTAGTTGTATGTTTGGGGGTTTCCCAAGATCACTCTCAGATTTAACGAGTCACTAGAAAGACCCAGGGAATTCACTGAAAGCCGTGATATATTCATGGTTATGGTTTATTATAGAGAAAGAATATAGAATAAAATCTGCCAAGGGAAGAGGTGCACAGGGCGGAGTTCAATGAAGTGGGGGTGTGGGTGTTTCAAATGTGAGGCTTCTATTATTTTCAGGATGCATTACCCTCCTGACATCAATGTGTGACAATATGCATAGAACATTGCCAACCGAGGTGGCTCCTCAGAACTTTAGTTTCCAGAGATTTTACTGGAACTCTATGTTTGACTGCCCACATGGCTGACCTCTAGTCTATGGACTGTTGGAGGTTGAATGGATACCACGTGGCCCAAAGACGTCATCATAATTCACATGAACAGCAGCACTATTTCAAATTATGACATGTAATATGTATGGAACAGTGGAGCTTGTGGTTTTCATTGTTCTGTGTGTGTGAGGGTGATGATAGAAACCATGAATTATTTTGCCTAATGACAGTATTTTAATGCATATCTTTTGAATTTAGCAGGCCAGTAGATTTTTTGTTGATTCTCAGATCAGCTGAGGTCTCTCTAGCACCTCCGATTTGAGTTTCAGAATCCTATATAGATAATATTCTAGGGAAGTCCATTGACTCAGATTTTATTGGTTTATAGAAACATGATTGTATTGTATTTATTTGGATTTGAATATAAGTAAAATATTTTCCACGGTAATTTTTTTTTCTAGGAATATGTGATATCTCTCTAATTATTCAGGTCTTGTTTAACATTTTTAAGTAGAGATTTATTATTTTTTTCATAACAGTCTTGCGGATCAATGTCGTTTAACTCTTCTTTTATTTGTATTGTGGGAAAGATACTTGTATTCATCTGTTTTCATGCTGCTAATAAAGGCAAACCTGAAACTGGGTAATTTATACAGGAAAGAGGTTTAATTGACTCACAGTTCCACGTGGCTAGGAAGCCTCACAATCATGGCAGAAAGCAAAGGGGAAGCTAGACATGTCCTACATGGCAGCAAGCCTCACAATCATGGCAGAAAGCAAAGGGGAAGCAAGACATGTCTTACGTGGCAGCAAGCAAGAAAGCGTGTGCAGGGAAACTGCCCTTTTATAAAATCATCACATCTCATGAGACTTATTCACTATCATGAGAACAGCACGGGAAAAACCTGCCCCCATGAATCAATTAACTCCCACTGGGTCCCTTCCACAATATGTGGGAATTATGGGAATTACAATTCAAGATGAGATTTGGGTGAGGACACAACCAAACCATATCAACACTCTTACATTACTTTTAAAAAATCTGTTTATTTCTGATATTATAGAACTACAGTATAGAGCAGGGATATGGCATAAGGTATGATATATCTTGTCTTGAATGTTACTGTATTCTCTCATAAATTTGAATATCATGTTAGTTAATGTACCTATATTTCCATGTATTATTAATAATAAAAGCTATCATTATTGTTAACATTCTACTACTAAGATGACTAAATTCTTCAATTTTCTACTATATTTCTTAAATTAATAATATAAATAATAGTTGTTCAATTGGGCATCATTTCTTTGTTCTCTGTTAATAAGGGGTTTTCTGTTGATTCATGATATTCTTCAATAGGGTAAATATCTTGTGTCCTATTCTTAGTTTGTCACGATTGTTTTTTAAAAATTAAAAATGCATACTGATTTCAAATTATTTTTTCATATCTTAAAATATATTTGTAGTTTTCTTTTTTAATCTAATAATATGTATTTTTATTATTTCCTACTTTCTCGTAACATTTAAGACTTAATTTTTGTAGAAAAATTTTAGCTGCATTGTGTAATATTTTTATATGTTGTATTCTCAGTTTTGTTCAATTCTGGTTTATTACATACTTTGATTTCCTGTTTATTTGAATAAATATTTGGAAATGTAAAACATTTGATCTTTATTCCATTTCTTCCTTCCCTCCTTTCTTCTTTTCTTTTCCTTTCAATTTTCTAATACCACTTTCCAAAACTGAACAATTTGTGCTAAATATTTTTGTGTTTGGCTTTATAATGTTGTTGGATTTTTAACATCCAAAACATTGTTATACTGGCAAACACTATGGTTTGCTTAGCTAATAGGTGTTCTCCAATTTTGCATACCAACAAAACTCCTTGTTTTGACTCCAAAGTTCCCAGTCGAAGAGGATTCATTATCATTGGTTTCGGTCATAGAAACCAATCTTATTCTCCTTGATAAATCCTTGCTTTCAGACTGTCCTGGCTGCTAGAGCTGGGCATGTGACCTAGTTCTGTCCAGTGAGTTGTAACTGGAGATATCCTGAGGAAGCAATTGGAAAAAGAATATCCTCTTAGATAATAAGGGGATAACGGATGGAGATAGCTCCTGCTTCTTCTGCCTCCTGCCCTTGAATAAAACCTAACTCTGCAGTGGCTGAAGCTGTGACAATCCTTTGGTCTCCCAGGGAAAAACAAGAAAATTATAATAGAAACAGCTTAATGTGTATATATGTACCAACTTTTCTTGATGTTAGTTGCAGTCAGGTCATTAAGTTCTGACGAAAGATATGCAACTTTTGATATTTTTCCTCTTTCTAGTTTATCCTGTTGCATACAGCTCTAGCTAAAGCAATTTTTTTTACCTTAAGGTGAATTGAAAATGGAATTCCAAATAAAAATGATGTAACAACAAAAGAAAATGTTAGATATCCAATTCTGTGGGGCATCTTTCAGCCATGGTTCATGTATCTGAACTTTTACACAGTAAATAATTAAATTTCCATATTTTCAGCCAGTTTTTATTTTGAATTTTCTGTCCCTTAAATCCAAAATTAATCTTAACTAATACTGGTGTTGACTCAGAATCCTGATTTTTGTGAGATGAGTAAGCAAAAGCGTGACTGCTTAACTTTAGGTTCTTGTTAAGTGAAATATTTTCTTACCTCATGGTTGGTTTTTCTGTTGCTTATAGGAAAAGTGTTCACTATAAAAAATAAAGACTTCACAGATATAGCCATAGATTTGATAATTATCCTTATTTGTTATATTAATTTCTCTACATGAGGAGAAAAGGAACTGCCAATAACCTACAGAATTGATACTTCTGGGGTACATTTTGAAGCATCATATTTGAAAACAAACCTACTGACCTCTGTTGCTGATTTTCATAGGCAGAGCTTTTAAAGAAAGTAATCTCCCTTATAATATAGCATTTACATTTCCATATTTCATAGCTATATTATAATATAATTTTATAGCATGATAGTACAATTTCTATTTAATTTGATACCTGAGTTAATATATATGTATGTGTATTTATCTATGTGTTTAAATTCTAATATTCAAAATTGTTCCAAAAACACAATCCTGCCCTTTGTGATATGATAAAGCCCAGATAAAAAGCTCTTAATTTTTGTCATTCAAACATCTACACTTTAATGCTTAAATAAAAGCTGTCATCCAAATATAAAGCATTATTTGGAGATATTACATATTTTAAAGATCATGGCTAGTGGAAGAGTTTAGTAAATTAACACATAAAAAGTTAATTCTAAGTTAATTTCATAAAGAATGTCCAGGGGACAATAAGTAGCTTGAAGAAGACAATTGTTCAGAAAAGTAGAAAGTTGTTGCTTTTTCCAGCTGGTTGATATTTCAGGGTCATTTTATATTTTAAAATTGCCAGTCTTTCTACCACTTGAATATCTTGGAGCTGTGTATATGAACACAGTCAACTCTTTCATTGCCTTGAGCATTGCTGGAGGATATTCAAGCTATTTGCTGATCTCTAGCTATGTTTTAGCCAAACTTTATTTTATAAAGAGTCCCTAGGTGCAACTATGAGGCATTTTTATGCCTCCTTTGATTGATTCTTCCAGCCGTAGCCCTCGGTGATTTGGTAATACTTTAAATCCTTGCCTAAGTTGTTTCACTATTAGACAACCAGTGTGTAGACCTGCCAGAATATTTGTATTCCTTTCTCTGTGGCCAAGAACTGACTTAATGTTCCCTGAGAGAATTTTATTGTTTGATGGCCCTCCTCATTCTGTTTTCTACGGTCTGTGGTTTTACACAAAACTTATTATCTTTGAAGTTAGGCCTCATCTTCTTATCCTTCTAATCCTATCACCTCCAGTTTTTTTTTTTCTTAGAGATGGAATTAAAAGGCAGTCATACCTGATTTTGAAACTAAGCCCCACTAGTGTTTGACTAAGGCTAAGAAACTGACCTCTTTACCACAAGTTCCATAAACTGCACATTGTAAAAAATAAAGTTGTGATGTAATAGTGCCAGTCACATGGTAGCTACTTAATAAACTTCAGTTTATCTCTTTACCTTTTACTCATATTGCAGTTATAATTTGTCCTTTTGTACTGAAGAACTAATGGACTTTTTAATAAAAAATATAGTCTTCAGTCAACATTTATTGCATATGTATACCCAGATTTAATCAATAATTTTTTTTATTGTTTTTGTTCTTGAGCTAACTGGTTGCTAATTTGTAACTCAGAACTTTTCTGATTAATTGGACAACTATGCATTTTTTAAACAAGAAATACGTGGTTGAAATAGAGCAATACCAATTTGTTACTACATTTGGATGAGTGTGCACATTTTTGAATTTATTGAATAATAGTAATTTTTATGATTAAACCATTCATTAGTACTTTAGAATATATTAACCTGGAGTTTTCAAATTTATATTCAAGGCGATTGTATGTTAAAATGCAAATATTTTATATTCAGGTTTTGTAAAAAATATTGTTTTGCCTCTCTTAAGCTTTAAACATTGATTTAAATAAGGTCTAAGTAATCAATTTATTAAGTGATCAATCTTTGTATTCAACATGACTTTTATGTTCCCAAAACTATCTTAATCTCACCTAGAATTTTGTACTTACACTTCAGGATTCTTAGTTCCATAGCAATATTGTTCTAGTTTTACATACAGGAGAATTTTGCTTTTAACTTGTGGTGTAAAACCATGATATTTTCTTAGCAGTTAACCATGTTTGTTTGTTATTTTAGCTATTGTAAATTGGATTTATGCCTGGGATTTAGTAAGCCCAGGACATAGAAACTCTGTGTGTGTGTGTGTGTGTGTGTATACATATATATATATAGTTTTTTTTTTTTTTTTTTTTTTTGAGATGGAGTCTCGCTCTGTCATCCAGGGTGGAGTGCAATGGCGCGATCTTGGCTCACCACAACCTCTGCCTCCTCAGTTCAAGTGATTCTCCTGCCTCAGCCTCCCGAGTAGCTGAGATTATAGGCTCCCGTCACCACACCCAGCTAATTTTTTATATTTTTAGTAAAGACGGGGTTTCACCATGTTGGCCACTCTGGTCTTGAACTCCTGACCTCAGGTGATCCACCCGCCTCGGCCTCCCAAAGTGTTGAGATTATGGTGTGAGCCACCATGCCTGGCTGAAACTGTCTATTTTTCTGAGAAATTCCAATATTGTAGGCATCCCAATATTTTTAGAAAAGTTAAAAGCTTTTATTCCTAAATAAGCTTTTAGAAATAAAAAAAATTGCAATTTTTTTTAAAAAAATTCAAAACATTTTTCATTAATCATTTCACAAAGATACTACTGGGAGAATTAGTCCATTAAAAATAATGGGTGATATCTTCTTCTTCCACTTAGAACATAGAGTTGCAAGAGGATTGCCTCTTCAATCCTAACCACGAGAACCTTAAAGTCATAGTTTCTTAAGCTCATTAGAGATGGGAGCATGCAAAGAAACCTACTAAATTATAACCCACACAGTGATTTGCTTAGAATAGAAGTGATCCACAAATGCTTTAATCTGTGGCCAAACAGCTGAATAATGAAGAAGCCACCAAAGCTATGAGCAAGAAGAAAACAGTTATACTTTCAATGAGTTGTTAAAGACTAATAACAGACTGGTATGACAGAATCCCTAGGAGTCATAGATGAAAAATATCTGCAACTATCTCCCAACTCTTTCCCACAAGCCTTACTGAGCTCTCATGAGAAAGATTGTGGGCAGCACAGGAGAGCTGAGACAGATTCCATGGGAGGTTCAGGCGTGTGGGGGCTGCTGAAGTCTGAGGGGAAGAAGTAGGACTGAGAGAAACCTCTGGACACTTCAGATACTCATCATGTGGTAATGTGATGAGCCTGCTAAAATGTGAGGGCAGAGCAGTATAACTGCGAGAAAGCCCTTAGGCCATGGTGCCTTATACTTAATAGGGAAAAGCACCTCTCTGTGCCTAGAGAACAGGTGAGAATGACTTCTAAAGGTGTGAATGTACAGAGATTACTGAGGTCTCAGGACCATGAGAAAAAAAAAAAATGGAGGGCATCGCTATATGCACTCTGGGTCTGACAATAAGCATGCAGCAGATGCCATTTGTAGCTGAGTGTGGGGAAAGAAAGATGAAATAAAACTATCCCAAGTGCATGAGCATGAGGTCTGATGACAGGAAAATAAATGGCTCAGACACTCAGATCCCAAGTTTATTAAAATAAAGGTTCTAAAACTACCCTCAAATAATTTGAAACCTGTAGGGAACTAAATCTAACTGAAGCAACAACAGAGTTTAGACCTAGGTCAACTATAGGCTAGGCTGACTCAGAAGGATCATGCCCTTTTATAGCCAAAAATATTTACGTCAGCATCTATTTTTTTTCCACAAATTGTCCAGAATGTAAGAAAAATTTATTAGACAAATGAAGAGGAAAGAAAATGCTTCAGGAGAGAAGCAGTCAAGAGATGTGAGAATTATCAAACAGGGACTTAAAAATAACTGTAATAAAAATGTTAAACGGTCTTAAGGAAAGGCCAGCTATTTTAAAGTAACTATGTGAATTATGTTAAATGACCTTGGGCAAAAAGCAGATGACAACAAGCAGGAACAGATGGGAACTACCAGCACAGGCATATATTATAAAGAATAAGGTCAAAGGAAAATGCTAGAAATTAAAAATATGGCAACAGAAATGAATAATTATTCTGATCAGCTAGCTTATTGGAAGGCTGCACAGCAGAGGAAAGAATCAGTGAGTCAGTGACCAACATGCAAGTAAGTAGAAGCTGTTCAAATTGAAACACCAAAAGTAAAAGAGTGTATTATTCCATTCTGTCATTGCTATAAAGAACTACTTGAGACTGGGTAATTTATAAAGAAAAGAGTCTTAATTGACTTAAAGTTCCACAGACTGTACAGGAAGCATGGCTAGGGAGGCCTCAGGAGACTTACAATCATGGCAGAAGGTGAAGGAGGAGCTGGCACATCCTACATGGATGGAGCAGAAGGAAGAGTGAGCAGTGGGAGGTGATACACACTTTTAAACAACCAGCTCTCATGAGAACTCACTCACTACCATGAGAACAGCACAGGAGAAATCCACCCCCATAATCCAATCACTTCCCACCAGGCTCCTCATCCAACACTGGGGATCACAATTCTACATGAGATTTGAGTGGGGACACAAATCCAAACCATATCAAAGAGTAAATAAAAGAAAATGGAGCTTGCAAGATTTAAGGGAT
The DNA here is from genome assembly GCF_029281585.2 of Gorilla gorilla gorilla. Taxonomy (NCBI): domain Eukaryota; kingdom Metazoa; phylum Chordata; class Mammalia; order Primates; family Hominidae; genus Gorilla; species Gorilla gorilla. The sequence goes on from NC_073239.2 coordinate 64,748,046, forward strand.
GCTATAAAACACAAATATTGAATATAAAATTAAAACATAATATGAAACATAGTAATTGAAGCTCAAGAAGTTGAAGTAAAGTTGCACAGAAGAAACTATTTAAAGACAGAATAGCAAATGTTTTTTCAAAATTGGTATTACATCAATTCACAGGTTAAGCACAATGTGTATGCTGAAACTGTACGTGGACATATCATGGTGGAACTGCTGAAAAACAAAGGAAAAGAGGAAATAGTAAAAACTGGTGGAGAAAAAAAGACATTACATTCTTTAAGGTGGAATAACATTGAGAGAATTGCTGATTTCTTACCAGAAATGATTGAAACCAAAAAAATATTAGAATGAAATCTTTATACTGTTGGAAAAAAATTATGCATAAAAATTTCTATATTCAAAGAAATAATCTTGTAAAATAAAGGTAAAATAAAGGTATGTTTAAATAAAAGCTCAAAGAATTTGCAGCAATGCATTACAAGAAAGACTAAAATAAGTTCTTCAGGCTGTAGAAAGTGAATATCTATAAATCTAATACACATAAACCTAGAACATCAGAAAGATGTAAATATAAAGAACATATTTACAAAAAATTTTGAAATATCTACATCTATGTTCATAACTTTATATCAATATTTGTATCTATCTCTTTAAATATCTTTAAGATACTATGGACTGTTTAAAGCAATATAACGATGAACTGTGATATCCTGTAACATTTGTGTAATTAAATATATGATGAGAACACAAAAATCAGGAAGGTAATAATTCAAATTATATTTTTGTAAAATTCTTATTGCTTATAAAGTAGTACGTTATTTTAAAAGCTAGATTGTTATAAATTAAAGATACATAAGAGAAACCACAAAATAAATAACACAAAGAAACATGACTAAAAATGAAAAGAAGAGATAAAATGGAATACTAAAAATATCAATTAACTCTAGAGATGAAAAACAAATACCATTTTAGTAGACTTAAACTCAAACATAGTAATTATTACATTAAAAGTAAATGTCATTTGGTTCTTCTAGAAAGTTTACTCACACAGAGTAGAAGTTCAAGATATTTTCTCACGGTAACACCTGTGAATAACAAACACGAGGGTCATTAGGAATAGCAGGAAAGCATTTCTATTGCCAATGTATTAATACTGGTAAAACTAGAAAGAGAAGGAAAACAGATTGCATAAAAAGAGCTTTAGATTGTAAAGTATCTTTTTCATCAACTTGTAGTAAGGATGTATGCTAACAGCATGACTTATTGTTGATGATATTAACTTTGATTACCTGACCAAAGTAGTGTTGAACAGCTTTTTCAACTGTAAAGGCATTCTCCTCTCTTCCACGCTGTAGTTTTTGAAAGCAAGTCACTATTTGCTACAACCCACACTCAAGAGACAGTGTCTTAGTCTATTTGGGCTACTATAACAAAATATCATGAACTGAGTGGCTTAAAAATAACAGAAATTTATTCCTTACAGTTGTGGAGTCTTGGAACTCTTAAGTTCAAGGTATTGGCAGATTTAATGTCTGGTTAGGGTCCACTTTCTGTTTCATAGAGGGCGCCTTCTTGCTGTGTTCTTAGATGATAGAATGGGGTGAGGCAGCTATCTCACTGCAACCTCCACCTCCGGGTTCAAGCGATTCTTCTACCTCAACCTCCTGAGTAGCTGGGATTACAGGCACCTGCCACCACATCTGGCTAGTATTTTGTATTTTTAGTAGAGATGTGGCTTCACCATGTTAGGCAGGTTTGTCTCGAACTCCTGACCTCACATGATCCATCCACCTCAGCCTCCCAAAGTGCTGGGATTACAGGGTGAGTCACTGCGCCCGGCCTAGCAAAATTTCAAGTATACAATACAGTATTGCATTAACTCTAGTCTCCATGCTGTACACCAGATCCTCAGAACTTATTCATCTTATAACTGAAAGTTTGTGCACGTTCATCAACATGCCTCCATTTCCCCTAACCCCCAGGCCACTGTCCATTAGCAACCAGTATTCTACTCTCTGTTTCCATGAGTTGGATTTTTACGAATTCCACATATCAGTGAGATTGCACAGTATTTATCTTCCTGTGCCTGGCTTTTTCACTTAGCATAATCCACCCAGATTTATTCATGTTGTTGCAAAAGACAGTATTTCTTCTTTTTTATGGCTGATTAGTATTCCATTGTGTATATGTACTACATTTTCTTTATTTATTCATCTGTTGATAGCATTCAAGTTGTTTTCATACCTTGGCTATTATACATAATGCCACAATGAACAAGAGAGTGCAGATATTTCTTTGAGCTAATGATTTTATTTACTTCGAATATATACCCAGAAATGATAGTTCTATTTTTAATTTTTTGAGGATTCTGCAAACTGTTCTTTGTAGTGGTTGTACCAATTCACATTCCCATCAGCAGTGTACTAGGGTTCTCTTTCTCCACATCCTCACCAAGAGTTGTTATTTCTCATCTTTTTGAGAGTAGCTGTACTCTAGGCTCATCTTGTGTATTCCCTGCTCATCTTTGGATTAGGCCATTTCTCCAAGGAATCTTGATTTATTTTATTGGAGAACAGTTTTAGAAACAAAGATCTGGTAGTTGAGTGTGTCAGTTTTACTGTAGTGTTGCTACTTCTAGGTCTTCAACTGATAGAACTAGAGAATATATATATGTGTACTAACTCATGTTTACACAAATATATATAATCATTTACCTACTTATATATTTGTATCTGTATTACGCTAGACATAAGTTCATACAGCTGTCCCTAACTCTAATCCATTACCACGTGGTTCATTCTAGTTTCCCCTGTCCTTGCCTATCTGAAACTGCTCTCCCAATAGAAATAAACCTGCCTCACAGCATCCACCATGTATTTACATATTCGTTCAACCCTACTCTACATACACAGCTTTTTCAGAATTGTTAACCCAGGCGGCTGTGAAAAACAACTAGAGTATAGTGTTTATGTACAGTTCCTTTTGTTTCTAGTCTTAGAGTTTCCAATCAAAGCACCGTTTTCCAAAATTACTTGTCAGCTGGTTTTCTGCCCACCCTTTTCAGTGAGGATTTTCCATAAATTTGTGATACAGCTAGAATCCTTTTGTCACTATGTTCATTGCATACAATATAGTCTTCTGGTTAATTCCTTTAATTTGTATAAATTAAGGTTTACTCATTTTGTTGTACATCTTTTTTGTTGTTGTTGTTGTTGTTGTTTTGCGATGGAGTGTCACTCTGTCATCCAGGCTGAAGTGCAATGGCGCGGTCTTGGCTCTCTGCAACCTCCACCTCCCAGGTTCAAGCAATTCTCCTGCCTCAGCCTGTGGAGTAGCTGGGAATACAGGGGTCCGCCACCATGCCTGGCTAATTTTTGTATTTTTAGTAGATATGGGGTTTCACCATGTTGGCCACACTGGTCTCGAACTGCTGATCTCGTGATCCTCCCACCTCGGTCCCCAAAGTGCTGGGATTACAGGTGTGAGCCACTGCGCCTGGCCTTTTTGTGGTACATCTTTAAGGGTTTCAACAAACGCATAGCATTTTATATCCACCACTACACTATAATATGGATTAATTCCATTGAACTGAAACATCTTAGTGCCTCTCCTAGTCAAATACTCTCCCTTCCACAGTCATTTGAATATCCTGATCTGTCTTTCAGTCCAACAGTTTTCCCTTCTCCAAAATGTCATACGAATGGACTTCAACATGGAGACTTTCAGCCTGACTTCTTATGTATAGCAACATCCACTTAAAGTTCATCTAAGTAGCTCCATGAGTTAATAGCTTATTTCTTTTTATTACTGAGTAATATTCCATTATATGGATGTACCACTGTTTATTGATCCATTCATCTAACTAAAGGATATTATTTCAACATTGCTTGAAATTTTTGGTGATTATGAATAAAACTGCTAAAAACATTCATCTGCATGTATTTTTTAGACATATATTTTCAAATCAATTGTGTAAATATTCAGGAACATGCTTGCTACCTTGGATGATAAATCTAAGTTATATTTAGTAAGACACTGCCAAACTACATTGCAAAGTGCCTTTTTGTATCCCCACCAGTGATGAATGAGAGGCCCTGCTGCTCTGAGTCCTTGCCAGGTTTGGGAATTGTCAGTGAAGAGTCTATTTAGATCTTTCGCCTTGTTATTAATTAAGTACAAGTTCTTTATCAGATATATTATTTGTAAATATTTTCTCCCAGTTTATGACTTGTCTTTTCATTCTTGCAACTGCATCCTTCACAGAGCAAAATATTTTAAAATTTTATTTAAAGTTTAATTTTTCATTATGTTCTTTCATGAGTTATACTGTTAATGCTGTACTTTAAAACACATAGTCAAGCCCTAGGTAATGTAGATTGTTGTCCTATGTTTTCTTCTAGATGCAGAATTTCTTTTTCACTCTTTTTGCTGTAAGTTTTTATGTGTTTTGACCCTATTTGTGTAAGTATATTTTTGGAATCTCTATTGTGTTCCAGTGATCGGTATTTCTATCTTTTTGTTAATAGCAAACAGTTGTAATTACTGAAGCTTAATAACATGTTTTAAAATCAGGTAATAGGAGTCTTGCAAATTTTTCTTTTGAAAAATTGTTCTGATTATTTTAGTAGCTTTACCTTTCCACATAAATATTGAACCATCTTATGAACAGAACATCTACAAAAAGCTTGCTGAGATTTTTATTTATTTATTTATTTTTGAGATAGAGTCTAGCTCTGTCACCCACGCTGGAGTGCAGTGGTGCGATTTCGGCTCACTGCAACCTCCACCTCCCAGGTTCAAGTGATTCTCCTGCCTCAGCCTCCTGAGTAGCTGGGATTACAGGCACCCGCCACCATGCCCAGCTGATTTTTATATTTTTAGTAGAGATGGGGTTTCACTGTGTTGGCCAGACTGATCTGGAACTTCTGACTTCACAATCCGCCCACCTCAGCCTCTCATCTTGCTGGGATTTTTATTGAGATTCTGTTAAATTAATAGATGGAATTGGGAAAAATTAACATCTTAACATTATGGAATGTTCCAATTCTTTCTTTTTTTCATTGCTGAGTATAAAAAAAATTTAAACTTAAAAAATACTAATTATAGTAGCATAAACAGTGAAGCACATAGACATAAATATAGCAAAATATGTTAACATAAGTTTTAAAGAACAGAAATCAACAGAGTATGTTCTCTGACCATGTGGGAATTAAAATAGAAATCAATAACAGAAAGATAACTTTGACAAACACCAAATTTGTGAAAATTACTCAACATACTCTAAATTGCCATGAGTCAAAAAAAAAAAAAAGAAATCAGTATTAGGAAATACTTAGAAATGAATATTAGTAACAACATGAATTTTCAAAATGTGTGAGATGAAGCTAAAGTGTATACTACAAGGTAATTTAGTAACTATGTTTACAAATCAAAAATACATGGAATTTATAATATATGTCTCAAATTTATAAAGTTACAAAAAAGAAACTAAAGATAACAGTGGAAGTCATTAAAAATGAAAATGAACAAAAAGTAAAGAATGTCAACAAAGTAAAAAGGCAATACTTGAAAAGACTAGTAAAATTTGTAATCCTCTGGAAAGAGAAAAGCTACAAATTACCAAAATAAGAAATGAAATAATGGATGTCATTTCTCAGTACTACATTACTAAGAAAATGCAATAAATAATTCGGTGTGAATAACTTTCACAACGTGAATGGAGTAGAAAAAAATTGTTTTGAATTTTTTGAAAGACGTAATTGGCACAAGACATAGTAAAATCTCAACAGTATTATTTATATTTAAAAAAATAAAATTTTAATGATGGAATCTTCTTGCAAAGATAACTCTAGGACTGTTTTGCTTCACTAGTGGATTCTAGGCATTTAAGAAAATGATAATATACTAATTATATTAGAAAATAGAAGAAAAAGAAGTATTTCAAACTTATTTTATTAGGCAAGTATGTCTTTGATTCCAAAACCAGACAAGGATACTCAAACAGAGAAGTATTACAGACAAATACCTCTCATGAATAAGAGGCAAATATTTCTTTTAAAAATATCAGCAAATTGAATGCTACATATAAAACATATTACAAGAAAATACGGCTTACCGCACCTGGCTCTGAGGGTCCTACGCCCACGGAGTCTCGCTGATTGCTAGCACAGCAGTCTGAGATCAAACTGCAAGGTGGCAGCGAGGCTGGGGGAGGGGCGCCCGCCATTGCCCAGGCTTGCTTAGGTAAACAAAGCAGCTGGGAAGCTCCAACTGGGTGGAGCCCACCACAGCTCAAGGAGGCCTGCCTGCCTCTGTAGGCTCCACCTCTGGGGGCAGGGCACAGACAAACAAAAAGACAGCAGTAACCTCTGCAGACTTAAATGTCCCTGTCTGACAGCTTTGAAGAGAGCAGTGGTTCTCCCAGCACGCAGCTGGAGAGCTGAGAATGGGCAGACTGCCTCCTCAAGTGGTTCCCTGACACTTGACCCCCGAGCAGCCTAACTGGGAGGCACCCCCCAGCAGGGGCACACTGACACCTCACACGGCAGGGTACTCCAACAGACCTGCAGCTGAGGGTCCTGTCAGAAGGAAAACTAACAAACAGAAAGGACATCCACACCAAAAACCTATCTGTACATCACCATCATCAAAGACCAAAAGTAGATAAAACCACAAAGATGGGGAAAAAACAGAACAGAAAAACTGGAAACTCTAAAACGCAGAGCGCCTCTCCTCCTCCAAAGGAACGCAGTTCCTCACCAGCAACGGAACAAAGCTGGATGGAGAATGACTTTGACCAGCTGAGAGAAGAAGGCTTTAGATGATCAAATTACTCTGAGCTACGGGAGGACATTCAAACCAAAGGCAAAGAAGTTGAAAACTTTGAAAAAAATTTTGAAGAATGTATAACTAGAATAACCAATACAGAGAAGTGCTTAAAGGAGCTGATGGAGCTGAAAACCAAGGCTCGAGAACTACGTGAAGAATGCAGAAGCCTGAAGAGCCAATGCGATCAACTGGAAGAAAGGGTATCAGCAATGGAAGATGAAATGAATGAAATGAAGCGAGAAGGGAAGTTTAGAGAAAAAAGAATAAAAAGAAATGAGCAAAGCCTCCAAGAAATATGGGACTATGTGAAAAGACCAAATCTACGTCTGATTGGTGTACCTGAAAGTGACGGGGAGAATGGAACCAAATTGGAAAACACTCTGCAGGATATTATCCAGGAGAACTTCCCCAATCTAGCAAGGCAGGCCAACGTTCAGATTCAGGAAATACAGAGAACGCCACAAAGATACTCCTCGAGAAGAGCAACTCCAAGACACATAATTGTCAGATTCACCAAAGTTGAAATGAAGGAAAACATGTTAAGGGCAGCCAGAGAGAAAGGTCGGGTTACCCTCAAAGGGAAGCCCATCAGACTAACAGCGGATCTCTCGGCAGAAACCCTACAAGCCAGAAGAGAGTGGGGGCCAATATTCAACATTCTTAAAGAAAAGAATTTTCAACCCAGAATTTCAGATCCAGCCAAACTAAGCTTCATAAGTGAAGAAGAAATAAAATACTTTACAGACAAGCAAATGCTGAGAGATTTTGTCACCACCAGGCCTGCCTTAAAAGAGCTCCTGAAGGAAGCACTAAACATGGAAAGGAACAACCGGTACCAGCCGCTGCAAAATCATGCCAAAATGTAAAGACCATCAAGACTAGGAAGAAATTGCATCAACTAATGAGCAAAACAACCAGCTAACATCATAATGACAGGATCAAATTCACACATAACAATATGAACTTTAAATGTAAATGGACTAAATGCTCCAATTAAAAGACACAGACTGGCAAATTGGATAAAGAGTCAAGACCCATCAATGTGCTGTATTGAGGAAACCCATCTCACATGCAGAGACGCACATAGGCTCAAAATAAAAGGATGGAGGAAGATCTACCAAACAAATGGAAAACAAAAAAAGGCAGGGGTTGCAATCCTAGTCTCTGATAAAACAGACTTTAAACCAACAAAGATCCAAAGAGACAAAGAAGGCCATTACATAATGGTAAAGGGATCAATTCAACAAGAAGAGCTAACTATCCTCAATATATATGCACCCAATACAGGAGCACCCAGATTCATAAAGCAAGTCCTGAGTGACCTACAAAGAGACTTAGACTCCCACACATTAATAATGGGAGACTTTAACACCCCACTGTCAACATTAGACAGATCAACCAGACAGAAAGTCAACAAGGATACCCAGGAATTGAACTCAGCTCTGCACCAAGCAGACCTAATAGACATCTACAGAACTCTCCACCCCAAATCAACAGAATAGACATTTTTTTCAGCACCACACCACACCTATTCCAAAATTGACCACATACTTGGAAGTAAAGCTCTCCTCAGCAAATGTAAAAGAACAGAGATTATAACGAACTATCTTCTCAGACCACAGTGCAATCAAACTAGAACTCAGGATTAAGAATCTCACTCAAAACCGCTCAACTACATGGAAACTGAACAACCTGCTCCTGAATGACTACTGGGTACATAACGAAATGAAGGCAGAAATAAAGATGTTCTTTGAAACCAACGAGAACAAAGACACAACTTACCAGAATCTCTGGGACACATTCAAACCAGTGTGTAGAGGGAAATTTATAGCACTAAATGCCCACAAGAGAAAGCAGGAAAGATCCAAAATTGACACCCTAACATCACAATTAAAAGAACTAGAAAAGCAAGAGCAAACACATTCAAAAGCTAGCCGAAGGCAAGAAATAACTAAAATCAGAGCAGAACTGAAGGAAATAGAGACACAAAAAACCCTTCAAAAAATTAATGAATCCAGGAGCTGGTTTTTTGAAAGGATCAACAAAATTGATAGACCGCTAGCAAGACTAATAAAGAAAAAAAGAGAGAAGAATCTAATAGATGCAATAAAAAATGATAAAGGGGATATCACCACCGATCCCACAGAAATACAAACTACCATCAGAGAATACTACAAACACCTCTATGCAAATAAACTAGAAAATCTAGAAGAAATGGATAAATTCCTGGACACATACACTCTCCCAAGACTAAACCAGGAAGAAGTTGAATCTCTGAATAGACCAATAACAGGATCTGAAATTGTGGCCATAATCAATAGCTTACCAACCAAAAAAAGTCCAGGACCAGATGGATTCACAGCCCTTTTCTACCAGAAGTACAAGGAGGAGCTGGTACCATTCCTTCTGAAACTATTCCAATCAATAGAAAAAGAGGGAATCCTCCCTAACTCATTTTATGAGGCCAGCATCATTCTGATACCAAAGCCGGGCAGAGACACAACAAAAAAAGAGAATTTTAGACCAATATCCTTGATGAACATTGATGCAAAAATCCTCAATAAAATACTGGCAAACTGAATCCAGCAGCACATCAAAAAGCTTATCCACCATGATCAAGTGGGCTTCATCCCTGGGATGCAAGGCTGGTTCAATATACGCAAATCAATAAATGTAATCCAGCATATAAACAGAGCCAAAGACAAAAACCACATGATTATCTCCATAGATGCAGAAAAAGCCTTTGACAAAATTCAACAATCCTTCATGCTAAAAACTCTCAATAAATTAGGTATTGATGGGACGTATTTCAAAATAATAAGAGCTATCTATGACAGACCCACAGCCAACATCACACTGAATGGGAAAAAACTGGAAGCATTCCCTTTGAAAACTGGCACAAGACAGGGATGCCCTCTCTCACCACTCCTATTCAACGTAGTGTTGGAAGTTCTGGCCAGGGCAATTAGGCAGGAGAAGGAAATAAAGGGTATTCAATTAGGAAAAGAGGAAGTCAAATTGTCCCTGTTTGCAGACGACATGATTGTATATCTAGAAAACCCCATTGTCTCAGCCCAAAATCTCCTTAAGCTGATAAGCAACTTTAGCAAAGTCTCAGGATACAAAATCAATGTACCAAAATCACAAGCATTCTTATACACCAACAACAGACAAACAGAGAGCCAAATCATGAGTGAACTCCCATTCACAATTGCTTCAAAGAGAATAAAATACCTAGGAATCCAACTTACAAGGGATGTGAAGGACCTCTTCAAGGAGAACTACAAACCACTGCTCAAGGAAATAAAAGAGGATACAAACAAATGCAAGAACATTCCATGCTCATGGGTAGGAAGACTCAATGTCGTGAAAATGGCCATACTGCCCAAGGCAATGTACCGATTCAATGCCATCCCCATCAAGCTACCAATGACTTTCTTCACAGAATTGGAAAAAACTACTTTAAAGTTCATATGGAACCAAAAAAGAGCCCGCATCACCAAGTCAATCCTAAGCCAAAAGAACAAAGCTGGAGGCATCACACTACCTGACTTCAAACTATACTACAAGGCTACAGTAACCAAAACAGCATGGTACTGGTACCAAAACAGAGATATAGATCAATGGAACAGAACAGAGCCCTCAGAAATAATGCTGTATATCTACAACTATCTGATCTTTGACAAACCTAAGAAAAACAAGCAATGGGGAAAGGATTCCCTATTTAATAAATGGTGCTGGGAAAACTGGCTAGCCATATGTAGAAAGCTGAAACTGGATCCCTTTCTTACACCTTATACAAAAATCAATTCAAGATGGATTAAAGACTTAAAGGTTAGACCTAAAACCATAAAAACTCTAGAAGAAAACCTAGGCATTACCATTCAGGACATAGGCATGGGCAAGGACTTCATGTCTAAAACACCAAAAGCAATGGCAACAAAAGCCAAAATTGACAAATGGGATCTAATTAAACTAAAGAGCTTCTGCACAGCAAAAGAAACTACCATCAGAGTGAACAGGCAACCTACAAAATGGGAGAAAATTTTTGCAACCTACTCATCTGACAAAGGGCTAATATCCAGAATCTACAATGAACTCCAACAAATTTACAAGAAAAAAAACAAACAACCCCATCAAAAAGTGGGCGAAGGACATGAACAGACACTTCTCAAAAGAAGACATTTATGCAGCCAAAAAACACATGAAAAAATGCTCATTATCACTGGCCATCAGAGAAATGCAAATCAAAACCACAATGAGATACCATCTCACACCAGTTAGAATAGCAATCATTAAAACGTCAGGAAACAACAGGTGCTGAAGAGGATGTGGAGAAATAGGAACACTTTTACACTGTTGGTGGGACTGTAAATTAGTTCAACCCTTGTGGAAGTCAGTGTGGCGATTCCTCAGGGATCTAGAACTAGAAATACCATTTGACCCAGCCATCCCACTACTGGGTATATACCCAAAGGACTATAAATCATGCTGCTATAAAGACACATGCACACGTATGTTTATTGCGGCATTATTCACAATAGCAAAGACTTGGAACCAACCCAAATGTCCAACAACGATAGACTGGATTAAGAAAATGTGGCACATATACACCATGGAATACTATGCAGCCATAAAAAATGATGAGTTCATGTCCTTCGTAGGGACATGAATGAAATTGGAAATCATCATTCTCATTAAACTATCTCAAGAACGAAAAACCAAACACCACATATTCTCACTCATAGGTGGGAATTTAACAATGAGATCACATGGACACAGGAAGGGGAATATCACACTCTGGGGCCTGTGGTGGGGTTGGGGGAGGGATAGCATTGGGAGATATACCTAATGCTAGATGACGAGTTAGTGGGTGCAGCGCACCAGCATGGCACATGCATACATATGTAGCTAACCTGCACATTGTGCACATGTACCCTAAAACTTAAAGTATAATAAAAAATAAATTAATTAATTAAAAAAAAGAAAATATGGCTTATCCCAATAACATAGGATTTGTTTAAGATACAAAAATATACAAAAATTATTTAGTGTAACACATTAATAGAAAAAAGAAAAATATTATGTGATCCTTTCAGAGTATTAAAAATATGACTAAATTTAATATCCACTGATGAAAAAATCTCATCAAACTAGAAACAGAAGGACATATCTTTAATGAATGAAGTTATTAAAAATTTCTGTAGCTAGTATCATACTGAATATGACATATTGCATTTCCCCCCTGAAGTTAAAAACATAGCAAATGATTTTTCTCTCACTTTTTCATTTAACATATGAGGAGATACTGGCTAGTATATATAATAAGTCAAGGAAAAGAAATAGATATAGAGCTTACAAAGACAAAAATAAACTGTCTTTCTCCTATGACCTCTTTTGTGTGTAGAAAACTCTAAGGAGTCTACCAAATAATACATATTAGGACTAAAAATAAATATACCAGTGTTGCAGAACATGTTAATACGCAAAAGTTAATTCTATCTTTTAATACTATCAATTAAATGATGGAAAATAAAATTAAGGAAATCTATAAAAATATCTACTAGAGGCAGTTAGTGAATTCCACAAAAATTCAGGTCACTAAGTGCTATGGTCTGAGTGTTTGCATTCCCCTCTTATTCATATGTTGAATCCTAATCAACAGTGCGATGGTTTTAGGAGGTAGGGCCTTTGAGAAATAATTAGTGCATTATAGCAGAGCCCTCATGAACGGCATTAGTGCCCTCATGAAAGAACAACTTGAGAGCTGCCTTGTCCCTTCGGCCACGTGAGAACACGCCTAGAAGGTGTCCTCTATGAGGCAGAAAATAGCCTTAAACAGACTTTGACTCTGCTGGGACCTTGATCATGGGGTTGCCCAGCCACGAAAACTGTGAGAAACAAATCTCTTTTGTTTATAAGGTATCCTGTTTATGGTGTTTTGTTATAGCAGCACTAATGAATTAAGACACTAAGTTAGTATCAAAAAATCATTTAATTTCTATGCATTAGCAATGACCAATTAGAAAACAAAATTTTTAAAAGAACAATTTACACTAACATTTAAAAACATAAAGTACTTTATGGTAAATTTAATGAAAAATATTTAAGACTTCTTCTCTGAAAGCTCATTGAGTAGACTCTAAGAGTATTTTAGGGATAGAAGAGAAGTGAACAAAGTCCTTTTTTTAAGGTAAAAATGACACTGGTAAAGTGGAGAAAGGAGCAAATACAGTATTTTTGGAATTGCCAAGTAGTTCCTTCACCTCCATATCATGGTTCTTCAGGTTCCAGATGCGAAGAGTCTTACCCCATGACACAGAGACTAAAATCAAACCGCCACTGGGTGTAAAGCTCAGATCTGCTACAACATCTTGGTGGCTAGAAAGATTCAAAAGCAGGAGCCCCGTCTGCATCTCCCATATCTTGATCTGCCTAACATTGAGTCTCATAGCAACGACCAGGCAAGGGACATCTGGCACTTGAGGGTGGTTGTGTGCCCAGAGCTTCCTGCTGGGTGGGAAATGAGTAATGAAATAAAGATATATAGCATGTGTATGGATTAAAGCACTTCATTTATGAATATTTTATTTTTCCCCAAATTGATATATAGATTTAATGCAATCTCAATATCCTAGCAAAAATTTACAAATAAATTAACTCACTTTAAAAATTTATATAGAAAAACAACAAAATAATTCTGAGAAAAAGAACAGATTTAGAGAACTTACTCTAATTCGCTTCAAGATTCATTATCAATAAAATACATAATCATCAGGGTATTGTGATATTGGTGAAACAAAGGACCATGAATGGTATGGCATAGAAGAAAAAGTTTTTAAAAATTCCAGATAAAAGCCTCAAATGATTTTGACCCAGTAGCCAAAGAAGTCAATTGGGAAACAAAAGTTATTTACAACAAATAGTGTTTAAACAACTATATATATATATATATATATACACACACACAAACACACATATACACATTCATATATATATGAACCCTTGACTTCCATATCACATTTGAAAATTAATAGAATATGAATAATAGACCTAACATAAAAGCTAAAAGTAAAAGCCTTCTGTGGACAAAAATAGAATATCTTCATGACATTATTTGTGGAGACTCAAAAAGTATCACTGGACATTTTGCTACGTTAAATCAAATATCACTTTATTTTGTAAAATAGAAGGAGGAAGAGAAAACCTGAGAGGCCCTTCTGCGACAATATATTCTAAAAGATGTAATTTCTCCAAAGACATGCCAAAATACAGTTGTAAGAAATGGTTTATAAATAAATATGAATCCATCTAATAAAAGAAAATATGAATACTGGTTTGAAAATGTATAATTACAATATATAAAAATATGCACTAAGATGCATTTTTTTAAAGAACGTAGTGATTTGTTTAATTAAAATTTGATTTCTGAAGATACATATAAAAATTTTTATAAATGAACAGAATTCATTTCTAAACAGAATTTGATGAACTGTTACGTGACTAAAGTGCTAGTAAAGAAAAAGAATGTTAAATTGAGGATTTATTATTAACATTAAGAAAATTAGGAATAAAAAAGTATTTAAATTAAATGAGATGCAGATAATTATCAGGAAAATAGAGGATATTATTTAAATAATTTTATCTGGATATACAAAATTAAAAAGAAAATAACAATGTTTCTAAAGTTGTAACATTTTCAAATATTAAGTGGAGTCAAACACAATAAATTAAATAATTAAAAAGGAAATTTAAAAAATTCCAGAATCTACTATGTAAAGGCTTTGACTTAGTGCACTATGAATGGCAAAGGGCATAAAATATATCACTGGTATCAAAAAGCTCAGATCCTAACTAAAAAGATAAAAGACACTGGTAAAAGAAAGGCTTTGTAAGGAGCACATAACCAGTACTCCATGATTTGTGTGCACAAGTGCTGCTGGAGATAAGATCAATCTTTTTGAAGTATGGTATTTATTAGTTAGAAATAAATATAAATAATAACATAAAGCTATGAGTTCACAGATTTATTTTTTCTTTCTCTTCCCTAAGTTTAGGAGTAAAGTTTACTATAGTAGCCATCTTGATTTGTTATCAGTCAAAGGTAGGGCTGAGACTGCCAAACTGTAGCCCTGAAACAAATCCAGGGAGCAGCATCTATGTCCAAATACTTACTCTGAATCATGGCAATGAACTGTGTTCTTAGGATCCATTCCAACAAAGTAATCCAGGAAATCAGGTAGCCAGAAAAGATAGAATTTGTCTCACTGCACAGAAATATTTTTCTTAGAGAAGACAATGGGAATATAGGCTTTGTTTATCATAGAAATAGCTGATATATTCTTATTATGAATTAATTTTATTCTTTTCAATTTGCAATAGACATGGAATACACCTTAGAATAGAAGACAGAAGAATGGTATCATAATGTTAACTCTTTTGTTGACAAGTTGTTGGAATTTCTGAAAGTCACTTAACCTCCATAAGACAGTTTATTTTCCTAAACAAATAGAAAGTAACAATCTCAGATTGTTATAACTAAAATTTAGATAAGATAAACAAATGAAAGCAAGCATATATTCAGAATACCAGGTATATCTGAAAAAATTTCTTGACAAGAATTTTATTTGGGCAATTTTGTGATATTATGCATTATCATCTTGTTTGCTCTATCTGTAAAAGAAGCAATATTGCACTTGTTCCTATTTCTCCTCAAAGGTTTAGTAACATCAAAGTGGATTAATAACCTGAAGTATTTATATATATATAAAAATTCAGTGATACATAATATAATGCTAAAAAAGAGCCAGTTGGTTTTTATCTTGGAACTTACTTTCTGCTGTAAATAGAGAGAAATCTATGCCTTAGCAGTTTCTGTTCACCCATGATAAATATATATGCAATGCTATTTTATTAAAATAATCTTCATTATATATTCTATCTCAATAATATCTATTAGTAAAAGCTATTGATATCGGTAATATACTTGTCATTAAAAAATTAACAATGCTGTATTTGGCACCATGTAATTAGGGAAGGATAATATTTTAATTTCTTCTAATTCTTACTGTACCAGATTAAAATTTTTGATTTTGTGGAGATAACGTCTTCAATCAAAAATAGTGTTTCTATTTATGATAATCTTAGTCCTTATGCAGATCAGTTTTGTAAGCTGATATTTGCTGAAGAGAGATACATTTCTATAAATCATATGAGGAATGTTGTTTAGGATCAACACTGTAATAAGGTTAGCTACATCATTAGCAGAATTATCTTTAAATATATACAATTTGCTTTTTTAAAAAAAAGGTGCAGCATGTATCTTTCATTTAATATAAAATCTCACACAAATATCCTAAGTAAACCTCACAATAATGGAATAAAAGCAGATAACAAACTTCATTTTGCTATGCAGGCCAGTAGTATCCACATATGTAAAATCAGAGTTGAATATTTTTGGCTTAAAATACCCAATCTCCAATTTTCATACAATACACTAAGCCACCATAAGTTAAAACCTGAATTTGCAAGTCCAATGACTCTATGATCCTGCCAGCAGTGAACAATGCTGATTAAGGACCATATGTCATTTAGTGATTATTTCATGACACAATGATCATTTCAAATTGCTAATGCAACAAAAGAAGGATTTTCATAAAAATATAATTTTGAATACTATTTCATTTTTGAGACAAATGCCCATTTATTGTTTTTTATTCCCTCCAAAATCCCATGGAACAGGTCAATATGTAAATAAGTCATTAGCCAAAGGGAAGGGAAATAAATAAATCCCTGTACTCAACCCTAATAAGATTTCAGATGAGCTCCTAGTAATAAGCATATGAAAATGATAGATACATTCCCTACTTCCTCCAGGGAATTTCTATCTGACCTAGTTGCAATGCTACAGAGTTGAGTATGTTTTCTACATAAAAGTCTTGAAAAAATGTTAAGGGAAATTTGGGAAGCTTTGTGACTTCTAAAGGTATTAAAAGAGAAGTGAAATAACTCAGGTTTAAGTGAGTCAAACAAAATAAAACCTTGATTTTATAAAACTGGAAAAAAAGAGTAAAACTTCTGTCAGTGATTATATTAATATATCATATTTCAATATAATGTGGACATATATATGCATACATTTATATATATATGTATGTATTGGTATTCTTTTCTTTTTCAGGACTCAAAAGCAACTGGAAGATTAAAAAAATAGCTAAAAACAGAAAAATATATAGCTGCAGAGTACCCTGAAGCTAAGGCCACTTGCAATCAAGGCCTTTCTTAAAATGACAGCCAGCAGGTGAGCACTGTGAGACAGAGGGGCCAATGGAGTGCAGGCTGCTTGGGCCAGACAATGCACAAGTGATTGCAAATGTGTCAGAACTGTATTCCACTACAATCACCCAACACAGCCCAGGGTGGTGCGAGTTTCTGTTGACAAAATTGTATGATGTTAAGTTTCTCCAATATAGAACATATTTTCAGGAGAGGACGCACTGGCATCTAGAATCCACGTGCTTTTATAGTTAACAAAAAAAAAAAGGAAGAAAAAGAAGAAAACAGGATTTCTGTGACCCTTCCCTTTCAAAGACCCCATCTGAAATATGAGAAATGTTCTGTGGAAGAGAAATAAGACCATTTAGAATAATGCAGGAATTTAACTAGCTTTGTAGGAGAAAAGAGAGCACGTTTCACTGAAAATTTAATGTCAAAAATGGAAATAGCATGCGAGGAAGACAAAAATGAGTTGGACAGGTCCAGTTTGTTGTAAACCAGGTCTCTGAGGGGGAGCGAGACTTAAGAGTAAGCTCAATTGAAAGCAGTGAGAGAAATGTCTTAGGGAAAAAGGACAAACAATTAGAGACTAAATTCATTACTCGGGATTTCTACAGCTACCTCTCAT
Organism: Gorilla gorilla gorilla; assembly: GCF_029281585.2. Taxonomy (NCBI): domain Eukaryota; kingdom Metazoa; phylum Chordata; class Mammalia; order Primates; family Hominidae; genus Gorilla; species Gorilla gorilla. Next base: position 64,765,771 of record NC_073239.2, read on the forward strand.
TTCTCCACCATCATTCCTGCTTGCCCCAGCATTCATCCTTGAAGTCCGGGGTATTATTGCTTAGCTTGCTTGAGATTTTGAGTTCAGGATGAAGGATGAAAGAGAATTTAGGTCAATTTATCTAGTCAATGTATTAAAGTTGCATGCCAATGAAAACATTGAAAGATTTGTTACAAAATTATAAAACTACATTTTTTGAATCATACTACGGACTAGACATAGGTATGAAGCTCAACACCTAAATTATTAATTTTTATAAAAATATTTGATAGGCTGGGCGCAGTGGCTCACGCCTGTAATCCCAGCACTTTGGGAGGCCAAGGCAGGCGGATCACAAGGTCAAGAGAGCGAGACCATCCTGGCCAACATGGTGAAACCCCGTCCCTATTAAAAAAAAAAAATTAGCTGGGAGTGGTGGCACATGCTCATAGTCCCAGCTACTCCGGAGGCTGAGGCAGGAGAATCACTTGAACCCGGGAGGCAGAGGTTGCAGTAAGCCGAGATCGCGCCACTGCACTCCAGCCTAGCCACAGAACTAGACTCCGTCTCAACAAACAAACAAACAAACAAATATTTGATAAAATTTAATATTAAATCATAAGTATGCTATAATCTGGTTAAAAGCATAGATAATAATTATATAAAAATGAATATTAGAACAAATTTTTTCAAACTTTTAAAGAGAAGAAAATAGAAAAAGGATTAGAACAATGATTCTTCACAACATATACACTATGAGTTATAGAATGATATCATTGGAGAAGAATCAAGGCAAGTTAATAATAACTTTTACTTTTTGAGCACTTAGTAAGCCTATGATAATTACCAGTTATTATCATATGTCAAATACTGTGCTATTTTCATAATGTATTATATTCTATCAAAATAACTGGTCTATGGGAACAGATTCGATATCCTGTTTTCCAGACAAAGTGTAGTTGCAGATACTCAGTAACTAGTCCATACTCACAGGGTCAGTAAATTGACAAGTATTCGAATTCATACTTCCCTGACTCCAACATTTATTATTTTGTCTACTGAGCTATGTATATTTTTAATATCATAAGCTATCTCCAGACTCAGAGATAATATACAACTCTTAGGCTGTGGCTCCCTGAGAGCATGTTAATTAATGAGAACCTCAACCTAAGACTTAAACTAAACCCCAAACTTATGTCTAATCCTAACCCTACCTCTGGAAATAGTAATGATCTCAATTATCTTGCTTCTCTATGAAGGTGTTGTATTTTGAGAGGAGAGGCCAGGCATTTCTGTTGGTGAGGCTGGTGAAATAGTGCAGGCCTGAATATGCAGACTTCAAACCTTTCTCATTTCGGGAGTCTGATTCATGATAGGCAACAATCTCAGAATTGCAATGTGTCAGCACAACATTTAATGTTCTCTGAGGATGCATGTCCAATGTGCTTCATGGTGGGGCTCTGCTTCACAGCCATTGAGAGACCATTCAGAAGAGCACATGGGTCAGAGAAGTGTACAGACAGAAAGCACACCTTCATGTCCATTCTTATCCCGGAAGCGGCACGATTCACTTCTAGATTCATTGCCTAGAATTAGTTTCATGGCTCTCTCTTCATATGGAAGTACATGACATATTTGGTAAATTTTATTTGCCACTAGGGGTAACGAGAAGTACCTGAAAGGCTGTCGAAATCACTTTCTCTTCACTCTGTGCCAGGGTTTATGTAGACGGAGAATGTGTTTGATGTTATGGGCTTTTCTTGCAAAGTTTTTTAGTCTGTTTTGTGTTAAAGTAAGCTCTCTGAAGAAAGAGTTGCTTAATTAGCAACATTAAAATTTATTTTTATGTATTTAAGAACCATAATTTCCTCATAGTTTTCAGTTAGATTATATGTTAAAATCGTTTATTTTCATTGGCATGAATTTTGTAGATTCAGTTTTTTATTCTGATAATATAAATTTGACATTTAATTTTTTTATGATAATGGAAATATTGTGCTATAATACTTTATATATTATGTAGAGTCATATTAAAATAATTTCAATAATCTAATTTATATTTTTAATTCTATTGATTTTACAGCATTCATTGTTATCTCATTCTTTTTTAATTTTCAACTTTTGTGGGTACATAGTAGGTACATATATTTGTGGAGTACATGAGATATTTGGATACAGGCATGTAATGTGCAAATCATTACTCAGGATTTCTACAGCTACCTCTCATTTCACATCAGGGTAAATGGGGTATCTGCCACCTCAAGCATCTCCATGAGTAAAATTGTTTTAATTTTTAGATACCACAAATAAGTGAGAACATGTGAAATTTGTCTTTCTGTGCGTGGTTTATTTCACTTGACATGATGACCTCCAGTTCCATCCATGTTGTTGCAAATGACAGGGTCTCATTTTTTTATGGCTGAAAAGTACTCCGTTCTGTGTATGTACCACATTTTCTCTATCCCTTCATCTGCTAATGAACATCTAGGTTGCTTTCAAACCTTGGCTATTGTGAATAGTGTTGCAATGAATGTGGGAGTGCAGATATCTCTTTGATATACTGATTTCATTTCTTTTGGGTATATATCTAGCAGTGAGATTGCTGGATTATATGGCAGTTCTAATTTTGTTTTTTAAGGAACTTCCAAGATGTTCTACATAGTGATTGTACTAATTTACATTCCCTCCAACAGTGTACCAGGGTTCCCTTTTCTCCACCTCCCCGCCAGCATTTGTTATTGCTTTTCTTTTTGATAAAGGTCATTTTAATGGAGTGAGATAATATTCCATTGTTTTGATTTGCATTTCTCTGATGATCAGTGATGTTGAGCACCTTTTCATATATCTGTCATTTGTATGTCTTCTTTTGAAAAATGTCTACTCAGACTTTTGCCCATTTTTAAATTGGATTATTAGATTTTTTTCTATAGAGCTGTTTGAGCTCTTTATATATTCTAGTTATTAATCTTTTGACAGATGGGTAGTTTACAAATATTTTCTGTCATTCTGTAGATTGTCTCTTCACTTCGTTGATTGTTTCCTTTGCTGTGTAGAAGCTTTTTAACTTGATGTCATCCCATTTGTTCCCTTTTACTTTGGTTGTCTGTGCTGGTGAAGTATTACTCAAGAAATTCCAGCCCCATTCAATGTTCTGGAGAGATTACCCGATGTTTTCTTTTAATAGTTTCATAGGGTGAGGTGTGAGGTCCTAGATGTAAGTATTTAACCCATTTTGATTTGATTTTTGTACAAGGTGAGATAGGAGTCAACTTTTATTCTGCTATAATATCCAGTTATCCCAGCACAATTTATTGAAGAGACTATCATTTCCCCAATATATGTTCTCGGGGTCTTTGTTGAGAATGAGTATCCTATAGATGGATGGATTTATTTCAGGGTTCTCTAATCTGTTCCATTCATCTATGTGTTTGTTTTTATGCTAGTACCATGCTGTTTTGATCACTATAGCTCTGCAGTGTAATTTGAAGTTAGATAATGTGATTTCTCCAGTTTTGTTCTTTTTGTCCAGGATAGCTTTGGCTATTCTGCTTTTTGTGGTTCCATATACATTTTAAGAATTATTTTTTCTGTTTCTGTGAAGAATACCATAGATACCTTGATAGACATTGCATTGAAACTATAGGTTGCCTTGGGTAATATGGTCATTTTAACAATATTTATTCTTGCAATCCATGAACAGGGAATATTTTTCAATTTTTGTGTCCTCTTCAATTTCTTGCATCAAGGTTTTATAGTTTTTATTGTAGATATCTTTAACTTCTTTAGTTAATTTCTAAGTATTTTATTTGCAGCTATTGTAAATGGGATTCCTTTCTTGATTTATTTTTCAGATTGTTTGCTGTTGGTACATAGAAATGCTATTGATTTTGTGGATTGATGTTCTATCCTGCAAATTTACTGAATTTGTTAATCAATTTCAATAGTGTTTTGGTGGGGTATTTAGTTTTGTACAAACATAAGGTCATAGCATCAGTAAAAAAGGATGATTTGACTTTTTCCTTTCCAATTTGAATGGACTTTATTTATTTCATCTTTCTGATTACTCCAGCTAGGACTTTCAGTACTACATTGAATAACAGTGGTGAAAGATGGCTTTCTTGTTGTATTTTAGATCGTAAAGGAAAAGCTTTCAGTTTTTTTCCCATTCAGTACAATACTAGCTGTGGGTCTTTTGTAGATGACTTTTCTTATGATGAGGTATGTTTTTTTAAACCCAGTTTATGGGGTTTAGATAGTAAAGGGATGTTGAATTTTATCCGATGCTTTGTCAGCAGCAATTGAAATGATTGTACAGTTTTTTTGCTTCATTCTGTTGATATAATGTGTATCACATTGATTGATTTGCATATGTCAAATCTTTCTTGAATACCAGGGATAAATTCCACTTAAACACAATTAATGATCTTTTTATTCTGTTGTTGACTTGGTTTTTTTAGTATTTTCTTGAGGATTTTTGCATCAATATTCATCAGGAATATTGGCCTTTAGTTTCCTTTCTCTGATGTATCTTTGTTTGCTTTTGTTATTAGGCTAAAACTTGCCTCATAGAGTAAGTTTTGAAGTGATTCCTCCTCTATGTTTTGGAATAGTTTGAGTAGGACTGCTATTAGTTCTTCTTTAAATGTTTGGTTGAATTCAGCTGTGAAGCCATCATGTCTTGAGCTTTTTGTTGCTGGAATAATTTTTATTGCAGCTTCTTTCTCATTACTTGTTATTGGTCTGTTCAAATGTTGGCTTTCTTCATAGTTTAATCTTGGTAGGTTGTGTGTGTCTAAGAATTTATATATTTATTCTAGATGTTCCAATTTATTGGCATATAGTTGCTCATAGTAGACACTAACGATCCTTTAAAATTCTGTGGTATGGATTGTAATGTATACTTATTAAAATCTGATTTATTTATTTGTGTCTTTTCTCCTTTTCTCATAGTCTGACTAAAGATATGTTCATTGTATTTATCTCTAAAAATAACCCACGTTTTTGTTTCATTGATCTTTTGTATTGTTTTCATAATTTCAAATTTACTTATTTCTGCTCTGATCTTTTTTTTTATTTCAATAGGTTTTTGGGGAACAAGTGGTGTTTGGTTACATGGATACATTCTTTAGTGGTGATTTCTAAAATTCCAGTGCATCCATCACCCAAGCAGTGTACACTGTACCCAATGTACAGTCTTTTATCCCTCACTCCCCTCCCACCCTTCCCTCTGAGTCCTCAAAGTCCATTGTATCATTCTTATGCTTTTGCATCCCATAGCTTAGCTCCCACTTACAAGTGAGAACATACAATGTTCAGTTTTCCATTCTGGAGTTACTTAACTTAGAACAATGGTCTCCAGCTCCACCCAGGTTCCTGTAAATGCCATTACTTCATTCCTTTTTATGGGTGAATAGCATTCCATGGTGTGTATGTGTGTGTATATATATATATATATCACATTTTCTTTATCCGTACATTGGTTGATGGGCATTTGGGCCGGTTTCATATATTTGCAATTGCAAATTATGCTGCTATAAACATGGGTGCAAATGTCTTTTTCATATGATGACTTATTTTCCTCTGGGTAGATACTCAGTAGTGGAATTTCAGGATCAAATGGTAGATCTACTTTTAGTTCCTTAAGGAATCTCCACAATGTTTTCCATAATGGTTGTACTACTTTACATTCCCACCAGCAGTGTAAAAGTGTTCCCTTTTCACCACATCCACACCAACATCTATTATTTTATGATTTTTTTTATTATGGCCATTCTTGTGGAAGTAAGGTGGTATCACATTGTGGTTTTGATTTGCATTTCCCTGATCATTGGTGATGCTGAGCATTTTTAATGTGTTTGTTGGTCATTTATATATCTTCTTTTGAGAATTGCCTATTCATGTCCTTAGTCCACTTTTTGATGGGATTATTTGTTTTTTTCTTGCTGATTTGTTTGAGTTCCTTATTGATTCTGGATATTAGTCCTTTGTTGAATGCATAGTTTGTGAAGATTTTCTCCCACTTTGTGGGTTGTCTGTTTACTCTGCTAATTATTTATTTTGTGGTGCAGAAGCTTTTTAGTTTAATTAAGTCCCATCTATTTATCTTTATTTTTGTTGCATTTGCTTTTGGGTTCTTGGTCATGAAATCTTTGCCTAAGCCAATGTCTAGAGGAATTTTTCTGATGTTATCTTCCAGAATTTTTGTGGTATCAGGTCCTAGATTTAAGTCTTTGGTCCATATTGAGTTGATTTCAGTATAAGGAGAGAGGTGAGGATCCAGTTTTATTCTTCTCCATGTGGCTAGCCAATTATCCCTGTACCATTTGTTGAATAGGGTGTCCTTTTGTGTTTTTGTTTGCTTTGTTGAAGATCACTTGCCTGTTAGTATTTGGGTTTATTTCTGGGTTCTCTAGTCTGTTCCATTGGTCTATGTGCCTATTTTTATACCAGTACCATGCTATTTTGGTGTCTATAGCTTTGTAGTATAGTTTGAAGTCAGGTAATGTGATGCCTTGAAATTTGTCCTTTTTGCTTAGTCTTGCGGTGGCTATGCAGGCTCTTTTTTGGTTCTATATGAATTTTAGGATTTTTTTTCTAGTTCTGTGAAGAATGATGATGACAATTTGGAGAAAATTGAGTTAAATTTGTAGATTGCTTTTGGCATTTTTACAATATTGATTCTACTCATCCATGAGCATGAAATGTGTTTCCATTTGCTTGTGTCATCTATGATTTACTTCGGCAGTGTTTTGTAGTTTTCCTTGTAAAAGTCATTCACCTTTTGAGGATATTCCTGTTAAGGATATTCCCAAGTATTTTATTTTTTTACTTATTTTATTTCATTTTTGCTGCTATTGTAAAAGTGGTCGGGTTCTTGATTTGATTCTTAGCTTGCTCACTGTTGGTGTGTAGCAGTGCTACTGATCTGTGTAGATTGATTTTGTATCCTGAAACTTTACTGAATTCATCTATGAGATCTAGGAGCTTTTTTGATGAGTATTTGGGGTTTTCTAGGCATATACTCATATCATGGGTAAACAGCAACAGTTTGTCTTGTTATTGACTGATTTGAATGACCTTTCTTTTTTTCTCTTGTCTTATTGGTCTGGTTATTGCTTCCAGTACTATGTTGAAAAGAAGTGGTGACATTGGGCATCCTTGTCTTGTTTCAGTTCTCAGTGGGAATTCTTTCAAATTTTCCCCTTCAGTATAATGTTGGCTGTGGGTTTTTCACAGATAGCTATTATTACCTTAAACTATGCCCCTTCTACATAGATTTTATTGAGGGTTTTAACCATAAAGTGATGCTGGATTTTGTCAAATGCTTTTTCTGCATTTATTGAGATAATTATGTGATTTTTATTTTAAATTCTTTTTATGTGGTGTATCACATTTATTGACTTGCATATGTTAAACTATCCTTGCATTCATAGCATGAAACCCACTTGATCGTGGTGGCTTATCTTTTGTATATGTTGTCGGACTCAGTTAGCTAGGATTTTGTTGAGGATTTTTGCATCTATATTCATCAGGGATATTGGTCTGTAGTTTCCTTTTTTTGTTATGTCCTTTCCTGGTTTTGGTGTTAAGGTGGTACTGGCTTCATAAAATAATTTGGTTAAAATTCCCTCTTTCTCTATCTTATGGAATCTTATCTAATACTTTCAACAAGATTGGTACCAATTCTTCTTTGAATGTCTGATATAATTCAGCTGTGAATCCATCTGGTCTTGGACATTTTTTGGTTGGAAATTATTTTATTACCACTTCAAACTCACTGCTTGTTATTGGTCTGTTCAGAGTTTCTATTTCTTACTGATTTAATCTAGGAGGGTTGTGTATTTTCAGGAATTTATCCATCTCCTCTAGGTTTTTTAGTTTGTGCATATAAAGGGGTTCATAGTATCCTTGAATGATCTTTTGTATTTCTGTGGTGTTGGTTGTAATATCTTTTATTTCATTTCTAATTGAGCTTATTTGAATCTTCTGTCTTCTTTTCTTGGTCAACCTCACTAATGGTTTACCAATTTTATCTATCTTTTTAAAGAATCAGCATTTTGCTTCGTTTATCTTTTGTATTTTTTGTTTGCATTTCATTTAGTCCTTCTCTGATTGTTGTTATTTCCTTTCTTCTGTTGGGTTTGTTCCTGTTTCTCTAGTTCCTTCAGATGTGACCTTAATTGTCTATTTGTGCTGTTTCAGACTTTTTGATGTAAGCAATTAATGCTATGAACTTTTCTCTTAGCACCGCTTTTGCTGTATCCCAGAGTTTTTGATAGGTTATATTACTATTGTCATTCAGTTCAAAGATTTTTCTAAATTTCCATCTTGATTTCATTATCGACCAACAATCTTTCAGGAGTGGATTATTTAATTTTATATATTTGCATAATTTTGAGGATTCCATTTGGAATTGATTTACAATATTATTCCACTGCTGTCTGAGAGAATACTCAAGATAATTTTGATTTTCTTAAACTTATTGAGACTTGTTTTGTGGCCTATCATATGATCTATCTTGGAGAATGTTCCATGTGCTGATGAATATAATGTATGTTCTGCAGTTGTTAAGTAGAATGTTCTGTAAATGTCTGTTAACGTCCATTCTTTTCTAGGGTATAGTTTAAGTCCATTGTTCCTTTGTTGACTTTCTGTCCTGATGATTGTCTAGTGCTGTCAATGGGGTATTGAATTCCCTCACTATTATTGTGTTGCTGTCTATCTCATTTCTTATATCTAATATTAATTGTTTTATAAATTTGGGAGCTCCAGTGTTAAAATATATATTTAGGATAGTGATGTTTTCCTGTTGGACTAGTCCTTTTATCATTCACTATATAATGTCCCTCTTTGTCTTTTTTAACTGTTGTTGCCTTAAAGTCTGTTTTATCTGATATAAGAATAGCTACTCCTACTCATTTTCGGTGTCCATTTGCATGGAATATCTTTTTCTGCCTTTTAACCTTCAGTTTATGTGGGTCCTTATGTGTTAAGTGAGTTTCTTGAAGACAGAAGATACTCGGTTGGTGAATTCTTATCCAATCTGCCACTCTGTATCTTGTAAGCAGAGCATTTAGCTCATTTACGTTCAATGTCAGTATTGAGATGTGAGGTACTATTGTATTCATCCTGCTAGCTGTTGTGGGAAGACCTCGTTATTTTCTTCATTGTGTTATTGTTTTATAGGCCCTGTGAGATTTATGCTTTAAGGAGATTCTATTCTGGTGTATTTAGAGGTTTTGTTTCAAGATTTAGAACTCCTTTTAGAAGTTCTTGTAGTGCTGGCTTGGTAGTGGAGAATTCTCTCAGCATTTGTTTGTCTGAAAAGGACTTTATCTGTCCATGTATGAAGTGTAGTTTTGCTAGATACAAAATTTTTGGCTGATAATTGTCTTGTTTAAGGAATCTAGATACAGAATTCTTAGCTGATAATTGTTTTGTTTAAGGGGGCTAAAGACAGGACCGAGTTACTTCTAGCTTGCAGGGTTTCTGCTGAGAATACTGCTGTTAATCTGATAGATTTTCCTTTATAGGTTACCTGACTCTTTTGCTTCACATCTCTTAAGATTCTTCATGTTGACTTTAGATATCCTGATGACTATGTGCCTAGGCAGTGTTCTTTTTGCAATGAATTTCCCAGGTGTTCTTTGTGCTTCTTGTATTTGGATGTCTAGGTCTCTAGCAAGGCCAGGGAAGTTTTCCTTGATTATTTTCTCAAATAAGTTTTGCAAACTTTTAGATTTCTCTTTTACTTCAGGAACACAAATTATTCTTAGGTTTGGTCATTTAATATAATCACAACTATTGGAGGCTTTACTCATTTTTTAAATTCTTTTTTTCTTTGTCTTCATTGGATTGGGTTAATTCTAAAGCCTTGTTTTCAAGCTCTGAAGTTCTTTCTTTTATTTGTTTGATTCTATTGTTGAAACTTTCCAGTGTATTTTGCATGTCTCTTAGTGTGTCTTTCATTTCCAGAAGTTGTGATTATTTTTAATTTATGGTATCTATTTCTCTGGAGATTTTTTTCATCTATATCCTGTATTATTTTTAAAATTCCTTTAACTTGGTTTTCACCTTTCTCTGGTGCCTCCTTAAGTAGCTTAATAATCAACCTTCTGAATTCTTTTTTTTCTGGCAAATCAGAGATTTCTTTTCAGTTTGGATCTATTGCTGGTTATCTAGTGTGATCTTTTAGGGGTGTTATAGAATCTTGCTTTGTTATATTACCAGAATTGTTTTTCTGGTTTCTTCTCATTTGAGCAGACTATGTCAGAGGAAAGATCTAGGATTCAGGGGCTGCTGTTCAGATTCTTTTGTCCCAAAGGGTGATCCCTTGATGTGGTGCTCTCCTCCTTCCCCTAGAGATGGGGCTTCCTGAGAGCTAGACTGCAGTGATTTTTATTGCTTTTCTGAGTCTAGCCACCCCGTAGAGCCATCAGGCCCTGGGCTGGTACTGGGGAGTGTCTACAAAGTGTCCTGTGATGTGATTTGTCTTCAGGTCTCTCAGCTGTGGATACAGCCTCCTTCTGCAGTGAAGGTAGCAGGGAAGTGATTTGGACTCTGTGAAGGTCCTTGGTTTTAGTTTTGTTTAGTATGCTGGTTTTCTCAAACGCTAGTTGTGCAGGCAGTGAAGTTGTCACATGGACAGACTCAAGACCTCCGGTTAGTCAGAATATTACAGGTGGTAGAATTAGCTGTTGTTTTCTCCTTTCTTGGAGCAGGGTAATTCTTTTATGAATTGCTGTAATGGCTTGAGTTGGTTAGCTTCCAGCCAGGAGGTGGTGTTTTCAAGACAGCATCAGCTGCAGTAGTATAGTGCAGATACAAGCTTGCCATAAGGTCACTTGGATAGGCATTTTGGTTTTTCAGGCAATGGGAAGAGCCATAGAACTCCCAAGAGATTATGTCTTTTGTCATTGGCTACCAGGATGGGTAGAGAAAGTCCACTAGGAGCAGGGTTAGATGTGTCTGAGCTCAGACTCTTCATGGGTGTGGATTCTGGCAGCTGCTGTGAGAGATGGAGGTGTGGTTCTCAGGCCAATGGGGTTATGTTCCCAGGGGGATTATGTCCACCTCTGCTGCATCATACAGGTCACCAGGGAAGTGGGGTAACACCAGCAATGACAGGTCTTACCCAGCTCCCATGCCACCAGGAAGGTCAGTCTCACTCCCTCCATGCTTCATCAACAGCACTGAGTTTATATCCAGGTATCTGGCTGAGATCTTGCTCCAGTCTACATGCCTTCTCACTGAGAAAGCAAGCAACGCTTTCAGGACTCACCCCTTCCACCCTGCCATGGCTTCTGTGCTCTTTTCTGTACTTCCTATTCACCCCCCTGCTACCTAACCCCAGATTCTGCCCAGGAAAATTTACTCTTGGGCAAAATTATTACAAAGTTCAGCTGAAAGTTTCCTTCTCCCTTTCATCCTTCCCCAATTCCACCGGCAGCCCTCCCCTAGTACCCCTGTGAGATAAAGTAAAAAATGGCTTCCCAGGGGGGACTGGAGTGCCTATGGGGCTCTTCCTGCTGTTCTTCTACTTTTATACTTTGGTTAGCTCTCTAAATTCATTTCAGCTCTGGGTAAGGTTAAATCCTTCTCCCATGATTTGGATTTTCAGGTTCCCCAGTGAGGATGTGTGTTCAGAGGGGAAGTTTCCCCCTCTCACACTTTGGGCATTCAGTTTTTTGGCTGTCTAACAAAGTTAGCAGCAGCAAAGCTATTTATTTCAAACTGAAAATTATTTCAGTTCTCCTGGTATGTTGCTAAGGTAGTTCTAGGAGTAAATGTTCACAGTGTGAGCCTCCACACACTGTTCTGGGGCTGAAAGAACAAAAGAAAAACTTTCATTGCCATAGTAAAGGAAGGACCACAGGTGGAGGTCAGCAACAGAGGGTTTCTGCTCTGATATTTATTATTTTTTTCTTCTATGAATTTTGGCTTTAGTTTGTTCTTGCTTCTCCAGTTCTTTAAGATGCATTATTAGGTTATTTATTTGAAGTTTTTCTACTTTTTAATGTAGGCACTTATAGCTGTAAATTTTCCTCTCAGTACTACTTTTGCTGTTTCCCATAGGTTTTGGTATATTGTGTTTCCATTATCATTTCAAGACAATTTTAAATTACCATCTTAATTGACCCACTATTACTTCAGCAGCATATTGAGGTATGTTTGCAGAGCTTCCAAAATGCCCTTGTTATTAATTTGTAGTTTTATTGCATTGTGATCAGAAAAGACGCTTGATATTTTTTCTGTTTTTTGAATGTTTTAAGACTTGTTTTGTGCACTATATGCACAAAATAATATATGGTCTATCCTTGAGAAAGATCAATGTGCTAAGGAGAAGAATGTGTATTCTGTATCCATTGGATAAAATGTTCTGTAAATATCTCTTAGGTCTATTTGGTCTATAGTGCCAATAAAATCTGATGGTTCCTTGTTATCTGTCTAGAAGATTGGGTCAATCCTGAAAGTGGGTTGCTATGTCTCCAGCTATTATTATATTGGGATCTATCTCTCTCTTTAGTTCTAATAAAATTTACTTTTTATATCTGGGTGCTCCAGTGTTGGGTGCGTGTAAATTTGCAATAGTTATATCCTCTTGTTTAATTGATCACTTTATCATTAGATAGTGACCTTCTTTATCTCTTCGTATAGTTTTTGTCTTGAAATCCTTTTTTATTATATAAGTATAAGCTACTTCTGCTCTTCTTTGGCTCCCTTGTCATGGAATATCTTTTTCTGTTTTATTTATTTATTTATTTATTTTTTAGTTTCAGTTTTATGTGTCTTTATAGGTGAATTGTGTTACTTGTAGGCAGCAGATCACTGGGGTCTCATTTTTTCATCCATTCAGCCACTCTATGTCTTTGATTGCAGAGTTTAGTCCATTTTAATTCCATGATATTATTGGTAAGTAAGGACTTGCTGTTGCCATTTTATCATTTGTTTTCTGGTTGTTTTGTGGTCTTCTCTTTCTTCTTTTCTTCCTTCATGTCTTCCTTTTAGTGAAGGTGATTTTCTCTGCTGGTATGACTTAATTTCTTGCTTTTTTCTCTGTGTGTATCCATTGTGTTTCTTTTATTTGAGGTTACCATGAGGCTTGCAATACTATATTATAACTTATTATTTTAAGCTAATAACAACTTAACGCTGCTTGTCTAAGCAAACAAACAGGCAAAATAAAAACTCATAAAAACTCTGCACTATAACTTTGTCTCCCCACTCTTTAACTTTTTATTGTTTCTATTTTTATCTTATTGTACTGTATATGTCTTGAAAAGTTGCTGTAGTTATTATTTTTGATTGGTTCATCTTTTAACCTTTCTACTTAAGATAAAAGTAATTTACACACAACAATTAGAGTATTATAATATTTTGTGGGTTTTTGTGTACTTACTAATGCTAGTGAGTTTTGTACCTTCAGATGGTATATTATTGATCATTAACATCCTTTTTCTTTATGATTGCAGAAATCTCTTTAGCATTTCTTTTAGGGCAGGTCTGCTGTTGATGAAATGCCTCAGCTTTTGTTTGTTTATGGAAATCTTTATTTCTTTATCATGTTTGAAGGATATTTTCAGTGGGTATACTCTTTTATAGTAAAAGGTAACAGTGTGTTTTGTTTTTCCTTCAGCACTTAAAATATGTCATGCTACTCTCCTCTGCCCTATAAGGTTTCCACTGAGAAGTCTGCTGCCAGACATGATGGAGCTCCATTGTATGTTATCTGTTTCTTTCTCTTCCTTTTACAATTTTTTTCTTTATCATTGACCTTTGGGAGATTAATTATTAAATGCCTTGAGGTAGTCCCCTTTGAGTTAAATCTGTTTATTGTTCTATAACTTTCTTGTACTTGAATGATGACTTCTTCCTCTAAGTTTGGGATATTCTCTGTTATTATCCCTTTGAATGAACTTTCTACTTCTATTTCTCTCTGTAACTCTTATTTAAGGCCAGTAACTTAGATTTGCCCTTTTAAGGCTATTTGCTAAATCCTGTAAGTATGCTTCATTGTTTTTATTCTTTTTTCTTTTGTCTCTTCTGAGTGTGTATTTTCAAATAGTCTGTCTTCAACCTCTCTAATTCTTCCTTCTTCTTGATCAATTCTGCTATTAAGAGACTCATATATTCTTTAGTATGTCACTTGCATTTTTGAACTCCAGAATTTCTGCTTGATCTTTTTAATTATTTTATTCACTTTTTAAAATTTATCTAATAGGATTCTGAATTCCCTCTCTGTGTTGTCTTGAATTTCTTTGAGTTTTCTCAAAACACCTATTGTGATTTCTTGGTCTGAAAGGTCATATATAGCTGCTTCTCTGGGACTGGTCTTTGATGCCTTATTTATTTCATTTGGTAAGGTTATGTTTTCCTGGAGTGACTTGATGCTCATGGCTGTTCACTGGTATCTGAGCATTGAAGAGTTAGGTATTTATTGTAGTCTTCACAATCTGGGCTGGATGTACTTGCTCTTCTTGGGAAGGCTTTTCAGGTATTTGAAGGGATGTGGGCGTTGTGATCTAAGCCATATCTGCATTAGGGGGCACACTAAGTTCAGTACCACTGTGGTTCTTGCATATTCATAGATGTACTGCCTTGGTGGTGTTGGATAATATCCAGAAGAATTCCTTGATTACCAGACAGACACTTTTGTTCTCTTCCCTTACCTTCTCCCAAATAAATGGAGTATATATCTCTGTGTGTGCTGAGCTGCCTGGGGCTGGGTGTGGGGTGACTTAAGTAAACCTGTGACCACCACCATGTGGACTGTGCTGAGTCAGACCTGATGTCAGCACAGCACTGGGTCTCACCAAGGCCCACTGTAACTACTACTTGGCTATTGCTTACGTTTGCTCAAGGCCCTAGGGCTCTACAATTAACAGGTGGTGAATTCAATCACGCTTGTGTCTTTCCCTTCAGGTTGGCAAGTTCTTTCAGGCCCCAGGTGGATCCAGATATGCTGTCCAAGAACCAGGGACTGGAGTCACAAACCTTAAAACTCTACCAGACTCTCTCTCTATTCTACTGCTGCTAACCTGGCCATCACACCATGAGAAAAATGTCCTTCCCACTCTTCTCTCCCTTTTCCACAGGCAGAGGAGCCTCTCCTGTGGCTACCCCCATTACAGGCCTACATGGAGTACTTCCAGGCGACCTCTTGTGTTCACTTAAGGTCCAAGGGCGCTTCTGTAGTTTGTGGTTAATGCTGCCAGGCCTGAGACTCACTTTTTGGGTAGCGAGCTCCCTTTTGGCCTAGTGGGTCCAGAAATGCCATCCAAGAACCAGTGCTTGGAATTGGGGACCCTAAGAGCCCACTTGGCGCTCTACCCAACTGTAGTTGAGCTAGTATCAGAAGCCATCACAATCTAGAGTCTCATATAAGGCCCATGATGAATGCTACCTGGGTACTGCTGCTGGTTATTCAGGGCCCAGGTGCTCTTTAGTGAGTGGCAAATGAAATCTTCCAATATTTTGTTCTTCCTTTACAGGAAGTGCGTTCCTTTCTGGCCCAGGTGTGTCTAGAAAAGTTGTCCAGAAGCTAGGGCCTAGAATGAGACTCTCACAACCCTGTCCAGTGCCCTATCCTGCTGTGGCTGAGCTGGTATCCAAGATGCAAGACAAATCCTCTTTATTCTTCCCTCTGCTTTCCTCAAATGGAAGGAAGGGGTCACTTTTAGGGCTACAAGCTGTGCTTCCTGGGGTTGGGGAATGGGTGGCACAAGCACTCCCTTATTCACCCCAGCTCATGTTTCACTAAGTCACATGTCCCTTCTGTACACTGGACTTGAGCCCAACACAGCACTCTGATTTGCATAAGAATTGTAGTCATTGTGGCCTAGACTGCCCTTCAAGTTTATTTAGGAACCCAGAGGCCTTTAACCCCCACTGATCCAGCTTGCCAGAACTCAAGATCTGATCACTGGGATGAGCAATTTCCATCTGGCTAGGGCTGGTCTAATTGCTCCCTCTATGGTCTTGCATCAGCTGAGTTCTGCCCAGTTTTTCTTTTCACTATGACAGGTCAGCATTGAGTTCAATGCAAAGTTCAACAATTGCTGTGCTGTCCCTCACCCAAACACACAAATTCTCTATCTGCACCACCTGCTGCTACTAGGTGATGGGGGAAAGGGTGGTGTTGGCAATTCAACACTGTCTTCCTACCTTTTCAATGCCTCGTTTTAAGAAATATAAAGTTAGAAACAGATACTAAGGGCTCACCTGCGTTTGGGTTCTTATAAAGGTGTTTTTTTTTGTGTGTGTGTAGATAGTTGTTAAAATGGATGTTTCTGCAGAGGGAATGGTCAGTGGAGGCTTATGTTCAACCATCTTGCTCCTCTGCTCCAGCCCCATTGTTTTAATGCACATGTATTTGTTTATTTCTGATAGTAAACATGTAAATCTTTATAATTATTATTAATAAAATTGAGTTTTAAAACTTTTTAGTGAGATTAAACATTTCAAATATGTCATATATGTTTGCTTGTTTAAGCACCTTACACTATAAGACATTGTAATAAGGCATACATTTACAAGCAAATGTATTTCTGCTCCATAGAAGTTAATGAAAACTACAGGGAACTTGAATATAGAAATTGGAAATGATTTTATAAAATGTATTTTTAAGGAGGCTCCATTCTGGAATGTTTGTTTTCCTATGAGGATTCTCTTATGAGCAGCTATTTGTTTACAGCATAAACTGTTTCAAAATTATTTTAGGTCATGTTCGATTATATGAAAACAAGTATCCTAATATACATGTTTATAAATATAAAGTGAATTAGCATTTGAAGTTGTTTTATTAATTTTTTAAAGAATTCCTTTCTTTTGTACGATGTGCATGACTTGTTATTTCTGGATTCTTTCTTTTAGTTTCCTTACATTAGATTTTCATTTAAAATATCATTTTAATTCTCAAAATTTCTATTTAGTCTCCACTATATATCTTAATTGCATGAGAATGCATATCCCTAGAGAACTGGATAGTGTACTTCATTTCTAAGGTCAGTGATCTGATTATCTTCTCATTCTCTCCATTTTAGCCACGCTATTTTCTTTCCATTTTGGTCAAAATAAGGCAGTGCAATTTCACTTTCAAATTAATTAATTCTCTCATCTCTAACAATTATAGGTATTGCTTTTTTCCTGCAGTTTCTATTTATCACTTTTCTTTTTTCACCACAGCATCCAGTAAAACTAAATATATAAACAACCTTAAATTTATAAGTATATTTATTTTAAGGTGGAAACTCATATCAGCTGTTCTCAAGTTTTATCAGTAGTGGTTCTACAAGTTAATTTCTTAATAAAAATCAAACATTTATGGGGGTATCTATGAGTGAAAGAACCTTGTGGATGTGAAGAATCAACAAAAAGCAATGATTTGTTCCTATAATGTTCACATATATAAATAGAAATTTAGAACATATCAATAATAAGAATGAAGAAGAGGGACACTTTTATGCAGCTTTCCCATTTAATATTTCTACATTTATTTATACTGTGGGTTTGTGATACTAGAAAGTATTGTTTGTGGAGAAGAAAACACAAAAAGAGAGAGCATCATAATGAAGATAACCAGGTGTTTTGCAGACAATCTTAAACTCATACCAACAGCAGATATTTAGCTCAGTATGCCTAGGAAGAAAATATTTCACTTTCTCCTTCACCTTGCCCTACTGCCCATGAGTCTAGTTCCAGTTTTCTTTTTTTCTGAAACAGGGTCTCACTCTGTTGCAGGTTAGAGTGCAGTGGCTCGATCTTGACTTACTGCAGTCTTGACCTCCTGAGCTCAAGCAATCCTCCTGCATCAGCCTCCTGTGTAGCTGGAACTACAGGTGTGTGCTGCCACACCTGGCTATTTTTTACATTTTTTTGTAGAGACAGGGATCTCACTTTGTTGCCCAGGATGGTCTCAAACTACCTGGCTCAAGTGATCCTCCAGTCTCCACCTCCCAAATTTCTGGGATTACAGGTATGAACCACTGTATCTGGCTAGGTCTAGTTTTTTAAAGGAAAAAAAAAATTGCCTAGGAAAATAATGTGGAGTATTTCAGGTACTGGGAAACTGACGTCAGAATCAAAGAGAGAATGTGCTTATTATTTTCCAACTCTGGGAAATTACTCTGTGGTGGGAAATTCAATGGGAGAAGATTGGAAACGAAGCTGTGAGAATAGCTGACTGTCCCAATTAACAACGTAAAACCGCAAGAGAAACTACATAAGTCTTCACAGGAACAAGTGCTTAAAAACCTAAGTTTATATCAAAGACTGAAGAATAGCCTGGCTGGGCTGAAACTGTCTCTTTAAAAGTGAGAAGAAATGCAGATACAAGTAAGACTTGGATCAAAGCCTGAGTGACCATAGAGAGATGATAAATAGTTTTCCAATCATCCCATCATAAATACTGCTTTTCAATGAGACTAATATTAGGGGAATAGATGATTTATGGGTATTCCAAAGAAATTGTGACTATAGAAAGCATCTTAGAAAAATAAAAATACAGAGGAGTAAGAGTCTGAAAAGAAGTAAACAGATTTATTCACACTGATAGTTCTGATGAGGTTTCTGAAATGGATTTTCTCACAGTTCTAATTATAAAACTAGCAATATCCTTAAAATCCTCACATGCAATTACAACTTTTAAATTTATCTGTTTAAGGAAATTCAGTACTTTCAGTGTAGATATGAAACACAGTAGCATTGGCTTGTTTATTTCCAAAATCCATGTTATTAGTCTACAGACTATAGCAAACATATTTTAGGGGAAGTATGCATTTAACACTTATTCAATAACCAAAACGCTCATTATATTGAACAGCACATAATTAAAAATAGCAAGATGCTTCAATAGCCTTGAAAATGAACAGAATAAGTTGAGTATAATGACAATCAGGAGGCAAAGTATCAAAACAAACAAACAAAAACTAGATGCATTAAAACATACTTCCAAAATTATTTTTACATTCCAGGAAAAAGGAGCACTAAGTTATTATGATATTTATTTATCATTAACAAGGGGGCCTTTTAAAAGGAAAAGTTTGGAACACTCCATGCACAGACAAGCTGAGATGGAAGGCAGGGTGGTAGAGTAGAAAGGCTTAACCAAACTTGACTTTCACTATGACTTTGACAGTGTCATTTAATCTGATATTTGTTTCTTCATCTTTAATAGCTTCTTGGGATTGTTGTGAGGATTAAATGTGTATTTTAATATTTTGATAATATTAAATGCACACGAAGTCCTTCCTTCATTTGAAATAAAGACACAAATATTGTATGCAAAAGCAAGTCAATGATTACTTTCATTTGTGTTTCAGAGGGCAAAGCTATGTTATTTTTTCATTTAAAATATATATTGTGGTCACTACAACATTTACTAAATGACTGTATTTATATAAAGGATATGTAAAGATGAATCTGTATATTATATGTTTAATGTAAAACTATGTGTCTAGCATACAGAAACAGAAATTTCGTGTCAGAAATATTAAAAAAAATTAATTCTTGTGAACTTGTTAAAAAGCCCCCTAATATCATCTTTCTGTGATGAACCCAAAAGTCTCTTGCAAAGGTTAAGTTTTTAATAATAGCTGCTTTTATGAATGAGATTATGATATAACTAAGATTACTGATTTAATATAAAAGGACACGGAATAGCAGATGAGAGGGAAATGTGGCACAAGTCTGCAATGGTTTTCCCATGGATAACAGAATTCACTATTTTATATCTGAGTCTGCTGTCCATGATAACAGAGCCACAACCACTCAGGGCGTTTAGAAACTTATTGGAGGCATTTCTTTGATTATTGTTAAAATATTAGGGGATGTTGCTGCATTAGTAGATGAAGACCAAGAATATTAGACATCTTATAAACCATGGAGCTGTCCTGCAAAACAAACAAAATTCTCCAATGCTGCACAAATTTTGAATGTTCCTCATTGCCATTTAAAATCATCTGAGCCTAGAATCTAACTCCATTATACATATAACCAAAACATTTTCAGTGGTTGTAATATACATTGAATTTTCCTGGAATTCATCTATAAATCAAGGGAACATTTTCTACTGTTTTGCTCAACTTTTACCAAAAGTTGTTCCCTATTTTGGAAAATGATGTTACAATGTCAAAGATGCGAATGATATTTGAGTTATCGATGTAACATACCTGTGTATGTTTGCATTTATAATATATTTATAAAAATTTTAAATATAAATTTAAAAATCTTTTAAAATGTCAAATACAAAGAAAAGGTATCAATTATATTTAGCTGGTTATCTAACATAGTTTTATAGCTTATCTAATAATTGAACCATTTACCATATGACTAGTCTGCCAACACTTTTAATTTTGAGGCAGGATCTCACTCTGTCACCCCAGCTGGAATCCAGTGGCATGATCATGGCTCAGTGCAGCCTCCACTTCCTGGACTCAAGCCATCTGCCACCTCAGCCTCCTGAGTAGCTGCACTACAGTTGCACACCACCACACTCAGATTTTTTTTTTATTTTTTGTGGAGAGGAGGTTTCACCACACTGATCTTGAACTTCTGGCCTCAACCGATCCTCCCGCCTCAGCCTCCTACAGTGCTAAGATTATAAGCATGAGCCACCACAGAGCAACAGATTTTTAAACGAAACAATAAAACTACAAGATTGAATGTAAATTTTTCTAAGGAGCACACTGATTAAATTAGCAAGGATATAGTATCATGTTTCTGAAATTTATGAGAAAAGTTTGAAAACTGTATTACTGTCACCAAACTGTTTTAAATATGTCCTAATTGGAGAGATAAAGGTCTCATTATTTCTTACAGGATAGCACAATGCATTATAAGATACATAAGGCCAAAATATTAAAGAATATTAATATTTCCAGCTGTATGAAACATTGTTATTTTATGTTAGAAAGAAATCCAAATAAAAAAATTTGTATTTCACTAAGCAATGATATTGTATTAAGAAGGCTTGAGGAAATTGTGAAAAATGTCAAAGATCATTGACACTTCTATGAAAATGTGCAATGAACTGCAGCTAAGCACATTTTCATACAACAGATGAAAGTATTCTATATGAAAATGATTCAATGCTGCTTATAAATAAGTTTCATAAAGATTAAAAAACATGAAAAAATGTTACTTTCAAAAGTACTGAGAATAGATACAAAGAGATTGTCAATTTGCAAATCCCTTAAAAAATATCTCATAGAAAAACATATTCACTTTCAAAGACCACTACTTGGCTATCAGCAATGATGGGTCTACAAAGTGGATTTAGAGTCAACTTCAATAGCTCTAGGTACTTTAGTAATTCACTGCATTATTAAGTGACAATATGAAAGCATTAAGGATGTTAAAGGGATGCTTCAAAATCAATGAATGTTGCATTCAGTGTATTTGTCCATTCTCATACCATTACAAAGAAACACATGAGCCTGGGTAATTTACAAAGGAAAGAGGTTTAATTGACTCCCAGTTCTGCAGGGCTGGGGAGTAAGTCTTCAGGAAACTCACAATCATGGTGGACGAGAAAGCAAACATGCCCTTCTTCACATGGTGGCAGCAAGAAGTATGCAGTAAAGGGAGGGAAAAGCCCCTTATAAAACCACCAGATCTCATGACAACTCACTCACTGTCATGAGAACAGCCCCCATGTTTCAATTACCTCCCACTGGGTCCCTCCCATGATACATGGGGATTAATGGGAACTATTATATAATTCAAGATAAGATTTGGGTGGCGACACAGTAAAACCATATTATTCTGCCCTAGCCTCCTCCCAAATCTCATGTCCTCACATTTCAAAACACAATAATGCCGCTCCAACAGTCTCCCAAAGTCTTAACTCATTCCAGCACGAACTCAAAAGTCCAAGTCCAAAGTCTCACCCAAGACAAGCAAGTCCCTTCTGCCTATAAGCCTGTAAAGTCACAAGCAAGTTACTTACTTCCTAGATACAATGGGGTTACAGGCATTGGGTAAATACAGCCATTCCAAATAGGAGAAATTGGCCAAAACAAACGGGCTATAAGCCCCATGAAGTTCAAAATCCAATAGGGCAGTCATTAAACCTTAAGTTTCCAAAATGATCTCCTTTGACTCCATGTCTCACATCCAGGGCATGCTGATGCAAGATGTGGGTTTCTGCGGCCTTGGGAAGTTCTGCCCCTGTGGATTTGCAGGACACAGTCCCCTCTGTCTGCTTGCACAGGCTGATGTTGAATGTCTGCAGCTTTTCCAGTTGCATGGTGCAAGCTGTCAGTGGTTCTACCATTCTGGGGTCTGGAGGATGGTGGCCCTCTTCTCACAGCTCCACTAGGCAGTGCCCCAGTGGGGACTCTGTGTGGGGGCTCCAACCCCACATTTCCCTTCTGCACTGCCCTAGCAGAGGTTCTCCATGAGGGGTCCATCCTGCAGCAAACTTCTGCCTGGACACCAAGGTGTTTCCACACATCTTCTGAAATCTAGGTGGAGGCTCCCAAAGCTCAATTCTTAACTTCTGTGCACCTGCAGGCTCAATACCACCTGGAAACTACCAAGGCTTTGGACTTGCCCCCTCTGAAGCCATGGCCTGAACTGTATCTTGGTTCCTCTTAGCCATGGATGGAGTAGCTGAGATGCAGGGCACCAGGTCCCGAGGCTGCACACAGCAAAGGGTGTAGGGGGCTCTGGGACTGGCCCATTAAACCATTTTTCGCTCCTAGACCTCCAGGTCTGTGATGGGAGGGGCTGCCACGAAGGTCTCTGACATGCCCTGGAGACATTTTCCCATTATCTTGGTTGTAAACATTCAGCTTCATGTTGCTTATGCAAATTTATGCAGTAGGCTTGTCTTTCTCCCCAGAAAATGGGTTTTTCTTTTCTATTGCATCATCGGGCTGCTAATTTTCCAAATTTTTATGCTCTGCTTCCTCTTGAAGGTTTTGCCACATATAAACGTTTTCTGCTAGATACCCTAAATCATCTCTCTCAAATTCAAAGTTCCACAGATCTCTAGGACAGGGGCAAAATGCTGCCAGTCTCTTTG
Organism: Gorilla gorilla gorilla; assembly: GCF_029281585.2. Lineage (NCBI taxonomy): Eukaryota > Metazoa > Chordata > Mammalia > Primates > Hominidae > Gorilla > Gorilla gorilla. The sequence goes on from NC_073239.2 coordinate 64,788,776, forward strand.
GTAAAGCATAGCAAAAATCACCTATGCTTTAGTTCCCAACAAGTTCCTCAACTCCATCTGAGACCACCTCAGCCTGGACTTCATTGTCCATATCACTATCAATATTTTGGCCAAAGTCATTCAACAAGTCTCTAGGAAGTTCCAAATTTCCCCACATCTTCCTACCTCTACCCCCATGATCCAATTACTTCCCACTGGGTCCCTTCCCAGAACACATGGGGATTATGGGAACTATAGTTCAAGATAAAATTTGGGTGGGGACACAGCCAAAGCATATCACAGTGTTACCAACAAAATAAAAAATAAACTATGCAATGGTAATTGCATTCATTTGAAATTGGAATTCAGATGAGTTTTTAATGTATATTTAATTTTTTATTATATAAAATTATTAAAAAATTTTTGATTCATTAAATGAAAAATTAAGCATCATAATTCAAATATCACAAAATGATATGATGTGTCTTTCAGATATCTTTATATATTTGTATAGTTAAATGATATCCTTTATAAGCTGCTAGAAAATAAGATCAATCTTATAGTAACCAGAATTGTCATGAGATATTTAAGCAAACATATATTATTTAAAAGTAGCCTGAGCATCAAACATTTTTACAGCTTTTATTTTTGCAGAAGTTAGATAAATCCAAGTAGACTGCTTTTTTTGAACGGCTGCTAAAATGAGAACATGATTAGTTTTTTTAAATTTTAGTTTAATTTACAAAACTGGACTGAGTAATTAATTTATTTGAAAGACAGGAAGAACATTGTTAGCCAAAAATTTTCTGAAAAACTTAATTGAGCTGAAAATCAATGTTTTCAGGGACCAAAGTACACTTTAATCAATCTAATTATGCAAGGTGTTTGATGTCTTATATACATTTCTTTGGAAAGAAGAAAGTTAAATTGCTCTGGAATTTCCAAGAACATGTTTGGTGAAAGGCTGTTAGGGTTACTATTTAATTCTGGCAAAAGCAAGATTACTGATGGGTCTGTGTAGCAGAGGAAACATGAGATTCCTTTTAACACACTTTAAGCAACTTCAATAGAACACATAAAATTCAGAATTCTCACTGAATTTAATGAATAAAGATTGTTTTAAAATCTTATATATATATGTATATGCACACACATATGTATGCAATTTAATTTTTTGTAACATGCATAAATCTAGGTTGCAGAAATCACATATTGAAATAATATGTCTCAGTTATAAAAATCACATATTGAAACAAATTAGAGAGATAATTTATCATTAATCAATTTTATCCTGCTATATGCTCAGAGGTCTAGCGCTCACTTTGACAAGAGCAACACTGTGCTATGGAGATACAAATGTAAATCACATTTATCATTTGAAATGTTTTAGTGGCCACATTACAAAAAGTAGAATAAAACAGAAAAAAATAATTTTAATTATATACTATATTTAACACAGTGCATCTCCTAACTGTAATTCAAACCTATAATCAGTGTAAACATTATTGAGATATTGTACATTTTCTTAGTTTTTAATATAAATCTAACTTTACTAAAATAAATAACATTCAAAATTCAATTTTCAGTAGCACTGACCACATTTTAAATGCTCCATAATCACACCAGGCTAGGGGTTATCATATTAGACAACACTGGGCTGTACTGTTATTTATTACTGTTAATAATAACAGTGTTATTATAATATATAACATATATATTATTATATGTTATATATTATATATTATATTATATTATATATTATATATTATATTATATTATATATTATATAATTATATATTAATATAATATAATATAATATATAACAGTGTTATTATAATAACACTGTGTTAGCCAGGATGGTCTCGATCTCCTGACCTCGTGATCTGCCCGCCTTGGCCTCCCAAAGTGCTGGGATTACAAGAGTGAGCCACCGTGCCTGGCCCTTAGATTATATTTCCTATAAATATGATTTTAAGCTTTGCAATAGACTGTGTTCCCCCCAAAATTTGCATGACAAAACCTCATCCCAATGTGATGGCTTTTGAGAGGTAATTAGGTCGTAAGAGTGGGGCCCTTAGGAATGGAACTGGTGCCCTCATAAGAAGAGACCAGAAAGCTGGCTAGGTCTCTTCCCACCCTCTTCCCGCCGTCGAAAGATGTAATAGGTACACAGTTTGCAAGCCAGAAGAGGTCGCTCACCAGAACCTAACTATGCTGGGTCCCTGATCTTAGACTTCCAGCCTCCGGACTGTGAGAAATGAATTTCTGTTGTGTATAACGCATCCAGTTTATGGTATTTTATTACAGCAGCCTGAACTGATAAGGATGTACAGTGTAGGAAATTTTAGAAAATATTAGAGAATGTAAGACCACTGATCCACATGAACACAGTAATAGTTTTCTACTTTCTGCAGCGGGAAGAACAAGCCGTGTTCTCTGATTGATTTCTAGACTTGTTAAACTGCTACACCAGCTTAATTCTGAGCACAGCAAAACTGTAGTGGCTATCATACTGACATTATTTTTTCAATGATTCCATCTCTCCCAACTTTTGTCATAATTCCTGTCCATCTCATATTTTCACTAAGTACATTAGACTGTGTCTTCAAATTAAGTGTTCTAAAATTTGAAGTGAGAACAGAAAAAGCATAAGAAAATGGATCAATAATATTGACAATAAAAAAATGACATATACTCAGTACTTACCATGTTTTAATTACTGTCTTAAGGGCTTACTGGTTTAATATATATTAGTTGACATATCTCCAAACACTCTTTGAAGACTGTATGGTTGTTTCTAAAGCTGATATTTGCTTAGTTCAGATCAGTACTAAGTAACTCAGTTGAGAATTTCACCTAGATCTGTAGTTCTGCAAACTTTTGATCCTAAGAATTATGATATCTTTCTTTACAAGGAAATACAAACTGTGAAATATAAATGTGATTTTAACAGATGGATTGATGCCTCACACTAACACACCAGCATAGAATGTAAGGGAAGATTATTACAATTGCATATTGTGTAGTTTTGACTTTAGCCCTTTTGTTTAAATCTAATAAACTGTTGCTAGCAGTCTTCAAATGAACAACACAGATGCATTTATGTAACAGTGCCCCATGACCAAAAGATTATGTGGTGTCTTACTATCTATCCTGTTCTACAATATTAGGTTTGTGCTAGTCATACAGCTGTTGCTAAATAGAGACTCCCCAGAACTGTCTGACTTAATATTCACTCCAATCATTCTGCTGCCCTGTGGAGTATTAGAGCACGACAGGGCTGTAGTCACATTTCAAAGGCAAAGGACTTCACTGTTCTTAGATCACACACACCTGATATGCTAGTCCTACATAACTTGCTCTTTTTTTTCTTTGCTATTAGTCTGCTCTTGCTATTTGCAGTCATTTGCCCTTCAGGTTTTACATCTTTCTCATAAACTTGAAAATTTAATTAATTTTGTGTATTTTGTAACTTTAAATCACTTATGTTATCTTGCAATAAAGAGGAGTAGGGACTTCAGAAGTATTTATTTCCTTAAAATATGTTTTCTGTACATTTGGGGGCACTCATGTTTTTGAGGGAACTAATTTCAATAGCCTGATTTTTTGGTCTTCATTTTAAAGGTGAAGCATTATGTTCTTTGAAGTGTTTTTCTAGGAAATATTTAAAGGAAACTTAACCGATTACCTTGGAAATTTTACCCATTATCACTTTGACACATGTAGAGTATTGGATTTTAGGAAAGTGGCTAAAATAGCTGGATTATTTTTATTTTTATTTTTAGACAGAGTCTTGATCTGTCGCCCAGGCAGGAGTGGAGTGGCATAATCTCAGCTCACTTCAACCTCTGCCTCCCAGGTTCAAGCGATTCTTGTGCCTCAGCCTTTGGAGTAGCTAGGATTACAGGCACACACACACACACCACCACGCTGGGCTAATTTTTGTGTTTTTAGTAGAGACTGGGTTTCACCATGTTGGCCAGTCTGGTCTCAAACTCCTGACCTCTAGTGATTTGCCCACCTCGGCCTCCCAAAGTACTGTGATTACAGGCGTGAGTCACTGTGCCCAGCCAAACAGCTGGTTTAAAATGGTGAGGGAACATAATATTATCAATTCCTAAATGTTTACATATTTGTATTATATTGATTTAACTTATTACAAGCACATTTTACTTAAATAGTTACTAAGTAAATTTTGTTTATAAATATTTTCAACAAGAAACTTTACTTTGGTCTTCTTATCTGTAAAAGAGGAATAATTATTAAAAAAGAATTTCTCAACATTATACTAGGGACCAAATGAGATAATTTCTGAAATTTAATTTATACATGGAATTTACCCGTATTTGTACTTCATAAATATTTTTCATAATTGATGTAATTAATGAGTTCTACTTAGACTATTTTTGATAAAATTCATTCCAGAAAACATTGAATTTCCTCCCTAGAGCTACTTCTATTAGTTTAGATTTTTCTCCATCTATGAATATGCTTTCAACTAGCCTTAAACTAACAACAAAAAGAAATATTCTGCAAAAGGAAGATTTTTGCAAGGTTAAAAAAATGTATTGTTAGATGTGTGCTAAAATCTTAATATATATTTTATTTCAATTATAAAAATTATCATTTTCTAATTATTTCTTCTATAATAGTTTTAACATCTTTCAACCACATCTTATCTAGAATATGTTAGTTTCGGTAAGCTAGATGAATCATAACAATTTATTACACACAGGAATACAAGTATATAATTAAAATACTAATGTGTATCAGTCAGCTATTGCTACAGTAATGCTGTGTAACAAGTCACCCTAAAAATCAGTGGTTTAAAACAGTAGCAATTAATTTTCATACTCATGGGTCATGGGGTGACCACATTGTGGCTGGCCAAGGATGTACTCTAACATCTAGGCTCCAGGCTTCCAGCTGTAGACTACAGATTGGATTCAGGTATGCTGCTTATGATGCTCAATCTTCTGGGTCTAGCAATCACCCAGTGCATGTGCCCATCTCCATGCATCTTATTCTGTGATCCATGTAGAAGATCAGTGGGGTCATTTTCTTCTCATGGTGAATTACCAGGGTTGAAGAAGGCAAACTGAACTCCACAAATACATTTTGAGACTCTGCTTAAGTAACTTACACTAACTTCTCATTAGCCAGAGAATTTCCATGCTCAAGTTCAGTGTCAAGATGAGGGCAAGTACACCTTGCCAATAATGAAGCTATGGCTATAGTTGTATAATTATATCAGAGACAAGTGAAGAGTTGGAAAAGTCTATCATTGAAGTTAAATGGTTTGTTGAATGAGATGTATGCAGTAAGATTCAATCAAAAGGCAAATAATTTTGTTCTCACTTCAGGTCTTTGGCTTTCCATAAACCTCTCCTATCTCTGGGTGAAATAAAATGCATATCCCCTATGTTTTGGCCAATCTGACATAATAAAATAGGAAACTCAAACTCTAATATAGTTCAAACTGCATATTAAATACCTCCAAGGGTACTTCAAAAACTGGGCCCAGGAGAAAGGTGACGGTGAATGGATATCATGTTTAGGGAGAAAGTGACAACTATTGGTGTTTGCTGCATAGACTGTATTAGTGTACTGTGCCTTCAGATGTTATTACTTAGTATAAAAGGTGAACAAACTGGGAAGCTTTCTTATAAACCAATGCAGTTATACACTATGTTCTTTTTATGTCATTTAGCACTCATATATAATTTAATTCATGTAATGAAAGGATTCATCATAGCAGAGGATACCATAGAAGTGGCTTCCCAACTTCTCAGGCAGCCTCCTGATGTGGGTTAGAGCAACAGTTGAAGATAAAATTCTGTGGGGTGGCTTTTGTTGCATTCCTACCAGCTCACACTCTGTTATGTTTCATCAGCCCTTCCAGAAATCCTTTAAATTACTACCTTGAAATAAATCCCTAAATTAGCTAGAAGGGATTATCTTTTTTTGGTGCAGAACACAGACTGATAGATTAAATATTACACGGAGATATGGAAGGCCAGAGAATCTCAAGAAAAGGGAAGGCCTAAGTTGCTAAATTGATCTGGTTGGGTTTGAAAGTAATAAATATCTTTCTAGATAGATCCTAGAATGAAATATCAGAGAACAAGGCAATGCCCCAGCACATAGTCCGTAGTTGTGAAGAGGTACTTATAGTTCTATGTGTAGTTGCTTAGAATAAAGTGCTTATCATGTAACATGTAATGTAAGACGGTGTGTTAGGCTCTTTTCCACTTACTTAGCACTCTCATAGAAAAAATAAAATGATTAGATTAGAGCCTAAAATTCTTCCTCAATGAATTGTCAGAGGATGAGAGATCCGTGTTGCCTCTTAGTAGAATCTATCTCTTGAAGGCACAATGCTATTATACAAAAAATTAGGAAAAGAGTCTGATTCTTTGGGTTGCCACATTATAAAATAAGTTGCATTGATTGCTTCTGAAAATATCTTATTTAAATTTAGGACATCTGTTTGAAAAGAGTGGGACTCTAAGAATTGATATGTGGTGCTTTGGTGTAATCAGGTATTTCTCAGTATCGGAAGTCTAAGTTCCACTCAGCCTTTCTTGTCAGCAGAAACAACCCTTCCCTATCTGACAAGATTGTTCCTCTCCTGCCTGAAGTTGTTAATATGTCACTTGAGGTAGTAGACACATAAAGATATATTACACAGTATGTTAATTTTTACATTTACATCTTTTGTTCAATATACATTTTTAAGAATCATCTATATTGTTGTATATATTAGTAATTTGTTCCATTTATTGCCAGATAGTATTAATTAAATAAATGCACCACAATTTTCTTATTCATTCTCTTATTGATTGACATTTAAGCTCTTTTCAGTTTGGGGCAATATGAATAAAACTACTATGAGCATCTTTTTAAAATCTTCTTTTAATATATTAAAAAAATTTCTTGTGTAAATATATAGGAGTGGAATTGCCCAGTCATATAATAGTTGTTTAATGACTGTTTTACAAAATAGTAGGATATTTTACATAAATTTAAGAGTCTGGTTGCTGCTAATGATTGCTAACATTCAGTGTTATCAATCTTTTTAATTTTAGCCATTTTAGTGGATTTGATGTAGCATCTTATTGTAGCTTTAGCTGATTTTCTTGATTGCTAATGATGTTGGACAATATTTCATAATCTTACTGGCCATTCTTCTATCTTATCTTTTGAAGTGTCCATTTAAGATGTGGCCTATTTGTTTTATTGAAATTATTTATTTATTATTTTAACTGAATTGCAGAAGTTCTTAATATACTCTAGATTTTAAATTTAATGATTAGCAATTTTTATGACCTGTCGAGAAAATTGTGCCACCAAGGTCACAAAGATTTTATCCAATGTTTACTTATAAAAGCTTTATATTTAGTGGCCACTTACATTATCGGTCCTTTTTGATGTTTTAGCAATTATAAATAATAAACAATTCCATTAAAATAAATTTTATTTCACCTAGTGTTCAAAGTTACACTTTTGCTTTCCTTAGGTTTATTTATCTTAGAATATCTTCTTCCATTCCTTTACTATCAAGCTTTCTTTATCTACCACTGTCCTCTTTCAAAATGTGTTCATGGTTGTTACATAATGCTGGATCTTGTTTTTACAAATTTTTAGGATTTCTCTTTTGGTAAATGAATTTAACTTATTTACATTTATTTTAATCAGTGAATAGATACAATATTCTTCTGTACATATGCAAATTGTATAAGTTTGACTTTTTGTGCTTCACTTAACATCTCATTTATAAAGGTCATTTAAAACCTTTTCCTCTATTACTTTCTTGACATAATGAAAATTTCCTTCCTGTCAAAATACCTGGCATACACTCATTTCCTGATTGTTCCCTCAGTACTCCAACCTCCAAAACCATCATTTGGTATTGTTTTATTCAGTTATGCATTCTTTTGAATTTTTTTTATTATACATTTAGATAATAGTATAATTCAGTAAGTTATTTACTGACCCTTACACACAATTTACATATTAGCATCCTCTTAGATTTATCACAATCCTTATTTGGTTATTTCCTCCATTTATAATTTTGATTAGGTTCTTTTGTTGTACAACTTTTGAGACTTTTTGTGTTATTAAAAATAATTTTATATTATATGTTTATTTAAAATTAGTTTGCTAGTATAAAATTAAGGCACTTATTTATTTAAGTTATTTTTCCTTAATAACTTGAAAATGATGTAACACTGTTTTCTTGCCTGCAGTGTAAGTAATTCCTCATGTCAATAGGTTGCTTGCTCATTTAGGGCAAAAGCTTTCTCTAAAAGCTTTGGGAAATGTCATGGTATTTTAGATACTCTTGCTTGAATTTCACTATAATTTATAATTTATCTAGATGTATGTGTGCATATTGATAAATCTTTTTGGATTGTTTTTACCTTGTATATATATACAAAAGATTATATAAAACTTGAATTTTCTATCCTTTGTCTATATATAAAATATAAAAACTATATGTAAAACTATATAAAAACTTTATATATAAAGGGTCAAGCAGAGAGACATTTAGTATAAGGAAATGGCTCCTGTGGTTGTAGACTTATGAGGTTGTATGGGCTGGCAAGCTAAAATTCTGTAAGGCAGTCCAATATACTGAAAATAGGCAGCAGTTAAATGCTGCAGTCTTGAGGCAAAATTTCTTCTTCAATGGGAAACCTCAAGTTTTCCTCTGAAAGCTTTCAACTGATTGGATGATCTTCACCCACATTATTGAGGATAATCTCCTTCACTTAATTTCAAAAGGTTGTAGATCTTAACCACATGTATAAAATACTTTCATAGCAACACCTAGTAGGTTTGATTTGATTAAATAACCGGTTACGGTGACCTGGCCAAGTTAATACATAAAATTGACTATCACAGCTACCTTTCCAGTTTTAAGGAGGCACTGACCTACCTAGTAAATAGGGAAGAGAAAAGATCCCCCAAGCATTCCCCATCGAAGATGTCCAATGAACTTATCTGAACTGCCCATTTTCACACACATGGAGAAACAATGACTTTCTTCTTCACCAAAAGTTCATGATTTTACATTTTGTTCTTTGATCCAAAAATGTCTTTTTATTTATATTGTATATCTAGGACTGCCTTGGAGGAAGGAGCCAAATGTCCATATGAGTTTTCCATATTCTCTGAAAACGGAAGACTTCAAAGAAGTTTGGGTACAAAAACTACATTAAACTTCCTTTCAATTTATCTGGAATAGACAAGCATGCCACATATCTACTCTGCATGACAATTTGCTTTAAGGGGATAGTGAAGAAATAGTGAACTATTAGGAGGCTCTTTTGTTAAAATTTTTGTCACAGAAATGTCTTCATTTACAGTGACTGTTCCTTTGTACAAATATAAGTAGGCATATAGAAGATATTTTTTGGGGGGGATATGTTTCCATAGTTAAAAACTTAGAATCACCTATATGCTGATTGATGCTCTGAATCCTAGAAGAGCTTCCCAAATAACATCAAAACATCAACAAAAAGCACAAAAGGACTAGTGTCAGCAGTAAAATCTACTTAGATTATTGTGATCTATATCTTTTAATGAGATTCATTTCCAAATCTATTTGGAGGCCCTGCCAAGTTTTCTGAAAAAGCCTTCTAAAAGTATTTTAGGACAACTACATATAATTAGAGTTCTTCAGTAAGCTGATGGAGTGGCTAGACCTTTGGAAACTCTAAAGTAATGGTCCTCAAACATTAGTGTTTATACATGACTTATCTGTTGACTATAGGCAATTCTTAAAGAGGTGGTTTATATTAAACTATAGTTTATAACATGATTCTCTATTATTACCATATTTGTTGATGCTCTTTCACATGGGAACTCTATCTGAAGCAGGAAGAGATCTTCAAGGCAAATTCAGTTCCTCAAATCAAAATTCAAACCTCAACATGATTATATGATTTCTAGAGATCTTGATCAAGTTAGAGGGTTCAGTTAATGCAATATATATTATGGAATCCAAATTTCCCAAACATTCAAATACAAAAATTTGTGGCAAAATGACAACACGTAATTTGTTTCTTTCAAACTGTTTAAATATTAGGTAATGTTTTTCTACAAAACAAAATAATGTCAATGAAATTTTGAGTTCAGGTGATAATGATATAATTCTTTCTTCAAATAATTAGTCATTTTGTTCTTTTTTAACAAAAGGAAACAAGGAAACTTGTGTTGTGCTTTTCATGCCTTTTCCTCTTTTATAAAAAACAAAATTTGAGGCATAGTTTGAAAACTACCAAAAATTTGAAGATTAACATTAATCACATAATTCAGATATTATGACTATTCAGATAGTATTACCATTAATATTTTGGTGTGTATCTTTGTTGGTTTTGTTGTTGTAAATATATATCTATATGTTTCTATATTTAACCATCTCTAATATCTAAGTAAATATTTTTATATAATAAAATATCTGTATGTATAATGTATAATTTTTTTTTTTTTTTGAGACAGAATCTTGCTCTGTTGCCAGGCTAGAGTGCAGTGGCATGATCTCGGTTCACTGCAACCTCCACCCAAGCGATTCTCCTGCATCAGTTTCCCGTGTAGCTGGCACTACAGGTGAGGACCACCACGCCCAGTTAATTTTTGTACTTTTAGTAGAGACGGGGTTTCACCGTGTTGACCAGGATGGTCTCGATCTCCTGACCTGGTGATCCGCCCGCCTCGGCCTCCTAAAGTGCTGGGATTACCGGCATGAGCCACTGCACCCGGCCCATATATAACGTATAATTTTTAGAATATCTATTTTACTTATCCTATTTCAAGCTTTTTCTATAACCTTACATCTTCTTCAATAACATAATTTCAATGACTATATGTTGTGGAGGTATCATAATGAATTTATTTGCATTAAGTATCTCATTCTGTTTTGTTTCATAGTGATATAATCCTATAATGGTTAGGTCTGCTCTTTTACGATGTGTATAGATTTAGTATTTAGACCAATCTGAGTACTTTCTCTATTGTTTTATGTATTTGTCTTTTTAATATTCCTTGCATTTACTCCCTTTGACTGTATTTATAAAATCTTTTTCTATTTTATTCTTTAATTATTTGTAAGATATTCTAGTAGTGGCTAGTATTATGCTATTTTAATTTTAATTTTTTTCTTTTAACTTTTATTTTAGGTTCAAGGGATATATGTGCATGTTTGTTATGTGGTAAATTGTGTGTAGCAGGAGTTTGGTGTACTGGTAATTTTGTCACACAGGTAATCAGCATAATATCCTATAGGTAGTTTTTTTAATCTTCATCTTCCTGTCACCCTCTACTCTCAACTAGGCCTCAGTGTCTGTTGTTCCCATCTTTGTGTGCTTGTGTACTCAATGTTTAGCTCCATCATGCAGTATTTAGTTTTCTGTTCCTGCATTAATTCACTTAGGATAGTGGCTTCTAGCTCCATTCATGTTGCTGCAAAGGGCATGATCTTATTTTTTTTTAAATAGCTGCATAGTACTCCATTGTAAATATGTGCCAAGTTTTCTTTATCCAGCCCACCGCTGATGAGCATCTAGGTTGATTTCATGTCATTGCTCTTGTGAAAAGGGCGGTGATGAACATATGTATGCATCTGTCTTTATGGTAGAACAATTTATATTTATTTGGGCTTATAACCAGTAATGGGATTGCAGGGTCTAATTGTAGTTCTATTTTAAATTCTTTAAGAAATCTCCAGACCCCTTTCCAAAGTGGCTGAACTAATTTACATTCCCACTAGTAGTGTATAAGCATTCTCATTTCTCTGCAACCTCATCAACATCTGTTATTTTTTGGCTTTTTAATAATAACCATTCTGATTGGTGTGAGATGATATCTCATTGTGGTTTTAATTTGCATTTCCCTAGTGATTAGTGATATTGAGAATTTTTTCGTATGCTTTTTGGCCATGTGTTTGTCTTCTTTTGAGAGGTGTCTATTCATGTCCTTTGACTATTTTCTAATGAGGTTATTTTTTGTTTGTTTGTTTTTGTTTTTTCTTGTTGATTTCTTTGAGTTTCTTATATATTCTAGATATCAGACCATTGTCAGATGTAGAGTTTGCAAATATTTTCTCCCATTCTGTAGGTTGTGTGTTTACTCTGTTGATAGTTTTTTTTGCTGTGCAGGAGCTCCTTAGTTTAATTAAGTCTCATTTGTCAATTTTTGTTTTTATTGCAATTGATTTTGGAGACTTCATCATGATGTCTTTGCCTGGGCTAGGACTTCCAGTACAATATTGAATATGAGTGATGAGAGGCGGCATCTTTGTCTTGTTTTGGTTCTCAAGAGGAATGCTTTCAGTTTTTGCCCATTAAGTGTGATGTTGGCTGTGGGTTTGTTGAAGATATTTCCTATTATTTTGAGGAATGTGCCTTTGATGCCTAGTTTTTTGGCCTTTTCTGTGTCTATTGAGATGATCATGTGGTTTTGTTTTTAGTTCCGTTTATGTAATAAATCACGTTTATTAATCTGTGTGTGTTGAAACAACCTTGCATCCCAGGAATAAAGCCTACTTGATTGTGGCTGATTAGCTTTTTAATATGCTGCTGGTTTTGGTTTGCCAGTGTTTTGTTTAGGATGTTTGCATCTATATTCATCAGGGTTATTGGTTTGAAGTTTTCTTTTTTCATGATGTCTCTGCCAGGTTTTGGTATCAGAATAACGCCGGCCTCATAGAATGAGTTAGGGAGGAGTGCCTCCTCCTTGAGTTTTTAGAATACTTTAAGTAGGATTGGTACCAGCTCCTCTTTATTCATCTGGTAGAATTTGGCTGTGAATCCATTTGGTCCAGAGGTTTTTCTCGTTGGTGGGTTTTTTAATACTAGTGTGTATGCTATTCTCTTAATCATTGACATCTTTAAGCAGCACTATAGTTTTTCACATTTATTTGCAGACTGGTCATCAACCAATTGTGTCTAATGACTAAACAGTTACAAACATCATATTACTATTAGTATAATAAAATGAGAACAAATTTTCCATAAACATTAAAGTTTGGGGCCATTTAAAAAATTTACATAGGTAAGTCTAAAACGACAGGTAAAATTGTAAACAAATTTGCGTAGGTAAATAAAAAATAGCAGTGTGCTTTTTAAATTTTTTTCTAAACTCAGTTTTAAACTCCCACATACTGCCCTTCTGAGAAATATAAATTTGTCTGGTTGTCAAGAATGTGCTTGCCTATTGACTATACTAAATATTGTTTTTAATCATTTTTGTGTTTTAAAGGATGTAAGTTTGCTAAGTATATCTTAACAAAAGTTGTTAAGAACAAAGCATTCACCACTATGATGACTGGTATCATGAAAACCCCAAATACTTATCATGAAAAGCCCAAATGCTTAAATGCTGAAAGAGATGTCTGAAAAAATAACTTTGGGTGGGTTTTGAGAGCAGGCATACAGGATCAAAATGAGTCATGGGGCTTGTGTAGGGCATGTGGGCTTGAGGTTGCTAGCTGTGAAAAGGTGAGGTGCTAGTTCTACAGATGGACAGAAGGTCTGGATGGAATCTTTCAGACTGCTATGGCAACTTTCAGGCTGCTGTACTTTCAATGCCAGAGGATGGGGGTCAGCCTCTATTAATGTATAGCCCCTATGATAGCAAAGTTTTTCCCTTTTTTGTAGGGAGCTCTTCATTTCTTGGGTAAATTCCATAATTCTCCTTTTTAACAATTATTCCCTTGCTTTAGCCTGTTCCTCATTCCTAAAAGTTTGCTCTTTTTTTCATCTCTTTTTCAATATTTTCAATATTTTTCTAAAATATTTTCAATATTTTAGATACAGCGGGCACACATGCAGATTTATTAAATGGGAATATTGCATGATGCTGTGGTTTGCGGTATGGATCCTATCACCAGATGGTGAGCACAGTGTCTGATAGGTAGTTTTTCAACATATTCCCCCTCCCTTCCTCCACCCTCAAGTAGTCTGCAGTGTTTATTCTTTCCATATTTATGTCCATGTATGCTCAATGTTTAGTTTTCACTTATAAGTGAGAACATATGGTATTTGGTTTTCTGTTTCTATGTTAATTCACTTAGTATTATGGCCTCCAGATCCATCCACATTGTTACAAAGGACATAATTTTACCCTTTTTTGTGGCTGTGTAGTATTCCATGGTGGTTATGTATCACATTTTCTTTATCCAATCTACCATTGATGGGCACCTGGGTTGATCCCATGTCATTGTTATTGTGAATAGTGCAGTGATGAACATACAAGTGCATGTGTCTTTTTGGTAGAGTGATTTATTTTCATTTGGGTATATGCTCAATAATGAGATTGCTGGGTACAATAGTAGCTCTGTTTCAATTTCCTTAAGAAATTTCCAAAATGCTTTCCACTGTGACAGGACTAATTTACATTACCACCAGCAGTTTATATCATTCCTTTTTCTCTGCAGCCTCACCAGCATCTGTTGTCTTTTGACTATTTAATGATTCCTCTTTGTGGTTTTGATTTACATTTCTCTGATCATTAGTGATGTTGAGCATTTTTTCATGTTTGTTGGCCACATGTGTGTTTTCTTTTGAGAAGTGTTTGTTCATGTCCTTTGCCCATTTTTTAATGGGGTTATGTGTTTTGTGTTTGTTGATTTGTTTAAGTTTCCTATAGATTCTGGATGTTAGACTTTGTTGGATGCATAGTTTGAGAATATCTTTTTCCCATTCTGTAGCTTGTCCGTCTGCTCTGTTGATAGTTTCTTTTGTTGTACAGAAGCTCTTTAGTTTAATTAGGTTCCACTTGTCTGTTTTTTTTTTTTTTTGCAATAGCTTTTGTGGACTTTGTTGAGAATTCTTTGCCAAGGCTAGTGTCAAGAAGAGTATTTCCTAGGTTGTTTCCCAGGATTTTTATAATTTGAGGCCTGCCCTTTAAATCTTGGACACATCTTGAGATAATTTTTGTATGTGGTGAAAAGTAGGGGTCCTACCTAGTTATCTCAGCAGCATTTCTTGAATAGAAGTTCTTTTCCTATTGCTTTAGTCGGCCATGTCAAAAATCAGATGTTTGTTGGTGTGCAGCTTTATTTCTGAGTTTTCTATTCTTTCCTTTGGGTCTGTGTGTCTGTTTTTATGCCTATTCTCACATTCCTTTTCAAAATAGTATTAGAAATCATAGCCAGAGCAATCAGGCAAGAGAAATAAATAAAAGGCATCCAAATAGGAAAAAAAAACCCTCAAACTATCATTCTTTGCTGACAATATGATTCTGTACTCAGAAAGTCCTATAGACTCTGCCAAAAGGCTCCTAGAACTGTTAAATAGCTTTAGCAAAGTTTCAAGATACAAAATCAATATACAAACATCAGTAGCATTTCTATACATCATCAATGTTCAGGCTGAGAGTGAAATCAAGAACAAAATCCCACTTACAAGAACCACAAAGAAAATGAAATCCCTAGGAAATTCGCCTAACCAAGGAGGTAAAAGATCTCTACAAGGAAAATTACAAAACACTGCTAAAAGGAATCAGGGACAACACAAAGGGAAAACATTTGGTGGAGCCAAGACGTTCAAATAGAGTAAGCTCCATTCTGCAGCTCCCACTAAAAAGCAAAAAACTGTGAGTGCACTTTGCATCTTCAATTGAGGTACAACAGCTCTCTGATTAGGACTGACTAGGTGGTTGGTGTGACCCACTGAGAGTCAGCAAAAACAGGGTGGAGTAAGACCCCACCCGGGAACTGCATGTGCCAAAGGGAACTCTCTCCCCCAGCCAAGGGAGATGGTGAGGAACTGTGCTTCCTCTCCCTGAAAACCAGGTTTTCCCCAGGGATCCTTGCAACCTATGGATTAGGAGGTCACTTCCTGAGCCACGCTTCCAGAGCCTTGGCTCCCAAGCACAAAGCTGTGGAGAATCATGGTAACTGCTCAGGTGGACTGCTCATATGGGTGGCCACTTTGAGCAGGCACTGAGACACAGGAGTATTTGCATACTCTGGCTCCGGGAATTCCCATGAGGCAGGAGACCCATCCACTCTTGTGGGAAGGGGGCTGAAGACAGGGAGACAAGCAGCCTCACTCTCAAGGAATTCCACAAGCTAATACCCACTAGTTTGGTATCTCTGCTGGCCAGCACGGCTGGCTAGAAACTGCTTAAGAAGACTGGGTTCCCTGGGGGGAGGGGTGGCCGCCATCACCATGGCTCTAGTGGCTGCTTTCCCTTGCCACTGGTGCCAGCGAGATGGGGTGGGACTCAGATCCACTCCTCACTGGGTGGGGCATCCCTGTGGGAATCTCAGCATCCCCAGCCAGGGGTTTATGGATAGAACACTGATAACCCTGAGAGGAGCCCCTGGGAGGAGGGCTGGCTGCAGTATCCTGGATCAGTGATCTTAGTCGTTTATGCCTGCTGGGTCTGAAGAGTCAGGGCAGCCCAGAAGAGGGGGATTTCCCCCAGTGCAGCATACCCACCCTGCCAAGAGGCAGATAGACTGCTTATTTAAGTGGATTTCTGACCCCACTCCTCCTGACTGAGTGAGAACTCCCAACAGGAGTCTCCAGACACCTCATACAAGAATGTTCCAGCCAGCATCAGGCCATGGCCCTCTGGGAAAGAGCTCCCAGAGGAAGGAGCAGGCTGCCATTTTTGCTGGTCTGCAGCCTCCACAGGTGATATCTACAGGGATGGGAGAGACTCAGGTGAATAGGCGCTGGAGTGGACCCCAAGCAAACCACAGCAGTGCTACAGAAGACGGGTCTGACTACTACAAGAAAACAAAAGCAGAAAGCAACAATATCAATGAAAAAGACACCACAAAAACCCCATCTAAAAGTCAGCAGCCTCAAAGATCAAAGGTGGTTAAACCTATGAAGATGAGAAAGAATAAACACAAAAATGCTGAAAACCCAAAAAGCCAGAGTGCCTCTTCTCCTCCAAAAGATTGCAACAAGTCTCCAGCTGAGCTTAGAATGGGTCTGAGGCTGAGATGTAAGAATTGACATAAGCAGGCTTCAGAAGATGGGTGACAATGAACTTTGCCAAGCTAAAGGATGATGGTCTAACTCACTGCAAAGAA
The DNA here is from genome assembly GCF_029281585.2 of Gorilla gorilla gorilla. Lineage (NCBI taxonomy): Eukaryota > Metazoa > Chordata > Mammalia > Primates > Hominidae > Gorilla > Gorilla gorilla. The sequence continues at coordinate 64,805,811 of NC_073239.2, forward strand.
GCTAAGAACCATGATAAAACATTACAGGAGCTGTTAACCAGAATAACCAGTCTGAAGAGGAACATAAATGATCAGATGGAGCTGAAAAACACAACACAAGAACTTCAAAATGCAAACACAAGTACCAATAGCCAAACAGACTAAGTGGAAGAAAGGATATCAGAGCTTGAAGACTATCTTGCTGAAACAAGTCAAATAAGATTAGAGAAAAAATAATGAAAAGGAATGAACAAAACCTCTTAGAACTATGGGATTATATTAAAAGACTGAACCTAAGTATGATAGGGGTACCTGAAAGAGACAGGGAGAACAGAACCAAGTTGGAAAACATGCTTCAGGATATCATCCAGGAGAACTTCCACAACCTAAATAAACAGGCCAATATTTAAATTCAGGAAATCCAGAGAACTCTGGTAAAATACTCCACAAGAAGAATAACCCCAAGACACATAATCATAAGATACTCCAAAGTCGAAATGAAAGAAATAATGTTAATGGCAGCTAGAGACAAGGGCCAGGTCACCTATAAAGGGAAGCCCATTAGAATAATAGCAGAAGCCACAGAAACCCTACAGGCCAGAAGAGATTGGGGGCCAATTTTCAACATTCTTAAAGAAAAGAATTTCCAACCTAGAATTTCATATCCGGCCAAACTAAGCTTTATAGGTGAAAGAGAAATATTTTTTTCTGTTTCAGACAAGCAAATGCTGAGGGAATTCATCACCACCAGGCCTGCCTTGTAAGACCTCATGAAGGATGCACTAAATATGGAAAGGAAAAAACTGTTACCAGCCGCTACAAAAAAACACACTGAAATACACAGACCAGTGACACTGTGAAGCAAAAACATAAACACATCTGCAAAATAACCAACTAGCATCATGATGTCAGAATCAAATTCACACATAACAATATTAATGTTCAATGTAAATGGGCTAAATGTCCCAGTTACATTTGCCTCAATTACAATTACACAGTAATTGTAATTGCCCCAATTACAACTACAGTAACCCAGTGGCAAGCTGGATAAAGAGTCAAAACCCATGGGTGTGCTGTTCAAGATACCCATCTCACATGCAAAGACACACATAGACTGAAAACAAAAGGATAGAGGAAAATATATCAAACAAATGGAAAACAGAAAAAAGCAGGGTTTGCAATGGTAGTTTCTGACAAAATAGACTTTTAACCAACAAAGATCAAAAAAGACATATTGGTAAAGGGGACAATTCAACAAGAAGAGCTAACTATCCTAAGTATACATGCACCCAATACAGGAGCACTTAGATTCATAAAACAAGTTCTTAGAAACCTACAAAAAGACTTAGACTCCCATACAATAATAGTGGAAGAATTTAACATTCTGCTGTCAATATTAGACAGATCATTGAGACAGAAAATTAACAAAGATATTCAAGAATTGAACTCAGCTCTGGATCAAGTGGAACTGACAGATATCTACAGACATTTCCACCCCAAAACAACAAAATATACATTCCTCCTCGTGCCACATGGCACTTACTCTAAAACTGATCACATAATTGGAAGTAAATCACTCCTCAGCAAATGCAAAAGAACTGAAATCATAACAAAAAGTATCTCAGACAACAATGTGGTCAGATTAGAACTCAAGAGTAGGAAACTCACTCAAAACCACACAATTGCGTGGAAATTGAACAACCTGTTCCTGAATGACTCCTGAGCAATAATAAAATTGAGGCAGAAATCAAGAAGTTCTTTGAAACCAATGAAAATAAAGAGACAACATACCAGGATCTCTGGTATGCAGCTAAAGCAGTGTTAAGAGGGAAATTTACAGCACTAAATGCCCACATCAAAAAGCTAGAAAGATCTCAGTTGACACCCTAGCATCACAACTAAAAGAACTAGAGAACCAAGAGCAAATAAATCCTGAAGCTAGCAAAAGACAAGAAATAACCAAGATTGCAGAGGAAATGAAGAAGATAGAAACACGAAGGACTCTAAAAAAAAATCAATGAATCCAGGAGCTGGTATTTGAAAAAAATTAATAAAATAGATTGACTGCTAACTAGACTAATAAGGAAGAAAAGAGAGAAGAATCAAATAGACACAATAAAAAATGATAAAAGGAATATTACCACTGACCCCACAGAAATACAAATAACCATTAGAATATACTATAAATAGCTATGCAAAAAACTAGAAAACATAGAAGAAATGGATAAATTCCTGAACACATACACCCTCCCAAAACTAAACCAGGAAGAACTTGAATTCCTGAATAGACCAATAATGAATTCTGAAATTGAGGCAGTGATAAATAGCCTACCAACCAAAGCCCAGGACCAGATAGATTTATAGCTGAATTCTACCAGAAATACAAAGAGGGGCTGATAACACTTCTTCTGAAACTATTCCAAACAATTGAAAAGGAAGGACTCCTCCCTAACTCACTCTATGATGCCAGCATCATCCTGATACCTAAACCTGGCAGAGATACAACAAAAAAAGAAAAGTTTAGGCCAATATCCCTGATGAACATCAATGCAAAAATTCTTAATAAAATATTGGCAAACTGAAACCAGTACCACATCAAAATGCTTATCCACTACGAGCAAGTTGGCTTAATTCCCGGGATGCAAGGTGGTTCAACATATGCAAATCAATAAATGTAATTCATCACATAAACAGAACCAATGACAAAAACCACATGATTATCAACGCAGGAAAGGCCTTCGAGAAAATTCAACATCTCTTTATGTTAAAAACTCTCAATAAACTAGGTATTGAAGGAACCTACCTCAAAATAATAACAGCCATTTATGACAGACCTACAGCCAATATCATACTGAATGGGCAAAAGCTAGAAGCATTCCCCTTGAAATCTGGCACAAGACAAGGATACTCTCTCTTAAAGCTAGAAGCATTCCCCTTGAAATCTGGCACAAGACAAGGATACTCTCTCTTGCCACTCCTATTCAACATAGTATTGGAAGTTCTGGCCAGGGCAATGGCAAGAGAAAGAAAGAAAGTGTATTCAGATAGGAAGGGAAGAAGTAATATTGTCTTTTTTTGCAGATGACGTGATCCTATATCGAGAAAACCTCATTGTCTCAGCCCAAAAGCTCCTTAAGTGGATAAGCAACTTCAACAAAGTCTCAGAATACTGAATCAACGTGCAGAAGTCACAAGCATTCCTATACCCCAAAACAGACAAGCAGAGAGCCAAATAATGAATGAACTCCCATTGACAATTGCTACAAAGAGAATAAAATCCTAGAATACAGCTAACAAGGAAAGTGAAGGGTCTCTTCAAGGAAAACTACAAACCACTGCTCAAGGAAACCAGAGAGGACACAAACAAATGGAAAAATATTCCATGTTCATGGATAGGAAGAATCAATATCATAAAAATGGCCATACTGCCCACAGTAATTTATAGATTCAATGCTATTCCCATTAAACTACCACTGATATTCTTCAAGGAATTAAGAAAAAACTATTTTAAAATTTGTATGGAACCAAAAAACAGCCCGTAGAGCCAAGACAACCCTAAGCAAAAAGAACAAAGCTGTAGTCATCATGCTATGGGACTTCAAACTATGCTATAAGGCTTCAGTAACCAAAACAGCATGATACTGGTTGAAAAACGGATATATAGACCAATAGAACAGAATAGAGAACTCAGAAATAAGATTGCCCATCTACAACCATCAAAACAAGCAAAAACCAGACAAAACAAGCAATGGGGAAAAGGATTCCCTATTTAATAAATGGTGCTGGGACAACTGGCTATCCATATGCAGAAAAGTGAAATTGGAACTCTTCCTCACAACTTATACAAAAATTAACTGAAGATGAATTAAAGACTTGAATGTAAAACCCTAAACTATAAAAACCCTAGAAGAAAATCTAGGTGTACGTGCATTCAGGACATTGGCATGGGCAAATATTTCATGATGAAATCACCAAAAGCAATTACAACAAAAGCAGAAATTGACAAATGGGATCTAATTAAACGAAAGAGCTTCTGCACAGCAAAAGGAACTATCATCAGAGTGAACAGGGTATCTACAGAATGGGAGAAAATGTTTGCAATCTATGAATCTGACAAAGGGCTAATATCCAGAATCTACAAGGAACTCAAACAAGTTTACAAGTAAAAAACAAACAACTCCATTAAAAAGTGGGCAAAGGACATTAACAGACACTTCTCAAAAGAACACATTCATGCAGCCAACAAACATATTTTAAAAAGCTCAACATCACTGATCATTAGAGAAATGCAAATCAAAACCACAGTGAGATACCATCTCACCCCAGTCAGAACGACCATTATTAAAAAGTTAAGAAACAACAGTTCCTGGACAGACTGTGGAGAAATAGGAACACTTTTAGACTGTTGGTGGGAGTTTAAATTAGTTCAACAATCGTGGAAGACAGTGTGGCACTTCCTCATAAATCTAGAAAAAGAAATACCATTTGACCAAGCAATCCCATTTCTGGTTATATACCCAAAGTAATATAAATCACTCTATGACAAAGATACATGCATGCATATATTCATTGTAGCACTATTCACAATAACAAAAACATGGAATCAACCCAAATGCCCATCAACAATAGGCTGGATAAAGAAAATGTAGTACATATACAGCATGGGATACTATGCATTCATAAAAAGGAATGAGCTCATATCCTTTGCAGGGATGTGGATGAAGCTGGAAGCTGTTATCCTCAGCAAACTAATGCAGGAACAGAAAACCAAACACCGCATGTTCTCACTTACAAGTGGGAGCTGAAGAATGAGAACACATGGACACAGGGTGGGGAACAACACATAGTGGGTGGGGCCTGTCGGGGGGGGTTGGGGGAGGGAGAGCATTGGGAAAAATAGCTAATTCATGCTGGGCTTAATACCTAGGTGATCGGTTGATAGATGCAGCAAACCACCATGGCACACGTTTACCTGTGCAACAAACCTGCACATCCTGCACATGTACCCCAGAACTAAAAATAAAAATAAAAAGAGAAAAACATTCCATGCTAATGGACTAAAAGAGTAGCTATCATAGAAATAGCCATACTCCCCAAAGCAATTTACAGATTCAATGTTATTCCTATCAAACTATGTCATTCTTCACAGAATTAGAAAAAACTATTCTAAAACGTATATGGAAGCAAAAAGAGCCTGAATAGCCAAAGCAATCCTAAAAAAGAACAAAGCCAGAGGCATAACACTACTCAACTTCAAACTATACTATAAAGCCACAGGAACCAAAACAGCTTGCTCTCTTTTCTTATCCTACTTTTCTTTACTATTACATTAGTAAATACAAACTACTTACTCATAAAGGTTCTCATAAAGGATGTAGAAAGTCATCTAGTCAAATAATAAATGCCTTTGAGAGGAAATGTGTTAATCTATTCTATGTAATCTCTATGAGTGATCATGAACAGGACACAGCAAATGTTTCTTATATGTTTCCCCTGCTTTATATTCACAAAGATATTGTAAGAATTCAAGTGCATAGTATACTCTACATTCACTATTTCAATGGCTTTCTTATTGGTCTCTTTGCCATTATTTTCTCTTACCCTAAATTTAGCCCATATGCTGATGACATCATACATTTTCTAAAGGGGTGACATTCAGTTTCTCAACAAGGAAGTCTAAACTCCTCGACTAACATTCAATAATCTACATGAGTTGCCACCACCCTGGTGTTCATGTCTTACTTTTTACTATTATACTTGGTATACAGTACACTCCAGAGGAAGATGAGTTTGGTTAGGCTGAAAATATGCTTAATTTCCCAGTCACTATCCTGTACTTAAGCATTTCTCTCTACTGGAAATGATTCTTTTTTCAACTTCATGATCTCTCCTTTTTAAAAGCTTTTAAAATAATCACACCTAGCTCGAATGATTAATTCTCCTGTAAACGTTCCTTGATAGCTTATAATCACTATTCTTTTCCTTCACTTGGCGGTTTCCTCAGGATATTTTGTTCTTTTTATTGAAATATTTTATTCTTAAAGCTAATCTTCTCTACTGGATATTAAGCTTCCTGGAGTAGATCCAGAATCTTAATTTTTCTCCAAATCACAGTAACTAGCAAAGTATCTGGAATATAGTAGGGCTTTGATATACATTTATTTTTATTAAAGATTATAATAGTATATATTTATGTGTATCAAATAGTAAATCAAAGTAAATAATACTTATATTTCTGAGTGTTATTTCATAAGAGCAAGCATCACTTCATATTTAAAATATAAATTTGTTTCCTCCTGAGATAAACATGAAAAGTACCATTGTTAGGAAATATAAAAATAGTATAAGACATAAGAAATAAAAGAATTATATTTAAAAATTAATAACATGATGAATATGTACTATAAACATATGCTATTACTTGATGATTACATCCTATTTAAACTAAATCCAATTAAAATTAAGTGGTACTCCTTATTTCAAAACAGTAAAGGATTAGAATTAGGTTTCAGATTACGTTTAAAATTATGTTATTATGTTTAATATTTTGAAATGGCAAAAGTGTTTTGTATTTGGATACTTTTTTCTATTATCTCTATGATGCTTGATGTAGTAATCCCATGCTTATCATTTTTTCTCTGTATTAGCATTATTTATGATTATATGATTTTTGTTTGCTCGTATTTAAGCTCCATCATTAAAACATGTTCACTTAAGTTCTTCACTTTGCTTCTATTTTTTGGTGCATGTGTACATCATTTTGCTTCTATTTTGTGAATGCATATGTACATCATTTACCTCAATTGATTTTTAGGAGGCAAGATAAATTAGTAGTTGGTGAGAAAATTTATATCAGAACAAACATGCATAACTATGAGGGCAAGAACAAGATAAATTTTATGGAAATAAATTTCCATAAAAGAGAGCAGAAGAGAGAAACAGAGTGATATTAAAGACAGGTCAGAGTAAAAATACACTTCAGGGTTACTGGCTCAAGAGAAGATATGAAGGTAGCAATATAGATTGCTAAGAGCAAATAATGCAAAGGCTGATTGACAGGTTAAATTCCAGTTCTGGTACATACTACAGGTAGGATCTTTGGCAGGTTACTTAGTATCTCTATTCCTTAGTTCTTCTGGTAAAGTATAATGATAGTGGCTACTCAGCAGGGTTGTGTTATTAAATTAGTTGATTCACATTAAGCACTTTGAACTTACCAGTTGTATGTAAATGATACATGTTATTATGTCATAAAAACTTCAAATATCCAGAGATAATAGAATAATAATGATAATAATATAGTATAATATAATATCTAACCCTTTTTATAGAACTGACTCTGCTATGCACTGGACACATATTACCTCCTTTAATTTCTTCAATTACTCTCTGGGTGCCAACAGGAAAATAATGGCATATTTTAAACAAATGATATAAGGACAGTTGAATCTACCTCAAGAAGGGCACTGATAGCATGGGGCTAGCATAGTGGAAGTCTTTTACCATCCCTAGACCTGAAGGGGCAAACGAAAGGAGGAATTAATGGAAGCTATAGTTATATGAATTGTTGCCAACCAGAAGCTATAGCCCTTGATTGGTGAATGCAGCCAATGTACAGTAACCTGGCAAGAAGAAAGGAGAATAAATACTCTTACTTCACACTCCACCTCCTTCATCTCTGGTCCAGTTGGAAGCTATCAGGCATGAGAACTCAATGATTCCATTCATATGAATAGACCTTCCTGAGCGCAGAACAGACTGGAACTAGGTTCAGAGGGGAATCTGGTGGGCAAATATAAGATACACAGCACAAAGCCTTATGAAATAGGAACTACTGTTCTACTCAGGTACAGATGAAGAAACTGAGGATCAGGAAGTTTAAGTGATTTGATCAGTGCCACAACTACTAAACCAGTGGTAGACTCAAGGTTTGCACCCAGACAGTCTGGCTCTGAGACAATGGTCTTAAACACTGTACCATGCTGCAAAGTGTATGTTTACTAGAGGTTACACTCAGCAAAAGCAGAAATCAAATGAAGCCACACCCATTTTTCTAAGAACAGTAATTTTAGAAGATAGAGAAAGTCATGAGAAAGGTATTGCTGCTATATTTTATTTAAACTGACCAGGAGCAATTGATTGAGGAAGTAGAAGTTTTAGGAAATGGGAGTTTTGAAGTTCATAAAAATCTTTAAATGTAATATAGAGCAGAGTGGTTGTAACCTCCGAGTGGTAAAGAATTTTGTCTAGGGATAGAAGGCTTTATATAAATTGTAAATTTACATAAAATTGTGAGAAGGAGGAATAATGGGAATAATATTTATAGAGGTAGACAAACATTTTAAGTACAAACTGTTGAAAAAGAGTACTCATTTTGAATGATATAAGCTACTTTATATTTGAGTAAAACCTTAAAAGTGCTAAACAGGGAAACAAGGCATGTTCATACTTTGGACTTGGTACAGGAAGAAAAACTTGGGAGAGAAAGTTGTATAGCTTGAAGAAATCTATTATATTATTTGAGATTAAGTTCCCATTTTCTTCTAACTTCTCTGTTAGGAACTCACAGTCTGAAACGAATCATGATAACAGGGGAATGAATCCCAAGACAGTTAAGGAGATTGCTCAACAGAATTGAGCCATATTAAATGGATTTAAATCCCCAGCTCCAGATAAATTAACATTGTAAGGACATTTCTAAAGTCTTAAACTTTTTCCAACTCCATGAAGGATATTTTAATGCAATAAAGGTGTCTAATTTTTAACATTTCAAAATAAAAATAGTTCATCTTCCATCCCCAAATGTGCTCCGATTTCTCTTTTTTAAAACCTAGTCTCTTAGTTCACGTGATTCTCCCAGTCATGTGTTCCTCCTTGTATCAGCTGTCTTTCCCATTTGATGAATCTGTATGGCCAATCAAGTGTCAGATAGTGCTAGCAAGCCTTCCACCATTTCTTAAATCTCCTAGATCCTGTGCAATTTCACTCAGATAATTCTAGTTCAGTCTTCAGTTAAATTAATGCAATAACTTCTTATTGAGCATGTATTATGTACTAGGAAATATGCTTAATAATATACTGCTTATGCTATGAAATATCTCATACTTTAATCTGTTTGGGTCCCAGACTATTGTAGTCACATCTTTTCTTGCCCTCTTTTACCCATTCTGGAAGCAGTCTGAATTATCCTGGAGATAAGAATGCTAGAAGAATGTCACCAAATTTACATAAAAATTGTCAGAAGGAGGGATAATGGGAATAATATTTATAGAGGTAGACATAAACATTATATGTACAAACTATTGAAAAAGGATGCTCATTTTGAATGATATAAGGTACTTTACATTTGAGTGAAATATAGTCCAAGATAAAGATCTGATCATGTCATATCCTAATCATCTTTGCAGGTATCTCTCTTAAATCACCAAAGTTCCATTATGGCTGAATAAATAGCATGAAACTTGTTCTAATGTTTCTTATTTTCTCAATGGGAAGTTCTTGGGAGAGGTGGTGAATAGAGAAAAAGAAAAGTACCTTCTCTTGTAGGAAAATCTCTGAACTCTGAATATGCTACACTGATAGGTGATGAGAAAAGAGAAGCTCTAAGAAACTCTTCATAAGGCTAAAATCTGGTTTATGAATTTGGACAAACATGTATTTTTTCTAATTATTTTAAGGTTTATGATTTTAAAAGTTTTACAGAAGAAAGTGGGACTATATCCTTCAAACATTAATTATGCAACATTTAATAGGATTTTTTATGCTCACTTGTCTTTTAAGAATACATAAAACAGAGGGAAAATAAAATAGCAAATTGCTGTGTTATAGGCTAAACTATAAAAAGAATAAATGCTTAAGTAGTTTCTTTCCTAGCACTGCTAAAACTGCTCTTAAATTCTATAATGAAGTTATGATTTTATAAATTTAACTACTCTAATGATATTAATGATATTAGATCCAGCCACTTCCTTCATTTCTATTTAACCTTTCCTAATTTAAAGAAATAAGAGGGAAGAGAAGATATACAGTGCTGGACATGAGGGTGTTGATTTAAAGGAATATTATTGTCTCTCAAAAATAAGTATTTCTCTCCCAAGCAGTGCCCAGATAAGGCAATTCTAATTATTACAATCCATTAGATTTAGTAATTTTACACACAACAGAATGAGACAGTTAAAATGTCTTTTCACAGATAAGGAAATTGAGGTTTATCTCAATAAATATATCAAAAAAATTATCTTGATAGAACTGAAATAAGTTGCCCAGGGTCACATTGCTATTAAGAGCTCAAGCTGAAAGTTAAACCACAGTTTTTTTTTTTTGTCATATTATACGTTCCAAGATCTTTTCATTTTGTACCATTCTTCCAATCAATATTTTTACTAGACTATTTATCACTGCAAATATTCCAAATCTAATTACAGAAGCACTCAGGGGTGAGTTAAATTTTGGCCTCTAATTGCTGTTCATTGGGAATGTGGTAATTTTCCCTCAAGAATTGGATTGATTTATCTTCTTTAGTCTTTCCCCTTGGCTTGTTTCAAAGTGCTAAAATGCTGCTTCCACAAATATCTCACTGTCCTATTATCACCGGTATTTCTAAGACTTTCTTACACCAGCAACATATTCTTTCAGACTCATTTTTTCTTGACTTCCATTTCTTCTGAATAATCTTTTTTCTATGTTTCTTTCATTTTCTCCACACAGCCTATGATTCACTTTCATTTCTTGTTTTCCATTCTACAACCATTTGCTCCTACTATTACTTTGCTTCCTGTAGTGGTATTTTATTTTCTGTTTCCAGTCGTCATGGAAAGGATCATTTCTTTTGCTTTAAAGACCTCAACGTTTAGAGTGAAACATCTTATTCCCGAGTAAGCCCCATGAGGAAAACAAATACTCTTGAAAACATCACAAATGTCTTCACTGTGAATCTTTTTCTCCTCAAATTTAAACCACCTTCTGCTCAAAAGAACATTTACATAAGTATCTCAAAGATTGTTAGAAAGAATGCCAACATGATGAATTAGTAAATTTGACTTATAATCTTCCACTGCTCACCTACATTTACATGTGTTCACCTTACATTAAACCACATGACTCTTCATGATATAAATTATTTGGTTTACCTTGGTAATTAGGTTTAGAAAATATACAATGCTGTTAAATAATTGTTGTAGTTTGAATGTGTACCCTCCAAAATTTATGTGTTGAAACTTAACCCCTATCGTGGTGGTGTTAAGAGGTAGGGACTTTTGGGAAGTGATTAAGTCATCAGGGTAGTGTCTTCATGAAATAATTAGTGCCTTATAAAGGGGCTGGAGGGAAGTAATTAGGCCCTTTTTGTTCTTAGACTTTCTTACCATGAGAAGATATAGCATTTGTCCTCTTTTGCCCTTTCCCTCCCTTCTGCCATGTGAGAACACGTAGATAGCACCACCTATGAGCAATAGGCCTTTACCAGACATCAAACCTGCTGGTGCCTTGATCTTGGCCTTCCCAGCCTCCGTAACTGTGAGGAATACATTACCGTTATTTATAAGTTGCCCAGCATTAGATGTTTTGTTATAGCAGCACAAATGGACTAAAACAATACTATTTTGTTTTCAATAACTAAAATCCATTTAAGACTTCACTATTGATAAACCAAGAATAATTATTATTATTTTTAATTTTAATTTTTTGTGAAGTTTAGATTCAGAGGTTATATGTATGGTTTTGTTACATAGGTATATTGTGTGATATTGAGGTTTGGGTTTCTATTGATTCTATCACCCAAATAGTGAACATATTATCCAATAGGCGGTTTTTCAACTTTGTCCTTTCCCTCTCTCTCCCCTTGTAGAGTCCCCACTATCTATTGCCTTGCATCTTTATGGCTATGTGTACTCAATATTTAGCTCCCACTTATAAGTGAGAACACGCAGTATTTCCTATATTAATTCACTTAGGATAATGGTCTCCAGCTGCATCCATGTAGCTGTAAATGACATGATTTCATTCTTTTTTATGGCTGTCTAGTATTTCATGATATGTATGTGCCACATCCACATTTTCTTTATCCAATCCACCATTGAGGGGCACCTAAGTTGATTCCGTGACTTTGCTATTGTGGATAGTGCTGCAATAAACATATGAATACAGGTGTCTCTTTGGTAGAACAATGTATTTTCCTTTGGGTATATATCCATTACAGGGATTGCTAAAAATAGAATGGTAGTTTTGTTCTTAATTATTTGAGAAATCGCCAACCTACTTTCCACAGTGGCTGAACTAATTTACATTTCCACCAACAGTGAATAGGCATTCCCTTTTCTCCACAACCTCACCAATATCTGTTATTCTTAAACTTTTTAATAATAACCATTCTGACTGGTGTGAGATAGTATTATATGGTGCTTTAAATTTGTATTTCTCTGATGATAAGTGATGTTGAGCATTTTTTCATATATTTGTTGGTCATCTGTATGTCTTCTTTAGATAGGATTATGTTCATGTCTTTTACCCACTTTTTAATATTTTTTTCTTGTTGATTTGTTTATGTTTCTTATAGATACTGTATATTAGACCTTGTGGGATGCATAATTTGTGAATATTTTCTCCCAAGTACAAATTTTAAATAACTAGATTTCTTAACCTGAGTGTTTATATTATTTGAATTGCTTGCTCTTTCACCTTTTTTGCTCATTTGTTCTCTGAAAAGACGCTAGAATAAGTATTATTCTAGGGATAGAACATAATAAATATTTCCTAATTATTTCCTCTTTGATACAAATTATGCTTAGAACAAACCGATTCATATAATTTCTGTGAATTTTGAGAATATATACTAGGCAAAATAAGAATCATTCAAAACTGTAGAAATTCTAAAGGGTTTTCAGAAAGTTTGTTTGAATAAGCAAGTCCTGCTAAGTAACTCATCAAAATAAAAAGCATAGTTAGCGTACCTTAGAAAATAACGTAACTGATTTGGTCTTTTGCAAGGCCTGGGTGCAATAGGTATAAGTCTTTTGTTTATATATTATCAACTTGTATCAATTCCAGAAGGCAGGCAGAGATGCCCTGAAAAAATTCTAAATCAGGAAATTAGAGGATAGCTTCTTTGGGTTATGGAAGATTTTAATTCAATCCTACCAAGATCACAATGTATTGAGATCTTATGATAGTAATTAGAGTGTCTGGTGGAATTTTATTGCTGTTTAGAGACTATCTTGGTGTAGCTGATCCAATTCTCCTAAAATGGACAAGTAGTAGAGCAGCAAGGTTAGTTACTTTGATTATCACTTTCTAATCCTTTCACTATGGGTCTTGAGCAGCTACAATGCCAGGTCATCCGGTAGGAAGTGTATTTGATTTAACTGAAGGGAAGCTAGCAGGTAATCCTAGTTATTTTGCCTAGGGTGTAGGTCTACAGGACAAGGAGTAGTGGTCAGGTACTCAGGCATACAGAGATGAGGTGTGACATTCAGCAAACCAAGTGATGCAGAAATCAAATTCCTATGAAAGTGATTCGTGGACCAACATTCTTCGCACAATCAAAGACTAATGTGGAAGTCTTGGCACTCAGTGGTTTATAACTAGATATGAAGTGCATTATTGTTACATAGTAAATATAGCTTGCTTACATTTGAGTGTGTGTGTGTGTGTGTGTATTATAAATAATGACTTTTGCTCTAAGGCATCATACACATTCATTATTTCATCTAATACTTAAAACCACCTATGGAAAATGTTACTCTTATATTGAAGAGAGTAACAGGAGGTTACTGAAGTAACAAGAATGGAGTTGACACTTGGCCATATATTCCCAGGCGAAATCTTTATATAGTTTGCCCTGGTTACTTATGGATTCCACATCTGTGGATTCAACCAATTGCAGATCAGAAATATTTGGATGAAATCCCAAATAATAATATAACAATGAAAAAGTATAAATTAAAAATACAGTATGTGTTGGGAACAGGCCCCAAAATCTGGCCATAAACTGGCCCCAAAACTGGCCATAAACAAAATCTCTGCAGCGCTGTGACATGATGGCCTTGACACCCATGCTGGAAGGTTGTGGGTTTACTGGAATGAGGGCAAGGAACACCTGGACACCTGGCCCACCCATGGCGGAAAAGTGCTTAAGGCATTCTTAAACCACAAACCATAGCATGAGCGATCTGTGCCTTAATGACATGCTCCTGCTGCAGATAACTAGCCAAACCCATCCCTTTATTTCGGCCCATCACTTTATTTCCCATAAGGGATACTTTTAGTTAATCTATAATCTATAGAAACAATGCTTATCACTGGCTTGCTGTCAATAAATATGTGGATAAATCTCTGTTTGAGGCTCTCAGCTCTGAAGGCTGTGAGAACCCTGATTTCCCACTCCACACATGATATTTCTGTGTGTGTGTCTAATTCCTTTAGCACCGCTGGGTTAGGGTCTCCATGACCGAGCTGGTCTCGGCAGTATGAAAATGACTTACTCAGTATTTACATTGTGTTAGGTATTATAAGAAATCTAGAGATGATTTAAAGTATACAGGAGCATATGTGTAGGTTATACTCAAACTATGCCATTTAATATAAGAGACTTAAGCATCCATTGATTTTGGTACATGTGGGGGAAAATATCAAATTCCAATACAAATATTGGAACCAATCCCTCATGGATATAGAGGGATGATTGTACTTGTTTTGTGTCCATTGCTATAATTAAGTTTATGCCTTAATTTACACATGAAGTTTAGGAATATTTGTAGAAAGGGAACCACACAATCCTAACCTTGTAATTTGTTCCCAAGCAGAATAGATATGTTCTTATATTTGGATGCTCTAGGTCTGATGGGGAAGAAAATTACATGGAAATCATGTTACGGTCATATTTTGGTAAGAACTTTTGTGCAAAAACGAGGCAAACTGGATTCCATATGACTGGATTGTAAAAGAAAAATGGTGTTATGGCTGGGCACGGTGGCTCATGTCTGTAATCCCAGCACTTTGGGAGGCTGAGGCAGGTGGACTACCTGAGGTCAGGAGTTCAAGACCAGCCTGGCCAACTTGGTGAAACCCTGTCTCTACTAAAATACAAAAATTAGCCAGGTGTGGTGGCGGGTGCCTGTAATTCCAGCTACTTCAGAGGCTGAGGTGAGAGAATCACTTGAATCTGGAAGGTAGAGGTTGCAGTGAGTCAAGATCGTGCCACTGCACTCCAGCCTGGGTGACAGAGCGAGACTCTACCTCAAAAATAAATAAATAAATAAAAATGGTGTTTTTCACAAGTAACTACTAAACGCTGATGCTGTGGTGCTGGAACTAGTGATATTTATCTACATATACATTGATTTGATATTTTGTGTGAAATGAGAAAAATAAATATGTTTAGTTTCTCTTAGGCTAGATTTATTACATATAAAGTACTATTCTTCAGCTTAATACATTTTCTGCACATCCAAGAAAAGTGAATTTAACTCCTCTTTTATAAAATAGGAATACAAAATACCAATATGTAATGAAAATAAGCTATTTTTTAAATAGTAGAGACTGTGCTGGGCACTGTCCTTAGTTCTTTACAAGTACTACTCCTGAGGTAGATACCTTACAATGGCCAGAAATTATTTACTGCTTCTCTCATTAAGATGTGGAGTTTATTTCTTTCCTTTCCAAATCCTTATGATTTGCTATGACCAATCCAATGAGAAAGAACTAACATTTTGTTACTTATCAATCTCAGCCTCAAGGGGTTTTTACAGATTCCCCTCTCTCCCACTTGGAATGTTGCTTGCCTCAACGTAAGAAACCCCAGCAGTCCTCTCACTAGACCTCCTGGAGGAGATCCAAGGTAGCCAGCTAACCCACCAGATAGATATGTGAATGAGGCCATCTGGAACTAACTACCTAACTCTTGTGAAACTTCTAGATTGTGACAACTACATGAAAGACCCCAGAGAGAGAAAGCAGTAGAAACAGGCCTGTTGATTCCAGCCCACATTTTAGAATCCTGAGAAAATTAAATGGTTGATATTTTAAGCTACTTAGATGGAGGCTGGTTTGTTATGCCACAAGAAATATCTGATACATTTTATTATCGATTATCTACTGTGCTACTATTAGAACTTTTTATTATGCTATTATTATCTCCATTTTACAGATGAAGGAACTGAGGCTCAAGATATTAATAACTTGACTAAAGTCCTAATAACTTACCCAATGCCCTAAGAAGTCACATTCTTTACATCCAGATATAGGTTACATTTTCGAACCTAGGATTATAAGAAGATGATTATCTTGTTTTAAATGTTCATACTTGTTAAAAAAATAGTTGTCAATGCTACATTAGTCCTTTATTTTTTTAAAAAAATGTTGCCTGTTGGTGAAATTAAGAAACCTAGAAATTAGTCTCTTAATATTTATCATGTTATAAAGTAGGAGACAATTATATTCAAAAAAGACTCTCAATGTGTTCATTGTTGTATGTCTTGTTTACTGTCTTGTCTCAGGTTCCTGAAAGCTAAGACTAAGGGAGGGTTTGGCATGCAGGTAGTTTACTTGGGAAATGATCTCAGGGAGCAGGAGTTAAGTAATAAAACAGGAAAATGAGCAAACAATCAAGTTGGCATTTGTTACTAGCCACCTGAGCTTTATACAGGTGGACCTCCCAAGGAGTTTTAGTAAATTAGCTCAGGAAACTGTACAGTTGGAAGAAGGGGAAACACTGATCTCCATTAGTTGAGAGCAGTTTCATAGTTGTTAACTCTCCATACTTCTTGGCAACCCATGTATCCGAGGGCAGAAGAGAAAAAATACAGGACACTGGCATGAGCCAAGGCATTGCCGCATTTCCAAGTGCATCTTCACAAAGCTGGTCAAAGCTTGCAAGGACATGGTGACCAGAACAATGGCTTAGGAAGCAGTGGAGCCAGAAGGATTTGAGGTGATTATAAGAGGCATCTTACGCACACAGGTAAATACATACATTTCTCTGAAAATGCAAGAACATTGCTTTGTAAAGATGCCCAGTAAGGTTAAATAACCTTAGGTTGAATGCTTTAAAACCAAAATTAGAAAGATTAGCACAGCAAAGAAGGCATAAACACTCTATCTGACTTCTACACACTTGCTTCCCTCCCAATGTCACGAGCAAGTGAAAAGAGGCCTTAAACTGCATGTGGTATTTGACCTTGCCTGAATTTTCATTAGTTTGCAGTCCCATATCATCTTTTTTCCATCTGAAAACCAATCATTAGTAATATATCCATGCAAGAGAAATGCTACAATTCTTCTAATGAGCTACCCTTGCATTCAGTTATATAAGGTCAAAGATAAGTGCACTTTATATTTGAGCCAAGCCAACTACTCACAGCAATGTCAGTGCAAGAGAACCAATTCGAACTTAAAATTAATTAGCTTTTTAGTGAGTTGTAAAACTTGCTTAAGGTATGAAATACTTCCTAATTATAGGAGATTATGGTCATATTCTGAAGAACTGAGGCAGAAAGAGCCTAAATAAAGCAAACTGCATTTCGTTCTTAATTACAAGGAAGTTCAATGTGTTTCATATCTTTGGGAATGTTTGGAGACGATTTTAATATTGTGAGTTTTATAAACTTTTAAGAAACAACAAGTAATTGCATTAGACATGTAATGGCTAAAATGTAAGTTTATATTTATAATTTATAATAAGTTACATGAAATAAGATTTCTTAACACCTGGCACTGGCTAAATTTCTCAAAGAAATCAATTTACTCACTGCAGTTATAGTTTGGTACTGACCATGTATTATTTAGCAAGGGCATGCTTTTACATTTACGGGCAAGAGTAATTTATGTTCTCATTTTTGAAAGGGGCAGTTGCTTTGCTCTTCACAACAAACATAACTTTGCTGTAACTAAATATTCACAAATGACATACATTAAGTATTGCTTCCAAGACAAATACCAATTTCCTTCCTTAAAAAACATTTTGGATTTTTATCTAGTGTCCCTGAGGTGAATTATGATCAGGAAGGTTGATGTGGAGTTGGTGAAATTTAGAGATAAATGTACATGAGAATAGATACAGTTACTGAGTGACACCAACTTACTTCTATTACATGCACCTAAGCCATTACTGAAAGTGTAAATAACTTTTGTGAAATGCTTTTGAAATTATCTCGAACTCTAGTGAAGGATGCAAAAGAGATGTTCAAGTGGCATTCACAAGTGTGTTTTACTAATACTAATTTTGTTTACATTTTTTAACTAACACGAGGAAGAATGAAGCCCAGTGTTTACCCTCCTTTGCTTTCTAAGAACTTGTACATTTTGTGATAGAAGTGGATGTAGTTTACAGATAATGTTTTCCCCAAATTACTGAATGACATTGATTTGGAGTGATATAACAAAGTACTCCTTGCTTTGCAAAGAAATGTTGATAGCTTTAGTGACTGTATTAGTATGTGAGGTATTAATTGAGGACTCAATCCAGGAATCTTTCAAATCTGAAAAAGATGCTGACTCATTCGTTAGTGATCAAGTACAGTCTGTAATCAGCCTTCATCTTGAGTCTGCAGAGAAAAAGAGTAGTGAAATGGGGATGAAGATAGAAAGTTAAATTTCAAGAATTCACTTGTGCTATTTATTTGAAATCTAGATATTATAGCCATGTTACAGAATTTGTAATGGCATGATTGGTTGGTCCTTCGATTTGATCTAGAAATCAAATGTTTTCTTTTGGAATCAAAAGCCAGGCTTCCTTTCTTGACCCCCTCTTAATTACTCCTGTGAGTGCATCTTTCGATAGAATTCAATGTCACATTTAATATCCATATTATCAGCAATTCAGAACCACAGGCTCAATAAAAAAAATGTCAGTGGTCCCAATATCATCTTTAACTTCTAAGCAAGGCCTGACATTTACTTATTTGCATACATTAAAGAGATCTTTCATACACATATATGTATGTAAATACATTAAATTTTGAAAATATAAAGCAATTTCTTCTTAGTGACTGATAAAAAGACACATTTGAATTTACAAATAAACGCAAAAGGAACATTTATTTAAAAAATCACTAAAAATTTAGGTCCATTTCATTTTAAAAACCGCAAACAAGCAATAGATTCTGAGGACAAATGTCAATCTTATAAATACTATAGAATCTCAACATTAGAAGACTTCAAAGTTTATAGATTCGCAAACTTTTATATCATATCTTTAATAAATTGTGAAATGGCACCTATAAACTAATTAATGAAGGTATACCACATATCCAGATACATTGGGATAGCCTAAATATTAGAATATTTTCCAAAAAACATAAATCTATTACCATCTAAAACCTAGACTTTGAAATAGTTGTAGAAACCATGGCAAATGCTCCATATCTGCCTCCCCGTCACCTTCGCCTCAGAGAACATGTTGTTAAACATTTATCAACATACTACCTTGTTTTAGTTTTATTATGTTGTGTTGATTAATGGTTCATTAATTTTTATCGTTGAGTAATATACCAGAAAATTAATATACCATGTTATTCTATCTCAGTGGGTCTCAACTGGAGGTAGTTTTCGTGCCCTGATGGTACATATGGCAATGTCTGGAGATATTTTTGATTGTCATAACTGTGAGATTGCTAGTGACATTTAGTGGATAGAGGCCATGGATACTGTCAAATCCTACAATCCACAAGATAATTCCCACAAAAATAATTATTTGGTCCAAAATGTCAATATTGCCACTCCTAAATAAGCTGGATTATTTTCTCCTCTTGGTGGAAATTTGGCTTGTTTCCTGTTTATGGCAATTACAAATAATGCAGTCTGAGCATTTTTAATATCTTCCTGGGGACATAGGCATTTATATTTCTTGGATAAATAACTAGGTGTATAGATGCTAGCTGTCAGGATATATGTATGTTCAGTTTTAGTAGATACTGACAACAGGTGTCCCAAAGAGGTTATTCCATGTTACAGTCCTATCAACAGTGTATAAAAAGTATAGCTATTCTGTATCCTCAACACTTGAACTTCTTGGACATTTTTCTTTTTGAGATAAGATTTATATAAAGTGATAAGTTCATATATTGTATACCCTTTGATGAAATTTGACAAGTGTCACAATGTAGAATATTTCTATCAACTCAGAAAATTTCTTTTTCTCTTTAGATTAATCCCAGTCTCCATAAACAATCACACTTCTGATTATACTAACACATGTTACTTTTGCCATATATGACAATGCTTAAGATAATGCTAACATTATATTGAGGTTCATGCCTGTTGCTGCATAAGTCAGCAATTCATTTTTATTTCCTAAGTAATATTCCACTCTGAACATATCAGAATTTTTAAAACCCATTCTCCTGTTGATTGACATTTAGCTTTTTGGCAACTAATAATAAATCTACCAAATATTTTATCTGTAATTATTTAACAGTACATATGTTTTACTTGAGGGGATAGCCTAACAAGTGAAACTGTGGTGTCATATGCTAAACATGTTTAGCTTAATTTTTAAAAACACAATTTTCGAAGAGATTGTACAATTTTACACAGCCCCAGCAATGTAGGAATGTTCCAGTTGCTCCATATCCTTTCCAATGTTGATGCTGACATTTAATTTTAACTATTCTAGTAGATGAGAAGTGGTATGTCATTGTATTTTTAATGCCATTTCACGGATGACTAAAGATATGGAGCACTTTTTCATACACTTATTTCCAATTTATGTCTTTCTTTAAATTTTCTGATTTTTTTTGGTCCTAATTTGGTTGAAATTTTTAAAATGCTTTATTGGAGTTGTTCATATATATTGAATAAAAGAAGTATTTTGTCACATATGTGAGTTTGCAGATATGTTCTCCCAGTCTGTGGCTTCTATGTTTTTATTTCCTTAACGGTGACTTTTGATGAGCAGAAGTTTATGGTATTAATGGAGTTCAGTTTTATCATGTTTTGTAGTTAGTGCTTTTTCTGACATTTCAGTTTTCTAAGAAAACTTTGTTTACTATAAAGTGTATACTATGTTTTCTTTCAGAAGCTTCATAGTTTTAGCTTTTTATTTGGGATTATGAATAATTTCAAATTATTTTACTTTTATGATGTGAGATCAGGGTCAATATATCTCCTGAATTTATGCAAGTGCTCCAGCAACACAACCTGAAAAGAGTTTCTTTATTCCACTGAATTGCCTTGGAGATTTTGTCAAAAATCTATTTATATTATATGTGTAGGTTAACTTAAGGACTCTATGTTCTGTTCCATTGACATTTATCTTTCCTCATGCCACTATCATACTGTCTTGAATGTTGTTGCTTTATTTA
This sequence comes from Gorilla gorilla gorilla, assembly GCF_029281585.2. NCBI lineage: Eukaryota > Metazoa > Chordata > Mammalia > Primates > Hominidae > Gorilla > Gorilla gorilla. The sequence continues at coordinate 64,827,083 of NC_073239.2, forward strand.
AGTTTTGAAATCAGATAGTGAGTGGAAATAATATTTAACCTTTTTATTTTGTAAGACTTTTTTTTTTTTTTTTTTTTTTTGGAGATAGAGTCTTGCTCTGTCAGCCAGGCTGGAGTGCAGTGGCAGGATCTCGGCTCACTTTAACCTCTGTCTCCCGGGCTCAAGCAATTCTCCTGCCTCAGCCTCCTGAGTAGCTGGGATTATAGGCGTGTGCCACCAAGCCCAGCTAATTTTTGTATTTTTAGTAGAGACAGGGTTTTACCATGTCACCTTGGCTGGTCTCAAACTCCAGACCTCAGGTAATCTGCCCACCTCGGCCTCCCAAAGTGATGGGATCACAGGCGTGAGACACCATGCCCGGCCCAGGTCTTTTTCATAGCCACAGAAATTTTAGAATGAGCTTGTCCATAAGCATGACTTGATATTTTAAATGATATTGTATTGATACTATTGAGCTATTTGCAGAAAATTTATATATTTAAAATTTAATTTTCCCACCCGTGAACATACTATAATTTCTCATACATTTAAATATTACTTAATTTATCTTTGCAATTGTTCATGTTTTCAGTTTGAGGCTCACAAGCCTTCTGATAAATTCGTTTCAATTTTTTTAATCTTTTTTTATTATACTTTAAGTTCTAGGGTACATGTGCACAACGTGCAGGTTTGTTACATATGTATACATGTGCCACGCTGGTGTGCGGCACCCATTAACTCGTCATTTACATTAGGTATATCTCCTGATGCTATCCGTCTCTCCTCCCCCCATCCCACGACAGGCCCCGGTGTGTGATGTTCCCCTTGGACACAGGAAGGGGAATTCGTTTCAATTTTGATGTTACTGTAAGTTCCACTTTTCCCCTCAATATTGTATTTTAATATTTTTCTGCTAGTATAAAAATGTATACTGGATCTTGTACACTGTACCTTTCTAATTTCATGTCCTAGTCATAGAGGATTTTGGGGTAGACTCCTGGGATTTTATAGTCAATCAAGTGATCTGTGAATAAGACAGTTTTCTATTTCCTTTCCACGCTGTATGTCTTTTATTTTTTATGTGCTTTATTGCACTGACTAGCATCTCCGGTACAGTGTAGAATCCAAGCAATGTAAGCAGATGTGCATGGCGTATTTGTGGAACTGTTTTAAATTATGAATTCAATTTTTTAATTGATATACAGTTAGTTCCACTTACTGATTTTCTGAACCTTCATGGTTAACTTGTGCCTTTCAAGAAATTTCTCCAAGTCATCAAAGATGTTTAATTGATTGGCATAAAGTTGCTCATAACGTTAACAATGTATTACTTGATGTCTAAAGAAGCTATAATAATTTATCCACACTCAATCTTGGTACTGGAAAACATGTCTTTTCTCTACATTTTTTTTTACTACTATTCCTAGTGATTTAACAATGTTATTAGTCTTTTAAGAGAAATAGCTTGTTTTCATTGTTTTTCTCATTTTTTTGGTTTACTATTTATTTTTTACTTTTTAATTTTTTCTTATTTACACTTACTTATTTTACTCTTCTTTTTTAGTTGTTTAAGGCAGAAGCTTGGATACTCAATTTTAGACATTTTAAATTTTTGAATATGAACATTCGAAGCTATAATTTTACTAGCAGAAACTAATAGCCTGAAACTTAAAGCAAGAGGGATACTGTGAGAGGTCAAAAGACTCAGCAGTCCTCATTTCCAACAAGGCCTAGGCTGCAAGATAAGGTAACTAAATTTATTGCTCATGCATGTATTGACAGCGGGTGGGCAGGCATGATGACCTCTGATACAGTGATTCCTAATAATGTCAGTTTTGCAAATTACAGAAAGAAACTAATGCCTCAAGTAATGTAAGCCTACAGTAAAACAAGTAATAAAACCAACACACAAAGAAGGATATCTTCATTAGAGTCATGAAACCACCTGCTACAAAAGAAACTTCTAACTGTAGTTAATTCTTATTACCTACATACAACTGTACTTCTTAGCTGGCCCCTCCAAAAAATTATAGTAAATGAGGTCTTTCCCTTTTCTTACTTACTCTGACCTAAATATTTTTAAAAACATAAACCAAACGGATATGTTAATATAAACTCACACACTTGAACATAAATGACTTTACTCTCTCTAGATATTATACACACACAGGGAAAACAAATATGAAGTTTATTGGGTATGTGAAAAGACAAGGAGGAAGCCACAGTAAGGAATCAGACACAAATTCTTCAAGTGAGCTTTACCTCGATAAAATGTTTCCTTCATATTAAATTGTTTTAAAATGAACTTCCAGATGTGCAGATAGAACTAAATGAGAATCATTTATTTATTTATTTATTTTTATTTTTTTAGATGGAGTTTTGCTCTGTCGCCCAGGCTGGAGTGCAGTGGCTCGATCTCAGCTCACTGCAGCCTCCGTCTCCTGGGTTCAAGCGATTCTCATGCCTCAGCCTCTCGAGTAGCTGGGATTACAGGTGTGTACCACCACACCCAGCTAATTTTTTTGTGTTTTTAGTAGACATGGGGTTTCACCATGTTGGCCAGGCTGGTCCCAACTCTGGGCTTCAAGTGATTCACCAGCCTGAGGCCCCCAAAGTCCTGGGATTACAGGTGTGAACCACCACGCCCAGCCCTATTTTAAATTTTGAGGAAAAATTAAATTTACCACTTGTCTAATGGATACCCTGTTTATTGGGAGTATATTCCCAATAAAGATAAAGATACATAAGGCTCTTTTATAGATATGTTGCAAAACATATATTGTTGCAAAATCTAGGCTGGAAAAAGGTGTCATTGAATTCATTATAACAGCTGACATAATTAAGAAGAAAAGTTAGAAGTCACATCATAGCCAAAAAGCCTATGGTATCATTCTGAATCATTTGAAATAATTTTAAGGTATTTGTGTTACCACTGTTCTTTGAAATATGCTTTATATCAATAAGAATAGTAATTATTATTATGGTCTGGTTTTTATCCCCAGATGATATGAATCAGTAAAATTGAAGTGAATATTTATTAAACAACATTATATATTTCTATATCAATTTTAATCTTTTGCCATTTCCTTTAATCCATTTTTAGGAAATTAAAGTTTTTCAAACATGTTTAAATGCTAACATTTATATTTTTAAAACATTAATAATTTCAGATCTGCTGTAAGATTCTTCCAGGCTGGGCAAACTCAACAGCACCTCCAGGATAAAACAAGTAAACTTACAGGCAGTCATCTCTTGTTTTACAGCAAGAATAATTCATGTTTGTCCTAGAACTAGTGCTCTTTCCTGAACGAAATTAGTGCCACCTAATATGCTTTTTCTGCAAAACACAAAACATTATACAGTTAGTAGTAGATACAATTGGAAGTAAGAGAATGATAGCGTTGTTAGGGAGAGCTGCGTGGGGAAGTAGTAGTAAAAACTGGCTAGAAGAGGAATGATTTAATGAAATAGCCTGTTGTCCCAAAGAGTTCACTACACGAAAATCATGCTGAGAAGACTGCAGGCTCCCAACTTAGCGTTGACTCTTCCTATGAATCAAGACTTACTCCCCTATCTGTGTAACTAATAAAGTCATCATTATTACTGGGTGTTAACGTTCAAAAGAAAGCAAAGCCATTCCTTAAAGAAAAAGAAACTAAACTAAATAGGAAAATTGAGTATAATCTAGATTGAATTTTTATTTCATTCACACTATATAACTTTAAAATAAGAGGCATATTAGCTATTAAAATGAGACTAAAAATTTGTTTAGTTCAACTGAACAATTTTTTCAAAAAATTATTCAATACTTCATTCAAAGGTGTATATTATGTCATTATTAGCATTCCTAATTAGGGCATTGTACATGATACATGATCAATTCTAGTTTAATTGTCTGATCTCTTGATCTAAAGGTAAATAAAAGAAGGAAATTTACCCTTAGTGAGGGCTGACAATGGACTGTTTAATAAATTAGTCGCCTTTATACCTTATCTTCCTTAATTCTTCAAACCTCAAAGTTATCCAAATTTAATGATACAAAACGACAACTATTATATTATGCTTATGATTTCCTTGAGTCAGCGATTCAGACAGCATACATGAGGGCTTGTCTCTGTTCCATGTCTGCAAGCCTACTGGCTTCCCACTGGAATAGCAGGAGTTATTTGAATTGCTGTGGGCTAAAATCATCTAAGAACTTACCTCAAATGTCTGATGCCTGGGCTGGGATGAATTTAAGGCTAGGCTATGTAAGGTAGTCACTTGGAGACCCTCAGTTGTGACTTCATGAGATTCAGGCTTCACACAGAATGATAACTGCATTTCTGGGGAACAAGTGTTCCAAGGGACATAGCCAGAACCTGTAAACCTCCTTCTGACCTAGTCTGAAGAGTCATATAGCATCACTGCTGCCACATTCTGTTGGTTACAAGCGAGTCACCAAGACCGGCCCAGATTCAAGGAAAGAGAGATGACACTCTACATCTTGAAGGGGAAGTGGTAAAGTCACATTGAAAAGGCATGTGGAATGTGAGATACTGTGCTGACAGCATTTGGACAATAAAGTTGGCTAAATAAAATGTTACAATTTTAATTTTTACCAAAAGAGCTACTGAGCAAATAGATTGGAACTATCACCAGAGTGTTTTCATTCCAAAGCCCCATGCTCTTTTACTGTTGTGTAAACTGCAGACCAAGCTCCATAAAAAATGCCGTGTTATGACTTTTTGTCACTTTTTTTTGGCTAGGTAGATATTTCTTCACTTAGCAATAATTTGATTGTGTTGTATATGATTAGATTCAAAAATTTAAACAAAGCCTTATTTTATAAATTAGGGTACATCTAGAATGCTAGTTCAATTTAATAGATAAAATATTCCTTTTGAAAAATTGTGGCATCTGGTATCTTTAATTGTAGCCAGTCTAGTGACTATTAGACTTGTAATTTAAAAGTTATGGTAAAGCAGGAAAGATTTCTATTAAATTCCCTTGTCATCTTTCAGTTCCTGTTTCACAATTTCCCCTAAAAGTGTAATAGCTTATATAATGGAGATATATCTTCAGTTGCCTTCACGTTAAGTTGTAAAACAATACTGGAGTTTGTGAACCAGCCCTTTAATTCTTTGTGACTTCGTCCCCCTTGCCAGCCAATTTTCACTTATCTATTGCCATTTCTTGTTAACCCATTGCTGTGAGGGTAATAAGGAATATGATTGGTCCAATGAAGGTAATATTTGTTATTCCATTGTCATACCAAGTAGGAAGTGAAGTGAGTGCCTTGATTTGATGAAATGCAACTAAGAGTCCGGGCACAGTGACTCACACCTGTAATCCCAACACTTTCAGAGGCCAAGGTGAGTAGATCACTTGAGGTCAGGAGGTTGAGACCAGCCTGGCCAACATGGCAAAACACTGTCTCTACTAAAAATATAAAAATTTAGTCAGGCAGATCACTTGAGGTCAGGAGTTCAAGACCAACCTGGCCAAGAAGGTGAAATCTCATCTCTACTACAAATACAAAAAATTAGCCAGGTGTGGTGGTAGGCACCTGTAATCCCAGCTACTCGGGAGGCTGAGACAGAAGAATCACTTGAACCCCTGAGGTGGAGATTGCTGTGAGCCAAGATTGTGCCATTGCACTCCAGTAAGGGCGACAGTGCGAGACTCCGTCACAAAAAGAAAAAAACAGAAATACAAAAATTAGCCGGGCATGGTGGTCCATACCTGTAATCCCAGCTACTCGGGAGGTTGAGGTGGGAGGATTGCTTAAATATGGGAGGTGACTGGGTGACAGAGCGAGACTGCATCTCAATAGCATTGGCTTCAGTCACTAGTTTGCAGAGCCAAACCCAGAATATACATAAATCTATTTAAGTCCACCTGTAACAATAAATAAAGGGCCACAATTATCTACTTGTCAGTAATGTTCTTGACCTTGACCGTTGGGAATATGTTCCAGAGTGAACTGCTGATTCCATGTTACTTGATGGAAAACAGGACTAATTTTATCAAACCTTTGAGTTTCAGAAGAGCCAATAATATTTATTGCTTTTATCTTTTATTTAATTGCGTCTTTAAAGTGTTTTTTGTTTGTTTGATTTTTGGCTGGGCAGCATATTGGTGACTCTTGCTTTTCTATCCAGTCTGGTACTCTCTGCCTTTTCAATGTGATGGTTAGGCGATTTTTACATTTAACATGACTATCAGTATGGTTACATTTGAATCTATAATCTTTCTATTGTTTTTTGTTCATTCCATTTATGCTTCATTTGTTTTTCTCTTTCTTTGCCTTTTTTGTTTCTGGATCAAGGAAGTACATTTTATAATTCCATTTATGTCTTTTGTTGGCCTATTAGCTATAAATCTTGTTTTCTTATTTTAGTGGTTGCTTCAAGGTTTAGCATATATATAATTATCTTATTTAAGTCTACTTTCAAATGATATGATATTACCTCATATAAATTATTAAACCTTTCAACAATATAATTCCATTCTTTCTCCCCAAGCCATTTGCTCTTGTTATACATTTTAAATCTATATATGTTTAAATCTCACAACACATTATTTTTGTTAAACAATTATTTCTCTTTTAAAGACTTATAAATAATACAAAAATATATTGACTTACATAGTTACCATTTTCAGTGCTATTCATTCCTTTGCATTGATTTATATTTCCATTGGGTATAACTTTCTTTCTGCATGAAGGAGTTCCTTTAATATTTCTCATAGTTCAGACCTTCTGATGAATAATTCTTTCAGCTTTTCAATGTCTAAAAGGATTTTAGTTCATCTTTGTTTTTGAAAGAGATTTTTCACTGGATATAGAATTTTAGGTTTATAGGATTTAAAAAAAATCAGTACTTTTAAAATGCTACTTCATTATCTTTTCACTTGCAATGTTTTCAAAAGAAATATGCCATTCTCCTTATTTTTGGTTTTCTGTATGTAATTTGTGCTTTTTCTCTTTTGCTGCCTTAGGATTTTCTCCATATTACCAATTTTGAGTGATTTGATTATAATGTGCTTTGATATATTTTTTCTTCATTTTTTTCGTGCTTGAGGTTTGTTAGATTTGGAGGGGGATTTCTAAGTTTATAATTTTCTTCAAATTAGAAAAATATGCATATACTTTTTCTCTCCTGTCCCTCCATCCTACTTTTTCTCCGTTAGGGACTCCAATTTTAGTTTCTAGGTCATTTGCATTTGTCTCAAAACTCTCTAATGCTACTGTCTTAGTTTTCTTTCCGTATTGTTTCAATTTGTGCTTCACTTGGACTACCATGTCTTCAAGTTCATTATTTTTTCTTTTGCAAAGTCTAATCTACTATTAATTCCATCTAGTTTTTTAATAACAGGTATTAGAATTTTCATCATCACAAATTTCTGTTTTTGGTATCTTTATGTTCTACTAAGCTTTTGAACATATCAAATAGGGTTCTTATAACTGTTTTCTTGTCCTTGTCTGATTTTTTTTTTTTTTTGAGACAGAATCTTACTTTGTTGTCCAGGCTGGAGTGCAGTGGCATGATCTCACTGCAACCTCCGCCTCCCGAATTCAAGCGATTCTTATGCCTTAGCCTCTTGAGTAGCTGGGATTACAGGCATGCGTCACCACGCCTAGCTAACTTTTTGTATTTTTTAGTAGAGATGGGGTTTCACTATGTTAGCCAGGCTGGTCTCGAACTCCAGACCTCAGGTGATCCACCCGCCTTGGCCTCCCAAAGTGCTGAGATTACAGGCGTGAGCCACCTCATCCAGCCTTTTTCCCTTAATTTTAACATTAATGTCAATTCTTAGTCAGTTAGTTCCAAATTTTGATTTGTTTTGGGGGAAGTGGTGTATGAATCTAAATATAGAACATATACAACCATGAATTAACTTTAATATACTGAAGGAAATCATATTGTCCACACTGCATTGAGATAAAGTTACCTTGCTAACCTTCGGCAGATATACTCAAGGAGGAAATTTTTATTCTAACACAAAGTTTAGCAATCTACATTAAATCCAATTATGTATCTGTCATCCTCTATATATTATTAACTTCCTTTTATAGTAATTGGTGTGTGTCTGTGTTTGTGTGCATGCTCATAACCTAACTCCTAGCATAGTCTCTGCCATGTGGTAGGCTCTCAATTAAAATTTGTTGAATAAATAAATGTATACATGAATTAGTGAGTGAATGAATGAGAACTTGGTAGTTTAATACACTTATTCATTACAGAAATGTTTGGAGAAAAATGTTTTTCCTTGTATGCTGATTGAGGAAATAAAGTTGAAAAATCAGATTAAAGAATACACTGAACTTTTTTTGAGCTATGTATTACACTCTGTAGAAGCACTGATTAAAACTATTGTATCATTTAATAAAAAACATTCTCTCTACTCTAGGAATCCATGTGAACTCTGCTGTTTAGAAGACTGTTTTGTCTTTATAATTTTTAAGAAATTATTTATATTTTATATGACATGAACCTCATCTTGAATAAATGGACCTTGAAAGTATATTTCATTTAACACATTTTGAAAATCAGTCACACATGAGATTGGTGCTCAGATAAATTCCATAAAAATATAATCATATATAATTTGTGATCATCAAAATCCTAGTATTGTGGTGCTGGGATAACTGGCTAGTTACATGGAAAACATTGAAACTGGACCTCTTTCTTACACCATATACAAAAATCAACTCAAGATGGATTAAACACTAAAATATAAAACCTGAAACTATAAAAACCCTGGAAAATAACCCAGGAAATCCCATTCTGGACATACGCCCTGGCAAAGATTTTATGACAAATACTCTGAAAGCAATTGCAACCAAAACAAAAATTAAGAAATGGGACCTAATTAAACTAAAGAGCTTCTGCACAGAAAAAGAAACTATCGACAGAGTAAACAGATGACCAAATGATGGGAGAAAATACTTGCAAACTATGCATTTGATAAAGTTCTAATATCCAGGAATCTATAAGGAATATAAACAAATTAACAAGTAAAGAACAATCCCATTAAAAAGTGAGCAAAAGACATGAACAGATATTTTTCAAAAGAAGACATACACATGGTCAAGTGTATAAAAATGCTCAACATCACTAATCATTAGAGAAATGCAAATCAAAACCACAATGGGATACCATCCCACACCAGTCAGAAGGGCTATTATTAAAAAGTCAAAAAATAAAATAACAGATGCTGTCAAGGTTATGGAACAAACAGAATGCCTATACACTGCTGGTGGGAATGTAAATTAGTTCAGCCATTATAGAAAGCAATGTGGTGATTTCTCAAAGAAGTTTAAGAAAGGTACCACTCAACCCAGCAATCTCATTATTGGTTATATACCCAAACGAATAGAAATCATTTTATCATAAAGATACATGAATGCATATCTTCAATGTAGAACTATTCACAATAGCAAAAACAAGGAATCAAACTAAATGCACATTGATGATACATTGGATAAAGAAAATGTGGTACATATACATGATGGAATACTACACAGCCATAAAAAAGAAAGAGATCACATCCTTTGCAGCAACATGGAAGAAGCTGGAGGCCATTATCCTAAGTGAAAAAACACAGGAAGACAAAACCAAATACTGCATATTCTCACTTACAAGTGGGAGCTAAATATTTAGTACACATGAACACAAATAAGGGAACAACAGACTTTGGGGCCTACTTGGGGGTGGAGGGTGACAGAAAGGTGAGGATTGAAAAATTACCTATTAGGTACTATGCTTATCACCTGGGTCATGAAATAATCTGTACACCAAACTGCAGTGATATGCAATTTGCCTGTGTCACAAATCTGCACATATTCCCCTGAACATAAATAAATATTTTTTAAATAGCAGGAAATAAAAATATAAATGTGTAAACTTTCAGACTAAAAAAGTACATCATCATTCAGATATCTTAGGTTAATAAAATATTTTACTTCATGCATAACTTCTAAGAAAATATATTAAAAATTTCTGTTTTCTAAAAGATAACTTGACTTCTTCTGGGACACTTGAGTAATGCCTAATTTTATAAATACACTTTTACTATAATATTACTATAAATTTATAGATATTACCTTTTTATTCAAGAATTCATGTAATGTGCAGTTTTTTCTCAGTGCCATTTAGCATTTAAATCAAAACAATTAAATTTGGAATTTTAAACCAAAGCATTTTGATGAATTTATTCTAAAGTGTACTAGGCTCTCAAAAAGATATTATAACACACATGTATATTATGTCATGTGTATGACATACATATAGTACATTTGATGATGTATGTTTATAAAAATGAAAGATATAAAACATTTTCTAAAAAATAATTTATTCAGGATTTTTGTATCTACACTTATTTGTAAATGGAAAACCACGCTTTTTTTTTTTTTTTTTTTTTTTTCTTTTCAGGCTGGGTCTCATTCTGTCGCCCAGGCTGGAGGGTAGTGGTGCAACCCTCACTGCAACCTTCACCTCCTGGGCTCAAGCGATCATCCCACCTCAGCCTCCCGAGTAGCTGGGACTACAGATGCACATCACCATGCCTAGCTGATTTTTGTATTTTTTGTAGAGAAAGGGTTTTGCCATGTCGTCCAAGGCTGGTCTCAAACTCCTGGGCTGAAGCAATCCGCCCACGTTGGCCTCCCAAAGTGTGGGGATTACAGGAATGAGCCACCGTGTATGACCAATAATTATTTTGTGTTATTCATTTAATTCTCACCCATTTTCAAATAGAATGAGAAATTGGTCAATGTGTCTATTTATGCCATTTTTTAAGACCAGGTGGCTTGTCAATTCAGCTCACCCAAAGGGGGAGAAACAAGCTAAAAACAAATCAAATATTCGGAAATTAAATTATTCCAATTAGTTGTTTATTAAGATGGCTTTCCTGAGTGTTTTCTTCCTTTACTTGCTAAGTAGACTGTCATTGTAATCAGGTTCATGTCTGATTTTCAGGTGCCCGGGGCTAGAGTACAGAGAGGGATTCCTGTATCACATTTATAAATATAGTCATCTATCACTTAATGACAAGGACATGTTCACAAAAATGTGTCAAGCAGTTTCGTGTTCATAAGAACATCATAGAGTACACTTACCCAAACCTAAATCGAGTGCACTTACCCACACCTAGGCAATATGGGATAGCCTACTACTCCTAGGCTACAAACCTGGTGTACATCTGGCACATCTCAGCCAATAGAGTAGAATCTTCCTTGTGATCACCTGTGTTTCTGTAGAACACTTGTAGGTTTTCAGAGCAAATGTGTGTGCGTGTGTGAGTGTGTGTGTGGTGGGGGAATGGGTGTTTAACCCTTATTCGCTAATAACTGCATAGGCCATTGATTTGCCTCTGAATGTGTATCTCCTGATTGTACATCTCCATGCCAACTTTCCCAATCAACAGAATGATATTCTCACCATATTAGAATTCTCTGGAGGTGACTTAGGGTGTGAGGTGGAAAATCTTGGGGGTCTAGAGACAGATGGAAAAAGCTTCCAGACCCTTGCACCTGTTTCACATAAAGATATCTGCTTTTATCTGTTATATATCTTCAGATATTCCTATGATTTTGTTTGGAAAAAAAGGTGTTTTATTTCTGTAAAACATTTGACAACACCTGGGCTAATGCCATTAATTTAGATTTCAGGAAACTGTTGTTGTATATTTGTGAATCAAAGTCATCAAGATTTTAGGCATTGCTATCATTCAAATACAGTTAAATCAAGTATAACCAGTGTCTCTCCTCTTTGATAAACTAGAAAAATTTACCTAGATAATATAAATAGAAATTAATACAAATCTTGTATCTGTAAAACAGGAAATGAAAGACATTCTTTTATAATTAACAAAACAGGTATCTTTGAGGAGACTGACTGTTAAGGGGATATCCGAAAAAAATTATATAAATTTCACAAAACCTAAGGAATATTGATTGAAGGCTGTAGAAAATGCTTAAAGGAAACTGTCAATGTATTCATCATGAAATATATCTCCTATTATAAACTAGATGAGAGATACTGCGTTGCTTCAACTGCTCTTTTTGTGAGTCTCTCTATGGAATGAATGATACCATTTTTATACACGATTAGCATACTGACAAATATTTTAGATAATTGAAGAATCATATTGAAGTAGTTGGGGCTGGTTCATAATTGGAACACAAAAATGATCCAGATTTTCATTTAAGAACAAGTACAAATAAATAGGAGCAAAGCTTTTACATATAATGGTTTAAATGGCCTGATACAATTTGTAATCATATTTTATTACTATTTTACTATACATGTATTAAAGGAGACAGCACTAAAATACATTATATCAACAATCATAACTGGTACAGTGGCTCATGCCTGTAATCCCAGCACCTTTGCTGGCCGAGGCAGGAGGATAACTTGAGCCAAGGAGTTTTGAGACCAGCCTGAGCAACACAGGGACACCCTATTTCTACAAGAAATTTTTAAAAACAGCTGGACATGGTGGCACATGCCTGTGATCCCAGCTACTTGGGAAGCTGAGGCAGGACGACTGCTTCAGTTGAGGAGGTGGAGGTTATAGTGAACTCTGATGGCACCACTGGACTCCAGCCTGAGTGACAGAGTGAGACCCTGCCTCAAAAACCAAACCACACCAAAACAAAACAAAAACCAGAATTGTGATTAATGCATATTTGGCCTCCCTGTTCAGCATAAATTCCAGTTCCCTTTGTCCCTCTTTAGAAGTGTCTGTTTTTGGCTTCTGACCTCAGGCTATGCTTTCCAGCCTTTCAGAATGGCCACCTTGCAGGCTGCAACCCTGTATGAGAAGTAAAGCTCTCCTTTATAAATTAAAAAAAATGAATTGTGATTATTCTCATCGCATATTAATGATAAATAACTTCATAAATAACTTTCATAAGCAATGGAAGAATTTTGCTTTAGGAGAATCCATCATTGCAAGTCTTTTAAAATTGCTTCATATTTCTCAGACTGTCTTGCTTGAAAAATTAACTCACAGTCCCTGTGCCATGAGGATTGTCAGCAAGATTGACAACATGCTGAAGGACAGCAAACAAAGAATCATGAAAAACGTAGACTGTCAAGTTAAAGGGAGCTCATATAGGGATTGATCTTAGCATAAGTTTTATTAATGATCTTGGAAGTGATGCAAATGGAAACTAAATCTTCAAGTAATATATGATTTATTTAATGTTATAAAAACAGAGAAACACATGTAACCCTTGAGAAGTTAAAAATGTAAGAGAGAAGCACCACACAAGACTGGAATATCAATTGTTCTTCCTATTAAGAACATTGAAATACACTTCTACTATGTTTAAAATAAAATATAAGTAGGCAGTAGTAAGAGATATGGAGATCAACTATAGATGAGATGAGTCATGGCCAGTTTGGTACCGTTTGGTATCATCTAAATATTAGATGTATACTCAGATAAATATTTTCCTGAGTGACGTGTAGGAAGTAATCTTATTTCCTAGAAAGACAGTTCCTTCTTAAAAATGTGACCACTTTTTAAAATAATAGTAAACACTTCCAAACAGAGAATACTGGGTGTCAATACTAAAGCTATAAAAACCTGGGAATATTTAAAAAATTATGACTAGACTTTATTTTCTAATAAAAACATGTAAGATATGTACCAAATACATGAACATATGAAACTCTTTGTACTAGTTCCTTGTATAATTGACACTTGAAAAACATCATGTCTTGGTAAAAGAGAAAGTAGATAATTTTTTCCAGTGGAAGAAAATGTGGATTTTATCAAAAGTCAGTCCTATACATAGAAACAAGCCTATCATTTCTATATAACTGTTGAATGATACCAATTTTTAATAAGTACTAAGTTTTTGCCAATTTGTTATGGAAGTATTTGTTACTATACAATTTATTTAAAATAAATGTTTATTTTACTATCTACCTATTTGTATTAATGAAAACATTTAACCATATAATCTGATTATTAAACAGCACAGAAATAAGATGGATTGTTCTTCATAATATGTGTTTATAGCATAGTAATCTTGAAATATATTTTGCCATGTTACACATGAATTTTGAGGTTTTCAGGGCAATAAATGGCCCCTGAATTATACTCAAGGATATGTCTGATCTTTAACATTCTTACTGACCAGTATTTTAGCTTGCATCTAGAAAGCATATCTCATTAAAATGTGTAAAAGTTATTTTTATACAGATTGTTTTGATTAAGTGATCCCAAATCACTATGAAAAATAGAAACAATTCAATGCATGATGTTTTGGCAGTTGATGTTCACATATATACAAAATTATATCCTCATTTCTTGCGATGAAAACAGATTTCAAATAAAGAGAAACATAGAAAAGAAACGCTGAAAACTTTCAGGTTATATTATGGTAGAAAATGTTTATGCATTTCTACTAAAAGTCAGTAAAAAAGTGCACTAGAAGAATGATCAAAAGCCTCTTTCTCCTATTCTCTCCTCTCCTGATTCCGCTTCATCATTAGCTTTGCTTCTGAAGACCATCTCCCTTTGCTTCTCCTGTGGGAAACATGGGTGCTGTCTCTCCGAAGACTTCTCACTTAAAATTCTAGACTCCATTCACTACATCTCAAGTTCAAGAATCCCAGTGAAAAATAATGATTAATTCAGCAGGCAGTTAGAGTCCCTCAAATACTTTCTATTAATTTTATCTTAAAAGGCTCCAAGGAGTAAACAGTTTTGCCAGAGATACTGTAAGATAATCGCTTTCTGAGATCCAACCTATTGAAAGAAACATATAGGTTCGGCTTTGCTGTCTTAAAAATTCCTTGCGTACATTAGCTCAAGGTCTTTCCAGTGGGAACACAAAGACTGATTAAATCCTCCTCCTCAGTGGTTTGAAGCAAGGTTTGAAGACAGCTCAATGGCAAACAGAAAGGACAGAGTTGGTGTATTTTGGGTTTTACTCCTGATTTCAGCACTTATTTGTTGATGAGCTTCACAAAAGTAGTTACTTTGTTTCCCATCTGTAAAATGTGTATTCTAAATGTCCAGTATTGCTACATGTTCCTCTGAACAAGTAAGATTAGCTGTCTAAATGTTTCTGGCTATTTCTATGCTGTGGATGCACTCACTGAAATAAGATATCTGCCAAATACCTGCCTTCATGTTACTTAGCTTTCATTTGGGAAAAAAAAATATGGACAAAAAAAGTAAAATGTATAGATTATCAGATGGTGGTAAGTGCCATATGGAAAAAAATCGGGAGTGCTGGGTATGGTTAATGTTAAAAATTGTGTAGTCAGGAAAGGCCTGATAAATAAGGAGATGTCTGAGAAGAGATTTGAAGGAGGCGAGGGAGATGAAATAGAAAAGGTGCAAATGCCTGGAAGAAGAGCATTCTAGGTAGAGAAAATAGCAATTACAGAGTTTCTTCGTGAGGCACAGGCTTGGAATTTTGACAAAAAGCAGGGAAAACATTATGGCTGAGGCAGAGTTAGCAAAAGGGAGAGAGAGGTATGAGACGGGGTCAGATAGATAACAGGAGGCATATTTAGGATAGCCTTGTTTACTACTGAAAGAACTTTACTTCTATTCTGAATGCAATAGAATCTAGTGGATCATTTTGAACAGTGGCAAGGTCTGATTTAGGTTTTGAAAAGGATGTCTCTAGTTGCTGTTTTGAGAATAACCTGTGTGGAGGGAAGGGAGAAGGGATACCACTCAGGAGGCAATTGGGGTAATCCAAGGGAAAGATGGATCAGAATGTTTGCAGTGGAGATGGTGTTATCTGATTCTGGCAATAGTGTGAAGACAGAATTTGTTGAAAGTATATCTATCTACGAAAAACTATACGAGTAAAAGTTGACTTAAAGATATTTTACCTGAGTAATTGGAAAACTAAACTGGCCATTCATCAAGAAATTGACAACTATGGAAAATGCAGTCATTTAGGAGGGAAGGCCACAATTTGAATTTTGAACATACTAAATTTGAGATGTACATTAGACTTAAAAAAGGAGACGTTGAAACAAAAGTTTAATATATGGGTGCTCATTTCAGATGAGAGGTCAAAGTTGAAGACAATATTTGAGAGTCACCAGGAAGCAATACATGTACATGCACATACATATGCAATGAATACACGCTTATTGATGTTTTTATAGTCAGTATTCATCTGTGTTTGCACACACATTTATCATTACCTATGTTCCTCTTTTCTTCTTTCATTCTCTTGTTTCCTTCTGGATCACTTTCTTCCTGCCAGCAGAATTCACTTTACTGGGTTTTTGTTTGTTTGTTTTTAAATGCAAGTTTTCTGGAAAAAATTCTTTCGCTTTTTATTTGTCTGGAAATGTATTTATTTCATATATAGTTAAACATTTTTTAATAGTTTTTGGGGTACAGGTGGTTTTTGGTTACATGGATAAATTCTTTAGTGGTGATTTCTGAGATTCTGGTACACCTATCACCTGAGCAGTGTACATTGTACCCAACTTGTAGTCTTTTATCCCTCACCTGCCTCCCACCCTTCCTCCTGAGTCCCCAACGTCAATTGTATCATTCTTATGCCTTTGCATCCTTATATCTTAGCTCCCACTTATAAGTGAGAAAATACAATATTTGGTTTTTCATTCCTCAGTTACTTCACTTAGAATAATGGCCTCCAGCACCATCCAAATTGCCGCAAAGAACATTATTCCATTCCTTTTTTATGTCTCAGTAGTATTCCATGGTCTATTTATATAACATTGTCTTTATTTACTAATTGGTTGTTGGGCACTTAGGTTGGTTCCATATTTCTGCAATTGCAAATTGTGTTGCTATAAGCATGCAGATTTTACGTACAGTTTTGAAGATTGTTTTTATTATAAACTTTTAGAATGGCAATTATTTTCTTTCTCCACTAAAATATGTCATTCCATTGGCTTTTGTCTGCAATTATTTCTATTGAGAAATTTCTTATCCTCGCTTCTTTGAAGAGAACATATCCATTTTATTTGTGCTTCAATATATTCTTTTTTCATCACCATCTCTATTTATTTATTTATTTTTAAGTTTTATTTTAAGCTCCTGGGTACAAGTGCAGCTTTGTTACATAGGTAAACTTGTGTTATGGGGGTTTATTGTACAGTTTATTTCATCACCCAAGTAGTAAGCCTAGTGCTCATCCTGCTTTTATATATTCTTTTTGCTTTCGGTTTTCAGCAGTTTTACTAGGATGCTTATTATAATGGTTTTCTTGGGACTTTTATTGAGCATTTATTCTCAGGACTTTCAGTTTCTTGAATTTACAGATTGATGTTATTCATGACTTTTGGAATATTTTCAGATGTTTTTCCTTTATATAATTCTTCTGATCCACTGTCTTTTACCTCTCTTTTTATGTGCATACATATAAAACTTTTACTATGTTCTACATGTCTTGTATTGTTTTTCTATATTTTCCATTTTTCCCCTTTTTTACTGCTATTTGAATATTTTCTATTGATCTGATTTCAAATGTACTCCTTTGCTGTATCCAATTTGCTGTTAATTCCATTTGCTAACTTCCCAATTCCAACCATATTATTTTTAGTTCTAATATGTTCACTTGGCCTTTTAAATAAATTGGAATTATTTGGTGAAAATGGATGACCAGTGATGTTAGTTCCTAAGTCACAAGGCAGAATTTTGGTGTCAAGAAGGAGAAATACAAGCAAGCATGAAGTCCTTGCTAGGTCACTGAAGCACCCAGAGTTCTCAGGAACCCTCCTCACTACTTTCTATAATGGGTTAGAGGTCTAGAGAGAGTTGGCTTTCTGATTAGGAGTTCTGAGCTTTTCTACATAATCCTGAAAAGAAACACTTAGCATATGATGTACTTATCACATGTGTAGCTAACACATGAGTAAATACTTTATAAATGTTACTAGTATTAATATTACTGGACTTTGCTGATATTAGCTCCATGCTTTCACTTCTGTGTTCTCTGTATCACTGAAATTTGTGTCTTGGCTTATTTTCTCCCAGTTCTGGAGGTCAGAAGTCCAAGATCAAAGGGCCAGCAGATTCATTTTCTGGTGAGGGCCATCTTTCTTGCTTGCAAATGGCTGCCTTCTTACTGTATTCTCAAGTGAGTGGCCTTTCGTGTGTATGGGTAGGGAGACAAAGGAAGAGGAAGGGAGGGAAGAGAGAGAGATAAAGAATATGTATACTCTGATGTCTCTCCTTACAAGCACTCCAGTCCTTTCAGATCAGAACCCCATGTTTAGGCCTTCATTTAACGTTCATTACTTCCTTAGAGGCGCCATGTCCAAATATAACCACAGTGGTGGTTAGGGCTTTGACATATGTATTTTGGGGAGACACTGAATTTGTCCATAAAACTGCCTAAAACAATTTTCAAAAACAATACAAATACATGAGTCAATGCTTTTCAAGACAATGGATATCACAGCAAAGAACCATGATCTCTAAAAAAAGGAAAACAGGTAGATGAGCCCTACAATATCCCCAGTTTACTACCTAGAGAGAGATACTAGCTTGTGGCACTGAGTAAAAAAGCAAGATGGAGTCTGCTACTCTACATGAGTACAAAAAACAGAACTGGGGGTCTAAGAAGGCCAAGATGGCCAGAGTTTGCAGGGCAGAGTATCAGTGATGAGAGAGTTACACAGAGAGAGAACTCCAAAGATGCAACTATCTCATGAGTATTCTGTTGAGCACTAATCAGGATGTGGATGAGGAAACTAACAAACCTGGAATAGAGTTCAGAAAGGATTAGAAGGAAGAAAATCCCCAGAGCTCACACTTGGCCAGAAATAGTTCATTTTCTCACAAATCATAGTGGAAAACTTCAAAATTGATAGGATATTTAGTAGCATGTTCAATGGTGGAGAAAAATTAAGCCTCAAATAAATGTTACTATGGTCCCACCCAACAAAGTTTAAGACCAAGATCCCAAAAGATTATACTGTTTTCAACTAATTTAAAATATCTCAGGATAAGAATAAAACATACTTAAAGAAATACAAAAAAAAAATACCCATCACCTAACAAAGCAACATTTACAATGTCTAGCATTCAATAAAGTTACAGGCAGCCCCCCTCCCCCAAAAAAAGGAAAATTATGACCCCTCACATGGAGAAAATTTAGTCAATTAAAATCAATTAACAATGATAAAATTAGTAGCATACGTCATTAAAATAGTTCATATACTTGCATTCCATATGTTTAAGAAATTTGGGGAATGATTTGAACCTGTTAAGTAGAGAAAGGGGAGATTTAAAAGCAACCCAAGCCAGGCGCAGTGGCTTACACCTGTAATCCCAGCACTTTGGCAGGCCTAGACAGGAGGATCACTTGAGCCCAGGAGTTCAGTGCCAGCCTGAGCAACATGGTGAGACTCCATCTCTATAAAAAATTTAAAAATGAGCCAGGCCCGGTGGGTGTGCTACTTGGGAGGCTGAGGGGGAAACATTGCTTGAACCCAGGAGGTTGTGGTTATAGTGAGCTGTTTGCCACTGCACTACAACCTGGGCCACAGAGCGAGACTCTGTCCCTAAATTAAATAAATGCAACCCAAACTGAACTTTTAAAGATAAAAACTACAATGGGAGAAGTAAAATATATGCTGGACGTATAAGTGGTAAATTAGACATTGTAGAAGTAAACGTTAATAAAATTGAAAACGACAACAAGACCAATATAAAATGAAACAGAGAAAGGGGACTTTTAAAAAATTAGCTGGGCAAGGTGTGGTGGCATGTCCCTGTAGTCCCAGGTATTCAGGGGGCTAAGATGCGAGGATGGCTTCAGACCAGAAGTTCCAGGTTGCAGTGAGCTAGGACTGCACCACTGCACTCTGTCCTCCAGTTTGGGAAATGGAGCCAGACTCCACCTCTTTTAAAAAACAGAAACAGATGCAAAAACAAAAAGATCATAGCAAGAACAGAGCATCAGAGAGTGCTGTGGAACAAACTGAAAACAGTGTTTCATAGTTAAGCTCTGAGAGATGGTGCTTTGAGGAAGGGGGCTGGTATGAAATTTATTAAGTAAAAAAAAAAAAAAAAAAAATCGCGAATAGTCCATAGTCTATACAAGGCGTAGCACATTTGCCGATGGTGCAGTTGAGTTAGGGACAACAACCAAAAGTTCACTCGCATGTTGTTTTTCTGCTGGTTTCTGTAGTTACTCTATTTGTGTTGTTCTTGCTTCTGGCATGCTGACAATACTTCTAATTTCTCATACCTTTTGAATTTAGGGTTCTGTATATACTCATTTCCATTTTGCTTAGAATTTTTCTTAATATTGTGAAATCCTTAGAATAGTGTTTGGCACATGCTTAAATATTTGATGAATACTATTTTATTTCTTTAGTACCATCCTCCAGAAAATAATCAAGTTGTTAGGTATATTGCATTCCAACACAACCATTTACAACAAATGACTAGAACTGGTGTTTTATTATATCTAATTCAAGGGCAAATATGTGTTTGGCAGACTTCTGCTCTGGGACATAGTCATAGCTAATGGAACTGTTTCAATTGGTGCAGGATGCTTCATCATTTTTGGCAAATCGTCTTAATGGGCTTGGGATGTAGTCAGTTGTCAGGGAAGAAGTTAACCAGAAGTTAATATGTATACTAGAAGGTAACATATGTTGGTTGGTGAAGATGTGCTGGAGTTATATTCCTGAAGAAGTTTGCTTTATTTGCTTGTGGGCTGGAGTGAGGAAGCAGGATAAATATGTTTTTCTGTGTGCTTGAATAAGAGAGGTTATTTTTGTAATGAGTGGTTTTCATTATTGATTTTTACTTTTGAGAGTTACTTGCAGGATTTGAGCAGCTGAGGGGAGATGCAGGAAAAATTACTTTCATGAGAAACTTTTTGAAACTTTGGGCCTAAGTACTGTTGATTTGAGGAACGGATGAATAATTTTAGCTCAGAGTTGAGAAGACAGCCATTCTCTCTGTTTACACTCAGAACCCGGCACTGCACAGAGAGTGGGAATGTTGGAGTATCGGGGAGAATATGCTGGACAAGCACATTGCTTGTCTCTTAAGAAATTCCACTGCCAGGTGGAAATAGCCCATCCCTTTCAAGTGATTGAAGGGACACTGGGCAGCTGTAGCTGGAGTAGCAACAAAGGAAGACCCTGTGTTGCAAATATAGAGGGTACACTACATTGTAAGAACAAGTGACACTCTCTTTTATGAACTCTCAGTAATAACTTGGGAGCATTCTGTTTTGCTGAGAAGTTTGAGATGCAGCAATTACGAGGAGGGAACACAAGCTTCTGTAATATGAAAACGTGACTTTATATTTATTTAGATTGGTGAGGCCTGAACATGTGGGCTACTCATAATTTGCACAGCACAGTAAAAAAAAAGAACTAGGTTCAACCAGCACATTCTGATTCTTGATGTGTATGATCAATATATAACCTTTATAAAATATGGATTATCATTGAGAGTACAAACAATTGTAGCCCAATGATCTGCCAATTGCATTTTGCTAAAGGCATTTATGCTTGAAGAAAACTTGATTAATATCAATATTAACAAAACAACTGAATAAAGAACAAAATAATATTGAAAATCTATCTGATAGTGTACGTCATCCTAAATACAGCCCACTGACATGTTATATATATGAATGTCCACAGAGGAGAAAATGGCACAACCGGCTGCCGTTGAGATCTCAGCCCTAAAATTACATTGCTCTCATGTACACAAATGCTAAGGATTTTTTTTTCAAAGGTAAAACATTATAGATTTTGAAGAAAGTAAAATTTGTGGAAATGATGACTTTGCAAAATGAGAAATGCTATCCTAACTGTAGATTAATTAACCAGGGAATGTAAGTGGATATGAGTTTTAAGTTTGAGGCTTTTTAAAAACTCAGACAGCTGGTCATGGTGGCTCACGCCTGTAATCCCAGCACTTTGGGAGGCCAAGGTGGGTGGATCACCTGAGGTCAGGAGATTGAGATCATCCTGGGTAACAGGGTGAAACCCTGTCTCTACTAAAAACACAAAAAGTTAGCCAGGCGTGGTGATGCATGCCTGTAATCCCAGCTACTCGGGAGGCTGAGGCAGGAGAATTGCTTGAACCTGCAAGGGGGAGGTTGCAGGGGGCAGAGATCGTGCCATTGCACTCCAGCCTGGGCAACAAGAGTGAAACTCCAACACACACACACACACACACACACACACAAAATCTTGAGAATTAATGGGCATTTAACTAAATTCCCACAGCAATAAGAAAATCGAGTTATTCAACAATTTAACATTTCTTACTGATATAAATGTTGCACTGAACATTTCAAGTGCTTTCTAAATGTTGTAACCTCTGAGGGCAAAGGATACGGGTTGTAGTGTCAGTTTTCTTTCATATACAGATTTAGTTAAAATTATAGTTCACCACTGTCTGTGCCTCTCATAGCAGCTCTCACACTTAGCGTGCTTCCCAATCTAACAGGCAGTTTTTTAAGTGAGTTTTAAAAAACATTGGATAGCAAACACATTTCCTTGACAGGATTTGACCTCTTATTATTTGAGGTTAGTCCCTGTTGCTTTCCCAAGTGGCTCATTTAAGTAGTCAATTTGTACTTTCCCCTACCTTTCAGATAAATATACAAGGGCCAGCAGCACATTTAAGAATCCACATTTTTTGTGTGTGATTTTTTTTTTTTACCCCATAAGATAAAAAGATGGCAGTAACGGAGCAATAAATAGGCCCGGTAATCTAAAAATATATAAGATTTAATGTGACTTTTTAAAGGCAGAATTTCCTGAAGAGAGATAGCTTATAAAATTATTTGCTACATTTCAATTTAAATTGGGGAAATAACACAGTATTAATTGTGGTCCACAGTATTTATAAGCATATAAGGGAGTGTAGATTTTAGATTTTTTGGCCACAGATTAGTAGCAATTGATTAAAAGCATAGCCTAAGAAGTGTTGAATATGTGTGTCTTATCCTGGAAACAAATGTCACTTGAATATATTCAAAACACGAACTATTTAATAATATATTTAGAAGGTAATAATAGTAAATGTGTAAATTTAGTTCATTAACATTTACCCATAAATTTATAGAAAACTAATTTCATGACTAGTATGAATAAACTCTTGCATCTTCTGACAGAAATTCAGTAAAGTTGAGGAACACAAAATCAACATACAAAAAAAGTTGTATTTATACATGCCAACAGTTTACAATCTGAAAACAAAACCGAGAAAGTAATCCCATTTACACTAGCTGAAAATAAAATGAAATTCCTAAAAATAAACTTTTCCAAAGAAGGGAAAGATCTCTACAATGAAAACTCTAAAATACTCATGAAAGAAATGGAAGAGACCAAATGGTAAGACATTCTATGTTCATGAACTGAAAGAATTAATATTGTTAAAATATGCACACTATCTGAAAAAAAGGTACACACTGTTCAAAAAGTTCTACAGATTCATTGCAGTCCCAACAAAATAACAATGAAATTCATCACAGAAATGGAAAAAGTAATCATAAAATTTATGTGGAACCACAAAAGAGACAGAATAGCCAAAGTAATCCTGAGCAAAAAAACCGGAGGCATCACATTACCTGACTTCAAATTATACTAAAAAGTTATAGTAACACAAACAGTATGGTATAGGCATAAAAGCAGACACATAGACCTATGGAGCAGAATAGAGAACTCAGAAATAAATCCATCCATCTCCAGTGAACTCATTTTTGACAAAGGCACCAAGAACATGCCAAAAGACAGTCTTTTCAATAAAGAGTGCTGGGAAAACTGGATTTCCATATGCAGAAAAATGAAGCTAGACTCCTATCTCTCACCATATACAAAAATCCAATGAAAATGGATTAAAAACTGAAATCTAAGAGTTTAAACTATGAAATAACTGAAAGAAATAATTGCGGAAACTCTCCAGAACATTGGGCTGGGCAAAGTATTTCTTAAGTAGGACCTCAAAAACAGGTAACCAAAGCAAAAATGGTAAAATGGGATCACATCAAGTTAAAAAGTTTCTGCTTTTTGGCAAATACAACAATCAACAAAAGAATGAGACAACTTACAGAATGGGAGAAAATATTTGCAAACTACCCATCTGACAAGAGATTAATGACCACAATATATAAGAAGCTCAAACAACTCAATAAGGAAGAAAAACCCAAATAATCCACTTTATAAATGGGCAAAATATCTGAATAGATATTTCTCAAAATAAGACATACAAATGGCTAATAAGTATGTAAAAAAATACTCAACACTACTAGTCATCAGAGAAATTCAAATAAAAACTACAATGAGGTACCATCTCACCCCAGTTAAAATGGCTTTTATCCAAAAGATAAGCAATAACAAATGCTGGTGAGGATGTGGAGAAAAGGGAACCCTCATACACTGTTGGTGGGAATGTAAATTAGTATAACCACTATGGAGAACAGCATGGCGCTTCCTCAGTGAACTAAAAATAGAACTACCATTTGATCCAGTTATCCCACTTCTGGGTATATAGCCAAAATAAAGAAAATCAGTATATTGAATATATATCTGCACTTCCATGTGTATTGCAGCACTATTTACAATAGTCAAGATATGAAAGCAACCTAAGTGTCCAATAACAGATGAATGAATCCAAAAAAATCTGGTACACACATGTTCTCACTTATAAGTGGGAGTTAAACTTTGGGTACTCAGAGACATAAAGACAGCAACAATAGAAACTAGAGACTACTAGATGGGGGAGGAAGGAAAAGGGGCAAGGGTTGAAAAATCAGCTATTGAGTACTATGCTCAGTACCTGGGTGATGGTACTCACTCATTCTCAAACTTCAGTATCATGCAATATACCCAGGTAACAAACCTGCAAATGTAAACCCTGAATCTAAAATAAAAATTGAAGAAAAATATAGTACATAGACACAGTGAAATATTACTTGGCCATAAAAGAATGAAATCCTGTCATTTGCAACAACATAGACGGAACTGGAGGACATTATTCTAAGTGAAGTAACTCAGGAATGGAAAACCAAATACTGTCATGTTCTCACTTATAAGTGGGAGCTAAGCTATGAGGATGCAAAAACATACAGAATGATATAATAGACTGTAGGGACTCAGTTGAGGGGAGGTTGAGAAGGGGGTGAGGTATAAAAGACAACATACTGGGTACAGTGTACGCTACTCAGGTGACAGGTGCACTAAAATCACAGAATTCACTACTAAAAAACTCATCCATGTGACCAAAATCACCTGTGCCACCGAAAATACTAATAATAAAAAAAGAAAAAAGAAACAAATGTGGTACATATACACAATTAATTACTATTCAGCCATAAAAAAGAATGAAATCTTGTAATCTGCAACAACATGGATGAAACTGAAGGACATTATGTTAAGTGAAATAAGCCAGGCACAGAAAGGCAAATTTTGCATGTTCTCATTCATATGTGAGAGCTAACAAAAAAAAAATGGACTCATGGAGATAGACAGTAAAATGATGGTTGCCAAAAGCCTGGAACAGTAATGAGGAGAGGGAGATAAAGAGGAGACGGTAATGGTTAAAAAAGAAATACAGTTAGATAGAAGGAATAAGATCTAGTATTTGGTAGCACAATAAGTGACTATAGTTAACAATAATTTATTGTATATTTCAAAATAACTAAAAGAATGGAATTGGAATGTCCCTATCATAATACAATTGATGAATGCATAAGGTAGTGGATACCCCAAATACTCTGATTTGATTCTTACACATTATATACTTGTATCAAAATACCACATATACCCCATAAATATGTACAACTATTATGTATTCATAATAATTAAAACTTTTAAAAAATAAACAATATACTTTAAAAGGAAATCATCAAAAATATATTCATTGTTTGAGGTATTTTTTCTTAAAATGCTATCCATGTTACGGATACATTTGAGTGTTGAGCAAAAAATTGGCAGACTAGTAAGGGAAATAGAGATAGTGATTAAAAATCTCTGATGGGCCGGGCGCCGTGGCTCACGCCTGTAATCCCAGCATTTTGGGAGGCCGAGGCGGGTGGATCACGAGGTAAGGAGATCGAGACCATCCTGGCTAACACGGTGAAACCCCGTCTCTACTAAAAATACAAAAAATTAGCCAGGCGTGGTGGCGGGCGCCTATAGTCCCAGCTACTTGAGAGGCAGAGGCAGAAGAATGGCGTGAACCCGGGAGGCAGAGCTTGTAGTGAGCCGAGATCGCACCACTGCCCTCTAGCCTGGGCGACACAGCGAAACTCTGTCTCAAAAAAAACAAAACAAACAAATAAAAAGAACTCTGATAAACAAGGAGTTCTGGGTCTTTAGACTTTTGAGTTGTTTTTCAACTATTGAATTAGTTACGCAAAAGAATAACAAATAATTGGGGTACATTTTACTTGCTTGGATGTAAATGCAATCTCAATGCTGTTTTTTTTTTTTAAACAGGTATCATTTGGTTATCTTTTTCTTTTTATTTTCATCCAAGAATATTTTTGGAGATCTTCAGAGCACTTTATCATTGTATCAATCCTTGTATGCCTGCAGAATCCCCAGGAGTTCCATTCCCAGCTGGCAAGCAGACATTCTAAGAATTTGCGCTGAATTTAAATCTGATTTACCAGACTTACAAAGCTTTCACAGAAATGCAAAAATAAAATATTATTTTTGTTACATTACTTTTGTTCAAAGAAATTAATAAACATATGTATATGATATTCATCATTATCAGGCAATAGGAAAATAGTAATTATGATTCTTGAATGTATTTCTTAGGTTATTTGGCATAGTCTTTGACTAATTAATAAAATGCATTAGATATAGACTATAATAAAAATAAAAATGTTATTTTATGCTATGAATTGAAGAACAATACTGAATGTGATTCAGCTATATGTGATATTATCACTTCTAATATTTTTCTCAGTAATTGTACATGAGTATTATAGTTTTAAATTTAGAAAATAGAATGCCTGAATAATTTTCAAACAAATGGTCTTGGACTACTGATTTGAAAATTAAGGAATAGCATAGAAAAAATAGCTCGCGGCAGTTCTGTAAAAAAGACCCATAAATGTCTAACAATACTATCATCTGGCTGATGCTATTTTGTAATAATATAGTCTACCTTTAAACAATAAACATTAGACAGAAATCACATATACATTCAAGTTTCCCTAATAATGTAGTTTACTCTTTATTTGTATAACACAAAGAACCTATAGGTTTGGGACTAACATGATGAAAATGAAAATGTTGAAATACATATTTATATAATATTGGGAGCTTAATAAGTGCTCAAATATGGGTATTAGAGAGAGTTATAAGAGTGCCAAGAGGAAACCTTACCCAGAAGACAAGTAGGAAGGCACCAGTGAAAGTTTCCAGAAAGAAGAGGCATCAAAACTGAGATATAAACAAAATCAAAGATTAAATTCCATGTATAGAAAAGGGCATAAGAGAACATCCAGATGTGAAAAAGAGCATAGTTTTAGAAATGAAAACAAAAAACAAACAAACAAACAAACCCAGTGAGACTGGATTATAGAGTTGTATGTGAGAGGATGAAGGCTTTCAGGAGACTGACCTGAAAAGATAAAGAGTTCAAAAGAAGTCTTTGTATATTTTGACTTCTATGGTATCTTTAGTTATCTATTTCTGTACCTTTTATCTGTTTTATATTTTTCTGGAATTGATATGATGAACTTTAAAAAATAATCGTATGTGTTTTTAATTATTTAATTTTGTATTTTCAAATATTATTTTAACTTTTGGGAGAGTTTTGAGATTTTATCTCATATCTTTTATTCTGTTAAGGATATTGTCATCTTTTTCATTTCTGAGAGTCTAAACATTCTTTGTATGTTTACTTTTTATTGCATAGGCAGTAAATTTTTATATCTTTGCTTTACTTTTATCAAGCAATATATGAACAGCATTTTCTAAATTAATGGAAATAAAATATTTAAAACAAAAAAGTCAAGAATGTTCTAGTGATGCCTTTTCACTATTCCAGAGGCTCACCTCTCATCTGCAGCATAGACTCAGCTTTTTATTTTCATATTTTCATATATCTGAATAACATATACTGTTATCTTTTGATTCATCAATTTTGGAAAAGAATATTGACTTTCTGTGATGGTAGATAAGTATCTAGATCTTTGATGTCATTCTTTCTACTTTTATTTTCCCATTATACCTCTACGGTTATATTAAATTTTAGTAAAGTCAATATTGAATGCCTATACTATCATGTTTGCTCAAATATTGCTCATAGCTGAACACTTTAGTGTGCTGCAATTATGTCTCTTTAATACTTTTTGGTTTAGCTAATACTTGCCTTGTTTTATAATTTAGTCAATATCTTTGCACCCAGTGAAAATTGATGGATGTATTAATTTTTTAGGTCAGCCATAACAATGTTACCTCAAACTAGGTGGCTTAAAATAACAGAAATGTATTGTCTCACAGTTCTGGAGGCCAGAAATTCAAAAGCAAGCATTCCTTCCTCAGGGCCATGCTCCCTCTAAAACCTGTAGGGAGGGCTACAGTAACCAAAACAGCATGGTACTGGTACAAAAACAGACACATAGACCAATGTAACAGACTAGAGAGCCCAGAAATAAGGCCATACACCTACAACTATCTGATCTTCAAAAAACCTGACAAAAATAAGCAATGGGAAAAAGATTCACCATTCAATAAATGATGCTTGGAAAACTGGCTAGCCATATGCAGAAAATTGAAATTGGACCCCTTCCTTACACCACATACAAAAACTAACTCAAGATGGATTAAAGACTTAAATAAAACCCCAAACTGTAAAAACCCTGGAAGACAACCTAGGCAATACCATTCAGGACATAGGCATAGGCAAAAATTTTGTGATGAAGATGCCAAAATAAATTGCAGCAAAGGCAAAAACTGACAAATTGTATCTAATTAAACTACAGAGCTTCTGCACTGCAAAGGAAACTATCAACAGAATGAGCAGACAACCTACAGAATGGGAAGAAAAATTGCAAACTAAGGTCAATACCTGGATCTAATATAAGCAACTTAAACAAATTTAAAAGCAAAAGCAAACAACCCCATTAAAAAGTGGACAAAGGACATGAACAGACACTTCTCAAAAGAAGACATACAGTGGCCAACAAGCATATCGAAAAAGCTCAACATCATTGATTATTAGAGGAATGCAAGCCAAAACCACAATGAGATACTGTCTCATGCCAGTCAGAATGGCTATTATTAAAAAGTCAAAAAATAACAGTTGCTAATGAGCTTGTGGAGAAAAAGGAATGCTTATGCCCTGTTGGTGGGAGTGTAAATTAGTTCAACCATTGGGGAAGACAGTGTGGCGATTCCTAAGACCTAAAGACAGAAATACTGTTTGACCAAGCAATCCCATTAGTGGGTATATACCCAAAGAAATAGAAATAGTTCTATTATAAAAACACATGTACATGTATGTTCATTTCAGCACTATTCACAATAGCAAAGACATGGAATAAACCCAAATACTCCGCAAAATCATGGAATCAACATAAATACTCATTATAAACTGGACAAAGACAATGTGATATATATATACCATGGAATACTATGCAGCCATAAAAAATGAGATCATATCCTTTGCAGGGACATGGATGGAGCTGGAGGTAATTATCTTTAGCAAACTAACGAGGGAACAGAAAACCAAATATTGCATGTTCTTACTTATAAATGGGAACTAAATGAGGAAAACACACGGACATATAGAGGGGAACAACACACACTGGGGCATACTGGAGGGTGAAGGGTGGAAGGA
This sequence comes from Gorilla gorilla gorilla, assembly GCF_029281585.2. NCBI lineage: Eukaryota > Metazoa > Chordata > Mammalia > Primates > Hominidae > Gorilla > Gorilla gorilla. The sequence goes on from NC_073239.2 coordinate 64,856,852, forward strand.
GGGAGAGGATCAGGAAAAATAACTAATGTGTACTAGGCTTAATACCTGAGTGATGAAATAATCTGTACAACAAATCTCCATGACACAAGTTTAACCATGCAAAAACCTGCACATCCTGTACATGTACCCCTGAACTTAAAACAAAAGTTTATAAAGAAAAAACAACAGGGGAGAATCCTTCCTTGCCTCCTCCTAGCTTCTAGGGGTTTGTGTTCATTCCTTGGCTTGCAGCTGCAGCACTTCAAACTTTACCTCCTTCATCACAGGGCATTCTCCCCCAGACCTGCCACTCCTGTGTCTGTGTCTCTTTTCTTCGTATAATGACACTTGTCATATTGGATTAAGGGCCCACCTTACTTCAGTATGACCTCAACTTAACTACATATGCAACAACTCTATTTCTAAATAAGGTCACATTTTGAGGTGCTGAGGGTTAGGACTTCAGCATATTTTTCTTTGAGAGTGGGGAGGGGACACAATTTAATCCATAACAATAAATGTTCATTTTTTTTCCCTCTTGGAAACTTTTCCTTTGGGAATCTCAATTCTTCTATCTGAATTACTTTCTCTTGGGTATGTTGCACACCTATTATCCTGGGAAATTTTTCTGCTGTTATCTTGGGAAATTCTCTGTGTCCTTCTCCTGAATTGGATTATAGGGGTCTCATAATTTTTTCCAGTGGCTTAATCATGTCTGTCTCATGGTTCACATTTTCTCTAATTAAACAGCGACAGCAGCAGCAGCAGCAGCAAAATAAAGAGCTCACTAGCACAACTGGCATAAGTGAAGAGGAAATTAATTAGCAGTTATGTCAACATGAAAAATTCTTTCCAAGTGCCAACAATGAGAAAAAGTAAATAGAAAACATGGAAGGAAAGTCAAGAGCCTGAGAGATAATTCTAGAAATGACAATATCCAGCAAATAGAACTTTCAGAAAGACCAAACAGGAAATGAACATAAGGTAAACCTCAAGGAAACAATCGAGGGAAAGTGTTCAAAACTAAATAATGTCACATCCTCAAACTAGAAGAATCCTCCTAAGTTATAAGTAACATTAAAAAGATCAGTACAGTCTCTGGAGAAATATCAGAACATATAAGGTGTGATGAGACTATCTTAAATGCTTCCAAAGAGAAAATATATGTTGTAAGATATTGCCAAAGTTATGAACAAAACTAGTTTTAAAAATAAAATTATGTACTCACTCTACTATTAAATGTGAGGTCAAAATAAAGACACTTTTGGACATTTAAATTATCAGAAAATTTACCATACTTAATCTAGAAGAATTACAAAATGAAGATAAATGCCAATAAATATTTAAGTATTAAATATTAAAATGAATCAATATTAATATGGTATAAAATAAACAATTATAAATTATTAATATCAATTAAATCAAGTTAAATAGTGATTATAAAAACATAATAATAGTTTTAATATCACATTTATATAGCATCATTATTGGAGATGGAGAAGCGGAAAAAGGCAGGGAGCATGGAAAGAATGTTAAGCCTTGGTCTAGTTCTGAATAGAAAAATCACTCATTGACCCGGTAATGTTAATATTTTTAAGGATAATTAGGGAAATAGAGATTAAAAACACAGCTTCTAAAATATTAGAAAGTAGAGTAATAGAACAAAAAGTTAACATGACTTGCGTAAGAAGACACAAGAATGAGAAAACCCATGAAAAGAAAGCCTGTGGTATAGAAAACAATAAAATGGTAACATGTATTAAAGTATATCACAAATCATGGTATGTGTAAATACCTTAAACTCACCTATTAAAAAGTAGACATGATTATATCAGTAAAAACCAACAAGTTTGCAACAACAACAGCGAAACAAATAAAGGCAATTGATGAGGGCCCCAATAAGACAAAATTAGAATAGAATATTGACTATGAAGGGATAAAAAGCATACTAAATGAATGACAAAAATAGAAATATAACAATACGGCAGACTGAGGAGAAGTCAAGGCAAAAAATTAAAGGGAGAAATGAGAGACATAAAAATAAAATTTTAGTACTACCAACAAAGTTATGAGATACATTTGAAGAAACTGTTTACGAAGTATAAGATTTTTTTACAAAATTATAGTACCTGCCAGGTGTGGTGGTTCATGTCTATAATCTCTCAGCACTTTGGGAGGCCTACGTGGGAGGATCACTTGAGCCCAGGAGTTCAAAACCAGCCTGGGCAACATAATGAGGCCCTGTCTGTACAAAACAAAACAAATAAAACAAAAATAGAAAAGTTTAATATACCTCCTCAGAAATCAAGTGATCAAAATGATAAAAATTAATGTATGGAGGAAGTGAGTAACACATCAATACATTTGATAGGACAACATATATAGAATTCTCATTTCCCCCAAAAAAGGCACATCTTTCTCAGAAGCACATGGAATATTGATAAAGAGTGACATATTGTATCATAAAGTTAATATCAATAAATAGCAAAGTAATTTGAATAGTATAGACCAGATAACATTATCATTTAACTTTTAATATTTTAGATCTATTGCTCTAGTGAAGTCACAAAAATTAAATTACTAGTTCAAACTAGAAATACACATTATCATGTATTAAAAACATTTAAATTATATTTCTGCAAGCAGCATTTAATATACTAATGTCACAATAACATTTAAAAATTTATGAAGGAGGAGCCAAGATGGCCGAATAGGAACAGCTCCGGTCTACAGCTCCCAGCCTGAGCGACGCAGAAGACGGGTGATTTCTGCATTTCCATCTGAGGTACCGGGTTCATCTCACTAGGGAGTGCCAGACAGTGGGCGCAGGTCAGTGGGTGCGCGCACCCTGCGCGACCCGAAGCAGGGCGAGGCATTGCCTCACTTGGGAAGCACAAGGGGTCAGGGAGTTCCCTTTCCGAGTCAAAGAAAGGGGTGACGGACGCACCTGGAAAATCGGGTCACTCCCACCCGAATACTGCGCTTTTCCGACGGGCTTAAAAAACGGCGCACCACGAGATTGTATCCTGCACCTGGCTTGGAGGGTCCTATGCCCACGGAGTCTCGCTGATTGCTAGCACAGCAGTCTGAGATCAAACTGCAAGGTGGCAGCGAGGCTGGGGGAGGGGCGCCCGCCATTGCCCAGGCTTGATTAGGTAAACAAAGCAGCCAGGAAGCTCGAACTGGGTGGAGCCCACCACAGCTCAAGGAGGCCTGCCTGCCTCTGTAGGCTCCACCTCTGGGGGCAGGGCACAGACAAACAAAAAGACAGCAGTAACCTCTGCAGACTTAAATGTCCCTGTCTGACAGCTTTGAAGAGAGCAGTGGTTCTCCCAGCACGCAGCTGGAGAGCTGAGAACGGACAGACTGTCTCCTCAAGTGGGTCCCTAACCCCTGACCCCTGAGCAGCCTAACTGGGAGGCACCCCCCAGCAGGGGCACACTGACACCTCACACTGCAGGGTATTCCAACAGACCTGCAGCTGAGTGTCCTGTCTGTTAGAAGGAAAACTAACAAACAGAAAGGACATCCACACCAAAAACCCATCTGTACATCACCATCATCAAAGACCAAAAGTAGATAAAACCACAAAGAAGGGGAAAACACAGAACAGAAAAACTGGAAACTCTAGAAAGCAGAGTGCCTCTCCTCCTCCAAAGAAACGCAGTTCCTCACCAGCAATGGAACAAAGCTGGATGGAGAATGACTTTGACGAGCTGAGAGAAGAAGGCTTCAGACGATCAAATTACTCTGAGCTACGGGAGGACATTCAAACCAAAGGCAAAGAAGTTGAAAACTTTGAAAAAAATTTAGAAGAATATATAACTAGAATAACCAATACAGAGAAGTGCTTAAAGGAGCTGATGGAGCTGAAAACCAAGGCTCGAGAACTACGTGAAGAATGCAGAAGCCTGAGGAGCCAATGCGATCAACTGGAAGAAAGGGTATCAGCGATGGAAGATGAAATGAATGAAATGAAGCGAGAAGGGAAGTTTAGAGAAAAAAGAATAAAAAGAAATGAGCAAAGCCTCCAAGAAATATGGGACTATGTGAAAAGACCAAATCTACGTCTGATTGGTGTACCTGAAAGTGACGGGGAGAATGCAACCAAATTGGAAAACACTCTGCAGGCTATTATCCAGGAGAACTTCCCCAATCTAGCAAGGCAGGCCAACATTCAGATTCAGGAAATACAGAGAACGCCACGAAGGTACTCCTCGAGAAGAGCAACTCCAAGACACATAATTGTCAGATTCACCAAAGTTGAAATGAAGGAAAACATGTTAAGGGCAGCCAGAGAGAAAGGTCGGGTTACCCTCAAAGGGAAGCCCATCAGACTAACAGCGGATCTCTCGGCAGAAACCCTACAAGCCAGAAGAGAGTGGGGGCCAATATTCAACATTCTGAAAGAAAAGAATTTTCAACCCAGAATTTCAGATCCAGCCAAACTAAGCTTGATAAGCGAAGGAGAAATAAAATACTTTACAGACAAGCAAATGCTGAGAGATTTTGTCACCACCAGGCCTGCCCTAAAAGAGCTCCTGAAGGAAGCACTAAACGTGGAAAGGAAAAACTGGTACCGGCCGCTGCAAAATCATGCCAAAATGTAAAGACCATCAAGACTAGGAAGAAACTGCACCAACTAACGAGCAAAATAACCAGCTAACATCATAATGACAGGACCAAATTCACACATAACAACAGGACCTTTAAACGTAAATGGACTAAATGCTCCAATTAAAAGACACAGACTGGCAAATTGGATAAAGAGTCAAGACCCATCAGTGTGCTGTATTCAGGAAAGCCATCTCACGTGCAGAGACACACATAGGCTCAAAATAAAAGGATGGAGGAAGATCTACCAAACAAATGGAAAACAAAAAAAGGCAGGGGTTGCAATCCTAGTCTCTGATAAAACAGACTTTAAACCAACAAAGATCAAAAGAGACAAAGAAGGCCATTACATAATGGTAAAGGGATCAATTCAGCAAGAAGAGCTAACTATCCTAAATATATATGCACCCAATACAGGAGCACCAAGATTCATAAAGCAAGTCCTGAGTGACCTACAAAGAGACTTAGACTCCCACACATTAATAATGGGAGACTTTAACATCGCACTGTCAACATTAGACAGATCAACGAGACAGAAAGTCAACAAGGATACCCAGGAATTGAACTCAGCTCTGCACCAAGCGGACCTAATAGACATCTACAGAACTCTCCACCCCAAATCAACAGAATAGACATTTTTTTCAGCACCACACCACACCTATTCCAAAATTGACCACATACTTGGAAGTAAAGCTCTCCTCAGCAAATGTAAAAGAACAGAGATTATAACAAACTATCTCTCAGACCACAGTGCAATCAAACTAGAACTCAGGATTAAGAATCTCACTCAAAACCGCTCAACTACATGGAAACTGAACAACCTGCTCCTGAATGACTACTGGGTACATAACGAAATGAAGGCAGAAATAAAGATGTTCTTTGAAACCAACGAGAACAAAGACACAACTTACCAGAATCTCTGGGACACATTCAAAGCAGTGTGTAGAGGGAAATTTATAGCACTAAATGCCCACAAGAGAAAGCAGGAAAGATCCAAAATTGACACCCTAACATCACAATTAAAAGAACTAGAAAAGCAAGAGCAAACACATTCAAAAGCTAGCCGAAGGCAAGAAATAACTAAAATCAGAGCAGAACTGAAGGAAATAGAGACACAAAAAACCCTTCAAAAAATTAATGAATCCAGGAGCTGGTTTTCTGAAAGGATCAACAAAATTGATAGACCGCTAGCAAGACTAATAAAGAAAAAAGAGAGAAGAATCTAATAGATGCAATAAAAAATGATAAAGGGGATATCACCACCAATCCCACAGAAATACAAACTACCATCAGAGAATACTACAAACACCTCTATGCAAATAAACTAGAAAATCTAGAAGAAATGGATAAATTCCTGGACACATACACTCTCCCAAGACTAAACCAGGAAGAAGTTGAATCTCTGAATAGACCAATAACAGGATCTGAAATTGTGGCAATAATCAATAGCTTACCAACCAAAAAGAGTCCAGGACCAGATGGATTCACAGCTGAATTCTACCAGAGGTACAAGGAGGAAATGGTACCATTCCTTCTGAAACTATTCCAATCAATAGAAAAAGAGGGAATCCTCCCTAACTCATTTTATGAGGCCAGCATCATTCTGATACCAAAGCCGGGCAGAGACACAACAAAAAAAGAGAATTTTAGACCAATATCCTTGATGAACATTGATGCAAAAATCCTCAATAAAATACTGGCAAACTGAATCCAGCAGCACATCAAAAAGCTTATCCACCATGATCAAGTGGGCTTCATCCCTGGGATGCAAGGCTGGTTCAATATATGCAAATCAATAAATGTAATCCAGCATATAAACAGAGCCAAAGACAAAAACCACATGATTATCTCAATAGATGCAGAAACAGCCTTTGACAAAATTCAACAACCCTTCATGCTAAAAACTCTCAATAAATTAGGTATTGATGGGATGTATTTCAAAATAATAAGAGCTATCTATGACAGACCCACAGCCAATATCATACTGAATGGGCAAAAACTGGAAGCATTCCCTTTGAAAACTGGCACAAGACAGGGATGCCCTCTCTCACCACTCCTATTCAACATAGTGTTGGAAGTTCTGGCCAGGGCAATCAGGCAGGAGAAGGAAATAAAGGGTATTCAATTAGGAAAAGAGGAAGTCAACTTTTCCCTGTTTGCAGATGACATGATTGTATATCTAGAAAACCCCATTGTCTCAGCCCCAAATCTCCTTAAGCTGATAAGCAACTTCAGCAAAGTCTCAGGATACAAAATCAATGTACCAAAATCACAAGCATTCTTATACACCAGCAACAGACAAAGAGACAGACAAACCATGAGTGAACTCCCATTCACAATTGCTTCAAAGAGAATAAAATACCTAGGAATCCAACTTACAAGGGATGTGAAGGACCTCTTCAAGGAGAACTACAAACCACTGCTCAAGGAAATAAAAGAGGATACAAACAAATGGAAGAACATTCCATGCTCACGGGTAGGAAGACTCAATATCGTGAAAATGGCCATACTGCCCAAGGTAATTTACAGATTCAATGCCATCCCGATCAAGCTACCAATGCCTTTCTTCACAGAATTGGAAAAAACTACTTTAAAGTTCATATGGAACCAAAAAAGAGCCCGCATCGCCAAGTCAATCCTATGGCAAAAGAACAAAGCTGGAGGCATCACGCTACCTGACTTCAAACTGTACTACAAGGCTACAGTAACCAAAACAGCATGGTACTGGTACCAAAACAGAGATATAGATCAATGGAACAGAACAGAGCCCTCAGAAATAACGCCGCATATCTACAACTATCTGATCTTTGACAAACCTGAGAAAAACAAGCAATGGGGAAAGGATTCCCTATTTAATAAATGGTGCTGGGAAAACTGGCTAGCCATATGTAGAAAGCTGAAACTGGATCCCTTTCTTACACCTTATACAAAAATCAATTCAAGATGGATTAAAGACTTAAATGTTAGACCTAAAACCATAAAAACCCTAGAAGAAAACCTAGGCATTACCATTCAGGACCTAAGCATGGGCAAGGACTTCATGTCTAAAACACCAAAAGCAATGGCAACAAAAGCCAAAATTGACAAATGGGATCTAATTAAACTAAAGAGCTTCTGCACAGCAAAAGAAACTACCATCAGAGTGAACAGGCAACCTACAAAATGGGAGAAAATTTTCACAACCTACTCATCTGACAAAGGGCTAATGTCCAGAATCTACAATGAACTCAAACAAATTTACAAGAAAAAAACAAACAACCCCATCAAAAAGTGGGAGAAGGACATGAACAGACACTTCTCAAAAGAAGACATTTATGCAGCCAAAAAACACATGAAAAAATGCTCACCATCACTGGCCATCAGAGAAATGCAAATCAAAACCACAATGAGATACCATCTCACACCAGTTAGAATGGCAATCATTAAAAAGTCAGGAAGCAACAGGTGCTGGAGAGGATGTGGAGAAATAGGAACACTTTTACACTGTTGGTAGGACTGTAAATTAGTTCAACCATTGTGGAAGTCAGTGTGGCGATTCCTCAGGGATCTAGAACTGGAAATACCATTTGACCCAGCCATCCCACTACTGGGTATATACCCAAAGGATTATAAATCATGCTGCTATAAAGACACATGCACATGTATGTTTATTGCGGCATTATTCACAATAGCAAAGACTTGGAACCAACCCAAATGTCCAACAATGATAGACTGGATTAAGAAAATGTGGCACATATACACCATGGAATACTATGCAGCCATAAAAAATGATGAGTTCATGTCCTTTGTAGGGACATGAATGAAATTGGAAATCATCATTCTCAGTAAACTATCGCAAGAACAAAAAACCAAACACCGCATATTCTCACTCATAGGTGGGAATTGAACAATGAGATCACATGGACACAGGAAGGGGAATATCACACTCTGGGGCCTGTGGTGGGGTTGGGGGAGGGATAGCATTGGGAGATATACCTAATGCTAGATGACGAGTTAGTGGGTGCAGCACACCAGCATGGCACATGTATACATATGTAACTAACCTGCACAATGTGCACATGTACCCTAAAACTTAATGTATAATAAAAAAAAGAAAAAAAAATTTATGACTATTATTTTTGTGTTTGTTATGTAATAGACAATATTGTTCTACTTTTATTTTAATTATATGTTACATGGCCAGTATAATTTACCATATACCAAATTTTTTATTTCTTATTTTGTGAATTGGTTGTATTTCAGAAAATGCTTTTATAATAATTTGTATAAATGTTATTTTAACTTACTATCAAATTATCTTTATTTTCACACTACATTTTAATTTTTACTGTCAAATTTACCATTTTTATCTTTATTACCTGTTTTATCCCTTTTGAACTTACAACTTTCTCCTTCCTGTACAGTCACTAGTCAATTCAATTTCCCTCAAAATTTTGTGCAGCTTTACTTAGAAAAATATACTACAAAAAATCTTAGATATTAGGTAAATGTCTAAGTTGATATTTTTGAAAAAACTAAAGAGTTAATACAAATACATTAATTATAACATTTGGCAATTTAGAATGGATGATTTCTGCAAAGAAGACATAAGAACAGCCAAGAGTTATATGAAAAGGTCTTTAACATCACTAATCCTCAGGGAAAGGTAAATCAAAATCACAATGAAATATCAACATACCTGTTAGGAAGGCTATTGGCATAAAAATAAAATATAATAAATTTTAGCAAGGATATGGAGAAAATGGAACACTTGGTAGGAATGTAAGTTGGCACAGCTGATATGAAAAACATGGAGTTTCTTCAAAAAATGAAAGGAGAAACTACTGTGTGATCTAGTAATTCCACTTCTGGGTACATATAAAAAAAATTGAGATATGTCTGCAACCTCATATTCATCGTAGTTTTATTTATAATAGTCAAGATTTGGAAAAAACCTAAATGTCCATCAGCTGATGAGAGGATAAAGAAAATGTGGAATAAACACACAATAAATATTATTCAACTATAAAAAGGAAGAAAACCCTGCCATATGGGTAAATATGGAAGGCATTATGCTAAGTGAAACAAGTCAGTCGTAGAAGGAAAATACTTTATGAATCCAGTTATACGTTGTGTTTTAGTCTGTCTTGTGATACAACAAAATACCTGAGCTTGGTAATTCTTAATGAACACAAGTTTATTGGTCCACTGTTCTAGAGCCTAGGAAGTTCAAGAGCATGGCACTGGCATCTTGTGAGGACCTTCTTGCTGTGTCATCCCATGGCTGAAGGACAAAGAAAGGGTGAGGTGAGAGAGAGACAAGAGAGGGCCAAATATTCTTTTATAAGAACGCACTCCCACAATAATAGCATTAATTTATTCATGAGAGTTGAGCCTTCATGACCTAATCACCTCTTAACAGGTTCCACCTTTTGACACTGTTGCATTGGGAATTAAGTTTCCAATGAGTTTTGGGGGAAACATTCAACCACAGCATGAGATAAACAAGCAATAAGCAAACTCATGGAGACAGAGAGTAGAGTGATGGTTGTCAGAGAGTGAGTGTAGGGTAAAACAAATGGTTCCTGTTTAACAAGTGTGATTTCTTAGTTATGTAAGGTGAGTAGGTTGTAGAGGTCTGCTGTAGAACATTGTGCCTATAGTCAACTGTTAAAAAAAAATAAAAAAGAGTATTCCAAACTTAATATATTCAAAAGTGAGCCCATGATATTTCTTCTAATATTATTCTCTTTCAGTATTCCCTATTTCAGAATATGTTTTCATCACCCATTCAGTTATTAAAGCCTCAAATACACAAGTCTGTCCTAGCACCTTCCATTACCACAACATTGCAAAGTTGGGTAAACTTCACCTGATAAATATATCTTGAATTAATCCTTTCTCTCAATTTATATTTATCTTTCTGTTATTTTCTGTATGGCCTCTTTAAATTACTCTTTAAAGAGTCAATCTGAATTTTATCCATTTTAATCTCTACCCTGTGACCAGAGTGATTATTTCAAAATTTGTCTGATTGTCTCACTTCCCTGCACAAAAATGTTCAATAATTCACTGTGACTTGTAGATAAATTTAAGTCCTTAAAATGCTTTATGAATAAAAGGACTGTACATACTACATTGCCAAGGCAGTTTCAGTTTATATCTGTTATCTTAGTGGCATAATTTTCAGTAGCAGCCCTTTCATTCATAAGGGTACAAAATTTGATGATAAATTTTATGCTTACCCTAACTGTAAGGCCCTTTATTATCTACCTTCTCCCTTCCTCTTAAGCTTCATTCTGAATCTTGATCTTTCTCACTCTCATAGCTCCAGCTTTTTGGTCATTCCTTGATCTATGCCACACTACCTCTCCACTCAACGTATTTGCATAAACTCTTTCATAGGCCAGAGGCTACCTCTCCTTATTCTTCAGATGACAAATTGAGTGCTACATTCCCTAATTAAGAACTATCTGATCATCTAAAATGTTCAAATCCCTCTATTATATCATGCACCTATCCGTTGTTATACTTATTACAAGAGTAATTTTAAATTATTTGTTTGATTATTTTGTTAAATTTGCTTTGTCTACTAGAAACTTACTAGTGCATAAGCACCATGGCATTGCTAAATAAATAAATTGGTTAATTTTAACTCTTGATGTAAAATGATGAGAAAAAATAAAATTTCCCCCTTGTGCACAGCTTGGTTTCCATGGTCCATCATTATAATCACTTCTTTGCACAATAATAACTTCCTTGCCCTTTTCTTCCTTTATCATATGCATATGGCAAAATTTCAACTTTGGAAGAAACCGAATACTAATTACCAGGAGGTATTTAGTGCCATGAGATAATGTTACTATCTTACTTTCCTATTTTATAAGAAAACCATTTCATGTCATATGCTCTCTGCGTAAGTTGTTTATACATTCTTCCTATTTTATCCTCAGCTGACCATTTTTCTTCCTATTTCACTGAGAAGGGAACTTGTATAATCTCCCCTAATATATTAACACATATCACCCATGTATCTTCTCTCATATCCTTATACTCTGCCATTTCTCCTGACAATATTTCTACTAGTTCCCTCTTACCTACTGAAAGGGAATTATTTATTCTAATTTCGACATTATCATTTATTCCGTCTCCACAATAGCATTTGAATCAGTAATTACGTATTGTTCAGTATTTTTAAGGAAAAAATTATCTCCTAATACCCCATATATTCCCCAACTACTGACCTGTTATTCTCCACCACTGTACAGAAAATACTCCTCCAAAGTCATGCCTGGACATTCTTTCTCACAAACTATTTAAATTAGACATTATTTCCCCCACTGCTCTATGAAAATACTCTTCATCAGCCAGGCGTGGTGGCTCACGCCTGTAATCTCAGCACACTGGGAGGCCGAGGCGGGCGGATCACGAGGTCAGGAATTCGAGAGCATCCTGGCTAACACAGTGAAACACCGTCTCTACTAAAAATACAAAAAAATTAGCTGGGCGTGGTGGCGGGCGCCTGTAGTCCCAGCTATTCGGGAGGCTGAGGCAGGAGAATGGCGTGAACCCAGGAGGTGGAGCTTGCAGTGAGCCGAGATCGGGCCACTGCACTCCAGCCTGGGAGACAGTGAGACTCTGTCTCAAAAAAAAAAAAAAAAAAAAAAAAAAAAAAAAAAAAAAAAAAAAAAAGAAAGAAAGAAAGAAAAAGAAAAATACTCTTCATCACTAATCATTTCCATATTGGTAAATCCAATGGTGATTTGTATTGTTATCTTGCTTGACCTATCGGAGGATTTAAAAGAAGGGATTGCTCTTTTCTCTTTGATACATGTTCTTCACTTGTATTCTGAGGCTCCATGTTTGTCTGGTTTCCTCTTATATTGGTTGCTCCTTTGTCGATCTCTTTTGCTGGTTCCTTCTTATTTCCCCAAACTCTTAATATTTTCGTGGTTAGAGCCCAGTCTTCAGACCGTTATCATCTTTATCCATACGAAGTCCCTCAGCAATTTCACTTAGTTAGATGGCTTTTAATACTAACTGTACTTTAATGACTCGCTGATTTATATCTCCATATAGATGCTGTGACGTGAACTCTACACTTTCATATCCAAAAGTACACACAGCATCTCTACTGAAGATTTAATAGCTGTCTCAAAATTAACATGTCCAAAACTCTTCCCTGTTCCTAAAGCTTGTACTTCCCAGAATAAATTCAGTGCTAAATTTATTTTTCCACTTCACTCATACCAAAAACATCTTTCACTCGTTTGTACTTCCTACTTAATATCCATTCTGGTTGCAAATCTCATCAACCCAACATTCAAAAGGCATTCATCTGAACACTTCACATCATTTCCACCACTGTAACATAGTATAAGCCACTATCATCTCTCAATGGAAATTTGCAAAACATCTTTACTGTTCTTTTTGTTCCACCCTTGTCTTTCTATATTCTCTTCTCTACACTGACTTTAGAGTGATCCTTTTAAAAACATGTCATATTGTGTCACTCTTCTGCTTAGAATCCCCATAAATTCTCGCCTCACTCAAAAGAAAAGCTAAAGTCCCCTTAACACACTATAAGGCTCTGTAAAATCTCTTTCCTTATTTCCTTTCTGGTGATGCCTTTCATTACTCTCCTTCTTGCTCAATCTGCTCTAGACTTACCAACCTCCTTGGTATTCCTGAACACCCTAAAATGTCCACAGCTTGCCTGTGCTTTGCTGACCAGGATGTTTTTCTCTAATAACATCACCTGTCCCCTTTTTTCTTCATATCCCTATTCAAATATAAACTTATTAATGAGAAATGTGTTAATCAACCATTTAAGAATACACACTCCTCACCCCTCTTCCTTATTGTCTTGTGTTTCCTCAAAACAATCATTCCAATTTGCATACTCCATGTTGCAGTTATGTATGTTTTTTTATCTATACCTTTCCTCTATGAAGTTAGGGATGTTTTCTCTCTTTTCACTTTCATTTTTACTGCTGCATTCCTCAATTTTAGTAAGGATTTTGGTACAAAGTAGAACTTGACATACAAATTGTAAGTGAATGAATGAATAATTAATTAATTAAACTAATATAGAGGCTTAGAGCCACTGATTGCTATGGCTGGCTTAATTGATCCCAGCCCACTTCCTGTAGCTGCTATTGGTTTTCCAAACACCAGGCATGTATTTTAAGTCAGGCAATTGGAGAGGCAAGTGAACTGATTGCTGAAGGCACAGTAAAAGGCTTATGTCATTTGAATATTGCAGCGCTTCTCTCCCGGGGATTAGCGGGAACTAGGATAAATTTGGAGACAGAAGGGAGCGAGGGTTTGATGGACCTGCATAGTAGGTAACAAAGAATAAACATTCAAATTCATTCTATAAATGATAAATTACTTACTTGCACTAGACATAGAACGGAATATTATTTTGTGTCATCACTGGGGGAATTCACCTAGAACTCAGTGTGTGACTTAAAACCAGCCATTTTGTGATAATGATGTGGGAGTTCAAGATCAGGATGACACAGATAAAGTTACATGCCAGGACCCAGGCAGGGATAAGGGGGTGGCTGGACTGAGTACCCGATTTAGTCTGCTTAAAAGCTTGGCCCAGTACTGCACAAAATGATGTGTGTGTGTGTGGCGGGGGGTGGGGAGGTCTTTATGTCTTTTACATTCATATTTGGTATACACTAGCTTATTGTAGAAATACAGGTTTAAAAGAGCAGACTTGCTAGGGTTAATTCAGAAAGATTTAATTTGGGAAATTTATAATTTGCAGCAGTATTTCTGCTTTATAAATAAAGCATTCTGCCAGGAATGAGATGTAAGCTATACCCAGAACTTACAACTTTGTATATAGGTATGTATCATTAGGTAGGAGTTTAAAAGATCTGATTATCAGTGCATAAATATTTTAGAGATTGCCTAAATATCTAAGCTATATAAACTGTATGTATTCCTTTAAAGTAGAAGCAAAAAATAAAGAGTCAGAGAGAGAGCAAATTGAAATGCATGTGGGTCAGCATACCATAAATATGTTAACTACAACCACCTCTCACAGAGAACAGTTAACACCTTTTGCATTTTGAAAAAAGACACTCCTCACCCCTCTTTTTTTTAGATACAAAGAAGATAGAGTAGAAATACAAATGGATGCAGGGAGACCAGCGAAGGGTTTATTGCATTTGTCCTGATGAGAGATAACAAAAATTGAGTTAATATGTACAGATACAATCAGACACGTATGAGATACATTAAAATGTAGAATTGGTTGGACTTGCTACTGCTTACCTTTGGTGAAGTGTAGAGAAAGGGAGATGCTGCGAATGGCAGACTTTGGATTTTAGCACTTGCATCAATGGTGGCACCATTCATTAAGGAAAGGAGCGAATGAGGGCAGTTTTGTGTGCGAACGTGTGTGTGTGTCTGTGTGTGAATTTAAATTCAAAATTATAAATTGTGAATCGGGCTTTGAAATATCTGTGAGACATCCCATTAGAACTAGTGAAAGTGCAAGTGGATATATAGATTTAAAACCCTGAATTGTTATCTAGACTTACTAAGTAAATTTGAGTCATCTCTTTATAGATACAAACTGAAGGCAGAGGAGTTGAAGAAATTTATATTAAAAACTTTTAGAAAAATGAGAAACTGGCCTAATATTTAATACTATAAATGGAGTCTATGTTTTTTTTTCTATAAAGGGCCAGATAGTAAATATTTTAGGCTTTGTAGGTCAAATGGTCTCTGTCGCTACTACACATTTGCCATTGTAGTGCTAAATTGGCCACAGTCAATATATAAATGAATGAGCATTATTATGTTCCAATAAATTTTTATTAGCAGATATTAGGAAGCAAATTGGACTTGACCCATGGGCCGTGGTTTGCTGACCCATGAACTATGATTCTGGATCTAAATATCAGATAAGTGAAAATAAATTGGTAAATATGTGGGAGAAGGCAGAAAAGATCAATTGAGAGTTGTGTTAGAGACACAGATAGAAGAGAGAATGCAAAAAAGATAAAAATTTTATAAATTTAAAAATCCCATTTGAGTTAGCCACACAATAGTCATTGATCACCTTGTTAAAATCCATTTTAAAGATATAGTAAAAAGTGAATGATTGTAATGGGTTGAAGAAAGAGTGGAAAGAGGGTAAATGGGCACAGTAAATACAAATAACTCTTTTATGAAAATTAGACATGAAGAGGACAGGGATAAAATGTACCTGGAAAGAAAAGGGTTTTCTCAACATGAATGCAAAGTGGATCTAAAATAGTGATTTACATCAAGATTGTATGTAGTCAGTATGTAGTAACATGTTTATGCACCCTATTTCAAGCTCCTTACTTCATTTTGTTCTCGCTAGTTTATGCTAGAGGCTTTGAGACTTGGTACAGCAACAGCAACTGCAGATGACAATGTCAATGCTCAACAAAGATCTCTTTTCCGAGCCCTACTCATCTGTAAGGGAGTTAAGACCATTTTAGGAATAGACTTCTTTAGGACATGGGGTGGGGAAACTATTTCTTTCAGTGATTATATCTTGTACTAGTGACAGTTCTGGATAACAAAACAACAAAAGTGAATGACTTTTATTAAATGTAGAGGTTTTATGTTAATTTGTTAGTAAACCAGTTGTAAGCTGGCACCCCTGTGGATTCAGAAACCTAGTTAAACTTGATTTGTAATCTTGGAGAATCAGGAGGGCTCCTTGTAACTGCTGAAGATTAGCTTGTAGTTAACATGCCTATGTTATCCTGTTTCCACCCTGTTCTCCATCAATTTGGAACAAATAAGCAGGTGCTTCACCATTTTCCACAAAAGATTCCTTGCACCTTGATATGGTTTAGCTGTGTCCCCACCCAAATCTCATTTGAATTGTAACTCCCACAATTCCCAGGTGTCATGGGAGGAACCCAGTGTTAAGTGATTGAATTATGGGGGCGTTTCTTTCCTTTGTTGTTCTCATGATTGTGAATGAGTCTCAAGAGATCTGATGGTTTCATAAGGGGAAACCCGTTTCACTTGACTTTCATTCTCTCTTTGCCTGCTGCCATTCATGTAAGACTGGACTTGCTCCTCCTTGCCTTCCGCCACGATTGTGAGGCTTCCCCAACCACGTGGAACTGTAAGTCCAATTAAACATCTTTCTTTTGTAAATTGCCTTGTCTCCGGTATGTCTTTATCAGCAGTGTGAAAACAGACTAATACACACCTATAATTTATTGTATTTGTTTTCTGGAAATAACCACTTTCCATGACTTTTCTTTATTCAGCTTTAATCTGCTACACTTTTCTCTGCATGTGCTCCCTAGTTTTCTGGAGGGAACATACTCACTTTTCCAACTGTCTCAAGACAAATGCTTTTTGAGAACTTTTCCCTTTTTCTCCTTAAGAGAGAAGGTGCACAAACTACTAACAGTATAACAATTTCTGTATCTCATTACATTTGTGTTCACTCTTCTCTGGAAAAAATTGAGCACAGGATTTATGATAAGGGGCTTTCTCTCAGCCAGATTTTTGACCTTATTTAAAAGGCAGTCCAAATTCCTACTTAAATTTATCTTTCAATTAAAAATGCACATTAAAGACAAGTGCAAACCTGCAGGACTGCCTTAATTTTCTTCTCTCCTTTACAATCTGAATTACATAAAGCATTAATGCAGCATTTTAAAGTAGCTAAAATACTTCCATGTTGTAGCTTTAGGCAAGCGTTGTCCTTCACACTGCTTACACTGCAGCTTAATATTATCTAAGGACAATGGGCACCTTTAATGTACTCAGTTATTTACTTTATTAAGTATACCTTCATTCTAGCCTTAGAGATTGATGACTATTTAGAGTTCTAATTTATGTAAAATGTTAAATCCATATTTTAGACAAATTCATACTGATGAGACCAAACTCAGAAAATCTTTTTTTATACGTGACCTGAAGCCACTTTACATCCCATTGATAATGCTGTCGAATCTTTAGCTATATAACTATTTTTAGAATTCCAATTTCTTTCAGAAGATGATGCTATATTTTTATCAATCTTTTATAGAGAATGGATATAAATTACCTATGCCATGGAAGTTAAGACCGACATAGGTATAGATTTGAATCCCAGAATCAGAATTAAGAGAGTAAGATAACTATGTGTTACTAGCAAAAGCTATAGATGCAGAAAAAGGTATGCTACCTAGCTTTTTAATTATTTCAACTGTTTTTGAGACAAAAGATCAAGGACTTAAGGATCCTTTGTCCTGCAATACTCTGGAAAATGTCAGACTTCTACTTATTAAAGACAAAATAACTGAAGACTTTACGATCTTGTCCCCCAATACCGAGCCTAGCAGATGCACCATAACCGTGAATATCCTCCAGCCAATTTTATGTGTTTTAGAAATTACATATTCTATCAATAATTCAAGGATAAAAATGATGGTAACTGGAGATGAGGCAAAGCAGTCTCCCGAGAGTATAAGAAAACAGATGAACAACAACCATTGTTCTGGCCAGAAGTCTAAGTGAAAAAGAGTTTGAGAGTACATTAAACTCACCTGGGGCAGGGGGTTTCAAAAATCCTGATACTCAGAATGTACCCAGATCAATTAAATCAGAATTTCTTGGAGTGAGACCCAAGTATAGGTATATTCTTAAAGTTATCAGGTAATTCTCATATGGGCTAAGCTTATGAATCATACATTTAGAGACTTTGGCAAATAAATGTTACAGACATCAGTGAGAAATAAATTTAATATTGTATCTAATTCTGCACACTTAAGCAAGTTTTATGTGTTTTTAGATTTAAAAAAATCCATATTTAAAGACTATTGACCTGATACTTGCAAATAGGATCAGTAGAATTTATTGGAATTATTTGACTGTGACAAGAAAGATCTGACTTGTCCTGATGACTAATCAACAACAAAATTGGGCCAGAGCAGATAATTCTAAGAATAAGAAGAGTTAGCTAATGAGTTAGAGGTCATTGTATCTACTTGTACCTAGGTATTTATATTTCTTTAAATTTTGCTCTAATTTTGAATGTCAATTAGATAACTCCAAAATACTATTTTTTTTTTGTTTTTCCATTTACATAAAAATTAAAACATTTAAATTGAAAGGCATGCAAAACACTTTTTTCTAAATGAATATCATTGTTTCAAGGCTTGCTTTTTCAATCAAAGAGCTTATGACCAATACCTTGAGTCAGATTTTCCTATTTCAGGGTTTCTTGAAATGTGGTTTATAGTTCACATGAATCACAGTAAAACTGTCTATTAAAACTGAAGGTTCGTGATCTCTGCCTCAGATATACAGAATCATAATCTCCTAGTGAGAGGCTTTGTAACTTATTTACAATCTTCCCAGGAGATTTTGATACACACTAAATTTTCAGAATCATTGCTTTACTTCCCTCGAAGTAAAACTCTAGATTTATACTTTTAGCAGTAGGATTAAATGTTTACATGCCACAGAAGGCCAGGAGAGGGCAGCAGAAAGCTGAAATTTATGGGAAAAAAAGGGAAGACTTGAGGGACCTTGGAAGTCCCCTAGAATTTGAGAGAACATAAATCTAGAAATATAGGTAAGAGTTTGTAACTGCAACTAAAAAGTAAATCCATTGGCCCATTTTGGTAGGTAATTTAAAAAGAGAGCTGAAAAAGGTGAGAAGAGTTCATTCAATACCATTTGTCAAAGTGGAAAGCAACTCAACTGGAAAACATGCCTAAGAAACTGATTTTTCGGCCATGAATATGCCCAGAATAAAGAAGACAGGCACTAGAGAAAAGGTACTAGAAGAAACAAGCTGAACAAAAAAGTACGACAAGTTAGTGGAGATGACTGTGAAAACATAATTCCATTGATGTATTAACTCATTTCCTTAAGAAGAAAATAATGGTGTTGATGATGCTGAGGAAATAAAATTTTAATTATAAATACGACAAAAGGAAACTAGCTAGTCTGTGACTAGTGACTAGTATTTGTTATGTAGTGATGGCAGATGGTCAAAAGATTACAGCTATTTTCAGAAATGGTTTAGAAGAAAAGAGGGTTGTCTTTTGATGAAAAGCTAGACTTTATTTATTTTAAGAATAGCTGACAACAAACACTTAATTGGAGGAAGTTTTTTACATTGTTGTAAATATTCTGCTGTATGGTAATTAGGAAGGAAAATACAAACTAATTTTTTTCAGAAATCATTAATAGCCAATTGATCCTCAAGTTGAAAGAGAAATTAAATACTTATATATGGTCTCAGAAAGATAATTTATAGGAAAAACAAAGTAACTATAAAGCTATCATAGTATATAATGCAAATATAAGACAGTCTACAGATATGAAAACCTGTTTGATGAAACTGAAACACTTGAGGTACTTCTACTAAAAGGCCCCACCATATATATATATATATATATGGTATATATATATATTTGGTATATGTCTATATATATAATATATATGGTATACATATATATTTGGTATATATATTTGTGTGTGTGTATATATGTGTATATGTGTGTGTATATAGATATACACATATATACACACACATATATATACACACACATACACACACATATATATGCCTCAAAATAAAAATATAAAAATGAAATGTATTTGACTGAATAATTTTAAGTGAAGAATTTAGGAGAATGTAAGGAGGTGTAACTAAACTGTGTCAAATGAACAATCAAAATATCTGTCAAAAGTATCCTATAATGATAATATAAATATAACAAACCAAGGACACAGGGTAAGAAGAGAAAATTGATGGGTTAAAATCCATCATCTTTTCAGTGCATTTTCATTACACTAAAAACTTAGGGAACCAAACACAAAGGCAGAGAGAGTTAGACAGGAGAGTTAGACGCATTCTGTTCTTCAAAAAGCTCTTAAAAATAATGATTCTCAAAAAACAAGAAAGTAATATATTCTCAAAAGCAATAGTAGTAATAATTTGCTGAAGTTGCTTATCAGCTTAAGAAGCCTTTGGGCTGAGACGATGGGGTTTTCTAAATGTGGATCATGCTGTATGCTAACAGAGACAGTTTGACTTTTTTTCTTCCTATCTGAATACCCTTTCTTTCTTTCTCTTGCCTGATTGCCCTGGCCAGAACTTCCAAAATTGTGTTGAATAGGAGTGGTGAGAGAGGGCATCGTTTTCTTGTGCCAGCTTTCAAAGGGAATGCTTCCAGCTTTTGCACATTCAGTATGACATAGTGGGTTTGTCATAAATGGCTCTTATTATTTTGAGGTATGTTCCATCAATACCAAGTTTATTGAGAGTTTTTAACATAAAGGAATGTTGAATTTTATCAAAGGCCTTTTCTGCTTTTTGTTTGTTTTTCTTTTAACAGTCAGGCTCCTCTTCTGTAAGACTGCTGCGATTTGCTGGGGGTCCACTCCGGACCCTATTTGCCTGGGTTCCTCGCGCACCTGGAGATGTCACCGGTGGAGGCGGCAGAACAGCAAAGATGGCTGCCTGCTCCTTCCCCTGGGATCTCCATCCCAGAGATGCACCGACATGATGCCAGCAGGAACGATCCTGTATAAGGTGTCTGGTGACCCCTGTTGGGGGGTCTCACCCAATCAGGAGGCACTGGATCTGGGTCCTGGTTAACGAAGCACTGTGGCTGCCCCTTGGCGGAGAGGGTGCCCCGCACAGGGTGAAATCCCACTCATCCAGATTGCCTGGATTCTTCAGAGCCAGCAGGGGGAAAGACTAAGTCTACTGATTTGTGGAGACCATGGCCACCCCTCTCCTTGAGGGCTCAGTCTTAGGAAGATCAGAGTTCTTTCCCTAAACCCCTGGCTATAGTTGCTGAAATTCCTGCAGGGCGGTCCCATCAGTGAGGAAGGATGGGTGCAGGTCTGGCCTAAAGAGGCAGTCTGGCCACAATCTGCCATAGCTGCTGTGCTGTGCTGTGCTGTGGGAAATTCCTCCTGGGTCCAAACTATCCAGTCTCCTCAACACTGGCAGGGGAAAAACGGCAGACAGGAGCTTCAGTGATGGCTGCTGCTCCTCCCCCAGGAAGCTCAGTCAACTTAGGCAGCAGGCAGCCACAGTGATGGCAGCCGCCCCTCTCCCCAGTTACTTGGTAGCCTTAGGCAGTTTCCGGCTGAGTGGCTGCTGAGAATCTGCACGGCTCTGTGCTTGGTACCCAAGGCCCTGGTGGCATGGGCTCATGAGGAGGATCACCTGATCCACTGGTTTCACAGATCTGTGGAAAAAGTGTGGTTTCTCAGGCAGGGTAGCATGATCACTCACCACCTCCCTTGGCTGGGGATGGGGGCTCCCTTGCCCCATGTGGATCCAGGTGGGCCGTCGCACCATCCTGCTTTTCTTTGCTGTCAGTGGGTCATGCCAACTATCTAGTCAGTCCCAATGAAAGAACCTGGATATCTCAGTTGCCGGTGCAGGATTCACTTGCCGTTTTCGTTCTTCTCAGTGAGATCCTCTTACTGCAGCTGCTTCTAATGGGCCATCTTGGCCCCTATCTTGGTTTTCTATAAACATTTATTTTGTGTATGTAACCCTAGAATGTTGTATAAAGGATAGTTATGCCAGCTTAGACAGAAGCATGATACACTCTTTACCTATATTCAGATAAATTTAAAAAGCTTTGTATGGCTGCTGAGATGACAAACGGATGAATTGTCTGTCGTCTATTAGGCATAACCACCACATGCAAGACTGGAAACACTTCATTATTATATTCTTTCCTATATGGATCCTGATTAGAGTTTACCAATGAGAGGAACTAGCGCAGGATTTGGGAAACAGAAGTGAAGCAAAGGCTGTAATTCTAAAGAGAGCATAGCTGTCAGACTGCCAGATACAGTGGCTTCATCTACACATGGTGGCTTCACAGGCTGTTCCATCAGTTACATATCACAGGCTTTCCCACCAGTTACATATATAGTAATGAACTATATAAAACTGTCTATAAGCTCCCAATTCATGTCAGTTTGGTAGCTAAACATTTTTCCCCAACCCACAGTAGCTTTTCAACTTACTCCAGTGCATCAGACTAAAGTAGTAATGACCTTTTTTATAATCTTGTTGTAGCCTTCCAGATCTTTATTCCTCAAATCTCTCCCACATCTGTGCAAACTCAGATTCCTATAATAAAGCGCTTCATCTGTAATAATTTTGATTGGCTCTGTTTTACTGTTCAGGATTAATAATAGTGCCACTCTATACCATATTAGAGCCTTAGTCAAATGGGAAAAATAAGTATTACTCATTATTCTTTAAATTATTATTCAAATTGTCATTATTTAAATTGTTTTAATAATTTAAATATTATTTAAATTGTTTTAATAATTTAAATATCATTTAAATTATTATTTAGAATTTTAATATTTTTCTCATGAATTTAAAAAATCTAATTGATTTCTTTAAATATTACTTGAAAATATTATTGATCCAGAGTTTTTTTTGGTGCACCTTAACTTTTGCTCCCAAGGAGAGTCCCTGACTCACCTCACTTTGGTCCTCACCCTGGCCCCAGAATATGTCATAGGAAGATGTATCACTATTCACTACTTTTTATTTACCTTGCTCAGTCAGAACAATGATATCAATGAAGCAAACCAGAATTATATCCAAAATTCATTCCTGAAAAGTAAATTATTATTATTATAAGGCTAGACATGAATTTATGTAGCTCTGAGGTAAGATAGTAAATGTATACTGACATATATTGCATGTTTTCTTTGTCAGGAGAAGGCAAACTTATCCTGTTTGTCTCTACTAACAGATTATAATGTGTGTGTGTATGTGTGTGTGTTAGCTTGAATATTAGTTGCATATCAAGTATCAAGGCTGTGTTGATTTGCTCCAGGAAAAAAATCAGGAAAAGGAGCTGAAAATGGAGTTAAAATATGATTAAATTTACAGTAATCCACTATCATTCTCCAATATCCATCTGTGTCCTTCACAGACAGTCAAACAGACAAGCAAAATGGGGCACAACAGTAAGAATCACTACTCCTTTCTCCTTTAAGTCTATGATGGTAACACACAACTTCGCCATCTTTCCAGGGATGTAGCATCGGTTTTGAATTATTATTTTAATAGGGAGAAGCAGTTCTAATTTCTTTCCTCTTTCAAGTCTTACCATGATAGTTCTTACTCCACAGGTCAGGAAACTTGTAAGGAAATTCTACTGTTTGTTGAATATGTCTATTTCAACCGTGCAGTCTGGAACTGGGATAAATAACTACAGAATGTATTCAGAAACCCACTGAACCTACCATGAGAGAGACTAAAGCCAAAACATCATTAAGAAACTAAACCCACTAGTCCCTACTTGCAGTGGCACACCAAAATGGCATTTTGGGTTTCAAGGAATTAATTTCAGTTTAGAGCCAATTTCAGTAATTTCTGAAAAATCTGGGAAGTAACCTTGTTGTAGATTCAAGTACTCAGCTTAGAAAACCAAAACAAAATGAAACAAACACCTCTATAAAGGTTTATTTGTCACTTACAACTGAAATAAAGTTTTGGCAGACTGTACATCAATTTCAACCCAAGGGACATCAACAATGGTAAGTACTGCCCCAACCTTACTGCTCATTATAGTTATCCACAATCGTCTTGTCTGATTTACCTTCATGTAAGGCCAAACCTAGCAAGACTTTCATCTAAAAGCCTGGTCTATTTCACCAGGGCCTCCCCACATGGAAGGTCTCAATTGCAATTTCTTTCTTCTTGGGCTGATGAGACAGCAAAATTCTCTGCTTATCTTTGAGAAGCTATTTAGTTATTTACTTCATTGTAAATGCAACTTTACATTTTGGCAAATGTCTTTAGGGGAAAAAGGCTTACTTATAGGCTCAGCTCTCATTCCTCCCTTCTCATTTGGCTAACTCTTTTTTTCTTCAATTTTATGTTAGATGTATGTATTTATGGTGTACATGAGATATTTTAAAACAGGCATATCATATGTAATAATTACATCAGGGTAAATGGGGTATCCATCACCTCAAGCATTGATCATTTCTTTGTGTTACAGACATACAAGTATATTGTTTTAGTTGTTTTAAAATGTATAGTAAATTATTTTTGACTGTAGCCAGCTTGTTGTGCTCATTCATTCTATCTAACTCTGTTTTTATATCCATTAAACATTCCCCTCCCACCCACTATCCGTCCCAGCCGCTGGTAATCATCATTCTATTCTCTATCCCTGTGAGTTTAATTGTTTTAATTTTGTAGCTCCCACAAATGTGTGAAAATGTATCTCACTTCTGTACCTTGCTTATTTCACTAACATAATATTCTTTCAGTCCATCCGTGTTGTTGCAAAAGACCGTATCTCATTATTTTGTATGGCTGAATAGTACTCTATTGTGTATATTCTTTATCTATTCGTCAATTGACAGACACATTGCTTCCAAATTATGGCTTTTGTGAATAGTTTTGCAATAAATGTGGGAATGGAGATATCTGTTTAATATACTTATTTGCTTTCTTTTGGCTATATACCTCACAGTGGGATTTCTGGTTCATATGATAGTTCTATATTTAGTTTTTTGAGGAACATCTTAGTGGCTGTACTAATTTACATTCCCACCAACATTGTAGGAAGCTTCCCTTTCCACCACACCAGAATTCATTATTGCCTGTCTTTTGGATAAAAGCCATTTAACTGAAGTGAAATATTCCATTGTAGTTTTGATTTGAATTTCTCTGATGATTAGTGATATTGAGCACGTTTTTATATGCCTGTTTGCCATTTGTATGTCTTCTTTTGAGAAATGTCTATTCTGATCTTTTGCCCTTTTAAAAATCATATTATTATTTTTTTCTCTTGAATTGTTTGAGCTTCTTACATATTCTGGTTATTAATCTCTTGTCAGATGGATAGTTTGCAAATATTTTCTTCCGTTCTGTGGGTTGTCTCTTCCTTTGGTTGTTTGGTTCCCTGGCTGTGCAGAAGATTTTTAACTTAAAGTGATCCCATGTGTCCATTTTTGCTCTGGTTACCTGTGCTTTTGGAGTATTACTCAAGAATATTTTGCCCACCCAAAGTCCTGGAGAATTTTCCCAATGTTTTCTCTTAGTAGTTTCATATTTTGAAGGCTTAGATTTAAGTCTTCAATGCATATTGATTTTATTTTTGTTATGATGACAGATGGGGTCTAGTTGTATTCTGCATATGAATATGTAGTTTTTCAAACACCATTATTGAAGACTCTATGCTTTTCCCAGTGTATGTTCTTGGTATCTTTGTCAAAAATGAGTTCACTGTAGATGGATGGATTTATTTCTGGGTTCTGTATTCCATTCCATTGGACTATGTTTCTGTTTTTATGACAGTACTATGTTGTTTAGATTATTATAGCTCTGTAGTATAATTTGAAGTCAGCTAATCTGATTCATTGAGTTTTGTTCTTTTTGCTTGAGATGGTTTTGGCTATTATGGGTTTTTTGTGGTTCCAAATAAATTTTAGGATTGATTTTTTAATTTCCATAATCAATGTTACTGGTATTTTGATAGGGATTGCATTAAATTTGTAGATTGCTTTGGGTAGTCTGAATATTTTAACAATATTGATTCTTACAATCCATGAACATGGAATATCTTTCTATTTTTTGTATGTCCTCTTCAATTGTTTACGTTAATATTTCACAGTTTTCATTGTAGAGATCATTCAGTTTTTTTTTTATTATTATACTTTAAGTTTTAGGATACATGTGCACAACATGCAGGTTTGTTACATATGTATACATGTGCCATGTTAGTGTGCTGCACCCATTAACTCGTTGTTTACATTAGGTATATCTCCTAATGCTATCCCTCCCCCCTCCCCTAACCCCACAACAGGGCCTGGTGTGTGATGTTCCCCACCCTGTGTCCAAGTGCTCTCATTGTTCAATTCCCACCTATGGGTGAGAACATGTGGTGTTTGGTTTTCTGTCCTTGTGATAATTTGCTCAGAATGATGGTTTCCAGCTTAATCCATGTCCTTACAAAGGACATGAACTCATCCTTTTTTACGGCTACATAGTATTCCACGGTGTATATGTGCCACATTTCCTTAATCCAGTCTATCATTGATGGACATTTGGGTTGGTTCCAAGTCTTTGCTATTGTGAATAGTGCTGCGATAAACATACGTGTGCACGTGTCTTTATAGCAGCATGATTTATAAGACTTTGGGTATACACCCTGCAATGGGATGGCTGGGTCAAATGGTATTTCTAGTTCTAGATCCTTGAGGAATCACCACACTGTCTTCCACAATGGTTAAACTAGTTTACATTCCCACCAACAGTGTAAAAATGTTCCTATTTCTCCACATCCTCTCTAGCACCTATTGTTTCCTGACTTTTTAATGATTGCCATTCTAACTGGTGTGAGATGGTATCTCATTGTGGTTTTGATTTGCATTTCTCTGATGGCCAGTGATGATGCGCATTTTTTCATGTGTCTGTTGGCTGCATAAATGTCTTCTTTTGAGAAGTGTCTGTTCATATCCTTTGCCCACTTTTTGATGGGGTTGTTTGATTTTTTTTTTTAATTTGTTTGAGTTCTTTGTAGATTCTGGATATTAGCCCTTTGTGAGATGGGTAGATTGTAAAAATTTTCTCCCATTCTGTAGGTTGCCTGTTCAGTCTGATGGTAATTTCTTTTGCTGTGCAGAAGCTCTTTAGTTTAATTAGATCCCATTCATCAATTTTGGCTTTTGTTGCCATTACTTCTGGTGTTTTAGTCATGAAGTCCTTGTCCTGAATGGTATTTAGTCATGAAGCCTATGTCCTGAATGGTATTGCCTAGGTTTTCTTCTAGGGTTTTTATGGTTTTAGGTCTAACATTTAAGTCTTTAATCCATCTTGAATTAATTTTTGTATAAGGTGTAAGGAAGGGATCCAGTTTCAGCTTCCTACATATGGCTAGCCAGTTTTCCCGGCACCATTTATTAAATAGGCAATCCTTTCCCCATTTCTTGTTTTTGTCAGGTTTTTCAAAGATCAGTGATCTTTGAGGCATCCTATTTTCTTGGAGTCATGTTTCATTCTTTTTTCCTTTGCCTTCTCTGACTGTGTGTTTTCAAATATCCTGTCTTCAAGCTCACTCATTTTTTCTTCTGCTTGATCAATTCTGCTGTTAGGAGACTCCGATGCAATCTTCAGTATACTAGTTGCATTTTTGAGCTTGACAATTTCTGCTTTTTAAAAATTATTTTAATCTCTTTGTTACATTTATCTGATAGGTTTCTGAATTCCTTCTCTGTGCTATCTTTAAAATTTGTTGAGCTCCCTCAAAACAGCTATTTCGAATTCTCTGAATAATCACATATATCTGTCACTCTGGGATTGGTCTTTGGTACCTTACTTAGTTTGTTTGGTGAGTTCATATTTTCCTTGATGCTTGGAGGTGTTCTTTGATGTCTAGGTCTTGAAGAGTTAGGTATTTATTGTAGTTTTCTTGGTCTGGGCTTGTTTGTACCTATCCTTCTAGGGAAGGCTTTTGGAGTATTCAAAGGGAATTGAGGCATCTAAGCCTCTAGATAAAGTTCTTCCCACTCTTCCCTCTCCTTTCTCCTTTACTCATGCAGAGTTAGTCTTTCCCCATGGCCACCACTGCCCCAGGGCCATGACAAGTACTGTCTGACTATTACTGATATTCGCTCAAGCCTAAAATGCTCTTCTGTCAGCTTGTAAATGCTGCTAGGCCTGGGTATCCCTCATCAGGGCAGTGACCTCCCCTCTGGCTCAGAGCAGGTCCAGAAATGCCGTTCAGGAGCCAAGGCACAGAATCAGGACCCCAGGATACTGCTAAGTGCTCTACTCCACTGTGGCCAAGCTGGTGCCTAAGCTGCAAGACAAAGTCCCCTTTACTCTTCTTTCTCCTTTCCTTAAGCAGGAGGATACTCTCTTCATGGTCACCACAGCTGGGGATGAGCTGAGTCACACTTGAAGCCACCATGGCCCTGGGTCTTACCCAAGGCCCACTGTGAGTGCGGCCTGGGTACTGCTAGTGTATATTCAAGGCCTGTGGATTCTTGAGTCAGCATGTAATGAATCCTGCTAGGAGTAGGTCTTTCCCCTCAAGGCAGCAGGTTCCCTTTTGGCCTAGGGTGTGTCTAGAATTGTCATGCTAGCTAGGACATGGAATGTGGGCCACAGAATTCTGCCCGGTGCCCTATTCTACTGTGGCTGAGCTGGTATCCAAGTTGCAAGACAAACCCTGTTTATTCTCCCCTGTCCTTTTTTCAAGCGGAGGAAAGAAATCTCTCCCATAGCTGTGAACTGTGCTTCTTGGGGTTGGGAAAAGGGTGATGCCAGTATTCCCATGACTGTTCTAGCTGGTGTCTCACTAGGTTTTGTGCACTGCAGGTCCACTGGCTCTAAGACCAGCGCAGCACCAGGATTTCCCCAGGAATTGCTATCCTGTGGCCTAAACTGCCTTCAAGTGTACGACCCCAGAGTGCTTTATGCTATGGTGGTGGAGCTTACTGGAACCCTTTTTGCACCACAAGGTTGCTTCTGGGGGAATGGGGAAGGGGTAGTTTCTGCAATCCAAGACTGTCTTTCCTACCATCTTCAGTGCCTCTTTTCTTGATATGATATTAAAACCAAGTACTGTGATTGCTTACCTAATTTTTAGTTCTTAATGAACGTGTTTTCTTTTTTTTTTTTTTTTTTTTGAGACGGAGTCTCGCTCTGTCGCCCAGGCTGGAGTGCAGTGGCGCGATCTCGGCTCACTGCAAGCTCCGCCTCCCAGGTTCACGCCATTCTCCTGCCTCAGCCTCCCACGTAGCTGGGACTACAGGTGCCCGCCACCACACCCGGCTAATTTTTTGTATTTTTTTTAGTAGAGACGGGGTTTCACTGTGTTAGCCAGGATGGTCTCGATCTCCTGACCTCGTGATCCGCCCGCCTCGGCCTTCCAAAGTGCTGGGATTACAGGCGTGAGCCACCGCGCCCGGCCGAAGGTGTTTTCTTGTGTGGATAGTTGTTCAATTTGATTTTCCTGAAAGTGGGACATTCACTGGAGGGTTCTCTTTTTATTGCTTTTTGTTGTTGTTTCTCAAGTCTCTTTAGGCTTCTGAATGAATTGAAATCTCTATTTCTTTTCTGCTTCTCAAAAGTAAGCTTTTCTCAGGCAAAACCCAGATTCTTGAACTCTTGCCTAGGGACCAGAATCAGAAAGTGTCCAGAGGGAAGAAGGCAATAGCCTGTCATGTCATCTCTTCACAGTTCTCTTGTCTCCTCTATTTCAGGTTGATTCTTCAGCTCTCCAAAGTCAATACGAACATACATTTGTGTATTTTCCATCTGAGTTATTCTCAAAAGGGTCATTGGTAAGCTACAAACAACTCCTTCATACCTAGAAATACAAGTCATGCTAATTATGTGTAAGTAAATAAAATAGTTTTCCTTGGCTGGTTAAATTTAACTGGGGCATTTTTGGGTTAACAACTGGTATGCACCACGTTTCTTCTCATATTGATTTATAAAGTTATAGATAAAAGAAAGTCATCCTGCTTTTTTTCTCATCATTTTTTTCTTTTTTTTTCCTAGAGCAATACACAGATTCAGGTCTATGCATTTGGATATTTTAGGAATTTTACTTTTGCTTCTCTACTGTTTTTTTTTTCCTGATCTGTTATTTTTAGATGAAATTGTCTAATTTTAAAGTTCTCTTATGTCCCCCATATCTATCTTTTACTTTCTTATCCTTTGCATATTTCCATTACTGTATTTTGAATTTTGAGAAGAATCCCTCAACCTTTTTTCTATGCCAGTAATATACGTCACTAAAAGGTGAGTTCTGTAGTTAGGATTTAATTTTGTTAACCCATTTTTTCTTTGGTATATGTGTCATACACACTCATACTTAAATATCAGCTCACCTTTTCTTATGCCCTTGATTATTTTTCATGAATATGAGTGTTGCCTGCATGTCAAGAATGTCAAAGAGATTTTGAACAATTTTCCTGTTTTTAGCTAAGAACCTTTTCCCAGTTAAGACTTTCTTTGAAACAATAGAAAACTATTTTCCATGCCTTTCAATAAGTTTTCAACAATGAATTATTAGGGTTTTATTTTTCTTTAACTATGTTGTAGAGAGAAAAGATTTATCTGACCAGGAGTTTGCCAATAGACAGGGCATTTGCCTTGCTTATTTTCCATTTTTAGGTTAGGTAAAAATCTTTATCACAGCTAGAATGAGAGTGTGAGGTGGTAGTTCAGGTTATACCCAATGTCCAGGACTTAGTGAGCATTCAGCTAGTGCAGGGTTGAAGTGGGTTGTTCCTTGACCACCAGACCTGACTCTTTTTATTAGTTCCTGATTTTTGACAAAGGGAATTTGTCAGTGATTGTTGCTGAATCAATACATTTGTAGGGGGACAGATGGGGAAGGAAGGTCCAGGGCTTCCTATTCTACCATGTTGCTTCTGTGATGATTCTTATATTTATTTCTGAAAATAAAGATAATGAAATGATTCAATGAATGTACCATTGTATACACATACACACATATATGTGTATACATATATATGTGTGGGTGTGTGAGAGTTAAATAATGAAGAAAAACATTAGCTATTAAAAAAGGATCATGAGTAAACCAACATTTCTCAATTTTGTAGCTGATTTAGCAATTTTTTTCAATTTTTCCATGTTATAATACATTTCTAAAGGTTTCTAAAAATAAAGACTTCCAGTATACAATTTTTGTGACTATATCCCCATTCAATGTTAAAAGTTTTCTTTTTTAATTTTGACTCTATGAACTCTATGAACATTTGATATCAATACAGTACTTGATTCTGTAACAAGTAAACATGACCAAGTTTCATTTCTCTCTTCCTTCCTCAAATGAGTGCTTGTGGCATAAATTAGTCTGCACATGGTTATGCATCATTGCTCACTGACATCTCTATGTGACATACAATTTTAAAAATCACCTTGAAACAAAACTCAAGCTGTGAGACACCAGATGGGAACTGGATTTTAAAATATATTCTGTGATTTCTTTTCAAACTTGGTTTACAGTTATTACATAAAACTATAGAAAAATGTTCAGATATTTAAATTTTTACAGGTCAGTCAGAGACAGAGAGAGGTGACGACTTTAAATAATCCAGTTATCAAATTGTAACAAAGATTTCTTATTGAATGATCTGTATTGCACATTGGTATTACATAAAATTAATATTCTCGGCCGGGCACGTTGGCTCAACCTGTAATCCCAGCACTTTGGGAGGCTGAGGTGGGTGGATCACGAGGTCAGGAGATCGAGACCATCCAGGCTAACATGGCGAAACCCCGTCTCTACTAAAAATACAAAAAATTAGCTGGGCGTGGTGGTGGGCACCTTTAGTTCCAGCTACCTGGGAGGCTGAGGCAGGAGAATGGTGTGAACCTGGGAGGCGCAGCTTGCAGTGAGCCGAGATCACGCCACTGCACTCCAGCCTGGGTGACAGAGCGAGACTCTGTCTCAAAAATAAAATAAAATAAAATAAAATGAAATAATATTCTGTGATTTTCTGTTAGTTACATTCTTGAATAGTCTACTTTTTATCATTTTAAATGTTTGTGATCCTTCTAGACTCTTACCACCAAAATTTAGAATGTATTGTATTAAAACAATATCTTCTATCTTCTATTTTGGAAATAAAATGTGTTCTTCAATTTTGATGCCAGTTTTGATGCTTAAGCTAGTCGTTTTATCACATAAACTCTGAGCTAAAAACCACTCCATTTGCAAATTTAAATCATAGGAATATTTTTAGGAATACAATCTGAAATTGGAACCTTGAATGTAAGTCTTATCAAGAAGTAATGACTACTGACCTCCTTCACCTATGTTCTTGCTGACAGATATAATACAAGTAAACTGATGCCAGACAAAGTCAATCATATTTTGGCCATATTAGCATCATTCCACTTTTTAAAAGGAAATAATTACTTTCCCTTTCTTTTCCTTATCCTGGCTTCATATATACCTACATTAAAACAAATCACTTAATTCTAAATGTGGTCATAGTCATAACAACAGTTGAAAGAAATAATGAAATTTTAATAGTCCCTTATCTAACCCAATCAATTTACGAAACATAATCTTCTTATAAATCAGTCATCAGGAATCTGAAAAGCACATGATTAGATGATCTAAAAGTATTTCTTAGCCATCTGGGAGTGTGCAGATTGGTAGAGCTACCACTGACATAATGATGAAAGAAACTCCTTTAAGATATTTTGATTTGAGAGGGCAGGCCAGTGGGGTGCAGTTCTGGATCAATTAGGAGAAAGAAGAAGAGAAGGGAGAATGAGAGAATATGCATGAAGACTAATCACAAGGACTAGGAACTAGACTGGGAGCTAAGATTGAGAACATAGTTTTAGATTTGAGCTGCTTATAATTTGAGGAACGGCATGGACCATTGAGGAGTCTATTCTTGGTACAAAGATCTTATCACTTTTAAAATATGGCATTGAGCCTAAATCATAGATTTGCTAGATTTTTCCCCCCAGAAACAGTAGCTAGACAAAGAGTAGTCACATTAAAATAATTAAGATAATAATTCTGATTCAGTTATTTCATTGATTCCTAATAGTCATTAAAACTGACAAAAAGACCGAGGGTAGCTCTAGCTGTTAAATAAGCCGTTTGATACACCCCCACACTGTGGAAACTAAGATTGTGAAGAAGTTAGTCAGGATTAATGACTAGGGGTTTAAACAAATCACTTATCTTAAAAATCCAATCAGAAAAAAAATGTTTAAAAGCAGGTAGAAAGAGATAGTATGGTAAGTGTGGTTGAGATCTGGAGTTTCATCCAGCTGGATTCAGATCATGTTTTTCTAGCATTATTTGCTGTGTGACCCAATTTAAACTACTTGGTCTGTGAAACTCAGCTTCCTCATATAAAATGAGCATAATAATATCAACTGTATGTTTATGAAGATTAAATGAGATAAAGCATGGTGCAGTACTTGGCACAGTGACTGGTACATATCAAATACATAATATATTTTAGTTATTGTCATTACTGTTAACGTAATCATTTTGATGTCTGGTTATAGGTGACAGCTCCCCGGTTTAGAGACATAAAGGGATCATGGTTCAGACTTAAACAAGAACAATACATTGAAACCCAGTCAATCAGCTTTGTCAGGAAATCTGCTGTAGCTAGAAAGGAAACAACAGTGGAGATTAAAATTGGAAACCAAGTGAGGCATGGCAAACCAATGATCCTCAAAAAGATAGGGGATCAGGGGTTCTCAACCTGACTTGGCCATGTTGAAGTCAGAGGGGGAGGTAAACGGAAATCTAGACAATTTTTTTGAATGCAATATAACTCATGGACATGAACACAAGGAGCAAAAAAAAAAAAAAAAAAAAAATTGGTAATGATGAAGTAACAATAGGACCAGGAATATACTGAAGTCATTACCCAAGTGTGACCTAGTACTCTTTAAGTGCCTATTGGCTATAATAACACTATTGATCAAAACCTTGTTACCAGCCATAGGTAATCACTAACTGTTGAGAAGTTCTGATATTGCAGGAATTTCAGGATGGGGGCCACGCAAATCATTATATTGTGGGTCAGAATTTTGGAAGGATTTTATAATAGGTTTATTTATCTTTGCTAAAAATCTCTGATACTGGCTTCAGCTTAGTCCAACAAGTGATCATGTCTTTTGAAATGCCTACCTATCACCTTACTGGCAATTTTCTTTTCTTTCTTTTTTTTTTTTTTCAAGTTTCTGTTAGCACAGGCAAGCTTTCTGTAGTTGTAGATTGGTTCATCTTTCTGTCTTCCTTCATAAAAACTTTTAAAGAAACGTCAAGAGAAAATAATTTCTAATATATGACTGAACTTTGCATTTAGTTTCAAATTTCTGAAACTACAAATGACACATGTGAGACAAGGAATAAACACTTTTTATAGATAAATCAAATGATGGATTTATGGATCTGGGAGTGGAAACTTAATAGAATAAATGGGGATTGGGAGATTACTAATATAAATGCTACCCATGTAAGCAAATGCAATAGTGAAATCATAGAGGGAAATGAGAAAATAGAGGTCAGATACTATGATTGTAAAAAAAAATTGGGGTATATTAAGTTTTTTCATTTTTTCTCCTGTTCATTGCTTTGCTATTCCTGTTTTTTTTCTGTTATAATAACTAAAATTATTACTAAAATGCAAAGGATTTACTAAAATGCAAAGGATTCACATGTTTATTTCTAGTTTTACCAAAGAAATGGTGAGGTAGAAACTCTGTTCTGTATCCAGTCTTTAAAAATTATCTACAAGAGATGGAATAGGAAGTGGTAGCGATGTAGTGAAAAAGCAGCCCAAATCATGTGTACATACAGTAGAAAATAGATGAATATGAACAAAATGAGTTGATTTCAAGAAAATTTCTAGGATTCTATTTCATTAATCTTTTCTTCTGCAAAAAAACAGATAAAATGAAAATGTATTATATAGTAGGCTATGTAGGTGACTGCTTGGCCAGATGGTATTCCAGGCTGACATGAAATGCTAACACTATAAAATATAAACATAGATCATGGTTTCAGAGTTAAGCGAAGACAATACATAGAGGCTCAATCTATTAGTCAGTTTATGTAAGAAAATATGGCTGCAGTTAGAAAGCCAAAAAAAAAAAAAAAGTAAATCTTTACATGCACAAAAAGGAGAAAATTTGATGTGAGAGCTTTACGTGCAGACAAATGCAGTACTGGCTGAGGATCGTGTAGGAAAAGATTAGTATATAAGATCTAATAGTGGGGAATTATGGTTTAAATGCCCAAAAGTAAGCAAAAGATATGGCTTTAAGCCTACTCAAAACGCAGCTCAAATTAAGAAATTTTCATAAATGGAGAACCTTCAAAGACTAATGAGCATATGAAAAGAAGAGAAGTTTTAAATCTTTGCTCACTGGTTCAGGTATATCTGAAAGACACTGCGAAGAGCCCATTAAAAGAGAACATTCATAGGACCCAACTTCGATTTCACAAGTTCTAGTTAGCTCTGTGCTTTAAAACCATTTTCCACGAGAAAGAGGGGTTAAACTTATGATGACATTTAATGTGT
Source organism: Gorilla gorilla gorilla (assembly GCF_029281585.2). Taxonomy (NCBI): domain Eukaryota; kingdom Metazoa; phylum Chordata; class Mammalia; order Primates; family Hominidae; genus Gorilla; species Gorilla gorilla. Next base: position 64,892,504 of record NC_073239.2, read on the forward strand.
CAATAATGATGGACATTTAACACATGGATAGTCTCATAATGACTTCAGAGATGCAAAGCACCAGATTAGTAAGGAGCTTATTCACCAAAACAAGCCAAAAAGTGGATGAACATCTTTGAAGAGTTGTTAACTATGTTCTACAAGCCTACAAATCTACCGTTCTTAGTAAGTAAAATCCTAAATGCTCCATGCTCAAATACTTTTGTCGAGAGGATATTTATTTTTATATCATCACATTGAACTGACACCAAGAATCGGTGTAACATGGGCTTGTTGAAGGCAGAGCTGCATGTTAAAGTGAATTTAACATTTGCTGTCTGCAGTTTTACCACTCTATAAAAGAAGATGCCCTAAACGCTGCAGGCACTAAGAGAATTATTAATGGATTAGGACACAGAAAATTAAAATACTCTATTGTGTCATGGGACAGAAAGAAATATGTCATTGTTTTTTGCAATAGCAATATCTGTTCATAAATAGTAATACTGTATAAGTGGTTTGTAAACAATTTACAATTATAGTATCTGTTATTTTAAAAAAAATGAACAGTACAATAAATCATCACTTAACCTCATCAGTAAGTTCTTGGAAACTGTGACTTTGAGCAAAACAATGTATAATGAAACGAATTTTACCATAGGCTTATTGATATAAACAGGAGTAAAAGTTCCTAAAGTAGATTTGTTGTCACAAAAACATAACCAAACTTCTAAACAGACTCAAAACACTTCTAATATTAAACATTGAAATAAATGTAAGCCATATTTACATTTAAGAAAGATTGATAAAAACAAGTAAAATAATTATTTACCTTATTTTTGGTGATTAGTGACAGTGGCGATGTCAGAAATTGTCAGGAGTTCCTCCTGTCACCATGCAATTGTGTCATTTATTGTCATGCATTTATATGATTATTGTAGACTTATTAAAAATTTGTATTTTACAATAATTTTTCATTTATTTTCTAACCCATATATTCCACTCAAGGGAGGTGGGTGGCCTGGGCACGGTGGCTCACGCCTGTAATCCCAGCACCTTGGGAGGCTGAGGCTGGCTGATCACGAGGTCAGGAGATGGAGACCATCCTGGCTAACAGGGTGAAACCCCGTCTCTACTAAAAATACAAAAACAACAACAACAACAACAAAAACAAAATAGCCGGGTGCGGTGGCAGGCGCCTGTAGTCCCAGCTACTCGGGTACTCGGGAAGCTGAGGCAGGAGAACGGCGTGAACCCGGGAGGCGGAGCTTGCAGTGAGCTGAGATCGCGCCACTGCACTCCAGCCTGGACAACAGAGAGAGACTCCATCTCAAAAAAAAAAAAAAAAAAAAAAAAAGAGGTGGGTGGCTGGAACCTCTCCTGGCAGTGCAGAGAACAAGGTAGGAACCAGCCCTGGACACGCATCATCCCACCACAGGGTTAAAACACTCATATGCCTACACTTTCTCAGACTGGGAAATTTAAACACTGGTTCACCAAACTTGCACATCTTTAGGATGCAGGAGGGGTCAACCTAAGATAATCAAAAGGATCAGAATCTGATTTAAAGAGAATTTGTTCAAGCACAGAGTATGAGGCTAGACCACCTGGAAACACCAATGCCAAAAGAATGGAGTCAGCATTCCAAAGTAGGCAGGTTAAGATTTTATCAACAGGCAGAGACAGAGGTGCTTTCAGCAGGATTACATTATTTGTATTATACAAGGCTGGCACATAATTATAGCAGTTGATGCGTTATAGGCAGCGTTTCCTTTTGGGAAGGGTACATTTAGCAGTTTATAAAGAGGATGTAATAATCATGGGTTTGCTGTCATCTGGTCTAAGCAAAGCAGGACAGAAAAAGGGGAAGTTAATCTATAATAAGCGTCGCTAATTAAGAAGGCAGGAGGTTTTTGTCCCTGACATTGTTTCATTCTCTCTAGTAATTGTAAAAGAAGAAAGCAAGTTAATCTATAATCTGAGAACAGAAGTTGTAATCATATGAAGCTCAGATTACAGTCCTATTTCTCTCCAGGCTTAAAATGTTTTTTGGAGTTCCAACAGCTTTTAAATTTTATTTCTTTTCACAAAGGAAACTGGTGTACCTAAAGAAAACCCAGGCAGACATGGGGAGAGCTACAAATTTCACACAGTCAGTGGCCCCAGCCAGAAATAGATTTCTTTCTAGGCGGTGTTACAACAAAATGACATTGAATGAAATGACATTATTTGAGGAACTACTGTATATTAAGACAAAAAATACATTTGGAAAAAGTGGCAATTAGAATTGCTAGAAAACGTAGATGTTAAAATGAATGTGCAGAATAGTAGACATTGTTTAAGGGAAAATTATTTAAAATACCTGAAACAGTGAAATGAGAAAATGAGTATACTCAAAAAAGATGAAGGTATATGGAAGACAATTAAAAGGGAAAACATGTCTGATTAGAAGAGCCTGATCCAGTAAGTCCAAGAGAAGAGTTTCCTCTAACTGTAGGTAAAATAGAAATTAGATAGAGGCCTGATGCCATGGCTCATGCCTGTAATCCTTGCACTTTAGGAAGCTGAAGAGGGATGATAGCTTGAGCCCAGGAATTCGAGATACAGCCTGTGCAACATAGCGAAACCCTGTCTCTAAAAAACTACAAAAATTAGCAAAGCATGGTGGCACACACCTGTAGTCCCAACTATTTGGGAGGCTGAGGTGGGAAGATCACTTGAGCCTGAGAGGCAGAGGCTGCAGTGAGCTGTGATTGTGCCACTGTACTCCAGCCTGGGTGACAAAGCAATATCCTGTCTCAAAAAAAAAAAAAATGAGATAGAAATACCTACAAAGATAGAGAGAGATAAAGAAGGGAGAGAAAGGTAAAGAAAGACAAATTGGGAAAGAGACTGAGAAAGAGAAAAAGGAGAAAATATAAGGAGCATTACGTATTGAAGTTAAAAAAATAGATGAGATAAATACTTTTCTACTAGTGTTTATAAATTATTATAAACGTTTCTAGAAAATGAACCAGGGAATTTATAGATCTATACTATTGAATGACATTTAATTATTAATGTGACATGAATCCCCCAAAATGTTTACAGGTAACGCTTCACAATATCTTTGGGGAATAAAAAGCTCTTTCATATAAATAATCTTTCAGAGATTAGAAGAAAATAAAAGCAACCCCAGGATGGACTATCTAACTCATGATATACGGGAAATTATAGTTCTAAAATGCATATATAAAATATTCTGGGTTAGATATGTTTTAGAATTTACCATTTGCTTTATTTTTAGAGTGGTGATGTCTATATATTTGCAAATTATGTAATATTCTCAATAATGTACAACAGTCTATTATAGTAATAGCAACCTGTTTATATAAATATTCATATTTCTATAACAAAATATATAACTACTTGCACTAAATTAGAAAAAGACTATTGTGACTATTGTCAAAGCAATCCAAATATGGCCTGAGAAGGACTCCGTACTTCTATATTTGAGTCCTTGTGAATGAACTGTAACCTAGCTTAATAGACAAAATTGAAAACTTGGCTGGGTGCAGTGCCTCATGCCTGTAATCCCAGCACTTTGGGAGGCCGAGGTGGGTGGATCATCTGAGTTCAGGAGTTCAAGACCAGCCTGTCCAACATGGTGAAATCCCATCTCTACTAAAAGTACAAAAAGCCTGAGAAGTAGAGGCTGGGTGTGGTGGTGGTGGATGCCTGTAATCCCAGCTACTCAGGAGGCTAAGGCAGGAGAATCGCTTGAACCCAGGAGGTGGAGGTTGCAGTGAGCCAAGATTGTGCTGTTTGCACTCCAGCCTTGGTGATGAGCGAAACTCTGCCTCAAAATAGATAAGTAAATAAATATTGAAAACTTAATAGTATGCACGGATGCATGGGTAACAATAGCTGAGTGTTGTCCATACTTCAGTGGCACACTTCCAACCACTCATAGACTGCTGAGCATTCAAGCTACATTCAAACAAGGCACATGCTTAGCTGTAACCAATCTCTGTTTCTGTACCTCACTTCCAATTCCTGTACATCACTTTACCTTTTTTGTCTGTAAACTTGTTCTGACCATGAGGCATCTGGAGACATTCATTGCTGAATTAAACTCCTTTAAATTAAATTCTGCTGAAGATTTTCTTTTATCAGATGATGTCAGGAGTGGGATCCAAAATGGAGCTTCTAGCAACCCCCAGGATCACTGAGTGAACACACAAAGTACCTGCAAGACCCATTTGTGTCCATTGATCTCTCAGAGCAGCTGGGATAGTGGGCGAGCTCCTTCTTGGATTTCGAAGCTCCACGGATTTGTTTTTTGAGCTCTCTGAGTTTCTTTGAGCAAATTTCTGATCCAAACTGGGTTTGGAGTCGAGAAAGAAACTAGACTGGGTCCAGGAATGGATTTGATCTGGGAATTAACCGGCTTAGATCCAGCTAGAGGCCTCCTACATCTGACTTGGTCAGAAAGGAACCGGTAGTAAGCAGTAATATTACAGGGGTTATAAAATTTGGCTTTTGAAAATTCAGAGGGAATTTTGTGTTCTACCCCTTTGTTTCATTTTTCTTGCACACTTAGATAAGAAAAATCATTGGACAAGTTAATCAAGAGAACCTAGCCAATATTTTAGGCAAATGGGATCCTTAATTTTGGGAAAACTGAGTTCCTTCTGGCTTATACTTTAGGCCTGGGAGGCAGCAAAGTCTTACAGAAACTGCAAAATCTTACTAAAGATAACTTAACAGTGGAACTTTCCGAATGAACAACAATGCATTGAAGTACGTTTAAAAGTGAGGGCTCTTGGTAAAGTCCCTTCTGGCTAAGAACAGTTTTGGCACAACAGGATGTCAACTGCTATTCTCTTTGGAATAATCTGCCTTGCACTCTTTGCTGACGGCTGTGGGTGACAAGATTAGGCACGTACAGGATCGTGGGACATGGGGAGCTTTTTCCTCCCTAAAAGGGGAAACTAGAGGTGATGAGACTGCTGGAAAAAATCCCTTTGCTACCAAGAAGCATCCACCTGAACTTTTCAGTGTCACTGCAATGGGTGGGTCTTTCTCTGGCCTCCCTGATCATTTTGCCTGCCCCACCTTGCCACAGGCAATGCTTTTCTCTTTCTCCTTTCCCTTTCTTATCTTTTCTATTACTCAGAGTGACTATCTTGCCCAGAGACCCCGTGTTGAAACTCCTAGTTGGAGGTTGGATTAAAGATGTCGGGGCCCATCTGAAGGCAAATTTGAGCCTTACCAGTTTGATATTGGGTGCTAAGCAGAGTGGCTAACGTTTATGTTTTATTACACGTATTTTGCTCTGGATAATTTTCCTTTATGATGCGTCTTGGCCCCCAGGGCAATGATGCCGCAAGCTGAGTCGCTAGGGCAGCTCAGAGAAAGGGAGCCCAGAAGACTGGCATGTGGGAAAAAGGTAAAAATTTCCAACCAGTCAGATTTTTGGCTTCTCTCTTTCTGTGCAAACAGTCGAATGAATGGTAAAAATCACTGTTTATCTCTTCTGTAAATTTTTTATTAATGAGAAAAAGAAATGTGAGGCTGGTCCTTAAACTGATGTGCTATGAATTTGTTTTTCTGTTTCGAGGGGTACCTTAGGATAAAACATGGGCTTAGGACCCCATAAGCTTGCACTCAAGACGGCCCAGCAAGCTGTTCAGTAACAAACTTTCCTGCAGGTCTCTGAAACAAGCCAAAAAACTAGATGGGGTCTCTATCTTGTTTTATGTTCTTGGGAGCTTGACCTTGTAACTACATGACAGTATTTTTGGTCTCCACCTTCCAGGGAACAGGAATTTTAGGGTTTATGTCATAGTTAGCTCTAAAAATTATCTTGAGTAGTTAAAAACCTTTACAGGCTCAAAATTAACTACTCTAGACTCCTTCAGGGAAGTGTGATAGAGACTGTCCTGTGCCATAGCTCAGTAGCTAGGTTCTTTCCCTTTCGCAATGGTGGTCTGGTGGGATTCCCTGCTTAGGAAGTAAGTCCTTTCTGGTTTCATATCCACCAGACCTGTTGTCTTTACTTCCACAGACTATCTTAAATTTTCCTTTCTCTGAGCACCTGGGAGGTTACCTTTGGTAAAATTCAAAAGCCAGAAATATTGGCCATTTGGCCTGGCTAAAATTGGGTAATAAGAAATTTTAAAAGGACTTTATTAAAGAGTGCTACGGTTAAAAGCAAGCTTAATTAAAACTGGATATTCAGGCTTGAACAGCCTGGACTCCATGGGAAAAACAAGAGGCACTAGAAACTCCTTTCCTGGCCCTGTTCTTCCAAGGACTCCACGATAAAGCAAATAACCAGGTGAGAAACTTAAAAACCGACAAATGAAAAATCTTTCAGCTACTGTAGTAATCTTCCATTTGTCTGTGTAATTATATATTGCTGTGCGTAATGTTTATACAAAAGAGCTCTAATTTATTGGCTTAAAAATAAGCACTTACATATTTTGAAAGCAAAATAAAAAGTGTTCATGCCTTTTAGTTCATGTGACTTAAGTAATCTTGGGGATAAAGGTAGTTTTAAGCAAGAGCAAACACTTTCAAAAGCTAGCAGAAGGCAAGAAATAACTAAGATCAGAGCAGAACTGAAGGAGATAGAGACACAAAAAAACCCTTCAAAAAATCAATGAATCCAGGAGCTGGTTTTTTGAAAAGATCAACAAAATTGATAGACCACTAGCAAGACTAATAAAGAAGAAAAGAAAGAAGAATCAAACAGACTCAGTAAAAAATGATAAAGGGGATATCACCACCGATCCCACAAAAATACAAACTACCATCAGAGAATACTATAAACACCTCCATGGATATAAACTAGAAAAATCTAGAAGAAATGGATAAATTCTTGGACACATACACCCTCCCAAGACTAAATCTGGAAGAAGTTGAATCCCTGAATAGACCAATAACAGGCTCTGAAATTGAGGAAATAATTAATAGCCTACCAACCAAAAACAGTCCAGGACCAGATGGATTCACAGCCGAATTCTACCAGAGGTACAAGGAGGAAATGGTACCATTCCTTCTGAAATTATTCCAATCAATGGAAAAAGAGGGAATCCTCCCTAACTCATTTTATGAGGCTGGCATCATCCTGATACCAAAGCCGGGCAGACACACAACAAAAAAAGAGAATTTTAGGCCAATATCCCTGATGAACATCGATGCAAAAATCCTCAATAAAATACTGGCAAACCAAATCCAGCAGCACATCAAAAAGCTTATCCACCATGATCAAGTGGGCTTCATCCCTGGGATGCAAGGCTGGTTCAACACACACAAATCAATAAATGTAATCCATCATATAAACAGAACCAAAGACAAAAACCACATGATTTTCTCAATAGATGCAGAAAAGGCCTTCAACAAAATTCAACAGCCCTTCATGCTAAACACTCTCAATAAATTAAGTATTGATGGGACGTATCTCAAAATAATAAGAGCTATTTATGACAAACCAATAGCCAATATCATACTGAATGGGCAAAAACTGGAAGCATTCCCTTTGAAATCTGGCACAAGACAGGGATGCCCTCTCTCACCACTCCTATTCAACATAGTGTTGGAAGTTCTGGCAAGGGCAATCAGGCAAGAGAAAGAAATAAAGGGTATTCAATTAGGAAAAGAGGAAGTCAAATTGTCCCTGTTTGCAGATGACATGATTGTCTATTTAGAAAACCCCATGGTCTCAGCCCCAAATCTCCTTAAGCTGATAAGCAACTTCAGCAAAGTCTCAGGATACAAAACCAATGTGCAAAAATCACAAGCATTCCTATACACCAATAACAGACAAACGGAGAGCCAAACCATGAGTGAACTCCCATTCACAATTGCTTCAAAGAGAATAAAATACCTAGGAATCCAACTTACAAGGGATGTGAAGGACCTCTTCAAGGAGAACTACAAACCACTGCTCAATAAAATAAAAGAGGATACAAACAAATGGAAGAACATTGCATGCTCATGGATAGGAAGAATCAATATCATGAAAATGGCCATACTGCCCAAGGTAATTTATAGATTCAATGGCATCCCTATCAAGCTACCAATGACTTTCTTCACAGAATTGGAAAAAACTACTTTAAAGTTCATATGGAACCAAAAAAAGAGCCCACATTGCCAAGACAGTCCTAAGCGAAAAGAACAAAGCTGGAGGCATCATGCTACCTGACTTCAAACTACACTACAAATCTACAGTAACCAAAACAGCATGGTACTGGTACCAAAACAGAGATATAGACAAATGGAACAGAACAGAGCCCTGAGAAATAATACCACACATCTACAACAATCTGATCTTTGATAAACCTGACAAAAACGAGAAATGGGGAAAGGATTCCCTATTTAATAAATGGTGCTGGGAAAACTGGCTAGCCATATGTAGAAAGCTGAAACTGGATACCTTCCTTACACCTTATACAAAAATTAATTCAAGATGGATTAAAGACTTAAATGTTAGACCTAAAACCATAAAAAACCCTAGAAGAAAACCTAGGCAATACCATTCAGGACATAGGCATGGGCAAGGACTTCATGTGTGAAACACCAAAAGTAATGGCAACAAAAGCCAAAATTGATGAATGGGATCTAATTAAACTAAAGAGCTTCTGCACAGCAAAAGAAACTACCATCAGACTGAACAGGCAACCTACAGAATGGGAGAAAATTTTTGCAATCTAGCCATCTGACAAAGGGCTAATATCCAGAATCTACAAAGAACTCAAACAAATTTATAAGAAAAAAACAAACTACCCCATCAACAAGTGGGTGAAGCATATGAACAGACACTTCTCAAAAGAAGACATTTATGCAGCCAACAGACACATGTATATTTGTTATTGCTATTTTACAGTTTACTCCTGCTTAATAAAAAGAGTTAACTATAAAAAAACAGCCAGCTGGGCACGGTGGCTCACTCCTGTAATCCCAGCACTTTCAGAGGCCGAGGTGGGTGGATCACCTGAGGTCAGGAGTTCGAGACCAGCCTGACCAAACCCCGTCTCTACTAAAAATACAGAAATTAGCCAGGCATGGTGGCCAGTGCCTGTAGTCCTAGCTACTCAGGTGGCTGAGGCAGGAGAATTGCTTGAACCCGGGAGGCGGAGGTTACAGTGAGCCGAGATCACGGCACTGCACTCCAGCCTGGGCAACATAGTAAGACTCCATCTCAAAACAAACAAACAAACAAAAAACAGAAAAAACCAGCCTTTGTCAGGTCTTTCAGGAGATATTTCAGAAGAAGATATTGATATTACAGGAGATGACAGCTCTCTCTATAAGTCCTATTGTCCCTAAAAACCATTCAGAGGGACAAAGGGACAAATTGTGAAGTCAGAAGACAAAGACGTTGATGATCCTGACCCTGTGTAAGCCTAGGCTAATGTGTGTGCTTATGTCTTAGTTTTTAACAAAAACGTTTAAAAAGTAAAATAAAATTAAAAATAGAAAAATGCCATAGAATTAGGACATAAAGAATGAAAATATCTTTCTATAGTCGTACAATGTATTTGTGTTTTAAGCTAAGTGTTTCTACAAGAGTCAAAAATTAAAATAAATAAAATGTTTATAAAGAAGTTACAGTAAGCTAAGGTTAATTCATTACTGAATAAAAAATTAAAAAAATTAATATAATCTAGGTGTCCAGTGTTTTCAAAGTCTACATAGTGTCTAGTAATGCCCCGGGCCTTTCCATTCACTTGCTACTCATTCACTGACTCACTAAGAGGAACTTCCATGCCTGCATACTCCATCTATGTTAAGTGCCCTCTTTTTATCTTTTATATCATATTTTTACTGTAACTTTTCTATACTGATATGTTCAGATACACAAACAGACACCATTGAGTTACAGTTGCCTACAGTGTTCAGTAAAGTAGCATGCAGTATAGGTTGGTAGCCTAGGAGCCAAGGGCTCTATCATAGAATCTATGTGTTTATTAAGCTATGTTATCTAGGGTTGTATCAGTACACTCTATGATGTTCACACAGTGACCAAATTGCCTAAGGAGGCATTTCTTAGAAGGTATCTCTGTTATTAAGTGATGCATGGCTGTATATTGAAATTTCTAGTTTTCAAAACTCTGATACTCCAGAATTTAATTTCAGATTTAATAGAACACTATTAAACATTTCAACACATTTTTGTGAAATTGATAAGCTGGTTCTAAAATTCTTAGAAAAATGCAAAGCACAAAGAATGCCAGTTTAGTATTTTTTTTAAAAAAAGTATTTACATGATCAGATATATGTGCTAAAGATATAGCTACGGTAGTAAAGACAGCATAGATTTTGTTTGAGGATATACATGGATTGATAGGATACAATAGAAAACTCAGAAACAGAGCCACACATATATAGACAATTAAAATACAACGAGATCTACTGCAGAACAGTGGGACAAAGTTATCATTTTAACAAAAAAGCTGATGTATTGGGTATTCATATGGAAAAAAATTAAATTATACCTCTACCTCACTTTAAAAAAATGGAAATTCTAGTCAGATCAAAGACTTAACTGTGACATCTAAAACTGATCATATTCTAGGATGTAATATAGAAAATGATCTTCAAAGAATCTGCAAAGAATGACTTCTAGAAGAGGAGGTAATTTATTATAGCCAATTTTGTCATTACATTTATTTACTAAACTAAAATTGGCTAAGAGGTAATTTATTAATAGCAAATTTTATCATTACATTTAAATAAATTACCTCTTAGCCAATAAATGATGATAATAAAAAGGTTAAATCTTAAAAGAAACTTCACATAAAGGAGAAGATTATTGTTACACATACGATAGAGGATGAATAGTACCTACAATATATAAGGAATCCACACCAGTCAATGAGAAAAAGGGAGGTAACTAGGACTAGCGTAAGTTCTTCACATGTGAAAAAATGCAAAAGGCCAATAAACACATGGAAATATTTTTCATACTATTGGTAATCAAAAAAAAATATTAAAAAGACAACATGTTGCTATTATTTATCCACCAGAATGGCCAAAATTTCCACATGATAGGTAACTACTGGCAAGATTGTAGGCACCTAGTATCTTCATATTCTGTTAATTAGAATGTAAATTGCTTCAATCATCTCAGAAAACAGTTTTACATTATTTAACACATTTTAAGACCCACAAGCTGTCTCATGTAGTGATTTTTCTCTTAAGTACATATGCAAATATTCTGTATATGTTCTTCCAGATATATGAACAAATTTTTTAGCGTATTCATTCAAAGCAAGAGTTTAAGCAAAGAAAATTAATAAGCAGCATAGACTAAACCATAGTTGAATTTCAGAAACTTAACATTTTTGAAGAAAAAAAGCCCAAAAGAATTCATGATTATATTAATCTAAAAGAATTCATGATTACAACTAGAGGAAATTAACTCTAGAATACAGAAGATGTGCGTAATCTGATATACTTATTGATTTTTTATTATAATGGTAATCTCGTTCTACAACAACCAGGACAGGAATCTAAGTTTATTGATGGCTTAACTGACTATGCTACAGAAAACTAAAAGACATTTAGCTCTCTTAACCTGTTAAAACCATAGCATAGATCAGAGAAGCAGAGTCAGAACTAGTAGAAATAATTTATGCTACTTATCATTCACTGTTAATGGTCAAAATACATAGACAAGGTATATATTTTAAAATTTCAGTTAAAGAAAAACAAATAAAGTGATTTCTTTAAATTTGTAGGAAATCATTCTATTTACTGAGAAAAAGATGTTAATAGTTATTTGATGGCATCCAAATGATGACAAGATGAACACAACATAAAAAATTATGTTAAAACAAAACCTTAAATTTTCGGAAAATAGCTCAAAGAATTAATTTCAACAAAATTCTGCTATTGGGAATTGTACATGCATTGGGAGTTGTACATACTTTAGCAAAACATCTTCCTTTACATTAAAGAATGTAATCCGTTCCTAATTACTTTTTCTTATTTATTCTTTGCCTTACTGTTCTTTTCTCAATATATTCGTTTCACAATGTTATAATATTTTCCAATCTTGGAGTAAAGCCAACAATAAATAACCTGTCAGAATCAATTTCAATGTTGTATAATATATGGGCTATTTACAAAGACAGCACACCTGGTTTTTGTGCATCCATAGTTTTATTCCATGGAAACAATAGACAATTATGAGGAAATAGGAAAGGAGTACTTGTTTTTAATTTTAACTATTGACAATCAGGTTTGATTGAAGAATAGGAGCCAAATATTTTCAAATACCAGGTATCTCTATTTATGTATTTATTTATTTATTTATTTATTTTTAAACTTAAAAAATTATTTTAGGCTTAGGGGTACATGTGCAGGTTTGTTATATAGGTAAATTGCATGTCCTTGGGGATTGGTGTACAGATTATTCAGTTACACAGGTAATAAGCATAGTACCCAATAGGCAGTTTTTGATCCTCACCCTCCTCTCTCTCTCCATCCTCAACTAGACCACGGTGTCTGTTACTTCCTTCTTTATGTCCACATGTACTTAATGTTTAGCTCCCATTTATAATAAAATGTTTTATTTTCTTATTCCTATTTTTCTTTAATATATAGAAAAGGGCTAAAGTAACAAACCGTTTGACAATGAAGGTGTAATGCCTCCTTTAATTGTTCTAGAAGCCTAAAGCTAAAATGCTTTTCTTTGTCATTCATATGTACTTAATAGATAACTTCCATTTTTTTCTTTCTTTGCTTTCTTCCTTCCCTCTCTCTCCCAGCCCCACCAAATTGTCTCTCAAATAATGTATAGCGTTTTATTTTATGTTTATGTAAACTTGGAATGCACTTTCAGTTAATCTAAACATGAGCAGAAATTCACCACTAGATCTTAACTGTTTTATAACTTGAATATAAAAACATTTAAAAATGATGTCTCTTTTCTGTATGAAATAGTCAACTGTAATTTTGGCCCCTACAACTCATGTCTTCCTGTGGGCAAATGTTGTTTCTTTCTTTAAGAAAGCGTATAGGACTATTGTATTATTTTGTCAACAGGCTGGAAAACTAAGTCTGTGTCTTTCATGTAATTATTTTTTCAAATAATGGTTAAATTTGTCATGGTGAGTATGAAAATTCGTGTCTATATTTTGAAATTTTTTATAGCATTTGACCTATACAAATTTCATTTCTATTTTTATTGCAATTATTTTAGCCATTTAAAAAATTCTACTTTTTAGGCTGGGCACGGTAGCTCACTGTAATCCCAGCACTTTGGGAGGCTGAGGTAGGTGGATTGACTGAGGTCAGGAGTCTGAGACCAGCCTGGCCAACATGGTGAAACCCTGTCTCTACTAAAAACACAAAAATTAGCTGGGCATGGTGGCAGGTGTCTGTAATCCCAGCTACTCAGGAGGCTGAGGTAGGAGAATCGCTTGAACCCCAGAAGCAGAGGTTGCAATGAGCCAAGATCACGCCACTGCACTCCAGCCTGGACGACAAGAGTGAAACTCTAGAAAAAAAAAAAGAATAACTCTGCTTTTTAAAACAAAGAATTTTACTGTTAGCTCGATGACCTGTTTGATAATTTCATGTAAACTTCAGTGTTTTTTCCTATATATGTACACCGGAGAGTTCTCATACTTTTTCTCTTATGCATTTCCTACAGTAGAATGGAAAAATCCTAGATTCTACTTAAATGTGAATTTACTAAGGTAGATAATAGGAATTAAGAAAAAACACACAAAGACAATTTTCGTAAACTACTACAAGATGATCTGTGTGCATCTATTTGTGTATTTTCATAAATTATTTCATTTCCCAGCATAGTTGACTTTGGCATTAGGCCAAGCTACATATAGTTGTATGCAAAATAACTCAAGAAAGGAGAACATTCTGGTTACCAAGTAAGTCTCTGTAGGAGCTAAGAAACTTGGCCCCCTAAATGTTTGCTGAAAAATCACTGACATAAGGCAGATGGATTGCTAGAAGAAAAGACATACAAATTTATTTAACGTGTATACACAGGAGAATTCAGAATGAAGACCCAAAGACACAGGGGAAATTTGCCCATTTTTGTGCTTAGGTTCAACAAAGTATGGACAGTTATGTAGAAATGTGATTACACAAAAAGGGTATGATCTCATGCTAACAGGCTGAGTGGAAAAACCCAGCAATGCCTGCCTAGACTCTTCTTGGCCTCTCTGAACATGCATTCTTTCTTTCCGGGTGCGGATAGGACCCTCTCTGGAATGGGGGTCTTATGACCCACAGTCAAACAAGTTAAGTAAGATTTCTTTATGGCCAGTTTTTACATAGAACATTTTTAGGTTTTATGGCCGGCTTTCTGGAAAAGGGGTTCTGATTTCTACGGCCTGTCTTGGCGAAGAGGGGTTCTAGGTTTAATGGCTATCCTCGGGACAGAATGACTCAGAAAGACAAGAGGGCAGGAGAAGGTCAGAGAAAAAAAAAAAAAGAAAAAACAACTTTTGTTTTTGAGGATGCTGCTGAGGCCTTCATTTTGGGGTGTTGTTTGCTGAGCCCCAACATTCCCATATAGCAGAGTATGACACATTGTCTCAAACACAGGGGAGCTGCCGACATTCTTCAGTTCCTGTCTCTCAGGCTATTAGTAACTCTGAAATATACACTCATTAATTATTGAAAAAACATTGTAACAGGAAAATATTACTTTAATATGTATATAATCCGGACTTATTTTTCTGATATTTCTTTCCTATGGATTTCTTCAAAATTCTAAAAAGAAACAATATGTTACATTTGCATAACGTAATATTCAAAGAATCTAAACTAATTCTGGTACAGTGGTCCAAATCCCAGATTGTAGTTTTTCTTAATGCCTATTACAGGTTTGAATATTAATGACTTCTCAAACTAAGGAACTGTACATTTCCATCTGCCCTGAGCTCCAGGAACTCCGAATGAAATTCTCAGTTCCTGACAAATATGACAAAGAGGTTCGTCTGAGCTGCTCATATGTTCATATTTAATATGTTTTTTTTTATGTTAGCCATCAAAATGGCTGTTTTCTAAAAGGAGTGTCAGTGTAAGCTACTGAAATGAATAAAACTGTCTCTAGTGCAATGCTGTTATGGTGCTGTTATGTAAAATCTTGAAGTTACATACACGAAATGAACAAACAAGAACCAGAGGAGGTGCATTTTAAAATGCTATTTTTAGGCAAGAATATACAGATCAGTATGGCTGCAGCATTTGTTATTTTTTATAGGGTCCCTTTTCATACATTGGTGACTACTGTTTGAAGGAATGCTGTGAGGGCTGTAAATTGGGCTAGTCACTTCCACACCTTATCTAGATTATGTACACAAGTGTAGAAGGATCCGTTCTTACAATTCTTTTGTTAACAATGCTAATAGCATCAGTCTTTAATTTATTAAAAGAATAGCCTCTTTAACATTATTTGAAGTTAGTATTTTACATCTCCCATCACATTTGGACATTTCAATTTGCATAGATTTGAGGAATTGCTTAATTTGGAGAAATTAAGCTATCACTTTTAGCTTTCATCTCACATAAATCACTTTTATGGCTACATGTTGAATAGGACAAATGCAATAAATGCTTGGAGAAAAAACAGAAGTAACTTATTTCTGTTCTTGTAAGTTGCTGTTTAACAAGATATCAGTAATGGAGACAGGTATTTTAAGAACAAAAAGATGACTTTCAGTTATTTCTAAAGTACTTATACATATATGTGTATAAAATAAAAAAATAAAGTTTACATTTAAACAGAAAGGCATAAATATAGTTAAGATTGTTATAGGAAATTAGGTGGATTTGTAATGTTTTAAAGGAATGATGAAAAGAGTAACAATGTTAGCTATAATTTATTGAACATTTACTATTTAATAGATGCCAAGAGCTGTGTTAGGTGCTTGATGTGAATTATTCCTAATATTAACAGGAATCATGTGAGATGGATGGGTTTAGCTCCATTTTATGATTATGGAAATTTAAATTCAGTAAATGTAAGTGATTTATCTAAGGATCATAGCAAAGCTGATTTCAAACTCAAGTCAACTTTGTCAAAAGCTAATGTTTTTACCATTGTGTGATCTCAGAAGATGACTTTTAGATGAAATTTAACAGAATAACTGCTCTTTTATCTACCTTCTTCCCATAATCTCCCCATCCACATCAACTCAGGAAAAGGAATACTGAAACCAAGATTAATCAAATCTTTCTAACAAGAGTACTTCGGGGTTTAGTCAGAAACATGCTCAGAGTTTTCAGGGCAACATTTCTGGACATTGCTTTTCCAGAAGGTGTTCTAAACACCTAAAGCTTACTGGTTTATGAAGTTTATCCTTACTGAGACCTCTTTCCAGGAAAATTAAAAGTGCCAGTTAGTGGGGTAAAGCAAAGAAGGTGATGGTGGTGGTAATGTAGCTCTCAGAGGGTTCTATTTGGGTTTACATAATATTATCTTATGTAGGAACCTATATATAGGCTGCTATTTTGATTCAAACAAAACCAAGACAAGAAAAGTAGTGCCTTTTTAACTTACCATCTTATATTTGTTAGTCTTACGAAGCCAATCATGATTTTAAGAGCTGTCAGATGCCAAGATAAGTAGCAAAAGGAAATTACGTGTGTGCCTTCAATTGCTTCTTATTTTTCAGAAGAGTAGTCTGCAGCTACCTTTTCCCTCCATAAGTTCTGACTCCAGTCCTATTTCAAAACAAAGTTACATATTAGCAACCTCTTTAGCCTTAAGATTCTTATTTTCAAAATTTCCCACTGTTTTTCCTTTTATCTCTTGATGAATAAAACACGAGAAACACAACATGAAATGGTGAGTAGATTTTGTGCATAGTGACAAGAATTTGCAAAAACAGAAGTTCTTCCTTTAATCTAATTTTTTATCAATTTATTTACTTCATTCTTATTTAGTGTCTGGTGAAATTTTAGAGATGTAAAATGTAGTGAATATGTATTTTATATGAATATATTCTGATTAAACCTGAACAAACTATGACCTTGTTTTTTAATCAGCTGAATGACGTGATTAGAGAATATGAACCAGTGTCAAAATGCTCACCAACAAATCAGTCACTCCCTTGCCGAACCAATTGTAAATGGACCTCGATCACCATTACAAATACCTGTTTCTTGTTTTAGTGCCATGAGTAAGACATTAGCAAGTCAGTCTAAGTTTCTAATAGCCACAAACATGGCTCCTTTGAGTCACATGTGTCTGTTCACTTTGTTTTCTGCTGACACTGTGGCTGCTGACAACACTCCTGTCATTTCTCTCTCACCAATTTCACAACCCAGGCAGCTGACAAGATCAGTGTGGATTCCTGAGAAGTCCCCAGTTGTGTTTCTCAATAAAATTTTGGAGCTAAAAGCTTATGGAACCCCATGAAGGGAAATGGGACCCAAGGCTTCTGTATAGTACAAGTGAAAAAAACAATTCCTTTCAAAAAATAATCCCATGGCTTTCACAAATTCTCAGCTCCTCACTCCTCTCCCATGTTGGTGAGACCTAGTCATCTGGTTGCTTCATTATTTATTGAAAGCACCTTGGGGAGCAATGTGTTGTTTGCCATGGTGTTGTTCAATAGATAATGAATTAATGAACAGAGGAGCAAAGAGATTTGTGCAACAGAAGGGAAGCAAAAGAGATTTGTGCAACAGAAGGGAAGCAAAAGAGATTTGTGCCTCAGGAGGGAAGCAAAAGAGACTAGAAGAAAAGAACAAAGAGGAAAAGTTCCTAACGAATGTAAAAAGAAGTGCTTTTTCTCCCCATACCTTGCTTTTTTCTGTCACATAACAAAACTATTAAAACAAAATAATATATAACAATCCTAATATCAAAGAGGGCAGGTGGATAAGGATGAATTGTCATCTTTTGTGTCTTTATAGTGATTTAATAAACACATTGAAAAAATACAAAATGTTTTAATTCAATCAACTAAAATTATTTAGTAAAAATAAATAGCTCAAGAACATTTAGTCACCTATGTGAAAGCCAATATAGTTTCTCTATGGTAAACAGAGAAGACTAATCCACAGACTTGGTGGCATTAAAAAACTTTTTTTTAAAATTTTTAATTCAACAATGGACTCCTTATGAGATATTGTTGTTCCTCTAATGTGAAGATGTTTCCCTTGATCCACCGTTTTCTTCCAGAAGCTCAGAAATATTAACACTGCTGGATATTCTCTTTCATAAATCTTTCTTGTGGCTTCTTTGGACATGAACAGATCTACAGAACTGTTGCTAAATGATCATTTTTTATCATGTCTATTGTGGTTTAATAGATAAAACTTATTCATATAGTGTCCAAAACCAATCAACCTCTAGTGAAAAGTGTCATATCAAATTTCTTATGTAACTGTTATAATTAATATGAGAATACCTGTTTAAAAATCAAATATTCAGTAAAAATTTACTAAATAAAATCCCATTCCAAATATTTCTTACTATGAAGCTGAACATAAGAATGATACTCTCTGATGCTACACTTTTCTTCTCCAGAAAATAAAGAGTTGTTTCTCTCCACCAAATAGTTTGAAAGGGTTTAGCAATAAGAGAGCAAGTAGAAAACATGCTTGCTTATGTATTTACATGACAGGTCAGTGTGCATTTGCATAAAACTGAAGATAATGTTACACATACACATACATATACACACACAGGGGAAGGAGTTAGGAAACCTGCTTTTTAGAGCCATCTAAGAGTTAGGGTGGAAGAAGTTTAAGGATGACTTCCAAAGCGTATGAAATATTAATAAAAGTAAAATTGTTTAAACATTTGAAAGTGTGCAATTGAAATGAGGAGGTGTGCAAAGAAGAGATTATGAACCTATGAGACAAATCAAGACCATTATGAAAAAGTAAGGCATGAAGACAGTGTCTGAAGGGTCAGTGTCATTGTTCTTGTATATAAAAATTTATAGGTGGTATTAATTAAAGAGAGTTAACTTACATGAAACTCTTTAACAATCAACTTAAGCACATAAAATAAATATAATCACACTATTATACTTTTATTGTTATTCATTATTTTAAAATATTTTTAATCTTTTTTAGTTTTAATTTTTTGTGATCTTTTAGTCCATTTTCTTTCATTTTTAATTCTAGTTCTTCAGTGGTGTTAGTATTTTATTTTCATTATTTCCATTAGAAGTCCTTGTTAATTATTTTTCTTTTATACTTTTTTTCTTTTTTTGGTATTGTTATTACTTTTAGCTTTTAATTCTTGTTCATTGGTTTTTTAATCTTATTTTACAGTATTTATTTTCAATATAAATCTTTAAAAATATAAATATAGAACGTAATAATGTTTCTTATTAAAATTTACACAAATCTTATCTGCAGAGATTTAGAAGCAATTGATTTAAGGATGGTTAACAATAAGCTCACTTTCTCCACCTGATCTCTGAAACTCTATGTCCAGGGCCCTTCAATTAATCACCTTTGCAAGCAAACAAATAAATATTTCCATGGATTTTATAGAAAACTTGCTAGTTACTTCAAGCCCTTTCCAGAAGATTCATAATACACTCAACATATAGTCCACTTGAATGGCCAAAGTGTTGAGTCTTGACATGTACAATTCAAAATCTTTATTCGTAACTCTGTGCTTTGAAATCTATCTGATATAAAGGCCCCAAATTTTGCACAAGCTGTGCTCAGGGTCTCCTTTCATTATAAGGCATTTTTAGAATCCAAAGGTGAGACAGCTGTTCTTTCCAGATGATTCCCATAATTACTGAGCTCATTAGAATTCTACAACTAATGTAGAACGCATTTCCACTTTTCCGTGCCTTCAAGCCTAAAAATCATAACAGAAATCTCAAAATAATGGCTAATAGCAGAATCCAGGCTTCTTCTCTTGCTCCTGGAGGAAACAGGAAGGTGTCCTAATGTTTCATAACCATTCCAATGATATTTTCCTGCCAGCCTTTAATTGTGAAATTCCGCATAGCCACACTCTGGCTGGGGGTCTGGCTTTTCAGACATTTCCTATCCAATTCCTTTTACCATTTTCAGTGTGATCTTGGGCAAGGCAAGTGAGAGCACTGATACATTGTCTTGCTTATACAGTACATGACTTTAATTCAGTTTCCTTTCATGCCGAATGTAAAATTCTGCCTTAGTATTTATGAGATGTCTTTAGTGATATGACATAACTTACAGTTTGCACGAGTCATTCTATTTAAAATAAAAATTCCTCTGAAACTTCCAAGTGCTTTTTTTTTGTGTTTTGATAAGTATTTATTTTCAGAACTTGGAAGGACATGGTATAATTTTAGTCATTTATTATAAGATATATACAATCAGAATAAAAATAGAAAGAAAAAGCAACATAAGATTTTAAGATCTTTACAATGAGACTAAAAAATAGAAAATACAGATAAGAAAAAACTTAAAAATGCACACACCAAATACTACATAGAAACAAGTGGCATATACCATTTCAGATTATTTATCCTGTCCATAAAAACATTACTCTAGATACATCAGTTCATTATTTAAAATGTTTCATTAATGATATGTTTCACATGTGCTATAGAGGGCTAAGGGTCTTATATTGGGGTTTTTTTCTTTTTCTTTGTCCTGAGTTTTCTGCAGGTCATGTTGGTGTGGCTGTTTTTAATATAAATGCTTGAATTCTAACTATTGGATACTTAAATTCTCTTAAGAAAATGTATAGTATTTCTTCTATTACTAAAATATATTTCATTATTTTTAGCATGCATACAATAAATACTTGTTTATAACTCATGTTACACAAATTCTTATAATGAGGGAAATACCTATACATTATGATTTATTTCAAACATTAACATGATATGCAACTAGCCTTGGTTAATTCTTCTATAGATATTCGTGGGTTTTTGGAAGGGAACCAGTAATTCTACATTTTTGATGACTATTAAACACTCCTCTGGTATTAAAATCACAAATGTTAGATTTGGCCTATTTTTCTGAAATAGATTGAGTCTACTTCCAACATTAAACATCTTGGGGATTTAACGTTTAAATCTGTATTGCTATTTCTCCCCACAAAATTTAGGGTTCTAACAATACTAGACACATTGGATTATAAGCTGTGACTACCACATTACAGCTGGTATGGGCACTTCGGTTCACCACAGCGCACTACTCCCTATTGAAGATACAGACTACTGCCCCTCCCTATTAAAGATATCTTACTCAGTGGTTTTTTTTTTTTGTTTTTCTTTCTTCTTTTGTTTTTTAGAGACAGAACCATGTCACCCAGGCTGCAGTGCAGTGACACGATCATAGGTCACTGCAGCCTTAAACTCCTGAGCTCAAGTGATCCTCCTGCCTCAGTCTCCCAAGTAACTGAGACTACAGGCATGCATCACCACACCAGGCTGATTTTTTAAAATTTTATTTTTTGGTACAGACAGGGTCTTGCTATGTTGCCCACACTGGTCTCAACTCCCAGCCTTAAGCAATCTTCTCACCTTGTTCAACCAAAGTGCTAGGATTACTGGAATGAGCCCCCGTGCCTGGCAAACACCATGCTTTATGATAACCACTTGGCCCCTGTGTGCATTTCAAGTGGGGATCCCAGCTTTATTGCTTTTTCCTGTCTTTCTTGTGAGACAATCACTTTGATCCCCTGAGGTTACTACATTTTGTCATACCTGGTTAAACAGGCTGCTTAACTGCTTAATGTAACATGCTCATTATACCAAGGCTGTAAATACATTTATAACAAATGTGATTTTCTTTGTAAAGGCACAGGAGTATCCTTTATTTTCCAATTAGAAGCACTAATGACTTATGATTGTGATTATCGTGGAATGTATCCCTGAAATATAGTAGAACGTTGATTATATTAAATTATACTCCTCTTGTGGTAGTAAAATAGTAAAAGCCTAGCTTGGGCTCATGCTCACAAATGTTCCATCAAAGGCAAAAAGCAAAGGCAGACCTCAGGGATCACTATTACACTGCTTAACTTTGGAGATGGTTTTGTGATAACAAACAGCAGGGGCTAATGAGAAATGGCAGCTTTCCACTTTCATGAGGATCAGCCTGGCCATCAGGGCCCAAAGACTGCTAAAATAAAGCCAGGAAGTGAAAAGGTTTGAAATCCTTCCAGGAAAAGTCCAGGGGAATTAATAATTCAGGAAAAGCTAGAATTAGAAAAATTTAATTTGTAGAAAGGAGAATTTTGTGAAATCTTGTAAGAAATAGAATAGGCAAAATGTTGAATGGTGTAATTAGTGGTGACTTTTGAGTAGGAAAATGTGGGTTTAGGTCCTTATGCGTTTGATATTTAGCTGTTTAGATATTTATTTGTTTAGATATTTGATAGTTATTAGACTGGCAAAATTTGTTATCTTCTCTAACTTGTTTCCTCATCTCTATGTGGCAACTATACCTGCTTAGCGAAAAAATTTTAAGATACTTACACATATTTATGTGTGTATGTGTATTTTTATATATGTACATACATATAGTAGGCATATAATTAATCGATATCAGGCATTGTTGCTACTATGTCTATTATATTTATCCCTACTACTCCTATTACTGTGTGCTGTGTTCTTCCACCTATCAGTCTCTATAACGTTGAGCAAAAGTTGTGAAGTGGGATAAACTTTTCCATGTGCTATACGGAGACAACTTTTCACAATCTAAAATTGATGATCCATATGTTTTATTTCATTAATTATTTAATTGTATTTAATTACAACTTCTAGAAGAGTCTATTTTAAAAAATCAAAAACAAAACTGGATGCCCTCTTCTAATTCCTGATGAGATTTTAGGAATTTGGTACCAATATTCATATTAGACTTGCTCCCCCATTCAGCACCCGACTGTGTGAACTCTTTTCCAGTATTCCAGTATCAACAAAAATAATCCCAATTACTTGTAAATCCAACAAGATATTTGCTAGAAAAAAAGAGGAATGCTATGTATGAAAAACAAACAAACAAACAAACATACAAAAAAAGACCTCTGTTGCTATTGACTTGAAAGGATCTCAGGTACTCTTCTCCCTGCACAGCTTCCTTGAAATTCAGAATTCCGTATCTTCACCCTTGAGCTCAGAGAAGAAAGGGAATCTACAAGCTGGATTTGGTTCATGAGGTCCCATGCAAATCTGTAGCCCTTGACCAGGGACTTTCTTTTTTTTCTCTTTTTGATCAGACTTAGAAACATAGCTTTCAAATGGTCCTTGTCATTTATTCATTGGTCATTTCAATCAGAGAAGGAAAGGAATATTAGTTGGATTCTAAACCGCAGAAAAATTTTAGAAATTTTGTTTTCTTTTTACTAGAGGTGATATCAAATGTAGGAATGAGGACTGACTTAAATTTGGATTAATGTAAATATTTGGTATTATCAGCTGAATTTATTTACTTTACCTGTAAGAAATCATACGTTTTTATTTTCAAGATTGTGATTAGAGGCTTTTAGCATGCCTCAGCCACTTGAGAATAGAAAATAGTACATAAAGAACAACTCTGTGAGCTTTATTTATTTTATTTTATTTATTTTTATTTCACTTTAAGTTCTGGGATACATGAGCAGAACGTGCAGGTTTGTTACGTAGGTATACATGTGTCATGGTGGTTTGCTGCACCTATAAACCCATCATCTAGGTTTTAAGCCCCACGTGCATTAGGTATTTGTCTTAATGCTCTCCATGCCCTTGCCCCGAAACCCCCGACAGGCCCCAGTGTGGGTTGTTCCCCTCCCTGTGTCCATGCGTTCTCATAGTTCAACTCCCACTTCTGAGTGAGAACAAGCAGCGTTTGGATTTCTGTTCTGTGTTAGTTTGCTGAGAATGATGGCTTCCAGCTTTATCCATGTTCTTGTAGAGGATATGATTTCACTCCTTTTTATAGCTGCATAGCATTCCATGGTGTATATGTGCCACGTTGTCTTTATCCAGTCTATCATTGGTGGGCATTTGGGTTGGTTCCATGTCTTTGCTATTGTAAATAGTACTACAATAAACATACGTGTGCATATGTCTTTATAGTAGAATGAATTATAATCCTTTGGGTATATACTCAGTAATGGGATTGATGGGTTAAACGGTATTTCTGGTTCTAGGTCCTCAAGGAATTGCCACACTGTCTTTTACAATGGTTGAACTAATTTGCATTCCCACCAACAGTGTAAAACTCTTTCTATTTCTCCACAGCCTTGCAAGCATCTGTTTTTTCTTGACTTTTTAATCATCGCCATTCTGACTGGCCTGAGATGGTATCTCCTTGTAGTTTTGATTTGCATTTCTCTAATAATCAGGGATGATGAGCTTTTATTTGTATGTTTGCTGGCCGCATACGTGTCTTCTTTTGAGAAGTGTGTGTTCACATCCGTTGCCTACTTTTGATTGGGTTGTTTATTTTTTCTTGTACATTTATTTAAGTTCCTTGTGATTCTGGATATTAGATCTTTGTCAGATGAGTAGATTGCAAAAATATTCTCCCGTTCTGTAAGTTGCCTGTTCACTCTGATGATAGTTTCTTTTGCTGTGCAGAAGCTCTTTAGTTTAATTAGATCCCATTTGCCAATTTTGGTTTTTGATGCAATTGCTTTGGTGTTTTAGTCATAAAGTCTTTGCCCATGCCTATGTCCTGAATGGTATTGCCTAGGTTTTCTTCTAGGGTTTTTATGGTTTCGGGTTTTACATTGAAGTTTTTAACCCATCTTGAGTTAATTATTGTATAAGGTGTAAGAAGGGGATCCAGTTTCAATTTTCTGCATATGGCTAGCCAGTTTTCCCAGCACCACTTATTAAATAGGGATTCCTTTCCCCATTGCTTGTTTTTGTCAGGTTTGTCAAAGATCAGATGGTTGTAGATGTGTGGTGTTATTTCTGAGGTCTCTGTTCTGTTCCATTGGTCTATATGTCTGTTTTGGAACCAGTGCCACGTTGTTTTGGTTACTGTAGCCTTGTAGTATAGTTTGAAGACAGGTAGCATAATGCCTCCAGCTTTGTTCTTTTTGCTTGGGATTGTCTTTGCTGTATGGGCTCTTTTTTGTTGCATATGAAATTTAAACTAGTTTTTTTCTAATTCTGTGTAGAATGTCAATGGTAGTTTGATGGGAATAGCATTGAATCTATAAATTACTTTGGGCATTGAGGCCATTCTCACGATATTGATTCTTCCTATCCATGAGCATGGAATGCTTTTTCATTTGTTTGTGTCCTGTCTTATTTCCTTGAGCAGTGGTTTGTAGTTCTCCTTGAAGAGGTCCTTCATGTCCCTTGTAAACTGTATTCCTAGGTATTTTATGCTCTTTGAAGCAATTGTGAATGGGAGTTCACTCATGATTTGGCTCTCCGTTTGTCTGTTATTGGTGTATAGGAATGCTTGTGATTTTTGCACATTGGTTTTGTATCCTGAGACTTTGCTGAAGTTGCTTATCCGCTTAAGGAGTTTTGAGCTGAGACGATGGGGTTTTCTACATATAAAATCATGTCATCTGCAAACAGACAATTTGACTTCCTCTTTTCCTATCTGAATACACTTTATTTCTTTCTCTTGCCTGATTGCCCTAGCCAGAACTTCCAGTACTACGTTGAATAGGAGTGGTGAGAGAGGGCATCCTTGTTTTGTGCTGTTTTTCAAATCAAATGCTTCCAGCTTTTGCCCATTCAGTATGATATTGGCTATGGGTTTGTCATAAGTAGCTCTTATTCTTTTGATGTATGTTCCACCAATATCAAGTTTATTGAAAGTTTTTAACATGAAGGGATGTTAAATATTTTTCTAAGGCCTTTTCTGCATCTATTGAGATAATCATGTAGTTTTTGTCATTGGTTCTTTTTATGTGATTACATTTATTGATATGTGTATGTTGAACTAACCTTGCACCCCAGGGGTGAAGCCAACTTGATCATGTTGGATATGCTTTTTGATGTGCTTCTGGATTTGGTTTGCAGTATTTTATAGAGGATTTTCACATTGATGTTCATCAGGGATATTGGCCTGAAGTTTTCTATTTTTGTTTTGTCTCTGCCAGGTTTTTGTATAAGGATGATGCTATTCTCATAAAATGAGTTAGGGAGGACTCCCTTCTTTTCAATTGTTCACAATGGTTTTAGAGAAAAAATGGTACCATCTTGTCCTTGTACTTCTGATAGAATTCGGCTGTGAATCCATCTGGTCCTGGTTTTTTTTTTTTTGTTTTTTGTTTTTTTTTTTTTGGTTGGTAGGCTTTTAATTACTGCCTCTATTTCAGAACTTATTACTGGATTCAACTTCTTCCTGGTTTTGTCTTGGGAGGATGTATGTGTCCAGGAATTTATCCATTTCTTCTAGATTTTCTAGTTTGTTTGCACAGAAGTGTTTATAGTATTCTCTGATTATAGTCTGCATTTCTGTGGGGTCAGTGGTGATATCCCTTTATCATTTTTTATTGGGTATATTTGATTCTTCTCTCTTTTCTTATTTATTAGTCTATCTAGCCTCTATCTATTTTGTTAATTTTTTCAAAAAACAGCTCCTGGATTAATTGATCTTTTGTGTCTCTCCTTCAATTCTGCTCTGATCTTAGTTATTTCTTGTCTTCTGCTAGCTTTTGGGTTTGTTTGATCTTGCTTCTCTAGTTCTTTTAATTGTGATGTTACGGTGTCAATTTGAGATCTTTTCAGCTTTCTAATGTGGGCATTTAGTGCTACAAATTTCCCTTTTAATGCTGTTTTACCTGTGTTCTAGAGATTCTGGTATGTGGTCTCCTTGTTCTCCTTGGTTTCAAGAACTTCTTGATTTCTGTCCTAACTTCATTATATTCCCAGGACTCATTCAGGAGCAGGTTGCTCAATTTCCATGGAAATTATGTGGTTTTGACTGAGTTTCTTAATCCTGAGTTCTAATTTTTTTGTGCTGTGGTCTGAGAGACTGTTTGTTATGATTTCAGTTCCTTTGCATTTGCTGAGGAGTGTTTTACTTCTAATTACATGGTTGATTTTAGAATAAGTGCCATGTGGCACTGAGAAGAATATATATTCTGTTGATTTGGGGTGGAGAGTTCTGTAGATGTCTCTTATGTCCACTTGATCTAGAGCTGAGTTCAAGTCCTGAATATCTTTGTTAATTTTCTATCTCAATGATCTGTCTAATATTGACAGTGGGGTTTTAACGTATCCTACTATTATTGGGTGGGAGTCTAAGTCTCTTTGTAGGTCTCTAAGAACCTGTTTTACAACTTCAGATGCTCCTGTATTGGTATGTGTATATATATATATATATATATATATATATATATATATTTAGAATTGTTAGCTCTTCTTGTTGCATTGATCCCTTTACCATTAGGTAATGCCCTTCTTTGTCTTTTTTGATCTTTGTTCGTTCAAAATATGCTTTGTCCGAGACTAGGATTGCAGCCACTTATTTATTTATTTATTTTGCTTTCCATTTGCTTGGTAAATATTCCTCGAATCCTTTATTTTGAACCCATATGTGGCATTGCATGTGAGATGGGTCTCCTGAATACAACATACTGATGGGTCATGACTCTTTATCCAATTTGCCAGTCTGTGTCCTTTAATTCGGGCATTTAGCACGTTTACATTTAAGGTTAATATTGTTATGTATGAATTTGATCCTGTCATCATGATGCTAGCTGGCTATTTTGCACATTAGTTGATGCATTTTCTTCATAGTGTCATTGTTCTTTATATTTTAGTGTGTTTTCTGCAGTGATTGGTACTGATCATTCCTTTCCACATTTAGTGCTTCCTTCAGGAGCTCTTGCATGGCAGGCCTTGTGCTGATGAAATCCTTTAGCATTTGCTTGTCTGGAAAGGATTTTATTTCTCCTTTGCTTATGAAGCTTGGTGTGCTGGATACGAAATTCTAGGTTGAAAATACTTTTCTATAAGAATATTGAATATTGGCCCCCACTCTTCTGGCTTGTAGGGTTTTTGCTGAGAGATCTGCTGTTAGTCTGATGGGCTTCCCGTTGTAGGTGTCCTGGCCCTTTTCTATGGCTCCCCTTAATATTTTTTCCTTCATTTCCACCTTCGAGAGTCTGATGGTTTTGTATCTTGGGTTTGATCTTCTGGTGGGGTATCTTAGTGGTGTTCTCTGTAGTTCCTGAATTTGAATGTTGGACTGTCTTGCTAGATTGGGCAAGTTCTCCTGGATAACATACTGAATTGTGTTTTCCAACTTGGTTCCATCCTCCCTGTCTTTTTCAGGTACTCCAGTCAATCACAGGTTCGGTCTTTTCACACAGTCCCATATTTCCTGGAGGCTTTGTTCATTTCTTGTCATTCTTTTTTGTCTAACCTTGGCTGCATGCCTTATTTCGGCAAGGTGGTCTTCAAACTCTGATATACTTTCTTCCGCTTGATCAATTCAGCTATTGATACTTGTGTATGCTTCATGAAGTTCTTGTGCTGTGTTTTTCAGCTCCATCACATCATTTATGTTCCTCTCTAAACTGGTCTATTTAGCAGTTCCTGTAACCTTTTATCAAGGTTCTTAGCTTCTTTGCATTGGGTTAGAATATGCTTTTTTAACTGTGATCTTTAAATCAAGAAGGAAAATGAGAATACACCAGAATTGTGAAGGATGCCTCAGATCCTCCAGATCCTGGGGAGGAGGACATAGCCAAACAGCCCCTGTGATGGCATCTGCCTAATAAAATTGAGTAAAGCACCAGTACGTGAGAGAGGCAGAGAACTTCCCTCTGTGACTCACCTTTCCACTGGGGATCCAAACCACCCATGCCAAAGGAGAGCACTTTGTTTCCTATCTGCTTATATCATTTCTGAGTGCCCCAGCTTGCTCCCCTAAGATCAGTGGTGCAGCAGGTCCCTCTCCACTTCATCCCTTGGCAGAAATCCTGGAATTTGGAGCACACACTTGCCTGGATCAGCAGCTTGAGCCACCTCACCATTCTGTTGAAGAGATTGTGTTTCAGTGGTGCCCTCTCTGCTCCACACCCAGGCAGATCTTCAAGCATTCAGACCATTCAGATGCTATAATCGTGCTCACATGACTCAGCAGCCTGAGCCACTCCACCCTTCCTGTGCATAGATTATGGTGCAGTATGGGCCCTCTCTGCCCCATTCCCAGGCAGATCTCTAGGAATTGAGAGCACCTGCTCCCCCAGAACAGCATCATGAGTCACCCTACTCCTCCTGTGGTGAGATCCTGGTGCATGATCGACCTCTCTACTCTATTCCCAGGCTTATCTCAAGGAATTGAAAACACTTGCTCACCCAGAAAACCACCCCCACTTAAAGCACTGAGAGGCAAGTTGAAGGAAAAAAAAGACCCATCTGTTTGCTATCTTCAGGATACCCATCTCACACATAAGCACACACATAGGCTCAAAGTAATGAGTTGGAGAACGATCTATCACTCAAACAGAAAATGAAAAAGAGCAGGGGTTGCTATTTTTATATCAGATAAAACATACATTAAGCCAACAACAGTAAAAATGGACAAAGCATAACATTACATAATGATAAAGGGTTTAATTCAACAAGAAGACTTAAGTATCCTAAATATATATGCACCTAACATTGGAATATATATGTATATCAACCTAGATTCATAAAGCAAGTACTACTAGACCTATGAAATGACTTAGACAGGCAAACAATAATAGTGGGGGACTTTAATACCCAACTGACAGCATTAGACAGATTATCAAGGCAGTTCATGATGTGGGTAATACACATAAAACTAACACTGCGGCACACTGGAGAGACTTATAAATTGAAAAGGTAAATTTCTGTGTTATAATCTTTTCCCTATTACTAATCAACAGAGAAACCTGACATGTCATGAAGCCATGGAATATCAAGAAGTTCTATATGCCTAAACTTAAGTGGGATCAGGGTGGAGGAGGTTGGGGGGAAGTGGGTGGAGTAGTAGAGTTATGAGATCCGAGGCTGGGCACCAGATCCTAGCACCAAATCATGTCATACTTTTTAATGAGAAATGTTTAGAAACTTGCAGTTGATCTAAGAAGTGATGAGGAGAGAAAGAAATATTTTAAATTTGACATTATCAGTAATGCAATTTAAACAATCACTAGCCAGGCTGTCGAAGATAGTGTACATTGTACTTAAAGACAGAATACTAAGCAAGCTGTGACAGAAAGACAAATAAATAGAATAAGTCAGTAGTAGTGGAAACATAGAGTTAAATGATGAAGACTTAGGAAATATTAAGAGGTTTAAACTACTGGACTTGATGCTTAAATATAGGAAGACAAAACATGGGAGACGTGGGATCCAATTTACAGGTTTTTCTTTTTTTAGGATGAATGATTCTATGATTCATTGAGATGGAAAATACAAGAGGAGTAAGTACAATGACTAAGAGATATAGAAGATTTTTCTTCATTACTTAACAAACTAGCAATTCTAGTTTTCTGTTCTGCTTTTTTTTTAAACTGAACTGATGATCTGATATTTGTTTCAATGGTTGGATAGAGCCAATCAATTTAGATCTGTAAAGGACTTGTGATGTTGTATTCATGCTTTACAGAAATCTCCATGAATAAAGAGAGCCTCTTAGGAGAACTGAGCAGTTTAAACTAAATACACTTATTTCACAGCTGATGACTTGAATAATCTAACCAGGCTCTGTATGACAGCCTCTTGTTTGACATTTTAAGGGGATTCTATAATCTAAATAAATTTTCTAGAGGAAAGCTGTCAGTCTTTCAGTTTTGCTTGGCTTTAATCTGTGGAAAGACTCTGATAACCAGTAACACAGGATTGAAAATGATGCATGAAATAAAATGTACAAAATATATTGAAAAGTGAAAAGAATGATGAGTTTAGATATGCATAGTAGTTATCAATCTGTCTCTCTTCCTAAAGAGCCACATCTAACAGAGACCTAATATTTCTTCCAGTATACTTATGCTGTCCACCTTAATCCATGCTCATACTGGCATACCCAATACAAAAGAAATTTTGGTTGTTCTAACTCTTTGTGATTAAAAAAAAAAGTTCCTTCTTACCTAATTTCTAACTTGCTCCCTGCATCTTGCTATATAAATACCATGCAAACCAGGAGATAAGGGACATCTAATACAGTGAATGGCTGCAAAGGATGTGTGAGATTAGTAGACAAAGAAAATGCATCAGAATGAAAACAGCATGAAAATTGACAATAGACGTATCTGGGTTTATATCTAGGCTGTGAGCCTTTGTGGCTGTGTAATGGTGATCATATATCAATGTTACTTTCCTCATGTAAGCTGGAACTAATACTGAAGACATTTTAGAAGTAGTGGGTTAGTGCAATTAAATAGATATGTTAAATTTAATGGCATTAGAATGACAATGTCATTAGAACATTTATAAAATAATTAGTCTAACACAAATACTACTTAAGACAATGTTAATAATGCTTTGAGAAATTTGTTGTTCTCAAAATGTTAATACCGTTAAGTATTTTTGCTTAATGCACATTTTTTACACACAGTGTAAATTTTTCAGTTTATTACATCTTACTTTAAACACCATGCATTAGGCTGTTTGTGTTGCTATAAAAATATTTGAGGCTGGGTAATTTATAAAGAAAAGAGGTCTAATTGGCTCACATCTCTGCAGGCTGTACAAATGTGGTGCTGGTGTCTGCTTCTGGTGAGAATCTCAGGAAGCCTGCAATCATGGTGGAAGGCGAATGGGGAGCAGACATCTCACATGGCAGGAGCTGGAGCAAGAGAGCAAAGGGGGAGTGCCACACACTTTTAAACAACCAGGTCTCACATGAACTAACTGAGCAAGAACTAACTTATCACCAAGGGGATGGTGATAAGCCATTCCTGGGGAATCCACCCCCAGGGTCTAATTACCTCCTACCAGACTCCACTTCAAACACAGGGAATTACATTTGAACATGAGATTTCCAGAGAACAAATATCCAAACCATGTCACACTGTATTTGGAATAATTTCAAAGTTAAAAACTTAAAGGGAAATTAAAAAAAAATAATATCCATAAAAATTATATATGATCAAAATAACCCTGGGACTGAAATATCCAACATTTAAAATTATTTTAACTTTAATTTTAAGAACAGTTTTGTAGGTTTAATATATAAGTGAAGCTTCATATGTACTCTACTTAGAAGAGTTAAATAAGAAGTACAAAATTACTTAAAAACTGTGATGTATTGCATTAAGGATATTCAAGTTTATTTTACTAATCTCTGTTAGTTATCACACAATCTCTACTATACACCTCCTATAGAAAACTGTCTTGAATTTTTGTATATTTATCTGTGTGTATCTTCCTGTCTGCATGAGAGGAGGGATTGTCTATTTCCCCTGAAATATGTATGCATTTTTCATTTCTATTTGAAGAATTCCAAAACTGAAAAATATACTAGTGACATTCCTTAAATTTGAAGTGTTTCATGCTTCTAGAATAAATTGTTTTTTAACATTATTATTTTGAAACCATCATGATTTATTTTTCAGTATTGCTGCCCAGTAAATAGGTATTAAAGAAAGAAAAAATAAGAGGAGAAAAGAATTCATTAAAAAGCAATAAAATCAGAAAAACAATGCTGGAAACCTGATGTAAATAAATTTCCAGGACCAGATAGACTTTTCTCAAGAGTTTTGAAAGAAGTCAGGGGTGAAATTGTTAGCCAAAGTACATTACCTGTTGGAGTAAAATCTGCAGTGTCAGGGTACAAAATCCTGCCAATGTTATTGACACTCAGAAGACACTCTGCAAACACAGTTGTTGAGATTTCATTCTTTGGTGCCTATTTTGGTGTAATATGTATTTTAAAAATGTATTATGAGAAAGAAATTTCAATTATACAAGCACAAATATACCTTACTAAACTTTTCATTCATGAATTAATTTATCTAGTATGCCAATGGGACTTTTTTACATGAACTTTTTCCAAAGATTATGAAATATTTCTCTTTATGGGTGAATTATTTTCATCATGTGTACTCTATACAGACAAGAATTAAAAAACAGTTCATATGACTATATGTCAATGTCAATAGTGATGCTTCACTGTAAACCATGTTGTCTTTAGGCTTACCTATATTTTAAAACATTATTAGGAAAATAGAGTACAAATAGTTAAATTCCTATTTTACTAAATTCCTAAAATTCCTAGTAAAAAAACTGTTAAAAATAATTTTAAGAGTTTATGGAAGGTTAGACCACACATTTTACGTATGGAAGTCATTGCCAAATGGAGTTACTTATTCACACATACACACACACAAATGTACATAATGTAGGACTCAAGTCTCACACAGAAATAAGCACTATTTTTGTCAAATAAAACCAGCAGCTGACAAATTTAATGGCATCATTATCCCAAGTGCCACTGAAAGCTGAAAATACAGACTCAAAGACGCTGAACTTAACTCACGAGTTAGCCAGGTTTTAACATGAAATCGGGGATACTCGCCTGAAAGTTCTTAAACCTTGGAAAATTTCTGGGCTAGATAGATTATTGATTAGACACAGGGTATCATTAAGTTATTTACCTGATCATACAGACATATTTGTCTAATATCTAATTTTTGTCACTTTATTATAAATATATGGAAAGAAAATCAATCTTAAAGGTTTGGGATCACATTGAGTATTTAAATAATAGTGTATTTAAGTAAGTTATTTGGTGTGTTAGTGGCTGAAGATAGAAAACCAATAGGAGACATCTTAGGTTCTTGAAGGTCACAGTTAGGCATTAAATACAGCAACACTTAGGTAAATATTACATCTCTCTCTTTACTTGTGGCTTTAGTCATGACACCAAATGTGAGTGCTCCAAAGATGCATTTTATCTAGTGTTTTCTGGGAGATAAAGAGTGCTTTGAGATACTAAGGATCTGGATCCACACTAGGCAAAGTCCTGGGCCTGATTCTGTACAGGGGTTATTCAATCCTTTATCTTGTAGTTGATTTATCTTTAATCTAATGAGAAAACAACAACAGAGAAAGGATTGGGGGAAGCAATCACCATTTGTTTGATATAAATGATAGGAGTATGGCATGTAGGAGCTGATCTCTCCTATGAACAGAATTTTCTTATAGTCTCTAGTAAGAAAAAAATCTTTCAAGGAAAAGGGAATTCTCATTCACCAAAAGGGAATGGCACATACACATATATTTGGGGGTAAACCTGAAACAAGTATCAAAAGTGGAATGTGCCCAGAATGAAAATTGGCTTCTCCAGGAGGTAGCATGGAAAATGCGAAAGAAAGAAAAATGGAAAGTAAAGCTGTTTCATTTCATTGAATTTTCTTGAGAGATGTTAAATTTCAGCAAGTTGTTTTGTTTTCTAAACATCTGCCCAAGTGTGTTCTCCTGTGATTCTTACAATTGTTTTGATAGTTAGCACTGCTTCTGGGTTTGCATATATGGAACTGATTATTTGTCACAGTGGGAGTGCGTACATTTACATTTCTTCTTGGCTGCAGACAAAAAATATGTGCTGCTTTATGACAGTACAAAGAGAGGTCAGAGAGATCCAGATATTAGAATCATTTCCAAACACACAGTGCTTGCTATTCCTTAAGTTGCAGGGTGACATTTATTTTAATGCTATTTAAATGCATCAGATTCTACCACACTGTTTGGCATGCATGTATTCATGAGAAAGTCTACATTTTGTGCATAATGCATGGAGTTTTAAGCTAATCATGTCCCATTTTTACATAGTTATTAAGTATCAAAAATATGTTTTCATTAATCAGCTAGCATTTAGTTAATATAAAATATCCATATGATTATATCTCAATTAGTTGCCTATTCAAAACAGTGACATTTTGTGTGTTATTGGACAACTTTACTGCCCACACAGATGGTATGCAATAAAAACATTAGCCAAATATTATATCATGACTGGTTGAACAAACTAAAGCACATTCATCTTAATAAAATACAATACAGATCAGGCCTCTGCAGAAATCCAACAATGAAATTATTATCAAAACAGATTGGTGTTCACTCTAACATATGCTGCCAATTGAACATATTTTGCATTTGTGTGTGTAACAAGCAGATACAGATGTGTAATATTCTGTCTTTGATCTTGAGCCCATTTTACTTAATATTAAACAACAAACACAAAAGCAGATGGATTATAAAGTTATGAATTTGAGTATATCTTATGACCATTTGGAATACACATCATAAGTATGCTATTAAAATTATTTAAAAGAATTATTAACTACCGTGTGAATACTCATTAGTAAAATAATATCCTTTATTCATTAGTAGTAAGATATTTGTATGAAAATGTTCCTAAAATAGAATGTAATTCTTAGTAATAATCATAATAAGCATTCATTATTAGTATTACTCTTACAGTTTTTAACTAGATTATGCCTAGGTTTTTATCTAGGTTTTATCTAGATTATGCAATTAAATACTTATAAACAAACTGAAAAAAATATTAATTACCATCTAGACTTTTCTGATGAAGAAACATAAGTATAAAGAGATAAATTAAATTTTCCAAAGTTATACTAAAAATAGCTGGTCATGAGGGTAGGATTCAGATCTAGGTAGTCTAACTCCAAAACCCATAATTTAAAGAAACAGCTATACCTTCTCTTCAAATATATTCACTCAAAGTCATGACATCAGTGTTGAACTTTATTATCACTCTCCATAAACCACTTTATATAATAAACCTTAAGTTCATCAGGTAAAGAGATGATTCTTATTGATTTCTGTAACCTGGATACCTAGCATATTGCCTAAAATAAGAGCAGACATTCAATATGCTTAAAAGATTGAAAGACTAAATGAATGAGCTACTGATGGTTGAGTTGCTGATATACATGGTGGTGTCCTGAGAAGCATCCACTTTTTAAGACATACTTGTTG
This sequence comes from Gorilla gorilla gorilla, assembly GCF_029281585.2. Lineage (NCBI taxonomy): Eukaryota > Metazoa > Chordata > Mammalia > Primates > Hominidae > Gorilla > Gorilla gorilla. Next base: position 64,928,311 of record NC_073239.2, read on the forward strand.
GTTGTATCCTCACAAATATGTGCGGATTTGCTAGATTAAGACAAAATTGCAAGAGCCCTCAGAAATGCACATATATAAATGTATACAACTACACACATATTCATAAATACACATAATACATATATGTACACAGATATAGATGAAAATATATTTTACCTGTTATTGTAATGAACAAAAATATTGAACTGTTTGCCATTTGCAATAGATTCTCTTACTCTTGTCTCTTCTCCTTGGTTAAAGGAAAAATTGTTTAGAATATAATTTTAGAACCTGAATGCATTTTGGCAAATGAGTGAAGGCAGTAATTGCTGACTTATCACCTTATCTGTGACAAAAATCTCTCTTAGCCATTAGCTGGTATGAGAGTTTTTGTTTCTCAGTTTTCCTCTAATGATGTAGCTCCACTTATCCTTTTTTTCTGAATAGCAAGGGTGAGTTGGTTAAGATTCATATAAACAGTGTCTTGACGATGAAGAATTACGTGGCCCAGTGGAAACCATATACTAAATAGCACCCAATGCTTATGTTTAAATACCCATATACAATTACCACAAACCTTAAGATTTATTTCTATTTTATTTCCACATGCTTTGAATTAGTGGAGCTATCAGGCACATTTTCAGTATTTTTTAAAGCAGTGATCTGTGTAGTTCACAGAAAGCCATTTTTCCCCATAACACTTCTCTAAATTATGATTTGGTAACGTTATAATTTTTCTAATTCTTTGTTCATCATTCAGTGAATTGTTAAGTCTAAAATTTCCTTCATAAGCAGAAGCATTTCTTTGGTAAGTATTAGTCTATCTGATTCCATTTTTCTCCAACTCTCTCTTCTAATCCATTTTTCACATCACCTCTAGATTGATGTGGTTTATGAAATGTCTCTGTATGTAACTATCTATCTTCCAAAACCTATATTATCATCATTGCTATAAGGACAAGCTCCAAGTTCCTTCTCACAGCAAGAAATGGACATCAAAGTTTGACTCTTTCTCACCACCCTTCTTCTTAACTAATTATTAACTTTGTTCATTGGCTGCAATATTCTTCTCTATTTAGGATTTGCCTCTGAGACACAAAAGACCAGTTGAATGGGCCTCAGGATCACCTGTGACTTGGAGGTTCACAAGAAATAAAGTCAGATTGAAGTAGCATTCCTAAAAGAAATTACAAGAGTATTTCTGAAACAAAGACACAAGGCTATATTCAGAGGAAAGCTGTGTTAATAATCAGAAGAGTTATGTACTGAGGTCTGCTGAGAAGGCAAATATCAGAATAAGTAGAGAAGTCAGTGAATTGGAAATCTAAGAAACATAGGAACAACAGCAAAGTACGAATTCAATTGAGCAGTATGAGTTATTCATCCAACTGTGATATCTTATAAGACATCCTTTTATTCAGTGCCCATACACTGGATTTAGGTGTGTGTATGGGGCAGGGGGTGGTCAGCACAGCTGCTTAAACACTGAGTTGGAGGGAGCTTAAATTCACTAAGACTCTCCTTTACAAACTCTTCTAAATGTGCTCCATGAAAGGCTGTAGCACATTTAAAAAATCCTTTAAGAGTAAAATGTGAGCTCTCCCTGACCCTAAAACTGAACTAACATCTGTGGTATCATGAAACTTGAACCACTCCTATGGAACACTTCAGTTCTTTTTTTAAAGCCTTTAATCTTGATTGTCAAGGCAGAATTGTCAAAATGGAATCACGAAATCTGGTTTCAGAAGAGAACAGTAAAATACAGGCTGGGTATGCTTGAGGGTGAGTAACTATAAGCTCTAAAGTTGGGATTGGTAAGACTTTATATATTTCCTGGAATGGACTAAAGCAGCATGGCCGAGTACTGGAATGGGATCCTCAGGAAAAAGTATTTCACAAAAAGACCTGATAGCAGTGCTGTCCCCTAGAAATGGCCTTTTAGAATTTTATAAGCCTAGATTGCTTTGGTTGTCAGGAAGTTTTTTCATTCTATGTGACATTTTAGGAAAAACAATCAATGGGTAAGGGATCATAATTTCCATGGTGGTGAGTTGAAATTTACGTTGCAACTTTCACAGGTAGACTTGATTATGAAGAAAGGGTTGACATGATTATCTGATTGGGAGGAGACATATCACATAAGGATGCTCAAAACATTAATAGCATCTTCCATCTAGATTTTGGTCTGAAAGGAGCAAATATTGGAACCAATAATTTCTAGAGGGACATGAAAAGAATTAAACTGAGTAACGTGCCCAAGAATATGAGAATACGATAAAATTTATATTGCTATTTTAATAACATATTCTTAATTATTTTAAGCATCTCTGTTGGTGTATAGAAATGTGAAATAGAAATATTGATCTTTTATCATTTTGTAAACAGAAAACCTCAATGGAACTATAGATTTTATTGGAAATTATAGGAATTTTACAAATGATATAATCATTTGTAATGAAAAATGAATAGCAACAGTTTTGCTTCTTTCCAACCCTTATAACTTTCATATAATTTTCTGAAATTGTTACTTGGCTAAGTCCACCAATACATGTTCAATAGGAACTATGTCAGATTTCAATTTTTGTTGATGATTTAAAAATATTATCATATTCTTCACTAGTGTTATAATTGTTGTAAAGATTGACAGGTATTTGTTATCAGATTTAGCATGCTGCCTTCTATTAATATTACTAATTTTATAAGTTATAATTTTTTATTAGTTTCAAGAATGAAAGATGAAATATATTACTTTTTCTGTATCATTTGAAACATTTTTTCCTTCAAGCCCATTGTATAATCAGTTACATATTTTTAAAAATAGTTTCATTGTCTTTTAAAAGTCATCCTAGATTGGGTGGGTATTTGTTAAAAGCTTTGCATCTGTCTTCATTAGTAAGATTAGTTTATAATTTTGATTGCTTTGACAAACAAGATTATCTTAGAGAGATGAAATGGAGTTTCTCTTATTCTTTCTTATTTGGAAGAGTTTATATAAGACTCACATTATCTCTTCTTTGATACTTTGTCTGAATTCACCTTCATACCAACCTGAATTGATATTCTTAACTATATTTTCAAGTCCTTAATGTCTCTGTAATTTTAGGGGCTTTTTAATTCTTTGTAAGATTTCACTAGTTACATTGTTTCTAAGATTTTATCTTTTTCATGTGTTTTTAAACTTACTGGCACAAAGATTTTAGCAATGTTATATATCATATTTTTCCATCTTTGAAAACTTTTTATTTCCAACTTGGTTCATTTGTCTTCAATAATTGATTAATATCACCAAATGCTTGGCTTTATTACTAGTCTTTAACAAAACAACCTGTGCAGTGATATCAGCAAGATGGCAGCATAGGAAGTTCCCTGTTCATATTCTCCCAAAGCAACTATAATTTCACAGCCATCCATGGACAAAAGAGCCTTTGTGGGAGCTTTGGGATTTGGGTAGGAAACCTGGTGAAGCCGAAGACCTCAGAGGACTCTTTTAAGAGGACAGACCTCCCCACAGGTGGTAGGCTCACCGACTGTACTCGTGAATCCAGATACAGAAATGGCCTGTCACCCTGTGGACTCAGCTACAGTCTTATTTGGCCTTGGTCCTGCTACCAGAACCATCCACCACTGGATCTGAGAGAAGTCATGCCCACTTGTGCTTGCATGACAGGCCCACTGACGTTGGTTCCAGCTGTGGACCCTGAAACAGCCTTGTAATACAGTCCCAGCTCTTCTTGGCTGCGGTCTGAAAGTAGCACTGCTCACACAGGGAACTAGTGCCCATTGTGTCCCCAGGACAGGCTTGCAGACTCCAGCCAAAGCAGATTCTGAAATGGTCCTATAGCATGGCCCCCACCCCTCAAAGCTATGGTCTGAGAGTAGTTCCATCTGCTCACTGACCTAGAAGACACGCCAGTGTGTTCCCTCAGAGATGGCCGTGTGACTCGGTTCCAGACCCTCTTAGCCATGGTCTAGGGCCGAAGACTCACCCAGTGACCCGGGGGAGCCCTTCCAAGGAATAGAGGAAGTCACACTGTCCACACACCTGATAATAGCCTTGCTGTCTGTGGACCTTGAAGTGCACCCTCATCCCAATGTCAGCCTTACTGATAAAAGTATTAGAGGCATTCTAGTCTACCAAGAGAAAAGACAGGATGAATGCCCACTTGAGCCCCTAGTAACGGGCCTGCCAACTGCAGACCCTAGTGTGAACCCAGTGGCACCACATGATCCAGCTCCAATTCCACTCAACCGTGATCCCAAAGGCAATCCGATAAGCCTGGAAATGCACCAGGAGAAGGTCTTTACTTACTGAAACCAGTCTGTAAAGACTGGAAGAGGTGTTTGCTCCTTCAAATGCACAGACACCAACACAAGGCTACACAGATGAAAAAGATACAGGCAAACATACCACCAAAGGAAACTTGTAAATCTTCAGTATCCTAAATTTGTGGGATACAGCAAAAGTAGTTCTAAGAGAAAAGTTTATAGCAATAAATGCCAACATTAAGGAAAGGGTAAAATCTCAAATAAAGAACTTAGCTTCACACCTCTTGGTACTGGAAGAGAAAGAATAAATAAAGTCCCAAATCAGCAAAAAGAGGAAAATAATAAAGATTGTAGCAGAAATAAAATAGAGACTAGAAAGACAGTAGAGTTGTTTTTATGAAAAGATAAATAAAATTGATATCCTTTTAGCTAGACTAACCAAGAAGAAAGAGAGATGACTCAAATAAATAAAATTATAAATGAAATAGGAGCCATTAAAACTGATATCACAAAATATAAAGAATCATAAGAAACTACAATGAACACTTATATGCAAACAAATTGTCTAACCTAGAAGAAATTGATACACTCCTAGAGATATACAACCTACCAAGACTGAATTGAAAGGAAGTGGAAAATCTGAACAGAGCAATAGCAAAAGGAGATTGAATGAGTAATCAAAAAATCTCCCAACAAAGAATATTCCAGAACCAGATGATTTCATGAATAAATTACGTCAAGCATTTAAATAATGATTAATCCAATCTTTCTTTAATTCTTCTAAAAAAATTAAAGAGGGAGACAACTTCAAAACTTTTTCAAAAGGCTAGCATTATCCGCAAAGCAACGCCATCCAAGAACACTGCAAGACAAGAACACTACAGGCTGAAGAACTTAATAAAGATGGATGCGAATTTCCTCAAATATATTAGCAAACTGATTCAACAGTACACTAAAATGATCATCTACCTTATTCAGGTAAAATTTATTCCTGGGATGCAAGGATAGTTTAACTTATTCAAATCAATACAAGTGATACTCCTTATTAACAGAATGAAGGGCTAAACATCACATGATCATCTCGATGCAGAAAAAGCATTTGACAATATTCAACATCCTTTCATGATAAAAACTCTCAACAAATATCGTATAGAAGTAATGTGCCTCAACACAGTAAAAGCCATGTAGACAGCTTACAGTTAAAATTATACTCAGTAGTGAAAAGCTGAAAGCTCTTTAGGAAAACAAGTGTGCCCACTCTCACCATTTCTTTTCAACATAGTGATGGAAATCCTAGCCAGAACAATTAGACAAGTAAAAGAAAAAGCATCCACATTGGAAAGGAAGAAATTATTTTTTTTCTGTTTGTAGATAACATGATCTTATATTTTAAAAAGACTTTACCAATAAACTGTTTGAAATAATAAATTAATTCAGTAATGAATTAATCACTATTTTTAAAACATTCCATGTACTTTTGAACAAAGTTATATTATCTGATATTTGGGTGCAGAATTTTATGAATGCCTATTAAATTAAATTGCCTACATGGTTTAAATCTTCTATATTTTTACTGTTAAGTACGAAGCAGAACAATAGTTGAAATAACTGTATCAAAACCACCCAAAATGATGTTTGCCTATTGGTCACCATACTTCTGTGAATTTTGTAAATACATTGGAGAATTTATTTCATGAAATTTCATAGTTGTTATTTTGATCTATTAAATTGTACTTTTTAATCATTTATTGTGTAGGTATAATTCAAAATCAATTCAAGAAAAGAGAGAAAAAACATAAAACTCAATAGTATATATATTTAAAAATACATATTTAAAAATCTTAGTAGATACGTAAGATAGGAAAGGGAGATGGAAAACAAGAGGTCTATTTTAACAATGAAGACAGTTTAACTAAAAAATAAAACAGGAATGGTACCTCATTCAAACTGGTAAATTGCCATAAATTGAAGGATAAGACTCACTCCTTGAACTATGTATCTAAGGCCCAAGAGAAAAAAAGAGGCTGGGCGCCGTGGCTCACACCTGTAATCCCAGCACTTTGGGAGGCCAAGGTGGATGGATCACTTGAGGTCAGGAGTTCAAGACCAGTCTGGTCAAATGGTGAAGCCCCGACTCTACTAAAAAATACAAAAATTAGCTGGGCGTGGTGGCACTTGCCTGTGATGCCAGTGACTCGGGAGGCTGAGGCACAAGGACCACCTGAACCCGGGAGGCAGAGGTTACAGTGAGCTGAGATGGCATCACTGTACTCCAGCCTGGGCAACACAGCAAGACTCTGTCTCAAAAAAAAGGAAGAAGAAGAGAGAGAGTTAGTGTAGAGGAAGTAAAAAAAGATTACTGTGTATTAATTATTGAAGTTGGTGGCAATGTTTTTTGAAAAAAACTCTCTAAAATTCTGAAAAATTGTTTAAAAATATGAAAATAAAATCTAAGTGCCAAATCATATACAAATGATAATGTAGAATAATCTTTTCATTGAAAATTAGACAGAAAAGGCAAAAAGTAGGATATTCCTTGTTTAAAATCTTGGAAAGAAAAGCAAATACCATTACTTCCCTCATCCCCATAAGGAAAAGGTAGTGTGTAAACTGTCTTTGTGGTAAATGTTTTTCCAGTCTTTTAAATATTTGCCTACACATTGTTATCAATTTATTGACAAATATTTTCCTCAGCATAAACATGGCAATCAGACTTTATAACAATATACACACATCTAAGAGAAGGACAGTGGACTTTACTAACTATTGGAAATCATCTATTGTTTTTGGATTTAAAAACAACTTCTTAGTTATAAGAATAATACACGTTTATTTTATCAAAAATTTAAAAATACAGATAAGCAATTAAAAACAGTGAAGAAAGACTTTTAATTTCTAGAGCAGAGATAACTATAGTTGGTGTATAAACTTACACATAGTCTTTGTATGTATATGGAGAGACAGGTCGTGAAGGTCACTCCATATCGATGAATGTCAATGACCAAACTAAATCTTAATAGGTGAAAGTATCCCATAGCCTGTTGATTTATTTACTTTGGGCATTTGTGCTGTTATTTGCCACATGATTTCAGTTACTATCCTATATTGCAGGTTGAGCAGTCCTAATCAGAAAATCTGAAATTCGAAATGCTCTGACGTCCAAATGCTCCAACATCCAAAATGCTCCAAAATCTGAAACTGTTTGAGTGCTGTAATGGTGCCACAAGTGGAAAATTTTACACCTGCTCTCATGTGACAGGTCACAGTCTAGATGCAGCCAAAACTTTATTTCATGCACAAAATTATTAAGCACAAATTACTTTCAGATTCTGTGTATAAAGTTTCATATGTATGAGGCATAAAAGAATTTCCTATTTAGACTTGGGTACCATCCCCAAGATATCCTATTATTTATATGTGAATATTCCAAAAAAAATCCAAAAATCTGGAACACTTCTGGTCTGAAGCATTTTGGATATGGGCTATTCAATATGTATTTTCTGAGATTTATCTTCAGAAAAGGTATTACTGGAGTGAACAAAACAAATACTTTTAAGGATTTTTTAAAAAATTTGGTAAAGTTGGACAACTTAAGAAAAGTCTGTGTCTCTGTACACCTGTCAACATTGTGGGGGATTTTTCGTTTGAAAGTGAAACTGAGAATTATATGTAACTGTGCATGTATGTGTATAAATAGAAAGGTGATAGATAGACTATTAATATCGATGCACAATTATCTGTTTGAATGGAAAATTTCCGTATTGAAGAAAATAATTTTATATTATAAAGTAATGAATCATTAGTCATAGATGGCAGAAATATACTGACGACTTTTTTCTTCTGAAATATATTTTACATATATTTGATTTCTATGTTTGTTTTACTGTCATGAATCTATAAAATATTTATTTAATTTCTTTCTTTGGTAAATGATTAATTTTGATTTTAACTTTATGTATTTAAGAATTATTGGCTTCCCTACACGAACAAATTAGAGCTTACTGAATGTACTGAAAGATGATTAAAATAAATAAATATATTTTAAAACACAGGAGTTAAAAGTGCTTTCTGTTTTAGAGCATTTGGCTTGAAATAAAATCAAACAACATTTAAATTTAAGAAAAAGTAGGGGGTTGGTTATGAATATTATTGTGAGATATGAATAAACTTTAGAAATATGTCAACATTTTAAAATATTTTATTGGGATTTTATTAGATTTTAAAATGATACAAATAACTAAGACATTTCTTAGAAAATAGCTTTCAGATATCAAATTTAATTTAATGAATTGTTTAATCATATTGTTTGTGATATTGTCACTGTGAGATTCATGAGAAACATGCCACTTAATATGGAAATTAATAACATTGTATTTCCTATCCCTGATTTCAAACTTTTTAATTTTTCTGAGAATAGAAATTAAGGGACTTGTTAAAAATTAAACTGCAGTCTAGTACTTGCTCTATCATTTAATTCTGGTACAGCAGTTTTATCTTCATGATATTACTAAGTAATTTTATTACTTTTGATATTCTTCCCCCCGCCCCCGGGGCAATCGTTAGTTCTGAGAACTCAAGCTAAATGAAGTCCACTGACACAGATCCCATAATATTTCATCACAGCACCTGGTTTTTAAAATCTTTCAAAGGAAATATCATTATTGTAACCATTTCTTTCTTTATTTTTTAGCTGGGACTATCTGACTTCTCTACTAAGCTTGATGAACCTAAAAGCACATCTATCTTGATCACTGTTATATCTCTTGAGATAAGTGATTGTATGAACAACATACTCTTTTATGTTTAAATTTATATACCAACAGAATCATGCTTACCTCTATTTAAAATTGTTTCAAATTTCTACAAAGAAGAGAAAGGAGGCAAGTGGCTGATGTGGGGGTGGGAAACGGTGAGATGTTCCTCAAAGTTTCAGTGTACAAAGTGTATAAAGTTTCGGTAGGAGGAATAAATTCTGAGAGTCTATTGTACAACATAGTGACTATAGTAAATAATAATGTATTGTAAATTGAAAATTGCTAAAAGAGTAGATCTTAAATGCTCTCACCACACACACACACACAAAGATAAATATGTGAGGTGATGGACATGTTGATTAGCTTGATTTAATCATTCACATATGTCAAAACATCACATTGTATATCATAAATATATGCAATTTTTATTTGTTAATTATATCTCAATAAAGCTGAAAAATAATTAAATGAGAAAATAATAATACTGAAAATTATACTGTTTCTTTGATAGTTTATGTGGAACAAAGACCCATTTTTGTTGGTAACAACAACAAATAATTCCTAAAAATGTGTTCTAATTAAGTTATGTCATCAACCTACAGGTAGTTGCCTGGAGATGAATCAGCACATGATTCTAGACTGAGCGTTTTCAAAATCATTCTTTTGAAATGTAGAGGTAGACCAGGAGTGGTGGCTCACACCTGTAATGCCAGCACTTTGGGAGGCTGAGACAGGAGGATCACTTGAGGCCAAGAGTTCGAGACCAGCCTGGCCAACTTAGCAAGATTTTATCTCGACAAAAATAAAAAATAAAAACAATTAGCCAGGTGTGGTGGTGCACACCTAGAGCCCATCTGCTTGGGACACTTGAGCCCAGTGTTTCAAGGCTGCAGTGAGCTATCACTGCACTCCAGCTTGGGTGACAGAGTAAGGCTCTCTCTTTCAAAAAAAGAAAAGAAAGAAAAAGAAAGAAGGAAAGAAAGAGAATGTGGAGGACTAGTGTGGGAAGGTAAATTTTTATCTACCAATGCTGGCTGTGCTAAAGTTGCCAGAGAAGGTGTAGTGGACTTTCAAATAATTAGAATAAGCTACCCACATTAGGAAGTATAAATGTGGTTATAAAATGTATCATTAAGATCTCTATGGCTATTTTCATGCTTATATCTTTTGTTCTTTTTACTTTGCAATATTTTCTTCTAAATACTTACTCCGGAGTTACTGTTTGAAGAGTTTCTTCTTTGAAATTAATACTCATAATACACCTTGCAAAGCTTTTCAATATTATCTTGTACATTCAATTCAGATAGTATCTTTTGTATACATTAATACCACGAATATGAAATCTGCCGGATTGTCCCATAGAACTGATGTTTATGGTTATTTTGAATCAACATAGAAATAGCCCCTCTCAGTCTTAAAAAATAAGAAAGTTATAGTTGTCTTATCAGCATTCCTTTCTGAGGAGACCAACTATCAGACCTCCCAGATAGTAACAAGGATCTGAAACTTGCCAGAACACCACGTCTGAACGAGATGCCAGACCCCTCACCTGTCATGATTGCCTAACCAATCACCTGCTTCTTGTTGACCAACTCCTCTTTCTCACTCCTCCCTAATTCCTATTTACTTGCATAAATTTACATTCCTTCCCTGCTATATAAACCCCCAATTGTAGTTGGACAGAGAAATGGATTTGAGACTTTATCTCTCATTCTCCTTGGCTGTAGCACTTGAATAAAGTCTTTTTCACCATCAATGTTCATTATTTCAGAGATTGGCTTTCTTTGCTGTGAGCAGCAGACCTAGACTGGATCCCTGGTGTTCCGTAACAAATATTTATTGAGTTTTATTTTTTTCAGTGATGTGATTTGACTACTATTTTTCTTAGTAAATATGTTACAATTTTTTTAGTACTAAAAAGTCATAAATAAACTGTAAAACTTCATTCAGAATTACTATTTCACACAATTTATTTTAATATCCATATATACACATTTTTAATTAAAAATATTAAATATATTCCATAAAAGTCTATAATGGATGTGTAGTAATTTTATTAAAGCAGTCTTTTTTCCTTTTTCTTTTCTCTCCCTTTTCCTTCTATTTTCCCCCCACCGATATCAAGTAACCCATATTAACAACCTAGTTTGTACCCTTGTATATTTTTCTATTTGCCCCGATAGTTCTAGAAAGATTTTTATAAATATAGTGGGTTTGGAGGTCAACATTTGACAGAAACATGTTCATAGTATGAGTTGTTCTGCATCTTGTTTTTCTTACTCAAAACATGTCATGGAAATCCACGTATATAACCTTGTATAACTCAATTATCATTCATGGTCTCTTACTGACTTCCAAAGATTGTATCATTAATTTTAAAGTTATTTTTGTGTGTCATGTGAGAGACAGATACAATGATTTTTCCCAGATGAGTAGCCAATTATGCCAAAACTGTTTACTAAGTCATCTATCATATATTAAATACCTTTATGCATTGGGGCTGATTCTGAAATTTTCCTAACCATTGAAATATATTTTGATTACAGCGGTTTTGTAGTATGTCCCTCCAACTATTCTCCTTTACTCAGATATTTGTGGAATAGTCTAAGCAATTATTCTTTCATATTATATGTAATATTGCTCTATCCATATTAAGAATCAATGTTATAATTATTATTAGGGAAACTGAAAATACTATGATAGCCCTACCACTGAAGAACATGGTACATTTTCCATTTTTTTATGTTGGTATTATGTCTTTGTTTAAGTATTTCCTAAGTGTTTACACTTATTTTTTTACTTTGAATTTTTCTATTTTATATTTCTGAGTTTCCATTTCTACTCTAAAGAAAATGCTATTGTTTTTGAATATATTTACCTCATATCAAATCACATTATCTTGTAAATTATAGTAGATATTTATAGGTATTCTTGACATTTTAGATATGTATTAATATCAGTAGCAACAAAAGTACAGTTTTAACTATTTTCTGAAATTTCTAGTATTTATTTTCCTATTGATATTTTATTTGCTAAATAAAATCAGTAAGTAATGATAACGATAAAGGGCATCTTTATTCATTTAATATTAATTTACATTTCTTTAGTCCTTCACCATTACTGGTATGGTTCTTAATGGGATTTAGCATTGCTTTTTATTTTACTTATATATTTTATAATATTTCTATAAAATTCAGTATTTTTATTTGAAATGCATGTTAACATTTACAAACTATATTTACATCAACCAATGATATTATTTTATTTTTGGTTTCTTCTAATTTATTATGTAGTAGGTTGTCAGATTACCTGATATTTAAATGGTCTGCATTCCTGAAATAAATTCTACCTAGAAATAAAAGATTACATTTGATAAAGTGTAGCATTTTGTTATTATATTTAAAATTTTGCATCTATATTTGCAAGTGATATTGTTCTATATTATATTTTTGCTTAATTTATTTGGTATTAGTATTAAATTTTTCTGAGTCTGTAAATATAGATTCTTATGTATTTTTCTATTAATATTAAATAATAGTACACTTTACTATGATTTAGAGGTGATCATTTGAAATATTTCTTCTACTTTCTAGATATTTTAAATTCCTCTTTTTCTTGATATATTGTTTATTGCATATATATTTCTTAATATTCAAGATATAAAATATATTTATCGTATTTCTTATTGTTTTCCTCACTGTATTAGATTAGGACCAGAGAATGAGGCTTTTTTTTAGGTTTCATTTTGTTAAGAACCTATTTGTGGATGAATTCATATTTGAGTTTTGTAGATGCTACCTGGACTTAGAAAAATGCATATTCAGTGTTTTGGTGATTTACATTTTATATATAAATGAAAAGTAATGTTTGTTTATCATTCAAATCTGGTATGTCCTGCTTTTTATCTACTAGGTTTGTTACATTCCATAGTGGTATCAAATAGTCCTACTATATTATTATAAAGTTTACTTTTGTTTTATTTGTCTTATTACCTATTTATTATCTACCCTAATGTTAAACTTCAAAAGTGTTCATGTTTTCATTACGTAAAGTTCTTTCCAGTGTGTTTTAATTAGTTTTCCCTTTTAAGATGTTAACTTTTCCAGTATAACTTGATTTTGTTAGAACTTTGTTTGTTTGCTATATTTATGATCATCTCTTAATTTTCAACCTTTCTTTATTGCTTTACTTTTGATGCTTCATTGATAACAAAATAGAAATGGATGTTATATATTATTTTGTTGTTAAATGGTTTTCTACTTGCTCAAATTTATTGTGACTATCTATTTGGTATATTTTATTCCTTTTCTTTTAGCTGCTATTTATTTTATTTTGTTGTTCCTCTTACATTTATTTTATTTTGTCGGATCCACTTGCTATTCATTATACTTTTTATCATTTCAAAGTTGAATTTTCTATTATAATTTCTCTATTCTTTCCTTATTTAGTTTGTATTTTCTTTGCTAATAACCTTTTTAAAACTGCTTAGTTCTCTATTACTGCATGTCAAAAGATACCAATTATTGCCTGACCAAGGATTTCTCCTTTCCTCTGCTTTCTGCACCCACCTCAATTACAATCCACAGGTATTTTTAAGTTTTCTAGATTAGTTTCACTTCTTCATTTTTTGTAACCCATACTTCTTCACCCCTACCCTTCTTTCATGAAAACAGTGAAACATTACCTCCTTCCCAAGCACCAAGCACACACAGGCTAAGTTCAGATGAGAAATCATTGTGTGCTTATTTTCTTATTATTATTGGAGTTTCCATGGCAGCATTTTTATAACCAGCATTTAGTTATGTACATTGAACAGTCTAAGATCTTCTCTCTACCTTTCAGCTCCTCTTTTCTTTGGATAATTTTTCTCATTCATTTCTTGTTTCATTATATTTCTTCCTTGAGAATTTTCTTATGTACAGATCGTTGGTAATACAACCCAAAATTTTGTAAGTCCCAATGATTCTCTTTGCCCTGATGAATGAATGCCATCTTTGCTAATTATAGGATTGTTGAATAACTTAATGCTCACGGTAACTAGTAAATGTTATTCCACCATCTTCTAGTTTCTAGTGTAGAAGATGAAATGTGAGGTACAGTTGTGATATTTTTCCTCAGTATGTTAATTTTCCTTTCTTTCTGGAGTCTTGTAGAAGTTTTCTTTATTCAAATATTCAGGAATGTTTGTAGATTATGTGTCCATATGTCTATGTCCACTTAAAACCTTTCAAAAATTTAACACAACCTTTCAATCTTCTGAATTGTATGTTTCTTCATCTCAGAAATGTTTTAAAATAAATTTAATGCCTGGGTTCTGTGATTCATGCCTGTAATTCCAGTGCCATGGGAAACTAAGGCAAGATGGCTTGAAGCCAGGAGTGCAAGATCAGCCAAGGCAACATAGCAAGACTCTGTCTCTACAATTTTTAATTTTTTTTAAAATTAGCTGGATGTGGTAACACATGCCTGTAGTCCTAGCTACTTGGGAGGGTGAGGTGGGAGTATCACTGGAGCCCAGGAATTGGTGGCCGCAGTGAGCTATGATCTCATCGCTGCACTCCAGCCTGTGTGACAAAGACCCTGTCTCTAAAAAAACAAAGATAAATAAATAAATAAATTTAATTAGTATATCTCCTCTTCCTTTTGTCAATTTTTCATATTCTGAAATGATATTGATTGCATTTTAGATTTTATTAACTTTTCTTTTTTTTTTTTTGAGATGGAGTCTTGCTCTGTTGCCCAGGCTGGAGTGCAGTGGTGCAATCTCAGCTCACTGCAAACTCAGCCTCCCGGGTTCCAATGATTCTCCTGTCTCACCCTCCCGAGTAGCTGGGATTACAGGCGCTCGCCACCATATTTTTTTTTTTTTTTAGTACAGATGAGGTTTCACCATGTTGGCCAGCCTGGTCTTGAATTCCTGAACTCAGGTGATCTTCCCGCCTTGGCTTCCCAAAGTTCTGGGATTACAGGCATGAGCTACTTTGCCCGCCCTGGAAAAAAAAAAATATTCTTCTTGATCTTCCTGGCCGTAATTTTATGTCAACAGTGACAGTTAACTCATTCATATGACTCACAGTTTTAGTTGGGAACTACACATTTTTGCAATTTGTATTTTTACGAATATTGTTATTCTTATTTGTGGTGTTTTTTGCTTCCTCTGTCTTTCCTATTTTAGAGCATACTTTGTTTTCTTCTGTCTTCTCTTTCTTGAGTAGATTGGCTTTGCAAAAACTATTGTTATTTTCCTCTGTCACCTTGCTGGGGCTCAGGTTTAGTTGATGACCTCAGATAAAGAGAATCTATGGGCAGGCTACTATTCCTCCATGAAAGCACCAAAAGGAAGTCATCTCTCTCTGTGGTCTTCTAGAACTTTGCCAGTCCAGGAATAGCAAGGATCTAACCCCCTCTCTCAGTCCTTCCTTAGGTTCTTGGTGGCCTGTGAGACTAGACCCATTCATGTTGGGTGGTGCCAAATTTCAACAAAGGATAATGATTGTAAAGGATCGACTGTCTGGAATCCCTGTGTTCTAATCTTTACCAAATATATCCTTAGTAGTAGAATGATCTCTAGGCCATTATCTACTGACCTAGAGAGAAGAAAGTGCTATAGTAGCTCTTCCTACTGGGAACTCTGTACTGTCCCAGACCTTATTATCAACCAGGCTCAGCAGGCTCAGTAGATTCCAGGCTCTGGAGAGAAATAGAAATTCAGAGGGAGGGGGCTGAGAAGCATTCAGTTTCACCAGTGTCACAAAAATTCTCAAGTGCGATTCCACTGATTAGGTAGAAAAACATGAGCTAGCAAAAATGACAGGTTATAATCAAGTAAATATTTTTAAAATAATAGCATTTTACTGACATATAGACAATGTGCCTTTTTTCTCTTCAGGGACTGAATAAACAAGCTCATACTATTTCAAAACATGCACAAAAACATGTATATGCACAGGCATAATTCATGTTTATGATCATATATATATACATACTCCTCATTTTATTTTTTTTTATTGCTTACAATGCCCGTTGTAGCCATCAGTCCCGATGCACTCACAGAATGGAATAAGAATTCTCTGCTTGTGTTTGGAACTATTGCACTATAAACACAGTTGTATGTTCTCTAGAAATAAACCTCTCTTTATTAATTCTTTAGGTTGTTTTCTACTCTAAGTTATCGGAAACATTTTTACTGGGCATCTGCATCAAAATTCATGTGCAGCTAGTGTGCCTAGTGAAGCATTGTATTCTTTACTTTACATTCAAGATAGTTGAGTGATTCCGCTTAGTTTGAGTGGCACTCTGCCACACATACATTATGGGACAAGAAGAACTCGGAAGAATCACTGAAGCTAACCATACATTACATGCATGGCACACTCACCAGATGTCTCTTCTTACTTTGTTATGGTTTCTAAAGCTACACTGACATTGTCTTTACGTTCAGAAATTTGATTCTGCTCACTTTGCCATCTTTAAAATAGATACCTCTGAAGGTTGTTGCTTTAACCAATAGAATTTGCACCCACAGTTATATCACTAACATTTGCAAATAATTATGTTATTCCACTTATTTATAATAAGTCATAAGAGAGTAAATGCAGAAAGAAGAAACCATACCAGGCAAGAGGATGAAGAAATTCTGTAAATTCTACCACTGAGCTTTCTCTCCTACAGCATTCTAAAAACAACAAAAACAACAACAACAAAAACTGGTTCCTGTCTCTTTTACTCACTTATGGAGGTGTTTGCTTTTTATGGTACATATTAACATATATGACTGAGACTGTAAAATGCCACAAATTGGATCAGAGTGAAGCATTCTCCTCATTAAAGTTTATGTAGCTTAGTTACATGGCTGAATTTGGCTTTGTGGTATAAAACTAGAAATAGTGATCTCAATTTTGCCATTGTTGGCATTCTTTCTTCTGGCCCTGATTATCTAAGCCTGCCTAGGTGATGCTGTGACTGTCTGAAGGATGGGGAAATACTCTTTTGCTTAGAGCATTGCTTTTCCATCAGGCCATATATACTACAGGTATTTCAACTACTGACATTTTCCAGTAATCAAAAAGTCATTTAAACTTATACCGTATCATTTTTATAAATAACCATTATATATAAGGATTGAGTGTGGAGATAATTAAAGGATTCAATTTGTTTTCACTTGTTTGTGTATTTTTGCGTAAAGTCAGCTTGGGATTAACTTATTAAACAATTTGTATATTCCTTATGCTTTGATAACTTTCTGCCAATTAAATTGTGAATTTAAAAATATATATTATTTAAATACATTTCACTGTCATTGAATCATTGAATTTACTACTAATATCTCACTTATTTCATTTCATTCTCCAGTTTACATGTTTAGAAATAAGAGTCCTGAAGACTGGTGCCTGATTACTAGCCCTCAGTACTTCTCCTCTTCTCTTCAACATACATTTATTTGGCATTGCAAGTGTATGTGAATGACAATTCTTCTTAAGTGATCAGATTTCTTTCCATGGAGACTAGATATTTATTTGTGTTTTTTCCTATTAAATATGCTATTGTAAATTGTTAATTCTAATGTTTATGGAGAATAATTTTTTATGATAGGTTGGACTTACCCTCATCTATTTATTTTCGGCATTATCTTGCTTTAGTTTACTTTTCCTGCTCCTTCTTGCCCTTTAGAAGTCACAAATATTTAAACATGTTAAAAGTAGGGTTCAGTAATACATATAATACTCATTCCATTTTGATTTTGAATATATTTTGAGAAAGCTAAAGTGGAAAAACGTCTTATTCTCTGTTTGGATTGTTGAATATTGTAGTTTTTCAACTTTGTTGTTATTGAATAATAGTATTATACAAAGAGATGTATTTAAAAACTTAAGACATGATAAGAATTCCAAATTCTCTAGAGATGACTAAATTGGTATTATGTCTATATTATGGGATAAAATTTACTTTAATCTTTTTCTATAGTTCAATATTTAAGGTGATTCATTTTCTCTTGCATTTTAATAATAAAGCTATAGTGGTATATATTAATAAACTGTAACATATTATGAAAGTAACTTTATTTTTGTCTCTGACTTTCCTTTTAGGTTTCAGTAAATTGTTCTTTCATGCCCAAGGTCCATGACTCAATAATCGCTCTTAAATAATAAAGGTTGCATTTTATTTCTATTTAAAAAACAAATGTTCAGTTCAATAATTAAAATGTCTACTCATATGTATTAATCAGAAGTTCTTTCTTGATTTAAGGAGACCTCTCTCAACACCCAATATGGGGTGTTTATAGGTCCTGAGACTCTAGATGGGAGCATGGCATGGCTAATTTTTAAATTTTTCCTTTTCTAGTGTTTCCACTTGTGACTTCTTGAAGATGGAAGCATATATAGAGGTAAGAGGTATGAGAGCAGGATAGTTCATTCCTGATAGATACGTCAAGGTGATCTGACATCAGTGCCCTCTGAACTAAACAAATGCTCAAAGATGACGTTTTGGCGGCTGTCTGTTGCCTTCTGATTTCCAAGGAATCTTTTGTCAGCTCCTTGTAACCAGTTTTTGGGTGGCTGTGAAAGGTCCACTAAAAATGTACAAATACGATATTTCTAGTGATAGTAAAGCATTTCAAAGTCCTTGTTAATTTTCTTATTCTATCTCATATAATAAGCAAATATATTTTATATAATAAGCAAGTATCTTATTATATCTTATATATCGGTAATGAAATTATCTTTGTGTGTTTGCCTGTGTTCTCTTTCAGTGGAAACAAAGCTCTGTAACGATATGAACTGTTTTGTATCTATTAATACCCTTTCAGGTTTTATCACTATTTTAAAATAGCTAGCTCATGGATGTTTGCTACTTGAAGGGAACAGTTTCCTACTTTTCATTCTAATTTTAATTTATTGTTATTCTTTTTAAATGTTTGGGAAATAGTCCAAGCACTGTTGTTTCTTTTTGTCGTAATAATATTTCATTAATTTTCCTTTGAAATCTATTCATTCATAGATCACATTTTTTCTATGTGATTTCCCGAAACATAATTTTATAGATAAATATACTTATTTATACTTATTTCTGTGGTAAGGATAGAAATACATATTATTTGTATATGATAAAACTTGCGTTAATGTGCTCTGTGACTTTGAAATGCCTTGTTAACACTAGAAATACAGTGTTTATACATTTTTAAAATATTTGCTATTTTGAGATTGTGGGAAGGACTCTATCCTGCTCACATAAAAATCTTCTAACAATGTTTTTTTTTGTTTGTTTGGAATTGGAACTCTTTTCTCATTGCAAACGCAAAAACAAAATATGATTTATTAAATGTCCTTATTTGTTAAACTGATTTGTAATAACGTGTTCTTTACTAAAATTGTACTTGTGAAGAAATATCCCCTTGGTTTTTGTATCTACTTTAGAAAGTGGTGGTCTATTTGTTTAAAGCTAAGATTTACAGCCATCATTAGGAACGGGTTGTAATTACTGACATGTTGGTGCATGTACAAACTAAGAGATAGCATGGCAGAGTTAATGAGACACATGCATTGATACAGAATTTGCAAATCATCATGACTAATTTTATCATAATAAGTTAAATAATACCTCATGAGTTCCCTTCAGTTTAATTCTCAGTATTAATCTAATTTATATCAGAAATAGATGAACTATAAAACATTTTCTTTTCAGAGATGTCTATTTTTAATTTACTTAATAATTACTAAGCATGAGTAGAACATCCCCTATGTACCATGCACCATGTCAAGCACTGGGGACACAGAGATGAGTGAAACAGTCTCCATATTAAAGGAGCTCAAAGCCTACTAATGAGAATGAAAATAATGAGATAATGTAATTTACTAGAGTAATTACCAAGCTCTTATTATGCAGAAAACATTACTGAAGCAGAGAGAAGATTGTGTACAAATTCTGGTGAAGTCAGGAAAGTTTACCTGATCATGGAAAAACCTAAGTTGAAACATAAATATATCTATTTTTCTTAATTTTTATTTATATCTTAAACCAAAACTAAGTTGAATCTACATGGCTGTTTTGCAAGTAAGAGCAAAGCAAAATGTGCTGCTGAAATCTGGTTACAATCAGGCTAGAGAGCAGGGAATGGATGAATAGATTTTCATTTTATTCAGGAACTCAGAAACAAAAAGGATCTCCTCATTCTTAAATTTGTCTATGATATTTAGATAACAAGTCAGTTTGACAAATTGAAAAAATATGTGAATTGTTTGAGTTGGCCAGGAATAGAACAAGAAGGGGTATGATAGCCAGCAAATGTAAGATGAGGAAAAGAAAGCAACCATTGCAAAAAATTGTTAGAAAGGTAGAACATTTTCTTTGAAGAGAAAAGAACTCCTAAAATGAAGAAACTGAGCAAGATGAGAAGGAAATTATTTTAAAATTCCATTCTTTCAAAAAATCAAAATCCCACAAAGATGCAAAAATGGTTCATATGTTACAAACAGACATGTCAACTTTGTTTCCCTAGTCTCATTAAGTCTATCGAATTCTTAATTCTGAATAAACTCTTCTGTTATTTCTAAATTTTGAAATTTTGAGACTGACCCTGTGGTAGGGTATTGTTCATCGAAATGCTATTTTACATTTGTTTTCCTCAAAATCTGCTAAACTTTAAAGGTAAAAGTTTTGCTGACATCTAAAATACTTCCGAGTGAGATCACAACTTTCATATATAGTTCTCAGATTCACTGCCAGCTTTTGGTCACTGTTACCTTGGATAACTACTGTATTTTATACTTTGCAGATCACTTTAGCTTATGTTTTCTAATTTTACATCTAAATAACATTTTGAAAGTTATTAAAAATAATTTCAGATAAATGCATTGATTTATTCCCTACATTGCACTGCCCCTTGTATAGACTACACAAGCAGTACTGACTTCTGGAAATTTAATTATATTACTTATTATTTATATTCATGCTACCCACTAACTACATTTATCACAGAACTACCATATATTTATTAACTTTCTCCAGTTATTCTATTTTATGTAATTCATAAAACTTCACAATGTAACTTAGGGCAGAGGCTGAAATGTCCTGAGAGAATGATATGAATGGAATCAAGATAAATAATATAGCGGTAGGAAGACAGGAGTAAATAAAAAGAACAATGGAAGTTGTATCCTTAATATAAAATAGAAAATTAATTTTGTTTCTTGTGCATAATTTTATAGCTGTGGTAATAATTTCAATAGAGCATTTATGAGATGTTTTAAGATTCAGCAATATTATTTGAATAAAAGTTCCACTTTTCTGAGTAATTCTATAAAGGATGATTGTGAAGTAGAGGGTTGTATTTTGATATTATTCTGAAAAAAAGAAACTCCAATTCAAACATTAAAATTCTGTCACATCACAAGAATGAAAATGGTGTCATAAAAATAAATAGGTTATTTTAATAGAGGATCAACCTATGGATCTTAATATATTTTAAAGGTACCTCTGCTTGAGATTGAAAGATCAAATTTAGTTGATTTTCAGACAAAACAGGAAATCTGAAATTATTTAGCAAGCATTCAAAACAAGTATGAGACATTTTGACCATAAAATAATTTTACATGAGATTAGATGTAAATCTTACAGACCATTAAGGAAAGTAAGAATTTGCTATTGTGTTATAACAGCAAATGAGCTCTTTATCCTTTACCTTTATAAGATGGTGTCTCAAGAAGAGAATATATTTTCATTTCTGCACCAGTCATTACAGTAACCAATAAATTAAATTCTGTTGGCTGTCAATCATAGGAGAAATTCACAAAATTAAAAAGAAATCAACAGAAAACTGTAGAACTCTTTCTAAAATTGTCGCTGGATAAACCAACTTGTTTTTTAAAACTTCCTTGAAGAGATCAGTGAAACACTATACAAAAAAACCTTCCATGATTTTGACAAAGGAGTTTCTTTACTATCTAATTTTGCTATAAAAATAATGTAGGAATTATATAAACAATAATGATTTCTTTAAAATATAAATTCAGTAATATATTAAATCAAATTGTACATAATTGATTTCTAATATATCATTGTTGGTTCATTTTAAAATTATTTTAATGTTTATAATACAGCTAAGTCATATGTAGATCAATAATTTGCCTTGTCAATTTATTCTTTTTATAACAAAATACCAATAAGAAGTCTATTCTCTAGATAGTAAAATTAAATTTGAATTTATCAGTTCAAGTCCCAGCAACTATTAGAGAATAAAATCTTATTTAAACACCATGACTCTATTCTGTTTGAGATTTCTTCTTTGCATGACTTTTTGATGGTAAATGCCTTTCTTCCTGTAGGGACATAAACTTGAGATCCTCTTTATAGCATTTTGAAAATAATATGCTGATGATGGCATATCCTTCTCAAATTGTGAAATGATGGACATATCCAGTCAATAAGAGACACTTGGGTAGTGAATTTTGTTCTAGATTCGAAAATTGTGAAATAACAGAACAAGTGTGCAAGGACCCTGTGGTGGGAGCATCCTAGATAGTGTGAGGAACTGTGTATGGTGCTTGAAGGGTGGGGGTGGAGGGAAATCTAGGGGTGAAGGTGGTGGCAAGAGAAGAGAAGGAGAGTAGAATGAGACAAATTTAGAGAAGTAACTGGGTGGGGGTAGTAAACACAAATAATGTAAAGTACCTTTATTTGTAAATTGAAAATAATCATATAGCCTATGGCATGGCATTTTGGTGAAGATTAAATGAGGTAATCTTTATATCAAAGACCTTAGCACAATTCCTCGCAAATAATTAGCTAGTACTATGATTCTTCTTTAAATGCCACCATTAAACAGTAGCATTATGTAGAATGCTACTGTATTTTTGGTCTATATATTTATAGTCACATTTAAATGGAAAATAATTAAATTTTGTATGCATATTACTGGGTGTGAAACTCTTCAGTTTGTTTAAATCAAAGACTAACCTATTGACATCAGGACACATTTACAGAATCATGGGCTGAGAATTTGGATGTAACAAGCATGTTTACAAAGCCAATCAGGGTCACTATGTACAACAGGATGTTAAACAACGAACGATGATAACGTAAATTTTATTTCTTTCATAAAAGAAGTTATAGATAACAGTGGTTTTAAAATAATGAGGTGATAGTAATCACAAAAAAAGTAAATTTGAAATCAAAAGATGAAGATGAAAAATGTTATTAGTAAGATAAAAATGCAAATAGTAGAAAGTGCAGTGTTTTTGTGTATGAAAAACTATAAAGGTTAATTGAGAGCAAGAACTGAAGAAAACTGGTAATGAGAATTTGGAAATTTTCAGAACATTGCGGAGAAACTTGATTAAATTTGAGTCAAATGCCTACATCTACTAAAATTCATATGTATATTTCTCCCCTAATAAGCTTTGTGAATATTTCGCAAGCATTTATAATCTGCATGTTTTATGAGGAAAGTTAAGAAATTAAAAAAAAGACACTTGAAAATTTAAAACAAAATAGCATTTTGAGTGGATTACAGGTTGGTGGGAAGACATTATAGATATCCATCCATGGTAAAATTAGATTATATCCCTCAAGTACTTATCCAAGGGTATATAAATAATTGTAATTCTATACTTTTCCTTTTATAGAGATGTTTACAAACATCTCTATAAAATCCCAAAGATTTCCTCTTTGGGATAAAGCATCGTCAGGTCTCAACCCTTCTTAAGCAATGTATCTATGTTAGCTTTCCAGCTCTCCAGAAAGCCAATTTTCGGCAAAAGTAAAATAAGACAAAGAGTAGGAATAAAATATGACTTTTAAATGTAAAAGCTAATGATACGTATTTTCCAGATCAGAATCCACAGTGTTTTATTTCCTGATCTTAAATTAAAATGCATTACTTTGAAATTCATAAAGTCACCTGATTTGATAGCCAAACATTGTATTACTGAAATGATATACTCTGATTTTAAAAAGCCTATATTTCATTGATTTACCTACCTAAAATGTACTTTATTTTTCTCTGATATTCCACTATACAGTAATTCAGTCGTAAATAGAATATCCTTACTTTTTCCCTGTGATTTTATAAACTTTGTGGCTCTAAATAGCAATTGTTAAAAGCAAATTAGCTTTAACAGTCTTCTAGTAGGCTTATTTTTATCCCATGGTAAATAATTGATGGGAAATGCTTTTTACAATATAACGACTCATTATTGCTCTTAAGTGTGCTACTATCCTATGAACTATGATTACAAAGATAAATGAACTAATTTAATATTTAAAATACCATTTTCCCAAGCAATGTACCTCTTTATTTAGGTTGAAAATTGATTCAAATGAATTGTAACTGGCTCAGTGACAACTATGAATATTTAGGTAAATTTCAGCTTTCATTTTATCAGATATTGTTTTCATTCATATGAATAGTTTATTGATTAAAGAATTCCACTGAACTTGGGATAAAAAGTATGGAGTATTATCTTTGACAGTTGCTAGTTGTATAGCTTAGGAAAGTCGTTTAGCCTCACTTTCTTAAATCATTATGAAAATTTCAACACACTGACTCCCTACTATAAATTTCTGGCTCAGTTTTGAAACTATATAAAAGGTTTTTTTTTCTTTTATTTTCCTTCTAAACACTTTAAGTTGTGACATGTTTACATAAAGATCCACTGATTCCATTCTTCTGCAGTATTGTACACTAGGATCCAAGTATAAACGTATTGATATCAGTGCTATTTGTAATTGCCCCAAACTGTCCATATGCTAATTAACAGAACAGATAAAAGTATTAATGAACAGTTCTTAAATGGAATTATATACAACAATAAGAATAATCAAACTAGACTTACATAGAATAACACTTATAAATCTCTATATTTTAATGCTATTTTTCTCTTCTATAAAACAAATGATAAGTCACCCTAATACAATATTTCATGAGACTATAAAAAATTATAAAGCATTTGATCAGACAAATTCAAAGTAATTTATTTTCTAGCTAAATGCATATATTTTGATGAAAGCTATATGCTTAAGATGGGTCCAATTAAAAGTCCCATTATAAAGATTTTAGATCTAGTAGAAAGACATTAAAATTTCATGATTATATGAAAGCAAATAGAAACCTATTATTGTTACAGTCAGAAAAATTGGAACTCCTGATTCCACAAACATGCTCTTCTTCCTTCTTGCCTTTGTTCAAGTGTTGCCTGTACCTGGTGTGCTCTAAATCCTATCTGATTCAGTTCAAATTCTTTTTTCATGGACTGTTTTATTTATTGAAAACCTATCATGCACCCAAAATCACGTTTGGTTAGACTAAGGCTTTCTTCTGGTATGTTAGATAAACCCATGCCCAAAGAAGTTAATGTTCTATTTTGAAGTTTCTGCCCTGAATCATATCACATTTCCAGTAAAAATATGATTCTCTTAAGATAGAGTTAGAATCGATCATCAGACTAAAAGGAAAAAAGAGAGTCTGATGCATATTCCTCTTACTCTGATGTATATTAGTCTGATGTGTATAAAATGCATAATTGTTGCAAATTTTCAGCATGTGAAGGATAGATTAAAAATCCTGATTTTATTTAGTTCAAACGTTTTCTAAACAGGCATAAAGATGACTCTCCAAAGAAAGCACTTGTTTTGTAGCAGTTGGCAAAAGGTACACAAATGTGTACCAGGTAGGTTCTCACTCCTGCAAAATAACTTAAAGAGTAAGTACACAGTGATCCTGTAGAGCTTATAAGTGTCCTTAGGTTTAGTTAGTAGCTCCTTCTTATAGGGTGAATGACTGTCAAATGAAGTCTCAAATCACAGGCTATGAGCTAAAGAAACTCCTGAGATAACCAGGTAATTAGCAGTCTAGGTAGATAGCACAGTGGTTTTCAAAACAAAGAAAGCAGACAACTTTAATTCTATCATACAATACAATCACACAGAGAGCTTATTTCCATTTGAAATTAAAAACTGAAACTGGGTGCAAGCTGATGGATATAACATTTTGTTTGATATGCACAAATTTTAGTTTATATGGAAACTTTTACTAAAGTGGAATATAATCTTCAAAAGTAAAATATCTCTTTAAATTGCTTTTTTTGAAACTAAGGAATGAGTAATCACTATTCTGATTCTTTCATGGTTATTATTAAAGACAATTTTGTCATTGAAAAGGAAGGAGTATAGAAACCAAAATCCATTCAAGTGTCAAAAGTGTTAAGCATGCCACTGATAAAAGAACAAACCATTTTTCCAGCTTGGTTAAATGTTAGGTAGAAACTTAAATATTGATATGGAGATTTTAATAGAGATGGTTTTGGAACTCTGTCTTGATGTTTTTTATCTCTTTCTTTGCAATCTATTTACATAATTACCTACTTTTAATGTGTGATATAGCAGATGAACAAATTTATGCCCTAACTGTGGTCATTAAAGCCAGAGGGAAGCCTGATACATCTGACAATTTAATAGGGTCAGCTTATGTAGTTCTATGTGTACAAAGAAACCAGTGACCTTCTGGAAAAGAACTGATTAAAAGGAAAAAAATAATTGAGGGGTACAAGTTGGGATCAGGGTTCAGGGAAGAGTAATTTGGATTCAGCATTATTAGTGCATATTATTCAGATTATTTGCCTGCTTAATTAAATAAGCCCACAACTATGTGCTGTAGTTAGGAGAGCACAATAATAATGTGTAGACCAACTAAAGCCCCTAAGGGATGAACTAAATTACTTATCTACAATTTCACAGGATGTTAAAAACAAAACAGTTAGAATCCAGGATTGCCGTTTGGTAGAGCTGTCAGTCGCATCAGCTACAATGGCAATGGGAAGTAATGTAGCAGGCGAATAGTATCACCACTTCTCAAGACTTTGGTAGCAAACACTGGTGCTATTGGCCTGTGTCTTTTGCCCTGTGGATTGACCTCCACAGCAGCTGTATTAGACAGATGATTGCCTTAACAATAGTGAAGCCCATAGATTTTGCTTCAGGCAGTCAGAGTGGGAAGAAAATGAAAGCCAAATATCATGGTTCAGACTATTAGTTCTCTGTACTTAGGTAAGACTTTTAGTTAACTATTAAGAAGAAGTTAGCAAGGAATGAGAATACCAGGTGAAGATGGAGCTGGAGAAGATGAAATAATATTGTCTTTATTTTTTTCAATGTACTTATAATGATAGAAAATATAAACTCAGCCAAGTTTATTACTTTCGGCTATTTTAATCCTAGGGAAATTTCCCTTCATATGTAATATCTACTGTGTTCTTTAAGGCAATTAAGATGAGAACTAATGCCTTAGTGATGTCTATTCTGTAATATTTATTATTAAAAGATTTCTATTTTCCCTTGCCACATTTTTTTCCTACTGATTAATGGTTAATTTTGTAATTAATAAATTTGAAAGAGAACTTTAAGTATTGCTTAAATGTTGTTAAAATGTAACTTTTCTAAGCTACTTTTAATCAAAGTGAGCTCACTAAGACTCCGGAATTCCACTCATTATTTTCCCCTGGAAAAAAATAAAAAACTGACAAGGTAAGTATCCTATGCCACTACAGTTTAAGAAAGCAAGTAAAAATAGTGTTTTATCCCTGGTTTTCTAGGACAGCTTGGGCTGGAAGCATTGTAAGTCTTCCTGCAAGAAGAAAATGCTCATAAATTGTCCAGAAGGTTAAATTAAGTGAGTTTTGGAAGAAGCAATATTTGATCTTCTTAAATTAAAAAAAAAGTACATTGACGTTTTAGAAAAACAAAATGAGTTTATTCCAAAATTCATTAGAAAATGGACCTTCCTTTTTTATCACGCACTATAAAAACATGTTCTGATTATTAATATATTATTATATATTGATATAACATTCTTATTGGCCATATTTTGCTGATAGATTGATTTATGAAATATTCCTATTCTCACAATTTAGGTTTCTTAACCCTCAATTAAATATTTGTATTAAAATTATACAGAGTGTAGATAGGAAATAGGCAGAAAGCTTGCATACACATTGCATAAGTTTAACCCTGATCTTATATACAAATTTTGTTAGCTTTATTCTTGTCTTGTTTCCAATGCACACTTCTTGCTAGTCATCTATGTGGCACCTTCTGTCCCTTAGGTTTGTGATCTGTATGTGTCAGGATAAATTTATTTATGCTGGTAAGAAAGATATCCAAAATATCAATGACTCAACACTATATAAATTTATTCTCCCACATACTGTAGGTTCCATATGGGTCAGGTGGTTCTCGGGTAAATAGAGTCACTCACATTCCCAGGGAGTCAGAGGCACGGCCACAGTGTATTCATGTGATTATGTAATAAGTACTTTCTTCTGTTGCTTAAAAATGGAAAGACAAACCTGGGGAATCACCCATGGGTTTTTCAGCACCTTAGCCAGGAAGTGTCAAATTCCTTCCACTCAAGTTTCACTGGCCAGAACTAGCCACAAGACCTCAATCTAATTGCCAAGGAGGCTAGGAGAGGTAAGGGAGGAAACGGGGAAATTTGGTGAACACCACTATCTTTGTCACAGTGTCCTTCTTGTCACAATGTTCTTCTTGCTAATAACTAAATTTATATATCTGAAACCAGCACAGTGTCTTGGAACTAATCTCTCATCTTTCTCCATCCTTGTGCAAATTTTCAAACATTGTCTGCTTCTGTATTCTATACTTCACCTTTTAAAATGCTCTCTTGATAATCATGTATTGGATGTAAGAATTCCTTATTACCTGTTGTAAAAATGACTATACTCATTCAGTGTCTCTGTGCTCTCTGAATTATGCAAAAATCTCAAAACAAACATTAAAATCGATTTTTAAAATGTGTCTCTATTCTAAAATTTGGTAAACTTTCTATTACAAGTACTTCCTCTTATTTCTGTGCCCCAGAGTCATTTGGAAGAGTTTGAAATCCTCCAATAATAGATACACTGAGTCAAATTTTCTTTTCCTCCTCACGTGGTTTTCTTGTTCACAACCCTTCCTGCCCAGAACATTGTTTCTCTACTTATATGAATTTTGAAAGTACATTGAGGAAAAAGACGAATTAAATTAAGTCAAGAGACAAATGTGGAATTTGATAGAGATTCAGTTGGTAGGTTGGTTTCCCTTTAAGGAAATTTGCTCCTGAGATTTTCATGATACATCAGTGAAGTGAAGATTTAGGTGAAATATAGGAACAGAGTGACTTCCCATATAAAGCTTACATCATGAAGGATACAAGTATGGGTATGCTCTGAAGATAAGCAAGCAGGAAAAAAAGATGGGAGAAAACAGGCTTAGTTATGGCACCTAAACTGTTCAATCAAATAAATAATCACTCCTGCCTTGAAGAGAAGACAGAACTGGGGAAAATGGTAACGAGTGCTATTCTAATGAAGGGCCCTTCACATGAAAAGTAGTAAGAAAGTAGAAATAATATTCTCTAGTTTTTAAAATTCTTAAACCTTTACAACTTAGCCATCTATAATTAACTGAGGATATGCTTAATGCCCCATAAGAGCTTCTGTTCCTTTCTTCATGAGGCCAACTTCCTGGAAAGACCATAGTTTCCTGTATTTATCATGCAATAAACCATAGGAGATAGCTTAGCTAGTCCAAAATGAATTCCTTCTTTTATTTTTCATCTCAAATTGTGACCAGAAAATTCCTCTTTTGGCTCATAATGGGTAATAGAGGCCGAATACACCCTGCCTGAAATAATAACAACAGTAGCAAAAGAATGCCGAAAAAGATGTAATATTTTCAGAACACTGGACCTTAGGCAAGGAAGGAAAAGAATTGGGAAACAAATAAGGTGAACCCTGAGATTGCCCAATCTACTGCTTTCAAGGAGGTTCCAGGCCACAGTGCAGAGTCCAGCACATTTCCTAAATTGAAGGGACAAGGCTAAGAGTCTGGAGAGACCTAGACAGCTAAAATTCTCAGGACAGAGTAACAGAAAGAGGAAAGCATAACAGAGAAGGAGTCCAGGAGACTTACAGAGGGTCCTCCTAAAATATTCAGAAAAGTTCTAATCAGAACATGCATGTGAAAAAGAACCCAAAGCCAGGGTAAAAACAATCTATTTAAAAAAATAAGATAATAACACTCAAACAAGGCCATGGACAGTGTCTTCTCCCATCAGGTAACCTGAAAAAATTCATAATTTAGGGAACATTGAACAGAGTGTCCAGAATGATCTTGGTTCAGTCGTGGGGAGGAATGAGTTCTAGACTAAGCAGAACGCCAGACCCACAGAGCGAGGCATAAGGGTAAGCTCCCAAAGAGCACACCATGTCCAAGTGACTTCATTGCACTCAGAACATAGCTCAAGAAACATTTTAAGAAGAAAAAATTATTCGTCTTGGAACAAGATAAAATTCACAATGTCGGAACTCCTTCAAAGATTACCAGGCTTGCAAAAAGGCAAAAAAGGAACCCATAAAGGGAAGATAAATCAATCAATCAAGACCCAGAATTGACATTGATGTTTGAATCCCCAGGAAACAAAAATTGTTAAACAGTTATCAAAATCGTAATAAAATGTAGAGCTATGGAAGGTATTTTTTAAATATAAAAAATTAGTTTTCTAAAGAAGAAAACTATGATACTTGAGAAGAAAAAGTTCTGAATGAGGTGATGGTATATTTGACGTTGTAAAATAAAATATTAATGATCATGAGGACACAGCAATAAAAACTATTCAAAAGGAAATACAGAGAGGATAATTTTTTTAAGAAATAAAAAGAGCATCAGTAATGTGGGAAAGAGGGTGCCAGTCGAGTTGGTCTCCCCTGTGTGAGGCACCCATGGGGAGCCATGGGCGGCCTCTGAGGAGAAAAGTCTCCTTATTGCCTTCATGTCTTTATGCCCTGAGAGCATAACCGCTCAGTGGCATTCCACAGGTTGCTCAGGGAGATAACACTCCCTTGAAGCAGTGGAGTAAAATCAAACATCTTGGCTCCTCCTGAAACCCGCTCCTACCCATTTCAGTCCTGATAAGTTAAAGATCGTAAGTAGTGTAGACACACGTCTTTGCTCAAGGAAATTCACAGAAACCGCCACTGCTATACATCTTATTGAATGACTCACGAGTTCTCCTTCACTGATTAATCCTTTTCCTCATCCCTTCCTACCCATCCCATCTGCCCTAAGAACAAAGAGCTTGTAAACCAATAAATTAGGCTGAGCCGAAGCGCTCTGGGCCGTGAGCAAGCCTCCAGCTCCGGTCCCCTGGACCTGCCTTTTAAATGCTTATTCTGTCTCTTTCTAACTCCTTTGTCTCCGCCGGACTCGGGGTACCCGCCGGGTGGTGTGGGGCTGGTTTCCCCACCAAGTTACTTTTAGGTCAACTTCAAGCAGGCTACTATATGTGTAATTGTAGACTCTGAGTGGGGAGGGACAGAATATCGAAAAAAATGGAATAATAATGGCTAATCTTTTCCAAACATGATGGAAATCATGAACTCATATAATCCCAAATCCTTAATAAGCCTCAAGCAAAATAAATATGACAAAAATTGTTTGATTATGTCATTTAATTATGTCATAATCAGATTACTCAAAACCAGAGACAAAAAGAAAAGCTTAAAGCAGCTGAAGATAAAGCACATGTTTTATACAGAGAAGCTAAGATGTGGATGAGAGAATTTCTCATCTGAAACATGCATGGAAGAAAAAGGTAATGAAATATCTTTAAAATAGTGAAGAAAGGTTAAGAGTGGAAGATGAGGTTATATATGAAGATATAGCCCTTATCATGGGTACTGTTACCAAAGAGACCATGATGATGATACTCGATTCTGCACATTTGTCAAAACCTGTGAAACTGTACACTACAAAGAGTGAGTTTTAGTATCTGTGAACAATAACAAAAACAACAGTAAAAATAAAACAGATAGGATGTGGACTTACAAGAAATGTGTCTAACCATATTACAAATTATTCACATAGTCACACTGAAGTGAATGGGGAAGAAAGTAGGTGACCTAAGTAAAATTAGAAAACAGTGTTTTGGGCCACATGGAGTGGGTCATGCCTGTAATCCAAACACTTTTGGAGGCTGAGGCAGAAGGATCACTTGAGCCCAGGAGTTGGAGATCAGCCTGGACAATATAGTGAGACTTCATCTTTACAAAAAATTAAAAAATTAGCCAGGTGTAGTGGCGAGCACCTGTAGTTCCAGCCAGTCAGGACTCTTGAGATGGGAGGATCTCTTCAGTTAGGTAGGAGGTGGTTGTAGTGAGCTGAGATTCTGCCTCTGCACTCCAGCCTGGACCATAGGGTGAGACCCTGTCTCAAAAAAAAAAAAAAAAAATGAAGAAAGAAAACAATGTTTTGACTGCATACTATAAAGCTGAATATAAAACCAAGCAAAAAAATTAAAAATGGTATATAAAACAGTGTACTCATATTTTTCTGCATTTAACATGCAGAGCTTGATATTAACTACCAAATGAACTGTCACTAATATTCTCAGTTTGGGCTCTTTTTATCCTATATTTCACACAAATGGCTAGAAAATATCTTCAGATCTGCAGGGTATTTGGTATTTGGGGTTTTGGTGTGACAAACTTATAAACTATAAGATAAGCTATAATAATCAAAACTATTTTTGAAGAATCCTAGGAAGTACCTTCATTAAGTCTGAAGTGCTATGGTTATGATATGTTCTTACTGTGTATATCAGTTAAGATGGGGGTAGATACAGGATCATTGGTAGTGAGTAGGTCTAGTAACTGATAAGCAGAGCTATTGGAAGGATGCTTTTAATCACATTACTATGGTGTGATTTATGGTGACAAAAGTAAAGGTTACCATGTGTGTTTCTTGCTATTGAGCATTTTGAATTCCTTGTATATTTTGAATATTAATGTTTTATCAAATATGTAGTTTACCAATATTTTCTCCCATTACATGGATTGCCTTTTCATTCTGCTAATTGTCTCTCTTGCTGTGCGGGTTTTTAGTTTGATGCAATCCAACTTGCCTATTTTTTGTAACATAACCAGTTGCTTGTGCTTCTGGTGTCATATCTAGCATAACTATAATAAAAAAGACAAAGGCTAACAAATGTTAGAAGGGACTCAGAGAAACTGGAACACTTGAGCACTGTACATGGAAATGTAAATTGGTACAACCATTTTGGAAAACAGTTTGGAGATTTCTCAAAAAATTAAAAATGAAACTATTAGATGATATAGCAATCCCACTTCTGGGTATATATCCAAAGGAAATTAAATCTGGATCTTAAAGAGACAGGTGCATTTTTATGCTCACTGAAGCATTATTCACAGTAGCCATGATATCGAAACAACCCAAATACCTAAATGTTAATCAATAGATGAACTGGATAAACAAAATGTAGGGTGTGTGTATATGTGTGTGTGTAATTGAATATTACTTAGCCATAAAAAAGGAGATTCTGCCTTTTGCAACAATATGGATAAACCCAGAGGACATTATGATAAGTGAAATAAGCCATACACAGAAAGACAAATCCTGCTTGATCTCAGGGATACGTGTAGTCTAAACTAGTTCAATGTATAGAAGCAGAGAGTAGAAGGGTGTCTGCCAAGGATAGGAAAGAGGAAATCCTGAGATGCCGGTCAAAATCTTCACTTATGCAAGATAAATATGTTCTGGAAACCTAATGTACATCATGGCTACTACAGTTAAAAATACTGTATTGATCACTTGCAGTTTGCTAGGAAAACAGATCTTAAATGTTCTCACCACAAAGGAGAAAGAAAGAAAGAAGGAAAGGAAGAAAGAAAGAAAGAAAGGAAGGAAAGAAGGAAGGAAGGAAGAAAGAAAGGAAGGAAGGAGAAAGAAGAGAGAAAGAGGAGAGAAAGAAAGAAGAAAGAAAGAAGAAAAAGAAAGAAAGAAAGAAAGAACTATGAAAAGTGATGGATATGTTAATTAGCTTGGTTGTAGTGATCATTTCACAATGTATACATATATTAAATGATCAAGTTGTATACTTTCAATATATACAATTTCTATTTGTCAATTATACCTCAATGAAGTTGAAAAAAAGAAAGCAAATATGGTTATATTGAAAGGAGAGACCTGAGGGTTGTTAAAACCTAAGTGAGGAACAAAAAGAACAGCAATTAGAACATATAGAGGAGAATTGAACTTACCCAAATTGTCTTTGTTCATGTGGGAAAACATTACAAGAGTACAGATATTTATTTATAGATAATAAAAATATCACTTTGATAGGCCTTATATTATCAGTGTTAAACAATTCTATAGGAAACAATTCTTATAATGAACTTCTTAGCCAAGCAAAATATTCAAATCCTGCTGATAAGAGAAAGCAGAAATTATATTTGTTTAAAGACCATAAAATCTGGCTCCAAGGAGCGCATTTATCTTTCCTGGAAGTGAGATTTACCTGAACAGATGCTCTGGTACTTTTATTTGAAGTAGTAAGTGAGGCCACATGTATTTGCAGAATTAGCACATATAAAAGATGAAAATTGGAAGTTGTGCCCATTTTCACTGTTATGGGGATTGTTTTATGAGACACCCCAGATGTTACTCTTTGGCAAACAGTTGTTATTTCTTTTCTTTGGGGCTCAGAAGATTATCTTATGATTCTGGATATGTACCAAACTTTACTCTCCAAGCGTCTGGCCTATTTAGTCAAGCAGATAATATAAATGGACTTCCTTACTAACAAGGTTTTGTGTAAAATGACGGTTCACGTGGTTTGGGAATCCTTCATGAATAATGCTGCATTTCCCATGCAGGGTGATGTACTTCACCGTTTAATGAATGATGGCTGTTTGTAGAACAGAAGGCTGCATGTTCAACACAGAGACAAATTTCTTAATTTATACTGTGTGTTACAACTTCCTTTGGGCTCTGCTTGCTTTCATTATAGTATGAGATTTTAATAGATGCTGAAAAGTAGGCTGATATTGATCCAACAGCATTATTTGGTTAGTTTTCTTTTCATATACATGCATAAAATGTCACATTTTCCCGTAATTTCAATTTGTATTTTTAATATTATTTATAATAGCTTTTAATTTATTTGCTTAGCATTCAACCTATTTATTGAATCTTGGTAATAAACCAGATAGGTGCCACACATATATCTGTGTTCTGTCATTCTCCCATCTAGGTTCAATATCCAAAGTTGGTTTCATCTAGCCAAAATATGTCATGTGGAAACTTTCTTTTTGCCTCACTAATATTCTAAAGAGATGATGCCTCACTTTTCATTCGAAGTACTTAAAACGTTATCTAGGCTGCTGGATGAATGTTTTCTCACATGGGTCAGTCAGGTGGCCACATTAAAAGAGCCAGAAGTTGTGCTCATCTGTTTCACTTAAGAAATCACAATCAGTATAACGTCCAGTACTACAATAATTACCACTTAATTAACATCATACTAGTCCATTTGAATCTATCATGATCTATCTATTTTTGCACAGGTCATGCAGGTAAAATGAATAGAGATATGTTGGGAATCACCACTTTGTATGTAAGATTTTAAATGTGGCTCTAATCTCTGCAATGCCATCCTACGTGTATTGTAGCTTATCTTGGCTAGGAAGAGAAAGCAGTTTCAGGAGTTTCCATTTCACTATTCTTAATGTGTGATTCATATGGATTATGGAACGAAAATCAGAATTCTCTTAACTTCAAAGCATAACCATGCCAATTTCGTACTCATAATGCAGACAAATAACCATAGGTTGGGACTAGAGATTCATTGGAGAATCTGTGAGACATATTTTGGCAACAGTACATATATCAAATGTACTTCATAGTCTGCCAAATTAACTTGGGGGTCACGGCAGCGTTTCATATAATCTAGTAGTAGAAATTACTCGCACGTTGTACGCAAGGGCCTTCAGAAGATCTGGGCATTCTCTCTTCCCCCAGAGTATACGTTTAGTCTGATAAGGACACCACATACGTTTGGAGAAGGGTTGGGAGAATATTTGCTTGTGGTGGAATTACAGAGTTCTTTTTAAAATTTCTGTTTTAATTTGATGGCCTCTGACTCGGAACTGGCCCAATGTTGGAAAGTAGATGGAACTTCCACTCACTAGGGTTATTTATTTATTATTATTATACTTTAAAAGTTCTAGGGTACATGTGCACAACGTGCAGTTTTGTTACATATGTGTACATGTGCCATGTTGGTGTGCTGCACCCATTAACTCATCATTTACATTAGGGATATCTCCTAGTGCTATCCCTCCCCCCTCCCCTCACCACACGACAGGCCACAGTGTGTGATGTTCCCCTTCCTGCATCCAAGTGTTCTCATTGTTCAATTCCCACCTATGAGTGAGAACATGCTGTGTTTGGTTTTCTGTCCTTGCGATAGTTTGCTGAGAATGATGGTCTCCAGCTTCATCCATGTCCCTACAAAGGACATGAACTCATCCTTTTTTTATGGCCGCATAGTATTCCATGGTGTATATGTGCCACATTTTCTTAATCCAGTCTATCATTGATGGGCATTTGGGTTGGTTCCAAGTCTTTGCTGTTGTGAATAGTGCTGCAATAAACATACGTGTGCATGTGTCTTTATAGCAGTATGATTTATAATCCTTTAGGTATATACCCAGTAATGGGATAGCTGGGTCAAATGGTATTTCTAGCTCTAGATCCTTGGGGAATCGCCACACTGTCTTCCACAATGGTTGGACTAGTTTACAGTCGAACCAACAGTGTAAAAGTGTTCCTATTTCTCCACGTCCTCTCTAGCACTTGTTGTTTCCTGACTTTTAATGATTGCCATTCTACCTGGTGTGAGATGGTGTCTCACTGTGGTTTTGATTTGCATTTCTCTGATGGCCAGTGATGATGAGCATTTTTTCATGAGTCTTTTGGCTGCATAAATGTCTTCTTTTGAGAAGTGTCTGTTCATATCCTTCACCCATTTTTGATGGGGTTGTGTGATTTTTTTCTTGTAAATTTGTCTAAGTTCTTTGTAGATAGTGGATATTAGCCCTTTGTCAGATAGGCAGATTGCAAAAATTTTCTCCCATTCTGTAGGTTGCCTGTTCAGTCTGATGGTAGTTTCTTTTGCTGTGCAGAAGCTCTTTAGTTTAATTAGATCCCATTTGTCAAGTTTGGCTTTTGTTGCCATTGCTTTTGGTGTTTTAGACATGAAGTCCTTGCCCATGCCTATGTCCTGAATGGTATTACCTAGGTTTTCTTCTAGGGTTTTGATGGTTTTAGGTCTAACATTTAAGTGTTTAATCCATCTTGAATTAATTTTTGTATAAGGTGTAAGGAAGGGATCCAGTTTCAGCTTTCTACATATGGCTAGCCATTTTTCCCAGCACCATTTATTAAATAGGGAATCTTTTCCCCATATCTTGTTTTTGTCAGGTTTGTCAAAGATCAGATGGTTGTAGATGTGTGGTATTATTTCTGAGGGCTCTGTTCTATTCCGTTGGTCTATATCGCTGTTTTGGTACCATTAACTTGCTGTTTTGCTTACTGTAGCCTTGTAGTACAGTTTCAAGTCAGGTAGCATGATGCCTCCAGCTTTGTTCTTTTGGCTTAGGATTGTCTTGGCAATGCGGGCTCTTTTTTGGTTCCATATGAACTTTAAAGTAATTTTTTCCAATTCTGTGGAGAAAGTCATTGGTAGCTTGATGGGAACGGCATTGAATCTATAAATTAGATTTGG
Source organism: Gorilla gorilla gorilla (assembly GCF_029281585.2). Classification (NCBI taxonomy): domain Eukaryota; kingdom Metazoa; phylum Chordata; class Mammalia; order Primates; family Hominidae; genus Gorilla; species Gorilla gorilla. Next base: position 64,965,943 of record NC_073239.2, read on the forward strand.
GCAGTATGACCACTTTCACGATACTGATTCTTCCCATCCATGAGCACGGAATGTTCTTCCATTTGTTTGCGTCCTCTTTTATTTCATTGAGCAGTGGTTTGTAGTTCTCCTTAAAGAGGTCCTTCACATCCCTTGTAAGTTGGATTCCTAGGTATTTTATGCTCTTTGAAGCAATTGTGAATGGGAGTTCACTCATGATTTGGCTCTCTGTTTGTCTGTTATTGGTGTATAGGAATACTTGTGATTTTTGTACATTGATTTTGTATCCTGAGACTTCGCGGAAGTGGCTTATCAGCTTAAGGAGATTTGGGGCCGAGACGATGGGGTTTTCTCAATAAACAATCATGTCATCTGCAAACAGGGGCAATTTGACTTCCTCTTTTCTAATTGAATACCCTTTATTTCTTTCTCTTGCCTGATTGCCCTGGCTAGAACTTCCAACACTATGTTGAATAGGAGTGGTGAGAGAGGGCATCCCTGTCTTGTGCCAGTTTTCAAAGGGAATGCTTCCAGTTTTTACCTATTCAGTATGATATTGGCTGTGGGTTTGTCATAAATAGCTCTTATTATTTTGAGATACATCCCATCAATACCTAATTTATTGAGAGTTTTTAGCATGAAGGGGTGTTGAATTTTGTCAAAGGCCTTTTCTGCATCTATTGAGATAATCATGTGATTTTTGTCTTTGATTCTGTTTATATGACGGATTACATTTATTGATTTGTGTATGTTGAACCAGCCTTGCATCCCAGGGATGAAGCCCACTTGATCATGGTGAATAAGCTTTTTGATGTGCTGCTGGATTCAGTTTGCCAGTATTTTATTGAGGATTTTTGCATCAATGTTCATCAGTAATATTGGTCTAAACTTCTCTTTTTTTGTTGTGTCTCTGCCAGGCTTTGGTATCAGGATGATGCTGGCAGCAGAAACTTCTGCAGACTTAAATGTCCCTGTCTGACAGCTTTGAAGAGAGTAGTGGTTCTCCCAGCACAGAATTTGAGATCTGAGAATGGACAGACTGCCTCCTCAAGTGGGTCCCTGACCCCCAAGTAGCCTAACTGGGAGACACCTTCCAGTAGGGGCTGACTAACACCTCACACGGCTGGGTGCCCCTCTGAGATGAAGCTTCCAGAGGAACTATCAGGCAGCAACATTTGCTGTTCTGCAATATTCGCTGTTCTGCAGCCTCCGCTGGTGAAACCCAGGCAAACAGGGTCTGGAGTGGACCTCCAGCAAACTCCAACAGACCTGCAGCTGAGGGTCCTGACTGTAAGAGGCAAAACTAACAAACAGAAAGGACATCCACACCAAAACCCCATCTGTACATGACCATCATCAAAGACCAAAGGTAGATAAAACCACAAAGATGGGAAGAAACCAGAGCAGAAAAGGTGAAAATTCTAAAAATCAGAGTGCTTCTTCTCCTCCAAAGGAATGCAGCTCCTTGCCAGCAAGGGAACAAAGCTGGACGGAGAATGACTTTGATGAGTTGAGAGAGGAAGGCTTCAGACGATCAAACTTCTCCAAGCTAAAGGAGGATGTTCGAACTCACTAGAGTTTTTTTGTTATTGTCGTTTTTTCCTGGTCCTACAATTAAAGTTATCCATTGTTGGTGACCTAGCTATCCTCTACCAAGTTTATTAATGGATTAATAGTTTCCATTTCACCCTTTCTTCTTATGATAGTAATTATATCCACTTTGCCTCTGAAATGTAAGCAGTATAGTGCCTGTACTTTTCTAAATCCAGAATTCTATAACTCATATTGTACTAATGAGGTCAGTTCCAAGGCATCATCTCATTCTATCAACCCTGGGGTTTAGGAGACAGCACCCCAGAGCTCGTCAAGTATGCTGCCACATTTGTTCACTCCTTATTTTCTTAATGAAGAAAGTGTATTCTCTTTTATCTCAAATAAAAAATGTAATTTTAACATGTCCATCAGACTGAGCCTTTAGATGCCTTTACAATACACTAGGGCTTATCACTTAAAACAAATGAGGTGGCACTTATTGTTATGTAACTGGTGAGTGATTCATTTCTTGAATGCCATCACAGAAACTGCTTCTAATAATTTATTGTACAAACTTACTTAGTTTGGGCTTTCCTGAAAGCAGAACCTGAGATAAGCGCTTAAGTGGAGTTCAAATTATTTGGGATGTGACTCCAGGAAGTCAGAGTGGAAAAGAGGAAAAATAATTAGGGAAGCAGTAAAGCCAAAGAGTGCATTACTGAGGTACTACCATGAGCAGTGGAGATCTAATTTACCATACTTCCTGAAGGGTCTTCAGAGTGCCCACCAGAGGTGTCTGCTTGAAGGGAGGGACGCTTAAATATCTATCCACAACTCCCATTGCTGTTTCTATGAGCTTTTGCCTTCTGGTCTGTACTTACATGTTGAATGAAGCATCAAGGAATCTCTGGAGGAGAAAATGAAAATGTATGAATGGTCTGCACTTTGGAACTAAATTCTTGGTGCAAGGTAAGTCTGAGTTTGCAAGCAACTATGCATTGGATATGTGGCTGAAATAAAAAGTAAGTCAATGTACATGAGGCTAGACTCTTACCCAATGACAAAGAAATAAAAGTTTAATGTAATAAATCAGAGAATACTGTACTTTTGAGCCCTTTTTGAAGAATATTTTACAGGATGAATTTCACCCAACAAAGAAAGAACTCGGGAAACTTTAACAACAACAAAAAACAGCTAGTGAGAGTTAAATATATTTGATTGGAGATTCAAGACTAACATAAAATGGGAACAAAGATGAAAAACAGTATGTAAGTATTGTACATCCTGAAGAAAATAAAATAACACAACTAGGTAATAGGTGGGAGCTAAAGTGCATCATTTGAATATGGCAAGCCAAATTATTGGAGCTAAAGTAAGAAAAAAAAGGAATTAGAAACAGCAAGTAGGAAAAAACTAGAAAATCTTCCAATGCAAACATAAAAATTGAACCACACGAAAAAAGAATGAGCAAATATGAATAATATGGTAAAGTTTTGAGCAAACATTTCAGTCCTCTCTGTTAATGTAAATGGGTTTTACTCATCTATCAGGAAAGAGATTCTCAGAATGGCTCAAAAAAAGAAAAGCCAGACTCCATTCTTTGTATAATAGAAATATCTAAGAAAAGTTGTTCAGAAAGTTAAAGAATAAATATACGTATATGTACTTACACAAACTCAGATGGGATAGCCTACTCCACACCATGGCTATGTGGTATAGCCTACTCCTAGGCTACAACATGCTTCTGTACAGCTTGTTACTATACTGAATACTGTAGGCAATTGTAACACGATGGTATGTATTAGTATATCTAAACATACCTAAAATTGGAAAAGGTACAGTAAAAATATTGTCTTATAATTTCATGGAACCATATGTGGTCCGTCATTTACTAAATGATGGATATTTAGTGGCACATTGTTATGTAGCACATGACTCTCTCTCTCTCTCTCCCTCTCTCTCTCTCTCGGTGTGTGTTTGTGTGTGTGTGTGTGTGTGTAGTGCTAGCCTGTTTCATTAAAGAAACTAAAAACCTAACAGCATAAACACCATTATATCAACAGCCACAGCTAACATCCATGTTTTCTTTCTAAATTCAGCTTTCTACTGAAAAGAACCAGAGATTTGAAGAAATGGCTGATATCAGTCCTAAGACAAAGAAAGAGCAGGGTGAGTCTGAAATAATCTTAGGAGCAAAAGCAAGGGCATATTCCAAAAACTGACAGAGGCATGTCAAAAGTTCGAGTGAACCTTCCTAAGGGCTCCTACCTGCCAAATTTCTATGAGTAAAGCATTAAAATAAAAAAAGATGGCAATTAATTAATTTAGTACAAGAGAATAATTCATGAGTCCATAACAATATTCAAAATTAAAGTTGAGAGAAATTCTATTTTCAGAAGAATACCAGCAATAAATGTATAGTAATAAGGGAATTAAAAAATCACCATTTCATATCCACCAATGTAACTAATGATACTGGTAAGACACCAGTAAGGATAATCAATAGATTCTTAAACCATTCAATGAAATGTTTGGGAGGACAAATATATTCACATGGTCTCAACTATAACCTATGGTTTACTCATGTGTTAATTGCAAAATTGACAATGCGCATCACCTAAACCAAATGATCTAATTTAACGTTATCAACATGGGACAAACTGATATTGTGTATCTCCTTGTGGAATATAATGTCAAGTATAAGATGTCACATACATGGCATTCCTGTCAAAAGATTTAATCTGAAGTTCATTATTAGAAGTCAATCAAATCCAGACTGTGGGACTTTTACAAGATACCTGGACAAGATTTTTTAAAAATGTCAATGTCATCAATGTGTTAGATTATACTTATATATATATATATTACATATTTGTTACACATATATGATGTATTTAGAGAATATAAAGAATGTTTTCTCAAATATATAAGCTATATTTGGGAGAACCTGAAACATTTTATATATATTGCATATTAGATAATGTTATGCCAATGTTAATATTTTTGTTTCTGATTTGATTGTATAGAACATATAATCAAGTGGAGTGGTATTCTGCTCTTGGGAAATACATGTTGAAGTATCAACGGAAGATGCTCCATAGTGTTTTTGACTTATTTTAAATAATTCAGCAAAAAGGCACACACATATGGATGACGTATATGTGTGTATTGGTTGTGTGCATTTACGTACAGAGATTGAGAAAGAGAATGAACAAAACGTTAACATTTACTGAGTTTAGATAAGATGTACACAGTTGTCAATTATATTGTTCTTTCAAATTTTCTGTAGGTTTAAAATTGTTTTTAAATAGTTGAAAATATTTCAATGTTAGGAAACACATCTATGAGTAATTTGCTTTATCATCCCACCATGAAAAGAACATAACATAGCACTGTTGCTATCCTTAAGCGTCCTCAGTCTAAGTCATCTTACATGCTGGAAATGCTCTTCTTTTCAGAAACAGAAAAGGAATTGTGAGCAATCAATCATAGGTCTCTATGCATTTAGCAAACGTGGCTTTTAATTGAAGGAAAATGAGCTACATAAGAAATCCATAAAATTTTAACATCGCAAGCAAAATAAAATAAATATCTTTTAAAATATTTTCGTATTATTCCTCAGCCAAACATTTTCTGACATTATTCATACTTTCAGTGAATAAAGCATGATTTCCCTGTGTGGTTTGTGCAATACATTGAAGTTTTAATATTTCATAGTTTATTTTTGATTTTATGAAGTATATTACTATGAGTCTATTAACTCATATAGCCATTAAAATTATGAACTTAATATTAGATACTAGATATCCATCCTTTGAGAAAACTCTCTGCCATTTATAACCTTACTGAGTTTCCTCAAAATCTCATTTTTTTCATCTGTAAGATGAGGAAAATAATGTTATCTATGTCATATGTGATTAATATTTTAAAATTTCCGTCTAAAACACATAGACCAGGATGTAGCACATTATACACACTCAGTAATCATTAATTACACTTATCAACAGTTATATAGATATTATTTACCATACCTGCAGTTTGAATTTAACCCATTTACATACATCCTTATTTACTGTTTTTTCAAATGTCAAGATAACTCTCACCTATCATCTGTAGCAAATGCCCACCTCTAAATAAATAACATGAACAATGTGCAAGATAATTCCATTTGAAGATTAATTATAAGTTATGAAGCTGTTTCTTACTGGCTTTTCCAGTTATTGACCACTAGGGTCTTAGATTACACCAAAATCTCTGATTAAATATTGGGCACTAGAAAGAAGGTTACTGAAATTTCTGGATTGTAATTAGGGCAAAATGTACCCTTAGAGTTAAAAGTGCTTCTGTTACTTGGCAAGAAACTGAGTAGTTCATACCCTTAGGAATGCTCTTTCACTTCCTTCCTTGTCTTCATCTGACGATTTGGGTGCAACTATTGCTGAGAACAATTACAGTCCTGGTTGGGCAACATGAGAAAACCACTTCAGTGAAAGGGCTGCTCATTATCAGCCTACATTCTGCTGGGGCTGCCCTGGATTTATTACCTGGATCCATGTTTCTAATTTTCTGTACCTTTTATCCCTCCAGCCTTTTATCCTGGGTAATTGATATATGCCTATTGTCTCAGTTTGGGGTTTTCTTGCTTGCTCTCCAAACAAATCTACCAAGGCTAACCTAGAGTAAATATATACATATATATACACATATGACATGCTTGCATATGTGTCTCTGTATGTGTATATGTGTGCATATGTTAAAGTTAGCTTCCTAACACTGAATAAATTTGTCCAAGCTTATAGAATCGTTGGTGGAGGGAAATCTAAAGATCTAAGTCTAGAATCTAGGGCTATTTTTCTGTGGCCTAACACTGCGTTGTTATGTGCAACACACCATGTTGCATGCATTACTCACATAATTTTTGGTCCATGGAACTTATAATAATAAATTTTGAATTAATGATAGCTTAATCTGCATACATGTTATAATAATAGAATTTGATATAGGGGTGGGATTTAAAAGTTATTTGGTCCAATCATAGAATTTGATGCAGGTGTGGAATTTAAAAGTTATTTGGTCCAATCTTTTCTCTCAAGGCAGGAACTCTGTCTGGCATATCCCTGACAGAAGATAATTTAAACTTTTATTTATAGTATGCAAGAAAGAGGTCCCTCAAAACCTCATAAATGAGCACATAAGACGAAAATTCTATTCACATAGAAAAATAATTCCTTAATTTGAATTGCGCTTATTTTTCTCAACATATCTGCTATGGCCCTAACTTTTATTCATAATTGGCTAATTTGCTAATGTATATGAGAGTGAAGGAATCTCAGATTACTTATCATCTATCTATCTATCCATCTGTCTATCTATCCATCCATCCAATTACCTACCTATCCCTATCCATAATCTAACTATGTATTCAAAGTAGGTAAGAAAGACAGAAAATTCTCCAAATCCATATATAATCTAAACATACACTTTAAACAGACAAGATTCCAAGAACACTAGAAGAAAATGAAGGAATACAAAGCTTTTAACCACATTTAAATGAAAAAGCCTCATAATCTACTTTTGCCTCACAGAGGAAGACTTAAATACATAAATAGCTATTTTCCACCTGACAAATGTGACCACGAACAGAGCACGTTTTATAATTTTAATTCTTTACATGAGCTTTCAAGTACCCTGAGCTATAATAAATGACATTTTGATGTCTGTCTTAAACCATTCGGAGAAGGGCTTTCTACATGATCGTGCTATTTTTCTTATTTGCTGAAAAATAATAAGCTATGGTGTGTATATATATTTCCCCAAGATTTATAAGACATATGCCTGCCTCTATTATTCCCAAACACAATCTGTTACAGTACTTATGTTTATCATTATTATGCCTGTCAATTCTTTTTGTTATTATTACATATTTACCTCAAAATTTTGATGCATCGCAGAGAGAACATTCCTATTGAGTCAGATTCAGTTTAAAACTATAAAAAGAGAATAAAAAATATATATGTTTTGTTAAAGATTTTAAATCAAATAAGAGAATGTGATATGGGCATCTATTCTTAAAAAGTTCCAAGTATTTCTTATAAAATGTGCTTACCTTTTACTATTGGAATTGTGAAACTTCAGGATTCATTAAATCAATGCCATAGAGGTTAGGATAACTCCTACATTTAAAGAGCACGTAAGTTTTCCCATTAGGATATAGTATATTCATTATAATATACCCTTTCTTTTTTTTTTTTTTTTTTGAGACGGAGTCTTGCTTTGTCGCCCAGGCTGGAGTGCAGTGGCGCGATCTCGGCTCACTGCAAGCTCCACCTCCCGGGTTCACGCCATTCTCCTGCCTCAGCCTCCCGAGTAGCTGGGACTACAGGCGCCCACTACCACGCCCGGCTAATTTTTTGTATTTTTAGTAGAGACGGGGTTTCACCGTGTTAGCCAGGATGGTCTCGATCTCCTGACCTCGTGATCCGCCCGCCTCGGCCTCCCAAAGTGCTGGGATTACAGGCGTGAGCCACCGCGCCCGGCATAATATACCCTTTCTTCAGCATATCTAAGGCTTTGAACTTCAAATAGCTGCAATAAAGAGGTGAGAAGAAAGGGTTTAGGGAAAAAGTTGCCATCTTGCCCATACCATGGTAGGAAAGGCACATGAGAACACAATGGACTCCCTTGTTAACAACTATATCTCCTCTAAACAATAGAAACGAGGATCTGATATATTTCAGTTATAAGCATTTTATTTATCTCCTTATTCAAAAATATCAGCAGGATCACATTCTTTCAGAATAAAACATTCTCATCAATACTTACAACACTGAATAGAGTGAAGATATAATGTAATACAATGAATAATAAGTTAAAGAAAAGATGCTTGATGTAACTATTTTTTCCTACAAACCAACTATTTTTTTTTACAATTGTGCCATTTGCTGAACATATTTTATGCGTTTAAATAGAAGCTGTTGACCTCTCTTACCCCAATAATGTTCACTCCCTACCTAATCAAAACTCTGTATGCAATTTCTTACATTTGTTTCTTACTAGAATTTATAATTTATTTCTTCTGTATGGTGGCTCGAAGAAGAGATTCTTTTAAAAATGTGTGTACTGTTAAAATTTTATTTGCAAAAGAGTCAAGCAATGTTAATTTTTGAAAATAATTAACAGCTTTTATTTATGTAGTTCAGTTGATCATGGAGATGGAATACCATAAAAGAAACACTTGAATTTCAAGTTATCTATATCTAATCATTTTTAACTATAACAATATATTATTGTAGTATGAATAAAACATACCATTCAACTAATGATAAAGGTCTAGTTATCCTTCCATGCCTTCTCTATTGCTCATACAAAGATACTCAACCTATATACACTTAAGTGGGAGTTTTGCTGTTGATTTATTTCCTAAGTGGAATTATACTATATATAGTTTCCTACCTTTTAATCTTACCCATTTTTAATGGATATCTCTATAAGTTAGTAGATAGAGACATAACTCAATATTTTCTAGTCCCTTGTGTACATAAATAGGTATACATAGTATCACACATGTTAATGCATTTAGTTTTCTTTTCTCTTTTATTTTACTTTTTTAAAAACAGTTCCTCTCTTCTCTCCTCTCCTTGAGCCTTTTTAAGCCAGTTAGCCTTAGTTAACAATTCAGTGTATATTCTGTAGTACTTTCCAACACACTCAATCTATACTTACAGAAACACGCACAGAGAGTTTTTTTCTTCACTGTGTAATATCTTATTTAAAACGGTCTAATTTTCTACATGGGTCACATGGGTGTGACACATAATTTGTGTTGGTTAGTTCCACCATCATTCTAAGTCCTTTCAAGCATAACTTCTTGTAATGAAGCAGCAAAAAGAGCTGACACTGTGTTTTCCTGACTTCTGTGTAGCTAGTGTTCTGATGTGGGAAAGAAGCTGAACACAAAGCAGTCATTGTGCTGGCATGTTTCAAGGTGGAGACAGGAAGCTTTTGGAGCAGTAGCTTTGGCAGAACCTTTATGATTCCTAAGGTTCTCGATCATGGCTCTCTGACCTTGCCAGTTGAGCAGCGTGGTTTTGGAAATCACTCAGTGGTGTGCTGAAAGCCAGCTCACATCAGCTGATGAGGGCTTATTTTGCATATCTCACCTCTACCTTGTCATATTGGTGGATTAAAATGGGCCATGGTGGGGGTGTTCGCACTGCTATCTACAATGGACAAATTATATGAGGAAATTACTAGCTTCATGATTTTTTTTTTTTTTTGAGACAGAGTCTCACTCTGTTGCTCAGGCTGGAGTGCAGTGGTGTGATCTCAGCTCACTGCAACCTCCACCTCCTGGGTTCAAGTGATTCTCCTGCCTTAGCCTCCCAACTAGCCAGGATTACAGGTGCACGCTACCACACCCGGCTAATTTTTATTTATTTATTTTTGTATTTTTAGTAGAGATGGGGTCTCTCCATGTTAGCCAAGCTAGTCTTGAATTCCTGACAGGTGATAAGCCAGCCTCGGCCTCCCAAAGTGCTGGGATTACAGGTGTGAGCCATAGGACCCGGTCTGGCCTTAGGATTTTAACCTTTTAGCTTAACGTGGTTGTAGAACAATGGAGAGTTTTTTTTCTTCTTTTAATTTCCTGGAATGTAACTCATCACTTCTTTTAGAGATACTGAAACTATAATTAGGAGAATTTGTGTCTGTCTGCATGGAGTTTAATTTTCAGCATCTTCTATTTCATTATGTGACAAGTGGAAAATGAATAAGAAACATTGGAACCCACAGAACTAAAACCACGATGCTTGGAAGAATTGGAAAACCTCAAGGTGTTCCATATTCCCAGACTCCCTTGAGCTTCCATTAGTGACAAAAGTGGCCTTTTCTCTCCTGTCTGAGGATACCAGTCTTGTCTTCCTGGAAGACCATATAACAACCATCTAAGTCAATAATCTTGTAAGACGATACCAACTTCCTTAATGCCCCACCACTACCACCTATCACTAACTACAGACCTATAACTTGGAGTCAGATCAGTGCATGGTCCAGGGACAAACCATGAAGTATAATTAATTCTGAAGGGGAGAAACAGATTTTACTAACTTCAGTCGCTCTGAAGCTGAAGAGTATATACAGAAAATGAATTTAGAGTTTACTAGACAAAAGAGGATGACATAAAGTCATAGTTCAGACTGAATTTATTACTACTGATGTACTTCCCAGAGACTATTAATTAATCTATGTGGTAAGAGTGGTCTCCTTATATGTTTGGCTGATTGGCCAAACCTACACTCATGGTGGCCTATAATGAATAAATTTGAGAGGAAAAACTTATTTGGTTGTTATTTAGTGTAGAACACATTTTCTTCTATTAGAATCCACGGTGTGGTGATATTGATCCCCTCAGACCACAATGTAAAAGTGTGAAGGTGAGATTTAGGGTGGCGGGAAGTCCAGCATGACAGCCAATATTACGATTTTTTATGTGTGCCACCACAATGATGGAAGGCTTAGGAAGCCTCAACTGAAAAATGCATGTGCAAACTTTTGAACATGAGAATGTTACACTGAATTTACTATGAATACTCTGTTATCTGCGATTTAACTGTTTTCTCTGGAAAGCCGAGAAAAAATTTTCTTTAATAAACCCTAGAAAATACACTGGAAAAGAGAGTACAAGCGTCCATGACAGAATCTTCCATAACAGGAAAGCAGGTTCATCCTCTATAGTCTGGAAATAAGGGTGGGAGATGTTACCACTGTAACAGGTTTACTGATTTCAACTTGGACAAAAGAATGCCATGAGCTCTTAGGGTATCAAGATCCCTTTGAAGGAAGGGGAGGCAAGTTACAATTGAGAAATGGCCTTACTAACATCATACCTGCTATGCCGTAAATGTTTCTTCTTTTTATCTGCAAAGGGAGCTGTGCTCTTTATCAGAGTAACTATGCAATAGAAAAGAAAGAAGCAAAATTTAGGGGATGCTTAGAGAGACTGCCATGGTGATGTACTCATGAGAGGGGGGCTTATGAAATTTAGATAGTATAGTTGTGATACAGCCTTGTCTCATGTTGGTTTCAGCGGGATAGAAGAGGCAATGAACCCATCCTGTAGTTATTAGTAACCATTATAGTTGGTGTATATTTAAAATAAATGAGGTATTCACCCTGTTTCCATGACTCATTTCCAAGAGTGCTATCAGGTTAAAAAGATTCAAGTGGAAACCTCTAGATTATTCTCTACTTATAAGGATTACTCTGAAGATAAGGCATGTTTTGTTAGAGAATCACGGAGACTGGGATCATGACTAAAGCCTTGAAGCTCACAACTGTAGTGACTGTTATTACATCCATACTTAGCTACCACATTTATACTCAAAAGAAACATGATGGTGGAGAATGGTATTGACAATTGAAAACTGAATCTTATGTGATGAATCCAATTTCAGCTGTGTTTCAGATATGTTGTCCTAATTGGAACAAATCAACAGTCTCCATCATCTGATATATAACTACTGAGTTGGAAATGATTTTAAATTTACTTTAAAAAAATGTCTCCCCAAATTGATTTCTCTGGCACCATTGTGCCTTTTGTTTGCATCAATTTTCCTCATCTGTGCCATAATTTAGTTTTTCCAGGTACAACTATTTTCATGAAATAGGTAATAATCATCTCAGTGCATGTTTTACCCTTTTACTTCATATGGGCGTATCCACAAACATTAGGTATTATTTTAAAATTTATTATATAAACAGTGGTCTTCTGTAACAGGCTATGATTTATTTTCCCTTAAACAATGTTTTTCAGATTTATGTATGCTAATGCATGTAGCTTTACTTAATTTACACTCCATATTTAACTTTTATATTTGTTAATTATATCTATATCTACATATGTATAATTTTAACCATTTTTATTAGGGACATTTATATTTTTTCAAAGGTTTTATAATATGGATTGCTACAATGAATATTCGTTTCCTTGGGCACATGGGCAAAATTCCTTCTAGATTACAAAATGAAAATAGGATTATTGAGTCATGGGATATGTAAATGTTCATTTTACTACTACATTCTAAATTACACTCATAAGTGGTTATGCAAATTTATACTTACTAGAGTATTGTATAAAAATTCCCATTGTTCTACAACTTGCGAAAATTTTGTATTGTAAGACTTAAATAATTGCCAGTCTAATGTGTGTGAAGTTTCGTAGCAATTGTATTTGGTACCTATTCATATCCTTTATATATAGGAAATTTGGGCATTCTCTGTGTATTTTATGTTCATGTCCTTTACTGGGTCAAATGGTAGTTCTGTTTCTAGATCCTTGAGGAACTGCCACACTGTCTTCCACAATGGTTGAACTAATTTACATTTCCTCCAACAGTGTAAAAACGTTCCTATTTCCCCACAGCCTCACGGGCATCTGTTGTTTCTTGACTTTTTAATAATCACCATTCTGAACTGGCATGAGATGATATCTTATTGTGGTTTTGATTTGCATTTCTTTAATGATCAGTGACGTTGAGGTTTTCTTTTTTTTAATATGTGTGTTGGCTGCATAAATGTCTTCTTTTGAGAAGTGTCTGTTCACGTCCTTTGCCCACTTTTTGATGGGGTTGTTTTTTTCTTGTAAATTTATTTAAGTTCCTTGCAGATTCTGGATAGTAGACCTTCGTCAGATGGGTAAATAGCAAACATATTCTCTCATTTTGTAGATTGCCTGCTCTGATAGTAGTTTCTTTTGCTTTTTAGTTTAATTAGATTCCATTTGTCAATTTTGGCTTTGTTCTAATTGCTTTTGGCGATTTCATAATAAAATCTTTGCCCGTGCCTATGTCCTGAATGGTATTGCCTAGGTTTTCTTCTATTGTTTTTATAGTTTTGGGTTTTACGTTTAAGTCTTTAATCCATCATGAGTTTATTTTTGTATAAGGTTTAAGGAAGGGGTCCAGTTTTAATGTATGGCCTATGGCTAGCCAGTTTTCCCAGCACTATTTATTAAATAGGGAATCCTTTCCCCATTGCTTGTTTTTGTCAGTTTTATTGAAGATCAGATTATTGTAGATGTATGGTGATATTTCTGAGGTCTCCATTCTGTTTCATTTGTCTATATATCTGCTTAGGTACCAGTACCATGCTGTTTTTGTTACTGTAGCCTTGTAGTATAGTTTGAAGTCAGGTAGCATGATGCCTCCAGCTTTGTTCTTTTTGCTTAGGATAGTCTTGGCTATATGGGCTCTTTTTTTTGGTTCCACATGAATTTTAAAGTAGTTTTTTTCTAATTTTGTGAAGAATGTCAATGGTAGCTTGATGGGAATAGTATTGACTCTATAAATTACTTTGGCCAGTATGGCCATTTTCACAATATTGATTCTTCCTATCCATGTGGATGGAATGTTTATCCATTTGTTTGTGTCTTCTCTTATTTTCTTGAGCAGTGGTTTGTCGTACTCCTTGAAGGTCCTTCACATCCCTTGTTAGCTGTATTCCTAAGTAGTTTATTCTCTTTGTAGCAATTGCAAATGGGAGTTCATTCACGATTTGACTCTCTGCTTGTCTATTGTTGGTGTACAGGAATGCTTATGATTTTTGCTCATTGATTTTGTATCCTGAGATTTTGCTGAGTTGCTTATCAGCTTAAAGAGTTTTGGGGCTGAGACAATAGGGTTTTCTAAATGTAGGATCATGTCATCTGGAAACAGAAACAATTTGACTTCCTCTCTTCCTACTTGAATACACTTTATTTTTTTTCTTTTGCCTGCACCCCCTGGCCAGAACTTCCAATACAATGTTGAATAGGAGTGGACAGAGAGGACATCCTTGTCTTGTGCCAGTTTCCAAAGGGAATGCTCCCAGTTTTCGACCATTCAGTATTATATTGATTGCAGGCTTGTCACAAATAGCTCTTATTATTTGGAGATATGTTTCATCAATACCTAGTTTATTGAGAGTTTTTAACATGAAATGATGTTGAATTTTATTGAATGTCTTTTCTGCATCTACTGAGATAGTCATGTGGTTTTTGTCATTGGTTCTTTTTATGTGGTGGATTACATTTATTGATTTGTATGTTGAACCAGCTTGCAACCCTGGTATAAAGCTGACTTTTTTTGTGGTGGATAAGCTTTTGGATGTGTTGCTGGATTTAGTTTGCCAGTATTTTGTTGAGGATTTTCTCGTCGATGTACATCAGGGATATTGGCCTGAAGTTTTCTTTTTTGGTTGTGTCTCTGCCAGGTTTTGGTATCAGGATGATGCGGGCCTCATAAAATGAGTTAGGGAGAAGTCCCTTCTATTCACTTGTTTGGAATATTTTTACAAGGAGTGCTACCAGCTCCTCTTTGTTTCTCAGGTAGAATTCAGCTGTGAATCTGTCTGGTCCTGGGCTTTTTTAGTCGGTAGCCTCAATTTCAGAACCTAGTATTGGTCTAATCAGGGATTCAACTTTTTCCTGGTTTAGTCTTGGGAGGCTGTATGTGTCCAGGAATTTATCCATTTCTTCTATATTTCCTAGTTTATTTGCATAGAGGTGTTTATAATATTCTCTGATGGTAGATTGTATTTCTGTGGGGTCAGTGATAATAACCCCTTTATCATTTTTATTGTGTCCATTTGATTCTTCTCTCTTTTCTACTTTATTAGTCTAGCTAGTGGTCTATTTTGTTAATTTTTTCAATAAACCTGCTAGGTTCATTAATTTTTCAGAGGGTTTGTGTGTCTCTGTTTCCTTCAGTTCTGCTCTGATCTTAGTTATTTCTTGTCTTCTGCTAGCTTTTGGATTTGTTTGCTCTTGCTCCTCTAGTTCTTTTAATTGTGATGTTAAGATGTTGATTTGAGATCTTTTTAGCTTTCTGACGTGGGCATTTAGTGGTATAAATTTCCCTCTTAACACTGCCCTTAGCTGCATCCCAGAGATTTTGGTATGTTGTCTCTTTGTTCTTCTTGGTTTCAAAGAACGTCTTGATTTCTGCCTTAATTTTGTTATTTACCCGGGAGTCACTCAGGAGCAGGTTGTTCAATTTCCATGTAGTTCTGTGGTTTTGAGAGAATTTCTTAATCTTGAGTTGTAATTTGATGCACTGTGATCTGAGAGACTGTTATGATTTCAGTTCTTTTGCATTTGCTGAGGAGTGCTTTACTTCCAATTATGTGGGTAATTTTAGAGTAAGTGTTATTTGGCACTTAGAAGAATGTGTATTTTGTTGATTTGGGGTGTTGAGTTCTGTAGGTATCTATTAGATTCACTTGATTCAGAGCTGAGTTCAAGTTCTGAATATTTGTGTTAATTTTCTGTCTCATTGATCTGTCTAATATTGACAGTGGGATGTTAAAGTCTCCCACTATTATTGTGTGGGAGTCTAAGTCTCTGTAGGTTTCTAAGAACTTGTTTTATGAATCTGGGTGCTCCTGTATTGGGTGCATATATATTTAGGAAAGTTGGCTCTTCTTGTTGAATTGAACCCTTTACAATTATGTAATGCCCTTCTTTGTCTTTTTGGATCTTTTTTGGTTTAAAGTCTGTTTTGTCAGAGACTAGGATTGCAACCCCTGCTTTTTTCTGTCGTCCATTTGTTTGGTAAATTTACCTGTATCCCTTTATTTTGCACCTATATGTGACTTCACATATAAGATGGGTCTCTTGAATATAGCACACTGATGGGTCTTGACACTCCAATTTTCCTGTCTGTGTCTTTTTATTGTGGCATTTAGCCCATTTACATTTAAGTTTAATATTGTTATGTGTATATTTGATCCTGTCATCATGATGCTAGCTGGTTATTTTGCATACTAGTTGATGTAGTTTCTTCATCGTGTCATTGGTCTTGATATTTTGGTGTATTTTTGCAGTGGCTGGTACCGGTTTTTCCTTTCCACATTTAGTGCTTCCTTCAGGAGCTCTTGCAAGGCAGACCCGGTGATGATGAATTCCCTCAGCATTTGCTTGTCTGAAAAAAAAATTATTTATCCTTCACTTATGAAGCTTAGTTTGGCCAAATATGAAATTCTCGGTTGAAAATTCTTTTCTGTAAGAATGTTGAATATTGACCCTCACTCTATTATGGCTCATAGGGTTCCTGCTGAGAGATCTGCTGTTAGTCTTATGGACTTCTCTTTATAGGTGACCTGGCCCTTCTCTCTGGCTACCCTTAGCATTTCTTCGTTCATTTTGACCTTGGAGAATCTGATGATTATGTGTCTTGGGGTTGATCTTCTTTTGGAGTATCTTAGTGGTATTCTCTGTATTTCCTGAATTTGAATGTTGGACTGTCTTTCTAGGTTTGGGAAGTTTCCTGGATAACACCGTGAATTGTGTTTTCCAACTTGGTTCCATTCTCCCCATCTCTTTCGGGTACTCCAGTCAGTCATAAGTTCTGTCTTTTTACATAGTCCCACAGTTCTCGGATGTTTTGTTCATTTATTTTAATTCTTTTTTCCTCTAATTTGCCTGCCTGCCTTATTTCAGCAAGATAGTCTTCACTCTGATATTCTTTTTTCCACTTGATCGATTTGGCTGTTGATACTTGTGTATGCTTCTCGAAGTTCTTGTACTGTGTTTCTCAGCTCCATCAGATCATTTATGTTCCTGTCTAAATGAGTTATTCTAGTTATCAGCTCCTGTAACCTTTTATCACGATCTTAGCTTCTTTTCATTGGGTTAAAACATGCTCCTTTACCTCAGTGAAGTTTGTTATTACCCATCTTCTGAAGCCTACTTCTGTCAATTTGTCCATCTCATCCTCCATCCAATTCTGTGCCATTGCTGGAGAGGTGTTGTGATCTTTTGGAGGAGAAGAGGCACTCTGGCCTTTTGGGTTTTCAGTTTTGTTGTTGTTGTTGTTGATTCTTTCTCATCTTCATGAGTTCATCTAGTTTTGATCTTTGAGGCTGTTGACCCTTGAATGAGGTTTCTGTGGGAACTTTTTTTGTTGATGCTGTCATTGTTGCTTTCTGTTTGTTTGTTTTTCTTTCAATAGTCAGGTCCCTCTTCTGCAAGGCTGCTGTGGTTTGCTGGGGGTTCACTTCAGGTCCTATTCATCTGGTTCTTTCCCATGCCTGGAGATGTCACTCCAGGAGGCTGGAGAACAGCAAAGATGGGTGCCTGTTCCTTCCTCTAGGATCTCTGACCTCAAGGGGCACCGACCTGATGCCAGTAGGAATGCTCCTCTTTGGGTGTCTGATGACCCCTGTTGGGGACTCTCACCCAGTTGGGTGGCACGGGAAGCAGAATCTGTTTAATGAAGCGCTTTGCATATTCCTTTGTGGAGGGGGCAGTGCTGAACTGGGGGAAAACCCACTTTTCTGCGCTGCCCAGATTCCTCAGAGCTAGCAGGAGGGAAGAGTTTGCTAGTCTTCGGAGACTATGGGCCCCCCACCCACTAGGGGCTCAGGCCCAGGGAGATCAGAGTTCTGTCCCTGAGCCCTGGCTGGAGTTGTTGGAGTTCCTGCAGGGAGGCCCCACCCAATGAGGAGGGATGGTTCAGGATCTGTCCTGAGGAGGCAGTCTGACTGCCATCTGCCACAGCCAGTGTGCTAGGCTGTGGGGAATACCTCTTAGGACCAAGCATCTCACCTCCCTGATTCCAGCAGGGGAAAAGCACGCCCCTGGAGCTGTAAGTGATGGCTGCCGCCCCTCCCACAACGAGCTGAGACAGCTTAAACAGCAAGCAGAAGCAGTGCTTGCTGCCCCTCCCCTCGGGAACTTGGCAGGCTTAGGCAGATTCCAGCTAAGTAGCTGTTGAGAATCTGTGCAGCTCCGTGGCTGGGATCCAAGGCGCCGGTGGTGTAGGATCATGAGTGGGATATTCCTAACCATGGGTTGCACATTTCCGTGGAAAAAGTACAGTTTCCCAGACTGGGTAGTATGCTCAGTCACTACCTCCCTTGGCTGGGGGTGTGGCTCTCAGGTGGGCTGCCGCACCACACTGCTCTTCCTTCCTCTTTGTGGGTCATGCCAGCTGCCTAGTCAGTCCTGATGACAGAACTTGGATACCTCAGTTGCCTGTGCAGGATTCCCACGCTGTTTTGGTTCTTTTCTATGGGAGCCTTGATCACCTCTGCTTCCAGTTGGCCGCGCCCCCACCTGGCTTTCAGTTTTTCTCCATACAGTGTGATGTTATCTGTGGATTTGTCACATAGGGCCTTTATTATGTTGAAGTATGCTCCTTCTATTCTTAGCTTGTTGAGAGTTTTTAAAATGAAGGGATACTAAATTTTAACAAATGTTTTCTTTGCATATATTATGATGATCAGATTGTTTTAGTTCTTCATTCTGTTGATGTAACATATTGCATTATTGATTTGTGTGTATTGAACCATTCTTGCATTCCCAAGATAAATCTCACTTGATCATGATGTATTTTTTTTTAATGTGCTATTAGATTAGGTTTGTTATTTTGTTGAGGATTTTCCCCTCTATGTTTGTCAGGGATATTGGTCTGTAGTTTTGTGTGTGTGTGTGTGTGTGTGTGTGTGTGTGTGTGTGTTTGTCTGGTTCTGATATCAGGGTAATGCTGATTGTGCAGAATTTGTTAGGGAGAATTCCCTCCTCTTCAATTTTTTTTGGAATTATTTGAGGATAATTGGTGATAGTTCTTCATTGAAAATTTGGTGGAATTCAGCAGTGAAGCTATTCAGTCCTAATTTTCTTCATTGGGAGACTTTTGATTCAATCTCTTCAATCTTATTACTCTTTTCAAGTTTTCTATTTCTTCCTGATTCAAATTTGATTGATTGTATGTGTCCAGGAATTTATTCGTTTTTCTCTAGGAGTTTCTGATGATCTTTGTATTTCTGTACTATTCATTGTAATGTCTCATTTTTTTAGTTTGTTTGTATCTGGTTTTGTTTATTTTGTTCTTCTCTCTCTTTTTTTGTTAGACTAGTTAGTGGTTTATTGATTTTCTTTATATTTTCAACAAACCAACTTTCTGTTTTATTGATCTTTTTATTGTTTTTTATTCTAAATTTTTTTTTTTTTTAGTTCTGCTCTGATTTTTATTATTTGTTTTCTTCTACCAATTTTGGGTTTGGTTTGTTCTGCTTTTCTAGTTCCTTGAAATGAACAATTAGTTTATTTGGAATCTTTCTACTTTTGTGATGTAGATGTTTATTGCTATAAGTCTCCCTTTTATTGCTACCTTTACTGAATCCCATGGGTTTTGGTATGTTGTGTTTTGATATTCATTCATTTCAAATTTTTTTTTTATTTCTTTCTTGACCCAATGGTTATTTAGAAGCATGTTGTATAATTTCCATGTATTTGTACAGTTTCCAAAGTTCCATTTATTGTTCATTTCTAGTTTTATTCTATTGTGGTCTGAAAAGATAATTGATATGAAAACAGTATTTAAAATTTTGATGAGACTTGTTTTGTGCCTTATTATGTGGGCTATTTTTGGTAATTTTTACTGTGCCGATGAAAGCGATGTGTATTCTGCACCTGTTGGATACATTTTGTGAATGTCTGTTTGGTCTGTTTAGTCTGAAGTCCAGCTTAAATCCAATGTTTCTTTGTTGATTTTTTTATCTAGATAATCAGTATAATGCTGAGAGTGGGGTATGAAAGTTCCCAACAATTACTCTAATGAAGAGTGTATCTCCTTTTAGATCTAATAATATTTGCTTTATATATTTTGTGGCTCTGGTTTTGGGTGCATAGATATTTAGAATTGTTATATCCTTTTGCTAAATCAATCTTTTTATCGTTATATAATGACCATCTTTGTGCCTATTTATTGTTTTCTACTTAAAAACTGTTTATCTAACATAAGTATAGCTATTTCTGCTTGCTTTCAGTTTCTTTTTGAATGAAATATCTTTTTACATCTCTTTACTTTATGGCTATATGTGTTTTTAGAAGTGATAGGAGCCTCTAGTAGGTAGCACAGAGTTAGTTCATATTTTTTTAATCCATCCAGCCAGTCTAATCTTTAAGTGGAAAATTTAATTCATTTACACTCAAGGTTATTATTGATATGTGATGACTTATTTTTGTCTTTTTGTTAATTGTTTTCTGATTGTTTCATGTATCTCATGTTCATATCTTTCTCTCTTATTGTTTGCATTGGAGTTTGGTGGTTTCCTGTAGGGGTAACATTTTAGTCATTTCCTCATTTGTGTGTTTGTTCTACTACTAAGTTTTATGCTTTTATGTGTTTTCATAATGGTAGATAGTGATAGCCTTCTTTTGCTTCCAGGTGTAGGACTCCCTTAAGTATTTCTGGTAGGGCTGATCTATTGGGTGAAATCCTTCAGTTTTTCCCTGGTCTGGGAAAAACTTTTTCTCCTTCATTTGTGAAGGATAACTTTGTTGGGTATAGTATTTTTGACTGGCAGTTTTTTTTGTTTGTTTCAGCACTTTGGATATATCATTCCATTCTCCCCTAGCCTATAATTTTGCTGCTAAGAAATCTACTTTTAGATTGATTAAATTACCTTACATGTGACTAGACATTTTTCTCTTGCTGATTTTAGAATTCTTTTTCTATGACTTGACAGTTTTACTCTAATGTGCTGTGATGGTTAATACTGAGTGTCAACTTGATTGGATTGAAGGATACAAAATATTGATCCTGGGTGCATCTGTAAGGGTGTTACCAAGGGAGAGTAACATTTGAGTCAGTGGGCTGGGAAAGACACACCCACCCTTAACATGGTTGGGCACAATCTAATCATAGTTGCCAGTGCTGCTAGAATATAAGCAGGCAGGAAAATGTGAAAAGTGAGACTAACCTCACCTCCCAGCCTATATCTTTCTCCTGTGCTGGATGCTTCCTGCCCTCGAATATTGGATTCCAAGTTCTTCAGTTTTGGAACTCAGACTGGCTCTTTTTGTTCCTCAGCCTGCAGATGGCCTATTGTGGGACCTTGTGATCATGTGAATTAATACTTAATAAACTCTCCTATATATATTCCATTAATTCTGTTTCTCTAGAAAACCCTGACTAATACATGTGCCTTGGAGAAGAAGTTTTAGGATTATATCTACTTAGGATTCTTGGTCTTCCTGTATCTGAATGAGTAACTCTGTTCTAGACTTGGAAAGTTTTTTGCTAATATTTCATTAAATAGGTTTTATATGCCTTTGACCTTCTCCTCACCTTCTAGAACATGAAAATCTTGAATATTTGATCACTTTATATTGTCCCATATGTCACATAGGTTTTTTTTCTTTTTTAGTCTTTTTTATTTGTTTGTTTGTTTATTTATTTATTTATTTTGGTATGGCTGGGTTATTTCAAAAGACATGTTTAAATTCTGAGATTTTTCTTCTGCTTGATGTAGTTCACTGTTGAAGCTCTCAATTGTATTTTTAAATCTCAGTCATGGAATTATTCAATTATAATTCAGTTTGTTTCTTTTTAATAATATCTATCTCTTTGGTGAATTTCTTATTTATATCCTGAACTGTTTTTCTGATTTATTTGCATTCTTTATCTATGTTCACTTCTATCTTTCTGAGCTTAACATTATTATTTTTTTCTTCAGGCATTTTATACATTTTTATTGGAATCTGTTATTGAATAATTGTTGTGTTCCTTTGGTGGTATTATATTTTTTTTTTTTGCTTTTTCATGTTTCTTGTGTCCTTACATTGACATCTGCACATTTGGTGTAACAGTCACTTCTTTTCCAATTTTTTGGATTGGGTTTTATAGGGGAAAACTTTTTCCTGTCGATGTATCTATGGTGTTGGCTGGGTAAGGTACTTTAGCTTTGATTTTTGATGTGTGTAGAACTGTAGTCTCTGCATGATTTCTTTGTCTTTAAACAATATCAGTAGTGTTTGTAAATGTCTCAGTGACTTAAGCTGCAGTTCTTAGTGGAAACTGCGGTGAGGCTTTGCTGGAGATGGGGATCCCAGGTAGGCGAGTCCTTGGGCCCCAGTTGTACCTGCAGTAGACTGTGTTCCTGTCCTTGAACCAGTGGACATCAGACGTGATCACTGGTGTTAGCAGGTCTATGTGCCCTAATTCTTGAGCCTCCAGGTGGCTTACTTGGGTACTGGCAGTGGCTTCAGTGGGCCAAGTAGGTGGATCATTCCTTGGAATCCATAGCAGCATGTGCGGCATAGACAATGGCAGTGGTGGCATTACCCTTGGGCTTCCAAGAGGCACACACTTATGTTAATTACAGCTAAAATGGGGAGGGTGAGTGAGTCCCAGTTGGTACACGCAGGTAGATGCTGGCCGTAGTAGTAGTTGCAGGCTGGTTGCCCCGTCCTCAGCCACCCAGGAGAAGTTCACAGATGCCAGCAGTGGTGGCTGGGTGTGAAGATCCCCAGGCTCCTTGACAGCATACTCAGCATACTTGGGCACTGGTAGCAGGTGTTCTGGGCCAGTTGTTAGGCCCCTGGTGTTGCACACTCATGCTTGGGGCTACCAAAACGGCAGGGTAATGCCCAGATCTCCTGATGGACTGCTTAGCCATTGAATGGAGGCAGTGCCAGGCTGGGTGATTCTGTCCTTAGACAGCCCCAGTGTTGTGCATGTGTGTAGGTTGTGGTGAGCAGAGAAACCACATGTAGACAATTCCTGCAGCCAGGATAAATAATTTTAGTGATTTTCTCTGCATGCCACAATCTATAAAACTGTGAGAAGCACTGCTTTAGGGAATCTGAAAAATTCAATTACTTTATGAAAGATAGTATAAATGGATACACAATTACTTTATTTGCTTACATTTATCAGTTATTATTTAAAATATATATTTATTAAAGTTTATTATTTAATAGTCATTTATTAGATAAGATTTTTCCACAGCACATATTTAAAATTATATATATATATGTGTTTGTGTGTATGATTATGACTCATTAATGTTTAATAAAGGCATACCTAAGCTATATCCCAGGGAAATGAAAATGTTGCCAAGAATATATTTTAAAATAACTTTAAAAAAGCAAACCAGAAGCATAGCTTAAGGGCAATAACAGTCATCTTACAGACAAATTGGTGTTGAATTTTTAACTATTATGTATAAAAAGAAAAAGAAAAGCATATTGATGAATGGCTGTTAGTACATAGCTCGGAGAGAAGGAATCTAAAATAGTACTGGGAAAATATTAGCCTACTTCACCTTAATTGTTGATGAAAGATTTAGGCACGCCTCAGGTCTTGCTTAACATGCAAATTATAAAAGTAAGGTGTTCTTATGTCTGCGAAATACATTAATAAACTCTGTATTTTCCCAAGTGTTACAACTTGCTATAATACTATGGTATTTATTATACCTGTAAAAGATAAAAATGATGATTGAAATAGTTATCCACATGATTCTGGAAATAACATGTGTGTCTGTTTTGCCTTAAGTTTTGTGTTGGGTTTTGTTTTGTTTTGAGTGAGTGTATCATATCCTGGAAAATAGATAATATCCATATTAGAAATATGTCTAATATGACTTCTTTATTTTACTTGTAGATAAACTTATTTGTGGAATAATAGAATCTTAGAACTGGAAGGCATCATCTATCTCTGTCCCTTGTATAGCTATGAAAATCAAGCTGAAAATAGGTGAAGTAATTTCTTCACACTTTAACCTCTCTAATTTTTAGGTAGCCTCCCTTCATGTCATTGAAAATAATGAGAGTAGATCTCAATTTTTTTCAGCATATAAGGACAATGAAACAAGAGTTAATATCCACTGAATATGAACATACGCAAGGCACTGTTCAAGGTGCTTTACACATTTTATCATTCAGCCCTAGCAACAATACAAATGGTTTGAAAATAACATCAATATTTCACAAAAGAGGAACCTTAATCTACCAGTGAAATTTTTTGTGTGATAACCAATTTGTAGCTACTAAGTAGCAGAGATAAAATTTGAAGCAATGACATCTGGTTCTCTAGATCTGATTTTCTTGCCACAGTAAAAAACCCTTTCCATGTGCTCAATACGGTATTAGTGACAATTCTTCAGCTATAATCCTTTCTATTCCACTTTTACAGAAACATATGTGATAGTTCATGAGCAAAAGTAAAAGTTTGAGATTGTAAGAGTGGTAACTGGTGTGTGTGTGTGTGTGTGTGTGTGTGTGTGTGTGTGACAGGGAGAGAGAGAGAGAGAGGAATAGAGAGAGATTCATAATTCGAGCTACTTAATTTCGGTTTATTTATCAAAATGATACAAGACACCAGTTTAAAAGTGAGAAATGTGTTTAATTAGAGCTCATTGATTATGCCTGAGTACTTAAAGCACCGGATTTTAAGGATAGTCATCCTTCTCAAGAGGTGATCTGAAACCTGAAGTGTTTATGAAAGCTGGGGCCCAGGAGTTCAAGACTGCAGTGAGCTATGAGCTTGCCCTGCGCTCCAGCCTGGGTGACAAAATAAGACAAGACCCCATCCTTAAAACAAACAAATAAATAAATAAAATTTGTATTAAAAGCTGAGACTTTCATTTTTACTGATTAAAAACTTTTACCTTTGAGATTTAAAAGGCTGATTCTTCACATTACTGTTTACTTTTTTATAACCAGAATCCCAGATTTTCCAGATGATTCATTATCGCAAAGATGCTTATTACCATACTCCTTTTATATTATTTAATCTGGTCCTAGTAAACTTCACTTTCTGCTAGCCCAAACCTTTCTACTCTGACCTCTGAAGTGCAATATATTTTTCCAATTTTATTTTCTGCTATGGTGACAGCTCACATCGTAACACAGTAAGGTCAAAACAGTGACAATTAGTGGGGTAAGACCATTCCACTCAAACATACAAATTCAATCACTTGGTGCATTCTGGAGAAATATGTCACTGCAGAGGAAGAGTATTCTAACAAAAAAGTAGTATTCTCAACTACAAATCCCAAAAAAACCTGAAGTATACATTTTTTTCTTATTTTTAAATGGTAAAAGAGAGATTTCCAGTGTTGTTCTTTTTACATACAATGAACACTTTGGTAGTTGTGGAAGAGAATATTACCCTAACTGTAGAACAGAATTCCAAATGCCCCCAGATAGTTCAGTTGGTCCATCACCAATTTTTTTTAAGGAACTGGCATTTTTTTATGTTCTAAGTCTATCTCATATTGTATACACACATGCACACACACACATACACTTTAAGTTACACACATGTTGTGTATACAGATGTGCATGTGTGTATGTATAGGCCATTTGACCAATTAACTTCATTTCCTTCCAGTCTACATATCTATGATAGAGTAATAGACCCTATCATCCTATTATCATCTAGAATTATTTCATCCCTAAAATTCATTTCTAAAACTATTCTTCTCCCTCCGTGGCCATTTCACTATCTATTGGTCTGATCCTCATTCTAATTATACTTGTATTATTCCCATACCCTACAACTGGACTTTTTTTTTCGTAATCTGCACAAAGCCCCAATGTACCAATCCAATGACTGTTTTGCTAATACTTGGTCTCCTTAACTCTGGTATTCCATTATTTTACCAGAAAGAATCTCATCCCCAATTGATTCAAGTTTCATCATATGTGTTTTTTCGCAAAAAAATGATACATGCATCAAGAGAAAATTACAAAATATATGTGTTCAATGTTTTAAGAAATACAATTTTAATCCAAATGATAAAATAATGAGAAATATAAAAACAATCTTGCTAGCAAAAGCAGGAAAGTACATTAGTTTTCTTTCTCAGTTGCTCACTTATTTGCATGTGAAATAGGATCCCAATAATCTTTTGCAAAAGTAGAAAGAGTATGAGATGTGTGGTACACAGAAAATATTAATGGACATGGGAGAAACAGAAGTTGTGTTTTATTTCTATATAAAATATAAATTACCGTTGACTGTTGTTACTTCTATTTTCAATGAGGTATGTTCTCAGATTTTCTGAGAACACAGCAGAACAAGAGAGACAAATAGCATTTACCCTCAAGAAGCTTAGAATCTATGAGGAAACGGAGGTACTTTTAAAGGACAGAAATTATAAAAATAATTATTCATTTATAGTTGTAATAAGTTCCTCAAAGCAAAAGTAGAGTGTACAGTGAGAGCATGAAATATAGACTACTGACTTAACCTGGGGTAATTTCCTGAAAATTGATGGAAAAAAGTTGCTAGTTAGAAGAAAAATATTATGGGGAAGGAGAAAAGAATATTGCAGCAATTAAGCTTAGCATGTAAGAAGACAATAAAACAGGAAGGAGTTTGTTTGCAAACAAACAAACTAGGCTCCTGGAAACAGTGATCAAGGGGAAAGGGTGTTTCCGAGGACTCTGGGTGATTGACAGGAGGCATGTTGTAAAGTTATCTTTACACTTTTTAAAAATTTGGAACACGTAACAGGGAGATATTTACACTACAAGCATTTGAATCAGATTGAAATATCTACATATGCCGGGCGCGGTGGCTCACGCCTGTAGTCCCAGCACTTTGGGAGGCCGAGGCGGGCGGATCACGAGGCCAGGAGATCGAGACCATCCTGGCTAACACGGTGAAACCCCGTCTCTACTAAAAATACAAAAAATGAGCCGGGCGTGGTAGCAGGCTCCTGTAGTCCAGGCTACTCCGGAGGCTGAGGCAGGAGATTGGCGTGAACCCGGGAGGCGGAGCTTGCAGTGAGCCGAGATCGCGCCACTGCCCTCCAGTCTGGGCGACAGAGGGAGACTCTGTCTCAAAAAAAAAAAAAAAAAAAAAAAAAAACAAGAAAAAGAAAAAAAGAAAAAAAGAGATATATCTACATGTTAGCAATGTAATTCTAGCTATTCCAGTGACAGTTATTGGTTTGGAAGAGAAGACAGGATTATACAGTTAGAAACTTGTTAGTAGATTATTGCAATACTTCCATTTAAAAAAAAAGATAAATTGTTTCTTAGAGAGAGTGCAGATAGTGATGGTCTTTCTTTTTCCTATGCGTATCTGGATGTAATGCTTGAAACAGCTGCAGCCATCCTGCAATCGGCTGAGGATGAAGCCACACAAAGAATGAGCAAGCAAAAAGAAAGAAAGAACCTAAGTCCTATATAAAGTCATTGAGTCCTAGAATCAATTAAGCCTGACGCTGCACTAGGATTTCTAGCAACCAGAATTGAGGCCTAGTAAAAAGACCTCTGTGGTAGCATACAGACTTTAGCGAAAGCTGAACAACTGAAATTTCTTCAGAAGTTAAGATTTCTTCTTGTGTTAGAAAATTCCGTACAGAGTTATAAGCAATGCCTTGAAAGTTTAGAATTTGAACTAATCCTATTCAAATCTAGAGTATCAGACGCTGTCTTGATCAGAGGCTCAGACTTGATCTTATAAATGAAAGGCCATTATAAATAGGCAATTATAAAGAACACTGGTTTACAGTTAGAAATTAATAAAATATATTATTTCTATCTGAAGCTCCTATAAAATGAAAGACTGAAAAAATATATTGGGTATGTCAAAATCCAAGAGAAATAGTTGATGATGATAATGACGTGATTTAGTTTCCTGGATTTTCTCTTTACAAGTCCAGAATTAGCATGAAACAAATACCTTGCACTTGGGAGCTATTCTATATTTGTTGTTCAGGGCGAACTTACAGATTGTGAAGTTGATGAACTCCTCCAGATAATCAGGGTCCAACAGAAGCACTGACTTAAACTTATCAGAGAAGAATTAGCACAGCTAAAAAATCAGATATTGAGTGAATCTTAGTAAGAATTGATGAATCAAGAGCACTCAATGAAGAAGGAAAGATTTGCAGAGAGCTATGACACTAAGTCACCAAGAAATTGACATGGAAGATGAAGAAGCAGGTCTCCATGAGGGTGTTTAGCTCAGTATGCAAGGTAGTTTCAGAATATATTTCAAGGTAGGTTCAGAATATATTTCAAGATAGTTTCAGAATATGTTTCAAGATACTCCACAGACATCAGGTATAAATATTATTTCAGAAGAGCTACAGAAGAGAAGAGAAGCCTACTTAGAAAAGTAAAGTAATTACTTTAAAAAATTAAAATTATATAGATACATAGATAGCTAAATAGCTAGATAGGTAGATGCTTAGATACATAGATGTAGGCTTGGGATATAATGGCAGCAATTGATCTTTGGTCAGAGCAAATTGATTGGAAAGGAGCATGAAGAAGCTTTTTGGCGTGATGAAATATTGTATGCCTTGATCGGATTGGTAATTATATTGGAGTATAAATTTATCTAATTCAAACTGTACAATTAAACTATGTACATCTTAGTATGTAAGTTATGCTTCAGTAAATGAAAATTTTGAAAAAGTTAATTTATTTCATGTAAAAAGTTGACAAAGAAAGTGAGGAAAAATAAGTATGATTCAACTTCTGTTGCCTCAATAACTGTTCTGAAGAGTAATTTCAGTGAGGAAAGATAAAGCTTGGTGATGTGTGGTAGATTAGGGGAGAGGATTTTTTCACTTATTGAACTTTTTATTCCTGAGATTATACAGAGAGACATAAGGAATTGGATCTCAGAGAAAATTGTAGTTCAGTTATAATCCTGGAAAGACTGATGTATGTGGTAATTGACAACCTAGGGATAATGTTGTGTGTGATGAATGTGTCTAGGGTTAGAATACAACAATGAACAGAGAAAAAAAACCTAAATTCAGATCTGGGAGATTTTCAATATTTTAACATTAGGCCAGAAAGAGAGACTAATTAGGCAGCAGCCATAATGATGAGAGAAAAGCAATTTAAATCTCAGCTTTCAATAAGGAGAAAATGACCAAATCAATTAGGTCTAATAAAAATACAGAATTAATGAAGACCGAAAAGTGTCCATTACATTTAGGAAACTGGAAGTTATTAATGATTTCAAGTTTAGTAGCTGCAAGGGTATGTCATATACAGGAAAGCCTATAATTCTTAAGTCTAGAGATATCAGAGAATGTTTAAATGCTGATGGAAATTATCCAGTACAAAGTAAGAGGATTAAAGATACAGGATAGCAAGAGATAGATAAAGGTTTAACCTTATTGAAAGAAAACAAGGGGCTAAGATTTAGAAGAAAAGTAACATACGAGACTAGAGACAGGCATTTTTTTTTCATTTTTATTGGAGGAAATAATAATGATAAGTAGAGATTAAGGGAAATGTGTTGATTTGAAGCCAAAATTGCAGAAGTTTTAATTGGATTACTTTTATTTTCTAAATGAAGCGCATTACAAGGTCACCTTCACAGTGTATGGTTAGAAAGTGAACACAGTATGGTTGGTCTGATAGCTCCAGGGAGATGGGGGAGTGAGCTAATGACAGATTACCTTGTAGAATTGAGGATATGTTTGAACTCTTCAGTGAATTTCCTTACATTTTTACAACATATAAATACACGGGGATAAATGCAACTAAAGTTCAAGTGTGGCTTTTTCTTAGACAATAACATTTTAGTTACCTAGAATTTCCATATGGAAATAGAAGGATTTGCTTGTCACACTAATATTTTGTGCATATTGACTAAATATTTATAATGATGTGTTAAAAGTATATCTGGGGGATTTTAATTGATGGAGGCAACCTAGTGCCAACATAAAAAGGTCAATGCCATTGAAAGAAGATTTTATTACTCACATTTCCCAAGAGAAGGAGACATGCCATATAGGACCACAAAGGAAATTCCAGGTTTGGTCAGCCAGAAGCAGGAGCAAGGGAGAAGCCTGCACCAAATCCTTTATTGGGGTTTCTGCAGGAAAGGTAAAGCGTGGCAAAGTAAACTGTTAAGGATTGGCTGGCTTGAATAATTTCCATGGGCAGTAGGGGTGATCTCCACTGGAAACTAATCCGCCAGTGATTTAGGGCAGGGAAAATCTCGGGGTGTGAGAGTTAAGGAGGTGGTTTGGACTACAAGATTGGGATTGGTTGGTTTGCATATAAAAGACATGCTCCTACCTAGCCAACCCTTTTGCCATCTGGAATTGGTTAGACCTGGGAGTGGCAGTCTATCAACTGATAGCAAGTTCTTTTAGATGTCAAAAACATAAAATATAGAAAATTTAAAAACGTAATTAATTTAAATGGTGTTAATTTACATTATTGTGTTAGTTTTCTCTAAGAAATTCCAATCATTTGTTTTAAGTCAAAAAGAAAATGAATTTAAGTCAAAAAGAAAATGAATTTTGAATTTTCCAGGAATTCTGAGGACAAAGAGCAAAGGATTTAAAATAATTTTGAGAGAAGTGATTACATTGACAAAAAGTGAAATTTAAGGTAGGTAGGAAGAGACTGTTACAGCAGGAGATAAAGGAGAAAATGACAGGTGGGTTTCCGAGTAAGAAAATTTGAAGTGTTAGAGATTTTGTTCAGAAAATGGGATGTTTGACTTACTGATTCTGTGGGTGATAAGTTTTGAATATTGACAGGTGGAAAGATTTAAGAAAGGATAACTTCATTGAAAATAAAGTGTCCAAGGATATGAGAGGTTAAATTGGACGCATCATCAGTGTGGAATTTGAAGACATCTAGGATGATGACAGAAAAACTGTGGTAGAGAGAAAAGATTACAACTGAGTGATTGAAGTTTTTAAATAATGAGAGATGGCAAGAAACTATGTATCAGAAATAAGAAGACAAATATAATTTTATAACCTAGAGTCTCAGTGGAGCGGGGGATGGATAAGTAATATAATTAGAATGACTTTGGGATCAAGACGTTGATGTACATATGATGTGAAAGGATGCACTTAAAGCAGTACAGGTAAATGGTGTAAGATGGTCATCATTTGCATTTCAGAGATGGAAATAAAATTCAGAGCTGGAGAAGAAAGAGAACTTCAAAAAATATTTCCAGTAGGAATTCTGAAAGACATAAAGAAAGATTTAGCCAGGAGATGAGGAAGTAGGAATTGGATACAGAGCAAGAAAGACCAAATCATTTAAAGGATTACACTAGACTAGAATATAAATAACAGGAAGGGATGTTACTACAGTGGTCATTGATCCATAAGAGATGCATTAGGGTCAGCATAGATTTTTTATTGATGATGCCTTGGCAGGTTTGTATTTATGACAAATTTTCTGCATTCTGAGAAGGAAGTCCTGCTGTTTGTTATGAAGTAAAGTATGATTTTCTTCTGTAGGAGTTGGCATCTGTATGGGTACAATAACTATGAGAGGATGACATAAATGCTTTTTGGTCACTGGAAGAAACAAAAGTTCTCTAAGAATATAAGCCTCAACTTCAAAAGAAATTCAAATGAGATTGTTGTCAGTGCATTATTGTTAAAAGTCCATATGCTAAATATTATTGAAATTATAAATCATTCTATTTCAACATAGAATTTATTAATCCTGTCTTGATGTCAGCTTCTTGGAGGATTCAAGCTAACAAGGATACCAATTTTCAAAACACTATTAGAGATAAGAACACTATAGATTCTAAAGAATATGATGTCATTGAGTTTTAACATTGGGCATATTTTGTATGCCAGAGTAGGCATATACTTTTGATAATATTCAGTCTCTAAATTTGTCACTAAATAAACCACGTTTATATTACTATATTTAAATATAGCTTTCAAGAAGTAGTAGAGTAATGAAATTATAGTTTTATCCTAAAAAATGTAACTAAATTCGCCAAAATGATCTTCAGTAGGTGTATACGTGAAATCTGTCATGACAGTCAAAAGATGCCTACAATATCATTTATTGCCAAATAATGTATTAGAATATTAATTTAGGAAACTTGTAATTTTACAAATGTATTTTATGTAAGAATGTCATGGAAACTAAAGCAAATATGTCAAACAGTTGATATATAATACATCCTCACAAAAGTATGTTTTAATGTGTCCTTTTATGTAAAAATTGCTTTTTTGAAGCTAAAAAGAAATCATGGAGGTCAAAAATAAGATAGGCATGGAAAAATAAACTTTGTGAAACAAAATGTAATTTCCACAGAAAATATTTGCAAAAGATATCTGATAAAAAACTGTTATCAAAAATAGACAAAGAACTCTTAAAACTCAATACTAAGAAAACTAACAACTCAATTAAAAATGGGCAAAAAGATCTGAACAGACACCTCATCAAAGAAGATATACAGATGACAAATAAGCATATGATATGATGCTCCACATTGTATGTTACTAGGAAAATGCAAATTAAAACAACATGAGATATCATCACACACCTATTACAATGGCCAATATTCAGAACACTGACAACACAAAATGTTGGCAGGGATGTGGAGAACCACGCACTCTCATTCATTGCTACTGGAAATTTAAATAGGCACAGCCACTTTGGAAGAAAGTTTGGCAGTTTCTTATAGAGCTAGGTATCTTCTTATCATATCATCCAGCAATTGCATTTCTTCCTATTTACCTAAATAAGTTGAAAACTTACGTCCACACGCAAAAAAAACACAAAGATTTATAAAGACTTTATTCATAATTGCCAAAACATGTTAGCAACTAAATGCCCTTCAGTAGGTGAATAGATAAATAAATTACGGTACATCCAAACAACGGAATATTATTCAGCCTTAAAAACAAATGAGCTATCAAGCCATGAAAAGATGGATTAAACTTAAATGTATATTACCAAGTGAAAGAAAGTGTACTAGTCCATTCTGCATGGCTAAAAGGATTACCTGATACTGGGTAATTTATGAAGAAAAGTTTATTTGACTAGCAGTTCTGCAGACTGTACAAGAAGCATGGCACCAGCATCTGCCTCTGCTCAGGACTTTGGAAGCTTTTACTTGTGGTGAGAGGTGAAAAGGGAGTAAGTGTGTCGGATGGCAAGAGATGGAGCAAGAA
The DNA here is from genome assembly GCF_029281585.2 of Gorilla gorilla gorilla. Classification (NCBI taxonomy): domain Eukaryota; kingdom Metazoa; phylum Chordata; class Mammalia; order Primates; family Hominidae; genus Gorilla; species Gorilla gorilla. The sequence continues at coordinate 64,999,153 of NC_073239.2, forward strand.
ATGAGGACAAGAGAGATGCCAGGCTCTTAAATAACGAGATCTCACAAGAACTCATTACTTCGGGGAGGGCAGCAAGCCATTCATCAGGGATCTGACCCCATGACCCAAACACCTCCCACCAGGCCCCACCTTTGACATTAGGGATCACATTTTAACATGAAATTTGGAGGGGACAGGTATCTAAACTATATTGGAAGGCAATTTGAAAATGCTACATACTGTATGATTAAAACTATATGATATTCTGGAAAAGGCAAAACTAGGAAGACGGTAAAAGGATCACTGGGCCAGGCGTGGTGGCTCACGCCTGTAATCCCAGCACTTTGGGAAGCCAAGGCGGGCGGATCATGAGGTCAGGAGATCGAGACCATTCTGGCTAACATGTGAAACCCCGTCTCTACTAAAAATACAAAAAATTAGCTGGGTGTGGTGGCAGGCGCCTGTAGTCCCAGCTACTCAGGAGGCTGAGGCAGGAGAATGGCGGGAACCTGGGAGAGGGAGCTTGCAGTGAGCCTGGGCGACAAAGTGAGACTCCATCTTAAAAAAAAAAAAGGATCATTGGTTGCTAGGGGCTGGAAGGAGGAGAGGGATAAAGAGGTGGAACATGGAGGATTTTTAGGGAGACAAACTATTCAATTTGGTGCAATGACGTAATCAAATTGGGGTAATGATGATACTATAATGGTGGAAATATGGTAGAAACATGTTATGCACACTAAGAGTGAACTCTAACATAAAAGTTTGGGTGATAATGATATGTCAATGTAGGTTCACCAGTTGTAACAAATGTGCTACTCTGTTGTGGGATATTAGTAATGGAGAAGGCAGTGCATATGTGGGAGGAGATACATGGGAACTCTCTGTACTTTCTGTGCAATTTGCTGTGAACCTAAAAGGACTGTTAAAAAAAAATAAGGTCTATTAAGAAATCAATCAATAAAGATAATCCTCTGACAAAGTAGGATTCAAACTTACAAATCATAAAGTAATCTATGCCATTATATATAAAAACACCCCCAAACAAATGGGCTGTCCATGAAAAAGCTTAGAGTGAATTAGCTGGAATGGTAATGTATCACCGTTAAACAAAAAAAAAAAAAAAAAAAAGAGGCTGGGCTCGGTGGCTCACACCTGAATCCCAGCACTTTGGGAGGCTGAGGCGGGCAGATCACCTGAGGTCAGGAGTTCGAGACCAGACTGGCCAACAAGGTGAAACCCCATCTTTACTAAAAATACAAAAATTAGCAGAGCATGGTGGTGGGCGCCTGTAATCACAGCTACTTGGGAGGCTGAGGCAGGAGAATTCCTTGAACCTGGAAGGCAGAGGTTGCAGTGACCTGAGATCGCACCACTGCACTCCAACCTGGGCGACAGAGCAAGACTCTGTCTCAAAAAAAAAATAATAATAATAATAATTGCCTAAAAATTCATTCTTTTACCTATCTAAATATCAAATTCAGATAAACAGAATTTAGAACTGTCTCATTCTCTCCACCATGCAAAGAAGGAAGCATTAGCTGTACCTTTGAAAACTCTTTTCTTACCTCCAACTATCTGTTTTGCAATTATGTCAATTCACATATGCTGCGTCCATTATTGAATTAAAAATGTAAAATGCAGGCTTTGTCACAAACATCCCCATTCAGATTTCAATGAAATAATCCAGGATTTGAGCTGCTTTAGATGTGTATTGTTAACTTGAAAAAAAAATTGGGAAAGAAGAGGGGGCTTTATTTCCATAAAGGGTTACAGTCTGCAAGGCAGCCATCCTGCAGGTTGGGAAGCATAGCCTCCAGCAAAGACCAGAGACAGGCACTTCAAAGGAGGAGTGGTTAGGGTAAGAGTTTTATACTGAAAAATTTGTTCAACATACATATTCAACAGGTTATAGGAGAGGCTATGAATATTCATGAAGGTGGTCCTGACACATGCATATTGAACAAACATGCATGTAAAGTATGACCCATGTTAACCTTGGGGTGGAGATTTAACATTCAAATGTATTACAAATAGGCCCAAGAAGGTATTTTCAGGACATGAAGGCACATAGGTGTGCAGCCTCTGTAAACCGGCCAGAAGCAGTCCGTGGTTGGAGGTCTTCTTATCAGGAGAAAGCTACTGAAATCAGTCTCTTGTGCAGTCAAAGCCGTAGTTATGGCTGGTGGAACAGGGGTTCAGTTAACACCTGTGAGTTGCATAAGTTGTAATTGTTTTAATATTGCTTATCTAGAGGTCAGTGCTTATTTAGCTACTACAGAAAAGGAAAAGCCTCCTAGCAGTTAAAACAGTTTATTTATGTCTAGGAGTGTGTGAATTAACCCTTGCCTGGACATGGTCTCAGGTCCTCTTTATAATTTGGCATCTTACTGCCACAAAGAGTGTCTTCTGTCATTGTTATGGCCTCTGTTTGAACATGAATGCTGGACAGTTTTTGTGTCTAAACTGGAAAAGGAAGGACCCCCTGTCCTGTCATAGGCAGGAACTCAATTTTAAGGATGCTTATGACCAAGAGGGGGTCCAGTCAGTCAGTGTGGAGGGGGTTAAGATTTTAGTTTTAGTTTTAGTTTACAACATGCTCATCTAATTCCTTTACCTTCTTCTTTCTGTTCTATGATGAATGCGCTTTTATAATATTACACTTGGTCACGTGCTCCGTAACACGTTTTGGTCAATGGCAGATTCCACATATGAACTTGGTCCCATAAGATTATAATGGAGCTGAAAAATTCCTATCACCTAGTGATGTAGCCATCTTAACGTCACAGTGCAACATGTTACTTGTGTTTGTGGTGATGCTGGTGTAAACAAACCTACTTCACTGCCAGTCATATAAAAGTATAGCACATATTATTATGTACAGTACATAATACTTGATGATAATAATACAAGACTAAGTTACTGGTTTATGTATTTACTATTTATACTTTTATCATTAGCGTGTACTCCTTATAGATATATAAAAAAGAGTTAACTGTAAAACATCATCAGGAAGGTCTTTCCGGAGGCATTCCAGAAGAAGGCATTATTATCATGAGATGACAGCTTCATGCATGTTATTGCCTCTGAAGACTTTCCAGTAGGTTAAGACGAGGAGGTAAAAGACAGTGATGTTGATAATTTTGACCATGTGTAGGCCTAGGCTAACGTGTTATTGTCTCTGTTTTTAACAAAAAAAGTTTAAAAATTAAGAAAAGTAAAAAAGGAAAAATAGAAAAATGTTATTAAATAGAATATAAAGAAAGAAAATATTTTGGTACAGCTGGACACTATGTTTATGTTTTAAGCCAGATATTATTATTAGTCAAAAAGTTTAAAAAATTAAAAGTTTATAAAGTAAAATGTCACAGTAAGCTAAAGTTAATTTTTATTTTAAATAAATTGAGTGTAGCCTAAGTGTACAATGTTTATAAAGTCTTCAGTAGTATAGAGTAATGTCCTAGGCCATCACATTCACTCACCACTCAGACTCCAGAGCAACTTGTAGTCCTGTAAGCTCCATTCATGGTAAGTGTCCTACACAGGTGTACCATTTTCATCTTTCACACTATATTTTAACTGTATCTTATCTATGTTTTGATACATTTAGATACTTTAACACTTACCATTATATTACAATTGCCCAACATATTCAGCACAGTAACATGCTGTACAGGTCTGCAGCCTAGGATCACTAGGCTGTGCCAGATGGCATAGCTGTGTAGTAGGCTATAACATCTATGTGTAAGTACACTTTGCGATGTTCACACAACGATGAAATCATCGAATGATACATTTCTCAGAATGTATCCCCATGTTTAAGCAATGCATGAGTGTATTTTCATATAGTGTTAAGGAAGCCATAAAAGCTAATTGCAGAGGTGAATTTCTATCGCCCATAATATCAGGAATTAATACTTCTGATGTGACTATTTACTGAATTAAGTCATGGAGATCTTTTAGCTAAACACGTATCTCTTTTCATTAAGTTCTAGATACCATTTGAAGTTTCAGGTTGCTGACTAAATGGAATATCTTCCTCATTAGTGTCTCTCAGGATATCACTTTCCTTATTAATGCCTTAGACAAATAGAGCATTAAGCCATTGATTATATTTGCTCCAGTTTAAATAAAAGCACATGTAATAGAAAGTACATTTTGATGGTGTGTAAGATAGAATTATCCTAGAGATTAATAGGGACAGTTCTGTACTTATCATCAAGAATGCCATGGTATTGAATTTTGTCTAGGATAAGGATAGAATGAGCTATCAAATAATTTATAAAATGCTATTTATAACCTCAAGTTTAAAACCCTAAGACAGTCCCCAGGGCCAGCTTGTTTAGAGTTATAACTTGTAAATTGATGACAGAGACCTGATTTAACCAGTTACAAAGTCCCACTTGGCTGCATAATCAATGGGGCAGAAAAGACCCCACTAAAAAATCCTGCTCAAGCTCTTGAGAAACCAAAATTTCTCACACTCATCTTAGTGGTTTATACTCCAGAGGCAAAGTGTGTCCTGTGTAACTGAGAAAGAATCCTGTGGAGCTGTGGACGTCTCTCAGCTCCTGATGACTGCTCGTGCTTTCTTTCTCCCGCTATACTGTATTTATTACCTTGATTCAAGCCTATCATTAGTACCCCTTGAGAAGTCTTGCGACTGCTTCCAAATACCTGACCCTGGTGAAATTGTTACAGATGGCTTTAGAAAAAATAGTAATAATTTCTTTAGTATTGAGCTCCAAGTACATTTCTCCCAACACTAAATTTCCATTAGAAATAAAATGTTTTGGGGCTGGGCACAGTGGCTTTCGCCTGTAATCCCAAAACTTTGGGAGGCCGAGGCAGGCGGGTCGCTTGAGGTCAGGAGTTGGAGAGCACTCTGGCCAACACAGTGAAACCCCGACTCTACTAAAAATACAAAAATTAGCTGTGTGTGGTGGCTAGTGCCTATAATCCCAGCTACTCGAGAGACTGAGGCAATAGAATCGCTTGAACCTGGGAGGTGGAGGTTGCAGTGGCCCTAGATTGTGCCACTGCACTCCAGCCTGGGTGACAGCGGGAGACTCTGCCTTAAAGAAAAAAAAAATTCAAAACATTTGACAAAGGTCAACACTTTCTTTTGATAACAACCACAGCTAACTTTGTAATCAATGGGAAGAAATGGAAAACTTTTCCTCTAAGATCTAGTACAAGGCAAAAATGTTCACTTTCATTACTTCTATTCAACATAGTACTGACATCTAAATGAGAAAGTAAGAAGTAAAATTATTTCTTTATGCAGTTGATGTACTGCATATGGAGAAAGCTCTAAAAATTTCCAAAAACAATTTAGAACTAACAAATGCATTAAGTAAGTTTGCAGGATACAAAATCAACATACAAAAATCAGTTGCTTTTCTTTTTACCAATATACCCAAAACGGAAATAAAAACAAACTCATTTACAATAGGATTGAAGATAAAATATTTAGGAATACATTTAACCAAAGAAGTATAATCTTCATGCTGAAAACTATAAAACATTGGCCTGGCACAGTGGCTCACGCCTGTAATCCCAGCACTTTGCGAGGCCAAGGCAGGCAGATCACCTGAGGTGTGGAGTTCGAGACCAGCCTGGCTAACATGTTGAAACCCCGTTTCTACTAAAAATACAAAAATTATTCAGTCGTGATGGTGTGTGCCTGTAAACCCAGCTACTCGGGAGGCTGAGACAGGAGAAATGCTTGAACCTGTGAGACGGAGGTTGCAGTGAGCCGAGATCACGCCATTGCACTCCAGCTTGGGCAAGAAGAGCAAAACTCCATCTCAAAAAAAAAAAAAAAAGAAAAAAAGAAAAGAAAAAACCACCTATAAAACATTAATGAAAGACTTCAAAATTTGTTTCTCATTTCTAACTGGAACTTTATACCCTTTGACTAGCAACATCCCATTCCCTTTCTGCCTCCCAACACCCAGTCTCTGGTAACCAATATTCTACCCTCTACTTCGATCAGTTTAATTTTTTTAGATTCCACATATAAGTGAGATCATAAAGTTTTTGTCTTTCTTTGCGTAGCTTATTTCTCCCAACATAAAATATTCTCTGGGTGTCTCCAAGCTGCCACAGATGGCAGAATATCCTTCCTTTTTAAGGTTGAATAGTAAGTATTTCATTGTGCGTGTGTGTGTGTGTGTTTGTGTGTGTATATGTAGATACACACACACACATATATATACGATATTTTCTTTCAAATAAATAAAAAGATATCTGTGTCCATTGATTTGAAGGATAAATATTGTTAAATTATTCATACTATTCCAAGCAATATACAGATTCCATTATATATACAATATGTAGATTACAGAATTGGAATTTTGCTTGCAAAATTCCAATGACAATGACATTTTTAAAAGAAGTATGAAAAAAATTCTAAAATTTGTGGGTAACCAGAGAAGACCCTGAATATATAAAGCAATATTAAACAAAAATAACAAAGTTAGAAGCATCACACTTCTGATTTCAAGTTATATTACAAAGCAATAGTAATCAAAACAGTATGATACTGGCAAAAAAACAGAAATATAGGTCAATGGAATAGAATTGGAAGCCCAGAAATAAACCCAGACATATACAGATAACAAGTTTTTAACAAGGCCATCAAGAAGTCACATTGAGAAAAAGATATTCTCTTCAATAGATGATATTAGGATAACTGGAATCCCCCAAGCAAAAATTTAAGTTAGAACCTTACTTCACACCACAAACAAAAATCAACCCAAAATGGATTAAAGACCTAAATTTCAGACCGGAAACTGTAAAACTCCTAGAAAAAAAAATAGAGGAAAAGTTATTTATTATTGGCCTTGGCAATAAGTATTTTGGATATGACACCAAAAGCAAAGACAAAGTAGCAAAATAAACAAATGGGACTACATCACATTAACAAGCTTTTGCACAACAAAGGAAATAATCTACAAAATAAAAAGGCAGCCTACGTCTTGGAAGAAAATATTTGTGAACGATATGTCTGATAAGGGGTTTGTATTTAAAATATATGAAGAACTCACACAAATCAATAGTAAAAGATAAATAACTGAATTAAAACATGCGCAAATAATCTGATAGACATATTTCCAAAGAAAATATTAAAATGGCCAACAAGTATATGAAAATGTGCTCAACATCACTAATTATCAGGCAAATACAAATCAAATCTAAATGAGATATCTCCTCACATCTGTTAGGATGGCTCTTCTGTAAAAGACGAGATAGCAGGTGTTGGCAAGGGTGTGAATATAAGAGATCCCTTGTATACTACTAGTGGGAATGAAGATTGCTGAAGTCATATGAAAAATAGTATCAAGATTCCTCAAAAAAGTAAAAATAGAACAACCTTGCCACCCAGCAATCCCTCTTCTGGAAATATGTCCAAAGAAAATAAAATCACCATTTCATAGAGGTAACTGTGCTCGCATGTTCATTGCAGTAGTATTTACAATAGCCAACACATAAACATAACCTAAGTATCTGCTGATGGAAAAATGGATTTTAAAAATTGTGAAACACATACACACACACAAGGGATATAATTCAGACTTCATAAGAAAGAAAAACCTGCCTTTTGCAACAACCTAGATGAAATTAGAGGACAGTATGCTTGTAACATAAGCCAGACACAGAAAGAGAAATCCTGAATAATCTCACTTATGTATGGAAATTTTCTTTTACAAGTTAAAAACATAGAACCAGAGAGTGAAACAGTGGTTACAGGCAGGGTGGGAGGAATGCAGAAATGAGGTCAAATGAGACAAAGCTATAGTTATGTAGGATGAATTAACCTAGGCAGATAATGTACAGGATAAAACTATAGTTAGTAATATTGTATCATATACTGGAAACTTGCTGATAATTGATTTTAGTGCTCTTATCATGTTCTCCCTCACCCCTCCCCCAAACACACACACACAGAGTAACTATGTGAGATGATGGCTATGCTAATTTTCTTGACTGTAGTAACAATTTCACTGGATATACCAAAAACATCATGTTGCATACTTTAAATACATAATAAAAGTTTAAAATATAAATAAACACAATAATATTTTTAATTAAAAAGGAAAAACATTTTAAAAACACATGAATACACACACAGAAATCTTATTTTTCATTTAAAATATAATGGAGTGAAGAATTAAGGTTCCGGACCGTTTTCTAAAGAAGACATACATGCGGTCAAGAAGCATATGAGAAAAAGCCCAACATCATTGATCATTAGAGAATTGCAAATCAAAACCTCAATGAGATGCTATCTCACACCAGTCAGAATAGCTGTTATTAAAAAGTCAAAAAATAACAGATGCTGGCAAGGTTGTAGAGAAAAGGTAACAGTTATACACTGTTTGGGGAAGTGTAAATTAGTTCAACCATTGTAGAAAGCAGTATGGTGATTCCTTGAAGAGCTAAAAGCAAAACTACAATTTGACCCCGCAATCCCAATACTGGGTATATAGCCAGAGGGATAGAATTCATTCTACCATAGACATAAACATGAATGTTCATTGCAGCACTATTCACAATAGCAAAGACATGGAATCAACCTAAATGTCCATCAATGACAGATTGTATAAAGAAAATGTAGTACATATACACCGTGAAATACTATGCAGCCGTAGAAACAAAGTCATGTATTTTTGCAGGAACATGAATGGAGCTGGAGGCCATTGTCCATAGCAAATTAACATGGAAACAGAAAGCTGAATACCACATGTTCTCACTTATAAGTGGGAGCTAAACGATGAGAACTTATGAACATAAAGAAGAGAACTAGAGACACTGGGGTCTCCTTAAGGGTGGAAGGAGAAGCAGAGAGAGTAGCAGAAAAAATATCTATTGGGTACTAGGCCTAGTACCTGGGTGATGAAATAATCTGTATAAAAAACACCCATGACACAAGTTGACCTGTGTAACAAACCTGCACGTGTACACCCAAACCTAAAATAAAAGTTAAAAAACAACTAAGGCTCCATATTCTCCATTCGGCCTATGATTAAGAGCCTGAAATTCACATTCTAAGCTAGATTTTTATCTGACAAGGCCTCTTATTAACTCTCTGACCATGGGCAAATAATATAATATCTCTATGCTCAATTCTCTTTTATGTAAGATGTGGATAACACTAGTATCTAACTCATAAGTGTCTTGGAGGAATATATTAAATAACAAATTAGAACTCTATAGACAAGCGTATCATAGCATTCAGATATGTCATTATCATTTTTAATACAGAATAATCTGGTCCTCTTTATAATCCTATAACGTATGTAGACAAAGCCATAAACACCAGCAGCTAATTATGAGCATTTTTTTATTATTTTCTAGCTACTTCATTTTCTTCTTGAGGCAGAAAAATATAGTTCCTCAGAGCAGGTGTTAAAACATTCAAGCTTGCCATACTGCCATGAACCAAAAAAAGGACAATCCAATTTCTGTATGAATTAACAGCTTGTGGGATTCACTGGATAGAGAAATTCAGTTTCTTTTATCCACATCCAGTTATTTACTTGGAATATCCAAAATAGTTACAATATGCATGTACTTTCTTCTTGACACTACTCAAAGGCTACTAAGGACATAAAGTCTTAAATAAGAAATATATGTTTCCCATTATTTAAGCACAAATTTGGGCTTTGACAAATATTGACAGATTCTATTGATTATGCAAATAACGAAACATATATAGCGTATTATATTGTTCAAAAAACCCAAACTTTTCATCACATGATACATATCATTTGACATACAGTTTTTATTATATAACAGCACATACCATTTTAGCCCTCTGCATTTTCACTATAGATTTACCAGGCACTCTGACAGTAACTCAAAACATCATATGCAAAAGACATTTATTATGGTGCCATTGAAATTATCAAGTAAATTGTGAATAAATCATAAGTTCAAAACTAAAAAAAAATTAAGGACACAGTAGTATATCTACTTATTTTAATAATTTATAAAACCAAAAATGATAGTTTTCAAGAATATGTTAAAATTTCTTCCATGATGAGCCCATGTATAAAATAAAAAGGAAAAGTTGCGAATATTGGATCCATACTACGATTAGAACCAGGTTAAAAATAATTGAAAATGTAAAAATGATTAATATGCCAAATTTTATGTTATGTGTATTTTACCTTAATTAAAAAAAATAATTGAAAAGACTTTTCACTTCTGCCTAGGATGTAGAATGCCAGAAAAAGTTTCACTATACTTCAATCACAAGTAAAGTGCTAGATAATCTTTAAAATACATCACATTTCTGCAGATAGGTAGGAACAATAAGAATCAATGGGGGGAAAATGGTAACAGAGATGAAGAAGGACTTCAATGAATTCATCAGAAGATTCAATAAGAAAAAAATCATCCATTTTGATGACAGGTCAATAGAAATTACCAAAACTAAAACACAAACATTTTAAATAGTGAAAAAAGATTTTTAAAAATGCAACGTTCACACTTTGTGGAAAACCATCAAATGGTCTTACATACATATAATTGGAATTTCAGAAGAAGAAAGAAACAAAGGAGAAGAAAAATTCTTGAAGAGAAAATGCACTAAGGTTTCCCCAATATAATGACATTTTCTTAAATCCCAGATAGATAAAGCTCAGAGAACACAAAGGAAAGAAAAATACCAAACAGAAAAACTTCCCCAAAATGAAGCTATATATAACATTTACAAACTTGTAAGGAGAAAAACAGAAAATTCTTGAAGGCAGCTAGAGAAAAAGACAAATTATATATATATAGGAACAAAGATAAGAATTATAGTAGACTTCTCATCAGAAGATATGCAACATAACTATCAATGAGGCAACATCTTTAAAATACTAAAATAGAGAAATCGCCAACCCAGATTTCTACATCCAGTAAAAACATCTTTCAAAAATGAAATTACCAGGAAATATGTGGTAAGCACAACGTTTGAAAGTTAGTATCTAGTATCTAGATAGTAACTTGAATATACCAAAAAGAAACTAAGATCACTGAAAATGATTAAAATGAAAGTAAATGTTAAGAAAAAAGTTCTCAAATGTAATCAATTTAAAAGATAGTTGAGCATTTAAAGCAAAATATCATCAATGTCCTCTGGGTTTAGAGATTTTGCAACAGTAAGATCTGTGATTATAACAGTGCAATAGAGGGCCGGGTGCAGTGGTTCACACCTGTAATCCCAGCACTTTGGGAGGCTGAGGCAGGGGGATCACGAGGTCAAGAGATCGAGACCGTCCTGGCCAACATGGTGAAACCCCATTTCTACTAAAAATACAAAAAATTAGCTGGGTGTGATGGCACGCGCCTATAGTCCCAGCTACTCGGGAGGCTGAGGCAGGAAAATCTCTTTAACCTGGGAGGCGGAGGTTGCAGTGAGCTGAGATCGCACCACTGCAGTCCAGACTGTTGATGAAGTGAGACTCCATCTCAAAAAAAAAAAAAAAAAAAAATGCAGTAGACAGGAGGGAAAAATTAGGTGGATCCTATGTAAGTTTCTTACATTACATCTGAAGCAGTATAATATTATTTACAGAACTGTTCTGATTAATTAATTAAAAATAGATTTTAGACCCCAGGAAGGTCTTCTATGAAGATCTTCTAAAAATTAAGAAAACAAATAAGCCATCAGTTATGAAAATGTTAAACATAATCAGTTAATTCAAAAGAGAACAGAAGAAAAGAGAAACAGAAAAGGTAAAAGTGAAACAAATGAAAGATGGCAGATTTAAATTCAACCATTTCAATAATCACATTAAAATAAATATTTAAACAAAATTTTAAAAGACAGAGAATATCAGAGTAAGTAAAAGAAGCAAGACAACTATCATTTATCTAAAGTAAACCAATTCTGAATATAAAAAGAAAGGGATAAAAAGGTGACCATGCAATAGTAAACAAAAGAGCAACGGAATACCTCTATGAATATGCAGCCAGATGAAGTGAACTTAAAAGCAAGGAATATCTCTAGGAATTAAAAGAAACTGTATGCAATGATTAGGGGTCAATTCTCTAAGAAGAAACTCTTAAATTTATATGTATCTAATAGCAGAGTTTTATAATACAAACAACAAAAACTGATACCACTAAAAGGAGAAGTAGACAAACACAAAGTTATAGTTGGGAACTTCAACACTTCTTCCTCAATAACGGATGAAAGAGAAAGTTAGTAAGGTTGTATATGACCTGAAATATACATCAACAACCTTGATCTAATTTACTTTATGGGGCAATCTATACAACACAGCAGGATACACAGTATTTTCAAGTACATATGAAATGTTCAAGAAGATATATAATATTCTGGGCTATAAAACAAATCTCAACAATTTTTAAAATTTAAAATAATATATAATATTCCATGGTGTATACATACTATGCAGCCATTAATAAGAATGAGATCGTGTCTTTTGCAGGGACACAGATGAAGCTGGAGACCATTATCCTTAGCAGACTAACACAGGAACAGAAAACCAAATACCACATGTTCTTACTTGTAAGTGGTCGCTAAATGGTGAGAACACATAGACACATAGTTGGGAACAACACATACTGGGGTTTTTCCAAGGCTGAAGAGTGAAAGGAGGGAGAGAACCAGGAAAAATAACTAATGGGTACTAGGCTTAATACCTGGGTGATGAAATAATCTGTACAACAATGCCCATGGTACAAGTTTACCTATGTAACAAACCAGCACTTGTACCCCTGAACTTAAAATAAAAGTTAAAAAATACAAATTATGTTCTATAACTAGAATGGAATTTAACTAGAAATTGAAAATAGAAACATAGCTGAAAAATTTTGAATATTTTAAGCTCTATCAAAATGCTTCTAATCCCTTGGGGAATAAGCAGATTTCAGAGAATATTATAAAATATTTTGATTTTAATGAAATTAAAAATACAACATTTCCAAAGTTGTTAGACACAGGTTAATCAGAAATTCAAGGGAAAATTGTAGCATTAAATGCTTATGAAACAACAAGAAATATCTCCGGTCAATGATCTTAGCTTTCATGTCAAGAATCTAAAAAAAATAAATGAGCAAATTAAGACCAAACAAGGTATGAGTAAGGATATTTTAAGCAAAAGAGAAAAAAAATAAATAAATTTTTAAAAAGAAAAAGAATAGTGAATTTCAGTGAAACCAAACTCTGATTCTTTGCAAAGATTGTTAAAATTGATAAACCTCTAGTAAGAATAAACAGGAAAAAAGATAAAAATTTCCCATATGAGGAACGAGCACAGAAATACAACTATAAATGTTCTAGGCGGTAATATAAGGAAAAATTACTGACAACATCATGTTCATATGTTCCACAAATTCCTTGAAAAAAAAATACAAACTACTAAAGGTCACTCAAGAACCAATAGATTATCTGAATGTTTCTCTCTTTTGATGAAATTAAATTTGTAGCCAAAATCTTTACAACCAAGGAAACTACTAATCTAAATTACTTCACTGGCAAATTTGCAGACATTTAAGAGAAAACTACATAAATTTTAAAGAAATTCCTCTGGAAAATACTACTCAAATATCAAAATCAGACAAATAAGGCAAAAGAAACTGCATTGACTTAAACAATCCTCAACCAAATATTAGCAGGTCAAGTGTTGTAATATATAAAAGGATAATACATTATAGCTGATTTCATTCAATGCTAAGTAGACAGGCTTTGTTCAACTAGATAAAAGGAATCTATCAAAAAGGACAAGAAGAGAATGTTAAAGTGAAGGAGGAAAAGGAAGAAGAAAATGGAGAACAAGGAGAAGAATAATTAAAGCCCTGACTACGACATACTTATTGGTAAACGGCAGAATACTTTATCTAAAATCAGAAACTAGGTAGTGACATCCGTTTTCATTACTCCTATACATCATCATGCTAGAGATCCTATCCAATTCAATAAAGCAATAAAAAGAATGGCAATGCATACCACGTTTACAGTTCAAAAGACTCAATATTGTTTACAGGTCAATCGTCCACAAATTTATCTATAGATTTAAGGCAATACCAATAAAAAATCCTAGTAGTACTTTTTTAAAAAAGAAATATCCAAATTTATATGGAAAGGTAAACGAAATAAAAGAATCAAAGCAGTTTTGATGTAGAAGAACTAAGTTGGAGGTTTCACAGCACAGCATATGCACTAGTAGAAATCCTAAGAGAACATGGTGCAGTTGGAGAACAGAAGTTTTCTTGTATGGCAGAATAATTTGGTGAGGCTGACAGTTTTCAATGCAATATCACTTGCATGCAGATGACTTTAAAACCTGTATCTCCAAACTAGATTTTGCTTCTTAGCACCAGAATTACAGATTTATCACTTCTAAGTCAGCATTTTCCTCTGTGACAGACAAACCTCAGAGATACTGCAAATTTGTTTCCAGCCAGCAATAAAGTAAATATCTCAATAAAGTGAGTGAAGTATTTTTTTGTTTTCCAGTGTATATAAAAGTTTTTATAATATACTACAGTCTCTTCAGTGTGTAATACCATTATGTCTAAAAAAAATACAATGTACATACCTTAATGAAAGTTGGGGTGGCTATGGCAATTTACTAAAATAAGAAACAGTGAAGTTTGGCACATCAATTGACTCTTCTTTCCGCAAAAGGTTTCTCTATAGCATGAGATGCTTTCTGACAGCATTTTATCCACAATAAAAATTTCTTCAAAATTTGAGTCAGTCCTCTCAAAACCTGCTGCTGCTTTCTTAGCTAAGTTTACATAATATTCTAAATCCTTGGTTGTCATTTCAACATGTTCACATTATCTTCACCAGGAGAGTATCAAGAAATATCTTTCTTTGCTAATCCATAAAAGTCAGTCCCCATTCATTAAAGTTTTATCATGAGATTTCAGCAATCCTAGTTATTTTGTGATTTCTACAACATCTGCAGTTACGTTCTCCACTGAGATATTGAACCTCTCAAAGTCATCCAGGAGAGTTGGGATCTGCTTCTTCCAAACTTCCATTAATGTTGATATTTTGACCTCCTCTAATGAATCAAGAATGTTCCTAATGGAATCTAGAATAGTGAATCATTTTCAGAAGGTTTTCAGTCAACTTTGCTCAGATTCATCAAAGGAATCACTATCTATAGCAGTCATAGCCTTATGAAATGTATTTCTTAATAATAAGATTTGACAGTCAAATTATTCCTTGATCCATGGGCTGCTGAATTGAAGTTACGTTATCAGGCCTGAAAACAACATTATTCTCCTTGTGCATCTTCATCAGAGCTCGTGGGTGACCAGGAGCATTGCCAATGAGCAGCAATATTTTGAAGTGAATCTTTTATTCTGAGCAGTAGGTCTCAACAATGGGCTTAAACTATCCTGTAAACCATGCTGTTAACAGATGTGCTATCATGTAGAATTTGTTGTTCCATTTTTAGAGTGCAGGCAGAGAAGGTTTCACATAATTCTCAAGGGCTCTAGGATTTTCAGAATGGTAAATAAGCATTGGCTTTAACTTCAAGTCACCAGCTGCAATAGCCCCTAACAAGAGAATCAGCCTATCCTTTGAAGCTTTGAAGTAAGCCATTGACTTCTCTTTTAGGTATGAAAGTCCTAGATGGCATCTTCTTCCAACAGAAGGCTGTTTGTTTACATTGAGAATTTGTTGTTTAGTGTAGCTACCTTCATCTATGATTTTAGCTAGATCTTCCAGATGACTTGCTGCAGCTTCTACATCAGCACTTGCTGCTACAACTTGAGCTTTTATGTTATGGAGTTGGCTTCCTTTCTTAAACCTCAAGAACCAACCGTAACTTTTGACTTTTCTTCTGTACCTTTTTCACCTCTCAGCTTTCAAAGTGTTAAAGAGAGTTAATGACTTTGCTCCAATAACTTTTCCTTTGCATTCATAACTTAGCTAACTGTTGGGTACAAGAGGCCTAGCTTTGTCCTATCTTGGCTTTCAACACGCCTTTATCACTAAGCTTAATCATTGATAGCAAGCACTTAAGGGGCATTGCAGGGTTATTAATTGGTTTAATTTCAAAATTTCTGTGTCTCAGAGAATAGAGAGGCTTGTGGAGAGGGAGAAAGACAGGAGAATGACTGGTTGGTGGAACAGTCAGAACACACAAAACATTTATCAATTAGGTTCACAGTATTATGAGGGTGCAGTTCATGGCACCCCAAAACAATTACAATATTCACATAGAAGAACACGAATCATAGATCACAATAACAAATATAATGATGGTGAAAGAGTTCAAATATTGCAAAAATTTCCTAAATGTGATACAGAGACACAATATGAGCACCTGCTGTTGGAAAACCGATGACGATTAGACTTGTTTGATGCAAGATTGTCACAAGCCTTTAATTTATATTTAAAAAAGTAATCTGCAAAGTACAATAAAACTGAAATGCAAGAAAACATGATATCCCTGTATCTCAACTCAGTATCTCTAAATCTTTGTCCAATCACCCTGCTCTCAACTTCTTCTTTTTCTATGTTCTCACTGTTGAAATTAGAGTATATCAAAACAAAAGCAGAGGAATAGTTTTTTACTCCTCCCAATCTCCACATATTCTTCTCCCTAATTTTATTACTTTTCTGTAAGCTTTAAGTTTATCTTCTCTCCATGTGTCTCTCTTCCTAGTTTAGACCTTCACTGTTTTACTTATTTATTATAAATATTGATAGAATTTTAACCTGCCTCCCGTCTTGTTTCCTCTAGTAATCTTTCTTAGTCATGTAACTCAATCTTCTATTTAGACACCAGAATGTGCTTGTGTTTGTGCATGTTTTTATATTATTATAAAATACTACCCTACAACTCTGAATTTTAAAATCTCTCAATAGAGTACATTCTTTTTCCAAACACAATTTGTGTCATGGCATAAAAGATCCTTTATGATAAAATTCCTGTCCACATTTTGATGGTTCACTTCTTGTGCTTGCTTGTATTATATCAATACTGAACTATACCCCATTTTTTGTTGTACCATAAGCTGGGCTTTTACACCATATGTTGAATTAATCCTCTTCCTAGAACTGTTTTCTTTTGTCTTCATTATTTCATTGTCTAACTTGTCCTCATATTTCAAGCTACAGCTCAGTTTGTACTATTTTGAAAGTCTCCTATACTTCCCTTATATGAACTTTGATCTAAATGGTCTGTAACAATTTAGATGGTTTTCTAAGGATATTGATTAATGACTCTGAACTTAAATTTCTTCATCTGCAAATGAAAAGATTCTTCATGAAGAAATAACTCTGAGGAGTTAAATGAATATGGATTATAAAGTTGTAAAGTTTCTAATGTGGTGCATGATGTTTTCCAGCGGCAAGGATAAAATTGGAAATAAAGCTTTTAACAGAAAAGTTCTAGGAAATTGTGTGTTCAAACAGTTAGCCAGAAAATGTAGCTGTGGTTTGCTATGGGGCCATATATTGGAGATAACGCTGTCAAAATCTATGTTTAAAAGTTTAATTGAAATCATAACATTGGATAAAACTATTGAAAGAAATTGTGTGCATGAAAATGGCAAACCCAAAACAGAATTAATTATAGAACTGGAAGGGCAAGACAGGAAGTGAATAGAAGTATCGTGGATAATAATAGCTATGAAAAAATAGACAAAAAAATAGGAATCAGGAGAGTCCAATCTCTTAAAAGATTGGGGAGAACAGAATTTCAATAAAAATAGAAGAGAAAATAGTATCAGAAAATGATGAATGGTCAAGGAAGAAAAAAGCAAAGAAGAATATTAGTTTTCTCAAATAGAATACTGGTGACTTTGGTCATGCTTTGTTAGGTAGGGATGCCCAATATGTAAATGAATCTGCTTAAGAAATGAATAGGGCTTGAAGGGTTGGAGACAGGCTTATAAAATTTTTACTATGAAAGAGATGGTGGAAATGCAATGCTAGCTAGGGAGACAACAAATGAAAAATGTTTTGTTTGTTTGTTTTAGAAAGATCTATTCAATTTCACAAATTGGAAAGAGATTATGTTGTACAGAAAGTAAATTAAATTAATGTATGGCATTAATACCATTTAACTTAAATCCTAAGATTCTTCACTGACAATTTTAGATTTTGTTGTTTAGGAGTCACTGCATTTTTTTCTTCTTTTTGTTGTTGTTTTTTAAACCTCTTTCATACACCTGAAAGAGTACTTCAAGAGTATGCACAAAGTTTCATATTTGGAAATTGGTCTTGAACTTTCTGAAGACTTTCAAATTTATAAGATGACTAAACATCAAAAACATATATTGTTTTTTAAAAAATTTCTTGCCTAATTTTCATAGCTGAAGAAGGAAGTGATTGCTAATATATTCCAGAACAATCTTGTATCACATGCACCAAATTATCAAATAGAAGGTTTGAGGAGTTTTCTAAAGTCTAGAATAGCAAATTAAACATTATATAAAATATAATTCCACATGTCACCACAAGAAAGAGTAGCCTCTGGAACATGTTCTTGCCCAGGCCTTGGTAAATGTGTAGAAATGATGAGACCAGACTGTTCATAGTGAAAATCAAACATGTTACCAAAGCTTAGGGTCTTTATATTTGTTTGACAGCTTATGTCTCTGTTGTAGGAAGTGCCACTTAAATTCAAAATACTAAATATGATTACATTTAACAAAGAGGTTGAGGTTGTCATTTTCATTTTACCTGAAAACATAATATAGGAAGGCTGAAATTTCTGTAGAGCAGTTTGTCAAATTTTAATGTGAGTATAAATCATCTTTGGAGTCTTTTAAAATACAGGTTCTGTTTTGGTAGGTATGAAGTAGGGCCTTAAATTAGTTACTTCTAATAATCTCCCAGGTGATGTCAATCATTTTGACCTTTGGGCCATACTTTGTAAAGCAACAGGCTAATACATCTTGATTATCTAAATGTCAGCAATCTGTACAAATGTAATAGAACACATTCAAAGAGGAGAAAACTATAAAGGATCAGTATTTTTAAGTCTCTTTCTACTCTTTTGTATGTCCCAGCCCTTGCTAAAGCACATCTGTAATATGGCTAATATGCCACCAGGTGGAGTAGAGCTATGAATTCCAAAAGCCAGTTTAAGAATAAATAAAAGATTGCCATTCTAACTGGTGTGAGATGGTATCTCATTGTGGTTTTGATTTGCATTTCTCTGATGGCCAGTGATGGTGAGCATTTTTTCATGTGTTTTTTGGCTATATAAATGTCTTCTTTTGAGAAGTGTCTGTTCATGTCCTTTGCCCACTTTTTGATGGGGTTGTTTTTTTCTTGTAAATTTGTTTGAGTTCATTGTAGATTCCGGATATTAGCCCTTTGTTAGATGAGTAGGTTGCAAAAATTTTCTCCCATTTTGTAGGTTGCCTGTTCACTCTGATGATAGACTGGATTAAGAAAATGTGGCACATATACACCATGGAATACTATGCAGCCATAAAAAATGATGAGTTCATGTCCTTTGTAGGGACATGGATGAAATTGGAAATCATCATTCTCAGTAAACTATCGCAAGAACAAAAAACCAAACACCACATATTCTCACTCACAGGTGGGAATTGAACAATGAGAACACATGGACACAGGAAGGGGAACATCACACTCTGGGGACTGTTGTGGGTTGGGGGGAGGGGGGAGGGATAGCATTGGGAGATATACCTAATGCTAGATGACGAGTTAGTGGGTGCAGTGCACCAGTATGGCACATGTATACATATGTAACTAACCTGCACATTGTGCACATGTACCCTAAAACTTAAAGTATAATAATAATAAATAAAAAATAAAAAATAAAAAAGAAAAGAAAAAGAAAGAAAAGAAAAATAAAGCCTAAAGATCAATAACTCAAAAAAAAAGAATAAATAAAAGAAAGAAAGAAATCATAAATATATCTCAATTCACAATCTTGAGAATAATTTTATTCACAATCTTGGTAAAAACTGGCACAGAGATTCTCAAGGTGCTATTTTTCTCATCCACTACATGTTTTAACCAATGTATAAATTATAATTCATTGGACGAACTTCATTCCAATTCCATTAATGACAACAACGATGTTACCGATTCTGTACTAAGCTATTTCAATAATAATACTGCAAGGAAGAAAATATAATTATTTTTACTTTACAGATGAGGAAATTGGGAAATGGAGACGGCCAATGGCTTACCTAAGATCTTACACCTAGTAAAGAGGAATGATTGATCTAAAGGCTCAGTATGTCATGGCAATGAAATTGTATTTTATTCTGTAAGGTATGGGAAATGAAAGATGAATTCCTGTTTTTAAAAGGTCATTCTGGGTGCTGTTTGGAGGATGATTTGAGACAGAGAAAGAAAAGAGGCAGGAAAATCAGTGAGGCAGTTATTAAACAATCCAAGTAGAAACAATAAGGCTGGAACAAGTGACTTGACTGAATATGGGAGAAACACTCATATTCTGGGGATACTAGGAATTTAGGTAAGACTGGATGACTGATTGGTCCCAAGATGTGAAGATAAAACAGACATCAAAGATGACTGATGTCTTCTGTGGGCAACTAACTATATGTTGGCAGCCTGCATTCTGAATTGTTATAAGAAGACCAGTTACGGGTTGGAAAAGATGGGGAAATAGCAATGATCAGTAAAGCTTTAGACATGCTAGAATTAAATTTGCCTCTGAGACTCAAATATAAATATCCAGTGAAGAGTGTGATATAAGTGTCTGGGACTCAGAGGAAAAATCCAGTTGACTGGCAGATTTAAGAATCAACAACAGGAATATGGTAGATGTAGATACTGGATGTAAATGAAATCACCCAGAGAAAATTTAGAGACTATAAAAAAAAAATTGTTCGAAGACTGAACTACCAACGGGTCTGATGTGAGGGTCCAATACCCTGTAAAAATTACATAAACACAAAAAAATTAAGAGCGGAGAACATTTCAAAAGGAGGTTGTCAGCAGTGTTAAATTTTGAGTCAGATGATCATTTTAGGTAAGATTAAGCTATGGTAACTAGAAAATTTTTGTCTGTTATTAATTGCAGGCAGTTGACAGATGCTATATTGAAGTGGAATAAAGAATAACTGGAATGACAGACTGTTGGGACCATGAATATTAACTACTAATTGCAGCTATAACAATGGAATAGCAAGTAAAAAACTATTTAAGATAGTAAAAACCTGTGTGTGTATGTGTGTGTGTATGTATGTGTGTTGTCAAAGAAAAATTGCATCTAAAGAGTTATATAGGCAAAGAAGACTTTATTCAAGTCTCTTACAATAAGGGGTCAAGATTATTGCAGTAAGGGAGAGAGACTGAACAGAAAGACACTGAAAGAAAACACAGGATTGTTTTTAAATACTTGGGTAAGCTAATGGAAAAACACTGGAGGGCATTAGGAGGAGGTTGGTCAATAAGATGAAGCCATCTGCATTTGCTAATTGGCCCTTAAATTAAGCTCCTACTTTCCCCCAGACACTGGGAAATAGAGGCCCTGTTATTATCTTTTTTGATTATTACACTTCAAAGAAATGGTCCCCAGATCCTTGAAAAAGACATTTCTGTATGGCATTAGATTTACATCTCAAAGGAGAAAGGAAATAATTTGTAATGGCAAGTTTTCTAAGTCAAATGCTCTACAAAAATAGAGGTAGGGATCCAACAGTCAGAAAGAGTTCTGTCTCAAGTTTAGTTGGGCTGAGGGAAACCTTAAGGTGGTCTTGGACAGCGTATGTGTGTGTGTACAAACTAAGACGAGATATCTTAAGCTAAGGGACTAGTACCTGGGTGGAAAGTTCTTTGGAGTGAGTTTTCAGAGGAAACAAGATGGTGCAGGGGTCAAGATTTGGCAGGATAAGAACAATCTATTTCTTTATGTTTGTAAGAAAGCACGAGAGTGGGTGCCAATATAGTGACTTTTATCTAAAAAGGCAGAGGAAGTTCCCAGTGATGAGCCTAAAAATAATTTTACTTCAATCGTAATCTATACTTAAGTGTGAACCTATTTAAACTATTTCCTAAATTCTGAGATCATGCAGAAAGAGACAAAGGTTTTAGATGAGAAAAAAAGAGATAATTTTGCAATTAGAGAGGTGTCTGATAGATGGAATAACTTTATAAAGCCCTAGGACAAGATGGAAGAGCAGGTAAGTAAGAAAAAGGAAAAACTTACAGGAAAAAATAAAGAATTTACAGGAAAAATGAATTAGTTAATTCAAAATATATGAGGCTGAAATAAATCAGAATATTTTACTGCAAAATATGTTTCTTTGACTTGTTTTGAAATGGCTGCTGCAGAGTCAGCAAACAGAAGTGGCCTTGCAAATCTGTCTTTGTGGGGAAAATTTGTATCTTTAGAGAATCTCCATTAATATAACCATGCCTCTCCTTTCTATTTCTTTCTGGGATCCGGGAGAGATTGAGAGTCTGACATGTTTAAAAGTCTGAAAAGAAACATTTACCATCTGTTCTCTGAGGGAAGCTTCATCTACATAACAGTGCCACCTTTGATAGTCAAGCTTCTCCCTTACTTTCTGTGATAACCCATTTTGCCAATAAACCTGATTTATCAACATAACCTGTTTGGAGCCATGCTCTGTGTCTGCATTCTTTACTGTGGCCTCAGGTATTGTAAACCAAAAAGTATCTGAGATAAATCTCAATCAATTTGGAAGTTTATTTTGCTAATGTTAAGAACATGTCCATGGCATAGCCCCAGGAGGTGCTGACAACGTGGACCAAGGAGGTCAGGCTACAGCTTGGTTATACATTTTAGGGAGACATAAGACATCAATCAATACATGTAAGATGTACATTGGTTTGGTCTGGAAAGGTGGGATAACTCAACGTGGAGGCTTCCAGGGTATAGATGAATTCATAGATTTTCTAATTGGGAACTTGTTGAAAGAGTTTGTCTAAAGACCTGGAATCAATAGAAGAGAGTATCTGGTTTTATTCAGAAGCTCCTGTGTATACACATTAAATAAATATGATTGCCTTCTCTCTTTTTAATCTACCTGATGCCAGTAATTTTTCAGTGAGCCTTTAGGGGTTCAATAGCCATGGCCCCCACATGACCAACTAAGTGTAACCAGACTATGTGCAGGGAACACAGATGGCTAGGAGAGAGACAGACAAGCAATGAACAACAGATTGTGCGAAACAAAACAAAAAAATCATTTGGTTATATTGGGATGAGGGTTACATCACAGAAGAGGAAAAGAGAGCAAGTTTTTTTCCTAGAACTGAGTATTATACCTTTGCTTCCCATCGGAAGAGAAAATAAACCTGTTAAGCTGGAAAAAAGCAATAGCTGTTTAAAAAAAAATTGACCAAGCCCCTGACTTCTCCTTAAGCCTTCTTATACTGATTATCCTATGCCCATCACTCTGCAAGAACAGCACAGATCTGTGAAAGAAAAAGAACTAGCTTCATTTAATTAAACAATTTCTTTTTCTGCTGTTTCCCTCCTTCTTGTCGCTGAGTAATGTAAGAGCAGGACAGAAGTAATTCAGGAAACTAGCATTTTGATTATGTCACAAATAATGTGTACCTTTCTACAAATTACCTAGGTTATTTGTACTATAGTTTTGTTATCTGTAAAATCAGGTGTGGGCTAGGATGTTCTCTAACGGAACCTTTCACGTCCGAAACTTTGTGGTTCTTGCTATCTACATATCTATGTATTAGTGCTGCCCCATGATACCTTCAAAGAAGAATCTGCTTTTCTAAATATAGTACTTGTACCTAAGAACACTATGAAGACTATAATGTAATAAATTAAAATTAGGTTGTAAATCTTTCAGTCCTTTTGTTAACCAGTATTTCAACCAATAATCACTAAAATTTTTTCCTTCCTTCTTTTTAGTCTCCTTATCTTTGAATAAAATTTGAAATGCATCTGTTTCAGCCTATGCCACCTAAAGATTTTAATTTTCACAGAACAGATGAGACTATATTTTCTGGTGTTACTCTTTTAACCAAACACTGGATGAATATAAAATCTCTACCAAAACTGTGTACAAAGTAAATATAAATGTTTTAATGTTGGTAACGGTTTAACATAAACTCTTCTGTGAATTCACTACGCAGGTTTAAAAAACAAGAAATAAAAACAAACAAACAAACAAACAACCAGAAAACACAAATCAGAGCAAACCAAAAAAAACCCTTGAAGAATTAGCATTAATCATCAAACATGGTTTGAGTGTCCTTTGTAACAGTAGATTACAATGTGGTTAGTTAAAAATAGATAAAATAATAAATCCAGAAGAAAATTCTGTTCCCTTAGGAATCAAGAAAATAAGTTTTAACATGGTGGGCACATTCAATCCACTCTGTTGCTCTAGGTTGTAGACCCATGAGAGGAGTATGAAGGCATGACAAGCAAGGTTCAGAGGCTGCGATCACTTACGATCGTGCAGCTAGAAAGATTAAAAACAAGGCATCCCTGAAGGGCTCAGAGTGGGAGACAGTGAAGGAAATAATTTGTTGAAATTGTTTAAGAACCTTTCCTAAGAAAGCAAGCAAGCAAGCAGAAAGAAAGAATAAAGAAAGAAAGAAAGGAGAGAGAGAAAGAAAGAAAGAAAAAAGGAAACAAAGAAAGAAAGGAAGGAATGAAGGAGAAAGAGAAAGAAAGACAAGAGAAGAAAGAAAGAAAGAAGGAAGGAGAGAGAGAAAGGAAAGAAAGAAAGAAAAGAAAGAAGAAAGAAAAAGAAAGGAGAAAGAAAAAGAAACAAAGAAAGAAGGAAGGAAGGAGAGAGAGAAAGAGAAAGAAAGAAGAAAGGAAGGAGAGAGAGAGAAAGAATGAAAGAATGAATGAAGGAAAGAACGAAAGAAAGAAAAAAGAAAGAAAGAAAGAAATTAGCTGGGTATGGTGGTGTGAGACTGTGGTCCCAGCTACTCAGGAGGCTGAGGTCGGGGGAAGTTCTGGAGCCCAGGATGTCAAGGCTACAGTGAGCCATGTTCGTGCCACTGCCCTCCATCCTGGGCAACAGAGTAAGACCCTGTATCAAAAACAAAACAAAATCCTTTTCTTACCAAATTTCATTTAGCAACACGGCATAAACTTTCATCCTTGTAGAATTATTTTTAATTAAAATATCTGAAACTTTTTGAAATAGTTTTAATAAAGATGAGCACAAAACATGATTTCAGCTATTATTTTTTATTACATACATCTTCTCCTTTTTGTTATATTTATAACAAAGTCATTTATAGTGGACTTGCCATTCAACTTGTCTTGGATTGTTTTATATAAAGATATCTACTGACCTTTCAGTATTTTCAAGCTTTGTTCATGAACGTTTGTTAGTACAGATACCTATTAAGTATCCTGTGTCGTCTTGAATTATAGAAAAGAATATGTGTTTAGACAACAATTAATAAGGGCAAAACACAATGTTTATTTTATAATCTTATTATGGTACTTCTGAAGGATAAAGGCCTATGAATGAATGGTCCTGGCATTTCCCCAAAGGGTATAGTGTTTAGAAACCTCTGGTAAAGCCATGTACTATCAGTCCTACCTACTCAGTGCCCTTCCTTTTAGTAGGATCTCACTTTAGAACTATTCTGGAATCAGAGCTTCTCAAATATTTGGAATATAAATATTTCTGAAATGAATTATTTAGCCAGCTGCCTGCTTTACACACAGGATGAAGCATGCTTCTTGACTTCTTTGATGTAAGCCAGGCTTTTAATTTTGAGCTTCACCATAGTGCAGTAACATCCTACCAAGCCAAGGAGGCCCTTCATTGAACATTCCCAGGTTCCGTGTTTACATCATTCTGATGCTTGTGCTTGCTTGCTTTTATTCTGTAGTGGGATTCTCTCACTAGCACCCTTTGGTTTCTGTAACACTATCACTTTTTATGCCTTTCAGTTACTCTTTGTAATGAGAAAGGCTGTTATTAATGTGACTAGCCCAAGATCAACTAATACGTATACGATAGGCTCTTGTATAATGGAAAGCCTTGAATTATTCTACATTTCATTTGTTGCATGAATAGAAGCTTAAAATAGCTTAAGAACTTGTGATCTGGAACCACATGACCTGGTTCAAATTGTTACCCTGTCAGTAGCTATATGAAATTGGCCAAATTACTTAACCTCTATGTCCCTGGGTATACACATCTGTAAAATTGGGCATGAATAATATGACACACTTAATAGGTTTTTATAAAAGTTACCTGAGTCAATATTTATCAAGTACTTAAAATGACATTTGTCACATAATAAGTACAAGTAGGTACTTTTATCTACTTAAGTTGTACTGAGATTTTTGCTTTTCTTCTGTTTTCCCAATGGTATTTAAAAATTAGAGCTATCAAAAAATGCTCCTGCCAAATCTTTTTATTATGCTAAATAAATGTCTCTGAAAGTTATTTAAACTGCATGCATTAGAATTCAAGGAAAAGAAGTTCTTCTGAACTGTAAGTGATGAGCAGCTATAAGGCAACTTTAGGTAGTCGTCTTCTCTTACAGAATATGCTTGTGTCTTTTCCCTCACTAGATTGTGAGCTTATTGATTATGTGGACTCTTCATTTCCTTTTATGTGTTGTAAATTTTTATAGGATTTATCAATTTTAGTGCCTTACTTGCACATGGCTTTCCTTCATGAAAAATTCTCCTGCCAGTAGCCCTGATTTTCTGAAGGAACAAGCTAAACAAATGTTTTCTGTAATGTGAGTCCCTGCAGATATGGGTATATTAGTTAGAAGATACAGCCAATGATCTTAACAAGGTAGGATTGAGATACAGACATATTGGTTAAGGACAGGTCAATTAAAGATTGATGATGTGATCTGGATACAAGAGCTCTCTCCAAATGGGAATGCTGATGATTAGCTCAATTCATTATAATTTTTTTAAAGTATTTGAATTGGGATGTGGTCTTCATGTTAGAGTCTCAGTAAGAGTTGAGGGAATAAATATAACCCCACCTTTTCTTCTTACTCTATTTTTAAGTATCTCCTTAATTTTACTTACTAGTAATAATTTGAATAGATGTTTGTTAAAAATGTCTTTTAATACTTGTACTTTGAAACAAACAATAAGACATGAACAGGCAACTCATGATGCATTAGTCTGTTGGTTTAATTCCTTAATATATAAAAAGCTTTTGAGTGAAAATATTTAACCAAATTCCTGACACAACTATATTCCATGGCTGCCCTTCTACCTTTCCATGTGGGGATTGTAAGATCCTGAAATTTTTTTAAGAACATATTTTATTAATTGATTCAATTTATTCAATAAAGTTTGTCCTAATCAGAGTTTTTATGTCTTTTGGTCACGTTTGGTAAATTGTACCATTTCAAGAATTTGTTAATTTCATCAAAATTGGCAAATATATTGGCATATAATTATAAACAATTCCTCTTACTATGTTTTAAATATTTATTATACCTTTAGTTATGCTATCTGTTTTATTCATCTTTTGGTAACTTGGGTTTTCTCTGTTTTTCATGAAAAATCTTGTAATATAATTTTGAAAAAGTATTATCAACTAAAGTCTACATTTTACTCAGATTTCCTTAATATTTACCTATGTGGTATTTTCTGTTCAGAATCTCATTCAGGATAGTTTATTACATTTCGTTGCTATGTTTCATTATTCTCCTACAGTTTGTGACAGTTTGTTAGACTTTCTGTGATTTTGATCACCTTGACTATTTTAAGAATAATGGGTGGTATTTTGTAGGAGATCCTTTATTTGGGATTTGTTAGATGTTTTTCTGATGATTGCACTGGGATTATGGGTTTTGGGGAGGAAAACCATAGAGATAATGTACCTTTCTCATTGCATCACTGTTGATGTTAAACTTGATCACCTGGTTGATGTAGTGTTTGTCAGGTTTCCTCTCTGTAAAGTTACTCCTTTTTTCTCCTCTTTCTATACTATATGCTTTTACAGGAAGTCACTAACTGTCATCTACAATATGGAATAGAAAGTTGGGCTTCACCCCCTTAGAGGGTCTCTTAGTATTTCCAGTCCTTGTGTTTTAGTCGGTTTTGTGTTGCTATAACAGAACATCTCAGACTGGGTAATTTGTAGAGGACAGAAATTTATTTCTCACAGTTCTAGAGGTTGGGAAGTTCAGTACCAAGGTACTAGTGTCTATGAGGGCCTTCTTGCTCTGCTCTCACATGGCAGAAGGCATCACATGGTGGAAGGGCAAAGAGAGGATGACAGAGATCACACCTGAAAACTCTTTTATTAAAGCATTAAATCCCAACATGAAGGTGGAGCCCTCATGTCCTAGTCACCTCTTAAAGTTCTCACCTCTTAATACTGTTACAATGATATTACATTTCAACATGAGTTTTGGAGGAGACATTCAAACCATAGCACCCTGTGATTAAATTTAATGAAATACTACAATGCAGTTCAGACAGGACTACTGGTGGTCCAAACCCTTTAAGAATTTGCCTAGTTTGGGTCACCCCACCAGTTAATAAACCGTGATAAATACTGGGGGCAAAGGGAAATATGGAATGGGTGGAAGGAGATAGTTATAAATAAAGGCTAACAATCACACGACCAGTTACAGAAACTAGAGCTGTAACTTACATGAATTTTTAAAATTTAATTAAAAGGATGTTTTTGCATATGTGTGCAGCAATATCTTTGTTTTCTACCCACCTTTATCCTCTTATTATGTAACATAAAATGTTTTGACTGTACATCATGTATTTGAATATTGTACATATATTTACATTGCATTTAAGTTATAGGCTTTATAACTTTACATTGCATTTAAGTTATAGGCTATAAAGGAAAAGATTAAATGTTGTTATGGACTTTGCATCATTTTCCGGGGAAAGACTTAGAGCACTTTTTGTTGTAGGCAGGATAGTTATGTCATGTTAGGTGAAAGTATGAATTTGCTCTTTTTTTATTTGTAGATTAAGTATAATGTAAGGAGATGAGTATGGGTGGCACATTGACAAGGGGCGGACATGTGATGGTTAATTTTATATCAGCTATCAGCTAGCCTGGTCCATGTGGCTCAGATATTTGGTCAAACCTTTTTCAGGATGTTCTGTGAAAGTGTTTTTAGGATGAGATTAATATTTAAGTCAGTAGACTTTGAGTAAAGCAGATTATCCTTCATAATGTCAGTAGGCCTCATCCAATCAGCTAAAGGCCTTCACAGAACAAAGACTGACTTCCCCTGAACAAGAAGGAATCTTGACACCAGGTGGCCTTTGGAGTTTGTTCTTGACTCTTCTCTAGATCTCCAGCCTGCTGTCTATTACTGCATATTTTGGTCTTGCACCTCCACAGTTGCATGAGCTGATTTCTTAAAATTTCTCTGCCTCTCCCCATACATACATATATACATACATACATACATATATATCCTATTTGTTCTGTTTCTCTGGAGATCGTTTATGAATACAGAGCCCTTAATATATTAATCATATTTGTTTTAAATTTTCTATCTGATAATTTCAAAATTAGTGTCCTATGAGAGTTGGCTTTGGTGATTGCCTTGTCTCTTCAGGCTGTGCTTTTTCTTGCCTGTGGCGTACCTTGTAATTTTTAGTTGAAAGTTGGGTATGTTACATGAGGTAATAGGAAACTGAGATATATAGATCTTTAGTGTGAGGATTTATATTATTTTGATGAGGATTTGGGCTGTATTTAATATTTATTCCAGCCACAGATACCAGAGGTTTGAAATTCATCTAATGTCTTTCTTTCC
This sequence comes from Gorilla gorilla gorilla, assembly GCF_029281585.2. NCBI lineage: Eukaryota > Metazoa > Chordata > Mammalia > Primates > Hominidae > Gorilla > Gorilla gorilla. Next base: position 65,028,824 of record NC_073239.2, read on the forward strand.
GTCTGCCCTCCTTATCTTGGCCCTCCCTGAGTGCTCCTCTTCAGAGAGTGTCTGCGTCTTGCAGCCCTATCAGTCTCTGTTCAGCTATTGGTGTGGGTCTTGGTGGTTTGGTGATAAGGTGTGAGGGAAGAGGGGCTTTCTAGAATCTTCTGATGAAGTCTCAATCTCTGATTGGCTTGTGTCTCAGGGCTGCAACTAAGAGACGAGAGAAAAAGGAACCAGTTAGGCAGAGAGCTACAGCAAGTCCTTGGTCGAATTCCTTTTTTAACAAAGGAACAGCTTGAAAGACTAAGCTGCAAGCAAAGATAAAGGGGCTAGGTCCACCATAAAAATGCCTTTTGTGTAACTAACAAGGGTAACAGACAAGGGGAGTTGCACAGAACCAGGCACATCCGTCCATCCACAGTGGAGAACTACACCCCCTAAAACATGCACAGTAAGGGAAATTAAGCAACATGGAGCAACTTAGGCTAAGAATCTGCATGCACACGAAGTCCTTGCCCATGCCTGTGGCCTGAATGGTATTGCCTAGGTTTTCTTCTAGGGTTTTTTATGGTCTTAGGTCTAATATTTAAGTCTTTAATCCATCTTGAATTGATTTATGCAGCCATAAAAAAGGATGAGTTCATGTCCTTTATAGTGACATGGATGAAGCTGGAAACCATCATTCTGAGCAAACTATGGCAGGGACAGAAAACCAAACACCGCATGTTCTCATTCATAGGTGGGGAATGAACAATGAGAACACATGGACACAGGGTGGGGAACATCACACACTGGGGCCTGCGGTGGGTGGGGGGAGGGGGAGGGATAGCATTAGGAGATATACCTAATGTAAATGACGAGTTAACGGGTGCAGCACACCAACATGGCACATGTATACATATGTAACAAACCTGCACGTTGTGCACATGTACCCTAGAACTTAAAGTAAAATAAGAAAAAGAACCCACAGAATGAGAGAAAATATCTGCAAATTATGTATCTAATAAGGGATATGTCTCCAAACCATATAAAGAGCTCTTATAAATTATCAATAAAGTCAACCTAAAAAGAAAAAAAAAGAATCTGCATGCACACTAAAAGGACAGGGAGGAGCTCTCAGGATTTCACACCTTATGCAAATGAAACACTTAACCCTAACCAGTTTTTTATGCCTTATGTAAATGAAACATTCCTCTCTACTAACCTGTTTATAAAAGCCCTTGTATGCAACTGTAGAATGGCAACCTTTTTTTTGTCTTCACTGCAGAGAGCTTTCTTCTTTCATCTATTAAAGTTTCACTCCATCCTCACCCCAGTGTCCATGCTCTTTAATTTTCTCTGTGGTGAGACAAAGAACTGGGGTCCTACTTCAAACAATAAAATTTAAACATTGTGGTGCGTTGTCAAGACTGCAATATAACTTTTCACAAATGTTTCTCCAGTGGTGTGGCTTGTGCATTCCCTGTCTCTTACTCCCTAATCTGGCTGTAGTATTCCAAGTACAGTTCCTGGAATCCCTGATTCCTGCTGATTATATTTTTCCTCCTCTGCTTCGTTTTCCTCCCCACATTCATCCCCTCACCTCCATAGGTGAGATAGCAAGGCTGGAAAGAGCTGTGGTACAAAGTAATTTTCTCAGAACTGTTCTCTGGGCAAAGTCCTTTTTCCTGGAGATTAGACCTTCATTATGGGGAAGGTTGTGGAGATATTTTACAATGGTTACTCTTTCCCACCTCCTGCCAGAGATAGGAGGGGATCTTTCTTGGATCTTTATTGTGAGAACTAGATAGGGTTCATTGAGGAAAAGCATGGGATCCTGGTGGCTCCGCTAAGACTGAAACCCCCACAACTTCATGTCTCTCACTCTAGTCTTACACTGAGCCATCATCAGTAGGAATACATCATAATTGACATTTTAGTTTATGGCTACAAGGGCTTCTCTCCTGGGTAAGTGGATCTTGGCTGCGATGTCTTTCTGTTTTTACCTGTTCCTCCAGGTTTTGCTGTACCAGTTGGCCTCACAACTGTAGTTCTGTGATAGGTTTGAAAAAATTAGTTTGTTTGAACTTTTCTCGTTTTAAACGCAAGAATGATGACTACCAAGTTCTTTACATGATGGAAATAAAATAGGAAGGGCTAGGAAATATTTTCCTGTGGTCAAAGAAACAATTCTGATATAATTTAGTCCCTTCATTTTTGTTGATGTGTGGTTTACAAACCAGCTTATCTTCAATTTTGTGCATTTGAAAAGAATGTAAATTCTGTATTCTCCATTTGGGGTGTGGTATAAATTAGATCAAGTTTTTAATCATGTTGTTTAAATTTCCTAAATCTTTACATGAGTGTTATTCATTTATTCTATTATTTATTGTGTTGAATATATTTATGAAGTTGACTATTTCTATTTTACTACATTTCCTGAGGATAAAGAGTTCATGCAACAGCAACACATATAGTAATTGCAAATCTGCATATACTGCATTATGCATATAATGGCTTAACTTCTATGCAGAATTGCAATTACTATATGTGTTGCTGTTGCATGAACTCTTTATTCTTAGGAAATGTCCCTATTTACCACTACTTATAATTTTTTACTTCAAATTTTATTTGTCTGATATTTATATAGCAACTGAACCATTCTGCTCAATGCTTGCTGGCATGAATTTTTTCATAATTCTACTTTTGGTCTTTCTTTGTCTTCATACATTTATGGAAAAGGCAATTGCATTTTGTTTTTGTTTACTAGTTTGTTTTAATCAGTTTCTATCACCTTAGCCCTTATTTGGAATATTCAGTCTATTTACGTTGCTAATTTTTCTGATTCAAGATTTAAGCCACCTTTGTGTTTATTTTTCCTTGAGTTCATAGAGACTTTTAAAATCCATAGGTTGGTATCTTTCTTCCATTGTGGAAAAGCCTTGTTCATTATCCCTTTAAATATTACTTCTATCTCATTCTCTCCTCTCTTTCTGGGAGCTCAATCACACATATGTATGAACATTTCAAAACCACATGACAAGTCTTTATACCCTTATCACATGTTTCATTTTTGTCCTTTCTGTGGATCTGTTTATATATGATGCATTGATCTATTTTTTAGCTCACTAATATTGTCTGTACTATTTCTGATTTATTTTTAAATCAAATTTTTAAGTTCCACATGAAATGTTATACTTCAAGTTATGAAATATTTTATTCTTTTGTCTACAAGTAATATTCTGATGAAATTAGTGTTTTTCTGCTTCATATTCTACTCTATTTTCTTCTAAATCTTGTCTGATGACTCTAATAGATGGTCAAATTTGTGTTGTTTCTACTGTCAGTTTTTCTCTTGTTTATCTACCATATGATACTGTCTCTTCACATGCCTGGTAATTCTTGATTGAATGCTGGGAAGCATTGTTGTATATCATGCTATCTTTCTCCAGCAAGAGTCTGCTCTTTGCTTTGTAAGGAGGAAGCTGATTAAGTTAACTCAATCAGGTATGAAGCTGAGGCAAGGCTGGGGATTTGTTTTGGTAAGAACTAATCTACCACTACATTGTTCCTTTGCTTATACAGAATGTCAAGGCATTCATTTTATGTGTTCACCAGGATGCCTCTCCCTGGAAGAACCTAATCTCTAATCTTTTCAGTACTAGAAAATGATGGTCTAATTTCCTGAGATTGTAATGTTAGCCCTTTGACCTCCTGTGCTCTGTAGCATAGGAATTTGATAAATATCTTGAGGTGTAAAGTGATTGTATGTACCAATTCTGTTACTCCAGCTCTATAAAACCACTAAAAATTCTCCTGGTCCTGCTGGCCCCCAGCTGGAGCCCTCTGTCCAGACAAAGCCTAGACTGTCATCAATTTGCCCTCACCAGAAATAGAAAATATCTCCAGGGAGGAAATAGATGCTGACAATCAGTGTACCAATTTGTAATTCTCACATTTCAGAAATAGTCCCTTTTATTGAATATTGCTTCGAATATTTCTGATGCTTTTAAACAGGTATCTTAAAAAAGTTTTTTAAAAGTGTTTTCCTGCATGTCTGCTGGACACTTTGCCATTATATTAGGCAATAGAAATCTGTTCATATAACCACCACCATTTGGTACCTCCAGCAGGGCCTGAAGCCTGCCCTGACCTAGATCTGTTGGTAACCTGTATCTTTTCTGGTTCTCCTTATTATTTCCCTTTGCATGATCCTCTCCAAAATTAAATATATTCATGCCGTTCTTTCACGTATACTTATTTAATTTTTTAAAAATCTATGCCTCAAAGTATTATTCAACCACAATAACTATTTTCTAGGCATTGACTAAAGGAAAAAAACCACAATATCTGCATTCCAGTAGATAAATCTATGTATATGAAACAGTATATGGCTATTCGACATCTCGCTTTAATCAACATTACTTTCACCATGACTACTCCTCATAGTGCAACATACTATGTGTGTTAGGCCATTCTTGCATTGCTGTAAAGAAATAACTGAGACAGGGTAATTTTGAAAGAAAAGAGGTTTAATTGGCTCACGGTTCTGCAGGCTGTACAAGAAACATGGCACCAGCATCTGCTCAGTTTCTGGAGGGGCCTCAGGGAGATTTTACTCATGGCAGAAGGCGGAGCATGCATCTCACACGGGAAGAATGGAAGCAAGAGGGAGTGGGAGGAGGTATTTCATACCTTAAACAGCCAGATCTTCTGAGAACTCACTACTGCGAGGACAGCACCAAGCCATGCAGCATCTGCCTCCATGAACCAAACACCTCCCATCCAGTACCACCTTTGATATTGGGGATTGCATTTCTACATGAGATTTGGGCAGGGACAAATACCCAAACTGTATCACTGATGTCTCAAATTATACTTTTGTTTTCTAAAGGTATAGAGCTTATTGTGGTCTTACTGTCTTTAGTGTATAGACCATATTTCCCCGCTCTCTATATAACTCTTATTCTTCCTTCAAAATTCTGCTCAATATATACAGCTTTAAATCTCATCTCTTTCTTCCTCTCATCCCTCCGTATGCTGATTAGGGAAAAAGAATCCTTTCAAAATAATACTTATTTCAAAAATTCACAATTGCTTAGGAAAAATAATTATTTCTACTACATATATAACAGTTTGTAATTTGCATCAAATTCCACATAATAGCTGGAATAGAATAGCTTCTATTAAGGGGTAAATGGAAATCATATTTTTAAAAAGTATTAGTTAATCTCATTATGTCCTTGGTAGTAATTAATCTAAGCCACATTTGGAAAAGTATGAATAATTGCCAAATACTTTAAAAATTATAGTTTCTTTTCTTAACAAATTAATATAAAATATTTATTTACAGCAATATACTTAAATAGATTATTCTACTGAGGTGCAAGTCATACTGAATACTAACTTCTCGGGCAAAAAACAACTGTCTTCAATTTAACATACGGAGTAGCATTTTATTACTCTAAAACTTATTTACAAGATATTTTTACATATTAATTTGAAGACCAGATCATTGCTACCACACTAGTAACTCCCCCTAATTTAGGTGTCATATTTGTCTATGAAATCAAATGCTTTTTGTAATATGAATATCTCTGTCCTCAATAAAGTGAGTTCTGTGGGTTAAGTTCTGTGGGTTGAACGAAGTTTCTATGCAAAAAAGGCTAATTTTTTTTTTTTGCCTTAGCAAAAAATATTGTTGAAAATTTATATTTTTAGTATTTTGTTACATCCAATAATTTGGCAGGGAGGTGGGAGATGGTGCATCGAAATCAAGTGTACATTCCATAGTTCTGTTTCATATACAAGGGGAGCTACTGAAACCAAGTCACGTAAAGGTAAATTATTGCTTATTGGAAGAAATTTAAAAGCAGCAAAACAAAACAAAACCCACAGTGCACATATTTCCCCACTGTTCCATTGTAACACAGAGAGTTATACTTCAGCTGAGTATTGCTGAACCAGTTGAACCACAGAGAAAGCTTCAGAAGAGGAACTGAATCCACATAAAACTGCATATTTGTAAAGAAAGCAGGGCAGAAGACATCTGGGAGACTGGGATCTCCTTGATCTAGAAAAGGGACTTGTTAAAGAAGGGGAACTTCTGAAACTCAGTGCTTCTACCAAATTGTTTTACTTTGAGCTAACTCAGGTTTGCTGTGGCAGCTCCTTGATAATCAAGGAAAGGGAAAGCAGTGAGCCTTCAGGGCATCATTCTGATCTTTATATAACACTGAATTTCATTTAAAAACCTCTGCATTTAAAATGCAGTTTTTAATTATTTCATAGTGCAAAGTTATGTTGAGTAAATAAACACATGTATAAACATGTGTTCAACATCTATACCTCTTTGGCCAGACTCATTTAGATTAAGGTGTTTGGCTAATTTATTATTTCTAGTTCATTGAGGATTAATTCATTTATGAAGATAAATAATTTTCATTGTGATTGTATAAAAGAACAAAATGGAAGCAATGTAATTAAAATTTGCTTTGGAGATATTTTCAATAAAGGGAAATTGGTTATTAAAATTTACAGTATAAATAACAAATTAGATCACTTTGAAAAGAGAGGTTTGGAAAGTTTTCTTGAACTTGTATTATGCATGGCAAGTCAGTTTCAATGAGATTGTATATATATTTATATATATAAAATACTTTTTAAAACCCTAACAATGTTGGGTATAATTTTATTTAATAAAGAATTACATTGCTTAATTCACATATTAAATTCTAGGAACTTAGATCACTTCTGAGCTCTGCATTTTTTTCCAAGCATCTGGTACAATAAGATCACCAGAGTGCTGCCATTGTTCTTACTTCCTCTTTTTCTCCTACCAGGTTATTCAAATGCTCTCCCATTCTTGAAAAATACAAATTGTATTTTCTTTTGTACAGGCAGACACATCCATTAGAAAGTTCCCTTAAATTGATATTTGCCTCCCTTCTCAATCCTCAATTCTAGCAAAGCTAATTATCCAATCTTGGCATCTGTGAAGAGAGCTCTAGCTTCTGAACGCAGTCTGCAGAAAAGTGATCTGTGCCGTCACGGAGATAGTAACAACTTTTTATTCCAGGAGTTCAAGGTCTGAGAACTTTTAGGACAACCTTCATTAGTCATGAATTGCCAACTCGAGTTCTAGTTTCTTTTCCATGTTGGTGTCTAGGACTTGGAAATCTTTGCAGCATTCTGAGGCCACTGAGAGGGCACTGGAGGACGTTCCTATAGATTGTTAAACTACACAAAGTGGTTGTTGTTTTAGGCTATTTTTAGAGTTTACAGTGTCACCAAATAAATACCATCACAGCTCTAGCTCCAGTGATTTTCCTGATATGCAATGAATGCTTTGATTTTTTTTTCCAAAAGTGCATTTTAAAGAATGTGTTAACTCCAACTATGGTAGTTCTTTAGTCTCTTTGCATTGCAATCAGTGGGGGGCTTTTTTTCCCCCCAAACATTTATTTTAATGTCTATAAAAGTGGTCTTTTCAACGAAGTGGTGGACCATGTCGTTGAATGTAATGTGTCCTTTATTTTTTCAGTGTGAGAGCAGTTGATAGTTTTATCAGGAGAGAGTAATATATTGAATTTATTTTCTTTCTTTTTAAAAAATATTTTCAGATTTATTTTTGAAAATTTCCTACTGGATGAATTTAAACTATTTTTTCTTTGCATCCAAAATGCAAGTTTTGGGATAAGTTTTCTTATTTCTTAAATTACCACAGGGATTTTAAGAAAATACCATAAGAGTTTTAAAGGCCAGTATTTTGGAAAGTGTTCTGCCACACCTCATGTGCAGATCATGGATATGCAGCTACCCATGGCAGAAAATTAATAGACCATCTTAATGACCCTCTGATTTTTCCTGTTGCTCAAGCAGCTGACTCAATCCCCAACAGCTATAATCAAATAGAGCAATCTGTCAAGGAAGATAGCTGTTCTTGTTAATTTGGTAAACCACCATATTCGCTTTTCCTATTATGCTCTGTGGCTGACACACAGTCTTTAGAGCTTTTTGCCAAAGCAAACTGCCAGGGATTAAAACTCTAAGCAAGCAGCCTGTAGAATACAGTTGAAGATGCCGGAGAATTGTGGCATCACCTCGCTATTTTCAGTTTTGAAACTAGATGTTCTTGGGGCAAATACAATAAAGAAATATGATTATGTTTTTAAGTTGAAAAAAATACCACAAGTTTCTAGCATTACGTTGTTGTCTTCTGTAACTGAATCTCACAATGGATCAGTTGGAAGCTACTCTTTCATAATACTGGAGAGAGGTGCGTCAAGCAGTTCGTTCACCTGAAAACTGTTATCAGGTAAGTCAAATTCTCTTGTTAAATGGACACCTCTTATTCTTTGGTGCCCTCACAGCTTTCCTCCATTATAGCCCTCACCTATAGTCCACTTTGAGCAGGCAGGTCCTTCTCGTCTGAAAACCAACTTACACGAAACAGAAATAGTTTAATTCAGAAACAGGACCAATGCATATGCATAGGTGTGAACATAGAGCAAAATACTTTGCAGCACACTTACCACGTAATGTCTGTGTTTCAGTTGTGGTAGGTAAATAGCAGTGACAATCGGAAGAAGGTTAACACTTTCTAGTTAAAATAACCTCTAAGAATTTACACACTGAATATATACAATTGCTGAGTTGATGTTGCAACTAGAGGTTTTATGACATCCTTATCTTCTTGATTGAGATTTTCACAAATAAAATGAGAATTATGGCCAGGCGCCGCAGCTCACGCCTGTAATCCCAGCGCTTTGGAACGTGGAGGCGGACGGATCACGACGTCAGGCGATCGAGACAATCCTGGCTAACACAGTGAAACCCCGTCTCTACCAAAAATACAAAAATTAGTCGGTCGTGGTGGTGCGCGCCTGTAGTCCCAGCTACTCTGGAGGCTGAGGCAAGAGAATCGCTTGAACCTGGGGGCAGAGGTTGCAGTGAGCAGAGATCGTGCCACTGCACTCTAGCCTGGGCGACAGAGCGAGACTCCAACTCAAAAAAAAAAAAAAAATTACAAAGCCCACTTCTTTCTGACTACACATGTATACAATTATGCCAATTAATTTACAAGCGTTAACAGTTCATCTCCTTTGTTTTTACTCCTCTTGTTCTTCCTTACCTGTAAAATTTAAGCTCCCAGGTAATGACAAGTGTAGTATCATTTATTTTCCTTCTTGTCTTCTACTACCACAGTTTGCCGTCCAGCTATTAGTTAATTTCTAACTTTGCTCATCACAATTTTTTAAACCAGAAAATAAGGCAATTATTGGGTGTAGAAATATGTTCCACATCTCTTGAAATATTAGAACTCAAAACCAGAAACTCAAAAAATTGCCCTCTGTCTTTCCAAAGTTTGTGCTTAACTTTATGTTAAAAATCAGGGCTCCTATGCTTTGTCCCACTTTAAAAACATCCTCTTATTAAAAAACACTTTATTAAGGATGTTCCATTACAGGAGAAGAAAACTGGCCCTCTAAATGAAATGTATGTGTTTCATACATTTTCACTGGCAATGGCTGGACAGGAAAATCAATTTTAATGAACATTTTCTGGGCATTTCTGGGTCATTATGACTGTACTTTGGTTGTAAGAGCTAGAAAAATATGTTGGCAGACACAAAGTGACACATAAATTTATTTTTTATAAATAATTTTAGAAATGCTGCATAAACTTTCATCCCTAGTAAGATAAATCCCGCATAAAGCAAGTTTATAATACCTGGTACCCTGATTGCCCAAGCAATAGACTCGTATGAGTAATGAGTGGCTTATTAGTTATGCCACTGTGCACTTTAATGTTTCTTAAGTATCCTGGATGAAAAGACAAATTTTAGAAAATTTCTCCAGAGAAAAACTTTATGTTTGAAAAAACTTGAAAATTGTGTATGTATGGTATCCATTGAAAGCCAGATTTGAACATTTTACATTACTCGGTGACCTTTTAACCGAAAGAACAAAAGTGAAGACATTCAAAGACAATAATAATCCAAAAACAATAACCAGCATTCAAAGACAATAGTCAGCCAAATGATTTAGTTACTTTTCTCTATCTCCAAATATCTTTTGGTCTGTTTCAATCATTTTTGGACACTCTCTGTTTTATTGCTCCAATTTATTGTCATTGCTATGGAATTAAACATATAAAATGCTCTTTTTAAACCTAAGTTATTGGGGTGATATTTCAGAGTATTGCCAAGAAGGCTGTGGGATCAACTGGGGAAGATGTGATGATTAGGAAACCCAGTGTCAGGCTTGAAACTTTTAGGCAGGTGGTAACTTTCCAACCAATCTTTCCAATTCATCCATTACTTGGATCAATAAAAAGAACCCTAGGAAAGAGAGCATCTGTTTCACCACTTTATGTCACGTGCTCACCCCTGGACTTCAGATGGGAAAGACGCTTCAAATATGGAGCCACCCTACTCCCACAAAATGAAATGGAAAAGAGAAAGGAGGTGTGATGTAAGGAAGTGGGGTGAAAATAAAACTGTATAACCAATTAACAACAGCAGTATCCAACAACAAATATTCACTATTGCTCAGTTTCTGAGGTGTTGAGTTTAACAACATGTTATTTAATATTAAAAATACTTAGCTGCTTTTTATTTTGCAAGGGTGAGATGTCTGAGTTTTAAATTATTTATCTATTTAAACAATCAAGTAGGAGGAATACAAATGTCCTTTTGCATCACCCTAAACAAGAATCAATAAAATAACCCCCCGCCAAATGCTTTGCTTGTATGTAGAGTCTTTCGCTGGTTACAAAGCATTTTAGGACCTATTATCTTATTTGTCTGTATTCAATCATAAGTTTAGTGGTAAAAGCATGGCTTTTTGTATTATTTTACAGATGAAAATGACTCGATAATCAGAAAAATAGCTCTAAATGTAGAAAGGGCAATTCAAGAAATAGAAACAATACTGTGTTTTCACAGAGGTAGGGGAAATAAACAGAGAGGGCTGAATCACTAGGTGCTCCATGAGCCTCTAGCATGCTATGTGTTTTTGCAGTTACTGAAATGTTCACGCAAAGACAAATCACAGACAATCAGAAACGTTTAGGGTGGCTTGGCAAAAAGACAAGACTTTAAATGAAGAAAATGTTATATTCAACCTTTAAATCAATTGGCTAGGCAGGGTGCGATGGCTCACACCTGTAGTCCCAGCATTTTAGGATCCCTTGAGGCCCGGAGTTTGAAACCAGGCCAGAAAAAACGGCCAAACCCTGTCTCTAGAAAAAAAATTAACTGGATGTGGTAGCATTTGCCTTTGGGCCCACCTACTCTGGAGGCTGAGGTGGGAGGATCATCTGAGCTGGAGGAGGTTGAAGCTGTAGTGAGAGGAGATTACGCCACTGCCCTCCAGCCTGGGCACAGAGCGAAACTCTGTCTCAAAAAATAGGTAAATAAATCACTTGCACCCTTGGATACATGAAACTTCGGTCTTTTTTTTTTTTCCATCCATGAAGTCCATCTTAACCAGCATTGCTTTTATAACCTTCCTTGCATGCTGAATGTATTCTGTAGTCTTTCAGTATGTTTGTATTTTGTATACTATATAGTCAAAATTTAATATGGAGAGTATTCTCCAGATGAGAAAATATAAATCTATATCAAATGTATTGTTGAAGATATAATTTCAGATGGTAGCCAAAACCCAGAAACGATTACTTACCCTTGGCTGATTAGTCAGAAAACAAATTTCCAATCTTTCTGGGATGTAAGCTGAAATCCAAACATTTGCTACTTTTAATAGAAAACTGAATTTCTCCTTGATGTTATGTAACATAGAACCAAATACATATTTACTTTCAAGCAGATATATAACTGATTTTGCAGAGAAACTACCTTTCTGATCAAATGTTTCAATTTTTAAAGTTTCTAATTTCAATATTCAGTAGACACAAAGTGCTATTTATAAAATTTACATAATTTAGAAAGAATAATGTTACAATGATCAGCAGTGTACTTACCACTTAATTTAAATTAAGAGACTTATCATTTTTGAAGATCCTTTATGCCCCATTCCAATCTACTTCCTTTCTTCTTCAGAGGTAACCATTATCCTAAATTTTACACTTTTTATTTTTTGCTTTTCTTGGTAGCATTATCACATATGTTAGTATTATTACACGTCACATATGCTAGTAGCCCTAAACGCTTTTTTTTCATTTTTTGCATTTCTAACTTTATAAAAAGAGAATCACAATGCATTCATTCTGCATTTTTTTTTGACTGAGCATTCTTTTTCAGATTTTTGCTTTATGCTACTTGTAACTATAATTCTTTAATTTTTCTAGCTGGGTAGTGTTATGAAGACAATAATTTATTTATCCTTTGTCATTTTTCCATTTATTTGCTAACACAAAATGCAATATTGTGAAATTTTTGGAGGTGTCTCCCAGTGCACATATGAAGTTGATCCTCTAAGGTAAATACCTAGGATTGGAATTGCTGTTTTATTGATATTCGCATCTTCAAATTTAGTTTGAAAATGCCTATAATAGTTTGGGTTCTTGAGAAGCAGGCCATGAAACAAGGAACCAAGTATGAGTAGTTTATCTGGAAGGTGATCCCAGAAAAAAGATATACAAAAGGAAACAAATTCAGTCATTATTCAGCTAGTAATGGGTGAATTTTCAAGGAAGTTACCATTGTGGATAACTGGTACTTAATGCTACTGAGAACCTGTCATAACCAGTGGAGCATGTGGCTGGGCTTCAGAAATATCCAGCCCTAAGTGTGGGGGAGCTGGAGCATTTATATACCAACTTTCCTGTTACTGGTTGAACGCTGCTCCGAGGGCCATTAATTCTCTAGCACTGCTGGCCTGCCCTGCCTGTGTGCTGTGCTGTGCATTCCTGGAGTGGGTATATGTAGATAAAACTCTCATGCAAAAATATGCAGATGCTGGCAACTGGAAGCCAAGCTTACTTGCAACAAAATGGCGGGGCCAGAGAAGATAGCACAAAAACATCTGTTAAGTGTTGATTTTCTCTTTCTCCAAAGCATTGTAAAAAGTCACATGTTAAAAATATTCAGATTATGCTATATTGTCAACAACATTTGACATTATCAATTTTTTTCTATTTTAAATCTGTTGAAATGAAATGATATTAATCCCTGGATTTCCATCCTCTCTTAAAGTTTTGTTATGCAGCGGCAGTATGGACAATATTTCCAAGAAGACGTTATGTGAATAGAAGGAAAGCAATGGGGCAGGAGAAAGAGACAGGAGAAATATGTGTAAAGAAATTTTTTTGTTCTTAAAAGTAGGGATAAACAACAGTATGTCTGTTTCCTTTTAAGAACTATCCAGTAAAATGGGAGAACTTATGATGCAGGTCAAAGAAAGAGTCGATGGAAAGATTTCCTCGGTACATTAAAAAGATGGAATCTAGTGCACCAACAAAAGTTTTGTTTTTAGCTAGGAGCATGGGTAATTTTCCCTTAGCAACTGGAGGAAATTCCCCAGTCAAGCCATCTGAACCATGATTTTTCTTTTTGGGAGGATTTTAAAGTACAAATTCAATCTGCCATAAATTTAGGAATATTCAAGTTATTGATTTCTCTTAAGTGAGTTTTCCTGATTTTTCTCTTTGAAGGAATTTGTCTACTTCATCTCAGGTTTTAAATGTATTAACATAAAGTTGTTTATACCATTATTGTTATTTTTAATCTCTGTAGAATCTGTTGTGGTGCCTAATATGTCTTCCCTAATACAAGTTGAGTTCCTCTTATCTGAAATGTTTGGGACCAGAGATTTTTGGGCTTTACATTTATTTTTTGATTTCAGAATATTTATATAGACAATCGGAGTTATCTTAAGAATAAAACCCAACTCTAAAAATGAAATTCGTTTATGTTTCATGTATGCTTTATTACACATTGCCTGAATGTAACTTTATACAACATTTTAAATAATTTTATATATGAAACAAAGTTTGTTTGCATTAAACTATCAGAAACTAAACGTTTCATTATCTCAGCCACCCACAAGGACAATCTGTGGTTGTGTGACATCACCATCGTTCCTGACACTGAATTTATATGTTACTAATAAGCAATCATTTTGTTATAATAATTCACACGTAAGTACTGAATGGTAAAAAAAATATGTCATACCACTAATACTGTGAAAAAATAATAGGTGCAGGGTAACTAAGCAGCACAGTTTCATCTCCAGAATCCCTGTGTCAGCTGTCAAACAACAGCAATAAAGCAATAACAAACAATGGCAGGCTTTCAGTCTCTAGTTACAATTCTGTGTTTTAATTAAAAGGTTATGGTACAATGCTTTTTTTTTTTTTTTTTTTTTTTTTTTGAGAAGAAACATCAGAAGCAGTTGAGGGACCAGGAGGTGGTTCCTTTAGGAGGCATTCTTCTGGGTGATTTTTAAAATATTTTCCCCAGAGTTATCTGACTAATTAACAATAGGTTTTGTCTTAGAAGTCCCTCTTTGATTTTATAACCTGGCATAATTTCTTGTACTTGTCTTCAATAAGCCCATCACACATTTTCACCATGTTATCTGCATTAGTCCATTTTTGCATTGTTATAAAGGTATAGCTGGGACTAGGTAATTTAAAATGAAAAGAGGCTTAATTGACTCATGGTTCTGCAGGCTTTGCAGGAAGTATGGTGCTGCCATCTCTCCGATTTCTGATGAAGTCTCAGGGAACTTTCAATGGCAGAAGATGAAGAGGAAAGCCAGTGTCTCACACGGCTGAAGCAGGAGCAAAAGAGAGACAGTGGGAGGGGAGGTGCCACACACATTTAAATCACCAGATCTCGTGAGAACTCATTATCATGAAGACAGCACCAAGCCATGAGTGATCTGCCCCATGATCCAAACACTTCCTGCCCGAACCCACCTCCAGCATTGGGGATTATATTCAACATGAGATTTGGGTGGGGACAAATATACAAAATATATCGTTATCTCTAGGCGCTTTTTCTGCAGTGATAACACCATTGTCTTCATCATCTCTGTTATCACTATCACCTTGATTCAGAAGCATTTTGGCAATTTCACCATCAGTCAATGAATGAGCAAATGGACACTTGTTATTAATTTTAAAAACTTCTTCAGCATCCACTTCTTACAGCTTACTGACAAGCTGTGAAGGTATATTTTCACATATGTAAAGATGTCGGATGCCATTTTTTTTCTCACTTGACATACAAAATTCTTTAAAGTCACTATCTTGTTCATCATCATCACTAAACATAGTCACAGGCCAGAGGTTGTGCTAGCCATGCACAGCTGTGTCTTTAGTCACTGTGTTTCAAGCATTGACGATAGCATATTTGGCATTCTTCACACCAAACTCCTTTTGAAAACCTTCCACACCCACACCTCTGTTCATTGCTGCTAGTATAATCTTTAAGAAAATGTTTTTATATGTACTTTACATTGATGTAATAATGCCTTGGTCACATGGCTGAATTAATGAAGTTTCATTCGGGGAAAAGTATGTGGCATAAATATGATTTTTGATGAGAATTTCAGCTGGATAATGAGCAGAACAGTTGTTAAGGAATAACAAAATCTTGTATTCATCGTCTAGCTCAACTTTCCTGCAGGGAGCATGAGCTGTCTGTACAAAATGTGAAAACAAACAGAAAAGATGCCCTGGTGATCCACGCCTTTTTGTTAGCATAATAATGCACTGGTAAGAAATTCCCTCCTTGAAAACAATGAGGATGCAAGTTTTACCTATCGTCGCAAGTTTACACTTATGTTTGCCTGCTGCGTTAGCACATTTATTACTTACTAGCACAGTTATTCTGTCCTTGACATGCTTAATTCCTGCAAAGGCTGTCTCATCAGCTGTAGTCAGTGTCTGGCCAAGGCAATAACGCCCAAATAGTGATGTTTCATCGGCATTATAAGCTTGTTCTAATGTCAGAATTTCATCACCAATGAATTTATCTGCTGCTTTGTGATCACCACAAACAGCAGATGCTTTATCATCACAACTCTTTAAAAATCTAATGCCTTGTCTTTTCTTACATTTCTGCAGCCAGCCTGCTGAATATTTGTACTTCCCCTTCAATTTTCAGTTCACTGTGATAGATCTTTGCTTGTTTCATGATCAGCACACCATTAAATGTCAGGAGTTTGCTATGACACTGATGGATTTATTTTTTCAATACCTGATTGATACCTTTGTTTTTACCTTTATGTAGTGCTTCCATATTTTTCTATTAACTTCTGTTTACCTCTTTCAGCATGGAACTTCAATAGTTTATCCATCTGTTTCTTCAAGTTGTATATAATAGTCATTTCAACACCACACTCTTCTGTGAGGCATTTCACACTTAACACTGTGCAATTTCTTTAACGGCTTAATTTTTCTGTGCTATAGATAAGCATCCTTCCTCTTTTCTTGCCATTATTACTCATAGGGGTATTTGCAGACCTTGTTGACATTTCAACGGTGTCTCTACACCACAGAGGAGAGGACAAAAGAAAGAACACAGTGAGTAATGCACAAGGGTCTTGGCCCCACATGAGGAATGGTGAGAAACCTGTTGTCGCGTGTTTGGCCTGCATATGTGCCATTTTGTACATTCTGTTCCCTTTGTGGAAGTGCTTGCATGGGGGAATCTGGGCATGTACAGAAAGGATACATCACAGCTACAGGGGATTGGGAGGGTCTTTTTTCCTTTGGGGATTATCAATGAAATGTGTGTTTTGACTATGACACATCCCATAAGATGTGAAATTTTCCACCTGTGGTTTTGAATCGATGCTCAAAAAGTTTTATATTTTGGAGCAATTCAGATTTAATATTTTTACATTAGACATGCTCAATATTTACAATTTATATCTTCTTATAGTCTGACTAGAGATTTATCAAGGTACTAAACTTTGCAAATAATTTTTTCATATTTTTTAAATTTATATTTCATCAATTTGCATTTGAATCTTTTAAATTTTCTATTTTGCTTACCTTTTTTAAAATATGCTTTTCTTTTTTTCAGTTACTTCATGTGGAATTTAAGGTCACTAAATTTAGATATTGCTTCTTTTCTAATGTAGTCAATTAGTGCTATGAATTTCCCTTTTGAGACTGTTGCAACTGCATCTTGTGATGTTTTTTCATTTTCATTTGTTTTCATTTTCATTCAGTAAAATTACTTTTTAATATTAATTTCAACTTCTTTTTTGACCTGTGACAACTTAGAAAAGTATTGTTTCCAAATATTTGAGTATTTCTAGAGAACTTCCAGTTACTGGTTTTTATATTTAGTCCATTTTGTTTACATAATTACTTTGTATAATTTGAATCCTCTGAAATTTATTGAGTCTTTCCTAATGATCTAAAATATGATCACTATTGATAAGTGTTCTATGTGAACTTTAAAGCTATGTGTACACTGCTGTTGTGGAGCGTGCATATAAAGCCTGGTTAGGTCAGGTTTATTAAAGATGGTGCTCAAGTATTCTATATTCTTTTTTATTTTATTTTATAGTTCTTTTTTGTTTGTTTTCGATTTTTAAAAAATTATACTTTAAGTTCTGGGATACATGTGGAGAACGTGCAGATTTGTTACATAGGTACACACATGCCATGGTGGTTTGCTGCACCCATCAGCCTGTCATCTACATTAGGTATTTCTTCCTTCCCTAGCCCCTCATGCCCTGACAGGCCCCAGTGTGTGTTGTTCCCCTCTCTGTGTCCATATGATATCATTGTTCAGCTCTCACTTATGAGTGAGAACATGCGGTGTTTGGTTTTCTGTTCTTGCATTAGTTTGCTGAGAATGATGGTTTCCACCTTCATCCATGTCCCTGCAAAGAAAATGAACTCATCCTTTTTTATGGCTGCATAGTATTCCATGGTATATATGTGCCACATTTTCTTTATCCAGTCTATCACTGATGGGCATTTGAGTTGGTTCCAAGTCTTTGCTATTGTGAATAGTGATGCAATAAACATATGTGTGCATGTGTCTTTATAGTAGAATGATTTATAATCCTTTGGGTATACACCGAGTAATGGGATTGCTGGGTCAAATGGTATTTCTAGTTCTAGATCCTTGAGGAATCGCCACACTGTCTTCCACAATGGTTGAACTAATTTACACTCCACCAACAGTGTAAAAGTGTTCCTATTTCTCCACATTCTCTCCAGCATCTGTTGTTTCCTGACTTTTTACTGATCATCATTCTAACTGGCATGAGATGGTATCTCATTGTGGTTTTGATTTGCATTTCTCTGATGACCAGTGATGATGAACATTTTTTCATGTGTCTGTTGGCTGTAAAAATGTCTTCTTTTGAGAAGTATCCCTTCATATCCTTTGCCCACTTTTTGATGGGTTCTTTGTTTTTTTTTTTCTTGTAAATTTGTTGAAGTTTTTTGTATATTCTGGATATTAGCCCTTTGTCAGATGGATAGATTGCAAAAATTTTCTCCCATTCTGTAGGTTGCCTGTTAACTCTGATGATAGTTTCTTTTGCTGTGCAGGAGCTCTTTAGTTTAATTAGATCCCACTTGTCAATTTTGGCTTTTGTTCCCATTGCTTTTGGTGTTTTAGTCATGAAGTCTTTGCCCATGCCTATGTCCTGAATGGTATTGCCTGTTTTCTTCTAGGGTTTTTAGGGTTTAGGTCTTACTTTTAAGTTTTTAATCCATCTTGAGTTAATTTTTGTATAAGGTGTAAGGAAGGGGTCCAGTTTCAGTTTTCTGCATATGGCTAGCCAGTTTTCCCAACGCCATTTATAAAATAGGGAATCCTTTCCCCGTTGCTTGTGTTTGTCAGGTTTGTCAAAGATCAGATGGTTTGCAGATGTGTGGCATTATTTCTGAGGCCTCTGTTCTGTTCCATTGGTCTATATATCTGTTTTGGTACCAGTAAAATCCTGTTTTCATTGCTGTAGCCTTATAGGGTAGCTTGAAGTTAGGTAGCATGATGCCTCCAGCTTTGTTCTTTTTGCTTAAGATTGTCTTGGCTATATAGGCTCATTTTGGTTCCATATGAAATTTAAAGTAGTTTTCTCTAATTCTGTGAAAAAGTCAATTGTAGTTTGATGGGGATAGCACTGAATCTGTAAATTACTTTGAGCAGTATGGCCATTTTCACAACATTGATTCTTCCTATCCATGAGCATGGAAAGTTTTTCCATTTGTTTGTGTCGTCTCTTATTTCCTTGAGCAGTGGTTTGTAATTTTCCTTGAAGAGGTCCTTCACATCCCTTGTAAGTTGTATTCCTACATATTTTATTCTTTTGTAGCAATTGTGAATGGGAATTCACTCATGATTTGGCTCTCTGTCTATTATTAGTGTATAGGAATGCTTACGATTTTTTAGCTGGTCTTTGGAAATATCAACAAAATAGAAAGACAGCTGGCCAGAATAATAAAGAATAAAAGAGAGAAGAATCAATTAGACACAATAAAAAATGATAAAGGGGGTATCTCCACTGATCCCACAGAAATACAAACTACCATCAAAGAATACTCTAAATACCTCTATGCAAATAAACTAGAAAATCTAGCAGAAATGTATAAATTCCTGGACACATACACTCTCCAAGACTAAACCAGAAAGAAGTCAAATCCCTGAATAGACCAATAAAAAGATCTGAAATCGAGGCAGGAATTAGTAGCCTACCAACCAAAAAAGCCCAGGACTAGTCGGATTCACAGCCGAATTCTACCAGAGGTACAAAAAGGAGCTGGTGCCATTCCTTCTGAAACTATTTCAATCGATAGAAAAAGAGGGACTCCTCTCTAACTCATTTTATGAAGCCAGCATCATCCTGATACTAAAACCTGGAAGTGACACAACAATGACAAAAAAGAAAATTTCAGGCCAATATCCCTGATGAACATCAATGCAAAAATCATCAATAAAATACTGGCAAACCGAATCCAGCAGCACATGAAAAAACTTATCCACCACGATCAAGTAGGCTTCATCCCTGGGATGCAAGGCTGGTTCAACATATGCAAATCAATAAACATAATCCATCACATAAACAGAACCAATGACAAAAACCACATGATTATTTCAATAGATGCAGAAAAGGCCTTCAATAAAATTCAACACCCTTCCTGATAAAAACTCTTAATAAACTAGGTGCGGATGGAACATATCTCAAAATAATAAGAGCTATTTATGACAAACTCACAGCCAATATCATACTGAATGGGCCAAAGCTGGAAGCATTCCCTTTGAAAACCGGCACAAAACATGGATGCCCTCTCTAACCACTCCTATTAAACATAGTATTGGAAGTTCTGGCCAGGGCAATCAGGCAAGAGAAAGAAATAAAGCGTGTTCAAATAGGAAGAGAGGAAGTCAAATTGTCTCTGTTTGTGGATAAGATGATTGTATATTTAGAAAACCCCATCATCTCAGCCCAAAATCTCTGTAAGCTGATAAGCAACTTCAGCAAAGTCTCAGGATACAAGCATTCTATATTCGTACTAATTTTCTGAGTTATTTCCTCATGAATTATTGACAGAGGGCATTACAAATCTCTGACTGTAATTGTAGCTCTATTTATTTCTCCCTGCACTTCTTTCAGTTTTTGCTTTTTGTATTTGGTAGAATTTTTCTTATATGTTTAAATATTTAAGGTTATTGTAGCCATTAAAATAAATAATCTATTTATCATTATGAAAATATTCTCTACATTCTTGATAATATTTTTTGTTCTAAAATTATTATTTATTTTTTTTCTTGAGACAGTGTTGCTGTGTCGCCCAGGCTGGAGTGCAATGGCACAATCTTGGCTCGCTCCAACCTCCGCCTTCCGGGTTCAAGAGATTTTCTTGCCTCAGCCTCCTGAGTAGCTGGGATTACAAGTGTGTGGCATCACACCTGGCTAATTTTTGCATTTTTAGTAGAGATGGGGTTTCACCATGTTAGTCAGCCTGGTCTCGAACTCCTGACCTTGTGAGGAATCTCACTCTGTTGACCAGGCTGGAGTGCAGTGGTATTATCTCGGCTCATTGCAACCTCCGCTTCCAAGGTTCAAGCGATTCTCCTGCCTCAGCTTCCTGTGTAGCTGAGACTATAGGTGTGTACCATCATGCCTGGCTTATTTTTCTATTTTAGGTAGAGACAGGGTTTTACCATGTTGGCCAGGCTAGTCTCGAACTCCTGATCTCAGGTGATCCACCCGACTTGGCCTCCCAAAGTACTGGGATTTCAGGCATGAGCCACTATGCCTGGACAAGTTACTTTTTCTAACATTGAAATAATGTTAGCATTGTTTATCTTTTTCCATTTTTTTTTTGATGTGGAAAGTCAAATTTTCCCTGCATTTCTGCATTCTGGGAAAGTTCTGGCCAACTGAGCCATGGAAATTGATATGCTCTAAAGACATTGCATGTATTTTTTCCATTTTCCTAGAAGCATTTCCTCTTTAAAGGCATGAGTTTTGAACCTGCAGCCCCTTGCTTTCTTTATTATGGAAGTATTTGTGTCTAAACACTCAAAAAACAGATAAACAAAGATCTCTGTTAGCCCATTCTCACACTGCTATAAAGAACTACCTGAGGCCTGGTGCATGCCTATAATCCCAGCACTTTGGGAGTTCAAGGTGGGTGGATCACCTGAGGTCAGGAGCTTGAGACCAGCCTGGACAACATGGTGAAATTCCATCTCTACTAAAAACACAAAAATTAGCTGGGTGTGGTGGCACATGTAATCCCAGCTACTTGGGAGGCTGAGACACAAGAATCACTTGAACCTGGCAGGGGGAGTTTGCAGTGAGCCAAGATCGTGCCGTTGCACTCCAGCCTGGGCGACAGAGTGAGACTCTGAAAAAAAAATTACCTGAGACTGGGTAATTTATGAAGAAGCGATGTTTAATCGACTCACAGTTCCACAGACTGTATAGGAACCATGGCTGGAAGGTGTCAGGAAAATTACAATCACGGTGGAAGGCGAAGGGGAAGCAAGCACATCTTACCGTGGTGGAACAGAAGACAGAGAAAGTAAGACGGTATGTGGCACATACTTTTAAACCATCAGATTTCCTGAGAATTCACTCACAATTATGAGAACAGCATGAGGGAAATCTACCCCCATGATCTCATCACCTCCCATCAGGTCTCTCCCGCAACATTGGGAATTATAATTCAACGTCAGATTTGGGTGGGGACACAGAGCCAAACCATATCCATCTTCCACCCCAAAACAGACACACACACACACACACACGCACGCGTTCACACACACACACTCACAGAGAGACAACTTCCCTTGTCTCTCTTGGATGTAGGGACTATCTCCTTATACATTTATATTTCAAAGGAGGTTAAACTTGGAAGATAATAGTCTTGCCTTCCTCTTGGAGATACTTATTTGATATGCAAAGGGTGATAACCTAGGATACTCTCTATTCTAGAGGAGGACTTGTATTTGGAAGCAAAGGTTTCTTTTCTTTTATCAGGAGTGGAGATAGAACAATTGACTCTCTTCTACACTAACTCTCAGATTCATACTTGTGTTTCCTGTAATTTGCTCCTACCATAGAGATAGGATTATCCATTTGCCTCTCCTCATGCCACTTGCAGGGTGCTAGGTTTGGGGGACCATTGTGATAATGTTACTTTCCATTGTGTTTTGCTTTGAGTAAATAAACTATGTGCTCTGGTCTCTGACTCAGTACACTATTTCTGCTAGAATATGTATATCTACATACCTGTCTATCAATGCACCTATCTATTTAGAGTATAACTGTACATGTAGGGTGACATCTTAGTACCTCATTCTCTTCCCAGCTTCTGATTTAACACTAATCTCTTTGTTTCTCTCTGCTTAATATACCATTCATAAACACAGTATATAGTTGGGTTTTGGTTCTTCATGGAATCTGATCATCACTGCCTTTGATTGAAGTGTTTATGTCATTTACATGATATTATTTTTCTCCTGCCTAAAGCTCTTACATTTTTAAAAAAATAATTGAATTTTGCTGGTGTTGAATTTCTTCAGCATTTGCATGTGTGAAAAATATTTATTTTACCTTAAATTTTGAAAAGTATATTCTGATGGTACGAAAGTCTACTTTGACAGTGGAATCACTTGATGGGTTCCTCCTGCCCACTTCACAAACAAAACAAGTTCACTTACACCATGGTAAAGAAAGAATTTAATTAGTTCTAGACTGGCCACAACGAAGAACTGGAGTCATCACTCAAATCAATCTGAAAGGTTAGGGTTTTTCAAGGACAGTTTGGTTGGCAGGAGACTAGAAAGTGGGTGCTGCTGATTGGCTGGAGATACAATCATAGGGGTGTGGAAAATGAACCTCGTGAGCTGAGTCCACCCCTAGGTGGGGGGCCACAGGACTGGTTGAGTCACGAGCCACAAGTCTGGGTGGGATCAGTCTGAAAACCATCTCTGAAGAGCAATCCTAGGTTCTACAGTAGTGATGTTATCTATAAGAGCAATTGGGGAAGTCACAAATCTTGTGACCTCTAGCCACATGAATCCTGGGGCAGTAAGGCATTATAGAAACTACTTAGCAGAATTCAGGCCCGTGCTATAAAACTAATCTTGTGGCCTTTCCTTAGTCTTACAAAGGCAGTTTCAGCCCTTGAACAAAGCGGAGACAGTTTTAGGGAGGGGCTATTAGCATCCTTGCTTCAAAGTTAAATTATAAACTAAATTCCTCCCATGGTTAACTTGGCCTATGCCCAGGAATGAGCAAAGACAGTCAGCCTGGGACCCTAGAAGCAAGATGGAGGCAGCCACATCAGATTTCTCTCACCGTCATAATCTTTGGAAAGGCAGTTTCAACATATTTATTTCAGTTCTTTAATGATGTTGCTCCAATACCATCTATCTGGCATTTTTATCCTGACAACTGCTGTCATCCTTATCTGGGTTATCTATAGTGATGTATCATTTTCCTTGAACTTCTATTAAGATACCATCTTCATCTTTGGTTTTAAGCATTTTGGTTATTATACAACATAGTTGTAGTTTCCTTCATGTTTCTTGTACTGAGAGATTGTTGAATTTCTTTGACCTGTGGCCTTATTGTTTGTTAAAATTCAAACTTGGAAATAAAATCTGCCATAATTTCTTCACATAGTTTTTTCATCATCTCGCCTTTTTTGTTTCCATCCTCCCTTTGAAGGGACTCCAATTCCATGTACATTAGACAACCTGGCATTGTTGCACAGCTCACTGATACTCTATTCACGTTTTCTCTCATTCTGTTTCCTCTCTGCTTTCTATTTTGGATAGTGTCTATTTATTTGGGTTCAGGTTCACCAATCTTATTTTTCCTGCAATATCTTTTCTTCTGTCAATACATCTAAAAATATATTTTCTCTCACAAATATTGTAGTTTTTATAATTGGAAGTTTGATTTGGGTTCTGTTTTAATATCTTCTTTTTCTCTATTAATTCAGTTAATATTTTCTCTAGCTTCTTAAGCATATACTATACATCTGTAATAACTCTTTGTATGTCCTTGCTTACTAATTCCATCATTGTGTCATTTCTAGGTCTGTTTCAATTGACTGATTTTTCTCCTTATTTTGTGTTGGATTGTCCTACACCTTTGTATTTTTGGTAATTTTTTATTGAATAACAGACAATATGAAACTTGTTAAGTGCTAGACTGTTTTTATTTTAATAAATATTCCTAAGCTTTATTCCAGCATGCAGCTAAGTTACTTAGATACAATTTGATTTTTTCAGGCTTTATTTTTAAGAATTGTTAGGTGATGTGAACAGCATGTACTCTAGAACTAATTTTTTGATTACTAAGGCATTACCTTTCTGAGTACTCTATCCAAATGAAGCGGCATTATTGTCTGGGTAAATACCCAAAGTTCATCATCTCGTGCCAAGAAAATTAAAAACATGGACACATACAAGGAGTGATTTTAGGAGCGGAGGTTTAATAGGCAAAAGAAAGAGAAAGGAGAACAGCTCTCTCTCTTGCGAGAGAGGTATGCCCGAATGGAAATTGCAGCCCAAGGTGGAGTGCACCGGATTCTATAAACAGGCTTGAGGAGGTGGTATCTGATTTACATAGGACCCACAGGTTGATTGGACCAATTGTGATGTTACATAGCCACAGGGAAGGCTGGCCATCCCACCCTAATCTTCTTATGTAAATGGACTTTCCACTTGGCCTGTGCCATGTTGTCTGCTCCTTACTGTACACGTGGCTGGCAAAGAGAAGGGAACAAGGAGCTACCATCTTGAACATGCCTAGTCCCCGGTAGCCTTCTATTGGCACAACTGCTGGCATTCACCAGTGCAGTCTTCTAGCTTGCTTGTCTATGTCTGCAGCTCAATTTTACTGGCTGCTCTCTATTAGAAAATAAAATGATTTGGGGACTGCTTTTCATTAAAAGGAAAGCCTTACCAAGGACTGCTATACTTTCACTATCTGCCTAAATAATTTCCTTTTAACTCCTATATTACAATGCCTGGTGAATTTTGAGTCTTTCTAATCTGAGTGGCAGTAATTGGTACTATAGCTGGCTATATGTTGAGTTCTGCAATTTTTTCCCTCTGATTATTTTGAGTGGTTCTTTTCCTTGGTGGTAGTTTCCTCAAATCCTTATATATACTAGAGGACTGGAGAGAAATGCTCTGCAGATTCCTGGAGTCTCTATATGTGCAGCTCATTCTTCTTCTGTACTCTTTAGTATGAACTCCAGCCTTTTTGGCTACTCAGGACTTTCAGCTCTGGCTCCTCAGCCTATAGCTCTGCCTGGATTCCTCTATCTTTGCTGCAGGTGGAATTCTTCTTTAGGTAGTGAGCTAGTGAAATCAAAGGGCTCATCTTGTTTGTGTTCTGTCACTCAGGGATCACTATTTCTAATTTCCTAATGTTCATACAGTAAAAACTGTACTGTTGTTTTAAATAGTTTGTCTGTTTTATAAGTCATTTCAGGTAGAAAGATAAAGTCAGTCCCTGTCACTCCAGGTTGGCTGGGAATAAAAATCAATATCCAATTTTTAATAAATATTTTTATGTAAGTTAAGAAAGTTCATGTAATGTATATAATGTGGAAGTATAATAGAGAGGTCTGTGTTAAAATAAATTTCCCTTAAAATTAGCAGAACCTGATTTTAGATGATCTATTCCAATTCTAAGATGTAACTTCCTGATTGGTCATTTTGAGCTGTTACCATGTATGAATATGAGACTGGACTATTTAGGCAGAATAAACTGACAATAACTAAAAAGTCAATTTTTCTTGAAAATCCTCTTCACTTTTACTTAAAAAGCAATTGCAATTTTGAAATATTGTGAGATATTTATGTGCACAAAAATGAGAATCTGTTTTTGTATTATGTCCAAAAATTCCGGGGTAGTTTTAGCTTTCTTTGGTTGTCATTAAGGTTGGCATTAAATAGAAATGTGGTATTGCTTATGTTGCTTCATAATACATTAAAATGATTTTTTAAAATGTTGTCTTAATTATGATAAAGTACAACTGACCCTAGTAGAACCGTATAATCTAGTAGAATAGTATAATAAACTAATGTGAAAAATATTCTATCTGGTAAAAAAATTACACGTCATTCATTAATATTATACATACAAAAAGGAAAAATTAGTCCAGATATTCAAGAAAACATTTCCTGAAATAAGAAATCAGGAAAAAACAAACTCATATAAAAGCCATATCCCTAGGAATCATTGCCTATCTCCGAGTCCAAGGTTTCTTATCTCCAGGAACACAGAGCAATGAATTTGTCATCTCTGGAGGCAAATATATTTGATAAATGCTTCTATTAATTGATTCCACAAATTAACTACTAATCCAGAGCTTTTGATTATGGTACTGCTAATCAATTTATTTGATAGCAAACTTTCAGCAGTTTGTAAGTTAAAAACTGCCTACATTTTTCTGGGTTGGCTTATTTAACAGATTTATCCTAGTTGTGAAAAAGTAAGATCTCTACTTTTAATTTCCTCTTGACCTGCTTTCTCTCTCCACAGGGTCTTCTTCAGAGGTTCTTCAGAAGGACAAAATTAAAATGCTGTCAACAGATTAAAACACTATTTAGCCCAGAGGAATTATTTTTTCAAAGCCTGCACATTTTGTAGAGTCATATTAAGACTGCTTTCATGGGAAACATCTTCCTCCAGATAGCCAGGTTATGCTTCACACTAATGCATGTGAATGAAAATTGTCTCCTCTGCTGGGTCAAAATGCTGACATCATTACTGTTGACTGCATTCTCTGTTAGAGAACCAAAGATTGTCTGACACGCTGACTCCCTGGTTGCATGCTCTTGTGGTTATATACCTTTATCTGTATGGAGGGCAGACCAGGAAGAAAATGTTATCAGCCTAAATGTTTATTGCATTGTTCAGAGCCACTTGACTTCAGGAAGAATGAGATTTGAGAGACAGTAATTGTGGATCTGTGTCTATCATTTATATCTATCACAAAACTATTTTTGCCTCATTCATCTGCCATTTGAATAAGCAAAGCCGAGGTATTTCTTACATGTTGAATGCAAGTGACATTTAGAATTTACAACTTGTCAACATATATTCATAATTTTAAGTGCAATATAGTAAACACATTTACTTTCATCATAAATATTAAATTTGTACATATTTTTAAAAGGATGATACTTGGGACTCTTGGACCAAACATTAAGTGTTATTGCTAAAATCCAAAACATAAATATAAGGGCAATTCCCATGAGGAGAACAAAGAAATTTTAAAAGATATATATTTTTCTAGAAATTTGATAGAGTATAGGCAGAATTATAAGATGGCACCAAGATTCCTGCCTCCTGGTATATATAGCCTCTACAGTTATTCAACTAAACAGTACTCGAAGTGTTGCTGTGAAAGGCTTTACAGATGTAAGTAAGTTCCCAAATTAGCTGACTTTAAAGTAGGAAGATTATCTTTGTGGGCCTAAACTAGTCAGTTGAGACATTAATGGGCTCTTCCTAGTGGAGGAGATTAAGACAGTGAAAGAGGCTCAATGCAGAGAAACCTCTCCACTGCTAGATTTCAAAATGGTAGGGGCCGTGTGGCAAGGAAGGTGGGTGAACTCCAAGAATAGAGATATCCAGCAAAAAGATGATAATTTTAGCCCTTCAGCTGCAAGGAACTGGATTCTCCCAATAAAATGAATGAGCTTGGAAGCAGATTCTTCCTTATACAAACCTCTAAAAGATAACACAGCTCAGGCAACACCTTGTTTTCAGCCTTGTAAATCCTGAGCAAGAACCCAACCACACGTTTTCCCAAATAATGACCTAAAGATATATAACTTAAGAAATGGGTGCAACTTTGTCATAAATTTGTGATCATCTGTTATGCAGCAATAAAAATTCAATACAATGTCTAATATCTATTATCCTGGGAAATCACGCATCTTCTTAATGTTGTGCTGCTGAAATAGACACAAAAATATTGCACGATGAAGTATTGGCAGTGTCTTGTCTGCTTTTGTCATGGCAATAGTTTCCTATTGCTGCTGTAACAAATTGCCAGAAATTTGGAACCTTAAAACAACAAAAATGTATTAGGTCACACTCGTGTGGGTCAGAAGTTTGATAAGGGTCTTACCAGGGTGAAAACAAGGTGTCAACAAGGCAGTATTTG
Organism: Gorilla gorilla gorilla; assembly: GCF_029281585.2. Taxonomy (NCBI): domain Eukaryota; kingdom Metazoa; phylum Chordata; class Mammalia; order Primates; family Hominidae; genus Gorilla; species Gorilla gorilla. The sequence continues at coordinate 65,057,384 of NC_073239.2, forward strand.
TTTCCTTCTCCCAGAGGCAGTTTGGGATTTCTGTTTTAGATTTTTAGCAGAATTAAGTTCTTCGTAGATGTGTGACTAAATTTTATAATTTTTTAGATCAGAAGTCTGACAGGGGTTTCACGGGGCTAAATTCAAGGTTTTGGAAGGGCTGTGTTCTTTTTTGGAAGGTCTAAAGGAGCAACAGGTCCTAGCCTTTTCCAGCTTCTGGAGGCCACCTGTTTTTTGTTTTGTTTGTTTGTTTGTTTGTTTTGCAGGTGTTTCTTCTTCCTTCATCTTACAGTCAGTATTGAATATAGTTTAGGATGCAGTAACTTCCACTGTGGGTGGACAATCAAGACATCCAGAAAGAGATTGTTAGTTAATGATAAAAAACAAGACTTGGAGGAGAAAATGAACTCACAGAAAAATCTCAGGAAGAGGCAACAATAATGGCACTTTGTAGCAGGATTCTATAGGACTTAGTGACGGATTTAACACAGCATGAAGGAGAGGAATGAGACTGCAATTTAGGAAATTTATGTTGCCATTAACAATATACAAGATCATAAAGGATAACAGATTTGGAATGGGATGAGTGCATTTTTTTCATTTTGAGGTGACAGCAAACTTGCCCAGCAGGCATTTGAATAAATAGTATATTTTGACATTTGAGAAGGATAGACCACAAAATAAAAATCTCCACATTTGTGAATACCATGATGGCACAAAAGTCATCTATTTGATGATGTTAACTATCACCAGAATGTTAGAAATGTTTTTGAATTATAAACTGCATGGCTGCTTCGTAGGAGCAAGTCACATTTCTTCAGAATGAGTTGGATTATATATGTTAAATCTTAAAATGCCAAAGAGTTAGTGTGGTGGATGAAAGCATCAGTAAGTTCACAAATTTACATGTAATGCTGCTTGAAATTAAATATAATAACCATACTTAAATATCATATTTAAATGAAATAAATATCATAAATACATATTCAGAAAAAGTTTTAAAGTATGCCTCAAAGAATCTGTTCTTGAAATAAAGTGTTAAAAATTTAGTATTTAGAAATATGAAAAACTAACATATTTTTCTAAATGTTTGATATAAAATTTTACATTAAAATAACTCTATTGTTAATTATACCCAAATTTTTAATATTAAGATTATTGTGTGAATAAATACATATACCCCAAATCTAGCCTGTTGAATGTCACAGAAATAGTTAGATTCATGTTTTATAAAATAATAATGAAACACATTGCTTTAAACGCACAGGTCTAATACCATTGTACTATAATATATTAAATTATGTGCCTTTCCCTTTAGCATAAAATTGGGAGGATGGAAAAAATCTTATGGACAAATTTATTTATGCACTGAATCTCCTGGAGGGAATCATGAGAAATACAGCAAGCATAATCAAAATAAAAAGTTTGTTTGTTTTGTAAGAATCCTCACAGCATTTATTAAGAGCAGGCCATTTTTTAAATATCTTTCTTAAATTCCTTTTATCTGCTCTCATCAAATTTGTAGCAGACAATTTTTCATTTACCCAGGAATGTTAATCTGAGACTACCAAATAGGAGATACAGTATAGAAAAACTTTGTATTCTAATTCTTTCATGGTGACAGTGCGGTGGAGAATGAGGGTTATGCAATAGAAACAGTGGAGCAAATAGAATGATTAGTTCTGAATTAAAATTTGGTAGACCAATTCATCTCAGTTCTTTTCTTCAAGTCATATTTTATATGTGATTATATAATTGGATTTCCTACTTAAAAACATTTCTTTTCTGAAATTCATTACCTGCAATGGGTTTGAATGTAAACTGGAAATTAGTATCAAATTATGTATTTTTAGTTTAATAAAAGTATTTTTTAAAATGCTAACACTCCATTTTGAGCTGAAAATGATTTTATGGAAAAAGTCTTTACTTTTATCTTTAGTTCTTATTAATTAGAATAACATTAATGAAAATTAATTTTAAGAATACTGACTAGCTTCTCTTAATTTTTGCTTACATGGAATAGGTGGGATAAATCTGTTTTTGACGTACCACTTAGTCACTAATCAGCCAAGAACTTGAAGGATGAGTGTATTTGCCTTGAGCTAAGTTGTATAACACTGAAAAGTTTGTAGCATGTTTCCACATGTATGTGGAATTAGTAGAGCAATGATTGATACACAGATGACTCTTGGTGGAGGTGGAACTCCTTAAGAATGCCGGCAGTCATTTTGGATGAACATTAAGGGGAAAGATGGTGACGGTAAGAATGACAAAAAAGTGAGCGTTAAAACTTTGGAATGAATCTTGCTAAAAGTTTTTCTCTAAATATGTTATTCTAGATTCAGATATCAAAGAATTGTGAAAGTCAAGGTACAGAGGAAATGAGCTAGGAAGATAAGAGTGTGTAATCAGAGAAAAGTTTGCTTGAAGTTGAGATTATGGGGCCAATAACATGACCAAGGGAGTCAGTGGATGAGAAAAATTGAAGTTTAAGATCATTGGAATAGACATTGGAATATATAGAATCAAACAGAGATATCACTGGAATAGGTAGAAATGTGACATTTTTCTATACAGTGGCCCTACAGTTTACAATCCAAAATGTCCTCAATCTTTTTTTCTAGCTAATTTCTACCTATCTTTCAGCAAATGCTTTATCAGGTCCTCCTAATTTATTTCCCATATTAAGCAATAGTATCCATATTTCTTTTTCCTAGGTCAGCCACAAAACTTACTCATCATCCGTGTGACTTCCATAGAGATACATATTTCAAGGAATTGTTCCATTTCATCAAAGTTTTGGAATTTATGGGGATAGAGCTATTCATAGTATTCCCTTAATATCCTTTCAATGCTCATGGGGTCAGTAATGATGACCTCTCTTTCATTTTTGATGTTGGTAATTTGTTGGGGAGGGGAAGCATTCTAAAATCTGATTAAACCCTAGTCTTTCAGAAGGTATGTGCTGCAGGCTGCGACTTGTCAGGTGCTTTATAGCTCCCTACCTGCTATGTGAGACAGGAAGACCAGATGAGGCTGAGGACTGGATATCTCCCTCTCCTCCTATGAAAGATTCCGCTCTGGGAAAGTTACTTCTCTTTGAGAGCAGGTCTTTATCATAGATATAACTCTAGCCTATTTCAAAATTCTTTTTTTCCCCTCCTTCCTCCCATTCCAGAGCCAAAAAAAAAAACAGTTTTTCTTGGCGCGTGTATGTGAAATCCTGGTGGAATTCCTTGAAGTAAAATCCACGTAAGTTTTGGAGCCTCCTAAGATTGTGACATCCAGGAGTTTCTTACAGTTAACACTAGCACAAGCTCAGTCTCCAGGTCTCAAAATGACCATGTAAGTAAGTGTTCAGTTTGTGGATCCAGACGCTTCTGCTCCAGGTAAGCACATTTCGATTGCAATTTGCTGTCTTCTTCTGTCTTTCCAGTTTTTAGGGTGACAATTTATCCTGCAAACATTTCTGATATGTATAAGAACATAACTGATATTCAGCTTGTTAAGCATTTTGTTGTCGTCCTTGTAAGAACGAAGATAATGACGTCCCAGCTTTTTACATTTTATAGCTGAAATGAGAATTGGTTGTGTAAATATGTTTAAACACTAATTTCATGATTTTAATACATCCATTTACAATTCTTCAATGACTCCAATTATACATAGGATGCATATGAAACTCTGTAATATAGTATAACTCCATAGTATACTATAGTATAGTATAGTATAGTATAGTATAGTATAGTATAGTATAGTATAGTATAGTATAGATAGTATATTTTAGTGTAGTGTAGTGTATTATAGCATAGTATAGTATAGTATAGTATAGTATAGTATAGTATAGTATAGTATAGTATAGTATACAAGCTCCTTAAGATTTGAGCATTGTTTATCTCTCCAGTTAAGATTTTATCATTCCTCGGAGGTCCCTAACCCTAATTTAATATGAAGTTTACAATTCCTTGAATGGTCTAGTCTGTATTATCTCACTGATTAGATTGTGCACAGTTCTTTTTTTCTTCAAACAGATCAACAGTCTTTCTCTTTGCCTATTTTTTATGCCTCTTTCAGCTCCAGCATTTTATTTCAGAAATTCTACACATCCTCAACCTTCTTTTCTCTATTATTTGAGCCAATAGCAGTTTATGACTGTTTTAAATAGAGAATCTATTTTGCTACTGTATGTGTTGTTTTTCTGTTCCCCATTTCAGAGAGTAAGAATTTTGAGAAGAGAAACTCTTATCTTTTAATTTTTATCCCAGAGCAGTGGCCAAATGACAGAAAATATAACATGAATATATTTTTGAATGACTCAAATGAAGAAGAGCTAGATTTAATTGGGTTATGGATTTTAATGAGATGGGTAAGTAAATAGCACATATTTTGGCTTTTATTTCACAGCCTAAAAGGGTGTAAAGATATAGTTAGTCCTTTATTCATGTATTAACATATATAAATATACACTGTGTTGATTCTGGTTTTAACCTGAAAAATGAATGAAAATTGATTTTAATCTTGGCTCACCAAACTTAGTGAAGATATTTAGGTAGGTTTTTAAGATCGTGTTTCAGCATGACTTGCAAAAAAGTCTTTTAAATAAAAGTCCTACTCAAATAAACTTTTTTCTTGGTATTTTCCCCTAATTATTCCAGTTTTTCCAGAAGCTTCTCATTGCTCTAAAATCTTTATAATTTTCAGTGTACACGTTTGTTCATGGCAACGTTACTCTTTATTTTTATTTATTTATTTATTTATTTATTTATTTATTTATTTATTTATTTATTTCAGAGATAGAGTCTACCTCTGTTGTCCAGGCTGGAGTGCAGTAGCATGATCATAGCTTACTGCAACTCTTGACCTCCTGGGCTCAAGTGATACTCTCACCTCATTATCTTGAGTAGTTAGAACACAGGTGTGCAGCCATCATGCATGGCTATTTATTTTTTTTAATTTTGTAGAGATGAGCCTATGTTTTCCAGGCTGTTCTGTAACTCTTGGGCTCAAACAATCCTTCTGCCTTAGCCTCCCATCACATTTTGTCTCTCAAAGCAGAACACATGACTGCACATAGATTCCTGTGATCCTTGTTTTCATTAAATGGTCTTTGGACTTAAAGTCCTTCAAGGTACGTAATGAATGTGCAACCCTTTTCTGAGTTGGAGATTTTGCATTTGAATTACGGAGCCAGCTGGAAGACGTATTAAATCAAATTGAACATGATTACTTTCCATTGACTATGTATCAAAATATTCTCTTATGGGTTATTTATTTTAGCAACGACAGCAGTGAATTATATGTAGAAGAAAAGTTCCTTATACTTTTGTTTCAGATCTTTTAGGTCGTAATCATGGAAGAGGTTAGCTGTTGTTTTTAACTGACGCCAGCCATGTAATGATGTTATTGCTGCAGAGGAATACTCCTTTTAAGGATGCTGCCTAAATTTTTGTTTCACAAATCGTTTAAATTCATCTACAAATAATAAGCGAGTTAATAAAGTGTATACGGAGAGATGACATATGGAGAGATTTGATATCAAATAATTAGTAGTTATTATTCATTAAATTTTATAAAATCTCTACCAATCAGGAAGTGTGTCTCACAAGATTAGGGGTCCACTGTTGCACCCACAGTTAACCCCAAACCCAATTTGTATTTGACACTGCATACATCCAGTCGCATACATCCATCTCCTATTTTCACCTTGACTCCTTTGCTGATCTCTATTTTATCATTCTTCTTTCTTTTGCATCTCTTTCCTGTCTGTTCAGAAAATGACAACTGTTGGATTATGCTTCTGTGTTTCTTTCTTAATGCTGAGGCACTTAAAGTATTTGCCAACTGGGAACACACACAAAAAGACTTGTGCATTTAATTTTAGTCAGTATACATTATGTACACTTCTCCTCCCCCGCCCTTAGACAGTTTAAGGCCATATTTCAAAGATTATTTGTGAATTTGCTAAATGGATCAGTGTGTTTCATCTGTAAGAGTAATTCTCAACACTGAATAAATATTACAATTATCTGGAGAGTATTGAAAATTAACTGTTTAGATCTGACCCCATAAATGTATTCTTAATTAGTCTAGGGTGTTATCTAGGCATCCAGTTTTAAAAATCTAATCAGATGATTCTAACCTGCAGTTAAAGTTAGGAGTCATTTATCTAATATAAGAAGTCACATGAAGGTACCAAAGTTGGTCCTTTTTTATTAATAAGATATTACTTTTTAAGACTTCCCTCACAGAATAATACTTTGAAGGGTTCATGGTATACTTAAGTAAATAAAGAGCTTAAAATGATTTTATTTAAATATTTATAAATTCTGGTAGTACTGCTGATGTTAAACTTCAGCTTCCTGCATTTAAATAATTACGAGATGAACAAAATATATAAAACAACTGTTTTTAGGCATGAACTCCATATTGACCCTGGATTTCTCAGTTAGGGCATTTTTCAAATATACTAGTGCTAGAAAATAAAGCCCATGCAGAGAATAGCAACCTTGCTGGGCAGTGGAAGCAGAGATTAGAGTTCAGGACTATCAGAGCAATAGAAATTTAAGGGACCAGGTGGTAGAGAAGCAATAGAAATTTAAGGGACCATTGCAGAGAAGGAGCACAAAAATAATGTGAAAATATTTCATGGCTTCCTTAAAAATCCCTAATCTGTGTATATGTACTACAAGAACAGCTGCTAGATGGCCAAGGGTAAAACAGAAGTTGTAGAGGCCATACAGTGTTGGGGGAGCATTAGAGTTCTTACCAGACAAATATTCTACATTTTAGTGAATATTCCAGGTGAGCCAAACCCTTTAAGAAAGGACCACACGCTACTTAGGTAGAACCAAATTAGATCCACCCAAATTAAGCCTGAAAATATGTCTTGGTATGTTCCAAGAGATTTAGGGGCAATTTACTACATGCCAGAGCAACAGTAGGTAAAGAAGGCGATGTAATCCAGAAACTCAAAAACATTTCATACTCAATATCTAACATTAAAATAAAAAATACTTAACGTATAAAGAAGCAGAACAATTTGACAAATTTAATAGTTTATAGTAATTCACACAAAGATAATCTGTATGTTGTAGATCATAGACAAAAGTTAAAATTAATAAAAAATTAACATACTAATGACAATGAGAGAAAAATGGGGTAAATGTAAAAAATGTTGAAAATGTCAAGAGTTACAATCTATTAAATATATCAATTGTCTATTTTAAAACTTCAAAATATGTCAACTGAAAACAAATTGGATGGGTTTAATAGAGTAGAACTAACAAAGACTGGGATTAGTAAACCCAAAGAAAAGACATTAGAAATTTCCAAACTGTGGCAAAAAAGGAAAATAAAAACAAGCAGTATTAGAGAGCTGTGTGGTATAATTTAAAAAAAACCTAACCTATGAGTAATGGAAATATAATAGGGAAAGGAGAAAGATAATGAACGGAAGCAATATTTGAGGAAAACAAAAGGGCTGAGAATTGTCCGTAAAAAAATGGCAGAAAACTCTAATTAGATCAACTTTATGCATAAGAAAATTTAAACATACCAAGGACAATGAAGCAGCAGCTATCTCTCTAAGCTATAAAGCTTACTTCCATATCTGTGTGGTCATTTGGGTAATTTTTGAACATACCACAACAAATCTCTACCATGGAGATTTTAAAATAATGGCATGGTTGTTTTAAAATAATGGCATGCCTAATATAATGTGCATTTAGGAAAATGAGGATGATGATTAACTTCATTTTCTGCTCAGCCCGGTTTCCTTTCTTAAGTAGGGATGATTAACCCTCTCCTCATCTGTGTCCCACCCCAGCAGAACTTAAGCATCTTGCATACATCATTGATATCTATATTACATTTATATTCCCAATCTCTCATGTAGTACATAGCATTGAGTGAGGAGTTCAATAAATATTTTTTGAATGGAAAAATATGAGTTTTATTTTCAACTCAAGTACATTTGATTTTCATCAACATTTACAAAAATAACCTGAAATCAGACCTAGAATTCCAGAGATGCAGGTGTATGTCTTGGGTAGAACTAGGCCATGGAGATCAGAAATAAAACCAGACTATATCAATCTGCTGGTGAATGATTGGAAGTTGTAGAAAAAACTCACACTGTTTCTGTAAGCTTGAGCTGATTAATTAAAATAAGTTTTCTTGCTTAATTAAAAGTGAATAATTAAGCCAGGCGCGGTGGCTTAGGCCTGTAATCCTAGCAATTTGGGAGGCCGAGGCAGGTGGATCACCTGAGGTCAGGAGTTCGGGAGCAGCCTGGCCAACATGGTGAAACCCCATCTCTACTAAAAATACAAAATTAGCTGGACATGGTGGTGTGCACCTGTGATCCCAGCTACTCAGGAGGCTGAGACAGGAAAATCGCTTGAACCCGAGAGGCTGAGGTTGCAGTGAGCCGAGATCGTGCCATCGCACTCTAGCCTGGGCAACAGTAGCGAAATTCTGTCTCAAAAAAAAAAAAAAAAAAAAAAAAAAAAGGGAATAATTAAAGGCCAGAAATGAAGATAGCAGTTATAACCTCATGGCTGCTTTTAAACTTGAGAGTGACATTAAAAATAGAAAGACAGCATTTTTATTTGTTTCAACTTTTTTTTCTCTAGGCTTTTCAGTAGATAGTAACGAGTTCAGCTATGAGCATATGTGAAAAACTTGTAGCCAGAGAGGTTTAGCATGTAAATTCATTTATACATCAAGTTTATGTCTTATAATATATTCAATTTTAATTTTGAAAATATCACATATTCTTCACTTACTTTTCTCCTCAGAATTTGCAGATTGACATATAAAATTACTATGTTTCTACTCAAAATACATATATTAAGCAGTGTATTTATAAAATATTTCCAAAATTTCATGAGATGAATGCAGATTATTTTAGCATATTTCCATTTTAAATATAAATATCAAGACCAAATACCAAGCTTTATTTCTCAAAATAAATGTTATTGGCTTCATTTAAATCAGCCGATAATTTTTACATATTTGATATTTAATTCTAAAAACTCTTCAATTAATACTCCTTGTAAAAGTTTTGTTTGTTAAACATTTATAATTTATACAAGCTGCATCATATTTTATGTAATCGTATTTTACATGTTTCTTGGGGATTTATCTGAAAGCTTGCAATTTTGATGATTAGATATGATTCCAGATAAATGTAAAATTTGTGTATAAGGTTCTAATATGGTAGATATTTTTTCATTCTTCCCTTCAATAACCTTCAAATACAAAATGGACCTATGTGGAGGCAGATTATCACCACGTAATTTGATATTTGAGTGTTCTTTCTTATTCAAATTTGTTTCAATTATTTCTTATTTCTTAAGAAATTATTCTTAGGAAAATAAAATTACTGAATTTTATTTTCAGGAATCATTCTTGGGTAAAGTGATGTATCGTCTATGAGGCCTTTTGTCACACATCGGAATTGTAATTTAAATCTATAGATCAGCTTTTCAATGTGAATTTTGTCCGGCCAGGTTTTAACTATCATCTGAAGCAGGTGGAAAATTCTTATCAGGATATAGGTAGATAGATATAAATGACATATATGTATACATATTTATGTATATATGAGTATGTGTGTATATGCATACACACACCCATACATACCTGTATGTATATATACATACATACACACACACACATAGATAGAAATATGTTTATATATGTATCATAGATCAATAAATAAATTTCTTAACGTTTCTAGTTATATACCCTTAGGTACATTTTGTTACTTGTCTTCTTAAATTATTTTAGCTACTTTATCTGTAAATGTGGATGGAAATCTGTTAATTTGAGAATTGAGTTATAATACATTATCAATGAGATAATAAACAATATAGTATCTAGCACAGAAGTCACTCAATAAAGGCTCTTTCTAAAAAGTATTAAACACACACAATTGATAATTCATAAATACAATGATCAAAAATAAAAATGTTTTAATACAAATTATAACACGAGCTCCACCCTACATTTTTCAACTAACCTGTATACTTACATATATAAATATATAAATTGTACAGATAACATCTGAAAATACATGAGCTTTACATTCATTTAGCTATTTATGTCACTGTTTTTAAAAATAAATTATAGAAAAGTATGTGAATTGTTAACATTTATTTATTACTGACTTTTCCCCAACTCCCCATTTTAATCAAAAAATGCTTTTGTTTTGAGATAGTTGGGCCTAATATATACCTGAAATTTAATCCCTTAATACATTTTTGAAAATATTTCTTCTGGCCCAACGGGATGGCTCATGCCTGTAATTCCAGCACTTTGGGAGACTGAGGCTGATGCACCACTTGAGGTCAGAAGTTCGAGACCAGCCTGGCCAACAAGATGAAACCCCGTCTCTGCTAAAAATGCAAAAATTAGCTGGGTGTTGTGATGGGTGCCTGTAATCCCAGCTATCGGGGAGGCTGAGGTAGAACAAATAGCTTGTATCCGGGAGGCAGAGGCAGTTGCAGTGAGCCAAGATTGCACCACTGCACTCTAGCTTGGGCAACAGAGAGAGACTCCATCTTGATATACATATACATACACATACCTATATATATATAATTTCTTCTACAATATCCTGCCTCCTCTTCCTTAGTTTTATTCATCTTAACTTAGTGTATTGCATGAGATGACCAATGAGGCATCTTAACATAATCTTCAGAAATCTACTTTCACCCTTCATTGGCTAGTTAACTTTGGGAAGGTCACTTTGTTGAAACTGTCTGCTTGTTTGTCAAATGGTGGTATTGTATACGCGCGTTGAAATTTCTTTTAGTTCTAGAATTCAGGATTTTTGTTCCTATTTTCTGACTTATGGCTGGGCCACACTCTTTTTTTATCTTTCTTCAAGAGCACATATCTGTCTCTTTAATCATTTAAATTGCCCTTCTCTGGACTTGATTCAATATCTCTGTATCATTTTGCCTGCTGAGGTGTCTGAGGTTGGCTGCAGGACTCTACATATGCCTGCTGATTTCTAGGATAGTAAGCTCATAAGTCAGAGGCTATTCAAACATAAATCTTTTGATGGAAATGGTCACTATAAACTTCATATTGATATTCTCTTGTTCCTCCAGCTGTAACTTTCTTTAGTATTTTCTCTTTCTCATATTTTCCTCTACCACTTAGACTTATGTCCTATAAAGCCTAAATAAAGATAACATCTTTCCACAATTTCTATCTATATAACACATTTCAATTCCTCTAGATACTAAATCAATTTTTAAAATTCATCACAATAATCGTTTTGCTAAAAATGTGCTTCCAAGAAATAATTTTGCTCTTCTATGGTTTTTATAATTCACGGTCCAGTTACGTTTTTAATACATGCAAAATAGATCATATTCTACCTGATTTAAATTAATTTAAAATTTAATACATGCAGTTTATTGGCTACAGGAAATTAACTCATTCAGGAAACATTTCAATTTTTTTTCCTTTATCATAATTAAATGTTAAATCTATGAGGGAAAAAGGATGATTAAAAGGGATCAACTGCAGCTGAGTGCCAATTAATGATGGGGATACGTTCTGAGAAATGCATCGTTAGGCAGTTTTGTCATTGTGAAAACACCACAGGGTGTACTTACACAAACCTAGATGATATAGCCTACTCCACCCTTAGGCTATGTGGTATAGCCTACTGTCCCTAGCCTACAGATCTGTATAGCACGTTACTGTCCTGAATACTGTGGACAACTGTAACATCATGGTAAGTATTTGGTTATCTAAACCTATCTAAACATAGAAAAGGTACAGCAAAAACATGGTATAAAAGATAAAAAATAGTAAATACCTATATAGGGCACTTACTGTGAATGGAGCCTGCAGGACTGGATATGGCTCTGGGTGAGTCAGTGAGTGAATGGTGAGGGAATACACAGGGCTAGGACATTACTATAAACTACTGTAGACTTTATAAACACTAGATGCTTTCGCTACATTAAATCTTTTAAAATGGTTTTTATCACTTTTTTATCTCATAAACTTTTAACATTTTTTTAAACTTTTTGACTCTTACAAAAACGTTCAGCCTAAAACACACACTGTACAGTTGTACAAAAATATTTTCTTTCTTTATATCCTTATTCTATAAGCTTTTCCTATTTTTAAAGTATTTACTTTTTTTTAACTTTTTAAACTTTTTTGTTAAATTGATACAATCTTAGCCTAGACCTTCTCAGGGTGAGGATCATATGTATCCCTGTTTTTCATCTCCACATCTTGTCCCACTGGAAGGTCTTTAGCAGCAATAACACACAACACACATGAAGCTGTCATCTTGTATAACGATGCCTTCTTCTCTAATAGCTCCTGAAAACTTGCCTGACGCTGCTTTACAGTTAACATTTTTTCAAATTCTTTTTTCTTTTTCTTACTCCTTTATTATTTAAAACATGTTTATAAGTATAGAAGTGTACTTTAAAATAATGACAGAAAGTATAATATAGTAAATACATAAACCAGAAACATTTATTATGAATATTAAGTATTGTGTACTATATATAATTGTACATGCTACACTTTTATACTCCTGGCATCACAGTGGGTTTGCTTATACCAGCATCACTACAAACATGTGAGTAATGTGTTGCCTTGCAACATTAAGGAAAACTTTGATGTTACTAGGTGATAGGGATTTTTCAGCTCCATTGTAATCTTGTGGGGTCACCATCATATAATATTGTCCATCCTTGACTGAAACATTGTTATGCAGCCCATGATTGTACTTAGAAACTGGCAATTCGTTTTAATCTATAAGACATTAAAAATCAAGATTAAAGTAGGACCTAATGAAAGTGATTAAAGAGGGTGCTTTAACTGTAAGCCATAGTCTAAGAGTTATTGGTGTCTTCATGTTTTCCAAATCATCTCACCAGAGCCCTTCTCTGGACTTTGTACTCAAAGTTCTTATTACTGCTCTAAAGGGATTTTTGTCTCAGGTATCCTCTGTACAAAGCTATATCAGGACTCCTGGAAAATGGTAGGATGTTGAGCAAGATTCAGATTTTCTTTTGCTCAGAGATGGAAATAATTTTATTATAATTAATAAGTTTTATGTTATTTATATATATTACAAAATATAACGTATCATATTTTATTTGGTGCCACATAACAAATCATTTAATTTAGTATTATGTAACAACATCTTGAAAGGTAATGTATTAATGCTAATTTGATATTATTTGTCTTTTTTTTTTCTGAAAGACTGTGTCATTACTGAGAAGCAGTTGTAGGAAAAAGGTTCCTATTCATCATACAATTCACATTCTGCAGATAAAAATAAGCCCTGAGAAAAATTACCTAAAATAGAAAATGAAGAGTCTATTTCTACTCTTCCTCAATCAATTGGAAATCTTTGTAAAGCTAAATGCATCAAAAATTTCGATAAATTAATCTTTGGTTACCTAAGAAAGTGACAGATGTTACTGCAAAGTAATCAGTTATTATTCTGAAGAATCATATAAAACAAGTGAAATATGCAAAGCTTGCAAAACAGAACATGGAAAACCATTAAATTTATACATTAGTTATCATAATAATAAACTTCATATAAATTAAATGAAATTTCCATATTAATTAATGGAATTCCATTTATATGGGATTAATTAAATTAAATTAATTAATTAAATCCCATATAAATTTGGGATCAATATGTGAAGAACTGGAAGTACATTAAATTAACAAACAAAAAAAAGATTGTGTAAAGATTGCATAATGCAGTACAACATTTCCCACTATAACTAAACACCAAAATTATAGTCAAAGGAGAAACAAAGAAGCCAATTTTTCTGGGTATCACTGAATTCTAGATTTGATCCCATACATACTTTTCCTTAGACTACCACTCTGGATCTTACACATAAACATAAAGCCACAGAAGGTTCAAATTCAGCAATGCTATCTTTCAGGGTTTACTGGAAATCTTTCTGTTCCTGGAAGTGTTATCATATAGCTAGGTAACTAGATGATTGGCCAAAATATATCTCAAATTTAACATATTAACACAAACTCCTAATATTGAGCCCAAATACCCCTATTCCCAGTACCCTCTTCCTCCTATTTATACTGTCACAGTCTTCTTTGGAATAGAATAGAAATATTATTTTCCAAAAGAACAGGACAAAAACTTTGATGTCATTCTTATCCCTTTATTACATTCCTATGTTTGATGCCTCAGAAAATTTCCCTGGCTTTATCTTCAAAATACGTGCTGTGGTCACGTGCTTCTCACCACACCTACCATTAGTATTTATACATGCAATAACTACTTATCTAGTCTAGATTCTATTATAGTAATCAACTCTAAGTAGTCTTATAATTTTGATCACATTTCTCATCTATATATGTATAATTCTATGTGTGTGTATATATGTGTGTGTAAACACACATATATAATTATATGATATAATAATTTATATAATAATATGTAATATAAATATTATATATTATATATAAATCTAGACATAAAATATGTTATTGTATATTATTATAATATAAATTACATATATATGACTTCATTGTGATATTTAAAACTCTATGTGGTATGTCTTATTACTGTCATGCTCAGTTTACATGTAACAAACTAAAACAGAGGGTTTAAATAGATTTCCTATGGTCCTGTGTCTAGTGAGTGGTCAAACCAAGTAGTTTACCTGCAAAATAGGAATTCTTAATGCTTACTGTACATAGTTCTACAAAAAGATATGTAAATCTATTTGGTTAACTCAATAAACGCTAATGTAACAACTGCTACATGTATTTGGCACAGTGTGATTGGATACTTAAAGCCATGCGAGCTGGGCGGGAAGAATCAGGGACCTAAGTTTAAGCCAGATTAATCATCTGAATATATTAAATTATAAAATGTTCAATGCAGTATGCTAGTTATTGAACACCACACAATCTCTGACCTCATTTTAAGTTGACTAGTTGGATCATAGAAAGCCATCACTATAGCAGCTTTTTTAGGAACAAAGATAAATGATTGGAAATTCTGTTCACAATTAGAAATTGTGAACTATTGAAAATGTGAAAACAGCTGGGGCAATTCAATAGAAAGAAAAGTGGACTAATGTCTGAAATTGTAACTTATCAAAAATTTTGGAAACCGGTTGAAAATTCGTGGTGTGAATTCTTGGCACAACCAGGAAGTTTGAGTGGGGTAGGAAGGATATATTGTGTTATTTGACATGTAAGCAGCTGGCACAGAGGTTGACTGAAGGCAGGCCAGACACAAGCTGTGTGGACAGCTGGTTCAGGGTTTAGCAAAGGTCAGGCTGGAGTCTGGGAAGGTGGTTCTTATCAGGCCACAAAGACCAGAGATCAGACTTCAAGGCAGTCAAAGAAGGATTCAAGACTAGCAAAGAATTAAGCAGCTAATTACCTGAAAGAAAAGATACTCTAAATTAGTCAGAAACATTTATTCTATGAGAAGTAGTTATTTTCTTTTTTTGAGAAACTGTTAAGTAGGACTGCTAAGTGGCTACTCAGTGGCCATGTGGTTTTTCTAGGACTAAAAAATTATATAAGAAAAATATGAAAATTAAGAAGCTATAGCCTTTGCATTAAAGATTTTAGAGTCAGTCGATAGTCACAGAATTTGAAATACCTAATCAAATGAAAAATTTAGAATTATGAAAAAAGTACAAAATAAAAAACAGAGCAGCTAATTGGTAAAATCAGGACAAGGAGCACCATCTTTTAGGATAAATGGACTTCTAATAATAATTATCCTGGGAAAGGTCTTTCTGGGAAAAAGAATGAATAAGAACAACAACAACAACAACAAAGTAGGGCATATTTGGCAAAACTTGAGAAACTTGTGTCAGGTTTTAAGTATGCAAAATAAAATTTATTTTAGAAGTTTATTTCTCTACAGATTTCATTTAGAATTCAATCTGTCTTCAAATTCACTTCCATCTTAGAATTTATAACTTAGAGCAGGAATATTTATAATGAAAACCTGACGGTTCTAAGAAAGCCACATTAGTAGCCAAGAAGGGTGAAACTGAGTGTCTCAGAGAAGATTCAGAGCAGCTGAGTCCTGTACCAATTCTAACTTCAAGAAGCGTAAATAGAAGAGAATAAAGGCTTTGGCAGTGAAAGGATAAAGCTAGATATAACGTATCTATTGCCATAGAATGACTCAGTTTGACTCTAGAAGCTTTCACATTTGACATGCTCATTTGATTTTGTGAGGTATTAAATCAATAAAGTTTCTGAGAGGCAGCAGATGCTTTGAATTTCCTATATATGTTCCACCTTCAGTGCCTCCAACTTCAGTGTCTTCAGCCCTGCCATAGTTTACTATATTCATTTATCAGACAACACCAATTCTTTTTGATGCTATGGGTGAGATCTTGGCTACCTTAGAATGACAGTATCTGCAATGAGAGAGTTCCTTAAGAATCCTTAAAACTATACTATTTCACAGCCCAAAGCAGTCACTTAGAATTGTTGATGGGCAGCGTTTTGAATAAATCTGTTACTAAAGTAATGAAAAGAAACTGGTGATTTGAAAACCACAGGAAGAGATGATTTGTGCTTCCTCTTTCTTTTCAAGTGTTCTTTCTCATTTATACCTGTGCATGACTTTAAAATACTTAGTAATTTAGATCTCTGTAAAAAGAAATACCACCTATTTAGTATAGGTAGATTATTGACTAATTTACATGTTTACTCATGCCATTTGAAATTGTTTCTAAACCAGAATTTTTATTATCCAGAGTAATTCTAGAAGATTTCACAAAACTAATCTCAATATTTGCCGAGAGATAAATAAAAATGCAGTTTTTTTGTTATCTCTCCTATGGATGTTAATTTTGAGCTTATACAAATGATTAATGGCATCGCTCAGATAAGAGAGGAAATACATTTCTATCTCTGCGGTAATCATCTTACTGCTAAAATGAACAACTGATTTTGTTTCAAAACAAAATTAATGGGAATTAAGGAAATATATATGAATATAGGTCCCTTAACTAATAAGGCTTCCCTCTCTTTCATGTGAGGGTTTTTTTTTTCTTGAAAGACTCAGATGGACTTATAAATAAGTTTCACCATTTTATTAATTGTGGGCTTTTGTATATCCAGTTGTGGGCAACGTGTAACATTCTTTTACACAGGTTATTTTTAAAGTGTTTGCTTCACGTACTTTCAGAATCTCATCTTTGTTCTCATGACTCTTGTTCTTCTTCTTTTTTTTTTTTTTTTTTGCTAGGCCCTTTGCCAAGAACCAGTCGCCCCAAGGTTGTAGGACAGACAGACCTTGGAGTAACCTCCCAGACTCGGCGTACTGCTAGGCCTTTCTGCAGGCATGCAACCTGCCATCAGCTGCCATTTCTTTTTCTTTCTTTTTTTTTTAATTTTACTTTAAATTCTGGGGTACATGTGCAGAACATGCAGTTTTGTTACATAGGAATACATGTGCCATGGTGGTTTGCTGCACACATCAACCTGTCACCTACATTAAGTATTTCTCCTAATGCTATCCCTCTCCTAACTCCCAACCCCTCGACAGGCCCCAGTGTGTGATGTTCCCCTCCCTGTATCCATGTGTTCTAATTGTTCAACTCCCACTTATGAGTGAGAACATGCGGTATTTGGTTTTCTGTTCTTGTGTTAGTTTGCTGAGAATGATGGTTTCCAGCTTCATCCATGACCCTGCAAAGGCTCTTGCTCATTTTTTAAGGCCTTTCTCTATTTCTCATGGCCCACAATGCCAAGTCACTTTGTAATGCAGTTTCTGGACTTTGACTCAAGCTTCTTAATCTCAGTGCTATCAGTAACCCAGCCCATTCTTTCATCCCTCACTTTCTCTAAGATAAATGAATCGAAGCTATTTTAATCCAGATATTTCTAATCATCTTTGCATTGCTGGTGGTTTTTTTTTTTTTTTTACCCAAAGAACTTTACTGAAATGTTTGCTATGTAAATGGTACAATTTATAGTCAGTATAAAAATTGCCTTTTGTTTTCTTCTCTGTCTTATATTCTTCTCTTAAAACACAACCTATTTCCAATTTCAACACTTTTGTACACATTCTGTTAAACAGCAGTAGGAAAGTGCACATGCCTCATATTCTTTTCAGATCTCACTCATAATTTTACAGAAAGAACCAAGTTAAAATTTCAAAAGAAAATGTCACTCAAGGATCACAAAAAAGCCATCCTTATCATTTTATTAAATATATGATGACATTCTGATGCTTAGAAATTGCAAAATATGTACAATTTTACTTGAAAGTCTGCCTCTGTTCTATTTAATATATATTTTAACAAAAATGTGTGTGTATACGATTGCCCAAAGAAATATGAATTTATACTACCATGACATAGAAACTGACTTTTACTTGATGGAAAAACCCAATGTTGAGACCCAAAGAAATTAACAGTCTCATGCAGAGAATTGTACACATCCCTTAAAACACATGAATGGGGAAATGCAGATCAACATGAAGAATATGATATAATTTTGGGTGAATAAAAACCCTATATTTATGTACATCTTTTAAAACATATAGCACATTTTTGAAAAAGTGCATTTTGAATCATTTTAAGTTTTTACTTTTGTATAAACTTAGGATAAACAATGGGGATCCATCATATGTACCTTAGTGTAAATAAAATATAGGCCTATACGAGTCATTTAAATTCACTGCATAAACATATGTTTCCACTGAAATTTTAAAGTAATAAGAACATAAATATTAGATATTTTTTCATGTTTATTTATGCATTTCACATTAACTGTATTAGTCATGATAGTCTTGGTTATGCTGTGGTAACAGAGTCCTAAAATCTCAGAGGCCTTCAAAACCAAAAGCATGCCTATCTCCCATGCTATTTTCCCGCTACAAATTGTCCAGAATAATAGAATAGCCTGAGGTGTGAGAATATACAGTTCTCTAAGCAGGGGGAAAGAGAATAATAGCAAACCACCTTTTGGTTCTTAAAACTTCTGATAAGATGTGACACACATTACTTCTGTTCATATTTCATTGGCTAAAACATGTTATTTTCCCATACCTGAGTGAAACAGAGCAGGGATGAGTAATAGTTCTCTAGGGTAGGGTACAACAGACATGAATATTGAATAAAGCCCTTTCCAGTTCTCTACAATCTCTTGACCCTCTCAAATTCAGTCACTGGCCTTTGAAGGCAGAAAACAAGTACACTACAGTTTAGCTGTCCCCCACCCTGAACTCAATACTTGGTTTCTAATAAGTAAAAAACAAGCCTCCATGATTGATTTATTAGTGGGTTCACAGTTTAATTTGGACTTATTGTGTGTATTTATGTCCACAATATGTACTATATTTGCAAACTATATGTTTACCATAGATACATATAAAATTTTCATTTGACTATAATTCATTTAGCAAATTAAAAAATGTGACCGCTTTGACTTTATTGATACTTTGGAATTGTTTAAAAGGTAGTTATTTACTCCTCCATTATGACCATTGTTATACAACACAAAGCATTAAGATATGAGTTCAGCTGAAATCAGAACATGGTGGGACACATCTATCACTCTTAATCAGGTTTTGCATATAGTGCAGTGTGGATAAAGACAAGAATTATCTGCTTACCATGAGTAAAGCCTATCTCAGTTACGGATAATTTGTGATATGGTTTCCTCACTTAACCTTTCCCTTTCATGGATAGTTTTTATTCCTTTAACTGCATTACACAAGGTTATAGTTTTTAAAATGTGATGATCCAAAGTTTCAAAAGACCATTTTATAAACTATTCTAATACTTATTAAGTACTGAAGCATAAAACACCTGAATTTTTCTATAGCTGCTGTAATATTGAGGAACACTACAGGCAAAGCACAAAAACTAAGAAACAGAAATCTAACTTTGTAATCTAGAAATGTTTATACACTATTAATAAGTTCGTTAGTGTGTGCAAATGGAGATGTCTATGTATTTATGTCTTAAGAGTTTTATTCCTAGGTTTTGTACACGAAAATCTTTTATTGAAATTAGGGTTAGAATGAGCAATTTCTTATATTTTCCTCCTGCAAAATTAAGTGATTGACATAGCCAAAGAAATTGTTAGACGCTTAGAAATACACAAACATTGACGAATACAATCACGTACTACCAACTGTCATTTGGTAGCATGTGATACAATGACACAGTAAAACAGGAAAAAGAAACCATTCATACAAAAGTTTACAAAGCGTTATTATTATAAATTATTATTCCTATTATAAATAAGAATGAAACACAGTTTATCAACACTTTCCTGGCAGGTGATAATAAGAGTGAAAATTAATAAGGGAAAAGCAACATACTGTTCTATAGGTATTGTCAAATGATGGCAAATGGAACACTGGTGGCCCCATAGCCAAGTTTATCTCTCACTGCATGAAAGTATGCATTTAACTGAGAAATGCACAGAAAAGGCATGCTACAGGTAAACTAACTGAAATGAACAGGAAACATATGCTGCAGGTAAATACTGAAGAAATATTAGCCCATTTATGCCTGAGGTTGAAATTTTTTGAATTTTTGCAATCAGACCTTGGCTATGACCTTGAGCAGTAGGATATAAATAACTCCCAATGCTATCCCTCCCTCAGCCCCCCACCCCCCGACAGGCCCCTAGTGTGGATGCCCCCTGCCCTGTGTCCATGTGTTCTCACTGTTCACCTCCCACTTATGAGTGAGAATATGCGGTGTTCGGTTTTCTGTTCTTGTGTTAGTTTGCTGAAGATGATGGGTTTCTAGCTTCATCCATGTCCCTGCAAAGCACTTGAGCTCATCCTTTTTTATGGATGCATAGTATTCCATGGTATATATGTGCCACATTTTATTTATCAGGTCTATCATTGATGGGCATTTGGGTTGGTTCCAAGTCTTTGCTATTGTGAACAGTGCCTCAATAAACATACGTGTGCATGTGTCTTTATAGTAGAATGATTTATAATCTTCTGGGTATATACCGAGTAATGGGATTGCTGGGTCAAATGGTATTTCTAGTTCTAGATCCTTGAGGAATCGCCACACTGTCTTCCACAATGGTTGAACTAATTTAGACTCCCAACAGGGTAAAAGCATTTCTATTTCTCCACATCCTCTACAGCATCTGTTGTTTCCTGACTTTTTAATGATCGCCATTCTAACTGGTGTGAGATGGTATTTCATTAGGGTTTTGATTTGCATTTCTCTAATGAGCAGTGATGATGAGCTTTTTTTCATATGTTTGTTGGCTGCATAAATGTCTTCTTTTGAGAAGTGTCTGTTCATATCCTTTGCCCACTTTTTGATTTGTTTTTTTTCTTGTAAATGTGATAGCATTAGGAGAAATACGTAGTGTAGATGAAGGGTTGATGGGTGCAGCAAACCACAATAGTACGTGTATACCTATGCAGCAAACATGCACATTCTGCACATGTACCCCAGAACTTAAATTATAATAAAATAAACTACTGATAAAAATAGAAATAAAAATAGAAATAAAAAATAGAAATAGATAATAAAAATAGAAATAAACTACTGATACAACATGGATGAACTTAGTTCCTTCTATGAAGTACTCTACAGGCAACACTAAATTGTGAAGACCGAAAACTTTCCCTCTAAGTGATAAAGAAAAATGCCCACACTCCTCTATAGTCAGCCTTGCAATTGGTAGTAAAATAAATGATAGGCATAAAGTTCAGAAAGAGAGAAGTAAAAACAATAATGTTTGCCATGGATATAATTGTTTGTATGGAAAATCATAAGGAATCTACAAAACAACCGAGGGCACTAAAAAGTGACTTTTGAAAGATGGATGGAAGCAAAAATCAATAGTAATTTTATATACTAGTAATTAAAAATAGCTAATTGCTGGGCTTAATATCTAGGTGATGGGTTGATAGATGCAGCAAACCACCATGGCACACGTTTACCTATGTAACAAACCTGCACATCCTGCACATGTACCCTGGAACATAAATAAAAATTAAAAAAACAAAGCTGAAACTATTCAATGTATGATAGCATCAGAAAAGAAAATACTGAAAAATAAAGTTCTGTATATTAAAAACAACAAAATATTACTGAGAAAAATTTTATACTCAAGTAAGTAGTGAGATAGACAATTTTATAGATCAAATAACTCAATATTATTATGATGTCAATTTACCCCAAACTGGATCTATACATTCATTACAATGCCAACTGTAATACCACAGGTTTTTTTAAAATAAAATTGGCAAACTGATTCCAAAATCTGTATGAAAACTCAAAGGATTTAGAATATCCAGAATAACCCTAAAAAAAGAAGACTTACATTACCTAACTTCAAGACCTAATATAAACATATGGAGCAACCAGAACTCTTACACATTGGTAGTGAGGGTATAAAATGGTACAACCACTATGGAAAAATGTTTAATCTTTTCATATAACACTAAATATTTAGCTGCTCTAAAAGATAGAAATTCTACACTGGGATATGTGCCCCATCAAAATAAAATCCTGTTTACCAAAATACTTGTATAAGAATGTTTTTAAGAGTTTAAATAAAAAATAGGCAAACACTGGAATTGGCCCACATAGACATGAAGAGGCAAATGGATAAACATGCTGTGGTATCTTCACACAATGGAAAAGTATACTGTAAAAAAAATTTATTACATAAGTATATGCATAAGCCAAAACTCACCAAATGATGCACTTAATATACTAATTTCATTGTATGTCAGTTTTAAGGGAATAAATAATAACTGTAAACAAATATCAAATTCTAGTTAATGGTATTTATGCTGAAATTATTTAGGGTAAACTATACTGTTGCCTGCAACATATTTAAAGTACATTCAACAAATAAGATAATTAATGGATATGTAAGTAATAAATCAAGGCTAAAATAATAATAATAGCATTTAAATGATAGATATATGTTATATATTGGAAATTTAATTGGATATTTAATTGGATATTAAATAACACAATTTTTCAACTTTCTTGATATTATAAATTTTTGTAAGAAGATGTTTGTTGCAAAAATTGTAAACCTGGTTTACATTATAAGTCATATGATTATTATATTTATAATGAAGTTAAGTTTATGGTAAAGTTAAAACATATAAAAATAAGTTACATCTCTAGTAATGAGAGTTTTTTTAAACAATCCATAAAACTGGTAATTGTAGAAGAAAATAATGCAAAATTTAAATGGAATATATTGTAAACACTTCTCTGCTGAGAAAGTGTTGACAAAATAATATCTCAAGCCAAAAACATGAAAATATTTCAACTAATATAACATATTAATATTCAAAATATATAAAGAAATCAAATATTAACATGAAGAAAATATTACAAGAGAGAAATAGATAAAACTGTGAATATTTCACAGAAGAAATAAAAATAGAGAAGAAATCTATGAAAATATGGTCAGTCTGATTATAATTTATATTAAGAGCATAAATAAGGAAAAACACTTATATACACTAAATTCATGATGGAAGAAAGGAGGTCTAAAGATTACAAACTGTGGTGACAAGATTAATCAAATGGGATTCTTACACATCAGTGGTGGGAATGTAAGTTGATTCAACCACTGTGCAAAACAATTTGGTTTTATCTTGTGAAACTGTGCATATATCTTCAGCCTGCAGATATATAGAAACACCGAGACATTCTTGCATATATGAATCAGGAGATATATTCCAAGCAGATTTTTTCATAATAGTAAAAACCCAAAGCAACACAAGTATTCAACGATGGAAAAATAAACAGATAAACTGTGGTTTATTCAAGCAATGAAATATTTTTAAATGACAACAGTGAAATAAATAGAGCTATATGCAACAACTTGGATGAAACTGAAACAGTTAATTTAAAAAAGAAGTTGCGCCTGGAATCCCAGCTCTTTGGGAGGCCGAGGTGGGAGGGTGACTTGAGATCAGGAGTTTGAAACCAGCCTGGCCAACGGGAGAAACCCGGCCTCTTAAAAATACAAAGATTAGCCAGGCATGTTGGCACACGCTTGTGATCCCAGCTACTGAGGGTGAGGCAGGAGAATCGCTTGAACCTGGGAGGCAGAGGTTGCCGTGAGCCGAGATTGCACCACTGCACTCCTGGGCCACACAGTAGACTCAAAACAAAAACAAAAACAAAACAAACAAACAAAAAACATGCGGGCGCCATGGCTCACACCTGTAATCCCAGCACTTTGGGAGGGTGAGGCAGGCAGATCATCTGAGGTCAGGAGCTCGAGACCAGCCTGGCCAAAATGGTGAAAATCTATCTCTACTTTTAGTACAAAAATTAGCGGGGCGTGGTGGTGCACGCCTGTAATCCCAGCTACCAGGGAGGCTGAGGCAGGAGAATCACATGAACCCGGGAGACAGAGGTTTCAGTGAGACGAGATTGCGCCACTGCACTCCAGCCTGGGAGACAGAACGAGACTCTGTCTCAAAAAAATAAATAAATAAAATAGAAATAAAAAATATACAAATAAATAAAAGATAAAATACAAAAATTAGCTGGGCATGGTGATGCCTACCTTCAATCCTGTAATCCCACCTTCTCGGGAGGCTGAAGCAGGAGAATCGCTTGAACCTGGGAGACAGAGGTTTCAGTGAGATGAGATCGCGCCACTGCACTCCAGCTTGGGCGACAGAGTGAGACTCTGTCTCAATAAATAAATAAATAAATAAAATAGAAATAAAAAATTATAAATAAATAGAAGATAAAATACAGAAGTTAGCTGGGCATGGTGATGCCTACCTTCAATCCTGTAATCCCACCTTCTCGGGAGGCTGAAGCAGCAGAATCGCTTGAACCTGGGAGGCGGATGTTGCAGATCATGCCACTGCACTCCAGGCTGGGCGATAGAGCAAGACTCCTTCTAAATATATATATATATATATATATATATACACACACACACATATATATACATATATATACATATATATACATATATATGTATATATATGGGTGTATATATGTATATGTGTGTATATATACATATACATAACAATTACAAAATTTAGCCAGGCGTGGTGGTGCACGGCAGTAGTCACAGCTTCTTGGGAGGCAGAGGCAGGAGAATCTCTTGAACCCGGGAGGCGAAGGTTACAGTGAGCCAAGATTGAGCCATTGTACTCCAGCCTGGGAGATAGAGTAAGACTCTGTCAAAGAAATAAATAATAAAAAAAAAGGTCCAGGTGCAATGGCTCACACCTATAATCCTAGAGGTTTGGGAGGCCGAGGTCGGTGGATCCCCTGAGGTCAACAGTTCAGGACCAGCCTCGCCAAAATGGTGAAACCCTGTCTCTACTAAAAATATACAAATTAGCCGGGCATGGTGGCATGCAGCTATAATCCCAGATACTCAGGAGGCTGAGGCAGGAGAATCGCTTGAACCTGGGAGTCAGAGATTGCAGGGAGCAGGGATCATGCCACTGCACTACAGCCTGGGCAACAAGAGCGAACTTTTGTATCCAGAAAAAAACAAAAAAAGGTGCAGCAGAGCACAGGGAGTACCGTAACATTTTAATACAGTTCAATCAATAACAAGAATAAGCAATGTATATATGCATAAGTGGTGACCTTATTTTAAAGTCAAGAGAAAGATGCCAGGGCAGAGGCAGGAGGAAACACAGGTGTAGCTTTAGCTGTCATTACTTGTCTAGTTTTTAACCGAGTTTATGTGACTGTAAGTGTTCACTTTATTATTATGATTCATAATATCCCTAGATATTACATTTATTTTTATATGAATTATTTATGGCACATATATGGCACAAGCACTGCAGCATTCAGTTTCCCTTTTTGTAAAATGGGAATTTTGACATTTGTAGACATTAACTCAGTTAAATACTAATTTCAACAAGAAGTAGGTAATGGTTTGTGTCATTAGATGTATTATCTAGAAGTTCGGGTTTTGGTTTTAAACACACTTGAGTTTTAATACTTAAATTTGTATTTCCTAATGGTGAGATTCAGAGCAAATCATCTGAGAGTTATCTAATCCTCATTTTCCTGATTTCTGTATCTACCTCCCAAAGGTGCTGTGGAGATTAAGTAAGTAACTCCATATCACTTAGCACTGTGCTTGATGGTGTCAATATCATAACTACTCAATACACAAATAAACATTCTATATAATCAGTAATCTTAAAATGTTTTGATTTATTACCCTGAATGACCAGAGAATTGGCATTTTATACAATTAGTGCAAAATAGAAGTGAGTTGAAATAAATGACTTTGAAAGACTCTTACAGTTTGTAATACTTTCCAGAAGTGTAAAATATGAGAACAAAGAGTGTACCGTATTATTCTTTTCATAAATTATCTAAAGTGGCAACATATCCCCAATTACTATAAAAGTCAATGTCGTATTAGGATGAATCTGGAGTTCGATTCTTCTTACAAATTCTTTCTTGTTTAGTATTATTAACCTAAATTTTTATGACTAAATAATATATCAGATTTAAGAATTTAGGTCCCTCTATGAAGTTCACTTCTATTTCTTTTTTGTTGAGATTTTATTATAAATGCTTCTATTAAAGAAGTCATGTGATTTTCTTTGCTTTCCTTTTAATAAACCAAATTATTTTGACTTTCAAATGTTCAAACAACCATGTATTCGTCAATAGATAAACCCTATTGAGTTACGAAGTATTATCCATTATATATTTTCTACAATTTAGTTTATCAATATATTTTAAAGATATTTTGCATCCATATTAGGAAGGAGAGTGATCTGTACTTTTTTTTTCATACTGTTTTTGTCAGGTTTTGGTACATGGATTATGCTGATCTCACAAAACAAGTTGAGCCATGTTTACTCATCTTCTATTCTCTCAAAATGTTTTTGCAAGATTGGTGTTACCTCTTCTTTAAATGTTTTATAGAATTCACCTTTGGGGTTTTTTTTTTTTTTGAAGGAAAGTTTTCTGAAAACATGTTCAATTTCTTGAGCAGTTACATGATATGGTTTGGATTTGTGTCCCTGCCCAAATCCCATGTCAAATTGGAGGAGGGGCCTGGGAGAAAGTGATTGGATCGTGGGGGCAGATTTCCCTCTTGGTGTTCTCATAATAGTTAGTGAGCTCTCATGAGATTTGATGGTTTAAAAGTGTGTGGACTTCCCTCTTCACTCTCTCTCGCTCCTGCTGCCCTGTGGAGATGTCCTTGCTTTCCCTTCACCTTCCACCATAATTGAAAGTTTCCTGAGGCCTTCTAGTCATGCTTCCTAGTAAGCCTGAGGAAGTGTGAGTCAATTAAACCTCTTTTCTTCATATATTTCTGAATCTCAGGTAATTCTTTATAACAGTGTGAGAACAGACTAATACAATATAGTACCATTCAGAGTTTCTGTTTCATCTATGTCAAATTTGATGAGTGGCATTTTTTAGGAGTTTTTCTATTTTATTTAAATTTTCAAATTTGTTGGTAAAAAATTGTTCACAGTATTTACTTATAATTATTTTAACATTTTTAGTATCTGAACTGACAACTCCTCTTTTATTCCTGAAATTGTTGATTTGAGATTTGTTTTTTCCCCTGGCAAATCTAGTTAAGAGTTGATCAATTTTGCATATCTTTTCAATTGCCAACATTTGACTTTGTTAATTGTCTTTTATTGTATATTTTTTATCATTAATTAATGATGTTTATTATTTTATTCTGTTTGCCTCATTAATTAAGATATTTAGGTACATATGAGGTGCACCTCTTTCTCCTTATTAATGCTGTTTGCATTGCATTATACTGTACTTGTATACTATCAATATAGCGATCTTAATTTTCATTCTGAGTATCTACTTGGAATGATATTTTCTGTTATTTTAACTCTCAGCCTACTTATATAAAGTAGTCTCTCATAAATGGCTTATTCATGGACATAATTTTTATACCATCAGACAATTTCTACCTTTTAACTCATATTTCAATTAACTTCCTTGTGATAATCGATATAGTTGGACTTATTTCTTCCCTAACTACATTTTGCTTTCTATTTTTGTTGGATTTGTAGCACATGCATTTTCCTACCAATTTTGAAATTATATCATACTTCTAATTTTTTAATTGTTATCTTTGAAATTTTACCTTGCATACTAGAAATAAAATGTAAATTATGTGCGGGTATCAACTATCTTCCAAATAAAACAGGGACTTTAGAACACTTAATTTGAATCACCCCTTCTGACATACATTCTATTATTGTGTGGATATTTTTTGTCATTAAACTTAAATCTAAATATTATGCATCATTATTACTATTTTGATTATTATTGTTTAAAAACTTTTGTCTATATACATATATGTGTATACACACACATATAAGTGTCTTTGCTTAGTATTCACTCTTGTGTATTTTATCATTCTTGAATCAGTATCTTTCTTTCTTAAGTATGCCTTAAAAATATGCTTTAGCAGAAGATCTATTGGTGATAAATTCAGCTTTTCTTTCCATGGTAATATCTTCTTTCCACATCCATTCTAGAAAGAGTTATCATGGCTACACAATACAATCTCAGATTGACATGTTTTTCTTAGCATTTGGAAAAAATTATTCAACTTAATTCTCTTCCATTGTTGCTGTTGAAGCAACCATCATCAGTCTATCTTTCTTTTATGTTCCTTTTAGATACCTGTGTTTAAAACTTTTTCTATGCTTTTTTTAAAACTTTTTTACTAAAATTTATCTGGATATACATATTTTTAGATATCCTATTTGATATATATCCTGGTATGTATAATTGTAGATTTATATATTTTTCAACAGTTGTGGAAAAATTTCAGCCATTTATCTCTTTGAATGTTTTAATTTCATGAATTCTATAATTGACTTTTTCTCTTTCAGACTTACATTTTTCATTTTATCATAAATATATATTATTTTCTTTTGAATATATTTTATCTACTTTTCTCTCTATTGCATTTAGGATGATGTATTTAAATATATCTTGAAGGCTGGACATAGTGGCTCATGCCTATAATCCCAACAATTTGGGTGGCTGAGGCAGGAGGATTGCTGAAGCCCAGGAGTTCAAGAACAACCTGAGCAGCAAAGTGAGACCTCCCGTCTACTTAAAAAAGAAAAAAAAAGGAAAAAGAGAAATAATAGCCAATCATGGTGGTGCCTGTGATCCCAGTGATCCCAGCTACTAGAGAGGCTGAGGTGGGAAGATCACTTGAATTCAGGAGTTTGAGGTTGCAGTGAGCTATGATTCCACAACCACACTCCAACCTGGGCTACAGAGCAAGACTCTTTCTCAAAAACAAACAAACCATACAAGCACATATATCTTTAAGATCAGTAATAATATGTTTTATTCTAAAAAGAATCTATCAATTAACCCCTTCATTGATGTTTTAAATCTCAGTGTATGGCACCTATTTATAAACCTCTGGTCATTTTTATGTATTTTCTGCTCATTTCCAGTGTTCTATTACACTCTGATTATTTAAAAAATCCTTTCTTTTTAACCATTTGCTATGTAACTACTTATATTCCATATCTAGTATTTCCAATATTTGAAATCTTTGGGTCTTCATTGTATGATGTTGTTTGCTGATTTGATCCCTAAGTTTTTTATTTCTTTTTGTTTTTTGTTTTAATTTTAAATTTTAAATGAATATTTTATTCAATTTAATCTGTGGGAATCCTGAGGGTGTAAATTAGTGATGTTGTCACTAATGGAGATTACTGGCATTTTTTTGTGTGTGTGGTGGGAACTGTAGCATAATTCACTTGGTACTACATTCATTACTTTGGGGCTCTGGTTATATACAGGAAATTCAGATTCAGTTCCTCAGCTTATTCTGGACTTGAGGCTGAGTTCCTAGAGCTGTTATTGGAACTTTGACCCCTTTCATTGCTTACTAGCTCATAATTTTCTCCTAAGTGAACTCGGAAATTTTCCAGTTTACTTTTATCCAAGTAATGCTTTAAACATACATGTTTGTTGTACTGCACACAAGATCTGGTTATATTGTAACATGAAATTCCATTAGAGAATTCAATCTAACTATTGCTGGCTACGGATGTCATATTCTACTTCTCTTTTTAGCTACCTTTCTGCTTTTCATAGGACAGAAAAAATGGCTTATAATTGACAGATACAGGGATATTCTGAGGAATTTAGTGGAGTTGTTCTGTAGATATTTTTAAGAATTCCAAACTGACATGTATATATTGTAGAAAATATTGTGTATATATGTGTAGATAATGTAGGTGAGAAAAAGTTCATAATGAAACACAAATAAACATCACTTTAGGTATCAGCCAGAAACCTTACAGGAAAGTGAAGTTGAACCATAAAGCATAACCCAGAATCAATAGATCAGCATCTTTGCCCTGCAAGTACTGTTGTGGCAATTGCTTTCAATACTATACTCCCCGAGGACATTAAGAAGTAGCTACACACACTCATGAGTCACCGTAAAGTTTATGAGTCTCTCTAGAAGAATTCAGGGGAGTTCCAGATTGACTCTGATTTTTCCAGGACTTTCACTAGGACTTGGAATGCCTGGCGGCTCCCTAACATTTATTTCCCCAAAGGATTGCAGGCTCAGAAATGAATGTGACCCCAGAGCAAGGGCTACTATTTGTAAGGTTTTGGCTTTGTTTTTCTCCTTTAAACCCAGTTAAAATTTTGCAAACTTCCATTTCCTTAGATTTTCTCAATATTCCTAAGTAGAATAAAGCATAGTCAGAGGCACCAAAGAAGCACATACCAAATAGAATATGAATCAGGGCTCTATTCATTCTGATAATTGTATGTTATATTGAGTCAGTAAGGCTTTCGTAGTGAACTGAGACCTGCAAAGTCTTTATTAGAATAAACTAAAGTGGTATAGCATATTAATGGTTCAGAAAAAAACAATATATGTGATATATGTCTTTAAAAATAAGAATAATGAATGTACATTTTCTAGTTTAAGAAAAGAGAAATTACATTATGTAATCCTGGCATTTAACATTAACTCACCAAATATTCATTGCACATTGATTATTTTCTAGGCACTACCCTAAATATTGAAGCTACAGTGTTAAAAAAGGCAGGTGAGGTGCTTATGTTGATATAGAATAACACTCAATAAAGTCGTCTTCCTGATAAGTAATATGAAGAAGATGATCTAAGAGTCTAACACTTATTTTATCAAGAATATTATTATTTTTATTTATTTATTTTATTATTATTATTATTATGGGTTTTTTTTTATTTTTTTGAGACAGAGTCTCGCTCTGTCACCCAGGCTGGCTCAATCTTGGCTCACTGCAAGCTCGGCCTCCCAGGTTCACGCCATTCTCCTGCCTCAGCCTCCCAAGTAGCTGGGACTACAGGTGCCCACCACCACACCCAGCTAATTTGTTGCATTTTTAGTAGAGACGGGGTTTAACCGTGTTAGCCAGGATGGTCTCGATCTCCTGAACTCGTGATCCGCCTGCTTTGGTCTCCCAAAGTGCTGGGATTACAGGCATGAGCCACTGCGCCCAGCCCACTTAATATTATTATTTTTATAACACATATTAGTTTATGATCCTCAAGATTACAGTTGAAAACTGCTGGTATATGTTAAATATATTATTATAATTATAAATATATTATGATTATAATATACTAATTATAATTATATAATATCATTATAGTATATGATTATATTATTATAATACATTGAACATTATTACCAGCAGTTTTCAACTGTAATCTGGAGGATCAGGAAACACTATTCTCATAAGTGACATTAAAGTTGAGAACTAAAGGTTGAATTAGTTGGGATGTGAGACCAATGAAATAAGGGGGTATATCACTCTTGTTTTAGGAGGCATAACTGAGAGATTTATTGTCATGACACTTCAGATGTGGGCCTTGCCACATAGGTTCCAGGAAAGCAGAAAGAGAGAAAAAAAGATGTAGCAGGGATTTAGGAAGAAGTCAAGAGAAGCAGAAAAGGCCTGAGAAGTAAGTAAATAAATCCTGGTAAGCACAGACTAGTATCTGGAAATAGAAACCCATCAGAGAATAGTATACTTAGGTCTCTGATGAGAGGGGAGAAATTAATGGATTAAGAGAAAAGAACACTGGCTCTGAAAGGAAAACAGCTCCTGAGGGAGAAGTTCAAATTCCAAGAAAAAAACAACTAAGAGAGGTGGCAGGAATTTGGAGCTAGTCCCAGATCAGCTGTGTTTTATCAGCTTCCAGCTTCTGCCATCCATTAGAGAGTTATGGGAAGGAGGGAACCCGAGGTCCACTGAGGCTCATTGAGTTCGTGGATTGATATTAAGATTTCCCAGGTTAGAAGTTTGAAATGATGGTCTGTCTAACTGCTTTAACAGTACCACACACAGCTGAAAAGAAAAGATAGAATTCATTATTTTGAAGTTGAGAAAAGGCTGTACGTATGGACTAGTATATCATCTACCGAAGTGTCATTGGTCAAACACTTTATTGCATATATTTCCAGATTTCTTTTTTAAAATAGAATTTTACTACTTATTTTTACCTAAGTAGGATTATTTGCAAATAACTGTGTGTAGACCAATAAACTATCATTCATCTCATCAAAATATAAATATTTGTAAAGTATATCAGAAACTCTGTAGAGAAAAAGTAATGCATATAATTTTTAAATACAAAAATTAAAAATAATTATATCTTATTCTATATTATCTAAAAAATTACAGGTCCTTTTCATAAATATACAACAAAAGGATTTTTGCAACTAAGAGTGAATGAAAAGGAATAATTCAAGGTTAAAGAATTGTGGGACAAATTGAAGAAATTTAATAGAAAAAGAAAAATACCGTTTTTTAATGCCAAATACTCTGGAACATAGACAATAAAAAGTAGTACTGCAGAGCTGTGATTTCCAGTCTCGTTTTTTAAAGCCAAAAAGAATTTGGAAAGTCAAAAAAGACTTCAATGTTTCTATCTACTTAGCAACTGTTGAGTTAAGCCAAATAGTCTTTACTTGAGGACTTTATAGAGGCTTTAATAAGCAAGTTAGCAGAATATACAAGCAAGAATAGAGTGTAGAGTGTAAGAATTCCCCATACTTACTTGGCTGCATAATGTTAACCATTAGCTCATTTCATTAAACAAAAAGATAATTAATATATTATTTGATAGCAATATTTCCTGAAATATAATTTGAAAAGGACTGCTGTTAAAAGTGTGAATTACCAGTTAAGAAACATTTTACTTGAAAGTTAACCCATGTAACCACATATGATAGCCCATTTCTTTCTTGAACAAAATCAGAATTCAAATACAGTGGTGTATTTTATTTAAAATAATCAGTTTAGTGTTTGTTTTTTAAGTGATATCAAAGTATTGTTTCCTAGGATTCAACTGTTTTATGTAAAGAAAAATTTAAATTATATTGTCTTATATTCAAAGTGTTCAGGCAACGCATAACTTAAAATGTCAGTTCCCAATGTGTAAAAAAAAAAAAAAAAAAGATTCACAACATAGTCATAACAATAAACCTAACAGTCAATCCCTGTACTTTTTAAGCAAAGGGAGTGCCACCCAAAAATAGGCTACAGTAAGCCCGAAAGAAGTGGGAATATAGAAGACTCCATGTGCAAGAGAGTGGGGAACACAGAGGTGAGGTGAGATATACGGTAGGCCACACTGCATCTATTCATACTCATGTCCTTGCTGACTCTTCCTGCCCTGACACTTTCTTATCCAGCTGGTAAAGCCTTACTCATCAAATATCAACTTCTCTAAGAGTGTTAACTTACCTGCTCAAGAAACATTTGCTCTTAGTCTCTGTATCTTTGAGATGCCTTTGAGGTGCTTTGTACATTTGTAAATATTCCTTATGTTAAATACAAACATGAGTAAATGTGAAGAAACATGGTGAATCATGTATTTCCTACCCTAGCACATAGCCATGCATGGAGTAAGGTATTCAACTTATGCTTCTTGAGGTTCTCAATAAGAATGTTACGGGTGGAAATAAATTTTGTAAAGGGAAGATAACAATACATCTAACTCAAAATCAACTTTCCTAAACCTCTTAGTTACAATTAATCAATATGCTTATGGCCTATTTCATATGGAACGGAAGAGAGAGTGGCAAACTTTTTCTGTAAAAGATCAATAATAGTAACTTTTTAGGATTTGCAGGCCCCTAAGGTTGTTGTTACAACTACTCAACTCTGCCTACTGTTATAATGCAAAAGTAACCAGACAGAATATGCAAACAAATGCACCTGGTTCTGTTTCAATCAAAGCATTTTTAAAAATAGGAGGAAAGCCAGATTTGGCCTTCAGGCTATAGTTTGCTGACACCTGTTATAGAAGATAGAATTTGAATTAAAATTTTGCAATATCTGCCTTAGTAAAACTTTTTTTAAAGATTATGATTAATTAAAATGTCAACAGTTATGTGAAGATGTAGCGAAAGTACTATTTAACACAAAGGAAATACAAACAATTGGTAGCATAATTAAAACAATAGAGAAAAGTAACAAAGACAAGTTAGTTATTTGAAGAGATTATAAGATTGAGAACTGCCCCCTACCCACACACACAATGAATAAGATAAAAGAGAGAAAGGAAATTACAATATCAAGAATTAAATTGAATATATCACTTTAGGTTCTACAGTCATCAAATAGATAATAAGAAAGGAGCAAGTAATTTATGGTAACACATTTGACACTTTAGTTAAAACAGAAATATTCTTAGAAAAACAGGTTAACAAAAGCTGACACAAAAAGAAAAAAATGCTGAATAACTTTATATCTAACAAAAGCTTAAATCATTAAATAAAAAGAACCTTCTATGCAGGAAATTTCAGCCATATATGCTTTTACTGAAACATTTATGGAAGAAATAATGTGAAATATTATAAGTGAAACTTATAAGTGAAACTTAGAACCATGAAAACTTAGAACTTAGAACCATGAAAACCACTGAACTCCTCTTCCAACTTCTAGAGGCCATAATGAAACATCTTAGGTGCATTTCATGTTACAGATTATGGTTCCTAGAAAGCAGACCGTGAAGGATACTTGAATGCAGGAAATATTTGGGGATTGCTCTCAGGATTATTGCCCAAGATCAGAGAGCTAGTTGGTAGTGGATGTAACTATGACTATTAGTAGAATTATCTGATTATAAAATCTGTAGTCTTACATTTCTAATATATCACATTGTTTCCTCAAGTCTCACAGTGTTCTACAGTCAAGCTGTGTATGTCCATGTTATTTTTATTAAGTGTGAAATATGTAGCCTTCAAGGTTGTGATGGCAGGGTAAGAGGCACTTCCCAATAATTTTCACAAGTCAAAATATATCTGATACTAAAGCCTGACTAAAACATTGTGAGACAAAAACTTAAACCAATTTCCCTCAGAAATACAGCATCAAAAAAAAAAAAAAAAATCCTTGGCAAAGTACTGGGAAGTACAATCCAGCAAAACAAATAAATAAAAATATACAATGACCATTGGAGTTTAGCCCAAGAAATCAAGATTGCTTTAACATTAAAAACTCAGTCAATGTAATTTTTTTCACATTAAAAGATAAAGGAGGAAAAAACAATTGATCATCTCAAAGAAGAAACAAAAATCATCTGGTAAAATTAAACTCTATCCATCATAAACATTTTAGCAAGGCAAAGCAGGAGTTGAGAAAAATTTCAGCAATCTGACAAACTGCTTCTTTAAAGACAAATGAATGAACAAACAAACAAAAAAGTAATAGAGTATTGAGTGTGTTTCCTTTATGATTAAGAAAAGGCAGAGATGCTTAACTTTGTGATTTCTATTGCATATCAACTTCTATTAAATATTGTTGTGAAAGGTATCAGTAGTGCAGTAAGGCAAGAATAAAAACAGAGAGATTAGAATGGAAGAATTAAGAATGTGTTTAATACAGAAGACAGTTTGCGTCAAAAGCTTAAAAATTTTAAAAACTCAGGAATGGAAAACCAAATATTGTATGTTCTCACTTATAAAGGAGAACTAAGCTATGGGTACACAAAGGGATATAGAGAGGTATAATGGTCACTGGAGACTCAGAAGTGCAGAGGGTGGGAAGGGGACAGGGATAAAAAATCGACTATTAGGTACACTGTATACACTATTTGGGTAACTGGTACACTAAAAGCCCAACTTTACTATTTTAGTAGTTATCCATGCAACCAAAAATTACTTGTATCCATAAAGTTATTGAAATAAAAATTACAAAAAAACCCTCAAAACACCAACCCACTGCTAGAATTATAGTAAAGGATGTTAGTAAGAATGTAGGCTGTAAAGTCAATACACAGAAATCAATTGCATTTTTATTTAGTAGTACAAATAACTGGACTATGTAATAAAATTATGTTTACATGATCAAAAAATATTACATCAATAGGAATAACTAAATACATGTAAGACTTCTACAGTGAAAGTAGTAAAACACTACCAAGAGAAATTAAAGAGGATTTATATGAAAAGAGTTGACCATGTTTATGTATTGGAAATTTTAACGATGTTAAGATGTTAGTTTCCCTGACGAATTAATAAATTTATAGAAATTCTTATTAAAATTCCAACAGCTTTAAACATATATAAATTAAGAAGTTGATTCTAAAATTTATATGGAAATTCAAAGAATCCAGAATAGTAAAAGTTATCTTCTTTAAAAAAGAACAAAGCACATTTACACTATTTTATTTCAAGACAGTGTAACTGTGTTAGTCAAGATTGTGTAAGATTGATGTGAACAGAAACAAATAGAACAGCAGAAGAGAGTGACCAAGAACATAGTAAGTTCTCAATTAATGTTTGTTGATCAAATCAGAAATAAATATTTTTCTTCTATTCCTCTTTCCTATCTCCTTCTGGTGATTTTTATTGGCAAAAGGTAATAGGGATACACCTAGTAAAAGAGGAATGTATTTTAAGGAGTCAAGTCATAACCCATCCAAAAGCAGATGTTGAGGTGTGCTTTTGGGGTTGAGAGGCAATAATTTGAAAACGGATACAGCATCTTTGTCTTGCATCCAAATATAGAGAGAAATAGTTCAAGAATTTATAATTTCAATTATGATGCTTATCATAGTTTTGGGGATTTAGTTATCAAGCTAAGCAACTCAACTTTTCTGCTTTTACATTGAATTTTTAAGTAAATAAATATTATTTTTAACTGCTTTTTTGTATTTAGAGACATAATTTACCTTCTTTATTCTGTACAAGTGTTGAATCACTTTTATTAATTTTCTAATGTTAGGACAAACACATTTCTAGAAGGAAAAAACAAACGTGAATATGATACATTATTATTTTTATGTGTCATTGGATTTGGATTACTAACACTTTGTCTATGATTTTTCTATCTACATTTGTTACATCTCAAAGTTTGAAATTGGCCAGTATTTTCCTTTCTCATGTTGTCTTTGTTGGCTTTTGGTATTAAGTTTGTATTTGCCTGAGAGTTTTCCCTCCATTTTATACTCTAAAATACTTTCTGCATGTTTATAATTATTTATAATTTGAATATTCTGTTAAATTCATCTCAAAAATCCAATTTGTTTAGGGCTTTCTCTTGGGTAAGTTTTCACTGCTTAATTCATTTAATAGTTATAAGATTATTATTTCTCTGTTTCTTATTAAGGCATTTTAAAAGTATATTTCTTCTACATTTAAATATTTCTCCTAAATTTATAAATTATAGTAAATGTGTTTTCAAATTATATAGGAATATTAAAATATTTCAAGAGTATAAAAAGATAACATAAACCTTGTTTAAAAATGCGTAGCACTTCTCCCTTCACTCTTTCTCTCTCTTGCTGTGCCATGTGAAGATTATGCCTGCTTCTCCTTCACCTTCTGCCATGGTTGTAAGTTTCCTGAGGCCTGCTCAGCCATGCCTCCTGTATAGTCTGTGGAACTGTGAGTCAATTAAATCTCTTTCCTCCAAATTTCCCCAGTCTCATGTATGTTTTTATAGCAGTGTGAGAATGAACTAATACAGAAAATTGGTATCAGAGAAATGAGGCATTGCTATAAAGATACCTAAAATGTGGAAGCAACTAAGGAACTTGATAATGGGCAGAGGTTGGAACAGGTTGGAAAGCTCAGAAAAAGACAGAAAGAAGACTGAACGTTTGAAACTTCCTAGAGACTTGTTGAATGGTTGTAACAAAAAATGCTGAGAGTGATATGGACAGTGAGCTCTAGAATAAGGTGGTCCCAGAGGGAGATGAGGAACTTATTGGGAACTGAAGTAAAGGTCATTCTTGGTATAGTTTAGCAAAGAGACTGGACATATTGTGTCCCTGCTCTAGAGATCTATGGAACTTTGAACGTGAGAGAGATTATTTAGGGTATCTGGTGGAAGAAATTTCTAAGCAGCAAAGCATTCAAGATGTGGCCTGGCCACTTCTAAAAGCCTACACTCATTTGCATAAACAAAGAAATGACCTGAAACTAGAATTTACATTTAAAAGGGAAGCAGAGCATAAAAGTTTGGAAAGTTTGCAGCCTGACCATGTGGTAGAAAGGAAAAATCCATTTTCTGGGGAGGAATTCAAGGCTTCAGAAATTTGCATAAGTAAAGAAGAGCTGAATGTTAAAAGCCAAGACAATGGGGAGAATGTCTCCAGGGCACTTCATAGCAGCCCCTTCCAGCACATTCCTGAAGGGCTAGGAGGAAAAAAAATGGTGTTGTGGGCCAGGGCCAGGCTATTGCTGCTCTGTGTAGCCTCGGGACATGGCACCCTGCATCCTGGCCACTCAAGCTCCAGCCATAGCTAAAAGGGGCCAAGGTACAGCTCAGGCCATGGCTTCAGAGGGTGCAAGCCCTGAAACTTGGGGGCTTCCATGTGGTGTTGGGTTTGCAGGTGCACAGAAGGCAAGACTTGAGGTTTTGGAACCTCCACCTAGATTTCAGAGGATGTATGGAAATGCCTGGATGTCTAGGCGGAAGTCTGCTACAGGGGTGGGGCCCTCATGGAGAACCTATTCTAGGGCAGTGCAGTGGGGAAAGTTAGGGTTGGAACCCCCGTGCAGAATCCCCACTGCAGCACTGCCTAGTGCAGCTGTGAGAAGAGGGCCACCATCCTCCAGATCCCAGAATGGTAGATCCACCAACAGCTTGCACCCTTTGCCTGGAAAACCTACAGACACTCAATGCCAGCCTGTGAAACAGCTGCAGGAGCTATACCCTGCAGACCCACAGGGGTGGAGCTGCCCAAGGCCTTGGGAGCTCCCCCGCCCTTGCGTCAGTGTGGGCTGGATGTGAGACACGGAGTCATAGAAGATTATTTTGGAGCTTTAAGATTTAATGGGCTGGGCGTGGTGGCTCATGACTGTAATCCCAGCACTTTGGGAGGCCAAGTGGGCCAGTGACCTGAAGTCAAGAGTTCGAGACCAGCCTGGACAACATAGCAAAACCCCATCTCTACTAAAAATATAAAAATCAGCCTGGCATAGTGGTGCATGCCTGTAATCCCAGCTACTCGGGAGGCTGAGGCAGAAGAATCATTTGAATCTGGGAGGCAGAGTTTGCAGTGAGCCGAGATCGTGCCACTGCACTGCAGACTTGGTGACAGAGTGAGACTCTGTCTCAAAAACAAAAAAAAAGATTTAATGACTGCCCTGCTGGGTTTCAGACTTGCATGAGGCCTGTAGCCCCTTTGTTTTGGCCAATTTCTCCCATTTGGAATGGGAACATTTACCCAATACCTATACCCGCATTGCATCTTGAATGGAACTAATTTGATTTTTTTTATTTTACAGGCTCATTGAACTTGGAATTTTGAGTTAATTCTGGAATGAGTTAACACTTTGGGAGACCGTTGGGAAGGCATGATTATGTTTTGCAATGTGCGAAGGAGGTGAGATTTGGGAGAGGCCAGGGGTGGAATGATATGGTTTGGCTTTGCATCTGGATCCAAATCTCATGTTGAATTGTAATTCCCAATGTTGGAGAAGGGACCTGGTGTGAGGTGATTGGATCATGGAGGTGGATATCCCCCTTGCAGTTCTTGTGACAGTGAGTGAGTTCTCATAAGATCTGGTTGTTTAAAAATGTATGACACTTCTCCCTTTGCTCTCTCACTCTCCTGCTCACTATAGGAAGATTTACCTGCTTCCATTTCACCTTCTGCCATGATTGTACATTTCCTGAGACCTCCCTAGCTATGCCTCCTGTACAGCCTGCAGAACTGTGAGTCAATTAAACCTCTTTTCTCTGTAAATTACCCAGTCTTAGGAATGTCTTTATAGCAGTATGAGAACAGACTAATACAGTAGATGCGTGTGTGTGTGTGTGTGTGTGTGTGTGT
Source organism: Gorilla gorilla gorilla (assembly GCF_029281585.2). Lineage (NCBI taxonomy): Eukaryota > Metazoa > Chordata > Mammalia > Primates > Hominidae > Gorilla > Gorilla gorilla. Next base: position 65,097,685 of record NC_073239.2, read on the forward strand.
ATGGATGTGTGTAATAATTTTCATTACACAAATGGTGGTTTTCCCAGGGAGAGCATTCACTGAGCTCCTCACACCACCATTTAAGAAGTCCAGGAAAATTTTTATTGATCCTTGGAGATTTCAAAGCTCTCTAATTAGTCATGTTCACATAATATTAGACAATGGGTGTAGAAATGGCTGTAACTTGTGCTCACAAGTATAAGTAAGGGCAGTGTTTCATAACTCTTGTGGCACATTATTCTCAAAGGTGGAGTTTTTGAATACATTGGTAAATAGGCCATCTCTCAAAATATTTTTATTCATTTTTTTCTGAATAGAAACTATGTATTTGTAATTTTAAATAATTCATGGGATTATCCTAATTGGATACAGATTTGAGAGCCACAGAACTAAATATGTTAGAAGGGACTCATGCATAAGGTCAGAAGCTGAAACTATGTGACTTTTAAATTGTTCTCCAGCATATAACATTCAGAACACAAACTTTCTGGGGGCACTTTTGTGGTGTTGCTTATTTCTGCTTTTCATAACTATAAATAAATAACAATAGTAACAGCATAACATTTTAATAGCTTATGTTTTATGAAGACATGACTTGCACAAAGTACTCATTTCCTTCCTCAGCCTTTTTGGGTAGAAATATTACACAGTCACCTGTGCAGACTTGCTATTATTTATAAACCTACTAAGAGATCACAGGTATTACAACAGGTGAAATATGTTGGTAGAATTTAGGAAATTTCATGTCTGCACAATATGGCAAACACATATCTTTTGATTGCTTCATGACAAGTATTGGCAAAAAGAAATCTGGACTCATATAAAAAGTTTAAGGAGAAGAATATGGGAAAGCCATACCACAATTCAGGTACTGTTATTCTCATAATCTCCTATAGAAACCTGTGTTGTAATCTAGGTGAATAGTAGCAAAGTGAATGTGACTAAGAAGCTTACAAATATGACGGCTTTAGAGTATCCAAAATAAAAGGAAAATTAAAAGGAATATTTTTAGAAACCTTTTCTGATTATTAGACCTTACCTCCCTAGAGAATGGATATTTCATTTCAGAGTTGCAGTAACTATTATTTTCTCCTTTGTGGTTTTGACTAGTTATGTAAGTGGACTATATTTTGTACAAGATTATTATCATTAGTGTGATAAATCTCTTTCCAAGTTTCACTTTGTGCAGAGCTTACTATTAAAATCTAATGTCTTTTTATTCTTCAATTATTTTAAACATACTAATCAACAGTGACAAGACTCTACATAGAGTATTAATTTTTTTGTTTGAAAAATTGCCAGAAATAGTTCAAAAAAACCCAACATATTGTGATCTTCATCACAAGAAATTATTAAATGTAATGTCAAAAGCAAATATTCCCCATCATTCTTGCTCCTGTCAGTCTGAAAAGAAATTAGGGTATTTAACATGCTAATAACTTGAGGATACATCTTCTCCAAGTATTTTTTCATGTCTCCTAACCGTCCTAGGTCATAGTATGTTAGTAGAATAACCAACTTCATAGTAATTAAAAGTACATAAAATTTAAAATAAGGTAAAATTTAAAAATACATAATCAATTGTTTAATACAAAAATAAAAGTAAAAATATTAATAAACAAGCCTTTTAAGATTTTTACAACTCATAAATTTCACAGTAATATTAAAGTCATAGAGCCTTGAGTTAACTGTAACTTTAAGAGGTTGTCTGTCTCAATTGAATATTTTCAGACTGCTAAAGCCTTATTATGTCTTGATTTCTTGCTTTCTCTCTTCCTCACGTCCCAAAATAGCAGTAAGTTCTTTTGACTTATTCTCCAGAATCTCTCCGAATCTATCTTCTCTCCATCGCTATAACAATCCATTCTCTATATAGTGCAGTAACATTTGAAAAACAAGAATTCAGTAATCAGTTGACCTTTTTAATAGGTTCCCAACATTAAACTGATCTTTAACAAAGAAGCAAAGGCAATTCAATGGGGGAAAGGATTGTCTTTTCAAAAAATAGTTCTGGAACAACTGGACATCCAAATGCAAAAAAAATTAAAAAAAATCTTGACACAGACTTTACACCTTTCACAAAAAGTCAAATCAAAATGGACCATAAACTTATATGTAAAATGTAAAACTGTAGAATTCCTAGAAGAAAACATAGGAAAATATCTAAATGACCTTGAGTTTGGTGATAAATATTTAGGCATAACACCTAAAACATGATCCATGAAAGAAAATTTTGATATGTTGGACCCTATTAAAATAAAATACTTCCTCTGCAAAGACACTTTTAAAAGAAGGAAAAAGACAAACCACTAGCTTGGGTAAAATTCTTGCAAAGCATATGTCTGATGAAGACTGGTGTCCAAAATATAGAAAGAACTCTTAAAACTGAGCAATAAGAAAACAAACAACTGAATTATAAAATAAACACGATATCTGAACAGACATCTTCCCCCCAAACATATACAGTTGGCCTATGATCATATGAAAATATACTCGACATCATATGTCACCAGAGAACTGCAAACTAAAACCACAGTGAGATACCACTACACATCTATTAGAACAGCTGAAATGCAAAACACTGACAACACCCAATGAAGGAAAGCATACAGAGCAACAGGAACTCTCATTTGTTGCTGATAGGAATGCAAAATGGTACAGCTACTTTGGAAAACAATTTGGTAGTTTCTTACAAAACTAAACATAGTCTTAACAAACAATCCAGCGACTTTACTCCTTATTCTTCAGTCAAATTAGCTGAGAATTTATGTCCACACATAAAGCTGCACACTAATGGATATAGCAGCTTTATTTATAATTGCCAAAGCTTGGAAGCAACCAAAATGCCCTTTAACAGGTAAATGGATAAAGAAACCATGACACATCCAGACAAGGAAATACTATGCAACAAGAAGAAATGAGCTACATGCCATGAAAGATATGGAGGAATCTTCAAAGCGTATTGCTAAGAGAAAGAAGGCAGTTTGAAAGGCTACATTAATGTATGATTAATCAATGTATGATAAAAGGCTGAATAGGTAGAACACAGGGAATAAGTATTTTCATGGTGCTGCCGTGGTGGATATGTGGCATTATACATTTGTCAAAACCCATAGGATGTACAAAACAAAGAGTGAACCCTACTGTAAACTATGGAATTTAATTAGTAATTATGTAACAATATTTTCCCATTAGTTGTAACAAATATGCCACAGATGTTAATAGGGCAGACTGTGTGGTTGGCAGGTGAGAAGATGAAGAGTTTTATGGGAATGCTCTGTACTTTCTGTTAGATTTTTCTGTAAATTGAATACTACTCTAACGTCTATTAATTAATAAAATTCTGATGGCTTTTAACTGTTATAGAATAAAATTGAAACTTTGTTCGCTTTTCTTCAACCACCTACATGCTCTGCTTTCTTTGTCCGTCTTCTACCATCTTTCACTTCTAAGCATCCATCTTTATGTTATCCAATTATAACTAATTCTTTACAATTCAGCACTTGTAAAACTGCTGCCTCCTTGGTGATATTCTTATAAATGCCTCTCTTCATTTGGATGCCCTCAAATAGTGCTTTAATTAACACCGCATCTGAAGTTTTTTTTGTTTTTTTTTGTTTTTATTTTCCCCTATGACTCATCAGTAGCTGATACTTTCTTAGTATTTTTATTGTCTTTTGACTACTGTAAATGAACTTCTGTGTGATCAGGCACCTCATCTGTTCTGTTTACAACTTTCACTTTACAATAGTTTCATAGTCCAGAATAATAGCTGGCATGCAGTAATCACAAACTTAATATTTATTGAATAAACTAATAATGATCATTTTATACATGAAAATAAGAAGTTGAAAGTTCGGTGAATTGTTAAAGTTTATACAGCTGGAATGGCATAGGAAGAGAATCTTATTTCCTGCTGTCTCTTAGTAGTGGACATTCTATAATAGGCTATGGTGCAGTGTAGCATTATAAGAAATTTATATCATCATTGCCATGATGTTAGGGAAATCAAAGCAATTTCCATGAAGACAGTCAAAGTTTCTGTCAATTGGGATGTAATAAAAACTTAATTTGCAGTCAACATAATACTCATTCATACATGTCAGGTTAAAATATATGATTTTTTTTCTAAAATGGTAACTTAAAATAATACCTTCTATATTGATTTTTCATTTTCACCTACAACCTTTATGAATCAAAATAAAGTTCCAATCATTATGACTTAAGAGTGCTAGGTTACCACATCTATTGTTATTTGCAATGACAGGCTTTTCACTATAGGCTCCTATGCTACTGTTAGTTTCTGAAATCATCAATTAAAATGTGTCTGAACAGGAGCAATTAATTGAAATGCCCAGAATTTTGTGACCTGAGGATTGAATAATGTAGTGCCATGTATCAACAAATAAATATTTGAAGCTTCTGTGGATAGAAGTATTACACTAGAGGCTATACACTTGAATGAGCAATTTATTTCTTTTTCAGGTGTAAGCACATTTTAGGTCAGGCATTTAATGTTAGAATGAGATCACAAAAGTCGGAAGAAATCACAAAGTATTTAGTGGATTGTTAGGTTTATGGGGTTTAAAATTTTTTGTGTCACTTTTCCTTTTTTTCAGATTAAATGCCCTTATTTGCCCCCCTTTTAATAAGTCTCAAGCTAATAAAAATTTGGGAGGATATTTTAATTTCAAATCAATGTTTTTAACAAAACCAAACTATATATAAACATAAAATATTAACTTAATTGATTTAATCATTTCTAGCAAGGTAATATAGAGGAGTAAAATGATCATGTTATGTATATTATGGTAGAGCTCTATTCCCCCAAATAATTTAAGTTGACTTTATTGAGATAATAAACATTTATTGAAAAAAATGAGTGGCCCATCATACATAGTAGCATAAAATTTAGACACTTTAAAACTTGTTATTGCTTTAAATGACATTTGAGTGTCATTGTCATTTTATTAACATTGCACATCATTCTATACTTCAATTAGGTGACTGCAGATCTTAATGAGATTTTAGTAGTGGCAATATGCACTATAATAAAATTTGTAGGCTCTCATTGTGAAATTAAGATCTGATACTGACACTGAGTTGTAAACTTCCTGAGGCAGTCTAAGTAAATGAGGACTGGTGCCCATGGCTTACTAAAGGCAAAATTTATCTGATGCAGTTTCATGTGCTCTTTTCAGATTCTCTGGTCCTTTCTGCACAATTCTCACATCAGTACTTGAGCCACAGGGCACTTGATGTCCAGGGATCTCCTTTCAGGTTTAGAAGGAGTGATTGATTCTAAATAATTTAACCCATTCTCCTTACTTTGTGTAAAAAGATACTGAAACCTAGCGAGGTCCTGATCAATGTTACACAGCTATGGTGCGGCAGAAATAGGTTAAAAAACAGACTTTTTTGATTCATGCTGCCTGTGTAATTGTGTTGTTGTCCTTCAAATCCAAAGTTAGCAACCTGTAGCCACAGTCTGGAAGTTCACTGGCCAAAGCTCAAATGAATAAAATTTTAAGATGATAAATAAAATTCCATTTTATAGTAGAGGAAAAGAATTGTTTGTGAAGCCAACATCAGTGGCAATTGTATTCCAAAAAAAGAGAAGTTAGATTACGTGGGTGGGAGCGTGGTGGGTGATTTCATGCTTTGTCAAGCTCACAGATAACCTCCATATTACTTTGTTCACATTAAACATTCATTAAATAATTGACATTACATGACCTATCAGTAACAAGTGACACAATTTATCACTACCACTGTTAATTTCCAGGACTTCATTCACCACTAATTTTTTGCTTACCTTAATGGTTATTTTTCCTCAGGCTTTTTTGTTCTCTCCTTAATCTCCTCAATTCCAGACACTGGAGTGTCCAGACCTTAATGCTTGCACTTCTCTACTCTGTCTAACCTCATCTTTTTGATGAAATTTAGTATGAAGTTACTGATTCCACCTCCCATCATGAATCTCTTCCAACCCCCATCTCAGTAAAATGAAATACTATCTAGCCATTTCAACGAAAATCCTTGACATGATATTTGATTTTTCTTTCCGTTATATATTATATCCAATCTATCAACAAATACGTATATCCAGATGCTGACCATCCCAATACTGTTTCTGCAGGTACTATCTTGGTCAAGCCACCAATATCTTTTCCTTCCATTCATAGCTTATCTTCCTGCTTCTGCAATTATCCCCTTATAGGTTATTCTGCACAATACGTATCAGTCATTACACCATTCACCTGCTTAAATCCCTTCATCCATTCATTTATTTTTTCAACAAATATTTATTTCTTCCCCATTTTTTTATCGATTGGTTAATCAAATATTTTCAGGTGGGTGGGCACTCTTTTTAGAGGCTTAGGATATATCACAGGAAAAATCAAGAGTGATGCCTGCCTTCATAAGCTTGCATTCAAGCAAGAATGAAACATAGTAAACAATAAACATAATTTAAAGCATACAATTTATACTCTGTAAATTCTGTGAAGACAAGTATAAGTAGATCAGGGTAAGAGGGACGAAGGATGCTACGTGCTAATGGTGGATAGAGGAGAAGGCAGGCTGTGATACTAAATTGGGTGTTTAAAATAAGCCTCACTGAGAAGATGTGATTTGAGCATAGATTTGGGAAAGATTAAAACTTTGCCAAGTGTACATCTGGAAGAAGTGTGTTCTAGGCAGAGGGAACAGTAGGCACAGAAGACAAAAGGCAGGAGCCTGCCTGGCATGCCATTGTTATTTTTTTCCAGTGATTACTGCCCTCTTCTCTGTTACTTGAGTTCTCTACTCATGATCTTGTCTCAGGTCTTCATTCTTTATTCTGTTCATTCTTCCTTGAGTGCACTCCTCAGGATATTTCTATAATTCATATATAAAACCCTGTTGTATCTTTGCTCAAATGTAACATCAGTGAGGCCTTTCCTGGCCACAGTATTTAAAATTGCAACTTGGTCTTTCTTCCCTGCTTTAATTTTGTCAATATTACTCAGCAAAATTCATTATACTGTATTATTTATTTTATCTGTTGATTGTCTATCATCTTAGGGTTGATCTCCATGAGTGCAGGGAATTCGTCTATTTTGTTTACTGCACTATCTCCAGCATCAATAACAGTGCCAGGCACTACCTCTTTGGGATACTCCCTAATTTAATCTAGTTAAGGGGAATACCAAATCATTGAATAAATTGACATAGAATGAAAGAGTAGATGATTATTCTAGCAGCCCTAAATTCTCCACTAACATGTGCTCATAAAAACAAAATTAGCAGATAAATGACCATGGTTATGTAAGATGCTAGAATTAGAGGAAGTAAGGTGAGGGGTTATACCTGTGCCATTATCTGTGTAAGTCTTCTAAAATTCTAAAATTATTTTAAAATAAAAAGTAAAGCAAATACCTCCGCTTTTCATTGGTCCCTCTCCTCAAAGGAGGCTTGATCTTAATGATGTATTAATAATATTTTCAAAGAAATAAGCAAAATCAAATATACAGCTACTATTAAGTAAATTTGTTTTATCAAAATGGACTATTAAATTAATCAGACATTTCTTCTGCTAGGCCCCGTTGACCAATACAACTTAGCCTTTTGATTCATTGTTTGGAAAATGCACTCCCTCTCCATTATCTGAAAGTTGTGAAGGCTGTAAATCAACAGAAGAACCACCTGTAGAAGTACATTTCCACAGGTATGCTAAATACCTCAATAACTTTGTTCTTTTCACATTTCAGGTCCATAGAGTGAGATCATCTTTAAAACAACTTTTACAACTTCCATGACGTGCCCTCTAGTTATTGCCATGAAGGCCAAATCTTACCATGTTGGTCCTCATATATCTCAGTTAAACTAAAATCGCCTAGTAATCTCAAATTCTAGAATCCATTTTTGCTGGTCTATGAATTCCAAATCTCTATTAAGTGCAACAGCCTTATTAATAATTTAAGAATAGAATAAAATATTGATAAGAAAATTATAATAAAGAAGTCATTGATTTTTTAAATATTTACACCCATGAATGAACCAAAAGATTATAATTAGTTTGTAGAATGCAAGGAAAACATAAATATTTTGTAAGTTTAACAATAAAGCTAAGCAAGCCATGTAATGGAAAGAATACTAATAGGATAACACCTTGATTAAGCAATTATTTTAGATGTCCCCCGCTATGCTTTCTTGCAGTAGTCGAATTTTACTTTTGTAGATGCATGACCTTAATTCCACTTCTTTGGGATACTAATTTATTAACCTAAACTTTGGAATTATCAAAACAACCCGATAAAGTAACTTCTTGGTTGAATTGTTTGTTAGTACATGTGGCGTTATTTCAAATTCATATAAAGGGTACTTCTTACAAAATAGCCTCTACCAAAGATACATTTTGAGCATGTATCTTTGGTAGAAGCTATTTTATAAGAAGATGGAGAGGCTAACAGCTGTAGACTAGGTACAAGAAAGGATTTATTTATTTTATGATTTATAAAATAATCATAAGGTTGGGTGAAGTCTTTGTACCTTTAAATATATAAATATAAATAAAAATAAATATGTAAATAGTAATATTACTAGATTCCTCACATACTGAAGATCAGTTGTAAGGGTAAAATATGACTTCTCAGAAGGGGATTTTAATGTCATCAAAGTATATTAGAAGTTTTGTCAAACATTTTATTAAAAATGTTTCATACTTTACAAAAGTAGCTAATTACGATCACACAACTAAGTTCTGCCTTAGATCCTCTCTTCCTAGGTTTGAAACATTTTTTTTTTCTCCTGACATCCTCGAATTCTGTGGAAGTTTTTAGCTTTATTGGAGTACTAGGCTGCCAGGGTAAACTGAAAATTCAAGCACTTTGGAGTCCTTTGGCTCTGTGGGTTCTGATCTGCCACTCTGGATCTCACAGTTCTGGGACAGCACCTCCCAGAGAGAGTTGATTAACAACTGCTGTGTGATCATGATGTAATAAGGGGGTAAAACTATGGACGGTGATATATTTCGAGCTGATTTTTGTGTATGGGGTGACGAAGGGGCCAAACTTTCTTCTTTTGCATGTAGGCATCCAGTTGTCCCAACATCCTTTACGGAAAAACTAATCTTTCTCCCATTGGATTGTCTTGGCATGCTTGTCAAAAATCAGTTAACCATAAATGTAAGAGTTTATTGTAGGCATTCTGGAAGCCAAATACACCTTGTGGCCTAAAGAATAAGAACTAATTTATCAGGTGTCTTTTTTGTGGGTAAGAACTGTGGTTTCTCTCAGAAGTCAACAACCACTTATGCAGATATACCCTTTACTATCACTTCTTTGGAAAACTGTACTCCATTTCTTTTAGAAAGAACTAGTGGTCACCCAATGCTTGAAGTGTGAGTGGCTACAGGCCTGTTTATGTCTTCTAGAAACCCACCCATCTCAGTTTCAATCGGCTTTACTGAATGTGAAATTCTAGGGTTGTTCTGAAGATAACTTCACATGTTTGGAGAATAATTAGTAGTTATTCTACTACTAATATTAGTAGTTATTCTAAAACAGGTAGAGTGTGGTAGTTATAAATGTAATATGGTGTGGTAGCTAAGTAAGAACGTGAGCAGAAGTACTGCCAATTGTATTTAGATATTAAACATTTCTTCAGAGCAGTGTTAGAATTTGAAAGGTTGAAAAGTTGAAGTAGGGAAATGGCATGATTAAATTTATATTCTACAAAGACACTCAGAATAAAGATATTTAAGAGATTGTAGCAGTGAGAGATGCTGGCAAATAATTTTAGTTATAGTTTGCTATAAGAGAACAAAGAGTGATTTGAGAACTGTAAATCAGTTGAGGAGAAGGCATGTGAGGTAGTTGAAAAGCATAGATATGAGTAAAAAGGAGTATAAAGGGCAGCCGGTTTGCTGTAGGGTCCAAGATTAATGTAATTTAAGTCCCTAGACACACAGTGATAGTCTGGTGTGAAATATTTTAATATTGGTAGTCTGGAACAACACACAACATTGAAATAATTAAGTCAATATAATTATCCCTTTCAAGAGATTTTAATTACTTTGTAGTTGATGCAGATTCGATACTTATCCCAATACTTTACATACTCCTAAGTCTACTGGAGGTTTTTTAAAGATTTGTGATTTTTGTTCTATTTTAAGAAATTACCACTTAAATGAATGAGCTGTCATTTCTCAAGGACTATGTTAAATTCCAATCAAAAGACCTGGACAGTGGAATTAACTGCCAATATGGTGTTTTAAATGATAGCCATAAATATTCTCCTCATGAGCAATGAGTACAGTTACTGGATTTTGTACTCTAAAAATGTAACGACAACTATAAATTTAAAATTTGTCAAATGATTTCCAAGAAAGTAAAGTGAATATTAAAATATTACTCTTACCAATAATTCTAGCTCCTTCTTTGATTATGAACAGAATCAGAAATAAACTAAAATCAATAGTTTCTTTTTAATATAACATTTTAGTAATTATTTAAAATTTTTCTTTAAACGTAAGTTTGCATACCACTGGGTAAAATTGTGAGGTATAACAATTTGCTGTAAGAAATATTTTAGAGACGCCTTTAGTCATCTATGAATTGAACTTTTTGATTTCATGGAAATCATTGTTTAAAAGGGAATTCTAGTATTAGTTTTAACATTTCTGAGTAACTCCTTATCCTCAACAGACAACTATGTATAGACATAGTTACAGATAGACACTGAGAGATAGTTATTGACATAGACATAAATTGTTATCAGGATTAAGTCATACTCAAAGTGTTTCAGAAAAAATTCTAAATATTTCCAAATACTCTAGGTATTTTAACAGAAAAGAATTATAACACAGAAAATTAGGCGTGCTTAGGAAAATATCAGAAGGGCTTGGAGAATAAGGGTCAGAGAAATTTGTCACTGCTTTTCAGGAGGTGAGAAAGCTACAGAAATTGCACAAAGCTGGTTCTAATGATCTTCCCATTCTGCAGCATCAAGGTGAGTGAATCTGATATGAGCTTATAAGTTCGTATGATTATCATATGTCTGCTCACCACTGCAAGAAGAAGTTAATATCTTCTTTTCTGACTTCCAAATCTGATGTGAGTTTCTCTCATTAGCACAATCCAACCTGGAGTCCTGCTGACAAGAAATTCTAAAAAATGCATCTACAAAGCTTTCCCATGCAATGTAGGGGAGAATGCAGATATGGGTGTGAACAATGCTGGTCTGACAATTCACAATAAGGTACAAAGATATAGAAAGATATAGTATGGCTATAGATACAAATATAGAAAAAGGTAAATGACAAAGGTTTACATCTACAGGGAATTTGTTTGAGATATGGGTACAACTAAACATAGAATTTATTTATTCTATCCAACAATAAGGAATATTTGAACTCACAAATATCTATTAAACAAATATTTTTGTTAATCTTAAGAAAATTGCCCAAAGAATGTGCAATTAAGGAACTTAAAATCATATAAAATAATAAATTTTGGGAGGGACTAAGATTTTTTTTTCTATTTACTAAAAGGAAATAATAAACACAACATTTTCAGTAAATAATGAAAATTACTGTAGCATGTTACATATTTTAACTTAGAAATGAGGTTCAGTGTTTTTTATTATTAGCTTGCTATATCTTTTTAGGATTATTTTTGCAAGCCTCTTAATTCTAAAACAATTTTATCCTGATTTAGTAAAATTGAGGTCTCATTTACTTAATATTTTAATACATTTTCTGTTACTGCAGCTTTTAAGACTATCCTTAAGACAGCATTATATCTCATTGAGTTGAGTCATAAAAATTAGTTTTTTCTGCTGTTATTCAACACTTAGGCTCTTTAGAAACTCTTACAGTATAATAAATTTTAGCCAAATAACTTTTTATTGTTTGGATTGATGTTTTAGGATACATTTTCCATTACTACAGTTTTTAAAACTATCCTTAAGACAGCATTATATCTCATTGAGTTGAATCATAAAAATTAGTTTTTTTCTGCTGTTATTCAACATTCAGACTCTTTAAACACTCTTACGGTATAATACATTTTAGCCAAATAACCTTTTATTGTTTGGATTGATGTTTTAGGAGAAGTTCCTAGGAATGGAAAACATGAATATGTTAACGGCTCTTGATATACTTGACACTATTTTAATTTACATTCACTTTATAATTGGAAAGTTGAAGATGCATTTATATTAGTGAACTCATTTACATCATGTAACTTATTTTGTGTTTATAGTTTAATTAATATAACAGATGATATTATGCTTTTTATTATACATATTATATATTGATATCTCATCTACCTATCTATCCATCTATCTTACATTTTCCCCATACCTCTGCTGACATATATTTTATGATTCCTACTGAATCTTAACGTTATCGAGACTAGGATCTCTGTATTGTTCAGTGACTAAACCACAAATCATTAGTAAACATATATTGAATGCATTTCAATAATACAAACATAAAATATGGAAAGCTAAAAATAAAATTCCAATTATTAGGATGGAAAAATATATCAACTCTTTCCTGATTCTCATGTATTTTCTCATTATTCTTTGCATGTGTTATTCTGGCTTTTTAATGGTTCATTTTCAAATATATTTCTTTCTATTTTACTGTATTAGTATTCAGGAAAAAAACTGTAAACCTTACCTTATAGTACTCAAGTCTGGTCAGATAAATAAGCAACTTGGAAAGTTAAACAAGAATATTGCCTTCAATAGATTGGATTTGGGTGCAATAAATTAAAGTCCAGAAAGCTTGTCTGTAGCTCCCCAACAATCAGATTGCAGTGTTTCTAAGAAACTCTTCAAATGTGCTATGCTCAGGTCTATAATAGAAAAAAATTTTTTGAGATATCTATGAGTATTAATGGCTCTACCATTCAGATATGAAGGTTGAAATTCAAAATATGACTACTGTCACCTTGAAAGTTAATCTATATGCCTCTGCCTTCCTCTGCTATCAGAATGCACTACATTTCAAACCTATTTTTCTGATAACCTTATAAACATTAAACTTTTACCACTGGAAATACAGAAATGTTTTCTTAACTATAAAAGTAGCAATCTTTTTCCTTCTTAGTTATTTTCTATTGCTTATTTCTGTTACTTTTCAAAGACAACTTAAAATTTGAACACTTATTAAACAGTCTGATAATCCTAATACATTTATTTTAATAGCCAAATTGCCTTTCAGTCCCATGTAAAACCAAACCTGTGTTCACTTCATTCATTCCACTTCTTCTTACCTGTATATAGGAGTTAAAATGTTAAGATCATCATCTTATGTGGTTACTTGGCATATAATGATATCAATCAGAGCCACAGAGTAGAACATGGAGGCTCTTCTACGTGTATTTTAAGAAAATATCAAAGATATAAATAAACATTTCTGGGGTAGTTATTGAAATCCAAGCAAGGATTTATTGACTCATTTCTTGAATGATGAAAATCCAGAAATTGAAGCAGGCATAATTGAGAACCTAGATATGAAGCATGTAATTTCCAACCTGAAGAAACAGAAGGAAAGCAGAAGAATACAATAATGGTTAGAAGCAAAAAGGTCATAGAAAAATTAAAATACATATTCACATATGCATGACAGCATATTTCAGGAACAGTCTGTGACCACATCTAGTTTTGTATAGCCTCATTCCTCTGTGCACCTTAACTGCTACTACTAAGCTGATTAATGTTCACAGAAAAGTAAACAACATAGGCACGATTTTCTAAATTATAAAAAGAGAAACAATATTTTAAGCATTTTCCTTATGTATTGCACTTTCAAATAGAACAGAATGTCTATTCATCTTAACTCAACCGGAAGATGCTCACTAATAGAGTAGTATATGCCTCCCCTCACTTATTATTCAGAATATTCTATTGGAGTTTAATTTATTTACCACCAGGCTTCTTCTGATTACCCTTATCCAAAAAGCAATTGCTTCATTTTCAGACCTTATTTTTACCTTGCCCGCTGTGAACTACCTTTTAAGCCATAGTGTTATGTTCTATCATTTTTCCCTGGGAAAGTATGAAGCTTAAATTAAATTTCTTAAAAAAGCATATTTTGGCAACCAATCTGTGTAAATCTGAGCAAACACAGGGAGAAAATGAGGAATAGAAGAAAAAAGGGAAAATATGTTTCTTAAAGAGCCAAACACTAGCAATTAATCTTCAAATATTATTATATTGATTTTCTGGGAAAGAAAATCAAAGGGAAAATGTAAGGCAAATCAATCCCTTTCCAATACTTTTTAATTCCATATTTATTAGGCAATTTCTCTGTTTTGTTTACATATTGTAAAATCTTCTAACTTCATATTTGTAATATGGGCAAAATTATGAACATTTAAAAATAGACATTGATGGTCTGGATATTCACATACTTCAATTACTGAGAGAGTAATAGAAATTGAAAAGGAGATTTTAAAAATATTTCATGTGTATAAGAATAGATTTTACCTTTTTTGCTGTTTTCCTTGTCAAGACAAACATTGGGAGAATTTTGAATAACATTGCACAGATAGATTGCTGTTTATTATAACTTCAAAATATAATTGACGCAAAAGTTGTACAAGTCTCACTCAGGTTATATATTTATTTAAAGGTATCTAATCACTAAATTAACTTATTAGAATCATTATAATAACTGGATCCTCACTGGGTGGAGGCTGATACTATTCTGTTTAGTGGATCATTAATTCAACAGATTCTAGATAAATAATATTTTCTCCAGTCTAAAAAGCAAAGCAAATCATGTCCTTTGTGTATAGATAATCAAGAGTTATTTGTCATAAACCTCAGACAAATCTAATATTGAGAAAGTCTATATGCAATCATATTCCAATTATGAACTTCTTTCAAAAGATAAATAATCCTATTATTATTATTATTATTATTTTGAGATGGAGTTTTGCTCTTGTTGTCCAGGCTGGAGTGCAATGGTGCGACCTTGGCTCACTGCAACTTTCACATCCCGGGTTCAAGTGATTCTCCTGCCTCAGCCTCCCAAGTAGCTGGGATTACAGGTATGTGCCACCACGCCCGGCTAATTTTGTATTTTTAGTAGAGATGGGGTTTCTTCATGTTGATCAGGCTGGTCTCGAACTCCCGACCTCAGGTGACCCACCTGCCTCAGCCTCCCAAAGTGCTGGGATTACAGGCCACTGCGCCTGGCAAAATAATCCTATTGTTGCCAGAAGAATATTGGGAACTATGTGTTGGGAGATAATTTTCCATAGATTCTGTGCATCTATGAACAGAGGTATTTAGAGATTATGTTGAGAACTATCTCTTCAAAGATGACTATAGAGCAAACAGCCTTGGAAGATAGAGATAGTGGTTCCTTCTGAGGAAAAGTTCAGAATTGCTTGCTGTCCAAGATAATAAAGATCATGTCTTCCTCTGATGCAAAGTTTAAGCAGATTTGCTAGCACCTCCCTCTAAAATACTGGGATTTCCGAAGTTCCAGCTTCCTCAGCTGTAATGCAAACTCACTGTACATACAACATTCACTTGATCCTGCCTCTGTATCAACTCCATGGGATTTGGGGGGTAAGGAGAACCTAGACACACACAATGCTCAAATTGCTTGCTATGTTGTGAGTAATAAAGTCCTTTTATGTTGGGCAAAGTTAGTTAGATAGAAGGAATGAGTTCAAGAGATCTATTGTATGACATGGCAACTTTATAACAATATATTGTATTCTTAAAAATTGCTAAAAAATTAAATTTTAAGTGTTAGTGTCAAAAATAAGTATATCAGGCAATATATATGGTAATTACCATGATTTAGCCATTCAACAATGTATACATATTTTAAAACAACATGTTCTACATAATAAATATATATAAGTTTTGTCTTTAAAGTTAATTAAAAAATAATTTTAACAATGAAAAACACAAAGTATCTAAGTAACAACATGTGAATAGAACAGTATCTCACATTCACATGTCCATATTAATGTTGAATGTAACTGGCCTAACCGCTCTACTTAAAACATACAGAATGGCAAAATGGATTAGAAAACACAAACCAAATATCTGCTGTCTTCAAGAGATTCACCTCACACATAAGGATTCATATAAACTCAAGGTAAAGAAGTGGATAATGATATTACACACAAATGGAAACCAAAAACGTGAAGGAGTAGCTATTCTTTTATCAAAAGAAAATCTAGAGGAAATGAATAGATTCCTGGAAACATACAACCCTCCTAGATTAAACCATGAGGAAATAGAAGCCCTGAACAGGCCAATAACAAGCAGCAAGATTGAATTAGTAATTTAAAAATTACCAACAAGAAAAGGTGAAGGACCAGATGGATTCACAGCTGAATTCTACCAGACATTCAAAGAAAAATTGGAACAAATCCTACTGAAACTGTTACCAAAAATAGATAAAGAGTAAACATTCTATGAAGCCATTATCACCCTAATACCGAAACCAGAAAAGGACATAAAAACAAAGAAAACTGCTGATCAATTTCCCTGATAAAAAAGATACAAAAATTCTCAACAAAATGCTAGCTGATCAAATCCAACAGCACCTCAAAAAGATATTACATCATCATCAAATTAGTTTCATACCAGGGATGCAGGGATGGTTTAACATATGCAAGTAAGGAAATATCATACATACATGAACAGAATTAGAAACATTTGGTTATCTCAATAGATGCAGGAAAAGCATTTGATAAAATCCATCATCTCTTTATGATAAAAACCCTCAACAAACTGGGCATAGAAGGGACTTACCTAAAGTAACAAAAAACAAGTATGACCAACCCATAGCAAACATCATACTTTATGAGGAAAAGTTAAAAGCATTCCTCCTGAGAACTGGAACAAGTCAAGGATGCCCACTTTTACCACATCTATTCAACATAGTACCAATGTCCTAGAAGCCCGAGCAATCAGGCAAGAGTAAGAAATAAAGGGCATCCAAATTGGATAAAAGGAAGCCAAGCTGTCATTGTTCACTAATGATATAATCATATATTTAGAAAACCCTAAAGACTCATCCAAAAGGCTGTTAGATCTGATAAACAAATTCAGTAAAGTCTCAGGATACAAAATCAATGTACAGAAATTAGTAGCACTGCTATATACCAACAAAGACCAAGCTGAGAATCAAATCAAGAACTTAACCCTTTTTACAACAACTGTACAAATAAAATAATAAAATAAAATACGTAGGAATATGCTTAACTTAGGAAGTAAAAGATCTCTACAAGGAAAACTACAAAACACTGCTGAAAGAAATAATAGATGACATACCCAAATAGAAACACATCTCATGCTCATGGATGGGAAGAATCAATATTGTGATTGATATTGATTCTGTAGATTGCTTTGGGCAATACTGGTCATCATCCTAGCCAAAGCAATCTACAGACTTAATGCAATTCCTATTAAAATACCATCATTTTTTTTCACAGAACTAGAAAAAATAATCCTAAAGTTCATATGGAACAACCAAAAAAAAGTAAAAAAAAAAAAAAAAGCCCAAATCGTCAAAGCAATCCTAAGCAAAAAGAGCAATTCTGGAGGGAAGCATCACATTACCAGACTTTAGATTATACTACGAGGGTATAAATACTAAATACCATGGTACTGGTATAAAAATAGGCACATAGACCAATGGAACAGAATAGGGAACCAAAAAATAAAGCCAAATACAGCCAAGTGATCTCCAACAAAGCATACAAAAACTAAATTGGGGAAAGGACACCCTATTCAATAAATGGTGCTGGGAAAACTGGCAAGCCAACAGTCGAAGAATGAAACTGGATTCCCATCTCTCACCTTATATAAAAAGCAACTAAAGCAACTAAAGATGGATCAAAGACTTAAATCTAAAACTTGAGACCATAAAAATTCTAGAAGATGACATTGGAAAAACTCTTCTGGACATTGGCGTGAGTAAAGAATTCATGACTAAGACCCCAAAAGCAAATGCAACAAAAATAAAAGTAAATAAATGGGACCTAATTAAACTAAAAAGTTTCTGCACGAAAAAAGAAATAATCAGTAGAGTAGTAAATTGACAACTCAGAGTGGGAGAAAATATTTGCAAATTATGCATCTGATAAACAACTAGTATCCAGAATCTACGGGGAACTCAAACAATCAGCTAAAAAACAAAAAGAAAAAAGCAAATAATCCCAACAAAAAGTAGGCAGAGGGCACGGATAGACATTTGTCAAAAGAAGAAGACACACAAAGAGCCAACAACCATGAAAAAAATGCTCAGCATCACCAATCACCAGCAAAATGCAAATTAAAACCACAATGAGATACCACCTTATTCCTGCAAGAATGGCCATAATTAAAAACTCAAAAACAATAGATGCTGGCATGGATGTGGTGAAGAGGGAACACTTTTACACTGCTGGTGGGAAACCATTATAAACAGTATGGAGTTTCCTTGAATAACTAAAATAGATCTACCATTTAATCCAGCAATCCTACTACTGGGCATCTACCCAGAGGAATTATACAAAGAGGACATACGTACACACATGCTTATAGCAGCACAATTTATGACTGCAAAGATATGGAACCAACTTAAGTACCCATCGACCAAGGAGTGAATGAAGAATATGTGCTGTATATACACCATGCAATACTATTCAGTCATAAAAAGGAATGAAATAATGTCTTTTGTAGCAACTTGGATAGAGCTGGTGTCCATTATTCTACAGGAAGTAACTCAGGAATGGCAAACCGAATACTGTATGTTCTCACTTATAAGTAGGAGCTAAGCTATGAGAACACAACGATGTACAGAGTGATATAACAGACTTTGGGGACTCCCGGTGGGAGGAGGATGTGAGTGGGGTGGGGGATAAAAGACTACATGTGGGGTACAGTGTACACTTCTCAAGTGATGGGTGCACTAAAATCTCAGAATTCACTGCTGTAGAACTCATCCAGGTAATCAAAAACCACCTTTACCCCCAAGCCTAATGAAATAAAACATAATTTTGATTAATAAAACAAAAAACACACATATTTCTTACCTGGGAATCTCATGTCTTCCACCAGTATCCAGGAGGCCATGGAAGTCCAACTTGTTGGCACACAAACATGGTAGTCAGGCCCTTTATAATTATTGATAATGAAAAAATTCCAGTTACATTAGTGTGGGAATGAACTTTTGACTTTAAGAGATTATATTTTTGAAGATTTGCACCATGATACTTATTTACATAAGTTTCCTGCCTTCCAGTATGTATGCATATATATTCAGCCTGAGAATCTTTATAGAAGGTGCTCAATCTATAAAAGTTAAAAAAGAAAAAATTCACTTAATGTATCTCCTCGTTTTCTCATAATGTTTTCTTAAACATTCTGGTTCTTATTGTCATCTATATGTATTTTGGTGAGTTTCTAAGGGATAATTTTAACATATATTAATCTTCCATTAAAATTGTAGAATCTGATTAGCACAAGTATTTCTTTTTCTTAGAGCAATTTGAGTCTAGTTCTATATAAGAATGTGTGTGTGTGTGTGTGTGTGTGTGTGTAGACAAGAAAATGACAATAATTTTTTGTTCTCTTTTCTGTAAGAATGAAAAATCACGTTTGAAAATCCTCAAAAAAGCTGATGTGAATTTATTAGTCTCAGCTTTACTATGCCAAAGCCTGTCAACCTGCCTCTGACTTCTGCAGCAGAAGAATGTTAAAAATAAATCCTTTTGTGTTAGCATGTTTCACGTCTATTTCAGAGATACTTTAGTCCTAGAGAGTGTTTTGGAATCCTATCAGGATATGATCACGTAATTTCTAAAGCTAGTGGTAGATGTTTTCAGGGATAAGAGTTTATTCATGTTAGGCCATAGTGAATTTTTGTTTTTAAGATGGGGTCTCGCTCTCTCACCTAGGCTGGAGGGCACTAGTGCGATCATAGCTCACTGCAGCCTCAAACTCCTGGGCTCAAGTGATCTTCTCTCCTCAGCCTCCCTAGTAGCTAAGACTACAGGCTCTCACCACCACACCCAGGTAATATATATAGTAGAGATGGGGTCTTGCTGTGTTGTCCAGGCAGCTCTTGAACTCCTCGATTCAAGAGATCTTTCTACCTAGGCCTCCCGAAGTGCTGAGATTACAGGCAGGTGCCAACAAGCCTGGCCATGACCTCTATAGCAAATTTTAGGTATGGATTTACAGAACTACATATTTTCCTCACATTCACCTCCTTTTTAGTGATGAAATTGCTCTCACTACATAGCATTTTAGATAGATAGCTAGAAGAAATTAATTTGTGTCTATATAACAAAGGGTAATTTAGAAAAATGCAGTATTTTTAAATTAATTGACTTGTAATTCTTGATTGGTACTAGTTTGTTTCTTTCCAAGCTAAATAAATTCAGGTTTATATTAAAATGTTTGTCTAGAACAGACTAAAGCATACTAGCTAATTATGCAAATAAATATTGTTTTTGTCTGTTCCTTATTTTAAAAACTGATAAACTGATAAACAGGTTTTAAAAATCAAATAATAATTTGACTTTGTTATGATGAAAATTAACATTACCATTTTGCTTTGCCAACTTCCCACTATTAACAGTTTCTTATGTATCCGACATTCTAAAAAGATATTAAGCATTTATATGTGCCTTTTTTGTAATAATTGATGTAGCCTGGAACTGAAACACTCACATTTAGATTATGTATGCTTAACTTACCAAATGACCCTCAAAACAGCTTGTGAAGGTCCTTGAAGTATTCTAAAATTGTAGGTGGGTATTACAAGTAGCAGTATATAATACAAACTATTCCAGATTTTGTTTCTCCCTACCTCTTACTATTAACATATAAAGATACATAACGCAAGCTTTGCCTTGCGTTATGTATCCTTATAGAAATACTTGGCAACCATGAACTAATCTATCCTACTTTAAATAATTGATTAGTATGCACTGCATTATTGTTTTGTGTACTGTGCATTAAAGTTCACCCTATTCCAAGTTTACTCCCTTAAATCATTAGCTGCTGTTAATAGTATTATTCACATTACTAATAAAACAGCTTAGTGCGCATTTTATTTTAATGAGAAAAGCAAAATTTCAGCATAGTGATTCTCTAAAACTTTTCTTAATTAAAGTGCTGTATGTTTTTCCAAAAGTAAACAAAATTTCCTATGTGGTATAGCAAGTAATAATGTACATTTTATAGTGTGTATCGTATACCATAGTTACATTTAAAAAAGTCAGTCATCACTTTCTTGTATGTTTCTAAACAAAATTATACGTACCAAACATATTTACTCTGTTTATGCAAATGATCATGTCCAATTTATTGAGCTAGTGTAAATATACTGAAATATATTCTAAAATGCATCACATAAACACATTATTGAGAGTTAAAATAGTTCAAATTAACTAAAGAAACTCAGTGTTTCAAGATGTCTAATTTTATTTGGTTTTGAAAGTAAAAATAGTTTTGCATTGTAATACTCATTGAGCACTTACTGCATGCTTGCAAATCCACATTAATTGCTTTAATAAATTAAATTTATATTTCAAATTAAGTTTTAACGTACCTTCTACAGGTGAAGAAAAATAATAACTTGTTCAGTGTCACACAGCTAAAAGTGACAATGTTGACATAATAATGCATTTTAAAAAAATTTCAAAGTCTGTACTCTGAACAAAATACACTAACCAAAGAAGTTTCTTATTTTGTCATTTTTGAACGATTAACTTAATATTTTACTTTTTGTTTTCATCCAATAAGGTGCTTTAAATGCAACTCTGTTCTCAATATTTGATAATCTTTTATGAATCAATAACAGTCTTCACTAGAATTTTTAGCCTTAATTTAAATGTTAATATTTTTATATGATTCTTCAGATAGTATTAGAACTTGAGGTATGTGGACTAGTAAGCAAGTATTCATTCTCTTCCATATTTTTTAAGTCAAAGAAAACTTAAGCTTTATTTGTGACACACTGGAACTCAGAAAAATATTAATTAAAATTTTCAGAGAAACAACAGGAGAAAAAAAAAGATGCACAGAAAATATCGAGTATTCAGTCTCCCATTCTTGTTACTGGGTCATTGATGAATCTACTGATCAATAATTAGCAGTAGTTTAGTTATGGATATATTTTCAAATACGTGGATATGTCACTAATACCTGGAGAAAATAGCTATTATGAATCAATATGACTGTACCATTATGACTGAAATGCATTTTACCATTTTATTTTATAAGAAGGATTAAAAAATCATCTCATTAAATAGCAAATTAGAAAGTAAATAAATACCAGATAATTGATTGCCTCATAATTGTTAATATCTAATTTTACCATATTACTAGGTATAGGTTTGTCCTAAACATCGACTACTTTTGCAATATAATAGAGATGTCTTCAGTCTGCATTTCAAATTTTCTAAACAAGTCAACTTTAAAAATGATGTACTCTTATTTTCTTATTGGTTTAAGGATACATTCGTATAGATATCATCTATGAACAGCTATGATCGATTAGAAAAGGCTAAGATTATACACACACACATATATATATATAAATGTTGCTGCTGGAAAAACACCTCAGAACTTGTTTACTACTACTTATCCTATTCCATGTCATGTGAGAGTGTCTAGTCTTATACAGAGAGAGTACAGGTCAGAATGAAGATCTCAGAGCTGCCTACTCACATATTTAGGAAGTATCATAGTAAGGTGAGTGGAAAAGTTTCTTTTTTTCTTCCTTTTCTGTTTTTTGGAGTTCAAATTGTTTCTGGGCACAACTGGTAACAATGACCAATATTTTCTTGTAAGCATGAATTTGATACACTTTTTTCTGTTGATTATACCATTCTCCCCTTTGAAGTAAAGTTTTTTTTAACTTATGATCATAGATGATTGACTTAGCCTATGTGTTTACTTCTTTTTGAACTGATATCATTAATATAAAAGTGAGAAAAATGCAATGCCATTTCTATAAAAAAAAATCTACATGCTGAAAACCTCAGCAAAATTCTGCAAGTTCTAGGACACAACAAGTCTTTTGACGAAAAGATTCTTCTATTTGAGACTAACCACGTGTGAAAAAAATAGCAATGCTGGAAAACAATTAGAAGACATGATAGCTGAAGACTATGAAAACTCCCTGACTCAGAATGGCAAAGTCTGGAAATACAAAACGTGGCTCATTAGGAAGAAAAAGTTTAAAGAGGCAAATTTCCATAGAAATAATAGAGTAGGTTTTCACAGTGTCATCCTATAAAAATGTGTCAGGTTTAATTTATTTTACAAATAAATTCTAGCAAAACTTTATAAAACAGTATCAACTCTGTATAAATTATCCCAGAGCATTGAAAAAAGGAAAAATCCTAACACTTTTTCTGCAATATATTATGTTTGAGTTTCTAAATCTGATAAAAAGTATACACACAAAGGAAACTATGGAACAGAATCACTAATGAATATCATTTAAAAAGTATCATATAAAATGTTATCAAATGGGCCAGGCGGGATGGCTCATGCCTGTAGTCCCAGCAATTTGGGGACTGGGTGAGGCAGGTGGATCACTTGAGGTGAGGAGTTTGAGACCAGCCTGGCCAACATGGTGAACTTTGTCTCTACTAAAAATACAAAAATTAGCTGAGCATGGTGGTGTGCGCCTGTAATCCCAGCTACTTTGGAGGGTGAGGCAAGAGAATCGCTTGAACCTAGGAGGTGGAGAAGCATGCCGCTGCACTCCAGCCTGTGCAACAGACAGACCCTGTCTGAAAAAAAAAGTTTTCAAATGTAATATAACACCATTTTAGGAAAATGCGTCATTAGCATGTGAAATTTATTCTAGGATTCAGGGTTTGCTCAAGAACCCCAAATTTATGATAAATATATAAAATATGTAAATAGATCTAAGAAAAGTATTATCTCTGTAGATGTTGAAAACATCTTCAACAAAATCTGAATCCACTCCTGAACAAAACAGTCAGGATATAAGAACTGATTACTGATTTCTTAACATGACTTGTATATATCTATACAGCATCTTATTCAATGTGGAAACAAATGAGGTATTCCCAATGGGATCAGAAACAAGGCAAAGATGACCACTATTGCCACTTCAACTCAAACATTACCACAGATACTGAATTACACTCATAAGAATTAGTAAAACAGTAAAACTACCTCTATTTGCATATGGTGTTATAGTCTACCCTCAAAATCCTTCACAATCAATGATACAATAACTCAAACTATAAAAATATTTAGTAAAGAGGCAGGATAAAAAATTAACCTATGTAACCAATATTTTTAACTTAGAGAATAATAACCAGGAGATGATCCAATGCTTGAAAATAACTCATTTCCAATAGCAACAAGAAAATGAAAACTTAGGAATACACTCAATAAGAAATTTGAGAATACTATCTGAGGAAAAGTTTAATGCATGACTGAAAAACACAAAAATAATTAGAATAAATGTAGTTATTCCCTTTTCTTGCATGACTCACCATTATGAAGTTGTCAGTTCTTTCTAAATTAGATTACAAATTTAACTGATAGGCATTGTTACAGAATT
Organism: Gorilla gorilla gorilla; assembly: GCF_029281585.2. NCBI lineage: Eukaryota > Metazoa > Chordata > Mammalia > Primates > Hominidae > Gorilla > Gorilla gorilla. The sequence continues at coordinate 65,122,253 of NC_073239.2, forward strand.
AGACAAGTGGTTACTAAAGTTCGTAAGGAAGCGAACATGCAGAAATTTCAAGATAAACATTTATGGAAGAAAACTGCAAGTACTATCAGACATTAATACATGCTATAAAACCTCTATAATTAATAGAGTGTTTCTATGGCAAACGAATAGACAAGCAGATCAGTCAAACAGAAAATCCGGAAACAAACCCATGCACATGTGGCGACGTAGCAGATGATAAATCACTGAGGCAAACATGGACCTTGTAATAAATTGAACTTGGACAATTGGGTAGCCATAAAACTAGTTTAATCCTCAGATTTTATTTATCTATAACCAGTGATTTTTAGGGGCAGAGAAAGGACAAAATTAGCTTGGAACAATCCCTGTGCTAGAAAACAAGAAAGTACTAAAAGATGAAATGGGACAGAAGTCAATTTGAGTTTCCACTAGCTACATTTAGGACAAATTCAGCATAGAAATGTACAAGAATATATTAAAGCGCATTGCATTAGAAAATATTTCATTAGTCAATAGTAACAAGCAAAAAACAAAGTGGTGATGGGGGAAGAAGTCTTATCTTCACCAAATTTTGTAAATGGATAAATATAGAAGAATAATACAATTAATGCATAGTCAATTTGTAGACAGCAATGTAAAAAACTGATTAGGCAAATACCCATAAACTGACGCTAGGCCACTGTGTGAATAGTTACTATGAAGCAGATATTCCTGTCCTCTGAGAATGTAACACCACAGATTAACCAACTAACCTTCCCATTAACTGGAAACACTGACATTGTGTCTCCTGATACACATAATGTCAAGGAATGTTTATATCACTTTTGTGATATTCTTTGTAAACATTTAAATTCAGTATGATCATGAATTAATGAAAAGACAATTTTAGATCATTGGGCTTTTTTTTTTTTTTTTGAGACAGAGTCTCGCTGTGTTGTCCAGGCTAGAGTGCAGTGGTGCGAGCTTGGCTCACTGCAACTTCCCCCTCCTGGTTTCAAGCAATTCTCCTGGCTCAGCCTCCTGAGTAGCTGGGAGTACAGGAGCCCACTGCCAAGCCAGGCTAATTTTGTTCTTAATTATTTATCATAGTAGAGACAGGGTTTCACCGTGTTGCCCAGGCTGGTCTCAAACTCCTGAGCTCAGGCAATCTGCCCACCTTGGTCTCCCAAAGTGCTAGGATTACAGGTGTGAGCCACCCTGCCCAGCTGATCGTGGGACATTTTACAAAACAAATGGCGTGAACTCTTAAAAAATATCAATGTCATGAAAGTCTGGATAGTTAAGAGAACTAAAGGCTAAAGAGCTATACAACCAAATGCAGTGTGTAATTCTTGTTGTATTAAAACAAAATAAAAATAGCAACTAACTGTATGGTCTATTAGGGGATTTAAATATGGATTTCATGTCATATAATATTATTCTATCAAAGTTAAATTGCTTGGTGGGAAAAGGAAACTGTGGTTATGAAGGAGATTGTCCTTGATCTTAGAAAGTTCATGATTGAATATTTTGGAGTGAAAACCACCACGTTAGCAATTTGCTTTTGTATATTTACAAAAAAAAAGAAAGAAAACAAACGTGATAAAGTTAACAACTGGTGACTTCTAGTAGCGGGTAGATGACTGTCATTAAAATCTGACTTTTACTACAACTTTTTAATAGATTTAACGCTTTTCAAAGTAAAAAATAGGGCATATGTCAAAAACAACAAAATACAGAATTTCATACATTCGTAAGAGTTATACCTTCATTAATCTATCAATTTTACTACCGAAGCATTATATTGTATGATGATTTTAACATAAGAAAATACACATATTGTGATTTAAAAGTTTCTGAAATCACTTTAAGTCATATTTTTAGAAGCATGTAATAAAAATCAACTCTCACAAACTCTCACAACTCTCGCTACTCTCCTCACAAGGGCTTTTACAGCTTGCTTTTCCCTGTCTCATCGTATGAAGAAGTTATGGCTTCATGCATCATCTCTTTTAATTTTAAGCTACATTTAGTAATATACCCCCTATTTTTCTAGTGATATGAAACAAATTTACTCAATAATATATTAATATTTCAATAGCAGTCTTGATAATATAAGGCTGAAATATGAAGTGACATTTCCAGTCTTCATTCAGAGTAACAGTATTTCTTGGAATAACAGAAAGTAGGAAATGGGCCACAGGAAATGTCTATAAACTTTGAACTATGGCAATTCTTATATTGTCATAAAAGAGTTAAAAGCACAAGGAAAATATTAATGCTTAGATGTGTAGTGAGAAGTCATTACTTATGATTTTAACAACAGAGAGTAAAGGGATTTACTTTGTGTTTTTGGAACAGAAAAACTATTTGCCACCATCCTATTTAATTTCACTAATGCTTATTTTATTTATAATTTAGAGATTGCAATTCTGAAAAAGCTTTATGTGTTCATTTACTTGGGCCATTAATATGAAACTATTTTCTTTTTCTACAAAAGATACATACATATGTTGATCTACCATTTTATTATCTTCTAAAGAATCATACAATTATTTAAAATGTTATCTATTTCAAAAAGATAACTAATTCTGCACATAAACGTTTAGAAAGTACACATTTATGTTATAGAACTTTAATTGAAGTCAATTATGTACTCACTGAATCAAAGGTTGTGTACTAAACTGGTATTTCTCTAGGAATATTTTGATCATAGCTGCATTTTTCTATATTAGGCTTTCAAATTAAACAGTCATAAATAACACTATCCTTACTCTATCCCCGAAGTTATATTTATCTATAGTTTAACTAAATAAAACTCATACAGCATGTGATAAAGCAATATTATTCAAAATGTGGGTCACAGTCAGATGACATCAACTCAGTACCATGAGATTAGCAATTATTTTAATAAATCTGAATAGGATAGGACAGAAGGAGATGGGATGGATTGGGATCGCATAGACCAGAATATGCTAACATGCATCATAGGTAATAGGCATAAATGTTTAGCAACTCTGTGTGTATAAATAAAATGTTCTACTGATTGTTGCATTTTAAAAATTGAAAGCAAGGCCTTTCAAGCTTTCCCAGGGTAAAATAGAAAGACTGCTACTTTCAGGAATTCTACAACATAATAGCAAACTTTAATGCAAAATTTTTCCAAGAACAGAAAGACTCAAGTTACAAATCTGATTAAAATAAAATTGTTTTCCAGTTTCATTAAATTTTCTCATATTGTGTGGGAAATACATAGTTATAAAATACAAAAAGTGGCCAGGTGTGTTTTAGACCTGTAATCCCAGCACTTTGGGAGGCCAAGGCAGGTGGATCATTTGAAGTCAGGAGTTCAAGACCAGGCTGACCAACATGGTGAAACCCTGTCTCTACTAAAAATACAAAAAAGCCAGGTGTGGTGGTGCATGCCTATAGTCCCAGCTACTCAGAAGGCTGAGACAGGGGAATCGCTTGAACCCAGGAGGCAGAGGTTCCAGTGAGCCAAGATCGCACCACTGCATTCCAGCCTGTGTGACAGAGTGAGACTCCATCTCAAAAAATAAAAAATAAAATACAGAAAAGAATTTGAAAGTCTGATCATGAGTCAGATTGAAGATATTATGTTATACTCAAAAGATATTTGCATTTCTTTTACTAAGGACTCTGTCTGCAGTTTTAAATATTTTTCTATTGGGTTGTTAATATTTGTCTTAGTGAACCATAAAAATTATATATCTGTCTATCATAATTTGCAAATATATATCCTATCTGTCTATTGTGTTTTGATTTGGTTTATTCAGACATTTTCAAAGTACATGTAATGAGGTTTATCATGTCAATTCTTTCTGGATTTGTATTTTTCTTATAAAGGCATTTTCTGCAGCCATATTGTGTATTTCACTTTCCCATCATGTCTACAAATCCTCTTACATCTCCCATTAGGTACCTATGTTCTGTCTTTTTCTTAACATACCAGTATGATGCCACTAGAAATCCTATTTAATTATGCCAGATTCATATGATATTTTAATAATTCATAAGGCTAGTCTCCACATAATACTACTTTTACTTCTTATTTGATTGTTTTGATTTTTTCATAATTAAAATAAGTTTTAGAAGTCTAACATGAGAAGTGCAAATATTACAAATAACTGTAAAGTCTAATAAATGATTACTAAATAAAACCACTTGAGTAATCAAACCCAGATCAAAGGAGAAAACATTGCCAACTGATATGATTAGGCTTTGTGTCCCTACCCAAATTTCGTCTTGAATTGTAATCCCCAGGAGTCAAGGGAGGGACCTGGTGGGAGGTGATTGAATCACGGGATTGGTTTCCTCCATGCTTTTATCATGATAGTGAGTGGGCTCTCAGGACATCTGAACAGTTTAAAAGTGTAACACGTCTCCCACTCCCTGCCACCGTGTATAGAGGTATTTGTTTCTCCTTCACCTTCCGCCACGATTGTAAGTTTTTTGAGGCCTCCCCAGCTATGCAGAACTGTGAGTCAATTAAACTGCTTTTCTTTATAAATTACCCAGCCTCAAGAAGTTATTTATAGCAGTGTTTAAACAGACTAATACACCAGCATACCTTGTTATTATCAGCACACAGGTGAAACAAATATTCTATTAATCTATATTGTAATTTACTTTTATCTGCATGAGAACTTTATAAAACTAGAACTGTTTAGTACAAGTTGGGCCTCTCCTGCTGAATATGTCTGTGATGTGCACATAAGCTGTTGTTTTCTTGTATGATTTTGCTAATTTTCATTGCTTTCAAATATTATATTATATGAATGTACCAAATGTGAATTAGCCTATGGATTGTTTCAGTATGAAGTTCATGAATAATAGTACTGTGGACATTTTTGTATTTCCTTTTAAGTTTTTTACTCATATATTCTGCTTCTTCTTATGTCCATCTGAAAATCTGTGTTTTTCAAGAATTTGTCTTTTTTCAAACATTTTTGACATTTACACAACATCTGTATTTTCACATAAAATATTCATTGGTTGGAGCTCTTCTATTCGCTATCTTCGTGCATTCTCTGGGCAAAGTAATTTAGTTTCTTCTCACCTGAGAATGACTCCCAAATGCCTTCTCTAGCCTGGAACTGTTCTATGTTTTCCAAACTCATATGCCTATCTACTTATCTTCTACTTGGATGTATAATAAGCATCTTACACTTAACAGCTGTGAATCCAAACTGATCTTTCTCTAATTTTTTTTTCTCAATGAGACTTCATCTCAGAAAATGGTAACTATTTAGGCCAAAAATTTTGAGGTTATCTATTTTTCTTTTCTCATACCTCTCAGGAATTTCTGAGGGCTTTATTTTCAGAGAACAGCCAATACTTAATTTCTTCCATTTCAGCCATTCTGCCACAAGTCAAAATCACTTTTTGCTGCAATTACTGCAATAGACTTTGCTGGTCTCCGTTTCATCTCCCCATCCCCTGCTTTTTTCTGTCCTTTTTCTTCTTCTCTCCTTCACTCTCTCCTTTCCCTTCTTCCTTTTCCTTCCTCTCCCTTGCCTTCTTTTCTTTTTTGTCTCTATTTCTATTTTTAACTAAACTCAGATCATGTGTGTCAGCCTCTCTACCCATAAGCCTTCAATGACTTCCCATAGAATCATTTTAAAGCCAAAATCCTTAAATCTACGTACAGCTACATGATTTTCATCCTTTCCTTTTATTACTTTGCCCTCATCTTTTCTGACCATTTTGACCTCTTTACTATCCCTAAAAAGACAGAACATGGTCCTGTTGTGTCCAGAGTTGGTTCCTTCTGGTGAGTTCTTGGTCTCGCTGACTTAAAGAATGAAGCCGCAGACCTTCACGGTGAGTGTTACAGCTCTTAAAGGTGGCACGGACCCAAACAGTGAGCAGCAGCAAGATTTATTGTGAAGAGTGAAAGAACAAAGCTTCCACAGCTTGAAAGGGGACCGGAGCGGGTTGCCACTGCTGGCTGGGGTAGCCAGCTTTTATTCCCTTATTTGTCTCTGCCCACGTCCTGCTGATTGGTCCATTTTACAGAGTGCTGATTGGTCCATTTTACAGAGTGCTGATTGGTCCATTTTACAGAGTGCTGATTGGTGAGTTTACAATCCTTTAGCTAGACACAGAGTGCTGATTGGTGCGTTTTTACAGAGTGCTAATTGCTGCATTTACAATCCTTTAGCTAGACCCAGAAAAATTCTCCAAGTCCCCTCTCGACCGAGGAAGTGCAGCTGGCTTAACCTCTTGCTGTGTTGGAAACTTTTCACTTGTTTTTCCCTGTGCTTGAAATGCTTTTTCTTTACTTATCCCTGGAGCTCCCTCTTTACTATTTTAAGTATTGATACAAATATTTCTTCATGAGTTTTCCTCTCTTATATAAAATCATAATTCTAACTCATGCACACTATATTTTGGTCTCTGATTTATTTTACTAATTATGTTCTAACATATTATATAATTTTTGTATAATGTGTGTATGTATGTATTCACTTATATTCATTTATTCATTTTTAACTTATTTACTTATTTTTCTTTAACTGTCTCACGAATGAGATTGTATTTGTCAAGAAGGAAGGATTTAGTTTATATTTTCAAAATCTAGAACAGCACCTAGCTCAAAATAGGCACTCAGATATATGTGGCAAATTAATGTTTGGGATTAATAAAGTACTAGAAGTATCTGTGGTGGAAGGCATTTATTCTCAATTCTCTATATTATAAAATTAGAAATATCTTTGTTTTATCTTAACTTGTATTAGTCAATTCTCACATTGCTATAAAGAACTACCTGAGATTTGGTAATTTTTGAAGAAAAGAGTTTTAATTGACTCACAGTTCTGCAGACTATACATGCAGCCTGGTTGGGAAACTTACAGTCATAGTGGAAGGGCGAAGGAGAAGCAAACCCCTGCTTCACATGGCTGAGTGGGAGGGAAAGCTAAGGGGGAAGGACTACACACTTTTAAAATAACCAGACTGGTGTATAAGAAATATACATACTACAAAAACTCAGGAGCCTTCTAGTTCAGTGAAATATCTAGAGGTCTAATGGAATGGGGCATATAAAGATACTCCTTCTAAGGTGATATGGCTTGGCTCTGTGCCCCCACCCAAATCTCATCTAGAGTTGTAATCCTTACATGTCAAGGGAGGGACCTGGTGGGAGGTGATTGGCTCATGGGGGTGGTTTCTCCCATGCTGTATTCATGACAGCGAATGAGATCTCATGATATCTGATGGTTTAAAAGTGTTTGGCAGATCCCCCCACGTCCTGCTGTCATGTAGGACTTGCCTTGTTTCCCCTTCACCTTCCACCATGATTGTAAGTGTCTTGAGGCTTTCCTGGCCATGCAGAACTGTGAGTCAATTAAACCTCTTTTCTTATAAATTACCAAGTCTCAGGTATTCTTTTAGCTGTGTGAAAATGGATTAATACAGAAAATTGGTGCCAGGAGTGGGGCACTGCTATAAAGATGCCTAAAAATATGGAAGTGACTTTGAAATTGGGTAACCAGCACAGGTTGAAACAGATTGGAGGGCTCAGAAGAAGATAAGAAGATGAAGGAAATTTTGAAACTTCCTAGAAACTTGTTGAATGGTTGTGACTGAAATACTGATAGTGATATGGACAATGAAATCCTGGGTGAGGTGGTCTCAGCTGGAGAGGAGGAAGTTATTGGGAACTGGAGCAAAGACCACTCTTGCTGTGCTTTAGTAATGAGATTGGTGGCACTTTGCCCCTACCCCAGAGATTTGTGGAACTTCGAAGTTGAGAGAGATGATTTAGGGTATCTATCAGAAGAAATTTCTAGCAGCAAGGCATTCAAGATGTGACCTGGCTGATTTTGAAATTGCTCAGTCGTATGCATTTACAAAGAGATTATCTGAAGTTGGAATTTATATTTAAAAAGGAAAGCAAAGAATAAAAGTTTGGAAAATTTGCAGCCTGACCATGTGGTAGGAAGGAAAAAAAAATCCCATTTCTGGGAAGAAATTCAAGCCAGCTGCAGAAATTTGCTTAAGTAACAAGGAGCCAAAGGTTAATTACCAGGACAATAGGGGAAATGTCTCCAGGACATTTCAGAGATCTTCAAGGCAACCCCTCCCATAACAGGGCCAGAGGCCTAGAGGCCTAGGAGGGAAAAATGGTTTCATGGGCCAGGGCCTGGGCTCTGTTTCTCTGTGCAGCCTTGGGACATGACACCCTGCATTCCAGCCACCCCAGCTCCAGCTATGGCTAAAAGGGCCCAAGGTATAGCTAGGCTGTGGCTTTAGAAGGTGTAAGCCCCAAGCCTCGGTGGCTTCCACATGGTGTTGGGCCTGCGGATGTGCAGAAGCCAAGAGTTGAGGTTTGGGAACCTCTGCTCAGATTTCAGAAGATGTATGAAAATGCCTGGATGTCTAGGCAGAAGTGTGTTGCAGGGGCAGAGCCCTCATAGAGAAGCTCTACTAGGTCAGTGCAGAGGGGAAATTTGGGGTTGGAGCCCCCACACAGAGTCCCCACTGGGGCACTCCCTAGTGCAGCTGTGAGAAGAGGGCCTGCATACTCCAGATCCCAGATGGTAGATCCACCAACAGCTTGCACCATGCACCTGGAAAAGCCACAGGAACTTAATGTTAGCCTGTAAAAGCAACTGCAGGAGCTGTATCCAGCAGAGCCACAGGAGTGGAGCTGCCTAAGGCCTTGGGAGCCCACCCCTTGTATCAGTGTGGCCTGGATGTGAGACATGAAGTCACATCAGATTATTTTGGAGCTGTAATATTTAATGACTACCCTGCTGGGTTTCAGACTTGTATAAGGCCTGTAGCCCCTTTGTTTTGGCCAATTTCTCCCATTTGGAATGGAAACATTTACCCAATGCCTGTAACCCCATTGTATCTTGAAAGTAACCAATGTGTGTGTGTGTGTGTGTGTGTGTCTGTTTATTTTAAAGGCTCATAGGTTGAAGGGACTTGCCTTGTGTCAGATGAGACTTTGGACTTGCACTTCTGAGTTAATTCTGGAATGAGTTAAGACTCTGAGGGAGTGCTGGGAAGGCATTATGCGTTTTGAAAGGTGAAAAGGACATGAGATTTGGGAGGGGCTGTGGGTAGAATGATATAGTTTGGCTCTGTGTCCCCACTGAAATTTCATCTAGAATTGTAATCCCCATGTGTCAAGGGAGGGACCTGGTGGGAGGTGATTTGATCATGGTGGTGGTTTCCCCATGCTATTCTCATGAAAGTGAGTGAGTTATCAGGAAATCTGAAGGTTTAAAAGTGTTTGGCAGACCTAACCTCCTGTCACCAGCTAAGACGTTCCTTGCTTCCCCTTTGCCTTCCACCATGATTGTAAGTTTACTAAGGCCTTCCCAGCTATGCGAAACTGTGAGTCAATTAAACATCTTTTCTTATAAATTACACAGTCTCAGGTATTCTTTATAGCAGTGTGAAAAGGGACTAATACATAAGGTGAAGGATAGCTGTTGCATCTGGCTGTTCCTACGACCAAATAGAGACATGATGCTTTTGGAGGCAACATATTTGTCATTTCATTGTGTGACACAGACCCATTTACCATGTGACTCAAAAAATGGCTGTTTTTTGAGTGGATCTCAGAACAAGAGAAGGCTATGCAATAGGTCCAGTCTACTGTACAAGCTGCTATGCCACTTGGGCTACACGTTCCAGGAGATCCAATGATGGTTGAAGTTGTGCCATTCTCCACAGACAACTATTCTTTTGAGACTAAGCTCTTGGCAGCTCTAATTGCAATTATGGTACTGAGCCATAGTAGATACTGAATGTTTAATCGTGGATCATCAAGTTACCAAGCAGCCTGAGCTGTCCATCATGAATTGGGTGTTATCTGACACATCAAGTTGTTTTTGTGAGCTAGAACATTTGATTTATAATTCTTATAATTATTATAAATGACTATAAATAAAAAATTAGAGCATATGAAAATAATGTTTTATTAATAATATTATCTGTAAAAAATACAGACTGAATGCCAAGTATGACTCACAATGGTTTCTCATTGTTTTTAATGATCTTAAAACTGAAAATAAAGCAGTACCAATTAATCCATTTTTTAAGCAAAATTAAAACAAAACAACAACCAGCAGTCACTTAAATTAAGTAACTTGCCCAAGCCATGTAGCTAGTAGATACTAAAATCTTGCTCAGCTAAACCTACAGGATTGCAATAACAAGTTTCCAGATTCCATTCCCAGTACATTTATTTTACTTTATTTATTTTACTTTTTTGCTTTTGGTGAGAAAAGGAGGAAGGAAGAGATAGAATGAAAAAATAATAATGGAGAATAAAATTCCACAGCTTGCTTTACAGGAAGTTGACATAATATTTGGATTCCTAAACCTATCATTGTAAATGGCTAACCTCAGACTAATAAAGTGCACATGTTGATATAGTTGATAATAATTTTAATATCAGTTTATCTTGAATTTAGATAGTAGATACTTTCATATTTTTTACTTGTAATATTTACACAGCATATACAGATATATACAAATTTTATGCTAGGCAAATTTAATACCGAAATAAAAATGACAAAATTTTAGGATTCAATGAATTTAGAAGAATGAGAATGTAATCTTGTGTAACAAAGTGTTACAGTATTCACCTTTTTTACATTTGAATAAATTCAATTTTTTTCAACTTAGATAGTTATCAAAACATTGTAGACTTTGTTTCATTAAAGAATAAACTTATCTTCTGGGACAGAATTTCCCAAGCAAGTCTTCTGACTGTATATGTGAGTATTGCTTGGGATCATTTTCTCTTTATGCCTATTTACATGTCTCATTAATTTCACGAAGAAGCTTTCTAAATTTACTTAAGAAAAAAAACCAAATTTACCAAAATACATTCACATAAATTGAGTTCATTTAACATTGAACTGTTTTGGCTATTTACTGAAAAAAGATGCTGTTACAGTTGATATAAGTTTCTTTTAATTAGAGAAGCTGGGCTGACATTGAATGTCTTATTGAAAATAAATAAAACATGATAAATTGTCAAATTTTCTTTTAGATTTGTTACAATGTTTTACTTATGTGGATCCAAAAGTGCCCAATAAGAAATAGTTATTTTATCTTCCCTGAATTGCAATTTTTGAAAAAAGCATATATTGATTCCTTATTACGTATATGGCAAGGAAGTAGAGATGAGAGGGAGGATACGGAGTATTTAAATTAAAATCGGTCTGATTATTGCAGGAAATACCCCAGGTAATTCACATTTTAGCATGACATTTCTTGAAAATTTTATTATTTCAATAAAAATTAAATCACTTTACTATTCTAAAAATAAATATTTGGATAATTTATGTGAGAAATGTTGGTATAAAGGATGTCAGATTTAAATGAAGATAAAATAGGTGAAAATAAAATACTAAGAAAATATATTCAGTGAATTTTATTTTATTACATGTGATCTTTACAATAGAGCATCCTTTCATTATGCAAGTTTATATAACATAAGACATATATATATATATACATCTATATTTCCTAGTTGATTGAACATAAACAGAACAACTAAAGCATTTAGAAAATAATAGTTGTGAATATATTGTTAAATAAAATGAAAGCAAATTCATGATGAGATTAAATAAAGAAAACTAATATTACTTTTCCTAATAACAATGTGTCATATCATCAAAACCTTAGCAGAGCCCGGATGGTTTTCTGTTGCTTCATTGCTAATTGAAAACCAAAGTAAGTGTTACAAAATCAAATGGTTATTAACAGATTAACAAAATCTGTCAAAGCAGAATATTCTGTTTAAAACTTGTTATGATAAATTTATTTTTTTATCCTGGAAAATGTTTGGATATTATGAATAATATTGGTCTAACAATATTCATGATGCTATATTTTTATTTATTAAGCATTTCTATTATAAAATGATTGATATCTATTAAGGAAAATATAAATATATAGAACAAATATGATAGACTGTACATGAAGAATAATGAGAAAAAGAAGAAAAAAGCAATTACTTTTTTTCATGTTCTTATAGTCAGTGTAGAATTTAGAAAAAACATTGACTCTAGTGAAGAAATATAAAATAATTTTCTTCACAGGGTAAAAGAGGCTCTGTGGAAAAATATGGCCATTCTTCTATGAGGAAGGAAATTTAGTGTTAACTTCACACTTTGGGGCTTTTTTTGTATTCTGAAACAGCATGTTTATCAAGAAAAAAATATGTGATATGTTCAAAAGAATATTTGGATCGCTAACCTAATTTGAAAAATACTTTTTTTGTATCTTAGCTGTTGTCTTTAGAGAAAGTGTTTTTGTATTATCATGTGGGTTTGTGTCTATACACAAATACATATTAGAGAAAATAACTGAAAATAAAAACAATGATAATTTCGCTAAAAAGCAATCCTTTAGGCTGGGAAAAAAAAATCTGCTCTTTGGGACTAATTTTTCATTAAGAGCTTTCAGCACACTTCCTTTTCATGCTGGTTTTTTAGAAAAAAAAATTTACTTCAGGAGATCTGCCAGTTAAAGAAAATGGTGTCAATTATTTATTATAAAGTTATTTAGCAACTAGGACTGAAATAGTGAAAGCGATGTATGTTAAGGTATTATATTAACATTTATTTATGAGAAGGCAACATTCAAATGTTACAGTAGGTAGCCAGTCAGACATAAACAGGGTAGGAGAGGTCATCTCATCCAAACCAGATATGTCAGGTGACCATCAGGTGATCGTCAGGCAGTTGTTAACTGTCTCTCTAGAATAATAATTGGTCACAGCTTGCTCCAGGGAAAGGTGCAAGTCCAAGTCCACGAAAAAAACCTAAAGCGGGTGACCAGCAGCTTCCCAGTAAGATCTCAGGAGTCTGGCAAGTGGGCTCACACATGCGCACTAAAAGGCAAAATGACAGCTTAACTGGTATATGACATTTGGCTGGTAAGGGAAGAGCGCCTCAAGTGAGCATGCCTACAACTCCAGTAAGCACACTGCGCATGCCCATCTTCCAAGTACCAGCGGGCGCTGCGCATGCGGACAGCGGATCGCAAGGGGAAAAGACCCCGGAAGTATGCAAATGTATAAAACCTCAGGTTAAAAGGTCAAAACCAGTACTTGTCCTTCAAGTCGCCCGCTTGGCCCTCTTCCAGGTGTAGTTTCCTTTCTTTTATTCATGCTGTAAAGCTTTTTAAATGAACTTTCACTCCTGCTCTAAAACTTGCCCCTATCTCTTCTTCTGCCTTACGCCCCTCAGTCGAATTCTTTCTTTTGAGGAGGCAAGAATTGAGGTTGCCACAGACCCGTACAGACTCACTGCCGGTAACACAAGCAGCCTAGAGGGAATGAGTCCCTTTTATTTACAGATTCTCCAGTAACGTTTTGGATGTAGTTTAGGAGCTCTTATCTTCAGGTACTTTTCAAATCTTATTTCAGTTGCTGGTATAAAAAATAAAGTACCTTACAAATATTTTCCTGGCTTCTTCTAAGGGACTACCAAATAGGAAATGTTTGAATATTGCTTATCCTGATGATTAAATTGCTTTCATAACATTGAAATAAACGCATTTAGTTATTTAAAAAGATAAATTTTATTTTAGAATTTTTTTTTTCAAAAACCTGAAGCTCAAAAGGAAGACTCTTATTCTATCATTCTATTTCTTGGTTTGCAACTATTTAAGTACAAGGAACTTGAGTCTAAATTCTTGTTTCAGTATGTATTAAAAAACTAGGTAACAGTTTCTTCTCTGAAATCTGCAATGACAAGGCACAATTAGCATATTTGCAAAAACGACAAAATAACTCTGTCTTTAAACCATGGAGATAATCCCTAGTTGATATAAATACGTTGTTGCATTTTCAGAATTACCACCTTTGCATACACAGTTTTCTCATTCTGAAGCTAACAGGGGCTAAAACCAAATCAATTGCATAGTGATGTAAATAACTGTGATAATTAATTGCATAGAACATAAAAAATGAAATACACCATGAATGTCTTTCCTTTTACATTTTATAGATACAGTCCAAAAGTTCTGTTTATAATTCTTTACTGTTTTACCTATCGCCTCATCTTTTTAGAATAGTGGCAAGACTTACTTGGTAGTAAATAGATATTTTCCTAATAAGAAGAACTATTTGGACTCCTTATTGTCTCCTATTAGTCCCTGTGTAAACTTAAAATTCAGACATAATTAAATTATTTCCTATGCACCTCAGAGAAAATTCCACATGTTCCAAAGGAGCCATTATATACTTAGAACTTAAATAGGAATTAATGAAAATATTTGTGCCAACAGCTAACACCAGTCTGGCTCACAAACTTTGGCATGAAAATGAAAATCCTGTAGTTTACTATCCACACCATTGTACATAATCTGATGAGCTTGCAATGTAAATATGCAATTTCTCAGTAAAAATGCAATGATAATGATGGGCCACAAGAAAGTCAGGGAGAATTCCGGAGGCTCTCTGTCTCTTTCTTCTCTACGATTTCCTCTCAGTGGCTGTTGTTATCCAAACCATGTGTACTGGTTCTTCAAGCCAATCAGACTACAAATCTTCTATTTTGGATATTTAGGCACTTCATGCAGTGCAGACTGGGAACTGCTGTTTGAATATTTGTTGTCATATCCCCCACACTATTCCCATCCCCATGTAAATGCAAATGTTTAAAAATTGGTAGTATTTTTATTTATGTTTTTTTTTTTGAGACATTCAGGTCAGCACTCAGAAAAATACGATGAAGGCAGTATATGTTTTCTGACTCCTAATCACTACCCTTGATACTTTTCCTGCTCAATCTTCAGCTCGTCCTTCTAATTTCAGAGGCCTTTCATGCTTGCTGGGCTCAGCTGCCCTAATAATATAATAATAAACTTACTGTTATAGACATTGTATGATTTCCTCTTAAGCGATCTTGCATTTTAAAACAGCGCTATGAAAACAGGGCAATGCTTTATCAAAGGAAATAACTTGCTAGTGGTGAAATGATAAATGTGATTGGAAGGTATTTGGTTGGGTCAGTCACACCTTGATTAGTGACCCACATTCTGCTTGCTCTTAATGCTATATGAAACTCTCATGGCTTCATTTATTTATTTTTTTCTGAATATTCAAGTACAGATTTAGAAATGATATAACCCAGAGTATTTTAACATTTGCACATCAAAAGTAACCAAGTGACAAAACATAAATGAGGAACTATGTCTGCCTTTTTTGTATCCTTTTTGCAAAGATACTTTGACAGAATTTTTAAAGAATCACACAATGAAAAAGTACCCATTAGTGTAGCAGAAGTATGCAGGTTAGCTTTGTTAGATTGCCATGCCGTAATCTTTTGTGAGATATCAGAAATCTTAGTCGAACAGGAAAGGATGAAGCATAGAATTGCTATACATTTGAAATAGTCATATTTTGATGGCCTGTTTTAGATATACTATTTTCCCACTCTTTTATCTGTCCCAGATTACCTTATGAATTTTCTTCTGGAGATATTCCTTTATGCTAGTGAGAAAGCTGTCACCAAATTTTCAGTTAATGAGGGTTGATATAGCCAAATTCCTTGCTGCTAGGATTTTACATGCCCGCCCTCTGCATTAGCATGAGCTTTTATTTTATTTTAAAACACACTTTTTTTAGCGTGAGCGTAATAATAGTCAAAGTCTTTAAATTTAGGTATAGGTCATATCAAATCCTTAAAAATCATTTTATAGAAACACAAATTCATTCTTAATAACGTGTTCTCTTTTTTCCTTTTCTTTTTCCTTTTATTCTTTTTCTGTTTCCATGATGCCAGGATGTTAGTTAACTGATGCCTACTGAATTAAATTGAGGATCAGCTATTACATGATTATCATCTAATTCCTTCTTTTTAAATTGTATCCATTAATGAAACCCTGTTTGCAGATAAAAACATATAAATGTACTCAATGTATCAACTGGATAAAAGTGAGTCTAATTTTATTGAATAAAGTTCAAATTTGATATTTATTTACTAAGAGGACAGTAAAGCACTATGAAGCAGTTAGACTAGCATGAAATTTGCTATGGTGATTTCAGATGAAAGAGCAATATTGTCTGCCTCATTATCTAATTCATTGCTACATTTCTTTTTGTTGTTGTCACAAAATAGGGAGGTAATCTTTATACAAATAAGTGCTTATAATTAGAGATTTTTAGGTATGGTATTTGGTCAATACTCTTCTAATAAACTGATCTGAAGTTTCTAAAATGAACACTAGGATATTTTTATTTTTTAGATGAATTACAAAACATTATCTTAATGTGTGTTAAATTTATAGGGAACCAGTGATTGGGTTTAATTAACGATTTCTTAAACATTGAATACAAAATACCTATATGTTTCATAATATCTTAGATGTTCAAATATGTTTTTAAAATAATTTTAGCTATTTTTTGACAGAAACTCAAAATCTGTAAAGATTACAGTAAAGTTTTTCCAGTCACAGCTGAATTTAAATTTTAATGCACTACTATCTTATATCTACATTTTTAAAGAGGTAACAGTAACCTTGCATTTTCAAATTGATTTCAGAATGCTTTAAAAAAATCTCTAATATATCAGGATTATACAACGATCATAAATTAGAGATATAATTTATGAAATATTTGCAAAAGCAATGTCAATCCAGCGAATAAACATAAGCACAAAAATGAAAATCCTAGAATTCACTAACCACATTGTTGTGCATTATCTGTTGTCTACAATTTAAATATTTTGTCCCAGTAAAAAATGACTATATGGCATTATTCAACATTTAAAAAATAATACTGGCATATTTTCATTGGCAGTACTTGTCAGAGAGGCATATTTTGATACTAGAAAGTCTTATAACAGCTTTAATACGAGCCACAAACTACATCATTGCTTTTCATGCCATTGTTTCCTGTGCCATCACCGTATACTTACACTGCCTAATATAGTAGCCACAGGATACATGTGGCTATTGAACATTTGAATGTGGCTAGTCTGAAGTAAGAGTTGCTACAAGTGTAAAATATACCGTTTTTATAACAGAATGAGAAAAGAATGTAAACCATTCATTTTTGTATTGATTACATTTTAAATATTCTCAATATTTTGGGTTAAACTATATTATTACATTTTATTATGTCTGTTTGTTTCTATGTTGTTATTGGGAGTACTTACATTTTTGAAGTCCTATGCAACTATTATTCTCATAAAAGGGAAATTGCTGTGGAAAATAATTTGAATTCCAATTCCTTATCTTCAAGTGTGAGGCATGTTATCTTAACTTGCATATTGTTCTAAATATTGTTCAAAACAGTTAAACTTTCATTAAAAATACTGTGATTTGGGCCGGGCGTGGAGTCTCATGCCTGTAATCCTAGCACTTTGGGAGGCCAAGGCAGGCTGATTACCTGAGGTCAAGAGTTCAAGACCAGCCTGGCCAACATGGTGAAACGCCGTCTCTACTAAAAATACAAAAAACTTAGCCGGGTGCAGTGGTGCACACCTGTAATCCCAGCTACTCAGGAGGCTGAGGCAGGAGAATTGCTTGAACCCAGGAGGCAGAGGTTGCAGTGAGCCAAGATCATGCCACTGCACTCCAGCCTGGGCTACAGAGAAAGACTGTGTCTCAAAAAACAAAAACAAAAACAAAAACAAAAACAAAACAAACAAAAAAAACCTGTGATTTGTTGCATCCTTTTCAGCCTAATCAAAGTTCCATTTATTTTTGTTACTATCAATATATTACTTCAGTTTTTAGAATTTTCATTAAGATGTATCTTGGCATGGATTTCTCCTGGTTTACCTTGCTTGGGATTTGCTCACCTTTTTGAATCTATAGGTTTGTCTTTTATCCAATTTAAGAAAATTTCAGCAACTGTTTCTTTTAGCACTTTTTTCAGCCCTGACCTCTTTCTCCTCTCCTTTTGAATGTCAGTAACTTGAATGTTAGATCTTTATCAGAGTCCTTGAGTCATTCTTGTTCAGTCTGTTTTCTCTCTTATTCAGATTTGGTGATACCTATTGTTCTGTCTTCAAAGTCATGATTCTTTCTTTCTTTTTAATGTTATGTAACTTTTTTTTTTTTTTGAGATGAAGGCTGGAGTGCAATGGTACAATCTCCACTCACTGCAACCTCCATCTCCCAGGTTCAAGCGATTCTCCTGCCTCAGCCTCCCGAGTATCTGGGACTATAGGTGCATAGTTTATGGCTATCAGACAACCACCTACTTAGATACCAGGCACTTCTGTTTCAGGGACTGGTGCTTCAAATACACACGTGTGCGACCCTCAACCCTGCCACTTTTCTCCCAGAGGATGGGGAACCAATCGAGCCTGACTGCCAACAAATTATAGTCCAGACTTACGCCACCTTAGAGGATCTCTTAGAAGTGCCCTTAGTTAATCCTGACCTTAACCTATACACAGATGAAAGTTCATTTGTGGAGAATGGGATGCAAAGGGCAAGTTATGCCACAGTAACAGTACTTGAAAGTAAGCCTCTTCCCCCAGGGACCAGCGCCCAGTTAGCAGAACTAGTGGCACTTACCCGAGCCTTAGAACTGGGAAAGGGAAAAAGAATAAATGTGTATACAGATAGCAAGTATGCTTATTTAATCCTACATGCCCATGCTGCAATATGGAAAGAAAGGGAGTTCCTAACCTCTGGGGAACCCCATTAAATACCACAAGGAAATTATGGAGTTATTGCATGCAGTGCAAAAACCCAAGGAGGCGGCAGTCTTACACTGCCAAAGCCATCAGAAAGGTGAAGGAGAAAAGGCAGAAGGAAACTGTTGGGCAGATGCTGAGGCAAAAATTGCTGCCAGGAGGAATTTCCCATTAGAAATACCTATGGAAGGACCCTTGGTATTGAACAACCCCTTCCAAGAGATTAAGCCCCAGTATTGCCCGACTGAAACAGAATGGGGAATTTCACAGAAAAAATTTCATAGTTTTCTCCCCTCGGGGTGGTTAATGACAGAAGAAGGAAAGGTACTTATACCTGAGGCCAGCCAGTGGAAAATACTTAAAACCCTCCATTATACTTTTCATATGGGTATTGAAAACACTCATCAAATGGCCAAATCCTTACTTACAGGGCCACATTTCCTCTGGATCATCCGACAGGTAATCAAAGCCTGTGAGGTGTGTCAAAGGAATAATCTCTTGGTCCTTCATAAGCCCCTTTGGGGGAACAAAGAATAGGTCACTATCCTGGAGAGGACAGGCAGTTAGACTTCACCCATATGCCTAAGTCAAAGGGATTTCAATACTTGTTGGTCTGTGTTGATACCTTTACAAATTGGATCGAAGCTTTCCCCTGCAAGACTGAGAATGCTCAGGAAGTGATTAAATGTGACCCTAATTCATGAAATAATTCCTAGATTTGGGCTTCCGCAAAGCTTACAGAGTGGCAATGATCTGGCTTTTAAAGCCATGATAACTCACGGAATTTCCAGGGTGCTAGGGATGCAACATCACCTCACTGAGCCTGGAGGCCACATTTCTCAGGGAAGATCGGGAAGGCAAATGAAACACTCAAGAGGCACTTAAGGAAACGAACACAAGAAACTCATCTCCCATGGCCTACTCTTTTGCCTATGGCCTTATTGAGAATCCGAAATTCTCCTCACAAAATGGGGCTCAGTCCATATGAAATGCTGTATGGATGACCTTTTCTCACAAATGACCTCCCACTTGATCAGGAAACGGCCAACTTGGTCAAAGATATAACTTTTTTGGCAAAATATCAACAAAACCTTAAAAACCTACCTGAAGGATGTGACAGAGAAAAGGGAACAGAGTTGTTTCAACCAGGAGATCTAGTGTTGGTCAAATCTCTCCCCTCTATCTCCCCATCTATTGACTCTGTGGGAAGGACCATACTCAGTAATCCTCTCTACCCCCACTGCAGTTAAGGTGGCAGGAATGGAATCTTGGATTCACCACAGCGGAGTTACATTTTGGACACCCCCTGAGGAACCTATGGGACCATCAGCTCAGGAGTCCCAAGATCAGCCAGACCAGCCTCGATACACCTGCGAACAGTTGGAAGACTTGCATCTCCTATGTGGGAAGGAAACATCCCAGACTAAAAAGGCTCCTACCAATGATCCTGAAGAAAAACCCCTTCCTCCTTAAAAAAGATAAGTGAAAACCACATAATCTTTAACACCTCTCCTTACCCCTTTAATGGAATCGTTTTACTATTTCATTGTATTATTAAGCAGCATACTAACCATACTCTTTGTGATAGGGCTATAAACTGTAGCTCCTGCTGGGTCGAATATCCTAATCACATCAACCTTCTTTCTATCTTCCTTCCTTCTGACAGCAATTTACTCCTACCTTTAACTCAGCCTGGATAAAATGATCTCGTGTTCCAGAGCACCTCTTTACCTTCCTATTTACTCTTTGCCTATCTATCCCTCCTGCTTCCTTGGATACGTCATACAATCACCTATCCCCTTCCACTAGCTCCTAATTACCTCTACAAGACTCTCAACTTAACCCACTCTCTGTTAAACCAGTCCAATCCTTCCCTGGCAAATGACCGTTGGCTTTGTATCTCTCTATCAACCTCGGCTTACGCTGCCACTCCCATTCCCACAAAAAATTGGGTCTTTACCAACTTAACCTACCACCCTCATTATGAAGGGAAAGCCCCTTTCTGACTTCTAAATATGCAATCATTAGCCGACTTCCCCATCTCTGACAGGACCAAGAATACCCTAACAGGACCAGGACGTGCAATCCAACTTTCACGTTCTTACATTTCCAACCTCACCTATTACACAAGCAATGAAAAGCCCATACATGGTCCTGTAACTACGAATATCATCTTAACTTTCCCAGCCCCTTTATGCATTCAATGCAACCTGTTATCAGGGCTGCTTCTGGGGCACCTACTACCGCATCAGTGTAATTATACCCTACAACTTCAAGCCCCAACTGATCATAGTAACTTCCGAGTCACACAAGTAGCTCCATTCAGACGGCTTCTCAGGGCCCCTCAAAATCATTACCTCCTCCCTGCTTAACAAACAGTCCAAGTTTTGTAATGGCAAACATACTCCCTGCATGACCATTCACCCCTGTATTCCCTGCGTGAACCCCCACCACTAGTGAATGCCTTCTCATCCCTATTTCAATCACTCTCTCGAATGGTTCCTAGTAGATACAAAATGATTTTTTCTCCAGTGGGAAAATAGAACACAGGGAGCCACTCAGTTTGCTTCCAACACCCCTTTCCAGCCACTCACTGGAGCTACCTTGTCAAGTACTCTAGAAGTATGGGAAAATGAAAATAACAAACTCTTACACCAAACTCTGGAGTTGGGCAACATGGCTTCTCCCCTTTCTAGGTCCCGTGGCAGCCATCTTGCTATTACTCACCTTCAGGCCCTATATTTTTAACCTCCTTGTTAAATTTGTTTCCTCTAGATTCGAGGCCGTCAAGCTACAGATGGTCTTACAAATAGAACACCAAATGCGCTCAACTAACAACTTCTACCGTGGTCCCCCGGACTGACCCACTGGCCCTTTCACTGGCCTAAAGAGTTCCCCTCTGGAGGACACTACAACTGCAGGGCCCCTTCTTCACCCCATCCAGTGGAAGTAGCTAGAGTGGTAATTGCCCAGTTACTAACAGCACTTGGGGTGTCCTGTTTAGAGGGGGGATTGAGAGGTGAAGCCAGCTGGACTTCCTGGGTCAAGTGGGAACTTGGAGAACTTTTCTGTCTAGCTAAATGTTTGTAAATGCACCAATCAGCACTCTGTAAAATGGATCAATCAGTGCTCTGTAAAATGGACCAATCAGCAGGACATGGGTGGGGCCAAATAAGGGAATAAAAGCTGGCCATCCCAGCCAGCAGCGCAACCCACTCGGGTCCCTTTCCACGCTGTGGAAGCTTTGTTCTTTTGCTTTTCACGATAAATCTTGCAGCTGCTCACTCTTTGGGTCCGCACTACCTTTATGAGCTGTCACACTCACTGCAAAGGTCTGCAGCTTCACTCCTGAAGTCAGTGAGACCACGAACCCACCAGAAGGAACAAACAACTGTGGATGCGCCACCTTTAAGAGCTGTAACACTCACTGGGAAGGTCTGCGGCTTCACTCCTGAAGTCAACCAAGACCACAAACCCACCGGAAGGAATAAACTCCGGACACATAAGAACATCTGAAGGACAAACTCCACACACACCATCTTTAAGAACTGTAACACTCACTGCGAGGGTCTGCAGCTTCATTCTTGAAGTCAGCGAGACCAAGAACTCACTGGAAGGAACCAATTCCAGACACATAATCACATATAAAGTAACAGTTTTCAGTTTTGTATTACTATTGTATGCTGTTTTAAATTTTGTTTCAGTGTATGTGTCCTTATATTTAAGTCTCTGGAAGGCCATATAAAATTTTTGTATCTTCCCAATAGCAAAGACTTGGAACCAAACCAAATGTCCATCACTGATAGACTGGATTAAGAAAATGTGGCACATATACACCATGGAATACTATGCAGCCATAAAAAAGGATGAGTTCATGTCCTTTGCAGGGACATGGATGAAGCTGGAAACCATCATTCTCAGCAAACTATCACAAGGACAGAAAACCAAACACCACATATTCTCACTCATAGGTGGAAATTGAACAACAAGAACACATGGACACAGGGCGAGGAACATCACACACCAGGGCCTGTCAGGGGGTTGGGGGCTGGGGGAGGGATAGCATTAGGAAAAATACCTAATGTAAATGACGAGTTGATGGGTGCACCAAGCCAACATAGCACATGTATACCTATGTAAGAAACCTGCATGTTGTGCACATGTACCCTAGAACTTAAAGTATAATAAAAAAAATTTGTGTCTTCCATGGCATCTAGTAACATGCTTTTGTGAGCATAGAATTTTAAGTAGTTGGTAATTTTAACTAACTAAGAATAATCTCAATCACCTTCTTCAGATGAATGATCACAAATTGGGGGAAATGATCGACTCACCCACATGGAGGACACTTGGACTCCATTTTTCCTTGAACAGCCAGAGTAGTCCCAGAAAAAGTTAGTGAACTTTGTAGGAAGCAATGCTGCATATGAAAAGGGAACACATGCCGGGTGTGGTGGTTCATGCCTGTAATCCCAGCTCTTTGGGAGGCCGAGTTGGGCGGATCATCTGAAGTCAGGAGTTGGAGACCAGCCTGGCCAACATGGCAAAACCCTGTCTGTACTAAAAACACACACACACACACACACACACAAAATTAGCCAGGTGTGGTGGCACACGCCTGTAATCCCAGCTACTCAGGAGGCTAGGAGGGAGAACCTAGGAGATGGAGGTTGCAGTGAGCCGAGATCACACCACTGCACTCCAGCCTGGGTGACAAGCGAGACTCTGTCTGGGGAAAAAAAAAAAAAAAAAAGAAGAAGAAGAAAAAGGAAACACAAACTTTGGAGTTGGAAAATAATTGTCTTTGATTCCCAACTATGCATCTTCCTAAAATTTGAACGTGGGTAATTTATTTGCTACTCTCAACCTATGTTTTACCAATTATTAAATAAAAGCCTGCTCATTGCTTTAGACTTATTCTACCCAAAATATCTTATTCCAAGGCCATACACTGAATCTGTTCATTGCAAAAAGCTACTCTGCATAGGATTGATCCCAGCCTCCAAGATAGATACTCCATGGGAATACACAACTTGTTCTTAACTTACCAGTGCAGTCTCAGTTCCTTTAGCACATTGTTGAATATGTGCCATAAGACGATTCAGTCAAAATGATCTCCAATATTTTACAGAATAAATCTTTTTTTTTAGATCATATGAAGTGTGCGTATGGTACCTATTGGAGCTATCTTGAGCCCATATAAAGAGTAAGCTTTAGAATGATGGTGACTCACAGAGAAAGGTAAGAATCATCAGAAAATGAAAATCGTAAGTCTCATCAAAACTTAATTGATGTTTGCCCTCAGTAACTCTAGATTTTTCAGCTAATTGTTGTGGAAGCCCCTCATCATCTCTCCTGATTCACTTTTGGGATTTATTGCTTCCATTCCCAGCTATATGTTTTTTGCATGTTATTAAGCATCTTAAATCCCCACAATCTCCTGAGAAATAAGAGAAAAAATAAATCTAAAGAGGCAGTCATCAAAATTAATTTTATTTAGAAGAAACATGACCAAAAAAAGATTATCTGTAAATATATTTTTCTAAGATATCCTAATATGATTACTAAACATAAGAAACTAGTTCTCTCTTCTTTGGGGTAGACAGAAGCAATGCACTCAAATAAAACTTTCAGTTCAATTATCTTTTCAGGTAGACAGATACACTTAAGGGAACATTTGAACAGTATCATGTCAATTTACAAATGGCTTAATTTCTAAAAATGGACTATTTTATACACATAGCATTTATTTTCCTTATTGCAATGCAAAAAATATGCATTACGTGTCATTGCTTACAAAGCATAGATACACTTTGTACTTTGCTGTACTAATGACTGATAAAAAATAAAATGGCAGCATTGCACTGCTAACAGCAGTAATTGGAGTGCATCCCCTCCTAGATCCTTGATATAGTTGTCTGTTGAGAGATGGCAGATTAGTATCAATAGCTCCTCATTTTTCTTTTTTATAAAGATATCAAGAACCATTTATTTTTTTAAATCACCTCATTTAGTTTAATTTATTGGCCCTTCATACTCCCATTTCTTTCTGAGATCAGTTCTGAGCTTGCACAGCCTATTTTATGTTACCATCAGAAACTTTACGCTGAGCAAAAAAATGAATGTCAAAGATTTAGCCTAAGGCTATCTTGAATCATTTCCCAGAGATAGTTATTCTTTCTGGAACTCTATTCTTATTTTCTTAAATAACTTGCAGTACAAAAAGATGTCAGTTTAAGAACAGAGATTCCTGTATCTATGTGCCATGTAAGATTTTACTCCCTAAAATATGGAAGATTGCTTATTTATAGAGGTTTCTTATTCTGTTACTTTAATTGAGAATCCTGAACCTTTTATATGAGTCAATTATGAAAAATTATACAAATATTTGCATAAATAAAGTTAACATTTGAATAAACAAGGATAAATCTGTTTAGTGATCTAAAAGTCTTTAAAAGCATAAACGTTTGAATTATAAATGGAATCAAATAATTAGGAGAGAGAATAATGCTGAAAGAAGAAGTTTCAGTAGGAAAAACTGTAAGAATGCTCAATTGCATTTCATTTAACACATTTTGAAAAAGGACCATAGATTTTGGCCACAGGTGAGAGCAATCAACAAACAATAATAATATATTTTAGTGTATACTTTTCATTATAATCAACACTATAATCAATAGCATTAGTATCAAAACACTGGAATGTTTAGTTGTGCACTAATTAAGATGATATAGCCTGGTAGGAAAGAACACTGGATCTGGAACTAGAGTGTTTACATATGGATTCCAATTCTTTCACTTATGACCATGTAATATTGGGCAGGTGATAAAATCTCCTAGGGTCTTATTTTCTCCACCAGAAAATTGGAAGTAATCAATTGTGGCTACCTGTTAGATTTTTATGAGAAAAGAATTAACATAAGTAAATCATGTAGCACAATGCCTGGCTTATAGTCAGTACCCCATAAATGTTCATTGCTATTATTTTTATTTTGTTGTGATTTTATTTTGGTTATATTATTTTTTGGGTGAAGAGAACTGTGTAACTTCAAGTCTTACTATCCAGAAACTCTCAGGGTGAGTCTAAGATTTTATTCTACTTACAAGATGATTTGATGGCCTGTTAATGTTTCATGAATCGTGGCAAAAGACGAGACTCCTGTGTCAGAGACAAACTTTTTAACAGCAAAAGCAGTGTCCAGAGCTTGATGTTCGTGTGCTTTGATTCTCCATGACCCCCATGTCCCATTGGTAGGCAACACAAAGGGCCTCTATAGATGTCTGTACACTCAGTCGGTTTCATTACAGTAATGGAGACATGAACTTGGGGTTTCACTTATTTTATGGTGCGTAGAGGCAAGCCTATTCTCTATCCAAGGTAATGTGTTACTTATCTCTCAAGTTCATTCACTACAAAAAGAACCATGAAAAAAGGTCTTAGTTAAAAGCTGTCAGGGTCTTAAATTATTAGCATACTCATCAATGGCATACAGGAACAGTCAGGGTCTGGTAGATTTCTTCTCCTGATAGAAACTTCAAAAAAATGGGCCTGGCGCAGTGGCTCACACCTGTAATCCCAGCACTTTGGGAGGCCCAGGTGGGTCGATCACCTGAGGTCAGGAGTTCAAGACCAGCCTGGCCAACATGGTGAAACTCCATCTGTACTAAAAATACAAAAAAATTAGTTGGTCATGGTGGCAGGTGCCTGTAATCCCAGCTACTCAGGAGGCTGAGGCAAGAGAATCGCTTGAACCTGGAAGGCTGAGGTTACAGTGAGCCGAGATTGTGCCACTGCACTCCAGCCTGGGCAACAAGAGTGAAACTTCATCTCAAAAAAAAAAAAAGTAAAAATAAAATAAATAAAATTGTGTTTTGTCTTCAGCATGTTTGGGACTGTGATGTCCATAGGGTCAATCTTCTCCACATGAAGACATGATTGTATTTTTTTAATATTGCCTTGGATCTACATGTCGATGTCCCAGTTCTGTAATAGCAACCATTCTTCTTGGTATTGAATTCACTTTTTTGTATTTCATTTTTTCCTGTTAATTTTTAATCACATTTAATTTTCTTTAAGTTGTACCTTCTTATCATGTAAGAGTGCATGGGAATTTGTGTATTCTTGGTTTCTCTTTTACTAATTTTTTCATGTTTGTTTCTTCTGGTTATAGCTAAATGTGTTAAATCGTAGTGTAGAATATGAGACATTCTTAAGTTTGATTCTACTACGATTATGAATTTTCGTATATTTATTCATACTTTAGGGATGATTTTTTCCATTTGTATACTGTTAGTTAGCTACTTAGGTCACCCTAGGTAACATAAACGTTGGAATTACTACTTTCTTGGACAACTTCTCTCTGCTCCCATAAGCCAATCTTAATTTATCTTTCAGGATGTATCTGAAGTCTCTCTTCAGCCAGGAGGCTTTTCCTATTGAAGCACTCTGGGGCACATTGATTTCTCCTATGTTTTAACTTCAAACATGGCATCATCTGAAACCTATATTTTGGTTTGTAATTATGATGTGCTTTATAATGTCCTTTATGGTTTCTGCAAATATAAGTTTTTATTCTTGACTAAGGTTTTACACAGCTTGAAGTCAAGGATGGTGTCATATGTGTTATGTGCCTAACACACTGTACCATGTTAGGCATTCATAGTACCTAACATGCTGAAAACACACACATTTTTTTGATTTAGATTATATCATGTTAATGAAGTGTATTGATAAATAACAAACTAAAAAGCTAGTAAATGTGACCTTCAAGGAAATTGGGAGTTAGTGGTACCTATCTCAACACAGTTGAAAATTTTTGCATAATTTTTGACTTTCCCTAAACTTAAGTATAGATAGTAGTTAGTAATTAAGTTTTAGGGGAGTCAAAAGTCAAAATATGTGTTAATCAAATGTTTTATGTTAGCGGTAAGTAAGGCTTCTAGTCAGAAGTAGAAGCCTTACTGCTAACGTAAAACAGTTGATTAACACACATTTTGTATGTTATATGTATTATATACTCTATGCTTACAATGAACTAAGCTAGAGGAAAAACTCTTATTAAGAAAATGATAAGAAAGAGAAAATACATTTACAGTCTGCACTGTTTTGTGTTTATCAGTACCATAAGTTTACATCATCCGTTTACACGATGAACCATCTGTCTGAAAAGGCATGCAATCGCAGCTACAGACCTCAATCTGCAGTACATATCAAGCAATTCAACTTTTTCTAGTAATGCCATGATTTTTCTCTGCTTGGGATCACTTTCAGCATCACTACTGGCACTTCGTAGGGGTCCAATGGTGTTATTCAAGGGTTGCAGTGTTACACTAAACACGATGAAAAATACAAGAGAAGCACAGAGAGATCACTTTTACTGCAATATGCATTTTACTGAATAGACAAACTGCTCAGTGCACAATTGGACATGATTAATATCTCATAGCATTTTAAGCAGATACTCCCAACACGTGAGTTCACTGCAATAGCAATAGGAGTACAGAATGTATTACAGTTAATTGTATGCAGTTTTGATTTAATACTGCATCTTTATGCTTGGTTGTATTTCCCTTAACTGTGAATGGTGCCATGTAAAGTCTGGAAGTGTTTATGTGCCTAAGATTTGATAGATTTTAATGTTTTGTAATAGATTTGTGCATATTTTATGGTAGTAAATGATAAAACACAGTAGTATTTACACATTTATGCATTCATGGCATAATTGTTTTCTTGATTTTTTTGATATTTCTAGATTGTGGGTTTGTCTGCAAGGTTTTTTTCAAATTGGCACAAATTTCCAAAAAGTTTTCTGAAATATTTATTGAAAAAAAATCCACATATCATTGGAGCCACACCAATCAAACCTGTGTTGTTCAAGGGTCAACTGTATTCTCTAAAGTCTCAATTCATGAACTCAATGCTTTCATTTGCAGTAGTTTATCTACTTTGTAAAATATATCTTTTTGAGGAAATAAACATGTATACTTAAATTCATCTCACCAATATGGCGCACCTGCAAGTATAATCGTTATTTTCTTTATTTTCTGCCCTGATGTTTATTTTGTTATCCAGAAGTTTCTTGGACCTGTGATCATTTTCACAGTAAAGTAATGTGATCATTTATGGGTTTTCAGGTATCCATTTTGTTAATCTAACTGAAATCTTTAAAAACATTTAGAAAGCTGCTTTCTACATATTTACAGTCAGATCACCTTGAAAAAGTCAACTTTGATAATATTTTAGCCTTGAAGCCAATCTATTATTGATTAGTTATAGAAAGCAAAAATCAGTTGTGATATGCACATGGTAGTCAGTAATTCTGTACTGTGTTTCTCTGATATTTTCTTTTGAATTCTCTTTCATTTTTTATATTATTGGAATTGCTCTGGAAATGTTTATACATATTTTAAATAATGGCAATAGGACACTATGACACTAAAGAATATTATAATCAAAGAGTAGAAAGATATTTCCTATTTATTGTATTAATATTCATCTGAAATAGTAAAAGTCTTCATACTAAGAAATTCACTCCTATCCTGAAGCTTATCATAGTCCAGTCAACAGGATACTTACTCTTTGACTACAAGTCTTTTAAAGGTTTCAGCCAAAAATCAATACTTGACTATCAGAAGTAAAATAACTATATTTTATTTGCCCCTTGTTATACTAAAGTTTTCTTTTACATTTCAGTAGATAATTTTAGTGTTTGCTATTACAGTAATTGCTTGACAAATTTTATACTGACATGAATAAATAGCAGGAGCTTAGTACTTTGTTGTTTTAGTTTTTATTAGAACATGAAGTTACCTTTTATGGTCACCTCCGACCAGAGTAGCTATATTTCCATGGAATATCAGGAAAGTGACAAAATCAACAAAATTTGTACTAACAGCTATGTCTCAGATTCAATGACGGGGCTCTAATGTTTAGTTGCGCATTTTAGAAATAAACATGGCCATGTGTTGTAATCCCTACCTGTAAACATGTATAGTGGTTGTAAAGCTGGGAATATTATCTTGTCCAGAAGCAATTGGTATCTGGATACAGAAGGTGGATCTTTACTAAACTTGGAAAAGCAGTTCAAGTGACCAAATAAAAAAAATAAATAAATAAACCTGCCAAGTAATTTCTTAAGGGCTTGTTTTTATTTTATTTTTTCTATTTTGGGTACCCGAACAGAAATTTTGTACATACTTTATGTTAAAATTAAAATAATTTCATTTCTGGAGATGACTTAAACTTCT
Organism: Gorilla gorilla gorilla; assembly: GCF_029281585.2. Classification (NCBI taxonomy): domain Eukaryota; kingdom Metazoa; phylum Chordata; class Mammalia; order Primates; family Hominidae; genus Gorilla; species Gorilla gorilla. Next base: position 65,152,131 of record NC_073239.2, read on the forward strand.
TTATAAACGATGTCCATAATAATTACAACTTGAAAAATAGTGTATAAAACTAGTAGAATTCTTGTGTTTGTTTGTTTCTTTTGATTTTCCTTATATGGATATCTTGGAAACTAAATAAGGCAGTGATCTTTGTTCTCATATTGTAATGTGTAAATATTTCAGAATCTGGATATTTAGATAGCATCTAATAATAGATCAGAATAAATTATCTCACCTTAGCTATATTTATAATTGAAAGAAAAGTGGTAAATTTGTTAATTGCTTTATAAGTGAGGTTTAAAGTCTTTGCTCCTAGAATTAACCATCAACAACCAAAATGGTAGATTGAAGATTTATTTTGACCTGAAAGATCTGAATATTTGGCTAATTTTTATTTAAATTACAAATGTAGATTAACCAGTATGATATGATCTGTTCTGCTTTTTGTCCTGAGAACATACCCACCTCTGTTAATTACCCAAACTTTGAAAGCACTCATCACTTGAGTCCAACAATTCATATTGTTAAAAGTTCTGGGAAACGGCCAACTGCTCCACAAAGCTTTCATTACTCATAAACTATTTACCTTTCTCTTCTCTAAAAGTTAGTACTCAATTATATAATGGCTTTTGTTATTTACCAATTATTACACCTAGTGGAACTGATTTCAGCCAAATAGTAGCATAGTAAATGCTTCCTAATTTTTCTGTATTCCCCACTTTAATAAACATGCTAGCAAACAAATATCTGCAGAATAATTGATACTTCCTTTATGAAAAAGATTCGACTAGCACCTTTAAACAATAATTTTGTTTTTAGGATTTTTGTTTACTATTGTTTTAAAAATATGAGATATGGAATTATTATAATAATTGAGATAGTATAGCTGGAGAGAAGGAAAAAATATATAAAATGTACATTGTTGGTGAAAGCCTATGCAGGGAACAGAGAAATTTAATGATTAAGTAGAATATCATTGTAATTATATAATGTTTAAAGAAAATAGTGACTTTGAAAAAAGTTGAATAAAAATATTATTGTAATAATTGAAAATTGAGCAGAGAGCGTTTAATTTTGTACAAAAGCCCCTGATAGTGCCACATTTTTCCCAAGGTGTTTACCTATATCCAAGTGCCCTGTTTTTGTTTTTCTTTGGCGTGTTGGCAGGCTAAACTTTCTAGCTTCCCTTGAAGATAGAAGGATGTTGTAACTAATTTAAGCCAAGCATTGTGAATGGAAATGAAGTACATTATTTTCAGGATACAGCACTGTGTGCTAATGGGCTGCCCACTCCTTCCTGAAACTACAAACTTGGAGGTCATGTGTTGAGATGGCAAGAACAAGATGGAGGCAGCTTGGATCCTAGAGAAACAAGATTGAGGAGAATGTGCCCCTTTCCTCCTACCAGCCCATGTTTAATTGGGCATAAATGAGTAATAGATTTCTTTTGTGAAAAGTCAATGAGCATTGAAGATTTGTCTGTGATGCAACTGGTAATTATCTTTTGTCTTTAGGCTTGCAAAAATAAAACTTCCATGATGATTCCTGTTAAGTAAAATTTCCCAACACTTAAAACAGTAATACAAAGACATGTCAACATTCATGTTCATATTTTTGCTAAATAATTATCTTTTCAAATAGTTATTTAAAAATACAATTAATTTGGTTAACCTGAAACTAAATTTCATTAACTTAAAAGAAACATAACTGTTTTCCATTTGACTACCTACATCACTATTTATAAAATTACATCTTTATTTGTAAAGGAGAAAGAAAAATGAAGTAGTTTCTAATATTTCATTTTAAATTCTCTTTTCCAAAATCCTTTAAATACTGGATTCTGTAATAGTACAAACACACAAAAAAATGCAATCCTTTTACCAGTTCTACCGGGAAAGGGCTAACCTAAAAGAGCTAACAAAGATTTAGCCAAAAACTATAATATAGATTATGTATCTAGAAATATGTATCTTTTATATATTGTGGATAATATTATATATTTTAGTCCAGCACATACTACATATATTAATGAATACGCTGAAGAAGAATTTATGCTTTCTTCCTGAAGTTGCTTTTGTCAAGTCATCAAACTTCCTCCTAATTGCCATAAGACACTGACAGTGTTTACTGTATTTCCCTTTCTTTCACACAGCTAGCTGGAAAGTCTTCCTTTCTCTCTGTTTTGGAGAAAACTCTACTCTTTCTTCAAAAACTATTTCAAATGTCAGCTCCTCTGTAAAGCCTCCTTGATATGTACATCCTTGGTAGTGGCTCTTCCTTTATTCAGCATTAACTTAACAAACAGGTCATTAAGCACTAACCGTGTACTTGATTGGATATGAAGGACACAACAATGAATAAAATTGCATAGAGCCCTTCCTCTCATTGACTAGCATGGAGGGATATAGGAGATACATAAACAACTAAATAGCTATTTCAGGTGGTAATAAATATTATGAAGAAAGAGGAATCAGAGTAGAATATGGAGCATGCCAGGTAGAAAGGAACATTTTTTATAGAAGGAGAATAAGTAAAGGTTAACTCACAGATGAATTTGATCACAGATCTAAAGGAAGTAAGGTTAACAGTCATGTGTATATTTCAGAAAAAGAAATATGGATGGAGACCACATGAAAATTGAAGGCAAGAGGATGTATGGTATCTTCAAGAATACCAAAGAAATCGTTAAGTTTTTAATATCTGTATTTATTATGCTATATAGAATTCACACAAGTTTCTATACTTTGAGCAAATAATAGCTGAAAAGTTTCTCTGTGTCTTAATTTTTTTCCCTGGAGTGATATAATTAAAGCCAAATATCATCCTATACACTGTAAAGAAGAAACACCAAAAAGAAAAAAAGAAAGAAAAAAAGAATCTGGATGGTGTTAATAGGGGAGAAAAAAGCATCAGGACCTCTTTCTTTTACTTTTGTTGTTTGGTACACAGGATGCCCTGATCCAGTACTTTGAGAGAAGGCTTTCTGTGGATATACATTTTCATTTCTTTTTGATAATTAACAAAAGATAGGATTTCTGGGTCATATGACAACATCATGTTTATTTAACCTTTCCATTAACTGTCGGACACTTCCAGTGGGACTGCATCATATTCCCATTTCTGTCAGCCATGTAAGAAGGTTCCTTTTCCTCATAGCCTCATCAAAGTTTACTGTCTCCTGACATACACATTATAGCCTTTCTAGTAGGTAGGTATAACATGGTATCTTAATGTGGTTTTAATTTGCATTTTTCTAGTGACTAATGATTTGAGAATCTTTAAATGTGCTTATTAGATATTCATTTATCTTCTGTGGGTAAATGTACTTTCTTGGCTTGTTATAGGTGTATTCATATTTAATCAGTCATAATTTAACCTCCAGTTTGGTCAATTAGCTAAAGTCCTACTTGTTTAAGCAAACTGGCTCTGAAAGTCGTAACAGTTAAGAAACATACAAAGAATGAAAGGTAATTACTCTATAGTCACATAGAGACTAACATAGCTGCATAGAATTGGTAAGAAGAAAACTAAACTTTTAGGAGGTGATATCATAGAAATTTAATGATGAGCCTTGAAGCTGTTTTATGAGCTTTGATTTTTACTCTGAATAACACAAAAATGCATTGAAGAGTTTAAAACAGAGGAGTGATGTGATCAAACTTAAATTTTACAGTTTATATATGTTTTACACATATATTTTTAAAAATATATATTCATTAGTTGTTGCTCAAGTACAAGACATAATTTACTTTTTATATTAAATTTTATAATAACGATTATAATAATAACTGGATTGTGATAATGGTGGAAGAGATATGCTGCTTTATGTAATATCTTAGACAGCTGAAAGCTAGGAATGAAATGGTAACTAAAAGGGCTACAGAACTCAGTAACTGTTGCAATGTGCCATAGATTCCTTAAAGAAAAATAATGACAAACTTATATTTATTAACCACTAATGCAAGGTCAAACGTTAAAGCCAGAGGACTTCCTGGACAGCATTTATAGAAATCCGAATCTTGACTGGCTAAATCTGAAGTTCAGAGTGAGAACAAAACTCAAGACTTAATCATAAAGACAGAGAGTTTTATCACTTAGAGATCTAGCAGACAAATTACTTAAGGTCGTCTTAGTCTTCTATAACAAAATATTTAAGGTGTTGTTATGTATACTTACGTTGCCAACAATTTTATCCACTGAATTACTTACCATCAATATTGGATTTCTATCATATCCTTTTAGGGTCTTTTTCCTTCTGATAGAAGTACACCTTTTCTATGGTTTGAATGTATGTGTTCTCCAAAATTCATATGTCGAAACCAAGGTGATGGTATCAGAAGGTGAGGCCTCTGGGAGGTGATTAGGTCAAGAGGGCTCCATGCTCTTGTATTAGATTAACACTCCTGTAAAAGATACCTCAGAAAGCTGCCTCCCTCTCTTACTCTTTCCCATGTGAAGACAAAATGTTCATCCCTTCTGCCATGTGAGGATGCAGCAAGAAGGCCCTTACTGATACCAAATCTGCTGGCACCTTGATCTCCGCTTCCTAGTTTCCAGAACTGTGAGAATTGCCCAGTATAAAATATTTTGTTGTAGCATCAGGAACAGGTGAATACAGCCTTAAGTAGTTTATCTGCTAGATCTCTAAGTGATAAAACTCTCTGTCTTTATGATTAAGTCTTGAGCTTGGTTCTCACGCTGTCTGACCTTCAGATACAGCTAGAAAAGAATAGGGTTTCCATAAATGCTGTCCAGGAAGTCCTCTAGTTTTAACATTTGACCTTGCGTTAGTGGTTAATAAATATAAGTTTGCAATTATCTTTCTTTAATGAATCTATAGCCGACTGCAACAGTTGCTGAGTTCTATAACCCTTTGAGTTACCATTTCATTCCTACCTTTCAGCTGTCTAAGATATTACAAAAAGCAACGTATCCGCTCCACTATTATCACATTCCAGTTCACTACTAATGGAAGTTTTAACAATTGCACTGCTACATTATGCCAGGACCTATTCATACTCTAATTACTGAGAGCGATGGGTACTTCAATCGACAGCAAGCCAGTAAGTGACCGATCTCCAAAACCCCATCTATGAATCTGCTTTTAAGGTCCACTACTGATAACAAACCTCTTAAATTTGGCTTCATGATTATAGACTCTGAATAAATTATTATAGACTCTGAAGAAAAGAGTTTTGTGTAGAAGTTTTACTAGTAAATACTCGTGGGTGATAACCTGTAACAAAGAGAAAAAGGCAGGATTAATCAGAGAGAGAAGACAAACTACTGTGCCTAATGAAAACATCCAAAGAAATCAAGGCTGAATAGTCAGGAGAGTAGTCACCTTGATAAAAAAGTCATGATCTCTTGCTCAGTTTCTGGACCCCTAGAGCCTTTTAGGTTTTAAGCGTTCCATTCATCTCAGAGGTGCTGGTTATCTTAGTTTCAGAGGGATTACAACTTCATGCCTTACTGAGAATTGCTTGATCCATAAAAAATAGCCCATTCAAGTTTCCACCCCCTTTCAGGCAGTGGCTCACAGTTAATGACTAACTGATGAAGGAATATAACACATGTTCTCTTTGCCTTAATTTGGGGCCACATTGTTATTCCTGCTCCAAAGCTTGACAGCAGACTGGCTGAAGCCTCAGTTGCAAATACATTGAAGATCGGTGTTTTCCTTTGCTCAATCCTATTTCTCCAATTATTATTATTTTTGGATGTGTATCTCAAAGAACATTCCACAATAAACTTTCTGTTTGCAGTTCTCCAACTCGGAATCTATACGAAGACAGCTCAATATAAAATGGGTGGTATATTCAAATAGAATGCAGGATGCATTATTCTGGACAATTTAAAGACAAAGGACGAAACAGCAACAGCTATCAGTTTCTAGTTCTGAAAAATCTGTAGCATTGAGCTTCTTTGGTACACAGGGTGCTTTGATCCACCACACAAGTCTGGTTTTCACTCATCTCTCTTCCTACTTTAATATCTATCATCTCCTTCTTGGTTCAGGAGCCATTCTGCATTTCCTTAACACCTCAAGTCTCATTTTAAAATTAGGGTATAGCATGAAAATTAAGGATAGAAACTTTAGACTTTTTATCATTTTCATTGTAACACTGTATATTTTAAGGTGAATTCACTCTAATGTTTCCGATACTGAATATCAAGCAGGACAACTGTGGCTGTAATTGAGATCTGTGTCTAAGAAATTTATAGAATAGTAAATCTTCCAGAGAATTAGTTATCAAGCATTGTATATCATAATGCGCTCTCAAAAACTCTAGGGAAAATGGTATGAGTAGGTGCAGGGATCCTGTAGGAAAATGCTGAATCTTCCCTCCTTATGCCTTTCTTGATAATTATTTAACTTATTAATTATTTTAAATCTTTTGGTGGCAAGACAGAGGTTAATTAGGAAGGAATTAGAAAATATATTGTAATATTGTTCAGGTAGTAATACCTACACACTCTGGGAATGTTCATACCTCTAAGCTTGGCTTGATGTTTTACAGTATGCTCACATACTGCTGGCAGGCATTTTGAGGTCAATAAAGTTTTTAATTTTTATGCCAAATTGATTTTGGTCTTTTGTAAGTTATCTCAGGATTTGTAGGAAGTTACAGGTAGACCACAGTTATAAGGTATGTGAAGGAGGAACAGAAAAGGCAAAGAAAGGTCTTTCTTTCTTTTCTTTCTTTCTTCTTTCTTTCTCTTTCTTTTCTTTCCTTTCTTTCTCTCTTCCTTCCTTCCTTCCTTCCTTCCTTCCTTCCTTCCTTCCTTCCTTCCTTCCTTCCTTTCCTCTTTCTTTCTTTCTTTCTTTCTTTCTTTCTTTCTTTCTTTCTTTCTTTCTTTCTTTCTTTCTTCTTTCTAGAGGGAGTCTTGCTCTATTGCCTAGGCTGAAATGCAGTGGCGTGATCTCAGCTCACTGCAACCTCTACCTCCTGGGTTCAAGCGCTTCTCCTGCCTCAGCCTCCTGAGTAGCTGAGATTACAGGTGCCCACCACCACATCTGGCTAATTTTTGTATTTTTAGTAGAGACGGGGTTTCACCATGTTGGTTAGGCTGGTCTCGAACTCCTGACTTCAGGTGATCCACCTGCCTTGGCTTTCCAAAGTTCTGAGATTACAGGCAGGAGCCACCATGCCCGGCCTAGGTCTTACATTTCTAATACCCTCATCTTTGTGTGTATTTAACAAGTATAAAATATCCACAAGATGCAGTGTTTACATAAATTTAAAATAAGCAAAACAAAAACTATGAATATAATAAGCTGTTGCTTTAGAGTTTTGCAATAAATATGCAGTTTTCTATGCCACGGATGGGATTTTGTTGTTCATGATGATGATATCGTATATTGTGTGTGTATGTGCATGTGTGTTTTATAAAGAAAAAAAGTCACACAGTTTACCTGAAATAGTAAAACAAAGTAAATCAATACCATTTTGTACTTGCTTGGCAGAAATTCTCACTAATCTTAAAAAAGTTAACTATTTAGAAGGTTAATTTAAGGTCTTGTACTATTTTAAAAGTCAACATAGTAAAGTGAAAAAGGTTGATTAGAAATCAGGAACTCTCTATTTTAGCTTCTACTTTGTTACTAACTAGTTGTGTAACCCTGGGCAAATCACTTAACCTCTAAGATCTGTCTTCTCATGTATAAAATGAGGAGGTTGAACTACATGATCTCTGACAGTGCTCAACTAAACCTGCAACTAAATCAAAATATAGAGAAGTTGATCGAAATAGCAGCACATACAAACATATAAACTAGTGTCGAAGAACAGAAATAGGGAATTAGAGCAGTTGATTTATATTTACGGGTTTCTTCTAATCCTTAATGTTCACTGCAGGCCACACCTAGTAATTTTTTCGTATGGGATGATTCTGCAAAAATAAATAAAATACTATTTCTTTTGTATATCATTTTGTGAAATTAGAGAGCATAACAATATTCTACGAATATTTATTTTATGTACATTTGCCTAACAAACTTAAAGTGCATTCCTCCCGTGACTGTCTTCTGTTTATTTCTAATATTTCACTAATAAAGTATATGTTTTAATGTGGAAAAGTGAAAAATACCAATATGTTGCTATCAGTGGCAGCAGGTAACCAAATAGCAATGTTTGTCTTTATTAGAACCAAGAGGTAAATTTTCTACATTTAATCCATCCCTGGAGCCATGTGTTAAAAACTTCCATTACCCCAACTGTTATTAATAAGCAGAAAAATTGGGATAAAATAAATGGGTGTACTACAAGTTAGATTTTCTACTCAAGTAGGGAGTCACCAAAAGTGGGTAACAACATCCCACATGTTTGATTAAAAACTAGATAGGATTTCTTCCTAGGTGAGACTGAAGTGTCTCCTATGATGCTAAAGGAGTATTACAAAAACATTCTGAGATTTTAGGACTATCTCACTTTTGCTGCTTCATATGATAGCTTAAATCAGGCATGCAGATCCTCTTGGTTGTATAGTTGCTAACAAATTGTTTGCCAGTGGAAATTTCCTTCCACTTAACAGAGATTAATGTATCTCATCTCAATCAGCAACATTACAATTTCCTTTATAGCCACATGTTTTGGTTTATCTCACTATATGGAATGCTGTCTATTACATACTTAGATACTTCCTCCATTAGAAAGTTGAATGTCTTTAATTATAATAATAATAAAAAGGGAAAGTTGAATTTCTTAAACTAATCTTTATTATAATGTAGAGTGAATTTTACTCAGTTCTATCAGGATTAAGGTTTTTTTCCCCCTTACCAAGTAACTGGCAAAGCAACTCTATGACAAAACGCTACCCTTGAGCTAACCTGTCAACCCAGTTAGAATAAAGGCACAGAGAAATGTAAAGGAAAAATGACATAAATACTAAAGCTTTAGTGCGAGAACCTTGTAGAGGAACAGAAAAAAATAAATAAAAATGTTCTTCTGATGGCACACTTTTTATTAACTGTATAAAACATATTTAAAGTAAATAAATGTTAATGAATACAAAGTTTTACAAATTAAAAATAATAAAATCAGAAAGAAATTTTAAAAGGACATACAGGAGCAATGCATAAAGGAAGAAATTTAAATGGCTAACAAATGTATGAAGACACTTTGAAGCTCACTAATAAACCAAGAAATAAAAATAAAAATGTTAGTGAGCCACCACTCTTTAACGATGAAATTATCAAGAATTTTATAAGTAGTATCACTCAATGTTGGCAAAAATAGAAGAAAATTGAATATCTTATACATGTTGATTGGAGAATAAAGTAGAATAAGCTTTCTGTAACACAGTTTCACAATAAATAGCAAAAGCTTTAAACTGTCTCCATACATCAATTTTTCTGGAAATTAACTTAATGGATTAACTACAGATTTGAGCAAAGATTTAGTTTCAAGTATATTTATTAAAAACTAAAAGCAATGCAGGAAATAAGCTTTATGCACCAAAATGATGGTGACTTTAAAAACTCTTATAAAAAGATACAGATAGATAAATTTGCATATATATATCTTCTATGAAACTATTAAAACCATACTTATGTACTTATGAGAAGATGTATATATATGTATATATATACATATATATAAAATCTATTCAGTGAAACAAGATTAAAGACTAGTATTTATGTCTGATTCATTTTTTTGTGAACTCCTGTGTCTAGCAGAGTGCTTTTCCCAAAGTATAGAACATGCGTTTGTTGAATGAATGGGTGAATGCAACTATTGTAACTTTTAAATGAATTCTCCACCATCTTTGTGGCATGCCTCTCTTATACTAGTGGATGTCATGATATGTAAATTCCTTTCGCCAGTCATATTTTTCTTAACCTTCTTCTGGATAGTGTCTGGAATCTGTCACTGTGGGGAACATTTAAAACCTGCATGAGATTTAACATCTTTAGTGTGTAGCTCCAATATTTCGTGTTCGCCAGTATGGATAAGCAATGTTATTTTCATGTTTATACTTTCAAACGTAGCAGTTTTGAGCTTCCATCTGCCCTAAATAACAAGAAATTAGGATTTTTAGCCCTATGTCAAACCTCTTAAAACCTTATTTTTTTCAAGGAACCGTACAGGGGTCTAGAGTGAGTTCTGGTCTTCCTTCCCATGAGCTAACAGAGCAAATTAAATCTATGCCATAGAAGGCAGAAAATCTGAGGCCACCGGCCAAATTGCAGATGTTTGAGAAACCAAGCAATTCTTGCTGTTATTGTCCCTGCTTCTCAAAACCTGTGAACTATGAATTTGGTACCCTTCAGTTGACAGAAAATGAAGGTCACTGCTGGACACCAGTAGAGGGGTAGAAATATGACATAGCTCCTTCTATATCATATTTACTTGACAGGAAGTGAGAAGTTTCCAGGGGTAAGGTTGGGGAGTGCAAGGCGAATGAAAGTAGTAAACTGAGTCTCCACATTAATTTTCCTGGAGCAGCTCTCTGAAGTGTGCCATCCCTGTAGTGAAATTGTTCTTGCTCTCAACACTATTCCTAGCTGGGCCTCAAGCCCTGATACACAGTGAAGATAAAGTTTTCTAAATTCACACATCCTGACAGTGTTGTTGCTTCAGCTGTTGAAATCAGAGGCTTTATCATTCATTTTAGCAGACACCATAATAATTCATGTAGGTATAACATGACCTCTGCCATTTTTTCAGTGGTCTCTGCTATTATAAGCAAGGGTTTCTTTGAAATGTGAGGAAGGATGCTCTTTCCTTCTCTATTTCATCACCCTAGATCTTCCAAGCCAAGAGTGACTTTCAGTTGCAAATGTAGGGTCATAACTTTTAGGCTTGCCTACAGAACCATCTCTCTCGGGCACCAGTCTGCATGCAGGATGGCTGGGGCAAGCAGGTATGAAACAGGTATCAATACTCCTTTGAGACCTAATTTCAGAGTCCTGTCCTGGCTCTATTTCTTACCAACTTCATTGTAAAATATTTCTCGGGGGCCCAAATTGCCTTCCAGTAATCTGCTCTTGACCAGTCCACTTCTGTGATTATGATTGTTTTTCAAAACAATCTAGCTCTGTGACCTAGCTTTGCTGTTGGAACACACAGTTGCCATTAGAGCTTGCCACAGTGACACTTATCTCCTCTTTTTAAATAACTGTTTGATTTCCCCTAAGCATCCACTGCATCCTCTAAACCCAAATATAACTTTAGTTAGTCCTCATAAATAGAAAAAAGTGTAAAAAAGTAAATTTTCCCAGCTTTTGCTTGTAGCTTCTTGGTAAAGAAAATTGGCCAGAAGCTTGTAATACGAACTTTGTATTTATCCCCCTCTACAAGTTTCTATCATTAATACATGTCAACATTTAAAATTCTAACCAAATGGCAGGAGGTAATAACTGACTTCTAAAGCTACTAATCTAATTCTCTGCTTCTTTATAAATTCACATAAAAGACATAGAATTTTCATTACAAAAGGAATCTTAAGAAATTAATTGGTGGAGTGAACTTAGTTTAAAAATAGAAAAGGAGGTGCATGTCCAGTAATGGGTTACTAAAGGTCCTGTTAACTTATGAAGTCGGAGTTACAGTACAGGTCTTTGTATTCTTTGTCAAAATATTTCCTCCTTTTCATTAACCTAAAAAAGAGTTATGTATATTTTAATAATTGTACTTAATATATGTCATATTTTCATGTGGACTAGGATACTACTATTCTAAAAGTTCCGTTAAAAGCATCCCCTCATTTGTCATTAAAAAAAAACCATAAAAACAGCATGACTGTACAAGGAGTTTAGAAAAAAATTCTATTGTTTCAAAATCAGTGACTTCACTGATGATCAGAGAAAAGTGTGTCATATAATTAATATTGGGATCAAAAAAGTTTATGTAATTACAAAAATGATATAAAAATCATGGTTAGTTATTGTTTAGCAATAGTACTGAACTTTTTATGTATATAAAGTTCATCGCCCGCCACCACACCTGGCTAATTTTTTGTACTTTTAGTAGACACAGGGTTTCACTATGTTGGCCAGGCTGGTCTTGAACTCCTGACCTCATGATCTGCCTGCCTCGGCCTCCCAAAGTGCTGAGGTTACAGGCATGAGCCACCGTGCCCTGCCTGAACTTCTTATTTTTTAACATGCAAATATATTCTTGTGGGACTTAATTTGTTAAACATTATGCAATAGAACTATGTTTTTTTCTTATTGATGAGGAAAATTTCTGGTACTCTGTTTTAAGATGCCAGTTTATTTGTAACACAGCAATAAAAGCATTGAAAATGATAGAAGTAAGAAGAGAAGTATGGGATATGGGGGAAAGTGGACCTAGTGCCTTCTTGAGATAAATATTTTGCTTGTCTTATATTTAGCTCAGCTGGGCTCATCTTGGGCTTGTGGTTGTGGAGGAGGATAAGCCCTTGGACACAGCAAGAACACCCTAGAAGCAGGCATACAACCTTGAAGGTCTAGTAACTGTTCTCTCTTACTTCTAGCTATTTACCAATCAAAAAGTAAAAATCCCTTTATGCCACACTAATAAACAGTCCCGAAATTAACAACTTACTATTTATTATTTACTTTTCTCTCCCACTTCCCCAAATAAAAGTTTATAAAGACCTTAAATGAGAGTTGGTTCTTTTATTATTCTCCCTTAGGATGACCCTTCCTCATTTGTCAGCACACTCTAAGAAAAGCATTCCAAAATAGCTTTGCTACTTTCTGCAGTAATTTATTTTTATAAACTTTAAATCATTAATTTATTACAATATAGATTTATCTTTCTAAAATTTAAGACATTTTAATTACAAATTATCTTTTTTTTTCACTGAAGACATCAGCTATTTATTGAGATATTCCAATCTCTCACACTCTCATACTTTCTGCAAAGGATTAACAGAATTGTGCAGAGTGATGCATAGTGGCATTATCAAACCAAATTGATCTGAACCTAGGAAAGAAGAAAGAATTTTATGTAGGATGCAATTTGCAATTTGAAGCATACAGTCAGATAGCAGTCTCATCAGGATGGTCTTCCTGGAGCCATTGTGCTGATCAGCCACAATGAAAAATCCTATCCTAGCAGTATTCAAAGTATTAGCATATTGCAACACTAGCACACACTGGCTGACCTTCCTCAGTTCATTACACAGTTGAAGGGCATGGACACTTTTTCTATTTCCATGTGTTTTTTTCTCAACTTTCTCTTCTAATAGGTTTGTACTGAAGTTTCAAGTTTCCATTGATAATTGTAGCCAGAAATATGGCTATGCAAACTTATTTTTAAAATGCCAATGTATGAAACATCAAAAGAGAATTGCAGTGCATTAGTCAATTATGTGAATATACTATAAAATTCATACTTTTATTTTGTGTTTTTCTTTTACTTTAAAGTCTTCTTATAAATGTGTTTTCTTGACAACCATAAATGAACTGAAAAATGGAGCTCAAATTATAAAATTACTATAATCATCTGGTTTATATTACTTATTACTTAATATTGTCATAAATGTTTAAGAACAGAATTTACTTCACTTGAATGCTTTAATTTGAGATATACAAGTATACTTATATTGATTTGAATGAGGGTATCATGTGGTAAATAACTAAGTTAATTCATCCCAATGTTCAGCAACCACTAAGTCGAAGAGCAGAAGGAAGGAAGCAGGGGAAGAGGAGGAAGAAAGAAAAGGAGAGAGGGAAGGGCAAAGGAAGGGAGTGAGGGAGGAAGGAAGAGAGGAAGGAATGAAAGATGATGATAAAAGGGAGGGAAGACTAACCAGGCATTAATACTCTAATTGTGGGAGGACATCTAGACCTGAAAAGGAGTTGAATGAACAAGATATTTGACTGAACAAGATATTAAACTGAACAAGAAACTGAAAAGTAAAATATGTAAGGGCAGATAGTATTTAAATATTAATTAGCTCTAATGATTTTAAATTTCTAGAGATCAAATCTTCTGTTCACTTCATTTTTAAATCATAGGATCTGATCCCAGATGCTCAATAAATATTTGTTAGAACAAAAAGATTACAAAGTAATGAGAAATCCACTTTTGGAGACTTCTAATACTTAGCGCATTTATATGAGGAAGGTCTAAAACCAATGGCTATGAATTTAGATAAACTGATTTTAGCTCAATTCAAAGAACTTTCATTCCTACCCAAAGGTGAAAAAAAAATCTGCCTTGGGAGTAAGAAGTTTCTAATCCTACATTGAGCAATAGACATGAATAATAAAAAGGTGAAGGTAATAAATGTCAAGATTTATTCAAATCTTGAGATTAGAATTCTGGGATTAAAAGCTTCACATAAAAATAATAAAATAAATTTTACAAATAATGAAGCAACAAAATTATATCTGAAGTGTTAATATGCAATGTTACAAAACCCGGGTTTAAATATTTCCCTAGAATCAATTGTAGTTAGAGTTTAAAAATTCAAATAATTGTTTAGAATAATTAATGCATTTTCTGGTGTTTTATATCCATTAAACACATTTTGTTTAAAGAATCACAGAAATACATTTTAAGCAAAAATAACATATATCAATGAACAAGTTAGAAATACAAAAGGCATATGATTGAAGCACACGTTGAAAATAATCAGTTTCTGTATGTTAAGTAACACTAAATTCTTCAAAATAGAAGTTCTTCAGCATATGAATCATGTACACAATATTAAATATAATATTCTGCACATATTGGTTTCTTGCATCATATATAATGAAAATAAGTTTTTATATTATATCTAGTAGAAGAGAAAGTTTCATTTGTCACCCAAGACATCATATTTTAGAAATATAGCTTTATACTACTGGACTTCATAAAGGTCATCCTCAGGGTACGCTGAAATTTCAGGACTGACAGTTTTTTTAAAAATTTCCATAAAATGAATTCTCAGAGCATCTTGCAAAACTCCTTAGACCAAATATGTAATTAGTATTTGAAGAAAAATAAATAACTTGTTAATTTAAACCCAATTAATTTTGTGACTGCAGAAATATGTGAGGTATAAAGATTCATTAGGAGATAATTGATTTTCATTCTTGAATCCAAGAGGTCAGGAAATCTACTCACTTAAAACAACTGCAGAAAACAAGTATAAAAAAAAATGCAAGCACATTAAGCTCCACCTCAGAATGTTAGAGAAACACAACTGAGATGTTTTGAAGAAAACAAGGACACATACATAGAGAAACAAAATTGTTAAGGGAGCCCTTCTAATAGCCAGTAAACATGTCTTTCATTCACAATTTCTTTATTATTATCTTCTGATGTTCAAAAGTACTTTGTACCCATGCTATGCTTTGTCTTCAGGGTTTTGATGTTCAACGTTTCATGCAAGTTCAAAAAACTTGATTCTGGTAGCAAAATTATAGCAGGAAGAGGAAGCAGGACACCAGAGGCTTTTCTTTTCATGGGTAGGTCAAAATAATTGCTTCAAGATGTCAAGAAAAAAACACTGAAATGTTATAAAAGAACGTTTCAATGTTCCTTTCCTAAATTCTCCGTGCATTCCTACAGCTTCCATTTGAAGTACTTATGATAGAAGCCTTAGCTTTTCAACAAATTTCTCCAAGCAGAATTGTGCCCCCAAAGCAAATTAGGAAATATACTTAAAAAGGAGGGGAAAGAAAAAGGCTTATGAATTATATTAGTCCATTCTCTCATTGCTATAAGGACACACCTGAGACTGAGTAATTTATAGAGGAAAGAGGTTTAATTGACTCACAGTTCTGCAGGGCTGGGGAAGCCACAGGAAACTTACAATCATGGTAGAAGGGGAAGTGAACATATCCATCTTTACATGGTGGCAGCAAAGAGAAATAGAGAGCAAAAAGGGGAAAAGCCCCTAATAATACCATTAGATCTCATGAGAACTCACTCACTATCACAAGAACAGGATGGAGGAAACCATCACCATGACTCCGTGATCTCCACTTGTCCCTCTCATGACATATGGGGATTATGAGAACCACAATTCAAGATGAGATTTGGGTGGGGATACAGCCAAACCATACCATGAATACTTAGATCTGTACTTTCCAAAGAAATCATAAAAACAGCTTCATAATATGTTATTAAAATAAGACCATTATTACTTTATAAATCAAATCACTTTTAGCAGTAGGTTATGACCACAATTTCCAGATGAAGTCTTTATTTGTACTGTTCTTTATAAACATTTATCCAGTAGCCTTCAGTGGAAAGAAAGTTAGAAATGCTTTGAAGGATGAATATATTTATATCTGAAGTTCTGCTCATATAGTCTCAAAATACCCATATACAAAATGAAATTTTTCAACATATTAATATTCAGAACTTTCCAAATATCCAGAAGGCCAACATACAATTTATTTCTATATTTTCATTCAATAATTGATGTATATAGCCTTTCCAAAAATATGCATCATTTAAATAAGATCCAATAAACCCAGGTTATATACATTTACATTTCATTCTTAAACTACCGTATTTACACTTAATATTGTTATGTAAATATATTATAATATAATTAAACATATATTTTCATCTTTTGATTGCAAATTGCCTAAATTTCAAATATTTTACCATTATTATTTTTTTAATCCACTAAAGTTGTACTAATGGAGCACTATCCAATACTGCAATAATGGAATATTTTATATGTGCTATTTCCAATACAGTAACCACCAGTAAAATGTGGCTGTTGAGCATTTGAAATTTGGCTAGTTTGACTAAGGAAGTTAACTTTTATTTATTTAAGTTTAGTTGCTTTATATTTAAAAAATCACCATGGCTGGTGGCCACCGTATTTGTCAGCACAGCTCTGAAGTATTTGAAGGTAATTCAAGAGCTATTACTTCTCTTTATTGTTAATATTCCATTTTTGAATTTCATTTACTGTTGTTACTTGTTTCTTTACAATATCTTTGTACTGAGAGTACTTACCAACTTTTGTCTTCCTTTACAGTGAGTGTCAAACTGAAGCATACCCATCCGTACTTTTTAATGGAATGAACAAGCTGTGCTCTCTAAAAACCAGAATAACTATTAATATCATCATCAGCTATGGAAATACAGTGGCAGAATGTCTTATGTCCCTAGCAACAATCCTTTTTCTCCTCAGAACTCACCTTGCTTACATCATTTCTCACCTTAAGAAATCAATTAATTCGAAGACTTCCTCCACCTATCCCACTCTAAGACTTAAGAGTCTAAGAGATAAACAATACAATTTGTTCTCTCATTTTCTCTACAGAGACCTCCTATTCAGAATTGGGTTTGGGCTCTGCCTTGCCTCAGGAAGTTAATAAAATTCACTTTTCATGTAATCTGATGAGTTAGTTTGAAAATGAGTCTTTCCGCATTTAAAAGTTCTGGGAAATAATGACAACCTATTCTCTATGGCAGCTTCTTCTCATTTAAAATAATTTGATAAAAATAAATATTTAAAATCTTTCTAAATTTGTTTTAGAAATATTTTATGAATACATCCAGAAAAATAGTTATATTTTAAATTATTTGTATACTTATAAAATATAAATTATTTCCTACTTTGTGAAAGTTATATATACACTGTATTTGGGTCATTTGAACAGAATCTATGGATCCTCTTAGCTCTTAAACAATGTCAATATGAACTATTTGGCAAAATTCTTTATTTTATAAAGAAGTGATAACATTAAAAATTAAATAGATGTATAATCATATTTGACTAATTTTATAGCTTGCTAAATTTGTAATGACCTCTGACCTTTACTTCAAAAGAATGTACCACCCACCTAACTCAGTATTATGTCAACACCAATTTCAACCAAGTTTTGCTCCAGTTCACAAATTAAATACTAATGAAAATATTACATAATATCTCAGGTCATAGATTGACTCTGGCACCATTCTTTTTCACGGAAGACTGGCAAGTTGAAAAAACATACATTCCATTTGAAATTTGAGCACTGATCCTAGGCAGTGGAGTCAGATAGTTCTGAGTTCAAATTTCAGCTTTTACTTGCTATCTATGTGAGTTTGGACAAGTTAATTTATGATCTCTAAAAATAGTGTAGAGATGTCATAAGAAGATTTTGAGGACAAATTAAGTAGTTATCCAGCATGGATATACAGTGTACAAGATATTTTCCTCTATATACAGTGTACAAAATATTTTCCCAGAGGGTTTTGCTATGGCTAGGATAGCAGGTACCAGGTTTAGTATATAAATTGCTGGGATCCAACACCATGGCTTCAGCATTGGAAGTAAAAGTAAATAGAAAAACTGATTGTCAGGTGAAAGCAAAGTTGAGATTCAATGGGAGAATCCAAGGTGTCAAGTCCATAGGGGCATATGTGTTGAGTGGCAAGAAACCAACCAACATCAAAGGCTTTGCAATGGCAGGCTGGCAGGAGAAAGCTAGTATGTTCAGTTGGCGGAACATCAAGAGGCTTCTAAAACAACAGTAGAAACAGAGACAGAGCTTATGGTCACTTTGATTTTGGGAAGGTAACTGTTATAGGCGAGTTTTGATACTATGAGAACATACTCAATAAATATTTGTCCTCTTTCAATTCTTTCCCTATGTCCTTTCTCCTCTATCTCTAACAATGCTCCTACCCTAAAAGCACTAATTTTCCCATTTCCTCTTAAAAGCTATTGCCTTTTAAAAAATTTATTCATTCCTTTTCTATTGAGCTTTTGTCCAAGCCACTCTGCCAAAACAAATCTGTCAATGACATCTTAGTTCCAATTTCAACGTACTTTTTATTCTCAGCTCTCTGATAGTTATGCTTTAGATTGTTTAAGGCTTTTCTTTCTTGTTTCTTCTCTTAGCCTGCATTATCTCCAGCCTGAATCATTTCTCCTTTTTATGATACTTGAGTAGAAATGTCTTTCAAACTTTTTTCTTAAAATTCTTGCATCTTATCTATTAAAACTTCCCACCTTCAACTTTCTTCACCCAGCTGAGTTTCCAATCTAAATGTTTTACCACAACTCCTTGATCTCTAGTGCCCTGCTATGGTCTGAGTGTTCTAGTCCTCCCACCCCCACCCCCTAGCCCCCAAACTCATATGTTATTCGGAGGCTGGGCCTTTGGGAGGTGATTAGATCATGAGGACAGAGCTCTAGAGATCGGGGTCACTGCCCTTATAGAAGAAGCCTCAGAGATCTGCCTTGCCTCTTCTACCATGTAAGGAGACAGCAAGAAGACGCTATGTATAAGAAATGGGTCCTCACCAGGCACATAATAAATTTATGTTGTGAATAAGCTACCTATGTTTATGATATTTTGTTATAGCAACCTGACTACAGACTAAGACACCTCCTATTTATAAATGACCGCTAGTTTTTACCCTAAGATAAATGCTTCTCTACCGAGGAAATTTTGCTCTCAAGAGGGCATTTGACAACGTCTGGAGACATTTTTGGTTGTTACAATACTGAATACTACTGGCATCTAGGGGTAGAGGTCAGGAGTGCTGCTAAACATCTTCTAATGCACAGAACAGACCGCCATAACAAATAATTATCCAGTACAAAAATGTCAGTAGTGCCAAGGTTGAGAAATTCTATCTTCAATGCTTTCCATACAACTAAAGGGCAATATATCTGCATTTATTTTCTATTGAAGTTACCACGAATTTAGCAGCTTAAAACGTAAGTAATTTATTAATTCACAGTCAATGGGCCAGAAGTCTGGCTAAGCATGAGTGGGCTCTTTACTGGTTATCAAAAGACCAAAACCAAGGTACGAGCCAAGCTGAGTTCTCATCAGAAGGCTCTAGAGAAAAATCCACTCCAAGCTTGTTCTTAGTATTAGCAAAAGTCATCTCTTTGAGGCTGTAGAACTGAAGTCCCCATTTCCTTGCTAAGTGTCCCCATTTCTTTGCTAGGTCTTCCTTGCTGCTTTCAGCTTTGAGAAACCACTTGAATTCTTTGCCATGTGGACCCTAATCTTCAAGCCAGCACTGAACCATTCAGTCTTTCTCATGTTTTGAACCTCTGACTTCCTCTTTTGCTACTAGCCAGACAAAATGCCCTACATGTAAAAGGTTTCTATGACTAGGTGAGACCCAAATGCACAATCTCCCTTTCTTAAAGTCAATTGTGCCATATAACAGCATATTCTAATCATAAGAATAAAATTAATCACATTCACAGTCTGAGAGATTATGCACAACTTGCACACCAGGGGTGGTGAGTCTTGACAATCATCTAAAAATATTGACTACTACAATATTTAGAACTGAACTCATGTTTTTCGTACCAAAATTAACCTTTCTTGCTGCTTTTATTAAAGGCAATATCTTGTTAGTCAGCCAGGACCAAAATCTCTGCCTCATCATCATAACCAATTGACTTCATTGTTTGTAATTTTTTTGTAATTGTATCCTTTCAGGGCCTTCCCCCTTATTCCCGAGGCTCCTACCATGCAGCTTACCTGTGCCGTGGTACTCTGCTGTTGGCACATCCTGTTCAAATCCATTTAATGTATTCCTACAGCATTAATTCTTCTGAAGCATATTTCGGTCCTTCTCTGAAACTTTCACTTTCTCCTTTACATATAGGATGGAGTTATTTCATAAAATTATGTTCCCATGTCTGAATTCTGTTGCCTTTCATCTACCATTTACTTGAGCCAAACAAATCCCACTTTTCCTCCTGGAGGTCTCACTCTTCTCTTTAAGTTTACCTCATGCTACTTGTTTTTTTTTTTTTTTTTTTTTTTGGCCTGGAATTAAAATACACCTATTTCACAATTCAAAACTCGCTACCACTGCCGTTTCCATCATCAGTCCTTCCCGAATATCCGAATTAGTGGTAATAGCTTTTTTTTTCAGAATTCTGATCGTATATATTTTTTAACTTTCATTGCTGTTACCATGTTTATATCTTGTGTCATTACCCCATATGTATACATTATATTTTCTCCCTTGATAAATAAGTTTTTCATGAACATTATCTTACAATACATATGTTTTGTACATTATGTGTCAGATTAAAATGAATTTATGTGACTGAATAAGGCAATTAAATTTCCTTTAGACTAGGATATACAGGGAATTATAATGGGATAAAGGCTAATATGATTTAGAACAGGTTTGCCCCCAGGGGGTTGCATAGATTCTTTGAATGTAGGGGGAAAAGACAGACACTGAGGTATTAACAGGATATTGGGAGATCCTGAGTACATCAGCTCTAGCCAGCCACAGAAGTTTGCAAAGTTTACGCAGCCTATTTTGGTTGCCTTTATAGTTTCCCTTTTCCCAAATATATTTCCGATGAGACACTGTTTAATTTGCATTAGTATGCTTCGGATGTTGTAAAGCCCTATAACCCCAATCAAAGGTTAGCATTCTTCATTCACAATGTCCAAGAATAGAATATTTGCTGAAAAACAGCTAACCTAATTTGATTAATAACTTGTAGTGTTTTCATAAAATAATTATGTGAGGTATCATTTAAAAATTCTAGTCTGGCCCTTATAAAAAATTCCACAGCAGTTATTAATCCTCATGGTTGGAACTGCAAAATAGGGTAGATCAATTTAGAAATATTTAGAAAGTTCTTACCTTTTGGAAGCCTTTGAAAAGGTATTTTATGCCTTCACTTAATTTTTACTATATGGCTATTTTTGACATCTATGCTTTCACCAATTTAAGGAGAACAGGATTTACCACAGGATCAGCTTCCTAAATTGTGGGTCATCTGACTTATAAGAGATGACTATGGTAGACAAGATTGAGCAACAGTTGAGGGTGGGTAGTTTTTACTGGCTGAATAGTGCCACGACAAACTTCCTACCCTCAGTACCTCAGAATGTGACTATATGTAGAGATAGGTCTCTAAAGGTGTAATTAAGGTTAAACAAGGTCATATGAATAGGCCTTAATTTAATGACTAGTGAACTTATAAGAAGAGGAAATTAGGACAAAAATATACAGAGGAATGACCAGGTGGAAACAAAGAGAAAAGAAGGCCGTGTATAAGCCAGGAGAGAGACCATGGAAGAAACCAACCCTACTTAGACCTTGAGCTCAGATTTCTAGCATTCAGAATTGTGAGAAAATAAATGTCTGTTGTTAAGGCCACCCAGTCTTTGGTACTTTGTTATGGCAGCCCTAGCACACTAATATAATAGCCTTTTAGAGCTAAATTGTATAATACAATTAGAACTATTCATTTTAAAGGAGTACTTCACAATTCAAATAAACTGCTGCTTTTATGCACAGTAAATCCACACTTGGCAAGCCCAGGTTTGAAATAGAAAATAAAGTCAGGTGTCTTTATACATGAAGTTTCCTAAGTGGGTTTCAATGTTTTCCTTCAGCCTGACATTGTAACTGCTTTTCTATTTACTGAGCATCACGGATGCTATACCTCACTAAGAAAAGTCTTGGAGAAATGTCACTGTCCTTGTTGACACTGAGGACACATGAAATCTAAACTCTAATACTATTAAAGAACATTGTATCTCTTGGTTCACAAATCGTAAATCTGCATTCAATAAACATTGAGCCTATGCTGCCTACACAGCAGACGATCAATGAAGTACTACACAGATCTAATCATGTACTAAGAAAGAATTAGGCAAGAGTAATAGAAGTTGATTTTTGTAGTTCCTTAGATACGTGTTGTATATAACAAAAATTTACCAAGATCTCATTTATTCTTTAGAGTCAAACAACAACAATAACAATGACACGAACAAAACATAGCCTTCTCTCAAGACTTCTAGAGATTATGATTAAAACTTAAGCCAAGTTGACAGACATGCTTTGTTGCCAACACCTTTTGTATCTATTGTGTAAATTATGTGGTATTGAGGATATTCTTAATTTTTAATCATCAGACATACAGTTTTCAGCACTATACACATTCTTGTTTATTTGTTTCTTTTTTTTTTTTTTACTGTGGTAAGAAAACAATATGAAATGTATCCTCTTTAACAAATTTTTACATCCACAATACATCATTGTTAACTATAGGCACAAGGTTGTACAATAGATCGCTAGAACTTACTCATCTTGCATAATTAAAACTTTATACACATTCAACAATAACTCCTCATCTTCCCCTCTGCCCACCCACTAGCAACTACCATTCTATTGTCAATTTTATGAATTTGACCATACTAGTTATCTCCTATGATTGGAATCAGGCAGTGTCTGTTCCTTCTGTAACTAGCTTATTTCATTTAGCATAATGTCCTCCATGTTCATTCATGATGCTGCATATTGTAAGGTTTCCTTCTTTTTTAAGACTGAACAATATTCTGCTGTATGTATATACCACATTTTCTTTATTCATTCACCTGTCGACAGACATTTAGGTTGTTTCCATATGTTGGCTGCTGTGAGTACAAGAATTACAAACAATTAATACTAGTATTTGGTGATGGTCTCAATCAACTTTCAAAGAGTCAGAATTTTTAAAAAATATTAGCATTACAATATATTTACACAGCAAGGTATATGCTACTTAAGTTAAAGCTTCTTTATAGCCGGGTTTCCTGTGTTCAGAGCCTGACTCTGCCACTTACTAACTGGGCGAGGTATTAAATCCTTCTATGCCTCAAATGCTTATCTGTAAAATGTGACTAATAATAGTTCTGATGATAGGAGTGTTAGGAGAATTAGGTGAGATACGTATAAAACATTTAGAAAAGTGATTTATGTAAGTACTTGCTTCTATAATATCTGTGAGTGACATTATTGCTTGTTCACAGATTCATTTCCTGCTCTGCATGACTGAAAAATACACCACTTTAAAAGTAAAAATATAAGACCTGATACCATAGAAATGTATTTCCTATCCATAAACTTTCATTATTTTATTTTATTTTTTATTGAGACAGTGTCTCACCCTGTCACCTAGGCTGGAGTGCAGTAGTGCTATCATAGCTCACTGTAACCTCAAACTCCTGGCCTCAAATGATCCTCCTGCCTCAGCCTCCCCAGTAGCTAGGACTATAGGTGAACACCACCATGTCCAGCTAATTATTTTTTTGTACTTGTTGTAGAGACAAGGTCTTGTTATGTTGCCCAGGCTGGTCTCAAACTCCTGGCCTTAAGCAATCTTCCTGCCTTGGCCTTCCAAAGTGTTGGGATTACAGGCATGAACCACTTTGCCCAGCAACCATCCATGAACTTTTAGATTCACATATCTTTGAAAAATATAAATTCTGTTAAAGGACATTGCTATTGAAACTTTAATAGGGAAGGGATTAAAAGCAGAATTAGATACAGACTGACCTGAATTCAAAGCCCAATTCTACGTCCTCCAGCAAGTCGCCAAGACTTCCTGAACTTACATTTATTGTGTATCTTAAAGACAAAATTTATGATGTTTATGTCATATATTGCTGGGAAATTGAACAAGTAAATGTTTACAGAGTCCTCATGTTTGCAATATACTAAATCATCAGCACATTTTTGTTTGTTTTATGATTATTATTTTCTGGCTATTAGTGGTAGACTGAAAATGGCTCAAATCAATGATTTATTTTCATCTTTCTTGGTTTTCTGTGCTGCCTGAGCTCAGTGGGGCTTTCCTTACTTGGGGTTTCTTGTATGGTTGTAGTCATGAGACAGCCAAGCTGAAATTATTTGAGGACAGGGCTAGACATCCAAGGTGATTTCTTTTAGATTCACATCTTGTATCTCAACTGCGGTATCAGTTACAGCTTAGTAGTGGTCAGGCATCTGTTTCTTCATTTGACCTGTCTATCTAGCAGCTTGAACTTCCTGCAACATCAACACAACAGTCTCAGGATAGATGAACTTCTCAAATAGAGGCTGGCTTCCTACAGGTTAAGTAACCTAAGGCCCAGGAATAAGATATAAGGATACTTTAACCTCATTATTAAAGCCACACAGCATCATGTTGACTGAGCTTTTTGTTATAAATGATTCATAAAATCATTAGAAATGAGTTTTCAAAGGATAAAATTAACATCTGCTTATATTATCACATTATATATGTCTATACACACATACAGACATATATTATAGTAATGTGTTTATGGCCAATCCAGAAACATATATATTGAATCATGCTAGATGAAAAATAATCAATATATAAATATTGATAAATTATATAGTGAAATTATGAGTGCCTTATTTTTAATCCCTCTTTCCATTTATAGTTCTGCTATCATATTTTGGGTCAAATTATCTGTCCATTCATATCTCACTGGACTGCCATTCAAAACTCTCTTTCTACACTGTTTCCATTGCATACCTAGTGCTTCAGCTGTACTAGATTACTTGTAAATTCCTGAATACCCCTTATTGTCTTCGTCTCAGTAATAGACATCTCTGGTGTCTTGCTTCATATCCCTTTGCTCTCTTCTCATTTCACCTCGAAATAGCTACCATGGGCAGTTTTTGAGGGTTCATCTCACAAAACTGCCCATGGTATTGGCAAGGTATTGGCATGGCCAATAGACCAATAATAAATGACCTATTCTTGATCATGAATGACTCATACTTGTGCATGGTGTTGGCAAGGTCAATAGATTAAGCATGAATGATTCATTCTTGATCATTTCGGCTTCATCCCAGGATCTTTCTAGTGCCATGAATACCATCTCAGACCATAAGCAAGCACAGCCAGGAAGGTTGGGTGGGGGCCGGGGGGGGGGGGGAAAGCTAGCCATCCCTGGAGCAATTCTCAGTCACTGGGGATAGAGGGTCAGGAGATAAATTCTTCTACTTTTCATCTTTCAAGTAAACAGTTCAGGGAGGCATTCTGTGCTTTTTAGAAGAAGGTCCTGCAAAGTCAAAGCCTTATTTCTCACATAAATTTTTTCACTACTGTGTCCTTTTATAATCTTATTTTTACCAGTCCCTAGCTTTTGCAGCCTGAATCAGGTCCAAATTATATACCTCCTCAAGATCTCTTATCTCAGTCTCTGTTTCTTGGAGATCCCAGTCTATGACTTCCTCTCTTACTTTCGGTGTCCTATTCTCTCTGACTGAAAGATGCATCCCTCTAATGCAATCTTTCCTCTAATCTGTTGATTTATCCTTAAGAATCTAGCTCCAAGTAAATTCCACTGAGGCCTTTCCTGATACCAACGTTGTTTCATATTATCCTCTTTTGTGCTAACACAAAAACACATCCATTGTATGACTATTTTGTATATTATGTTTTTAAGTAGCAGTGTATTTTAGTAAACTATGAACTTTTGAGTGCAGTGACTATTATTATGCTCATGTTTGTAACTTAACATTTGATAGTTGACATATAATTAACCACTTAACAATGCTATTTGAACAAATGGTTGAATTGATTAAAAAAAATAGCATTCTGAATTGTGTATTTTCATTCCAAATTGATGGGACTGTTAATAACCAAGTTGCTTATAAGCTCGACATCCTCTGTCTTTTTTCTTGATATAGTCAATTATTGTCTCTTTATGACCTTTTAATTTTTAACTATATGATAGTATGAGCATAAAAATACATTAAAAATTACCTATGTTGGGTCGGGCATGGTGTGGTGGCTCATGCCTATAATCCCAGCACTTTGGGAGGTCAAGGTGAGTATCACCTGAGGTCAGGAGTTTGAGACCAGCCTGGCCAACATGGAGAAACCCCGACTCTACTAAAACTACAAAAAATTAGCTGGGCATGGTAACACATGTCTGTAATCTCAGCTACTTGGGAGGCTGAGGTAGGAGAATCACTTGAATCCAACAGGCAGAGATTGCAGTGAGCCGAGATCGTGCCACTGCACTCCAGACTGGGTAACAAGAGTGAGACTCCATCTCAGAAAAAAAAAAAAATTACCTATGCTGTATTATTTTAAAGGAATGATGTGTCTATGTGGTGGATACAGCTTAAGATGACTCCTGCTCTTTAAATGTGGGAAGAATCCATAAATAATTTCTAACCCCCTACCCACCCCCCAAAATGCAAAAGAGATTGTATGCCACTGCCTGAATTCGGTTGTATTATTATATAAAGCAAAAGCGATGGGATATAATGACCACGATTATACTGTGTTAGGTAAGACTCCTCCTTCAAAGACTGGAATAGAGAGATTCTCCTGCCAGACTTTAAGAAGCTGCCATTTGTGAGCTGTGTATAGAGAAGACCACACGGCCAGGAACTGGGGCTAACTCTAGACTGTGAGAGTGACTCTTAACTGATGCAAGACAGGCAGGCCCCTCAAATTGGGGTTAGCCCAGGAGGGTTCCTCGCTTTGCCCAGGAAAAGAATTCAAGGGCAAACTGTTGGTGTTAAATAGCAACTTTTGTTGAAGTGGCAGTGTACAGCAGCAATAGAGGTACTGCTCCTTGTGGAGCAGGGTTACCTCACAGGTAATGTGCCCAGAGGAGCAGCTTGGAGGAACATATATATATATTCCCTCTTTAATTATATGCAAGTTAGGGTGCAGTTTTATGCAGAAATTCGTAGGATGAGGGTGGTAACTTCTGGATTGTCAGGTTGCTGCCATGGAAAGGAGTAGTAACTTCTGGGTGTTTCCATGGCAATGGTAAACTGACATGGCCCACTGGTGGGCATGTCTTATGGGGAAGTGCTTTCCTAGACCTGTTTTAGCTAGTTTTCAATTTGATCAGGTGTCGGAGTCACATCTCTGAGTTGAGTCCCACCTCCTACCTCATAGCAAACAGCCAATAAGAATCAGAGTCTCTCCGTCATACTCTCACAAGGAAATATATTTTCCAATTATATGAATGAGCATGGAAATGAATTATTTCCCAGTGAAGCCATCAGGCAGAACACAGTTGAACTGATATCCTGATGGCAGCCTTGTCAGACTCTGAGCAGAAGACCATACTAACTTGTTCATGGACGCATGAATATGTTTAGATAATAAATGTATGTTGTTTTAGTTTGTTAAATAATTTATTATACAGCAAATAGAAACTAACAAAATATAATCTTAGAAGTTGTAATTAAAGCATTACACTAGAAATTTATTACCTTAGCTGTATTTGTAACCCAAATATTGGTTTATTAATTCTCATTCTCATCCACTCTTTACTCCTTCCTCTGTAATGTCTTCTGGATATTTTAATTATTCTCTCTTTCTTCCACTAGATATGACAATATTTTCATGCCAGTGAGTTTAGTGAGATAAATATAAAAGTGAGAAAAAGAAAGGTTGACATGTAACTCAGAAAACAATTACATATCACCATATGTTGTTGAGAAACAACTGATAAAGGACTGGTGTGGTAGGCAGACAAAATGACTCCTGAAAGAAGTCTAATATTCCAATCCCCAAAATCAATGGCTATTTTATCTTACATGACAAAATGGACTTATGCAGGTGTGAGTAATTTAAGGATCATGAGATGGGAAGATTACTCTGGGTTATCTAGGTATATTTAATGTAATCACAAGGGTTCCTAAAAGCAGGAATAGAAAGCAAAGTGAGATTTGAAAATGTTCCCCGTCAGCTTTGAAAAGGAAGCATGGAGCCAAGAACAAAGGAATGCATGTAGCTTCTAGAAGCTAGAAAAGGCAAGAAAACAGATTATCTCCAAGAGACTTCACAGCAATGTAGCACTGTTGACTCATTTTAGACTTCTGATATCCAAAACTATAAGGCAATACCTTTGTGTTGTTTTAGCCCACTAAGGTTGTGAAATATGTTTATAGCAGCAACAGGAAACAGGAAACCAGTTGCTGTAGGTTTAACAAACAGACTTTCCAAAAGAAATATGGTTATCATAGCAAACCTTTATATGAAGATGCTTTAATGCCTATTTGAAAAATACTCTTCTAATAAGTACAATCATGCATTGCATAACTACAAGGATACATTCTAAGAAACGTGTCACTAGGTGGTTCCATCATTGTGCAAGCATCATGGAGTGTACGTCCACAATCCTAGATGGCATAGCCTACCACGTGCCTAGGCTATATGGTATAGCCTATTGCTCCTATGCTATAAACCTACATAGCTTATTGGCATACTGAATCCTGTAGACAACTGTAACACAATGGTAAGTATTTGAGGGATCTAAAAATATCTAAATATAGAAAAGGTATGTACAATTGTGGTATAAAAGGTAAAAAATGGTATACCTGTATAGGGCAGTTACCATAAATGGAGGTTGCGGGACTCTAAGTTGTTCTGCGTGAGTCAGTGCATGAGGGTAAGTGAATGTGAAGGCCTAGGACATTACTGTACACTACTGTAGGCTTTATAAACACTGCACATGTAGACTACACTAAATTTACTTTAAAAAGTTATATTAATACAAATGCATCTCAGCTTACAGTAACATTTTTAATTTATAAGTTTTTTAATTTTTTTACCTTTTTGACTCTATTTTAACACTTGGCTTCAAAACACAAATACATTGTACAGCTGTACAAAAATATTTTCTTTCTTCAAATCTTTATTCTATAAGCATTTTCTATTTTTAATTTTTTTCAACTTTTTAAACTTTTTTTGTGAAAAACTAAAACACAAACACACACATTAGCCTAGACCTATGCAGGATCAAGATCATCGATATCTCGTTTTTCACCTCCACATCTTGTCCCACTGGGAGGTCTTCGGGGTCAATAACTGTCATCTCCTATGATAATAATGCCTTCTTCTGGAATGCCTCTTGAAGGACCTGCTTGAGGCTGTTTTACAGTTAATTTTTAAAAAAATCTAGAAAGGTACTCTAAAAAATTATTAAAAAGTATAGTAACTACATAAAACAGTAACATACTATTTTATTGTCATTATCATGTTATGTACTGTACATAATTTTGTGTGTTATATTCATATGACTAAAAGTACAGTATGTTTATGTTTATTGAGTGCAGCATCACAAAAACACATTAAAAATGCATTGTACTACAATATTATGATGGCTACAATGTCACTAGGCAGTAGGAATTTTTCAGCTCCATTATAATCTTATGGGACCACCATCGTATATGTGATTTATTGTTTCAAACATTGGTATGGGATGCATGGCTGTATACGCACAAGTATAGCTTCTTTACTACCACAGGTGCTATTCTATTTTCTTTTTATAATATTCTCCTTATGTAGACCTAAAAAAATTATTCAAGCATTCTTCTGATATTTTTCCAAGGTTTCCCATTTATCTGCTGAAGGCTAACCTTTCCTTTGAGAGAAAAGTACAATGAGAAAATCTAATCTGAAATAAACAAGCATAATTAAATCCCAGTAGGCAAAGGGCACTCATCAAACCAGACAGTCTTTGGTTATGCCCTTAGTTTAGCTCTGTTTTCAGGACAACAGAACCTCTCTGACAACTCTGAGGAAAACCACTACCACACATATTCCCTTTCATAGTGGCTTTCATAAAGGAAACATTCAGGGAATCTTTGCTAAGAAGCAGCCAAAGAGAGATAGAGATTTCTAAATATTGTTCACTGATATGGACATCAAGGATACTTGATGCTTCTTTGGAGGTGAAAGAAGTGAGACTTTCTTGGTGTCTGAATGGGATAGTGTCTTCCATTGCTCTTCACATCTAAAAATAACTGTCTCGCTTGATCCCAGTGGCCCATGAAACAATAGGGAAGTGGGGTTGCCATCCCCTTTAACTGCTGTCGTCAATTACAAAGGCAAAAGTTTAAATCTCTATTACTCTAATACCAAATTTCTTAATCTCCTAGATGTAATTTATATTTCCAAGAGAAATGAAAAGTGTGGAACTATGATGAATGAGCAAGAGAGTATATCTGTTTATATCAGTAAACTCCTTTAGTTGCTTATAAATAACCAAAAAATTATCTGGTGTTAATCATATGTAAGAAATCCTAAGTGGCCCAACAAAATTGATGCTAATCTAAACCACTGGCTATATATTTTTTCTGCAATGAAATAGGAATTAATTGGCCAAGGTAGGCCTCTTCATACTTCCATTCCAACAATTAAGACTGTTATTCAGGTAGCTGTCATCACATAGCGATAATCATATTGCAGTTATATAGCCAAGGCTCTGTGGTTCGAAAACCAAAACATTCAAAAACTTGATTTATATGTGACCCAGATAACTAATTATCTTCGTTTTAAAATAAATTTTAAAGAGAACAATGCGTTAAGTATCTAACGAGATCAATAATGAAACTGATGGGAGTAAAATAAGAGCTTGCCTGGATAACGGCTTATACAGTTTAGATGGCTCGCACATGTAGAGATTCTTTAAAATAAGAACTTCATTTTTCAGAAATCTCTGGGTTGCTGGAATACCAATGTACATAGAATGACAACACATGTGTGCAATAGCAAGGAAAACAGAAATCCTGGTCACTGAGTTTCTGGCAATGGGTCCTTTCCTTCAGGGACCTTCTGAAGTAGTAAGATAGTAAGCAATTCCCAGTATCCTGTAATTCTGGGGTTTGGTAGACTTGTATTCATGTAACAAGGACATTACTAGGTCAAATTACAGGTCAAAACAGTTCAGTCTAATACTTTTTCCTCTTTAATTCTCATTTCCTCATCTGTAAAAATAGGAATGATCGTAATGTCTATCTCATGAAGTTACTGTGAAATAAGATTAAGTACACAAAGAACCTGTGCCAACACACTGCCTCTGTATCTGTTAGATTTTATTCACATTATTATTATTATTATGTAACTGAAACTCAGATTGTACCATATAATACATCTTATTTCAACTTGTAGTTCTGATTGCCTTTGCCAGGCAGATGGCCAGTTCAGGCAAAACATCAGTATTGGGTCTGCCATCTCTGTCTGGCTGCTGAAATTGGCTTCAATCAGATGCTTTCATTAAAACAAAACCAAAAATAAACAACAACTTGCTTTATCTCAGGTTTATTCCTCTCCATGAAGTGTTCCTGAGATACAGATGAGAATTTCTGTCAGAGAAGAGTATTCTCACGTCAGTTGAATATAATTGTCAAAAAAAAGTTAAAGAAAGTGGACTTGCAGAGAATAACGCTTGTGATTTTTTTTCCATTGTAGGTTGAGTTTTGTAACTTAGGAAAGTTATTTAACCTATCTCTCTCCAAACTTCTCAACTATAATATAAGAAGTTATGCCAAATGTTCTGAAAAGTTCTGTTCAGCTCTCTCAGTTTAGTCTAATTCTGTGCTTCTTTGGCTCCCATCCATTTCATGCTTGGCCAGGTGTCTTCCAGGATCGTGTGCACCAAGATCTTCCACTCATATTAATTAACAAACAAACTCCTTGATCTAGTGAGGGACTTTTATGAATTTCTACTAAACAGCCTCCAAGAGACGAGACGTTGCCCCAATTCCTTTTCTGAATCTTTTCAGTATAGTTGAATCTACAGAACAGAACAATTTTTAAATAGCTGCACAGTAACTTGCCCATAGTAACAAGTCATACTTATTGTTTCCATTTATTTACTGATAAAATGAATTATCTCTTGTATTAAAAGTATACATTTTTATATTGGGGAAGTCTGGACTTCAGAGTCCTGAATACAATATGCCCTGGCCATGCGCAGTGGCTGTACTCCCAGTAATTTAGGAGGCCAAGGCGGGTGGATCACCTGAGGTTAGGAGTTTGAGACCAGCCAGGCCAACATGGTGAAACCCCATCTCTACTAAAAATACAAAATTAGCTGGGTGTGGTGGCACATGTCTGTAATCCCAGCTACTTGGGAGGCTGAGGCAGGAGAACCCCTTGACTCTGGGAGGCGGAAGTTGCAGTGAGCCGAGATCGCGCCTTTGCACTTCAGCCTGGGAGCGAAACTCCATCTCAAAAAAAAAAAAAAAAAAAAAGCCCTAATTTATAGACTTCAAATTAAATTTTCTTGAAAATGCACATATACATGCACACGTGTATACACACACACACACACCAGTTGTTATACATAGTGAACAGGCAGGCCTCAGCTGCTTTTTGCTTATTAATGGCTTTAAGAGAAATGAATAAGACAATTATGCCTAATTTATTCTACAAGATCAGTTATTACATTTTTAATGACTCAATCTCTATCCCTCTTCTGTCCTCTCCCCACCACTCCCCTCCTCTCATCTCTTTTCCTCTTCTCAAATGTTCTTTGTATAAATTTCACTATTTTCTGTTTCTCTTGTTAATGAACAATTTAAATACAGTATTTGAAACATGTCCATTTTACATGTACTTGTAGTCATGTTTTTGGACCTCTTGAAAATTAAAGTTTAAAATTTTGGTAGGCTAACCACTGACATATGCTAGCGGACCCACCTGATGGAGCCACATAAACTACCTGGCTGGAGGTGTGTATACATGTAAAGGGTTATTTAAGCTTGGACACAAGCCGCATAGAACTGCAGACTTGTGTCTCAAGGCTTTTGCTTTTTGTTTTTTTGTTCTTCAGCTGATGATTATGTTTTTGTTTCTGCTTCATGCAGGCTAGTTATTTTCCAATGGTGGAAAACGTGAATGGAAAGTGAATATTATGGCTGACCATTTGGTGATGATCTGTATCAGGTGAATAATGGAAATCAAGTCTTTATCACATGAAGGATCTGATCTGCATTTATTTTTCTTTGTCTATGTGTTTCTTTATCTATTTGTATGTTCAAATGAATTGAGAATTTTGCTTCCTCTTAAGGAGACCAGTTCTGTGAATTGTTGACTGGGCTTATCTTTTATCTATGGCTAATGCTGCAGCTCTGAAGATGTAAGCTCTCTCCATGTCTCTGTATCTGTCATTGAGGAAAGACATTACCTTTCTTTAAATGAGTATAAAGTATTTTGCTATTTCTGGAGTGCATTCATAAATTTGATTGTTACCTCTCTTCTATTAAATGAGTGCTATTCAGATTGATTTATACAGAATATTTCCAAAATTCACAGTAGTTAAGAAAATATAATTTGTAATATAATGAAGTGCTTGGCTAAAATGAAATCCTTCTTACTAAAACTGCTTTCTCAGAAACAGTTAATGAACCCAGATTCACTTAATTGAAATGGATCAGAATGGTTTAATAATTTTGGTTTAAAAAACTTTTTTAAAAATCAGCTTTATGTCTTTTCCTTGCTATCACTGTTAAAGATAGCATGAGTCTATTTTATTTTTATAAGATTTAAGATAACTTTATTATAAAGTGTCCTAATTAGACTGAACTTCCTAAATATCTTATATAGGTTTACTAATAAAGTAAGCTGTTATTACTCATCTACATAATATTCAAGACTTGAAAAGTTATACATAGCATTCAACAAAATTGAATAAAAATTCTGAGAAACATGTTTTATTGCAGAAATTATATTTGTAGTGTATTAGCACAACCATTATTGTTCAGATTTTAGTTAACTCCCCAAATTGAGTAAATATTAAATAAAGTTATGGTCTTTGGATATCTATAAAATTTCCCAGTAATACTGAATATCAAAACAATTTCTAATTTGTACATTTTTCTTATTTTTATGTTTTTACACGACTATAGGTCTGAGGCATATTAGCGAAGATACCCATTTCCCACTTAGAAAAAATAAAATATATATAGAAGTAAAAAATGTATTATATGTATTCATGAATTTCGATAGTCTGCTAAGATGGTTGCATATGACAGACTTTTCTCAATGAAACACTAACAATAATTTTCTTACACTGACATTTTTGACATTGTTTTGGTTAAATGCTATAATTCATATGTTATTGAGATAATACTGGGAAAAACGGTGATGGAAGAGCATGAATATATAGACAAAATAATAAAATCTGTATTTTTGTAAATCAAAATGTAAAGAAAGTAGTCTTACAGCATCTTGTTTTTCAGTAATATGAAAGAGGATAATGAAAAGCCAGATGTGAATGGGTGAGAAAGCTGACCATATATGCAGAATGGGGATTTTTACTTGCTTTGGTTTATAGTGTTTACAAATACTAGATCTGTAAAGACACAAAGTGTTGTGTAAATATTTTTGCCAAAGTTGGCTCAGTTTAATGTGCTTATATTTAAAATGTTATGAAGCACTAACTGCCAAATATTAATGCCAAACTGGAATTTGTCTTTCTTACTGTTAATAAACAATAACGTTTTACCTTCTGTGCAATCTGCCC
This sequence comes from Gorilla gorilla gorilla, assembly GCF_029281585.2. Lineage (NCBI taxonomy): Eukaryota > Metazoa > Chordata > Mammalia > Primates > Hominidae > Gorilla > Gorilla gorilla. The sequence continues at coordinate 65,187,055 of NC_073239.2, forward strand.
AGATAGCAAAAAAATCCATGATCCACAAAAATAATTTTATCTTTATTGAGATGACTTTATCATGTCCTTCATTATTAAAAATAGAACAAAGTTTTCTCACATATGGAAGAGGTAAGCTTGCTTAAAATTACAATGCCCATGCATCCAAGATCCTACCTTAATCTAGTGGCCAAATATCTTGGGATGTATCTTTTGATTTTGCTGTCCCCAGATCAGGCTTTCCATTTAGAACAAATGGAAATTATAATGAATATTTTTACACTTAAAGGTATGTTTTATGTTTTCCCGAAGGCCTGGAATAGCATACAGATCTGCTCTTTCACTTTATAAAAAGAAACACTAGAGGCCGGGCACAGTGGCTCATGCCTGTAATCCCAGCACTTTGGGAGGCCAAGGTGGACAGATCAAGAAGTCAGGAATTTGAGACCAGCCTGGCCAACATGATGAAACCCTGTCTCTACCAAAAATAAAAAAGCCGGGCATGGTGGCGCTCACCTGTAGTCCCAGCTACTCAGGTGGCTGTAGCAGAAGAATCACTTTTATCTGGGAGGCGGAGGTTGCAGTGAGCCGAGATCGTGCCACCGCACTCCAGCCAGGGTGACAGAGTGACCCTCTGTCTCAAAAAAAAAAAAAAAAAAAAAAAAGAAACACTAGAAATAATTAATTTGTTTGGTTTGCTCCCTATTTTAAAATTTGCCCAATACAATTGTGAGACTTCCTTAGGAATTGTGAAATCTGAAGGGATGCTTACGCTACCCTAGATAAAGTTTGTCGAGCTAAAATATTAATATAAATATATTAGGAATTGTACACTTTATTAGTACCTGGAAGATTCCATACTTCTTATCCCTCATGAGAAATAATGATCAAATTCTAGGAAATACATATATACAGTATCCCATAAAAAATTTTAATCTTTTCCCTTCTGATATTTGGTGACTGTAATAAATTGACCACAGTCATTTAGTATCACTATCAAACAGATTTTTACTTCCCTCTAATGACTGCCCGAGGCTCTGCTACAAGTTTCAGGCTAGAACTTGTGTATTCACCAATAAAAGGACAATCACAGTGCATTGTGGATAGGACTGTAGCAGGTACTTTGAACTATTGATAATTAAGAATTAGTCTGTTGAATACAGGCTTCTAAAATAGCATCGCTTAGGCAACTTTCAAACTGGACCAGTTGACAGAGTCATTATAAACAGAAATTTTATTAGTCCGGAAGTGAAGGTACTCCACAAAAGCAGGCTGCTGAAACACGATCCAGCAAAACAAGAATGTATCTAGTGGAGACATAAAGGGAACTCGTAACAGAACTCAAGGGTATAGTGTTTGAAAATACAGAAAAATAAGAAGTGAGATATATACATTTAAATTATGCATAGTAATAAATGTTTTGGTATTTAATATTACTGGGAATTTAATAGGTATCCAAAGACTATTCATATATTAACTTCATTTAATATTTACTTAATTTTTTGAGTTACTAAAATCTTAATGTTTGTGCTAATACACTACAAATATAATTCCTGCATAAAAATGTGTCTCAGAATTTTATTCAATTTTGTTTAACACTATGTATACCTTTTCAAATCTTAAATACTATGTAAATGAGTAATAAAAGCTTATTTTTTTTACTGAACTTATATAAGACATTTAGGAAGTCTGTACTAAGTAAAACACTTTATGATAAAATAAGTTCAAACCTTATAAAAATAAAATGTACTCTTATGCTATACTTTCTGTTAAACTCAGGACTAAACAATGAGTGGAATTTAATTGTGATTACTTTTTTGAATATTGTTAATAATGTTTTTAATGTTATATTTTTATGAATACATAAAGAACTTGCTGTTGCTAACCCTGCATTTATTAGACAATGTTTTTTAAAGCTGAAATAAAACATTTTTAATGGTATCTGCTTGTCATTGACTCCTTCACCCCTTCATCCTCATCCTTATCCTGAATTCAGAAACAAATCTTTTTCTGAGCCTCCTTCCATTTTAGGGCGATAGAGTTATTTGCATCTTTCAATAAATCTCTTCCAATTTACCAGTATATAAAGGTACAAATTGATTTAGTAACAAAGTCCAAACTGAAGTGCCACATTTGATAATGATTCTCATTTAATTAGGCATGACAAGTCCACTATTAAAAAATAAAGGTTGACTTTATGTGTGGAGCTGGTGCTTTCAGCCTGTATTCACCAAGGATTTTCTGAAATGCTTTGTCATGTGGCAGATGGAAATGTCACTATGTTGGCACAAATTGCTCTGACTCGACACCTGGTTTGCAGGGTCCTATTTTCACACATGGTAAAAGTGGTTATTTCCTGGCAGGTAAGGGACATTTGCACATTTGGAGGAACTCAAGAAAAGAGGAATTTACCCAATTTATGAGTAGTGCAAGTGAAATCTGGCAGGGAAGGTTTCTTAAGATTAGTTTCCTAGCTTCAGGATAGAAGAGTAAATTAAGAGAGGCTTTTCCAAGTCCTGTCTGTCATCCAGTATCAAAATTTCCAGACAAATTACTTCTCTGACATTTGAACTTGTTCAATATGGAATGGATCCAGATTTGTAGAGCAAACCCAAGAAACCCTATATGGTTAATTAATGCTCTTGTGACACTTATGTAAATAATCAAGTCAAATCTTTTTGTGGTTAATAATAAGTTTCAGAGATTACTTATGATCACAAAGTGAGAAATAGTCCAAAAATTATCTGAAACTTAGATAATGCAAAAAGGTCTTTTTCAGCTTTATATATTGAAAGGCAAATCTAGAAGTCTAGAAAATTATCTAGAAAAATGACATAGTATTATTAATTATTTACTATTAATTTAAAGTCTCATATTTAGTAATGCTACCTGCTAAATTACAGACTTTCTCCAGTAATGACTCAGTATTAATTCCTGTCAGTTGGAACAGATAATGCCAATGTTTATAGCTTTTATGGCTTAATTGGACTTTTACCAATTGTGTGTTTAATAAAGCAGTCATATTCTAAGTTTTTATTTATTCATAAAATTGCATATCTCATACTCTCCTTATTTAATTAGTTAAATTAAATTATGACAGAGTCCCACTTGAGAGACATGTTTTAATATTTTGAAAAATATAGTTATATTACAGAACTAGAAAAGAAGACGAAAGATTTATCAAAAAGTTCTAAATCATGCCAATTCCTACCACTATCAAGTAGTGGAATGTGATTTTAGATTTATCCAGCTTTATGTCTCAGCAAGATATATATAATGAATCAAGGCAAAAATAAATACTTGTAGAAATTATCTTGTTTAAACATTTTGGGAAGAATAATTATGGTGAAAATAATTTTTCTAATAGATTACTTAATTTATATTGCATACATTGACACATTTCCAAGTTATTTATATTTAAACTTTTCTCCTTTGTACTTGAAGATAATATATTTGTTCTCTAGATTTGTTATCTTCTTGAAATATTTGGGAAAATATTTGAAACCTGAAAATTGTCATACAAATGTTAGTTATTATTTATTTTATCTTACCAAGTTGATAACTAAAGGTTTTTTCATAATGGTAGGCTCCGTTCAGTTTTCTATTACATGTTGGTATAATAGTGTTATAGACACTCAGAATTCAGCTACTATAAATGCCTTAACTAATGTCAGCTGTATTTCCAGATACCCTGGAAAGAAGTTTTCAGCTAATCCTCAAAGACTTTTATTTTTAAAATGAAATGACTTATTCTATATTTAGTCCTTGAGCTTTTTGAAAAATTGCCATAAAAATCAATCATTTCCTCTTTTACCAATTTCATCTTTTGTCCTTGTCACTTTTTAACTTGCATCATAAATTTTGACTGTGTCTACAATGATATTATTTCAATGCCAGATATATGCAAATGAGGAGAGTCATTTTCATTTTAACAATAAAATATGTATATTCATATTGAAATTGGGCAATGGCAAAACATTATTAGTTCAATACACTCAATGTTCACTAACTTCATAATTCCAACAACACTTTCTTTTAAGAAACTAAAATTAAAGGATATTTTTTAAAATCACAAAAACAGCCTAATTTTTCATGCTTTCTTTAGCATAATCTCCCTTTTGAGTTCATTTTTCTTTTATGGAGATGAGTCCCTTGAATGTCATAATTCCTCTTTACTATGCTTTGTGAGAAAAAAAGACTTTTTATTTATTTCTGCACAGTTGTCAAAATTTCAAACTGAGTTTTCCATCAAATAATAATAGAAAGAAACAGGGTAGAACTTCTTTTTGGTAATGTTGACAATGGCTTGCTCTGTAAAATATCATAAATTAAACCTATAAGGATATTATTACATTAATTTAATCTTATATAAAGTAATGGATTAGAATAAAATATATATTATTGAAAGTCTGGGGACTTTTTTTCAAAATTTGTTCTAACAAAGTTGTATTTTTTATTGATTAGATGCAAGTTCATGATTACAGGAAGCCAGGAAGCCATTATAGGACAAAAGATGATACTTCCTTTGTTTTACAAGGGCATTGATTTACTGTCTAAATGAGTGTTACACTCATTTTCTCAGGACAATTAAACAAGTTATTATAAGTGTTATTTTCATAACAACATAGAGTATCTCAGCACCATATTTTAATAAAATGTAGTATTTGAACTAATCTGTTGGTGACCAGAGGAGACAGGAAACCTGCTGATACATATGAATGCTCTAACTTAAGGGGTTGGCAACCTTTAACACTTGTGCCAGATGGTGACACACGAGGACATTTGGACTGGCAATCAGCCTCTGGCATTAGCTCAACCTCCTCTGTCTTTACCACTCTTCGGAGTTATTGCTACGACTCCTGGCCACTGACATAGTCACGATCAGTATCAATCTTGGATCTCAGAAAGTTATCATGACTTCTAGGTCACTTTATCCCATCTGTTCTAAACTGTAATAGCAAATAAGACAGTAAAAAATGTTATCCTGAGGAGAGTGGTTTTTAAAAATGTTTTTATTCTACCATAAATTCTCATAATATCTCAGGCATAAAAACGTCAACGTTTCATTGAGCAATGTCCTTATCAAGTGATCAGCCTGCCAAAGTGTGACAACCACAGTGATGGCAAGTTCCCTACATTCTGTGACAGTACAGTCTATCTCTTCATAGCTGAAGGTGAGAGAGAGTAAAAGTGTCAAAGGTGGGCTTTAGAACTCCACAAGGCCTGGCTGTGGTGATGTGGATGAAAACTTTCACAGGTCTGAAAATTTTTATGAATCTACTCATTGTAAAAATAAAATAGAATAAAAAGGATAATTATTTCTGCATGATTTCAGGATGATTTATGATGTTATTTTTATCCATTAGCCTGCAAAAATGAGCAAAGGAGATAATGGTAGAATTAAAAACTCGCTATGCACACTTTAGTATCTGGCATGCAACATTTGTGTCTTTCCATTATCACGTTCTCCATGCTAATCCAAACCTTCATAGTATTTATGTGTGTGTGTGTGTGTGTGTGTGCAATTAAAATAACTTCTCTATTTGTCACCCACTTCCTCTTTCCATTGTCAAACAAACAAAATTTCTCTTAACCAAGTTCTGAATGATGAGATTGACAAGTCATTAATTTCACACAGGGGAACCATACTTAAAAAAATAAAAGGGAATCTCCTGAGAAGAGAGAGCTAATGAAGCCAATGGTTCTCATACCTCTAGTTATTACAAGGCAGTCAACAGTTATAACAACACAGTTTTGGTCACTTCTTTTATTTCAGAGTAAAAGATTCCACATTCAATCGTAAAATACAGGAGCATTGTAATTTTATGCTGGTTTCAAGAAGCAACCCTTTAAGAATGCTTCTTAAAGGCTCATGATCCCTGTTATTTGTGTTTTATATCTCTTTATATTTTAAGGGTGGTTTTTAGAAAATCCTGTTACTCTTAGTTTATATTGAAATTTAGGCATTTTATAAATACAAAACATTTTTTAGAAATATAACAATCTTATAGTTTGAGAAAGTAATGTTATGTTCAACCTAGTGAAGAACTAGACTGAATGGAAAACATCGTATTTTTTTCTTTTTTACTTTCTGATCCATTTTGTATCCAAAAGCTGGAACAATATTTGTAGAATGTAAGCATAGTTATTATTCTCATTAAAAGACAGCAATGATGTTGTGCATTGGACATATGTTCCTTAACATGCTATAGAGTGGATTATATAAAACTGGTCCTTACATTTCCAAATCTTAACTCATAGTGCAAATTGAAATCTAGACTAAGGACACATAGCCTGAAAAGGTGAAAAATAAAGGCTGGCTCATAAACATAAATCTAGTATCAAAGGCTTTTTTTCCCAGGAAGACAGATAACTTTATTGTTCATTGTAAAATCTTCCACAGCTGAAAAATAGGTTATTCAACTTGCTCTCATCAGAGTAAAAGATCCTTTTATCAGAATGATAGGTTACTCAACTGTGTTCATTAAACTATTTATTCTTTAATATTCATTTCAAACCCTCAATTCTGTTTCTACAAACCCCAATACTGTATATTATGCAAGAAACTTTGCCAGTGATAATTAATCCTCCCACGTGGAAAGTTCTGCCTTAAATTGGAATCCAACAATCTCAAAAATATTTTGCTCTTAACCTCCCCTTTCAGAGGTGCTACTAAGTATCCATCAAGGTATTTGACTATCTTGTTTAAGTAATTAATTGGCAAGGCTTGGGTTAGTCAACAGGTTATTTTAGTAATCATGTATAAAGTTGCTATTTAAGCTCAGATATAATATCCTTCTTCATTTCTGGTCTCTCTCTCTCTGTCTCTCCTACGTGTCTGAATTACTCCCTTTCTTCAGCATTTTAGGGATAGCCATTCAAGTCTCTAGGAAGTTCCAAACTTTCCTGTTTTCCTTTCTTCCTCTGAACCCTCCAAACTGTTCCAACCTCACCTGTTACCCAGTATCAAAGTCACTTCTAAATTTTTGGTTATCCTTATAGCAGCACCCCACTCTCTCATAACCAATTTACTGTATTAGTTCATTCTTACACTGCTATAAAGAACTGTCCGAGACTGGGTTATTCATAAAGAAAAGAGATTTAATTGACTCACAGTTCTGCAGGGTTGGGAAGGTCTCAGTAAACTAAAAATCATGGTGGAAGGGGAAGCAAACACGTCCCTCTTCATATGGCAGCACAACGGAGAGGTGTCAAGCAAAGGGGGGAAATGTCCGTTATAAACTGTCAAATCTCATGAGAACTCACTCACTATCATGAGAACAGCATGGGGAAACCACCCCCATAATCAACTGCCTTCCACCAGGTCCCTTCCACGACATGTGGGGATTATGGGAACTACAATTCAAGATGAGATTTGGGTGGAGACACAGCCAAACCATATCAGTAACTATAAGATGAAAAATGACTTCATCTGTTTATCTGCTTATATTTATAATTTGCATTATGTGAATTCTTTCCCCTTGTGACTTTTAAACAATTTGGTTTTAAATATGCAGGTTAAATACTGATAGAGAAATTTAAAGTATTTGTAAGCTTAAAATCCAGTACAATAATAAATATAACTAAATATTCACCAATTGCCCACAAAAGTGTAGTGACCTATGTTATTAAATGAACTGCCAGATAGTGAAACACATGTTATATTATAGGCAACAACTTGTAAAGGAAGAAATTAAATTAACTTATACAAACAACTTACAATAATGACTGATTTGTCTGGATTGCATGATTATTAATTACAGAGAAAGAAAGGGTAAACTATACACACATTTAAAATATGCTATTTAGAATGAGCTATAAAACACGATAATTAATTTTAATTTCCAATTTCTAATTCATTTTATATGATTGGGAGTTAGAATAAAGGTGAAAACTCATTTTTTTTAATACATTTTTAATCTTACATTTCTTACCAAAAATAAATTATTCCAAAAAGAAAAAATAATCCTCTCATGGGGCTTCAAATTTATTTAATTTTTGAAGCTTTTACCTGAGATATTTAGTTTAAAATTAAAAGAAATTAAACTTCTGTTTCCCGGCCTGCTATGTAGGAGTTTAGAAACTGCTATTCCATCCCAACAACAAGCAAAAGGTGTAACAAGTTGAAAAGAAACAACTCTTCATAGATCCCTCAGAGAATTGTGGTCACAGGGCAAACTGCTGCTCCCAAAGTTGTAAATACATACAGGTGGATTTAGAAAAGCAAAACTTTCCAGAACAACCACGCATGAGCAGAAGTATCCATGGGAACTGGTAACCAGGTAGGAAAACCTATACTGTGATTGACAAATTGCTGGAAACTCAGTGTGAGTAAGTCTGAGAGTTAGAAACTCTAGGGTATCCAGTCATAGGTAAGGCCTCCCACACTGTATGAGTTTTACTTTCAGGAGCCCAATAAGATTCTCACAGTGAAGATAGAAAAACAAACTAACAAACCTTGAATTCCAGCAGGAGGGAGAAGAAAGGCAGCTATTTTGAAATATACCAGAGCATTCAGTTCTTGTTAACAAGGCCAATCCTTAACAGATGCTATTTTACTGGAGTAAACTACTGGGCTTTTATCAGAACCTAACCAACTTTGGGTAAAGAAAAATAACCAACTTCAGCCTCTCCTAGCCATCCTGTGTACCAAATGGTGGGGGAAACTGAGGAGAACTTGTGCAGGTCACAGCCAAAGGACACAGACTCACAAAAAGAATGACACTTAATCATAAGACAACAGATTGCTACTTTCACCCTATGCCTTACCATCATAGGACTAAAGTTCTATTCGTCTTCAGTACATTTTACCCAGTAAATCATATCTGGCTTTCAACAAAGAATTACAAGACACACTACCAGACAAAAAAACACTGTTTGAAGAGACAGAGCAAGCATCAGAACCAGACTGAAATATGGAAGGAATGATGCAATTCTCAAACTGAGAATTTAAAACGACCATGATAAATACGCTAAGAGCTCTAATGGAAAAAGTAGACAGCAAGAAAGAACAGATGTCCAATGTAAGACGACACATATAAATTCTAATAAATAATTTTTAATGATATAAATTAAAAAACTAAAAAATGAAAAATACATCTATGAGTTTATTAGTAGTCTAGACACAGCTAAAGAAAATCAGTGAGTTTAATTATATGTTAATAGAAATATTCAAAACTGAAAAATCAAGAGGAATAAAAGTGAAAAGTAAAGAAGTAAAAGAATATCCAAGAATAGTGTAAAACTACAAAAGGTGTAACTTATGATGGATACTTTCATGTGCATCCGTGTGTAAGAGACCACCAAATAGGCTTTGTGTGAGCAACAAGGCTGTTTATTTCACCTGGGTGCCAGGTGGGCTGAGTCTGAAAAGAGCGAAGGGAGATAGGGGTGGGGCCGTTTTATAAGATTTGGGTAGGTAAAGGAAAATTAGTCAAAGGGGGCTGTTCTCTGGCGGGCAGGAGTGGAGGTCACAAGGTACTCAGTGGGGGAGCTTTTGAGCCAGGATGAGCCAGGAGAAGGAGTTTCACAAGACAATGTCATCAGTTAAGGCAGGAACAGGCCATTTTCACTTCTTTTGTGGTGGAAAGTCATCAGTTAAGGCAGGAACGGGCCATCTGGATGTGTACGTGCAAGTCACAGGGGATATGATGGCTTAGCTTGGGCTCAGAGGCCTGACATTCCTGTCTTCTTATATTAATAAGAAAAATAAAATGAAATAGTGGTAAAGTGTTGGGCCAGCGAAAATTTTGGGGGATGGTATGGAGAGATAATGGGCGATGTTTCTCAGGGCTGCTTTGACCGGGATTAAGGGCAGCGTGGGAACCCAGAGTGGGAGAGATTAAGCTGAAGGAAGATTTTGTGGTAAGGGGTGATATTGTGGTGCTGTTAGAAGGAACATTTGTCATTTAGAATTATTGGTGATGGCCTGGATACGGTTTTGTATGAATTGAAAAACTAAATGGAATAAGAGAAGGAGAAAAACAAGTATTAAAAGTCTAAGAATTGGGAGGACCCAGGACATCTAATTAGAGAGTGCCTAAGGAAATTCAGCATAGTTCTGCCAGCAAAGATTATTTATTTACTTCAAGAGTTTAGAGTGGCAGTTTGGGGATAGCACCAGGAGATATCAGCTGTGATGGCTTGGAGAAACAGTGTAAACCGGCAGTGTAAACAAGAGCAGGGCATGTATGAGTACTTGAGAACGGTGAATAGAAGAATGACTAGACAGAAGATAGAAGGGATGACAAGTTTTCTGGGGCACAGTCTAAGTTGGTCTGGTGTCTGGAATGAGACTGGGGATTAATAAAAAGGAGCGTCCATACAAGAGCTCAAATGGGCTGTACCCTGTAGCATTCCGAGGACAGGCCTGAATTCTGAGACAAGAAAGAGGTAAAAATATTGTCCAGTCCTTTTTAAGTTGGTGGCTGAGCTTGGTGAGGTATGTTTTTAAAAGACCATTAGTCCACTCTACCTTTCCTGAAGACTGAGGACTGTAAGGGATATAAAGGTTTCACTGAATACCAAGAGCCTGAAAAACTGCTTGGCTGATTTGACTAATAAAGCCCGGTCTACTATCAAACTGCGTAGACGTGGGAAGGCCAAACCGAGTAATTGTGTCTGACAGAAGGGAAGAAATGACCATGGTGGCCTTCTTAGACCCTGTGGGAAAGGCCTCTTCCTATCCAGTGAAACTGTCTACCTAGACTAAGAGGTATTTTAGTTCCCTAACTCAGGGCATGTTGAGTAAAGCTAATTTGCCAGTCCTCGGCGGGGGAAAATCCCGGAGCTTGATGTGTGGTAAAGGGAGGGGGCCTGAATAATCCCTGAGGAGTAGTAGCATAGCAGATGGAACACTGAGAAGTTATTTCCTTGAGGATAGATTTCCATGATGGAAAGGAAATGAGAAGTTCTGAGAGGTGGGCTAGTGGCTTGTACTATAGCATAGCCTGCCTTTGCTGGTGTGTGGTAATTAGGCCTGGTAGAACTGCCATCAATAAACCAAGTGTGATGAGGGTGAGAAACAGGGAAGAAGGAGATGTGGGGAAATGGAGTGAACGTCAGGTGGATCAGAGAGATGCAGTCATGAGGGTCAGGTGTGGTATCAGGAATAATGTGTGAGGCCAGATTGAAGCCCGGGCCAGGAACAATGGTAATTGTGGGAGACTCAACACAGAGTGAGTACAGCTGAAGAAGCTGGGGAGCAGAAAGTATATGCATCAGGTGTGAGGAAGAAAATAGATTTTGGAAATTATGAGAGCTGTAGAGAGTGAGTTGAGCGTAGTTTGTGATTTTAAGGGCCTCTAAAAGTATTAGGGTGGCAGCAGCCACTGCACGGAGACATGATGGCCAGCCTAAAACAGTAATGTCAAGTTGTTTGGACAAAAAGGCTACAGGATGCGATCCTGGTCCTTGTGTAAGAATTCCAACTGCACAGCCCTGCACTTTGGCTGTGTGTAATGAGAAGGGTTGCGATGAGTCAGGGAAAGCTAGGGTGGGGGCAGTCTCTAAAGCTGTCTTCAAGGAATGGAAAGAGGAGTGGGGAAAAGATTTAGGATCTATGGGGTCAGCTAGGTTTCCTTTTGTGAGTTTATATAATGGTTTCATTAGGATGGCAAAACCAGGTATCCAAAGGCGAAAGTATCCAACCATGCCCAGGAAGGAAAGGAGTTGTTGTTTTGTAGAAGGGATTGGGGTTTGGGAGATTAGCCAGACACAATCAGCAGGGAGAGCACATGTGTTTTTATGAGAATTACGCCGAGATAGGTAACGGATAAGCAAGAAATTTGGGCTTGACTGAAATAATGGGGGCTGTCTGTGAAGCTTTGCAGCAGTTTGATGGGTGTCAGATTTGCTGAGTTTGATGGGTGTCAGGGTCAGTCCAGGTGAAAGCAAAGAGAGGCTGTGATGAAGGGTGCAAAGGAATAGTAAAGAAAGCATGTTTGAGATCCAGAACAGAATGGATTGTGGAGGCAGGTATTGAGGATAGGAGAGTATATGGGTTTGGCACCACGGGGTGGATAGGCAAAACAATTTGGTTGATAAGGCATAGATCCTGAACTAACTTGTAAGGCTTGTCTGGTTTTAGGACAGGTAAAATGGGGGAATTGTAAGGAGAGTTTATAGGCTTTAAAAGGCCATGCTGTAGCAGGCGAGTGGTAACAGGCTTTAATCCTTTCAAAGCATGGTGTGGGATGGGATCTTGGCATTGAGCCGTGTAAGGGTGATTAGGTTTTAATGAGATGGTAAGGGGTGCATGATCAGCCACCAAGGAGGGAGTAGAGGTATCTTATACTTGTGGGTTAAGGTGGGGGGATACAAGAGGAAGATGCAAAGGAGGCTTTGGATTGGGAAGAAGGGTGGCAACGAGATGTAGCTGCAGTCCAGGAATAGTCAGGGAAGCAGATAATTTAGTAAAGTGTCTCAGCCTAATAAGGGAACTGGGCAGGTGGGGATAACTAAAAGGAGTGCTTAAAAGAGTATTATCTAAGTTGGCACCAGAGTTGGGGAGTTTTAAGAGGTTTAGAAGCCTGGCTGTCAATACCCACCACAGTTATGGAGGCAAGGGAAACAGGCCCTTGAAAAGAAGGTAATGTGGAGTGGGTAGCCTCCGTATTGATTAAGAAGGGGATGGACTTACCCTCCACTGTGAGAGTTACCTAAAGCTTGGTGTCCGTGATGCTCTCCAAGGCTTCCGAGGCGATGGGGCAGCGTCAGTCTTCAGCCGCTAAGCCGAGAAGATCTTGGAAGGAGTCAGTCAGAGAGCCTTGGGCCAGAGTTCCACGGGCTCTGGGAGTGGCTGCCAGGTGAGTTGAACGTCCGATTTCCAGTGGGGTCCCGCACAGATGGGACACGGCTTAGGAGGAATCCCAGGCTGCGGGCATTCCTTGGCCTGGTGGCCAGATTTCTGGCACTTGTAGCAAGCTCCTGGGGGAGGTGTTTCTGGAGGAATGCCTGGCCACTGCGGTTTAGGCGTTTGGAAGTTCTTGTGTGCTGGAGATGTGGCTGGGGTTTGTCTCACAGTGGAGGCAAGGAATTGCAACTCAGAAATATGTTGCTACTTGGCTGCCTTTATTATTGTACACCTTGAAGGAGAGGTTAATTAAGTCTTGTTGTGGGGTTTGAGGGCTGGAATTTAATTTCTGGAGTTTTATTTAATGTCGGGAGCAGATTGGGTAATAAAATGTATATTGAGAATAAGACAGCCTTTTGACCTTTTAGGGTCTAGGGCTGTAATGCGTCTCAGGGTTGCTGCCAAATGAGCCATGAACTGGGCTGGATTTTTATATTTTATGAATAAGAGCCTAAATGCTATCTGATTTGGGATAAAGAAAAAGGAGCATTAACCCTGATTATGGCTTTAGCTCCAGCCAGCTTTTTAAGAGTAAATTGCTGGGCAGGTGGGGGAGGGCTAGTCATGGAATGAAACTGTAAGCGGGACCAGGTTTGAGGAGGGAGATGATAAAAGGATTATAGGGTGGAGGAGCCGAGGCTGAGGAAGAATTAGGACCTAGCTCGGCCTGGCAAGGAGGGGAGAGGTCAGATGGGTCTGTAGAAAAGGAAGATTAGAAAGACTCAGTGACACTTGGGGTTGGGACTGAGGGGACAGGCGGGAGTGAAAGAAGGAGGATTTGGGATGAGTTGCATTGGGAACAGAGATTAGAGAGGGACCGATGTGTAAAAGAATGCCTGGATGTCAGGCACCTCAGACCATTTGCCTATTTTATGACAAGAATTATTTAGATCTTATAGGATGGAAAAATTGAAAGTGCCATTTTCCAGCTATTTGGAACTACTGTCCAGTTTGTATTGGGGTCAAGCGGCATTACAGAAGAAAATAAGTTGCTTAGATTTTAGGTCAGGTGAGAGTTGAAGAGGTTTTAAGTTCTTAAGAACACAGGCTAGGGAGAAGAAGGAGGAATGGAAGGTAGAAGCTTGCTCATAGTGAAGGAGGCAAGCCCAGAGAAAAGAGAGTAGAGACACGGAGAAGGGGTGGGGGGTTCTTGCCCTCCAGAAAAGCAGAGAAGGGGTTGGGGCGCAGAGATACGAGGTTGAGGTGTAGAAATAAGGGATCGGGGTGCAGAGATATAAGAGGTTGGGGAGCAGAAATAAGGGATGGGGCACAGAGATATAAGATGGGGCACGGAAATAAGGGATCGGGGTGCAGAGATATAAGAGGTTGGGGTGCAGAAATAAGGGATCGGGGCACAGAGATATAAGAGGTTGGGCTGTGGAAATAGGAGATCGGGGCTCAGAGATATAAGATGTTGGGGAGTGGAAATAAGAGATCAGGGCGCAGAGATAGGAGGTTGGGGTACTTGTCCCTCCCCCAGAAAAGCAGGACTTGCTGCTCAGGGTGAAGGAGAAGGGGTTGGGGGTTTCTTGCCCCTCAGAAAGGCAGAGAAGGGGTAGAGACATGGAGAGAAGGTGTTGGGGTACTTGACCCTACCCCAGAAAAGTAGGACTTGCCGCTAAGGCTGAATGACGAAGGCAGGCATCCCTGCGTGGTCTGACACCTCTGAAACCAGGGTGAATAATCAGAGGGGTCCCTGCAATGATTAAACACCAAGGGAAGGCTGCCTTCGCAGTCCATGACCGGGGCCGGAGTTTTGGGTCCACGGATAAAACGTGTCTCCTTTGTCTCTACCAAAAAATAAAAGGAATTGAAATTAAAAGAAGGGAGAGATTGAAGTGTGGCGCCAAGATTGAAAGGAGAAAGAGGCTGAGGGATAGTGAGGGAGGTTGGAGAACAGAGTAAAAAGAGGCCACTTACCGGATTTGAAATTGGTGAGATGTTTCTTGGGCTGGTTGGTCTGAGGACCTGAGATCGTAGGTGGATCTTTCTCACAGAGCAAAGAGCAGGAGGACAGGGTATTGATCTCCCAAGGGAGGTCCCCCGATCCAAGTCACGGTACCAAATTTCATGCGCGTCCATGTGAAGAGACCACCAAACAGGCTTTGTGTGAGCAATAAAGCTGTTTATTTAACCTGGGTGCAGGTGGGCTGAGTCTGAAAAGAGAGTCAGTGAAGGGAGATAGGGGTGGGGCTGTTTTATAAGATTTGGGTAGGTAAACGAAAATTACAGTCAAAGGGGGTTATTCTCTGGTGGGCAGGAAGGGGGGTCACAGTATACTCAGTGGGGGAGCCTTTGAGCCAGGATGAGCCAGGAGAAGGAATTTCACAAGACAATGTCATCAGTTAAGGCAGGAACAGGCCATTTTCACTTATTTTGTGGTGGAATGTCATCACTTAAGGCAGGAACGGGCTATCTGGATGTGTAAGTGCAGGTCACAGGGGATATGATGGCTTAGCTTAGGCTCAGAGGCATGACAATATTGTTGTCCTTTCTTTTGGATATATATCCAGCATGGGATTATTGTATTACATGATAGAGTTATTGTAAGTTTTTTGAGGAACTTTCAAACTGTTTTCCATAGTGGCTGCACTGATTTACATTTTTGCTAACAGTCTATGAGGGTTCCCCTTTCCCCATATTCTTGCTGCATCTGTTATTATCTGACTTTTTGATAAAAGCCGTTTTAACTGGGGTGAGATAATATCTCATTGTGGTTTTAATTTGCACTTCTTTGATCAATAGTGATGTTGAGCATTTGTATGTACCTATTTGCTATTTGTATGTCTTTTGAGAAATGTCTATTCAGATATTTTGCCTATTTTTAAAGTTGGATTTTTTCCTGTGGATTTGTTTGAGCTCCTTATATATTCTAGTTCTTAATCCCTTGTCAGATGGGTGTTCGCAAAGATTTCTTGAGTGAAACCTCAAAAGCACAAGCAACTGAAGCAAAAATTGATAAATGGTATCATATCAAGCCAAAAGCTTTTATACAGCATAAGAATCAGAAAAGTGCAGAGACAACCCACAGGATGAAAGAAAATATTTGTAAAAGAAAAAATGTTTTAAAAAGGAAGTATAATTGATAAATCAAGAAAAGGAAACAAAATATAATCATATAAAATGTTCAATTAAAACCACAAAAGGTAGAAAAGTGGTGAAAGACAAAAATAAAAATGGATTATAAGGGTGATGAATAGAAAGCATACATAAATATGGTAGATATTAATCAAACTACATCAATTATCACTTTAAATGTGAATGGTATTAATATTCCACTTAAAAGACAGATATTGTCAGAGTGGAACAAAATCTGACCCAACTATATATGTTGTCTACAATAAACACCCTTTAAATATCAAGACACATATAGATTAAAAGTAAAGGCATGGAGAAAGATATACCACTATAACACTAGTCAAAAGAAAGTTGGAGGAGCTATGTTAATTTCAGATAGAGCAAACTTCAGAGCAAGAAAAATTATCAGTGGTCAATTCTTCAGGAAGAAAAAAAAAACCCTTAATGTGTATGTGAATAATAACAGAGCATCAAAATACATGAGGCAAATACTAATAGCACTTCAAGGAGAAATCAATGAATCAGATATTATAGTTGGAGACTTCAATGCCCATTTATTAGATCTAACAGGCAGAAAAGGCAGGAGAGAGATGGTTGAACTCAACAGCACCATTAATTCACTGGATATAATTTGCATCTGTAGACTATTTTATCCAACAAAGTGAATACATATGTTTCTCAAGCCCACATTGAACTTTTTCTAAGAGAGATCACATTTCTGTTAGAATGTGAAAACTCACCTTAACAAATTTTTTAAAATAGATATATAATGAATGCTTTAAGAAAACAATGGCATTAAACTGGAAATAAGTAACCAAAAAGATAGCTGAAAGTACTTGGAAATTAAACAAAATACCTGGAAATTAAACACCACATTTCTAAATAATATATAAGTCTAATAATAAGTCACAAAGGGTTTCTAAAAATTATTTTGAAAATAAAAATACAATTTATCAAACTTTGTAGGATGCAGGAAAAGTAGTGCTCATAGAAAAATATATAGCATTGAAATCATATGTTAGAAAATAAAAAAGGTCTAAAATTAGTAATCTAAATTTCCACCTTAGAAAATTCAAAAAGGAAGAGCAAATGAGTTCCAAACTTACTAGAAGAAAAGGAATAATAAAAATTAGAGGCAAAATTGAAAAAAAAAGTGCTAGTAGAGAAAATCAACAACAATAGAAGTTGGTTCTTTCAAAAGATTCATAAAATCAATAAGCCTCTAGACAGTCTAAGAGAAAAAAGAGTGAAGGGACAAATTAGTATGATCACAAATGAAAGAGAGGACATCACTGCAGCTCACAAGCACATTTAAAGAATAATAAAAATGATGAACAACCCTATCTATGCACACACATTTGGTAACAGGTGCAATGAATGAATTCCTTGAAAGTTACTATCTTGCAAAATTCACACAAAAGGAAATAACCTGAACTGCCCTATATCTATTAGGTAAATTAAATCAGTAAATGATAATGTTATACAACAGAAAGTACCAGGCCCAGATGTGTTCTTTGGTGAATTTTACCAGACATTTAAAGAAGAAATTGTACCAATTCTCTACAATGTCTTCCAATAAATAGAAGTAGAGGGATAGTTCATAACTCTTTCTATAAGTTCAGAATTAACCTAACACCAAAAACCAAAGGAGCAAAGGCAATATAATAGAGAAAAGTAGTCTTTTCAACAAATGGTGCCGGAACAACTGGACATTCACATGCAAACAAACCAATAAAAATGAATTCACAGACCTTACATCCCTCAAAATATTAATTTTAATAATATTTTAATATAATATTAATCAGTCATAAATATACAGTGCAAAAATATAAAACTGCCAGAGGGTAATATAGACAAAATCTAGATGGCTTTAGGTTTGGTGATGACTTTTTAGATACAACAACAAAGCACAATCCATGAGAGAAATAGTTGATAAATTGGACTTTCTTAAAATTAAAAACTTTTTCTCTGTGAAAGGTACTATTAAGAAAATGAGAATGTAAGACACAGACTTGGAGAAAACCTTTGCAAGACATACCTGATAAAGAATAGTTGTGCGAAATATACAGAGAACTCTTAAGACTCAAACATAAGAAAAAAACATTAAAAATTGGGCAAAAGATCTGAACAGACACTTATTCAAAGATGATATACGTATAGCAAATAAGCACATGAAAAGATGCTTAACATCATATGTCATCAAAAAATTGTAAATTAAATGAGATACTGCTACATATGAGTTAGGATAGCAAAAGTCCAAAACACTGACACCACCAAATGCTGAAGGAGCGGAGCTGCAGAAACTCTCATTCACTGCTGGTGCGAATGCTAGGACAACCACTCCTGAAGACAGTTTGAGTTTCTTTCAATACTAAATATACTCTTACCATATAATCTCCTTGATATGTAGTTAAGTGAGTTGAAAACTAAGTTCCATGCAAATACCAGCCCATGGATGTTTATAGCAGCATTATTCATAATTGCCTAAACTGGGTAGCAGCCAAGATATCCTTTAGCAGGTGACTGACAGAATAAACTGTGGTATATCCAGGCAATGAAATATTTATTCATTGCTAAAAAGAAATGAGTTATCAAACCGTGTACCCTAATGTAAACTATGGACTTTAGTGTATAACGATGTGTCAATAGAAGTTTGTCAATTGTTACAAATGCACCACTTTGGTGGGGGATGTTGACAGTGGGGAAAGCTGTGCCTATGCAAGGGAAAGGGGTTCATGAGAAATATCTGTACTGTTATCTTAATTTTGCTATGAGCCTAAAACAGCCCGAAAATAATCTATTTTAAAAATATAAATTTTAAAAGGAACCTTAAAATATATCTATTATTCCTTTGAATAATTAGAAATTTCTCAGACTCACACTTTTTTGGCGTTAGGTGGGAAAGTAGGCCTAGTTCTAGCCAATGGGCTTTGGGTATAAATTTTGTCCAGAGTATGGAAGAGTAATAGATCCTCTACCTGACATGGCCACAGCCTCCCTTGGCCTGAATTGCTTAATTACGGTATGGATAACAGATATTTTGGATCTGCAGTGGATTTTACTGCAACTGAGCAAGGAAGAGACCTTTGTTATATTAAGCCACTGAGATTCATGGGTTTGTGGCTATCCCAACATAATATAGACCATCTTGATTAATACCATGGTTTGAATGTTTTCAAAATCTAGATGCACACATTTGTGTATGTGTGGGTGTTGTATATATTAATGAATATCCTAGTAGAGTAAATAAGACATAAACACTGCACTAGAATATTATGAAGTTGGCTTATTTAAAGATCACGTTTTATATGAGAAAATGCATTGGTCTTGAACTGAAAAACTCTTGTCATATAAGTTAAAAAGAAAAATAAAGAAATAGGAGATGGACTTTAGTCATAGATTAAATCAAACTTTTGCATTGGAATTTTACAGCTCCTTTATTTGAGAAGTATAAAAAATACTGATAAATATTACAACAAAATGATTTACGGGTTGTATGTACACAATGGGATAACATACAAGTTATACATGCTAATATAAGGGAGGAAATACATTAAAAAGATGTTTTTATTCAAGAACAGAAAACTAGCCTTTGAATGTAACTATAAGCTTTTTTTTCCCTACCATTACTATTTAATTACCTTTTATACATTCTTCAGGGGTTTTTGAGAGAAAGTTTTTTGCTTTTAAACTTAACAAATAAATTAAAAACATAAAATAGTTCTTTCTTTCAATAAATGTCACATATAAATTTCTAGACTCAAAACAATAGGAAGAGTTGGGTAATTTATTAGCAATCCATCATCACCACCTGGCATTTCTACTTTCAAAGTAGCTCTTCAATCACAAAAGACACAGTTTTACTCCCATGTTAAAAATTATATTACGTTTTAAAACTCCAGTCATTATACTTCAAAGAAATTCTAAATTTTTTACTCTGTCTTAAAGAATCTGAACTCACTCCAATATTATCTAGTCATTCTTATTCTTTTCTAACAGCTTCCTTTGAGTTCCTTGAATTTCATACTCTTTCAGTTTCAAGGCCTCTGTATAAGCTTTTCTGGAACACTCCTCTTTATCTCCATCATTTCTAACTTTTCCATTAAATTATTATTTATTATAAAAGTTCTTTTGAAATATTGGCATTCTAAACTAATATCAAATGATCAATCTTTTAAATGTATAAAATTGTGTCAACCAGGGCTTGTTGTGGAAAACACACTAGTTGATTTAAATAGGAAGTAGTTTAACACAGAGAGCAGCTTCTATGATGAGTTTCTCAAAATGATCTCCAAAATGAGTAAGTGCCGATCCTCTAAGGAAGCTCTTTTCCCTGAGGCTGCTATTGCAGCCATTCCTGAAGAAAAATGTACTACTGTTGTAATTTCAATACCCAGAAATTTGGAGAATAGACATGCAAAGCTATAACCCAAGAATTACTGAGTCAAATCAGGCAATTGCCACCGGTATATACAGAGAACAGACATGGAAATATTGCTGCTAAAACGTATCCTGTTTCCAATACCTTGTTTGACCCAAGCAAAAAATAAATAAAATCAACAAGAAAATGATAACTATCTCATTTTTACCCTGCACATAAAGGGAAATGATAATTTGTATTCAGAGCACTTGCTTCAAAGAATTCAGAAAAATAGTGTTATGTAGCTTTTAAGTTTTTTCACCTAGTCGTTGTGTAGAACAGAGGTAGAGCAGGGCAATCAGTAATAAATACCGGTAAAGTCTATCCTGTATTATCTTATTCTGACTTACGCTTGCATACTGCAATAATAGCAACAAAACTAATTTTTATATGTGTGGTCTCCAAAATCAAGGCAGTTTACCAAACATTGTGCTTCTTTCTCAGGGACAGAACATAACAGAGTAATTGTTTTTCATACTGGAGGGTATTTTTAAAGATATTCTCTCAAAAATTTCACTGAAGTAGCAGTATCCTACATTTTCATTTATTTTTTACTCTCTGCTGTGAACATATGTTTCCAAACATCTTGTGACCTGCTAATTTCTGTACGTGATTTTGCCTAAGTCAGATAGTTGGCATGGCCCCAAAGTAAGATCATGAGATGTACTCCCATTCCCTTCAAGTGAAAGAAAGTTCTGGTTTGAAAGAAAAACACACTACCAAAATTGACAATTTGAATACTTGACTACAATTGTTTGTGGCAATAAAGTCATACCTGGAACAACAGCTGTAATTAAAGTTATCATCTGATTATGTTGTAACATCTGATTATAATATTCCATAAAACCAATCCAGCTACTGAAAAGCCGAGTATGCATATTAGAAATGTGAGAGGATTTGCATCACTTTGTTAAGATTTGATAATGCCTTCACAAATGTGACATTGCTTTTAGGTCATGCATATATTTGGAAAGGTGTCCCTAAGTGATTCATCTTCCAAAATATCTCTTATATCATGGTTAAGGAAATAAATATAGAAATTTTGCCAGATTTTGAGTACATCTATGCCAACCAGGCATTAAGGAACTAGGAAAATAACCAGAGTGATTCTGCAGGACCGCTGATCTCACTATGAAATGGGTTTTTATGCTTATCAGTCCATTTCCAGAATGTCAGTGTGAGATACTTTCCAGTGAAACAGTCATAACAAGTAAAAATTATTTAGAAAACCACTATTTATATCTCTGAAAATTGTCCTAAGGTCATCAAACAAATGAAGAAACATTTATTTAAGAGAATTCCTGTAAGTTGGCCGGTTGTGCTGGCTTATGCCTGTAATCCCAGCACTTCGGGAGGCCAAGGCAGGTGAATTGCCTGAGGTCAGGCATTCAAGACCAGCCTGGCCAACTTGGTGAAACCTTGTATCTACTGAAAATACAAAAATTAGCCGGGCACGGTGTCAGGTACCTGTAATCCCAGGGTACTCAGGAGGCTGAGGCAGGAGAATTGCTTGAATCAGGGAGGTGGATGTTGCAGTGAGCCCAGATCATGCCATTGCACTCCAGCCTGGGCGACAAGAGCAAGATTTTGTCAAAAAAAAGCAACAACCAAAAAAAAAAAGAAAAAATCACTGTAAATCTTGCTGTTCAGTTAGAACAATGAGAATCTTTGACACTTTGCCATGACCTAATCCCTTTCCCCATACTTAGCATGATGTGAGCTTCATTCTGGCTAAGGGTGGCTGAGAAGATGCAGTTTCATTTTCCTCTATCTGCTAGTCAAGGGCTATAATATTTCTTCAGCAACATCAGGGTTTCAGCATTTTTCATCTACTTCAGCTACATATTGCAAAGGTTAAATTCCAGGCAAGGTAGCCATGAGATAGAGGCTACTTTCCCCCACTCAATCCCTGCTCATAGAACAGAGATCTATGACAGGTATAACAGGCCAAAAATTCTGGAGTCCCAACCACCTTTGCCTAATTCCATTTATAAAAAATTATTCCATGCTAAGAAATTTGAACTATGAAGACCAATGGCTAATGCCTCCAACAGCTCAGAAAGCTATGGTGTCACTCTGAGAGAGGTGGACTATTGTCTTTACCCTCAGCTCTGGAACAGTGACTCAGAGATTTTTCCCAAGGAGGGAGGGAAGCACTCTGAGAAGAAAGCTCCAAAGATCTCCCTGAACCAAACTGGCTTTATTTAGACCAGAAAGTGGAGAAGTTCCAGCCTAAGAGCACTTTCAAAAACAATGGAGCTTTTGTTGGCAAGTAATTAGCAGGAGGCTAGTAGTTCCCTGACAACAAGAAACTAAATGACAGGCCAACTGTTTTGCTCAGAGAGCTATGGTAATAAATGGCTAAGAAAAGCACACTCCTTGGTCAGAGCAAACAGTAAAGACTGGCATTAGAATGGATCCCTGCAAAGGGACTCAAATTTAAATGGATCATATTGTAGAGCAGTTTATGCCCTAGAGCATTGTCAAAAACCAATCAATTAGTGAAGCCTCACACTTAGGTGTAATACCAACAGAGGCAGACATATTAAAAGAGAGGTCAAAGACTAAAGTCAAACAGATGCCTGCTAGAATCACTGTCATTGCAGGATACATTATATTAATTTTTTTACTGCTGCTATAAAATTTGCAACCAACTAGCATTTTCAAAAATAATAATTGATTATCTTACAGTTTTGGAGGTCTGAATTACAAAATAGGCCTTGCCAAGATAAAGTCAGGGTATTGAGAGAACTACGTTCCTTCCTGGAAGCTCTAGGGACTGTACATTTTCTTGCCTTTCATAGCTTCTTCTTCTTCTTCTTCTTCTTTTTTTTTTTAATTGCAACTTTCATTTTAGACATAGTGGGTACATGTGTGGGTTTGTTATATGGGTGTGTTGCACCTGGGTAGTAAGCATAGTACCCAATGGGTAGTTTTTCATTCTATGCCCTCCTTCTTCCCTCCCTCCTCTCTTTAGTTATCCCAATGCCTATTGTTTCCTTATGTATGTCCATGTGTGCTTAACATTTAGCTCCCACTCATAAAGGAAGGCATATGGTATTTGGTTTTCTGTTCCTGTGTTAGTTTGCTTAGAATGATGACCACCAGCTTCATTTGTGTGGCTGCAAAGAATATGATTTCATTCATTTTTATGGCTATGTAGTATTTCATGGTGTATATGTACCACATTTTCTTTATCCCATTCACCATTAATTGGCACCTAGGTTGATTCCATGTCTTTTTGGTATAATGATCTATTTTCCTTTGGGTATATACGAAATAATTGGATTGCTGGATTGAATGGCAGCTCTGTTTTAAGTTCTTTGAGAAATCTCCAAATTGCTTTTCACAATGGTTGCACTAATTTACATTTCCACTAAAGTATGTAAGTGTTCCCTTTTCTCCGCAGCCTTGCCAACATCTGTTGTTTTTTGACTTTTTAATAACAGCCATTCTGACTGGTGTGACATTATATCTCATTGTGGTTTTGATTTGCATTTCTCTGATGATTAACGATGAGCATTTTTTCATGTTTCTTGGCTACATATATGTTTTCTTTTGAGAAGTGTCTATTCATTTCCTTTGCCTATGTTTTCAGTGGAGTTGTTTTTTGCTTGTTGATTTGTTTATTTTTTAAAAATAAATTCTGGATATTAGACCTTTTCCAGATGCATAGTGTGTGAATATTTTCTCCCACTCTGTAGGTTATCTATTTGCTCACTTGATTGTTTCTTTTGCTGTGCAGAAACCCTTTAGTTTAATTAGATCTCACTTGTCAGTTTTTGTTTTTGCTGCAATTGGTTTTGGGGACTTAGCCAAAAGTCCTTTGCCAAGCTTCTAAAGGCTTCTCACATTCTTATCTCACAGCCTTTTCTTCCTCCTTCAAAACAAGCAATACAGGTGATGTCCTTCTCAGGTTGTATCTTTTGACTTACATTTTGCCTCAGCATTCTGAAAATGAGAACCACTGTAATTACACTTGGTCCACCCGGATAATTCAATATCATCTCCCTATCTTAAAGTCAGCTGATTAGCAACCTTAATTCCATCTGCAACCTAAATTCCTTATTGCCATATAAGGTAACAAATTCACAGATTCCAGGGATGAGGATGTGAACATTTTTGGAAGATAATTATTCTGCCTCCTACATAAAGGTCAAACCACCTGAAGAATGAAACCAGAGGGTTCACAATGTGAGGGAAATAGGCTTTACTAAAATATTCTAGTATAGTCACTAAAAAAAAAAACCTGAAAACCATATAATAAAAAGCCTTTAAGATGAGAAAGAGGAATTCATATCCAGAGTTGTGATAATGTTTAATCTAAACTGTGAAGTTTTCAATAACAACAAAGCTATGAATTATGCAGAGAAACAGGAAAGTGTGGCAGAAAACAAAAAAAGAGAAAAAGTCAACAAAAACTGCCTTTGAGAGGATCCAGATGTAAAATTCAAACAGATAAAGGGTTCAAAGTAGAATTTGTAAGTATTTTCAAAGAATAAGAACACTGTGCTCAAAGAGGTAAAGGAAGATATGACAACAGTACATCACACATAGAATGTGAATAAACAAGAGTCTCAGAGAAACTTGGATCACCATTATGCACACCAACATACAAGCAATAGGAGTACCAGAATACAGGAGAAAAAGAAAGTAGCAGAAAACACTCAAAGAAATAATAGCTGAAAACGTCTAAAATTTAATGGGCAATAATCTGTATATCCAAGAAGCTCTAGATTTTTTAAAGTAGGATACATGCAAAAACATTCACACTCAGAAACATCGTAGTAAATACGTTGAAGACCAAACAGAGGGAAAAATCTTGAAAGAAGCAAAGGAATAATCAACCATTATGTACAAGGGAAAGCACTTATTTAAAATGGAATTGAATAAAACATTGTGTATTGAATTTTATTATGGGACCTATAAGAAATAGAAATATATTTGGTGACAATAACTGCATAAGGGGTGGGTAGAAGTAAAGGTGTATTGAACACAAGTAGATGATACAACATGGTGACTTGAATCCACGAAAAGAAGTGAAGAGAGCCAGAAATGATATATAATAAGGTCAAGAAAACAAACTCTAAGAATATATACATGCCATCCTTTCTTCTCTCAACTTTTTCAAAAAAACCATAAAACTATGTAAAATAGTTTTACTCTTGTCCATGTGAATAGACCACCAAACAGGCTTTGAGTGAGCAACAAGGCTGTTTATTTCACCTGGGTACAGGTGGGCTGAGTCTGAAAAGAGAGTCAGCGAAGGGAGACTGGGTGGGGCTGTTATATAGGATTTGGGTAGGTAAAGGAAAATTAGTTAAAGGGGGTTGTTCTTTGGTGGGCAGGTGTGGGGGTCACAAGGTGCTCAGTAGGGGAGCTTTTGAGCCAGAATGAGCCAGGAGAAGGAACTTCACAAGGTAATGTCATCAGTTAAGGCAGGAACAGGCCATTTTCACTTCTTTTGTGATTCTTCAGTTACTTTGGGCCATCTGGATGTGTATGTGCAGGTCACAGGGGATATGATGGCTTAGCTTGGGCTCAGAGGCCTGACAAATAGTAAATACAACAATGTATTATTGGGTTTGTGACATTTATAAGTGTAATATGTATAGTAATAATAACATACA
Organism: Gorilla gorilla gorilla; assembly: GCF_029281585.2. Lineage (NCBI taxonomy): Eukaryota > Metazoa > Chordata > Mammalia > Primates > Hominidae > Gorilla > Gorilla gorilla. The sequence continues at coordinate 65,213,015 of NC_073239.2, forward strand.
AAGAGGAAAGGGGGAATAGAGCTATATAGAATTAACATTTTTAAGCATATCTTGCTAGAATTAAATTAATATAAATCTAATGTAGGTTCTGATAAACTAAAATGTCCATGGTAAGTCCAGAGTAACCATTAGGAAAATAAATTTTAAAAAAATATAATGAAAACATCATCAAAGGAATTAAAACACTACACTAGAAAATACTCACTTAATGAAAATGAAGAATAAAGGAACAAAAAAGACATGGCACTGATATAGAACAAAAAGTAGGGTAGTAGCAGATACAAGTCCAACTACGTCAATTATGACATTAAATGTAAATGTATTAAAAATCCAATTAAAAGCAGGCATGTTCACAAAGGTTTAAAAAACAAGATCTCACTATATGCTGTTTGCAGGAGATGCATTCAAATCTTTACATTCAGATATGCAAATAGATGGAGAGCAAATGGTGGAAAATAATATATTTTGCAAATGGCAGTCATAACAAAGCTAGAAAGCATACATTACTAACAGAAAAAAGTATTTAAAATAGAAAATGTGACTACATATAAAAGGAGACATTTTAAACAATAAAAAATGTTAACCCATTAGAAAAACATAACAATTATAAACTTATAGCACCTAATGACAGAGCTTTCAAATGCAGGAAGATAGTGGGAGACTTCAACACTACACTTTCAGTAGTGAATAGAACTAAGCAGAATATTTAAAAAAAAATACGTCCATATCACTATTCATCTTGGTTCAATCTACAGTTTTATTCTTTTCCCTCTTGTATATCACTTATGAAATTTATTTTTCAGATTTCTGATAAAATTTGTGAAATCTAGATAATCTTTTCTCAGCTCAGATCCCTGATACCCTAGGGGACATTGAAATTGTCCTGATTCTGGTTTCTGTCTGGACACAGAAATGTTTGATAAAAATAGGCCAGATATAATGTGTATTATTTTCTTTTTTTTTAAATTTTATTATTATTATACTTTAAATTTTAGGGTACATGTGCACAATGTGCAGGTTTGTTACATATGTATACATGTGCCATGTTGGTGTGCTGCATCCATTAATTCGTAATTTAACATTAGGTATATCTCCTAATGCTATCACTCCACACTCCCCCCACCCCACAACAATCCCCGGTGTGTGATGTTCCCCTTTCTGTGTTCATGTGTTCTCATTCTTCAATTCCCACCTATCAGTGAGAACATGGGGTGTTTGGTTTTTTGTCCTTGCAATAGTTTGCTGAGAATGATGGTTTCCAGTTTCATCCACGTCCCTACAAAGGACATTAACTCATCATTTTTTATGGCTGCATAGTATTTCATGGTGTATATGTGCCACATTTTCTTAATCCAGTCTATCATTTTTGGACATTTGAGTTGGTTCCAAGTCTTTGCTATTGTGAGTAGTGCCGTGATAAACATACGTGTGCATGTGTCTTTATAGCAGCATGATTTATAATCCTTTGGGTACATACCCAGTAATGGGATTGCTGGGTCAAATGGTATTTCTAGTTCTAGAGCCCTGAGGAATCGCCACACCAACTTCCACAATGGTTGAACTAGTTTACAGTCCCACCAACAGGGTAAAAGTGTTCCTATTTCTTCACATCCTCTCCAGCACCTGTTGTTTCCTGACTTTTTAATGATCGCCATTCTAACTGTTGTGAGATGGTATCTCATTGTGGTTTTGATTTGCATTTCTCTGATGGCCAGTGATGATGAGCATTTTTTCATGTGTTTTTTGGCTGCATAAATGTCTTCTTTTGAGAAGTGTCTGTTCATATCCTTCACCCACTTTTTGATGGGGTTGTTTGTTTTTTTCTTGTAAATTTGTTTGAATTCATTGTAGATTCTGGATATTAGCCCTTTGTCAGATGAGTAGGTTGCAAAAATTTTCTCCCATTCTGTAGGTTGCCTGTACACTCTGATGGTAGTTTCTTTTGCTGTGTAGAAGCTCTTCAGTTTAATTAGATCCCATTTGTCAATTTTGTCTTTTGTTGCCATTGCTTTTGGTGTTTTAGACATGAAGTCCCTGCCCATGCTTATGTCCTGAATGGTATTGCCTAGGTTTTCTTCTAGGATTTTTATGGTTTTAGGTCTAACATGTACGTCTTTAATCCATCTTGAATTAATTTTTGTATAAGGTGTAAGGAAGGGATCCAGTTTCAGCTTTCTACATATGGCTAGCCAGTTTTCCCAGCACCATTTATTAAATAGGGAATCCTTTCCCCATTTCTTGTTTTTGTCAGATTTGTCAAAGATCAGATAGTTGTAGGTATGCGGCATTGTTTCTGAAGGCTCTGTTCTGTTCCATTGGTCTATATCTCTGTTTTGATACCAGTACCATGCTGTCTTGGTTACTGTAGCCTTGTAGTATAGTTTGAAGTCAGGTAGCGTGATGACTCCAGCTTTGTTCTTTTGGCTTAGGATTCACTTGGCAATGTGGGCTCTTTTTTGGTTCCATATGAACTTTAAAGTAGTTTTTTCCAATTCTGTGAAGAAACTCATTGGTAGCTTGATGGGGATAGCATTGAATCTATAAATGACCTTGGGCAGTATGGCCATTTTCACAATATTGATTCTTCCTACCCATGAGCATGGAATGTTCTTCCATTTGTTTGTATCCTCTTTTATTTCCTTGAGCAGTGGTTTGTAGTTCTCCTTGAAGAGGTCCTTCACATCCCTTGTAAGTTGGTTTCCTAGGTATTTTATTCTCTTTGAAGCAATTGTGAATGGAAGTTCACTCGTGATTTGGCTCTCTGTTTGTCTGTCATTGGTGTATAAGAATGCTTGTGATTTTTGCACATTGATTTTGTTTCCTGAGACTTTGCTGAAGTTGCTTATCAGCTTAAGGAGATTTTGGTCTGAGATGATGGGGTTTTCTAGATATAAAATCATGGCATCTGCAAACAGGGACAATTTGACTTCCTCTTTTCCTAATTGAATGCCCTTTATTTCCTTCTCCTGCCTGATTGCCCTGGCCAGAACTTCCAACACTATGTTGCATAGGAGTGGTGAGAGAGGGCATCCCTGTCTTGTGCCAGTCTTCAAAGGGAATGCTTCCAGTTTTTGCCCATTCAGTATAGTATTGGCTGTGGGTTTGTCATAAATAGCTCTGATTATTTTGTGATACGTCCCATCAATACCTAATTTATTGGGAGTTTTTAGCATGAAGGGTTGTTGAATTTTGTCAAAGGCCTTTTCTGCATCTATTGAGATAATCATGTGGTTTTTGTCTTTGGTTCTGTTTATATGCTAGATTACGTTTATTGATGTTTCTATGTTGAACCAGCCTTGCATCCCAGGGATGAAGCCCACTTGATCATGGTGGATAAGCTTTTTGATGTGCTGCTGGATTCGGTTTGCCAGTATTTTATTGAGGATTTATGCATCAATGTTCATCAAGGATATTGGTCTAAAATTCTCTTTTTTTGTTGTGTCTCTGCCAGGCTTTGGTATCAGGATGGTGCTGGCCTCATTAAATGAGTTAGGGAAGATTCCCTCTTTTTCTATTAATTGGAATAGTTTCAGAAGGAATGGTACCAGCTCCTCCTTGTACCTCTGGTGGAATTCAGCTGTGAATCCATCTGGTCGTGGACTTTTTTTGGTTGGTAAGCTATTGATTATTACCTCAATTTCCGAGCCTGTTATTGGTCTTTTCAGGGATTCAAGTTCTTTCTGCTTTAGTCTTGAGATGGTGTATGTGTCAAGGAATTTATCCATTTCTTCTAGATTTTCTAGTTTCTTTGCATAGAGGTGTTTATAGTATTCTCTGATGGTAGTTTGTATTTCTGTGGGATCGGTGATGATATCCCCTTTGTCATTTTTTATTGTGTCTGTTTGATTCTTCTCTATTTTCTTCTTTATTAGTCTTGCTAGTGGTCTATGAACTTTGTTGATCTTTTCAAAAAAACCAGCTCCTAGATTCATTAATTTTTTGAAGGGTTTTTTGTGTCTCTATTTCCTTCAGTTCTGCTCTTATCTTAGTTTTTTCTTACCCTCTGCCAGCTTTTGAATGTGTTTGCTCTTGCTTCTCTAGTTCTTTTAATTGTGATGTTAGGGTGTCAATTTTAGATCTTTCCTTGTTTCTCTTGTGGGCATTTAGTGCTATAAATTTCCCTCTACACACTACTTTAAATGTGTCCCAGAGATTCTGGTATGTTGTGTCTTTGTTCTCGTTGGTTTCAAAGAACATCTTTATTTCTCACTTAATTTTGTTATGTACCCAGTAGTCATTTAAGAGTAGGTTGTTCAGTTTCCATGTAGTTGAGTGGTTTTGAGTGAGTTTCTTAATCCTGAGTCCTAGTTTGAATGCACTGTGGTCTGAGAGACAGTTTGTTATAATTTCTATTCTTTTACATTTGCTAAGGAGTGCTTTATTTCCAATGATGTGGTCCATTTTGGAATAGGTGTGGTGTGGTGCTGAAAAGAATGTATATTCTGTTGATTTGGGGTGGAGACTTCTGTAGATGTCTATTAGGTCTGCTTCGTGCAGAGATGAGTTCAATTATGGGATATCTTTGTTAACTTTCTGTCTTGTTGATCTGTCTAATGTTGACAGTGGGGTGTTAAAGTCTCCCATTATTATTGTGTGGGAGTCTAAGTCTTTTTGTAGGTCACTAAAGACTTGCTTTATGAATCTGGGTGCTCCTGTATTGGGTGCATATATATTTAGGATAATTAGCTCTTCTTGTTGAATTGATCCCTTTACCATTATGTAATGACCTTCTTTGTCTCTTTTGATCTTTGTTGGTTTAAAGTCTGTTTTATCAGAGACTAGGATTGCAATCCCTGCTTTTTTTTGTTTTTCATTTGCTTTGAAGATCTTCCTCCATCCCTTTATTTTGAGCCTATGTGTGTCTCTGCATGTGAGATGGGTTTCCTGAATACAGCACACTGATGGCTCTTGACTCTTTATCCAATTTACCAGTGTGTGTCTTTTAATTGGAGCATTTAGCCCATTTACATTTAAAGTTAATATTATTATATGTGAATTTGATCCTGTCATTATGATGTTAGCTGGTTATTTTGCTCATTAGTTGATGCAATTTCTTCCTAGCCTTGATGGTCTTTACAATTTGGCTTGTTTTTACAGTGGCTGGTACCAGTTGTTCCTTTCCATGTTTAGTGCTTCCTTCAGGAGCTCTTTTAGGACAGGCCTGGTGGTGACAAAATCTCTCAGCATTTGCTTGTCTGTAAAGTATTTTATTTCTCCTTCGCTTAAGAAGCTTAGTTTGGCTGGATATGAATTTCTGTGTTGAAAATTCTTTTCTTTAAGAACGTCGAATATTGGCCCCCACTCTCTTCTGTCTTGTAGAGTTTCTGCCGAGAGATCCGCTGTTAGTCTGATGGGCTTCCCTTTGTGGGTAACCTGACCTTTCTCTCTGGCTGCCCTTAACATTTTTTTCCTTCATTTCAACTTTGGTGAATCTGACAATTATGTGTCTTGGAGTTGCTCTTCTCGAGAAGTATCTTTGTGGCGTTCTCTGCATTTCCTGAAATTGAATGTTGGCCTGCCTTGCTAGCTTGGGGATGTTCTCCTGAATAATATCCTGCAGAGTGTTTTCCAACTTGGTTCCATTCTCCCTGTCACTTTCAGGTACACCAATCAGACATAGATTTGGTCTTTTCACATAGTCCCATATTTTTTGGAGGCTTTGTTTCTTTTTATTCTTTTTTCTCTAAACTTCTCTTCTCACTTCATTTCATTCATTTCATCTTCTGTAGCTGATACCCTTTCTTCCAGTTGATCTCATCGGCTACTGAGGCTTGTGGATTCATCATGTAGTTCTCATGCTGTGGTTTTCAGCTCCGTGAGGTCCTTTAAGGACTTCTCTGCATTGGTTATTCCAGTTAGCCATTCATCTAATTTGTTTTCAAGGTTTTTAAATTCTTTGCCATTGGTTCAAACTTCCTCCTTTAGCTTGGAGTAGTTTGATCTTCTGAAGCCTTCTCTCAACTCGTCAAAGTCATTCTCCATCCAGCTTTGTTCCGTTGCTGGTGAGGAGCTGCATTCCTTTGGAGGAGGAGAGGCGCTCTGATTTTTAGAGTTTCCGGTTTTTCTGCTCTGTTTTTTCCCCATCTTTGTGGTTTTATCTACCTTTGGTCTTTGATGATGTTGATGTGTAGATGGGGTTTTGGTGTGGATGTCCTTTCTGTTTGTTAATTTTCCTTCTAACAGTCAGGACCCTCAGCTGTAGGTCTGTTGGAGTTTGCTGGAGGTCCACTCCAGACCCTGTTTGCCTGGGTATCAGCAGTGGTGGCTGCAGAACAGTGGATATTGGTGAACCGCAAATGCTGTTGCCTGATCGTTCCTGTGGAAGTTTTGTCTCAGAGGAGTACCTGGTCATGTGAGGTGTCAGTCCATCCCTACGGGGGGGTGCCTCCCAGTTAGGCTACTCGGGGGTCAGGGACCCACTTGAGGAGGCAGTCTGCCCGTTCTCAGATCTCCAGTTGCGTGCTGGGAGAACCACTACTGTCTTCAAAGCTGTCAGACAGGGACATTTAAGTCTGCAGATGTTACTGCTGCCTTTTGTTTGTCTGTGCCCTGCCCCTAGAGGTGGAACCTACAGAGGCAGGCAGGCCTCCTTGAGCTGTGGTGGGCTCCACCCAGTTCGAGCTTCCTGGCCGCTTTGTTTACATACTCAAACCTCAGCAGTGCTGGGCGCCCCTCCCCCAGCCTGGCTGCCACCTTGCAGTTTGATCTCAGACTGCTGTGCTAGCAATGAGTGAGGCTCCATGGGCGTAGGACCCTCTGAGCCAGATGCGGGATATAATCTCCTGGTGTGCCGTTTGTTAAGCCCATTGGAAAAGCACAGTATTAGGGTGGGAGCGACCCAATTTTCCAGGTGCCGTCTGTCACCCCTTTCTTTGACTAGGAAAGGGAATTCCCTGACCCCTTGCACTTCCTGGGTGAGGTGATGCCTCTCCCTGCTTCGGCTCATGCACGGTGAACTGCACCCACTGTCCTGCACCCACTGCCCGGCACTCCCCAATGAGATGAACCTGGTACCTCAGTTGGAAATGCAGAAATCACCCATCTTCTGTGTTGCTCACGCTGGGAGCTGTAGACTGGAGCTGTTCCTATTCAGCCATCTTGGCTCCACCCCTCTCAATGTGTGTTATTTTCAAGGAAAATATTTAAGTAAAATAATTATTAGGCCTCATGTACTATAGGATTACTCTTAACAGACAAGGAAAGAGGAAGCTTTTGTGTTTAAAGTATGTTAACACAATTCACCTGGATGTCTCCACTACAATTATCTAAGTTTCAGTCCTACTTAATAAATACTAAAAATTTTACTTGTACAATTCGATTTACATATAATTTACAGAAAGTTTGTACATTCAATTTATAGTATAATTCAGTATCTGCCATACCAGACCTTATTGTCCATTTTTGTTTTTCTTTTCCAGTAAAATTTTCAAGAGATGTAGTACCTGGTAGTGTGTGTATGTGTGTGTGTGTGTGTGTATATATACATATATATAAAATACATATATATATAAAATACATATATATATAAAATACATATATATATAAAATACATATATATAATATATAAAAATTTGGTCCTCAGAATTTGCCTTGAGCAACTTGTAACTTGCTATTTTCTTCCTTTAGTTAATCAAGTTCTATCAGAAGCAGCTATTCCATCTTAATTCTAGTATAAAATGCATTATTCTGAGATCAGTGTCAGAAGCAAAAAAGACTCCTGGTATCTTAAGCAGGAATGAAATTATAACTGGCAATTTGTGTCTACAAAATTAGTGGGACTCTTGAAAAAGAAAGATCCAAACTGGTTCTTCTAAGAATGACACAAAATAACACAGAATTGTTTAACTGAGGCTTCCAGAGAGGTAAGCTTAATGCAAGAAGATGCAATCATCCCTGATACAACTGCCTCTCCCACCTGTGAAGGTAGAGACTAGAAACTGAAATGCATGTTGTTACAGGATGGCTTTAAGTTGCCCCAGTATTACTTACTTGTCAGACATAGCTCCCAGGAGTTGCAGGAACCTGTCCTGGGACTCAATTCCAAATCTCATAGGAGTGCATCTAATTGTCAGAAAATTATTAATAAATTCAAGGAGACTTAAAAATTTTTCTTTTAAGTTTATTTTTCTTCTTCTTCTTTTTTTACTTCAACTTTTAATTTAAGTTCCAGGGTACATGTGCAGGTTTGTTACTTAGGCAAACATGTGCCATGGTGGTTTGCTGCACAGATCAACCCATCAACTAGGTATTAAGCCCAGCATCCATTAGCTGTTTTTCCTAGTGCTCTCCCTCCTCCCATCCCACCTTCCGACAAGCCCCAGTGTATGCTGTTCCCCTCCCTGCATCCATGTGTTCTCATTGTTCAACTCACACTTATGAGAAAATGTGGTGTTTGGTTTTGTGAATAGTGCTGCAATGAATATACACATGCATGTCTCTTTATAATAGAATGATTTATGTTCCTTTGGGCATATACCCAGTAATGGGATTGCTGGGTCAAATGGTATTTATACCTCTAGGTCTTTGAATAATTGCCACACTGTCTTCCACAATGGTTGAACTAATTTACAATCCCACCAATGGTGTAAAAGCATTCCTTCTGCTCCAGAACCTCACCAGCATTTGTTTTTTTCTTGACTTTATAATAATCACCATTTTGACTAGTGTGAGATGGTATCTCATTGTGGTTTTGATTTGCATTTCTCTAATGATCAGTGATGTTGAGCTTTTTTTATGTTTGTTGCCATATAAATGTCTTCTTTTGAAAAGTGGCTGTTCATGTCTTTTGCTCACTTTTAAATGGGTTTGTAGGTGAAGACATCACACTACCCAACTTCAAACTATACTACAAGGCTACAGTAACCAAAACAACATGGTACTGGTACAAAAACAGACTCTTAAACCATGGAGCAGAATAGAGAACTCAGAAATGAGATGGCACATCTATAACCATCTGATCTTTGACAAACCTCACAAAAACAAGCAATGGGGAAAGGATTCCTTATTTAATAAATGGTGCTGGGAGAACTGGCTAGCCATATGCAGAATATTGAAACTGGGCACCTTCCTTGTACATTATATAAAAATTAACTCAAGATGGATTGAAGACTTAATGTAAAACCCAAAACTATGAAAACCCTAGAAGAAAATCTGGACAATACCATTCAGGACATAGGCATGAGCAAAGATTTTGTGCTGAAAATGCCAAAAGCAGAAGCAACAAAATCAAAAATTGACAAATGGGATCTAATTAAAGAGCTTCTGCACAGCCAAAGAAACTATCATCAGAGTGAACAGACAACCTACAGAATGGGAGAAAATTTTTGCAATGTATCCATCCAACAAAGGTTTAATATTCAGAGCCTACAGGGAGTTTATTTTCAATCTCTCCAAATAGATAAAAGCTAGAATGAAGAGTAAATTCAAGCTGAATCTAGAACACTTGAAAATATACAGAATTCATGTATCATAGCAAGGTTATTTCCACAGAATTTATTTAAAATATTGTTGAATTATAATTTCTTTAGTCATCATTTATTTTGCTTCCAGGATTCATATTTCCAAGCAATGCTTCCCACAGAATTTGTTCATATATCATATATTTATAATTCAAATCTTTATATTAATCATGCATTTTTATTTCTTTGTAACAAATGTATGTATACAGAATACACTTTAAAATATACACATTTACCATTATTTAGACTGTCCTATTTAACAGTTATTCTCAATTATGTTTGTAATTTTTATTGGTTCATATTTAAAGCAACAAAATGTATTTTGCATTTTGAAATATAATTATGTTATCAATTAAAATTAGGAAACTATAATGAGGTACGTAGATTTTTTTAAAAACTATTTTATGCATTCATGATTTAAGATTTTTTTAATGTTATAACAAAATGGGGTTTAGTGATCCTTAATAACAAAATAAATAAAAGGTATGTGCACTACTATGCAAGGTGTATTTAGTGATTGTTCTTAAGTGCATTATTTCAGTAAGATCCATAATGTATTTCTACTAAATTAATCCAAATCCAAGAAAATTCATAGTGGGAATGAACAAATGTGAAGATAAATGGTCCAGGAAGGATAATGATAAATAGTCTTCCGAGAAGGAAAAAAAGATGCATTCCAATAAACTTGTGGAAAAAGTTATGAAAATGTGCCCCTCCTATGATTCAGAAAAAAAGTCAGAGAAAATATAGTCTCTTATTTGAAAAATCAATTTCTAATATTTTAGATGTAAATTTGAATTTTTAACTACCTCATCCATGAAATATGTAACAAAGATACAGATAAATCAAAGTGTTCACTGAGTATTTTCTCATTACTCAGAATAGTGAAAATTAAAAAAGAATATGTTATAGAAGTTTGTTATTATGTTTCCCAGTATTCTTTTTACAAATTTCAAATATTCAGACACTAAGAGAAATGTTGTGTTGATCAGTGGCATGCATTTGTTTTCTGATTGACATAATTTGCTGATGAACAATATTATTGGATACTTTCATTGCTTTGTCTCATAGGAGCAATGCATAGTTTTATAACACTCAGAAGTCAGAAGATAGAACAGAGAGTTCATTAACATAAAAACCTTACCTTTCTTGGTCATGGCTGATGGAAGAGTGTTTATAAAGTAGTAAATAGATTTATACTGATTTTTACATGAAAGCCTTTTTCATTTTATGGCTTACTGTCATATTGTACCCAGGAAAGCATTTGTAGAAAACAAAGTAGATTGAATTCATGTCAAGAACAGTAGGTAAAATGTACTTCTCAAAGTTAATGACTTTAAGGAAAGAAAAATCTCATTAAATACATTTTAAATCAGAGATTAATGGGCATCTTGGTTTTTCAATGTAATTCTTAATCTCAAGAAAATTACTAGAAAAAATTTATTTTAGTGCTAGCTGTGATTTCCTAGGTATAATTAGAAAATTCTTATCTCTTGAATATAACAGTTTTAATAATGTGATTATTCTTTATAAATGAGAACAATTTAATACAGAAATTATAAAAACAATGCTTTGAGAACACAATTTAATACAGAAATTATAAAAACAGTGCTTTCTGTTCTGGATATATCTGTATTCCCTTCTGTTTATAAGTTCCCTACTATTTTTGGCACATGAACAAATGTATTTCACTTTATAGCCTTTTAATCTTGAAAATGGAGTTTCAAAACATGTAGCAGCTGAAAGCTTCATTGTGCAGCCTCATACATAATCACATAATCCATTGGCAGAGACACAAAAGTGGAATTGAAATAGAATTTTGTAGGGTTAAGCTGGTTTCTTGAACATGCTGGAAATTATAGCTAAGTTTTTTCAAAACTATTTTGAGACTACAATTGTATGTGGTTGAAAGAATTTTTTTATCCATGTACAATGCAGATACCTTAGTAGCCCAGTAAAAGAGATGGTTATGTCCTCTTTATTTAGAATGATGAATTTGTTTATTTTCTCCAGATCCATAATGGAATTCGATGTTATCTGTATAAATCACACAGTGTCAGTGAACTCAGGTGTATGTCCAAGAGTAGGAGAGAAGCTATTTCCATCAAACATTCTTTTTTCCTTATTTCATTTCCTTATTCTTTTCCCTCTTTCTCTCTCAACTTCATTTTTTTCCATGTAAGATTGATGGCAAAGTATATTTACACAAAGTTTTAAATTGAATTAATGAAAATACATGATTATGACATATAAAAATTAAAAAAAATACCAGAATTATATGTGTTAGAAAATGTTTCCTTATCTCAGACTCTACACTTGAGCCTTGATTGATCCTTTTACTTAATGACACCAGGAAGGAACTACAGTTAACCATCTCTCATGCAAAATTCCAAAAGCAGTTTTATCTGAAAATACCAGTATATGTATATGTATGTGTATATTTATTAAATTTTAGTTATATATAACTTGTTTATTTCACTCTAATATATCTTTAAAATGTTTAATATCAGTATGTATCTGTGTGTATATATATACACACACACACAAGTATATATCTTAATCTATGTCATTTTACATAGAATCCTATACTATGATATATTGTTATGACTACAGTTATATTGATGAAGACTTAGAACATTTTGCAATGTCATGCTATCACAGAAAATGCTGAAATTACATTTATTTGTGTATGAGTGTATGTGTGTATGTGTACCTTGGCACACATACAAGAGTATATATTAACAGTTTGAATGTAACCTAAAATTTCTGATGAATGTTTTCCATTCTATAAATTCATATTCCCTCAAAAACATCCAAATATTTTAAATATTTTAATCTTAAACTTAATTAACATTTTCCATGTTCGAATGTAATAAATTGTTTTACAAACTTGAAAATGCAGAAAATAATAACAAGAAAAATTCCTGTTCTTCTACTACATATTAATAATGTCTATTGACATTTGCATAACTATCTGCCCAGAACTTTTGCAGAGAACATGTTTACTGACATGTAATAGAAACTCAGTGAAGTTAACATAAGCTGAAATGAATAATTAAGTAGATGGATAGAAGGTTTGTATTGAGTTAAGCTCAAGACTGCAGCCAGGGTTCAGACATGGGCTAGATTCACAGACTGAAATGTTCCAAGTTCTTTTATTCGACCTCTGATCTTTACTCCTCTCTGAGTGTTAGCTTTGTTGATCTCTTTCCCTATGGAACATTTTTCTCCATTTTCCAGATCACCTACCGGATACTATTCTTGACATCTCACAAGTTTACAAGTTGCTGATATAATTATGGAACAAATTTTTCTCTGAGGAGATATTTTTTAAAAAGAAGTATATTGGTTCAGGCAAGGTGAGGTGCTCATGGCTGCCTGCATCAATCAGTTGTGGTTGGATGGAAAGGAGGGTTCTATCATCATTGAACAGCATTCAGGAAATGAATACTGAAAATTTGGGTAGAGTGATACCTAATTACAAAAGGAGTTCATTTTTTTTTTTGCCATGAAATAATTCAATGCATGCCTTCTGTAATTACTTAGTTTTCATATGTTAACAATATGTTCTTAACATATTTTCATATTGCTGAATATGTTATACATCACACAGTATTTTACTACATGAACATGTGACATTATTTAACCAGTTTTACATTTAGCATTTAGGGTGCTTAAACTTTATATCCTTGTAGGTAATGTTTTATATGTAACCATTATTATTTTCCTAAGACAAATGAACAGAAAGCAGAATTGATAGATCAATGTGTATGCATATTTTTATATGTTTATATATTATCAAATATCTGTTTTCCACCAGAAATGTTGTGACAATTTGTTCTCTCATCAACATTTAAGAGTACCTATTCCCTATCCATACACTAACATCATTATGATAGAAATATGTTGATCTTAAAGTAATATATCTTTGGCAACACATATTTGAAGCAAACATTTTTCTTATTATTTGGCCTTGATAAACCTCTACTAATTTTCTCTAATCTAGAGAGGCAGTATTTTTCTTTGGCTCCCTGTTTTATTCTTGCATCCCAGTAGTATGTAACTATTTGGACAAAATGTGTGCACAATCAAATAATTGGACTTTATTCCTGCAAAATTTCCCAAGGTGGTGAAAATACAGAAATGAACTTTGCCCCTCCTTTACTATCTGTTAGGAATAAAATGAATATTACAAGCTTCTTGAATTGTTAAACATCTTTGTTTAAAAATACACAAAAGCAATTAGTTATTCATGTATGCCTTACTGGTCTCAGAGATAACTTTAACAAGGACAAAATTAGATTTATTTACTCTCATCATCATTTGTACTTGTTTTATCTGGAGATGTGCTCTTTCAGACTATTGATTTAACAACTTGGTACATTTTACTCTGGGATTTGTCTAAGAAAGACAGAAAAGGAATATAATAGTTCTAAGTTAGTGGAAACATCAGCAGATTGATTTCGTTTTATTTTTATATTTTCTCTACTTTTTGAAACTTTGTTATGCAAAATTCACCAGTAGAAGACTTAATATAGTAATTCAGAGTAATTCATTTACCCTTGCAACATGTATGCAAAAATATCTGATATAAATAAAAATTGATATGTGAGACAATTCATTTCATCTGAAAATAGATCATTATTGACAAATAACAATTTTATATATTTAAAGTATACAATATGATGTTTTGATAAACACAGACATTGTGAAATGATTATCATAATCAAGCTAATTAACATATGCTTCACCTCACATAGTTTCTTTAAAGTGAGAAGAGTTAAGATCTACTGTCTTAGCAATTTTCAAGTATATAATACATTATAATTAATTATAGTAAACATGCTGTATATTACGTCTCCTGAACATATTCCCTTATAGCTGAAACTTTGTACCCTTTGACCAACAACTCTTGCATCCCGAAGCACTCCCAGCCTCTACCAGTGACTATTCTACCGTCTGCTTCTACGAGTTTGTCTTTTTTAGATTCCACATGTAAGTGAGATCTTGTAGGATTTGTCTGTGTGTATTTGACTTTTTCACTTAGCATAATGCTCTCCAGGTTCATCCATTTTGCAAATGACAGGATTTCCTTCTTTTTTAAGGCTGAATAATATCCTATTGTGGGTATTTCTATTCATTTATCTATCTACTATGTATCTTTCTGTCTGTCTATCTAGCTGACATTTTCTTTCTTCATTCATCTATTGATTAACACTTAGGCTGTTTCCATATCTTGGCTGTTGCGAATAATGCTGCAATGAACATGGGAGTACAAATATTTCTATGAGATACTAATTTCATTCCCTTTGAATATATATGCAGAAATGAGATTGCTAGACAATATAGTAGTCCTATTTTTAATTTTTTGAGAAAGCTCTACAGTATTTTCTGTAACAGTGTATAAGGGTTCGCTTTCCTCCATATCTTTGCCAGCACTTGTTATCTTTAGACTTTTTGATAATAGCCATTCTAACACCGTGAGCTGATATCTCATTGTAGTTGTAATTTGCATTTTCCAGATGATTAGTGATGCTGAGCACCCTTTTATATACCTATTGGCCATGCATTTTCTTCAGAAATACATCTATTCAGATCCTTTGCCCATTTTTAAATAGGTTATTTTATTTTGCTATTAAGTTGTATGTGTTCCTTATATGTTGTGTATACTAATCTATCATTAATATATCATTTATAAATATTTTCTCTCATTCTATTAGTTGCCTTTGTATTTTTATTTTCCTTTGTTCTGCAGATACATTTTAGTTTGATGTAGTCCCACTTGTTTATTGTTGCTTTTGTTGCCTCTGCTTTTGGTGTCATATTCAAAAAATAATTGCCAAGACCAATGTCATGGAACTCGACCTCTATGTTTTTTTCCAGGAGTTTTACAGTTCCACGTCTTATGTTTAAGTCTTTAACTCACTTTATGTTGTTTCTGTGTTTGGTGTGGGATAAGAATCTACTTTCATTTTTTATTTTTTTGCATGTAGATATCCAATTTTCTCAACACTATTTTTTGAAAATACTATCCTTTCCCCATCATGTAATTTTGTCATCTTTGTTGAAGATGAGTTGATCACATATGTTGTGAGTTTATTTCTGGGATTTCTATTCCACTCCATTGTCTAGATATCTGGTTTCATGCCGCTACCATACTGTTTTGATTAATATAACTTAATAATGTAATTTGAAAACAGGACGTGTGATGCCTCCAGCTTTATTCTTTTTTCTCAAGATTGTTTAAGCTATTTAGGGTCTTGGAAATCATTGAAACTTTAAAAAATTTATATTATGATATGATTACTAACTTAATTGCTCATATAATTTATAATATGAATACTAATACATAATTACTAATTTACTTCATTGCACTTAATAACTAATATCTTAGTAACAATCTTAGTCATCATGTATTCTATTAAAATAGCTATTTTAAAATTTAAAACTGAAAAAGCCATACATTTTGAGTATAGAATTCACAGTAAAAATCCGTAGGTATGTACATTCCCATTACCATATTTTCAAATATTTTAAGTCCTATGTTAGTTTTCTATATGAATTGGAACACTCTAACTCTTATTGTTTCAGCATGTTAAAATGCTTTATTTAAAGAAATTTTTTTCTAAAGCCCCAAGAACTTAAACCTTTCTTCAAAATTTCAAAAACAATAATTTCAGATTTCTCTGTAGGCTTCATAAAGCCAATATGCATTCGTTAACATGGTGCCATTATGGGAGTTTCCAAGAAGGTTCCCATTACCATGCAGTGCTCTAAAGTGCATTTTTAGACAAGTTTGATTTGTGAATAAGTCAGTATTATTACTATGTGTAACATCAGAAAAAATTAAAGTGAATTTTTAACTTTTTAGAGGGTTACACATAGAATTATTACTCAGTGAATTATTTAGAGAACATTTTGTGTGTTGCAGCATTTTACCAAAAAGTGTAACCTATTAAACCCATTCAGAAGAAATATTAGGATTTGTTTGGATTTGCCAAAACAGTGGACGACCCCACATTTCTTTTTATCCACCCCCCTCCTGCTCATTTAAAAAATATATAATATGAATTTGTCATCTTTCTTGGTATGTATCTATGTGTAACGTGTATGTGTATGAGGGGGCACTTGTGGTGAAGCTAGCTGTGCCACTGAAGGAAGTTCAGGTTTTAGCCCCATGCTTCTCTGGAAAATCAGAAAGTTAATACTCACTTGAGTCTTTTTTGTTGCTTTTCCAGGATACAAAATTGATTGGAAATACGTGGCCAATTTACATGATCTTTGCGCAGCATGCCATTCATCCCTATAGAGGCCATATGAATCCATTACGAACCGGATTGGGCTTACTGGCAGTTATACCCTTTTGCCTACTGTTATCCCTTGTACCTCTAGCAAGTAAAGGAAACGATAGTGAGAAGGAAGTCAAAAGTTGTTTTATCAATGCAATTTACTCTCGTGCAGACAAAAATCAGGAAATGGTCAGACAGCTAGGTTAAGGGGATTATGATATATTGTAAGTTCATTTAGCAATCATAAATTTGTGATACTTGGGTCTTAGTGCTTCCCTGAATGACCTGGAAAATAATTTTAAAATGGCAAAATGATGAATAATAGTTTACTTCATTGCACTATCAGGCAAGAATCTAAAATGTAGACCTGCTCTGCCACTCAGATGTTTTAAAATCACCTGGAAAGAAATTAATGTTTATTTGATTATCTACTCTCTGAAAATTAAAATTCTAAGGAAAGGGAAAGCAGCCCCCCGTTTGTTTAAGGAAATTAAATCTTCACTACATGAGTGCCTGATTCTTTTTACAAGTACAACTTTTTAATTGGAGAGACATGATTTTTTCATTTGATATATATCTGGTTTCAATGTGCCATGGAAACAAATAAGAAAGAACATTTTAAGGTCCCTTTGAATAACAGACATAGAAGTGAATTACAAGCATTCCTACTTCTGAAATAGATAAAATTTTTGTTAAAGTAAAATCTTAATAATATCACATTCAAGACTTCAATGCTTACATCTATGCATGATTTAATCATTTTACTATGTACATATTGCAGCCAAATATTTGTGTTAATCATATTCTTTTCTTTGGATGTTATGTTTAGTGGCCCATTTTTATCAAAGAAACATCTATGGCAAGCTCTTTCCTTTCGTCTGGGTTTTGAACTTCAAAGCTCTGCACTACTAAAAATTTACTGCATTTTTTTTAAAGCAAACAACTTTCTTTGTTCTTTATTTGCATGTGTGTGTACGTGTTTTACCTGCTAATTTCTTTTCAAGATTCCTCATATTATATTGAAATTAATAATGTGGGGCCAGGGAAAAATACTAACTTGTTTTCTGTACTATAGTTTGCTTTCTATGGAATTTTAAAAAATACATTTTTATGGTATGTACTCTATATTTCCTGGTTTCTCTTACTCAGAGTAATTATTTTGAGATTCGATTATGTTGAAACATGCATTACGAGTTCATGTCTTTGCTGAATACTATTCCATAATGGAGTTTGTTTTTCCATTTGCTTGTTGATAGACTTTTGGGATGTTTCTAGTTTTGCAGTATCAGAAGGAAGGTGCTGTGAACACTCGTGTATACATCTTTGCATGAACCTGTACTGTATTTTCTCTTAGGTAAAGGCTTAGCAATGTCATGGCTGGAACATAAACAATTTCCTTAAACAATTTCCTTTTTCAGTGGTCTTTCTGAAGATCCGTGTTTCCTGCTGGCATTATTTTTCTTCTGCCAGACAGAGTTTTTTAACATACTTTCTGTATCAAGGATGTGCTTTTGAGGATTTTTTTAAAGTTTTATATATCTTAAAATGTCTATATTTCACCTTAATATCTAAAAGATATTTGCAAAAAATATAAATTTTAGGTTGCCAATATTGGCAACCTAAACATAACATATCATTCTACTGTTTTCTTATTTGCATTGTTTTTGGAAAAAAGAAATCTGCTTTTCATCCTTGGCTTTGTCTTACCTGTGCAGATCTTTTTACCCTGTCAGCTTTAAAGATTTTGTCTTTATAAATGGTTTCGAAGAATTTGAATTGGATGAGCCTTAGTGTGGTTTTCATATTTTGTACTTGAGGTACATTGAGCAGGATTGTGTCTCAGTCCATAAACATTTAATTCCTGCTCCTCTCTAGTTCACTAAAATTCTTACCAACATCACCAATTTTTTTTGTATTTCCATATCCACTAAACAGTTTATTGTGTTTCATATATGTCTTGCTCTCTAAGCAGTGCTTGAAAAATGTGGAACTTTGTCCTCCTTAACATCCTATGCTCCTGATTTTTTTCTGCTTCTGTGTCTAAGCCTACTCAATCTCCTCTGTGGATGTCTCTTCTTCTTTTGCTCCTTTACATATTGGTATTCCTTCTGCAGAGTTACTTTTTCTTTCTCTATTTTTTCTGATACCCATTGTCTTCTCTTTTTCAACTGCCAATTACATACTGATGACCATCTGAACTATCTATTCTAAATTCCAGATGTGCATATCCATTTGTCTATTCTACATTTCTACATGGATGTTTCTCATCATCCTCCTCAAATTCAGCCATCTCCTCCTCAAACTCAGAAAATATTACACTTAGCACACTATCATCCCGTTAATTTGAGTACTTCCACAGTGCTCTCTGCTTCTGGGTGCTAAGTAAATGTGTATAATTACAGGCTGCCCTTAATTATTCTTTCTGGGGGTGCCCATTGAACTACTTAATTTAATATACCTGCAAAACACTTTTGTATCTAACCTAAGTCCCAGCTCTAACCTCTCTTGGCTAGTATTGTATACTGCCATTTTTAGTCTGGAAATGACCATGAATAAACTTCTATGTTGCTATGTAAATCTAGTATTAATATTGCATGAAATATGAAATCATTATATACATATATTTTTGAAATATATTACATTTATTAGAGTAAGGATTTTATAAAAATTGTAATCAGGATTGTCAAGCATGCTAAGAATTCAGCAATTATTTCTAGATAATACAGTTAATAGACACATACTTAGATATGTCTTAAAGTTTTCAGGATGTGTATACTGAAACATGCTAGCACAATATAGTATAGTTTTTTAATATTTCTGGCATTTATGTTATTAAGCATTTGTTTGTCTTTTAGCTGGATTTTGCTGTTTTGTTTTTAAGTAAACAGCTGTTGATTCAACTTAATGTAACTAACCCTATATTGACATAAATGTCATTGTTTGCCTTTCAAACTTTGACATTTCAAAGTAATTGAAATTGTGAATAAATTATCTTTGCATGATTTTATTTATATAGAAGTTAAATTATATTATTACTTCAAATGTAATGCAAATAGATTTTGCATTAAATGTAATAGATTATATTATTATAATTATAACAATATATTATTTCAAATTTACAAATGGATTTCAAAACTTTAATACTGCTATTTAAGAACCTATGTCATATCTTTGATGGCCCACAAAAATTTTCTATTCTTTATCAGAGCTAAACAATTATAAAGAATAAACTAATGCCTTTTACTTACTCTTTTAAAAATAAATAAAATTCTCATATAATAAGTAATAGACATAAGGAATGGTAAAATATATTTCTTCAGTATATTTCTATCACTTAAATTCCTAGTTATTCTTGAATATATATAATGAGAAATATTTTGGCATACTATTATTAGCCTATGTTAACCAATGGAAACATATTATAATGGCACTTTTTCAAGACAAAACTGACTGTGAAGATTAAAGTCTCATTTATTGTACATTCATTTCACTAGTTTGTGTAAAACTTGGAAAATACATCAAAGTAAAAACAGATTGAGTCAAAACTCACATAAATGCCCTGACTTCAAATATTTTACAATCCTAGGGGTCAGGTGGTTGAAAGAGGAGACAAACATTGATACTTACAATACATTTTAATTAGCTTGGGAGGCTTATGTGGGTTTGAGATAATGTAAGTCAATTAAAATTAAATAACATAAAACAGGCTTCTAAAAGCCAACCTTATAGTGTGGCATAAACAGCATACTTTGTGATAAGGGAGATATGAACAGTTAAAGATATAGGTAAAACAGAAAAAAATGGATCTCATCCAATTTTTAGTCATCACAATAGAAATATTACAGAACAATATTTAAGATAAATTTTTGGTAAAATTTTTTACATAAAGGTTTGTAGTGAACAGAAAATATATTTATATAAACAGATGTAAACCAGGGAAGGTAAAATTTAGGAGAGACAGATATTTCATATTTTAAAGAGGTAAGATTTTGAATTGTTGAATAAATAGAAACAAAGCAAGAAGAGAAATTTTGAAGGATATTGGGATGAACAATTCAAGTGATATTTAGACATTTTTGGAAAGTAAAGAATAAAACACTTAATGTTTTTGAGTGTGGAGTAAACACAAAGTGGTACTTTTGAAGACACTAATTGGATAACATTGTGCAAAGTTCACTGAATCGTGTGAGAGTGGAAAATGAAGACAATCTGGATGAAATTATCATAATAGTCTACACATTAATTAGTCATGACCTTCAGGATGAATGGCCACCAACAAAAGGGATGAGTGGCACTGTACAAATTGAATAAACTTCCTTTTGAATATCTAAGCGAATTCCAAATATTTTTCTTCTTAGTATATATGAATACATATTTTTCTATTTGTTGAAAGACTACATTACATTTTATAGCACCATAGAATGAATTAATAACATACTTAGTTAAAATATGTCTTACACTATAGAAAAGAAATATTTTGCTATTTTTTCTCAATGGAACATTAGAAAGACTTTTTTATTTGACAATAAAAAGATAAAAAGACAATGAAGTAAGCTGAGATGCATATTGTGATTAAAATGGAAGGTAGGACATAAAATAGAACAAGGAAACAAAAAATACACTAATGGATTTAAATCCTGTGTCAGAGACAGTAAATAGCCCAGTTATGAAAATCATATTTCTACACACTAACAATAAAGAACATGAAAATGAAATTAAGAAAGCAATTTCATTTATAATAGCATCAAGGAGAAGAAAATACTTGAATAAATTTCACAAAAGAAGTACAAAACTGACTCTGTAAAGAATAAAATATTGTTAAAAAAATCAAAGAAGTCCAGAATAAATGGAAAGACATATCGTCTTCATGAATCAGGAAAGTTACTATTGTTAAGATGGCCATACTCTACAGATTCAACAAAATCACTATCAAAAATCCCAGCTGATACTTTTTAGTAATTGACAAGCTAATCCTAAAATTCACATGTACAGCAAAACACCCAGAATAGTCAAAAACAGTCTTGAAAATAAAAATCACAGGAGTACGCACACTTCTCAATTTCAAAACTTACTACAAAGCTACAATAATGAAGATACTGAGTTACTGGTATGGGAATAGACACATAGATCAATCAAATAGAATCAAGAGTTCAGTAATAAAGAATAATATTTAAAGTCAACTGATTTTTGGCAGAGTACTAAGAATACCTAATGGAGAAAGAACAGTCTTTCAACACATAGAAAAGTACTAGGAGAACTCTATGTCTACATTCAAAAGAACAAAGTTGGACTTCTCCCTCACTACATATGCAGAAATTAACTTAAAATGTACCACAGACCTAAATATAAGAGCCAACACTATAAAAGTCCTAGAAAAAATTATAGAAGTGATCTTTGGGACCTTGTGTTATGCACAACATTTATAGATATGATGATAAAAGCAAAAGTACCAAACACATATAAACTAGACTTTATCAAAATTAAATCTTTTTTACTTGTTTATACCATCAATAAAGTAAAACTATGAGCCACAGAATATGGGAAAATATTCACACAAATCATATATTTAATAAAGGACTTGCAGTTAAACCATATTAAAAACTTTACGAATTAGCAATAATTCAATTAAAAATGGGCTTTTTGAGTCAAAAAATAAAAAAAAAAACTTATCAATAGAATTATCCAACAAGTTAATGGAGGTTAGGCTGAACAATTATCACTATGCCTAAAAGCAAAAATAACTGTTGTTATGAAGTAGAAGTTCCTGGCTGTTATCTCTCTTCTTCCTCAAGAAAATTTATAATGATATTCCATATCAATCTGTTTATAAAACATATAACAGAAAAGAGTAATAGCAAATGAGAAAATGGAAAGAACTAAGACTTACTGACTTTCCAGTTATGCTATCTAAGATAAAACTCTTTAATTATTTAGATTTCCTAAGTAAGAATAGCAGTCATAGAGTAATACTTTTCTGCGATAATCAATGCTGGGAAAGTGAAATAATTTAGAAGTTCCCTAAATTCTACATGAAGGAAAAAAATAGATAGATAGACAGACAGACAGATAGATAGATATAGATATAGACAGATATAGATAGATAGATATAGATAGATATATAGATATAGAGAGAGGAGAAAAACCGAAGAAGGTTAAAAATCAGAAAATTTTTTAAAAATAGGAGAGAATGAAAAGGGAAGGACTAGAAAGTAAATTGTGAGATTAAAGCAGGAAGACAAAAACGAGAGGAAGAAGGTTCAATTTTAAGCGTGAAAAGAAAATCCAAAATGAAGAAGGTTATGCCAGCAATGTCTAAAACAGAGCTGGGAAAGCTTAAGGAGCTGCACTCCAGTCAAGTATACACCTGGATGAAATTTGACCTGTTAAACTGGGCCAAATTGTAAAACCAGCTGCATGAGATTGCAACTGTTTATATGGCCTGATCACTAACGTACTGGGGAGACAGCTGTGATGAACTAGATGTATCATTAGCTAAAGAAAACTTAAGGTATTAAACAGCCATCATTGATCATGGACTGCTAAAACCTTTCAGATATATAAACTTACGGTAAACCTTTCTAAGCTCCTGCCCAACCTATACTGATGGAAAATGATTTAGCTGCTTGCTATACCTGTGTCTCCTCAATTGCAATTCCTAAGACCCCAGTTAAAATGTGTCTCTCTTGTTTGCTGCCCTGAAGTGTTGGTTTTCTTTCTCAATAGTTGACATAAATATTATTTTCTTCCCTACAAAGCTCAACATGTTCTAAGTAGAAATGTTTGTTATCATTTCTTTTTCTTTTTCCTCTTTGTATTTATGTTTTTAATTGACTAATAAAATTTGTATATATTTACTGTGAACAACATGTTTTGAAATATGTACACATTGTGGAATGGCTAAATCAGGCTAAATAACGTGCATTACATCACGCATTTATCATTTTTTATAATGAGAACACTTAAAATATACTCTCTTAGCAATTTTCAAGAATGCAATATATTGATTATTAACTATAGTCATGATGTCGTACAATAGATCTCTTGAATTTATTTCTCCTGTCTAACTGAAGTTTTGTATCTTTTGATAAACATCTCCCAACTCCACCTCCCCACTCTCAGACCCTGGTAACCACCATTCTACTCTCTTCTTCCATGAGTTTCACTTTTTTAGATTCCACGTATAAGTGAGATCATGTGATTTGTCCTTCTGTGCCTGGTTTATTACACTTAATGTCCTCCAGGTTCATATATGTTGTTGCCAATGAGAGGATTTACTTCTTTTTTAACCTACATGTTATTTGAGAGTAAACCTCCATTTTCATTGAGGTTATACTAAATGGCAAAATGTGGGATCTCTATTCTACCTCTAGACAGAATGAGAAAGAAAAGCTTTTTTTAAATTTTTTTTAAAGTTGAAACAATAAAATTACTGCCCAATAAAGACATAACACAAACATTTCAGAACTAGTTTTGAATATTATTTTTTGCCACTGATTTTCTCAGGATTTAATAGTAATAAAATGGTTATGAAAAACTATGCTATTCCTAGGTCTATGTAGTTATAATAGTCATAGATTGTTTAATATAATAGTTTATCTTATGCATGTCGAAAAATGTACATACTAAGTAACTATCTTGAAATGTTCATTATTTGGCTTTTTTATTAGTTATTTTATTTGACATGCAAAACGTCTTCCTGTATTAGAGGGCAACACCTGAAGCAATGCTACGCAAATCACCTTGTTTTATAGCCTGTGACATGCTAAACAATTAACAGAATACAAATACCAAACTACAATGAGATAATTGCTTTACAAACTGAAGTCTTTGGTGCTCCATTTATTAACTCTTTTAATTAAATAGTTCAAATTAATTTGAACCAAAATACCAAACAAAATTTGATGACTTATAAAAATTTCAATGCCATTATAAGACAGTTATATTGTTTTATAAAATGCCCATGAAAGGCTCAATTTTTAAAAAATATTTTAAAAATATGATTGATAATGTGCAACCAAGAAAATGAACACTTCTTTGTTGATATTTGTGTTTGTGTGGGTGGGGGGCGGTATCAACATCAACTTCTCACAAATGAAAAAGTGAAGACCTGCTATACTAAAAGCATATATAAAATGGTAAATTTTCACAACCTAAACCTTCTATTGATTAGCATAATTGTGTATTTTATAAGATGCAAATATGCATTATGTGTGATCACTGTTAACTTCAGGTACATTTCTTCTCCAAAGCTCCTAATTTTTATACCTTTTAAATCAATATACTATGCTTCAACAAAATTATTTAATTATAATTATTTAATTACCTATAAAACAATGTTACCCTTTTATACTATTTATCAAAATATCCAGGGCACTCACAAGACTTCAGAAATTTCTCTTTCAATAGAATCAACAACCATTACCTTTTTACTATTCTATGAAATGAATTTATGTGATTGGAATTGACTTCTCACTTTTTGAAACATCCAATGAAACTGATAAATGACCGGTATTACATACTTCTCTGGAGGACTGAGTCTCTTAATGGAGACAATGCATTAACTGTTACTTCTTTATCTTTCATACATGTGTTAACAAAAAACCATGAGATCCATGGAGGAAGGAAAAGGAGAAAATTCTGGGGGAAGCGGAGGGGTGGGGAAGGCGGAAATGCAATCTGCAGATCTGAGCATGCAACCTCAGGGAAAAACTAAATGTAGGCACTCCAAGGAGGGAGGGGGAGCTGATATTTATGACTAACAGGGCCTGCCTTATGTATGTATTCAGCAGGTTTGGGGAAGATCTACGAATGTTTATGAAGGAAGTTGGGTATATAAGTAAAACATTCTGTGTTCAGAGTGGGGTTTTAGCATTCAAATGAGGCAGAATTTAGTTCTTTATGTCAAAAGGTGAACTATAGGACACGAAGATGGCTTGTGTGTAGTCTCTACAAACTGGCTGAAATTGGCTTGAAGTCTGTAGTTGTTTATCTGGAAAGGATTTTTGCAAGGCTGGTCCTCTGTCCAATGAGAGCCATGATGGGACCACTAAGTGGGGGCACTCCATTGGCTGGCATCAGGGGATCTTTTGGGGTTAGCAAAGAAACCTTTCTGCTGTAGTTCTGATAATGCTTTTCAGGAACTGGTTTCTGCTTAATTACAGCAAAGAAAACCTTGTGGCAGTTAGTAACACAGAGGCACATAACCAACACCTCACCCTGCTGGCCATTCAATTATGTTTTTGGTGCATCTCATTTTAGCCACAGGGAGTCCATTTTGTCCTCCTGTTGACTTACATTTTAACACATGAGTAAGAAAACTTGTAATGAAGAATAAAAACAATGAATTTAGAAAAGTCGTCATTTAGTCTAAATGAACATCATTCTTCAGAAATGCTAAGAGTTCATGTTATATAATCCCTTTTCTACAAAAGAGAAAAATCTTACATTATTGGAAAGCACAGTAGTGATTTCTGATGGAAAGAAGGGAGTCATGACTGGAAGAGATAAAAGGGGGAGATTTGATATTTTCTTGAATTGAGTATCTTTATGTGGTTGTCTTCAGTTTGTGAAAATTCATTATAGACATGATTTTTGCACTTTTGAATAGGTGTATTATCCTAAAATAACAGTTCATTTAAAAAGTCATGTATCACAAAATGATAAACATAACTTCTAGAGCTGCACATGTTGAAAGGTCATCTACAGGCACAATCTGCTTAAATTGAATATTAACTTTTGAAATTAATTCTGATGCAGATATTTTCTCAAAAAAATAGTGGGTAATAATATTTGTGAAATCAGTTTATCAGTATGCCATCCTTAAATGTCATCAAAAGTTTGCACAGTTACAAATTAATCAACTTAATAAATGCAATTCTGTACTTAACTATTCAATATATATGAACTTTTAGTGGAGTTGAATGCCATTGGAAAAGTTTATTGCAACATAAAATATTGTAACTAAACAAACTAAACACAAAGTAAATAAATAGTTATAGATTTACCTCATACAATAAATGACAAGCAACTCTGGCAAGAACATTCTGAATACTCTCCATGGAAGTATTCTTCAGTTTCTATTTCCCCCACATACTACATATTCACCTAACCTAAAATTTCCTACATTTCTGACAGCCAGAATTATGGTCCAGATGGTTTGTGAACCAGGTGCTCAGAAAGAAAAGTGAGGAGAATATTTTTCCTACTCCTACTCAAGACCTAAAGGAGTTGGCTGCCCTGACTTGCTCATGCCTGAGAACTCTTTGTTTTATGCATGGTGTCTGTCCTTGAAAAGTGAGGATAATTTCACTTTGCATCTGGGAAGATTGGCCAAAGAAGGAGAGTTATTACCAGCAATCTTTCAGGTTTAATCATGTGTAAAACTAAAATCTCTTTTCACTCCATATGCATTTATACATTTATAGAAGAGTCCACAGCAGAAGCTGGAAGCACAAATTAGAGGTCTACTAAAACACTTTTTAAAAATCACATTAAAATATGTAAAATAATGGGAAAAATGCTGAATTGTATGAGATGCCTATAAAGTAGACATAAATCATTACTTTTTCAAAAAAAAAATACATGCTTCTCTACCTATGATGCACAAATTCCACTGGTATGTTCATTTCCTATATGCTTTGTCCATGTTTACCAGAAATTATGTATTAGAGTGTTTACAGAAAAAAAAATTGTAAAATAAAACATAATTGTAAAAAACTCATATATTCAACAAAAGTAAAATGCATAAATTAATGACAACTTCATCAGTACAATATTTTATAATGCTGAAAAGGAATTGTTACTACTTGCAAAAATATGAATAAATATTTATAATACTAAATTACAGGACAAAAGACCAGATCTGCTTAAACTCCACATTAAGTACCCTATTAATGTCCACCTATTTAATGAGTCCACTCTATTAATGAGTCATTAAAAGGTACCAAGTTGCAGTCACTATAAAAACCATAACTTGGTAGTTTCTAGCTATCGCTCAGATTTCTGTAACTTATCTTGAGTTTATAATCTATATCCATCTTGAATTTGTAGTCTATGTTATACTTTCCCTTTGCCATGACTCTTTCTAAATTTCACTCATGTTTAGCGAGTCCTTCAGGTGACCTCAACTGCCGCCTGACGTCAACACATGCCTTCACCCTTGGAGAGGCAGAGCTTTGATTTCCTTGGCCTTGTTCAGCTGTGGTTGCTACATTTTGTCTTTCACTGCTATTACAGCTACAGAAACACCAAAAGACCCCTCTGTGAATTCTCCATGTTTCAGATGTACTTTTCCCTGCTTCTTCTAAGAAGCAGTAAACCTATCTCCTCTTAATCATGAGAATCCTGTACTTTCTCCAGTATAGTAATTCTTTTCTGGCCTGTTGATCCAAAAGAGATATTTAGAACATACAAAGCCTCAGGTTTTGATTTAGACAGTGTTGATCTGCTGGGAACTGGGATCTCTAACCAGCAAAGCTTCAGCTTGTGGAGAAGCAGAGCAAAATTTCTAACAGTGGGTCACTAAGAGTTAAAGAAACCAATCTCAATTCTATTATTTGGTTCCCAGACCATTCCTTCTACATATAAAGGACACAGCAGCATATATTGGCTGTTGTTTTCATAAATATGTAGTTGTGTCTCAACTTACGATGGGGTGTGTTTTAAGATATTTTCCATTTATGATGGTTTATCTAGACATAATCCCATCATAAATTGAGAATCATGCTGAATGCATATTACTTTCACACCATCATAAAGTTGAAAAATCATTAAGTTGAAACATCCTAACTTGGTGATTCTGGTTAGCCAGTCATGTAATAGAAACCTGGAGGACAGCGTTCACAGTGTCGCCCACAAAGTTGGTGCCTTAATTAAGTGGCAGTCCTTGGCTAGATATTTCCAGGTAATTTGGCATTTGGTAGAAACAGTGGCTTATTTAGACATGTGTCCATTATTGCATATACTTTACTATAAAACGATTCTTTTTGTCTGAGGCAATAATATGTGAAATTTCATGTCAATATATCAGTTATTCTCTAAGCCCTTGGATAGTGGTAACTGCAGAAACATTTGGGGCTGGGAAATAAATTCGTATCTGGGGTGAGGCATCAATTCCAACAAGGAACACTGTTGCCCAGGTCAGGATGAAAGAGGTCCAATATAATCAATTTGTCCCTAATGGTAACTTATTCTCCTTCAGGGCCCAGTGCTAATGAAACATTATACATAGCAGTCATTGGATCAGCCTCAGTGAGGCGAAGCACATACTCTTGACTCCATCTTTACCAACATTGCCACTTCCTTCATGAGTCCATTGTACAAACAATGCTATAGCTAGACACAGAGGCTGGTTAGCATACGCTAGAAAAGCCATTTGTTCACCAGGTTGTGGAACTGTCCTTCTGCTGTATTCTCTCTGCTGGTCCATCTACATGCCCCTACTTCTACTCCAGAACCCATTTTCTATGATCTTTTAGTTTTGTTCTGTATCCTCTAGGTTCTGACTAGCCAGTCATTTGTCACTACATAGTAGCTCACATATATCCTTATATCAAGCTATGTCT
Source organism: Gorilla gorilla gorilla (assembly GCF_029281585.2). Taxonomy (NCBI): domain Eukaryota; kingdom Metazoa; phylum Chordata; class Mammalia; order Primates; family Hominidae; genus Gorilla; species Gorilla gorilla. The sequence goes on from NC_073239.2 coordinate 65,242,325, forward strand.
ACTTTCTATAAAATAGGCTTCAGTTTTTCCCTTAAGGCTATAAGTTTGAGTCATGAAAGGAAAGATCATTGCAACATAGGTAATGGGGCTCTGAACCACTTATCAATGTAATTTTCTGGACACGTTCTAAGACTGGGCATCTAATTTTTAAAGTATCATTTTTGTCATACGATGGATTGTTGATGCTTCTGCCCAAAATTATGATTTGGTGGATCTGGCAATGCCCATTTGGTGATGAGTACTTCTGTTCATGTGGTCATTTAATGTTTAATGGCCAAACTTTCAGTCTCAGTTAGTAGTAAGTAATATGTCAGGAACTGATTTTCAAATAGCATGCAGTTTCTCCTTGAATAATTCTTCACCTTTTTCTAGAACTTAAGAGGTCTGAGTTGTGACTCTACGATTAAGTTTGCCAGAGACTGAACATGAAATTCTTATCAGACATGGACATTTTTTTTTGTAGAATCAAATGTGATCTTGCACCACAACTTAGACCTATTGGAGAAACCTCAATTTATTTGGGTCTCACTCAAAATTCTCAAATTCCTAATTTTCCTGATGTATTCATGCAAATAACATTCCCAATTGTAGTACATGCTCTTCAAAATCTACAGAAATCTGCCAACTTCTCTGCCTGTTCGTTGTCAATGGTACAAAATGCAATAATTTGATCTTAACCTTAGTAGGGGTGGTTTTGAAGACCCTCTCGTAGTTTTCATTTACTAGCCACTATTGTAGACAGGGTCAACTGAAGTCCCCAAACTACTCTGTTCAGCCAAGATAGAAAATAAAATGCCAGATACATATTGCAAAAAATATTTTCAAAGAGCTAATATTGTATCAAAATTTTAAAGTGCCATACCAATAATATTGGCATCAGGCCTGGGTTTCTTGCTGGGACATTAAATTCTTAAACTTAAGTAAAGTATCAGTTTAATATTAATCATAATTCTACTTCTGGTCCTATATTAAAACATATACAAACTAAAATGAAAACCAGAAAAAAACTGACAAAAAGGGACATAAACAAATATTTATTCTGCAAATACATTCATTAATTTATCTCAATATTTTATATAACAGAAAAAGTTTTCAAATTTGGATTAAAGTTTAAGTTTAAAAATGGCATAGTTTATACAAAATATTGTACAGGGAAATTTAAAAAGCAGAATACATAGTTGCATACATGGTCTACTATAAAGCACTGAAAATTCATAGAGAGTAATGTCTGGAAGGACAAACGTCAACTGGGAATGGGGCTATTTTTAAGTAGTTTATGTTATGATGCATTCTGTCTTTTTCTTTAAGGTACTCACTTTTTTTTCTATCCTGGTCATAAAATCTTTCTAGAAAAAAATTAAAGATATACTAATAAAATATAACTTGCAGTAATGTAATACAATACATTTTAAGGAGTCAAGTCTGGAATATTTTTGTTACAATATATCATACACAAAAAATGTTTAAAGTGTGTCTTTAATTACATTTTATTTGTTAAGCATATGTTAAGTCTTAAGTGTATATTAAGAAACAAAGTAAAAGATTATATATAGAAATATACATATATTAATATAGGCAAATGTTGTATACTTTATATATACATTAAGTATAAATTCAAGTATATTTTAAGACATGAGGGTAAAGAACAGATCTAAAATCATTTGAAATATACCAAAAAAGTTATTTCCTTCTGCTGATTAACAAAAGAATCAAACATTTGATTTTATTAAAACCTGATTTATATCCAGTGACTATCTATTAATTTTGTTATTCTTACACTCCTTAATCTAGGGAACATTTTCTTTTTTTATGCTATTTGATAGAAAAGTTCAGCAATTATTTGATAACCTCTGGCAGTAAGCCTGCAGGGATATAAGTCTATCAGAAGAATGTATACATAATGTAGTGCTATTTACTTATTTATTTAAAAAAGCTTTCAATGAAAATTCAATACAGCATCAAGTTTATCAGTGATTGAATTAAATGCTAAGGACTTTCAGATAGTGCACTCATTATCTTTAGAAAAGTCCAGTATGAAATATCATTAGATTATCCACCATATAAAGCTGAAAACCCAATACTCAGCCTTCCCCTAGTAATGTAGAAAAGCAATTATTCCCAAGTGCTGATGAGGGTTAGAATTTAGTGCTTTTAATTTGCTTATACAAGGAGTTTACTCTCTTGACTGTCCTTGCAGTAGTATTAGGTACGTGACAGTAATTTTAAAAGATAAAGTGAATATCTTATTAAAGTTAACATAGTGTTGTAACTGTTAAATCAACTTTAAAAAGTGGCCAGATGGCAGGATTTTCTTAAAGTGAAAAATAACTGAAGAATAGGCACCATTATAAAAATGAATGGGAGCAAAGTCATGTAAGACAAGATAAATCAGGTTGGTTATGAAGATTCAAGGTCATGTGTGCTTGTATTTGACAAAGCTGTGGCTACTTTCAATGGAGGCAGTAGCCAGATGCATAAAAGTTCAAGTAAAACAACTTTAAAGACAGTAGGTTTCAATAGGTTCAGACCAAGGTGTAGCAATGGTTCCCAGCACGGTTGCTGGAAAATTGGAGATTTTCTCAGGTCATACTTAATACTAAAGGAACTGTAAAAGTAATAGGAGGTAGAGTCCTAGATAAGGGAGGTTATCTCCCTTTATCTGGAAAAACTCCCCTAACTATTAGGATTTGTCAAAAATTGTTCACTTCCATAAAATGCTAAAGGCTGTTTGAAGCTGGTGTGAGACTCAGATGATTTTCTCTCCTGAGCTGTGGAGAAGGCCAAGGCAAAACTTAGTATTGTGATAGTAATAAAGAAGTAGGAAAGAGATCAAAATATATAAATTAAACTAACCAAGGTCAATAATGTAGTTATTCTTGCTCTCTTTCCTTACTTTACTGCAGGAAACCCCTTGAAGATAGATAGATCACTATGCAGGGAAACTATCTTATTTATATTATTTTCCCTATCAACTTACATCATTTAGAGTTTCGACCAGGGGTCAGCAATTGTTTTCTACAAGTGTCAGATAAATATTTTAGATTTAGCAGGCCAAATAATCTCTGTTAAATCTGTACTAAAGTCTGCACATGCATCACAAAAGGTGCTGTAACATATATAAAGGAATGAGCATGGCTGTGTTCTAATAAAGCTTTCTGTACAAAAACAGGTGACAGGCTAGATTTAACCTTGGGGCCATAATTTGCAAATCCTTGGCTTAGACTATGGAGACTGTATCAGTTAAGCATAGACTGTACAACAAAAAGATTCCAAAATACATTAACTTATGTAAGATACAAATCCATTTATTTTCAACATAACTGTCCAGAATTAAGCAGTTCAGGGCTGGTGAGGAGGCCTTGACATCCTCAAATCTGAGTCATTCCTAGCCCCCCTCTTCATCAGGTCAGGATTTGGTTCCTCTTGGTACAGTGATGGATAAACTAATAGATTCGGTGACTTTGTACCTGATATGTAATGGTGGAGGATAGGGTAACTATAGAAACAAATGGAGAAGCAAAACAAAAACATAAGTGAAACACAGTTTAAAAAACTCTCCCTTTTAGAAAAAAGATGGCTTTGAAACAGTTATCATTGGTTGATAACATGCAGAGCAGAACCATGAGGTGCTTCAGCCATGGACAAGAAGTTAAATTCCTTGTTGAAACCTTGGTTCTGCTCTCTGGGGAGGAACTTTCTTGTTCATTGTCTTATATAATCCTGGACTTTTTATTAGTCTGTTCTCATGCTGTTATAAAGAATTGCCCTAGATTGGGTAATTTATAATGGAAGGAGGTTTAACTGACTTACTGTTTCAAAGGGCTGGGAAGGCCTCAGAAAACTTACAATCATGGCAGAAGCCGAAGCAAACACGTCCTTCTTCAGATGGTGGCAGGAAGGAGAAGTGCTGAGCAAAGGGGGAAAAGTCCCATGTAAAACCACCAGATCTCCAGAGAACTCACTCACCATCACAAGAACAGCATGGGATAACTGCCCTCATGACTAAATTACCTCCCACTGGGTCCCTCCCAGGACATGTGGGGATTATAGGAACTACAACTCAAGATGAGATTTGAGTGGGGACACAGCAAAACCATATCAATTTTCAATCCTTCTAAATAAATCTTGTTTTTCCATTGGTTTAAATAGTCCCATGTGAGTTGTACCAGATACAGTATGATCTATTTGGCTACACTGCACACATTTCACAATTTGTTTTTGTAGGTTTTGGGTCTGAGATTACTTTAGGGATGGGACCATGTGTTGTTGTTGTTGCTGCTGTTTTTAAATATACAGAGCTACTGGTATCATCAGGAATGCAGTTCTTTTGAAAACTCAGAAACTTTTTAGTCTATTTGATTTCAGTCACTTCCATGGGAATGTGACTACAGCTCAAGATTTATTTCGGACATAGGTTTAAATCCGTTTTGTAAGAACCACTAAATTTTTAGGTCTATTTTTACAACCCATAGCCTCTACCTTAAAAACAGTGCCATGATGCTGTTAGAGATTGCTATTGCTGTTTTATGATCTCTCAAGCAACCAGCTGGTTTATACTATGTTCTCTTAATATAAATATAACTGAAAACTGTATTAGTAGTAATCCAGGGATATAGGTACTATAGATAATGTTGGAAATAGAGAGAAAAGAACTACTTTTCTCTATATTTGCTTGTGATGTTTGCAGCATGAACAATAATGTTATTCTGTTCCAATGGCATCTTTATGTAACATTCTAAATTTTCAACAAAATCATCTGAAAGCACTTTAATGAGTTAGGAGTTGGTGCAAAATTTAAATAATTCAACCTTTTCTTTAAACTCTGAGAAGGACCTGTATTTACATACCTATAATATACCCCCAAAATTGATTGAAATCATAAACCATATACATAAATGTAGCATGAAATAAACCTATGCTCAGGTTGTGTACATGTGAATATCGATATCTATCAAAATCATATGTTACTGATGATAATCACACCAATATTTATAACTAATTTTGTTGAGCAGTTTCTACACGCCAAATTCTACAGTAAGTAATTAGAAGGCAATTTGTAAGCTCAAACTCACACATCTAAAAAGAGACAGAGCTGACTTAAATTTTTAACATTTGAGATAAAAAAATTCAGTTAACTAAGTCAAGGTACAAACAAGCTCAATGCATGGAAGGCTTTTATTCTTAAAATAGTTTACCAAGGTTAGTTATTTCTTTATTCAGATCTGATGATTACAGATTTATTAATACAGATGATATAGTTGGAATGACTTTTATTAATAATATTGATGTAGTTTGAAGGTCTGATATTTCAAGGTAGGCTCCAGACTAAGTACATTCATCTAGTTGCCAGGAAAATTGAAAATGAGAGTAAATATCTGGAAGACTGAGAGAATACTCTACCCCTGCATTTAAGATTTTTTAAAGTGATTTTTTTTTTACCATGCTTCAATAAATAATCTGTTCCTCTTTCAAACTCTTTTTTCTCTGAATCTTTTAACTTAGAGAGAGGATCTTGGTATAGCTGTGAAAAATTGGGATATTGAGAAAATATTCTGTGGCTTAAAGGTAAAATAGTAAGATCCATTTCAAATGTACCCTTAGCTGTGTAAAGGGAAAAGCTGGATTTTTTTCTCGAATTTTGGAGGAGTCTTGATAATATAAATTTTATTTTTTTCAGATAAAACAACTATTCTAATGAATACTTCCTTCATATTGAGAAGGCTTGTCTCCATTCCAGAATTTGTCACTTTGTGTTACTAGAATAACCTCATTTCAGTTATTCAGATTTGGTTGTTTTCACATTTAAAACTTTATTCTCAATTCAATTCAAAGTTTGATTTCCCCCCCCTGTCTTGAGGCAGGCTACCTCCCTGGCCATGGCTCTCTGAAATGGGGAAGAATCTGGCTTGACACTAGGACACTTCCCCGTCTCTTTTTTATGCATGGAATCCAAGGTAGGGTAAAAGTTTCAGGGAGAGAGGCTAGGGAAAGCCAAGGTCTCCTGGTGTGCCGGTAAAGGCTTCACTCTGGTTTAGTCTCTTCTGATTGATCTTTACCCCTTTTCTTAGGTGGTGGTCTTCACATGGGTATACGCTTGGTGTACACCACCAAGTTGGGCATGCCTCTGTTTATCTCAGTAGCTTCACAAAACCCCTTCTTCCCTACCCACTGCTCTTACATGTGGCGCCATGGTAAGAGCTGAATTTTTGTTCACTCCTACTTTGGGCCCCGTATGCAAGGGGAATGGTTCACTGTTTTCTTCCCTGGAACACCAAACCACTTCCCTTTCTAGTACTATTACACAGACTGCTTCAGCAATCTTTTCTTGTGCAGACCTCCCTACATCAGAGGCGCGTATCACTCTTAAGTTCAAATATATACTATTCTTTTCCCCACAGCATGGGAGAAGAATTAATCAGGTCTAAAATCCCATAATATCAAGCTCCCCGAAAAGTCACAGGAACATTTTATCGCTCTCTGCTCTTATCTGTACATCAGGTGAATAAGCGGTTTCCAAGGCTCGGCAAGCATCAAGCTGGAGACCAAGATACCAGTCACTTTTTACAAGTACCCTTAGTCTTTGCACGTGATATTTGGGGTTGTGGACGAGGGCCGGGGGGGCTTGGTTTTAGGCCCCTTGTCCATGGACCCTACATTCTCTAAGAAAGTATAACTTTCTCAGCCATCTTCTTATGCTAGCTTGAGTCGGGAGGCAGGAGCAAAGATGGCTGAGTTGTTAAGCCTCTCAATTAACCCCAAGGAAAACTGGCTGGTCTGACCTGCTGTGGGGTTTTCACCTTATACTTTTGGGTACTTGGTAATTTTGTGCTCAGCTTTGGGCCACGGTATCAATTGTAGGACAACAGGAAAAAATCCCACTTGATATTCTAGAAGACCTTGTCAGTCACTTTGACAGAAAATCCTGATATGATTCACTCACTCTACTAGCTATCACAGATGACCAGTGGAAATAGATATTTATTCTCTCATACTAATACCAAGAAAGCAAAATCCTCTTGTCCCCCTCACAGAACATGCAGAACTCCTTTTGATTAGGAGGGAGTACAGACCTCTGCTCTTATCTGCTCTTCAAATGCAACTAGTGGAAGAAGAGGGTGGCGGTACAAGTCACTTTAATGAGGACAAAAGGAAAGTGCAATTCCATGGACAGCTGAGAGAGACTGAATTCTTCAAATCAAATCATTAAATGCCAAAACTGGAAGGACCTTTATAAACTATGGAAATCAAGTCTTATTTTACATTGGAGAAAAACAAGTTCCAGAGTGGAAGAAGGAAATGTTTAAGGCCTCTCAGTTCTTTGGGAAAGATGGGAACAAGAAACCAGACTGCCGGACATCAAGTGATTTACACAGCAGTTCTAAAGTTTTATTCAAGCTGTTCTTTGTAACCATTGTCACCTGTGATCTGGGGGCTACTCCTGTACCATTTGAAAAATGAGATCCTGTTTTGAAATTATTTCCACACAGAAAACAATAGTAGTCAAACAAACATAAAAGTATAAAGAGGTAGGAACATGCACATTTCACTGGAATAACGTACTCATAGTTATGATAAGAAAAAAATTGGGGAGCATTAATATTAGATACTACTCAGTTATGATAATTCCATTCAGCATCTCTACCAGGATGAAAGAAGTGTCTGGGTCCATCACCTGCCTTTACTGGTTTCCTGAGGGCTCATGATAGAATCATTCATGCATATGCCAGATGGAAAACAGTGTGAGACTTTTTTTCTTGGATTTAAGTCCCCAATACTATTCATTCTCATTAGCATCCATAGTAAAGATATTAAAGCATCCATAGTAAAGATATTAAAAGGATTGTAGTGGAAGAAAACAGCTGCCTAATTGAAATACTACCCAACTCCAGAAAAGCTTCAAATTATTTAGATGAGTAAAGGGGAACGTATGATCTTTGTAAAATGAAGTCATATAGTAATTTTCTTAAAGTATAAATTTGAAATTATCCTATTAAACATTAGATTTACTTTTCCTTCCTATCCTTCACATTGTTCCCGTAAGCAATAAACCTTACCCAGAATTAGTATCAACATATATTTAAGGACTCGGAAACAATAATTTAGTCATATGTCCTGTCATGACAAATGCCTAGCTTTAAGATGGCCCCTTTTATATTGGTCGTACTCTGCTTAAAATAATAAAAAACTGTGTTCTAATGAGCTGACATTTCTATAGCTCTGAAGAGGTTCTGTAATTAGGCATCTAAAAACAGTGGTGCAGTTATGCAGTTGTAGTTATTTTTAATTGCTCTTTCCCTGATGAGGAAGCATTATGGATTAACTTGCTACATTTGTAGCATAAGAGAGAAATATCTTGATAAAAATAATGCCCTTGAATATTTGCCTCTCTCTCCAAATAAGTACATTTTTCCCCCTTTTCATTTTGTTAAGCAAAGGTAGTCTGCAGCCTTCACTTGGCTACTAAAGAAAATTTAAGTTTCCACTCAAGATAAAAACTGCTTATCCTTCACAATGTGAGTAAACTCACTGGAAGCATTTGGTATGACTGCATTTTTGACAGAAAAAGGTAAAGAGGCAACAAAGGTTTCAGATAAAATGAGATAAGCAGTCACCAATGTTCATGTATAATTGTTACATTTGAAGATGATACACTTAAGTTCCATTTACATTTATAGCCAAAGTAAGAAAATATTACCAAAACTGCACAGACTCAGGTACTCTTTTAGTGACTTCCAGTTATTATTGAGAATCCCCAAAGTTGTATTTCAACTTCTAAAATTTTTCTAACCAGGTCTCCTCTTCAAGCTATCAGGTCTCTGACGCTCTCTCCAATGTCTTCTTTGAGAATGCGTAACTGAATTCCAAGAAAGAAGGCTCTCAATTCCCCTAAGACCACTGCAAGCATAAATGTCGTGGTGCTGGTAGATTTTGTACAAATATAGGAGAATGGGTCTTTTTCGAATTTTGTCACCTAAGGTCTAGAAGTAGTACTCCTGTGCAAACATTCATTTTCAAGATACATTTCATCTCCCTCCTTGTAGATGCTGATGCCCATGGGACGCATGTGAGCTGGACAGGTTCTGTGCACACCTCTTTGTATTGATAGACATATATATACTCTATCTCTGTATCATTCTCTGTCTGTATATATGCATATAAGTATTTGATATATATGTATATACAGACATATGCATATATCTATATGATGGCTGAGATATTATCCTCTCAGATATATGTATGTGTGTGTATATACACATACATATATATACAACTATAAACATGTATATCTATACATATATATCTCAAATACATCTATCTATCTATCTATCTATTTATACATACATACACATACACATACTATTTTTTTTTTAACATACATTAGCCTTTATTGGCCTCTAGGGCCCTGATCCAGCCCTATTGTGGGCCACAGGGAAACCCAGGCTGGGGAGCAGCCTCTAGTCTTGCAAAAGTCCGTGTTCTCTGGGAAAATAAAAGTCCTCAGTGGTGGGGGTGGGGGATGCCCATCCCCACTAGAAATTCTTGTTCTTGCTCAGCCAATGGTGGTGCCCCATGCTTTGTTTCCGCAGCAGCTGCCAGTACTACCGGCCCTTGGGGTTCAGCTCCTCCAGCATCTTGGGGTATTCAACATCCGATTTCAGAGGCACATCTTGCCCCTCCTTGTAGATGCAGATGCCCATGGCCAGACAGGGTCTGTGCACACTTCAGGCTCCTTGAGGACCTGGATGGCAGCACCACCTTTTTCCACTTTGATCCCTTTCACCTCTGGATTCCTGGCATAATCCCAGACCAAGAGTCTTCCAGGAGTGGGAAAATATAGGAGCTCCTGCGCTCCCATATATATATATATACTTATATATGTGTGTGTGTGCATGTGTGTGTATATATCTATCTACACAAATATACATAATGTAGATATCTCTCTGAAATACTTATATATGCATATGTATATATACATATATGTGTATATATAAGTACATACATATATATGTGTGTGTATATATATATATACTTATTCTGCAGATCTTGGGACTACTCAGCCTCCATAATCACATGATCCAATTATTTATTTTTAAAAATGCTCTCTCTCTCTCTCTCTTTATTTATATGTATATATACATGCATATAAGTATTTGAGAGATATATACACATATGTGTGTATATATATAATATATGTATCTATATACTTATATACTTAGAGACAGGTAGACTGATAGAGTGCATTTTTAAAAATAAATAATTGGCTCATGTGAATATGGAGGCTCAGAAGTCCCAAGATCTATAGTCCAAAGGCCTGAGAACAAGGAGAACTGATGGTATAAGCTCCAGTCTAAGTATGAGGACAAAAGAAAATGTCCCAGCTTGAGATCATCAGGCAGAGAAAGGGCATTCTCTCTTGCTCATTTATTTGTTCTATTCAGGCCTTCAATAAATTGGATGAGGCCCACCCACACTGGGGAGGGCAACCTGCTTTACTTAGTCCACCAATTAAAATGTTAATCTTATCAAGAAAAACTCTCACAGACATACACAGAATGTGTAACCAAATATCTAGGCACCCTGTAGTCTAGTCAAGTTGACATAAAATTAACCATCACATTTTCCTTGAATGTAGGGCCCTTTGTTTCTTATATAATGGTAGCAGCTTTTTGGACCTCAACCTTTTACAACTCTATAAGAATAAGAAATGTGTTTATTTTATTCTAGGCACAGAGAAATTTTCATGATTTTCTTAAGGGGGGAAATAATTTTCTTTTCTTAAAATGTACACACTAGAAAGATACAGTTCTGCTTATAAATTATAACTGTTCAATCATGTCCCACAGAAGTACATTGCCTCTAGAATACCAGACTTCCCAAGCTTTAAATATTCATCTCCAAAAGACCAAAACATAGTTTTTCCAAAAAAAAGGAACACATACATAAAGGTCTAATCATGCCCCACCTATCTGGAGTAGATTTGAAATGTCAGTCTTTACCCCTTGGAGACTTCATATTATTGGACCCAGAATTCAGGTACCCACTGTAAGAGTTTCACTTTACCTGTAATTCCTTCAAGAATAAAGATCCCTCGTGGTATGTTCTACGTGTGAAAACTTAGCCCTGAGACATAAACAGGGAAAAATTTATTTCACTCCTAAGACATTAATGCAGAGGTTCATGGTTTATCCTCCTAAAATATCTTCAAATTATGATTAACATGTAAATTACATTTTAATTTTGAAATCCATGGTATCCTGAAATACATATAGATATTAAAAATTGAAAGAAATACAGTAGAACTTGCTTTCCATTGGTCATATTTGCATCCTTTCCTAATAAATTCCAGAGACATAACTAGAGAGCACTCTTTATTTCTATGCAGTCCATTTCTTAGGTTATTCATTAATGTTTTATTGTTTCCTCCCTATATTTTAATTTTAAATTAAGGAATGTTTCCTTAGCTAGCTTTTCTTGCAAAATTTTTCTTACATGAACACAGGTAGTCATAAAACCAGGTTAATGCTGATTAAACCATAAAAACTTGTTTAAAATTCCATACAAAATATGTTACACTTACCAAATTACTTTCCTAAATTTTGGAAAAACGTACACCAGAAAGTGATCCAACAAATCAATTACTTCAGGTTCTTTATTTTTACAAACTAGAAAATTGTAGTATGGAGAGGCTAAAGAATATGCCCACTTCACACAGAGATTGAAAACGTGTAATTAAACCCCAAAAGTTCTGATTTCCAGTATCATAGTCTTTCCCATGAAATACCAAATTTGAGTATCTGGATATAAATTTTCGTAATGTAAAAGTGGTATACTCCAATAAATGTGATGCAGACAGAATTGCAAAAGATAAAATCATCCTTTTGTTGATTTAGGGACAGTTTAAATTCAAATATGTCTTAAGTATAACTAAAGTATTTTTAAAATATAATTTCTGTCAATATAGCAGTCATAATTAGAGAGTAAACTTTAATAATTACTTATGTCATTATAAATTCATTCCTATAAAAATTTGAAAAAAGTAAAATGGATTATTCAATGATAGATGTCCTTTATATAATTTTACATTTCAATTAAAAACTTTAATGCCTCAAATTGATATCAGTTTCATTTGCTACAATGAACTGTAAATTCAGACACAGAGAAGGATGTGCATTAGGGCATAAGAAATGAAGCCTTAGATTGTTCATAATAGCTGCACGTTTACAAATGGGATTGCTCCCCATCTATCTCAGGATTCCTGTGGAACAAAGTGAAGAAACCGAAGACAAATCTGTTGAAAGAAGAAAAATGAAAGGATGTTGCACTAATAGAATACATTTTTCAAAAAACTTGTGGAAAACAGAAAGTTGATGGCAGCCACTTAACAGACAAAGTGAAAGAAGAGGTATCCTAGTCTAGATTATGGTAGAAAGAGGCTGCAGGGGAAGTCGAGACGTTTGCCAAAAAGAACGCCATGTGTGAGGCACATACACATGCTCACACCCATAACCTCATACAACCACATACCCCCACACACCACACTTTAAAGAACACCTGTGCTTGTAATTCTATTTATTCTTATTTCTGAGCGTGAAACCCTATTCATTCCTATTTCTATATTTTAAAACTTTTCATTATTTGTGTCTAGTCTTTTGTAGCCATTACTTCCCAATTTTGAGTTTCCTATTTTGACTCATCTTTCAGAATTCTAATAACATACATGAAACATACATGAAACGTGTCTATCTGAAAATATCTTTTTATTTGTTGCCTTCACGCATGAACTATATCATGGCTTCCACACCAACCGAAGCTTTTTAAGTATTAGAGTTTACTCCATTTTATTGGTGCATTTAAGTCATAAAGCAGTCTTCAACCATCTTCACTTTTATTCTTTCACAGGAAACCTATTTTGTTTGCTGCCTTTGCTTATTTGTTCACTTTTCTTTGTGTGCTTGAGAGATTATTACATTATTGTATCTAATAATAATATCTATTATATAATAACAATATCTCTATATCTCTATTATTGGAACTGTTTGGACAAAATTTACTTATAACATTGTGTACTGGTTTTAGACATGTCTCTTGGTTTTCTTAGAAAAGGAAATATGTGCTCTGTCATATCTTACTTCTGTTTTATTATCTGTTCCAGAGACATCAAATGTTTTAAATTTTAAAACACAACATATGTCCTGATATAAAATTTAATTTCTTCATAAATCCCACCTTTCTAAACATTTTTTTACTTTTCTGGATATGTTTATCAAATCTATCCTTTGCTCAACTATTTTATTTTCTGCTATGTAAAGTAGTATATTTATTTTACCATAATGTAAGATATATTAATCTTGATATTTCATATATTCATATTATGTTTTCCTTTTGGTAAAAACACTGTTCTCTTATATCTTATTCAGATCTGGAGGTTATATTTTTTACTACCATTGTTTCTTAGACTTTCCTGATATCAGTAGACCAGGAAAGACCAAGGAAAGTTTGTTCTTGAAAAGAATCATTGAAAGTTATCTAATAAAAAGAAAAATTTTTTTCTAAATAGAGACATCATTTAAAGGCCCTAATAGAGAGCCAACAAGTTGGGAGTAAGAGGGGAAAGAGTGTACAGTAGGGTAAGAAAAAGTGATCAATGGAAAGTTCTAGCAATTTGTTTAGTGTAGCAATCGTCATGAGAGTCAACTTTCATATGCAAAAATAGAAGAATATATGTGATGGGATTTTTGATGGGTTCAACGTCTTCCTTCTCCATTCCCTCCCGATAACATACTTACCTTGTAGTTCAGAGAACTTTATCATACCCGATGTAGAAGGCTGAAGCTATAGCTTAAGCTTCCTTTAAACTCCTTCCTTTTACCTATAGTTTTCTTTCCCAGCCTAGGGAATTCACGTAAGTCAGAGTAGGAAACTGAGAAAAGAGATCATAAGTACTTTTCTGATGTTATAATTTTATCTAGAATGTACTTCTTTTAAGATAAATAATAAGTTAGCATATTTGTGGGGGAAGGGGACACACAAAATCTGTGCTAGCGATTCAAGTATAGGTATCTCAAAATATTGTAGTGCAATTTACATGACTATAGCAAAGTTTGTGTTAACCTTTCTTTATACACGGACTATTTATTATCATCACTGTGTAAGCCCAATGAGCAATCAGCTTGTGTGATGGCTGGGTGCCTATGAGATGACTCGTTTGTAAATACCACAAACAATTGTTAGAACACTGTCAAAGTCACGTAGGCCCTTCTTGCCAGTCAAGCTTATAAATATCCCTGACATTCTGGAGAATGAGTCTCGTGAACATAATATCATGGAATGTTGACAGAAAATCCAGATTGCTACCCAAACTGCGTGGAATACAAATGAAAGCTTTGGTATCTAGTTGTGCTGGAAAGGAAAAGAGCATTTTGTCGAATGCATATCAATGAATCAAGACCGAAAACATAAAACAATTTGAACTGGTTTAGTGCAGAATCAGATTGTAGCAACACAAAATGCATGAGACAAGCACGTTTAATTAGAAAATTAATGTCATGAATTTGAGGCTGGAGGCAATAAGCATTTTACTTGAGAATTCTTGGATCCCATTGCTGACATGTGGGTGGCCTGGCAATTCATATTCATATGGGCATATGAATTTATATTCTCAATATTTACTACTGTCACTGATTATTTTCTATTTATATTAAAATATACATTTGGCTAAACTTAGTGGTATTCCATTTGTAAAGATGTACTGCAAATATACTAATTCTAATACATAATGAATTTATATATCAAAATACAACGGTGTACTTGTGACTTTGTGAAGGCATTACTCAGAGAAGTTAAAAAAGTGTATCATTTGATCATTAATCATCCCCATTGTTTCTTCTTTATCCTTATCATTTAAAAGTTTCTAACTCTTTCTCATCTAGCAGTGCAGGTAGAAGGAGGAGGAAGAAGAAAAGTGACAGTAAAAGTAGCATTGATAATATCTTACCTCAATTGGTCATTTAAGTGCCAGACCATAGGCCAAAAGCTATATACTGACCTCCATCTTTAATCTTCCAAAAATTCTACAAATATTGAAAACAAGTTAACTTTAGAAAAAGATCAAATAATTAGCCCCAAATGCAGACTTTACACTTTAGCCACTTTGCTATCCTAATGGATAGACTTTCCACATTGAGGGAGTCACTTGAACTGTATAATCATAACTGCGTATTGCCTAAGGTTAAATCTGTTTGTCCATTTATTTAACATGTATTTATTAAACTCTATCCATGTGCCAGACCTCTGTTAGATCCAATAGATACAGTGAACCAGATACAACAGTAGCTATCTTCTTGGAGCTTAAAGGCCAATATTGAATTCAAAATTACTCATTTTTTAAATATTTTTGCCAATTTATTCAAAAATATATTAATGAGAAATCTATCATGTTTCAAGTACTATGCTAGGGAAGTAACATATAAGTAAAAAATCTCTTTTAGGTCAGGCACAGTGGCTCATGCCTGTAATCCCAGCACTTTGGGAGCCAAGGTGGGCAGATCACCTGGGGTCAGGAGTTTGTGACCAGCCTGGTTAACATGGTGAAACCCCGTCACTACTAAAAATACAAAACTTAGACAAGCGTGATGGCATGCACCTGTAATCCCAGCTACTTAGGAGGCTGAGGCAGGAGAACTTCTTGAACCCGGGAGGCAGAGGTTGCTGTGAGCTGAGATCGTGCCACTGCACTCTAGAGTCTGGATGACAGAGCCAGAATCCATCTTAAAAAAAAAAAAAGAAAAGAAAAAGAAAGAGAAAGGAAAGGAAAGGAGCAAGGAAGGAAGGAAGGAAGGGAGAGAGAGAAAGAGAGAGAGAGAGAAAGAAAGAAAGAAAGAAGAAAGAAAAAGTCTCTTTTGCTCAAGAATTTCAAAATCCAATGATGCAGATAGGAGAGCAAACTGACAAATATTAAACAATGCAATGGAGCTTTGTTAGAAAGATGTAAAGGCTATTAGAGAGAGTCCTTACAGGGCTCAGAGAAGGATGCACACACACACACACACACACACACACACACACACTCAAGATAACAGAGCTAAGGCTCGAATGATGACTAGGAATTAGTCATACAAATCTGGGAGAGATGAGAATTGGTAGAACATGCTAGGACAGAATAAATACTATTTCCAGATACATAGAGACTAGGGCATGAAGGGTGGTCAGAATGTTATGGTTTGAAGTAGGACATGTGAGGGAGAGAGGTTCAAGCCTTGAATAGATTTTGCACTACAATAAGGAATTTGTCATAAAAATGACAAGGAGAATTAATTTATATTATTAAGGGGACAGATATGATCAGCTCCACATCACTGAAATCATTGAGGAGACTGGATTTCAGTGCAAAGGATGAGGTGTGTTTTGCAGGCAGACTGGAGTTCTAAAGACAGGAATGGGATCTATTACAATTAGATTAAGTTAAAGAGAACTAAGGTTTAAAGACACTTGCATTAATTTGTCTTTTATGCTATTTAGACCTAGAACAGACATAGATAAACACAGTCTGACATGGAAATAAACCAAGCAAATGCTAAAATTGCATCTGGCAATGCTGATTCCCTTTATCCAGTTGAATATATGTTGCCCTATTGTATTTTGTTTAAAAAAAACTATGAGATCAATTATTTGTTTTATTACATGGCTTGAATGTAATAAATAGTATTTACGAATTTCTTCTGGAACAGAAAAAAAGTATTTTGAATCGTGCTACAAGATGTGTATGTACCTTCATAATCTTTAAAGCTTTGTGTTGAGTTAAAATAGGAGGGGATGATTTGTAGGTTACTTTGAAATATCACATGTTATTTGAATGAAATATCACATATTTACCACAGTTTTATGAAATCATTGTTATTTCTATGACTTCTTTATTCAAAAATAAGAACTCCTGATTAGAAACTAATTGTTCTAGCAAATATCAGATATGCATGTGATCAAATCTCTGATTCATCATTATTTGAGAGTTCACCCTATGAAATCCCTGGAGTAAAAAAGATAGACAAAGTCTTTCCCTCATGGAGGTCAAATGTGGAGTTGAACGTGCAGGAAATTGGACAATAAAATGAGTAAATCAGCTCTCAGAGGACAAGTGCCATCTAGAAGAGAAAGTTTATGTTAGAGAGCGGCTAGGTTTGGGGAAATTTTAGATAGGTCATGCAGGAAGCCTCCCTGGAGTAAGCACTGTTGAAGATGAGAAGTGACTGACAGGCAGCTGGCCATACCTGGATCTGAAGAACATTCCAGGGAGAGGAGAGAATGGCCTTGGCCATTTTGATGGGCAAAATGTCAATGTGACTGCATCAGAGAAAGCAAGAGAACATAGACGTGAAATGGAGGGAGGAAAGAGGTGCTGCGGGAGAAGGGAGACAGAAAAAGTTCACAACTGACCTTCTGGGCTGGTTTCATTCTAATTACAATGGGAAACCATTAGTAAGGGAAAAGATTATTAAATATTTTTGTATTTATTTTGCTAGATGTACATATTAGTCTTACAATTACAGACTTCAGATTTAACTAGTATGAAATAGTGGACAAACCCCAAAAGAGCTAAATCACTGTCATGACCAAAGTGTATTTACTGTCGTCTGCAGTTTGGGCAGCTCACAGATTAGACACATAGGAAGTAAGATCTGCCAAACTTATTTTTACTCCCAAACAATTTCAATTAAATGTATTGAGTGTGAGTGTGCACACATTCATGTGTGTGTACACATATGTATATATTATCAAGTCATTTTAAACATAGCAGTATTTTTATTCTTAACTATCTTATCCCTAAAACAAATCAAAATCTGTTACTCATCTCCATCTTAACTCAGTTCATAAGTTCAAGATACTACAAAAGATCTCCATTGGTGGAAAAGGAAAGAAAATTATTTTTACTTCCGGTTCATTTTTTTGCCAGCAGCTAGGCTTGTCACCTGTCAAAGGACAATATCCTGTTACTTTTTTTTTCTATACTTTAAGTTATAGGGTACATGTGCACAACGTGTAGGTTTGTTACATATGTATACATGTGCCATGTTGGTGTGCTGCACCATTAACTTGTCATTTAACATTAGGTATATTTCCTAATGCTATCCCTCCCCCCTCCCGCTACCCCCACAATAGGACCTGGTGTGTGATGTTCCCTTTCCTGTGTCCATGTGTTCTCATTGTTCAATTCCCACCTATGAGTGAGAACATGTGGTATTTGGTTTTTTGTCCTTGCGATAGTTTACTGAGAATGATGGTTTCCAGCTTCATCCGTGTCCCTACAAAGGACATGAACTCATCATTTTTTATGGCTGCATAGTATTCCATGGTATATATGTGCCACATTTTCTTAATCCAGTCTATCATTGTTGGACATTTTGGTTGGTGTTACTTTTAAAAGCCAGAGGAACTCGAATGAGAAGCAGGCTTCACAAATTCCAGTCAGGTCATTTCCATGCTAAGGGTGGCTCTTGTTCCTTTCTCCCAGGACACCCTCCTACACATAGGACTTTAAGTCTGACACATATCATACAACTGCAGCTCTGCTTTAGGCAGCAAACCCTCAGAAAGAGTGGAAGGACACCAAAAACATTATTTTTTCTACCATGAAGGGTGCAGCTGGACAATTATGTTACTCTTTATAACATCTACTATGGATAGGAGAAAGACAGAACTCTCAGGGCTCAGTAAGAATAGCATTCCTTCTGTATTCTTACCTGCAGCTTTGCCTTAGAGTTGCTCTTTTTCTCAGTTGTTTCATGGACAAAAGAGCAGAGAGTATGCTGGCCTGAATATATATGGGTCTTCTTGTTAAGAAAAGGTTAAAGTGTGTTGATACCTTTCTGACTGAGAAATGTTGTTGATATCCTTCCACTGTATGCTCAGTCAGGAAATGACAATAATCATCAAATTAAACATGTCCTAATTATCTCTGCAATTATAAGATGACGATTTAACATTTATCCTTGTGACTCTGAGCTGCGTAGTAATTGATCTGTTTTCTGCAGTCCTAATTCAGCAACTCCAAAAATGCTAAGCATACTATCATAAAAAATGAGCTGTGCAAACATATTTTAGCTGTTATTTTTCCCCATATTTGCTAACAATACAAAATGCAGATAGTTTACTGTGATTATTACTATTGTTGATATTATTAATGCATTAAATTGTATTTATTTTAAATAAAAATTGAAGTATAAAACATCTTTTTAATTTATTTATCTAGCAAGTCCTACTAGTCAATTTCAATATGATAAACCAAATGGAAAGTGTATGAAAAGAACTGCCGATTTGACATTATACTTTTTCAATAAACAGAGAATTATTTCCAGAATAATTCTTATATGTACTGAGATTTTCTTATTTATATTATTGGTAAGTTTGGTAAATGTAATTGTGTTTATTCTTATAAATTACACAACAGTGCAAATTCACCAGTATGAACCTCTTAAGCAGAGCTAGGGCAAAGAACCCATAACAGGTTATTTTGAAGACTCCACTTAGAATCCTAAATTTCTAAGAGCGAGTCTTAGCACAATGAGTTTGAGGATGTGCCTGGTATTGATATTACTCTACATCAAATAAATAATAATTTGTGATTTCCCTGGAAACTAAGTAATGGGACCTATGGAATAGCAAAGGGATTTTTCTTTTTGTATTGTATTTCATTGTTTAATATAAGAATAATACTTTTGGGAAAATGAAACTATAATTTTGATGTATAAGAATTAGAATAATTGTTGCATTTGGACAAAGTTCCTTTTAAGTTTAATGAGATTGAGATTACTTTTACTTTTCTACTGAAATAATGAGAATAAAATTTACTAGTCTGGAAAGTTTGGGTCAATATGGCCTAGTGAAAAATTAAGCCATGGTTGTCAGGTCTACTCAGTGAAGTTGCCTTGGTCAAGGAGATGTTCCTAGACAAAGAGATGCAAAATAGCTACTAAAACGCTTCTGAGCATGCACAAGGATAAGTGGGATGAGCCAAGAACACAAGGTCTCACTAATGGAAACTGGTGTTTGGGCAATCACTATGTTTGACATAGCTACTCCTGATTGTCTGAATAGTGTAACTCCCTTCATGTCAATAATATTATAATGCAAAACTCCTTACATAAGTGAAATAAAGAATAACCAGAGGTGACACAGTAACAATTATTTTGGTGGTTTCATCCAAGACAAAAATCTGATTTTGTAGGAATTTGTGCAGCAAACAGAAGTAGAGATTATAAAAAGGTGTTAGGTTATAGACAAAATTGGTAATTGATAGAAACTTAAAAAAAAATTTACTGGTTTAGTTGTTCTCGAACTCCCGACCTCAGGTGATCCGCCCGCCTCGGCTTCCCAAATCGCTGGGATTACAGGCGTGAGCCACCGCGCCCGGCCAAGTGGTCTAGTTGTTCTTCATGCCAATTAATCAATTTTTCCAAATCTGTATTGCTTCACCTCCTTTAGTGTCAGGATGTCTGTCTGTTGGAGGGATCTTCAATTGGCAAAAGAGAGGACTAGTAGCATGTAAGTGGCTGGGATTTCTAGTAATTATAGCGGCTCGGATCTTAGATTAATTCTCTGCTTTTTTCTATGGTCAGACAAGGCAAAGCCCATCTCTTTGCAGTAGATCCAGGAATCACTAAGTTGAACCTCAGAGTTTTTATGACAAGAAACCTAAGAATATATTCACATACTTTATTAAAAGTTGTTGAACACAGTGGCTCATGCCTGTAATCCCAGCACTTTGGGAGGCCGAGGCAGGGGGATCACGAGGTCAGGAGACCATAGACCATCCTGGCTAACACGGTGGAACCCCGTCTCTACTAAAAAATACAAAAAATTAGCCGGGCATGGTGGCGGGCACCTGTAGTCCCAGCTACCCGGGAGGCTGAGGCAGAAGAAGGGCGTGAACCTGTGAGGCAGAGCTTGCAGTGAGCCGAGATCGCGCCACTGCACTCCAGCCTGGGTGACAGAGCAAGACTCCATCTCAAAAAAAAAAAAAAGGTGTTGAACAATGAAGAATACTTACAAAAAAAAAAAATGGGAATTTGAAAGCTATTTCGTGTATTACTATATTTTTATGTTCATGGAATACTTAAAAATATCTATTTTTCATTTAAGAATACAATGATGTTTCGCCACAGGTCTTAGAAAGAAAATGCATCATTAAGCCTTGTAATCAAGGTAAGATATTTTATTTAGGATTATACACATTATTTTAAATAATCATGATTTACCTTGCTTCTGATAGGATATTCAAGAAATAGCCAAGAAAATTATTTGCCTGAGGTCACACACATCAATAGAAATTATGGAGAAAATCCCATGTTTTCATACTCAAAAGTCAATCAGAACCATGGAATCATGTTATTTCCCAAATCATTTCTTTTTAGTATGAAGTAATAAATGTATTCCTTACTTCATACACAAGCTAAATTCTTGACGAGGTCAATTTTCTTCACTGCATTAAATTCTCTGTAAATGATCCAAAGTCACTGCTCTCTGACAACACTTTAGTAGTTTATATCGGTAATCACAGTCCAGTTCCTAGTATTAATGTGTCCACATTATAAAAGCTGTCAGGAAAATTGATATTAATAAGAGCCTTTGCTGGACAACTCAGAACAAAAGCCAAGTGTAAAATTCTGTGGACAATGAACTCTGTCCCAACTTCCAAGGGCCATGCCTTCCTATCAGAATTAAAATGTACTGGCAGAAAGGTTTCACCATGACCACATATTGTACCTTTGGAAAACCAGAAAATTTAAATCTATAGTGTCAGGACTTTTCATCTCTCATGATACGTGCTTCATTCAGTACAAGTATTCTTTAGCATACATTTGAGCTATTTGAACTTAATCAGCTGCAGGAACAAAGAACAATTAAGACTACTTTGAAACACAGGTAGTTTGTTATGCAAACATAGCAAACATGACCTCTTACACCCACCTCATAGGCATGCACAGTATAAAACCCCAAGAAGTGAATTGAAGCTTGCTTCTCCTTAAACAAATATTAAGGAAACAAATTTCTAGGCACAGAAATGTATATAAATCCTACTGTTCACACAGTTACCAAAATAGATTATTAGTCATTCTCCTGCAGGGGCTGAAGTGTATTTCTGGACTCCCAGATGGAATTTGAGAAATAAATTGTCCTGGAGGTATACAAGAGAAATTGCCTCTGTGACAACCTAACCACCATTGTTTCCACAAGAAGATGATTTTCAAGTTCTAGAGTAGTTTTAAAATATACTTTAAGATAATAATTTCCTCATAACCTATGGGCTACCTAC
Organism: Gorilla gorilla gorilla; assembly: GCF_029281585.2. Classification (NCBI taxonomy): domain Eukaryota; kingdom Metazoa; phylum Chordata; class Mammalia; order Primates; family Hominidae; genus Gorilla; species Gorilla gorilla. Next base: position 65,264,631 of record NC_073239.2, read on the forward strand.
ATTTGTTCTGCCTCCCAATATTTTAACATGTTAACAACCTGTTGTTTCATTAGTTATTTTTCATTGGTTTATAACTGTACCGTATATTCATATACATTATTTCTATTTGGATGTTGAGCCATAAACATGTGGGTGGACAAGTTGATATTTGGGGTGGGAATGTTCAGGGACCTTGACCATTGTAAAGTTGTTAAAGCTCTCAAATTTTTATTTGCATAGGACTTTGTCATTGAAAAAAATAAAAACAGTTCACACGAAATTTTCTTACTGTTTTTCCAGTATAACTTGGGTTAATTCAATACAAACTCATAAAAATACTGACGTTTTCAGTAATGCTTTAACCGTAACTGGGTTGTCCATTAATGAAATTATTTTGGCCGGGCGCGGTGGCTCACGTCTGTAATCCCAGCACTTTGGGAGGCCGAGGAGGGCGGATCACGAGGTCAGGAGATCGAGACCATCCTGGCTAACACGGTGAAACCCCGTCTCTACTAAAAAATACAAAAAATTAGCCGGGCGTGGTGGCAGGCACCTGTAGTCCCAGCTACTCGGGAGGCTGAGGCAGGAGAATGGCGTGAACCCAGGAGGCGGAGCTTGCAGTGAGCTGAGATGGTGCCACTGCACTCCAGCCTGGGCGACAGAGCAAGACTCTTTCTCAAAAAAAAAAAAAGAAAGAAAGAAATTATTTTTAGGTGAGATCTGCAAAACTTTTTGACGTTATCCATGTTTTAACACATTTTGTGAACTCCTGCTCTGTGAGATTCCAAACTTTGCCTTTTAAATCCTTTTAAATGATACTATAGTTTCTCTAATCTGGTATTCTGGATGAAATAAACAATCTATATTATGATTAATTTCATTACATAAACATTCCTTCAAAATTATTATCTAGTTTTGTGTTTACTCTTATATATCCTGGTGTTCCTTTAATCTAATTTGAAGAGTTATATTCATATAGGTTAAGAATTCATTATTTCAACTCCTCTTTTAAAAATTGTTTACCCTCAGGAATAGTCATATAAGAATTTCCATCAGTGTGTTCAACAGATTTCTTTCTTCCTAGACCTAATAGGTAGAATATAAAAGCAAGACTGACCCTAAAATGAAGGGAAACTATGAAGAAAGTAGAGATAGGATTTCTGAAGTACTGATAATACAATCTACATCTATCTATCTATCTATCTATCTATCTATCTATCTATCTATCTATCTATCTATCTGTATTTTAACCTCTACAAATAAAGTTTAGAGAAACTCAGTGAATCTTCACTCTTTAAAATTACAGAAAAAATTGGTTTCATTACAACTTTCTTAGAGTCTTTTAAAGATGACTAAAATGTCTGTCTCTGATTCTCCCAACCTTTCTCTAATTCTTTGACCTTGAGATTGAATATGCACCTTGCCTAATCTTACTTTCTAATCTAAACATAACAACAAGTAAACATTGCATTTAAAAATATCCCAGCCATTCAGTATGAGTAAGTTTGGTTATTATAAACATTACGGGATGATGAATACAAAGACACATTCCTGGAGTGATGAATTGCCTCCTGTAAGGACAAGTACAAATGATGAATGTCTTTAAATTTGTAAGTAAGTCAGGTTTCTTTCTTTTATTTGCTAGACTCAATCTGTGTCAAAGTGACTCAAGTTTAGTTTCCACTTAAATAACATTTCAGAAAATAAATCACATTAACTCAGTGAGATTTCTTGTTATTTCATACTACTGTTTTTCAAAATTACAAATTGTCTGTCCTGACACTAAGGTATTCACAATGATTAATTTGGCTGATTATTCAATTATTTCCTTCTAAAATTAGAAACTTCAAAGTGTTTTTATATTTAAATGATGAGCATTCCAGTAATACTGTTGATCAATCATTTCATGTTAATGATTAAAAGCAGTAAATGTTCCTCTATTCGCCTTAGCTACTCCAAATAGTGTGTCAAACACAGCAAGCTCTATTTATTGTCATAGCATTTTAACATGGGCCACCAAGAGTGAGACAGCATAGATTAAACACTGGTAAAGGAGTTTATATTCTTCACTCAATAACTGATTTCAGTGGTTTTGGGAAAGGACTACTCCATAATTAAAATGTGTTATTTAATAAGCCATGCTATTTGGGCATTTGTTTTCTTCTAGAAATAAGTTTTGTATTTTGAAAAGCTGCATTTTCAGGACTCTGTACAGCAGTGAGAAGATGATAATTTCCTAAATGGTTCCAACAGGCACTTAATTATTCACAGAGAATAATGTTGTGGAGAGTTAGTATATCTCATTGTAGGAGTCATAATTTAGATATTATACAAATTAGTTTAATTAAGTTTTGAAATCATTAATTCGACACAGAAATGATCACGGTTGTTTGTTTAAATGATACAAACTAACAGTAAGCTATTATGCATGAAGAATAAATTTATCAATAAGTTACTTTGTTATAATAACAACTTCTCACGTCTTCATTTTATAGAATTCACTTCTGAGCCATTTCCTGGTGTTAAGATGGGAAAAAAACATAAGATGTATGTAAATTTTTCATCAAATGGCTATTCTTTCTCAATTATATTTCCTTCTTTCGCTTCTACCATATTTGTGCTTGAATACACAGTCATCTTAGGTCTTCTATATGCACATTATCTCCCTAGGTGATTTATTTTCATTTCATAGCTTTATATTTAAGCCACTGCTTGCTTTAGAATACCTATATTCAATTGACAACTCAATATGAGATTTTTGACTTTGTCCTTCAATTTTTTTCAACTTTTATTTTAAGTTCAGGGGCGTATGTGCAGGTTTGTTACATAGATAAGCTTGTGTCACGGGGGTTGATTGTACAGATTATTTCATCACCCACACATTAAGTCTAGTACCCATTAGTTATTTTTTCTGATCCTGTTTCTCCTCCCACCCTGCACCTTCTGATAGGCCCCAGTGTGTGTTGTTCCTCTCTATGTGTCCATATGTTCTCATCATTTAGCTCCCACTTATGAGGGAAAACATATAGTGTTGGTTTTCTGTTTCTGTTTTATTTTGCTAAGGATAGTGGCCTCCATCTTCATGCATGTCTCTGCAAAGGACATAATCTCATTCGTTTTTATGGCTGCATAGTATTTCATTGTGTATATGTGTGAGAGTAGATGGCTACTCAGGCATGAGCAGGGGAGGAGAGGGTTCCCCACATCCCCACCAGGAATGCCATGCAACCATCAGGTGATGGTCAGGTGGTTGTTAACTGTCTCTCTAAAATAATAATTGTTCACAGCCAGCACTAGGGAAAGCCTGTCTCCCAGTGGATAGAAAAAACCTAAAACAGGTGATCAGCATCTTCTCAACAAGGTCTTGGGAGTTGGGCAAGAGGGCTCAAGCATGCACACTAAAAGGCGAAATGGCAGAGTTTAACTGGTATTTGACCTTCCTCAAGGAATGCTGGACTGGTAAGGGAAGAACACCTTAAGTGAGCATGCATGCAACTCCAATAAACACACTGTGCATGCGGCCCCTCCCAAGTGCTAACAGGCCACTGTACATGTGGACAGCCCAACCCAAGGGAATAATCAGAGGAGAGGGGATTTAAGACCCTGGAATAATGCCAATGTATAAAACCCCAAGTCAAATGTCAAACACAGGTAGATCTCTCAGGTTGCCTACTTGGCCCTCTTCCAAGTGTACTTTATTTCCTTTCATTCTTGCTCTAAATCTTTTTAATAAACTTTCACTCCTGCTCTAAAACTTGCCTCGGTCGCTCCTTTATTATTCTGCCCCTCAGTCAAATTTTTCTTCTGAGGAGGCAAGAATTGAGGCTGCTGCAGACCCATATGCATTAGCTGCCAGTAACATACTTTGGTGTCCCATGGCTTGGATACATTCTACTGCTAACAAACTTACCACATTTTCTTTATACAGTCTGTCATTGATGGGCATTTAGGTTGATTCCATGTCTTTGCAATTGTGAATAGTGCTGCAATGAACATACAAATGCGTGTGTCTTTATAATAGAACAATTTATATTTTGGGGCATATATACCCAGTAATAGGATTGCTGGGTCAAATGGTATTTCTGACTTTAAGTTACTGAGGAATCACCACATTGTCTTTTACAATCAGTGAATTAATTTACACTCTTACCAACATTGCATAAGCATTCCTCTTTCTCCACAATCTTGCCAGCACCTATTATTTTTTCATCTTTTTATAGTAGCCATTCTAACTGATGTGAGGTAGTATCTCACTGTGGTTTTGATTTGCATTTCTCTAATGATCAGTGATGTTGAGCTTTTTTGCATATAATTGTTGGCTGCAATATGTCTTGTTTTGAAAAGTGTCTGTTCATGTCCTTTGCCCACTTTTTAATGGGGTTGATTTTTTCTTGTAAACTTGGTTAAGTTCCTTATAGATGCTGGATATAAGACCTTTGTTAGATGCACAGTTTGCAAAAATTCTCTCCCATTCTGTAGGTTGTCTGTTTACTCTGTTAGTTTATTTTGCTGTGTCAAAGCTCTTTAGTTTAATTACATCTCGTTTGTCAATTTTTGCTCTTGTTGCAATTGCTTTTGGCATCTTGTCATGAAACCTTTGACTGTGCCTATGTCCTGAATGGTATTACCTAGGCAGTCTGCCGGGGTTTTTATAGTTTTGGGTTTTACATTTAAGTCTTTAATCCAACTTAAGTTAATTTTTGTATATGGTTTAAGGAAGGGGTCCAGTTTCAGTATTCTTCATATGGCTAGCCAGTTCTCCCAGCACCATTTATTAAATAGGGAATACTTCCCCCATTGCTTGTTTTTATCAGGTTTGTTGAAGATCAAATAGTTGTAGATGTACGGTCTTATTTTTGGGTTCTCTATTCTGTTCCATTGATACATGTGTCTGTTTTTGTACCAGTACCATGCTGTTTAGGTTACCGTAGCCCCATCATATAGTTTGAAGTCAGGTAGCATGATGTCTTCAGCTTTGTTCTTTTTGCTTAGGATTGCCTTCATTATTCTGGCTCTTTTTTGTTTCCATATGAATTTTTAAATAGTTTTTCCAGTTCTGTGAAGAATCTGAATGTTAGTTTAATAGGAATAATATTGAATCTTTACATTGGTGTGGGCAGTATAGCCATTTTAACGATACTGATTTTTACTGTCCATAAGCATGGAATGCTTTTCCATTTGTTTGTGTCATCTCTGATTTCTTTGAGCAGTGGTTCGTAGTTATCCTTGTGGAGGTCCTTCGTCTCCCTGTTTAGCTGTATTCCTGTGTTTTATTCTTTCTGTGGCAGTTGTGAATGGGAGTTCATTTCTGATTTGGCTCTCAGTTTGACTGTTGTTGATGTAAAGGAATGCTAGTAATTTTTGCATATTAATTTTGTAACCTACAAATTCGCTGAAGTCTAAGGATATTTTGGAATGAGATTATCAAGTTTTCTAAATATAGGGTCATGTCATTTGCAAACAGGGATAGTTTGTCTTCCTCTCTTCCTATTTGGATGCCTTTCTTTCTTTCTCTTGCCTGATTGCCCTGGCCATGACTTCCATTACTCTGATGTATAGGAGTGGTGAGAGAGGGAATTCTTGTCTTGTGCCAGTTTTCAAGGGGAATGCTTCCAGCTTTCATCCATTCAGTATGATGTTAGCTGTGAGTTTGTCATACATAGCTCTTATTATCTTTAGATCTGTTCCTTCAATATCTAATTTATTGAGAGTTTTTAACATGAATGGATGTTGAATTTTATTGAAATCCTTTTCTTCATCTATGGAGATAATCATACAGGTTTTGTCTTTAGTTCTGTTTATGTGGTGAATCACATTTATTGATTTGTGTCTGTTGAACCAACCTTGCATCACAGGGATAAAGCCTACTTGATTGTTATGAATAAGTTTTTTGATTTGCTGCTGTATTTGGTTTGCTAGTATTTTGTTGAGAATTTTTGCATTGATGTTCATCAAGGATATTGGCCTGAAGTATTCTTTTTTTTGTTCTATCTCTGCTAGTTTTTGGTATCAGGATATTGCTGGCCTCATAGAATGAGCTAGGGAGGAGTCCCTTCTCCTCAATTTTTTGGAATAGTTTCAGTAGGGATGGTACCAGCTCTTCTTTGTACTTCCAATAAAATTCAGCTGTGAATTCATCTGGCCCTGGTCCTTTTTTTGGTAGGCTATTTATTCTGCCTCAGTTTCAGAGCTCATTATTGCTCTGTTCAGGGATTCATTTTCTTCCTGGTTTAGCCTTGGGAGGGTGTGTGTGTCCAGGAATTTATCCATTCTTGTAGATTTTCTTATGTGCATAGAGGTGTTCATAATATTCTCTGATGATAGTTTATATTTTTGTGGGGTCAGTGTTAATATCCCCTTTGTTGTTTCTGATTGTGGTTATTTGAATCTTCTTTCCTTCTGTATTATTCTAGCCAGCAGTCTATCCATTTTATTAGTTTTTTCAAAAACAAGCTCCTGAATTTATTGATCTTTTGAATGGGTTTTTTTGTGTTTCGATCTCCTTCAGTTCAACTCTGATTTTTGTTATTTTCTGTCTTCTACTAAGTTTGGGATTTTTTGCTCTTGCTTCTCTAGTTTTATTAGTTGTAATATTAGGTTATTTACTTGACATCTTTCTAACTTTTTGATGTGGGCATTTAGTGCTATAAATTTTCCTCTTAACATTGCCTTAACTGTGTCTCAAAGATTCTGGTATGTTGTAACTTCTCATTAGTTTAAAAAAAACTTTGTTTGAGTTCATTGTAGATTCTGGATATTAGCCCTTTGTCAGATGAGTAGGTTGTGAAAATTTTCTCCCATTTTGTAGGTTGCCTGTTCACTCTGGTGGTAGTTTCTTTTGCTGTGCAGAAGGACATGAACAGACACTTCTCAAAAGAAGACATTTATGCAGCCAAAAAACACATGAAAAAATGCTCACTATCACTGGCCATCAGAGAAATGCAAATCAAAACCACAATGAGATACCGTCTCACACCAGTTAGAATGGTGATCATTAAAAAGTCAGGAAAAAACAGGTGCTGGAGAGGATGTGGAGAAATAGGAACACTTTTACACTGTTGGTGGGACTGTAAACTAGTTCAACCATTATGGAAGTCAGTGTGGCGATTCCTCAGGGATCTAGAACTAGAAATACCATTTGACCCAGCCATCCCATTACTGGGTATCTACCCAAAGGACTGTAAATCATGCTGCTATAAAGACACATGCACACGTATGTTTATTGTGGCACTATTCACAATAGCAAAGACTTGGAACCAACCCAAATGTCCAACAATGATAGACTGGATTAAGAAAATGTGGCACATATACACCATGGAATACTATGCAGCCATAAAAAATGATGAGTTCATGTCCTTTGTAGGGACATGGATGAAATTGGAAATCATCATTCTCAGTAAACTATTGCAAGGACAAAAAAACCAAACACTGCATGTTCTCACTCATAGGTGGGAATTGAACAGTGAGAACACATGGACACAGGAAGGGGAACATCACACTCTGGGGACTGTTGTGGGGTGGGGGGAGGGGGGATGGATAGCATTAGGAGATATACCTAATGCTAAATGACAAGTTAATGGGTGCAGCACACCAACATGGCACATGTATACATATGTAACTAACCTGCATATTGTGCACATGTACCCTAAAACTTAAAGTATAATAAAATAAAATAAAATAAAAACTTCTTGATTTATACCTTAATTTTATTATTTACCTAAATAATAGGCATTTAGAAGCAGAGTATTCAATTTCCATTCAATTGTATAGTTTTGGGTGAATTTCTTAGTCTTAATCAGTAATTTGATTGTACTATAGTCTGAAAGACTGTTATGATTTCAGTTCTTTTGCATTTGCTGAGGAATGTTTTACTCCCAATTATGGATTGATGTTAGAATATGTGCCATGTAGCAATGAGAAGGTATATTTTGTTGTTTTTGGGTGGAGAGTTCTTTTAATATTTATCAGGTCCTTTTGATCCAGTGTTGAATTCAGGTCCAGAATATCTTTATTAATTTTCTGCCTCAAAGATATGTCTAATATTGTCAGGTGTTAAAGTCTCCTACCATTATTGTGTGGGAGTCTAAGTCTCTTTAAGGTCTCTAAGAACTTGCTTTATGAATCTGAATGTTCCTGTGTTGGGTGCATGTATATTTAGGATAGTTAGATCTTCTTGTTGAATTGAAGCCTTTACCATTAGGTAATGGCCTTCTTTGTCTTTTTTGACATTTGTTGGTTTAAAGTCTGTTTTGTCAGAAACTAGGATTGCAACCCTGATGTTTTCTGTTTTCCATTTTCCTGGTAGATTTTTCTCTAATTCTTTATCTTGAGCTTATGTATGTCATTGCATGTGAGATGGGTCTTTTGAAGACAGCATACCAAAGGGTCTTAGCACTTTATCCCACTTGCCAGTTTGTGTCTTTTAACTGGGACATTTAGCCCATTTATATTTAAGGTTAGTATTGCTGTGTGAAGATTTGTTCCTGTCATCACAATGCTAACTGGTTATTTTGCAGACTTACGTGTTTACTTTATAATGTCACTGGTCGGTGTACTTCAATGTGTTTCGTAGTGACTAGTAATGGTGTCAGTGTTTCCTTTTCATATTTAGTGCTTCCTTCAGGAGCTCTTGTAAGGCAGGTCTGTGGTAACAAATTTCTCAGCACTTGTTTGTCTAAAAAGGATCCTATTTCTCCTCAGCTTTTGAACTTCTAGGTTGGAATTTCTTTTCTTAAAAATGTTGAATATTGACTCCCAATCTCTTCTGGCTTGTAGGGTGTCAGCTGAGAGGTCCACTCTTAGTCTGAGAGCTTCCCTTTGTGTGTGACCTGGTCTTTCTCTCTAGCTGCCTTTAACATTTTTTTTCTTTCATTTTGACCTTGGGGAATCTGATAATTATATATCTTGGGGATGATCTTCTTGTGAAGTATCTTACAGGGATTCTCTGCATTTCCTGAACTGAATGTTGGCCTCTGCAGCTAGGTTGGGGAAATTCTCTTGGATGACAACCTGAAATATGTTTTCTGGGTTGGTTGCATTCTCCCTATCTCTTTCAGGTTCAGCAGATTCCGTTTCTTTGCATAATCCCATGTTTCTAAGAGGTTTTGCTCATTCATTCTCCTTTGTTTGTCTCTATTGTTGTCTGCCTATCTTATGTCAGGAAGTCATTCTTCAAGCTCTGACATTCTTTCCTCTGTTTCGGCTGTTCTGCTATTAATATTTGTAATTTCATTATGAAATTCTTGTGTTTTTCAGCTCTGTCAGTTCAGTTACATCCTTCTCTATACTGGCTATTTTGTCTGTCAGCTCATTGAATTCTTATCTTGATTTTTAGCTTTCTTGCATTGGGTTAGAATGTATTTCTGTAGTTCAATTAACTTTGTACCTATCCATTCTGAATTCTACTTCTGTCATTTCAGCCATAAAAATATGGAATACTTCACAAATTTGCAAGTCATCATTGCATAGGTGCCAAGATAATCTTTTCTGTGTCATTCCAATTTTAGTATATGTCCTGCCAAAATAAGCACTGTCCTTCAATTTTTAAGAGTTCTTTAAATAATAAGGATATTAACCCTGTGTCCATGGTATAGCCTGTGAATATTATCTACTAGTTGTCAACAGTATTTCGCCTGGTTTATGATTCACTTTGCAATGCATTTGTTCAGGGAATCAGATTTATAGCTCTTTCTTTCATTTCCTTTGGATTTGAGTCAGAGTTCTATACCATTGTTAAAGAGTAGTTTGCCTAAGTTTCTTCTAGTATTTGTATGGTTTTCTTTTTACTTTTAGTTACCTAAGTTATTTGGAGTTTACTCTTTTATATGGTATGAGATATGGGCCAAATTTTATTTATATGGCTACAGGTTTTTCAGCATCATTTATTTAAAAATCCATCTTGCCCCAGTGGTTTAAGATGCCATTTTATAATATGCTAAATTTCTCTATGTGCTGGGGTTAATTTCTGTACTTTCTCTTGTACTCCATTGCCATGTTTGCCTGTACATTGCTAATTTAATTTTACAGTTAGTGTATCACATGTTTTAGTGTTAGAGCAGAGCTACTTTCCTATCATAAATATATTTTTCAAAATTTCCTGGCTATTCTTGCATGTTTATTTTTTCATATTAACTTTAGTTCACAATTTGATTCACTCCCTACAATAGTTTGTTGGCATTTGTATTCTTACTGCATTCACTTTATAGATTAATATATGGAGAATTGTTATCTTTTAAATATTGTGTTGTTGTTTTAATTCTATTTCTGTACCCTTTAGTGTTGTCCTAACATTTTTCTATATAAGATTTGCACATTTCTTGTTAACTTTTTCTAAATATTTAATATTTATTATTGCTATTATAACTAAAGTTTTCCTACCAATATGTCATCTATTATTTCTGAGTAAAAAACAATTGATTTTTGATAATTAATTTTATATTCTGCTACTTGACCGAATTATTTTACAATTTGACTTAGTTTTAACATTGATTGTTGCTATCATTGTTTTATGGTGCCTCTCCTATCATCTCAAAATAGAGACTAGCTTTTTCTTTACCCCTTTTTGCACCACTAATTAATTTATCCTGCCTATTTGCATTGGATAATAATACCAATACAATAATAGTTGACATAGTAGGCATCTTTTTCTTGTCTCTGATCTAAGTTATAATACCTGGAGTGATATTAAAGAGAATACTGCAGGGACTCAGTAAGATAAAGTAATTAATTTCACCCCATCTTTCCCATTGAAAGAAACTATAAAACCTGGACAGAATGAAAAAAGAAGCTATTTGATGATAACTACATGCAAACAAACAAGCAAACACATAACCAAACCTAAATCTAAACCCTGTACCTTGTATACAAATTAACTCAAAATGTATCACAAGTCTAAATGTAAACACAGAAAATGTATCTGTGGCCTAGGATTAATCAAAGCGTTATTCATGACACCAAAAGCATGATCCATAAGCACCTCCTCCCCCCAGTCATTATTGCAAAATTTAGGGGTTTTTGTTTGTTGTTTGGGGAAGGATTATCAGTCCTCTCTTGTCCCGTAGAATCCAAATAAGGTCTTCTTTTTCTTCTTTTCTCCTTCATCATCCTATTGCCAAAAGGTGCTTCTGCCTTCTTGTTTGCCCCATTTTCTCCCCCAGAAGCTATGCCTTTTTAAATTTCCCTTTGAGTCTATTGTATCCCTTTACATGGCATGGGCCATTGTAAGTTATAATTGCCCCTTTAAATACTGCCTCCCCCTAAATCATATATGTATATTTTAAACTCCTTCCCTTGTAGTTAATGTCACAATCTGCTCAGATGACATTTATGCAGTATTTTAGATTTAGAATGGATTGAGTATTTTTAGTGTCCATTGCAAATCATCTTTAGGCTCCTTTGGCTAATCTCCCTGTTTTATCTTTCCCACAGTTTTTTACATTCCATCTTTGCTTGCCACAAAGCCTTGTGTCTGTGCAAGAGCAGTGTGGCAGCCTGAGAGATCTGCACTGGGATTTGGTGGGATATTTTTCTCTTTTTACAGATATTTACAATTTCAGCGTTGTATTCAAATTATGTTTTAGGCATACATTTGCATAATTTAACTTTCACTTTTGATTTTTTAAGAATAAAAAGAGAACTTTCCTTTTTTTTGATTTGGAAAGGAAAATTTTGGACATTATATGGCAACCATTATCCTTAGTTATCCAGAAGGATTGCTGAATTCAATTTCCTCATATTGGGTTAAGTATTTGCGTTTATATTCCTAGCAGATATTATCCTCTAATTTTATTTTCTAATAAAGTGTTCATTAGATTATGATGTCAAATTTTTCCTGATATTATAAAATGTCTCCATTACAAAGTTAGGGTAAGATAGGCACATCATCATCTTGAAAACTTTGCTATTACAGAAAGTAAGAAAATGCTGCTAAAATAATAATAATCAGAAAACACATGGGGGCATATTATGAGGACATAGGAGGCAGTTGTAAGAGACACTTAACAGGCAAATCCAGGAAAACTTAAACATCAAAGTAGGAATCCAAGAATATGTAACAATCATAAATAAATAGGCAGGTAAATGAATGGGGGGAAGAGTGCTTCTTGAAGTACGATATCCATTGCCAGTTGGTAAATGTTAAGCAATTGCAGAAGATGGAAAAATACAATTTTGTAACAATTATAGTGAAGATTGGTTTAGGCAAGAGTGATGAATGGTTGCTATAGCTAGGAAGATTTTTTAAATGAGATATAGGATATTTGCATGGTGTCCAAGTGCTTTCCTACAGATTCCTTATTAGTTGCAATGAAAAATAGTAATACTAAGAAAAGTAACACAACAACTTGATTGAGTGTAAAAATTAACATCAGCTGTGAGGGGCAGATTGACATAATATGCCTTTCAATGTGATACCCTTTGAAGGACACAGCATTATTTAGGTAATTTTTAAAACCTGGAACGAAACACCTGAATCTAATCCTGGCAAACATCAGACAAACTCAAAGTGAGGGCAGATCCATTTACAAAACGAAAAGCAGATCATTCCAGGCCCAGAGCAGCATATTTATAATATGTTTCTAAAACATTTTGTTATAAAAAAAGAGCAAGGAAGCTACACAAGATCACTTGGCTCTTTTCAAAAGTTTTCAGGAGTCAACATATCTCATTCTAGCAAAGACGGAACAATTTCATCATCATTAAGGAAAATAGTTGTAACAGGTTGAAACAGACCAAATATGATTAAATCTATATGTGCTCTTAACAATTTGAAAGTAATTGCCCATCACTGGTGAATACTAATAAAGCAATATGTTGTTTTAAAAATAGGCAATTTAAAAGAAAAAAACAAGAATTATTTTATTTTCCTATAAAGACTACCATTGTAAAACCCAAAAGTTAATGGAAAATGTTTATTCCTACAGGTATAGTCTACTAATAAATCAAGAAAAAATGTAAGCATTTTCATGTTTCATAAATTTGGCAAAATTAACGGATACAGGAACTGGGCATGAAAGGCTGCTAATAAAAAACGTGAGACAATCAGGTAGTTGTATGCCGTGTGTGGAAGAAAACACACCCATCACCTATAAAGTAGTTTTGCCAAACATTTTAATCTGCTTATTATGCTCATAAATCTGACAGATAAATGTTTAAAAATGCACCCATGGGACTCACCATCAAAATCCAGATAGTGGGGAACTCCATGGGACACATAACCTGTTTTTTTTCAACCAGTAAACTGAAAGAAGGGAGAAAACAGGATGAGAGCAGACCCTATAGATCTAAAGAGACTTAAGAGCCACATCAAACAGTAGCAATGTGTGGATCATACTTGGGTTCTGTTCAAAGAAACAATGTGTACAGAATATTCCTTTAAGTTTGATTTTATGACATTTAAAAGAAAATTGAGCCAGGGATGGTGAAGTGTGCCTTGTCCCAGCTACTGGGGAGGCTGAGGGTGGAGGTTCACTTGAGTGCAGGAGTTCTAGGCCAGACTGAGCAACATAGTGAGACTCCATCTTTTGTAAAAAAGAATACTATTTATGATAATTGTATGAACGTTGAGGATATTAAGCTAAGTGAAAGAACCCAGCTACAGAAGTACGAATACTACATGATTTTTATATGAAGTATATAAAATAGTCAAACTCATAGAAACAAAGTGTACAATTGTGGTTGCCTAGGGTTGGGCAGAGTGGAAATGAGCGGTTTCTATTCAACTAGTATAATGTTTCAGTTATGCAAAATGATTAAGTTTTGGAGATTTGCTATACAACATTGTAGTTGACAATAATGTCTTCTACACATAACACATTTGTGAAGAAGGTAAAAAAAAGTTACCTGTAGAAACTTCAATCCCGTTTGTGTGTGTGTGTGCATATACACTTAACAGAAATATATAAATATGTTTACATCAACACTATGTTAATTTCCAAAAACTGTATGCAGCTGACATGTCAATTTATAGTAAGTAGACTGAGTTGGGATTAGAGTGAAGTAAGTGAAGCACTTGTTTCAGGAGAAAAAATTAAGTGGCTATAAAAAGACTAATAATCAAGATACATAACATTTAATACAACATTTTAAAATCAATATTAATGCAAAAAAAGCAGGATCCATATTATTGTTTCCTTTAGCCTCAGATTCCAATATAGCTCCACATGGAACTGATAATAGAATTGACTAATAATGATACAAAATGGAATGCTACACAGCAATGAGAATGAATGAACTATAACTACACACAATAATATTGAGAATCCCATAGATAAAATGTTCAGTAAAACAAACCAAATGCAAAAGTGTATGCACTATTGGTTTCATTTACGTCAAATTCAAAAACAGGCAAAGCTAATCTAGGCAGAAGTCAGAATAACGGTTTCCCTTGAAAGGGGGCACAAGAAAATTTCTGTGACTCTGGGAATATTCTATTTCTTGATCTGTATGTTACATAAGTTTTGTACTTCAGGAGAATTCACCAAACTGTTCATTTATTATTTGTGTACTTTTTATATGTGCTATAATTTAATTTTTTAAATAAAAAATGATAATTGGAAATTTTAACACTAGCTATGTAATTGATGGTATTAAGAGATAGTCAAATTTTAGGTGTTATATGTTAAGGTGGTTTTGTAAAAATATAACTAAAAGAAACCATATATTTTACAGATAATTACTAAAGTACATATCGATAAAATTGTATTAAACATGGAATTTGCCTCAAAATAACATGGGAACTGGCAAAGTAGGAGAGGGACTAAAGAAAGTAAGACTGACCATGGGTTCTTATTTGTTGAAGCTTATTTTTGTGTGCATGGATTATTTTTTATACATTTCCATATGCTTTGGTGCATGCCTACAGTTTGTATAATAAAACATTAAAACAAAAACCTCCTATGATCGTGACCAATACAATGTTTTGTTAGAGTATGGAAAGAAGTATGTTAGGACCTAGGTGTGCACTTTGCTCACAGAAAGTGATCAACGAATATATGTAGAATTAAATGATACATTGATATTAAACTAGAGAATATTAGAATTAAAAATTACATGTAAACTATCTTCCTAAATCTCATTCCCTAGTCAAGTCTAGCCATTAAAAATCAGACTTTGTAAGATGCCATTATAGTCTTAGTTTTGTTTAAATATGATATACCAATGAATTAAACATAAAATTTGTTTCACTGAAAGGCAGCTTATTCTTGGGTAGTCACATATTTTTAACACAATTTTTAATCATTCTTATAATTTTAACACAATTTGTCACCTTTTAACACAATCATAATCCTTAGTAGAGAAAGTCACATGACTTATACTTTCTAGTCTTGCCTTCCACAAGTATTATTTTCACCATCAAAGAACTTTGATAAGAAAAGAGGACTGTTTACCATTTCCTTTATGATACCATGTTAAAAATAGTATTTCGAAGGTAAACACTGCACTTACCTCTCTACAAAATGTTTTAACGAAGGTCCGTATTTTATGTCAACTGTTTTCTATCTCTCAAAAAATATTTCATGTCATTAATAGCAATCATTAGCAATCATGTTACCATAGGGTAACATTCAGTTAGATGTGGAGTTTATCAAGAAGTCTTAAAGAAAAAAAGTATCTTTAATAAAGTGGAATGTGATTTCCTAAAAGTAAGTGAGGCTTATGTTCCTAAATCTGAGAGTTGTGCTTTATCACAAAAGAATGGCAGCCAGGATTTTACAGATTTGATTTGGAAAAATTTGATTTGGAGAGATTTGATTTGGATGCCTAATTGCGATGGGTCAGTGTAGACATTGCTGGTTTGACTGATGGTTCTGTTTCATGCAAAATTCATATAATGACCATGATCACCCCCTACAGATAGCATTATTTTGCAGAGCTCATTTAGATTTTTGTCTTATTTTGTCAAAAAAGTGTCACTTTGGAAATTTGCCTTTTTTTGTTTCTTGACAAGAATAGAAAGATTATAGCCTCATCAGCACCTAATTTCTTCCAAGTTCAATTTTAGTTCCTCTGTATTACCATTATTTGTAGTGATAGATATGGTCATTTCATTCATTGCCTCTGGAAGCATCAAACAGAGACATTTGAATCAGACTTTGTTTTCCAGCCTCAGGTTCATAGAAACTGCTTTAAGTTTTCTGAAATTCTTCGCTTTTGTATTAACAAGATTGATAGATCAGCCAACCGTGAGAGTACTATCCAAAAACTGTGCATATATAATGTGAAAAAGAGAATATACTTTAAGCCTCCTGATCATGACAGTTAATGATTTTATTTCCTGGTATTTAGATAAGATTATCTACTTTTTAGATAAGATTATATAGAATATATATTAGCTGCTGGTCCACCTACCTAGGCAACATCTCTTAGAAGGTTAGTAAGACTTAGCTGTCAGGTACCAAAAAGAAAGCAGGAAAGCAAGAAGCAAGCAAACAAGGAAACAAGAAAGAAAGAACAGCTTCATGTGTCATATGGAATCTCTCCTTAAGACATGTGAGAGTAAAAACTTGGAACTCTTAAAATAGGTTCTACCGTGACCTACCAGTACACTTTTGCCTGGAATACTTCTAGATCTTTAGGTTCTCCCATTGTGATTCTTTTCAGTCCAAGATGAGCCTGATTTTCCATCAAATCTCCAATCTGTTTCATGCGCATAACTCACAATCAGACTTGTGG
This sequence comes from Gorilla gorilla gorilla, assembly GCF_029281585.2. NCBI lineage: Eukaryota > Metazoa > Chordata > Mammalia > Primates > Hominidae > Gorilla > Gorilla gorilla. Next base: position 65,281,281 of record NC_073239.2, read on the forward strand.
ATTCCTCTTTTAACTGAGTTATCTGTTTTTGTTTAAGGACTTCATTTTAGCTTTGAGTATGCCCTACCTAAGCTTTGCTAACTGACTTCACGCTCCCTGTTGTATGGCCTCTATTCCACTGGTACGCTCTCTCCTGTAGGTCTCTCACCACACCCACATTGTCCATTGCGTGTGATACATATGCATCCAATGCACTTCTAGGCATTGTATATGATTTTAATCCATATACAACTCCAGTGTTCTTTGTCTTGGTTAGCACCGACATTTCAGAGCAATGGCTGTACAGGAAGGGCAGCATAGATTATAAAAAGTATTTACCTAAATCTTCTAGCTAATATTCAAATGTTTGGTGGAGTGATATATTTGTATCTTGATGTGCATGTGATAATGTTGTTTATTAAAATATTTTTCACCTTATAATTGATAACATTAGTAATTTATAGAATCTTTACTTACCTCTCCTTGTATTACTTAAGCTGCACCTTTTATGGCTTGACACAAAATTATTCCAAGGCACCTCTACATAGAATTAGGATACTTTGAGAAAAGAGAATGTGTTCTTTTTACACCTAGCTTTGTTCATTAATTTAACAAATAGGTAATGTGTCCTTATGATGGGCCAGGCACTGTGCCAGATACTAGAAATCTCTATACTAAAAATGCAGCCTTCAGGAATTCTGTATTCAATAAACACAACAATTTTTGAGTTCCTTATTAACATCTCACTATGATATCAGATTCATTAGCTATAAAGGGCTCTCTATGAAAGCTTGGGATTGAAAATAATGCCAATAATAAAAGTTGAATTTATAAAAATTATCTATGCCTACTTGAATGTAGACTCCTGAAACTTTTCTTTACAAACAGTGGTGAAAAATTATATTCAAAATTTAAAAAACTCTTTGTACCCTTCTTTTACTCTTTCAACATTCTTAAATCATTCATAAATATTAAAAAGGAAAATACAATTATTCAGACTGCTGATTGTACAGACACAGTAGACTATGTTGTCCTCTGAGCCTTCTAGCTTACAAGAACAGATTCAAAGCACAAATGCTGCAACAACAAATATAAATAAGAAAGTCACAACTTTTTGTTGTTTTCCTTCATAAAAGAAATACACACTAAGTGTGTAAAACTTTTAAAATGCAGAAAAGCATGGAGAATAAAATTGCGTTTCATTTATTCCTATAATAATTTTTAACCTTATGCCTACCATATGCTATTATTTTTGCTCAAGTTGTTGGACCTGAAGAAGTGAGTAAGACAAATAAGGTCCCTGTTTTCATCAAAATTATTTTGCCTGTGGCTGGGAGATGAGTAAGAAACACGTAAACTATTAAATCAGATTTGATGACTACTATGAATAAAATTTTAGAAGGATAAATAGTAGCGATACTATTGCTAAGTTGCATGGCTTTAAACATCTGAGACTGGTTTCAGAGGTGCTGAGGTTTCTATCTGACTGTTTGGTCCACTCCTCTATATGGGAACTGTTAGCACAAGTGATAAACCCACTTATTCTGAATACACAACCATTGTTTGGTTATGATCTCTCTAACAAGGTTCACACATCAAAGCAAAACTCATTTCAAAGCCTTTTAGAATTAAATATTTGAGGCACTACAAAAAAATGCACTCTAAAAATAATCTATGCTTACTGACTTCCTTTCATCAAATGCCATGTTCTGACAAAAAGGTAATCAAGGTTATTCTTGCATGACTTCTCCTTTTAATATTCATGCCATCTTATTGGTTATGGCTCTGCCAGACTCTGGCAGCTTCTCTTCTATCATTTTGCATTCTATTAGTTGAAACAGAATTTTATACGGGTAAACATTAACACTGATATATAAGATAAGCCAGGCTTTAGAATAAGGATACCATTAAATAATTTAATGAGTATATATTTTACACAAGACATTGCATTAGGTTACAAAGCAAAGAATGATGGAAAATAATCATAAGTTCATTTTAATATGGTTGCAAACAGATGTTAAGCTATGTTCTAATAAATAATATTGTTTTGTTTGCATAATCAAAACCTAAGGCCTTTGTTTCAGCTGTTGGATAATTTCCCTTACCTCGGTGTCATTTTGTTAATGACCAGGGACTATCACATAAACTCCAACACTCTATAAAGGCTTACTATGAGTCAGAATCAAAGAACCTTTCAGATGATATTTCCAGTTGCTGATGGAAAACAAAACCAATGGAAAAGATGTGACAGGATATTAATTACCTTTATATGTAATAAGCATTTTGTAAAACCATTGTTTTTCATTATATTTATACATTTTAGGAATTCAAAAGGACCATCACTATGAATACGGTAGACCTCACTTATCTGTGGGAAGTATTTTCCAAAATCCCTAGTGGATGCCTGAAACCATGGATGGTGATGAACCCCATATATACCATGTTTTTTTCCTATACCTTCCTATGATAAAGTTTAATTTATAAATTAGGCACAGCAACTTATATTTTGCAAATATTTGGCTTCTCTTTGGTATGTCTGAATTGGCAGCATCACTATTCTTGTGCTTTGAGGCCATCAGTAAGTAAAATAAGGATGGCTTGAACACAAGCACTGCCATACCATGACAGTCAATCTGACAACCTAGATAGCTATTAAGTGACTCACACGTGGGGGATATCTACAGCATGCATGCACCAGACAGAGAGATGATTCATGCCACAGGTGGGACAAAGTAGGATGGTGCAAGATTATATCACACTACTCAGAATGGCTTGGAATTCAAAACTTATGACTTATTTCTGGAATTTTCCATTGAATATTTCAGATTGCAGTTGATCATGGGTAACTGCAACTACTGAAAGTCAAACTACAGATATGGAGCAAACTACTGTACTATTGTAAAAAAGCGTCTTTGATACTATTAAAAAACTGTACATCAGAGATGGGGACACAATTCAGGGCTACGAAGTACAGGAGTTAAAGCCAGAAAATATTTGTCATTCTGAATAGTAGATGTATCATACTAAATCCACACATATAAATATTCATATTATATATTAATGTGTATGAAATATAAAATATTTATAGATATATACGTGTGTGTATTTACATATATAAAGTTGTTCATTTCTGCCTTATTTTTATTATGTTCATTTTTTTTTGGAAAGTTTGTATCACACTTTTAAGTGAACAAATCTAAAAATCTGGTCAAGATCATGGTCATAGTTAGTTCCAAGCTAGCCATACAATGCTAACCTTATAAAACTTCTACTCTGTTTAGTGTATTTTTATCATACAGAAACTGAATCTTAATTCCAGAAGATAGCTACGTCTTTAGTTTAAAATTTGTAACTATAGACAAATAGCAAGTACTATAATAGTTCAATTATATTTCTGTTGAACTGTCTCCAATTTGCCATTCATTGTTTAGACAGTTTGAGAAATTCAGTAATATCTAGTCGAATTTTCTTCTTTTGAAATGAAGTAAAAATATATCAGGAATGTCAACATAGCCTATCAGGAATGTCAACATAGTAATACCCTGAAGGTTTTGAGTTGTACATGATTCTGGGTTAAATATTTGCATGTTGGCCCTCTAAATTATTGCCAAAAACTGCTTAAAGATATTTAGATTAAACCTATGATAGGCTGAAGATTAAAAGGTATACCATGTTCTTGGTCTGAGGCAAATAATTAATGGCTTTACCTTTACAAATGTGTCAGCATGGAACTTGTCATAGCTATAAATTAAAGGTGACATACGATATGGACTTTGCATGCAAAATACCCTTCTGCCAATTAATATCTTACCTGTTAAGTGTTAGTAAATGCTAATTTTAAATGATTTTAGGGTCTTGTACATTTGTATCGATAAATGTGTCAAAGGGATGCAAGTTCTTGATAAGTGTACCAACTTCACTGCACTAGAAACAAAAGCCAGTAAAGAAAGCTTATAAAGCAGTGAGATAAAATATCAACTTTGCCTCAGTAACCCATCAGGAATGGGTCTCTTGTTTGAATATGAGTTATCTAAAGGTTTGTGATCCATGCCACAGCCTTTACTCTTATTTACTTAATTTGATATGTTTGCTGTGTTGTCAATTATTGAAATTAAAAAAAGGATCAATATGTGAGAAGAAAACAAACAAATATTTCTCCCTGGTTGCTGCTTTATTGTTGCATCTGTTCTTTTTCTTAATTTTTTTGCTTATAGAATAAAGGGGAATTATTAATTTTTTCTGCCCTCCACTGACATTTCTGGGAAGTTATCTGTAGATGATGATGGATAAAAATATTTATCATAACATAATAGATAGCATTATTTTAAATATGTACCCAAAACTAGTGGAAAGTTTATCTTTATCTTAATAACCAGAGCTTTTTTGTTATGACTATATCAATTATTAATTACGTAAAACTATTTATTTTATAATTTGATTTTTACCCATAGACATTTTATGACATTCTATTAAATATGACGTATTTGGTTTAAATTAAAAAACCCAAACAATGAATTTAATTGCTGAATATTTGAAATGTAAAACTAAATTAGAATTGGGCCATCAGGATGTATATTGCTTTTCTACATCACTACCTGAAACGCTACACGTATTTTACAATATTTTTAGCACAAAAATCTTCACTTGAATATGATCCATTCTCCATTTGCTTCCCTTTCCAAATTAAAGCCAAAGTGATGATTTGTAAACTCAGAAATGATCATGCCACTCCCCTATTTAAAATCACTTAATGGCTTTGAAAGTTGTTAGCATACAGGTCAAAAGTTTTGCCTTATAGATGAAGGTCCTCCAGTATCTCCCTACTTTCATGTTGTTTTACTCCACCCCTTTGTATTCCAGCTACATTGGCCTTTCAGTTGAATTTGCCACAGTCTTTTCTCACTCAGGAAACCACTGGCACCGTTCCGTCTGTCTAGACCCTCCCATTCACTAGTCCCAATGGCATCCTCTAGCGAATCATATCTCACTCCTTCTTCTGATTTTAGACAGTTCCTAAAGAAGCTCTCGCACATTCTGCTGTCTACACATACCCTCAATTAAATCCCTCTGACATATGCTTTTGTAATTTTCTCTTGGCCCATAATACAATTATTTTAATTAAATATTTATTTGTATTTTTACTTCCACTTCCACCTCCAGTATCTATTATAGTGTTATACACAGTCAGTATTAAATAAATGTGTTGGCAAATGTGTTGATTATTTAAATAAGTGGATTGAAATTGTTCAAAGTAATATCCTATAATCTCTGTTAAAGTTGAAAAAGTTTTTATAAATAGTTGTCTTTTTCTAAACTATTTTATTTTTACTCATCTAACTTTTATAAAGATTCTTTTTGCCATTGAAAATTGCATTTGATATGTTTAATCAAGATTAGCTAAAGTGCTTTGATTCAGAGGAGAAGCAGTCATAGATTTTTATGTAAAAGATACAAAAAGAAATGACTAGCCCTCCATCCTATGCCGCCTTGATTTCTACATGTTGTCAATTAAATATTTTCAGTTAATGCATGTATGGGTATAAGTATTTGTGTTCTAGACTGATAATTGTCAAGTTGAAATACGTGTTGCCTTAGGAATCCCTCTTCACCACTCAGCCTAAGGTTAACTTTGCTTATTGATGAAAATCATTATTACTATGGTAGTAATATCACTTTCACCCTTGCTGCCACAGCTGCTGCCTATACTATTGCCTTAAAGTTTTCAAAGCATAGCAAATGGTAGCTACCCAGAAAATTGACTGAACTATTTAGGGTAGTAAGCGTTTAATTGAGGTTTTCTTCTTCACTGAAATACCTCAATTAAAGCAACATTTTAAAAAAGATAATTTCTAAAAAAAAAGAAAATCAGACAGCTGTCAAGGAAATTTTATGCCAAAATATATTCTCAGTGATTTTTCCATTTGCAGGTATCACCATTCTACTTTCTTCCAAAAGAAAGGAGACTTGAATCTATTTGGATTCTGTAAAAATGGTCATTTTGTCTATGATACAATGACAATTATTTCTTACAATTGATGAATATAATTTAGATGGCAATGCTTTAATAAGGTTTCTATCCCTTGATACCATCCATTTTTGCTAATGTCCTTAGCCCATGAGATTTTTAGAGTTTTCACCAAGCTCTCATCTGTCAGTGATACATGATGAGATTTGTATGTAAAAATGCCATTAATATTAATGAGATTAGCTCTCATAAATCTGATGTTATTGCTGATAGAGTAGATTCTGGAAACAGTAAAATTCTTTACATTAATTAGAGAGCAAATTGGATTACTTTGTCAAGTACATAAATACATAAAATAAGTAGTGAAGTAATTTAATATGACTAGTCAAAGTCATGAAAAATTCTAATAATTATGATAATAAAGAATTTCAAACAATTACCATTTTTGTTCTAACGACTCTCTTTTTCTTCCAAGCAAACTGCCATATAGCTCACTTTTCAATAGAGAATCAGTATGGCCTGCCTGGATGTTGTGCAGAGGACTGATTATTGCTGAAGAGTCTATCTGCAGGTTACTGCAAATAGATACAGATGCTATTGCAACTACCATCTCCTGCTCAATCCTACTCAACTTTGGAGATCATTTTTCTGAGATAATCCCTTGAATTGTAGGCACACTCTTCCTGAGAAAATTTGCTCTTGCTGCTTCCAGGTGTCATGGGGCTACTATAAGCCTAGCAGTCATAGGTACAACAATTTCCCTGCTGTTTTTTCTTCATATGAAATCTTCCTTGGCTACTTGGCATCATCAATTCTGAGTTTCACATCTATATGTATTCTTGTTTAATGTTGATTTTTTCTTTCTGCACAATTCAGATGATTTTCTCTGGGAAGATAATATGTATCTGACCAACAACTATAATGGTGGTCATTTATTTATCATTGCTTATTTACTATTTTTCAACAAACATTTATTGAGCATCTATTATTTATCAGCAAATGTCAGAGATGTAAAAATAAAGAAATTTCTCTCTGCCCTAAAGGAATTACAGACTAGCAAGGAAAATAGACTGTCTATATACATAGTCTATATATGATTATGCACATATGTACAACATATTGTAGATTATTATGTACAACACATTGTAGAAACACAGAAAAGAGTAATTACCTAAACTTTTGATGCAGAGAACATAAACGATCTGGAGAAAGTGGCAATAGCTGAAAAATGAATCCTTATGTATTCCTGTGTTCTTATTAACTGGTTCTTAGGGGAAGTAAAGATTTTAAAATCCAGCTATGGTAATTAAAGTGGATAAGAAATTAAAAGTTGGTATTGTTCTTTTAACTATATAATGCAACATTTTAATCATTAACTTTTAATGGATAAGAGAAATTGGACAGATGAAACACAGCAAAGTCGTAGAAAATTACCGGGTCTGCTTAAGAAAATATTAAAGACTAGAGGATGGATCTGGTGAGTTAGGTAGAGATCGTACTCGTTTATAGTCCTCTAAATGGCCTTTAAATGTTCAGGATTATCCCCACTCCAAATCCCCAACTGTCTCTCACCCTGCCTTTCTGTTAGTCTTTTGATAAATGCATCTCCAAACTTGATGTCTCTAAAACCTTCACCTCACTCCCTACAACAAAACTCAAACAACTTGCAAGGCCTGTCATGTCTTCAGATTGTAATCTTGCCAATGCTTTCAGACTTCATCACCCCCTAATTCCAGCTCACCCTTTGCACTTCATCCAAGCTGAATCACTTAGTTCTCTGAACCAGCCATTCTTTTTCATGCTGACATTTGTGCAATGACAGCTGCTTTCCCCAACTCAGTTCCTTGTTTTGCTTGTGAATGCACATTCTGCCCATTTTGCCTTCTAAAGCAGGGCCAAAGCCCAGTATGTGATGTGTTAGTTTGCTTTTGCTGATGTAACAAATTACAACAAACTTAGTGGCTTAAAATAACAAAAATTATTATCTTACACTTCTAGAAGTTACAACTCTGAAATGGGTCTTGGGGTAAGTCAAGGTCTTGGCCAAACAGCATTCCATCTGAAAGCTCTAGGAGATAATCATTTCCTTGACTTTTCCATTTTCTGAGAGCCAACTGCATTCCCTGGGTCACTGTTCCTTCTTCCATCTTCAAATTGTACTCACCAAGACAATCTAAGTTAATCATCACACCTCTGGATCTGTAACTTAATCACATCTGCATAGACCTATTTTTCCATGTAAGGTAACATATTTACAAGTTTCTGTGGGAAGGAACATTATTTTACATACCACAGTCAGCTTCTCTGTAAAGATTTATATCATCACTGTCCCCTCAATGAGAGTTAAATTTTCCCATTTCATGTATATTAGCTTGTGCTGCCATAACAAAATACCATAGATTGGGAGACTGAAACAACATAAATTAATATTCTTACAGTTCTGGAGGCTAGAAGTCTGAGATCAGGGTTCCTGTGTAGTCAAGTTCTGGTGAGGGACCTGTTACAGGTTTGCAGACAGCCACCTTTTTGCTGTGTTCTCACATGGTTGAGAGTGAGCTCTGGTATCTCTTTCTCTTCCTATTAGGGCAAGTTCTGTTGAGTTCTATTGAGTCAGGGCTCAACTCTTTTGACCTCATTTAACCTTACTCATCACCTTAAAGACCCTATCTCCAACACAGTCAAATGGAGCATGACAGCTTCAACACACGAAATTTAGGGAGACACAATTCAATCTATAAGCACCGTTTCCCCATAATCATGTACATATGAATCTTCCCTGTACCATCATGAGCTGTTTTCACCTCTCCCTTAATTAGATTCTGAGATTATTAAAAATAAAGTACACGCCTTTTCAATTCTGTAAGTCTAGTGCCTCAAAAATAACAAATGTTTGTTTAACCAAAAATTTCTGGTTGGATATACAAAAATCATCTCAGCTATCCTGTAAGAAGAGAAAGTTAACTGCGTGTGAAATTAATTGTAACTGAAGAAATTGCCAGTATAGACCATAGAGCAGGCCACGGTCTACAAGAGACATGGTAGTTGAAAGACCTCCAGTAATCTACGTATTTCATTAAAATATACTTAAGCCCACTGGCCTCAAACATCTCTGCTATTTCTAAAAATCTCTTCAATTTGTCAAAATAACCAGTGACAAAATAATGGAGAACTCTGCCATAAAAGAGCAAGAGAAAAAGTCACATAGTCCAAAATGAATAACCTTTTAATTTACCTTACAAATTACAGTAATTCCATTTATCAGAAATCATTTGGAATTATAAATCTTCACATCTTGACCTCAATTATGCTTTCCCCTCTAAGTGCATTTAGAACTTTAGGATGTATGACAGATTCAACATCAAATATATTTCAGTAAAGTAATGAGCACTTTCAAGAATACATTAATGTGTTTTTTTACTTGATTTTACTAACCAATGTATAAACATAAATAAATTTATAGTACTAAATTGCTGTTAGTAATAATTACTTCTTATGTATATCTGCTAGTAACCAGAAAGTGTTTTATATCTCTTATTAACTTCTTTTAATGGACTACATTTAAATCAGAATTATAATTAGAAATAAGATTTTCTTTTCTTTTTTTGTCCTATTCAGAAATAGAACTAGAAATAGTCACATAATTGGCTAGATTTTACATGAGAGATTTATAGAATAATACCATAGTCTTCTTTATTTGGGGTGTTTGAGAAAGTCACAAATTTTATTCTCTCAAGTCATCATCTACTATCATATATATATAATATATATATACATATATACACATATATGTGTATATACATGCATACGTATGCATATATACATATGTACATACATATATACATATATATGATGTGTGTGTGTGTGTGTGTGTGTGTATATATATATATATATATATATATTTTTTTTTTTTTTTTCCTTGACATGGAGTCTTGCTTTGTCACCCAGGCTGGAGTGCAGTGGCACAATCTCAGCTCACTGCAACCTCCGCCTCCCGGGTTCAAACGATTCTCTTGCCTCAGCCTCCCGAGTAGCTGGGATTACAGATGCCCACCACCAAGCACAGCTAATTTTTTTTGTATTTTTAATATTTCACCATGTTGGCCAGGCTGGTCTTGAACTCCTGACTTTGTGATCCCCCTGCCTCGGCCTCCCAAAGTACTGGGATTACAGGCATGAGCCATCGCGCCCGGCCCATTATAATATTTTATACAAGTTTAAATTTATGTTAATATGAACATTGACACAACACATTATAGTGGCACTCATAAGTACATTTGGGAAGTTGCATGTAAAAAACATACATTGCTTGTCTTAGTAATGTATGTTAAGTATTACTGTCTCATATAAGCTATAATTTAATAAATGTTTAAGTTGCCAAAATATTTTAATAAGAGATTTTGTTTGTATTATGGAACAGAAATTCACTCAAAGAAGGACAAAAAAGTGTAATTGAACAGCATTTCATACAACAAACAATAGGAAGACATTTGTCTAAGCTTTATGGAAACTGTAGAACAGAATCCTATTTGACTTAGCTATCTGCACCTCTTAAAATTAGAATTTTTGAAAGAATGTTGTTGACTCTGGGCAGACTAGATATGGGTTCACTCTCTGGCTAGTCATTTGGAGTAAGGGCCATAGGTTGCAAATAAGGCTGCTTAAGCCCAAACCTGCAGTAGAGACCAGGGGTAGGTTGGGGAATCCCAGGGGGCAGGTCAGATGGAAGGAGATATTGATACAAGTATGATGTACAGAACACTGGCCAGAAACCTACAATTCAGTGGAGATAACCATAAATCCCCACTATTTCATCAGTTCTAAAGAATGTACTTGTGGGTGTTTATTGATCACATTATCTAAATGTGGCTTTTCCAGATGATAGTACAGTTTATAGATGGGGATACTATGGCTTAGGGAATGTGTTAGTTACAGAACTTAAAAAATGGCTTCTAAAAGGTGAGTCCAATAATAGATGACACCATCACCCCTGTTAAGCAGGGTGTATTCAGTACTTGTCAAGGGTCTGAGGCTCAGGTTCTAGTGACGATTTGACTCGTCCCCAGTTTCCCATTTCCCCATTCCAAAATGTCTAAAATTACATGATTTCTGATCTAACTTTAAGTTGTGGCAGAAAACTTGACTTTCATTCTTCTTCAAGATGAATTATAATCAGATGATTGTTTCAGGCCACTGAAAACAAGCAGCCAGAATGCCTCTTAACAAAATTATAAAATAGTTCTGCTCTTCCCTATTTTCCTCCAGGTGGTTCAACTGAATTTGAAGTTGTCTTTTTCTTTTTTTTTTTTTTGAGATGGAGTCTCGCTCTGTCACCCAGACCCAGGCTGGAGTGCAGTGGCACCATCTCTGCTCACTGCAACCTCGGGCTCCTGGGTTCAAGTGATTCTCCTGCCTCAGCCTCCTGAGTAGCTGGGACTACAGACCCATGCCACCAGACCTGGCTAATTTTTGTATTTTTAGTAGAGACAGGGTTTCATCATGTTGGCCAGGCTGCTCTCAAACTTCTGGCCTCAGGTGATCTGCCCGCTTTGGCCTCCCAAAGTGCTGGGATTACAGGCGTGAGCCACTGCGCCCAGCCCTGAAGTTGTCTTTTTCTTATAGCACATTAACAAAGGTCTTTCGAAATAGGGAAAAAAAAAATTCAGCATTCTAGCATTTTATAACCATAACTTGGGTAACAGACCCTCATTGGACATGTGGTCTGGGCCAATAAAACGCTGGAGATATGTTAACTGCTTCACTGTTGCATAGGAGGGCCTTGATAACTCCTGCCCTGAAATGCAATTATTCTCAATTTTCCCTACACTACCTAGGCTCAGAGTTCCACATTTTTGTTTTCAACAGTTGCAGCGTCATGGTGCTGCTTATGTATTTCCTTGTGTATGAAGACCTGTAGTCTTAGAGAAACCCAACCTGTACCAAATTAAATGGAAAGAGAACCCCTATAGAAATTCATCTATAAAACCTCTGACAAATTTCCTGCTTTCTCATAAAACATTCAAACCCATCAGGAAACTTATTTTATTTCTATACTCCATCCTAACCTGCTGCCTCTTTTACCTTGGAATTATCCCTCTGTTGCCCTAATCCAGTATGATTTTATTGTTCCTGGGCTTTCTGTATAGCTGTTGTATTGAAATTTTTCTTCCTCTTAATCTCAGAAATGCCTTTCATTTATTTCCCATGTAAAAGCCTGAAAGCCTGTTAGTTTCCCGAATTCCACGATTTTCCTCTTTCATGTTGTACTACACCTTTCAATGGCACACAAAGTGTAGCTCTTTGAGCCCTTTCATGTCTCAAAATGTAATCAGCTCAGTCTTAACTTTTAACTGGTTGATAGACAATAAGTGAGTTTGAAAAATTTTTTTTCCCTATGATCTTGAAGACGTTTCTACACTGCTTTCTACCTTCTTTTGCTGGTAATGAGAAATCTAGTCTCATTGTACAATGAGACTTTTTGATTTTTTTCCCTTATACACAACCTTTAAGAATCTTTGCTTTATCATCTCTATTCTTCAGTGTCAGGACAAAAGGCTTGCATGAGTGTATGTATGTGTTTCATTTCTTGTGCAGGACACTTCAGGGGTATTTCTGTGTGGAAATTCACAAATTTTAGTCCTGAAAAGAATTGTATCAATTTTTTTGATAAAAGGAAGATCCCTACTTTTCACCTTCTTGTTTTCCTAAAGCAACTCTGACTACTCTAGACTGATCTAAATTGACTTGAATTTTTCCTATTTTTTGTCCTTGTCCATTGGCTTCAATTTTGTGAGATTTTTCTTAACTTTATTTCTATTTTTTAAAATAAATATCCACTATCATCTTTTTCATTTTTAAGAGCTTTCTTGTTATTTGAATGTTTCTTTTTATTGCCTTCTGTTCTTATTTCATGGATGCAATCTCTTTTTTTGTAAGTATTACATTCCTTCATTTCTGAGTTATTTCTGTTTCTTGAAATATCTCTGCCTTTATTTTCTCAGAATCTATTCTTATAATTGTATGTTTTTACTTTTTTCTGCAAGTTTACATACTTTTCCCAAATATCTGTCAATCTTTGGCACTCATAAGCATACAGGAACCTCTGTGTATGGGTATGGCTTAAAAACACAACACTTTATAAAATCCCTGAATATCAGTTAACGTGTATACATCTTACCCTCTTTGGATTATTTTCATATTCTACTAGAAGAACTGTCCAATATCTTTCCTAGGAGTATAAGTCTAGGTCTCTACATTCTTCAAAGAGAGTAGAAAAATAATCAGGTAGAAGTTCACATGTACCTCTGCAGTACACCGCCCCTCCAGTCTTCTGTGTCTGTTGATGTATAACTTTGTTCTAAGTATCCAGTAGCTTCCTAGGATTGAGAGGTATAGTCCTTGAAATAAGATAAGTGGGGGTACCTGTGAGTCCAATTTCTCTTTATGAGAATTTTTAACCAAAAGTCATTTTCAGTTTCTTACCTTGAATTCCTGAGAAATTAGGGGTTCTTTAGCTTGGATTACCTCGCATCTAATTGACTCCTCACACTACAATCTTAGGCTGTAACACTCCCAGCATCCTAAGTCAGTTATTATTCTTTCATACACTTTCAATTTTCCACAATTTGGCTCTCATGTCTAGTCTCTTTTATCTGATGTTGGCTTTTCTTTCGTCTTTCTGTCCTAGCATACTTAGGCTTCTTTTGTTCTATCCTCTTTTTAGTGTGACTTCTGGGGGAGAAATAAAAGCACATGTCCAATCTCCATTTTAAACTGATATCCATTTGACTTTTAAAACCATGTTCGTATGGACCGGGTGTGGTGACTCATGCCTGTAATCCTAGCACTTTGGGAGGCTGAGGTAGGCAGATCACTTGACGTCATGAGTTTGAGACCAGCCTGGGCAACAGGGTGAAACTCCATCTCTACCAAAAAATACAACAAAATTAGCTGGGTATGGTGGTGTGTCCCTGTAATCCCAACTACTTGGGAGGCTGAGACACAAGAATCTCTTCAATTCAGGATTCCAGAGGTTGCAGTGAGCCCTGACTCACCACTGCACTCCAGCCTGGGTGACAGAAAGCCTGTCTCAAAAAAAAAAAAAAATTACAAAAAATACACATGTTCATGTATTAGTTTGATAAAAATAAATTGAAAAAGGAAAATTTCCTTCTTCAAATAATAACCTTAGTATAGCAAGTAACAAAATATTGTGAGAGCAAATATGCCTATGATATGAAATGTAGAAGCCAACCTTTAAAAAAATTTGTCACTGAATGTTATATATTGGTTTTTTAACTATTATTGCTTCACAATATAAAAATAACTCAATCATCCTCCTTAAATGGTAGTCAGTGTCAAAGACAAAAACTGCCAAATTTTATTATCAATCTTATAGACTGAAGAAAAAAAGCCATTCTCCCTTAGTCCATTGTTGAGTATATTTTATTATTATAGAACACAATTCTTTGCTTTTGCTTTTTGTTTATTAAATGTTCTTGTTTCACCCGTCTCTTGAAAAACAGTACGTACATGCAAAATTCACTTTCAAAGTATCTAAAAGAGCACTTTTTTCCCAAAACTCTTTTTTTCTGAAATTACACAACCCCTCTTTTGTGATTCTGAATTAACTAAACCATATAAGAAAAGCAATCTTACTGCTTAATAGTCACATTATACTAATTTTTGGTTAATTAACTTAGTCTTTTTGGATTTTAAACACCCCTCCTTAGTAGGTTGAATGGTTGCTTCCAAAAAGAGAAGTCTATGTCCTATCACAGGAAGCTGTGACTGTTACCTTGAGAGTAAGAAGTGCTCTTGGATTATTAGGTGGCCCCTAAATCCAATGACAAATATCCTTATAAGAGAAAGACTAAGGAAGAGTTGAGACAGACAGAAGATGTGGTCACCTAGAGGAGAAGGCAATGTGAAGATGGAGGCAGAGATTGGAGGAATGCTGCTACAAGCCAGTGGTCCCGTAAGCAAGAAGTGCCATTAGCCACCAGAAGCCAGGAGAGGCATAGAATGAATTCTTCCCCTAGAGTCTCTAGAAGGAACCAACCCTGTTGATACCTTGATTTCAGACTTCTGGCTTCCAGAACTGTGAATGAATATGTTTCTGCTGTTTTAAGTAAATATGGAGACTTATAAACTCCTATGTAATAAAAGGGCTGCCTCTGACTTCACTGTGAACACAGTTGGCTCTTGTGAATATTTTGAGGAAATGAAATTATCAGCACAAGTGAGTGCAGAGGCTTGGGCATGAGTGTGCACGGAACAAGCAGAAGTGTGGCAAGTGCCCTGGGGCAGAATTGCAACTTGGAATGAAAATCTGTGTTTTATACATTTGCTGAAATAATCTTTAGCATTTACATGGATTTTTAGGTTTAGTTTTAGGACTTAGTTATAGTAATTCTGTCACAAACTAGTTTTCTAGAGGTAAATTACTTTCCCTGAGCCTGTGTTCATACACTAAATGAGGGATTTCAAATCAGAAGAAACAATTTTTCTCTAAAATAATCTCATTGTAATTTTCAGATAAATTTTAAACATAAAATCAATTAATTTTACCATAAAAGTGTTAGGTTGATTAGTACATGTATAGAGTTTATCAGTTTTATTTAATTACTGTCATAGAGACTATCAGTAAGTTGTCTGCATTTCAATTGTCTGCTTTCGATCTATTCATTCTTTTTCACTTGTGAGGTACAATGATTCAAACATGGATTTTGATGGCACTGCAAAATCAAGTGTTGATTTGACTCTTCCTACTCAGTAGTACAGTTGAACCATGTTTAGTACCATTGACTCCATGACCTATTTTACATATTCATTTCTAATATTAATTAACAACTTATGGACAAGGTGCAGTGGCTCATGCCTATAATTCCAGTGCTTTTGAGGGCTGAGGCAGGAGGACTGGGAATATTGCTTTAATCCAGGAATTGGAGGCTGCAGTGAGGTATGATTGTGCCCCTGCACTCCAGTCTGGAAGACAGAGTGACGAGAAAAAAAAAAAACACCCAAAATGTGTATTGTCCAAATTGAGATGGGTAATAGGTGTAAAATGCACAGCAATATGTAACATTTAGTATGAAAAAGAAAAATAAACACTATCTCAAGAATTTTCTATTGATTTTATGTTGAAATTGTATTTTATCTACATAAAATTAAATATGACATTAAACTAATTTCATCCAGCTTTTAACATTTTTTAAAAATGTGCCTACAGAAAATGTGAAATTAAATGCATTTATATTCGTAGCTCACATTTGTAGGTTATGTTTTTTTCCGTTGCACGGTGCTGGTTAATTTTGTGTAATTAGCAAAGCTCCTGTAAGACTACAAACTAACTTACAAGAAAAGAAGTTACAAGAAAGGGAGGAGGACAACACTTATAGAACACATATTTTTTATAGGCTTTTATCCTATTTATTTTACATATGATCAGTATTCAGCATATCTTCCGTGAATTATGTTATTATTATCCCCATTTTATTGTCAAGATTTCCAAAGTATAAGTAGTTAACTTGCCGTTTATATAGGGCAAGTTAAAAGTAATATCAGAAGCCAAAGTTTTTATCTGCTGCTTACAAAGTTCTTAGATTAAAAAAAAACCTTAATTTCTAGAAAAAAAATCAGAGATTATTGTTTCAATATCCATTTTTCCCATTCTAAAATAGTAATAGAATGCCTAATTTTAGTTGGACCCAGCATTTCTCAACCCACTTTCAATTATGTATATCATATAATCTGGCCAAAGAGACGTGAACAGTTGGAAATCTGCCTCAAAAGAAAGCCAATACGCGTGTCCTTTGCATCTTCTTCCCCTTTCTTTCTTTGAATCTGAGTATGCTGTCTGGAGTTGAAGCAACAATTCTGGAATATAAGATAGCCTTTAGGATCAAAACTACTCCTAAAACAAGATAAAAATAATGCCATAGAAGAACTTGAGTTCCCAGAGATTTCGTAGAGGAAAATTAACATGAAATCAATTGGCTGGTTTACCTCAACTTTTACATGTGAGAAAAATAAAAGCAGATATTATTTAAGCCACAGATACGTTTGGTCTTTTTTTTTTTTTCCTTTGGATAACCTAGCCTCGCCTGATACCAATAGTAATGAAATAGCCTTTAAAATAATGTTTCTGAATAGGTTTTTTTAAAAAATTATACTTTAAGTCTCAGGGTACATGTGCACAATGTGCAGGTTTTTTACATATGTATACATGTGCCATGTTGGTGTGCTGCACCCATTAACTGGTCATTTAACATAAGAGATATCTCCTAATGCTATCCGTCCCCCCTCCCCCGACCCCACAACAGGCCTCTGCGTGTTGTGTTCCCCTTCGTGTGTCCACGTGTTCTCATTGTTCAGTTCCCACCTATGAGTGAGAACATGCGGTGTTTGGTTTTTTGTCCTTGAGATAGTTTGCTGAGAATGATGGTTTCCAGCTCCATCCAGTTTCCTGCAAAGGACATGAACTCATCATTTTTTATGGCTGCATGGTATTCCATGGTGTATATGTGCCACATTTTCTTAATCCAGTCTATCATTGTTGGACATTTGGGTTGGTTCCAAGTCTTTGCTATTGTGAATAGTGCTGCAATAAACATACATGTGCATGTGTCTTTATAGCAGCATGTTTTATAATCCTTTCGGTATATACCCAGTAATGGGATTGCTGGGTCAAATGGTATTTCTAGTTCTAGATCGCTGAGGAATCGCCACACTGACTTCTACAATGGTTGAACTAATTTACACTCCCACCAACAGTGTAAAAGTGTTCCTATTTCTCCACATCCTCTCCAGCACCTGTTGTTTCCTGACTTTTTAATGATCACCATTCTAACTGGTGTGAGATGGTATCTCATTGTGGTTTTGATTTGCATTTCTCTGATGGCCAGTGATGATGAGCATTGTTTCATGTGTCTGTTGGCTGCATAAATGACTTCTTTTGAGAAGTGTCTGTTGATATCCTTCACCCACTTTTTGATGGGGTTGTTTGTTTTTTTCTTGTAAATTTGTTTGAGTTCATTGTAGATTCTGGATATTAGCCCTTTGTCAGATGAGTAGACTGCAAAAAATTTCTCCCATTCTGTAGGTTGCCTGTTCACTCTGATGGCAGTTTCTTTTGCTGTGCAGAAACTCTTTAGTTTAATTAGGTCCCATTTGTCAATTTTGGCTTTTGTTGCCATTGCCTTTGGTGTTTTACACATGAAGTCCTTGCCGACACCTATGTCCTGAATGGTATTCCATAGGTTTTCTTCTAGGGTTTTTATGGTTTTAGGTCTAACAGTTAAGTCTTTAATCCATCTTGAATTAATTTTTATATAAGGTGTAAGGAAGGGATCCAGTTTCAGCTTTCTACATACGGCTAGCCAGTTTTCCCAGCACCATTTATTAAGTAGGGAATCCTTTCCCCATTTCTTGTTTTTGTCAGGTTTGTCAAAGATCAGATAGTTGTAGATACGCAGCATTATTTCTGAGGGCTCTGCTGTGTTCCATTGGTCTATATCTCTGTTTTGGTACCAGTACCATGCTGTTTTGGTTACTGTAGCCTTGTAGTATAGTTTGAAGTCAGGTAGTGTGATGCCTCCAGCTTTGTTCTTTTGGCTTAGGATTGACTTCGCAATGTGGGCTATTTTTTGGTTCCATATGAACTTTAAAGTAGTTTTTTCCAAATCTGTGAAGAAAGTCATTGGTAGCTTGATGGGGATGCCATTGAATCTATAAATTACCTTGGGCAGTATGGCCATTTTCATGATATAGAAAATCCATGAGCATAGAATGATCTTCCATTTGTTTGTATCCTCTTTTATTTCACTGAGCAGTGGTTTGTAGTTCTCCTTGAAGAGGTCCTTCACATCCCTTGTAAGTTGGATTCCTAGGTATTTTATTCTCTTTGAAGCAATTGTGAATGGGAGTTCACTCATGATTTGGCTCTCTGTCTGTTATTGGTGTATAAGAATGCTCGTGATTTTTGCACATTGATTTTGTATCCTGAGACTTTGCTGAAGTTGCCTATCAGCTTAAGAAGTTTTGGGCTAGACGATGGGGTTTTCTAGACATACAATATCATGTCATCTGCAAACAGGGACAATATGACTTCCTCTTTTCCTAATTGAATACCCTTTATTTCCTTCTCCTGCCCGATTGCCCTTGCCAGAACTTCCAATACTATGTTGAATAGGAATGGTGAGAGAAGGCATCCCTGTCTTGTGCCAGTTTTCAAAGGGAATGCTTCCAGTTTTTGCCCATTCAGTATGATATTGGCTGTGGGTTTGTCATAAATAGCTCTTATTATTTTGAGATACGTCCATCAATACCTAATTTATTGAGAGTTTTTAGCATGAAGTGTTGTTGAATTTTGTCAAAGGCTTTTTCTGAATCTATTGAGATAATAATGTGGTTTTTGTCGTTGGTTCTGTTTATATGCTGGATTGTGTTTATTGATTTGTATATGTTGAACCAGCCTTGCATCCCAGGGATGAAGCCCACTTGATCATGGTGGATAAGCTTTTTGATGTGCTGCTGGATTTGGTTTGCCAGTATTTTATTGAGGATTTTTGCATCGATGTTCATCAAGGATATTGGTCTAAAATTCTCTTTTTTTGTTGTGTCTCTGCCAGGCTTTGGTATCAGGATGATGCTGGCCTCATAAAATGAGTTAGGGAGGATTCCCTGTTTTTCTATTGATTGGAATAGTTTCAGAAGGAATGGTACCAGTTCCTCCTTGTACCTCTGGTAGAATTCAGCTGTGAATCCATCTCGTCCTGAACTTTTTTTGGTTGGTAAGCTATTAATTATTTCCTCAATTTCAGAGCCTGTTATTGGTCTATTCAGAGATTCAACTTCTTCCTGGTTTAGTCTTGGGAGGGTGCATGTGTTGAGGAATTTATCCATTTCTTCTAGATTTTCTAGTTTATTCGCTTAGAAGTGTTTATAGTATTCTCTGATGGTAGTATGTATTTCTGTGGGATCAATGGTGATATCCCCTTTGTCATTTTTTATTGCGTCTATTTGATTCTTCTCTCTTTTCTTCTTTATTAGTCTTGCTAGCAGTCTATCAATTTTGTTGATCTTTTCAAAAAACCAGCTCCTGGATTCATTGATTTTTTGAAGGGTTTTTTATGTCTCTATCTCCTTCAGTTCTGCTTTGATCTTAGTTATTTCTTGTCTTCTGCTAGCTTTTGAATGTGCTTGCTCTTGCTTCTCTAGTTCTTTTAATTGTGATGTTAGGGTGTCAATTTTAGATCTTTCCTGCTTTCTCTTGTGGGCATTTAGTGCTATAAATTTCCATCTACACACTGCTTTGAATGTGTCCCAGAGATTCTGGTATGTTGTGTCTTTGTTCTCATTGGTTTCAAATAACATCTTTATTTCTGCCTTCAGTTCGTTAGTACCCAGTAGTCATTCAGGAGCAGGTTGTTCAGTTTCCATGTAGTTGAGCGGTTTTGAGTGAATTTCTTAATCCTGAGTTCTAGTTTGATTGCACTGTGGTCTGAGAGACAGTTTGTTATAATTTCTGTTCTTTTACATTTGCTGAGGAGTGTTTTACTTCCAGTTATGTGGTCAATTTTGGAATAGGTGTGGTGTGGTGCTGAAAAGAATGTATATTCTGTTGATTTGGGGTGGAGAGTTCTGTAGATGTCTATTAGGTCCGCTGGGTGCAGAGCTGAGTTCAAATCCTGGATATCCTTGTTAACTTTCTGTCTTGTTGATCTGTCTAATGTTGACAGTGGGGTTTTAAAGTCTCCCATTATTATTGTGTGGGGGTCTAAATCTCTTTGTAGGTCTCTAAGGACTTGCTTTATGAATCTGGGTGCTCCTGTATTGGGTGCATATATATTTAGGATAGTTAGCTCTTCTTGTTGAATTGATCCCTTTACCATTATGTAATGGCCTTCTTTGTTTATTTTGATCTTTGTTAGTTTAAAGTCTGTTTTATCAGAGACTAGGATTGCAACCCCTGCCTTCTTTGTTTTCCATTTGCTTGGTAGATCTTCCTCCATCCCTTTATTTTGAGCCTATGTGTGTCTCTCCATGTGAGATGGGTTTCCTGGATGCAGCACACTGATGGGTCTTGACTCTTTATCCAATTTGCCAGTCTTTGTCTTTTAATTGGGGCATTTAGCCTATTTACATTTAAGGTTAATATTGTTATGTATGAATTTGTTCCTGTCATTATGATGTTAGCTGGTTATTTTGCTCATTAGTTGATGGAGTTTCTTTCTAGCCTTGATGGTCTTTACAATTTGGCATGTTTTTGCAGTGGTTGGTACCGGTTGTTCCTTTCCATGTTTAGTGCTTCCTTCAGGAGCTCTTTTAGGGCAGGCTTGGTGGTGACAAAATCTCTCAGCATTTGCTTGTCTGTAAAGGATTTTATTTCTCCTTCACTTATGAAGCTTAGTTTGACTGGATATGAAATCCTGGGTTGCAAATTCTTTTCTTTAAGAATGTTGAGTATTGGCCTCCACCCTCTTCTGGCTTGTAGAGTTTCTGCCGAGAGATCTGCTGTTAGTCTGATGGGCTTCCCTTTGTGGGTAACCTGCCCTTTCTCTTTGGCTGTCCTTAACATTTTTTCCTCCATTTCAACTTTGGTGAATCTGACAATTATGTGTCTTGGAGTTGCTCTTATGGAGGAATATCTTTGTGGCATTCTCTGTATTTCCTGAATTTGAATGTTTGTCTGCCTTGCTAACTTGGGGAAGTTCTCCTGGATAATATCCTGCAGAGCGTTTTCCAACTTGGTACCATTCTCCCTGTCACTTTCAGGTATACCAATCAGACGTAGATTTGGTCTTTTCACATAGTCCCATATTTCTTGGAGGCATTGTTCATTTCTTTTTATTCTTTTTTCTCTAAACCTCTCTTCTTGTTTCATTTCATTCATTTGATCTTCCATCACTGATACTCTTTCTTCCAGTTGATCGAATCAGCTACTGAGGTTTGTGCATTCATCCTGTAGTTCTCATGCCATGGTTTTCTGCTCCATCAGGTCCTTTAAGGACTTCTCTGCATTGGTTATTCTAGTTAGCCATTTGTCTAATGTTTTTCAAGGTTTTTAACTTTTTTACCACGGATTTGAACTTCCTCCTTTAGCTTGGAGTAGTTTGATCATCTGAAGCCTTCTTCTCTCAATTCGTCAAAGTCATTCTCCATCCAGCTTTGTTCCATTGCTGATGAGGAGCTGCGTTCCTTTGGAGGAGGAGAGGTGCTCTGATTTTTAGAATTTCCAGTTTTTCTGCTCTGTTTTTTCCCCATCTTTGTGGTTTTATCTACCTTTTGTCTTTGATGATGGTGATGTACGGATGGGGTTTTGGTGTGGATGTCCTTTCTGTTTGTTAGTTTTCCTTCTAACAGTCAGGACCCTCAGCTGCAGGGCTGCTGGAGTTTGCTGGAGGTCCACTCCAGACCCTGTTTGCCTGGGCATCAGCAGCAGAGGCTGCAGAACAGTGGATATTGGTGGACCATAAATGTTGCTGCCTGATCGTTCTTGTGGAAGTTTTGTCTCAAAGGAGTACCCAGCCGTGTGAGGTGTCAGTCTGCCCCTACTGTGGGGTGCCTCCCAGTTAGGCTACGCAGGGGTCAGGGACCCACTTGAGGAGGCAGTCTGTCCGTTCTCACATCTCCATCTATGTGCTGGGTTAACCACTTCTCTCTTCAAAGCTGTCAGACAGGGACATTTAAGTCTGCAGAGATTTCTGCTGCCTTTTGTTTGGCTATGCCATGCGCCCAGAGGTGGAGTCTACAGAGGCAGGCAGGCTTCCTTGAGCTGCGATGTGCTCCACCCAGTTCAAGCTTCCAGGCTGCTTTGTTTATCTATTCAAGCCTTGGCAATGGCGGGCGCCCTTCCCCCAGTCTCGCTGCCACCTTACTGTTTGATCTCAGACTGCTGTGCTAGCAATGAGCAAGGCTCCGTGGGCTTAGGACCCTCAAGCCATGCTCAGGATATAATCTCCTGGTGCGCCCTTTGCTAAGACCGTTAGAAAAGCGCAGTATTAGGGTGGGAGTGACCCGATTTTCCAGGTGCCATCTGTCACCACTTTCTTTGACTAGGAAAGGGAATTCCCTGACCCCTTGCACTTCCTGGGTGAGGTGATGCCTCGTCCTGCTTCAGCTCATGCTCTGTGTGCTGCTCCCACTGTCCTGCACCCACTTTCTGCCACTCTCCAGTGAGATGAACCCAGTACCTCAGGTGGAAATGCAGAAATCACCTGTCTTCTGTGTCTCTCATGCTGGGGGCTGTAGACTGGAGCTGTTCTTATTTGGCCATCTTGGCTCTTCCCCCTCTCTGAATTGGTTTCAAATTTTTAGATAAACAGTAACTGAAAAGCCTCAAGAATAATAATAACCCAGCAGCAAGAAATAGGAATATTTCAATCAAGGGATTTGGAGGGCTTTCTGGCTATGGTTAAGTATGAGAAGAAGTAGAAAAAGGGATCAAAGAACTCAACAAAATATAAATGATGAACATGAAGATATAACGTGACATAGTTTCTTTTTAACTGTGCACAAAACCTCTCTCCCTTGTATCTCGGGACTACCTTTCACTTGTATCTTATAACTAGTGTGGTTTGGTGCTCAGTTCTCTTTCTCAGCACCACCTTGAGATCAGAGATGGCATAAATATGCCTTGAAGTAGTAAATATAGCTATAAACAGGAACATGATCGGTACTTGAAATTTTCTCTATTAACCTAAAGTCATCAGAATGAGAAAATAAGCAGATATAAATTCCCATTTCTGCTCTGTCTCAATCACGAAATCACAGACAATGCAGAAGATATGCAAGAGAAGACTCACATTATACACCACTGTTATCCAAGAGTATAGAGCTGGAAACAAATACAAAAATGCCAACAATGACAGTTGCCGCCAAATGCAAAGTGAACAGCTAGAACCACGTGGGAAAACTATTTATTTTATTTTGTTACATGCTCAAGGTTTGATTTCCATTTTCCCACTTTCAGATTGTCATTTTGCCTATGAAGTTTTTCATTAAACTTTCAGCTGACAGTCAAGTGATAGTCTTCAAACCTGGAGTTAGTTCAGTAATAAGAATCCTCGCTTGAGGCTCTATCAGCATTTCGGAGGCAGAATAGTGTCAAGGGAGAGGCCTGCCAGAGGGAATTTTTAGAGGTGGGAGCAGATTATAGATCAAGAACTCTCTCCTAGTACTTTCCCTCCACCCGAGCCCTTCCATTCAGTCTTAGTGCACTTATTTAAGCAGTCTTGCCCTCTTGGAATTCAGGCTGAGGTAAAACAGGCAAACATTGAAACTGACACCAGGAACAGTATCAACTGCCATGAGTTTGTTGAAATAACAAGTCAGTTTTAAGACCAAATACCTACATTTTTTAAAAGTTTACCAAATCTATTTATTGCACTAAACTTATAGGTTACTTACAATAACCCTCAGCGGACTGACTACATTGTTTTTCTTCCTTTGATTTTGTTTTTACTAAGTGTGGTAATGATATCATTTCATTTATATACATTATGTACTAAAATAAAACATTCCCTTAAAAAATTTTTTTGGAAACTTAAAAGCAGATAAAATGAAAATTTGCTTGGATTATTTTTCTTCACCAAATAATGCATTTAGGGCTAACATATTTAAGAAATGGAAATTTTGCTTTAAAAGGGTAGAGTAAGAAAAATCCAAGCAAGGTGTGAACTTGTTACTTAGGGGAAACTAGGTTAAGGCTTTAAAACTAAGGAACAAACAAAATAAATGTAATCATTTAGAAGACATTCTATTTGTTTTCTCTTTATTATCTTAATTAATGTTATGAAGACAGTGCCTCTAGGCAGAAGGTGCCACTGAAACAATCCAGTCTGCTCAAGGATTTAAAATCATTGTCAAATTTCTGCATTCCTGGGATGTAGCTAAATTTCTCAGAGAATCCATGAATACTCTCAGATGAGTTTCAATATATGAAGTGACTCTAAATTAATGAAAATTGAACGGGGGCTGGAGTTTCTCCTCAAAGCCTAATGTTTAGAATTTTAATCTACCATACTCAGTCAGCCCTAATTAGAGGACTTCAACATTATGCAGACATCTATCACCACGATATGACTCTGGGGAGGCATGTGTGTGTAATTAATCACGATGAATACCTGCTGTCCTCTTTTCCCTTGTGGAGATTAGAGGGGAGAGAGAGGGCTAGAGTCACCACGTTTGTGTAAACAACTCCGAATCCTATTCAATTATTTTACTTTCTTAGAAGAGCCTTGTTTTAAAAAGTCACTGATGTCCATTTGTTCATTCTTTTTAATATATATTTTCATGGGCAATTTTATCTACTCACCTGAAAGCAGCAGAGCTGCTTCATTGGGAGGAGGGGAAGAACTTTACTGTCTTTTGAAGACTGTGTTTTTCCCTCTCAAAGGACAAAGTTCCTCCATGTGAATCCCCAGTGCCTATCCATGAAACACCTGGCTTTTCTTTGGAGATTTCCACCCAAAGTACTGAGAGAGTCTGACCTTTCTTAACTCATAGATAATGACAAGGCAGCCAAACATGTGTTGTCTCATAATTGCTTTTACAGATCTATGCCATGAGGTATGATTAAAGACAAGGAGAAAGGTTATTAGAAGATAAAAGAAAGACAATGCCTTATTTATGGAAATCATTTAGAATTGTGTAGCACCTATGGTGTAAACCACAAATACAATGAGAAAGTAAGCATTAATTAACTTTAAATGTTGAAGAATATTTTTCTGCTGGGCTATCAACAATTTGAATGCAAGAGGCACCTTTTGCATATTAAATGCTGAGATTTTTACTCTGTAGGACAGTAGTGTGGAAAGGAATAGGAATTGTCCTAAAATAGCAAAGACTAATAGAATAAAGGGGGCTGTTCTCTTCAGTTACCCAAGGGAATTGTATGCTCTGAGTTATCCCAAATGTGTGTCTCATTTACAATTGCAACTTCAAAAATTTTTTCATCAAGCACATCAGCCTAGGCAGAAAGAACATAAGTCACTGGGCCCAAGTCTCAAAAACTACTGGAAGTGTCAGTGAACCATAAAAATGATCAGACTGAAGGAAATACTGGCCTGGGAACAAAATTAGCTTTCATGGTAATATTGTTTATTAGATAAAGCAATGTACCTTAAAGATATAATATTTAAGGTTTTATGCCTTTAGATCAAAGACAAGTCAAGGGGTTCTGATAGCTCTGAGGAGCAGCTGGAGAAAGTGTGTATCCAAGAACAGAAACAAAAAGACCTCTAATTAAAAAGCCCCACAGTGAATGTAGCCAGAGGAAATGTAAGTCAGAAATTGTTTAAAGTTGAAAGCGATGGTAGCAGAAACAGAAAACTGGGAACATGAGCTGTGCATTAGAATTTTGACTTAAATAAACAGAGAGAATTCAATGAGTCTTCCCATGCAAAGAAAGGCAAACACAAAATTTAGAAAATAATTTAAAATTCAGACAGAGATTAGGGCCGGTCTTATGCTCCAACCTATTTGAAGCAAGGTTAAATCCTGAATTTCTTACTTAGGGTATAGATATTACCAAGACTCTAGACATTGTAATTTTGGCAATTTAGGATCCAAGAGACAAATTTGAGAAGAAAAAAGGTAGTCCAGCTCATACAATCTTGAAAAATTTTATTTAATTCCTGGTTTTGACAATTATTAGGGAAGCAGGTGGTGACGCATTCAAAGTTTGCCTCAGACAGGACAATATTTCAGAAGGTTGTATCAATTTTTATAGATTTTAAATATTTTATTCTATTTTCTTTAATCAACTCCTCTTATTTCAGTCTTTCCACAACTCATAATACATAATGATCAGGAACAAATATGGTAAGAAAATTTGTATTTCAGGGAGACTTTATCTTCCTTTTTTTGGCTTATAATATTCCTGAAATTGCTCCAGATACTCAAGGGTGCTGATTCTCTTCCTACCATCAGAGATTTCATTATAGATTTTTTTTCCTAATAACGAATGATACAAGATCCTAGCTCCTAACCAAGTGAAAGAAGAAAATGCAATTTGATTTATGAAACATAGCAAAAGACCAAAAGAGAACTACTATGTTAAGAAAAAAAGAAACAAAACAAAAACCCCAAAATTGTTTATTAAAACTCAGTTAAATGTATTAAATTAGTCATCATGCCTTTTTGTCAAAGCTCCAAATGAAGGAGACCCATCTTTGCACAGTTAAAAACCTTAACCCAGATGAAAATTACATTTAGATTGATGGTAAAGCTACTTGTTAATATAGTCACCATTTGGACAAGGTTGTCCCTGATTTGCATGTTTCCAAATGATTTATTTTACAATAGGTTGTCTTTTTCCTTATCTGTCTTGCACTAGAGAACAGGCAAAAAGTAACATTTGCCTCATGTTAGTGCTCTAAGTGAGGATATGCTCCTTCAGAGCAGGTCAGTAAATTACACCAAGCAATGAGTACATTAGTTCTAGCACCCTGGGTTTATATCTCTTATAATAATTTGAATAGAATACTTTCAGTTTACATTAGCAAGAAAAGGTTGCAGATTATACCAAAAGTTTGCTTCTTAAAACATGATTAATCTGAATTCAGGTATATGTCCAGTATCTAGCAGAAGAGGGGATGATCAAATTTGTGCAAAACCATTAAAATGAAGATACGTGCCAAATTTTGTGATCTGTCTTTTAAAGCAATTTCTTATTTGAATTTCCAGAAAGGATTTAGCAGGACTTAATTCCAAAAAGTGTGCTTTATGGAAAAAAAAAGTAACAAAGAAACAAAGGAATTAAGTGATGATGAGAAATAATACGTCCTCAGAGTGGAAAAAACCTTAGATGAAAATCGTGTTATAAATGAAGTACCTGATAAAATATTATAGAATTATTTTTCCTTTGAAACAACAAAAGGCTAGAATCAACTCTCTTCTTTGTAGAAAATTAGTCCATTTATTATTTCTAACTAAAGGCAGCAAAAGAAAAAGAAAATGGAAATAGCAAGAATGATATCAGCAGTGCTAAGGTAGCATTTTGTGAAGTGAGGCAGAGGAAAGACAGTGCCTGACTGCCGGCCCCTTAAAAACAAAAGCATTAAAAAGGAGAATGAATTAGCATGGCTGAAAGCAATGTATTTATTTATTTTTTGTGGAGTACTGCTATTTTAGGTTACCTTTTCTTTTTTTTGTTTTTTGTTTTTTTGTTTTGAGATGGAGTCTAGCTCTGTCACCCAGGCTGGAGTGCAGTGGCATAATCTTGGCTTACTGCAAGCTCTGCCTCCCAGGTTCAAGTGATTCTCCTGCCTCAGCCTCCTGAGTAGCTGGGATTACAGGTGCACACCACTACACCCGCTAATTTTTGTATTTTTAGTAGAGACAGGGTTTCACCATGTTGGTCAGGCTGGTTGCGAACTCCTGACCTCGTGATCCGCCTGCCTTGGCCTCCCAAAGTGCTGGGATTACAGGCGCGAGCCACCACACCCAGCCTTAGGTTACCGTTTCATCCAACAGTGCTGATTCATCAGCTTGAAGAAATCATTAAATTCAATGCCAGGTATAGTGTCATGCTCTTTGTGGGAGCTCAGTAAACATTAATCAAGGGAGCTTATGAGAATTCACAAAGCAGAAAAATAGTATTACGTAAACAATTGTAAAACACAATAGAAACTGTAGTAGCTCTGGCATTTAAAATATGGACTAAAATATTTAATAAAATATTTGGCTGTCTTTCTTACTTCGACGACCTTGTTTCTAGGGCAGGTTGACTCCTTTGAGAAGTGGATAATTCCATCTTGAATTTCTAATAATTTTACCTTGTAAAGTTTCCTTAAGAAAAAAATAAATCAGAAGAAACTAAAGTATCAATAGTTGTCTATCTTATTTATTGTTAAATATGTTTAACACATTTCTTAATAATAAAAATGATATTAGTAACTCAGTACAAAAATTGCCATTATTGGATATAAAACTTTAACATTTCCACAGTTATACATTTCATTAATTTAGTAAATAAATAGTGGTGCTTACTATGAGCCAGGTTATCAAAAAAACAATGAATGCCACTCCTGTTAATTGTTAAAGTTATTGTTACTTACCTGGTGACAAAGTTTGCACACAAATGTACACAGTTAATATGGTAGTGAAGTAGGGAAGAGGGGTGGGGGAGGCACAGCTCCCATAGGAGAATGGAAAGAAACGAAGGTAACATTCAGACACGTGTTGGGTATTTTTCTACACTTCATTTCATTTACTCTTCAACCTTCCCATCACCCCTCCAAGGTTTTTTTCCTAATTGAAAAACCTCTGGCTTGAAATAACTTAACAGCTAAGAGAATTACGTAATGTAGCTAGTATTTGAAGTTATGTCTATTTTACTTCTGATTTTATATTTTTAACCATATTGCCTCAGGATCTAGGGGAAATACTCCTGCTATCATATTCCTATTGAGCAGTGCTATATGATTCCTAGCTATAAGACAGACTAATGACTCCAAGAACCCGTAACACCATTTTGAACTAATGGCTCACTTTGTTCTGTGATGCAATCATTACAAATCCTATTATTTGCCATTGTTCATTCTGGGGAATATTTATCATTTCTAGAACCAAGTTCCTGAGTTTATGAATAATTGCCTGCACTCTAACTTGCTTACTATCTTAGACATGCCCTAATCTGATTTTATCTGTCATCTTTCATCCCCTTAGTGAGCGCCCAGACTACAATGCAGTGCCCTTGGTAGTAACTCTGAATCAGATGATATATGGAATTAAAAATGCATGTATCATCCATCTTTTTCTTCTGTGCTCCTCCTGATGTTAACTAAAATTTCACTCTCTGTAAAGGTTAATGCTTTGCCTGCATCCCTAAAATCTAGGTAGTGGCAAGATATATACCACTTTCAAAAGCTTTATTTTAAATACTTCACTTTCCTACCACCATTTCTTATTGGTTCAATTGATGTGTTCTACTGTATCTATTTTCTTTATTCATCAGAACACTCTTGAGTGCACTTCCATCTTCATTCAATTTGGATTTATTTACCTATCATTAATTTTATTGACTCCATTGAAAACATTCACGATTCTTTTGCCCACTTAACCTCTGTCATCCTTGAACACAGGGTATTCCATCTCTGCATGTGCCATCAAGCTGTTGGTTGTAGGTGGGAGAAAATATCACAAGCATAATAATTAGTTTCAGTATTAATTCACAATTACAAACACAAATAAACAAAGCTCACTGCCAAAGAACTCTATAATTTTTTTCCCTTTTTCTTTTTCTTTTTTTTTTTTTTTTTTTTGAGATGGAGTCTCACTCTGTCACCCAGGCTGGAGTACAGTGGCGCGATCTCGGCTCACTGCAACCTCTCCCTCCTGGGTTCAAGCGAGTCTCGTGACTCAGCCACCTGAGTAGCTGGGACTACAGGCAGGAGCCACCACGCCCTGCTAATTTTTTGTATTTTTAGTAGAGATGGGGTGTCACTACATTGGTCAGGCTGGTCTCGAACTCCTGACCTCAAATAATCCACCCTCTTCTACTATATTTCCATTAGTGTATTTTTATCTTCCAAGTCCTTACTACCTCCTTTCTCTAGCACCCTTGACTCTTAGATAATGATTTCACTTCTTATTTCATTGAGAAAATATAATCTAACACAGAACAAAAACTATTTTATCAACCAATACGTCAATAATCCAATAAAATTTTTTATTCCTCATGTGTCTATTATCTTATCCTCTTAATCTTATCGAAGTCCTCTCTTGTCTTCGCTTCTGAATATTCATTTGACTTTACTCAAAATTTTACTCATTATTCATCACCTTCTTCTTCATCAAATTATCTGGATCCACTGGATTATAAGTATTAGCTGATCCAGTACCTCCTACCAAAATAATTATGACTCTATTTTCTAAAACCCAAAACAAAACAAAAATAAATTCTTCCTACTTGATGCTACAACTCCTCCTGTGAGGGACATTTTCTATTCTTCTTCATAGGAAAATCTTCAAAGCATCTTTTACAATTTAATTTGTATCTCCATTGTCTCACCTTCTATTTATTTTTCTACCAAAATTATGATATTTTGGCTACTACAGTTGCTCTGAATAATCAACTATCTTTGTGTATAACAAGGAGTCTGTGTCTTCTGCTAACATTCATAAAATGATGGTAGTCTAAATTTTTTTTTGTAAGTAGGTTAAAATCTCAGACCCTTCACAGCTCTTGACAGTTATCGGTATTGATGTAGTAGTCTACGGACTAAGCAATGCTTTTTGTTTCCCATATCTATCTCCAGTTAACTCTTGTCATATCATTATGACATTTTCTGCATTGTATAGACCAAATCATATTAAAAGGAAATTCCGTAGTACTGTGTAAATATCTACCGCTCTTTATCTTATGTTTATCTATTTATTCATTCATTATGAAGAAGTCTGTAATTGAATCAGACACATGGTGGACTTCTTATTTTAGGCCTTCAGATCAGCAAATAGAGTCTTACTTGCCCATAAATACATACATATTCCTTTAGGTATAACTTCTTATATAGATGAACTACATGCTGTGGTATACATAATTAATTGAATAAAAATATATATTGGAACTAATTGAATTTAAACAATAAAAAAACTGCTGTATGTATATACATTCAAATAAATATTTTCTGTTGTGGACTGTAAGTGCTACAGAGGAAGGTACATTGTAATGACAGAAGTGACCACCCTAGACATTTAAAATATATGATTGTCCTGAGAGTTAACTGGGAAATTTACATGCAATAAACTTAACCATATGTGGGAGTGAACAATTAGATCCTGCATGTGTAGGAGGACCCAGAACTCAAATCACAGTAATCTTAAAAGAGTTAAATTAGGGAAGCCAGATTTACACTTAAATCAAAATTTGATCAAACATATGTCATGCCAAGCTTAGAGACTGAGACTCATTTATCATTTGCAGCACACACAAAATATTTACCCAATGCTTACTGTGTCAAGCATTGTGTACAAAATAATGAGCAAAACAGGTAAGATCCTTGACTTTCTGGAGCTCACATTTCAACAGACACTAAGTAATCACTTAAATTGATTTACAATCACAATTTCAACAAGTGCTATGAAGACAATACTCCAGTGTTATAAAAGAGACGTAATTTAGTATCACATTAAGGAAGACCTCCATAGGACCTATTAGATGCATGAGGGTTGGACATAAGTGGAAAGCAAGCACAGCAGTGAGGATGGTTTTGGAGAAGGGACTTTTGGCTATATAGAACCCAGCATCTGGGTTCCTTTATTAAGGTTTCCCAAAGTGAAGGATAACACTTGTGGCTATGTAGCTAAAAGATACTTCTTAATATCCGGTAATTCCCTTTTGGATGATTGAAGTACTTGCCTTCAGTAAGGAAAAACAAATTCATATTTCCCGTTTGTTGTTTAGTTTATAAAATGTTATTTGGATTATAATTTGACTTTATAAGTTACTAAGCTTTAGGAAAAAAGCACTAACCCACATTCTTATTGCATTGCATTTTTATTATAAATTAGCATATTCACATTTAGGTTTTTTGAGTGGTCTGGATGAGATTAGTTAATGTGTGTTTCACTCTGAGGTATACAGATTTTTAAAATATGCCCTCCAGATGAGTCTATTATATTTGTCTTTACTAGATTCTTAACAGAGGTGAATTCATTAAGGTAAATTCTATCTTGTTCGGTGCAGGGACCAAGTTGAGTGGACAGAAAGATGTTTTCAGTTTGCACTCTCTTTTCTTAGATATGAAAAATGTATTTAAGAACTGATCTATAAACAGTAATAAAACATTGAGCTATTCATGCCTGTTCAGTGGTCAGAAGTAAGTAAAAAGGTAACTGAATCAAAGTTATATTAGATAATATAAGTCCCTGTTTGATATCCAATATTACTTGTTTACTCTCCCTAATGGAGATATTATGTATCTAGTTACAGCATTATGAAATGAATATAAATGAGAAAATAAGTAGAAAAATAGATCCTGTAGTTATTTTTAATGTTTACAAATGACAATTATCAAATATAATAGATTAATGGCATAGTAAGTGATATGAAAATAAAATTATTTTAGAAAATTATTAATGATAGTAAATATAAGGACAAACCAAACATAATTGTAATAAATAAGTACAAAGGTGAATGTATAGATAAGAATCCCCTTCAGCAAATGTTCTAGTGCCTTTGCCTGCTGACTCCTGTGAAGACATTTAGACTGAACTTTTCTTTGATGCTGTTAGATTAGTGTATGTGTGTATATGTGTGTTTGTGTTTTTTTAAGCTAGTATAACCTTTACCACATAGACTATATATTCCATATTACAAGTAAGTTAGCTACATATTAATATGTCCAGTCTTGCACTATTCATAGCACTGTATTCTCAAACTGGTGTCTCTCAATGACAAAAAACAATCACTAAAAATGGAAATTAGCTGGCTGGGTGTGGTGGCTCACGCTTGTAATCCCAGCACTTTTGTGAGCCCGAAGTGGGCGGATCATGAGGTCAAGAGATCGAGACCATCCTGGCCAACATGGTGAAACCCTGTCTCTACAAAAATACAAAAATTAGCTCAGCATGGTGGTGCGCGCCTGCAGTCCCGGATACTTGGGAGACTGAGGCAGGAGAATCACTTTAATTCGGGAGGTGGAAGTTACAGTGAGCTGATATCACACCATTGCACTCTAGCCTGAGCGACAGTGTGAGACTCTGTCTCAAAATAAAAAAAAAAAAAAAAAGGAAATTAGCTAAGCCACAAATTGGCAACCAATGAATTTATCTCAGATAAAATCCTTAAAATCCATAAAGCTCTATAGATGATGGATGTTGGAGGGCTTTTCTGACAAAGCCAAATGTGGTCGTGATGCAAGATATTTCCTTGACCCCTTCACAGGACTTGCAACAGGGGTGCCTCATTTACTCAACCCACCCCGTGCAAACCCTTGCGGGAGGGAGCACACAGGTGAGCGAGTGCGGGATCCGGCCAGCTGCTTTCGGGCACCAACAGGAGCAAACTCCCTGTGGGCCTCGTGGCAGCATCCAGGTGGGGGTGCGTGCAACTCGCAAAGCCCCAGAGGGCATGTTACAGTGCTCTTTTAGCTCTGCCGTCTGTGGACCGGTTAAGTGTTAATAGCTCAGGGGCCCTTTGCCTTGCTGCATAGCGTGGCTGCCTTCTGCCAGCGAGGGCAAAGAGCCAGTGTGACAGCCTTCTTTGGGTACCCGCACCCAGTACATCCGGAATTCTTGTCTGGTGCCCAAGAGAAATGAGGTCATGTGCACAAATTGAAGGATGATGAATGTAGAGAATTTTATTGAGTGATGAAAGCGGCTCTCAGTGGAGAGGAAAGGTGGAAAGGGAACGGGAAGGGAAGGTCACTCTCCCCTGAAGTCAAGATGCCTCTGCCTCTTTTCTGAAGTCAAGTTGCCTCTCCTCAGCTGCCGTCTCGGAAGTCAAAGTCACCTCTCTCCAATGCCCAGATGTTTCTTCTTTCTGTCAGCTGAATCTGGGGTCTTTATAGGCACAGGATGGGGGGGCAGGGTGGGCCATGGGTAGTTTAGGAAAAGGCAAATTTCAAGCAGGAATACAAGAATAGTTCTCACTTTGGGTCAAGGGTTTCAGGCTTTGCGGCTTGAAGGTGGGGTTTTGCCAGAGACCCACCTCTAGAATTTCTCTGTCTCCTGCCTGTATCATTATATCAGTAGTTATCCTTGCTTACTAGAATAAATATTGTTAATAAGGTTATTAACTGGGAAATTAAATCAAAGTTATTTAGCATTCATATAAACGCCCCCATAATAAGGAATGATTACTTAAGCTTAAATATTATTTTACTGTTAAAGATACAAAACCTTTGGCCGGGCGCGGTGGCTCACGCCTGTAATCCTAGCACTTTGGGAGGCCAAGGCTGGCAGATCACCTGAGGTCGGGAATTTGAAACCAGCCTGACCAACATGGAGAAACCCCGTCTCTACTAAAAATACAATATTAGCCGCATGCCTGTAATCCCAGCTACTCGGGAGGCTGAGGCAGGAGAATCGCTTGAACCTGGGAGGCAGAGGGTGCGGTGAGCCGAGATCATGACATTGCACTCCAGCCTGGGCAACAAGAGCAAGAAAAAAACTCCATCTCAAAAAGGAAAAAAAAGAAAAAAAGATACAAACTCTTTATCCATAATATTCTAAAATGATGTTAAACATTACATATAATTGTTGTACACAATTCGATGTGAACTTATAGAAGTTAGTCAGATATAAAAATATCCTATAAGAACTAGCTTAAATATACAAATAAAAATTCCTATAAACTATGTGAAAAAATGCTTCTCTTTGTGTTTACACATTTAATACACAGGATTAAAATGTTAAAAATTGATTATGTCTATCATACAATGTTTTTAGATAGCATGGCTATATAGGAAAATTATTGATTATCCTGGTGAATCAAAACCAACATCATTTCCTCAAATTTATAAGGATGGCTTTGTGCTTATTTTCCCCCAAGTTTATGATATCCAAGTTCACACATTCAGTACTTTTATGATGTAATTTCTTGGATGCATCTCCTATATTATAATTTGGATAGAGATTTTCCTTGTAATTACAGCAAAGTTTACACTGTACTCAAAACCATGTAAAAATTATCTCTGACATGAAACATGAAGCTGTTGAAATATTGGCATGACTAAGACTTTCACCCAGAGAAAACAAAGTCATAGAATATTTTCATTGAATTTTGAATCCTACCCCTGATAAAGGCAAACAATCATTTACTCCCTCTTATTAGTCACAGCTATTTTTGTTACAAATGACAACACAGCTCAATCTAACCTCAGCACAAAAATAACTTATTGACTCAAAGGATGGCACTGTCTTCAGGCATGGCTGGCTCCAGGAATTCAAAGAGCTGTAAGAAATCTTTATCTTTCTATCCGTATTTCAATTCGGATTCACTCTCAGATAGATGTGGTCCAATACAGCAGCAAATTTCCCAGGCAACTGTCAACTTACATGTTCCTTGGAGACTGACATGCAAGAAAAATAAAAGTATGTGTTTTGCCAAATAGCTTCAGTGCAAGACCCAGCCCAGATTCTTATTAACCCAGTTTGGATCATACACTGATTTATGGACTAATTACTTGTCTATGAATGGAGAACTCTGACTGGTCAGATATGTATGTGCACACTATTGCCAATGGGCCTTGGAAATGTGTTGAGTCACACCAGAACCAGTCAATGATCATAATAATGGTAAATACATCTCTGAAGAATAGGATACTGAGCAGACCAGAAATAAATACACCTGATCTTCCTGAGCCTGAATCTTCACATTAACTATTATAAGAAAATTTAGGTTACAGGATTTTATAAATTTATATTAAAACATATATTTAAATAAAACCTCAGAAGTTTCTTCTGCATTTAGTCATACCAGGTAAGGTAAATCATATTTCTCAAAATATTTAATTCATTTTAATTAATATTTTATATGCATGGGATGCCATGCATATAAAATATTACTGAAAGGCACTGAAAAGTGAGCTTCTGCAAATGTTTAAATTGAATAAAGGTCAACAATATTTACTAAGAATCCACTATGATAAAGATGTTAAGGGAATTTCAATAGGCATCCCAAATAACAGCAATAATTATATTTATGAATTGAGGAGTAATTCTAAATCAGTGTTAAAATAATCCACCCAAGATTAGGGGACATAATTGAGTTTGTGACTATTCAAATCTCCTGTTTGTTTCTTTTTTAGTCTCCTGCTATCCAGTGCTAGATTCTATATTCCTACTAATTTTGCTATATACTGATAGATACATTATCAAGTAGCTGAGAAAATGAGCTTGGAGATCAATGTGAATGGAGGCAAAATTAATCATTTCTATTAACTGTTCCCTTAAATTTCTCAACTTCTCTCGGTAGCAGTTTAGATCAAATACATCTAGAACCCATCATCAATCCGTTTAGCTGCCTTCTTGCCAATGATACCACTTCCTTTGCCTTTGTGTCCAAACTCTAAATCAACCCAACCCTCAGACTTTTCTGAATCTGACCTGAAGAGCAATTACAAAGAAAACCACACAACCATGCAGACAGATGTCACTCTATGTGTAGACTTCTATCTGTAGAAGGCCTTCAGCACTTACTGGATTTATTAGTTTACAGTTCCAGGGGTTAGAAGTCTGAAATGGGTTCACTGGGCTAAAATCAAGATGTCAGCAGAGCTGGGTTCTTTCTGGAGGCTTTAAAGGAGAAGATGTTTCCTTGCCTTTTCCAAATTCTAGAGGCTTCCTGGATTTCTGCACGTATGATTCCCATTATCAATCATATGACTCCAATCTCTGTTTCTCTGCTTCTGTCTTCACATCTCCTCTGATCCTGAGACTTCTCTTATAAAAACCATTGTGATTACATTGAGCCCACACAGATAATCCAAGATAACCTTCCTATCTCAAGACACTGAATTTTATCACATCTGCAAAGTCAAATCTTCTATGCAAGGTAACATATTGACAGTTTTGGGGATAAGAACATAGACATCTTTGGGAGACCATTGTTCAGTCTGTTACACCTTTCTATCAGCTTGTTGAAATGTTCATTGCTTTCCTATTCTCACTCCCTTAACCTTACTTGAAATCAACTCATTTTTTAAACTCTTTAGAACCAATCTTCTTGAGCTGCCTAGAGAAATGTATTTTTCCTCATCACCCTACATACACATACACAGATAGTACAGAAACCACTTCCACCAAGGCCACTGTGACTATTTTTAAATTACAAAAACCTCTTCAGTTCTTACACTTGACTCTTTAGTTGCATTTGCACTGTCGTTGACTCATTGCTTCTTAACACACATACATAGGCATCTACAACTTCTACTTTTCTGGTTTTCTACTTGTGTCTCTTGTTCTTTTACAGTTTACTTTCAGGATTTTTCTTCCTCTGCCTATTATTTTTATGTTACTTTTTCTCTGGTTCTGTTCTTAGTTTTATTATCTACTGGCTGCAAAAATCTCTCTAGGTTGGCTCAAAAACACTATCATTGCAAATTCTTTTAAAAAATACCAAAAATTTTGTAGTTTCCACACTTGGAATAGATCTCTTTTTAATTGCAGACTACATGTACAACTGATTACTATAATTTTTAATTAGATAGAGAAAGCACTCTGATCCTATTCTACCCCCTCTGTTTCTTATGCTTAAACAAAAATCTTCAATCTCATTCTTGAATTTTCCTCTATATCCTCACCATCCAATTTGTCATAATTCTTCTGTGTTCTTTATTTTAAATACATCCTGTAATGTTTTACTTTATTTTTATGGTCATGACCGTGGTTCATGAAAAGGTTTTCTATCATCTGAATTATTTTTATAGCCTTCAGGCAGGTTTCCCTGCTTCAAATGTGGCTTCCTTTCTAAGCTATGTTCTGTGATAAAGCCAGAGGGATTTTTCTAAAATGCCAGTTACCTCTTCCCATTCTCATGCTTAAAATCTTTCATAGTTTTCCATTGCTCCTGGATAGGACCAGCTTCATGGGCATGGGACATGTGTAGTTGCACAGGATCCTGCTCTGAGAATGCTCTGCTCTACCATCTTAAAATTCTTAATATTTTTTGAACATGAAGCCCCATGTTTTCATTTTGCACAGGGCCTCGCAAATTATAGAGCCAGCCCTTTTTTAATATTTGCCTATCTTAATTATAGAGCTGGCCCTGTCCTAACATTTAATTACTTGGCCTCTGTCCTTTGTCCCTTTAGCCACTCAAGTTGCTCTTTCTGTCCAAATGCACAGAGACATAAACACACACACAATCATGTACAACTCAACCATTTACACTCCATCTCCAATGCTTTATTGAGCTACTATTCAATCTGTAGATCTCTGTTTCAATATTAATTTCTGGAGGAAGCCTTTACACACACTATTTCATAGCCAGTCTGAAGCACAGGGCATCTCCGCTTCTGTCTTGTGGCGCTCATTTATCTATGGTAACTGGTAATCTGCTTTTCTGTATCTGCCATTGTATGCTAAGGTACATGCAACTGTTAACTATTTTACCCATAGCGCATTATATATTTATTGTTATTAAGGATATTTATAAATACTTAGTTTCTGAAGGGTTAACAAATAGTAATTTTCTTTCTTTTATTCAATAGAAGAGAACACGTAGATGTTAAGACCATCTACTTAATATGGATCTGTGGCAGCAAACATAATATAATTATTATATTTCTATTGATAAGCTTTGTACATCTGCCAAAATTCAGATACGCACTAGCATCTTGGGTTTTATTTGTGCAAATACTGCAAGAAAGGGAGTATTTTCACAGCTCAAATATTTTAAATTATATAGTTTATTATTGACTGCTCTCTTGGTTGACTTTTACAGGGATGGTCTTTTATAGTCATGCAAATATTATTATTATTCGGATAAAGTAAGCCTATTGTTAGCTAAAATCCATGATGAAGACCAAAATAAGTGAAAAATGAAAGGTCAGTTTTCCTGTCTTACTATGATTGTCAAAGCAACCTCTTATTTGTACCATGTAAATAAAAGACTAGAGAAAATGATATTAGCATGAAAGCATGCAGGCAGAGATATACTAAGGCCTTTGTGTAAACTAAATAACAGCATGGTACACAATGCTATAAAGGCACTAAAAAGTGAGCTTCTGCAAATGTCTACATTGAACAAAGGTGGGAAATTCTTCCCCATCACAAAATTTTGTCAGAATGCCTAGTCTCAGCATGTTCTTCAAGGTATTGTACAATGGGATAGAACTGATTTGGCTACAGATATGCCCAGTTCTCTGGACTTTATTATCCACATTCACCGAGTGACAACCTCATCATGATCATCATCATCATCCTTCTCATGAAACAATATTTACTAAGAATCCACTATGATAAAGATGTTAAGGGAATTGCAATAGGATAAAAATTAATACAGTCTTTAAATTTTATCAATTTACAATTTTTAAAAATTATGCTAAGTGAAATGAGCCAGACACAGAAAAATACTGCATGATCTCACTTACATACAGGATCTTTTAAAAAGTCAAGTATATTAAAACAGAGAGTAGAACAGTGGTTACCAGAGGCAGGGAGAGGGAGGAAATGAAAAGTAGGTCAAAGAATACAAATTTGTAGTTAGGTAGGATGACTAAATCTAGAGATCTAAGGCACAACATGAGAACTACAGTTAATAATATTGTATTGTATACTGAACAGTTGTTAAGATAATAGATTTGAGGTGCTCTTACCACAAGAAGGGAAAGATAACTATAGAGGTGATGGATGCATACATTTGACTGTAGTATTAGTTATCATTTCATTATGTATATGTATAATCTGAACATCATGTTATACATTCTCAATATATACTATAAAATATTTTTTTAAAAAAAATGAGCTATCAAGCCACAAAAAGATGTGGAGGATGCTTAAATACATACAACTAAGTGAAAGAAGCCAGTGTGATGAGACTGCACATTGTCTTAGTCCAACTACATGGCATCCTGGAAAAATTAAAACTAGAAAGACAGAGTAAAAGAGCAGTGCTTTCCAGGGATTTGTAGGGAGCAGAGGAGATGTATAGGAGATACATGGGGGATTTTTAGCCAGTGAATCTATTCAGTATAATATAATGGTGGATACATGATATTTAGTATTTGTCAAAACCCACAGATCTGTACAACACGAAGTGCTAATGTAAACTGAGAGCTTTAGTCAGTAATAATACACCAATATTTGTTCATCAATTATAGTAAATGTACCTGGTGCAAGGTATTAGTTACAGGGAGATCTATGAGGCAGAAGGAGAAAGGAGTATATAAGAACTCTGTACTATTTGCTGGAGTTTCTGTAAACATAATACTGCTATAAAAATAAAATCTATTAATTTAAAAAATATCCTAAATGGTATTCAAGGAGAGCTAAGGACCCTATTTAATACAGCATGCAAATACGTACTTTGCTTTCTTAAGACTTTTCTCATTTATATTTCTGCACAGTGAATTTGCCATATGTTCATCTAGCTGGATTAATGTAAGAACATGTCTCATAAAGTGAGCAGAAATATTGTTAGATAAAAGCTTACAGATACTATGAGCCATAGTGAAACTATGAAAAATAATAAAACATAAAACTGATTGCAAAATAATGCAGCTAGAAGGCCAATAAAATTATGCTATCACAAGACTGGTACCAAGGAAGAAAGACTGTGTGCTGGGAACAGATATAGCACCAGCACACAAGACAGATGCTCTTCATAGCACTTTTATATAAACTTATTCGGGTACAGCTGGGAGGGGCATTGCCAGTCACATCCAGATAGTGCTCATTAGAGAAGCTGTGGCAAATGATAACAGAAACTCAGTTTTCCCTCCCAAGAACTATCTGCTAAAGAGGAGTTGTCATTCAGCCTTTGGGAATGTTTCCCCATGTGCAGATGTTTCTATTCTCTGGGTGCATAATCAGATTGGTCATTAGCACTTCCAGTCTTTTCTGTTTGGGCAGAGAAGAGAGTGTTTCCCGCTTACGAGAGAATCTAAGTGTTTGCTATGCCATAGCCAAAAATAAAATGGGATTTACTTCCAGGATCTCATTTAGGCTTTATACTATCTATTGTGAAAAGGTACGTTCCTCCTCAACATTATGACAAGTTTTTCAATTTGTCTGAATATATACATGCATTAAAAAATAGAAGCCTAATTCACCAGGAAATAGCCCTTTTCTCACCCTGTAGTCACTTTTACCATGAATTTTCAACGCTGTTTTACCCTTGACTATAAGGCTCACTATGTTGCTGAATGTTTTTCTTCAATTTTTTTTAAAGAAAAGGAAAAATCATTTCAAAGGCCAATTGATTATTTTTTCAAGCATGTTGTGGTTTTCAAGTTAGAGATGGATTGGTTAATTAAAATTTGAGGGGTAGATTTCCTCTTCTCAAGTGCAGGGATAACATGTTACACTTATTAGGAATAAGTAGCATCAAAATCGTTAGATATGGGAAAGGGACTCAGGATATACAGAATCTAAAATCTACATAACCAGGGAATATCCTCATAAACTTGACACAGTTTTTACTCGTTTGAGGACAATTGGGACGGTCATGAATGCCTGGCCCTTTTCCCACTGGACCACACTGTAAAATGGCACTTCTGTACTCCCTTTTATGTATGTCCAGGTGACTATCTTTGGTTGAAGAAATGTGGTCAAAGGTGATGTGTTACCTTTTGAGTGGAGTCTGAAGAACCAGGGCGTGGTTTCTTATACCTACTTCCTTATCAACTGTTGTGGTAATAATGAAAGAAGGAGAAGGGGCTTCTGCCAATCCTAAGGGTCTAAAATTAGTGACCTCCTGCCAAATGACCTCAAACATATGATGTGGGTGAAAAAAATTGTCTTTTAGCCACTGAGATTTGGGAAATATTCATTACTGCATTGTAACATAAGTATTCTGACTTACATGAAGTAAGATCAAAACTGAGTGTAAAAGGACAAACAGGAGTTAGAGGAACGAAAGGCGAGGAGTATTCTAGAAAAAGGGGATATCACAAGCAAAGATACAGGAAGATTTAAAAGCCTATGACTGGGATAGAAAGCATGCACAATTAATGACTCGGATTTGGTAAAATCAGCACAGAAATCTGCTCAAGGAGTACATTTTTAGCCATGTACTAGTCTGTTTTTACACTGCTGTAAAGAACTACCCAAGACTGGGTAATTTATAAACAAAAGAGGTTTAATTGACTCACAGTTCCACATGGCTGGGGAAGCCTCAGGAAACTTAGTCATGGCAGAAGGCAAATTTTCACAGGATGGGATGAGAGAAGAAACGAGCAAGAGAGGAACTACCAAACACGTATAAAACCACAGATCTCGTAAAAACTCACTCACTGTCACAAAAACAGTATGAGGGGAACTGCCCTCACAATCCAATCACCTCCCACCAGGTCTCTCCCTCA
Source organism: Gorilla gorilla gorilla (assembly GCF_029281585.2). Taxonomy (NCBI): domain Eukaryota; kingdom Metazoa; phylum Chordata; class Mammalia; order Primates; family Hominidae; genus Gorilla; species Gorilla gorilla. The sequence continues at coordinate 65,324,196 of NC_073239.2, forward strand.
ATGCTTGGGAATTATAATTCAAGATGACATTTGGGTGGGGACACAAATCCTAACCATATTAAGACACATATTAAATACAAGAAACGGGATTGCTGGAGATTTTGAGGGAATAAAGGATGAGGGAATGTTAAGTACATATTTTAAGAAATCAACTTCTCCTTTTCCTAGAGGATATATTCCTTGGAAGCCTTCTCTCTGCTGTCTTCCCTATTTCTTCCCATAGTCTGTGGCCACTGCAATCTGTAAGGACTTCTCAAAGCAAGCTTTTGACCTCTTAGAAAACCTGCAGATTTTGGTTTTGTTGTCTTTTATAGCTCACGTGTATTTTACAAAGTGGACAGGAAGATTAAACCAGATATAAACTTACAGATGCTACAAGCTTTAGTGACATGAATGGTCTTTTCCCAATTGCAAAATAATACAAATAAGGTTAAAATGCTTTTTACGTATTATATGTGAATAGTATATAGTCTATAGGTAAGTTTTCACAAATTTGAATGTATGGACACATATTTCATCTAATGAAATTTTAGAGTTGTCACCAAAACATTATCTGACAGATTCTTTATGACTGATTTTTATCTATAGCCTATATATTTTCCCCAATAATTCTATAGTATCTCAGTAGTGATTAACTTATGCCTTTAATTGAATCCTGGTCATTAAAAAAGTGCTGATTACTTTAAAATTCACTAAAGTTCTTTGATACTAATCCTCTTCCTGAATAACTTTTATTGATTTATTAGCATTACTCCTATCCAATTATTTTTCATTAGATTTTAAAAAATAATAATTTTCTTGTAATAAAAACTGAATTCAAATAAAATGTGCAAATTAGTTTCCTTACCAATCTTTAAAATAACAGTCAAATTCCATTGACTGGTTTTTCTATAGTGTAGAAATAAATAGACTATAAATAATCAGGCTTGCTGAGTATAAATCTAAACTTGTCAGACTTAGCTAGTTAGAAACTGTTTTTTTGTATTTCCGTTAGTCATGAAAGATGCAGAATTGCTTCTATGTCACTTTTAAGTAGCTGAACATTTCTATGTATGCGTATTCCCTGGGGATATTGAAAATAGAAATTTCAAAAAAAAGTACCAGATTGTCTAGGAGCATAAACACAAGGGGTAGAATTTTACCTTTAGCTATGTTAATGCAAATGTGGTCACAGTCATGAATATATTATTTTTATTCTTTGGAATCTGAGATTGCCTATATCAGAAATGGAATTTTAGCTCATTTATCCTGTGGATATAACACATTACATATGTACTAGTGAGAACATCTTTTTTTGATTCACTTTTTTTTTTCAGGTATTACGAAATGTAACTGGTAGCTCATTCTCTTATAAAGTCTGAGAACTCGCTCCTACTATAAAATGGTTATATCAACAAAAGACTATCACTGCAGTGTAAGCCATAGCAGTGCTTGAAGCTACTGGCCCTGGCAGGCTCCTTCTCCAGGGTTATCAGATCAAACAAATTGAATCGATCAGCGAGCTCTGTGAACCACTGGCCACTTCCATGAGACAAACCTATTCCCCAGGAAATTGTTAAGTTGTTTTTCAGTCTTGATCAAATTGAAGAGTTATGTTAGTATTGTATAGAAAACGTTCAAACTTGCCAGACCTTAATCAGGACCCTTTTCAGATGGCCATATTTTCCGTAGATGTGTATATATGAATGTATATGTGTGTAAATGTCAGGTGGGAGTTTGCAGTACTTAAATATCATGTACTATATAGCATTATTATATTTCCTTACTCGTATCCACTCAAAAGGTAGAAACAATAGACAACTAACCATGATATCAGGCAAGAAAATGTAATGTCTTTAGGTTTCCCTTTAAAATGGAGGCACACCAAGAGAATTTGAAACTGTCTTTATTAATGTTTAGCTCATATTCACATTGCTGATGTGCATATCAAAAGTATTATTTTTCCTGTCATTTATTTTACTTGTTTGCATTGACTCCGTAGCATAATTGCAGATGGGCCTGCTGGAATGGTGAAATGGACCATATATAAATGAAAATGATACTTAAGTGTTTTAAAATTTGTCTCTTAAAGTTAAAACTTGTATCTTTTAATCTAAAAGCGATTATAGGAATCATGATTATCAAAGCTCTGGGTTCAAATACATAAAGATAGCAAACATTTACTGAGTAGTTACATGGGCCAGGCACAATCCACGTGCCTTACTTGAACTATCTCATTTAGTCTTCTCAACAGTCCTGTGAGGTATTCACTGCTACTATCTGTCATTTGCACATGAGAAAAGTAAGTCTTGGAGAAGTTAAGTCATTACTTTTAACTTTGTAACTTGTATTTCTAAACAGATGCTAAAACAATGGAACACTTTCATCAATGTGAGAGTTTCTTGAATTGCAAGAACAGGTGTATGTAATTACCAGTTTTAAATTCAAATTAAGGCTTTATTCTCCCTTTAACACTCACCACACATAAAATTAAACATGGGACATCACAATGTTGTTACTGGTGCATCTCTGGCTGTAACATTCATGAGATGAATATATTGCCATGACCAAAAGGAAAAAGGGTAGTGCTGTGGACAGATACAGAAAGAGGACTAACCGCATTCTGAAGGTTTATCACATGACTGTACTTGCAACATCGGATAACTGAGTGTTTAAGAATTTGAGCTAATAGGTCACTCGATTTATTTACATAACATACTTTTATTCTTTTCAGGTATAAATTAGTCCAATCATATTAAATATCATGTGCCACGTGTAGAGTTGGGTAATGATCTCCATCAAATAATGACTGCAGAGGGTACACTTCACCCCAAGTGCCTTCTGTTCCAGCTGTTTCTACTCATCTTAATTTTCTTAATTGGGTTACAATTAGACTCTGAATGAGATGTTAACAGGGGAATTGGAGCTTTTCAACAAAAGGGTTTACTTCTTTTATTGTTTTGTGGTTCTTAAATTTCAGAGGCCTGTTTCTTGCTACCTGTTAATTAAAAAAAAATACAAAGTGTTTAAGACAAGCTTATGGCATACAAAGAATAACCTATTTACATCTCCACAGATCTAGCACTTCGGCTGCAAGAAAAGCACCATGTGGGAAAAATTCTTCAATTTTTTTTAAGGCTTGATAAAATGTTTATTCAAAATCCATTGTAATATCTCACATTTGTTTCTGGCCTTTTCTCCAGTTCTGACTTCACTGAGAAATTTGAAAGCTGTCAACTGTCTGAGGCTAGAATTAGAATGAGTAAAAGTGAAGTATCTGTCCTGGAACTAAGTCTTTGCTATTCAAAGCATAACCCTTGGATCAGCAACATCTCATCACCTGGGAGCTTGTTAGAAATGCAGACTCTCAGGCTCTGTTTCAACCTTATTCAATCAGAATCTGTACTTTAATAACATCCCCCAGGTAATTTTTATACATATTAAAGTTTGAGATGTCCAGAAAAATCTAATCGTAGCAACAAAACAAAGGCAATTCCAAATTCAAAAAAATCATTTTTAAATTCTGTGTCTCATCATGCATTCTGATTATGTATTAGTAAAAACATGAAATCCCACCTGGGCTTAATGCTAACTAAAATTTTAAATATTATCACTACTTTACATTTTTTAAAAAGAATAAACATTTTAAAAAGCATTATGTAAGAAAAGCATGGAGTCAGATTTGAGTTGGGAAGTGTTATTATGCTGGTTCTTTAGGCTGTTGTTCTCTAAGGAAACTAGACAACTCAATTTTCTTATCCTCTTTGGGTGAGTGGTGCTGTAGGTTTGAAGACTAATATAAGGCTCTAGAGTAAGTAGAAAGTATTTTATTCCATACCTAATTTTTCCACTATGTTTTGTTATTCATTTTAATAATTATACCCCTCTTATGTACTATGTAAGTTTATTTTACCCAATAAGGTATACTTTACTATTAAAAAAATTTTAATCAATAACATATGATATGGTTCAGGTCTGTGTACATGACCAAATCAAGTCAAATGGTAATTCTCTGTGTTGGAGGGCAAGCCTAGTGGAAGACGATTGGATTATAGGGGCAGCCTTCTCCCTTGCAGTTCTCATGACAGTGAGTGAGTTCTTACAAGATCTGGTTGTTTGAAAGTGTGTAGCACTTCCCCCTTCACGCTCTCTCTCTCTCCTGCCAGCCATGTGAATATGTACTTGCTTGCCCTTCACCTTCCACCATGATTATGTTTCCTGAGGTCTTCCCAGAAGCAGAAACCTGTATAGCTTTCAGAACTGTGAGCTGATTAAACCTCTTTTCTTTATAAATTACCCAGTCTCAGGTATGTCTTTATAGTAGTGTGAGAATGAACTCATACATAAAATTCGTACCAAAAAATGGGACATTGCTATAAAGATACCTGAAAATGTGGAAGTAGCTTCGGAAATGTGGAACAGGTAGAAGTTGAAACAGCTTGGAGGGATCAAAAGAAGACAGGTTAGGGTATCTGGTAGAAGAAATTTCTAAGCAGCAAAGGATTCAAGATATGATCTGGCTGTTTCTAAAAGCATATGTTTACATTTGTAAGCAAAGAGATGAACTAAAACTGGAAATTATATTTAAAAGGGAAGCAGAGCATAACGGTTTGGAAAATTTGCAGCCTAGCCATGTGGTAGAAAAGAAAAACCAATTTTCTGGGTAGGAATTCAAGCCAGCTGCAGAAATTTGAATAAGAGAAGCCAAATATTAATAGCCAAAACAATGGGGAAAATGCCTGGAAGGCATTTTTTCAGAGACCTTCACAGCAGTCACTCCCATCATAGGCTCAGAGGACCAGGAGGGAAGAAGAATGGTTTCATGGGCCAGGCCCAGGGTCCTACTGCCTTGTGCAATCTCAGGTCACTGCTCCCTGTGTCCCAGCTGCTCCAGCTCTAGCTCCAGCTGTGGCTAAAAGGGCCCCGAATACATCTCAGGCCACTGCTTCAGAGGGTACAAGTCACAAACTTTGGAAGCTTTCACGTGATGTTAAGCCTGCAGGTACACAGAGGGCAAGAGGTGAGGCTTAGGAACCTCTGCCTATATTTCAGAGGATGTATGGAAACACCTGGCTGTCCAGGCAGACGTCTGCTGGGGGCAGTGCAGAGGAGAAATGTGGGGTTGGAGCCCCCACACAGAGTCCCCACTGGGGCACTGACTAGAGTGGAGCTGTGAGAAGGGGGCCACCATCTTCCAGACCCCAGAATGGTAGATCCACCAACAGCATGCATCATCCACTTGGAAAAGCCACAGGCACTCAATACCAGCTTGGGAAAGCAACCAAGGGGGCTGGATGTTGCAGAGTCACAGGGGTAGAGATGCCCAAGTCCTTGGGAGGCCATCCCTTGCATCAGTGTGGCCTGGATGTGAGACATGGAGTCAAAGAAGATTATTTTGGAGCTTTAAGATTTGTGAATGCCCTGCTGGGTTTTGGACTTGCATGGGGTCTGTAGCCCCTTTGTTTTGCTGATTTTTCCCTCTTGGAACAGGTATTATTACCCAATGCCTGTACCCCGATTGTATCTTAGAAATAACTGACTTGCCTTTGATTTTACAAGCTCAGAGGCAGAAGGCACTTGCCTTGTCTCAGATGAGATTTTGGACTATGAAATTTTGAGTTAATTCTGGAATGAGTTAAGACTTTGGGGGACTAATGGAAGGCATGATTGTGTTTTCAGATGTGAGAAGGCCATGTGATTTGTGAGAAGTCAGGGGCAGAATGATATGGTTTGGGTCTGTGTCCCCACTCAAATATCTTGTTGAATTGTAATTCTCAACGTTGGAGGAGGGTCCTGGTGGGAGGTGATTGGATTATGGGGGCTGAATTCCCGCTTGCTGTTCTTATGATTGATAGTGAGTGAGTTCTCATGAGTTCTGGTTGTTTGAAAGTGTGTAGCACTTCCCCCCTTCACTCTCTCTCCTGTGGGCCATGTGAAGATGTGCTACCTTCCCCTTCACCTTCCACTGTGATTGTAAGTTTCCTGAGGCCTTCCCAGAAGCAGAAGCCTGTACAGCCCAAGGAATAGTGAGCCGATTAAACCTCTTTTCTTTATAAATTACCCAGTCTCGGGTATGTTTTTATAGCAGTGTGAGAACAGAATAATACAACATATTGTCAAAAATCTTGTTCCAAAGTAACAGACTCTTGAGGAACATTGTGTAGATATTCGGGTATCATCTGTTGCCAACCACTGTTGTCAAAATTACTTAGCTGGGATTTTTGCTGCTGTCTTAGGAGAAACAGGACACACTTGCTAAGCATCCGCACCTGTTAATAGCCACTTTGTTATCTCTCTTCACCTGTCTCTTTGCAGTCATGAGATTTGAAAACGTTATCTATAAATTGTATCTGTACTCCAATTATTAGACTAACAAGTTCCTGGCTGAGGAGGGGTTTTATAAGTACTGTACCTGGTTTGATAGCCAGGAATGATACTATTTGGAGCAAGTCATTGTACAATTAGCCCAGGTTTAATGATCACATCTGCTGTAAATTACCATGAACTTCATTTTATCCACATTGTAATCAACATTCAGAAAGGCTGTCCCTGTCCTTTCTTTTCTCCTACTTCACAGTCAACACTGAGTACCACCTCTTTAAAGGGCTCATGGATGCAGGATCTGGGCTTTTTTCTGCTTCCATAATTGCAATAGTACCTGCCTGTTCATCCTGACATGTGGCTGTATCCTGTGATAACAAAGGGATTGCCATCTTTTTTATTTGGCTCACCCATAATACATGTGGATTAAGGCATTAAATACTGGCTCCATCTAGTGGTAGCCAACTGCATTCTTTCTTGTTTTTACGTAGGCTCTTTGGGATTTTCTGTGTTCCTGATCAAACCAATCTCTTTCTGTGTACTCATAAGACATTTTTCCATTGGATCTCTGTTGCTTACTGTACTGTTTACTTCCTGAGCACCATTTTTTGGGGGAGTGGGGATCTCCCTTGTGTTTGCAGCTTATTCTATCAGAGAACGTGGCAGCCTTCCTGGTCTTTGCTCCTTTGCTAGATCTATTCTTTTATAGATTACAGCAAATTGGACACCTAGCAATTTGAAGTCTTTTTCTAGAATGCCCTCTCCCTGATAGTCCTTCTACTTCTCACTGTGTGCCCTGTTTGTATGCTGACAGGAAAACTACCTTCCTAGATGGAGTATTTCTACTCACTGATGGATGGATCTTTTGTATACTAAGAACTATATTGCCATAGTTGCTTTTTGGTCCTAGCATTAGTCCACAGTACAGTCTTTATATCATTTTTTGTTAACGGAAAGCAAGAAATCCTAGATAACACAGGTACACAAATGTCTTCATTGCTACTATGATGTGTTACTACTACCTTAAAATAATTTTGGAAAACATGGCAAAAAACATAAGATTTATCATATCCAGGTGGTAAGTATATAGATGTTTGTCATACTCTCTTTACTTTTCTGAAGGTTTGATTTAGCAAAAATAGTTTTTAAATATAATTGTTTTGTTCTAATAATTTTATGAATTAAAGAAGGGAAATATGCAAAATGTTTCATATGATTTGGCTCTGTGTCCCCATCCAAATTTCACCTTGAATTGTAATAATCTCCGTACGTCATGGGAGGTGATTGAATCATGGGATTGAGTTTTTCCTGTGCTGTTCTCATGATAGTGAATAAGTATCATGAGATCTGATGGTTTTATAAAGAGGAGTTACTCTGCACATGACCTCTTGCCTGCTGCCATGTAAGACATGACTTTGCTCCTAATCTGCCTTCCGTCATGATTGTGAGGCCTCCCCAGCCATGCTGAATTGTGAGTCAATTAAACCTTATAAATTACCCAGTCTCAAATATGTCTTTATTAGCAGTGTGAAAACAGACTAATACACCTCTGTGAACAACTCTGTCAAGCTTTTATAACTTGTTATTGCTGACATAGGCTGAGCAAAAATGCCAGGAAAATTTGAGATTTGTGCCAAGCAAAGCTGTCCTTGTGGTTTTGTCTGTTTGAATGCACTTCTCTCCCAAACTCCACAAATCTTGGTTACTTACTGACTTTAGAGGTCAAATATAACCTTCTCAGTGATGCCTTTCCTGCCCAATAACTAATAATCATCCCCTCTCCAATTATCCCTACCTTCTTCTGAATTTCACCTTTTGCACAAAAATTATCACCATTTTCATTTATGTATTCATTTTTAAATTGAATGTCTCCTAACACTAAAGTTCCATGAAAGCACTGTATATCTGGTACCTAGAATACTGTCTAACACATAGTTAGCACTAAATACATTACATTAAGTTAATATCAGATAATATGCCATTTCTCCCTTAGGATGTCCTGGTATATGAGAGTTGGGGATAATATTTATTGACAATCCCATTAGTACCTTGAATATTCTATTTCTTGATATCTTTCTCCTCTGATACTCTGCCACTTCTTGATATCTATATTCAGACAGATGAACCTGTGGATGGAACAAATTACGCAGAATGTCTATTAAGACTTACTACCAACAGGAATAGAAATTGTGAATTACCATAGTGAGGCAGAATAGTCTAACTCTAGATATAATATACATAATGTCAATAGAGGGGATTTTATTCTTAGAGTTCTTGAATTCTTATAGCTATTCTATTGCGAGTTAGCTGAAATAAATTAGGATTCTTTCTTCAAGTTCTACTCAACACTCAGGAAAAGGGTAAAAAAAAGTGATCTTCTTTATTTTCCTCAGCGATAAGAATTAATAACAGAAACTGGAAAGGAAAAGAACTGGTAAGCACTCAGAAAAGTTTCAAAGGCGGTATTAAACTGAACTTCAGATTCCAGCTTGAGAGGGCATAAACCAGAGAAGGAGGAAAAGCATTGTGATAAATATCTCATTTACAATTCTGCATTTCTGATTCCTTTTGTTTTTTTACTTGAATGCATATTTTCAGCAGGGATTTTAGGAAGATTTCATCTAAATGAGTGCTCAGGAAGCCCTCTCTGCTCTCCACTGATGTGCCTTCAATTAAAAGTGATACTTCACACCAGTTATTCCAACTGCTGCTAAAATGTCAAAATGAGAAGCATGTTGGATTGTACCATGACCCAGAGCAAATGTAAATAACCACAGCACTGCAATACCATCGTGTAGTAATATACCTTTCTTAAAATAAGGAGGATGTTTTAATTCAACCAACAAGCAAAAGTGGGAAAGTGAATTACAACTTTTACATTATCAGCTACATTTTCCCCAGTCTTAGAGTAAAAACATATTTTTTCTTTTCCGTTTCTGTGCAAGGAAAGCTGTGGATTCATAAAACCTGCCAAAGTAAGTGCATTGCTTTTTCTCTGACGCAGAGATCAAGAACAAATAAGGCCTCCAGTTTTCAAAGGCAAGGAACAAATGACTTTATGCTGGATGTACATGGTGTTATTTGGAATAAGCAATGGAAAATGAAGTGAGACCAGGGACACAGTCTGGAAAGGCATTTTCTCTTCTTGGCTTAAATAATTGCTATAGAGACTGTTTACTATTGGTAAATACATTTTTTCTTTGATACTGTTTTTGTCTGTAGCTTGTCTTTTTTTCTTTTCAATAAGATTAAGAATCTAAGTAAGCTAAGAGCTGTAATATGTACAGATTCCGCCCCACAGGATTCATCTATTTATTAAGTGTCTATGTACACACTATACTCTCTTAGACTGTAAGCGCCACACAGCCAAAGTTGAATGCACTTGTAAACTGAGATTGCCACAATTGTTTTAACCCCTATAAAAAATCCTCACATTTTTACAGTAACTCATAATCTATGATTACTAAATCACTCCTGGATTTATGATATTACCCCATTTTGACATGAATACACTTAGGGGAGTTCCAAAAGGCAAAACTTTTATTGGGCATTTACAAATTTATTGTAAATTAAATGATTCTTCTTCTCCTCCTCCTCCTCTTCTGTGACTGCCTGACATTGCTTCACTAAAACTTTAATAATTTAACTTTAAAATAAATATCACTTACTTAAAAGCAGGCAAATAGTTTATAGATATTTTATAATCATGGCTATTAAAATATTTTAAAATAATTATTTATTTTAGTTTATTTTCTATGGTGTCCAAAGGACTTATTTTTATCAATCCCTACCATTTTCCATAAAAGCATAATTAACCTTCAAGGATGCATGTTAGCACCTGAAAGCCTCAATAATATTTGTAAAAATGAATGCAAATTTTCTATTTAGGATTATATTAAATAAAAAAGAACATTCTGACTTCCCTGCCAATTATCAAAAGTTACTTCAGTAAAAAAGAAATGCATATGTATGATTTATTGTACTATAAATACACACAACATGCACATGTACTGACACATACATTATGTTTTTAATGTTATGCTTTCAAATTGGGACAGCCAAGGAACAAAAGGAAGGACACCAATGAAGACTATTTGCTTTTTTGAACTCCTCTGTGTTTTAAAAATTACAATTGTTAATCTCCTTTTAAAAATCTATATTATATACTGACATTAAATCTGATTTATCATTTTATTTAGTAGACAGACATCCCTAGCTTCCAGGCTTCATGGCACAGAAGAGGTTTCAACATGTTTTTTTCCGGTTTCCACTTTTGTCTTGTCCCATCTCAATTTTCTGATCCCTTATTGAGACTGCTTGAACAGAAATACTCGTATTTTTTTTCTTGTGAAACAACATTGTCATATCCTATTTTCTGAGATAATACTGCTATATTTTCAAAGTTATATTCAACCTATGATTCCCTTATCTCTCCAACTTCACTATGTTTGAGGAGAGTTAAATCTTCTTTTGCCTTTAAAATTAACCTCCAAGAAAATTCAGGCACAGGAAATTCAGCAATGACAACTCAGTTTCTGTTAATAAATAACTAGTTTTTACTCGTTCTATAAATGAACATCTTAGTTTTAGTGTAGTTAGATTTAACAGTCTAAATAAAAGAATGTTTTTTCTATTTCTTACCTTCATTAGATCATATTTTTTATTAGGCCTGGATGCTGAATACTAAATCCATTCAATAAGGACAAGATTGATTTATCATATTCATTTGAAGGTGGTGATATCTAATGAGTATACAAGAAGATGTTTTGCCTTTACAATAAATTGAGGAAATTTCATTATACTCAGTATAATCTTTAGGTACTCAAAGCAAACTTGCTGGCACTGGTGGGAAAGATCAGATGTTAGAAACCATAACTTGAGGACCAAAAGACAACAGTATCCTTATTACCTAATCAGAAGATAAGAAAGGCAGTCTTTCAAGTAGGTGCCAAGCCCATGAGATTTTATCATGAAAAACAAACAAAGCAAAGCAACAATCTAGTATTTTTCATTTTTAACCATACATAAACTAAAAGGGTGTATGTCATAGCACAAATATCTAAGGTCTGTAATACTCTGACAAAAGAAGAATGGTATAAATTTTAATGGATTATTCAATATTTTGTTGAATTCTAGCTCTATGTGGATTTGATGACTTTCAAACTCTTTATAGCTCCTCAAATTGCTGAGTCTATCAACGTATAACCTTTCACTGTTTGACATAGTTGTGACAACAAAACATCCCCCCATCATGCACAATATAAACAGCCTTCAAGAAACTTGATGAAGCTAGGAATGTTTTATCTAGTTTCATTTTAGAAATAGAGGGAAAAATATCTGAGATTTTGCAGATATTTCTCTTTTTTTCTGTTTAAAAGTAATTTCATTTTTAAAATAAAAACTGTCATTAGCTAACTTTTTACATCTCAAAGATTTTGTGTGGCTTTGAGCAGTGTAAAATATGTTCTCTTTCCTTGAGGTTGTCTGATATAGGTGAATTTGTGGTGGTATAAATATATTAAAGAGAACCAATGTTTCTCTCTTTAAAAATTGCTAACATCAACACTTTCCCATAAGGAGAGAACAAATAAAAGAGAAAGTTTATCTTTATGGTACATGCAAATTATTCTCTTTACACAAATAATGGCACACCAAGAGAGAGTGAGGGCTACATACTTTGAAATGATGAGATCTCATGAGAACTCACTACCGTGAGGAGAGTACCAAGAAGGATGGTGCCAAATCATTCATGAGGGATCCATCCCCATGATCCAACCACCTCCCACCAGGTCCCACCTCCAACAACTGGGTGTATTTGTCTGTTCTCACGCTGCTACTAAAGACATACTCAAGACTGGGAAATTACTACTACTTGTCATAGTAGCCTTATGTAACAAAAAAATATAATTCAAAAACAGTTGATAACAATAATTGGTAAATCTGAAGTGACTGATGCATGCATATATATGTGTATATATATGTATATATGTAGAAATAGAAAAACTCAGCGTATATTTGAAAGGTAAGAAAATGCCTTCAAGAGGAACTAATTTATCACTATTCTCAGTTTTTAAATTGATACATCATAATTGTATATATTTATGGGATATACGTGATATTTTGATATATAAATACAATGTGCTATGATTAAGTCAGGGTAATTGGGATATCCATCAATTAAAGCATTATTCCTGTGTGGTGAGAACATTCCAATTCTTCTCTTTTAGCTATCTTGAAATATACAATAAATTATTGATAACTATAGACACCATACTGTGCTGTCAAACACTAGAGTGTATTTCTTCTAACTGTATTCTTTTTAACCCATTAACTAACCTCTCTTCATCTCTTCGTCTCCCCTCCCCCTACCTTTCCCAGCCTCTGGTAACCACCTTTCTACTCTATCTCCTTGAGGTCAACTTTTTTAGCTCTTACATATGAAAGAGTACATGTGACATTTTTGTTTCTGTGCCTGGCTTATCTCATTTCACAGAATGTTCTCTAGGCTCTTCCATGTTGCTGAAGATGATAGGATTTCATTCTTTTTTATGGCTGGATAATATTGTCTGTATATTTACTAATTTTTCTTTATCAATGGATCCATTGATGGACACTTAGGTTTAAACTATATTGTGGTGTAAATAGTGCTGCAATAAACATGGGAGTGTAGATATCTTTTCAATATACTGATTTTCTTTCTTTAGATATATACCCAGGAGTTGGATTGCTGGATCATATGATAGTTCTACTTTTAGTTTTTTGAGTAACATCCATACTATTCTCCATAGTGGCTGTACTAATTCGCATGCAAAGTAGGACAGTTCTCCTTTTCCCATATCCCCTCCAACATATATTATTGCTCGTCTTTTAGATAAAAGCCATCTTAACTACAGTGAGATGATATCTCATATGGTCATGTTTTAATTTGCATTGCTCGAATGATGGATGAGGTTTAGCTTTTTTTTTCCCCACATACCCATTGGCCATTTGTGTATCTTGTTTTAAGTAATGTCTAATCAGATCTTTTGTCCAGTTTTTAGTCAATTTTTCCCTATTGAGTTGTTTGTGCTCTTTACATATTGTGGTTATTAATCCCTTGCCAGATGAGTAGTTTGCAAATATTTTCTCCCATTTTGTGAGTTGTCTCTTCACTTTGTTGATTGTTTCCTTTGCTGTGCAGTAGCTTTTTAGCTTAATGTGATTCTACTTGTCAACTTTTATTTTGGTTGCCTGTGCTTTTGAGGTCTTACCCAAAATATCTTTGTCCAGACCAATGTCCTGAAGCATTTCCCTAATAATGTTTTCTTCTAATAGCTACAGAGTTTCAGGTCTTACATGTAAGTCTTTTCATTTTTATTTGCTTTTTCCAATATGGTGATATAAGGATCTAGCTTCTTTCTTATACATGTGATATCTGGTTTTTCCAGCACCATTTACTGCAGAGACTGTCCTTTCCCAAATATATATTCTTGAAACCTTTGTTGAAATGAGTAGGCTGTAAATATGTGGATTTATTTCTGGGTTCTCTATTGTATTCATTCATTCTTACACTACTAGAAAGAACTGCATGAGACTGGGCAATTTATGAAAGAAAGAGGTTTAATTAACTCACAGTTTTGCATGGCTGAGGAGGCCTGAGGAAACATAGAATCATAGTGTAAGGGGACTCAAACATGTCCTTCCTCACATGGTGGCAGGAAGGGGAAGTGCTGAATAAAGGGGAAAAGATTGTTATAGAACCATCAGATCTTGTGAGAACTCACTATCATAAGAACAGCATAAAGGTAACTGCCCCCATAATTCAATTACCTCCCACCAGATCCCTCCCACAACCCATGGGGATTATAGAAACTATAATTTAAGATGAGATTTTGGTGGGGATACAGCCAAACTATATCATTATTCCCCTGGCCCCTCTCATATCTCATGTCCTCACATTTCAAAACACAATCATGCCTTCCCAACAGTCCCTCAATATCTTAACTCATTCCAGCATTAACTCAAAAGTCTAATTCCAAAGTCTCGTCTGAGACAAGGCAAGTCCCTTTCACCTTTAAGCCTGTAAAAATCAAAATAAAGTTAGCTACTTCCTAGAAACAATATAGGTACAGGCACTGGGTAAATACACTCATTCCAAATGGGAGAAATTGGCTAAATTAAACGGTCTATGGGCCTCATGCAAGTCCGAAATCCAATAGGGCATTCATAAACCTTAAAGTTCCAAAATGATCTCCTTTGACTCCATGTCTCACATCCAGGACATGCTGATGCAAGAGGTGGGTTCTCATGGCCTTGGGCAGTTCTTGCCATGTGGCTTTGCAGGGTACAGCTCCACTCCTGTCTGTTTTCATGGGCCAGTGTTGAATGTCTGAAGCTTTGCCAAGCACATGGTGCAAGCTGTTGGTGGATCTATTATTTGAGAGTCTGGAGGATGGTGTCCCTCTTCTCACAGCTTCAGCAGGGAGTGCCCCAGTAGGGACTCATGTGTGAGGGCTCTGACCCCACATTTCCTTTCCACACTGCCCAAGCAAGAGGTTCTCCATGAGGATCTTCCCCTGCAGCAAACTTCTGCCTGGACAATCAGGTGTTCCTATACAACCTGTGAAATCTAGGTGGAGGTTCCCAAACCTCAGTTCTTGACTTCTGTGCACCCACAGGCCCAACATCATGTGTAAGCCACCAAGGCTTGGGGCTTGCACTCTCTGAAGCAACGGCCTGAGCTGTGTGTTTGCCCCTCTTAGCTGTGGCTGGAGCTGAAGCAGCTGGGATGCAGGGTACCACATCCCAAGACTCCATAGAGAAGGGGGACTCTAGGCCTGGCTCACAAAACCATATTTCCCTCCTAGGCCATCAGGCCTGTGATGAGAGAAGCTGCTGCAAGGTTCTCTGACATGCCCTGGAGACATTTTCCTCTTTGTCTTAGTGATTAGTTCAGCTCCTTGTTACTTATGCAAGTTTATACAGCTAGCTTGAATTTCTCTCCAGAAAATGGGTTTTTCTTTTCATGCCCAGGCTGCAAATTTTCCAAACTTTTATGCTCTGCTTCCTCTTGTATGCTTTGCTGCTCAGGAATTTCTTCTGCCAGATACCCTAAATCATCTCTCTCAAGTTCAAAGTTCCACAGATCTCTAGGGAAAAGGTGAAATGCCACCAGTTTCTTTGTATAGCAAGAGTGACCTTACTCCATTTTTCAACAAGTTCCTCATCTCCATCTGATATCACTTCAGCCTGGACCTCATTGTCCATATCACTATCAGCATTTTGGTCAAAACAATTCAACAAGTCTCTGAGAAGTTCCAAACTTTCCCACACCTTCCTGTTTTCTGAGACCTCTGAGTCTCTAGAAAGTTCCAAACGTTTCCACATTTTCCTGTCTTTTTCTGAGCCCTCTAAACAGTTCTCTGCCTGTTACGCAGTTGCAAAGTTGCTTCCACATTTTTGGGTATCTTTACAGCAGATCCCCACTCCCAGTACCAATTTACTGTATTATTCTGTTCTCATGCTGTTACAGAGAACTGCCTAAGACTGTGTAATTTATAAAGAAAGGAGGTTTAATTAACTCACAGTTCTATATGACTGGGGAGGCCTCAGGAAACTTACAATCACGGAGTAAGGGGAAGGAGACACATTCTTTTTCACATGACACCAGGAGAGAGAAGTGCTGAGAAAGGGGGAACAACCACTTATAAAACCATCAGATTGGCCAGGCATGGTGGTTCATGCTTGTAATCCCAGTACTTTGGGAGGCTGAGAAGGGTGGATCACCTGAGCTCAGGAGTTCGAGACCAGCCTGGCCAACATGGTGAAACCCTGTCTCTACTAAAAATACAAAAATTAGCTGGTCGTGTTGGTGGGCACCTCCAATCCCAGCTACTCAGGAGGCTGAGGCAGAAGAATTTCTTGAACCCAGGATGCGATGTTGCAGTGAGCCAACATCATGCCACTGCACTCCAGCCTGGGAAACAAGAGAGAAAATTAGTCTCAAAAAATAAAAATAAATCATGAGATCTTGTGAGGACTCACTTACTATCATGAGAACAGCATGAGGGTAACCACTCCCATGATTCAATTACCTCCCACCAGGTCTCTCCCACAAAATGTGTGAAATATGGGAACTACAACTCAAGATGAGATTTGGGTGGGACACAGCCAAACCATATCATCTATTTTGTTCCACTGGTCTATGTATCTGTGTTTATGCCAGTACCATGCTTTTTTGGTTGGTATAACTTTGTAGTACATTTTGAAGCCAGGTAGTTACCTCAGCTTTGTTCTTCTCACTGAGGATTGGGGTCTTTTGTGGTTCTATACCAATTTTAGGATTGTGTTTTCCATTTCTGTGGAAAATGTAACTGATATTTTATAAAGATTGCATTAAATCTGTAGATTGCTTTAGGTAGCATAGATATGTTAACAATATTGATTCTTCCAAACAATAAACATGGACTACCATTTGATTTTTTGGTGTCCTCTTTAATTTCTTTTTATCAGTGTTTTATAATTTTTAATGAAGAGAAATCTGCTGTTAGTCTATGGCGATTCTCCTATATGTGACATGTTGCTTTTCTCTTGATCTTTTTAGAATTCGTTCTCTTAGATTTTTACCATTTGATAAAAATGTGCCTCAGAGAGAAACTTTTTGAGAAAAATCTACTATGGAATTTTTGAACTTCTTATATTGAACATCTATATCTCTTCTAAGAGTTGGGAAGCTTTTAGTTGTTTTATTAAATAGGTTTTCTGTACCTTTTTCTTTCTCTTCTTCCGGAAATACAATTAGGTGCTGGCTTGATGATGTCACATATATCATGTAGGCTTTCTTCATTCTTTTTTGTTTTTGTCTGAGTTCTTTCAGAATACTTGTCTAAGCTCAGAAATTCTTTCCTCTGATTGATCTAATTTATTATTGAAGCTCTTGATTATGTTTATTGTATTTTATTCAATGAATCCTTCAGTTTCAAGATTATTTAAATCTTGAATATCAACTCTATCTTTTTGTTATCTATCTCTTTGTTAAATTTTCATTCAGATAATTTTTTTTCTGATTTCATTGCTTAATGGTTTTTTTTATTATTATACTTTAAGTTTTAGGGTACATGTGCACAATGTGGAGGTTTGTTACATATTATACATGTGCCATGTTGGTGTGCTGCACCCATTAACTTGTCATTTAGCATTAGGTATATCTCCTAATGCTATCCCTCCCCCCACCCCACAAAAGGCCCCGGAGTGTGATGTTCCCTTTCCTGTGTCCATTTGTTCTCATTGTTCAATTCCCACCTATGAGTGAGAACATGCAGTGTTTGGTTTTTTTGTACTTGTGATAGTTTGCTGAGAATGATGGTTTCCAGCTTCATCCATGTCCCTACAAAGGACATGAACTCTTCATTTTTTATGGCTGCATAGTATTCCATGGTGTATATGTGCCACATTTTCTTTTTTTTATTAATTAATTAATTAATTTATTTATTATTTATTTTTTATTGATCATTCTTGGGTGTTTCTCGCAGAGGGGGATTTGGCAGGGTTACAGGACAATAGTGGAGGGAAGGTCAGCAGATAAACAAGTGAACAAAGTTCTCTGGTTTTCCTAGGCAGAGGACCCTGCAGCCTCCCGCAGTGTTTGTGTCCCTGGGTACTTGAGATTAGGGAGTGGTGATGACTCTTAATGAGCATGCTGCCTTCAAGCATCTGTTTAACAAAGCACATCTTGCACCGCCCTTAATCCATTCAACCCTGAGTGGATACAGCACATGTTTAAGAGAGCACAGGGTTGGGGGTAGGGTCACAGATCAACAGGATCCCAAGGCAGAAGAATTTTTTCTTAGTACAGAACAAAATGAAAAGTCTCCCATGTCTACCTCTTTCTACACAGACACGGCAACCATCCGATTTCTCAATCTTTTCCCCACTTTTCCCCCCTTTCCATTCCACAAAACCACCATTGTCATCATGGCCCGTTCTCAATGAGCTGTTGGGTACACCTCCCAGACGGGGTGGTGGCCGGGCAGAGGGGCTCCTCACTTCCCAGTAGGGGCGGCCGGGCAGAGGCGCCCCTCACCTCCGGGATGGTGTGGCTGGCCAGGTGGGGGGCTGAACCCCCACCTCCCTCCCGGGGCGGCTGGCCGGCGGGGGGCTGACCCCCCCACCTCCCTCCCGGACGGGGCGGCTGGCCAGGCGGGGGGCTGACCCCCCACCTCCCTCCCGGACGGGGCGGCTGGCCGGGCTGAGGGGCTCCTCACTTCCCAGTAGGGGCGGCTGGGCAGAGGCGCCCCTCACCTCCCCGACAGGGCGGCTGGCCGGGCGGGGGGCTGACCCCCCCACCTCCCTTCCGGACGGAGCGGCTGGCCGGGCAGAGGGGCTCCTCACTTCCCAGTAGGGGCGGCTGGGCAGAGGCGCCCCTCACCTCCCGGACGGGGTGGCTGGCCAGGCGGGGGGCTAACCCCCCACCTCCCTCCCGGACGGGGCGGCTGGCCGGGTGGGGGGCTGACCCCCCCACCTCCCTCCCAGACGGGGCGGCTGGCCGGGCGGGGGGCTGACCCCCCCACCTCCCTCCCGGACGGGGCGGCTGGCCGGGCGGGGGGGCTCCTCACTTCCCAGTAGGGGCGGCTGGGCAGAGGTGCCCCTCACCTCCCGGACAGGGCGGCTGGCCAGGTGGGGGGCTGACCCCCCACCTCCCTCCCGGATGGGGCGGCTGGCCGGGCGGGGGGTTGACCCCCCCACCTCCCTTCCGGACAGAGCGGCTGGCCGGGCAGAGGGGCTCCTCACTTCCCAGCAGGGGCGGCCGGGCAGAGGCGCCCCTCACCTCTGGGACCGGGTGGCCGGCCAGGCGGGGGGCTAACTCCCCCACCTCCCTCCCAGACGGGGCGGCTGGCCGGGCGGGGGGCTGACCCCCCCACCTCCCTCCCAGATGGGGCGGCTGGCCGGGCGGGGGGCTGACCCCCCCACCTCCCTCCCGGACGGGGCGGCTGGCCGGGCAGGGGGCTGACCCCCCCACCTCCCTCCCAGACGAGGTGGCTGCCGGGCGGAGACGCTCATCACTTCCCAGACGGGGTGGCTGCTGGGCGGAGGGGCTCCTCACTTCTCGGGCGGGGCGGCTGCCGGGCTCCTCACTTCTCAGATGGGGCGGTTGCCAGGCAGACGGTCTCCTCACTTCTCAGACGGGGCGGCTGGGCAGAGACGCTCCTCACATCCCGGACGGGGCGGCAGAGCAGAGGTGATCCCCACATCTCAGACGATGGGCGGCCGGGCAGAGACGCTCCTCACTTCCCAGATGTGATGGCGGCCGGGAAGAGGCGCTCCTTGTTTCCTAGATGGGATGGCGGCCGGGCAGAGACGCTCCTCACTTTCCAGACTGGGCAGCCAGGCAGAGGGGCTCCTCACATCCCGGACAATGGGCGGCCAGGCGGAGACGCTCCTCACTTCCCAGACAGGGTGGCAGCCGGGCAGAGGCTGCAATCTCGGCACTTTGGGAGGCCAAGGCAGGCGGCTGGGAGGTGGTTGTAGCGGGCGGAGATCACGCCACTGCACTCCAGCCTGGGCACCATTGAGCACCGAGTGAACGAGACTCCGTCTGCAATCCCGGCACCTCGGGAGGCCGAGGCTGGCCGATCACTCACGGTTAGGAGCTGGAGACCAGCCCGGCCAACACAGCGAAACCCCGTCTCCACCAAAAAAATACGAAAACCAGTCAGGCGTGGCGGCGCGCGCCTGCAATCGCAGGCACTCGGCAGGCTGAGGCAGGAGAATCAGGCAGGGAGGTTGTAGTGAGCTGAGATGGCAGCAGTACCATCCAGCTTTGGTTCGGCATCAGAGGGAGACTGTGGAAAGAGCAGGAGAGGGAGACCGTGGGGAGAGGGAGAGGGAGAGCGCCACATTTTCTTAATCCAGTCTATTGTTGTTGGACATTTGGGTTGGTTCCAAGTCTTTGCTATTGTGAATAGTGCCACAATAAACATACGTATCCATGCGTCTTCATAGCAGCATGATTTATAATCCTTTGGGTATATACTCAGTAACGGGATGGCTGGGTCAAATGGTATTTCTAGTTCTAGATCCCTGAGGAGTCGCCACACTGACTTCCACAAAGTTGAACTAGTTTACAGTCCCACCAACAGTGTAAAAGTGTTTCTATTTCTCCACATGCTCTCCAGCACCTGTTGTTTCCTGACTTTTTAATGATCGCCATTCTAACTGGTATGAGATGGTATCTCACTGTGGTTTTGATTTGTGTGTCTCTGATGGCCAGTGATGCTGAGCATTTTTTCATGTGTTTTTTGGCTGCATCAATGTTTTCTTTTGAGAAGTGTCTGTTCATATCCTTTGCCCACATTTTGATGAGGTTTTCTTTCTTGTAAATTTGTTTGAGTTCATTGTAGATTCTGGATATTAGCCCTTTGTCAGATGAGTAGGTTGCAAAAATTTTCTCCCATTTGGTAGGTTGCCTGTTCACTCTGATGGTAGTTTCTTTTGCTGTGCAGGAGCTCTTTAGTTTAATTAGGTCCCATTTGTCAATTTTGGCTTTTGTTGCCATTGCTTTTGGTGTTTTAGACATGAAGTCCTTGCCCATGCATATGTCCTGAATGGTATTGCCTAGGTTTTCTTCTAGGTTTTTTATGGTTTTAGGTCTAACATATAAGTCTTTAATCCATCTTGAATTAACTTTTGTATAAGGTGTAAGGAAGGGGTCCAGTTTCAGCTTTCTACATATGGCTAGCCAGTTTTCCAAGCACCACTTATTAAATAGGGAATCCTTTCCACATTTCTTGTTTTTGTCAGGTTTCTCAAAGATCAGATGGTTACAGATATGCGGCATTATTTCTAAGGGCTCTGTTCTGTTCCATTGATCTATGTCTCTGTTTTGGTACCAGTACTATGCTGTTTTGGTTACTGTAGCCTTGTAGTATAGTTTGAAGTCAGGTAGCATGATGCCTCCAGCTTTGTTCTTTTGGCTTAGGATTGAATTGGTGATGCGGGCTCTTTTTTGGTTCCATATGAACTTTAAAGTAGTTTTTTCCAATTCTGTGAAGAAAGTCATTGGTAGCTTGAGGGGGATGACATTGAATCTATACATTACCTTGGGCAGTATGGCCATTTTCACAATATTTATTCTTCCTACCCATGAGCATGGAATGTTCTTCCATTTGTTTGTATCATCTTTTATTTCATTGAGCAGTGGTTTGTAGTTCTCCTTGAAGAGGTCCTTCACATCCCTTGTAAGTTGGATTCCTAGGTATTCTATTCTCTTTGAAGCTATTGTGAATGGGAGTTCACTCATGATTTGGTTCTCTGTTTGTCTTTTATTGGTGTATAAGAATGCTTGTGATTTTTGTCCATTGATTTTGTATCCTGAGACTTTGCTGAAGTTGCTTATCAGCTTAAGGAGATTTTGGGCTGAGATGATGGGGTTTTCTAGATATACAATCATGTCATCTGCAAACAGGGACAATTTGACTTCCTCTTTTCCTAATTGAATACCCTTTATTTCCTTCTCCTGCCTAATTGCCCTGGCCAGAACTTCCAACACTATGTTGAACAGGAGTGGTGAGAGAGGGCGTCCCTGTCTTGTGCCAGTTTTCAAAGGGAATGCTTCCAGATTTTGCCCATTCAGTATGATATTGGCTGTGGGTTTGTCATAGATAGCTCTTATTATTTTGAAATATGTCCCATCAATACCTAATTTCTTGAGAGTTTTTAGCATGAAGGGGTTGTTGAATTTTGTCAAAGGCCTTTTTTGCATCTATTGAGATAATCATGTGGTTTTTGTCTTTGGTTCTGTATATATGCTGGATTACATTTATTGATTTGTATATGTTGAACCAGGCTTGCATCCCAAGGATGAAGCCCACTTGATCATGTTGGATAAGCTTTTTGATGTGCTGCTGGATTCAGTTTGCCAGTATTTTATTGAGGATTTTTGCATCAATGTTCATCAAGGATATTGGTCTAAAATTCTCTTTTTTGGTTGTGTCTCTGCCAGACTTTGGTGTCAGGATGACTCTGGCCTCATAAAATGAGTTAGGGAGGATTCCCTGTTTTTCTATTGATTGGAATAGTTTCAGAAGGAAAGGTACCAGTTCCTCCTTCTACCTCTGGTAGAATTCGGCTGTGAATCCATCTGGTCCTGGACTTTTTTTGGTTGGTAAGCTATTAATTATTGCCTCAATTTCAGAGCCTGTTATTGGTCTATTCAGAGATTCAACTTCTTCCTGCTTTAGTCTTGGGAGGGTGTATGTGTCGAGGAATTTATTCATTTCTTCTAGATTTTCTAGTTTATTTGCCTAGAGGTGTTTGTAGTATTCTCTGACGGTAGTTTGTATTTCTGTGGGATCAGTGGTGATATCCCCTTTATCATTTTTTATTGCATCTATTTGATCCTTCTTTCTTTTCTTCTTTTTTTTATTATTATACTTTAAGTTTTAGGGTACATGTGCACAATGTGCAGGTTAGTTATATATCTATACATGTGCCATGCTGGTGCACTGCACCCAGTAACTCGTCATCTCGCATTAGGTATATCTCTCAATGCCCTCCCTCCCCCTCCCCCAACACCCCACAACAGTCCCCAGACATGTTCCCCTTCCTGTGTCCATCTGTTCTCATTGTTCAATTCCCACCTATGAGTGAGAATATGCGGTGTTTGGTTTTTTGTTCTTGCGATAGTTTACTGAGAATGATGATTTCCAATTTCATCCATGTCCCTACAAAGGACATGAACTCATCATTTTTAATGGCTGCATAGTATTCCATGGTGTATATGTGCCACATTTTCTTAATCCAGTCTATCATTGTTGGGCATTTGGGTTGGTTCCAAGTCTTTGCTATTGTGAATAATGCCGCAATAAACATACGTGTGCATGTGTCTTTATAGCAGCATGATTTATAGTCCTTTGGGTAGATACCCAGTAATGGGATTGCTGGGTCAAATGGTATTTCTAGTTCTAGATCCCTGAGGAATCGCCACACTGACTTCCACAATGGTTGAACTAGTTTACAGTCCCACCAATAGTGTAAAAGTGTTCCTATTTCTCCACCTCCTCTCCAGCACCTGTTGTTTCCTGACTTTTTAATGATTGCCATTCTAACTGGTGTGAGATGTTATCTCACTGTGGTTTTGATTTGCATTTCTCTGATGGCCAGTGATGGTGAGTATTTTTTCATGTGTTTTTTGGCTGCATAAATGTCTTCTTTTGAGAAGTGTCTGTTCATGTCCTTTGCCCACTTTTTGATGGGGTTGTTTGTTTTTTTCTTGTAAATTTGTTTGAGTTCATTGTAGACTCTGGATATTAGCCCTTTGTCAGATGAGTAGGTTGCGAAAACTTTCTGCCATTTGGTAGGTTGCCTGTTCACTCTGATGGTAGTTTCTTTTGCTGTGCAGGAGCTCTTTAGTTTAACTAGATCCCATTAGTCAATTTTGGCTTTTGTTGCCTTGCTTTTGGTGTTTTATACATGAAGTCCTTGCCCATGCCTATGTCCTGAATGGTAATGCCTAGGTTTTCTTCTAGGGTTTTTATGGTTTTAGGTCTAAGATTTGAAATTGTGGCAATAATCAATAGCTTACCAACCAAAAAGAGTCCAGGACCAGATGGATTCACAGCCGAATTCTTCCAGAGGTACAAAGAGGAACTGGTACCATTCCTTCTGAAACTATTCCAATCAATAGAAAAAGAGGAAATCCTCCCTAACTCATTTTATGAGGCCAGCATCATCCTGATACAAAAGCCGGGCACAGACACAACCCAAAAGGAGAATTTTAGACCAATATCCTTGATGAACATTGATGCAAAAATCCTCAATAAAATACTGGCAAACCAAATCCAGCAGCACATCAAAAAGCTTATCCACCATGATCAAGTGGGCTTCATCCCTGGGATGCAAGGCTGGTTCAATATATGCAAATCAATAAATGTAATCCAGCATATAAACAGAACCAAAGACAAAAACAACATGATTATCTCAATAGATACAGAAAAGTCCTTTGACAAAATTCAACAACCCTTCATGCTAAAAACTCTCAAGAAATTAGGTATTGATGGGACGTATTTCAAAATAATAAGAGCTATCTATGACAAACCCACAGCCAATATCATACTGAATGGGCAAAAACTGGAAGCATTCCCTTTGAAAACTGGCACAAGACAGGGACGCCCTCTCTCACCGCTCCTGTTCAACATAGTGTTGGAAGTTCTGGCCAGGGCAATCAGGCAGGAGAAGGAAATAAAGGGTATTCAATTAGGAAAAGAGGAAGTCAAATTGTCCCTGTTTGCAGATGACATGATTGTACATCTAGAAAACCCCATCATCTCAGCCCAAAATCTCCTTAAGCTGATAAGCAACTTCAGCAAAGTCTCAGGATACATAATCAATGGACAAAAATCACAAGCATTCTTATACACCAATAACAGACAAACTGAGAGCCAAATCATGAGTGAACTCCCATTCACAATTGCTTCAAAGAGAATAAAATACCTAGGAATCCAACTTACAAGGGATGTGAAGGACCTCTTCAAGGAGAACTACAAACCACTGCTCAAGGAAATAAAAGAGGATACAAACAAATGGAAGATCATTTCATGCTCATGGGTAGGAAGAATAAATATTGTGAAAATGGCCATACTGCCCAAGGTAATTTACAGATTCAATGCCATCCCCATCAAGCTACCAATGACTTTCTTCACAGAATTGGAAAAAACTACTTTAAAGTTCATATGGAACCAAAAAAGAGCCCGCATCGCCAAGTCAATCCTAAGCCAAAAGAACAAAGCTGGAGGCATCACGCTACCTGACTTCAAACTATACTACAAGGCTACTGTAACCAAAAAAGCATGGTACTGGTACCAAAACAGAGATATAGATCAATGGAACAGAACAGAGCCTTTAGAAATAACGCCGCATATCTACAACTATCTGATCTTTGACTAACCTGAGAAAAAACAAGCAATGGGGAAAGGATTCCCTATTTAATAAATGGTGCTGGGAAAACTGGCTAGCCATATGTAGAAAGCTGAAACTGGATCCCTTCCTTACACCTTATACAAAAATCAATTCAAGATGGATTAAAGTCTTTTCTTCTTTATTAGTCTGGCTAGCAGTCTATCAATTTTGTTGATCTCTCCAAAAAACCAGCTCCTGGATTCATTAATTTTTTGAAGGGTTTTTTGTGTCTCTATTTCCTTCAGTTCTGCTCTTAGTTTTATTTCTTGCCTTCTGCTAGCTTTTGAATGTGTTTGCTCTTGCTTCTCTAGTTCTTTTAATTGTGATGTTAGGGTGTCAATTTTGGATCTTTCCTGCTTTCTCTTGTGGGCATTTAGTGCTGTAAATTTCCCTCTACACACAGCTTTGAATGTGTCCCAGAGATTCTGGTATGTTGTGTCTTTGTTCTCGTTGGTTTCAAAGAACATCTTTATTTCTGCCTTCATTTTGTTATGTACCCAGTAGTCATTCAGGAGCAGGTTGTTCAGTTTCCATGTAGTTGAGCGGTTTTGAGTGAGTTTCTTAGTCCTGAGTTCTAGTTTGATTGCACTGTGGTCTGAGAGACAGTTTGTTATAATTCCTGTTCTTTTACATTTGCTGAGGAGTGCTTTACTTCCAACTATGTGGTCAATTTTGGAATAGGTGTGGTGTGATGCTGAAAAAAATGTATATTCTGTTGATTTGGGGTGGAGAGTTCTGTAGATGTCTGTTAGGTCCGCTTGGTGTAGAGCTGAGTTCAATTCCTGGGTATCCATGTTAACTTTCTGTCTAATGTTGACGGTGGTGTGTTAAAGTCTCCCATTATAATTGTGTGGGAGTCTAAGTCTCTTTTTAGGTCACTCAGGACTTGCTTTATGAATCTTGGTGCTCCTGTATTGGGTGCATATATATTTAGGATAGTTATCTCTTCTTGTTGAATTGATCCCTTTACCATTATGTAATGGCCTTCTTTGTGTCTTTTGATCTTTGTTGGTTTAAAGTCTGTTTTATCAGAGACTAGGATTGCAACCCCTGCCTTTTTTTGTTTTCCATTTGCTTGGTAGATCCTCCTCCATCCCTTTATTTTGAGCCTGTGTGTGTCTCTGCATGTGCAGTGGGTTTCCTGAATACAGCACACTGATGGGTCTTGACTCTTTATCCAATTTGCCAGTCTGTGTCTTTTAATTGGAGCTTTTAGCCCATTTACATTTAAAGTTAATATTGTTATGTGTGTATTTGGTCCTGTCATTATGATGTTAGCTGGTTATTTTGCTCTTTAGTTGATGCAGTTTCTTCCTAGCCTTGATGGTCTTTACATTTTGGCATTGTTTTTCCAGTGGCTGGTACTGGTTGTTCCTTTCCATGTTTAGTGCTTCCTTTAGGAGCTCTTTTAGGGCAGGCCTGATGGTGACAAAATCTCTCAGCATTTGCTTGTCTGTAAAGGATTTTATTTCTCCTTCACTTATGAAGCTTAGTTTGGCTGGGTATGAAATTCTGGGTTGAAAATTCTTTTCTTTAAGAATGTTGAATATTGGCCCCCACTCTCTTCTGGCTTGTATAGTTTCTGCGGAGAGATCCGCTGTTAATCTGATGGGGTTCCTTTTGTGGGTAACCTGACCTTTCTCTCTGGCTGCCCTTAACATTTTTTCCTCCATTTCAACTTTGGTGAATCTGACAATTATGTGTCTTGGAGTTGCTCTTCTGGAGGAGTATCTTTGTGGCATTCTCTGTATTTCCTGAATCTGAATGTTGGTCTGCCTTGCTAGATTGGGGAAGTTCTCCTGGATAATATCCTGCAGAGTGTTTTCCTACTTGGTTCCATTCTCCCTGTCACTTTCAGGTACACCAATCAGACATAGATTTGGTCTTTTCACATAGTTCCATATTTCTTGGAGGCTTTGTTTGTTTTTATTCTTTTTTCTCTAAACTTCACTTTTCACTTCATTTCATTCATTTCATCTTCCATCACTGATAAAATGGTGTTCTCTTGTATGTCACTGAGTTTTCTTACAATCATTATTTTAAATTTCAAGCATTTCATAGATTTCCTTTTCTTTGGCATCTTTTACTGGAGGGTTATTGTGTTCCTTTGGAGGTGTCATGTTTCCTTTCTTTTTCATATTTATTTTGTGCTTATGTTGTTATGTACACATCAGTTGTAACTTGCACTTCTTCCAATTTTATCAAGTAGCTTCCATGTGAAAGATGTTTTTCCTGTAGATGCATCTATAATGTTCATTGGATAGGGTGCTTTTGCTTTGGCTCTAAATGGGTACCTGATATAGTTTGGATATGTGTTCTCTCCAAATCTCATGTTCAAATGTCTACCTCAGTGTTGGAGGTGGGGCCTGGTGGGAGGTATTGAATCATGGGGGAAGTTCCCTCATCAATGTCTTGGTGCCATCTCCTTGGTAATGAGTGAGTTTTTGCTCTGTTTTCACAAAAAAACTGATTGTTTTAAAGTGCGTAGCACCTCCCCCTTCTCTCTCTTGCTCCCATTCTTGCCATTTGACATCCTGGCCCCCTGTTGCTTTCCTTCATGATTGTAAACTTCCTGAGGACCTCACCAGAAGCAGATGCCAGAAGCTGGCACCACACTTCCTGTACAGGCTACGGAATTGTGAGCTACAGTAAATCACTTTTTTTTTTTTTTTTTTTTTACAGATTACCCAGCCTCAGGCATTTCTTTATAGCAATGCAAGAGCAGGCTAATACAGCAGCAGTATATTATAGTCTCTGTATGATAACTTTGGCTATACTCAACATCAGCATGGTGTACAAATTCCTTAGTGGCATAGGCTGTTTGTAGACCCTCTGGTGAGGCTTTGCTGGGGATGGGGGTGCAAGATGGGCAAGTCCTTAGGCTCCTGGATGGCATGTGCATGCACTGGCAGAGGCAGTGATGTGGCTCAAGTGGGCTAGTCTTTGGGCCCCAGTCAGGATGCACAGGTGCCGGTGGTGTCCACAGCAGGATGGGTGGGCTCGTCCTTGGCTCCTGATGGGGCACATGGGTCATAGCGTCTCACTGCTTGAGGTGGGCAGTGGCCTCAGGCAGCCTGTTCTCAGGCTCTGGGAAGCTAACACTTCTGCTCCCTATGTTCTTGGGGCAACCTCCTTGATGTGCTGGACCACCTATTTCTGGGGTGTAGAGAGCAGCATAAGCATGAGTGCCAGTGACATCCACACCACTAGGTCTAGCCACCATCATGATGCTGCAGCTCTTTGTGCGGATGTCAGGGTCTATTGGTGGAAGCCTAGTGATGTGGAGATGCAGCAGCTATTGGACCCCAGGGCAGGTTGTGGTTCAGTCCTGGCTCCATTGTCAAAATGGTGGATTGATGCAGTGGCTTGCAGCCCAGGGGTGGGGCCTGGGGAAGATTCCCTTCCTGGAAAAATGCAGCCTCATAAATTCCAGGCAGCTCCCTATAATAGGTTCCCTGCCTGTGAAGGCCAAGGGGCTTTCCTTTAGTTAGAATTGCAGGCATCTGTGGTGGAAATGTGGACTGCTAGGGCTCTCTCACTTAACTTTTACCCATAATGAGAAATCTCTCTTAGCTTCAAACTGTTCTGGCTAGCTGCTTCACTTCCCTCTGAATACTGTCATCTTAAGTTTCTGTGCCTCAGAGGGTTTTCCTGTATGTATGTATGTATACCTGTAGTTTTCCTGCTGGATTCCATTGGTCTTCTTAGATGTGCTCTTCTATGTGTGGTTATCTACTTGCTGTTTTGGTCCACTCTTGTGAAGGTGGAAGGAGCTGGGTGGCTCTCATCAGCCATCTTGAGCTAATTTGTGATTGAAATACCCACAAGTGGTTTAAAAAATTATCAAGTTTCTTATATTTATTTCTGATGTACAAAATGCATGTTGAAGATACTATTAGTGAGTCAAAGCACGTGCATGCCCAGCCATAGAAGAGGGCATAGAAGAGGGATGCCTAAGATAGTTCATACTTCACCTATGGAAAGATAATTACAAGATACCTCTTAATAAATCTTCTTCTATCAATCCATTTAAATAATCAAGGGCAAAAAACACTTCATTCCAGCTCTTTGAGGTATAACACTGAAGACAAAAGAAATATGCTGGCTATATGTCATACAAAAACTGAGATAGATGCTATAATGCTGTCTTTTGGAATAATAATAATTGTACAAATTACAAAAATATGTAATAGGAAAGATATGCATTAGATTTACTCTGTGCCATGTACTGTGGATTATAGTATTATCTGTATTTATTTACTCTAACTTTTGAGGTACAATTATTACTTCTCCATTTTTAAGATGGGAAAATGGAGCCAAAGATATTAAGCAACTTGCTAGGATTACCCTTCTAGAATGTGGTGGAGCTGGGGCTTAAAACCATGCAGGCTACTTCTGGAAACATTTGAATGACTTTACTGTAATATCTCTTTATAGAAGTAATGTTTTTAAATACATAAGTATGATATCTGATACTTTTACAATTCATGTCCTTAGTAGTACACTGATAGTCAATTAATATTTATTTCATTGTATTAGTTTCCTATTGATGCTTGACAAATTACCACAAACTTAGTGGCTTAACACAAAACAAACTTATTATCTTATTTTTGCAGCTCAGAAATTTGAAATTGTCTCTCTGGGCTAAAATCAATGTATTGGTAGGGACACTTTCCTTTAAGCAGGTGATATAGTTTAGTTTGGAGGTGTGTCCGCAACCAAGTCTCATATTGCAGTGTAATCCCCAGTGATATGGTTTGGCTGTGTCCCCACCCAAATCTCATCTTGAATTGTAGTTCTTATAATTCCCATGTGTCATGGGAGGGAACAAGTGGGAGGTGATTAAATCATGGGGGCAGGACTTTGTCATGCTGTTCTTGTGATACTGAATAAGACTCCAGAGGTCTGATGGTTTTATAAAGGGGAGCTCCCCTGCATATGCTCTTTTGCCTGCCACCATGCAAGATGTGACTTTGCTCCTCCTTCTGCCATGATTGTGAGGCCTCCCCACCCATGTT
Source organism: Gorilla gorilla gorilla (assembly GCF_029281585.2). Classification (NCBI taxonomy): domain Eukaryota; kingdom Metazoa; phylum Chordata; class Mammalia; order Primates; family Hominidae; genus Gorilla; species Gorilla gorilla. The sequence goes on from NC_073239.2 coordinate 65,354,447, forward strand.
GAACTGTGAGTCAATTAAACCTCTTTATAAATTTCCCAGTCTTGGATATGTCTTTATTAGCAGTGTGAGAACAGACAAATACACCCAGTGTTGGAGGTGGGACCTGGTGGGAGGTGATTGGATCATGGGAATGGATCCCTCATGAAAGACTTGGCACCATCCCTCTTGGTACTGTCCGCATGGTAGTGAGTTTTCATGAGATCTCATCATCTCAAAGTATGCCGCGTAGCACCACTGCCCTTACTCTCTCTTGCCCCTGTTTTGGCCATGTGACATGCCTCTTCCCCCTTTGCCTTCTGCCATGATTATAAGTTTCCTGAGGCCTTCCCAGAAGCCTAGCAGATGTCAGCATCATGCTTCCTGTACAGGCTGCAGAGCCATGAGCCAATTAAACCTTTGTTTATTTTATAAATTACACAGTCTCAGGTATTTCTTTATTGTACTGTGGGAGTGAAATAACATAGCCGACTCTAGAGTAGAATCAGTTTTCTTACCTTTTCTAGTTCCTAGCAGGTTCCCTCAGCCCTTGGTTTGTGGTGCCTTTTTATCTTCAAAGTCAGCAATGGCCAAGTTACTCTTTCTCATGATGCTATCTCTTAATTTCTGAATTTTCTGTCTCCCTCTTTCTTATATATGGACACTCGTGTTTACTGTGGGCCCCCTGGCTAATCCAGGATAATCTATTTTAAGGTCAGTTAATTAGCAACCTCAATTTCATCTGAAATCTTTATTGCCCTTTGCCATGTAATATAACATATTCACAAGTTCAGAAAATTAGGACATATACATCGTTGAGCTACTACACTCATTATGTATTTGTATTGTGTTTTTTTGTACCTATAATGAGTGTGTATGTATGCATAATATAATCACAATCACAGTGTAATGGGAAATCAAATTAATTATTTAATTAACCATACCTTAAACAAACATTGTATTAGTCTGTGGTTTAAAACAGGTTACCTATATTAAACACCGATGAATTGGTTCATGTTGGAAATCGCCATTTGGTCAGTAATATATTAAACACCAATGAATTGGTTCATGTTGGAAATCGCCATTTGGTCAGTAAACCTCAGCAAGGCCCTGTGAGTGCTATAGTTAGGGCTTCCAGCAGAGTTGGAAAAGTAATAGTTGGCATGGGAATCTGAAAGTTGTTATAGTTTGCAGCCAGTAATGGCTTGTCCACTCTATTCTAGGCTCTTGGGATAATAACTTTGTTATTTGAGTATTTAACCTGCTTCTATGGTTTAAAGTATAAAATCTTCAAGAGTAGAGTCTCTTTAAGTCTTTGTAAAAACTGTCTACATTTTGATGACAGGTCTATTATTCTGAGTCACTTGCTATATGTGATTTGCTTTCTATTTTCTTTATCTTGCCTACTAAACAGAAAATGGACATTAGACAATGTTCTGTGATAAAATAAAAAACATCTGCTTAATTTTTTTTCAAAATGCTGGATTCAAAGATGACAAGAAACAGCATTCATTGTATTTATATAATTTGTGTCGAATATTTAAAAGTGGAAGAAATTGACCTTCAGTAGTTATTGAGGTAGTACTCAAATCATGCTCAATTTTTTGTTCTATCTTTAAATCATACCTCATAAATCAGATAATGTGACCTGAAAGACAAAAGCAATGTCTACCTGCAAGCAAACATTGGATGGAAACTAATCACCCTGCCTATATATGTGACCCACATAATGATTATATGACATCAGCAGAAAAAGGGTTGTAAAAATGATTTTGCCAGGGTCCACAACATGAGGCTTATGAACACATAGAGCAGTATTTCTCAACTTTTTAAAAAGTTATAACTTCCTACGGAGTTTTCTGGACACACTTTTTCTAATCGCTTCCTTCCTTCCGTAGAATTTTAATACTACAGATTTATTGTATATTTGTTTATGCATGGCGGCCCTTTGGAGGGCCACAAACTATTGTAATATCTAAGATGCCACCTCCTAAGGAAAGAATTTTCACACTCTTGGGGGCAATATCACCCCCACTGAGATCCATAACACAGAGTGACAGTAGTGGAAGGAAGCTTAATAGGCTGTTATTCAAAACTCTTCATTCTACTAACAAGGAACCTGGGACACAGAGAAGAAAATTGATTTGCCTAAAAGGATACATACTTAATAGGCATTATGGAGAAAACAAAAGAAATGTAAGGCGTAGAATACGGTGAATTTGTTTTTACATACAACTAATATTGAACAAGTTACCTTTCCCACAGAAAAAGTTTACATTCCCACCAAAGCACTGTGGGTAAGGAAGAAACCCCATGATACCTGCATGATGACTAAGTGATAATGAAACTGTCAGGACATTCAAGGTATTACAATTTCATCTGATATTTTCATACAGACAGAATGTAATATTACTTGATAATTTATACAATAAGTATTATTTTTATGATAATATATAATAGAAAAATAATCGTTTCTCGAATTTAGCCACAGAGATTTTAAAATTCCAATAGAAGGAAAGACTTGTTTAAAGGTCAATCACTTGAATACTCTTGGTATTTTCCCAGAGTTAGAGATTATTCGACAAAGTAAAGAGTTCACAACTGTCAGATGCTGGCATTTCGAAGGGTAAAAGACATCTTTATGAAATAGTCAGAACAAATATCTTTTCATGTAAAACAATGTGTTAAATACCATCTAGAAAAGAGTATTAAATTTGTTCTTTCAAGTTATTTATGAAAATTATGTCCTACATTCAAGTAATAAAAAAATAAAAAAGAGTCACAACCAAAAAGTAAAACTGCCATTTGAAATTAATGTCTTCATTTTCCATTTTCCTGATGTAAATGACTGCAAAATATTTAGCAGAAGATTGCTGCTAAGATCAGAGCAGTAAATAATGTTCTATGATTAGATTCCAGTGTATATGAAGAGAGCAAATAGCCTTGTTTCCTGGTCACAGGGAGAGATGGTTTCTGACAGACAGTTGCATACATTCCTAGTTGGAACACTAGACCACTAATTAAAATTAGTGAGATTCTTTTAGTCCAGTAAAGTATTCTAAATTGTTTCACTCTGCATACCTTACTTGTAATACATTCCTAAATTTATGAGTAATACCTGTTGCAAAGTAATACAAATAATAATACAAATAATGTGGATATTATAGAAAAAACATAATAAAGTGATGTACAGTTGTGATAACTGAAAGGTACATAAAATATGAAAAAATATGAATAGTTATGTCCTTACTTTTGGCCATGAATTTGATGGTGTTAACATTTATTCCCCTTGAAAATATGCTTTCCATTCTATGCCATCCACCTATCCTGGGTGTGTCTCAAGGCCAGTAAACTCAAGCAAACCTCCCTTCAATTTTGTTCATAGGGATTTCCTAAGATCCTGTCAGTTTTTTAAATGTTAGCCTTGCTCTAAATACATGTTGAGATTTACCTGGTCTCTTACTTCTAGAATATAACATCCCCAATTCCAGGACCAAGCACCATATTTCTTAAACTGACCTCATTGGCTGGTGAGATAGAGATCAGATACTAATTTATTCCTTCATTTGTTATTTTATTCATTTCAAAAGCATTTATTGATCACTTAAATGGGCAAGGAACTTTGCTAGACTTAGAGACACGATGGTGAATAGGAGTGACCAGTTCTTTACGTATCTTACATTCTAGTTGAGGTGAGTAACATAAAATTTAAAGGATTATTCCATTATACTGTTGATAAATACTGCAAATTAGTTTAGCGCATTCATATTATATAAAAAGAAACTTGTCCTAGGCTGGTGAGTCAAGAAAGACTTCCCCGATTAAATGACGTTTAATCTGAGGCTCAAAAACAATATAAGTTTACTTTTCAAAGAAAAAGGAGAAAAGCAATACAGAATGAGCAAAATAGGCAAGGGACCTAAGACAGAGAGGAATCTGGTTCATGAAAGGAAGTACATGAAAACAAGTGTGGTGTGAAGTGAGAGGTGGGGCGGATGTGTAAAATTATTGGTGAGGTAGGTAGATACCAGATTATCTAGCACAATTTTAATTATTTTAAATATTATCCTTAGAGACTTGGGAAGGCACAAATGAATATTAAGTTGTGAAATTACAGGATTATATTTAGGCTTCATAATTATTTTTCAGTAAAGAGTATGGAGAATGAACTGGGTGTACAAAAGAAGCTACTAAAAATGGGTTAGGTAAAAGGACACAATCAGCAGAGCGAAAGGCAACCTACAGAATGGAAAAATGCTTGTGAACTATGTATGTGATAAGGGGCTAATATCTAGAGCATATTAAGAACTCCTACAACTAAACAACAACAATGACAAAGTCAAATTACCTAATTAAAAAATGAGCAATCGACGTGAATAGACATTTCTCCAAAGATGATATGCAAATGACCAATGAGCATATAACAAGATGCTCAGAGTCACCAGTCACCAAGAAATACAAATCAAAACCACAATGCCATATTAACTGACACTGGTTAGGGTGTATTTCATCCAAAAACAAAAACAAAATGTAATAAATGCTGCAAAGCATGTGGAGAAATGGGAACCCTTGTGCACTTTAGCTGTGGTTGTGAAATAGTGTAACGGCTATGGAAAATAGTATGGAGTTTCCTCAGAAAATTAAAAATACAACTACCATATTATCTGACAATTCTACTTCTGAGCATATATCCAAAAGAATGGAAGATTTGTGTTCACACATTAAATGCCAGCCCTATTTACAATAGTCAAGAAGTACAAGCAACCCAAATATTCATCCACAGATACATGGATAAATAAAATGTGATACATTCATGTAACAGATTATTCAGCCTTAAAAAGAAATGTTTCACATGCTATAACAGCGACGAGCCATGGAGTACATTATGCTAAGTGAAATCAGTCAGACAGAAAAAGACAAATACTGTATGATTCACCTTAGATAAGGTATCTAAAGTAGTCAAATTCATAAAAACATAAAGTAGAGTGGTGGTTACCAGGAACGGTGAGGAGAGAGAAAAAAAGGAGTTGTTTAATGAGTACAGTGTCAGATTTACAAGATGGAAAGGCTCTGGAGATTTGTTTGACAATGTAAATATAGGTAACATTACTGAACTTGCACTTAAAAATAGTTAAGAAGGTGAATTTTATGTAAGTGTTCTTACCATAAGAAAAAATAACCAGGAGCTAATTCCTCAGTTCGAAGAAAAGATGAATGGTTGTTTGCATTAGAACTGTAGTAGTGGAGCTCAAGGAAAAGAAATGAATGTAAGAGATTTAGAAAACTTAACAGGCACATTAGAAACATATGTAATTAGAAACATATGTAGGGGCAAGGGAGGGGAAGTAGTCAAAGAAGTCTTGAATTATAAAAATATATATGTGGCAGTATTATAGCTGAGATACATATGCAGGATTCATTAGTATGTGGGCAGTAAGAACTGTCATGGGCGTGGATGAGATCATGAAGGAAGTGAAAGGTTGATGGTGAAGAAAGAGAGTGAGATGCAAAGAAAATCTAAAGCTTAACCTCAACTTCTTGGGGTTTACAGGCTAAGTTCAGCAAAAGGGGTTGACATAAATGTCTGAGAAGAAGATATACTAATAGGCGTACTCCAATTAATCAAAAAAAAGTCACATTTACCATTAATTGCCCATTAATATAAACGGAAGAGATTATCATAAGGACATAATTCCTGTATAATCCAATCTTAAACTTTGTGATGATCAAAGGAAGAAACTGCACAGTTTCGATTGGTCTTTCCTTACTCTGATTTCCTAACTCTGTTTGTATAAAGATGTGTTGTTGTATAGATTAAATTGAAGTTACTACATAAGCAAATGAATTACTTAAATCAACTAATTGTACAGATTTGCCATAAGTCAGCTTACCGTGTGGATTCAATAGAATTCAGATTTTTTTTATTAACACTATAACAAACATAGTATCTGTTCAGGAATACTAACCCTTATGTGCATAACTCATGAGGAGCTTTCAAAATAGGGTGTTCATTTCTTACTGCCTGTACCACTTAATACCACTGAGCACACAATTCAAAAAAGCCTGTAAGTCTTAAAACTAAATATTATATTACAGAATACATTGATGAATTCATGTCCAATGCACTACTTCTTGTAAAGACATTACAATGTGATGTGGCTAAATATATTTCCACTGCATTGCTAATCACATTATAGATGATATAAACTATGGAACAGATAGTTATTATTTATAAAGAAATTTTGGGTCTGTCCTTGATTTTATTCCTTTGAAAATGAGTGTTTTAGGCATTGTAAATCACTTACATTATTATTATTTGTTGCTTTTCTGTTAAAATGACCTCATATTGATTAGTTTCTAATCATTCCAATTTATAAGCACAAATTAGTATAAACCACACATTTTAAAATCTGTCTGATAAGACATTTTGGATACAAGGCAAATATCTACTTGAGTATAATTTCCCTTAAGATTTGTTTCTGTCTACATTTCATACTGGGTTCTTTTTAGAAATAAAAAACAAAATAGTAAAGACCTGTTTAAAATAATTAGACACACAAAAAAGTAAACTTTTTCATCTTATCTTGTTATTTTGAAATGTAATTTTCAATGTGTTGGTCATCAAACATTGATGTTTACTTCGGTATAAACCATATTTTTGCAATTCTGATTATACCCTAAGGTAATTTATAAGATTCTACCAGTTATTTTGATATAATTACTAACATATTAAAAGACAATAATGATATACTATTTCTATAATAAAAAATTTTCCATTGGGAAGAATTGTAAATACATAAATAGCTTAGTACCTTTATAGACTATAAATATAGCACTGTAGAATAGTAAACGTAATCTGAAAATAAAGCTTAACGTAAGAATAATATAAACAGTCATGTAAGTATTTTAAAATGATCTACCTTTTGTAAAAAAAAAAAAAAAAATCCATCCAACATGTCCTGTAACTCATAGCAGATAATTATTACATAGTTTTAAATACCTTTGAGGGAAATATTACTATGATAAAGTAAATTTGCATGAAAAAGTCCCAAAACCAAGGAAATAAAATATATCGATGAAATCATACATTCATACACATACACCCTCATGCATACATATCAAATATACATACCTTTATGTATATGTCAATAATTTCAAATTATAAGAAATATAATTTGTAATAGTTTAATTCTTTGTATGGAGACACAATAATTACGTTGAAAGATTTAGAGAATAAAAGAATACTCATTACATATAATGAATAGGCTAGAATGTTTAAAATATAATTTAAAATTTCTCTTAAAACTCAAGTGTAATAGAAGACCATAGATATAGATACATATCTTTAATATGTATATTTTAAATCCAAATTGAACATCCCAGTACTTTGAACTATGATGCAGGCTGTTATATATAAAATTCTTAGACTAGAATTTAAAAGTTGTATATAGGTGTGAAATATTTCTTATTACTTTTAAACTGGGGCACATTTCCTTTCTTGGAATAAGTCAATAATAATATTTAATTTAATTCAGCACTTTAGTAAATGTACTTTTGCCCTTGAAGAGATAAATCTCTGACTCAGGAGAGAAAAAAAGAGTATACAAACTTTACCTTCTATTTAGAGAAATGCCAGGGTGAGCAGATTGTGACATACATCTCTTATCAGGTGAGCCTTTGAAGGCAATTGTGGGTGAATTTTAACAAAGAAAAAAAAAGTGAATTGTTATAACTACTGAATAAATAAAACAAATAGAAGCAAAAATAAGGCATTACGAGTTAACACAGATATGACAAAAATTAATAAAACTTTAAATTATTACTATGCTATTCCAAAGCTTGTTTAAATGAATACATATCTCCTATACAATTTTGCCTATATCACTAAAGAGGTAAGTCACTGTAATTATAGTACATCGTAAAACTCCATTAGACCATTTAAGGTAGTTTTTTCCCCTGTGGTTCCATATTACAATCATATTTCAATAAAGCTAATGCATTTTTCCCAATGATAGGAAATTCTTTTCTCAGTATACCAAATCCATGACAAAATCTGTGCTAATGCATGAAACTAGAAACCTAATAAAATACAAAAGCTTGTAAGAAGACTCAGAACTTCTAAAATCTTGTTAAATATAGATAATCTAGTGTACACTATACGCCACTTAATGCTGAGTACTTAGGTAAGGATTAATAACTCACACCACTTTCTTATAGTAAGGAATTGCATATTAAGCCATGTGACTGTCATGTCATGTCTAGTAACACATACAAGGACCTATTTTTACCTCCAGCCCTTGCAACAATTATATTAGGAATCCTTTAAAAATATTTCTTAATTTCTACCGAAGGTACCTGCCTCTATCCCTGGCCCCAAATGGCTCTCAGTGCCTATAAATGTTCTCCATTTAATGGCTCAAAAGGGAAAGGGAAACTTATGGTGTCCTTTAAATTCCTTCCACCTATCATTCTATTTCCTTAAGCTTTCTGAAATGATTATCAAATCTTGATAACCTATTTAGTTATAAATAGCAATCAATTCACCATTTATTTAAAAAAAGGGAAACGAACATGGAAGGAAAATACAGAGCAAATTTTTTGCACTGATATTTCTCCTGGCACACAGGACTTCAACTGTATTCAAAACAAATGGACTTCCCATTGCTGTCTGGCATATAAGGAGATTGGAAGGTAACGTTCTATCCTAACAATAAGTAAAAACTTGAACAAGCTGAAAAATTGACTACCCTTCTTAGATTCATCGGAAAACTCAGGTCATAGGGAAAATAAAACTCAGGTCATAGGGAAAATTGGTGCCCCCAAAATTGGAGAAACAGATGGACACAGAGAATCATAAGATGGGCATTAAGAATCAGCAGAAATTCATTAGCAAAAATCTCCATGAGAACCAGTACTGACATAGGAAAACAAAACTGTAACTGACAATTCCTAGAGGCTCAGTGCAGACAAATCTGATGATTAAAAACTGCAGGGGAGCCAGTTGTAGTGGGACCTGCACATACTTATAAAAGTTTTACTGGCTGGGTGCAGTGGCTCACACTTGTAATCCCAGCACTTTGGGAGGCCAAGGTGGGCGGATCACAAGGTCAAGAGATCGAGACCATCCTGGCCAACATGGTGAAACCCTATCACTAGTAAAAATACAAAATATTAGCTGGGCATGGTGGTGCACACCTGTAATCCCAGCTACTGGGGAGGCTGAGGCAGGAGAATCACTTGAACCCAGGAGGCGGAGGTTGCAGTGAGCCGAGATCGTGCCACTGCACCCAGCCTGACGACACAGCAAGACTCTGACTAAAAAAAAAAGAAGAAAAAAAATAAGTGTTACCTTCAGGAGCTCTACCAAGTTCTCAAAGTCAAGACTGGAGAACAATCCCCTACGGCTTCTGCAGGAGGAGGAGAGGAAAAAGTAACCACATTTAAATCAAGCATTCTTTTTCAAAGGGCTTTTCTTCAACAAAAACTATTTTAGCATACTCTAACCTATTGATGTGCTACCAGAGTTTAACCAACCTGGAAGAAAGGAAGCATGCAACTCTATCCCCCTCAAACCGACCAGTCCCAAATAGAGATGAAAAAAATGAAGAAGGCTTTGTGAAATTCACAGCTGGGAGCACAGGCTCACTTAAAAACTCAGAATTAGTCACAGGACTATTAAAGGCTTCCCTTCCCCTTACACTGTACCACCATACCACTAAAGGCTTATTTACCAGCGTTCTTTTTCCCTAACATATCATGTGTAGATTTAATAACCAAAAAAAAAGTATACTAAAGGGCAAAACAACAGCAACAAAAAAAACAAAACACAGCTGGAATAGACAGATAAAGCATGAGAACCAGACTCTGATATGATAGGCATGTTGGAATTATCAGATTGAGAATATAAAACAACTATGATTAATATACTGTGGGTTTTAATGGAATAAGTAGACAACAGACAAGAACAGATAAACAAGGTAAGCAGAAAGATAAAAATAATAAAAACAAATTACAAACAGATGCTGAGATTTTAAAAAATTGTAACAAAAATGAAGAGTGCCTTTGATGAGCTTATTAGTAGACTGGGCATGGCTGAGGAAAGAATCTCTGAGTTTGAGAATATGTCAGTAGATACCCCCAAAGCTTAAGAAGACTCCTCCCTACCCCTAAAGTTCCAAAAAGTATATATATATATAATATATGATATATAATATATAAAATATACACATATATAATAAATATATAATATATTTTATATATATATATATATATATTTTTTTTTAAGACAGGGTCTCGTTCTGTCACCCAGGCAGGATTGCAGTGGTATGATCTCATCTCACTGCAACATCCACCTCTCAGGCTCAAGTAATTCTCCCACCTCAGCCTCCCAAGTAGCTGTGACTACAGATGCACACCACCACACCCCAGCTAATTTTTTGTAGAGACAGGGTTTTGCCATGTTTCCCAGGCTGGTCCCCAACTCCTGAGCTCAACTGATCTGCCCACCTCGGTCCCCCAACAGAAGCAATAATGACTGAGAATTTCCCCACATTACTTTTTACAATAAACCTTACTTTTTACTTTTGTCAGGCACCAAACCACAGATTCAAGAAGCTCAGAGAACATTAAGCAATATAAATGCAAAACCAACCAACAAACCCCCAAATTGCACCCAGGCATTGATGCAGGATTTTTTTTTTTTTTTTTAAGATGGAGTCTCCCTCTATTGCCCAGGCTGGAGTGCAGTGGTGCAATCTCTGCTCACTGCAACCTCCACTTTCTGGGTTCAAGCGATTCTCTTGCCTCAACCTCCTGAGCAGATGGGATTACAGGCATGCACTACCACACCCGGCTAGTTTGTTTGTATTTTCAGTACAGACGGAGTCTCACCATATTTGCAAGGCTGGTCTCGAACTCCTGACCTCAAGATCTGCCCGCCTCGTTCTCCCAAAGTGCTGGGATTACAGGCATGAGCCACTGCGCCCAGCCAGGATATTTTCTTGATCCCTTCAAGGGGCTTGCAACAGGGGTGCCCTTCGTGGGAAGGGGCATGGGAGCAAACAAGTGTGAGAACTGGAGCAAATGAGCTCGGGAACTAGCTGGCTGCTTAGGTGCTGGCAGGAGGAAACTCCTCTCAGTTGGGTAAGCTAGGCTCCACCCCTCGTGGGAGGGAGCACACAGGTAAGCCAGTGCAGGAACCTGGCCGCTTTAGCACTGAGAGTAGAGCACTTTGTGCAGGCCTTTCAGCAACATCCAGGTGGGGGTGCCCGTGACCCCAAGACCCCAGAGGGTATGTTACAATGCTCTCTTAGGTCTTCTATCTGCAAAAAGCAGTGTGTATTAGCTCAGTGGGCCCTTTGCCTTGTTGCGTGGGGTGGCTGTCCTCCTCCAGCGAGGGCAAAGGGCCAGTGTGACAGCCTTTTTGGGTACTGCACTTAGTGCATCCCAAATTCTTGTCCAGTGCCCAAGAGGAATGAGGGTACACAGACAGATTAAAGGTTAGTGAATATGGAGAATTTCATTAAGTGACGAGAGTGGCTCTCAGTGGAGAGGGGAGCTGGAAGGGGGTGGGAAGGGCAGATCACTCTCCCCTGAAGTTAAGTCACTTCTCTGCCTCTCGCTTCCAAAGCCAACTTGCCTCTTTCTGACATCCAGCCACCCTCTCTGAGGTCAGGTTTCTTCTCCCTGACATCCAGCTCTTTCTCCTTTCTGCCAGCTGAGTCTGGAGTCTTTATAGGCACAGGATGGAGTGGGGTGGGCTGTAGGTAGTTTTGGAAAAAGGCAACATTCGATTGGTAGAAAGACATTATTCAGAAGAATCAATTGGAAGAGAGTGGGCACACAGGGACGGAAGTTCTCACTTTGGGCCATGGGTTTCGCCAGACACCCGCCCCTGTCTGCCTAGAATTTCTCTGCCTCCTGCCTCTGTCATTGTATCAGCACGTCATATCTGAACTGCAGAAAAAAAAAAAAAAAAAAAAAAAAAAAAAAAAAACCTTGAAATGAGCCAGAGATACAGAGAGAAAAAACTTCACTTATGCAGGAGCAAAGGTAAAATTACATCCAACTTCTCAGAGATACTGCAGCAAGAAGAGAGTGGAGTGAATCTGGATTCAAGATGGTGGTCTAGAGGAGGAACATCTGCCGCTGACAGTCAGGGACATTGGGAAGTCTGGCCCACTCCCAGCAGATCTTGGAGGGAAGATTGAGAGTAGACTGAGGGAGGACACACTGAGCCCAAACAGGAGGAAGCTGGGAACCCTGTACACTGGAAATCAATCCTGGCTTCCAACGACTCCTGGGAAAGGGATGAGTTGAACAGGCAAGGAGAAACATATTCCTGCCATAGACCTCTGGAATTCTGGCAGCAGGAGACCCCATGACCCCCACAGACACTTGAGCTCTATATAGAGATTTTTGTCATTAGCTTGTAAATTTGTAAAAGTATTTTATTATAAATACAAGGTATTTGTTAGTTATGTGTATTGCAAACAATATTTCTAATCTTGTGGATTGTACTTTCAATCTCTTAAAGTATGCATGTGCATGCACACACACGCAAACACACACACTCTTTTTTTGTTGTTGTTTTTTAAGAGACAGGGTCTCCTTATGTAGCCCCAGCTGGAGAGTGCAGTAGTAGCTATTTACAGGTGCAATCACTACACACTACAGCCTTGAATTCCTGGGCTCAAATGATCTCCTGCCTCAGCCTCTTGAGTACTGGGAATACAGGTATGTGTTACTGCACCCAGCCATAAAGTATACTTCGATGAAGGAAAATTCTTATTTTCTCTGAGTTCAATTTTTCAATATTTTCTTTTATGGCAAATGATGCTTTTTGTGCCCAGCTTACAAAATGATTTATTTTGTTTGCTTAAAATTTTTTTTCTACTGTGTAATCATTTAGGGCATTCTTCATTCAATCCACAATCCATTTGGATTTTTTTTTTCTTTTTGGTATGTTGTGAGTTTTAGCTCACAACATATTAAAAGATGTAACCAACATTGCCTGTCTGTTCTTGCCTGTTGTCTACGTATTCCATTAGAGCCCATGGTATATTAATGATAATTGTTTTGTATTCTCAGTCTGATAATCCCAACATATTTGCCATATCAGAGTCTGGTTAAGGTTCATTACAAAACTATCTCTTTTGCTGACTCAAAAGCCCTACATCAATATTAGAAAATTAAAAATAGTTATATGTATAAGAAGAGGGGGAAAGAAAATGGGGAGTAGAGAGAGGAATGATATAGAAAAACACTAAAAGCTAAATTAATAATTTAGCTGTTAGTATGGGTTTCAATTGACTCAGTGTCATTTATTCAAAGCAATGCAAAACAAAACTTATATTCTTTATGCCATAATTCCAGTCTCTTTCTAAATCAAGCATCCCTATATGCAAGGATTTTTTTATTCTACTCTCTTTCACTGATGATTTGTCTATCCTTTTTCCATTAATATACTTTCTTAATTTCTCTACATTTTTAATGAGTCTTGATATTCATATATATTCTCTAAATTAGATTTTACATATTTTAGGATCATGATGACTATGCTTGGTCTTTCCATTTCTATATCAATTCTAGAATCATCTTCTCAATTTCCACAAAATAACATCACATGCATTATATCAGAGAATCACCCCAAATTTTCACACATTATTGAATATTACAACCCATAAACATGATTTATCTATATATTAATATTTAGACTTCAAAATGCATTAGTAATGCTTCATAGTTTTGCTTATAGAAAACCTCCACATCATTCATAGATTTATTTACAAGTGTTAACTTTTTTATGATGTGACTATAATTTACATCAATTTCAAAAAGTCTTTTATTAGTTCTGTCTTTCAGGGACTGACTTTTGCATATTGATTTTGTACCAAGTTATGTAGACAAATTCACGTACATTTTAATAGTTATCAGCTGAAGGAAGATCTATTTTGTTTTACTAAAGGTTTTTAAAATTAATAATTTAGCTATTAGTATTTTTCTATATGAATCCTCTCTCTACTCCCCATTTTCTTTCCCCCTTTTCTTATACATATAACTCATTTTGTAATACTGATGTAGGGCTTTTGAGTCAGCAAAGAAGATAGATAGTTTTGTAGTTTTCTTTACTTCTAAAGTCTGTAAAGGCCTTAATATCAAAAATAAGTTGAAATTATAAGGCACGTTGGGACATTTTTTTCTCTTTTCCCTGGCAGAGCTTTCGTGAGATTGTTATTAATCTGACCTTAAATTTGAAGAAAAAAAATCAGCAGTAAATTAGAGCAACTACATCAACTACAAGATGTTTATATATCAATTTGAATTGGTTAATGTTCCTAAAACTTCAAATTCATCATCACGAAGTAAGTTAAAATATATTACTATTATATTTTATGACATTATCATTCGCTTTTTCCTGATTCAGTTTTTTCATTGATAAATTTTGCCTAACCTATTTTCAATCTGTTCAAATAACAACTATTTTGTTGATTTTTTCTATTATAGTCTCACCATATACGCCATTGTTTTCTGTGGGATTTTTTTTTCTTTATTATTTGCTTTCTATTTCCTTTGGGCTTAACTTAAACTTCCTTTTCAAAATTGGACTTATTGATTTTCAGCTTTTCATATTTTTAATACATGTAGTTAAGACTATATTAGTCTTTCTCTAGTTACGACTTCCTGTTTATCGTCTTTTAAAATGTCATATTTTTATTATCATGCATTTCATTTTTTTATATTTTTAATCATAGGCTATTTAGTAGTGTTTTCTAATATCCCCCTAAATGTAGATGTTTGCTATTGTTTCCACCTTAATTATTTCTAATGTAATTGCATTTGAGTCAATTCATACTGTGTGATTCAAGTACTTGGAAATAAGACAACAATTACATTATATCTCCCTGATGAATTAATCAGTTTGTTATTAAATGCCTCTGTTTTTTTCTGGTAGTGATTCTTGGTTTACTGTCTATTTTATCTGACACAAATATAGCTATACAATTTTCATTTTCTTAGAATATGATTGGCATATCTTTTTCTAACTTCTTACTTATAACCTCTCTGAGAACTAATATTGAATATGTTTCTTTTGTAAGCAATCTACATACTGACATATTTACTTAATCTGAAAATATGCTTCTTTAATTTGTGTTTAGGTTTAAATACAATTTTACTATTAGATTTCCATTCATACCACATGACTTTTCTTCATTTTCTTTCTGGTATTTTCAAAAAATCACTTCAATTTTTCTCAGTGCTCCTTAATATGGTTTAGATGTTTATCTTTTCCAAATCTCAGATTGAAATGTGATCCCTAATGTTGGATGTGGGGCCTGGTGGGAGGTGTTTGGGTCCCAGGGACAAATCTCCCTCAGGAATGGCTTGGTGCCCTCGCTGTGGTAACTCATTACCACAAGATCTGATTGTTCCAAGGAACCTGGGACTTCCTCCTCCTCTCTCTCTCTCTTGCTCCCTGTCTTACCTTGTGACATGCCTCCATTCCCTTCCTGTTCAGCTATGAGTGAAAGTTTCCTGGGCCTCACCAGATGCTGAGAAGATGCTGTTGCCAAGTTTGTACAGCCTGCAGCACCATTAGCCAAATAAATTTCTTTTTGTTATAAACAACCTAGTCTCAGTTATTGCTTTATAGAAACACAAAATGAACTAACACACTCCTCCACTTCATTATTGTATAGACTACACATTTTTTCTTCTTTCATATGTTACTTTAGTGGTTACAACATACATTCTTGACTTGTTAAAGTCTGATATAAATTAGTACCTAAATTACTATATACTACTCAGACAATTCAAAAACCGAAACAACACTTGAATACTATTTGCATTTTGCTATTATTTTCATGTGTTTATTCTGCATGTTTCAATTCCCAAAAGTTATTCTTATTAAAGTTGCTAATATTTGCTTGAATTTACTCTTGCATTTGTTGTTATTTATTCATTTCATTCTACAACTCTGTATGCCCACCTGGTTTGTTTATTTATTTAGTTTTTCTGAAGCACCTCCTATAGCATTTGTTTCAATATGATTTACTGGTGATGAGTTCTCTTGGTTTTGCTTATTTAAGACATCTTTATTTCATTTTTCTGTTTCAAATGCTTTCCACTGGATTAGAGCTATTAGTTAGTAGTTGTTTTATTAATATTTAAGCACTAAATATATCATCCCATTTTATTCTGTTCTCTGTATTTTCTTCCAAATGCGAGATGTCAGATTTGTAGTTGCTCTCCTGGTGGGGAGGGGCGAGTATGCGTGCGTGTGTGTGTGCGTGTGAGTGTGTTCTCTGCTTAAATCCACAAAGCTTTTGGAACCTGAGGCTTGAAGTCATCCATCATTTTTAGAAAATTCTGAAAGTATGTCTTCAAATACGACTTCTTGCCCCACTCTTTTGTGTTTTTCTGTTGGTCTCCAAAGTAACTTATTTTAGATTTCTAATCTTGTCTCATATGTCTACTATGTTGTTTTTCTGAAGTGTTTCTCCATTTCTTCTTAATGTCTCAAAAATTCTGTATTTTTCACATTCCAATTCACCAGTCCTGTAGTCAGCTAGGCCTAATCCACTGTTCAATTTACCTATTTTATTCTCAAGTTTATTTTTTGTATTTTTACATTCTAGAGTTTCCATTTTACTGTTCTTTAATAGGCTGCAATATCTGGAGAAATTACCCACTAGAATCGTGAATGATTATGATGGTGCTTAAAGTCTGTATCTGATTAACTCCAACTTTTATATCACTTATAGATCTATTTCTATTGTTTTTAGTTTTTTCACTTAGGTTTTGATTATTTGGTCTTAATTTTATGACATTTCTACTATGTTTCTATTTAATTTCTGACTTTTATATCACAATTTAACAAGAATAATTTGGAGCTCTTTCTGATGTTATCACTTAACAGATAAGATTTCCTTTTCTTTCTGACAGGGAGTTAGAATAGGTGTATATATATTTAATATAATATAAGGTTTAGATAGTTTGGAACTGAGATATTTTGTGAGAGCTGGGCAGTCTCTGGCTTTACCATTATTTCCTTGCTATAGTGGGTCTAGGGTCCTTAGAAATATGAATAATTTCAGGGTCCCTCCTTGCCAATCTTTAAACTCCAAATTTTGTCACGTAGTTTTGTAAAATTATTGAAAGCAATACTTATCTTCATGCTTCTTTGTTTACCTGACTCTAACTTTCTGGACATAGCACTAGTAACTGCAAATATCTTAAAGTAAAAAATATTGATTAAATTTCAAGCTCATCTAGAGGCATTTACTTTTCACTGGGATTTGGGACATCTCATATCTAGATGGCTTGGTAGCTCACTGATGACTTAAAACAGGTATTTTTGCTTGTTTGTTTAATTTTGTTCAGTTTTTCTAGCTTTCTGAGTTGCTTCCACAACAATTTATTCCACTTACTATAGGTAGTAATGTGTATATGAATATTACTGTAAGTAGAAAATAGCTATATTTTCATGTTATCAAAAGGTGTATTTTTCTGAATTAAAAATTCTTGAAGGAAGTTTTGTTGTTAATCTAACATAAGGTATGAAATTGACTAAGATTTTATAAACAAAGTTATAGAAACAATGTGACTCACCCTCAAAAAAACATAGTTTTCAATTTTCAGACTGCCAATTAAAAGACATATTTTCTAATTCCTGATCACGACTCTTTTTTTTTTTCTTTGAGATAGAGTCTCCGCTCTGTCACCCAGGCTGGAGTGCAGTGGCGCGATCTCTGCTTGCTACAAACTCCGCCTCCCGGGTTCACGCCATTCTCCTGCCTCAGCCTCCCGAGTAGCTGGGACTGCAGGCACCCGCCACCACGCCCAGCTAATTTTTTGTATTTTTAGTAGAGATGGGGTTTCACAGTGTTAGGCAGAATGGTCTTGATCTCCTAACCCCGTGATCCGCCTGCCTCAGCCTCCCAAAGTGCTGGGATTACAGGAGTGAGCCACTGCGCCCGGCCTGATCAAGGCTCTTTACCATTCAAAGCTGTTAGATTAAACAAGCTTACAATTATTTTCTGGGTACTTCACAATCACTTGTGCATGTTTTCTACTCAAGAAACCATGACAATATTTGCTGGCTAATAGAATAAAAGTAATATTTCAAATAAATATTATATCATTACATATAGGTATATGGCAGTATACCATTTTAGTAGTGTACTTACTGAAAAGCAACTAAAGAAAAATGAATTATCTTTCAATAATAGTCACATCTTCTCACATTTACTTTGTCTTCTTTTCTGAAAGCACATAGCTTTATGTCCTGTAGCCAAATTGTTAAATCCCCATCTTTGCCTATGAAAATATATAGGATTGATTTAAAGCCAAATTCACACACACACACAAATACACACACATACACCCTAAAACACATTGTTATCGTTATCCAGCCTTAAAGCTTGTACCTGAGTCTCCCACCAACCCTACCTATCCTCCCCAACAACACTTCAGGAAAGTGTGCTTGTAGTGAGTTATATCATGAATCCGTGACATAGAAAAATACACAACGCATAACTTTCCCTTTTCATTACTTTGTTCCAGAATCCATTATCAATTATCTTTGTCTTATAAAAACAGGTATCAACATCCAAATAACTTAAGACATTTAATAAGAAAAGTCAAACAATGTGTGGGAAAAATTTCTTTTAAGAAAAGCTTTCATAAAAATAAATACTATACCAGGGATAGCATTAATTTTTACGTGTGAAAGATTTTGAAAGCTAAAACATAAGAAAAAAGAAAAACTTCCATTTGTTTGTGTCCTCTTTTATTTCATTGAGCAGTGGTTTGTAGTTCTCCTTGAAGAGGTCCTTCACATCCCTTGTAAGTTGGATTCCTAGATATTTTATTCTCTTTGAAGCAATTGTGAATGGGAGTTCATTCATGATTTGGCTCTCTGTCTGTTATTGGTGTATAAGAATGCTTGTGATTTTTGTACATTGATTTTGTATCCTGAGACATTGCTGAAGTTGCCTATCAGCTTGAGATTCTGGGCTGAGATGATGGGGTTTTCTAGATATACATCTGCAAACAGGGACAATTTGAATTCCTCTTTTCCTAATTGAATACCCTTTATTTCCATCTCCTGCCTGACTGCCCTGGCCAGAACTTCCAACACTATGTTGAATGGGAGTGGTGAGAGAGGGCATCCCTGTCTTGTGCCATGCTCATGGGTAGGAAGAATCAATATCGTGAAAATGGCCATACTGCTCAAGGTAATTTATAGATTCAATGCCATCCCCATCAAGCTACCAATGACTTTCTTCACAGAATTGGAAAAAACTACTTTAAAGTTCATATGAAACCAAAAAAAAGCCCGCATCACCAAGTCAATCCTAAGCCAAAAGAACAAAGCTGGAGGCATCATGCTACCTGACTTCAAACTATACAACAAGGCTACAGTAACCAAAACAGCATGGTACTGGTACCAAAACAGAGATATAGACCAATGGAACAGTACAGAGCCCTCAGAAATAATGCCACATATCTACAACTATCTGATCTTTGAGAAACCTGACAAAAACAAGAAATGGGGAAAGGGTTCCCTATTTAATAAATGGTGCTGGGAAAACTGGCTAGCCATATGTAGAAAGCTGAAACTGGATCCCTTCCTTACACCTTATACAAAAATCAATTCAAAATGGATTAAAGACTTACATGTTTGTTAGACCTAAAACCATAAAAGCCCTAGAAGAAAACCTGGGCAATAGCATTCAGGACACAGGCATGGGCAAGGACTTCATGTCTAAAACACCAAAAGCAATGGCAACAAAAGCTAAAATTGACAAATGGGATCTAATTAAACTAAAGAGCTTCTACACAGCAAAAGAAACTACCATCAGAGTGAACAGGCAGCCTACAGAATGGGAGAAAATTTTTGCAATCTACTCATCTGACAAAGGGCTAATATCCAGAATCTACAATGAACTCCAACAAATTTACAACAAAAAAACAACCCCATCAACAATTGGGCAAAGGATATGAACAGACACTTCTCAAAAGAAGACATTTATGCAGCCAAAACACACATGAAAAAATGCTCATCTTCACTGGCCATCAGAGAAATGCAAATCAAAACCACAATGAGATACCATCTCACACCAGTTAGAATGGCAATCATTAAAAAGTCAGGAAACAACAGGTGCTGGAGAGGATGTGGAGAAATAGGAACACTTTTACACTGTTGGTGGGACTGTAAACTAGTTCAACCATTGTGGAAGTCAGTGTGGCGATTCCTCAGAGATCTAGAACTAGAAATACCATTTGACCCAGCAGTCCCATTACTGGGTATATACCCAAAGGATTATAAATCATGCTGCTATAAAGACACATGCACACGTATGTTTATTGTGGCACTATTCACAATAGCAAAGACTTGGAACCAACCCAAATGTCCAACAATGATAGACTGGATTAAGAAAATGTGGCACATATACACCATGGAATACTATGCAGCCATAAAAAATGAAGAGTTCATGTCCTTTGTAGGGACACGGATGAAGGTGGAAACCATCATTCTCAGCAAACTATCACAAGGACAAAAAACCAAACACTGCATGTTCTCACTGATAGGTGGGAATTGAACAATGAGAACACATGGACACAGGAAGGGGAACATCACATACCGGGGCCTTTTGTGGAGTGGGGGTAGGGGGGAGGGATAGCATTAGGAGATATACCTAATGTTAAATGACGAGTTAATGGGTGCAGCACACCAGCATGGCACATGTATACATATGTAACTAACCTGCACATTGTGCACATATACCCTATAACTTAAAGTATAATAAAAAAATTTAAAAAAAGAAAAAGGAAAAACTGATTAAACAATGTATCTTTTGTTCTTTATATCTTATTAAACATTTTTTGGCTTTCTTAAAATTGCTTAAGAGAATGTTTTTCTATCTTTCCTTTGCATAACATGGAATGCTAATTACACATTTCTCTTTCTTTATAAAATTTGGAGATAACAAAATATTTTCTTTCAAATAGTCTCCAAAAGTGTGTGGGTGACTGTAGCAGGACAGCAGATTTGACTTTATGAGCAGGATATATTTATTGCCTGTATATAAATGATATAAAAATTGTCAATTAGAAAAAGAAAAAAATGAACAACAATAACAAAACTTTCTTTGATAGCAGTCTTGTTTCACTCTGAATCATTTGGACAATTTTCTTTTATTTCCTCTTCACTTTATGTAGATTTCAATCTTTCTCATATTTATTGAGATTAAATTATTTTAATTCATCTTTGCTATGCAGAGAAAGTATCTCCTATCAATTGTGTTCTATGTCAAAAGGAATCAAACTGTACTATCTTGAGAAACGTAATAATTAAAAGCCTTGAAAAAGAATGTTTTTTTAAAAACTGAAAATGACAAATTAAAAGCATTTTAACAGAAATGAAGTTCTAAATATGTATCATTGCATGAGATAATTATTAAATGCAGAAGCCCTTATAAATGTGTGTGTGTATATGTGTTTGTGTGTGTGTGTTTTAGCAAATATAGTTTGTAATAAAAACACAGTATCATTCAGCCATGCCATAACTGGGTGTTAAAACTAGGGCACTGCTGACATCTTAATGAACATTACTAAATAATTATTTACTTTTATTTCTGATTCTTTCTGCAATTGGTTTTCATACTAACAATTGCAACATTATTCATCTTAAATATATCTGTTCTTTAAGTATCTTTTCTGTGGAAGTGATTCCTTGTTTTGTTTTTTGTTTGTTTGTTTAAGGTTCTCACACTATCACCCAAGTTGGAATGCAGTGATAAGATCATGGCTCATTGTATCCTCGAACTCCTGGATTCAAGCAATCCTCCCTCGTCAGCCTTTTGAGTAGCTGGGACCACAGGCACAAGCCACCATCAGCTAATTTTTTAATTTTCTTGTAGAGACAGGGTTCCCCTTTGTTGCCCAGACTGGTCTTGAACAGCTGGACTCAAATGATCTTCCTGCCTTGGAAGTCAAAATGCTGGGATTACAGTTGTAAGCTACTGAGCTCAGCGTTGATTGCCACGTTAAGGAAAAAAATACATAATTATTTATGCTCCAATTGGATTAGTTCCAGTCATGTGCCCACATTGAAACCCATTTTCTCTTTTCTTAAATATTTTTATATTTCTATGTTAGGAAATGTGTCTGTGTATTTTCCTCACTATACATAAGCTACATTGTGTTTAACATTACTAATAAAGTAGTTTAATATTTACTAGGATTTAGAGGATGCAGAACAAAACCTCATCTTAAATATTTGAAAAGTAAAGATAGATATAATCAGTTTTCATTGAAATTATAAATTTTCACAGTACTATTAAAGCACTTTAAACTATTTGACTACATTTTATGTACTTGTTTATTAAATGATTTGTAATTACAAATGACATGTGAAAGTTAGTTGTCATATTTTCCCTTTCAAGGGCCTTGGTTGACTAAATTCTCTCATTATTTAAGGATTATCATTATTATTAGCACAGTTTTAATTTTAAAAGATACTTGGCATTTAATGGTCATTTTAAAATATATATATATTTGAATGAAATAATTTTGTCATTAGAAATTACTATTAATGCAAACTTAATTGTGTTTGCAATTTAGTTTGGCATTTACTTCAAGGTCTACAAAAAGCTATAGCTACCAAGAACACTTTCATATCTTAAACAAGAGAGGAAACTACACATTTTAATAAAATTGTTTCCTACTGAGAGTGGAAAATATAAAAGGAAATTTAACAGGTGTCTAGCTCTCTGAGCAAATTGAGCTAATGAGGCAAATTTTCATCTTGCAAAGAATGAAAGAAGAGAATGAGACACAGAGCATCAGTTGAGGAATATATCATGAGCCATCTGGCTTGATGATATAAATAGATGATAAGTTCCATATGCAGTTCTCTCAAAGTTGGCCCAAATGCAGAAGTAGTAGATGAGCACTTTACCTATTTAACCCCCTGCCATGACTTCCATGCAGCTAAAGCACACTTACCTAGTTTACTTTTGAGTAATCTTATTGACCAGTCTACTCTCCATACACAAGGTAAATGTCAGAGGGATCTGATAAAGGGGTGGACCATACTCTGACCAAGAAAATATTAGGCCAGTGTAACTGATGGGAGGGGTTGCTAGGAGTAAGAAACCATGACATAAAAAAAAAAAAAAAAAAAAAAAAAACTATGTAGAAAGAAATGCACCCAGGTTGAAGAAAAGTGTTTTGCATAATTTATAGTAACAATGCAAAATATCTAAAAGGGAAAAATATAATTGAAGACCCTAGAAGCCAACAAATATATAATTCTGATTTTGAATCACATCTCATACAGATGCACTAATTTACTTAACAAGTGATCTTTATTTTTTTTTTTCCAGTTTTTAGGCACCGTGTTCCCTGAGGGAAAAGAAAAAAAAAAAGAAAATAAAACATGTATTCTTACAGAAAATTCTTCTATGAGTTCAATTTTTTTCTTTAATATGTACAAACAGCAGACCAAAAGTTAAGCAACACTGAGAAAATGTAATTACAAGAAAAAATGTTGAGTGCTTAATTTTCTACTTTTTACATTCAAAGTGAAAAACATTGGAAAGGACAATGATAATGGCTATTTAACCTTATAAAAAGCAATGACAACAAAAGCCAAAACTGACAAATCGGATCTCTTTAAACTAAAGAGTTTCTGCACAGCAAAAGAAACTATTATCAGAGTGGACAGGCAACCTACAGAATGGGAGAACATTTTTGCAATCTATCCATCTGATAAAGGGCTAAGATCCAGCATCTACATGGAATTTAAACAAATTTACAAGAAAAAAATCAACCCCATCAAAAAGTGGGTGAAAGATATGAACAGATACTTCTCAAAAAAAGACATATATGCAGCCAACAAACATATGAATAAAAAGGTCATCATCACTGGTCATTAGAGAAATGCAAATCAAAACCACAATGAGATGCCATCTCATGCCAGTTAGAATGGTGATCATTAAAAAGTCAGGAAACAACAGATACTAGAGAGGAAAGTGGAGAAATAGGAACGCTTTTACATTGTTCGTGGGAGTGTGAATTAGTTCAACCATTGTGGAAGACAGTGTGGAGATTCCTCAAGGATCTAGAACTAGAAATACCATTTGACCCAGCAATCCTATTACTGGGTATATACCTAAAGGATTATAAATCATTCTACTATAAAGACACATGCACGTGTATGTTTATTGCAGCACTGTTCACAATAGCAAAGTCTTGGAACCAACCCAAATGCCCATCAATGATAGACTGGTTGAAGAAAATGTGGCACATATACACCATGGAATACTATGCAGCCATATAAAGGAGGAGTTCATGTCCTTTGCAGGGACATGGATGAAGCTGGAAACCATCATTCTCAGCAAACTAACACAGGAATAGAAAACCAAACACCACATGTTCTCACTCATAAGTGGGAGCTGAACAATGAGAACACAGGGACGCAGGGAGGGGCACATGACACACCAGGGCCTGTTGGGGAGTTGGGGGCTAGGGAGGGATAGCATTAAGAGAAATACCTAATTCAGATGATAGGCTGATGGGTGCAGCAAACCACCATGGCACATGTATACCTATGTAACAAACTTGCACATTCTGCACATGAATCCCAGAACTTTAAGTATAATTTAAAAAATAAATAAATAGCGACCCTAGTGAATGTTGTGGTGAATTGTATAATTATAGCAGTAGTTTCCCAGTATGATGGAATCATCAGTGAACAGTTAAGATTTTTTTCATTAAGACATAAGAAAATATTTTAATTTGTAACTGTATTAATTGGTTATCTGATGATATTGCCAGCATTTTCTTAACAGCCAATAAAATGGTGGTTAATATGATTATAGTCAACTGTACTATTTTTGTTACATATTTTAGGCAAAATAAATTATTGCATCATTAGCATTGCTGTTGATTTTTCACACACTTGCTTATTAGGTATACGAACTGATTGTTAGCCAGGAATAACATCTTTATTTTCATCTGTATATTCACTCATTCAACAAACATTATTAAGTACCTACTGGCTTGTACCAGACACTGGAACCACACTTGGAAAATAACAGTTGTTGGCTGGTGAACATATGATAAAAGTAGAGACCCCCCAGAATTCTCTGACACAACTTGAACAACCTGCTCCTGAATGACACAAAGAACATAGGTTGTGAGAGAACAAAAACAGTCAAAAATGACCACAAAATGTTTTTTTCTGAGAAAAATTATCCTATAAACTCATAAGAACAAACTTAAGAAAAATTGATTTGAGTAGAAAAGAAATACTATGATCCCAATTTAATAAGAAACATAAAGCAGAATTATCCTCCATAGGACACAAGAATTAGGACTTTAGAACAACTCATATAAATAAAAATAATTAAAATATCTTGGCAGAAACCCTACAAGCCAGAAGAGAGTGGAGGCCAGTATTCAACATTCTTAAAGAAAAGAATTTTCAACCCAGAATTTCATATCCAGCCAAACTAAGCTTCATAAGTGAAGGAGAAGTAAAATCCTTTACAGACAAGCAAATGTTGAGAGATTTTGTCACCATGAGGCCTGCCTTACAAGAGTTCCTGAAGGAAGCACTAAACATGGAAAGAAACAACCGGTACCAACTACTGCAAAAACATGCCAAATTGTAAAGACCATCGATGCTATGAAGAAACCGCATCAATAAACAGGTGAAATAATCAGCTAGTATCATAATGACAGGATCAAATTCACACATAACAATAGTAACCTTAAATGTAAATGGGCTAAATGCCCCAATTAAGAGACACAGACTGGCAAACTGGACAAATAGTCAAGACCCATCGTTGTGCTGTATTCAGGAGAAGCATCTCACATGCAAAGACACACATAGGCTCAAAATAAAGTCATGGAGGAAGATTTACCAAGCAAATGGAAAGGAAAAAATTTAAAAAGCAGGGGTTGCAATCCTAGTCTCTGATAAAACAGACTTTAAACCAATAAAGGTCAAAAGAAACAAAGAAGGGCATTACATAATGGTAAAGGGATCAATTCAACGAGAAGAGCTAACTATCCTAAATATATACACACCCAATACAGGAGCACCTAGATTCGTAAAGCAAGTTCTTAGAGACCTACAAAGAGACTTATACTCCCACACAATAATAGTAAGAGAGTTTAACAACCCACTGTCAATATTAGACAGATCAATGAGACAGAAAATTATCAAGGATATCCAGAACTTGAACTCAGCACTGGACCAAGCAGATCTAATAGACATCTACAGAACTCTACACCCCAGATCAACAGAATATACATTCTTCTCAGAACCACATTGCACGTATTCTAAAATTGATCACATAATTGGAAGTAAAACACTCCTCAGCAAATGTAAAAGAACAGAAATCACAACAACCTGTCTCTCAGACCACAGTGCAATCAAATTATAACTCAGCATTAAGAAACTCACTCAAAACCATACAAAAACATGGAAACTGAACAACCTGCTCCTGAATGACTACTAGGTAAATAATGAAATGAAGACAGAAGTAAAGACGTTCTTTGAAACCAATGGCAACAAAGACACAACATACCAGAATCTCTGGGGCACATTTAAAACAGTGTGTAGAGGGAAAATTATAGCACTAAATGCCCACAAAAGAAAGATCTAAAATTGACACCCTAACATCACAATTAAAAGAACTAGGGAAGCAAGAGCAAACGAATTCAAAAGCTAGCAGAAGACAAGAAATAACTAAGATGAGAGCAGAACTGAAGGAGACAGAGACACAAAAAAACCTTCAAAAAATCAATGGATACAGGCGCTGGTTTTTTTAAAAGATCAACAAAATTGATAGACCACTAGCCAGAATAATAAAGAAGAAAAGAGAGAAGAATCAAATAGACACAATAAAAAATGATAATGGGGATATCACCACCAATCCCACAGAAATACAAACTACCATCAGAGAATACTATAAACACCGCTTCTGCACAGCAAAAGAAACTATCATCAGAGTTAACAGGCAATCTACAGAATGGGAGAAAATCTTTGCAATCTATCCATTTGACATAGGACTAATATCCAGAATCCACAAAGAACATAAACAAATTTACAAGAAAAAAACAACCCCATCAAAAAGTGGGCAAAGGATATGAACAGACACTTC
Source organism: Gorilla gorilla gorilla (assembly GCF_029281585.2). Classification (NCBI taxonomy): domain Eukaryota; kingdom Metazoa; phylum Chordata; class Mammalia; order Primates; family Hominidae; genus Gorilla; species Gorilla gorilla. The sequence continues at coordinate 65,381,605 of NC_073239.2, forward strand.
TCAAAAGAAGACATTTATGCAGCCAATAAACTTATAAAAAATGCTTATCATCATTACTGGTCATTAGAGAAATGCAAATCAAAACCACAATGAGATACCATCTCACACCAGTTAGAATGGCAATCATTAAAAAGTCAGGAAACAACAGGTGCTGGAGAGGATGTGGAGAAATAGGAACACTTTTACACTGTTGGTGGGACTGTAAATTAGTTCAACCATTGTGGAAGACAGTGTGGAGATTCCTCAAGGATCTAGAGCTACAAATACCATTTTACCCAACCATTCCATTACTGGGTATATACCTAAAGGATTATAAATCATGCTGCTATAAAGACACATGCACACATATGTTTATTGTGGCACTATTCATAATAGCAAAGACTTAGAACCAATGCAAATTTCCATCAATGATAAACTGGATTAAGAAAATGTGGCATATATACTTACTTGGAATACTATGCAGCCATAAAAAATGATGACACATGCACACGTATGTTTATTGTGGCACTGTTCACAATAGCAAAGTCTCAGAACCAACCGAAATGCCCATCAACGATAGACCGGATAAATAAAATGTGGCACATATACACCATGGAATACTATGCAGCCATAAAATAAAGAGTTCATGTCCTTTGCAGAGACATGGATGAAACTGCAAACCATCATTCTCAGCAAAGTAACACAAGAAGAGAAAACTAAACACCGCATGTTCTCATTCATAAGTGGGAGTTGAATAATAACACATGGACACAGGGTGGGGAATATCACACACTGGGGCTTGTCGGAGGGTGGGGGCCTGTGGGAGGGATAGTATTAGGAGAAATACCTAATGCAAATGACGAATTGATGGGTGTAGCAAACCAACATGGCACGTGTATACCTATGTAACAAACCTGCACGTTGTGCACATGTATCCCAGAACTTAAAGTATAATAAAAAAATAAGTAAAATGAAAAACAGTCAAGATGAGGAATAAAAATTATACTTAAAAATTACTATAAAAAATAAGAGGAAATTGATAGCAACATTAGGGAGATAACTAAGCTAAGAGAAAACTTCACATGCCAGGAAAGAAGTGGTAAGATAAAACAACTACATTCAATGGAAGGAAGGAGTTGCAGTACGGTCTTGTGTAATAGACAGCCCCATGTGCATTAGTAATGTCAAAATCTGTTCCTTCAGCTCTATTCACAGCTAGAAGAGTAGAAAGAGTAAAAATAATAGAAGAGCCCCACTTAGAATCTGAACCTTGGGAATGAAAAGTCACTAAAATGGAAGACAGAAGTACAAAGAGAAGAGATGGATTTTGTAATCTCACAGTAGGCATGAGCTACTACTGCACAATAATATCCTGAGGTTATACGGCGTGTGTGCTGTAGGAAAAATAGATCAATGAGGGAATCATGTGGACTTCCTGCTTCCTTCCGAATGTAATTTAAATACCCTTTGTCTTTCCCACTGCCACGAAAGAATGGACCTATAAGAACACATTCATGTGATAGAATATTTTTGAAATATTAATTGATGTTTTATTCCTAAACTTGCCTTGTATGTTCTTCCCCCTTTTCATCACTTTATTTAATGAAACAGATTTGGAATTATTACCTCATCATGATAAGGAATGTGAATTGGATTGAAAACAGGAAATACTCTGCAGGTCTCTAGTAACTTTTGTTTCCAAAATACTAAAGCCCTTAAAAAATTTAGACGACCTCTGGAATAACTTAACGTTTTGACGAGTAATGTTTGAGGATGGCAGGATTTTTCTCTGGAACAGTGTCTCTTATATGGTTACAATTTTTCCTCCCAGGGAACTGGCAGAATCTGAAGGCATTTCGAATGTTACCACAAAGCTGGGGTAGGGTAGTGTTATTGGCATCTTGTGGGTGGTACCAGGGATGCCGGTAAGCATCTAGAATACACAAGACAGCCCCCCTACCCCCGCCGTCAAATAATTATCCAGTCCAAAATGTCAAAAATAACAAGGCCAAAAAACTTTGATCTAAAGAGACTGAAGAATAGTTTCTTAGTTGTCTGGGACGACAGAGGCTATGGGGATAGTAATGACGAAGGGCAGTGGCAGATTGTGAAGGAAAAACTCTGTTTCTCTGGGAGAGCCCTGGATGCTGGGAGATCACCTGTCTCACAGATTGACACCTAGAGGCACGGGACCATCACAGTAAAGGAAGAAGTGTGCACTGTGTTCAGGCCAATGGGATCTGAGCCAGGCAGAAGTGGTGGTGCACCAGTATGTCAGGCAAACCACAGAACGAGCTAAAGTCTAAGGGCACAGGAAAGGAAGAGGTGACTAGAGCTGACTGTGCTAGGCAAAACAGAGAGGGGCATTTTAGTGAAGAGCCTGAATGAAGAGAGGATTCAAACAGAGGCCAGGGTTGCACTCTAATCCACCAGTTCTTCTACAGAGCTGTGGTTTGAGGTATAGAAAGTTGATCCCCAGAAGAGAACAAACTCTGTGGTAAGGGAAAAGAGGGTCACGTTCAGTAACAGGGAAACTTGTGTCCCTGGAAACCAATAAAGTTTATTGAAACATTTTGTATTAAGAAAAATTTTCTTAGAAATAAGTTTAAAACATTCCAATGTTAGATAATGACATTTAGGCAAGGGCTGTTGCTGTGCATGCCACATGTTAAAATTTCTAAAGTGAAATTTAAATATAATGGATTAGGAAACAGAAAGTTACTTCACTTTTCCCAAGTACAAGGTTTTCAAAATCAGGCTATTGATGGCTTAAAAGTCTGAATATGGTTTGTTACTGTTGTTGTTTTGCTTTGGTCTTCTTGAGTTTAGTTTTTGTTTTAAATTAGACATTTTAATTCAAATAGCTGGGGTTGAAAATACAGAAGGAATGCCATTATGCAGATGTGCAGCTATTCATTTTCCTTCTGCCTTGAAGACTTCTGGCAGACCTTGGAGGAAGGATGGTAGCAGAATAGAAGTTATCTGAATCACTCGACCTCCTTATAATTTATATGATTTTTTGGTACAGATATTAATGTCATAAAACTCTTTGAAAGCCTGCACTATTTAAATTTTTAAAATATCAAATTCACCAAAAGTAAGAAGGAAAAGCTTTATAGCATAGTAACTAAACTTACTAAGCACTAAGTATGTGCCAACCATTGTATTAGGACTTTGCGTGTGATATCTTAATACTTGTGGTGACACTATGAGGAAGCTCATGTAAATATTCCTATTTTAGACATGAAGAAACTGACATGCAGCGATATTTAGTGACTTAAGGTCACAAAACTAAGAGCAGATATCAGTAATCAAACCTAAGTAGTCTGATTTCAGAGCATTTTGTTTGGGCTTGGAGCCACCCTTCACTCAAGGATGGAAGGTTCTCAGAATTTGCCAAATAACATTTCTATATATACCCCCATTGACTAGGACTATTTATTGGCTGCAAGGAGACTTAGAATATTAGAAATATTAGAATAAATATTTCTTGTATCCCTGTATATAACAGTATCTCCCTCTTTCCCTCACAGTAGAGGAATCAATATTGATGAACTTGTCTAGATCACCTATCCTATGCCAGATTTTCTACATGATACTTGGTTAATATTTAAATAACTCATCTATTAAAATGGTTTAGATATAAAATTTTATTGTCAAAAAATGTCCTTTATCTCTTCTTAACAAGTTCCTCTATGGAAATGATTGACCCATATTTCCAAGATAAAGATAGATAAGGATATAAATCATACCAACTTTTAGGTAAAATTTCAGCACTCATGAAATTAATGACTAAAAATACTCTGTACAATCTGTGCAAATATTGTCTTTGTCATGTAAAACCTAATGTATTTTGTGATTTTTGAAGAATGCATGCTCTTTTTCTGGTGTGTTTATTGGTTTGAACTAAATACTGCTTAATGGCAGAGTTCAAGGTCTTTGCCACCATTTTTCCTTATTGCTGCTATATAGGAGAGCCTGTAGGTATCTTATAATATGCCACTTTTATGAACTTCCAAGTCTTTTTAAATAATTTTTCAGAAAGGGGGACAAATTTTACAATTCTGTCCCCCTTCCCCTCTCCTCTCTTCTCCTTTTCCTTCTTTCTTCTTCTTCTCCTCTTTTATAGATAGGCAACCAAGATACAATTCTGAAGATTTGGACTCTCTTTTTTCAGTATATTTAAATCTAATTCCTTTTCTTTTCTCATTGCATTGTAATTTTTTTGTTCACGTTAAATCAGAGAGGTACTAGCTGATATTATTGCCTAGTGCTAATTTTAGTGAGACCAAGTGAAGGGTTTAACTCTGAAGTTTAAAGCTTACCATCAACACTACCATCAGAGAATACTACAAACACCTCTACGCAAATAAACTAGAAAATCTAGAAGAAATGGATACATTCCTCGACACATACACTCTCCCAAGACTAAACCAGGAAGAAGTTGAATCTCTGAATAGACCAATAACAGGAGCTGAAATTGTGGCAATAATCAATAGTTTACCAACCAAAAAGAGTCCAGGACCAGATGGATTCACAGCCGAATTCTACCAGAGGTACAAGGAGGAACTGGTACCATTCCTTCTGAAACTATTCCAATCAATAGAAAAAGAGGGAATCCTCCCTAACTCATTTTATGAGGCCAGCATCATTCTGATACCAAAGCCGGGCAGAGACACAACCAAAAAAGAGAATTTTAGACCAATATCCTTGATGAACATTGATGCAAAAATCCTCAATAAAATACTGGCAAACCGAATCCAGCAGCACATCAAAAAGCTTATCCACCATGATCAAGTGGGCTTCATCCCTGGGATGCAAGGCTGGTTCAATATACGCAAATCAATAAATGTAATCCAGCATATAAACAGAGCCAAAGACAAAAACCACATGATTATCTCAATAGATGCAGAAAAAGCCTTTGACAAAATTCAACAACCCTTCATGCTAAAAACTCTCAATCAATTAGGTATTGATGGGACATATCTCAAAATAATAAGAGCTATCTATGACAAACCCACAGCCAATATCATACTGAATGGGCAAAAACTGGAAGCATTCCCTTTGAAAACTGGCACAAGACAGGGATGCCCTCTCTCACCACTCCTATTCAACATAGTGTTGGAAGTTCTGGCCAGGGCAATCAGGCAGGAGAAGGAAATAAAGGGTATTCAATTAGGAAAAGAGGAAGTCAAATTGTCCCTGTTTGCAGACGACATGATTGTTTATCTAGAAAACCCCATTGTCTCAGCCCAAAATCTCCTTAAGCTGATAAGCAACTTCAGCAAAGTCTCAGGAAACAAAATCAATGTACCAAAATCACAAGCATTCTTATACACCAATAACAGACAAACAGAGAGCCAAATCATGAGTGAACTCCCATTCACAATTGCTTCAAAGAGAATAAAATACCTAGGAATCCAACTTACAAGGGATGTGAAGGACCTCTTCAAGGAGAACTACAAACCACTGCTCAAGGAAATAAAAGAGGATACAAACAAATGGAAGAACATTCCATGCTCATGGGTAGGAAGAATCAATATCGTGAAAATGGCCATACTGCCCAAGGTCATTTACAGATTCAATGCCATCCCCATCAAGCTACCAATGACTTTCTTCACAGAATTGGAAAAAACTACTTTAAAGTTCATATGGAACCAAAAAAGAGCCCGCATCGCCAAGTCAATCCTAAGCCAAAAGAACAAAGCTGGAGGCATCACACTACCTGACTTCAAACTATACTACAAGGCTACAGTAACCAAAACAGCATGGTACTGGTACCAAAACAGAGATGTAGATCAATGGAACAGAACAGAGCCCTCAGAAATAACGCCGTATACCTACAACTATCTGATCTTTAACAAACCTGAGAAAAACAAGCAATGGGGAAAGGATTCCCTATTTAATAAGTGGTGCTGGGAAAACTGGCTAGCCATATGTAGAAAGCTGAAACTGGATCCCTTCCTTACACCTTATACAAAAATCAATTCAAGATGGATTAAAGATTTAAACGTTAGACCTAAAACCATAAAAACCCTAGAAGAAAACCTAGGCATTACCATTCAGGACATAGGCATGGGCAAGGACTTCATGTCCAAAACACCAAAAGCAATGGCAACAAAAGACAAAATTGACAAATGGGATCTAATTAAACTAAAGAGCTTCTGCACAGCAAAAGAAACTACCATCAGAGTGAACAGGCAACCTACAACATGGGAGAAAATTTTCGCAACCTACTCATCTGACAAAGGGCTAATATCCAGAATCTACAATGAACTCAAACAAATTTACAAGAAAAAAACAAACAACCCCATCAAAAAGTGGGCGAAGGACATGAACAGACACTTCTCAAAAGAAGACATTTATGCAGCCAAAAAACACATGAAAAAATGCTCATCATCACTGGCCATCAGAGAAATGCAAATCAAAACCACTATGAGATATCATCTCACACCAGTTAGAATGGCAATCATTAAAAAGTCAGGAAACAACAGGTGCTGGAGAGGATGTGGAGAAGTAGGAACACTTTTACACTGTTGGTGGGACTGTAAACTAGTTCAACCATTGTGGAAGTCAGTGTGGCGATTCCTCAGGGATCTAGAACTAGAAATACCATTTGACCCAGCCATCCCATTACTGGGTATATACCCAAAGGACTATAAATCATGCTGCTATAAAGACACATGCACACGTATGTTTATTGCGGCATTATTCACAATAGCAAAGACTTGGAACCAACCCAAATGTCCAACAATGATAGACTGGATTAAGAAAATGTGGCACATATACACCATGGAATACTATGCAGCCATAAAAAATGATGAGTTCATGTCCTTTGTAGGGACATGGATGAAATTGGAAACCATCATTCTCAGTAAACTATCGCAAGAACAAAAAACCAAACACCGCATATTCTCACTCATAGGTGGGAATTGAACAATGAGATCACATGGACACAGGAAGGGGAATATCACACTCTGGGGACTGTTGTGGGGTGGGGGGAGGGGGGAGGGATAGCATTGGGAGATATACCTAATGCTAGATGACGAGTTAGTGGGTGCAGCGCACCAGAATAGCACATGTATACATATGTAACTAACCTGCACAATGTGCACATGTACCCTAAAACTTAACGTATAATAATAAAAAAAAAAAAAAAAAGCTGAGCAAGAGGAGAAAACAGCAAAAAAAAAAAAAAAAAAACTTACCATCAACGATATGTCTCTGAAATTATGTTTGAAATCTGAAGATTTACAGACAGAGCCTACGAGGTCTCTGGAATTAGTATACTGGTTTGAACAGCAGGAAGCAGCTGTCCAGGATCAAAAAGCAGAAAATGTTGGTCAGAGACAAGTGCAAGATTCACTACATCAGTGTGAAGGAAAAGAGACTAAACACTAGAGAAGGACAAGACCAACCATATTTTCAGGAGAAAAATGTGATGTGACTGGTTGCTATTGAATAATGATCAGTAACACTAAAACTATAGACCAGTTAGAAGAGATTATTACTTGTCATTTTTTCTCAATGTGTTTATATTCAAGATGTTAATACATAATTAATAAAAATTCTTTGCCCCATCCTCTATTGTTGTATTGTAAATAATCCAAATTTAATAATAAAAAATGCATTCTTTGAGAAGTTCAGAAACCAATAAGACATTGTAGTGACCATTCTGGTGAATTTATTTACAAAGTGAAATAATATGTTTACAGAATTATTTGTCAGCAAAAGTGCTGCTGTGATTACTGCAATAAATAGGCCTACAAGAACATCAGATAGAAAAGTCTATTTCCTTGTATACTATTCTAAAAAAAGTATATTATCTTATTACTATGTTTTCAAAATGTTTATACTGTCATGTTCATGAGAACATTGAATATTTTGTACCTTAAAAATAACGTGATTTGCAAGCAGTGTCAGAGTTGTTGATCATTCATCCATACACATAATTTCCATATTTACAATTCACTATATGCAATTCTGTATTTTTATTTTTGCAGATAACCATGGATAGTTAAGAGTAAACAGATTTTCTTCCTTCCAAATGACTGTGGTGTTAACATACTTGAAAGTGTAACTACCAATATAATATTTTCTCTTCAACATAGACTTTCAGCAAATCTGTCAACCTGAAATGCCTATTTCAATTCTGAGTGCTATTTTAATTCTTCCATAATTGGATAAAAAATTACACTTTTATTTCTGTGTAACCTAGTAAATGTCTATCTTAGGTAACAAAGTGAATTATGGTAATGTGCTTTTTATAGCTGTTCCTAGTGATCTGCTCCCAATTTTCTGGGAAGCTTATATCACTGCTCCACATGCATGTTATAAGGAAGGTGATGTCTCTATAACTTTTATGAGTTCTCTCATTTGTTGATCTGTCTCTTAGGAAAGCAGTCTGGCCTCTTTTCTTTCTTAACATCTGTCTTTATTTATTCAAATTATTTAGGATTTAATTTCCACTTCTATGTGTTTTTTAAACCTATTCTAATGTTACCCAACTTTTATGACTGCATATACATACTGTTTTGAGTGTGTTATTTTTAAATGTTGAGGAATGGAAAGCATACTAAAGACGTTATTTATTCAAACAGAATGAAATGGGCAAGAGAAATTCGACTCTGTCTCAACATGATTTTCTGATGTCCACAACAGTTTTGAGGAGCCAGACAGTTCCACAGGGGCTTTCATGCTATTCGTTTTGATTCTTTGTTGCTGTAACTGATTATTTTGGAAAAACTGTTTTTTCCCTACAAGGCTTTGATAGGCTGTAGCCTCACTAAATTACTAATATGAAAATGAAAATATTAGTAATTTTAATGGAAATTGCAAACACATTTGTGGAGATAAAATTTAGAAAATAGCATAGATGTGAAATGTTCTAGATAGAATTGAATTGGAAATCCTTTTTAAATATACTTCACCACCTTAATGACCATAGCTGAGTAATGGGAAGGAATATACATGTATTATAATATTTCAGCATATGAGTGCCTGTCAAATTTTCCTTTTTTCCAGCTGAGCCTTCTGATACATTAAGCATGTGTTTTCTTAGATTCTGTCTTGAGATGAATGAAAAGTGACTTCTCCATCCTAGGTTCATAAAACAGGTAGATATCTTTATGTAAGTCGTACTTGCTCTATCATGACACAATTTCCAAATGTCTCTTAAACTTGCTCTCCATTTATTAACAATGCTTAGATTAAGCTAATTCTGTAAGTTCTTACTTCAAAGCATAGCTTTTAAGAAAATATGCATCGGGCAAATAAGTATATGAAAAGACGATTGACATGTCATCAGGGAATTGCAAATTTAAAAAAAGATACTTATTAGAATGGCCAAAATCCAAAATGCTGACAGCACCAAATCCTAGCAAGGATGTGGAGCAAAAGGGACTCTCATTTATTTTTTCTGAGGGAATGTGAAATGGTACAGACACTTTGAAAGATAGCTTGACAGTTTCATACAAAACTAAACATACTTTTACCATATAATCCAGCGATTGTGTTCCTAGGTATTGATACAAATGAGTTGAAAGTGTATGTCCACATAAAAACTAGCACATGAACATTTATAACAACTTTGTATGTAATTGCCAAAATGTGGATGCAGCCAACATATCCCTCAATAGCTGAATAGATAAATAAACTGTGGTACTTCCAGACAATAGAATATTCTTAGAGCTGAAAACAAATGAGTTATCAAGATTTGAAAAGTCATGGAGGAAACAGAAATGTATATTGTTAAATAAAAGAGGCCAATCTGCAAAAGCTATGCACTATATGATTCCAATTTTATGGTATCTTGGATAAAGCAAAACTATAGAAACAATAAAAAGATTTGTGGTTGCCAAGGGTTTCTGGGCAGATAGAGAAGAATAAACAAAGCACAGAGGATTTTTAGAGCAGTGAAACTATTCTATATCATACTACAATAGTGGTTATGTGACATTATACATCTGGCAAAATCCATAGAATGTACAACACAAAGAGTGCACTCTATATGCATCCTATAGCTAATGTGTCAATAGTGGCTCATCAATTGTATAATAACAGCTGTACCACACTAATCCAACAGGTTACTAATTGGGGGAAACTGTGTGTGGGGATGGGGGGTGGGTGTAGAGGGCTATTGGTGAGGAAAGGTATATCAGAACTCTCTTTACTTTCTATGCAACTTATCTGTATATTTAAAAGTTTTCAAAAATTGCCTATTATAATAATTAAAAAATTGTTCGATAAAGGTGTTCTGCAAAATCTGATTATATCCTCAATCATTACAAGGCATTTAAAAATTATTTCCCCCATAGATAGTTGTAATTAAATTTATTATTTAATACTTTTACTTACAACTTCCAGTAGGAAAACCCCATTGATTGAGAGTGTCCAATTTCCAGTTTAATTGAAGAATACACTTTCTCTAAACTGCTGAATACAGTTTAGAGATCCTTTCACCCCAGCATTCACTGTCTCCTGGGTTCAGAGGGAATATGAGAAATTTTATTATATGTATGCAAAGAGAATGCAATGAGTAGTGTGGTGCCGCCCTGCTTGTAGCCAAACCTTTGCCTTTCTCCCTAATTCAGTGATATCAATTTGTTGCTTGAAATTAGTCATGGTGGAGCATTACACCATGAACATTAGCAAATGTACAAATCAGCTGTTTATTTTGTTTTAGAAAGAGAGCTTATCAGCACGGGACTGGTTAATACAATATCTCAAATTTATAAGAAATATTTTGCCCCATGTTTAAATATATTATAGAAAAAGCTTTTTCCTCAGGAAACAGAAGAGGAGCTTTGATATCAATTTTTTTCTAAGAAAAACACCATTTTTTTCAACATCATCGTATCCTCTCCATATTCTAGAACCATAATAATAGCTTGCTTTGGAAGTTTATAAATTGTATTATTATTACAGAAATAAATCCGAAAAGCCATAAAAGCCTACAGATAGTACTAACTTGGGATTAGCAGAGACGTCCAGAAATGATGAATTGGAATAATGAAAGGAACTGAAAGACAAATGCCAGAGGAATTCAAGCATTTCTGCCTTAATATAACTGTCAGAAACTACCTATGAAAGGGTTATGACAGAGAACACTATAAATGGTTTGTTTGTTGGATGTCTCATTTACTCCATGGTTTCTAAAGCCTATATGAAGTTTATACAACTTCAAATTGCATATTGAAGGAAATATGGCACTGGGTTGTGGAATTCCAAGTAATAAGATGAATGAAAATGGTGGTAAATACAAAGAAAAAGTATCTAGGGACTTACTGCAACAAATATGTAACTGATTATTAATAGCAATTAATACATCCTTTTAAAACAAACAAGAAAACAACTGCACCAGGTATCAAAAGCACAAAAGTGTTTTCTGGCAAAATTATTTCCTAGCTAATAAGAATTCTTAACTAGTTCAATGTAATGATGAGACTACAAAGTCCAGTGGAAAGGGCAACAATGCCTGAGAAAGTTGAGACAGGCTGCACATTGAAAAGAAACTTTGAGCTGGGTCTTGGAAAATGAAGAGGAAGTTGATACCTAGAAAAGGAGAAGACTTTTCCAGATAAAGGGGAAATACATGTTGGGATATAAAACTATGTGAAAGGACGTAGTATACTTGACCAGAATATGAAAGAAGTTTAAGAGAAAATGTCAGGAGATAAGATGAAAGCCATATATATTCATGGGCCACAGAACACCAACATTAAGTAGCGCCAAAGTATGCTGTGGCCTTTTGCATGCTGTTGAAGCTTTATTAAGAAATGATCTTTATGTTCATCCTTCATGAGATACCAAAGTTATGGGAAAAAAAATCTTAAAGGGTTAATTCAATCAGCTACTCATTCAAAATATGAATTCCCTTTCCAATACACTTACATAAAATATTTCCATTTGTTCCACATCTTCTCCCACACTTGATATTGTCATATTGCTAGTTTTTGTTGTTTTAATGTTGTATATATCACAGTATCTCAATTTTTATTTTTTTTGTAATTGCCTGATGGCAGTGATAACATTTTTCATATGTTTATTGGCTTTAAATATTCCTGTTTTAAAAGTTAGAGACATTTACATATATATTTTAATTAACTGGCAGAAGGTCTTTATATACTTTGGATAAAGATCCTATTTGTTTTTGAACTATGAATTAAAAATTTCTACTCCCAACATGTAGCTTGCTTTTTCATTCAATTTATTCTATTAATGGTGTTGTTTGATGAACTAAAGTTACAATTTATAAATTATTTTTTCTACAACTAATGGTTTTTATAACTTGCATAATAAATTTTGCTGACTTGAAGATCATAAAGCTATTATCCTACACTTATATTGCATTTTTTTGCTTTATCTTTATATTTATGACATTGTCTATGATCTGTCTGGAATTAATTTCTTGCATGCCATGTGGTAAGGGTCAAAGTTATTTCTTCCACATGAATTCACTTCATGAAAACACACTCTCCCAGTAGTTCACAATGTAAATTTGTCACAAACACATATTTATGGTCTGTTGTGGACTCTACATTCTATTCCATTTATCTAGTATTCTATCATGATATGAATATTATATTGTTAATAATGTCTATATATGTAATAATTTTGATCTGTAGTTTAAATCTCCAAAATTTATAAGTAATTTTCCGAATTATCCTGGCAATTTCTATCCATTTTGCTATACCACCAACATTTTTATAGTGGCTTGTCAATTGTATCATACTGATACTTGTTTGAAATAACCGATACTATTTAGGTCAATTGTGAAAGAAAGTAATATATTTTCAATATTGATTCTTTCAATCTATAAATCTGATATACTTAAGCTTTTTAAATTTATCACAGTGAAGTTTTATGGACTATTTATAAAGGGCTTAAACTTCTATACTTATTTTTAGATATGTGATAATTTATGATGTTATTACAAATGATGTCTTAAAATCACATATGCTAATTGTTTGCTGATGCTTTGTGGATTTTTTTTGTAAATTAATCTTATATACAAACAAATTCTGGCAAAAAAACTTAATAATATTGTATCCCTTTGTACATTTTACATGTAAAATTATTTAGACTAGCGACTTAATTTTTTTTGTCTATTTAGCTAGCTAAATAATATAGTATCAAGTGGAGTAAAAGTTATGGTAAAGATCCTTCATACAATGTTCCTGATAATAAGACAATATTTGCAGTACTTTATCATTGAATATAATACATGCTGAGTTTTTTTCTCAACTGTAATTTATTGTATTGAAGATTTCCCTATCTATTCATAGTTTGCTGAGTTTCTATCATGAATGAGTGCTTTTTTGGCTTCTACTGGAGTGATCAAATTATTTTTCATTTATTCTGTTGATGTGGTGAATTACACAGATTGATTTTTAATGTTAAAAAATCATTCCTAGAATTAACACAACTTGGTTGTGGTGTATTAGCCATATGATACATTGCTAGACAAAACACACTTATATTTTGTACAAACTGTTTGTATCTACATTCTTGAGAGAACTTGCCTTTAATTTTCATTTATGTTTATGTTCTTATCAATTAAAAGAGGATACTCTAGGCTAATAAAGATATTTGAGAATGGCTCTCTTTTCCAGTATTATCTGAAAGAGTACATGTAAAATTATTTTTTCATTAAATTTTTGAAAACAAAAAAATTGAAGCAATTTTGGATTTTTAGGAATGCTTTTTTTATTTTTAATATACGTTTTATTATGGAGTAATTATAAAAGTTGCAAAGATAATACAGAGTTTCTTCATATCTTTATTCATCTTCTCCTCATGTTAACATACTCACAGCACATTTTTCAAAACTAAAAAAGTAATATCAGTGCAACATTATTAAATGAAACAAGACTTTATTCAGATTTCACCAGCTTTTCCACTAATATCCTTTTCTCTTCCAGGATCCAATATATGATGTCACATAGCATTTAGTTATCATGTTTCCTTAATTTATTAGTCTGTGACAGTTTCTCACTCTTTGCTTGTTTTTCAAGACAGTGATACTTTTAAAAATATTTTTCAGGTATGTTTTAGAATGTCCCTTTGAGTTTGTGTGATGTTTTCTCATGGTTGTATTGGGGTTGTGGATTTTGAGGATGAATACCACAGAGGGCAAGCTACCCTTCTCATTGCATCGCATGATAGCAACATAACTTATTACTGGTGATGATAACCTCAGTTGCTTCGAGGTGAAGGTACCAGACTTCTCCACTGTAAAGTTACTCTTCTTGCCTTTCCATACACTTTTTTTTTTTTTTTTTTTGAGTAACTAGTAAGTCCAGCTCACAGCTACACTCACAGGGAGAAGAATTAAGTTTTACCTCCTGGTAGGAAATATCTACAAAATATCTACATAAATTATTTGGACTGTTTTCTAGAAGGAAGGTGTGTTCCTTCTCCTTCATTTATTTATTTACTCAATGAATTTTGTGTGTCAATATGGATTGATGGATATTTATTTAATACTGTAGGTTATAATCCAATGCTACGTTATATATTTCATTGCTCAAATTATTCCAGCATTGACCATTGGAATCTCTGATAGGCTTCTATATCATTTGGAAATGTTCCTATCAGTTATTTTTTTTTTGTTTCAACACTTATTAACTTTTAGTAATATAAAGTGATCCAGGGTCATCATGTATTTTTCCTTGCCCCAGGTGTAGCATCAGTAATTACTTCCAGAATTTCCGGTTCCTTCAACTGGAGAATGGATATATAGAAACTAAATCCTGAGCGCTGGGTATGCTTATTTTTACAAATGTGTCACTATTTCTAGATCCTCTCTAATATATGCCACATTTGTAACAGGCTATTTTCCCTTCTGTGGTTCCTCAACAGTCTGGTTGGTTTTTAAATTTTCTTACATTAAATTTCGCTCTTGGTGATATAAAATTCAACAATGTTGACAAATGTGTAAAGTCATGTAGCACCAATCAAGTATCATACAGAGGAGTTAAATAACCCTAAACATTTCCCTGTGAATTGTTTTTGTAGCAAACACTTTGTCTTCTCCAAAAAAGAAAAACAAACAAACAAACAATTTTTCATGCCAATAGTTTGGCCTTTTCCAGAATGCTATATGTATGGAATAACGTGACATGTAGCCTTTCAAATCTGGCTTTGTTTTTTCAAAATGTGCTTGAGATTCAGCTATATTTTTATTGCATCAAAAGCTAATTTCCTTTTATCACTGAATAGTATAAAGTATTATTTCACACATCACTCATCTGTTGAACAAAATCTTAGTTATTTACAGTGTTGTAGAGATTGTAAATAAAACTTCTATAATCCTCCATGGACAAATTTTTGTCTGAACATAAGTTTTAAATTCATATATGTAAATACATATATGAATTTAAACGTTTTAAATTCATATATGTAAATTCATATATGAATTTAAACGTTTAAATTCATATATGTAAATTCATATATGTAAATACCTTGCAGTGTGATTGCTAAGATTGCAGTATAAGTCTACTACTAGTATCAACATATTACAATTCCAAGTAGCACACAGATACCTTATCGTCATTTACATTTCTTTATCCATTTCTTTTTATAATTGTCTGAAATATTACCTATACATACATTAAGAACTAAAGTCATATTATAAGTTTAGTTTTTGACTGTCAAATACAATCTTAAAATCTCCAGAGGAGAACACTCTGTTATACTTATTTCCATGTTTATTCTTTCCATTATTCTTTCTTCATTCTTGATGTTTTATATATTCTTTCATTACAATTTGTTTTCCGTTTGCTCCTCCCCAGCAGATCTTGTGTGTGTAACTCCCACCTCCAATCCTCTCACTATGGAGATGACAACCCCCCCACATTTGAACCAAGACCAACAGAAATGAGCCAGGAAATGCATTCTGTAGCCAAGCAAATTAGCTGCCTACTAAAATAAAAGATTTGTAAAGAAACCATCATCTTATAGCATAATACACAAAATGTTCAGGGAAAATCTAAACTTGCTTGTAACTCTAAGTATCAGGTGTATCAGCCAAGGTTTAACAAGAAAAGCAGAACTTGTAGGAGATGTATATTACAAGGTTTATTGCAAGAAATTGGCTTACCTGATTGTAGAGACTAGACAAATTTAAATTCATATGACACTTGTCAAGAAGAGCAAGTTGGAGCTATTGTACATGGACTACAGCCATTGTCCAGAGACTTTTTTTTGTAGGCAAGCTTCAACTATGTTTTCATGGCCCTCCAACTGATCAAATCAGGGCTTACTTAGATTATTTTAAATTGTCTTCCTTAATTACAGTCAATTGATTGTGAACTTTAATCACATTTACAAAATACATTCATGACAACACATAAATTAGTGTTTTATTGAATAACTAGGGACTATAGCACAGCCAAAAGAACACCTCAATATCACTGTTATATATTTAAAAAAACCTCTCAACTGGAAAAATATAGTTAATGAACACTAAGATGACACACGTGGTGAAATTACTGGCAAGAATTTCAAAATAGCTATCATAAAAACACTCTAAAATGCAATTACAAACACTTTAGAAACAAATTTAAAATATCAACAATCTCAGCAAAGAAATGGATGATATAAAGAACCAAATGAAATTTTAGGATTTAAAAATACAATAATCAAGGCCAGGCTCGGTAGCACACACCTGTAACCCCAACACTTTGGGAGGCTAATGTGGGTTGCTGGAGTTTAGGAGTTTGAAACCAGCCTTGGAAACATGGCAAAACCCCGCATCTACAAAAAATACAAATGCTGGTGGAGTGTGGTGGTGCACACCTGTAGTCCCAGCTACCCAGGAGGCTGTGTTTGGAGGATCACCTGAGCTTGGGAGGTCAAGGTTGCAGTGAACCATCATTGTGCCACTGCACTCCAGCCTGGGTGACAGAATGAGACCCTGCCTAAAATAAATAAATAGACAAGCAAACAATAATGAAAATTAAAAAGAAAAAAACCTCGTTGAATGCTCAATAGCAGAATGTACATGACAGAGGAATCAATCAATGAAGTTGAAGAGAGAGCAATGGAAATTATGCAATCTGAAGAACAAAGAGGAAATATATTGAAAAAACAATAAATTGAGTGTCTAGGAGTTGTGTGACAATAACAAAAATTATTTAAAATAATTATTCACTGGAGTCCCAGCAAAAGAAGAAAAGATATTTTGGAGCTGAAAAAAATATTTGAAGAAAAAATGCCTAAAAACTACCCAAATTAGGTGAAAAGCAGAACATAAACTACAAATTCAATAACTAAGCAAATTGCAAATAAGGTAACACTAAAGAAATCTGTGCCTAGATATTTCTTGATGAAATTTTTAAAAATTAAAGAGAAAATATCTTGAAATCAGGCAGAGGGAAACTATGAATTACCCATGCAAACAATTCTAATGACAGCAAGTTTCTCATCAGAAATCATAAAGACCATAAAGAAGTGTACAAGTTTTCTCTGCTGAAAGAAAGGAATTCTCCACTCAGAATTCAAATCTAGTGAAAATATCCCTTAGAAATAAAATAAAATAATTTCCAGATGAAAGAAAGCTAAAAGAAAATGTCATATGCAGATCTGTTCTAGAGAATGTCTAAAGGATGTTTTTTTAAACTCCAAACTTTTGCCAGTGATTATATCTTGGAATTAGAAGGGCTAGAGAGAGAATTAAAGCACATATATTGCTTAGCAACTTTTAAATGTATGTATTCTTCTATAATTAACACTTCAATGATAAGTATCATGTTATGAAACCTGACTATTAATTTTGAAAAGATCTAAAGCAAGTGTAAGAAAAAAGTATAAGAATATTCCCAGTATAACATCTTCAAAGTAAATTTCATTTTATGAATTGATAACTAAAAGAGAAAGACTGCAGTAAAAATATGTGCAAAGAATATGAATGTAAGATTTACAGAAAAGCAAATCTAAATAAATGAAATGTTACAAAATATATCTAAATATTCTCAATTTCCCAAGTAGTCGGAAAAATAAAAAAATTAAAAAGAAACTATTCCGATCACTAGTGCCAGTGAGGGCAGGCAGAGGATATATGCTCTTATATACTGGTGGATATAAAGAAGCTTATATTTACTTTATATATCAATAAATATATAATGGGTATGCTTTTGCTGGAAGCAATATTAGAATACTTATTAAAATGTCCATACCCTCTGATCTTAAAATCTACTCCTAGTAATACATTTAATTGCATGAGTACCCAGACATAAAGATGGTTATGGAAGATAAAATATTAGAAACAACGGAAATCTCATCAAGAAGCGGAGGGTTGACTAAACCATGATTCACCAACAGAACACTATACTGACATTAAAAACTATAGAAGTAAGATGTAAAAACTATGCAAGTAAGACTTACAGATATATGAAATACCAAAAATCAATAAAGCAAGGTGAAGAGAAGTGTCTATACTACAGACCATTTTTGTAAAACAGAAAACCAAAATACATAGGTGTATAATTAAATATATGTGTGTGTGTGAGTGCATTTGTATATAGTTAAGGGACCATGGAGTACATTGTGCAAGGATACACATCGGAGTGTTAACATTTGTGGCCTATAGCAGTTGGCGGGAGGATTGGGGGCCGGCAGGAGACAGTAATAGAAACGAGTATATGTTAAAGAAAATGATCCAATATATTTTGATAAATTATTGTTTTTTTAAAAAGCTATGAATTCAGTAATAAAGGCCCTGAAACAAGAAGAACACATCTAAGCACAAATTGGGAAAAAAATTATTCAGTGCAGAATATAATGTGAAAGTTCCAAATCTGTTCTCAAACTGAATATCTCAATCATACTTTACAGTACCTTTAAGAACACTGGTTCAAAATAATTAACCATTCCTTACATATGAGCATTTTAAAATTAAGTTATGAACACATTTTTATTGTACATATTACTTTTTGTAGGAATATGTATAGTGAAATATACGGGATTTTTCCTTAAAATAATAAAAATTTTAAAAAGCTACAAGGAAACATTTTTATTATGTACTTAGCAAATTTATACATTTGAATGCGATTAATTTACAAGTGGTGGAGAGGGAATGCAGCAAAACAATGTAAAATTCTCCCACAAAAGCATTTTGTTATTTTTCTTCTGAAATTGTCAAACTTTCAAACTTGCCAGAAACATACTTAGTTTAAATTATTTCACATGGTTTTGCACATGAATATAACAAATCAACTTTCAAATAAAAATTGTATGTTGAAACCCATGTAACCAAAGATAAATCTATATCAAAGATAGTTACTCTCCTAAATGTGTCAAGTGACTCGGGATTCCAGTCAGTTCTTAGTTGGTACAATTAAAACATCTGAAGTATTGATACAAAATTAAATGAAATCGGAGAGGGACTTGTTTTCTGCAGATTATAAAAAATATCATCTCACTGCTTGAAATAAAAATGAAGAGTCCTAATCTTAATAACAAAAATAAAGGCAATCCGTGTTACTAAAAAGAAAATTGGAAAGGCTTCCATTATCATTGTTGTCATGCAAAATAAGTGACAATTAAATGTAGTTTGAGAATAAGTGAAAACATTTATCCTGGATGGTATCAGCTTTGAACAAAATTTCTTTTCATCAGATATAAGATGACATCACAAAATTCAAATCTCTTCTTCCTCAGATGTAAACTTTTAAAAATCCTTTATTAAATAAAAGTTCCTATGCTGTGGGTTATGAAATTATTTATATATTAAATTTATATTTGCTTTATACAGGACAATGTGAATAACCATAGTATAAATTGAATAGGACACATAATGCATTTTAAGCACTTGCTCAGTAAAAACACATTTGTGATACTGAGTCTATAACTTGAGGACATACATAGGATATTAAGGTCAATATTAATGAACAGTGTTTATTTGATAAATATAAATATAGCTTGATTTTTAAAATTTTTGACAACTTGCATTCCAAAATTAATTAGGTAAGTTACAGATTCAAAACGTTACAAGGAAAGGAGGATGAAAAATTCTACCTGAGATTTTATGTAGACATTCTCAATCTTCTGGACTCATAATTTACTTACTATAACAAATGTTTGGAAAGTAAATTATCAAACTCACAAAACCTTGTTTTCAACATATTCCAAGTGACTCTCCGTCTGGGAGAAAGACTAGACTTCTACTGGCAGGCTCCTTCCCATGGAGCTGGAGCAGCAGTGAAAACTTTGCATACCCAGAACTAGCTCAATTTGTATGAAGAACTAAGGAATCCATGGAACAGAACAGAGTTAAGTGATTAGAAAAAAATTGACCAAAATGTTCATAGTCACAGGGAAGACAGAAGAACTGGAATAAAAACAGTTCAAGAAGAAAAGACAACATCAGATTGGCACTCTAAATAGAAGACTGATGTGGGACATAATGAGAAAAAGCTGTTGCCCATAGACTTCCCTGTGGGTGGAATATTTAATCGGTACATTCCTGGAAAAACAAACTATAATGAATTTCTTTAAAATATCACCTTCCTTAATTACAATCGGAGGTAGTAACCAGTAATGACACTTTTTTGAAAGGTGAAATTTCAAGTAATGGTAACAGTGAGGAATCAGTAATTTTTTTTTTTTTAAAGATGGGAAAGACAGAATGCCAAGAGAGCAAGACATATCAATGATATCAATGGGAGAAACAAATACTTATGTGATAGGTTTTTGATGTTTCAATTATAAAATAAAATTTTAATTTCAATTCATTCATGAAATAGCTATTTCTTGAATGTTTATTATGTGGATTATATGCTGGCTGGCACAGTGCAAGACCAATTAAATGGCAGTTATAACAAATGATCTCTAAACATCAAAAATGCATATTAGCATAACACATCACAATTCCATTGCCAGAAATATATCATAAAAGCAAAAAATTTGGGAATATCATGTTGGGAATAGATTCAATCCTTTTCTGCCACAGTGGCAGAATACTTTTTTCATAAACAATCAAAAAAATAGATGATAATTAGATTAAAATTAATCTTTGTATTTATTTCACTTCTAGTGCCAAAACTTGAACTCTGCTAAAAATGCTTTAAGCAATTAAAAACCTTGCCTTTTTTTAACTTCCAACTTTAAATAAATGTGTCTCTTTTCACTAAAATCAATAACACCAAAGTACAAAAGCTCAGTAGGCTATGATTAGCCTATTTTTTACCACAGTTTTACAAGAGAAGTGAAATTGGCTTTATAAAGAAT
The DNA here is from genome assembly GCF_029281585.2 of Gorilla gorilla gorilla. Lineage (NCBI taxonomy): Eukaryota > Metazoa > Chordata > Mammalia > Primates > Hominidae > Gorilla > Gorilla gorilla. Next base: position 65,402,815 of record NC_073239.2, read on the forward strand.
GTGACAGTGTATACTGCTCACTAAGTGACAGGTGATGGATTTTAAAATACTCTAAAAGATTTTAAACGTACAAAGTTTCATTTTGTTGAGAATAGCACCCAAATAAAGTAATTCAACAGAAAACAAGTCATATAAAATGACAAAACAGTTTAAAGGAAAGACGCTTTGGGAGAAATTTTTGATACATTCACTTATTCTGATGACAATAAAGTAAAAATCACAAAGCAGAATAATAAAAACAATACTGAATAATAAAAGAAATTAGATGTACACTACTTTCAAATATTGGTATATGTGAAATACTTCTATCACATATTCAACATAATATGAAACTGAAACTATACCAGAAATTCCTAAAACACCACTAAGAAAATATTTGGTGTCGTATACAAAATTTGGTAGGTAGCTGGCATTCTCTCCTTCACATATAAAAATAACCACTAGTTCCTTATGAATGGTATATGACCTTTTATTCTTTGTTTTCAAGATAATAGTCTCAGTGATTCCTCCTCAGAACGTTACAACCAATTCAATCGGGACTTGATATTTTACTTTGATGAGAGCTGTGTTCTGTGAAGGATAAAATAATGTAAAAAGCTAATATAATAACTGGCAAATTAAAATAATTAGGTACATTTTCAATGATACCTTTTCACATTTATCATGTATTTGAATTTATACAACACTGAAAGTGAACCTAAAATTGTACAACTCAGATTTACCATTTTAATTACACCCAAAGTCAGCACCCAACACAAGTTTATTCTTAGTATCAGTTATGTTTTAGTAATTCTGAAACTAGAATTAATTCCCAGATACTCCATGATTGCACACTAAAATGTTCACAGGGACGTGGCAGATAACAAATATTTGAATTGGGGTGAGTGTAAGAAATGAGAAGAGTGATCCCAGCTCTTTTCAAAATCTTGGCACATGCAAAATTCTAGCATGTATAAGCCACTTTGGGAAAAGCAGTGGGTTGGTTATCCAAAATGGGAAAATGGGATGCAAGAGTCCACCCTAACGTTTACCCTTCCATCACTGTGCAACTACTTCCTGGCTGAGTGGGTCAGTATGTCCGCTAATAGCTTCAATCTATTTGCAGCACTTATAAGGATTACATAAAACTTATTACTTATCCCTTATTACTATGGGGATTGCAGCCAACTAGAGAGTACAAGCTCAAACTAAGGTTATTCCAGTTCACTGTTTATAAGAATTTTAATAATTTTAACGTTCCATAATTTCCATTTTGATAGTGTTTTTCAACCAGTTTTTAGCTAACAACGTTAGGTTGGATTTACAAATTGAGTTGTGAAACTTTTATTGTATGTGTTCTTTGAAACACCTAATATAAATGGGGGAAATGCTTGATGGTTTGTTTAATGTGAAACTACCTATTCTGGTGCCTTTTTGAGGGATATTTTGAAACCTAATTTACTATTTTTTGGCTTGACTTTAATTCAGGTATTTTCTTTAATGTTTTGCTAGTTTATATATTTTTAGGATATTTTGTTTTGATTTATTTCAAAATATTTGGTATAAAATGTCTTACAGTGTCTCATAATTTTTTCTTGTGCTATTGCATGTGGAAATTGGTCCCTTCTTAAAATCTACATATTGTTTATTTACATCTCACTTCCTTTGTCCCGGAACAATATTTACAGAGATTTATCTATTTTACTAGTCTTTTCGTGTCTGTTTTTCTATTTTTAACTTCTTAAATTGAATAACGGCCACTAGTCTATATTATGTCTATCAATCTTCAAATCTTGGTGAAATAAACATAAAAAATTATTTTTGTTAATATTGCATATTCAATGTTGATTGACAGAGTTTCTGCTTATATTTATTATTATATTGTGATATAATAAGAAATATACATTTAATCTTCATTTCTGGTTCCTGGCACGGAGCTCTTAAAACCCTTGTAACTTCCTGAGTGATACGAGTGATAGAAAATCTTTTGTAATAATACTTAGTCCTAGTACCCACTTTCTTTTTTTTTTTTTTTTTTTTTTTTTTGAGACGGAGTCTCGCACTGTCGGCTCACTGCAAGGTCCACCTCCTGGTTTCACGCCGTTCTCCTGCCTCAGCCTCCCAAGTAGCTGGGCCTAGTACCCACTTTCTAAAGAGCTTCTAAGACCGTTGGAATCTCTGGAGTGATAAGCGTGCCTTTTTGTATGCTAATGTGATAACCAGTGGCTGAGGACCCTTGGATAAATTTAGGATAGCAGCGCTTCAACAGAAAGACCAAAGCATGATTAGAGGGTTAGAACTTTCAGTCCAGCTCTCTGACCTCTGGGGAGGGAAGAGGGAGTGGAGATTGGGTTAATTATCAATGTTAATGATTTAATCAATCATGCATGGAGCCTCCATAAAAACGCTGGACAAGGTGGTTCAGAGAGCATCTTGGCTGGTGAACGTATCAAGGTATTGGAAGGGCGGCATGCAGGAGAGTGCATGGAAGAGCCACACGCACCCTTCCTCTCCCATACCTTGCCCTATACATAGCTTCCATTTGGCTGTTCCTGAGTTGTATCATTTATAATAAACCAGCAATAGTAAATAAAGTGGCCTCCTGAGTTCTGTGAGCCATTCTAGTAAATTACTGAACCCAAGGAGGGAATAATGGAAACCTCAGATTTATAGCCAATCTGTCAGAAGTACAGGAACCGCAGGACTTGTAATTGCCATCTGAAGTGGAGACAGTCTTGTGAGACTGAGCCCTTTAACTTGCAGGATATGATGCCAACTTCAGGCAGTGTCAAAATTGAATTGAATTGTAGGACTTCTAGCTGGTGTTGAATAATTGGTTGGTGTGGGAAAAAGAACTACATGTTTGGTGTCAACAGTGTTGTTCAGACTTACATAAAAACCAAGCTGAGAAATGCCTTTTCTTGGCACACATTTCCACAATCACTGCAGCAGTAGAGAAACAAATATTATAGTATCTCAGAAACTGGCACTTGGAATTTCTCCCCAAACATTACACCCTGAATTTTGACTCTCAAAATTCATCAGCCTAAAAAGTTACATACTGACACCTAATTTCAAGAGGCACAGAAATAAAATCCTATCATGTGTGCAGAAAAGGGCAAATGCCAGAAATATGTGGTAAGAAGCACAAATGATCACTCGGTTTAATTAAACCTTCTTAGTTATTTGTTTTTTTAAAACATGGACTAGAAGTTATTTTACAGATATCGTTTTAGACACGTCCCATTAGTTTTTACTTATAATGGCATTGTTGCCATTCAGTTCAAAACATTGACATGATCATTTCCTCTTTCACTTTTTAAGAGGTTGGCTCATTCTGCTTGATTAATTATTTTGTCTTGTTTTAATTTTCAAAAATATAAAAATTCTGGACTTTTTGTAATTGGTTTCTATCACATTTTGGCCATAGGCTATATATTTCATGGACTCTTGATTTTTTATGCTTGTGTATATTTTCTTTGTGGTCTAGTAAAAGATCTGATTTTGTATAAACCCTTTGTGATCTAGAAAAAAGTTTTTACTATTGCAATGCAGAGTTTTAAATAAATATATTAATTACATTGTTAGTTTATCTTATCCTTATTAATATTTGATTGTATTACCCAATTTTTTCATAAAAGAAATTAAATTTTACTACATAATTTTGAATACAGCCATTTCTATTAATTTTTACTTTGTATTTTTATTCCATATTAATATAAAAATTATTCTTATAGCTTAGTTAAATTTTGTTATTCAGTAATTGGTGATTAATTTTGATTTTTGTCTTAAGATACAGGTACACTTGTCAGATATAACTGTGCTTTTATTTCATGAACATTTTCTTAGCATGTTATTTTCTATCTCTTTCAACTTTCGAAGTTATTAAACCAAATTTTTTAACCACATTGAAGGAAAATGTAGTAAAAGATAAATTAGCAAAATAAGATAAAGAATATTTTTAATCCAACACGAAAGCATCTGTTTGTCTTCAGGAAAGTGTAATCTGTTTAACATTTTGTGAGTGTTTATAAACTTGGAAATATATTTAATAATTTATCTGGTGTTATCCCAATGACCATGCAATTTCTTCACATCTTCTTTTAAAAACATTAATTATATTTATTGATTTTTCTTCCCTTTTTTATTTTTACTTTTTACTTCTTCGGAAGTTATACATTCTAGTTTGATCATTTTAGAGATAACTATAGCTAAAATAAATTACAGACAGATTTATTAAAACTGATAATTTATCAAAAATTTATTTACATCTTGCTTCTAAACCTCTCTATGTAATCAGCTATTTTACTTATTATAATATTTACGTATTTCTTAGGTCATTTTTCTTGCTTCTTACATCTCCATCTTTCTTACAGAAGTTTGTTGTTTGGTTCTTTCAGTGAGTGTATAGGAGTAGGAAATTGTCATGGTCTGTAAGTTTGTTTCTTAATGTTTGTATTTTTGCACGATGTTTAAATGATAGCTTAGCAGGGTATAGAATTATTTAAGGTTGGCTGGGCACAGTGGCTCACACCTGTAATCCCAGCACGTTGTGGGGCTGAGGTGGGTGGATCACGAGGTCAAGAGTTCGAGACCAGCCTGGCCAACATAGTGAAACCCCATCTCTACTAAAAATACAAAAATTAGCCGTGGATGGTGGTGGGCCCCTGTAGTCCCAGCTACTCAGGAGGCTGAGGCAGGAAAATTGCTCGAGCTTGGGAGGCAGAAGTTGCAGTGAGCCGAGATCACGTCACTGCACTCCAACCTGGGCAACAGAGCAAGACTCCAACTCAAAAAAAAAAAAGTATTATTTAATGTTGAACAGATATATCCTCCCTCATGCTTCAGTGATATTAATCTATTGTCTGTGGACATTCATTATTTTTGATGAGATATTGTAAGAAATATTTGTTCACTTTATCCAGTCTTTTTCTTATGCAGCCTTTAAGATTTCTCTCCACATTTCATAATCTATAGTTTCAGAATGGTGTATCTGGACACAGATTTGTATTTCTGTTGTCCAAGACTTTTCTTCTATTTGAGAAGTCAGAATTATTTTTTAGTCTGGATATTTTTTCAGAAAATACCATTTCAAATATAGCTTCTCTTCCTTTTCTCTATTGTATACTGACAAACATACAAGGAGAGCTTCTGTCCTTCTCATGTTACCCCCAATCTTTCTTAATGGCTATTTAGTGTTTTACATTTCTTCATCCCTCCAGTATTCTTGGTTATTTGCTCATATTTGTCAATTACAGTACCAATTTTCTCTTTAAATAAACCTTTTTTAAAATGTTTATTAAATTTTACATTTAATAACTATACTCCAAAAATATGTATTGCTAGTTTTAAATCTATTACTATTTTTACATATGTATTTAATTGTCAATCTTTTATAATTTTCTTTCCTTTACATATTTTCCTTGCTGATTCCACAGAATAGAGGGTGAACTGTTATTAGCTCTCTGTTTCAGTGGTAGGAACTTCCCTTCATACGACTCTAATTTGTATAAGGCGCATTATGCTATCTTTGTGGTTACGATGATATGGATGCTAAACTCCAGTGATTAACCTCTGTGGCCTGATTTCCTTAGGGACACTTGCTGTTTTTAGTTGGTCATTTAAAAAATACTTCAAATGTCTTTGTTTGATGGGAGAAGCAACTGCTATCAGCATCCATATAGATTTACCTTATTAATGTTGAGCATATACAATACAAATATACATTTTTGTATTTTTTATAATCTTTTTATGCATAGAGTACCTATATTATATGTATTGTCTTTAAAATCCTCTCTGCACATGTAGAAAAGTGTGTAGAGTTGAAGATTATAAGCCAGAGTTCAAAATAAGGCATTTTTGCTTGGAAAGGATAAGGGCATCCAATTCTGAGATGGAACAGCTTGACAGAATACGGAATGAAATAAATATCTACCTATAATCCTATAGCCAACAAAAATATCTTTCAAAAAAGAAGGTGAAGAGCCTTAAACGCATATGAAATTGAAAAAAGTATATATTTTCAGAAGATTTTCAGAAGAAATTGAAAAAAGTATATATTTTCAGAAGATACAAAATTAAAGGAAATCCTTCAGGTAGAAAGAAAATGATTTCAGATGGAAATACAGATCTTCACAAAGGAATAAGGAGAACTGGCAGTAGTAACTAAGAGGGTAAGTTTATTATCTTTATTACTTAAATAGGTAAATTTATAAACAGATAATTCACATTTAAACAAAGTGGTATCAATGTAGTGTTGGTTTGATTATATCTGTAGAAGTAAAATGTATGACAATAGCACCAAGGCCATGAGGGGAAAACAGAAGTATACTATTGTATGATTCTCATAGTTAAAGTGATATTATTAGATGGTAGAACTGATAAGTTAAATATATGTACTATAATCCAAAAAGCAGTCACTAAAATAACAAATATACACACAAACTTTATAACTAATACATCAATAATGGAGATAAAATAAAAGCATTTTTTAAAATTCAAAAGAAAGAAGAAGTGAGAAATAGGACAAAGAATAGATAGGAAAAATAAACAATAAAGAGAAAGATAATAGATTAAAATACAAACATAATAGTAATCACATTAAACTTAAATTGCTTAAACACCTCAATTAAAGGAAAATATTTTACTATCCACAAGCAAAGAGCAAATCAATAAGCCAAAATTCAAAATATAAGAACAGAAATAAGTTAAAAGTAAAAGAATGAAAAAAAGATATATCACGCAAACAATAATCAAATAATCTTGCTTTTTTTCCCCAAGACTGAGATGTATTATTCACATCCCTCTACCCAAGACTAGTTATGAGTCTGTAGTATTAATGCTTATTGCATGTTATAAAGTTTTTACTAATGCTTATCACAAAATCAATTAATTGTTTAATATCTTTCTTTCCTCCTAGGTTATGAACTCCTTGACAATGTAGACCCTAGCTCTGTTGTTCATTATTGTAATTCCATTACTTAATGCAGAGTCGTATTAGGTGAAAGAATGAGAAAAAAAAACCATAAAATGGTAAACTCCAAATTAACTCATCCTACTATCTACATATACATCTTTTGGTTAGGGCATATTACACATGGCTGAATAAACAGAACTATGAAATGAATTGCTGAATTTACTCTGATAATGTAGTTAATTATGAAAGAGTGGGCTCTTTCTGAGCTCTCACAGGGAAAACTTCTCTTGGCTATCAATCTTAGTTATAGGTGTTCTCCTGAATTACTGAGCTTTTATCATAAGGACTTCAAAGCTTATCATGTTTATTATCACATAAATTGTACTGTGTTTTCCTCTTTGTTTTGGTTAAAGCTTAAAAATAAAATAGCTACAATGAAAAAACGTACTTTTTTTTCTGGTGTGTATTTTGGGTACTAACCTTATTCCCAGCTTCATCTTATTTATTCTTGTTAATTTATCATGCTTTCTAGATTTCTGTACCCACTTACTTTAGTTTTATGTGTGACTTATAAGCCATTTCTGAATTAGTGTTATAGAATTAGTCTTTCTACATAAGAATAAATAAAATAGAAAATCAATGACGAAATGATCATACAGAGGTCTCCTTTGTAATGCCTTAAAATTGTGTTGTAAGGATGTTGTGATGAAACATTAACAAGAAAAATAGTTCCAAGAAGAACAGATGATGAGAACAATCATTAACGCTACCCAGATGAGGTCAGTATCGCTTCCCCATTCTTTTTAAACTGCTATTAAAGACTAAACATAGATAACTAGTGAAGAGAAAATTCAGAGGGATCTAATTTAATTCAGTTTACAGAGCTGACACAGAGACACAGAGCTGTGATTTACAGGAAAATAAATTAAATGAATGGGCACGGGGTAATGTTATTATTATTTTTTTAGTTCACATATTTTAAGATGTAGGCCAAAGATGGTGAAGCAAGTCTACTATTTTTTTCAATAAGTAATCTTTCCCAATAACAATATTTTCAGATAAAATATTAGTCTGAAAAAAAGTACTGAGATGATGAAAATTTTTTTAAGAATTTTGAATAAATCAAGGAAGCTTCAGGCTCTGCCTATCCTTATAAAAACATAGTGCAAGTTATCAAGGTGCCATTGCTAAAAGCTGAAATACAAATTGGCTTCATGATACTTCTTTTCTATAGCAGAAACTATCCCATGATATTATTAATTTTTAATGGGTGAATTATCTTATGTAATTCATCACCTTTCTAACATTGCTACTGTTTAACCTCCTTCAAAATGTTGAAATTAAAGATTAGAATGGAATGCTCATTATTAACACTTAAGATAAAAAATAATAGCGTTAGACTGAAATTGCTTTTCCAAGCATGTTCTGATTTCTTCAAATTCGTATTTTCTTTATTAAAAAGTCTCGGGCCAGGCACGGTGGCTCACGCCTATAATCCCAGCACTTTGGGAGGCCGAGGTGGGTGGATTGCCTGAGGTCAGGAGTTTGAGACCAGCCTGGCCAACATCGTGAAACCTCGTCTCTACTAAAAAAATACAAAAAAATTAGCTGGGCTTGGTGGCAGGTGCCTGTAATCCCAGCTACTCAGGAGGCTGAGGCACAAGAATCTCCTGAACCCCGGAGGCAGAGTTTACAGTAAGCCGAGATCGCACCATTGCACTCCAGCCTGGGTGACAAGAGTGAAACTCCATCTCGGAAAAAAAAAAAAAAAAGTCTCATATACAAAATAATATAAAAGTTCTTCACAAAGCTCATAAAAATTCTTATCATTAATTATCTCATACTCAAGTATTGTTGATAACCTAATAGTAGAAAGGAGCTGCTCTAAGTCTTGGGTATAAGGAAGTGAACAAATCAGACCAAAATTTCCTTGTCTTCACAAATTTACCTTTTACTGAATCTACCTTTTATAGACAGTAAAAAAAAATATATAGGTAAATAATGTTATTTAATTTATTGATAATTGCCAGAGAGAAAAGTAAAGTAGGGAAGTAGCATAAGACACCTATCCTTGAGGGGCATGTGGCGAATTGGAGATGAAAGGCTTCCCTGTGAAGTGGACATTTGAGCAGAAACTTGAGTGAGAGAAACCTATGGGTATCTGGGAGAAAAGCATTTCAGTAAAGGTAATAGTAACTGCAAAGACCCCAAGACAGGACTAGGCCTGCTTTCTTTGACTAACAGCTAAAGGCAAATATGGTTTGGAGTAGAGAGCTAAGGGGAAAGTCATTTAGATATGATGAGATTGGTTAGAATTATTCCTGTCATATTCCAGCACCTGATTATGTTGTAATTGGAGTTTTTATTTGAACAAATTGGGATACTAGACACTTTGACTTGTTCATATTTTCCTATACCAGCCTTATCCAGAAACATACAATTATTTAAGGCATAATTTTCTAGTATTGAATATTGATGTCAGAATTAATCTCAGTATTTCTTTAAAAGTTAACGCTTTGAATAGAAGATACCAACATGGCTCACTCTAGTTTATTATATGAATTCTCTAGATAATGCTGACTGTTAGCCAATGAGGGTTTGGAGAACATGGGGATTGGTAGAGCAGAATGTTGAAAAAATGCTCCAGACCCTAGGTAGGGTAACCTGTGGTTGAGCCTATGAGTTCAGTGTAACGACTTGAGTAATAATAATAATAATAATGAAGTAAAACATTTACTTCATTGGAATGTTAGTCCTAAGAGCTAAATCACAATTCTATAGGTTTAGAATAGCTTGTCTGCATTCACTATAACCTTTGTAGAGACTATTGCCTGACAAAAAAGATAACACTGAAGAGTCCATATGTGCAATTTATCAAAAGTATACTTAATACCAATTATATATTTACTTATTCAATGATGCTTTTCTAACATAGATTTTATTTTCTATATATTTGACGTGATGATTAAATGAATAAGAATTATGCAACAATTGCAACTAGCAACAAAACATCTCCCTTTTCTGAAATCATGCTAAGAAACCTTACAAAGAAAACACTGGTTAAATAGTTACTTTATCTATTGGTAGGGGAGATATGTTTTTGTATTTATTTATTGGCCTCTAGAAGATACATTATCACAAACAAAATAACATGAAATAGTATTTGAAAAATGTATATATATTTTATCCTCTAGAATTGTGCTAATATGGAAGTGGAAATAGAACGGAACAAAAAGATAAGATCATTTATTGTTAGTGAAATATTATCCGAAGTATTTAATAGAGGCAGAATATATGTCCTGTTATAATCCCCAGGAACCTTTGCTACAGCAGATTGATTTTGAACCTGGTTTGAGATATGAAAGTGTTTGAAAATAATACTTGAAAAGGTAAAGAATATTGATCATTCAATGATAAATGAAATTAAAAACTAAGAACCATACCAAAGGACCATACACACATTTTTGGGCTGAGTGTGTTCTGCAGAATTAGAGGATCATCAAGATGGAGAAGCGATTTATGAGCTATATTCAAAGTGAATTATTCAGAGAATAAATTCAAATATGAAAGTAAATTATTCTATTAACTTACTGTCTTTAGTTAAGTGATTATATTTTTAGTAGCCTAATTACTACTGAGGCATGTGAGTAGTGATTGGTTGTTAAAAAGTTAAATTTAATTTCAGTTGATTCCAAGTCTGTCTTTCCAGTTTTTCTTTTATTTTTTTCTTCCTTTTATTTATTTATTTATTTTTCTGAGACAAGATCTCACTATCACCCAGGCGGGAGCGCAGTGGTGCCATCACGGCTCACTACAGCCTCAACCTCCCTGGCTCAAGTGATTCTCCCATCTCAGCCTCTCAAGTAGCTGGGACTATAGGCATGAGCCACCACATCTGGCTAATTTTTAAATTTTATGTCGAGACAGGTTCTCACTATGTTGCCCAGGCTAGTCTCGACCTCCTGGGCTCAAGCAAACCTCCCATCTTGGCATCCCAAAGTGCTGGGATTACACACACAAGCCACCGTGCCTGGCCTTTCTAGATTTTTGAGCATATTTCTTTTCAAACATAAAGCATATGCATGTATGACTAGCACATCACCATTTGTCTGTATTCTTTTGAAATATCTGGTGCTGGACAGGTTATTTCTAAATTGTTATATTTGTTCTGCCAGTCATGTGCACTTTGTGTTAGTTCTTCCATCGGTTTGGCCATTTTGTTCCTCAGCCACAGCTAAAATCTGCCAGTTTAAAACACACTTTACTGTGTGTACAAAAAAAAGTATATAATTCCTTTAACTCATTTACAGCAAAACAGGAAAATATTGCCTGAAATTAGCAAATGCAGAATAATCCTAACTTTAATGAAAACAAGGAAGCTGATAGCCGCTATCCAAGAAATGTCCTGCTTTTAAAGGTAAGTGAGCCCTATGGAATAAATGCTGCCAATTGTGAAATCTTCAAAATTAAGCTGCAGATTTAGTCTGTGAATTCAAAGTTGGTATTTATTAAGCCAGTAGAGCTGAGGCAAGAAAACAAAGATCTGAGAAGCAATCATTTCTTATGATAAAAATGTATAGGAGTTATGAGTTAGAAGATTATCATAAGAATCTGTTACTTTCTCAACTAGGAACAGATGACCTTTTGGTTACATTCAACATCTCTAATTGGTAAAGTAAGCTGTTAATGGTCCATATGTTTTTTACTGGAATCTCAAAATCAGTTAAATAGAGTTTTTATAAGATTCATTTCAGCCTAAAAAAGCATGCAAAGAATATCTAATCACTTCAGTCTCTCTCCTAATTAAGCATCAGTAGTCTACATAACGTGACTGTCTTCCTGTCTTTGGGGATTTAAGTGACACCTCTTGCTGAACTTCAGAAGCAACAGCTATGGGAAGCTTGCTTTTTTTTTTTTTTTTTTTAACAGTGGATCCATTCATTTTCCAAAGCCCTTAGTGAGCACATAATAGAGGATGTGTATGCAGCAAAGATGAAAGAAACTCAAATTTTTAAGCATATACTCTGGGCTACTCTCCATTTCAGATACCTTACATCATCTACAATTCTTACAACAAGGCTTTATGTATATATTCTCACTCTCAGTGTATAGATGGGAAAAGAAGTGAGTCTATGCCTACATACTCAGTAAATAAAAAAGCTTGGATGCAAATAAGTGCTTTTTTTTCTACACAATAGTGCCCCTTCTCTCCACAATCAGTATGATGGTCAATTGACTTGATGGGGCTAAGGAATATCCAGATAGCTAGTAAAGCATTATTTATATAATAAAACAGAAGGAAATCACTCAAAATTCCAATACACTGCTGTGAGATTATTGGTACCACAATAAAATACTACCAGTATCTACTGAAGCTGAGTATATGTATATGCTCTGATCCTGCAATACATATTTGGTTATATATCCTAAAGAAATGAGTGCATATGCACTAAAGACATGTGTAAGTGTGCCCATAGAAACTTTATTCATAATAGCTATAACTAGAAAAATTAAAAAGAAATTTACCTTAATAAAAGAATGGATAAATAACTGTGCCATATTAACATAACAGAATTCTACGCATCACTGGGAATGAGCTATCTACAACTACAGAATGCAGAAAATAGATGACTCTCAGAAACATAATTTTGAACTTAAAAATTCAGACACAGAAAAGTATATGCTCATTAGCATATATATATATAGAAAACAAAAACAGGCAAAACTAACTGTTAGAAATTAGAAAGATGCAGAGAGTTGCAGTTACAGGATGGGAGCCTGAGATGTGTTTTTTGGGGAGCTGGTATTGCTTGGCTTCGTGATGAGGACATGTTACATGAATGGATTGTGAAAATTTATAAATCACTTATGATATACGAACTCTCCTGTATGTATATTTTTGTTTAGTAAAATGCTTAAAAATATCAACTATCAGCTAAAATCTGCATAATACTAGCATGGCAGATTCAGAGAGTGAAAAGATTAGGTAGGAACAAGTATAGATGCTTATCCTGTTTGAGAGGAGTCCATAGATATTAATAACGTCAAGATCCTGACAGGAATAAGTAAACATAAATGCATAATTTTAAATTAAGGGTAAACAATACAAGAATGCAAATAGAATGTTTATCTTTTAAATACAGCACAAGAAAATTGTATTTGTCTAATAGAAATTGTAGGTAAAGAATGAAAAAGAAAAAAGAAATTCTATTTATGTATTAACTTTGTATCCTCCAATATTATTATATCTAAATGTTAAATCTTATAGTTTAAAAAATATTTTTGGTTGATCATTAAAATTTTTTACAGACATTATGTAGTCTTCGAGTATACACAACTGGACATTCTTTCTAGTATATTTATAATTTTTGTTTGTTTTGTTTTACTTCATGAGCTGGGATCTTTAGTACAATGTTGATAGAGGTAGTTAAAGTATACATTCCTGTCTTGTCCCCAATCTGAGAGAGAAATTAGTCAGTCCTTTACCATGAGATATATAGTTTTATATAGCGATCTGGTTTTCGATCATCATCAGTTGAGTAAGTTTTCTTCCATTCTTACTTTGTTGAATGTTTTTATTATGAAAGGGTATTGTGTTCCTCTTTTATTCTATTATGGTGATTATTAATAGATTTATTTTCAAATGTTAAACTAATCCTGCATTCATAGGATAAACCCCACTTGGTTGTGATATATTAATGTTTTTATATGTCATTAGTTGCTGTTATTTTGTTGAAGATATTTACATCTATGTCATGACAAATATATGTTCACATTTTTTCTTCAATAAAGGTTGTGAGATACGTGGTATGATGGTTATGCATGTCTCATAAAATCTAATTAGAAGCATGAATTTCACCTTTTTAAAAAAAATGAATAAATGTTTGACTGGTAAAGTTTCTGTCTTAAAGATTTATAGAATTTGTTGTTAAAACTGTCTAAAACCAGAGTTTTCTTCATTAAATATATATTTTTTAATTTCTTGAGTTAGTTTGGTCAATTACTTTTTATAAGGGATGTATTCATTTAATCTCAGTTATATTTCAGGTAGTAAAGTTATTCAAGATACTCCATTTGTAGCCTTCAAAATTTGTATTTCCTCCTTTTCATAATATCCCCCCTCTTTCCTGATATTTTTGCTTTTATTTTTCTTTTATTAATTGTGTTTAGAGTTTTAGACATATTACTAATATTTTCAAAGAATAAACCTCTGGCCTTTTTACTGTTGTCTGTGTTTGTTTATTACATTGATTTATAGCTTAATCTTCACTGTTTTCATGCTCATACTTATTTTGAAATTAATTTGTTCTTTTTTTCTAGCTTCTTAATGTGATAATTTAAATGATTTATTTTAACCATTTCTTCTTTTGTAATGTAGGCTTTTAAACTATGAATTTTTCATTAAACACCATCAGCAGTATCCCACAAATGTTGATAAGCTGTGTTTCCATTATCTTTCAGTTTGAGTATTTTATTTCCTTTGTGGTTTTGTTTTTGATTGAGTTATTTAATAGTGTAGTTAATTTCTAAATATTTAAGAATTTTCTGAATATCTTCACTTTTTGATTTCCAATTTACTTCTGGTAAACACACATAGAAAACATACTCTAAGATTTTAGTCTTAAGATACACGAGTTGAGAGAAGAAGGCTTCAGACAATCAAACTACTCCAAGCTAAAGAAGGAAGTTCGAACCCATGGCAAAGAAGTTAAAAACCTTGAAAAAAAATTAGACGAATGGCTAACTAGAATAACCAATGGAGAGAAGTCCTAAAAGGACCTGATGGAGCTGAAAACCAAGGCAAGAGAACTACATGATGAATGCACAAGCCTCAGTAGCTGATTCAATCAAATGGAAGAAAGGGTATCAGTGATGGAAGATGAAATGAATGAAATTAAGTGAGAAGAGAAGTTTAGAGAAAAAAGAATAAAAAGAAACGAACAAAGCCTCCAAGAAATATGGGACTATGTAAAAAGACCAAATCTATGTCTGATTGGTGTACCAGAAAGTGATGGGGAGAATGGTACCAAGTTGGAAAACACTCTGCAGGATATTATCCAGAACTTCCCCAATCTAGCAAGGCAGGCCAACATTCAAATTCAGGAAATACAGAGAATGCCACAAAGATACTCCTCGAGAAGAGCAACCCCAAGACACATAATTGTCAGGTTCACCAAAGTTGAAATGAAGGAAAAAATGTTAAGGGCAGCCAGAGAAAAAGGTCAGGTTACCCACAAAGGGAAGCCCATCAGACTAACAGCTGATCTCTCGGCAGAAACTCTACAAGCCAGAAGAGAGTGGGGGCCAATATTCAACGTTCTTAAAGAAAAGAAGTTTCAACCCAGAATTTCATATCCAGCCAAACTAAGCTTCATAAGTGAAGAAGAAATAAAATCCTTTACAGAAAAGCAAATGCTGAGAGAATTTGTCAAAACCAGGCCTGCCCTAAAAGAGCTCCTGAAGGAAGCACTAAATATGGAAAGGAACAACCGGTACCAGCCACTGCAAAAACTGCCAAATTGTAAAGACCATCGAGGCTAGGAAGAAACTGTATCAACTAATGAGGAAAATAACCAGCTAACATCATAACGGGAGGATCAAATTCACACATAACAATATTAACTTTAAATGTAAATGGACTAAATGCTCCAAATAAAAGACACAAACTGGCAAACTGGATAAAGAGTCAGGACCCATCAGTGTGCTGTATTCAGGAAACCCATCTCACGTGCAGAGACACACATAGGCTCAAAATAAAGGGATGGAGGAAGATCTACCAAGCAAATGGAAAACAAAAAAAGGCAGGGGTTGCAGTCCTAGTCTCTGATAACACAGACTTTAAACCAACAAAGATCAAAAGAGACAAGGCCATTACATAATGGTAAGCGGATCAATTCAACAAGAAGAGCTAACTATCCTATATGTGCACCCAATACAGGAGCACCCAGCTTCATAAAGCAAGTCCTTAGAGACCTACAAAGAGACTTAGACGCCCACACAATAATAATGGGAGATTTTAACACCCCACTGTCAACATTACACAGATCAACGAGACAGAAAGTTAACAAGGATATCCAGGAATTGAACTCAGCTCTGCACCCAGCGGACCTAATAGACATCTACAGAACTCTCCACCCCAAATCAACAGAATATACATTCTTCTCAGCACCACACCACACTTATTCCAAAATTGACCACATAGTTGGAAGTAAAGCACTCCTCAGCAAATGTAAATGAACAGAAATTATAACAAACTGTCTCTCAGACCACAGTGCAATCAAATGAGAACTCAGGATTAAGAAACTCACTCAAAACCGCTCAACTACATGGAAACTGAACAACCTGCTCCTGAATGACTACTGGGTACATAACGAAATGAAGGCAGAAATAAAGATGTTCTTTGAAACCAAAGAGAACAAAGACATAACATTACCACAATCTCTGGGACACATTCAAAGCAGTGTGTAGAGGGAAATTTATAGCACTAAATGCCCACAAGAGAAAGGAGGAAAGATCCAAAATTGACACCCTAATGTCACAATTAAAAGAACTAGAGAAGCAAGAGAAAACACATTCAAAGGCTAGCAGAAGGCAAGAAATAATGAAAATCAGAGCAGAACTGAAGGAAATAGAGACACAAAAAACCCTTCAAAAAATCAATGAATCCAGGAGCTGGTTTTTTGAAAAGATCAACAAAATTGATAGACCACTAGCAAGACTAATAAAGAAGAAAAGAGAGAAGAATCAAATAGATGCAATAAAAAATGATAAAGGGGATATCACCACTGATCCCACAGAAATACAAACTGCCATCAGAGAATACTATAAATACCTCTATGCAAATAAACTAGAAAATCTAGAAGAAATGGATAAATTCCTGGACACATACACCCTTCCAAGTCTAAACCAGGAAGAAGTTGAATCTCTGAATAGACCAATAACGGGTTCTGAAATTGAGGCAATAATTAATAGCCTAGCAACCAAAAAACGTCCAGGACCAGATGGATTCACAGCCGAATTCTACCAGAGGTAAAAGGAGGAGCTGGTACCATTCCTTCTGAAACTATTCCAATCAATAGAAAAAGAGGGAATCCTCCCTAACTCATTTTATGAGGCCAGCACATCATCCGGATACCAAAGCCTGGCAGAGACACAACGAAAAAGAGAATTTTAGACCAATATCCCTGATGAACACCTATGCAAAAATCCTCAATAAAATACTGGCAAACCGAATCCAGCAGCACATCCAAAAGCTTATCCACCATGATCAAGTGGGCTTCATCCCTGGGATGCAAGGCTGGTTCAACATACAAAAATCAATAAACATAATCCAGCATATAAACAGAACCAAAGACAAAAACCATGTGATTATCTCAATAGATGCATAAAAGGCATTTGACAAAATTGAACAACACTTCATGTTAAAAACTCTCAATAAATTAGGTATTGATGGGACGTATTTCAAAATAATAAGAGCTATCTATGACAAACCCACAGCCAATATCACACTGAATGGGAAAAAACTGGAAGCATTCCCTTTGAAAACTGGCACAAGACAGGGATGCCCTCTCTCACCACTCCTATTCAACATAGTGTTGGAAGTTCTGGCCAGGGCAATCAGGCAGGAGAAGGAAATAAAGGGTATTCAATTAGGAAATAAGGAAGTCAAATTGTCCCTGTTTGCAGATGACATGATTGTATATCTAGAAAGTGCCATCATCTCAGCCCAAAATCTCCTTAAGGTGATAGGCAACTTCAGCAAAGTCTCAGGATACAAAATCAATGTGCAAAAATCACAAGCATTCTTATACACCAATAACAGACAAACAGAGAGCCAAATCATGAGTGAACTCCCATTCACAATTGCTTCAAAGGGAATAAAATACCTAGGAATCCAACTTACAAGGGATGTGAAGGACCTCTTCAAGGAGAACCACTGCTCAATGAAATAAAAGAGGATACAAACAAATGGAAGAAAATTCCATGCTCGTGGGTAGGAAGAATCAATATCATTAAAATGGC
Organism: Gorilla gorilla gorilla; assembly: GCF_029281585.2. Classification (NCBI taxonomy): domain Eukaryota; kingdom Metazoa; phylum Chordata; class Mammalia; order Primates; family Hominidae; genus Gorilla; species Gorilla gorilla. The sequence goes on from NC_073239.2 coordinate 65,420,732, forward strand.
CATACTGCCCAAGGTAATGTATAGATTCAATGCCATCCCCATCAAGCTACCAATGACTTTCTTCACAGAACTGGAAAAATACTACTTTAAAGTTCATATGGAACCAAAAAAGAGCCCACATTGCCAAGTCAATCCTAAGCCAAAAGAGCAAAGCTGGAGGCATCATGCTACCTGACTTCAAACTACACTACAAAGCTACAAAAACCAAAACAGCATTGTACTGGTACCAAAACAGAGATATAGACCAATGGAACAGAACAGAGCCCTCAGAAATAATGCCACATATCTACAACCATCTGATCTTTGACAAATCTGACAAAAACAAGAAATGGGGAAAGGATTCCCTATTTAATAAATGGTGCTGGGAAAACTGGCTGGCCATATATAGAAAGCTGAAACTGTATCCTTTCCACTTCAGGTGTAAGGTGATTCCTTACACCTTATACAAAAATTAATTCAAGATGGATTAAAGACTTAAAACCATAAAATCCCTAGAAGAAAACCTAGGCAATACCATTCAGGACATAGGCATGGGCAAGGACTTCATGCCTAAAACACCAAAAGCAATGGCAACAAAAGCCAAAATTGACAAATGGGATCTAATTAAACTAAAGAGCTTCTGCACAGCAAAAGAAACTACCATCAGAGTGAACAGGCAACCTACAGAATGGGAGAAAATTTTTGCAACCTACTCATCTGACAAAGGGCTAATATCCAGAATCTACAATGAACTCAAACAAATTTACAAGAAAAAAACAAAGAACCCCATCAACAAGTGGGCAAAGGATGTGAACAGACACTTCTCAAAAGAAGACATTTATGCAGCCAAAAGACACGTGAAAAAATGTTCATCATCACTGGCCATCAGAGAAATGCAAATCAAAACCACAATGAGATACCATCTCACACCAGTTAGAATGGTGATCATTAAAAAGTCAGGAAACAACAGGTGCTGGAGAGGATGTGGAGAAATAGGAACACTTTTACACTGTTGGTGGGACTGTAAACTAGTTCAACCATTGCGGAAGTCAGTGTGGCGATTCCTCAGGGATCTAGAACTAGAAATACCATTTGACCCAGCAATCCCATTACTGGGTATATACCCAAAGGATTATAAATCATACTGCTATAAAGACACATGCACACGTATGTTTATTGCGGCACTATTCACAAAAGCAAAGACTTGGAACCAAGCCAAATGTCCAACAATGATAGACTGGATTAAGAAAATGTGGCACATATACACCATGGAATACCATGCAGCCATAAAAAATGATGAGTTCATGTTCTTTGTAGGGACATGGATGAAGCTGGAAACCATCATTCTCAGCAAACTATCACAAGGACAAAAAACCAAACACCGCATGTTGTCACTCATAGGTGGGAATTGAACAATGAGAACACATGGACACAGGAAGGGAAACATCACACACTGGACCTGTTGTGGGGTGGGGGGAGGGGGGAGGGATAGCATTTGGAGATATACCTAATGTTAAATGACGAGTTACTGGGTTCAGCATACCAACATGGCACATGTATATATATGTAACTAACCCGCATGTTGTGCACAGGTTCCCTAAAACTTAAAGTATAATAAAAAAAAGATACACCAAAATATATTTTATATATTTTGATGAATGTTTCATATGCCTTTGAGGGAATGTGAATTTTCTATCATTGCGTTGGGTGTAATATTTTTAAAATATCATTGAGGTTCAATGGTAGAGCTATATTACACTTGATTTTTTGTCCATTGCTTTATCTGAGAGAAGGTAGTTAAAATGATAGAGAGAGGACCCCCAATTATGTTCTCAGATTGTCTGTTTCTTCTTTCAATTCTATCAATTTGTGCTTTATGAATTTTGAAATTCTTATTAGAGGTATGCATAATATTGAAATACCTTTATGATGAATTACTCCAACTAGCATTACTTTTACATTTTTGGTCTTGAAATCTATTTTCTCTGATACTAATATTGTCACACCAGGTGTGAGCCACCATGCTCAGCCTACTTTTCATATTTTCTTGAAGATTCAGGCTTCTATCTGATAATACTTTCTTTTAGTGTGAAGAAACTCCTGTAGCATTATTGTAGAGTAGGCACACTGGTGAATAATTCCTCCAGCTTTTAAATAAAAAGAAAATATGTTTACTTGAGCCAAATTTTTGAGTGACACTTTTGCTAAATATAATGTTTCAACTTTCAGCAAATTGAATATATCTTTTTATTGTCTTCTACTCTGTTTCTGGTAAGAAATTAATACTTCTTACTTATCTTTTTATTCCTTTATATTTATTTTCTGGCCTCTTTTGAGTTTTCTGTGTTTTTTTCTTTTGCTTTTATGGTATGACTTTATATATTCTGCTTTGAGTGTGCTGCACTTCTAGTATATATACGTTAATGTTTTTCATTAAATTTGAGAAATGTTTAGCCATTTTTCTTGCCTTATTCTCACTCACTTACCCTTCTTAACCTTCAAGTTCATGTATGCTGGACCATTTGATATTATTCTGCAGCTATCTGAGATTCTTTTCCTTCAATCTTTGTTCTTTCTGTTCTTCAGATTGGAAAATTTCTGTTGATCTGTCCTCCAGTTCATTGACTTTCTATCCCTATCTTCAATTGGATGTTAAGGTCATCTTGGAATTTATACGTATTTGTTTGTTTGTTTGTTTAGAGACAGAATCTCACTCTCTTGCCCAGGCTGGAGTGCAGTGGCATGTTCTCAGTTCACTACAACCTCCACCTCCCGGAGGTTCAAGCGATTCTCCTGCCTCAGCCTCCCAAGTAGCTGGGACTATAGGCACTCGCCACCATGCCTGGCTAATTTTTATATTTTTAGTAGAGACAGGGTTTCACCATGTTGGGATGGGCCCACCTCAGCCTCCCAAAGTGTGGAATTACAGGTGTGAGCCACTGCACCTGGCCAGGTATTTATTTTTCATAGTTGTAGTTTTCAATTTTAGAAACTCTACTTTTTGTAGTTTTTATTTATCTTGTGAAAAATCTACATCTGTTCACTAATTAAGCTCATGTTTTTCTTCAGTCCTTGAAAATTCTTTTAGTTCTTTACTATAACACCAGTTTAATGTCTGTGGCTGCAAAATCCATTAGTGTATGGTTTCTATTGATGGCCTTTTCCCTGGACTATTCACATTTTCTTGTTTCTTTGAATGTCTAGAAAATTGTTATTATATGCTGATCATTGTGATAACATTTCTGAGATGATAGATATTGCTAGTATTCTGAAATATTTATTTTTGTTATTGTGGGCAATTCAATTATTGGATAGCCTTGAACTTGTGTAAAACTAACTTTACACGTGTTGTGGTAGAGCTGAGAAAAGTCCAAATTGTTTCCTGAGTTCCTCTAAGTTACTAGAATTCATATAAGCTCTCAATTCTGTCCCTTCTCAGGATCTCATTAGGATTTAACTTAGGCTTTGTTAGGGTGGGCCAACCGCTGGCCTTAATTTAGAGTGAGACAATTTCTTCTAAGGTTCAGGGTATGTAATATAAGCTGGATGCCAGGGTTGTTATTGGGGTGTTACCAAAACCACTCTATTCTGGCTTGTCCAGAGCTCCCATTACCACTAGCAATGCTTGACTTCTAGTCTATCTGCCCTTGTCTCATATCCATGGTGGCCAGTCTCTCTTGGCTGACCAATCCACAACCAACAACTCGTGGGGATCCCTGACACTAACTTCTGTCCCGTTCAGTACACAATTCTCTGATTTCTAGTGTCCTACACTACTAATTCCAGTGACTTCAGATAATTTGGAGAGTGAAAACAAGTCTACACACTCAAGTAGCCCAGAAGTCCCATTCAGTAATATTTATCCTAGAGATACTTTTGCACATGCCATACTGGGATAGGGTCCAGAATATTCATTACAACAGTATTTGTTAGGGTGAGATGATAGAGTCTACCTAAATGCCTCGTCACTGAGGAATTCTGAATAAGTGAAAGGTAAAGGGGGCATAATATGAAATATTATAAATGAATCAGAATGTATTAAACAGTTTTACATGCAGAAATTTACATAGATCATTCAAAAATAAGGCAAAACCTCACAGTAGTTTTTATGGTCAAATAATATGCCATGGACAGAGGAAAATAACTCTAGTCCCTGGCATTGGTAAAATCCTTTGAGACAAAGCAAAAGAGTACTATAGGGCCCCTTAATTTAATTACAATAATTTTCCAAAAGTTACTTTGCACTTTTTACTTTGTCATCAACCTTCACCAGGCTATGAATGTGAAGGGGATTCCAGATGACAATGATTTGGTTTATATGTATTTATGAACTGGGATATTTACATGAAAGGTCAGCTACGTTATGCCATGCTAACAAAAAATCCGCAAACTGCAGTTCCTTTAAAAATCAAAGGCTTATTTCCCCTGTGGCATTCATGATACGTAATTCAAACGGGTTGACAAGAGGAATGCAGATGGTCTAAAGGGAAATATTGGACAAATAGCACTACAAACAGCACTACAATTACCACATTATTTTCTGTTCTGGATGTATGTTTAAGTGGCTTACTTAATATAACTATGTTAAATCTACAAAAAGTTTCTTCATGGACCACTTCTAGGAAAGATATGTAAAAGTACTACTAAAACAGTATTTTCTAAGTTGGACTATGCTCCAGAATTACTTAGCTTCATATAGATTTACGGGTCTACATACGGATCCTCTGAAACACAATCACTTCAGTGTGGGCCTGGGAGCTTGTTTTTTAATTAACATGTTCTATTATTAAATACTAGGGATGCTCACTACAGAGCTCTACACTTGGGTACCTGGAGCTTGGCTTCTTGAATAAAGCCTTAGTCATAAAGTGTTGTCTTTCTTAAAAAATACTGAAACAAAGGAACAAACAAATAGATTTTAGATAATAGCAGAACTTATAAGAAACTGTCTCTATGCCAGAATTTTGGATAGAAAATAACCAGTTGAGTATCTTTCTGAACCTGGCTGAACAGAAGGTGCCATCTTGTAAGTCAACATCTACCACAAGGATAGAAAGGTTCCACTCAAGGAGCCCAAGAGCCAGGACATCTACCTAAGGCTGTTGGTCAGGCTGTACAGGTTTATGGCCAGAGAAACCAACTCCACGTTTAACAAAGTTGTGCTGAAGAGGCTGTTTATGGGTTGCACCAAATGGCTACCTCTATTGCTTTCCTGGATGATCCAGCAGATGAAACTTTCTGACTGGGAAAACAAAACTACTGTGGTTGTGGGGACCATAATGGACGATGTGTGGGTTCAGGAGGTGCCCAAATTGCAGGTGTGTGTGCTCTGTGGTTGAGTAGCTGGCCCACAACTGCATCCTAAAGGCTGGAGGCAAAACACTCACTTTGCTCCAGCTGGGCCTGGATTTTCAAGGGCCATCATACCGTTCTGCTCTCTGGCTGTTGCAAGCACCAAGCACATCTGCATTTCCACAAGGCCTGGAAAACCCTTCAAAGCCACACCAAACCTAACCTGCTCCAAGGGCCAGAAGTTCTAACACTCCAGAGGCCCAGGGGGTAGCCTCAGCTACAAAAATTAACCCGAGATCCTACTCTCTATCAAAAAGATTTTGGATCATGGAAAAAAATATTAAAATATTTTAAAACTCAGTCTTACATCAGGAACAGTGAGTGGTGTCAAAATAACATTATTCATTTGGTTTGGATAACCTCAAAACGAGAAACTATTAACAAAATGTAGGGGGACAAAAGCATGAGACTAATTCTGAATTGAAAAAATGCATGAGAAAGTATCAGTGACAAATATAATACCGCCCTATAGAGATGATTCCATAGCATAGGGCCAAAGTGAGTCTCAGTGAAAATTAGCCCACTGAAGATAAGCTCATAGTCAAAGATTACAAATAGGTGAGAGGAAAAAATATCCTGAGGGAATACACCAAATAGAATGACTTTCACCCCGGGAACTATAAATACTAGAACAATGCGAAAGAGAATTTTAAAATAGCTACTTAAGCAGACCAAATTTTACAAGATAAAGGATGGAATAGAGATAATACCAATGAAGTATTTGTAACAATGGCTATAATCTGAAAATCTGGCAATACCAAATGTGTGATAAAATACAGAACAACAGGATTCTCCTTCATTGTTCAGATGTAGGACCTTGTCCTTATCACACTGCCTAACAATTGCATGGAATGTTTGCTATCTACATTACACATAGGAAAAAAAAACACCAACAATCCTTCATATAATAGGCAAAGGCCATAAGCCAGGCAGTAAGTCCAAGCCCATAAACACTGAGGAAGCATTGCTAGAATTTTAATTTGTTTTTCAGCTTTATCAGGCTCAGATTTTGTATTAGTCCATTCTCATGCTACTATAAGAAATACCTGAGACTGCGAAATTTATAAAGAAAAGAGGTTTAATTGACTCACAGTTCTGCATGGCTGGGGAGGCCTCAGGAAACTTACAATCATGGCGGAACTCACCTCTTCACAGGCTGGCAGGCGAAAGAATGAGAGCTGAGCAAAGCGGGAAGCCCCTTACGAAACCATCAGATCTTTTAAGAACTTACTCACTGTCAATTATCTCCACCTGGTCCTGCCCTTGACATGTGGGGATTGTTACAATTCAATGTGAGATTTGGATAGAGACACACAGCCAAACCGTATCGGCTTTAATAAACAAAAGCAACTAAAATTCACTTTCCAAGTTTTGTTGTTTTTATTAATCTTTTAGGGAAAACTAAAATTTAACACAGATAAACACCCTGCAGTCTTACTGGTTTGGAAGCCCAGGACAGATACTTGAGATAACACAATGGCTAGAAAGTAAGAGAAAAAATTCTAGAAAAGAGAGGAGGAGGGGGACCACAAATTGTGTTGGTGAACTGCCATATCTCCACCTGGCCCCTGGGGCAAGCAGCCCATAGAAAGTAAATATAGTCTCTGAATTAGCGGTAGTCCTCCTTAGGTAAAACAAGACTAAAATAAACAAAACAGAGATCACTAAACTAAATAGTCTCCATAGAAATATTTTTTAAACAATAGCAAAATTACTACAAATACAAAGAAACAGGAAAATCCAACCCATTGCCAATAGAAAATGTGAATGGAGGAGGTGGACCTGAGAAAAAGCAACTGTTGCAATGGCACAGAAGAATTTTAAAATATCTATTTTAACTGTGCTCAAGAAAATAAAGGTAAAATATTTATTGAATGAACAAATAGAAAATATCAGCTGAATAAGGAAAAACATACAAAAAATGGAAATTCTATAATTTAAAAATATATTATGTAAATTAAAAACTGCACTAGGTAGACATATAAAATTATGGAAACTAATAACTATGCTGTTATAATAACTGAAGTTGGCTGGGTAGTCTGTGTGTATGATTTGAGTAGGATAGAGGTGAAACAACTTTTTGTGAGGAAGCCGGTAGAGAGATGAGGTGGAGGGATTAGTATGTTGTGGGAAGGACAGACAATGTGTCCTTCTGAAGGAAATAGTTAGTATTTTGTCCATTAATAAAAGGAGAGTCAGGTGTAACTAATTAGGAAAGCAGGGGAAGTGATGGTTATGATTAATAGGATAAAAAGAAAAATATAAAATAATATCTAAATGAATAAAAGAAAAAACATGAAATAAATGACAGCTGTATCAAACCCACAAAGTAAAAGAAAAAACACTAAAATAAGTAATAAATGTAGAAAAAGATAGTGGGAATAAAAATATTTATCAGTCAAAATGGACTTATTAGAAGCCAGAGTCTGTTAGATTTGGTAAAAGATTAAAAAGAATTTTGTAAACTATGAATTATCATAAGCTTGTATGATGAAGATGCCACAAGCAATTGCAAGAGGAACAGAAATTGACAATGGGATCTAATTAATTTAAAGAGTTTCAGCACAGCAAAAGAAACTATCAACAGAGTAAACAGACAATCTACAGAATGGGAGAAAAATTTTGCAAACTATTCATTTGACAAAGTTCTAATATCTAGCATTGATAAGAAACTTGAACAAATTTAAAGAAACAATCCCATTAAAAAGTGTGTAAATTACATGAAGAGACACTTTTCAAAACATACATGCAACCAACAAGCATGTGAAAAACAGTTCAACATCATGATCATCAGAGAAATGCAAACCAAAACTGCAATGGGATACCATCTCTCATCAGTCAGAATGGTAAAAAGTAACAGATACTGGTGAGGTTGTGGAGGAAAAGGAATGGTGATACTGTTGGTTGGATTTTAAACTAGTCCAACCATTGTGGAAGAGAATGTGGCTACTTCTCAGAGACCTAGAGACAGAAATACCATTTGGCCCAGCAATCCCATTACTGGGTATATACCTAATGGAATGTAAATCATTCCATTATAAAGAAACATGCAGGCGTATGTTCACTGCAGCACCATTCACAATAGCAAAGACACGGAATCAACCTAAATGCCCATCAATAATAGACTGGATCAAGAAAATGTGGTACACATAATACCATGGAATACTATGTAGGCATACAAAAGAATGAGATTATGTCTTTGCAGGGACATGCATGGAGCTGGAGGCCATTATTCTTAGCAAACTAACACAGAAACAGAAAACCAAATTCCTCATGTTCTCACTTATAAATGGGAGCTAAAAGATGAGAACACATGGACACACACAGAGTGAACAACACACACTGGGGCCTATCATAGGGTGAAGGGTGGGAGGAAGGAGAGGATCAGGAAAAATAATTAATGAGTACTAGGTTTAATATCTTGGTGACAAAATAATCTGTACAACAAACCACCATGAAGCAACCTTACCTATGTAACAAGTCTGCACATGTAACCTGAACTTAAAAGTTTTAAAAAAGAACTATTATAAAAGAAAAAAAATGAAGAAAAGAAAGGTTGACACAACAGATTAATTGTAATTTCTTTTTTAATTTTCCTGGCAGTAGACATTTAGGTTGCCCAAATGGATGACATCCATAAAGAATGCTGCAATAAATATCTTTTTACAATTCCTTATAACCTAGTGATGGCTTCTCTGGGGTTACATTTGTCAGATGAAGTACATGATACCCAATTAAATTTAAATTTTAGATCTTAAAAAACAGGTTTTTAGTATAAGTATGTCCCAAATATTGCATGGGGCATTCTTATACTAAAACATCATTTTTTGCTTATCTGAAATTCAAATTTCAATAGGTGTTCTGTATTTTTATTTGCTATATCTGGAAGCCCTTTCTAGAGTATACACCTAAGAGTGGGTAGGCAGTTTCACAGAGTTTGTTTAATCTTAATTTTATGAGGCACTGACAGTGGCAATGACTTCATGTCTAAAATCCCACCACGAATGCATTAAGATTGATATTTTCCTCACAGTTTGGCAAGCACATGATATTCACTAACTTTTTAAGTTTTGCAAAACAATATAAAGAATTAAACTGCTTCTTTAATTTGCATTTCATTCCTTACTAGTAAGGTTGAGATTTTCTCCATGGATGACTTTAAGCCAATGATATTTTTCCTAGTGCAAACCACCTGTTTGTATATTTAAGGAAAATGCTTTCTATATTTTACATAGATCATAGAAATCCATTCTTTACAGTGAGAAGTAGGAGAGATGTTTTTGATACCAACTTTTGGGGAGTCATATTCTTTATTGCATCCTTGGCAAATGGCAACTCCAGCGGCTTTCTGACCATGTCTAAGTTTCTGAGATGTGTCGTATCAACAGCTCCTAGAAATGTATCGGATGCATAGCAAGCCCTCAAAAATATTTGTTAAAATAAACAAATGTATAACTAAGCATATACTTTTAAAGACATGCATTTGTAGACTTTTTTCACACCAGTATGGAATCTAGTTCCTGATTAGACCCATAAGTTCTCAGAAGTGAAAGACCTGTAGAAATCCAGGTAAGTCTCATAATCAGTTAGAGAAACAAGAGGGATAAATCCACAGTATATGCAGATGCCTGACTATTCCATCTGACATGGTTTGTCTGTGCCCCACCCAAATCTCATTTTGAATTGTAGTTCCCATAATCCCCATGTGCTGTGGGAGAGACCCTGTGGGAGGTAATTTAATCATGGGGGTGGTTACCTTCATGCTGTTCTCATGATCGTGAGTTCTCGCAAGAACTGTTGGTTTTATAAGGGTCTTTTCCCCCTTTTGTTTGGCACTTCTCCCTCCTGCTGCCATGTGAAAAAGGAAGTGTTTGCTTCCCTTTCCGCCAAATTGTAAGTTTCCTGAGGCCTCCCCAGCCATGCTGAACTGTGAGTCAATTAAACGTCTTTCCTTTATAAATTACCCAGTCTCAGGTATGTCTTTATTAGCAGCATGAGAATGGACTAATACACCATCTATTTTGCTTGTAGTTCTCACAAATATCTATCAACAACTCAGGAAAAGTCCTAGCACTTTGGGAGGCCAAGGAGTGTGGATTGCCTGAGCTCGAGAGTTCGAGATCACCCTGGGCAACGTGGTGAAACCCTATCTCCAGTAAACTACAAAAAATTAGCCAGGTGTAGTTGTGGGTGCCTGTAGTCTCCCAGGTTCTCAGGGGGCTGAGGCATGAGAATTGCTTGAACCCGGCAGGCAGAGGTTGCAGTGAGCCAAGATCGCACCTCTGCACTCCAGCCTGGGTGACAGAGTGAGATCCTGTCTTGGGAAAAAAAAATTGAGGAACAATCCTCCTGTGTTCATCTTTGCCTGAAGAAAGCACTAGATTCTTTTTAATGTTTACTTTGTGTGTGTGTATGCATGTAATATACTAACAATACTAAATAGAGCCAATAATTTTTATTTAATTTTAAGTGTAAAAGCTTTATTGAATCATGCCTCACTCTGACAACCAAACAGATGGCCAAGGCACTCTTTATTCCAGCTTGTTCTTTGTGTTTTTGCACTCAGTGTTTCAAAACATTATTTATTCTCCTAAGAGCACCAGGAAGCTACTTCTTCCTTGTTTATTCTGTATCAGCAAACTCATCTCATTTTATCTCACCTTCTGCTGTTAGAACAGAAGCAACTATTGGCATTTTGGCTTTTTGATACCTTTCTATGTAGTCCTACCACATGTTTGAGGGAAATCATAAAACAAAAGTAAGCCTCTTTTTGTTCAGAAGAAATGATACATATGTTTAATATCTATTAATCTATATTTAATATCTATAGCTTTAACATATATTAATCAAAAACAACCCAAAGTTATATATGTATGCTTATATTTATATAAATATATTGAGCATTTCCACACATATTATTATTATATATCTTGTCAGTAATTGTCATAGTGTCAATTAGTTACCATATTCAAATTGTGCCAAAGGAAATATCCAATATGCATAAGAATTATTTACTGTTATTGTCTTTGTTGCCAATTTAAAGGGTAATTATTTATATTAAAAGTAAAAATTTATTTCTTAGTTTTAGAGAAAGGAAAATACCAGAATCTATAGCCACCTGGAATTGCATCAACTGTTTTACATAATACTTTCTATCCAGTTTTCAGTTTACTCACAATTTTTCTATAATTTTATCTTTTGTAGTATTCCTTCGAGGTAAAGCCCACATTAAGAACATGCTTTCAGGCTGGGCATGATGACTCATACCTGTAAACTCAGCACTTTGTGGGGCCAAGGCTGGCAGATCGCTTGAGACAAGGAGTTCGAGACCAGCCTGGGCAAAATGGTGAAACCCTGTGTCTACCCTCCCTCACAAAAAAAATACAAAAATTAGCCAGGCGTGGTGGTGCATGCCCTTAGCCCCAGGTACTCTGGAGGCTAATGTGGGAGGATTGCTTGAGCCTGGGAGGTGGAGGTTGCAGTGAGCTGCGACCACACTACTAACTGCACTCCAGCCTGGGCTACAGAGAGAGAACTGGTCTCAAAAAAAAAAAAAAAAGAAAAAAGAGTGCTTGTATTTATGAATATGATATGATAGGTACATTTTTAGTCAAAAATGATTGTAAATTTTATGTTCATTGGTGGTGTTTATGAGTCACCAACAATGGCGTATGAATACAACTTTTCAAAGACTAAATTAAATGCATGGTTAATAAAATTTGCAATGTAGTATGCAAATTGGTCTATACAGGGATGAAAACTATGGTTGTGACTCCTTTAGCAGCCTATCCTAACCTATCACCCAGAATATTTGGCTAAACATCTATTAAATAGAAAACTTGTTTAACTGTCAAACAGGAGAATCTTTGTCTACAAGTTTTGCTAGTTAAATCATGTGTTTTAATGCAGGATGCATTGATGCTGCATGCTAGCAGATAAATGCCCTTATGATTCTCAAGGTATATAATAAATAAATTCTAAGCATAAGAGATAGTAAATTAAAATTAACTATCTGAAAATTGCTGACTTAGATATGTATAGATTTTATTTTTGAAAATAAATACACACGGTCTTGAATGATTTTCAGCAAAGTGCATCCTTGTAACTTATTGTTGCTGTGATTGAATATACATTCAGTATGGCTTACCCAGCCCTAAGTCCATAAATCATGCCATAAAATAGCCCTATAAGGGAGCCATCTGAGTCTCCTCAGTTTTTCATTTTTCTACCATACTCAACTATTTCTAGCCTTAGGTGGTTTCCTTGTCAAGAAAATCAGGATGGTGTTTTATTAGTCTGTTCTGGTGCCTACAAGTGTTATTTTATCTTTTATGCTCTGCGCATTTCCTTTAGGATGAATGATGCAATTTAGTAGAGGAAATACTGGGAAATAACTTATTTGTAAACTACTTTTGAAGGGTGGGAGAAAAATCACTTGTGTTCCCCTTTGGAGTCTTGTAATAGATAATACTGCAATCTCTTTATTTACTTAGTCTTCCAATTTTAGAAGCCTCTTGTTTGACTTGATATTTTTTCTTTCTTATAAATATAAATTCTTCTGAGAGGAACTATTGAGAATTTAGAAATTCCATAATCCATATTTGGAATTTAGACTCACAAGCATCAGTGTGACTTTCTGGAAACAATTCATTATCTTCAAGGACATAGGTAGAACTAGAATTTACACCTTATTATTCTCTACCCAGTGTTTCTTATATTTCTTTGATGCTCTTGTATCAAGCTACTGTAGTCTGAATGTTTGTGTCGCCACAAAATTCATATGTTAGAAACTCATATCTAATGAAATATTATTAAAAGTTGGAACCTTTAGGGGATGATTCAGTCATGAGTGTTCTGCTCCCATAAATGAAATTTATGCACTTATAAAGAGGTTTAAGGGAGCCTCTTAATCCCTTCTGCCATATGTGGAAAAAGATAAAATGCTACCTAGGAGGAACTGGTCGTCACCAGATACCAAATCTGCTGGCACCTTGATCTTGGACTTCCCGGCCTTTAGAACTGTGAGAAATACATTTCTGTTTATAAATTTCCCAGTCTATGGTATTTTGTTATAACAGCAGTAACACACTAAGACACAAGTGGAGTCAGTACTCCCTTGGCTGTCTCTAAAGTTATTAATAATGTAATAATAGGACAAGGCTTTTGAAATGGTATAGTAGGTATACTATTGGATCCCCTCCAAAAATGCCCATACCTTAATCCCCCAAACCTATAACTATGTTATGTTACATGACAATGGGGAATTAAGGTTTTAAATGGAATTAGTATAAGTAATCAGAGGACTTTAAAACAAGATTATCCTGAATTATACAGGTGAGCCCAATATTATCACAAGGGTCTTTAAATTGTGGAAGAGAGAGGCAGGAGGTTAATGTCAAAGAGATTTAAAGATATTATGTTGCTGGCTTTGAAGAGGAGGAAAGGACCACAAGACAAAGAAAATGGGAGGTCTCTGGGAGCTGGAAAACACAAGGAAACAGACTATCCCCTAAAGCCTCAGAAAAAGAACATAACCCTGCTGACACCTGTGTTTTAGCCCAGAGATACCCATTTCAGACATCTGACCTCCGGAACTGCAAGGCAAAATACCTGCGTTGTTTTAAGCCACTAAATTTGTGGTAACATGTTACATCAGCAATGGGAAACTAATACACTTAGGAGAAGAAAAGGTGGATAGTTCATTTCCAAACCCTTCAGGCCCATATGCATCATTTGCTCTGAAGAACTGTAGCCATCTTGTCTTCTTATAGGCATAACAAGCAAACTGTAAGTTCTAAAAGGTATCACACACTGCCCAGATATTATATCACTATCACGGGTCATGAGGTTCCAAGGGCTTGACAATGACAAAAGTCCTTATACAGCATATTAGAGTTCTCCAGAGAATCAGAACCAATATTGTGTGTGTGTGTACATAAGTCTGTGCATACATATATTCTCACAATAAATATTATATATTAATATTTATATGAGAGAGAGAAAGAGAGAGATTTATTATGGGAATTGGCTCACATGATCATAGAGTTGAGATGCCTCAGTATCTGTGGTCAGCAAGCTGGAGACCTGGGAAGGCCACCAACTGGTGGTATAATTCAGTCTGGGTTCAAAGGCCTGAGGTGGAGAGAGGTGGGGTATGATGGTGTCAGTCCTGGATCAAGTCCGAAGGCAGGAAAAAATGGATTTCTCATCTCAAACATATACAGAAAGGGAAATTAACCCCTCCTCTCTGCTCTTTTGTTCTATTCAGGCCATCAATGGATTGGATGATGCCCACACACATTTTCTGAGGGTGGACCTTCTTTAATAGGTCTATTGATCTAAAAACTAATCTCTTTTGGAAACATCCTCACAGAAACACATAAAAATAAACCTTTTTCCAACCACCCAAGCATCCCTTAGCCAAGTAAGGTTACATTTAAAATTAACCAACACATTTAAAGTAAGAGAAGATGAATATATATGGTTATAATCTTCACACACACACACCTTTGTTGTGTATTTTCCTGATAATACATATAGTTCAAAACACATTCCCAATCTGAAAAAAGAAAAAGTTTCTCTGTAATCAAATCCAATGAAATAGCTATCATTAAGGGTTTTTCTTCTCTTCTTTCATCTATTTTTTTCCTGTGAGTCAGATTTATTTTTCTACCTGTCAAGTGATAATTTGTTCAGATCTGTTCCTTATATTTTTAACTTTCCATCATCATAGATATAAGTGTATTTGCAAAGTCTTTAGAACAACTATTTTAACACTAAGAACTACTATTTTAATACTAAGATTATTGCTTTAATACTGAAAACACCAAGGGGCTGTTCACTGTATCCATTTACCCTATAAGTTCCAAGAATAGAGTAAAAGAACATATTCCCACTCTCAAGATAAATAAAAGTAACGTATGTCATCATGACATAGTTCACAGAATTTTCCATATGAATGTTAATAAAATGCTTACTTAGAGAACTGGACTCTGAAATTCCAGTAAGCCATTAAATTAGGCTTTCTGACACAAATTAAATTTAGAGAAAGCCTACAATGAAAAAACATGAAAGTCATAAGCATAAATAAAAAATATATTGAAAAATGTGTTTCACAGAATTTTCTTAGAAATGGTCTTGTAATTTCCCGTGTTCTTCAAAATAAATCTTAAAATTAACCATATAACTATATATAAAATGAAGTTCTGCAAGTCATGCAAATATAAACATTTTCCATGACAGGATAATAAATCCTTCTGTGATAGATTCATAAAAATGAATGTTTTTTTGTCATCATAACTTTCTTACATTATTTGTTATAAATTATATAGTGAATTATTTTTATTAGCTCACAAATGGATTTAAATAGCAAAACATGCAGATTTGCTTTTGTTGTGTACAATATTTTCTTCAGTAAAGACTAGATAGATTCCTGTGTTGGCATAATTTTCTTTAAAGCTAAAATTTTCCAGGCATTTGCGTAGCCATACAAATTAGAGCATATATCCTTTTAATCATGATGAGCAGGCAAGACAATGAAAATATTAAGTAAAGAATGCAGAAAACTTAATTATGTGAAAATACTCCAGTGTGATATTATGGGTGTAATTTTATACTGCTTTTGGGAAAAAAAATTCTCAACTGCCATAAATTATTTTATGCAAATCTATGACATTATTGATAACACACTGGATAATTAAGTACTTTCACTTTCACCAAAGAATAAATATATATTCTGTTCACATATATTTGTTAATTTTTCTAATAAAATATTCCAAAAATCAAAATCAATTGAGTTAGTTATGACCATTTTTCTGTATTTTACCATGCTATTTTAGTTGAATATATTAAATGAACTATGAGTCAAGGTTTAAAATATTGTTTTTCAGATTTTCCCATAAAATGTAACAGATGTTTTCTCAGTCAGATTTCTATATTTGCAGAAGCAAGATTATTAATAAGAATTCTCTCTCATTAAAAAATACCTTCTCACATTAAATTGAAAATTATATAATTTGAAATAATATATGAAGTTAGGAATGTATTCTATAGTCCTACAATGAAATGATTTCCAAAACTTACCTAATTATATATGTGAGGAAATAAACTTACAAAAATTGAGAGACTTGCTTCATAACAGCAAAGTCAATAAACGGAGCTACCCGCCTACTCTTACGGTGTTATTCCCGCAAAATGGGAATTTAGCTTAATTGAATTGAACAAGTGAATTCTTGAAAAAATGGGAATTTGGAATTCAGTTTTGACACAAACTAACTATAAATTTTCGACTATAGTTTTTTGGGTGTTTTTTGTTTTTTGTTTTGCAACGGAGTCTCTATCGCCCAGGCTGGAGTGCAGTGGTGCGATCTCGGCTCACTGCAACCTCTGCCTCCTGGGTTCAAGCGATTCTCCTGCCTCCTGAGTAGCTGGGACTACAGGCGCCTGCCACCATGCCCCGCTGATTTTTTGTATTTTTAGTAGAGACGGGGTTTCACCATGTTGGCCAGGATTGTCTTGATCTCCTGACCTCGTGATCCACCTGCCTCAGCCTCCCAAAGTGCTGGGATTACAGGCATGAGCCACCGTGCCTGGCCTGACTATATATAGATTTTTAACAAAACTACTATCTGAACTCAGTTTTATCCCCTGATAAAATGCTAACATGAGACTCATAGGAATATTTTTGCGGTATATAGTTACAGTAAAAATATTCTTTATAGTAGAGTAAAAAAGTACATATGATAAGACATAATCAAAAGCAACTCAATTTGAATAGACTATTAACTTAAAGAAACATTTAAAAATATTTAAGAATTAAACTAAAAATACCAGGGCTAGACTCTGACTACTGAGAGCTACAAATCTTCTAAAACAAACACTATCTATATTTTGTAAACTGTCCAGCATTGAAAATGTTGGATAATTTCCTAAATCATTTATGAGGCTGAGATAACTCTCATACCAAAACCAAGCAATGATGAAATTAAAAAAATGTAAATATCGAAAATTTATACTCACAGGTATGTGAGAATTTGCAATTCTTAAATATTTAAATATGTATTGCCACTACAACTTTTCCCAGAAATATAAGGATGGTGCAACCTTACAAAAATATTAATTTATGCCATCATTTTAGCAGATTAAAAAGTTGAGTAAAAATGGTATTCTTGCTTAAAAATCTTCTGATGAAATTTATCTCCCAAATTGATAAAACTATTTGCAAAGCAGAAACAGAAGAAAATTGTATTTATAAATAAACCATATTTTCTGGTGAAATACTAGAAATAGTACCATTTAAGACAGAAATAAAATAACTTTCCTGCAATCAAATAAGAGGGAATACAGTACTGACAGTTCTATTGCAATGCAATGATAAGGGAACAAAAAAGACCTATAAATGTCAATGAAGGGAAGAGGGAGACAAAACTTGTATCCAGACAACATTCAGATTGTTCAGAAAATCAAGAAAATAAATTGTAAAATTATTAGAATTAAAATGGTTTAGAATGGTGGCCATATATGCTTTCAAAATTCAGTAGTTTTCTTAATTATCATTAATAAGCAATTTTAAAATAATGGAAAAGTAATACTATTTACTAGAACAACTTAAATATAAAATATCTGAATACAAAAGAAAAAGAGAAAAGAGAAGAGGGAGAAGGTGGGAGAGGTAAAGAGAAATATGTAAAATATACATGAAGAAAATCACAAAGCTTTAACCATAAAACTTTTAAACCATAAAACCTATATATTCACTGAAAGCCTAATTAAATTCTCTCGAATTTTTTGAGAAATTTTACATTCACCTCAAAAAGAAAATATTTAAGAATATCAAGAAATTTTGCAAACAGTTTAGCAGATTTCAAAATATACTATGAAACCATAGATATTAAATCATTTCTATTATTAATTGAAAACAGTTCCCCCCAAAGGCAAAATAGATGGCTGTCGAACAAAGATTTGCTCCCTCTATGAATTTCTAAAGGCATTAAGGAGGCTGAGGGAAACCATCCTAATGTAAGGTCGCAATTCCTTGTCTAACACCTAACTCCAGGTTTATTTTCAGATCTGCAAGCCAGTGGCTGAAGGGACAGGCTGTTTCAAAGGAGGAAGAACTCTGAAAGTACACTGCAAGATCAGACAGAGTTATTCCCCTCAGGGATCTTTGTCAACTTACTCAGATATTAGCATACTGGGGAAAGAATTATACTCAGAGAGTTCAAGGATGGTTAGACTCAGGGTGTGTTGACACAGATACACCTAACAACCCAAAGCACCAGCGTGCTTTTTCCTTCTCAATTTTTTAATATGAGATGATATGGGGGCCACTAATAAAGGGAGTCCTGATCCAGATCTGGCCTACAATGGGTCCTCTGAGCCCACAGAATACCCCCAAGTGTTCACTTCCCTAGTCTTCAAAATGGACTTACTTGGTATTTGGTGGAACCCTCTCATGTCATATTATGCGGGATAAGTTATCATAGTAGAGAAAGGCAAGTAGGAGCCCTGAAATTTCCCCTTTCTTCCCATGTCATGATAGTGTACCAAAAATAATTCCTCATGGGAATACAGAGATGAGTGTCCCTCTCAAATTGCAAAGGGTGAGGGTGTGGGTGTGATGGTCTCCATCACTGTAAATTTTATTAAGTAATCTGGCTTCTACCAAACAAACAAACAAACAAACAAACAACTAGATAAATCCTTGAGTATATGTTATTTGTGGACTGTCACAAATTCAACCAAGTAGTAACTTTAGCTTCAGTTGTTATACTAGCTTTTATCTCTGCCAAGCAGGTAACACAGTTTAGATACATGGTATCAATGTGGTCATTCATCTGGAAAATGCCTTCTTTATCCATAACAGGAGAGAGGAAAAGACCAAATGCAGCATGTACTCACATAGGAAGGACAATAGTCTGCTTCAAGGATGCTGTAACTCTATATTATCCAAATGCATGTCAACCATAATAGCTGCAAAACATCACATTGGTCTACTATATCAATGACATCCTGTTAATCACATCAGATGAGCCAGAGTTGACAAGTACATCAGGGTCCTTGGTAAGATACAAATGCTCCATTAGATACAAGATAACCATATGTCCTTGCAACATCACAGAAGTTTTTAGAAGTTTACTGGTCTGGATCATGCTAGAACATCTCTTTTTAACTAAAAGAAAACTTATTACACCTTGTACCTCCCATCACTAAGAAGCAAAGACAATACCTGAAAGGCTCCTTTGAGTTCTGGAGGGAGCATATTCTGTATTTGAGAATACAGCTCTAATGTTTTCAGTGAATGAGACAGAAGACTACTGAAGTGAATTGGGGCTTGGGGTGGCAAATCAGTTTATGGAAGAACTGTTTGGGAGCTCTAGGCTGTGGACAATTAATCCTGTGGAGCTTGAGCTATATAACTTAAGAACCTATGGTTATCGAGGTATCCATAATGGGAAAAGACCCAGTGTGGATGTTATGACAAATATCAATAGGTAAAACGCAACATAGACCCTTGCTTTCTCAAGTTAAGTCCATGTCATTTGCCTCAGAGAATTATATATCATTAGAGAAACAGCTGCAGCATGTGCCCTGAATGGTAGGCACCATGAAGTGATCATATATGTAAGCAAGACTTTTCATCATAAGATGAGCTCTCTCAGACACACCGTAAGTTAAGGGTAAACCAGCAGCAACCCAAGGGAAGATAGACATGGTATTCACGTTGTCACGAGCAGGGCGCAAGGGTACAAGTAAACTGTAGAAACAGGCAACTCAGACTCCTATGTCACCTATCGTTTTTAACCAGCACCATTCCCTCAACTCATACCTATAACTAAGAAGGAGTGAGCTATCCCCACATTATCCAGCTGACAATAAAGAAACAAGCCCCAACCGGTTCACGGATGGAGCAACTGAGCATGTGGGTGTAAGCTGAAATGACTGCTGCTACACTATAATGCCACTTAGTAGTGGCTCTGAATAAACTTAAGTGGAGGCTGCAGTGAGCTGAGATCACGCCATTGAACTCCAGCCTGGACAACAAGAGCGAAACTCTATCTCAAAAAAGAATAATAATAAATAAAAATAAAAGTAAATAAATAATACCATTGTGTTGATAATTTAATACATATAATTTAAAAGTATACTTTTAAAAGTAGTTTTTACAGAAACAAGAATAGGTTTCAAGTCACAAAATACTGTATTTTAAGGCAATAATAGTGACCTACTCTTGCAGTTGAAACTTCATGGTTATAGCTTATCAGGCAGTACTAATGAACAAATATGAATTATTTTAAAATAGCCCAAAACCAACTTTCTAGTGTGGCAGCTTATTAAATAATTTTGATAGTTAAACTAGACTGAAATAACACTGCCCTTATTATTTCTTCTGTCTGGTATAAGTGCTGTTTGACAAGTCTTACACTTAAAAGTTATTTGCAAATGGATGATGTCAGTTATTAAAATTATATTCATAGTGCATACCAGATATATGATACTATTATGGATAGATACACAGATAAGTAAATAGATATAGTTTTTTATTCTGTTATATGCATTATTGAATATTATTTATAAATTCACATTGGTGTTTATTTTTATCTCCCAGAAAAATTTATGCTGTTTGTTTCTTAAAAACTTTATTTGCTGCTTTACTATTTTCAAAAATCATAGTTACTATTGAGGTCATCATAAGCAACAGATTAAAATATTTTAAAGCCACTATTTTGAAATTTTATTCCTACACTGTACTAAGGCTTGATTATTTAAATTAATCTAATTTTAGTTATATCTAATTGAGGACATCTAATTAATGACATCTGATTAAAATTTAACAATAACAGTAATGAAAAATAATAAAATCAACATTAGAAAATTACCAACTGACAAATAAAGACATGTCAAATATTCATCATAGTGCAATGATTTAATCTAACAATGACAATGTAAATTGCCATGGGAAGATTTGGTTAGGAGTTTAAATAGAAAAATAGGTGAGAGTAGCAGAAAATATGTTTATCTGTGAGTGTGATTAATTTCCCTACAGCCTTTGCTTTATTAAAAATATGGGTACATTTAATTTTTAAGAAATTTTTTATCAAACATAGCCAAATGAATATTCTGCTCTATCTTTTTCACACATAAACCAATGTGTGACGAAATTTATATAAAATAACAAACACAAAAGACAATTTCTTAGCAATGCTCAACAACTTTCTTTTAAATTAATATTTGGCCAGGCAAGGTGGCTCATATTCGTAATCCCAGCAATTTGGGAGGCCAAGGCGGGCATATCACCAGAGGTCAGGAGTTCAAGACCAGCCTGGTCAACATGGCGAAACCATGTCTCTACTAAAAATACAAAAATTAGCCAGGTGTGGTGGTGCATGCCTGTAATCCCAACAACTCGGGAGGCTGAGGCAGGAGAATCGTTTGAACATGGGAAGCAGAGGTTGCAGTAAGCCGAGATCGTGCCGTTGCACTCCAGCCTGTGCAGCAAGAGTGAGACTTAATTAATTAATTAATATTTGCAATGCCAACAGCAATTGCATTGTAGGAAGTTCAACACAAATAGCTGATTTCCCCGTCGCATTTTCAAAAGATGCAATCAGTTATTTGAAAGCAATAACTCATGAGTCAAGATATAAAGGCAAAAAGATCAAGTGAGAAATGAAAAAATTTAAGAACAAAGTTTAAAATATTTATTTAATTGACATACATGTATAGAAGAAGCACCTGACCCCGACAGAGAATTCATATTCTTTTAAGAACACATGTAATTTATGTGAAAGACCACAGATAAGGCCATAAAGCAATATATTTCAAAAATTGCATCAGATAAAAATACTCTCTATGTCTAAATGAAAAATAAATTTGGAAATCAATAACCGAAAGATAACTTTAAAACTTCATTTAAATATACACTTCTAAATAACTGATAGATAGAAAAATCAATAAAAATTAGGAAATAGACTTTTAAAAACTAAAACAAAATATCTTTTTTCTTTAATGAGGTATGTTTTTTATATTCCTATTATGTTTATTCTGTTTTATAGTATTTAATTACTTAAAATTATTTTCATTTAGCTTATAGATTTTATTCTTTTATCACTTCATGATTCTACCCTAAAAATCTAGAACTGTATAGGGTTTGAGATTGAAATACATCGTTATATATTTACTGCTATGCTGCCAGTAAAAAGTGGTAACACCAAAACTCATACACCAGTAGACATCTGTTGTTTTTATTTAGTATTTGTTGGTAACAGAAATCATATTTCCTTTGGGGAACTACATATTCTTAAAATGTATGGTTTGGAAGAAATTGGCACTACTCATTCTCTAAAACATGGGCTGTTTTAACCCATTTATTGGTTTAATAAATTTTAACCAATTTATGTCCTTATCAATAATAAGTGAACAAGGATAAGCATGTGTCCAAATCTTTGCAAATAACTACTACACTTGGGACATTTAGTGGAAGTGCTGTAAATGAGAGGCCATTTTTCTCCAGGGGTTGATGATCTCTTTCTGTGTGTCCCAAGGTGCCACTAACCACCTTGTCATCATAAATGAAGAGCCTCTGAGATGGCAGCCAAGATCTACATTTTAAGTTTCAATATCACGAGCCAATTCATTTTCTATTATCCCTAAATCATTTAGAAGGATTTTAAAAAAATATTTACAACTAATGATTTTAAATAATTATAAAATCACATGCCACTAAAATAAAATGGAATACCCACAGGTTCCTAATCTCATAAGTTTTTTATTATGCCATGAAACTCCATAGCGTTGTGTATCCTGAGGAAGTTCTACAATCATTTTATAGCTTCTTTTGTGAAAAGTAAAATTCAATATTTTTGACACTTTCAATAACTAAAGTGTTATTGAGAAGTTTGAATTCATACTACAGCATTTACTTCCTTCAGAAACATCTCTAAGAGAATTAATATTACACGGTGCTTTTTTAAGGAATGTTTTCTTAATCCAGAAGGATATATATGAAGTGCTTTAAATGAACATATGTCAATCATTCACTCTGAGCAATCTGAAATGACACCAAAGTACTTGAAATGAAAGAGTTTCATTACAAATTCTGGTAATGAAATGCAGTAGAACTCTTTTGGTTTATTGACAGAGATTTAGTATATTAAACCATAGCTACTAAATAAAGAATATAGTGTCATGTGATAGTTATTAAGTTAAAGTAATCAACTCTAGGATTAAATTTTGGAAAAAAAATTATTGGCTATGCCCTGCATACGTGAACACTTAAAAGCTCCTAGACAGGTAAAGGTAGCTTAATGAGTCTTGCCCTCTTACCTGGTTTTCTACCTTCAATTATTTAAGAAGAGAATTTGAAAGTAGAGTGAGTCATCGAAGTAATGAGTTATAGGCCTAGGACTAGAGAGCTTTCACTTTTCCCCTCTCCTTGCCATGGGAGAGAGGAACAGGCACTCTCTGATGCATTCGGCTGAATTAAAGGGTTTTAAGAGAACCCTTCAGAAAGAGACCAGGGTTGCTACAAGGAGAGATTGGCATCTATATGCCTGGATGGATGCCTGATTCATGCCTGGATAACTTTGTATCTTCCCAAGATGATGAGGCAGAGAACGGACCTCTTTAAGCACAAACCAAGCATTGACAGTTGTGGAAGTAACCAGACATGCGTTTCCTGGGGACTAGATGAATGAATGCTGAAGCAGTTTACCAGGCTTGAAGCGTTTTGTGGGAGTCTGCCTAAGAAGGCTTCTTGAGAGGCTAAAAAGTAAAATACGGTAGGATAGACATCTGCTGAAAGGAGTTGGTAGCTTGAAGTATTAGATAGAATATACTTCTTATGTCTGCAATCTATGCCATGGGGAGTTCCCACAGGGACACTGAAGAACACACATATGCACCCCATAATGGAACAAGAACTTGTGAGCCTGCCATCATGGAAGATATGCTGAAAGTTTAGTGTTATCCAAGAAAGAACTACACTGTACCAACTAGGGAAGAGAGATTTTTCTATTTTACTGTAATCCTATATTCCTATTACACAAGCACTAGGGCTTTGTGGTGTAGGTGGGGCAGAGAAATAAAAAGTGAAATAAAAAGAAAAACTTAAGTAATTCATCATGCTCTCTTCCTAATTATGAGTCTCAGGGTCACATATTAGCCTTGAGAAACGGGAGAAAGGAGGGAGGGAGTCAGGTTATAATCAGTGAAAGAAAGGAAGAATTAAATTGATCCGAGTTTAAAATTTTGCATTGAAATTCACCTGAAAATGAGACTGTATTTATAGATAAAAGTGACTTGAAGGGTAAGGTTAGGAGAGAAAAGTCTGACAAAGCATTTGTATAAGCAATATAGTAGTTGAAATTATGCATTTTGGCCCTAGTTTAAAAAATTATTTATGGTATTAATAAAAATCACTATATAACAACCTGAAGATTTTGATTTATCAATTATGAAGTGAGCTCAAAAATCTGTATTTTTTAAAGCTTATATGATAGAATATATGTATCTTAAATATGAAGTCAGAATCTTGATTAATGGGAAAGCACTAGAAAGTTCTCCACTGAAGTCATGAAAAGAACAAGTCAACAATCATTTCTAACATGGTCATAGATGAGAGACAGAGATAAAAGTTACAAAAATTGGAATGTAGAACTACCAATATTTGCACATGATAATACTGTATGTCTGAACAATCTGAGAGAATCAACCAAAAAAGTTACAAATAACAAGAGAATTCAGTAAGATTAATGAGCACAAACTGGTTTACAGAAATGATTACTTATTCAAATTCAGGGAAAAAACACATTAGAAGATGCTACATATAAAAGCACCCAAATGGCACTAGCAGGAACATGAAAGACCTCAATAGTTGGTAACAAACTTAGGGAGAAATGTGAAAAAGTAAATATGAAGAAAAGACTACTGATAGATACAAAAGAAGTCTTCAATGGGAAAGCTCAACATCAGGTAATTCTACCTAATAATCTATAAATTTAAGGTAATCCCAATAATAGTGCCAAGAATGTTATCTTACCTTTTTTTTTTTTTTTTGAGATGGAGTCTTGCTCTGTCCCCAGGCTGGAGGGCAATGGTGCGATCTCGGCCCACTGCAAACTCTGCCTCCTGGGTTCAAGCGATTATCCTGCCTCAGCCTCCCTAGTAGCTGGGATTATGGGCACCCACCACCACATCCAGCTAATTTTTTGTATTTTTGGTAGAGATGGGGTTTTGCCATGTTGGCCAGATT
This sequence comes from Gorilla gorilla gorilla, assembly GCF_029281585.2. NCBI lineage: Eukaryota > Metazoa > Chordata > Mammalia > Primates > Hominidae > Gorilla > Gorilla gorilla. The sequence continues at coordinate 65,446,314 of NC_073239.2, forward strand.
GGTCTCAAACTCCTGACCTCAAGTGATCCACCTACCTCGGCCTCCCAAAGTGTTGGGATTACAGGTGTGAGGCATCATGCCCAGCCTAATTATATTTTTAAAAAATGTGTAAAACAATTCATACTAATAGTAATAATAGTATTGTGAACATATCTTGTGAATATGATTGTACAATATTGAGAACAACCTCATTCTCCATTATTTAAGCTTTCAAAAATTTGGAATCCATGCAATAGAAGAGTTTTTAATTAAAATGATAATGTAGATCCCTATTTTTGGCATTTAAAAATGAATGTAATGCTTTTGAGTTATATCTAACATAAAAAGTATATTCCCTTTATGTAAAATTGTAGAAACCTATCTGGCACAATATTAACAATGTTAGCAAAAATTATTTCTCTATTCAAAGTTTTTTGTTTCATTAATCTCATATTTTTCAGCATTAATTCAATTTCTGCAATAAGCTTATATTATGTTTACAATAAAAATAACACTATTTTTAAGTTTTTTATGTATAAAAAGGAATATGGTGGTAAAAGATAAATTAGAGAAATGCACCAAAAGAAAAAAAAACCAGAAAAGCATTTAAATAGATAAAATAAGAATAAAGTTTCTAAAGCATTAAAGGGAGTATTAAAAAACATTGCATGTTAAAATAAAATGTAACATTTACGAGGAAGATTGAAATAGCACATTAACTCTTCACTTTACGTGCCACCACACTGAAGTTAACATGTCAAAAGAAAAATGAGTTGGAACTATGATGACAAAGGGAAGACTGAAACAACCCAGGAAAAATATTAATAAGGCTAAAGAATGTCCAAACAATATTTGATGCAACATAAAACATTATATAAGACATACCCCAGTTTTACAAAATTTTGATATATAGTATGTGGTGCTGTATTTTCTTTAATATTAGTAATGACATCTTTGTGCTAAAATAGGTCTTTTATATCTATGGTGTTTAATATGATCTAAATTTGATGAAAGTACACTCCTGCTCCAAAATACCCAGAAACCTCAGAACAAATTGGAAAGCAAAATGAAACAAAACAACCAGTTGTGGTATCTAAACCTCACTAGACTCTCAAGCCAAGAAATTGATGTTTATTTTAGCTGGCATTCTTTAGCACCTGCCTCAAATATCCTTTCACAAGTTTCACAAAAGACCAGTAAAATGAATATGTCTCATTTCACAGAAGCATTTGGCTCTATTGAACGATAAAGACTTCATTTCTGTGAACACCTCTTGTGTATGCCTGTCTATATCCCCATCCATCTTTTCTTCCTTCTCCACTGTTACAATGGAAAAGATATATTTCCTTGTCTTTTCATGATCCAAAATCCTACTACTATCTCCTTAACATATGGCTCAAAAAATTATAATCTATCATATATTTTTCTCTCCTAACTTTTCCAACTATATTTAAACATGCTCCCACATTTAAAAAGAAACTCCTTTAGTGCCCTTGCTCCTTGACTTGATTTTTCTCTCACAGTCAAATGAAAGACTGTCTGCATTTGTTTATGTCCCAGTTATTTCTCATTTACTCATCTATGCACTGAAGAATAAGATCTTCCGTATCATGCTCAAGAAAGCAATAGTATCCTTCTCATTAACTCTAATAGATTCTGTCCAATCATCTTATTTGATGTCTCTGCAGCATTTGACTCTATTACCATTCCCTTCTTGAAATATTTACTAAAATATTTACCTATGCTGTACCAACTTTCATTCTGTTAGTGTTTGTTTTTTAATATTTTACAGAAATTTCATTTCTTCCTCTCTATTAAATATAGATGTCTCTTGTGTTTTTTACCATTTCCATCTACGTTTAGCATTCTTCCTTGATCCAAAGAACTATCATCTAAAAAAATTTTAAGAGAAAAATTTCAGTGTTCCAAGAGATTCACACCTACCCAGGAGAAAAATATCCAAAAGATATTCTAAAAGCACAAGGGTGCAAAAATATATTACTCAAGTATACATTCCTTAAAAATGCAAGTCTCAGATGTACTTCAGAAAGAACAATTTTAAAAGATAGAGGAAGTTCTAGCAGAAGACTTTAGTTTTATGTTAGACAGCTGTGGTTGATTACATTATTTATTCAAAGTCATTATTCCCCTCTGACCATACTTCCCTGTAGGAGAAATGTGTTTTCCCATTGAACTTTGGCTTGGCCATGTGACTTCATTTTCCAATTTAAAAATGACTTGACTGACATACAAACAATCAAAGCAGAAAGTTTACATGCATTTGCATGGCTTCACTCTGCCCTATTCCTCTTCATCATGTGAAAAGCATGTACCTAAGAGTGGCGACTCCTTTTGCCTGGGTTCTAGATTGAGAAGTTACAAGGAGGTGAGCCTTGCTAAGTGCGATTGAGCCAAGACAACTCAGCATAGCTACAGCCAAACAGCTATTACACAACACAAGCAAGAAATAAATGTTTGCTGTTGCAAGACACTGAAATATTGGAAATGTTTTCTATCATGGCAGAGACTAATAAAATAATAAAATAGTTAAATATGTAGTTACAGCTGAGTAAGTGTGTTGTTCAAATACAATGCACATTTTTCAAAATGTTATGCATGAAAAGGAACATATGTATAATTCAGTTGTTCAGTATATAAATCATAATAGATTTAAAGTTCTCACATATTATCAAATACAAGGAAGTGAGTTAATAATAGATAAAGCATGTTGAATGTCCAATTTCACCTAAAGTATAGTGAAAATATAAATTATTATTAATTTTAAAACTTAGAAAAATACTGCTTAAGATATAGGTAATGATATATAGACAAGAAAAGTAAATTATAAATCACTAGAAGATGTTTTATAAATAATAAAATGTATAGAGTATGTTGCCAGTCACATAAACCAAAGTACTAGCAAGAATAAAGTATGTTGATAATGATCATAATAATATTTAATGAATTATATAATGGGTAGTTGAATGCCTAATGTGCACTGAGTTTACAATTATGAATTCAATATACATTTTTCCAATCCTTATAAACTTGTGAATTAGGTACTATTTTAAGTGAGTGTACAATGTTTATGTAAACCTAAAACAAAATGACTGTTTAAACAAGAAAATGCTGCTTTCATGTCTAACGTTTAAAAAAGAAAATCATAAATACTTTATAAAACATTGAGAGTAGCAAACTTAACTTTACACTTATAAAGCAATGCAAAAATCTTAAAATGAGAAAAAGACTATAGCTCTCCATTAGTAAATTAGATGGGTACATAGTGAAGATTAGCAATCATGAATATGTATTGGTTGGTAATGTAACATTAGAATACACAAAACTGAAATAACTAAGAATATCAGAAGAAAATGATACAAGTGCAATATTGGTAGAAGACTATAAAGTGATCTTGGTATGTAACAGATATCAAAAATATATCAAAGACCAAAATAAGAAATAGTATATTTAGTATGATTATCACATAAGTCATAATTCATACTTTACTGAGTATAAACTCATTTTAAAAAGCCCTGAAATATCACAAGTGTTGAACAAAAAATAGATTATAAAAATAAACTCTGGACACTTAGACTGTTTTCATATCTTGGCTATTGTGAATAATGCTGCAGTGACAATGGGGGGTGCCAATATCTCTCTGAGATATCGATTTCATTTCCTTTGGATATATATCCAGAAGCTGGATAATATGATGTTACCATTTTTTTGGAGAAACCTCAATACTGTTTTTCATAATGAGTATATCAATTTATATTCCCACCAACAGTGTGGAAGCATTCCCTTTATGTGATACCTTAATCAACACTTATCTCTTTTTTCATAATAACCATACAAAAAGGTATGAGGTGATATCTCATTGTGGGTTTGATTTGAATTTCTCTGATAATTAGTGACATGAGCACCCTTTCATATACTTGTTGTCCATTTGTATGTCTCTTCATTTTTGTCCATTTTAAAAATCAGGTTATTTGTTTTCTTGGTATTGAGTTGTGTGAGATATATCTTGCATGTTAATCTTCTATCAAATATATGGTGTGCAAATATTTTATGCTATTCCAAAGCTTGCCTTTGCATTTTTTTGATCATTTCCTTTGCTGTGCAGAAGCATTTGGGTTTGATATAATCCTATTTATTTGTTTATTTATTTATTTATTTATTATTTTTTGAGAGGAAGTTTCGCTGTTGTTGCCCAGGCTGGAGTGCAATGGCACAATCTTGGCTCACTGCAACCTCCGCCTCCTGGGTTTAAGCAATTCTCTTCCCTCAGCCTGGGAATTACAGGCGTAATTCCCAGTAGCTGGGATTACAGGCGTCCGCCACCATACCCAGCTAATTTTTGTATTTTTAGTCTGTGCTTTTGCTGTCATGTTAAACAAAATCACTGCCAAGATCCATGTTAAACATGGAGCTTTTCTCTATGCTTTCTTCTATGAGTTTTACAGTTTCAGACCTTACATTTAAGTCTTTCATTCATTTTAATTTTTGTATATACTACTGGGGTCCAATTTTATTCTTTTGCATGTGGATATTCAGTTTTCCCAACACCATTTATCGAACAGATTTTTCTGTACCCATTGTGTATTTTGGTATCTTTGTCAAAGATTAGTTAACCGTGTATGTGTGGCTTTATTTCTGGGCTCTCTATTCTGTTCCATTGGTCTGTGTGTCTGTTTTTATGTCAGTAGTATGCCATTTTGATTACTATAGCCTTGTTGTATAGTTTGAAATCAAGGTGTATGATGCCTCCAGCTTTGTTCTTTTTTCTCAAAATTGCTTTGACTATCTGAGGTCTTTATATAAATTTTTGTATTTATTTCTATTTCTGTGAAAAAAAGTCATTGAAATTTTTATAACAATTGCATTGAATCTCTAGATGGCTTTGTGTGTGGCCATTTTAACAATATTAAGTCTTCCAATCCATGAGAGGTCTTTTTATTTATTCTTAAATTTCTTTTATCAATGCTTTATAGTTTTCAGTATACAGATATTTCAACTCCCAGGTTAAATATATCCCTAAATATTTTATGAATGTGTAAAGAAATTGTGGTATATACTACCACAATTGGTAAATAATATGAATTATTTAGCCATAGCAGGGAAGTCCTGCCATTGGTGACAACATGGATGAACCTGGAGGACATTATGCTAAGAAAAATAAGCCAGATACAAAAAAAGATAAACACTGTATCATCTAACTTAAGAGGTAGAATTCATAGAAATGGTGATTAGAATGGTAGTAGCCAGTGGCTAGATGTTAAGGGGGCAGGGATGAGAATGTGTTGGTCAAAGGATACAAACTTTCAGTTTTAAGATGAATAAGTTCTGGAGATCTAATGGACAGCATGGGTGGTGATGGATGTGTTAATTTGACTGTGGTCATCATTACACAATGTATACATACATCAAATCATCATGTTGTACACTGTGAGTATATTAAATCCTTATTTGTAAGTGAAAATATTTTGAAAAAACAAATAAATATAGATCTTAAAATACAAACTCTGAAATGTAGCTATCATATAAACACCAATCACTACAATCTTATGATACCCCAAAAAGACTAATCATGTGTCAATATTTAAACCCCAACTCAACTCCTTACCATCTGTAAATATAGTGAGTTAAAGAAGATACCCAAAGTTCAATTATAGGCAATTTAAAAAATAGCAACACAGAGAATATGACTTATTTCCATCTGTGTGTGTATAATATTAATATTAATATACTAAAAGTATGTGCACAAATGATTATGAGCATATATGGATATATAGATGTAGTATATATGTATGTAAATATGTATTTATAGAGTGTGAGTGTATACACATACACACAAAAAAACTCATACACACATACACGTTTATACATGTGTGCATATATAGCATGTATATATGTAATTGTTTATGTGTATATATAATGCACACATTATATATACACACATATATATGTATATACAAACACACATATACATATATAATTGCTCCATTTATTTTTGGTCAGTCTAGATATTATCTCACTTGGGTGAAATGGTCACTCCTCAGAGAATTAGCTATGGACAGTAGAGAATACGATTACTTAGAAGTCAGATGAACTTCCCTTTGAAGATAGGTACACAAACACTATAGCAAATAGCTCCTTCTGAATCTTAGATATTGAATATTATAGGTTATACATAAAATTATCCAAAAATTTAAAACTTAACTTTAAATGTCTTCTTATTAAGTTAGAAAAAAAATACGTTGATGTAAGCATTCAGTTTATAAAGGCAGAAAAAGTAAAACAAAACCAACTTAAGGAAAAAGATAAAAGCAAACACCAGTGAATTAAAACCAGGAAAGGTTAAGAATTGATAAAAATAGAAGTGTAAATATGTTTTATGAAGAAATATAATAAGTAAATGTTATCTAGCCTGGAAATTTTAATTGAAAAACCAAAAACAGTAAATGGACATAACTAGAATATTTTTAAAGTGACAAGTAGATTAAAAATGTAAGAAATGTAGCTACAGTAAACCATACAATAAAGGTGATAATCCAGTTGAAGCATAAGATAATCAGAATTATATGAACATAATTTTCTCATTGAATACCAATATCCTGGGTGGCTTGTTGTAAATGAATAGGTAACTACCTCCAAAAACATTTTGAAACCAAATAATTTTATAGGAGAGTTATTTTCAACTTTTATAAAATAGCTAATATGCGTTTTATATAAATTTTTCTGAAGCATAGAAGACTTAATGAACCCAATTCACTTTGTGAAAGTAGCATATCTTTTATACTTAAACATTAGAACACAAAAGGGTTCAAGAAAAATTACAATCAATAACATGGAAGAAGAACATAAATTAAATACAAACATAAACTAGGCCATCTAATAGTGATTTCAATTAAGTTGGTTCTATATCTACAGTATAGGACAGTGAATTAAATCTACTAAATTTGATATATCATTAAGTCCTATTAAAAAGGTATATTTTGTAACTAAAAATGATCAGTACAATTGAGCAAACATTGCTGCTAAGAATTCTTACACAAAATAAGAATTCTTAGAAAAAAATAAAAATATTTTTCAAATGCATTAATAAAGGCACTTATCAAACAAAAGCAGAATGCATATTCTTCCCAAATGCACATAGAACGCTCACCAATATGGATAGCATTCTAAAAAATGTATCATCTGACAAGTTTACTCAGGATAATAAGCATACAAACTATTACTTTCTATTAACAAAATTCAACTGTACATTTTAAATTATCCTGTGAGATATTTCAAATCAGAATTGGTTGATTTTAATTGCATTACTAAGACCTGGCGAAAACTAGAGTGGAATATAAGACAAAAGAGAACTCTGGCTATTAAAACAATGAAATTGCTTCAGGTTTTCAGGGAGACTTCTACCCCTGCATCTAAGGTTTTTGAGAAACAAGCCAAGAATTGGAAAAGTTGAAAAACATATAGCTGAGACTTGGGGCACAATAGGCATGTTTTTATGGCTTATGTATGTTTCTACCAAAATTTTTTATAATAAGAAAGATTCTAAGTAATATTTTAAATATTTTCTGGTGGTGAAGTGGGAAGAAATACCAAAAGGAAGGAGAGAGAGGCGAGAAGAAATGGACAGCCATTGACTGAACTGCCTGCCACGTATGCACAGTACTAATAGAACAAGTTAGGAAGTTACCCGAACAGGTAATTCATATGAATGCCACTGTCTTTAGCATTCATAAACAGTCCCTTTACTCCCTAACAGTGCTTCATCTTCTCTTTTCTTGATATTTTTCCTATTTTCTCTTTTCTTGTATTGTTTTGCTCTTGACATTTTTACAGTCATAATTAACAGAAGAAAATATGAAAATACTCGAATGACAAGGAAACTCACAATGATTATTAGCCTTAATTAGTATACATAATATCAACAGTTCCCCTTTTTGAGTTCTCGAAGTGTGCCACCCACTAACCTGGATGTTTTACATATGTTTCATATTCAATCTCCATAAAAGTTCTTTAAAGTTGTATTAGAATTCCCATTGGATCAAGGAAATTGTCATCAAAGGTCCACAAGTAGTCACTGGAGGAGTCAAAATCCTACTATATTGTTCCTTCCATTTCACTCTAATTGTCTCAAAATATCAACTGTCTCCTGACTTGTAGCCTCCACCTTTATGTACCTCTGAGAGATAACTAAAGAATTCCATATAATGATCATTAATTTTTAATCTATTATTAAGATATTAGGAATGAAAATTTCTAGTTAATTGCGCAGGTATGGAGGTGGAAGAATTCCCTGGGTTTCTGTGGTGGGTCACATTCCCTCCAGCATACGGGTCAGGCTTTTGAAAAGAACTCAGTTAATTAACTCCCTAGGCACTTCACACCATCTTAATTGCTCTGTGGACCCAATATTGCATTTGGGAAGAAGCAAGGAGACATGCATTCTTTGCTTGGCTCAATGTCAGATACTTTGATCAATGTTTAACATCTAAATGTGCAAATAATGTATCTCTGGGTTTATTTACTCAAACTTGGGTTGACTCTCATTGTTATATTTTTAAAGCATATTTTATACCAGGTAATGGGTCATTTTACCAACAGTGACATAGAATTTGTCTTCTATTAGGACTGTATCTCATAGAACCAGGGATGCTATTCAACACATTTAACAATCATTACAGAGAAAAAGCAACAGCCAATAAGAACAGATAAAAGAGAAGGGTACTGGATGGCTTTTGCTGTGCCAGAAATTCCCCTTAGATTGTAGAGAGGTCCTCAGAATCTTCAGGAAGTAGTCATAGTGGCAGGTAGCACAAAGGACCTTGAGGGGTTGGGACAGGAATTTGGCACCAACCAATAGGCAATTATTTCAATAGTTAACAGCTGACATAGGAGACAGTCAGCCCTGCCTTAGCGCTACAGATTCTCCTGACTTACGTGATTGAGTTCCTGTATAGGTCTTATTGAGAATTATACTGCTCAATCTTTGAAAAAGAAAAAGGCACAGAAAGCTTATTTAAATAATACAGTGTGTTGCTTAACAAGCTGGTACCAATTAATCTTTTTGTGACTGCTTATGGAAAATGTGTTCTTTCTGCTCCACCAGCTCAGCATGCTAGTAAACACAAGTATCTCGAAAAAACAGTTGACATAAAATTAAGAGAAATACAGGTGGAAAACATTTCAGTTGTGGGCTGCATGGGAAGATTACACTAATTTGAGGACAATTGCAAGTAATCCTTCCTTTGAATTTAGAAGCCTCAACTGACACCTCATTTTATAGTTTTTCAAGGTAAATTCCTTTTAATCTACTTTAATGAAGTTATTCAGATTTTCACATACAAAGTCAGTAGAGAACTAAGATACATTTTAGTATTAAGCCATATTACAAATATTCTGCTTGAGAACAACTAAACTGCCTATAATTAGATTTACATCTAGGAGATATACAAAAAGATTTAATTTTTATTACTCCATTCATCTTACATGGTTTCACTCTCTGCATTGTGAATTAAACAATTGAATAATCTTCTCTTAAGGAGAATTAAATATAATAGTATTGTATGTCTCACAAAGTGTAAAACGTGGAGACATTTTTAAAAAGGATGAAAAAGTGCATAAAAAGTAAAAAAAAAAACCAAAATCGCACTTAATTACTTAAACACAAACAAATATGTCAAGTGTTCAAGGGAGGGATAAAGTTCCATATAATCTTTAATTAAGTCTCAATAGTGATATGCCCAGCAAAGCTCTGGTTTCACTCTGAAATAGTAAAAGACAAATGTCAGTAGGTTAAAAAAAAAATTACCATTTACAACCAAAACTAAGTTCACTTGCATTTCTGAAAGTATTGAAATTGGTATGGTTAGAATGCTACAATGAAACAGTTATGACACTGCCCATGCAATTTTTCCAATAATTTACTATATCTTAAAAATACTGAAAAGAAATTTCCTATTATCATTTGTTAAATTTATACCCTTGGAATCTATGAAATTATTTATGAGGTGGCTGAAATAGAATAAAACTATTAAATTGAACCACTTAACTGACTGAAGTTGATCCTATAAAGTAATAGGATATAATTAATAATTAAATTGATAGTGTTGGTTTTGTGTGTTTTGGTCCCCAAATTATAAAAACTTTTGAAGACATAACATCAGTTAAAACCTTATACATCAACATTTCTAGGGCAAAAAAAAAAAAAAGAAAATCTAAGTCTAGCATTTGTAAGGTATCATCTCATTAGAGTTGACTATTTTCAGCCTCCTACTGATGAATTCCAAACTGATTTTATATGTGCAATATTGGTCAGAGCAATGATATCCAATTATCCTTTACACAATCAAATATCGATGGATTTACAAGTTTAGGAAAGCAAATTCTAAATGTGCTTTATGTTGAAAAAATGCATAGGAGAGTGCATTCTAAGATAGATTCTATGAATTACCAGTTAAATTTTTCAAAATGACAGTTTTAATAAATGGGTGATTAAATTTTTCTCAAGCATTAAAATGCTTATTGAATGTTAATGGAAACTGCGTAGAGACTTTATTTTAAAACATTTTCCTTATCAACTGAATAAAAAATAATTGATAACATGTTGGACAGTATGTGACAAAAGGTGAACCTTTGCTCACTATTAGTGGGAATGCAAGTTGGTACAGCACCTATGGAAAATAGTACGGAAGTTCCTCAAAAAATTACAAATAGGACTACCATGTGATGCAGCAATCCTGATTTGGGGCATATATCCACAGGAAATAAAATCTGCACTCCTGTGTTCACTGCAGCATTATTCACAGTGCTTAAAACTTGGAATCAACCTAAATGTCCCATCAATAGATCCATGAATAAAGAAAATGTGGCAAATACACAGAATAAAACACTATTCAGCATTTAAAAAGAAGAAAATTCTGACATTTGTGACAACATGGAGGTTGCTGGGTCAAATGGTAGTTCTGAGTTCTTGGAGAAATCTCAAAACTGCTTTCCACAATGACTGAACTCATTTACATTTGCACCAGCAGTGAATAAGCATTCCCTTTTTCCCACAACCTTGTCACTCTATCTTATTTTTTTCACTTTTTAATAATAGCCATTCTGACTGGTGTGAGATGGTATTTCATTGTGGTTATATGTATTTTTCTAATAATCAGTGATGTTGAGCATTTTTTCACATGCTTGTTGGCTGCATTAATGTCTTCTTTTGAGAAGTGTCTGTTTATGTCCTTTGTCTATTTTTTAATGGAGTTGTTTTTTGCTTGTTGATATGTTTAAGTTCCATGTAGATTCTGGATATTAGAGCCTCGTTGGATGAATAGCTTGCAAATATTTTCTCCCATCCTTTAGGCTGTCTGTTTACTCTGTTGGTAATTTCCTTTGCTGTGCAGAAGCTCTTTAGTTTAATTAGGTCACATTTGCCAATTTCTGTTTTTGTTGCAATTGCTTTTGGGGTCTTCATCATAACATCTTTGCCAGGGCTGATGTCCAGAGTGGTATTTCATAGGTTTTCTTTTAGAGTTTTTATAGTTTTGGGTTTTACATTTAAATCTTTACTCCATCTTGAATTGATTTTTGTATATAGTGAAAAAAAGGAGTCGGGTTATTATCTTCTGCATATGGATAGCCAGTTATCCCAGAACCATCTATTGAATAGGGAGTCCTTTCCCCATTGCTTGTTTTTGTCTGCCTTGTTGAAGAAGATGTTGTAGGTATTTGGCTTTATTTCTGAGTTTTCCATTCTGTTACATTGGTCTTTGTGTCTGTTTTTGTACAGTACCATGCAGATTTGGTTACTGTAGCCTTGTAGCATAACCTTGAAGTCTGGTAATGTGATGTCTCTGGCTTTGTTCTTTTAGCTTTGGATTGCTTCGGTTATTTTGGCTCTTTTTTGGTTCCAAATGGGTTTAGAATTGTTTTTTCCTTTTTTTTCTAATTCTGTGAAAAATGTAGTTAGTAGTTTGATAGGAATAGCATTGAATCTGTCAATTGTTTTGCCAGGCAAGGCCTACTAGCCTGGGATCCTATCTCAGCCACCCCATCCACACCTAAGCATGCTGGCTGGTGTCAGCTCTCCATTTCTCTGAGAGAAAGCTCCTAGAGGTAACCAACAGGCCTGCTACACTCCTGCCCCTAAGGCTGTGGAGGGAGCAAAGATTCCAAGAATTGTTGCAGGCCTCCAGCAGACCTGCAGCTGCCTCGTTTTCAGCATGGGTCCCTGCCCCTGCTACTCCTCCCCTGGGCCTCCAGTGCAGCTGCCTTATCCAACTCCCAATCCCTTCAACTGACAGTGGCTCTGCATTTCTCTGAGGTAGAATTCCCAGAGACAAGTGATATTTCTCTGCCACTGTCACTGCAGTGGTAACTGCCCTTGCTGCCCTCAGGCTGTGGAGCAAACAAAAACCCTGATTTCTTTGCTTGCATATCCAGCAAAAGAATAGGAATATAATAAGAAACCCAGAGTGTGATAGTTTTATTGTTTGTTATGGAGATAACTATATAACGATATTCTTTTAAATTGTGATTTACCTCCCCCTTCAGCCCTGATTGTTGTCTCAAATCCATTTATATGGTTTCACATCTCTAGAAAATAATCATTTTGAGAGAAGGAATCTATGGTTGTCTAACACCTACATGTACATTGGACTCTAACATTATTCAAACCATCTTTCTCTTGTGACCACTGTAATATACTTCAAGAAGTGGGCATTATAGCCTTCCTGGATATAAGGTTCCAGAATAGCCTGATATATGTTTTCTCCACCCGCCCAACACAGCTACCAGAGCTTGCTTAATGTTTAGCCGGTCTGTAGTTTGCTAAGCCATTATAAATGTTTTCATCCTGTCTATAATTTCTAGTATGTTATCATCTCTTCTGTTCCCTGATCTCTTATTAGCCTAAGACTTTTTTTTTCCTTCTTGTTATTAATACACTTTATTTTTTAGAGTACTTTTGGGTTCACATCAAAATGAAAGCAAGGTACAAAGATCTCTCAAAACCCAGTGTCCCCACACATGCATAGCCTCACCCATTTTCAGCATCCCCCACAAAAGAGGTGTAAATGTTACCATTGATGACCCTACACTGACACGCATTATTACCACCCAGAGTTCATAGTTTATACTAGAGTCTGCTTTTGGTGTGTATTTCATAGGTTTGGAACAAGTATATAATGGCACGCACCCACCACAATAATATCACACAGAATAGCTTCATCGTTTTGAAAATCCTCTATGCTCCACCTATTCATCCCTCCCTACCTGCTAACCCCTGGCAGCCAATGATTGACACACATATTGACACACATTATTACCACCCAGAGTTCACAGTTTATACTAGAGGCTGCTTTTGGTGTGTATTTCATGGGTTTGGAACAAGTGTATAATGACACACATCCACCACAATAGTATCATACAGAATAGCTTTATTGTTTTGAAAATCATCTATGCTCCACCTATTCATCCCTCCCTTCCTGCTAACCCCTGGCAGCCAACCAATGATCTTTTCACTGCCTCCAAAATGTTGCCTTTTCCCAAATGTCACATAATGGAAATCATACAGTATTTAGCCTTTTCAGATTGGCTTCTTTCATTAAGAAATATGCATTTAAATTTTTTCCATGTGTTTTCATAACTTCACAGCACATTTCTTTTTAGCAATGAATAATATTCTACTGCCTGGATGCACCACAGTTTATTTATTTATTCACCTACCAAAGAACATCTTGGTTGCTTCCAACTTTTGTCAATTACATATAAAGCTGCCATAAATATCCATATGTGGGTTTTCAAATGGGCATATGTTTTCGACTCCTTTGGGTAAATACTGAGGAGCATGACTGCAGGAACTTACGGTCAAAGGATATTAAGTTTTGTAAGAAACCGCCAAATTGTCTTCCAAACTGGCTGTACCATTTTGCATTCCCACCAGCAACGAATGAGAGTTCCTGTTGCTTCTCATCCTTGCCAGCATTAGGTGTTGTCAGTGTCCTGGATTTTGGCCATTCTAATAGGTGTGTAGTGATGTCTCATCATTTAAATCAGCATTTTCCTGATGACGTTTAATGTGGAACATCTTTTCATAGGCCTATTTGCCATCTGTGTATCTTCTTTGGTGAGATTTCTGTTAAGGATTTTCTAAAAAATTGGGTTGTTTGTGTTCTTATTAAGTTCTAAGAGGTCTTTGTATATTTTGGATGATAGCCCTTCAGCTGGTTTTGCAAATAGTTTCTCCTAGTCCATGGCCTCTTTTTTCATCCTTTTAACAATGCCTTCTGCAGAGCAGGAAACAATAATTTTAATGAAGTCCAACATATAAATTTTTTCATGAAGCATGTCTTTAGTGTTGTTATCCAAAAAGGTCATCTAGAATTTTTTCCTATATTATCTTGTAGAAGGTTTATGGTTTTGCATTTTACACTTAGGTCTATAATCAACTTTTAATTTTTGTGAAGGATATAAGGTCTGTGTTTGTATTATTTTTTGCATATCGATGTCGAGTCATTCGAGTATCATTTGTTAAAAAGACTGTCTTTTTCCATTGTACTACATTTGCTTCCTTGTCAAATATCTGTTGACTGTATTTATGTGGTCTATTTCTGGACCATCTCTTCTGTTCCTCTAATTTATTTGTGTATACTTTTGCCATTTTTTCACTGCCTCAATTATAGTAGTTTTATAGTATGTCTTGAAGTTGAGTAGTATTAAGTCTTCCCATGTTTTCATTCTCTTTCAATATTATGTTGGATGTTCTGGGTCATTTGACTCCTTATATATAAACTTTAGAAATGGTTTATCAATAGCCATGTGATCATTTGCTGGAATTTGAATGAAGATTGCATTGAATATATAGAACAAGTTGAAAAGAAATGACATCATGACAATATTGAGTCTTCTGATTTATGAACATTAAATAGCTCCATTATTTAGTTCTTTTTTGATTTCATTCATCACAGTTTTGTAGTTTTTCCTTGCATACATTTTGTTAGATTTTTATCCAAGCATTTCATTTTGGGGACTTGTAATATAAAGTGTCTTTCATTTTTAATTTCAAATTATACTTGTTCATTGTTAATATATAGTAAAGCTACTGGCTTTTTTTTGTATTAACCTTTTTCCTGCAACCTTTAATGCTGTGATGTTGTATTAGTACCAGCTGTTTTTTTTTTTAATTTTGTAAATTCTTTTTCATTTTCAGTGTAATCATGTCATCTGTGAACAAAAACAGAGTTATTGCTTCCTTCCTAACCTGTATACCTTTTATTTCATTTTCTTGCCTTGTTGGATTAGCTAGGACTTCCAGTATAATGTTGAAAACAAGTGGTGAGAGGGGACATCATGCTTTGCTCCTGATCTTACTGGGAAAACATCAAGTTTCTCACCATTAAGTATGTTGCTAGTTGTACATTTTTTGAAGATATTCTTCATGGGGTAAGGGAGTTCTCCTCTATTTCTTCTCTCTACTGAGAGTTTTTATCATTAATGTGTGTTTGATGTTGTCAAATGCTTTTCCTGTATGTATCAATATTATCCACGTGATATTTCTTCTTAGTCTGTTGATATGATGGTTTACATTAATTTGAATGTTGAACCTGTCATGCATACCTTGAATAAATTCCACTTGGTCATGTAGTATATTTATATACTATTGGATTTAATTTGCTAACATTTTTTGGAGGTTCTTGAATTTATGTTCATGAGAGATATCAGATTGTGGTTTTCTTTTCTTATTTTGTCTCTGTATGGTTTTGATATTAAGGTAATGCTAGCCTCAGGGAATGGGTTAGGAAGTATTTCTTCTGCTTCTATTTTCTTCTTTCTTTTTCTTCTTCTTCTTCCTTCTTCCTTCTTCTTCTTTTCTTCTTCTTTTCTTCTTCTTCTTTATTTTTGTTTTAATTTAGAGACAAGGTCTCACTCCTGCTCAGGTTGGCATGCACTGCAGCCTTTACCCCCTGTGCTGAAGGGATCCTCCTGCTCCAGCCTCCTGAGTAACTGGGACTACAGGCACATGCCACCCTTCATAACCAGCTAATATTTTAATTATTACTAGACATGAGGTCTCGCTATGTTTCCTGGACTGCTCTTGAACTCCTGGGCTAAAGCAATTCTTCTGTCTCAGCCTCCCAAAGTTATAGGATTACAGACATAAGCCACCATGACTGGCATGCTTCTATCTTCTGAAAGAGATGGCTGAAAATTGGTATAATATCCTAAATGTTTGACAGAATTCACATGTAAATCCATCTGGGCCTTGTGCTTTCTGTTTTGAAAAGTTATTATTAATTCAATTTACTTAATAGATATAGGCCTATTCAGAGTATCTATTCCTTCTTGTGTGAGTTTTGGCAGATTGTGTCTTTCACAGAATTGGTCCATTTACCAAGGTTATTAAATTTGTAGGCATAGAGTTGTTCATAGTATTTCTTTTTTATCCTTTAATGCTCATGGGATCTATACTGATGTCATTCTTTTACTTCTGATATTAGTAATTTTTGTCCTCTCTGTTTTTCTTACTTAGCCTGGCTACGGCTTATTGATTTTATCAAAGAAACAGCTTTTGGTTTTATTGATTTTCTCTATTGATTTCTTGTTTTAAATTTTATTGATTTCTGTTCTAAATTTGTATTATTTCTTTTTTTCCGCTTACTTTGGACTTAATTTGGTCTTCCCTTTCTAGTTTCCTAAGGTGAAAATTTAGGTTATTTAGATATTTCTTCTTTTTTTAGCATATATATCCAATGCCATAAATTCTCCTTTAAGCACTGGTTTCACTGTGTTACACAAATTTTAATTTTTAGTTTTATTTTCATTTAGTTCAAAGTATATTTTAATTTCTCTTGAGGTTATTTTTGACCTATATGTTATTTACAAGTTTATTATTTAATATCTAAGTACTTTGGGATTCTCCAACTATCTTTCTATTATTCATTTCTAGTAGAATTTGATTGTGGTCTTAAAGCAGGCATTGCAAGATTATTAATATTTTACACTGGTTAAGGTTGTGTTTTATGACTCGGAATGGGGTCTGTCCTGGTGAATATCCTATGTGAGCTTGAGAAAAATGTGTATTGTGCTGTTATTGGATAAAGTATTCTATAGAAGTCTATTACATCCTGGCCAGGTGCGGTGGCTCATGCCTGTACTCCCAGCACTTTGAGAGGCTGAGGCGGGTGGATCACTTGAGGTCAGGAGTTCAAGACTAGCCTGTCCAACACGGTGAAACCCCATCTCTACTAAAAATACAAAAATTAGCCAGCTGTGGTGGCACATGCCTGTAAACCCAGCTACTGGGGAGGATGAGGCAGGAGAACCACTTGAACCTGAGAGGCAGAGGTTGCAGTGAGCTGAGATTGTGCCAGCCTGGGTGACAGAGTGAGACTCTGTCTCATAAATAAATACATACATAGAAGTTTATTACACCCTGTTGACTGACGGTGGTGTTGAGTTAACTATGTCCTTACTGATGTTCTGCATTTTGGATCTGTCAATTCTGATTCAAGGGTGTTTAAGTTCCCAACTATGACAGTGGAGTCATCTATTTCTCCTTGAAGTTCAAGCAGTTTTTATCTCAGTTATATATACTGCTATAGACAATACTTTTGGTCCCTCCAAATTCATATGTTGAACCCTAATCCTCAATGTGATTGTGATGGTTAATTTTAGGTGTCAACTTGACTGAATTAAGAGATACCCAAATAGCTTGTAAAGCATTATTTCTGGGTATGTCTGTGAGGGTGTTGCTGAAAAGAGACTGAAATTTGAATCAGTGGACTGAGTAGAGAACATCTGCTCTCACACAAGGTGGACAGGCACCATCCAATAGGCTGAGGGCCTGGATAGAATAAAAAGGCAACTGAAAGGCAAATTCTCTCTTTCTCTCTTCTAGAGCCAAGATACTTTTTTTCCCACCCTTGAACATCAGAAATCCAGGTTCCCTGGCTTTTTGACATTGGGAGATGCACCAGTGGTCCCCCAGGTTCTCAGGTCTTTAGACTTGGACTAAGAGTTATACCATTGGCTTTCCTGGTTCTGAGGTCTTTGGACTTGGACCGAGCCACACTACCAGAATTCCTGCTTCTCTAGCTTATAGAGAGCGTATCATGGGACCTCCTAGCCTTCACAGTAGTGTGAGCCAATTCCCCTATAATTACCGTTATCTATCCATCTATCTATCATCTATTGATCGATCAATTGATTGATTGATCATCTCTTGTTGGTTCTATCTCTCTGAAGAACCCTGACTAAAACAGTGATGGCAGAAGGAGTTGGGCTTTGTAATGTGATTAGGTCTTGAGGGTGGAAGCCTCATGAGTGAAATTAGTATTCCCATTAAAAAAACTCCAGAGAGATCCTTTGCGCCTCCTACCATGTGAGAGTATGGAGAGAAGACAGCTGTCTATGAGCCAGGAAACAGGCCCTCCCCAAACACCAAATCTGCTGGTGCCATGATCTTGAACATCCTAGTCTCCAGAACTGTAAGAAATAAATTTTTGTTGTTTATAAGCTTCTTATTCGGTGGTATTTTTGTTATAGCAACCCAAATGTACTAATAACACTCCATTGTTAGACACACACATGTTAAGGACTATTACGACTTCATGGAGAATTGACCCCTTTCTCATCATGTAATGTACCACTTTATCCCTGATAACTGCCCTTTGTCTGAAGTCTGATGTGTGAAATTAATATAGCTACTCTTGCTTTCTTTTAATTTATGTTAGCCTGGCATCTCTCTCCATCCAATACTTTGAATCTATATAAGTCTTTCTTGTTGGCAACACATAATTGGGTGTTATTTTTTGATCTACTCTGACAGTATGTCTCTCTTTTAATTGGTGTATTTAGACCATTGAAATTTAAAGTAATTATTGTAATGTAGTTGAATCAATATCACTTATATTTGTTAGTGTTTTCTATTTGTTACTCTTTTCCTTGTTTACTATTTTTTCCTACACTTTTCTTACCTCTTGTGGCTTCAATTGAACATTTTATATAATTTCATTTTCTCTCTTTTTTAGCACATTAATCATGCTTCCATTTTTTTTACTTTTAAAAATAGTAGCCCTACAGTCTGCAATATGCATTGATAATTTAGTCCACTTTCAAATAAAACTATACCACTTCAAAGACAACACAAGTACCTTAAAATAAAAAAAATCCTTTCTTCCTATTTCTTTTATCATTGCTGTTATACATTTCACTTATATATAAGAGTAAACAGCTATTTATATATACATATATGTAAACTAATTTAATACATTATTTCTATTATTTTGAAAAAATTTATCTGTTAGATCAATTAAGAATAATAAAACTGTTTTGATTTTACCTTTACTTACTCCTTCTCTTATGCTCTCCCTTTCATTATGTAGATCTGAGTTTGTGGTATTTATCATTTTTAGAACTTCTTTTACCACTTCTTGCAAGGCAGGTCTACTGGCAATAAATTCCCTAAATTTTTGTTTGTCAGAGAAAGTTTATGTTTTCTTCAAAGGATAATTTTGCAGAGTACAGAATTCTAGATTGAGAAGTTTTTCTTTCAATGCCTTACATTTTTTATTCCACTATCTTCTTGCTAGCTTGCAGAGTTTCTGAGATGTATTTCTTATCTTTGCTTCTCTATAGTTAAGATGATTTGTTTTTCCTTGGTTTCTTTCAGGGTTTTTTAAATTTATTTTTAATTTTCTGTAGTTTGAAAATGATATGCCTACGTGTATAGTATTTTTAGTATTTATCCTGCTCAGTGTTCTCTAATCTGTGGTTTGATGTCTGACATTAATTGAAATATTTCTTCTGCTCTTCTCCTTTTAGCATTTCCATTACATGTGCGTTACACCTTTTGTAGTTGCCCCATAGTTCTTGGATATTCTGGTCGGACTTTTCTTCAGCCTTTTTTTCTCTTTTCAGTATTGGCAGTTTCTATTGCAATATTTTTAAGCTTAAAGTTTCTCTCCTTAGCCTCATCCAGTCTACCAATAAACCTAGAAAAGGCATTCATTTCTGTTACAGTATTTTTTAAATCTCTAGCAATTTTTATGGTTCTTTTTTATAATTTCCAGATTTCTGCTTACATTGTGCATCGGATCTTCCATGCTGTTTATTTTACTCAGTAGAGCCCTTAGCATTTTAGTCATAGTTATTTTAAATTCCTGGTCTGATAATTTCAATATCCCTGCTATATCTGAGTCTGGTTCAGATGAGTGTTCTGTCTCTTTAAACTGTAGGGTTTGGGGTTTTTTCGTTTTGTTTTGTTTCTTGTTTTGCGGGGTTTTGTGGGGCTTTTGTTCTTGCCTATTTTGTATGTCTTCTATTTTCTACCTGATAGCCAGGCATGTCCTCGGCAAATGGAACAGCTCTAAATGAGCCTTTATTAATGTATTGGTAAAGTGTGGAGGGAGGGGAAGCAGTCTATGGTTCTATGAATAGGCCTCATTCTTTTACTGAGCCTGTACCTCTGGACTGTGAACGTCACACATGCTTTCAGTGCCTCCCCATCCTTTAGTTAGGATGGATGGCTAGAGGGCGCTGGAGTT
Source organism: Gorilla gorilla gorilla (assembly GCF_029281585.2). NCBI lineage: Eukaryota > Metazoa > Chordata > Mammalia > Primates > Hominidae > Gorilla > Gorilla gorilla. The sequence continues at coordinate 65,466,839 of NC_073239.2, forward strand.
GGGTATTTCCCTTCCCCATGCAAGTAAGGCTCTGACAGGCCCCAGCTGGTTAGGCTCCGGTCAAATAGCTTCTCTTGAGGGGAGACCTGCTGAAAACAGCAGAATACTCTGGCTTATTTCAAATGGTTCCTTTTCTTCTCCCTCTGCCAAAAGCGTAAGAGGATTTTTCTTCAGTATTTATTACAAGAACTTAGTCAAGCTTCTGGAGATAAAACTTACAAAAGTGTGGGACCCTGATGACTAGGTCACCCTGAATTTTTTATGTCGCAGACTCGCCCACTCTGAGCCTCCAGCAATTCGCAAGTTATAGTTCAGGTTTCCCTATCTCAGCGCTGGTTCCTGCAGATGTTTGTGTTCATGGGTTTCTGCTCCAGCAAGCTGTGGCTATTTGTTCATAGGTCTCTCTAATTTGGCAGGGAGCAGTGTTTTGCCCTGTGACCACATGTCTCTGAAAAATCTAAGAGAAGTTGAGTTTTCAGTTTATTCTTTTTGTTAGGATGCAATGGTAACTTTCAGCTTCTCTCTTACATGTTGGATTGGAAACCAGAAATTGCTTTAAAAAAAAATAACATAGTTTTAGTGAAGTTTGGGGAAGGAGAAGAGAAAAAAATTCATAGGATCAATATGCCAGATTAAATTGCATGTAAAAGAGTATTTTATATTATATAGACCAAAATGGCACAGAACTTTATGGGCGTGATGCCTATACTATTTTAAAAAATAAATGCTAATATTATTCTACTTTACTTAGACTTTCCTGTTTAGACTATATGCTATCAACTTTGATGATACTGCTACTGACATTGGTTGAGAACAACCAGTGATTTATGCTAGGCTACCGAGGTAAAATAAGTTATTGTTCATTAGCTGGCAAAACTATGGGATAAGACAGGCTGACAAAACAATTCTGTGCTGATAAATTGCTGTGTACTTATTTGCAAGGCTGGCATAAATAATCTTATTTCTTCAAGGTGCAAACAATAGATAGCAAGAGACCATTAGGTGTCATGCCAGAGAAGGGCCAAGAGAGCAATACGGCATCCTCAGGGCTTTTCACAGGAGGATCATTAATTTATGTTTTCTAGTGTGTGGGCTCATTCCTGAGAAAAGTACAGTTCTGATCAGTTTCAAACCTAAAACAGTCATTGTTGAAAAGAGCAAGTCCAGTTGTTTTGTGCTATTACTTAGAAAAAGAAAAGATACTGTTTATAATATTGACGTATCTTCCAATGAATTCTAACATGAAGCAGGAGTGGCAATCATTTTGAGAATATATTTTGTTCAGTCATCATTTTCTTTTATTTCTCCCTAATTTTGAGATGAATTCTTTTAAATGGCAACTTTATTGTTTATCAAGTTCAATATTTTTAAATGTACAGTGAAATAACTCTTTTTGCCATATTGAGAAAGGAGTGCTTGTATGTAGTAAAAATATCATAATATTTAAATACAAGATTATTCCAATTGTGGATGAAAATGCTAATAAAAATTATAAGAATTAATTTCTAATCATGGTGTCTATGACAGAGTAATATGGGAGTCTGTACTTTATTATTAATTAGAAAGTGAATAGAGTATCTATTGCAGATTAGATTTAAAGGAAACTTTACTTAAAATTAAGTGTTCTTAATGTAATTTCATCCTATAAAATACTTCCATCATAATTTCAAACATGATGTTGATAAAAACATCTCAGATAAAAACACAAATTTCCATTTTCTCAACCTTTTGATGGAAAAAAATGAAAAATCTGGGTGGATATGGAATACAAAATATTGGATGTTGTACCCACTGAGATTCATATTGAGATTTATAGGTTGTGTTCTGATTCTGCCGGAAGACTGACCTCTATCCAGTATTCTATTCTATGATTAATTCCTCATATATGCTCCACAACCTACTTTTTCTCCACAATTCCCAATCCTCCCAGATAGGTCTCATTCTTGTCATGTAAGCCATACTTTGTTCTTTCAGCAGTCAGTGTCTGCTTCTGTTCAAAACACAGAAAGTTCACCAATCCATTCAAAGTTTCACCAGCAATATGTACCAAAATAATGTTTGAAGATGTCCAACAGTGAATGCCTAATTTAGACATTACTTTTTATGTAAAGTGAATTTGCTTTTTTTCATAAGGCAATATTACTCAATGTCTTGATGCTTTCAAAATCCCAACTGTAGATTAATACAAATGGAGACAATATAATATTGGAATCAAGTTATTACATAATTTAGATAATTTTGATAGACTGGAAATATGTGTCTACTTCTGGCTCTATTAACGATCCATTTTGTGACCCTAAAAATTATTTCATGAATCCACATCTTAAATTAGCCCTCTGTGAAACTCATTAAAAAATAAAGAAATTGTATGAAACTTTCTCAGTTGTGTCTGATAAAATAAGTGAGGGAAAAAATTGAGATTTTTTCCTATTTATCAGATGTGTAATCAGGTTTCATTTACTTCACCAGTTCTAGGTAAATATAATCTTATATTATAAAGTTACATCAATCCTAAGGGATGTGCACAATTTGTTATTAATTAAAATGAATACATAAGAAAAATAAGAAGAACATTCTTGGAACACTTAACAAAAAATGTACTTTTGCAATTTAACAAATCATTAGATAAAATAGCTCAGGCTTCCCATATTTATAAAATGTGAGTGATCTGCTCTCCTATTCATTCGAAGCATTTTCTTTGCATATACAACCGATTCTACTCTTTAATGCATATTCATCATTACATGTTTTCTTCAGTTAAATATGCATGTGAATATAACAAGAAGGTTTAGTGCTAAAAAATCATTTTGGGGCAGATAAGATGAAATCTGCTCATTACTTATCATTTACCAAAATTTTGTTTGTCTATCTTTAATCTTCCAAAAATAGATCAAATTTTCAGGGTTATATAAATCAGTAGTAAAAATTATGGTGCTTTACTTTGCTTACTAATTTTCAAAGGAAAAATAACCCTTAGAAATCAAATGGCTAGGATGTAAAAATTTTGGTAAAGCAGAGTGTTTTTTAAAATCTTGATTTGCCACATAAACTTCTAAAATAGCTCTCTCTAAAGCTCTGATTACTACATTTCATGCACTCCTTTTCTAAAATATATTCTTCTATCCCCCTGATGGAGAGATTGAAGAGACTAGCATGCTATAGAGTTAACAATTATGCCTTGACCTATTATTATATTCAAAGCACTATAATTGACTAAAAAGTGAAGGCAGTGAGGAAACAAAACTTAATACAACATTGTCATTGCCCTCTATTTCAAATAGTGAAAGTAAATAGAATTTTAAAATTTACAATTCTATTAACATTGCTATAGAAATCTATAAATGCTCTTTTTGGTATAAAATATGCCTTTGATATTTAAAAATTCAATTGTGCACTTATAAATGTATCCATATAAATATATTTCTGGGAAAATACACCCCAAACTGTTCATAGTGTTTGCCTCTAGGCTGGAGAAAGAGCTACTTCTTATTAGGTTCTTTTGTTCCATTTGAATGCATTTTGTTCATGACATGTATTATATTCAGAACCTACTTGGTTCCAGTATAATTTATTTACAATAAAACGTAATCAAGTAAAATGTGTGAGTAGAGATCAATTATGACAAATACATAACTTCTTGTAAACACAACCTTATTCCTTGATTAATCTACTGCTGATCTTTCTTTCCATAATTATACATTACTTTTACCTATTCTGGAACTTTATGTAAATAGAATCATAGGGTATGCTCTTTATTGTTTTTGCCTTATTTCATTACACATAATGATTTCTGAGATTCATTATTTTTTATGTTATATATAAAATACAATATATAACCTATATTATATATTAATATGTAAGATATTATATATATTATATATGTATAAGGTTATTCCTTTTTAATGCTGTGCTGTATTCCTTTGAATGAATTACCACAGTTGGTTTATTCATTTACCTGTTGATAGGCATATGTACTGTTCTAGTTTGTGGGTCTTATGAACAAATTGCTGTAATTACATAGAAGTTACCCTGCAGTCACCTGCTTTTATATCTCTTGGTAGGATTGTGTGATAAATGTATTTGTATCTTCATAATACATTGGGAAACTAGTTCCCAAAGTAGCCATACCATTTAGCATTTCCATCAGAAATGTATGAGGATTCCATTTGCTCCACATTCGCATGAACAATTGGTATCATCATCATTTCAGTTTTATCTTTCAAATGGATGTAACATGTTTTATTCTGCATCGAGCTGATGACTAAAAATATTGAACATCTTTTGTCCATTTTTGTTTGGCTGTTACCTAACTCATGAGTTATAAGAGGTTTTATATATTTTGATAGGCACTTTGTCAGAAATAAGTTTAAATATATTCTGTCATTATTTAGATTACTCTTCATTTCTTAATGTGCTCTTTGAAGAAGACTTTTTTATGATGTCCAATTTGTTGATTTTGTTATCAGTTTATGGGTGAGCTTTTTTTGTCCTAGGAAATTGCTGTTGACTCCGAGTTCACAAAGAATTTCTTCCATGTTTTCGTCTAGATTTTTATAGTTTTAGATTTTCATTTAGGTCTATGATTCATTTTTGGTTAATTTTTCATATGATATGAAGTAGATACTGAAATGCATTTCTTTTTCCATATGAATACTCAGGTGTTCTAGCACAATTTGTGGAAAACATGATCTTCTCACATTGAATTACGTTGTTATCCATGTTAAAATCAGTTTATCACACGTGTGTGTGTTTCTGAATTCTATTCTGTTACATTGATCTATATGTCTTATGCCAACATGCCAAGGTGACACCTTATTTAATTCTGTATCATTACAGTACATCTTGAAATCAAGTACTGTAAAACCTCTAACTTTGTTCTTCTATTTTTAAATTATTTTGGTTATTCTAGGCTCTGTACATTTTTATATAAATGTTAGAATCAGCTGTGTAGACAAACATGTCATTGCAAATAAAAGGAGTTTTACTTCTTCATTTCCAAACTATGTGCCTTTTATTACATGACTTCTTGCACTGACTAGGCATTTCAGTACAATATTGAATAAAATAAATGGGAGCAAATATTACTACATTTTTCTGATTTTAGAAGTTAGCACTTCAGTCTTTTACCATTAAATATGTTATTATGTGTGTCTTACAAGAAATATTTACATTTCATCTGAGTTGTTTTATTTTTTTGAGACTGAGTCTCACTCTGTTGCCCAGGCTGGAGTGCAATGGCCAGATCTCAGCTCACTGCAAGCTCCACCTCCTGGGTTAGCACCATTCTCCTGCCTCAGACTCCCAAGTAGCTGGGACTACAGGCGCCCGCCACCATGCCCGGCTAATTTTTTTTTTTTTTTTCGTATTTTTAGTAGAGACGGGGTTTCACTGTGTTAGCCAGGATGGTCTCGATCTACTGACCTTGTGATCCGCCCTCCTCGGCCTCCCAAAGTGCTGGGATTACATGCGTGAGCCACCGCGCCTGGCCTCATCTGAGTTTTAAAATTTAATTTTGATAAATAGTAAAACTAACATTCTCTTATTGTCTTGTCAATGTCTCCAGGATTATAGGATCGACAATGATGCAAGCTTACCTTGGTTGATTATTTCATTTCATGATCACAGTCATCTATTGGCTGATGGAATGTGTGTGAAAATAGCTATTATATTTTTCAAATTATCTAGTTGTTCATTACAGAAAGGCAAAACTAGTGCAAATTACTCCATGAGTTTAGGTTAAAATCTGTGCAAAGGTTTTCAATTTTGAACTTACTTCCTTTAATAAATACAGAGTAATTCAAATTTTCTATATTATATTCAGTTTTGATAAATTGTTTTTAATTTATCAAATTTATTAACATATTGTCAAAAATGTCCAGTTTTCAACACAACTTATAAGACATGCAAAGAAACAGGGAAATGTGACAGAAAAAATATGTAGACAATACAAACTGTTTTTCAGGGGGCCCTCATGATTAACTTATAAATGAAAACTTAGAAGATATTACAAATATATTCAGATAATTTAAAAAATACCTAAAGAAAATAAAGGAAGATATGATGAAAATTTCCCATCAAATATAGAATATAAAGATTGAGAAAGAAATTATTAAATAAGTGCCAAGTGGAAATTAGAAATTCTGGAGTTGAAAACTCCATACTCAAAATGAAAAAAAAAATTGCTAAAATGATCAACAGTAAATTTGAGATGGCAGAAGAAAAGAATCAGGAGCTTGAAGATATATTAAAAGATATTATTCAATCTAAGCAAGAGAAAAAATAATTTAAACAATGAGTAAAGCCTAAGAAAAATGTGGAACACCATTAAGCACAATATAAACATCAGAGAAGAAGAGAGCCAAAAGAAAGAAGAGAGACAAGAACAGGAAGAAAAAATTTCAACATTAAATAACTAAAAAGGACTATAAAGAAATAATACACATTCTATTCAACAGCGTATGGAACTTTCTTCAAGACAGGCCACAAAACGAGCCTCAATAAACTTAAGAAAATTAAAATTATATCAAGCACTTCTATACACCAACAGTGACCAAGTGGGAAATCAAATCAAGAACTCAACCTCTTTTACAATAGCTGCAAAAAATAAAATAAAATACTTAGGAAGATGCCTAACCAAGGAAGTGAAAGACCTCTACAAGGAAAACTACAAAATACTGCTAAAAGAAATCATAGACGACACAAACAAATGGAAACACATCCCATTTTCTCAATGATATGTGGGAGCTAAGCTATGAGGACACAAAGGCCTAAGAATGATACAATGAACTTTGGGGACTTAAGAGGAAGGGTGGGAGGGGGACGAGGGATAAAAGACTACAAATAGGGTGCAGTGCATACTGCTCAGGTGATAGGTGCACCAAAATCTCAAAATCACCACTAAAGAACTTACTAACGTACTCAAATACTACCTGTACCCCAATAACCTATGAGAAATAAAAAAAAAATTTTAAAAATATTATCAACATTTGTATGCCAAATTAGCAAAAAACTTAGATAAAATAGATAAACTCCCGGAAATATAAATTAACTGAAAATGACTGGAGAAGAAATAAAGATTCTATGTAGACTTATAACAAAGAGACTGATTGATGTTTTTAAATGACTTGTCACAAAGCAAAGAATAAGCTGAGATACCTTCACTAGTAAATTCTATAGAACATTTAAAGAATTAAATCTAATTCTTCACAAACTCCTTAAAAAGTAGAATATGAATAAGCACTTTCATTTATAAAAAATAACTTTTACTCTAGGCTCAGGGGTACATGTGCAGGGTTGTTATACAAGTAAATTGCATGTTATGCTGGTTTGGTGTACAGATTATTTCATCACCAAGGTAGTAAGCATAGTACCCAATAGGTAGTTTTTCTTTTTTTTTTTTAATTATACTTTAAGTTCTAGGGTACAAGTGCACAACGTGCAGGTTTGTTACTTATGTATACATGTGCCGTGTTGGTGTGCTGCACCTGTTAACTCGTCATTTACATTAGGTATATCTTCTAATGCTATCCCTCCCCCCACCCCCCTCCCCCCACCCCGTGACAGGCCCCAGTGTGTGATGTTCCCTACCCTGTGTCCAAGTGTTCTCATTGTTCAGTTCCCACCTATGAGTGAGATCATGCGGTGTTTGGTTTTCTGTCCTTGTGATAATTTGCTCAGAACGATGGTTTCCAACTTCATCCATGTCCCTGCAAAGAACATGAACTCATCCTTTTTTATGGCTGCATAGTATTCCATGGTGTATATGTGCCACATTTTCTTAATCCAGTCTATCATTAATGGACATTTGGGTTGGTTCCAAGTCTTTGCTATTGTAAATAGTGCCACAGTAAACAGACATGTGCATGTGTCTTTGTAGCAGCATGATTTATAATCCTTTGGGTATATATCCAGTAATGGGATGGCTGTGTCAAATGGTATTTCTAGTTCTAGATCCTTGAGGAATCACCACACTGTCTTCCACAATGGTTGAACTAGTTTACAGTCCCACCAACGGTGTAAAAGTGTTCCTACTTCTCCACATCCTCTCCAGCACCTGTTTTTTCCTGACTTTTTAATGATCACCATTCTAACTGGTGTGAGATGGTATCTCATTATGGTTTTGATTCGCGTTTCTCTGATGGCCAGTGATGATGAGCATTTTTTCATGTGTCTGTTGGCTGCATAAATGTCTTCTTTTGAGAAGTGTCTATTCATATCCTTCGCCCACTTTTTGATGGGCTTGTTTGATTTTTTCTTGTAAATTTGTTTAAGTTCTTTGTAGATTCTGGATATTAGCCCTTTGTCAGATGGGTAGATTGTAAAAATTTTCTCCCATTCTGTAGGTTGCTTGTTCATGCTGATGGTAGTTTCTTTTGCTGTGCAGAAGCTCTTTAGATTAATTAGATCCCATTTGTCTATTTTAGCTTTTGTTGCCATTGCTTTTGGTGTTTCAGTCATAGGTAGTTTTTCATACTCCTCTCACCCTCCAAACTCAAGTACGCCCCAGTCTTGATTGTTCCTTTCTTTGTGTCCATGTGTACTCATTGTTTAGCTCCAACTTATAAGCGACAATATTTGGTATTTGGTTTTCTGTTCCTATGTTAGATTGCTTAGGACAATGACCTCCAGCTCCATTTATATTACTGCAAAGGATATTATCTTGTTTTTTTTATGGTTGTGTGTTATTCTATGGTATACATGTACCTCTTTTTCTTTATCCAGTCTAACTTTGATGGGAATCTTGGTTGATTCCATATCTTTGATATTGTGAATAGTGCTGTGTTTAACATACATGTGCATGTGTCTTTCTGGTATCGGGATTTATATTCCTTTGAGTATATATCCAATAATGGTATTGCTGGGTCAAATGGTAGTTCAATTTTAAGTTCTTTTATAAATCGCTAAAGTGTTTTCCACAGTGGCTGAGTTAATTTGCATTTCCACCAGCAGTGCATAAGTGTCCCCTTTTGTCTACAACCTCACCAGCATCTGTTATTTTTTTGACTTTTTAATGCTATCTATTCAAAAGCTAAGGAATATGCAATTATGTAAAGTAATCTAATATGTGGCTAATTGGCATTCCTGACAGAGAAGAGAAAGTAGGCAATTTTGAAAATATATTTGAGGATATAATCCAGGAAAATTTCCCCATTCTCTCTATAGAGGTGACATGTAGATACATGAAATCCAGAGAACTCCTACAATACACTATACTAGATGACTATCGCCAAGGCACATAGTCACCAGACTTTCCAAGGTCAATGCAAAAGAAAAAAATCTTAAATGTAACTAGACAAATGTGCCATGTAATCTATAAAGGGAATCCCGTCAGACTAACAGTGGACTTTTCAGTAGAAACCATACCTTCTGGAAGAAATTGGGTGCCTACTTTTTGGATTCTTAAAGAAAAGTAATTTCAGCCAAGAATTTCATAGCCCACCAAACTAAGCCTTATAAACAACGAAGAAATAGGTTTTCCAGATAAGCAATCTATAAGAGAACTTGTCACCACCATGCTAGCTGTACAAGAGATGCTTAAGGGAGTTTTAAACATGGACTCAAAAGAATGATACATGCCACCAGAAAAACACACCTAAGTATGTAGCCCACAGACCCTATAAAGCAACTATACAATTGAGACTACATAGCAACTAATGAAAAACACCACAACAGGAACAACAACTCAAACAACAATATTAACATTGAAGATAAGTATCCTAAACATTCCACTCAAAAGACATAAAGTAGCAAATTGGATTAAAATAAGAAGACCTAACTTCTTCTGTCTTCAGAAGCTCTATCTCACACATAATGACACCCATAGGCTCAAAGTAAAGGAATGGAGAAGGATCTATTTCATAAAAGGAAAACAAGAATAGGGATTGCTGTTTTATTAATCAGATAAAAGACTTCAAAGAAACAACAGTTTAAAAAAAGGACAAAGAAGAGCATAATCTAATGATAAAGGGATCAATTCAAAAAGGACTTACCTGTCTTAAATATATATACACCTGATATTGGAGCACTCAGATTTATAAAAACAATTACTACTGGACCAGGCACAGTGGCTCACACCTGTAATCCCAGCACTTTGGGAGGTCAAGGTGGGCAGATCACAAGGCCAAGAGATCAAGACCATCCTGGCCAACATGGTGAGACCCCGTCTCTACTAAAAATACAAAAATTAGCCGGGCATGATGGTGCACGCCTGTAGTCTCAGCTACTTGGGAGGCTGAGGCAGGAAAATTGCTTGAACCTGGGAGGCAGAGGTTGCAGTGAGCCAAGATTGAGCCACTACACTCCAGCCTGATAAGAGAGCGAGACTCTGTCTCAAAAAAAAAAAAAAAAAAAAAAAAATTACTACTGGACCTAAGAAAACACTTAGACAGTGACATAATAATAGTGGGGGTTTCAACACCCCACTGACAGCGTTAGATTACCAAAGCAGAAAACTAGCAAAGAAATTCTGGACTAAAATTTGACACTTGAACAATTGGACGTAATAGAAATCTACAGAATACTTCACCCAAGAACCACAGAATATACATTCTCATCTGCACACAGAACATATTCTAAGTAACCATATGCTGAGTCATAACAAATCTCAATTTCAAAAGGAACCAAATTATACCTAGCATCTCCTTGACCACAGTGGACTACAATTAGAAATCAATACCAAGAGGAACTTTAAAAATCACACAAACACATGGAACCTAAACAATGATATTAAGGCAGAAATCAAAAAAATTCTTCAAAGAAACAAATGAAAATAGAGACACAATACACCAAAACCTATGAGATATGCCAAAAGCAGTGTTAAGAGAAAAGTTTATAGCACTAAACACCTATATTAAGAAGATAGAAAGATCTCAAATTAACTACTTAATATTACAACTATAGGAACTAGAAAAACCAGAGCAAACTAAACTCAATGCTAGTAGAAGAAAAGAAATAATAAAAATCAGAACATAATTAAATGCAATTGAGAAAAAAAAACTATATAAAGAATCAATGAAATGAAAAGTTGCCCCTTTGAAGGGATAAACAAGATTGATAGACCGCTAGCTAGAATAACAAAGAAAACAGGAAAATATTCAAATAAGCACAATCAGAAATGACAAAGGTGACATAACAACAGATCACACAGAAGTTCAAAAGATCCTCTGAAACTACTATGAATATCTCTGTATGTGCAAATCAGAAAATCTATAGGAAATGAACTCCTGGAAACACACAGCTTCCCAAGATTGAACCAGGAAGATCCAGACACCATAAACAGACAAAAAACAAATTACAAAATTGTGTCAGTAATAATTATAATATGTATAATAAATTATAATATGATGTTTATAATATATAATTTATAAATTAAATATTTATAATAATTATAATTTAAAAACCCTATGAACCAAAAAAGTTCCAGAGCAGATGGATTCACAGCCAAATTCTACCAGATGTACAAAAATTTCAGTAGCAATTTTACTGAAACTATTCCAAAAATTAGAGGAGGAAGGATTCCTCTCTCTTTCTATGAAGCCAGTACTATCCTAATACTAAAAGCTGGCAAAGGCACTATGAAAAAAACAAAACTACAGGCCAGTATTCCTCATAAACATACAAGCAAAAATCCTCAACATGATTCTAGCCAACTGAAGGTACCAGCAATATCAAAAGGATAAATAACCAGAATCAAGTGGGCCTTATTCCTGAAATGCAAGGTTGGTTCAAAATCATTAAATATGATTAACCACATAAACAGAATTAAAAATGAAAACCATATGATCATCTCAATAGATGCAGAAAAAAATTCAATAAAATGCAACATTCCATCAAGATAAAAACCCTTAACAAGGCAGGCATTGAAAAAACATACCTTAAAATAATAAGAGCCATCTTTCACAAACCCACAAATATCATACTGAATGGGCAAAAGCTCCCCTTAGGAACTGGAACAATATAAAGATGCCTATTCTCATCATTCCTATTTGTTACAGTACTGGAAGTCCTTACCAGAGCAATCAGTCAAGCGAAAGAAAGAAAAGGCACCCAAATAGAAAGAGAGAAAGTCAACTTCTCTTTCTTAGCCAATGATATGATTCTATACCTAGAAAACCCTAAAGATTCTGCCAAAAGAATCCTAGACCTGATAAACAACTTCAGCAAAGTCTCAGGATACAAAATCAATGTACAAAAGTCAGTAGCATTTCTATACACCAATAACATTTAAACTGAGATTCAAATCAAGAATGCAATCTCATTTACAATAGCCACAAAAAATAAAATACCTAGGATACAGCTTACCAAGGAGGTTAAAAAAAAAAAATCTCTACAAGAACTGCAAAACACTGCTGAAAGAAATCATTGAACACAATCAAATGGAAAAACAGTACATCCTCGTGGATTGGAAGAAATGGTATTGTTAAAATGTCCATATTGCCTGAAGCAATCTGTAGATTCAACACAGTTCTGATCAAATTACCAATGTTATTCTTCACAGAATTAGAAAAAAAAATCTATTCTAAAATTTATATGGAACCAAAAAAAAAAAGAGCCCAAATAGCCAAAGCGATCTAAGCAAAAAATATAAAACTAAAGTTATCACAACCTGACCTCAAACTACACTATAAGACTATGTACCTAAAAAAGCATGACACTGTTAAAAAAAATAGGTGCATAGACCAATGAAACAGAATGGAGAACCCAGAAATAAAGCCGCACATTGACAACCAACTAATCTTCAACAAAGTCAACAAAGACAATGGGAAAGGATACCTTATTCAATAAATGGTGCTGGGAAAACTGGCAAACCATAGGCAGAAAAATGAAATTCAACCTCTACCTCTCACCATATATAAAAATTAACTCAATATGAAATAAAGACTTAAATATATGACTTCAAACTATAAAAATCCTAGAATAAAACCTAGGAAGTATTCTTCTGGATATTGACCTAGGCAAAGAATTTCTAAGTCCTCAAAAGCAAATGTGACCAAAACAGAAATGGATCTAATTAAAATAAAGAACTTTGGCAAAGCAAAAGAAACTATGAAGAGTAAATAAACAACCTACAGAATGGGAGAAAACATTTGCAAACTAAGTCACTGACAAAGAACTAATATTCAGAATCTACAAGATACTTAAATCAACAAAAACAACATCAAAAACCACAAACAAGGCCATTAAAAAGTGAGCCAAGAACATAAGCAGACACTTCTCAAAAGAAGGCATACAAGCAGCCAAAACACAGACAAAAAAATATGCTTTACATCATTAATCAATAGAGAAATGCAAATCAAAACCACAAGGAGGAATCACCTTACACAAGTTAGAACAGCTATTATAAAAAGTGAAAAATAACAGGTTGGCAAGGTTGCAGAACAAAAATGAATGCTTATACACTGTTGGTGGGAATTGTAAATCAGTTCAGCCCCTAGGAAAAGCTGTTTGGAGATTTCTCAAAAAACTAAAAATAGAATTACTATTCAACCCAGCAATCCCATTACTGGGTATATACCCAAAGGGAAATTAGCCATTTTACCAAAAAGACACCTGCACTCACATGTTCAGTGCAGCACTATTCACAACAGCAAAGACATGGAATGAACCTAGGTGCCCATCAATGGTGGACTAGATACAGAAAGAAAATGTGATACATATACACCATGGAATACTACAGAGCAATGAAAAAGAATGAAATCATGTCCTTTGCAGCAACATGGCTGCAGGTGGAGGCTATTATCCTAAGTGAATTAATGCAGAAACGGAAAACCAAATACTGCACGTTCTCACTTATAATTGGGAGCTAAACATTGAGTACACATGAACATAAAGATGGAAACAGTAGACACTGGTGACTCCAAACAAAAGCAAGGAAGAGGGAAAAGCTTGAAAAACTACCTATTAGGTACTATGTTCTTTAAAACTAGAAAAGATACAATCTATACGCATCTTTAGATTGCTTATTTGAAGTTTTTTTCCATTTATTTGATGTAGGCACTTATAGGTATACACTCTCCTGTTAGTATTGCTTTTGCTGTATCCCATAGGTTTTGGTATGTTGTGTTTCCATTACTATTTATTTTAAGAAACTTTTCAATTTCCTTTTTAATTTCTTCAATGACCCAGTAGTGATTCAGGAGGATATTGTTTAATTTCCATGTATTTGCATAGTTTCCAAAATTCCTCTTATTAACTTCTAGATTTATTCCATTGTGGTCAGATACTTGATGCTATTTCATTTTTTGAATGTTTTAAGACTTGTTTTGTGACCTAACATATATCCTTGAGAATAACCCATGTACTGAGGTAAAGAATGTGTGCTCTGAAGCTTTTGCATGAAATGTTCTGTAAATATCTATTAGAGCTATTTTGTCTATAGTGCAGGTTAAGTCTGATGTTTCTTTGTTTATTTTCTGTCTGGAAGATCTGTCCAATGCTGAAAGTGGGGTGTTGAAGTCTCCAGCTACTATTGTATTGGGACTCATCTCTCTTTTTAGCTCTAAGTATATTTCCTTTATATATTTAAGTGCTCCAGTGCTGGGTGCATATATATATTTAAAATTGTTATATCCTCTTGCTGATTGACCCCTTTATCATTGTATAGTGACTTTCTTTGTCTCTTCTTATAGTTTTTGCATTGAAATCTATTTTGTGTGATGTAAGTCTAGTGACTCCTGCTCCTTCTGGTTTCCATTGGCATGGAATATATTTTTCCATCCACTTGTTTTCAGTCAGTGCGTATCTTTTTATGTGGAGTGTGTTTCTTATAGGCAACAGATCAATGAGTCTTGTTTTTTTCATCCACTCAGCCAGTCTATGTCTTTTGATTGGAGAGTTTAGTCTATTTGTATTCATTGTTACTATTATTGAGTAAGAACTTATCCTGCCATTTTGTTACTCATTTTCTGGTTGTTTTGGGTCTTCTCTTTCTTCTTTCATTCATTCTTTTCTCTAGTAAAGGTAATTTATTCTCATGATGTAATTTAGTTTCTGCTTTTGATTTTTTGTTTGTCCATTTTAAGTGTTTTTGGTTTGAGATTACCAAGAGGCATGCAATTACTATGTTATAACTCATTATTTTAAACTGAAAGCAACTTAACACTATTTGCATAAACAAACACACAAACAAGAGAAAAGAAAACTAACAAAAACTCACTTTAAATTTGTCCCTGGGCTTTTTAACATTTTGTTATTTCTATTTACGTCTTATTTTACTGACTATGTCTTGAAAAGTTGTTTTAGTTATAATTTTTCATTACTTTATCCTTTAGTCTTTCTAGTTAGGATAAAAGTAGTTTACACAGCACAGTTATAGTGTTATTCTATTCTGCATTTTTCTGTGTACTTACTATTACCAGTAAGTTTTGTACCTTCAGCTGATTATTCATTGCTCATTAATGTTCTTGTATTTCTGATTGAAGTACTCCCTTTAGCATTCCTTATAGGACAGGTCTGGCATTAATGAAATCCCTTAGCTTTTGTTTGTCTTTGAAGTCTTTATTTCTCCTTCATGTTTAAAGGATATTTTCACCAGAAATACTATTTGAGTTTAAAAGCTTTGCTTTGTTTTGTTTTTCCTTTAGCATTTTCAATATGTCATGCCACTCTCTCCTGGCCTGTAAAGTTTCCACTGAAAAGTGTGCTGCCAGATGTGTTGGAGCTCCATTGTATATTTATTTGTTTCTTTTCTGCTGCTATTTTTAGGATCATTTCTCTATCCTTGACTTTGGGAGTTTGATCATTAAATGCCTTGAGGTAGTCTTCTTTGGGTCAAATCTGCTTGGTGTTCTACAGCCATCTTGTACTTGGATGTTGATATCTTTCTCTGGGTTTGGGATGTTCTCTGTTATTTTCCCTTTGAATGAACTTTCTACCCCTATCTCCTTCCCTACCTTCTCTTTTAGCCCAATAACTCTTAGATTTGCCCTTTTGAGGCTATCTTCTAAATCCTGTAGGTATGATTCATTGTTTTTTATTCCTTTTTTCTTTTGTCTCCTCTGACTATGTATTTCCAAGTCTGTCTTCATGCTCATTAAATCTTTCTTTTGCTTGATCCATTTTGATGCATTCTTCAGTATGCCAATTGCATTTTTTACCTCTGGAATTTCTACTTGATTTTTTTAATTGTTTTAAACTCTTTGTTAAATTTACCTGATAGAATTCTAAATTCATTCTATTTTTTATCTTGAATTTCTTTGAGTTTCCTCAACCAGTTATTTTGAATTCTCTGTCTGAAAGGTTACATATCTCTGTTTCTTTAGGGTTGGTTCCTGGTGTCTTATTTAGTTAACTTGGCCAAGTCATGTTCTCTTGGATGGTGTTAATGCTAGTAGATGTTCTTTGGTGTCTGGGAATTGTAGGGTTATATATTTATTTTAGTCTTCACTCTCTGGGCTTATTTGTAGCCATCCTTCTGGGGAAGTCTTTCCAGATATTTGAAAGAACTTCAGTTATGTGACATAAGCTGATTTTGCTTTAGGGGCACCCCAACCCCGGTAATGCTGTGGTTTTTACAGACTCATAGAGGTACTATCTTGATGGTCTTGGATGAGATCTGGGAGAATTCTCTGGATTACCAGGGAGAGACTCTCTCTTTCCTTACTTTCTCCAAAACATACAGAGTCTCTCTCTGTTCCGAGCCACCTAAAGCTGGGGCTACAGTAAGATAAGCACTTCTGTGGCCACCACCACTGTGATTGTGCTAGGTCATACCTGAAGCCAGCACAGCACTGGGTCTTCCCCAAGGCCTGCTGTATCCAATCCTTGGCTACTGCATATGTTCCCTTAAGCCCTTGTGCTCCACAATCAGAGGTGGCAAAGCTAGCCAGGCGTGAGTCTTTCCCTTCATGGTGGTGAGATCTCCCAGGCCTGTGGTGAGTCTAGAAGTGTCATCCAGGATTGAGGGACTAGAGTCAAAAACCTTAGAAGTCTACCTGGTATTCTATTGTATTATAGCTGAGCTGGCACTCAAACCACAAGATGTAGTACCGTCCATTGATCCCTCTCTTTTTCAAAGGCAAAGGAGCCTGACCTCATAGCCACTACCACGTTTGGCCATGGAGAGTACTGTCAGACTACCACCAATGTTTCCTTAAGGAACAAGGTCTCTTAAGTCAGCTTGTGGTGACTTAAGGCAGCATTGTGGTGAATGCTGCCTACCCTGGTAGTTATCTTTCAGGGCAGTGGACTCCCCTCTGGCCTAGGGCAGGTCTAAAAATGCCAGACAAAAGTCAAGTCCTAGAATCAGGGACCCCAAGATGCTGCTTGGTGCTCCATCCCAATGTGATAGTGTTGGTACGTAAGGTGTAAGACAAAGAAAGTCCCCTTTACTTTTACCTCTTCTTTTCTCAAGCAGAGTTTTATCCTATAGCCACCATAGCTGGCAATGTGCTGAGTCTCATTTGAAGCCAGTAAGTTTCAGAGGCTCACTAAGGCCCTTGGTGTAAGTACGTTGGTATGGTTGCTGGCTATTCAGGGCCCAAGGGCTCTTTAGTTAGCAGGTGATGAATGCTAGCAGGATTGGCTACTTTCCTTCATGCAGCAGGTTCCCTTCTGGCCAAGGATGTGTCTACAGATGTCTTCTGGGAGCTAGGGATTGGAACAGGGGCCTCCTGACTCTGACTGGTACTCTATCCTGCTGTGGCTGAGCTGGTGTCCAAGATGGAAGACAAAGTCCTCCCCACTCTTCTCTCTTCTCCTCAAGCAGATGGAAGGGGTCCCTTTTGGAGCCATGAGCTGTGCAGCCTGGGGCTTGGGTAGAGGTGATTCCAGCACTCCCTTGACCTCCCCAGATGGTGTCTCAGTATGTTGCATGCCCTCCCAGTCCACTATCTCTCAGACTAGTTCAGTACTAGGACTAGCCTACAAGTTGCAGTCCTTCTGGCCTAGACTGCCTTTCAAGTTTACTTACAAGATGAGAGCATTTTCGCCCTCAGTGTCAAGGTTTGGGGGCACTCAAGTTTGGACCACTGGGATCTGTGATTCTCCTGTGGCTAGGGCAGGTTTAACTGATCCCTCTGTGAGTGGGCATCAGCTAAGTTTGGTCTGTTTTTCTTTTTGCTCTAACAGAAAAGCACTGATTTCAATGACTCACAATTGCTGTGCTTTCCATCTCCCAGCACATATAGACTCTCTCTGCACCACTCTGCTGCTGCTGCTGCTGGGGGTGTGGGAGGGGTGGCATCAGCAATTCAGGACTCTTTTTTTCTATCTCTTCAGTACCTCTTTCAGCCATATTAAGTTAAAAACAGGTACTATGAGTGCTCACCTGATTTTGTTTCTTATGAAGGTGTTAAACTAGGTATCCTTACAGGGGAGACCATCAATGAAGCTTTTTATTCCAGTATCTCATCCCTCAGAATGCAGCTGTATTTATAAATGCCAAAACTTGGAAGCAACCAAGATGTCCTCCTATGGATGAATAGATGAACAGTGGCACATCCACACAATGGAATAGTATTCAGAAGTAAAAACATATGAAATATCAAGTCACCAAAAGAGACACGAAAGACCCTTAAATGAACATTGCTAAGTGAAAAAGCCAGTCTGAAAGGCTACATATTGTATGACTCCAATGACATAAGAGTATAGAAATAATAAAAAGATTAGTGGTTGCCAGGGTTTTGAGGAGGAGTGGCGAAGAATTAATATGTAGACTACAGGGAATTTTTAAGGCACTGAAATTATACTGTATGATAGTTTTATGGTGCTTACAATGACATTACGCATTTGTTAGAACACATAGAACATAAGCCTTAATGTAAACTATGGACTTTGATTAATAGTGATGCATCAATTTTAATGAATGTACCACACCAGTGAAAGATGTTCATAACAGGGAAAGTGTGGGTTAGCGTGACTTTGACAGGGAATACCTGGTAACTTTCTGTCCTTTCTGTTTGATTTTCCCTTAAACTTAATAATGTTCTGAGAATCAAATTTATTAATTGCAAAAAATAGCAACTTTTTAAAAATGGGAAAGAATTTGGATAGATATTTTTCCAAATGAAACTTACAAATTACAATATGCACATGAACATATTCACAGCATCATTATTAGGTAAATAATAATCAGAACTACAATGAGATACCTCCTCACACAAACTAGGATGGCTATAAAAAAAAAGATACACAGTAAGAAGTGCCATCAAGGATACAACTTGGCTTGCTAATTTGTCCCTACTAGAAATATAAAATGTTGCACCCATTTTGGAAAATGGTTTGGCAGTTCCTTAAAATGCTAAACATAGAGTCTCCACACGGCCCAGCAATTCCACACCTAGGTACACAGTCAAGGGAAATCAAAACATGTGTTCACACAAAAACTTGTAATCACTGCTTAAAGTAGCATTATCCATAATAGTCAAAAGAGTAGGCATAAACTAACGTCTATTTCATTAGGCCATTTTCACACTGCTATAAAGTTACTATCTGAGACTGGGCAATTTATAAACAAAAGAAGTTTAATTGACTCACAGTTCCACATGGCTGAAGAGGTCTCGGGAAACTTAAATCATGGTGGTAGGTGAGGGGAAGCAAGGCACGTCTTACATGGTACCAAGAGAGAGAGCACAGGAAAAAAAACTGCCACCTTTAAAACCATCAGATCTTGTGAAAACTACATCACTAACACAAGAATAGCATGGGGGAAATCACCCCCATGATCTAGTGACATCCCACCAGGTCCTTCCCTGGACATGTGGGGATTAAAATTCAAAATGAGATTTGGGTGGGGAAAGAGCCAAACCATATCATCTATCAACTGATGAATGGATTTAAAAAATGTGGAATATCTGTATAATGCAATATTATTCAGTCATAGAAAGAAATTAAGTACTAACATATGTATTACATTATGCTAAGTGAAAGAAGCCAATCATTTAAGACCACAGATTTTATAATTCCATTTACATAAAATGTTCAGAAAAAAATAAATCTATGGCAATAGAAATTAGGGGCTGTCAGGGACTAGTGGTAGGGGGGAATAATAAGTGATTGTTTATGGGTATAGAATTCCTCCTTGGAGTGTTAAAATGGTCTAAATTTAATTACAGGGATGGACCCATTTAATGGTTGAAATATAGGATATGTTAAAATCAGGAGGACAGCCTTCCCTACTGCTGTTGTTGATTAGTAAGAAAGCTGAATCAGAGAACAAAGGGTTGACTCAGGCTTCCACTCGACCGTGGTTCTCTGAGGCTAGCAATTGGTTGGCTTTACATCATTATAAATAATAGCTGGTAAATAAATATTTGTTACTTTTTGACTTTCTGACTGGTCGAATGACAATAAATTAGTAATCACACTGGGAAATAGAGATAGTGCTCCCTCCAATTTTTTTTTTGAAGGAATGAAGGGATTTATTGAAAATGAAAGTACACTCCACCATGTGGGAGTGGGCCCAAGCATAGGGGCTCAAGGGCCCCATTATAGAAATTTTGGGAGTTTAAATGCCCTCTAGAGGATTCCATTGGTTACTTGGGGTATGCCGTATGTAAATGAAAATGATAAAGTCACAAAGTTATTTACTTGGCCTATGCCCTATGGAGAGGATATTTCCTGTCATAGCTAAAGCGTAAATTGGCCTTATGTTCCCTGCATCCAGACCCTATTTTCCTGCCTCATCTACCCACTGAGAGATGTGATCCCCATCAATCTTTATGGGAGGCAGAGAAACTGATAGTCTTTTTTCTGTAACTGCTTCATGTTGGCTTGGGGCATAGTCCCTACCTGATGGGGATCATGGAACTCTCGTCCTGCTCTGTCTAGAGAAGGCAGGGTAGCTCCTTGATGGCCAGGGGTGCTGTCTTCACCTGGAACTGGCTGGAGCCTTTGTTGCCTGATCATCTGAAGCTTGATGGTCTCTAGATGAGAGGAAATGAATTTGGTTAAAAGACTTAATGAGAACTTCAGGGGGACTTCATAGATAACTATGCTGTCAAGAATGTTTGTTATAGAGATTTGCAGGAGAAAAAGCAAAACCTAGTCTGCTCTAGAATCTATGTGTTTCCTTAAAGTCTTAGCCCAAACGACTTCATTTTGCTTTGGTTTGGTCTGTTAGGGCCTAGTCCATGAGCTTAGTCCAAAAAAATGGCCTCCCAGAATTTTGTTTAAAAAAACTCCTCCTTTTTGGTGAAGTTCTCACTTAGGTGAGGGTGTGACCAAAACTTAGGGCCTTAGTGCCACTCTCAGCTACCATCATTTTGGGTTTCCGGTCCCAGCACATCATTTATAGGCTATAGTGGCCTCATGGGTGCACATTTCTTTAGCTTCTGTCATTCCAGTTGAAGAGAGACCATATGACATTCTACAGATGGCTGCATGGAAGCATTTCAAACATTTGAGAGAATACAGCACACCAGGAAGACTATTATTATGACTATTGGGAGAATTAATAACAAGAGTTTGGAGTATGCTTCTTATTCAAGGTCCCCACAAGCCAAACCTCCTAAAATCAAATAGAGCAAAGAATGAGCTAGATAAAGAGTTTACTCACTTAACTAAGCAGTCTCTTTGCTAATCCCGTACCACTAAATTTCTATAATCTTCATTTGATGTATTTCTCCATAGGCCACAATGGCTAGCAGCTGCACAGATACTTCTTTGTTTAGCCAATTCTATCATAACTCTCACAAAAGAATTTAAAGTCTGTTGTATAATTGAGGACATTATAGTAGAATTTGGTATAGAGCCTATCATGGGGAATACATTTCTAATCATTGCCTCTTTTACTTTAAACCATGGATAAAGGACCTAACAAATGATGCCCTTATAGAAGAGTAAGGCCTCCTGGTAATGTTCTCTTTAACCCATGATGTGGGCTAAATGTTTTGGTTTTAACTGATTATGAGGCAACGTATGTACCATTAAAGTTTCTTACCTACATTGGGCCTTCCTCTGCTGGAGACTAAACGAGAACTTAGAAAATTTTAGGATTAGTTGGATACTGTCGTTTATGGAGAGACTCTTATGCCCTAAAAAGAAAACCCTTTTGCAAAAAGCTCATGCAAGACGGGCCAAACTCCCTCAGTTGGCAATTACCAGAAATCCAACAGGTGGAAAGGTTAAAACATCTATTAGTAACTGCTCCTGTCCTAGCTCTACTCTCCTCAAGCAGCCATTCCATCTTTTTGTCAGTGTAAGCAAGGGCATAGCATTAGAAGTACTTACCCAAAAGCATGGAGGCCACTGACAACCCATAGCCTTCCTATCAAAAATCCTTAACCAAGTAACCTGTGGATGTCCCAAATGCATTTAATCTGTAGCGGCAACTACTTTGCTAACAGAAAAAAGTAGAAAAATAACTTTTAGAGGAAACCTCGTTGTGAGCACACCTCACCAGGTCAGAACTATCCCAAGTCAAAAAGGAAAAAGGTAGCTTACTGACTTAAGAATCTTAAAGTAAGAGGCTATTCTGTTAGAAAAAGATGATTTAACATTAACCATTGATGATTCACTTAACCCAGCAGGTTTCCTAACAGGGGATCTAAATCTAAAGAGAAAATACACATGTTTAGATTTAATTAATTACCACACAAAGGTCCAACCAGACCTAGGAGAAACTCCCTTCAGGATGGGATGACACTTATTTATAGATGGCTCCTCCCAGGTGATTGAGGGAAAAAGACACAATGGGTATTCAGTAACTGACAGAGAAACTCTTGTAGAAATAGAGTTAGGAAAATTGCCTAATAATTGGTCTGCTTAAATGTGTGAGCTGTTTGCACTCAGCCAAGCCTTAAAGTACTTACAGAACCAGGAAGGAATCATCTACACTGATTCTAAGTATGCCTTTGGAGTGGCTCACACATTTGGAAAAAATTTGGACTGAATGAGGTCTTATTAATAGCAAAGGATGATTAAAATCTCAAACTTACAAGGTTTTAAACAAAAGTAAAGTTTGCTAAAAGTTAACAACGTAACATGTATCATCCTAACTTCTAATCTTGTGGCCTTAGGCAGTCTAGTCTACATACATGAAGGAAGTCTGCTTTGGAAAAGAATGGTTATCATCTTTGACATTAAAAAAAAGGAGAATTTATGTAAAAAGAATCTTATGTGGTAAATTCTTGTCCTAAAGTAAATTAACTGGTTGTTTAAAGAAAGGGATGTTTACATCAGAAAGTTAAGGCATGTCAAAGATTGTCTGTGAAAGTCATGAAAAATGTTATAAAGGAGAATTTATGCAAGAAATGTTGTACAATTTGAAAGTAATTAGGCCTCCTGAATGTAAAACTATTGAAGAGACAGTTTATGTGCAAAGTGTTTAAGGAAAGTAAAATATACCTTTGGTAAAAGGATTATAAGGAGGCATAAGAATGCGGACTTTTACCCACATTAAAAGATTAAAAAAAGTTTTGAAGGTTTAAGCAGGTTTTGAAACGTTAATTGTAAAGGAAATTCTGTGTGTAAACATATTGGCTAAAGTTAAAGGGGTATCACCCCACCCAGTTTTTCTGTGAACTGGACATTAAAATAAAAGCACAACGGGCTTTTCTTAAAGCACTAACCTGCTCTTTAATAAAAATTATAAAGGGTTAAAAAGAGTCTATAAAAATCTTACCTTATGGTCAGACATTAAAATTGGATAAATATGTCTACAAGGTTTTATTAAAATTGAGTTTAACATTAAAAATACACTAATATAAAGGTAAAATTTAGTTCATCTGGTATAAAAATCATACAGGAAGCACTGTCAAATATAAAATGGTGTTTGGCTTTCTTTGGTCTAAAAACTAATAAAAACAGGTGCTAAAGAGAATTCAGAAGGAAAATGGGTACCGCTAGACCAGAGAGAAATGTTATCCAAACCCCTTATGAGGGAAATCTTGTTCCAACTGCATCAAGGGACCCATTGAGGGCCCCAAGTCACATGTGACGCAGTCCTCAGAGTTTATGGGTGCATAGGAATTTACACCCCGGTGAAACAGGTTAAGGACGGTTGCTTAGTATGTAAGAAAACCAATAAACAAACTATAAAAAGATTACCCCTTGTGGGACAGAGTCCAGGCTTAAGGCCATTCCAAAGTATCCAGACTGATTACACAGAGATGCCTCCAATTGGTCGTCTGAAGTATTTATTAGTAATACATCACATTACTCATTGGGTAGAAGCTATTTCCATTTCAAGTACAACTGCTAATAATGTAGTCAAGGCATTAGTTGAAAATATTATACCCAAGTTTAGATTAATAGAAAACATTGATTCAGATAATAGGACTCATTTAACTGCACATGTTATTAAGAAATTAGCCCAGGTATTGGATATAACATGGGAATATCATACTCCCTGGCACCCACCTTCATCAGGAAGAGTGGAAAGAATGAACCAAACTATAAAAAAAGCCACCTAACCAAATTAGTCTTAGAGATGATGTTGTGGGAAGTCAGAGACCCTGAATGGAGGGACTGGCTGAAGCCGCGGCAGAAGAACATAAATTGTGAAGATTTCATGGACATTTATCACTTCCCCAATCAATACTCTTATAATTTTCTATCCCTGTCTTTACTTTAATCTCTTAATCCCGTCATCTTCATAAACTGAGGATGTATGTCACCTCAGGACTCAGTGATGATTGCGTTAAATGTACAAATTGTTTGTAAAACATGTGTGTTTGAACAATATGAAATCAGGGCACCCTGAAAAAGAACAGAATAACAGTGATTTTCAGGGAACAAGGAAGGATAACCATAAGGTCTGACTGCCTGCGGGGTCGGGCAGAATACAGCCATATTTTTCTTCTTGCAGTGAGCCTAAAAACAGACATGTGAGTAGGAGAAATATCGCTGAAGTCTTTTCCTGCAAGGAATATTAATAATTGATAACCCTGGGGAAGGAATGCATTCCCAGTAGTGGGACTATAGACAACCACTCTGAGAGTGTCTGTCTTATGCAGTTGACATAAGGGATGAAATACACCCTGGTCTCCTGCAGTGCCCTCAGGCTTACTAGGTTTGGGAAATTCCAGTCTGGTGAATTCTAGTCAGACTGGTTGTCTGCTCTCAAACCCTGTTTCCTGTTAAGATGTTTATCAAGACAATGCATGCCCAGCAGGACATGCACCCTCATCAGTAATTCTAATTTCACCCTTGCCTTGTGATCCTGTTCTGCCCTTTTGCCTTGTGATCTTTTATTGCCCTTTGAAGCATGTGATCTCTATGACCCACTCCCTATTTGTACACCCCTCCCGTTTTGAAATCCCTAATAAAAACCTGCTGGTTTTGCGGCTTGGAATCACCATCACGGTCCTACCAATATGTGATGACACCCCCAGAGGCCCAGCTGTAAAATTTCTCTCTTTGTACTCTTTCTCTTTATTTCTTAGACCGGCTGACACTTAGGGAAAATAGAAAGAACCTACATTGAAATACTGGGGGCTGGTTCCCCCGATAGACTCGGTTACCATGAAAAAGATGCCCTCCCATTGCCCTGTTGAGAATCTGAACTGCTCCTCGGAGAGATGTTGGCTTATCCTCTTAAGAAATGTTGTATAGATTGCCCTGCTCGCACTCCACTGGAGACATTCCCACGTTCAAAACAAAAGATCAGTTTCTCAGAAATTATATACTTGGTTTATATTCCACTTTCTCTTCCCTCAGCACTAAAGGCCTTTTGGCACAGGTACCCCCACAGTGTTTCCAGTACACCAACATCAGCCTGAGGACCATGTCCTCCTCAAAAGTTGGAGGGAAGGAAACCTCGGATTGGCTTGGGAAGGACCCTACCTAGTGCTTCTAACCACTGAGACAGCAGCAGTTCAAACAGCAGAAAGAGGATGGGCTCATCTCACCTGGGTCAAAAGAGCACCACCCCCTCCAGAATCATGGACAGCTATTCTAGGGCCAACTCCACCCAAGCTAACGCTAAAAGGGGTTTGATCCTCTTATATTGCATCTCTTTCTTTTCCCCTTCTATTGCTAGTCCTCTCATTATTAATGTAACTGGGACAATTTCACCCCAAACTATTACTTTTGATGCTTGCCTTGTGATGCCCTGTGGAGATTTACCAAATCTAGCATTCCATCAACATGATAAAAAATAAAATCATAAAAGAAGAAGTGCCTTACATGAGTCCTTTGACCCCCATGTTGATATAAATGCTATTGGAGTTCCGTGAGGAATACCAGATAAATTTAAAGCCCAAGATCAAATAGCTGCAGGATTTAAGTCAATATTTAAATTAATAACATAGATTGGATAAATTACATCTATTATAATCAGCAGTGGTTTATTAATTACACCAGGGATGCTGTCAAATGGATAGCAGAACAATTGGAGCCCACTAGCCAGATGGCCTGGGAAAACAGAATGGCCCTAGATATGATATTAGCCACAAAAGGCACTGTTTGTGTTATGATTGAAACTCAGTGTTGTACCTTTATCCCAAACAACACTGACCCCACTGGGAGCATAACGAGGGCCTTACAAAGACTTATTGCTTTATCCAATGAACTAGCTAAAATTCTGGAGTCAATAACCCTTTCTCAGGGTGGCTAGAAAGGTAGTTCAGTAAACGGAAAGAATTCATAAACTCAATTCTTACTTCTCTTGCAGGAATAATAGGTGTACTCATTCTTGTTAGGTGGTTTGTCATACCATGCATCCGTGGACAAGTGCAAAGACTTATAAAAGCAGCACTTACTAAAACCTTTCTTAACTCTCCTCCACCTTATTCAGATAAGCTTTTTCTTTCAGAGGATTAAGTAGAGCAGCAAAGCCAAGACATATTTAAAAAGTTTGAAGAGGAAGTACTATGAAAATTGAAAGGGAAATTGTAGGATATAATAAATTCCTCTTTAAAGGTTTTAGCCTGTAAATTGTTAAGTACAATAAGTTCTGAGATCCTCTTTAAAGAACCAGTGTATCAGTATGCTCAGCTTCCCTGTTCTTTGTTCTTCACTTTAAAGTTTAAGATCCTCATTCTCCTGTCTCCTTGCCCCTAGTTTCAGTAAACATCTCCCTCCTAGTCTCTATCACCTGCTCCATCCTGAGTCACCCCTAGTCACCTGCTCTGACCTGAGTCATCCTGAGTCACCTGTTCAGTAACCGTTCTTCCTACCAAACTACATCCCACCACTCTGACTCATACCCCTGCTCTCTTTAAAATAGTGAATCGGAATTAGCTTAGACTGTGCAGTCCAACCCTAGCCAATAGGGGAATGACACAGCAGTAGGGACTACCTGCATCAGGAATAAAAACCCCTTCCCCTCCCTTGTTTAGCTGTGCTCTCTCCATTGTTCCATCTGCAAGTCAGACCCTTCTATAGAAGTAAAATTGCCTTGCTGAGAAAATTGAGTATATGTTTGAGTGCTATTTCTTTTGTGGCACCAAAAGTTTATTTCTGACATATTTAACCAGTTTGCACAGAGAGAAAGAGGCAAGACACTGACTGGTAAGAAATCCTTGCCTTTTGCCACCATGCCAGGTTTCTGGGTTCTCTCTCCCTGAGTGGCCCTAGCAACCCTGCTATACTGTATGCAAACAAACCCCTGCCATGAATTAAGAATATTCACAAATAGTTTATGAATTATGAAGAAATTGGGCAGAAACAGAAATATAACTCAAATTCTATTTACAAAAATATACTTAACATGCTTGAACTATTCAGGAAGCCTAAAATCCAAAGTTAGGTTAAAAGGCTGATGTGCTCTATCAATTCTTGCAGGCCAGACAAAGGCAGCCAAGGAATTCCAGATAAATGGAGAGTAAACAGCAAATAAATGAAAACTAGAATCAAAAATAAATAAACCAGAAACCAACTCTAAGTTTTCCTACTTAATTTACCTTGGAGGCTACAGTGTTACGTAGGTTCCCAGAAAATCTGCATAATGAATATTTCATTCTTGATATAGAATTCAATATCCTTAAGTTCACCAATATTATTATACCTCCTGTGCAATCAAGAAATTCACTTTAAGCACATGACCAATAGTTACTCTAGCACTATCCATGCAAAATGGTAGACATAGT
This sequence comes from Gorilla gorilla gorilla, assembly GCF_029281585.2. Classification (NCBI taxonomy): domain Eukaryota; kingdom Metazoa; phylum Chordata; class Mammalia; order Primates; family Hominidae; genus Gorilla; species Gorilla gorilla. Next base: position 65,494,807 of record NC_073239.2, read on the forward strand.
GTGAAGCAATGCAAGCACGTGTGTGAAATTTGGCTCTACACGAAATCCAGCTTCATGCTTAACTATTTTAAAAAAAGAATTGCCAAACTGCAAATGCATTTCTTGACAAAACTTCTTACTTTAATCAAGACTAAGAGCTTTAACTATGAAAATGTTAATTAGCCAAATGTCTCCAACTCTCTATCAGGTTTTAAAGAATATTTTATTATTTAAACTTTTTCCACATCTTTCTCCCCTATTTAATGGTTCTTTACTATACTGTTTCATAAATAACATTTTCAAATCTATAACTTGAAATAACTTTTAGATAACTTCTGAATTAGACAAAATTATTCTTTTTCACTAATAACATAACCTTTTCTGTCACATTTTGTATACAGAATATGTGTTAACTATAATTTTTATCTTAATAACCTTAAACATTAGCAAAACCCTAAAAAGCAAGAAATCTTGAACTATCAAATATGGAAATTTATAGATAAGAACAATTATACAATTTTAGAAACATGTTTCTCCATACCACAATCCCTTCTTAATTGGAAATGTCCCAGATGTTAAATAAGCATCAAAAATAACTTTAAGATTTTAATTTATGCAAAAATTTTACCTGAAACATTTATCCCATTCTCTGTACGTAATTTTTACTTTTAACAAGGAAGACATGAGACATCAATCAATATATGTAAAATCAACATTGGTTCAGTCCAGAAAGACAGGACAACTCGAGGCGGGGAGGGGGCTTCGGGGCTTTCAAATCACAGGTAGCTGGGAGACAAGCATAGCATTCTTTAGAGTTTCTGATTAGCATTTCCAAAGGAAGCAATCAGATATGCATTTATCTCAGTGAGACTTTGAATAGAAAGTGAGGCAGGCTTGCCCCAAGCAGCTCCCAGCTTGAATTACCACTGACATTTAAAAATATCTAGCAAATACAAACATAAAATTCAGACAAAATTCTGGAGGCATTTCTATTTTTATGCCACCAATAGTTTTAAGGCTAGCTTGTTTAGTAAAGTTATACTTTAAGTCATGTGAATTTGAAAATTGCTTAGACTTATTTTATTTATGAGCGCTCTTTTACTTATAAGACAGTTTGGTAGACACAACATATAACAATAAGTGCACATGCAAATAAACACATCTAGACATGTATACACATGCATAAATGAAGATCCAATAGCTTGGAACCTTAGCCATGGAATAGCAATGCCAAGCTTGCCAGTTTTACCTTGTCCCAATAGATAACCCAAGGAAGGCTGTGAACCACAATTTTGCCCAAAACATTCTCCATGGCAGTTTGATTTTTAAAGGCCAAACCTCCCCAGTCTCCAAAGAGCACTGGGGCCCAAGAATACCAAAGGAGGACGTCACACTTAACCAGGCCCCCTGCTTAGGACAGCAGCACAAAAGCTTGCATACATGCAACACCATTTCACTTTCCCACTAGACAGTAAACTCCAGATTCTAAAGAATGTGGGGGCCAAGCAGCCTTGCAACTGTAAAAGAAAATTCTAAGGAAGGCTTATTACTAGACCTCAGAACCTCTACCGAGAGGGTCTCCTTTGGGGAAGCTAAGGTCCTCAGGATCCCCCAGAGCATCCTCCTTTGGGGTCCAAACTTAAGAGTGTCAGACGTCTCTGACATTAGGTGGGTACCAGTGCCACATGCAGGTTTCCCTCCAGAGCCTACTAGGAGCTTCATAGGCATAGCCATGAACCGTAATGAGAGAAACTGGATGCTGGGTGGGCTTTTTTGTCCTTAGCCAGTTGAGTATGATAAGGAAAGAATTTAGCTTAAGAAAAGGAGGTTTAAGTCACCTGAAACATGTGCGACTTTGGCTGAGCTGTGCCACGTGTAGGGATCAGTGACCAGACACAGAAAAAAATAAAAAAACAGAGTCCTTCCCACTTCTGGGCAGGGCAATTATTCCCATTCATTCCTAGGCCTTTAGGCAGTACCAAGGAGTGACCCCAACCAATTGCCCTCAATTTCCAAGGAGCTACTAGGAAACAGTCACTGAAAGACCGAAAGAGAGGGACAAAAAATGAAAGATACAGGTACCTTAAGCGACCTGGGTGGTGGCGGTTTGGCTTATCCACATGGAAACCCTAGTTTCCCCAGCCATGGCCAGAAACCTGCAGTTGCTTCCGTGTTTACATGCTACCCACCAAGAGTCCTGAGTTTGAAATTAAAAAAGAGAGAGAGAGAAATTCCCCTGTGTGGAGCAGAAAGGAAAAGGAGAAAAGAGAAAAACAAATCCCAAACTTCAGGCTTACCTCTTCCTCCTGGCTGGCTCACCAAAATAGGACACCGGTGGAGGGTGTCCAGGCTCTTGGTGTCTGCACTACGAATTGGACAAACTGCACACATAAAGCAAGGAAAGAATGAAGGGTTTTATTGAAAATGAAAGTACACTCCACAGTGTGGAAGCGGGTTCAAGGATAGGGACTCAAGGGCCCCAAAAGGATTTTGTAAAGGGAGTAATCACCTGCATCTACAACAGAATAAATGAGTGCTTTAAACCTCAGCTAAGTCAGCTTCAAAATAAAATAGAAAATATACAAAATTAACACACACCAAAAAAGTATTTGATACTAAATATAAAAAGCGATAGGTTTTACTTGTAAAGTTTATCTATTATGCTAAGATTTTAAATGGAGATAAACTTGTATTTAAAATGTCTAGCTACTTCATTCAACAGTGTATTTTTTTAAATTTTAGATTGATTCTTCATGTAAGGTAGCAATTTGCAAACATCACATAATTTGCATCAACATAAATAAAATTACATTTAACAGCATTAGAATAAAATGTAAATTTACTAAATGGAACTGTAATTCTCTGACGTGTTTTAATTTAAATGTTTACATGTTTTTCTTCTAAAAAACATTTTGCAACCATAATTATTTAATGTATTTAAGGGAGATTTCATGAAGATAGGAATTTTATTTTATTTTGTGTTTTAGACATACTTCATGTTCCTGGCATACATTAGGCACTAAATAAACTTCTTTTACCATTTGATCAATTGTATTTTTTCATATTTCTAGGTGACCCCCCAGTTAATTTTCTCTTACGCTGCTTGTAGATCACCCTTTTAACAACTACTCATCTTTTTGAGATTTTCATTCTGTTTATCTCTTTCTGGTTTTGGATAGTCTGCTAAAATAAAATCCTTCCTGAGCTTTTATCTGCTTAATGTATTCCCCCACTGACATTGCCTTGAGTTGTAATTTGCATCCTGTGGTTCCTGCAGACAGAAATTTCCATTTTGCTTTACTTAAAAAATTATTAGCAAATTAAACCACACATTTTCAATACTAAGTAATTGGTTGTTGTTGTTATATATTGTAGGAGATACAAAAGTATTTTTTAAAAAATGGTTTCTTTCAATAACCTGAAAATGTAGTGAGACAGACAAAATTACAGAAAAAAATATAAAAATATTTGCCTCAAAATGGCAGTTCTGTGACTATATGGGACAGAGCTGAGGAGACAAAGCTCTGTGTGGGCTGATTTTATTTCTCTTTACCTTTAGCATGAAGCCCATACTTTTACTTCCTTACTTATCCTTCTCTTTTTATGTAAGATAATTTTTATTTTGTTTAAAATTACTGTCATGGAAAAGTAACACATACGCAGAAGAAAGAATACTAATAAACATGATGAACACATCACATAGCTTTAGTGATTATTGCCTTAATGCCAATTCTATTTTATTTATACCTCACCTACTCTCTCCATCCTCTTACTAGATCAACCTGTAGCTAATTCCAGATATTACATCATTTGTAAATGTATCCTCTTACTAGATCAACCTGTAGCTAATTCCAGATATTACATCATTTGTAAATGTATCAGTTTGAATCTCTGAAAAAATGGATTATTTTAAAAGCAGTAATTATGTCATTATTGTACTTATAAAAAGGAAACAATGATTCCTTAATATCAAAATCTATTCAGTATTCAAATTACCCAGTTGTCTTATTTTTACAGTACTTTTATTTGAATCTGATTCCAAACAAGTTCTTATATTTGAAATTGATTGATATCTCCCTAAGAGTATTGATACAGGTTAAATTTCTAAAGCTGGAAATGAATTCCTTTTACATGAGAAATCTTTTGTTAAAGCCTGTGCTTGAAAACATATTTAGCATTGGCTATAACTCCGTGAAGAAAATTGAGATATCAGAGTATGATTTCTGGAAGGAATCATTCCTGCTTCACTGGTTTCTAGATGAGAGATCGAACTAAGAAGCCTAGAACTTCTTGCTAATCAATCACTCAGACACAGTTGTCATCCTGATTGTACTCCCCAAGAGAGTGCATTGCTAAAGTAGTTGTGAGTAACTCTCATGCCATAGGCATTCTTGGTCCATTTTTGTATGAGTGTGGGCTGTTACAGGAAATTCTTCTATTTAGATAATAATATTTATTCAGTATATGTCGTCACAGCCTTATGTAATTTTTTGTGCAAGGAAAAGAAGTGGAGCACAATCTAGCAGCAATGATTGGAAATAACTCTTGAAATGTCAAGGACTTTCTCTTTAAATGATAATTAACAGATTAAATGCCAACAAGTACATTTAATAACCATGATATTTTGTATTTGGACCATAGCCAAAATCATCAGTAAATGTAGTCACTTAAGGATCTCAGATATCTGCTCTTGATTTGAAATGTTACTCATTCATGTATATTTTAATTACTCAGCAGTAACCTCCACTATATAAGGTACGTGTAGTGAGTATTAAAAAGTTTACACTGCATTTAATTTTCTAAATAACAGAAAACTATTTGAAAGTAAATTGTATGTCATAGTAGCTTTTGCCTTAGAAAACATTTATTGAAATCATTGTATTGCATGACCATAAAAATTCAAGTTTTCTAAATTCATATCCAATGCTTTAGAAAATACAAACATTATATTAGTTAATCAATCCTTATCTCTTCCAATGACTATTTATTTAATGCCTGCTTTATGCCAGGCACTATCCTAAAAAGGCATAAAGTACAGACAAAAATGAAATTCCTGCCTTCATGGAGCCTCTGCTAAATAGCCCTCCTAAACAAAGAAGGAAAAATAAAGAGTTCCCATCAACATTTCTGGAAAAAAAAAAACTGTGTATTTACTAAATATCTAGCACGTTCCAGGCACTGTGCTAAGCCACAAACACAGATAAGTTTGAAACATTCCTTTCCTTCAGAATGGTATGGGAAACTAATAGAACACAGTCATAAATAAGTAGCAGAAAGGAAAGAATCATGACGTGAAAACTCAGGGTGATTGGTAAGAATACTTGGCAGAAGATGATGAAAGAAAAGGAACTACAGAGAACCTGGAAGGATATGGGAAGATAAAGTTTTCACCTTATTTTGATGATAAATTCTTGGACAAATAGATAAGATAAAATTTAGTTAGCTTTTAGTTTGCTATAGATTGAAGTATATGACAAGCTATTAAGAGCGACAACTTCAGATTGCTAAGCGTGGGAGTTGAAATGCACTTTAACAGCTAGGAAAGTCAAAGCAATAAGGTATGCTGAAATGAAAAAAGTTTGCTAAATCAATGCAAGTTGAGGCAGCATTTGAACTAAATCAAAATTTACAAGGCTCTAACAAATGGATATCTGATACTACAATTGAAAACATGAAAATTAAGAAGTTTTTCCTAAGTTTTTCTTTTTTTATTGTACTTTAAGTTCTAGGGTACATGCACACAACATGCAGGTTTGTTACATATGTATACATGTGCCATGATGATATGCTGCACCCATTAAATCATCATTTACGTTAAGTACTTCTCCTAATGCTATCCCATCACCCTCCCCCGACTCCATGACAGGCCCCGGTGTGTGATGTTCCCCACCCTGTGTCCAAGTGTTCTCATTGTTCAATTCCTGATGAGTGAGAACGTGCGGTATTTGGTTTTCTGTCTTTGTGATAGTTTGCTGAGAATGATGGTTTCCAACTTCATCCATGACCTTGCAAAGGACATGAACTCGTCCTTTTTTATGGCTGCATAGTACTCCAAGTAAGTATATGTGCCACATTTTCTTAATCCAGTTTATCATTGATGGAAATTTGCATTGGTTCTAAGTCTTTGCTATTGTGAATAGTGCCACAATAAACATATGTGTGCATGTGTCTTTATAGCAGCATGATTTATAATCCTTTGGGTATATACCCAGTAATGGGATGGCTTGGTCAAATGGTATTTCTAGTTCTAGATCCTTGAGGAATCACCACACTGTCTTTCACAATGGTTGAACTAATTTACACTCCCACCAACAGTGTAAAAGTGTTCCTATTTCTCCATATCCTCTCCAGTCCCTGTTGTTTCCTGAATTTTAATGATCGCCATTCTAACTGGTGTGAGATGGTATCTCATTGTGATTTTGATTTGCATTACTCTAATGGCCAGTGATGATGAGCATTTTTTCATGTGTCTGTTGGTTGCATAAATGTCTTCTTTTGAGAAGTGTCTGTTCATGTCCTTCACCCACTTTTTGATGGGGTTGTTTGATTTTTTCTTGTAAATTTGTTTAAGTTCTTTGTAGATTCTGGATATTAGCCCTTTGGCAGATGGGTAGATTGCAAAAATTTTCTCCCATTCTATAGGTTGCCTGTTCACTCTGATGGTAGTTTCTTTTGCTGTGTAGAAGAAGCTCTTTAGTTTAATTAGATCCCATTTATCAATTTTGGCTTTTGTTGCCATTGCTTTTGGTGTTTTAGACATGAAGTCCTTGCCCATGCCTATGTCCTGAATGGTATTGCCTAGGTTTTCTTCTAGAGTTTGTATGGTTTTAGGTCTAACATTTAAGTGTTTAATCCATTTTGAATTAATTTTTGTATAAGGTGTGAGGAAGGGATCCAGTTTCAGCTTTCTGCATATGGCTAGCCAGTTTTCCCAGCACCATTTATTAAATGAGGAATCTTTCCCCATTTCTTGTTTTTGTCAGATTTTTCAAAGATCAGATGGTTGTAGATGTGTTGTATTATTTCTGAGGGCTCTGTTCTGTTCCATTGGTCAGTATCTCTGCTTTGGTACCAGTACCATGCTGTTTTGGTTACTGTAGCCTTGTAGTATAGTTTGAAGTCAGGTAGCATGATGCCTCCAGCTTCGTGCTTTTGGCTTAGGATTGTCTTGGCAATGCAGGCTCTTTCTTGGTTCCATATGAACTTTAAAATACTTTTTTCCAATTCTGAGAAGAAAGTCATTGGTAGCTTGATGGGGATGGCATAGAATTTATGAATTACCTTGGGCAGTATGGCCATTTTAAAGATATGGATTCTTCCTATCCATGATCATAGAATGTTCTTCCATTTGTTTGTGTCCTCTTTTATTTTATTGAGCAGTGGTTTGTAGTTCTCCTTGAAGAGGTCCTTCACATCCCTTATAAGTTGCATTCCTAGGTATTTTATTCTCTTTGAAGCAATTGTGAATGGGAGTTCACTCATGATTTGGCTCTCTGTTTGTCTGTTATTGGTGTATAGGAGTGCTTGTGATTTTTGAACACTGATTTTGCGTCCTGAGAGTTTGGTGAAGTTCCTATCAGCTTAAGGAGATTTTGGGCTGAGACAATGAGGTTTTCTCAATATACAATCATGTCATCTGCAAACAGGGACAATTTGACTTTCTCTTTTCCTAACTGAATACCATTTATTTCTTTCTCCTGCCTGATTGCCCTGGCCAGAACTTCCAACACTATGTTGAATAAGAGTGGTGAGAGAGGGCATCCTTGTGTTGTGCTGGTTTTTAAAGGGAATGCTTCCAGTTTTTGCCCATTCAGTATGATATTGACTGAGGGTTTGTCATAAATAGCTCTTATTATTTTGAGATACCTCCCATCAATACCTAATTTATTGAGAGTTTTTAGCATGAAGGGTTGTTGAATTTTGTTGAAGGCCTTTTCTGCGTCTATTGAGATAATCATGTGGTTTTGGTCTTTGGTTCTGTTTATATGCTGGATTACATTTATTGATTTGCATATATTGAACCAGCCTTGCATCCCAGGAATGAAGCCAACTTGATCATGCTGGATAAGCTTTTTGATGTGCTGCTGGATTTGGTTTGCCAGTATTTTATTGAGGATTTTTGCATTGATGTTCATCAAGGATATTGGTCTGAAATTATCTTTTATTCTTGTGTCTCTGCCAGGCTTTGGTATCAGAATGATGCTGGCCTCATAAAATGAGTTAGGGAGGATTCCCTCTTTTTCTATTGATTGGAATAGTTTCAGAAGGAAAGGTCCAAGCTCCTGCTTGTACCTCTGGTAAAATTTGGCTGTGAATCCATCTGATCCTGGACTTTTTTTGGTTGGTAGGCTATTAATTATTGCTTCAATTTCAGAGCCTGTTATTGGTCTATTCAGGGATTCAATGTCTTCCTGGTTTAGTCTTGGGAGGGTGTATGTGTCCAGGAATTTATCCATTTCTTCTTGATTTTCTAGTTTATTTGCGTAGAGGTGTTTATAGTATTCTCTAATGCTGGTTTGTATTTCTGTGGGATCAGTGGTGATATCCCCTTTATCATTTTTATTGCATCTGTTTGATTCTTCTCTCTTTTCTTCTTTATTAGTCTTGCTAGTGGTGTATCAATTTTGTTGATCTTTTCAAAAAACCAGCTCCTGGATTCGTTGATTTTTTTGAAGGGATTTTTGTGTCTCTATGTCCTTCAGTTCCATGCTGACCTTAGTTATTTCTTGTCTTCTGCTGGCTTTTGAATGTGTTTGCTCTTGTTTCTCTAGTTCTTTTAATTGTGATGTTAGGGTGTCAATTTTAGATCTTTCCTGCTTTCTCTTGGGGGCATTTAGTGCTATAAATTTCCCTCTACACACTACTTTAGTTGTGTGCCATAGATTCTGGTACATTGTGTCTTTGTTCTCATTGGTTTCAAAGAACATCTTTATTTCTGCCTTCATTTCGTTATTTATCCAGTAGTCATTCAGGAGCAGGTTTTTCAGTTTCCATGTAGTTGAGCGGTTTTGAGTGAATTTCTTAATCCTGATTTCTAATTTGATTGCACTGTGGTCTGACAGACAGTTTAATTTCTGTTCTTTTACATTTGCTGAGGAGTGCTTTATTTCCAACTATGTGGTCAATTTTGGAATAAGTGTGATGTGGTGCTGAGAAGAATGAATATTCTGTTGATTTAGGGTGGAGAGTTCTGTTGATGTCTATTAGGTCCGCTTGGTGCAGAGCTGAGTTCAAATCCTATATATCCTTGTTAACTTTCTGTCTCTTTGATCTGTCTAATGTTGACAGTGGGGTGTTAAAGTCTCCCATTATTATTGTGCGGGAGTCTAAGTCTCTTTGTAGGTCTCTAAGGACTTGCTTTAGGAATCTGGGTGCTCCTGTATTGGGTGCATATATACTTAGGATAGTTGGCTCTTCTTGTTGAATTGATCCCTTTACCATTATGTAATGGCCTTCTTTGTCTCTTTCGATTTTTGTTGGTTTAAAGTCTGTTTCATCAGAGATTAGGATTGCAACCCCTGCTTTTTTGTTTTCCATTTGCTTGGTAGATCTTCCTCCATCCCTTTATTTTGAGCCTATGTGTGTCTCTACACATGAGATGGGTCTCCTGAATACAGCACACTGATGGGTCTTGACTCTTTATCCAATTTGCCAGTCTGTGTCTTTTAATTGGGGACATTTAGCCTATTTACATTTAGGGTTAATATTGTTATGTGTGAATTTGTTCCTGTCATTATGATGTTAGCTGAGTATTTTGCTCATTAGTTGATGCAATTTCTTCCTAGCATCAATGGTCTTTACAATTTGGGATGTTTTTGCAGTGGCTGGTACTGGTTGTTCCTTTCCATGTTTAGTCCTTCCTTCAGAATCTCTTGTAAGGTAGGTGCAGTGGTGACAAAATCTCTCAGCATTTGCTGGTCTGTAAAGGATTTTATTTCTCCTTCACTTATGAAGCTTAGTTTGGCTGGATATGAAATTTTGGGTTGAAAATTCTTTTTTTTAAGAATGTTAAATATTAGCCCTCACTCTTTTCTGGCTTATAGAGTTTCTGCAGAGAGATCTACTGTTAGTCTAATGGGCTTCCCTTTGTGGGTAACCCAACCTTTCTCTCTGGCTGCCCTTAACATTTTTTCCTTCATTTCAACCTTGGTGAATCTGACAATTATATGTCTTGGGGTTGCTCTTCTCGAGGAGTATCTTTGTGGCATTCTCTGTATTTGCTGAATTTGAATGTTGGCCTGTCTTGCTAGGTTGGGGAAGTTCTCCTGGATAATATCCTGAAGAGTGTTTTCCAACTTGTTTCCATTCTCCCCATCACTTTCAGGTACACCAATCAGATATTGGTTTGGTCTTTTCACATAGTCCCATATTTCTTGGAGGCTTTGTTGATTTCTTTTTACTCTTTTTTCTCTAAACTCTCATCTCACTTCATTTAATTCATTTTATCTTCAATCACTGATACCCTTTCTTCCACTTGATCTAATCAGTTACTGATGCTTGTGCATGTGTCATGTAGTTCTCCTGCCACGGTTTTCAGCTCCATCAGGTCATTTAAAGTCTTCTCTGTGCTGTTTATTCTAGTTAGCCATCGTCTAATCTGTTTTCAAGGTTTTCAGCTTCTTTGTGATGGGTTCGAACATTCTCCTTTAGCTCGGAGAAGTTTGTTATTACCGATCTTCTGAAGCCTACTTCTGTCAGCTCATCAAAGTCATTCTCCATCCAGCTTTGTTCCGTTGCTGGTAAGGAGCTGCTTTCCTTTGGAGGAGAAGAGGTGCTGTGATTTTTAGAATTTTCAGCTTTTCTGCTCTGGTTTGTCCCCATCCTTGTGGTTTCAACTACCTTTGGTCTTTGATGATGGTGACCTACAGATGGGGTTTTGGTGTGGATGTCTGTTTCGTTGATGTTGATGCTATTCCTTTCTGTTTGTTAGTTTTCCTTCTAACAATCAGGACCCTCAGCTGCAGGTCTGTTGGAGTTTGCTGGAGGTCTACTCCACACTCTGTTTGCCTGGGTATCACCAGCAGAGGCTGCAGAACAGCAAATATTGCAGAACAGCAGATGTTGCTGCCTGATCCTTCCTCTGGAAGCTTTGTCTCAGAGGGACCCGGCTATATGAGGTGTCAGTCCCCGCCTACTGGGAGGTGTCTCGCAGTTAGGCTACTCGGGGGTCAGGGACCCACTTGAGGAGGCTGTCTGTCCGTTCTCAGATCTCAAACTCCGTGCTGGGAAAACCACTACTCTCTTCAAAGCTGTCAGACAGGGACGTTTAAGTCTGCAGATGTTTCTGCTGCCTTTTCTTCAGCTATGCCCTGCCCCCAGAGGCGGAGTCTACAGAGGCAGGCAGGCCTTGTTGAGCTAAGGTGGGCTCCACCCTGTTCGAGCTTCCTTTGTTTACCTTTGTTTACCTTTTTAGGCCACTTTGTTTACCTACTCAAGCCTGAGCAATGGCAGATGCCCCTCCCCCAGCCTCACTGCCACCTTGCTGTTTGATCTTGGACTGCTGTGCTAGCAGTGAGCAAGGCTCTGTGGGCATGTGACCCACCAAGCCAGGCATGGGATGTAATCTCCTGGTGTGCCGTTTGCTAAGACCATTGGAAAAGTGCAGTATTAAGGTGGAGTGTCCTGATTTTCCAAGTACCATCTGTCACGGCTTCCCTTGGTTAGGAAAGGGAATTCCCCAACTCCTTGCACTTCCTGTGTTAGGCAACACCCCACCTGCTTCAGGCTCACAGTCTGTGGGCTACATCCACAATCCAACAAGTCCCAGTGAGATGAACCCAGTACCTCAGTTGGAAATGCAGAAATCACCCATCTTCTGCATTGCTCATGCTGGGAGCTGCAGGCTGCAGCTGTTCTTATTCGGCCGTCTTGGTACAACCCTCCACAAGTTTTTCTTTTAAAAAATACTTACAACTTCATATTAGAATCAAAAAGGTATTTAAAGGTATTTCTTCTGGTAATTTTTGGATTTTATCATGTTTTGTTTTGTTTTGTTTCTCACAAGGGGCCACATTTTCCCCATATCAAAACTTTTGCATATACTCTCTCCTAGTCCTAGAATGGTCCTTCCACCCACTGTCTATAAATTTACACTTAATTCCTTAGGAAGACTTTGCTGACCTCAGATCGATCAGCATTGTCACCTCCATGGAAATAATATACTTCATTCAAAACATAACTGGACATTGAAAGTATTGATTAATGTCGACATCTACTGCACTATAATTTCCATAAAGGTAACAACTCAGTTTGCTCCCCATTGTCTTTCCAGGATGTTCGCAGTATAGTAGAGAGTAGATCTTCAGTGAACACTTGCTGGATAAATTAGTTGAGACTATTTCTTCGAGCTTGCTTTCTCTTCTGAAGAATATTGAACTGCCAATCTAGTGAATATATAACTCAGAGAAAAAGCAGGGGGAAACACCAAACAGCTTTCACAGAACTTACTGTTGACACAAGATTATTGAAAAGAAACATTCTCCCTGTTCACTGCCCTCTAATCGATACTTCTCCAGAACCAGAACCCAAATTGTTTGTATGCTTTATGTATAAACAAGTTAAGTCCACACAAAATCTCCAAAGAAACCAACCAGAAAAGTAACAGCATCCTGAAAATCATCATTTGAAGGAAGATCTAGAGTAGACAACCCTTCACATTACAGTCCTTTCAAAATACAACCATAATGAAAAATTTTGGAAAAAAAAAATTTTAGATTTTAGAAAAAAAAAGTTACTTTTCACTGGACTCATAACTGTCATCATATTCCCAGTGACAAAGGTAATTGAATTTCAGATGTTAGCACCAGTGAGTGGTTTAATTACTTGGCAGACTCACCACATACTCAGTTATAGTCTATAATTTGATCTGGATTTATTTGGAAAGAATATTAGGATGATGATGCTGTTGTTCCAGGCACGGCATGAAGTAAATGGGCTCTGACAAAGAGCATTACAGAAACAAAGATAAATATACAATATACAAGCAACATCTTCCCAATTAGTCTATATGCATTTGCCTGTAACTGTTGTTTTTAATCTTTCTACTCATGCGTAGTCAGTTGGAATATGAGGTTAGAAGCCAAAAAGTACAAATTGTAGTAACTTTTACAGATAAGCAAAAGTGAAAATAAAACTCAAAGTGGTATAAGAAGAAGAAAAACACTGGCCTTCCAAAGGACATATACAATTTAAACCAGGTCTTGGCAGAACAAATAATCAGAGAAGCATCACCTGTACACATGTTTCCACTTAAATGTTGAGTTTTCTTTTTAGAGAAATATATTCTGTTTTATGACCCTTGCAGAATTTTTGCTCTTCCAATGCGATTGTTAATTTTCTGGTTGTTATCATTTAAAACTAGGCACTTGGAAGGTAAAAGTTTCAAATAAAGGTTAAGGCTGTACACAGTAAAACAAACAATAGAGAAGAACAAAATATAAGATTGAAAAGCTGAGGAAGACTGCAAAATTAATCTGTTCATCTGATCTAATTCAGGAACATTTGGAATTATATCTTTAAAGTAATGTTAACTAAATTTAGAAATACCTGTATTATCCGTCTATACATGTTGTGAGGGAAAAAATGCTTACAAAGAGTTCTGCTTTCAAACTATGAATCCAAATTCTAAAATAGTACTTCAATAGAAAACCATAGAAGAATAAATGCAATGAAAAATAAACTGTCGAATTTTCCCTGTAGAATTTAGCAATAAGAAATCCACTTTTATACTCTTGGTGGGTCTGTAAGGTGATACAGCCATTATGGAAAACAGTATGGAAGTTCCTGAAAAAATTAAAAATAGAACTACCATGTAATCCAGCAATCCCATTTGTGGATGAATACTCGAAGGAAACAAAATCCGTATTTGGAAGAGACCTGCGCTCCCATATTCATCTCATTATTCACAATTGCCAAGACATGAAAACTCAAGTGTCCATCAACTGATGAATAGACAAAGAAATTACAGTACATATGTATATACAATGGGCTACTACTCGCCTTATAAAGGAAAGAATCTTGCCATTTGCAATAGGAAAAACAAGATAGATGGATCTTGATGGTATTATGCTAAAGGAACCATCTTGAGGATATTACGCTAAAGGAAATAAGTGAGACAGTGAAAAACAAATACTATATAATCTCGCTGATATGTGGACTCTAAAGAAGTTGAACTCTCAGAAACAAAGAGCAGAGTGGTTGTTGCCAGTGGCTAAGGGGTTAGGGGGACTGGGGATATGTTGGTCAAAGGATACAAATTTTCAGTTACAAGAGAAATGAGTTCTGGGGAGCTAATATTCAACATGGTGACTACAGTTCACAATACTGTATTGTATACTTGAAATTTGCTAAGAGAGTAGATATGAAATGTTCTTACCACAAAAGAAAATAAATCAACAACAAAAAAATGGTAACTAAGTGAGGTGCTAGATATATTAAGTCATATGATTTTGACAATCATTTCACATTATATCATCATATTGTATGCCCCAAACTTATACAATTTGTCACTTATGCCTCAATAAAGCTGGAAAAGAATGTTTTAAAATAATAATAGGAAATAATAAAAATAGAAATAGCAAAACTCTTACTTCAAAAAATAAAGACATATTTATAAAAATACACTTTTAAAATATATTGTTACCAGAGCACATGAGTAATATGTTATAGTAGACACATGGATGAAGAATTCAAAGGACTCTCATTTCACTGACCAGTGATAATATTACCAAGATTATTATAATTATAAGCAGTCCAAATATGTTTTCTAGCTCCAAGAAATAATAGAAATGATTTTTTTTCCTGCAGTGCAATAGCTAGCTCATCACTTCCCCCTGTGAAAATTAGAAAAAAAAAGCACTTTTCTCCCTAGGGACAGACCGAGCCCAACACCAGGGGCATGGTTCTGTAACACTCAGCCCTTCAGCCAGCACCCTCACGCAGGGCACACATCTTACAATGTGCCCCTACTCAGGATGAAATCTTTCCATTGCTGTCTTCTGGTAGAATGTAGAGAAGGCTGACAAAGGTCCTCCATCTAATTCATGTATGACTGTAGGAGAAAAACATGTACTTATATATGAATTTCATTTCTTATATTTAAGAAGGTCTACTGCTAATACTACTTGGGACAATCACAAGTATAGTTTTAGGTAAATGGACCAACTACAGTTTATTGTTATTATTATTTGAATTCACAATAAACAGTGAAATAGAATGTTTAGATAATTAATAAGAACTGAGTATACCACTATGGTCTTATGATTTTTTTTCATTCTGCTATACATTTGATGAGGTGCTGAAAAAATTGAGTTATTTAATTTAGAAAAGGAAAATCTACAATAACACATCATCCTCAATATACATTTCTAGCTATCTTTGACAAGTTTCTTCTCCACACATGAGAATATTTTTCATGTATTTCTTTAGCTAAGAAATGAAAACACAGAAATTAGAAATTCTTTTGGCCAGTTTATTTAAAACCCAGTCAAATAAGGGAACCATAAAAAGTAATAGATACATAACGAAAACATTTTTAACCTAAAACATAATGTATATTAATTCATCATATATAATGCTATATAATATAGTTACATATTATATAATGTGATGTAAATATAATTTGTATTTATTTATTTATTAAGTTATAGTCTTTTTTTTAGAAATGTGGGAAATATATTTGCTATGTAAACTCTGGGCAGAATCCTTCTAGAAGCTAATTAGGGTTTGCAGTGAGGTATGATTAGTCTTGTTACCAGTGGAAGAGATCTGAATTACATGAGTTATCTGGTGGCAAATCAATTCTTGTCTCCTCAGAAGTAAGAATTCAATTGAGGGGCATAAAGCAGAAAAACGGACCAAGGCAAGTTCCAGAGCAGGAGTGGAAGTTTATTTAAAAGGCCTTAGAACAGGAAAGAAAGGAAAGTTCACCTGGAAGAGATCCAAGTGGGCCCCTGAATGTTAAAGAGAGAGAAGGTCAAGTGCTCCATGTCACCATGGTCCTAGGACTTTTGCAGGCTCGCCTCTTTCCCATGATTCTTCCCTTAGGGTGGGCTGCCCGCATGCGCAGAGCCTCCCCTACCATTGGGAAATGCGCACATGCAGTGTTTTCAAGGGATTATATGCATGCCCATCTGAGGCTTTCTTCCTTTTTCAGGTGGAGTGTACCTAGGAGATCATACTTCATCATTTTTGTCTCTTAATGTGCATAACCAGGAAGTGTATTCTCCCTGGGGCTGGTCTTTAATTAACACTTTAACGTTAACAAGTGTGGATCATCAAGAAATGGCCTCTCCCTGGCGTCGGGTGCCAATTTAACACTTTTTAAGAGGCAATGCAATAATTATGGAACCATTTCTAGTGTGTGAGAGGAAGCGCCCTCTCCTGCCCCACTCATGCCTAACTACCTATAACAGTCTCACCCAAGTCTGATTTGACAGAAAATTACTTATATCGAGTTTTTTCCAAAACATTCAACCTGCCTTTATAAACATAATTTTTCACATACTTCTTGTAACAAACATATTTGATATAAAAATTTTAGATTTTATAACTAGAATTTGAAATACAACCAACATAATCTATTAAAGGAACACACAGATGACCCCTTTTTAGTCTACCTTTCAGGTAGTGAAGTCTAAGTGGCTACAGAGATGCAAGATAAACACAGACAACCCCAAGAGTAGAAAAAGAGTGGCATATTCCAACTATCTAGCTCTAACAGCAGATTCCTCTAATTAACTTCAACTAGGGAGACTATTTATTTCCAACACACCTATATTTTTCCTGTTTTAATTATTTTCTCTAAGATCAAAGTTTTAAGATTTCTTAAATATCAGATTATTTTGTTGCAGATAATAATAGGTCAACTTTCACAGAAAACCTAAAAATGAGGCTAGCCTATCATTTATGCTGAGAAAAGCAGATATATTTCATGCAAATTGAAGAGTTTTTGTTGTCTTGTTCTTGTTCTGTT
The DNA here is from genome assembly GCF_029281585.2 of Gorilla gorilla gorilla. Lineage (NCBI taxonomy): Eukaryota > Metazoa > Chordata > Mammalia > Primates > Hominidae > Gorilla > Gorilla gorilla. Next base: position 65,511,758 of record NC_073239.2, read on the forward strand.
GTGTTTTTTAAGAGTTACCTGTCATCAGAATAATTATTTTTGGGTACTAACAATTTGGAAAATACCTTAGTTCTAATCGTATTTATCTGTTCCATATCACTATAAAATGCATAGCTCTCTTAATCACCTGACTTTTTATAGCAGCCTTTCAGTAGAGATTCACGATTTGTAGGAAACTGTTTCATCTAAATTTTATAATATTTTATTTAAGAAAATCTAGTTAAGTAGGATAGAAAAGAAGTGCTTAAATACAGAGCAAATGTAAAGCATCAGACAAACTCACTGGAATCAACATTATCTGGTACTTGTAATTCCTCACTTCAATAAAAAAACTTTGTATGCCAATATTGTAAATTAATCTCATAATTATATGCTTATAATACAACATTACATATTTTGGTGAAAGAGCATTTTGAATCTAATTATAAGCAAAAATTTTGTAATTTATTTTATATGTAGACATTACATTTGTATATAGGTAATCATAACCTTAAATTGACTCCTCTGTGCTTTTTATATTTAACTACAATTTTAATATAAGTCAAAAATCATGTGTGTAGTAACTTACTCTATTCATCCTTCAAAAGAGCAGAGTTCTAATGTTCTGTTGGGTGATTCTAGTGAGCATGTGGATTCTTACCACCCAAACTTCCTACATAAAAAGAGAGAAAAAAGGCCGGGCGCGGTGGCTCACGCCTGTAATCCCAGCACTTTGGGAGGCCGAGGCGGGCGGATCACGAGGTCAGGAGATCGAGACCATCCTGGCTAACTTGGTGAAACCCCGTCTCTACTAAAAATACAAAAAATTAGCCGGGCGTGGTGGCGGGCGCCTGTAGTCCCAGCTACTCGGGAGGCTGAGGCAGGAGAATGGCGTGAACCTGGGAGGCGGAGCTTGCAGTGAGCTGAGATTGCGCCACTGCACTCCAGCCTGGGCGACAGAGCCAGACTCCGTCTCAAAAAAAAAAAAAAAAAAAAAAAAAAAAAGAGAGAGAGAGAAAAAAAGAGCATGGAAAAGAAAACCTAAGGCACTCAAGCATCTAACTTTATATATGAACAAGCAAAGTCTACTAAGCCTTTTTGAATTCTTGGCCAATTATTGTTCACTTCTTGTAAGAAATAAAAAATATGGTTTTAGTAATTAATTTTTTATTTCAAATATAAGATGTTTTCCTTGACCTTTTAAAATTTTATAAAGTTTTCTTCATTGTTAGTTTAGCGATATTTTGAGAAAATAGAATGGCTTTATTGAACCTTCTAGAGGCTCTTTTCCCAATGATCTGTAAAAAACAAAGTAGGAATTATTATTTTGAAAGTCTAATATACAGTTAGTGTAGCAAAAAAATAAATATTAAAGAAATAGGGGCATTACAATAACTTTATTCACACTGAGAAAAATTTATTTTAGCAATAATGATTACGTAATTCTATGCAAATGTGTTTAAACAGTATTTACAACCAAGAAGTCTAAAATTCCCATTCAACTCTGATGGAAATTCAGTGTCTAGACAACAATTTTTGTTCTTACTCACATTTGGCAAATGTTTGGCTTTGTAGATTATTAAAAATCCACTTTATCAATTTGAAAAAAACCAACTGTTTTAGAAAAGATGCTTTTAAATAAGTATAAAGTAAAATTGATTCATCTTTTTTGTTAGATTAATTCAGGAAAATAGGATATTTCCCAAGAATATTAGAGAAAAACACTTGTTACAGTGTTAAAGATTTATCTCTTTATAAATTCAAAACTTACTGTATAAAACTGATTATTTTATATATAGACATATATTTGTATGTTTATAGGGATGTGTATATATGCACATAACAGGCTAACTTAGATTACAGTGCATATTTGAGTTGATTTGATTCAACAGACTGAAATACTGAGGATAGATATATAGCGAATATTTATAATTAACATCTATTACTTGCTGGGTATTCATCTAGAAATCTCTTTCATTTTCCCCATGACACATAAGCACAATTTTAAGATGTACTGTGTCATTCTGCAAGTAAGTTTCTCAAAAACAGTGTCAGCAAATTCAGAGAAAATTAGCCAATAATGCTTTGTATTTGTGTTCTAAATTAAATTCTAATGGTATATACTTACCTTGCCACATATCAAGTACTTGAGACAAGACAATGCCAACCCTCCTCCCAAATTTTATTATATTTTAATATTGGCAATAGAATTTAAAGTTTTGCTTTTTTTTCACACGTCTAAATTTTGTAAAGTGAAATCAGAACACAGGAGATAAATATAAATATAGATATATTAAAATTAGTCCTAATTAATGCTCGTCATTTTGGGATCTCTGTCTCCAAAGGATGAAGAAGAATGCCTTATAAAGTCTATGAATAATTGTGAAGGTTAATTTTATGTGTCAATTTGGCTGGGCCATGGTGCACTTATATGTAGCTAAACATTATTCTGAATGTTTCTGTGAAGGTATTTTTGGATGAGATTAGCATTTAAATTGGTGGACTTTGAGTAAGGCAGACTGCTCTTCATAATGTGGGTGAGCCTCATCCAATCAGTTAAAGGACTGAATACAACAAAAACTGATCTCCCTAGAACAAGAGGAAATTCTGCCAGCAGATCTTTGGACTTGAACTGCAGTATCAGCTCTTCTCTGTGTCTTTAGCCTAATGGCCTTCAGGCTTGAAGTACAGCATCACCTTTTCCTGGATTGCCAGTCTGCCAGCCAACTCTGCAGATCTTGGACTTGCCAGGCTTCATAATCACATGAGCCAATTCTCTGAAAATAAATCCCTTTTCATATATACAGTAGTTTCCATTTATGTGTGGGGGATATGTTCCAAAACCCCTAGTGGATACCTGAAACCACGGTATGTTATTTCCTGTCTCTATATATACATACATACATGAGATAAAGTTTAATTTATAAGTTAGCTACATGACATTTGTGCTGTGAGGCTACTATTGTGTAAAATAAAAGTTACTTGAACACAAGCACTGTGATACCCCAACAGTGGATCTGAGAACTGAGATGACCACTAAGTGACTAATGAGTGGGAAGTAGATACAGGATGGATGCACTGGACAAAGGGTCGACTCATATCCAGAGCTTGATGGAGCAGATGGCCCAAGATTTCATCATGATATTCAGAATGGTGTGCAATTTAAAATGTATGAATTGTTTATTTCTGAAATTTTTCATTTAATATTTTTGGACTCTGATTGACCATAGTTAACTGAAACCAGGGAAAGTAAAACGGCAGCTAAGGGGACTATTGTACACATACACATCCTATTTGTTCTGCTTCTCTGGAGAGCCCTTACAGACACACACATCCAAATAGGAGTAACTCTTGTTTTATATGCTCTTTGAAGTTTTATATGCTCTTTGAAAACATCAAATTTTTTTAATCTTTGCATTTCCAAAACTTAACTCATTGCCGAACATAGAATCAAGCCTTAATAAATGTTGAAAAAAATACAGTTATAACTCATTAATAATATTCTTGTGTTAAAGAAAATCATTCTGATCAAAAAACCATTAATTAGAGCAATTCAGCAATGCTGAATACAGAAGACACTGCTGCTAAGCACAATAGCTTTAGGCTTTGGAGCCATGTAGAATTGAGTTTGAAGTCAGGCTTTACTTTGAGAAATTCACTAAGCCTTCATTTTTCATCTGCATCATGGGTTTTCAATATCTATTCTAGTGGACATTTTATGTTTGCCCAGAATCTTTTAAACATCCTTCCTAGATTTGGGGGTTCTCCACATCCTAAGTTTCATGTTTGTAAGAGAGACAAGTATCATTTTCCCAGCCTCCCTTGCAGGTGGAATACTGACATGTGACATGGGTTTTTCCCACCGCTGTATGAAACTTTGAATTTGAGGAGAATGACTCAAGAAAAGTGGCTCCCCATAGAATCACTGCGATGAGGGTGGCAGGAGGTGTTTATGCTCCAGAGACAGCACTGGCAGAGGTCCAGGATCTAGATATTGGCAGAGTGTGTCACATCTCTGTACCTGCTATATCCAACTGTGGTGTGATTTTAATTACATCAAAGTGTGAATTGTTGGCCTCTCCAAAGATTGTGTGTAATAATTTAATGAATCCTTTTTCCACTTAAACTAGCCTATGATGGAGATGGTTACTTACATATACCTTACAACTGTACTACGAATTAGAATATGTGCAGAGTGCCTAGGAGAATTCCTGTTATAGAGTAGGGTCACAACATTTTAATGCACTGTGTTACTTAAGCTTTCTACAACTGAAGTTTTTCTTCAAAGTTTTTCTTCAATGTTTTTATTCAAGTTTTTGGTAAGCTTCTGGAAGTTATGTGTAAAAATGTGCACAGTGTCAGTAATATTAGATGCTATTAGAAAGTGTATCTACTAAGTAAGTATACAGAGAAGTTCCTTATAAAGTTGGACTGATAACAAAAATGTCTAGAAATTGTTAAAGTTTTAGAAATTAATCAGACTGTACATTGTATTTTTATTTGTTCTCGTCGAAGCATGTTATTTTGTGCTTTGAATGAGAAATGCTCCAAGAAACCTTGTATAACTATACGATGAATATGCCAAGTCACAAAGAGATCTGTATCAAATATTTTGAGATACCTTCTCAACCACCTAAGTTTCAGCTTATGCCTTCAGCATAAGGCAAAAATAAAACGAATAAATAAGTCTGTTTCATGCTTGGAGAACAAGAAGAAACAATATTTTCAAAATTAAATCCTGCATTTGATTTACAAAAAGCAAACAACAACAAAAACAATGAGTGGTATGTGGAAGGCAGTCAGTTATTTTAAGCCACAAGTCAGACTACCTTAGACTTAGAATTAGTAGAGGTTAATTAAAAAAAAACCCGATAAGATGGATGGATAAAAGGAAGGATTTTAAAAAGCACTCCACAATCCCTTTCCCACAGGCTTAATTCAGTTTAGGTGAGGAAATTATATGAACCAGTTTGTTCATTGAAAAAATATTCATTGAATTTCTCCTCTGTGTCAAACAAAGCAAATAATAGGTTAGCCACTCCACTTGACACTTAGGGATAACAGTCTGCTCTTCCTAAACATCCTCAGAAAAGCTTATGTGTATTCAGATGAAGAGAAGTGAAGCAAAATAACCAGGTGGGGGTAAAAAGGCAGTTTTTGTTTGTATGCCTGCTGCTTTTGTATCTTTAAGTACTGCAAGTACTGTCCTTGAGCAGACAATGCTTTGAAAGACGGGCTGCAAACTTAAATGGGCAGCAACTCTACTAGTCTTATTCTGCCTGAATAAATCAAAATTGCATTCCAATCAAATTTCATACTGACAAAATACCCTTTATGCCTACTCTAATGTGTGAGAAAAAGAGAATCAGAAAAAGAATGCTTATTTTCCACAAAACTAATGTCTCCCTCAGACTGAATCCCACTCTTCTGTACCTTTTAAAGAATCGGTGTCATTTAAAAGGGACAAGTGTGTAAGGAATAAGAAGCCTATACACTTTACTCAGCATCTTCAATGCTTTCAGGAAGAGTCTGCATTACCTTGGTGGTGTAGAGATATTTTGTGTCTTAGAACAGTGCCTGGCATTCAGAATGGGTCAATACATGTCTAAACAACATAAATACAACAGTTTTTAGTTTTAGCAATCTACCATACTTTCACCATTCTAACTCAAAATTTCCAAGGATATTTGCTAAGAAACAACATTTATATATTACATATACACATACTTATATGTTGAATCCTTATCAACATCACTAATTAAAACCATCAAAAGTAACTTGATAAGAAACCCTTCTATAAATATAACGGCCACACTTTAGGAGGCTGAGGCAGAGGATCACTTGAGGCTAGGAATTAAAGGCCGACCTGGGCAACGTAACAAGACCTCGTCTCTACTAAAAAATGTGAAAAAAAAAAAAAAAAGTAGCCAGATGTGGTAGTGCATGTCTGTCATCTCAGCTACCTGGGAGGCTGAGGTAGGTGGATTGTTTAAGCCCAGGAGTTTGAGGCTGCAGTGGGCTGTAAGTGCACTACTGCACCACAGCCTGGGTGACAGAATGAGACCCTGTCTCAAGAAAAAAAAAGTGGCCAATTCTACAATTTGAGTGTCAAATAAAAATCATAATTTAAAAATTAAAATTTCAAAATATTAAATACATGTTTAAAACAAAAAAAATCACAGATAGCATCTGCTTACAAAATAACTGAAAATGTGGCCATTAAAATTCCTCCTTTGGAAGGTAACTCTACTATGCACAAATTAAGGGGCAGACTCCCAAACTCACAGTAATTCCCAGAGTGACAATTCACACACCCCTATCATTTTGAAGAACCAATTTTCTTCTCCATCAACACTCCTCAAATTAGGTCTAAAGGGATGTGCTGCATGACACTTTTTCCCTAGTACACACTAGATTGGCTTACAAGTGGATTCATGATCCACCAGGGTAAGTAGTAATACATCACATCCCAGGTCTCTATGACTGCTCCGTGACAATGATTGACAAACTTACCTGAGACTGAAAAATCAGCTGTTAAATATACAGCTTTCTAGGTCCTTTTTCTGGAGATTCAGACCCATTGAGTCTGAGATGGGGCCCAGCAATTCTTTTTCTTCAAACAGGTACCCCAAGTGAGTTTTCTGATCAGGAAATTTTGAAATGTCATACTCAAAAGCAGTGGTTCTCAAACTTTGCTGGGGGAATTTAAAATTCCAAATGTCCAGGCTGGAATCTATAGGAGTAGGAAGCATACATCAGTATTTTTTTTTATATTCTGAGGATCACCAGCACCAGCCACATTTGAGAGCTTGTTAGAAATGCAAAATCTCAGATTCTACCCTCACCTATCTAAGCTTCCCAATCAGAATGTGTATTTTAAAAACTCCAAGGTGATTATATGCACATTAAAGTTTGAGAAGCACTGTTAGGAATGAAATTCTGATCCAAGTCTGGCAATAGCTTTTTTTCTCTTTTTTTTTTCACACGTAGTCTTGCTCTGTTGCCCAGGCTGGAGTGCAGAGGTGCGATCTCGGCTCACTGCAAGCTCCACCTCCCAGGTTCAAGTGATTGTCCTGCCTCAGCCTCCTGAGTAGCCGGGATTTACAGGAACCCACCACCACGCCCGATAAATTTTTGTATTTTTAGTAGAGAGGGGGCTTCACCATGTTTGCCAGGCTGGTCTCGAACTCCTGACCTCATGATCCGCCCACCTCGGCCTCTCAAAGTGCTGGGATTACAGGCATGAGCCACTGCACCAGGCCAATAGTTTTTCTACACTGAGCTGGGAAAAACTTTTCTGGTGGTGAAGGTGGAAGGATATGAGGCCAGCAGCAGTCATTTCTAGCATTCCCATGATTTCATCATATGAGCTGATGAGAAAAATATCTTTTTCTTGCAAACAAAAAAGTGCTAATTCAGTAAACTTCTTTTAAAACCATCTTCATTCAATTCAAAAAATTAATGTGTCATAGTGAATGGCTGAGGCCCCTTCTAAGATTTAAGTTTTAAAAGTCCGTAGTTGTTCAAAATTTAATTAACTTATTTGCATTTTACATTCTCTCTCTTGTAATTTCCTGTCATTTCAAAATGCTCATGTAACTATGTGGTCTTTTCATACGTTATTGAGGTTCTTAAAGTGTACATTTTCTTAAAGTGTACTTCTCTGTGCATCACCCTATTTACCAGCCCAATAGGAGACAGCAACAATAATTGTGAAAGCACTCTTTTGTTTGGTGGCATAAATGGATATATAATTATATGAAAATACTGAATATTTTTAAAATTTCAGAGAAAATTAGAGACCCTAATTGTTGCAAGAGCAAAAATATGGATGATGAAGAAATGTAAGTGGGTTAGTCTATTACTGAAACCTAAAAGTGAATAACATTGGTAAGCAATTTTCAAATGATTTAATTCAAGTAGAAAATTATTTGAAGGAGAATGGTGGTACAATTCTTTGGCGAGCAACTTCTGTGGGCCAGAGTTACCTTTGGACCTGGAAGAATTTATGACAAAGTAGTCAGCAAGCCACCTAGGGTCTCAACCAGAGACTTGAACTTTGCCCAGAAACCTCACTAAAGATTGGAAAACACGTCTACCTGAGCGAATGAAAAAAAAGAAAACTTCTACATCCAACTGAAGAGTGGTAGAGTGAAGCAGTGTAGCTTCCACATGTTTTCCTGGTCTAAAAGTCCCTGATGGCCGGGGTTCTGGAGGCAGCTGTGAGAACCTTCTACCTGCGTGCCTCAGTGACATTAACAAAGCCCCAGCCAATGGTTCTTGTGCCAGCCCACCCCTCACATCCCTGAGAGGGCTCATCAGTTTCACATTAACAATTTATAACAATATTTCCCCTTCTCCAAGAAAGGACTTGCTGTTTCATCTTCCAAAAATATCCATACATTGTGTCTCTGGGACCCAAGACTTTTATGAAATAGGATGCATCACATATCGTCTTTAAAAGGCATTTTTCTCCAGAGACATAAAGAGTTTTTGCTTGTTTGTTTGCTTTGTTTTGTTTTCCACACAGAGACAAAAAGAATGAAGATCAGATCATCCAACTGAACACAAGTGGTTCTGCTTACAGATGAAACCCCAGTAGCCAGTGTCAAGCTTGGCAAACAAGAGGATCTCATTGTGTGCTATTTAGCTTTATTTATTTATTCTTTCCTTTCTTTTTCAGATTATTGCTTATCTTTAAATAACTTTGTATCAACATATAATGTTGACAGTTGCTTAATTTAAATCAGTAAAATCAACCGTAATAAATTTGAGTCTTCTACACCACATTCTTTTAAATCACAGATTCCCCTAAATAATTGTTGATATGCTTTTAATATTAATAACATTTAAAATTTCAGGAATTGGTTTCAAAGAACATCTTTATTTCTGCCTTCATTTCGTTAGGTACCCAGTAGTCATTCAGGAGCAGATGGTTCAGTTTCCATATAGTTGAGTGGTTTTGAGTGAGTTTCTTAATCCTGAGTTTTAGATTGATTGCACTGTGGTCTGAGAGACAGTTTGTTATAATTTCTGTTCTTTTACATTTGCTGAGGAGTGCTTTACTTCCAACTATGTGGTCAATTTTGGAATAAGTGTGATGTGGTACTCAGAAGAATGTATATTCTGTTGATTTGGGGTAGAGAGTTCTGTAGATGTCTATTAGGTCTGCTTGGTGCAGAGCTGAGTTCAATTCCTGGATATCCTTGTTAACTTTCTGTCTCATTGATCTGTCTCATGTTGACAGTGAGGTGTTAAAGTCTCACATTATTATTGTGTGGGAGTCTAAGTCTCTTTGTAGGTCTCTAAGAACTTGCTTTATGAATCTGGGTGCTCCTGCATTGGGTGCATATATATTTAGGATAGTTAGCTCTTCTTGTTGAATTGATCCCTTTACCATTATGTAATGGCCTTCTTTGTCTCTTTTGATCTTTGTTGGTTTAAAGTCTATTTTATCAGAGACTAGGATTGCAACCCCTGCCTTTTTTTGTTTTCCATTTGCTTGGTAGATCTTCCTCCATCCCTTTATTTTCAGAAAAAAGACACAACATACCAGAATCTCCGGGACATACTTAAAGCATTGTGTAGAGGGAAATTTATAGCACTAAATGCCCACAAAAGAAAGCAGGAAAGATCTAAAATTGGCACCCTAACATCACAATTAAAAGAACTAGAGAAGCAAGAGCAAACACATTCAAAAGCTAGCAGAAGGCAAGAAATAACTAAGATCAGAGCAGAACTGAAGGAAATAGAGACACAAAAAAAACCTTCAAAAAATCAATGAATCCAGGAGCTGGTTTTGTGAAAAGATCAAAAAAATTGATACACCGCTAGCAAGACTAATAAAGAAGAAAAGAGAGAAGAATCAAATAGACTCAATAAAAAATGATAAAGGGGATATCACCACTGATCCCACAGAAATACAAACTATTATCAGAGAATACTATAAACACCTCTACACAAATAAACTAGAAAATCTAGAAGAAATGGATAAGTTTCTGAACACATACACCCTCCCAAGACTAAACCAGGAAGAAGTTGAATCCCTGAATAGACCAATAACAGGCTCTGAAATTGAGGCAATAATTAATAGCCTACCAACCAAAAAATGTCCAGGACCACATGGATTCACAGCCAAATTCCACTAGAGGTACAAGCAGGAGCTGGTACCATTCCTTCTGAAATTATTCCAATGAATAGAAAAAGAGGGAATCCTCCCTAACTCATTTTACAAAGCCAACATCATCCTGATACCAAACCCTGGCAGAGACACAACAAAAAAAGAGAATTTCAGACCAATATCCCTGATGAACATCGATGCAAAAATCCTCAATAAAATACTGGCAAACCAAATCCAGCAGCACATCAAAAAGCTTATCCACCGTGATCAAATGGGCTTCATCCCTGGGATGCAACACTCTTTCAACATACGCAAATCAATAAATGTACTCCAGCATATAAACAGAACCAAAGACAAAAACCACATGATTATCTTAGTAGATGCAGAAAAGGCCTTTGACAAAATTCAACAGCCCTTCATCCTAAAAACTCTCAATAAATTAGGTATTGATGGGATGTATCTCAAAATAATAAGAGCTATCTATGACAAACCCACAGCCAATATCATATTGAATGGGCAAAAACTGGAAGCATTCCCTTTGAAAACTGGCACAAGACAGGGATGCCCTCTCTCACCACTCCTATTCAACATAGTGTTAGAAGTTCTGGCAAGGACAATCAGGCAGGAGAAGGAAATAAAGGGTACTCAATTAGGAAAAGAGGAAATCAAATTGTCCCTGTTTGCAGATGACATGATTGTATATTTAGAAAACCCCATCATCTCAGCCCAAAATCTCCTTAAGGTGATAGGCAACTTCAGGAAAGTCTCAGGATACAAAATCAATGTGCAAAAATCACAAGCATTCTTATACACCAATAACAGACAAACAGAGAGCCAAATCATGAGTGAACTCCCATTCTCAATTGCTACAAAGAGAATAAAATGCCTAGGAATCCAACTTACAAGGGATGTGAAGGACCTCTTCAAGGAGAACTACAAACCACTGCTCAATGAAATAAAAGAGGATACAAACAAATGGAAGAACCTTCCATGCTCATGGATAGGATGAAGCAATATCATGAAAATGGCCATACTGCCCAAGGTAATTTATAAATTCAATGCCATCCCCATCAAGCTACCAATGACTTTCTTCACAGAATTGGAAAAAACTACTTTAAAGTTCCTATGGAAACAAAAAGAGCCCACATTGCCAAGACAATCCTAAGCCAAAAGAACAAAGCTGGAGGCATCATGCTACCTGACTTCAAACTACATTACAAGGCTAAAGTGACCAAAACAGCATGGTACTGGTACCAAAACAGAGATACAGGCCAATGGAACAGAAGAGAGCCCTCAGAAATAATACCAAACATCTACAACCATCTGATCTTTGACAAACCTGACAAAAACAAGAAATGGGGAAAGGATTCCCTATTTAATAAATGGTGCTGGGAAAACTGGCTAGCCATATGTAGAAAGCCAAAACTAGATCTCTTCCTTACACCTTATACGAAAATTAATTCAAGATGGGTTAAACACTTAAATGTTAGACCTAAAACCATAAAAACCCTAGAAGAAAACCTAGGCAATACCATTCAGGACATAAGCATGGGCAAGGACTTCATGTCTAAAACACCAAAAGCAATGGCAACAAAAGCCAAAGTTGACAAATGGGATCTAATTAAACTAAAGAGCTTCTTCAAAGCAAAAGAAACTACCATCAGAGTGAACAGGCAACCTACAGAATGGGAGAAATTTTTTGCAATCTACTCATCTGACAAAGGGCTAATATCCAGAATCTACAAAGAACTCAAACAAATTTACAAGAAAAAAACAAACAACCCCATCAACAAGTGGGCGAAGGATGTGAACAGACACTTCTCAAAAGAAGACATTTATGCAGCCAAGAGACACATGAAAAGATGCTCATCATCACTGGCCATCAGAGAAACGCAAATCAAAACCACAACGAGATACTATCTCACACCAGTTAGAATGGCGATCATTAAAAAGTTAGGAAACAACAGGTGCTGGAGAGGATGTAGAGAAATAGGAGCCCTTTACACTGTTGATTTCACTGTAAACTAGTTCAACCACTGTGGAAGACAGTATGGCAATTCCTCCAGGATCTGGAACTAGAAATGCCATTTGACCCAGCCATCCCATTACTGGGTATATACCCAAAGGATTATAAATCATGCTGCTATAAAGACACATGCACATGTATGTTTATTGCAGCACTATTCACAATAGCAAAGACTTGGAACCAACCCAAATGTCCATTAATGATAGACTGGATTAAGAAAATGTGGCACATATACACCATGGAATACTATGCAGCCATAAAAAAGGATGAGTTCATGTCCTTTGCAGGGTCATGGATGAAGCTGGAAACAAACCATCATTCTCAGCAAACTGTTGCAAGGACAAAATACCCAAACACCGCACATTCTCATTCATAGGTGGGAATTGAACAATGAGAACACTTGGACACAGGAAGGGGAACATCACAGGCCAGGGCCTGTCATGGGGTGGGGGAATGGGGGAGGGATAGCATTAGGAGATATACCTAATGTGAATGACGAGTTAATGGGTGCAGCACACCAACATGGCACATGTATACATATGTAACTAACCTGCACATTGTGCACACGTACCCTGGAACTTAAAGAAAAATTAAAAAAAATAAAATTTCAGGAATTGTACCCTTCAGTGAAGAAATGTATCAACATTTTACCATATTTTAAAAGTATCATCCCTTGTTTCTCATTTCTGTATCTGGGAGAAAATAGATGCATTGCCTTATCACCTTATCTTACAAAAAAGGGAGGCACTTTGATGTCTCTCCTGATTTCCATCATAGCTCCCCAAAAGATTAGAATAATAAAGGCCAAATGACATATTTTGCACAATCCAAAGCCTCAATTCATTCTACACTCCTTGGTTTAGAATCCAAATCGCTAATTTCAATTAAGATTGTCCACAGACAATCTTAATCAAACCATTACTCACTTCCCAGGAAAAACCCAGAACAGTTATAAAATAGAACATTATTTTTTCTACTACCCCAAAAAATAGTTAAATCTGTGAAATTCCCAGCTTTTTAAATGTATGACCTTATTATCGCAGGAAGAGTGAGTAGAATTAACAGTCTTGATTAACTTCTGATGTTTATTTTTGCTTTTCTTTCATGCAACTGAACATTATAAAAAAATTTATTTAAGGATTTAGATAATTGTGTTTATTTAATATTTCTGTGTTATTGGCATATTGTTTTCTACCCCTTGGGGTAGAAACTGGTCCTGCTTCCTTGAATCTGAAAAGCCCCTGTAGGTGAAAACATAATAATTATTAACAAGACATGATGGCTATATAACAAGCAAGTACCTGCCTCTATCTTACTGTTAACTGTAAGAATCAATTCAGTAAGAAACTGGAAAACATACACTACGTTCTGAGGATATTATTTACCACCCATCAAATGTAATTACTCTCTTAAATATGTTTCTGGGATTTTAAAATTGCTAGAAGTTTTTTTCCAATACCTTGAAAGCTTTTCAGTCTTCATATTTAGGCAAAATAATATTTTAAATATACTTTCTAATAATAACAAGGAAAAGCATAATTATAACTTCAGGTAAATATCTCCTTTGTTCACAGTGCTCAACACATTGTCATATTTATAGGGAGCTCGAAATATTTTGTTGATTACTTAACCTTTGAATAGCAGATGTTAGGAAGGAGAAAGAAACAAAAACAAAAGCAATAACTACTGGCACTGAAGTATTATGACATGCCTCAATGCATTCAAAGATGTAGGCTTTGAGAGTTGCCATCTTGGACAGGCTACCCAGGAATATCATAGGTAAATTGCATATTTAGTATCATAGAATATCAGATATGGGATTGAACTTAGAAATCATATAGTTTAGACTTATTATATAGATAAAGAAACTGGAATCTAGCAAAGTGAGTGGATGCATAGCCCACAGAGTTGTATTCATGACAGAAGGCAGGGTAGACTCAAGCACTCCTGACTCCCACTCAGTGTATGAGTGTTCTCCTTTGAAGACCACTGTATTGGAAATCCCCAAGATCCTCTTAAGTTCAATGATTTGCTGAAAGAACCTATAGAGCTCATGTAAGCTATTGTAATCACAATTGCAGTTTATTACAGAAAAAATAATACACATGAAAATCTGCAAAGGAATAGGTGAACAGTAGAGTTCAGGAGAGACCAGGCATAAGCTTCCTGTTGTTCTCTCCTCACAGAGTCATACAGACAGACAGTGCTAAATTCTCCCAGCAAACATGCACAGAGTATTGCCAACAAGAGAAGCTCAGCTGAGCTGTAGTGTCCAGGGATATTTTGCAGGATCTGTCCCATAGGCATAGAGCACCAGTGTGACTGACCTGACTAATTCCATTGCCAGCCCCTCCAGAAGTCAAACTCAGGCAATGTGACTCAAAGTCCCCACCAAAAATCATATTGTTAACACAAATTCTTTAGGCTGGCTCAGGGCCACAGGTAAAACAAAGCAAAACAACAAAAAACAAACAAACAAACAAAACACTCTTCAAGCAGGGAATTCAAAGGATTTAGAGATTATCTTCCAGAAGCAGATAAAGGACTAGTTCTTTCTTTGGAATGTGCAGGGTTTTAACAACCAAAACCCACGGAGTTAACCTTTTACTGAACCGTGAGCACCCAAAACCTGCTGATTTAACTCTTTTCTACTTATCAATGTTAAAGGCTGCATTCTTAAGTCCCCAAAATCTATTGGTTTTGATGATATGCTTTAGGAGAACTTTAATTTTTGTAAGATTCTCATCCAACAAACTATTTTATTATTATTATTATTATACTTTAAGTTTTAGGGTACATGTGCACAACATGCAGGTTAGTTACATATGTATACATGTGCCATGCTGGTGTGCTGCACTGATTAACTCGTCATTTAGCATTAGGTATATCTCCTAATGCTATCCTTCCCCCCTCCCCCCACCCCACAACAGTCCCCAGAGTGTGATGTTCCCCTTCCTGTGTCCATGTGTTCTCATTGTTCAATTCCCACCTATGAGTGAGAACGTGCGGTGTTTGGTTTTTTGTCCTTGCGATAGTTTGCTGAGAATGATGGTTTCCAGCTTCATCCCTGTCCCTACAAAGGACATGAACTCATCATTTTTTATAGTTGCATAGTATTCCATGGTGTATATGTGCCACATTTTCTTAATCCAGTCTATCATTAATGGACATTTGGGTTGGTTCCAAGTCTTTGCTATTGTGAATAGTGCTGCAATAAACATACATGTGCATGTGTCTTTATATCAGCATGATTTATAGTCCTTTGGGTATATACCCAGTAATGGGATGGCTGGGTCAAATGGTATTTCTAGTTCTAGATCCTTGAGGAATCACCACACTATCTTCCACAATGGTTGAACTAGTTTACAGTCCCACCAACAGTGTAAAAGTGTTCCTATTTCTCCACATCCTCTCCAGCACCTGTTGTTTCCTGACTTTTTAATGATCACCATTCTAACTGGTGTGAGATGGTATATCATTGTGGTTTTGATTTGCATTTCTTTGATGGCCAGTGATGATGAGCATTTTTTCATGTGTCTGTTGGCTGCATAAATGTCTTCTGAGAAGTGTCTGTTCACATCCTTCGCCCACTTTTTGATGGGGTTGTTTGTTTTTTTCTTGTAAATTTGTTTGAGTTCATTGTAGATTCTGGATATTAGCCCTTTGTCAGATGAGTAAGTTGCAAAAATTTTCTCCCATTCTGTAGGTTGCCTGTTCACTCTGATGGTGGTTTCTTTTGCTGTGCAGAAGCTCTTTAGTTTAATTAGATCCCATTTGTCAATTTTGGCTTTTGTTGCCATTGCTTTTGGTGTTTTAGACATGAAGTCCTTGCCCATGCCTATGTCCTGAATGGTATTACCAACAAACTATTTAAATAAAAAGGATTTGATGAAACTACAGGAAGAGGTAGCTTTCACTGCTAGAGAGGTGTGATCCTTATAGGCCTGAATGAAGACAAATTGCTTGGCCTTTCTTTGTTGTCCAGTATATCCTGAAATTGAGTTAGAAAAGACAGAAGTTTTGAAATAGAACTCAGGAGGATCATCAGCTCCAGTTTTTAATACTGTAAAAGAGTAGAAGTAGGATCTCTGGAAACACAGCAAGAAGAACGTGCTTGCTTCAAAATGTAATTTACAAAGTTATATGTTCTAGTCTTCACTTCTTAGAATATTACTAGTGACATAATAGTACATTTAACAACCCAGTTCTCCAGGGGTGGTAAAACTCTGATTTGAAGCATTTGCTGATTTCTGTGGTGTAAATATTCCCACCATGGCCAATGTCAAGCTATAAATGTAAGGTCACTGTGAAAGGGGAGAGAAATGTACGTAATGGGCTCTTGCAAATCCATATGAACCTGCTCCACTACAACACTGGATATTACCAAGTAAGTTAGGCCTAACTGTTTCTAAGGTTTCAATGTTTAACTGTCTGTTATAGACTATATATTTCCTATAGCAAATGTATCCTCAACCATCATTATTGTTCATAACTGTATTTTTGGCTTTTGATCTCACTTGCACAATAAAATTTGCTTTGGCTCAATATATTACAATTGATATTCCTGTAAACTTTAACATTTTCTTCATGTGTGTTATATTTTTAACAGACATGTAGATTAAAACATTTTTAATGAGATCCAAGTTTAAATTTGACCTTTGGGATTTGGGTTATCTAGGAGTGGTCAATATCATCGTGTCTAAAAGTACTTAGAATAAATGTCTCATGTATTATTAAGTTTGCTGCCAAAGAAATAAAAGGATGGGAGCGACAGAAGTGCAATAGTAGAGCGGTATATTCAGAAAACATTTTACATTATCAAATTACTTAGGTAAATGGAAGTAGTCATTGAGAAAATTCTTGTATCTAGCATAGAAATTTAACTGCCTAGAAAAGAATAAAACCCAGAAAACCATAAAAATGAAGAGCAATTTGGGACCAAGGCCAGGACTCAGATTCTCTTTCTGTTTGCTGATGTCCCTAATTAGTTTTTCAATTCCTTAATAGGATAGGATTGGTGGTTAAACAACGGCTTCAAATAATTGCAAACATTATAATCAGTTATGCATGCACCAAGCAGGTCAATACATTAATAACTACTATAAATTTTATACTATTATTTTTGTTCCTCATTCATTTGTTCCAATTTTCTAGTAAAATAATTCCATGCAGGTGTTAATTTAAAATCACCTAAAGTGAAAATAGCAAATGTTGCTTGGGTGCCAATAAATAGACTCTTGAATACACTATTGGTACTTAATAGCTTGAAAGCTATTAACACGTCTGCAGTTAAGAAGATAGTGGCCCGGCAGCCTCCCCGTCTGGGAGGTGGAGGGCGCCTCTGGAAGGCCGCCCCGTCTGGGGGGTGGGGGGCTCCTCTGCCCGGCCGCCACCCCGTCTGGGAGGTGTACCCAACAGCTCATTGAGAAGGGGCCATGATGATGATGGCGGTTTTGTCAAATAGAAAAGGGGGAAATGTGGGGAAAAGAAAGAGAGATCAGATTGTTACTGTGTCTGTGTAGAAAGAAGTAGACATAGGAGACTCCATTTTGTTCTGTACTAAGAAAAATTCTTCTGCCTTGGGATGCTGTTAATCTATGGCCTTACCCCCAACCCCGTGCTCTCTGAAACATGTGCTGTGTCAACTCAGGGTTAAATGGATTAAGGTCGGTGCAAGATGTGCTTTATTAAACGGATGCTTGAAGGCAGCATGCTCCTTAAGAGTCATCACCACTCCCTAATCTCAAGTACCCAGGGAGACGAACACTGCGGAAGGCCACAGGGTCCTCTGCCTAGGAAAACCAGAGACCTTTGTTCACATGTTTATCTGCTGACCTTCTCTCCACTATTGTCCTACGACCCTGCCAAATCCCCCTCTCCGAGAAACACCCAAGAATGATCAATAAATACTAAAAAAATTAAAAAAAGATAAAAAAACATAATGTCATTAGTTTATGACCAATTAACATGAAAACTAAATTTAAAAATAAACACATTAGTGGATTTTAAAATTTTATTATTTGTTTATTTTTTAGAGACCAGGTCTTCCTATGTTGCCCAGGCTGATCTCAAACTCCTGGGCTCAGGCGATTCTCCTGCTTCAGCCTCCTGAAGTGCTGGGATTACAGATGTGAGCTACCATGCCTGGCCACATTTGTGTTTTTATCTACATCATTCCAATTAATCACCAAAAATAGTTTTTCCCATTCTACTTTAATGACTACATAACAAAATTGAGAAACCGTGTTTATGCTTGAAAAGTTCATGCTAACTAGGTTAAACATTTCCTAAAACAATATTATTTATATTATTAACACAACTCTTTTTTAAAAAATAGTATAAATGTAAATTATTATAAGTTTGGATGATAGCTGTTTGAATTAATGAAGCTTAACTAAATGTGTATGTATGTGTATGCACTGGAGTGGTGGTGGGAATGGACAAAAAGAATCCCTGAGAGAAGAGTACAATTGTTTTAAAATACATTTAGATAAAGACTATTTATGATTCTTGAGGAAAGAGAGCCTATATAAAAACTTTTTATTATCTTTAACTTTTAATTGTCTCTTTTGAAAATTCAAAGACATTAAATACCTGTTCGTAAAATTTTTCAACAAACTAGGTTTACAATTTTACATTCCCACCACCAACCTTGTCTTGAAAGTGTTCCTTTTGTTAGTCTCTACGGAACCTAGGATATGGAACCTAGGATAGTTATCTTATACATGGCAGGCATTTCGATAATGTCACTTGAATACAATTCCAATAATTTTATCACATTTTCAACATTGATACACAATATATGCGGTCAAAAATTCTAATAACACGCTTATACTAGAATTTCACATTTCCCTAATTCAGATTTTTAGGAACTTCCTAGACTTATATAATATACAAAGCTATGGACAGAATGTCTAAAAAACCATGAAGCCTGCCTCCAATAAGAGATCCACATTTCTTTAAAAAGAAATTTGAAAGACTCAGGCACCTATATAAGTAGATCTGACTGTCAATATATACAGGTTTACCCACAGAGAAAATGAAATTCCCATATGTTGTAACACTTGGAAAAAAAAAAAAGAAGATAGTGGCTAAATGAGAGTGAAACTTAATACTTTATATTACATGTAATTAATTTAAATTTCATTCATGTTATGCTTAGTAAAATATTCTGAAATCATTCTGTGCTGTTTTAAAGTCCAAGTAAAGAGTGACAAACCACAAATGCACAAATCATGGTGGATCTTCCTAAGATTAATTACTCTAGGGCAGCAACTGTCCCAATCAGCTACAGACTCCTCATACCCCACCCGCTGTAAAGAGGGGAAAAAGGGAACTTCATTTTAATTTTTCTAATAAAACACCTTAGAAATATAAATATAAATCATTATTGATATCTATCTATTCCATTCAATGTAACTTCTTTCATAATTAAGAAAAAATTAAACAATAACATATAGTACATCTATAGTTCATAGTTTTTCCACACACAAGAAGAGAGCTATGCTATCACTCTATTTTGTGTGATTGCTATACAAAGAAACCACATCAATTATTTCCTGATAAAAAACTTTTCTAAGCAGTAGGTAATAAAGTTCATAGAATAGTACTTGTTTGTTTTTTGTTTTCTCCTAAAAGTTTTATCCAGATATTAGACTCTATCACAATCCATATTTATCATTTCTATTTCAATGTGTAAAATAAAATAGGAAGCATTTACATGTCAAATAAATATTACTTCCTAAAAGCAAGAATTTAATAAGCCTTGTCAATACTGGTTTTAATTCTCAAACTAAGAAACCAGAGTAGGTCATGTGATACACTGTAATTTTAATATACCATATATATTGAGATCATTAGGTTAATACTAAATTACTTGCTTGAATAAAGAACAATCTAATTCTGATAACAAAGAAAGTAGTCCAGAAGTAAGAAAACATATGCTATGGTTTGCATGTATCCTCCAAAGTTCACGTGTTGAAAACTTAATTCTGAATGCAACAGGGCATTGAGTTGTGTTTTTTTTGAAAGTGGTGATGAGGTCACAGGGGCTCTGCCTCATGAATGGATTAATGCTGTTATTGCAGTGGGTTAATTATTGTGGTAGTGGATTTCTGATAAAAGGATATGTTTGATCTCTTGTTCTCTATCTTGCACATGTTCTCTTGCCCACATGACACCTTTGCCACATTATCATGCAGGCAAGAAGGCCCTCAAAAGATGTGGCCTCTCAGTCTTGGACTTCCCAGACTCCAGAACTGTGAGCCAAATAAATACATTTCTGTTTATTATACATTACATAATCTGTAGTATTTTGTTATAGCATCATAAAATGAACTAAGACAGTATATAATTTATTCTAATGGAAACATGTTTCCATTATATAGAAATATTTCCTCAATCAAAATTGAATTAGAGCACTTCAGTTAGGTATTTAGTGCAAAATAGTTCTGATGGGAGAAGTACATGTCACTCAAACCTTTAAATCTTACCTTCACTTGAAAAAGGTAAATAATATTCCTCTATACCATATATTTGTATTTAAACAACTATATTAATAAAAATATAAAAAACTAGTAATAATTAACTTTAAGTGAATTAAGTTCAATGTATCTCACATTTTCCTTAAGGAGTATTATGGCTGGAATCATCTTGAAAATAGTAGTTGCTTCAAAGCCAATACAATATTTTACCAACTGCAAAACTTGAATAAAGTGACATTCTCAATCATCTCCTTATTTCACACATAACAGAAATGATGGCAGGTACTCTTAGGGAAAGTTTTCTATATTCTGGGAAATATGTATAAACTGCTATCTCAGCTATCCTTCTCCGATTAGATAGTGGACTCCATAAGAACAGGTATTTGACACTCTCTTTTTTGCTGGGATATCTCTAACACCTAGAAGACTGTCTTGTGGGCCAGGCGTGGTAATCTCAGCACTTTGAGAGGATGAGGGTGGATCACGAGGTCAGGAGTTCAAGACCAGCCTGGCCAAGATGGTGAAACCCTGTCTCTACTAAAAATAAAAAAATTAGCCAGGTGCAGTGGCAGGTGCCTGTAATCCCAGCTACTCAGGAGGCTGAGGCAGGAGAATCACTTGAACTGGAGGGGCAGAGGGTGCAGTGAGCCGAGATTGTGCCACTGCACTCCAACCTGGGCGACAGAGTAAGACTCTGTCTCAAGAAAAAAGATAAAAGAAAAGTGTCTTGTATTCACAAGCAGCTCAATAAATATTCCAGATAAGCAAATGAACAAATCCATACAACAGAATTACCAAAGAGGGTACTACCAGTGTTATTCTTACTTTACAGATAAGGAAACAGAAGTAAAGCAACTTGTCTCTAATCACACTACCAGTGAATGTGAAAGTTGGAATTCATGGCCAGGCACCATGGCTCACAACTGCAATCTCAGCACTTTGGGAAGCCAACACAGGAGGATTGCTTGAGGCCAGGTGTTCAAGACTAGCCCGGGCAATGAAGCAAGACCCCATATCATCTACCAAAAAAAAAAAAAAAAAAAGAAAAGAAGGAAGGAAGGAAGAAGAAAAGAGATGGAAGGAAGGAGAAAAGAAAAGAGAAGACAAGAGAAGACAAGAGAAGAGAAAAGAAAAGAAAAGAAAAGAAAAGAAAAGAAAAGAAAATTGGAATTCATAATTAGGGCCCTTGGTCAGGTGTGGTGGCTCATGCCTGTAATCCCAGCACTTTGGGAGGCCAAGGCAGGCGGATCACCTGAGGTCAGGAGTTCAAGATCAGCCTGGCAAATGTGGTGAAACCCCTTCTCTATCAAAAATACAAAAATTAGCCAGGCGTGGTAGCAGGCACTTGTAATCCCAGCTACTCAGGAGGCTGAGGCAGAAGAATCACTTGAACCCAGGAGGCGGAGGTTGCAGTGAGCCGAGATCATGCCACTGTGCTCCAGCCTGGGTGACAGGGCGAGACAAATTTTGATCCAAGAAAAGTTACATCTACTTTAATAACCCAACTTATCTCACTCTGGCTCTTACCTGCCAAACAGGGAAAGAGTATCTCCTCCCCTAATCTCTCTTTCTTCGTGTGCACCTTCTCCAGGCACTTGCCTGAGATTCTGACCTGCTTGTACCATCTGTTCGCAAGTGAAGCAGGACTAGACCTGTTCCTCACAAGAGTCCTTAAATGAATCCTGAAGTGCAGTTTTCAGCTTGGCCACATTGGAATAGGGCTGCTGTCCATTGCCTTCTCTAA
This sequence comes from Gorilla gorilla gorilla, assembly GCF_029281585.2. NCBI lineage: Eukaryota > Metazoa > Chordata > Mammalia > Primates > Hominidae > Gorilla > Gorilla gorilla. Next base: position 65,534,110 of record NC_073239.2, read on the forward strand.
TGTATTAATAGTTTAAATAGCCGGGTGCGGTAGCTCATGTCTGTAATCCCAGCACTTTGGGAAGTCGAGGTGGGCGAATCACAAGGTCAAGAGATCAAGACCATCCTGGCCAACATGGTGAAACCCCATCTCTATAAAAATACAAAAATTGGCTCAGCATGGTGGTGTACACCTGTAGTCCCAGCTATTCAGGAAGCTGAGGCAGGAGAATCACTCAAACCCAGGAGGTAGAATTTGCAGTGAGCTGAGATCATGCCACTGTACTCTAGCCTGGTAGCAGAGTGAGACTCCATTAAAAAAAAAAAAAAACAAAACTTAAGATGATCTTGACTACCTTTCTTGATCCTATGCCCTACTTATTGCTTCCTAGATGCCAGAGGCTCTGTATTGCTGCTTGTTCAATCCCAAGTAACCTGTTGAGATGTGGCCTTTATGTAACATTTTCTCTATTTTTTCCAGGGATCTCCTTTTTATATTACCACTGGGTCAGGCCTTGATTGACTGCCCCAGGCAAATGTGTTTTCTCAGGCACTGATAGAAAATGCTCTTTCTTCAGCATTTCCTTCAGTGTATGATACTGTATGACTCATGTCCTAAGTGCTATATCATTTTGATTTCCTCAGGTAACCAGACTCCTAGACAGGATTCACACATAGAGCCACTCTCCTAAAGCCACTCTATATCCATTCTCTTCTCCTTTTATAACAGACAGCTACCTTTTAATCACTTCATACATTGCCACCAGCTAAACAACTACAGCTCTTTGACTTCTTGCAGCTACGTGTGACCATATGACTATATTTTGATCAGTGATGTATGTGTAGATGTGTTGCAAGAAATTTGTGATGTCTCCTTAAAAGGGAACAAACATATACTTTCCTTCTAATTTCTCCTTCATGCTAAGTAGAATAAAGATATGAAATACGGAGTTTAAGCAACCATCTTAAGCTGCTAAATGAAAATTGCGTGTTACGAAGAGAGGGACCAAGAAAGAAGATGCCTGGATCCCTGAGGAGAGTGGACCTCTAGTGTTACAGGGACCTGGAACCAGAGCTAAATGTTTTTGCCTTTTGTTGTTACTTGTTACGCATTACTTTTACTATCCAAATAATAGCAATAATAGTAATTATATATCTTATTTTCTTGGTATTAAAACTGTGGAATAGGTACAGCCCTCTTAAACAATCTAAACTCAATTTTTGGAACCTGGGGGAATAATCATGCATAAAGTCATACATGCATATCTATATACATGCATATGTACCTTCATGTAAATAACCAATTGTGACTGGATTTGCAATCCCCACTGGATTATGGTTTTATTCAGGGCAGAGATTAAGTCATGGTCTCTCTAGTACAATGTGTTTCTAGGGACACAATAAATTCAACTGGAAAACCAGGAGCAACAGAAAATAAAATAACAAAATGTCCCTGAAAGAAGAAAGATGAGCACTGAGAGCCATGTGATTCTGTGAGCAAACATTACTCAGTGAACAGGGCAGAGAGAGAGCTTTCCCAGCAACAGCTTTTGTCTACAAATGTTCTCCTATCTTATCCAGTTTCTGAAAGCTGACCTTTTTCTTTCACTCAGGTATTTTTATAAAACAAGTCATCCTGTTCCTTTCTTAAAAATGAATACAGACAACAGAAGTAGAGTGAGGTCAAGGACAATTGGCCATGCCAAGTATTTAGAAGACACCTAATGAATAGGTTTTATGTAGAAATTGATTTCACTTTTCAAGAAAGAAACTGTTACTGAAGAGATAAATTAAGCCCAGTAGTATGCTGGTAAATGCTTAGCAGCTAGATCTCCAGAAACAAACAACACACACAGAAAAAACTACCACCACCATCTCACCTCCCAGAAACAGGGAGAAAACAAAGTCCAGATTGGTAACACTGGCCAGTTTCTGTGGTGTAAATACTGCTACTGTGGCAAATTTCAACCTACAAACTATTTAACCACTGACTTGTAAAATTCCTGAAAATGTTACAATCTTCTCTTGTCAGCCAGAACAGATAGTTATAGTATATCTTTCTTGCCACATGGAGGAGTGCGGCTTGGACTTCCTACAAATGTCTATAATAAAAAACAAACCTATGTTTTTATTGATTTTAATTTTCAAATATTTCTTAACATCATACTTACTTTACAGAGTTATTTAATATCTGAAAACAGTCCCTATACATAAATTCATAATAGTCAATGTTTAGATAACTGTTCTTGGCTGAAAACACAAACTCAGATTTGATCAAGAGGCATCCATAGATCAGCAGCAAGGCCAAGAGACAAACCTAGATTTGTATGTGCTATCCTCTCAGAGAGCTTCTGTTGCTATTTTAGAAACAGAAGATTTTAGTGTTTCTAAACCAGCAAAAGTTCTATTTAAGCAAGTAAGAGTCCCTATTGATTTAAATCACAGAACAGGTGTTCTGAAGAGATTTCACAAGCCTTTACAGTGTGCATTTATAGTGGCATCATTTATGCCACTCAGGTTCGCATGTCAATTTTACACTGAAATCAACCACAGGTGTGGGTCTGTTTCATATGCTGGCAACTCTCCTCACAGCTGAGGTAACTCATGTCCATCAAAAATTGGGGTCAAACCATGGCAACTCTATTTTCACACTTTAATGCAAGTGATTCATATGCTAGTTCCAAGGAAACTAATAAAGGAAGACAACCAGCCCAAAAGAAAGTGTCAAGTGTGGTAAACAACTAAAACATAATGAATGAGTCTTCATTATTTTCAATACCTATTTGAAGAGTATCTTATAATCATAAATACAAACTATGCTGTAAAAAATAATCCCAAGAAAAGATAATTGCACCAGATAGGAGTACAATACTTTAGAATTTGCAAGGACCTAATATTTGAATATTATTTATATACATATTTTCTTATATTGATTTTCACAATAATCCTGTAAAATGGATAGGGCAGAAGTGACATCTGCAAAGTATACTATATATTCTTAAGTACGATATAAAAATATTATAGTTGCAATTATGTGAGGGATACACACGGAAATGTTTCGGAAAAAACATTCTGAAAGTGATGGATTTCGAGTCATTTATAAGGATGGAAGGAGAATGGATTACAATTCAAATTCAAAATTATTTTTATTTTATGCAGAAAATCAATTATGAAGTGTCTACTCATTAAAAAGAAAGAAAGGATGAAAAGAAGAAAGTAAAGAAGGAAGAAATTGAGGTTCCAAGATGGCTGAATAGGAACTGCTCCAGTCTGCAGCTCCCAGCGTGAGCAATGCAGAAGACGGGTGACTTCTGCCATTTCCAACTGAGGTACCGGGTTCATCTCACTGGGGTTTGTCAGACAGTAGGTGCAGCCCACGGAGCAGGGCAGGGTATTGCCTCACCTGGGACGTGCGAGGGGTCAGGGAATTCCCTTTCCTAGCAAAGGGAAGGCTTGACAGACAGTACCTGGAAAATTGGGACACTCCCACCCTAACACTGCACTTTTCCAAAGGCCTTAGCAAATGGCACACTAAGAGATTATATCCCATGCCTGGCTCGGAGGGTCCCACGCCCACGGAGCCTCACTCACTGCTAGCACAGAAGTCTGAGATGGAACTGCAAGGCAGCAGCGAGGCTGGAGGAGGGGCATCTGCCATTGCTGAGGCCTGAGTAGGTAAACAAAGTGGCTGGGAAGCTCGAACTCGGTGGAGCCCACTGCAGCTCAAGGAGGCCTGCCTGCATCTGTAGACTCCACCTCTGGGGGCAGAGCATAGCTGAACAAAAGACAGCAGAAACTTCTGCAGACTAAAACATCCCGGTCTGACAGCTTTGAAGAGAGTAGTGGTTCTCCCAGCACGGAGTTTGAGATCTGAGAACAGACAGACTGCCCCCTCAAGTGGGTCCCTGACCTCCCAGTAGCCTAACTGGGAAACACCTCCAAGTAGGGGCCGACTGACACCTCATACAGCCGGGTGCCCCTCTGAGATGAAGCTTACAGAGGAAGGATCAGGCAGCAACATCTGCTGTTCTGCAATACTTGCTGTTCTGCAGTCTCCGCTGGTGATACCCAGGCAAACAGGGTCTGGAGTGGACCTCCAGCAAACTCCAACAGACCTGCAGCTGAGGGTCCTGACTGTTAGAAGGAAAACTAACAAACAGAAAAGACATCCACACCAAAACCCCATCCATAGGTCACCATCATCAAAGACCAAAGGTAGATAAAACCACAAAGATGGGGAGAAATCAGAGCAGAAAACCTGAAAATTCTAAAAATCAGAGCATCTCTCAGCCTCCAAAGGAAGGCAGCTCCTCGCCAGCAATGGAACAAAGCTGGATGGAGAACGACTTTGACAAGGTGAGAGAAGAGGCTTCAGATGATAGCTAATAACAAACTTCTCCGAGCTAAAGGAGGATGTTCAAACCCATCACAAAGAAGCTAAAAACCTTGAAAAAAAATTAGAGAAATGGCTAACTAGAATAAACAGTGTACAGAAGTCCTTAAATAACCTGATGGAGCTGAAAACCATGGCACAAGAACTACATGATGCATGCACAAGCTTCAGTAGCCAATTTGATCAAGTAGAAGAAATGGTATCATTGATTGAAGATCAAATGAATTAAATGAAATGAGAAGAGAAGTTTAGAGAAAAAAGAGTAAAAAGAAATCAACAAAGCCTCCAAGAAATTTGGGAGTATGAGAAAAGACCAAATCTACATCTGACTTGTGAACCTGAAAGTGATGGGGAGAATGGAACCAAGTTGGAAAACACTCTGCAGGATATTATCCAGGAGAACTTCCCCAACATAGCAAGGCAGGCCAACATTCAAATTCAGGAAATACAAAGAATGCCACAAAGACACTCGTCGAGAAGAGCAACCCCAAGACACATAATTGTCAGGTTCACCAAAGTTGAAATGAAGGAAAAAATGTTAAGGGCAGCCAGAGAAAAAGGTCAGGCTACCCACAAAGGGAAGCCCATCAGACTAACAGCTGATCTCTTGGCAGAAACTCTACAAGCCAGAAGAGAGTGGGGGCCAATATTCAACATTCTTAAAGAATTTTCAACCCAGAATTTCATATCCAGCCAAACTAACCTTCATAAGTGAAGGAGAACTAAAATCCTTTACAGACCAGCAAATGCTGAGAGATTTTGTCACCACCAGGCCTGCCCTAAAAGAGCTCCTGAGGGAAGCACTAAACATGGAAAGGAACAACCAGTACTAGCCACTGCAAAAACATGCCAAATAAGACCATCCATACTAGGAAGAAATTGCATCAACTAATGAGCAAAATAACCAGCTAACTTCATAATGTCAGGATCAAATTCACACATAACAATATTAACCTTAAACGTAAATGGGCTAAATGATCCAATTAAAAGACACAGACTGGCTAATTGAATAAAGAGCCAAGATTCATCACTGTGCTGTACTCAGGAGACCCATCACACATGCAGAGACACACATAGGCTCAAAATAAAGGGATGCAGGAAGATCTACCAAGCAAATGGAAAACAAAAAAAAAGCAGGGGTTGCAATCCTAGTCTCTCATAAAACAGACTTTAAACCAACAAAGATCAAAAGAGACAAAGAAGACCATTACACAATGGTAAAGGGATCAATTCAACAAGAAGAGCTAACTATCCTAAATATATATGCACCCCATACAGGAGCACCCAGATTCATAAAGCAAGTCCTTAGAGACCTACAAAGAGACTTAGACGCCCACACAATAATAATGGGAGACTTTAACACCCCACTGTCAACATTAGACAGATCAACGAGACAGAAAGTTAACAAGGATATCCAGGAATTGAACTCAGCTCTGCACCAAGCAGACCTAATAGACATCTACAGAACTCTCCACCCCAAATCAACAGAATACACATTCTTCTCAGCACCACATCACACTTATTCCAAAATTGACCACATAGTTGGAAGTAAAGCACTCCTCAGCAAATGCAAAAGAACAGAAGTTATAACAAACTGTCTGTCAGACCACAGTGCAACCAAACTAGAATTCAGGATTAAGACACTCACTCAAAACCACTCAACTACATGGAAACTGAACAACCTGCTCCTGAATGACTACTGGGTACATAACGAAATGAAGGCAGAAATAAAGATGTTCTTTGAAACCAATAAGAACAAAGACACAACGTACCAGAATCTCTGGGACACATTTAAAGCGGTGTGTAGAAGGAAATTTATAGCACTAAATGCCCACAAAAGAAAGCAGGAAAGATTTAAAATTGACACATTAACGTCACAATTAAAAGAAACAGAGAAGCAAGAGCAAATACATTCAAAAGCTAGCAGAAGACAAGAAATAACTAAGATCAGAGCAGAACTGAAGGAGATAGAGACACAAAAACCCTTCAAAAAATCAGTGAATCCAGGAGCTGGTTTTCTGAAAAGATCAACAAAATTGATAGACTGCTAGCAAGACTAATAAAGAAGAAAAGAGAGAAGTATCAAATAGATGCAATAAAAAATGATAAAGGGGATATCACCACCAATCCCACAGAAATAAAAACTACCATCAGAGAATACTATAAACATCTCTACGTAAATAAACCAGAAAATCTAGAAGAAGTGGATAAATTCCTGGACACTTACACCCCCCCAAGACTAAACCAGGAAGAAGTTGAATCCCTGAATAGACCAATAACAGGCTCTGAAATTGAAGCAATAATTAATAGCCTACCAAACAAAACAAGTTCAGGACCAGACAGATTCACAGCCAAATTCTACCAGAGGTAAAAAGAGGAGCTGGTACCATTTCTTCTGAAACTATTCCAATCAACAGAAAAAGAGGAAATCCTCCCTAACTCATTTTATGAGGCCAACATCATCCTGATACCAAAGCCTGGCAGAGACACAACAAAAAAAGAGAATTTTAGACCAATATCCCTGATGAACATCGATGCAAAAATCCTCAATAAACCACTGGCAAACTGAATCCAGCAGCACATCAAAAAGCTTATCCACCACGATCAAGTTTGCTTCATTCCTGGGATGCAAGGCTGGTTCAACATATCAATAAATGTAATCCATCATATAAACAGAACCAAAGACAAAAACTACATGATTTTCTCAATAGATGCAGAAAAGGTCTTCTACAAAATTCAACAGCCCTTCATGCTAAAAACTCTCAATAAATTAGGTATTGATGAGATGTATCTCAAAATAATAAGAGCTATTTATGACAAACCCACAGCCAATATTATAATGAATGGGCAAAAACTGGAAGCATTCCCTTTGAAAACTGGCACAAGACACGGATGCCCTCTCTCACCACTCCTATTCAACATAGTGTTGGAAGTTCTGGCCAGGGCAATCAGGCAGGAGAAGGAAATAAAGGGTATTCAATTGGGAAAGGAGGAAGTCAAATTGTCCCTGTTTGCAGATGACATGATTGTATATCTAGAAAACCCCATTGTGTCAGCCCAAAATCTCCTTAAGGTGATAGGCAACTTCGGCAAAGTCTCAGGATACAAAATCAATGTGCAAAAATCAGAAGCATTCCTATTCACCAATAACAGACAAATAGAGAGCCAAATCATGAGTGAACTCCCATTCACAATTGCTTCAAAGAGAATAAAATACCTAGGAATCCAACTTACAAGGGATGTGAAGGACTTCTTCAAGGAAAACTACAGACCACTGCTCAACGAAATACAAGAGGATACAAACAAAGGAAAGAATATTCCATGCTCATGGGTAGGAAGAATCAATATCATTAAAATGGCCATAGTTCCCAAGGTAATTTATAGATTCAATGCCATCCCCATCAAGCTACAGTGACTTTCTTCACAAAATTGGAAAAAACTACTTTAAAGTTCATATGGAAACAAAAAAAAGCCCACATTGCCAAGACAATCCTAAGCCAAAAGAACAAAGCTGGAGGCATCACGACCTGACTTCAAACTGTACTACAAGGCTACAGTAACCAAAACAGCATGGTACTGGTACCAAAACAGAGATATAGACCACTGGAACAGAATAGGGCCCTCAGCAATAATACCACACATCTACAACCATCTGATCCTTGACAAAGGTGACAAAACCAAGAAATGGAGAAAAGATTCCCTATTTAATAAATGGTGCTGGGAAAACTGGCTAGCCATATATAGAAAGCTGAAACTGGATCTCTTCCTTACACCTTATATAAAAACTAATTCAAGATGGATTAAACACTTAAATGTTAGACCTAAAACCACAAAAACCCTAGAAGAAAACCTAGGAAATACCATTCAGGACATAGGCATGGGCAAGGACTTCATGTCTAAAACACCAAAAGCAATGGCAACAAGCGCCAAAATTGACAAATAGGACCTAATTAAACTAAAGAACTTCTGCACAGTAAAAGAAACTACCATCAGAGTGAACAGGCAACCTACAGAATGGGAGAAAATTTTTACAATCTACCCATCTGACAAATGGCTAATATCCAGAATCTACAAAGAATTCAAACAAATTTACAAGAAAAAAAACAAACAACCCTATCAAAAAGTGGGCGAAGGATATGAACAGACACTTCTCAAAAGAAGACATTTATGCAACCAACAGAAAATGAAAAAATGCTCATCATCACTGGCCATCAGAGAAATGCAAGTCAAAACCACAATGAGATACCATCTCACACCAGTTAGAATGGCAATCATTAAAAGTCAGGAAACAACAGGTGCTGGAGAGGATGTGGAGAAATAGGAATGCCTTTACACTGTTGGTGGGACTCTAAACTAGTTCAACCATTGTGGAAGACAGTGTGGTGATTCCTCAGGGATCTAGAACTAGAAATACCATTTGACCCAGCCATCCCATTACTGGGCATATAGCCAAAGGATTATAAATAATGCTGCTATAAAGACACATGCACATGTATGTTTATGGCAGCACTATTCACAACAGCAAAGATTTGGAACCAACCCAAATGTCCATCTATGATAGACTGAAGAAAATGTGGCACATATACACCATGGAATACTATGCAGCCATAAAAAATGATGAGTTCATGTCCTTTGTACGGACATGGATGAAGCTAGAAACCATCATTCTGAGCAAACTACCATGAGGACAGAAAACCAAACACTGCATGTTCTCACTCATAGGTGGGAATTGAACAATAAGAACACATGGACACAGGGTAGGGAACATCACACACCAGGACCTGTTGTGGGGTGGGGGGAGGGGGGAAGGATACCCTTAGGAGATAAACCTAAAGCAAATGACAAGTTAAGGGATGCAGCACACCAACATGGCACATGTATACATATGTAACAAACCTGAATGCTGTGTACATGTACCCTAGAACTGAAAGCATAATAATTAAAAACAAAAAAGAAGGAAGAAATTGAAGAAGAAAGAAGGGAGAGAGAAGAAAATTACACATAAAAAATTAAAAAATGTTTATACACAAGGAGAAGGATGTAGCCAACATTTTTATTATTGCTCTATTTCCCTTGAAATATCTACTCCCAGGCCTTTTGTGGTGGCTCACACCTGTAATCCCACAACTTTGGGAGGCTGAGGTGGGCAGATCACCTGAGGTCAGGAGTTAGAGGCCAGCCTGGCCAACATAGTATAATTCCATCTCTATTAAAATACAAAAATAAGCCAGGCATGGTGGTGTGTGCCTGTAATCTCAGCTGCTTGGGAGGCTGAGGCAGGAGAATCGCTTGAACCCTTGAGGCGGAAGTTGCAGTTAGCTGAGATTGTGCCATTGTACTCCAGCCTGGGCAACAAGAGTAAAATTCCATCTGGAAAAAAAGGAAATATCTACTCCTAAATCTCATTACTAGTAGAAGTATTTTGTAAGCCTTATTTGGAAAGGAAGATAAAAGATGCTGGTCTACAAACAAATATATATTGAGCCCCAGACTGGGTACTGCTTTAGGCCTGAACATGGTTTTTTCTCACTTGTGGACATGGTATTCCACCTAGTGTTTGCCAGAACAAGCTGCTAAGTGAATTAGGAAAGACAGTGAATATCAGTTGCAATATTTAACAGGTGAGATTCATTTAGGACAGTTCAAGCCTGAGGTTTTTTAGAGAATAAAGAGCCTGAGTTTCAGCATGAAAAACAGAGGACAGCTTTTCAAACAATGTGTAAATTAGTCTACCCCCTCACCAGAAAAGTAGGCAACATATTTTTTCATTTCAAGATCATATATGTTTGCATACAATTCAGAGACATTTCCACAAGCTTCCACATAGTAAATAAAACTCGAATTTTTTAAGATTTGAATTTTATTTTGTTCTTTTTCTGAACCTTCCAATCTAAATATAGAGTAAGCAATTCCTAGAATTTGCTGAACAAAAAATTGAAATTAATTGGCACACAAAATTTAGCTGATTTCATTACATCATATGGCTTGATTTTTTAATTTATGCTATCTAGACATGGGAGTAAATTTCTCAGGCTATCTGTGATTAACTAAATTTCCATTTGATTCATGACCTGTCAAGTGTAGATATTTAAGTCAGCTAACTAGTGGATACATATTACCAAGTTAGTTTTCCTTTCTTAAAAGCTTGGTTGAAATTTTAGCATTTTAATACAGAATAAGGCTTACAGGAGCTGTGGTCACAAAAAGTAATCAGAATATTCTAGATGAATTATAGATTTTGAGATGTTTTGTTTGGAAAGTTCACAAGCCACACATTCCATCTCTCTCTATCAGGGCTTGAAATAATTTATTGAGCAGCGTTCTTTGTACAATTGAATCACTCACTCCTCAGAAGCTTTCTTTGAAATCCACTCATATAATAACTGTCAGAAATTATCTTCCATAACATTTGAAAAATTTAGTACAGATGCATGAATTTTTCGCAAGTTACAGAGAGGACAGGAAGTTTTACATAAAACATTTTAATTAGCACTATACACAATTAACAGTAATAAAATACAAGTTCAATATATTTTCTATAGTGCTATGGACTTTGATACTCTGATAGCTTTCATTTGTCTTTTTTTTCTGTACCATGTATCTTTATCAACTATTCTATATTTACTCACATCTCAAAATTTTTTCAAGGATCAGAGCAAATTTCAAGGGATGAACTGGCTGCTCAATAGCTACTAATAAAAGACTAACTGGTCACAATTGAACCCTGTCACTTACTTCACAGTTTCTATTAATTTTAAATATTTTAATAAATATAAATTTTTTAAAAAAATTTTAAATGTTTTAATAAATATTAAACATACATATTTCTCTTTATGAAATAATAACTGGGCACAAACCTAATCCCAATTTCTGACAATTTCAAATGTCTTTAAAATTTTCTGAAGAAATATGCAGTTCCAACTGGAAATAAGTAACAAGATTTTTCCAGAAAAAATAAAACTTTATGTATACACTTTATGAAATAGTATGCATATGAATGAGTTTTCAAAGTATTCACTCCTTTCTCTGGAAGATACAGAAAAAAGTCAAACCCATACTGATAGGTGAAGTCGGCTGGGCTTCTGGGTCGGGTGGGGACTTGGGGAACTTTTCTGTCTAGCTAAAGGATTGTAAACGCACCAATCAGCGCTCTGTGTCTAGCTAAAGGTTTGTAAACGCACCAATCAGCATGCTGTAAAAATGGACCAATCAGCACTCTGTAAAATGGACCAATCAGCTCTCTGCAAAATGGACAACTCAGCAGGATGTGGGTGGGCCAAATAACAGAATAAAAGCTGGCCACCCGAGCAAGCAGTGGCAGCCACTGGGGTCCCCTTCCACCTGTGGAAGCTTGTTCTTTTGCTCTTCGCAATAAATCTTGCTGCTGCTCACTCTTTGGGTCTGCACTACCTTTATGAGCTATGACACTCACAGCGAAGGTCTGCAGCTTTACTCCTGAAGCCAGCGAGACCAGGAGTCCACCAGGAAGAGCAAACAACTCGGGATTTGCCACCTTTAAGAGCTGTAACACTCACTGCAAAGGTCTGCGGCTTCACTCCTGAAGTCAGCAAGACCATGAACCCACCAGAAGGAATAAACTCTGGGCGCATCTGAACATCTGAAGGAACAAACTCCGGACACACCATCTTTAAGAACTGTAACACTCACTGTGAGGGTCCGCGGCTTCATTCTTGAAGTCAGCGAGACCAAGAACCCACTGGAAGGAACCAATTCCAGACACGATACTAAATATTTTTAATTTTCAGTTTTCAGGAATGTGCCAAGAAAATTAAAAATATTTCTTTTTGTTTTCATGAAATATATATGCATTCTTTACTGGCAGTACAACCTATGATTAATGGTACAATTGTAGAAGGATATGAAGTTTTGCACAATAACATAATGAGTAGTTTGATGTAGATGATTAATGAGAGATTTCTCCTGTCATGCTCTAAAGATAAATTTCATTAAAAGGAAATATTTGATGCATTATATAGTTGTCTCAATTTTCAAAAGTATGTGGCTATGTGTAAATCTGTCAGATATTTCAGTGTCTGGCATTTTGCTGTAATCAACCTCTTAGTTTCTGTTATCTCCTAGGTCTCAAAATGTCACATTGAATGGCAACAATGTCAAAATCGTCTCTGTAACACCTATATCACAAAGCACAAAAAAGTAAAGTTTCAGAACTAAAAGGCCAGTCTCTGCTTTCAACACATCACAGATGAATCCATGATTAGGAAATGAAGAATAAAGAGACTCCTGTAATTTGTCCAGTGTGTTTTCTTCATCAGTGTAACCCATTCCTTCCGGAGTCATACATCAGATGCATGAGGAAAAAATCCTTATTAAATTGTCAGTAATCAGTGTTACAGTCTGACTTTCAATATTTTATGGATAAAATTCCCTTTTATTCTTGCAGCTGGTGGTAAATGCCCCGTCAACCAAGGAGTCAAGGAAGAGAATGATGAATCCTGCTTACTAAAGCTGTTAGTCTGAATATGTTTTTCTCTAATTCTCCAAAAAAATCTAAAATTTAAGATAAGGATAGATAAGAAATTTCAGATATTAGTCTTTCATTCTGTCTGAGAGGTTTCAAGACTTGAATTAAAAGGATCTTATCTGCAAGCAAAATACCACATGTCAGAATATCAAATGGCTCAAACCTAATTTTCATCTTTTTATGAATGTGTGAAATATCTTAATGGGATTCCCACCAGTTAATTCAAGAAGACACTTCACCATACAGCTAAAGATTTAAATATTTTACTTTCATTATAGCATATACATAGGCCTGACAGGAAACTCTGTAAGCTTTGTAGTGTTCAGCAAACACTAGACATGCAAAACAAGTAATATTTTGCACAAGCTTGGGATTAGGTTTTAGCTAAAATGAACATGTGACTTCTGGTCTTTCCTCAAATATCATTTGGTTCATTTATAAGAAAGAGAATGGAATAATGTAAGTGGAAGACCTGTAATCCCCACAAAGTGGAAAATATATATTGTATACATACACATACATACAAACACATGCACACACATACAAATTAGCATTTGGAATTTTAGACTTTATTTTTATTTTTAATTTTGGAATGTTATTTATTGGTCATTCTCAGCAATCACAATTAAAAAGCATGTTTAAGTCATCTCATAAGCTGTTTCTACTCTATTTAATTTGTGCAATTTAGAAAAACATGCTCTCTCTCCCCCTGGGAAAATTGCTTGTCAGGAAGAATGCAGGCTGGGTTTCAGTCTCCAGCTGCTTTTTTGGGCAAGTTTCTTTGTGCAGTGCACGACTGAAAAACTGTATATGGCAACCTGGCCATCACTAAGGTGGAAGCAAGGAGTAGAGAAAGATCAAGAGAGAAAGGCTTTTGATATAAGAATTAGAGAATGAGAGAAAAAAGTAATTTTACTCAATCACGAAGGGCTTATCTAATTAAGCAGAGGCTGATTGAGTTCTAGACAAAGGAAAGAACAGTAATAAATAGATATTACACCAGTTAAAGTGCATTTACAGAATTGGAGTAGGCCTATCAGCCCACAGCCTCACAGGACATATAGTAATCACTTCTTCTTTGTGGTTACTTTAAACGTTGATGAAAGATTCTTGGGCAGTGTGATAGGAGGGCTTCATAAAATGCTATCTCAAGATGCTCTAGATCAAGCATTTAATTACCCTCTACTTGGATTTAGACATTCAATGGAATATTTAAAAATATGTAGCTTCTGGTATTTCTTGTCACTCCCTAAAAACTTTCAAATGTGTTTCCCATAGAAGGTATTTTCTGCCGATTATCAACAAATTCTTTCCCATAGTAACATTATTCTCTGTCTCCCAGGTGCATATTTTTTTTAACCCAAATTCCAGTCTAACATGTGCCCCTGGGCAGCTCAAGTGGCACTGGAGATCCGAGAATCAACATAAACACAGATATCACAAGGGACAAAAGGGCCTGTTAACACCCCACCACATGGAAGTAAACCCCAAAGCCAGTGCAAGTCTGTGTGTGTGTATATACCTATATATATACACACATATAAATATTTTTCTATAAGATTGCTTTCAAGGAAAGGAGTATGTCAAATATTACAGAAAACATTATAGAAATCTCATTGAAATGATAGTATAGTATATTTTGGAAATGTAAAACATTTTTTATTTCCCAAGAAAATTCTAAAATGTTTATTTGATTTATAAAATGGGGACTTCACTCACCAGTTTAAGTGATGAGAACATTCTCTTTATATGTCAAAAACCCAGTAATCCACAGGAAGTTCCAACTTTCTTGGAAAGCAATATAAATTACAGAGTTCTTCACAAAGTGCTGCCAGCATGGAGCTGCTTAGTTTCAACTCAGGCTAGAAAACAAATGAAGCACTTGCTGTTTTACTCGTCTTCCTTGTTACTCAAAAAATACACTTGTGAATTGCTCAGTATCTAACAAGGCTTAGGGAAAGAGATCTGTTAGCAGTGAATTACCTGTTACTGGTTTTTACCTATAGAAAGTAGAAAATATGCTTGTTTTCTTTATGCATGAGTACTAACATCTGTTTAATCACGGTGTGATATAACTCAACAATGTCATTCCTACTGTTTTCATTATCACCAATAAATAAACTCTGGTGAACTATATTAATCCAATCACCAGACATTTCTGTATAGATGAAGAATGTCATGATCATTGCACTCAGTGGTTCAATTATATCAGATAACTACAGAAGACTAAGTAAAATCAAAATAATATACTGACATACTCAAAATTATTATTTAATTAACATTTCAGAATTCCCAATCTAATTCTAATTTTCCTGACAACCTATAATCGACGTAAAATTAAGGCAAGAAGAGAAAAACCCACAAGCTTAGAAAGAACAGACACTCTAGTTATAATTTGGTGACTCCTTTCATTACATAAGGTAAAACAAACTGCAAGAAGATAAATTATTGTTCCGATAATTTTATTATCAAAATCATAAAAGCTTCCTGCATTTTAAATTTATCTTTGTCTTATTTCTTCTCTCATCCTATACCCTAAGCCTTTAGTAATGTGTAATACCCTGCGTAGTTTTGTTATTAGCTAAATGTAGTTGACGATTATTTCAGGAGCTCTGCACTTGAAGACTGAAAACTTCTGTTTTTCTCCCTTAGTAAATACTGGATCCACATTTTTAAAAACCTATTCCAATTATATATTCCAAATTAACACGCCAATTATCTTTTATAAAATAGCTTAATAAGTCTGAAATTAAATGTATTTGCCAGTTGTTGATTATAATTTTATATGCCAAATGGTTAGGTATAGACTCTAGGCTTAAGGGAGATAGTTATTATGACTTCATGAATTAATAAAGTGAATTAAAGCAATTATCCATGCTATTATGGCAAAAATAAAATTATAAGATATGAGATAATGTCTAGTACAAAGAGCAAAAGACTAAGAATTTAAAAACTTAGATCTACACATTACTAAACAATTGAGTGACTTTGGGCAAGCTATTCGAGTGCTCATAGGTCCCACATTCTTCAGGTAATTCCTAGATGTAAGAGTTAGGCTAAAATCTGTAATATGTCTTCAAATTCCAGATTTTACTGATTTATGTATTATATGACAAATATTTCCAAATCTGTTTCATTTAGGTAGATGATTTAGTTCATAGCTTAATACTTTATAAAAAACTATTTCACTATATGATGACTGAGTGGTGGTTATATAAAAGAAAAACGTTGGACCATATTAGATGTATAAGAGGCATCTACCTCTTTTAATTCATTCACCTACTAAAGCTAGACAGACAATATCCAATGATCAATATATCTATGGTTAGTATGATGGGCATACTTATACAAGCAGGAATTCACATTCATTCTCCTAACCTGAGCTGACTTGAAATTAAAGAATTACATTGTTATATGCTATTTAGCATAATTTAATAATTTAGAAATT
Source organism: Gorilla gorilla gorilla (assembly GCF_029281585.2). Taxonomy (NCBI): domain Eukaryota; kingdom Metazoa; phylum Chordata; class Mammalia; order Primates; family Hominidae; genus Gorilla; species Gorilla gorilla. The sequence continues at coordinate 65,550,432 of NC_073239.2, forward strand.
CATAATGTGAGTATATTTTGAACTCATGGAATCAGTATCCCAGTAAACTTAATTACTTGAAATATTTTTAGGAGTTCATAAAAAATAAAAAGTGAGGAGGAAAAACTCTTACAATAACGATCCATCGTTTTTCTTGGGATAACGGCAGCATCAAGCAAAGTCCAGAAACCATTGACTCAACAATATGTATTATTCATGATTTTTTTCAAGCATTCAATATTTTTATTAACTGCCTAATAACTTTAGTAGTTTATTGAGTTGCATGAACTTAACCTTTATGGAAATTATATTATAGAGGAAAAGAAGAAAACATTATCAGGCAATTATTTAGATAAAACTGATAGAAATGAAAGAAAACATAAAAGTATTTGATTTACAGTAGGGATTTGTCCTAGTTCATCTATGTTGTTATAGCTGAATACTTGAGACTGGCTAATTTATAAAGAATCTACATTTATTTCTCACACTTCTGAAGGCTTGGAGTTTGAGATCAAGGAACCAGCAGGTTTAGTGTCTGGTGACGGCCCGTCTCCACTTCTAAGATGGTGCCTTGTTGCTGCATCCTGGGGAGGACCAGAACTCTGTGCTCTCACACTGCAGAAGAGCAGGCCAAAACAGACCACACTCCCTCTTCAAGCCCTTTTATAATCATTAATCCATTAATGAGGGCAGTCTTGACCTAAACACCTCCTGAAAAGCTTCACCTCCCAACACTATTGCATTGGGGATTATATTTCCAACACATGAATTTTATGGGAAACATTCACATGATATCAGGATTTTAAAACAATGATGAGATAATGATATTGAGGTGAGATCTGAAGGATAAGCACAAGTTAACTAAGCCAATAGTTACAGGGCAGGGAAAAAGAGGCTTAGGAAACAGCCTTTTCAAACCTACTTCCTGAAGCTGCAGGAAATATGGTAAACTTGAACAAGGTAAGTACACCAATATTGCTGAAGAAATTAAAACGAGGTTGTGACCAGAACAAAATAAGGCTTGAGGAGTAACTTGGAGCCTTATAAGCCGTGTGAGCAGTTTTGTCTTTAATTTCAAGAACAATAGAAAACCTTTGAAAAATGCTTGAAAAGGAGTATATTTCTGGAGAAAGTGATGAATTTACCTTTGGAATATGTTGTGTCTAATCTACATTTAGACTTACAAGTAAAGATGTCAAATGGACAATTAGAAACTGTTCATTTAAATGTATTTTCTGTTCTCTTAAGACAAAACAGTTTTAGAAGTGGAAAAGGTAAACTTCCAGAAAGTAGAATATAAATAAATTCATGTTACGTGAAACAATAAAATACTGTATGGGTAAGAATTTAATACTCATATGTTTATTAAAATAATCCATAAATAAAGCAATCGGTGTTGATCATAATATGTAAACTTATATTATCTCCAGGTGATCCTAAAAGGTTTGCCCTGAGGCTGAACTTTTTTCTTAAGGACACATTACCTATGTCTTAACAAATATTACCATGCTTTAATCTAAACTAGAAATATTTCAGCCCTGTTTTATACTTAAGTATAAGTACTTTTTAAAGTGTAAGTACTTGATTTTTTATTTTCTTTTACATTTGAAAAATAATAAGAGCTATTCAACATAAGATGCATGGTATGCATAAAGAGTTAAATGACATTTTGACTTTCATCCTTTTTTTCCAATAAAATGAGAAACTCCAACATCAAAGGACTGGAGCAAATATAACTAAAATGATAATTAGCAAGTAAGTTAAAGAGAATTAATAATCCATGAGTAATTTGGGTCACGAATTCTTAGCGTCGTCTTTTTAGGAATTATCCTGCTTATAACAGGTCCAAGAGTTTGCATGTTTGGAGAGATAACAGGATAGAAATTCACAGAAAAATAAATCTAGCTGATATTACAAATACAGCACCGATTTTAAAAAGTGACTTTTTCTCCATCACAGATTTTCATGTAAAACCTCAAGAACTGAGGCTTCTCCAGGTATTTTACATAACAGTGACCATGTAACTATAGACTGCTAAGAGTTGCCCATAGTTTAATGGATCATAGTTGCTGGTTTCCTTTTGGAAGAATTTCCTTACCCACACGTGGCAAATGTGGTTACAGATGGTGTCAGACTAGGTTTCCAAATGGAATCAGAAGCCAACTGAAATATAAATAATACTTATAAAATGATATCGGGGTTCTTTTTTTTTTTTTTTTTTTTTGAGATGTAGTCTCGCTCTGTTGCCCAGGCTGGAGTGCAGTGGCACGATCTCCGCTCACTGCAAACTTCACCTCCTGGGTTCACGCTATTCTCCTGCCTCAGCCTCCTGAGTAGCTGGGACTACAGGCACCTGCCACCACGCCTGGCTAATCTTGTTTTTGTATTTTTAGTAGAGACGGGGTTTCACCATGTTAGCCAGGATGGTCTCAATCTCCTGACCTACTGATCCGCCCACCTCGGCCTCCCAAAGTGCTGGGATTACAAGCGTGAGCCACCACACCTGGCCTGTGGTTCTTTTCTTTATGGGTCTATCAAGGATTCCCTAAATAATTATACATTGAGCTTTGTCTTCCTTTGGTAAAGACAACGTCTATGTTCCAAAACACACATGAACACACTCAACAGTTTCTCGGTGTTCTGTAGATAAAAACTAAGAAAGGACATTCTGATGAGGGGAGAATACAGAACAGGCTTAAGAGAAGCATGGGCTGTCAAAGGCCCTTAGACTACTTTGCTATTAAGCTCATGAGAGAGAGAGAATCTGTGAACACAGTTTGCTGCTCAGGATCCCACAAGAATAAACAAGTCACCTTTGTTCCCCTTCTACTGCTGCACAGAATCCATCACTAACTTTAACTTCCTCACTTCCTCCCATTCCCAAAAAGGGTTAGAAATTTTATAAACATCTGGAGACATAGTACCCTTGGCATTGACATCAACATTTTCATTCTAGGTGATGGCAACACTAAAACTTCTTCAATGGAAATTTCATGAAACAGTGGCTTGGACAAGTAGAGTCACACAGCAGAAACAAAGCTGACAGTTTTCACACATAAGGAATCTTCAGGGACTCCCCAAAATAAATGAGGATATTTTTATGTTTGGAGGGCAGAGGTACTGAGGCTCTTCCTATATGAAGGTAGAGGTCATTCATCCAGTAAACATTTGGGTTACAAGTAATTACTCTCAGAAAAATATTAAATACCCATAACATCTCAGGCTTTACCAGCCCTCTCAGATAAATGTGGCCACTATCACAAAATACCAACCCCAGTATGTTAGCTACATTCAGTCCTTTCCAGGATATTTTTGTTTTGCTTTGTTTTCCCATATTACTCATTATGAGCCACACAGGGAGGATTCTTTCTCTTTCTGTTGTCTTGGGTTGGGTTAGCCAGGGTTCTCCAGAGAAACAGAACCATTAGGATGGAGATATAGCTATCTATCTTTATCTATCTATCTATCGTCTATCAATCATCTATCTATCTATCTATCTATCTATCTATCTATCTATCTATCTATCTATCTATCTAGAATTGGCTCACATGATTGTGGAGACTGAGAAGTGCCGGGGTCTCCTGTTTGTAAGGCAGAGACTCAGGAAAACCAGTGGTGTAGTTCCAGTTCATGGCTGAAGGCCTACACACTAGGAAGACTGATGATGTGAGTTCTAGTCTAAGAGAACCAGAACTAGATGTGAGAACCAGAAGGCCAATGGTATAATTCCAGCCTAAAGGCAGGAGAGGACTGATGTCCCAGCTTAAGCAATCAGAGAGAGAGAGAGGAAGAATTATCTGTTTCTCCACCTTCTCATTCTGTTCAGGCCTTCAACAGATTAGATAATGTTTACTCACACTGGGGAGATGGATCTGCTTTACCTATCTACCAATTCAAATGCAGCTGGGCACACCTGGAGCCAGTCAGGTTGACACCTAAGATAAACCATCACATGGCTATTTTCCGTTTAACACTTCTTCCCATTTTTCTGTCCCAATTGTGCATTGGGAGAGTGACAATGCAAATTGTATTCTCTCGGCACTTTTGCCAATTGGCTTCCTGATGGACTTAGCAAACAGAGAGTCATCTGTAGGAGATTTGAATGCAATAGGAAAGAGGACCCTGGGCAGTTCTTCTCTGCTCCAGCCCTGAATTTTTTACAGTAGCTGCCATCCTTCAGGACAACAGCTCCCACCAGGCAGCCTGTCCTTCATGACTCACTTTCTGGGCACTGGAAATCCTATTTCCTCCACTTGTTCTCTCAATTCTAGGAATATTAATATTTTAACATCCTTGTTTGCTCTTGCCCATGCTTCCGTAAGTAGTTCCTTCCATAAAGTCTCCTCACTTGAACCTTCTGAAGTTAATCCCATTTGTTCCAAAAACAAGGATGTTGTCAAACCAATTTTTTTCCCTCACAATCATTGATGACTAAGGTGCCACCATACAGTTTCCCCACCTCTGCTTCTCACTGGTGCTACACAAAACTTAGAACTCTATTCAGGCTCTTGCGTTTTGGCCACTACAGCAGCTGCCATTACCTAAGATGGCAGCTGGGGTGAATGTTGCAGAAACAGGAACATACCTGCTATCCCTGATTCTGGAGATTTTTAATAGTTGGCTGTTCTTTTGAAGGGACTCTGGGCCTTTTCTGTTGGTGGTATGCTTAATTGAAAAACAGAAAGGAATGAGCTGGGGGAAGAAATTATTTCAATAGTGTTGCTTGGGTAGAGAAGTATTACAGCTTTTCTATTCCTACTGATGTTACATTATTCCTGATGTTGGGCCATCAAGAAGAGTTTGGCAGTAAGTTAAATATAAAATAGTTGTTTTAAAAAATACAATTAATTCTGGAGGAGGAAAATATAATACTATGACTTTTAGTAATCCCCTTAAGGAGAGAAGGCAAAAAGCAATGTCTCTCTTTTTACACAAAATTTTGAACAAACAAGCATGCTGTACAAGGGACAAAAAATTGGTTGCAAGATGTAGCCTACTCAGATGATAATGTGCTTTATTAAGATACTGTTCTCTAAAAGGTACTAAAAAAATCAGTTTTATGAAAATAAGCAGTAGAGGCTGGGTGCGGTGGCCCATGCCCGTAATCCTAGCACTTTGGGAGGCGAGGCGGGCAGTTTGCCAGAGCTCAGGAGTTCCAGACCAGCCTGGGCAACACGGTGAAACCTCGTCTCTACTAAAAATACAAAAAATTAGCCGAGCATGGCGGCATGTGCACCTGTAGTCCCAGCTACGCAGGAGGCTGAGGCAGGAAAATTGCTTGAACCCAGGAGGCAGAGGTTACAGTCAGCCGAGATTGTGCCACTGCACTCCAGCCTGGGTGACAGAGTGAGACTCCATCTCCAAAAATAAAAAACTTAACTGAAAGGGCTATCTGTGCATATATTTATTTATCCATAGCAAGTCTTGAGGAGTTTATTTGAGGCGTGAAAAAAAATTTAAGATGGGTAGGTGGTGTTGAGAGTGATTAAACGAACACTATATGATAAAAACTCTACATACTTAGACAAGAAAAAAACAAGTAATGCCAATTCTGAGGTGTCAAAGTGAATAAAACCTTTTTGAAAAGCCTTCCCAAGCCCCACAAGACCAACTTAAATATCCCTCGTATGTGTTATCATTACACCCATGGCAGTACGTGACACTTCCACTCATTACCTGATCACTTGCAAACTTTCTCCACCATTACAGCATTCTATGCCAAGCACCTATCACATGATCTAAGGAACATGAAGAATAAATTAATTTTTTTTTTACATAATGAAGAGATGATACCAGTATGATTTTTTTTTTCAATCTTTTCTTGCTAGGGAATTGAAGAAACTGCGTAGCTAACAAAAATGCCTCAATTCTGGACTCAGTAATTTCTTCCTCAACAGTGTTTACATGTTAACTATTGCTTACAGGATAAAGGCTAAAGCCTTGACATACAAGATCCTTCCCAATTGGATGCCACCTCATCTATACTTTGTAGCATACATGCAATACTTCAGCCATACTTAATTTTAATAGGGTTTCTTTATACTTCCTTGCATTGCAAAATATAATTCCTCTATATAAGATTTCCTACCCCTTCATTTTTATCAAATTTCTACTGACCTGTCTAGGTCCTGCTCTAATATTCTTTTCAGTTAATTTCACACCCAAGAAAGATATAGCTTATTTCCCCTTAGAGCTTTGTGTTTAAATTGGCAAGATGGCTCTCAGAGAAGCTGGGCCTAGCCAACTCTCTAAAAGGAAATCTGTTTTGTAGTCACTGTTCCTCAAACTTCTGCTATTCCCAAGGTGCTGATTAGCTAGATATCTCATTTCTATTCCTTGGGATGCCGCCATTTCATTCTGACTGTATTTAGAGTACACATTACCCCCACAGTATAAGGAAGGGAAGGGGAGGGAAGGGGAGTGGGGAGAGCAGAAGCAGGAGAGGAGAGGAGAAGGGAAAGAGAAAGCGATCACCTATTATTCTCATCTCTATTTGTAGATACACCCAAACCTTTAAGTGTTTTACTTTCCAAAATTATCTTATTAATTTTTCACATAAGCTAGTAGTGATGAAAGGCACTACTTAGAAATCTGGAGATAGCCAAAATAAACCATCCAGTGCACAGTTTTTCATTCTGAGAATGATTTATTTAGCTCAAACTAGATCTGGACAATGGGAAGATTTTTTACACTGTCTATGAGCACAGGAAAATTGCTCATGGCTTCAGCCAATGAACTTCTTAAAAAATAAAACATACATTGTAGAGAACAAATTAAAGCTCACTCTGTTTTCTATAAAAAGTATATTTATTTCTCTTTATTAGGTCATATAAGATGCTAACATGTAATAATGGCATTATTTGTTATGTGATATCTAATCGTAATCTTTGCCAAAATGTTTTCCACTTCATTATGGGGGGCTTTTCACATTTTTCAGGAATCTATGTACTCACTAGAATATTATTAGAAACACATTTTTTCTGACACATTCATGCATGAGGTTACCAAGAATAGAGAACAAGAGTGGATAAAAATTTGCAATAAGACTGGTCATTGAATCCACCGAACTGAAAGTTGAGCAAAAAATTAATAAAAGAAAAAAGACTAATCTGAAACAAGTTCAAACATGGAAAATATTTTCCTAATTTATAACTAAAAAAGCTTCTTCCTTCACTAATCTTTTTTTTCAGTGCGGTCCATTATGTCTTAAACCGTATAGAAATTAGTACTGATTGACTTACTAAGTCTGTCAAAAGAACCTGTTTGCGTTTACTATCAAAGTTACATCCAAAGACCACATAATCTGATACTTCTCTATTCCATATTGGAGCCATGTGAAAGATACTGAAAGAGCATCTTCCTTCCCAGAGGGTCATGCTTTTTATTGGATAAAATTATCTACAGATTTCCTTTGTAAAATGTCATCAGATCTCAAGTATTATGTAAATAATATGTTCTCAAATATTATATAAACACATAAGGGGATTCTAAATTATATGCCACTTCAGGAATACAAACATGGATAACTTAAAGGAGGTAAAAATTCCTTACCAAATTATTCACTGAGTGGTATACTTAAAGAAACTCAAATATTTGAGGAGGATGATGGGGCTAATTTTATGGATATTTCATATTTATACAGAGTCATTTAGAACATATTTTTCAAAATACTGAAATCACCTCATTAACTTATGCAACTTCTTTTTCAGGTGTTACTGAAAGAGATGATGGAGAGAGAGTGAGAGAGAGAGAGATGATAGATAGGTGATAGATAGATGATAAAGTAGAGAGCTAAAGAGGGTCACAGAGTAGTCAGCTGATTTACACAGCTGCTGAAAGGGGCGAGTCCACAAACTGGAAAACATCATTGATCCATAGAATCTATGGCTTGGTAAAGTACCTAAAATTCTCTCCTATATTTTCAGCATCTCCCTAGGGCTCATACTGCTTTATAAGCAGTAAAAATAACCAAATATAACATATTTATATCTGTATATTTCTAATTTAAAGTGACATCTTTTTTTAGAAACTCTATAAAAAAGTAATAGTCACATCAGTCACTCTCGTATATGTCTATTTTGTTCCCTTGTTAAGAGCAACTTTATCATTACTTGTTTGGAAAGCAGATTTTCCTTTAAAGGAAAATCTTAGTATTTTCTCCTCTATATTTCTTTGTTTTAAACCAAGGAAGTTGGATTAAGTAATCTTTAAGGTATCTTTTGTCTCTAAGATTCTCTGAATCCTACCCTCACTTGGATCAGGGAGGGTAAGGAAGTGAGGAAATTGATCTGAGATGAGTAAAGAAGGAAATAGCTATTGATCTGGGCCTTGAATCATGGGCAGATTTTTTACAGCTGAAGTTAAAAATCACTCCCATTATAGGTGCAAAGGACAGCAGATGCAAATGGCATGGAAGTGGAATAGTAAGTAGACTTATAAAGAAGAATCATCCCAGTTAGGGTGGAGCCTTGGAAGGTCTCTCAATCTCTCAATCTCTCTCTCTCTCTCTCTGTCTGTGTGTGTGTGTGTGTGTGTGTGTGTGTGTGTGTGTGTGATCTATCTCTGTTTCAACAAGCACTCTAAATGAGTCTGGTATAGATGATCTACAAATGACACAGAGTGATAATGAGAAGGATACAGAGGTGGTAGGAAGCTGAATAGGTTAATAAACAATTCAACACATTAGAGGTGCTCAGTAACTCACGACAGCATTAAGCTCAACTCCTCTGAGAATCTCCTTTTTCCCCCTATTTCTTTTTCATGATTTAAGCATTGGCTTATTATTTTAGCCTTGTTATTCTAAGTGATTTATTATTCTTGGTGAATAGAGAATTATTCTAATGGTGCTTATTATTCTATTCATTACAACTTCAGGCTGATTAGGAGTGAATAGCTGCTAAGGAGCCTTTCCAATAGCAAAATTAGATTTCTATAATTTTATGGTGCTTATTTTTCAGTATCAGTAATTGTTCTGGAATTTTCCATCACTTAACAATCCCTTTCTCTGCTTCAGACTATGGAGATATAGTCCAGTGATTACAAAATAAAGACATCTCTTTATGGAGTAAAAAGAATCTTATTTTCAAATGACTCTATATTTAACATGATGTTTCACTTTCTAAAAGTATCTCACAACCCTGTTTCATTTATAATAAATAGAGTATGGCAAAGATGATGCAATGATACTCCCATGGTTACTTTATGATGTGGCTATACAAGTCTTTGCCTTGCTAGGATGAACTAGAGAGATTCCATATTTTAGCTCATACTCACAGGATTCCAGACACTTTATGTCTTCCCTTCTTGCTTCCCTGCCTGCCCTATGGACTTCAGACTTGCTTAGCCAGTCCTTTAATACACTGCAATTTGTACATAATGTATGCATATACATACATGTGCACATGTGTGAGAGAAAGAGTGTGAACTACTGCTTCTCTGGCAGAGCCTTATTTCCATCTTCATCCCCAATGTTATTATTATTCTTTTACAGTATTTGCATTCTGTTCTATAACAATAACTGTCTTCCTAGTTTCTCCATACATTAACTCAAAGATTGAAAGCACTGCTCTTATGTGTTATCTTTTTGTGAAATTCAGTACTGGGATTGAACATATGAGATAGAAGATATTATTTTATGTTGTTAGAGTAACACACTGCAATGCCATTAGAATGGAGCAGCTCTAACATCCTGAGTTTCTATGTAAGCAAAGCAAAACTCAACTCACTGCGAGTGGTCATAGCCTAGGAAAATAAAACTCAAGCTTAAGTAATCAGAAACTGCCAAGTAAATTCTAACTAGAGATTTTACCAATTAAAATCCATGAATCAACCTCTTATCTCACTAGGGACCTTCCACTTTAACCAATCAAATATATTTTTGTCTTGCTTCCTCACACACTTAAGAGTTTTTCCCTTGTACCCTTTTGGTGGAGCTCAAACCACTTGTGATTTGGAGCTGCCTGATTCAGGAATCATTGTCTGTTCAATTACACTCTAAAATTTTAATGTGCCTAAGTTTATTTTTTAACAGTGGTCATTAAATATTTGCTGTTCAAAGGTACCATTATTAAAAAAGGGAACAGATAGGAAGGGCAACATATGGGAATTGCTATTTAAATTATCCTTTTAATTTATCTATTATTATCAAGGAAAAGTGTTCCATGTCACTGATCACATTCACAACTGATTTTCTGATTTTCAGATCTCAAGCTTGTTCATTTATTTTAATCATACTACAAAAAAAGTACTTGCTATATTCCACCCCTCATTGTATTCAGCCTTCTTACTAATAACAAACAGGTTTTTTTATTTAATCACACTATTCATTTTCTTTCTTAGGACATTCTCATGGGGTCTTCATTACATAATTTGGACTAATTTTATTGTAGTCTGTTGCATGCCTGTCATCAATTTCATCTCATTGCCGATCTGAATTATTCTTTTTTTAAAAAAAATTTACTTTAAGTTGTGGGATACACGTGCAGAATGCACAGGTTTGTTACATAGGTATACATGGGCCATGGTGGTTTGCTGCACTTATTGACCCATCCTCAGAGTTCCCTCCCCCCATTCCCCACCCCCCAACAGCCCTGGTGTGTGTTGTTCCTCTCCCTGTGTCCATGTGCTCTCATTGTTCAACACCCACTGATGAGTGAGAATGTGGGGTGTTGGGTTTTCTGTTCCTGTGTTAGTTTGCTGAGGATGACAGCTTCCAGCTTCATCCATGTCCTTGAAAAGGACATGATCTCATTCCTTTTTATAGTTGCATAGTATTCCATGGTGTATATGTACCACATTTTCTTTATCCAGTCTATCATTGATGGGCATTTGGGTTAGTTCCATTACTTTGCTATTGTAAATAGTGCTGCAATAAACATACGTGTGCATGTGTCTTTATAGTAGAATGATTTATATTCCTTTGAGTACGTACCCAGAAATGGGATTGCTGGGTCAAATGGCATTTCTGGTTTTAGATCCTTGAGGAGTCACCACACTGTCTTCCACAATGGTTAAACTAATTTACACTCCTACCAACAGTGTAAAAGCATTCCTACTTCTCCACAGCCTCGCCAACATCTCCTGCTTCTTGACATTTTAATAATCACCATTCTGACTGGCCTGAGATGGTATCTCATCGTGGTTTTGATTTGCACATCTCTAATGATCAGTGATGTTGACCTTTATTTCATGTTTGTTGGCTGCATAAATGTCTTCTTTTGAGAAGTGTCTGTTTATATCCTTTGCCCACTTTTTGATGGGGGTTTTTCTTGTAAATTAGTTTAAGTTCCTTGTAAATTCTAGATATTAGACCTTTGTCAGATGGGTAGATTGCAAAAATATTCTCCCATTCTGTAGGTTGCCTGTTCACTCTGATGCTAGTTTCTTTTGCTGTGCAGAAGCTCTTTAATTAGATCCCATATGTCAATTTTAGCTTTTGTTGCAACTGCTTTTGGCATTTTCCTAATGAAGACTTTGCCTATGCCTATGTCCTGAGTGGTATTGCGTAGGTTTTCTTCTAGGGTTTCTATGGCTTGGGGTTTTACATTTAAGTCTTTAATCCATCTTGAGTTAATTTTTGTATAAGGTGTAAGGAAGGGGTCCAGTTCAGTTTTCTGCATATGGCTAGCCAGTTTTCCCAGCACCACTTATTGAATAGGATATCATTTTCCCATCGCTTGTTTTTGTTAGGTTTGTTGAAGATCAGTTGGTTGTAGATGTGTGGTGTTATTTCAGAGGTCTTCTTTCTGTTCCATTAGTCTATATGTCTGTTTTGGTACCAGTACCATGCTGTTTTGGTTACTGCTGAATTCTTCTTAAACTGCTACCTTTCTCTTTGTCGGAGTCCTTTTTGTTTTGTTGAACTACAAAGAGTAATTTTCTTTTTTTTAGAAAAAGACTGTGTATACTAGATTTTTTGAATTATTGTGTGTGTAAACAAATCTCTTTATATTTGAAATTTAGAGCATTTATTAGCCACTTGACCAAATAAAATTTTATGTTTAAATAATTTTGACTCATAATAATAAATAACTTGTTTCAAATTCTTCTAGCATTCTTCACCAGAAGTCTGATGTCATTCTCACCTTTGTTCATTTGAAGACAATTTAGTGTTTCTCTTTAGAAGTTTGCATACACACTAAAAATAACTGAGGGTCCCAGTTGCTCCACATCCTCACCTCAGCTTAGCATTATTCTAAGAAGAATGTGTAGTCTTTGTGATGGGTGGCTATTAATGTTTCATTTTGGTTTATATTTACATTTACCTAAGGACTTTGAGCATCTTTTTCTGTGTGTCCTTTGTGTCTTTGCCATGCATATGTATTCTTCGGTGAAATATCTATTCAGATATTTTATCCGTTTCAAAATCAGGTTTGTTTTTGGGTTCTTGTTAATAACTTGTAAGTATTGAAACTGCATCCTGGACACTATATGGAATATACTATACAGTTGCATAAGCTTGGATACATCTCAAACTCAACAGGTCCACAATTGAACTCAGTTATCTTTTTTCTCCATCATAGCTGTTCATCTTTCAGTTATTCCCATCTTGGTAAATTACCCAATCAACTACAGCTGCTGAAAGAGGCTTGGTTTCTAGTATTTTCTCTTACCCAACATCCAATTCACCCTTCAATCTTTTTAAAAAAATACAATTTTTTATCATCAATGAATCCAATCTAGTTCATGCCAAAATCATTTGTAGTTACAATACTGTAATTGCCTTCAACCTGGTATCTCTTGTTTCAATAGTGCCTTCCTACAGAAACCAGAGTATTTTTAAAGACACATAAATTCCTTGCTGTAACCTCTTTTCAAAGATATGTCTCTTAAATTACACTAAATTCCAAAATCAACCATCATCTAAGTAATCACTCCCAAAATTGTACATATACCCATGCTGATTCACACTTTAGGATGCATGAAAAATCTGGAAAGCTTGGTAAAGCACGGATTTCCAGAACCACCCCTATGGATTCTAATTTTGTAGTTCTGGAGTGGGGAATACAACAAGCTCTCCTCAATGCTGGTACTGATATCCATGGATTATACATCCAAATCTACATGATCTTTGTCTTTCCGCAATCTCCAGCCCCATATTCATCTGTCACATGAGCCTTTTTTTCTATCTTTTGGATGTGGCAACCTTGCAATCTGAGGAAATTTTTCTCTCCTTTCATTCTCTCCCTAGATTCTCTCCACACGTCCCAGGCTGCCTCTTTCTCGTTATTCAAGTTATAGTCATAGGTCATCTCCTTGAAAAGCTCACATCCTTAGAATCCATTCTTTAATCGAGTAACTGATTACTTAATAATTCTATAATTATTTTCTTACTAGCGTTTATCACCATTTGAAATTATCTTATTTGGTCATTTACGTTTTCATTTGTTTATTGACCACCTCACCCCTAGAAAATAAATGCCATTAAGAAAATGACAGTGCCTTAATCAACCTGTATTCTGCATAGTTTTGAATACGTTCAAACATTTTTTGGAAGATGGAATTTTAGGATGTCTGAAGAATAGTGGCAGGAGAGAATTTTAATGAGCTAGGCAGAGATTAGTTCATTTAGGGCTGTGGGTAAAATGCTCACACTCATCTAATAAAGTGTAACAAAAAGATATGTCACGTAAGGACCTATTTCTAGTTCTCCTCCTGGATTTTTGCTATCTCTCTCATTTGGTGATTTTGCTTATCTGTACATTTAGCCAATTGTACAAGCTTGATAAGCATTAACTATTTGGAAAGGATCCAGAAGCACTAATGAAGACAAAATGGTGAAGAAATATATTCTAGTATTTCTACAATGAGTGCACATGACAAATTCCTTTGTGATAGCTCCAGTCATAAACACAGGAGAGTTATGTAGATTATCACCAACAGGCTAGTCACCTATGCTTCTCTGTAACTGAGCACTTCTTTATCCTAGAACTGCAGACTTAAAATATTTGCCTCGATCTTGTGAAAGTTCAATCATTTTGGATTAGGATAACACTATGAAACAAATTGGAATATCAAATGGTCATCAAATCCCTACTAGTGGAATGGTCAAAGAAATCTCAAACATCAGATATCACTGATGTTAATACTATATACGGTCATGGATTTTCCCTCTATTAACATCACCATACCTCTCCTATTTAAAGTAACAGCTTACAAAATTATACTTATAAAATTTTGAGACCTAACTAATATTGAAACTTCAATGATGAGTAAGTTGTTTCTTGTTTTTTTCAATTTTTTTAAAACCAAACATAGGAGTCATAATTATTTTAAATCAACTTAAAATTGGTTGCAAGTGTGAATAGAAAACTTAACTAGATATTAATCTTTAAATTTTGAATTAATTTGACTGCATTATTTGCGACCTGCTTTTCATAGTTCCAAATGTTAATGAAAAATGTTTTATACATTCATGACTTAATGACTGCTATCATTTCCAAATATAACAAATGTAGAATATCAGTAAATATCATACAGCAATGATCAAAATCAATAATTGGGCTACTGTTTTTTAAAGAAAAAAAGGTGCGCATTAGTTCAAAACAAACCTAACACTGCCATGGAAATGTCTTTTTCTCTGTTAAAACTTCAAGAAAGCATTCAACCAGTAACCACACCCCCCCCCCCAGTCATGTAAAATGAAGAAAAGAAGAAACATGAAAAAAATTTACAACTTTATATCTCAGATAAATAAAGTATGGTATATAGTCAAAGACACAGGACATGAGATTATTCTCTCCATTGTTCTTATGTTCATGCTAGTTATCTGAAAATTTGATACTTATATTTTATTTGTCCCATTCTGCAATACAAAATAGGCTATTAAAAATGTTTGATCTGATCCACTAATAACAAACTTCAATAAGGTTGTATTTCAAAATACGAGTATATATGAAAGTGAGGACAATGTCAAGCTTACTGAACTAAACTTTATATCAATACAAATAAATTGCAATTGCATTCTCTGATTTAAACCTGTCAAATCAGCAAACAAATAGGACTATATATATTCAATATTTCACTTCAATCTTGAAGAGATGAAAATGTTTCTACTCATTTTAAAATGCCAGCTTTCTGTGATCTCTTAAGAGACTAAATTATAAATTGCAGAATAAGTGTATTAAAGCTTTCAAAATGTAATAAACAGGAAGCTTTGATGTTTCTGGCCTCTTAGGAAGCATTATGGCTATCTTATGTCATTGTTCGTAGACTAATATGCCCATACTCCTCTAATCAAAATTTATGAAAGTTTTACTTTCCCCCATAGACTTTCAGATCACAATGGAAAGCTCATCACATGGAATTATTCAGCCTCTTTGGTCTGGAAATCTGAACACACATCTACACAATTTTTCACTATTGAGAGGACACGCTGGTTTTAAAGTCTGTCTCCTATTTTCAACAATCCAAACTTCATTTCTATGGAAACAGGACTCTATAGCCTGCAGGTAATGTTAACCCAGCCTCTAATACTAGTGCTGGTAGCTGACTTCCATTTCTTTTCCCGGTGAAAATAGATGTCAAAATGGTTAGGACTAAGGAAAGGTCTTGCAATGCTTCTTATAAAAAACTTACCTTATTTCAGTTGATCCAATTTCTTCAGAAACAAGATGCTAAAGGCAACCAGATATTGAGAATGAAACTACCAGCTCATTTTAACTCCAAGGTGTCAGGCAAGTCTATGAAAAAACTGCTATATGAAGCAAAAGAGCACTGAATTTTTGGGTTCTTGAAATATTGAGGCATTACACATAGAAAAAAACTACTATTTAAAACATTAAACTTTTTATTTCATTTTAAAAATTTTATTTTAAAACTACATTTTAGGTACTTACAACAGAGACTTACATATTATCTTTTAATACTTTAATCATAAAATTATACAAATAGCCTGGTACATGTAATGAAATGTGGTCTCACAGAGTACATCAAAGATAATCTAATCATTGTTCCTATATATTAGCACTAGAAGGGATCCTTTCTCTTATGTGTTAACATCTGTTTTTCAAAATAGTGTCTTGTGGCATTAGTTATTGGTATTAAGAGATCAAATTAAATAACCTGGGTTGGAACACATCAAAATATGAGTACCCTATAGCTATAAAATGTCTAATACTTAAGTTTAAAACACATGACATTAACATCATTGAAGTATCTGTTAAAGTGCAATCCCTTTAGAAAGGAGTCTCATGATCATCATATCTAAACTAGGAGCTCACTAGTCATTCTCCCCTGCTCCTATTGGTATGCTAATTATATATATATATATATATATATATATATGGTGTGGTGCTGTGTGTGTATAACTAGTATGCATATGTTACATGTACATATAAAAATATATGTATTTTTAATAAAAAGGGGACCACTCTAGATTAGAAGAGACTTGAGTAGCTGATGGTAAGATGTAATATGTGGTTGTTAATTAGATATGGGTTTAGACAAAGCATCTATTAAAATGCTAAGATAAAAATTTATTTTCAAGGAGAGTTGGAAATCATTAGTTGAAAAAGGCAGGTTACAAAGGAGAAAGAATATGATCTCATTTTGGTAAAAAAAATTTGTCTATAGATAGATGTGTGCATATTTATATATACATAATATATAAACAGAAGGGAATATGTACAGTAAGGTATTCAGAATGGAAATCATCTTAGGTAATATAATCTTAATGCTTTAATATTTGGTGAAAACATTATTATTTTCAAATAATAATGTAACAATGTAACATTATTACAATGTAATAATCTAACATTGTAAAATAATATTCTAATAATTTTGGCCCGGTTCAGGCCAAAAATTGTATCTATGATCTTTCAGGACTGACCATCAGCAATTACAAGGTTCTGCCTGGCAAGTTTCAGTAGGGAAAGTGAACCTCGCCACACCAAAACTGGTGTGCAAAGCCAGTGCCTTACAGTTTTCTGGAGGGAGTTGCAGTTCAGGACTCAGCAATCTACTCCCAGTCCAACCATGCTCTTACATATCTGCATTCCTAGACCAACCACTTCCTTTCAAAGTCCTTTGTATTAAAGACTCATCTGAGATACTTCCCAGGTGTCCTCACCAAGAGCTCCGTGGTGAGAATCTCAGCTGAGGCATTTTTCTCTACTTTAACTCAGTTCCTTTCCACTCTCAGCCCTTTCCTTTCTTCTCCCCTGTTCCAAGAGTCCTTAAAGAGGCAGAAGTCTTTGGTTTGGTTTCATTATTTAAGATAGCTTGCAGAAAAAAACAATCAAACCTTCAAGAAACATTGGACACACTTATAGACATGCAAAATGCTCTGTAAAGTCTCAGCAATATAACAGAACAAGTAGAAGAAAGAAATTCGGAGCTCAAAGACTAGGTCTTTGAATTAACCTAATCCA
Organism: Gorilla gorilla gorilla; assembly: GCF_029281585.2. Taxonomy (NCBI): domain Eukaryota; kingdom Metazoa; phylum Chordata; class Mammalia; order Primates; family Hominidae; genus Gorilla; species Gorilla gorilla. Next base: position 65,567,780 of record NC_073239.2, read on the forward strand.
ACAGAGACAAAGAAAAAAGAATAAGAAAATATGAACAAAGCCTCCAAGAAGTCTGGGATTATGTTAAACGACCAAATCTAAGAATAATCAGTGTTCCTGAGGAATAAGACAATTCTAAAAGCTTGGAAAACATATCTGGGGGAATAATTGAAGAAAATTTCCTTGGCCTTGCTAGAGACCTAGACATCCAAATACAAGTAGGACAAAGAACACCTAGAGATTTCATCACAAAAAGATCATCACTTAGGCACATTGTCATCAGATTATCCAAAGTTAAGTTGAAGGAAAGAATCTTAAGAGCTATGAGACAGAAGCATCAGGTAACCTATAAAGGAAAACCTATCAGATTGACAGCAGATTTCTTCGCAGAAACCCTACAAGCTAGAAGGGATTGGAGCCCTATCTTCAGCCTCCTCAAACAAAACAATAATCAGTCAAGAATTTTGTATCAAGCAAAACTAAGCATCATATATGAAGGAAAGATACTGTCTTTCTCAGACAAACAAATGCTGAGAGAATTCACCACTACCAACCCACGAATACAAGAACTGCTAAAAGGAGCTCTAAATTTTGAAACCAATCCTTGAAACACATCGAAATAGAACCTCTTTAAAGCATAAATCACACAGGACCTATAAAACAAAAACACAAGTTAAAAAGCCAAAACAAAAAAAACAAAAATCCCAAGTACACAGGCAACAAATAGCACAATGAATGCAACAGTACCTCCTATCTCAATACTAACATTGAATGTAAATGGCCTAAATGCTCTACTTAAAGGATACAGAACCAAAGAATGGATAAGAACTCACCAACCAACTATCTGTTGCCTTCAGGAGACTCACCTAACACATAAGTACTCACATAAGCTTAAAGTAAAAGGGTGGAAAAAGGCATTTCATGCAAATGGACACCAAAAGTGAGCAAGGGTAGCTATTCTTTTATCAGACAAAACAAACTTTAAGCAACAGCAGTTAAAAGAGACATAGAGGGACATTATACAATGGTAAAAGGCCTTGTGCAACAGGAAAATATCACAATCCTAAACATATATGCACCTAACACTGGAGCTCCCAAATTTATTAAAAAATTACAAATAGACCTAAGAAATGAGATAGACAGCAACACAGTAATAGTGGGGGACTTCAATACTCCACTGGCAGCCCCAGACAGGTCATCAAGACAGAAAGTCAGCAAAGAAACAATGGATTTAAAATATACTTTGGAACAAATGGACTTAACAGATATATACAGAACATTTCATCCAACCACTGTAGAATACACATTCTATTCAACAGTGCATAGCATTTTCTCCAAGATATACCATATGATAGGCCCTAAAACAAGCCTCAATAAATTTAAGAAAATTGAAATTATATCAAGCACTCTCTCAGATCACAGGGGAATAAAACAAAAGCAACTCCAAAAGGAACCTTCAAAACCATGCAAAAACATGGAAATTAAATAACCTGCTCCTAAATGAGAACTGGGTCAAAAACGAAATCAAGTTGGAAATTTAAATATTCTTCAAACTGAATGATAATAATGACACAACCTATCAAAACCTCTGGGATACAGCAAAGGTGGTGCTAAGAGGAAAGTTCATAGCTCTAAAGGCCTACATCAAAAAGACCAAAAGGGCACAAACTGACATTCTAAGAACGCACCTCATGGCACTAGAGAAACAAGAACAAACCAAACCCAAACCCAGCAGAAGAAATGAAATAACCAAGATCAGAGCAGAACTAAATGAAATCAAAACAAAACAACAACAAAAAAACCCACAAAAGATAAGTGAAATAAAAATCTGTTTCTTTGAAAAGATAAATAAAATTGATAGACCATTAGCAGGATTAACCAAGAAAAGAAGAGAGAAAATCCAAACAACCTCATTAGAAACAAAACAGATATTATAACTGACACTACTGAAATACAAAATATCATTCAAAGCTACTATGAACATCTTTACACCTATAAACTAGAAGACCTAGAAGAGATGGATAAATTCCAATAAAAATACAACCCTCCTAGCTTAAGTCAGGAAGAATTAGATATCCTGAACAGACCAAGAACAATCAGCAAGATTGAAATGGTAATTTAAAAAATTACCAACCAAAAACAGTTCAAGACCAGACAGATTCACAGCGGACTTCTACCAGCCATTCAAAGAGGAATTGGTACCAATCCTTTTGACACTATTCCACAAGATAAAGAAGGAACCCTCCCTAATTCATTCTATGAAGCCGGTATCACACTAATACCAAAACCAGGAAAAGACAACCAAACAAGAAAACTACAAACTGATATCCTTGATGAACACAGATGCTAAAATTCTCAACAAAATATTAGCTAACAAAATCCAACAATATATAAAAAGATAATCCACCATGGTCAAGTGGGTTTCATACCAGGGACAGAGGGATGGTTTAACACGTACAAGTCAATAAATGTGATACACCACATAAACAGAATTAAAAACAAAAATCACATGATCACCTCAATAGATGCAGAAAAGGCATCGACAAAATCCAGCATTACTTTGTGAGTAAAACTCTCAGCGAAATCAGCATACAAGGGACATACATCAATGTAATAAAAGCCATCTATGACAAACCCACAGCCAACATTATATTGAATTAGGAAAAAATGAAAATATTCCCTCTGAGAAACGGAACAAGACAAGGATGCCAACTCTCACCACTCCTCTTCAACATAGTACTGGAAGTCCTACCCAGAGCAACCAGACAAGAGAAGAAATAAAGGGCATCCAAATCAGTAAAGAGGAAGTCAAACTGTCACTGTTTGATGACAATATGATCGTTTACCTTGAAAACCCTAAAGACTCCTCCAGAAAGTTCCTAGAACTGATAAAAAGAATTCAGCAAAGTTTCCAGATACAAGATTAATGTACACAAATCAGTAGCTCTTTTATACACAAATAACAACCAACTGGAGAATCAAATCAAGAACTCAACCCCTTTTACAATAGCTGCAAATAAATAAATAAATAAATAAAATATTCAGGAATATACCTAACCAAAGAATTGAAAGACCTCTACAAGTGAAACTACAAAACACTGCTGAAAGAAATCATAGATAATACAAACAAATGGAAACACATCCCATGCTCATGGAGGGGAAGAATCAATATTGTGAAAACGACCATAATGCTGAAAGCAATCTATAATTTCAATGTAATCCACATTAAAATACCACCATCATTCTTCACAGAATTAGAAAAAACAATTGTAAAATTCATGTGGAATGAAAAAAGAGCCTGCATAGGCAAAGCAAGACTAAGCAAAGAGAAAAAATCTGGAGGCATCATCAAACTACCTGATTTCAAACTATACTATAAAACCATAGTCTCCAAAACAGCATGGTACTGGTATAAAAATAGGCACATAGACCAATAGAACAGAATAGAGAACCCAGAAATAAACCCAAATACTTACAGTCAACTGAACTTTGACACAGCAAAAAACATAAAGTAGGGAAAGGACACCATTTTCAAAAAATGGTGCTGGGATAATTGGCTAACCACATATAGGAGAATGAAACTGGATCCTCATCTCTCACCTTATAAAAAAATCGACTCATGATGGATTAAGGACTTAAATATAAGACCTGAAACTACAAAAATTATAGAAGATAACACTGGAAAGACCCTTCTAGGCATTGGCTTAGGCAAGGATTTCATGACCCAGAACCCAAAAGCAAATACAATAAAAGCAAAGATAAATAGTTAGGACTTAATTAAACTAAAGAGTTTTTGCAAAGCAAAAGGAACAGTCTGCAGAGTATTCAGACAACCCAAAGAGTGGGAGAAAATCTTCACAATCTTTACATCTGACAAAGGACTAATATCCAGAATCTACCACAAACTCAAACAAATCAGTAAGTAAAAAACAATCCCATCAAAAAGTGGGCTAAGGACATGAATAGAAAATTCTCAAAAGAAGATATACAAATGACCAACAAACATATGAAAAAATGCTCAACATCACTAATGATCAAATCAAAACCACAATGCAGTAGCACCTTACTCCTATAAGAATGGCAATAATCAAAAAATAGTAGATGTTGGCATGGGTGCAATGATTGGGGAACACGTCTACACTGCTGGTGGGAATATAAACTATTATAGCCACTGTGAAAAACAGTGTGGAGACTCCTTACCATTTGATCCAGCAATCCCACCACTGGGTATCTACCCAGAGGAAAAGAAGTCATTATACGAAAAAGATACTTGCACACGCATGTTTATAGCAGCAGAATTAACAATTGCAAAATCATGGAACCAACCCAAATGCCCATCAATCAACGAGTAGATTAAAAAAAGAAAACTGTCGTATATATATATACAATGGAATACTACTCAGCCATAAAAAAGGAATTAATTAACAGCATTTGCACTAACCTGGATGAGTTTGGAGACTATTATTCTAAGCGAAGTAACTCAGGAATGGAAAACCAAACATCGTATGCTCTCATTGATATGAGGGAGCTAAGCTATGAGGACGCAAAGGCATAAGAATGACACAATGGACTGTAGGGACTGGGAGAAAGAGTGGGGGGGGGCAAGAGATAAAAGACCGCAAATATGGGGCAGTGTATACTGTCTGGGTGATGCGTGCACCAAAATCTCACAAATCACCACTAAACAACTTACTCATCTAACTAAATACCACCTGTACTGCAATAACTTATGGAAAAAAATAAATAGTATTAATTCAAAAAAAGAAAGAATTATTTGGCACTTTATCTTTCATATAATATATAATACATATATTGATTTAAAATGTTTGTGTATCATAAATATAATATGTAAAACAAACACCAACCTCCTCTGGGGAAGGAGAGGAATTATTAGGTAGAAACTTCGAATGTATCTGTAACATATCGTTTCTATCATATCTGAAGCACAGACGGTAAAATGTTGATTTGATAAATCTAGCTATTAGGAACAGAGGTGTTTATTATATTACTATACTTTACCATATTATGTAAGAATTTTCAAATTATTAAAATTAAAGCAATATATGCACATAAAAAGGTTGTACATCTTGCACATATCAATCTCTTATACTATTTGCAGTTTATAAAGAACGTTTACATGTATCAGCTCATATCCATCTGTAACACTATTCATCAACTAGTAGGAAAACAAATTCACTGCAGTATTTGATCAACAAATAAATCATATGTTACCGGAAATTGCAGTTCAAACAAGTTGCTTTATAAAGCGGTTTTGAATAGAAAATTTAAATTCTGTCAAGTAACAAATCACAAATTAAATGAACACAAGCTAAATGAAAAAGCATTGATTTAAAAGATTTTTAAATTCAACAAAGCAGTTAAGTAGCATGCCACCTAATAAAAAGGGTTGTAACATAATATGACTTGAAATCAGCAGGCAGGTAAATGAGGAGTATGGCAAATAATAAAAATTCAACATTAATGCTACCATGTACACACATGCATATTTATTTATTAGACTATATGGGTATTTTATTAAAAGTTGGTAAGTCTCCTGGTGTGGAAAGCTAAAACCAATTTATATTTCTCAGACTCATATATAAAGCATACAGTTTAGGACTCCTGTATTTTATTTGAACTCATCACAATAAAATTTTAACCTTCAGGAAAATAATGAAAGAATAGAGAAGAAAAATTAAATTGAATATGGAATTTTCCAAATAACTTTGCTCTAGAGACTGTTGGTTTTTTAAAGCTTTCATTTTCATTACTATTTGTTGTTAAGACAAATCCACAAATCATTTCACAACAGAAGAGTTTTCAGAGAACCAGCATGGACTTACTATGAGACATATCTAAAGAAGCTTATTTAGGGAGAATCTCAGAATTGGAAAGGACCTCAGAGACTAACTAATCCAATGAATGCCTCAATATCTGTGGTAGTGATCATGCAGCATCCACTTGAATATTTTTAATAAAAAAACTTAAGTACTTACTAAGGTATTGCATCATTAAATGCATACAAATTTGGAGAGGGCTGAAAATATAGATCATGAAGAGTCATGAAGTTTTTCCAGAGCTATACGACAGTCCTATATCAGGAAGCTACCGGCTCCAGACATCCAAAATAAAGCTGCCAATACCAGGAAATGACAAGAATTGAAAATATCCTAACCAGGGGATGCCTACTATGATCTATAACAACTACATGGATGCTGGGAGCCCTGTTTCTTCCCATCCCCCACCTCACTTCTGTCTTCTAAATCACATGCAAGGGCATCTGATTGCTAAACCTTGGTTACATTCAGAACCCCAGTAGCCAAATAGCCCAGAAAATACTATTGTTAGCTTCTAGTCTCTGCACAATAGAGGAATGCTGGTACAGTGATAAAATGGAGCTGAGTTGCAGTTTCACACATTCATCGGAGACAAAAACCTAAGCTTCTCTTTTATCTCCATGAAGTATTTCCTCCTGTAGTGTTCTAAGCTGCAATCCAAGCAATAGTTATTTTAAAGTGTTTAAAGATCTACCATATTACATAGCATGTCCCTCCTTTTTGGTATTCCATTCTAAGCAGAGGCTGAGGGTGTATCATCTTACTTTAAGTTCCTTGTGCCTTATCATTACAAAATCTAAGTAACTCTAACATATTACACAGGTAACATCGTTTAGCAGTATAAATTAACATTTTTAACATTTAATCACTTTGTCCCCTTCAAATCAAAGAGATAATACAATCCATAAGGTAAAAATGGGTAAACAGGTCACTTTTTATATGTTAATAGTAACTTTATGTACCTTTTATTCCTCTACAAATTAGTTGTTTCTCTCCATGTAAACATAAAGTATATTTTGACTTCTAGGTTGTAAGAGCTATATACATTTATCACATATCAAATGTAAAATATAAATATTTAAATAACTAAAAAGACTAACAGAGAGTTTCAGCAGATACAATTAAATTACTCTGTTCCTCACTGAAATTTGTATATTCAAGCCTGGCCAAGTGGCGAAACCCCTTTCTCTACTAAAAAAAAATATAAAAATTAGCCAGGAGTGGTGGTGAGCACCTGTAATCCCAGCTACTTGGGAGGCTGAGACAGGAGAATCTCTTGAAGCCGGGAGGCAGAGGTTACAGTGATCCCAGATCCCGCCACTGCACTCCAGCCTGGGAAACACAGTGAGACTCCGCCTTAAAAAAAAAAAAAAAGGAAAAGAAAGTTGTATATTCATTGGGGCTTTGATTTTAATAATATCAAGTTCATGATGCTATATAAAATCTTTTTAAAGGACCAAATATTTTGAGTTGGAGAAAGCTTTTATCGACATGTCCAAGGACTAACAATGAAAAGAAATACCGTCACCTGACATAGCTAATAGAATCACTCAGTCTTTATTATGTATTTAGTTGAAAAGATTGGATTAATTCAACATTGAAAAAGAGGTGCAAAAGCCAACATTTCACCCAACCGGCCTGCTAATCTAGCAAGCAAACTAGAAGCTCAAGATCTTGATAACTCCCTAACCATACTGTGTTGAACTCCATGTATTCCAGTAAACACTAAAAATGTCTCTCCCCTTTAAACCATTATAAAGTTACCATCTTTGCTCTCAGGGATAAATAGAAATATATTTTATAAATAGATTGATAGCAATATAGCAATTCATAGAAATGTCGTGGTAAGGAGAAGGAGGGTGATGGGTTGTGGGAAAATAGCAGAGTATAATATCAAAATAGATAAAAGGTTTATAGAATAGACCCTGGCTGCAATATCCATCATGCCCCCAGCTAAGTGCTGCAATGCAGTTACAAATAAAGGTATTTCCAGCTTGGAAACATTCCCAGTTTTGCTTTAGCCTCAGTGTTCCACTGAGATCCTTGTAGACTAGGACCTGTAGGCCATGGGTCAGCTGTTAAACATTGAATTCATATGCCAAGCCCACCCCACCCCACCTTTGTGAGTTCAAGAAAATAGTTTTTTTACAGATTCAATCGCATTCTTCTTCCACCTTTTCTCTTATATGCCTTAATTTTAGAGGACAAAAAATATTTTCATTATTACCCTTGACTGTGGTCTTTGGCTTTTCATGCACATGTAATGTCTCCCTGAAACAGTCCCAGTGGTCACCCTGCTCACTGGTTTCTGACTGCAGCTTGGAATTAGTTTCTTTGTGGAAGTGGTTGTGGTGGTAACTATACTAATGGAGAGCTTAGTATGTGACAAGCACTATTCGAAATCCTTTTCACTTATTAGCCAATTTAATTCTTTGAATATCTCCATTTTATGGATGAAAAAACTGAATCACAAAAAGTTTAAGCAACTAGTCAAAGATGACACTACTTGTAAATGGCAGAGTTGGAATTTCAATCTAGTCAGCCATGGATTTTACCATACACCATTTGAGTAGAAAAGTAGAAGAGAGAGCAGTTTCCTTCATAGTTTCTCATGCTATCATCATGCCTTATGCCTGTGATGTCAGACTGAGCTAGTTTTTCAGTTCCACTGCATTACACTGTATGCACCACATTCCTTCTTTGAAGTTATCTGAAATATTAACCCCTCAAGAAGATTTGATTTATGGGGCATTAATTTTTTTGGTGACAAAATATTTTCCTGGGCTTTTATCTTTGTTTTTACAATTTGGTTTAGAGAAATAAAACATTGTTATGATAATCAGTTTTGCCACAATTCTTTTGGAGTGACTCCATGCATTGCAAACTGATGCTTTCATAGGCAGAAAATTTTTCATTATAATGTTCTTCATGTTATGCAGTGTACTAACCAATTATCTGGTTTAAGCAAGTTATGAAAGTCAAGACACAGAAAGAGATTTTGAATGTAAGTGAAGGTTATTTCATTACTTTATCTTATTGATTGCTGTAATTAACCAAAGTCTTCTCATTTTAAGAATACTGTTTAGGTTTCAATAAAGTCAAATCATGCCACCATTCCACTTAAAACTCCTTACATTTTAATTGTTCTTTCTCTTACATTTATGAAATACAGGAAACAGTACATTTGAAGTGGATAAAGTTTATCGAATAACTAACTGATCTCAGCTTATGTTTAAAAATTGTACATAAGAAGCCTTGTTATGAACCACTTAGTTTTCAAAATAGTAGCATTTAAAAAAATAGTTAAAAACCCTAGCAAATAGCCAATACCTAGAGCTTCTCATCAACACACTTACCATTTCTAGCCAACTACCTACCCTAGGAATCGAGCTTTATTGTGTGCCTAGCTATACAACTTCTTAGAAGAAAGTCATCCTGTTAACATTTTCAGTTTCTAGCACAACTTGAAAATCCCTGAAACTGGGAATGAGATACTTGAGGTGGCTTCTCAGTGATCCCTTAATGTTTTGTTCTTATTTATATCTGCTTAGTACAAAAAAAAAAGGTAACATAAGAAATGGGTCAAGGATGTAGAGGCCAGGTGTGGTGGCTCACGCCTGTAATCCCAACACTTTGGGAGGCCGAGGTGGGTGGATCACAAAGTCAGGAGTTCAAGACCAGCCTGCCCAACATAGTGGAACATTGTCTCTACTAAAAACACAAAAAATTAGCCTGGCATGGTAGCGTGCACCTTTGATCCCAGCTACTCAGGAAGCTAAGGCAGAAGAGTCACTTGAACCTGGGAGGCAGAGGTTGCAGTGAGCTGAGATTGTGCCATTGTACTCCAGCCTGGGAGACAGAACAAGACACTGTCTCAAAAAAAAGAAATGGGTCAAGGATGTAGAAACTGGAATAAAATAAAAACAAGTTAGACTCCTACTAGACAGAATTGATATACTCTTTTCCACAGGCTGACTTTTCAAAGGATTCTTTTTCCAGCCAGCAGGTATCTACAGGTGTAGACTGGCAGGTATCATCAACTGGCAATCCATGAAGAGTCAGCAATACCAGAGTAATTGCTGTGGAAGGATAAATTAGCCTAAGTGCTGCTTGCCAGCAGAGGTATGTTGGAAAGCTCTCTTCCTCTCATTCTGGATCTGATGTGCCAATTCAGTTTAGCTTTTCCTCTGAAGAAAAGGTTTAAAGTAACAGCAAATCTCAATTTGCAAGTGAGGAGAGAGTAAAAAAACCAACATTCTCTCTGAAGAGTTCTACCTCTTCTAATCCCTACTGCCATATGAGCATACAATGTTTCTAGAGTCATTTAATTTCCCTGCTAACAAAAACTATAAAGTATTTTAAGAAAAAAAAATAAGTTTTCATGCACAGAACAAAAATGTTGATAAATTGGATATTCAAGCTAGAAGTTATATAAGTAACTTCTCTAGCTTATATTTCAATAATAATAATAAGTAAATTTTATAAAGCTGTCAGTGAGGTACTACTCACACACATATTACCTAATTTGCCATAAGTAAAAAACTTAGATAAAGCATTTTTTACAGTTAGAAATAAATACAATATTTAACATTTCCTCCAAAATGCAAATCAATAATGTTACTAGACCACTGCATACTATATGATTTGAATCAGTTCCTGTTCAGCTGGAAAATGATGGACCAGAATGTGAATACACCCTGTATTTCTAAAAATTTACTTCTGTTTATCACCCGCTGTAGGTTTATTCAACGGTTCTGATTTCAAGTAACTTTATTACTTTAATAATAGCACTTTACTGAATACAGACATAAGTGTTTAAATTATTATGACATTTAAAAAAATCACAGAAAATAAAATATCATAAAAAGTCCATTATAAGAATACAAGCCCTGATGTTAATTGAGAGTAAGGCATGTTTATTTATACCACTCTGAATTTGTAAATAAAGAAGTAATATTTGATGAGTGAAAATTATTTAACAAATACTACATGCATATTCCCTCATTTACTCCTCAAAGTAACTCTGGGGGATAGAAAATATCAACCCCAAGTTCAGATAAGAATTGTAGGGATTTTCAGAGTTAAATAATCACTCAACCACTATGTGGTAAGTAGTAGAGCTGAGAATTGAACCTGAGTGTATAAGCTCCATTGGTTTTTTTCTTTATTTTGCTGCTCAAAATGGAACGTTCCTTTTACCTTACATTTTATGGCAAACATTATTTTGCCCAACATAACATATTTACAATAACGTAGAGTTCCTATGCATTTTTAATTAGCATTTTCTTATTCCTTAGTTCTATATTTGATGCTTTATTAATCATTGTAGGACTGTATATATTTATTAGTACAAAATCTCTCCATTTCCATATTGGGCTATCAAAAGTAATTTACCCAAGCAAATTATGATAAAAATAAAGATATAAGTCATTAGTAAAGATGGTATGAATTGCTAAATCACAAGGAGAGCAGAGTGTTTCTTGTCTTAAAAATTTAAATTGATATTTTCTGTTAAAAATGGTTTGCACTTCACATAGATAAATGTTTTTACTCCTAGATCTGTTTAATTAAGAATGGTTACAAATTTGAGGCTCCTTTATTTGAATATTCTGACCATTTTCCACAAAAATCATTTTAACTGTATCAAAATTTTCTTTCAGCACATCAAATAATTCTGTGCTTGAAAGTATGAGAATTCTGAGATAAAACAAGACATTGAACAACATGAACAAAATTATGAGCCATTTATACTTTCTCTTTCAAGAAAGAATTGAATTGACTTTTCGATAGCAACAGGAAGAGTTAAACCATCATTCTTTTATTAATACATCTTAGATCATGTGGCAGAAACAGCCTGCACCTGTGTTCAAGAACCAGCTGTTCCTGATAAAAAACGTCTGCAGAATCCTCACTGGCAGTGGATGATGGAGCCATTAATCAAAAGTGGACAAGTTTACTAGGATTTCAAAGTTTGGCACCATTATAATTTGTTCAAGAGTTTCCATAGAAATATAGGTGAAAGAAAATAATTACATAAAATTCATGAGGAAATAAAGCCAACCTTTTCTAATATTGGTTCAAATCATTTGGATTCTTCTTTGTTATTAAGATTCTTATTTTTTATTATGCATGCAGTTTCTCCCACCTCTTTACTATATACTGGTAATCACCAGAAACAAATAAGAAAAGAAAGAAATATCAAGGAATATAAAATTAAATAAAAATAATCTGAAGCAAGCATACAGATACCTCTTCTTAACCTATGATTCTAAAATATATTCCTCACTTGATGTAAATTTAAATAAATCTATTACTAACTTGAATAAACACAATGTAAAATACTACATTTTGTTCTGCTTCTAGCCAGGATGAGAAAACAGAGACAAGATTTAAATTATTTTCTGAGACTTTTTTTTTTAAAACTGGAAAATAATATATAAAGCAAGAGTTTTCAGGATTTTGGACATTAGACATTTTTGACAGATGTCAAACAAAGAAGGTGAGCATCACAACTGCTCCACAATACTGTCTAGAGACTGTTTCCAGGTTACAGCACAGGGAGTAAGAACCGAAGTAGACCTTAGCAGTCTGTCTTTGGAAGGACTAAGCTGGCAACATGGCAAGCAAAGGCGAGGGTTATTAGGACAAAGTCTCTGAAAGAAGAAAGCTGCAGAGAGTGGAAACTCAAGAGATACCACCATCAAGTAGTAGCTGCGTACTAATGAGCACAGCCACGTGAGGAAACCAGCTGCAGTCAGGAAAAGAAACATTACAGGGTACAGTCCCTGAAACTCACACGAGGAGATTGAGAAGAGTTACTGTTTTCACTATGTAGAAGAGAACACTGCATAATTCGCAGGCCATTGGGCAGAGTATTGAAGAAGGGCTTTTCCTCCCAAGTTGAGTAATTTTAACACTAAAGTAATTCTGTTCCGGAACTGTAAACCAAAGCTTAAAAGTAGGAATAAAGCTGTTTCTGTGTAACTTACAGAATTACCTACAGCTAACATACTTGATAATGAATGACTAAATGCTTCATCTCAAAAAAGAAAAAAAGGAGTAAGGCAATGACATCTATTTTCACCCATTTCTGTTATCATTGTACGGGAGGTACTAGTCAAAATAGTAAGGCAAGAAAACAAAATAAAAGGTATTCAGGTTAGAAGAGAAGAAGTAAAACTGTCTTTATTCACAGAGGCCATATTCACCAATCTAGAAAATCTGATGAGAATTGCAATAAAAGCTACTGGAACTAATAAGCAAAATTACCAAGGTTGCAGGATATAAGATTGATATACAAAAATCAACCATATTTCTATATGCTGAAAATGAGCAATCAGAAATTGAAATTTAAAAAAATCAATTGAAATAGCATACAAATATACAGTACTTAGGGATAAATCTGACAAAATATATGCAAACCCTATAGTCTGAAAACTATAAAACATTGCAGGGATATAAATCAAAGAAGACCTAAATAAGTAGAGATACATACAGTGTTCAGGTGTTGGAAGATTTACTATTTATTAACATATCAATTCTCCCTATCTTGATAATACATTCAACGAAATAGCAATCAAAATTCCAGCAAGCTTTTATGCAGAAATTGATAAGCTAATTTAAATAGAAATGCAAAGAACCCAGAAGAGCAAATTATTGAGATAGAAAACTTGGAGGATTTATGCTACTTGGCTTTAAGATTTGTTATAAATCCATAGTAATCAAGACCACCTGGCATTGATGTACAGATAGACAAATAGATGGGAAAAATACAGCGTCCAGAAAAGACCCACAAAAACCTGGTCAATTAAATTTGAAAAAGATGCCAGAACAATTCAATGGATAAAGAATAGTTTTTTCAACAAACAATGCCAGAACAATTGGCTAACAATATGCAAGAAGTAAACCTTGATCAATATACACATAGTACTTCATAATTGATTGTAAATCTAAATTTAAAATCAAAAACTATAAAACTTCTAGAATAAAGTCTTCATAATCTTGGGTTAGACAATGATTTTTTATATATGGCACCAATGGCACAATCAATAACAGAAAAAAAATCAACAAAATCAAAATCAAATACTGGCTCTTCAAGAGACATTGTTTAGAGAATGAAAAGACAAGGCACAGAGTAGAAGAAAATATGAAAATATTTTCAAATTCTTTCTTCAATAGAAAACTTCTATTCAGCAGATAGCAGAAATTCTCAGAACTCAACATAAAACCAAACAGCCCCATTTATTAAAATGGGCCAAATATCTAAATAAAAATAAGAATATATATAGATGGAAAATAAACATAAGAAAATATGCTCAACAAATACACCATGTTCTTAAAAGTGGGAGCCAAATGATGAGAACATGTGGACACATAGAGGGGAACAAGACACACTGGGGCCTATTGGCAGGGAGGGTCGGGGGAGGGAGAGGATCAGGAAAAATAATTAATGGATACTAGGCCTAATACCTGGGTAATGAAATAATCTGTACAACAAAACCCCATGACACAAGTTTACCTATGTAAGAAACATGAACATGTACTCCTAAACCTAAAATAAAAGTTAAAACATTTTTTAAAAGAAAGAAAGAAAAAGAAAATATGCTCAACATTAAATTAGGTAAATGCAAATTAATACTATGATGAGATATTGCTACATACCTATTAGAATGGCTACAATTAAAAAGACTGCACATAACAGAGGTATTGGCAGGTATGTAGAACAAATGGAACTTGTATTCACTGCTGGTAGGAATTTAAAATGGTATTAACACTTTGGAAAGCAATTTGACATTTTTGTAAAATCTTAAACATATACCTACCATATGACCCACGCCTTCCACTCCTAGGTACTTTCCTAAAAAGGAAAGCATATATCTCTGCAAAACTTGTTTATAAGCGTGCATATTTTTATTTTATTTTATTTTATTTTATTTTTTTTATTATACTCTAAGCTCTAGGGTACATGTGCGCAACGTGCAGGTTTGTTACATACGTATACATGTGCCATGTTGGTGTGCGGCACCCATTAACTCATCATTTACATTAGGTATATCTCCTAATGCTATCCCTCCCCCCTCCCCCCACCCCACAACAGGCCCTGGTGTGTGATGTTCCCCTTCCTGTGTCCAAGTGTTCTCACTGTTCAGCTCCCACCTATGAGTGAGAACATGCGGTGTCTGGTTTTTTGTCCTTGCAATAGTTTGCTGAGAATGATGGTTTCCAGCTTCATCCATGTCCCTACAAATGACATGAACTCATCCTTTTTTATGGCTGCATAGTATTCCATGGTGTATATGTGCCGCATTTTCTTAATCCAGTCTATCATTGTTGGACATTTGGGTTGGTTCCAAGTCTTTGCTATTGTGAGTAGTAAGCATGCATATTTTTAATAGCCAAAACTTGAAACAATCTAGAAGTTCATCATCAATAGGCAAATGGATAAACAAATTGCAGTATATCCATGAACTAATTAATTCCGCAAAAATAAAACAAAATAATACATGGAACATCATAGGCAAATCTTAAATAATTACTCTGAGTGAAAGAAACCATACCAAAATGAGTACATAAAGTATGTTTCCATTTACATAAAATTCTAGAAAATGAAAACTAACCTACAGTGACAGAAAGCAGATCAGTGATTGCCTGGGTGGGAAGAGACAGGAGAGAGAATTTCCAAGGGGCACTTAGCAACTTTTAGAGGAACGGATTCATTGTCTTTATTGTGGTGATGATTTCCAGGATATATACATACTTAACTTATCAAATCATACATTTTAAATATGTGTGCTTTACTGTATATAAATTATACATGAATACTAGTTTTTTTTTTTTTTTTAAATTTTTATTTTTTTTATTTTTTTTATTTTTTTTTTATTATACTTTAAGTTTTAGGGTACATGTGCACATTGTGCAGGTTAGTTACATATGTATACATGTGCCATGCTGGTGGTATATCTCCCAATGCTATCCCTCCCCCCTCCCCCCACCCCACAACAGTCCCCAGAGTGTGATATTCCCCTTCCTGTGTCCATGTGTTCTCATTGTTCAATTCCCACCTATGAGTGAGAATATGCGGTGTTTGGTTTTTTGTTCTTGCGATAGTTTACTGAGAATGATGGTTTCCAATTTCATCCATGTCCCTACAAAGGACATGAACTCATCATTTTTTATGGCTGCATAGTATTCCATGGTGTATATGTGCCACATTTTCTTAATCCAGTCTATCATTGTTGGACATTTGGGTTGGTTCCAAGTCTTTGCTATTGTGAATAATGCCGCAATAAACATACGTGTGCATGTGTCTTTATAGCAGCATGATTTATAGTCCTTTGGGTATATACCCAGTAATGGGATGGCTGGGTCAAATGGTATTTCTAGTTCTAGATCCCTGAGGAATCGCCACACTGACTTCCACAATGGTTGAACTAGTTTACAGTCCCACCAACAGTGTAAAAGTGTTCCTATTTCTCCACATCCTCTCCAGCACCTGTTGTTTCCTGACTTTTTAATGATTGCCATTCTAACTGGTGTGAGATGATGTCTCATAGTGGTTTTGATTTGCATTTCTCTGATGGCCAGTGATGATGAGCATTTTTTCATGTGTTTTTTGGCTGCATAAATGTCTTCTTTTCATTCCATGCTCATGGGTAGGAAGAATCAATATCGTGAAAATGGCCATACTGCCCAAGGTAATTTACAGATTCAATGCCATCCCCATCAAGCTACCAATGACTTTCTTCACAGAATTGGAAAAAACTACTTTAAAGTTCATATGGAACCAAAAAAGAGCCCGCATTGCCAAGTCAATCCTAAGCCAAAAGAACAAAGCTGGAGGCATCACACTACCTGACTTCAAACTATACTACAAGGCTACAGTAACCAAAACAGCATGGTACTGGTACCAAAACAGAGATATAGATCAATGGAACAGAACAGAGCCCTCAGAAATAACGCCGCATACCTACAACTATCTGATCTTTGACAAACCTGAGAAAAACAAGCAATGGGGAAAGGATTCCCTATTTAATAAATGGTGCTGGGAAAACTGGCTAGCCATATGTAGAAAGCTGAAACTGGATCCCTTCCTTACACCTTATACAAAAATCAATTCAAGATGGATTAAAGATTTAAACCTTAGACCTAAAACCATAAAAACCCTAGAAGAAAACCTAGGCATTACCATTCAGGACATAGGCGTGGGCAAGGACTTCATGTCCAAAACACCAAAAGCAATGGCAACAAAAGCCAAAATTGACAAATGGGATCTAATTAAACTAAAGAGCTTCTGCACAGCAAAAGAAACTACCATCAGAGTGAACAGGCAACCTACAACATGGGAGAAAATTTTCGCAACCTACTCATCTGACAAAGGGCTAATATCCAGAATCTACAATGAACTCAAACAAATTTACAAGAAAAAAACAAACAACCCCATCAAAAAGTGGGCGAAGGACATGAATACTAGTTTTTTTAATGGACTTTATATTTTTCCAAGATAAGAAATTTTAAAAAGAACCTTTAAAAATTCTGGCCTAAATTTTGATTTGGAAAAGAATTTCAAAGTTTTGGAAATTGAATAGTCACGAAAGTGATGGTGTTTGATTGAAAAACCCATGTCAAGCTTTTCTCTTGATGCTTTGTAATTTTTCTATTATGTATATTGAAATCCAAGCCATATAATGGAACACAATATTTGTGTTAAATCTTTTATTAAATTACAGTGTGTTTACACTGACTAATTATGCCCGCTGGATTACAAGTAATTTTTTACAGCCAGTGCAAGGCCTAGTAAATTGTGCATATTTCATACCAAGAGGTGTTGAGTGAGTGAGTGAATGAAAGAAAAAGGTTTCAATATGCTACTACTATGACACATCAAGTCTTCCCTTGGTTGCCTAGAAAAATTAATATTTTGGAACAACAAAAATATGAGAACCCAATAATTACTACATTTTACTTTGGATGCACAGATGTAAGCATTTCATATCCAGTTCCTCAGATGGCCATATTGAAACTTCTGTACTTCTATTTTATTGTCTTGGCAGAGAAATTTTGCTACTCATGAACAACATCTGATATCAGGCTCATATTCACGTATAAGACTTTCTACGTGGTACTGATTCCAGAAAAAGTATCGTTTTAATAAAGCAACACATTTTTATTGGTATTAATTTGGCTTGAAATTTGCCTGTGCACATCTCTTACTATAAATGCAACCCCTACTCCTGATTCTTCTCATTTTTATATCTTCACAGCTATATGGGACAAAACTAAAGCCATTATCTAAAAAAATAAAGCAGAAGTCCTTTTAATGTAATAAAAAAGAGAAAAGTACAAAGCATATTTTATGATTTTGTTGATTCTTTACATTTTAAATATATTGGTCACTAGCAGACATATTTGCAAAATGATAATAGTAACAATAATAACAGTAGTAGTAGTAACAGCAAATAGTTGTAATGGGTCTATTACACACAAAATAAAAAGTATTTAGAATAATCATTAATTAACAGGCAAAAAAACCCTCAATTTTTAAAGTATGTCTTTTTAAAACTACTTGCTAATTTCAATGACCTTGGAAAAGAAAAAACCTCTGCCTTTTGGGAAGCCAAAATATACCAGTGGTTCATATGGATTTATTTTTGCTAACTATACAAAATAAACTTAATTAATTTTGATTTTTCCAATAAAACAATGCTTAAGCAAGATAAGTAATAACTAAACTCCACAAACTCCTATGAAAGCACTTATAATTGCTGTCTTGAAAATAGCAAGCTACTTTTTAAAATGTTTTTTACTATATTTTATTCTGTCACAGCTATTTTATTCTGTCACAGCTAATTAGTGTTGTATTATGAAATGATTTTTCAAAAGCAACTGATGTTGGCTTGCTGATTTTTATAGCCAAAGCATATGTCTCTAATTTAAGGTATGGTGCTTTTCTTGGACATATTTTTAAGCAATATAAAAAGGATGTTAAGTATAGTGGAATCCACTAAACTAATTTTAACATAACCAAATAATGCCCGGCAAAATTTAATGTCTAGGCTCATAAATATAAATTGTAAAACAGTAATATTAATAAAAATTTTGACCTACATATTTCTTAAGCGAAAGCTTCAACTAATCATTTAATGTAATGACCTTGAATGAAATATATTTTTATTATTCAAGCATTTCAAAATTATATTAAAATAGTCATAGTCATAGAAAGCTTCATCTCTCAGGTATATTACAATGAAGTTAACTAAATAGTGACAGTAAAAAAGAAGTTACTTCAAAGTTGCAGCATAAATACATATACACATAACTAATATGGTCTACATTTCTTGAATTCAAAAAGTGGAAATTATTTAAACTTTAAACTATGCTATTCTCAAAATCAGAGTAAGTGGACCCCACTGTCCTAGAACTAAGCTATGCTCAAATATACCTTCTGTTAAAAAAAGATGTTGTTTTACTCAATTTGGGGCTACCATTTTCTACCAGTTAAAATCAACAGATGCTTAAAGTATCTGTCCTCAGTCTTTTCAAACTAAGTATTTTAAAATTCTATTATTCTTATTTTTGTGTATTGTTTTTTCTTTTTTGCTTCTCAACCAGTGAATAATCTGATGATTATCACTGATGATGAGCCTGAATATAGTAGCTCACTTTTTTCTTCTTCCCAGGGTAGTAATTTCATCCTGCAATTGCCTTTTTCTCTTCTGTCAAGTCTTCCGCAACATAATCCATCAAGCCCTTTCCTCAGTTGTCTCTTCTTATTTCTCTTCTTCAAGTGCAGTGAAACTCCTCTTCTTTGAGATCATATTTAAATATAAAAGATACACTCAACAGGCATATGTACACACACACACACAGGCATACAAGTATTGGTTCACGTTACTCTTTTCTATTTGAACATAATCCATGTGCTTATAAAGAAATATGTATGAATCATGATTTTACTAATTAGCTATGATAGCAACATACAAAGAGGAAAGAATATTTTCTCAGAAATCCTAAAATAATTGGATGGTAGTCCTGGATCTCCCATTAACAATGTGACATTTAGAAACTATTTGCTTGTTTAGTGCTTGTTTCCACATCACTGAGCTCCTAAAAGAAGAATGCTGGCCATTTCTCAGTTATCTAATTCATTGTGCTTATTTAGGTTTCTTCCAGTTACTCTGCTACCATTTCCACCAAGAAATAAGGAAAGAACCTTACGTGCATTGAGAAACAAATGCCAGGTCAGATTCCTGTTTGCAAAGCATCAGTGACCAACAGGTGGAACTAATGCCTGAATTGAAAAATTAATTTGGATTTCATTTATCTGTATTTCCCCAGAGATTCCTTATAATTAAAAGTTGACTGTACCTGTTTCCTGTTTACTTCAATGACCTTGGGAAACTAAGTAAATTCTTCCATGGAATTCCTTGTAAACAAGTTGCAAATCTTACCTATTTCTTCCTCTCTCCAGCATCAGGTATGCTATATAATTTTAGGCCTTTAGCTACTAATAGGTTTTGTTCATACAGATCAGAAATAAAATCTAAGGCCAGGCATGGTGGCTCACACCTGTAATCCCAACACTTTGGGAGGCCCAGGCAGGTGAATCACTTGAGGTTGGGAGTTCGAGAGTAGCCTGGGCAACATGGTGAAACCCTATTTCTACTAAAAATATAAAAAATTAGCCGGGTGTGGTGGTGGGTGCCTGTAATCCCTGCTACTCAGGAGGCTGAGGCAGGAGAGTTGCTTGACCTCAGGAGGCAGAATTTGCAGTGACCCGAGATTGCGCCACTGTACTCTAGCCTGGGCTACAGAAAGACTGTCTGGAAAAAATAAAGAAAAGAAACAGAAATAAGATCTAAATAGCTACTCGCACAGTGCACTTGTTCCTCCGAAATATTTTTCTACTTACCAGCACATGTCCCAGTATTATATTAGATTTAGTAACTATTTTAAACAATCATAATTCAGGGTATGTATGGATTTGGGATAAAAACTAGAATAAATTTCATGCTGCAATTTTATTTCCAGACTGCTATGCCTTTATACCTAGAAGAATTGCTGGGAACTTCTTTCATTTAATGAATTATAACCACTTGATAATTGTTGTTGAAAGTTACTGAAATTTTATTCTTCTGTAGAAAATATCTAATGGGTTCAAGGTTATTTGTTAAATTAATTTAGGGAGTGGTCATTTAATCTGAATTATGGAGTCATCAAAACTTATTAATTTAAAATTTAGAGATTCTCTGAGGCAGCATATAATCATTTTAAAACTTATTTTTAATCACTATTATTTCATTTATTAAATTACTCTTAATTAACAAATATATTTTTCTAAAAAATCATTACAATGACATTTTAAAACTAACCTCCTACACCAAAAAGAAACATTGGTTCACAGATTAGGCCAAAATTCCAGAAAGTACTCAAATTTAAAGGACTATAAATAGTAAGTATTAGTGAGGATTTAGGGCAAGTGGAAACCTTATACAATTCTCATGAAAATGAATTGTTATAATTCATTTGAAAAACTATTTGTCATTATGTACAACAGATAAATATACATATCTACGATGACCCACCAACTCTTACACATGCAGTTCAAAATATATCTGCAAAGAATATTCAGAGCAGCTGTAGTCAAAATAGCAAAAAACCTGGAAGCAACCAAAATGTCCATCAAATGGTACATTTATAAAATGGAATAGTATAAGGAAATAAGAAATTAATAAAATACTTCTAATGCAAAGCACTAACAAATTTTGCAAACAATGCTATGTGACAGATACCAGACACAGAAAAAGTACACATAAACTTCAAAATGAAAACATGGAGGTTCTTTTTTCAGTAATGACAAAGTTGCTTATTTTAGAAGAATTATCCTACAAATAACAATTGTAAACTGGTATAAATATTTTTACAAAACTATCAGTTCTGATATAATGTTTATTTTGAAACTGCAAATTTGTTCCAAAGTAATTGATATACTAGGAAATAATTGGAACATAATTTAAATTTCACATTTGCTTGTTCAATTTCATGTGTAAAAACCTTAGATGAATACAGAAAACTTAACTCATCTGAACCTAGTTCCATAGGAACACACAAAATGTATATGCACACATACAGACATACTTCATATCTACACGTTACCTCAGTTCCCATGTATTATTGCCCACACCCATCTATATCTGGTATTATGACTTCCAGATTTGAGATAGCAATCCCTCTACCACTTCACAATAATTCTCAAACTGCAAGCTTTCCAACACCCACTTCCATAAATAAATTCCAAATATTTTGCAAGAAAAGATACATTTAATCATTTAACATATGCCAAACTGGGTTACAATTTTTACAAATATTGTTTTTCATGTATCACTGGTAAATTTTTGAGTGCTGTGATCTTACCCCAATTTCTTTCTATAAACCCTATTGTTTTAATTGCATTGCTTTGCATATTATAATGATTTTTAGGAACACAGATGTTCTCTTACAGAATAACTAATTGCATTTAAAAGTACTGTATAATGACGAAAGACAGGCAGAGGCTGCAGGGGAGTCAAATTTTAAAAGAGGCGAACTGCACTTGGTGATATTTCCCTTTATGTGGAGTTTTTGTTGTTGTCATTTTGTTTTTTTATTTTTAATTTTTCCCTTGAAACATGCCCTAATCTTTACCAAAAGGGTATGATGCAAACTGGAACTCAAGCAGAAAGCCCCATTCTCACTATACTGATAAATTAGGAGTTAGAAATTAGAATTTAATGGTACCAGAGCTGGTAGAAACTGACCAGTGGCCCCAAAACACCAGAATTCATACATGAAGAAATGTAAAGAAGGAAGTACATGCTAATCCATCTTTAAATGCCCTGGTCCTTCATTTACCTCTTGACTGTGTATACACACAAGAGACTCCAAGAAAAGAGGCAGCTGGTAGACTAAGGGAAACAAATAAATGTTTAGACTGCTGATCACATCAGGGAAACAGTGTTTAGAGTTTCAGTCCAGCTAAGCTATCTGCCTGCTAGAACAAAAATAAATTATCATCAGATTTATACTATAATAGAACTCTGTAATATACTACCAACAATGGCCAGGATGTAATTTTTAAAATTTAAACAAAAAAAAATAAAAATAAAAACAGGGAATGTGACATATAATCAGGAGAAAAAGCAGTTTAATTGAGCCAAAACTAAAATAATTTATGTTACAATTAGCAGCCAAGCATTTTAAACACCTATTTAAAATATGTTCAACGATTTAAAGAAAATATGGTCATAATGCAGAAAGATACTGGAAATATCAGTAGGCAAAGATTAACTATGAAAAAAACAAATAGGAATTTAGAAATGAGAAATAGAATAAAACAAATTAAACGCAAAGTTTACTAGACGGCCTTAACAGCAGATGAATCAGTCAGTAAACTTAAAAAGACCAGTAGAAATTATCAAGTCTGAAAAACAGAGAAAAAAGGGATTGACTATAAAAAAGAGAGCCTCAATGACCTGAGGGATGATGTAAAGGAGTCTAGAATATACACATACATATATATGCAAATAAAACTGTGTTTTTCATATATATGTTTTTTCATATACATGAAAAAACAACATGCAAATATCAGTTCTATTTCTTTTTTTTATTATACTTTAAGTTTTAGGGTACATGTGCACAATGTGCAGGTTAGTTACATATGTATACATGTGCCATGCTGGTGCGCTGCACCCACTAACTCCTCATCTAGCATTAGGTATATCTCCCAATGCTATCCCTCCCCCCCCTCCCCACCCCACAACAGTCCCCAGAGTGTGATGTTCCCCTTCCTGTGTCCATGTGTTCTCATTGTTCAATTCCCACCTATGAGTGAGAATGTGCGGTGTTTGGTTTTTTGTTCTTGCGATAGTTTACTGAGAATGATGATTTCCAATTTCATCCATGTCCCTACAAAGGACATGAACTCATCATTTTTTATGGCTGCATAGTATTCCATGGTGTATATGTGCCACATTTTCTTAATCCAGTCTATCATTGTTGGACATTTGGGTTGGTTCCAAGTCTTTGCCGCAATAAACATACGTGTGCATGTGTCTTTATAGCAGCATGATTTATAGTCCTTTGGGTATATACCCAGTAATGGGATGGCTGGGTCAAATGGTATTTCTAGTTCTAGATCCCTGAGGAATCGCCACACTGACTTCCACAATGGTTGAACTAGTTTACAGTCCCACCAACAGTGTAAAAGTGTTCCTATTTCTCCACATCCTCTCCAGCATCTGTTGTTTCCTGACTTTTTAATGATCACCATTCTAACTGGTGTGAGATGGTACCTCATTGTGGTTTTGATTTGCATTTCTCTGATGGCCAGTGATGGTGAGCATTTTTTCATGTGTTTTTTGGCTGCATAAATGTCTTCTTTTGAGAAGTGTTTGTTGAGGATACAAAATCAATGTACTAAAATCACAAGCATTCTTATACACCAATAACAGACAAACAGAGAGCCAAATCATGAGTGAACTCCCATTCACAATTGCTTCAAAGAGAATAAAATACCTAGGAATCCAACTTACAAGGGATGTGAAGGACCTCTTCAAGGAGAACTACAAACCACTGCTCAAGGAAATAAAAGAGGATACAAACAAATGGAAGAACATTCCATGCTCATGGGTAGGAAGAATCAATATCGTGAAAATTGCCATACTGCCCAAGGTAATTTACAGATTCAATGCCATCCCCATCAAGCTACCAATGCCTTTCTTCACAGAATTGGAAAAAACTACTTTAAAGTTCATATGGAACCAAAAAAGAGCCTGCATCGCCAAGTCAATCCTAAGCCAAAAGAACAAAGCTGGAGGCATCACACTACCTGACTTCAAACTATACTACAAGGCTACAGTAACCAAAACAGCATGGTACTGGTACCAAAACGGAGATATAGATCAATGGAACAGAACAGAGCCCTCAGAAATAACGCCGCATATCTACAACTATCTGATCTTTGACAAACCTGAGAAAAACAAGCAATGGGGAAAGGATTCCCTATTTAATAAATGGTGCTGGGAAAACTGGCTAGCCATATGTAGAAAGCTGAAACTGGATCCCTTCCTTACACCTTATACAAAAATCAATTCAAGATGGATTAAAGACTTAAACGTTAGACCTAAAACCATAAAAACCCTAGAAGAAAACCTAGGCATTACCATTCAGGACATAGGCATGGGCAAGGACTTCATGTCTAAAACACCAAAAGCAATGGCAACAAAAGACAAAATTGACAAATGGGATCTAATTAAACTAAAGAGCTTCTGCGCAGCAAAATAAACTACCATCAGAGTGAACAGGCAACCTACAATATGGGAGAAAATGTTCTCAACCTACTCATCTGACAAAAGGCTAATATCCAGAATCTACAATGAACTCAAACAAATTTACAAGAAAAAAACAAACAACCCCATCAAAAAGTGGGCGAAGGATATGAATATCAGTTCTATTTCTATACACTAACAAAGAGTTATTCGAAAAAGAAATTAAGGAAACATTTTATATATAGAGAGAGAGAGACAGAAAGAGAGAGAGAGAGTGTGTGTGTGTCTTTCAGTATGAGTAATAAAAAAGATTGGGCAGAAATGAAAGTATTTAATATTGTAATAGCAGGAAACAATCCTAAATACATTTTTAAGTACAACATGCAAATATCAGTTCTATTTCTATACACTAACAAAGAGTTATTTGAAAAAGAAATTAAGAAAACATTATATATATAAATATATATATATATATATATATATATATATAGAGAGAGAGAGAGAGAGAGAGAGAGAGAGAGTGTTCCAGTATGAGTAATAAAAAAGATTGGGCAGAAGTGAAAGTATTTAACATTATAATAGCAGGAAACAATCCTAAATACATTTTTAAGTATATACTTGCAGAATCAAAAATATCATTGAAACTCAAGCAAAATAAACAGGAAAAAAGCAACTTCTAAATGCATCATAATTAAGTTGCTGAAAACTTTATAAATGTGAAGAAAAAATCATGAATGTAGCTAGAGGCAGCAGCAAGAGGCAAATAATAATATGCAGAAACATGGAAATTTCATCAGAAATAATGATCAGCAATAGCTAATGAAACAAGTGTTGAAGGAAAAAGTATCTATCTAGAATTCTGTATCTTAAAAACAGGTCCTTCAAAATGAAACATATAATAAAACTTGGGTCTATAGGAAGGAATGAAAAGAGCCATCAATGTTATACAGGTAGCTAAACATAAAACATCTTTTCCTGCCTTAATTTCTTAAAATAACCTAAAAACTTTAAATCAAAAATTAATATTATTTATTAGAGGTTTCATAAATTATGTAGATGATTTGTACTTATAATAGCACAAAAGATGAGGGAAGACATATGAAACTATCCCATTCAAGCTTTTTAAGTCTTACATGAAATGATACCATATTAATTGTAAGTAGACTGATAAATTGAGCATGTATACCATAATAACTACAGAAACCACTAACAATAATGTAAAGTCATAGTTTGAAACTAATAGAGGAATTAAAATATATAATGAAATTGTTTTATTAAGTCAAAAAAGTCAGGATAAAGAAACAATTTTATAACAATGAGACCAATAAAAAGTTTGTGAACTGACAGAAGCAAATCTAAACATATTAATAATTGCATTAAAGGTAATTTGACTAAAATATTACAACATATGAAAAAAATATTTAAAGATAATCACAGACCTAAACTTAAAGACAAAGGTATAAAGTGTAAGGAAAAAGTTGAAGTATATCCCTGGGACCTAAGAAAAATATTTCTTAGACAGTATATAGAAAGTATCAGCCATAAAATTATTTTTAAGTATTCTTTTTCAAAATTAAACACAACTTCTATTTATCAAAAGACATCATTAAGAAAATAAGCAAGCTCAAGATGAGGGGAAAACATTTAGAATACATACATATAGATAAAACAGGATTTATCTCTTACATGCAAGGATGGTTCAACATATGCAAATCAATAAATGTGATACACCACACTGACAGAATGAAGGACAAAAATCATATGGTCATCACGGTAGACATAGAAAAAGCATTTGACAAAATTCGACATCATTTCATGATAAAATTTCTTACAAATTATGTATGGAAGGATTCTACCTCATCATATGCAATAAACCATATAAAGACCATATAAAGAGCATAAGCCCATTGCTAACATCATATTCAAGGGTGAAAAACTGCAAGCTTTTCCTCTAAGATTGAGAATAAGACAAAGATGCCCATTCTCACTGTTTCTGTTAAACATTTCATTGGAAGTTGTGCTCAGAGCCATTAGACAAGAGAAAAAACAAAAGGAATCAAATTGGAAAGAAGAAAATTGTCCCTCTTTGCAGAAGACATAATTTTATATCTAGAAACCATAAAGATTCCACCAAAAAACTTTTAGAACTAATAAATAATTCAGCAAAGCGCTAAGATTTAAAAAAATTGCAAATATCAGTTGCATTTCTATACACTGAGTTATTTGAAAAAGAAATTAGAAAACAATCCTATGCACAACAACAGCATCAAAAAGAATAAAATACTTAGAAGCAAATGTAACCAAAATGAAGGATCTGTACACTAGAAATTATAAAACACTGAAAAAAGAAATTGAAGAAAACACAAATAAACGAGAAGGTATCTCAAGTTCATGGACCAGAAGAATCAATATTATCAAAAGGCCCACACTGCCTAAAGCAATCTACAGATTCAATGCAACCCTTCTAAGAAATCTAATGGCATTTTACTTAAAAATAAAATAAGAAAAATCTATATGGAGCCACAAAAGGCCCTGAAAAACCAAAGTAATCTTTAGCAACAAGAACAAAGTGAACGCGTCACATATCCTGATTGCAAAATATACTACAAAGCTCCAGTAATCAAAATAGCATGGCACTAGCATAAAAACAGATACATTGAACAATGAAACAGAAGAGTGCCTAGAAATAAGTTCACGTATTTATGCTCAGCTGATTTGCAACAAAGTTGCCAAAAACATACAATGAAGAAAGTACAATCTCTTCAACAAATGGTGTTGGGACAACTGCATATCCATATGCAGAAGTATGAAATTGGACCCTTATTTCACATCATATACAAATATAAACTCAAAAGCGATTAAAGACTTAAATGTAAGGCCTAATGCTGTAAAACTACTAGAAGAAAACCTATGGAAAATGTTCCATAACATTGATCTTGGCAATGATTTCTTGGATATGACACCAAAAGCACAGGCAAGAAAAGCAAAGATAAACAAGTGCAAATACGCAAAACCAAATAAAAAGTTTCTGCACAGTGAAAAAGAAACAATAAACAAAATAAAAAGGCAATGCTTAAGTTAGAGAAAAATATTTGCAAATCATATATCTGTTAAGTTAATATCCAAAATATACATGGAAATTCTATTATTCAATAGCAAGCAAACAAGAAACTTGGTTTAAAAATGGGCAAAGGACCTGGACATTTTGGACATTTGTCCAAAGAGGACATACAAACAGCCAACAGATATGTGAAAAGATACTCAAGTGATTACTCATCAGGGAAATACAAATTGAGTTATTACCTGTTAGTATAGCTAGTACCAAAAACACAAAAGATACCTAGTGTTGGTAAGGATGTGGAGGAAAGGAAAAGTTTGCACACTATTGGTGCGAATGCAAATTAGTATAGCCATAATAGAAAACGGCACATAATTTCCTTGAAAAAATGAAAATTGAACTACCATATGATCCAGCAGTCCCACAACTGAGTACATATCTGAAGGAAATGAGATCAGTATATTGAAGAGATATCTGCACTCCTTTGTTGACTGCAGTATTATTCACGATAGCCAAGATATGAAATCAATCCATTAATGGATAAATGGATAAAGAAAATGTGATATAAATGCATAAATATGTATACACAAAAACTATTATTCAGCCTTAAAAATAAGAAGTAAATCCTGCGATTTGTGAGAATATGGATGAAGCTGGATGATTAGATGCTAAGTAAAATAAGTCCGACACAGAAAGACAAATACCACATGATCTCACTTATATATGAAATCTAAAAAAGTCAAACTCACAGCAACAGAGAACAGAAGGGTGGTTACCAGGAGTGGGGTAGGGAGGGGGAAATATTGGTCAGAGGGTACAAACTTTCAGTTATGAGTAGAAGAATTTCTAGAGATTTAAAATATATAGCATGGTGACTATAGTTAATAATAATGTATTGTCTATTTGAACTTTGCTAAGAGAGAAGATCTTAAGGATTCTTACCATTCATTAAAAAGGTAATTATATGAGGTGATGGATATGTTAATTAGCCTGATTGTGGTAATCATTTCTCAAGGTATATTGATTGTGGTAATCATTTCTCAATGTATACTGATATCAAAACATGTTGTACACCTTGATTTTAATTTGTCAATTTTACCTCAATAAAACTGAAAAAGGTGATGTTATAAATAAATGGACAAAGCTAGAATTTTAAAATTTTGGATTTTAGCCATTCTATCTATATAATTTCTACACCGGTCTTGTTTTATGGTTATTACATAATATATAAAATATATACATCTCTCTGTGCGCAGTAAAATTTTCTTCATTCTCCCAAAATCTTTTTAGTAAAATTATATTTTGTTTGAAAAAAACATAAAAAATAGGAGAATAAAATAAAAAAATGCAACTTGTGCCTGTACTCTGAAAATAAACAATTCAAGAAGTACCATACATTCGTATATTTAAATATATTTTATTCATTGTTAACGAATATATTTTTATTAAATTATTGACTAATGCAAAGTGTTAGAATAACACTCCAGTGTGTCATTTCTTTTAAAACAAAAATTAAGGAAGTAGAAAAGGAAAGTTAGAAAGATATCACAAGGTATCCATTCACCTGACTTTAAAACAATAATATATAGTTGTGTTCAACTTTTTTGAAATTAGAAGCCCTGAGGATGCAACAAAAATAAATTTGATTGTAATGGAATAGTCACCACATCGTAGTGTAACCTATTAATTGAAAATATGAGTCTGTTAGGTAATGTGTAAATTCCTGAGCTAGTCATTCATGATCTTCCACAGTATGTAATAGGCCCCTTACTACCTAGTCAAACTTAGCTCCACTCACACAAACTCCTATTCTTCAATCAAATAATACTTCTCCCTGCCCCTTTTACACACTACATCAGTTCCTACCACTCATTATACCTGTACTTATGCTAACTACTAAAAAATTATCTTTAACGTTTCTTCCAGGTCACACCCTTCCTTTAATTATCCTATGTTATTGTTTTCTCAAGAAGGTGATGCTATACTTTTCATTTCTAGAGTAGAACGAGATGGGAAAAAGTACAAAACAAAGGGAAGACTAGAAAATTCTAGAAGTATTTTTGTAGCCTGAGTCATATCGTCAGTGTATAGATGTACTAATAACTGAAGTATTCATATTACAAAACAGTCATTGTATATATTTTTATAAAATTGTGTTAACAACACACTTAGTCATTTTGTAAAATCTATCAGTTTTATCCCATCTTCTGACAATATATAGTAATTTATAATCTCCTTAGAGCAGAAAGCATTTTGTATTTAATATAGTGCTTAGTTTGAGCTAACCATATCATCTTGATTTTGCCTTCCCCTTCCTCCATACTACTCCTGTACTTAATTCATCATCTCTTACCCAGACAGTATCAGTAGCTTCCTAGCTAATCTCTCTGCTTCCTGGTTTTCTACACTAATTCATACTTCACATGCCTAGGGAATGAAATTTTTTAAAAAAAAAACATACAAACTGCCTACTTAAAACATTGTAGCATTTGCTCATCTCCCAAAACCTAAAGTCCCAAGTCAATGACACAGACTATAAAACCCTCTACTCTATAACTCTTTGCCCCTGTTTCCTTTTCCTTCTCACCTTACATGTGAACTCTGCACTACTGTTCTTCCCAAAGGCTTTCATATCTCTGAACACATATTGTTTTTTTCAAGCTTCCATAGGCTCTTCTATTCCTCCCTTTCCTCCATCCCACCCTCTATACACATCTGAAACAGTTCTCATTTCCTTGTCTCCTTGGTAGGCGTCCACCTTCTTTCAAATGTCTTCTCCAACATTTCCTCCTCTATGAGGACCGCCCAGACCTTCCCAGGTCCATCCTTCTGTGGCATCAACCTTTTATGTGTCTGCACTGCAAGACTAAAACCTAGAAAGTTAGGGTATTTGTGTGTCTGTTCTCCTACGATCTGGCTCACGGTAGATGATCTAGAAAAGTTTGTTGACTAGATAAACAGAATTGTGTCCAATAAACAGTTTGCTGCTTGATTAGTTACAAGTATATTTTGGTTCAAGTGTCAGTAACTCAAGCTAATGTAAGCATTAAAAAAACACTGATAATTTTTTTCTAACCATTGGAAGCAAAGAGATTCTGGCTGAGCTTAAAAACAAATATATGTGTGTATATATATATATATATATATATATATACACACACATATATATGTATATGTATATATGTATATGTATATATATTATATATATAAAACAAATATATATATATACTAACATAATTATATGCACCAAATTTTTGAAAACATCTTATAAAAATAAATGGATATAGAACACTCAAGAAAGACATTAAATGTATACAGCTGTCCTCAGTCTTAATGTGTTTCTCAATTCATCAAATCACTTAAAGGTGATTATAATTTCAATGTTAAACTTCAACATTTCTACATTTTAGAAACCACCCCAGCCCTCTGGAATACAGCAGTGTGAACCATTCTCTTCAAGCAGGAACCAGAGACAATCTTCCTGCTTGATTCTCCTAGGGGAACACAGGAATAATGCATCTAATAACCAGGATAAGGAACAAACTAAATTCAGTAGAAGATTACATACATAATTGAGGAGAAGACAATCATGTCTTTCTTCCAAGAAATTTTATCTTTGCCCTAACATTTTCATACTTCTGAAAAAAATCTTCTCACATTAAAATAGGTAATAGAATTGTTGGCTTTGGTCAACTCTAACTTAATTATTTTTAAGCTATTAATGCGACATTTTTTAACGTACTTTGAGGAAAATTCTCTTTAGCATTTCAGATGTCAACAAAATCTAAGATCATTTTGTTTGTTTGTTAGAAAATGAAACACGAGAATGTATCAAGATGCAGTTGTCAACCTCTTTTTGGAGTTACACTTTGGAATACTGGTTGGATGTTGGAGGATGCAATCAAGTACTTTGCATAGATACAAAATGCTGTGCTTAACCATTCCCCCCCTTCCCCCTCCCCCAATTCCCCTGGATTCACTGTAAGCAGCATTCATTGTAATTAAGACATTCAGATAAAATAATCCTCAAAACTGCCATAGCCCTCACCAGGCAATATGATAAAGAAACTATTTTCACCAACTCTTGATATAATAGCACTTTTTACTACAAAGATAAAAGAAAAAGAAGACTTTCAATAAATGCATACTTATTTAGAACAGGTCCACCATAATAGGAAGAACTAGTAATAGGAAAAATATACTAAAGCAGCTAGTTCCCTTGGAAGACAGAACCTGCTGAATTCTGAGCAAGTTGTAACATTAATATACTACAGCAGAAATGTCTTCAAGTAAAAAATTATAAAAATGTAACCTTGAAAAAAAAACAAACTAATCAGCAATCTAACCTAACTTATTAAAAATGGCTCTTGCAATTATCCCTGAGATTTCTTACCAAAAAGGAAGCCTACAGGGATCTCATGCTTTCCAGAGTTAATTATATCAGCAATTTCTCCAAGTGGAAAGTATTTTGCAGAGTGGAATCTTAAGAGTCCTTATATACATTGAGTGCCTGAGTCATTCTTAGGAATATGTCTGCCGAACAATATTTTTGAATATCCTGTCTCTGAATAGTAATATTTGGTAAAAAGAAAGAAAAATCATCCTGATTTCCACTGAATGTTTGCCATATTAAAATCTATATTAATAATATTAATTTTCCAACCTAAATTACTTCTTTATTCTAATTACTCTAGGCCACTTGTTAATTCATTTATTCTTTTATCCCCAGTAATGCATAATTAAACATCCTAATAATCCAAATTTCCAAATGATTTACATTGGAAAAGATGACAAAATTATGAATAAAGTATACAGTTTTTTCAGCTTATCCTGTCCACATCAAGCTTAAGTACAACACAGTATTATAGATGCTTTGCCCACTTATTAGTTCATTCAACTCATCTTTTCTGAGTATGGTTTGTGGTAGGTAATGTGCCAGGTGCTATAGACTGATTAACGCAAAACAGGCTTATTGTACACCAGAATGCCAGTGTGTTTATTTCCAAACATGAATACTCATGTCCATTATCCACAGGAGTTCTTACCAGTACAGAACTTCTAAGCAAATAACCGCAAAGTCTCTTGATGAGCATTGAATCAGAGCAAAGAGAATTAGATTGTCTTGAGTGATATTTCATCCTGTCTGCACAGAAACCTGATGAACTATCTCTTCTTCACAACAAAATAGATTTCCCTTGTGATTTAAATATCTGTGTCTGCCAGACACAGTTTCTCTTTTATTTTGGGCTATGTTGCCTAAATACTTACAAATTCTATCTACTTTTCTATTATCTGTTAGTGCTTACCACATCATTACTTCTGAAAACAAGATTACAACACAATTGAGTGAGTTTCATCTTTCTTCAGTCTGGGGATACACTCTGATCCTTTTGATTGGACTTGATATCTCCCATGTCTCCAATGACAGCACTTACCAGGACATCTTCTCCTAAGGTATTTCTTAAGATTACTAAGTTGTCCATTTTATGTGGGATTGTGTTTGCTTTTTTACCATTTTAAGTGTGGAACCTTATCCAAATCCTGAGGCTACTTTGAAGATTTCTACATACTGAGGTTTCTGAAGTTTTTTCACACATGTGTATTTTATCAAAAAGAGTACTTTAAAAATGAATAAAACATGAAATACGGATACATGCTACAGTGTCCATTAACTTAAAAAGTATTATGTAAGTGAAAGAAGCAATTTCATATTTTTATGAAATATCTAGAACATACAAACCCATAGAGACAAAAGACAGATTAGTGGTTGCCTGGGATTGGGAGAAGGAGGGAATAGAAAGTAACTGTTTAATTGATATGAAGTTTTCTTTTGGGCTTGATACAATATTTTAAACTAAACAGAGGTGGTCCTTGCACAACATCATTAATGTACTAAATGCTACTGAACTGTTAACTTTAAAGAGGTAATGTTATATGAAATTCACCTAAAGGAAA
Organism: Gorilla gorilla gorilla; assembly: GCF_029281585.2. Lineage (NCBI taxonomy): Eukaryota > Metazoa > Chordata > Mammalia > Primates > Hominidae > Gorilla > Gorilla gorilla. Next base: position 65,601,910 of record NC_073239.2, read on the forward strand.
TGTTGTTTTAAAAATAAAAGCATGCTAGAGAATTAAAGCAGGATGATAAATATAACATTATAAAGTAAAATAGCAATAAGATAAAATCACATATTTTATATGCTATATATATACACACACATATGTATACATACCCAAATCAGATAGATCAATTTTGATGTGAAAAATAATGACTGTGATATGCTGATGTATTGCAACTGGATAATTTACCCAGAAGAACTTTCTACTAGAAAAGATAGCTTTAGCATAAAGAAGAAGGAGTAGGGATAGAGGACTGAATTTGTTATGTATGTATGTACATATGTACGTATGTATGTATGTATGTATGTATTTGAGTGCAATGCCATGATCAGAGCTCACTTCAGCCTCCACCTCCTGGGTTCAAACAATCCCCCTGCCTCAGCCTCCCAAGTGGCTTTTTATTTCTTTTTATTTTGTAGAGGTGGGGGTCTTGCTATATTGACCAAGCTGGTTTTAAACTCCTGGCTTCAAGCAATCCTCCTGCCTTGGCCTCCCTAAGCGCTGGGATTATAGCTGTGAGCCATCATGCCCGCCCTTAATTTGGGTGGCATATGTAAGTTTTGAAGGGTTATTGGTATTCCTAGGCAGAAAAGTGAAGCAGGTAATTAGAAATTAAAGTTTGAAGATCTTGACACTTACAACAGCATCCAAAATTAACGATATGTATTTGAGGGTCAGGTGAATATAGTCAAATGAACAGGTACCCAGAAAGTATAGCAAGGAATAAGAATTAGTACCATAAAGAGTACAAGCTTTTGAAGGGGAAAGTAGAAAATTGTGAAAGAGAAATCAGAAAAATCAACTGAGAATGTGTAGTCAGAGAATAAAACTATTTATAAAACTAAATCAATAATCATGAGATACCTATTTGTCCCAGACCTGAGACACAGCAAGGAACACTTTTCTATGTTCAGTGACAGGAGGTATCTTATCCGGATTAATACTGTATTCCAAGAGTATGACAAAGTATCTTGCACATATTCATCTATCTGGTGTTATATGCTCTTCAAGTACATGCAGAAAATATAGCCTTACTCAGAGGAGTAGTTTAATAATCTTTTCAGATACTGGTGGAGGGTCTTTAATACATCATTAAAATTCATCAGTGGTAATTTCTGAAAGAGTAGTTGGAGGGTGAAAACATTATCAGTGAGCTTTTCATAGTCTTTCATATTAAGTGTATCAGTTTTTGTGTACCCTAAATGAAACATTTTACCCATTTGTGATTTGGTAACATAACATATTTGAAAACTATTGACTCATTATACAACACAAAAATAAATATGGAAGGGGATAAGATGGTCAACAAAATTATTGAGTAAACCACCGTAATTTGGGCAGATATTCCAAGAGAAGATCTTGCTGAGAGTAAAAAAATGGGCAACATTGAAGTCAAGGGTGAAGAAGGAGGAAGCTGGGAACCCTGTGCTGGGCACCTGAATGCCAAGGCTAGGTCCTAGCCCTAAATGACTCCTGGGAGAGTGGTGAGTGAGGGAACTAAGGGATGGCTCAATATCCCTGCATATTTCTAGGATCCTAGCTACAGGGGACCCCACGTTCCCCATCCCTACGAACATGTATGCTGGCAGGGGGATCTTTCCATGGAGTTTTGGACAGCACAGAGCCCAGGAGCTTTTGTGTGCTGGACAGCTTCAGCTAAGAGCAGCCATAGACGTGCATCCTCCAGGGCTTCCCACCCACCTCCAGGAAGCAGAGGCTGCAGTTGACCTCGAAGCCAGGAGAGATCAGGGCCACCTTCCCTACGGGACTGGGGCACATCTGCTCTGCAAGTTCTCATGCCTGCTGACCCCTCCCAGGGTTCCTGCCTAGCCGCCCTGCAGGAGCATGTGCACAGCCCAGCCCCCACAGCTCAGCCTGAATGTATTGCGGGCACTTTTTACAGTGACCCAGGAGCACATGGATCCACCAGCACAGCTGGAACCCAAACCTGAACCAGGACATTTCAGTGTCCTCAGGGCTTCAGCATGTAGCTCAGCAGTAGATCGCCAAAATCTATGGCCTGCACTCAAGCAGAGGAGGAGCCCCCACCCTCAGAGAACTGAGAAGAATGAGACACACGGGTTCCTGGACAGGGGTGGGAGTGGGGCATGCCTCCCTCCACAGGGCTGGTCCAGAGAGAGTGTGGCATATCTCCCTGCTGCAGTCTTTGCCTGAGAGGCCTCTGTGGGCTAGAACACCTAACAAAAGAAATGTAAGTGCATTCCCAGTGATCAGAGAGGCTCCCCCAAAGTCCAAGAGTAGACCTGGCATGGCGTGAGGAGTATCTCCCTTCCTCCACCACTTCAGAGCTGCAGAAGTCTGCAAATGCAAGGAAGTACAAAAGAGCCATGTGACTGGGTATTAATCTAGCTAGTGGCCATAAATCTTAAGCACCACCAACTGAATTGCAACCTAAAGTATAACACCAAAAATGGATCCCTGTAATATACACACCTTTGAAAACAAGTGCAAAAATTCACCCACACATAAAGTTCCTATACAGAGCCTTGGCCCTCTGAAAGCATCCAGAAAGAAAGCCAACTGACTACACTCACTTACACCACAGTTAAAGGAACACCAATGTTCCCAGATAAGAAAGAACCAGCAAAAGAACTCTGCCAATCCAAAAAGCCAGTGTTGCCTTACTTCCAAATGAGTCCACGAGCTCCCCAGCAATGGTCTGAACCTGTCTGAAATGACAGACATAGAATTCAGAATCTGGATGGCAAGGAAACTCAGCAATATTCAGGAAAAAGTTGAAACCCAATCCAAGGAATACAAGAAATCCAGTAAAACCATTCAAGAGCTGAAAGATAAAAGCCACCTTAAGAATCAAACTTAACTTATACAGCTGAAAAACTCACTACAAGAATTTCATAATATAATCGGAAGTATTAGCAGTAGAATAGACCAATATGAGGAATGAATCTCAGAGTTTTAAGGTCAGTTCTTCAAATCAATTCAGTCACACAAAAATAAAGAAAAATGAATTCGGAAAAATGAACAAAACCTCCAAGAAATATAAGATTATGTAAAGAAACCAAATCTATGATTCATTGGCATTTCTGAAGTAGAAGGAGAGAGAATAAGCAACTTGGAAAGTATACTTGAGTATATAATCTATGAACATTTCTCTAATCTCACCAGAGAGGTTGACATGCAAATTCAAGAAATACAGAGAACTTTGACTAGATACTATGCAAGGTGACTATCACCAAGGCACCTAGTAATCAGATTCATCAAGGTCAATGCAAAAGAAAAAATCTTAAAGGCAGCTAGACAGACAGGTCAAGTCACATACAAAGGGAATCCCATCAGGACAGCTGCAGACCTCTCAGCAGAAATCTCACAAGCCAGAAGAGATTAGAGGACAATTTTCAGCATTCATGAAGAAAAGAATTTCCAACCACAAATTTCATATCCTGCCAAAGAAGCTTCATAAATGAAAGAGAAAATGAAATCCTCATCTGACAAGCAAATGCTGATGGAATATGTTTCAATTAGCCTTAAAAGAGTTCAACAGAATGATACCTGCTATCACAGAAACACACTTAAACACATAGTCCATTGTCAACAGGCACTATAAAGCAACTCACAATAAAACCTACAGAAAAACCAACTAAACAAAAGATGACAAGATCAAAATCACACACATGGATACTGACTTTGAATGAAAATGGGCAAAATGCCCCCACTTAAAAAACAGAGTGGTAGTCTGGATAAAAATACAAGACACAGCCATCTGTTGTCTTCAAGAGACCCATCTCACCTGTAATGACACCCATACGCCCAAAGTAAAGGGATGAAGAAAGATCAGCCATGTAAATGGAAAACAAACAGGAATCACTCTTCTTATATTAGATGAAACAGTCTTTAAACCAAAAAACTTAAGAAGGACAATGAATGGTATTACATAATAATAAAAGGTACAATCCAACAAGAAGCCTTAACTATCCTAAGTATATATGCACCCGACATTAGAGCATCAAGATTCATTTAAAAGTTCTACTTAGCCTATGAAAAGACTTAGAGAACCACGCAATAATGGTGGGAGACTTCAACACCCTACTGACAGCATTAGACAGATTATCAAGGCAGAAAACCAACAAAGATCTCTGGACTTAAAACTCAACAATTGACTGATTAGACCTAATAGACATCTACAGACTACCATAACCAATAACTACAGAATATACATTCTTTTAATCTGCATATGGAACATATTCTAAGATTGAACACATGCTTGGTCATAAAGCAAGTCTTAATAAATTTTAAAAAATTAAAATCATATCAAGTATATTATTGGACCACAGTACAATAGAAATAGTAATCAAGAAGACTGATAGAAATAGAAATCAATATCAAGAAGATCTCTCAAAAGTACACAAATACATGGAAGTTAAACAACTTGCTCCTGAACAACTTCTGGGTAAATGTACAAATTAAGGCAGAAATGAAAAAAATATTTGCAATTAATAAAAATTGGGAAATAACATCTCCAGAATGTAACAAAAGCAGTAAAACAGGAAAGTTTACAGCCCTAAACACTTTCATCAAGAAGTTAGAAAGATCTCAGATTAATGTTAACTTTAAAAAGAACAAACCCCAAAACAAGCAGAAGAAAATACATAACTAAAATTACATAACTTAATGAAATTGAGATGCAAAAACCCAGACAAAAGGTAAATGAAACCAATAATTTGTTCCTTGAAAAAATAAGATGGACTGCTAAACAAATTAAAAAAGAGAAGATTCAAATAAGTATAATCAGAAATGACAAAGATGGCATTATAACTGATCCCACAGAAATACAAAAGATCCTCAGATAATATGATAAACAGCTCTATGCACACAAATGAGAGGAAATGGATAAATTCCTAGATACACACACATACACTCTCCCAAGATTGAATCAGGAGGAGATTGAAAAACTGAATAGACCAATATCAAGCTCTGAAATTGAATCAGTAATAAAAAAACCCTAACAACCAAAAAAAGTCCTCAATCATATGTATTCATAGCTGAAATCTATCAGAAATAAAAAGAACTGGTATCAATCCTACTGAAACTATTCCAAAAAATCAAGGAGGAGGGACTTCTCTCTAATTCAGTCTATGAGGTCAGAAAAAGCCTAATACCAAAATCTGGCAACAAGACAAAGAGTGAAAACCTCAGGCCACTGTCCCTGATCAACATAGACTCAAAAATCCTCAATAAAATACTAACAAACTGAATCCAGCAGCACATCCAACAGTTAATTCACCATGATCAAGCAGACTTTATTCCTGGAGTAAATAAATAAATAAATAAATCTGATGCACCACATAAACAGAATTAAAAACAGAAACCATATGATAATCTCAATGGATGCATAAAAAGCCTTCAGTCAAATCTAACATCATTTTATGATAAGAAATCCTGAACAGGCTAGGCATTGAAGGAACATACCTCAAAATAACAATAAGGAACATTAAAGGAACATACCATCAATGACCAACCCACAGTCAACATCATACTGAATGGACAAAAGCTGGAACCCTTCTTCTTAAGAACTAGAACAAGGCAAGTTTCCCCACTCTCACCACCCCTATTCAACGTACAGTCCTATGAGCAATCAGCAAGAAAAGAAAAAAAAAGCATCTAAATAGAAAAAGAAGTCAAAGTCTCTCTCTTTGCTGATGATATGATTCTATACTTAAAAACCACTAAAGACACTGCCAAAAGGCTACTAGAACTGATAAATGATTTTAGCAAGATTTCAGGATACAAAATCAATACATAAAAATCAGTAGCATTTCTGTACACCAATAACATCCAGGCTGAGAGGCAAATCAAGAACAACCCCATTTTCAGTAGCCACAAAGAAAATTAAATACCTAGGAATACAGTTAACCAAGGGGGTGAAATACCACTACAAGGAGAACTACAAAACACTGATGAAATAAATCAGAGATGACACAAATGAATGAGGAAACATCCATGCTCATAGACAGGAAGAATCAGTATTATTAAATTGGCTATATGGCCCAAAACAATTTACAGATTTGACATTATCCCTATTAAACTACCAATGTCATTCTTCACAGAACTAGAAAAAACCATTCTAAAATTCATATGGAACCAGAAAAGAGCTGAACAGCCAAAACAATTCTAAGCTCAAAGAACGAAGCCAGAGTCATCACAGTACCCAATATCAAACTATACTACAGGGATGCAGTAACCAAAACAGCATGGTATTGGTACAAACACAGACATATAGACCAACTGAACAGAATAAAACACTAAGACATAAAGCCAAACATCTACAACCATCTGATCTTTGACAAGGCTGACAAAAATAAGTAATCAGGAAAGGACTCTCTATTCAATAAATGGTGTTGGAAAAGCTGACTAGCCATATGCAGAAGATCGAAACTAGACCCCTTCATTTCACTACATGTAAAAATTAATTCATGATGGATTAAAGATTTAAATGTAAGACCATAAATTCCTAAAAGAAAAAAAAAATTAGGAAATACCCTTCGCGACATTGGCCTTGGCATAAAATTTATGGCCACATCTGAAAAAGCAATTGCAACGAAAACAAAAGTTACAGTGAGACCTAATTAAACTACGGAACTTCTGCACAGTAAATGAAACCATCAACAGGGTAAACAGACAATCTATAGAATGGGAAAAACATTCACAAACCATACATTCAATATTCTGGATATTAGACAATATCCGGAATCTATAAGCAACTTAAACAAATCAACAAAGCAAAAAACAAATAACCTCGTTAAAAAGGGGCAAAAGGCATGAACAGACACTTCTCAGAAGACACACAAGGAGTCAACAAACATATGAGAAATGTTTATCACCACTAATCCTCAGAAAAATGCAAATTGAAACCACAATGATACCATCTCACACCAGTCAGAATGGCTATTATTAGAAAGTCAAAAGACAACAAATGCTGCTGAGGCTGTGGAGAAGAGGGAATGCTTATGCTCTTGGTGGGGAGGTAAATTAGTCCAGGCACTGTGGAAAGCAGTTTGGAGATTTCTCAAAGAACTTAAAACAGAGCTAACCTTTGACCAAGCAATCCCTTTACCAGGTATATACCCAAAGGAATAAACATCATGATACCAAAATGATACATGCACTCCTATGTTCATTACCATGATGTTCCCAATAGCCACTACATGAAATCAACCTAGGTGCCCATCAGTGAAGAACTGGATAAATAAAATGTGGTATATAGACATGACGGAATACTATGTGGCCATAAAAAATCAAATCATATTCTTTGTAGCAACATGGATGAAGCTGAAAGCCATTATCCTAAGCAAATTGACACAGGGACAGAAAAGCAAATACTGCATGTTTTCGCTTAAAAGTAGAAGCTAAACACTGAACACACATGTACATAAACAGCGGAACAATAGACACTATAGACTACTACACAGGGAGAGAGGATGGGGGTCATGGATTGAAAAACTACCTATTGGGTACTATGCTCACTACCTAGGGTCAATATAACCATGAAATAATCGTATACATGTACCCCCTGTATCTACAATAAAAGCTGAAAAAAATTTTAAAAGAATGGATACACCTAATTTGCAAAAGAATAACTATTAATAATACCAACATAATTGAGATGAATTTGGTAAACTTTGACATTGCTAGTTACAATGTCATTTGGAATAAATTTGCCATGAAAATTAAAACTAAAAAATGTAAATGAATAAATAAGTGCATTTATTGACATTAACAATTTATCAGAAAAGTAAGTAGAGAGAAACTGTCAATCTTACATCAGAGAATATACATGATCTAAACTCCAAATATTCACTTGAAAGCTCACATTTTTTCATTGGAAACAAATATTGCCAGGAATTTCCTGGAAGTGAAAGGCCCACTTCATTTATTTTTGTGAAAATGTCTGCCAAATAGTTATCTAAATAACCTTCCTTTTTTATCAGTTGTTCTTTCCAGTGAAAATGGTACTCCATTTTTCAAAAGTAGCTAGTTCAACTCCCAACTCAAACAATCATAAAAGTAATTTTCCCCAAGAAAAATACCTTATTTTATAGGCAGCACGAATGCTCTATGCATATTTGCCATTATCATCTCAGAATATTTTATAAGATCAAAAGTTTGTGTGGCTTTATCAAATACTTCTATGGTCTGAATTTATCCTCTAAATTCATATGTTGAAACTTAATCTCCAACGTAAGGAGTTGGGCCCTTAGGGGGTGATCAAATCATGAAGGCAGAGTTCTCATGAATGGGATTATTGACTTTATGAAAGAGGTTGGAGTGCCCTGGTCTCAAGTCATTTCTCCCATGTGAGGACACAGGTGTGCCCTTTTGCCCACTTCCTCCGAGTGAGGCTACAGTAAGAAGGTGCCATCTTGGCAATCTTGGAATCAGAAAGCAATCCTCACAAGATACTGAATTCACTGGTGTTTTTGTCTGGAACTTCCTACCTCCAGAACTGTGAGAAATAAATTTCTATCATTTGTAAATAACCCAATCTTTGGTATTTTGTTATAGCAGCAGGAATGGACTAAGACAAAGATGTTCTTAAGTTAAACTGGCATTTTATTTTCTTTTACTGGAAGTACAGAGCAATGAGGGTTCAATGACAAGTATTACACTTTGGTGCCACTGCCATGATTTGTACTATGGCACCATCAGTTTTACCCACCATTGCTTTTCCACCATCACTGCAAATAGCCACAGTAAAAAGGACAAGGATACCTCAATATTATTAAAATAATTCTGACTTCACAGACTCCTGAAAACATTTCAGTGACCCCCCGGTTATCCTGTGACTACACTTTCAACTATAGACAAAAATGGGGAGAGAAATTTAGGACTAGTGAATTATTTTTCTCAGTTAAAGATCTTTTGCCTGCTGAAAGTAAATGGGGTGGGGTTAGAGTATTGAGGACAGTGGCAGACATTCTGAAATAACTGTGTGTATAGTAAAGAAGGGGAGTTGAATAGGGCTTTAAAATATAAATCAATTGCATATACCAAAGCACTGGTTGAGGTTGGAAATCATAAATTGACAGTACCATGAATCAGCATTTTAGCATTTTGTATAAAAAATATTTAGGTATGTGGTTTATCAAAGGTAAAGCAGGGGCACATCACGAGAAAGAGGACATTGAAGGTAAGATTTTTAAAATGGCCAGTAGCAATTTTATAGTTTGATTTTTGATGAAAACTTATTCTTTATTTAAATTCATATACCTAAACCAAACATGAGACACTGACTCATTGACCTATATATTATGTTTGTACCACAGTACTCTGATATACAGAATTATACAGATAATACACTAGAGATGCTTATGAAATATGGTCAGATATTTAATACTTTATGATGGAAAAAAATTACAGAGTATTTTGAAAAGCTACTAGTTTGTGTTTTCCTTAGTAAGTATATGTTATACAAAAACCTTTATCAAGCAGAGAATAATTCTAGGATGTGTTTGTTGATAGTGAGAATTACTGCTATAATGATAAAATTGTAATTTTCATCTTCTAAGCATAAGAATGTGATTATATTTTATACCATTATTTTCTATTTCATCATTATTATTCTACCATTTGAAGTCAGAAAACTGCCACATTTGTCTGATAGGCTGTGGAATTTTACATGAATATTCAATCACTGGAAAACCCCCACCTGAGGTGTGAAAAGTTTAATTTTCAAGGCCATTCAAAAGAAGGCAAAAATCCCAACATCACAAATGTGCCTCTTTTTTCTTTTATTCTATAAATCTTATCATTTAAACTTCTGCTGTTTTTATGTGGATAACATAATCCCTAAGGTTAATATCAAGTATTAGCCAATTCCTCACAACTATAAGAATGTGATTATATTTTATACCATTTTGATGACCGAGTAGGGATGTTTATATTAGCATTCATTTTTAGTAAAAATAATCATTCTGACTAATGATTGCCTGAAGTTCACTTTATGCACAAAAAATATAGACTACATTAAGAAATTATTGTTACTTGCATTTATATAATGGTAGGTCAAAGATTGCAAAAAATTCTTCTTTCACTTCTTATTTAGAGGTGAAATCTAATTCCCCTTCCCTGGAATCTGAGCTGGCCTCGGTGACTGGTTTGATCAATGTAATGTGGTGGAAGTGACACAATGAATTCTCAGGCTACGTTAAAAAAAAAAATTGCAGCTTCTTCCTCGGTCTATTGGAAGACACTATAGAAAACCAGCCACCATGCTGTGAAGAAACAATTATCTTCATCAAAAAGCCCTGATGGAGAGGAACTGAGCCTTCCCAAATCACAGCCCCAGATGAGCTCCCAGACAACAGCCAACAACTTTGCTAGGCATTTGAAGAAGCCATCTTAGAAGGGTGTCTTCTAGCCCAGTTCACCCCAGTTGATGGGAAGCTACGTGGATCAGAGAAAACCCATTCCTTTCAAACTCTGCCCAAACTGTGTTTTGTCACAATATAGATGATTGTTATCTAAAGCTACTAAGTATTGCAGTGGTTTGTTGCACAGAATTAGATAACTGAAACATGTCATTTTGTTCTGTTTATCCTTTAACATATATTTAATATTAGAAATAAATATACTAAATATCACTAAGTAATTAGCATTAGCACAACCAAGACAAGAATCCATATTCAAGTGCTCTTTCCAATAAATAAATAATTTTCTTCATATTTAAATACTAGGCACATATCTTAGACTCTGAGATCAAAAGTTTACATAAAATAATATGGAAATTATTTTCTTAATATTTGAGCCAATTATGTTTCTCATATATTTTATACATTATTTTTATAACTGAAGGAACATCTATTAAAAACTTTCAGTGAGTTACAGATAATCATATTCCAATACAGATGAATATTAATATCTTTTATTTGTGTTAAGGCAGGAGAACGTGATAAATCAAATAGCATCTATAAAAATGTTGTCTTAAAATAAGATCTTTAAATGTATACTCAATATTCCATTACATAACATCAATTCTCCATGTAACATTGTTATATTTTTATCTTTTGTTTTCTTTGTTTATTTTTTGACTCTGGGAATCAAACAGCATGTTTTAAATTATATGACAATTGTATTTATTTTACTTTTCCTAACATTTCAATTATCTTCTTTTGTCCTTTCCATGATCAAATAAGCCTGTATGTAAACAAGCCTGTATGTAACAGTAGACTTTATATGAATGTATTTTACAGAACATCTTGGAAATACCTAGTGACATTACTGAAATTTTGAATTGTCATTTTTTTATTAAAAGTTTTGGTTGACACACACACACAGACTATATATATATATACACACAAACACACAAATAATATATATGCCATATAATGTAATATATATGAAAACAATGTTTATTCTTTTTTTCAAATTTTCTAATTTTATTTTTCTTCTTGTATAATTGTATTGGCTAGAACTTCTATATTTGTTCCAAATAATAATGGTGATTGTGGACATCTTTATCTTATTCATAAATTGAATGCAGTTTTTCCTAGCATTTCTTCCATTGTGCACTATGCAGACTATATTTATTCTGTATTAATATTAATGAAATATCCATATATTCTATTATATTTATATTTTTATTAAGAATGGATGTTTAATTTCCTTCAGTACCTTTTCATTATTTCTGGAATTGCTCATGATTTTTCTTTTTTGATTTATTAATACAGTGAACTATATTAATAACTTTACTTATGTTGAACCATTTTAACACTGCTTGAACAAGCTTCACTGGGGTTATTTTAATATGTCACTTGACTTGGTTAGCTGATTATTTAACATTAGGAATGAAAATGCAAATCCTGCTTATAAGTGAGATTGGTGTATAATTTTTGCATTTTGTTCCCTTTCTGTTAAATTGTGTTATCAGTTTTATGGTTACTTGATAAGATAAAATTGAAATCTGTCCCCCTTTTAATTTTTTTATTTTTTTGCCCTGGAACCATGTAAGTAGCAATGGAATTTTTCTCTTCAAGAATTTCGTAGCGCTCTCCAAGCATGGTGGCTCACACCTGTAATCCCAGCACTTTGGGAGGCCGAGGCAGGCAGATCACCTGAGGTCAAGAGTTCAAGACCAGCCTGCCCAGCATGGCAAAACCCCATCTCTACTAAAAATACCAAAAATTAGCTGGGCATGTTGGCAGGTGCCTGTAATCCCAGCTACTTGGGAGACTGAGTTGGGAGACTGAGTTAGGAGTATTGCTTGAACAGGAGAGGTGGAGGCTGCAGTGAGCCCAGATCACACCATTGCACTCCAGCCTGGGCAACAAGAGTGAAACTCCATCACACACACACACACACACACACACACACACCCCACACAAAAAAGAATTGGGTAGAGTTTATCTCAAAGACCTATACAATCAAGGTCTATTATTTTCTTAGTTTTTCCTTAATCTTTTAACTATCTTTATATCTCCATTGTTTTCCTTATCAAATTAAAAAAATATTCTATCACTGGTAATAAAAGATGAGAAAAATCAGTATTCTTCACCATCTCTCAACTTCTCTAGCATTTCTTCTTTCAACTTTTATACTTATAACATTCCTACATTATCAAGATTTAAAATATGTATGTTTCTTTGAAATCTCAATCCGTACATTTATTTATATTTTAGTTCTACAGTTGTAAATATCATGCTCATTGTCAGTACTTTGAATATAGGTTCTCTGCTAATGCTTTATGACATTTGTACTATAGTTGTTTAAGAAGTGATCAGAGAAACCAAAGTCTAGGAGTTTTTGCATGTTCAGGGCAAAACATATATGTTGTATGCCTTTACCCATGAACAACTTTTCAGTTGAATATAAGATTTTCCCTCAAGACTTTATAAGCACTGCTTAAATTCTTCTATGGACAAACACTGTGATAGAGAACTATGAGGACAAACTGATGTGTTTATGCTCATATGTAACACTTTTTCTGCTTGACTAACAAAGATTCATGCTATATATTTGAAATCTGGTAACTTTAGTAATAGATATTTCATTGTTAAATATTCAGTGTCAATTTTGCCTGCAACTTATTGTGCCTGTTCATTACATAAAGTCTCTTATTTCTGCAATTTAAAAAAATAAAATTTTTTCATTCTATTATTTTTAATCTCTTCTTCAAAAACACCAATTACAATGGGCATAGTGGCTCATGCTTGTAATCCCAGCATCTTGAGAGGCAGAGGCAGGTGGTTTGCTTGAGCTCAGGAGTTCGAGACCAGCCTGGGCAACATGGCAAAACTACGTCTCTACAAGAAATACAAAAATTAGCCAGGCGTGATGGTGGGCCCCTGTAGTCCCAGCTACTTGGGAGGCCAAGGTGGAAGGATTGCTTGAGCCCAGGAGGTGGAAGTTGCAGTGAGCTGAGATTCTACTACTGCACTCCAGCCTGGGCAGCAGAGAAAAATCCTGTCTCAAACAAACAAACAATAAACAAACACCCACCAATTACATATATCCGCTCTATTTTGTCTTAAATGTTCATAATTTTCTTTTTAGCACATTTTATTTCATTTCCATTTCATTTGCTTGTTTTTCTCAATCCTGATATCCTTGTCACTACTATTTTCCATGATTTTATTTTATTCTGTGAGGCTGGTTCCAATTTGATTTCTATTTTGTGTTGTTGTTAACAGTATTTTATTTTAATTTTTAAAATTTTAATTTTTGAGAGTACATGGTAGGTGTATTTGATTTCTGTTAATATAAGTAAGCAACTCTCTCCTGTTTCTCCTCTGAATTCTGCTCATGTGTTGCTTCATTCCTGTTATCCTTTTGTAATTGCCTTAAGCTCTTGTATTTCTGCTCTGAAGTCTTGGATGGTTAAATTTGGGGATTTAATAAAGATATAAGTAGTTAGTCACAATTGTAAATTATTTTTAAAAATTTTTATTAATGACTTATTTATATGCATTTTTTATTTTCTCATTTATTTTGCACTGTCTTTATTCTGACTACTCATTTGTGAATGAGGAAATTCTTTCTGGATCAAAGATTTTTGTTTGCTTTTTGTCTGTGTTCTGGTGGGAGAAATAGCCAAGGATATGTTGAAAGCTAACAGAAGTGCCTTTAAGGAACAAGATTGTATGTATGAGTTCTAACCAGCTGATCAAAATAAACACCATTGCTCATAATACTCATGTTCACATTACCAGCAGGCAGTTTACTGTACATGTGGCATCTCTTATTCATCTTTGCTTCTATTGCTTCTTATTGAAATCAAACTGGGACCAGAAAAGTTCCTAATACAAGTCTACATACCCTTTTCCAAATATAGCAAAACAAGTCATCATTGATTGTGCACTTCAGTGTGTGCCATTAACTTTGAGTTATGTTTTGAAAAATTCATAATGAGGCATATAAACAGGTCTATTAAATATATTTAAATAAAATAGTAAGTCACATAGTTCTATATGACAATACTGGTGTTGATTTCCTGAGCAATCCTAGCACGTCTGAAAGTCTAGGTCTCCTGTTTCTATTTGTTCCACACACTTGTTTGATATTTACTGGATTTGACTGGGTGGGGATAGCAGTCATTTTCGAGTTTTGTCAAAGATGGATTTTACAATTTAATTTCTAATTTTTCATGTTGCTACTGGCTGATTTGTGAAATTAAAAAAAGGAAAATATAGCAAAAACCCAGAGATTTTAGGATTACTCTTAATTGCTTCCATTCACTTATCCTCCAAGAGTAGATTAATAGATTATCTTTCATATCTAGTCTTTCTACAAAACTGGTCCTAGCCTGTCATCAGTAAATGATATAATCAGCCATTTCAATTACTTAAACTAAAATATTAGGATTCTTTCTATGAGTTCTCCTTGATGTACATCTTTCCCTGAGTCCCCACAAATCTTCCCATTTCACCTTAACCTCTGCTGCCATTCTCTTCTTCTTTCCAAAGTCATCTTTTGTCAAGAAAATGCTAAATATCCCATGTTTCTCTGAACTCATCTTCACTTTTGCCCAATATTTCTATAGCTGCACTTCCAAATACAATAAATAATAGCCACAGATGGCTAAGAAATATTTTAAACATGACTTATCTGCATAAAATCACACCAAATTTTGAAGATTTAACATAAAGGTAATATATAAAATATTTAATTGAAAACTTTACACATTGGAATGATATTTTGCATGTGTTGTATTTTAAAAGTACACTATTCAAATTAATTTCACCTGATTAGTTTTACTTTTTTAATAAGGCTTCTTGAAAATTTTAAATTATATATGGTTTCCATTATGGTTACATTAGTGGCTTATGATACATTTTTATTGGGCAGCACTATGCCGTATCATAAAAAGTATAGCTTTGTTGAAATACAGACAGGATAATATACTAACCCAGCCTAAAACTCTCAAATGGCTTTATTTTATATTTAAAATCGAATCCAAATTCCTGTGATTAATAAGGTACCTCTTTTTTGATTTCTACCATTCTGTCCAACTTCACCTCGAGCTACATATCCTCCCACTCAGAATAACTTTTGTCATGCTAGTCTTCATTTTGTTTCTTTGAACATACAATACTCTTCATTGCCTCAGAACTTATACATGGCTTTTTTTTTTTAACCAAAATACATTTCCCCTCATGCTCAAACAGCAGCTCTTATCCTTCCTTATAGTCTTAGCTCAACTCCCACTTTCCAGAAAGGTATTATTTGGTTGCCCAACATAAAATAAGTAAGCTTTTCTAATTCCTTCTATCATCCCCTTAACTCATAATGACCTGCATATATATTCTATACAATACAATAATCAGGGATAATCTGTGATGGTTCCAAAACATTTTCAAGCCATGTAAATCTTTTTGTCCTGTAGCTTCCCATTCATCAAATCAGTTGATAGGAATTAGAGAGAAGATGGATGGTACCGAGAATGTAGGTTTCATATTTTAACTTTCAGTATCAAAGATGATTTATTCTAAAATTCATAATATACAATAGCCATTAAAATAATCCAAAGAAAAGTTTCTAAATTCCTTCTTTCCTGTCAACATATCAAGAACCAGCCCCCAGGGACATTGACAATAGGTTTTGTTATAAGCCAACAGAAGATTTTTATCTCACCCAGTGTGGGAAGAAGAAAGAGAATAGAGCAAGGGAGATGTGAGAAATGTTAGAATTCCCTTCTCTAAGAGAAATCAGCCTGGGGAAGGAAAAACTCTTCACTAGGCTGAGAAAGAGAGACAAAAGCTAAAGGACTTTTTGTCTCATTTTCTCAGTAGAACTTTGACTTCTAAGCTAGATAGTCCTATGTCAACCCCAGAAGATTAATGATGGCATCACTGGGTTAGATGAAAGGAGAGGTGAAATAAAAGGTGAAAGAGCATGAGAGACAGAGAGACTCTCAACTCTCTTTGAAAAAAACAAAAATAGATTTTTTATTGAAACTGCATAAAACTAAAACACTTCTGCACAGCAAGGGAAAACAGTCAACAGAGTAATGACACAACCTACATAATGAGAGAAAATCTTTGCGAACTATGCATTTGATAAGGGGTTAATATCCTAAATATATAAGGAAATCAAACAACTCAATAGTAAGAAAACAACTGGATTAAAAAAGAAAAAAGGCACAAAAATCAAAATACCTAGGAATAACCTTTTTTATTTATTTTTATTATACTTTAATTTCTGGGGTACATGTGAAGAACGTGCAGGTTTGTTACATAGGTATACATGTGTCATGGTGGTTTGCTGCACCCATCAACCCATCACCTACGTTAGGTATTTCTCCTAATGCTATCCCTCCCCTAGTCCACCACTCCCAACAGGCCCCAGTGTGTGATATTCTCCTCCCTACGTCCATGTGTTCTCATTGTTCAACTCCCACTTGTGAGTGAGAACATGTGGTGTTTCATTTTCTGTTCTTGTGATAGCTTGCTGAGAATGGTGGTTAAATGTCTTAAAGGGATCCATAATTTACCCCATATTCCAGAGATAATTCAAAATATCACCTTGCCTTTTGGAGACACTCCAGACAGAAGTGCTAAACCCCAGTGCAAGTAGCTGAAAGGTAACAGATTAGCTGGTGTCAGGTACAGGCTGTTTGAGGCACCACATGAGTCTGCAGGCTATGTCACATCTAAAGTTCCAAAAATTTGTTGGTTTAACCATCAAAGAAAGCCATTAAGCTTTGAAAGTTTCCAAGAAAACCAAGGATACATTCATCAGCCACACCTGATAAGTAATCAATGCAATGGATCTAGGAACTAGACCAGATTGGCTCAGTAGAGACTAGCAAGAAGGCAGCGGATATCAATTGGTTTCAAAGCTCTCTCTTCTACTTCTGGGAAGAGATGAAGTCCCATTCTCTACTCTAGTAACCTTCTTAGAAATAAATAGAAGGGAAGAAATTAGACATAATGCAAACTTACTGAAAAGCAAATGAGTCACTCAAAAGAAACTTTTTAAACAAAATATCTTCCTTACAACTCATGAGGATGGATTCATGAAGTTTTGATAAGTCATAGAAAAGAACTTCTAAGTGCAGTGGATAAATGTGCTCACTCTACACTTTCTATTCTGGCTCTCCAACGAAAATTAAGCTCCATTGGCACGAACTAAGTCCCCCTTATCATTATATACCCAGCATTTAGCTTGAGATCTGGTATGCGGTAGATGATTAGAGGGAGAAGACAGGAGGGTCTGAGTTAGAAAGGAGATGTGAAAACAGAAGCAGAATTGTAGTGATATGCTTTGAAATTAGAGGAAGGGGTCATGAGAGAAGGAATGCAAATAGGTTCTAAGCTAAATAAAGCAAGGAAACTGATTCTCCCCTAGAGCCTTCAGAAAGAACACAGCTCTGCTGACACCTGGATTTTAGCCCATAAGATCTATTTCAGACATTGAACAACAGATCTGTAAAATAACAAATATGTATTCTTTAAGCCACTAAATTTGTGGTAATTTGTTACTGCAACAATAGGAAATTAATGTATATTTTGAGTAAATGGGTAAACCAATAAATGTCTATTTTGGTGGCTTCTAATAACCTAAAGTAATATAGATGTTAACATTTGCTGCCAAGTGAAGGTTTTTAATGACACCACATGGTTAATACAAATTATTAATACATGGTTAGTACAAGCCCTAGAGTACATCTCTACATTTCACTAGTTTAAATCATAGTAGCACACTGAATATATATAGCACATTGAATTTAATGCCAGAAGGCAAAATTACAGCTAATCAGAGTCTTTAGTATTTGAGTTAGTGTCAAGAGTACACCCGTGTTAATAATATAGCTTTTACATACTCTAATAAATTGCTTTACAACTTCCTAACAGTTGCCAATCTTTTGTATTTACCTCACTGAAGTTTCCTTGTATTTTTAAGGAGATAATTTGCTAGTCATAAGGAAGAATTTTTATTAAGCTTCTATGCTCAGTTACAGGTACATCATATTCCAAAAGAGAACCCAATTTACATAATTCCAAAATAACAAGATTAATTTAGAAATTTAATAGTCACTTGATGCTTTATAAAAAAAGAAATTCTTTATATAAGAAGCCCTGAAATGAGGTATCTGCTTGAATATCACTGGGTACTTACCAGAAAGTTGGGAGAAATAAAATTTTCAGAATCAAAAATTAAGGAAACTAATTCAATTAGTGCCGCCAACTGAGTAGTAGCTGGAAGTTAGGTATTCATTAGATTTTAATATCTGCCAATGGCAAAGTATTAGACCATTTACAAACATTCAATTTCAACGTATTCATTAAGGAACACAGACACTATATAAAGAAGATAAATAATTTTTTGAAAAAAAGTATTTCTGGCTATGTGACCATAATTCTCAGTACATTGATTTTTTGGTAAATAACTGCAAGTTTAACCACCCCATGTGATAGTGCTGAAATAACAAATAAAATGTTTTTTAATCTAAATCATATTCACAGTACATACTAATTACAATCACCATCTTCAGCTGCCTGACTTACCATGCATTTTTCCCCTGGGGATCTAATAGTGCTCCTGCTTTCTCACTCTGCTTTTGTCCTACTTTAAAGTTAGTTGAGCCTAAGAAGAATTAGAGATGGCATAGATATCATAAAAAATGTTTCTGGTAATTTTAACTGACAGTCTAATGGAAAGTCTAGTCCTTCCTTATAAGACTGTGATGAGACAAATGGATTAGTGCAGAGTTCAGAGTCAATTTCCTTATTAAAGTTCCTCATAGGGCCAATAATTCCACAGTGTTCACATGTCAATTAACCCCAAATGTTAACCTGCAACAACTTGTTTAGCAGCTACCCTTTCTGGATATGTGAAAGGTTTTATTCCTGATGATAGTACAGAAAGAAAGAACAGCTCAAAGGTGGATATGTGATGAAAAAGGGGAGGGAAAAATCAAGTTATTTTAATTTTTTTTCTAAAATGTCCTTTAGTATGGCTTACTTTTGAGTAGGATGTTTACTACTCCAATATCCATATATTTAGGAATGTATGGATGACAAATACTGAAAAAATAATTTTACATCTGCAAACATTTCTGTGATTATAAAAGATTAGCAAGGTCACTATTTAACTCCGTTAAACATAACCAAGTCCAGACTTTTGCAGTAAAAGAATGACTTTTACTGTGTGTGTAATGTTGTTGTTTTAAAAATAGACTTATCCAGGCCCGGCGCAGTGGCTCACACCTGTAATCCCAGCACTTTGGGAGGCCAAGGTAGGCGGATCACGAGGTCAGGAGATCAAGACCATCCTGGCTAACAGAGTGAAACCCTGCCTCTACTAAAAATACAAAAACAACAACAACAACAACAAAAAATAAAAATAAAAAAAAATAAAAAACTAGCCGGGCATGTTAGCACGAACCTGTAGTCCCAGCTACTCATGAGGCTGAGGCAGGATAGTCGCTTGAACCCAGGAGATGGAGGTTGCAGTGAGCCGAGATCACGCCACTGCACTCCAGCCTGGGTGACAGAGATAGACTCCACCTCAAAAAAGAAAAAAAAAAAAAAAGCAGACCTATCCATTCCTATCTATTCATTAATCTAATTTATTCATTTAACAAATATTTAAGTTTTTATTGAGAGACTCTCACTCTAACTTATGTAATAGGCCATCATGTGATCACTGAAAACGATTCTCAAGGAAACATTATTTTAGGTCTGCATTTACTAACATTTTGCTTTCTGTATCCATGGTGATATATTTTGGAATTTTTTATCTCTAGCATTCAAAAACTAAGTTGGAAACAACTTTATTAAATTCTAAATTATTATTTCTTTCAAACTATTCATAATCTAAGAATAGTCAATGCATATGTTTAAGTTGCCTATATTTTTAAATAAATTCTAAAAAATGTTATAAACTTGCTTCCTTTTGAAAATGAAAATGATAGAAAAAGAAAGCACAGCAATATCAGTATAAATGTAAAAGAAACCTTACTAAATTCTAAGTAAAAAATACAGCCATAAAATGTTAGTACTGTTTTATGCTATTAACAATGTATATGTATATGTATATATGTACCTGAATTTAGAAGGGCATAGGAAAATAAAGTGCAGTGGTAACTGTTAACTTTGATCTAATTTTTGATTTATTTCTGTAATAATATTTTAATCTAATATGGTACATTAATTCTATTCTTGCTGGATGAGTATGCATTTGATTTGATAACAGAGTGGGCAGCCCAAGTAAATCTAGGTTTAAAATGCAACTACAAAAGAATTTGACCGCTTATTTAGTAAATATAATCTACTTAAAATTTTATTTTTCATTGCTATTAGGAAGTTACTGTTAAATTGCCACTTTCCTTTGCTCCTTTAAGTTTAGGAAACACACAGCAAATATATGCAGCAATTTGTGGATTTCTTAGCAATGAGGTGAGAGGAGTAATTTTCAATACACAGGACATTTTGTGGTCTAATTTTCCTTCTTGAAAATCCTTAACGTTTCAAAAATTTGCATGATGCATTTGAGTATCGTTTTGATGGTTTGTTTCCTTTAGAAATATTTCAGGAGCAATTCTCATTTCATCGGAAGATTTTTCTCTTATTATTAGCTTTTCAACAACACAAAATGAAATATGGGAATGCCCTGTTTGATTTCAGCTGCAATGCAGGGCTATTAATCCTTTTCAAATTGCTCCATAGCACCTCCTGATGGAACATGTATGTCTGCATTTGACATTTTTGTCTTTTCTCTTAATGTTACTTAGGCAAGCAAAAAAAAAAACCTCCCTGCAGCTGCCCTTTTTATCCAGACTCTGTTCCTGGGTTTATTGGAAAGGTGATATGGATTATTTTAGTCACCATCCTTCTTCTACCAAGAAAAATCAGCACAGATAAATTTCTTTTTCTCTTCTACCACTACGTTTTATTGATTTTTAGATTCCTGTTTCCTCAAGGTATTATAGTCTGTAAGTGAAATATTTTATATTTTTTTCTACTTTTTTATTAGCTTAATTAAATTAGGCAGCAGCTTCTAAAGCTGCTGCTGTCAGTTGGAACAGGCACTGCAGAAAATATCAACTACAACACAATCTTCCATGATCGGCTCATTTTCTAGAAGGCTGATTCAGGTCCCTGTCTTGGAACACCTTGACATCTGTGCATTTATCCCAACTCATATCCTAAATACATCTTGGTCACTTGCACCTCCTTTGCTACCACATAGTGATTCTTTCCCTTCTTCTTCTGCCACTCCTCATCAGTGCTGCAGTAGTCGCTGATCTTCCAGGTTCAGTAATATACTTCTCAGTCATTTGCATTCTAATTGGCCACTAGTCCAGCCCCTGGAGATTGTCCTCACATCTCAAATGCTTCCCAGCTCCAACAGCCCTTACAGTAAAAGATAAGCAATAAGAAACCATGGCAAGTAGAGTGCTTGGTTCCTATTAATTGCCAGGAGCATTGTGGAATGTCATGACTAAGGTTTTGTCAAGCCTATTAGCTAATAGTAAGCATTCAAAATAATGAAAATTTCTAGAGCTCCAACACGCATGCCAAACAGAAAACTATAATTTACAATCTGTAATATTAAAATATATCTTAAAACAACTCAATTTTCTTTTTTTTTCTTTTTGGAAATGGAGTCTCACTCTGTCACCCAGGCTGGAATGCAGTAGCATGATCTTGACTCACTGCAACCTCTGCCTCCCGGGTTCAATCAATTCTTCTGCCTCAGCCTCCCAAGTAGCTGGGACTATAGGCACACACTGCCATGCCCAGCTAATTTTTTGTATTTTTAGTAGACAGGGTTTCACCGTGTTGCTCAGGCTGGTCTCAAACTCCTGAGCTCAGGCAATCCACCCGCCTCAGTCTCCCAAAGTGCTGTGATTACAAGTGTGAGCCACCACACCAGGCCATAACTCAAATATTAAAACACAGCCACACATAAGAGATACTTGAAATTAGTTTACTCCACTTTAAGGAGTATTACATATTTATTTTTTCCAATACTTTTCTTACTGCTACACTGAATATGAAGCAGGTGTGGAACACAGTCCCTGTACTAAAAAGTTACATTCTAGGCAGGGACATATGACTAACCTATAGGAATGTATGACTAACATAAAGGCAATCTATTTTCCTAACACCTAATCCAGTAAAGACAGATAAATGTTAATTATTAGAAATTGGATAAGTTACTTGTAATTAGGACTAAGATATAAGAACCAGCAGAAACCTTAGGGATAACGCAGTCAAGGTCCTTGATTTTGCAGAGGAAGAAAAGTAGGCAAAGTCAAACGACTTGTCCAATGACACAGAACAATTGAGTCCTAAACTAAATCAAAATATGCTAATATTTTGCTAATATATGCTAATATCATAACTCCTACATGAGGGCTTTCTCTACTATAGCCTGCATCCTTGTTAACAACAAAAAAAAGATTTTCTATTCTTACATATTAGAACGGCAATCTAAATATTTAATGCTGGTCGTTATCTCATGTAAGCATAAAGCCTTAGTAACAGCACTGGTTAACTATTCGAGAACATATGACAAGTAACACTGGCTTTCCTGAGATTTGTAAGCTAGGATGGCTGGTGGCAAATGTGGCTCACGTACCCAGTTGTTCCTAGAAGGCTCTGAGAACTGACTCATGTACTTAAGAATATATCTGTCAGCGACCACCATGGCTTCATCACTCTTCTGCTCTTCCATTCAAACACGCTTTGGTTTTGTTGTAGCCAAGGCTCTTACTGTCAAAGCCTGAAGCTGAGGAGGGACTGTCAGCACCTCTCCACTACTTTGGCCTTGGAAAAGAAAAATACGCTTTATTAACTTTGTAATATATTTTTGAAAAGCCATGCATATTAAATGGGAAGTTGAATAAACCTTTGCCTATTTCAAAACTAAAGTACACACTTAATATCCTGTATACTAAAAAGTTTATTGGATATTGCAGTAGTGACAAATGACAAATTAAGATGATGTTAAAGGCATGATAATTTAAAAAAAAAAACCTTTATTTTCTCTTTCAATAGCAACTGCCCCACGACAAGTTAGCTAGTAAAATGTTATTTCTATGTGATGTCTGAATTAACATGGTTTACTTAACAACCATAATGCATTCTAAGATTTAGTACAAAGAATAAACAGTTACATAATTTTTTTATAGAGAGGCAATGTGAATAGGTCAAAAATGATCTTAATATCCAGCATCAATAAATATGTTATGTTACAAGGTTTAGGAGAATTAAGATTGCAGAGTGAATTATGATTGCTAATCACATGACCTTAAAATAAAAAGATTATCCTGGATTATAAAGAAAAGGTAAATGGATTATCTCTATATTAGTTTTCTATCAGTGCTGCAACAAATTACCACAGACTTGGTGGATTAAAACAACAGAAATTTATTATTGTGTTAAGAGACATGGAACCAATTGTGTGTGTGTGTGTGTGTGTGTGTGTGTGTGTGAATATATATATGGAGACAGAGAGATGTTATGGAATTATTTTACAGGAGTGTGAAGGTTTTTTTTTTATTAATTCCTTCATTTAATTGGATGAAACTCAACCACACTATGTGGGATAAACTCCTCGACTCATATTCTTCTGATTTACATATTAATCTCATCTAAAAAAATTACTTTCACAGGGACAACTAGACTGGTATGGTTTCAAACATCCAAGTACTAAGACCTAGCCAAGTTGACACATGAAATTAACCATCCAAATTATCTTCTGTTTCTGGATTTCAAAATTTTTAAATGAGTTTCTCTTTGCTAAACTCAAAATGCTGGAAGGCTGTATTCCTTCTAGAGGACCTAGGGTAAAATCTTTTTCTTTTTCTAGTCTCTGTAGCTGACCACATTTCATGGCTTATGGTCCCCCCTTGTATCTTCAAAGCCAAAACTTGTTTGTCATTCTCCTGCTGCATCAATTTGACACTGACTTTCTTCTGCCTCCTGCTCCCACTTTTATGGACCATTGGGTCCACAGAAATAATCCAGGTTAAACTCCCTATTACAATTCCCTCTGCAATCTTCATTATCCTTTGCCATGTAACATCACATACTCACACGTTCCAGAGATTAGAATGTAGGCATATTTGAGGGCATGTGATTGTGGCTATAACATTCCTCTAGAGCCTCCAAAAGAAATTCAGCTGTCAGCTTTCTGATACACAGAACTGAAAGTGTACAAGTCAGTGTTTTTTAAGCCATTACATTTGTGGTAATTTGTATCAGCAACCCCAAGAAATTAATACAGTTGTCATCATGAGGAATGAAAAGTTTATAGGCAACAGAATCTGTATCTAAACACAATATAAACCTCCTTGTGAATTGGGAGCAAGTTAGAGGGATTTAAACATTTCATATATTTTAAGCACAGTGTCTCGACAGAGTCTTAAAGCCAAGTAATAGGAAACAGGAAAAAAGGCATAAAAGAAGAATAAATAATTGACAGTTTCCATGAGATAGATATTGCCCTATGCCAAGCTTTTCAAATTGCGATCCTTCCAGCATTAGCGTTCTGTGAGATATTGATAGGGTTTCAAGCAAAAGCAGAAGTTTTACAAAATCAAATACTTCTGAAAAACTCAGGATTCTTTACCACAGGGCCATGTTGTGTTTACAATCACTGGAAATGTCCCAATGATTGTGCAGTGTTTCAAATACTTTTTGATGATGTAATTTAATTTTTTCCTTTAACACATAATTCTATTAAACATGGCTTGGGAAATAGTGCAACAACTTTGGCGCACTGGATACTCTACCAAGGCTACCATTAAAAGTATAAATATCCCTGCTCAACTGATTTTATATATATTAATGAGAAACGAATGACCCTACTTATCTAACTTTTAAATTTGAAAAAAGCTTATTAATTCAACTAAAAATGTATATTGAACAGTTTCCACAGGCACAGCTTTCTTTAGTAAGTGTTACAAATAAATAAAACGGCTCATGAGGTACCTGTAATCCAAAACAGCCCAGATAAAAATGAAGAACACTTTTGTTTGGGATGATCCCACCATGAAATCCATAAGTATCAGTGTAAAACTAGACATATTCTATTGATTTCAATCAACCCAGTCTTTCCTGTTAAGTCACCTGTTAAGTCACCTGTTAAGTATCAGTACTCAGGGTTACCATTTTTTTTTAGGCCCACTCAGGCAAAACTCTGCATCTTAGGTACATTCACAGAGTAAAGAAGAAAGAGGAAATTTGACGTATCATGAGACATAAGTTATAAACAGGATTGAAGTAAATAAACAGAATTAACTTTGGAAGGCATGTTAATTTTTGCCAACAACAACAACAACAACAAAAAACCATAAAGCAATTCTAAACAAGATATATATGAATCAGTTGAGAGTACAAATAAAGAGCATGCATGTGGTCACTGCAATATTATTCACATAGCAAAGACATGGATTCAACCGAGGTGCCCATTAACAGTAACTAGATAAAGAAAATGTGCTACATACACACCACGGAACATTACACAGCCATAAAAAGGAATGAGATTATGTCCTTTGCAGCAACCTGAATGGCATTGGAGGCCATTATCCGAAGCAAACTATTCAAATACCTCATGTTTTCACTTATAGGTAGGAGCTAATCATTGACACAAAGAAGAAAACAACAGACACTGGGGCCTATTTGAGGGTGGAGGGTGGGAGGAGGATGAGGATCAAAAAAAACTACCTATAGGCACTATGTTTATTAACTGAGTAAAAAAATAATCTGGACACCAAACTCCTATGACATGCAATTTACCTATATAACAAATCTGCACATGTACCCCGAATATAAAATCAAAAAGTTAATAACTGTTCCAACAAAAACAAACAAATACATAATTGAACTGTGTTTTCATTACTAAATTATAGGAGTCATTTATATATTCTAGGTAGAAGCCCTTTGTCAGATTTACATGTTGTAAATACTTTCTCCTGGACTTTGCCTTGTTTGTTAATCTTAGTAGTGTCTTTTAATGAATAAGAGTCTTAAATTTTGATAAAGTCGCATTTATTATTTCCCTTTATTGTTGATACTCATGTCCCTTCTAAGAAAACCACTGCCTACTTGAAAAATAAATAAATAAATAAATAAGGAGATATGTGATTAGAAATGTACTAAGTGCTAACAGAAACTTGAGGAAAGAGGAACAATATAAGCAAAGTGACTAAGTACTAACACATTAGCTTAATCTTAGTGATTTGGGTAGAAGAGAGGGAAAAAGGCAATCTTGGATGAGGGAACATGAAAAAATGCAGATGCAGGAAAGAATAATATATTTGGGGTAGAGATAATCATGCAAGAAACTACTGTGTAAAAATTAGTAAAAATTAAAGGTTCTTCTGCATTTATTTGGGGCAGACACTACTTACTACTTTCTTAAGATGTTATGTCATTATTAATGTATGGGGAGGAGAGTCAGGGGTGTTGTAGAGATGCAAGGTAGCAAGGATCTAAAGGCCAAAATCCAGAAAGAAAAAAACCCATAGAAGAAAATCATATATTCTCCCCTCAGGACATTCGCTAATTTTAAAGCAGCAGCTGAAAAGACTAAGAATGTGAGAAAGTAGCAGCGGAGTGGCTGAGAAGGTGAGCAAAGCTTATGACAATACCATGGGTTTAAGGAGACAAAAACTGAACATTTGGGCCCAAAAAGGAAGAAAGACCCTAATAAACACTTCAGATTTTAGGTTAGACGTTCGTAGTACTTCCCCTAACAATAAGGGCAACCCAGAAATAGATCAGCCTATAAAACGTGTGAAGCCTCAATTTAAATAAATTTTATAACTGGTTTGAAGTTCTCTTTCCCTACTGAAAGTCCCATCGACACAAAAGTAAATCTTTTCAGCAGGAAGATAATATTACTTAGACCCTCAAAACATCTCTATTTTTTATATACAATATCCAATATTCAATCAAAAATTGCCAATATAAAAGGAGTGAAGATCACATAACTGCAAACCAAGAGAATAGAAACAAACTCACAAAATATTCAAATATTGGAGTTAGCAGACATGGATTTAAAATTTCCGTGATTAACATGTTTAAAAATTATATAACAACAGGAAACTAACAACATAAAATAATGCATTGAAATGTAGAATTTAAAATAACACTTAAAATTAAAACTCAGTATATGCTCTTCTTACAAATAGTAGTAAACCAAGTTGAGATAAGAACAGATGAAAGATTGGTTAGAAATAAAACATCACTATACATGTGTCAGGGCAGGGGTATATGGGAACTCTATACCTGCCTCTCAATTTTGCTGTGAATCTAAAACTGCTTCAAAAAATTGTCCTTAGAGGGGTGGCGCCAAGATGGCCAAATAGGAACAGCTCCAGTCAGCAACTCCAAGCATGAAAAATGCAGAAGAATGGTGACTTCTGCATTTCCAACTGAGGTACCAGGTTCATCTCACTGGGGCTTGCCAGACAAGTGGGTGCAGCCCATGGAGCAGGGCGGGGCATCGCCTCACCCAGGAAGTACAAGGGGTTCAGAAATTCCCTTTCCTAGCAAAGAGAAGCCCTGACAGAGGGCACCTGGAAAATCCAAACACTCCCACCCTGATACTGCACTTTTCCAATGGCCTTAGCAAATGGCACACCAGGAGATTACATCCCGCGCCTGGCTCGGAGGGTCCCACACCCACGGAGCCTCGCTCATTGCTAGCACAGCAGTCTGAGATTCAACTGCAAGGCAGCAGCAAGGCTGGGGCAGGGGCATCCGCCATTGCTGAGGCTTGAGTAGGTATACAGAGTGGCCTGGAAGCTTCAAATGGGTGGAGCCCACTACAGTTCAAGGAGGCCTGCCTGCCTCTGTAGACTCCACCTCTAGGGGCAGGGCATAGCTGAAGAAAAGGTAGCAGAAACTTCTGCAGACTTAAATGTACCTGTCTGACAGCTCTGAAGAGAGTAGTGGTTCTCCCAGCATGGAGTTTGAGATCTGAAAATGGACAGACTGCCTCCTCAAGTGGGTCCCTGACCCCTGAGTAGCCTAACTGGGAAGCACCTCCCAGTAGGGGGGTGACTGACACCTTATAAGGCCAGGTGCCCCTCTGAGACAAAACTTCCAGAGGAAGGATTAGTCAGCAACATTTGCTGTTCTTCAGCCTCTGCTGGTCATACCCAGGCAAACAGGGTCTGGAGTGGACCTCCAGCAAACTCCAACAGACCTGCAGCTGAGGGTCCTGACTGTTAGAAGGAAAACTAACAAACAGAAAGGACATCGACACCAAAACCCCATCTGTACACCACCATCACCAAAGACCAAAGGTAGATAAAACCACAAAGATGGGGAGAAACCAGAGAAGAAAAGCTGAAAACTCTAAAAATCAGAGTGCCTCTTCTCCTCCAAAGGAATGCAGCTCCTCGCCAGCAACAGAACAAAGCTGGACAGAGAATGACTTTGTTGAGTTGAGAGAAGAAGGCTTCAGACGATCTGTAATAACAAACTTCTCCAAGCTAAAGGAGGATGTTTGAACCCATCACAAAGAAGCTAAAAACCTGGAAAACAGAGTAGATGAATGGCTAACTAGAATAAACAGTGTAGAGAAGTCCTTAAATGACCTGATGGAGCTGAAAACCATGGCATGAGAACTACGTGATGCATACACAAGCTTCAGTAGCAGATTTGATCAAATGGAAGAAAGGTTATCAGTGATGGAAGATAAAATGAACGAAATGAAGTGAGAAGAGAAGTTTAGTTTAGAGAAAAAAGAGTAAAAAGAAACAAACAAAGCCTCCAAGAAATATGGGACTACATGAAGAGACCAAATCTACGTCTGATTGGTGTACCTAAAAGTGACGGGGAGAATGGAACCAAGTTGGAAAACACTCTTCAGGATAACATCCAGGAGAACTTCCCCAACCTAGCGAGGCAGGCCAACATTCAAATTCAGGAAATACAGAGAATGCCACAAAAATACTCCTCAAGAAGAGCAACTGCAAGACACATAATTGTCAGATACACCAAAGTTGAAACAAAGCAAAAAATCTTAAGGTCAGCCAGAGAGAAAGGTCGGTTACCTACAAAGGGAAGCCCATCCAACTAACAGCTGATCTCTCGGTAGAAACTCTACAAGCCAGAAGAGAGTGGGGGCCAATATTCAACATTCTTAAAGAAAAGAATTTTCAACCCAGAATTTCATATGCAGCCAAACTAAGCTTCATAAGTGAAGGAGAAATAAAATCCTTTACAGACAAGCAAGTGCTGAGAGATTTTGTCACCACCAGGCCTGTCTTACAAGAGCTCCTGAAGGAAGCACTAAACATGGAAAGGAACAACCGGTACCAGCCACTGCAAAAACACGCCAAATAAGAACATCAAGACTAGGAAGAAACTGCATCAACTAATGATCAAAATAACCAGCTAACACCATAATGACAGGATCAAATTCACACATAACAATATTAACCTTAAATGTAAATGGACTAAATGCTCCAATTAAAAGACACAGACTGGCAAATTGGATAAAGAGTCAAGACCCATCAGTGTGCTATATTCAGGAAACCCATCTCATGTGCAGAGACACACATAGGCTCAAAATAAAGGAATGGAGGAAGATCTACAAAGCAAACGGAAAACAAAAAAAGCAGGGGTTGCAATCCTAGTCTGTGATAAAGCAGACTTTAAACCAACAAGATCAAAAGAGACACAGAAGGCCATTAAATAACTGTAGAGGGATCAATTCAACAAGAAGAGCTAACTATCCTAAATATATATGCACCCAATACAGGAGCACCCAGATTCATAAAGCAAGTCATTAGAGACCTAGAAAGAGACTTAGACTCCCAAACAATAATAATGGGAGACTTTAACACCCCACTGTCAACATTAGACAGATCAACAAGACAGAAAGTTAACAAAGATATCCAGGAATTGAACTCAGCTCTGCACCAAGTGGACCTAATAGACATCTACAGAGCTCTCCACCCCAAATCAAGAGAATATACTTTCTTCCCAGCACCACACCACACCTACTCCAAAAGTGACCACATAGTTGGAAGTAAAGCACTCCTCAGCAAATGTAAAAGAAGAGAAGTTATAACAAACTCTCTCTCAGACCACAGTGCAATCAAACTAGAACTCAGGATTAAGAAACATGCTCAAAACCACTCAACTGCATGGAAACTGAACAACCTGCTCCTGAATAACTACTGGGTACATAACGAAATGAAGACAGAAAAAAACATGTTCTTTGAAACCAACAAGAACAAAGACACAACATACCAGAATCTTTGGGACACATTTAAAGCAGTATGTAGAGGGAAATTTATAGCACTAAATGCCCACAGGAGAAAGCAGGAGAGATCTAAAATGGACACCCTAACACCACAATTAAAAGAACTAGAGAAGCAAGAGCAAACACATTCAAAAGCTAGCAGAAGGCAAGAAATAACTAAGATCAGAGCAGAACTGAAGGAAATAGAGACACAAAAAACCCTTCAAAAAAGCAATGAATCCAGGAGCTGGTTTTTTGAAAAGATCAACAAAATTGATAGACCGCTAGCAAGACTAATAAAGAAGAAAAGAGAGAAGAATCAAATAGACACAATAAAAAATGATAAAGGAGATATCACCACCAATCCCACAGAAATACAAACTACCATCAGAGAATACTATAAACACCTCTGCGCAAATAAACTAGAAAATCTAGAAGAAATGGATAAATTCCTCGACACATACACTCTCCCAAGACTGAACCAGGAAGAAGTTGAATCTCTGAATAGACCAATAACAGGCAATGAAATTGAGGCAATAATTAATAGTTTACCAACCAAAAAAAGTCCAGGACAAGATGGATTCACAGCCAAATTCTACCAGAAGTACAAGGAGGAGCTGGTACCATTCTTTCTGAAACTATTCCAATCAATAGAAAAACAGGGAATCCTCCCTAACTCATTTTGTGAGGCCAGCATCATCCTGATACCAAAGCCTGGCAGAGACACAACAAAAAAAGAGAATTTTAGACCAATATCCTTGATGAACATGGATGCAAAAATCCTCAATAAAATACTGGCAAACCGAATCCAGCAACACATCAAAAAGCTTATCCACCATGATCAAGTGGGCTTCATCCCTGGGATGCAAGGCTAGTTCAACATAGGAAAATCAATAAACGTAATCCAGCATATAAACAGAACCAAAGACCAAAACCACATGATTATCTCAATAGATGCAGAAAAGGCCTTTGACAAAATTCAACAGCCCTTCATGCTAAAAACTCTCAATAAATTAGGTATTGATGGGATGTATCTCAAAATAATAAGAGCTATCTATGACAAACCCACAGCCAATATCATACTGAATGGGCAAAAAGTGGAAGCATTCCCTTCGAAAACTGGCACAAGACAGGGATGCCGTCTCTCACCACTCCTATTCAACATAGTGTTGGAAGTTCTGGCCAGGGCAGTCAGGCAGGAGAAGGAAATAAAGGGTATTCAATTAGGAAAAGAGGAAGTCAAATTGTCCCTGTTTGCAGACGACATGATTGCATAGCTAGAAAACCCCATTGTCTCAGCCCAAAATCTCCTTAGGCTGATAAGCAACTTCAGCAAAGTCTCAGGATACAAAATCAATGTGCAAAAATCACAAGCATTCTTATACACCAATAACAGACAAACAGCCAAATCATGAGTGAACTCCCATTCACAATTGCTTCAAAGAGAATAAAATACCTAGGAATCCAACTTACAACGGATGTGAAGGACCTCTTCAAGGAGAACTACAAACCACTGCTCAAGGAAATAAAAGAGGATACAAACAAATGGAAGAACATTCCATGCTCATGGGTAGGAAGAATCAATATCATGAAAATGGTCATACTGCCCAAGGTAATTTATAGATTCAATGCCATCCCCATCAAGCTACCAATGACTTTCTTCACAGAATTGGAAAAAACTACTTTAAAGTTCATATGGAACCAAAAAAGACCCGCATTGCCAAGTCAATCCTAACCCAAAAGAACAAAGCTGGAGGCATCACACTACCTGACTTTAAACTATACTATAAGGCTACAGTAACCAAAACAGCATGGTACTGGTACCAAAACAGTGATATAGACCAATGGAACAGAACAGAGCCTTCAGAAATAATGCCACATATCTACAACTATCTGGTCTTTGAGAAACCTGACAAAAACAAGCAATGGGGAAAGGATTCCCTATTTAATAAATGGTGCTAGGAAAACTGGTTAGCCATATGAAGAAAGCTGAAACTGGATCCCTTCCTCACACCTTATACAAAAATTAATTCAAGATGGATTAAACACTTAAATGTTAGACCTAAAACCTTAAAAACCCTAGAAGAAAACCTAGGCAATACCATTCAGGACATAGGCATGGGCAAGGACTTCATGTCTAAAACACCAAAAGCAATGGCAACAAAAGCCAAAATTGACAAATGGGATCTATAAACTAAAGAGCTTCTACACAGCAAAAGCAACCACCATCAGAGTGAACAGGCAACCTACAGAATGGGAGAAAATTTTTGCAACTTACTCATCTGCCAAAGGGCTAATATCCAGAATCTACAAAGAACTTAAACAAATTTACAAGAAAAAAACAAACAACCCCATCAACAAGTGGGCGAAGGATATGAACAGACACTTCTCAAAAGAAGACATTTATGCCATCAAAAAACACATGAAAAAATGCTCATCATCACTGGCCATCACTGGTTTGATAAGCCCATTGGAAAAGTGCAGTATTAGGTTGGGAGTGACCCAATTTTCCAGGTGCCGTCTGTCATCCCTTTCTTTGACTAGTAAAGGGAATTCCCTGACCCCTTGCACTTCCCGAGTGAGGCAATGCCTCGCCCTGCTTCGGCTCATGCACGGTGCGCTGCACCCACTGTCCTGCACCCACTGTCCGGCACTCCCCAGTGAGATGAACACGGTACCTCAGTTGGAAATGCAGAAATCACCCGTCTTCTGCGTCGCTCATACTGGGAACTGTACACTGGAGCTGTTCCTATTCGGCCATCTTGGCTCCACCAGCCATGGATGAAGTTTTAAACTTTATCTATCATTGAAGACAATTGGGACCAGCTGACAGAAAGTATTTTTTCAATGAATATGTATGTACAATGAATGACATTAATCCATATAACTTAGACTACATTGTTGAGGTAATAATCCACCCACCTTTAAGGTATACTGGCAAACCTGAATAACCACTTGTCTGGAATATTGCAGAAAGTTTCAAGCATCAAACAAAGGACATCATGGCTCATATCAGGTCCATAACTCCAAGAATTTTAGTAGCCACAAGTCAAGATAGTTTTTAAAACAAAACCGTAAAAGCATTAGCTCTCATGCAAATTGTAAATGACAAATGTAAGAAAAAAAGTTAAACAATTTGATAAACATATTGTTAACTGAAGTTTTAAAAGATACTTCTACATTATAATAAAATGTATTAATTTCAAAAGAAGTAAAAGGAAAGAATGGCAGTATATGACTAAGATTTATGAAGAATAAAGTTCTATCAGAACTACGGAATGTGAAGTAGAAAGGTTGAGCTTGACATTGGATGAAAACTCTGAACTATGCATGTGATATGTTATAGGATATCAGAGAGCAGAGAAAAGAGAATTATGAAAAATATGCTACAGAATCAGGTGAAAATGTCAATATATTTTATTTAACTCAATTCTCTTGAAGATTTCATTAGCTGTGTTAGAGTTGCTGTTTGAATTACACTTTGTCACCCTTAATTATGGCTGCATATGTATAAGTACAAATAACTGTTCTAATCTGGAAAACTCATTGATAAAAAAATGGTCAGACTGTGGGGAGACTTAAGAGATTAGTCCTATCAAAAATAGTAGATGTGGTAGTTTTAGCTTCTATTTTTACTTAAGATGCTGACTATATACTAAATCTATGTGTTCCAGTCTTCAGAGAATAGACTGGGCCCAAAGGAGCTCCTCTGTATTTAAAAATGCACCTCCATAATTTGTCTGCTCCTCTAAAGTGCTGATTCTAATATACCAAATTGTTTGTCTGTATTTTGACCTCATGATTCAAATGTTATCTGCCTAGCCTGGTATGTTTTAGAACTGAAAGGCTTGGAAACATCTAGTCCTTGCTTCCATGATTATCTCTCTGTCCCACCTTCTAAAAATGAAAGGAATAAATATATTTTTCTGCTCTATTAATATGCAAATTCAGCTTCCCTGCATTGAGAACTCTCAAGTGCATATTGTTGTAACTGATGGGGAAGTTGAAGCTGGTATAAATGCTGCTCTTGGCCTTGACGTAAGAATAGATGATTAAAATAAAATTGCACTTCTCTGGCAGTGTTAAGCATTGGCCAACTGCCCAAATTCAGCAGTGCACATTCTGGTAGGCTTAGCTTCTCTCTTGACACATTGCACTACTGAGCTCAGACTTCGCCTGCCTGTTACTTCAGATGTGCTAGATTGATATATTTATCCTGCCTCATTGCCTGTGAGTACCTAAGGCATTAAAGAAAAGATTAACCTGCAGGTATGATGAACTCTGGGGACTCTTACATTAGATGTCACTTCTTAAAGCATTGTCTTTAAGGATCACACACACACAGCCAGATCAAAATGAAGCCTGTGTTATGTTGGTGGTTTTTAACCATTTGCTAGAAGATTGAAAATTATATTACATCGTATCATAGACTAAGAAAGGTTTTGTAGATTTTCTATTTAATTCATAGCTCCAGGCATTATAGTTAAGACACAAAACAGTATCAAAGGATTCCATGAATTGTTCAGGGAAAAAATAAACTATAGAAATTCTTGCTCTGTATAGCATGCCAAAACCTGAAAACTTCTTTTTAAACTAATTTAAGAACATTTTCCTTTCACTCACCTACACCCTCCACTGCATTGATAACTTGATTGCATTTTTACATATTTAATTATATATTACTACATAGAATATAAATCACTATAGTGTAGTGACTCAAATTGATGATGCAGCATTTCCGGAATTTTAATATGAGATCCACTCTTTAGTAACTCTGTGACCTAGGGCAGGTTTCTAAACATGTCTTACCATACCTGTGCCTGAGTTTCCTCATCTTCAAAAAAATGAGCTACTCTCAATAAGGTTGCTGTGAGGATTAAATTAAATAGTAAATAATAAGTACCTAGAACAGTGCTTGACACATAGTGAATGCTCAGTTAATATCAGCTACTATAATTAAGCAGAGTAGAAATGAGCACACTGAACGTTCAAGAAACCATGTCATGCATGTAATTGCTCATGTGTATCCTACAGAAAAGAAAAATTGGAAGTCAGTTGATACCTGTCTTCAAATGTCTGAAAAGTTATTAAGGCATTAAACTTAATCTATGTACCAGAGAAGAAAACTAGTAAACGCTAGTACATAGACACTATATATATATACACGTATATATACATGTCAATCATCTCTCTGTTTCCAACCCTATGGATCCTGATGTAAATTTATACAGAAATTTCATCTGCACTTTTATAGACTACGTACTCAAAAAATAATCAGATAACGTGCAGATCCTGGCCTCTTAAGAGACTTATGTGTTCACACAGACATCATCAACTCCAAAAGTACAGTAAATTTTCAAGTGCCCTCCTCCAAATTCTATCGGCTCTCAATAAAAATATATATCGTTTCTTACAATGATGAAATAAATAGAGGGAGTAAGAGAACACCCTTTTTTTAAGCTTTATTACTCTGTTCTTTAGTGTTATAAGTAAACTAGTCTGACTACTTAGTTGAAATTCAAAAATCTTTAATTCTAAAATATATATAAAATATATATAAATATATATATATATTTAATAAGAAAAGAGAAGCCTTCTGCACTATTGAGGCCTGCTGGCTTTTTACTAGGATGTTCCAACAGAATTCAAACGGCAGTAACTCAGTTCTGAATGCAAGTTAGAATCACCTGGAAATGAGAAAATGCTGATATCCAGGTTCCTTCCCCAAGGAGTTAGATTTTATTAATCTGGGCTGGCAATCTGGAATTGGTGTATATGAAAGCTCTCCAGCTGGTTTTAATATTCAGCCAAAGTTAAGAACCACTGGTGGAGTCTTAATTATTCCACAGAGGATTCTAACACAATTAACTAGGAAAAAATATTACATAACAAAAAATTATTACATAAAACAAAGAAACATCATTATATAAGTTTATAAACACTGAAAGCCATGGTATGGTAGAGATCAGTAGAAGGGCAGCAAGTCTGGACCCTAAGATTTCAATGTTATTATTGATATCAGGTTTCTGTGTAAATATCAAGACAATAACTACAACACATATATGAAAACAAATTTCAGATGTTTCATTACAGTGTAGCCATTGGGAAAAAGCACACTAGGTTCAGAAACAGGATTACAAAGATGGATAAAACAATGCCTCTGCTCACAAGCAGCTCAAAATTGAGATTTGAAGCCAAATAGCAGCATAGCTGGAGCATGAGACTAAAGTTTCTTTATTGAGTTCTTATTCTGTGCTGGGCACTGCTCTAAGCATAGCACATGAAATGTCTTTGCCCCATTTTACAGGTAAACAAATAGAGGAACTTAAAGGATAAGGAAATTATCCAAAGTCATATTGTTGGTAATGGTGGAGCAAGGACTTTAACTACAACACCACACCTGGAGAACCTGCACTTGTAACCACCATGCCATACCACTTTTCAATCTCAAAATCTCTCAGATTCTGTTAGTCAATGACCCACTGTCTTCTGCGAAAATTTGTATGTGCTTATTAAGAAAGAAGTGTTCTTTTGAAAACTGAAATTATTTGGTGCCTTATTAAAAGCAAGATTTGAGATACTTTGTTTTCTTTTTTAAGGTTTTGAACAATGTTTAACAAAAATAAATTAGTGATGTTTGACTTTCACCAGTGGAAAACAATTCTTGGTAACTTACAACCTAGATAATTTTATAGAAGTGGTTGGATAAAATAACTTACAAAATTGAAAGAAAACCTGGAAAAAGACATCTTGGCAAGTTCAGGGACTGAAGAGGTTCTGGCAATATAGGAAGCAAGAACAATAAACTTTTTCAGGTCTCTCAGATTTAAATAAATCATATTCAACCATGTCCTCTGCTTGTATCACTTTACTAAATATTCAGATTTCAGGAAGAGTGGGATTGGCTGAGCTTTGGGTCACATGCCCACCTGCTAACCAGGAGAGACTTGGCATCTTGATAATCAATTCTACCATAACCACTTGAAATGTGGAGAAATATGTCTCCAAAGAAATTTCTTAAAAGAATGATGGAATCAGGCAGTAACCTCTGGCTAATAAACCCCTACTACTATTGAAACGGAGCAATGCAATAATTTTTAAAAGCCTTATAAAATAAGTCTGTCTGTTGGTTAAAAACTGCCCCGAAGAGGAAGTGGGAGGGTGCAAAGTGTAATTCATTTGCAAGATAGCTGCAAAGACAATTACCATGCATCGATAAGCTTATTCATCCTCCCCTGAAACCTACCTTCCTAACCTCTTACATTATGCTTTCAGAATAAGATTTTGGAACAAGATTTGTCTTGTTTTAGATAATTAAGGCTGGAGCTGCTGATTAACCCCAAAGCTTCTATCATTGAAATGGGTTTAACATGAGATCAGGAAGAGCTCTTTGCTAAGCTAAAATTTGAAATGACGACTTGTCTTCTCTTGACTAATTCCCTTCTGAAAGCTGCATCTCACTCTCCAAGTAGAACAAGAGAGGTATTTCTCCACACATTTCTGGCTAGGCCTAAGCATTTTCTCACAATATCATTTCTACATTTATGACAGTCTTTTCATCATTTGATTTCAATGGTAATGATCCTTCTGTTGTCTATGAGATCAAGTTTAAGTTCCTCATCACCAGTTTTCCAGCTGCACATCACCCTACTACTTCAGAAACACACTGCATTCCAGCCACACCAAAATATTAACTGTGCCTCCACAAAATGGGGTGCCTTTCCAAGTCTGTGTCCCTATACATTCTCTGCTTTTCTTAACTTTTCTATTTCATAAAGTGTCATTCTTGTATTAAATAAGGTCAAGGATCAAGCAACCTACTCAAGAACTATAGACCTCTCTAGGTCTCTATTAGTAGCTTGTACATTACAACAAGCTTGATGAAGAATCTTGAGCCATATCCTATCCAGCAGCTGCTAGGGCCACCCACTCCTAGGATTCCACACCCAGCATAGCCTGCCATGTTTTGTTCATATTTCTATTAAAATAGTTTAACAGTATTATAATTATTTGTTTACCAATATGTCTCTCCTTTTACACTGTGAACTGCTTAGGGATAGTGCCCTTTTGTAACCATCTATCACCATGAATTCAATAAACATTTATTGATTATCTCCTATGCTGAAGAACTTATCTAAGTACTAGGGATTCAATTATAAAAATATAAATAAATCCTGCTGTCATAGCACCTAGAGCACAGGGTCTTGACAAAAACACAGACAATGAAGCAGGCCATTATAACATTCTGTGATGAGTACAGTGATAGGAAAATACTGGATTGTATAGGAACACACTGAATCCTTATAACCATCCCATCAGACAGGTCCTTCATTATACTGATGAAGAAATTGGAAAGCTAAGATGTTATAATTAATTTGCTTCAAGGCAGGCAGGAGACAATAGACCTATATGCTATCCCAAACCCTGAATACCCAAAACTCAAGGCTCGTCTATTGTGTTATGTTGCTTCTTTTCCCAGAAGAAGATGAGAACAGATGCAATCACCTGTGGAAGATGGGTGAGAAAAAGAGAGGGCCTAAGACATACTCCCAGGAAAAATCAACACATAAAGACAGAGATAAAAGGCTGCCCTAAAAGGCAAAGTGAAATAGGATAAAACAAAAAGTAGGTTGAAAACCAGGACAGTTTGTATCCATAGAAGCAAAGAGAATAGAATACCTGACACAATGACCAGTGTGAAATAGCCACTTAATACATTTTTCTTCTTTTTTTTTTGAGACGGAGTTTCCCTGTCACCAGGCTGGAGTACAGTGGCACAATCTCAGCTCACTGCAACCTCCGCCTCCTGGGTTCAAGCGATTATCCTGCCTCAGCCTCCCGAGTAGCTGGGACTACAGGCACGTGCCACCACGCCCAGCTAATTTTTTGTATTTTTAGTAGAGATGGGGTTTCACCATGTTGGCCAGGATGGTCTCAATCTCCTGACCTCGTGATCCACCTGCCTCGGCCTCCCAAAGTGCTGGGATTACAGGTGTGAGCCACTGTGCCCGGCCCACTTAATGCACATTAAATGACAAACTAGCTTAATAAATACAATCATGAAACAAGTCTTCTTGTATTTCTTTCTTAAAGAAAGCTTGAGGATTATTTCTAACTCTTTGTAGGAGAATTTAAACATAGTGTATGTAAAATGATAAATATAAACATGAAAATCACTTAGATGGCATTTTTCAATTATTTTAAAATAGTCACAAACTGAGACATGCACTTTAAATTGTGTGGCTTTATTATAATTAAACTTACTGCTGTAAATACAAGATAACTGGATGATTAGATACTTGCTTAAGGTCTTGTGAATACTTTCATCTTTTCTAGAAGACAGCTTACAAGTAGAAATTGCCAATTCATTGAAAGCTCTGACAACACAATCCATCAAAGATGAAACTGCTGACTAGATTCTGCCTCTAATACTGGGATAGATTCTGACTTAAGTACTTTATAAATGAATCACTATTTTTACTTGATGGATGAAATAAAATACATTCCTGGACATATATGCAAATGTTCAAACATAGAAATGACCACAAATAATAAGTGAAAAAAGAAGCTTTAAATTCAGTTAGCACTCTGCAGGGATAGAATAAGGATGGAATTCATTCAAGACAAATCATTGTGGTAATCTTTCCAGATAATATTTTAAGATGTGAGAATCATGAGGTTAACTTTGCATTGGTCTGGCTTATTCCTAGACTCTGCATGATCGATTCTATTGTGCAGTGCTATCAGATGTACTGTTTTGTAGATCACAGCATATGCTATTCATCAATCTGGTCAGTGAGGAGATAAAGAAGGAAGAACAAAGGTAAATAAATTATAGACTACTGTTTAATTGAAGTTACTGTAATAGTTATAATTGACTCAATTTCATAACAAGGTTAACTCACCTAATGTATTCTATTACATTCCATTTTAAAAGATCTCCATTGAACAAGACATTATCAAACAAGTATTGTTCTCAGTTAGTGAAATTACCTCAGTAAAAAAATAAGAAAACATAATAATACTTTCATAGTCAACATGCATTTTTTCAAATCAAATTTTCAATCACCCATAAATTCACAAATAGTTGTACTGGAATTTGTTCTCAGCATAAGGTATAATTTATCTTATTTCTAGTATGTTAACTCACCCTATGGTGTTACTAATACATTTTCTCTATGAAACTGCATGAAGGAGCATATGAATTGTGTGTCCAATAACCAGTCATCTACGAAGCACCTTGATTAATGACGCTTTCACATCTGTTCTCTTCCATTCATAGTCCACACTTTGATAATCTAGTCCAATGCCAGAGTCTATTGTGCAGTGCTATCAGATATACTGTCTGGTGGCTAAAACAGTAAGTATCCTTAGTCACCTTTTGGTAGAATATCAATTTAAAAATCCAAACAGACTAAAGCTTCTAAAGAAGTGCTATAGTGGTGAAACTTTCTAATTGTTTAATTCCTTGTGTGATATTATTTTCCCAAAAGTTGTATGTCAGGTTATTCTTACAGCTGTATTTTATCAAATAACAGTTTGATAAAATAATATTTTATCAAATAATACCGTTATCAAATAACAGTAAATGCAGTATTTTCCAGTTCATTTTTGCATGTCCTACCCTTTCGAAGATTGATTAAAAACCTACCATTTCAAGCACAAAAATTTAAGGACAAACAAACACTGTCCCTCGTATAAAATATGTACTGTGACAAGCACGAATATTTAAGGACAAGGAAAGCTTTTAATTACTATAAAATATGAACAAAGCTACTTATAATCATATCCAATATTTTTTCCTTTTAGGAAGTCCTTTTCCTACTACTTATTGACTACTCAATTTACTCCAGTCTGAATTGTGACATCATTCCACCAATAATTTCTTGTTAAGAGCACCACTTTAGGCGCTGGGCGTGGTGGCTCACACCTGTAATCCCAGCACTTTGGGATGCTGAGGCAGGCGGATCACTTGAGGTCAGGAGTTTGAGATCAGCCTAGCCAAGAGGGTGAAATCCCGTCTCTACTAAAAATACAAAAATTAGTTGGGCAGTGTGGCATGCACCTGTAATCCTAGCTACTGGGGAAGCTGAGGCACGAGAATCACTTGAACCTGGGAGGTGGAGGTCGCAGTGAGCCGAGATCATGCCACTACAATCCAGGCTGGGCAACAGAGTGAGACTCTGTCTCAAAAAAAAAAAAAAAAAAGCACCACTTGATATCATTAAATTTACAACATTGATGGACCTGAAGTACATTATCCTAAGTGAAATGGGCCAGAGACAGAAAGAAAATATTGCATGATCCCACTCATATGTAGAATTAAATAAATAGATAGAGAAGAGAGAGAGAGAGAGAGAGAGAGAGAGAGAGAGAGAGAGAGAAATAGATTGATAGATTAAATACATAGAGATAGAGAATAAAACAGAGGTTTACCAGAGTAG
The DNA here is from genome assembly GCF_029281585.2 of Gorilla gorilla gorilla. Classification (NCBI taxonomy): domain Eukaryota; kingdom Metazoa; phylum Chordata; class Mammalia; order Primates; family Hominidae; genus Gorilla; species Gorilla gorilla. Next base: position 65,644,065 of record NC_073239.2, read on the forward strand.
GGATGTTAGGGAGCGGGTAGAAAATGGAGAGATGGAAGTAAAGGATACAAAGTAGTAAATATATAGGATGAAAACTTTGAAAGATCTAATCTACAACATGAAGGCTATAGTTAATAATAGTGTATTATATTTAGGATTTTTGCTAAATGAGTAGATTGTAGCTTCTCTTGCCGCAGAGGGAGAAATAGGTGGCCATGTGAGATGATAGATATGCTAATTTGTTCCACTATAATAACCATTCTAATATATATATATATATGTATACACACACACACCAACATATATATCTTAAAATATCATGATGTATACTTTTAGACAATAAAATTTATTTAAAAAATGCAATGGTCGCTCTTCTTTGTCCTTCTGGAATTATCAAGGTATATTACACAAGTGTCTGCTCAATCCTTGTGGAAAAACTCTTGTCTTTACTTTCATGACTTACATCCTTCTTATACTGAAGGATGTTTCTGTATGAAAAGATGAGATGAGGCCAAAACAAAACACAAAAAACAACTTTCCTTCTTCACACATAGGCTAAGAATAAAATTTTAAATGTAGCCTTCTTCCTTGAGATAAATGGACTCAGATAGCCACACTATTTTCAAAGTCCTACCTTTTGCAAACACTATCAAGAGATCAATTAAGAAGTTATTTTTATAATAATTTTTATGTTAAAAGTACATTTTCACTGGAAATGTCACATGTTCTGATTATCAAAATAAAAAAGATCTAAACACAAATCTTAGATTATAAAACTTCTAGAGGAAAATATAGGAAATAATATTTACAACCTTTGGGTAGGCAAAGATTTCTTGGACCACAAAAGCGCTAACAATAGAAGAAAATGAACAACTGGAGTTCATAAAAAATAAAATATTCAACTTTTCAAGTTATTGTTAAGAAAACGAAAGGGCAAACCACAGGGAAGGAGAAAATGCTTGCAACACACACATAACCTAAAAAGTAAGAGCTCTTATAACTCAATAATAAAAAGACAACATGCCATTTTTTATGGGGAAAATGATTTGAATGGACAATTCACAAAATAATCTGTTAATAACATGTGAATAGATGGCCAGCACCTTTTATCACCAGAGGAATAAAATTTAAGCTATACAGAAATTCCAGTAGGTATTCATAGGAATAGCTAAAATTTAAAAAGCTGACAATATCAAATGTTGATAGGTATATGAAGCCTTGAAACTCTCACTCATTTCTGGTGCAAAATGCTACAGCAACTTTGTGAAACTCTTTAGCAATTTATTGTAAAGTTAAACATAATTCTACTCTTACTCAGCAATTCTAGTTGTAAGTATATAAACAAGAGAAATAAATCATTTCCTTATTAAAAAAGACATATATGAATGTTTCTAGCAGCTTTATTTAGAATAACAAAAAGGTGGACATAATGGAAATATTCATCAAGGGGTGAATGGAAAAGCAGATTATGAAATATTCCCACAGTGTAGCCCTCAATTAAATGGAGCAAACTACTGATTCACACTATAACACAGATGAATCTAAAACTCAATATATTGACCAAAAGAAGATAGAAGCAAAGATACTGTATGGTTCCATTTGTGTTAAAATTTCTAAAAGGCAAAATTAATTGAGAAATAAGATCAGTGGTTGTCTAGGACCAAAGGGAGGGTGGGAAGATGAACCACAAAGGCCTCTAGGACGCTGTTCAGGTTGATGGTGGCACAAAGGCATACATTTCTCAAAATGCACTTAAAATCATACTTCAAAAAATTGACTATATGATTATATTCTCACTAAAATATTTTAATGTTCCATAGTCATTTCTGATTATAAAATAATATATGCTAACTATAAACCTTCAAATATTTCAAAGGTGCAAAACATAAAAATGGATATCTTCTATATTATTACCTCCTCCTGAGGAAGACATTTTAAAATAATGTGGTATATCTTACTTCAGAATGTTGTATATATAATATATATACACATACATACACACATGTATCTATGTATATACATATTTTACAAAAATTGGACAAGCTTCATATAACCTATTTTCTACTTGTTTTCTTTTAAACTAATGATTCTTTGTGATGTTCTATGTGAGTTCATACAACATTCTAATGAATTCAATACAATTTTCTAATGAATGCCTACTAATGGTATGGTAATATATTTTATAGTTGTACTATAATTTATCAATATCTATCAGTGGAAAAATATTCAAAATACACTTTCAGATATTTAAGCTGACAAATAAATGTGTCACTTTTAATAAAAAGATATCTTTATTGACTACTTTAGTAAAATAATGCTTTGTGTAATTTACCCAGAGTCGGAATATATTTACATCAGCCATGCATCTTCAAAACTGATGAAAAATACTAAGAGTAGAAACACTGCATGATTAAGTGTGAAGTTTTAAGAAACCTTCTGAATCAAATGGAGAAAATGCAGCTCGGGTTGATTAAGAGAAGTATCCAAGGTCATATAGATTGTGGTTGGCAGAGCCAGCATCAGTGCCAGCTCCCGAATCTTAGTAGTGTTTTACACACATTTTCCTTTGTGCAGAATTCACTAACCTGGAAGGGGCTTCAATCCACAATCTTGGCATCATTAACATTGTATCTGAACACCTGAGGTGACCAATCTTACCTGCAGTTGAATTATTCAGTAGAAAGAAACACTATGCAATGAGGGTACGGAGGTAGCGTGGCGCTTGTCTTTCAGGAATGATTCTTTATGCTTCACAATTTAACATACCGCAACAGCACGATGCATCTAATGATTTTTTAAAACAGCTTTCTGCTGACAGCATAAACAGAAACAAGTTTATTTTGAGTGAGCAGCTGCTGTTTTTTCATCGAGGAACGTCGCTAGCTGAAATAATGCAGCAGGCTGGCACTGCCGTGAGTGGATAAACATCTACGGGGTTTGTGGACTGGCAAACGTAAGACCATTCTGCTTCTGTTGCAATTACCAATAAACCAAACAGCCCATCTTCAATTTTATGAGACTGAGAAGTTAAGCCAGTCTGCAAAAGAGTTACAGAAATGGGCTGCACAGATTGCCTTATTTTAATGAATGGATCAACTGCAAATGACTGATTTTTTTTTTGGTCCATCTATGTGGTATTTTTAAGTTTATTTTTCAGGTTTTGTTGAATTAATTATTTTTTAATGTACTCATATCCCTTTAAACATATTTCTTACATGAAACAGTTACGTTTATAGAAAAAGTTAAGTTCATTTCAGCAAAATTCCATTTTTTTGATCTGTGACAATCTATTCATTAATATTTACATGTTCTCAACAAAGATTTTAGTGCTGTAACTTTGGTCTCAAAGAAAAAAAAATCTGAGAAAGAACATTTGGTCAGTAAATGACCTCAGAAAAGTTGTGGATTGACAGTTTTGAAACAAGTGATTTCTCTTTTTTGGAGTGTTTTATGTTTTCGTGATTTCACCTTCATTTTAGTGCTTCAGGGAAGGCCAGGAAAGTATCTTGTTTGTCCACTCCTGCATACCTCTAATTATGTAACACCATCTTTTTGGCTGACCTCAAAAATTCCATTTAAATTAAGTATAATAACTAATTACATGTTCTATTAAGAAGGTTTTTTTTAGTTTTAACTCACTGAAGAGTTGAAAAAATAGTACAGAAAGTCCTCATATACCCTTCACCTGGCTTCCTTTACAGTAACATGTTGCATAACCAAATAATATTTATCAAAATTAAGGAATGTTTTGCATTAGACTTTATAATTTTTTAAAATGTGATTAATATAAGAATGCTATGAAATGATAAACATACTGTACAAGCATAAGAAGCTAAAGAAGAAAAATCAAATATCAAGATATTTCTGAGAGGGGAGAGATTACTTCCAACCAAGTAGTTCACTGAAGAGTTCATGGTTTAGAGGAATTTCCACTGGGAACTGGATGGTGACGGGGATCTGGACAGATAGCAATGAAGCTGGAGGGAGACCTTTTAAGTTTAAAAACAAGGAATGAGATAGAAAGCAAAAATTCAAGTGTACATGGAGTTGTGAAAATCACCCTAGGAAAATTTGGAAACAAACAAAAGACTAATTTACCTTGTTTGTTTCCCTTTCATTGACTTTTCAATGTAACAATTTTATTGTTAAATCATTAAAGAACTATAAATTGTGAGAATCAGATGAAAATTAATAATTAAAAGAAAGTCTGCAAACCTTGATCCCATGGTAAGCTATTGAATGTGCCATTAAATTAGATAGTGAATTCTTTCTTGGCCTAATCCCAGATAATTATAATTCTGTTCTCACACACTCTCACCTTTGCATAGTTAGCATTTCAACAGTTGAAGAGGTCATGTCCTTAGGGTGTCAGTTAATCAAACTGCAGAAACTTCACCATTTTCTTTAACACTTCAAGCACATTTAATACTGGTATCCTTGAGGATCACGGACATTTGCTAAATGTTAAGTATAAAAAGCAATCAATTATTCATGTGCTGTGTTATTAATATCATTTGGATTTATATAACACAGATGTTTTAACAATAGGACTAGTCTGGATTAATGAAGGTATACGCCAGTTACCAGTTACAAAGGCAACAAGTTGCCAAGATAATTCCCAACGCCCCTTGGGTTAAGGAGCAATAGCATATTGTTGGTAAGAGCAGTTGTTGATATTGGCTGCCCTACAAAGATTACTTAATGCCTACTGAATTGTTTGTAGAAAGGATAGAGGTGTTACATAAATTCTCATTCTAGAAATTTAATTTTATTTCAAAAGGAGTGAACATCTCTCCTTATATGGAACTTCCAGATCATTAAAAGCAGATTGAGCAGAAGAATGCAAACAAATCTGTTTTGACCTTTATTCAAATTCAGCAATATGAGCAATCCTTATTTTGGGAATAGAACCTGGAACTTTATGGAAGAGTGAACCCAGATTACCACATATTATGCTCTTCTTTTTTTCCTTTTTTTTTTTTTTTTGGCTTTTTTTTTCCACTGAAGTCATCACTAACAGAAAACTCAATTCTAAAGGTAATTCCCACCTCTTCTCAACCTACCCAAATTTTATCTAATTACGCATGACCCTCGACTTTCAACTTTATTGTAAAGACTTAACTGATCACCTTTCCTCAGGAGTGTTCCCTCCTCTCATATTTCTGTAAAACATGTTCCATACCATCTATTGCAATGTTCTATATTGTATAGTTATTTGTTCATGTGCCTTATTACTTTGTCTTCCCAACTAGATTGAGATCTCCTTGAAAACAGATCTGGTACTTATTAATAATCCTTCCTATGATAAATGTTCCTGAAATATTTGAAGCCTGACTTTTCTCTTTTTTTAAGTTTTGTTTTAGTTTTAGAGCTATAGTTGCAGGTTAGTTGTATAGATAAATTGTGTATTGTGGGAATTTGGTGTACAGATTACTTCATCACCCAGGTAATAAGCATAGTACTCATCAGGTAGATTTTAATCCTCACCCTTCTCCTACCCTCCACCCTCAAGTAGGCCCTGGTGTCTACTGTTCCCATCTTTGGTTCCTTGTATACTCAATGTTTAGCTCCCACTTATATGTGAAAACATGCGGTGTTTAGTATTCTATTCTGTGTTAGTTTGCTTAGGATAATGAATCCCAGCTCCATCCATGTTGATGCAAAGACATTATTTCATTGTTTTTTTATGACTGTATAGTATTCCATGGTATATATGTTTCCTCATTTTATTTATCCAGTCTACCACTGCTGGATATCTAGGTTGATTCTATGTCTTTGCTATTGTGAATAATGCTGCAATGAACATATGCATGCATGTGTCTTTATGGTAAAATGATCCATATTCCTTTAAGTATATACCCAAAATTGGGATTGTTGGATCAAATGGTTGTTCTGCCTTCAGTTCTTTGAGAAATTGCCAAACTGCTTTCCACAGTGGCTGAACTAATTTACATTCCCACCAGCAGTGTATAAGCATTCCCTTTTCTCAGCTTCACCAGCATCTGTTAGTTTTTGACTTTTTAATAGTAGCCATTCTGACTGGTTTATCATGTTATCCTACTGTGGTTTTGATTTGCATTTCTCTGATGATTAGTGATGTTGAACTTTTATTAATATGTTTTTTGGCCATGTATATGTCTTCTTTTGAGAAATGTCTGTGTCCTTTGACTACTTTTTAAAGGGGTTGTTTTTTGCTTAATCTGATTAAGTTCCTTAAAGATTCTAATATTAATATCTAATATTCATATCTAACATCTAATAAAACTAAATCTAATGTCTGATTTTAATATCTAAAGACATTCTTCCTTTGTTGGATGCACAGTTTGCAAGTATCTTTTCCCATTCTGTGGGTTGTCTATTTACTCTGTTGATAATTTCCTTTCCTTTGCTGGGTACCTCTTTAATTAGGTCCCATTTATCAATTTTTGTTTTTGTTGCAATTTTTAGGGTCTTCATCATGAAATCTTTTCCAGGGCTGATGTCCAGAATGGTACTTCATAGGTTTCCTTCAAGTGTTTTTACAGTTTTAGATTTTACATTTAAGTCTTTAATCCACCTTGGGTTTTCGTATATGGTGTAAGGAAGAGGTCCAGTTTCAATTTTCTGCGCATGGCTAGCCAGTTATCTCAGCTTCATTTACCAAATAGGGAGTCCTTTCCCTATTGCTTGTTTTTGTCAACTTTATCTAAGATCAGATGGTTGTAGATGTGTGGCTTTTTTTCTGGGCCCTCTATTCTGTTTTACTGGTGTATTTGTTTCAGATCTATGATAGCCACCCCAGGTATGGACCACTGCAGAACACTATGCATCACCTAAGTCACCAGGTCATTTTCATTCATCAAGTATTTATTAAGGGCTCATTAACAGCAAAGAACCATACTACAGTTATAAAAGAATGAAGTATATCTGACATGTGCAGATTCTGTTTCTAAGGGGATTGCTGCTTAAGAGAAAAATAATTCATGTGCATAAATAACTATAATAAAGTGGGGAAGCTCTGTGTGCTTAAGAGAATCACTGTTAAAAAAAAAAAACTCTCCATGTGCTAACAACGCACTTGGGTTAAGCCTTAAGGACAAGAGGATTTTAGAGTAAGAAGGTAACCAATGCAGGAAAGTACAAAAAAAAAAATCACAGGGAATAGCACATAGTTAAAATTAATAGAATAAAATAATTAATTCTAATTAATTTTGAAAATTGAAACCAGGTCTACATAATGAACATATTAAATGTGTCATTTTAGTTTTGATTTTATTGGTGTTGGATAAGAAACACTTATAAGTCTTTGTAAGTGTGAATCTAAGAAGTGGTCTTTAGATAATCTTTAGACCATGAGTAGAACATGTTGTATATTTCATCCTTCAACAAGCACTCCATCATCTCTAAGGACCCACATTTGAGGTGAAAAATATACTAAAAGTAAATGAAGAATAGTAGATATGTAGAGTTCCCAGGGGAAAAATTTGAGTAATTCTTTTAACAATATTTTTCATATAAGTTTAACAAAAAGATTTACTAAAGAGGAGCAAAAGGGGGGTTTTAAAATAAATATTTTAGAATAAAAGAGATAAGAATTTCAGTGGGCCCCCAAAACTTAAAAGGACCAGAAACATTAGATTATAGCAAACATTACAGCATAAAAGAAATCCACAATGTCAAGATAAAGTTAATGGCCTAGCAACTTGGTTGCCAACTTTTTATTTAATTACACTCTGGACATATTTGAGAGGTCTTCATATGGGTAAGAAAACTATGCTGCTGAAAGTCCACCAAAGATAAACACAGGTCTATGTATCAAGAGTATATATAATCTACCTTCCCATGAGCCAAATGTTTATTATACCAAAATTCAAATGATCTCTTAGGCTATTCCTGTTTATTTCTTGTCTTTTTGTTTAGTACCTGTATTAGTCCATTCTCATGCTGCTAATAAAGACATACCAAAGACTGGGTAATACATAAAGGAAAGGAGGTTTAATGGACTCACAGGTCCACATGGCTGGGGAGGTCTCACAATCATGGCGGAAGGTGAAAGGGGAGCAAAGTCACGTCTTACATGGTGGCAGACAAGAGAAGTGCTGAGCAAAAGGGGGAAAGCCCCTTATAAAACCTCAGATCTTATGAGAACTCAGTATCATGAGAACAGCAACATGAGAGTAACCACCCCATGATTCAATTACATCCACCTGGCCCTGCCCTTGATGCCTGGGGAGTATTACAATTCAAAGTGAGATTTGGGTGGGGACACAGCCAAACCATATCAGCACCCAATATAATCATAATTCTAAAGAAGCTCTGTGAATTTAATCTTAATGTAGATTATTCTGGTATCATAATATATTATTAGTGAAATTGGAGGGATTAATATTTTGTAATAGGGTAAAATTAAGGATAGGGAGTGTGAATCTAAGACCAAGATGTCTACTTGCAAGGCAAAAGAATATGCTCTGAGGAGAAAAAGTCAAAGTAGGAACCCATAGTGAAAATAAATAAATAAATAAAACTTTGTTTGTGAATTAAATATAAGGTTTACTTAGTAGGCTAGAACACCTATTAACTTGTATTGATCAAAGTAGTAACATTAATATACACATCCAAGTTTGTTTTCTATGTATCATCTCTTTCCCTCATGGAACATTCTTACAGAATTGAGCAGGTCTATGAGAAGCTGCTTCTTAAGCAAAGATGCCGCTTATGATGCAGTTGGTGCTGTAGCTATAGGTATATGACTGGAGAAGCCTGGTATGTTGGCAAGGGAGACATATATATTCAGCCATTCAGCCTCCTGTTCCCCTCTGACACTATACGTTAAGTAAATATATATCTATATCCCTAAAGATCACAGTGCCAATGATGCCATCCAGAGTCAATTAGCCTATTGCTCAGATATGAGACCATACAAGTCGTCTCTGATAATTTTTTTAATCTCTTGATCTTAGTGTTAATCTAGAGATTCTAAGAAATTAAAAGTTTTATATTGCAAATTAACTATGTTTGAAAAAGACATAAGCAGATTTGGCATGTGGTGTTAATAAACGTGTACCATGTCCTCTAAGTTCTACAGACCAAAAGCATTATTAATTTTCTTCACCTCTCATTGGTTTGTGTCTCTACCTCCTATAAATCCAGCAAAACTAAAAAAAAAAAAACCCTAGGAAATACTATTCTAGACATAGGCCTTGGCAAAAATTTCATGACAGAGACTCCAAAAGCAATTGCAAACAAAAAACACAAAATTGACAAGACAGACCTAAATAAAGAGTACAGATTAAATTACACCAAAGACCTAATTAAACTATCAACAGAGTAAATAGGGAATCTACAGAATGGGAGAAAATATTTGCAAACTACGTATCTGACAAAGTCTAATATCCAGAATCTATAAGGAACTTGAACAAATTAACGAGCAATAAAACAAACAATCTCATTTAAAAATGGGCAAAAGACATAAACAGGCACTTTTCAAAAGAAGACATATCGATAGCCAACATTATATGAAGTCTTATTAGGCTCAACATTGCTAATCATCAGAGAAATGCAAATCAAAACCACAATGAGATACCATCTCACACCAGTCAGAATGGCTGCCATTAAAAAGTCAAACAAATAACACATGCTGGTGAGGCTGCAGAGAAAAGAGAATGCTTATACACTGCTGGTGGGAATGCAAATTAGTTCAGCCACTGTGGAAAGCAGTTTGGCAATTTCTCAAAGAATTTAGAACTACCATTCAACCCAGTAATCTCATTATTGGGTATATACCCAAAGGAATATAAATCATTCTACCCTAAAGATGCATGCACACTATGTTCATCACAGCACTATTCACAATAGCAAAGACATGGAATAAACTTAGATGCCCATCAACAGTGGACTGGATAAAGCAAATGAGGTACATATACATTATGGAATCCTATGCAGCCATGAAAAAAAATGAGACTGTGTTCTTTGCAGGAACATAGATGTAGCTGGAGGCCATTATCCTAGTGAATTAATGCAGGAACAGAAAACCAAATACTACATGTTCTCATTTATAAGTGAGACCTAGCCATTTAGTACCCATGGACACAAAGATGGGAACAATAGACACCAGAGCCTACTCGAAGCTACAAGGTAGGAGGGAGGGTAAGGATTAAAATTACCTATTGAGTACCGTGCTTATTACCTGGGTGAAGAAGTAATATGTACACCAAACTCCCTTGACACTCAATTTACCCATATAAGAAACCTGCACATGTAACCCCTGAACCTAAAATAAAAGTTGGAAGGAAAAATAAAAATTGTAAAAAAATCAAAACAAAACCAGGGAAAGATTTGGCAGAAGTCAGTTCAGCAACTACTTTAAGAAAAAAAAATCATTTCCTCCCAGGAGTCCTTAACACAAAAATAGGCATACCTTTCTTGCATTTATTTAATAAGATGATGCCACAGTTGTATTGGGGAAAATATGAAGTAGTCATAATAAATAACTCATTTTATTCCAAAATCAGCTATTAATATATGGATTCAAGTTGCTTATTAACTATACCCACTGTTAAACAGTTCTCGGTAATGAGATGGTCCCTCAATCATACTATAAAATAGAATATTTTACTATGTCTTAAGTACTTATGAGCAGAAACAAACATATCTCAGCATGAAATTATCTATGCCTTGTAACTAAGTATGAAAACATAGTGAGGACAGTGAGAGTTATTTCCCTGAATTATTTACTTTTAATTATTTATGATAGCAGGATAAAATTACATAATCACCTTCAGAATCCATGCTTAATGAACTTATTTCATCAACTCTGAAAAGTCATTTTTTATTCCTCCATCCTTCATAAAGCTGTGCACTTCTCAGGGTTCCCTTTTATGGAGTGTGATACAGAGGCAAATAAAATGAAAGAAATAGTCCACAAAAGTCTTCCCAGAACAAGACATAAGAAAAAATCAGACTATGGAATGCAGCAAGGAAATCACAGGAAATATTTTAAATGTTTCTTCTTTTAAAAAATCAGAAAATACAAACTGAGCCATTAAATTCCAAAAGTATGGATTCCTAAAAATTGTTTAAATGTCCTGAAAGGTAAGGATATGTGAATTTATGACTGATGAAAGGAGACAGCAAATGCCTTACACTTGGATACTTGCAAGCATCTGGAAAAGCTTTATCTGTGGAGCAGTTCCTGAGATCCTTCACCTACCCAAGACTATTTATTTGCTAAATGCACAGTAATCGTAAGAAACAGTTGGCAGAGGTGCTCACTTTTGTACAACAACATAATTACAATAAAATAAAGCATAGTGATTTTTTCAGAAGAGGAAAAATGCATAATGCACTTGCTTAAATTGGCTAATCGATTTCACAGAGCCAAGGAGACACAGTGGTATGAGTGGATGTGTGTGTACACATAGAATCTTTCTTCACATCTGGAGCATTAAAGAAATGCTAACTTCAACTATGCCATTACCATCCTCAGCACCACTGTGAACACCAAATTTCTCTCTTATAAGATTTTTTGAGGTACAATTGCTATACCAAAAATTATACATATTTAATGTATACATTTTGATTAGTTCGGACACATATATATATATACACCTGTGATACCATCACTACAATCAAGGTATTATACTAAACATATTCATCGCCTCCAACAAATTCCTTATGTTCTTTTCTGTTTTGTTTTTGGTAAGAACACATAACATGAGATCTCTTCTTAACGTATTTTAAAGTGTGTTAACAATACAATTAGTGCACTAACAATACATACAGTGAATTGTGTTGTTAACTACAGGTACTGTATTGTACAGCAGATCTCTAGAACTAATTCATCTTGTATAACTGAAACCAAGTTTTCAAAACAATGGAGAAGGATCATTATGGTAACAATCTTACGGTCCCTTAACCTTCCTGCTCTCTGATTTCATTATAATAATGGCAGCATCCAATGCTGACACTATTTTGGGTATTGTATGTACATATATACATATACGTTTTTGTCTAAATGAAGAAACAAGGGAAGGGTGGGCTTGTTTTCTCCCAGTGATTCAGGGCAGAAATGTGATATTCCAACCACTGGAATAATGGAAAATGTATTGCCCATACAAATACAGGATACTGCTGTTAATTTTCTCTACAGTGTCTACTAAAACAAACTTAAAACCTTCTGTAGCCAATTACCTAGATACCAATAAGTTGCAAAGAAAGAAAGTTGTGCAGGAGCTTGAATTCAAGCATGTCAAAAGAGGGAAGAAAATGCTTGCTGAACTAGGATCACCAAATGTAAAACTGCTGAGCAAGAAAGAAGTATGTAAATTGATTAAATTTTTCAAGACAGAGTCATTTTCCTTTCTTTTCTCCTCATGCTGAGAACATTTCTTTTTTAAATATCATGGTCACTAGAGGTTGAATATTCACTAGAAAGCACATTTCAGCACAATTACATGTCAAATCTTGCCAGACAAAATGTGTGCAGGTCTTTGGGAGTACTGATACCTTTGAAATAAATTGTGTGTTAACAAACAGTCCATTCTGGTGATACAAGTTAATTGCATAATTATGTTGGGATAAGACAATACAATTACCACATCTCACTCTACACAGATCTCAGGATAGGTATCCAATTAACTCAGGTCAACAGACTCCTTGCTTAGGATGTGGTTTTCAGTCTGCTCCCAAGATGACATCACACAGTTGCCTGTCTCCTGAAGTGCAAAAAAGCTTTTTAAGGAAATAAGGCAATTTTGAAGAGGTTAGGAGCAAACTGCTGTGATCTACTTGATTCAGAAAGTAGTATTCTAATAAATCTCTTTCAGTATGTCATGAAAATATTGTTCAAAATTGATCAGAGTGGCTAAAATATACAAAAGTTCATTATGTTGTTTTCCATAAATATTTCATTCAAGGATTGTATCAAAGCTGAGGACATAAAAGTTGAATGTAGTCTCAAAAACATCAGAAAGCATGGAAATCCTATTTTACAAAGATATATTTAAAACTGAGAAGATTACCAGACTATCACAAGCAAAGAAAGAGCCTAGCATGTAATTTTAGAAAATATGAAATGCCTTTAACAACTTGCCAAATAAATAGGTTTTGATATATAAAGAAATGTGTAATATCATGGAAGGATTCGTTTTTTATTCATTTGTTATCCTGAATACAAAAGCAGCATTGAGCAGAAATGTCAAAATAGGGAACATCTGTTGGTGCCATCCCCTCCAGCAGAAACTGGTAACCCCTTTTGCAATTACATAGCATTTACTTACCGCTTTTCTAAACACTTGTCATACTGCAACACAATTATTTTTAAGACTCTTCCACAATAAGATAAATTGCTAAGAAACAGGGAATGTGTCCAAATTCACCTTTTCATCCCCATCTATCATTCACTTAGTTCCCAATAAATGTGTGTTAAATAAGAGAAAAATGTATAAACAGCAATGTAATAAATTTCATTATCATGCCACATAGATATGGGTCTTTCGTAGTTATTTCAACATTAGCCATCGTTAGGTTTATATAAAGGGGAAACGAATAGAATGGCAACGCAATGTTATCTCCTACATAAATGGAATGCTCTGGCTCACGGTAACGGAATGTAGCCAGTTGGAAAAGCCATGAAGTGGAACTAAACAGTGAAGTCAGTGAAGCTGGTACAGATGCTGGGAGAAACTCCAGGTTGTTAGACCTCACACAACATCCAAATATAAACCAAGATAATGCACTGGGATTGATATTTCTCATATGGGATGTATGAAGCCAAATGCTATCTTGTAAATCTATATCAGCACATTGCCTAGATGTTTAAGCTCTGTCCACAATTTCCTGGCTACCACACTGGCATTTAGAGACAGGCCTCTTTGTCTCACATCTAGGCATTAATGAGAGCCAGCAAGGCCCTGGTCCTAAAGAGGCTAAGATGTTGGGCAAAAACAAAGACACGATTTGGGCAAAAGCAAAGACACATTTTGAGCAAAAACAAAGACAGATACGCTTTTTCACTGGAAAAAGTATAGTTATCCAGAAGGCAGAGACGACATGGAATTAGACTTGCCAAATAAATCACAAGTCCAATACAGAGCTTTAAATATAATAAAGGTTGAAATTGGAGCTTGGATGACTTGATTCAAAGCCTTAAGTCACTTAATTTTCTTTTATTTTCTATGTAAAGTCAGGATTGGATCTGGAGACAAAGTTGGTTTGAACATGTTAATGGGAGCTAAGCACCTCTTGTTTTCAATTTAAAAATGTATGCCACGGTAAGGAATTAGGCAGAACCTGACACAAAGTCTGCAACTTTTGTTCCCCACCAGCATATTCAATTTGCTATGGGCAGCCCCTACTCACGACTTGATGAAGTAAATATAAATAGAAGGCAACCAGAGATTTTTAGCCCCTGAATGCCTCTAGTGCATTGTTCCATTGAGATTCTGCTACCTGAGATAACCCCAGATCTATTATCCACTCCTGTTTGAATTTCACTTACTATGGACTATCCTTTTTTGGGGTTTTTTGAACCTAAATTCTTAACTACTCAAGTCTTGGACTCAGTATGTTTTCTCTTTGTTTTGGAAACCTAAACACTTAGCTCAGGGGTTAGATATGTGTGTTTGGACCCAAATTAAGCGCTGAATAATCTTCTGGGCTTGATAAAAACCCACATTCCTCTAGCAGTTGGCAAGACTCTTTCTGCTTCTCACTGTTCGTTCCATTCTTGAGAATGTGAGATGGTATGGCTCCCGCATTCTTCCAGCTAAGTATCCCTTGCTGTTCAACTGCAGCATGAATGACTAGACCCTGGTTAGACTATATTTTAGCTCACACCCTAAGCTCATGGACCTTGGTAAAACAGCACACAGAGTCCTAGTGCTGCCTATTTGTAGTTCTACCACCACATGCACCTCATTGCCTAAATCTTTAAAAAATATTTGCTTAGGGTGTCCAAGCAAGGAAGACAGATTGTAGCAACTGCATGCTTCTGTTTCTGCTATTTAGAAAGACACACTCTGTACATCCAGATGGTAGCACTACCAAGTCCCTGGACATTTCTCCCCAGGAGCACAGAGTCAGACACTGTTAACTATGATATTTATTTGTGATACTTGCAGAGAAGTGGCAAATTAATATTAATATAGATCACACAGCCAGGAAGGAAGCCCTATCCTTCAAGTGAAAATGTGCATACTCCAGGAAGGGGGCCTGCAGCAATGGGAACACTGGAGAGGCCCTTCTTCCCATTGAGTTCTAGCAAAACATGTTTCCCAAACAATAATAGAGAATCAAGAAAATTATGTGCTAAATATTAAAC
The DNA here is from genome assembly GCF_029281585.2 of Gorilla gorilla gorilla. Classification (NCBI taxonomy): domain Eukaryota; kingdom Metazoa; phylum Chordata; class Mammalia; order Primates; family Hominidae; genus Gorilla; species Gorilla gorilla. Next base: position 65,659,342 of record NC_073239.2, read on the forward strand.
TTGAAAGCCAACTCTACCAAAATGATTCAAACCCCCAACTTTACTTCAAATATTTTCAACACTGGCCTGCTTTTATAAACTAAATTCAAATAAAGTTATGAAAATATTTTGCTTATCCTCATGATACAGATGTTAGAGGCATGCTTAACAGCTTTCTCAGTTTCTTTCTTTACAATGAGTTGTCTAGTCAACCACAGAGATTTAGTGAATATTTTCAGGTCTATTTTTACATGTCCCTCAAAAATTAATAACTGACCTGGAAAATCATGTTATACATATTATATAAGAGAAATGAGCATGATTTTTGTTCTCATTAATCTCTCTATGTAAGTTTTCAGAAGTTAGAATACCTGAGGTTGAACTGACATTTAACAGTATAAAATGATAAGTAGTCAAGAACTATGTGCTAAGTTTTAAATTTTCTGTTTTTTAAAAATTAAAACTGATTTTTAAATATTACATCTTCTTCAAAATATTTTAGGCTGAGCATGGTGGCTCAGGCCAGGTGCAGTGGCTCACGCCTGTAATCCCAGCATTTTGGGAGGCTGAGACGAGGGGATCACCTGAGGTCAGGAGTTCGAGACCAGCCTGGCCAAGATGATGAAACCCCATCTCTACTAAAAATAAAAAAATTTAGCCAGGTGTGGTTGCACCTGTCTGTAACCCCAGCTACTCGGCAGGCTGAGGCAGAAGAATCGCTTGAACCCGGGAGGCGGAGGTTGCAGTGAGCCCAGATCGTGCCATTGTACTCCAGCCCAGGTGACAAGAGCAAAACTCCATTTAAAAAAAAAAAAACAAAAAAACGCAAAGTTAAAATAATTAGGTTACATTAAAAAAAACAAAATAAAATATACCTTTTACATCAGTTTAGTCAATAAATTTTATAAGTAAGGAAACTCTATGGAACCAGGGGATTTGGTTAAGTAACCCACATTTAGCATGATTTTGCAATCTGAACACCACTTCTGGTATGTTGTAAGGATTCTGGAAACACTGGAGGAATTCCATACCTTAAGATTCTAAATAGGATGGGAACATATAAATAGTATTCTAGTTTACTTAGATGTTTACCCAAAAGGTAGCCACTTGACTGTTCCTGTCCTGGAACTTTTATAACAACGTAAACCCCTCTACAGAACGCTAGGATACTACACACATAGTGATGTTTAATATTTAAATGAACACTTGAATGAATGAATGAACTGGAAACCTCATATTTTTTTCTCATAAATGTTTCCTTCTTCCCCTCTTAAGCTGTGATAGAAAAAAAAAATCTCTCTCAACTAGGTTCTATTTCCAATGGCCATAATATTCTTAAGAATTAAACATCACATACATATGCACTTAATCTTCTAAAATCCTTTCAAAATTGTGTCATATGCAATTAGTGAATTGTGTAAATTGAGCTTCTAGGAACTATAAAGTTCTTTATATGGATTCCATTTCAAATAAAAGAAAGTATTAATCTTCATAACCATGTCTTAGGTTTAAAATTCTTGACATATTAGAAAAAAAGAAACTTTCTCATCAATATTAAATAATTAAAAGTGGTCATAGTTGAAGAGTAACCTACCAAGTTTTACCTTTTCCAAGTTCAGACCCACATTTTCAGTGATTTGTTTTCAGCCTGGGGCAGATGACATTCATTCCAATGAATCTGCATTCACAGAACCCATGAGCTATGGAAAATCAAATCATAGTTTTCGTTTTTGCTCTATTTATTTAAAACTATCTCAGTCGGGTGCTGTGGCTCATGCCTGTAATCCCAGCACTTTGGGAGGCCAAGGACACGAGGTCAGGAGTTCAAGAACAGCCTGGCCAACATAGAGAAACCCTGTCTCTACTAAAAATACAAAAAATTAGCTAGGCGCGGTGGTGGGTGCCTGTAATCCCAGCTACTCGGGAGGCTGAGGCAGGATAATTGCTTGAGCCCAGGAGGCGGAGATTGCAGTGAGCCAAGATAGCGCCATTGCACTCCAGCCTGGGCAGCAGAGCAAGACTCCCTCTCAAAAAAAACAAACAAAAAACAAAACAAAAACACCAATCTCATGTTTCCTAGGAGGTGATTTTAGCTAGCATTTATCAATAATAATTCTAGGAAAATTGCAAACTGTTTAAAACTTACATATCCATAATTATGCCTTTCCCAAACTGTTTCCAGAATAGTTATTTTTGATAATAAAAATGTATTTATTTAATGAAATGTATGGTAAAGCATTATAGACTTTCATATACATAAACTCACTATTAGTCTAATCTGCCTTGAATTTACAATTGATCCTAAAGTTCAAAATAGATTTTTCCCTTTGTTCTAAAAGTTTTGCTTAGGCTTCTGGCCAAAACCAATATAATCCTAACCTAAGACCTAAGTAAAGCTTTAGTATGCTTATGCACAGTGTATGTAATGCATGATTTCCCATATAGAGGCAAAAAGGTGAACTTTAATAGCATAGACCTTAAGCAATATTTTCTTTCACTTGCTACTTTATAAGTATGAATTATAAGAAAACTAGACACTAACATTCTTTCATCGGGTATTTTTTTCCAGGATCCATTTAAGATGAAAATAACTATGGTGACTAACATTATCACTCTACTAGCTAGCACTCATATGGCTATTGTTCAACCATCACTTGCAGCATTTGAGAATTTGGGTATAGGAGGCAAATCCCAATTCAAGACTAACAGGGGCTTCCAGTAATCCAAAGAAAGGAGAAAAGAATCCTATCAAGGATCTCACGAATCACCACTAAATAACTTACTCATGTAACCAAATACCACCTGTACCCCAACAACTTATGGAAAAATAAAGTAAAATCAAATAAAATAAAGAATCCTACCAATATTATAAGATTCACTCATGTGCCTCTTGAAAATCCCCAGACTTCATAATTGGCCTCTTCCAAATACAAATTAGAGCTCTATTTACCCTCATTGGGTTTCCTTAGGCTCAAATCCTTTCATTCTCTTGACTATGAATTGGAACAGAAGTAGGCACAGTTGGTCGTTTCAGAACTTTATTTCTAGCCACTTTCTCCTTCATGTCTTCCACAACTCACCACCAAACAATGTATTTAGGTACATGTATTTCATGAATGCATTTATTTATTGAAATGGTGCCACTTCTTGTTTCAAGCTGACTGGAATTTTTTTCCATTACAACTTACTGTTGGTTTCCAACACCTGATAAATGTTCTTAACAACACATATATGATTATATCAAAGCTATTCAATAATCTGAAAATGGAATATAGTTATTATGAATATTTTATATTATCCATACCTCAGAAATAAAAAATAAAAAATACTTAAAGCAAAACCCATCCATGTTCAGGACATATAATCTCATGTTAAGGCCATACAAGGTTTGTTTTGTTTTGTTTAATCTTAAATAAACTACTGGAAGCATGAATTCCCTTGACCAAATCCTCGACAAAAATTGTACTGGAGCTGGACTGAGGGGCCTAACAAAACATCTGAGCCAACTTTTCCATTTGAAAGAAAGGAAATTGAGATCCAGCTGGTGCTACATACAGGGTACTAGTGACAAGGTTGGGTCTGACACTTCACCCTCCCAGCTTTGGGGTGAGGCTCTTTCCAGACAAGGATACATAGGAGCTGAACTGTTTCTAACTGGTTTATGTTTTTTTAAGGAAGCCCATCAATTTTTTATGTGATAAAGATAATCATGTATACAAATCTATTATATCAATTATCACGTGAAAATGGTGGAGGAATTTTAACCAAATGTGGGAATTATGTCTGGGACAACGTGACTTATATACATTGTGGGTTATGTGTATATTTGCAATTCACTTTGCAGAGCCATAACAGCTAAAGAGATCAGTAGTCATCTTTCCAAGCAGACGACACTGAAGTCTAAAGGAGAGAACTGCGTATGGGCCTTTCAGGAAACATACAGGAACCATGGGCAGAGGGGGAGGGGCGGCACCAAATATGTGGACAGACTCTCAAATGGTAGGTTTCAAATTGAAACATGCTGTATCTAATCTGGAAATGTTTGTATAGTTTATTCCAGGGAACAGCAGCAAGATTTAATTGCACAGGAAGAGGAAGATGGTCCTGCTTTTTCTCTGTGTTTTGTAGAAGACCTCACAGCAGATTGAAGATCCTTTCTCTCTGGCTTCACACACTCCAGATATTGTTGCAAGTCTGGTTTGGTCCCTAACCCACTAACTCCCTTAACACTGAGCCCCTGAATTCAGAAGGGATAAGGAAAAGAAATACAAATCAGTATTTTTCCATATCGTCTTTTATATCCATTGCAAAAACTTGTAAAAGTAATATTTTCTGGCATCATTATATTTTTGACATTTTTATATCTGAAATAATGCCTTAAAACCCCAAACCTGAAACAAATATTATGAATATGGATGGCAATGAAGCTGCCTCTAAGAAAGCAGCAGGGTAGGAAGTATCTATGTGCTTCAAGTTAGCAAATGAGTCGCATTTGTCTGGCAAATAAACAAAGATATGAATCACCTCCTTGCCTAAAGCTGCTAATTCTTTGGAGCGAAATTATTGCCACAAAGAAAGACAGTGGCTGTGTTTGCTCCTGTTTCAACTAAGAGTGACAGACAGCTAACAGAAAACATTACCAAAACATTTGCTAATGATACATTTACATTGATAAATCTGTGAAATCCCATACACAACATGTTAATAGTATATAAACCTAGATAAAGTTTTGATCAATAGCAGCAAGTGGGTATCTTGAAAAAATCTATTATGCTTTTTCAATTTTGGATTCTGTTGTTACGGTTATTTACTGATTGAATTTTTGATCTTATGCACAAAGACGGAAGATTATTAGCATTCTTTGAATATAAATGAGTACTGTTATGGGATTCAATTTCTCACTGAATTTTAATTTAGAAGATGTTCTTTTTTGTTAGTTCATATTAATAATCCGAATTTTAATCATTTTCATGTGCCCATGAAAGCACTGCAAGAACAAGCAGCAAATGTAGTTAGAAATACAAACTATATAAACCATAAAGTTTCAGTTCTATGTCCACATTATGATAGTATTATACCAGAGAAAGATCTCCAAAGTAACCTCATTGCTATTTTAATCCACACAAAGAGATGAAAAGATGTTCACTAACTATATCACTTTTCTGTTTCTGGTGATGAATTTTCTCAATGAACTATGTAACAACTCATCTAAGCATATTAAATCATTTTTAGTATGTACCCACATGTGGCCACTAACTGAGCTTTTTGCTTAGACACATGAACATAAACACCAGACATGCCAGTTTTTCCTCAAATTAAAAGGACATATAAAATATCAGGAAGAATTCACAGGGAGAATGGGACTAGGCTGCTGTCTAGGGGAAATTTTTGTAGAAAAATCTATTTTTTCAAACAAAAGATATTAAACAATAGCTTATCTTTTCCCCTCATCTCTCTCTGCCCTTCACATATATATGTGATATAGCTATAGATACAGATATAGAGATATATATTTCAGATGGAGTCTCGCTCTGTTGCCCAGGCTGGAGTGCAGTGGTGTAATCTCGGCTCACTGCAACCTCCACCTCCCGGGTTCAAGAGATTCTCCTGCCTCAGCCTCTTGACCAGCTCAGATTACAGGCGCCCATCACCATGCCCAGCTAATTTTTGTATTTTTAGCAGAGACAATGTTGCACTATGTTGGTCAGGCTGATCTCGAACTCCTAACCTCAGGTGATCCACCCATCTTGGCCTCCCAAGGTGCTGGAATTACAGGCATGAGCCATCGTGCCCAGCCCCATAACATATTTTCATAAAACATTTTATAAGTGTATTATTATAAAGTATAACATACAATGTCCTTCCAGTTAAGGTTGATTTAACAGACTGTATGTGACATCATAAGACTTAAATACTAAAATTAGAAGACAATAGAATGAGAAGTTTCATTCCTGTGACTATAGGCTTCTGTATGTACATTTATTTACCCTCATTCTAAGAGTATTTAACTACTAATATAAGGTATTTAACACTGTACAAATAACTGTTTTGCTTTTGGTCAAAAAAATCATTCTATTGTAAATTAACTTTTAGCTGTGCTGTATATGGCAACTTTAAACTTTTATTTACTTTAAATAGGAATCAATATTAGTTCTGGTAGACTTCACTAATAATCCTTTAAGAAAAGGATGAATTGTAGGGATGTGTAACAGTAGTTGGAGATAAAAATATTGGAGCAAGAAAAGATTTGCAGTACAACAGGTCCTCAAATAACACTGTTTTGTTCAATGTCATTTCCTTATACCATTGGTGACAAAAAAAAAAAAAACTCATTCTCATAAAAAACTGTCTGTGTGGAATTTGCACATTCTTGCCACATCTGCACGGGTTTTCTCTGGTTTCCTCACACATCCCAAACCTGTGCATGTTAGGTAAATGGGCATGCTTAAATGGTCCCAGTATGTGTGAGTATGTATGTATTATTCTGTTCTTGCACTCTATAAAAAATTACCTGAGACTGGGTAATTTATAAAGAAAAGAAGTTTAATTGGCCCATGGTTCCCCAGGCTGTACTGGAAGCATTGCTAGAGAGGTTTCAGGAAACCTATAATCATAGCAGAAGGTGAAGAGGAAGCAGTCACATCTTTCACAGCCAGAGTGGAAGGAAGAGAGTGAGGAGGGTGGGGGGTGCTACACACTCTTAAACAAGCAGATCTCATGAGAACTCACTATCACAAAAACAGCACCAAAGGAGAAATCCATCCCCATGATCTAATCCCTTCGCACCAGGCTCCACCTCCAACACTGGGGACTGCAATTTGACATGAGATTTGGGCAGGGACACAGACCAAAACCATATCAATTTCCTCTGGCCCCTCCCAAATTTCATGTCCTTCTCACATTTCAAAATACAATCATGCCTTCCCAAAAGTCCCCTAAAGTCTTAACTCATTCCAACATTAACTCAAAAGTCCAAGGTTTCATCTGAGACAAGCCTAGTCACTTCCACCCATGAGCTTGTAAAATCAAAAGCAAGTTAGTTACTTCCCTGATACAATGGGGTATAGGCATTGGGTAAATACTCCCTTTCCAAAAGGGAGAAGTTGACCAAAACCAGAGGGCTGTAGGACCTGTGTAAATATGCAACCCATCAGGGCAGTTATTAAACATTAAAGCTCCAAAATAATGTCCTTGACTCCATGTCTCACATCCAGGGCAGACTGGCCCAAGGGGTGGGCTCCCAAAGACTTGGGCAGCTCTGCTCCCTGAGGCTTTGCAGGGTACAACCCCAGTGGCTGATTTTACAGGCTGGTGTTGACTACCTGTAACTTTTCCAGGTGCACAGTGCAAACTATTGTTGGATCTACCATTCTGGGGTCTAGAGGACAGTGGCTTTCTTCTCACAGCTCTACTAGGCAATGCCCCATTGGGGACTCTGTGTGGGAACTCCAAACCCACATTTCCCCTCTGCATTGCCTTAGTAGAGGTTCCTCCTGAGAGCTTCACCCTTGCAGCAGAATTCTGCCTGGACATCCAGGCTTTTGTGTACATCTTCTAAAATCTAGGTGGAGGCTCCCAAACCTCAACTTTTGCACACTGTGCACCCATAGGCTTAACACTGCCTGGAAGCTACCAACACTTATGGTTTGCAATCTTTGAAGCAATGGCTGGAGCTGTACCTGGACCCCTTTTAGCCATGGCTGGAGCTGGAACAGCTGTGATGCAGGGTACCACGTCCTGAGGTTTCATACTACAGTAGGGACCAGGGTCGGGCCCTGCCTGGGTCTCGCCTATAAAACCATTCTGCCCTCCTATGCTTCTAGGCCTGTTATGGGAGGGGCTGCTGTGGAGGTTTCTGAAATGGCTCTGAGGCCTTTTTACTATTGTCTTGGTTATTAGTACTTGCATTTCTTTTAGTTATGCAAATTTCTGCCACCTGCTTCACTTCCTCCTTTGAAAATGGGTTTTCTTTTCTACCACATAACCTGGCTGCAAATTTTCCAAACTTTTATGTTCTGTTTCCCTTTTAAATATAAGTTCAAGTTTCAGATCATTTCTCTGTGTATGCATATGAGAATAGTCTTTTAGAAGCAGCCAAGCCACATCTTTAATGCTTTTATGCTTAGAAATTTCTTTGACCAGATACCCTAAATCATCAATCTCAAGTTCAAAGTTCCATATATCATTAGAACAGGGACATAATGCCACCAGTCTCTTTACTAAAGCATAGCAAGCAAGAGTGAACTTTATTCCAGTTCCCAATAAGTTCCTCATTTCCATTTGAGACCTCCTCAGCCTGGCCTTCACTTTCAATATCACTATCAGCATTTTCGTCACAACCATTTAACAAGTCTCGAGGGAGTTCCAAGCTTTCTCTCCTCTTTCTGTCTTCTTCTGAGCCCTCCAAACCATTCCAACCTCTGCCCATTACCCATTTTCAAAGCTGCTTCCACATTTTCCTGTACTGTTGCGGTAATGAGAGGACCGGAAAGACCAAATGGGTATTACAGGAGGATTTTTATTAAAGTGTACAATGGCTCAGTGGATTCGTATCCAAAAAGCTGAGCCTAGAACAAAGAAAGGGCTTGATTTTCATAAGCAAGCTTACAGAAGCAGAAAAAAGACAGTTAATTAAATAGTGACAGGTCTTGTAATATCCAGCATAGCTTGTGACCTTGCAGCTGCACTGAAGGAGAAACTGGAACTTACAAAACTTGCAAAATATTTATGGGGAGGGGGTAAAGGGCTAAAAGAGGAATTTTGTTTTTCTTATCCTTATGTTGGGGAGTGATGGGAGAGTCTCCAGAGAACATTCCTTTTGGGTTCTGACTTTTTAGATAGTGTTATCAGGACCTTGCCTGGGCCTGGGCTGTGTCTGTCACTGCTTTTTGGGATGACACAGGCTAATACAGGAAAACTTGTTTTCTCTTTTAGTTTTTATTTCTTCTTTGTCTAAGTACCTCTCAGTACCTCTATAGCAATGCCCAACTTCCCCGGTACCAATTTTCTGTATTAATACATTCTTGCACTGTTATAAAGAACTACCTGAGAATGGTAATTCATAAAGAAAAGAAGTTTAACTGGCTCATGGTTCTACAGGCTGCACAAGAAGCATGGTTGGGGAGGCCTCAGGAAACTTACAGTCATGGCAGAAGTTGAAGGGGAAGCAGGCACATCTTACATGGACAGAGCAGGAGAAGGAGAGCAAGATGGGAGGTGCTACACACTTTTAAACAACCAGAACTCATGAGACCTCACTCACTATCAGGAGAACAGCACCCAAGAGGAAATCAACCCACATGATCCAATTACTTCCCACCAGGTCCAACCTTCAACATTGGGGTTATAATTTGACATGAAATGTGGGCAGAGACACAGATCCAAATTATATCAGTGGATGTGTGTGAGTGAGCTCTGCAATGACATGACATCTTATCCAGGGTTGGTTCCTGCCTTCTGCCCTGAGCTACTGGGATGGGCTCCAGCCATCTTCAACACTGAACTGGAATAAGTGGACTGGAAAAGAATGAATGAATGAGTAAAAATTACTGTAAAATAAAAATCCATGAAGTATACAATGATCATACAAATACAAGACAATAAATAGTGCAATACATTAGGGATCAGGGAGCCCACCACATTTGTTGTTGTTTTTGAATTACACATTTGTTGTTGTTTTTGAATTACATTATTGTAAGAAGTATGCCTTGCAATTTTCGCTTTGTAAACGTTTACCCCCGATTTAACCTACTACTGCTACAACCACCATTACTCACTGATTCACAAGCAACTGGGTAAAGAATTATCATTTTTTATTAGTCTTTCTTAAAGGCATGTATAGCTCACATTTATTTCAATGTTTAATATTAGAAGTGTTTTGGTTTTGTTTAGAAGTTTGGTGATCTTTTTTTTTTTTTTTTTGTAAACCAGAAATGTGCTTTAGAAACTTAACTCTTGTTATATCAATTAACCTCTGGTAAAATTGGTTTTCTTATATGTTATTTTGCTTAAAGTCACAGTTTCCAAGAACTGATTGAAAACACTAAGCAAAGACTTACTGTTTTTTTAATGTATCATCCTAATTGCCATAAATAATTCTGGGAGGTGGGGAATTAATGCTGGATATTCCATCTATACACCAAAAAAATTTTTAAAAAAGCATCAGCTTCTTTAAATCTAGTACATAAAAAGTAGATTCCAACCACATGGTACATCATGTAAAACATCAAAACTCCTGTAAAATTCAAATTGAAGCCACATTTAGAGCATATAGTTGCCAACACAATGACATTTTGTTTATGTGAATGATGTAAGTGGAGATACATATGTTCTTTTTTTTAATGTTTCATTTTACATTTTTTCCTTATCTAAAAATTACACAACTTTAAATATTAAAATTTAGACATTTATTTTAAAATAAACTAGCAGTTCTTTCTCATTTTGTTTTTCCCCTAAGGGATGATATTTCAATTTTGTGATAATTAACAGTGAGGAGGTGATAATATAGGATATTATATTTATTTTCTAACTGTCCCTTGCCTATAACACACTGCATTGTCCTCTTAGAATTTGAGGAGAGCTAGTCTTTTGAGTTGGTACACTGAGATGAACAAGATATGTCTTGGAAAATGAGCATTTATTCACATTAGACAGATCCTCTATTCTACTAGGGTCATTTAGGCCTCAGAAATTCAAAAGAGATTTCTAAGAAAAAAATTTGAAAGTGCTTTCATTCTTCTGAAATTTGCAATACAGAAAGACTCCTTAATTTCAGAATAACTAAGAGTTGAACCAATCTGAAGTCCTAAGATTCAGACATATAAATTACTGTTTTATATAATTAGGTAAACTATGATTTTATTTCTTCTTAAATGTTTACGACTATCTCCTGAACTTTTTCCAGAGATTTATTTATTCAGTAGTCACCCCAATACTTTGGCAAATGTCAGAGCTCCAGAAACATTTGATTGGAATTAAATATGTTGTTTTCCATTTTGACAAACCTTAATTCCTTGCTCCAGCCTTCACTCCACCCTGTTTGCCCCACCCTAATCACTTTTAAATACATTCCATCCATTGCCCTTTTATTCTAACACTGTGCTAAATATTAAATACATGCTAACCCAACCTGATACCATGAAATGTAACATAAATCATATTAAAGGATTAGGGGAATTTGTGTGTTTTTAAGAAGTTATTTGAAATAAAACCTTCTAGATTTTTAAGTTATTTTGCACTGGAATAAGTTGGTTTCTGTATTTTCTCTGTTCAGCTTCTTAAGCCTGTGGAGAAACCTTTCCTGCCTCCAAACATATCCTGTATACAAACAAGTGAGAAATCATAGAGCTCTGCCATAGCATTTGTTTTTATGCAGCTCATTTTATGGGAGCACCTGTTCATGTAGATAAATGATGCCAAAATTGGATGTCAGCCCAAAAGATAGTGACTTCAGTGCAGGAAGCCAAGCAGGAGTTGGACCTGCACACAGTAGGCAAGTCCATCCAGCCTCTGTAGTCAGGCCCTGAGGGTGCAAGTTTTCAGCAGCCGGTTAGACCTCCTACATTTCTGCATATCCTGCTTACTGTGGAAGAAATGTACATTTATAAACACAAACCCTGAGTTAAAATCCATCTATGGCCATAAATTAAAATGGGTCCTCCATTCTATATTCATTGCTTGGCAATTAAAGAGTCCATTTGAATAAACATGGTCCTATGCAAATACTTTGAAGCGTGGCAGTTATCACAAGTGTACACATCCAACAGCCTTTGTCTGTCTTTGACTGTTGCCAACTCCACCATAAGGGGGATATTTCTGAATCTAAAAACAGCTAGCATAGAGAAAACTTGTCAAAACTAAACAAGGCATTCCCTGTTAAAACATTCATAGAAAGAAAAATCCATTTCAGAACAAGTTTAGTTCTCAAACAAATACTACTGATTGTATGAAAACTAATATCATAAACATTAAGGTAACAGTTACTTTTTGACATACAGAGGCTCAAAACACATATCTATATCTATATAACTCCAGTGTTCATGTTCTGAAACTTGAGGACTTACATTATTTCATCCAATTCTCAAAACAAGTCAGTAAAATAGTGTACTAGTTTTTCATTGCTGAAGTAACAAATTACTAGAAATTTGGTGGTTTAAACCAACAAAAATTATCTTACAGTTCCAGGGGTCACAAGTCCAAAATGAGTCTCAATGGGCTAAAATGAAAGTTTCAACAAGGCTGTTTTCCATTTGGAGGCTGTGAAAGAGAATGCGTTTCCTTGTGGCCTGCATTTCCTTGTGGCCTGCATTTCTTAGCTTATGGCCCCTTCCTCCATCCTCAAAGCCAGGAAAGGTAAGTCAAGTCTTTCTCACATTGCATATGCATAACGTTGACACTAACTCTTCTGCCTCCCTTGCCCACATTTAAGTACCTTGTGATTGCACTGGGCCCACCTGGGTAATCCAGGATAATCCCTTTACTTAAAGTCAGTCGATTGGCATCCTTAGTCCCAACTTCAGTCTTAATTCACCCTTGCCATGGAATATAACAATTCACAGATTTGGGGGATTACAGGTAGATATCTTTAAGGGTCAATGATTCTGTCTGCCAAAAATAGGAATGATTGGCCTCATTAACATATGAGAAAGGTGAGGCTTAAAGAAGTTGAATAATTTGCCTAAATGTACATAGCTAATAAGCTGAAATATTGGGAGTGCTTCCCCTCATCTGTCCAATAGCTGCTGTATCCTTCAGGGTCTTGGCAAGAAAGAGATGGCATATCCGAATGGTAATTTAAGGAGACTTTAATAAAAGCATTACTTAAAAAGTATGGCCATATGTAAGAAAATTATCATGGCATTAACTGGGGACTAGAAATGAGGTTCTGTTACTACACTGAAGAGGTAAAGGGAAGAAGAGTATGATGAGAACTTGAAGACAGAGGAATAGAGCCAAAAAAGGAGATCTTAATGTACAGGCTGTCAAGAGTTACCTTGTCTTATGGAAAACAGTCAGCCAGTGGTAACCCTGAAGAGAGGGTACTAGGAAATTAAGGACACTGACTTTACTCCCATTTCCCAAACTCTTATGAGTGCTCCACATATAAAAACCTGGTGCTAAGACAGAGGCCAAGCAGGTCATTTGCCCAGTCTAAATTGGTCAGCCTCTGCAGAGAGCAGAGTAGAGGAAAGCAGAGAGGGGATCAGAGGCACAACAGAAGACACTGGGGAGTTTCTCCAAATTTATTATTGATTTATTAATTTATTGATTTACATTAATAATCATTGCTGATATCTGGGTTTTACTAAAAATGACTTCAACATTTTGATTTTATAAGCAATTAGTATGGAGGTGGTCAAAGACTTATCTTTTCCTTCACATATTACCCTTTCCACAAAAATGTATTTAGTTGGTGCAGAAGTAATTGCGGTTTTGGCCATTAAAAATAATGGCAAAAATCACAATTACTTTTGCACCACCCTAATACCTATTTACCTTTTTTTACTTTATTGGCTTTAAGCTTCAGAATCCAAAAATTTTTAAGTGCTTTCACTCTTCTGAAATTTTCAATACAGAAAGACTTAACTTCAGAATAACTGAGAGTTGAACCAATCTGAAACCCTAAGATTCAGACATATAAATTACTGCTGTTTTATATTATTAGATAAACTATGATTTTGTTTGACCCCACTGGGAATAATTTATGATTGAACTTCCACTGGCTTCATTTTGAATAAATCTTTTCAGATACAGATAGACCAAGACACGATAGGTTAAATTATTAGAAAGGTGTCATAGGATAGAATGACTCAAGTTGAATCTGATACTTGAATATAAATGTTAAAAATATTTTTAAAAACTTTAAGATAGTACAGTACAATTTTTTCATCTGATAGACATTTTCTGAGACAACCTCTGAAAGATATCAGAGCAACTTGATGGCTTTTTGAGAAACCACTTCAAGGTTGTCCCTCAGCTACCTGTTCTCCTTACTACAACTTATCTTTAGCCTTTATTTTCAGTTGTTCCATTAATAGCATTCAATACGAAAGTCAAATTTCCTGGAATTATCTCCTTCTCCATACCAGGAGCTTCACCTTTCAGTCTTGCACTTTGTATGTGCCCGAGGTATTGATACCTTCAAAATGCATAAATTCACACTATTTGTACTAGATTTTTTATCCTTTGACCTCTTTTCAATTTGTTATTCAATATCAAAAGACTACAGAACTTTGACTTGAATTGTCAACCTCAAAGGCACTTCTAATACAAGAAAGAGAGCCTTTACATGGCCAAATACCTGTCTTCCCATTATTTGAACTCTGTCATCACGAATATATAGAAGAATGAGATAGTGGAATTAGAATGATAGAAGCCAAGAAAGAAAATAGAAGTGAAGGAGGGTGAAGAGGTCGTTTATTTTATCTCATGTCCATGACAAGGAAATGTAAAGGAAGGAATTATACCAAGTTGGGCTGGGGGCTAAGGAGAGTGAAATGTAAATCTAAAGGGAATCTAAAAGCCAGAGACAACCTTAGAAAGAAATTACTGAAAAAGCTAACTTATTCTGAACTTCATAAGATACACTCCCAGGGCTGTGGAGAAAAAATACAAATAACTTAGAATCCAGAGATATCTGTTCTTTGGTATTATGACTTGAAACAAGACTTAAAGTGAGCATAAAAATCCATGTTCACTTCAAAGTTAAACACTGTGGCTGAACAAATGCAAAAATTTCCCCAGTGATACTGCCATGGAACCATTACACTATAACCTCTTCATCAAGGAATCAGTCTTCTAAAAGCACTGATTCTATCCAGCAACCTTGTGTCAGTTTGGGCAGATCCGTACCATCAAGGTGCAACCTGAAATTTGACACGTAACGAACACAAAATCTTTCGTTCAGCTATGAATTTAGGTTTGTCTTTTTGAGTAATGGCCTAACTGAAGATGAACTACTTTGGTGATTTCAAACTAAACTGAACTTGAACTTTTGCCTAATAAGGTATCTTTTTCTAAGTGTGGCATCTCTATTAACCAAAAAGAATTTGGAAATCAACAGAACATGGAGTTCCCTGCCCTCCAACTTATGTTCAGACCATGAAAACCTAGAGATCTACATAAATTGGGTCAAATAATAGAATCCTGAGCTAACTGGGGTGAGGGTTGGGGGGAATGGTGCTAATTTTTAAGTTATTCCTTAGGTATAACAATGTATATGGGCAATGGAGGGAAATTTCTAGATTCTATCAAATCAGAGAAACGCTACTAGTGTACCAAAACTTAGGCATTCATCTCTTTTCCCATAAAGCTATGCAGCTGGGGGAGAGACAGATTTTTGTAATGCACATATAAAGATTTATGTTTTATACTTGCATATTGAATACATTTTTCAGAGGCTATACAAGGAGATGAAACAATCCTGAAACATATACAATCAAAAGGAAAGATACTAGCAGCTCAAAAATACATGGAACCTGTTCTTCTGTGTACCTCTCAGGCCTCTCAGCACTCACCAACACCAGTAGCAGAGGAGAGGACAAGTGAAGGAAGAAAGAGAGCAATGAAGCTGACTGAAGCAAAAGAGAGACAAGGAAGACAGGTGTAGAGATGGACAGGATAGCTAATGTTGACCTTTCATCAATTGCAGACAGTAATTACCAATAGTTCTCTGCGATTTTTTAGAAAACTTAGATTAAGAATGGCATGAATATTCTAACAAGGATGGCACAGAATGTGTGAGGGACAGAAAAAGAATTAGTGAATAGCCAAGAATCAGGCAAAAGGAAGCAGGAGTTGACAGTCAAACTAGACCAAAAAGGAGATGAATATTTACCACAAACTACCCTAAGGCTTCCACCAATTCCATGGTAAAGACAGATGGTAGGTTAGCATCGGAATCAACTTGCATATTCATTATAATGTACTGTTTATTCATGTTTAAGCTGTTACATGAACTATGAATAATTCATTTTATAGTCTGAGTTAAGTAATTTTCAAGTAATCCTTTTATTATCTTTTTTAAGTCCTAAGCTAAAGATTTCTCTTCCAGTGATTAAAAAAATTAGAATGCCATCTGAGCTGAAGTGAGTCAAAAGTGTGCTGCAGCCAGTACTTTTATGGTGTTCAGAATGGACAGACCAACTTTGTAACAACTGCCTTAGAATGCTTGCGTCACAAGACTTGTAGTGTCTGTGAGTGTTACAGATAAAAGCCACTCACTGGAGCTCAGGTCTGCCCTGAATGTTTTCTTGCTCGTAATGGATGTGAAATGCATTGCTAACATCTTCTCTCTCATTAAAAATGTAATGCATGTTTGCAACTGGCAGTAATTTTTTAAGTCTATTCCTTTTCTATATGACATATTTTCAATGAAACAAAATACATAAAAATTTTCATATCATTTTATGCCATTTTCTTCCCAAATGCCATTCCACAGAATTCGTTCTTGCTGAAGCAGGAAGACTTGTAAGGAGCTTCCCAAAGGTGATAAAGCATTAAAATATAAAATTCTATTAACAGCAGATGACGATACTACTGCCCAGGACTGATTCTTCCTACAATGTAATCCCATTTCCTGCTGCCAAGACTAATTATCTAATGACTAGCCTTCTAATTTGTTATGCATTTTTGGTATATTTTGATTTATTTTTCACACTACAAAATCTTTGATCGCCAATCTCATCTTTGCAATGGGTTTTTTTGTTCCAGTTTGCATACCTGTTTTTGACCCATGGTCATATAAGCCCATCTGTTCAATGTTTTTCATAACCTAGTTGCAATCTCCCCCAATCTACTTTGTAACTCTGCAACTCATGAAGTACCAATTGAAACTCAACTCCAGCTGCCATAATACTCACCTTTCTCTACTATAACATGACTCCTCTCTCAAGCCAGAGTCCCTAACCATCATAATTCAACTTTCGCAACTCAAGTCTTCATGTCTGCTCTCTGTAGAGAGCATTTATGGCCCACATCTTTTTACATCCCTGGTCAAAGGATACAATTCCCTGCATAGTATCTTTCTACTTGGTAGAAAAATAACTGGCAAATAATATTTGGATTGTTTCTGAATTGCAATAAAATTTTAATTTTTTAAATGAATCACCACTGAGTGTGACCTAGACAAGCTAAATGTTCTTTTGCAGCAGTAGGAACCAGAATTTAGTTTTAACTATAGTCATATAAGCCATTTAAGTGTTTAATTCCTCTGAACTCATTTTCTTCATCTGTAACACAAAAATGATTCCATCGGCCTTACATATGTCCAGAGATTATATGACAATCAAATAAAATGAAAATAAGTGAAAAATTTATCAAAAATAGTAAGAGATCAACAACGTAGAGGAATGTGTAGAGGAACATAAAATTCAAAGCCAATGAACTTCCCATATATGTCTTAAAATAGTTTTCTAGTTGTGGTGACAGGTTTGTAAAAACATAAGCAGCATTTTTCCCCTGTCAGCATATCCTTGGAATCCTCCCTACAGTAGATGACATTGCTACCCTGCCCTAGACCCTTCTGCCCTACCACTGCACTGATATCCACCTGCCAGGACTCACATTTAGTTTTTGCAGGGTTTGTTCCAGCCATCTCAGCCCACTTTGTCATCTGCTCAGGAAGCCAGAATTCCACATCCTCTGGGGAGAACTCTTAAATGTTAATTTTATACTGACTCTCAGAATTCCCCAGTGGAACGTGTCTGCATGTACTTAAAGGAGTAACTAGCATGATAACAAACTCAGCTGCCTTGTTTCACTGTTTCACTGGCCTGGGATATATAAGTGGTATTCTGGGATCACTTAAAATATAAAAAATAATTAATGATATAATATTTTTAAAATAAAAGTCTCCTTTTACTGCCTTTTACTCAAATTTTTGCTTTAGGATCAGCTTCTGAGTTAATCCAAAACAAAACAAAATTCCTCAAAAACAGAATATAAAAAGCATTCTTTCACATAATTTTTGACCCAACTAACATTAAAAGCAATCTAATTCTGTTTTTTCTGAATTTCAAATTCAACTTGGGCTCTTCTCAACCTATCACATAGAGTTCATATTCCAGAAACATGTCCTACATATTTTCTATGCTTCAGCCATAGTGAGTCACAAATATGCCATCCACTGGAAGTTTTTATGCTTCCATGTCTCTGCCTATGCTAGTTTTCTAGAACCTGAAGTATCCCTCCCCGATTCAGTACCTAGGAAGTTCCCGCTGAGCATTGGAGATGAAGGTTAACTATCTTCCCTTCTGTAAAGCTTGCCCAGGCTTCCCTGACACAGTTGATTTTTCTGTCATTAGTTCAACTGAGATACCTAATACAGGCTCTTGAAAAAGAGCCCCCACCAACCTGAATTTTCAAAGATTACAATTCCAAAGAGTTCTTGTATACATAGAGACTCATGATCATACCCTAATAAGCAAAGCTTTGATGAGATGAAGACATCAAACGGAGCCGGTTACACTTAAGACCTGATGAGCCTATCCGTGCCAGGATCACAACACTAATGATGTGATCATCAATGCCTCAAAAGTAGTGACTGTTTTCATGACATGAGCTTAGGAAACACTTTCAACTAGCCAAAACAATGAACGATAAACTCAGTAATGCCAAAAGCCTTATGTTATTAGTTTTATTGCAATTACTATAGTTCTTTACATTCAACATCTACTTAGATCATGCAGTGCTTATGGGCATAATTTTTCTTTATCCCAAGACCCTAGGAAAGTATACACACATAACATAAACTCAATAAATATATGTCAAGTGTGGAAAAAATGAAAATATTTTGGCTATTAGATTGAGAATAAACACCTTCAGATGTAATATTAGAGGTGTAAGCAGTCACTGGACTTGATGCTGGCCTAGAAGGAAGCCTCATCTGAGCCTTAAGAGGTTAAGAGATAGGAAGTGAAGCAGGGACTGCCTGTATGTTCATAAATTTGCTCCTGGTTCCCTTACTGTTTAATGTGCATTTATTTCATAATTTCTTTAGTGAGTACATCTTTACAGAGTGTTTGGTATTTGCTACACATTATGAATCTGCAGAGCAACTAACAAGAACAAGAAAACTTGCAACAATGTGAAGGAGGAATTTTGTTGTTATCATTGCTGTTTTCTAAAGGCTTTGCTGCCAGGTTTCCAGAAAATTTATTCTTAACCTCTGGTTCATAATTAGCTGCTCAAATTAGATGATCCAAGAAATTATGTGTGAGTTTCTCATTTCTCTGAATGCAGAAACACTGAAATTAGTTCTTATTAAAGGCCTAAGAATTTATTCCTTGAATATCTTTAAAAATAGGAGAAACTCTCATCTTGCAGACATTTTAGATGATCATAATTTATCTGGAGGTAAGAAGATGAAGGATGCACAATCATTTTGAGAGACAGGACTAGCTGGATTTCCTAGGCCGACTAAGAATCCCTAAGCCTAGCTGGGAAGGTGACCGCATCCACCTTTAAACACGGGGTTTGCAACTTAGCTCACACCTGACCAATCAGGGAGTAAAGAGAGCTCACTAAAATGCTAATTAGGCAAAAACAGGAGGTAAAGAAATAGCCAATCATCTATTGCCTGAGAGCACAGCAGGAGGGACAATGATCGGGATATAAACCCAGGCATTCGAGCCAGCAATGGCTACCCTCTTTGTGTCCCCTCCCTTTGTATGGGAGCTCTGTTTTCACTCTATTTCACTCTATTAAATCTTGCAACTGCACTCTTCTGGTCCGTGTTTGTCACAGCTCAAGCTGAGCTTTCGCTCACCATCCACCACTGTTGTTTGTCACCGTGGCAGACCCACCGCTGACTCCCATCCCTCCAGATCCAGCAGGGTGTCCACTGTGCTTCTGATCCAGCGAGGCGCCCATTGCCACTACCGATCCGGCTAAAGGCTTGCCATTGTTCCTGCACAGCTAAGTGCCTGGGTTCTTCCTAATCAAGCTGAACACTAGTCACTGGGTTCCACCGTTCTCTTCTGTGACCCACGGTTTCTAATAGAGCAGTAACACTCACCGCATGGCCCAAGATTCCATTCCTTGGAATCCCTAAGGCTAAGAACCCCAGGTCAGAGAACATGAGGCTTGCCACCATCTTGGAAGTGGCCGCCACCGTCTTGGGAGCTCTGGGAGCAAGGGCCCCCACCCTGCCGGTAACAATTTCTTAAATATGAGTCTTGAAAGGAAAGTTGAGATAATAAAGAATACCATTGGTGTAGACGTTTTCAGAGTCCAGCTGGCATATAGCAGCACACCCAGCACACTTCTTGTCTTTTACACTTTTGTTGGCATGTAACATACCAATGCCTTCAGGTTTTCAATTCAGCATTGCAGTGCTTCCCAGCCTCTCTCCTTCTAGGGGGCTGTGAAAGCCCACGCAAGGGAGGTAAAGTCTATCAAAAACTGCCGTCATCCTTTTACAGGTTTAAATGTTGAGGAATATTTCCTCAAAAATCCTGTGTAGACCAATTGCCTCCTTCTAAACTTTTTACGAAGAGACCTCACCTGACTTAAATTACCAGGTTGCATGAACCAATCTAACTAGAAATTATTATTTGCATTGGAAGTCCTGAGAAATTAAGTATGGAATTTATAGAATTTACTGTGAGGAGTTCATAATGACAGGAGAAAGAGGGATATTCCAAAAGTAACAAATGACTGAGCTTAATAACTCCACCATTTGTAACAGATCTCAGCTTTGCCTTTTCTTTCTATGCATCTACTTTAGTAAGGCTTCCATGCATAAAGAAATGTGTACAGTAGTTAGCTCTACCCTGACTGAAGAGCCCACGGTTTAATCTCAGCTGTGCATTGATGGAGTATAATTTAGAGATTCAGAGAGATGTATGAAATGCATCTAAATTTAGAATCTGACACAATGGTGGTTGCTAGGAGCTCAGAAAAGAAATCAAGGGACAAAGGGAGTGGCTTTTGAAGTGGTTGAACTCATTTACAGAAGCAGAAAGACTGTGCCTTGTGATGTGGCCTCTGTACTGCCATAGACTATTAGGATGAATGAATAAATGACTAGAGGGGTAGCTCCGCAAAAATGTCATAAGAGCTAGAATTCCAGGAGAAGCAGAGAGGTGACTTTCATGACGATGAGCTGAGACTCAAGTATGAAAGTCACATGAACAATATGTGAATCCCATGTCTAATTTCCTGCCTGTTGAGTCCACATTTGTCTCCTGGTTTCATATAATGATAAATGTAAGGTATTTCATTTGACCTTGTCCTTTTTTTAAAGCCATATGCACAATTACTTTAGTCACTATCCATTTTCCTCTAATTCCGTTCTTCCTATATTGTTGCCAAACTCATTTTCTGCAATTTGCTTTGTTAAGCTGCTCTGTGCAAATACACAGATGGGGTGAAAAGAGGAGTTAGGAAGGAATAACAACAACAATAAAAAGCTTGGTTCAAATGGAAATCATCTTGATGGTGTAAAGTTATTTAATTACTTAGCTCTTTCTGTGGTACTCCCCCTAATTCCTTTAGTCACTGAATTAGGCAGATAAAGATGGAATTCCAAGAATGTTGACAAATTTCAGCTGGAACCAGCAGCTGAGTCTTCACAGTGTTTTTGGCTATTATAATTTGGCTGTTGGCACAGTACTTGTATATGAGATACACAAAAACCTTTTATAATGATAGAGTTACCGTGTAATAATCCCAGTGATGAAATTAGAAAGAATACCCTGCACATTCCAAATAGGAGTGGCAGCATGGTTTCTGTATTCACTGATAATAATCTTCTATTTCACTAGGATCAACTGAAACTATACAACAGATTCTCGGTTCACAGATGTCTAAGAATGTCTTTATTCAAAATAAGCAGATAAACCACCAGAGACTCTCTCTCTCCTCCTTCCTCACAATCTGCTTCAAATTTATTTTAAAACTACAGTTGTTTTCAGAGTCAGGAAAATTTCCTAATAAAATAATCTTACTGGTTTTCAGAAATCCAGCTTTCCACACTGGTTTACCTATTCTTGGCTACTCCAGGTCATGTGGCTTGCTTTGAGAAAACAAAACATCAGATAGTTCCTTTCTGAGTATATGCACTATGTGTACATGCCTGTGTTCTCACAACTAGTGATAGGTAAAGAATGTCAGCAGTAAGACTCAGTGTTTATAGGTACCTGATGAACTTTGGCTCTGAATGAAGTCATCTCAGGCACCTTTAATTGTGTACTTTGATAACCTTTCTGCTGGTCTTGGAATAGAGAAAACTTTAGAGTTAACAGTATAGTCTCTGGGCCACATTAAATTTTCATAACATTAAACATGAGACACAAAGAATTTGCCTAGTGAAAACTAGGGAAAGAATAATGGAGGGCAGGGCCCAAAGATACCCAGAGACTAGGACAGATAAAATCCCAGAGGAACGTGCGTGCTTAAGAACAGGGCACCCATCAGGAAAATGTCGTGATGGCTCATGAAGAGCTCCTGAGTCCTATTTTTATAGAAAGAGCTAAAAACCTGGAATATCAAGCCATTTAAAAGGATTGAAATAACTTATCCCATGACTTCCATCATATCAAGCACACCTGTTGTGTTTGCTTGGTGGTTTTTCCTCAGCTCTTCTATCAGTCTTCCCCCAGGTGCATCCAGAACAGTGGGGTTCCCTGGGGTTCCTTACCCAGCACTGTCTCTGTTCACCAAGTAAGCTCCTTCCAGGTGAAGGCACCTATTTCCATAATTACAACTACTACTATCCCTACCTTGAATTCACACCTCTCTTCTGAGGCCCCAGTACACAAAGGCCTCTCTATGGCTACACCAGTGCCCACAAATATGTCTAAAAATGAAATATTCATCTGTCTTTGCCACCAGAATTGCTCCTCCTCTCATAGTCATCATGCTTGATCATCTCTCCCTTATCATTAGTCCATTTTCTCCACATGTGGCCACTCTACTGATCTATACGTCTTACTTTGTTTATGATATTTATTTATTGAATTCTACTGCACATTGGAAAATGGTTTGTGGTGATGCCAGTGTAAACAAACCTACTGCACTGTCAGTCATAGAAAAGTATAGCACACAGAATTATGTACACTACACATTGCTTGAAAATGATAATAAACAACCATCTTACTGGTTTATGTATTTGCTATACTATATTTTATATTGTTATTTTAGAGTGTGTTGTGTCTACCTATTTTTTTAAAAGTTAACTATAAAACAGCCTTGGCCTGGTCCTTCAGGAGGTATTCCTGAAGAAGGTATTGTTATCATAGGAGATGACAGCTCTAGGCATGTTTTTACCCCTGAAGGCCTCTAGTGAGACAAGATGTGGAGGTGGAAGACAATGATATTGAAGGTCCTGACCCTTTATAGGCCTAGGCTAATGTGTGTATTTGTGTCTTAGTTTTTAACAAAAAGTTTAAAAGGTTAAAAAAAATTAAAAAATTAAAAAAATAGGAAATAGCGGACTGTGAGTGGTGGCTCACGCCTGTAATCCCAGCACTTTGGGAGGTGGGCGGATCATGAGGTCAGGAGATCGAGACCAACCTGACCAACAAGGTGAAACTCCGTCTCTACTAAAAATACAAACATTAGCCAGGCATGGTGGTGTGCACCTGTAATACCAGCTACTCAGGAGGCTGAGGCAGGAGAATCGCTTGAACCTGGGAGGCGGAGGTTGCAGTGAGCCGAGATTGCGCCACTGCACTCCAGCCTGGGTGACAGAGCAAGACTCCATCTCAAAAAAAAAGAAAAAAAAGAAAGAAAGACAATGGCTTATAGAATAAGGATATACAGAACAAAAATATGTTTGTACAGCTGTACAATGTATTTTTCTTTCCAGCTCACTGTTACCATAAAAGAGTCAAAAAGTTAAAAAAAAATTAAAAGTTTATAAAGTAAAAAAGTTTTGGTAAGCTAATTTCTTATTGAAGAAATAACTTTTTAAAAATAAGTTTAGTGTAGCATAAGTGTACAATGTTTATAAAGTCTATAACAGTGTACCGTAGTGTCCTAGGCCTTCACATTCACTCACCACTCACTGACTCAGCCAGGTCAACTTTCAGTCCTACAAGCCTCATTCATAGTAAGTGCCCTATACAGGTGTGCTATTTTTAAAAAATCTCTTATACCATATTTTTACTGTAACTTTTCTATATTTAGATATGCTTAGATACACAAATACCATTGTACTATAATTTCCTGCAGTCTCCATTATAGCAACATGCTACACAGGTGTGTAGCCTAGGAGCCAGAGGCTATACCAGAGATATACCAGGTTGTAGTAGGCTATCCTATGTAGATTTGTGTGAGTATACTGTATGATGTTCACAGCATGATAAAATCACCTAAGGATTCATTTCTCAGAACACATCCCCATTGTCAAGCTACATGGTTGTACTTATTAAATTCACACCCAATTAAGTTGCAGCCCAAACCCAATCAAGTTGAAGCCCAAAATTCTTCAATAGCTATCCATAGCCTTCAGGAAAAACAGTCCAAACTCCTCAGCATGGCATATATGACTATGATCTGTCCTCTGCCTCTCTTCCCAGTCTTGCCAAGCCATGTTGGTATTTTTATCCTGTGCTCCTACCACACTGAATCTTTTAGAGTTCCTGAAAGTGCTCTTCCCTCTCCCCACATATACAGGAAAGAGAATCTTACAGGTGAGCATTACGGTAATTTTGCTAAAATAGATTACTTTTCTTACCATTTCTACTGTTATACATGCACCTGTCTCTGGCAAGCACACGCTCTTTCCTGTCTTGACAGCACCTCCTTACAACTATAAGTCCTTACCAGTCACTTAGCTAACTTCACCTGCCACTCACTTTTTAAAACTCAACCCTGGAGTCACCTGCCCCGGTGGTGAGGTATAAGCAGCAGTCATCTTCTCACAGTGTCCTCTGCATACATGAAGTCTAGTACTTATCATATTGCATTTCAGTTGTTGTTTTTGTGGGTCTTTCTTCCCAATAAATTATGACTGCTTTGAGTTTAGGGATTCTGTCTTATTCACATAAACCAATGCCTGAGACATGAGATGAGCTTTAATACAAAGTTGTGTGGATGACAAAGAGGATATATAAATTAACTGCAATAATTCAGAACTTAGGCCAAGAAGTAATCAATGAGGATCAGAAGCATAATTTACTGTGTTCAGAGACCATATACCATTTCAAATGACGACATCTACAAACTTATTTTACTACTTAAGACTCCCCAAACAAACAAACAAACAAAACTGGTACTTATTATTTGGATCAGGTAGTGAATAATGTTTAAATATTTTTGGTAAAAGAAAACATGATTCTTAGGTCATACAATTTATAATTTGGGAATTTGAAGGTAAAAATATGATTAAAAATATTTTCTAGTATACACAGCTTCTTAATGCAAATTTTAAAAAATATTCATGGCAATCATGTGATATGAAACACATGTATTATTTGTAATGGCCATTTTAGAGATTAGATGATGAAGTTCTTAGAGATTACAAAGTCAGTCAGAAGTTCAGCAGCCAACAAATGGAAAAGCCCAACTGGAACGCAGGTTTTTCAAATCTATGTTGCAACTTAATGTTAAACTGATATTAGGGAAGATTTTATAATATGTACCTTCTAAAATTATGTACTTGGGCAAAAAAGAGCCCCAACCATCTAATATGACTTAGGAGGAATATAGCCTATAGTAAGGCATTAATTTTTATTTTCAATTTTGCCGCAAGCTTCAAAGTTCAGACTTCTGAACCACTTGAATTTTTAACATATCAGCCTTGCTTCAAAGGCTTAAAATCTCTGAGCTTTTTTGTGAGTCTGAAGTAAATGTAGTTTTTGTCTTGAGAATATTCATGTACTCCAGGCATTTTGTTATTCCCTGGCCTAGAAAATGCAAATATTATTACCTTTATCCTTTCGGCATAAAGTGAATTTTAGTTAATTCATTTCTAGGCCAGAGTTAAGAGTTTTACATTTATTTGTGATGTTGTTTTGTGCTGTGACCATGAAAAATTATGATACTCTGGTTTGTGATTAACTTTAAACTTCATGTTCTGGAAAGAGAGAGAGTGAGATTGATATCAGAGGAGAACACCTACAGCCACTTGTCAGGTTCATAGGAAAGAAATCCCTGAAAAACAGGATAGGTTTAGTTATTTGATTTAAAGAAGAAATGTAAATTGAAAAACACCAAAGGAAACAGAGTAATTAAATGACCTTCAATGATTCCCACTTGTTATAGAATTGTACATTTTGCCCAAACATTTTTTAAAATTTCCAATAAAATCAGTATGCCTAATGTCTATCAGCTTGAGGAAGTCATATGAGCAACAATAAAAATAGTAAAGTAAGGTCTCTGGCTTTGAATCACTTCCAGCAAACATTGCTTCAGCTGCTATCTTAAGGAGGCTGGAAATGCAGACACAGCATTCCAAACTGGGGTGGGAGGGGGTCAAGATGGCCTCAACTCTGAGACTGGATTTGCCACACCCCAACATCGCCGTGGAGCAGTGGCACTGAGCTACTTGTTACTATCAACAATTTCTTCTAAAGATCCAGAGGATAATCATCTGTTCAGGAACATTTATTAAACAGATATCACCTAATAATTACTATTTATTTCAACACAAAGGCAACATCCCCGGCTTCAAGCGGCTGACAATTTAGTGTTAGAGTCACATAAACAAACTACCAAAATCCAATTTACTAAATGTTCAAACTGATGTTTGTACAAGGTGATATAGGAGCACAGGAAAAGTGACTCAAACTCAGCCTGGGGAAAATAGAGAATCTAGTAACAAAGTTGAAATTAATCCAAAAAGATGAGTAGAGGTTAGCAGGACAGCAATATCTTTTTTAAAATACGGACTGAGACAGAGCTTGGAGAGTTCTGGAAAGTGAGATGCTTCAGTACACATACAGTACAGGATGAACAGAAGGGTATGTAGAAGATAATGCTGAAAAATTGGGAGGTGGCTGAAAATGCAGGGCATTGTATCCCATGCTACCAAATTTATATTTTACCCTTAGTGCAACAGATAGTCATCACTGTATTAAAACCAAGAGAGTGACTGACA
Organism: Gorilla gorilla gorilla; assembly: GCF_029281585.2. NCBI lineage: Eukaryota > Metazoa > Chordata > Mammalia > Primates > Hominidae > Gorilla > Gorilla gorilla. Next base: position 65,686,364 of record NC_073239.2, read on the forward strand.
TGGTCAGATTCACACTTCTTACTGTACACTGTTGAGGCAGTATTAGGATAAATTTTAGAGGGGCAGAAAAGTGGGCTAACACAACTCTCATGGTGAAAAAAGGTTGAGGATCTACTAATCAGTGATAAAGAGGAAAAGGTCTGGAACTACCTCTATTGCTTTCTAACATAAGCATTGACTAACTGGGAGTAAAATCATCAACACGGGGAATAAAGAATAAAAAACAGAAAATGAAGATGGGAATTTTGGCTTTGCACAAATTGTACTTAGGACCACTATGGCATATCTAAGTGGAAATATGCAGGGACATTAAGAAACAATGACTTCTAACTCAAGAATAAAGTCTGGATCAAGGATATAAGTTTTGTAGTTCAATCATAAAAGTGGGAGTTAAAATAATGAGTGTGAATAATATTGTTTAAAAAATATGTAAAATGAAAATAGATGTTTTAATGAAATTTTTACTTTATCCAGCTTATCACATTTTTACATGGATCATGCTTTTAGCTGATTCAGTTGAGAAATCTGCTAAAAGCCATATTAGGGGTCTGCTGAATATGATGTTTCTTTTCTTTGGCTGCTTTGAATATTCTTTCTTTGTCTCTAATTTTTGGTAGTTTATAATGTGTCCTGGGGAATTCTATATTGGGTTAAATCTGATTGGTGATCTTTGAGCTTCTTATTCCTGAATGGTCCTATTTTTCTCCAGATTTGGAAATTTTTCTGCCACTATTTTTAAAAATATTCTTTTGAGGTATTTTTCTCACTTGTCTTTGGGAATTTCTATTATGCAGAAGTTAGTTTACTTAATGGTGTCATATAATTGTCATAAGCCAGCTTCAATCTTTTTTATTCTTTTTTTTCTTTTTGCTCCTCTGATTGGCAAAATTCATATGTTCTATCTTCGATGTTGTTAATTCTTTCCTCTGTTTGATCATGTCTTCTGTTGAAGTTTTCTAACTGGGTTTTCAATTCAGTCATTGTATTCCTTATTTCTTGAATATCTATTGTTTAAATTGCTTCTATTTCTTTGTTAAATTTCTCATTTTGTTGCTGGTTGGTTTTCCAAATTTCACTTATTTCTCTATCTGTATTTTCTTGTGATTTCCTGGACTTCTTTGAGATAATTATTCAAAAATCTCTGTCTGACACAGCTTAGATCTTCAATTCCTTGGGGTCCACTGCTGGAGCTTTGTTGGTATATTTTGGTGTTGTCATATTTCTGTGAGTTTTCATAGTCCTTGTGTCCTTACATTAATGCCTGCGCATTTGAGGAAACAGCCACTTTTTCTAGTTCTTACAAGCATTTTTTGATAGTGTTAGACCTTTACTGCTTATTTTCAGAACTTAAATGCTGGCCCAGTGAACACTGGAAGTAAAATACTGTACTGGAATTAACACCCTACCATTGTTTCTTGGTCTGGGGAAAACTTATAGTGAGCCCCAGAAGTTAAACATGCCTTGGAGCTATATCGTTGCCCTGCCATTGTTTCCCAGTCTGGGGAAAACTAAAGCAGGCCATGGAACTTAAGTCCAAACTTTTAGTCATTGCTGGACAAGTGGAAGACTCCAGGCAAGCACCTAAACTTTGTGGAAAATCTAGCCAGAGATTCAGGCCTTCCTATTAAATTGTGACACCTGTGGTACTATGGCACCAGTCATTCTCTTCAGTGTGGCATCCCCTCTGATTGGAGCACAGAGTAGTCACCAAGATCCACTCATCAGTCACTGCCATTAGTACTTGCTTTTTGTCCCCAGTTCATCCAAGGTGGCTCAGCCCTCCTGGCACTCCCAACAATTTCTATGGAATAGGACCAGAGTAGGCTTCCCAGGAAGATCCCAGACCAGTGGAGAGATTCAATATTCACTTCTAATTTCCTCCTGTCACCTAAGAACCTGTGGAATCCAGGCAAATTCTCTGTGAGTGGTGTTATGCTGGCATGGGAGAGGAGTAACAGTCTAAGATGAGCATTTCTCTTCCAAGTCACAATATCTCTCGATTCTTGGGGCTCATGGGATTTCTCCACTTCTCCCTCAAGTTCTGGTGAATTCAGGGTGGTATTCTTGTCTTTGGATAGTTTGTAGGTATATTTTTTTGTGGGGGAAGTGAGGCCAAGGAATCTTCTATTTTGCCACCTTGTTGCAGTCACCTAATCCTATATTGACATACATTATCGTAATCAATGGTGTAGCTTGTTTCAAATGTTAAACACAAAACATAGATCATGAACACATGCTCATGAGAATGACCATTCTCAGCCTCAAATTGTATTTCCATAAAAGAATTGGCATTATTCCTTTTAGATGCCATGAGCGTATATTCAAAGTAAAAACACAATTGACTAAAAACTACTTATTAAAGTTATCTTTGTTGTTCCAATAAAGATGAATTATGTCTAGTTTCTGACAAATCATCTTTAATTTATAACCTGATCTATTTAAAAATATTTTACCTCATGTCTGACTTTTATTGCCCTTAATATTCTGCCTTGTAATTCAACTACATATTCATACCTTTTGCCATTTTTTCTATTATTGCACTTGCTTTATCTTATTAGATTTTAAGAATTGAACCTGTACATTTTTAACCTTTATAATATTAAAAAGTTTAAACATTGTGTAGAGAACAGTATAATATATCCCATATTCTCACCAGTTATTCTAAATATGGTCCATTTTTTATTATCTATATTTCCCTAGACACATTTATATCAAAACTACTCTCCCCATCACCTGTAAATTATTTTAAAGCAAATACAAGGAATCATATTAATTTATTTATAAATATTTTAGCACATATCTCTAAAAGACAAAGGCTTCTTTTAATTTAAGCAAAACGTTATTATCTCTAAAAATGACATTCATTTGCTCTTCTTTTTCTAACTTCTTGAGGTATGCACTTTGTCAAATTGTATCAGGTCTTTCTAACATTTATATTTAACACCGAAAATTTTACAATAAGAATGTTTTAGCTGCATCCAGCAAGTTGGGATGTGTCGTATTTTCATTATGCTCAGTTCAAAACATGACTAAAAGAGTCATGTCTTATACAATCCATTCTTTGGCCCAAGGATTATTTAGAAGTATACGCTTAATATCTTAATATATGGGGATTTTTTTATAATTGATTTTAATGTCTAGCTAATTCCACTGTGGTCAGAAACCACAGTCTGTATATTTGCAGTCTTTTGAAATTTTTAGAAACTTGCATTTCAGTGCTTTGAAATTTGTAAAAACATCCCTCATTGCCTAGCATTTAAACAATATGGTTAAATCAATATGAGTACATGCTCTAAAAGTACTTGGAAAAAATGTTTGTTCTGTAGTTGTTTGGGGCAGTGCTTTCTTGATACCAATTAGATCGATAGTGTTATCATGTCATTCCAATCATCTGTATCCTTACTGATTTTATCTTTTGCTTGTTGTATCAATTTCTCCAGTTGTGGTATATGCTATGATATGCCACTCAAATTTTTTTTCAGAAACGAAAGACTTAGTACCATAGTTGCTGAGAGTGCAATAAGTAGACAGTTCCTAACTGTCAGCAGCCATACAGACCTTTGTGAAATGACCTACATACAATAACTGATCCACATGGGGATATAAAGACCTGGCTTCCTTGTCCCATCCTGGTAAAATTTCAAAGGATCACCTCATTTTCAGAATTCTCTTCAGAGTAAACCATGAATTCTGTAGATAATGCATTATATTGCAACTTTTTCTTCTAATCAATTTTGCTTCTTTCCCTGTTCACTACAGCTGCTGATGCCAGTGGCAATCCTTGAGGAATCTACTACATTGTCATCTCCAGTCAATATATGCTTCCAGAGAACCCATCTGGTGACTGTTAGTGCTAGAAATAGTCTAAGACTGTAGCCACGGGGTTGGGATTTTAGACTAAGATCATCTGTCACCAGCTGAAAGGAGGACCGCCATCTTTGGTGTAGACAGTAGGTGAAGGACAGGTAGTATCTACTAGGTAGCAGTCCAGTTGTTAAACTTTCACAAGTATTGAACTGTAATGGAATCCTGGTAGAAGTGAATGCTTTTGCTGACAGCATAACATAGATCCATCCTTGGAGAAATAGGAAAGAAAATTTATAAAGATAATATAATTGGAATGTTACTATTAAACTCAATTGGAAAAAATATTTTACTAAGACACTGAGAATAATTAATCAGCAATTTAAAAGCTAAGTTGGGAAAGAAAAAGGGGCTCATTGTTTGCACAGAGAGAGCTCTCATCTCCTGCAGTTTGGAGGGCAGAGAAAGCTGAGGCCTATCCCAGAACATAATTGTGAAGGTAGCCAAAATCCTAAGAAGATTAAATTCACAGCCAACATAAGTCTTCTATGTTAAGGTTGGGACCAAATAGGAAAATAATAGAGTAGACCACAAAACAAGTCTCAACAAATTTAAGAAAATCAAAATTATATCAAGTTCTCTCTCAGAGCAGAGTGGAATAAAATTGAAAGTCAACTCCAAAAGGAATCCTCAAAACCACGCAAATACATGGAAATTAAATAACCTGCTCCTGAATGATTGTTGGATCAACAATGAAATCAAGATGGAAATTTAAAAAATTCTTTGAACTGAGTGATAATAGTGACACAACCTATCACAACCTCTGGGATGCAGCAAAAGTGGTGCAAAGAGGAAAGTTCATAGCATTAAATGCCTATATCAAAAAGTCTGAAAGCACAAATAGGCAATCTAAGGTCACACATCAAGGAACTATAGAAACAAGAACAAACCAAACCCAAACCCAACAGAAGAAAAGAAATAACAAAAATCAGAGCAGAACTGAATAAATGAGAAAAAAATATAAATAATGAATGAACCAAGGCTCTTTGAAAAGATAAACAAAATTGATAGACCATTAGTGAGATTAACCAAGAAAAGAGAGAAGATCCAAATTAGCTGAATTAGAAACAAAACAGGAGATATTACAACCGATACCACAGAAAAACAAAAGCTCATTCAGGGCTACTATGATCACCTTTACCCACACAAATTAGAAAACATTGAGGAGGTGGATAAATTCCTAGAAATGTACGACCCTCCAAGATTAAACCAGAAAGAAATAGAAACTCTAAACAGACCAATAACAAGTGGCAAGATTGAAATGGTAATAAAAAAATGCCAACCAAAAAATGTCCAGTATCAGATGGATTCACAGCTGAATTCTATCAGACATTCAAAGAAGAATTGGTACCATTCTTGTTGCCGCTATTGCAAAAGATAGTGAAAGAGGGATCCCTCCTTAAATCATTCTATGAAGCCAGTATCACCCTAATACTAAACAAGGAAAGAATATAACAAAAAAAGACCAATATCCCCGATGAACATAGATGCAAAAATCCTCAACAAAATAGTAGCTAACTGAACCCAACAGTGTATCAAAAAGATAATTCACCATGATCAAGTGGGTTTCATACCAGGGATGAAGGGATGGCATAAGATACACAAGTCAATAAATGTGATACACCACATAAAATTAAAAACAAAAGTTACATGATCATCTCAATAGATGCAGAAAAAGCGTTTGCCAAAATTCAGTATCCCTTTATAATTAAAATCCTGAGCAAAATCACCATAGAAGGGACACACCTTAAGGTAATAAAATCCATCTATGACACACCCACAGCCAACATTATATTGAACAAGGAAAAGTTGAAAGCATTCCCCCTGAGAACTGGAACAAGACAAGGATGTCCACTTTCAACACTTCTATTCAACATAGTACTGGATGTCCTAGCCAGAGCAATCAGACAAGAGAAGGAAATAAAGAGCATCCATACCAGCAAAGAGGAAATCAAACTGTCACTGTTTGCAGATGATATAATCATATACCTAGAAAATCTAAAGACTCATCCAAAAATCTCCTAGAACTGATAAATGAATTCGGTAAAGTTTCAGGATACAAAATCAATGTAGACAAATTAGTAGCACTGCTACATACCAACAGCTGGAAAACCAAACATCATATGTTCTCACATATAAGTGGTAGCTCAGCTATGAGGATGCAAAGGCATAAGAATGACACAGTAGACTTTGGGGACTTGGGAGGAAGGGTGGTAGAGGGGCGAGGATTAAAAGACTACACATTGGGTACAATGTACACCGTTCAGATGATGGGTGCAACAAAAATCTCAGAAACCACCGCTAAAGAACTTATCCATGTATCCAAACACCACCTGTTCCACCAAAACTTACTGAAATAAAAAATGGAAAGAAAGAAAATTTACATTTTCAAATAAAAAATAAAATATACAATAAATTGTTAACTATGGTAACCCTATTGTGTTATAAAATACTAGATTTGTTTCATTAATCTAACTGTATTTTTGTAGTCATTATTCATATGTACTTTATCACCCCCTCTCCTCCCTATACTTACCAGTCTCTGACAATATCATTCCTCTCTCTGTGTCCATGAAGTGAATTTTATTTTTAGCTCCCAGATATCAGTGAGAATATACAATATTTGTCTTTCTATGCCTAGATTATTTCATTTAACATAATGTCCTTCAGTGCCATCCATGTTGTTGCAAATGACAGGATTGCATTTTTCTTTATTGCTGAATCATATCCCATTGTCTATATGCTATGCAGCACATATGCATCCTTTGATGGACACCTAAGTTGACTCTATCTCTTGGCTATTGCAAATAGTACTTTAATAAACATGGGAGTGCAGATGGATATCTCTTCAATATATTGATTTCCTTTCTTTTGTATATTTACCCAGCAGTGGCATTGTTGGGTCATATGGTCCTTTTATTTTTAGCTTTTTGGGGAATCTCCATATTGTTTTCCATAGTGGATACACTAATTTACATTTCCATCAACAGTATATGAGGGCTCCCCTTTCTCCACATCCTCACCAACATTCATGACTTCCTGTCTTGGGGATGGGGAAAGCCATTTTAACTGGGCTGAGATAATATCTCACTGTAATATATTGATTTGCATTCTCTAATGATTAGTGGTGTTGAGCATTATTTTCATATGCCTATTGGCCATTTGTACATCTTCTTTTGAGAAATATGTATCCAGATCATTTGCCCATCTGGTTTGTTTGTTTGTTTTTGTTTTGTTTTCATTCTGTAGCCCAGGTTGGAGTGCAGTGATGCGATCTCTGCTCACTGCAATATCCGCCTCCCAGGCTCAAGCGATTCTCTGCCTCCGCCTCCTGAGTAGGTGGGACTAAAAATGCGCCCCACCTACCCGACTAATTTTCTGCATTTTCACAGAGACGAGGTTTCATCATGATGCCCAGGGTGGTCTCCAATTCCTGAGCTTAGGCGATCCACCCACCTCGGGCTCCCAAAGTCTTGGGATTACAGGCGTGAGCCACCGTGCCTGGCCCATTTGCCCATCTTTCAATCATTTTATTTGTATTTTTCCTATTGAGTTTTTTGAGCTCCTTACACATCCAAGTTATTAACCCCTTGTTAAGTGGATGATTTGCAAATATTTTCTCCTATTCTGTGGGTTGCTCGTGCTGCCTCAGTGGTGGGAGAGGAAGAAGAAAATTCATGTATAAATGGACCTAGGCAGTTTAAACCCATGTGTTTCTGGGGTCAACTATATACTATTACAAGATTTCTACCTTGTTTGTTAAGTAAGAAAATGATAATTCAAGTTAGACTGTAATAAATTAAGGATAAATGATGAAATACCTAGGATAACCAGCTTAAAATTAAAGTATAATTTAAAAGACAAAAGAATAGATAAACTGGAATAATGAACAGCACTTGAAGGCAGAATAAAAGAAGAATAAGTAAAAAGGAACAGATGGCACAAATAGAAGACAAATAGCAAAATGGTTAACTTAAACATGACTATATTAATAAATATTTACAGAAGTAATGAATTGGCAGCCATCTCTTGATTTTAAAAAGGTATAGAATCATTTAACTTAATTAATGGTTTTTAATCATTTTTACAATGTGTTTAGCCAGTGTAAAAATGATATATTTCAATGTATAAAAGTAAAATACTGAAGTGAATACATGACATGGATTTTACTCTTAGTCCTTTCTTAAAGTAGAATAAAAGATTTGAAATATCATTTGAATTTATTGACCTCAGTGTTCTTGTATGTAAAATATAAAGGTAGACTAAAATACTTCTACTTTTAAAAATCTAAATATTCTGAGGCCATAGATAAGTTTACACTGTAAATAAAGGCTATGTAATATTGTAAATAAATATTACTGTGACTAACATGTTAAAATTTAATGGAAGACAAAAATCTAAAATTCTGTACATTATATTACAAAAATCTATTTAATGAAATTATATTGCGTGGATAATTTTTGCACATTCAGGCTTTGTTAAAAAGTAAAAATAATTAAATTTATACATGCACATCCAAGACTAAAGACATTCTTAAGGAAAAATTGCCTATTAAGACAAAACTACTTCTGCCTTTGAATTTTCAAACACAATATTTTTGTTACTCTGTATTAACGGAAAAAGATGAGAGAATAAGCTATTCCTAGGATATAAAACAGAGGGATTTTGAAAGTGAAGGCAACAAATAATGAGCTTGCTCTGTAATATAAACAAGCCTCCCTGAGGTTTTCACACTGGGTGGAAAATTGTAACCCAGAAATATTTTTCCCTAAGACATTCCTTTCCATGAATGATCAGAAATTAGATTTGAGTGATTATAGCCAGATTGAACAGAGTAAGTCCAGAATGGCAATGAGGCAAAATGTCATGAGAGGCAAAGTCTCTGAAGGGAAAGAGAGTAAGGCTGGACCTCCATAGTATAGAATGAAGGGAAAGCAGCACCACATCAATATAGCACCATTTTTACCAAATGGATAAACCAAACATTTATTTTAAGAAGATTTACAGCCCAGCGCAGTGGCTCACGCCTGTAATCCCAGCACTTTGGGAGGTCGAGGCTGGCAGATCACCTGAGGTCGGAAGTTCAAGACCAGCCTAACATGGAGAAACCCCGTCTCTACTAAAAGTACAAAATTAGCCAGGCATGGTGGCACATGCCTGTAGTCCCAGCTACTTGGGAGGCTGAGACAGTAGAATTGCTTGAATGAGGAAGGTGTAGGTTGTGGTGAGCCGAGATCGCACCATTGCACTCCAGCCTGAGCAACAAGACCAAAACTCCGTCACAAAAAAAAAAAAAAAAAAAAAAAAAAAGATTTAGTGAACTGCTGTAGTTGGAAGGGATTACATTATTAATAATCCTTAGGATTTCCCCCTTTGCTGCTGAGTTCAGGTGGCTTAAATTGATTACTGTATAGAAAATAAACACTGTTTCCAAGCCTAACATTGTCTCTATATTGAGAATATAGAAGCTGATAGAGTCGGGCAGTGGGGGGCATCTTTAAAAAAAAAAAAAAAACTTACCTTAGTGGTGCTGAGCTTAGTAAAACAGCTGGAGAATTACAAAAAAATTCTCAAATGTATTGTTAACAAGACCAACTAGTCTATAGTAAAGTGAAATAAACTTTAAACCTTTGAAATCCTACAACTATTAAGATCTGCCACAGCCATTTTTATGGGACATTTTTCCTAAATATTTGTGTTTCCTTGATATCTTATGTAATTTTCCAATTACATAAGATATCAGGGACTATAATAAAATATTCTGGAAACCAATAATGAGTTCTAAGATTATGATGATTCTCATAAAAATATTTGCTTACAATAGTGGTGTTTACAACTAATCTTTCCATAATTTTTCAGATGCTTTGACTTTATTATGAAATACTGCTTTTTAAATCTATATTTATTTTCTATTGTTTTGGATACATAATAGTTGTATATATTTATGGGGTGTATATGATATTTTGATGCAAGCATATAATTGTAATGATCAAATCATAGTAACTGGTATATCCATTGCCTGGAATATCTATCATTTGTGTTAGGAGCATTCTAATCCCACTCTTCTTGTTATTTTGAAATATAAAATAAATTATTTTTAACTATAGTTATCCTTTTGCCGTCAAACACTAGATCTTATTGCTTTTATCTAGCTATATTTTTGTGCCTATTAACCATCCCTTCCTGATCTCCCATTCCTCACTGTCCTTCCCAGCTTCTGGCAATCCTGCATAAAAACAACACAGCTGAAAGCATTACATTAACTGACTTTAAATTAAACTATAAAGCTATAGTAAGTATAGTAAGTAAAAGAGCATAGTACTGGCATAAAAACAGGCACATAGACCAGCAGAACAGAATAGAGAACTCAATAAAAACATCCACATATTTACAGTGAACTTATTTTTTACAAAAGTTCAAGGAACATATATTGGAGAAAGGACATTCTCTTCAATAGATGGTGCTGGGTAAACTGGATATACATATACAGAAGGATACAATTAGAGCACTGTCTCTTTCCATATATAACATCAAATCAAAATAGATTGAAGACTTAAATCTAAGACCTGAAACTATGAAACTACTAGAAGTAAACATTGGAGAAACATTTTAGAATATTGTCTAGGCAAAGATTTCTTGAGAAAGACCTCAAAAGCACAGGCAACCACGGCAAAAATGGACAAATGGGATCACAACAATCTAAAAAGCTTCTGCACAGCAAACGAAACAATCAACAAAATGAAGAGAAAACTCACTGTATGGGAGAAAATATTTGCAAATTACTAATCTACCAGGAGATTAATAACCAAAATATGTAAGGAGCTCAGACAATAAGAAAAAAATCCAATTTAAAAAATGGGCAAAAGATATGAATAGACATTTCTCAAAAGAAGACATACAAATGGCCAATAAGTCTATAAAAAATGCCCAACATCACTAACCATCAGAGAAACGCAAATCAAAACTACAATGAGATATCATCTCACTCTAGTTAAAATGGCTTTTATCCAAAAGATGGGTAATAATGAATGCTGATGAGGATGTGGAGAAATGGGAACCCTCACACACTGTTTGTGGGAATGTAAAGTAGTATATATACTATGGAAAATAGGATGGCAGTTTCTCAAAAAACTAAAAGTAGAACTACCATTTGGTACAGAAATGCCACTGTTGGGTATATATGCAAAAGAAAGGAAATCAGTATACTGAAGATATATCTGCACTCCCATATTTATTAAATTACTATTCACAATAGCCAAGACATGGAATGAGCCTCAGTGTCCATCAACGAATGTATAAAGAAAATGTGATGCATATAGACAATGGAATATTACTTAGCAATAAAGAAGAATGAAATCCTGTCATTTGCAACAACATGGATGGCACTGGAGGACATTATGTTAAGTGAAATAATCTAAGCACAGAATGACAAATATTGCATGTTCTCACTCATAGATGGGGGCTTAAAAATTAAACTCATAAAATGTGTTTTCTAAAAATATTAAAAGTTGATATACTCTAAACTAATTCTATGAAGTATTAACTCATTTTGGTATTACTCTGATACCAAAACCAGACAAAGACACATCAAAAAAGAAACTACAGGCCAATATCTCTGACAAATATTGATGCAAAAAAAATCTTCAACAAAATACTGGCAAACTAAATTCAACAATACATTAAGAAGATCATTCATCATGACCAAAGTAGAATTTGTCCCTGGAATGGAAGGTTGGTTCAAGATTTGCAAATCAAACAAGGTGATACATCATATCAACAGAATGAGGGATAAAAACCATATAATTTCAATTGGTGTTGAAAAAGCAGTTGATAAAATTCAACATCACTTTATAATGAAGACCCTAAAAAACTGGGGATAGAAGAAGTATACCTAAATATAATTAAAGCTATAGATGACAGACTCACTGCTAGTATCATACTGAATGGGGAAAAACTGAAAGCCTTTCCTTTAAGGTCTGGAACACAACAAGGATGCCCACTACCACCACTGTTATTCAACATAGTACTGGAAGTCCTAGATAGAGCAATCAGACAAAAGAAAGATATAAATGGCATCCAGATTGGAAAGAAAGAAGTCAAATTATCATTGTTTGCAGATAATATGATTTTATATTTGGAAAAACCTAATTCCACAAAACAAGTATTTGATTTCACAAAGCAACTATTAGAACTGGGAAAACTGGATATACATATGAAGAAGAATGAAACTCAAACCTTATCTCCCGAGAAAATCCAAGATGGCCGAATAGGAACAGCTCCGGTCTACAGCTCCCAGCGTGAGCGACGCAGAAGACGGGTGATTTCTGCATTTCCATCTGAGGTACCGGGTTCATCTCACTAGGGAGTGCCAGACAGTGGGCGCAGGTCAGTGGGTGCGCGCACCGTGCGCGAGCCGAAGCAGGGCGAGGCATTGCCTCACCTGGGAAGCGCAAGGGGTCAGGGAGTTCCCTTTCCCAGTCAAAGAAAGGGGTAACGGACGCACCTGGAAAATCGGGACACTCCTACCCGAATATTGCGCTTTTCAGACCGGCTTAAAAAACGGCGCACCACGAGACTATATCCCACACCTGACTTGGAGGGTCCTACGCCCACGGAGTCTCGCTGATTGCTAGCGCAGCAGTCTGAGATCAAACTGCAAGGCGGCAGCGAGGCTGGGGGAGGGGCGCCCGCCATTGCCCAGGCTTGCTTAGGTAAACAAAGCAGCGGGGAAGCTCGAACTGGGTGGAGCCCACCACAGCTCAAGGAGGCTTGCCTGCCTCTGTAGGCTCCACCTCTGGGGGCAGGGCACAGACAAACAAAAAGACAGCAGTAACCTCTGCAGACTTAAATGTCCCTGTCTGACAGCTTTGAAGAGAGCAGTGGTTCTCCCAGCACGCAGCTGGAGATCTGAGAACGGGCAGACTGCCTCCTCAAGTGGGTGCCTGACCCCTAACCCCCGAGCAGCCTAACTGGGAGGCACCCCCCAGCAGGGGCACACTGACACCTCACACGGCAGGGTATTCCAACAGACCTGCAGCTGAGGGTCCTGTCTGTTAGAAGGAAAACTAACAAACAGAAAGGACATCCACACCGAAAACCCATCTGTACATCACCATCATCAAAGACCAAAAGTAGATAAAACCACAAAGATGGGGAAAAAACAGAACAGAAAAACTGGAAACTCTAAAACGCAGAGCACCTCTCCTCCTCCAAAGGAACGCAGTTCCTCACCAGCAACGGAACAAAGCTGGATGGAGAATGATTTTGATGAGCTGAGAGAAGAAGGCTTCAGACGATCAAATTACTCTGAGCTACGGGAGGACATTCAAACCAAAGGCAAAGAAGTTGAAAACTTTGAAAAAAATTTAGAAGAATGTATAACTAGAATAACCAATACAGAGAAGTGCTTAAAGGAGCTGATGGAGCTGAAAACCAAGGCTCGAGAACTACGTGAAGAATGCAGAAGCCTCAGGAGCCGATGCGATCAACTGGAAGAAAGGGTATCAGCAATGGAAGATGAAATGAATGAAATGAAGCGAGAAGGGAAGTCTAGAGAAAAAAGAATAAAAAGAAATGAGCAAAGCCTCCAAGAAATATGGGACTATGTGAAAAGACCAAATCTACGTCTGATTGGTGTACCGGAAAGTGATGCGGAGAATGGAACCAAGTTGGAAAACACTCTGCAGGATATTATCCAGGAGAACTTCCCCAATCTAGCAAGGCAGGCCAACATTCAGATTCAGGAAATACAGAGAACACCACAAAGATACTCCTCGAGAAGAGCAACTCCAAGACACATAATTGTCAGATTCACCAAAGTTGAAATGAAGGAAAAAATGTTAAGGGCAGCCAGAGAGAAAGGTCGGGTTACCCTCAAAGGGAAGCCCATCAGACTAACAGCGGATCTCTCAGCAGAAACCCTACAAGCCAGAAGAGAGTGGGGGCCAATATTCAACATTCTTAAAGAAAAGAATTTTCAACCCAGAATTTCATATCCAGCCAAACTAAGCTTCATAAGTGAAGGAGGAATAAAATACTTTACAGACAAGCAAATGCTGAGAGATTTTGTCACCACCAGGCCTGCCCTAAAAGAGCTCCTGAAGGAAGCGCTAAACATGGAAAGGAACAACCGATACCAGCCGCTGCAAAATCATGACAAAATGTAAAGACCATTGAGACTAGGAAGAAACTGCATCAACTAATGAGCAAAATCACCAGCTAACATCATAATGACAGGATCAAATTCACACATAACAATATTAACTTTAAATGTAAATGGACTAAATTCTCCAATTAAAAGACACAGACTGGCAAGTTGGATAAAGAGTCAAGACCCATCAGTGTGCTGTATTCAGGAAACCCATCTCACGTGCAGAGACACACATAGGCTCAAAATAAAAGGATGGAGGAAGATCTACCAAGCAAATGGAAAACAAAAAAAGGCAGGGGTTGCAATCCTAGTCTCTGATAAAACAGACTTTAAACCAACAAAGATCAAAAGAGACAAAGAAGGCCATTACATAATGGTAAAGGGATCAATTCAACAAGAGGAGCTAACTATCCTAAATATATATGCACCCAATACAGGAGCACCCAGATTCATAAAGCAAGTCCTGAGTGACCTACAAAGAGACTTAGACTCCCACACATTAATAATGGGAGACTTTAACACCCCACTATCAACATTAGACAGATCAACGAGACAGAAAGTCAACAAGGATACCCAGGAATTGAACTCAGCTCTGCACCAAGCGGACCTAATAGACATCTACAGAACTCTCCACCCCAAATCAACAGAATATACATTTTTTTCAGCACCACACCACACCTATTCCAAAATTGACCACATAGTTGGAAGTAAAGCTCTCCTCAGCAAATGTAAAAGAACAGAAATTATAACAAACTATCTCTCAGACCACAGTGCAATCAAACTAGAACTCAGGATTAAAAATCTCACTCAAAGCCACTCAACTACATGGAAACTGAACAACCTGCTCCTGAATGACTACTGGGTACATAACGAAATGAAGGCAGAAATAAAGATGTTCTTTGAAGCCAACGAGAACAAAGACACAACATACCAGAATCTCTGGGATGCATTCAAAGCAGTGTGTAGAGGGAAATTTATAGCACTAAATGCCCACAAGAGAAAGCAGGAAAGATCCAAAATTGACACCCTAACATCACAATTAAAAGAACTAGAAAAGCAAGAGCAAACACATTCAAAAGCTAGCAGAAGGCAAGAAATAACTAAAATCAGAGCAGAACTGAAGGAAATAGAGACACAAAAAACCCTTCAAAAAATCAATGAATCCAGGAGCTGGTTTTTTGAAAGGATCAACAAAATTGATAGACCGCTAGCAAGACTAATAAAGAAAAAAAGAGAGAAGAATCAAATAGACACAATAAAAAATGATAAAGGGGATATCACCACTGATCCCACAGAAATACAAACTACCATCAGAGAATACTACAAACACCTCTACGCAAATAAACTAGAAAATCTAGAAGAAATGGATACATTCCTTGACACATACACTCTCCCAAGACTAAACCAGGAAGAAGTTGAATCTCTGAATAGACCAATAACAGGAGCTGAAATTGTGGCAATAATCAATAGTTTACCAACCAAAAAGAGTCCAGGACCAGATGGATTCACAGCCGAATTCTACCAGAGGTATAAGGAGGAACTGGTACCATTCCTTCTGAAACTATTCCAATCAATAGAAAAAGAGGGAATCCTCCCTAACTCATTTTATGAGGCCAGCATCATTCTGATACCAAAGCCGGGCAGAGACACAACCAAAAAAGAGAATTTTAGACCAATATCCTTGATGAACATTGATGCAAAAATCCTCAATAAAATACTGGCAAAACGAATCCAGCAGCACATCAAAAAGCTTATCCACCACGATCAAGTGGGCTTCATCCCTGGGATGCAAGGCTGGTTCAATATACGCAAATCAATAAATGTAATCCAGCATATAAACAGAGCCAAAGACAAAAACCACATGATTATCTCAATAGATGCAGAAAAAGCCTTTGACAAAATTCAACAACCCTTCATGCTAAAAACTCTCAATAAATTAGGTATTGATGGGACGTATTTCAAAATAATAAGAGCTATCTATGACAAACCCACAGCCAATATCATACTGAATGGGCAAAAACTGGAAGCATTCCCTTTGAAAACTGGCACAAGACAGGGATGCCCTCTCTCACCGCTCCTATTCAACATAGTGTTGGAAGTTCTGGCCAGGGCAATCAGGCAGGAGAAGGAAATAAAGGGTATTCAATTAGGAAAAGAGGAAGTCAAATTGTCCCTGTTTGCAGACGACATGATTGTTTATCTAGAAAACCCCATTGTCTCAGCCCAAAATCTCCTTAAGCTGATAAGCAACTTCAGCAAAGTCTCAGGATACAAAATCAATGTACAAAAATCACAAGCATTCTTATACACCAACAACAGACAAACAGAGAGCCAAATCATGAGTGAACTCCCATTCACAATTGCTTCAAAGAGAATAAAATACCTAGGAATCCAACTTACAAGGGATGTGAAGGACCTCTTCAAGGAGAACTACAAACCACTGCTCAAGGAAATAAAAGAGGATACAAACAATTGGAAGAACATTCCATGCTCATGGGTAGGAAGAATCAATATCGTGAAAATGGCCATACTGCCCAAGGTCATTTACAGATTCAATGCCATCCCCATCAAGCTACCAATGACTTTCTTCACAGAATTGGAAAAAACTACTTTAAAGTTCATATGGAACCAAAAAAGAGCCCGCATCGCCAAGTCAATCCTAAGCCAAAAGAACAAAGCTGGAGGCATCACACTACCTGACTTCAAACTATACTACAAGGCTACAGTAACCAAAACAGCATGGTACTGGTACCAAAACAGAGATATAGATCAATGGAACAGAACAGAGCCCTCAGAAATAACGCTGCATACCTACAACTATCTGATCTTTGACAAACCTGAGAAAAACATGCAATGGGGAAAGGATTCCCTATTTAATAAAGGGTGCTGGGAAAACTGGCTAGCCATATGTAGAAAGCTGAAACTGGATCCCTTCCTTACACCTTATACAAAAATCAATTCAAGATGGATTAAAGATTTAAACGTTAGACCTAAAAGCATAAAAACCCTAGAAGAAAACCTAGGCATTACCATTCAGGACATAGGCGTGGGCAAGGACTTCATGTCCAAAACACCAAAAGCAATGGCAACAAAAGACAAAATTGACAAATGGGATCTAATTAAACTAAAGAGCTTCTGCACAGCAAAAGAAACTACCATCAGAGTGAACAGGCAACCTACAACATGGGAGAGAATTTTCGCAACCTACTCATCTGACAAAGGGCTAATATCCAGAATCTACAATGAACTCAAACAAATTTACAAGAAAAAACAAACAACCCCATCAAAAAGTGGGCGAAGGACATGAACAGACACTTCACAAAAGAAGACATTTATGCAGCCAAAAAACACATGAAAAAATGCTCATCATCACTGGCCATCAGAGAAATGCAAATCAAAACCACTATGAGATATCATCTCACACCAGTTAGAATGGCAATCATTAAAAAGTCAGGAAACAACAGGTGCTGGAGAGGATGTGGAGAAATAGGAACACTTTTACACTGTTGGTGGGACTGTAAACTAGTTCAACCATTGTGGAAGTCAGTGTGGCGATTCCTCAGGGATCTAGAACTAGAAATACCATTTGACCCAGCCATCCCATTACTGGGTATATACCCAAAGGACTATAAATCATGCTGCTATAAAGACACATGCACACGTATGTTTATTGCGGCATTATTCACAATAGCAAAGACTTGGAACCAACCCAAATGTCCAACAATGATAGACTGGATTAAGAAAATGTGGCACATATACACCATGGAATACTATGCAGCCATAAAAAATGATGAGTTCATGTCCTTTGTAGGGACATGGATGAAATTGGAAACCATCATTCTCAGTAAACTATCGCAAGAACAAAAAACCAAACACCGCATATTCTCACTCATAGGTGGGAATTGAACAATGAGATCACATGGACACAGGAAGGGGAATATCACACTCTGGGGACTGTTGTGGGGTGGGGGGAGGGGGGAGGGATAGCATTGGGAGATATACCTAATGCTAGATGACGAGTTAGTGGGTGCAGCACACCAGAATGGCACATGTATACATATGTAACTAACCTGCACAATGTGCACATATACCCTAAAACTTAAAGTATAATAAAAAAAAAAAAGATAAAAAAAAAAAAAAAAAAAAAAGAATAATACAGTAAACCTTATCTCCCACCATATACAAATATTAAATGAAAATGAATTCACGACTGAAATCTAAGACTTCAAACTATTAAACAACTATAAGAAAATATTGAATAAAATCTCCAGGACACTGCTCTGGACAAATATTTCTTGAGTCATAGCACATAAGCACAGGAAACCAAGGCAAAAATGGACACATAGGATTACAACAAGCTAAAAAGCTTTGGTACAGCGAAGGAAACAATCAACAATATAAAGAGACAACCCACAGAATGGGAGAAAATATTTGCAAACTATCCATCTGACAAGGGATTAATAACCAGAATATATAAAGAGCTCAAACAATTCTTAGGAAAAAAATCAAATAATTCAATCAATAAATGGGTAAAATATTTGAATAGACATTTCTCAAAAGAAGACACACAAATGGCAAAAAGGTATATGAAAAGGTGCTCAACATCATTGATGATCAGATAAATGCAATCAAAACTACAATGAAATATCATCCCCCCCTGCCCCAGTTAAAATGGCTTTTATCCAAAAGACAGGCAATAACAAATATTGGAGAGGATGTGGGGATAAGGGAACCCTCATACGCCACTGGTAGGAATGTAAATTAGTTCAACTGCTATAGAGAACAATGTGGAGGTTCCTCAGAAAATTAAAAATAGAGCTATCATATGATCCAGCAATCACACCTCTGGTTATATACCCAAAATAAAAGAAATCAGTGTATCATATCTGCACTCCCATGTTTGTTGCAGCACTTTTTTTTTTTTTTTTAGACGGAGTCTCACTCTGTCGCTCAGGCTGGAGTGCAATGGCATGATCTCCGCTCACTGCAAGCCCCACCCCCCAGGTTCATGCCATTCTCCCGCCTCAGCCTCCTGAGTAGCTGGGACTACAGGTGCCTGCCACCATGACCGGCTAATTTTTTTGTATTTTTAGTAGAGACAGGGTTTCACTGTGTTCGCCAGGATGGTCTCGATCTCCTGACCTCATGATCCGCCCACCTCAGCCTCCCAAAGTGCTGGGATTACAGGCGTGAACCACCGCACCTGGCCTGTTGCAGCACTATTTACAATAGGACCAAAATTTGAAACCAACCTATGTGTACAATAGATGAATGGATAATGAAAATGTGGTACTCATCCGTAATGGAGTACTATTCAGTCATAAAAAGAATGTGGTCCTGCCATTTGCAACAACATGGATGGAACTGGAGGTCATATGTTAAGTAAAATAAGCCAAGTAGAGAAAGACAAACATCACATGTTCTCAATTATTTGTGGAATGTAAAAATCAAAACAATTGAACATGGAGACAGAGAGTAAAGGATAGTTTATCGAAGGCTGGGAAGGGTAGTGGAGGGGGTGGAGCAGAGTGGGGATTGCTAATGGGTACAAACAAACAGAAAATATGAATAGCTAGTATTTCATAGCACAACGTTGTGATTATAGTCAAAATAATTTAATTGTGCATTTTAAAATAATTAAGAGTATAATTGGATTACTTATAATACAAAGGATAAATACTTGAGGGGATGGATACCCCATTTTCTGTGATGTGATTACTACACATTGCATGACTGTATTGAAACATCCCGTGTAGCCCAGAAATATATACCTCTACTATGTACCCGCAAAAAATAAAAATGAAATAAAAGTTGATCTACTTGCTTTGTTTGGTGTTTCTCTTTAAAATGCTATATATTTTTTTTGGTAATGACTTCAATTGAGAGTTTTAACAGTTAATGAAATAACATATTTTATTATGGCATTTACATATTAAACAGAAAAGACGAAAATTACCTTTGCACAATGCTTGTGACATGTTTAGACTATAAATAGTTATATTCTGAAAGTTCGGTGAGTTAGTTCAAGAGTGTTAAAGAATGTTATTGTTACTTTCAAGTAACGGATGAATAATTTAAAACATGGGATGGAATGTTGTACAATAACGTATATTGATGGCTTGGCTATTTTTAACCCAGCTATAGAAATAAGCCTGAAATATTTAGAGACAGTTGACTAGGAAATTCTGAATACTAGCTTAATGGTAAAAGCAAATGGTTTGGATGCCTTAAAGGTGCATATACAATTATTAGTATACTTAATGTGGAGTGCAATAAATACTTTTCTGAGATGTTGTTGAGGTCATTAACATGAAGGAATGAGTACTCAAAAATAATTTCTGTAGCTAATTACTGAAATATGTGTACATCTGTGCTATTGCTAAACTTCTTCTCTTATTGGTTTACTGAGTAAGAAGTTAGAGAAAATAATTTGGACATAAAGATGCATGGCAGAAGTCTCTTGGATCAATAACAGATTGTCTGAAACTAGATTTCTGAATACCCAAATTATAATGAAACACGTTGTAAACTGAAAACTCAGAAAAGGATTTAGAAGACAGGTGAAAAGAAAAAAACTTGCATTTTATCAGTCAGAAACTGATTCATGGAGAAGACTGATGGAGCAGAGAGGGAAAGAATGCTATCATGAGTTCAATTTGTGTGACTTTCAAGAGGATGCCTCTGCTAACCAGGGTCTAACTTTCTCCTGGAGGTAATAAACACTTCTTCTCATTTATTCAGGGTTCTGTGGTAGTGAGAATACTTAGTTCAAAACAACCAACTTTAATCTATAAATGGATAAACATAAAAATGACATAACAAAACAATGATATAAAAGTAGAGAAAATATGACCAAAAAGAAAAATTAAGATAATAATAGAAAATCAGAGATAAAATTAGCATGCAAAATCTACCTTACCAATTTCTAGAGCCCAGAGTTGCTAGAAGCAAGTAACAGATTAGTACTGCACTTCTTAGTGGTAAAGACAAGGAAGGGAAGCTAACTACTGTATCCAGTGAATAAAATCCACATAATCCATGAGAATAGGAATAACTACTGCTGGATTTGAAAACTGAGAGAAAGTAATCAATGAAGATGTCACCAACATCCCTATGATAAATATTTCAAGTTTCAATTGAGTAATTATTTTATTGACCCTAAATGCAAGCCAAATACAAAGCAAATCAATGAGTAAAATTCTACACATCAGAAAACAATGTTACCTATCTAAGCAGCTTTCTGATCTGGTTTGATCTAAGGATAAAATCTAATAAAATTCCTATGCCTTAGAGCTTAGGTTTTCTATACTTCAGTCACATAAGGTGCTTGTTAACTTGCAGATCTCAGGACTTTATTTAAAGGTGTTTTATGGTCCACAGATCACTTTAAACATGGCTTTAGGAAGTCTTTCATGAATATTGTATGAGGTAGAAAGATATTCAGATGAAAAAAGTGGAAACTTAACATCACGGGCTTAAGTAAGGAATGTTAATCTAAAAAAAAGTGTGAAGGAGAGAAAAAAGACAGTTCTTCGGTGTCATAAAGACATTCTATCTTTTTGCTCTGCCGTCTTCAGAATGTAGCTTTAATCTATTTGATCACAAAATTTTTCCTGTTCCTTCAATGCACCACATACAAGAATGAGTGAAAGAGAAATGCAAAAAATGAAGGTGGATACAGCCTTACTCTGTTGTTTTAAAATTTGTTTTCCCAAGAAGCCCCACCTAGCTATATCTTCTTGCAATTCTTCTTATATTTCATTGAATTGAATTAAATCACATGACTACTGCTAGAAGCAAAAAGTCTGAGAATGTGGGTATTTTAAACAGATAGATAATCTCAAGTTTTAATTCTCTGCTATGACATTACAAAAATCTAAAGTATTTTTAGACATTAAGTGGTTAAAACTAAACATGAATATAATTTGATATGTAATGAATAAAATATTTAAGATCAATGTTAGCAAAGTTATGTACTATTTTCTACTTTAAAAAAGTCAAACCACATGTCTGTGATTTTGTTCTACTACTCTCTATTTGGATAGTGTCTCATTTCCTATATGTAATGTCATTTTTGAGTTTACTAATGACTTTTTGTGTGTGTTCCCTATAGTTAAGTTTTGCTCTCCCCAGCAATTAACGCTTTGTAAACCAAACCCCTATTTCCAATACCCAAGCCAATCTTGGAAGTAAAAGTAACAGCTCCAAAAATCTGAAAGATTAACATTTCTACTAAAGAAACCCTATTAAGATTCTTATTTTGGATTATAATGTTGTCCCTCCTGTCCTCAATCCCATCCTAAAAGTTGAGAACTCAGAAAGTAGTTGAGAAGCAATAGAGAATCAGAAAATTATATTTTTGTTTCCTATTTGAGTTGCATTTTGAGAAAATTTGCAACCTCTGTATAGCATTTGCAAAAGTCCCTATAAAATAATTAAAAATTAATATAAGGTCATATATAAACATATATACTTATATGAATTTACATATTAGAGCTATATTCCTATTACATATATAGTATTTATAAAATGTTGGTAAATACATGATCCAGAAAACTAAGATCAAACATTTTTAAAGGTCTCAGATATCCATTTAAAGTTTGATTTACTTCATTGAATAAACTAAACAAAATTACTTTCTAAAAGGAACTTCAGGTGGATTTCACAAAGCCTAATATTTCCCAACTTTTATACTAATTATGGGGCTTAAGAGTGGGGGGTTGGCAACAATCGTGTCTTTTTCTCTATATCAATAGTTGATATTATATCAATGTGGCAAAATGACTTATGGAAGAAACTGCACTGATAATTATTAAATCCTAAAGGACTACTGCATACAACTATAGGAATTCAAAAGGAAGAAATGACTGAAAGTAGTAGAGAAATAAGTTGATAAAGTGACTAATAACATCCCATTTGTATTCCAAGGCCAAAATAACTACCTCTATTTAATTTAAATTTTCAGCCAGGCACAGTGGCTAACACCTGTAATCCCAGCACTTTGGGAGGCTGAGGTGGACAGATCATGAGGTCAAGAGATCAAGACCATCCTACAAAAATTAGCTGGGCATGGTGGCACGTGCCTATAGGCCCAGCTATTTGGGAGGCTAAGGCAGGAGAATCTCTTGAACCTGGGAGGCCAAGGTTGCAGTAAGCCAAGATTGTGCCACTGAACTCCAGCCTGGGCATCAGAGTAAGACTCCGTCTAAAAAAATAAAAAATAATCTAAATTTTCATCTGACTTATGACCTCCCACAGCAATTAGTCACTAACAAAGCTGTAATAATATAGAAAATTGCCTGCTAACTTTCCCAAATTATGCTTATATAAAATAAACTGGTGGAAATTAAATATTAATATGCTACATTGTACTAAATAGGTTATCAATAAATATTTGTTGATATTAAGAGAATACAAATTCAAAATTACTTGAATCTCAGCTATACAAACTGTTGGTATTAAAAAGTTGGTATTAGGTGACACAGAATTCCTACTATACTTGAAAATGAAGAGTTGCTACATTTTCTAACATTAACCTTATTTGCAAGGCTATTCTATTCCACATGAAGAGACTTAAAAACAATGACAATGAAAAGTTAAATTAAATCCTTTAAAGATGTGGCTTGTGGTGACCTACATGGGTGCAAAATCCACTATTAAATGATTATCTATTTAATTGTATTCTGTAGAAGTGATATTGCATTTTTCATCTACCTGTCATGTTTCATGAGCAATTTGTATTGTTTAAGGACAAAAAGAGATTAGGGGATTTTTTGTGTGGGGAGACTTAAGGCAGGTATGCATACCTTATCTTAATGAAAGCATTTAGCAAGGACTGTAAGTTTATTCCACTTAAAATATTTTAAACACAGCCTTTTGCATTTTCATGCTTGAAACCAGCTTACATAGAGAGATGAGTCAGTGCAATGGATACTCCTAATGCCTCAAGGTTCCAGAGACAACAGCTTCAAAGAAAAGAAAGATAGGAAAAGCATTCATTCATATTTTGTGACAGGCACATCTCTGTTAGCTTATAAAGCCTAAAATGAACAGCTACTGCAAAAGATATTTGAAGTGATGAATCCAACGTTTGAGAGCACTTGATATGCCTGGGAAGGCAGCCATGTGAAAGATTAAAATAGCCCACTCTGATTTTGGCTCCACTGAAGAGTAGCAGAATCAGTCATGGAAGATGATTCAGAGAGCATTTATTTCACTGTGATATTATTTTCACACAGGTCCCATTTATTTGCTAATAAAATTATTCTTGAGGTTTATAATTTGACTGTTGTAATACTTGTAGTTTCATTTTTTTATAATTTGTCCATAAATATGAAGCCTATTTCAGATGATGTATTTGATTATTATGAGTATAGCATGAAGAGAAGAAACAAGGTCTATGCATTGGGTTTCACCCAGGGCTATGTCAAAAAGCACTACTGGAATTCTTTTGAGACTTTCTTGTTTGGTTTTTATTCCCTGTAAGTCTGGTTTACCTCCATCATTCACGCAACAAGACTGAAGTTCATTGCCTTTTCATCCCTTAATAACTTATTATAATTGGCAATGTGATTTTTAAGTACCAGCTAATTTGGTACTATTTGCTCTTTGCACTTAAACATGTTACCTACTCTGAGTAAACAACTGTGAGTTTATAAGACTACTCAATGGTATGGTTACCGGTTAAGAAATTTTACTCCCAGTTGACAGTTCTGCTTCGAAGCCCAGTTGTAATGACTGTGTGATTCTAGATGTGAATTTTAACTTTTCTGATCATCAGAAAATAAACACACTCCTTTTATGCGATTATGAGGATTAAAATGAAATAATCAACATAGAGTTTATCAAAATACATAATAAGGACGTAGCAAAGGTTAGCTATTATTATTTTTAAGTGTGTGGTTTTTTTTTTTAATCTGGACAAACGTATAGATGGCAAAAAGGAAAAAGTGCTGGCACAAGAACATAATCTCAGCAAATGCATTTGGGAACAGAGTGTGGAACTTTGATATGTTGGAACCAATGTTGCAGTTTGAAAGCAAAGCTTGACCTTGGAAATGACCTATAGGCTAACACAATCAAGACCCTGGACACAAATGATGGTCTTTGCATATCATTTTAGCCTTCAGCAGAAACTGCTACTCTGGAACCTGAAATCTATAGATGTACTTGTACTTGGATCAACTCTCTGATCTATAAAAGAGCTAGGATAACTTGGTATTTAAGATTTAAACAACACAACAAAAACATAAGTGATGGCTTTCCTTAAGGTACTTTAAACAATCTTCTATGGAACTAACAGTGGATTTCCACGCAAAAGTTAAGTATAGAGAACAAATAGTCACACACACGAAAAGTCATTAGTAAACTCAAAAAAGACAACAGATACAGGAAACGAGACAGTATCCAAGTAGAGAGAAGTAGAACAAAACCACAGGCATGTGGTTTGACTTATTTTAAATCAGAAAATAATACATAATCTTGCTAAAATTGATCTGAAATATTTCATTCATTACTTACCACACTATATTCATATGGTCGGGCGTGGTGATTCTCGCCTGTAATCCCAGCACTTTGGGAGGCTAAGGCGAGCAGATCATGAGGTCAAGAGATCAAGACCATCCTGGCCAACATGATGAAACCCCATCTCTACTAAAAATACAAAAATTAGCTGGGCGTGGTGGTACATGCCTGTAGTCCCGGCTACTCAGGAGGCTGAGGCAGGCGAATTGCTTGAAGCCGGGAGGCGAAGGTTGCGGTGAGCCAAGATTGTGCTACTGCACTTTAGCCTGGCAATAGAGTGAGACTCCATCTCAAAAAAAAAAAAATTACATTCATATTTAGTTTTACTCATTTAATGTCTAAAAATACTTTTAATATCTGTAATTTCATTCTAGAGAAGTAAAACTTCATAGTATTTTTCCAACAAAAGTTTCTCCTATGTTTTTATGTAAATTTTTATTCTGTTTAGTTGGTAAAAATTTATTATATTTCTGCAATTTACCACAATACAATTCAGTATAAAAAGATATAAATTAAATATATATTTGACTACATGAAAATGTATTTAAAACTCTTATAAGGCAAAAAAAAAAAACCATAAGTAGAGTCTGAAGGCAACTGAAAAGTAGAGATAAAAATATTTGCAAAATATATTTTAGATAAAGCGTTAGTATCCCTAACACATTTTTAAATACCTAAAAATAAAGGAGTAAAAGCAAAATCACAATAGAAAATGGGCAAAAGACATGAACAATTTTTACAAAAATACAGAAACATGGCTCATAAATATATCAAATGATATATTCTTTTCAAAATAAGATAATTACAAATTAAACTACACTGCTATATCATCTCTCACTAATCAGTTTGTGTATATTTTAAAAGTGTAAATGTTGGTAAGGCTGTAGAAAATGGGCACTAGTGAGAATTCAAACTGGTATAGGCAACAGAGCAAGTCTCCGTCTCAAAAAAAAAACAACAAAAAACAAAACAAAACAAACTGGTATAATATCTATAGAGGGGATTTTGCAATATCTATTTTAACAACATATGTGTTTAGCTTTCTACCCAGCAATCTCATTTCTAGGAACTTACCCCAAAGATACACCCAACAATACAAAAATATATGTTCATAGTTATTCACAGCATATTGTTTGCAATAGTTTGTAATCTCCCATATGACCTCACATTGGTAAGTGGTTGAAAAAATAACGTAGTAAAGCCATACAAAGGAGTATTATATATCTGTTAAAAAAAAAAGAGAGTGAAAGAAAGGAATGAGAAAGACTCAATGAACCCATATATAGAGATGTCAAGGATACACTAAGCATTAAGTGAAAAAGCAAAGTCAAAAACCAAATATTGCATGTTTTCTCACTTATAAGTGAAAGCTAAATGATGAGAACACATGGACACATAGAGGGGAACAACACACACTTGGGTTTAGCAGAGGGTGGAGGATGGGAGGAGAGAGAGGATCAGGAAAAATTACTAATGAATACTGGCTTACTACCTGGGTGATGAAATAATCTGTACAACAAACCCCCATGACACAATTACCTATGTAATGAACCAGCACATGTACCCCTGAAATTAAAAGTTAAAATAAATATTTTTTAAAGAGTAACCTTATAATGCTTTTTCTAAGTAAAAAGGAAATAGGAAAATATTCAGATATCTGCTCATTATAAAAAGAAACACAAGTAAAAACTAGAGACTAGTGAGGTTGGTTATCTGTAGGGGATGGGTGAGAACAAGGAGAAAACATAGAAGAAATGTGAGGAGGGAGTGAATGACGCTTCTCTAAAAGAATTTTCCACACAATTTTGGCTTTCAAAACCATGTTGATATGATTTGGCTCTGTGTTCCCACCCAAATCTCATGTTGAATTGTAATCTTTGACATTGGGGGAGAGACCTCATGGGAGATGATTGGATCATGGATGTATTTCCTCTTTGCAATTCTTGTGATAGTGAGTAAGTTCTCAAAGGATCTGATGGTTTAAAAGTGTGTGGCACTTCCCCCTTTACTCTCTCTCTCTCTCTCTCCTGCCACCAGGTAAAGATATGCTTGCTTCCCCTTTTCCTTCTGTTACGCCTAAGTTTCCTGAGCCTTCCCAGTCATGCTTCCTGTACAGCCTGCTGAACTGTGAGCCAATTAAACCTCTTTTCTTTATAAATTACCCGGTCTCAGGTATTTCTTTATAGCAATGTGAGAATGGACTAATACAGAAAATTGGTACTGGAGAAGTGGAGTACTACTATAAAGATACCAGAAAATGTAGAAGAAGCTTAGGAACTGGGTAAAGGGCAGATGTTGGAACAGTTTCTAGGGCTCAGAAGAAGACAGGAAGATGAGGGAAAGTTTGGAACTTCCTTTTTTTTTTTTTTTTTTCCTTCCTAGAAACTTGTTCAATGGTTGTGACCAAAATGCTAATAGTGATATGGACAATGAAGTCAAGACTGAGGAGGTCTCAGATGAAGATGAGGAACTTACTGGGAACTAGAGTAAAGGTAACTCTTGCTATGCTTTAGAAAAGAGACTGGCAGCATTGTGCCCATCCTCTAGGGAGCTATGGAACTTTGAACTCAAGAGAGATGATTTAGGGTATCTTGAGGAAGAAATTTCTAAGCAGCAAAGCATTAAAAATGTGGCCTGGCTGCTTCTAAAAGTCTATACTTATTTGCATAAACAAAGAAATGACCTGAAACTACTTATATTTAAAAGAGGAGTAGAGTATAAAAGTTTGAAAAATTTGTAGCCTGACCACATGGTAAAAAAGAAAAACCCATTTTCTGGGGAGAAATTCAAGCTGCAAAAATTTGCATAAATAAAGAGGAGCTGAATTTTAATAGCCAAGACAATGGGACAATGCCTCCACGACATTTCAGAGACCTTCACAGCAGCCCTTCCCATCACAAACCTGGAGGCCTAGGAGGAAAGAATGGTTTCATGGGCCAGGGCCAGGGCCCCAGTGCTCTGCGCAGCCTCAGGACATGGCATCTTGCATAGCGGCCATGCCAACTATGGCCATGGCTAAAAGGGGCCAAGATATAGCTCAGGCCATTGCTTCAGAGGGTGTTAGCCCCAGCTTTGGCAGCTTCCACATGGGGTAGGGCCTGTGGGTGCACAGAAGATAAGAGTTGAGCTTTGGGAGATTCCACCTAGATTTCAGAGAATGTATGGAAACACCTAGATAACCAAGCAGAAGTCTGCTGCAGAGATGGAGTCCCCATGGAGAACCTCTACAAGGGCAGTGCAGAGGGGAAATGTGAGGTTGGATCCCACATACAGAGTCCCTACTTGGACATTGCCTAGTGGAGCTGTGAGAAGAGGGCCACCATCCTCCAGATCCCAGAATGGTAGATCCACCAACAGCTTGCACCAAGTGCCTGGAAAAGCCACAGGCACTCAACACCAGCCCATGAAAGCAGCTGTGGTCAATATACCCAGCAGAGCCACAGGAGCAGAGATGCCCAAGTTCTTGGGAGCCCACCCCTTGCATCTGCATGCCCTGGATGTGAGACATGGAGTCAAAGGAGATCATTTGGGAGCTTTAAGTTTTAATGACTGCCCTGCTGGGTTTTAGACTTGTGTGGGTCTCATAGCTCCTTTGTTTTGGCCAATATCTCCCATTTGAAATAGGATCATTTACCTAATGTCTGTACCCACATTGTATTATGTAAGTAATTAACTTGTTTTTGATTTTACAGGCTCATAGTTGGAAGAGAATTGCCTTGTCTCAGATGAGATTTTTGAGATGGACTTTTAAGTTCATGCTGGAATGAGTTAAGATTTTGGGGGACTGTTGGGAAGGCATGATTGTATTTTGAAATGTGAGAAGAACATGAGATTTCAGAATGGTCAGGGGTAGAATGGTATGGTTTGGCTCCATGTACCCAGCGAAATCTCAGGTTGAATTATAATCCCTAATGTTGGGGGATAGACCTTGTGGGAGGAGGTTGAATCCTGGGGGCGATTTTCCTCCTTGCTGTTTTCATGATAGTGAGAGAGTTCTCATGAAATCTGATAGTTTGAAAGTGTGTGTCACTTCCTACCTTTGTCTCTCTCCTGCTGCCACATGAAGATGTGCTTGTTTCCCCTTCACTTTTTGCCATAATTGTAAGTTTCCTGAGGCCTCTCAGTCATGCTTTCTATACAGCCTGTGGAACTGTGAGTCAACTAAACCTCTTTTCTTTATAAATTACTCAGTCTCAGGTAGTTCTTTATAGCAGTGTGAGAACAGAGTAATACACATGTTAATGTTTGATACACTCAAGAAACTTCTAAAAAATTAATTGGACTAGGGAAAACTCTACAAACACAAAAACAAATTAAACCATATTTCACATAAATAATACAACCTACCTAAAGGGGAAAGAGAAAGAAACTAACTTTTAAACATAATATTTATAAAACCAGAAACAAATATTGAACTGTAGTTTTTTTACAGTGATATAGGTTAATAATTCTCACACAAATTTCTGTATATTCTAGGATTAAGCAAAGTAGTAAATATATCATAGACGCCTGAACTTTCAAATGACTCAAAATAAAAGTTATAATAGTGTGTGTGTGTGTGTGTGTGCACTCATGGGAAGGGCAAATATGAATTAAAAATAAGAGGCTTAATTCTCCCTGTTAAAAATAAGAGTAGAGAACACTCCTCTATTTTCTTATAGCATGTGCTTTAGAACAATTGTTATTATAAACATTCTCTGACTCTGAAATGTATGTAAAGCTTTTTAGAAGCAAAATAAGGCTCCTACCAGCTTGAAGACCCAGGAATGTTTTTCTCAAATAACTGGGAATTAACTCTTTGAAATGTAGTCATCTAGGAAGATAACTCCCCTATCTCCTGGTATTTGTGAGAGAGTAAGAAGGTACCTTGGACAGACCTCAGCTCCAGGTTACAAATAGATTGTATCTGCTGGGCTATAATAAATGAGAGAGATTTCTTTCAGTCTAGGCACTCTCTTAGCAGATTGCCTGTGATATGCATCATATTCCAGATTAATGCTTATTCAATAATTAAATTTTGTTTCTCTTCTACCTTTGTGGGGAGATTTTTCTGGACTAGAAAGATATTTTGTTGTAATTATATTTCCTCAACTCTGTGTGTGTGTGTGTGTGTGTGTGTGTGTGTGTGTGTGTGTGTGTGTGTAGAAAGACAGACAGAGAAGAGGAAGAAACAGGAAGTAAGAAGGAAAAGTAAACATAGTGTTAACATTTGGGGAATCTGGATAAAGGTTTTAAAGGAATACTTTATATTATTCTTTAACCTCTCAATAAGTCTGAAATTATTTCAAAATAAAATGATAAAATATAGAATAAAATGAAGTAAAAAGCACAGGGCACAGGAAAATTCTGAGCATGAAACTCAACATTCTTGGATTAGTTTTATTTGAGAAATCCAAGACCTTTACACAATTTTCAGAGTTCTTTCTACTGTTCACCACTAATGAGATATCAAACCTGGTCTACAAAAAATTTACCTATCTCATCACTTAAGGACAATTAATCAAACTTTTTAGAATTATATAACTCTTAGCTCTCAACATTCTAACAGGGATCATTTTATTCAATCTTTTGACAAATCGAGGAGGTTAAATTTTCAAAAATGACTAAGAAGTTATTATCATCTTTGATTTGCAGATTCTGAAATAATGCATGATGCAATGAATATTTATCAAATTCAGAAAATCTTCCATTTACAAAGGTAAAAATATTTGTAAGTCACTCTATAAAATAAACAATAAAAACTATAATATAAGCTGGGTGCGGTGGCTCACGCCTGTAATCCCAGCACTTTAGGAGGCCGAGGCAGGCAGATCACGAGGTAAGGAGATCGAGACCACCCTGGCCAATATGGTGAAAGTCTGTCTCTACTAAAATACAAAAAATTAGCTGGGCATGGTGGCGCGTGCCTGTAGTCCCAGCTACTTTGGAGGCTGGGGCAGGGTAATCGCTTCAACCAAGGAGACAGAGGTTGCAGTGAGTCAAGATCACGCCACCGCACTCCAGCCTGGTGATAGAGCAAGACTCCAACTCAAAAAAAAAAAAAAAAGAAAAGAAAAAGGAAAAGAAAAAGAAAAAAACTATAATATATACAAAACTTCAACTGTGACTTGAAATCAGAAAAGGTTTTAGTAATTTGTAATCAACCTTTTGAGGTTAGAAACAACTACAACGGGCCAGGCGTGGTGGCTCATGCCTGTAATCCCAATACTTTGGGAGGCAGAGGCGGGTGGATCATGAGGTCAAGAGTTCGAGAACATCCTGGCCAACATGGCGAAACCCCATCTCTACTAAAATACAAAAATTAGCTGGGCTTGGTGGCAGGTGCCTGTAGTCCCAGCTACTCAGGAGGCTGAGGCAGGAGAATTGCTTGAACCTGGGAGGAGGAGGTTGCAGTAGGTTGAGATCGCGCCACTGCGCTCCAGCCTGGTGACAGAGCAAGACTCATTCTCAAAAATCAAACAAACAAACATACAAAAAAAAAAAAAAAAAACTACACTGAGCTTCGGAAGTGAAAAAGATTTAGTCTCATGAACTATTTGCTTTAGTCTGTTTTCACACTTCTATAACAAACTACCTGAGACCTGGTCATTTATGAGGAAAAGAGATTTAATTGACTCACAGTTCCACAGGCTTAACAGGAAGCAAGACTGGGAGGCCTCAGGAAACTTACAATCATGGTGGAAGGGGAAGGGGAAGCAAGGACCCTCTTCACATGGTGGCAGGAAATCGAAAGAGTGAGGGGGGAAGTGCCACAAGCAAACAGATCTCATGAGAACTCACTCACTATCACAAGAGCAACAAGGGGGAAATCCCTCCCCCATGATCCAATAACCTCTCTCCAGGCCCCTCCCCCGACACGTGAGGATTAAAATGTGAAATCAGACTTGGGTGGGGACACAGAGCCAAACCATATCACTATTTGCAGAGGGAGTGTCTCAAAAACTAAAAAGTAACTTCGTAACTCTATGTACTAAAAACACTTATTTTGATATACATGTCAGTTGTACAAGTTCAGTTTTCTAAGGTTATGCACTTACTTTTGGGGTGGCCAGTCTTTTAAATGTGTATTATTCACCAGGTATATATAATAGCATTACATATTTCTTTTTGTCTAACCAATTAATCTCATAATTCAAACCATCTTTACTCATCAAAATTATATAAAATGCAATAGGCTGAAAACAAAAGGCACATCTTGTAATTTTTTCATACTCCTATTATCCTTTTGGCAAATCTTCTTTTAGTACTTAACACTAGCTTTATTAGTTGGATTTGCAAAATATTCCAAAAGTATACAAATAATCATTATAAAAAATCATTATAAAATCATTTTGCATTTGCAGAATATTCTAAAAGTATACAAATAATCATTATAAAAATAGCTAACATGTCATGAGAACTTGCTCTATGTCATGTACTATGGTAACCAAGTGTACATTTATGTGATTTATTACAGCAATCCTGAGAATATTATCTCCAGTTCATAGATGAACTAAGGCTCAGAAAGATTAAGTAACTTTCCCTATGTCACACAGCTAGTACATAGGTTGCTGAAGTATAAATCTAGTGTGTCTGGTTTTGAAGCCTATAAAAATTATCCTCAACAGTATTTCTCTATCTGTATTCATCATGTGAAAACAGAACACAGAAAATGATATGATGGACCATTTTCTCAATTTTTCCAAGAATGGTATATAATTAGAACTAGTCTAGGTGAATAGAAAAGAAGTTAATTCATTAGTTTCTATTTGGTAGTGATTAGTTTGTGCCAGACACTGGGAAAAGTGCTACATGTACATTAACTTATTTAATTACCAAAGCCATCCTGAGGGAAACATGGTATCAGCTCACGCTTCTAGGCTGGGAAACTGTTGCTCTGAATGAAAAGGATGAATTGACCAAGTTCATACAGAATTTATCCCTCCTCACCACCGGAATTCCTAGGCTAATCTCATTTATAATCACTCTCTTGACAATTGTTTACATAGAACTTTAAAAATGAAAAGTCAAAATTGGAAAATGCTTAAAATGGACATAAAATGGCTAAGGAAATTTTCAGCCTAAAAAGTAGAAAGTCTACCTAAAATTTGCAGACTGTATTTCTACCTCTGAATCTTATAGAATTATCAGAGCTCTATAATAATAATGTAGCCAGCATTTCTTCTCACTCAAAAGTCATCATGAAAGGACATTTTGTGTGCATGTTTCTCATTATGTATTTAAATTACCATACCAGTAAGAAGCCTACTCTTAGAGATGGAATTTTCACCTTTAACTGGATCATATCCTGTTATTATAAAATCCTCAAACTCAATCCTGCAGTCAGTTTCAGGCAAAATGTCTTGTCTGTGTAAAAATTTTAAGTGCTTACAACTCCAAGTTTACGCGTGCAGGCCTCTAGTGTTATAATATCTATAATTCATGTCAAATGTCAGAATCATTGTAATGAGAAACAGTGAGAGAGAGTGGCATCGTTACATGTCATCTGCAGAGTATCAAAAATATCTTCAATTCCAATGTAAAGGCTACATTTAGAGGGGCAATTCGTGACAGGTTAGAGTCAATACTTTAATCTGAAGAGGCCACTACTATTTGTCTGCTCTAATCACTGACTAACAAAATGGTTCCATTTTGCAGCCAAAAAAAAAAATGGGCTTACAGTCTTTGTGCAAGTTCTAAGCCTTTCTTTTCAAAGTTACTAAGTCTGATTACCACGAGGTCAGCATGAAAGCTGAAGCAAGAGACATTTCATCCACTTGGTGACATTTTCTTTACACTTAAATAGAAATTATTGCTCTTCTTTTCTCCTTACTTTTATATTAAAATTTGTTAAGTTCAAATATTAGTACTTACTTCAACTGTTTTTGAGTTTTCTAATATAATAAAGTCTAATGGCTTATGTAATTAAGCAAATAACATTTAGCATTATTCTGTGTTTTCTCCAAAGAAACTACTTATTTTTTTTAAATTATTGAAGGGAAAGATAGTTTTACATTCAGATCTTTTACCACATAACATCTTTCACCATACAATTAAACATATGCATTTGTTAACAGGCAAACTACGTGATTGAGGCCAACCTTCTTGACTGTGGTAGTAAAAATGTAAATAAATAAATCATTAAAAAACTAGTGAAAATTTGAAATAGCCCCTATGGAGAACTGAAAAGGGGTAAACTAGGAATGAAAAAAAGAATTTCCAATTAGAAACAAGGTTGCAAAGGTTAGAACTCCTTTATTTGTAGCAAAGGCAAAAAGTATGAGTATGGAAATTTTCCCCAAAGCAATTTTAATGATACAATAACATAATAAAAACAAGAGGGTAGATACTAGGGATATTGATGAAGATGAATGAAAGGTACCTGGGGATTCTTAGAGTGAGACTCAGGGCAGACTAGGACAACTCCCAGGTTTCTGGCTTAGTGGCTTGGGATATTAGGTGGATAGTAACCTCTGTCATAAGAGAAAACTCAGATTAAGATAAAAATGTGGTAAGATGGACAAAATAATTACTTCAATTCAGTCTAGAAGTCAAGGTAACTGCGAAACATCCAAGTAGGAAATTTATATATACTTGAACATATGAGTTCAGAGTTCAGGAAAGTAATCTCCGTTACATCCTGAAGTTATTAGTGCCTCAGTATTTGGAGTTCTGTGCTGTCCTTACTTTGGAAGTAAACAGCAAGAAAATAATATGGCCAATTAAGGACCTGAGTAACACCAACTTTTCAGGCTACATTATGGGATCATGTGAAGAAAATTCCATGAAGGAGACTGAGAAGGATTTCTATGAAAAGTAGAGGGGAAATTGGGAGTGACAGTGACTTAGTGTATGAATATCAAAAAAGAGTAAGCTCTAATACAGAAGAAATTGTCAAGTGTCAAGATCAATCTTGTCTTTTCCAGGCAGGCATGAAAACATATTCAGGAGAATGAACACAACGAATTTAGAAACTGGGATGTCACTGGTGACCTTGGAAGATCAGGTTCCTTGGTTACTGTAGGAAGTAGCCAGATTCTAGAGAACCTAAATGTGAGGTGGAAGAGTATAGACTATTTTTTTAAAAAGCTTAGCCGTAAAGTGGTGGAGACAAGTAGTAACTAGAAAGTGTAAAAGAATTGAAGGAATATTATTTTGTATTGTAAGAGAATGATAATTATTTTATACTCCAAAAAAAAAAGGCCATTGGAAAAGTACAAAGAATGTATGGAAGAATTGATGTAGCAAGACCTTTAGGGAGTTGAGTGAGATGGAGATCCGGAGGAGACCTAGAACTTAGCCTCGGGGAGCAGAAGAAACCCCGTTTCAGTGGAGATATATTTATTATGCAAGGGCACAAAATCAGGAAAGTTTTCTTGCATCTCAGATTTATCTCTGGTGTCCTCATTCCCCATTGTTATTTCAAGGTCATGTTGTCTCCTTTCTCCGACAATGCTTACCCTTTTTAAATTTACAAATTTACCTTTACATTTCTGTTTTGTTGGCATGGGCTTACATCTCCCGACTGTTCCCTGTCATTCGCTGATAACTTAGGCGCTTGGATAGCAGTTTTCCTTTCCTCTTGCAAACCGAATGGCCAACAATGATAGACTGGATTAAGAAAATGTGGCATATATACACCATGGAATACTATGCAGCCATAAAAAATGATGAGTTCATGTCCTTTGTAGGGACATGGATGAAACTGGAAACCATCATTCTCAGCAAACTATCGCAAGGACAAAAAACCAAACACCACATGTTCTCACTCATAGGCGGGAATTGAACAATGAGAACACATGGACACAGGAAGGGGAACATCACACTCCGGGGACTGTTGTGGGGTGGGGGGAGGGGGGATGGATAGCATTAGGAGATATATCTAATGTTAAATGACGAGTTAATGGGTGCAGCACACCAACATGGCACATGTATACATATGTAACAAACCTGCACATTGTGCACATGTACCCTAAAACTTAAAGTGTAATAATAATAAAATTAAAAAAAATATTCTGAAAGCATTTCAGTCTGTGTTGGTGATACTTCTAATTCTCTAACAATGTGTACAGTGATCTTTTAACCTCAAACAATTGTTATCCCTATGTCATGACCCTGGTCTGAATGTCACCTGGAAAATCTGAAACTCTATAATGTAATTAATGATTAATTAATTTAATATGTTATTAGATCTATTATTAATTACGATTAGAATCTTCTACAACTGTAACTCTCACTTCATCCAGTCATCCTATCCTCTCACTTGCATTAATTTCCATTTTTACTTAGTCATAAATTCACGGCAAAACACTTCAGCACATACCAGTTATTTGTCTATCATATTTTTCTCTGTAGTTGTTCCACTTATCCTTGGACCAAGAAAAATTCAAACATCTCCTTTCTGTTTTCTTGCTCTCATGCTGATGAGCACAGTCAAGCAGGGGTAGAGGGAGCATGAAAAATTGGATCCACTGCAAATGTATTTATTCTAGTTCAACTGTATCCTTAGTGCTGATTAGGA
This sequence comes from Gorilla gorilla gorilla, assembly GCF_029281585.2. Taxonomy (NCBI): domain Eukaryota; kingdom Metazoa; phylum Chordata; class Mammalia; order Primates; family Hominidae; genus Gorilla; species Gorilla gorilla. Next base: position 65,723,401 of record NC_073239.2, read on the forward strand.
ACTATTTTATACTGCTTAATGGACACCCATTTCAATCCTCACAATAATCCTCCCAAACCTTTACCAACCTATTTATCATTTCTTAAGTATTGTCCTCATTATAACTCCATTATAATGCCATATCCACTTCAGGCCTTTATACTTTTCCTGGACTACTGCAATTGTATCCTAACTAGGCTGTTGGCAAACAGTCCACTCTTGTGCCAATTCTTCATCTAATTGCTACCAAAATAATATTTAATACAGAGGCCTAATTATGACAGTTTTCCATATTTAAAATTCTAACTAGACTATATGCTTTCAGGATAAAGTTCAAAAACTTCAGAGGTAAAAAATAAATATTTAAAAGTCTTTAACAAGCTGGTTTCAAACTAAATTTTTGAACCCATCATGAATCTGCCAATCTTTCCCCTTTTTCTAAATTTTCCAAACTTTGATATGTAATATATTCTATCCTCCATTTAAAATAACTTTTTTTATTTTTGTGAGGTAAAATACCATACATTCTTTTCAACAATAAAAATGTCACAGCCTCTGTAAATTCTTCACTTTAGAACCCCTATGGCTCTATTTACATAACCCTTTTTTTGGAAAATATCAGGTTATATTATGTTTTCTGAGGGAAGACATTCTGTCTTATTCATCTTCCATATTGGGATGCTTATAAAATAGATAAGTTTACAATTAGAACTGCATTGGCTTCAGAACACCCATTCTTCTAAGAAAGACTGATTTTCATGACTTGCCAAGCACTCTGTCGAACAAGAAGGAACACTTAAACAACCCTGTTCTATCCCATGCCCAAAGTTCTAAAGGTTTGCTGGTCTCCAAGGACTCTCCAAGAAGTGAGGAAGCAGAAGAAGGAAACTTTATCTGTATAATCATATAGACAGATCTTAAGATTATAACTGTAAAAAGGAAAGTTACAGGCAATAAATAAAAACTGATAAAATCTATGAATTAAAAAGACCAAATAATATTAGGTACCAGTCACCTCTGTATCTGTATTTGTGTGTGTGTGTGTGTGTGTGTGTGTGTATAATTCAAACAAGTTAGCTATATATTCATCTTTGGAAAATATGTATAATACAGATTATATGTGTTATCTCACATATTTTCTCGTTGGAAAATTTGTAGAACACATTTTAGGTGTGTTCTATGGAAAGGATACAAAAGATATCTCAATAAGAGAAATTATGTAAAGAGAGAGAATAGGATTAGGTGGGAGGATCTAGAAAGTCAAAAAGGATTCAATTTTATATTTAACATTTTATCAGGAAAAAATAGAATAAACTAAATATAATATTATCTTGACTATTTTAAGTTGTACATAATATGCATTTCTGTATTTCTGAGTTTTTAATTTTTTTGAAACTATTATTTTTAAATGATAAAATATACAGTAAACCTATTGCTTTTCTCAGGTTTTGGTGAGTGAAAATGCTTATATTCTGGCTATGAAGAGGAAACACAAACATTTAAGATAAAAATAAAATAAACTTTATTCAGTTTTAGCTTTGAGTTGTTGAGTAAACTGGGCCTTGAGAAAAGCCCATAGTTTCCTTAGAAATCAAGTACTTCATCCTAGATACAGAGGAATAAAAGGAAATTGTTCTATAGAATAGTTATGGCACGTTCTCAAGAGAATGGTGTTGACGGTTCTATAATTACACAGTCTGAAGTAGTTACCAAAAGACTATTAAATATACAGAGTCTGACAGAGAATCCATAATACTGTTTCCTGTCTACTCCCAAAAATGTTGATCTACAGAGCCATCTCATTGAAGTGTGTTCAGCTATGGAGATTGTTAGCTCTTATTTTACAATAAGATTTTGCAATAAATACACACTGATAACATCTATAAATTAAAAAGACCAAATAATATTAGGTACTTGTCACCTCTGTATCTGTACTTGCGTGTGTGTGTGTGTGTGTGTGTGTATGTGTATAATTCAAAAAAGTTAACTACATATTCATCTTTGGAAAATATGTATAATACAGATTTTATGTGTTTTTTTTTCTAATAGGAATGACAAACACACAGTAAAGAATTATGTTGTCTTTCTATTGGCCATCTCAAATTTCTCATTGGTTTTTAACATTTGACATCTATCTGCATAGGTTGCTATCTATGTAATCAGGTAGAGAAAAGGTTTATAACATTAGCAAAGCTTACACTAATACTTTTTATAATTTTAATATACCAAATATATTTAAATGTTATATATTTTAGGCTTTATAGTCCATGATATATTCATATTTTATTTGAACATTTCAGAAAATAGCAAAAAGTCATATATAAAGCCACTCTTTTTTTGGAAGAGTATAAAGTAAAAAATTAATACCTAGCTCTCCAATTCTTTTGAAGTGACGACAACTAACAGTTCTTGTAAACGAATGCACAATAGTGTGAGAAATCTACCTCAGGTAGAAGAATGGAAGCACAGGACATAAAAAGCAAATGCACAAAGGATAAATATGAAAAGACTGCTAACTGCTTAAAGTGACAGTGTGAACAAATCACTCTGGTGTTTACAACATATCTGGAAGTAAAATATAGAACAATAGTGAATAAAAGAGCAAGAGGAATTAAGTAAATTTAAAAACTGTTTCGAAGTTTTCACATTGTACTGGACTTGGTAACCGGTCTAATTTAAGGTACATGGTAAAATAAGTTACAGACGTCTTTTGTAATATCTGAAGTACCTAGTAAAAGAATGATAGTTATAGTCATAGCAAGTCAGATAATAGAAAAAGTACATTGAAATGACTTTGAAAAATATGTAATTAATACAAACAAAAACAAGAAAGAAAAAAGTGAGTAAATAAACGATGTCACAGATAAAACAGCAAGATCGTACACTCCAACACTGTGTGTATATGTGTGTCTGTTTATATATAGGCAAGCAAAAATAAAGCTGGTTTGGCTATATTTACACCTAATACATTATTATATTTTAAATTATTGTTAGCATGTAATATTAACATAGCACAAAAGTAGACCTTAAGGTAAGAGTAATAGGGATAAAGAAGGACATTTCATAACGATAGTTAATTTAACAGAAATATGTAACATTAATGACATACCATTAAATATATACATATAATTGATAACATTAAAATATATAAATCAAAAATTGATGAACTAAAATTAGATAACAAATCTACAATGTAAATAGAAGACTTTAAAGTACTTATTTCAGTAACTTATAGAAAAAGAAGACAGTCATAGAATACTCAAGCAACATATTTAACCAATTTAACCTAATCAACATTTACAGAACACTGCTCCCACAAATACAGAATATGTATATTTTTCAAGTGCATATAGAACATTTACCAAAATATTATGAACCATGAATTGTGTTTCAACACATTTCAAAGGCTGAAAACAAGACAGAATAGATTGTATGAATACCGTAGAATTAAATTAGAAGTCAAAAAGGAAAAAAATAACTAGAACATCTCCACATTCGTGAAAACAAATGAAAACACTTTAACCTTTGGGTAAAATTTTAAAATTTAATCACATGGGAAATTAGAAAATATTTTGAACTCAATGATAATGAAAACAAAGCAGATCAAAATTTTAAGGATGAAGCCAAAGCAATCAGAACAGTTAAGTCCTTACTTAACATCATTAATCTGTTCTTGGAAACTGCAATTTTAAGCAAAACAAGATAAAATAAAACTAGTTTTACCATGGGCTAACTGATATAAACAAAAGTTAAGTTCCTGTGGCATATTTCCAGTCACAAAAGTATCACCGAACTTCTAAATAAAGACCAAACACCTCTAACATAAAACGCTGAAATAAATGAGCTACACATACACTTAAGAAAGATTAATAAATACAAGTATAATGATTATTTACCAACTTGTTCCAGTTCAGAGGTGCAGGAAGCTGGAGCTTATCCTGGCAGCTCAGTGCTCAATGCAGCGACCGACCCTGGACAGGAGCCCATCCCAGCACAAGGCACACTCCCACACACCCACACTCATTCAGACTGGGACCACATAGACATGCCCATTCTTCTAACACACACGGCTTTGGGCAGAGGTAGCACTGGCTGGGAATTGATTTTTCGTCCCTCATCAATGTTATAAAGAAACATTATTTGAGGACTTGCTGTACAGGAAATTTTTATAGCTTTATATGGTTATATTAAAGAAAAAATAAAGATTTTAAATCAATGATTCAAGTTTAAGGTAGAAGGTGATGAGCATTTTAATGTAAAAGAAAACAGATGGAAAGAATACACATGAGCTAAGAAATTAATGAAATGGACAACAAACAATAGAGCAAATTTAAAAAGCAAAAGATCTTTGAGAAGATTAATAAAACTGATGCACCTCTAGCCATAGAGCTCAATTACCAACACCAGAAAAGAAAAGGTGCTGATCACTATCGGTGTTAGGGACATTGAAAGGAAAAATAACAAAATATTATAAACAAGGTTATCACAAGAGATTAAAAATTTGGATAATATAGACAAATTTCTTGAAAAACACAATTTGCTAAACTAATGAAAGACTAAATATAAACTTTGACTATATAATATATATAATCTATATCTACGTATATAGATAAATATATGCTTAAATTCATGTTTAAAAACCAATGTCATTCAAATTCTTTAAAATAAAAGGTATAAATAGCTGCACTGGTGAGTTCTTCCTAATATTTTGAGGAAAAAAATAATATCTTCTACAAATTTTTCAGAGGTTAGAATCACAAATTATTTTATGAAACCAAATAATCTCAGTACCAAAACCTGACAAAGAGAATAATAGAAAGACCAATTATGAGTATCTATCATGATCATAGAAGCCAAAATCCTAAACAAACATCAAATGGATATACAGATATATAAAAGATTAATACATCAAGACCACATGGAACTTATTCTAGAGATATATATTAATTTGTTTTTTGAAAAAAATATCAATTAAATTCAAAACATTAACACAAAAAGAAAAATAAACCTATGAACTTCTCCACCAAAACAGAAAATCACCCATTCACAATACCAAAAAATCTCTCCAAAAATTAAGAAAAGTAGAAAACTACCTTTTTCTGAAAGAGGATGCTTAGAAAAATCTACAGCTGACATCATATTCTAACATGAAATACTGTATACTTTTACTTCTAAAGTTTGTACTATTTGTTCAACAAATGTTGAATTTACTCAACATTAATGCACAAAAAGGAAACAAAAGGCATAAAATCAAAAAGGAAGGAGTTAAACCATCTTTATAGATGGTTTCATTTGGAATTTACAAAATCCAATTGAATCTACAAAATAAACTGTTAAAATTGATAAGTAAATTTAGGAAAGTCACTGTTTACAACATGAATCTATTTATCATAGAAAATATATTTGTCTTTATATATATACTAAGGAAACACAATTAAAATAAATATTAAAATATTAAAGCTTATAAGATCATAAAAACATTGCTGAGAAAAAATTTTAATGAAAAAACAATAAAAATAATAGGGAAGGAGGGAATGATGAAAGGAGGGAAGAAGGAAAGAAGAAAAGAAGGAAAGAAAGGAGTTAAAGTTCGTGCATTAGAAAACTCAACATTTGTCAATTTTTCATATGTCAATTCTCCCCAGACTTATCTTTGCAATACAATACTGACCAAAACTTGCTAATGCATTTTGAAATTTGACAGGTTGATTGTAAATTTACATTGAAATAGTACATATGTGAAATATCTAAGCAAATATTGAAAGAAGAAATATTTGAAGAATTTACATTACCAAATTTGAAGACTTAATATAAAGTTACAATAATGAAGACATAAAGTGAGTGTTAAAAGATAGCTAAATATGAAATGGAACAGATTAACAGCCCAGGGACACATCCATGCATATATACTTTCTTGATTTTCAGTGCAAGTATCATTGCAATCTAATGGGGAAATTTTTTTTTTCAATAAATGGAGGAACTGAATATCCTTATGTAGGAAAAAATGAGTCTTGACCCCTACCTCACATCTTACAATAAAATTAATTTAAAGTGGATCCTTGACTTAAATGTGAAAGTGAAACATTTAAGCTTATACTAAAGAACAGCAACAAAAATAAATCACAGAGAATAACTTTACAGACGGGAGGCTGGCAAAGATTCCTTAAATAAACAAAAAGCACTACATTTTATAATGACTGTATTGGGCATCGTTAAAGTTGACTCATTTTTGTCAGAACGCATCATGAAGAAAGCAAATAAGCATGCAGCACTGGTCGCACACATTTTCAATGTATATAGTTAAGAAAGCATTCATTTCCAGGACATATAAATACTTCCTGTATCTCAGTAACAAAGAGACAGACAATCCAATTAGAAAATGAAAAAAAAAAAAGAATCGAAACCAGTATTTCACAAAAGGGGATTTCCAAATACCCAGTATTCATATTAGAAAAAAAAAACTTATTACCTTATGGGAGTGAAAATTAAAATAACAATAACATATCAACACATAAACCAGAAAAGTTCAAGTGAAAAAGACAAATTCTAACATAAGCAAAGATGTGAAGAAACTGGATATTCATACATTACCAGTGTTGATGCAAACTGTATAACCATTTTGAAAATATAGCTTGGCATTTTCATACAGAGTAATACATACACTTACTACATAATGGTAATTCAAGTCTAGGTATTTTCACAAGATAACATAAAACAAATATCTACAAATCACACATATAAGAATATTCAGAATTACTTTATTTATAATAGCCACAAACTGGAAACAATCCAAAAGTCTACAACAGGAGACTAAGTAACCAAATTATGGTATATTTAATCAATAGACTACAAAAATAACAGTAATAAAAGAGCACACTTCTGATATTTATAAAACCTAGCTGTATCAAAAATATTATGCTGAGTCAAACACAAAAGAGTGTTGGAATTTGATTCCACCTTATAGGAAGCTCAAAAGGAGACAAATCTAACCCATGGAACTAAAAGTCCCACTAGTAGTAAGTAATCTCTTGGGCATGAGAGATATTCTATATCTTTATCTCAGTGCTGGTTACAAGGGTATAATACGTACCTACATAAAACTCCATTGAGCTGCACACTGAATATTGTGTCCTTTACTACATTTAAATAATATCTTCTAAAAAAAATCCCTTGCTGGCAAAATGGCGGAATAGGAACAGCTCCAACCGGCAGCTCCCAGCAAGAACGACACAGAAGGTGGGTAATTTCTGCATTTCCAACTGAGGTACCCAGTTCATCTCACTGGGAATGGTTGGACAGTAGGTGCAGCCCAAGGAGGGCAAGCCAAAGCAAGGTGGGGCATCACCTCACTCAGGAAGCCCAAGGGGTCGGGGAGCTCCCTCTCCTAGCCAAGGGAAGCCAGTAGGGACTGTACCATGCACTCTGGCCCAGATACTGAGCTTTTCCAAAGGTCTTTGAAACCCACAGACCAGGAGATTTGCTCCAGTGCCCACACCACCAGGGCCCTGGGTTTCCAGCACAAAACTGGGCAGCTGTTTGGGCAGACACCAAGCTAGCCCCAGGAGTTTTTTTTCATACCCCAGTGGCACCCGGAATGCCAGCAAGACAGAACCATTCATTCCCCTGGAAAGGGGGCTGAAGCCAGAGAGCCAAGTTGTCTGGCCTGGCAGGTTCCACCCCCACAGAGCCCAGCAAGCTAAGATCCACTGGCTTGAAATTCTCCCTGCTAGCACAGCAGTCTGAGCTGGACCTGGGACTCTCTAGAGCTTGGTGGGGGGAGGAATGCCCTCCATTGCTGAGGCTTGAGTAGGCAGTTTTACCCTCACAGTGTAAACAAAGCTACCAGGAAGTTCAAACTGGGCTGAGATCACCACAGCTCACCAGGGCCACTGCAGCCACACTGTCTATACAGATTCCCTCCTCCCTGGGCAGGGCATTTCTGAAAAAAAGGCAGCAGCCTCAGTCAGGGACTTGTAGATAAAACCCCCACCTCCCTGGGACAGAGCACCTTGGGGAAAGGGGCGGTTGGGGGCACAGCTTCAGCAAACTTAAACGTCCCTGCCTGGCAGCTCTAAAGAGAACAGCAGATCTCCCAGCACAGCATTCAAACTCTGATAAGGGACAGACTGCCTTCTCAAATGGGTCCCTGAACCTCATGTATCCTGACTGGGAGACACCTCTCAGTAGGGGCCGACGGACACCTCATACAGGAGAGCTCTAGCTGGCATCTGGCATGTGCCCCTCCAGGACAAAGCTTCCAGAGGAAGGAACAGGCAGCAATCTTTGCAGTTCTGCAGCCTCTGCTGGTGATAGAGTGGACCTCCCACAAACTACAGGAGACCTGCAGCAGAGGGGCCTGACTGTTAGGAGGAAAACTAACAAACAAAAAGGAATAGTATCAACATCAACAAAGAGGACATCCACGTAGAGACTCCAGCCAAAGGTCACTGACTTCAAAGACCAAAGATAGATAAATCCATGAAGATGGGGAGAAACCAGTGCAAAATGGCTGAAAATTCCAAACACCAGAACACCTCTTCTCTTCCAAAGGATCACAACTTCTTGCCAACAAGGGAACAAAACTGAACAGAGAATGAGTTTGACGAATTGACATATTGAAATAGGTTTAAGAAGGTGGGTAATAACAAACTCCTGCAAGCTAAAGGAGCATGTTCTAACCCAATGCAAGGAAGCTAAGAACCTTGATAAAAGGTTAGACGAATTGCTAACTACAATAACCAGCTTACAGAAGAACATAAATGACCTGATAGAGCTGAAAAACACAGTACAAGAACTTCGGGAAGCATAAACAAGTATCAATATGCTTTCACTTGATCAATCTGGCTATCAGAGATTGAAGATCAACTCAATGAAATGAAGGGAGAAGACAAGATTAGAGAAAAAAGAGTGAAAAGAAACAAAGCCTCCAAGAAATATGGGACTATGAGAAAAGACCAAATCTACATTTGATTGGTGTACCTGAAAGTGACGGGGAGAATGGAACCAAACTGGAAAACACTCTTCAAGATATTATCCAGGAGAGCTTCCCCAACCTAGCAAGGCAGGCCAACATTCAAATTCAGGTAATACAGAGAACAATACAAAGATACTCTGAAGAAGAGTAACCCCAAGACACATAATCATCAGATTCACCAAAGTTGAAATGAAGAAAAAATATTAAGGGCAGCCAGAAAGAAAGGTTGGGTTACCCACAAAGGGAAGCCCATCAGACTAACAGCAGATGACTCTGCAGAAACCCTACAAGCCAGAAGAGAGTGGGAACCAATATTCAACATTCTTAAAGAAAATAATTTTCAACCCAGAATTTCATATCCAGCCAAAATAAGCTTTACAAGCAAAAGAGAAATAAAATCCTTTACGAACAAGGAAATGCTGAGAGATTTTGTCACCACAAGCCCTGCCTTACAAGAGCTCCTGAAGGAAGCACTAAACATGGAAAGAATCAACTGGTACCAGGTACTGTAAAAACATACCAAATCGTAAAGACCATCGACACTATAAAGATGCTGCATCAACTAAAGGGTAAAATAACCAGCTAGTATCATAATGGCAGGATCAAATTAACATATAACAATATTAACCTTAAATGTAAGTGGGCTAAATGCCCCAGTTAAAAGACACAGACTGGCAAATTGGATAAAGAGTCAAGACGCATCAGTGTGCTATATTCAGGAGACCCATCTCACATGCAAAGACACACACAGGCTCACAATAAATGGATAAAGGAATATTTACCAAGCAAATGGAAAGGAAAATAAAGCAGGGGTTGCAATACTAGTCTCTGATAAAACAGACTTTAAGCCAAAAAAGATCAAAAGAGACAAAGAAGGGCATTGCATAATGGTAAAGAGATCAATGCAACAAGAAGAGCTAACTATCCTAAATATATATGCACCCAATACAGGAGCAACTAGATTCATAAAGAAAGTTCATAGAGACCTACAAAGAAACTTAGACTCCCACACAATAATAGTGGGAGACTTTAACACCCCACTGTCAATATTAGACAAATCAACGAGACAGAAAGTCAACAAGCATATCCAGGGCTTGAACTCAGCTCTGGACCAGGCAGACCTAATAGACGTCTACAGAACTCTCCACCCCATACCAAAAGAATATACATTCTTCTCAGCACCACATTGCACTTATTCTAAAATTGACCACATAATTGGAGGTAAAACACTCCTCAGCAAATGCAAAAGACCAGAAATCATAACAAACCATCTCTCAGACCACAGTGCAATCAAATTAGAACTCAGGATTAAGAAACTCTCTCAAAACCAAAAAACTACATGGAACTGAACAACCTGCTCCTGAATGACTACTGGGCAAATAACGAAATGAAGGCAGAAATACAGATGTTCTTTGAAACCAATGGGAACAAAGACACAACATGCCAGAATCTCTGGGACACATTTAAAGCAGTGTGTAGAGGGAAATTTATAGCACTAAATGCCCACAAGAGAAAGCAGGAAAGATCTAAAATTGACACCCTAACATCACATTTGAAAGAACTAGAGAAGCAGAAGGAAAAAAAAATCAAAAGCTAGAAGAAGGCAAGAAATAACTAAGATCAGAGCAGAAATGAAGGAGATAGAGACACGATAAACCCTTCAAAAAAATCAGTGAATCCAGGAGCTGGTTTTTTTTAAAAGATCAGCAAAATAGACTGCTAGCCAGACTAATAAAGAAGAAAAAGAGAATAATCAAATAGACACAATAAAAAAAGATAAAGAGGATATCACCACCAATCCCACAGAAATACAAACTACCATCAGAGAATATTATAAACACCTCTACAAAAATAAACTAGAAAATGTAGAAGAAATGGATAAATTCCTGGAGAGATGCACCCTCCCAAAACTAAACCAGGAAGAAGCTGAATCCCTGAATAGAGCAATAACAAGTTCTGAAATTGAGGCAGGAATTAATAGCCTACCAACCAAAAAAGTCCAGGACCAGAAAGATTCACAGCTGAATTCTATCAGAGGTACAAGGAGGAGCTGGTACCATTCCTTCTGAAACTATTCCAAACAATAGAAAAAGAGGGAATCCTCCCTAATTCATTTTATGAAGCCAGCATCATCCGAATACCAAAACCTGGCAGAGACACAACAAAAAAATAAAATGTCAGGTCAATATCCCTGATGAAAATCAATGCCAAAATCCTCAATAAAGTACTAGCAAACCGAATCCAGCAGTACATCAAAAAGCTTATCTACCATGATCAAGTTGGCTTCATCCTGGGGATGTGAGGCTGGTTCAACATATGCAAATCAATAAGTGTAATCCATCACATAAACAGAACCGATGACAAAAACCACATGATTATCTCAATAGATGCAGAAAAGGCCTTCGATAAAATTCAACACCCCTTCATGCTAAAAACTCTCAATAAACTAGGTACTGATGTAAGGTATCTGAAAATAATAAGAGCTATTTATGACAAACCCACAGACAATATCATACTGAATGGGCAAAAACTGGAATCATTCCCTTTGAAACCCAGTGCAAGACAAGGATGCCCTCTCTCACCACTCCTATTCAACACTGTATTGGAAATTCTGGCCAGAGCAATCAGGCAAGAGAAAGAAATAAAGTGTATTCAGTTAGGAAAAGAGGAACTCAAATTGTCTCTGTTTGCAGATGACATGACTGTATATAGAGAAAACCCCATTGCCTCAGCCCAAAATCTCTTTAAGCTGATAAACAACTTCAGCAAAGTTTCAGGATACAAAATCAGTGTGCAAAATCACAAGCATTCCTATATACCAATAACAGACAGAGAGCCAAATCATGAATGAACTCCCATTCACAATTGCTACAAAGAGAAATAAATACCTAGGAATCCAGCTTACAAGGGATATGAAAGACCTTTTCAAGGAGAACTACAAACCACTGCTCAAGGAAATAAGAGAGGACACAAACAAATGGAAAGAAATATTCCATGCTCATGGATAGGGAGAATCAATATCATCAGAATGGCATCGCATGTTCTCACTCATAGGTGGGAATTGAACAATGAGAACACTTGGACACAGGAAAGGGGACATCACACACTGGGGCCTGTTGTGGGGTGGGGGGAGGGGAGAGGGATAGCGTTAGGAGATATACCTAAAGTAAATGATGAGTTAATGGGTGCAGCACACCAACATGGCACATGTATACACATGTAACACACCTGCACGTTGTGCACAAGTACCCTAGAACTTAAAAGTATAATAATAAAAAAAAGAAAAAAAAAAGAAAATGGTCATACTGCCAAAAGTAATTTATAGATTCAGTGTTATCCCCATTAAGTTACCACTGACTTTCTTCACAGAATTGGAAAAAAACTACTTTAAATTTCATATGGAAGCAAAAAATTGTCCACAAAGCCAAGACAATCCTAAGCAAAAAGAACAAAGCTGGAGGCATCAGGCTACCTGACTTCAAACTATACTACAAGGCTACAGTAACAAAAACAGCATCGTATTGGCATCAAAACAGATACATAGACCAATGGAACAGAACAGAGGCCTCAGAAATAATGCCATACATCTACAAACCATCTGATCTTTGACAAACCTGACAAAAGCAAGCAATGGGGATAGTATTCCCTATTTAATAAATGGTGTTGGGAAAACTGGCTAGCCATATGCAGAAAACTGAAACTGGATCCTTTCCTTACACCTTAAACAAAAGTTAACTCAAGATGCATAAAAGACTGAAACATAAGACCTAAAACCATAAAAACCCTAGAAGAAAACTTAGGCAATTCCATTCAGGATTTAGGCATGGGCAAAGAGTTCATGACTAAAACACCAAAAGCAATGGCAGCCACAGCAAAAATAGACAAATGGGATCTAATTAAACTAAAGAGCTTCTGCACAGCAAAATAAATTATCATCAGAGTGAACAGGCAACCTGCAGAATGGGAGCAAATTTTTGCATTCTATCCATCTGACAAAGGGCTGATATTAGAATCAACGAAGAACTTAAATTTACAAGAAAAAAAACTATCAAAAACTGGGTGAGGGATAGGAACATACACTTCTCAAAGAAAATATTTCTGCAGCCAACAAACATAAGGAAAAAAAGCTCATCATCACTGGTCATTAGAGAAATGCAAATCAAAACCATAACGAGATACCATCTCACACCAGTTAGAATGGCGATCATTAAAAAGTCAGGAAACAACAGATGCTGGAGAGGATGTGGAGAAATAGGAATGCTTTCACACCATTGGTGGGAGTGTAAAATAGTTCAACCATTGTGGAAGACAGTGTGGTGATTCCTCAAGGATCTAGAACTAGAAGTACCATTTGAACCAGCAATCCCATTACTGGGTACATATCCAAAGGATTATAAATCATTCTACTATAAAGACACATGCACATGTATGTTTATTGTGGCACTATTCACAACAGCAAAGCCTTGGAGCCAACCCAAATGTCCATCAATGATAGACTAGATAAAGAAAATGTGGCACATATACACCATGGAATACTATGCAGCCATAAAAAGGAGGAGTTCATGTCCTTTGCAGGGACATGAATGAAACTGGAATCCATCATTCTCAGCAAACTATCACAAGAACAGAAAACCAAACACCGCATGTTCTCACTCATAAGTGAGAGTTGAACAATGAGAACACATGGACACAGGGAGGGGAACATCACACACTGGGGCCTGTAGCAGGGTGGGGGCCTAGGGGAGGGATAACATTAGGAGAAATACCTAATGTAGGTGATGGGTTGATGCGTGCAGCAAACCACCATAGCAAGTGTATACCTATGTAACAAACCTGCACGTTCTGTACTTGTATCCGAGAACTTAAAATATAATAAAAACAAAACAAAAAAAATCCCTTAAGGAATTATTTATAGGATGCAAAAAGTAGACAATGAAAGACACTCATTCTAGGAGGTTCCTTTGAAACCAAAGCAGCCATAGTGTGTTGAATTATCAATGTTGCCCTGAAAACTAAAGAGACTGTGTACTGTTTTGGAGCAGCAGTCAGAGATATTAGGAAACGTCCATTACAGAATATTTCTTTACCAATTAGCTGTACCAGAAAAGTTACAAATGGTAGTTCTCAAGTAATAAAAACCTCTTTTTACAAAATGTAAATATGTTGGGTTGACAAAGCTGGTTCTATTCATCAGGATGATATTGCAGCATTTACGATTTGCTTTTATTGTCACACCAGCATTATTAGCTATTACCTATTTAGAAAATACTGTTTTATTTGCTTTGAGAACTGAATGCAAGATTAAAAAAAATCTTAAAGAATGATAGAAAAACTGAAGAAACAAAAGGAAAAACAGTAGAGCCCACTCTGACAGTATCGACATCATGATTTCAGCCTTGGTTCAGTTCTTGCATTCCCTCAAAACATATGCACCACAGAAAAGCCTGAGCAGACGTTGTTAGAATCCCAACTTTTCATATAAGAAAACTAAAGATAAATTCATAAAGTAAAACTGGCTCACATACTTTAAGGAATTGTCTGATGACCAAAGAATTAATTCCTTGTTATAAAAATGGCATTTTTTAGCAAGAGTCTCAAATTTCACAACAGATCATGCTACCAACACAGCTACTACACAGAAACGTTATACCAGCAATCTGGGGTTCTTTTTTTTTCATTTTTAAAATAGAGGTTAATTTTTTAGTTTTGATACATGTATAGAGGTTAAATTTTTAGTTTTGATACATTGCGTACATTGTGGAATGATCAATCAGGCTAAGTAACATATCCATCACCTCAAATATTTATCATTTTGGGGGTGAGAACATTTTAAATTGTTAGTTATTTTTAAATACACAATACACTATTATTAACTCTATATTGTGCAATAGATCACCAGAACTTATTTCTCCTGTCTGACTGAAATTTAGTTCCCTTTCACTAATGTCTTTCCTTTCCCCGTCAATCTCCCCTTACCCCTCCAACCTCTGGGAACCACCATTCTGATCTATACTTCTACAAGTTTGACTTTCTTAGATTCCTCGTACAAGATTATACTTGTCTTTCTGTGTCTGATTTATTTTACTTAGCATAAAGCTGGTTCTATTCTCTAGGTTCACCCATGTTGTCAAAAATGAGAGAATTTTCTGGTTTTTTGAGGCTGAATTGTATTCTATTGTATATATAGGTTTTTTAAAAATCTATTCCTTCACTGTTGGGCAAGTTGATTGTTTTCATTTCTTAGCTATTGTAAGTAATGTTGCAGTGAGCATGGGAGTGCAGACATCTCTTTGACATATTGATATTAGTCCCTTTGACTATAAACCAGAAGTGCAATTACTAGGTCTTATGGTGATTCTGTTTTTAGTTTTTTTGAAGAACCTCCATATTGTTTACCAAAATATGTGTACTAATTTACAATACCACCAACAGTGTACAAGGCTTCCCTTTTCTTCACATTTTTCACAAGCTTACTTATCATCTTTTTTATAATAAGTAATCCAACAGGTGTGAAGTGATATCTCATTGTGGTCTAATTTGGATCTCTGATGATAAGAGATGTTGAGCATTTTTTCATATGTCTGTTGGCCTTTTGTATGTTTTCTTTTGAGAACTGTCTATTCAGATTCCTTTGCCAATTTTTGATAGAGTTATTTGTTGTCCTAATATTGAGTAATTTGAGTTCCTTGTATATTTTGAATATCGGCCACTTATCCAATGTATAATTTGAAAATATTTTTATCAGTATGTAGATTGTCCCTTCACTCTGTTGTTTCCTTTGCACTCTGTTGTGCAGAAGCTTTTTAGCTTGATGCAATTCCAATTGTCTATTTTTGCTTTCGTTTACTATGCTTTTGGGATCTTTTCCAAAAAATCACTGGCCAGATCAATGTCATAGAGCTTTTACCTTATATTTTCTTCTAGTAGTTTTACAGTTTCAGGCCTTATATTTAAGTCTTTAATTCATTTTGAGTTGACTTTTGTAGAAAGAGTGAGATAAGAGTCTAATTTCATTCTCCTGTATGGAGATACCCCATTTTCTCAAAACTTACTGAAGAGATTCTCTTTGTCCCATTGTGTGTTCTTGGAAGCTTTGTCACAAATCAACTGACTATAAATGTGTGGGTTTATTTCTGGGCTCTATATCCTGTTCTATTGTTTCATATGTTTGTTTTTATGCCAGTACCATATTGTTTTTATAATTATAGCTTTGTAGTATATTTTGAAATCTGTAGTGTGTTGCCTCCAGCTTAGTTCATTTTTGCTCAAGATGGCTTTGGCTATTTTGGATCTTCTGTGGTTTAATATTAATTTTAAGATAGTTTTTTCTATGTTCATTAATAATGACATTGGAATTTTGTAAGGTATTACATCTGTAGATTTATTTAGGTAGTGTAGACATTTTAACAATATTAATTGTTCCAATCCAATAATATGAGTTTTTTATTTATTTGTGTCATCAATTTATTTCATCGATGTTTACAATTTTCAGTGGATAGATCTTTTACTTCCTTGGTTAAATTTACTTTTAAGCATTTTTCTTATGCTGCTACAAATGGAATTGTTTTCTTTACTTCTTTTTTAGGTAGTTCTTTATTAATGTATAGAAGTATTACTGACTTTTGTAAGTTGATTTTGTAACCTGCAACTTTATTGAATTTTTTATTTCAAATAGTTTTGTGGTAGAGTCTTTAAGATTTTCTACATTACAAGATCATGTCATCAGCAAACAGAGACAATTACATAATTATTTTCTATCTAGATGCAATTTCTTTCTTTCTCTTGCCTAATTGCTCTGGCTAAGATGTCCAGTAGTATGTTGAATAGAAGTGGTGAGAGTGGGCATCCTTGCCTTATTACTGATCTTAGAAGAAAAGCCTTCAACTATTCAATTGTTGAGTATGTTGTTAGCAGTGGGCTTGTCATTACTGTTTTGAGATACAGTCCTTCTATATTTTACTTGTTGAGAGTTTTAATCTTGAAAGACTGTTGAATTTTGTCAAATGCTTTTTCTGCATCTATTGAGAGGATCGTATGGTTTTTTCCTTCATTCTGTTAATATGGCAAATCATATTTATTGATTTGCATACGTTGAGCCATCCTTGCACCCCATGGATAAATCTTACTTGATCTTGATTAATGATCCTTTTAATATACTGTTGAATATATTTTGCGAGTATTTTATTGAGGATTTTTGCTTCTATGTTCATTAGTGATATTAGCCTGTAGTTTCCTTTTCTTGCAGTGTCTTTGCCTGGCTTTGGTATCAAAGTGATGCTGACCTTGTAAACTGAGTTTGGAAGTATTCCTTCTGGTTCAAATTTTCGGAAGTGTTTGAGAAAGATTGGCATTAATTCTTCAAATATTTCGTAGAATTGAGCCAAATAGCCTCCTGATCCTGGGCTTTTCTTTGATAGAAAACCTTTAATTACTAATTAAATCTCCTTACTCTGTATTGGTCTGTTCAGATTTCCTATTTCCTTATGATTCAGTCTTGGTAGGTTATATGTTTCTAGGAATTTGTGAATTCCTTCTACGTTGTCCAATTGGTTGTAATATATTTGGCCATAGTAGTCTCTTATGATTCCTTGTATTTCTGTGTTATCTCTTGTAATATCTTCTCTTTCATTTCTGATTTTGAGTCTTCTTTTTTTTCTCTATTAAGGGTTTGTCCATTTTATTAAGCTTTTCCAAAAAAAGCCCCTCAATTTTATTGATCTTTTGTATTTTTTTCTAGTGTCTATTTTATTTATTGCTTCTCTGATCTTTGTTTCAGATAAACTAGAAAAACAGAACTACCATCCAGATAATGTTAATTAAACATCCTCTTGAGCTGTGCAAAAACAAAAATTTCTATTCTATAGTACTGGGATCCACAGATGCACTTAAGAATAAGAATATGAGAGATGGAAAGCCCTCAGATACATTCCTAAGAGCAGATAGGAGGTCAAGCATCTTGACATAAAAATTGAATTATAAAATTTAGAACCTTCATATTAGTTGTTCATGACATAAAGCAAGCATATCAACAGAGTAGAATTCAGCACTGAATTTCAGTTGCTACAGATTGAAGACTGAAAGTGATATGATTTCAAACCTACACAAAAATATATAAAGCTTATGTCTAATCAGAGTGCTTTGATAACTCTGAGATTTCCAGTTCTCACTTATGGTCAAATGCAGAGTTCCCTAGGGAATTAATCAGAAAAGAACCAAATGTGTGGGTCATTTTTGCTGGGCTGGCTCATAGACTGTGCTGACAGTTCAACAAAAGAGGTAACTTGCATGATTAACAAAAATCACTCTGCTCCATTTCCGTAAATTTAGCCAGAAAGACTCACTGGTTTTTAAAGAAGAGGATTAAGATATTTCAAGACAAGTGAGAAACATGAAGAAAAATTTCCTGTGTCCAACCAGACATAATAAACATCATAATTAGTAGCAGCATGTTAAATTATCTTTAATCATGAAAATTAATTTATATTATGCATTCTTCCCATTTTGTATCTTTCAAATTACTTTAATTAGCACCAGTAGTATTTTTCTCTTAATCGCTTTCATGAAAATGAAGATTATCTTTTTAAAAAGTCTATTACAATGAGTTATCTTAAATCCCCAACCATATTTTATGTTAGGCAAATATTAACTTGATTTATAAACATCAAATAATCCTTATTTTCCTCTTTATTTTAAAGGATTTTATAGAGTTTCCTGATAACTAGTATTATTTTCTTCTCAGTCTGACTTTATATTTCAGTATTTTGGAAATTAAAATGTTTATTTCTATTACCCCCATGGATTTGATATCCTCACATATTCATGCTAGATAAATTGCATATTTTTAGGTATTGCCATATTTTCTAGATAGGAAATATCTGGTCATCTTTTCACAAACGAAAGAGAAATTATGTGTGAACTAATGTTTTTCAAAACATGGTACACTGGCATCAGAGTACTTGTTGCAAATACAAACTGCAGGCTCCACTGCAGATCTACTGAAAAGAAGTTAGCAGGAGAGCAGGCGCCTGTATTTTTAATAAGCTCCTCAGGAGAATTCTTATGTACACTCAAGTGCATAAAAATGCTGGAGACAGATATCTGGAATACGCAGATTTAATTTTAAATATTTTTTTACAACAATCTGCATTGAAATGACAAATTTAAAGTGTAGAGTGGGAATTTTTTTTAAGAGAAATCTACTTTATAAGAAGTTTGGAGTAGCATCCCAGTTCTCTTACAGAACCAGAATGAGTAAAATTAGTAAATCAGCCAAAAACAGTGCAGGTCAGTTGAACCTTGGAGAGGCAAAGAAAAATAAAACAGGGAGTGAGCAGAATTGCAGAATAGTTAGAATTCTCTTCAGTTTAAGAGAAATAGTTTCTAGGGCATTATGGGAATTAAAGATCAATGCTGTTCTGCCCATATACCATTCCTGGTTGCTCCATGTATAGGACCTTCACATTATCAAAATAATGTCATGATGAAATGCACAAGCAAATAAAATAGCAATTAGAGGAGAAGCCCCACTTATTTTAGGTAGGATGTTTGATAAACATTTGCTGAGGCTGAGCCAAAATAAGGACATCAGGGAAAAAATATGAGTGATGTAGAAAATCATTAACCTGAGCCTGCCTACCTAAAAAAAGAGAGAGAGCTTTATTCCAGGAACTGCTGAGTTGCTATTTCTAGTGATTATTCCAGTGGGTTTCAGTATTAAACAATTAATTATGCCCCTATATATGCATGTTGTCTCACCTGGTTAACTCATTGGCTTCAAGTTTCCCATTCCCTCTGCTCCACAGAAGCCCAGGAAGCTTGCTGTTTGATGGCTCTCCTCCCTGCTCTTAAGTCTCAAGAGTAAGGAGCTAGCCACAGTATTATAAACATTGGTCCATTTATTTACGCAGGTAGCCTTTATTACCATGTTTTATTTTTTGTGAATTTTTTTTATCAAAGTAATACATGTACACTTTTAAAGTCTAACTATAATGAAAAACAATTCTCTTCCTCACCTCCTCTTTTCCTGAATCCCTCTCTTCTAAAATTTTTAGATTTTTTTTTTTTCTGACACTAACCCACTAACCCACTTGGTTATAATGTTATACTCCCATTTCTTATCGACTTAAGACATTAACAATTTTATAGTATTATGTATGAAGAAGATTTAAACTTTCACTTACTAGCTCTATTTTAGTGCCAGCCTCTCTTGCTCTCCTGCTATGCTTTGGGTGTCCTTCAGTATGGAGCCTCTAGTTCAATTTCTCCACCAAATAAACCTCTCTTCTCTTGCAGGGGTGAACGAGGCAGCTGCTTCACTGCACATTGCGGGGGTCCATCCCGCAGACCCTGACCCAACGACGGATGAGTAACGTACACTGACACAGATACTCCGCTTGTCAGTCCGGCTGAAAGTCCGGGCCGCTTACAGACTCCAAGGAGAGTGCTGTAAAGAGTCAGCAGCCACGGACTGGACTCGCTGGCTCTCTGGGTATTTATTTAGCACACATTAAATGACAAAAGTCTTAAGTAAACACCAGTAGAAGGTAATTATCATTGCTGACCCCCGAGTAGAGAGCAATCACGCACACACAGATAGTCAAAGGTTAGTCTTAGGACTACATGAGTAAACAAGCTATTTAGATAGACTTCTGTACCTTCCTATGTTAATTACCCGGGCTATAGCTCAAAGAGGATTAGACTGCCTTCAGCCATAACTTTACCCTGAGGCTTTTGCAAAAACCTTTGGCCTTCCAAGAAGGTTTATTTTTATTTTACAATTTTTCCCACCATCCTGACTGAACCCCTACAGTACAGGTTTAGGGAGGGGCTTGGGGGGGAAAATGTCTTGCAAACACTTTCAATTCATCCTTCTCATTTGAGTCCACGTCCCATCCCACGCCAGCCAAACCTGGTACACTCCAATGTGAGAGCCCTCCCAGCAAGACCTGCCTGGCTTTGCTTTGGTGTTCTCTTCCTAGCTCATACCATTTACTGACTTCTAAAACATATGTTGTCATTTCCTATCCAACATTTTGTTGGCTTATACCATATTTATTTTCGTACTCCCACTTTACCCAGATTTAAGAAAGGGGCTGAGATAAATGCATATGTGCAGTACACCACAGTTAAACTCAAATCTTCTGAATAGTATAATCCCTCAATTGTGTCAACAGGTCACTTATGTATAAACTAAGAGTCGCTAGTTTCTGTTTTGGTTTGGTTTAATCTCATACAACATATTCTTATTGTTTGAATTTTGATAATGTGATGAGGCTACAGTAAAAACAGGCATTCTCATATTCGTCATGGTCGTGTAAATTGGTACAAGTTTTTCAGAAAACAATTTAGCAGTATGTATTTAAAAGCCATTAAAATGCTAAGTCTCCTGGACCCAGTAAAATTCCACTTCCAAAAATCTGTTCTAAGGAAAGAATCTTAAAAATAAGAAAACTATGCACAAAGATATTTATTATGTACATATTCTGAAAGGATAAAATAAGGGATAATCTCATACTAACAGTAAGAAAATGGCCAAGTAAGGAAAGGCATAAACACCCAATAGAATAGACAGATATTTTAAAATGTTGTTTACAAAGACTGAAAACAATGAATTTGGCAACTAGGCTAAAGGCCCACTCAAAATATTTCTAGGCTTTAGTGAGAAAGGTTTCTTCAAATATTGAACAAAACCTTGGAAATCGGTTTATTGAAGATGTGTTTATACGTTATTAGTATGTTAAAGCTGTTGTTTGGTCTTGGATAAGAATTATTCAGTATTTAAAATATCTTCTAGGAACTAATTCTTAGAAAATTATAAGCTATGTTTTACAAAAGAAAATCCAAGTATTTAAAAAACACAAGGCAGTTCAGTTCAAAACGAGTTGGGGTGTATTGGAATCAGTAGAACTTATTTTTATAGCAGTAATAAATAGCTTCTGAATGTCTATTTTGATAATGACACATGAATATTCTTACTCCAGGGGATAGCGAAACTAATTATTTGGGAACATTGGTGTTTTGAATTTATGCCAGGATTCTCTTTTTTGAGAATAATGAAAACCACTACATATAAATTAGCCCATTTGTTCACATCATTTCTCACAGATACAGGGATGGAGCAAGCAGTTTCCCAAGTTTATAATTAGTGAGCTATGAAGAATATTTAGCATGTTGTTGAAATCTGTATTATAAAACCCAGCTCTCCTGTGCTCTAAATCAATTGTTCTTTGCTCTGGCCTTCATTGTCATTTTATTATTGTGAAAAAGATCTCTCAACTGTGATCAACTGTACTGCTGAAGAGATTAACCTCTCATTTCCTGGTAATGATTTTAGAGTATTTTTTTCATAACCTACAGTGAGCCTGAAGCAAATGAGAACATTAATGATCAATTATGTTGTTTGAGCAAAGTTTATCATTGAAATTCAATGACTGAAGTCATTGTGACAACATTACTTTAAATGAATCTGAATGGCTTAATGACCTATGTCAGAATGAAGTATCACTATATATCATTAGTATCATCTTACCAGTGCTAAGAAAATAACTAGTGAGATGTTTTATGGTAAATGACTGTCTGGAAAGATTGTTTATTTTAAAATGTATCAAAAAAAAGTTTGTCTTCCTTGATTACTACAGACGACTTCAGTCAAACTAATAACATTTATTTCATTGTCTAAGATAAAAATTTGACCCATAATTAGTATTGTACCTTAAATAATCCTCCAGTGTATACAGAATTCCATTTTAATGACTGCCATCATACCATTTCATTCTATGTGATCACTATTTTCATTTCCCAGATAAAAGACTCAATTAATACTACTTTGATGCTATAAATATAATACATTCTATTAAATGAAAGCCCTATAAAATACATGTTCTTGTAAATTCCTGTCTATATGTCTGTTGGAAATAGCATCTTTTTCATTCAGTATTAATGTGCATATGTACAATAAATTTGTATGAATGTGAATTTTAGGTTATTTTTCTGCATTATGAATATTTTCTTATATTAAGAGATGCTGGGGACGGAAGCACTGGCTCACGTCTGTAATCCCAGCACTTTGGGAGGCAGAGATGGGCAGATCATCTGAGGTCAGGAGTTCAAGACCAGCCTGGCCAACATGGTGAAATCCTGTCTCTACTAAAAATACAAAACTAGCCAAGCGTGGTAGCACATGCTTCTAATCCCAGCTACTCAAGAGGTTGAGACAGGAGAATCACTTGAACCTGGGAAGCGGAGGTTGCAGTGAGCCTAGATCACGCCATTGCACTCCAGCCTGGGAGACAGAGCCAGACCCCATCTCACAAAAAAAAAAAAAAAAAAAAAGAGAGAGAGAGAGAGAGAGGCAGAGAGATGCTGGTACTTTGAAGAGTGTGGATGGAACTGTAATAGGAATTGGGTCCTGAATGGATTCCCTTCTTATGTGTGCCAATAGCAATACAGTTATGTTTGACTCAACCGTGTGGTAATTTGAGAAAGAAAAAGAAAAGAAACATGTAACTTAGGTTACCCCCAAACTTACCAGAAATGTGGGCATATTCCCTTACTAAATATCAAGTCCCTGTGGTAAGGTGAAAAAGGAAAGAAAATTGCCTTGAGAATAAGATTGAGGCCTGTAATTCCATTGTGTTACCAGTTGTCAACTTTCTGTAGTACAAGCTTATTTAAAAGGAAAGATTAAAATGTCCATATTCACAAATCGCCAATACATTTTGAAAAAGATGTCAAATTGTATTAGAAATATATTCAAACATATGTATTCTCTTCCTTGAATACTCTAATCAAATACTCAACTCGTTTAACAGTTTTTCTTGATATGCTTTTTTTCTCCCAAAAATATTATTGCTCGATTTTCAGAATTCCCGTAGGATTTTGTACTTAGTTAATTTTCCACAAGGATCTCTCTATTGTGTAATGGTTTTTCTTCATGATTATTTCTTCTCCAAGCCAGGAGCTCTTTAAAGACTGAGACTATCTTACTTATCTTTATACTCCAGGTGAAAGTCATAGGAACAATTAATTCTAAATCAATGCTTTAAAATCATCAAATTTTATCAACAAATATTTATTGATTCCCTACTATTTTGTAATGAATAAGATAAATCCCTTCATGGAATTTACATACTAATGTAAAGTGACAGACAAATAAACAAATATCTCTTCTATGAAAAATAAAACTAGTTTGAGGATATAGAAAGTGATGAACAGGTGTTGTTTTAGAGAATAGACATGGAAAGCCTTTCTGGATTGGTGATTAGATTGGAGTGAAGATCTCAGTGAATAAGAGTGCCATTGGGTGGAGATGACAAAGATTCTCTCCTTGGACAAACTCTAGACAAGCTTCTCTGAGGCCTCTTCTTGACTAGACCTCAACCTTATCCCATAAAACCTGCAGACTCTCAGTACAAATTATTTTCATCTACTGCATCCCATCCCCTATATACGCACACTGTTTAAGAGACTTGAACAAACATCAGTATAGTTTCTAACAGCTGAAGGCCACATCACTAGGATGATGACTTCCCCCTTAAGTGCCTGCCTGAAAACACTCAATGCTGCCAGGAGAATTTACTATTCTTTCCAGCCAAAACCTGGTAATAGGCAAATAGGCCCTAACCTTCTCTTAGAGCAGTTACTTTAGAAAGCTTGCAATTAGAAATCTTTTTCCTACCCCTTTAGATAGTAAATCTACTACCCCAGAGAACTGTCTTCTCAAGGACCTAAGAGCTGTTTCTTTGACATGCAATCATTCACCGAGATCACTTTCTCCCTTGTTCTCACTGTGGGAAAGTACTTAACTTGCACCACTGCCTACTGTCATAAAGATATGAGAAGTTTGTTTCTCTTATGGGTAAGATCTAATTAGCACACCCAGTTGATGGGCCAAACACCTTAAGACCCCCAAGAGTCTTTCCCTTAGTCCACTCCAGTCTTTAAATGTCTCCTGCTTTTTGTTTCGGTAAAGTTGAGTTGAGTTTAGGTCATGCTGGGCCCTCTTCCCTATTGCAGTAGTCATTTCTGAATAAAATAATTCCTTGTTGCTTTAGCCAGTGTCTGGTTTTGTTTATCTTTACAGGGTTGTATATGGGGAATCATCTCTTAGGCTGACAGAAAAGCTCTCAGGCTGAAGTTTGCTTGGTGCTTTTGAGGAACATCAAGGAGGCCAGTGAGGCTAAAGCACAAAAGGAGGAGGACAGGGTTGTGGGGATAAGACCAGAGAGTGCAGGGGCACGTATGCCCTGGTTAGAGCTTCGGGTTTTACCTGAGTGAGATGGAAAGCACTGGAGGATCGTGAACAGGGTATATTGTAATCCGATTTACTTTACAAGAATTGCTTTGAATAAGGAATAGACAAAAGATGAGTGGAGAGCTATTGGCAAAAAAATGGAAAGAATAAGGCCAATTAGGAGGTGATGGCAACGTCCAAAAGAGAAATAGCATTGCTTTGGCCAAGATGGTGATGGTGGTGAAAGCGTTGAGAAGCAGTGAGACTCCATATAGATGTTGAAGGAAATAGCTGGCAAAATTTGCTACGTGAGTATCAAGCAATAGGTTCAGCAAAAGAAATAAATATGAACATTCCCATAGTTATACTACTGGAGGCTATGCTTTTAGAAGTAGCAAAACCTTAGCTTTGATATAATCTCTAATTTATAATTTTGGCATATAAATTCTCTATTAAATCTGGTCAGAAAATTTTAAATTTCAGTGTATCTCCTCTGAATCATGTATTTTTAGAAGAGTTGGATTCAAAGTTCATCTCCTATGTAGTGAAGTTTCTACAAACTTGTAATTATGTCTACCTGGTCAAGGGCAGACAGTAGACAGTGCTTCATGCAATCCACAATCTTTTATATATTTTTATTGAAGCCACCTAAAATCAGTGTCTCATCTACTAACCATAACTACGGCCCTCCTGTCATGCGCTGGGCCAACTGCCATTGCATTTCTAATCATTGAATGCATGAATACTTTTTGCACAGGTCGGACATTTTCATTCCGCATT
Organism: Gorilla gorilla gorilla; assembly: GCF_029281585.2. NCBI lineage: Eukaryota > Metazoa > Chordata > Mammalia > Primates > Hominidae > Gorilla > Gorilla gorilla. The sequence continues at coordinate 65,749,365 of NC_073239.2, forward strand.
AGAGGTAACTTTGATGTGCACACTTTTGACCCAAATGCAGAAAATAGGTCATAGTAAATACGATAGTCTGCTCTACTTAACTTGGAAAAATATATTTATAACCAATCAAAACCACAGGGAACATTGCTCTGACATGAAATAAGCAAGATTTACCTAGCCCAGTGATTTGACTTATCTTTATTAGTCATTACAGGCCATTATCTCTAATACTAAAGGTTTATACAATTCTAAAGGACTCATAGCAAATATATCCATAAGAAACCACTTAAAAATATTTCCTATAGCCAAGAATCTTCTAAAGACTTTGCATTGAATCTAGGAAACACAGAGTTTATAAAATGGATTTTAAAAATGATCTTGGGGTTCAACTTAAATCCCCATATCTAAAATATAATTTCAGATGAAGCCATTTAAAAAGCAATCATCTGGAAGCCTATTTTAGCTGCATTTGGGGTCTAGGATAGTGCCATTCACTCATCCATGCATTGAACTTATACTGAGAGCCTATGGTATGCTTGCCACAGTATTCTACAGTGGGATAAGTCAGGGTGTTCCCTGAAGTGCTCACAACTACTGCCCTAACTCCGAGTAGAAACTAGAGCCCTCAGCTTACTGACAGACCTAACGTTAGTTTAGTTACTTCCTTTATGGTATTTATTTTTAGTGTCTGAAGCAATTTGCATTCACATTGAATCCAGACCCTGACCTCAGGTTAGTGTTATGAACTAACAAATTCTTGATTTACTCATGTATAAATTGGATTGTGGAAGAAATGTATTTCTCCCTCTGTATTCCTCTCCCAGAGTATACTAACATATTGGTATATTCGGAATATTCTTTAAAGATACTACGCATTTGTTGCTAGCTGATTAATCCACTCAAAAATAGCCTTAGTCTCCTACAAATAAAAGGAGGGCTACATAAGAACTATGGAAAGTCTTCCTGGGAATGTTTTTTAAAGTTAAAAGAATTATGTAACTACACTAAATCTTTATAAAATAAACATAGTTTTCTTTAGGGCTCTAAACAGTTTTCAAAGTTATAACTTCCATCAATAAGGTACTGGATAGACTATTGTGTTGCTCTCCTGAGTTTCAGCCCTCTCCTGTGGTATTGGTTTTTTATTCTTCTGACCCAGACATACTGAGGATAACTTCTCATTCACTTTGCATTATACTGCTTTTGGAAGCAACTGTGAGGATTAATATACATACACAGTACATGTCCTTATGTGTATTATCAATCCAGAGTTATTTCAACATTAATGTTCAGCCTACTGAACAATAATTCCTAGTGTTCCCAAAAAGATAAAAGAGAGAGTCCAAATTGTAATCTTATTTATTATCATTATTCCTTTTATGCCTTTGACACAGGAATCTCATCTTCTTTTCTTATGAACAATCCTAGACTCCCAGCAATATTGCTTTATAAAGTGATAAATAAAAACTAAAGCAAAGAAATAAGACATTTGAGGTAAAATATGTATTTTATTCATTTCTCTTTCTTATAGGGAATTCTAAAAGTATCATTAAAATAATTTTAACACTTATTTTAGTTCTTTATATTAGATTTTTTTGTGTTGGTTCATACATATTGAGAAAATAAATAAAATTGAGGTTAACTTTAATTCACATTATTGCCAGAAAAATTTACAATAGATAAATTATACTAACATAAAGTGTTTATTTTTGTGAAGCCACAATTACACATTAAAGCTTTTTACCTAAGAAATTCTATATAATAAGCACATTATCATTTTTTCAAATGAACAAACTTTAGCAAAAAATATATATTTTTTAAAAGTTATCCAGGGGCGGTTATCCAGGGGCGGGCATGGTGGCTCATGCATGTAATCCCAGCACTTTGGGAGGCCAAGGCGTGCAGATCACCTGAGGCAACAAGAGCAAAACTATGTCTCAAAAAAAAAAAAGTTATCTCAATCATTGATTGAATTGGTCTGAACTACTCCTACTCTGTCAGAAAAAAAAAAGCAAATAAAAATCCTCCTTCAAAGAACAATGTCTACATATTCAAAATATCTCTATTTTTATATCAAACAATCAACATTATAAAAGGCAGAAAAAAGACATGAACTGACCAAAAGTAAGGAAAAGAGAGAAAATGGACAACAGAAACAAAATGACAGGAGAACCATGTAATAAAATTAACATGTAGATATAAAAATAATTCATTTTGCCATGAAATTAAAGAACAATATGAAGAATATTTAGACTAGAAAGTAGGACAGGAATAAAATGGGCATTCTCACAATGAAAAATATAGTAGCTGAAATTAAAAGCTAAATACTTTGTTTTAATAATCATATACATTGAAGATAATTAGAGAATTAGAAGACGGACCTGAAAAATTTATGCATACTGAGTAACAAAAAGAAAAAATGACAAACATTAACAGAAAAGATGTTGAGAAACATTCACTGTGCAAAATGATAAAAAGGTCTAAACCATATTTAATTAGAGTCCAAAAGGAAAAAGGAAAGAACGGTAATAATTGAAAATATAATTGCTAAGAATATTTTTAAACTGGTTAAAGACACCAGGTTATAGGCTCAAGAAGTACTACAAATTCCAAGCAGGATAAATATAAAGTGATACACAGAATGATAATAATAAACCTGATGGTAATGAAAGACCAAAAGAAAATATTAAGAGCAGCCAGAGAAAAGGCATATTACCTTCAAAGGAGTCTGGAAGCTAACAAATCAATGGAAACGATGAAAGCCAGAAAACAATCACATTATGTCTTTGAATGGTAAAACTACGGAACAGCCAATCAAGAATTCTACACCAAGCAAAAGTATTGTTCAAAAATGAAAATGAACTTAAGACATTTTTAGACAAACAAAACTCACATAATTCAGCATCCCTGATTAACAACAAAAGAAATACCATAAGATGCTTTTAAGGCAAAGGAAATTACAGCAGATAGTAATAGGGAATGTATGAAAGAACAAAAGTAAATATAGTATTTGTGAGAGAAAATATAAATTCAAATTGACTATATTTTTAAGTGACTGGTGAAAAGATATATATAAAATTAAAATATTCCACAAATGATACTTTCAATTTCAAAATGGCAGCATAGAAACAAGCTGGCTTCATTTTCCCTATCCCACACCGAAAACTAAAAACAAATATACAGTGCCAAGATTAATACCAACAATATCTTAGAATGCAGATATGAGGATTAGGCAGTTTCCAGGGCCATAGAGAAGTGAAAAAAAAATCAGGGCAAACAGTAAAAGAATTGGACATCCCTATCTGTGACACACCTGCTCCCAATCTTCCCAGCAAAATGTATGTGAAAAACTTCCCCCGACTCACTGCCTCTATACCAGAAAAAGTCAGATTGAGGTAGACAACCAGCTTCTCCATTATCTCAGGTTTTCTGGTAGCGATCTGTCCCTGCCTCCACCCATGGGAATCGTAGGGAACACTTGAAGGGAGAAATAACCCTAAGGACAGCCAAAGATAAAGGGAAGAGGCAAAACTATCACCCTCATCCCTGGCAACTCTGCTCTGCAACTTGGACTGAGGAGAAGCCAAATAAGAGTGGCTGTTCAGCAGCACTATGCTGCAGGAAGTTTGTCCCAAAGATCCCCTGGACATGAACCCCTAGCCAGCCTTCCCAAACTACTGGAAAATGCCCTTCGATACCAACCCCATTCAGTACAGGCAGCACTTTGATTGTTTACTCTAATAAGTCAAACCCGGGTTTAAGGAGCCATCTAGTGCTGAAAAAGGAGGCATAAACCTAGAGGAAAAATAAGATAAAATCAATAGGTAAATTATAAAGAATCTCTAAGAAAACACATGCAATAAAAAATAAAACAAAGCCAGACAGAGAAGATTGAAATAAATACTATTTCAAAGATAAGACATACACATACATCCATAAGAAACAACACAAACAAGGAACCATGACCTCATCAAACAGACAAATCAAGGCACCAGTGATTGACCCTAACGAGAAAGTGAAAAATAAATATGTCCATGCATTTACAGTTAACTCATTTTCAACAAAGCTGCCAAGAACATACCACTGGGGAAAGGACAATCTATTCAACAAGTAGTGCTGGGAAAACTGAATAACCATATGCAGAAGAATGAAAGTAGACACGTATCTCTCTCATACACAAAAATAAAATAGAAATTGGATAAAAGACTTAAATTTAAGACCTCAAACTATGAAACAACTAGATGACAATATTGGGTATACTCTACAGGACATTAGTCTGGGCAAAGATTTCAATAAAATTTCAAAAGCACAGAGAATGGAAGCAAAATAAGACAAAGGATTACATCAAGCTACAAAGCTTCTGTGCAACAATGGAAACAACAAACAAAGTGAAGAGACAGCCCGCAGAATGGGAGAATATATCCACCAACTACCCATCTGACAAAGAATTAAAAACCAGAATATATAAAAAGCTCAAACAACTCAATAAAAGAAAAAAAAAGTCTGATAAAAAAGGGGGGCAAAAGACTAGAATAGACATTTCTCAAAAGAAGGCACACAAATGGCCAACAGGCATATGAAAAATTGTTCAACATCACTAATCAAAGAAATGCAAATCAAATCTACAATGAGATACCATCTCACCCCAGTTAAAATGGCATTTATCTAAAAGACATGGAATTGCAGATGCTGCTGAGGTTATGCTGATGGGAATGTAAACCCGGATAGCCATGATGGAGAAAAGTATAGAGATTCCTCAAAAAAACTAAAAATAGAAGTACCATGCAATCTAGCAATTCTACTATGGGATATACACCCAGAAAAGAGGAAATCAATATGATGAAGAGGTATCTACACACCCATGTTTATTGCAGCAGTATTCAGAATAGCCAACATACAGAATCAACCTGTGTCTATTAATGAATGAATGGATAAAGAAATCATGTATATATACAAAATGGAAAATCAGCCATAAAAATTAATTATATCTCGCCATTTGCAGCAACATGGGTGAAACTGGAAGTTACTGTGTTGAGTGAAATAGGTCAAGCACAGAAAGACAAATATTGTATGTTCTCACTAGCACGTGGGAGCTAATAAAATGGATCTCATGAAGACAGAGAGTAGATTGGTGGTTATCAGAAGCCAGGAAGGGTAGAAGGAAGTGGGAGATGAAGAGAGGTTGATTAATGGGTACAAATATATAGTTTGATAGAAGAAATAAGACCTCATATTTGATAGATTAGTAGGAGAACTATAGTTTGTGATATCTATCACATATTTCAAAATAACTGGAAGAAAATAATTTGATTATATCTAACATAAAGAAAAGACAAATAATCAAGGTAATAAATATCCCAATTACAGTGATTTGATCTTTATAATGAATATATGAAATTTTCACATGTACCTTCAAAATATATACATCTATTATATATCAATAAAAGTTAAAATACATATATATTCTACAAGTAAACCACATAATTGGGAATTGAATAAATAGCGTTCTAAAGCTCTGGCTTTATCTGAAACATGGGATAGTAAGTGTTCCTGTAATAGTGATAAAGAATCAAGCAACAGAGGAGAAAACGGGAATAATTTTTAAAACAACTGACTGGTTCAACTGAAGGGAAGAAAGTAAAAGAAAAAGGAAAATAGAAAAAATGAAACCAAATTTAACATGGTACATATCAGTAAATATATTAAAATTAAATTGAAACAATAATACATTATCACAGAAACAAATTATCATGCAGGAAACAAAGTAAAATTCAATTATATACTGCTTGCAAGAAGCACAAGATATATAAGTACACTAAAAGGTTAAAAGTAAATAGAAAAGTTATACCACGTAAGGCCGGGTGCGGTGGCTCATGCCTGTAAGCCCATCACTTTAGGAGGCCAAAGCAGGCCGATCACTTGAGGCCAGGAGTTTGGGACCAGCCTGGCTAATATGGCAAAACCCTGCCTCTACAAAAAATACAAAAATTAGCTGGGTGTCATGACGTGCACCTGTAATCCCAGCTACTCAGGAGGCTGAGGCAGGAGAATTGCTTGAACCCGGGAGGCGGAGGTTGAGTGAGCCAAGATCGCACCATTGTACTCCAGCCTGGGCAACAGAGGAACACAAAGAAAAATTGTAACTTAAAGTAAGAAGTATGTATTAGTCTGTTCTCATGCTGCTGACAAAGGCATACCCAAAACTGGGTAATTTATAAGGAAAAAGAGGTTTAATGGACTTACAGTTCCATGTGGCTGGGGAGGCCTCACACTCATAGCAGAAGGTGAAAGGCATACCTCACATGATGACAGACAAGAAAAAAATGAGAGCCAAACAAAAGAGGTTTGCCCTTAAAAAACCATCAGATCTCATGAGACTTACTCACTACCACTATTGCCCCCATGATTTAATTGTCTCCCACTGGGTCCCTCCCACAACATGAGAGAATTATGGGAGCTACAATTCAAGATGAGATTTGGGTGGGGACACAGCCAGACCATATCAATGTATAGCCAGGTCTAGAGAGAGCTTCTTCATGATGATAAAAGGCTCAGTAAATCAAGAATATATGACAATTCTCAGTTTGTTTGTATCAAATAAGATAGCTTCAAATCATATAAAGGAAACATTGACAGAAAATCAAGAACAAATTGAAAACCTACAATTATATACAAAAAGTTTTTTTCTAGAGACAGGGTTTCGCTTTGTCATCCCAGGCTGGAGTGCTGTGCATGATTAGCTCACTTGTCACCTCAAATTCTTAAGCTCAAGCAGTCCCATCTCAGCCTTCTAAGTAGCTGGGACTACAGTCACATTCCACCATGGCCAATTTATTTTTGTATTCTTTGTAGAGACAGAGTCTCGCCATCTTGCTTACCTAAGCTGGTCTCGAACTCCTTGGCTCAAGTTATCCTCCCACCTCAGTCTCCCAAAGTGCTGAGATTACAGGCATGAGCCACCATGCCCAACCTAAAAGCTTTTTAACAAATCTCTTTTAGTAACAAATAAATCAGTCAAATTAAAATTAAGAATACAACAATAAGTTTAAACACGACTTTATTTAATTTTTATTGAGACAGCATCTTGCTCTGTCGCTGAGGCTGGAATGCAGTGGCATGGTCTCGGCTCAGTGCAACCTCTGCCTCCCAGGTTCAAGTGATTTTCCTGACTTAGCCTCCTGAGTAGCTGGGATTACAGACACGCACCACCATGTCCAGCTAATTTTTGTATTTTTAATAGAAACGGGGTTTCACCATGTTGGCCATGCTGGTCTCGAACTCCTGACCTCAAGAGATTCACCCATCTAGGCCTCCCAAAGTGCTGAGATTATAGGCATGAGCCACCCACCTGGCCTCAACAAGACTTTAAATTAAACTAATTACACATACAGAACACTATACACTATAATAAACATCTACAAATTAAAATTGTTTTATGTACATATAGGTACATTGCAAAGTTGACCATATGCCAAATCATAAAACAAGCCTCAGTAAATTTCAAAGGATTGAAATTATACAGAGAATATTAGTTGACTTCTGCAGGATTAAGCTAGAAAGCAATAACAATAAATAGAAAATACTTTACATTGAATACGTAATGGTAAAAATAGGAAAATGCCACATGGTGGGATAAACCTAAATCTGTTTGTAAAGGGGAATACATAGCCTTAAATGTATGCATTAGAAAACAAGAAGCTTGAAAATCACACATTTAGGGATCTGTCTCAATAAATTAGAGAAGTAAAGCAACATTAAACTCAAAGACAAAAGAAAAAATAATACTTTAAAAATACAAGGTAACTGTAAAATACAGAGAATTGAAAAACCCAAAGTCTAAATAATAACGATATACATGTTACAAAATTAATCAATTTAAAAATTATAGAAAATACAAAACAAATATTAGGAATAAAAATGTGGCCATAACTTCAGATCATATAATTAAGATGCAAGAGGTTATATGAAACAATGTTAGGCTCATAAATAGTAAAAATTTAAGTAGAATGGACAAACATATTGAAAAACTCATTTTACCAAACTGGGCCCATAAAATAACAAAAAAGTTGAACAGTACAAAATTTTATAAAATAATTTAATCAGCAATAAAATTTTTCCTGCACAAATAAAACTCTAACCCAGACAGATTTAAACATGAATTCTCAAAACATTTAAGAAAAAGTAAATAACATCAATCTCATACAATTTCTCTCAGAGAAAACTAAAAGAGGGAATACTATTCTACCAGTTTCATGATAGTGGTATAACTTTAATATTATATCTAAAAAAGGACATTACAATAAAACAGAGCAATGTTACAGGTTCTCTTTCATGGACACAATTTTTTTTTAATCCTAAATAAAATATTCAAAAATAAGAAAACCCTTGAGAGAGAAAGAGTGCCCAATGTAACAAAGCTATTAACATAATGAAGCAGAAACTGCAAGACCTTTATCATGCTGTCTTTAGTAGGTTAAGAGGTGATAAAGCTAGGCCAGTCACTACAAACCAATATGTTCTTCAGTGCAACCATAATGGAAGTATTTTGATTGAACCAAAAAACTGATGATCTCAGGCCACAAAAAGGAAACCCAAAAGGGAAAGAGAAAAAGAGAAGAAATTGAAGATGGATTCCATTACGTGGATAAAGTAGTAATGTTCAGAAACTGATTGTTTGGATCACAAACCATTGAAACTGCTTCAACTGTTACATCTTCAAGTGCTTCTACTTGAATCACTAGGTTAAAGCTACACTTTGATGCTTCTATGGAAAGATGTTTAGGACTTCAAGCATGTACTTGTGGGATGCGGAAAGCCTCAAATTTTCATGAAATCCTTCTGCATTGTACACAAAATTCTAAATAGTTATGTTCAAAGAATATAATAACATGAAAACATGATATGATTTTCCAATCACTTTGACAGCTATGTTTTTTAGTAAAATGGTCACCTTAAAAACAGCAAACATTGGGGATCTAATTATTTTAAGATGCATTTCATTTTCTATGACTTAAAATGCAAAGTAGACTTATATTCATTTAGTTTGTTAGCTCTGAAGTATAGTGAGATTTTCAAAAGTTACTTTAGTTTAATTTTTATGAATATTTAACTTATAATTTTTTCCGTAGAAATAACTTTATGTTTGAATTTATAAAAAAAAAAAACTTTTTCCTTTTGTATAGAAATTTCAAGCAAATTTATCTTAGCTGTTTGGGGGCAGAGAAGTGTAATCACTGGTAGTTTAGGCCACAGGCCTCCCTCCTGTAACCAGATAGAAAGCAGCTACCCGCATAGAGACACAGAACTCCTTTATGTATATTATTAAATCCATAGAACCCCTTGGAGTAGTAAAGACAGCCTGTAGGGATGGCCTCACAGTTGAGAAAATTGAAATCTCACTAAGCTCACCGAAACATTACAAGCCATACAAAGAAATGAAAACAACAGTAGAGGAAGAATCAACAGATGAACATACAAATTTTTTAACCAAAGACATTTGATTATTTGGACCTAACACATACCTACAGAATAATCCACGCAACAGAATATGCGTTCTTCTCATCTGCACTTGCACATTCTCTAAGATTGACCACATATGCAGCCATAAAGCAAGTCTCAACAAATTTAAAAAATAATCAAAGTCTTACCACCCACACCCTCAGACTACAGTACAATAAAAATAGGAATCAACACCAAGAAGATCTATCAAAACCACACAGTTACATGGAAGCTAAACAACCTGTTTCTGAATGACTTTGAGGTAAAGAAAGAAATTAAGGCAGAAATAAAAAAAATTCTTTGAATCTAACAAAAACAGAGATGCAACATACAAGAATATTTGAGACACAGCTAAAGCAGTAGAAGAGGAAAGTTTTGAGCACTAAATACCTACCTCAAGAAGTTGGAAAGATTACAAACTAACTAATTTCACACCTAGAGTAACTAGAAAAACAGGAGCAAACCAACCCCAAAGCCAGAAGAAGAAAAGAAATGACCAAAATTAGAACTAAACTAAACAAAATTGAGATGTAAAAATCCACACAAAAGATCAATGAAATCAAAAGTTGGTATTTTGAAAAACTAAACAAGATGGATGACTGCTAGCTAGATTAATTTTTAAAAAAGAGAAGTCAAATAAATACAATCAGAAACAAAAAGGGTGACATTACAACTAACCCCACAGAAATGCAAAAAATTCTAAGAGATTATGAACACCTCTATGCACACAAACTTGAAAATCTAGAATAAATGGATAAACTCCTGAAAATACAAAGCCTCACAAGATTGAATCAGGAAAAATACTGAAATGCTGAACATACCATTAATGAGCTCTGAAACTGAATCAGTGATAAAAAACCTTACCAACCAAAAAAAAAAAGCCCCAGACAAGATGGATTCACAGCTGAATTCTACCAGATTTACAAAGAAGAGTTAGTACCAATCCTATGAAAATTATTCCAAAAAATTGAGGAGGAACTCATCCCTAACACATTCTATAAAGCCAGCATCATTCTGATACCAAAACCTGACAGAGACACAACAAAAAAAGGAAAACTTCATGCCAATATCCCTGATGAACAGACACAAAAATCATCAACAAAATACTAGCAAACCAAATCCAGCAGTTAATTTATCATGATCAAATAGACTTTATTCCTGGGATGCAAGGTTGATTCAACATATAGAAATCAATAAATGTGATTCTTCACATAAACAGAAGTAAAAACAAAAACCCCATGATCATCTCAATAGACACAGAAAAGCCTTTGATAATATTCAATATCTCTTCATGTTAAAAACCCTAAAGAAATTAGGCATCAAAGGAACATACCTCAAAATAATAAGAGCCATCTATGACAAACCCACAGGCAACATCATACTGAATGGGCAAAAGCTGGAAGCATTCTCCTTGAGAAGTGGAACAAGAAAAGGATGCCCACTCTCACCACTCCTATTCAACATAGTATTGGAAATCCTACCCACAGCAATCAGGCAAGAGAAAAAAAGAAAAGGCATCCAAATAGAAACAGCAGAAGTCAAACCATCTCTCTTCACAGATAGTATGGATGCTATACCTAGAAAACCCATAGGTTCCACCAGAAAGCTCTCAGAACTGATAAACTACTTTAGCAAACTTTTAGTGTACCAGAAGCAGTAGCATTTCTGTACACCAATAACGTCCAAGCTGAGAGCCAAATCAAGAATGAAATCTCATTCACCACAGCCACAAAAGAGAATCAAATATCTAGTAATACAGCTTACCAAGGAGGTGAAAGATCGCCACAATGAGAATTACAAAACACTGATGAAATAAATCAGAGGTGATATAAACAAACGGAAAAACTTCCATGCTATTTCTTTTTCTTTTCTTTTCTTTTCTTTTTTATTTTTTATTTTTTGAGATGGAGTCTCCCTCTGTCACCAGGCCTCCCAAGTAGCTGGGACTACAGGTGCACGCCCAGCTAGTTTTTGTATTTTTAGTAGAGTCAGGGTTTCACCATGTTGGCCAGGATGGTCTTGATCTCTTGACCTCGTGATCTGCCTGCCTGAGCCTCCCAAAGTGCTGGGATTACAGGCGTGAGCCACCACTCCCAACCTAGATTCAATGCTATTTCTATTAAACTACCAATGTTAATTTTTAACAGAACTAGCCAAAATTTTTAAAATTCATATGGAACCAACAAAGATCCTGAATAGCCAAAGTAATCCTAAACAAAAAGAACAAAGCTGAAGGCATCACACTACTGATTTCAAACTATTCAACGCAGCTACAGTAACCAAAACAACATTGTACTGGAACAAAAACAGTGTGACATAGACCAATGGAACAGGATAGAGAACCCAGAAATAAAGCCACATACCTACAACTACCTCATCTTTGACAAAGTTGACAAAAATAAGCAAGGGGGAACGGACTACTATATTAGGCCATTCTTGCTTTGCTATACAGAAAAACCTGAGACTGGGTAATTTATAAGAAAATAAGTTCAATTGTTTCATAGTTCTACAGGCTGTATAGGAAGCATAGTGCTGGCATCTGCTTCTGGGGAGGCTTTAGGAACCTTTCAACATTGTGGAAGGTGAATGGGGAACAGGCATCTCACATAGCTGGAGCAGAAGCAAGAGAGTGTGAAGGGGAGATGTCACACTTTACAACAACCAGATCTCACAAGAAATCACTCACTATCACAAGGACAGCACCAGGCCATAGGGAACCTGCCTTCATAACTCACACACCTCCCACCAGGCCCCACTTCCAACATTGGGGATTGCAATTTAACATGAGATGTGGCAAGGGCATATATTCAAACCATATAAACTCCCTAGTCAAAAAATGGTGCTGGGAAAGCTGGCTAGTCACATACAGAAGATTGAAACTAGACCCCTTCGATTCATCATACACAAAATTTAACACAAGATGGATTAAAGACTTAAATGTAATACCTAAAACTATTAAAAACTCAAAGAGAAAACCTATGGGAAACCATTCTGGACATCTGACTTGGCAAAGAATCTATGACTAAGTACCCAAAAGCAATTGCAACAAAAATAAAAATTGACAGGTGAGACCTAATTAAACTAAAGAACTTTTGCACAGCAAAAGAAACTATCAACAAGGTAAACAGACAACTTACAGAATGAGAGAAAATATTCTCAATCTATTCATTCAAGAAAGGTCTAATATCCAGAATCTATAAGGAAGTTAAACAATTTATAAGCAAAAGACAACCCCATTAAAATGAGCAAAGTACATGATCAGACACTTCTCAAAAGAAGACACACATGCAGTCAACAAATATATTACAAAATGCTCATCATCACTAATCATTAGAGAAATGCAAATTAAAATCACAATGAGATTCATCTCATACCAATCAGAATGGCTATTATTAAAAAGTATGAAAATGGCCAGGCACAGTGGCTCATGCCTATAATGTTAGCACTTTGGGAGGCTGAGGTGGGCGGATTGCCTGAGCTCAGGAGTTTGAGACCAGCCTGGGCAACATAGTGAAACCCCCTCTCTACCAAAATACAAAAAAAAAAAAAAAAATTAGCCAGGCACGGTGGAACACACCTGTAGCCTCAGCTACTTGGGAGGCTGAGGCAGGAGAATCACTTGAACCTGGGAGGTGGAGGTTGCAGTGAGCCGAGATCAACCCACCGCACTCTAGCCTGGGTGACAGAGCGACACTCTGTCTTAAAAAAAAAAAAAAGAAAAAAAAAAAGTCTAAAAACAATGGATGCTGGCAAGACTGCAGAGAAAAGGGAAAACTTATACACTGCTAGAGGGAACGTAAACTAGTTCAGCCACTGTTGAAAGCGGTTTGGAGATTTCTCAAAGAACTTAAAACAGAACTACCATTCAACCCAGCAATTGTACTGCTGTGTATATACCCAAAGAAAAATAAATTGTTCTACTAAAAAGATACATGCATTCATATGTTTATTGCAGCACTATTCCCAATAGTAAAGACATGGAATCAATGGAAATGCCCAATAATAATGGAGGGGATAAAGAAAATTTGGTACATACACATCATGGAATACTACATACACATAAAAAAACCAAAATCATGTCCTTTGCTGCAACATAGATGCAGCTGGAGGCCATTATACTAAGTGAACTAATGCAGGAACAGAAAACCAAATACCACACGTTCTCACTTGCAATTGGGAACTAAATATTGAATACGCATGGACACAAATTGAGGCAGAATAGACAAAAGGACCTGCTTGATGGAGGAGGATGGGAAGAGGGTATGGTTTGGAAGGCTATTTATCATGCACTGTGCTCACTACCTGAGTGACAGGATCATTTTGGGCACCAAGCCTCAGTAACATAAAAATTACCCATGTAACAAACCTGCATATGTATCTCCTGAATCTAAAATAAAAGTAGAAGGCCAGATGCAGTGGTTCACACTTCCAATTCCAGCACTTTGGGAGGCCAAAGTGGGAGGATCACTTGAACCTAGGAGTTGACCAGCCTGAGCAATAGTGAGACCAGGTCCCTACAAAAAAATAAAATAAAAATTTGCCAGGTGTTGTGGGGCACACCTGTGGTCCTAGTTACTCAGGAGGCTGAGGTGGGAGGATAGCTTAAGCCCAAGAGTTTGAGGCTGCAGTAAGCTATGGCCATGCCACTGCACTCTAGCCTGGGTGACAGAGTGAGACCTTGTCTCTAAATAAATAAATAAATAAATAAATAAATAAATAAATAAATAGAAAAGTAGAAAGGGAAAAAATAAAGAACTCACTTGACTTCACATCCTCTGAAAAGTAATTAAAATATAATTCAACTTCCATTCATAAAATTGTAAAACCTCTTAAAGTAGTATTAAAAACAAACTTTCTTAATTTGATAAAGATTTTCTGCAAAATACTTTCAACTCTACACATAATGATGAAATATCAAAAGATTTCTCCTGAAACTCAAAACAAGTTAAGAATGTCATACGATCAACACTTCTTTTAATAGTGTACTAGGATCCAAATCCAGAACAATAAGGGAAGAATACATCAAAAACGCTTAAGCAAGTTCCAGGGAAGAAAAAAAAACATATCATTAGAAATGACTTGTTCATAGACAATCAAAGTTATTGATTGTCTACAAATAATTATTATTTAATGAGTTCCATGGATATGAGATCAACATATGCAAATCAATTGTATTTAAATATAACAAAAACTGAAGAAGGGAAAATGATATTTAAAATTCAACAAGCCTTTTATGATTTATCAGAAAACGTGTATCTAGGCAAAAATCTAATTAAAGGCATCTTCACTGAAACTATGAAATATCAAGAGAAATCAAAAACCAAAATAAATGGAATTATCACATTTAAGAACACCTGAAATCTACTCTTTTGGCAATTTTCCAGTATACAGTACCATGTTATACACAAAGCAACTAGGTAAAGGCATGAATATGTTAATTTTATTGACTGCAGTAATTATTTCATTATGTATATTAAAACATCATGTTCTACAGCTTAAATATATACAATAAAATAAATTTTTTTTAAAAAATTGAAAAGAAATTATCACATTTAATAATTTGAAGATTCATTATCATGCAATTGAGAATTCTTCACCAAATTGTTCTCAAATCTCAATGCATTATAATCACAATGTAAATCTCAGCAAGTTTGGTGTGCAGGGGGAAAGTTAGAAGGTATAGTGAGGGAGACCGATAAACTGATTGTATAAAAAATATCAAAGACAGTCTTGGAGAAGAGGAACATAGTTGGAGGATGCATGCATCCAGATATGAGGACTTATGTTAGCACTACAGTAATCCAGATGGCATCCTAATGATGCAAAGATAAACCAGAAGAAGCTAAGGAGAGTTTAGAAACAACCATACAAGTATGAATAATTTATGACAGAGATGGCACTTACATTTTAGTAAACATTGAAATTCAAAAAGTATTGTATCCTACCCTGTACCAAACACACACACCCCCCTCAATTCTAGATAGTTTGCAAATAAAAACGTGAAACAACAATCATTCTGGAAAATATCAGGAGACTATCTTCATTAACTCTGTGTACTAGGCTGAATAATGGCCTCCTAATCCTTGCAATCTGTAAATGTTACCTTATTTGGAAAAAGCAACGTTTTAGATGTAATTAAGGATCTTTAGATGGAGAAATTGTCCAGGATAATGAGTGCACACTAAATGTAATTACATGTATTCTTATGAAAGGAAGGTTGAGGGAGATGCTGACTAAACAGACAGAAGAGGTGAAGGCAACGTGAAGAGGTGGCGAGCATAGTGATGCAGCCACAAGTCACAGAACAACAGTAGTCATCAGAAGCTGGAGGAAGCAAGGAAGGGATTCTCCCTCGAAACCTCCAGAGAGTATGTGGCCCTACCAATTCTTTGATTTCCACCCAGTGATACTAATTTTGGGCTTTTGGCTTCAGAACTGTGAGAGAAAAAAATTCCATTTTTTTAAGCCACCAAATTTTTGAGAATGTGTTCTAGCAGGTACAGGAAACGAATACACGTAAATAGAGATTGTCAAAATATATCACCAGAAACACTGATCATAAAGAAAAATATTGATAAGTCAGACTTTATTAAAAGGAAGAATGTTCATCAAAAGACATCACTAAGACAATGACAAAGGAGGCTAGCAATGGAGAAGATATTTACAGCATATAAAATTGACAAAGGACTTTTGTCCAGAAAAACATACATAAATCAATAAGAAAAAAAAGACAACAAAAAATAGATGAAAATATCTAGGAAGATACTCTACAAAATAGCAGGTGTAAATCATCAGTAAGAAAATGTTGTCAACTCCACTATTCATTAGGAAGCATAAAGTAATACCATAATGATATACAACTACATCCCTGCCAAACTGGCTATGATAAAGCAATTGACAATATGAAGCATTGGTGTGTCCATGAATAGAAACTTTGCAAAAGTGACTATAACTTAGCAAAGCTATTCTGGGAATGTGTCAGGCAGTACAAACTGAAGTTGAACATACACGTTCTTATGACCTCAAAATCCTATTCTATTTCTAGATGTACACAAAAAAGAAAAGTTAAGTGTGTGTTTGTGTGTGTGCACCCAAAATATGCACGAGATCATTATAGTAGTGTTTCTAACAACACCAAACATGAAACAAAAAAAAAATGAATTTCCAATGGAGAAGAATGTGAGGGTGGCTGATGATGTGCTGATAACATTTGTCACTAAGTCTGTGTAGTGACTCTCTCAGTGTATTTAGTGACAATGCATTGAGCTTTACCATAATAATTTGTATACATTTTTCTATGTTATACTTTCATAAAAATATTTTTTTAAATGGCACTATTAAATCTCTTTACTCTTCCATATGTAATTCCAACAAATATTCTTGGAATTTTTAATGAAAAGTGTCAGAATATATACATTTTTATGAGAGGAATTGTCATTCTAATAACACTGCATCTCCCCATACATAAGCATACTTTTCATTAGTATTTACATAATATTTAGATATATATATGTGTGTGTATATATATATATATACATATATCTCACTAATGCATATATGCATAGCATACTGTGTATATATTCCACCATGTGGGTCTTACACTTTGTAAGTTTTATACTTAAATGCTACTGGGAAAAGTATTTTTTTAATACACTTTCCCAATTGGTTTTTTACTGCATAGAGAATTGCTCTTGGTACTACTTTATCTGTTGATACTATTGGATTTTTTTCAATTCAGCAATCATTTTATCAGCAAATAATAAAATTTTATTTTTCCTTTTTTATAATTGTATCTCCTCTTTTAAAAATGTTGCTTTATTGGACACCTCAAGTTAAATATTGAATAGAAGCCATTGTAACTAGTATCCTTTCTTTTTCTTGACATTAAATGTTTCTAATACTTGTGCCTTAATTATTATGGTTATTTTGGGGTTTATAGCATTTAAAATAATATATTTTAAAATATTCAACAAATTCTTGCATATTGATGTTAAATCCTACTTGCTTCTGATGCATTTTATCTATGTATTATTTGATAGATTTTGTAAATAATTTCATAGTATTTTTACCTCTATGTTAATAACATATAATTTTTATTTTTCTTACTGTCCTTGTCCAGTTTTATGGCAAAGTAATACTAACCCTTCAGAAGGATTTGGAAGACCAATTGCTCTTTAATCTATAGAGTAGTTTATATGAGATTGGCATTATCCTTTCTTTAAGGTTTTGCAAAGTGCCCTTGTAATCCCTTCTAAACCCAGGATTTTGAAAGGTGGGCACAGAATATGGAACAAAGATTCCATTTATTCAGTAGTTGTAGGTTTTAGTTTTTACTTCTTCTCTGAGGCTATTTTGATACTTTAAGTGTTTTTCGGAACATTTTTTATCTAATCTTTCAGCTTTATTCGTATAAATTTGCTCATTTTGTTGATAATGTGAACAAGTAAAATGTAACATAATCTATGTCCCCTTTTTATACTGAATACTGTTTTTTCATCTCTTAATCATTCTTGCTAGGTGGTGGTGAATTTATCTTTTCAAATAATCAGCTCCAGGTTGAGTTTTTCTTAGCTACTATCTCTTTGTGAAAAATATATTTTTCAGTTGAATACAATTAAATTTGAAGTGATCTGAAATTATATCATCAATTTATATACAATAGAAGACATATCTGGCTAGATTACCAATATGAGTAGTTTTCTAATAAAATTCACTCTTGGTAGGGAAGATCAATTGTAAGATTTTTGAATTAATAAAAAAAGATTTTTAAAGAGATTTTTTACAAGCATGGCTAGATGGATGATTGTTATTCTTCAATTAAGGCATATTTCTGTCTTAAGTACCAAAATTATTCCTTAGGAATCAATGTCTTCTTTCCTCTTCATTGTCTGTCATATACTAATAACAGGTACTCAGTCTTATGTCTTAAGTTGAATAAGTGAAGGAGGCAAACTAAAGCATTTTTATGTTCTGTCATTTTTTTATTTCAGTTGTATTCTTCTCATCTTTATTGACTAATTCCAGAAATAAATATTCAGCACTATTCTGGGACACAACAACACACTTGTAAATAGCAACAGGAAGGTCCTGATTCCCAGAGCTTACGTTCTTTCATGAGGAAAGTTCGAAAATAGACAAGTAAAGAAACAAAGACAATGCCAAATAGAGAGAAGGAGCATACTATCTGAAGTGGTTATCAAAGGTATCTCTGAAAAATATATTTCTGATACCAAAATTATGAAAATGAACCAGTCATGAGAAAATAAACTACTGGCCAGGCACAGCAGCTCACACCTGGAATTCCAGCACTTTGGGAAGCCAAGGCAGATGGATTGCCTGAGCTCAAGACCAGCCTGGGCAACATGGCGAAGCCATATCTCTACTAAAAATACAAAAAATTAGCTGGGCGTGGTGGCCTGTGCCTGTAATCTCAGCTACTCAGGAGGCTGAAGCATGAGAATTGCTTGAACCTGGGAGGCAGAGGTTGCAGTGAGCCAAGATCATGCCACTGAACTCCAGCCCTAGGCCACAGAGTGAGACTCCGTGGAAGGAAGGAAGGAAGGAAGGAAGGAAGGAAGGAAGGAAGGAAGGAAGGGAGGGAGGGAGGGAGGGAGGGAGGGAGGGAGGGAGGGAGGGAGGGAGGAAGGAAGGGAGGAGAGGGGAGAGAGGGGAGAGAGGGGAGAGAGGGGAGAGAGGGGAGAGAGGGGAGAGAGGGGAGAGAGGGGAGAGAGGGGGGAGGGAGAGAGAGAGAAAGAGAAAGAAAGAAAGAGAAAGAAAGAAAAGAACTGGGAATGCATTTGAAAGAAAAGTGTATAATGAATACAAAGACCAAAGAGATTGGCATGTTTGAGTAAGAGCAGGAACCCAGGGAAGAAGAGGGGCCCTGAAGATGATGGAGTTACGTAGGAGTCAGATCACATCATGCCTTTAGGCCAAGGTTTGTTTTGATCCTGAACACAGTAGCAAGTTACTATACATTTTTTATTATTTTGATTTTTGTTTATATTTATGTTTTAACAGATTGTTATGACCTAATTTCCCTTTTTAAAAGATAATTTTAAAACATTTTGGCAACTTTGTTCCTATTCTCACTGCTTTACAAGCTATTCTTTGCATAATTAATAACTTATAATTTTTATTTTTCTTACTGTACTTGTCCAGTTTTATGGCAAAGTAATACTAGCCCTTCAGAATGTATTTGCAAAGAATGGCTTGTAAGGTGGTAAGAGTAGGGTTAAAGATGCCAGTTCAGTTTAAAGATAATGGGTTTGAACTAGCACAATGACAGTGAAGATGGTGAGAAGTGAGCCAATTAAAGACACAATTTAGAGGTAGAACAATCATGATTTATTGATGAATTAAATGTGAGTGGTGGGGAGAAATTAAGGGTAGTAAATAAAGGATAAATCCATGGTTTGGGTCTTGAGAAGAGGAATACTAGAACAATATTATGACACATTGCAATACAGTTATCAAGATGCCAAATTTATTTCCACTAATTATATTGCACAGAAATTTTCCTGACAGTACATAGACGTTAAAGTACAATGTACAGGCTAGGCACGGTGGCTCACGCCTGTAATCCCAGCACTTTGGGAGGCCGAGGTGGGTGGATCACCTGAAGTCAGGAGTTCTAGACCAGCCTGACCAACATGGTCAAACCCCATCTCTTCTAAAAATACAAAAATCAGCTGGGCATGGTGATGAGCGCCTGTAATCCCAGTTACTTGGGAGGCTGAGGCAGGAGAATCACTTGAACCCAGGAGGTGGAGGTTGCAGTGTGCTGAGATCACGCCATTGCACTCCAGCCTGGGTGACAGAGTGAGACTCCATCGCAAACAAACACACAAACAAAAAAAAAAGTACAATGTACAGAGCAATTAATTATGGGTCCAGAGAATTTGGTACACCTCTTATAAAGCTCACTCACTGCACAAGACTTTCTCTCAAACGAAAATTATAAAATTTAAACAAATGATTGTGAGCATTAAATTAGATAACAAGGGCAAAAGTAACCAGCACAATAACAGCACATAAAAATTGGTAAGATCTGGATCTATATATATTCTGATCACCTCAGTGAGTGATGGAAGATTTCCTGGTACCCTTGGATTAATTTTGACCTTTTTCTCTCTTCAGATGTGGAGACTGAGGACCATCGCATTCTGAAGGGTGCTAAGTTGATCTATTATCTCAAGTGAATTACTTCTTCAGAAGCTTAATTTTGTCAATTTTCATACTGAATGTATTTAACTTGAAGTAATTTTTGGATGCTATTTTGCATTTTCTAAAATGTGTCACACTTTAAACTGTCAAAAGAGAAATATAAGGAAGGCATTGAATAATTTAATGTTAGATTGTTTAGGGGTAAACTCCATCTCAATGCTTCCTTATGATTTGGTCAAATCAAATATCTCTAAGCTCAAGTTTTCATAATAGCAGACAATGACAGTTGAAATAGATAATCTTTTAAACTGCATTTACATATTGCCTTCCTTACTAATACTTGTTAATTGGATAATGAGTTTACAGGCATAAAAATTCTTTGTGAATTGTAAAATATTAATGAAATAATTCCCTGCAAATGTTTATTGACCATTTATTAAATCCAAGACCAAGCACAACTGCTCTGTCAGAGCCAATAAAATAGTAGTAGAGAAACAAGCAATAATTGAATAAATGAATCAATAAAAACACAAGACAATGATTAAGCATCTAGAAGGTAAGAAATGGATAACAACGTGGAGTGAGTGGGTAATTTTAGTCAGTGTAGGCCCCACTAAGAAATAATTTCAACAGAGAATTGAAACATGAAAACAATTCAGCCTTACAATCCAACGAAAACTAAAGGAGACTTCCAAAAATAACAGCAAATATAAATGTCTAAGATGAGAATAAGTATGGATTGTCAGAGAAAAAAATAGAAAAGCTAAAGTGGGCAGAGAAGGGAAACTGGGTAGAGAATAGCACAGTAAGACATGAGAGTAGGCAGGGGCCATATCATTTATGACTTCATAGGCTGTGGAACATAATTTGGATTTTTATTATAAGAGAAAATTATTAGAAGATTATAGCAATAAAATAACCAATTGGTATAGGGGAAAGATTAGAGACAAAGGGACCATTTAGAAGACTAGTAATCATGAAGGTAGTAGTCATAGAGAAGATGAAAAGTAATGAAGTTTGGGAAATATAGGGTTCACAAGAATTGCTGATGAACTGGATACATGAAAAATGGAAGTCAACAGTAACTTCTATTTTTCTTTAATGACTGGATCAATGATGGCATCATTTACTGAGATGTTAAAGGCCAGAAGAGTAGCAGAATGACAGGAGGTGTGGGATGGAGCCAAAATTGAGAGGGACACTTGGGATAAATTAGCTTTAGTATGCCTACTGCATATCCACATGGAGTTGGTGAAAAGGTAAGAGTCAGGTACATCATTGTGAAGCTGAGAGGTTAGGACTAGATATCCAAACTGGATAGTCATGCATATAGGATGGTATGAAAAGCCACGGAACTATGTCAGATCACATAAGGAGAAGGTGTGGACATGAAAGGTTGAATTATTTTTGTTATTTAAAGGTTGGGAAAAGGACAATTCAGCAGAAGAGATTAAGAAATAGGATAAAAGGAAGAAAGAATGGTCTTCCAAGAGACAAGTAAAGGAAGTGAAATTTCAAGAAGAAAGAGTAATCAACTATGTAAATCCTGCTGGGAATTTCAAAGTTGAAAACAAAATTGCCCATTGGACTTATCAAGATTGACAATATTGGTGACTTTGACAAAAGCAATTTCAATGGATTAATGAACAAAAGTTTAACTGAAGTGGATAGAAAAGAAAATGGGAGGACAGACAATTAGAGACAGTGTGCTAGAATGTATGTTTGTAGAAGAGCAGAGAAATGGGGTTAAGAGCTAAAAGAACATGTGGGGACTAGGACTCATTTTTAAGAGGAAGACACTCTCATTGTTTTAATTTTGGTGGTGATTTTTAGATGGAGAAATGAAATTGATTATGAGACAAACTAAGCTGTGATTACATGATCAAAATCCTTAAGTTGACCAAAGTATCTAATAACCCACAAGTAGAAAAAAATTGGGTTCCTATGGACACAGAGGAGAGTTTTATTTTGACAGGAAGGAAGAGGATGTACATGGGTACAGATGAAGACGGTATGTGGATCAATGTCTATTCACAAATATCTTCATCTCAACCTCCTTCCCCTGTGAGAGCTGTCTGTATATGGTGGTTAAAAGTGTAGGCGAGGCCAGGTGCCGTGACTCATGCCTGTAATCCCAGCACTTTGGGAGGCTAATGTGGGCAGATCACGAGGTCAGGAGATTTAGACCATCCTGGCCAACATGGTGAAACCTTGTCTCTACTAAAATACAAAAAATTAGCCAGGCGTGGTGGTGCGCCCCTGTAGTCCCAGCTACTGGGGAGGCTGAGGCAGGGGAATCGCTAGAACCTGGGAGGCAGAGATTGCCATGAGCCAAGATCACGCCACTGTACTCCAGACCGGTAACAGAGCAAGATTCCGTCCCCACAACCAAAAAAAAAAAAAGTGTAGGCTATGGAGCCCAACTGACATGGTTCAAATCCCAGCTCAGTGTGACTACGAACAAGCAGCTCATCTGTGTCTCAGTCTCTTCATCTGTAAAATGGGGTAATAATAGTACCAACCTCATAAATACTGTCGAGGTGACTCAAAGTTTTAAGATCCACAGTTGAAAGGAAATGTCAAGTAAATGTTTTTATTATTATGACCTATTATTATTATTATGTCACTATATCCAACTGCTTATTCTACATTGCTACGTGGTTGTCTGAATATCTAGTACCAAGCATCTTTTTGTTTGTTTGTTCGAGATGGAGTCTCGCTCTGTCTCCCAGGCTCCAGTGCAGTGCCGCTCTCTTGGCTCACTACAACCTCTGCCTCCCGGATTCAAGCAATTATCCTGCCTCAGCCTCCTGAGTATCTGGGATTACAGGCACACACCACCACGCCCGGCTAATTTTTGTATTTTTAGTAGAGGGGGGGTTTCACCATATTGGCCAGGTTGGTCTCAAACTCCTGACATGGTGATCTACCCGTCTCAGCCGCCCAAAGTGCTGGGATTACAGGCCTGAGCCACCGCGCCCGACCTAGTACCAAGCATCTTAAGCACAGCACGTCTAAAACCAAATATGCAATAAGTTCCTAAATTTGTGAATGCAAAGCCAGAAAAGGGTGTTCCTAAACCAAAACCCAGCTAATATTTGCCTGAATTTATTTTCTTTTTCTTATCCTTTTTATCTTCTCTGGAATTTATCAACAATAATAAGTGCTATTACTTCTAACAAGCATTTCAAAACTTGAGATACTATTTTTCTAATCTACAACTTAATTCATGGTGAAATAGAAAGTAATATCAATTTAGAAATCATTTGTATTTTTCCCTCCATACCTAATGTCAACCATTGTAATAGCTTCTCAAAAACCTTTTAGTCATACTAAAATTGTGTTGGTGTCTCATGATTTGGCACAGAGTCAATTTATAAGTATAAAAACCTGAAGTATTCTGTACCTAACTTGAAAGTGGATATAAATGCTGAAGTGTGCTTTAATGCAGTCACATGTAATGAAACCTAAAACTTAATTTTAACTTAATAAACTATTTTTTAAATTGAAATGTCTTTTCCTTTCAATTGGGAATATTTTCATTTTAATTATATTTCATTAAGGAGAAGAAAAAACATATTCTGACAGCTAAATGACAACTTTAAATATTTTCTACCAAATATTTCAAGAATGTTTTGATAAAATAAATTAGAATAATCTGAAACTCGCCAATTTTAATTTAGATTTTTATATTTATCAAGTATGTCATATTGTTTTACTAAAAAGAGTAAGTGTTCTTAGGAAATGAAATCTTACCAAATTATAAGATATAATAATCACTATCAGCAATTAATGACCTAGAACCAAAATGGACATATAAAATTTTAAACCTTATAATGAAATACTCCTAGGAACAATATTAGGTACATGTACTTCAAGATTACTGAAGTTATTATTTAATTAGGTGGTTACTGTGGCACATACATTTATATTTCCTCTAAAAAGCTTCCAGAGAAGAAGTTTCACTCTCTTTGATTGTCTTTTAGTAAAAACAAAAAAAGCAAATAGAATCAAGCTGTTTATATACAATAATATACTATACATTAAATTGTGTATTATATAGAATCCTAAAATAAGATTTCACTAATGCTAATTATTGGGTATTATATTGAGTGTTGGAAACAATGTACCTTAAATATATTTAACCAAGAATATTTCATATAAACACTAGAAGACAGCAAAATTGAATTATCTCTAATTGTCATTAATATAAACCCCCTTTTATATAATATACTTTTAAGAACCCAAGTAAAAACAACTGAAAAAGTATTCATAGATCTAAGGATATTAATGACACGTATATTGTCTAATGCTGTTTGTACCACATCTGAAGAAAGACCATGCCCTTCACAAAACAAGATTAGAAAGGAGAAACAAAGAGAATAGGTTTAAACATACAAAACTGCCGAGATTTGGTCATGTTTTTAACTACAAATATATTTTTATATGATTCAGCTTATTATATGACAGCAAGAGCGTGGCAAATACATTAATCAGTTTTTTTATGTGTTTGAGATACGAGGACTTAATTTTCCAGTTGTTAACAAATGGATAGAATCTAAATTTTGTAAGTAACTCAAGCTTTTAAAAAAGTCTGAAGTCACGTATGTATCTAACCTTGAAATTGATCAATTCAATTTTAGGGAATCATGTGGAAGAAAGAAAACTGAATAAATTTTTATCCTAAGATGAAGAAGTTAAACACTCAATTTTGGTTCCATTATTATCTAAGAAACCATAGTTTATAACAGATTACAATTTTTATTTTATTTTAAAGAGCATTTTTTCCACTTTCACCTAACCATTTCCTCAAAAGTTTTCATGTGCTACCTTAGAAACTTCACATTAAGTAATCATCTATTGTGTACCCCACTGGTTTTTTTCTAGGTACATCTCTCCTCTAATCTTGTCTTCATTTTAATTTTTATCAATATGTAATGATTGTACATATTTATGGGGTACTGTGATATTTTGATACATGCATACACGCTATGGTGATCAAGTCAGGGCATTTAGGATATCTGTCACCTCAAATATCATTTCTTTGTGTTGCAAATAGTTCAAATCTTTCTTGTAAATATTTTGAAATCTACAATAAATTGACTATAGTTACCCCACTCTGCTATCAAGCAATAGAACTTAATCCTTCTAGCTATGTTTATACCCATTGACCAACCCCTCTTCACTCCCTCCCCTCCCCCTACACACTCTTGCCAGCCTCTAGTAACTCTCATTCTAATCTACACCTCCACGAGATCAACATTTTTAGCTCCCATATCAGAATGAAAACATGTGTTATTTGTCTTTCTGTGCCTAGCTTATTTAACTTATTGATCTCCAGTTCCATCCATGTTGCTGTAAATGACAAGATTGTATTCTTTGTTATGGCTAACTAGTATTATCTTATGTTTTTTATCCATATCTATTCCGTGTGTTCTTTATCCATTCATGTCTTGATGGATACTTAGGTTGCTTCCATATCTTGGCTATTGTGAATAGTGCCTCAATAAACGTGGGTGCAAGTACCTCTTTGATACACGGATTTCCTTTCCTTTCCTTTGGGTGAATACCAAGTAGAGGGATAGTTGGATCATATGGCAGTTCTATTTTCAGTTTTTTGAAAAACATTTATCTGTTATCCATAATGGCTCTGATAATGTACATTCCCACCAACCATGTGTAAGAGTTCCCTTTTCTCTGCATCCTTGCCAGCATTTGCTATTCTTTTGTCTTTTCTATTACAACCATTCTAAATGAGGTGAGATGATATTTAAAGTAACCAAAACAGCATGGTGTTGGTATAAAAATAGGTACATAGACCAAAAGAACATAATACAGAACCCAGAAATAAATCCACATATTTACAGCCAACTGATTTTCAACAAAGGTGCCAAGGACATACATTGGGGAAAAGACACCCTCTTCAATAAATTATTCTGAAGAAACTGGATATCAACATGCAGAAGAGTGAAACTAAACCCATCTCTTATCATACACAAAAATTAACTCAAAATGGATTAAAGACTTCAATACAAGACCCAAAACTATAAAACCTCTACTAGACAAAAACATATGGAAAATGTGTCAGGACATTAATCTAGACAAATATTTTATGGCTAAGACATCAAAAGCACAGGCAACAAAAACAAAAATAGACAAATGTGACCGCATTAAACCAAAAAGCTTCTGCACAGCAAAGGAAACAACAGAATAAAGAGACAACCTGTAGAATGGGAGAAAATATTAGCAAACTATTCATTCAAGGACTAATATCCAGAATATGCAGGGAACTTCACAGCAAAAATAGAAAATAAAAATATAATACTCCCCTTAAAAAATGAACAAAGGACACGAGTAGACATTCCTCAAAGACATACAAATGGCCAAAGAGTATATGAAAAATTCTCGACATCACTAATCATCAGGTAAATGTAAATCAAAACCACATTGGCTTTTTAATATAAGCTTAATATTATCTGACTACTTAGAAATTTAACTTAGAGGAAATACAATTTTGGGAAAACGTAACTATTTTAAAACTGCTGCTCAGTAAGTCCTCAGTATCAAGGAACTGGTTAAGAATCCACCATCCTGCTGCCTGACCCTGTCTTCTATCATTCCCCAGGATAGAAAGGTCTTTCCGTCTATGGTCTTGGGAAACTGGAAGAAGTTATGCTTCAATGAGACTAGCAATTGTGGTTCAACAAAAATCAGTAAAGGGTCAGCAGGTTCAGTCTGATCTTCTTTAATATTTGCACACCTTAAATATAGAAGTCTCACAGATGCAATATTTAAAGCTAAGCAGAAAGGAGAAGTTGGGAACACATTTAATAATGCTACCTCCACAAATTTCCTGTATGTGCTAACAATCATGACTCCAATAATTTAGGTAGCAAGTCTTACCTGCCTTTTACTTATACACACACATTCAGAAAATCCTTGAAGGAAAATTCACAAGAAACATGCTAATTCACAAAATGTCAAGTTTGCTTTTTGTTCACTAAAATTAAATGAGACAAATCTCAAAGAGGGTAATTATATTACTAGTGTATATGTGAAATTAAATGTTAGTTATCATGTCAAAGGCAAAAAAAAAGTCATCACAATAAATAATGTTTTTCTGTTTTTAAAGTCCTTTTACATGTTATTTCATTTTACCATTACTAACATAAGGTACATATAATCTCACTTTACTATTGATGAAAAGCAGGCTTTAATGGATTAGGTTTGTCCAAGCTCACATAGCAAGCAGCAGAAATAAAACTCAAATACTTATTATCTGATTACATATCTCTCTTTAATATTGTAGACTATTTTAACAAGACTACTAAACACATTATGAAATATACAAAGCGATCCTACTAAATCTTAAACACTTTTTGCATTTTCTGCAAATTATGATGCTATCATTTAGTCCTTGACTTTTGGGGACTTGATCGCAGTCAATTCCTGTTACCATTTGGTGGTTATAATCACAGTCACTGAGGAATACATGACATCCCTGAAGTCACAATATCAAGTGACTCGTAGTTGTATTTCAGCTCTAAAGGAGAGCTAACTTGTGTTGTTGAGAGAGGACTCTGGGTGACAAAATAGAACCAAGCAAACAAACAAACCAATAAATAAATAAAATGAAAATATAGTAAGACAAAACAAAATCAAACAAGACAAAAAAACAAAAAAATTATGAAATCCAGCTTTTGCACAGCTATGCCAATCTCTAGTAAATAATTATTCTTCTGCACTTTTTTGTCCCTCATGCTTTTTTAATGAATGAAATTACTGATTTGGAGAAAAAAAGATAATATCAAATATAATTTCTGTCTTTACATAGTTCTCTTCCACCAGTGAAACTGAATAATTTTTTAGCTTTACAGTTGTTATAAATTTTAGCAGGTACTTTTTAAGAAAAATATATAAAAGTTAAAAATACAAAAATCTTGGTGTTTATTTTTATATTCTACTACACTTGCTTCTTGAATATGATACTTAGAAAACTAAGACCAGCAAACAGTTTTTTGACAATTACTTCACCAACTTTATCATATTTGCCTTCTACCTAATCATGTTTTGAAAAAACCATAATAATTGTTAACTTAGTTAATTTTTCCAAATAATTTTTGTTTTCTAATAGCAATATAGTAGAAGCATTAGGAATTCAATGCACATTTAAAATTCTCTTTGAGAAAACAGATGAAAGTTACAATCAAATAAATTTTGTTCTTATTGATGTGTATGTGTTTAATGGTATGACCAAATTAAAATATTAGTCCATGAATGGAATAAATAATAGAAAGGAATTGGCCAGCTGTAATGTAGATTATATGTAAGGTTAATTAATTTAGTATTCCTAACTTTGTAGACGTTTGTATATAATTTTAAGAATATTAAAACAGAATCTCAGTAAAAAATGCAGTGCTAGAGATACAGAAGTTGATACTCCTAGAGCAATGTACCATTTAGCCTTCATTGGGAAGACAAGAATATTGTTGTACAGTGGACTGGAGGGAACTTGAATTAGTTCACTCAATTAAGTCATGATTAATTTATGTTAGATCCTGCTCTCCCGAGTCTATAAAATCCAAGAGACATTAGTTAACCAGCAGTATTTAGTTTAATAAAAATAAAGTCTTTAAAAATGAATTCTAGGCCAGGCACAGTGGCTCACGCCTGTAATCCCAGCACTTTGGGAGGCTGAGGTGGGCGGATCACGAGGTCAAGAGATCGACACCAGCCTGGCCAAAATGGTGAAACCCCATATTTACTAAAAATACAAAAATTAGCTGGACATGGTGGCACATGCCTGTAGTCCCAGCTACTCAGGAGGCTGAGGCAGAAGACTCGCTTGAACCCAGGAGGTGGAGGTTGCACTGAGCTGAGATCGCGCCACTGCACTCTAGCCTGGGCAGCAGAGTAAGACTCCATCTCAAAAAAAAGAAAGAAAGAAAGAAAGAATTCTAAAGAGAAAATAATTTACTACTGACACAATCAATAGACAGCAAGATTCCTATTCTAATCTGAGTCAAGGGAAGTTAAAATAAATTTAGAAATTAGTAACAACAAGGTTGTTCCCTTCAAATGGATTACCAAATTTCCCAAATAGTTATTAGCATGTGTGATAAATTTTAAGTATGCACAAGAGCAAAGACTTTGCAGCAAGAACTGCCACTAGTGATAAGTTCATGTTCTCTCTTGGTCTAAATAGAAACATTCAGTTGCTAATACCTTCAGTCAAAAATGATTCTGCAGAGGCTGTGAGTAGATTTTGATTACTCTAATTATCTACTTGAACATAATACATGAGTCTAACGGACCTTTGTGTATTTAGGGTATATTGAGAGAACGTGTGGTTGTAGGCATAGCTGGGTTCCTAAACCACTGAGAAAATAATAGCGGCTTACTCAGTCTCTTCAAGGAAAGAACAAAAATGAATCTTAAGGAAGATTCTTTAGCTCCATTCACGGAGTGGCTGAGATACTCTAAATATTATGCAAAGTGTTTGACTGAAGGCAAGCATAGCACTTATAATAGATCTTTATCTACAAGAAACCAATGATGGAAGTATGCACCTTCAGGAATATCTTGTTTGATGAAGAAAAATTATGTAGCTGATTTGAGTCACATAGTTTTTCAGAAGCATTTCAATAAATCCTACCTGTGTAATCTGAGTTCTATAAAAGTTATAAATAATGTCATCATATGGGGTTGACTTTGATAGGGCAACGACTGCATATGTTTTTGTTTTTTATTTTTTAAATTAGAGATGGGATCTCGCTATGTTGCCAAGGATGGTCTGGAAATCCTGGGCTCAAGTGATCATCCTACGTCTACCTCCCAAAGTTCAGGGATCACAGATGTAAGCCACAGCTCCTGGCTATATTTGTTATGTAAAAAACAGTAGTTAAACAAATAATTCTTCCCAAATATACTCTTATATTCACCTGAATTTAAACTCCTAACCACTTTTTGTCATTACTTTAAAAATATTTCAGCTTAATACTGTTACATATACTTAAAACCATAGCATTTCATATAAAGTGTCTGAGATCATAACATTCCATTTTCTTTTTCTTCATTTACACTTTCAATTTTTAAAGATATAAAGGACAGGGGGCCATACATGAGACTTTTTTCCAAACTGAGTATGTTTTAGTTGTTCCTAAGAATTCTGGCTAATGGCATCAATGTCAGATATGAAGTCACTGTTCAAAAAAAATGACAATGTGAAAGACACACTCTCCATGATAGTAAATGCCTAAGTGCTCACATTATCCCTCATGAACTGCATGCTTCAAGTAGCGATCAAGCACAGCCATCCATCCTTCTTACAGCCAATGTGGCGGAAAGTAAGAGGAGTCCCATCTTTGTGACATGCCATGTTTCATTGCCAATATGAAAGATTTTTTTTTTTTGCCAGAGTCATTCAGTAATGATATACTAGCTCAAAGGTGTTATTTTCAGCAGTAACTGTCATAGTTTCTGTTGGTCTAGAAAATCAACAATGGCTTGCTCGCATTGAATGAAGCTTAAAGTGCACAATGAAGGAAAGGTATTTTTGACAACAATGGCACTTGTTGTGTTAGGGTCTTTAAAACAAAACCAACGGAGAAGGGTATGAAAAGTGATATGTTTTCTGCTGTGGATATGAAGATGCCCTTGTATAATGATAGACTGATGTCTCAAAAAAGGAAAATAAAACAGTGAACTGCTTTCTAAGTCTCACAAAGGATAAATCACTAAAAATAACGTTTAAGAGTTGATTAGGAAAAAAAAACAGAAATATGTATATATCATTACAAAAGTCAAGCCCTTTTGGAAGTTGTGGAAAATGGTGAAAACAGTAATTATTCCATGCGCCTAATTTTTAAAAAATTATTTATTATTTTCTTATAAAGGAATACCTGACCACTGTGTTTTGGAAAATACAGATGAACAAAAAGAGAATCATTTAATAATCCATTGTCCCACTACTTTTTCCCCATGGTAGTCCATTTTGTACAAAGCAATTAATGTGACCTTTTAAAATTGTTAATCTGTTCACCACCCTCTAATGGCTCTTTGGCATACCTAAAATGAAGTCTAAATGACTCTCCATGCCTACATAGCCTAAACAACCTGGTCCCAGGCTCACTCTTTCTCACTAATTTCCCACCACTCTTCCCCTAGCTCATTCCACTCCAGCCCAGAACCCAGCAGCAATTTCTCCAGCATGCCAAGTACATTCCCACCACAGGACATTCCTGGCTGTTCCCTTGACTTGGATTGTTATTTACCCAAATACTTCCACTTGTTCAGGTCTCTGCTCAAACATCGCCTCCTCAGCCAGGTCCTTCCTGATAACTTCCTCTAAAAAAACACCTTTACCACCACCCTTTCTCCTTTTTACCCTGCCATTTCTTCAAATCTAACACGTATCACTACTGAACTTTATATTGTATATTCATGTGTTTATCTCCATGTTGTTTATATCCACTAGAATGTAAGCACCCTGAAGATGAGAACTTGGCCAGCATTCCCACTGCTGACAAAGTTCATGACCTAAAGTGTGTTCTCAATAAATATTTGCTGAATAAATGAATACCCAAGGTTAACATTTTGGTTACAAAAGTAAAAATAAATAATATTTTGGGGTTCTTATTTAGAGCCAGTCATTCTTTTAAATGCTTTATATGCATAAACTTACTTAATCCTCCCAAACATCTGATGAAAAAGGTGTTATTTTTTCCTATTGTATGAATGAGGAAATTGAGGCACAGGGATATTAAATAACTTGCCCCAGATACAGTTAGAAAATGATGGAACTAGAATATTAATCTAAGCAGTCTGGCCTCAAGGCCAAAACTCTCAACCACTAGCTCATGCTCTCCTTTCTCTCTTTCTTGCTCAGCCAGACACATTCTCACATGCACAATTATGCACACACAGTCTTGCCTTATGTAGTGTTTTGGGCATACTTTTACATATATTTAGATATCCTCTGACAACATCGTTTTAATACCTTATCACCTTCTACTTTGAGTTTGTGAGAGGGATTTTAAAACCAATAGCATATGGTGGGCATTAATAGATGACTTGCTTTAAATATAATTAACACATTTCCTATACGTCAAATTATCAGATAAAAAAGAGACATGTTCTCAAGGGGTTTTAATTTATATTACCAACTTGTTCCCAAGAAAAGTTAACTTAATAATCATTTTCTCATATCCTCAAAACCTGGGTATTTTTTAAATTTTAGTCATTTTGATAAAGCTTTTATTTGATTTTTCATTATTATTTAAGGTTTGTCTGATTTCTAGTGTGGTGGAACATTTGTTATAAATTTATTTCTCCATTTCTTTGATTCTTCATTTTTATTGAGCAAAATTGCTGTAGTTCCTAACTGGTTTTATATATTATTAAAGAAGTGCCCTAATGCATAATATATTCAAGTTATATCCAAGTCCTTGGTTTTATCTACATGCTTTTATTCTAGGCCTGAAACCAGATTTTCATGAACTGAGTTTTGACAATGTTTATATATTTGTTACTAAACAAGTCATTGGGTACACCTGGTATTTCCTCTAAAAGTGAAGAATTTACCAGAAGATAACAGGTAAAAACAGTCTGACATTTTGGTCTATATTCCACCTACCTATTGACTTGGCCTCCTATATATCTGGGACTAATAAAGAGAAACAAAGATATAGGTAAAGGCATGTACGTAAAAGAGTAAAGGTGTTAAAGTCATTTTATGATTTTACGTTTTATCTTTATCTACCTATCTGGCTACTGAATAGTTTATTGTGAAACTATGCTAGGTGAAAAAAGAAGAGGTATTTATCACTTCACACCGGGATGGTGAATTCAGTTGCACTTTATCAGCTAGATAGGTAATATTTTTGATAGTTGATTTTGTGCTGGGTAGTATGCAGAGTTTTATACACACACACACATTTTATATATGTAAATATATGTCAAACACATTGACGATAGATACATAGATCAATCAATCAATCAGCCAATCACAAAGCTATTCTTTCTCATTGTGATGATTAATTTTAAGTGTCAATTTCATTGGATTGAAGGATGCAAAGTATTATTTCTGGGTGTGTCTGTGAGGATATTGCCAGTGGATATTAACGTTTGAGCCAGTGGACTGGGAGAGGAAGATCCACCCTCAGTGTGGCTGGGCACTATCCAGTTGGCTGCCAGAGCAACTAGAAAAGCAGGCAGCAGAAGGTGGAAGAAGATGGCTTGCTGAGTCTTCCGGGTTTCTTCTTTCTCCTATGCTGGATGCTTCCTGCCCTTGAACATCAGCCTCCAGGTTCTTCCACCTTTGGACTCTTGGACTTTCACCAGTGGTTTGCCATGGGCTCTCGAGCCTTCGGCCACAGACTAAAAGCTGCACCATTCTTCCCTGCTTTTAAGGCTTTTGGACTTAGACTGAGCCACTACTGGCTTCCTTGTTCCTCATTTTGCAGATGGCCTATCAGGGCACTTCACCTTGTGATCGTGTAAACCAATACTTCTTAATAAACTCTCTTTCATATAAATATATATCCTATTAATTCTGTCCCTATGGAGAACTCTAATACAGTCATCTATAATTCCTCTCACCTCTGATAGGCATTTTTATAAAATGCACAGACATTTTAGTGAATTTTACCATTGCACAATAGTAAATAAGAGAAATAACTAGAGTAACAGAAATTCAGTTAAAACATTCAAAACACTGAACCTTGTTTTTGTTTTTTTTTTGAGACAGGATCTTACTGTCACCCAATCTGGAGTATAGCAGTGGCTCACTGCATCCTCAAACTCCTGGGCTCAAGCAATCCTCCTGCCTCCACCTCCCTAGTAGCTGAGACTACAGGCTTGCACCACCATTTCTAGTTAACTTTTTAAAATTATTTTTAGTAGAGACGAGGTCTGGCTATGTTGCCCAGGCTGGTCTCAAACTTCTGGCTAAAGGGATTCTCCCATCTCAGCCTCCCAAAATGCTGGAATTACAGAAGGGAGCCACTGCTCCCAACCTGAAGAACTCTTTATATCCATTGTGATGTAAAGAAGCTCACGAGACATGAATCAATGCAACGCTGACTGCCATGGGTTACTAAAGCAATCTGGAGAAAGTTACAGAATCAAATAACAAACGAAGAGGATGCCTAGACCAGTACCAAGTACCAAAGCAGAATCTTCCAAGAGCCTCTCTTGAAAAAAAGGGTATCCCTAGTTTCCTAGAGAAAAGGGATAGGGCTAAACTGGAGCCATAACGACAGAAAATATACAATTACACTGCACTGTGTGGAAGTATTTTTAAAACAACTTTTTGGTAATT
Source organism: Gorilla gorilla gorilla (assembly GCF_029281585.2). Lineage (NCBI taxonomy): Eukaryota > Metazoa > Chordata > Mammalia > Primates > Hominidae > Gorilla > Gorilla gorilla. The sequence continues at coordinate 65,784,328 of NC_073239.2, forward strand.
TATGGGTGATTTAGTCCAAAGAGTAACTTAACTCTTCCTAATAAATAATGATATTTACTAAGTCCTGCATTAAAAGAACTCCTTTAGGTGCTTAAACTACTAAGCCCAATCAGCATTAGAATAAGGCACCTTGGTTCAAGGTTGGCTAGCCAGCTGGCTTCTAGTCCTTTTAGAATGCCACTGTCACTGTAGCCTAAGCCACCATCATATCTGACCTAGAACATTGCAAAGGCCTCCTAATGGGCTTCCCTGAGTCCATGCTTGGTGTCCCTACACTTTATTTTTCACACAATAGCCAAAGTTTAAGTAGGGTTTCTTCCTATTGAATAGTATTGATGCTACTATTTAAATTACTGCCTTTGCAGTAAATGATTCAGGCAACTTCAGAGGAAAGAATTCATTATTTTCATGGCAAACTGGAGACACAAACACTAGCCTTCTCCATACCTTTCCATCAAACTGAAAACACAGGACACAGAGTCCAGTGACATAAAATGTACCTTCTGTTCCGACCAGCAAACCATCTCTTCCTATGTATCTCAGGATAGCTACCTGAAATCCACCTGAAATCATTTGATTTCAGGTTATAATTATTTAAACTTGGTTTTCACTGACCACTCCTAGATCCATTGATGAGTTCTACTTTCCTTCCCAAATTCAGAATAGTTCTGCCCATGATTCTCTACTCTTCTTTTCTGAAAATACACTGTAGTTGAACTCAGCAGTTCCGTGGCTTTATATAGTCTCTGCACACTGATGAACCAAAGTTTACAACTAGCCTTGACTTTTTCCTTGAACAAAAGTTTTATACATGCAAGCATGCTGAACATCTCCCTTTATATGTCAAATGGACAAACTTAAGTCCAAAATACAGCTCTTGAATCACCCCCTTGGCCTCTGAAGTTTCCTCATTTCAGAAACTGTAGAACAACATACATTCATTCTATTGTTCTACAAAACTTTGAAGTCATTATTAACCCTTTTTCCTCATCTATGCACCCAACACCTCATCTGCCAGCAAATTCTATGATCTCTGCAATTAAAATACATCCAAATATAACTCAAAACCCAATCACCTCACCAATGCCACCACACTGTTCCAATGACCAGCTTCTCTTAGTTACAGCAACACTCTCCTACCTGGTTTAGCTGTTCTGTCACTCCACAGACATCTATTTTTTTACACTGCACCTAGAGTTGTGTGTTTAAAATGAAATCTGATTATTGTATTCTCCAACTCAAAGTCATACCAGCTGTATTTAGAATCAAATCTATTTTTCTTTTTTTTTTTTTTTTTTTGAGACAGAGTCTCGCTCTGTCACCCACGCTGGAGTGCAGTGGTGCGATCTCCGCTCACTGCAAGCTCCACCTCCCAGGTTCACGCCATTCTCCTGCCTCAGCCTCCAGAGTAGCTGGGACTACAGGCACCCGCCACCACGCCCGGCTAATTTTTTGTATTTTTTTAGTAGAGATGGGGTTTCACCTTGTTAGCCAGTATGGTCTCGATATCTTGTGATCCACCCGCCTCGGCCTCCCAAAGTGCTGGGATTACAGGCGTGAGCCACTGCGCCCGGCCTCTATTTTTCTATGGCTTATAGGGCTCTTCATGTCCTGACACCATGCTCTGGTCCCTGACCTTAATCTTGCCACTCTTCCAATTTCTCTCTCCAATCTTTACTGTCTTTCTTGTGTTTTTTTCTAACATGCCAGGCACATTCTCAACTTACAGCCTTTGCCCTTTGGTCATTGTGACTCAGAGGCTCTTCTCCGACCCCCACTGTGTTCCCACCCGCACAAAAATTTTCACATGACCTCTAAGTGTATGCAGACCCCGCTCATAGAGGCTTGTTGACATTATCTAAAAGAGCACACATCCCCTAGTCTAGATCTTCTTATGCTGTTTCATTCATTTTCATGGTATACTATATATGTATTTGTTCATTTGCATATCGTCTGTCTTCCTCACCAAAATGAAAACTCCATGGGGTCAGGGATATTGCTGCTTTAGTCCACCACTATATCCCAGTGTCTAGAATGGTACCCATTTTAGATGCATGACCATATTAGAGGACATTAATTATCATCTAACATAATCTTGCCTTGATTTATAATTGCCATTGGAGCAGTAAAACATATAGCAATACTAATGCAAAAATTACCAAAGTGATTTTTTTTTTTTATGAGATGGAGTCTCATTCTGTTGCCAAGGCTGGAGTGTGGTGGCTCGATCTCAGCTCACTACAATCTCTGCCTCCTGGAATCAAGCTATTCTCCCGCCTTGGCCACCTGAGTAACTGGGATTACAGGCATATGCCACCATGCCCAGCTAATTTTTTGTATTTTTACTAGAGATGGGGTTTCACCATGTTAGCCAGACTAGTCTTGAACTCCTGACCTCAAGTAATCCACTGCCTCAGCCACCCGAGGTGCTGGGATTACAGATGTGAGCCACTGTGCCTGGCCCAAAGTAACTCTCTAAAAATAAATTAATAGATATAAAAACAGCTCTTACACACAAAAGGAGGGTCACTGAGCCAAAATTTTAAACTGGCAACCCAATTCATTAATCCACCACTACTATTCTACCAAAACTATTTTGTCCAAATAAAAATTGTTTCTTTTGTAGATTACTGTATGTTTATTGTATCTGCAATATGGGTACAGACCACTTATTCCCAATATGCGATTGCTTACATTATATTTTAAATTCGATTTCTCTATATTTTGTTCCCCTGCCCCATTTCCATACAGCGCTCTTAATTGATTAATGGCAAATGTACTTCTTGGGCATATGCTTGGGATTCTCTAGAGTCTCCTTATACTAGCTTACGGTACAGATTTGATTGTCAGAACTTCCTCTCCCTTGAGCCTCCTCTCTCTTTAACAAAGGAAAAATTTTTAATAATAAAACATAAAAAAGATTTCCTTAAGAAACTCTTGATTGTTTAAAAAAATGTCCAAAACTCCATTTAATCTCTCAATATTTATTAATAAATTGTTTTTTTAAATTTCTTTTGAGATACAGTCTCGTTCTGTCACCCAGGCTGGAGTGCACTGGAGCAATCCTAGCTCCCTGCAGCCTCAAACTCCTGGGCTTAGGTGATCCTCCTGCTTCCGCCTCTCAAATAGCTAGGAGCACAGGCAAGTGCCACCACACCCAAAACATTCTTTTAAATTATCCTTTTATTAAAAGGTAAGAAGAGTGAAGGGAATATTTAAGAATGTTCAAGAATTTTTAATTGCTTAACTAAAATGGCTTAAATTTATTTAACATTTCAGAATTTTTTCCTCCAGACTTGTATGTACTCATTGTCTTTTTTCTACCCATTGAGGGGAGTCAACAGTTTCAAAGATCACAATGTTTGCAATTGATCACATGTATTTTCCAGGATTATTTATTCTAGTTTTAAGTTGCCTAAATGTTCCATATAAATAAACCTGTTTTATTTATATATCAGTTTTCAAAACCATACTATTTTTAATTTAAATTAAATATGTTCTAAGAATTATTTACTTGGGACTGTATCTTTAAAATTTACCTGCATTTGCTTTTTCAGTAAATTTCTGGAATACTTTATATATGGCTAAAGACCAAAGATGTGGTGACCATTCTTTTTTCCCCAAGCTGGAACCTCTATCATAATACAGAGCCAATCTAAATGAGATTTAAAAGTTTATGCCCAAGGGAAGTGCTTGCTATTAACTAGCAATGTATACAATTAAACTTAAAGCATGGTCACAGTGTTTTAATCAGGAAAGCTAATAGTCATTTCTGTCCTGTGGGGTAATAAATGAAAGCAAAAGCAATTGAACAAGCTTTCTGATGTGCTAAGTGATATATGGGCTCTCTTGAGTCACCAAATTGGAAGGACCACATGCTTAGTTAATCAACACTGCACAGTCATATTGGGGGAGAGGTGATAAATTTAACAGATGTTACACTAGCAGGGGTCGGGGTAAAATGGACTTGATCCACCACCTCAGTAATTAAAGTGATGTCTTTAAATGCCTATTATCAAATGCCTGACTATAAAAGAGAATGAATTTTTTACTCTCAGTCATTCACTGTAAGTGAATTTAGTAATACTATCCACCACAATGGTCTAAGCTGGCCACTGACTAATACGTATTGACTAATATGTTGACAGGGTAGAAAATCAGATCCCAGGAGACCAGTTAACGTACTTCTTTCTAGAATTTTCAGGGCAGATTAGAACAAAATCACATCCATAGGAAACCATTAAGACTACACTCAGGTGATAAGTTACTGTTCCTACAGGCTTTTCTCCTTCAAGGATGACTCTACTCTCTGACTAGAAACATTGTTTCTCTTGCACACAATGTAAGAGCAAATGGACAAAAGGAATTTGTAGCCAAAATGTAGTGATTTTTCCATTTCAAGCACGTATACCACAGCTTGTATTTGTAAATGCATTAGAATGAGCAAGTCATACTTCCGCAATTAAAAATTTGATGCCAGGGCTGGGCGCGGTGGCTCAGGCCTGTAATCCCAGCACTTTGGGAGGCTGAGGCAGGTGGATCACAAGGCCAAGAGACCATCCTGGCCAACATGGTGAAACCCCATCTCTACTAAAAATACACACACACACACACAAATAGCCAGGTGTGGTGGTGGAGCCTGTAGTCTCAGCTACTCGGGAGGCTGAGGCAGGAGAATCACTTGAACCCAGGAAGTGGAGGTTGTAGTGAGCAGAGATTGTGCCACTGCACTCCACTCCAGCCTGGCAACAGAGTGAGACTCCATCTCAAAAAAAAAAAATATTGATGCCTGTTTTTGAATAAAACCTTTTCTGTTCTGAAATTCCAGTCACTGTTTAAACTTTTACAACATGAAAGATGAATTAAATAGCATATATGGATTCTTCCTATCAATAGAGAGAACAGAGTTTTTACTTATAAGTCTTCACAGTCCACAAAATTTCAACTTTTTTTTCACCATTTCCATCATCTCTACCCACTACCTTCAGACCTACAGTTGTACTGTTGCTTTTTGTTTGGTTTTGGTTTAGCCAGAAAAGAATGATGTCTTGGATCATGGCCATTTTCCTTTCTTTCGTAACTTCAGGAATAGAGAAGAAAGCGCTCTGTCTCTTCCCTGCTTTATGTATCCTCAGCATTGGGTGGAAATACCCTAAAAAGTAAACCTAAGGAGAGAAATAAAGGAGATATTTTTAAACATTCTCCTTACTCATCCCGTCTGATGTCCTGAAAACTCTGCCAAATTCTAAAGCTTCCCTTAACGGCAACTTAGACTGAACTTTAAGACCAAGAGCCACTGGAATTGAAATTCAGGTCTACACTTTACTGATGACAATGTTCACCAATTAAATTATTCCTGCAGCATATTAGTTTGAAGAGGTTATTTTAAGTATCTCATCTATTTGCCTCACCTGGCTTCCTTTCTGTTCTGGGTTAAATAATGGTATCCTCTTCAAAATTCATATGTTGAAACTTAACACCAATGTGATAGTGTTAAGAGGTGGAGTCTTTAAGACGTGATTAATTCATGAGGGTAGACCCCTCATGGATGGGATTAAGGCCCTTATAAAAGGGCTTGAGTGAGTAGATTGGCTCTGTTGCCCTTATGCCATGTGAGGACACAGAGAATCCTCCAGAAGATGCAGCCACAAGGTACCATCTTGGAAGCAGAAATCAGGCCCATACCAGACACCAAACGTGCCAATGCTTTCATCTTGGATTTCTCAATCTCCAGAACTGTGAGAAATATGTTGCTATTGCTTATAAATTTCCCAGTCTGTGATATTTTGTTACAGCAGCCTAACTGGACTAAGACACTCTCTCACATGACTGGCTAAGCCCAAACTCTCCGAGCCTCAGTTCCTCAACCATAAAATGAAAATGAAGATAATACCCACTTTATCTCCTTGCACATTATTAATGAAATAATTCTCATTAGAATAAAAATGAATAATTTATAACAAAATAATTAATGTTCCATGTAAAAAGTATGTGTGAGTATAATGTATTAAAAACCTGCTTGTCCTCCATACTCTCTCTCAAAATTCCCACTCCTTTGAGGTAGCTTCTGTTAGCTGACCTCTATTCTTCTAAACATGTCTCTGATCTAGAAAGAAGCAAGCAAGCCATGGTTGATTCATAACTGAAATATAAGCAATGGAAAGAATGTAGCATATGAAATCATAGAGTAATTACCCAAGATGGCAAAAATAGAAAAAAAAATACATATATATAAAGTAAGATCACAGCTAGGGTCGGCCGCTCATGCTTGTAATTCCAGCACTTTGGGAAGCCAAGGCAGGCAGATCACCTAGGTTAGGAGTTCGAGACAAGCCTGGCCAACATGGTGAAACCCCGTCTCTAGTAAAAACACAAAAATTATCCAGGTGTGGTGGTGTGTGCCTGTAATCTCAGCTACTCAGGAGGCAGAGACAGGAGAATCGCTTGAAACCATGAGGCAGAGGTTGCAGTGAGCCAAGATTTCCACTGCACTCCAGCCTGGGCAACAGAGCAAAACTACATCTAAAAAAAAAAAAAAAAAAAAAAAAAATCACAAATCCACTGTTCTACATCTTTTTGTTATTGTTTTACTGAGTTTTACTCTTTATAGGATACAATAGTCCTATTTCAATATCTTAGTATCTGAAATAGCTACCTGATACTTCACTGTATGAATGTATCAAATTATATTTAACTACTCTTGATGGACAATAGAGTAGTTTCAAAGTTGGATAGATATTACAAAAGGCCTTTCATTAAAATTTTCATCTGTACTTTTACTCAAGACCACCATTAGAGCTGGGCAACCAGGGCCCCTGTCCTAACGCCTGCTTCAGAGGGCTCCTTCTCTGGTCCTGCTCCAGCTATGATCCTGACCCTGCCAAGAATGGGAAAAAAACTCCAGGGCTAATATATCAGTCCATTCTCATGCTGCTAATAAAGACATGCCCGAGACTGGTAATTCCATGTGGCTGGGGAGGCCTCATAGTGCAAGGGAACTGCCCCTTTATAAAACCATCAGATCTTGTAAGACCTATTCACTACCATAAGAACAGCCTGGGAAAGACCCACCCCCATGATTCAATTACCTCCCACTGGGTCCCTCCTAAGACACATGGGAATTATGGGAGCTACAATTCGAGATGAGATTTGGCTGGGGACATAGTCAAACCATATCAACTAAAGAGACGCCTAGCTAGCCAGAAGCTGTATACTCTATTTTAGATCATTATCTAAGTACCTGGAACTTTTACACTGTTGGTGGGACTGTAAACTAGTTCAACCACTGTGGAAGTCAGTGTGGCGATTCCTCAGGGATCTAGAACTAGAAATACCATTTGACCCAGCCATCCCATTACTGGGTATATATCCATAGGACTATAAATCATGCTGCTATAAAGACACATGCACACGTATGTTTATTGCGGCACTATTCACAATAGCAAAGACTTGGAACCAACCCAAATGTCCAACAATGATAGACTGGATTAAGAAAATGTGGCACATATACACCATGGAATACTATGCAGCCATAAAAAATGATGAGTTCATGTCCTTTGTAGGGACATGGATGAAATTGGAAATCATCATTCTCAGTAAACTATCGCAAGAACAAAAAACCAAACACCGCATATTCTCACTCATAGGTGAGAATTGAACAATGAGAACACATGGACACAGGAAGGGGAATATCACACTCTGGGGACTGTTGTGGGGTGGGGGGAGGGGGAGGGATAGCATTGGGAGATATACCTAATGCTAGGTGACGAGTTAGTGGGTGCAGCGCACCAGCATGGCACGTGTATACATATGTAACTAACCTGCACATTGTGCACATGTACCCTAAAATTTAAAGTATAATAATAATAATAATGAAAATGTTATATAAATGCAATCATATAGTATGTGACCTCTTGAAATTGCCTTTTTGCATTTAGCAAAATACCCTTGAGATCTGTCCAAGTTGTTGCATGTAGCAGCAGTTTACTCCCTCTTATGTCTAAGTAGTAGTCCATGGTATGTGTGCACAGTTGTTTCAAACTATTACTTCTTCAAGGGCATTTTTGTGGTTTCTAGTTTTTTACTATTTCAACCTAATCTGCTATGAAAAATAATGTACAAGATTTTGTGTGGACTACAGAGGTAGCAAGAGAGAATGCTGTGATAGAATGTTCTATATCTTGATACCCCCATGTATGTCTACATGACGATTATAATTTCTACAAATGATACCATGTGATAAAATTGCATTGAACTATTCATGTAAATTGCACCAATGTCAATATCCTGGTTCTGCTAACTGCAGTTATGTAAGATGCAATTACTTGCATAAACTATGTGAAGTATACATGGAACTACTCTGTGCTATCTTCGCAACTTCCAGTGTATCCATAATTTAAAAATAAAATTCTAAAAATTGGTATTTCCTTTATTAATTTATAATTACTATTTTCAAAAGAAAGTACTTCTGTTATAACTTTCAGGTTTTGTCTTTTTATTTCTACAAGTGATAACTTATCCTCTTCTGAATATTTGTTTTATGTAGTTTAATAAACCACAGAAAACAGGCCAAAAGGAAAATATCCAACATTGTAATCAAACTCATTAAATTTTCCAAATGAGGCTTCTGGTTTTTATGTCACATTGACAAAGATTGCTTTATCCAAAGATGACAATTTGTTTAAAAATCTGCTAAAATCTACTTCCTAATATTTTATTTTTACATTTATTTTCATTAATAAATTTGGTCTTTAATTTTTAATTTTTATCTATAATCGTAAGGTGTTGGTGTCAAATTTTTCTCTGATGTCAAAACTTTTAGCCTTTTCTATATTCTAGAACACTGAAATAATAGTATAATATTCTGTCCTTTGAAACTTTTAAAGAAATCCCCTGAGAAACAACTTAAGCTGGGAGTTTTAGGTTTTTGTTTGTTTGCTTGTCGGTTTTTTCAGTGTAACTCTTTGATCACCCTCTCACTTTCTTCCACATTCAGGCTCTTTCTCTTCCAGAGTTAACTTTGCCTGGGAAGCAGTCAATTTCATCAAGGTTTTCAAACTAATCCACTAGTTTTAAGACATTGCAAAAAAAAAAGAATGTGGTCTGTAATATTTTAAAGTTTTTTTTTTTACTTCATAGATGCTTTTAAAATATCTAAATATATGGTCAAGTTTTATTAATATTCTATCATTACCTGAAATTAAACAAATTATCTGATTTTAAACTATATACGCATACATGTACACCATATCCACATAAATCAATATATGAGATACACGTCAACAATTGTACAAATCAGATTCTCTATCTCCTTACAGTTGTATATTTATGTTTCTATATCTTCATTAAAAGTAAATTAACTGATAAAGTCTACAAGAAATGAATTAAAATTTCCTTACTACAGTTGTGTGTTTTTGTAAATTTCTTCCCTATCCTGAAGTGTTTTGATGTATTTTGATACTGTATTTTAATGACAAAAAAATTACTTCATCTTCAGTGTAAAATTTAATCCCTATCATTATAAAGCAACATTTACCCTTACTTAATATTTATATGAATTCAACATGAACAGATGGTTCTTAATACTATAGCTTCCCTATTTCCTAGTGTCAAGCTTTCCATTATAAGATAGATGGCAAAATTGGCTCCAGTACTTGTTAACTTCTCCTGTAAGAGATGAGTCTGTCCTTATTCCTTGGGACATGCTTTGACTAGTGGAATGTTTCAGAGCGGATTTCTGCTCTAGTTGTATCTTTTGCTTTTGGAATCCTATCATCTTTACCTGCGAAGAAGTCTGGACTATTCTCAGGGATGAGAAACATGTGACCCCCACTGTTGTCCTAAGTGACAGCCTGCCAATCATCAGATGTGTGAGTGAGGCCATCCTAGCTCATCCAATGGCTGGGGGACATGCAGCTGAATGCAAGATGCGTGAGGGCCAAGAGAGATCAGTCAAGTTATCTAGAACAGAACAACTGAGCCCACACACAGAATCATGAACTAAACAAAGGGTTATTGTTTTAGATCACCAAATTTCAGGTAGATTTGTTTCATAGCAAAAGCTAATTGATATAGTTTGGTTGATTGGTTGACAGAATTCATAGCTAAGATTTTTCATTCTGTGGTCTCTAACAGGTAGCATATCCTCTAAGTTCTTTATTGTTCAAAAATGATTGCCTTTTGCCCTTATTCATGGACAAAAATTTAGCTAGTTATTAAATTTTGAATCACAATTTTTAATCTCAGAAATCTACAGACAAGATCTACTGTCTCTTGACATTGCACATTACTATGGAGAATCTGAGTTTAGCCTGATTTTTCCCTCCTAAAGGTAACTGCTTTTTCTGATGGATGACCATAATATTTTTTATTTAATATTGAATATTAATATCTATACAATACTGCCCCTCAGGGTTGTTCATGCTACTTTTCCTGGAACATAGTATTCATCTTAGATTTGTAAATTCAGTTCTTTTATATAGAGAAAATTTTATTGCTTTTCTGTATTTAATCCAGTCTCTAATTCAGAGATAAAATCATACAAATTTTATATCCCCATTCTCTGGTCGTTATAGCTATTTGCTTTCCTTATCTTGTCTATGTAATTTCCTCATGCATATTCTTGGCTCGACATTGTCTAGCAGTGAGGGTACAGAACTGAAAGAATTTTAGAGATACATAATTTTTTACCACCTGGACTCCTAACAAAGATGTAGCATGGGCATAATGTCTGTGCCTCGGTTTTCTCGTCTGTAAAATGTGGATAATAGTAACACCTAAAATGCAAGTCTTCCAATATTTCAATGAGCCTGTAAGAGTAAGGCATTCAGCAGAGTTCCTGTAAGTAGTAAGTAAACATTAGCATTTATTAGCATTATAAATTATCACTGGCTCATTTTTCATCACATATACTCTTTTGCTTCTAATATGGTTTCATTTTTATAATGGCTTTATTATCTTCAATTTCTTTCCTTAGCGCTCCAATCCTACTTTTCAATTTCTTCTGTTTTTCTGTTCTCTTTAAACTCTTCTTCAGCTTCTCTAGTATGTGTCCTTTCACTTTTTCCCCCCATTAGAGTACATGTTCTCTTTTATTTCAACATACTTTTTAGAGTCAATTTCTATTTTTCTAATGTAAACTAGGTAGTCTCATGGGCACACTGTAAGCCATTCCAACTGTGGTGATCTGTTCAATCTGAAAAGAGAAATTCCACAAAAACAAGGTAAGGTCGTCTTTGAAGTGATTTAGCATTTATTTATTTCTTGAAAACTGCAAATCTAGTTTCTGCTTCCATTCTGTCATCTATCCTACCTTATCTCTATCAATTCTTTCTGTTAGAACTTACAGTTGCCTAAAGTAATAATCTCATTTTACAGCAGGTACTGCTATGTGCTTCACATCACTCCACTTATTATTTTAGCTGTAGTGCTAGTGGAGAGTTCTATTTGAGCTCAGTCTCACATCACACCATCGGTATCCAGTCTGAAGTTTAAGCTGTGTATCACTCTGCTTTCAGTGTCACTGATTTCTTAGGAGCCTGTTCATCTGCCCACAAGTGCTGCTTGGCAGTATGGGCGTGGTCGGGACCCCTGAGGGAATCTTCAGCCAATAGAGAGAGAACACTGGAGATAAATGCTTTGTCTCCTATCCTTCAACTGACCAATTCTGAGAAGCATTCTGTGTACTTCAGAGGTTCCAGTGGAATCACATGCTTATTACTTACTGTAGCAACTTTGATAACACACCTGCACATAGGCTTTCTCTGCATCCTTGTCTTATCTTTTCTGATCTCTAGCTCCTGCTTCTTGAGTCACTTTCTAAATAATCTCTCTGTGCCAAAATCCTTGTCTCAGGTTCTGCTTTGAAGAAACGCAAACTAAAACATACATACAAATATCTATACAATCTCTCTTTAAGCCCTTTCCCCCACACTGCTCTACAATATGGAACTTAACCTCAAGTGATAACCCCAAATTTTCTGGTAGACTGTTTTGTCACAAGCCTTTGTGATTTATAATATTGCTACTTTGACAACTCAGGATCAAATAAATTCAAATATTCAAATGTACGCATCCTGCTTAAGATTTAGAGTTATATATGACCTCGTGTCATACAAATGAAGGGTTTTCTCCTTTTTTTTCAAAAACTGTAAAAAGTTTTTCTAAAGGGTAAACAATTTACTTTGGAAAGTTTAGAAGTCATTAATAATTGAAGCAGAATTAGGTGGACTAAATATTAGATAATCCAAGGAGAAGGAATTTACTCTTTGTTCCTCATTACCTTGAGCTCTGTAATAAGGGAGAAGGGTGGCATGAATAAACAACATCTACAAATAAGAATAAATCATATTATAATAGTTTCAAATTTCATTTTTATTATTCTTAAGTTGAAATACAAATAAATACAGCTAGTTGCAAATTTATCTACTTTCCTTTTGAAGATGCATTTATGATTGATATTTGCATGCTTTGTAGTAAGGTATGATTGGAAAAAATATGGTGATTTAGGAGAACAAAGCACTCCTAACTGACATTCTGTTTTGAGAATTAGTATCACATGTTGAATATATTTAATTTCCCGGACAGAAAAAAAATGATCTTAAGTTTTTTAAAAAAAATGATTCTATTTGGTTTACCCACTAATAATATAATTTGCTTATATAATATTTATATGCATAAAAATTAGGTCACTACAATTCTAAATGACTTACTGATTTGACACTGTCCATAGAACCTAATTATTGATGCAATCATGTTGAAAGCATGATTTAGTAGCATTTTCAAATGTCTTCTGTCTTCTAGACTGTGCTAGTCAACAAGAAGGAGAGGTGAGGCCTTTGATCACACAGAGTTGACAGTCCGGAGAAATTACCAACATGTGAACAGGCAGTGCCAACCCAGAATGAGCTGCACCATAATAAGAGAAAAACAGAACTTTCCTGTACCCGGGACAGCTGTCTAATCCAGACTTATGGGATAAGAATATGTTCTCAAAAGAAATCCTTATCTAGTTGCCTAATAATTGAAATAAAAAGCTTTTCTATTATAAAGTTGGTTCCCTAAAAGAGACCAAAACTATTTACCTGAAAATGTCTATGCAAGTTAGAGTTAGCTATTTTGCCTTCCTATGCCTTTAAGTAGGCAAGGCAAAAGAATGCTTTCAATATAAATCTGTCTTTTAACAGATTTCTTCTGAAAATGATTTATTAGCTGTGATTAGTCCTCTGTAAACATCCTAAAAGAATAAAGTTTTAAAGCTTGAAATTATTCAGGAGAAGATAACCCAAAAACCTTTATTAAATGCACTTTGATAAAGGCAGAATACTGTTGCTAATCCTAATTAAAGCCTTTTATAAAATTCCAAAGGACAAAGAACAGAAAATAATGATCTAAGAAAGAGACATCGTGATTCTCTCAATGCATTATTCTATTTCTTTACAAGATAAATGTTTTATGAAGGTAAATCAATATTGGGAAGAAGAGTTTTAACCCACTTAACTGTACTAATACTTAATATTTATTGAACATTAACAATATATAGAAAACTGTTTTAAATTTCAAGTTAGTCGTGGTTTCTGGCCAAATATGATCTTTTAAATTCCTAACTACATTTGGGTTCCAGCCATAATTCTTTAAAACCATGCTTCTTTTGTTAGAGATATAAACGTTAATTGTTATAAAATTGTTAAATTCTTCACAGGCAACCTTGGACAAAGCAACTAAGGGTTCACGGCCCCTAAACATCAAGCATATCAACAGATGAACCTATTCATATAAAAGTGTTGAAATACACAGAAAACTCAAAGTAATCTACTTTTAAAAGGTATTGGCAAGGATACAGGATAGAAAATTAATATGCAAAAATTAATTTCACTTCTATATATTAGCAACAAACAGTTGGAAATTAAAATTTTATTTAAAAATACCATTTACAATAATCACAAAAATATGGCATAGGTAAAAATACTGACAAAATATGTGTAACAAAGATCTAAATACTAACAAATAGAACAGAGAATTTAAAAGACTAAAAAATGGATACACCATGTTCGTGAGTCAGAGGACTCAATATAGTTAAGATAACAATTCTCTCAAATTGATCTATAGGTTTAATACAATCTCAATCCAAATCTCAGTGGGCTTTTTGGTAGAAATTGACAAACTGATTCTAAAACCTACATGGAACTGCAAAGGACCTAGAATAGTAAAACAACTTGGGAAAGAAGTGCGAAGTTAGAGGACTAACACTACCTGATTTCAAGGGTTCTAATAAACCTGAGGCAGTCAAGACAGTGCAGTTTTCTTGTAAAGATAGAAAAATAACAATGAAACTGAAGAGTCCAGAAATACATCTATATGAACAACTGATTTTCAATGAAGTTGTAAAGACAAATCAGTAGAGAAAAGGCAGTTTATTCAACAAATACTTAGGGAAAAATCAGACATCCATATGCAAAAAAAAATTTATACCTCACACCTTACAAAAATGCCCTCAAAATGAATTATGCATGAAAATGTAGAGCCAACAATTACTTTTTAAAACATGTAAGAAAATATAGGAGAAACCGCTTTGTAAACTTGCCTTGGCCTAAGCAAAGAATTCTTAGATACAACACCAAAAGTGTAAGCCATAAAAGAAAAATTGATAAATTAGACTCACCGAAATTATGTTCTCTTTGAAAGACATTGTTAAAAGGAAACGACAAGCCACAAGAGAAAATATTTCACAAATCATAACTGATACAGGAATTATATATTTAACATTTTAAAAATTGTACCCTTTAAATATGTGCAGTTTAATAATAAAAATATTTGAAACATTTATTGAAATATTTCTACTTCATTAAGCAAACAATATTCCATAATGTCATCATCTTTTCTAGGTTGGACAGTTCCCTTTACTTGCCAGAATAAAATGGAAATTATCTTGCAAAATTGATTCTGAGAACCTTTCAGGTAGTCTTCTGGAGTTTGAGAAACTTTTACCAACAGGAATGAATATGTGTACTGCCTTTTCATGAGTCTCTTTAGAGTCATATTTACCCTTGAATGAGCATTAACTTGGGAAAATACAATAATGACACCTAGTTTTTAAGCAGGTTCCATACCAGTTTTTCTTAATTCATTTTCTTCACTCAATTTTACCCAACATGTCCTCAAGTAAAAATAATTTCCACATATTCAGACTTTCTCTTATCAATACTATTTTTTAAAGATTATTTTTTCCTAGCCTATTTAGGCAATGAATGGAGAATTTTATTATTAAATGCATAAACTTGCCTTGTGTCAGCAAGGACATTATATGATAACAAATAAAGCAAAGCCTGTATAATCCATCACCTTACCTGAACTCCTACACCAGCAAAGATGAAAAAAGCATAATTGTAGAGTGAAAACTGTCCTTCAGCCAACAATGAGAAATAGTAATGTGTCCATTGAGCACCAGTGAATTACAGAGCCAATATAATTGCATGAAAATCATGAACACATTTGTAAATCTAATAAAATCAAACAACAAATCATGCAATGAAATTGGGAGCCACACTAGGTGGGAATTGGTTTTCAGTGTACATTGATAGAAAAATTGAAAGAAAAAATCCCAATGTGAGTGTAAGGTTTATTGACATAGGGCAAATATATACTAAACCTATTCCAATAATTTGGAGGAAGGGGGAGAATAAGGAGGAGAAGGGTAGGGGGAGGGAAAGAAGGGCATTTTTCTTTTTGAAATGAATATGATTGGGCCACTTCATGTGCTAAACATATCAACTAAACTCTGAATGCATTTACATAATATGACTTGTAATACATTTGTAATACCAGAATTGGCTCCCAGCCCCTGTATCTAAAAATGAGAGTCCAGGAAAAAAAAATCAAGAAAGGGAAGTTTGATGAGTTTGGTTATTTAAATGTAGTTAAACTTCCATTTAAAGTGAAAATAGGCCGGGTGCGGTGGCTCACATCTGTAATCCCAGCACTTTGTGAGGCTGAGGCAGGCAGATCACTAGGTCAGGAGACTGAGACCATTCTGGCCAACATGGTGAAACCCCGTCTCTATTAAAAATACAAAAATTAGCTGGGCATGGTGGTGCATGCCTGTAATCCCAGCTACTCAGGAGGCTGAGGCAGGAGAATCGCTTGAACCAGGGAGTTGGAGGTTGCAGTGAGCTGAGATCGTGCCACTGCACTCCAGCCTGGCAACAGAGTGAGACTCTGTCTCAAAAATATAAAATAAAATAAATAAAATAAAATGAAAATATCGGTAGACACTATACCTTCTATCATAAAAATAGATAAAGATACAATAGACTTGTGTTATACTTTTACTTTTTCGAAGTGTATGAGGTTTTACTTTCATGCAATATTAGGATTCTGCAGGACGATTCTTTATTAAATATATCAAGACACTGTCTAACCTATTAAAGTGGCAAGGCATTTTTAGCACTAGGCCAGAGGGTTAATATCATCTCAAAAAAAGTCATAATAACTGCTCAAAGCAACAACAGGTTCAACACTATTTCTATCAAGTTGCCAACACCATTTTTCACAGAACTAGAAAAAAAATTCTAGAAATCATGTGAAACTAAGAAAGAGCCCAAATAGCCAAAGCAATCCTAAGCAAAAAGAACACAGCCAGAGGCATCACATCACTTGACTTCAAAGTGTATAATAGGGCTACAGTAACCAAAACAGCATGGTACTGGTACAAAAACAGACACATAGATCAATGGAACAGAACAGAAAACTCAGAAATAAAGCTGCACACCTACAGCCATCTAATTGTGAAAGTTGACAAAAACAAACAATAGAGAAAGGACTCCGTATTCAATAAATGGTGCTGGGATAATTGACTAGCCATAGGCAGAAGAATAAAACTGGACTTCAGCTTTTTACCATATACAAAACTAACTCAATATAGATTAAAGATTTAAGTATAAGACCTCAGACTATATGAATCTGAGAAGAAAACCTAGGAAACACCATTCTGGACATCGGCCTTGAGTGAGAATTTATGACTAAGTCCTCAAAAGCAATTGCAGCAAAAAACAAAACTTTATAAGTGGGACCTAATTAAACTAAAGGGCTTCTGCACAGCAAAAAAACTATCAACAGAGTAAACAGACAACTTACAGAATGGGAGAAAATATTCACAAACTATGCATTCAACAAAGGCCTAATATCCAGAATCTGTTAGGAACAAACTACTGAACAAGCAAAAAACAACCCCATTAAGAAATAGGTAAAATACATGAACAGATGCTTCTCATAAAAGGACATACAAGCAGCAAACAAACATGAAAAAATCCTCATCATCACTAATCATTAGAGAAATGCAAATCAAAACCACAACGAGATGCCATCTCACACCAGTCGGAATGACTATTATTAAAGAGTCAGAAAACAACAGATGCTGGTGAGGCTACAGAGAAAAAGGAACACTTATAACTATAGTGGGAATGTAAATTAGTTTAGCCACTGTGGAAAGCAGTTTGGATATTTCTCAAAGAACTTAAAACAGGACTACCATTAGACGAGGCAATCCCATTACTGGGTATATATCCAAAAGAAAATAAATCATTCTATCAAAAAGACACCCACATGTTTATGTTCATCACAGCACTATTTACAATAGCAAAGACACAGAATCAACCTAGGTGCCCATCAACAGTGGATTGTATAGAGAGAATGTGGTATATATGCATTCATGGAATACTATGCAGCCATAAAAAAGAATGAAATCATCTTTGCAGCAACATGGATGTTGCTGGAAGCCATTATTCTAAGTGAATTAACACAGGAGCAGAAAACTAAATACCACATGTTCTCACTTATAGTAGGAGTTAAACAATGAGTGCTCATGGACAAAAAGATGGCAATAATAGGACACTGGGGACCACTGGAGGGCAGAGGGAGAGAAGGGGACAACTAATTTTCGGGTACTATGCTTCGTACCTGAGTTATGGGATCAATCATACCTGAAATCTCAGTATCACGCAATATACCCAAGTAATAAAACTACACATGTGCTCTTGAATCTAAAATAAAAGTTGAAATTTTTAAAAACACAAAAAGAAAAGCCATAATAATGCAAGTACAATTTTCATGTGATTCATTCGAAGAAATTATTAAAATAACAATGAGACATCATCATAAGTACTAGGAGGAATTTTTAAATTAATGGTTTAACATGAAAACATAATTAAATCCCAAACAAAAATGACTCAAAATAATTTAGCAGCTTTGTTAATATACAGTAAGTTGATTTGCCCATTTCGTTTAATTTACCATAGTCCACATTGTAAAAATAAATAAGCCCAATGTAATTACAGTCTATAGGATAAGCACAGCTTCTGTTCATTCTTGGCTCATGTCATCTTTTCCCATGGAGATGATGATCTCCAACATGCTTCAATCATTCTATTTACTGACGAACACAAAGATACTCTGTATCAAAATGGCACTGAATTGAAATGCTCATTTGCAGACATAACCACAAACAAGCAAGAGCTTTCTAAGTTTTTAATTTACGCAAAATAAGAATCATGGTGTCCAGGTAACAATGTGAAATCCAAATTTCTGCATTTGTGTGCTTAGGAACACTATCCAAGAAGAAAATTAGTGTGGGGAAAAAAGAAGAAAAACATGTTAACTCATATGAAAGACAAGATGGAATTTAAAACTTAAAAATTATGAGTAATAAAACCTTTATCTGTTCTACACGCTAATATTTCACACTCCTGTTTTTAAATTACCTTAAAAATATATAACTGCATGTGACACCAGATTATAAAATATTAGCACCTAAAGGACCTCAGGTAATATTTCTAAATCAAAATATTCTTCAAAGTCCTGTCTTTAACCCCTCCATAGAATGTCTACTACCTACAAGTCCAGTCCAAATGTCCTTCATCCAAAGCCTTTCACATGTCTGTAGCCAACTCTTAGCAGTATCTCCCTCTGTTTCCCTACTAGCCTATGACTCAACCCTGCAAGAAAGAATACTTGCCCACTGTACCCCAAATAGTCACAAATTTTTGTGCTTTCTTTTTTCTTCTCCATTTGGCAAGTTCTTTTCTTTCCACTAAGTTGTAACATCACCTCTGCAACAAAGGTGTCCCTGATCCTTGCCCGTAGAGGCAGTTGTTTCTTCTCTGCTTACAGTGTAGTGAAAATAACAAGAGAATCTAGAGTTCAGTATTAATTCAAAAGTGTGAGCCTCTACTACTGACCATTGGTTTCTGAGTAGCTTACTAAATCCTTCTAAGCACAGTTTCCTCATTTTTAAAGTACTACATTTCAGTAATTGCCTTGTATAATAGGAGGGACAAATACCATAAGATACATAAAGCATCCAGATGAGAATCTAGCACATAATAGATGACAGTGAATGAGAACTGTCACTATTAGTATTTCACACAACTCTATATAAGATCCCATTGACATCATTTAATGTATGTCTATCCTCCACATTACGCCATCAGAGGGAGGAACTGATCATATTTAATCCTTGAATTCTTAATAACTAGCACCATGCCTGGCAGAGAGCAGTTACTGACTGAAGAATGAATGGATGGACAAATTGATAAATGTAAATCATACAGCACAACACATTATTTTATAAGTGAAGAAACCAAGGGCCAGACAATTTAAATGATTTGGTGTAGGTCACACTTCTAGTTAATGAAAACTGTAATAAAACACAGAGAAGATGTAGTTAATCAGGAATTTTTCTCTTTGGGAACCTCATCTCCCCCTCTTAATGCTATTTGGATACAGCTATAAATTAGGTGGGTCTGTGTCCCTCCAACATCCAGGAGCAATGTGACTCAGGCAGCCAGTCAGGGCACCTCACTCCATCTCCAAGTGGAATGATTGGTAAAAGGGTGGATTTGTAGCTCAAGAAAGGCCATGAGAATTCTTTAAAAGTTACTCCTCTCCTGACAGTGATTCTGCTCTGAGATCAAAAGTTAGCTGAGATAAAGTGGAGAGGGAAATGGAAAGAGAATAAATGTTGACATCAGTGGAAACTGTCTGCAACTGAAGCTTCTTGTACTTCACTGTTTGTTTAACCTATACAGGCTGGGTTGCTAGTATTTGCTATGTTAAGAATATGAATACATTTTTCCTAATTTCTAGACCCATGTTCTTCCTGTACACCCTGATGTCTGCTAAATAACTACCAAATAGCATAAAACACCCAGACAAGTAAGTAGCAATACACTAAACCAACTGCTTCATTTCCAATGGCATATCTGATATGTTTAACCTGAATTTCCCCCAGTTATTACTGATCAAAACTTGAATAAAATGGCATTCCTAATACTTGCTACTCACATATATTATCCCTTATCATTTACAGAAATCATACTTTTAATTAGTAAATTATAACATTTATCAATTGTCCTTTGTATGTAATACAGACTTATGAAAGCACTTAAGCCTGAGCAATCACCAACTTTGCAATAGTTAAAAACACCTGTGTTTCTGACCGCAGTATCAACATGATCCCTTCCCTACACCAATTTTCTTGGAAACATTACATTAACACAAAGCAAATTTTCAAATTAGAAATTTAAAAAGGTTTTTCATCAGAGTAATATGTTAAACTAGTTTACTGTCTTAAAGACAAATTTTTAAGATTCAAATCTAAAACATTTAGTTTTATATTTTTTTAATAAATAAATTATAAGTCTTTGACCTAAACATAAAGTCCCACTGACTTACAACACAGGCTGGAATTTAATAAATAAACGTCTTTTATAAACAAGGCTGTTAGGTATACACAGTCTGTCATTGAGAGTTGAAAATTAAAACGATTGTTAAGTCCCCTGAGAGTTCTAGTATTTTTATTGTTCTACAAATCCTTGAATTACCTTGTTAAACAATACTATTTAATAAAAATATTCTTTGAGGTTAGACAAAAATATAGAACCCAATATACCAAAAATCAGAACATTCAGGCCAATTTCCTCAGAATTTTCCAAACCTATATTTTTATTAATTGTACTTTCAAAAATTAAATGTTGGATTGCTATCTGAAAAAATCTTAAAATATTTTATTTTCAAATTACATATTTGAAAATATTAATCAAATATGAAAAATATGTAACAGCATGCTAATTAAACTCATTCTTTACCTTTCTAAAACAATTTTATTTTAGATGCCCTATTCCAGAGAGAATACTTCTGGTTCCTCAGTCATTATTCTTAATTTTAATTGAGAACTAGACAATCACGTCCTCTTTAAATAGCTCCACCTTTCTTAAGTTACTCTAAAAACTTGTGGGTGGTGAGGAAATATCTGAAGCATTAGTTGATTTGTTTCTCTCTTCCCTATAGTTCTTCTATATCCCATCACCCTTATGCAGCACTCATTACCTTAGTAGAGTTGTCGCAGCAAAACCAGAGATGAAGAGTCAAATAATTGGGTCTCAATTTAATACGCCAAAGCCTAGGTATGAGCCAAACATAACTAAAAGAATACTTGCTTTATTAGTCCGTTTTCATACTGCTATAAAGAACTGCCTGAGACTGGATAATTTATAAAGGAAAGAGGCTTAATTGGCTCACAGTTCAGCATGACTGGGGAGGCCTCAGGAAACTTACAATCATGGCAGAAAGAGAAAGCAGGGTACTTTCTTCACAAGGCAGCAAGAAGGAGAAGTGCTAAGCGAAGGGGAAAGAGCCCCTTATAAAACCGTCAGATCTCATGAGAATTCACTCACTATCACGAGAACAGCATGAGCAAACCACCCCCATGATTCAATTACCTCCACCTCGTCTCTTTCTTGACAAACGGGAATTGTGAGGATTATAATTCAAGATGAGATTTTGGTGGGGACACAGAGCCTAACCATATGATTGTTATACACATATGTTTCTTTTCAAGGGATATAAAGTTTTCCTGCAAAGTGTTGAGGAGGGAAGCCACAAAACTAGGTGTTGATGTCAATCTCTAAAGGACGAAATCTATACCCTGCCCCTCTCCTAACTCAAACATCTAGTATAGTAGGTTAGAGAAATGTAGAGCTAAAAATTAGAGCACCCCAAAGTCTGGAGTTTTGAGAGCACAGAGAACAATTTTTTTCCCCAAGAAAGCTCTAGGAATTTTTCCATCCTTATAGAAAAATTCTACGTCCAGAATGACGAGGAACAATGGTTTGGAAATGCCTGCATAAGGATTCCAGGAATTCACTCCTGAAGGCAGCCTCACAGAGAAGGTGCCCAAGGGATCATCCTAAAGAGGGAGGTGGTGAGGACAGAGGAACACAGTAGCAGATACCAGCATGAACCAACATAACTGAAAATAGGGAGAATATACAACAGAGGCCAGTGTGGAAAGCCTACTGACCAGAGAGAGATGGGGGAGTAGACGATGCAGCAGTGGGTTTGCAACTTGGACTGCCTGCCTCTGAGTACCTTGTATCATCTTCTGAATTCCCTCCCCTCCTGACACCTTAATGCTACATTAGCCTATTAGAACTTACATGCAACCTCAGAGAAAAAGAAAATGTGTTTGTTATCCATTGTTGTATAGGAAGTTACCATGAATTTAGGGAGCTTAAAATAACACCAGTTAGTTCACCCTTCTGTGAGTCAGAAGTGACGACATTGAATTCTCTGCTCAAGGTGTCAGAAGACTAAAATTAAGGTGTCTTCAACGCTGACTTCTTGCCTGGAGGCTCGAGAAAAATCTGCTGCCAAGCTCACTGAGGTCATTGGCAGAACTCAGTTCCTTGTGCTATAGGATTGAGGCCCTTTTTCCTGGCTGGCTGTTAGCCAGGAATTGTTCTCACTCTTAGACACTGCCTACATTCTTGGCTGCATGGACCCTTCTATCCTCAATGCAATCTGTGAAAAATCTCCCTCACATCAAATCCCTCCCTAGCTTCAAATCTCCATGACTTCTCTGTCTCTGACCTTCAGGCTCAGATTTAAAGGGCTCGTGTAATTAAGTGAAATTCCCCCAGATGATCTCCCTTTCTTAAAGTAAACCTTAATTATATCTTCAAAACCCATTCACAGCAGCACCTAGATGAGTGCTTGATTGATTAACTGGAAGAAGGTGTGTGAACTCCAGAGGCCAGCAATCTTGTGAGCTATTTTAGAATTTGGCCTACCACACAGATGGAAATCTGGAATTGACTTATAAAACCCTAATTAAATGTGTTTATGTTGAGGTGTTGTTAATATTCCAAAATTTCTTTCACCCAAATCTGCAGCTGTCTAATTTTATTCATTTTATTTAGTTTTTTTTTTAATTTTCAGATCATGCCTATGGCTGTTAAGATAGTAGGCCAGGACAGCAGGAAATGTCCAAGTACATAAATTAGAGTCAGAGGGGAGCTGCGATATTAGTTTCCTTTTCTGATCAACTTCTTTACTACCTGATTGATGGAACCCAGGTGAGACCCAAGCCTCAAGGTCAGAAGCACACCTTGGGAAAATTCAAAGAAGCAGCAGGGTCCTTAACATTCTTCAGAAGCTAAGGAGGGATAAGAAAGACTAGAAGGCGCTTTGAAGAGTACTCTTGAATTCCACTTCCTGTAAGAGTACTCTGATCCTTGTAGACCAAAAGGTTTTCCCTGTGAAATTGCTGCTGTGAAATAACCCTCCATCTTGACTGGTGGCTGAGAACCATTTTCCTGAGAATTATGATTCCCCTGTGAAGCAAAACAGGAAAATGCTGAAGACCTCTCTACACTGAGACTACACTCAGAAATGCACATACGTAATTAATTTACACAAGAGTAGCTTTTTTAAACATTAAAGTGCTCAGTTACAAATATAATTTTCCTGGTATAGGGCTTTTGTTTTTACCTTATAAAACAGAAATTTTAAATCAGATTTTCAATACTGTCTTTACTCGGCTTTAGTTATGCCCAACTATTACTCATAATTATGCGGGCTCTATCCATGATGCCAAGAGCTCTTTCCATAAACCAAAATAAATAGACAGTCTCCTTTAGGAATAAAGGGAGACTGAATAAGTTGAAGCAAGACACTCTTCGATCAGCATCTGGAGCACCAAGCAGCTTCTAAATTTATTCAATTCGTACTTTGCTTTTAAAGAAGACTGAGCTATTTATTTCTATCCTATAGGCAAACTCAGAATATAATGGACAAAATGTCAGGGAGAATGAAGAAAAATGATGATATCCCCCAGCAGAGTAAATACACCTTCTGCAAAAATAAAGTTACCCGAGTCACCCTAAGCCCCAAGTGCTCAGCTGCTGTGACACATAGGACTGAGCTGAAATCATTGAGCAAAGAACTTGGGTAAATGAGGATTTATATTTAGAATAAAGCAGCATCAGTGAAGATTGATAATCTTTCAAGAACAGACGCTCTAGTTCTCAAATCCATAGATGTTATTTCAATTTTCCTAAAGGTATTTTGTAACTTTGGATCACATTCCACTCTTGGGGATCTTAGAGACCCCTTATTAATAATACATGTTTTGAGTTCTAATACAGAGAGACAAATGGCTTTCTCAATGTGCGTATGGAGGAACATTTGGAATTTCTGAACTGCTACTTTCACATCTGCCAGAGAATGGAGTTTTATTGGAGAATGAAGCCCTGCATTTGGCAATTTATGCACAGCCAGTTTTTAAAAAATAATTATTTGATAATAATCATTTAACAATATATGAATATTGACTTTCCTAAGTAATACTTACCAGATTCTACCCGAAAGACCTCCTCATTGTCCCAAAATTTATTTTAGCCATTGCTAACACCAGATCCTTGCTCAACTTTTCTATCAAAAATCCTATATAAACCTGAGTCCAAATGATTCCCCTATTTTCTCAGGTTTTATCTGCACTATTCAAATTGATATGCTCCTGCTTCCTCCACAAAGCCTGTAGCTCTCTCCTGGTAGGTCTTGCAGTAAATTGAATAATCAGATTCTCATCTTAAGAGAAATATCAGAAAAATATCAGATTCTAGTCCCTAGAACCTGTAAATGTTGCCTTATTTGGATAAAGGGTCTTTGCAAATGTAATTAAGTTAAAGATCTTGAGATGAGGAGATTGCCTTGGGTTATCCAGGGTGGCCCTAAATGCCATAACAAATCTTTTAATAAAAGAGAAGCAGTCTGGGCACTGTGGCTCATGTCTGTAATCCCAGCACTTTGGGAGGCCGAGGCGGGTGGATCACCTGAGGTCAGGAGTTCAAGACCAGCCTGGCCAACATGGTGAAAACCCGTCTCTACTAAAAATACAAAAAATCAGCTGGGCATGGCGGCCGGTGCCTGTAGTCCCAGCTACTCGGGAGGCTGAGACAGGAGCATCCCTTGAACCCAGGTGGCGGAGGTTGCAGTGAGCCACGATCATGCCATTGAACTCCAGCCTGGGCAACAAGAGTGAAACTCCGTCTCAAAATTTAAAAAGATAAATAAAAATTAAAATTAAAAAAACTGAGAAACAAAAGGAGCTAATACACACACACACACAAGGGAACAGGGGAAGGCAACGTGGAAATGGAGTCTCCCCTAGAGCCTTTGGACTGAAAGAACCCCTGCCAAATATGATTTCCAACTTCTGGCATTCAGAACTGTGAGAATACATCTCTGTTGTTTTAAGTCATGAGTTTGCAGCAAGTTTGTTATAGCAGCCACAGGAAACTAATATAGTCTACCGAATGAGTTTGTTAATTAACCCACTGCTCCTCACAGAGGGATTGTATAATAATTCAGCATATAGCTAAGCTCAACCTGTCTTGACGAGACACCTGGACTTTTGTAGCTTCATAATTGCATGTGGCTGGACATGTTAAAATTTGATTTTCCCCAGTTGTAAGAAAAATGTAATTCTCTCTTTGCAAGGTTATTCAAGTTCTGTTATTTCTAAGTAAAACATACGTGATTTTTTTTAAAGTAAACATACTTTAAACGTGAGTTCCCATGGGTTCCAATCCCAGCCCTGACACTTGCTAGCTTGCCTAGAATAGGCAATTTTCATTTAATCTCTTTAAGCTTCCATTTTCTCAGATATAAAAATGTGATACCTTTATAGGATTGCTGAGTGAATGAAATAATTCATGTTAAGCACAGTGACTAGTCCATGGTAAATGCTCAATGAATTGCAGCTGTATTTATTATTGAGATTCCTATAGTTTACTTGTTCAACACGTGTTTCCTAAAGGCCTCTTATAAACTGGGCACTATTCTAACAGCTGAGATTACAAATCTAAAGAAATGGACTAAATCTCTGTAGTCATGGAATTTACATAATATGATTTGAATTCCTAGTCAGTGCATTTCTTATTTTTAATTCTTAAGATGAGTCATTGATTTCTCTATTTGTTTTCTCTCTTCTTTAATAAGCCTGTAATCCCAGCTACTTGGGAGGCTGAGGCAGGAGAATAAGCCTTTTGGCTACAGAGTACCCTTTGCATTCAGCTTTCTCTAGATTCCACATATATGAAGTAGTTTCCTTTTTATTGTTTTTTGCATGGTTCACAGTTTCTTTTTTGAGTTTCCTCATTGCTACAAGTGTTATTTAGGCCTGGGTTTTCTAACTTTAAGTAGTTGAAGTATTTCGATCAATTTATAATCAATTATTTCAATTATACTGACTTATGAGTAGAGAATAAAATGGTAAAATTGCCCATTTAAAAAAAATGGAAAGGTTTTCTTCATAGCCAAGTACATTTCATGCTAATTTATTACTATTGCATCTTGTCTTAAAATATGATTTTTGGGGCCAGGCGTGGTGACTCATGCCTGTAATCCCAGCACTTTGGGAGGCCGAGGCGGGTGGATCACCTAATGTCAGGAGTTTGAAACCAGCCAAGCTAACATACTGAAGGCCCGTTTCTACTAAAAACACAAAAAATTAGCTGGGCTTGGTAGCAGATGCCTGTAATCCCAGCTACTTGGGAGGCTGAGGCAGGAGAATTGCTTGAACCCGGGAGGCAGAGGTTGCAGTGAGCCCAGATCGTGCCATTGCACTCCAGCCTGGACGACAGAGCAAGACTCTGTCAAAAAAATACAACAAAATAAAATGTTTTTTGGTGTTATTCATTGTTCTTTTTCATCTTGTTTACTGCTCTTAATCTTAAATTTAATCTTGTCATTAATATTGCCACCCCTGCTTCCACTACTGTCTGTCTGTCAGGGCTTCTTTATTGTTAATCTTTCTTCAAAATTTTTGTAGTTGATTTATTGTAAATAGCATACAGCTAGGTTTTGTTTCAATGCTATATAGCAGCCTGCCTTTTATTGAAAATCATCAGTCCTTTCATATTTGCAATATACTTCATTTTATTTCCTCCATCTATTTTATGTTTTTTTTTTTTTTATACGGAGTCTTACCCTGTCACCCAGGTTGAAGTGCAGTGGCCTGATCTCAGGTCATTACAACCTCTGCCTCCCGGGTTCATGCGGTTCTCCTTCCTCAGCCTCCCAAGTAACTGGGATTATAGGCATGTGCCACCATGCTGGGCTAATTTTTGTACTTTTAGTAGAGACGGGGTTTTGCCATGTTGGCCAGGCTAGTCTCGAACTCCTGACCTCAAGTGACCCACCCGCCTCGGCCTCCCAAAGTGCTGGGATTACAGGCATGAACCACCACACCTGGCCATTAATTCTTTATTTAACATTATTGTTTGCTCTATGTATTTATTTCTTAATGTTTTCATTACTTTTAAAAACATATTCTTACATTCCTCTCCTGTTTATTTTAAAATTTAATTGTACTTTATCATGCTTATATCACCTTCCATGTTAGTTAAGGTAACACTGGCTGCTTTACAAAACTTCACTTCAGTAGTTTAATATACAATAATTTATTCCTAACTCACATTAACACTCCAATGTCATTTCAGGTAGTAGAGTTTTGCTCTGCTTAATAATTTTGGAACCCATAATGACAGATACTCTGTACCTAACTCTACACCTTCAACTGGATGTGAACATCAAGCTGGCAGACAGGGAAAGAACATGAAGGATGATACCTGGCAGTGGGACACAGTTTAGTCACAGGCAGAAACTGGGAAGTTGACTCTAGCCATGTATTAAGCATGTACTAGCCAAAATCAGACACACGTGACTCTCCTTTTACTTAACAGGATGTCAATTACATACATCACCAGGTTTTTCATATTTCTATCATGAAGTTACCAATACCAAGATATAACGAAAATAAATTTTCAATGCTATCTGATGTTCAAAAGTACATTCAGGAGGAAAAATGAAATGGAAATTGATAAATATGCTAGTTTTCTTACCTGTTTTTATAATATATGTAATATTATCCTCTGAAAGTAATTTAAAGTCTTATTCCAATTAAAGTCTTATTCCAATTGTTTATGAATTTGGCTCTCCAAAATGCCCATGCCACCTAGAGATTAGTGATTTACTCTGATTAGTTCTGACTGTTCCCTCATGCACTGCATGTGCCATGAAGCAGGGACAAAGCTAAGAAGGCTTGAACAGCTCCAACAGTAGGGATGAGCATTCATACAGCATTGCCTCATGTCATCCTAAAATGCCTCCAAATATTCCACTAGAACCTTTCTAAAAAGAGTTTGTAATTAATATATAATAAACTTATTAAGACTGACTTTCCTGGTAGGTATTTATAAATAACATGCATTATCTGGGGAAAGGGAAATTATTCAGGAAGAGAACTAAGAGTTACTGAAAATTTGCAACATTTCAGAATCACCAAATTTCTTCATGATTCATTTCGCTCCACAGTCTCTGGAAGGAGAAAAAACCTGGAATTAGCAAACTCACATCATTCAATTTGGTGACCCACTGCTGAACAGGACCATAATTCTGTAGCAGCTCAGCAATGGTTAAGGATTAGGCTGAGGATTAGGTTACAAAGGTTAATTAAAGCACCCAAAGAAGGATTCAGAAGACAATTAGAATGCATCACAAAGCATCAGCACTACCTTGGGCTTTATGAGATATTTTGTACAGCTGGTCTTTGCTAAACGGAAAGCTAGTTTTATGTCACTATAAATTACATTTAATTGCAGTTTTTGTTACATAATTTACTGCATCCTTGTCTTCTTAAAATTTCTAATTTAGCTCTACTTTTCGAAAGCTTGACTTCTTCTGTACTTTTTTTCTTTTGTTTGCACTGTATGTCCATCCTTTTTCCCACTGCAGTCACATATTGTCTAAGCCGTGGAGAT
The DNA here is from genome assembly GCF_029281585.2 of Gorilla gorilla gorilla. Classification (NCBI taxonomy): domain Eukaryota; kingdom Metazoa; phylum Chordata; class Mammalia; order Primates; family Hominidae; genus Gorilla; species Gorilla gorilla. Next base: position 65,813,481 of record NC_073239.2, read on the forward strand.
TTGATCATTTATAGCCCAAATTCTTTGTTCCTCACTAGGAGTCAACTTCAACTTGCATCTGTCTCACTTCTAAATCTAAGTTCACTGATGAGATGGTTGGTCTATCCTGCATTAAGGCATTCCAAAGACTTCTAAAATAAGTCCTCATCCTAAAGAACCTGCTATTTGTATAAATACTTTGCGATCTTACCTCAATACAGCTCCCTTTTGTGTAAAATAGAATATTGGGAGGTTTATCTTGAGCCCCGCCTATAAAATTATTAGATGTCGTGGAAGAAACTCACGATAGTGCTTCATCAGAACTGTTTCATGGCATGAATCAAACTGCCATGTCATTGTTAGCTCTAGAAGATATCAAATTTTATCTGAATATTATGCAAGCAAATATTAGTATCTGGTGGTAAACCGGTAATATATTAAGCATGTTTTGGTGTTTCAAGGTTTTCTAATAACCTGAATTAGATTAGAATAATATCATATATCTTATACAGGGAAATCCAAACACGCAGAATACATTTATGTTACTTCTCTCACCTAAGGGAATCTAAATTGGGTTACAGTGCATATAGGTTTGTGTGTGTATGTATGTGTATGTGTAACCCCAATAAAATAATCACACTTACATATATCTTGAAATCTGAATTATTCACATAAGAGTTTGTTAAACAATCTTTCCAAATCAGTGGAGGTAGGAATCATCACCTTACTCAGCTGCATTTTTTCTGTAGGCTGGTGGACATGCAAAGACGTGATCAAAATAATAGCCTGATCCTATGCATGCACCTATATGCATGCATACATACACACACAGTACCCTTGTCTGATCATTTATAAAACAGATATAATAATAGGAGCTCACAAAGCTATTATTAAGATAAATATATATTTCAATCTATGCATAGTGTCTGACACATGTATTCCCAGTAAAAGTTAACTATTATTTTAACAATAGTGATTATTATTGTTCTTTGAACAATGTTTTATTATGGCTTTTATTATTCTAACATAGGATATAGTTTGGGGCATCACGTTGTACCTTGTCTCTTTCATTAAGCAAGATGACCCTATTAACTATCTTAAACTAAATGTAAAATTGATCTTTCTTTAAAATATTTGATGAACAAATTGAAGGATAGAAATGAATCCCTTCCCCTGAATTCTCATCTTTGCTTTGGAAAATATCTTTAATATTTAGCATTTATCCTTTCTAAGGAATAAAATGGACAGAAATGAAATGACATGGCACAAAGAGAAAAGAAGAACTAGAAAGATTGCTTAATGAGCATTTTGGTCTTCTTGTCCAAGAACTATTAATTTTTAATATTTGCATATATCAAAGTTTCCAAAAAGAACTACTTATGGATGTTTTCATTAATAATGCATCCCATAAAAGCTGCATCAAAATATACTAATTATACAATTATTCTTTCTCTTTATTTGACTTTTTTAGCATTCTTGTAATTGCCATAAACCAACTTCAAATCATATCATCAAAATTCTATAGAAACAGCACAAATCAAAGAATGTATTTGATTCATCCTAAAATTTAATTAGAAAAGTGCATCTGTGACCTTTCTGTTGGAGAGTGTTGAATGTTTTTCTTAACAAATGTCCCCAGGCAAGAAATAATTATCATAAAATGTGAGAAAGGTACACTAAGGTACAGAGCAATGAGGTTATTTATCAGCTAATAGGGTATCTCACTGTTTGATATCATGCAAATTTTTTATCATTATGGAAATTTAATTTGCACCTCTGATTCCTTTGTGCTTTCCTTAAACCCAGTTCAGCTGTTAAGAGTTACCTTTTATCTCAATAATTGTAGCTCTGATTTATTCCTCTTTTTCAGACAGTGAAAATAGTCAAGAAGATATCTGCCATTTAATGATTTGGAGAACACACAGCAGTTCAAGGTTTTCTTAGTACTCAAAGGCAATTTAATTGTGCTTTCAATTGTGGTGACAGTAATTTGCAGGCACTTGGCTTGGTACTCAGCGTGGGTGCATTCTGAGAAGTAGTGGCAACTGCTCAGACATTCTAATTCTTCATTCTAATTGTCTGGCCATTCTTTCAGTTTAATAGCACATGCAAATTATCACCTTATTCTTCAGTCAAACCATAAAACCAAGAACCAGCAGATCTGTTAATTGGAGTTCAATTTAGGATCTAGGTCAGATTTCTATTAGGGTAATTCCCTAGATTGGCCTATAATTTCAGTGATACATTTTGTTTTCGTTCATTTTCTGACTTGAAACTATTGAACAATATTGCCTTATACCTTCCCCTACATCCCTACTGAAAAGATGCAGACATATCTAAATTCTTAAATTAAGTTAAAATCATTCCACAACTAAGATGCCAAAACTTGATAACCTCATAAAATAATATTAAAAGTTTGGGATAGTATCTTATTATAAGAAAAACAGTGAAAAAGATAAGCTTTGAAAAGCCTTGGTGTTGTCAAGCTAAAGGCCACAAGTAGTGGTAACCTCTCAACTGAAGCCCTTGATTAGAGGGCAGCCACAGGCCATCCTAGTCATCACAGCCACCTTTGCCTGAACACTTGGGCTATTGAAAATGCCATTCTGCATTCGGTTTGATCTCACAAATCAGGAATCTCGTACATGTCCAAAAATTGTCATTCTAATCTGGGAGACATAAGTAAAAGCAAATGGATTTAATTCAACAACTATGTACAAAGTGACTATCTGCCAAGTCAGTTTTAAGGGCAGTGGACAATATAAAAATAATAAAAGCATAGTTTGCATCCCCTAATCTAGTAAGGAGTTTGGCACTTGCAAAATCTGTGCATAACACAAGGCAAAGAAAGGCAGTAAATTCTATAAGAAGGGAACGAAGTGGAATAGGAAGCCAGAGAAAGAAGGTAATTCTATTAAGGACATGAATACTAGAGACCTCGACATGATTCCGAGTTTAGTACAATGTAATAGTACAGTTCTCCTAAAGGCATAGCCTGATGGTTCTATACAAGTGACAATTGTAAAGTCCACACAAGGTTAAGATGAAAAGGCAGAATTCTTTTTTTTTTTTTTTTTTTTGAGACAGAGTTTCGCTCTTGTTGCCCAGGATGGAGTACAATGGCGTGATCTAGGCTCACCGCAACCTCCGCCTCCCAGGGTCAAGCAATTCTCCTGCCTCAGCCTCCCAAGTAGCTGGGATTACAGGCCTCCACCACCACGCCCGGCTAATTTTGTATTTTTAGCAGAGACGGGGTTTCTCCATGTTGAGGCTGGTCTTGAACTCCTGACCTCAGGTGATCCGCCTGTCTCAGCCTCCCAAAATGCTGGGATTACAGGCGTGAGCCACTGCGCCCGGCCGAAAAGGCAGAATTCTTATTGTTGGTCTCGCCCACATTGTGCTTCATGCCTCAGTGAATTTTTTTCATAAATAAATATTCAAACTAATGAAGCAATGACCTATTAGAAGGTTTATTAGAAACTTAGTTTAACTGGCTTCACTTAGTAATGGTAAATATTTCATAGTTATATAATCATTTCCTTACTTTCTACTTATTCACAATATTATATACCATTGAAAATAATCCAGGTATCTGATTATTTAAGGGTGAAATATATATTGGGTTATTAGTTTAAATCTCCTAAATTATGAAGAGGGAAACAGACACTCAAGGAGTTTACGTGACTCTCCCAATGTCACAAGTAGTTAAAATGGGCAGTGCTTGGCCGGGCGCAGTGGCTCACGCCTGCAATCCCAGCACTTTGGGAGACCAAAGTGGGTGGATCACGAGGTCAGGAGTTCGAGACCAGCCTGGCCAACATGGTGAAACTCCGTCTCTACTGTAAATACAAAAATTAGCCAGGTGTAGTGGCGGGCGCCTGTAATCCCAGCTACTCGGGAGGCTGAGGCAGGAGAATTGCTTGAACCCAGAAAGTGGAGGTTGCAGTGAGCCGAGATTGCACCACTGCACTCCAGCCTGGGTGACAGAGCAAGACTCTGTGTGGAGAAAAAAAAAAAAAAAATGGGCAGTACTAACAATTGACTTTTAAATTTGTTTATATATGAAGACTTTTATCTTTTGATGATCAATATTTCTGATAATTCAGTATCCAGCTAGCAACTATTTAAGAATTATCTTTATGTACTTGCACAGTTTAGGTTGATAACACTTTAAATATTTTAGTTTAGAGCTCTTTTAAAGATTTGTGGTTTTGTTAAAAGGACTTTATTGCATAGCAGCACTCTGTATAGTTTAGTTTACAGAGGCATAAGGACATAAAATAATGATTGCTCACTCCCTTTCAATCCCAAATTAGAAACATTACAGGTACATCCTGAAGGTCTTCAGAATGTTCCTCTATGGTATAACTTAGAAAAGTTGAAAGAGGTTTATGAAAACCAAAGGACAGGATGAGAAAACAGTTAAATACACCCAAGTAATTGTTGTGGAGCTGGATAAAATTAAAAAGGAACTAAAAATCCAAAGAATATTAGACACAAGGCAGAAGGAACTGCTGCTGGGTTAAACACGAAGATATTGTACACTGTGCATCTCTGGAAGGCAAATAAGAAAACAACAACAACAATAACAACAGTAGTTTACAGGGTTTTTTGTTTGTTTGTTTTTGCAGAATGGGCATTATGCCAATTGGATCAACTCCAATAGGCAGAATTAGAATGATCTCAGTTCAGTAGCTGGAAGATAATTTAGGTCCACTAGAAAAAAGAACTTTCTAACAGAGCTTTCAGATAGGAAATGGGAGTTGTTGTTTAATAGGTTTAGAGTTTCAGTTTTGGACGAGGAAAAATTTCTGGAGATTGCACAACAATGCAAATATACTTAACACTACTGAAATTTACACTTAAAAATAACTAAGATGATATATTTTATGCTATGTATATTTATCACAACTTTTAAAATGTAAATGTAATGTACCACTCTGTAAGGAAATGATGACCCATTTTTATAAGTACTCTGGCTGGGAACACAACATAGCATTTATGTTATGGAGCGAAACTACCACATTAAATAGAAGGTTGAATCAGAGACGTTGGGAAATCCTTTCTAACTTCAGCAGGTTAGAAATTTAGCACTGACTTTCTCTTTTGAAGCTACATTTATTTTATCAAATTCTCAAAGAAGTAAGTAAGTAAGTAACCAAAGACGACTGGAAACTACAGATTAACAATGATCCAAGGGGGCAAAAATTCAATCTAATAAAAATATTAAACACACGTTGTATCAATTTCCTAAGACTGCCATAACAAAATACCGCAGAGTGGATGACTTAACAGAAATATATTGTCTCACAGTTCTGGAGGCTAACATAAAAAACCAAGCTGTTGGCCAAGCTATGATCCCTCTGAAACTTGTAGGGAATCCTTCCTTGCCTCCTCCTAACTTCTGGTGGTTTTCTGGCAATCTTTTGCATTCCTTGGCTTGTAGCTGCGTAATTCCAATCTCTGCCATTGTCATCACTATGTGTTCTCTCCGTGTCTCTATGTTTTCATACAGTCATCTTTTTTATAACTGCAACAGTCATATTTTATTAGGGTCCACCCTACTCCAGTATGATCTCATCTTAACTTTTGCAAAGAAATAATAACAGAAAACTTCTCAAACTTGAGAAAGACACAAACATCCAGGTACCAAAAGGTCTTAGAACACCTAACAGATTCAACCCAAATAAGACTATTCCCAAGCATATAATAATCAAACACTCAAAAGTCAAGGGCAAAGAGAAGATCCTAAAAAACAGCAAGAGCTAAGAAGCAAGTAACATGTGAGAGAACTCCAATTAATCTGACAACAGACTTCTCAACAGAAACCATACAGGCCAGGAGGGAGTGGAATGACATTTTCAAAGTGCTCAAAGAACAAATTAGACTCCAAGAATATTTTATCAAGCAAAATTATAATGCAGTGACCCTATTTTCAAATAAGGTCCCATTCTGAGATACTGTGGGTTGGGACCCCAACATATATTTTTTTGTGTGTGAGGAGACACAGTTTAACCCATAAGATAAACTGTGCAAGATATTTTCCAGATTAAAGGATTACTAGATGATCTTCCTATGATAAATGAAAGTTTTGCCTTATTCTTCACTGAAGCCCTAGTACCTGACCCAAACTATCAATTAAGAAATATTTGTTGAGGCCAGGCATGGTGGCTCACGCCTGTAATCCCAGCATTTTGGGAGGCCAAGGCAGGCAGATCACCTGAGGTCAGGAGATCGAGACACGCCTGACCAACATGGTGAAACCCCGTCTCTACTAAAAATACAAAAATCAGCCAAGTATGGCAGTGCGTGCCTGTAATCCCAGCTACCTGGAAGGCTGAGGCAGGAGAATTGCTTGAACCTGGGAGACAGAGGTTGCAGCGAGCTGAGATCACACCATTGCACTCCAGCATAGGCAACAAAAGTGAAACTCCATCTCAAAAAAACAAAAAAAAAAAAACAAAAGAAAGAAAGAAAGAAATATTTGTTGAATAAAAGAAAAGTTAAATGTGACTATGAGTTCATGTTGAAATAATAAATTTAGCATGTCCTTTGGAAATCTAACAGCATAGCCCCAACAAGAAGTTACAGAACTAATTTAGTTTATAAATCACCAGCATCACTTGCCTTTTATTCAGCTGTGAGACCTGGACCTACAACAGATAACAATTTCAGGATCATTAGCATTCTCTTAATACCACTTTCTGTGGAAAGATGAGCTGTATTGGATGTCTGGAAACTAGCCCATTTCAGCAGTGAAGAGTTCAGATCACGCCACACAGCTCCTCAAGATGTTATTGAGAATTTCAAAGAAAATGAACAGCAGGGTAGTGTGACAGTTATTGTGTAAGTAATCCCAAGTGAGGTCATTGCAAACAAGAGAGATTGAAGAAAGTCTTTCTATGAGTGACTGATTAACATTTTCAAATAACTTGATGTGATTGTGGAAAACAGTGATAGACAAATCAAAATGACATCCAACTATAAAGAAAATTCTTGGGCCAGGTGCAGTGGCTCACGCCTGTAATCCCAACACTTTGGGAGGCCAAAGCGGGTGGATCACCTGAGGTCAGGAGTTTGAGACCAGCCTGGCCAACATGGTGAAACCCCACCTCTACTAAAAATACAAAAATTAGCGGGGCATGGTGGCAGGCGCCTGTAATCCCAGCTACTCACTCGGGAGGCTGAGGCAGGAGAATTGCTTGAACCTGGGAGGTGCAGGTTGCAGTGAGCCAAGATCACACCACTGCACTCCAGCCTGGGTGACAGAGTGAGACTCTGTCTCAAAAAAAAAAAAAAAAAAAAAGAAAGAAATTTCTTCAGCCACAGCTCAGAGTAAATGGTAACAAGATACTAAAATTGCAGCTACTAGAATAAAGCAAATGGCAAATGTCAACTGTACATGATGTAGAGGTGACAGTTGTACTTTTTTTTTAGCCTCATCCACACACAGAAATGCTATTGTCACCATTAGTACTTTATCAAGAAGAGAATAATAACATATTCAGAAAAATATGCCTCAGACATTTCTACAAGTACAAATCTTAAAAGATTTTTATTTCCACATATGCCTAACAAATTGTGGGCATTCTCTCAATCTAACAGAGGTTGACAGCCCAGTTTCTTAAAATAGGATTCACGCTTTATGTAAGTTTTATGTATATGCTTGATCCAAGTAAAGTTAAATATGACAGAAGAAAATCATATTTTACCCAACCATCAAGGTGGACTGGAATAGAAGAACCTAAACTGGTATGTCAAGAATAGTCAAGAAAGACCCATCATACTAACCTAGCTGCCTTAGCCTGGCACTGAGGATTTTGATTTTCTTCATGTCAGAAGTGAGAGACAGCAGCAGGCTGGTCAGTGCCTCACCCTTGTTATGTGCAGAGCTGAAGAGATTGTCCTAGATGTGTCTGTTTGTAATCACACCTCATGAGAAATACCCCACCGTCCTCCAGATATCCATCCGGATATATATAGACAGAGTCTTGCTCTGTCCCCCAGGCTGGACTGCAATGGCTCCTCATGGCTCCCTGCATCCTTGAACTCCTGGGCATAAGCAATCCTACTGCTTCAGCCTCCTGAGTAGCCGGGACTACAGGCATCAGATATTTTGAAGAGTCACTCCATTCTTCATATTTGCCAAATAGGAACCTTGAGATATTTTTCCCCCTCCTACATAATATACATTCACCAAGCACAAGAATATTCTAGTCATAGCTGTATAATACATGCATGACCTTAATGACTTTCAAGCACTCGTCCAGGACATATTCACATTCAAAATGTTTTTAGATCCCAAAAGAAATAAATGTCAATTTAAAGTACAAACAGCAAAGAGACATCTAAAAGTTAAGCACGTCCTCACATCATTTTCTTCATTATATCAGATCATTAAAGTCTTCAAAATTGTCTATTATAGAGACATTTTATATTTTAGTTAAGTGTTACTTATTTAAAATGGATTTAAATAAAATTATAAGATAGTACTTTGCACAATTAGACTCCGCACAACATCAGATGCAAATAACAATTACTGATAAAATAAATACCTAAAGCAATTACTCAAATCAAAATAAACATAATTCTTTTTATTATTTCATATTGAAGTATAACTGACTTTGACATAAAAAAGAACACATACCTAAAAGTGTACCATCAGAAAGATTTTGACATATGGATATATCCTTAAAACTGTCACTTCAATCAATATAATGAACATATCCTTTGCCCCCAAAAGTTTCCTCGTGCCCCATTGTTATCTTTCCCTCAAGTTTCCGCCTCATCTTCCCCAGGTAAACATTGACTTGCTTTTCACTACAATAGATTAGTTTACAGTTTCTAGAATTTTCTATAAATAAAATCACACAATATGTACTCTTTTTTTGTTTTAGTCTGGCTTCCTTCCCTCAGTACAATTGTTTTCTGTATCATCTATTTTGTTGTATATAACAGTAGATCATCCCTTTTTTATTCCTGAGTAGTATTCCATGGCATAGATATACTACAAATCATTTATCCATTCCTCTGTGGAATTTTGGATTCTTTCCAGATTTTGGCTATTACAGATAAAGCTGTGCTGAATATCTACAAGTATCTGTATGGACATATGTTTTTTTGTGGGAAGGCAGGTCAATGTCTAGAGTAGAACGATTGAATCGTATGTATGTATATGCCAAGCTCTTTTCCAAAAAATTGATTGTGCCATTTTACATCCCCACTAGCAGGGTGTGAAAGTCCACTTTCTCTACATTCTCATTAACACTTAGTATAGTCAGTGTTTCTCATTTCAGCCATTCTAATAAATGTTTAATGGTATTTCATTTTGGTTTAAATTGCATTTACCTAGTGACTAATGTTAAGCATGTTTTCCTGTGCCTATTTCCCATTATATATCTTATTAGGTAAAGGGGACGTTAAAATCTTTGTCCATTTTATAGAGTGTTTTTATTTGCTTATTATTAGTTATTAAGCTTTGAACCTTCTTTATATATTCTGAAACAAATCCTTTATCAGGTATATGAATATTTCCAAATTTTTTCTCCCAATCTGTGCTTGCTCTTTTATTCTTTTAACAATGTTGTTCAAAAAGCAGTTTTTAATTTTATGAAGTCCAAACTATAAAATTCTTATTTTATGAACCATGATTTTGGTCGTGATTTTGACCACATCTAAGAAATGTTTACCTTACCCACATTGACAAAGCTTTATTTCTGTTAATTCTTCTAGAAGTTTCATAGTTTTACATTTAGGTTATTGATTTTTTTTTTTTTTTTTGCATTCAGGTTTGCAGTTTCCTAGCACCATCTGTTGAAAATACTAACTTTTCTCCTCTGAATCACCTTTGCACCTCCGTCAAAAATCAGTTTTTCTCTCATATTTTCTTTTCTTCAATTTTCTAGAAGAGGCCAAGAATTCACCAGTGAAGTCATCTGGACCTGGAATTATCTTTGTAAAATAGTTTTTAACTACCTATTCAGCTCCTTTAACAGAGCTATTTATATCAGATATATTAACTATATCTTTTTAAACAAACTTCAGTAGTTTATGTCTTTCATAGGTATCTAAGCTATCAAATTATCTACAAAAATTTGTTCATAATACTTTCTTATTATCTTTTTAATATCTGTAGAATCTTTATATTATTCCATATATGGGCAATTTCTGTTTTCTTGCTTTGCTTTCTAATCAATCTGGCTAGAGATTTATCAATTTTATAGATGTTTGCAAAGAAGGAGCATTTGATTTCATTGTATTTTTATTGTGTTTTTGTTTTCTGTTTCACTGATTGCTACTCTGATATTATTCTCTTTCTTCCACAATAGCGGGAGAGTGCTCCTTTTTTTACTAGTTTCTTAAAATGGAAACTGAGGTAACTGATTTGAGAATTTTTTCAAATAAATATGTTTAATACTGTAAATTTCTCCCTAATTACTGTTTACTGGTAACTCACAAATTTTGATATATTTGTGTTTAATTCTCACTAAGTGCAAAATACTTTCTAATTTCCTTTTGTATTTATATTTTACTCATGAGTTATTTAGAAGTATATTATTTAGTTTCCAAATATTTAGGAATTTTCCAGTGACCTTTCTGTTACTGATTTCTATTTAATTCCACTATGATTTTAAAATATGTTTTGTATGGTTTGAATATTTTAAAACTTATTAAGACTTATTTTATGGCCCAGAACATGGTCTATCTTGGTAAATGTTTCACATACATGTGAAAATAATGTGTATTCTGCTGTTGTAAGTGGCTGTGTTCTAAAAATGTCAATTATGTCTATTTGGTTGTCATTATTGTTCAACTCTAAATCCTAATGATGTTTCTCTAGTTATTCTATCAATTATTGAAAGGTATTGAAATCTCTGACTATAACTGAGGATGTGTTTATCTCACCTTTCAGTTCTATCAGTTTTTCCTTCATATTTTTGAAACTCTGCTATTAGGTGCCTGATTGTTTAGGATTGTGTATACTCTTGATTAAATAACCATTTTATTATTATGAAGCTGTATCCTTTATTTCTGCTAACATTCTTTGCTCTGAAATCTAATCTTTCTGATAATAATATAGCTACTATCTTTTTATTAGTATTAGCATGGTATATATTTTCCTATCCCTTTTTTATTGCATGGATGTTAACATTTTAATGTTCCTCCCTTGAAACTTTTTTGCATACATAATCATATTTTCTTACAAATTGAGTCCCAAATTATGTACCTGCCTTTCATTTAACATACTTAAAATTAAAAATACACATAGTTTTGTTTCCTATTTTGTTTACTAAATATTGTGTTTGATCTTTATTTTTATTTATTTACTTATTTATTTATTTTTTGAGATAGAATCTCGCTCTGTCGCCCAGGCTAGAGTGCAGTGGCTCGATCTGGGCTCACTGAAGCCTCCGCCTCCCAGCTCAAGCAATTCTCCTGCCTCAGCCTCCCAAGTAGCTGGGATTATAGGTGCATGCCACCACACCCAGCTAACTTTTGCATTTTTAGTAGATACAGGGTTTTGCCATGTTGGCCAGGCTTGTCTCGAACTCCTGACCTCAGCTTCGGCCCGCCTCGGCCTCCCAAAGTGCTGGGATTACGGGAGTGAGCCACTATGCCCGGCCGTACTTTTACTTTTAACCTACTTGTTTTTTTACCTTTAATGTATTTGGATCATCAGCTGAGTTTGTTAAATGCTTTGTAATTCAGAGACTTTGTTGTAGGTTACTTGTGTAAATAAGAGTCAACCTAAAATTTACAAGACAGTACTTTACATATATTATTTAATAGAATATCACATGCAAATAACAATTACTGATAACAAATTAAATATCCAGAGCAGTCACATCAAAATAAAAATATATAATTTTTATGTTAGTTTAAAGCAGAACTGATTAGCCTAAATGTCTTTGAAATATCTTATTGAATATTGATATTTTTTAAATTATTTGATAAATTAGATTCATCAGTCTTGTTTAAGAAGAAACTGAATGGGTAGTCTGATATTCATGTACAAAAAAAAGATAGTACAATATGTATTTTGTAAGTTTGAACAAGAAGCAGACAAGTGAATCTAATATATTTGATTGTGTATGTTATTTTCTATCCTTGCCTACAAATATATATAATATGTTTGCCTGTAGGTAAAAAATATATATATTATATATGTGTACATATAATACATATATATTATATATGTGTACATATAATACATATATAATATATGTGTACATATAATACATATATATTATATATGTGTATAGGTAATACATAAATGTTATATATGTGTATATGTAATACATATATGTTATATATCTGTATAGATAATACATATATGTTATATATGTGTGTAGATAATACATATATGTTATATATGTGTATAGATAATACATATATGTTATATATGTGTATATAACATATATATAACATGTATATATAACATATGTTATATATAATATGTGTATATAATACATATATATTATATGTTATATGTGTATATATAATACATACATATGTTTTTTATAGATATAAAATATTAAGCATGTATCAGTGATTAGCAATGTTAATAGAAGTTTAAATCAGTATCTTCATTCTGAAATCTAATATATATGTCTATTTGATCCAGAAATTTCACTTCAGGGGTTATAAGGTAATTACAACGTATATGCACAAATATTTTACAATGATGATATTCTTCAAAACAGTATTTTAACAACTAAATTAAAAATAAATTAAACCTCTAAGAGTAGGTAATTAAAGAAATTGTGCTACATCCATACAGTGGAATACTATGCATCTTGTAAACGAATACTTAATATCATAGGAAAGTATTCAGAACGTACTATTAACCGAATGCAAATTGTATTACAAACAGCATACACAATGATTTCATTTTTTAAAATATATATAGTAATGAAAGTTCTGAAACACATGAGATTACCCCCAATAATAAAATAGGTCCATTAATATGTTAAAAGTTGTAAAAGTTGTCATCTTGGTTTTAGTATATAAGGTGCTTTGTGTATTTAAACGAAATCTTTCCAAATTTTTACACTGAATATGTATTTCTTTTATAACTAGATAAAAAACACCATTCACAATTAAAAAAGGAAATCCAAAACTTCCCATTGCATTAATCAAACATTTATTAGGAAATGATATGCATCATAAATTACACATATACGAAAAAAACATGGCCCCTAGCTTCAGAGTACCTAATAGAAATCGACCCTGACAGACTGTGGTTAGGAGAAACAAACATACATTTTAAACAAAGCTAAAATAGTAAAAACTGAAATCAAACTCCCTTTGTGGTTAATTCGCATAAGGCTGCATCCAGCTGCTTTGGAAATATCAAAGACAGTCCACTCATTAACTGCTAATTCAAAATGCAAACCTTGTAATTCTAATTATGCCTTTTAGAATTTTGTAATGTCTTACTAGTATTTGCCAAGTGATGCATTAAACATGAATATTTTGTAGGGGCAGGGCGCGGTGGCTCACGCCTGTAATCCCAGCACTTTGGGAGGCCAAGGCGGGTGGACCACAAGGTCAGGAGATTGAGACCACCCTGGCTAACACGGTGAAACCCCGTCTCTACTAAAAATACAAAAAATTAGCCGGGCGTGGTGGCGGGCGACTGTAGTCCCAGCTACTCGGGAGGCTGGGGCAGGAGAATGGCGTGAACCCGGGAGGCGGAGATTGCAGTGAGCCGAGGTCGCGCCACTGCACTCCATCCTGGGCGACAGAGCGAGACTCCGTCTCAAAAAAAAAAAAAAAGAGAGAATATTGTAATAGCTATCACTCATCATCATTTTTCTAAATGCAATGCATTGACTGTTACAGCCTATATGATCTTAAAGTCTAAAAAGCAAACGTTTAAAATGAATTGAATGTGCATATATATGCACGTGTGTGTGGGTGTGTGTGTGTGTGTGTGTGTGTAAAAATGAGGGAAAGGGGAAATGGGAGTTTTGATGCTTGCTATGGCTAAGGAATTGTGTGAAGCGTTTCTGGATTTACAAATATACATCAGAAAATGACTAAAGAGCTAATGAATTTCAAATCTAGAAAAGATAATAAAGTTTTACATAATACATAACACATAAAGTTTTACATAATACAAATTAGAAGTCCTATACTGCAAGCTATAGTACACAGCAGTAAGTTATGAGTCCCCAAATATAGGTTTAGAAATAGAGAGCTGTAGGTATTCCTGGAAACAAGAAATATTTCTGGCTTGGTTGATCTAGACCAGGTTTCCTGGGTGGAGTGTCATCCGAGCTGCAACTGCAATAAACATCTACTCCCTATAAAGCCAACAGAAACCCTACGTTACAAAGGAATGAGTATAGATATATTTTTCTATAGAGGAAACACACAGCATCCACAGCCCTACTGCCTTCCATCCACACAAATAAGAATTTTTCTACACATAACCTTTGAACTCAGACAGACTCTCTCCTTGACCAAATCTTAGTCAGGCTCCTCTAAGCCTTCCTTTCTACTACACCTCAACCTTGGCCTCTGTCCTGTCTTTAGTATGCCTAGCCCAGTCTTAGAAAAAATCCTGCCAAGTCAGTTTAGCAAGAATTCCCACACTTTTAGTATATGATCACCCTTGACATCCGATCAAATTCCTTGTTCCGCTACCCTTGATGTCTGCCCTTGTCCTGCCTTCAGCAAAAATCCTAGTAATTCGGTTTAGCAAGAATTCTTATACTCTTGATGTCATCTCTTATTAATTTCCATCCACTGAGCCCCTCATTCTGCTTGTTGGCTACAAATCTTCAGCTGTCTTTGTTGTATTTGGAGTTGAGCTTGATCTCTGCCCCCCACTGCAATATTGCAATAGTCTTGAATAGAGTCTTCCTCATCATTTTAAAAAGCATCGGAATAATATTTTTTAACAACTCTGAGGGCCAAGATGATGAATCCAGTCAAAATGGATACACCTTGATTTTTCCAATATATATTAATATTATTTAAAAGTTGTAATTCAACTTTATGTAAATCAAGTTCTATAAATTGGCCAGGAAAATGGTTTAGTTACTCACGAAGTGTTTATTTAAAACCTATCCGTAAGAACAGTGAAGGGTCTTAGAGTTTAACAAGTTAGGCTGCCAGTTTTGTGGACGCTGGCAAAAGACATGAGACTCCCGGGATTAAAACAGAGGACTTTTATTACTTAAGGCACAGCAAACAGCATGACCATCAGCATATTTGTAGCAATTCCCTTTTCCTCCCAAGTCTCATGGGGTGATGTGAATGGACTCAGATGAATGTTACAGATGTAGTGAGGAAGTGAGTTGCATAACAAGAAACTCTGAGCTTAAAGAACATGAATCTTTTATAATGTGCAGCAAGTATGCCTCCTCTTTTCTCTAGAGGAAGACTATTTTTCACTATTCAGATATCCTTGTAAAGACGGTCTAGGACAAAGATCCATTAGGGCCTCACCCACAAAACGTTTAGAAATGTCGAGACACCTGTGGAGAATTGTCTCTCAGCACCACTTCGAGCCTATCATCACAGGAATCCTGTTAAGTATATAAGAAGAAGGTAATTTATCAGTGGGCATTTTCATGTCTGATATTTGCAAAGCCTGAGATATACTTACACATAACACTGATTTGTGACTTAACCAAAGAATATCAGATAACAGTCCCTTTCAACCTAAATTCTTGATGGTTTGTGAGATGAAGAGAGACAAGAGGAAGCATCTTTCTATTTCTTTCCATCAGCTCCAGTTCTGCTCTTCACCTTAAGGTATCTCTGCTCTTCATCTTAAGTAATGGCAAATTTCTCCAGAACTTTCCCCCTCGCTTCACCTACTATGTAAGGGGGATAAAGAAAATATCAACTTCTATGCCAGACATTGTAATGGGTGCTCTTTCTACCTCTTCTTTTCTCATCAGCCTAACCACTGTTCAGCATCAAACCATATAGTCAGCATAAAAACCTGGATGTCCTGAAGAAGCCTAGATTTAGCAAAAGGAAAAATCATTCCCTCAATTCCACAACACAAAACGTCTAACTCAAGCAGATTTGAATTTTTCAGTAGACATTGAGGAACAACCAAAGTTTAGCCATGCAGAACCTTTCTTTCTGGTTTGCAAACAGAAAGAGACCCAAAAAGAAAAATTGCAAGTAACTTGCCCTCTTTCGTGCTCTCACTCTCATTCCACCTCTTGCTCTCTTCCTCTCTCCCTCTCATTCTCTTTCCTTTATATCGTGATAAATACATCAATGAGATCTCCGGAAATCCATCTGTCTTCATTTTCTTGATATGCAGAAACAAACAAACCCTCAAATACAACTTAAATGTTACATTTTAAATCTGAATGAATTTAGAAAAGCAGCCTCGTAGATCATAAACTTTATAAACAGGAGAAGGGCTTAATGTGTTAAGGCCTATTGCAAACTTTTGCATTCCATTTCTTTTAGTCTATTTTCCAAGTCTTGGATAAAATATATTTTTCAAAATTTGAATTTAGATAAGTTTGTCTAACAATACTGAAATAATTTTTAAAAGGTAGACTGTTATCCAAAGTCTCCATTTAACTTTTTATGTCAAATTGAACAACTTCATTTGTAGCTTTAGCAGTGTTGAGAAATATGTGTATATTTCATAACATATTTTAAAAATTCAAAAGATTATGTAAATGCTTTTCTTTAAATGTATGTTTTTTCCTTTGCCCGCCTTTAGTCATTGTAAAGGGACTATTTCTAGATAACATGTCTGATCTTCTGGATATTATTTCTTTTTGACATTGCTTTCTGGGAATTACAATGAGGTTGGCTGTCAAGTTTACAAGATTTTTAGCAACCACATATGCTCTTCGTGCTCTTCACTAAAAATAAAAACCTATTTTCTCTGCCCCAAGCATCATAAGTGATGTTTCAAAATAAACTCTAATTACGTAAATTCTGAATCAGTCCAGTGATGTTTTAAAATAAATTCTAATTACGTAAATTCTGAATTAGTCCTAAGGTAATAGAGTGAAAGGGTATAGAACACAGTGTCTTTTCCAGGAAGCATCAGGAACACAGGGGATGGGAAAGATCTGCCATAGTGAATAGGTTTGAAAATCCTGGGAATCCTTAAAAGTTTGGAGAGATTGTGGGGCTTAGTGAGTAAGAGCCTGAGCTCCGAAATCAGACAGCAGTGGGCTTGACTTTCAATTCATTGTGCTATTTACTTTGGAACACTGGAAATTTACTTAATATTTATTAAACTTCTCTTTTCCTATGCAAAATGGACATGGTAATTCCCACTAAATAGGGCTACTGATAGGATTTATTAAAATGATACATAAAACACATATTACAGCATTTCACAAATGTTAGCTACTAAAAACCTTGATGAAGACTGTAATGAAACAATGATAATTATGATGAGGTTGGGTTGCAGGTGTAACCAAAGGCCTTGTCTGTGGAGCACTAAACAGGAAGGCTGATATTTGGTTTCCAAGTATCCGTAAATCTTTCGGCTCTTTAACCAGAGTTTTATTTTTCACTGACCTTAATCAAAATAAGTTCTATGTGAAAATGAATCCCAAATCAGATTTATTAGATTTTATTTTTACATATATCACCTGAAAGTAGAGTTCCTATGGTCTATCAGTAATTCGATTTCCAGGAATTTCTTCTAAGGAAATAATGAGAGAGATTCACAAAGAATTATGCTCAAGAATATTAACTCCAATGATTTTTAATGCTTTAAAACAATGTAATTATACAAAATATGAGATTGGTTAATAAATTATGGGGTATATAAACATATGGACACATGTTGAAGTTATTGTTATATTCTTGAAAAATAATAAACATTGTCAGGATAAAACTTTTTAAAGAAGAAAAAATACAAAACAATTTGGACAAACTGAGCCACATTTATTACTACGCTTTTTAGCCACAAATATACACACACATATATATATATATATCAATGTGTTAATAGGTTTTTTAAATATATGGCTTTTGTGTTGAATAGTGATTTTATTTTCTTCTTAATATTTTTAAAAATTCTAAAATGAAAACGCATTACCTTTGTATCAAAAAATTATATTCTGGGTTTGACTATTGTCCTTCTTCATATATGAAATAAAATGTTCTGGGGCACAAAGAAAAATGTTTTATGAGTAGACCTTTCTAGACTGGAAATGTTTGATTTGGTTAACCTGTTATCTTGGATGAGTCAGTGCTACACTGGATTGTAAATAAACTAAAACATTTATTTTAAAAATTAAATCACTTCACTCACAAAACTATAAATTTCTTCTACCAATAAATATCCTAGTGAGGCTCATAATGATATATCCATAGCTCTCTTATAGCCATCAAACCAAGGACGTTGCAAGATTCTCATATCTAGTGTAAAAGGGGAAAAGCAATAACAAAACTGGTTTGCTCTCTTCCTATAGGGGAATTATTATAAGTGTAAACACTAATTGGGGAATAATAATAATAGATACTAGCAAGAGTTTCATTTATTGAATACTTAGCACAGTACATAGCCCTGTTTTAAGGCATTCTGTTTTATTTTCAGACTTTATGTCTTTTATTTTCTTAACTATATAAGCTAGAAATTTATTATCATTACCATTCAACACATGAGAACACTAAGGCTCAGAGAGATTAATATATTGTAGGTGGCACAGCTAATAAACAGCAGAGTTAGATTTTGGACCCAGGTCTTTCTAACGCTAAAACCCATTTTCCGTAAACAACATTGTTTCCCTAACCTTTCATTTCTTTACTTCACAATTATCCCTCACCATTCAGAATGTTTCTGGGCAACCAAATTTTAATGTACCTGTTACTTCTCTGTTATAACAATCTATTAGCCTAATCAAGAAATTTGGAAAGGATCATCTTTCTTCTCTACTGTGTTAGTTTATAAGGGCTGCCATAACAAAAAGCACAAACTGAATGGCTTAAACAACAGAAATGTATCATCTCCCAGTTCTACAGATTAGAAGTCCAGGATCAAGGTGTTGGCAGGCCCATGCTCTCTCTGAAAGCTCTAGGCAAGGATCTATTACAGGCCTCTCTCCTAAGCTTCTTGGCTAGGGGTGCACCTTAGCTTGTGGCAGCATAAATCCAGCCTTCACACAGTGTTCTTCCTGTGCATGTGGTCCTTTTTATAAGGACACCAGTCATGTTGGATAGGGGTCCACTCTACTCAAGTATGACTTTGTCTTAACTACTTATATGTGTGACAACCCTATTTCAAAATAAGGTTACATCCTGAGTCATTAGGAATTAGGACTTCAACATTTGAATTTTGAGGAAACACATTTCAACCCATAACACCCACCGTGATTATATCTCACTTCTACTCTGCCAAACATTCTTCAACCCCAGCCACCAGGGTTATTAACTGGGGGACCCTCAAGAGATTCATGAATATAAGTGCATTTCAATTCATTGGCTTTCTTTGTAATTCTATATTTGAAATTTCATTGATTTTAAAGAGCATTTCAGGAACAGATACTTCTAAGAGGCCTCGGTAGACTGCCAAAGGGATAAATGCCCTTCCTCCCAAAATTAAGAACCCTATTATATCATGTGACACATAACAAAAAAATGTAACATTTGTTATCTCCATGATTCTCAAAATTAGTTGGCCTAAATATTACCTAGAAAGCTGTACTTAACTCTGATAATTACTTCATGGAGGCAAAATTATTCAGTGCTGTACCTTTTGGGGCCTATTAAGCCTTGTTGTCCAAATTATCAATACCATCATCCTAATCCAAGCAAAATGTTAGCAGTATCCTAAAGTGCTTACTTTGATTGTACTTAAAGTGCTACTTTTAAATAGAGACCATTAGGGATGGGCCACATTTTATATTTTGTATTTTTCACAGTGCTTACTGTTAGAACTTAGAGATAGTATGTAATAAAATGTTAATGACATTTATTAAATTAATAGATTAATAGATGGATTAACATGTGTTTGGAAATGCTCCTTTTTATTCCATCTATAATGTCTACCTGCACCATGTGTTGGTTTATCCTCTGAAAGTGGCAAGCTGGTTCACCATGCCATGAGATCACTGATTGTCTACAGTAAGATTCCTGTACTACGGTTCATAGGTTAGTCTACCATGTTCAGATGATTTGTTCCACTTCTAATTAAGAAATTTCTCTGATTAGCCTATTAATAGAAATATTTCTATTTAACCCCATAAAATTAATAGCAGAATAATTAAGTGTTGAGACTTTGCAGCCGGTCTACCTATGTTCAAATTCCAGATCTAATGTGAATTTGTTACAAATTTATACAATCTCCCTGGGATTTAATTTGCTTACTTAAAAAATGGGTGTAACAATATGCGCACCTCTTAGGATTATTTTGAGAGTTATTTGACTTAACTCATGAAGCACACTTAAGTCAGCATCTTACAGCACATAGTAAGACTCTATGACTGACAATTATTTATAATTAAAGAAAATACCTGTAGTGAGAATATATAAATATATGTATGAAAGCAGTCATCAATACCTGCATTAGCTCTCTTTGTCCAAATGAGTTAAAAAATATTAACATAGTTTGTAAGAGAACAAATAACATATATATGAAGGAAAGATATTAATACATCAAAATTTTAAAGTCAAACTTTTTTTAAATTATTCAAAAGGAGAAACATAGTGATGCTTTTTAGAGTTAGTTCCTCATAGAATAATATATTGTTGGATATATATGCCAACACATATACTTCAGTATATGACATCCATTTGCCATACAAAAATTGGCCTTTTCTAATAACAGTTGCACTGTTACACTGAAAATCATCTGCCTTTCTTGAGGAAAGAACTGTCTAAAATACATGAAGAATTAATTAAGATCTAGTATTTTTAAAAAAGGTAATTCTTGTGAATTTCCTAATATCAAATATGCTTATAACAATGTAATAACATTACCAAAGAGTTGTGGTGTGCCCATTCCCAGAGTTTTAAGGACAGGTCTCACAAACATTGCCTGGAGCAGTTAAAGTTCAGACTGGAAACATACAGACAGACTTGAAAAGTACTAGAAGCTTCTATGATTAATCAACCCAGAATTACAGATTATAGCTCAAATTTTTATTTTTTTACTGACCTGACCAACTATTTGTGTAAACACAAGAGAATCTTGACACTGGGGCGTCTTTAATTCAACAGATCAATTCAGCATGCACTCATTAATTGCTTCTATGCACAAAGCACTCAGCTACACATTGAGTATATACCAGGCCCTATCCCTGAAGAATGTTCAGTCTATAACTAGGCATACAGCAAGGTAACCAGGGAATCAACATGTCAGGACAAATGCCACAGTTATGGTAAGCAGAAAGTGCTATAGAAGGACCTAGAATGGGAAACACCTAATCTAGGTGTTAGTGGTCTAAGACTTCTTTCTGGAAGAAGTCATATCTGAACTGAGGCCATAGGGCAGCTAGTAGTTAATAAAGGGAAGTGCAGGCTGGGAGGTGTAGAATGAGAGATTATTCCAGTAGGACATGTTTGTTGGCCCAAGCCTCCAGACAAGAGGGTGATGGTTTGAAAAATGTCCAAGGAGTATAGATTGAGGGAAGAAATATAAAGAGATGAGCCTAGGGAAGTAAGCAGGAAGAGGCAGGTTCATGAAGGGCCTGGTAATCCATGCTACACATTTTGAACTTTATCTAAGGGTATATATGAAGCCATTGAGGGTTTTTCCCTAAAGAAGTACCACACAAGAGTCTAGCCTAGGTCAGACTACAGCTAGAGAAAGCATTTAATCCTTTTCTCAGCTTCTTTACTTCTTTATGTTAAATGATTGGGAGATAGAGAAAAGCTGCTGGATATCTTCTTCATAAAGATTTTTATCATCCAAGGGGACCATATAATTTATCATTCACACATAGTTATGCCAGAATAATAAGTGTAAACTGAAATATATGGTCACACTAAATTTAAATCTCTCCAAAAATTTAAGTCCTCCTCTAGCCTATTTTTTTCAATCCTATTTAAAATGCAGAAATAAAAATAAGACTTTTGACTAATCAGCAAGATTGTGTTCACTGGTAAGGCTAGAGGACTATCATGCTCTTCATAATTAATTGTATCCCTTTTACTTTTCTGGATATAACCCTGTGTTGCTGGCTCATTTATAGTTTGTATCTTATGGCAATTTCTAAGTATTTTTATGTTATACTTGGGCTTTGAAAGTCTTTATTTATTTTGTAGTTATTCTGCCTAAGAATTTTTCCAACCATAATGTATCTTGGTTTCAGTAGATCATTCCTCTAATGTGTAGAGATCACTTTCAATTATTTCCATCTTTGAGCTGTTAGCCACAGAATTATCAGCCATTAGGTCATAAAAGACAGGAACTATGCCTCCCTAGATGTAATAAGGTGTGTATCTGAGTACTTTCTAGATGAAAGAACCAAATTATGTGATTTTTATTGTTGTTTCTGTCAATTCTATAACATATATAGGTAGTGTTACCGCCACATTACTGAAAAACAAAACGAAGAATTGGAGGTTGGTCGAAGAACTGAAATTCTGATTCATTCCCAGATTGTGCTTAATTACTTATTATTAGCTATCAAATGAAATTATACTTGGATATGATTTCATTTTTCTTAATAAAAATAGCATTATCACAATATATGCACTGTTCAATGCAAAAATGATTTAAAACAATAAGGATTCTTTAAGTTATCAAAAGTTTCTACAGACAAAGAATGATTTACTTGTGAATTAAAATGTTACATTGACCTCGAGGTAGAAGTTAGGTCAGCAGAAATGAGCTTTGTTGCAAAAAATATATATTCAGGATACAAACTGTAAAAATCACATTGGGAATAAAACATAATTCTCAAGTTTATTTTTATTTCTAGATACAGAAATATTATTGAAATCATAAATAAAAGCATAGCTGACATATTTGTATTTATTGACCCACAAATAAAATCCCTTAGAGCTTTTTTTCATATTGAATTTCAGGATTCTGGCTAATTAGTTGCAGCTCCCTAAAATTTTTTTTAAGACAGACGCAGGAGAAGCATCCTTTTTCTGGGTTTTAGGAGATACATAAATGTCCAGTTATGTATAATTAATTTGGGTTTCTATTTTAAATGTTACTTACATTCAAAGCCACCTCTGTGAGTCCCTGTACTTCCTTAGAAACATCAGTGATTTCCACTTCATTTCACTTCAGCCATCTATGTCTATGTCCACACTGAAGTCTGGCATCCCTTGATACCGAAATAATAAATGCAAACATTCTTCTAAGTTCCGAGGTCTTCTCCTTCCAGCTGTCTGACCCAGTTACCTATACTTTACTCATCATTCAACCTTGTAGAGACCTCTGAGTCTTGATTTGCTGATTTCTTTATCAATTGATAATGGTTTAGATTTTTCTTTCCTTTTTTATGTATGTGTCTGTCTGTCTGTCCATCTAGGCAAACACACATAGTGGGTAACTCTCTCATAATTTTTTATTTATTGCTGTAGACAAAAGCAGTTCCATTGGCACAAGAAATGCCCATCACTTATTCATCCCAGCGTAAGACTCACAAGGCTGTAGACTGGAGTGTGCCCTGCATTTGCAACATGGATGGCAACTCAATCCCAGGAATCAGTGACGGACTGTCACTAGCCCTAAGCCCTAGACTCCTCTCATGTCCAATATGAGATTAAGTCACCTCAAATCAGCATGTCAGCACCATTTTGGAAGCCCAGTCTCACATAATACCCATAAGAGAAGTATAGCATTGGCCAGCAAGAGTATATTGCACATCAAGCAACTCTCCTGGGAATGGACCCAGCCACAGAGCTCCTAGGTAATTTCCATTAGGCGTGACTCCTTAGGTATCTGGTCAATCTCATGAATTGGGGAGAGAATTAGATAAACAGGGATGGAGGTCCATCTCACAGCTCTGGAGGATGACAGGACCAAGTCGCCAGCAGATTTTGTATTTGGTGAGTGTTCTGGCTCATAAAACAGATGCCTCTTCGTGTGTCCTCACATGGTAGAAAGATCGCACAAGCTCTTTCAGGCCTCTTTTATAAGGGCCCTAATTCTATCCATGAGGGCAGAGCCCTTACGACCTAATCACCTTCCAAAGGCCTCACTTCCAAATACCATCACATTGGAGGTTAGATTTTAACGTAAAAGTTTGGCGGGACACAAACATTCATTATGTAGAAATCTCTGTGAATGACTAGGTATAGGAAGGTAGATCTCCCAAAGGCCCCACTTCTTAAAATCATCCCTAGGGGTTAAAATTTCAACACATGTATTTTAGGGGGACACATTCAGACCATAGCTGGTATTCTGTCCGGACAACATTGCCAGCCCCAGCTAGTTCCAGTCACCGAGGGTGTCTTAGAAAATTCCACAGAAGACACTCCAAAGTGTAGTAACACCCAGAGGCACAGGGTCTTGAGCAGGGACCTCATTTCCCTTGGTAAAGGGGAAGTGTAGGCTGTTGGGTTCAAAGAGGAAACACTCCAAGACACACCATGAAGAAAGCAAGGGTTCAAAGGGTAGGAGGCAGAAGCTGTCACACTTCTGACCTAGCCTCAGCAATCCCACAGCATCACTTCTGTCTTATGTTAGCAGATACAGGCAAGACACTGTGGCCAGACCAGAATCAAGGGAAGCAGAATTAGACTCCACCTCTTGACAGAAGTCAAGGTCAAATTTCAGAACAGCATGTAGGATAGAAGATATTGATGCAGCCAGCTTTGGAAAATACAATCTGTCATAATCACCATAACTGTAATTCTTCTCCATAGTACTTACAGTGTTTTACTATGATTACTTATTTCCTTTTCTATATTCTCCACCAAATTTTCAAGTAATCTGATGACTGAACACCAACACTTATGTCATTTACACCCCTAGAGTCTGTTGATAGAAGTAGTTAATATGAGAAAATAGAAATAAAATGGCTGAAAACTATGAAGGGGCACCAATAAACAAGTTATGCTTCTTGATAATGCAATTAATTACATATTTATTAAACTGCAAGAAAATACATAATAATAAAAGTTGACTCATAAAAGTCAACTTCTGTGGGAGCTGCGTCAAATTCATCAAATAACAATTCAGTCCTTTGCCACAAAGCTTTTGCTTAATATGCAAAACTCTGCTATGCTAGTTCAATACAGCACAATGTGGAGAACACAGAGGATAAAACATTTGAGTAGAGCAGTATGTAGGCCAAAGATGCTATTCCTTCCAAATGCCCATGGAGAGAATGAGGAGGCATCCTGAGAGTAAGGCACTGAGTGCTTTAATAACAAAGGTGAAATTAATAGCTTTAATCTGTTTATCTATTCTCATTCCAGTCTGCTCCAACCCACAATGTCTGGAAGTTTTCATCCTCAGAAAAAGTGAAGTACTTACTAAGTCTGTCTTTTTTTTGCTAATCTTCAGATGCTGAAAATCATTTTAAATCTATTCCTGTCATTTTGGATTTGCATAAGTGTCTTGAAAGAAACGTCTAAAAAGGCAACGGCTGATTTAGTGTGAACGAACATGCCATAAAACATTTCAAACCTTACATCATTCATGTAAATCTTTCATGATTTAAAATGTTTGAACTTGCCAATAACGAGTAGTCTAGTGTCAGGCTGGATGAAATAGCTAAGGCTGAAAAGACGCTTTCATTAAAATCCTCCCTCTTGCGGCACATATAAGTTTGGGAGAGGGTGAAAAAAAATCTTCACTTCAGGCTAGAATTTGAAATCTTAGCCTAAACCTATGACACACCAGTTGAGGAAAAAGGAAATTTCTATAGAGTTTCATTAAGATTACAAGGGCAAATAATGTCTTCACCAATGAGATGGGGGATGGTTTTGATATTCAAATTCTGTCTATAGTCAAATCAATTTAGTAAAGAATGGGTGATTTAGTTAAGTAACTGATTAAAAAAATTACTTATATACTGGGAATTTGGTTTTACTAAATCAGCCTTATTGTTTTTCAAAGTGAACCCATCATAGACATTCACTTAGGCAGTGGCTTTCAACAGTGAGATAGAGATTTGACAAATCTCTAGCTGGTTTGTCAACACATGGCACAACAAAAGCATTCTTCACCAAAGTACCAATTTTTATCAAACACAAGTCACCTATTAATCTAATTTTCATTCAGACCATACCAAAATCTTTAGAATTTCAATTTTACTTTTCAAAATCCCAAACTTGTGGTGTTTTCACAGTATTCTGACCTCATCCAGTTGTTATTAAAACTTTTAAAACGGGAAATTCCATGCAAGAAAATAACTGAAAAGAACCTTCTCACTCCCAGAAATTTGACAGATAATAAGAAGTAAATAATTTCTAAAAGATATAAGTAAACAATATTCTCAAAGTTGAGGGTGGAGGATAAGAATTTCATTTTCTTTCTTTCTTTTTTTTTTTTAACGCTAGTGACCTGAGACAGCAACACTCCGTGTTTTCAAGCATTCTTATGGATAAAAGTTGTTTAGTTCCACTTGGCGAAGGGGCCATTAGCTAATGTCTTAGACCTGTCTACAGAGTCTGTGGTTAGCACTTGAGGGCCTGTGCCTAATGAGGCTCATCTTCACCTCTGACAACACAGGGAAGTTTCCTACACAGTTTGTATTAGGACTGCAAGGAGAAAACTGCCCCAAACAGCTCTTTAGCTGGAAAGCCACAGGGACTCCCATTACAAATGTATTGTTTTGAATAGAGCATTCTTTTTCTAATATGTTTTTCAATATAACTGCCATACACATACACTACAAAGATTCTACATTGAGTGATGACTCATCTTGTGAATGTGGAATAATACTTATCCTCTGCCCCTACCAGCAGCCCTGCTGTGGACTGTTACCCCAGAGAGGTCTTGAATGTTATTATTAAAAGGCATTTTAATGGTGGGCTGTCATGAAAAAAAAAAAAAAAAGGGTCATGAAACCACACAGTATCTAAGGTGAGCATCCGGAAACATTCAGCAATTGTCTAATCCTTTTACTCCATCTTTTGTTGACTCCCCCACATAACTGAATTCTCCACAGCTCTTGCCTCAGACCTTCTTCAGAGGATAGTCATGGTTAGGACCCCAAGATATACACTAAGAGCCATCAACACATAGGTCAATGATTGCTTAGAAAGCAAAAAAGCATTTCAATGCATCTTCCACAATAATACCTTTAGAGTCTCTGGTATAGCAGATGCGGCAGGTGCCCCAGCAGTTTTTATTTCAGCAAGCACCAGAGGTGATCCTGACATAGGTGCTTTGCAGGGTACATTTAGAAAATACTAATATTTTACAGAAATGGAAAATAATACTAAAACACAAAAATAGAAGTGGAAAGAGTGAAGGATGAGGGATGGAATTCTATGAGGCACCACACTCACTTATAAACTAATCTGTGTTTATGAGTTCATCACTGTTTATTGATTAATAGGATTTTACTATCTGAGACTGAATGTTTAAAACAGAGTCTATTTGGCCAGACGCGGTGGCTCATGCCTGTAATCCCAGCACTTTGAGAGGCTGAGGCTGGCAGATAACGAGGTCAGGAGATCGAGACCATCCTGGCTGACACAGTGAAACCCCAACTCTACTAAAAATACAAAAAATTAGCCAGGCGTGGTGGCGGGCGCCTGTAGTCCCAGCTACTTGGGAGGCTGAGGCAGGAGAATGGTGTGAACCAGGGAGGCGGAGCTTGCAGTGAGCCCAGATCATGCCACTGCACTCCAGCCTGGGTGACAGAGTGAGACTCCATCTCAAAAACAAAACAAAACAAAAAAAACAAAAAAAAAACCAAACAAACAAAAACAAAAATAGAGTCTAAATTATTTTAATTCAAAATAAGTGATGTTAATGAGAAATTTTAGATAATAGTTTATGGAGGATATCCTGGGGAAGATATGGGTTGACAGGCAGGCTTTCCCCTTTCCTCTCCCAAAACTTACCACATAAGTGGCTTCCTACTTCCCCATGCTTAAGAACAGCTGTTTTTGAGGTCTCCAAGACACAGATCTGACTGACATTCAAAGTTCTTTGATCTATTAACTCCAAAACTTTCACTGAGTAATTAAGAAAGTTCTCACAAGCTTGTTAGATTTTGGTCTTATGGCATTCATTCCCTGAAGAAAGAATAAGATAATCTATACAGGTTAATGTACACCAGGCGTAGCAGATTTGAAGCCAGTAACAAGGCTCTCATTGAAGACTTAGTACGACTAAGTAGAGTTATTTGAATTATATGTTATTTAAATTTGTCTTAGGAGACATTTAAACCAGTAATGGAACTGCTTTTTTTTTTATTCTTTGGCCATGTACGTGAATTTTAATTTACTCTTCTAATACCACCACAGAAGAAATGAAGAACAATGCATATTTCTACTAACACTAGGGTCATTAAGTTATTAATTACATATCCAAAGTATGTTTAAATAGTTGTTAGCTTGCATATGGATGGCAAAGATATAATCTGTCTAAAATATCTCATAGTACTTAATATGATAGTAGAGCATAATTTGTAATTACTCTTAACATATTCCCTTTATAAAACACAGTCCATCATGATTGTTTGTTCTTTGATGTTTCAGTTTCAGGAAGAAGACAAAGCTTACACTTTCTGAAAAGCACCAGAACCTAACTTTGAATCAGAAAGACCAATATTTTGACACAAAAATAATGTTAAAATTTATTTTGTTCACCATCTCAAAAGACATGTATGCAGTTATTAAAATTGATTTGGCATGGAAATTTTAAAAATTGTTATCTACTCAAACTCTCTGCAGTGATATTTACCTACTTACCTTTATCATTGCTATTAATTATCCCAGTGCTTGTTAATCCCACAGTTTGGAACCACATAATTAGCCTGACCCACTTCCTTTGCCCTCTTTAGCTATACTGGAGCACTGAGTCATGCCTATTTTTCCTGTTATAGTTTTAAGGTGCTCCCTAAAGTTCAAGTGTCATAAACTCAATTCCAAGGAAGGGGATATTGGGAAATGGGGCCTTTTAGCATGTGTTTGGCCCTCATGAATGGATTAATGCTACTATAAAAAGGGCTTGCAGTAGCAGATTTCTCTTCTTCTGCCATGTAACAATATGATGCTCCTTCCCTCCAGAGGACTCAGGGTTCAAGGTGCCATGTGGGAAGCAAGAGACCAGAGCCCAAACTTGCTGGCTCCTTGATGTTGGACTTCCAAGCCTCCAGACTGTGAGAAATAAATTTCTCTTATTTATACGTTACCAAATTTGCGGTATCCTGTTATCGCAGTCAAAATGGACTAAGACAATCACCTTCTCAAAGTAAGTGCTGATTCACTAAGATTCCTAAAGTCCGCATTGTGAACCTAGATTTGAGGTACTGAAAATCAGGATAAAGATACAAACTCCTGGACTGCATATAGTACTTGACACATTTCAGGGTCATTCACACAACCATCAATGATTCAGTAGTCACTTAGTCACTAAGAGATCAGTACTGCACTTAGCATTACAGATATCAAGACAAGTAAGACACAAGCCCTCTCCTCAAGGACATGGTCTACTAAAGATTATTGATACTCCAAGATGAAATAAAGCATTGAAGATGCCGTGATGAATGTATGTAAGAAACACAGGAACGACAAATGAAAGAGTAGTGATTCCTACCTGGATGTGGAAAGAACAGCTCCTAAAAATTTATATTGGAGAAAGCAAAATTCTGAATGTTAAAAATAATGAGCAATCTTTCGTCTGGTGAACAAAAAGTATATATCAATCAGGATTCCAAAAAGAAACAGATGACATATGTCAAGTAAGCTAGTGAGTGGGGGGTTTATTTACCAAGTTTTTTATTTAAACTTCTGAGTAATTTGGTTAATTTCTGCATTGGAATAACCACTTGATACATTTTAAGAGCAAACAATAATTAAATATTTAATAAGACCAATAATCAAATATTTAATAAGACCAATGTCAAGTGCTTCACTTACAACACCCTTGCAAAGATAGCTACTCAGTCATTCAGTAAATACTCAGTGAGCCCCCGCCATTTAACAGGCATTGTTTGAGCACTGGAGATACAGCTGTGAACAAAGCAGTCAAGGTTCCTCCCTTCATAGAAATTTGGTGGGAGGAGGCAGGTGATAAATAAATATACTAGATAATTTTAGCTGGTGGTAAGTATTATTAAAAATGAATAAATAAAAGGGCACACTTGGTTTCTCAGGTGGTTGCTTGGCCTTCTTCCAAGTGTGCTTTCCTTGCTTTCTTTCCTTTCCTCACAGTTTTAAAGCTTTTTTAAATAAACTTTCACCCCTGCTCTGAAACTTGCCTTGGAAAAATAAATAAATACATAAATACATAAAAGGCTTATATAAGTTCAAGTAGCTGAGTAAAGGTATGAGGGGCTATTTAGGGAAAGATCTCTCTCATGGGAAGACATTTGAGATAAGACCTAAGTGATGAAAAAGAGCTTTATTTTAACATTCTGGAAAAGGCAAAACTATGGAGACATTGAATAGAGAATCAGTTGTTAAGGGGAAACGGGAGGGAAGAATGAATAGGCAGAGCAGAGGGGTTTCTTTTAGAGCAGTGAGACCATGCTGTATGACACTACCATGGTGGATATGTGTCATTATAAATTTGTCTAAACCTGTAGAAAGTACAACAGCAAAAGTGAACCCCACTGTGAACTATGGACTCTGGATGATAATGATGTGTCAGTGTAGGTTCATCAATTGTAACAAATGTGTCACTCTGGTCAGGGATGTTGATAACAGGGAGACCATGCATGTGGAGGGGTAGGGGATATAAGGGAAATCTCTGTACTTTCTGCTCAATTTTGCTGTGAATATAAAACTACTCAAAATATAAATTCTATTTTAAAATTGTTTTAAAATATGATCATCTAGCTCACAAGAGAACTCAATTAAATTTCCTGTGATTCAAATTAAAAATATATATTAAAATCCTCAGGTATCATGTATGTTATGAGAATTGCTTCTGGTTAACCTGTTGGAATCTGGAGTCTCTAAAATGCACTCATCTGCTTGGTGAATTTTGACATAACATCTGAATTAGGTGATTACGTTCAGAAAAACTGTGATTGCTACATTTTTAAGCTAAGAATCATGTTGGGGTATGGATTGGAAGAGGATGGATATGGAATGAAAAGATGTAAAAGGTGGTAAATTAGATGGTATTAAGTAACTGAAACTCATCTGAGTAAAAGCAAAAGCAGTTTTAGTTCAGCGTGAATCATTAAGTCAGCACTGAATGTGACTGGTTACTAGAGGAACTTGGGTAATGGAAAATGAAAACAGCTGGATTTATAACTCCCATAAATAAGTTAAACAGCCTACTCAGTGCCAGTGAAGACTATTGACAGTGGTAAATGGTGAGGCTTCTACATACAAGCATGTAGGAAGGAAATGAACAAATTGATAAACCTTTAAAGTTACGGATTAAATACGTTTGAATTATCTTGCTTTTGGTCATTCTTTACTAAGCAACTTGTCTATCCTGATAGTTAAAAATCATAAAATGTTGCATATTTTTTAAATATTGTATTGAGTTGAATTTGGTGTTCTATAAGATAAACCTGAAAAAATTTACTATCAGCTAGCTATACTCAAACAACTGTCTTAAATAAGTAATTGAGGAATTCCAAAGTTATGGTGGTATAACCGTATTGTACAACCAAGTTATGGTTGTATAATTACAACCCTGATCTCCTTTTCTTCTAACCTCAGAATCACCCTCTTAATTCAGGCCCTTGTTTCCTGACATGTGGACAATTACAATAACCACTTAAACTATTTTCTTCAGGCATCCTCTTCCAATCTGTTCTCCACACTGCCCCCTGAGCTATCTTTCTAAGACATCACTCCTTGCTGAAACCCAAATTCTGTAGAATATAATTCAAACTGCTTACTTGGAAATACATGTTTTGATAACCTAGATCCAACCAACATTTTTAGTCTCATCCTTTCAGAGTAGGATGACTATGTAATTTACATTTCGTACCAGAATACTTTTGATAGTAAAAGAAGGAACTATTTATATTTCTCTGAGACAACAAGTTTAAACCTGACTATCAAGGCAAGCAAGAAAATATGATTACCTTATTTAAAAGCCAATAGTTTCTTTACTTTCCCAGGATAAATCGGTGGCTCCTCTCCTCTGTGCTCCAGAGCACAGAGCAAAAATCCCCTACGCTCCAGAGCACAGAGCAACATTCCCCTACTTAGCAATTTCACATCGTATTTTGGGAATCCTGTATATTTCCGCCACTAGACTCAGAAGTCCAAGAATTCAAAGATACATCTTTGCAACCTGGTACCAAGTACAGGACCAGATACATAAAAGGCTTTCAATAAGTGTTTTTTGATGGTGAATTAATATTGAAGCAAAGGACTGACAGACCTAAATGGAAGAAGTAAGTAAATACCCAGGAAACGGGACAAAAGTCAGGTAAAGATCTAATCACCTAGATAAATCTATAAAATTATGTTTACATGGGAGCTGTACATATATGCATATTCATCCAAAGGAAAGAAGTATTACATATAAAATATCAACATTACCTGTGTAAACATTTGTCATAGGTTTTGATCTTTATATTTATTCTTTGAGGTGAAACAATAACTTTGCATTCTCCTTTTAAATGACAAGGTACAAAAATAAAAGATAAATTTTTAACATCCTGGTTTAAAAATGCTCCCCAACATGTTAAATAGTACTTGTTATGGCTCCAAAAGCATCTCTTCCCAGTCACCCCAGGACTCTAACATTTCAAATTCTTACTAACAAATGATCTCCCAATTATTCCACTCAGTTGATTAAGATACTTCACGCTTTACTCCTTACAAATGTTCCTCTCCTGTGTGATGTTTCCCACACAGGATCATCACAGCTGATTCTGTGTAATCACCACAGCAGAAATAAGTGAACAAAAGATGTAACTCTAATGAAAACAGCTATGCTTCCAAATGGTATCTCATCAGGGATCCCAATGAAAAATGCTCAGAACTTCAAGTCTATTTTCTTATTTTGCAAAGGCATATATTTGATTTTAAAAGCATTTGATTTACAATGACATAAAATAATTTAAAATGAAAATGGGAGAATAAATATGCATAGGCAAGCCTTTGTATTAATAGTTTCAATAACTTTAACAATTTTCATGAGACATATACTCTTTAATGGTAAAATATAAGGTGAGGACCCTCATCCAAACTCCTGCAAACTCTCATCCTTAGGAGAGCCCTTATCACTCCAGAAATCTCCAAAGTTTCATCAGCTTCCTCAGACTCAGTTAGACATCACCTGGGAATTAAATGAGTTAACGGATATTAAACATTTAAAGCACTTTCTGGCATACTTTATGTTAGTTAATAATATTGCAAGATACTATATCTAACTCTGAGATTTATTTATCTGTTATATGCAAACTTGTCCTCATTCATTAAGTTCTCTAGATTCTTTCAAGGTTTATTTTCCACCCTGTATTTACTGTAACCCCTAGAAAATGTAACCTCCAGCAACCTCATATTATAACTTGAGTTGTCTTTACTCCAGTGATCCTCAGTTCTGTTCACTCAGTTACTTCCTATAAGGGCCACACCAAAGATTTTGTGATCATCAAAAAATATTCCCATTAAGAAACTACCAAAGGCCCACACCTTCTATCACAGCAGTTGATCTTTTGATTTTAATTTAATCAAAAAAATCCCATTCCAGCACCATGCAAGATGACCTTCAACTTCAAACCCTCCTTATCTATACCATTAGCCATTCTTGCTTGTTTTAAAGATTAAATGGTGTTCTTCCTGCTCAAGGCCAAATTCTCTCACCAGATCTTGTCCCTTTCTCGTTCTTTCTTCCCCTCCTTCAGGATTTTGTTCCCTCTGTTATCATTCATTTTCTATATGCAACTTCTTTTCTTCTCTCTCTCTCTTGTGTCTTTCCCCTCACCTGAGAACAAGTTCAAATATTTTATATCAGGACAACTCTTCTTGAGCTTTTCATGCAGCTCTAGATACTGCCGGAATAATTTTTCCATGTCTTATCCAATCTTGTCAAAAATAAATCTTCATGTTATGTTTCCAATTCCTCACCTCCCATTCACTAATTCATTATTGTCTTCAGTCAACAAAACTTAACAAGTGTTTCCTGTCTGACAGTTAACTCTAACCCAAACTCTTACTTCATAAATCCACTAACATTTACATTTCAGCTTGTCTTTTTTTTTTTTTTAGTTTTTGATAGTGTTAATCACTTCATTAGCCTCCCCTCCTGCTGTGTCTCTGTGAACATACTCATTTTTACATTTTATTCTACCTCTTGTCAAGGAAAAATTGTACCAAACAGAATCAAGCCAGCAGGACTATTCAAAACTATTGCCATAGAGGAGAAAGATTAATTTTGACTCTGCTGAAACAGAAAGCAGGAAGATTTTTAAATGCTGGTGGGAACTAATGGAAAACTACTGGAGGATGTTGTAGGAGTAGCTCAGTGTAATCAGGCTATCTGTGTTTGCCCACTAGTGTTTATTAAAGTTAGTCTCCTATGCTCCCGCAGATATGGGAGACAGGGTCGCCATCTCCTTAGGTGATATTTCAAAGGGATAATCCACAGACTCTTAAGAAAGACATTCCTGGTAACATCACACACCAAGGCCTGTCGGGGGGTGGGGAGCAAGGGGAGGGACAGCATTAGGACAAATACCTAATGCATGTGGGACTTAAAACCTAGATGACAGGTTGATGGGTGCAGCAAACCACCATGGCACATGTATATCTATGTAACAAACCTGCAAGCTCTGCACAAGTATCCCAGAGCTTAAAGTGTAATAAATAAATTTTTAAAAGAAGAAAGCCATTCCTGGATTGTAGAAGATTTACTCTCAAAGGGACAGAGGCAGAATTTACAGTTGCAAGTTTTCTAAAGTAAATGTTCTAAGTAAAGGGAAGTCAGGGGCCTATAGATAGGGTTCTTTAGAAAGAACCTGTCTAAAGTTCAGTCCAGCTGAGGGGAATGTTATGGATAATTTGATCACTGTCTATTATGCTTTCCCTTCTTTCTTTGTCCTTCTTCTGTCACATCTTAAAAGCAGGGATCTTTAGTAATTATTCTTTTACCTACTGCTGCTCATTTTATTCAATACCAACCCTGGGATGCCTTGGCTATCTCATAGTTTCAGTTATCACCTGCTAGATACCCTCCGCAGCTTTTCTCATTCATGAATTACCACCCAAATTGTAATTTTTCTCTCTTATATATTTCTCAAATCATCCCCCCATTAATTTCTACTATAATTTGATGCCTTAGTCATTGCAATAGCTTTTTAAATAAGTGTCCTCCTACAAGTTTGCCTTCACACAATTGTCAAACATCTAACCAAAATGTAAATGTGACACGAGACTCCATAGCTAAAAATACTTCAAATTCTCCACAGAGCCCAAAGTTAAAGCCCAGGCTCCCTAACATGGACAGCACACAAACCTCCATGACCGGGTCCTAGCCCATCTCTTTGGCCCCATTACTCAAAAGGTTGCCCTGTGAACACCAGGATGTCTCTCATCTCCAACCCCTAGCTCACTTTTATGTTTTAACCCATTCTGTTCTCATTCTCTCAACAAACCAAATACAACTTGTTTGGTATGATCATCTAAATTGTTACTAAGTTCCTGGCCAGGCATGAGGGTTCATGCCTGTAATCCCAGCACTTTGAGAGGCCAAGACAGGTGGATCACCTGAGGTCAGGAATTCAAGACCAGCCTGGCCAACAAGGTGAAACCCCATCTACTAAAAATACAAAAAATTAGTGAGGCATGGTGGCACATGTAATCACAGCTACTTGGGAGATGAGGAAAGAGAATCACT
Organism: Gorilla gorilla gorilla; assembly: GCF_029281585.2. Taxonomy (NCBI): domain Eukaryota; kingdom Metazoa; phylum Chordata; class Mammalia; order Primates; family Hominidae; genus Gorilla; species Gorilla gorilla. The sequence continues at coordinate 65,849,314 of NC_073239.2, forward strand.
TGAACCTGGGAGCAGAGGTTGCAGTGAGCCAAGATCGCGTCATTGCACTCCAGCCTGGGCAACAAGAGCGAAACTCTGTCTAAAAAAAAAAATTAAATAAATAAATAAATAGTTACTAAGTCCCTGATCCTCACTAATTGGGTAAGGTGCCCTCTATAATGCTCTGTATGTTACACTTTGCACTTATCTATAAGTAACTGAGTGTGTTTGTACATTTCCCCTAAACATAAAGTCCTTATGAGGACTCCATCTTTTCCATTTTAAAATGCCCAGCAAAGAATACAATGCCAAGTACATAGCAGATATCTAACAATTATTCATCGAATTAGTTATTAAATTAAATGAGCGAACAAGTGTCTTAGTCCATTCAGGCTGGTATAACAAAATACCATAGACTGGGTAGTTTATAAACAACAGGAATTTATTTCTCACAGTTCTAGGGCTGAGAAGTCCAAGAGCAAGGTGCTAAAAAGACTAGAAATCTGGTGAAGGCCTATTTCCTGGTTCATAGATGCCACATTCTTACTGTGTCCTCTCGTGATAGAAGAGTGAATGAGCTCTCTAGGGCGTATTTTATAAGGACACTAATCCCATTGAAGAGGGCTCTTTCTTCATGATCTAAACACCTCCCAAAAGGTCCCCATCTCCTAATGTCATCACTTCAGGGATCAGAATTGCAGCCTATCCGTTTTGGAGAGACACAAACATTCAGACCGTAGCAACAGGTAAATATGTAAATGGAAGGTTGAATGACTTAGGTATCCTTTTATGCTCACAAGATCATAGAGAAAGCAAATATGTCCATCCATACAAATACACACATTTATTAGCAAATATAAAATGACCTTCAAATCTGTTCTGTAAGTTTAGTGAAGTCTAAGCTCACTGACTTTTTAAGTGCTTTTACCATGCATTGCACAAAACTTCTCTTGGATGGGAGAGATATGTATAAAAATATTCTAGAGGCAGAATTCAGTTAATCTGATAGAGAACCTCAGGCAATCAGAATCCTCTAAAGTCATGATAGCACACGAGACCATTTTAGAAGCAAGCCTCAGGTGCCATTCTGAAAAAGGAAAGGATACAAGACTCACTACAAGTTTTATATCTTCTTTAAGGCAAATGAGATGTCTAAAATATTTTAGCCAATCTAATATTTTTAAACCACTACTTTCACCCCCATAACTCATTAATATCATCCTTATGCTAATTAACAAGCCATTAATTCTGCCAATGAACACCCATTGCTAATGTGCTAATTAGCTAATATTTGGTGCTAGGAATAAAGAAAGCTAAAGCACTTAAAATAGTGCTTTTGGAGTGTGGCCTTGCTAATTAAATGTTAGTTGACCACCTCCGGAGTGTGAATACTGGATTAGGGCAACTGACTACCGCTTAGGTAGAGATTAAAGCTAATAAATGCACACACATTGTTTATGCTAAAGAATTGTCAAGCAGATTATGGTCACCATAGCACTCACTGTTTTACATGCACATAAACTCTGACTATTAATAATAGAACCCCGAAACTCTTGTTTAGCCTTTCCTTCCACAGAATGAGAAATTATGGTCTTAAGATTTATTTTCCAAATGCTTCTGCATGCACTTTACAAATGTGGTTTCTACAATCAATATTTAAGGGAGAAAAGAAAATATATTTGATGTACCTATCCAAATATTTAGCATTACACCTCAGAGGAAAATGTATCTTCATGTCTTTATTATGTCTTCAGCTTATGGCTTGAAGCATAAAGATAAATTTCTTCAAAGTGCTTCTTTTTATTAACAAGATAGAAAATAAATAAGAACTTTCAACAATCCAAGATACAATCCTTTCTTCCTTAATATCCCCACATTAATCTTTACCTCTGCAATGGTGATGAAAACCATGTAGCATTATTATTGTTTAGTCTTGAATAAGATGTATTAGCAAAGTTAATCCAAGGGGAATGCACACTATCATGCATCTGAAACCTGCAGCATTAATACAGTTCTCAAATCTGTAGGATAAACATATAACTTTTTGGAAGTCAAAACATAATAGATCAGCACACAGCACAGCCTATTTAAATATATTTTGATATATTTCCTTCTGTTTATCTTAGATATAAAGACTAGTCAATTTCATATCTCAAATATGGTTTTCTGTGTTGTATGCTTGATATACTACAGAGGACAAGGAAAGACTCCTAAGTGTCAAATACTAAATCTTTACTCAATTCTTACAAACGTAAAGAATGACAAAAAATGGACTCTAAAGAACAAAAGAAATGTTGTTATATTGAAGTAGTTGTAACTATCCATGACAATATAACAGTGGACAGTTTACACACACACACACACACACACACACACACACACACACATCCCAACACATAATAGATTTTAATCATGTTTTCTCTTAAATACCATGGGTGTTACATAGTATAAATTAATTATTTTATCTCAACTTTGTCTAAATTAAGTCAAGTTTGGTCAAAAACACTGATCTCTGTTTTCATGTTGGTTAAGGCACTCTTTACTGTGTAGAGTTCATTTGCTCTGGAATAAGTTTTTATAATATTCTATACGTTCATCAAACTGATAAATATTTTGTGCTTGTCATTGAGGATGTGGAAATGAACATCCTCAGTCTTCACTATGCCAATATGTAAAATGCAACTAATCTATTCAGATGAAAATTACAATGAGAGCAATTATTTTATTTAGGATTTACCCTAAGCAAACTTGTGGGGGGAAAAAAAAACCAAAACACCTAGATTTGGTTTACAAATGATTGAACTCCTGCTCTTGACACCACTTCTATTCTAATTCCACACTGCCATATTTTACAGCTATACATGGGTCGCCGACTGATTCCCACAGTGAAATCTTTCCTGGATTTACCTATTTTGAACATAAAACAATATCCAAACCTTTCCATTTTCCATTCCGTTGAAAGGTACTACCCTTCTATTATTTTCTCTGTTCCTACATATCAATTAGAAAAGCAAATGAAGTAATTTATACTATGCTATTAATATAACAACTGAATATGGGATCCCCTAAGAAACATATTTGAATATTAATACATTCATTATTCAACAAATATTCATTGAGTGTCTCCAATGCATTAAGTATTGTTCTATTCTACACCACTGGGGAGGTATTAGTGAAGACAATCAGTGAAGAAAGCAGACAAAGACACCAGCCCTCCTGAAGCACACATTCCAGAAAAGAGAAAGAGACAACAGACACTAGTATATTTGCATATTAGGAAATGGTTAATGCTATGGAAAACAAAAAGAAGAAAATAGAACAGGGTAAGAAGATCTGTAGTATAGGGAAGGAGAAAGGGTTGCAATAATTGAGAAGATGATTTATGACCAGAGACTTGAAGGAGGTGAGGAACAAGCCATTCAGACATGTGGTAAAAGTGCCGAGAGCAAACACTGCAAAGGCCCTAAGGCAGGAAGCAGGCCTGAGATGCTTGAGGAACAGCAAAGAAGACAGTGTGGCTGAGCTCAGCAGAGTGAGCTAGGTAGAGAGTAGGAAGAAAGACAGGAAAGATAAGAAAAAAGGGGAGTGGAAGAGAAAGTCAAGATTATCTAGGGTTTTGTTAATAAATAACTTATGAACTTAACCTGTCATGACCAAAAACAGTGCAGGATGCACCAGTTACAACTGCATACTTATTCCTTTATTTATTCAATAAGTTTTAAGTGTCCAATAAATATCAAGCACTAAGTGAGATGTGAAGATTCAAAAATGTAAATGCTGCCTTTGGAGAGTTTAAATTTAGCAGGAATACAAAGCAGGGAATTACAGCACAAAGCAAAAAGTCCTATAATGGTAATATTTATAAGACACACTCATATTATATGAGAAATAGCTCAAAGTTCAGCAGAGAAGATGGAAAGTGGAGTTTCAGAAAAGGATAGGCAGTAGTTGAACTGAGATTAGCTGAGCAGAAATGTAGATGTCTCATACATGGGAAGGGCATCCTTAGCAAAAGAAATACAGTCAGGTATTACTTAATGATGGGCATACAATCTGAGCAATGAGTCATTAGGCAATTCTATCACTGTGTGAACATCATAGAGTGTACTTACATGAACCTAGGTGGTATAGCCTACTATACACCTAGGCTATATGGTATAGCCCATCGCTTCTAGGCTACAAACATGTACAGCATATTACTGTACCGAAACACTATAAAAAATTGGAAGACAATACTATTTGTGTATCTAGACATAGACTTCAAAGCAACAACAGTTTTTTTAAAAAGACAGGAAGGTTTTTTTTAAAAAAGACAAGAAAGTCATTATGTAATGACAAAAGGATCAATGCAAAAAGAAGATATTACAACCCTAAATTTATATGCACCTAATACTGGAGCTACCAGATTCATAAAACAATCACTACAATACCTAAGTAATGAGATAGACAGCAACACAATAAGAGTGGGGGACTTCAATACTCCACTGATAGCATTAGACATATCATCAAGAGAGAAAATTAACTGAGAAACAATGGGCTTAAAGTACATTCTAGAACAAAAGTACACTCTAGATCTAACAGATATTTACAGAGCATTCTACCCAAGAACTGCAAAATATACACTCTTCTCATTGGCACATGGAACATTCTCCAAGACAGACCATATGATAAGTCACAAGACAAGTCTCAATAAATTTTTATAAACTAAAATCATATGAAGTATTTTCTCAGACCACAATGGAATAAAACTAGAAATCAACTCCAAAGGCACTCCCAAAACCATACAAATACATGGAAATTAAACAATCTATTCCTGAATGAATTTTCAGGTAACAATGAACTTGAGATACAAATCAAAAAAATTATTTGAAATGAATAAATTAAGTGACACAAGTTATCAAAACCTCCAGGACAAAGCAAAAGCAATGCTAAGAGGAAATTTTATAAGTCCAAAATGCCTACATCAAAAGGTTGTCATTAAAAAAAAAATGACAACTTAATGTCACACCTCAAGGAACTAGAGAAATATGCACAAACTAAACCCAAAGCTAGCTGTATTAGTCTGTTTTCACAGTGCTTTAAAGATACATGAGACTAGGTAATTTATAACCAAAAAACGTTTATTGGTTCACAATTCCACATGGCTGGAGAAGCCTTAGGAAACTTACAATCATGGCGGAAGGCAAAGGGGAAGCAAGGCATGTCTTACGTGGCATCAGGAGACAAAGAGAGCGCAGGGGAAACTGACACTTTTAAACCATCAGACCTCATGATAACTCATTCACTATCACAAGAGTAGCATTGGGGAAACCACCCCATGATCCAATCACCTCTTACCAGCTCCCTCCCTCAACATGTGGGGATTACAACTCAAGATGAGAATTGGGTGGGAACACAGAGCCAAACCATATCATTAGCAGAAGAAAAGAAATAATAAAGATCAGAGTAAAACTAAATGATATTGAAACAAAACTATACAAAAGATCAATGAAACAAAAAGCTGATTCTCTGAAAAGATAAACAAAGTTGATAGACAATTGTTAGATTAACCAAGAAAAGAAGAGAGAAGATTCAAATAAGGTCAATTAGAAATGAAATGGGAGACATTAGAACCAACACCAGAGAAATACAAAAGATCATTCGAGACTACTATGAATGCCTCTATGTATACAAACTAGAAAACCTAGAGAAAATTGATAAGTTCCTGGAAACATACAAAACCTCCTGAGAGAAATAGAAATCCTGAACAGACCAATAAAGAGCAGTAAGACTGAATCAGTAATAGTAATAATAATAGTAATAATAAAAAGACAACAAAAAAAGCGCAAGGCCAGATGGATTCACAGGTGAATTCTACCAGACATTCAAAGAATTGGTACCAATCCTACCGAAGCTCTTCCAAAAGATTGAGAAAAAGGGAATGCTGCCTAAATCATTCTATGAAGCCAGTATCACCATGATACATAACCAGGAAAGGGCATTTAAAAAAAAGAAAGAAAACTACAGACCAATAACCCTGGTGAACATAGATGCAAAAATCTTTAACAAAATAACAGCTAACTAAATCCAACCATACATCAAAAATATAATACATGATGATCAAGTGGGTTTCATCCCAGGGATGAAACAATGGTTTAACATATGCAAGTCAATAAATGTGACACATTACATAAACAGAATTAAAAATAAAAACCATAGGTTAGGCCAGGCATGGTGGCTCATGCCTGTAATCCCAGCACTTTGTGAGGCTGAGGCGAGCAGATCACAAGGTCAGGAGTCTGAGACCAGCCTGGCCAATATGATGAAACCCCAACTCTATTAAAAATACAAAAATTAGCCGGACGTGGTGGAGGGCACCTGTAGTCCCAGCTACTTGGGAGGCTGAGGCAGGAGAATTGCTTGAACCCAGGAGGCAGAGGTAGCAGCAATCCAAGATTGCGCCACTGCACTCCAGCCTGGGTGAGAGTAAGAGTTCATCTCAAAACAAAACAAAGTAAAACAACAACAAAAAACCCCATATGTTCTTCTTAATAGATCCAGAAAAATCATTTGATAAAATCCAACATCCCTTTAAGACGAAAACCTTCAACAAACTAGGCATAGAAGGTACTTACCCCATATTAATAAAAGCCATATGTGACAAACCCACAGCCAACATTATACTGAATGGGGAAAAGTTGAAAGCATTCCCACTGGGCATTGGAACAAGACAAGACGCCACTTCTATTCAACATAGTACCAGAAGTCCTAGCCAGAGCAAGCAGGCAAGAGAAAGAAATAAAGGACATTCAAATTGGAAAGGAGGAAGTCAGACTATCGATATTTGCTGATGATGTTATCATATACTTAGAAAACCCAAAAGACTCCTAGATTTAATAAACAAATTCAGTAAAATCTCAAGTTACTAAGTCAATGCACACAAATCAGTACCACTGCTATATACGAACAATGACCAAGCTGAGAATCAAATCAAGAACCTAATCTCTTTTGCAGCAGTTGCCAAATATTATAATAATAATAAGAAGAAGATACCTAGGAATATACTTAACCAAAAAGGTAAAAGATCACTACAAGGAGAACTACAAAACACTAATGAAAGAAATTGTAGGTGACACAAACAAATGGAAACACATCCTATGCTCATGGATTGGAAGAATCAATATTGTAAAAAATGACCATACTCCCCAAAGCAATCTACAGATACATTGCAATTCCTATCAAAATATCAACATTATTTTTCACAGAATTTGAAAAAGCATCTTAAAATTCATGTGGAACCAAAAAAGATCCCAAATAGCCAAAGCACTCCTTAGCAGAAAGAACAAATCTGCAGGTATCACATTATCAGACTTCAAGTTATACTACAAGACTATAATAAACAAAACAGCATAGTATTGGTATAAAAGTAGACACATAGACCAATGGAACAAAATAGAGAATCCAGAAATAAAGCCAAATACTTACAACCAACTCATCTACAAAGCACACAAAAACACAAATTGGAGAAAGGACAGCCTATTTAATAAATGATGCAGGGAAAACTGGCTAGCCACATGAAGAAGAATGAAACTGGATCACTACCTCTCATCTTATAAAAAAATGAACTCAAGATGGATCAAAGATCTAAATGTAAGACCTGAAACCATAAAAATTCTAGAAGATAACCCTGGAAAAATTCTTCTGGACATTGGGCTAGGCAAAGAATTCATGACTAAAACCCCAAGAGCAAATGCAACAAATACAAAAACAAATACATCGGACCTGACTAAATTAAAAGCTTCTGCTCAGCAAAAGAAATAATCAACAGAGTAAAAAGACAACCTACAGAATGGGAAAAAATATTTGCAAAGTTTACATCTAACAAAAGACTGCTATCCAGAATTTACAAGGAACTCAAACAAATTAGCAAGAAAAGAACAAATAATCCCATCAGAAAGTGGGCAAAGGATATGCACAGACATTTCTCAAAAGAAGATATACAAATGGCCAATAAACATATGAAAAAAATGCTTAACATCTCTAATCATAAAGGAAATGCAAATTAAAACCACAATTATATACCACCTTATTCCTGCAAGAATGGTCATTATTAAAAAGTCAAAAAACCATAGATGTTGGCATGGATATGGTTAAAGAGGAATGTTTATACACTGCTGATGGGAATGTAAATTCATACAACCTCTGTGGAAAATAGTATGGCGATCCCTTTAAGAACTAAAAGTAGATCTACCATTCAATCCAGCAATCCCACTACTGAGTATCAACCCAAAGGAAAAGAAGTAATTATATGAAAAAAACACATGCACATGTAGGTTTATTGCAGTACAATTCACAATTGCCAAGATATGGAACCAACCTAAGTGCCCACTGACCAATGAGTGGATAAAGAAAATTTGGTATATATACACCACGGAAGACTATTCAGCCATAAAAAGGAATGAAATAATGTCTTTTGTAGCAACTTGGATATAGCTGGAGGCCATTATTCTAGGTGAAGTAATTTAAGAATGAACAAACTAATACCATGTGTCATCACTCATAGTGGAAGCTAAGCTATGAGTACACGAAGGCATACAGCATGATATAATGGACTTTGGAGACTCAGAGGGAGGATGTTGGAAATGAGGGTGTGAGATTAAAAACTACTTATTGAGTACAACGTACACTACTTGGCTAATGGGTGCACTAAGGTCTCAAAATTCACCACTATATAATTCATCCATGTAACCAAAAACTACTCGTAAACCCCAAAAGCTTATTGGGGTACAAGTGGTATTTTTAATAATTTTTTATATTTAAAAACATTACAAATAAATAAAAGAAAGAAAATACATTCTCAAAAACATAAAATAAACATAGAAAATATACAATAAAAATACGGTATAAAAGGTAAAAAATGGTACACCTGTATAGGACACTTACCATAAATGGAGCTTGCAGGACTAGAAATTGCTCTGGGTGAAATCAGTGAGTGAATGGTGAGTAAATGTGAAGGGCTGTGCTATTACTGTATACTACTGTAGACCATATAAGCACTATACAGTTAGACTACATGAAATTTATTTTTTAAAATTTCTTTCTTCAATAATGAATTAACTGTTGTTTATTGTAACTTTTTTACTTTATAAATTCTTAATTTTTTTAACTTTTTGACTTTTTTGTAATAACACTTAGCTTACAATACAAATACATTGTATACATGTATAAGAATAGTTTCTTTTTTATATCCCTATCCTATATATTATATTATTTACTATTTTTTAAATTTTTTATTTTTTATTTTTTTTTACTTTTTAAACTTTTTTTGTTAAAAACTAAGACACAAACACACACAGTAGCCTAGGCCTACATAGAGTCACAGTCATTAATATCACTGTCTTCCATCTCCATGTCTTGTCCCTCTGAAAGTTCTTCAGGGACAAGAATATGCATGGAGCTGTTAGCCTGTGATAACAATACCTTCTTCTGGAATACCTCCTGAGAGACCTGCTTGAGGTTGTTTTACAGTTACTTTTTTATGAGTAGAAATAGTACATTCTAAAATATTGATATAGTATATAAATATATAAACCAGTATCATAGTCATATACCATTATCAAGTATAATATACACTCTACATAACTGTGTGTGATGTACTTTCATATGACTGGCAGTGCAGTCTGTTTACACCAGCAGCATAAACATGTGAGTAATGCACTGCACTAAGACATTATGACGGCAATGATGTCATAGGGATAAAACTTTTTCAGCTTTCTTATCATCTGATGGGACCACCATAATATAGAGTCCACTGTTAACTGAAATGTTGTTACTTGGTGCATGACTGTAGATAAGCCCGTTAGAAAGTAATAAAATATATATATATATATATATATGTTTCCCAGGTATTATAAATAGCTCAGTAGCATCATAGCAAGAGAATGTATCCTCTTGAAAGCATCGGAGTACAATAAGCTGTGTCCTCCAGCTTCATCGGTAAATTGGGTGGGGGGGTCCTTAAAAAGAAGAATAGCACTGACCAGGCTTGGTGGCTCAACGCCTGTAATCCCAGCACTTTGGGAGGCCAAGGTGGACGGATCACGAGGTCAGGAGATCGAGACCATCCTGGCTAACACGGTAAAACCCCGTCTCTACTAAAAATATAAAAAATTAGCCGGGCATAGTGGCAAGCACCTGTAGTCCCAGCTACTCAGGAGGCTGAGGTAGGAGAATGGCATGAACCCAGGAGGGGGAGCCTGCAGTGATCCGAGATTGCGCCACTGCACTCCAGCCTGGGCGACAGAGCGAGACTCCGTCTCAAAAAATAAAAATAAATAATAATAATAAGAAGAATAGCAGAACTAGCCACCTACAAATTTATTTCACTGAAGCTCAGAACCACAAGTCTACATGGTTACTTCTGGGGTTCTGGCAATCGCTAAGGCATCTCTACCAAATGAGAACAACCTGCAAGATATATCTTGGCCTTCTCTGATTTGACAAGCATAGAATGTGGCACATTAGCATAACAGAACAGCAGCACCATTTTCATTTCCACCATCATCAAGCTACTTTGAGTCACATCACTTTTTATCCTAACAAAGATCCTGCTACATAGCTATTATCTGTCCCCACTTTATGTAACATTAATGGGAAAATGCTTTTAAATGGCTGCAACAGACTGTTTCTTTGTTTTAGGCAATCCCTGACATTCATCTCAGGAGTAGATAAAGTTTAAGAAAGCTCAGTAAGGGGTTATTTTTGGTATTCATCAGAGGTAGCCATCAGAGCCTCATCTAAGATGGAAGCTAAGACAAAGAAGAGCTCCTGGAAATGTCAGCTGAGCAGAGCCTAAGGAGAAGACACCAGTGAAGAAGCCCTCGTGACCAAATAGCCAAAGGTCCCTAACAACTGTGATGTCTAATATTCAATTTTAGGCAATTTTGTTAAAATTACAGTAATCCTTCTCCCTTCTACTTCTATTATGCTCCAGAAATGAAAAGAGTAACAGCCATTTATAGGGCAAAGCTAGGAGAGAGGAAAGTTGACAAGGTGAAACAGCGATGGGGTTTTAAGAATAGAGCAGAAGAAAGAACTTACAAGTGTGTCTGTTTCTCTTCTTCCCCACTGTCATCATCCTGGTTTAAGCAATTGTCACAGTAAGCGTGACAGAGTTGCAACATTGTTCCTACTTCTCTTCTTTGTAGAAAATAATCCAGCGTGGATGTGGTGAAGGAGGAATGCTTATACACTGCTGATGGGAATGTAAATTCCTACAACCTCTGTGAAAAATAGTATGGCGATTCCTTTAATTCTGCCCTAACTAACCTGCTTTTCCTCATGATTCCTAACTGTGCAGTACATCAACAAAAAAATAAACAAAAACACTAAATGTCCACTCTGATAAACTCAATCTGACATGCTACCCAAATATTCCCCTTTAGATAATGCTAAGACTTTTTAGTCAAAACTGTTTCATTTCCCATTGTTGTTCCCATCTCCTCATCAATTTTAAGATGGCTTCATGGTATAGCTCATGGGGATAGGTATGGTCTATGTGATCTAGAGGTGAGGAGATATGGGGTGGTGTTATGGCTCTCTGGGTGTCCGAAGGATGGCTCTTGCCTCATGGATTGCTACTTGGCCTGCTGGTCTTCATAGCTACACTCAGTAACTGCAGATCTTATAACCCAATTCCTCTGATCTAGCTCAGGATCCTGCAGTGTCGCCTGGTTTTCTTCAATTCTGTTACCCCCACAGGTCCCTCTGAACCTTTGCCATATTAAGCTAGCTTCTATTCTGCATTTTCCTCCCTACATGCCTCTTTATTGTTCATGACAGAAGGGACCCAATGACAGACAGCCCAGCATTCAATCCAGCATCCAAACCGTACATGACCCTAAAGGATGAAAGAAAGGAATTTAGAAATCTCTCCTCATTTCTCTCTCTCTGTCTCTCTCATGTTTGAATTTACACCAATTACCATCCTGCAAAATTCTTTTTGACTGTCAAACACTAACAAGTAACCCTCTTATTCTCCTTTCATTCCTGTGTCATCATCTTAATTGTGGGGGGCAGATATGTATGCTTCAAGCAGACTACAAGGTTAATGTATACATACGAAAATGAAAAATTTAAAAATGCTTTTATATATTACTTATTTTGTTCCATGAGATCTCAGTCAATAAATATTTGTTGTATGAAAGAAATACATAAATTTTTAAATTGAAACAAAATGAAATACAGAAAATAGCAACAAACCTACCAGACCTAACTGACCACACAGCTGGTGATAAAGCTCTGGAAAAAAAAATAAGTTCCTGCAAGTCTTTCTTCACCTTCCTACAATTTCGTCTTACAGAAATAAAAAGTGTCTGTAAATATAATTTCAACAAGAAAAAATTAGTGCTTTATTAGTTCATGGTGGCAGTTTATGGTGAAAGTTGAAGTTTATAATACCAGACTTTGGCTTAAAACAAAGCAAACACAAAGATGCTTATTTTGTTCTTCTTTTCTTCAAGGAGATAAATAATCTTGAATAGACTTTAAAAAACTATGGGAACATATTGAAAACTCACGTGTTTTAAATGAAAATAATTTCTAAAGCTTAGAAAAATTCTACTACATGATATGAAAAGACATCATAGTTGTAATTGAGATCTATTGCCTATAATTTTGAGAAATTTTAACTAATGAAAAAGGGAAGGCTTTGAGAGCAAGACTGTATTGGAGCTGCTCCATTTCACTTTCATGGAAGTAAGTGAAAACGTTCTTCAAAGAAAATGAAGCAAAGGCCCAAGTTTGGGAAAACAGACAAAGTAAGATTTAGCTGTAGGCTGTAGTGCTGGTACATGTGAGGAGGCAGTTAAAGAGAAGCCTGGAAAAGACTGAAATCAGATCCTGGGGAACCAGGAACACCAGACTAAGTAATTTATTCACTGTGTTTTATTTAGCCTTTTATCCTAGGGACACAACTCAGAGCATATATATTCTCCTTATCATTATTTATTTTATCAAAGAAATACTCCCTACCATAAGCACACTTTGGGGGATTCTATGCTGATGTGTGTAGTTAGCCATGATCCCTTGGGTTGCTTCAAACATGTGTATGTGTTTTATCAATATTATAACAAGAGACTAAGTCTAGGGAACTAGAAGCAAGTGGGCAATGCCCTAGGAAGCAATTGAGAGGATTATTTCAAAGGTGAATTATACAAGCCTTGTCATAAAACCAAAAAAGAAATGAATTTCCAAGGATGGAAAATAATGAGATGGCTAAAAAAGCAAAAGGCCCAGAGACAGAGCAGATTTGTTAGGCTAATGAGAAGTATGAAAAAAAATTATAGAAGAAACAGCTACATTTTACATTACCTACTTCCACTTACTACAAAGTATCCAAGCACAGAAAGTTTGACTTAACACCTACGAAAAGAAATTATGATTTCCGAACATTGACAGATTTTCCTGCCATGGCCAGCCATGCCAGGGTTCTTTCCTTCCTCTATGAGACTCATGATGCTTTCAGAGCTTTTTCCAAAGAAAGAAATCAGAATGTGTCTATTTAACAATATATCTTTTCCATTTCCTTCCAAATTTTACAATCATAAGTGGAAATAGATTTCTCCATAGTTTATGTCCCTTTCTCCAAAGAGAGTAGAAATTTATACTCAGTAACCAGCTCTGCCTTTTTCCCCTTCAAGGGGCAGAAGTGATGACTCAAGTATAAAAGAAGAGTGAAAACAATGGTAAAATGAAAGTTTAAATTTAAACAGAAAAAGAAATTTTGCTTTCAGATTTTCTTTATAAAAAGTGTTGACAATATCCTTTAGAAAACACATTACGAATAAATACTTTGCTGCTCAAACCCATTGGATATTGCACTGGGCATACTCCAGCATTTAATGAATATTTATTAAATGACTGGTAGGCTCTGAAGAACAAGTAGGTAAGGACTAAACACTGCAGCAGTTAGTATTTTCAACAGATGCTAATGACTAGGAAACCATTTACGATCTACAATAAAAGATGAACATACAATAAAGATAATTTGCTTCATAGTATTCATAACCAAATTAATAGTAATTTTTAACTTCTGATTCCAATTGTGATGATGGAAATGAGATGGGATTTATGACTACAAAATGAACAGGCCGTACAAGGCTGTGATCCCTAAATAAAGAGAAAAAGCAACATACGCCCTAGGATTGCACCAGTCTGTTGCCTGGAGTCAGTTTCTAGGCTGCAATCCAAGGAAGGGGACCCAGTTAGAGTCCAAAGTTTCATTAAGTTGAAAAAAACAGAGATTGGAGTTTGTGGATGCCAAGGCAGCTAGAATTTGCCATCTAAAACACCAGACAGGGCCAGGCGCAGTAGCTCACTCCTTTAATCCCAGCACTTTGGGAGGGTGGATCACTGGAGGCTGGGAGTTCGAGACCTACCTGGCCAATATAGCAAAACCCCTTCTCTACTAAAAATGCCAAAAAATTAGCCAGGTGTAGTGGTGCATGCCTGTATTCCCAGCTACTTCAGAGGCTGAGACAGAATTGCTTGAGCCTAGGAGGCAGAGGTTGCAGTAAGCCGAGATTGTGCTACTGCACTCTCGCCTGGGCAACAGAGTGAGATTCTGTCACCCCCAAAAAATTTTTTTTGATAAAAAATTTAAAAAATAATAAAACACCAGATAGGCATGAACTGCACAGAGAGAGCTCTGGATACTTAAATACTGATCTGCTCATGTATGAGGGAAAACTACCCAAGACCAAGGAAATAACCACTGAAAAGTAATAAGCAGAGTTTATACTGGGCTTAAAATCATTCAGACAACATGGAAACACCTCCTAATATGAAGGACATTGGCTAAAATTCTGAGAAAGATATCTCCTTAATAATGGGGCTAAATTATGCCTATATTAGAGTCTGCTCTGGACTCACCTTAAGTTTAAAATAAAGCTTCAGATGATCTAATCGATTTTGAATAATGTAACATGTTAGAATAAAGCACAACACAGTTTAAAGAATACAACCAAAGCCAAGTGCCGTGGCTCACGCCTATAACTGCAGCCTTTTGGGAAGCCGAGGGGGGCAGATCACTTGAGCCCAGGAGTTTGAGACCAGCCTGGGCAACATGATGAAACTCTTGTCTCTACAAAAATACAAAAAGTACCTGGGCATGCTGATGTGCACCTGTAATCCCAGCTACTAGGGATGATGGGATGGAAGGATCGCCCGAGCCTGGCAAGGGTGAGGTTGCAGTAAGCCATGGTCACACCACTGCACTCCAGCCTGGGTAACAAACTGAGACACTGTCTCAAAACAAACAAACAAACAACAACAACAAGAAAAAAAACAACTGAACACAGAAACCAAGAACATACAATCCACAATGACCATCAGACCGTCATCTAATGAACATTACTAGGTACACAGAAAAAAAGGAACATATGACTCATTACTAAGTATCAATCCATAGAATCAAACACAAAAATAACAGATCATAGAATTAGCATTAACATACATTTAAAGGGCTACCATAAATATTTGTCATAGGTTCAAGAAGGTAGAGAAAAATCTGAACATAATGAGGAAAGAAATGGATAATATACAAAATGCATAGTGAACTTGGAGAAACACAGAGAAAATATGCTAAGGGAAAAGTGACAGCATCAGTAATTTGTAGGAGAATAGCAGGTAGACTAACATACTTGTAATTAGACGCCCAGAGGCGAAGAGAGAAAGGAGAGGATACAGAAAAAAAAGTTAAAGAAATAATGTTTGAAAAAAACCCAAATCTGGTTTTTTAAAAATGAAACCTCAGATCTAAGAATCTCAACAAACCTGAAGTAAAAGAAAGGTAAAGAAAACTCACAAGGCCATATCATAAGAAAGTTGCTGAATACCAGAAGTAAAAGAAAAATTTTAAAAACAGCCTAAGAAAAAATGATATCATGACAGACTAAATGATTAATCACATGCTGTATGGCAGAAGGGCAGGGAGATGGAGCATGATGTGTAGTGTTTGCTAATTCCTGGGGTGTCGCTACTTCTACCTTGTCTATCTGCGACTGATGTCCTTCAATACTGAGTTTGGGGCTGAGGCACACAGTCAGCTCTCACAAGGTGGTAACAAGCTAAACACAGCACACCACGGCACACAGAAAGAACAAATCTAAGAAAGGCAGTAGACTTCTTGTCAGAAGCCATGCAAGCAATAGGACAAAGGCACAGTTAGTTTAAAGCAGTGAAGGAAAAAAAATCAACTTGGAATCACCTATTAAGCAAAAACATCTTTCAAAAATAAAGGCACACTAAAAACTCCTTTACTTAAACAAAAGCTTAAGTTAAAACTGACCACCAGCAGGCTAAGATATACTACAATAAATATTAAAATAATTTCTTATGCAAATCAAAACCACAGTAAGGTATCATCTCACGCCAGTCAGAATGGCAATCTTTAAAAACTCAGAAAGCAACAGATGCTGGAGAGGATGTGGAGAAATAGGAATGCTTTTACACTGTTGGTGGGACTGTAATCTAGTTCAACCATCGTGGAAGACAGTGTGGCGATTCCTCAAGGATCTAGAACTAGAAATACCATTTGACCCAGCCATCCCATTACTGGGTACATACCCAAAGGATTATAAATCATTCTACTATAAAGACACATGCACACATATGTTTACTGCAGCACTGTTCACAATAGCAAAGACATGGAACCTACCCAAATGCCCATCAATGATAGACTGGATAAAGAAAATGTGGCACATATACACCATGGAATACTATGCAGTGATAAAAAAGGATTAGTCCATGTCCTTTGCAGGGACATGGATGAAACTTGAAACCATCATTCTCAGCACAGTAACACAAGAAGAGAAAACCAAACACTGCATGTTCTCACTCATAAGTGGGAGTTGAACAATGAGAACATGTGGACACAGGGAGGGGAACATCACACAACGGGTCCTATCAGGGGGTAGGGAGCTGGGGGAGGGATAGCATTAAGAGAAATACCTAATGTAAATGATGAGTTGATGGGTGCAGCAAACCAACACAGCACATGTATACCTATGTAACAAACCTGCACGTTGTGCACATGTACCCCAGAACTTAAAGTATAATAATAAAATAAAATAAAATAATTTCTCAAGGCAGAAGGAAAATAATATCAGATGAAAATTTGAACAGACACACAGGAATGAAGAGTGACAGAAGTGATAATCCTGTCAATAAGCACAAATATGTATTTCTCATTTTCAAACTTTTAAAATGATAATTATTAAAAGCAGAAATAATGATATATGTGTACCTTTATTAAATATGCAGAAGTAAAATACATGCCAACAATAGCACAAGGAATAGGAAAGGAAATGGAAGTGTATGTTTTAAGGTTCTACATGCTAAGTAAAATGTCATAAATTTTTTGAAGGTAGACAGTAATAAGGTAAAGATGTATATTGTAAAACCAGAACAAATATTAAAATAAAACAAGGAAGTACAGATTTTAAGTCAAAAGTAGAGATAAAAATGGAATAATAAAAAATTAATCCAGAAAAGTCAGAGAAAAGAGAAAAGTACAAAAAGGTTGGGACAAACAAAAAATCAAAAGGTTGGGACAAATGAAGAAACAAATAGCAAGATAGTATATTAAACTCACATTGATGGATATTATTATAGTAAATGTAAATGATCCACATACTCCAATTAAAAGGAAAAGATTGAAATATTTGGTTAAAAATAGTACCCTAATATATGCTGTTAACAGGAAACCCACTTTAAACATAAAGATATAAATAAGTTAAAAGAACAAAAAGGAATATGCCACAAAAACAGGAATCAAAAACAAAAGCTGAAGTAGCTAGGTTAATATCATATACGCTACATTTCAGGACAAAAATAATACCTAGGATAAAATTAATCTTTTTAGAATGATTCACAATTCATCAAGAGGCCATAACAATCCTCAATGTATAAGCTTCTCACAGAAATCCGAAGTACATGAGGCAAAAACTGAAAAAATGGGGAAAAAATATACATTCACAACTGTGATGGTTAATACTGAGTGTCAACTTGATTGGACTGAAGGATGCAAAGTATTGTTCCCGGGTGTATCTGTGAGAATGTTGCCAAAGGAGATTAACATTTGAGTCAGTGGACTGGGAGAGGTAGCCCCACTCTCAATCTGTGTTGGCACATCTAACCAGATGCCAGCATGGCCAGAATAAAAAGCAGGCAGAAGAACGTGGAGCGATTAGACAGGCCTAGCCTCCCAGCCTACATCTTTCTTCCATGCTGGATGCTTCCTGCCCTCAAACATCAGCTTTAGGACTCGGACTGGCTTCCTTGCTCCTCAGCTTGCAGACAACCTATTGTGCAACCTTATGATCATGTAAGTTAATACTCCTTAATAAACTCCCCTTTATATATACATCTATCCTATTAGTTCTGTCCCTCTGGAGAACCCTGACTAATACAACAACTATGGTGGGATATTTCAATATCCTTTCTCAGTAACTGACAGAACAAAAACCAGACTCAGTAAAGATAAAAAAAAAAGATTTAAACAACACAATGAAGGAAGTTATCTAATTGAAAGTCATAGAACTACTGCAAAGCCAGACTACACATTATTTCTTAAATGCATTCACCAAGATAAATGACATTTAAGATAGATTTATTCATTTATAAAACAAGTCTCAATAAAATTGATACAATTGAAATCAGGCCAGTAAGCTATCTGACAACAAGGTAATTAAACTAGAAATAAGTAATGGAAGGGTGTCTGGAAAATCCTCAACTATTTGAAAATTATACAACATGCTTCTAAATAGTCAAGGGTGAAAGAAGACATCTTGAAGGAAATTGGAAAAGACATTGATCTAATGAAAATGAATATAGAATGTTCAAGAATTGAGGAATTCAACTAGAGTGATGCTTAAAAGGACATTTATAGCATTAAATGCTTATATTAGAAAAGGAAAGAGATTTCAGATAAATTATCTAAGCTTTCACCTTAGATCATGCAAAATCAATGGCAAAAAGAAATGATAAATAACTTTTTAAAGAGCAAAAACTAATGATATTTACAGGGAAAAATAGAGAAAAATCAATAGAACCGAAAGGTCGTTTTTGAGATGTCAAGAAACTGAAAAAATGTCTAACCAGACTGATGAGAAAAAAATAAGGAAAAAGTCACCAATTGCCAATATTAGGGACATCACTATGGGCATCACTATGAATCAAACATTTAAAGACTAAGAGAAAATTATGAACAATTGCCTATAAATTTGACAACCTAGATAAAATAGACAAGTTTCTTAAAACTTGTGAGATTTAAGTCAATAAATGTGATTCACCACATAGAAATAATTAAAAATGAAATTACAAAAGTAACTCAACAAGAAATACATAACTTGAATAGCAGTATATCTAGGAAAGAAATCCATCATAAAAATCTTTTCCACAGAGAAACTTCCAGGTGTAAACAGTTTTAGAGGTAAATTCTATTAAACATTTAAGAAAGAAATAATACTCTTCTGGGAAATAAAATAAGAGGCATCTCTTTCTAACCTATTTAATAGGGGCAACATTAAGATAAATCCTGATGCCAAAACCAGACAGTATTGCAAGGAAAAGAATAATAACTATAGACCAATATTCCTCGTGAACATAGACACAAAAATTCTTAACAAATTTTTTACAAATTGAATCCAGTGATATTTTTAAAGTGTAATGTCTCATGGCCCAGTGTGTTTTATTCCAAGAATGCAAAGTTGCTTAAAAATGTAAAAGCCAATCAATGTATCTCACCATTTTAAAAGACCTAAAAAGAAACCATACAAACTTCTCGATAAATGCAGAAAAGATTTTGAAAAAATTCAACATCCATTCGTGATATTTAAAAAATCCTCATCACATAGGGATAAAAAGTGAAATATTTAACCCCATATAGGAAACGTGTTAAAAAAATCCTACTGCTAATATTATATGTAATGGTGAAATACTGAATGCTTTCCCTCGAATTTCAGGAACAAGGCAAAAATATATACTGGAGGTCTTAGCTTCTTTTTATTTGTGCATGGCATGATTACCTGTGTATAAAATCCTTAGGAATATACAAAACAGTAACTGAGTGTAATAGAATTAATAAGTAGATTTACCAAATTTGCAAGAAACAATGTCAATAAGGGAAGATCAATAGTAACTCTCTACACATATAGTGGACAACTAGAAATTGAATTAAGATAACAATAGTTTCAGAACAGCTTAAAACATGACATAGAAATAAGTTTTATGTTTGTAAATCCTGTACAATGAAACCTACAGAACATTACTGAGACAAATAAAAGAAGCAAGTCAATAAATGTGATTCACCACATAAACAGAATTAAAAACAAAAATCGTATGACCATCTTAATAGATGCGGGAAAAGCATTTGACAAAATTCAGCATCCCTTTATGATTAAAACAAACTAGAGGCTAGAGGCATAAAAGGAACATATCTCAAACTAATAAAAACTATATATGACAAACCCACAGCCAACATCATAGTGAATGCGGAAAAGTTGAAAGCATTCCCTCTAAGATTTGGAACAGGACAAGGATGTTCACTTTCACCACTTCTATTCAACATAGTGCTGGAAATCTTGAAGCAATCAGGCAAGAGAAAGAAATAAAAGTCGTCCACATTGGAAAAGAGGAAGCCAAACTCTCTGTTTGCCAATAATATAATCTTATATCTACAAAACCCTAAAGATGTCTCCAAAATATCCTTGGTTTAATAAATGAATTCAATAAAGTCCCAGGTTACAAAATCATTATGTATGAAGCAGTAGTACTGCCACGTACCAATAAGAACCAACATGAGAACCAAATCAAGAATGCTACCCATTTACAATAGCTGCAAAAAAAGTAAAATATCTGGGAAAATACTTAATCAAGGACATGAAAGATCACTGCAAGGAGAACTACAAAACACTGATGAAAGAAATTGTAAATGACACAAATAAATGGAAACACATCACATGCTCATGGATAGGAAGAACTAATGTCATAAAAATGACCATATTGCCCAAAGCAATCTTCAGATTCAATGCAATTCCTAACAAAACACCAATGTCATTTTTTACAGTATTAG
Organism: Gorilla gorilla gorilla; assembly: GCF_029281585.2. NCBI lineage: Eukaryota > Metazoa > Chordata > Mammalia > Primates > Hominidae > Gorilla > Gorilla gorilla. Next base: position 65,870,405 of record NC_073239.2, read on the forward strand.
AAAAAACAAACACAACAAATAGACAAGTACAACAAATTGATCTTTGACAAAGCAGACAAAAACATACTCTGAGGAAACGTATTCAATAAATGATGCTGGGAAATAAATGGATAGAAAAATAAACCTGAATCCCTATCTCTCATCGTGTACAAAAATTAACTCAAAATGGATTAAAAAGTTAAATCTAATACCTCAAACCATAAAAATTGTAAAAGATAACCTGGAAACGCTCTTCTGACATTGGCCTAGGCAAAGAATTTATGACTGAGACCCCAAAAGCAAATGTAACAATAACAAAAATAAATAAATGGGACCTACTTGAACTTAAAAGCTTTTGCACAGCAAAATAAATAATCAATAGAGTAAAAAGACAAACCACAGAACTGGAGAAAATATTTGCAAACCATACATCCAACAAAGGACTAATATCCAGAATCTACAAGGAACTCAAACAAATCAACAAGAAAGAAACAAATAATCCCATTAAAAAGTTGGCAAAGGACATGAACAGACACTTCTCAAAAGAAGATCTACAAATGACCAACAAACATATGAAAAAAGGTTCAACATCCCTAATCATCAGGGAAATGCAAATTAAAACCACAATTATATACCACCTTACTCCTGCAAGAATGGCCATTATTAAAAAGTCACAAAACAACAGGTATTGGCACGATGCAGTGAAAAGGGAATGCTTATACACTGCTGGTGGGAATGTAAATTAGTACAACTTCTACGGAAAACATTATGAAGATTTCTCAAATAACTAAAAGTAGATCTACCATTCAACCCAGCAATGATTCTGCTAGATACCTACCCCCCCCAAACATAAGACGGCATTATATCCAAAAGACACCTGCTCACATATGTTTATCACAGCACAATTCACAATTGTAAAGATACAGAATCAACCTTAAGTGCTCCTCAGCCATAAGTGGATAAAGAAACTGTACCATGGAGTACTAATTAGTCATAAAAAATGAAATAACATCTTTTTCAGTGACTTGGATGGAACTAGAGACCATTATCCTAAGTGAAGGAACTCAGGAATGGAAAATCAGATACCATGCGTTCTTACTTATCATTAGAAGCTAAGCTATGAGTACTCAAAGGCATACAGCATGGTATAATGGACATTGGAGACTCAGAAGAGGGGAGGAAGGGATGGAGGTGAAAGATAAAAAGTTATCTATTGAGTACAATGTGCACTATTGATGTGACGGGTACACTAAAAGCCCAGACTTCACTACTACACAATTCATTTATGTAACCAAAACCGCCCGTACCCTTAAAGCTATGGAAATAAAATAAAAATAAACAAGTAATTAAATAAATGGAGATACCACATTTATGGCTGGGAAGACTTTTTAAAGTGTCAATTCTCTCTAATGTGACATATATTCTATATAATCTCAATCAAAATCGCAGGAAGTTATCTTGTAGAAATCACTAAGCTGATTCTAAAATACATATAGAAATACAAAGAATATAGAATAACCAAACAAATTTTAAAAGGGAACAAAATTAAAATACTTTTATTAGTTGATTCCAAAGCTTACTATAAAGCAAGAATGATGAAAACACTATGGTATCAGTGTAAGAACAGACATGCAGATCAATGATACAGAGTAGAAAATTCAGAGATTCGTACATGAATGGTCAAATGATTTTTCTACAAAGGTGCCAAAGTAATTCAATGGGGAAAGTGTAACCTTTACTATAAATGATACTGGAACAACTGAACATTCATATTTTAAAAATAGACATCAACACTTGTCTACCTCACATAAAAAAGATTTAATATGGTTCATAGATCTAAGCATAAAGTGGCAATTATAGAAAATACTTTGAAGAAATTCTAATTTGAAATTGGAAAAAAATTAAGAGAAATTATTTATAATTTTGAATTAAGCAAATTTTTTTAACTAGGATATAAAAGGCATGAATTATCAAAGAGAAAGTTGATATATTGGACTGTATGAAAATTTTAAATGCTTCCTCTTCAAAAGACACTTCAGAAACTAAAAAAAAACAAGTCATGCCTGTAGGAATGTATTCATAAAATAAACGTTAAAGTATTTGTAACCGGAATAAAACTAAGCCATTTTTAATATATCAAGTAATGTCATAATGATATATATATGATAAACAAATCTTTGTACACAAAGATATACTAATGGTCAAGAAACCTAGGAAGAGAAACTCAACATCTACAGTTACTAGAGAAATTTAAACTAAAACACAATTCAATACCACTAAACACTCACTAGAATGATTAAAATTTTAAATACTGATGATAACCAAGTACTGGTAAGCATATGAAGCAACTGTCATGCTTACATATTTCTGATGGGAATGCAAAATGGTACAGCCTCTTTGGGAAGCAGTTTATCATTATTATATAACTTTGAACATTCACTTATATACAATTTAGCAATCTTACTACTATATATTTACCTAGTAGGAATGAAAATATTTATCCATACAAGACTTGTACATGAATATTTTTTAAAGTTTTATTTATATTAGCCAAAACACTGGAAACTATCCAAATGCACACTGCTTGATGACTAGTTAAACAAATTGGATTCACATTCATACACGGAAAACTATTCAGTAATAAAATGGAATTACTGATACATGCAACCTGAATAAATCTTTTAAAACATTATGCTAAGTAAAAGAAGCCAGACACAAATAACTACGCTCTTTTTTATGCCCTACAAACTAAATTTGAAAAAAGGCAAAACTATAGTTAGCAAGCAAATTGGGGGTTGCCATAAGCAAAAAGTGGGGTTGCAGATTGACTATAAAGGTACAATGAAGTGACAGAAATGTTCTGCATTATTTCAGTAGTTAGACAACTGTATATTTCTGTCAAAACTCATTAAAATTGCTTCACTGTATTATATTTAAATTATACTTCAATAAAGCTGATTATTTAAAAAATAACTTTAGTTCTTACATGTATTGATAGATCTCTTGTGTCTCCCTAAAATACATAAAACCAAGCTGTAGCCGGACCACCTTGGGCGCATATACTCAGGATCCCCTGGGGCTGTGTTATGGGCCACTGGTCACTCATATTTGGCTCAGAATAATCTCTTCAAATATTTTAGATTTCGACTCTTTTTGTTGATAATATATATACAAAATTCACCATTTAACCATTTTCAGCGGTATTAAGTATATCACAGTGTTGTACAACAATCATTACTACCCATGTCTAGAGCTTTTTCAACCTCCCAAACGCAAAAGTCTATAACCATTAAACAATAGCTCCCCATTTCCTTTTCCCTCAATATGATCCCATTCTTGTAATGAAAGTCTGGAAGCATACACAGGAATTGTCTCAAAATGTTCATCTTACCTGAAGATTTACTAAATATTTGCTTGACACCTATTTTGTTCCTCCCAAAAAACAATGGATGACTAGATTAAAAGCAATTTTTACAACTATTTTGAACTTTATAAAACAAATGATTTATTATACGTATAGCATTTAGAAATAGTACCTGGCACGTAGTAAGCTCTACATTGGTGTTAGTTATTACTATCTTTTTTGTGCTAATCTTTATTTTCTATTTTTCCAAGAGTGAATTATTCTTATGAACAGAATAAAGTTTACTTTGAATTTTTTTTTTTTTTGAGATGGAGTCTCACTCTGTTGCCCAGGCTGGAGTGCAGTGGTGCAATCTCGGCTCACTGCAACCTCTGCATCCCAGGTTCAAGCGATTCTCCTGCCTCAGCCTCCTGAGTAGCTGGGACTACAGGCACGCGCCACCACATCCGGCTAATTTTTTGTATTTTTAGTAGAGACGGGGTTTCACCATGTTCGCCAGGATAGTCTTGATCTCCTGACCTCGTGATCCACCCGCCTCAGCCTCCCAAAGTGCTGGGATTATAGGCATGAGCCACCGTGCCCAGCTGAAATTTTTAATAACAGGAAAACTACAAAACAGATAAAGAATTGCTATCCAAATCATACAATATTTATTTTTAATATAAAACAAAAATACATAAAGAGATATGAACACACATATAAGCAGCCCTATGAATGGAGCTGTCCCAAAATGTGACACTGAAAGGGCCTACCCAGGGGAACAGAGCACACACCAAACCAGGGAAGAAAGCTCTGACATGCTGGGTGCAGGTTTCACAGCTTTCACATCTGTTTCTGAACAGTCAGGTTTCCATAGTCTCTCTCTACACTCTACCCATTATGTTCCTGCGTCATCCCTGGCCTGATTTCTTTTAGCTGTGACTCATTTCATTTCAATCCTGGGGACTGGGCTAATTTGTTCAGCTATATAAAGGAATAGAATGGCACAAATCCTGATTAGGAGCTTCTGAAAATGCAGGATTTCCTCTGCATAGAACAGCAGGGTTTAGTTCTGCCAGGAACATAGGCCTATATCTTCCCTTTCTTTTGTTCTCCAAGATTTTTCTATTTCAATACCCCTAGAGTACTATGTGTATTACTCTCATTTATTGCTCTTCTGAATGTGAGGGTTTGATAGTCAGTGGGGCAAAGCTTACATCCTCAATAGATTCCTCTTCAATACGTGTAAATCACTCTAACTCTTTCCATGCAAGGGTGTTGAGTATGGCTATTTGGATCATCTGTGCTAGTTAAATTACACAGTCTCAGCCTTATCACTACTTTTCAAGGCTACTCAGAAAGTCACTAAATTATGTGTTCTGCTTACCAGAAGAAAAGGATATGTCATCAGGGTCTGTTGCTTTAACACTTTGGGGGCCTAATGTCTTATTCAGTTCTTTTTGGTGACTAATCCAGACCACATTTGCATTAATAGCCTTAACCCCAGTCACAGGTTTAATTTGTTTAAAACTATACTTAGGCCTTTGGGAGCCTCTATAATGAATTTCATTAAACAGAAAGATTATATAATGTACTCTTTTATGATTAATTAACTCTCTATAAAGATGGTAATTATAATTAAACTCATAATCTGACTCGTGTGTCATTATCATAATAATTGATCAAGTCATTTTATCCTGCAAGCATTCAAAAACTGCAATGCTTCTGAAACAGAAACAATTTCTAAATCATCAAAAAAACGCAGTTTTCACATATATTTCACACACTCTACAGCCTTTTTCCAGTCTTTTCAGTTAATGGCCTCTTTCCTAACTATAACAATTTCCTTCCCCCAAAACACTTTTTATTACCCAAAAGATCACAATAAATTTATCTATAACATTCATATTTCATATCAGAATGACTGTGTAGTTTAGGCATATCTGATGTTTCTGTTTTTAAAATGCAGGATATGCTACTGCCCTCAGGATATTCAAGTTTGTATATGCGGCCTTTGGCTACACTATTAAACAGATGGACAGCATTAATCAGAGACTCCATGCAACACATTTTCAGAGGTATGACCTGGCTAACCTTTGAAGGCATTGGCACTACATACTGCAGAATATTCTTATTTCAAAAATGAGAAGGAAGGCTCTTCCGGTTCTGACTACTCACAGCAGCCCAGAAAACCCACACAAATACCCACGGGGAATTATAATTAACCTTAATGAACTGCCACATTCCAGGCTTTCAAAGGTCTTATCCTGAAACATCACTGCTCTTCATAGTGCACCCCTGTATCTGGAGGCGTACACAATAGCAGCTGTGAGGAAATGCTGCAGGCAAAACAAACGGCAGCATCATTACGGCTATTTTTAGCCTGTAGGATGGAATCAGCTCAGGGCTGCTGGCTCGGCTCACACACCCACCTACTGAGGCGTCAGCGTTCCACAGCACACCAGAGCAGGACCATTTCAGTAACGACTCAGAAGACTTCAGGACAATTCTGACTGAACACAGAATTCTCCCTGAAATTGCTATATGCAGGTAAAAGTCTCAAGGAAACAGTGGAAGACCCAATGTGAATTTTATGGTTCTCTCATGCAAAACCATCTCCTTGACAGAAGCGCAGTGGAGTGAATATACGTAATGACCTTTTGGCTCATGTAATTTGTCTGTATTATTTTCTATTCCTTTATATATATATAGTATATATACTACATAATATTATATATATAGTATATATATAGTATATAGTGTATATATATATGATATATATATAGTATATATACCATATATATATGATATTATATAGTATATATAATATAATATATACTATATACTACATACTATATAGTATATATAATAAATAATGTATATAATTAAATATATACATTATATATATACACACACATACAAATATTCTTTTCTGTAAGTCATCTTGAGAACTTGTTTGAAAAGAAGTGAGATACAAATAAATATTAAGACCCTAGCATGAATTACATTTTAATTACCTCGGCCAAACTAAGGTAAAGCCACTTAGTTTAACCCACTCATTTCTATAGAGGTAGAAACAGGACCTTGGTTTCTACGTCTATGAAATGAATGGGGTAAACTAAGTGGCTTTCCAACCCAGTGCATGCTCCCTTTCTGATTGTCCTCTGCCACCTGCCTCTGGCTTCCTGCCACTTCTGGAACACACTCTATGCTCCAGCCACAGATCTCTGTGCCTTGACACACGCTGTTCCTCATCCAGTGTTTTTCAGTTTTATAATCCTACTTATCTTTCAAAACTCTGCTCAAGCATTGCTTTCTATAAGAAGCCTTTCATGCTTACCTGTACCAAGCATTTATTCTCACTCTGCTGCAAGCCATGATTGTGAATAACTTTCAAGTAAAAAACCATCTTCCATTCATCTTTGCAGCTCCAACACCTAGTACAACACCTGCCAATAGGACCTAAAAATATTGTGTATTGAACGATTAAATGAATGTCTTTTCCAGCTCTGACCTCTACTTATATTGAGATAAGCCAGTCAGATAACCAGCACAGCCCTCACACATTACCCAAAGGGCAGCTGCCTCTGATGGAGGTGGGAAGGCTTAGGAAACTACAGAGAAAGATCAAACTGACTCTATAGGACAGGCCTGGGATGAGCACCAGTAAAGAAAAGAAAAGAACAAAAAGGAAGTGTCTGTAACTTTTAATTTTGCTTAGGACTAACCCGGGGATTTGTACAGTAAGTTAATTAAATGTGATCAAGCTTCGACTCTTGGATAAACAAGTAGAATAACCTGACATCAGTCAAGATTTCCAAAATGTGTCATATACACTCAAGAAGCAGCAGGAGAGGCATCAAATGTTAAATAGACACCCTTAAAATACCTGGACTACAGGTCCCATTGGTTATAGGGTTCCTCAGTGTTCTCAATGGGGCATTACTTACTGCCCCGCCCCAGAGGTATTTTGAAAATTTGTAGAGTTTTGTTTCTTTGTCTTCTACTATAACTGTGCCTATGCATTTATATATTGAACTGTACATTATTTTATTAAAATTACTTTCCTATTATATTTCCCTTAAATTATACTTTCATTTCTATTTAAAAATTGAATGTTCATATGATTTATTATCTATAATTTTGTTTCATGAAAGGAAAGAAGTTATTATATAATATTTTCTATAGAAAAACTCAGTCTCACCTACAGGGATCACAGATAACAGACCAAGAAAATGAGGAATGGATCATGGCTCCCTCCACCTGTCTTTTTCCAGTCCTCATTGTCACACACCCTTTAGCTACCAGAAGCCACTGCCCCTGGAGGCCCCACCTAGACTTCTCAGACAAGGATGTCTTGCTTCGAGATTTGAAGCAGATACCAATGCCTTTAATGATGTCAGATCTGCTGCCTTCGGAGGAACAGAATGCTTTATCCCACTGTGGAAATCAACGAAGTCAGAGGATACACTCAAATTTGTCCTTGAAACAAGAGTAGGAGGATTGAGATTTTTCTTTTTTTTTAAATTTTTTATTTTATTATTATTATACTTTAAGTTTTAGGGTACATGTGCACAATGTGCAGGTTAGTTACGTACGTATACATGTGCCATGCTGGTGTGCTGCACCCATTAACTCGTCATTTAGCATTAGGTATATCTCCTAATGCTGTCCCTCCCCCCTCCCCTTACCCCACAACAGTCCCCAGAGTGTGACGTTCCCCTTCCTGTGTCCATGTGTTCTCATTGTTCAATTCCCACCTATGAGTGAGAACATGCGGTGTTTGATTTTTTGTCCTTGCGATAGTTTACTGAGAATGATGATTTCCAATTTCATCCATGTCCCTACAAAGGACACGAACTCATCATTTTTTATGGCTGCATAGTATTCCATGGTGTATATGTGCCACATTTTCTTAATCCAGTCTATCATTGTTGGACATTTGGGTTGGTTCCAAGTCTTTGCTATTGTGAATAATGCCGCAATAAACGTACGTGTGCATGTGTCTTTATAGCAGCATGATTTATAGTCCTTTGGGTATATACCCAGTAATGGGATGGCTGGGTCAAATGGTATTTCTAGTTCTAGATCCCTGAGGAATCGCCACACTGTCTTCCACAATGGTTGAACTAGTTTACAGTCCCACCAACAGTGTAAAAGTGTTCCTATTTCTCCACATCCTCTCCAGCACCTGTTGTTTCCTGACTTTTTAATGATTGCCATTCTAACTGGTGTGAGATGGTATCTCATTGTGGTTTTGATTTGCATTTCTCTGATGGCCAGTGGATTGAGATTTTTCTCCCTCCTTTTTTTCTTGCTCCTTCCTTTCTTTTTTGAATAGGTGCAAGAACTGCATCAATCATAATCCTTTGTTCATAACACACCATTATCACTGACTCACACCAAAGGATGCAAAGTCCCTTGAACAAGACGAATTACAGCAGAATAGAATCTTAGTTTAGGGTTAGATTACAAAGCCAGTGTACACAGACCAAATCACCTAAATCTAACTAGAAATTTCCTTATATCAAGCATAAAGTACAGTGTACATGATTTTGATCAAGAACCCTGGGTAATAGTTATTATGCATGTCAAAGTTTGAGAATCAATTAGCTAGAATAATGGAAGAAATAAAAATCATCTATGCAGACTTCTGATCATTTCAACTTTTCTACTGCTGTGACAGACGTCAATGTTTGACAGTCGATAAGAGATTGGTAGAGAATTCCAAAATGCTCTTATTCCTTTAAGATTTGTTTTATTCTGTTGGTTTTACTTTTAGGATCTCTCAAATTTTCTTTGTTTCTATTTTTTTAATTTTAGAATAGTTTTAGATTTACAGAAAACTTGTGAAGATTGTTGATATGGTTTGGCTGTGTCCCCACCTAAGTCTCATCTTGGATTGTAATTCTGATAATCCCCAAGTTTCAAGGGAGGGACATGTAATCCCCATGTGAGGGAGGGAGGTGATTGGATCATGGGGGCGGTTTTCCACATGCTGTTCTTGTAACAGTGAATGAGTTCTCACAAGATCTGATGGTTTTATAAGTGTCTGGCAAGTTCCTCCTTGGCTCACTCTTCTCTTTCCTGCCCCCATGTGAAGAAGGTCCTTGCTTCCCCTTCACCTTCTGCTATGATTGTAAGTTTCCTGAGGCCCCCCCAGCCATGTGAAACTGTGAGTCAGTTAAAGCTCTTTTCTTTATAAATTACCCAGTCTCCGGCAGTTCTTTATAGCAGTGTGAAAACGGACTAATACAATTGTAGAGAATTCTCAAGTACCCCACATCCAGTTTTTTCTCATTGTAAACATTTTTATTAGTATGATACACTTGTCACAACTCATGAAGTAATACTGATATATCACTATTTACTGAAGTTTTTAATTTATGCATATTTTCTCAATTTTTACCAACTATCCTTGTTCTGTTCCAGGAGCTCATATAGGATCCCACATTACATTTAACTGTTATGCCTCCTTAGGTTCTTTGTGACTGTAACAGTTTCTTAGAATTTCCTTGTTTCCAATGACTTTGCCAGTTTTGAGTAGTACCGATGAGGTATTTAGTAGAATGTCCTTTAATTGGTGTTATCTGATGTTTTCTCATAATTAGATTGGAATTATGGGCCTTTAGAAAGAAAACCACAGAGGTAGAGTGCCAGTCTCACCACATCATATCAACCATGCATACTGTAAACATGACTTATCACTGCTGATGTTAACCTGGCATTCCCACCAGTGATGAATGAGAGATCCTGTTGCTCTGCATCTTTGTCAACTAGCAATTAATATGGTAAGCTTTTTGGACTTCAAACATTCTAATATATGTGTAGTGGTATCTCATTGTTCTTTTAACACATATATCAGGTTGAGCATCCTTTTCATGCTTATTTTCCATCTGAATATCTTCTTTGGTGAGGTGTTGTTCAGATTTTTGGCCTACTTTTTGAGTTTTTTGTTTCCTTATTGTTGACTTTTAGAAGGGTTTTTCTAGTATATTTTGGGAATACAAGTCTTTGATCAAATATGTGATTTGATTTTCTCCCAGTCAGTGAGCTTTTTAGTCTCTTGACAGTATCTTTCACAGAGCAAAGTCTTAATTTTAATGTCTAAATTATCAATTTTTCTTTCATAGGTCAAGCTTCTGTTATTATATTAAAGAATTCATATCCAAACCCATGATCACATAGATTTTCTCCTATATTTTCTTCAGTAAGTTTTATCGTTTTGCATTTTGCATTTAGGTCTACGATCCATTTTCAGTTCAATTTTGTGTGTAAGTTTCATGGCTTGGCCTCAAATTGTTCCATATTCCATGCTGTTTTATGTGTTTGTGTTGGAATAGAAGGGTGAGGTGGTGGGGAGGGCAGAGGTACAAGCAAGGGACTAAAACCAGGGTCTGAAGTAAATGAATAAATGATGTGATCCTACTGTGTTCACTATGAGGACATTTCTTTTTTTTTTTCACAGTTCCTCCAGGGAAGCAGTAAAGTAGTGTAAACAAGTTTTCCAAGGACTACTTTGGTGTCCTCATTTGCCTCTGGGAAAAATGCCCACCTGAACTTTACAGGTCTCTTTTGGAGGTCAACAGAGATTATAAAAAATTAAGGCACTTTGAGAAATTCACCCAGTACAGATGTAATTTAACAAGTGTCACTTTATAATGAAAAATCTTCCTTCAGGCTCCTGTCTTACACCATGCCTGGGAGGAAGAATCATTCCCTTACTTATGGGAGAACTTTTCATGGTGTAAACATTCATTCTAGAGAGCATTTCCCCATCAAGCTACAGGCTGATGCTCCGAACTGGTGTTCCCTGCAAAGCAATTTGATAAGATTAAGTATCCCCATCCTCCATGTTTTTCTCCCTCCTCCACTTTCCTTTTCTGAAAAGGACTGTGTGAAACCACAGGGAAATGATACATTTGCAGGCTATTCAGAAAACAGCTTGGCTGTCTGGGCTTGGCAGTGGATAAGCCCCTATTTTAGGCTCTCTTCAACTCACCATGCTCTGCCTAGAGGAGGCTGAAATCATCCTTTGCCTCCACCTCCACATTGTAAGTTGAACGTCAGCCACAATCCCTGGCCACAGCGCTATCTACCAAGTAGACATCAGCCCTACAGCATCCAAATCATCTGCCAAGTCATATCCCAGGGGATCGGAGGCATGGAGTCGCATTCATCCTGGGGACTCGAGTTTGGCAATGGCAAACTCATCACTAAATGAAAAGCTAGCCAATTCTTGAGGTTTTGTCTTCTTTCTGAGTTTCCCTAAGTCCAAAATTCCCTTTCAATAAAAAGGGAAAAGTTGGGTTCTTGGCCCACATGTATCCTCAATACATTGCCAAATCATTCTAGCTTTCAAATGAATTACCTGATGCTTACAAAATATGAAATCTTTCTGAGCCTTCTCAAATCAAAATGGAAAGAAAAATACTTCAGATTGAAGATTTCAAATACAAGATCTGAATAATGACTCAGTTCTTTCCTTCCATAAGCAAACTGCTAGTTTTCAAGTACAAAATATTCCCTAATAAGCAAAAGCAATGACTGCTTTCTGGAAAGGAAAATACAGATGAGTAATGATACATTCAATATTGATATTTCCATTAGCCTGAAATCCCATTAAAGACATTTGTAATTAATTGCAAATATATTTTGAACACAGAAGATTTAACAAGAATACCATGTGCACATTACATTCTAATTCTGTTGATCTAGGTCTTTCTATCTCTGGAAACAACGTATGTAATGAATACCTAACCTTTGCTATGTGAAATGAGGGACTCAATGAAGCTCACATTTAAATGTAACTGAAAATGTGTCAAGTGAGTTGTAAGTGAATAAAGCATGTCAGAATGATTATTTTCTAAAGGTGACAGACACTGAAGCTGTATTTCCAGGTATGTGGAGAAGCTATTAAAATTCTTGCAAGGTCTATCAGGTTCAGAGAATGACACTGGAAATTTATTACAGGTGCCAAATTCAGTCATATTCTGAAGCGTGTTAATGTTTCCCACTGCAGACTCCTATAAAATACATTTTAATATCTTTACGAGGAAAAAAGGTATTTATGAAAATCAAAGGGCCTCCAAAAGGGAAATAGGAGAATAAATGAGTGTGTGTGTGTGTGTGTGTGTGTGTGTATGGTGTGTGGAGTGTGTATATGAATTGCTGTATTATCAAATGAGATAAACCATAGACTCTAAAATAGCCCTATCTATGTTCTTTACCTTCCAAAGGACCATATACCCAGTGCGTTCAACAAAGCTTCAACAAACTACTGTAGTATTAGTCTTTCTTATTTTTATCTATGCTACTGCCATGGCCTTGTTTGCTCCCAGGGTAACCAGACAGCCAAACAAGTTTCTGCTTATTTGACTGTTTTCCAAATACCCTCTCAAACACACAAACTCTCCACTCTAAAACCAATGTGAACAGAAAGGAATCACGGATAAATAGATCTTTCAGTTTCTCTCTGTAATTCCTTTCACTCTTTCCCACTTTCTTTTGTTTGTTGGTTGGTTTATTTGGTTGATTAGGGGGCTGGATGGCTGTTTGCTTGCTTACAGCAAGTCGAGACACTTGTTTTATTTCTTTTAATTTAAGGTGTGATACTTTAAACTGTGTTTCACATCATTAACTCTGTCCAAGGATGATATAAGTTAAGAAATATTCCTCCCAGTGGCACACTTGCCTCCATAGATGTAGGTAACTGATTCTGCACTAACCTAGCAGAACTATTCTAGGAAGAATATATAGAAATTGCTTTGTTTTTTTAAAGACTTTCATCACAGAGGGGGAACTCTGATGGGAAAGACTCAAAGGGCCAATGTGGTTGTGAAGTACAAGGGATCAAGCAATGCACTATAAGATTAGCGCTGTAGTATGTTATGACACCCCAGTGAAAAGTAAAACTCCTGTGCAGTAGCTTTTTTGCCTAAGCAAACAGGCAACAACTCATTGATTATTGGGAAAACTGATTTCACCTGTCATTTGGCGGTATGTAATTAACATAAATAAGAATGGGTCACTCTGTGTTTGGATCACAGAACATCGGAAAGGTCCATCTGATGTCAAGAAGAAAAAAAAAGAGGAAATTACAGTTCAATTCTTAATCCCAGTCTTGCAGGATACTTAAATCATTGCCTATGATCCATTCATGCAGATTAACTGTCAGTCACACCACACTACAGAGAGGCAACTAGTAAACAGCTTTAGATCCAAGTCAGCAGTATGGGCAAAGGACCAGCTCTGAACTGCTCTGTTATTCTCCTGTCATATTATGCCCCTGGTTTGGAGGAATTTTAGGTAAATGTGTGGACTCATGTTCTTCTCATGGGTATCGAAGGTTTTTTTCATCACTACTAGTGGCTAAGATTACTAATCACCCTACAACAAGATAAAAGAGGAAACACAAAGATTGTCATACATGCCTGAATTTTTTCCAAGCCACCATTTTTCACCAGGTCTCACCAACCAGGAGATCACCCTTTAGGTTCAATCCCCTCCTCCTGCCCATCCTCCTAACATTTAAATCTTCTTTCTCGCCAAACTTTAACCCATTCTCCACCATCAAGGCTACATTCTTCTCTAAGGCCTCGAAGAAACAGTATGGAACAGACAAGAAGTAATAAAAATCACATAAATAAATAAATATATATATATATATATTTCTCCATTAATGCAGGAATATGTCACTGAGAACAAATATACCACCTAGAAAGCATAGAATAAGAATATACCCCCACAAGAAGCAGAGAAAGCTAGAATGGGAAAAGATGAACAGTTTTCTTGAACTGTTACAGTTTTATTTTTTAGTTTGCTGAGCAATTTACAGTCTGGAAGTTAGTAATAATTGGTGGTAATCTGCTGGTGACAGTCATGTGAATGCGCTTGTATCCGAGTGGCTGGAGGCCCCACACACTGCCTTATCTCGTTTGTGTGCCAGGTCTGTGACCTGTGTCAAAAACACACCAACACATCCATCGATCATTTACCTCAGGGGGTTTTTCATATATGCCTACAACAGTACTGCTTCTGTTGCCCTCTTTTTTTGTAGCCTCACTCAAATACTTTTTAGTCTGCTACCTACAATATGGTTCTTCAAAGAAAGAAACCCATCCAGAAAGAAAGCGTACACCTGCTGTTTGAAGCTGATGGTGTATTGTTGGTAGATGACAAAAAGAAACTGAACTCCTCAACTCCTATTTTGCTTTTGTCCTCATGGTCAAGGGAAAAGATATTTAGACAAAAATGAGTAGAACAACACTGGTTACCTGGAAATTGAAGCTCTAGATGAGAAAAGGGGTTGTAAGGGAGCGCCGATAGTCTATAAATAAGTACAAATCTCTTGACCTGAGAATTACATTTCAGGTTACTGGGCAAACTTTCACTTGCGTTTGAGAAACTACTATAGGTAATCTTTAGAGGAGAAAAAGGGAAAGTTGCTGGAATACTGTAGATAATGTGATTTTCATTTTCAAAATTGGTAAGGTGTACTTAGTACAAAATTAAATTCCAGGCAGGACCCAAATATGAAAAGAAAGTGCATGAGCACCACTAATGCAGAAGTTGGTAAACTTTCATGAATGATTAAAAACAATCCCTTTCAGAAATCTGATTCATTAACACAAACCTTTGCCCCCAAATATGGGATGAATAACTAAAATATAGGATGAGTATCTATCCTCCCAAAATATGTACATGCACACAAACTAAATTTCACATACAGTCTCAGGAAGTTCACTACCCCTCTTAATTTCATTCATGACTTGATTAATGAGCTCATTAAGAAAAATCATATCCAATTAAAATAGTTTCTGCCTTAGCAAGGTTTCTAACTGATAAATCTATAAATAGGGTCAATAATGCATATTTTAATTTAGACAAGACATTTTGATAAACTCATCATATTCCTGTGAACAGGATGATAAAAAAGTAGGTTGACTATTAAAATTAGTTTGTTATCCCTTTAACAAATATTTACTAAGTACATTTTATGTGTCATTTACTATAGGCACTAGGGATAAGGTGAAGCCCAAAATAGACAAGATTCCAACATTTGAATCCTTGTAGCCTACTGGATAATTCAGACAATAGACAAAAAATAATTTCAGATAGTGATAAGCGGTATGGTATGAACAAAGTAAGCAAAGTAATATGATAAACAGTGAGGTGTATGGGCAAAATACGTGGGCTATTTTGGTAGTCTAGAACAGTCTTTCTGATGTGTTCATACTTGATCTGAGACTTAAACCCTGTGAGGGTTTAAGTGAGGCACAAAGGAAAGAACATCCTAGAGAGAAAGACAAGAAGGTGTGAAGATTTGAAATAGAACAAGCTTAGCTTATTCAAGAAAGAGAAAGACCATGGAAGATGGGAGATATAAGGTCAAAGGCCAAGGGAGGCCTTTAAATCATGGTAAGAACTTTGGGATTTCATGCCAAGTGAGAAAGGAAGGTATTTGAGGATCTGAAACAGGACAGTAAACATAATCTGAAATGCATGGGTTGCAGTGTGGCAAATAGATTATGCTAGGTGGGAGGAGCAGGGCTAGAGAGGGAGGAGTTGTAGCAGCCTGGAGTAGGACAGTGGTCATGGAGATGGAGAGAAGTGAATCTATTCACAATATGTTTTGAAGGATTTGCTGGTAGATTGGATATGGGAAATAAAAGAAAAGAGGCAACTTAAGATAACTCCTAGGTTGTTTTCTTGAGGAGATAGGTGGGATAGTAAACCTATTTACAGATTTAGGAAAGACTGGAAAACGAACAAATTGGCTAGGAGGTGGAGAGGGAGCAAAACTAGAGTTAAATCACTTTGTTATTAAATGGCTCTTATTAAGGATAGCACAACCTCATTAGAAAGCTTTAAGTAATGTGGTAAGTGACTATACCCTTGACCTTGTCTTGCTCAATTTTTATTAATAGCATGGTTTAAAGTAGAGAAGGAGAACTTGTCAAATCTATAAATAAAGAAATTTAAGACAGTATTTAGGTTGAAAGTATGTGCCAAATACAATAAAAATTAAATTTAAAAGGAAAAGTGTAAAGTCCTTCTCTTGGGTCCAAAACCTATATATTTAAATATAGGTTGGGAGAGATGTGGCTTGTAGCAACACGTGAAAAAAGACATTGGGTTTTGATCAACTGTAAATTCAAATTCCTAAGATGCAGCATATAAAGGACTTAGCAAATTGACTGGCACATAACCAACATTGAATCAATGGTATTTTTGCCAACATTATTATTGTCATTTTTATGATTATTTTAAAAGTTTGAACCAATACATAATGTTTGTCAAAGAAACTGATGCAGTTTTAGGATGAATTAATAGAAATGGTGCATCTACAGTGTGGGAAGTAATAATTTCAATTTATTCTCTGCTGATGAAACCACTCTTGCATTATTATGCTTAACTATGTAGTAGTTATAGACATGCTGCCCTTAGGAAGCCAGTGGAAATGGTAAAAGGGTTAATGGCACATCATGTGAAGAATGTTAAGGAAATGAGGATATTTGGAAAAGAATAAAAAAGAACCATAGGGAACATTTGAAGAGCTCTCTTGTAATAAGAAAGTGGACTTTGACTGCATGTCCCCAGGAGATAGAAAAAGGATGATTGTATAAGAGTAATGAGGGGACAAATTTTGACTTGCTTAAAGAACTTTCTAATAGTCTGGGATTACCCATGAGAGAATGGGCTCCTTTGAGAGGTGGTAAGTTTTGTAACATGAGGGATATTCAAGAATTCATAGCTGCGAGATGACAAGAGTGTTGGAGAGAGAATCAAAGAATGACAAGACAGTTGCACTAGTGACTGTACAGGTTCTTTCCTGCCCAGTGGTTCATAATCACTTTGTACATGCAGAAGCATAATATTATACGATCTCAGTTTGACTTTTTTTTCTTTTCTTGATAGCAACAAAATAGAAAATATCAGTGGTCTTTTAAATTTGAGAATATCAGTGATAATGAACACACACACAGGCCCAATAAATGCTGTATATTTGCCAAAATGGTATGCGGAAAATCCTTTCCCATAATCAGAATTGGTGCATACAAAACATGGCAAGGGTGTTGGCCATGACCTCAAATTCCTGCCAGGAAGTAGCCAGTCTGTGAGTTAGTCTTCCTTATATATATGGCATAGCCCTTACTCACATTTTTGCTTAGTAAATTATTTCTGCTGTATTATAGTTGCAGAATTTCATTTGATTTATGAAGAAATGTTATGAAACCAAATATGGGTTCCTCATTGAACCCATTATTCAAACCAAAACAAAAATTACTTTACTAGATGACTTTAGAGCCACAAACCCAGTCTTATTAAATTTGGTTTATGGCTCCAAAACCATTTATCAACTTCCACTTCCCAGTAGAATGGAAAATTTAGCAGTTGTGTGAATTACCTCTAAGTTCCAGACTTGCATATCCAAATGACTACATAGCATTTCCACTTGAATGCTTGACAGAGTTCCCAAATTTAACATACCCCAAATCAGCTCTTGATTTATATCTCTAAAGCTTCTCACACCTCCAACCTCCCCACATTGGAAAATTGTACTTCTATCCCTCTATCCACCTGTTGCTCAAGCCAAAACCCTAGAAGTAATCCTGAGATCTATCTTTTCCTCCTCCCTTTCTGGGTAAGACTGACTGATTCTTCCTTCACAATGTATATGAAATCATTTCACTTCTTGCAAACTCCTTGGCCATTACCCTAGCCAAGATTACCATCACTCTTCTCCTGGTCCTCAATGGTAGCTCCCTGCCAATCTTCCAGATGCTACTTTAAAGCATTCCTATCTATTCTCTTCATAAATCAGCCAGATATTGACTTGAAATGTAAATCAAATTGTGTCATTTCCCAATTATATTTCAACTGTTTCTCAACATAGAATATTAACTCCTTACCATAGCCCTCAAGCTTCAATTGATATGATATCTACCTATCTCTCCAACTTCATCTCATGCTTCTCATTTCTTCTCTCAATATGCTCCAGTCTTCTTTCAAGTCTTCAGAAACATCAAGCTCTTCCCTGCCCTAAATCCTCCAGATACCCTCTTTCCTCTTCCTAGCATATTTTGGCCCCATCTTTTCTCTTGGCTGCTCAACCCATAGGTTTCACCTTAAATTAACCCTCTTTGAAGAGGCTTCCTTGACAACCCTCTCAAAAGCTGATTCTCTGCCTGTGCCTCCCTCCCATTCTGGCCCACTATCTCTAGCTTACCACTCCCATCATTTCCTTCTGAGTATTTGTCACAATTTGTAATTATTTTACTCATGAACATATTTTACATGTTTTTTTGCTCCAAACTATAAGCTCCAAAAGACAGGGGGAATCAGTTTTGTTCACTGTTCATTGGGCAAGTAAGTACAGCACAAAGGTAAGAGCATAGATTCTGAAGCTGGACTGCCTGGGTTCAAATTCTACTTTGCTAATTCATAGCCTTTCTGACCTTGACTTCTCTGACTTCAGTGACATCTATATGAAATATGAAAAGAAAATGTACTTACCTCAAAGGTTTTTAGGAGGATTAAATAAAGATATAAAGTGCTTTGTATAAACACACAATAAATATTAGCAATTATTGTTTTAGTGCCTAGCATATAGTAAGTACTGAACAAGCATTTGTTAAAAGAATGATTTCCTCAAAGAGTAGTATTTATACAAAATGTCAAAACTAGCTGGAGATTATCTATAAGATTAAGAAATGACCTTTACCGGCAAGAGATTTATAACCTCAAGTCAATTGTCATTGCTGTTTTAATCTATTCACTCATTTTGGGTTAACTTCCCAAATAGCTTTTTAAACTCTTCATCACCTTAAGCCCTCAAAGGAACACCCGCAGCCTCCACTTCATAGTACACCAAAACAATAAAAA
The DNA here is from genome assembly GCF_029281585.2 of Gorilla gorilla gorilla. NCBI lineage: Eukaryota > Metazoa > Chordata > Mammalia > Primates > Hominidae > Gorilla > Gorilla gorilla. Next base: position 65,889,615 of record NC_073239.2, read on the forward strand.
GTATTTTTATGCTGTCTTAGTCTGTTTTGTGTTGTTGATAACAAAATATTACAGACTGGGTAATTCATAAACCATAGAAGTTTATTTGGTTCAAGGTTCTGGAGGCTGGGAAGTCCCAGATGGAGGAGCTGCCTCTAGTGAGGGCCCTCTCACTGTATCATAACATGGCAGGAGGCATCACATGGTGAGAGATGCTGGAGAGAGGGCAAGAGAGAAACTCGGAGGCTCAAGCCCTTTGGTAATCATCCTTATTCATGAGGATGAAGCCCTTATGACCTAAACACCTCCTTGGGCTCAACCCCCCAACCCTGTTACATTGGGTATTAAATTTCCCAAACATGAACATTGGGGGACACAGTCAAACTATGGCGCTGGTCAATTCCCAATTTTCCTCACCTCCACCTCTAAATTTAACTCTGCCTTTAATTACTTTCTTGCTTAGCAACTCAGAAAGAGAAAATGCCCTCCTTTTTCCAGGACCAACTCTTTTTCCCATGTTTCTTAATTTTATACTCTTCTACATTCTCTAGATGCCACTTCACTTTTTATACCTTCTCACTCAACCTCTACCTCTATTTTGAGTTTATGCTCTCAATCTACAAGGATGCTAATGTCTTCCCAAATATTAATAAAACTTTCTGGTAATTTTACCTTTCTTTTACCACCAAATTTCTTTTCCATACTCAATACCTTAATTTTCTCACCACCATTCACTTTGTAACCCACTTTCCAGTACCATTTGTCATTCTCACTGAAGTATTTCCATGTTTCCAATAATGCCATGTATTTTCATCCTCCATGGCTTTGTTCTTATGTATCCAGAATGATTTTTCTTGCCATTATATATCTCTATCAATCAATCAAATTATCTTTCAAAGTCTGATGCAAATTCTCTTCCTTTGTTTAGCTCACTCTACTCCTTTTCTCCCTAGGCAAAATTATTACTCTTTCCTTTGTCTTTAATAGAACTTCATTTATATTTCCAATGATTTTAAATTCTTTCTAGAACAAGGTACATAAATGATGGATGTATTAATATAGAGGTAGGTATTCTGTCTACTAGCTTTTGAACTTCTTAATAGCAATGTATAAGTCTCATTTATTCCTGAATATTTATTTAATTATTTATCACTTAAAGTGTTTATTTTAGCACTGACAATATTTCAGTCACTGTGTTAAGCATTTTAACTTTAATCCTTAGAAATTTAGAGGAAAACTATATTATCTCCATTCACAGATGAAGAAAATGAACCTTACAATAGTCAGTTTACTTGCCTAGAACAATAGTCAGTTTGCTTGCCTAGAACAATAGTCAGTTTACTTGCCTGGTACATCAGCTTTTGCTCTTAACCATAATATTATATTTCCTTCCAGAAATTTTTAGATAGGGGGAAAATGGAGAAGTAATGGGATGAGTTATAAAATAAACGTAACAATGTAAACCTAATCTCCAAAAACACTTCACCAACAGTTGCGCTTCTTTTATTTTGTTTTCAGCCTCCAGTAGATTCTTTTTTAACAATAGCTTAAACCTAAAAATTATTAAGATGAGAGCAACAGGTAGGACTATATTCTATTGCTTATTCAACTGTCAGACTTTCTTGGTTTACCTTACCTTATTCTGTATTTTTTTAAGACCATTATTACTAAGAATTCTTGCTTAGGGAGGAAACAACAAAGGAAATTCAAGTTACAGTCTTCCTTTTACAAGTGTTGAGGGGCCTTCATAAGAGAAATATAAGCATTAATAACTATAAATAAACCTGAATAAACTAAATAATACAACTTTCTGTTATGTTACTATATTAAGCCTTTAGGAATTTAGGGATGCCTGGCTCTTACTCACTCTAAATGAGTAGCAGCAGGTGATATTAGAAAGAAAGGGAGAATAAAAGAGCCAGAAGATGTAATTTAAAATGAGCCTGAAGGTAGAATTAGGGAGAGGAATGAAAACATTAATTGGAGGGACAGAGAGGGTTGAAGGAAGTAATCTTCTCTTACTTAAGGAGCAATATTTTAATCTCTAACTTCAGCAATATTAACACTAAAACTACTAGGCTCATACAATATATACATTTGAAAATTATAAAGCACATGGCTTATATTGGATAAAAGACTAGAAACAACCTAGATATGCACTATTAGAAAATTGATTAAATACATTGTTGAATAACCATAAAATGGAATATAATACCAATGATAAAAAGAGTATTGGCATGGAAAAACTCTTAATATTTGTTATTTACTGAAAAAAGCAAAACTACCCAAAAAGTATATAATGTATAACTCCATTTATGGAAATAAATAGGACTACATGTTATATGTTGTGTATATGCATATATTGCTAGATAAATGATATAAAATTACCCAATATTGTTATTTTATGTTCATTTCTAGAAGGTATAACAATAGGATGGGAAGAGGACGTGAAGAAAGAAGTGGAGAACTTCAATTTCTGCATTTAAAAATTTGTATTTAAGTTTTTTACAATAAGTATATATTACCTTGATGTGTGTGAATTTATTCAGATTTACTTTAAAATATAGTAATCATGGAATAAAGACAATTTTAAATTAGTGATACAATTTTTAGAACTTATCTTTGTTCTGAGGAGTTATAATTAACAAGCCATCAAATTACAGAATGTAAAGTTGAAAGAATTTTATCTAATCTCCCTTTTTAGAAAAGAAAATAACACTAACAGGGTAAACTGATTTACCCAAGGTCTCATAGACATTTAGCATCAGAGTTGGAAGGAATTAATGAATCAGTGAAAAACCAAAAGGAGGCCTTTCAGCTAAGTTAACAAGTGAACAGCAAAAAAAAAAAAAAACTGTAATAAGTTGTTTGTATGCACAAGAATTAAGAAGAGATTTGTTGTCTTTCATTTGTTCTCCTAAAGGAGTCACTTCTGTGTCTCAGCCCTGCAGTACTTGAAGGTGGGAGCAAGAAAAACTTTAACAGCTGCTGCTAACTTAGGGGGAAAAAAAAGGAAAATCAGGCATGTGGTGCCAATAGAGAAGATGAAAGAATGATTCACTCTCCAACAATATTTATGGCTCTCCTACTGTGTGCCAGGCTGAACACACTTGATGATGTTAATAGGAACGGAGAGAACAAACACAGCATGTGCAAGGTCACCTGAAGCCTCCAGTCAGAACACAAACAGCCAACCAAATTATAAGCAAATAAAAATAGATAACATCATACCATTCAGCAAAATAACTTGAGCACATTTTTAAAAATGAAAACCAAAATAGTTTCACTGGGTGACTAGTGCTATCCTATGTAAACCTTTCCATGGAAGCTATCAAAGACCGCTTGTCCTTTCTCCTTCTTAATTGAAATAAACTTAGTCTAATGAACAAAAGGATACAATTTTGGCTGCCACTCTGTGTCAAACCAGGAAAGCCTTACTGGCAGTCCATTCTGAGTAATGATTTGGCAGGAGTTAGACCACTTGAAGTGATGACATCGCTACATGTACCCTTCCTTTCAGGACAACAAATATCAAATTATGCTTTTTACCATTTTAGGTAATTTGATTTTGAGGCTTCAAAGTTCTAGATCCAGGCCATCTAAAGAATTATAATAATTTTCCTAAGTATGAAGGCCTCCATGAATACACAACTGAAGAAATCTGAAAAAGCTCCACAGATTGTACCAATGTGAGTTTCTTGATTTTTGTTATTGGGCTACAATTATGCAAGATGTTAACATTTGTGGAAGCTTGGAAAGGATGCATGGGTCTTCCCTATATATTTATTTGCAACCTCCTGTGAATCTATAATGATTTACCAGTTAAAAGTTAGAAAAACAAAACAATCTTTTTGTTTCATTATACTTTAAGTTTTAGGATACATGTGCACAACGTGCAGGTGTGTTACATGTGTATACATGTGCCATGTTGGTGTGCTGCACCCATTAACTCATCATTTAACATTAGGTATATCTCCTGATGCTATCCCTCCCCCCTCCCCCCTCCCCACAACAGGCCCCGGAGTGTGATGTTCCCCTTCCTGTGTCCGTGTGTTCTCATTGTTCAATTCCCACCTATGAGTGAGAACATGCAGTGTTTGGTTTTTTGTCCTTGCGATAGTTTGCTGAGAATGATGGTTTCCAGCTTCATTCATGTCCCTACAAAACAATCTAACTTTTTATTTAGAAATAAAAGTTGGAAAAACAATATCTAAAGTACATTTATTCTAAGTGCAATGAAAAGTGGGGGTTAAGTTATAGATCAAGTGGCCAATGTCTTCGATTAATGGCTATGAATTGTATCACCTCAAGGGGTTATTTTCCATTCACTGTCAGTCCCACTAACTTTCATTTAGAGGTTGTTCGGTTTAACAAGCATTCAAGCAGCATTCTGAGAGCTAAGAAAAATTGCACTGTTGGCAGCTATATGACACCCAGACCACACTTCATCTTATTAATAGAGTTTCAATGCAGATTTGTCTATGTTCTTACTTTACTGCAGGGCTCATTTTCTTTCATTTGTTCTTCATAAAGTGTTTTCATCATCAGAAAAGTGATTTTATAACAGGTACTAAATATTTCCTCAAGTTATATTTTCTTTATCACATTTCCTTTTGTTTCTGGTAAAATATTAATTTTCTCTCATATCTCAACAGCCAATCTAATATGCTCTAACACTCGAATGAAAAATTGTAATCTCTTTTTCTTTATGTGGTGTCTTCAAATTTCCAGGTAGTTTTTCTCGTAAAATCATTATTTACTCTTCTTATTGGATAGGGACATTTTAGAGTGGCTATGCTCAAGGATGATATACTAACCTAAATCATTCAAACCGTCTCTGAACTTACTATCTACCACCCTGCAGATAGAGGAAGTTTAATAACACTCATATCTTTAGTTTGCCAACCAACATGGAAAAGATGATAACAGCCAGATGGCATGGGAAGTAGAAGGAAAATTTATGGAAGCAATAAGATCTTTGTGACTCAGGCAAGAATGACAAAGCTTTCGATGTGGAAGGGCTAGTCCCAATTAAAGATATACTTTCTAAAAGAGTGTCAAGAGATATTTGACCATTTTTTTCAGCAGCCAATTAAAACAAAAAGTGTAGTCCCTGATCTTGATTTACATTTGACCCTGACAATGGCATTGCTTTAGCCAGGACATCCAAGCCTAAACCAATCCCTCTTACTCATGCTTGGGTATGACCTGCTTATATAGACAGCTTGCTGTATGCTTGTCATACAACAGGATGGGAAACCAAGATGTTGGACCTGCTTTGATCATGGGAAACAATAATTAGAGGGTTCTGTCTTATCTTCAGAACTTTTAATTATTCTTATTGGTAAACAGTGACTCAGAGGAGACAGTAGTCCTTGCTATTCATATCAATCGAGTTGTGAATGGAAGGGGTGCTGTTGTAAACAGAAGTGATACGGGGGAGCCAGAGGTGTTGCCGTGTGTGCTTCTTTCCTTGAGGCAAACAGCAGCACCAGCTATAGCTCCCTCTCTTCTGAGATTAGAGGGAAAATGGATGGCTGTTTTTGTAATTGCAAAGCATTTAAATCTGTTTGCAAGGGATTTATTTATATCCTACAGTCAATACATTTAGTAAACTGAGCAAAACCCTGCCTGCAATGACAACTTCTTAAACTGCATTAAGCAGCTTTGTTTCCAGCTCCAGTCAATAGAGGGACAACAGGCAACTCCTCTGTGGTTTCTGGACAATTTGTCTTTCCCCATTAATTGACTCTGGAAATGGTTCCTCCCCTGATTGAATTTTGCTGCTGTATATAGAAAGTAACAAAATGTGTTATAGTTGAAAGAAAGAGTACTTACAATCTTCTGACCCAATCCTTATCTGACAATCATACCCTCAGCAGAAATATGTCTCATCTTTATTTTTTTTTTTTGTAGACAGAGTTTTGCTCAGTCACCTAGGCTGGACTGCAGTGGCATGATCATGGCTCACTGCAGTCTTGAACTCTGGGGCTCAAGCGATTCTCCTGCCTCAGCATCCTGAGTAGCTGGGACTACAGGCACCTGCCATCACAGCCAGCTATCCCATCTTGACAAATAAGCAGAAGAAAAACCTACGAAGTATCTTAAAGAATAATTTACTCCTGATAAACTAACTCTCATAAAGGAAAATTAACTATATAATGCCAAAATTTTGAGATAATAACAGGATTATGGACCTAGGAAGTTTAACATCAGTAACATGTCTTTCTTGGTCAATGTTCAAATATCATCTTAGAGTCAGAAATATCACTGTCCCATCTTATAAGAAGGAAGAAAGCAATAGGCAACAAAAGAATAGCCAAATGGGGTTACATCAAATTTAAATACTTTGGCTCAGCTAAGGAAATGATTAACAGAGTGTAAAGGCAAACTGCGGACTAGAAGAACACATTTGCAAATAACATATCTGATAAGGAGTTACTATCCAGAATATACGCAAAACTCCTGTAACTCAAGAACAAAACAAATAACCCAATTTTAAAATAGACCAAAAAAACTTAACAGATATTTCCCCAAAGAAGCTATACAAATGACCAACATGCATATGAAAAAAAAAGATGTTCCACATTACTAATCACCAGGAAAATGCAAATCCAAACCACAGTAAAAAATGCTGCCACATCAAATAGGATGGCCACAATAAAATCTTTATAAAAACGCAATAGAAAATAACAAGTATTGATTAAGATAAAGATAAATTTTTCATATCAGCCATACCAGTTTGCATTTCCACGTTGGAACATACGGTTTAAAGGTTTCTTGAAAAACTAAAAATAGAATTATCATATAATAAATCCCACAATCCTACTTCTGGGTATATATTCAAAAGAATTGAAAACAGGATCTCAAAGATATATTTTTACATCCATGTACAGATTTGTAGCATTATTCACAATAGCCATGAAGTAGATGAATAAATGGATAGAGTAAATATAATATATCCATACAATGAAATATTATTCAGCCCTAAAAAAGGAAATTATAAGCCATAATATGAGTAAACCTGAGGACATTATACTAAGTGAAGTAAGCCAGTCATAAAAAGACAAGTACTGTATAATTGCACTTATGTGAGGTATCTAAAATAGTCAAATTTTTAGAAACACAAAGTAGAATGCTGGTTCCCAGGGGCCTGGAGGAGGGAGAAAGAGGACTTTTTCAATGGGTATAGAGTATCAGTTTTGCAAGATGATCTAGAGATTTTTGTACATTATTGTGCATATAGTTAAAACTACTGTACTGTACACTTATACATGATTAAGATGGGAATACTGCATCATATTCAAAGCAGGAAAGTCTCTTATGGGCAGCAGCAGGGCCTAAAGAATACTTGGATTATCACTGTTGTGTGTGGAAGTGGGAAAAGGAGTGAGAGGCAGACCACATCCACTACCTGGGTGCTTTGTGGAAGGCAGAACTTATGAACGATTGGTGAAAAAAAAAAAATCTAAGCAAAGTGTTGAGGGTGTGGCATGGCTTCTCCTGACTGCTTAATAGCAAAATGTGAGAAGAGAGAAACAAAATAAATATGGAATTTATAATCAAAAGGAAAGCACCTATCACTTCTAGAGTTAGAGGCTTCAAACTCCAGTATTAGAGATTGAAGCCCAGAAAGGCAAAAAAAGAAGCAGGCTATGCTGTAAAGAATGAAAAGTCATATTCAGGAGAGAACACCAAATATATGGCCAAGCAAAAGTTTGATAATATGGCTAAAGGGAAGCCAAATGCTATTCATCAAGACAACAGAAGAATGATCCCAAAGGCATTTCAGAGATTATTGGTGCCTGTCCCTTTCATCAGAGGCTCAGAGTATCAAGGCCTGGGAGACAGAACTATGTCAAAAGAGGGGCCTTAGGCCCCTGTGTGACCTTAGCACTTACTGCCCTATGCCATCTCAAGTGCCTGCTCTCTGTATTCTAGCAGAGCACTCCAAGGCTTCTCCAGGTGTGGACCAAGTGGGCCCAGATGTAACTCAGGCCGCCCCTCCAGAGGGCACAAGCAGTAAACCATGGCAGCGTCCACGTGGTGCTATCTCTGCAGGCACACAGGGTGAAAGAGCATGCGGGCGTGGCGACATCCGCCTTGATTTCAAAGGATGCCCAAGAGTGTCTCAAGGTCCAGGAGAGAATTGCCACAGGCACAGGGCTACAGCGAAAAGTCTCCACCAGGGCAATGCCTAGCAAAGCTGTGGGGTCGGGACCACCACAGAGAGCCCCTACTAGAGCAATGCCTAGTGAAGCAACAGGGACAGGGTAGCCCCCAAGACTTCAGCCTAGAAGAGCTGCAGGCATGCAACTCCAGTGCATAAGAACTGCTATATGGGCTACACCCAGCAAAGCCATGGGGGCAGCTTCCCCTGGGGCTTTGAAGGCTCAATCCTCATCCCAATGTGTTTTGAAATTGGGTCATAGAGTCAAAAATTATTCTCAAGGCTCAATATTTAATGTTGCTTACCTTGTCAGATTTTGGACTTAAGTGGGATGTATTACCCCTTTATTCTCGTCTATTCTTTCTTTTGTAATGCAATGCCTACCTATGCCTGTCCCACCACTGGATTTCGGATTTAGATAATACTTAGATAAGATTTCAGACTTAGATCTTAAAGTTGATGCTGGAACAAGTTAGGGCTTTTGGGGCTATTGAGATGGAATGAATGCATTCTGTATATGAGAAAAACATACATTTTGGGGGAGCCAGAGGTGGATTGTTATGGTTTGAATGTTTGCATCTCTCCAAAATTCATGTTGAAACTTGATCCCCGTTGGGTTGGTACCAAAAGGTGGGGTCCTTTGGGAAGTGATTAATTCCCTTATGAAACAGGCTTCAGGGAGCTGCCTTTCTCTTCGGTCTCTTCTGCCATGTGAGGGCACAGCCACAGGAACCATATAGGAAGCAGAGAGTGAGCTCTCACCAGATACCGAATCAGCCAGCACCTTGAGCTTGGACTTCCCAGCCTCTACAACTATGAGAAATAAACTTCTATTATTTATAAGTTACCCAGTCTATGATACTTTTTATAGCAGCAGGAAGAGCCTGAGACAACTCCAATGATACTATCAGCATACTAAGCAAAATGTATTCATATCCTGAAATTTGACACTTCCTATCCCTTTCTTCTTGAAAATAATTTTTATCTTCTGAAAAAAAATTCCTCTCCTTTAATAGCTTGCCTGTAAGTATTTGCTCAGAATTATCTTGTACTTTCCCATAAGGATTTCACACACTACAACAGCTTCAACTCTACCTGAAATTCAGACACCCAAATCTACATTTGTGGCAGTAGAGGTACTGCCCTCAAGAACTGTAAAGTCTACCTGCTTGACACCTGCTACGTTCTACTCTTCTCTGCCCAATCCCCCAAAAAACTTAAATTCTACCTTAAATTATCTTTCTACACTCTTCAATTAACTGGTTCTTCCTCTTGATTTTTTTTAATTCTGTAATCGTAGCAACATCCATCCAAGCATTCTTACATGAAATCTTGGAATCATATCTTCTCCCTGCTCACATTCGTAGATTCTTCCTCAGGAATTTGTTTCACTTTTCTTACTTCTATTTTCTCTCTCACCAACCTGATTCAAGACCTCATCATTTCCTATCTTTCTTTACCTAAACTTCCCATTAGAATTCTATGCAATTTACCAGATCAACCATTTTAATCCCAGTGCTGGCTATATCCTATCCATCTCTGTGGAATCCCAAAACATATTGTTAAATCCCATAACATATTGTTAAATCCTCTTCTTTGCTCCATTTTGCCTTAAAGTAATTTTATCACTGAATTTTTCACTTTTGGAGCAGAGAACCTGTGTTTTCTCCTCTATAAAGAAGCATCTAGCAGAGATTTGCCTATGGAAGTAATTAAGAACATTCTACTGAAATTGAATTCAACTTAGAAAGGCTTCTTTGAAAAGAACACATCAGTTATACCAACTTCAGTTTTTCTTCAAAGCAGCTGTCAACACTGTAGATATTATTAGAAAATATTGGTAAGTTTACCAAATATATCATGAAGAACTAATTTGTAGAAAACAAGTGAGTTAATTTCAAACTTTGTACAACTTTTTCTCTCCATCATTTTCTTAATTTTTGGGTTTATTTGACTCCATGTATGCCTGTGGTGTTACGGTATTCCCCAAATGTGCATATTGAACTATACATAAACACATGTACACACACTAGATAATTGTCAATAAATTTAAACCTAGTTTTAGAGAAAGGGAACAGGTTCACTTTACCTGAAGAGGAAAAAATCTGGGTTAACTCATGTACTGAGTTAAATTATTGAACCTGAAATTCAGTGGTCCATGAGTGATTAATAGAGGAAACACACTTAATGAGGCTGAAGACTAATATTTGTTTTTAGGAATGTTACTCCTACAGTTGTTGTTCTATAGAATATCACATAAAAATTATTGCCAGATGTAACTTTAATTAAGAGTTGGGTAAATACATGCATCATTTATCAGTATAAACAATATGAATTTGAACAGTTATATAAATATGGTCATATCTCTTATATTTCATTTATCTTTTCAGCCCTGGTACTTATGGAGTTTGGTATAAAGATGGTAGTCAACAAGACCTTGATGAACTGAATGTGCTCATTCTTTTATCTCCTGTGCTCTTGAGGAGTTGAAAGTTTTACTTGCAATTGTTTGTTAAGCTAGGCAAAGACCTTAGGAGCCTTCTTGTCAATGGGCAGATCAGCTGAAGAAAAGAATTAGTGCAAAAATATCCCAAGGCAGGCCAACTTTGCCTAGGCAAAGATTTGTATACAGATCTAACGAGTTTATGTGGACCCTATTACCTTACTACAGCATTAATGAGGGCTGAAATTGGAGCTATTCCTATTACATACTGTAGTATGCAATAAAGTACCATGCAATAAAGATAATAGCAACTTTATAGGGAGAGGTTGAGAGGAATAAAGACTAAACCCCTACTACAGATAAGGCAAGAATACTGCATGTAAACAGATGGAACATTTACGGTTTCCTCATTCCTTCTCTTACAACAATGCCTGCTTTAGCCTTACTACTAAAGTGTGGTCCATGAAACATCAGCATCACCTGGGAACTTGCTAGAAATGCAGAATCTCAGACTTTCCCCAAGACCTAAAGTATCAGTCTATATTTTCACAAGAATCCAATGTGATTCATAAATTTAAGTGCTCATGAGAAACAGTTTACTTGACATTGTATAAAGTAACACAAGGTACTAGTAGTGAATCATGGATTAGAACTAGCACTGGACCATTCTTGAAATATTGAAATGAGACAATGCTACATAAACATATTAATACTAATAACATAACAGCATACTTGATTCCTGCTCTGATTCATATTTGAATCCATTATGGACATAGCAAAGAACTGGGAAACTCAGGGATATATTAGACGTTTGTCATCCACAAAACACCTTCCTCAGGGAAGACTTCAACTCTCAATAGACAGTAATGCATGAAGGTCTCCATATAAGTATGCAAAACGCATGAAAGCACACACATGGCAGCAAAGGCAATACTATCACTTACTCTTAAGCCTTAAAACCTACTACAGGAAAATATCATTGGCAATATTTAGTAAAAGTACAAGCACATTCAACTGCCCATGAGGCATTATACATTGATGCATGGATAGAGGAAAAGTCACACCAATTCAAGAAATTAATTGTAGTCCTATTTGCATCTGTTTTAGGAAAATAAAAATAAATGTGTGTCCATTCAGGATTAGCTTTTCAAAGCTAATTAGTCTTCCAACCCCGGGAGACACCAGAAGTAATGCAAGCCTCTATAACACATCCATTTGAAACCCCCACAGATATTGCTATAGAACCTTGGTTCCAAACCTTCCTGCCTCCAAGGTTCTGTTGGAACATGTAGAATATAAAAGGTCACAAAGATACCTGAGCAGGATTCATATCCCGCAACAGAGAACAACTGGAAAAGGGAATTCTCTGAAGACAGCCTTCAGTGTAACCTAAGTCAATGCCCCAGGGGAAAGGGATATTAAGGACAGCTATAGCTGAGTCTCCTTAGGAAGAAAATCAGAATGGGTACAGCAATCAGAGGCCTGTGCTGGGCCACACAGGGAAGATCTTTGCCAGTGTTTTAAATTGCATGCTTAGCCAAATCGTGAAATATTGCTCTTTAGGACTCAGCGCCTTTCTCAACTTGGACCTCGCTTTGCTTGTGATGGCCTGTCATGGTCACCAAGGAGCTGCAGTTATTCATTATGGATTATGTGTACACATTTCAGCAAGGCAGTATCCATCTCTGTCCTCCCTATCAGACATCACAAGGTTAATGTGGAAAATGCTATCTGAGTGTTAATCATGTATGAAAATGGCTGCTGAGCGGAAGAGGGTTGGGAGGACTATGAGGAACCAAGAAAATGCATTCGCTTTCTAGAATATGCATTCGTTGGGAATCGATAAACTGAGATGCATATCCTTGCAACTTCAGGGGGAAAATAGGTGACAACTTGCCTCCTTTCTAGGACACAATCAGTATTCTCACTAATCGCCTCACATACAGCATCGTGCTTCAGGCTTCTGTCATCTGGAAGCCTTTCTGTTCTCTAAAAAGTCTTTAAGGGCAATGTATTTGGGGCTTTGCCACAAAAAAAGGAGGAGTGGGATGCTAGAAAAAGGCAAATGCTGTTATATATCATACATGGAGGATTTGTTTTCCTTTTTGCTGTTAGTGGCATTGTGAGATTAGATGTTCTACAAAAGTGAACCCTTGTAACTCAAGTCTTTTCGTTTACATGTCCAAACTTTCCATTTTCATTTTAACCATTTTAAATGAGAATGCTTTTTACATTTTTAGACTACATACTTGGATGTGCAAAAATTACAATGCTCTTTATTTCTTTATAACTAAATTTACGTTAGCACATGAGCCATTGTTCTTCACTTTTGCCAGTTAAAGGCAACCTAGTCTCTCCAGTCAAAGTTCCATCTCTTCTGAGTAACTGCTCAGTCCATTCAGAACTCTCTCTCTTCACATTCTTCCTTTTCTTCTCACCAAATGTCTGATGGGTTCCGGAGAAAGAAGAGCATGCAGGGGAGAGGCATGTATCACCATTTGTACTTAACGCCTTTTCTTTTTTAAATTTTTATTTTTAACTGACAAATAATAATGGCATATAGTTATAGGGCACAATGTGATGTTTTCATACATGTGCATGTTGCAGAAAGATTCTACCAAGCTAATTAACATGTGCAGCACCTCACTTATCCTCTTGCCCTTTATGTCATCCTCATTGCTGCTGGCCCCTGCCCGTGTCAGCCAGGGCTATACACGCGGCCTCCTGACTGGAGAAAGTATGTCGAATGTGCAGGCTCATCTCATCCACTTCAGAGGAGTGATTCTGAAGGGAAGGCTCACTGAACTCTTTTCAATGGATTCCCCCACTATATTAGAGAACCCTGAAGAACTCATGACCTGGGAGATCTACTGAACTATTGCTCCTGACTATCCTCATTGCCATTGGACACGTGCCTTATCTAAGAGTCTCTCAGTGTTCCTTTATTATACCGTGGAGCAAAAGGCACTGCTTTCAGACCCTCTAGATTGATCTAAGATTTTAATCACTACCCCCTACCCCTTATCAAAGTAGGAGGGGGCACTGGGCCTTTCTCAACGACCCAGGCAGTATCTAAGCTCCAGTCACATCCTCCTCTAATTCTTTTGCCCTCTCTGACCAGGAAATGGCATTTATCTCATCAGGCATTCCTCCTACTCTAGGGGTTAAGGTCCAAATTCTATGCTCTGAATCTCCCAGGCTTCAGGCCTTACTATTTAAAGGCAAGCTTCTGCAATTCATGAAATCTAATTTTCTGACCTGAGTTTCTGGCTCCTTCAATTGAAAGCTGTAGCTTTTAAGACTTTTATCTCTGCTATAGATATACAAAAGTATGCACAAGAGCTCAAAAGCCTAGAATTTACTCTTTTCTTTCTGTATCATCTCAGCCCTGCATAGCGGAGCAATATAGATAACTTTCACTGCTGTTTCGATGATAAGAAGTGAAGAGTTAGAAGGAATTGGAAAAATACACAGCTTAATATCAAAGTATTACACTGCTACACATGACTTATTTACTTCCTAAAGAGGGGACACTGAACATAATTGTGCATTTTCTGAATAATGTATGCTGCTTATTGGCCTGGGTTGTAAGCAAATGCCTTTTAGTTTTACTGTTTCTGCCTTTCCCATCAGACTGTCAACTATCACTGCTATTTTGAAGGCTACCTCCAGATCTGCCTCTTTTCTAGTTTCTAGTTTCTTGCCTGTTATGAGCTGGATAACCATATAACTGAGCTTGTTAAAATTGAGTGTTAAAGGAAAGTCAATAAGAAGTCCTGGCCCGAGAAGTTAAGTGCATGCCTTTGTAACCGCTATGTCAGCCTAAGAGGCTGTTTTTTTTTTTTTCTTACTTCTAAGTTTGGGCTGAGTTTCCAAGGGTAGAGGTTGTCAGAAATTCCACCTCTGAATAAGCGGATCATTACTATCATTTAAGGCATAGTTGGTATCATTCTCCTTCATAAAACTGACACAATAAATGCCTTCAAATTGATAACATGAGCATCATGTTTGAACTTAAAATGGGAGTCAAAGCCCCATTTTCAGATATATCTAGGTTATTTTCAGATATCTACAAAAAAGCAAGCATGCCATTAGAAAGCAATGGGTTTTTCTTTCTCTCTGCTTTCATTGACAAAAGTATATTTTCATTTCTCTTTCCCATGAGAACACTAACTTCAGTTATTCAGAGTGCAGATTTTTGACCCAGCTGCCACTGCAAAGGTTTCAACTGAACATCTTCAATTGTGAGAGATCAGTACACAAATTGGGCTATAAAACCATGGCATTTCCTTATAATTGCTTGAGAATGTCTCATATTAGGAACAAAGTCAAAGATAAAAATATAAGACAATCAGATCAATCTTTAGGAAATTCTTAATCATCTAAATAAATATATTACACAGCAATTCTTTCATTCAGCATGTTGACCCCTTGAGGGGAATAATATCCTAACTTCAAAGCTGAGGCCTTTTAGCTTTAGGGCTGCTCATTTTTCTCAAGTATCAATAGCAAAGATGCTCCAGGTGAATAGATACCAAGGATCAGCCATACAAAGCCAATATATTAGGGGTATATTAGAAGCATATTAGGAGGTTCACTCTTCCTAGTTACTAAAACTGAAGACATTCAGCATTAACTCACTGGAACTAGAGCCTTTTGTCTAGTCGATTTTTTATTTGTTTTGTTTCTCTTTTTCTCCACCTCACACTTGGCTAATAGAAAGAATGCAATAGCAGGCGAGACATTCAAACTTACTCATGTTCTACAAATAAACACCTCATTAGCTTCAATCTTTTTACACTGCTGGAAAATGCAGCATCCATATTTTGCTACCTGCTCCTAGCAGTAGCTCCATGGTTGATCTCCTGTACCTCTTGGTTTAATAGGATTTTTCCTCTTGCCTTTGCTTGTGTTGCACACTCTTAAAACAACTCTTCATACCGAGTGAATACAAAATAAACAATTGATGAATTCATTCATTTCTTTAGGAAATATATATTTGCACACTAAGTGCTATATCAACAAATTAATACAGTTTCTGCCTATATTAGTAATCCATTGCTGCATAAAAATATTACCACAAACTTAGCAGCTGTTTTTAGCAGCTTAAAACAACACACATTTATTATCTCACAGTTTCTGTAGGTGAAGAGTCTGAGCACTGCCCTCATAGGCATTATAATCTAGTGAAGGATACAGTTAAATAAATTATCAGGTACATCATGTTGTAATGAGCAGGGCCTACCCCTTAGACCCAAGCAGAAGAGAGGATGCTATGAATGGGCATGAATGTGTGGGCTGCAGTGTTCATATGCATGCCTAGGAGGCCCCTTGAGGTGAGGCATATAGCTGGAGATGGCAAAAGGAGTGGGACAGGAATAAAGATAGCTCTTTCCCTGTGCCATCAAGTTCTGCCTGAAAACTTGGGACGTCTGAGAATTCTACATTTGAATCAGGCTTTCCAGGTTATTATGAATGCGCATTTGTCAGCTAAGAATAGGATGTGTGGGCCAGTGTCTATTCTTGCACCAGGCTCCTCAGATTTCAAGGGTAGACCTGATGCTAATACCATGATATAGGTAATTCATGGGAAAGAGTTCAGATGAGAGCTACATAATCTCAGATTAGGAATTATTCTAGAGGTGGAGTGGGACTGTTGGGGGACACAGCAGCCATGAGAATGAGCCTCTCAGATTCTGAGGGCAGGGAGTGTAATTGAGCAACGTCCTCAGCTACTGTGCTGTGAAATCCACCACCATGTTTGCACCAAGGCCACTGCTCTCAGCCAGTGACTGGGTTGCTCTCACATCAGGGATTGTGTGGGTTGCTCCCAGCCAGTGATAGAGTGTGGCAGGGATATTAAAGGAGACCCGTTCCCAGGAGATGTAGGATTCCTCCAAAGGTTGACTTTGCCTTAACGACTCCCCAGTGGCCTTCTAAACTCTTCATAGAACTGCTCTACAGTCCCATACACTTCCCTCCAGTCCTTCTTCCTTCCTTCCCCTCTCTTTTATTCAAGGTCAGCCTCCCAGAGCTGTCTGGCGGCTTTCTTAATCTCAACCAGCTTCCTCCCTATTTTCCCTCACTGGTCTTTTCTCTCTAAATTCATTGCATGTTTAGTCCTATTTTGTATAATGCCTTCTACCAATAAGTTTCTTCCAATAAGATTATTCTAGGAAGCCTTCCTTGTTCCCCTGTGTTAATCCAGGTCCTCTGACAAGTCTGTGCTCTATAACTCTGCAGGACAAGCAATGGCAAGCCAGATTGGAGTGGCCCCTCAAATCACATGTAGTCGTCATCATCTCAGCAACACATCACAGAGTCAGAAGAAAATTTCCCATCCTCTAGGTGAGGTGACATTGCCTAGGATGACTGCAGGGGTTCAAACCCTGGCTCCTCACATATAAGCTGTGTAACATTGGGCAGATTATTCCACTGGTGTGCCTTAGTTTCTCTAATTGTAAAAGGACGAAAATTGTAGTGCCTACCTCCTAAGATTATAGGGAGAATTAAAGGAGTTTATTCCTGTAAACCTTTAAGAACAGCACTTGGCTCCATAGGAGTCATTCAAATACAAGGTATAAAATAAGGAAAAAACAAAGCTTTAAGAACTGTAAATCTTCTTAACAATCTTGAAAATCTTGGCACCTAAAACAAAGCTACATTTGCTTTTAATTTTCTACAGAGAAGCTTCCCAGAAATGGGAACAAATGACTGCCTTTTTTCACATAACACATTATACAATAGGATTTGTAAAAAGCAATGTATATTTCAGGGGGACCATGAATCTGTGTTTACATTTGAAGATGTGACTAAAATATTGCCACATTTAGGAAAGTTATCATAATCTTATCTTTTAGAATGTTTATGGTAGAAAAATTGTCCTGTGTCACAGGTATCCGCAGACCCCTCGTTAAATGTCAAAAATCTCCAGAAATCATATTATTGTAAAGTAGAATGGATGGCACCAGATATGCTTGCTTCCTTAAGCACTTGTTTAATTTACCTCAATAACTTTTTAAAATATTGAGATAAAAATTGGTATTTTAGTGTAAGTCTGTCAGGGAATTTAGACAATTTAGAGCTGCCATATCATTCTGCTAAAGGTTAAATTTCACCAAACATAAAAAAAAATTATCACAGCCCAGTAAACTTTAATGTTCAAAACCAGGTCTTTTTAACTCCTAAAATACTGAATTTTGCCTCTTGAAATACAGCATTCAGAACTGTGTTTTTCTAAAACATATTTTCTGATGAAAGTACATAGCAAGCACTATAGGCCTAAATGAAATGTATACGTGTGCAGAGTCACCTCCTTGACGGGAAAAATCTCACTTAGAAGTTTTTAAAGTTTGCTGTAGATAAGCATCTAAAATTTAACCACTTTCAAAGTCGTCAATCCCTCTTGCATTTAAAAAGTGAGCCAGAACCATGCAGAGTGCAAACGTTCTTTAAAATGACTCTAACAATTTTTGTCAACATTTTTATGCTATAAACACTTATGCTTATGATTATTACTTATAACAATTATATTGTGGATTTAAGATTGCCGTAGGGAATCACTATCAAAAGTAAAATATTATTAAAAATCTTTTGTAGTTCTTTTTATTGTATGATAATGTAATGTAGTGTTTTGAAAACTGAGACTCCTAGTTTTAAAACATGGGCCACCCCTTATTAGCTTGTGTAACCTTGAATAAATTACCTAATATCGCTGAGCCTCAACTTCTTCATCTGCCAAAATGGAACACTGTCACGAGAATTACATAAAATATAGCATGGAAAACTTTTGGAAGAATGCCTGACTCACGGAGACAATCATCAGATACAGTTCCCTTCTGCTTGCCTTCAGAAAAACAAACCTGAAATGGGCAGATTGTGATGGGGTAATATGTTTCATCCATGTATACTAATAAAGGGACATTTTCTAGTCTTAAAAGTATCTGTTTGTGATATCAGTTTTCTTGCCTTCATAGATAGTCATTCCTCTTCTCACATGACTGAAACCTAAGAAAAACACTCCTGTGATAAGTCTTCTAATAAAACTCCATCTACTAAAATTGTCTTCTAGCAGGATCAAACTATAAGTTAATCTACTTGGAACAGTCCCAGATATAAGAAACCCACGCAATGTTAGAAACCCTCTGGGTTTTTTTTGTGATCCAAATGGATAGACAAATATGTAAAATAATAAATTAAGTGCAAAATTGTCACAAAGAACAATTTTAGGCTCCAATCGTCATATTTTGAGGATCATGAGAAGTTTTCATCACCCTACTCTTTCCCTTGTGGTTTACCTCTAGACCAAGTTGATTCCAAAGCGGGATATCTGGCCAAATCTATGGAGGTCATGTCTAAGGCTCCTGAGGATTCTCAATCTCTCTAAAATGCACTCCCTTGTCCCCTGCCAGAAATATCCCTGTATTTTCATGCAGTTTGGAATCTATCTTGCCTAACAGAAGACCCTGAACCACCTTCCAGAAAAACTCGTTTTGAAATTGGAGCTGAACCAAGAATTAACCAAGTCCTAATCATTTTGGAGCTCAAAAGAAGCTCCTTGAAGGGGTGCTCAGATAGACCGATACTTCTCAATTAGCTTTCAGAGGCTTTTTAACAAACAGATGACAACTTAGGAATAGAAGCACGTTCTTGATAATTATACTCACATAGACTGGAAGTCTAATCATTAGGCTAACTTTTATAATAAAGCTAGTTCAGAGATATATAGGAAAATAAAAGCAAGTAGGACAAACTCCAGGGGTACGGATGGAAATCAAGAAGGCTTCCCAGAGAGATGACATTTCAGATAGCTATCAAAAAATGCATATATGGTCACCACATTCAAAAGGATGACTAGAAGGTGTATTCCAGGTAAAAGAAACAACTTGGGGAAAAACATGGAAATATGAAAGAAAAAAGCACCCTGGGGGACTCTATAGTACACAGATATCCTGCTTTGTGATGTTCTCCTGAGTGCTAATTTCTTATAAAACTATTTGTCCCTGCATATTCCTCATTAAAATGGATAAAAGATATCACATGCATGCTTATATATCTACATGCTGTTGTTACATGTGTTTTTTACATTCTCAGAGCACTCTCCAACATTTTTTCCAATGGGTGCTCCCACCAAACTGCTTTCCACCCTCAGTCAATGAGAGTTAGCATACCATCATGCAACAGCTCTCAGCCAATGAGCTTTTATCAACCAATCCTGGGCTGAGTGCATTCTGCAAAATAAATTTATCTTTCTGTGGCCTGTCTCTGAAATTAGTGTTGTATGCTTACAAACAGCTTTGATACATCATGACTGCCAAGAGATGATGTTGCTGGACCTGCAGCTAAGAAACAAATGAAGAAGATGGCACGGATATTAAAATGCCAGATACTGCTGCCCTGTATTTTAAAGGAAATCGTCAAAGAAATAGGATAGGAACCACAAAGTCAAATGAAGCACTTAGTAAAGATCACTGGAACCTGAAACAATTGAGTAACCAACAGTAAAAATGTTAAGGGAATCATAGACAGAGGTATGGCATGGAAGTCAGGGGACTTAAAGAAAGTGTGAAAATAAAGAGCAGCTGCCAGTGTGTGATGCTGGAAAGGAATTTTGGCTCTGATTTACAATGCACAAACTTAACTCTAAACCAGGTGGGCTTCTGGCTCGTTGTGACTGGAGGCTAGAGTATGCTGGGAGATGCCACAGGAAGGAAATTAGGAAGGTAAATTAAGGCCTGATTTACCTTAAAAGAGTTCATGTTCCAACTATAAAGCTTAAACTTATTCTCTAGGGAAAGCAATAGAAAAAAAAATTTCAAATGATGAAATTACAGAAAAAAAATTGTGTTTCAGAAATTAATGATGGAGTAACACCTCTTTTTAGTAGCATAAAATGGCATTATCTATGAAATAAACCAGGAGATTAACACTTATAAAATAATAGATTGAGAAAGAATATACAAAACAAAATATAAGGAAGAACTCCAAACTCCAGAGTTGTAAATTCCAGTGAAAATACAGCAGGTAAAAGCAAGGTTTCCTGGTCTGGTACCAGCTGCCACCTGACCCATCCACTCTTAGTACGTCTTCCTATCTATGTTTATTCTCCATTTTCTTCTATCTTATTCTACCTCTACTCTGAAAATACGGATGGACCTCAGCAGATGCAACAAGAGACACTTAAAATGTCAGGTCACAGGTAAAGGTTACTCAGCAGGGACATATCCTACTCCAACATGCCCTACCTAGCTTGACGGAAGAGTTGAAAAGGTTGCCAACGCCTGTTAGACAATCTTACAGGAATGAAAGTCACTTTTATCTCTTTTAGCCAAAGGATCACAAGAAACTGAAGGTCAGGTTTTTAATAGAAGATGAAGTTCCACTTCATTTTGAGTTTCAAACACTGAAGATCATAGTACCACAACAGGAACATGAGAATCTCAGAACAAAGTAAACTGCCATATTTCCCATAGGGAGTTTCCCAAGCATAATTGTTAGTTTCATAGTCCTTGAGGTTTTGAGATGCTTACTAATATTTTCATGGGGGCACCTTTCTTTGAAATTACAACCCCTAGTCCTTTATCACTTAAGGACAGGAGTGCTTAACTATTATGTAGTCAAAACAGTGGCATTCAGAAATATCCTGTTAGTCTTACAGATAAAATCAGTTGAACTTTAGGCAGTAATAGAGATTAGCCATCATGATTATGGCACCGTGCTATAAAGATGACACAGCTTATGAGATTTTGTTACAGCAAATACCCTGAAAAAGGACTTCATGTCATCCATTTTCAACATCCTTGCAGGAAGTATGACTTCAGTGGTACTCTGAGTGTGACTGCCATACTAATGACACCAGCAAGAGCACCCACTCAGAATAGCTGGTGAATTTATCAGGTTTATCCATCTGTAAGCCTTTAGGATCCACTGTCATTAGTCTGAATAATGGCTCCAGTGTCTATAAATGAAAACAGTCCTCTACATGAATAATCACTTCAGAGAACAGGAAAATGTTGTAGGGGGAGGAGAATCAAAGATTACATTTCATTGTGGGAGTTACTCAGAATCTTCTACTCATTTCTTTAACTAGCAAATGTTCAGGAGAAAAAGCTTGTCTGTGCTGCAAGAACTGGGGAAAGTTGTCAAATAGGATTTATAACTGGAAAATGAAAAGATTTTCTAAGCAATGTTTAAGAATTGAGAATCATAATACATATTTTGCACTTCACTACTTTAAAATTAATGACTCCAGAAATCACAAGAACAAAAATAATTAGAAAATTAATTGAGAGACTAAATTTAAAGAACTAAAGATGTCCACACAAACGCTTACATTCTTAAGCAGATTTGAGAAACTCCAAAGCATAACTAGCATAAACAAGCTGAGTATGGGAGGAATCATTTGGAGTAAACTGTAGTATATTTCATAGCAAATAGATCCATTTGTCTTGCGGGTCCTTATTATGAGTCTGTAAACAAAAGTGCCAGCTATCACATGGAAATTAACCAAACATTATAAATAGCATTTGTCTTATAATAGAGTCTTCTAAGCTACATTAATACAAAATAATTTCTGTATAGATACTGATTAGCAACCAGCACTAAATTATTTTTTAAATGTGCCTCAAGAAGGTTGACATGCAAAAGTCTTCTGAAAACACCTCACTGTAGATTGGTTTGTTTAATAAATTCAGTGAATTTAGAATCATATATAAAGAACTCATAGTGATGACAGTTACAGATCAGAAGGTGTCCCTACAATAAGAAAACCACTGGAACACATTGTTCACAATAAGAATGAATGAATGTCAAGGCCTTCCCAAACTAATCAAATCAATTGGCTTCCTACTTTTTTGTGCTGTTTTCATTTGTGAGATAGTAGGCCAGGTAAATCTTGAAATCTAAAGTATTCTGTTTGTAAGCATCATCCACACTAGAAGAGACAAACTTTTCTGTACACTGTCAGGATACATTCTTTTCTTAGAGCAAATACATACTTCTTCATAAGTGTTTTATTCTACTTCAAGTAAGACATGTCCTTCGTGTTCCTTGGTACTATAAACATACCTACAAAAACAGTGACTGAATTATCTTTTTAAAAAATATTGAATGCTCCAGTATTTTTTCTATTTATTCTTTCAAATAATTCAGGTTAAAAATCCACCTTTTTTTTTAACCTGCCTTATATTGTGCTGCAATTCTTAGCTTTAGAGATTGCATATTGGTACTAACTTTATGAAAGTATAAGTTTATATCTCACTCTTAGCAGTTTAGACTTCACACAATTTTATATAAGGGTTTAAAACTTAAAGGCTTATAGTTAAAATAACCTGTGGCACATAAGGCAAATACTGAGCCCCATACAGAGTGTTTTATGTTAATATTATGAAAAAAGTCAAGAGAACAAGATGATATAGTTCTGCTAGAATACTTGAAATCTGACGTCCCTGTCCAAGGCTGTGTGTCTACACATGAATTTAGAGATTGAATGAAAATGGTAAAATTCAGAAAAGCTACTAATTTTTAGTTAATTAACCCAACGGGTTTACCAAATAATTTGTAAATTTAACTATATAGAGAGTAATATATTTTCAAATTCATCTTAAAACACTAGAAAGGCATCTAATTTATATTTATGCCTTTTATTTATGGCATATATTAGAGTAAGAAAAAATATTTTGTAAGATAAAATTTTAAAATTAATGATTCATATTTCTGCACTCAGCCACAATGAAATAATTGGTAGCAAACTTGTCCTCCTAACAGCTAGTGCAATTAGAGCAGAACTACCCTCTCAACAACTAAAAAATTGGATTGGAAAACAGACAGTAAAGGACTATGTTTCCTGAAAGAATAAAAATAAAAAAGATGAGCCCAACAATCAGCATGTTTTTTTGTGTTTTTTTTCCCCCTAGATTCACTTATTGGGCTGCAGTGTAAGAAGTAGGAATCTAAACACAGTATAGCAGGTTTGCTGAATAGAGGAAATAGAGATAAGAGTTCAGGAATGCTGTGGTGACTGGAATTGGATCTATTTCAGACTTTGGTCAAATATACTGCTACATGAGAGTAAAGTTCCATGAGGCTTAGCAAAAGACAGTCACCAGGGAAATAACATATTATGGAGATATAAGATGTAAGTTCCTAGAATTCAAACAGGATTAATATGTATCTGATTTCAAGAAGCCAGAGCAATGAGATCTCAGTAAGGATTCAGGTCATCCAGTAGAAATCCCAGAAGAATCACGCATTACTAATGGGGCTTAACTACCACTACAGTACAGGCTACTTTTGAGTCTTTCATTAAAAACCTTAAAAAGAAGTCTTGAAAGGATAAAACTGAGCAGCAAATAATTTAACTGCTAGACAAAATAAAATGCACAACTGACAGGAAGACAAAAAATTTAGATAATCAGCAATAGAATGTGGAAAATGCCCAGCATTTAATCAATAATTATTAGACACACAACAAAAGAGAGAAATAAATAATAAACAATAATACATAATGAATTTAATTATTATTAAAATAAATATTGTAAATTATCTATTACAAATGTTTTCCAGGATTTATGCTAAAACATGACCATAATAAGAAAAAAATGAATATATAAAAAATAGCTAAATAGGACATGTAGAAAAGTTAAACTCAATATCTGAATTAAAAATTTTACCAAATGGGCCCAATAGAACATTGGATATTATAAAATAAAAGATTAATGAATAGTGAACCTGAAGACATAGCAATAAACTATCTAAACTAAAGCAAGGAAGGGGAAAAAAAGCTAAAAAAAAAAAGTACAGAGTCTCAGTAACATGTAGCGAAAGATCAAACATCTGAAATGTGATAATTGGAGTCTAAGAAGGAAGGGAATAGGAAATGGGCAAAAATATATATATTTGAAGAAATAACAGCAGAAATGTTCTAAATTTGGTAAAAACTGTAAAACGAGATCACAGAAAATTGATGAACCTCAAACATCATAAAATATACAAACAAAAAGGGAGGAGCCAAGATGGCCGAATAGGAACAGCTCCGGTCTACAGCTCCCAGCGTGAGCGACGCAGAAGACGGGTGATTTCTGCATTTCCATCTGAGGTACCGGGTTCATCTCACTAGGGAGTGCCAGACAGTGGGCGCAGGTCAGTGGGTGCGCGCACCGTGCGCGAGCCGAAGCAGGGCGAGGCATTGCCTCACCTGGGAAGTGCAAGGGGTCAGGGAGTTCCCTTTCCCAGTCAAAGAAAGGGGTAACGGACGCACCTGGAAAATCGGGTCACTCCTACCCGAATATTGCGCTTTTCAGACCGGCTTAAAAAACGGCGCACCACGAGACTATATCCCACACCTGGCTCAGAGGGTCCTACGCCCACGGAATCTCACTGATTGCTAGCGCAGCAGTATGAGATCAAACTGCAAGGCGGCAGCGAGGCTGGGGGAGGGGCGCCCGCCATTGCCCAGGCTTGCTTAGGTAAACAAAGCAGCCGGGAAGCTCGAACTGGGTGGAGCCCACCACAGCTCAAGGAGGCTTGCCTGCCTCTGTAGGCTCCACCTCTGGGGGCAGGGCACAGACAAACAAAAAGACAGCAGTAACCTCTGCAGACTTAAATGTCCCTGTCTGACAGCTTTGAAGAGAGCAGTGGTTCTCCCAGCACGCAGCTGGAGATCTGAGAACGGGCAGACTGCCTCCTCAAGTGGGTGCCTGACCCCTGACCCCCGAGCAGCCTAACTGGGAGGCACCCCCCAGCAGGGGCACACTGACACCTCACACGGCAGGGTATTCCAACAGACCTGCAGCTGAGGGTCCTGTCTGTTAGAAGGAAAACTAACAAACAGAAAGGACATCCACACCGAAAACCCATCTGTACATCACCATCATCAAAGACCAAAAGTAGATAAAACCACAAAGATGGGGAAAAAACAGAACAGAAAAACTGGAAACTCTAAAACGCAGAGCACCTCTCCTCCTCCAAAGGAACGCAGTTCCTCACCAGCAACGGAACAAAGCTGGATGGAGAATGATTTTGACGAGCTGAGAGAAGAAGGCTTCAGACGATCAAATTACTCTGAGCTACGGGAGGACATTCAAACCAAAGGCAAAGAAGTTGAAAACTTTGAAAAAAATTTAGAAGAATGTATAACTAGAATAACCAATACAGAGAAGTGCTTAAAGGAGCTGATGGAGCTGAAAACCAAGGCTCGAGAACTACGTGAAGAATGCAGAAGCCTCAGGAGCCGATGCGATCAACTGGAAGAAAGGGTATCAGCAATGGAAGATGAAATGAATGAAATGAAGCGAGAAGGGAAGTCTAGAGAAAAAAGAATAAAAAGAAATGAGCAAAGCCTCCAAGAAATATGGGACTATGTGAAAAGACCAAATCTACGTCTGATTGGTGTACCTGAAAGTGATGGGGAGAATTGAACCAAGTTGGAAAACACTCTGCAGGATATTATCCAGGAGAACTTCCCCAATCTAGCAAGGCAGGCCAACATTCAGATTCAGGAAATACAGAGAACACCACAAAGATACTCCTCGAGAAGAGCAACTCCAAGACACATAATTGTCAGATTCACCAAAGTTGAAATGAAGGAAAAAATGTTAAGGGCAGCCAGAGAGAAAGGTCGGGTTACCCTCAAAGGGAAGCCCATCAGACTAACAGCGGATTTCTCGGCAGAAACCCTACAAGCCAGAAGAGAGTGGGGGCCAATATTCAACATTCTTAAAGAAAAGAATTTTCAACCCAGAATTTCATATCCAGCCAAACTAAGCTTCATAAGTGAAGGAGGAATAAAATACTTTACAGACAAGCAAATGCTGAGAGATTTTGTCACCACCAGGCCTGCCCTAAAAGAGCTCCTGAAGGAAGCGCTAAACATGGAAAGGAACAACCGGTACCAGCCGCTGCAAAATCATGCCAAAATGTAAAGACCATTGAGACTAGGAAGAAACTGCATCAACTAATGAGCAAAATCACCAGCTAACATCATAATGACAGGATCAAATTCACACATAACAATATTAACTTTAAATGTAAATGGACTAAATTCTCCAATTAAAAGACACAGACTGGCAAGTTGGATAAAGAGTCAAGACCCATCAGTGTGCTGTATTCAGGAAACCCATCTCACGTGCAGAGACACACATAGGCTCAAAATAAAAGGATGGAGGAAGATCTACCAAGCAAATGGAAAACAAAAAAAGGCAGGGGTTGCAATCCTAGTCTCTGATAAAACAGACTTTAAACCAACAAAGATCAAAAGAGACAAAGAAGGCCATTACATAATGGTAAAGGGATCAATTCAACAAGAGGAGCTAACTATCCTAAATATATATGCACCCAATACAGGAGCACCCAGATTCATAAAGCAAGTCCTGAGTGACCTACAAAGAGACTTAGACTCCCACACATTAATAATGGGAGACTTTAACACCCCACTGTCAACATTAGACAGATCAACGAGACAGAAAGTCAACAAGGATACCCAGGAATTGAACTCAGCTCTGCACCAAGCGGACCTAATAGACATCTACAGAACTCTCCACCCCAAATCAACAGAATATACATTTTTTTCAGCACCACACCACACCTATTCCAAAATTGACCACATAGTTGGAAGTAAAGCTCTCCTCAGCAAATGTAAAAGAACAGAAATTATAACAAACTATCTCTCAGACCACAGTGCAATCAAACTAGAACTCAGGATTAAAAATCTCACTCAAAGCCACTCAACTACATGGAAACTGAACAACCTGCTCCTGAATGACTACTGGGTACATAACGAAATGAAGGCAGAAATAAAGATGTTCTTTGAAGCCAACGAGAACAAAGACACAACATACCAGAATCTCTGGGATGCATTCAAAGCAGTGTGTAGAGGGAAATTTATAGCACTAAATGCCCACAAGAGAAAGCAGGAAAGATCCAAAATTGACACCCTAACATCACAATTAAAAGAACTAGAAAAGCAAGAGCAAACACATTCAAAAGCTAGCAGAAGGCAAGAAATAACTAAAATCAGAGCAGAACTGAAGGAAATAGAGACACAAAAAACCCTTCAAAAAATCAATGAATCCAGGAGCTGGTTTTTTGAAAGGATCAACAAAATTGATAGACCGCTAGCAAGACTAATAAAGAAAAAAAGAGAGAAGAATCAAATAGACACAATAAAAAATGATAAAGGGGATATCACCACCGATCCCACAGAAATACAAACTACCATCAGAGAATACTACAAACACCTCTACGCAAATAAACTAGAAAATCTAGAAGAAATGGATACATTCCTTGACACATACACTCTCCCAAGACTAAACCAGGAAGAAGTTGAATCTCTGAATAGACCAATAACAGGAGCTGAAATTGTGGCAATAATCAATAGTTTACCAACCAAAAAGAGTCCAGGACCAGATGGATTCACAGCCGAATTCTACCAGAGGTATAAGGAGGAACTGGTACCATTCCTTCTGAAACTATTCCAATCAATAGAAAAAGAGGGAATCCTCCCTAACTCATTTTATGAGGCCAGCATCATTCTGATACCAAAGCCGGGCAGAGACACAACCAAAAAAGAGAATTTTAGACCAATATCCTTGATGAACATTGATGCAAAAATCCTCAATAAAATACTGGCAAAACGAATCCAGCAGCACATCAAAAAGCTTATCCACCACGATCAAGTGGGCTTCATCCCTGGGATGCAAGGCTGGTTCAATATACGCAAATCAATAAATGTAATCCAGCATATAAACAGAGCCAAAGACAAAAACCACATGATTATCTCAATAGATGCAGAAAAAGCCTTTGACAAAATTCAACAACCCTTCATGCTAAAAACTCTCAATAAATTAGGTATTGATGGGACGTATTTCAAAATAATAAGAGCTATCTATGACAAACCCACAGCCAATATCATACTGAATGGGCAAAAACTGGAAGCATTCCCTTTGAAAACTGGCACAAGACAGGGATGCCCTCTCTCACTGCTCCTATTCAACATAGTGTTGGAAGTTCTGGCCAGGGCAATCAGGCAGGAGAAGGAAATAAAGGGTATTCAATTAGGAAAAGAGGAAGTCAAATTGTCCCTGTTTGCAGACGACATGATTGTTTATCTAGAAAACCCCATTGTCTCAGCCCAAAATCTCCTTAAGCTGATAAGCAACTTCAGCAAAGTCTCAGGATACAAAATCAATGTACAAAAATCACAAGCATTCTTATACACCAACAACAGACAAACAGAGAGCCAAATCATGAGTGAACTCCCATTCACAATTGCTTCAAAGAGAATAAAATACCTAGGAATCCAACTTACAAGGGATGTGAAGGACCTCTTCAAGGAGAACTACAAACCACTGCTCAAGGAAATAAAAGAGGATACAAACAATTGGAAGAACATTCCATGCTCATGGGTAGGAAGAATCAATATCGTGAAAATGGCCATACTGCCCAAGGTCATTTACAGATTCAATGCCATCTCCATCAAGCTACCAATGACTTTCTTCACAGAATTGGAAAAAACTACTTTAAAGTTCATATGGAACCAAAAAAGAGCCCGCATCGCCAAGTCAATCCTAAGCCAAAAGAACAAAGCTGGAGGCATCACACTACCTGACTTCAAACTATACTACAAGGCTACAGTAACCAAAACAGCATGGTACTGGTACCAAAACAGAGATATAGATCAATGGAACAGAACAGAGTCCTCAGAAATAACGCCGCATACCTACAACTATCTGATCTTTGACAAACCTGAGAAAAACATGCAATGGGGAAAGGATTCCCTATTTAATAAATGGTGCTGGGAAAACTGGCTAGCCATATGTAGAAAGCTGAAACTGGATCCCTTCCTTACACCTTATACAAAAATCAATTCAAGATGGATTAAAGATTTAAACGTTAGACCTAAAACCATAAAAACCCTAGAAGAAAACCTAGGCATTACCATTCAGGACATAGGCGTGGGCAAGGACTTCATGTCCAAAACACCAAAAGCAATGGCAACAAAAGACAAAATTGACAAATGGGATCTAATTAAACTAAAGAGCTTCTGCACAGCAAAAGAAACTACCATCAGAGTGAACAGGCAACCTACAACATGGGAGAAAATTTTCGCAACCTACTCATCTGACAAAGGGCTAATATCCAGAATCTACAATGAACTCAAACAAATTTACAAGAAAAAAACAAACAACCCCATCAAAAAGTGGGCGAAGGACATGAACAGACACTTCACAAAAGAAGACATTTATGCAGCCAAAAAACACATGAAAAAATGCTCATCATCACTGGCCATCAGAGAAATGCAAATCAAAACCACTATGAGATATCATCTCACACCAGTTAGAATGGCAATCATTAAAAAGTCAGGAAACAACAGGTGCTGGAGAGGATGTGGAGAAATAGGAACACTTTTACACTGTTGGTGGGACTGTAAACTAGTTCAACCATTGTGGAAGTCGGTGTGGCGATTCCTCAGGGATCTAGAACTAGAAATACCATTTGACCCAGCCATCCCATTACTGGGTATATACCCAAAGGACTATAAATCATGCTGCTATAAAGACACATGCACACGTATGTTTATTGCGGCATTATTCACAATAGCAAAGACTTGGAACCAACCCAAATGTCCAACAATGATAGACTGGATTAAGAAAATGTGGCACATATACACCATGGAATACTATGCAGCCATAAAAAATGATGAGTTCATGTCCTTTGTAGGGACATGGATGAAACTGGAAACCATCATTCTCAGTAAACTATCACAAGAACAAAAAACCAAACACCGCATATTCTCACTCATAGGTGGGAATTGAACAATGAGATCACATGGACACAGGAAGGGGAATATCACACTCTGGGGACTGTTGTGGGGTGGGGGGAGGGGGGAGGGATAGCATTGGGAGATATACCTAATGCTAGATGACGAGTTAGTGGGTGCAGCACACCAGAATGGCACATGTATACATATGTAACTAACCTGCACAATGTGCACATGTACCCTAAAACTTAAAGTATAATAAAAAAAAAATTAAAAAAAAAAAAAAAAAAAAAAAAAAGAAATACCCATGAAAAAAAAAAAAAAAAAATATACAAACAAAACATCAAAGCATGTCAAAATAAAATTGCTGAAATGAATATGAAAAAATCTTTAAAAGAGCCAGAAATAAAAGACACATTACAAACAGGGAAGCAAAAATGAGAATTACTACAGACTTCTCGTCAAAGACAATCCAAGCCAAAAGACTAAGAAACAACATCTTTAAGGTGTTCAAAGAAAAATACATAAACCTAGTGTTCCAAAACCAGTCAAAATATGCTTCCAAAATAAATGCAAAACAAAGGCATTTTTAGTCAAACAGTGACTGATTCATCTTGTTACCAGCAGATAGGCTCTCAAAAAAAATTTAAAGAAAGTTCTTCAGGCTGAAGGAGCATCATAGATGGAAATGCAAATCTATACAAAGAAGGAGAAGAAATGAAGAGTTACAGAAATGTTAAATATGTGGATAAATATTAAATAAAATATTCTTTCTTTTCTTTAAATGTAATTGACTGTTTAAGGCAAAAATATCAACAACGCAGGCAGCAGAATAATGGTCCTTCAAAGTTGTCCACATCTTAATTTCCATAACCTGTGAATACATTACACTGTACAACAAAAAGGACTTGGCAGATGTGATTAAGGTTACAAGTCTTGAGATGGAGAGATTATCCTGGATTATCTGGGTGGGTCCAATATGATCACATGAGTCTTCAAAAGCAGAGAACCTCTCCCAGCTGCGGTTAGAAAGAAATATACAAAGATGGAAGAAGAGTCAGAGAGATTTGACATGAGGACTGGACATGCCATGCGTTGGGAGCCAAGGAATGCAGCGTACTCTAGATGCTTGGAATGACCTTCAGTTTACAGCCAACAAGAGAGTAGAGACTAATTCAACAATCTTAAGGAACTGAATGTCAACAACCAAAATGCATAGGAAACAGACTGCCCCCAGAGTCTCCAGAAAGGAATGCAGCCCACTGACACCTTGATTTTAGCCCAGTGAGCCCCATACCAGACTTCTCATCTAAACTATAAGACAACAAATTTATATTGTGCAAGCCACTAAGATTATGATAGTTTGTTATGGCAGTAATAGAAAACTACTATAAATATATTATGGGGTTGATGACATATATAGATGCAAAATGTATGACAAGTATAGAAGAAAAAAAACCAGAAGAAATGTAAAATTTACATCATACATTGAGTAATATAACATAATTGAAGGTTGAGAGTAATAAGTTTAAAGGTGCATGTTACAAATGCTAGATAGATTCATAGAAAAGACATATTCCTTGACTCATTGTGTATCAAATTTGGTGGTCTATGATAAGTAAAAGTTTTCATTTGCATTTTCTTTTGCATGATATTAAAGAGCTATTCATGTGTTTGAGAGTTATTTGTATTGTCTTTCCAGTGTGAAGCTATTTTTCAATTGGTTTGCTGGCCCTCTCTTACTGGTTTGTAAGAGTATTTTATATATTAAGGAAATTAACCCTTCCTTATAATATGAATTATAAATATTTTCCCAGGTGTTTTTCTTTTTGAAGAAGGTGTTTTTCAGTCATAGTTAAAAAAGACTTTCCTGCTTGCAGATTATAAATCTGTTTTAATTATTTCCTCAATTTTTGTCATGGCTTTTAAAAAAATATTGCTCTTTGATAATTTTAAAGTTTTCTGAATTTAGGAGAAGTTTCCATTTTTTTCAAGATGTCTAGTCATTCTCCCAAGCCACTTATTAAATCCATCTTTTTACAACTTATATTAGATGTCTTTTTGTCATAAACTAAATTCCTATAAGCATTTATATGTATTTCTGGATTTTCTATTACATTTCTTTGTCTGTCTATTCAAGCAGTAATATCATTCTGTTTTTAATGATTGTAGATGTAACATGTGCTTTAATGTGTAACACCACCTAGCACATGCCCCCCAAACACACACACACACACTCATATTTCTAGCTATTTTTGCTTGTTTCATATAAACTGTAGAAATCAGTTTTTCTGGTATATAAAAATACCATTACCATATTCATTAAAATCCCATTAAATACATAAATTAGTTTATCTATGGGGAGCTGTCAATTTATGACATAAAAATACTTTCTTCATACTATTAGTCTCTATATCTTGGATTCTTTTCGTGTTTTCCACACAGAGATTTAGAAATAATTCATAGAGATCATGTTTATTTCTTGTTATACTTGTTGTAAGGTTTTTTTTTCTATTATGTATGGGGTCTTTTGTTATGAATTAATATCTCCAACTGGATATTATGAGATACACACACACACACACACACACACACGACATTTTGGGGGTGGAGTTGGGGACTAATATACAAAACGACCAGCAAAGGAAATAACTTATTGGCACCTACTCTGTATCAGGCACTGTGGTAAATGCTGACCCATATATTACTTTATGTAACATCATTTATTTATTTACTTACCAAAAGACAAATGACTAACAGGAAAAAGTTGTACAACTATTAGCACAAAGAGTTAAGTTTCCTAAAATATTTAATAATAAATATATATATAGAGAGAGGGAGAGCTAAATGCCAGACGTTGGATAAATTACAATCAACACACTTTGCAATGCATTTTTAAACTCAATAGAAAGTACAGAAAATCTCTAAGAGCCAAATAAAAGTAAGGCTAAACTACAATCATGAACTTAGAACTCTGCTGACTCTGTGACAGAAAGCCAGTACCTGAAACCTCTGGTTTGGAGAATTAACAACTACTCTGGGGAACAAAGATTAGTCTTTGGCATCAACAAAGTGAGTTGTAGCCTGAAACTAGTATATAAAAGCCAGCGGCCGGGCGTGGTGCCTCACACCTGTAATCCTAGCACTTTAGGAGGCCGAGGTGGGCGGATCACGAGGTCAGGAGATTGAGACCATCCTGGCTAACTTGGTGAAACCCCGTCTCTACTAAAAATACAAAAAATTAGCAGGGCGTGGTGGCGGGCGCCTGTAGTCCCAGCTACTCGGGAGGGTGAGGCAGGAGAATGGTGTGAACACGGAGGCGGAGCTTGCAGTGAGCCGAGATCATGCCACTGCACTCCAGCCTGGGCGACAGAGTGAGACTCTGTCTCAAAAAAAAAAAAAAAAAAGCCAGGGCACTCACCTGGGCTTTCCTCTCAGTTAAATGTTAGTGGTAAAAATTTAACTTGCCCACCAAGAAAACTACAATAAATTTAAAAAAACAAAAAACTATTTCTGCCACTATTCATGAGGAAGGTATGTGTGAGGAGGCAGTGCTTGAGAATGAAGTTCCTTCCTGTGTGTTTTTCATAGATACTGTTCATTAGATTTATGCACAGTTTGGTAAAAGATTTTATCATAAATGATATTGAATCTTCTTGAAAGCTTTTGCTACCTCTATGTCTCCTTTAATCTATTTATAGATTTAATTAATTACCCTTGAATTCTCAGAATAAGCCCAACCTGATCATTTGAAAATTGAATTGCCAAATGTTCAATATAGAAATTTTACATTTAAATTAATAGAGTTTCTCTAATAAATTGCCTTTTTATATTGTCCAGGTATTGTCATGGGAAAAAAATCACTTTTACATATTTTTATTTTAACAGGATAAATTTACTAAAGTTATTAATTTGTTAATCTACCTTTATATCCAGGAAGAGAAGAGACAAACAACAGAGTCCTTAACATACGTGTAAAGAAACGAGTTAAGATATCTCAGATTAGATGTCACCTTTCATGAGAAACAATGGTTTACAAGGATTTGTGGTTAAAGGTTATGTTCTCCAAAAGATAACAATATATCTTTAAAAACATGTTTTTTTATTTCTTCTGAAAAAAAACAGAAAACAAACAAAAACAAAACAGGATACATGTGTAGAACATGCAGGTTTGTTACATAGGTATAAGTGTGCCATGGTGGTTTGCCGCACCTATTGACCCTTCCTCTAAGTTCCCTCCCCTCACACCCCAACAGACCCTGGTGTGTGTTGTTCCCCTTTCTGTGACCATGTGTTCTCAATGTTCAACTCCCACTTATAAGTGAGAACATGCAGTGTTTGGTTTTCTGTTCCTGTGTTAGTTTGCTGAGGATGATGGCTTCTAGCTTCATCCACGTCCTGCAAAGGACATGATCTCATTCCTTTTTATGGCTGCACAGTATTCCATGGTGTATATGTACAAGATTTTCTTTATCCGGTCTATCATTGATAGGTATTTGGGTTGGTTCCATGCCTTTGCTATTGTGAATAGTGCTGCAATAAACATACATGTGCATGTGTCTTTACAGTAGAATGATTTACATTCCTTTGCATATATATGCACTAATGTGATTGCTGGGTCAAATGGTATTTCTGGTTCTAGATCCTTGAGGAATCGCCACACTGTCTTCCACAATGGTTGAACTAATTTACATTCCCACCAACAGCGTAAAAGCGTTCCTATTTATCCACAGCCTCGCCAGCATCTGTTGTTTCCTGACTGTTTAATAATCGCCATTCTGAGTAGCGTGAGATGGTATCTCATTGCCGTTTTGATTTGCATTTCTCTGATGATCAGCGATGTTGAGCTTTTTTTCATGTTTCTTGGCCGCATAAATGTCTTCTTTTAAGAAATGTCTGTTCATATCCTTTGCCCGCTTTTTGATGAGGTTGTTTTTCTTCTTGTAAATATAAAAAACATAACGTTTTAAAAAGGATTTTCTATAGACTAGAGCATAGGACATCTTTGAGTAAAATCCCAACACTCTAGCCTTCATTCCTGTGACTTCACCTCCCACTGCTCTCCTGGTTTATTCTGATTCAGCTCTTCCTCAAACGTGCCAGTCCAGTTCCTGCCTTGGGGCTTTTGCATTTTTCTCTTTCTTCTGCCTGGATCCGTGCTTTCTGCCCTCCTTCAGATTGCTGCTCAATGTCAACCTCTCAATGATGCCCACTCTAATCCCCTAACTGAAATTGTTATCCATCCAACTCAGGTTCTTTATTTCTTCTGCTTTGTATTTTCTTTAACATGAAAGAAATAGCATATGATTTAGTTTTGATAGCTATCTCCCACTTACCTCTAGAATAAAATCTTCGTGAAGGCAGTGACTTTGGCTGTTTTATTCAGTGTGGTATCTCTTGCACCTAGATCAAGTGCCTGACTCATAATACTTGTCTAACAAATGATTGACTCGCCTCTATTATTTCTTACTAGTTACTGTTCGTTACTGCTCTATTTCCATCTTAACCTTATACCCCCCAAATGAGTGCTTATTATGACTATTGTTTTATTCAACCATAATGTTTATCTGGGATCAGAATTCCATATTAATAACCTTGAAGATCATTCTATTTCATGGTTTATATTATTGCTATTGAAAAATCATGTGACTGTCTACCGCTCCTTTACATGCAATCTACCTTTACTTTCTGATGCCTTTAAAATTTTCTCTTTATTCTCACTATTCTCCATTTCATTAACTATTCCAAATGTGAATTTATTTTGATTGATCTTGTTTTGGGATTCATTGTGATTGTTGAATTTGAGAAGTCATGTCTCTGAAAGCTCCTGGAAAATTCTCAGTTATATTCTATTTCAGTAATGTCTCTTCTTATTTCCTCAATTTTCTCCCTCTAGAACCCATTTAGATAGAGATGCTCAATCTTATCATTCAGTGATTCATGTTTCTTAACCATATATATTATCTCTTCATCACTCAGTACTGCAGTCTGGGTGATTGCCTCACATATGACTTCTAAATCATGAAATTCCTCTTTTTTAAAGAAATTTTATTTTCTTTTTATTTTTTAACTTTCAAGTTCAGGGGTACATGTGCAGGTTTGTTGAAATCCTTCTTTATCTCTAATTTGATCTTTAAACCCATCCACTGGACATTACTTTAAATTTCTAGCAACCAAATATGCATTTTTACAAATTTTTCCTACTAATTTTTATCTCATCCTTACATATCTATTTTTTCATTTATTACTTTGATAATTGTAAAAATTTATGTTATAGTCTATGTCTGATATCTCTAAATTTTGAGAGGCTAAATCCTGTATTTGTTATGTATGCTAACCCATTCTTGGTTGATTTTTTTTCCTTGTATGTTTGATAATTGGGACCATTAGCTTATATTGAGCAGGGCTTTAGCTGTCTGTTTCCACAGAAATATTTGGCATCTCTTCTGCCAGTTACCCCAAGGACAACATTTATCCTAATTTCTTGATTTAAAGGTTAACAGACTGCATATTTTATAAGTATGAAGCCAACCCATATAAAGGTAGTTCTAATTACAAACTTTTCTGAAATAAGTATTTATTTAATTGTTTACTTATTTATTGTTTTATTGTTTTATTCAATGTCAAAAACAAACTTATTTGTCATATTTCCTAGCCAATTAGCAATTTTTCCTATTACATCATTTTATGAAGGTATAGTTATTCAAAGGTATTAGCTTTTTAATAAGAAATTCAGTTGCATCTCCACTCCCTGCCCCTTCACTCAGCCTTGTATCTTCTCATCATGTAGGTATTAACATTCTAGGTTCCTCATTTGCTGCTGTTTCATAACTGTGCTTCCTGAATTAATTTCCCTCTTTGTTTTTTGCTACTGGAAATGTTCTTTACTTTTTAGGTTCCTGGGTATTAAATTAAATTTTAAAAAATATTTTCTATAGTATTTCTAAATATTTTATAGTAGAAGTTTACAGGTTGTCTACTACCACATTCCTGATACCAAAGTCCTTAAGGGTTTCAAGAGTGGAAGTGTATTCCAGAGAAATCTACAACAAAGAAGTTTGACTCAAACCAGATACATGAGGCAGGGCCAAAGCTCCTATAGCATATGGGAGATCATAATGAAACATAACTCTGAAACACTTCAGGCTCACATGCTTCAATGTGAAAGGGCCTGAAGAACTGTCTTGGGAGAAAACTGCTTGTCTATAAATCTCAGTAAGAATTATACACTTTCCACATTCATAGTCTTTATGCAGATGGCACTGCCTTCAAGAAGTGTTCTCTTGTATTTCCAATACATTCTGTCGTGAGGCTACCAAGTATTTGTACCACGAACTTCCTCTTTAAGTGAGTCTTCAATTTTAAGCATTCATAAGGGAATACAGTAAGAGTCGAATGCATAATTAAGCAGTCTTGGTGACATTGTCTTGAAACTGTGTCAAATTCTGAACATATGTATTCACTATTAGATACCAATAATACTTTTAGTCCCAGACTGGGTATACCCAATTATAGTTTTGTAAATATCTTGTGTTATAAATTGTATCCTTTGTATGAATGTTTTCATTTTGCAGGATGTATTTTCCTTGTAACTGTGAAAATTGGATGCAACTGCTCATTAACTGGGACACTTATTTATATAATCTGGCATAACTTAGAACATTAATTAAGGCAGAGCATGTTTCAAATATACATGCCCTTTCCAACAATTACTGAATTGGTTGGGAGGAGGGTGCATATCTCTTTGGTACAATAAAAATTTATATATTAAGTTGCTCTTTTGATGATGTGACATGAATTCACAGACGTAGAGCATTATTCCTAGTAAAGGAAGATAAATAGATGATATAAATAGATAGATAGATAGATAGATAGATAGATAGATAGATAGATAGATAGATAGATATCCATTGTATCTTATCTACATTTTGAAGATTTCCAAAGTCCTGAAAATTGAAAACGTGTTTTATAATTCATTTGACAACAAAATCTGAGCTGACCCCAATTTTTTTAATGGTAAAGCGTGATCTCAACACATATGAGCTATTTAACACACTTACTGTGCCTATTACACATTGGACTGAATAAATATTAAGGTGTTGATTGCAGAGCACTTCCCCAGATCTTAGTAGGGTGTTACATAATGTATACATTATATAAAATTGGCACTACATTACCTATCTAAAGTCCAAAAAGATGCTGAACTCTGAAAAACTAAGACTAAGAGTCTCAGAATGCATTGTGGGCCTGTAATAAACTGGCATTACAAACTAAGAGACATCCTTTAAAGAATTACTAAAATATCTATGAATTTGGAAACTCCAAACATAGATTTAAGACAGCACTCATAAATCACAATTTTACTTTCTTGTATAAAGTTTAACAAAAAAGTGTATATGTATGGTAATGTATTATCAAAATTTAATTCAAATAGGCTGTAATGTTATAGTGAATACTACTATTTTTAAGCATATTTGGAATTAAAGCCTGCATTAAGTAATAAATATGGCATTTATAGCCACTAAAAGATGTTTGAAAAAATTGAGAGAGTAATCTCCTTAAAGTTATATAAATGTTTGAAGTTTTTTATTTTATTCCAGGATTTCTCAATAACAGTACTATTGATATTCGAGGCCAGGTAATTCTTTGTTGTGGGGGACCAGTCCTGTGCAATGTACACTGTTCATCAGCTTATCTGACCTCCACTCACTAGACGCCAGTAGCATATTTCTTTGCCGATCCCCAGTCCTTTTAATCAGCAATGTTTCCTGACTTGCTAAATGGCAAGGTGGCAACTTAGTGGAGAAAAACACTGTCTTAATCCAACTCTCAAATAAGACTTCATAGTTTGTAAAAGTATTTTCACATACATGCTGTTATTTCACCACAAAATAGCACTGTGAGGTAGTATTAACATGTCCAAGTTAGAAACAAGGAAACCAAGGCCCAGGGAGGTTAAGGAACTTGCCCAAACCACATAATTGACCAGATAGGACCACCAGTCTGCTCAACCAGGTTCTTCCTTCAACATCATCCTGAAAAGAGTATTGTGTCTATAAGATATGTTATAGACCATCTCTAATTTTTGAAAAAAAAGCAAACTAGAAACAACACATTTTGGAACACATGTTAAATTGTTTAAGAACACAGCAGACAATTACTTATGAAACCACTCATCTCTGGGTTTAAGCCATAAGTTGATCATCGGCATGCCAAATAAAGCCAGCTATTTTCATACTTCTAAGTCTTACCAGGCAATGACTCTTGTAGATAAGAAAAACCAGCAACACGGAAATAAGCTGGTGGTATGGAAATCACTTTGTGACTTCTTACTAATAATCCCACCATAAAATCACTTAAGATAATTCCAAATTCATATTTTAAAATGGAATATTACAATGAACTGTGATATGAATAATCAAGAAAATTAGCATTAAACCCACGAAATTAGTTCCCAATAGCTCCAGCTGTTTACAATTCAGTTTAGGGAACAGGTAGTATCACATTGCTTTAAATGCATAATAGGAATGCATTTTCAATTGCACACTTATCTCTAAGGCTTTAAATCTTCGTGAAGTTTATTTGACACTGTGCCAGATAAGGAGCAGCACAGTCACTGAAGCCGGTACACAGCCAGTCCAAGCTCTTTTCCAAAGCACTATCGGCAATTCCAATGAAACCTGGGACAGTCTCCACATTATTGATGCAATTTCATTTTCAAATGTCACATTCGTGTCAAATTGTTTACTCCCAAGAGATTTTGCAATTCACAGTTCAAAGGCATAATTTTCTTATGCTTTTTATTAATCCGTATTTTGCATGACAGGTGCATCATACATTGTTGTTGTTATAACCTATGGGTAAAAATACACACATATTCCCAAGATTTGGTAATAGTCATCAAAATCATAACATTTTATTTAAAGATAAAAAGGTCAGTTGATTGGAGTCCCTGTACGCCACATATGGATCTTTAACTGAGAAGTAAGGCTTTTTATCTATTTAAAATGTGAATAAGCATAATGTCAAGATACAGGTGCATTACTTAAAACAGTTTTGTGAGTTACCTTGAAATCTGACATTTTCACCTACATTCTGTTTTTAAATAAATCAGAGTAATATAAAAATATTTAAAACTGAAGGATGTCTGTAGCTTAAAAAGAGATGTGTCTTATGACTTAATGCCTGGACTTCTTAGGATGCAGTTGCTTTTCTCCTCTAATATATATTTACATGACATGGCTACATAAAGCAGAAGAATAATTTTTATGTTTTTATATGAAAATAATAATACCTGCTTACCAAAACAAACCTTAAATAGCTAGAACTATAGGAAGCATTAATTTTCTAAATAAAAGGCTAACTTTACCTAATTATTTTTATGACACTCTTTATCATAATATTTCAGAATCAAGAAACTTATCACATACGTTTGTTTCCAAGCTGAAGGGCACACTATAACAAATGACCTATTCCATCCAATTTTATTGTTTCTTCACAATCACAGTAACTTCACTTACAAGTTTTGGTGTTTATAAACTAAGTAGAAGAGCTAACTAACCCAATGCATAACTGTTCTAGCAAGCTTGTAAAAATCCATATTATATTTCTTACTTAAACAATTGCCTCATACCCTGTGTTCTATCCATTTGGAATAGTAGAAGAAGAACCGAACTAAGTGTGCAGAGATGACTCACTCATCCAGACTCTACCATTAAAGAATAACAACAGGTGACTCTGAGCTGCAGGATCGTTATCCAAAAAACAACAAAATTGGAGCTACTTTCTTACCCAATTGTCATAGAGAAAATTTAATTAAAATCAACACATTTTTGAATACACACACACACATTTGTACAAATGTAGGATATTTTTACTTATCATTGCTTTCTTAACATTCCAAAATTAATGGGTTTGAATCCCATCTAATCCATAGTTTTGAATTCCCCCCAACAAAACAATACTCCCACAATAGATGTTAAAAATTTTGCATCCTAACAGTAACCAAACTCTAAAAAGGTAGTTGAAAAACCATTAATGAATTTTGAAATTAAGGATCTGAATATGGATATCTATAA
This sequence comes from Gorilla gorilla gorilla, assembly GCF_029281585.2. Classification (NCBI taxonomy): domain Eukaryota; kingdom Metazoa; phylum Chordata; class Mammalia; order Primates; family Hominidae; genus Gorilla; species Gorilla gorilla. Next base: position 65,931,041 of record NC_073239.2, read on the forward strand.
ATCAGAGTCTTAGAGACTGCAAATGATACTGATTATATTTAATAATAATATTAAAGGTAAATGAAGTATACCAGTTCTTATAAAACTTGAATCACAATTATTGTGTCCTATTTACATAACTCCTAGCCCACAGACATTGATAACCATATTGTAAAAGCCTACCTGTATCTGTTATGTGAGATAAGTGTTCACCAACCTCAAATAACTCATCCCTAAGAAAACAAGATTTTATTTTTCTCAAAGGTAACTTAAAAAATAAAGATAACCCTTCAAAATTTTTACTTACTCATTTATCAAAATGTTAGAAAAATCAATAAACAAACTATAACAGCAAAAATTGAATATAACTGACTTTTTAAAATACCATATTCTATTTGGCCTAGAAGCATACAGCTTTACTTAGAAGCCCACAGAACACATGGGCAAAAATTCTGCCAAATTTATAATGCCATATAAGCTTCTTGAAGATAGTATTTGTGTTTTATTCCCAGTGACCATCACAGTTCATGAAGGATTAGGAAATATTTCACAGCTCTATTCCAATGACTGACAGACACTGAAAATGTAGCAAGCCCAAAACTAAATTTTTACCTTTCCTCATGTCTAACCCTCATCTCCTTTATCACTGCAGTTGTCTTTATAACTGCAAATGTTATCAGTTAATATGCAATTATGTAAATTAGAAATTAGAATAATTATTGATGCCTTCCTTGCCTGAAATGTGGTACGTTTCCTACGACCATCGATTTCACTTCTAAATCTGACTCAGATTTAACATCACATGGGCCACACAGAGAGGCTATACTGACTCTGAAAGTAGCTGATATTTCACCAGTGTGGAACTTTCAGACTTACAGAAAATAAATCCGTAAGTCTATTGAATACAGAATTACACATTGCTTGGAAAAAGCCATTTAAATTCACAAACTCCACTTCTTTGGGTTCTCTGTTTCAAAGGGCCCCTAGGGTGTTCTGCCTTTAAACTTTAAGAATTCATCTGGAAAAGTAGAATATGGAAACATTTGGTGACCTCTTTATCCCATGTAAAATATTCAAATTATTTTCTATACTGGGAGATCAGATTATATTGCTAAAGATCCTGTAATTCCTAGTTTTAGGTAATACCCTTAGCAATTTTCTCTTTTCAACACAACTAAAGATACATGGTTCAATATAGTGGAATTTAACATTGTAATACATTCTTCCCCTGTCATTTTAACCAATGAAACAATCCAATCCATTTCAGTGGCACAATTTACTTGTAACTGGAAAGAGCTTAGAAAAGAAAATAGAAAAATCTATACCATCTAATGTTTCAAATAAATATTTTCCAGAAACCAATACAATTATTTTAAGGATGTGAGTTCTCAAATGTCAAAATCTATAGTTCTTTTTAACAATAAGTGCATGTAAGCTTAATTTTTCTAATTTCCCATCACTGTCTGGATACTTCCTATCTTTTTAAGAATAATTTTCTGTAATAAACCTTTTTGAAGTGATTTAATGTTCCTTTTTTCCTTATCCCGTTCTTAAGAATTAGGTTTTCATACACACTGCTCCTCTACCTGCCATTTGATCTGTCACTGTAAACCGCACACCGTGACTTCCAATTCAGAGTACCCACACTTACCTTCAAGGCCTGCTTTCTCCTGTCCTTGCTACAACAAAAGAAAAAGAGCTCTGGATACTTAATTTTGTTGCCATTCATTTCCAACTATTGTTTATAGTTGTGCTCAGCCTCTGGAATCAAACTGACTTATTTCAGTTATATGGTCAATTAGGTGGTTATTTTTCTGTTAGTGTTAAAATTTGTTTCAACAGAGTTTTATAAATTCCAATACCTAAATGAAAAGGTTTTCTAACCTGTTTTAATTCATCGTGAATAGATAACGTTTAACAGTACAAACCAAAAGAGAGTATTCTTTTCCTTATTTCTTAGGATTTTCCTCTTTAATGCACGTGCATACCTGGAATACCTTCCCAAATGTATTCTTGTAAGCATAAAATATAAAATTCCCATTAAATTTACATAATAACATTCCCAGACCTGTGCTTATAACTAACAACTTTTTCAATATTCACTGGTGGTTTCACTAAAAATATGTTTTCTACAGTTTCTACACAAGAAAACTCTTTGGAAACAAATATGTTAAATTTCAATAACCTTATATGAAAAGGGAGTTTTATAATATAGAGATTCTTAAATATTCTCATATATTACCTAGAAAAGAAGAGAAATGTGAAACAGTCGTTGCAGAAAACAAAAAAAGAAGGAAAGCTCTATAGGATGACAGTTTCCACAGTTTAACCCAATAAGTAATTTATAAACTGATAGTAAACTAGTATACCTGGAAAGGTCTCAAACTAAGAGCTCACCAAGGTGAGGTAAAGGCTCCATGGGCCTCACCTATATCCCAGAGGCTGTAGGATATGAAGATCTGCAGGCTTTAGAACTTTGAGCCTAGATTCAGAGCCCTGTTCTATTACTTACAGTCCCATGACCCTCTGGCTAATCAATAAACCTCTCTGAGGCTCAGTTCCCAAGCTGTAAAATGGGAATAATAACGTCTACCTTGAGCAAAGACATAAGAAATAAGTTAAATTTATATGGATTCCAAACACACAATATACCGAACAAGTGTTAGCACTCTCAATTACAAAAAGAATTTTCCAAGTTGTACCCTTAGGGTATGAATTTACTTTACTTGGGTTTACGAATTACTTTAAAAATGTTATTTCCCTCAAATTCATCAGGTCAAGTAATATTACTTTGGTTGGTACTACTCTCATGAACCAAACTTATTCAAAAAATTTTTACAAAAATACAAACGTCATTAATAAGTAAAGCAAAAACACTACACGTATATATTCAACAAATACTTATTAGGCACTTTTATTTCCCCATTCAGTTTCTTGTCCTCCTTATGCTTTGAGAAGACCTCTATACTGCCAGAACAGGCATTTGAGCTTTTACCAAAAAAATGAGGTACAAAAATGAGAAAAGGAAAAAGGACCAAAATCAGTTTCAGGCTGGGGAAAGTGTCAGAGAAGAAAGGTGTGTGAGCAGGCTGAGGAATGTGAAGGAAGTGAATTTGGGAGAAAATGGTGAATTAATAAGTATTACTATGGAGAATATATATACATTCCAGTAGAGTTTAAGAAACGCAAGTGATGTTCACAAATCAGTATTACTTTTAGGATTAGGACTGTGTTCTTTCAACTACAAAATGTCTTTAATGCAGACAACATTTAAAGACACTATAAACATAAAGTCAAAGGAGTGGCCTCATCAAACCAGAAGAGAATGGACCTACCCTGACGTGAGTGGGGCTAGGGGCCGGAGGAGAACACAGAGGCAGGTGAAAAGCTAAAGGTAAGTAGAGGGTGAGAACAAACATTTTTGCTGCTAACAATAACAAGTATGTTTATAAAGCTTACTATACATGAAGCTGTGCTCTCAATTGTTTTCATGTATTAACTCTGTTAATATTCTCAACAAACCTATGAAGTTGGTATGATTATTATCTGCATTTTACAAATTAGGAGACTGAGTCAGGAGGTGGTTAAGTAACTTGTACAAGATCACAGAGCCAATAAGTGACAGTCCTAACATTCAGATCCAGCCAATCTGGCTGCTTGTTTTCTATTAGTGTTTTGTTAACTGAAGTTGAACAAATTAAACTCTCCTCAGCAATCTGTCCTTAATTTAACTTAAATTTCCATCAATATTTTAAACTGGATTTATACATCTAATATATTTAATTTGTAAGCACTTCACCTATCCAATAAATGCTTTCTTAAGCATGATCCTTGTAAATCTAACAAATTAAACGTTATATATACACTTAAATATTGCATTTTGTTAAATATTACAAACATTTTACATAACAAACATAATCATTATCCTGAATTGAACACAAAAATATTTACATTGTGAGTTTGCTTTGATTTTTGTGTTTTGGTTTTTCCCTTCTGCATTTATTTTCTTATTTTCCTAAGATTGTATCATATTTTTGCAGAAAGTTTAGGGAGGTGCAAATTGCGACGTTAGGCAGTGTAAGATTCCTGGGTCAAAAATTCAGTCAAACTGTATTATTGCTTAGTGGTTATTAAGGATTTAAGACTGAACAAAGTTTCTAAGGGAGAGCAGCTTCTAAAATGTTTCTACCTAAATTGCTTGTATAATTGCTATATTAATAGGGACTTCAGCTCTATATTTACTAGACATTTGTTTGACTCCCTACATATCTCCAAGGATTAAGTAGTTACTTCCACAGACAACTCTTTTTAACCTGTTCATATTTTTATTATTTAATTCGTATAGGCAAAATTTTCACCCCACACAGGTTGCTGTTACTTTCCTTCACATCTGCGTTCCTTTCATATTCTTGTTTTCTAGGATTTCAGCCACAGCTCTATAAACAATCACACTGACATTTTTGCTGAATATTTCACTTTTCATTCCATTATAAGTGAGGATGGGCCTGGGGTGCTTCTAGGTGGTATTATGATGAAAAGACTTGAAGTCTGCCCCCAGATCACAGTCACTCCTCCCTGGGTGGACCCAGGGAAGACACATTTATAGAATAATGATAAGTAAATAGGGATGGTGTCCTACTTTCATTAATTAGCTTTGAAAGCACTCTTAGGCCACCTTCTACTTACGGGCTTGGAAAGAAGAGGTGGGGAAGTATCTAAACCGTGTTCACACAGCCCATACTTCTAACCTTTTTAAAAGCCCCTCTTTCAGAAAATGGAGCTCCGTCAGCGGACTGACTATGATGACGATTCAGATCACGCTATTTCATCCTTTGGTGGAGCTATAGAGACGTAGAGAAGGCCACAAAGGAAGTTTGAGGCCTCAATTGTCCTTAGTTGCATTCTCCTTAAAGTTCAAGGCTTAAAAGAATAAAATGGCCATCATAGTTTTTCATAAACATTCTCTCCAAAATTAATTGCACTTCATCATTTGTGAAAAGCAACTTTAAAGACCAACAGACTTACATTTGAATTCCTCTTTGGGGAAGTTTTTGTCTTTCTGACATTGCGTAAATTACTTCTCTGAGCCTGAATTTCACTTATTTATAAAATTAAGTCAATTCTATTTACTTCCTAAAGCTATCATGATGAAATGACAGATTTAAAATATTAGAGATATATTAATAATTATCAATGTAATAAGCTGAGAGATATTGGTTTCTCCATTCAGACACTACCCCATCTCTTCAACTTAAACACATTGCCCTCTTTTACCATCTGGCTTATCCAGCTTATAGCATGAAGCAATACCACTGCCTGTGAATGGTCATGAATCTCCAGCTACTCTACCTATAATAATGATTGTATCACTATAACATGTTTATCTGAATTTCAAAGTTAAATTAATTATCCAAGCCTAGTTCATTACTCTAAATTTAAAATAAATAAAATAAAGCCATCTAATTCAAAGAGAACTGATAGCCATTTTTATCAGAATTTGTGGTATAATTAATGTTAGCTTGGTATGCCCCAATAATTGAGTGATTGGCACTACAGATCTTTGCCAAATGTGGTTTCAGATAGACTGACTACAACTTACTAAACACAATGGTTTCATAATTCTTCTGTAGCTGTGGTCAGACCCACTCACAGATAGCATTTTTCTAAGGTTCTCGTCTCTTCTTGTTTTTACTAAAGTTAGACAAATGTTACATTCTCATGAGAAAGTAAAATTTTTATATCCATCAGTGCTACAAGAGTTTAAAAAATTATGTCAGCCCAAAGGGGGTTCATTTATGATAGAACCATTGGAAGTAGGGCATGAATTATTCAGAATTTTAAATTACAGCCTCATCTTAATTTACTTCCATGTCTTATCAAAGGAGCACTCAAGTTAACCATCGAATAGGACAGATTCCTTCATGATTTGCTGCAAACATCCACTCCTATGCCAAGCCATTCACTCATGGCTTCACTTCTTGGCTGGGTGTCTTCAAAAGGAAAAAAAAACTTATAACATTGCCCTCATCTTTTAAACCAAAAGCCAAATGATGCAAGAGAACAAAAACATCAATAAAGATGAAAAGAAAATGTTCTATTTTATTTTTGAGGACTCTCAAATTCACAGTCCCTGTCTCCCTTATATGGTCAATAATTATTCTTAAATGCAAATTTTCAAATACACAGAATTGTCAGTCCATATTTCTGAGTTCCTCACTTTTGTTGTTGGAAATGTTGAACATGGGTGCAATTCATTCTACTCGGCAAGAACGAATAAAGGAAACATGCAATTAGCTACAGAAGGCCAGGTTACCATAGCGACATGGTAAAGATAAAATGATCTCTCAAACTTTTTCAGCACCATGTGTCAAAGGAAAGTTTGAGCTCTTTTATCTTTCTTCCTGGGATGGAAAAGGCACACTTTGTTTTCATCCAAAAGGAGCACCTGCTTCCTTATGATCCTCACCGAGTGGCTTGTGGCAGCTGAAAGGAAAGTATTCAGGGTACAGTAATGACTGAAAAGATTGTAATATCCTTGGTGTCATGGAAAAAAAATAGCTCACCTCTTATACTCAGGCTATCCTGACCCAGCCTTAACCAGACTGACCTTCCCATCCCATAGGTTTCATGATCCTCCTGGGATGTACCACAATCATAAACTAGAGTTGGGACAGAAAACTCCAGTGCTTTATAAATTTTTCCAAAACACAGAATATATAAAACCAAAAAATATTATTTGTGAACCTAGCATAGCCCTGATATTAAACACCAAAATATAGCTCAAGAAAAAAAGAACCCCAGGCCTATCTTACTATTGAATATAGATACAATATATTAATTAAAACGCTTACATGTCAATCTTAACATGTAAAAAATAACAAACCAGGAACATCAATAATTGCTTAATATTATGAATCTATTAGTGGAGATGACAGATATGGCTAAAATTAGAAATTATTAGAAACTTTGACCTAGACTATTCAAATTAAAAACTTTGACCTAGATTAATTTTTCAAATTTAAAACAGTGATTATCTCAATATGTCATGAAAAATATTTGAAAAAGATTGGTACCATATTAATATATAAAATAACTCTGAAACCAACAAGAAAACAGTTACTTTGTAAACAACAATGTTATTAAATCTTTGCTGTAGTTTCACAGCTGAAGCCCAAATCTGAAAATAAAGAATGTTATGCCCACACATTCTAAAGAGGAGTTTCAGGATTCCTTACCTTCCCTACATACTCTACAAACTCAAGTCAATCAACCACAGAAACTGTGGGTATTTATCAGACAAAGATACTGATCTTTTATCCCCAAGCTGGTTATTTTCTAAGCTCCAGAAACCTAAGCTCTTCTTTCCCCAAGAAATTCTCTCAAAGACTCATATTATGAATAGACCAAAATGAAAACCTCTGCTGTGCTTCTCAAAAAAAAGAGCCAGTATTTGAATACTTGCCATACCAAGGGGATTCAAAAACCAGGTCATAATTGTACCAAGTGAGCAATCCTCTCTTGTCCTTACTTGTCCTCCCTCCCCATCTCCAACTCAATATCCTCATGGGAAGAAGAGGGTAGAAGAATGAGGAGAGAATTGGAAAATAACTGTGCATTTAAAAATCTATACCTTATTAAACATCTTGGAAACTCCCACTCAAGTCCATACAGAATCAGAATGTGATATCTCCTACATAACAATAGGGCTCTCTCCTGTGACGTCTAATTTGGTAGGTGTAGGGTGGGGCCTAGGAAACCAAATTTTTAATACCACTCCAACATCAAATGGGGGAAATGTTGCACTAAGGAAAGAGAAAGGTGATAATGTGTTACAGGTTTTATCAGTTGCTTCTAAGAAAATACAAGCTGGAGGATATGCCAATGATCTTTCACAAATAACATCAAACCTAGAATGCTTAGGTCAAAAGCCCAGAGTACTCCCCCAGCTCAATGTCCTAACGGTTGTAAGTAAAAGTACACAATTATCAGTCACACAAATTCTGCCACCGCATTAGTAGATCATATTGTAGACAGCAAGTTACATACAGAATAGTTCTTGGGAACAAAAGTTGTACATACCATTTTAAATCAAGGTCAGCTTGCAGCAGAAATCTCACCTATAACCACATTTTAAAATAAATTCTGATGAGGAATAACTTATGTTCTTATCCATCTAATCCATTGTTGAACCTGATCCAGGTCATATATCCAGAGAAGATTAAATAGCAAGAACAGGTTAAAATATGTTTGCACTTGTAAAATTACAAAGTATGTGCTCAAACCTGGCAATAATCCATGACTTGCTTCCTTACTTCTAAAAGAAGTTCAACCTTGTGAAAATGTCTAAAATTTCAACCATCAGGACAAAGGAAAGGTACACATTTTCATTTTACCCATGAATTTTCCACATTTTCATCCAGATAACAATGTCACTCTACCAGGGGTGGCCATCACAGCTTTCTGACCGGTATGCCTTCAGGAAGGCTGCTCTTGTGACACCCACATTTCTAAAACGCTGATGTCCTCAGATTTCTAACAAATTGAAAATGAAAATAGGGAACAAATTAAAAGCGTGCTTTCTCACTTTGTATTCTGTCATCCACCTTTTGGAGAAAGAGAGAGCCTGGTAGAAACAAATAAAACCAACTTTATCATTACCCTTCTTACTAAGAAAGTATAACGGAGAAAAGTGCTATTTTTAACCAAAATTTCTGGTTCTTTCCAAAGGGGTTCTTTTGTTCTGAACATTATAATGAATTTGGGATAAGGAGCTAGGAAGAACTGCATTGCTCTACAGAACAGGATGAAAAGAGTTTGGAGTTACCTGTGCTATCCGGGGACAAAGGAGGGTAGAGAGGAGACATGAGAAGGGTCAAGGAGAGAAGCAGTCAAGATGGTGAGACCAGGATCTAGGATCTAGGAGAGGTGAAGCAGCTGATGAGAAATCCCACATTACAGAGGATTAAAAAACAAAAGATGTTCTAATATAATTTGAAATCGCTTGCATTGTTGCATGATAAAGCTCTCCTCATCACTGTCTCAGGTTGCCAGTGTAGTTGGCTGAATGCAGTTGCCCAGTAAAAACAGCTTTTTATGAAAATTGGGCTAGAACTGAAGGATTACATTTGAGATTCCACACAGAAGCATACAGGCAGCAAGCAAGGGTGATGCAATCCCTAAATTAAATGAATTCTAGGAAAATAAGAGTTTAGAGTCAGATGTAAGCATGAAAATATAAACTCTTCACCCAAGAGGTATTTGGAAAAGTAGCTTGTGTGCAATGAAGGGCTCTAAGCAATCTCATCTAGATTTTAGGAGAAGAGTCTTCTGTTAACATCTCAGTTTTCAAGAAGCACGACATAATTATAATAAATAGAGAATAAAAAATTTTGTTCTGTATAAGGCCACACCCAGTAAAACAACTGTTTATATTTGGATATCTATCCTTCCAGCAATATTTTCCTTTTCTCTGTATCTCTGTATGCATATGTGTGTACACATGCAGAGATGTTTAAGAAAAATATTATTCAAATAATGTAATATACATGTATATATAAACACAGACATTAACTTTATTTAAATAGGCGCACGAAATTTTGTGTTCATAAATTCTGTAGTCTCTAGTCCCCACTTCAGCCTTCCCCAGTTTTTCTCTGAATAATACAGAATTTTACAAAAAAAGTTAAAAATATTTACAATACCAGAAACAGAAACTGACATTGTCATGTCACAATCTGGAAGAAATTTTCAAAAATTATGGGCTGCATGGAGCTAGTTTAGATGAAACCATTCAGGCTACAACACATAATATAACCTGATTTCCTTTATGAATCGGAGATTCCCTAAAAGAGATACAAAGAGGTTTTCTTCCCTCACCAACCACCCTCCACTGAAAACAAAGACCCTAGATCAATAAAAGAGCAGGGTAGCTCACACTCTGTAACCCTTTGACTCTGCCATTTTGAACCAGTGTTTGATTATTCCCCTCACTTCCTGGCACATTGGCATGGTTTCCTGACATTCAGGACTTCAGCGTATAACCTTTTGCCTCAAGTTTCTCAAGGAACTGTGTTCTCAGAGAACTTTTTCCCCCGAAAGGAGTACTGATATCAGATGTAAGGATAGTAAGTTGTCCATTACATTATATTAGCAAAACCTAAAAACAAGAACTTCCAATAAAAGAAGGCAGAAAATTCTGAGTTGGTAAGGATGATAACATATGTATTACAGTATGTGTCCTTCCTAACACTCTAGTGTGCAAAGGGGAGGTGCATAGTGAAGTCTCCTGCCTCTTCAAGTGGAAGGTTACTACGAATGTAGTAAGAAGGTGTCTAGTCTTTTAATTAATTTTAAATAGCACAAATATTTAAATATTTTGTGAAGCAAAGTACTCCATGAAGAGGTTCACATCTTGTCTTTTTGGGGCAAAAACAGAAGGAACCTGGTTTAACTAGGAAATTGTTTTTAAACACACAAAGATTCACTGAATGTGCATTAAACATCTTCTATGGGATTTTCTAAGAAATTAGAATGAGCGAAACATACCGAGTTTTAGAATTTTGTTTCCTAAAGGACCATGCTAGAAACACAGATACATTTGTTTATAATGAGAAGTTAAAAGCATAAGTAAAAATAGTAAAAAAACAAGTGAGTGGAAATGAGAGCAACAGACTAAACTTTAGTAACAACAAAATTTAGTAACTGAACTGTAAACAACATTACCAAACCAAGCCCTTTAAAATCTGATGGTCCTGTTTCCCTTGAAGGAGCAAGTCACATAAGATTTTATTAGCCTTGGGTCAAGTCTAGAGTATCATACTTTAGGGTTTTCCTGAACTTGACTTTCTTCCTTCCTTTCATTCATATCTGAAATGGGTTCGAAGGCCAGCGTGCAAAAATTAGACACAAAAACTGGCATCTTTTTTAACATGGAAAAATCTGAAGCTAAACACATTCTTAGTACCTCACTGAAACTCTCTGAAATATTTTAATACAAATTACATTTCAAGGAAACAAAGTTTAACCATGACAAAAGTGGTTAAAGGACAGAAGTTCAACCACAGCAAAAGTCCATTCACTATATTCTCACTGGGTGTTTCATTAGGATTTTTGTTTATTTTGTTTTTGTTTTCTAGAAAAGCAGAAGGCATAGGTATTATATTGTCTTTTAGTGAAAGTGTGGCTACTGAGAATGGCATGAGAAGAAGAGGGAGGAAATGGGAAGACATGGGTCAAAAGGTACAAAGTTGCAGATATGTGGGATGAATAAGTCTAATCATAGAGTACGCTTGAAAAAACCTAGATGGCACAGCCTACTACACACTTAGGCTGTACGACATAACCTATTGCTCCTAGGCTACAAACCTGTACAACATGTTACTGTACTGAATAACACAGGTAATTGTAACACAATGGTAAGTATCTAAACATGGAAAAGTTACCATAAAAATATGGTATAATAATTCTATGGGACCACCATAATTGACCAAAATATCATTATGAGATACATGACTATATATCAAAACATCATGTTGTATACCTTAAATATATAATTTCAAACAGAATAAACTGTTAACACATTTTCTGATTTTAGCACTCAAATACATTTTCACAACATTTACTTCACACTCAAAGTTCAGTTCTGTTAATTACACACACTTAGTCATCATGGTTACAAAATCATAATTATATCTAAGTGACTTGACAGTGGCACATCCCCATTATGAGAGTGTGAATTCTGAGCTTGTTTTCTGAACTGTTAACCATCATTAGATATGAGAAATTGCAGTCAGTTTTCACTATGTTATCCAATGTATCATTCAGGATTTAACAAGTGCTTAGAAATGTGCTTAGATCATAATCTGAACACCAATTTCTTTGTGAATTTTCACTCTATCAAAACAAATACAAGCCTGTGTGTGTAAAATACCTATGTTTATAAGTATGCAAGGTTTTGATGTTATAATTAAAGTCTCTTTCATCACATATTTAACATACAATTTGCATTCATGAAAATTTTAAGTTCTTGCAAAGAATTACAGGTTTATTTACTAATAAAAAAATACGCCAATTAACTTGTAAAATTAGTTATTTTGTTTAGAACTTGGTAATCTCCAGAGCCAGAAAAAATAGGTAAAATATACTTCCATTTATGAAAGGTTTATTCGTCTATCTAGGCTTGATGAAAGTATTAAAATGTTTATATCATATATAGTTGTAGCCTTCTTTAAGAAAAACAAAAAACACATATTTACCAAGTAGTGTTTTAAAGAGATCCCTTGCTTTTCTAGCAGATTGTCGTACTGCATTCAGTTATAAATGTAGGAAACAGACTAGTGAAGTACCATGTGATCTCCGTATTTGATATAAAAAAAAAACTCATCAAGACAATTTTTAAATGTAATAACACTGTGTTCAAATGAAAGTTCTCACAGATGTTCAATATTTTGAAGATTTGGAAGGCAAGTTGGTTGACTACAAAATGGTAGCCAGAAAAACTCACTTTATTTTCCCCTGTCTACTCTCCTCCCCGAATGCAACCCAAGAAAATTTCCAGAAGCATATTTAGAAAACCACTGAAGAACATTTAATATTTTAAATTAAAGCTGAGATTAGGCGGGCAGGTGGGGCCACACAGTCTTTTAACAGCACACTTACTTACTAAAAAGTGGGATGCACTTCTGGTGCTGGAAACCCAGCATAAGTTGCAGGAATTGAATATACAGTTGCCATTTCTTATTGTCTGAAAGGGTAATAATACTGTTCCCGGATTATGACCTTTTACATTATTTCCAGTGAACCTCTGAATGTTTTGGTAGTAATAGAGAACAACTAAGAAATTAGCTGTTGCTCCTCCCTTAGCACACGTAAATTTAAGAGCAGCTTAGGAGTTTATTAAGAAGTTTGTCAGGGTAGTTTAGTTTCTGTTTTGTTTTTAATGTCACAAAGAAAAAAATTATCAATGCATCTTTGTCTGCTTAACAACACATTAGTTTAAAACTCAAAATGCAAAAGATATTACCACTTTATTGCTTCCTGACCCTGGCATAAAGTCAGTAGATAATGCAAACATAGTGCTGTTGTCCATTACAGCAATTACAATTATTTAATGTGCAATAAAAGAATCCTAAATCCAATCTAAGGCTGCACCAATATCACCACTAGATTTGTGGAGTCAGATAAAGTTACTTTCATGGGTAAAAATAAAATCAGTCAACCTACTTGTTTTTTGAATTGACCAGATGTTTGTATTATGGTCCTGGAAACATACTTCCACTTGCCAGCATACAGCAGTGTCAGCATCTCCCTGAGACTGTTAGGGCAAGCTAACAAATACAAGGACAAACCTAGCTTGAAGATCTTAGAGGACATAGCTCTTATCTCATAACCGTCCTTGAGTAGTCATTCAACAAATATGTACTGAGGTCGTAATGCACTGTCAGCCATGTTCTAGATACTTGGGATCATCACTGAACCAGACAAAAATCCCTCCCTAGTAGCACTTATATTCTGTTGGGGATGGGAGGAAGACTGGGAAACAAACAACGGGCATAAAATAAGTAAATTGTATGGTACATGTTAAGAGATATAGGAATTAAAAACAAAGCAGGATGGGGGAATAAAGAGTGTGTGGAGTATGGTGGGAGTTGCAATATTAGAGTAGTCAAGGCAATTTTCATTGAGAAGGAAGTTATGAAGGTTAATACTGAGTGTCAACTTGATTGATTGAAGGATGGGTGTGTTTGTGAGGGTGTTGCCAAAGGAGATTAACATTTGAGTCAGTGGGCTGGGAAAGGCAGACCCACCCTTAATCTGGGAGGGTACAATCTAATCAGCTGCCAGCACGGCTAGGATAAAAGCAGACAGAAGAACATGAAAAGGCTGGACTAGCTTAGCTTCCCAGCATACACCTTTCTCCCATGCTGAATCCTTCCTGCCCTTGAACATCAGACTTCAAGTTCTTCAGCTTTGGGACTTGGAATGGCTTCATTACTCCTCAGCTTCCAGACCTGTGATCATGTGAGTTTAATACTCCTTAATAAACTTCCATATATATATATATGGAAGCCACCAGCATCACTCAGGTAAGGAAGTTCTAAGTCCCCCTTAAGAGATGCAGCAGTTTCAAAGCTCCTTTATCTCAAAAATGCATATTCTCACTTCTTAACTGCCCATATTTTCCAATAGAACCAAGAAATGATATAAAAGTTGTTTGTTTGTTTGTTTGTTTGTTTTTAAAATGTTTGTGTTTAAAAGTTTCTTCTACTATTTTAGATGTTTTATAATCAGAGAGTTTTGGGAACTCAGGTATGCAACTTGCCAGAAACCATTTGAATGGGGCTGAAACATACCTAACTGCCATTTGTATGTGTTTAAACTTATCAGATGTTGGTACGTGCAAATGTTTTGACCTAATAGAAGTATCTTTTAATTACTTACATTACTTTAATAACCAGAAATATATGTGCCATATACGTTATAATATATGTAGCAAAGATTGCTGGTTGCCTGTGTAGTAGGCACTCTCTTCTTCTTTAGTAACAGAACCCTGATTTTGTTCAAGATGGTACTGGGACCACCCAAAAAATACATATTCCCAGCCTCTTTTGAAGCTAGATGTGGTCATTGACTAAGACCTGTTCAATGATATGTAAGTAAAAGTTTTGTGTAGGACTTCCAGGAAGATTCTTAAACAGGAGCTTATTTGACTACTGGTTCTTGATTTTTTTTCTCTTCCCCTTTCCCTCTTCCTTCCTGTTTCCTGGAATGTGAAAGTGATGGGAGGAGCTCCAGCAGCTGTCATTGAAGATAGATGGCACATTGCAAAGTGACACAGGAGAAAGATAGCAGGGTCTCAGAGTCCCTAATGATCTCGTGGAGCTTTTGCAAGTAGCCCTAGAGTAATAATATTCAGATTATAGAATAAATTGTTCATAGAATAAATCAACACAAAGGCCACTGGTATTTCTATTTTGTTTTTCTGGTTTGTTTTGTTTTTCTGTTATATGAAGCAAAATCTAACTCTAGATAAAAGAAAATTATTTTTTAAATTAATTTATCTAAAAGTAATGGAAGATAGTCATTTTAGATTGCTTTTCCCACTGACTGTAACATAACTACTATCAGTTATATAGGTAGGAAAAATATCATCTAGCCATCTAGAAATCAGTCCAGGTAAGGTGGCTCATCCCTATAGTTCCAGCATTTTGGGAGGCCAAGGCAGGCAGATCACTGGAGCTAGGAGTTCAAGACCTGTCTGGGCAACATGGCAAAACCCTTTCTCTACTAAAAACACAGAAATGTACAGAACATGTAAGTTATTAACTTTTTGTTTTCTTTTGGAAAACATTTTATAGTCATGGTATGGTAAGTCTGTAATGCACTGATGGTCAACATTTTAAGAATGTTAAAACTGGTATGATACAATTTATGAATTACATATATAAAAAACCCTAAGGTTTCAACTTATTATCTAAGAAAATATTTGATTTGATTATGTTTCCCTTTGAAAAAAAATGAACCTGTTTCTTCCTTTTCATTTGTTTTACCAAATACAATTTTAACTGTGGTCACATACCACTGCAATTTAATACATTTTCCTGAGAAAAATTAATACAAAGCATTGTAGCTACTCTGAATAGAGGATCATAACAGCAAAATTCAAACATTTTAAGAATTGTTTAATGTAAAAATTCTACTTTTTAAACTATTCTTATATATAAGCCACCATGGAGAATGTTAATATATATTTTAGTGCTTCTAATGAATATTTTAAAAGTCAGTAAATAAATAATAAAAATACAGATTTGAGAAGACATATCAACATTTATATATCAATAAACCAAATAATTATTATAAGATTTAAAATAACTTTGAAATATTTAGTCTACTTGCAAGTTTTAAGGTAAAAGGGTAAAATAGTTCTCAAAAATAAAACAATAAGACTTAAAAACCTCACATTAAGTCAATCACTGTCTATTTTAATTAATGACTCTTAAGTTCATTCTGGAAAATGATATAATCCATTACCATTTTCAACAGTCTATAGTAAAATAAGAATAAAGCCTTTGCGGTGGGTTTTTAATAAAGCTCACCTAATTCGATTTAAAAGAGTGTCCTTTATTCTAAAATGATATCTTTTATTTTCTGATATCCTATTGATCACAAATAATTATTGTTGCTGCTGCTGCTTTATTTTTAATGTCTTTATTTAGATTCTACTTTTGATTTCAAAAACTTGTTTGAAAGTTACTGATCTCTTAAATCAAAAGTGAGAGAATCCCTAATTTAAGTGATTACTTAATTCCATTTCATTTAGCACGTTTCTTTTAGATTGTCCATTTTGTACATTTCCTTTGAAAATTATATCAGAACTAAAGCAAGATTTTTGTTAAATTTATCACTGGTCATTACTTTGAAACTCACTCCAAAATGAATTTCGTCACACTTTTCATGAATTTCCCTTAATAATAACAGCCATGTTTATGACTATTATACATATGTATCATGAAAGATAATCCATTATATAGCAAAGTCCACATAATATCTGTGTTTTTTTTTACTGATCCAGTCAGGAATGCAATTTAGAAACAGTCTCAACTAATGACGATTACTTGTAAATATTTCTGCACAAACAAATTTATAAGGCTAAGAAAGAAACGTAGCAACACCATTTCTCCTCATTAACATGTTACCTCTTGAAATACCAGACTATTGGTTGTAGATAAAACATGAAAGTTTATCTTTTATCTATATAAAATACAATAATTCATGTAAGAAACACATTCTTACTACAGAGATCAAGTCTAATAAGTGTCGAATTGTACTTTGTCTATAGAGGTGTAAAACTTGTTATTCATTCTGTAAAATGAAAAGCCTGAAGCAGATTGTTTAACAAAAAGATAATGTGAGCCACATATGTTTTTTTTTAATTTCCTAGTAGCTACATTTTAGAAAGGAAGAGAAACATGTCAAATTAGTTCTATTTAATTTAACCTGATAAATCCAAACTACTTTCAATGTATAACCAATATAAAAATTATTAAAATATTTTATATTATTGTTTTGATATTAAGTGTTCAAAATTCAGAGTATATTTTACACTTAAAGTGCACCTCAATTCAGACCAGGCACATTTCAATTGCTCAATAGCCACATGTGGCTAGTGACTATCATATTGGACAGCACAATCCTAAAGACATAATATTCTTAACTCTGAAATAATTGGGATATAGACCACAGGTCAGTAACTGTGTAAATGTAAGATTATTAGATTGAATTGGAACCCAGAGTTTCTCATTTGAACATGGCTGTTTCCACCCAGATGAACTTTTCAAAAGCCTGCAAAATGTGATTGATCCCAACAAATAGGACTGGCCCATTTTCTTATAATAATCTTAAACAAAATGAGTTTACAAGCAATGAAAACCCAATTTACAAATCATTCTTAATGCAAATTCAGAGGTATAAAATTGGCAAGAGCAATAATTTCATAATTTTCATAATTTATATCATGTAATCTGGACAAGGGCATCAAGAGTGATGAAGGTCCTAAATTCTTACAACCTAAGGAAATTCTGAATATTCCATGGACACTTTTCTTGCCAGGCCTTTTGGCCAACCCGGGGCTAAGTGCTGAAAGCCTAGCCATGACACCCACAGTGGATATTCTCTTAACTCAGCTACTCTTAAAAAGACATTACACAATCTGCCCACACATTGCTTATTAATTTGTGGTGGGAAGAGAAATCACTATGTAGTCTAAAGAAACTAGACAAACCTTGATCAGGTGATCAAATTAACATCCTCAGTGAGGGGCAGAAGGACACGATGTACCTCCACATCTGGTACTCTTAAATGAACACAATGCCACTTTTGTGGTATTCTGGGGAGGAACACATAACCTCAGTCTAATCACAAATAAACATCAGACAAACACAAACGAAGGGATACTTTTCTTTAAAGTATCCATGTTGTATTCTTCAAAAGTGTCACAAAAGATTTTTAAAAATAGTTGAGGAACGGTCTTAGATGAAAGGAGATGGAATGCAGTGTGTAATCCTGAACTGGGCCCTGTATTGGAGAGGGGAAAATGCTAAGAAGGGCATTATTAGAACAAGTGTCAGAATTGGAGAATGAGAAGCACATTATTATATCAATGTTTCTGAATTTGATAACCATAAATGGTTACACAAGAAAATATTCTTGTTTTTAGCACACTGGAACATTAAGAAATAAAGAAGTATGATGTATACAATATATTTTTGAAAAAACAGTAAAATGTATATATGTGTTATATGTATATACATATCTACTATACATATGTAGAGAGAGAGAACATGAGCGAGAAATGCAGCAAACTTGATAAGTCTGGATAAATGGTACGTAGGAATTCTCTATATTGTGTTTGCAGCCTACCTGTAAACTTGAAATTATTTCATGTAAGAAGTTAGCAAAAGACAAGACACAATTATAGTTGGAAATAAATACCTCCTTACAGGTAGGACTGAGTTTTAGGATAAGATGACATACATTTGAATTACGCTTTCCTTCAAGGCTTTCCATTTTAGAAAATATTTACATTTCTATTATTTATAACTCTTCTCCCTATAAATAAAAATTTACAAGTTTAAAGATAAAAACAAATCTTGATACACAATTGGAAAAGCAAGGTTGTTTACTAATGGAGCACAAATGAAGTGATGAATGTGCCCAAAGCAAACATATGTTATCTGTGTGAACTAGTTACTTCACAAAAATTTAAATCTCACATAAAGACCAAATTCTTCCTATCTTGTAAAATTCTAATGAAATAATGAACAAAAGATCATTCTGAAAAGTATAAAGCATTATATAAATGTGAGGCTCATACTATTGCTCACTGCTAAGTGGTGACTGTTTACATATCCAGTAGATATATATATTCACCTGGCTGCCTGCTTCACTGGTGACCTGAGATTTTGGTCTTTTCTTGACTTCAGACTTGAACTGAAACATCTGCTCTTCTTGGATATTGAGACTGTGAGCTTTTGAAACTATGACATACCCCATTGGCTCTCCTGGTCCTCTAGCTTACCCACTGCAAATGTTGGCACTTCTCAGCCTCTATAATCACGTGAGCCAATTTCTTGTAAGAAATATACATATATCCATTCTGTTGGCTCCATTTCTCTCGGAGAATCCTGATTAATACAGAATGTAGACATTACAGACCCATTCTAATAATAATTTTTATTGGAACAAATTGCTTGTGACAGAGCAACGCCTTCACAGGGGTGACAAGTCTACCAGTGATTCATTCAAAACAAAGTTATAGTCAGAAGGGGTCTGTAATCTTTTGGATACTATGCCTGTAGAAAGAATTGAAGTAGAATATTTAAGAAATAATTGGAAAAATCAAGTCCCAAAATTTTGCTTGCAAAGAAAATATCTATTTTTGCAGGTTTTGTTTGTTTTAATTTTTTGCACAGTTTTTCTACCCTTTTCTCTATTTAGGCTGCAGAATGAGCAATGGAGGCTGATTACTGTTCACTAGTAGTCATTGTTCCTTTTAGTAACAGAAACCTCAAGATGTAGCTGGGCGTGTGGTTTCCCAGCTACAGATTCCATTTTTCAGGTAGCTTTTTGCTGCTAAGGGATGAACATGGGCCAATGGGATGTAAGCGGAAATGATGCTTATAATTCCCAGGTCATCTTCTTAAAGACACTAGTCCTAGACATGATCTTTGCCAACCCCTTCTACTAAGCAGGATGAGGCAATGACTGGAAGAACCTAAGACGCCATGGATGCTGAAAATGGTAGAAATTCCCCCACTAGTTCTAGACCATTCACCTCTAAATTGCTATGTAAGAGAAGTAAACTTTTGTCTTATTTACCCCACTGTTTTTGGAGGTCTTTGTGTATAGCAGTTTAACCTACATCCTAATGAGTATACAAATTAGCACTGAGAGTAGGAAATTTGTGCAACGAAAACATCACATATGTTTAAACATATATGTGCACATATAATGGCATATATATGTCTGTATGTGTATCTACATGTATATAGATACATGTAGCCAGCTACAGATGCTGAAGCTGGGAAGCTGCTGACCTTGTTATATTATGGACTGACATGGAAGGTAGATTACAAATGTACTGAGTCTACAGCTGTG
Organism: Gorilla gorilla gorilla; assembly: GCF_029281585.2. Lineage (NCBI taxonomy): Eukaryota > Metazoa > Chordata > Mammalia > Primates > Hominidae > Gorilla > Gorilla gorilla. The sequence continues at coordinate 65,951,174 of NC_073239.2, forward strand.
GGAACTTGGTTGGGAAAGGTCAGAATGTTGTGATGCGATAGCTGCCATTGCTGCTTTTATTATATATGAGAAATCTGAGCTCAAGCAACAACTTTCCAGTTGGCAAGAAGAAACTAGGGGAAAATCTGCTAGAAGAGGTTCTCAACCTGTAGGCTGTAATCAGTTAAATGAGAAGCAAGAAATTTGGGATTTCACAGGTTGGAAAAACCAAATGCTTTTGTACCTCCCAGAAAATACCAAGAAATAAGAATGTGACTGGGAGCTGTCCCAGCTGCAAAAATAAGATTAAATTTATCCTTTAAGATGACCTTAGAATAGCTAACTCTAAATTAAAAGACAGAAAAACAGACTTGAGTACAGAATCTGGTAAACAAATGAGGAGATTTGACAGGTTTAAGAACCATGACCAGAAGAGATTTTTGTGTGTGGCTATTTTCACATAGAATTACTGGGAACAAATAGGCCTGAAGCTTACTAAGTTTCTGAAGGAATTATGTTGCCAAATAAATTCTAAGCCAGGTGTATTAGTTTCCTGTGATGACTGTAACAAATTACCACAAACTTGGTGGCTTAAAACAACAGAAATGTATTCTTTCACAGTTCTGCAGACCCAAAGTCCAAAATCAAGGTGCCAGCAGGGCTGGTTTCTCTGGAGCCTCTCAGAGAGAATCTAGTTCATGACTTTCTCCTGGCTTCTGACAGTTACTGGCAATCCTTGGCTTTCTTTGGCTGTTGGATGCGTCACTTGCATTTCTGCCACCATCTTCACATCCATTCTTCTCCTCTGTGTGTCATTTCCTTCTATTTCTCTTAGAATGATATTTGGGATTTGATTTAGAATCCACTCAAATAATCCAGGATAATCTCCACTTGCCAAGATCCTCAATTACATCTGCAAAGACTCTTTTTCCTCAGAAGGCAACATTCACTGATTCCAAAAATTAGGACCTGATATCTTCAGGGGACAATTATTCAGTCAGTTATACGAGACCCAAATAAACTTTTCATTTCATCATTAAAGTAACCATCACATAGTTCTGCATCAGCAAGAAGCTGGCTGCCAAAGCTGAACGATGCCCAAGAGAGCACAATCTGCAACACCTTCTTCCAATGTGCCCAAGGAGGATAACAGAAGAACATCCCAGAGGCAGAGCCAATGACAAAGGGATTGAGTGAATCCAGGAACAGAGGTGGAAAGATGGGCCCACAAAGAAACTCATCCTCATATCAGGGCAGGGAAGTCTCACAATATCTACCCAGTAGGATCTGAGAAATGCTCTGGACCAATAACTGCGAGATACTTCCACACTTCCCTCTTGAATGTGGAAGTTTTAATTATCCTATGGCTGCTCCCCATTGTACATCTGGTATTGGGAGCATGTAGGAAGACACCTGGCCTTTCAGTTTATAATTTGGTGAACCTCAGACAGCTGCAACAAGACCTGCTGGAGAGGTTAGGTATCACCCCCAAGATCCTAGATTTTTGAGCTGGGTGAGGTAACTGTATTGGATTTATCACTATCTCTCTTGCAGAGGGGTGTATGTTCTATGCAGAGGAGAAAGATCAATAGGGATATTTAAATGACAAGAGAGGGAGATCATGGTGAAGTCTTCTGTCACTCCTTCTTCCTCAGAATAATAGAGCCCCTAGAACTTCAACGGGCCATGGCCATCCACCTACAAATTACGTTTTCTAATCTCCCTTGCAGTGAAGTGTAGTGGTGTGAGTAAATGTAAAACAATAGAATATAAGTGAAAGTAATAGACATAACTTCCAGTCCTTAATTCTTTCTGTCTGTACTTCCTTTTACCTTCTTTCTACTGGCAAGGAAATGGCGACAATAGTGCCACCACTAAATCTTATGTTGGGATAGCAAAGCCACCCCACCAGCCCTTCAGCCCTGGATCACTTATTTCTAGACTATTATGAGAGACAGAAATAAACTACTTATTTCTAATCTTTTTGCTAAGTGGCTTAGCCTAACATTAACAAATTTAAGTTTCATCTGGCTTTCAAGAGCCCTAGTGCAAAACTATATTTGACATTCCAAGAAAAGTAATAGGAAAGATGCACATACTGGAAGATCATGACCATTCTGAATACAAACATATACTCATTGCTACTTTAAGAACTAGAAGTCATAATCTTCCCTAAAAACATACCTGATTAATTTTTCATTCACACACACACAAGAAAACAGAATTTGCCTTATTAAGCTGAAGACTTGCATTTGAAGCAAAATATATGGACATCATGTTGAATATCTACCTGGCAAAAGCACATCACTGCTTAAAAAGGAACTTTACTGCTACATGAGAAAAAAAACAGTCAGACTGTAAGAATTTCACTGGGTAAAAATGTTCCTCAGTAATGCAGCTATGCTTCACTTTCCCAAAGATAATGGTAAGACACTTGGAATTATTATCCTGGATGTGGCAGATCATTATGATACAGTTTTACTCTAATCCTGTTCAACGCTGCTCACTAAAATAACGATAAATATGCCAAATAGTAGTACATTTGCAGAATAAAAGTTACTTCTCTCCAGCTTAAAGAGAGGTAGAGTTATACTCAGCCTCCTGCAGACACCATATTCTGAGTTTGTAAAGATCAAAGATTATGTTAAAAGTGTCTCTATACCCTAATAGTGCTTTCTCCAGAGAAGATGCAAGAAAAAAAATCAACAATCTACTTTTTAATTTTCTCTGTTATGATGGTACACAAATCTCCACTTTAAAATCAGAGTAAATACACTATGCTTTTCTTTGACCTTCCTGCATAAAAGAAATAAATCCAGGAATAATAAAAGGCATCTGAGGCTATATAAGTGTGTGGGCGTGTGTGTGTGTCTGTGTGTATGTGGTGTGTCTTGTCAAAAGAAAAAAGAAGCCGATGAAGTTTGAGGGTTTTAGACTGAAGCAACCCAAGGATATATGGGAACGTTCCTGAGGGAAGATGACAAGGTGATTTTTTTACAGAAATGTCAAGTACAGATTAAATTCAGAGTCACTCCGCTCTTACTATAATAGTTGTCATAAACAAGGAGGTATGAGTTATCAGTTGTTCACATAAGCAGCTTTAGAGAATCATGGAAACAAAGATTAAATGGATATAATTTATAATCTGGGCTCTCTACAATCCTAGGGCTTTGAGTACTGAACTTCTGCTGAGCCTCCAGGCGGGCCTCATTGCTGACCTTCACCACAACACTGGTTAACACTGTGCTGTCTTTGATATTGACCTATTATTCCTCAGAGTAATACACAATAATGCAAATGCAATTTTTTGGATTTTCAATTCCCCTTACAAGACTTTCACTGTAAAAATCAGAAAAGGAGAAACAGCATGCAGTTTGCTCTGTAAGCACGTGGCAGACAGACGTATCACAGTTGGCCATTGCATTTAACTTTTTAGTATGCAGTAGCCAATTTCTCTGTTGCGTGTGTGTATTACAAGTGAATATATACGAAAATATAAAAATGGACTATATCAGTTTCTCTTTCCTGACATAATAAGCCAATATATAAAAATAATGCAATGGAAATGTTAACACCCTGTTATTCTACTTTAAAAAATCACCTTTTCCTTCTCTAAATTATGAAATCAAATTATAAATGGTGAGTTTTTATATTATAGCATCTCTTCCCAAATGTGATACATGGCTTTTTACTTCCTAAGGGTGAATTTTTTCTACTTTATAAAATGTTTACTTATGTATATGATAGTGCCTAAGTAGGAGAAATTACATTAATCCAAACATAAATTCCTATTATGTGAAACAAATTCCTATTAAAGAGCATAATAACTACAACTACCAGTTCTAGAGTCAGGTTTTCTGAAATTAAATCTCAGCTTCCCCATCTACTAGCTATGTAACTTAAGGCAATTTAGTTAACCTCCCTGAGTTTCTTTTTCCTTGTCTCAACAAAAGACATATCAATAAAGTCTACATGTGCTTTGAGGATCAAATGAAATGAGGCATCCTAACTAGCAAAATGCTCAGGAGTTAGTAAATTCTCAGTACGTGTTACCTATTATTATCATCAAGATGTTTACCTTGTTATTGCTACATGTAGGGAAAAAATTTATTGTTATAGTCAGGCAGAAAGAGTTATGTAAACATCCTGCAAAGTGACAAAAAATGAATTCCTCCTTCTTTATCACTGCTAAACAGGACCAAAAAGAACTAATCATTATATGTGCGTATAATTGCTATGTGACATAAAAAATATTTTAAAACATCCAAGTTGTCCTCAAGGTACTCCAGTTGGAAAATGAACATATACGGTAAATGTTCACCTTTACTTTTGGGCCATTTTAAGCATACATCTGTATTCGTGTTCTGTGGGGGAACAAAGAGAACCTCCTTTCTGTGGGCACTCACTCCCAAAGCTTGTTCTCTCTCAGAGTCTTTGTATTTGGAATATTCCTTCCCCACCATAGCTTTTGTTTCCTTGGTATTCTACTTTCAAATCACACTCTAAAATACTATTTCCAGAATAATGGCATTTGGCTTTCATCACCATGCAAACTTTATTTCTCTGTACTGTGACCCCTCCTTTTTTCCTGTGACCTTTTCAGGGCATAATCATCCCCTCGCTCACCCAAGCTGAAAAATTTGGAGTCGTCCTCAACTTACTTGTCTCTCATCTCAGCACATGTACTTATCAAATTCAATCCAGTCCACTACCAAAATATTTATTAATAGGATCCCTATTTACTCCATACCCACTGCCCAGGAAAAAACTACTACTAAATTATTTTATAAATGTTCTTCCTTCACTTAAAATATTGCAATATTTTCTAATTTCCTTACTGCTCTACATATATCCCATTTCTTGTGTATTTTTCTATTGTTTCAGTATGTTTGGTATTAATTGTATACAACCATAGGCTCAATTTTGATTGAATTTAGATACTCATAACTTGTATTTCTCTCACATCACTAAAATGCTTCAAGAATGTGATGAAAGTTATGTATTTAACAACACAGTAGCCTCTGATGATTAAACCCACATATATACAAGAGCCAGTACGGGTCAACTCTCAACTGTGTATTAGTCAGAAATCAGCCTGCCCTCAAAGCACATTATAATATGCCCATTCTTAATAATTTGATACTGATATCAAATATAAAACTGCTTAATAGTCAACTTCCCATTGGGATTTTAATTTTTAAAAGAGACAAGATCCTCAATATATCTAATGGTTTAAAAACCATGGATTTGGCAGCCAAAAATATTCCCATTCATATGTGTTTATATCAACTGAATCTGTTAACACAACATGAGTATAAAATCGTTTAAAAAAACGACCTAAAGGACAACCTCACGTTAAAAGACAATGAGAGCTAAATGAAATCAGACACTTTGTTCCACGTGAAGATGGTGTATTTATCTTTGGTAAAACTTTTGCTTTAAAGAAATGTTTAATTTTTCAAACAGATGCAGACATTCAGGAAGGTTGATATTTTGCAAATGATGTGAAGAGTTGTGGTAATGGTTTACCGCAAGTTGATAAGAATTTTAGAGCAGTTCTCCTGAACATAGTCCATCTTCCCTCACATTAGTATCATTTATAGCATCCAAAATGCATTTGAATTCAGCAGACTTCCTGGAACCCCAGAAGGGAGTCATTACATATCTTTCCCAAAGTTAATGTCTTTTTATTTGCATAAAAATACGATTCCATCACAGCTTCCAATCAGAGGTGATCAGAGAGCATTGTGGATGTCTCATCTAAAGATTTTCATATCTGAATAGATCATGAGAATGGAGCTTCACATTCATTGTTGACCTTTTGCCTTTTATCATTGAATTACACACACTACGAAAGAATATACAAGCTTAGAAAAAACATCTTTTACAAAGACACCAGAGCTTATCCGGAGGACAGATCCTATGATGTGTTTTGTAACAAAATACCATCAGCCTTTTTTTCAAAGTCAGGAGGAATGTCTACACAGACTCCAATGATGGAAAGTGTTTCAAAATATGACCTCTTAAATTTCAGCTCTACATAGGTACTAGAATTCCCGTTTTAGGTAACTGTAGAAAGCTGGCAACCACAATACTTTGATCTTTTCCTTGTTGCCTACCTGTAGGAAGATACAAAATAGTTAAACTGATGAGTGCTTAGATGAACCATCTGGGCTCAGACTCCCAGAGCAGGACTAACTTCGATTTCCTGAACTTCAGTCATAGGCAGAACGTTAACAGAGAGTGAAAGGCATTATATTTATTCACTCATTTGGGAATGCTTTACTGAGAGGGTGACCATAGGTCCTGGGTTGCTTGAGACAATCACTTTTTATACGTATTGTCCTGGTATCATTATTAAGAGTGTTCCCTCAAAGAGACTTCTTTGGGCAACAAATTATGTGGTAACCTTTTTAACATAGGCTTCATATATGCCAGGTAAGTTCTGAGTTTCAGGTAATGCTCAAAAGTCTTTTGCTCGAGGAATAAAACCCTTTTTGTTGCCTAAAATCACGGAAGCAACAGTCAGTCACACAGGAGTACTATCTGAGGCATTTTGTAAGGCAATACCTGGTGTGCCCAGGCCTTGTCAGTAAGGGAAGCCTATGAATACTAGTACAGAAAAACAGCCAGGCCAATATGGATTAAGGAGACAAAATAGATTGCAGGCTGACTAGGACAGCTCAGGATTGAGATTATGTAGAAAATAACTTATCTGGTTATTCAGAGATAAGGGTTTTATCTTGTTAAAACCCTAGAGATGATGGGTTAATATTTTTAAAAAGAATCACACTGTAATTATGCCTACATGTTATTAGTATTTCATTTAGCATATATACGTGCTTCAGTGAGATATTAGCTAATGTGTCCTGTACCTGGTTTATCTACAGTGTTTAATAGTTCAGCCCAAAGATCCTCTCTGCTGCTTGTTTTCCCACTAAAATATTAAGCTCTGAAATCCTTAAATGCAGGTCCGTGTTTAAGCTCACATCAGCAAAACAATCTTAGATGCCAAGCAACATGCAGTCTTCTTAGGGCAAAAATGATAATGAAACCTATGAGCATGTTAGGTCCAGAATCATGGTTACCAGGGATATTCTTCTAGGGAATCTAGGAGGATAGTTTTACCCCTAGATGTTTGAAATTAGGATCTGCTGCATAATGTATTAGAAAATGCATGGAATTTACAATCAGAAAATTTGAACTTGGGTCCTATGTACTAACTAAATGAGCTCAATTCAATTTCTTACCTCTCTGAACATTATATTCTCAGAAAGAAAATGCAGATGAGAATTATGCTGATTTCACAGGGTTATTTTTAGGATCACATGAGTTAAAGTACAATCATGGAATAGAAGATGCTAGCAACAAAGGTAGGACGGTTAGTACACCCTTATTCTCTTCATCCCATGTCTAAAACTCCTTTCAAATTGGTCAGACTTCAACTGTATCAAAGATATTTCTTTCTTCCCTTGCTCATTTATTTTCTTTATCATTGCTGGCATATGGGCAAAAAGAAAAGTGGTCATGTCAGCACACACAAATTTTTTTTTGCCACATTCAATTCTTTATTTTTTGTTGAATCCAGTTAACTCTGCTCTCGGGTTTATTAATAATATAATTAATGGCACTTGTCTAAACACTTTGCTTCTCAGCTATTTGTTTTACTGCCATGAGGAAAAAACCATACTTGATTTTTATCTCATTTCTAAGAGCAAAGATTTTTCAAATAATCAAATGAAGCCAGTATGGTTCTGTAGTCTAAGGACGTCTCATGTCTTTCCTGAGGAGTGCATAATTAGCGGCTGCTCGCAAAGTAACTGGGAGTAAGTGCATTGATTCAGATGCTTCATGACTATCTGCCCCATATTTTATTTCAAATGACATCTCCACCTGCCAATAAATAATCCAATGGTCGTTTTATGTTCCATTCTAGAAACCAATTTTTTTCTTTTTTTTCAACATATGGAAGAAGTACTCATGGTTGAGAATATGAATTATTAAATAAAAATTAGAAATTAAGATAGGAATTGAGAAAATTAAAAAGTCATTTCAATATCTAAGAAAGAGAAAATAATTTCAAACCACTAATCTTTAGAAGGCAAAACCAAAGCTTCATTTTACAAACTTCCCTTCTACCCTGTTACTTAACTAACTGTCTAAATACTCAATATCTGAATTTCTACAGTGGTTGAAAAGCTGTGCTCAACTACTGTGACGCAAATCTTCAGAATTAGTTCTTGATTATTTTCCTGAAAGGCTCAAGCTTAATACTAATTCTCTGGTTCATCCTTAGCATTTCTATAGGAAATCGATAGATATCAATATTAACATTTCATAAATTTTATAAAATCTTTAAGATAGTGACACAATTACACTACTACTAGTGAATAGATCCCAACCAGCCCAAGGGAAATTCCCTATGTTGCTTTAGGCCACAGTCATCATTAATAGAGTTATAATGTATCTTAAATTTAAACTTTATAGTTAGCAATTAAAGTTACTCAAAAGTGTCCAGAAGTGATGTTAAGCTACCAGGGCATGACTGACTACAGAAGATTTAGAGATAAATTTAAAACTGGAAAGTTGACAAAGACACATGTTAAATTTTTTTATATTTTTTATACTTATGTAGGCATTCATTTTTTTCAACAAACATTTTCTAAATGCCTACTTTGTGCCAAGCATCATTTTAGATCATTAGGATGTATCCATTAACAAAATTCCTGCCCGGAAGGAGCTCAAATTTTACTAGGTGGGGACAGACAATACACAATATATATAATAAAATAAATAAAATGTATACTATCTTACAAGTTTATGAATGCAATGAAAATAAAAATGAAGATCAAGATTGTTGGATAGTATGGGGAAGAATATTTTTATCTTTCATCAATTGTATTGTACACCAAGAAACAGCTAATACTTAAAAATCATTATTACAAGTACCATTTGTTTCTTGCAAATATTCATTGGCTTTTATAGTACAAAATTGTCCATTTTCCCTACATCTCTTAAGTGTATTTGTAATTGGAATAAAATATACATCTACAAAAGAAAAAAAGAGAAACATATGTCATCTTAAATCTGTTGGTATCTATTTCATTCCAAAGGTGATGTCACGTCATTCAAATTAATAAAATTATGTTCTGACACTGTATACTAAAAACAATATCTGTAATCTCAGGGAAAAGCAGCTGCTGCTTTAAAACAGCTGTTGACCTAGTGTGGAACCAATTTATTTCCATTGATGTCATAACTATGAGAGGTTCAATAACATTCCAACGTAGCTATACAACCATGTTTATTTTGTAGGTGACTGTTGCTTTAATTGCAGAAGTACGTTTTCTTTTACATGTCTCTAGTGACTCCATCGTTACAGAAAAAATGGTGGTCAGCAACATCCAGAGGATGTTAGCCACTAATGCAATAATTGAAGCTCTATGCATATTCTCCATCTCTCTGCAAAACTGCATTTGTTTCTCACTTAGAATTCAAGAAACATTAATGGAATGCCTACTAAATTTCAGGATTTTTGCAAGAATATAATGTTGAACAAATTAGGTTCCTTATCCTCAAGCAACTCTCTCTTAGAAAGGTTTGCAAAATGCGTAAATAGCTGTAAATCCAAAAGATATCTGTAATTGAATACACACACTAGATATTTTGAACTGTATTCTGATTTGGCCATTGTTATGTAGCATCCTAGATCTCAGAAATGTCACTCTAAGCTTCTTGGGCCTATTATTTTTATTTGCTTAATTTTTCTATTTCATATCACACTTGCAATTTTGAAATTTGCAATAGTGAATCAAGATATAGAAAGAGTATACTTATGAGTATACTTACGAGTAGAGCAGGCAGGCAAGCAAGACACACCTTTGTAAAGACCACCCTGTATAATAATGAACAGTAAGGAAAAGAAGGGATTAGAAAAAGGAATGTATTTATTTGTAGCTTAGCAAGAACAAGGTCACCTATCAAAATAGAGGCTTCTAATGTTTTGTGCCACAGACCTCTCCTCAGAATAATGTTTTTAAATGCACGAAGTAAAATAAATAGCATTACAAAGAAAACTAATTAAGTACAAGTATCAAATTTTTATTGCCATATAGTAATATATATGCTTCTTTTATAGCACATTAAATGATAAGAGGTAATAGTATATCTAATAACACCTATAATTTTAAAGTAGTGAGTGTAAACGACATTTTGAAGTATCTGCAACAACTGTGATGTGATATAAAAACATCTGTGATTTCTATTGATGATAAAGTCACAGGTGCTCCTACAGAGTGGTTTGTTACCTTCATTCATAATTGAAAGATGAGCCAAAGTTCATATGCACAACATGTTACATTTTACTGATTATAAAATGTACTGTTCACATGCCTGCCCTCAGTCACTGGCCCATGGTACAGACCTAATTCTTACCAATGCTCGTGTCATTCAGCAATCTAACTTCCCAGTGCCTCACAAAAGCAACATCTTATTAACCTCCCACATTTTACACAGAAGCATAAACCTCATTATGCCCTTCAGACTTCTCTGTCACCAATATTACTGGACTCCTGATAATGTGCACTTGAACTTCTATTTACCCAAAATGCACCACCATTAACTGTCATTTTTGAAACCACAAAAATTATATAATACTAATCATTACTTTAGCTTTTCAGAAATACACTAAAAAATGCTGGTTACAGCACCAAGACAATTCTATTAAGACATACAATCAAGCTTAGATGGTTTGCAAAGTCAAGACATGAAGGAGGAATCAACTAGTTAACAACTGACAACAAAAAAATACTTAAGCAATGGGAACTCCCTGAATTCTGTTACTCCGGGAAAAGACTGTCAAAGCTGGTGCTAAAAGATGAAAACTGTGTCAACAAAGGTAGAACATCTATTGGAATGCAGACAGACAGTCTGGTTTCATCAGAGCTCAAGTGTAAAAAAGCAAGACATACTGTTTGATTCATGTGTTGGTGTGGAATCATGTGGCATTCAATTTCTAGAGCAGTTTCGTCTATGACACCTACAAGAAATATTTATTATATGACAAAGTAGGGTCATTCACTCATTGAAAAGAGAAGAACCAGACATATAATTTACACATGAAACATCCTAGATCCACTCAGAGTGTTAGCAACATGCGGATCACATGAACACAGCAGCTTCAATGTCAGTAGCCTCTCTGCTGTGCAGAAAATAGTGCCTTTGAAGGCAAAAATGAAAGGAGTGCATTTTAAGCAACTACAAAGGAATACTGATTTTCACCAGACTAGAAAAAGAGATGGGAGATATAGGAGATAAGATTAGAAAAGGAGAGGAAGAGTCAGACTCACAGCACTTAGGGAAAGTGCCCTCAAGAAAAGGACAAACATGGCCACACTATGTGCCCAAGGACGTGGGATCCTTGGCCATTGGGTTCCAGGCAACTCAATGCTCCTTGTACCCTGTGCGCCGCTCACAAACAAAAAGCTACAAAATTTCAAAACCCCATTATGACCTTGGAATATGGGAACATCATCTTCCCCCATTTTCTACTAACAGTAAGATTCTCAGATTCTGGTGCTGCCAGGCGGAACTGAGACTAAATTTTTCTATAATAAAAATAAAATCATAAATCATTCCTTGTTCTTGTTTTTTTCTAACAAGAAAAAAAGTGTTAGAAATTTGTGCCATATTTATTTCTGCTTTCTTAAACTGAACAGTGAAAATAAAATGAAAATAAAATGTTGGAAGTCACACAATATGTGAGTGAAAAAAAAAACCAAACATTAAAAAGATAACAAAGAATACACATAGTAAAGAGACTTTGGATAAACCTCAAATAACAGCCTCAAACTCATTACCTGATGATTTTTGATACATGGTATAGACAGAATTCTTCTGTCCATAACTTATACTATTAGTCCATTTTTCATTTTCCTATACTTTTTCTGTGGCTGTTCATATTCATCCCCTAGTGTCTCAGAGCTGAAATAATTCTCTTCTGAGCAAAACTTCCCCTCAGATATATGTGCAGTTATTGTGTATCTCAAGATTTCTGAGTTGAAATTAATTTTTAATGTCTGTGCAATTATGTGAATCATTAAGATTGTGAAGATATTACCAACAAAGTAAAACAAAACGAATGATGAAGTTATGAGCTCATTAACCTCGACAGGGACCAATGAACTCTGTCTTATTACCTAAGACCGAATCTCACAGAGCCCACATTCATGCTGGTTACTTAATAAACCGTGAACAGAGACAGACACAAGGCATAAGCTACCAATACATTCCTTTTTCTAATCTCTTCTTTTCCTTACTCTTCATTATTGTAAAGGGTAGTCTTTACAAAGGTGTGTCTTGCCTGCCTGCTTGCTCTACATATGAGTATACTCTTTCTATATCTTGATTCACTATTGCAAATTTCAAATTTTCAAGTGTGATATGAAATAGAAAAATTAAGCAAATAAAAATAATAGGCCCAAGAAGCTTAGAGTCTCCAGTTACTGCAGTCTTTAGAATCTGCACCAGCATCCTGATCCAGGTGGCACTGGGGTAATTGACAACTTCCAGGAAAGGGAGCACCCAAGAATGTCACAGAGAGAGAAATTGGCACAACCCCAAAATACTTTGTTTGGTGTGTTTTAAACTCCAAATAGTAAAACAAAAAAATGTCTGAAACATAAATATGTGATATTGCAAATTAGAAAAAAATAGGGAGAATTTTATTTTTATTGTAGAAGGAAAAATAGACATAACAGTTTCAATTCAGAATATAAAAATCACTACAGAGAATGGGTTAGAAATAAAAATTAGTGGCTTTTGGAGGAATGGGACTTATGGGAGATTATATACATATTTTTAAATGATTACGCCTCTCCTCAGGAGAGAATTATCCACCTCCACCCTATTGATATCAGCCTTTATGTGTCACACTTGGCCATTAAAATAAAAACAACGAGATATACCACTTCCAAAGATAAGCTTTAAGTGTCATGTTCTCTTGTGCCCTGTCGTGAGATTGGTATGACCCAGGTAGGGGCTACTTCTTCAGTCTGGATCCTGCAATGAAGCTGTCTCAGCACAGAGTCACAGTTCATTAAGGATAAATAAGCAGTATAAGCAAGAAGTAAATTTTTGTTTTTGTAATCCACCAAGATTTGTAGAGTTTTCCTATTGCAACGTAACTTAGCCTATAATACAGGATTGGTGAGATTCCAAAGGCAAAAAGCAGGACCAGTGAACATCTTCTAGTACATACAAATGTACTCCAGCTACATACCATACTGTTACTTTTATCCTAGAATCCCAAGATAGACATGCTGCCTTCATCTTTGAGCCAAGAAGATAGTACCGGACCAGTACTGCAGGATACAGCCCAAAGTCAATGGTTTCTGCATTGTTCAACCTTTCTGGAGCACATAACTCGAAGTCTTGTATCTCATTAGCTTTGATAGCTCTACAGAATAGACCATCTAGCACTTTATTTCTCCTGATGCCAGGGATCCTGTAGGGTTTGTAAACAAGACTTTGCCCCTTTTGTGTTAATAAGGAGTAGGAGGAGGTTAGACGAAGAAACTGTGGGGAGAAGAGAAGGTAGCATGTAAGAATCCCAGTCCATATACCCAGGCACACAAGATGTATAACTTTGTTTTCTGAAATAATTTGATTCTGTATTTGACTTGTATTTCTTGAGGTCTTTTATTATTAGGTCAAGCTACAGTTTCAAGAGCTGATCTAGGGGGCTTCCTAAAAAAAACAGTAGAGAAGAAGGTTCTACATCATCAGTCCACACAGATTGTCACTGAGATATTTACTGTCCCAGTTCTTAAAGTTCCCTTGACATTTGTGACTGGCAGGTGTTTCCGTGACACACCTGAGAAAGCCCTTCACGAGGCTGACTACAAACTACTTTGCCTAGCAATCTAGCAGCAGTTCCAGAACAAGGATCTTGCTCTCCCTGTAACTGCACACTGTGAATCAGACCTCTCTGTTTGCATCACATTCATCTTTCCTCAACTGGGCATCTCTAAAAGGAGGGGGAATTCTACTACCTTTGTTTAGGAACAAAAGAGTTTTGTTATTTTGTTTTGTTTTGTTTTGGATGTTTTTTTTTAATAGCTGGCAACTTCTACCTTCCTTAGGCTTAAATTTTCAAAGCAAATGCCAGAAAAAACCATAGACTATTTCTGCTTTGTATGCAACCACCACTCTACTCTGAGGTGGTACAAAGAAGCCAGACAATCTGACTGAATGGGAAGAAAAGCAAAGAGGCAAAGACAGGCAGGTAAATTTAAGTTAGCCTTCTGCACCCACTCAATATTACAAAAGCATTGTGGTAAGGCAAAATTTCCATGAGAGGCCCCTAAGATTCCATACTCTAATCACCAGACCTGTGAATGTGACATCAATTCAAGGTTATATTATGTGGCACAGTTTACCTTACAAAAGAGAGATCATTCAAGTGGGCCTGATCTAATCACAGGAGACTTTAGAGGAAAAGACACTTCTCTGGCTGGTAGCAGACAGGAAGCTAGAAGAGGAAGTCTCAGATATGCATGAGTAGGGCTTGATGCACACTTGCTGCTTGGAAATTGGAGGGTCCACAAGGAGCTGAGGGCACATCCCTGACAGACAGACAGCAAGGACACAGGGACTCAGACCCACAAACACAAGCAACTAGATGTGCCAACACTTGAATGGGCTTGAAAGCAGATTTTTCCTTAGAGCTTCCAGACAAGAGCCGACACCTTGTTTTTGACCTTGTAAGCCAAGAGCCCAGGCGAGCCCACCTGGGCTTCTGACCTAGAGAGCTGTGAACTAGTAAGTTTGTGTTATTTCAACCACCTTTCTGTTCATTTGTTACACAGCAACAGAAAACAATACAGTCCTATTTCCCATACCCAATTTCACTCCTGCAGTAAGTTCACAAACTTCTTACGCACTATTAATAATTCTTCAAGGACCATTTTTCCTTAAATTGTTTAGTTTACCAAGAGTGACTGCCTCCCTTATCCTTCTTAGAACATTAAAATGGTGTTCATTAAATGTATATAATGATTGTACTTTTTTCTTTTTTAAGCTTTCCATGTGTGCTCACACTCATTTTAGATCCTTGCTTGGGATGGATCTAAATAGCACAAAAATGGCAATTCAATATCTTTAACCTAATAACTTATTTTGTCAAGGACAATCAGATTTTCTTCAATGTTGGGAAATATTCTAACACTATGCTTTGAGCTCCGAAGATGTGATTTCCTTTAATAATTAATAGAATTGAGATTATAAGAATAAAAAATGAATTTTTACCAATGACTGCCTCTGCACAGTGACTGCCTCTCAATTTTCCTTGGTTTTGAAAATTCAAGTTAGAAAATTAGTTATTTTCTTACTAGTTTAATTCTGTAAGTCCAAAATATCAAAAATTATGTGATATGCTTCAACTTTCAATTTAATTAAGGCCATTTTACATCATTTGGTTTTATATGTTCATTTTCTTTGTTTTTATTAAATGACTCTGAAAGTGCAAGAATTTTTTGTTATTTCAAAACACATGAAAAAGTAAAAGTTTACTCTTGCTGTTTCTGGTTTTTAGCCAACAGAAAAAGTAGAAAGGTCAAAATAGCTGTTTCCATCTTAAGTCACCATTATACACTTATAAGAACCCCTTCAGACAAGATTTCAGCTTTCACCTCCTAAAAAAGGCTGGCATTTGGAAGGAAGCACCTCATTCAAGGAAGTTTGAAAAGCTCCAAAACTTGTATTCTATAGCTCGGGAACATATCAAAGCCCTAATGTGCTGTGAAAATGCTTTTTGATTCTTAAAATGTTGCTTCTCTGTAATTCTGAGTCCCTCCTGTCAGTTTGTCAGCAATAAAAACATCATTAGGTTGTGGTCCCTGAAGTTTTGATTGTTAAAAAAATGGTCTTCAACACTCAAAGTTCAGGCAGTGTTTCATTACACAATTTCACATCTGGGCACTAGCTTACATTATCTAAAGGGAGCTGTAATTCTCCTTAGGAGATGACTAGAAATGAATTGGTTAATATACAATAAAACATAGTGGAGTAAGAGTTTGACTATGTGATTTATGGTGAACAAGGCCAGCCCCATTCTCTTGTCAGACTATCAAAGTAAGTTTTAAAAATCACTGCCTATGCCCCCTTTTCTATAAAGAGTTTGTGACCAAAATTTGCATGCCAATACTCTTTCAGGGATTTCAATACTTGGGAAATGTGAACAAAAAGAAGAGGGTCTGAGGCAAAAAAGGAGGGGGAGCAAATAAAGAGGAGAATGTTATTAAGCCAGTCTCAGCTTTCCACCAAATGTAGTTGAGTGTTCAATCTCATAAGATGTCTCATGAACGAAGATGTCTTCAGGAAGTATGATGTACTTCTTAGAAGTGTTAGAAGTGTTTCTTCTAACAGTGCACTGGGACATCTGCAGCCTTGTGTGTTCCACAGTGCACCAAATACCTCCCAACTTCCAGGTTACACCGGAAAGACCAATATGGCAGTCTCTAGAATGCCCGATCCCAAGACAGCAATGGCAGCATGGGTAGTGCTTATGGAAGACATGCAAGCAGGGCAAGTAGGGGGCAGATACAAACTCAGATACTCCCACCTTCCCACCAGCTGCTACTTGGACTCAGCCTATTAAGCCTATTAAGCCATTGCACATGGGCACTCAGAAGAGCCCAGGGCATCCTGTGCCTCAGTAGCAACTGTGAAGACCCAGAGAAAGAGCTAAGAAGCTCTGAGCATTATGCTTGAGAAAAGATGTCAAGTCATGCCCATGAGCAACATGAGGACTTCAGAACAGCTGCCTCCAATGAAAGGTAATAATGGAATCCCATTAGACTCCCTTTAATAAAGATTGACACCACCTCCATTAAGGTCCATGAAAATGCAGTTGGCTCCAGGAGGTATCTCTTGAGACTCATCTATGACATCAAGCAGAAAATCATGGCCAAGCAAACCCAGGGATTCACTTAAACTGATCCAACACAGTTTACCCCTTGTGCCATTCAGATTCCCTTACATCCTTTTCTGAGAAAAAAAAAAAAATCTTATTTCTCTTTTAGCGAGCAGCCATTTCTAAGGGATGGCTAATTGTAGTCACCAAAAAAAGACTTAAGGATGGTTAGGAAACTAAGCCCTCATCCCCTCTATATAGTGGGGATGGTCCCAACGTTGTCATTGAAATTCATTAGTTTCCTCCTCCACTGGCCATTCTATAATTCCCTCACCTTTAGCCAGCATTTTAGCTTGTATGGGTTGTATGTCTAGTGAGGAGATGCAGACCTTTAACACCAGTTAGTCTGAGTCCTTCCTCAGTTGCCTTGTCCTTGTCAGACCATGATTGCTATAATCATCCACTTACAGTTATTACCAGGCATGGCAGCACCAAATACACAAAAATACACAGCCATAATCACAAACATTTTCCTTCTTGCCTCTATTATGTATCAGGAGGAACATATAAGCAGAAAAGCGGTGGAAATTCACTGAAAAGACAAATTAATCATTTGCCTAATGACCACCATCATCACCAACAACAACAATAGCAGCAGCAGCAGCAACAAGATTGCCTTTCTAACATTAAGAAAGCCTAAGATATCCAATCCAGACGCTCAATGGACTTCAAAAATCAAACACATATAACTGATTAACCATGAGCAATTTTGTTGTAAAAAAAATCTGTAGGCCGAGGCCAGGTGCAGTGGCTCACGCCTGTAATCCCAGCACTTTGGGAGGCCGAGGTGGGTGGATCACGAGGTCAGGAGTTTGAGACCAGCCTGACCAACATGGTGAAACTCCATCTCTACTAAAAATACAAAAAAAAAATTAGCTGGGTGTGGTGGCAGGTGCCTGTAGTCCCAGCTACTCAGGAGGCTGAGGCAGGAGAATCACTTGAACCCAGGAGGCGAAGGTTGCAGTGAGCCAAGATCATGCCACTGCACTCCAGCCTGGTGACAGAGCAAGACTCTGTCTCAAAAAAAATTTTTTTTAAATAAAAAATAAATTTAAAAAAAGTATAGCCTATTTATAGAAGGAAAGCTATTACCCAGGATATCAAGAGCCAAGACCTACTCACTGTTACCAAAAAACAAAAAACCAAAAATCTCTGCAGTGAATTCAAGTCATACCTGCTATTACAACAAATTCTATAGTAAGGTAAGGATTGAGCTTAGCACATCTGAACACAGGAAATAATGACCAGTTCTATAGAAATCCAGATTCTTTGCAAGTAAGCCATTATGTACAGTGAGAATGCATTTTGCTTATTTTTATTATTTGCACTTCATCAAATAGTGGAACATAATTATATTTTTGCTAATAAACCTACAGAATGCCCAGGAGCTCCCTTGGAAATAGCTAAAATGGATGTTGATATAATGATGGGCATAGATTGTATAAAAGTAAAAAATGCACATAGGGTAAGGGAAAAATAAAAGTGTGTTTCAGCAAATGAAGAAAAATTGTTTAGGAACCATTGTATTAGTATCCAGGGCACTTATTTAGAACTCTAATCTGAAACCCAACATGTCTGCTTTTCTTCCTTGACTAAGAAGTGAATGCTTCCATCTTTGAAGTTGTTCCAACAAACTTCCATCCAACAATTCAATGTTTAAGGTGGCGCAGATTTCTGGTCCACATGGGGTTTTGTTTTTGTTGTGTTTTTAATTTTTTTTTTACTATTTCATCTATGTCAAATTTACACAAAACATCTAGAAAATCCAAAATCATTTAAGAAAAATGATCCAAAGGTAACCATTGCCAAACACAACATGATGCAGCCTTTCCCCAATGCACAAATTTTATTTGTGATGAGAGCGCATGACAGACCATTAGAGAAGGAAAAAAAAAATAACTGGAATGGCTAAAACAATTATACAGTGTAATGGTTTCATCATCATCATTTCACTAACTCACATCTGTGACTATTTTGAATCTGCTACTAATTAAATAGGGGAATCATAGGAAATAAAACATCTGGACCAAAATCATGGCTGAGGTACTCATCACAAACATTATCTACCCCTCACGTTTTCTTTTCACTTGATGAGGCTTCATGAGGAATAATTTTCCTCCTTAAAAAATTCTGAAACAAGGAGATTATTCCCATAAATATCTATGTTATCCATTTCCTTCTATAATAAGGTATAATAATATGAAGAAATTTTTCAAATTAGTTCTGTTAAAACATTTTTTCCTCTGATAATTTAGAAAATGAATCTAATTTCACAACTACCTCTAGGGACAACATTGAGCTTTTTTCATATTTGTAATTTCTTTAGCTCTAACCACTATAATTTTTAAGGTGGTTCTTCACAGGCCATTTCTTTGGTAGCCCGATGATACAAATATCTTAGAGTAGCCTCCTTAACACTTCTGAAACCATCTTTAGCTAGCACCAACAATTTAAAATGTCCCTAAGGTCTATATCAATGTTCAAGAATAGCACACAAAAGAAATATTGAACTGTGTTCAATGTAAAACAAAAACTAAAGCCAAAGTTTCTTATTTTGTACCCTAAAATGATTCAGAAATGGAGGAGAGCTTGAAACATGTCATTGTGAGGAAAGGGACCCTACAGAATTCCTATCCCCCAGGTCAATCAGTCAATATAATTACAAAGTATCATCATACTCAAAAAACGGTCTAGTTCTTACCCTTTCTCGCACATTCATACAAAGAGGTAATTGTAACCTCTGCTGCCAGTTATCTTCAATAAGACTTTTCAAGGTATGGATTTCATCTGCATTGTTTTAGCTAAATGTTAGATTTTATATATTCACTGAAAATACATGGGATGCCTAAGTCCCGGCATTGTATTGGTTATACCATTCAACACAAGCAGACTAGTCATTAGCTACGTCGCATACAAAAGAACAAAATGCATCCGGAATTTTTTGTTGTGTCTTCCTCCTTGAAAGGAAAAGAGTTGAAGGGCAACTAAAATACAGTCTCTAACCTTACGGAGTTACATTCTAGTTGAGGATGTACAAGAGGACTGACTGTACATAAAAAGTTAAGCTGCAATGTGATCCAATGAGAAAGGAGAGGTTTTATCTGTGTTGTTTTTCAGATTTCTGTTAACACTGAATTTCAACAATAATTTCACAGTCATTTATATTTGTCTGTGAATCACAAAATAAATATTTAGAAGGAATAAGCAGATAATGTAAATATGTCTGTTACCTTTTAGGTGTTACCTTTGGTTTACACTCAAAGTTTTAAGGATTTTTTTTTTTTTTGCTTTGTTTTGTTTTTCCTGGAAATATAAAATATCACTTCCTGATTTGGGTATACCATATACCAGACCAGAGAAAATCAGATTTTCAAGGTTACAGCAGGCAAACCACCAGAATACTATAAGACAACTGTATAACTTTATGTTCTACAGGGAACCATAAAAATTCTAGTTAAAGCTAAGCCTTTTGGGGTGATATGGTTTGGCTCTGTGTCCCCACCCAAATCTCATTTTGTAGCTCCCGTAATTTCCACGTGTTGTGGGAGGGATCCAGTGAGAGATGACTGAATTACAGGGGTGGGTCTTTCCCATGCTGTTCTCATGATAGTGAATGGATCTCACGAGATCCAATGGTTTTAAAAAAATGGGAATTGCCTTGCACAAGCTCTCTCTCTTTGCCTGCTGCCATCCACATAAGACGTGACTTGCCCCTCTTTGCCTGCTGCCATGATTGTGAGGCCTCTCCAACCAAGTGGAACTGTGAGTCCAATTAAACTTTCTTTTGTAAATTGTCCAGTCTCAGGCATGTCTTTATCAGCAGGGTGAAAACAAACTAATACAGTAAATTGGTTCCAGTAGAGTGGGGCATTGCTGAAAAGATACCTGAAAATGTGGAAGCAACTTTAGAACTGGGTAACAGGGAGTGGTTGGAACAGTTTGAAGGGCTCAGAAGAAGACACAGAAATATGAGAAAGTTTGGAACTTCCTAGAGGCTTGTTGAATGGCTTTGTCCAAAATTCTGATAGCAATATGGACAATAAAGTCCTGGCTGAGGTGGTCTCAGATGGAAATGAGGAACTTGTTGGGAACTGGAGCAAAGGTGACTCTTGCTATGCTTTAGCAAAGAGACTGGCAGCATTTTGCCCCTGCCCTAGAGATCTGTGGAACTTTGAACTTGAGAGAGATGATTTAGGGTATCTGGCAGAAGAAATTTCTAAGCAGCAATGCATTCAAGAGGTGACCTGGGTGCTGTTAAAGGCATTCAGTTTTAAAAGGGAAACAGAGCATAAAAGTTTGGAAAATTTGCAGCCTGACAATGTGATAGAAAAGAAAATCCCATTTTCTGAGGTGAAATTCAAGCCAGCTGCAGAAATTTGCATAAGTAATGAGGAGCCTAATGTTAATCACCAAGACAATAGGGAAAATAGCTCCAGGGCATGTCAGAGACCTTTGCAGCAACCCCTCCCATCACAGGCCTGGAGGCCAAGGAGGAAAAAGTGCTTTCATGGGCTGGGCCCAGGGACCCCATGCTATGTGCAGCCTAGGGACTTAGTACCCTGGGTCACCCAGCCACTCAAGCCATGGCTATAAGGGGTGAACGTAGAGCTCGGGCCATGGCTTCAGAGGGCACAAGCCTCAAGCCTTGGCAGCTTCCAAATGGCATTGAGCTTGAGAGTACACAGAAGTCAAGAATTGAGGTTTGGGAACCTCTGCCTAGATTTCAGAAGATGTATGGAAATGCCTGGATGTCCAGGCAGAAATTTGCTGCAGGGGCAGGGTCCTCACAGAGAACCTCTTCTAGGGCAGTGCAGAAGGGAAATGTGGGGTTGGAGCCCCAACACAGAGTCCCTACTGGGGCACTGCCTAGCGGAGATGTGAGAAGAGGGCCACTGTCCTTCAGACCCCAGAATGGTAGATCCAATGACAGCCTGCACCATGCACCTGGAAAAACTGCAGACACTCAACACCAGCCTGTGAAGGCAGCTGGGAGGGAGGCTGTACCCTGCAAAGCCACAGGGGTGGAGCTGCCCAAGACCATAGGAATCTACCTCTTCCACCACTGTGACCCGGATGTGAGATGTGGAGTCAAAGGATATCATTTTGGAGCTTTAAGATGTGACTGCCCCACTGGATTTCAGACTTGCAGGGGCCTGTAGTCCCTTTGTTTTGGACAATTTCTCCAATTTGGAAAGGCTGTATTTACCCAATGCTTGTACCTTCATTGTCTAGGAAGTAACTCACTTGCTTTTGATTTTAGTGGCTCATAGGCAGAAGGGACTTGCCTTGTCTCTGATGAGACTTTGGACTGTGGATTTTTGAGTTAATGACTTTGGAGGACAGTTGGGAAGGCATGATTGGTTTTGAAATGTGAAGATACGAGATTTGGGAGGGGTCAGGGGCAGAATGATATGGTTTGGCTCTGTGTCCCCACCAAATTTCATCTTATAGCTTCCATAATTTCCACATGTTGTGGGACAGATCTGGTGAAAGATGATTGAATTATGGGGGTGGGTCTTTCCCATGCTGTTCTCATGACAGTGAATGGCTCTCACAAGATCTGATGGTTTTAAAAATGGGTGTTGCCCTGCACAAGCTCTCTCTCTTTGCTGCTGCCATCCACGTAAGATGTTACTTGCCCTCCTTGCCTTCTGCCATGATTGTGAGGCCTTTCTGACCACGTGGAATTGTGTGTCCAATTAAGCCTCTTTCTTTTGTAAATTGCCCAGTTTTGGGTATGTCTCTATCCACAGCATGAAAACAGACTAATACATGGGAGATGCAAGAGGTAAATATTATCTACTTCAGTTTCCACTGGGTTTTTTATACTATTGTCTAACACACAATAAAACCTTACAAGAAATATCAAAGCATGAAAACATTACCCCAAATCCTGAGTAAAAAAAAAAATCAGTAGAGGCATATTCAGAGAAAACCCAGATATTGAAATTAGCAGACAAGAACTTTAAAATAAGTATTATGAATATGTTAAATATGCTAATATAGAAGAGATAAAACAAAACGTGTGTACAGATGGGACATTTCAGCAGAAAAATGGAAACTGCAAGGATGAACCAGAAAAAACTTCTAGATGTGAAAATTATGATATTAAAAAGAAGTAATACATCAACTAGGCTTAAGAGCAAAAGAAAGGATTGGTGAACTCAAAGACAGGTTAATAGAAATTATCCAAATAATAATACAAAAAGAAATAAAGAATAGAAAAAAACTGAATAAAGCTTCTGATATTGTTAGGATGATATCAAACGATGAAACAACTGTAACTGGAGTCTTAGGATGAGAAAGAGAGGATAAATAATAACAATCCTACACAAACTCCTTTATAAAATACAAAACATTTTCCTAGTCATTTTATAAAGCCAGAATAACCCTGATATCAAAACTTGATACATACATTGCAAGAAAATAACAAAGCAATATGCCTATCATTAAAGGTGGGAAATGTCTTTTAAAATATTAGCAAATTAAACAACAATGTATAAAAAAGGATAATAACACACAATAAAAGAAAATTTGACTAAATTTAAAACCTATCTGATATATTTTTTAAAAAATACTGTAAGAAAACCAGAAATGGAAGAAGTCTCCTGAGCCTAATAAAAGGCACCTAACACTAGCATCATACTTAAGGCTGAAAGATGAAATGATTCTCCCCTAAGATCAGGAATCAAGCAAGAATGTCCACTATCATCACTTCTATTCAACTTTGTACTAAGTGTTCTACATAGTAAATGAGGGGGGAAAATGAAATAAAAGCCATCGTATTGGAAAGGAAAAAGTAAAATGTTTTTTATTCATGCATAATGTGATTGTATACACAGAAAATCCTCAGGAGTTTTCAAAAATGAATTAATAGTGCGCTTAGAATGTTCTCAAAAAATCAAGTGTATTTGTATATATAAGCAAAAAATAATAGAAAACTAAAACTTTTAAAACAATACAATTTACAATATTACTAGAAAATATCAAATATCTAGGAAAAAAATTAACAAGAGATGTGAAAGACTTCCAGAAAAAAACTAGTTTGAGATTTCTCATAAACGTAAAAGTTAAAGCCATAAGCTTCTGGGAAAAAGAAAAAGAAAATATTTTTATGACCTGGTGAAAGCAAAGATAGAATCTAAAAATCACTAATCATAAAATTAAGAATATAACAATCAGGCTTCGTAAAACTAGAAAATTCTGCTTATCAAAAAACTAGTAATAAAATAAGCAAACTACAGGCTAGAGAAAATATCTGAAATATTTGACAATATAATAATTGCCAGAATATATTTTTAACATTTTATGAATCAATAATACAAAGACCAAAACCTAATTTAAATGGTTAAAATATTTGAACAAATACTTCCAAAAGAAGATAGAGGAATGTCCAATAAGCCTCTGAAAAGGTACTCTAAGAAAATACCATTTAAAGCCACAAAGAGATACCATTTCACAAGCTCAATGGCTAAACTACTGGATAACACTGAATGCTGACAAGAATATGGAACAATTGGAACTTTCATACAGACAGCATAATGACTTTGAAAACACCATATTGACCTAGCAATGTCAGTTCTAGATATTTACCCCCAAAAATTAAAAAATGCCCATTTTAAAAAGCTTGTAGAAGAATGATCATTGGAATCTTATTCATCAGAGTTAAAAACTAGAAATAACTCAAAGGTCTATTGACATTGGCATCAACTAATTAATTGTGGTAGATATACCACTCAACAATGAAAAGCAATGAACCACTAATACATGCAACAACATGAGTTAATCTTGAAACATTGTGTTAGACAAAAGGAGCCAGGTCCAAATGATCACAGATTAAATTATTTCATTTTTACACTGTATAAGAACAAGAAAAACTAACCTGTGATTATTGAAATCAGACACTAGTTCTTCCAGGGCTTGGGAATTTGACTAGAAAAGATCATGAAGGAATTTTATGGGTGACAAATTGTTCTATACCTTGAGTGAGAATTACATAGGTGCATATAATTGTCAAAACTCATCAAATTGTATGCTTAAGATCTGTGCATCTTACTAATGCATATGATACGTCAATAAGAGAAACAAAGGTTGAGGAATGTATTTTTTAAAAAAACAGTATTAGGAAAGATTAATTTATCTGAAAGTGTGCCAGATACAGGACGATAATTATTCTGTAAGGTTTAACAAATGGCTAGCATATGTATGCAAAACACTCATGGAGAGGCAAAAAGTAGAACAGTTGCTAACATGAAGAAATTTAAAATATAATGGAAGTTCAACTGGCACCCTGCCATGTTTGCATGTTCATGAAAGGTCCTCTTCAATTAAAAATATTACCAGTTGAACAGGAAAAGTAGTGGGAACAATACTCATTAGGTGAATCTTGAGTCAAGAGGAGGCCAAACCCAGGCAGGCATCAGTCACAGCCTGGCAGAAGAGGGAGTCAGCCCAGAAGAAAGACTCTTCAGCTTAAGGGTGTTGCATGAAAGCTCCAGATAAGGAGGCAGATTCCTGGCCAGTGTGTGGAAGAGAATTAGAGGATTCAGAGCAGAATGAGAACAAAGAAGCACCTATTCAGCCTTTAAAGAAGAGATCCTGCCATTTGTGACAACTTGGATAAATCCAGATGACATTGTCCTAAGTGAAATAAGCCAGACACAGAAGGGAAAATACTGCATGATTTCATTGATATGTGCAATTAAAAAATCAAATACATAGGAATAGAGTAAAATGGTGATGACCAGGTGAGGGGAATAGGAAGATGTAAATCAAAAGGTACAAAGTCATAAATATGTGAAATGAATAAGTCTAGAGATATAACGTACAACATAAGGATGGATTATCGTTAACAATATAATAATAATACATTATGCACTGGTAATTTGCCAGGAGAATAGATTTTAGGTACAATTACCACCAAAAAGAAAGGTTATTACAAAAGATGATGGGTATGTTATTAATAATTTACTTGACTGTAATAGTCACTTCCCTGTGCATACATAGATCAACATAAGTATATCAAAACATCATGTTGTATACCTTAAATATATACAATAAAAAATGTTTTAAAAAAAAGAAAATAGAGAAAAAACAAAAGAGGAGAAGGTTTCTTATCAGAGAGATGGTACCTCCTGGTGAGCTGCGGTCTGCTTTGTCAGAGCCTACATACACCCCTGGTTTTGCTCAATTCTTAACATCCAGAGGGCCAAGACCTCAGCTGCATCTGTAAACTCCTTACCAGTAAGACTGGCCATTTGGAATTTCAAAGCCTTCTCTGGCCATCACCTCTATTTTTCTCCTTATTTCTTTGTTCCAGGTGTCTGTTTTCTCAGTGTTCTTCCTGACTCTAAACTTTCATTACAACTTTCTGGATTCCTCTGCAGTTCTCTGGCCTTGCCTGTCATCTCTCTGATAGTCAGCTCCCGCCACAGAGAGAGGGCTTTTCCATACAGGTGCTCATCCTTCTTTTTATTTATTTATTTTTTTTTTTTTTTGAGACAGAGTCTCGCTCTGTTGCCCAGGCTGGGGTGCAGGATCTCACTGCAAGCTCCATCTCCAGGTTCAAGCCATTCTTCTGCCTCAGCCTCCCAAGTAGCTGGGAATACAGGCACCCGCCACCATGCCCGGCTAATTCTTTGTATTTTTAGTAGAGGTTTCACCTTACTAAAGGTGTTTCACCTTACTATTTTTAGTAGAAGTTTCACTTACTTTAGTAGCAGTTTCACCGTGTCAGCCAGGATGGTCTCAATCTCCTGACCTCATGATCTGCCTACCTCCGCCTCCCAAAGTGCTGGGATTACAGGCGTGAGCCACTGCGCCCAGCCCATCCTTCTCTCTTGACCACTCCTCTGCCTCTCCTGGTGGCTGGAAATAGTCAGTCTGCATTAATCTGCTCTCAGCTACAGCCTGCCTTTTTAAGTATTCTAGGCTCTCTTCAAGCTAAACAACTCTGTATTTTTCAAAAAAAAACTTAATCACAGTTTTGGCCTTTAACTGAGTTTGTCAAACTCATTTTTCTGAGTTTATCAAAAAAAATATGCCTACACTTATTCACTAGAGTTGAAAAATTAGACAATCACAGTCTTGTGCTATTTTTATCCTTTCTTTCCCTCGATTTCTATTTTCAAATATTCTCCTTATTTACCATCTTTACTTGAAGAGTAAAATGCACTAATTGGATACATGGCAGTGAATTTCCTGAGAGACTCAGCAACCTTAGCAGGTGACAGGTCTTCCAGTGCTAGGGACAAACCTCAGCAGTAAGAGAGGCTATTCCTCAGAAGAAACCTTCACCCAGTCAGCCTTCAACGAACCTCAGATAAGCCTAGGGGTACACCCTAAATTTCCTAACTGAGCCTGGAGCAAAGCGTTATTATTCTGCGTGCTCAGTAACAGCCACTGACTGCATCTATGCTACAAAATTAAGCTTGTACCTAATGAGGAGATGTTTTTCTGTATGTTCTACAGACTAAAAGTCTCCAGGTTGTATGCAGATGCTTTCACAGCGGTGTGTGACATGACCCAGCCATCTCCAGCTTTAAGCTCTTCCTCAATGCAAGATTTGCCCTGTCTCAGCAACCACCAGGAAGCTTTTCTTTGGCCATCCTATTTCACAGAAAACAGAACTGCTTGTTGCCAGTTTTATTTCTTAACAGAGTTCTTCTCCCTCCCAACTTAAAAAAAGAGCATTAAGTCTTCTAATTATACTATTCAAGGGAAAATATTGAGAATTAAAAGGAAGAGGGAAAGGAAAAAAGTTTAAAAAAGGACTTACGATACATGCTGCTTTAAAAAGAGGATGGTAGGCCTCCTTGAGACAGCCAGGTAGGAAGGGCTCCCTGGCAGAACCTCCTAAGGCCTGCCCACTGGGAGGAATGTGCACTGGGGTGGAGCCTTGGGAAACTCACGCTCTTTGCAGGGGGAGGAGCCTGGCCTCTCTCTCCTCTTCCTAAGTATGGTCCCTGGGATTCAATCTGCAAAGCGGGAAGCCTACTAGCAGGACCCTGGCTTTGCAGAGTCCCTGTTTCCCTTTTCTTCCTGGGCGATAAAAAAAGGGATACATCTCATTTTACTCATTTTCCCAATATATCTCATTTTTCTCACCCTTCAAATTGTCTGCAAGCCTAATTTTGGCGGTTGTATGACAAGGACCCCAACTTTAGCTGAACTAAGGAAAAGTCCTACAACACCCTTGCAAGACATACTTTTATTAACCTGTTAATGAAGTTGATATGAATCTAATCTATTAGATTTCTAATCTATTAGATATCTAATCTGTTGGGGTCTCACATTCTCCTCCAGATCTTTATTGAAGTTCCCAGAGGTATGTAGGGTATCTGGACACTGAGGACAGCCCATCAGGTTCTTGAGTCACCTGACCAGGCAGTGTCTGCTGAGGCTTCTGTTTCAAGTCTCTGTCATCTTCCTGTGGATCTTCCCTATTGCCTTTGAAATGGCCTTCTCCAGTCTCATGGCTCTCTCTACTAAATCTGTGCGTTGCTTTGATGTATAAAATATCTCCATTGAGGAGAAAGAGAAAAAGGTGAAGTTAAAGGAGAAAAAGCTGAAAAGTTGCCAGTTCTTACTGTCATCAGGGGTCAGGCTTCAGAACATATATTAACATAGAACTTGTCTAATTAGCAAACTGAATTGCATTGAAAAAAGAAACAGGAAAACTCTGCTACAAAGAGCAAAATTTCATGTGGGTCAATTGGCTTTATCCTTACATACTCTAGAATTAGGAATTCAAACAACTCAACAACAACAAAAGAAAAATAATCCCACTAAAAATGGGCAAAGGACATAGATAGACATTTTTCAAAAGAAGACATACAAATGGCCAACAATATGAAAAACTGCTTAACATCATTAATCATCAAAGAAATGCAAATGAAAACCACAATGAGATACCATCTTACACCAGTGAGGTGGCTATTACTAAAAACTCAAAAAAATCACAGATATTGGCGAGGATATGGAGAAAAGGGAAAGCTTACACACTGTCGGTGTGAATGTAAATTAGCACAATCTCTATGGGAAACAATACGGAGATTTCTCAAAGAACTAAAAATAGAACTACCATTTGATCCAGCAATCCCACTACTGGGTAACTACTCAAAAGAAAAGAAATTGTTATATTAAAAAGATTCTTATATTCATATGTTTATCACAGCACCATTCCCAATAGCAAATATTTGGAATCAACCTAAGTGTCCATCAACAGATGATTAAACAAAATGTGATATATATATAAATATATATAATAAAATAAGCAAACTACAGGCTAGAGAAAATATTTGAAATATTCGACAATAAAATAATTGCCAGAATATATTTTTAACATTTTATGAATCAATAATAAAAAGACCAAACCAATTTAAATAGTTAAAATATTTGAACAAATACTTCCAAAAGAAGATAGAGGAATGTCCAATAATATTATATATATATAAAATGATATATATCATAATGATATATATCATAATATATATATCATAATTATATGTATTATGATATATAATTATATATCATATTATGATATATAATTATATATCATATTATGATATATAATTATATATCATATTATGATATATTATATATAATGATATATATCATATTATGATATATAATTATATATCATGATATATAATATATATAATGATATATATCATATTATGATATATGATAACAACAGATCAGAATGAGTGATTTGCTACATGATACAATGATATATGTTACATATATATAAAGAAATGTGGTGTACATGAAAAGAATGAAATCATGTCTTTTACAGCAGCATATATGGAACTAGAGACCATTATGTTAAGTGAAACAACTCAGAAAGACAAGTATCACATGTTTTAACTTATAAGCAGGAGCTAAATGTATAGACATGGACATAGAGTGTGGACTGATAGACACTGGAGATTCAGAAGGGTGGGGGGACATGAGGGATGACAAATTACTTTATGGATATAATGTATATTATTTGGGTGATGGTTACACTAAAAGCTCAGACTTCACCACTACTCAATATATCCATATAACAAAACTGCACTTATACAAAATAATTAATTTAAAAAATTAAAACAATATGAGTGAGTCCAAAGCTTGAAAACAATAAACAGCATAAGTAGCAAATCATGAAGACAGAGTTCTTGTGGAAAGTAAACAAGAGAAAAGTGAAGAGAGAGAGGCAGGGCCGCCAAGAATCCTAGCAGGAAAAAAATATGCCCACTCTCCAGCAAGAGCAAATTGGCTAAAATCATGCACAGAAGATTGGTCCTCAAGCCTGGGATCCCTTCTAGGATGCTAAGCCCTGGTAATTTGTATGGGCTTTCCTCCTCTTCACTCTTACTAACCATGGGTAGAAGCAAAATAAAAGCCACAGGGATTAAACACATCAGAATAAATGATTTGCTACATGATACAATGTTTCTGGAAGCACAGTAAGAAAGGCCATTGGTAGTTTCATCAAAATAATTCTGGTGCTTTTCACTCACTAAACACTATGAATGGGAGTTAAATACAGTAGCACATATGTCATACTTATGAGAATTTAAAATAAGAATACACACACAACATCAGCTTGCTACAAAGCTTTGGCTACTTTTTTCCTGCAGAAGGCAAGAAATGGCCGGAGCTTCCTTCTGCCAATCATTGCCACCATGTGCGACTATCATAAACCAGCTTTTCTAACACAACTGCATACACACACTTCCAGATAGCCCTGATAAAAGACTGCCAAAGGCTTAGAGGCTCTTGCTGACCATGGCTCAAATAATTACTTCTCTTTGTCCATTGACCATTTCAGAGTTTGATCCAACTACTGAACAATTTCTGCCCTCATTCAGGAAATTGACAATGCCCATATAATCTCAGACTGAAAGGATATGGGTCTACTCTGCTCTGCAAAGGCCTAACATGCCTTTAATTCCTTTTTTGGCAGACTATTTTCTGATTAAAAACTTTTGAATTTCTAGTTAAACACTCAGGAAGAATCTTCAGAGAAAGATTGTAATGTATCCAGTGTCGTTATCGTGGCCGCTAATCAGCTCATTGTCGGTAGAGTTCCTTTGGGCTCAGTTAGAAGCCTTTTTTTATTTTCTATACAAATGCTCAAGGCCTACGTTTTCATACAGTTAATTTGCATTTTTATGGGATGAACCCATTTTGTATGCCAGGGAGTCATCTGTGGATTTTGCACTGGATACTTTTTTAAAATGCATTTAACATAATGAAGGATAGATTGCTAGATACGGAAGTATAGAGGTTAGTACAAAATAGTTGAAAACGTGTCTCACCTAGACATAATAAACCGAGAAATAGTATATCTTTCTTTTTGAAAACCAAAATCTATGCAGTTTTAGACAGAATATATATTTATATATGTGTGTGTGTGGAGAACACACATACACAATTAGCTCTTTTATAAATGAGTGACTGTAAAATTCAGTAAAAAATAATGAAGTTATACTCTGTATATAAAAATAATACTAAAGTTGCCAGAATTCTACAGCTGCTGTAGAAGCTCCTAACTGAAGATATTTAAAATTAACAGAAAACATTGTAAGCAGAAATAACACCAATTAAAAACACTTATTAAATCAGCATGGATTATTTTCCAGAAGAAAGAGAGAAAAAGAATGGGAAAGGACTGTGGCTGACGTGAGGGAGCCAGAATCTATGTTTTCAGTGGAATTACAATATGAATTGCAAGGAATGCAAAGCCCTGTCAAGTCAACACAGGAATAGAAAGATAAATAAGACACAGTCCTTGTTCTGGGCTTATGAAAAAAACGGAAAATCACCATAAAGAATTGTCAGTACCGTTTTTAGCTTTAGCTTATGTTTCTCATGGCTCCAGCTCCTGGCATAAAAACTCTCAGACCAGTCGTGCCTTGCTATTCAAAAAGTGGCCTGTGGATCCGTAGCATAGGCGACACGTGGAAGTTCATCAAAACTGCAAAGTCTCAGGCCTCACCCCGCGCTACTGAATCAAAATCTGCATTTTAACAAATCCCCAGGTGATTCTTATGCACATTAAAATCTGAGAAGCACTGGTGTAGAGCTCGGTTTGCCAATATTTTTAATTCTGCCAAAGCTCTATTTAAAACCAATTGATTTCCTAATTATAAGTTATATCTCTTTGAAAATATACTTTGATTATGTTCTTTCTTGTTCAAAACCCTTCAGTGGTTTCCCAACTTTCTAACCATAGCCCTCAGGGCACACTACAATCTGACCCATACTTATCTTTTCCATAGATGAAACACACGTGTACACACACACACACACACACACACAAACACACAGTAGGAATCTGGTATCACCATCCCCAGACACTCCTTGCATTCATTTTTACCTGGCATCTTTATTCATTTGATCCCCTCTCCCTCAAACAATGCTTCCTAATTTTGGCTTCCCATTAAAAACTGTTAGGAAAGATTTTAAAATCCTGTTGCCCAGACGTCACCCCAGACCAAGTAAATCAAGTCTCTAGAGGTGCAGCGCACACATTAGTGTTTTTATAGCTCCCTAGGAAGATTTCAATGCACAACCAAGGTTATGAACCAGTGGCATAGAAAATCTTCCCTCCTCACAATTCACATTCTGAAATCCTATCCATTCTTCAAGGCAGAGATCAAATGCAGCCCCCAATCATTTCAACATACTGAAATCTCTTCCTTATAACTCACAGACACCTTTTAGTCCATGTTTTCTTTTTGCAAACTGCGACATAGTAGATGCTAATTTTATCTTTAATTAAAAGACCGTTAAATCTAAAGTTGCCACTGGATATCTAGGGAAAGACAGGAGGCAAAAGGTACTCCCATCTCCCACTGATGGCAAACTTGCATGATATGACAGAGCCTAGCAGGGAGTGGGGCTCTGAAGAACACATAAAAATATGACAACTGAAGAGAGAAAAGGGAGAAAGAGGAGATGGGTAGCTAGAGGGCTTCTTCCAGATTCTGGTCTTCCTCCTATCTAGCTCAGTCATGGCAGTGTCACCAGATAACCCAGTTGCCAAAGTCAAGAAGAAACCCTATTCCTCACTCTCATCTTGTTTATTATTCATCTCCCTCCACTAAAATACAAGGTCTGGAAGGCAGAGAGTATTGTTTTTTTATTCACTGATATAATTTCCTATTGACTAGAGAAGTATGTGGCACAGAGAAAGTGTGATACTTAACTTAATATGTCAACTTGACTGGACCACCGGATGCCCAGACATTAGGCCAAATATTATTCTGGCTGCGTCTGTGAGGATGTTTCTGGATGAGATGAACATTCTAGCCAGTAGACTGAGGAAAGCACAGTGCCCTTCCCAGCATGGGAAGGTCTCATCCATCTGTTGAAGGCCTGGATAAAATAAAAAGACTGAGTAAGGGGGAGTCCACTCTCTTTGCCTAACTGTCTTTAAGCTGGGACATCAGTCTTTTCCTGACTTTGGACTCAGATTTGGACTGGAACTCACATTCCCAGCTCTCCTGCATCTCAGGCCTTCATACTTAGCCTGGAGTTGTACCATCAGGCCCCTTGGGTCTCCAGCTTGCTGACTGCAGATATTGTGACTTCTTAGCCTCCATAATCATGACAGTCAATTCCTTATAATAAATACTTTCTCTCCCTCTCTCTCTCTCCTCCCCTCCCTCTCTCTGTCTCTCCCTCTCTCGCTCCACGTTCCCCCCACCTATCTATATAACTGTATACAACTTATTGGTTATATTTTCCTGGAGAACACTAACACAGAAGATGTTCAATGAATAGTTGTTGAGTGAATGAACGATCTGATGAGCAATTCCTTGCTGTTCCTTAGTTCAAGCTTTCATTGTGTCGTACCTGAATAACTTTTCCTAGCTTAGACACACACACACACACTCAATCCTTTATGCATTTATTCTTGGAAGAAATGCCTTTTCAAACCCCAAATGTGAGCACAGTGACCACAATTTCTCTCCAGCTTAAAATTAAGTGCTCATCACCTGCCCCGAATACAGTTTGGTTTCTTAAGCAGCCCACATAAAACATTGAGAATTTAACCCCTACCACATATTTAGCCTCATCGTCTGTAGTTATCACCCTTCACTTTCCATTTCCACGCCAAAAGTTTCTTTCCTGGTGGTTTATCTGATATCCAAGGGCCTCACTCATCTCTGCCCTTGCATATACGGTCCTCACTGTCTAGAATTACTTTCTGCCCTTTGTCCACTTAGAAAACTCCTTTTATCCTTTAAAACGAAGTTCAGTGACAGCTCCTCCAAAAGCCTTTGTTTCTTCCAAAATAGGATTTACTACTCCTCTCTTCTTGATATTAATCCCGTAGGCTTAAGTTCTCTTTAATTCTATTTTTTTTTTTTTTTTCTTAGAGACGGAGTCTGGCTGCGTCACCCAGGCTGGAGTGCAGTGGCGTGATCTCAGCTCGCTGCAACCTCCGCCTCCCGGGTTCAAGGGATTCTCCTGTCTCAGCCTCGCGGATAGCTGGGACTACAGGCGCCCGCCACCATGCCCAGCTAATTTTTTGTACTTTTAGTAGAGACAGGGTTTCACCGTGTTAGCCAGGATGATCTCCTGACCTCGTGATCCACCCGCCTCGGCCTCCCAAAGTGCTGGGATTACAAGCTTGAGCCACCGCGCCCAGCCTAATTCTTTTGTACACTTTTATTGGTCGTGTAATTAGGATGCTTTGAGCTACAAAAACCAGAATGCCTACGAGTAGTTTTTAAATGAAAGAGCCATTTAATTATCTCACATATTAAGAGTTCAGGCCATTCTAGGCCATGTGCAGTAGATAAACTAAGCCATGATGGATCCAGGCTTCACTACCATCCTTAGTATGTCTGTGATGTTCCTCCTGTTTAGAGCTGCAAAATGGCCTCTATGGCTCCAGGCGTCCTCACTTCACAGGATGGGGTCCTAAGCAAGAAGTAAGGAGTTGGAGCAAAAGGACTTTATTTTTCATCAGGTAAAAAATTAGCTTCAGAGTACCAACACAGACTTTCTTTTAGGTATTCTTAGCCAAAATTGGTCATATGCTTGTTTCATAACCGATCTCTGGCAAAGAGACACAGGACATCAATAGATACATCAACCATAATTCATCACCTAGGCCTGGAAAAATTGTCACAATAACAAAACTGAGATCCTATAAACTGAAGCAGAAAAGAGAATGACCACAGGATGAGTAACCAACATTGGTACTACATTAGTCTATATGTCTTTCTCCCCAGCGAGATGCGGTAGGTTTGAGAGCAAGGTCTATATCATTTCACCTTCTAGCCTAAGTCCATAGGACAATGCCTAGCATTGAATGTATGGAATTGAATTCTGAGGCTCATCTAGGAATAAAACCCTAGTTACAATAATTACATAAGCAGCCTAAGGGGAAAGAAAAGCCAAATTTCCCTTTGGCTTTGTTTTCCCATTCATAAAGTAGAGGTAATACCCCTTCACTCCCTAAAATTCACATTAAAAATTTTAGGCTAGATCCAGTCATTGTTTATGATACATAAGAAAACAAAGCATGAAAATACAAATCAAAAATCTAAATACCTATTTTCATGAGCAACAAGGAATTGTTGTCAAATGATGAAGATGTGTATATTTACGGGGCACTTGCCTCTGAGAGGCAAACTTTACATACTATGTTAGTTTACAGGGCTGCTGTAACTAAGTACCACATATTGGTGGCTTAAATAATATAAATTTATTGTTTCACAGATCTGGAGGTTAGAAGTTCAAGATCAAGGTACCAACAGGGTTAGTTCCTTCTGAGGGCTGTGAGGGAAAGACCTCTTCTAGGCCTCTCTTCTTGGCTTGTAGACGGCCATCTTCTCCCTGTGTATCTTCACATCAGCTTCCCTCTGTCCATGTCTCTGTGAAGAGTTTCTCTTTTACATGAGGACACCAGTTGTACTGGATTAAGGCCTACCTTAATGACCTCATCTTAACTTGATTACCTCTGTAAAGACCCTATCTCCAAATATGATCACATTCTGAGGTACTGAGGGTTAAAAATTCAGCGTATGAAATTTAGGGAGACACAATTCAGCCCATAACATATGCGTTATCCTCCCAGTCATCTTCTGCAATAGGTGCTATCATTAGTCTCATTTCAGAGAGAAAGGCATTGTGAATTGGTGAGGCCAAGTAGGTTCTCCAAGGACACTAGGGACTGGTAGAGCAGACTCCCTATCTTATTTATGAACTAACTATAATTTAGGATGGCAGTATTATTTATAAAATATAGACACTAATTTTGAAATACTTGATAACATCACCTGAAATATTCATTTTAATTACATTTTGAAGACATTATAACCAGGAAATATAAAACTGAAGTAGATAGTTTCCTTGGTGATCATTGAGTCCAGTCACTTCATTTCACACCTGTGGAAACTGAGTCCCAGATATGGAAATGTACTTAGTTAAAGTCAAATAGCCTGTTCAGGGAAAGACAACCAGAATGTAGATGTCAGCCCGGGGTTTTTTCTATACTGTGCCTCTGACTCTCAAAGTACAAAGCAGACCGCTGTTAAAGGAGGCTCACTGGCCTGAGAGTTCAGAGACTCAGGAGCTTTTACTAACTTTGCTACTGAATACATGGAACTGATTACTTATACTGTTATTCATCTAACAAATATTTCTGTGAATCCGTCATCTACAAAGGAGATATGTCCCAGTTAAAAACATGGGCTTTGGGATCCTACCATTCCGATCCTGATTCTGTCATTTACTAAATGAACTTGGAAAACGGACCAAACTTCCTGCTATTCTAACTCCTCATCTGTTCAATAGAGATCATCACAGCTCTTGGCTCACAGGGTCATAATGAGAATTAAATGAGTTAATGCATGCAAAGGACTTAATAAGGAGCCTGGCATGCAGTAACATTCAGCACATGTTAGCTCTAAGCTCTTACTCTGTGCTAGGAACTGTGCTAGGCACTGGAGATATAGATGTTAAAGACAAACAGAGGGGAACACAAACCAATAAATAGAAATTGCAATAGACATTAATAAGCACAATGTTAGGCATACTGTGACAGAGTCTGTTACCCAGTTTGGAATAAACTGTGGTATATCACATCACACTCTCAGGTAATTTGGTGGGAAAAGTATCTCTGGTTAAAAATTTTTTATATTTCTATTAATTCTGAAGGTCAGGGAAAGCTGCTCAAAGCAGTTGTTGCCTAAGCTGTGTCTAGAAGTTAGGCGGGGGGGAAAAGGGAACACTCCAGGTGCAGGAAAGGGAAATCATCAAGGACAGGCAAGGATTTCACTAAGGCCAGATTTTAAGGATGCTTGGCGGTGGTGGATAAGGGGAGGAGTGGTGAAAGATGAGGGCGGAGAAGCCAAGCCAATCCAGATAATGAAAGGCTGAGCCAAGATGTTGGGAATTTAGCCTGAAAAAAAATAAAATAAAACAAAGAAAGAAAAGAAAGGAGAACCTGTAAAGGATTTTAAGCAGAAAAGTAAAACAATCACGTTGCGCTTAAACATCTGTTTCTCACACTCTCCATTTCTGTAAAATGACCAAGTGGAACAAAATATTTTAGATTTTAGATATCAGTGGGATTTGTCTTTTCTAGTTCCAAAATTGCCTTTACTTTGTAACAAATCTCTGTAGATCTTAATTCAAAGCAACTTTAGGTTTATTTGGAGATAATGCAAGTGGAATGGTTGGTGGTACATTCTATGACAATCTGTTAGCAGGAAAGCTTAATGTAGTAAAGAAAACCCATTTTAATACTAGACACTCAAATTGAGAACTACTGTCCTAATTATGAAGCATGGCCTGAGCTATAAACAACGTTACAGATCATCGGCAATAGCTATAGCCCTGTGCTTCTGAAAATGAAGTGGTACCCACAACACTTGTACAAAACAGTAATGAGTAAAGGTTAGTGCATAATTAATAAAATCGTGTTTTGCAACAGAATTTGAAAAGCCAGGATAAACAGTTTGGAGTATGAAAAGTCAAAGACTAATGATTAATAGAATGATTTGTATACCTTAAACCTTAAACTAGTTCTCCCCGTGCATGAGTGATAGTCCATCCATTAGTGTTTGCCTAGCTACAAATCTTTGAAAGGAAGACTTGTCTGAATATGAAATATGTCCCTGTTGGGAAAAATACTAAAGGCTGGAATGACTGCTGTAGTAAACTGACAGTTTGATTCTTTGAGGTATTTTTTAATCTTTTAAATACACATTCTGAAACTTCAATCTAGCAGCAAGTTTTCTAATTTATTTCAACACCACTTGAACAACAGACAACTTACCTATTTTTCTTAGTGCAACTTAATGTCAATTATATATGCAGGTCATAAGTTTTCACAGTTAAAAGTACATTTAAATTGAGACCAACCCTGCTTTCCAAATTGCTTTCTTAATTAACATTCTACTGATGATGACTGTGTATGCAGTACACAAAATTACACTCTGTTGAATTTAATTTGGTGGAATGTTAGAAAAGGCAACACCACCCATATTCCTAAATCAAATACCAGTAAGAGGATGAACCAAGCCATCTTAGTCAAAACTTCAGAGAAAACTAAAATGAATTAAGTTTTGATATAATGGCAAAGACAGGGACTGACAGCTTTCCAACCCTACTCACATTAATCTTGGTAACTAATATATACCAATCAGGCAAAAGTTACATTCAAACAGCTAACATGGAAAATCCTTGAGGGCAGGTAAAATAGTTTATCTTGATACCCACATCCAAGCACAGGGCCTATTCCAGTGCAGGTGTTCAGAAAGTGTGTTCCAAATTGTTAACAGGAGGATGACTATAGAACCCAACCCATCATTTCTGTTTTGTAGCATGTCTTTTCTTCTCAATGAGAAACACTACCTTGTGAACCACTGGAGTATTTCTAAAACAAGTATTGTTTACTTCCCTCTCCATGGAGCTTCAGACATGCTGACTAGATTTATCACCACAATAAAACAGAATAATTTTAGGCCAGAAGTTCTG
Organism: Gorilla gorilla gorilla; assembly: GCF_029281585.2. Taxonomy (NCBI): domain Eukaryota; kingdom Metazoa; phylum Chordata; class Mammalia; order Primates; family Hominidae; genus Gorilla; species Gorilla gorilla. The sequence continues at coordinate 65,990,115 of NC_073239.2, forward strand.
AATCTTCTATATTTTATGAGTCTCTCGTTGATATTTTTTATTTTACTGGATTATATTGCCCTGAATGGCAGGAGCCACATTTTTGTACCCATTGTTTTAATCACCCCCATAGTGCCTAATACAGAGACTTAAGCAGGCAAGGAAATGTTGTGCAAATGAATTTTTAAAAATCAATCAATCTAAGTCATTCTTTCTTCCTGTTCCCACACTTCCAGGTCATCATTTTACACATAAGAAGATTGAGGATTTGAGAAAGTAACTTAATTGTTCAGGGAGACATAGCAAATTACTGGCAGAGTTTCTAAATCAAGCTGCTGTCCTTGTACTGCTATTTCAGTAACAGAAAATTGTAAAAGAAACACACTAAGAAAGAAAAGCTTATTGATACTGAAAGTTGTAAGTAATGTGCTACAAGAGGAAAGTCAAGCCATTACAAATGTAACAACAACATTGTAATTTGGTCAAGGCATAGAAACAATTTGCTATGGCTCTTAACCTCAGTCCCCAGCTTCAATTTATTAGAGTTAACATTCACCAACTGCATGTTACATGCCAGGCCCTGTGACACCAAATAAGTGTTATACATAGATTATTGTGTTTATTTTTCAAAGCAAGACTTCAAAATGAATATCATTATCCACATTTTTATGTATGAAAAAACAAGAGTCTAAATGGTTTACTTCAGATCACCAAGCTAAAATTGAGTGAATCCAGGATTTAAACTCAGATCCATCCATCCTAAAGACCATTCTCTTTCCATTATACATTTTGGCTTCTTGCCAACAAAAATTAATACAAATATTTTAAGGATTTTCCAATATCATTTGAAATTGTCTACTAAAGATATCACTTTTATCACTGAAAGTATGCATTGTGCATTTCCCCTTACTGTACCTACCTCTACAGCTTCCTCTGCATTGGGAGAGGGGAAGGCAGGACGAGCATTCCAAGAGGCCACTTTCTCATATGGTTCCGGGTTAGAGTGCCAGTGTGGAGCCGTTGTTGTAAAAGCTGGAAGCCGGGAAATGGGGAGAAGGCATTCTTCCCTGGAGGCAGACACATAGCAGAAAGCACAGGCAAGATTCATGGCAGCTTCCTGGCTGGTGGAAGGCAGCTGCGATTGTGGGAAGCAGTTCCTTGAGAATGGTTGCTTCAGCACTCAAGGCTGAGACGGTAGCAGGCACTTCATAGGGTTCCTTCAGATTTGCAGAAGCTTCCACCTGGAGAACCACTAGTTTTGAAACCACATCATTGTTGGCTTCCTGGATCTTTGCCTCTCCAGTCTTTCTGATCTCCTGTAAGCCTGCAATTCCCTGGAATAAAGCCTCCATAGTTGGAATTACATAAATGGTTTATGTTTTCCTGGAGAATCCTGGCTAACACAACTACCTAGGTCAATTTCGAAAATATCCAAGTAAAATAAAATAAAATAAATTTACTTATCAAAATACTAACCATTTCCCTTGATCTCCCACAAAACAAAGCATCAAAAATTTTGTAAGTAAAATGTTTTTTTCTTTAGAAATTGCAATTTTTCTTTGTGGGCCCTAATATGAGTTGGTGAATGAAGCTGTAGAGTCTTCCTTGTTTAGATTTTTTTAGATTAAGACAACCATCTGCTTTGATATCTCAGGGTATTTTTTTCCTTGAATCAGAGTTTATACAAGAAGAGTTTGTTAAGATGTCTACTAATACCACCATTTTAAAATTTCCTCTGGCTGGTGACATAAAAACCACAATACCACGTAACACTGAATTAAAATACATATATACACATACATACTTTATGTATCTATATATTTTAATTGCTAAGAACATTCTTAGGGGAAAACATCTGTTATGCCAATATAAAACATTTTCAATGAACACAATCTGGCTGCTTTAATTCCAAAATTAAAACTGCCAAATTTGTAATTTGATGGTGGACTGTCTCTGAATTCTTAATTGTTCCTATTTTCTTCCAAAGCCACTAGATGGTGGTTCCATCATGGAAACCCTCATAGTCATGGAAAATGTCTCCATATTTATTATAGCATTATTGGAATATACACTGTAAAGGAATAATCTATTTCTAAAAGAAATAAAGACACAGTAAAAAGATCTGAGAAAAAGCTAGGGTGAACAAGTTATTTGGAAATTTCTATCATTTTCACTGATGTGCGCCTTCCAGATCCTGGGCTAATTTGTATGTCAGCTCCCCACTCTATATCAAATGCTTCTGAATGTGCAAAACTGAAACTTTAATGGAGTAGATTTTTCAAGAAAGTTTGAGGCAAGGTCTCTCTCACAGGTAGCTTTAGATAAGTTACTATATACTGGAGTTAAGAGACTTTTTTTTAAAGTTTATTAATACTGAGCTAAAAATGTGGCATAGTTCAGCCAAGGGGGGCACTGGAACTTGTAAAACTTGTACAATGATCAGCAAAAGATGATGACAGAGAAACATAACTAAAAGCCAAAACATGAAAGCATTCTGTACTAAGGAATACAAATGTTATTCTATGGACACCAGAGAGCCATTGAAGGTTTTAAGGAAACTAATCAGATCAGACTTGAATTTTAGAAAGTTCATGTTGGTGGTACTAAGGAAAATATATCAAGGAGAAGAATTAGTAATCTGTTTCTTTGTTTCCTCGAATCCTTATTCATTGATGCCTCTTTTTTTGCTCAGCCCTTAATTCCTAAGGTTATATGGGGCTCTGGTCTCAGAGATCTTCCCTTGCACATGGCCTTCAGTGTTCCTTAAACTCCATAAAGATTGCAAAAGGTAATGTGAAAAACAATTAAGGTAGCTGAGGAAGGGTGGGAGATTATTTGATGCCTGTTTCTGTAAGGTGAATCAGCTTTGTATCACTCGGGCACCCTGGAAGAAACAGATGGCACATTCAGAAGGGCTTAACTGAAGAAATTTGTAATGAAGGCACTATTTACAGTGGCATTGGGCATGGTTAAGGAAACCACCAAGAGAATGGTGAAGCAACTGGGGGCTAGCAATAGCAAGAGAGAACATACCACATTCTTGTTGACAGTGAAAACTGGAGAAAGGAAAAGGTGCCACATAGCAAAAGTTATGACCACAAAAGAATGGTGACCCCCAGAATTGCTACAAGGCAGGGAGAGAGGAAGGGGAATACATGCCCTGGCCTCTCTTTTTTCTTGTTCTCTGATATCCAACCAGTTCCTCTGACTGGCTGAACATTAAGGACCACAGATGGTGCAGACCACAGAGGTCAGCCTTCCAATGCACACAGCAGAGACAAGACAAGCAGAAAATAGACCTGGGGAGCGGGGGAGCCAAATAGAGAATAATAAGCACAAATTCATTCACTATCAGAACATGAGAGAACGATGTCAGTATAACACATAAGTCACGCTGGTATGTGCACACATTTATGCTTTGCATCATACAGTACTAGAGGCTAAATATACAGAAAACATGGAGTGGTCAAACCCATCAGCACAACAGAATTTATTCAAAAAAAAAGAGAGAGAAATCATCAGAAATCAGTGCTTTACATAACACCAATACTTAAAGGGTGAGTACAAGGAAAGGAACTCATCTTGAAGGCTTGAGAGAAACAGATTGAGGAATCCAAAGACAAGGTTCTGAAGGTGGTGTGAGTAGCCAGAGGCTACTTTATATAGTTATATAGCTTGAACTTTCTTAGTTTCAGTTATTCGAGAAACCTCAACTCCAGTGACAAGGAGCAATTTAAAATCTGAGTGAGGGTGCAAACTTAAGTCCACAGCTGGTGTGGAGAGCATGTCACTTAGCAGGGAGCATCCACTTCTTTAAGTGGCTTCACCTTCTTCTACTTATTGTCAAGGACACATTAACTCTCGTTCAGAGTATGAATCAGGAAATTCTTAAGCTGCAATCTCTTGCAAGTTATGATGACATTATCCGTTATGGTGTTATTCAAGAATCTAGAATGCATAAATATTCTTGAGATATATTTCCACCCAAGTGTCAGGGACCTACTATACCATAGAGGTAACAAGTAAAATGAGTGTTGAAACTTTATCAAGTTTATTTGGAATCACTGGAAACTTTAACAAAGGAATGTCCTGAAATATTGATGTGAAGACCAGTGAAGGTGGGTTGCAGAAACGAGGAACAAGAGCCAGATCGCAGCTGGTTATGGAATGAATGGGAGGTGAGGAAGTTAGGCGGTGAATGTAGAGTAAGGTTTGAAGGGGAGTGACCCAGCTATCACTTCTGTGTAGAGAAAGCTTTATCAGAGTCTGACTAACGAGGAAGAAAAATGTGTAGGACAGAAGGAACTTACTAGAGACCTCTTCCTGATCTTGGAGATCTCTATAATTAAAGAATTTGAAAGTTAGGATGTCGCATGGAGTAAAGGTGGGAGGGCCAGTGGGGCTGCATGTGCTCAGATTTCAGGTCCATGTGAGTATGAAACCTGTTTTTATTAACTATTGAATCACCAGAGGCTAACTCAGCTCCTGTAGAATAGATACTTTGTTATTTTGTTAAATGAGATGAACAAAAAGAGAATGATCAAAGGTAGAGGCCAGCTCACTCCATGAAGGACCTCAGCCACGGGGTGGATCAGCCCGTGGGAGAGACCGAGCTGAAGCCCACGTGGCTTGTAGTCAGCAGAAATAGTTAATTGGATTTCATCATCTTTATTGTACCATTGAGATTCATTCGCCTTGAATAAGAGCAGCAGGAAAACACATCCTCCAAATGTGTTCATTTTCTCCATATCCGTCTAATATTTATTTGCAGTAGGTCGTGGAAAAACATTCAACTAGAAAATAGGAAACCAAGCTCTTAGTCCTAGTTTCATCACTAATTGGTTATGTGGTCTTAGATAATTCATTCACTGTGTATTTATCATCTATTGCAAGTCTGGTACCGTATCAAGCTCTGGGTGTGAGACAACGCACAAGAGAGTCACCACGGAACTAATGAAATGAATAAGTAAACAACCACTGCAATATAGTATCCAGACAACTGAGTGGTGACTGTAGTGAATGTAGAGTATCAAACAAGATGACACAACACTGTACCTCTGTGAAGTCAGGAGAGGTGCCACGGAGGAAACAATGATGAATCTTACAAGTTAAAGACACGTTGAGTCGAGGTAGACTCTCACCTCTCTGACATAGCTTCTGTAAGAATAAAATAAGGAGGGTTGCCAGAGCATCCCTCAGATCCCCTTGTCCATTATAGTATAATATGTGATCCAATTTTTCTGTAATAGAAACAGAGCTGAAGAAATGCTTGAAATGCTATCCATAAAAAGGGAGAAATTCTGTGCTTAAATTGCAGGATGAAAAGGAGCGGAAAAAAAGGTAGTGTTCAAAAACAAGAGAGAGACAAAACACAAGTGAGAGCACATTTTCTAGGGCATAAAGGATTTTTGTTTATTTTTTAACAAAATACACCAAAAAATAAATACAATTATCCCAATTTCTGCCCACAGTTTTCAGCATTGTACAGCCTTTATTTAATGATACATCAAAACACATTCTCTGCCAATCCTGTTGCTTAGGAACAGGCAGTCAAGAGCCTAAGCTCAGAGACTCCAAAGTCATCATTAAAAGGCTTTGTGCATTGCTATCAGAAAAATGCTAATTTAGTAAGCCTGATTGATACCCTCCTGCTAGCAAGTTCCAGGAATGGGGACCCAGGTCCCTCTAATTTGTCTAGTTCCCCTTTATTTGGCTCAGTGGGGCCTGTGTAAAAAAAAAAAATAATGAAGGACTGCCAGCCAGTGACTAGGAGCATTTTATTTCTGAAGAGTTGGTTCTTCTTGTTCAACACACTCCATGTTCTTCTTGAACCAAGATGGGAAAGTTATTTACCTGCTGTTTGTATTTACTGAGTGTTTTCTGCTCTGCAAAGTCAGGCTATTTCTAACTGTATAGTCTGTATTCCACATCCTTTTCAGTCACTTCTTGGTTTAATCATGCTTGACTTGTGCTTAAAGAGAAAAAGGAAACTTCTTTCGTTGGCACGAGCAGTATGACAGGTATTAGGAAAGCCAACTGCCCCTGAGTGCTCCGCAGCTATGTCATGGCTGGAACCCTGAGCTCCTGATCCATGCTTTTCTCTGATTCGCATGCATGGAATCCAGCCACAGTTATCCCTACTTTGGGCCCTCCTTGACTTGACCTAGGGACGATGCTGCCCCGCATTGTTGGTCACCGCAGAACTGCTGTACCCCTGCTGCCACTGCGGGAGTCGCCTCTTCCAGCCATTGTCTTCTCCATTATGGCTGTTTACTACCATTGCTGCAACCTGGCCCTGAGCTGAAGGTGCTGATTCCTCTTTGCTGGCTCTGTGATGGGTATGAAGACAAAGCTCCACCTCCCATGGCTGGTTGTTTACCTCTCTCCCATTTCAAACGCTGCCTCCTCCTCCCTTCCACTCTCAAAGCAGAAACTGTAAGGAGATGAGACTGCTCTCTTTCACTAAAGCAGAGGGCTGTTCTACTGTCCTCAGAAAACTGGCATCTCTCTTCTCCACCTTCATACAGATAGTGGTGTTTATGCTCCAGGCATGCTTTTAAACACACTAAGTCAGTCCTTTATTGAAGCAGCTGTGAGAATGCTCCTTGTAGACCTCTACAGAAAATGTAATTGGCCTAGAGCCTCAGCTGCTGCACTCTGAAATCCATCACCGTATGTATAGTGAGATCACACTTCCTGAGCTGTTGCCAGTGGATGACTGAAGTGATAGGGATACTAAGGCAGGCCTACTCCTGGGAGACCTGGGACTTCTCTAATAGGCAATTTTGGATTCAGAGATACCCCAAAGGCCTTGTTCAACATTCCTTAGGTCACCTATCTGTGATGCCTCCGCCCAATTTGCCTGCCCGTGGTCCGCCACGGTCTGTCAGCTCCCCTGCCGCCGCTAGATTCCTGCGCATTTTCTCTAACAGGTGATTGCTCTAATATAACCCAGTCACATTGAATCCTGGCTTGTAGTCTGCTTCTTAAAGGACCCAAATTAACCCACCCCTTCACCAGATTTATTTGACTGGGTCTGCATGTTTGTAGCCTCCTGTATATTTGAGGCCCTTACTGTGACTACTCACTGGCATTTTCACTTGTGAATTCCTTCTGACGTCTTTACCCCATGATACTCGAGTGCTTTCTGCATGACTGCACTGTGAAGTACTTGGCCACTGGTAAACCATCTCTAGCTTCACATTAACAGACCCAGAGATGCTCTATCTGCCTCTAAAACACACAGTGGCTGTCCCATGAGCACTCACTTCTCCGAATGTATGCCTCCAGCAGTGCAGGGCATTATGGCCCTTCTGAATAAGTCCAGCGATTGCCCATACAGGCTTTAGGAGCCTGATCTTGAGTGCTGTGGATCTGAGAAGACTATTCCAATCCTAAGCAGTTCCAAGAGGATTTTCCCTGACCCTCCAGCCCTCTTCTGCCACAAAATGGTAGGTCTCCTCTCAAATGTATTTGTGTTTAAGACAAGCTTAAGTGGGTTAGAGAGCGCTCAAGGAGATCACAGATCAAACAAGCTCTCTGAGTTCTGCCCTAGAAGGTACTGAAAACCTGAGTGGCCTGAAATCAATCCAGCTTTGAATGATACTCTAAGTCCAATGTGCTCCAGAAAGAAACCAGATCTTAAATGCACATTACTGATTAGCTGTGAACTAAGCTTGCTTATAGGGTAGAAAATAGTAAAGGTGGGGAATAGAGGAGATACAGGAGTGACTCCAGCCATTTCTTCTATCAATATTGGAGTTCCACGCGGTGTGTATGAGTGTGTATGTGTGTTCTGGCAAGAAAATCTCAGATACAAAAGATGGCTTATAATGTGGAGATCCTTGCTTAAGTTAGAAACTCTCTCTATATTTGCAGATGAAAGATGCATAACTACTAAATTTTTTCTTGAGGCCCCAGAAATGGGGCTTCTCTGCCTTAAGGTAGCTCATTAGTTCCTTACCAAGTCTATGTACTGGAATCCAAAGAGAATGCAAAAATGGACAGGCAAAATGTATTCCCCCTCCTCTTATGAATGAGAAAAGCAAGTTGTAGGAGAAAAATTCATGAAAATTCAAGAAAATGTAGCTGTGATTGGACCTCAATAATGGTATGAAAACATATCTTTTACTCTAACAGGCTCTCTATTCATTCTAAAATGAACCAGAAAGCGGAACGATTGCCCTTGTTTGAAAAATAATGCCCTTGTTTGAGGAGTCCAGGCCAAGTAACTTCATGGAGAAGGGAAGCTTCACCATTTGGACAGGAGCTGAGCAGATGTGACCTCAATGTCTGCACTGCATTAAAGCTTCGGTGTAAATCTGATGACCTCATCTCCCCACAGCCTGTGATTAATTCTATTTATAAAATACAGCTCAGCCGATCAAAGTTAATCCTTTCCATGCCAAGTGGGGAGTACACAGTGATGGGTCACTCTGTCAAAGGGTATGAAACTAAATCAGGCTGCTGTTCTTCATCACGGAGTAGGATACAGGGCTTTTACCTTCAAGAGGAAAGGTTTAATGACTTTGAAGAACTTGTAATGCCCATTTCTTGATACCCTTAAATTCTATTTCAATTTTTTACTATCTTCAAAAAATATAAAATTCCTCAAATATCACTGACTCATATTTTTATTTGTTGCACCATACAGCTTCCAATACCTCACCAATACACACACACACACACACACACACACACGTTTGTAGATCCCATGCCTTTGAGAGAACTCTACTAAAAGGTGAGAATGACCACTAAGAGCATCTGTACAGCATCTTAAGCGTATGGTTTCTGGAATCAGAATGCTTACGTTTTCATTCCAGGTATGCCACTTATCCAGCCAGAGGATCTTGGGTAAGTTACTTAGCCTCCCTTTGTCTCAGTTTCTTCATCTTTAAAATGGAGTTATAGTAGTCCCTGACTCACAGGGTTACTGAGAAGATTAAATAAGATAATACGTAAAGAACTCAGAACACCGCCTGGACCTTGGTAAATCTACATGTGACAGCCGTAGCCTGATCCCACGCCAAGCTCAGGAGCATGACATGTACCACAGAGTGTTCCTCTGAACTAGTTTGCATTTTTAACTGACATGGAGATCCAAAAAACCAGTCCTCTTATATCCTCATGTGAGTTAAAAATCCCTAACACTTTGGAACACATTCCCCCACCTTGCCCACCAACCCCATGACAGAGGTAAACTGCCATTCAGCTTGGGGCAAAAATGCCATATTCCCACTGTGTATACATTGTGAGAGGAAAAATAGCAAGTTCAAACCTTTTCTGCCCCTTAGCATGGTTCTGTTTGACTAGTCCCCCTAATTTTCATTTACAGTTAGGTCTCAGTATGGTTAATATCAGGTCTCTGTAGCATTAGGCCTCTGCAATGTTAATACTCTTTAACGAAATGATTCTCATGAGTACCTTGCAAACTGAATGCTAATTTGAGGATTCTAATTTCCCAGTGTGTAAATGAGGTCATATTAACAGAAATAGCTCAAATTTCACTGGGTCATGATTCTACTTGTCCTGAACACTCTCATCTCCTTACCACCTCCCATGACCAAGGACTCCAAAAATCTACAGTGGGTAAGTCACATGTGCTCTCAGTAAATCTGTCCCTCTGGGCACTAAACCTCCACTGCAAGGTTCCTCTAGAATTCCCACCATGATTTTCCCCAGTGCTCTGCCTATGCTCTAGGCCTTTGCTGTGGCCCAGATGTTTTAATTCTTTTTAAAGACTGAAATAGTACTTTTAATTTCACTCACAGTGCTTGTGCTGTGTCAGGATTCAGACATGAGTCCAGTGAGGGGTCAGGGCAGAACCAGAATCCAAAGGATAGGCATGATTGTGTAGGCACAAATGCCTCACTTCTGCAGTGACTGAGGTTTTCATATTGAGTCTGAGATGGATATTTCCTGGGGGCAACTCAGTTTTCATGCTAATGCCTGGCTGGTGTTGAATTCAGCTTTGTATCCACAAACTAAATCTGATTTAAGCCAGAATCCTGAAGCTGCAAGAGTGAGAATCAATGACCAACACACTGGTCCATAAATAGAATCAGGTGTATCCTTTTCCTTAAGGAGGGAGTTACTAAATGCTTAAGAGTTAACCAAAGAATATAGCACTTTGCAGAAATCCTAATCAAAGCCTTTGGCTCAACAAAGCCTTGCCTGCTGCTTGTTGTGAAACCATCTCATCCCCTCCACTAGAAAGAACCAAGCAACGTGTGAAACTTTTACTTCCCCTCATAAAAGTGTATAACAACATTCAACCACTTTTACACCTTTTCTTCCTAATACACGATATCCAAAATGAGTTCATAGGCAGAAAAATGCCATGAGGGGAGTTTGGCTTTTTTTTTACTGGCAAGCTTTTTGGATGTGACAGCCTAGAGCCTTTCTCACTACCACCAACAGATGGGACACAATATCCACCAATGAGCCATTATGGTCTTTGGTTGTTATTTTTCCTGTGGTTCAGCTGGAACACATTCAGAAAAATAATACACATTTCTGGGGCAGGTTTGCATTATAATTTTGGAGTGTAATCCAGACTTTCCCTTGTCTATTTCCTACTGCAGCAAAAATGGAGCCTCTCTCTCTAGCTCCATTTGTACTTCACTGGGAGGATGCAACTTGGCAAAACACAGCGATACTGGGCTGCAAATGGTTTGTAAAAACATCAGTGGTCCCACATGGGAGTCAGTACATCTACCATTCGAACTAGATTGCATTGGCTCTGTTGGGAGTAATATGGGTGCATGTATGCAGTTATCACTAAAAGGCTTTTCATACTGTGACAATCAGATCCTCTGGTGCTCAGATATTGCATTCATTTTCTAACTCATTCATCATGTGAATGGAATGAGGAAATAATGGGATCTGTTCATCATACTTATCCATCATTTAGTAAGGACACCACGTTCAGCTTTTTTGGATGAAAAAAGAGAGATAAGTAAGAGGCTTAGCACTCCTAACATCTGACAGTCCTAGCACCTCGTGAGGACAAATGTCACTCAGGAACCATATCACAACAGACAAGCCCTTGAGAAAGAGGGAAGATGATGAATCTAGCAGAGCCCACCAGGCAATTCTGGGCAGGCACACCTTCAAAACCCTCCTTCTTATTTTACCACATTCTCGATAAATCTTTTAGTTACATTAAAATATTCTCAACTAAATTAGAATAAAATTGTATATCTTTTGGCCTTGTAAATCCACTTTCAAGAATTTATTCTTAAAAAATCAGAAATGTACATAAATACAAATGTTCAAGAATGTTCATTCCTGTGATATTTTAAATAGTGAACAATTGGAAATGACCTAAATTTCCAGGAAGTTTAGATTACTTAAATAGATTATAATAGAGCATGTATCATAAACAATATTTGGTAAGAACATTTAAATGGAGTATATGGAGAAATATGCAACTATATGAAGTGAAAAATCAAATTACAAAAAAATATATTTTGCCAATTAGGTAAGAAAAAGTATTAGTAATTATTCTCTCTAGGTTAGGAATTTGAAATAATGATTTTTTTCTTTTCCGTGTTTTTTGTGTCTCTTAATATTTCAGTAAACTATCGCAAGAACAAAAAACCAAACACTGCATATTCTCACTCATAGGTGGGAATTGAACAATGAGATCACATGGACACAGGAAGGGGAATATCACACTCTGGGGAATGTTGTGGGGTTGGGGGAGGGGGGAGGGATAGCATTGGGAGATATACCTAATGCTAGATGACGAGTTAGTGGGTGCAGTGCACCAGAATGGCACATGTATACATATGTAACTAACCTGCACAATGTGCACATGTACCCTAAAACTTAAAGTATAATAAAAAAAAATGTAAAAAAAAAAAAAAAAAATATTTCAATAATAAATACATGCAAAAAAAACCTAGAACAAATGACATTTTTAAGAATTCAAGAGTGAGAAAATAGCTTTCTGGCCTGCAATTATGTTGACTTTGTTTTACAATATACAAGAAAATAAACAAGCAACTTTAGATTGGAAGAAATTACTAGCATTTGGGAAGCAGATACAAGCCAATAGCAGCCAAAACCACAAAATGACTGGGGAAAAATAGAGAGAGAGACTAAAGAATGTTCCTTACTGAAACATTTTTTGCTGCATTTTCTCCTAGAACATACTGCCTTCCCCCATGGCAACATTCCAACACAGACAGTTCTACATGTAGTTTGCTATGTATTAACTGTTCATTCATTGTTTCATTTGTTCTTTCTAGGTCCCTGTTACTTCTTGAGAGAATAGAAAGATCGTGGCAAACAAGATAGAATTATTTCTGCTTTTGTGGAATTTAAATTTTCTTTTAATTCTTGCAATCACCCCACAAGGTAAATTGCTTATTCCTCAGAGGAAGTTAAGACAGTTTATGTTACTTGCCATAGGTAGTCAAGAGAACTAGTATTCAACCCAGATCCTCTGATTCCTTAAGACCAAGGTTCTTTTGACTATAGCAGAAGTTTTCAAATATTTTCAAAAAGTGACATGCACTGTTTTAAATAAAATTGTAATTGCCATATTTCACCAATTCTGATGAACACTTTTTCACATTTCACCTCACCTGAAAACAAGAAGCATTTATTATGGCTGTTGGCAAGGAAATTACAGAGATTAAATTCTGGTAGCCTGAATGTTTGCATCCATTCTTGCAAAGATGGTATCAGTAGCTTGCAAGAAAATCCCAGAGGTAGTGGTGGAGTGCCCTTTCAGAAATACTGCCTTACTAATACTCTCAGTGGCATAGAGGATGATATTATCTGGAAAACATAGACATTGGATAGTCAGATTTCAGATATAAAACCTTAAGAAATTCATATTGTTTGCATGCCTAAACAAGACTAAAAGAGTGCTTTCAGTAAGTATAACATTTTTAAAAGCCCAAGTGACGAAAAATCATTGTAGCATGTTTATTTTGGCAGTTATTTTTCTCTTTCTTAATAATATAATAAAGATAGTACATCTTGCCTTCCATGGAATCATAGATTCAGTGCAATGTGGCATATCTACAACACTTCGGGCTTGACTAATGAGGTGGAATTATAAGCACCACCACCTTCACATCAGGCTCCAACTGGAATAGCTCTTCAAGGGGCTTGGCACCTCTCCTCTTTCTTGATAGGTAAAGATTAGCACCATCAGAACTTCACTGAAAACTTGATCATTGAAATCATGTTTTGGCAATGACTGAACTATGTCTAAGGGATTTGATATTGCATGAGCCACAGATTCTTGATACTCAGACCTCCTAAATCCATTCCAAACTATGTCCAAATGAGATGCGGTGAAGTAAGATGTGCAAACTTTATAGGCACCAGTTGTAGAATCAGGTTTCTCTGGTTTCAAGTCTAAACTACCTATTTCTTTTTTTTTGGCAATGTGACCTTGGATAAATTACTTAAACTTTGTATGCCTCTGTTTCCCCATCCATAAATATTAATAGCGCTAATCTCATAGGGCTTAGAATATTGAAAGAGAAAATCCCTGTCAAATACCAAAAAAACAACAATATTTGTTAAGTATTCAACAAATATTGTGGGGGAGGGAATGAGCCTAAAATTATAGGTTTACCTTTGAGACTTTGCCTCCAATCTTCCAACAAAATATGATCTATAATCTGTTTTCACCAGTGACAGATATTTATTGAGCACTTTTTCTGTGGGAGGCATCCTCTAGAAATTTATCATCTATTAGAGGGATGAAATACAGATGACAGAAAAACATCTACAAGACAGTATATTGTAAGTGGTATGGAAAATGGCACTTTACAATTCTAGAAGAGGTGATATTGCTTCTAGCATGGGCAGAAAGACTTCACAGAGGCAGTAGGATTTGGAACTTCAGACCCAACACTAATCTGAAAAGAAAACAAATAAAGAATCACTGGAGCTCTCTTTGTGAACACAAGTGACCTACTCAAGGTCATGTTTTAGCGAACATTCTTTGTAGATCAACAGGAATATAGATCAGGTCCTCTTTGGAGGAGAGTAAGGGAGAAAGGTGACATTTTCCTGTGGTCTTGTCAAGTGTATTTGGCAATAGGTCAGCTCAGAAGGGAAGCAAGATCTTCAACAACAAAGATTAAAAAGCTTTTAAAGGAGTGGGTGAGGCAAAAGGAAATAGTTATCCAGAAGAAGACTACTGAATTCAGACTGCAACAACAAAAGAAGTGAGATTCAGGTTACACTTACCAGTTGAGAGTTGAACAAATTAGATTAATATAGGCTGGGGAAGAATTTGCTAAATTTAAAATACTCTGACTATCTCAAGTTAGGTCAATGACTCTATGACAAACACAAGAGTAATTAATGTGTAACTTCAGGCTAAAAGGAGAAATTGAAAAGCTGAATTAAATAAAGCACATCAATAATAGTGAGATTCAAAAACCCACCATGGCCATTTGCTCCACGATTACCAAGGACCCTGAACAATGAAATCTCACGATAAAAGATGCATTCATCACAGAGTGGGAGAGAAATGATTCCAGGAATCTGCCTTGATTTTTATTACCACTATCATGAAACTGTTACAGGATTATTAATATTGACGTTTGTTCAGGGATTATGCATCACCATTTCATGCAAGCAGCTTAAGAGTTGCCTTCTGTGAAGCCCACCAAGCTGTTTACATAACCCTAAATGCATGGCAAGAGTTCAAATGGTAATTGTGATTTCAGACATAATTTGTATTGGTCACTCTCCTAGTGTCTAATCACTACAGTTCATGAGAAACAACAAAAGACAGGCAAGTGTTTTCAGTTCCCTGAGATGATCTACTTGGGCATTCAATTTCACAGATCAAATAGGTTACTGCAAACATATACAAAAGGGTTTATTAAGGCCATTAAACAACTGAAATTATATAGCTAAGAGACCCAAAATATGTGTTTAAACACTTTATGAGAGATAGAAAAATTAGTTCAGACACAGATGGGAATTATTTAGGTTTACTCTTAACTCTTCTGAAAAATCATCATTGACTCTCTTGGCTGCCACTCACCCCTTCTCCCTATTTCTAGCTCAGAACAACACATCTGTTGTTATTTCCTCTCATATTAATGTTTCTACGTTTGGGGGTCAGCACTTCTAACAGGAGCACAAGAGAAATAGCATTCTGGGGAAAATAGCCAAGTAGCTAACTAGAAAGATTTGGGTCAGCTTGTATCTGAATTCTGAATGCAGCTACCTAAAGGAAGGCAGATCAGCCACAGAGGGCAGTGTGATCTATAGCCCCAACCTCTAGGGAATGAGTCAGAGTAGAGATGGTTTCACAGTTTATAGGGAAAATCCTAGGATCTCAGAAAACAAGTATCAGGATAATACTGCATATCTACCCATTGTGAAATTCTGCCAATTCAGAGAGTATATTCAGAGGCAGACAGGAACCTGAGAATGACTGGCCTCCATTAGCAAAAGAGAGCTTCAGAATTGAATGATGACAGGATACGGACTGGAGCCTAAAGGCTACATAAAACAAGGAGGTCTTCCTAGAAGTCAAGGTCATAGGACCATCTCTCAGGATTGATATTTATTGTCTTCAGGGGCTACACCCTTCATCTAAATAGATGAAAGGGCCCCCAAATGGTTCTCAGCCTTTGCTGCACATTGAAGAACTTTAAATAATACTAATAATACTAATTCCTGGGTTCCACTCCTGAAGCTTCTAATGTGAGTGGTTGGAGATGCAGCCTGGGAATCTTTATATATGATTGCCCCCAGGTGATTCTGATATAGAGCTAAGGCTGAAATCCAGGAGCCTGGGGTGATATAACAGGGAAGGATGAACATGTGACTAGGGAATATGTCCTGCTTAAAACTATTCAAATTCTTTTGTTTTTTAAACACTGAGCTGGCCATGTGAACATCTCCATTGTCTGGAGCCCAGAGTTTGTAAAGGGACCAAGAAAGACCCAACAAAAACTAATTCATCCTTAGAAAATGATGCTAATGAAATAAAGTGAATTACGGTAAAGATGAGGGGAAATATGACTTGCTAATGCTGAGCATCAACTTTGTGCCACACATCATCTCCTTTAATCTTCTAATCCTTAGAATGTCACCAGAACAACAATGCCTAGCACATAGGAAGCAGTCAACAAATATTTGTGAATAAATATTGTCCCATTTTACATATGGAGAACAAAGGCTCAGAGAGGTTAAATAATTTCTCCACCGTTACACAGTTAGTAGTGAAAGATCCAGGATTTGACTCCAAGTCTGTCAAATCTTACCACTTGGCTGTGCTGCCTTCATCTTTGAGAAGCCTGAATTATCCAACATCTCAGAGAGAAACGTAGTCTTAGGGACCTGGTAAGGTATTTGTCCTAGATACAAGTTGTAGTTGAGATACATAGCAGCACTGGCTCTCACTTTCCAGAAACAACTTGATTACTAATTTGAAAAAGCGAAATAGACTCCACACCTAAAAGACTGGTTGAATCATTTTAACAATCTAATAATAACAGTATTTACGTGACATTCAAAGCAATTCCAAGAATTAACCAACTCTAAATAACTAGAGCATCTGCCACAGAAGATAAAATAGGATAGCAGATTTGGTATACCAGCAAACTCCCAGTAACATAAGCAATCAATGAAAGAGATGCATAAATGCGTAAAACACTATCCACAATGGGGAGGGAGAAAAAAAAACAGCCAATGTATAGTGTCAGCTACCAAGTCATATACAAAAAAAAAAATTGGAAAGGAGAAGGCTAACATAAACAACTAATGGCAACAGCACAAGCTGAATATAAATAAGTAGGCCTAAAGGTCAGGCCTTTAAGGGGTTTGAACTTTATTCAACACATGCTGTTTTCACTCCCTAGAATCCTCTCTTTTTTCTATCTGGAAAGGTAACTCATCTCTAAGGCATGGCTCTACTGTGAACAATTCTCCAACTCTTTTCATCAAAGCAAATAATTTTCTGACGTCTATTCTCACAATATTTTCTATATATCTCTAACAAAACTTACACAATTTGTGTCACAATTATATATGTATTAAATCTCCCTTTTGGCATGAGCTCTTTTAAAAAATGAGAGAGGCCATAATTTGTCTTTGTGTCCCCAAACCTTGGCATGGTGCGTGGCCCATGCTAGATGATAAATATTTGAAAGAATGTTTCTGCTGAAAGAAGCCTTTAGCTGCCTCTAACAGCCACGTGGGGAAACCTATTAACCTTTAAGTGATACTGAAAGTGTTACTATATTTGCCTATATAGTCAATCCCAAAAGCAAGCTGGTAAAGTTTAGTTCCAGCATAACTTCTAGGATATTAAATCTGGTCCTAAAGTTGCATTCAAGAACACTCTATAAAAGCAGAGGTTTTCTGCAGCCATCAAAAACTATCAGTTAATATTTACAGGATCATAATACCATGGTTCTCCATAGCCAAAAGTAAACATTTACTGTTCTATAAACAAATTTTGCTTTAAGAAAAATTCACTTAAAGAAACATAGCCTCTAGTGTTTCAGACCAATTCAGTACTTTAGCTCTATTATGCAATAAATGTATAATGTTGACCCAAGAACACTCTGAAGATTTAAGAAGGTACATCAACTCATTAGGCCATGAAATTACAAATTTGTAGTCTATTATGTAGAAAAGAGTTAATGCTAATCACCCCTCCCCATCCAATCTCTTAAAAAAATAAAACCTTATAAAAGGGAAGATCTGTCTGTAAGAATTAAATTGCCTTGGAGAGCAGCATTTTTAAACTAATAGCCAGAGTAAGGCTCACAGACAAAATACTTGACCTGTGAAATATCTCTTGCTTACTTTTAATGACTATCCTCAACTCAGGAGTTTGTCATAATCACTCCTTCTTATTGATGTGATGGTAAATTAATCTTTGCACTCTGTCAGGAAAAAAAAATGAATGCACCTGAATACACCCTTAAAGTTATGTTCTGAAAATCAATTTTTCTTGATGAAAGATGGTAAATCAGTCTTTAATAATTTAGCTTCTTCAGTGTGAAATTTTACTTTTGATAGAAGATATTTTAAAAAGCTATTTTATAGAAATAAACGAAACAACGTACAATAAAGCTTGACCCGGGTGCCATTATAAACACCCTTCACTTTATATAGAGACACCAAAAATTCCCTTTTATGGATGGATAGATAAGCATTTAGGAGTGTGGTGCAGGAAAGGAGTTGGGGAGAAGGAGAGGGAGAAGAAGAGGGAGTGAAAGAGTGAAAAAATAGAAGGATATGCATATTATTGAAATAAAAATTAACTTATTATTTCAGCTACTGAGAATAATCTTATGAAAGATTTCCTTTGATAAGTCAATCTTTAACTCCAAATAAATGTTTAGGATTCATAATCCCTGTGCTGATAATCCTTGATAAAATGGCAAGTGTTTCCCTCAGCAATATCGAAGTATGGTGATAAGAAACATGAGTTCTCCTCCAGCTGGCATCTGGCGGGTGCCCCTCTGGGACGAAGCTTCCAGAGGAAGGAACAAGCAGCAATCTTTGCTGTTCTGCAGCCTCTGCTGGTGATACCCAGGCAAACAGGGTCTGGAATAGATCCACAGCAAACTCCAGCAGACCTGTAGCAGAGGTGCCCGACTGTTAGAAGAAAAACTAACGAACAGAAAGAAATAGCCTCAACATCAACAAAAAGGACGTCCACACAGAAACCCCATCCGAAGGTCACCAACATCAAAAACCAAAGGAAGATAAATCCATAAAGATGAGGAAAAACCAGCACAAAAAGCCTGAAAATTCCAAAAACCGGAATGCCTCTTCTCCTCCAAGGGATCACAACACAACGCCTCACCAGCAAGGGAACAAAACTGGATGGAGAATTAGTTTAATGAATTCACAGAAGTACGTTTCAGAAGGTGGGTAATAACAAACTCCTCTGAGCTAAAGAAGCATTTTCTAACTCAATGCAAGGAAGCTAAGAACCTTGAAAAAAGGCTAGAGGAATTGCTAACTAGAATAACCAGTTTAGGGAATAACATAAATGACCTGATGGAGCTGAAAAACACAGCATGAGAACTTTGTGAAGCATACAAAAGTATCAATAGCTGAATCAATAAAGCAGAAGAAAGGATATCAGAGATTGAAGATCAACTTAATGAAATAAAGCATGAGAAAAGATTAGAGAAAAAATAATGAAGGGGAATGAACAAAGCCTCCAAGAAATATGGGACTATGTGAAAAGACCAAACCTACGTTTGATTTGTGTACCTGAAAGTGATGGGGAGAATGGAACCAAGTTGGAAAACACTCTTCGGGATATTATCCAGGAGAAATCCCCCAACCTAGTAAGACAGGCCAACATTCAAATTCAGGAAATACAGAGAACAGTACAAAGATACTCCTCGAGAAGAGCAACTCCAAGACACAAAATCATCTGATTCACCAAGGTTGAAATGAAGAAAAAAAATGTTAAGGGCAGCAAGAAAGAAAGGTTGGGTTACCCACAAAGGGAATCCCATCAGACTAACAGCGAATCTCTCTGCAGAAACCCTATAAGCCAGAAGAGAGTGGGGGTAATATTCAACATTCCCAAAGAAAAGAGTTTTCAACCCAGAATTTCATATCCAGCCAAACTAAGCTTCATAAGCGAAGGAGAAATAAAATCCTTTACAGACAAGCAAATGCTGAGAGATTTTGGCACCACCAGGCCTGCCTTATAAGAGCTCCTGAAGGAAACATTAAACATGCAAGGAAAAACCAGTACCAGCCTCTGCAAAAACATACCAAATTGTAAAGACCATTGATGCCATGAAGATAATAATAATTATTAAAAAAAGAAACTGCATCAACTAATGGGCAAAATAACCAGCTAGCATCATAATGACAGGATCAATATCACACATAACAATATTTACCTTAAATGAAAACAGGCTGAATGCCCAATTAAAAGACACAGACTGGCAAATTGGATAAAAGGTTAAGACCCATTGGTGTGCTATATTTAGGAGATCCATCTTGTGCAAAGACACACATAGGCTTAAAATAAAGGGATGGAGGAAGATTTGCCAAGCAAATGGAAATAAAAAAAGCAGGGGTTGCAATCCTAGTCTCTGATAAAACAGACTTTAAACCAATGAAGATCAAAAAAGACAAAGAAGGGCATTACATAATGGTAAAGGGATCAATGCAACAAGAAGAGCTAACTATCCTAAATATATACGCACCCAATACAGCAGCACCCAGAATCATAAAGCAAGGTCTTAGAGACCTACAAAGAGACTTAGACCCCCACACAATAATAGTGGGAGACTTTAACACACCACTGTCAATACTAGACAGATTAATGACACAGAAAATTAACAAGGACATTCAGGACTTAAACTCGGCTCTGGACCAAGCAGACCTAATAGACACCTACAGAACTCTCCACAGCAAATCAACAGAATATACATTATTTTCAGCAGCACATTGCACTTATCCTAAAATTGACCACATAATTGGAAGTAAAACACTCCTCAGCAAATGCAAAAGAACGGAAATCATAACAAACCGTCTCTCAGACCACAGTGCAATCAAATTAGAACTCAGGGTTAAGAAACTCACTCAAAACCACACAACTACATGGAACTGAACAACCTGCTCCTGAATGACTACTGGGTAAATAACAAAATTAAGGCCAAATAAATAAGTTCTTTGACAGCAATGAGAACAAAGACACGATGTACCAGAATCTCTGCGACACAGCTAAAGCAGTGTTTAGAGGAAAATTTATAGCACTAAATGTCCACAGGAGAAAGTGGGAAGGATCTAAAATTGACAACCTAACTAACATCACAATTTAAAAAGCTAGAGAAGCAATAGCAAACAAATTCAAAAGCTATCAGAAGACAAGAAATAACCAAGATCAGAGCAGAAATGAGGGAGATAGAGACATAAAAAACCCTTCAAAAAATCAATGAATCCAGGAGCTGGTTTTTTGAAAAGATTAACAAAATAGATGGACTGCTAGCAAGACTAATGAAGAAGAAATGAGAGAAGAATCAAATAGACACAATAAAAAATGATAAAGGGGAGATCACCACTGATTCCACAGAAATACAAACTACCATCAGAGAATAATATAACACCTGTATGCAAATAAATCAGAAAATCTTAAACAAATTGATAAATTCCTGGACACATATACTTTCCCAAGACTAAACCAGGAAGAAGTCAAATCCCTAAATAGACCAATAACAAGTTCTGAAATTGAGGCAGTAATTAATAGCCTACCAACGAAAAAAAAAAAAAAAAGCCTAGGACCAGAAGGATTCACAGCTGAATTCTAACAGAGGTAAAAAGAAGAGCTGGTACCATTCCTTCTGAAACTATTCCAAATGATAGAAAAAGAGGGACTCCTCCATAACTCATTTTATGAAGCCAGCATCATCCTAATACCAAAACCTGGCAGAAACAGAAGAAAAAAAGAAAATTTGAGGCCAATATCACTGATCAACATTGATGCAAAAATCCTCAATAAAATACTGGCAAACTGAATCCAGCAGCACATCAAAAGGCTTATCCACTGCTATCAAGTCAGCTGCATCCCTGGGATGCAAGGCTGATTCCACATACACAAATCAATAAATGTAATCCATCACATAAACAGAACCAACGACAAAAACCACATAATTATCTCAATAGATGCAGAAAAGACCTTTGATAAAATTCAACACCCCTTCATGCTAAAAACTCTCAATAAAATAGGTATTGATGGAATGTATCTCAAAATAATAAGAGCTATTTATAACAAACCCACAGCCAATATCATACTGAATGGGCAAAAACTGGAAGCATTCCCTTTGAACACTGGCACAAGAAAAGGATCCCCTCTCTCACCACTCCTATTCAACATAGTATTGGAAGTTCTAGGCAGGGCAATCAGGCAAGAGAAAGAAATAAAGGATATTCAAATAGGAAAAGAGGAAATCAAATTGTCTCTCTTTGCAGATGATATTATTTTATATTTAGAAAACTCCATCATCTCAGCCCCAAATCTCCTTGAGCTGATAAGCAACTTCAGCAAAGTCTCAGGATACAAAAGCAATGTGCAAAAATCACAAGCATTCCTGTACACCAATAATGGACAAACAGAGAGCCAAGTCATGAGTGAACTCCCATTCACAATTGCCACAAAGAGAATAAATATCTAGGAATCCAACTTACAAGGGATGTGAAGGACCTCTTCAAACAAATCAGTGCTCAAGGAAATAAGAGAGGACACAAACAAATGGAAGAACACTCCATGCTCATGGATAGGAAGAATTAATATTGTGAAAATGGCCATACTGCCCAAAGTAATTTATAGATTCAGTGCTATCTCCATCAAGCTATTATTGACTTTCTTCACAGAATGAGAAAAAATACTTTAAATTTCATATGGAACCAAAAAAGAGCCTGTATAGCAAAGACAATCCTAAGCAAAAAGAACAAAGCTGGAGGGGTCACACTACCTGACTTGAAACTATACTACTAGGCTACAGTAACCAAAACAGCATGGTACTGGTACCAAAATAGATATATAGACAAATGGAACAGAACAAAGTTCTCAAAAATAACACCACACATCTATAACCATCTGATTTTTGACAACCTGATAAAAAACAAGCAGTATGGAAAGGATTCCCTGTTTAATCAATGATGTTGGGAAAACTGGCTAGCCATATGCAGAAAACTGAAACTATACACCTTCCTTACACCTTATACAAAATTAACTCAAGATGGATTAAAGACTTAAACGTAAGACCTAAAACCATAAAAACTCTAGAAGAAAACCTAGGCAATACCATTCAGGACATAGGCATGGGCGAGGCCTTCATGACTAAAACACCAAAAGCAATGGCAACAAAAGCCAAAATTGACAAATGGGAGCTAATTAAACTAAAGAGCTTCTGCACCCCAAAAGAAACTATCATCAGATTTAACAGGCAAACTACAGAATGGGAGAAAATTTTTGCAATCTATCTGGCTGACAAAAGGCTAATATCCAGAATCTACAAAGAACTTCAACAAATTTACATGAAAAAAGCAAACAATCCCATCAAAAAGTAGGTGAAGGATATGAACAGACACTTCTTAAAAGAAGACATTTATGCGGCCAACAAACATGTGAAAAAAGCTCATCATCACTAGTCATCAGAGAAATGCTAATCAAAACCACAATGAGATACCATCTCATGCCAGTTAGAATGGCGATCATTAAAAAGTCAGGAAACAACAGATGCTGGCAATGATATGGAGAAATAGGAACACTTTCACACTGTTGGTGTGAAACCATTGTGGAAGACAGTGTGGTGATTCCTCAAGGAACCAGAAATACCATTTGACCCAGCAATCCCATTACTACATATATACCCAAATGATTATAAATCATTCTACTATAAAGACACATGCACATGTATGTTTACTGCAGCACTATTCACAATAGCAAAGACTTGGAACCAACCCAAATGCCCATCAATGATAGACCGGATAAAGAAAATGTGGCACATAGACACCATGGAATACTATGCAGTGATAAAAAAGGATTAGTCCATGTCCTTTGCAGGGACATGGATGAAGCTGGAAACCATCGTTCTCAGCAAACTAACACAGGAACAGAAAACCAAACCCCACATATTCTCACTCATAAGTGGCAGTTGAGCAACGAGAACCCATGAACACAGGGAGGGGAACATCACACACTGGGGCCTGTTGGAGGGTGGGGGGTTAGGGGAGGGATAGCATTAGGATAAATGCCTAATGTAGATGACAGGTTGATGGGTGCAGCAAACCACCATGGCACGTGTATACCTATGTAACAAACCTGCACATTCTGCACGTGTACCCCAGAACTTAAGTATAATAAAAAATAAATAAATAAATAAGCATTATTAAATATAGCAAAATGTATTCATATTACCACAAATATGTACTTCAAATTTGCTATTGAATAAAATTAATGAGATTACTCAAAAAAAAAAAGGAAACGAGCTCTCAAGTCACGAAACCTGGGTTCACATTTTGGCAATTGTGACTGCCCATTGACTTCATCTTTCTGTTCTTCAGTTTTCCTCTCTGTAAACTGGTAATAACAGTACCTGCTCATGGAGTTATACAATGTTTAACTCAGTAAGTGCCTAACAATGTTATTAGTTATGTTACATTTATTTACAGACTAAAGAGGCCACTAAAAATAGCGGTGATTTCTAGAACATGTTAGGTAGAAAGTTGACGAAAAGCATAGCTAATAACTGCTATTTATAAGGTCTTAAACTTTAGACAGCGTTCTAAAAGCTTTCTATGAAGTAATTTATTTAATCCTTTTAACAGTGCTATGATGTAGGTACTATTATTTTTCCCACTTTTATACAGAAGGAAGTGAGACTCAGAAAAGCAATGAGAATTGCTCACAGTCTCTTATTTAGAATGCAGCAGAACTGGGAGTCAAGACGGGGACTGGATTGACTAGAAACGGAGATTCAAACAATCTGCTTTTACATAAACCTTATTCTCAATGAAATACAAGAGAAAAATCTTTTGAAATTTTTTTCAACATTTGTCTTGATTATCCTGATCTTTTCATTAAAGTAAACTCATGTTTGCAACTATATTCCAAATATTAACGAGATTTTGTATACCTAAAAATATTCCTTCAAAATGTATTAATTAATAAGAGGTGGTAAACCAGTGATCAATCATAACCATGCCTGTTTTCAATGCTGAAAACATTTTTATCATCTGAGATTAATGCAATGTCAGTTCACTTCTTATTGAAAATGTCAATTCACTTTGTTATACCAATCGATTTTAAAGAAACTAAAAACCAATTTTACTTAATTTTGTTGTAGAATATAATTAAATTTCAAGTGGGTATAAAAATTAAACAAGGGATTATTAAAACATGAGTTATAACATATACCTGGAGTCAAATGCAAGTCATCTTTTATACAGCTATTTTTCATTATTCAAACTTTTCATATACATTCTATCAATCTTCCTCCAAAATATACCAATTCCTATTCTAAGATACTAGGCATAGTCTTAAAATATGATTTTGTAAAGTTCAAAAACTAATTTTGTGCCATGCTTCTCTTTATTACAACAACTATGATTTATTGAACATGTATTAGATGCCAATACTGATAAATAACATTTCACTTATTCAACATAACAGATCTATTTAACACAGGAAAAACTGAGGCTTGAGAGAGCTAAATCCTATACCCAAGGTCACCCAACACTTTATCATAGGACTTACAACTGTTTCTCCAGTAGCCATATCAAACCTATAGCTTCCTCAGCTATGACATTCATCTACCTCACCTGAGAGCTTGTAGACACATAAAAACAAAACCATCTTTCTGAATATTCAGTGAAATATTATGGAATATTAGAAACATGGTTTGCATCATGTTCAAGACTAACGGTTCACAAACTAGTGCACATGAAAATCATTTCCAAACCTTGTTTAAAATGGAGATTCCTAAGTACCATTACTACAAACCCAAGATTCTAATCTGGTTTGGAGTATTTGGAACAAGCACCTCAGGTGATTCCGACAAAAGTAATTTGCAGATCATACCTTAAAAAGCAGTATTCTAGCTGGCAGAGCAAGATGGCAGAATAGAAGCCTATACCATTTGCCCTTTACCCCAACTGGAACACCAAATTTTAATGGTTATCTGCACACGGAAAAGTGCCATCACAAGAACTAAAAATCTGACAAGCAATCACCATACCTGGTTTTAACTTCATATTGCTGAAAGAGGCATTGAAGAGGGTAGGAGAGACAATCTTGAATTGCTAGCATCACCCCTCCAGCATTCCCTGGCAGTGGCCTTGCATTGCGAGGAGTCTATGCACCTGGGGAGGGGAAAACACAGTGACTGTGGGACTTTACATCGAACTCAGTGTTGCCCTATCACAGTAGAGAGTAAAGCTGTTCTGGGCTCAGCCAATGTCTGAACAAGGAACATTTGGACCAGACCTAGCCAGAGAGGAATTGCCTATCTCAGTGGTCGGAATCTGAGTTTCTGAGCAAGCCTCACCACTGCAGACCAAAATACTCTGGGGTCCTGGGTAAACTTGAAAGAGAATCTAGGACACAAGGACTGCAACTCCTAGTACTAAGCTGAACTCAGAGCCAGTGGACCAGGGTGGCAAGTCACCTAGGGAGACACCAGTCATGGCAGCAAAGGTAATGCTTGAGCCACCCCTTCCCCATCCCTAGGCAGTGCAGCTCACAGCAACAAAAGTGACTTCTTCCTTCTGCTTTCTTAAGCAAGAAGAGGAGAGATAAGAGTAAAGAGGACTTTGTCTTGGGTCTTGGATACCAGCTGAGCCACAGCAGGATAGGGCATCAGGCAGAGTTGCAAGGACCCCATTCCAGACCCTAGCTCGCAGATGACATTTCTAAACTTACCCAGGGCCAAAAGGGAACCTACTGCCTTGAAGGGAAGAAAGCACTCCTGACAGTATTCATCACCTGCTGACTAAAGAACCCTTAGGCCCTGAATAACCAGCAGCAATACCCAGGCCTTGGGTTACATGCTGAATACAGATGTAACCCAGCACATTCCCAACTGTGGCGGCTATGGTGAAAGATCCTCTCTGTTTGAGAAACACAGATGGTAAAGTAAAGGGGACTTTGTCTTGTACCTTAGGTACGAGCTTGGCCACAGTTGGGTAGAGCAACAAGTGGGTTCTTAGGGTCCCCAAGTCCAGGCCTAGGCTCTCGGAAAGCACTTCTAGACCTGACCTGGGCCAAAAGGGAGCCCATTTCCCTGAAGGGTGAGTCCTAAGCCATGCAGCATTCACTACCTCTTCAGATGACCGAAGAGCTTTTCGGCTTTAAGTGAACATTGGTGGTGGCCTGGCAAAACCTGCTGTGGGTTGGTGGTGGTAGTGGCCACAGAGAGAGGCTTCTCTACCTATGGAAAAAGGAAGGACTTTGTGTTGTGATTCGAGTGCCAGCTTAGCTGCACTGGAATACAACATCAGGTAAATTTCTAAGGATTTTTACTCCTATCTGTAGCTCCCAGGCAGCATCTCTGGGCCCACCCCCAACCCAGGGCCTGAGGAAACTTTCCACCCTAAAGGGAAGGGCACAAACGTGGTGGGCTTCACCACCTGCTGATCATAGAGCCCTAGGTCCTTCAGTGAACATAGGAAGTAGCCTGGTATTGGTTACACTGGGCCCTGGGTGAGAGCCAGAGCTGTGGTGGCTTGTGTTCTGACCCAGCGTAGTCCCAGTGCTGATGGCCACAGGGGTCCTTGCATCACTATACCCCCAGTACCAGGTAACTCAGCACAGATAGAGACTGTTGTTTGCTTGGGAGAAAGTAAGGGAAAATAACAAGAGTCTCTGCCTGCTAATCCAGAGAATTCTACCAGATCTTATCCAAAACCAGCAAGGCAATACCTCTACAAGTCTGCAAAATCCACAGTATTATTGGGCTTGGGGCCCAAGTCCCTTCAAATACTTGGAAAGCCTTCTCAAGAAAGATGGGCACAAACAAGCCCAGACTGCAAAGATTACAATAAATACCTAATTCTTCAATGCCCAAACACTGATGGACATCTACCAGCATCAATATCATCAGGAAAACATGACCTCACCAAATGAACTGAATAAGGCACCAGAGAACAATTCTGGAGAAAGAGAAACATGTGACCTTTCAGACAGAGAATTCAAAATAGCTGTTTTGAGGAAACTCAAGGAAATTCATGGTAACACAAAGAAGGCATGCAGAATTCTCGCAGATAAATTTAACAAAGAGATTGAAATAATTAAAAAGAGTCAAGCAGAAATTCTAGAGTGGAAAAATGCAATTGACATACTGACGAATGCATTAGAGTATCTTAATAGCAGAATTGATCAAGCAGAAGAAAGAATCAGTGAGCTTGAAAACAGGCTATTTGAAAATACACAGTCAGACAGGACAAAAGAAAAAAAGAATAAAATACAATGGAGTGCATTTATAAGATCTAGAAAATAGCCTCAAAAGGCAAATCTAAGAGTTATAGGCCTAAAAGAGGAGATAGAGAAAGAGATAAAGGTAGAAAGTTTATTCAAAGAGACAGTAGAAGAGAACTTCCCAAACCTAGAGAAATATATCAACATTTAAGTACAAGAAGGTTATAGAACCCCAAGCAGATTTAACCCAAACACTACCTCAAGGTATTTAATAATCAAACTCCCAAAGGTCAAGAATAAAGAAAGGATCCTAAAAGAAGCAAGGGAAAATAAGCAAATAACATACAATGGAGATTCAATACATCTGGCAGCAGACTTTTCAGTGGAAACCTTACAGACCAGGAGAGAGTAACATGACATATTTAAAGTGCTGAAGGAAAAAGTTTTTACCCTAGAATAGTGCATCTGGGAAAAATGTCCTTCCAACATGAAGGAGAAATAAAGACCCTCCCAGATAAATAAAAGCTGAGGGATTTCATCAGCTCCAAACCTGTCCTACAAGAAATGCTAAAGGGAGTTCTTCAGCCTGAAAGAAAAGGATATTAATGAGCAAGAAAAAATCATCTTAAAATACAAAACACACTGTTAATAGTAAGTACACAGAAAAACACAGAATAATATAAACCAGAATGGGGGTTCTTTCTTGTTTTAAGTAGAAAGAATAAATAATGAACCCACCAAAAACAATAACTACTACAGCTTTTCAAGACACAGATAGTATAATAAGACATAAAGAGAAACACTAAGAAGTTAAAAAGTGAGGGATGAAGAGTTGTTAATAGTTTTTATGTGTTTGTTTATACAATCAGTGTTATGTTATCATCAGCTTAAAATAATGGGTAATAAGATACTATTTGCAAGCCTCATGGTAACTTTAAATAGAAAATCATACCACAGATACACAGAAAATAAAAAGCAAGAAATGAAAGCATACCACCAAGAGAAAATCACCTTCACTTAAAGGAAGACATGAAGAAAGAAAAGAAGGATAAGAATACCACAAAACAACCAGAAAACAAATAACAAAATGACAGGAGTTAAGTCCCTACTTACCAATAATAACATTGAATGTAAATGGACTAAACTTTCCAATCAAAAGACATAGAGTGGATGAATGAATGGGAAAAAAAAATTAAACCCAGTGATCCACTGCCTACAAGAAACACACCTCACCTATAAAGATACCCATAGATTCAAAACAAAGGAAACTAAAAAAGAGCAGGGGTAGCAATACTTATATAAGACAAATGGATTTCAAGACAAAAACTGTAAGAAGAGACAAAAAAGGTCATTATATAATGATAAAGGGGTCAATTCAGCAAGAGGATATAACAATTGTAAATATATGCACCCAACACTGGAGCACCCAGATATATAAAGCAAATATTATTACACCTAAGGAGAGTTAGATCTCAATACAATAATAACAGGAGACTTACATCCACTTTCAGCATTGGACAGATCTCCCAGACAGAAAATCAACAAAGAAACATTGAACTCAATCTGCTCTATAGAACAAATGGACCTAACAGATATTTACAGAACATTTCATCCAGTAACTACAGAATACACATTCTTCACCTCAGCACAGGAATAATTGTAAAGGATAGACCATATGTTAGGTCACAAAACAAGTTTTAAAACATTCAAAAAAAATTGAAATAATATCAAGCATCTTCTCTGACCACAGTGGAATAAAACTAGAAATTAACAACAATAGGGATTTTGGAAACTATACAAACACATGGAAGTTAAACAATATGCTCTCAAATGACCAGTGGGTCAATGAGGAAATTGAAAACAAAATTTAAAAATTTCTTGAAACAAATGATAATGGAAACACAACATTCCAAAACCTATGATATACAGCAAAAGCAGTACTAACAGGGAAGTTTATAGCTATGAGTGCCTACATCAAAAAAGAAAAAAAAAACTTAAAATAAATAACTTAATGATGCATCTTAAAGAACTAGAAAAGCAAGCACAAACTGAAACCAAAATTAGCAGAAGAAAAGAAATAATAAAGATCAGAGCATAAGTAAAGAATTTGAAATGTAGAAAACAATACAAAAGATCAATGAAACAAATAGTTGGTTGTCTTAAAATATAAACAAAATTGACAAACCTTTAGCCAGATTAATGAATAAAAAAAGAGAAGACCCAAATAAATAAAATCAGAGATGAAAAGGGAGACATTGCAACTGATACCACAGAAATCCAAAGGGTCATTAGTGACAATTATGAGCAACTATATGCTAATAAATTGGAAAATCTAAAGGAAATGAATGAATTCCTAGACACATACAACCTACAAAGATTGAACCATGAAGAAATCCAAAACCTAAACAGACCAATGACAAGTAAAAGGATTGAAGCCATAATAAACAGTCCCTCTGCAAAGTAAAGCCCAGACTCAGTGGCTTCCCTGCTAAATTCTATCAAACATTTAAAGAAGAACTAATACCAATCCTACTCAAACTATTCCAAAAAAGTAGAGGAGGGAATACTTCCAAACTCATTTTACAAGGCCAGTATTACCGTGATGCAAAACCAAAGACACATCACCAAAAAAGCAAAAGAAAAGAAGGAAAACTACAGGACAAAAATCTTCAACATAATACTAGCAAACCAAATTCAACAATGCATTAAAAAGATCATTCATCCTGTAGGTTGACTGTTCACTCTGATGATAGTTTCTTTTGCTGTGCAGAAGCTCTTTAGTTTAATTAGGTCCTATTTGTCAATTTTGGCTTTTGTTGCCATTGCTTTCAGTGTTTTAGTCATGAAGTCTTTGTCCATGCCTATGTCCTGAATGGTATTACCTAGGTTTTCTTCTAGGGTTTTTATGGTTTTAGGTCTTACATTTAAGTCTTTAATCCATCTTGAGTTAATTTCCGTATAAGGTGTAAGGAAGGGGTCCACTTTCAGTTTTCTGCATATGGCTAGCCAGTTTTCCCAACACTATTGATTAAATAGGGAATCCTTTCCCCAGTAGTTGTTTTTATAAGGTTTGTCAAAGACCAGATGGTTGTAGATGTGTGAAGTTATTTCTGAGGCCTCTGTTCTGTTCCATTGGTCTATATATCTGTCTTGGTACAAGTACCATGCTGTTTAGGTTACTGTAGCCGTGTAGTATAGTTTGAAGTCAGATAGCGTGATGCTTCCAGCTTTGTTCTTTTTACTTAGGATTGTCTGGGTTATACGGGCTGCTTTTTTGGTTCCATATGAAATTTACAGTAGTTTCTTCTAATTCTGTGAAGATATTCAATGGTAGCTTGATGGAGATAGCATTGAATCTGTAAATTACTTTGGGCAGTATAGCCATTTTCACAATATTGATTCTTCCTATCCATGAGCGTGGAATGTTTTTTCATTTGTTTCTGTCCTCTCTTATTTCATTGAGCAGTGGTTTGTAGTTCTATTTGAAGAGGTCCTTCACATCCTTTGAATTTTATACCTATGTAACAAACCCGCACATTCTGCACATATATCCCAGAACTTAAAGTATAATAAAAAAAAGAAAGATTTTAAAATATATCTGACATTTCTAGAAGTCATGCAAATATAAGCCTGTTTGAAATTAAAAAATCCCAAGTGGGGTTTATCCCTAGGATATAAGGATAGTTCAAGAGACTGGGATAGGTAGTGGGGTCTTGGGGGTGGAGGCAGGTAGAGATGGTTATTGTGTACAAAACACATAGAAAGAACGAATAAGACCTAGAATTTGTGAGAAAAACAGGGTGACTATAGTCAATAATAATTTAATTGTACATTTTAAAATAACTAGAAGAGTACAATTGGATTGTTTGTAATGCAAAAGAAAACCACTTGAGGGGATGGATACCCTACTTTTTGTGACGTGATTATCACCACATTGTATGCCTGTATCATAATATCCCATGTACCCTATAACTATATACACCTACTATGTATCCATAAAAATTAAATATTAAAACAAAACCCAGCATTCTGGATTCCAAATAAAAATACCAATCATAAAGTCAGGGTAACCGAGATTTTGCATTTTTTACTCACCTCCTCTGTTTCAAACACATCGTAGTGATTAATGAAATATAATGATTTTAAAATAGCCAAGCTCAAAAACAATATAAACTCATCTGTGGGACAGAAATTGAATCTCTGTGAGGCAAAGCCCTGAGCACAAAATGAAGTGAAGGCTCACTTGCTCCCAATTCAGAGATAGGCGTTAGTGACTGGGAGCTAACTACCATAAAAAATGAAAACAGTATTACCAGATGAATTAAACTCTGACACATAAATCATTAATAGGAGCACAAATAAGCAGTACAATAAGAGGAAAACTTCATTAATAACAGATAATAATCATGAACATACATGTACCTAATAGCCTAGCCTCAATATATCCCAAGAAAAATCTGAAAGAATTATACAGTCATCTCCCATTATCTGTGGAGGATATAATCCAAGACCCTCAGTGGATGCCTGAAACCCCAGATAGTATCGAACCCTATAAATACTGTTTTTTCCTATAAGTACATACTTACAATAAAGTTTAATTTATAAATTAGGCACAGTAAGACATCAACAATAACTAATAATAAAATAGAACAATTGTAACAATATGCTGTAATAAAAGTTATGTCAATGTGGACTCTCTCTCAAAATACCTTATTATATTATATTTACCTATTTTTTGACCATGGCTGACCACCAGTAACTGAAACTGTCTATTAGAGGGAAACACTGTATGTAGAAACAGAAAGATCCACAATTATATTGAGAGATTTTAACATATCTATCAGAAACCAATGAATGAAATATAAAAAAAACCTAGAGAAGATTTGACCAAAAGATTAAAGTTTTATTTAGTAGATATAAAATTTTACAGAGAACAAATAGAAACCATACATTCTTTCACATATGAAAAATATAAAACATTTATAAAAGTTAACCATGAAATAAACTACAATGGCAGACTCAAAAAATTTTCAAACAATTATCAGCATGCATATCTTATTCTCTGACATATAATTAGGAAGCAAAAAATTAAAATATATATTTATAAACTTTAAAATACATGAAATGTACACTTAATTTAAAGAGAAAACGGTAATAAAATTATGAAACATTTAGAAGTGAATAATAATGACAGTGTTATATATCACTAATGGTATATGGCTAAAGGGACATCTAGAGGAAATTCTATAGCCTTAAATGCAATTACAGAAAAATGAAAGATTTTTTAAAATAAGTTATTTTAAATCTAATGAGCTATATAAGAAATAACAGACCAAAGCTAAGAATAAAAAACTGAGAAAAAGGAATAACGGAGAATAACAGAAATTAATGAAATAGAAAAGGCAACAACAGAGAGCAAAAAATCAAAAGCTGATTCTTTGAAAAGAGATTCTAACAAAAACGGGTTTATAAAAAGGGAGAAAGCTGACCTCTGCACCAAAAAACTGCTCCTTTTGTGGAAGCTGGGCCTACAAAAGAAAAAGAGAGAGAGAGAGAGAGCAAGAAGGAAGGGAGGGGAGAAAGAGAGAGAGAGAAAGGCCCAAGTAAAAATATGGCAATGAAAAGGGGACATAATTAGAAATAAAGTTTGGATATGAAAATCACGAGTGAAATCTATGAAGAAATTTATGCCAGTAAATTTGAACATGTATATAAACTAGATCTTTTTCTAGAATGTTTACTCAAGAGAAATTAGAAAACAAAGATATGGATGACTATTAAGGAACATAAACAGTCAGTGGAAAGACTAACAGACAATAAGACAGATAGTTCTACAAGTGTTCTAAATCTGAAAGAAATAAATAACTTTTTATTATGCAAACTGTTTCAGATAACAGATAAAGAAGAAAGGCTAACTCAGCATGCTTTATGCGAGTAGCGTAGTTTAACCAAATCAGAGCAGGGAAATAAAAGCAAAAGAAAATTTTAGACCAATTATATGTATTATGATCATAGAAAAAATTCTAAATATATTAGCACACCAAATTTAGCAGATTATCATTTTAAATGCATCACAAAAAATAGAGTTTATCTCAGGAATTCGAAAGTGAGTCATAATCACCAAAGCTAGTAACCTAACACACAATATTAATGGATTATCAGAGAAAATAGTAACATCTCACTGGATGCAGATGAATAGGTAAATATTCATCTGCTATTCATGAAAATATTCTTAACAAACAAGGAATTGAAGGAAACTTCAGTAACTTGATACAGGACACTGAAGAAACATATAGCAAACACTGTGCTTAATAAATAATATTTTAGAAATATTCTTATTAAAACAGCATCAATACAAGCATATTCTTTATCATTTCTTATCAACAAAAATGAGAAACTATAATTAGAAAGTCATTAACAAAACTAACTCTATCTGAAGACAATATTATTATCTACATAGAAAATTCAAGAGAAACTATGGACGTCATATTAGAACTGTTCATATAGTTTAGCAAAGTTTTTGAATACAAGATCAAATCATCAAAACAATTAGCCTTCCCATATGCCAGTAACAATAAAATAGAAAGTATAATAGAAAAATACATCTTGTTCACTATAGCAGCAAAATATATAAGGTATCTAAAAATGACTTTAACAAAAGATGTAGAAGATCTTTATAAGAAGATATAAAGCAACATTTAAGGGCACAAAAGAAGATGAAAATGGGAAGATATACTAACTATACAGATGAGAAGACTCAACACTATTAACATGTCTATTCATTCCAAATTTATCTATATATTCAATAGACTATCATCGCCCTACAGCCTAAGACTTATTAGAAGCAAAGAGGAAAAAGGCAGTATAATATTCTTGCAAGGATAGACACACAGACAAATAACACAGAAGAGAAACTTCAGAAACAGACTCGCATGTAACACCAGATACATGACAGAGGAGGAAATCCAAATGAGTAGAGAAATGAACAGTGCTGGGGAAATTGATTCTTCTCAAGGAAAGGTCACATACAACTATGTTTCAAAAACAATAAGATAAAATAAAACTAGTTTGTAAGAAATTATAAAAATAATTTTCATGAGAATTAAGGGCCTAAATGTAGGGGGAAAGAAAACCCTTAATAATGTCTTTTGAAGGCTATATAAGAATATATCCCCTTATGGCTTTGAGATAGAAAAGAATTTCTTAAAATAAGTGATAAAAAATGACAAATAATCAAGAAAACAAATTTAAAATTTCATAAATATCTTTATCTCTTTAAAATTCAAAATCATAAAAATATCCATTTTTCTATTGTAAATGGGATTGTGTTCTTAATTTGCCTCTCAGCTTGAATGGTATTGATGTATTGAAATGCTACTGATTTTTGTACAATGATTTTGTATACTGAAACTTTGTTGCCCTTCCAATGTTTACTGTAGATTCAAGTGATACATGTGGAGGTTTGTTACATAGTAAATTGTTTGTTGTGGGTGTTTGACATACAGATAATTTTGTCACCCACATAATCAGCATAATACCCAATAGGTAGTTTTTCAACCATCACCCTCCTCCCAACCTCTACCCTCAAATAGGCCCCAGTGTCTTTTGTTCCCTTCCTTGTGTCCATGTGTACTTGATATTTAGCTCCCACTTATAAGTGAGAACAACATGCAGTATTTGGTTTTCTGTTCCTGTGTTAATTCACTTAAATAATGACCTCCAACTCTATCCATGTTGCTGCAAAGGCCATGATCTCATTTTCTATAGCTATGTAGTATTCCATGATGTATATGCACCACATTTTCTTTATCCACATACTGAAACCTAACTGAAGTCATTTACCAGGTCTAGGAGAGTTTTAGTAGCACCGTTAGGGTTTTCTAGGTATGGAATCATATCATTACTGAAGAAAGATGGTTTGACTTATTTTCCTATTTGGATGCCTTTTATTTCTTTCTCTTGGCTGATTGTTCTGACTAGCATTCTAGTATGATGTCGTACAGGAGTAGTGACAGTGGGCATCCCTGTCTTTTTCCAGTTCTCTAGGGGAATGCTTCCAGCTTTTGCCCATTCAGTATGATGCTGTGGGTTTGTCGTAGATGGCTCTTATTATTTTGAGGTATGATCCTTCCATGCCTAGTGTGTTGAGAGTTTTTATCATAAAGGAACATTGGACTTTATCAAAAGCTCTCTCTGAATCTATTAAGATGATCACATAGATTTTCTTTTTAGTTCTGTTTATGTGGTGAATCACATTCATTAATTTGTGTATGTTGAGCCAACCTTGCATCCCAGGGACAAAGCCCTCTTGATCATGGTGAATTAACTTTTTGATATGCTGCTGGATTCAGTTTACTACTATTTGCTTGAGGATTTTTGTGCTTATGTTCATCAGGGATATTGGCCTGTAGTATTCATTTTTCAGTGTGTTTTTGACAGGTTTGGGTATCAGGGTCATGCTGGCTTTGTAGAAAGAGTTAGGAAGGAGTCCTTCCTTGGTTTTTTGGGAATCATTTCAGTAGAATTGGTACCAGCTCTTCTCTGTATATGTGATAGAATTCTGTTGTAAATCCACTGGGTCCAGGGCTTTTTTTGGCTGGTAGGTTTTTGATGAGTTATTCCATTTTAGAACCTTATATTGGTCTATTCAAGGTTTCAATTTATTCCTGATTGAATATTGGGAGGTTGTGTGTTAATAAATTATCCATTTCCTCTAGATTTTATAGTTTGTGTACATAGAAGTGTCCATAGCAGTCTCTGAGAATATTTTTTATTTCTGTGGGATCAGTTGTAATGTCACCTTTGTAATTTCTGATTGTGCTTATTTGACATGATCATTCTCTCTCTCTCTCTTTCTCTCTCTCTCTCTCTCTCTCTCTCAGTTTTTTGTTTGGCTAGCATCTATCAATCTTGTTTATCCTTTCAAAGAATCAATTCTTGGTTTCATTTATGCTTTCTATGGATTTTTGGGTCTCAATTTTGTTCAGTTATGCTCTGATTATAGTTATTTCTTTTCTTCTGCTAGCTTTGGGGTTAGTTTGTTTTTGTTTTTCTAGTTCCTCTAAATGTAATGTCAGATTGGTAATTTGAGATATTTCTAACTTCTTCATGTAGGCATTTAGAGCCATAAACTTTCCTTTTAACACTGCTTTTGCTGTATCCTGAGATTTTCATATGTTATGTTTTTGTTTTCATTTATTTCAAATAATTTTTTTTATTTCTGCCTTATTTTTGTTGTTTACCCAAAAGTCATTCAGGAGCAAGTTGTTTTATTTTCACATAGTTGTGTAGTTTTAAGAGGTCTTCTTGGTATTTATTTTTATTTTTATTCTACTGTGGTACAAAAGTATAAGTGATATGATTTTGATTTTTTAGAATCTACTGAAATGTACTTTATGGCAGAGCATGTGGTTGATGTTAGAGTATATTCCACGTGCAGATGAGAAAAAAATACATATTCTGCAGTTGATGGTTGAAGCAGTCTATAAATGTATATTAGGTTCCTTGGTCAAATGTCTAATTGAAGCCCAGAATTTCTTTGTTAGTGTTCTGCCTCAGTGATCCAATGCTGTTAGTAGAGTGTTGCAGTCCCATACTATAATTGCTTAGCTATCATCTTGTATATGTAGAAGTACTTGTTTTATGAATCTGGGTGCTCTAATATTAGGTGTGTATATCTACAGATTCAATGTTATTCCTATGAAACTACCAACATGATTTTTCACATAACTAGAAAAAAACTATTCTGAAGTTTATATGAAACCAAAAAAGAGTCTGAATAGTCAAGCAATCCTATGTAAAAAGAACAAAGCCAGAATCATCACATTACTGACTTCAAACTATGCTATAGGGCTACAATAACCAAAACAGCATCGTACTGACACAAAAATAGACATGCAGACCGATGGAACAGAATATAGAACTCAGAAATAAAGCCACACACCTACAACCATCTGGTCTTTGACAAAGATGACAAAAATAAGAAATGATGAAAGGACTCCCTATTTAGTAAATGGTGCTCGGATAACTGGCTAATTACAGGCAGAAGAATGAACCTGGACCCCTACATTCACCATGTACGAAAATTAACTCAGGATGGATTAAAGATTTAAATGTAAGACCTCAAATTATAAAAATTCTAGAAGAAAACCTGGGAAAGACCATTCTGAACATTGGCCTAAGGAAAGAATTTATGACTACATGCGCAAAAGAAACTGCAACAAAAACAAAAATTGAACAAGTGGGACCTAGTTAAACTAAAGAGCTGTTGCACAACAAAAGACACAGTCAACAGAGTAAACAGGCAACCCACAAAATGGAGAAAATACTTTCAAACTATGTGCCTCACAATGGTCTAATATCCAGAATCTATAAGGAACTTAAATAACTCAACAATCAAAAAACAAACAACCCCATTAAAAAGCAGGCAAAGGACATGAACAGACACTTCTCAAAAGAAGACTTATAAACATACGAAAGAGCGCTCATGTCACTAAACATCAGAGAAATGTAAATCAAAACCACAATAAGATACCATTTTACATCAGTCAAAATGGCTATTATTAAAA
Source organism: Gorilla gorilla gorilla (assembly GCF_029281585.2). Lineage (NCBI taxonomy): Eukaryota > Metazoa > Chordata > Mammalia > Primates > Hominidae > Gorilla > Gorilla gorilla. The sequence goes on from NC_073239.2 coordinate 66,028,563, forward strand.
GAACAGAAAAATAACAGATGCTAGCAAGGCTACAGAGAAAAGTAAATGCTATTACAATGTGCATAGAAATGTAAAGTAATTTGGCCACTTTGGAAAGCAGTTTGGAGATTTCTCAAAGAAATAAAAACAGAACTTCCATTCAAACCAGTAATCTCATTACTGGATAAATACCCAAAGGCATATAAATATTTTACAAAAAAGACATATGCACTTGTATGTTCACTGCAGCACTATTCACAAAAGATATGAAATCGAACTAGGTGCCCATCAATGGTGGATTGTGTAAAGAAAATGGGGTATACACAGACTATGGAATACTACGCATCCATAAAAAAGAATGAAATCATGTTCTTTGCAGCAACATGGATACAGCTGGAGGCCATCATCCTAAGCAAATTAACGCAGGAACAGAAAACCAAATGCCACATGTTCTCTCCTATAAGTAGGAGATGAATATTAGGTATGTAAACTTGGGAAAAAATAGACACTGGGGACTACTGGGGTGAGAGAGCAGGAGATGGGCAAGGGCTGAAAAACTACCTGTTGGGTACTATGCTGACTACTGAGTGACAGGATCATTTATACCCCAAACCTCAGTGCCACACAAGATATCCATATAACAAACCTGCACATATATCCCTTAAATCTGAAAGTTGAAATTATAAATCACAAAACAAAAAACTTGACTATTAGCATACTTTAAACTCCAGACATTTTCCCCATTTTCTGCTACAATACCAGGTTCTCCCTCTCAGCTAGGTCTTTCCCATCAAATAAACCAGCTCTTATTTCTCCCATCTTAAAAATATTTTAAACATCTATTTTTTCTATTTCCTTTTATGGCAAAATTCCTCAAAAGAGTTATTTATTATTGATGACCCAAATTTCTCTTGTATTATTGTACTATTTATCTAATCTGTTGAAACAAATCACCTTGAACCACTCCACAAAAACCACTCTTGTAAAAGCCACCAATAATCTCCAAATTGTTCAATTGAATGGTCACTTCTCTACCCCAATTTAACAGAGTTTGATGATCACTCTCTCCTCTTTGAAACATTGTTTTTATGTGGCTTCCAAACAATATATTCCCATGGTTTTCCTTCTTGCTTACCACTTATTTCTTCCTGCTCTTTTTGTTGATCCTTTTAATATTGGAGTGTTTCAGGGCTCAGTCATTGTCCTTTTTTCTCTTTTCTATGTTCACTGATCCAGATTCATGATTTTAAATACCATAGATATACTATCATTCTCAAATGCATATTTCATTTGAGCTTCAGAGTTACATATACAACTGCCTACTTGACACCTTTATATGGCTAACTAAAGCCATCTCAAATTTAGCATATGCAAACTAAACTCTTGATCTCCCAACAGTCTGATCTTCCCAGCATCTTCCCTACCTCTCCACTTCATTTTTCCCATTTGCTCAAGCCAAAATGCTAGTCTCCTCTTTCTGTCATAGTCCACATCAAATTCCTCAGAAAATCTTATTAGTACATTTTCAATATATAGCTGAAATTTGGCCACTACTGACTCCTCTATTGTACCATCTGGATCTAAGCCCTCATCATTCCCACCTACACTATTGAATAACCTCCTAATTTATATTCTTGCTTCTACCTTTGTCTGGTCTATCCTTAAATAAGCAGCCAGAGTAATCTTGTTCAAAGACAGGATGATTTTGTTACTCCTTTGCTGAAAACACCACAGTAACATTTCATCTCAAAGGAGAAAAAAAAAAACACACATAATGACAATCGCCTAAAAAGTAAGTTTCAGTTGCACCTGTAATTGTTTTCTTGAATGCTCATAATACTGTTATTTGAGATGTTTCACTACAGTAAATAAGACAAGGCCCCTATTCCTTCTCTGACCTCTTCTGTTATCATTTGTTTCTCATTTGCTCCTCTCCAATCACAATGGCTCTCCTGATACTCCTTGACCCTACCAAGAATGCAGTCTCCTTATGACTTTCATGCTTACTGTTCTCTTTACCTGAAATGCTTTTCCCCCAGAGAGCCACACAACTTACCCTCTTGCCTCCTCCAGGTACATATATGAATATATTACCTTCTCAAGAAGGCCTTACCTATTAGCTTCTTAAAAAATTATAACACTTCCCTCCCTCTAGCATGCTCTAGCCTTCTTTCATGCTTCATTTTTCTCTGTAACACATATCACTATCTAATACACCCTTTCGTTATTTCTATTTTATTTTCTATTGTCTCCCCTCCCACTGGAATGTAACCTCCATAACGGGAGGGATTTTTGTCTGTCTTCTTACTGCTGTATCTCCAATACCTACTGCAGTGTATAGCACATTTCATATTCAATAAATATTTGTTGAATGAATGAATGCACAGGTAAATAGCACAATTCTAACAGCAAAAAAATTGAAAATGATTTAAATGTCCTTTAACAGAAAAATGGATAAACTCAATGTAATCTAATAACACAATCTCAGAAATATATTGTTAGGGGTAGAAGGGAGGAATCTACATAAAGTGTGATATCAGTTATAAAGCTTAAAACCCTGCAAAATAATGCTTGCTTCATTTACAGTTAAATATATATGCAACAATGGAACAAAATCACCTATGGGTAGAGTAAACATGAAATTCAGAGAGTTTTAACTCTGGGATAACAGAAAAATGGGATGATAAAACTAAACAGGAGATTTTATTTATCAGTGAATTTTAAAATATGTATATACACTTCTAGTAATATTTGAAATATTTAACATTGAGTAATATGTCTCTTGTTTGCCTAAAACCTGCCTCTGCATGTTGTCAGTGTTTCTGAAATAGTGAATTGGAGATCTTGTGTGAAAAGGAGATTATTTGCAGATAGAGCTATAGCATAAAATCCAGTCTATGACTTCACTCAATTCAGAAACTGAATTGATTGTACTTCAGCAGGTTGAGCATAAAACCACACGGAATGTGTTAAGGATTCTAAATTTTGCTTGCAGTATGACATTAATCAATCTCTAGTGATTCCTAGATCTTCACAGTTCCATAACCAACTCTTTATATATATATATATATATATATATATATATATATATGTATATATATGTATATATATATATATATACTTTAAGTTCTGGGATACATGTGCAGAACGTGCAGGTTTGTTACATAGGTATACACATGCCATGGTGATTTGCTGCACCCATCAACCCATCATCTATATTAGATATTTCTCCCAATGCTATCCCTCCCCTAGCCCCCAACCCCGACAGGCCCTGGTGTGTGATGTTCCCCTCCCTGTATCCATGTGTTCTCATTGTTCAACTCCCACTTATCAGTGAGAACATGCGGTGTTTGGCATAACCAACTCTTACCCTATCACCCACAGCCAGCTTGTGCTGTAATTTAGCATAAAACTTCCAGGTATTCCCACCACACACCCTACTGAGGGCTTAATGTGTTCTCAGCATGCAAATTTCCAAAGAAATAATCATTTTTTAAACACAAAAATATGACCTTATCACAAAATCTTGTAAATTCAGATTTTAATCTAATTATTAGACATCCATAAAGTTGGATTACTCAAATTGTTTTATATTTGCTATAGAAATCATTAGAAAAGAGGCATCACACTACCTGACTTCAAACTATACTACAAGGCTACAGTAACCAAAACAGCATGGTACTGGTACCAAAACAGAGATATAGATCAATGGAACAGAACAGAGCCCTCAGAAATAACGCCGCATACCTACAACTATCTGATCTTTGACAAACCTGAGAAAAACAAGCAATGGGGAAAGGATTCCCTATTTAATAAATGGTGCTGGGAAAACTGGCTAGCCATATGTAGAAAGCTGAAACTGGATCCCTTCCTTACACCTTATACAAAAATCAATTCAAGATGGATTAAAGATTTAAACGTTAGACCTAAAACCATAAAAACCCTAGAAGAAAACCTAGGCATTACCATTCAGGACATAGGCATGGGCAAGGACTTCATGTCCAAAACACCAAAAGCAATGGCAACAAAAGACAAAATTGACAAATGGGATCTAATTAAACTAAAGAGCTTCTGCACAGCAAAAGAAACTACCATCAGAGTGAACAGGCAACCTACAACATGGGAGAAAATTTTCGCAACCTACTCATCTGACAAAGGGCTAATATCCAGAATCTACAACGAACTCAAACAAATTTACAAGAAAAAAACAAGCAACCCCATCAAAAAGTGGGCGAAGGACATGAACAGACACTTCTCAAAAGAAGACATTTATGCAGCCAAAAAACACATGAAAAAATGCTCATCATCACTGGCCATCAGAGAAATGCAAATCAAAACCACTATGAGATATCATCTCACACCAGTTAGAATGGCAATCATTAAAAAGTCAGGAAACAACAGGTGCTGGAGAGGATGTGGAGAAATAGGAACACTTTTACACTGCTGGTGGGACTATAAACTAGTTCAACCATTGTGGAAGTCAGTGTGGCGATTCCTCAGGGATCTAGAACTAGAAATACCATTTGACCCAGCCATCCCATTACTGGGTATATACCCAAAGGACTATAAATCATGCTGCTATAAAGACACATGCACACGTATGTGTATTGAGGCATTATTCACAATAGCAAAGACTTGGAACCAACCCAAATGTCCAACAATGATAGACTGGATTAAGAAAATGCGGCACATATACACCATGGAACACTATGCAGCCATAAAAAATGATGAGTTCATGTCCTTTGTAGGGACATGGATGAAATTGGAAATCATCATTCTCAGTAAACTATCGCAAGAACAAAAAACCAAACACCGCATATTCTCACTCATAGGTGGGAATTGAACAATGAGAACACATGGACACAGGAAGGGGAACATCACACTCTGGGGACTGTTGTGGGGTGGGGGGAGGGGGGAGGGATAGCATTGGGAGATATACCTAATGCTAGATGACGAGTAAGTGGGTGCAGCGCACCAGAATGGCACATGTATACATATGTAACTAACCTGCACAATGTGCACATGTACCCTAAAACTTAAAGTATAATAAAAAAAAAAAAACTCAAAAGTCAATAGAGATATATATATATATAAACACGTATATAGCAAATAAACTCAAAAGTCAACACCTATACAAATATAGCTAATAGGGCATAAAGAGCTTTTGAAAATTTCATATTAATATCTTCAGAGGGACAAGAGAACATATATTTATGCTGCTTATATAGCCTTCAGAACCACAATCCAAATAAGCCTTTTTTTTTGTTTATAAATTCAGGCCCAAGTATTCCATTATAGCAACACAAACGGACTAAGACAGGACTTGAATTGGCATTTCTCCAAAGAAGTTAACAAATGGCTGACAAGCATAGGAAAAGGTGGTCAACATCACTAATCCTTAAGGAAATGCAAATCCAAACCACAATGAGGTACCACCTCACACCCATTAAAAAAAAAAAGAAAAAGAAATCATTAGAAAATGTCAAAGCTCCTGATTCTGGATAAAATAGACTTGCTGTGTTTTAGGATCACCATCAGCTCTTCTTTTGCTATAAATTCCATCTAAAACATAATAGTGTATTTTCTTAAAACAGCTTGTCTTGAACTAACCTCCATATTCTACACAGGAAGCTCGCATTTATCTTTATAAGACACCATTCGGCCAGGCGCGGTGGCTTAGGCCTATAATCCCAGCACTTTGGGAGGCTGAGGCGGGTGGATCACGAGGTGAGGAGATCGAGACCATCCTGGCTAACATGGTGAAACCACGTCTCTACTAAAAATAGAAAAAAATTAGCCGGGCGTGGTGGCGGGCACCTGTTGTCCCAGCTACTCGGGAGGCAGGAGAATGGCATGAACCCGGGAGGCGGAGCTTGCAGTGAGCCAAGATCGCGCCACTGCACTCCAGCCTGGGCGACTCAGCAAGACTCTGTCTCAAAAAAAACGAAAAAAAAAAAAGACACCATTCACCCCACTCCTTTTAATAAGAGAAGCTATGATGTTACAAATGAATTAATTCAGTATTTATTGGGAGGCAAACCCTCAAATCCATAAATATTTAATAAGGCACAGGTATTGTTTCGAATGAATGCTTTTCTACTTGCATAGATATAGGAAACTGTCATTCTAAATCAACACGCTCATCCCCACCCACCACCCTTCTTAGAGCATGGTCCTATGCTTAAATAATCTTTATAATTACAGCAATAAGGACTTAGCCTGTTAATGGACAGTTCCTTATGTGAATGGTCCTTACCTGAATGAATGAAGAATAACTGTGGATTAGTTGATATTAAAATGCCTAATTGAAATTAGTACTTACAAATTTGTTGTTCAAAGTTGTCAGTGATTTGACTGATTTCTATCAGCTCTTATTTCCACCTACCCTCTCCCAAAAGAATTCAGTAGGTAGCCTCTCTGGCCCACCATCTGGCCTAAAATAAGAAATCTTGCCCTTTAATTGCATTTACATTGTAACCTAAAGGTGGAGAATCCATATCAAAATAGGAAATGTCTTAACATCAATGGACCCAACAAACTCATCTACTGCCTGTGTCAAATCCTGACACTAAGTTGACAGGTGGCTCATGTATCTGACTGGCTCTGCTCTTCAGCTAGATGCAGAGATCACAGCTGCTACCACACATTTAGAGATGTGAATTTTAAAAAATAAAGAACGACTCACAGCTCCACATATCACATATAATATTGCCACAGAACAACTGTTGACACAACTTGGTCCATCCTCTTTATGAGAGGACCCGAAAGAAGTCATTCCTTTTGGGGTTCTGGTCATCTACAGGGAACATGGTAAATATATTGTTATAATTTATAATTTAACGAATGAGTTGTATTACAGTAAAAATAATTTCACATTTACATTGTTGCTTTACTTTTACTACTTGTCCCCTCCAAAAATATTATACATTGGTAGGAGGGTTGTGTTTGGGGGGGATTTTAAGATGAGCTCAGCATGCTTCCCTATGGTTTCTAGAAGCCAACTCCAAGAGACAGAGATCCCCAAATGGTGCTGATTACACAGACCTCTGCATTGCTGTTGAACAATTATTGAGTCTACAGCCATACCACCCTGGTCTACGGCCATACCACCCTGAATGCGCCCGATCTCATCTGAACAATTATTGAACATTTACTGTTTATCAGATTAGTTTGCCAGACCTGGAAATACTGACATGAGTAAGATGCTGACGCTAGCCTCCAGGATGTCTACTCACACACATAGACAGACGAGCACAACACAAATAATAAAAAGCCTAAAATGACGCTGACAGAACCAAACTTCTCCCAGTCTCAGAAAGAATAGCTAATTCTGGCTAAGGCAAACAAAAAAAGCTTTTGGGAAGAGTTCACACTTAGAGTAAGTCATTAGGAACAAATGAGAATGTGTAGCATGTGGATAGGATAGATAAGGGCACACCAAGCAAAGAACAGCACATACACAGAGGCACAGACATAGGGACTAATGTGGAGAATCCAGGCAAAAGCATAGGATGGTTGTGGAATTTTATCCTGAAGGCAAGAAGATCGTTTCAAAAATTTTATGCAAGGAAGTGGACTGATCACACATGTGCTTCAGGAAGATCACTATGGCAGCAGCATGGAAAATGGATGAGGAGGGCCATAGGAGAAATGGGAAGGGAATTATGTGGCCAAAAACCTACAAACTGTATCAGCTGTCTGTCACATCAGGAAATGTGTCAGAACGATTTGGCACTAAATAGTACTTGGGTGACAAGACATAAATATTTCAAATGTTGTTGGAATATCATTATAACTGTATTCCCTATGAAAATAATAATGAAATAATAATAAAATAATAATTCACTACAATTTAGTGTCTTTAATCCTCATAACTATTCTACAAGGTAGAGTTTATATTCCATTTTACAATCATGCCAACAAAATCAGAATAATTAAGTAAATTAATTCAAATAACATATCTACTAAATGGCAGAATCAAGATCTAAACCTGGGTTGTCTGGCTCCGAAACCCACACTCTTTTTATTGTACCATGATTTGTCTTGGATTCTCCATCTCAAGGGTTTATCAATGAAGTCCCCCAAAAGATCATTAAATAGTCATCTCTTAGAAAATATTCCAATAAGGTGAATATAGAAATTTCTCCATCATTGTATTTTCCCCTCATCCATGTATTCAAGATTAAAACATTTTTCACAGACAATGTACTAGAAGGAAACTGGCCACAATAGTGCTGATCCGGGCCACATAGGGTTATTTTCAAGGCTAAAACAACTTCTCAGAGAGAAATACTAACATTAAATTACGCTAAAAGTATTTTTGGCTCTTACTAAATGATGCATATAGAAAGGCTAGTTTAAAATAATCGCAGATTGGGGGTTGGGAGGGAGGAAAGGTACCTCACTGGCATGCCCTTGCTTAAATTGACTAATTAGTCATGCAAAATGCAACCTATATGCAATGGATGAGTTAACATTGCTATCACAACCTTCACTTTTCCATTATCTGACTTTTATGAGTTTAAATTTGCAGTCTTAAAGGTTGCGGTTGTGCCACTTTAGAATTTTTGCATTTAATTAAACACAGCAATAGAGAAAACTCACATTTTTCAAAACAAATGTTCATCAGCTTAAATCTAGCAATAAAAAAGATGACTCATCAATATTCTCAGAGGAAAGCTTTCAACTTGCCTCGCTACCATACTATTCCTTTTCTTACAGCCAACATGAGATCTGCCAAAAATATGTGGCTACATCTATAAAAGACATTACCGTATTTGTTTTAAACTTTCCTACATGCTATTCTGTGACTGAGCGCAAAATCAAATCTAGCTAGAATGTGTGATTTAAGCCTTTAATAGATGTAACTTTATTTTTTACTATTATTATAATAGGCCAAAGAAAATTCTATCTTCTTAAAAATCTCAAGAATACAATATTTTCTATAATTTAAGCTATCTATCCTCAAATCACATGAAGTACACCAGATACCAATATCAAAACCCAATGAAACAAAAGCATCTTTTTTCCTAAAATTGAGTGGTGAGAGTGATCCTCAGAGTATGTTAAAAACACTAAAAATTACATATATTGTAATGGCATTTTATGAAAGCATTTAAACCTATGAGGTAAGCTTTTGGTGGTCATTAAAGTGTCCACTTAACTGGAATGTAAATATTATGGTCTTAAATATTCTAGAGAATACATAGATGCTGTAGAGATATCGCTAAAGAATCTTCCATTATTCAGTCAACAAATATTTGTATGTTATCTTCTACAGCCAGCCCCTATACTAGGCTCCATCATCTAGGGAAGGGGGACACCGGCCTTGACAGACACGTTTTCTTCTATTTGGAGAAGGAAGTTTGTCGGCTGAGAAAAAGGGCAACGGTGCTTAAGTATGTGTTTTGAAGAAGGTGACAAATGTTTGGAAAAAGGTGATGCGAACAAATAGAAGAGCTGATTAAGGACAATACCGAGGTTGAAAATCACACTACAGACCATGAGTTCGGTATGAGTCCTCTCAACTCTGATTTCATCTAGCATCTTCCAGCATCTGAGACACAAGAATACAGAAGGCAGAGGCTGATGCAAATCAGAGTTAACAGAGTAGATCTGGTAGAAACATAGGGAGACTCTAATGTTGAGAGTACTGTTAAGAGAATGGATGGTGTGTCACACCCCAGGCTTCTAGACAATATTTGGACACGTGTAATAAAAAAGAAACTGAGATCTGGCCAGTAGAAGTGTTACACTGGCCGCCACAATAGAAAAGCATAGTTTGCTCATGTGCTTCCCACATCTAAGTCAATTCTTAAGAGGCTACCTTGGTGAGGCCAGGTCCCTCTTGAGAAAGAACTCTATAATGCTACTGTGCATACATACTATAAATATCATCCTGATTCTTCTCCAAAGGGACTTGCTGCCATTTTTCAGAGTGCCTATGCACTCAGGGAAAGGGAATAACCATACTTTTCAAGAATAGCTAGATATGGGATGTGAATGATATCATCATGGTTTTATGTTTAGAGACAGGGGCTTATTGTCACCAGTTGATAACAGAAGTTTTCCCCCAAGTTTATCTGATAGATGATCCAATGAGTTTTTGGACCCAGCTTGTAGGTCCCTGTTCTCCATGGTTTATAATGGAACATATATACCCTGGCCTGTGGAATAGGGGCATTATGGTAGAAAGAGCTTAGTAGAAACCCCTAAAATGACCTCCCAGTAATATTATCTCTGACCAAGGGACCTATTATAAGGCTAAGGCTATGACAGAAGGCCAAAGACAACAGAAGCCACTGCTCTTCCCATGATCTCCATCAGCCAGAAATAGCCAGTCTCATTGGATCATGGAGTGGCCTGTTAAAGGCATAACTAAGACACCCCCTTGGAGACAACACATTTAAGGACTGAGTTGTTGTCATTCAAAAGGCAATGACTGATATGTGAGGCTATATCTTCAAAGGCTAGAATATGTATCTGTGACCCAAAGGGTAAAAATAAAATTGGCCATTTAAACCATCTCCCCCAGTGACCTACTTGCAGAATGTGTGCTCACCATCCCTGCAACTTTAGTTTCTGACAAGTGAGGATGGAGACAGGTAAATGAAGACGGTTTCTACCAAAAGCCACATCTCTACAACTATGCTAACAATCTTGTCACTTTGGCTCCTTGTGTCAGGAGACTAGGAAGAAAATAAAGGAGTGATTGTAGTGGCAAAGATGATGGACTCTGACTGACAAGATGAGCTAGTGTTGCTTCTAAACAAGGGTGCAGGGATCAGTGCATCTGGAACGCAGGGCGTGTCTCGTGTTTCCATTCCCATTGATTAGAGTAAATAATCAGTCACAACAACCATAGTCTAATAAGGACAAAAAAACAGGACTCAGACTTTCTGGGGAAGAAGTCTGGGTTAACCCATCAGACAGGCAATTCAGATGAGCAAAATTTTGACAAATTATAAGGGAAATCAAGAACACACGGTAGAAAAGATAAATGAAGTCTATGAAATAAGGCCTCAGAACCAGCTGTAGTAATTGAGACGATAGCCTGTTTCAACTCTCCTTCTTGCCTCTACTCCTTCAGAGACTGTAGCTGGCCACCACTTTGAAGTGAACTCTGTGACCTGTAGCTCCCCACTGGAAAAGAGAGGAGGGCATCAAGTTGTCACAGTACTGGAGGTCCCATATCATGATGGGGATGGGAGGCAGATATAACGGAAGGATCAAGTGGATATGAGTGATCCAAAAGGTAGATTATAGAAGGTTTCTCTTATGGAGCATTTCAGATGTTCCTCACCTCACCTGTCTCTTGTTCTAGCTCTTGTCTCAGTGAGCCAATGCCACATAGGCTCCTATGGACTTCATACTGGTACATCCCGACAGTATGGCACCTCAGGCCTGAATTAAGTTCCTCTCTTGCCTCTCTTCTCTTTGATATTTATTCAGGACCAATCAAGACAAGAGCCAGTGGATAAATTACTCCCCTTTGGTGTTAGGAATCAGAATCTGAGGGAGAAATTTTTGTTCAAGTGATTCGTTGAAGGAGTATTCCCAAGAAAAAGGGAAAAGAGGACAGCACCTTAGGACAGGGGAGGAAGCCAACCAAGGATTTGGCCTCAGCAGTTGACTAGCTTTAGCCTGATCCCATAGGGTGCTCTGGGCCATGAATCAAGGCAAGGGGACAGTCCTTTGACCCTTCTGTGAGTCAGTCATTGGCTAGGGGCTACTTCTCAGTCTGGAGACTAAACTTCCTGTTATAATGACTTTCTGGCAATTTTCCAGAGAAGGGGCAGTGATGTATTTCTGGCAGCCAGCACAGCAGCTGGGGGATGGGTGTGCAGGCCCAGTAAAGAGAATCTAGGGGGACTCCAACAGCATCCTTTCTGTCCACTGAAGGAGAGTCCTGAGAGGTCATTTATATGACTGCTCAGGGAACAACCCTTAGAATCAAGTAATCATTTGCATCGTGTGCATGAATCATTGTATATGCAACGGGCCCCATAGCACACCCTGGTATTGGCTCTTCTTCCTCCTCTGTGTCAATTCCCTTGTCCTCCACTCCTGCTTCCTGGGGATTGTAATCTCTAATAAATTAAACACCCTCTGCCTCAGGCTCTGCTTTCTAAGGAACCCAAACTAAGACTACTGTGGAAGAAAGAAACAAAGAATAAAGGACCTGAGAGGATATGCAAAGGCTCAAGGTGTTGCCGCAGCGAAAGGGTGGGATAGGGGCAGATAAGAGACCTGATTGGATTGACAGCCCTATTCAGAATGAGGTCTCCTGTGCATGGCATTGGAGGCCTGATGAAGGTGACAGTCTTGCTCAATACTTAGGCAGTATTTTGCCAAAAAGTTACTTGCAAAGTCCCATACACAACTCAAGGAAGCATAACTCAATTAGTCAAAGATTTTGGAAGATAAAAATCTCTCCAAATATAAGAAATTTTATCTTCCAACCAAAATTTGTGACTGGGTAGGCCATAAGGGTTAATTATAGTAATTTATAATGAAAAGTCCAAGATGCCTATATGTTTATAGGTGACTAGGAAAGAATTGATATTTTGGTTCCCTGAAAGCTTTCTTCTCAGAAGATTCACAAAACATCCCTAGAGGCATAAGACCTACTTACTTGGAGACGTTACCAATTTAAATCACTGTTTCTATAGATAGCATAAATTCCTATATGCGGCTGTTTCCTATGCAAGCTTTTGAAATGTTCCTAGCTGTTGAAGTGTGAACAACTTTCATAAAGTACAGAGAAATGAAAATTTTCTTAAAGCCCCATTTGAATTGCTTGTCTAGTAGAACATTATATAGGTTATTATGCCTAGGGATTTGATTTACTTCACCCTTTTGGCACTTTCAATAAGCACCCCATTATCAAAAGCCTCCTTAATTTCATTTAATGTGAAAAGCAAAAAGTCACTTACCAAAGCAGGAAATAAGTTTATTATATCTGGCAATACTATTATCATTAATTACATTTGTTAACTTTTTTAATTTCCTTAGATTCAGCATGCTTCTTAAGGACATAAACAGACACTTCTCAAAAGAAGACATTTATGCAGCCAAAAAACACATGAAAAAATGCTCACCATCACCGGCCATCAGAGAAATGCAAATCAAAACCACAATGAGATACCATCTCACACCAGTTAGAATGGCAATCATTAAAAAGTCAGGAAACAACAGGTGCTGGAGAGGATGTGGAGAAATAGGAACACTTTTACACTGTTGGTGGGACTGTAAACTAGTTCAACCATTGTGGAAGTCAGTGTGGCGATTCCTCAGGGATCTAGAACTAGAAATACCATTTGACCCAGCCATCCCATTACTGGGTATATACCCAAAGGACTATAAATCATGCTGCTATAAAGACACATGCACACGTATGTTTATTGCAGCACTATTCACAATAGCAAAGACTTGGAACCAACCCAAATGTCCAACAATGATAGACTGGATTAAGAAAATGTGGTAAATATACACCATGGAATACTACGCAGCCATAAAAAAATGATGAGTTCATGTCCTTTGTAGGGACATGGATGAAATTGGAAATCATCATTCTCAGTAAACTATCACAAGAACAAAAAACCAAACACCGCATATTCTCACTCATAGGTGGGAATTGAACAATGAGAACACATGGACACAGGAAGGGGAACATCACACTCTGGGGACTGTTGTGGGGTGGGGGGAGGGGGGAGGGATAGCATTAGGAGATATACCTAATGCTAAATGATGAGTTAATGGGTGCAGCACACCAGCATGGCACATGTATACGTACGTAACTAACCTGCACATTGTGCACATGTACCCTAAAACTTAAAGTATAATAATAATAAAATAAAAAAAGAAAAAAAAATAGATCATCAAATGCAACAATGCCATATAGAGTTCACTGGAATGAAAAATAACTCTGATGTCACCAAAAGGTAAAGAATTACCAGCTGAAAGCCATTCAGTAAAGATGACAGAGATTTAAAGTTGAAATACTCTATCATTGTCCAGGTAGCATTATAATCTGTGTGTATACATACAAAAAATACATGGACACATTTTTAAACACATTAGTTAGAAGCACAGAGCTATATAAACAGACATCAGATCTTACATACTACTCAAGTGCCTTTTTAAAGAATTTAAAAGTTTGTGGGAGTTTTTTGGCAGAAGCTAGGCATAAAAAACAAAGATAAAAACCAATAAAGATGAAAAACATCTAAAACATGAGCATTTTTGGAGAGCTTATAACTTAATAAAATGTGAAGCATACCTTCTAATAAATGCCTGTGGGTAGATATTTTAAAAGCTTAATCCTTTACTATCCAGCCCCCAGGGTACCCACACATCTTAGGTAGCTACACATTGTCATAAAATGCCTAGAGAAAAGACATACATTTTTTCTCACAGTTATAAGAAGCAGAGTAAATATCCAGGCTCACTGACAAATAAATCTAGAAGGAGCTATTAAACAGTTTTACTATGAATTTCCCTGTCAAATGAGTGACCAAGTTTTAGTCTTTCTGAGTCAACACAAGCAAAACCTTGGTATTCTTTAGAAACATCAGCAGAAATCCTGCGTATTTCTGAGCCTTCCCATATCTATTTCAAATTTCAGTTCAGCATTAAGTGACATTTTAATATTTTTCTTTCAATTGGCATTAGTTGTTGAGAGTCCACTCTGTGCCTAGCACTGATGTATGGGCTAGGGTTTAGAAGGGTGAATGAAAAACACTTTGCTGTTTAGTATATTATGGCTCTCAGGATTATAAAAGTGTAAGATCCTTAAGGAAGAGACCATGTTGTCCATCTCTCATGGAGATTAGCAGAGTGCTAAGCAGATATTAGGTGCTCAGAATTCACTGCACTTTTTTGAAAATACTAATGGTGGTTGCTGGCATATGAACAACTAATTTTTATACTCTAAAATACTTTATTATGTAGCACCAAAATACTAATTCTTACAGATTATGGGATAAGATGCCAATATATTGATAGGCAGCTTTGCCTGTCAGACACAGGGTCACGCCATTCTTTATCATTATACTACTTGAACTGTATGCCACCACTGCATGCCCACCTCATGGATATAAGAAGTGTTGCGATGTCCTCCAAAGGGATTCTACTACCCACACTTCTTGCAGGCCAGCCAATTTGATTTTAACAAATATAGTTCCTTTTTCAGTCTCCTTACATTAGCTGCTGTTTGTGCAGGTACCTTACTGCATTGTGTAATTCTATTATTATTTATATCCCACCTGCTTTCTGAAAGAATTTGGAACGGCGTAGGATACTAAAATGTGTGATAGACAAGACCATTATAAGTAAAAAGGGAGATCAAAAACCAGATCAGAATAATGAATAAAATTATCAAAAAATGAAAACGATTTACTATAAGAGAGCACTATATTTAGCTTTAAGCTTTCTCAAAGTCAAGGGGAATAGGGAGCTTATGGTCTAATACATAGTTCCATAATATATAATATAGCATATATTATGGAATATGGCAGATTCAAGGAATTGTGTCAACTTATCTATGGCAGAGACTGCTGGGTATCCACCAAAATCTGTTCTCCTCTTCTTCCATAGTGACAAAGTGGCGTCTGGGCCAGTTAGGGACTATATTTTGCAGCCTCTCCTGCAATGAGGAGAGGTCATATGTAACTAAGCCCTCACAAATGCGATGCGAGCAGAACTGATGTGTGCACTTTCCGCATCTCATGCTTAAGATGAATTTTATAGACGTGACTTCCAGTCTTTCCCCTTCCTGCTAGCTGGAATGGGCATGACTAGAGTGACCTTAGAAGCTACAAGTTGAAAATGGTACAGCCTCCGTTGACTTGGATCCCTGATTGACCCTAAGGAACAGAGAAAGTAGGCTTTCTCCTGGGAAATCCAGGGTGCCCAACTTGAATACTTTTCTCAAGTCATCCAAACGCCTCAAAAATATGAGCTGAAGGAGGTATCTTTGAGTGAAATCAAAAATATATCCCCCAAAAAATGCCACTGAACATCAGAAGAAATTAAATCTGAGGTCGCAGCAGGTACTTAGGATCAGACTGGTTAAAGAATTGGGAAAGTACCATGAGAAAACATGATGCATTTTATCTGACACCTAGAGTACTGTGATAGCATAAATGTGCACCAGGGAAGCCTGTCGCAGCGGCATGGCACTGCCTACTGCAGAGCTCTCTAAGGGGCCACTCACTGGGCTCCTTTGGGCCAGAGTGCCCAGTGATCATCATATCACTCAAGTCTAGTCCTGGGGAAAGTTTTGTTGTTAGTCATTTTTCATATTTCCTCTTCCTTTCCATCACATCCCCTTACCGCAAAGTACCCTTAAACCAGTGCTGATCTCTGGCTCTGTATGGCCTACCTCCTGCGTCAGCACCCCATGCTGCACGTTTCCTTCTCCCCAACAAATTTTACTGGTCACGTGTCATGTCCCTTTAAAGCTTCATTATGGAATGACTTTCTAATCTGACTGTCCAATAGCAAAGTAGTGCAAATAAAATTATGTTACCGCAATTCCTTCTTAATGTTTACCCCACCAGACATTCTATTTGAAATGTAAATAGATTTCCACTGCCAAGGCACACATTTGCACGTACACACACAACTAATTGTCTAATATATGGTTCTATAATATGTAATATAGCATATATTTTGAAATATAGCAGCTAATACTTGGAACTTAGAGCATGTAGGCCATT
This sequence comes from Gorilla gorilla gorilla, assembly GCF_029281585.2. Lineage (NCBI taxonomy): Eukaryota > Metazoa > Chordata > Mammalia > Primates > Hominidae > Gorilla > Gorilla gorilla. The sequence goes on from NC_073239.2 coordinate 66,045,263, forward strand.
GGGTTGAAAGTTTGGATTCAAGGCAAGGAGAGAAAATGGAAAAGCCATGCCATTATTATCGGTGTCAAGATTCTACTATAGCATTCTTAAGTTATGTGGCAACTTAGAGGAAGATAAGTACTGTCTATTTCCTGAAATCCTAGGAGATTTTATTGAGGTTATAGGTGGCCCACTGTGCTATAGGACTATCTCTTGACTGCCTTCTGACATTCTAAAAAACCAGATTTAAGTAAAAAAGACAAAATTTTAACCTTTGTTCTTAATGTGATGCTTGTCATCCTTTTTCCTTCTTAGAATCTAGTAACAGGTAGTTAAGTGCTTTGGATCTTGAGTTTTTTCCCCAAGTTCTGTATCAACAGATTATATGTATGTATATATATTTTTGTATACACATTGTAATATACATATTACAATTACATAGACACTATACAGGACTGTGAACCCTAAAGGTTAAGTAGTCTATAATGAAAGGGGTAACAAATGATCTTCAAATAGCTCTATTTGAAAGATGAGTAGTAAAAGCATGCTTTAAAATGAGGGCTACTATACAATTTAATCCTGGAACACGATAGGAAGAAAATATTAACTATAAAATATATGTTTGCCTAGTACATAGTGCTAAATAGCCCTTCAATTCCAGCTTTAACATATACATAGTATTTTTTAATTCTCACAACAATCCTGCCATGTAGGTATTATCAGCTCACTTTTAGCGGGGGAAATAGTTGCAGAGATCAGTGAAGACCCATTTCTGTATTTTCTACAACTCTTTTAGTTGCACAAAACAGAAACCCAACTCAAACTATCTTGAGTAAAAACAGAGTAGGGGAGAATCACCAGTTTATACAATCAAAATGTTGATAGGGAGCTCTGGCTTGAAACATGGCTGAATACAGGTAGCCAAATGGCCATCTTCAGGGCTCTGTGTCTCTCTTCATCTCCTAGAAAAAAGATAGCCATGGTAGGAGCATGATAGCCATCAGCAGACCAAGAGTCATATCTCCGGAGTTTAGCAACCACAGCATAGAGTATTTTTCCCCAAGGATCTGATTGAAATTAAATGCCTATTCCTGAACCAAGCTCTGTGGCCAGAAACATGATTGGTCAGGCTTGGGTATACTCTATACCTCTTTGAGAGAGGGAAGATACAAATAAAGCCCTCTCTATTACCATATGGAATGACCCCCACTATCTGCCATATACACACAAAAGTATTATCTTTCTAGAGAAAGTGGAAAATGGATTCTGGGCAAGCAAAACCAAGAGATGTCAATTACACTCATCACCCTTAACCTCCAAGCATATTGCAATTTTTTTAGTCACATATATAAGTATAAAAGTATTTCACTTGGCATATGCAAGTATTCACATAAAACCTAAAATCCATTAACCCTCTGCTCAAGGAACATAGTCTGAATTCTCATATACATAGAATTTCTGAATATTGTGCATCTTTTTCCATCAGATTTTAATATGGCTCCTTAAGACCTAGCAACCTATGGCCAATTGGATAATTTCACCTCCCTTTGCAGACGTAGAAGAAAAACAGAATAAAGACAAGTGATGTCCATTTGGGAGAGAAAAGGTAGCAACATTCAATAGTTAGCTCTTCATAGCATTGCCCATTCTGTTAGGCAGAGATAGGAAGGACTCACTGCCTCAAAGGTAAAGTGAGGCCTTCATCAGCTGAATCACTCTAGGGTACTCACCTGGAGGACCTCTGCTGTCCATGGACCTCTATGGCAATACCTGAGAGAGCCATGAGGAAAGGCAAAGCTGTGGGTGTGGGAAAGCTTCAGGAACATGCTTGTTGATATGGTTTCTAGGGCTTATGCAATCACATCCCATATGCTAGGCCTGGTACTCCTGTTTCAATACAGCCCCCTTAACAGCACCTGAACTACCTGGGACACATATACTATTCCTGAATCTCTAGTTGAGCTCTCATTTCATCTCATCCCTGGCCAACACAGTGAAATTTTGTTAACTAGCCCCAGGAGAATTAGACTGATTTTGTAAAGTCTCTCAGAATCAGAAAACAGCACCATAATATCCATTACTACTTTTTCTCCTCCACCACCTCCTCCTCCTTCTATTTCTCCTCCTGCTTTGTATCATTTAATATAACGCACAAGAGTTGCATGATGTACAAACTGATTATAACATTACAAAAGGATAATAAAATCTAAAATCTCCTTCCAAAATCCACAATAGTGTTTTAAGGCATCTGGGAATTGTTAAATTATATTGACTTTGCTCCTGAGAAATGAAGCCTGGACTTCAGTTTGAAAGCAGATGTCTCCTATCAGCCAGGCCATCATTTCCCTATAACCATGAGCTGCTGGTTCCCAAAAGTGAGTGCGAAGATGATTTTAATCAGGGCTTGTCTGGTGGGTCACACTCCCCTGTCGCCCACTGCCACACACATAGTCACACACACGCGCGCCCGCACAAAAAGTACAAAAAGCCTGATTTTCATTACTGTAAAATAGACACATTTTGTTTGTTTTCTTTTCAGAAGCCACCACGTCTGAAACTATCACCAAAGTATTTGGCTTGTAAAGCATGTGTTTTGCCAGGGAGCTAATAGCAGTTCTAATTCTAGTCAACAATATCTGTTTCATAAACCCAGCATACACATTCTACTGTACACAACCCCTACTTGGAGGCAGGGAGCTGTCTTTATACTTCCAACTAATTTCTATTATAACTTTTTGAGTTGCTACATTTAGGATAACTGTTTGGCAGAATTGCAATTTTCCTCATGCACAGTTAAGTGAAAACTCTTATTATACATTGCTACATTGGGAGCAACTACAAATGCTATCTCAGAGAAGGAAAAGGAAGACATCTAGCTTTGAGAAACCTTCTCTAAGTGAATTCTCCATAATCACATTATTCTTTTGGAGTTATCCAGCACTTTTTCCATGCAGGGACACAGCATTTCGTACTGTATCATTTAGTCATACTTACAATATCCCCAAAATGAAAAATATACATAAAAATTATCTCTGTCTTTTTAGGGGCTGGTTATGATTAAAATGAAGCAACCCTTATTTCTGGTAACCAGAGCAGGCTAGGAAGCAAGGTGCCTTGATTTGAAGAAAGACGGTTTAGGACTGAAGAAAAAAAAAAAAAAGAGGGAAAGAAATTTGGAGGTCAAGGGGGAACTAGACACCGACCCTAACCCTAACCTTAACCTTAAGTTGAATCTCCATTCTATAGGGTTTGACTTTGTGGTTAGTCTGCCACACTAGTCTCTCAGAAACTTCAGGATGGAAATTGTACATTAGAGGGTTAATTCATCAGATCATGATTACTCTAAATCTATACATTCCAAAGAAAAGTCTGTCTTCAGGAGAACTGGCCCTTGATCAGCTCCTATGAGATAACCTTTGACCCCTTAGAATGTCTTCCTTTATAAGACTGTTTTGGCATTCCTGAGGCCTGAGGCCACCATGCGTCAGTTTGACCAGACAGCTTATGCTAACAGTGACTTGTGGTGACTGTTTTTGCATGCCTGGGTCTCCGGGATTCCCTATATTAGTTTGACGTCTCAGTAGTGGTAGGAGGATGAAGGAGTGGCTAGACGCTGAATAGCTAAAGTTAGTCATGTCCTGAATAAAATCCCTGGACACCAAGGCTCCAGTGAGCTTTTCTGGTTGTCAACGCTTTACACATGTTTTCACAAATTATTACTGGGAGAATTAAGCACATTCTTTGTGCAACCCTGTTGGGAGGGGATTCCTGGAAGCTTACATTTGGTTTCTACTAGACTTTGCCCATGCACCTTTCTCCTTTATTGATATTGATCTGTATCCTTTCACTATGATAAACCATAAACAGAAGCCTAACAGTATTTCTGAGTCCTGTGAATCCTAGTTAATCATCAAACTTCAGAGTAGTCTTGGAGCTCCCCCAATACAGAAGTGACTGAAAGAGGTAGCTGGAGGAATTTATCCCTGAATATTAATCAAAGATAAATCTTTTGTACTGTCCAGCCAGAAACAGAAACGTTCAAGGACCTGCTGACAACCCTTCCCTTGGAGCCAGAGTCCTGGAACAAAGCCCTTTCCCTTTGTAATGCCTATGTTAGAAAATAAAAGAGCTACTAACCATGGCAGGCCTTCTCATGTTAGTTTATTCCCAGATAAACATTTTTAACATAGACTGTCTCCCTTTCGTCAGTCCACTGCAGAACAAATACATGTCCAGTACTCTCAAAATGCAGAAGCTCACTAGCTTGTTCAAAAAATAAATAAATAAGGCTGTAAACTCTCTGGCACTTTATACACGCTAGTATTTTTTGAAAAACAAATAACTTTATTTAGACAATCATAAAGTTTTATAGAATTCATAAGACACAATTTTGATATTTTGTTTTATTCTTATGCAAAAAGTATTAAACTCTCTTAAAATATTGAAAAATCAGAATAATACACAATATCAGACCATTGCCCCCCAAAATTTACTTATATTTATAAGAAGGAATAAGGAGAGTGAGAAAAGAAAAAAATAAACTAGTATAGCAGTGTTGTAAGTCCACTCAGGCAGAGAAATTCCCATATCTAATGCATTCAGGTTTTGTTTCCCTCTTGGATGATCAAAATGAACTATCACACTTCCGCATGCTAGAGTACCTAAACTGCCTCTACTGTTTCTAAAAATCCTGCGAAGAGATTGCAAAGATCATTTAGCTTTTATATTAAATCTTCCTATTTCTTTCCAGCAGTTTCTGACTTCTACCTCTTGTTAATCACAAAAGTTCTTAAGATGGTTTTTGTCTAATACACATTTTAAAAATCCCTGAGGCACCGATTACAGAAACCACTATCATCTCCCAATCAGTACAAAGTGTGAAAATCCCATTTGACCTGGCAAATCCCGCAAAGCTTTTATGTTAGCCTACACAACACAATTCACCAAGGGGAGGCTGTGAAGGACTGAGGAACTTGGGCTTTCCAACTCTGCGTCAGCTCGGTCAGTTTTCCTTGGTTTACCACTAGCCAAAATTAAGACAAGAGTTCCACAGTTTCACATTAGAGATAAAACATAACTCTTTCCCAACTGGAGAAGTGTGTTTGGACCTTTTTTTAATTTTTATATGTAAAGGACACAAGAAGCAAAAAACAAAATCTCAAAATCTTTATTTTGAGTTCTCCCTTCAAAGCATAAAAATATTAGGAACTATATTATGAGCCTTGAAATTCTGGGTGGCATTAAAAATCCTCCATTTTAGCCATGTATAAAAGCAACAGACAGGGCCAGACGCAGTAGTTCACCCCTGTAATGCCAGCACCTTGGGAGGCTGAGGCAGGCGGATCACTTGAGGCCAGGAGTTCAAGACCAGACTGGGCAACATAGTGAAACCCTGTCTCTACTAAAAATACAAAAAAAAAAAAATTAGCTGGCCATGGTGGCATGCACCTGTAATCCCAGCTACTCAGGTGGCTGATGCAGGAGGCGGAGGTTGCAGTGAGCCAAGATAGTACCACTGCACTCCAGCCTGGGCAACAGAGCGAAGACTGTCTCAAAAATAATAATAATAATAATAATAATAATAATAATAATAATAATAATAATAAAGTAAAATAAAAGCAGCAGACAATCTTCGTGCCCATGAAGACTGTGAGTGGTTTTACATCCTCAAGAAGAATAAGCCGCTAAACCAATCTATAGGCACATTACCACTTAATAAACTTACATTTAAAAAGCACTAAACCTAATGCTGGAAAAAACTGCCTCTTTCTATGGTGCAGTTTCTTAAAAAAATCACAGCTGTGAAGCCCCATCAGCTAATTTGCCTACAATCAGTTGAGGCAAGACTTCCCTGGAATAAAAATGGAAAAATCAAGGTGTAGAGAGACACCTTCAAATTCTTTAAATGTAGGTAAAGAAGCAAGTTTGGACCTAAGGCATATGAGAAAAGCAGTTTTCTCTGTTCCTTTCCTTCTTTCCTTTACCTCCACTCATTGATTCAGAATACTTTTGCTATATCCAGAAACCCTCTAATGGAAAATTAGCACCCTCAGGGATAACATTTTGGTAACCTGGTAACCTATACAAACACACACACACACACATATATACACACACATAATGTGTGCATATGTGTGTATTTCTTAGGGAATTGACTCACACAATTTTGGAGGCCAAGAAGTCCCACTATCGCCCATCTGTAAGCTAGAGAACCAGGAATGCCAGTGGTGTAATTTAGTCAGTGTCCAAAGCTTAAGAAGCAGAGCAACTGACAGTATAACTCTCACTCTGAGTCCGAAGGCCTGAGAATCAGAGAGGGGTGGTGCTAGTGTAAGTCCCAGAATTCAAAGGCCCAAGAGGCAGGCTCTCCAGTGTCACAGGGCAAAAGAAGATAAATGTCCCAGCTTAAGAAGACAGAGAGCGAAATAGCCCTTTCTCCACCCTTTTGTACCATTCATTGTTTCAGTGGATCACATAATGCCCACCCACATTGGTAAAGGTAGATCTTTTTTACTCAGTATATTCATTTAAATGCTAATCTCTTCTAGAAACACCCTCATAGACATATCCAGAAATGATATCTTACCAGCTATCTGGGTATCCCTTAGCCCAGTCAAGCTAACACATAAAATTAACCATCATAGTTTGTGATTACTAAAAACCTATCTTAAGACTTTTTAATATATCATGGTGAAAAATTAAAGCTCATCTAAATGTCTATCAATAATACAGTGGTTAGGCAAATTATGGTATATATGTATAACTGATTAAATATTATGCAATGAATAAATAAGATGGCTATGAATATTGTATCATTTTAAGTGAAATAATCTAGATATATAGTTCATAATGGGATTAAAATTATATAAAAATACATATGAAAAATTATTAGTAAATATATACAAAAAGGATAACTGTATGTTGTGATGGTGAGATTATAGGGTTTTTTTGTTTTGTTTTTATTCTTTTTATTTTCTTCACAACCTGTTTTTTTTGTTTTTTTGTGTTTTTTTTTTTTGGAGTTTTGCTCTTGTTGCTCAGGCTGGAGTGCAATGGCACGATCTCAGCTAACTGCAATCTCCGCCTCCCGGATTCAAGCAATTCTCCTGTCTCAGCCTCCCAAGTAGCTGGGAATACAGGCATGCACCACCACACCCAGCTAATTTTTGTATTTTGAGTAGACACGGGGTTTTGCCATGTTGACCAGGCTGGCCTCGAACTCCTGACTTCAGGTGAGCCACCCACTTCAGCCTCCCAAAGTGCTGGGATTACAGGTGTGAGCCACTGTGCCTAGCCTATTTTTTCTAATAATATAAAAAAAAAAAAACACCTAAATTTTTAACTGGAAATCCCAGTTTTAGCCCTTAAAACCAGGGTTTGAATTCTGGAGTAGGCAGAATGAAGTAGGTGTATTATTCTGGATTAGGGTTCCTCAACTAGGCACTGTTGACATTTACAGTTGAATGATGCTTTGTTCTGAGGGGCTGCCCTGTCCATTGTAGAATATTTGTCAGTGTCTCTGGCCTCTAGCCACTAGATGCTGGCAGCAACAATGTTGCCAAATGTCCCCTAGGGGACAAAATCTCTGCTGGTTAAGAACCACTGCTGTAGATGCTTTCTGAAAATATCATCTATCACTTTAAAGATCTTAAAATGCCTGAGTCATGGCCCTGTTTTCAGGAAGCATGTATTATAGTGGGAATAAAAAGACACACAAGCAAATGTGAGCATAAACATTAGTAAATAATAATAATAAAGATGTGACATTTACCAAGTCTGTAGTCATGAAAAGGAAGGGAAGAATCAGCTCAGGCTAAGGTAAAGGTTGAGCACCACTGACCCTACCTTCTCACTGGGCCCCAAACTTCTCATAAGAGCTAACACATGAAAGTTTGAGAACAGTTTAAGAAGTGTATCCATGACTGGAAGGGGACTGGCAGGGGATAGCAGAATGAGGGTTTGAGAGGGTCGTATTCCCGGCGGAAGTAAGGGCATGATCATATTCCAAGCACAGAAAATCCCAACAGAGATTTGGAAAATAGCAATCAGGTGGAATTGGTTGCAGCCTAGGATTTCCTCATGAAACAGTGGAAGATCAAGTGAGAAGAGTAGAGTGGGGCTTGATTGTGGAAAGCTTTGAATGCCAGTGTGGGCTTTCTTCTCATCAGTTGTTCTCAACTATGTCTGAACATTAGAATCATCTGAGATGCTTCTTTAAAACTCCCATGCCTGGGCCCCACTCCAGTCATCAACATCAGAATCCTCAAGGAATGAGACCAGGTGATTCTGATTCTCAACAGGCAGGTTGAGAACACCTGTCCTAGACAGTGGCTGTGGTGAGGCCAAACATTAAATCCAGCCCTAACAACAATAACCCGATTCTTCCCATAATCCTCTTCCAGAACAGCAACGTGACCCATACAAACATCTCATCTCTCAGCTGCAGGCTTGAAGCTGAACGCTACAGCAGCAGAGACTTCTATTTCCTCTAGAATAGCCCCTCGAGTGGCCAGTCTACTTCTGACAAGACTCTACCTCTGGTAGTAAAAAATCTCAGTCTCCTGAGAAATATTTTGTTATAGTTTTGAGAGATCTGGAGATTTAGAGAACTTCAAAGTATTCATTTGAAATCTATATCCCGGAAATCTACTGCCTGATCCTGGTTTTCTTCTCTGGTGTCACGAAACAAACTGAAAATTTTGTTCATAAGTTCATAAGAACTTTGAAATTTCTGAAAACAGCCAATAGATCGGCACCCTAACTACTCAATAGATTAAACATCTCCACCTCTTTCACTTACTCCTGTTGTGATATGATTTCAATTCCTCTCATCACAATGGTTACGCTTTCCTGAATACACAGCAGTTTGCCATTGTCTGTCTTGAACTGTGATGCCCTGACCTAGATAAAATACTGTAGAAGTAGTTACATCAATGTAAGAAAAGCACAGATTTCTCTTGTAATCAGCACATTAATGCATTCAAGGTAGAGTTGCAAGGGCCACTAGGACATGCACACTGAGGATATGCACAGGACAGGAGGCAAGCTTCTCTTCCCTTTCCATGCTAAGTCCCACATTCTGTATCTGCTTCTCTTCCCCTTCCATGCTAAGTCCCACATTCTGTATCTGCTTCTCTTCTCTTCCCTTTCCATGCTAGTCCAACATTCTGTGTCTGGTTCCTCTTCAGAAGATTCTTGTTTCTTTATGTTGGAAAACATCGCATCACATTTGGAACTCCTGTGATCAGTTTTTCCTCTGGCTCAGTCTCCTCTACTCACTCTCTCTTATTTCTGATTCTGACTCTCCTCTGTAGCCTCAGAATCTTCAATTTCCTGGCTCCCTTTTATTTCTTCAGTTATCCTCTTTCTTCTAGATAATATGCAGGGAAATAGAGAATATGTATTACCAAATAGTTTTCACTTTCTCCTCAAGCCAAGAATCCAAAAGGTAAGTATAGTTTAGAACACTTTCCTCATTGTCTGCTCCTCTTAGGATGGGGTTCTATAAACAAGCTGCTTATAATTACAGCCTTACCCCAACGATCCTTATCTGTTTTCTCTGCTTTATTTTTTTGTGACACCATCTAACTTATTGGAGATTTTACTTATTTTGTTTACTGTCTACACCCCTCTACTTGAATGGAAGGGATTTTCACTATTTTACTCACTGCTATATCCCTAGTGTCTAGAAGAATGCCTAGCATATTCTAGGTACTCAGCAAATACTTGTGAGATGAATGAATGACAATGTCTTTAATAGCTCCCACAGATGTCTGCCAGAGTGAACTTCCTGTGTTTATTCCCTTGTGTTTAGATTCAATACTTCTGAATACTTTACCACTTTGCATAGTACGGTGGACTATCAATTGTTGGCAAAACCTTCATCATTTACCACTAATCTGACAGTTCCTCCCAATATCCAGCAGACAGCATATTGGAGAATTGTTCCACTTTTTCTACTTTTTCTTCTACTCAGCTGCTACAGAGTTCAGCTGCCCCAGAATACCCTGGGCTCTGACTCAAACCATGGTCCCTGCACGTGACCCAAATAGGTTGCAGTGCTTTACAAACACTCCCAAGTTCCAAGGCCCATGGATTCTTACAATTAAGGCATTAATTATCTTAAATCTATGCCATGGACTTTTCCTCATTTTACAGCTTTTATTACTCTGGATCTTCTGGAATTTCCACTGATTCCATTTCAAAAATGCTTGAACTTAGTTTGATCTCTTCTCCTTATATTTCAACACTACAAATGTTTCATGTGAGTATCTATTGCAAAGTGTGCTGTTGGTATAAAAGGTATGCTCAGGTGAACAACCTACATAAGACAAATCAAAAGCAATTCCCAGTCCTGTAGGTGTTGATAGTCCAATTTATCACTCCGATTCTTTACTCCAGGGAGCCAATTCAATGTCCTCTTATCTTCCCTGGTATGATAGGAAGGCCAGTGACCCAACTTCTCAAAAAGTCAACCGGAGAAACACTTTTGGAGGACACACAGAAGTCCTAGGATGCTTTTCAAAACACAGTGGAAGGCAATAAGATAGAGTATACAGCGTCAGTCTCCCATCCCTCTTAACATGTGCCTAATGCAAGGTGAGATGTACCTAATGCAGGGTGAGAGAGAAGCAGACCAACAGCTGTAAAATAGAAAGAACCCCTAGGAGAGATAGGTATGTACATTGTGAGGAATAGTGGTCAAGCACAGTAAGAAAGAGAGGGTGACATAAGGCAGTTTGATTGCTCTGTGGCGGCATCTAAAATCTAAAGTATATACCCTGAAAGCTAATAGAGAAATATGGTTCCTATTTATGGTTCTTCGTATTATCTGTAAGTTCCAGCAAGAAATTGTATTGTTGCAAGTACTTTCCCTGATTTTCTGTAGTTATGACAGAGAGAAATAAATACTTCGGTGAAATTATTTCCATGAGGAACATAAGCTATGCTTGACCCAGTTTTCCTAGCAGAGCAAGGGCATTTCACAAGCAGCACTTGAAAGGCTCAGAATTATACAGCCTTAACTACAGTGATGATCAAAGTGTGGCCCTCTGGTAAAATTGGACCAAACACAAAAATCTAAACTGAACCCTCCTATGGATCAGTATCCCTGGAGCAAAATTTTGCCTGAAGCCCTTACTTCGGCCACTGCTAAAGTTCACAATGTGAGTCTTAGGCTGTCAAATAGCTCTGACAATTCAGGGAAGAATAACAAAAATTTAAATGAACAGAAGTCCTGTTTCTCTGTGTTCCAAAAGAGAACATGGTGTACTGTCATCTTCACATGGAGCAAGAAGAGACTGGCCAGCAGTCCCATTCTCTGCCTGTATTCAAACACAGCTCATTTCATCATATCAGAATTCGTTTCTGCTCTTGCCTCCTCCTCAGCAAGTTATCAGAGCTGTCAATATGACACAATTACATAATCATTTCCCGGGAACTTTGCAAAGCAGGCTCCCTGAATACCCTTCCATTGCTCTCAAAGTCCAGCTGTCTGTTACTTGTCAGGGGTCGGTGGGACTACCTTTTGCCTTTGTTTAAGTGGGATTATAAAATTTAAAGTACAGGGAACACACCGATGAAGGTTAAAGCAGTAGCACGTTAAATCTACAGTAAGTGAAAATTCAACTCTAGCTACAAATAGTAGTATTTACTGAACCATAGACATTAGCTTTTCAAAATCACATTCAGAGTTATTAATACTGGATTGCTATTGTTGTAGCTTTAAAACGATCATTGAAATATAATTTCCCTGTTCATGATGATGTAACCACTGAGAAGCCATGTGGTTGGTAATTACACAATGCAGTATATGGAACTGAGCTAATGCCCTGAAATCTATTAATTGTTTGATTTTTTTTCTTCCTCTTTATTAATTCCACTGCCTGGTGTGCATTTTGTGTTGAAATAAAATAAGCTATAACATCCATATTCCCTTGCTTAGCCTCTGGAGAATGAGGGAGTGTGGGAATGGAATGAAGAAGCTGTAACTGACTCTGGATTATTCGGAGTTCTGAGGGAGCACACACTGAAGTGCTGATCCACTGCACCATTTGTTGTTGCTTCCTTCATACTACCAGCAAGCCATCAACACTAAATGCAATTGCCAGTTAACTATATTAAATATGTATGCATGTGTGCATGTACTTTGATTTTTTATATATATATATATAATTTTTTAAGTACACTGGCTGTTACCACCCTTATTTGACAGATTCTAAACAATGTCTCTTTATTATCCATATAAAGCATAGCTGGAGAGGAAAATCAAAAATATATATTCAGAAAAATACCTGTAATAGACAACAATTAATTACTTTTCTATTTTTTTACTTTATTTGCAAATTAAGGTACATGTCTGTGTGTCGAAAAGATTATAGTTTTAAGAGTTGACAAAACAACACAGATTTCATGTGGAACTAGCCACTGTTGCTTGCCAAAGGGTGATTTAAACATATATCTTGTCTCGGTGGTGTGTGTACATCAGTCACAGGCCATGCAGACAGCACAAAAAGAGACTTGGAACCAGTTAGCCTGGGCTTGCATCCTGGCATGGTCACTCACTATCTGTGAGATTTGGGGAATGTCATTTCACTTCTATCACAATTTCTCCATAAGTAAAAAGAGGATTGTGATAGTATCTTTCTCACAGTGTTGTTGTGAGTATCAAATGAATTAATATATGTAAACTGCTTAGAACAGCGCCTGGCATACAGTAAGCACTATTCAAATGTTGGCTATTATTGCTTATAAACAATAGACATGGTCTCTAGCTAACTTAGAGAAGAAATATACTGAAAGGAAATTAAGCATCTTGCAGAATCAACAGGAAAGCTGAAAAAAGCACATAAAATGGACGGGAACAAAGACAGCCATGCAGCAGGATCCCCCAGATGGTGTAACATGCTACGGCCACCAGCATGGCCCCAACACCACAGGACAGTGCTACTGCCAGGCAGTGTGTTTGGCCTCCCCTGACCACTGGATACCGTATGCTGCCCCAAATAAGTCCTAACTGATCCTTCCTCTTTATATCACTAGCTCCAGAGTTGAAGCCCCAGGCAGGGCATTCAGTGGCCAAGCCTCGGATACCTGGCTATATCCACCAAGCACCAGCCAGAAGAAATACCCAGTCCCTTTAGTTCCTGAAGTGGGAGATGGGGCTCTGCCTCCTACCAAGATTCAACACTGTGGGGATCCTTCAAAACAAGAAGGGAGTTTAGATGTGGGAGGGGAAAAAACCAAAGCCAAACCAAACAGAAGTCTACTACTGTTCTAAGTTGCCAGGAAGAGAACTTTCCCAGGTCTGCTGACCTAACAAGAAAGAGAAGAATGACTATGAAAACCAGAAAACAGAGATCACCACAAGTCACCGGTCAGGTAGAAAACACAGAAAAGTGAGAGAAAAAAAGAAAACTAGAAGCAGGTCATTAGGTAGGAACAATCAGTGTGGCAGACAAAGAAATTTGGCCTAGAAAGCAGTAAAATAAGAAGCATAGTGCTTCTCATAGAGTCAGAAGAAAAGAGCCTAGTCTGGTTTAGTGGTTCTCAAACATTTTGATCACTAAGACCCCTTTACAAACCTAAACATTATCAAAGACTTCAAATATCTTTTTCTAATGTGGGTTATATCTGTGTGTATTTGGTGTACTGAAAAAGCCAAGAAATTATGAAAAAGATATTAATTCATTTTACATAAAGTAAACCCACTACCAACATAAATGATATATATTTATGAAGAGCAACTATATTTTCCTCCAACAAACTATAGTGAAAAGAGTGGCATTGCTTTATGTTTTTGTGAATCTGGCATATTAGAAGTCTCATATCTGCTTCTATATTTAATCTGTTGTGATATTACAAATCACGGAGCCCCTGGAAAACTCCAACTGTGAGAGAATGAGTGAAAACAGCAAATAACATGTTAGTATTATTATGAAAACAGTTTTGACCTTCTCTAAAAAGCATCTTGGGAACCCTGCTAGAGTAGACCAAGAATAGTAACAAGTTAGAGCTAAAGAGACAATACAAGCTGGGGATTGTGTCTCATGCCTGTTATCCCAGCAATTTAGGAGGCTGAGGCAGGAGAATCACTTCAACCCAGGAGTTCAAGGCTGCTCTGAGCCATGATTGCACCACTGCACTCCAGCCTAGGTGACCAAGTGAGACTCTGACTTTAAAAAGACAGTATAGGTTTCACAAGGAACTACAAAAGATGGGCTATGATGATAACGATAACAATATACTCTCACCTCAGCTTACATTTATATAGCACTTTGTTATTTACAAAAGCATTTCCACATATACGTTCTATTTTACACCCACCACACTCTGGGAGGCATTACTTCCACTTTATAAGCAAGGACTCCAGTGTTCAGAAAGGTTAACAGCATCACATAGCTTGTGAGTAGAAAAGCTAGATACAACATTCCCACCCACTATTCCATGTGGAAAAGGTAGTTGTCATGAGGGAAGTATGGAAACACCGATATAGCCGTCTCCATTTCCTAGGCAGGATCCAAGGCCTACGGTTTTGAAAATGTCCTTCCTTTGATCCGCAAGCAGGAGCAGAACTGTGTCTAGATCCTAGATTTGTTGGCTCTCGATTGGACTTTAGTAACTAAGCAAGCATAAGTCAGAGTTAAAAAATTCCGTGAAATTTTTTTTTAATGAAGAGCTGGATTCTAAATCCATTATATGGATAAACAACTTCTTGGTAGATATAGGCAGTGGATTCATTTGTCCTTTGCTCCTTAATCTTATCACTCACCAAAAAAATTGTTAAGCCCTTCAACAATTGACCTAAAAATAAACAAGGAGTCCCCTAGGTGGCAGCAGCAGGAGGTAGAAAGTTTGATAAGATGCTCATTTTTTATAGATATCTTATAGATATTTCCAGATACTTTTGTGAATCAGTCATGATTCACACCCTTGGTTTCAAGTGGGAATAAAGACAGGAAGAAAGAGAGAGAATGATGACTAAGCTGACTTAAATAATAATGACATTTTATTATCTTAGAAATCCTGATGTACCAAGATAGGGCATCTCCAAGATAAGCTCATTCAGAAGTTAAATAACATAATAAAGATTCAAGTTCCTCCCCTCTTTCCTCTCGGCCTTCATCGCATGTCAACTCCCCTCATAACCTCAAGATGGCTGCCAGAGTTCCAACTATCACATATAAACACAAAAACTTCAAAAAAAGAAAAGCGGCCATTTCTTCTTTGGCTTCTTTATAACAGCAAAATAAATTTTCCCAAAAGCTCACATGCAGACCTCATTGCACAACTTATTTCCTTTGCCTAAACGTTACTGGTAAGAAGAACGTGACCCAAAGATGAACAGAGACAACCAACAATTATTTCTACTACTGAGGACAAATCAGCTTTTACTGACACCATTTGGGAAGGATTTGTCTGAAAGAAAAAAACAGGGAAATGAATAATAGCGGTTTCTACATTTTAGGGTTTTTTTTTTTTCACCTAAGAATTCATTTGCTACAATCTTTGGGAGTTTTTTTATTTTTATTTTTTGAGAAAATATGATGCTGACATAAACACTATCCCATGGAAATAAAGAGACCTAAAGCCTAGCATAAAAGCCATGATTTTTAAATATAATATTAATAAATATAGGTGACTGCTTTTGATATAATGGAGCTAATTGCTAATTTACTAAATGTAACATGTTAATTTTTTCAGTGTCTTCCATATACAAGTTGTCACTAAATAATACTCCAGAGCCCCTTAAAATCACTGAATGCAAGCAAATTTAATTAGTGTTCACTTTCAAGGCAGAATGTGCTATTCATATTAGGTCTGTAGATGTGGCAGCACGAGCATTAGGGAGAGCCCAAAAGCAATTTGGAGAATAAATGACTGGGGATGAGGCAACCAAAAATGGGGAGGAAAAAAATGGATTAACTATTATTAGAGGAAAACCATCAAAACAAAGCTAGGAGTGGCATTCTATGAGCCAGCCCTCTGTGGGCAATAAGCCACTCTCAGATCCTTAAATTGTTAAATAATTATCATCCTGACCATAAATCATCACCAGCTCTAAATGAGCCACCTTGTGGCTTTTACTGAAAGACATTTAGAGTTAGTGATGATTTATGGTCCATGCTGCTATAAAGACACATGCACACGTATGTTTATTGCAGCACTATTCACAATAGCAAAGACTTGGAACCAACCCAAATGTCCAACAATGATAGACTGGATTAAGAAAATGTGGCACATAGACACCATGGAATACTATGCAGCCATAAAAAACGATGAGTTCATGTCCTTTGTAGGGACATGGATGAAGCTGGAAACCATCATTCTCAGCAAACTATCGCAAGGACAAAAAACCAAACACTGCATGTTCTCACTCACAGGTGGGAATTGAACAATGAGAACACATGGACACAGGAAGGGGAACATCACACACCAGGGACTGTTGTGGGGTGGGGGGAGGGGGAAGGGATAGCATTAGGAGATATACGTAATGCTAAATGACGAGATAATGGGTGCAGCACACCAACATGGCACATGTATACATATGTAACAAACCTGCACGTTGTGCACATGTACCCTAAAACTTTTGGTATAATAATAATAATAATCAAAAGAAAATTGGGATAAGTATCTTAAAAAAAAAAGCCACCTTGTTCCTAGGGTCAGAGAATTTAGTGCCTTTGATTGCAAAAACTAATTCCCTCTATTTTTAAGCATATATATATATATATATATATATATATATATAGGCAGACATATATGTGTATATATAGTGTATAATACACTATATATATAGTATATGAGGTAATTAGTGCATAAGATATATACACTAATGTTTTTGCAAGGCCTATACATATGACAGGCTTTGCAAAAACATTAGTCAGTGTGTGGTAGTGGATACATATGAGGACATCTTTGTACATCATTTCTTCTCAGCAACTAAGAATAATATTGTATGATCGGGAATGCCAAAGTCACTTTGATATAGTTCAAAAGAACATCTATTCTCTTTCCTCTACGAAAATCTCAAATAGATGGAAGCAATCCAAGGCAGTTTTTAGTTCATTCCAACTCTCCCACCCAGCAAAACCTCCAAAGATAAACACTGCAATTGACAATGACAAAATTTGATATTAGAGAAAAAAGTCCAAAGTAGCCTCCTCCACTACTACCCAAAGGGGATTCACTGATAATTTGCCTAGGTTACTGCAGGTAGATCAGTATCTTGGAGACATTTTCGTCTCCTGCAAAGGGAGTGATTCCCACTTTTCTCCATGACTCAAATGTGCTCACTAAATGTGGACACACTTTAAAGTTGCCCCATAATCCTGCCTCCTGGATTTCTTGCCCTTGTGAGATCTCCTCTCCTTGTGTGTGGGTGGTACCTGTGACTTTCTTCCTTTTTTTTTTTTCTTTTATTCCCTAGTACGTGCTTCTAACCAACAGAAGATAGCAAAGGAGATGGGATCCCATAACTAAGACTACATTATGTCTAATTACATCTTGCTAAGAGATTTGCTATAGAGGGTTGCTTCTTTCTCCTTTGCTGGCTTTGAAGATGCAAACTGCCATGTTAAAAGAGGCTTTGTAAAGATGATTGCATGGCAAGGGACTAAGGGCAACCTCTAGGAGCTGTAGTCAGCCTCTGAACCATAGCCATCAAGATGCTCAGGCCTTCAGTCTCCTAGCTGCAAGAAAATGAAATTTATCAGTTAACTGAGTAAGATTGGAAGCTGTTACATTGCCCAGGCCAACACCTTGACTGTATCATTTCAAAAGATCCAGCTAAGTCTTGCCTGCACTACTACAGAAACTGTGAGATGATAAATGCATGCTGTTTTAAGCCACTAAATTTGGGATAATTTGTTACACATCAATAGAAAACAAATATACTAACCAAACCTAGAAAAATAGGACTTCTGGTTGTAGAGAATGCCAAACCAACATAGTCAGACCAGCAATTCATTGTCTTCCACATCATGTTTCCTATTCCTCGGAATCTTACTGACTCTTGGGTTGGTGGGTTAATCTAGTGTGCACATTTTATGATTTACTTTTGTCACTTTATTCCTTCCCAGAGACACTGCGACTCTTTCCAGCTAATGGGAAACCATTTCATGCAATGAATCAAAATTTATTAAACTGTGTCCAAATGGCCTGATAGAATTTATGCACCACCAAAGTGAACCAATTTATTCCTCGTTCAGACACATCATTTTCGTAGTCCCTACATCCATTAATAGAGCATCCTTCGCTGATGTTTCATTTGCTCTAAACTGGATCATCCCCTCATGATGGTTTATGATGAGAGAGAATTCTCAGAAAAGAATACCACAGATGACTTCTTATAAGTTTTTTGCCTGTCTTTTCAGGTTTTTTACATCCCCAACATGTATGGTTTGTTTTATGTAACCTCACTTCCCTCAGCTTTCCTTAGGATAGAACCATGCCTTGATTACAGCACCTGCACTTTGAGAACACTGCAGCCTTTGGTACACTGAGGGATTACTCTTTCCAATTTTCAAATTTACCTTGGGAGTTTATAATTTAACTTGTTCTCAAAGCTTTAAGCACCTCCTCTCCTATCCCTTCATTAAACAGAAACTGACAAAAAATATGGGCACTTTCTCTCTTAGCCCTTCCCTGAATTCTGGCATAGAAATACAAAGTTTTAAATAATGTACTACCATCATTAAATGTGCTTAGGAAAAGTAAAAATAAGTTATGAAGATAAAGATAAATATCAATCTGCCCCACCATAAAAGATTTATTGTTAAGTAATAAAAATTTTAATTTTTGTTTGTAGGAGCCCCTACAACCAAGTTCTAAAATAAAATAACCATAACAGTAGTAATAATAAAAACTCAAGCCAGGCGCGGTGGCTCATGCCTGTAATGCCAGCACTTTGGGAAGCCGAGGTGGGCAGATCACAAGGTCAGGAGTTTGAGACCAGCCTGATCAACGTGGTGAAACCCCATCTCTACTAAAAATACAAAAATTAGCTGGGCGTGGTGGCAGGCGCCTGTAATCCCAGCTGCTCAGCGGGGAGCCGAGGCAGGAGGATTGTTTGAAGCCGAGATCGCGCCATTGCACTCCAGGCTGAGGGACAAGAGTGAGATTTCACCTCAAAAAAAAAAAGAAAGAAAGAAAGAAAAAGAAAAGAAACAAATTATGGAATTCCAAAACATATTGTGTTTGCTGCAATTGCAGCCCTGCCTATGGTGAGCATGTAGGCTTTGGAAGCAGGAGTAAGTATTACAGATGAAGTTGTGGCTCTGCTACTTCTAAGCCATAGTCTAGGCAAGTCACTTTCTCCTCCTTATCTATAAAATGTTGATCATACCCACTCGTTTTTCTGAGATTAGCAATACAGCATATAAAACATTTAAAAATGACAAACACATTTTGGGAGGCCGAGGCGGGCGGATCACGAGGTCAGGAGATGGAGACCATCCTGGTTAACACAGTGAAACCCCGTTTCTACTAAAAATACAAAAAAATTAGCCAGGCGTGGTGGCGGGCGCCTGTAGTCCCAGCTACTCCGGAGGCTGAGGCAGGAGAATGGCGTGAACCCGGGAGGCGGAGCTTGCAGTGAGCCGAGATCGCGCCACTGCACTCCAGCCTGAGCAACAGAGCAAGACTCCATCTCAAATAAACGAAACAAAAAAAAACAAACATTGTGTTATATACCAAGCATTGTTTTAAACACATGGAATCCTTATAATAGTCTCATGTATAGATATTATTATTATTCCTATTTTACAGGTAAGGAAACTGAGGCCCAGAGATGTTCACTTGCTCCTGTTCAAGAGTCTGGACTTAAACTCAGCCAGTTTAGGGTCAGAGCTTGTTCTCTTAACCTGTACTACACTAAGACTGCCTCTCAAAGCAGCAATAATAAAATCAATAATAACTGACTTTTATTGAGCACTTTCTTTATGTAGGGTACTGATAAGCATCTTGCTTGAATTATTTCATTTCATTTTTAAAACAACCCCATGAAGTAGGTACTGCCAGAATCACCACTATGCTATATCATACTACTCCTCATGAAGCGCCTGGAAAAATACAGTAGCTCAATAGAGGGTAGTTATTATTATTATCCCCATTTGTACTAATATGTCTTCAAGCACGAAGCAAAGAAATAATCCTGAGCAATACAATTGACATTAGAAATAAACTTACTTTGTAGAATAATGTTTTCTCAGCATGTTGGAACACAGGCAAACTCATGCCCACATCTTATCCAGCCTCCCTCTGTTACAGCCATCTCTGCAAAACTAGGCAGACTTTCATTTGTAGTTTCATTTTAAAAAAAAAAGTATGGCTTTTGGGCTGGACTGTTTTCTGCGGCTCTTTGGAAAATGAAATCTCCCTACTTCTGTTCAATGTATTGAACTCTCTTACCATAGCATCAATACCTCACACTCTTCCCCATCTCCATCTTTTGTATTAAAAATTAGGGAGAGACTGTGAGAAGCTGCTGCAATGGAGACAAATGATGAATAAAATGAAAAATTCTTTGCTTGGTTCACCGATAAAATTCCATTTTTAACGTTTAGCCTTGTGTACTACATCCACTGGCGAGCTAAAATATACCGTGAAGGGTAGATTTCAGGAATATGGTTTCCTGTTCCACATTGAAAACAATCTGAAGCAGAGGAGGGGTGGGGACAGGCTGCCTGGTCAGGGTGATAATGCAGCAGTGAATGCAAGAGATGGCCTCTAGGGCAATAATCCAATGTCATTCAGGGCAGACCACCCCACAGTCTGGTGCTGAGGGGAGACAGCAGAGCACGTCTGATGCAAAAGGAGATTGAGATATTGGAAGATGAGCAATGTTCACCTCTCCCGGGGAAGAGAAGGAAGTGTATAATCCAAATGTAAGACAGACTTCTGACCTAAGAATGGATAACTATACAATTCTTTTGCAGCAACATTGCTAAATTAGCTTAAGCTAATTTTAGAATTAGTGTACTTTTTTAAATTTTCCTGTTGGGATCTTTCATTTTGTTATTATACTTTAAGTTCTGGGGTACATG
This sequence comes from Gorilla gorilla gorilla, assembly GCF_029281585.2. NCBI lineage: Eukaryota > Metazoa > Chordata > Mammalia > Primates > Hominidae > Gorilla > Gorilla gorilla. The sequence goes on from NC_073239.2 coordinate 66,066,286, forward strand.
TGCAGAACATTCAGGTTACATAGGTATATATGTGCCATGGTGGTTAGCTGCACCCGTCAACCCATAAACTACATTAGGTATTTCTCCTAATGCTATCCCTCCCCTAGCTCCCCAACCCCTGACAGGTGATGTTCCCCTCCCTGTGTCCATTTGTTCATAAGTTCACCTCCCACTAATGAGTGAGAACATGCAGTATTTGGTTTTCTGTTCCTGTATTAGTTTGATGAGAATGATGCTTTCTAACTTTGTGTTCCTGCAAAAGACATGAACTCATCCTTTTTTATGGCTGCATAGTATTCGATGGTGTATATGTGCCACATTTTCTTTATCCAGTCTATCATTGATGGGCAGTTGGGTTGGTTCCAAGACTTCGCTATTATGAACAGTGCTGCAATAAACATACGTGTGCATGTAGCTTTATGGTAGAAAAATTTATAATCGTTTTGGTATATACCCAGTAATGGGATTGCTGGGTCAAATGGTATTTCCAGTTCTAGATCCTTGAGGAATTGCCACACTATCTTCCACAATGGTTGAACTAATTTATACTCCCACCAACAGTGTAAAAGCATTCCTATTTCTCCACATTCTCTCCAGCATCTGTTGTTTCCTGACATTTTAATGATCACCATTCTAACTGGCATAAGATAGCATCTCATTGTGGTTTTGATTTACATTTCTCTAATGACAAGTGATGATGAGCTTTTTTGCATATGTTTCTTGGCCACATAAATGTCTTCTTTTGAGAAGTGTCTGTTCATATCCTTTGCCCACTTGTTCATGGAGTTGTTTTTTTCTTGTAAATTTGTTTAACGTCTTTGTAGATTCTGGATATTAGACCTTTGTCAGATGGATAGGTTGTAGAAGTTTTCTCCCATTCTGTAGGGAGCCTGTTCACTCTGATGATAGTTTATTTTGCTGTGCAGAAGCTCTTTAGTTTACTTAGATCCCATTTATCAATTTTGGCTTTTGTTGCCATTGCTTTTAGTGTTTTATTCATGAAGTCTTTGCCCATGCCTATGTCCTGAATGGTATTGCCTAGGTTTTCTTGTACGGTTTTTACGGATTAGGTCTTAAGTTTAAGTCTTTAATGCATCTTGAGTTAGTTTTTGTATAAGGTGTAAGGAAGGTGTCCAGTTTCAGTTTTCTGCATATAGCTAGCCATTTTTCCTAGCATCATTTATTAAATAGGGAATCCTTTTACCATTTCTTGTTTTTGTCAGGTTTCTCAAAGATCAGATGGTTGTAGATGTGTGCCGTTATTTCTGAGGCCTGTTCTGTTCCATTGGTCTATATATCTGTCTTGGTACCAGTACCACGTCATTTTGGTTACTGTAGCTTCAAAGTATAGTTTGAAGTCAGGTAGCACGATGCCTCCAGCTTTGTTCTTTCTGCTTAGGATTGTCTTGGCTATAAGGGCTCTTTTTTGGTTCCATATGAAATATAAAGTAGTTTTTTCTGATTCAGTGAGGAAACTCAGTGGTAGCTTGATGGGAATAGCATTGAATATATAAATTATTTTGGGCAGTATGGCCATTTTCATGATATTGATTCTTCCTTTCCATGAGCATGATATGTTTTTTTCCTTTTGTTTGTGTCCTCTCTTATATCCTTGAGCAGTGGTATGTAGTTCTCCTTGAAGAGGTCCTTCACATCCCTTGTAAGTTGGATTCCTAGGTATTTTATTCTCTTTGTAGCAACTGTGAATGGGAATTCACTCATGATTTGGCCCTCTATTTTTCTATTATTGGTGTACAGGAATGCCTGTGATTTTTACACATTGATTTTTGTATCCTGAGACTTTGCTGATGTTGCTTATCAGCTTAAGGAGATTTGGGGCTAAGACGATGGGGTTTTCTAAATATACAATCATGTCATCTGCAAACAGAGACAATTTGACTTCCTCTTTTCCTAATTGAATACTCTTTGTTTCTTTCTCTTTTCTGATTGCCCTGGCCAGAACTTCCAATACTATGTTGAATAGGAGTGGTGAGAGAGGGCATCCTTGTCTTGTGCCAGTTTTCAAAGGGAATGCTTCCAGCTTTTGCCCATTCAGTATGATATTGGCTGTGGGTTTGTCATAAATAGCTCTTATTACTTTGAGATATGTTCCATCAATACCTAGTTTATTGAGAGTTTTTAGAATGAAGGGGTGTTGAATTTTATCAAAAGCCTTTTCTGCACCTATTGAGATAATTTTGTGGTTTTTGTCATTGCTTCTGTTTATATGATGGATTACGTTAATTTGATTTGCGTATTTGAACAAGCCTTGCATCCCAGGATGAAGCTGACTTGATCGTGGTGGATGAGGTTTGGATGTGCTGCTGGATTCGGTTTGCCATTATTTTATTGAGGATTTTTGCATCAATGTTGATCAGGGCTATTAGCCTGGAATTTTGTTTTTTGTTGTTGTTGTTGTTGTATCTCTGCCAGGTTTTTGGAATCAGGATGATGCTGGCCTCATAAAATGAGTCAGGGAGGAGTCCCTCTTTTTCTATTGTTTGGAATAGTTTCAGAAGAAATGGCACCAACTCCTCTTTATACCTCTGGTAGAATTTGACTGTGAATCCATCTAGTCCTGGGCTTTTTTTGGTAGGCTGTTAATTACTGCCTCAATTTCGGAACCTGTTATTGGTCTATTCAGGGATTCGACTTCTTCCTGGTTTAATCTTGGGGGGGTGTATGTGTTCAGGAATTCATCCATTTCTTCTAGATTTTCTAGTTTATTTGTGTAGAGGTGTTTACAGTATTCTCTGATGATAGTTTGTATCTCTGTGGGATCAGTGGTGATATCCCCTTTATCATTTTTATTGTGTCTATTTGACTCTTCTTTCTTTTCTTTTTTATTAGTCTGGCTAGCAGTCTATTTTGTTAATCTTTTCAAAAAACCAGCTCCTGGATTCATTGATTTTTTGAAGGGTTTTTCATGTTTCTATCTCCTTCAGTTCTGCTCTGATCATAGTTATTTCTTCTCTACTGCACCATTTAGTGCTATAATTTTCCCTGTAAACACTGCTTTAGCTATGTCCCAGAGACTCTGGTATGTTGTCTTTGTTCTCATTGGTTTCAAAGAACTTATTCATTTCTGCCTTAATTTTGTTATTTACCCAGTAGTCATTCAGGAACAGGTTGTTCAGTTTCCATGTAGTTGTGTGGTTTTGATTAAGTTTCTTAATCCTGATTTCTAACTTGATTGCACTGTGGTCTGAGAGACTGTTTGTTATGATTTCCATTCTTTTGCATTTGCTGAGGAGTGTTTTATTTCCAATTATGTGGTCAATTTTAGAATAAGTGCAGTGTGGTGCTGAGAAGAATGTATATTCTTTTGGTATGGGGTGGAGAGTTCTGTGGGTGTCTATTAGGTCTGCTTGGTCCAGAGCCGAGTTCAAGTCCTCAATATCCTTGTTAATTTTCTGTCTTGTTGATCTGTCTAATACTGACAGTGGGGTGTTAAAGTCTCCCACTATTATTGTGTGAGAGCCTATGTCTCTTTGTAGGTCTCTAAGAACTTGCTTTATGAATCTAGGTGCTCCTGTATAGGGTGTGTATATATTTAGGATAGTTAGCTCTTCTTGTTACATTGATCCCTTTACCACTATGTAATGCCCTTTTTCATCTTTTTTGATCTTTCTTGGTTTAAAACCTGTTTTATCAGAGACTAGGATTGTAACCCCTGCCTTTTTTTTTTTTTTTTTTTTTTTGCTTTCCATTTGCTTGGTAAATATTTCTCCATCCCTTTATTTTAAGCCTATGTGTGTGTTCGCACATGAGATGGGTCTCCTAAATACAGCACACTGATGGATATTCACTCTTTATCCAATCTGCCAGTCTGTATCTTTTAATTGGGGCATTTAGCCCATTTACATTTAAGGTTAATATTGTTATGTGTGAATTTGATCCTGTCATTATGATGCTAGCTGGTTATTTTGCCCATTAGTTGATGCAATTTCTTCATAGTGTCGATGGTCTTTACAATTTGGTATGTTTTTGCAGTGGCTGGTACCAGTTTTTCCTTTCCAATTTGGTGCTTCCTTCAGGAGCTCTTGTAAGGCAGGCCTGGTGGTGACAAAATCTGTCAGCATTTGCTTGTCTGTAAAGGATTTTATTCCTCCTTCACTCATGGAGCTTAGTTTGGCTGGATATAAAATTCTGGATTGAAAATTCTTTTCTTTAAGAATGTTGATTGTTGGCCTCCACTCTCTTCTGGCTTGCAGGGTTTCTGCAGAGAGATCTGCTGTTAGTCTGATGGGCTTCCCTTTGTGGGTAACCCAACCTTTCTTTCTGGCTGCCCTTAACATACTTTTCTTCATTTCAACCTTGGTGAATCTGATGAATATGTGTTTTGGGGTTGCTTTTCTTGAGGAATATGTTTGTGGTGTTCTCTGTATTTCCTGAATTTGAATGTTGGCCTGTCTCGCTAGGTTGGGGAAGTTCTCCTGGATAATGAAGAGTGTTTTCCAACTTGGTTCCATTCTCCCCGTCACTTTCAGGCACACAAATCAAACGTAGGTTTGGTCTTTTCACATAGTCCCATATTTCTTAGAGGCTTTGTTCATTCCTTTTCATTCTTTTTTCTCTAATCTTGTCTTCATGCTTTATTTCATTAAGTTGATCTTCAATTTCTGATATCCTTTCTTCTGCTTTATCGATTCGGGTATTGATACTTTTGTATGCTTCACGAAGTTTTCGTGCTGTGTCCTCAGCTCCATCAGGTCACTTGTGTTCTTCTCTAAACTGGTCATCCTAGTTAGCAATTCCTCTAACCTGTTTTCAAGGTTCTTAGCTTCCTTGCATTGGATTAGCACATGCTCCTTTAGCTCGGAGGAGTTTGTTATTACCCACCTTCTGAAGCCTACTTCTATCAATTTGTCAAACTCATTCTCTGTCCAGTTTTGTTCCCTTGCTGGAGAGGAATTGTGATCCTTTGGAGGAGAAGAGGCATTCTGGTTTTTGGAATTTTCAGACTTTATGCACTGGTTTTTCCTCGTCTTCGTGGATTTATCTACCTTTGGTCTTTGATGTTTTTGACCTTTGGATGGGGTTTTTGTATGAACATTTTTTTTTGTTGATGTTGATGCTATTCCTTTCTGTTTGTTAGTTTTCCTTCCAACAGTCAGGCCCCTCTGCTGCAGGTCTGCTGAAGTTTGCTGGAGGTCCACTCCAGACCCTGTTTGCCTGGGTATCACCAGTGGAGGCTGCAGAAGAGCAAAGATGGCTGCCTATTCCTTCCTCTGGAAGCTTCATCCCAGAGGGGCACCCGCCGGATCCCAGCCAGAGCTTTCCTGTGTGAGGTGTCTGTCAACCCCTGCAGGAAGGTCTCCCATTGAGGAGGCACAGGGGTCAGGGACCCACGTGAGGAGGCAGTCTGTCCCTTAGCAGAACTTGAGTGCTGTGCTGGGAGATCTGCTTCTCTCTTCAGAGCCAGCAGGCAGGAACATTTAAGTCTGCTGAAGACTGCACCCACAGCACCCCTTCCCACTGGTGCTCTGTCCCAGGGAGATAGGAGTTTTACCTATAAGTCCCTACTGGGGCTGCTACCTTTCTTTCAGAGATATCCTGCCCAGAAAGGAGGAATCTGGAGAGGCAGTCTGGCTACAGCAGTTTTGTGGAGCTGTGGTGGGCTCCACCTAGTTCAAACTTCCTGGTGGCTTTGTTTACACTGTGAGGGGAAAACTGCTCATTCAAGCCTCAGTAATGGCAGATGCCCCTCACCCCCCCACCCCACCAAGCTCGAGCATCCCAGGTTGACTTCAGACTGCTGTGCTGGCAGTGAGAATTTCAAGTCAGTGGATCTTAGCTCGCTGGGCTCCATGGGGATGGGATCCACTGAGCTAGATCACTTGACTTCCTGACTTCAGCCCCCTTTCCAAGGGAATGAATGGTTCTGTCTCGCTGGCATTCCAGGCACCACTGGGGTATGAAGAAAAAACTCCTGCAGCTAGCTCAGTGTCTGCCCAAAGGGCCACCCAGTTTTGTGCTTGAAACCCAGGGCCCTGGTGGTATAGGCACCCAAGGGAATCTCCTGGTCTGCAGGTTGCGAAGACTGTGGGAAAAGCATAGTATCTGGGCCAGAGTGCACCATTCCTCAAGGCACAGTGCCTCATGGCTTCCCTTCACTAGGGGAGGGAGTTCCCCTGACCCTTTGCATTTCCTAGGTGAGGTGACGCCTCACCCTTCTTCGGCTCACCCTCTGTGGGCTGCACCCACTGTCTAACCAGTCCCAATGAGATGAGCTGGGTACCTCAGCTGGAAATGCAGAAATCACCTACCTTCTGTGTTGATCTTGCTGGGAGCTGCAGACTGGAGCTGTTCCTATTCAGCCATCTTGCCAGCTACCTAGTACACATTTTTTAAGTACAGATGACAATTAGTGGCAAGAAAAGTTGTACTGAACAACTGAAGGACTTTGGACTTCGATTAACATCTGGCCACTTTAGTTGCCTTTCTATAATTTAAAAAAAAGTGATTTTATAATACAATGTACATAAGAATCACATGGGAAGTTTTTCAAATGCAAATATTTAAGCCCCACCCCTGATGATTCTGCTTCCATTGGCTTGGTGACCTCACTCTAGGTATTTCTGACAAAGTTTGTTTTTGGACCAGTGCTAAGATGTGCTACTATTAAGTGCGTCCTGAGCTCTGGTTACAGCAAACCTGTGAGTTTCTAGATTGGCTGTGGAGGAAGCTTGCATCATATATTCTCCTGCGCTTTTGTACCTGGCATTTATCCCAAGTCCTGTAGAGGAACCCACTGCAACTGCCTCCAAGATTCTTCACTCCTACATTTGATTTTCTCACTTTTCCCTAGAAACCATTTTAGATTTTAATATATCATCTAATAATTATCCCCACCCTGAAAATGAGGAGACAGACTCAAAGAGGGGTCATAGAATTTTCCCATGTTTTTATAAAAGATATGTAAATAACAGGAGTCACATTCAAGGCCTATGGTATCTAATAAGAGCTAAAATTTATTGACCTCTTTTATATGCACCGTGTACTGAATATATTGTATTGACTGTCGTGTTTAATTCTAGTAAATGTTAATGGAAAATGGGAGCCTAAAGGTTATTGAAAAGAAAAGATTTGGCAGTGTTTTATTAAGAATCTTAATATGGCAAAAGAAAAAAATTTAAGTAAAAAGCAGTATGATTATTCTAGCCAAATGTTGATGGAATTAGACCAACAGGAATCTCCCTTAGGTAGCTTAAGCCTTACTCGAGTTTACTGTATAACACATTAAGTTGCCATCAAACAACAGTAGCACCTACAGAAATGTAGTTTCTGCCCCTACCTCCATCCTCCCCCACTAGGCAGGCCTTTCCCAAGATCAGTAAAGAAGACAGGAAGGAAGGAAGAATTCAGAGCAGGTGTTAAGGCTTGAGGGAGATAACTGGAGAATGAATCAAAGGCACTCAGAAGTGAAATTTAGGAATTTTTGATGCTAGTCCTACATGATATTTTATAAAATTTATACATTGAAGATGATAACTAATGTGTTATTCTTTTAATAGTTACCTTTTTATCTTTTAAAATGTACAAGAAAATTGTACTCTCACAGGTTTTCTCAGAACTACTGTAGAGAAAATAATACATTAAAGCATGTAGAAAAGTGCCTAGCAAGTCGTGAGTCTTCAGCCAAGATTAGCTGTTGTTATTTTCCATGATACCCTCCCACAGTGATGTTAACAGCTGTGCCTAGGCTACGTTAATAAAACTTCAGTAATCACACAATGACAGCTGCTGCAAAGGAAGGTATTGGGAAAATAAAATTAAAAACAAAATCTCCTGCCAACCCAGAAAACCTCTCCACGAAGGTAGAAAACAAAGAAAAGTTGTATTACTGAGTAAGCATTAAACCAAAATGCAATGCTCATCACAGCCAATCTGCAAAGAGAATGCAAAGACAAGCAGAAACTTCCTTCTGTTATGTCGCCAAGTGGATACAACCCATTACATACATGTTCTCGAGATACATAATTAGTCCTCAAGCAAGAGGGCTTGACGGCACCATTTCTCACACAACGTTCATACAAAATTCACTCAGTAATTGAGGTGACCACTTGTGTTAGCTTACTTGGCTTTACCAAAAGGTAAAATAAATTTATTATATCTTTATGACAGGAGGTAGTCGTGAAGCCAGGCATCATCTGATGCTACGATCTTGCCCTCCCACAGAGACTGGAAGATAGGTGCATTATCTTTCTCTCTTGATGATTACTTTTCAAAGAGATAGTGCTCTGATCTTAAGAAAGACATTCTTGGGCCATAAAACTGGTAAGAGGCTAACTTATCTTTTAAAAAGGTTTACATGCATTTTGAAAAGACAGAAAAAAGACCTTAAAATGACCAGTTTTCTAAAACGTATCATCTAAGAAAAGGGAGAAGGAAAGTGTCTTCCTTTATTTTCATCAGGGAGAATTAAGCCTCTTATTTTTAAACTGTATTTGCCATTGCAAAAGCAGTTATCTGGGAGGAATTTAAAAGCTTCTTGGTGTCTTTTGCTGATTATCAATTATTTCCTAATGAGAAAACCCACATAGACATACACAAGGGAAATACAGAAATTAGAAATTTCTGGCCAGGCATGGTGGTGCATACTTGTATTCCCAGAACTTTGGGAGGTCAAGGCGGGTGGATCACTTGAGGTCAGGAGTTCGAGACCAGCCTGGCCAACAAAGTGGAACCCTGTCTCTTCTAAAAAAATAAAATATAATAAAAAATAAATACAAAAATTAGCCAGGTGCAGTGGCATGCACCTGTAATTCCAGCTACTCTGGAGGCTGAGCCAGGAGAATCACTTGAACCCAGGAGGTGGAGGTTGCAGTGAGCCGAGATCATGCCACGGCACTCCAGCCTGAGGGACAGAGCGAAATTCCCTCTCAAAAAAAAAAAAAAAAGAAAGAAAGAAATGTCCAAGGAACATATGGGTAGTAGAGGAGACACAGAACATCTATTCTTTATTAAATCAGAAGAGAGAACTATAATCTTTTAAAATGAAAATACTAAATTGGTTTGATATTAAGACACAGTCCAACCAAGGGCCATGTAAAAGTTAACCTCTGAATTCACAATCATCAAAATCTTTCAGAAAATCTTTTGAAGAACGTTACTAGTCAAAGTGGGTGAGTAAACATTATTGCTTTAAAATTAAGGCCTGACTGTGACCATCCCCCTGTCCTCAGTGAGTACAACCACCAGTTGGTGGTGGTGTTGCTCTCCTAAGAAATGGCTGCATCACAGAAAATCATCATTCCTGTAGACGTATGCTTAGAAGGCACTGTGGGATCCTTCATGATGAAAGTGCCTTGTAAATGTGAGATATCACCACGACTATGAGTGAGATCTAACCCTGGACGATGTCATAAACTTAATGGTGGGAGTTAAACCACCACCATCTCAGTGTACTCCAGCCAATGTGTATTCTCATCATACTTCAAAAAGCATAGGCTGTCCAAAGCAGGATATCTGCCTGCAGACCCCAAACTATGTTTTTCAGATCATTAAAACCATGGGACACTGTAAGCCTAGATTATCCCCATTAAGTAGTAGATTTAAAGTATTATCCATTAGGAAAAAATAGGCAACAGAATGATTTTACAATACTACTTAAAATCAGCAGTAGTGCTGACAAGTAACAATTTTTGACACAGTAATTTGGTTTTTATTAATACAAACTAACATAAAGTGAAATTCACTTTCCCTTAATAAATAATCAAAATTTATTTTATTTTCTTAATTCAAAAGGTTAACATATTAAGGTCAGCAACATGCTGTACCTGAAACAATAGTGTGCCTAAAACAAGGAGATGATAAATTGTAAAGATAGCCTTTGTACATTTTTAGGGATTATAATGATAAAAAGATCAGCAAGTTTCCTGTCACCAGAAGGCAAAAACTACAGCACACACAAGTTATCTAATGAAAGTGTACACTGGGAGAATTGCCTAGCTGCTCAGTGACCTACAATGTCACAGTTCTGTACCTGACATTACTTTACTGCCTTCCCCAGCTTCCAAGATAGAGTCTCACCCAAGATTACAGTTTTCAGAACTTTAGTTAATTAAAAGACAAAATTTCTCAAAATAAAAAGCCAAGGCCATTCTCATTAGAACAAAATTTTTTAAAGATAGGCAAAGTAAATCAAGCAAATGGGAACAAAGAGAGTAGAGGGATAATGTTAATATTAGACAAAGTGGACACTGAAACAAAATGCCTTAGGTGGTTTGTGTATTTCTTCAGTGGTTGAAGATGATGAGACTCGAGCTAGGCTTCAAGGTCATGAATGTCTTAGTGAAGGATGTTTATGGGAGCACTGTTCTGTTCTTTCCAAGTAGATATTTGAAGGTCAAAAAGCCTCAATTTTTATTCTTTTTATGACAAGGCTGGGATAGGGTGAGGCTTGAGTTGTATTGCTAGACTCTCTTCTCCTCCTACATTAAGCTCATTATGTCCCATGGCCAAGAAGGAAAGAGTAGATGGAAGAAAAAGACAATCTGGCTATATCTACAGTTGCTATATATTATATTTCAGTGTTCAAAACTAATCCTATCCTTCTATAACTCCCAACTTCTGAGTCTAAATTTTGATTCATCTCTTGGTTATCTAGAGTTTGTCTCCAAGTAGCTTTATTAGGAAGAATACCTAGGTGATAAATGTATTTATTTATATTTAGAATATTTAAGGAAGAATACAAGGACACATAAAATAATAGGAAATATTAAAATAGGAAAAGAAAAAGAATGATGAGAACATAAATTAGTGCCAGGACTGAGACATCTAATGCACTGTATGTACCTTTTACCTGTATTAATTGAAATTCAGCTAATGTGCGAGACAATAAAATGGCAATGAATTTAAAAGATAGAACATTATTTCCCTGTCAGAGAAAATTTCCAGCAGATAAAGTGGATCTGCTCTACAGTCTTTGGAGGCCCATGCTACTTTGTGTACCTTATGGTTCTGTCATCCCAAAGGCATAGTCTACATTCACGCTGTTCAAGATGGTTTCTCATTACACTTGCATTTCAACTGCACACATCCATTTCACTCTATCTCATTGGCCATGTATTCCCATGGTTACACCTAGTTGCAAGGAAGATTGGGAAACATAATCTTTACCTAGGCATCCAGGTACTCAGCGTCAAGTTCTATCATTGTATAAGGGAGGGGAAGAACAGATACAGTGGATAACCAGATGCTTTGATCTCATCACATTAGGCCTCAAATATATTTGACTCTTACCATTTTTACAACCAATATAAAAAGAAAAGCCATTAATGATACTCTTAAACATAGAATTATAAGGATGGCAGTAATAATAAAACAATTCAAAATTTTAAAAATAAATAAAAGCCATTGTAGTTGCACAATTCATGGATATGAAAATGGAAAATTTCTTAGAAGAATTACAAGTTATTTACTATGAAGTCCAAACTAGAATTTCTCCAAAGTACTCCTATATTCTGGAATTTCGCATGTCAGAAACAGTTTCCCTTATCCATGAACTTCAATTTTGAGTGACAGTGAATTCTGAGGCCGTAATTTTTTGCCCAAAATACTCTTTAAGTACCATCCTAAGATATATGGTGTTCTGAAAAAGAAACTTGATGCCAAACTCATTTTTATTCCTTTGGGTTATGTGCTTGGATATGTGATTGTCTTTTACTGGAACAAGTCTAAATATAGCTTTCTTTTCTTTAGTTACACGTATATTGTAGGGAAACTTCATTCCCAAACTCAGATCTTCTTTTAGTCTACAAAAGTTTTCTGTTATTTCTTTGATTATTTACTCCACATTAATTTTTTGTCTTATCCTTCAATAATACTTATTTGTATCCATGACTTGAATTTCCATAGCTCTTTTCTTATATTTTGTCATGTTTATCTCTTTTCTTTTTTCTTTTGTATTGTGATGGTATTTATCTCGTTTGTCCTCCATGTCTCAAGTTTTCACTAAGTGGAAATATTTTTGTTGCTTAGTGCAAATCTATTTATAATTATATTCCTTATGATTTCTGATTTTCTCATTAAAAAGAACTAGCTTTTTTTCATGTAATAGTTTTTGGCATAAATTCTACCTTGTTTATTATGAAAACCACAATCCATGCTTTTGTCTTCATTTCTATAATAATTTTGTTTTTCTTTTCTTTAACCTCTTTTCCAGGACGGGGGAAGAAGTTCTCATATTTTTTTCTCATTGGAAGTGCTACCACAGGTATATATTATTGCTAATTTTTAATTCCCATACTTGTAGAGATAATCGACCAACCCACCAACCAAGTAGTATTTACTGAGCATCTACCACGTCTCAGGGACTGTGCTAAGAATTTATCATTCAATGCAAAACACAAAAGGCATGGTCTCTGCTTTCACAGAGTTTGCAATCTAGTTGCTAGCAGAAGGTAGCAGAGTATCACAGCAAAGAGAAAGCTTTGGGTGTTTGTTATGGGTGCTCCTATGGCAAGGGACTTGATCTAGGCCAGATGTTGGAGAAACACCTCCTTCAGGAGGTAGAACCTAGGTGAAGATGTAAACTGAATGGGAGTTAAGCATTAGGGAGTCATCCTGGGGCAGAGAATAGAGGGTAAAAGGAGAGGAGAGAGAGGTGACTGGATTAGGGAGACTCATGTACAGAAGCTGGCCCTGAGAGGAGACAGCAGGGAATCCTAAAGGCATTTCTCCCAAATGGCTGGAGCTTGGAGTGTGAAGAACAAATTCTATCTGGGGGTAAGCTATGCTGACCTTTCTGTGTGTGTGGTGGGGGTCAGAGAGCAGCAACATTATATGAGAGTGAGTAGTGGCTTTTAAGCCCGCCATCCCTGAGATTTTATAACATGATCTTACCCTAGTTAAGTCATCCAGTACCAACTGAGGAAGGATGAGTTATAACCCAAAATTTGCCACAGGTATAGTCAATACCCGAGACAAAGATATCACAATCGCCTAGGAAAATCTGTGGCCAAAAATCAAGCAACACACATGTAGATGCCCAGTAAATACTAGTTGATCGGTTAGTTGGTGGATTTTTTCCAAAGACCTAGATATGAAAAGGCTAGCAATTAAAATATACCATGAGTTAAATCTCAATTTAAATTTCAGACCCATCAAAGACTTTTAACATTAACATGAAAAACGAAAGTCAGCTACAGATGTAACATATGCATATTTTACAAAAGATTAAGAGAAGCTGTAGTCTTTCAACAGTCACAACAGTTTATCGTCAATGGCTCACAAGGATCATTAAGCAGAAAAAAGAAAGGTGGTGGTCAAGTGTCAGTGCTTTCTTTCCAAATATGAACCGAGGGTGCAACAGGGTAACTCATTACAAGTAAAATCAAAGACATTGAGGACCGAATAAACCACATGAACACCAGACTAATCCTCTTTTGACATGACTTAATGTAGGATACTGATAACTTCACTTAACCTCACCGTGTCTCCATTTCCCAATCTGTAAAACAGGGTTAATAATTTTAACCCCCTTCTCAGAGATAGTAGGTGGATTAACTATAATAACAGTAAACTGATTGAAAACACAAATCATGAGAACGTTCTAGCAAGAGCTATACTTCCTTATAGTAAGAAATGTGAATTTCTTCTTCTCCAGAATTATTCCAAATGCATCAGTGAATAATTTATTAGAAAAAAATACACTGTGACCTTCCCTTTCCGTGACTAAAGATATTCTCTGGACTGAGTCTTTTCTTTTTTTTTTTTTTTTTAAATAAAAACTTACCTTTTTTTAGGGGTAAAAAATGACTTTGATCCTATCTCAGCTTGGTGATTCAATGGATGGCAACTCAGCCAGGAAGATTTAAGAGCACTGTCTACAACTTACAAGACTCCACTGAAAAATACTCATTTAGCAGTTTGAGTATTTGACCTAGAATTTATGCCAGAAACAACAAGGGCATAAAGATAAAACCACTTTAGCTTGCTAATCATAATAAACTTATCCTAGACAAATTTACTGAATAAATACAAAGCAAACCAATTCAATTGTCTACCCAAACTTTGTAGTTACATGAATATAAATACCACACACCTAAATACTGATCCTAAGATAATTAAGTGTATTGTTTCTCCAGAGACTGAAATAATAGGAAAACACTGAAGTTCATTGTCAAACACTTATTATGACTGTTACTAAATAGTCAATCTGTATTTGTACTTTATGGAAATATTTACATTCCTATACCATCCAGAATCCTGAAATTCTGGAACAGAGTGCAGGTTAAGCAAACCTTAAGTGAATCTAACACTGCACAATAGATAGTGGTGTTAAACCCTGGCAGACTATAATTTATTAACACACACTAATAGATTACTTCTGTTGAAGTCAAACAGCCTGAAAAAAAATGGATTTTCTATAATCCAGCTACCCAATTTCCTTTCAGTTTTCAAGATTACAACTACCATTTATGACATGACCACATCTTCTACAGGGCAAAAAAATAAATCGCACTGTATATAACGGGGCTAGGATCCCAAGACAAAAGAACCATAAATTCCACTCCCAAAAAGGTTGTAAACTCTCTCATTCCATAACAAACACAAGTATGCAGAACAAGGCTTCCAGGTAACTATGTGGCCACATGACATACACAAACAGGTCAGAAAGCTCCCAATGTAGCAGTTAAACAGTGTTTCCAAGGTCACAAAATAACATTACTTTTTATTTCCCTCCCTTCTCAATGCAGAGAGAGGAACTACCCAATTATACTAATGTAGTACTTACTTCTGGAGATATTCCAACCTATTTTGATGAAGAATTTTCCAGTGAGAACTTGAATTTTGGAGAGGGTAATAGAAAATGAACTAAAAACCACAAAGGGTAAATGTACTGGATTATTTTAAAGTCGTTAGCAAAAGTGTAACATTTATTATTTTTAAAGTGTTTATCTTTTAAAATATGTTAAATAAAGCTTTTAAGTTATAAAGAGGTAAGTTATATTACCATTAAAATGCTAGATTACTCTATTTAGGTATGATTATTGTTTCTTGAATAACTACAGTTAAGTTGAGGAAAAATTTGAATTAGGGTAACATTAATCATGAAATAAAATTATATTCTTGCTGCTCAGGCTAGACATCCAAGAATAATGAAAATTCAGAGAGAAACAGAAAGGTATAGATTAGTTTGAACTACTCATAAAATTTAAGGAAGTAAAGATAAGTCTTTTTAATAAAAATAGAGCAACCTTTCCACTGGTACTCAAACAATACCAAATGGTCTAACACTGGTACAATCCTATCTTCTGCATACATTTCAGAGAGGAATTTTTATATTCACTGGCCCAATTTAAATAATATATATGAATATAGGTAGTCAAAGGAGATAGTAGATCAGAAAAATTTCCAGGTCCAATATTAAAGATAGAATTAGCATAATATTAGACTGCCTCTAGCTTCAGACTTTCTATTCTGTCCTCAGAATGTCTAACCAATGGTTTCTTCTGAGGTTCCTGCTACAAGATATGTTGGAAAAATATATATCCAAATGAAGAAGCTTATTATTTTCCTAGGGGAATATTTGACTGTAGTTTTTCACTACATAGGTGTAAAATGTGTAAGCAAATATGATGGAAATGCTAATTAGAACATTAAGGCAGTCTTTTCAATGCAAAATGAACATTAAAAAATAAGTATTACAGGCACTGGAACATTAAAAGTTCCTAAATCAGACTTTGCATATTTGAAAACAAATATGAATTATGTGTTATTTCCTTTCTAACACTGCTAAATGCATTATTAATTTGGATAGAAATCTAAATCCACTGCTCACTAATGAATAACCAAAAACCACTGGAAATCCTATAAACAAGAATTACTCCCATGGAAAATGATTTCTATTTTCTAATTTTGATTTCTAATATGTAATGTGAAGAGATGATACCCACAAAAATCAGAATCTAAATTTCCCTCTGTCCTGTTCAATGCAAAAGATTAAATTTCCATGTTCAATTGTCAGTGCGATAGAAACCAACAAGCCAAGCCCCTGGTGCCCTATCCCCAAATACAAACGAGGTGAAGTTTAAAAATTAGACTTTCAAAAGAAAACAGAAATTCTTTGTGCTTTACACATAAAGATAAAAAATAAATTCACCAGAGGAAGGATTAGTATAAATGTTTAAATTCTGGTTCTAAAAGTTTGAAATAGGTACTGCTGTTTTCACTATTTCAACTAAAGGAATTCATAAAAGAAAGACCCTAACTTTGAGCATTCTCCTTGGTTGGCTGTGGGTTCAATGTGATTGTTGTGGCATTATCATTTTGATTCCGAAATGTACTCAAAAGTTTCAGTAAGCCATTGTTTATGGATGTTGTAAATATAATCATGTATTTCAGTCAATGACAACCAAAACAGAAACACACTCTCTTGCCTCCCTCCTTTGAGCAAGTTTCTACCCTTTCGTTAATCTATCAATGGAACCTATAGAATTCACGTTTTTTAAAAAAATCTACTTACTTCTTTTAAAATATGGATATAAGTTAACATTCTGTTTTCCTCTTTTAATACATATTTATGGAATAGTTCCAATTCATTATGAATTTTTATAACCTCATTATTACATTGCCAGTTGCTACAAATATATGCCAATTATCTCCTCCACGAAAAGAAACATGCTAGAGGCAGCTCATTATTATAGTTCAGCTCAAAGAAAAAAAAAGGCCACTTCCTCTCTCTCACCCACCAATCAGAGCCACTTATAAAGCTGAAAGGGTAGGCCAGTCCTTCGCACTTGTAGACTCAGAAATATGTTCATAAACCAGAGATAATGGTTTAATCATAACTACCATTTCTTAAGCATTGTGATGGTTATTTGCCACCTCAAGTCAATTCACTGCCCTTCTAGGCCCTAGGAGGTTGACCTCTATGGACTGCACGATCCAATTTCTGAGCCCTTGGTTTCTGGTTCAGTTTGACAGAAGATCAGAAGGCAGGAAGAGAGACATAGGGGTTTCCTTCTCTGTTCTATCCTCAGTAGAAAACTCTGGCAGTGGCTACTTTCCTCTAGGGCCAGAGCATTCCCCTACAGTCCAAAGTCTTACCAGGTTATGATAATAACATCCTCTTGTTGTTGGGATCTGACTGCTTCACTCTGCCCCCTTTGCTTCCTTAACCCTCCTCACACCTTTGTACTTAGTCCCTTTATTAATGTCTATTCATTTAAACCATTTGTGGAAGGCATAATTCTAAGATGGTCTCAATATTCCTACCCCTTCGTTTGCACACTATCCAAGAAAGTCCTATGGTACTGCTTGCTGTAATTCGCATGGGATATTTCTACTGGGCAGAAACCACTCTAGGACACCTTGCAAACCTTTATATCTAGACTTTGGCTTGAGCCCCTACCATTCTTGTATTTTTGGCTAGGACAGCTAGGTCAGTTTCTCTCAACACACATGCCATATGCCATAGAAACTTATAGAAAAAGAGAGAAAAACAAAACAAGAAAAAATGAATACCACATTGGGCTTCTCTCCTAAGGGTGGAGGCAGTATGTAATGGAGATTACAGAACACAGACTTTGGCTTTCGAGATACATAGGTTTCAGTCAGGCTCTGTTCTTTGCTCTCCATATGACCTTGAGGAAGTGATTCTTACCCCTCTGTTTGCACACTTTACATAATCCTCTCCCCGTAAGTGTGAGTAAGACTGGCCCAATCAGTGAGGCCTTTAAAAAGAGAAAGTCTAGGAGTTCAAGATGAAACAAATCAGAGATATTCAAAACTATAGCAGACACTCTCCCGTCAGCCCTGAAAAAAGCAAACTGCCATATTGTGGAAAAGGCCACTTGGCAGGGATTGGTAGCAACATTGAGGAGCTAAAAAACGTAAGAAACCATAAGAAATTTTGTTGCTGACTGACAGCCAGGAACAAAATGGGACCTCAGTCCAACAAGCACAAGCCAAAGAAGCTTGGAAGAGGGTCCCAAGCTCCAGAGAAGATCACAGCCCTGCCCAACACCTTGATTTCAATTCTATGAGACCCAAAACAATCTATTTTTACACTATCTGTTTTTTGTGTTTTTTTAAATTTTATTATTATTAAGTTTTAGGGTACATGGGCACAACGTGCAGGTTTGTTACATATGTATACATGTGCCATGTTGGTGTGCTGCACCCATTAACTCGTCATTTAGCATTACTTATATCTCCTAATGCTATCGCTCCCCGCTCTCTCCACCCCACAACAGTCCCCGGTGTGTGATGTTCCCCTTCCCGTGTCCACGTGTTCTCATTGTTCAATTCGCACCTATGAGTGAGAACATGCGGTGTTTGGTTTTTTGTCCTTGCGATAGTTTGCTGAGAATGATGGTTTCCAGTTTCATCCATGTGCCTACAAAGGACATGAACTCATCATTTTTTGTGGCTGCATAGTATTCCATGATATATATGTGCCGCATTTTCTTAATCCAGTCTATCGTTGCTGGACATTTGGGTTGGTACCAAGTCTTTCCTATTGTGAATAGTGCCGCTATAAACATATGTGTGCATGTGTCTTTATAGCAGCATGATTTATAATCCTTTGAGTATATACCCAGTAATGGGATGGCTGGGTCAAATGGTATTTCTAGTTCTAGATCCCTGAGGAATCACCACACTGACTTCCACAATGGTTGAACTAGTTTACAGTTCCACCAAGAGTGTAAAAGTGTTCCTATTTCTCCACATCCTCTCCAGCACCTGTTGTTTCCTGACATTTTAATGATCGCCATTCTAACTGGTGTGAGATGGTATCTCATTGTGGTTTTGATTTGCATTTCTCTGATGGCCAGTGATGATGAGCATTTTTTCATGTGTTTTTTGGCTGCACAAATGTCTTCTTTTGAGAAGTGTCTGTTCATATCCTTCACCCACTTTTTGATGGGGTTGTTTGTTTTTTTCTTGTACATTTGTTTGAGTTCATTGTAGATTCTGGTTATTAACCCTTTGTCAGATGAGTAGGTTGCAAAAATTTTCTCCCATTCTGTAGGTTGCCTGTTCACTCTGATGGTAGTTTCTTTTGCTGTGCAGAAGCTCTTTAGTTTAATTAGATCCCATTTGTCAATTTTGGCTTTTGTTGCCATTGCTTTTGGTGTTTTAGACATGAAGTCCTCGCCCATGCCTATGTCCTGAATGGTATTGCCTAGGTTTTCTTCTAGGGTTTTTATGGTTTTAGGTCTAACATGTAAGTCTTTAATCCATCTTGAATTCATTTTTGTATAAGGTGTAAGGAAGGGATCCAGTTTCAGCTTTCTACATATGGCTAGCCAGTTTTCCCAGTACCGTTTATTAAATGGGGAATCCTTTCCCCATTGCTTCTTTTTGTCAGGTTTGTCAAAGATCAGATAGTTGTAGACAAGCGGCATTATTTCTGAGGGCTCTGTTCTGTTCCATTGATCTATATCTCTGTTTTGGTACCAGTACCATGCTGTTTTGGGTACTGTAGCCTTGTAGTATAGTTTGAAGTCAGGTAGTGTGATGCCTCCGGCTTTATTCTTTTGGCTTAGGAATGACTTGGCGATGCGGGCTTTTTTTTGGTTCCATATGAATTTTAAAGTAGTTTTTTCCAATTCTGTGAAGAAAGTCATTGGTAGCTTGATGGGGATGGCATTGAATTTATAAATTACCTTGGGCAGTAGGGCCATTTTCACAATATTGATTCTTCCTACCCATGAGCATGGAATGTTCTTCCATTTGTTTGTATCCTCTTTTATTTCATTGAGCAGTGGTTTGTAGTTCTCCTTGAAGAGGTCCTTCACATCCCTTGTAAGTTGGATTCCTAGGTATTTTATTCTCTTTGAAGCAATTGTGAATGGGAGTTCACTCATGATTTGGCTCTCTGTTTGTCTGTTATTGGTGTATAAGAATGCTTGTGATTTTTGTACATTGATTTTGTGTCCTGAGACTTTGCTGAATTTGCTTATCAGCTTGAGGAGATTTTGGGCTGAGATGACGGGGTTTTCTAGATATAAAATCATGTCATCTGCAAACAAGGACAATTTGACTTCCTCTTTTCCTAATTGAATACCCTTTATTTCCTTCTCCTGCCTGATTGCCCTGGCCAGAACTTCCAACACTATGTTGAATAGGAGTGGTGAGAGAGGGCATCCCTGTCTTGTGCCCGTTTTCAAAGGGAATGCTTCCAATTTTTGCCCATTCAGTATGATATTGGCTGTGGCTTTGTCATAGATAGCTCTTATTATTTTGAGATATGTCCCATCAATACCTAATTTCTTGAGAGTCTTAACATGATGGTCTGTTGAATTTTGCCAAAGGCAAAATTTTCTGCATCTTTTGCACCTTTTCTGCATCTATTGAGATAATCATGTGGTTTTTGTCTTTGGTTCTATCTATATGCTGGATTACATTTATTGATTTGCGTATGTTGAACCAGCCTTGTATCCCAGGGATGAAGCCCACTTGCTCATGGTGGATAAGCTTTTTGATGTGCTGCTGGGTTCGGTTTGCCAGTATTTTATTGAGGATTTTTGCATCCATGTTCATCAAGGATATTGGTCTAAAATTCCCTTTTTTGGTTGTGTCTCTGCCAGGCTTTGGAATCAGGATGATGCCGGCCTCATAAGATGAGTTAGGGAGGATTCTCTCTTTTACTATTGATTGGAATAGTTTCAGAACGAATGGTACCAGCTCCTCTTTGTACCTCTGGTAGAATTTGGCTGTGAATCCATCTGGTCCTGGGCTTTTTTTGGTTGGTAAGCTATTGATTATTGCCTCAATTTCAGAGCCTGTTATTGGTCTATTCAGAGATTCAACTTCTTCCTGGTTTAGTCTTGGGAGGACATATGTGTCCAGGAACTTATCCATTTCTTCTAGATTTTCTAGTTTATTTGTGTAGAGGTGTTTATAGTATTCTCTGATGGTAGTTTGTATTTCTGTGGGATCGGTGGTGATATCCCCTTTATCATTTTTTATTGTGTCTATTTGATTCTTCTCTCTTTTCTTCTTTATTAGTCTTGCTAGCGGTCTATCAATTTTGTTGATCTTTTCAAAAAACCAGCTCCTGGATTCATTAATTTTTTGAAGGGTTTTTTGTGTCTCTATTTCCTTCAGTTCTGCTCTGATCTTAGTTATTTCTTGCCTTCTGCTAGCTTTTGAATGTGTTTGCTCTTGCTTTTCTAGTTCTTCTCATTGTGATGTTGGGGTGTCAATTTTAGATCTTTCCTGCTTTCTCTTGTGGGCATTTAGTGCTATAAATTTCCCTCTACACACTGCTTTGAATGTGTCCCAGAGATTCTGATATGTTGTGTCTTTGTTCTCATTGGTTTCATAGAACATCTTTATTTCTGCCTTCATTTCATTATGTACCCAGTGGTCATTCAGGAGCAGGTTGTTCAGTTTCCATGTAGTTGAGCGGTTTTGAGTGAGTTTCTTAATCCTGAGTTCTAGTTTGATTGCACTGTGGTCTGAGAGACAGTTTGTTATAATTTCTATTCTTTTACATTTGCTGAGGAGTGCTTTACTTCCAACTATGTGGTCAATTTTGGAGTAGATGTGGTGTGGTGCTGAAAAGAATGTATATTCTGTTGATTTGGAGTGGAGAGTTCTGTAGATGTCTATTAGGTCCACTTGGTGCAGAGCTGAGTTCAATTCCTGGGTATCCTTGTTAAATTTCTGTCTCATTGATCTGTCTAATGTTGACAGTGGGGTGTTAAAGTCTCCCGTTATTATTCTGTGGGAGTCTCAGTCTCTTTGTAGGTCACTAAGGACTTGCTTTATGAATCTGGGTGTTCCTGTATTGGGTGCATATATATTTAGGATAGTTAGCTCTTCTTGTTAAATTGATCCCTTTACCATTACGTAATGGCCTTCTTTGTCTCTTTTGATCTTTGTTGGTTTAAAGTCTGTTTTATCAGAGACTAGAGTTGCAACTCCTGCCTTTTTTTGTTTTCCATTTGCTTGGTGGATCTTCCTCCATCCCTTTATTTTGATCCTATGTGTGTCTCTGCACGTGAGATGGGTTTCCTGAATACTACACACTGATGGGTCTTGACTCTTTATCCAATTTGCCAGTCTGTGTCTTTTAATTGGAGCATTTACCCATTTACATTTAAGGTTAATATTGTTATGTGTGAATTTGATCCTGTCATTATGATGTTAGCTGGTTATTCTACTCGTTAGTTGATGCAGTTTCTTCCTAGCCTTAATGGTCTTTACAATTTGGCATGTTTGCAGTGGCTGGTACCGGTTGTTCCTTTCCATGTTTAGTGCTTCCTTCAGGAGCTCTTTTAGGGCAGGCCTGGTGGTGACAAAATCTCTCAGCATTTGCTTGTCTGTAAAGTATTTTATTTCTCCTTCACTTATGAGGCTTAGTTTGGACGGATATGAAATTCTGGGTTGAAAATTCTTTTCTTTAAGAATGTTCAATATTGGTCCCCACTCTCTTCTGGCTTGTAGAGTTTCTGCCAAGAGATCAGCCGTTAGTCTGATGGGCTTCCCTTTGTGGGTAACCTGACCTTTCTCTCTGGCTGCCCTTAACATTTTTTCCTTCATTTCAAATTTGGGGAATCTGACAATTATGTGTCTTGGAGTTGTTCTTCTCGAGGATTATCTTTGTGGCATTCTCTGTATTTCCTGAATCTGAATGTTGGCCTGCCTTGCTAGATTGGGGAAGTTCTCCTGGATAATATCCTGCAGAGTGTTTTCCAACTTGGTTCCATTCTCCCCGTCACTTTCAGGTACACCAATCAGACGTAGATTTGGTCTTTTCACATAGTCCCATATTTCTTGGAGGCTTTGTTCGGTTTTTTTTATGCTTTTTTCTCTAAACTTCTCCTCACTTCATTTCATTCATTTCGTCTTCCATCACTGATACTCTTTCTTCCAGTTGATCACATCAGCTCCTGAGGCTTCTGCATTCATCACATAGTTCTCATGCCTTGGTTTTCAACTCCGTCAGGTCCTTTAAGGACTTCTCTGCATTGGTTATTCTAGTTATCCATTCGTCTAATTTTTTTTCAAAGCTTTTAACTTCTTTGCCATTGGTTCGAATTTCCTCCTGTAGCTCGGAGTAGTTTGATCGTCTGAAGCCTTCTTCTCTCAACTCATCAAAGTCATTCTCTGTCCAGCTTTGTTCCATTGCTGGTGAGGAGCTGCATTCCTTTGGAGGAGGAGAGGCGCTCTGATTTTTAGAGTTTCCAGTTTTTCTGCTCTGTTTTTTTCCCATCTTTGTGGTTTCATCTACCTTTGGTCTTTGATGATGGTGACGTTCAGATGGGTTTTTGGTGTGGATGTCCTTTCTGTTTGTTAGTTTTCCTTCTAACAGATAGGACCCTCAGCTGCAGGTCTGTTGGAGTTTCCTAGAGGTCCACTCCAGACCCTGTTTGCCTGGGTATCAGCAGCGGTGGCTGCAGAACAGCGGATATTGGTGAACCACAAATGCTGCTGCCTGATCGTTCCTCTGGAAGTTTTGTCTCAGAGTAGTACCCAGCCGTGTGAAGTGTCAGTCCGCCCCTACTGGGGGGTGCCTCCCAGTTAGGCTACTCGGGGGTCAGAGACCCATTGAGGAGGCAGTCTGCCCATTCTCAGATCTCAAGCTGCATGCTGGGAGAACCACTACTCTCTTCAAAGCTGTCAGACAGGGACCTTTAAGTCTGCAGAGGTTACTGCTGTCTTTTTGTTTGTCTGTGCCCTGCCCCCAGAGGTGGAGCCTACAGAGGCAGGCAGGCCTCCTTGAGCTGTGGTGGGCTCCACCCAGTTCGAGCTTCCCAGCCACTTTGTTTACCTAATCAAACAACTAACTCGGTAATGGCAGGCACCCCTCCCCCAGCCTCGCTGCCGCCTTGCAGTTTGATCTCAGACTGCTGTGCTAGCAATCAGCAAGACTCGTGGGCATAGGACCCTCCGAGCCAGATGCGGGATATAATCTCCTGGTGTGCCGTTTTTTAAGCCTGTTGGAAAAGTGCAGTATTAAGGTGGGAGTGACCCAATTTTCCAGGTGCCATCTGTCACCCCTTTCTTTGACTAGGAAAGGGAATTCCCTGACCCCTTGCGTTTCCCGGGTGAGGCGATGCCTCGCCCTGCTTTGGCTCACACAGGGTGCACTGCACCCACTGTCCTGCACCTACTGTCTGGCACTCCCCAGTGAGATGAACCCAGTACCTCAGTTGGAAATGCAAGAATTACCTGTCTTCTGTGTCACTCACGCTGGTAGCTGTAGACTGGAGCTGTTCCTATTCGGCCATCTTGGCTCCTCTCCCCTATCTGTTGTTAAAGTTTGTTATGCAAATGACTATGGGTGAAGCTGCAGAAAGCATGTTTAACTGACTGAAGGAAACCAAATGTGTAAGAAATTTAGCATTTTGTGATTGCTTTTTTCTATGCATATAAGTTACCAGTTTATTAACTAGAAATGCTAATGCTTTCTTTATAGAGTAATTTCATGTACTTAAAAGAAACCCATTCTTTTTCTTTTTCTCATTCCAGAATGGATTTAAAGTAGCTAACCTAGCTTTCCCTATATTCTATAGTTTAAACTTTTTGAAATATATCCACCCCTTAAAGTCTGTCTGCATTAGTGAGTTTGTATTGTCCTGAAAATTGATTTCTTAACTTTATTTGAATGAGTTATGACTCTAAATATTAAAAAATCTTTGTCTTCCTTCAGCATCTCGATAACTTGCAAGTTGTACAGTTCTGGTTCAATATCCTTTTTCTTTCCTCCTATTCCTGTCACTGTTCCAAAATTAGGTGAATGGCTGGCTAACTCCTTTCATAAATCAAATAACATTCTTCCTGTGGTTTCAATGGAGTAAGTCAAGCTTCAGAAACTGGCACAGACACTTACAGTAGCACTGTTCCGGGGACCCCAAGGAATAAAAGACTTTATGAAATTGGTCTATATAAGTCACATCCCCACTCAGCATAATCACAAGCTCTGCTGCAGTTGCAAACAATGGAGTGTTTGAATTCTAAATCGGTCCTTCAATTATCAAAGCTGTCACTCCTTCTCCTTGATGGTTTTTCCACCCCAGCAAAATCCCAACTGCTATTGCTATTGCTGCAAAGTTCTCAAATTCTTACTCTCAGAATTTTTCCAGAGTATGGAAAGTTTTCATAAAGCAATGAATATTGATGAATGCCAAGATAAGGGAAAGCCTCTCTCTGCAGTATATTCAATTTCTCCCTCTCTCCTGGATCTTCTTCTAGAAATTCAAACATCCTTAAGTTACTATAGTTAAAAAAAAATTCTTCCTTACACTTATACAGATATTTATCTCATTTTCATTTTCCAGCCAAATTTCTGTCGTAATCCATATTGCTTTACCTCTTTCATCTTAACCAATTAATTTTGCTTCCTTCCTCTATTGTTTTACTGAAACAATACTTGCTAAGGTTACCAATTATCTCCACAGTGCTAAATCCAAAGGATGTTTCTCAGACTTCATTTTATTTACACACTTCAAAACATTCTTGAAATTAATCTTCCTTTGGCCTGTGGATCACACTCTCCTGGTTTCCTTCCTCCTTCTCCAGGGGCTTCATCTTAAATTTATTTGTGGGCTCATTCTCGTCTACCAGCCATTAAATGTTAACAAAGAGAGAAGTCCCAAGACATTCTTGAGAATCATCTTTGGAATCTCCCTGCTCAAGTCTGATTAATTTTGCCTCCCAGTTTTCAAATCCATTACTTCTCCCCATCTCCATGATCACCGCCTTTCATCCAAGTTATAATCATCTTTCCCTGTACTGCACAAACCTCCTGTCTGGCCTCCTCCTGCACCCCATCCCCTCTCTCTCCACTATGAGGCCAGAAATGTCCTTTAAATATGCAAATCTGACCGTGGCATCCTGCCCTTTTTACATAAGCTTTTCCATGGCTTACTATTTCTTTTAGGATAAAGACCTTTAAAAGACCTCCAAGTTCTTTAAACGATCTACGTATTTTACCTGCTGCCTGTTTATTTCATCATCCCCCATTTGTTCCTCCTTCTTTGCATTCTTGTGGTTCCTTAAACAGTCAATATTCCTCCATGGTCTTAGCAACAGCTGTGTGCTCTAGAAAGAAAAGTTTACCTCTCAGTTAATTCAATAATCACTTCCTCAAAGAAGCTTTCTCTGACCCTGTAGTCTATGTCATATCCTTTGATTGTGTCCTTTATAATTACCTACATTGTCAGCAACTACACTGACTACTGAAATTACATCAATTTGTGTGATCTTTTGATTATTTACTTAAAGACTGCCTCTCCTGCTAGACTGTAAGTGCCTTGAGAAAAGGAGCTGTGTCTATTTCGTTTATATATGTAGGATCTGCTCTTAGTACAGATTCTGAAAGATGCCCTATAGAAAAGGTGCTCAATATCTTCCTGAAAAAGTAAAAGAAAAATATTAGAGCCATACATGGAAAATTGGTAAGGCTTGGCCCTACATCTCTGCTCCTCCCTTTTTAGAAAAACCATAAGAAATCATGTGAGAAGTTCAATAAAAATAAGAAACTATTCCTTCAGTTAGTCCCAAAAAGTGTTTTTTTCCCAAAGACATACCAGAGCTTTTGTGAAAGTTAATTAAAGGAATGAAATAGTAGGTTAAGATATCTATATACATTTCATAATGCCTCCAGGCCCTAAACATACTAATAAGCACTGTTATACCTATAATCAGTCAACTAAGGCTTGTAACTCAGGCCCCTGCCTGTAGGACCCTGTTCTGACCATCCACCAGCTAAGCCTCTCTACATAGGCTGAAGAGGGGGTTAAGGCCAAGGGATAAGCCCAAACCTACCTAGAGGTGTGCCTCCCCACTCCTAGACCTCACCCCAGATGCCCAAACAACCCTGAGCTGAAGCCTACGTATGCATCTTCCTGGGTTCATTCTCCTGAGGGCAGAAAGCAACACAAGTGACCACGTCCTTAGCTCTAACCTATGACCATGGTATGGGTATTTCAGGGTAGAGTGGAGGTGGTTGACATAGTTTGGATTTGCCCACTGGAATGTCCACAGTCATAAACCAGAAGTCCCCTCCAGAACAGGACTGTGCTCAGGGTGGGAAGACAATGGGCTCAGGCATTAGACCAGGGGCTGCCATGTGTATTAAATAATGAAAGAGAAAACAGAATTAAAGTTACGCAAATGTTGGGGCAGACCCACTAATTAGGTGTCTATCCTTACAGGAGGACTGATTTCAGTCTCTCCCCATCTGCTCCAACCATTAGGCCAAAACATTCTTCACACTCCTCTCTCCCTTCTTCAATATATAATTTATAGCCTGACTTTTCGCCTATTTTGCTGAATACAAACCTCTCTTGGAAAGTTCTAAAAGCCCTCTATTAGAACCCCAACCTCCACAGCCTGTAGGTATGCTGGGAACCCTCTCTTCCTATCCAGCCCATTTGCACACGCGCCCTGTCCTTCACCTCTGTGTTCTCTCCGGCTGTCATGTCTGTACCCTCTCAGTCTACCCAAAGAACCGTGCCCAGACTTCAGAAACTTGCTGACCTCCGTGATTTCCCAAAACACACACTACGTGTTCTTATCCCTGAACTTCTATAGCAGAGATGTCATAAAATTTTAATCAGGGCCAATCAGAAATGCAACTGTGTAGACCCTATCCGTTTTTGTAAAAATGGCAAACGACTTATCTTATTGGCCATCCAGAAGTGTGGCTCTAAACACAGTCTCAGAAAGGGTCAACTTTACTTAGACATGTGCCAATCTAGGCTTAACATTATTAAACATTTTTTACCAAGTGAATGAGAACTCTGGCATTTAACAAACTGAGCTATCCTTTTACAAAAGTGTGACAGCCTGGCCAACACGGCAAAACCCCATCTCTACTAAAAATACAAAAAATTAGCTGGGCGTGGTGGCGGGCGCCTGTAATCCCAGCTACACGGGAGGCTGAGGCAGGAGAATCGCTTGAACCCGGGAGGCAGAGGTTGCAGTGAGTGGAGATCATGCCATTGCACTCCAGCCTGGGCGACGGAGCAAGACTCTGTCTCAAGAAAAAAAATAAAAAATAAAATAAAAAATTTAAAAGTGTGATGTTTTCAGCCAAGACATACCTAAATTCCAACTCGCAATTTCCCTCACCCAGGGATGCCTCTGGGTTTCCCTTTCAGTAGTTTCACAAAAGTTTCTCTTTCCAGATACTTTCACAGAGTTTCACAGAGACAAACAGAAACATTGTCCAGGGATGTCCCAGAGCAAGGATTTTCAGGTGAGTTCTAAGACTGATATTCTCAACTCCGAAGCTTCAGGAATACTTCTAGATGAATATAGATTGTTTTCAAGTAATTCAGTTCTTTTTGAAACTAAATATCCCTCCCCACCCTCTTCCACACCCTTAAGGCTTTACTAAGCTTTTTTGAGCTTTACTAAAGCTCAAAAAAAAATCTGCTACTGAGTTAATTGAGGTATTTACAAAATTATGGTAGAATTTCAATACAGCCCATAATTGCAATCACCTACAAAGATGTGGGTAGCTGAAATACCCAGCTCTTAATAGACTTACAAATAGAAAAAGGCAGACCATGAAAACATCTTTGGATTTTTGTTTTTTCTTAAAAAACAACACTAATAGACATAGATGCTCTTTCAATAAATGTTTCCAGATATGCTATTTCCTATATTTTTCAATGATAAATACATGTAACAGGTCATTTACTGACAAGTGCACATAACAATTTATTGTATAATGTCTAATAGGGAAAAATCTAATAACTCACAGAACCGTCAGGTGAAAAAAAAATACAATTAAATCTCTTGCACAGTGAAAGTCTTCATTTTTTAAATTATTATTCATTCATCACTACTGATGTCATATTATGCACATCATAAGTTTCTGAACTTAGGCTTTTATGCTTTTCGTTGACTGAGTCATGGTCAAAAGAAGAAGTAATAAGCAAAGAAAAAATTTCCTAGAGAAATCTGCACACACAAAAAATTCATATTTTCCATTTATTATGAGATAGGCAGATAACAGAATATTGAGAAGCTATTTATTTTTGGTACCGTATTTGATCAAAAGCTTCCTGTATTCCTTTTTAAAGCTAATCCTATTCACCAACAGGTGAAGAAAATTGACTTAATTGTGCTCTATTTCTACTCTGACAAGATATTTTACTCATTAAAGGGCCTTGTTGAGCTTCTAGTGTTTAAAAAAAGTATACATACAGACACACACACACATTCTGTGCTCTAGCCCAAATGGCTAGAAATTGTGAGCTATTGAGATCTTGCTGCTATTAAATGAATAAAAGGCTCTCCACTGCCTAAGAGATTATATAGATATGAATATTATTTATGTGTATATACAGACACACACACATATATATCTATATGAGTTCAGTTTTTTATTTTCCTGTATATGAAATGTTTGAAAGATCTTATCAATTTCACAGCAATGAACATTTTCTTTTCTCAGGGAACTTCCTCTTCACACTGTTTCCTTTATTCCCAGTCTCTTAGGTGACTTTAGACAATGAAGAAGAAAAGACAGGCCACGGTGTCACGTCTTACTAAGTGTTTCAGGTATATGATTATGAGAAAGGCCCCATCTCCACAAGAATCAAGCAAGATAAGGGGGGTTACATCATTTTAACAGTGTTTCAAATGGCTAGAGGAGAGGATTTTGAATATTTTCACCCCAAAGAAATGATTACTGTTTGAGGTGATAGTTATACTAATTACCCTAATTTGATCATTACACAATGTATACATGTATCAAAACATCAAACTGTATCCCACAAATATGTATAACTATTGTGTCAATTAAAAATAATTATTTGGGGTCAGGTGCAGTGGCTCACACCTGTAATCCCAGCACTTTGGGAGGCCGAGGCGGACAGATCACAAGGTCAGGAGACCAAGACCATCTTGGCTAACAGGGTGAAACTAAAAATACAAAAGATTAGCCGGGTGTGGTGGTGGGCGCCTGTAGTCCCAGCTACTTGGGAGGCTGAGGCAGGAGAATCGCTTGAACCCGGGAGGCGGAGGTTGCAGTGAGCCGAGATCACACCACTGTACTCCAGCCTGGGTGATAGAGTGAGACTCCATCTCGAAAAAAAAAAAAATTAAAAAAGAGTATTTCACTGACTGTATTTCACACCAGAGAAACACATGTGTGTATTTGATACAAAACATACCTTGTCTTTTTGGACACTTTAACCCTTGACATACCTTAAGTACCTCTAAGCACTGTTCTTATGCACTTCCCATTAGAAAATATCTCATTGAAAAATCTCTGCACAAATAAATATTTTTTTACCAAAAATACTAGAGACAATCTGCTGCAACAGAATATAAAACAGCAAATAAGAAATGTCCCAGAATATAAAAGCAAGGCCAGAAAGTTTTTATTCTCCGAGGTAAGAAAAAAGCCACCCCCAAAATTATGTTTATTTAAACTAGATTTGAATGTTTCTCAAATTTAGTAAGGTGGTTCAAGTTGACATCAGGATACCAACTAAACAACAACTTATGAAACAAGTCAATGAAGCATTATCTATCCACATGGATTTTACCTTGACAGTATGAGATAGAGCTATGTCCAACATAGAGTGGGGACCTGCAGGAAGAGGAGGCAGAAGTAAGAATTTATCACAGTTTTAACAAATGCAAAGGACAGAGGATACTCTTTTAGTAGGCAGAAATATTACTGGTGTGAAGAGCAATCCATCCTATTGGCCCAGATCAATATAAATATGCGTCTGATTATTTGATCCCCTTGGTTTAGAATCATTCATCTGTTCATTAAACAGTTCTCCAAAAAGTGTTGATTTTGTAATGAGCACTTCAGTACATGAGGGAGATACCAGGAATAAAATGCTCGAAGAGAGCTCAGTCTAGTAAGAGAAGTAGACTAGTATGCAGACAATTACTAATGAGTTTGATAACTCACTGTTCACTGAGTCACTTGATGTATATCCTGTCTCCAGGGGACCCACCAATGTGGTCTTGGTTCTTAAACCAGGTATAATTTCTACCACAAATTCATAAAGCAGTAGTCTTTTTACCAGTAAGTCTCTTGTGAATTTATTAGCATGAGTCAGTCTCCCTGCAGGCAAAAACATCCAATTTAATTTCTGCCCATGCAAAGTAGGTGTCCAGGCCCCAAAACCATGAAGACTCCATCCCATGAGGCTCTTCCTGAGACAGCCAAATAATGTCTCTTGACAACTCTGGTTTTTGCAAAAAAAAAAACCATTTATTCACAACACTCAGCCCTGACATGACAGGGCTTCTATCACATGATAACATTTCCCTAAATCATTTCCATCACAAGTGTGCATGGGCTTTCAGCTTATTTTACACCAGTAATTCTCAAACTTTAGTGAGTTTAAGAATTCCCTGGGAAGAATAATGAAAATGCAGATTCATAGGCCCCACACTGCACTCCACCCTGGGTGACAGAGACCCTGTATCAAAAAAAAAAAAAAATTGTACCATGTGGTACATTTGCATAAATGTAATCTTATTGTCATTTTATTGTTGTACCCAGTGTGGATGTTAGAAATGACACAATATGATTGATGATTTTTATTTTTATTTTTTTAATTTCATTTTTTCATAAGTTATTGGGGTACAGGTGGTATTTAGTTACATGAGTAAATTCTTTAGTGGAGATTTGTGAGAACCTGGTGCACCCATCACCCAAGCAGTATGCACTGCACCATATTTGTTGTCTTTTATCCCTCGTGCCCTTCCACTCTTCCCCACACTGTTTTCCATAGTGGCTGTACTAGTTTACATTCCAATCAGCAGTGCAGAAGTAGCGGGGGTCTGTCCTGCAGACCCCAGGTGCATGACGGATGAGACACGTACTCAGACACCGATATTCAGTGGAAGAGTGGGCTGGGGGCTGCTGGCGCTGGGGGCTGCTGGCACTAGGGGCCAAAGAGAGTTTGCAGCCCCTTCCTAGCTGGCAACGCTTCCATTTATTTAGTACAGATTTAATTGACAAAGACTTTGAGTCAACACACTTGTGGTCATCCCCACCCTGAAGAGGGCCATCTTGCCCACAAATGATCAAAGGTTGATTTTAGGACCACATGAGTAAACAAGCTATTTAGATAAACTACTCTACATTCCTTTGTATCTGTGCCCCAAGCTATTAGCTTAAGGTAAGGATTAGGCTGCTTTCAGCCATAACCCTAGCCTGAGACTTTTGCAAAACCTTCCGGCCTTCCAAGGTTTGTGTCTATATCCTATAACTTCATCTTAAAATTTTTCCCACCAGCCTGACTGAACTCCCACAAGAAGTGTTCCCAGATCACCACATCCATGCCAACATCTACTGTTTTTTGGTTTTTTGATGATGGCCATTCTTTCAGGAGTAAGGTGGTATTGCATCGTGGTTTTGATTTAGATTTCCCTGATCATTAGTGATGTTGTACATTTTTTCATACGTTTGTTGGCCATTTGTGTATCTTCTTTTGAGAACTGTCTATTCATGTCCTTAGCCCACTTTTTGATGGGATTGATTGTTTCTTTCTTACTGATTTATTTGAGTTCATTGTAGATTCTGGATATTAGTCCTTTGTCAGACGTATAGATTATGAAGATTTTCTCCCACTCTATGGATTGTCTGTTTACTCTTGCTGACTGTTCCTTTTGCCGTGCAAAAGCTCTTTAGTTTAATTAGGTCACAGCTATTTATCTTCGTTTTTATTGCAATTGCTTTTGGGTTTTTGGTCATAAAATCCTTGCCTAAGCCAACGCCTAGAAAGGGTTTTTTCAATGTTATCTTCTAGAATGTTTATAGCTTCAGGTCTTAGGTTTAAGTCTTTAATCCATCTTGAGTTGATTTTTGTAACAATTCTACAATTAATATGGAACCAAAAAAGAGCCCACATAGCCAAAGCAAGACTAAGCAAAAAGAACAAATCTCAAGGCATCACACTACCTGATTTCAAACTATACTATAAGGCCATAGTCACCAAAACAGCAAGGAACTGATATAAAAATAGACACATAGACCAATGGAACAGAATAGAGAACCCAGAAATAAACCCAAATACTTACAGCCAACTGATCTTCAACAAAGCAAACAAAAACATAAAGTGGGGAAAGAACTCCCTTTTCAACAAATGGTGCTGGGAAAACTGGCAGGCCATATGTAGGAGAATGAAACTGGATCCTCATCTCTCACCTTATACAAAAATCAACTCAAGATGGATGATTTTTAAATCCACAAGAAGGCTGGACACAACAGAAGTGAATCCTCCCCCTCCAATGCTGGGAAAGAATGCATTCCAATGATCTCCTTGCTAATGCTTTCCTCCTGCCAAACTAAATTTACCTTATTCACATCAGTTATGCACTTGGTCTTGATATGAGCAAGGTTAAAAACCACAAAAAGATCATGTGACTAGAGGAAGTAGTGGGACATAAAAAGCCCAGGCCTGCAAATTCTTGATACCAGTACTCTTAGGATAAATTACAGGAAACCTCAGTGTCTCTGGGTAAGATGTGAATATAACCAAATGTTGAGGGGGAACTTAACCTGTTACCTCAGAAATGGTGGCTTGAAGACAAAACTGATGACAGTGACATCAAATACTCCACATTCTAAAGAAAGCTGTAGAAAACTGATGGCCAGATACCCCCTCCATTGATTACTAGGAGAAGCCAAATCAGTCCTGTGACCCCATCATCACCACATTGATCTAGCCAATCTCCAGGCCCTTTCAACCTCCTTACCTCAGAAGCAACAGACTAAGGAGAAGAGAAGGGGTGAACAATATGTGTTATGTAGTGAGAGAGGGCTCCTGCTTTCAAGCAATCCACTTGTTAGTTGACTTCCTAATTGTTTTTCACATCCTGAGTGGTACTTGATAACTCAATTGAGGAGTTATACAGAGATGACAGGCATTACACAGAGATGCCATTGAAGAGCCAAGAGTTTGATTTCTACAGTCTCCATCTTTGCTGGTGTATCAGGGCAATGACTGAATATTAACTTCCATAGCCTGAAATACAACTTTCTTTAACATTGATTTTGTAATCAAAACATTTAAAAGTTATTTTTACCTTGCATCAATTCATTATTTTAAAACCCTGTCCTGATGTGAATTAGTCCTGAGAATCAAAATACCCTATTCAGTAAATTAACTTCAAGTCTGATGCCACCGATGCTAAGCACTCCATTGAAAAGTAGAGCATTCCTCTTCCAAGATGTGCAGCAGAGCAATTCTTGAGGTTGATCCAACATGAATCCTCAGGGAAACTGGGGGAAGAATCTGATGCTCTTACTATTGCTTGGAAATACCTCAAGAGAAGAGTAGAAAAGAAGTCCCATATTTCTGCCTTGAGATATTAAATGGAGAAAAAAAATCCCAGATTTAGTAGCCTGGTGACTACTAAATGAGTCAAATGAAGCATTAAGTCAAATGATGCAGTGATTCATTTTGCATCATCTGTTAAACGAAATGATGCTCCTAACTTTTCAGACACAGCACCATTCTGTCATTGTCATTGTCATCCACACATGCTAAGATGAGAGCAAGACTCCATTTATTTCCAGAGCTTCTCTGGTGAAAGATGCTGTGATGTGCACTGTGATGTATACTGATATATCAATTCACAGTTGATTGTAATTGTCACAAAAATGTAAAACTTCAGACAATGTAAAATAGAGAGGGATCTTTGCTATTAAATAGAGAAGATCATCATTTATCTGCTTCTCTGCCTTTCTACTACTAGTAACTCAGTAGGTGGACCTGTCTAAACCATGGCTCATTTCCAACCAGACCACAATCTGAATCATGCTTGACCAAATCCTTTACCTTATGGCAGCTATCACATAGGGAAAACCTCACTGGACTTTGAATAATCTAGACTGGGTTGCTGGTGTAGTTTTGCCAGTTGTCAGCTAAGGGCCTCCAGCACACAGTTTTAAAATTTTCAAAGCCTCAGTTTCCCCATCTACAAAATTTGGACAATATTTTAACTCTTTGGATTATTGGGAAGTTTTAAGTTAAAAAATATTTGTGAAAACACCTAGCACAGACATTACTGGGCGCAGAGGCTCAGTAATTCATCTTTTCAAAAATCTGTTAATAATGGTATCTTTCTAAGTTATCCTCTATGTTATTTATTCTTTTTCCTTCTCTGCTACCTGTTGCAGTTGTGACAAAGTTTCCAAGTACAAATGAAGTGACTCTCATCTAGCAATAAAGAAACAAATCCTCGAACAGCTATTTCCTGTCTGACAGTTGGTATGCATATGCTTCACTGACTTTACTGTTTAGCCATGAAACCTTCATCATAAGTGTCATTTGGCCTTAACTTTGCAATAAGGTAATTATAGTGCTGGGCTTATTAAAAACAGACTCCATCACAGGAGACGTTGACGGATGTTGGTTGAAGTTCTAACTTGACAAGCAAGTGGGATGAGCAAGTGCATGGCAGAACTAAAGATATTATATTGCAAATGCTGTTTATTTTCTGTCAACTATAAACTATGCAGTAAATAACACATTATAAAAGAGATCCAGAAATAACATTAAGCTAAAATGGAACCATCAATTATTCTCTCTTCTTTAGCTTTCAGAAGATATTTTTTCCCCTTCACTATTGGTACTTTTTCCTTTACTCGTTAATTGCTTTTTTTCCTGACTCCCCTGTTCTGCTCCAATGCCTATAAATCATCGTAAAAAAAAAGATAGAATGTTACTATTATGAAAAGAGTGTAAAAATGGTATTTAAATAAATTTGCTTTTGCTATCCAGCCAACTTTCTCTAACCTTTAAGTGAAAGTTTAAAGCTTCTGCTGTGAATGTTGTAAACTCTTTTGGGCACATGCATGTATTTTTTTTTTTTTTTTTTTTTTTTTTGACATGGAGTCTTCCTGTATCTCCCAGGCTGGAGTGCAGTGGCGTGATCTCAGCTCACTGCAAGCTCCGCCTCCCGGGTTCACGCCATTCTCCTGCCTCAGCCTCCTGACAGGCAGGGATTACAGGCGCCCTCCACCATGCCCGGCTATTTTTTTGTATTTTTAGTAGAGACGGGGTTTCACCATGTTGGCCAGGATGGTCTCGATCTCTTGACCTCGTGATCCACCCGCCTCGGCCTCCCAAAGTGCTGGGATTACAGGCGTGAGCCACCGCGCCTGGCCCACATGCACTCACACGACTCTAGGCACTGGGCACAGTTCAAAATTTAAGCAGTCCCTTCACAGTGAGTTTTGAGATGTAAATTTAAAATATACTATGGAGCAACTTTGAAGTACATTTTCCTATGGTGTTAAATCACAAAGGATTCTGAATTAGCTGCTTATGACAGCAAAATGATAATAAATGGAGCAAACAGGGAGGAGAAGAGGAAGAAAAGAGTAGGTGAAAAACTACATCTCACCTTACTCAGTTCCATGCCTACACCCATGCCTTAGAAAGCCACTCCAGTTATAGCAGTTCCTTTCCCAGTGTGAAGATTCAGGATTCTCCTCTAAGTCAATAAGTAGTTAATGAACATCTATCCCATATCCATCATCATGCTAAACGCTGCTTTTATACATGAGTCATTCATTCAAATATGTGGGGCACCTAATATGTGTCACATGTTGGGGATCTAATTAAGAATGAGACAGAAATTACCCTCAAGGAGCTTACAGTTTATTTCTATGTGTTCTTAAGATACACAGGCTTAATTCTGAAAATTTTCTTATTTTCTTCAGAAAAAAATGCCCGTTGAATATACCTAGTGTTACCAGTATAGAACCTCTCTGTTATACAATCTTTGAGGAGCATACCACTGTTACAGGTAAAACAATGTGGGCATAGGAACCTTCAGTTCCTTCCAATTAAACACACCCATATATGCGGGTCAAAGCAGAGAACTGATGAAACTGAGTAAGGCGGAAATGAGGAAAGCTGGGTTCTATCAAGGAGTTACAGAATTACTATTTACTCAGCAACTACATGCATACAGAAACCCACAAATATAAAAGACAAATACAATAAAGCCCACTTAGCACACCCCTGCATTTCAGGTTCTCTAAGATTCCAGATTCTCATTGAATATATTACATGGCTGCAAGTATAGAGGTGCAGTTATGCAATGTGGTCGTGGGCTCTTTGAGGAATAGCCAAAGTTACTCATTGATCAAAGCAAAAAGGCTACTGGTCCCTCATCGACTTTTCAAGCCGTATACAGATAATTCATCCCATGTTAATAATAATAATAACAAAATACATCTCATTTGAAAAATATTGAAGAACTTCACATTTTTTGCATCCCTACAGACAACTGGAGATCATCTGAAATGTCTCAAAATCCCATGATTGGGAATCATGATCTAGTTATCAGAGCATTAATTGAATTACAAGGCTTTGGGGAATGTGAATAGAAAAGAATGTGTGCCTCCTGGCACTTTTTGGCTAGTATAAAGCACTACAGGAATAATTGGGAAGTATTCAAAACCACTACCCATTACCACAATTCAACAGGAATAAGACATAAGAACAAAAAAGGGCTAGAAGAATTAAATCTCACTGACAAATTATTTCAAGGAAATCCCCACCACACCAGGCCAACACAGGCACCATGCTACCATTTCTTTAACTTGCTGAGCACTAAAATTCTCTAAAACCACAAAATAAAATGTTAATAGCTTCATTTAAATATTCTACTATAAGGAAATTGGGCCTTATTTTGAGCATTATTATAAAGCAGCTGTTTCTGTTCATCACAGAAAATCTCTACCTGACATTTAAGACACAGGCAGCAGTCACTGAGTCCTCTCCATTCTTAGGAGCATCTTAAAGCAACCACTTCTCTAGAATGTACACATTTACGCTTGTTGACTTAGCCACTTTTCCAGCAGCGTATTTTGGCACATATATCTCTCCCTCATCTTAGAACATAAATGTATTTATAAGACATATTGGCGATGCGGAAAGAACACATGAACAATCAGTTTCAGTAAGACTTGTTAAATCATGATATCACTATGTGTTTTTTCACTCATGATGCTTTGGTTTCCCCAACTATAAAATCAGAATAATGATATTATCTTCTGCCTTGGTGTGTTCTAGGGAATAAAGAGCTTGGCACTGTGCCTGGCATCATAGTTGGTATAATTACTACTATTGGTGTTGTTGATATAGTGATATCTTTACAGATATTGTAACTGATATGTACATATTAATATATAACTACACAGATAGAGACAGAATTTATGCAGAATGTGTAGGAAATAGGACTTTCAAGATGATAATTTTTTTAATAATCAAAAATTGTCTTTCAGGCCTAAAATCATTTAAGCATCTGGAAACAATCACCACATATTCGTCCCAGTCTCTGAGATACGGAATTCTTCCCATCTGCCCCACTGTTCCCCTGGCAGCCCCTTATCAGGTCACTCTAGTCATCCTTCAAGGTCTTTCTTTCTACAGTATTTTGGCGTGCCTCCATGAGAGCACTTTCCATATAATGTTGATGATTTCTTCCTGTAGAAATCCCCCACCAAACTGTCATCTTCTGAAAACTGACCTTATCCATCTCTGAGTCCTGCAGTCCAAACATAGCGCCTTGCTCCAAAGTATGAAGGAGGAAAGGAAAGAGAAAAGAAAGCAGACAAAAGGGAAAAAGAAAAAATCAAAAGGGGTAGAGGGAAAAGACAAAATATACACAATCAAATCTCCACGTTTTAAGTCTCTCTTCTCAGGCACTTTTGTTATAGATTTCCAGAGCCTCCTGTGGACTTCTTTGGCTCTTTGCTCTGGTCTGAGTCTGTACTCTCAGAGACAATGATGTTACTGGCTCAACAAGAAAGATCCACAAGGCCACAAGAAAAATGATAACAAGGAAAAGCCTTCATTTGAATATCCTCATATTATCCCTCTGCATATGGCAAGAATTTTAAGAAATTACAAATCCTAGATATTTTAAGAAACACTGATAATCTTTTTTAAGAATTCCTATTGTTATTTGCTAGTTACTTCATTCACTTGAAAAAGATGTGTTTAGCATCTCCTGTGTACCAAGCATTCCTTTGGGTACTGGAGCCTGCCTTTATGATGCTTACATTCCCAAGGGCAGGGATAGACAAAAAATAAAATAATAGTAACAATACCTCAATAAGTAAGTCATCAGGTATCCAAGAAGGTGGCAGATGTTGGGGGTATTATGTGGGAGCAACAGAGGGACAGAGAGGATGAAGAAATCGGGAGTGCTGGATTCAATTTTAAATAGGCTGCTCAGGGTGGGTGAATGATAGGGTGACATTCGTACAAAGGGTGCACAGGTAGTTGTCAGGGTGTATTAGTAAGGGTTCTCTAGAGGGACAGAACTAAGAGGATAGATGTATAGAGAAAGAGGAGTTTATCAAGGAGTATTCACTCACATGATTACAAGTGAGTTCCCACAATAGGCCGTCTGCAAGCTGAGGAGCAAGGAAGCCAGTCAGAGACCCAAAACTGAAGAACTTGGAGTCCGATGTTCGAGGGCAGGAAGCATCCAGCACAGGAGAAAGATGTAGGCCAGAAGATTAAACCAGTCTAGTCTTTTCACGTTCTTCTGCCTGCTTTTATTCTGGCTGTGCTCCCAGCTGATTAGATGGTGCCCACCCAGATTAATGGTGGGTCTGCCTTTCCCAGTCCACTGACTCAAATGTTAATCTCCTTTGGCAACACCCTCACAGACACACCCAGGAACAATACTTTGCATCCTTCAATCCAATCAAATTGACACTCAATATTAACCATCACACATGGAGTGTTCCACATAGGAGAAAAAGCCAAAGAAAATGTACCTGGCATTTTTGAAGTTCAGCAAGGAGGCCAGTGTGAATGGAGCAGAGTGTACTGGCAGGGAATGGGGACCGGGTAGATGAAGTCAGAGAGGCCATACAATGGAGGGGTGGCAGATCAGGCATAGCCCTGTAACCACTACAAAAACTATGATTTTACTCTGAGTCACATGGAGATCCATTGGAGAGTTTGCCTCGACTTACCTTTCTCTTCCTATAAGCAGCTGCCTAGAGTTGCCATCCTCTCCCCCACTGGAAAATTAGGGACTTTTGCAGTTAGCTGTCCTGGCTTTTACTAACAGGGGCAATGTCAGTTTGCTGTCAAATGTCACATTTAATAGGGTCCACCCTCATGGCTTTTTCCTGGCTATATCTCTCCCCATGGAGTAAAGAGTTGAAGAGATCTAGGGATTTTCCCACCTAGACCTGCTTCCCTTTTTCCAGACCACAGTCCAATACCCAGGAACTTTCTGCCCAGAAAAGAAGACTCCCATTCCCAGGGCATGTACAACCCCCTTTTCCTGGGCTGTCCTCTCTGACCAGGCCATGCTCTCTCAGCATGCAACCCAAGATGACCAGGGGCTGGGTGTTTACAGAGGGAGATAGAGCTTGGACTTCCAGGCTGTTGGGATGATGGAGGTTCTATAGGCTTTGACATATGCAATTGACTGGAGGCCCCCTGAAGTGTAGATGCAGCCAGAGGGGGTGGGTTGGGAGCCACTGCCTATTTTCACTTCAGCCGCAGCCCTGCAAGTATCCAGGCAGCCTAGCTATCAAAGCCCTTCAAATGATAAGTCAGAATACCAAAACTCCCTTGCCAAAAGTAAAACTCTCCTCTCTACCTGGTTCTAACTGTATCAAGAAGCTGTTTCCCTCTGCAGTTCTATTTTCCCTGCTCCCCTGGCTTATTCACTTTATCAAAATGGATTTCCAGATCAGATGGAGATATGAATTCCCGGCATTACCTGAGCACATCTCTCATGGGTCCCCATGTTCCCAGGCTGCCAGCCTTCTACAAGATAAGTGTCACCCGATCACCCCTGAGTCTCTCTTTTCAGCCACAGGTCATCAGGTACACCATGGAAATCGATTATTCTACTCCCTTCAGCTGGGAGGCAATAACTGTCCATCAAAATGGCTATTGCCAGCAGCAATCACTTTTTAAAGGGACTAAGCACTTCTGAACAATTTTAACTTGAATATAACATATTTCCAACAGTTAAATAGTAGCTTTCTCCATAAGAGTACTTCTTTTAGGAGTGCTTTCCAATCTGTTATCTCCTTTTATTATCTTAATATTTCTGTGAAGCAGGTAAAGTAGCTTGAAGGAAAAGAATCCCAGAGAGTGTGAGGGTTTTGACTGCAGTCACTTCCACAGGCAGTGTTCCTACGAAGTCTAAATCTCAATCTAGACCAGGCTCTGATGGCCTTTCCAGTATACCATGCAAATCCTGACCCCTCCCCAGTCAGAAACCCTGAAATTTTGGCCATTTCCAGGTCTCACTTAATATCTCTTCCTTCCTGAATCTGCCATATCAGTGTCACCTACCTTAACATGAAATAAATATAAAAAGCTATATGTTTTCCTCTTGAAACTTCATGTCTCTTCATTCACTCGACTAATGTTTATTGAGTGCCTATTTTATTCTGGGCATTGTGCCAGGGGAACACAAAATAGTCAACCTCCCTGGTGTCGTGGAGCTTGCATTCTAGGGGAGAGGAACAGTCAGTAAAGTAGAACAAACATAAATGAACAAAAGCGCAGTGGACACTGTCTCTGCCTGCTCATATGACCTGTGTATTCCCATTCTCATGCATGCCAGTCCTACCACTTCCTCCTATAAGCACCCATGACTTTCCCCCAAGACTCTCTCTGGTGAATCTGGCCCCCACACAGGACAGGCCCGCCTCAAGTGCTGGGGACTTGATAGTCTCAGCAACAGCCCTCAACCAATAACCAATTAGAGTTAGTGGATAAATACCCCAGCTCCCTCCCCTTTCAGGTGGGACAACTTTGAAGCAAAGTCTTCTACACTGTCACCCAGAGTTCCCCAGTGGCAACAGCCCCAATTTCCCATAGCAGGCACCCTGCATTGGCTTCCATTGCTTCCCATACTTACTTCCACACTGCCCCACCTGTTCTTTCTAAGATCACCTCCAAGAAAACTACTTAGGCTCAAATCTTTCTCTTGGGGCATTACAGATAGTGATAAATATTATGAAGGAAATAAATTAATATAATGATAAGAGATT
Organism: Gorilla gorilla gorilla; assembly: GCF_029281585.2. Lineage (NCBI taxonomy): Eukaryota > Metazoa > Chordata > Mammalia > Primates > Hominidae > Gorilla > Gorilla gorilla. The sequence goes on from NC_073239.2 coordinate 66,108,242, forward strand.
GAGAGAAGAAAAGGCAGTATTCGATTGGGTGTTCAGGGAGGGCTAAAGAATAAGGTGATGCTTGAGCTGGGGTGATAGCTGAGCTGAGACTTGAGTGATGAAGAAGAACCTGCTGGTGGAAACTGGGAATCTGAGGGCAAGTATTCCAAGGAGAAAGAACAGCAAGGGGGAAGATCCTGAGGCTGGAGGAAGTGTGGGGTGCTTGAAGAACAGCAAGAAGGCCAGAGTGGCTGGAGCAGATGCAGTCGGAGAAGTAAGAAGGAGCTGGTTCCAGAGGACCTGGGGGACACAATAAGGATTTCTAGATTTCATACTAAGCACAATGGGAAGCTGCGGGAGAGCCCAAGCCACGGAGTTGACATAATTCAATCTGCTTTTTTGAAAGGTCATTATAGCTGTTGTTAGATCCTGTGCCCTCCACTTCAGCACCATGCAGTACACAAAACCACTCCCTTTGGATGGTTGGCTTAGATCACATATGAAGTATAGTTACAGTGAACTTCAGAAAGAAAAAATAAAGAAAAGAAAAAGATAGTGATCCAAAAATTTTCCTATGGTTAACAGGGAACTTCCCAAGTCTCTAGTTCCACACTCCCCATATCAAAACCGTGTTTGATAAGCCTATTGTGAAGAAAGTCATGGGAAGTCCTCCTAAATCTGTCTCAAGTAGAAATGTGCTACAAGAGCTCTGCATCACATATGAAAGTTTAGAGAATTCATTCATTTCCTTGATAAATCATTTTGAATTAAAAAGAAAGGACATTTTTGCTAATAGAGAAATGAAGGTCAATTTATCTGACCATCTGGCCCCTGATCTCAAAAGATCACTGCTTTTAAGTACTCACTGCTATTATTAATGATGCTATACTAATGCATATTCCTCCTGATCAAACTGCTTTGCCACTTTGTTACTTAATGCAGATGCTGTAGAAGCAAAGGTTAGAATCTTGCACCTTTTAGAGCAAAAAGATGAGGCTAGTTAGGCTGATGCTTGACAAGCAGTCAGAATAAATTAATTTCCCCTCTCTGAAATGTTTCTTTGTCAGCTTCTGGGGGTCAGTCACTATTTTAGCTCAGCTAATGCTGCCAAGATTAGAGTATCAGATGAGAGATGCAGAGAAGTTTACTTCAAATCAGTGCTTTGAGCTAAAGCACCTGATGCCTATACATACGGGTCCTGCCAGTCCATTACCCTGCCCTCAAAGGCTCATTCTGTTGTTCACAGGAGTTATTTACTAGGAGGCAGATAATCTTGTGGAAGAACACATGACCAAATTCCTTAATCCATGTGCTCTTTGAAAGAATTATATTAGGAAGATGCCTCTCAAAATTAAGAAAAAAAAATCTTCCACATTTTTAAAAGGGAGATTTTGTTTAAAAGAATGAAAAATAGCAGCTTTATCCACTTTTAATTCTGAATATTTTCAGAAAAAAAAATTATACCACCAAAAGAATCACTCACTGATTTTTTTCTTTTCTTTTTGGTAATTTCAGCTCTCACAGAATTATCCTCTGCAATTTGAAAATGGTATTACTAGGTAGTGATGGAAAGTAGCACACACCTAAAATCTAAGGAGCAGTTGTGTTTGGCTGGAGAGTGAAGATAGTGTCTGTATGACATACTCAGGTATGAGGATTATAACCAGTGCCATAACAAGGAAGAGCTATCGTGAGCCCTAGTACAGTCACAATTATTGTTGGGAGATTACTACAGCTTTGTAACATAATTTGAAATTAGAAAGTGTGAGGCCTCCAACTTTGTTCTTTCTCAAGATTGCTTTGGCTATTAGAGGTCTTTGGTGGTTCCATACTAACTGTAGAAATGCTTTTTCTATTTCTGTGAAAAATGTCATGGAATTTTGATGGAGAATACATTGAATCTATAAATTGTTTACGGTAAGATGGACATGTTTAACAATATTAATTCTTCAAATCTGTGAATGCAGGGTATTTCTCCATTGATTTATGTCTTCTTCAAGTTCTTTCCTGAATGTTTTATCAGTTTCAGTGTGTAAATATTTTTCTTCCCGGTTAAATTTATTTCTATATTTTATGCTACTGTAAATGAGATCATTTTCTTGATTTTGTTTTTGTGTAGATTTTTACTGGTATAAAGAAGGCAACTGATTGACTTTGTATCCTGCAATCTTATTAAATTTACTTATTAGTTCTAACAGCCTTTTGTTCCTTTGTTTCTTATGTATTCGCTATATTTTGGTAGAGTCTGTTTTTCTATATATAGGACTATGTCATATGCAACCAGGGATAATTTTATTTCTTCCTCTCCTGTTTGGATGCCTTTTACTTCTTTCTCTTGTCTGATGGCTGTTGCTGGTTCCAGTACTATACTAAATAGAAGTAGTGAGAGCATGCATTTTTGCCTTGTATTGGATCAAAGCTATAGCAATCAAAACAGTATGGTTCTGGCATAAAAACAAACATATAGGCCAGTGAAACAGAATTGTAAGCCCAAAAGTGAACCCAAGCATATATAGCCAACTAATGTTTGACAAGCAGACCAATAATATGCAATGAGGAAAGGATATTCTCATCAATAAATGGTATTGAAAAAACTGGTTATTCCCATGAAAACAATGAAAACTGGACCCCTATTTAACATTACACACAAAAATTTACTCAAAATGGATGAAATATTTAAACATAAGACCTGAAACTATAAAATTCCTAGAAAAAAATATAGGCGGGACGCTTCATGACATTGGCCACAGCGATGATTTGTTGTATATCATACTAAAAGCTCAGGAAAAACAAAAACAAATGAACTACATTGAACCAAAAAGCTTCTGCACAACAAAGGAAACAATCAACAAAATGAAAACCCAGCCTATGGATTGAGAGAACATACTCAAAAATCATATATCTGATAAAAGTTAGCAACCAAAATATATAAGAAAATCTCACTATCCAATAGCAAAAAAAAAAATCCATTTTATTTTAATGGACATCTGAGCACATTGGCTCACCCTGTAATCCCAGCACTTTGGGAGGCCAAATAGGGAGGATTGCTTGATTCCAGGAGTTCAAAACCTTCCTAGGCAACATAGTGAGACCCCATATCTACAAAAGAAAAAAAAAATATCTAAGCATAGTGGCATTTACCCGTAATCCCAGCTACTCCAGAGGCTCAGGTGGTAGGATCGCTTGAGCCGGAGAGATTGAGGCTACAGTGAGACATTATCGCACTATTGCAGTCCAGCCTGGATGACAAAGCAAGACCCTGTCTCAAGCAAACAAATGAATAAATAAACAAAGGGCACAAGACCTGAATAATCACTTCTCCAAAAAAGAAATAAGAAGCCAACAGGTATATGAAAAAGGGCTCAGCATCGCTAATCATCAGGAAAATGTATATCAAAACCACAACAAAATAATACCCCACATCTGTTATGATAGCTATTATTGAAAAGACACAAAATAACAAGTGTTGGTTAGGGTGTAGAGAAAAGAGAACCCTTGCACACTGTTGGTGGGAATATATAAATGTTTATTAAAAATTAAAAATAGAATTGCCATGTGACACAGTGATCTCTCTCTTGGGTATATACTCATTGGAAATGAAATCAGCCTTTCATACAAATATCGGGGCTCTCATTTTCACTGAAGCATTATTCACAACACCAAAGATATGGAAACAACCTAAGTGTCCATGGATGGATAAATGAATTCTAAACTTTGGTACTATTCCACCTTTAAGAAGGAAGTCCTGCCATTTTCATGGCAATATAGATGAATCTGGAGGACATTATGCTGAGTGAAATAAACCAGACACAGAAATAAAAATATTTGATTATCCCACTTAACATATTGAATCTTAAAATAAAAAGTCAAATACATAGAAATTGAGAGTAGACAGTAGTTACCAGGGGTAGGGGTTGGAGAGAAATCTAGAGTCATATGTCAGGGTACAAAGTTGCAATTATGTAGGATAAATAAGTCTAGAGATATAACCTATGCCATGATAGCTATGGATAATAATATTATATAACATACTGGAAATTTACAAAGAGAAATTTCAGGCATTCTTGTTACAAAAAAAAGATTAAAAAAAGATCTACCTATGTAAGGAGATAGATATATTAATTTACTTCACTATAGTAATCACTTCACTATGCTTATATATATCAAAACATCATGTATACCTTAAATATTTACAATTTTAAAATTAAGGAAGTAACAATTCAAAAACACAAGGCACAGTTATCATTGGGAGACAAAGGTATGCTTTTTAATTGATTCTGATCTCATACAAGCAAAATGGGAAGTTGAATTTTGATTTTGAACCTGTTTTCTGTTTTAAGTTGCATTCCATTTTGTTTATATTTGAATGAATGCATTGCTTTGTTTTATTCTGAGTAATTATTATAAGATAGAGAGTAGAAAAACAATAAAAAATAACAATGTAACTTAAGAGTATTTGAAAAGAAACAAAATCAACAAACTTGCTAGACTAAAAAAAGACAGAAGGCTCGAGTAAATAAAATTATTAATGAAAAAGGAGACATTATAACTGATACTACAGAAATACAAAGGATCACAAGAGACTACTATAAACAATTATGCCAACAAATTGGATAACCTAGAAAAGTGGATAAATTTCAAGAGACATATAGCCTTTTATTCTTTCATGATTCAGCCTTGAACAGACCAGTAATGGGTAAGGAGATTGAATCAATAATCAAAAACTTTCCAACAAAGAAAAGCCCAGGCCCTGATGGCTTTAGTGCTGTATTCAACAAAAAACTTAAATAATATTTAATACCAGTTCTTCTCAATGTCTTTCAAAAAATTAAACAGGAAGGAACACTTCCAAACTCATTTTAGGAGGCCAGTATTACCCTGAATCCAAAGCCAGACAAGGACACTACAAGAAAATAAAATTACAGGTGAGCATAGATGCAAAAATCTTCCACAAAACACCAGCAAGCCTAATTAGGCAGCACAGTAAAAGAACCATTCATCATGACCAAGTGGGCTATATCCCTGGGATGCAAAAATGGTTTAACATACTCATATCAATAAACGTGATACACCACATTAGTGTAATAAAAGCTACATCATATGATCATCTCAATAGACGTAGAAAAAGTATTTAACAAAATTCAACATATTTCATGATAAAAGCTATCAACATATTATGTATAGGAAAAACTGAACTCAACATAATAAAAGCCATATATGAAAAGACCACAGCTAACATTGTACTCAATGTTGAAAAGCTGAAAGCTTTTTCTCTAAAATCAGGAACAAGACAAGGATAACCTCTCTTACCACTTCTATTCAACATAGTACTGGAAGTCCTAGCCAGAGTGATTAGGCAAGAAAAAGAAATAAATGGCATTCAAATTGGAAAGGAAGACATAAACTTGTCTCTGTTTACAGATGACATGATCTTACATATAGAAAACACTAAAGGCTGTATCAAAAAGCTGTTAAAAATAATAAACCAATTCAATAAGATTGCAGAAAGTCAACAGGCAAAACTCATTAGCACTTCTATACAATAAAAATGAACTATATGAAAAGAATTTAAGAAAACAATTCCATTTACAATCCTACCACAAAAATACTTAGGAGTAAGTTTAACCAAAGAGATAAAAGACCTGTATACCAAAAATTATAAAACATTGATAAAATAAATTGAAGGAGGAAGCCAAGCAAGACGAGCAAATTGCCCTCCAGCAATTGCCCACACACACAGAGGAATATCAAATTGAACATCTATCCTTGCAAGAAATTAGCTTCATACAAACTAAAAAAAAAAAAAAATCAGGTGAGAGATTACAGTACTTGATTTTAGCATAACAAGAAAGAACACATTGAAGAGGGTTAGAAGAACAGTCTCACATTACCCCTCCCTCATTCTCAGGAGGCCCAGCACAGAGAGAGACTCCTTCCACTTGGGGGAAAGAGAAGGAAGAAAGTGGTGGATTTTGCATCATTTCCCAGAGAATTCTCCCTTAAGTGCCTCAGGGCTGAGTATCTGAGAGGCTGCAAGTCACAACATAACTAGGCTTAGGGTGCCCTCTAGTGCTGAAATCGCTGGAGTGACCACAGGCTTAATTAACATAACAGTCTCCTTTGATTTTTGGAAAGCCCTCTGAAAAAGGACCAGTACAAACAAGACCAAACTGTCGAGACTGGAAAAAAATGCCTAATTCTTCAATGTCCAGACAGCAACAACATTCAAAAGCACCAAGAACATCCAGGATAAAATGACCTCACCAAAGGAACTAAAGAAGGCATCAGCAGAAAACCCTGGAGTAATGATGTGCACCCTCTAACACAAGAAGAAATTCAGAAATCTATCACAGAAATTTAACAAAGAGATTAAAATAATTTTTTTAAATATGGAACTGAAAAATTCAATTGACAAACTGAAAAATACAACAGAATGTCTCAATAACAGAATTGATCAAGGAGAAGAAAGAATTAGTGACCTAAAAGACAAGCTATCTGAAAAAAATACAGTCAGAGAAAAAAAGCAGAGGAATGAAAAAGAATAAAGTACACCTACAAGATCTAGAAATTAGCCTCAAAAGGGAATATCTAGGAGTTATTGGCCTCAAAAAAAGATGTAGAGAGAGATCAGGGTAGAAAATTAATTCAAAGAAATAATTAAAAAAAAATAACTTTCCAAACAAAGAGGAAGATATAAATACCCAGGTAAAAGAAGGTCAAAGAACAACAAGAAGCTTTCACCCAAATAAGACTACCTCAAAGCCTCTCTTTCTTTATTCAACGAATATTTATTGAGTGCTCAACTTGAGCCAGATACTGTTCTTAGACCAGGGAATCAGTAATTAACAGACACAAATAATTGCCTTTGTGAAGCTCATATTCTAGTGGAAATACACTAGAATTAATCAACAAGTAAAATATATATATATATCAGATAATGATACATACTATGAAAAAGAATAATGCAGGAAACAGGGGATAGAAACATGCCAAAATGGGTTTTGTCATTTTAAATAAGGTTCTCAGGGAAGATTTCAGGAAGTAGGGAATAATTGAACAAAGACCTGAGAGAAGTAAGGGAGAGAGTCATGTGACTATCTAGAGAAAAGGTAAAAGGATAATTGAGTGAAAAATGCCTGGGGGGTAGTATCATTGAAGTGTTTGAGAAACAGCAAACAGGTTGAGAGGTTGGGAGATAGGTAGGTAAAGAGGAGGGCTGCAGTGGAGTGAATAAGCGAGGAGTAATAGGAGATTGAGTGAAGGAGTAGACAATGACTTTTGTTTCTCTTCCTGTCCCAAATTTTCTATGAATTCCTCTCATCTGTGGAATCTGAAGTAGAAGGATTCTGGGAAATGAAGTTCTGGGCTTCCCATTCCTCAAAAGGGTAACTGCAGGTGGTGGCCCCACTTTAATTCTCAAAGATTAAGAAAAAAATTAAAAATCCTAAAATCAGCAACAGAAAAGAAGCAAATAACATATAAAGGAACACTGATACATCTCCCAGCAAACTTCCCAGTGGAAACCTTACAGGCCAAGAAAACATGGAACAACGTATTCAAAGGGCTGAAGAAAAAATAACTTCCAACTGAGACTATTATACTCAGAAAAGAAATTCTCCAAACATAAAGAACAAAGATTTTTCTCAGACAAACAAAAGTTGGGGAAATTTATTACAAACAGACCTGTCTTACAAGAAATGCTAAAAGTTCTTTAATCCAAAAGAAAATGATGCTACTAACATGCCACAAGAAATCATCTGAAAGTATAAAACTCATTGATAAAAGTAAGTACACAGACAAATTCAGAATACTTTATTACTGTAATTGTGGTTATAAACCACACATATCTTTAGTATGAAGACTAAAAGATAAATGCCTCAAAATCATAATAATTAGAACAATTTGTTAACAGATAAACGATATAAAAGATATAAGTAAAGACAACAAAAGTCTAAAAGGTAAGGGGGGATAAAGTTAAAGTATTGAATTTTTTTGTTTATACACAAAAAAGAAAGAAATTTATTTTTTCTTTGCGATCAAAGTTATGTTTTTACTAGTTTAAAATAACATACTATAACCATAAGATGTTATTTGCAAGCCTCTTACTAACCACAAAGCAAAAATCTATAATAGATATGCTAAAAATAAAACGCATCAGCACAGGGAGTACTCTGCAAGTTAGACTGTATATTAGGCCATGAAACAAGTCTTGACAAATTCAAAAAAAAATTGAAATCATATAAAATATCTATTCTCACCAAAATAGAAAAAAAAACTAGAAATCAATAATAAGACAAACTTTGGAAACTATACAAATACATGGAAATTAGACGACATGCTTCTGAACAACAAGTAAGTCAATAAAGAATTTAAGAAGGAAGTTTAAAAATGTCTGGAAATAAATAAAAGTGGAAACACAATATATCAAACCCTATGAGACACAGCAAAGGCAGTACTAAAAGGGAAGTTTATAGCAATAAATACCTAGATAAGAAACGCAGACAAACTTCAAATAACCTAATGATGAATTAGACAATAAAAAACAAATCAAACCCAACATTAGTAGGAGGCAAAAAATAATAAAGATCAGAACAGAAATAAATGAAATTGAGACAAAAAAATAAAAAGCAAGGAAGTAAAACATACTACTAAAGAAAATCATTTACTCAGGAAGGCAGGAGGGCAACAAGGAAGGGAGGGAGGGCAGAAGCACTTACAAAACAACCAGAAAACAAATAACAAAAAGGCAGTAGTAAGTTCTTACCTAACAATAAAAATAGTGAATGTACATAAACTAAAATCTCCAATTAGAAGACACAGAGTAGCTGAATGGACTTAGAGTAAAAAAAGAAAGAACCCATATGTCGCCTACAGTAAACTCACTTCACATATAAAGATACCCATAGACTGAAAGTGAAGGAATGGAAAAAATATTTCATGCAAACAGAAATAAAAAATACAGCAAGAGTAGCTATACTGATATCAGATAAAATAGATTTCAAGTAAAAAATCTGTAGAAAGAGATAAAGGAGTCATTACATAATAATAATGAGGTCAACTCAGTAAGAAGATGTAACAATTATATATGCCACCAACATCAGAGCACTCAAACATATAAAGTAAATATTAATAGATCTAAAGACAGAGATAGACTGTAATACTAGTAGAGGACTTCAGCAACATGTTTTTGGCAATAGACAGATCATCCAGACAGAAATCAACAAAGAAACATGAGAATTAAACTACACTCTAGACCAGATTTACCTGACATTTATACATTTCATCCAACTACTGAAGAGTATAGATTCTTCTCATCAGCACAGGGAGTACTCTGCAAGTTAGACTGTATATTAGGCCATGAAACAAGTCTTGACAAATTCAAAAAAAATTGAAATCATATAAAATATCTATTCTCACCAAAATAGAAAAAAAAACTAGAAATCAATAATAAGACAAACTTTGGAAACTATACAAATACATGGAAATTAGACGACATGCTTCTGAACAACAAGTAAGTCAATAAAGAATTTAAGAAGGAAGTTTAAAAATGTCTGGAAATAAATAAAAGTGGAAACACAATATATCAAACCCTATGAGACACAGCAAAGGCAGTACTAAAAGGGAAGTTTATAGCAATAAATACCTAGATAAGAAACGTAGACAAACTTCAAATAACCTAATGATGAATTAGACAATAAAAAACAAATCAAACCCAACATTAGTAGGAGGCAAGAAATAATAAAGATCAGAACAGAAATAAATGAAATTGAGACAAAAAAATACAGAAGATCAATGAAATGAAAAGTTGGTTTATTGAAAAGATAAAGACTGAAAAACCTTTAGCTAGACTAAGAAAATAAGAGAGAAGAGCTAAATAAATAAAATCAGAGATGAAAAAGGAGACATTACAACTGATACCAAAGAAATTCAAAGGATTATTAGAGACTATTATGAGAAACTACATGCCAATAATTTGAAAAACCTAGAAGAAATGGATAAATTCTGACACATACAACCTACCAATATTGAGCCATGAAGAAATAGAAAACCTGAACAGACCAATAATGAGTAACAAGATCGAAGCAGTAATAAAAAGTTTCCCATCAAAGAAAAGCCCAGAATCAGATGGCTTCACTGCTAAATTCTACCAATTGTTTAAAGAATAGACAACAATTATATTCAAACTATTCCAAAAAATTGAAGAGCAGGGAATACTTCTAAACTCATTCTATGAGACTGGCATTGCCTTGATACTAAAGCCAGATGAAGACACAAAAATAAACAAATGAACCAAAAACCTCTATAGGCCAATGTCTATGATAATCATAGATGCAAAATCCTCAACAAAATACTGGCAAACCAATTTCAACAACACATTAAAAAGAACATTCACCATTACTAAGTGGGATTCACAAATTAATGAAGGTGATACATCACATTACTAGGATCAATGACCAAAACCATATGATGATTTTAATAGATGACAAAAAAATATTCAACAAAATTCAGCACCTCTTTATGATAAAAACTCTCAACAAATTAGTTATGAAAGGGAAATACTTTAAAATAATAAAGGCCATATGTGACAAATATGACCCTAGACAATATTACCCAAACCCATAGCATCACACTGAATGGGGAAAATCTAAAAGCCTTTTCTCTAACATCTGGAATAAGCCAAGGATGCTCACTTTCACCACTTCTATTCAACAATATACTAGAAGTCCTAACCAGAGCAATTAGACAAAATAAACAAACAAACGGTACCCAAACTGGAAAGGAAGAAGTCAAATTGTCCTGGTTTGCAGATTACATAATCTTATATTTAGAAAAACCTAAATACTATACCAAAAAAAACTCTTAGAACTGGTCAAAAATTTCAGTAAAGTTGCAGGATACAAAACAAACAAGTGAGAATCAATAGCATTTCTATATTCCAGCAGTGAACAATCTGAAAAAGAAATTAAGAAAGCAATACCATCTTTAATAGCTACCAAAAAAATGCCTGGGAATAAACTTAACAAAAGAAGTGAAATATCTCTACAGTGAAAACTATACAACACTGATTAGAGAAATTGCAGAGAACACTAAAAAAATAGAAAAAATGTCCCACGTTCATGAATTAATATACTGTTAAAACGTCCATACTATCCAGTGATCTACAGATTCAATGCAATCCCTATCAAAACAGTAATGAGATTCCTAACAGAAGTAGAAAAAACAATCCTCAAATTTGAATAGAACCACAAAAGACTCCAAATAACCAAAGCAACCCTGAGCAAAAAGAACAAAGCTGAAAGCATCACATCACCTGACTTCAAAATATACTACAAAGTTATATCCAGACATAAATTTATCCACAAATCAAAATAGCATGAAACTCATAAAAACAAATACATATACCAAAGAAACAGAATTGAAAGTCTAGAAATAAATTCCTGGGCAAGATGGCAGAATAGTAACAGCTCTGGTCTGCAGCTCCCAGCAAGACCAACACAGAAGGTGGGTGATTTCTGCATTTCCAACTGAGGTACCCGCCTCATTTTATTGGGACTGGTTAGAAAGTGGCTGCAGCCCACGGAGGGTGAGCCAAAGCAGGGTGGAACGTCTCCTCACTTGGGAAGTGCAAGGGGTCAGGGAACTCCCTCCCCTAGCCAAAAGAAGCCATGAGGGACTGTGCCTTGAGGAATGGTGCATTCCAGCCCAGATACTATGTTTTTCCCACAGCCTTCGCAACCTGCAGACCAGGATATTCGCTCGGGTGCCTACACAACCAGGGCCCTGGGTTTCAAGCACAAAACTGGGTGGCCATTTGGGCAGACACCAAGCTAGCTGCAGGAGATTTTTTTTTCATAACCCAGTGGCCCCTGGAATGCCAGTGAGAGAGAACTGTTCATTCCCCTGGAAACGGGGCTGAAGCCAGGGAGCTGAGTGGTCTTGCTCAGCGGATCCCACCCCCACAGAGCCCAGCAAACTAAGATCCACTGGCTTGAAATTCTCACTGCCAGCACAGCAGTCTGAAGTCAACCTGGGATGCTCGAGCTTGGTGCGGGGAGGGGCAGCCACCATTACTGAGGCTTGAGTAGGTGGTTTTCCCCTCAAAGTGTAAACAAAGCCACCAGAAAGTTTGGACTGGGCAGAGCCCACCACAGTGCCACAAAGCAACTGTAGCCAGACGGCTTCTTTAGATTCCTCCTCTCTGCACAGGGCATCTCTGAAAGAAAGGCAGCAGCCCCAGTCAGGGGCTTATAGATAAAACTCCCATCTCCCTGAGACAGAGCACCTGGGGGAAGGAACAGCTGTGGGCACAGCTTTAAAAGACTTAAACATTCCTGCCTGCCAGCTCTGAAAAGAGCAGCAGATCTCCCAGCACAGTGTTCAAGCTCTGCTTAGGGACAGACTGCCTCCTCAAGTGGGTCCCTGACCCCCATGCCTCCTGACAGGAAGACACCTCCCAGCAGGGGTCCACAGACACCTCACACAGGAGAGCTCCAGCTGGCATCTGGTGGGTGTCCCTCTGGGATGAAGCTTCCAGAGAAAGGAGGAGACAGCAACCTTTGCTGTTCTGCAGCTTCCGCTCCAGACAAACGGTCTGGAGTGGAGCTCCAGCAAACTCCAGCAGACCTGTAGCAGAGGGGCCTGACTGCTAGAAGGAAAACTAGCAAACAGAAAGGAATAGTATCAACATCAACAAAAAGACCGCACAAAAACTTCATCTGAAGGCTACCAACATCAAAGACAAAAGGCAGACAAATCCACAAAGATGAGGAAAAAACAGTGCAAAAAAGGCTGAAAATTCCAAAAACCAGAATGCCTCCTTTCCTCCAAAGGATCACAACTCCACATCAGCAATGAAACAAAACTGGATGGAGAATGAGTTTGACAAGTTGACAGAAGTAGACTTCAGAAAGTGGGTAATAACAAACTCCTCCAAGCTAAAGGAGCATGTTCTAACCCAATGCAAGGAAGCTAAGAACACTGATAAAAAGTTACAGGAACTGCTAGCTGGAATAACCGGTTTAGAGAAGAAAATAAATGACCTGATGGAGCTGAACAATACAGCACGTGAACTTCCTGAAGCATACACAAGTATCAATAGTCGAATCCATCAAGCAGAAAAAAGGATATCAGAATTTGAAGATCAACTTAATGAGATAAAGTGAGAAGACAAGATTAGAGAAAAAAGAATGAAAAGGAACAATTAAAGCCTCCAACAAATGCGGGACTATGTGAAAAAACCAAACCTACATTTGATTGGTGTACCCGAAATTGACGGGGAGAATGGAACCAAGTTGGAAAACACTCTTCAGGATATTATCCAGGAGAACTTCCCCAACCTAGCAAGAGAGGCCAACATTGAGAGGAAATACAGAGAACACCTCAAAGATACTCCTCAAGAAGAGCAACCCCAAGACACATAATCATCAGATTCACCAAGGTGGAAATGAAAGAAAAAATGTTAAGGTCAGCCAGAGAGAAAGGCTGGGCTACCCACAAAGAGAAGCCATCAGACTAATAGTGGATCTCTCTGCAGAAACACTACAAGCCAGAAGAGAGTGGGGGCCAATATTCAACACTCTTAAAGAAAAGAATTTTCAATCCAGAATTTCATGGCAAGCCAAACTAAGCTTTATAAGTGAAGGAGAAATAAAATCCTTTACAGACAAGCAAATGCTGACAGATTTTGTCAGCACCAGGCCTGCTTTACAAGAGCTCCTGCAGGAATCACTAAATATGGAAAGAAAAAACTGATACCAGCCACTGCAAAAACATACCAAAATGTAAAGACATTCCACACAATTGCATGGAAATTGAACAACCTGCTCCTGAATGACTACTGGGTAAATAACAAAATTAAGGCAGAAATAAGTAAGTTAATTGAAACCAATGAGAACAAAGACACAATGTACCAGAATCTCTGGGACACAGCTAAAGCAGTGCTTAGAGGGAAATTTATAGCACTAATGCCCACAGAAGACAGTGAGAAACATCCAAAATCAACACCCTAACATCACAATTAAAAGAACTAGAGAAGCAAGAGTAAACAAATTCAAAAGATAGCAGAAGACAAGAAATAACTAATATCAGAGCAGAACTGACGGAGAAAGAGACACAACAAGCCCTTCAAAAAAATCGATGAATCCAGGAGCTGGGAAACGATTAACAAAATATATAGACCGCTAGCCAGACTAATAAAGAAAACAGAGAAGAATCAAATAGACACAATAAAAAAATGATAAAGGAGATATCACCATTGATCCCACAGAAATACAAACTAACATCAGAGGATACTATAAACACCTCTACACAAATAAACTAGAAAATCTAGAAGAAATGGATAAATTCCTGGACACATATACCCTCCCAAGACTAAACCTGGAAGAATTCGAATCCCTGAATAGACCAATAACAAGTTCTGAAATTTAGGCAGTAATTAATAGCCTACCAACCAAAAAAAGCCCAGGACCAAAAGGATTCAGAGCCAACTTCTACCAGAGGTACAAAGGGGAGCTGGTACCATTTCTTCTAAACTATTCCAAACAATAGAAAAAAGAACACCTCCCTAACTCATTTTAACAGGCCTGCATCATCCTGATACCAAAACCTGTCAGAGACACAACAAAAAAAAGAAAATCTCAGGCCAAATTTCAGGAATATTGATGCAAAAAATCCTCAATAAAATACTGGCAAACTGAATCCAGCAGCACATTAAAAAGCTTATCCAATATGATCAAGTTGGCTTCATCCCTGAGATGCAAGGCTGGTTCAATATATGCAAATCAATAAATGTAATCCCTCATATAAACAGAACCAATGACAAAAATGACATGATTATCTCAATAGATGCGGCAAAGGCCTTTAATAAAATTTAACACCCATTCATGCTAAAAACACTCCACAAACTAGCTATAGTATCCCAAAATAATAAGAGATATTTATGACAAACCCACAGCCAGTATAATCCTCATATCATTTTTACTTCCAGCAAAAGCTAGAAGCATTCCGTTTGAAAACTGGCCCAAGACAAGGATGCCCTCTCTCATCACTCCTATTCAACATAGTTGGAAGTTCTGGCCAGGGCAATCAGACAAGAGAAAGAAATAAAGTGTATTCAAATGGGAAGAGAGGAAGTCAAGTTATCTCTGTTTGCAGATGACATGATTGTATGTTTAGAAAACGCCATCGTCTCTGCCCAAAAACTCCTTAAGCTGATAAGCAATGTCAGCAAAGTCTCAGAATACAAAATCAACATGCAGAAATCACAAGCATTCCTATACACCAATAATAGACAAGCAGAGAGCCAAATCATGAGTGAATTCCCATTTGCAATTACTACAAAGAGAATAAAATATTTAGGAAGGACCTCTTCAAAGAGAACTACAAACCACTGCTCAAGGAAATAAGAGAGGACACAAACAAATGGAAAAACATTCCATGCTCATGGATAGGAAGAATCAATATTGTGAAAGTGGCTCTACTGCCCAAAGTAATTTATAGATTCGATGCTCTATCCCCATCAAGCTATTATTGACTTTCTTCACAGAATTAGAAAAAACTACTTTAAACTTCACATGAAACCAAAAAAGAGCCCATATAGCCAAGAAAATCCTAAGCAAATAGAACAAAGCTGCAGGCATCATGCTACCTGACTTCAAACTATACAACAAGGCAACAGTAACCAAAAC
The DNA here is from genome assembly GCF_029281585.2 of Gorilla gorilla gorilla. Taxonomy (NCBI): domain Eukaryota; kingdom Metazoa; phylum Chordata; class Mammalia; order Primates; family Hominidae; genus Gorilla; species Gorilla gorilla. Next base: position 66,123,907 of record NC_073239.2, read on the forward strand.
AGCTTGGTACTGGTACCAAAACAGATGTATAGACCAATGGAACAGAACAGAGGCCTCAGAAATAACACCACACATCTACAACCATCTGATCTTTGACAAACCTGACAAAAACAAGCAATGGGGAAAGGATTCCCTATTTAATAAATGGTGTTGTGAAAACTGGCTAGGTATATGCAGAAAACAGAAACTGGACCCCTTCCTTATAAATTATACAAAAATTAACTCAAGATGGATTAAAGATTTAAATGCAAGACCTAAAACCATAAAAACCGTAGAAGAAAACCTAGGCAATACCATTCAGGGCATTGGCATGGGCAAAGACTTCATGACTACAACACCAAAAGCAAGGTCAACAAAAGCCAAAATGGATAAATGGGATCTAAGTAAACTAAAGAGCTTCTGCACAGCAAAAGAAAGTGTCATCAGAGTGAACAGGCAACCTACAGAATGGGAGAAAAATTTTGCAATCTATCCATCTGACAAAGGTCTAATATCCAGAATCTACAAGGAACTTAAACAAATTTACAAGAAAACAACAAATGACCTCATAAAAAAGTGGGCAAAGGATATGAACCGACACTTCTCTAAAGAAGACATTAATGCAGCCAACATACGAAAAAAAGCTCATCATCACTGATCATTAGAGAAATGTAAATCAAAACCACAATGAGATACCCTCTCATGCCAATTAGAGTGGCGCTCATTAAAATGTCTGGAAACAACAGATGCTGGAGAGGATGTGGAGAAATAGGAATGTTTTTACACAGCTGGTGGGAGTGTAAATTACTTCAACCATTGTGGAAGACAGTGTGGTGATTCCTCAAGGATCTAGTATCAGAAATACCATTTGACCCAGAAATCCCGTTACTGGGTATATACCCAAAGGATTATAAATATTTCTACTATAAAGACATATACACACGTATGTTTATTGCAGCACTATTCACAACAGCAAAGACTTGGAACCAACCCAAATGCCCATCAATGATAGAATGGATAAAGAAAATGTGGCACATATATGCCACGGAATACTGTGAAGCCCTAAAAAAGGATGAGTTCATGTCCTTTGCAGGGACATGGATGAAGATGGAAACCATCATTCTCAGCAAACTAACACAGGAACAGAAAATTAAACACCACATGTTTCACTCATAAATTGGAGTTGAATAATGAGAACATATAGGCACAGGAGGGGAACATCACACACCGGGGCCTGTCGGGGAGTGGGGAGCAAGGGGAAGGATAGCATTAGGAGAAACACCTAATGTAGATGATGGGATGATGGGTGCAGCAAACCACCATGGCATATATATACCCATGTAACAAACCTGCACGTTCTATACATGTATCCCAGAACTTAAAGTATAATAATAATTATTATTTTAAAAAAAGAAGTTAAAAAATGTCTAGAAATATATCCACACATTTATAGATCAACAAAGGTGCCAACAATACACAATAGGGAAAAGACAGTCTCCTCACTAAATTGTGTCGGAAAAACTAGATGTCCACAGGCAGAAGAATAAAATTGGATTCTTATTTCACATTATGTACAACATACACTCTAAATGAATTAAAGACTTAAACACAAGACCTAAAATTGTAGAACTACTATAAGAAAACATAGTTGATAAAGCTTCTTGACATTGGACTTGGGACTAATTGATTTTTTTATATGACCCCAAAAGCACAGGCGATTTTTTTAAAAAAACAAATATAGACTAATAAAATTACATCTTTTATTTTTATTCTAAAAATCTTTTGCACAGCAAAGGAAACAATCCACAGAATGAAGAGACAACCTGCCAAGTAAGAGGAAATACTTTCAAATTATACAGATGATAAGGGGTTAATATCCTAAACATATATAAATGACACACATAACGTAATAACAACAAAGCAACCCAATTAAAATTGGGCAAATAACCTGAATAGACATTTTTCAAAAAAGTACAAATGGACAACAGGTATATGAAAAAAAATGCCCACCATCAGTAATCATCAGTGAAATTCAAATTAAGTCACAGTGAGATATCACCTCACACCTGTTAGAAAGACAAAAGATGACAAGTATTGGCAAGGATGTGAAGAAAAGTGAACCCTAATCCACTGTTTGTGGGAAAGTAAATTGGAATAGCCAATGTGAAATACAGCATGGAGGTTCCTCAAAAAATTCAAGTAGAACTACTATTTGTTCCAGCAATTCCACCTCTGGGTATATATCTGACGGAAATAAAATCACTATATGTAGTAATAATGTATTGTATACTTGAAAATTGCTAAGAAACTAGATCTTAAATATTCTCACCACAAAAAACATGATAACTATGTGAGACGATGAATATGTTAACAAGCTTGACTTAATCATTTCACAATATATGTGCTCTTTTGGTTACCCTGTCTATAAAATATCTTTTTTTATCCCCTTTTCTTTCAGCCTACGTGTGTCCTTAAGGCTTAAGTGAATCGTGTGGACAACATATTGTTGGATCTTCTTTTTATTATTATTATTCACTTAGTCCATTTTGTGTTGCTATAAAGGAATATCTGAGGCTGGGTAATTTATTTTAAAAAAGGTTTATTTGGCTCACAATACTGGATGTCTACAAAATGCAAGATGAGGCATCTGTATCTAGTGAAGGCCTCAGGCTGCTTCCACTCATGGTAAGAGGTGAAGGGGAACTGGCGTATGCAGAGATCACACAGAGAGGGGTGAAGTGTCAGGTTCTTTTTAACAACCAGCTCTCTTGGGAACTAATACAGTGAGAACTCACTCACTCCCAAGGGAGGACCTTGATATACCAATGAGAGATCAGCTGCCATGACCCAAACACCTCCCACTAGGCCTTGCCTCCCAACAACTGGGATTAAATTTCAACATGTGGTTTGGTAGTGACAAACATCCATATCATAGCATCCATTTTGCCACATTTGTGTCTTCTTTGTTTTAATTGACAAATTAAAAAATAAAGCTAGTTAACATATTTATCACCTCTCATACTTATCATTTTTGCAGTGAGAATATTTATTCTCTTAGCAATCCTCAAGTATACAAAACATTTATTAACTGTAGTCATCATGATGTACAATAGATCTCCAGAAACTATTCCTTCTAACTGAAACTTTGTAAACTTTGATATACATCCCCTCAATCCCTGGTAACCACTACTCTGCTCTAGACTAACAAAAGCTGAGGGAATTTCATCATCAACTTTAACATTTTAAGTTTCTACATGTAAGTGACATCGTGTATTATTTGTCTTTCTATGCCTGGCTTATTTCACTTAACATAATGTCCTCCAGGTTCATCTATGTTGTCACAAATGCAGTATTTTATTCTCTTTTAAGGCTTAATGGTATTCCACTGTGTATATATACCACATTTTTGTTATACAGTCATCTGTTGATGGCCATTAGTTGATTCCATATTTGGCTATTGTTAGTAATGTTATAATATAATGACCATGAAAATTCAGATATCTTTTCAATATACTGGCTTCATTTTCTTTGGATCTATACCCAGTAGTAGAATTGCCTGATTATATGATAGTTCTATTAACTCTGTTCTTTCAATTGGAAAAATAATCCATCTGCATTTAAAGTAACTATTGATAGGGAAGGACTTATTATTGCCGTTTGTTTTTTCTGACTGTTTTATAGTTCCTTTGTACCTTTTTTCTCTCTTGCTGTCTTCCTTTGTGATTTGTTGCTTGTTTATTTGTTTTTAGTGGTATGCTTTGATTCCTTCTCTTTATCTTTTGTGCATTTACTAGAGGTTTTTTTCTTTGGGTGGTTACTAGAGGTTATCATGAGCCTTACATAAAATATCTGTAGTTATAGCATTCTATTTTAAGCTGAAAACAACTTCAAACACATACAAAAACCCTATACTTTCATTGCTCCCCTCCCCTGACACATTTTATGCTATTGATGTCACACTTTACATCTTTTTATATTGTGTATTCACTAACAAATTCTTGTAGCTATAGTTATTGTAATACTTTTGTCTTTTAACTTTTACACTAGAGTTAAAAGTGATTTGTACATCCCTATTGTAGTTTTAGAGTATCTGAATTTGACTATATATTCACCTTTACCAGTGAGTCTTAGACTTTCATATGTTTTCATGTCATGACTTAGCATCCTTTTGTTTCAACTCAAAGAACTCCCTTAGCATTTCTCGTAAAGTAGGTGATGATGAAATTCCCTCAGCTTTTGTTAGTCTAGAAATGTCTTTATCTCTCTTTCATTTGTGAAGGACAGCTTTGCTGGGCAGAGTATTATTGTTTGGTAGGTTTTTCTTCTTTTAGCACTTCATCCTCGTTTGCAAGGTTTATGCTGAAAAGTCTACTGAGACTTTTGAGAGTTCCCTAGTATCTCTTTTCTCTTGTTGCTTTCTGTCTGATTTTCACAGTTTGATTATAATACGTCTTAGAGTATTTTAAGGTTTTTAGGATTTTTTTGAACACGTGAATCTGGAAGTCCATATCCCTTCCAATATTTGGAACGTTTACAGCCAGTATTTTTTAAAATAAGACTTCTATCTCTCTCTGTTCCTTCTGAAAATCCCGTAATTCATATGCTCATTTGCTTGATGGTGCTTTCTTCACTCTTTTGCGTTCTTCACTCTTTTAGATTCTTTTTTCTTTTTGTTTCTCTAATTGACTAATATAAAATGATCTGTCTTTGAGTTAGCCAACTCTTTCAATTCTTCTTTTGAAGCTTTCTACTGAATTTTTCAGTTCTGTCATTATTCAGATGGTCCTCAACTTATGACAGTTTGACTTACGATTTTTTTTTTTTTTTTTTACTTTATGATGGTGCAAAAGTGATAGGCATTCAGTAGAAAGTGGTACAATACCCTCTCACAATGCTGGGCAGTAGCAGCAAGCCATAGCTTCCATTTAGCCACATGATCATGAGGGGAAACAACCAATACCCCTACAGTGCACTGTGTTGCCAAATGATTTTTCCCAACCATAGACTAATGCCCTTTAGGGCAACTGTAGGCACAGTTAAGATAGGTTAGGCTAATTTATGACATTTCATAGATTAGGTGTATTGGATGCATTTTTAACTTATTGTATTTTCAATTTACAATGGGTTTATCATGACATAACCCCATTGTATACCAGGAAGCATCTGTATTCTTCAGCTCCAGTATTTCCACTTGGCTCTTTTTTATTATTTTGATTTCTATTAAATTTTTCATTTTGTTCATGCACTGTTTCCTTGATTTTTTTAGTTTTATATCTTTGTTCTCTTGCATCTCATAGAATTTCTTTGAGATTATTTTGAATTCTTTTTCAGGCAATTCATAGATCTCTATTTCTGGGGTCAGTTGCTAAAGCTTTACTATTTTCCTTTAGTGGTTCATATTTGCCCGTTTCTTCATTATTTGTGCAGCCTTGCATTGGTGTCTGTGCATTTAAAGGAGCAAATACCTATTCCTGTCTTTATACATGGTTTCAGCAGCTGAAGATCTTCTCCTGTTGGGTCGCTGGGCTGATAGGATTGCCAGAATCATGGTAAATAGGGGTTGGAGCTGGGTCACGTGACTGCTGCTGGGTTCACAGTTACCAGGGGCTCAAGCAAGCATGGATCCTATGCAGTCGCTGGGTAGACTGAATTGCCTTCAGGACCTTGGTCAGTAGGGCTGGTGCAAAGATGTAGGTCTGCTTCAGGGTTTGCAAATGGCAGGCCTGTTACAAGGTATGCAGATGGGTGTGGCTTCCTCCAGGTATGCCTGGGAGAACTTCCATTGAGTGACTGGGTGAGTCCTTTGGGAGGTGGTGCTAGTCCCATACCATGGCTGACAGGGGCTGGAACTCAGTAACAGGGATGGTTCAGCATCCACGGCTAAGACCAATGTCTCCGGGCCCGCCTCTGGGGACATGGACTTGTGTGACTCCCTCCAAGTCTAGGGTAGGCAGAACTGCTCTCAGGCTGCAGCTGAGAGGTGCTGGGGTTGAGTTGCAAGGCCATGTCAGGATCTTCAGTGAGATCCAGGTCAAATGGCCCTGCCTACAAGGCATAGATAGGTATGTCTCCCACCAGGTCCCTGAGTGGGCAGAACTGCTTTCAGACCCAGCTAAGAGGGGTTAGAGCCAAATTACAGGACAATTTCAGGGTCTATGGCTGAGACTAAGGTTGATAGGCCTGTCACCTAAGTCATGAAAATGGTCATGACACCTCCCAGATATCTTGGCAGATGGCTCTGGAGGCAGGACCAAGGCTAAATGGAGCTGTATCTGAGTCTGCAGTGGGATGGGTATATTTTTGGGTATGGGTTCTAGATCCAGATCTGGACTCAGGTCTGTCCTCTCAAAATGGCTCTCCTAGATGTTGGGCTCCACCCAGATTTCACAACCTCCTACCTAAATCCCAAAGCTCACCCAAAGGGACTTTTATCCATAGATAGCTGTTTAATTGTTGATGCTGAGGGAATATGATCAGAAGACCACCTACTCTACCCTATTGTTGACCATCACTCCCTCTGATGTTGTTGTGGTAACAATCAGCACTGCAGGCACAGAGCCACCCACTGCCCACCACTTACCATCTAATGGGCCACCTAAAGAATCGCAGTCAGCAAACAAACTGTGTCACTAGCTCTCTGGGGCCTCGTTTGTGATTCTTTAGAAACCCAGACTACCTTGACACCACCAGTGCCGTGTATTCTTCACTGACAGACTTGGAATTATCACTAACCACTCAGATATTTTTTAGCTCTCACTCATCCCCCAACACACACACACACACACACACAGAGAGAGAGAGAGAGAGAGAGAGAGAGAGAGAGAGAATGAATCAGAGACAGAGAAAGTTAATAAGGCTCTGCGACCTACTAGGCATTAACCAATAGCTTATCTCTCATTTCCATGGTTTCATTTTATTCCCTTTAAGGATCTTTTCCCCATAAGCTTCCTAAGTTCATGCCCTGCTTCTTCATATTTCTCCCTTGTTGACTTCAAAACAAAAGCCACCAACTTCCTGCTGGGAAAGGGAGGTGGAGAGGAGCAGGAATAGGATTAAGGGAAGGCTGTTCTTCACCACTCCCGAGAGCATGAAAGCACCCTGACCTTGCCCATTCACTTTCTAGGCAGGACTCAGTGGCTTTATCTGTACACAATGGCAGAGGTTAATTAATTAACTGCCTCTGGCCTGGTTGCCCTAGCAACTGGCTTTGATTCATAACTAAATTCTAGCAAGGGATATTTCTCAGAGATTTTGTTGACTTACACTAGAAGAGAAATTGGATAAGAATTTAAAACAGAAAATTAACAGGTTGTAAGAGAAGCTTTTTCCATTCATTAAAATCTTTGAATTTCTATCTTGTAAGTGTGGTTATGTCCTTATTACTCAAGGTCACAGTAAAAAAGTTTCTGGTTACATGATGTTTTATCAAACTAAAGAAACAAACATCCACAGGCATTTAAACCACTCTAAAACAGTTCCCATTCCTACCCTCAACCCAACAGAGCTCTGGAAAACCAATATGAACTAAACCAAGGGATCTGGTGTGGGAATAACAATGCATTCATAATTCCCACTGGCCAAGCTCAGCCCTGGCCATCAGCGCATTGATACACATTGCAACCAACCAGCCCTAATTCTCTCCTTTATGGAAATCACTCTGTGCCACTGTGGAAACTGTACCTTTTCCAGCCCATTAATTTCTCTGTATTTAAGAGTAACAGCATTTCCATCTCTTAGATTAGATTTTGTTCATTAAATCCTCATCTCACTTCCCAACCTGCCAAATTTTCATCAGTAGAGATCTGGGATTCAGACACCACAACCCATTAAGCACAACATCTTGGAATTTACAATTTTGTTTTACAAAACCCTCCACAGACAGTCTATCTTACATATATTAGCCTTGTAAAAGATTAAATACAAATGGATGCTTTCTAAAGCATTTTAAATGTATTACTGTTTGCTTAACACTTCAGATACAATTTCCATTTTGAAAAATACTCTTAATCATACATAATATGCAAAGACTGGAAATCTCAAATTTTTGTTTGTTTGCTTTTAATGATAAGTATTTAATGTAACTATTTGTCAACTTGCTCTTTTAAAAGCTTTTCTTTAAAAGAAAAAACTAGTGAGGGATTGGGGAGGAAACATGATGGTTTGGGAGCATGATGTTAGAAGACTTAAAGTAGAAAATTTTGATGATCAAATTGTATTATGCCAGAAAAAAGGAGTTAAGTGGGAAAGCCCTAACTCTTGGAGGGAAACAATACAGGCCCCTTCTCAATTTTGTTTGCTTCGGTGTGACCTCCGTGATCAAAGGAAGGCAGAGCATAGAGACAACGTTAAACAGTTCCAGGGGACAGCCTGACAACATTAAGTCTTATTGGTCAGCCCTCAGACTTCTTTCTTCTAAGCAAAGGGACATCACCTACTGAAGTACTGGGCCAGTGGGACCATGCAGGACTGATCGCGTCTGCCGATGCCAGAAGTAGGAAAGCCCCATCAATGTGAGAGGAGCAGCAAAGGCCTAAGAATAAAAAGTTCTGCCCCAAGAGCTGAAAAGACAATCCAGAGGTAGGGTGCTGGAGGAAAGTCACATGCCTACATACCTTGATCCAAATAAGGAAGATTTTAATTATGGGAAGAAGCAGCTTTAGCGGTTTTACAAATAATCTTTCAGTCTCAGGAAACTAAAACAGGGCTGTCCTCTGAGGAAAGCCATATCCTGGTTTAAATATTTGGGACTTACATTCTAATGCAAAAGCTAATCATGTCAAAGATGAAAAAATTCATATACAATTTCTCACATTTCCTGATCAGGCTGTTCTAGAATGTGATTAACACTGTGATCACAATAAAAATGTTTTATTTAGTGGATAATTGTATGTACCGGTATCTACCATTTCCAAATGTCTCCTTTTATTACCCTTATTCAAGAAAGTCCTAATATTTAAGTGATTTACTGATCACTTAAAATGCCAGCCTCGCCATTAGGAGGTACATTCACTATACGTTGCTTAATTTTATAGTACATTATTTCTTTATAAACAGACACATTACTGTTGAACATTAATTAAACCTTTTCCCCATTATGCACTACATTTTGAAGACAACAGTGTAACCAAGTGTTGCCTTGACAGATATGCCTGTGACTCCATTTCTTGGCTCACAAAGGAAGCAGATTCCCCAAGAAGTAGTGCTACTGGGACTCCAGGATTAGGCAACAGACAGCTACGATTTGTGAAAGACGTACTTAATGAATAATGCATGGCGGATGCGCTTCAGCAACCCAATTTGCTGAACTATTTAGCATCAATAACCTAGCTATAATGGAAACAGAAGGCCTTTTAGAGGTAGATTATGAGAAGAGTTTTAATAAAATGATATCACTCCAATCATGTGCATAACATTTGCATTTAGTAGAAGCTGATGTTTAGATTGGTATAAAAAGAAAACTTTTGCAGCCACCTTTTTGTAAAGCCCTCACTCAGAAATACATTGACATATGGGTGCTGTGTGAGGAGGATCAGCCATTAGGGAAGGATTTGAAGAAACACTGAGCAAGTTCTTCTCCCTGCAAATCACACAGACTAAAAAGGCCAAACTCTGATTTCAGAAAATCCTTCTGGTTGAAAAATAATTCTAATGAGCAGAAAACTACAAGTAAATTTCCTATTTGCTTTGAGACTGAATGGCAAGTATTACATAAAAATTCCTATGGCATAACATATTTTCTAACATTAATGGAAAAGGGCAAGAGTGGTGTCATAAAACTAATCTTCAGTAAATCATTTGCTAAATGCATTTGAATTACCTATTTCATATTTCCCTGCTGACCCCCTGCTCTCCAAAATCAATATGCAAGAAAAAAGTTGCCCTAAGATGCCCTAGAAACCATTAAAATGCTATGTGTGAGCTATCCAATTAGCAATATTTAAATGAAAATTTATAATTTAGTACCTTCCCATTGATAAGAATGAGAAAGTTACACCCATGTCAACTTTTCCAGTGCCAATACCACATGTAAAAAATAAAACTAAATTTGACAAGAACAGGATTTTACTGTTGCATCAGTAGGATTTATTGAGTGACCAGAGGTGAGTTCAACATTCAATATTAGTAGTTACATAATGACAGGAGAAATTTCCTAGGGCAAAGGACTGGTCTGGACCTTATACTCATAAAGAATGGCCAAAGCCAATCTTCCAAGAGGAACACAATAAAATTCCCCCCAAACCCATCCTTGTATCTCTTGAAGCCTTGAAATCTATATCTTTGAAGCCTATGAGTTCACTGAGCCAGAGACTGGGCTTAGGGATCCCAACTTCTTATCATAGTAACTTAACTGCTTGGTCAGATGTGAGCAATTAAGGCCTTAGAGAAAGTCATTATAAATGCAAGACATAGGCTTCTGCTGAGAAGGGAACTGATAAATATTGAGTAGCTACTACATGCTAGGCCTTGTGCTAGGTGATCCATGCACTGTCAACAATGATTTGAAAAGGTGAATATTGAAATTGACAAAATAAAATGAAGGTAAAATAAATTGAAGAACCAAAGTATGTATTTTTGCAATGCAACTTTGGAGAAAAGAAAGATAAATTGAAACAAAATAATATAGGGAGGGGCCCTACTGGAACTACACTGTCTATCTTGGAGAAGGTGCTGAGTGAGCAGGTGGACAGATTCCAGTACATCATGGCATGCCCCTTGTTAGACACTTTTATAGCATCTTATACCTTTCCTTCCTGGCACTTATCCAGGTTTATAACCATACACATTTTTATATGATTATTTGATTCTCTTTTTCACTCAGCTATAAGCTCCATGATGGCAGGAACTGCATCTGTGTTCATCTCCCCTGGTTTCCTAACACCAAACACAATTCCTGACACCTAAGAGGTGCTTAGTAATTATTTATTGGTGACAGAAGAAAAGGATAAAGGGAAAAAGGCAAGAGGCCAGGAGCATGATGAAACTATGAATGTGCATCCTAAGTCTCAGATGGCCTGGGAACCGGGGTGGGGTTAGCCAGCCCAGCAATCCCTGACCATTTCCTGCCCTTTCCTGAGGCAGAGAAGGATAAACCGGTTATAAGGAGGGCTGACAACACGTCTACTCCACTTGCCCTGAAAATCCATTTGCATGGCCACCCTTGAGGCTGCTCTGGATAAGCCAGAATCTCCCTAATAGGATTTCTTCTAGCGTTTGTCCTAGTTTTATCTGAGATAAAATCAGAGAGCAGGCAGGATCTGAGAAAACATTAATAATTTGCATTGATGTAAAACTCTGACCACGCTTATGTAAGTTTTATCTGCCCAAGCAAGGGAACTACAAACTACTTGGTCAAGTTAGTGGTGTGGTGCTTTCCCCCAGTCAGCAGTTCTGTGTTAACATAGATGTTTGTGCATCACCAAGTTCACTGCACAATGGTTTCACTACTGCCATAGAGTTTCTTTCTGCCACGTTGCCTTTCCTCTTCTCTTATTTCCTATGGAGTCTGCTGTGAGCTAACTTCCTCTAGCCCCACTTGTAACTCTTCCTGGGCTGTCCCCTAGCTTATACCACTCCTGCTGTGATGTTAGCACCTGCTGCTGGGAGAGGGGGTGATTTTAAATATGCTGACTGGCATACAAGGCTCAACAAGCCACCAAGGCTGCCATATCTGCACCATGTCAATCCTGCTTATGCGCTCAAAGGATTCCTAGAGCAGGCTAGTTACAGTCCAAAAGCTGAAATCCTGTGTTCACAACAGACTGAAAGGAATGTCCTAGTCACACTCTGGCATCAGTTGCCCCTGAGCTCTCTCTCTCGTCCAGTTTAGAGGGCCAATTGCAAAGCTGCTGCCAGTGGTTTCCCTGCCAGGGTGGCTAAGTAGCATGACAGTTTAGATACCCCAAAAAGCCCACACCACTGGCACAAAGACAATCTTTCTGGGAAACAAAGAGCAAGAGACTGCAAAAATGCTGGCAGCTGACACCCATGGTCCTTCACATATCTACTGATTGCAGAGCAGATGGGGCTTAAAAAGGAAGAATGCATGCTGGAAAGTCTATCTGCTCCATCTTTTAAAGTAAAAATAAAACCTGTTCGTGTCAAGCAGTCACTGAGTACTGACCCCACAGAATTCCAGCATCTAGCTCCCTCACTCACCAATACAATTTGCAAGTAGATTACTAGGAATTAAGAGACCAATTTCAAACTGAACTCCCATTCCAGAAGCATTGGTTTGGGTAGACAGAAAAGAGAACTGCAGATATAACCACGAAAAAGGGTAATGTTTCTCCTTTATCAAAGCCTTGGGCATTTTCATCAAAAAGACCACCGCGTGGGAGGACTCTCAGGTATGATTCAGGTGGAGACCCTCCTCAGCACTGGAGGCAGAGCTGCCTGGAGAACATATGGACTGTAAATATGCCCTGGTACATCTGATGTGTGGCCTTGTGTTTGCTCCATGTACTTCCAAGAGGTAGGACTAGTGCCAAAGGGCAGAAACTACAAAATAACAGATTTGGGTTTAATATAAGCAGGAACTAAAGAGCATCCTAGACACAGTGTTGTCACCTGCTAGTGGCAATGAGTTCTCTGCCAGTGGATGCCCAGTCCCTACTCGCAGATAAGTGAGGAATCACGACTCTTGCAATGGACTAAATGTTTGTGTCCCCAAAAAATTCCCAGCCTCCAGAACTGTGAGAAATAAATGGCTGCTGTTTAAGCCACCTCGTCTATGGTATTTTGTTATAGCAGCCTGAACCAAGACAGCTCTTGAAGTCTAAAGAGGCTAGATAGGGTGCAAACATACCCCTTCTGGTATTTCCCCCAAAGGAAATACATCCAGAGGCAAAACCTTAACAGGTGACCAGTAGACAGAGACAGCTATGGTGCCTAGAGTTTTTAGGGCCAAATTTGAGTGCATAGCCAGGAGATTTCAAATCTAGACTGGAACAACTTTCTGCTAGGATATTACAGAAGGTGCTCAAGCTTTGGATGAGTGGTTGGACTACATCAGGACTTAGGGGTTGGGACTGCTAAACTCTCAAATTACACATCGTATTTTGTGAGTATGTGTCGATGTACATTTTCTGGAGAGAGTTGACAGCTTTTTATCAGATTCTAAAAATGTACATAGCACTGTTTTAGAAAAACTCCAGAGCATCTTCAAATTCAATCTGCACGTTTAATATCAAATATTTGGAGATGATTCACTTTTTTACCTGACATTATATGATGACAGTTTAAAGATGATAACCAGTATTAATCCTTGCTTTTTCTGGGCCTGAGAGTAAAAGAATAAATTTTCCTTCTACTGAATAATTACACTTGAGGTGATACTGTGTTTTGTAGTCATCTTATGGAGCCCTGGGAATGCAAACATACCACAGTGTCTAAATAATATGCCCAGTCTAAGGAGGGAGATGCATACAGTATCTATAGTGTCTATTTGTCCTTCACCTCTCCAACCTCCCTTCCCTCTTCTGGCAACTGCCTTAATGTTTGCTTAAGGATGTACCCCCTCCCATTCTCAAATAATACGATCTGGGTAGGGCCAATCGTCAGTTCTGGGGGTGAACCTCTTTCAGTCAGAGTATTACCTTTCCTGGCCACAATGATCAGTGTAAGGCAGGCTGGTAACCTAATTCAGTCTGGGCCTGGTGGCTGTCAGGGCATTTCTGGGAATATTGGGACAAAGACTCTAACTTTTTTTGTCCTGGATTTAAATCTCTGAGTTGCTGACAGGCACCTATTAACTATATGAAGTCCCAAAATGGAGCCAACATTGAAGAAGCAGATCCAATAAATGAGTATCAAGAACCCAGTTCCTGGTTGTGTAGTTTTAGCCATGAATTCAGGCACAGTTGAGGCTGTTTCACATATGACTCATATGTACCAATAAACTCTCTCTTTTAAACAACATAAGCCAGTTTAGGTTGGGTTTTCAGTCACTTGCAACCAAAAGAATCCTGACTAAAGTAGTAGTTGAAAATGCAGCACTGTAGTTTGACAGTTACCTTTTAGAGTCCCCATAAAATAAACCTCTGTCAATTAATACGACTTCCCCTATGCACACCTAAATGTGCACCTTTCTCCATAGAAAGGGTCCTTTTATCTGCTTTCCCCTCCCCTATATCTTTGTTTCCTCTTCGCTCTTTTAAAGTACTCCAAGATAACACAAATTCCCTTGAGGACTCATATTTCCATTTAAAACATGCTCTGAAATGCAATCAGCCCTTGAAATCATTTCACAGAAACCTTAACAAGGCAAAGCAGCAAAAGGAATGTAAAATGTAATATGGCCATGGTTTTTGAACAGGGGGTATTAAGGCCTAATGAGGAAACAGAACTCCTTCCAGTTTCATTTATCCTAAGAAACTAAAATCAGTGTAAAAGGTAATGTCAGTCTTTTCACAGAAATAAATTAATTTTTTCATGGAGCAAAAAAAAAAAAAATGGGCTTTAGAGCCTGAGACTTAATCTTCTGTTTGTAATTTGTGAAAATATAATTCAAATGGCAATTAGCAAGTGACTAGAAACCAAACCTTGATCCCAGAAGACTTGAAGGCAATTGATAACAGAGACAGTAATAAAACAGGCAAATTAACACTTTGCCTGATATGTTCAATGAGCTTGTGAGTACTTGGCAAACAACTATTTAGCACAGTCCTTTCTATAATTATTTACACCACATACAACATTATGGTGGTAAGCCAGATACACACAGTTACAACTAATTTGAAATTAGACAATTAATCAATCAATAAAAGTACTTGCCTAATAGGAAAAGTTTTATTGTGAAGTTTTTATTTCAATTGAAAAAGCAGCAAAAGAAGCTCAGAATTGATTACACAGAATTCTGCATATTATAAAATTTAAAATAAGAGTGATTACTCAATAAAGTAGCTGTAAACACCAAAAAATTTTTAGACAACCTTTCCAATATGTCATTAGCTCAAACAGTTCACAAGAAAGCAAATCTAAGTACACCTCTACATATCTAACAATTTGCCTCAGTTGGAATATTTTCCCAGACTGACTTATTTACTGTCTTTCTAGAAGTAAATGAAAACATATCACTGGAATGGGTTCTCTGATTTTCTCAGGTTTATCTAGAGGCACTTATTCAGATGAAATAAGAGTTCATTCATCCCAGTAAATTAAACCCAAACTTACACGGTTTTCTAAATTTCTTTAGTTCTACAAGTTTTCTTTTATGCTACATTTAATTACAGAACTTTTCAATCATAAAATTATCCCACCATCACTTTAAAAAGACCAGTTCAGAGGAACATTGGTCAAACCCAATGGCTCAAAGCTTTAAAAAATTGACAATTTGTGATATTAGATTTTGCAATATCTTCTCTTTCCCCACTTCCTGTGAATTCTGATGCATTCAAGTTGATTTCAAACTAATTTAGTCTTAAGACATCTTTATGACCGCTGTTGGGTTACTTGAACAGCCATACCTTCTGACAAGGAGAGCAACACGTACACAGAGACTCTACTTCCATAGAAATGCATTGAGCTATATTGTTCTTGGAGCCAAGTTCTACCTGATTGAAGGCTCAGGGCCCTTCAAGTCAGCTGAGTCTGACATATGTAACAAACCTGCACATTGTGCACATGTACCCTAGAACTTAAAGTATAATAAAAAAAATACAATGGCTGGAAGCAATCATTTCAAGTCTTTAAAAGATACCCAATTGTGGTCAGACTAAGTACAAAGGCTTATGAAATATTAGACAAAAACATAAGCCATTCTTCATATAGCTTACAAATTTATAGCCTATAAAAGAATATAAACTAACCACTTGAAATTTGATATGGCAATGGAAATGGGATATTGGGGAAAGGCAATGCAAAAGCATTCCCAAAACACTGTAAGCACTTAAAGTAAAACATCCGCTAATATACAAAAATAATATTTTATAAACAAGTTTTCATACCTAAAATAAAAGGAAAATACCAAAGGAAAGTAAATTTGGAGGCTAAAACACAGTTCCAATAAAATTATTTCATTTTTAACTACATACATTCCTTAAGTAGTTTTTTCCATGTAATAATACTCAAAACCATCTTTTCTAGAAAATAGTAACAGCTAATTAAAGCTACCAAGTCACACATGTGGAGCATAAATTATTAATGAGCTTAAGAGTTGATAGTAAGATAACATAAAAGGCAGCTTAAAGCTGTAAAATACTATAGAAATAGGAGAATCAAGGGAGGGAAAACTAGCCCTCTTGAAGAAGAGAAATAGTCTCTATAATTGTGTCTCAAATATTCATAAAGCAAGAAAACTAGAGACTCCTGGTAAACCCAACAACAAGCCATAAAAGTTCCATTAATGGACGTTATTGATGCAGTTAACTACTAGATAGAGTAATTGCTGTATCATCAACACAAGAGATACAGGTTTTACTTTAGATTGGTATTAAACATTTAAAATGTATGTTAAAAGGACTAATATTTTTAAGCATCTTAAAATGGTAACTAGCAGGTGAACCAAAATATCAAGGCCAGCTCTCAGTCACAAGTACTTAACCCCAAAATTCCCATCTGGAACCTCCTTTAGAACACAAGTGCACCCCACAAAAAAAATCTACCGTTACTAGCACAGAAAGAGATATGCAAGAGCCAAGCATGCAGTAAAACAGGACAATTGGGAACCAACGGGCAAAAAACAGCTGTCTTTCATCACTGCCCACCTTCCAGAAAGTTCTCATTTGTATGGATTTGTCAGCAGTTCCCATTCATCAACTCAGCAGTGCAGAAGAAGCCACATTCATCACCCAGGTTCTGACATGCACCGTTTCCAAGTTTTCAACCATAGTGTGCTTCTGTGGCTCTCTTAGTTGAAAAACTTTGAGAAAATTCAAATTGTTAACTATATTTAGAAACTTCTAACAGGTCATTCATAAAGATAATAGCAGGGAAAAAAGCAAAGTCTAATGCTATTGTATGCCCATGCTTCAATTCAGTCAGCCAGTCTTCTTGGAGAATCTTTTTCTCCAGATGTTGAGTTCAGTAAGTTGCTACCCACTATAGCCCTATTTTTACCCCACCCGTTCTGTGAGTGTTAAGATAAGGGATACAACTTTCTCCTTTGTGTGTGTGTTTGTGTTTAACTTCTCTAATTAATGAAGGTCTTCAGGTTCTACAATCTAAGAAAACTCAGGTATCCTTGAAAACCAAAGCAATTATTTTCTGCCCATATAGAAAAATACTATTTAACTCAATTGTAAAACAGTAAAAACATTTAATTAGTGCTTCCTACATGTCAGACACTGTATTAACAGGAGATACAATAAATGACAACACAGAAAACTCTAATCACAGATAATTCCAAAAGTTTTCTTTGTCTGAAGTAGCAACCTAAACACAAATGAATTTTCTTTTCCAGATCTATGAATGTTGGTGGGAGTTCTTATCTTCCCTTGACTCATCCAATTCCAGTACAGAGTTTCATAGTCTGTGGCATAACTAAAAAACAAAAGAAGGAAAGCCAAGCCACAAGATTCCACAAATCACTACCCATCATCTCTCCCTGGAAACATCTTATCTTGAACTTTATCCACTGGAGATAATATTGTATTGGAGAAGGACCAGCCAGCCTGAGGCAAAACTCCCAAAATCATGGGGTTTATTTTCAGAGCTCTATACACTTCTCCTTTCAGATTCTCTTTTTTGCCACAGTAGTGGTTGGCTTTATACCAGCATATAGCACAATATCTGGCCCAGAAGAAGTACTCGATAAATATTGATGGCATCAACTGATTGATTAATTAATTGGTTGATTGTATTCCTGGATTCCTTGGCCACCATCAGCCAAGTTCTATAACATCGTTGTAATGAGGTCCCTGTCCTTGAGAGTCTTACCACAGCTAGTCATCTAAGAAAGTAATCTCAGATGCAATTAAAATGCTAACACCAAGGAGTAGGTACTGAAACTTGAATATCCCAGTATAGGTAAATCATATCAACAACTATTTATCTGAGAGCTTCTATAAGTACAATGAATCCCCAGGATTAAAATTTCAGACATTATCAAAAGCTGAGGCCAGGAAAATGTCTCAGATCATATAACATCTGCCCCTAATCAATGTGGCCATGCTCAGAGCCAAGGCCTATAACCTCTGCTGGAGAAAGGGAGAGGAGGGAATGGAATGCATCCCAGTGAGCCAATCTTTAGCTTTATTTATTTTCTATGTTCCTCATTACTACAAAATGAATCTGAGATAGATTGTGCCAAAATCATTTAGAAATATATCATGAGACCAACCCAAGAACAGTGAAAATACGGTAGTTCTCTTATTATTAGCACATATGCTATTTACATAGAATTTACATAGAGGAACACTACTACACTGGTTAGCAGCATAGACTCTGGAAGTCTTACTAGTTGTGGCCTTGGACAAGTTGTTTAGCCAGTGTGACTCAGTTTTCTCACCTTGTAGAAAATAAAACACTATCCTCATAGAGTTGTGATGAGAAAGAACTATGCCTGGCACAAAAAGAACACTTTATAAGCAACAACTTCTATAATTTGTAGAAGTTGGTTGATATAAGTTCAAGTATTCATCAACAAATAGGAATTTTACAAGGAAATGGCCTTCTCAACACCCCTAAAATATACTGCAAAGTAAATCAATCTCTCTACCCAAGGATGATACTTAAAATGCTGTCCTACCAATTGGTAAACAGCCTCTGCCTCACATATTTATCTAGCACCTCCCTTCAATCCTCTCTCTAAGAGCTCTCCAGGTATCCCCACAGTCCAGCATCAAAGGACTGATTGCTGACACTGGCCCAGCCAGAAGCCTCCAAGAGGTTACTCCACGGCTACAGCCAGTGTGCCAGACCAGCATCTACCATTTGTTATGGGTAGAATTGGATCTCCCAAAAACAATAAGTCAAAGGCCTAACCCCCAGTACCTCAGAATATAAACTTATTTGGAAACAGGGTTTCTACAGAGAAAATTTTGTTAAAATGAGGTCATTCATGTGAGCCCTAACCTAACATGACTAGTATCCTTATAAAAAAACGAGAATTCGGACGCAGAGACAGGTAAGCACACAGGTAGAACACCATGAGAAGATGAAGACAGATATCAGGATGATACATCTACAAGCCAAGAAATGCCAAAGATTGCCAGCAAACCACAAGAAACTAGGCAAGAGGCCTGGAACAGAGTATCTCTCACAGCCTCAGCAGGAACCTACCCTACTGACACCTTGATCTTTGGCATCAAGCATCCAGCACTGGGAGACAATAAATTTCAGTTCTTTAAAACATCTGTTCAATGGTACTTTGTTATCAACAAACCAATACAATACTTTTTTTTTTTTTTTTTGAGACAGAGTTTTGCTCTTGTCACTCAGACTGGAGTGAAATGGCACAATCTCATCTCACTGCAACCTCCGCCTCCCAGGTTCATGTGATTCTTCTGCCTCAGCCTCCCAAGTAGCTGGGATTACAAGCATGCACCACTACACCCAGCTAATTTTTGTATTTTTAGTAGAGACAGGGTTTCACCTCATTGGCCAGGCTGGTCTTAAACTCCTGACCTCAAGTGATCCACCTGCCTCAGCCTCCCAAAATGCTGGGATTATAGGCATGAGCCACCATGCCCGGCCCCAGTACAACACTTCTGAACTGCACTTCTCCATGAGGTGGTATCTACCTCCCTGGCTTTCCATAAAACATAAGCATAATTTACTCAAATCTTGGAAAGATAAAAGCAAGATTGTTCTTTAGCCCAGTGAGTACATTCTCACAACCCAATCAGAGAGTCCACAGCCTTAAGGAACTAGGGGGTTTTGATAACCAATGGACTCTCAAATCCTGGAACAGGTTAAATTTTCATGTTTCTGAATAGAAGCCAGGTTTCACTATCAAAGATTACTTGCAGCCTTACCTGCTCTTTAACCCTGGACAACAGCCTATATGATACCTGAAAGACATGAGCAAGTCTCCTGGGAAACCCAGAAAACTGAATAAGGTTAAAGTACACATTCCTGTGAAATTGTTTTACCAAGCATGCTTGCAAGAAAATGAAAAGAATGGCTGCTTCTGAAACTCCCAAGCATATATCTGACTTGGAGTTATATTGTACCTGCTAGCCACTCCCAGGCACAAACACCTGTTTGTACAAGATTTGAGTAACATTCTCATTCTTCATCTTAAAACCTCACTATGTAAATTAAGAATACTTGCAGTAGAGACTCAGGCTATCATGAATTGATCTGATATACCTGTACTTAGGTTTTCTCCCTTTTTATAGGCAAACAAAAGAGAAAAAGAGAGCCATAGTCAATCAGGAGAGGGACTGAAACTAGACTCTAACTAGATTTTCTGTCAAACCATTCAAACCATTCAATCATTATTAAATACCAGTTATGTGCTAAGGATACAGAATCTGAGAGTGGTAAGGAGGGGTGAGGAGTGGGGATAAGAATTAAGGTAGAGAGAGTTAGTATGGCAAGAATACTTGTAGTGGCAGTAGAAGAGAGTAAAAGACCCACAAAGGAGATGCCCCTTGAGCTGGACCTTTGAAAATAAGTCACTGTTCATTAAGTCAACATAGAAGCCAGGAAGGCAGAAAAAGGAAAGTCATTCCCATCAGAACAGTAGAGAAAAAAATCACAAAGCATAGAGTGGGGTGTCCAGGGTTGGAAATATCTGGAGGAGGGCAGGCTGCATCTTGGATGTTAGATGTTTGGGGCTTTATTTGACAGGCGGTGGAGAGCTACTGAAGGGTTTGTACGGGATTTGATCAGTTGTGTGTTTCAGAAAACTTACCTAGTTGACAATGTTCAAAATAAACTAGCACTGGGGATAGGCTGGATGCTGAGAGACTTATTAAAAGGTTATTTCAAGATGTAAGGTAAATGCACCTGACAGCCATAACTTAAGAATACTCAGAATAATCCTATATGGCAGATGCCCCTGAATGTGTGTTCCAAGCTAGGGAATCCAGAAGTGGCCTACCTGGAGATCCGTTCCCTGTCTATGAGGAACATCTGAGCCCCTGTCCTGTCTCATGGAGCACAGGCTGTGCAGGGGATTGAGGCCCTAAGTCTTGAGTTAAATGAAGGTTGCCAGGTGGAGGTCATTAAGGAGAGGGTGTTAAGTGAAAATGCTGTCTAAACTGCATGCTGTTTGCAAGTGGTTGTAGTTTTCCTGCCCAGCCCACTGCACCTCGACTCTCTTTCTTGTATGTAAGCCCCTAATAAAACCCCATGTCTCATTTGATGGCTCTGGGTCTCTGTTCTTCGGCCTTTTGAACCAGGTGCCTTCCCTACTGAGGTTCATAAAGGTTCAGCACAACACATGAGCTAGGGAGAAATCAGAGGCAGAAAATGATGAGTCATTTCAGAGGTCAGTTGACCAATTTTGGTGGCCAGTTGAACAAAGAGAAGGAAAGCAAGGCCAAAGATGACTCTGAAGCTCTGAGGTTTCTAAAAGACAGGAAAGGATGCTATTAACCGGAAACATAAACCCAGAGAGAGTTTGGAAGCCTTGTGAACTTCCAGATTGTCTCTCATCACTTCTTACCGACACTAACAGGATCATAAAGTTGTGTGGAATGAACATAAAACTTTGTGATTAAAAAAACACACAAAACATAAAACTTTGTGTATTCATTAATTTAAAGTAAAGAAAATAAACTTTTTCTTCAGATGTCCAGTACTGACAACACACACATTTCAACTACTTCCCTGGAAAGCATCTATATTTAACCTAATTGTAGGTTAATTATTGTGACTGTGACTAATTGTGACTTTGAAAGACAATTATCAAATGAGAGAAACCCCAAATATTTCTTCTTGTAAATTAGTAAAGGTCTATATTAGCAAAGGTAACAACAGACCAAAAATGCTATTGATTTTAATAATTCAAGATTTATATTTTAACACAAAGAGGTGCAATATAACTCTAAGCTAGATTTATGCCTGGATGTGGGTGGGTATTCATTCGATCAATGGGAGGACACAAGAGGAGATTCAGAAATAAAGGTTATTCCTATCCTCAAAAGTTATCTGCTCTTATTTACCATGGGTTTGAACAAAATACAGGATATACATTGGTTTATGTTCAGCACTACTTGTAAAAAGCATAGCAAGGGCTCTGTAAGACCAGTCATTAATAATATAGACTTGATCCTTAAATCTTTCCATTCTACACACTATCTTTAGGCCATCTCTTCTACACAATTGTTGTCTTATGAGTCCAAATACCACCCTCTCTCCTGGGTTCCAGATCTTCTTCAGCTGGGTACGATGCCTCTCTGCTCAAACTCAACACAACCAAAACTGAAGTCAAATATTTTGTTACCCCAAATCTGCTGGTACCTTCTTTTGTATTTTCTATCTTGGTTAACAGAATAACTGTCTACTTAGGCTCCCTAAGACTGAAAGTTGAGAGTCATCCGGATAACTCATCCTAAAGACCTGGATCAGCCTCCATATTCATTCTTTTAGCTAAGTCAGCCATCTCTCCTTCCATCCCCATTGTCACTGCCTTGTTTTAGAATCCCATTGTTCTTGCGTGAACAACTGCAATATCCTTTTAGTTTTCCCCCTACCTCCAGTGTCTATTTTCCACAGAGTGATTCTTCTAAAGCATAAATTTCTAAACTACCACCATATTCATTGGCTAAATATGTGTCAAGAGCTTCTTCTTGCCTTCAGGATAAATTCAAACACCTTCTGTAGTAAGAAAAGTAATAGCCTTCCAAAGATGTGCGTGTCCTGGTCTCCAGTACTAGTAACACAGCCATAAGCTAAAGAATACAGCCAGGCTCTAGAAGCTGAAAAAATGAAAGGAACAGATTCTCCTCCGGAGCATCCAAAAGGAATACAATTCTGCCAACCCTTAATGTTAGCCCCCATAAGACCCATTTCAGACATGTGACCTCTTGAGCTGTAAAATAATAAATTTGTATTGTTTAAAGCTACCAAGTCTACGATAATTTGTTACAAAGGCAAAAGAAAGCTAAAACTCCTTTGTCTGGCATACAGAGCCGTTGTATGTGTCTGTATGGGCCCTACCTACCAGTGAAGCCATACCTCCCAAGTGCCAAACCATATATTAATTTTCTCACGTTTCTATGCCTGTTGATGCAGGACTTTTCTATCTTCTCTACTAATTTTTCAAGATTCTACTAAAGCATGATCTCTTTTGAGAAAACTCCCTGGTCTTTGAGATGGAGTCACATGTCCCATGCTCTGCATCCTTCAATTCTTCTATATCTAACTCTGCTTTGCACTTAGCACAGTCTACCAGGTAGCCTGCTTTGTCTGCATCCTCTAGTAGACCATGAGCTATCTGAGAGCAGACACTCTATGATAATTCATCTCTGCACCCCAGTAGCTAACACAATGCATAACCCATAAAGCCAAATTGAATTCAATTAATAGTAAGAAGAAAAATAGGACAGTAGACCAAAGGGAAGCAAGGTTAAAAAAAAAAAGTGGGTTTCAAGATGATGAGAAACCTTAATTTATTGCAGATAAATGGCAAAAGAGCCAAGGAAGGAAGAGGGAATAAATATGCAAATGAAAAAAGAAAGAGAAATTTATTTTAGTACTCTGAAAGTAGTCCAAATAAATGAGATCACTGGCAAAAATGGAGGAACTATCCTTGAAAAGGAGGAAAGTTTTTTCCTTTAAGTAAGAAAAAAAGCAAAGATTTAGTACACTGATATTAATGTAATTAAAAGTTAATATTCAGATAGGAAAAGGAAAGATATATATTTTCACAGGGTTAAGGACTTAATTTTATTGTAAGGCATTACATTTATGTAGTTTCCCTATATTATCTTTCTTCAAAATCTTGCAGCATAATTTTCATAATATGTCAAATAACTACTAGCTCTTAAGACATTTTTAGGGTAGCAGATTCTTTTCCAAGTCACAAAGACATTGCAGTATTCCTAGGTGCTTCCTTCCACAAAAGACAACTACAGTTTATTTCTAACCAGTTCAAGTTCTGCTAACACAGCCCCTAGCAAATCTCTCCCAGGCTGAAGTCAAAACAGTTTCTGTCCCTTGATCTCTAGGCCACAGCACCTCAACTACATTCTCTTAAATGTATTTTTCACAAACAAAACACACAGACGTTTACTCGAAAATTCCATCCCTACTGATGACAGTGCTGATGAGATGACATCAAAATGCTGCACAAATAAAGGAATATTGAGAAGTCTACCTAGCCACCTGCCACCAAGGAAAACAACACCAAGGCACATCTCTGACGCTGCACTCACCAAGCCATTTTTGGAGTCAAAAAAAAAAAAAAAAAAAACTTCTCACATTAACAGATTGTGAAGCCAAAACAATCTTACAGAAAAGTGTGCACCCCGTGAACAACACAGCTCTCCTGGCAAGAAACATACTATGAAAGCTCAAGCAGAAGAATTTCTGGCGCCAATATTCCAAAGACAGCTGTTCTTTGTTACAAACAACCCACCACCACAGCACTCCTCTAAGGGGAGCTGCTGCTGAGTCAGCAGCTTTGGGTTTTTTGGGTTGGTTTTTATCCCCATCGCTTTCTCCAATGGTATTTAGGAAAGGTTTGTTCTTAGCCAAAGGGGTCAGACTCTTAAAACCAATAAAAAAGCATGGTCCGGTCGCAGGCACGGGACTAAGATGCCCAGATTCTCAATCAGAGCTTCCATTTCCCATATAGCATGGGGCTAAGCATATGGTCTCATCCCTGTAAGGAGAAGCTCATTATCATCTCATCTTTTTGCCTAGTTTTCAGTGTCCTATATAGCTGGCTGCCACCATATTTGACATGTCCATTTGTAATACTCCATTTCAGGCAGGTTTTATACCATTTCTATGACTTTTTAAAAAAGATCATCTCGCCTAATTCAAAAACAAACAAAATAAAACCAAAAGGACCACATCTCATTATCACATTCATATATTCAATTAATATTCTTTAAGCTGCTTCTGTATGAAGGCACTGGGCCTTCCCACAAAGGAAGCCAAAGGCATGAGGAAGTAAACACCACCGCTCACTGGATGTCATTCAGTTAATCAATAACAATTTTTTCCTAAGTGGCTACTCTGTTTCCAGCATCACAGCGTTGCAGAGGATTTGTAAGACTGGGGCCCTACTCCCACAGACTTAACATAGCAGTTTGAAAGCCAAAACACATACAAATCAAATAACTAGACAAAGTCGTAAGAGACAAAGGAAAGAGCTTCTTCTAAGGCAGATAAGAGTCAACAAAAAGGGGTACTTCAATGTGGGCTAAATCAGACAAAATTTAGGACATTCAGAAAAGCTGTCATCTGAGCTGAGTGTACTTTCTAGTGGAGTTGGGTTTGGGATCGCATCACAGGAAAAGCAAACACTTGAGCTGGATGCTGAGTTGAGAATTTGCACAGCGTTTTGAAGACTGCCCAGAATATTTCCCAATTTGATCAAAGAAATGGTTGAAAATACTCCCTTCATGCGTACAAAGTACAGAAAATATCCTAGGTTGGGGATAGGGGGAGAATGCAAAGGGAATTATGTGAAAAACTACTCCTGGAGCAATATTACTTTCCCTTAAGGGAGGAAACACTAACGCTCTCAACTCTCGCCTCATTCTATTATTTAAAAAAAAAAAAAACACACAGAAGTGCTTTGGACTTACTCTCTCTCTTATGAAAAAAATGCTCTTTACATTGGTATTTACAAATTACATTATATGTGGAAATGACAATACTAATAAGACACGATGGCTTGTGTTGAATTGGACCAAAGAGAGACACCAGAGATCAATGAAGCCACAAGATTCCATGCCTCAGATTCTTCAAGTGTCATTTTTATGATTTCACAAAACATAGCATAGGAATATTACATAACATTCATAATTCACAGAATAAAAGTATTCCTGTCAAAGGCTAGTAGATGTCAAAAAGTACTATCACTGCTAAACTTTCAGTCATGTGTGTCGAATTTATATTTCCAACATTAAGAAATAGTTTGGAAATAAACAAATCAAGCATTAGCATCAACAACAAAGAATAAGAGAAAGCAGGACTTGTAATATTAAAATGGTGTCTTATTAGCTAAAAGAAGTTTCAGTCTTAAATCATAACACTTTACTAACCCAGTGAGAAAGTGGGAGAGAGAACATTGAAGATAAAGTTAGTGGTTCTAACATTTTATCAAAACAAGAACTACTCTTCTCCTTGGAGATGTTTTTTTCTTCCTTTCAGATCATTTTGGTGACCTTTTATTACTCTTCTAGCTTGATCTTTAGTAACCTGGAAATAGTGAATGAGCAGTTCTCCAGGCAAATATAAGAGCAAAAACAATCTGCATTCTAGCAGTGAGCTGCTGGAAAACCCAAATTATCTTATTCAAGGGTTAGATGCAAAATACTAAAAACAAACCTGCAGCAAAAAGAGATTGGCATTTTGTTGTTGTTGTTAAATAAAGAGGGAGTTTGGCAAGACTTGCTATGTTTTTAAAAGAAAAAAGAATTGCACTGTTTAGCTGAAAGTATTTTGTATATAGGAAATGCTCAAAAAAAATAGTAAAGAATTATTTTAACTTATTTTAACTGTGAAAATTTCAAATTCAAAAAACCTTAATCAGCTTAGCCTTGCCTATACAATGAAGACAGATCTTTTTATTTTTTTCCAGCTTTATTGAGGTATAACTGACAAATTAAAATTGTATTTATTTAGGATATACAACATGGTGTTTTGATATATGTATATATTGTGAGACGAGTAACACAATTAAGCTTATTAGCATAACTCTCACTTCACATAGTTACCATTTTTTTGTATGATAACAGGGAATTTTACCTGTCTTCATACTTTTCCTCACCACCACTCACCTCTTCTTTCAACCAAATCTGCCAGGCAATCATCTTCCACTCAGTAAACAGGAACTCCTTATTATACAATTACTTTCTATTGCTTTTCTGCTATAAACAAACACAAAATTTCAACCAAAAAAAGGTAACATTTGGCCTAGATTATTTTTCATGTTCTTCCACTTGGCAGAAATCTATGAAAAGCAGATGGAGAAATAGTGGTGACTCAAAACAAAAAACAACACACTTACAGTCTTTTTATAAAAATCGGAACAGTTCTGCATGCAAATATTTAATCTGTCTTGGTAGACACAATGAATATTCAATAGGCACAGTCAAGAAAAAGACAAATTTGATATAGAAGACTATCAAGTGATATCTGTTACCAAACAATCTATATTTTGAATACCTGAAACTTTCCCAGTCTCTAAGTAACACATTTTTGGAAAATAAAACTCACAGAGTGTTTTTAGATTACACGCACACTTATATTCCTCCTTGATGGATCTAAAAGGTGAAAATAGGGCTGCGATAGTTCACAGAATTTCTCAATCTGTCTAGAAAGAGCAATAAATATCTACTAAATTTTGATTATTTTTTCTAGTGAAGTACTATTACACTGAGGCCCTTCTACACAATAAAATCTTCTTAAAAATTGTTGAAAATAATTATAATTGCTTACAATGTTTACCAAAGGCTCATGTCAGCTCCCAAAATTTAGAATATAGCATTTAAAAAAATTTTTATCAAGAACCTAGCTCATCATCATTACCACTATTATTATTTAAATGAAGCAAAGATACTAAAAAATACAGGATACAAAAAACATTTCACATAAAATAAAATAATATTTGGGAAAGATCTGTATTACTTAAACATGCGAGGCATGGTAGCAAAATAAATATCAAAGAAAAGCAGAGCTGTTTCTTTCAGTTAACTTCTGGACTTCTTGCTGATTGAATATAGTATTTCTTTGTTAGCAGGAGATTCACTATAAACAGCATGGCTTTAGAAGAGAGCACTAAAGCCAAAAACCTATTTACTTCATGGTATTGAGAAACTTCATATTATTTCATAATAAGTACATCTTCTTTGACTTTTTTAATATTTTTTTTAAGTTTTAATATTTGGACCCCACAGACGCATGCACACACACACATACACACACACACACAGAGATTTTATTCATACATAGTCATAAACTGTGAAGGGACTGAGGTTTTAACCTCTTGCAAGCTAACAAGTGAGCCTGCCATAGCTTCACAGATGATGGCAGAAGAGATTAGCCTCCTAGGTGAGAGAAAAAGAACTTTATTACTCGCAACAGCAGGCATAAGCTTCACATTTACACCGGTTCCCCTTGCCCCTCGAAGCCCATGGGGGTAATCTCAAGAAGCCCAGGTGGATGCTGAGCACACAGTGGGTTTGCATCACAGCCACAGAACACAGGAACACCAAGCTAAAGGAAACCCCGTCTTTTACAATGGGCAGCAAACAAACCTGCCCACCTTCACCCCTGAGGGAAATATGATTTTTATTTTACTAGCAGTAAATAAACCTACCCTTGGTCCAGAGAAGGCCAGACTCTATCTCTGTCTTCCAAGGCTGTTCACTATAAAAACATCCTTGAAGGATCATCTGCAACAAAAATCTGTCAGTGCTTCTGCTCACAAAAGTGCAGAGAAATACAAGAGACCCATGAAGAGCTGTCTCCCAATACACTGATATTACCTGTAACCTATATATATTGTTTGTGACCTATAAGTCACAGTTTCCTTGGAAAGCCTCCTATCTCTTTAAATATTCTCTTTTAGTAGAACTCCAAGGCCCTATCTATCTCTACTGTGAAAACGTCTTTGTTCTCCCAGGGCCTGGCCTTCCTTAATAATTCTGAGAACCCTAGAGGCCTGGTCAAGGCAAAAGCCAATTCTGATTGCTCTCACATCCTTCCTGGATGTGAAACTCAGACTCACTGTGTTCATGCTGGATGAGTCCATGCAAGGTGCTGTGGATTACCTTGTATATAGTTTTATATGGCTGCCACAACAAATCACTTCAAATGGATCAGCTTAAACCCATACTCACTTATCACCTTATTGTTTCTATGGGCCAGAAGTCTGGGCAGCAAATAGCTCAGTTGGATTCCCTGAGTCTCAGAAGGCCAAAATCAAGGTGTCAGCAGGGCTGAGTTCCTTATTGGATGCCCTGGAAAAGAATCCACTCCCAAGCTCATTCAGGATGTTGGCAGAACTCCACATGGTCCTTCCATCTTCAAGCTGGCAATGGTATGTCAAGTCCTTCTGACACATCACATCTCTCCGACTTCCTCTTCTTTTCTGCTCTCTGTTTTCAAAGGTTTATATAATTCCACTGGACCCATTCAAATAATCCAAGAGAATCTCTCTATTTTAAGGTCAATAAATTAGCAAACTTAATTATATCTGTAAAGGTCCTTTTGCCATGTAAGGTAACATAGTCCCAGGGATTAGGGTGTGGGATCTTCTTGGGGGACAATAAATTCATCTACCACACCCTGCTATGCAAAGTGTGGTCCTCTGACCAGCCGTATTCACATCATCTGGGAATTTGTTAGAAATTTGGAATTCCAGAATTCACCCCATATTCAATGAATTAAAATCTGCATTTCAACAAGCTCTCCAGATGATTCATATCCACATTAAAGTCTAACAAGTACTGAATATCTATAGATATGTATCATCCAACTGTGTTGCCACTCAACAAGTTAGAGACAGTCAAAATGTTGGTAGAAAGAAAAGATCCCTCCATTTATCCCTGCTAATGCCAATGCGCCAATGTCTCTACTTGACAACACCTAGAGAGCTGGAGGTGGGGCTAAGATATTTGCTTTGATCATTGCCACCTGCTGCTGGTCTAGATCTTGCCCAGGTAGTAAAGATTCCTTAGGCTGCGGAACGAGGACATTTCTTCCCTGAGGGTTATAATCTTTCATTTCAAACACACACAGCCAATGTCCTCAGACTGTGTTCACTGTAAGGTGGATTGGTAAGAAAAAAGCTTCACATTCTTATTCTCATCTTATACCTGAAACCATTCCTCCTCAACACCCAATGACCTGGTGGCAATCCCAGGTGCTACTTCAGACCTGCCTTGCTATATAGGGAATTTTCCCTTAGGAGCTGGTACTTTCTTGCAGCTGAACTTTGCTGGGGCTACTTCCATCCATCAAAGATATTTTAGAAATTTGAATATCAAAAAAGATATCCTTAGTCCCTGTCATGGTTGATTTTTGGTGTCAGCTTGAATTAAGGGATACCCAGATAGGCAGTAAAGTATTATTTATTCTCAATCATTGTACTGATGATTCAATATGAATCAATGTGTCAATAGGCATTGGGCCCATCCCTCTTCTGCTGAAAGGGAAACTTAGGTAGTTTGGCATTTGATTAGTATGATTGGGTGGCCTCAGGAATTTCTATGGGGGTGTTTCCAGAGGAGACTGGCATGTGAGTCAGTGAACTGAGTGGGGAAATTCCACCCTCAAGGTGGGCAGGCATCATTCAATAGGCTGGGGCCCAAGTGGAACAAAAAGGCAGAGGGAGGGCAGATTCTTGCTCTGTCGTTAACTGAGCTGGGACACTCTTCCTTTTCTGCCCTTAAATGCCAGAAATCTGAGCTTCCTGGCTTTTTTTGGACTACAGGCCTCACACCAGCAGTTCCCAGGCTCTTGGGCTTTCAGCTTTGGACTGAGTTACACCATCAGCTTCGTTGGTTCTATGGCCACCTATCATGGAACTTCTCAGTCTCCATAATCAAGTGAGCCAATTTCCCCTTCTCTCTCTCTCTCTCTCTGTCTCTCTCTCTCTCTCCCCCCACCCCACCCCCGCCCCTCAGGCAGATAGATTAGATTAGATTAGATTAGATTAGATAGATAGATAGATAGATAGATAGATAGATAGATAGATAGATAGATAGATATAGATATTCTATCAGTTTTGTCTCCCCGGAAAGCTCTAACTAAAATAGTCCGTATGCAGTTTTCTAATACAAAATCTGATTCCAATAAATCCAGGACTCTTTCATAACATGTAATTTCATCACACTTACTCATTAGACAATGGGAACAGAACTAAATTACAGTTTGGAGTCAAGGTTCCAGGTCACTTTCAATTGGAATAAAAATTAGTTTGTTTAATATTATAACATTACTCTTTAAAATACAGAGAACTAGAAGTTGCATTTAAATTAAGACAGAGAATAATAAAAGGCACCATTAATTTGCTCAAACCTGAATTTTACAAAGCATTTCCAAATCATTTCTAATATGATCTTTATACTAGCTATGTAAGGTAAATAAATATATTATTATCCCCATTATATGGATTTGAAAATGAGACACAAATAAGGCTATTTTCTTTGATTAAGGCAACCAATATTTAATAGAAGCAGGACCAGAAGGGCTTCTGACTCCCAGATTCACATCATATAACTTATGATGTATTCTTTAGTATGGAATGTACCTAATTTATAAATTCAGATTTTTAAAGAAACATCATTTCTTAAAGCAAGACGTATTTTTCAAACCTCAGGCTATAATACAAGAGGAAGGGAGCTATATTGAGAGGAAAACTATATCTAAGAAATAAATAAGGTAGTTACCCTTCCACATATCTTGAATGCTATGTAAATTCATGCATTTTCTTGCATAATATAAAATATTCTCCAGAGCATATGAATCTTTAAAACGTTCCATGGCTTAAAGTATGTTGCAGTAGAGAAAAAGCTATTAGTCTGCTACATTCCACTGTGAGACATGTAAAATTATATTGTTGGTATAGACATGAATTGTAGAGAGTACCTTTACTGGAAAGTCATGAAATACCATTAACCTTTTAGTGGAAAGTGGTTGATATAGCCAAATAAAACAAACTTTAAGCCCATGTAGAGGGGATACTGACTGTATGCATCCTTTCAGGTGAATGTTATTAATTAAGCATTAAAGTATATTAAATAATTTAGAAATAAATACTCTATAAGGCTATTTTAAAATGTTTCCCGAACAGTTCAAATTGTATATCTCAAGATTCCTTAGCTTTACTCAGTAATTACTCTTTGGAATGAGAGGAAAGCAAATACTTCTAACAATCTGCTAGGATGAAAACAGAGAAAAGAAACTCAGTCATTAATAACAGAGCTTTCTGCAAATGAACCATGAACCACTAAAAGTCATCCCATAGGCTGTCATCTGGGCAACAACCCCTCATCCATATCCCACTGCTTTTCTGTAAGAACAGAAATATTATCCTGTCTCTTTCCATCCTGGTGATGTTCTTTTACTCTGTGTGTGTGGTTCAATGGGCAGGCAATGTTTCCACTCACAATTTAATTCCATGTCTCCTCCAAATTTAAGATAAAGCCACCAAAACAGTAATCATGCCCTGCTATTTGAAATTGGCTTGTGTATTTCATGTAAAATGCTATTTTATAGTTGTGATGGAACATAAAAGATTACCTGGATTGTCTTCAGAGAAGTGAGGAAATCTAAACTACGTATATCACCAATTATTTATTTTCTACTTGAATATTTCCAGGGAGATGTTCCCTAGAATTCTCAGCTAAATACCGGTTACCATTTGGTGACCAGATACAAGGTGAAATGAACAGTACTAGGCACTAAATTGGGTGGTTTACTTATATCTTCTCAAGCTTATAGTAAGAATGCAAGAATGATATTCCAAGGCCATAGAGAAAGTAAATGGCAGATCAGTATCCTAACCAGCCCTATATGCTCTCAAAGTCTTGCTATCCAACCAAAATCTTCTCTATATTTTCTTCATTCAATAAATATTCAATTTATGTATCAGTTGTAAAGGCACCATATTACTGTGTCATTGAATTTTTTAATCTGCCCCTCCTGGAACTGCAAATCACTGACTTCCCCAATTACATTATTGGTATAGTTTGGATGTTTTCCCCACCCAAATCTCGTGTTGAATTGTAATTCCTAATGGTGGAGATGGGGCCTTGTGGGAGGTGACTGGATCTTGGGGGCGGATTTCTCATGAATGGTTTATTTAGTACCATCTCCTTATTGCCCTTTCGATAGTAAGTTCCCATGAGATCTGGTTGTTTAAGAGTGTATGGTACCTCCCCACTCTTTTGCTCCTGCTCTGCCCATGTGATATTTCTGCTCCCGCTTCACCTTCTTCCATGACTGTAAGTTTCCTGAGGCCTCCCCAGAAGCCAAGCAGATGCCAGCATCATGCTTCCTGTACAGGCTGCAGAACCATGAGCCAATTAAAACTCTTTTCTTTATAAATTACACAGTCTCAGGTATTTATTTCTTAATAGCAATGCACAAATGGACTAATACAATTATCTTTCTTCATTTGCTATGCCAAATAATGTGCCTAGACAAGCCCTTTACTTATTTAATGAACATTTATTCCACATCTACTATAGGACCATTTCTGGTCAGCAATATGCCAAATCATTAATTCCATCCATACTCAAGTAACCTTACTCTAAGCAAAACTAATGAGGATCTGCAGTTGTACTTTCACAAGGGAAAATAATCATCCAAGTATACTTTAAGTTTATTCCAGAGCCTATTTGTTCCAACCAACCTCCCCAAGTGCACAGACTTGCTTCTTGCCTGCTACTCAGGGAATTAAGTATATGTCCGTGTACTTTTCTGTCAGTTTTGCAATTTTGTTTATGGCTCCTCCTCCATACCTACAATGTATTCCTAGGATATTGCATTAATTCTACTCCTACAATACTTCTCCTTCCCCTTTTTGGTAAAAACAGATTCTAAAGAAGAGTCTGAATATAAAGATAACGTTCTAGCTTATATTATTAATTCCTCATAACTAT
Source organism: Gorilla gorilla gorilla (assembly GCF_029281585.2). Lineage (NCBI taxonomy): Eukaryota > Metazoa > Chordata > Mammalia > Primates > Hominidae > Gorilla > Gorilla gorilla. The sequence continues at coordinate 66,157,566 of NC_073239.2, forward strand.
GGATTCGGTAATGATCATTCAGTCTTTAGACTATTTGTCAAAATCGCTTTCCCAGGAATAACGACTCTTGATCAAAGGTAACTAGAAATTACATAACTGGTTCTACGCCAATGAGCTCTTGACATACAGAATTCTATAAATGGGAGACTAATGGAGACAGTGATGGAAAAGTAAGTTGGCACTAAGTGTAGAAGACCTTTAATGGCCAGCTGAGGAGGCGTACTATTTTTTTTTTTTCTATCAGAAAGTTTTTTGACAAGTTTTGCTTTTTAAAAAAGGAGGGGAATTCTGGTCATTATTTGTAGCAGAGATTGCTCAGAGGAAGGATGAGGACAAAGCCATTTGAAAAGCTGTTGCAATAATCTCAGCAGTCAGTAATAAGGGCTGAAATAAAGTGGTGGAGATGGCAATTCAAAGGAATAGAAATTGGAGACATCTCCAAGAAATAATTAACAAGATCCCACTTCTTTATTTATTCAACAGACATTTATTGAGAACTACCCCATACCAAGCATTGTGCCAGAGCTGGAGTTACAATGTTGAATACAGTAGATATGATCTGTAATCTCATTCTGACAAAGGAATAAATAAGTTTACAAGCAACTTCTAAAAACATTTACAAATTGTGAATGAAACAAGATACTGAGAAAAGATCACCTGGAAGAGTGATGAGATGGTCAGGGCAATGGGTAAATTGTAGAGAGAAAGGCAAAAGATGGAGTCAAAATTCCCACTAAGGATTCAAGCCTGGATACCTGAACAGATGGAAGCATCAACAGAAACAAAGATGAGCCAATTTGAGAGAGGACCTGACAGATAGTGATCTACCCTCAGATGTATTAAATCGGAGACACTTGTAGAAATGTTCGACAAATAATTGGAAATGTTGGCCTACTTTTAGAGAAAAGTCAGGATTTTGGATACAAATCAGAGTGTCTACCACTTAAAGACATGAAATTATATTTCTTCATCAAGCAGAGAGAAAGGGACCATGAGCAGAACACTAAAGAATGTGCAATCTGGTGGGGTAAGAGCAAAAGAAGACAGTGAAGGAAAGGAAGCCATAAAAAAGAGGGAGAAAGGGCTAGTTGAGATGGTCCTCTGCCACATACTGAGAAAAAAGATATCAATAATGAACATCAACAATTGTACATTTTTACAGTGTTCAAGGGCAATGAGATAAGAAAAATATTTTTGAGTCATTGATAGAAGGTATTGAGAAATATTGAGGGAGCATTTTCTGTAAAATTATGGGTGAGCCAGTTCACAGAGAGGAAGCAGGGCTCAATTCATAGATAGGAAGCCCCAGATTCTCTGGAACACTCCCAATTATAGTTTATTTTATCCCATTACACACCATATGTTTTGGTTCTCCACTTGAAACTGTGGTAACCTAATGGTAAATAGATGGAAACAATGCCGTTAAAGCTTTCAAGATGCTTGTCAAGGGAAGGAAAGTGAGCAATAAGTACTTATAACTTGAAGGGGAATCAAAAGAAGGCATTTTTTGGAGTAGAGCATCCTGCGCACATCTGCAAGCAGTATGGAAGTGAGCAGCTGTCAAAAGCAGGAGAATGAAGATTTGACAAACAAAAAGAGATTTATTAATGGCACTTGGTTCCAGAAAAAGGCAGAAGTTGGGATCAATGGAACAAGATGGAAAAAGGTGAGGCACTTCTTTTAAATAGTAGTAAGTAAACAATAGATAAATATGGAGACATTCTTGAGAAGAGAGGAGTAAAGTAGAATAGGGGTGATGCTAGAATATAAAGTCGGTAAAATATAAGCTCCAGGAGATCAGAAGTATTTGATTATTCTGTGTGACTAGTTTTTAATAAATATCAGCGGAATAAATTCTGCGCAGTCAGCCCTACCAAGTAAAGAAGGAAGTGTGCTGATCTCAAGGTAAGGAGCTGGCAAGGATGTTGCAGGAGTCATGCAGAGGCCTAAAGAAGGGGACTTGGGAAAGCTCAGCGGTATGTGATGCAGAGTCAAAATGAGGCAGATAAGATAATGCTAGATGATGTTCCTCATAAGTGAGGGCCCAGCTGAGATTATTGCAACAATCTGTTCTTTAACTCCTGCAACTCTTTACTCAAACACCGCATTCTCAGTGAGGCCTTCCCTGGTCATTCTATCAATACCTAAATCTGCAACTCCTTCTCCACCAGCCTCACCTCTTATTGCTGTTCCCTGCCTTATTCTCCTTCTCAGTACTCACCACTCTCTGTCATGCTATAGGTTTCACTTTGTTGTATTGCTGTCTGCCTCCCGCTACTAGAATTTAAACTACGGCAGGCATCTATTGTTTGTTTGTTCACTACTCCCTGTCTGCAGTGCCTAGAACAAGGCACCTTCAATGCAGGGCTGCCTCTGCACGAGATTGAGACACCAAAGTTAAATGACTTTCTTCAATAACAGTGAGTCATTTGTACAAAGAAGCAGAAGGGAAAAAATAGATGATGGAGGAGGTCCAGAGTGAACAGTGGGTGAAATCCAAGAGAGAGAGATCCTAGAATGCTAACAGCTAGAAAAACGTGAGGTAATTGGGACTCAGTGAGGTGAAATGATAATGCATAGCATGACTGCCATCCTGCCAATGGCAGCCACGAATACCACCTCCCTCTTACGCTGGCTGGGGCAGGAGGTGGAGAGGTGGGGGGTGCCGAGCTACATGCTCTGTGTAAACAATGTTGCCTGGCACATAGTTAAGTGCTGAGTAATTGTTAGCTGGTGTGAGGGGTTTTTTTAAATATATTTTTCACATTGCTCTGGCCCAGAGCCACTGAGGCTAAGGGAACTTCATCACTCCTAAATCCATTTCACACTACTAGCTAGTCAGGGTATGAGCCTAAAGATGAGAGGAAAATCCTCATCTCCTCACTGGTGGGAAAGTATCAAGCACAGACATGTTGCCGTCTGGAAAACCTAGATTTGTCAAGATAGAATTAAGTCATACCCATCTAACTTTGGCTGAGCAATGCCATCCTGATCAATATCATCTTTCCTACAAGTGATGGAACACTGCCGTGCTCTTTTGTGCCATGCCACTGCAGATGCATTCCAATAGCAGCCAAAGCTAACCCCAAGATCTTGTTGGGCCCACTTAGCCTTTCTCCATATCATGTTTATGTTATTGTATTATTGGCCTATAACCGAAGCCATGCTCTTTTGCCCCTTTAGAATAATCTCATCTTGGCAGGAGAAGAAATAGAATTATTTTTTCCAATTTAAAGATCATTTTAAGTATCAATCTGACAACCCATCTCCATACGCATTGGCTTCAAATATAGAGTGTGTATCATCGTCCTTATCATCCACTGAACTGTTCGAGTGAATTAAGAGAAGAGGTGCTACAGATGGGAAAGCCAAGCATCAGCAAGGCTAAATCATTTGTCCAGGGTCCTATAACTTGTAAATGATGTGAGCCATATCACTGTGACCCCAAAGCCAAACACTGCCCGGATTTAAGATAGATGACTTCACTGGAGTTTTCCATTTCTGATTCCTCAGAAAGAGATTATGGCATAACAAGTTCCCAGAAAGTGATTAAACACATTTTCTTCAAAAATCTAAGAGAAATTATTTCCAGGTTTATGAGCAATATCTAATGTCATTTTAATTCTGCATTCAAATTTTGAAATGTCTTATTTGTTAGTTAAAATAAAACATATTTCTGCACTAAATATGTCTGACCAGGAGTTAATCCTCTTCAGGTAAGGACTGTGTTTTCAGCAGATGTTTAAGAAAAAAACACGAATCATCTTGAAGCTGTTTAATTCTGGGGTTTTTGGCATATATTTTCAAGCTGTGTATGTGTGTCATGTGAGTTTGAAAAGCAGCTATAGAAAGAAGCTATGACATGGTTGTTGGAAGTTGTTCTCTTTCACACAGACACATACACACACACACACACACACACACACAAATCATGTTTCTTCATTCCACAGATGTGACATATTTTGATCTACATAAATGGAACTGAATTGAAAAAAAAGAAGGACATCGTGATATAGAAACTGCCTTTTGTCCTACCTGAGAATTTTATCATAAAAATGCAAAACTTATCATCATCATCATTTGTTAGCCATTCATAACGTACAAGATTCTGGGCATTGCAGACTGTTATAAAAATGTAAGAATATAGTCTTCTATTTTAAAAAGACTAAAGGAAAACAAATTAAAATATGCAGGAATCAATGCATGCATTTCCATCCATGCAATTTTTCTTTAGTCTCCCAAGAAACAGTTTTATGAACTATTTCTGAGTGGCAGATTCCCACCTATAGTCGTTATCTTTTGCTACATAACAAATTGCCCTCAAACTTAGTGGCTTAAAACAACACACATTTATTATCTCAGTTGTATGGGGCAGGGATTCAGAAGCACCTTAGCTGGGTGGTTCTGGCTCAGGATCTTTCATGAAGTTATAAACAAGTTGCTGGCAGGGACTGCAGTCAGCCGGCAGTTCACTGGAGCAGGAGCATCCACTTCTGAGCTTACTCATGTGTGTGTTGGCAGAAGCTTTACCTTTCACTGGCTGTTGGCTGGAGGCCTCAGTTCTTTGCCACCTGGGCCTCTTCATAAGGCTGCTTGAGTATCCTAAGGACATGGCAGTTGTCTTCCCCCAAGGTGGGTAAACAGACAGTGAGTAAAACAGAGAGAATAAGGAAAAAACTACAATGTCTTTTACAGCCCACACTCAAGGGAAGGGGAATTAGGTTCCACATTTTGAAGAGAGGAGTATCAGAGAATTTGTGGGCATCTTTCAAAACCACCACACCTCCTAAGCACATTTCTCTGCTCTTTCCCTAGTTCTTTCTCAGAACTCTGTAAAGCATTGGACTTACAGGACAATCATAATCACTGTTACACATAAATGCACTTATTTCAGTATCTACTATGTGTCAGGTACCATTCAACACACACAAATGAAACAAAAAAGTCCTTGCTCTTATAAATATGGTAAGAGATTGACAGTAAACTGATAAATATAATATGGTTGTGATAAGTGCTATGTAAAAAAACAGACTAAGAAGTTAGAAAAGTGTGAGTGCTTAAATAGCTGAAAATACTTCATATCAGCATATCACATATTATGTGGATACACTGCTTCTCAGCCTTGAGAATTCAAATGACCTTAATCTGCAAAAACCATTATCTTTGTCCTTGACCACATGCCTTTTTCTTCTTCCCTAACATTTATGCAAAACCCAGCAGCAAGACTTGCTTCTGTGTTCTTTCTCAGCTTTGCCAGGACTTCACTATATATGCCAAGTCTTAAAAAATAACCAGAAATCATCTGTCAGCTCCTCTTCAAACAGCCATTTCTTTTTTCTTTTGTTGCTGGCTCTCTTCCATGAAAACTTGGCATGTAGTGCCTCCCCTTCTGGAAAATCGCATGTTGTCCTGAAGCAAGGATCTACGGTCTTACCTGCTCTCTACCTGAGGCATATTAGAAACCAAACCCTCTCCACTCCCAGGAATCGGAAACCCATTCTTTCTGTTGGTAGTTGCCACCTTGGCTCTCAGTGCCCCACTACCAGTTTATCTATCTTGGCCCGTCATAACAGGAGCATCAGTTTCCACAACCCAACCAGGACTCCAACATCTGTCTAAAAAATGTATAATAAAAACAACACACAAACCCCCCAAACACCAAATAATACAAATCGTCTTCACATCATATAATCGGGAGTTGTCAGGTTTTTACCTGTTTCTGGTACGTATCACTATTTGCACTTCTCACAATTCTTGTACTTGCTAAACCATGAGTTTAGGGAAGATTCCAATTGGGAGAAAACTAATTACTTTTAATTGTGGATTTTAAATATTGTGCTATAATTGAAATTTTATTTCCAAATAAAGGTTAATTTTCTAAAAAGACCACAACCTCTCGCCTATGTTTTATTTATTCAGTTATCTTCCTCATTCCTTCTATGCCCTAGATGTTTATTTACTTATTTAATAATGCCCAAGTGATGGGGTGTTGATGTAGTATATTTAGAAAATCAACTAGGTCTCGCTTATCTGCCATATTACTCCAGATGGAAATACACATTGGCATATCACATAAGCTACCTTGCTTACCTTCTGTTCACAGTTGCTATGCCAGTGAAGAATATGAAAATTGGAACTTTCCAACCAATGGCAGACAATATAATTGAGTTAGAGTGTTCCAAGTTTTCTGAATGGCATTGGGTTGCACTTTGCCATTTTACTTTTTAAAACTCTGGCTTGAATTTGCCATACTAATGTTTTTACATGAAAAAGGTATCTGTCACACACCTTACAGTATAAAGAAAGGTTACATTTCCTGGAGTCCTCACCAATTTTTCCTCTTTTTCCAATTAAGTATATCATAATCCTATAATATGTTGTACTAGACTAGTTATAAAGGCTATCATGTTGCTGAAAATAGTATAGTATCCAGTAGATAATAGAAATAAATCCACTGACATATGCCAACACCGTATTCTGGTTTAACTACTGACTAGAGGAAATGTAATAATGGAATCACCACATGAATCCCCAACATCTCTACACAGAGCACTCTCCCGTGTTTTTACAATGCCACATAAATACACACATACAGAGGACAAATAAAGTATGGCTCATTCAAGCACTAATCTTTTAGGAGTACAAAAACATCACTGGAATAAATTAAAATAGTGTAGCAATTATCTCACGTTTTTACATACAACTCATTATACAATTGATGAAATGGAAACTGGCCTTATTCCTGCCAAAATAATGCCCTAAGTGAAATTTTTTCAATAAGGTAAATCAGAAACAAACAACTTCTCATCAATAACAACTTGACCTTGATCGAGTATTTTTGCAGCATGCGTGTGCAAAACTCATGGTGCAACCACAGCCACAGGAGCAACCTGAGACTTGCCAGCCAATGGTTACTTCAGACCAATGTTGTCAAACAGCTGAACTCTGAGGAAACACGGAATAACACAGTAGTTTCCTGGAAACACCTCACTTGTTTTATTATTCAAATTTTATTCTAATACATTGTCTTGTTTGAAAAATTACCCCCCAGAAAAACCCTGAAAGGCCTGTAATCCCAGCACTTCAGGAGGCTGAGGTGGGCAGATCACCTGAGGTCAGGAGGTCAAGACCAGCCTGGCCAACATGGTGAAACCCCATCTCTACCAAAAATACAAAAATTAGCCGGGCGTGGTGTCACACACCTGTAATTCCAGCTACTCGGAAGGCTGAGGCAAGAGAATTGCTTGAACCTGGGAGGCAGAGGTTGCTGTAAGCCGAGATCGTGCCATTGCTCTCCAGCCTGGGAAACAGAGTGAGACTCTGTCTCAAAAAAAAAACAAAAAAAAATTGAAGAGAACTACAGAAAAAATAAATTTAACTTTCTAACAATAAATTCAGAAAAATAATCATTTTTAAACATTTTCAATGATGGGAATTGTATTAGTCAGGGTGCCCTAGAAGGACAGAACTAATAGGATATATATAGATATAGATACACACACACACATATACATACTATATATGTGTATATATACACACACATATATACATACTATATATGTGTATATATGTACACACATATATACACATATACATACTATATATGTGTGTACATATATACACATACATACATACTATATGTAGATATACATACTATATATTATATATACATATATATGTGTATATATACATATATACTAATATAATATGTGTATATATACATATATACTAATAGAATATGTATATTTACACACACACATATGTAAAGGGGAGTTTATTAAGTATTAACTTACATGATCACAAGGTCCCACAATAGGCTGTCTGCAAGCTTGAGGAGGAAGGAGAGCCAGTCTGAGTCTCAAAACTGAAGAACTTAGAGTCAGGTGTGTGAGGGCAGGAAGCATCCGCACGGGAGAAAGATGTAGGCTGGGAGCCTAGGCCTATCTCTCCTCTTCACATTTTTCTGCATGCTTTATATTCGCTGGCAGCTGATTAGATTGTGCCCACAAGATTAAGGGTGGGTCTGCCTTCCCCAGCCCCCTGACTCAAATGTTAATCTCCTTTGGCAATACCCTCACAGACACACCAGGATAAATACTTCGCATCCTTCAATCCACTCAAGTTGACACTCAGTATTAACTATCCCAGGAATATTTTGAAAACTATTAATGTACTTTTTCTTCTGCCTTTGAGTATGAGACCATCACTTTAATTGGCATTTGACTAGAGCCAAAAAAGGATTTTTCACAGAAAGAATGCAAAGAGAAAGAATGAAGTACTATCCAACTTCTAACCTGCAAAATAAAATCGTGCAGCAAGAAATAACCCTGTGTGTCAGGCTTTCATTTTAAGAGAATAAAAGCTCCAAGAAAACAGGTATTTTTTTTGTTCACTGCTGCATCCCTTATCAACAGAGCCTGGTACATAGTAGACATCTAATATATACTTAGTGAGTGAATGAATGAATGAGAGGGAGTTGTATAAATGTTTTTGTCTCCTCCTCTAGCATATCAGAAATCAAGTCTAGAGTTTCCAATTCAGACTGGAGTTGCCAAACTCACAGAATTCTCCTATGGGGTAGAAAATACAATGTTCTGTTATAATGAAGGCATGTAACTTGTTGTTCTGTTAAAGAAAGAGAATGCAACACTGGAGGACAGGTGAGAGGTTCCACCATAACCTCCCCCATGGAGACTGTGGAAGAAGAGAAAAGATGGAGCAAGACACCTAGAAGCATGTGCCCTGGTTTCTGTGCATTAGACAGGTAGAGATACACTGAAGGCAGAAGAAAAAGGCTTGCCTTATTTTCTGTTTAGAACTCCTGAAAAAGATCATCCTTTGTGACCACCCCCAGTCCTTACCACATGGGCTTCCCAGTCAAATCCACAAGGAGAATCTCTGCTGCTTGGAGCCCCTGACCTCAAGGAGGGCCAGTCCTTTCAAGCACTTTCACCTGATTAAATCAGGCCCATTCAGGATAATCTTTATTTTAATTTACTCAAAATCAACTCATTTGGAACATTGATTATATCTGCAAAATAACTTCACCTTTGCCATATAATGTAACTTACTCACGGGAGTGACATCCCATCACCTTTGCCACATTCTATTGGTTAGAAGCAATTCACAGGTCTCACCCCAACTCAAGGAGAGGGGATTACACAAAGGTGTGAACACTAGTATATTAGGTCATTCTAGGATCTGGTCTCCACGCTGGGCTCTAACCAGCAGAGAGGAAAGAGCAAACTGAGTTATGCAGAACAAATAACAACCAGGATGATCATGCTGACCATCATCCCAGAGACCGCAGAGCCATAAGACACCCCACACACATGCACACACCATATGGTTGTGCCTCATGTTCCTCTACTCAAACACCCAGACACAGTCTCAAAAGGATACAAGGAAGGGGAAACAGACTCAAAATCTCAGAGACTGATCATTTTTACCTCTAGAGATTAAGGTTTACCTAAACAAACTGTTGAAATCATGAGGGCAGACAGAATTGAAAAAGTGTCAAATAGAATCAACAGTACATTTTTTAAATTGTTAAAAAGTGGAGGATCATGAGAGGGGCCAGTTTAATCAGAAATAAAATAAAGGACACACATTTTTATCCACATGTCCCCAAAAGATATGTAATTAAAAATCAGTTTGATCTGCTGTACATATTTTTATAGAAATTCTGTAACTAAACTCATGAAAGAGATGTTTATTCATGGTGAATATGATTAAGGTTATCCACTTATAAATTACTGAAAACTGTAAAATAAGACAATTTTGAGTAAATTGAAAATGTTGTATAATTGTAAATACAAATAATAACCTTCTTAGTTTGAACATAAAGAACATGGCATATTTTTGCTAAGAGAAAGTTGAGTTTTCTTTGTCCCTACTACAGATGTGTTGAATAAATAATGTCCATTTAAATGCTTGTCAAAGGGTAGGCCAGTCCTGGGCATCAATGTGCTTCAATCTAGCCTTTCACCCACTGCATGAAGATGCAACTCACAAAAGAAGTCCCTGTCAGTCATTTCTTAGAATGTAAAGTATATTTTACTACATTAACTACTCTATTAGCCACTAATTACATGTTAGACACTATGCCAAGTGCTTTGTATATATAAAATCTCAGCAAATTATTGAAACACTATGAGGAATATGTAATAATGCCCATCTTATGGATGAGAGAACTAAGGCATTAAAAGGTTAAGTAATTTGCCCTTTGTCACACAATGAGTAGAGATCCTGTAAGGATTTAAACTCAGATCCACATGGCTCCAAAATCCATGCTTGAAATACTTATACTGTATCTGTCAGACTGGTCTACAAAAGCCTATTAAACCCAAAATGTAGCTGAACATAGCATTGTCATTGTACCTATAGCTTTTAAAAATGGTAAAATGGGAAAATAGATTCCAAGTTTCACCTTGAGACAGACACACTCATCTCTTCCACCCCTGCAGGGAATAAGGGCAGAGGTTTTCTCAGCCCATCCATGGTTTCCTAGCTCTAGGACAGGAGACTCCTCTAGCTCCACGTCTGTGCTGGTTGTTGTTCCCACAAGCTGAGGCACGACTAATGATGGACGCTTTCAAGGCTCTGAGTGGGCAACCCTGGGGGTTCACAGTCTCCTGCCACATTAAAGCCCCAGGACATGACTACATCTGGGATGGTCCCTACCACCTTCTTATTGTCCCTCCTCAGGCTCCATGGATTGACCTGACTCCTTCCTTTCCACTGCCACTGTTTCTTGCTTCCAGTCAGGGTTTTACTATTCTCTAACCTTCTGCAATATAGAAGTTGTTCTCTAGTGTTCTGAATTTCAACCTTCTTATCAGACAAAAAGCAAATCAGAAGTTCCCCGTTCATCCCACCCTTCCCATAAAATGTGGAAGCTCACATTTGCATATAATTTTCAGTGGCCAGACTGAGAGATTCAGGTAAAAGGGAGGTGAATATAACCAGTTGCTATGACAACAGCAAGACATAAAATGGCATAGCAACTCATAGGACAAGCTTTTAAAATTACATAAATGTGAATTATTACAAAAAGCCATTCAAAATTACATATAAGAAAATGACTGGCCAATTGAAAGAAGCATACGACACAAATAAACCACCTTGAATTAGGCAATTAAAGAGATATATATAATTCTAACCCTCAAGGGACTGTGAGAAAGAGGGGAAATTACAATTCTGCTGTCTCTGTAATATTACTTGTCAACCATAGTGATCCAGCTTCATTCACGTTAAAATTTTTCATGTCTACCACAAAGCTGAGAATTAAGTCACAACTACATTACAAGGCCAGCAAGAATGAAACGGAAGTGTTTGCCTTCACCATTTGATGCTGTTGGCCATTCTCCCTCTCTTTCTTAAAAATTTTCTCTCTTGGTTTCCTGACACAGCATTCATTTACAACCTTCCCTCCTCTCAGATTGTTCCTTTCTTTCTCCATCTGGTCTTCACCAGGTTTTGTAGATGGTTCTCATCCTTTTGGTATTTAACCACATGTCCTCAATTAATACCTCCTGTCTGGTGGCTCCCAAATCTATACCTTCACTCCCAAACCTTTGGCCATGCAGATCCCATGTTCCAGTTTCATGAACAGATCTCCATCTCCACTTGCATCTCCAAAGGTATCTCAGAGTCAGCACTCCTATATTCAAGGTGAAAGACTATTTCTCCTCTTTTCTGGATTCCCTAATGAGGTTAATGGCACCAACATCTTCCAGGAATTCAGGCAAAAACTATTTTAGTCATTGTCATCTATTTTTCTCTCACATCCAGGCACTAAGCCCTGTTAATTTGACCTCTGTAATAGCTATAGGGTCCATCTGCTCCAGTACAATCCAGATGGGCACCAACAAGTCTAGAACTGCCCATTACCCCCTCATCAAACTGAGGAATGGGCTCCCAAAAGCTCTCCCTGATTTCAGGCCTTCCTTATTCCATTATTGCCCATACAATCCTGATCATAAGAATTACATCGGTTTGTGTTGTTCTTAAAATACAAGTTTCTAGGCCTTGCCTCAGACCTACTATAACAGAGGGACTTGGGAACTTATATTTTTCTAAGTATTCCCAGATGATTCCGGTAATCAGTACTACCAGATTGACTGAATTTAGAGCCCTTAGGCAAAATTTTTCATGGCCCCCATTGCTGGCAAAATCAAGTCCCAATACCTGCTTAACATTTAAGGCCCTCCACAATCTAGTTAACACACATCCTTCCAGTCATCTTCCCCATTGTTACTTATCCATACCTTATGTCCAAAACACACTATTTGTCATTTCCAGAACTTCTACATTTCCCACTCCTCCCCCATCGTGGGAAAATTTTTGTACACGTGTATGCTTAGTCTGGACCACCCTATACCAATATCTCTCTGTATTCAAGTCCCATCCATCTTTCAAAGTTAACTGTCATTATATTTATGACCATTTTTGCCATACCACCATCTGTCACTGCATTTATTAATGCATCTGTGCTACATCTATTGATGCATCTATTGCTGTGGTTGTTATATTGCTATTTCTTTATGTGTATGTCTGCCTCTCCTCTGTGATATGAAGCTCCCTGGGGAAGATGACTATGCTGCTATCCATCTTTGTATTCTTGGAGGGCTCATAATAACCAGCACACAGTTGGTGCTCAAAAATATTTGGATGAAGAAGGGAAATAGAAACAAAATCAGAATCGACTGCTTGGAGCAAATAGGCCTGCCCATTATTCCCTCTATTCGTGTTATATTTTTCAGCTTCCTGGCATGACTCATATCATCACCATTGCCTGAATGCCCTCCTTTTTCTCCCCCTTTGCTAGTCAAGTTCTACATAGTCTTTGAGACAGGGTCTCACAAAATATGGGCCAGCTGCTACTTGAATCAGAAATTCCTGGGTTGTTTGTCAAACTGCAGATTCCCAGGTTTCTCCCAGACATGAATTACAATCTCCGGGAGATGGAGCCTAAGAATCTGCATTTTTGACCAGGACTCTCAAGCAGTTCTTTTGCGTAAAGATGTAGAGACCATCTGTTTCTAAACCTGGCTCAAACCCCACTCCTCTTAGAAATCCAACAATGTGGGTCCTTTTTATAGACTTAATGCTGCTGCTTTGTGACCTTGTTTACTTTTGTCTTATGTTTTTATTTCATTTTGTAAGCTATCAAATAATTATAATCTGTGTGAGTTGTGGCAACAAAATAGTATTATATATAAAATGTCATATAACACATACAGATTAATAACTATGAATATGTCCTAGGATCAACCTGCCACCATTCACATCCCTGCTCTAGCACTTACTTACTGGCTACGTGACTTTAGACTACTTAACTCCTCCACACCTCCACTGTTCCGCTAAAGCTTAGAAGCATGTACATCATAGGGCTGTTGTGAGGACTGCGTGAGATAATTCATAGAAAGTACAAGCAGAGTACCCTAAGAAGTACTAGTTATTATTACTGCTGTATGAGTATCACTGTCCAAAAAGTTCTTTGATTCTAGTTGGGCAAATACAACACAAAACTTAAAAAAAGACTAACCATAAACTCTTTGGGGTTCTTTTTCTTTTCCCTCTGTTTCCCTCATAGTACAGAGTTGCCTTGTACATGAAATAGTGAACAAAAAGTATTAGACACATAGGAAGGAGCCCCAAATTTAGAAAGATCCAATACTGAACCATCATACAAAACTCTAATATTCAAGGCCTTACTCCTAGAAGCACAGTTTACCCTAAGTTTCTAGATCTAAATCATATGAAACAATCACTATCTAACCTACAACAAAGGTCAAGAACTGAGACTCTATCTTTGGAGATTCTACCAGCCAATCTCATAGTAGGTCGTGTCACTGTCTGTATAGAAGAGTAGTAACTTCTCAGCTTGCGATTTCCATACTAACGTATTTTGACCAATGCATGTTTTCAGAGGTCTAGACCCTATCCCTCGCCCCATTAATTGCCTTCTTTTTCTCTCATCATCTTTCCTATTATTCTACTACAGATAATGTTCCAAGAGATATGTTCTCTTAAAGATTTGAGTGACTTCTTTATGACCTTTTATGAAACAGTTTAGTGGGGGTTACCTCTTCCCAATACAGTTTTTGGTCTTCTTATGGAAAGATGAAAGAAAGTAAATTTCATCACACTCTTCTTTTTAATTCAGAATATTATTTCTTCATTAATTTCAGCATTTATTTTAGATACAGAGGGGTACATGTGTAGGATTGTTTCATGGGTGTATTGAACCCAGAAAATAAGCGTAGTACCCAATAGGTAGCTTTTCAACTCAATGCCTCCTGCTTCTCCCCTTAATTGGGACTTAAGCCTCCATAACTTCCTATAATCATTTGTCATGGTTCTTTTTTCATCTAAAACATGATTTCTGCTTTCAGTTTCTTTGTTTAGCCATTGCTTTAGATCACAGCTTATGCACTGACAACAATTTTACAGGGACCAGGGCTTGTGTATAACACTGAAAAATGCTCCTCCCTACAAGGCTCTATATTTTAATTTTTTTAATTAAATAAATGAAAAATAAAGTAACAGGCAACCAAAAACTAAGATGATAGGATTGTCTTGTAATTCATTTCCAAAGGCTATATATTTGCTTTTCATTTATCTAAACAGCAAATGTTCTTTTCAGTGAGCTATGTTTTAAATCTTTCTATTCTTATAACAGCTTTACTGAGATATAATTCACATATAATAAAATTCATCCTTCTAGTATACAATTCAATGTTTTTAATATATTCACAGTTGTGCAAAGAACGTCACTATGTAATTTTACAACATTTTCTTTTAGAAAAAGAAATCCTATACCATTTAGTAGTCACTTCCCATCCCTTCCTCCAAGCCTCAGAAACCACTAATCTAATTTTTGTCTATATGGATTTGCCTATTCGGGACATTTCATACAAATGAAAATATACATATGTGGTCTTTGTGACTAGTTTTTTTTCACTTAGCATATTTTCAAGGTTCATCCATGCAGCATATATCAGCACTTCGTTCCTGTTTATTGTTGAATGTTTCATTTTATGGATTTGGCACATTTTGTTTATCTATTCACCAGTTGATAGACATTTAAGTAGTTTTCCCTTTTGGCTACCATGAATAATGCTGCCATGAACTTGTGTCTACAAGTTTTTGTATGGTTCTATGTTTGCATTCCGTTTGCATACGTGAATAGGAGTGGAAATTCTGGGTCATATGATAACTTTAACATTTTGAGGAACTGCAAAACTGTTTGACAAAGTGGGCACACCAAGTTTACAGTCCCACCAGCAATAAAGGTTCTATAATAATTTCTCTATATCTTCACCAATGCTTGTTATTTTCCTTTTTTTAAATTAGAACCATCCTAGTGGATGTAAAGTGGTATCTCCTGTGGCTTTGATTGTTTACGCTTATCAGCCATTTGTCTATCATAGTTGGAGAAATGTCTATTCAAATCTTTGCCTGTATTTTAATTAGAGTACTTCTCTTTTTATTGTTGAGTTGTAAGAGTTCTTTATACATTTTAAATATAAGTTTTTAATCAGATATATGATTTGCAAATATTTTGTATAATTCTGTGGGTTGTATTTTCACTTTCTTTATGATATTCTTGAAGCAGAAAAGCTTTTCATTTTTATAAAATCCAATTTAACTATTTTGTCATTTTTTATATCTAAGAAACCATTACCTAATTCACAGTCATAAAGCTTTACCCCGTTTTCTCTTAAGAGTCTTATACACTTAGCTATGTCTAAGCCTATGATTCATTGTGAGTTCATTTTTGTCTATATTATTAGTTACGGGTCCAGCCTCATTGTTGTGCTTATGAATACTCATTAAATTTTTTCACACTCTTGTCAAAAATCAATTCACCATAAATGGAAAGGTGAATTTCTGGACCTCAATCCGATTCCATTGATCTGTATGTCTGTCCTTATCCCAGTATCACACTGCCTTGATTACTGTAGCTCTGTAATGTGTTTTTAAGTAGGGACATATGGGTCATCCCAATTTGCTCTTCTTTCAACATTATTTTGGCTATTCTAGGTGCCTTGCATTTCTATATCACTTTTAGGATAAGCTTACCAATTTCTGCAATGAAGGTAGCTAGGTTTTGAAAGGGATTGTATTGAATCTGTAGCTCAATTAGAGAATTTTTTTTTTTTTTTTTGAGACAGAGTCTCACCCTGTGGCCCAGGCTGGAGTGCAGTGGCATGATTTCGGCTCACTGCAACCTCCACATCCCAGGTTCAAGCGATTCTCCTGCCTCAGCCTCCCAAGTAGCTGGGATTACAGGCACCCACCACCACACCCAGCTAATTTGTTTTTTTTTTTCAGTAGAGATGGGGTTTCACCATGTTGGCCAATCTGGTCTCAAACTTGTGACCTCAGGTGATCCACCTGCCTTGGCCTCCCAAAGTGCTGGGATTACAGGTGTGAGCCACTGCACCCAGCCAGAGTAGTATTTTTACCATAAAAATGTTAAGTCTTCTAATCAATGAACATGGTATATCATTCCCTTTGTCTTCAAGTTATTTTAATGATGTTCTGTGGTTTTGTGTGAACAGGTATTGCATTTCTTTTGTTAAATTTATGACTAAGAATTTTATTCTTTTATTCTGGTCCAATTTTTTCTTTTTCAACTTTTATTTTAGATTCATGGAGTACATGTGCAGGTTTGGTATCTGGGTATACTGCCTGGTCCTGGGGTTTGAGGTATGAATGATCTCGTCACTCAGGTACTGAGCATAATACCCAACAGTTATTTTTACAACCCTTGCCCCCCTCCCTCTTTCCCCCTTCTAATAGTTCCTAATGTCTATTGTTCCCTTGTTTATGTTCATGAGTACATGATGTTTAGCTCCCACTTATAAATGAGTACCTGGAGTATTTGGCTTTCTGTTCCTGCATTAATTCCTCCAGTTGCATCCGTGTTGCTGCAAAAGACATGATTTCATTCTTTTTTATGACTGCATAGGATTCCATGGTGGATAGGTACCACAGTTTCTTTATCCAATCCACTGTTCTTGGGCTCCTTGGTTGATTACATGTCTTTGCTATTGTAAATAGTACTGCAATAAACATGCACACATGTGTGTCTTTTTGATATAATTATGTGCTTTCTTTTGGATATCTACCCAGTATTGGGGTTGCTAGCTTAAACAAGAGTTCTGTTTTTAGTTCTTTGAGAAATCTCCAAACTGCTTTCCACAGTGGCTGAACTAAATTACATTCTCACCAACAGTGCATAAGCACTCCCTTTTCTCTGCAGCCTCACCAGCATCTGTTGCTTTTTGACTTTTTAATAATAGCCATTCTGACTGGTGTGAGATGGTATCTTATTACAGTTTTGATTTGCATTTCACTGATGATTACTGATGATGAGCATTTTTTCATATGTTTGTTGGCCACTTGTATGTTTTCTTTTGAGAAGTGTCTATTCAGGTTATTTGTTTTTTGCTTAATTGTTTACATTCCTTATAGAGTCTGGGTATTAAACCTTTGTCGGACACAAAGATTGTGAATGTTTTCTCTCATTCTGTGGGTTATCTATTTACTCTATTGATAGTTTATTTTGCTGTGCAAAAGTTTAGTTTAATCAGGTCCCACTTGTCAAGTTTTGTTTTTGTTGTAATTGCTTTTGAGGACTTAGTCATAAATTCTTTATCAAAGGTCATGTCCAGAATGGTGTTTCCAAGGTTTTCTTCTAGGATTTTTATAACTTGAGGTCTTACATTTAAATCTTTAATCCATCTTAAGTTGACTTTAGTATATGGTGAAACATAAGAGTCCAGTTTCAGTCTTCTGCATATAGCTAGCCAGCAATCCCAACACTATTCATTGAATAGGGAGTACTTTCCTCATTCCTTATGTTTGTCAACTGTGTCAAGGATTAGAGGGTTATAGGTATGAGGCTTTATTTCTGGGTCATCCATTCTGTTTCATGGGCCTTTGTGTCTGTTTCTGTACCAGTACCATCCTGTTTTGATTACTGTGTACTTACAGTAGAGTTTGAAGTTGGGTAATGTGATGCCTACAGCTTTATTCTTTTTGCTTTGAATTTCTTTGGCTATTTGGGCTCTTTAAGGTTTATGTAAATATTATAATAGTTTTTTTCCAATTCTGTGAAAAATGACATTAGTAGTTTGATAGGAATAGCACTGAATCTATAGATTGCTTTGGGCAGCATGGCTATTTTAATGATATTGATTCTTCCAATCCATGAGTATGTAATGTTTTTCCATTTGCTTGTGTCATCTATGATTTCTTTTAGCAATGTTTTCTAGTTCTCCTTGTAGAGATCTTTCACTTCCTTGGTTAGATGTAGTCCTAGATATTTTTGTGTGGGTGGCTTTTGTAAATGGGATTGCTTTCCTGATTTATCTCTCAGCTTGAATATCATTGGTATATACACATGCTACTGATTTTCATACATTGGTTTTGTATCCTGAAACTTTGCTGAAGTGATTTATCAGTTGCAGGAGTCTTTTAGTGGAGTCTTTAGGGTTTTCAAAGTATAGAATTACATCATCCACAAAAAGAGATAGTTTGACTTCTTTTCCTATTTGGATGCCTTTTATTTCTTTCTCTTGCCTGATTGTTCTGACTAGCCCTTTCATTACTATGTTAAATAGGAGTAGTAGGAATGGGTATCCTTGTTTTCTTCCAGTTCTCAAGGGGAATGCTTCGAGTTTTTGCCTACTCAGTATGATGCTGGCTGTAGATTTGTCAAAAATGGCTCTCATTACTTTGAGGTATGTTCCTTCTAAGCCTAGTTTGTTGAAGGTTTTTATCATGAAAAAATGTTAGATTTTACCAATAATTTTTCCATGTCTATTGAGATAATCACATGGTTTTTGTTTTTAATTCTGCTTACGTGCTGAATCACATTTATTGATTTGCATATGTTGAACCAGACTTGCATCCCAGAAATGAAGCCTACTTGTTGATGATGAATTAACTCTTTGACGTGCTGTTGAAAACAGTTTGCCAGTATTTTGTTGAGAAATTTTGTATCTATGTTTGTCAGTGATATTGGCTTGTAGTTTTCTTTTTTAGTGTGTCTTTGCCAGGCTTTGGTATCAGGGTGATGCTGGCTTTACAGAATGGGTTAGAGAGGAGGCTCTCTTCCTCGATTTTTTGAAATAGTTTCAGTAGAATTAGTACCAGTTTTCTTTGTATGTGTGGTAAAATTCAGCTGTAAATCTATCTGGTCTGGGGCTTTTTTTGATTGGTAGGACAGTGAGTCAATTAAACCTCCTTCCTTCATAAATTACCCAGTCTCGGGTATTTCTTCATAACAGTGTGAGAAGAGACTAATACAGTAGTCTGCAGAGAGTACTGCAGAGAGTAGGGTGCTGCTATAAAGCTACCTGAAAATGTGGAAGTGACTTTGGAACTGGGTAACAGGCAGAGATTGAAACAGTTTGGTGGGCTCAGAAGACAGGAAGATATGGGAAAGTTTGGAACTCCTAGAGACTTGTTGAATGACTTTGACCAAAATGCTGGTAGTGATATGGACAATTAAGTCCAGGCTGAGGTGGTCTCAGATGGAGAAGAGGAACTTGCTGGGAATTGGAGTAAAGGTGATTCTTGCTATGCTTTAGCAAAGAAACTGGTGGCGTTTTTGCCCCTGCCCTAGAGATCTGTGGAACTTCCTACTTGAGAAAGATGATTTAGGGTATCTGGTGGAAGAAATTTCTGAGCAGCAAAGCATTCAAGAGGAAGCAGAGCACTAAAGATTGGAAAATTTGCAGCCTGATGATGCAATAGCAAAGAAAAACACATTTTCTGGGGAGAAATTCAAGCCGGCTGCAGAACAAGGAGCCAAATGTTAATCACCAAGACAATGGGGAGAATATCTCCAGGTCTTGTCAGAGACCTTCAGAGCAGCCCCTCCCAACACAGGCCCAGAGGCCTAGGAGGGAAAACTCATTTTGTGGGCCAGGCCCAGGGCCTCCCTGGTCTATACAGCCTCAGGACATGGTGCCCTGCATCCCAGCTGATTCAGCTCCAGCCCTGGCTAAAAGGGGCCAATGTACAGCTCAGGTCACTGCTTCAGAGGGTGCAAGTCCCAAGCCTTGGTGGCTTTCATGTAATATTAGGATTGTGGGTGCACAGAAGTCAAGAATTCAGGTTTGGGAACCTCTGCCTACATTTCAGAGGATGTATAGAAATACTCTGGATGACCAGGCAGAAGTGTACTGCAGGGGCAGAGCCCTCATGGAGAACCTATGCTAGTGCAGAAAGGAAATGTAGGATTGAAGCTCCCACAGGGGCATTGCCTAGTGGAGCTATGAGAAAATGGCCACCATCCTCCACACCCCAGAATGTTAAGTCCACTGACAGCCTGTACCGTGCACCTGGAAAAGCCACAGGCACTCAATACCAGCCCATGAAAGCATCCTGGAGGGGGTTGTACCCTGCAAAACCACAGGGGCAGAGCTGCCAAAAGTCATGGGAGCCCACCTCTTGCATCAGTGTGTCCTGGATGTGATACATGGAGTCAAAGGAAATTATTTTGGAGCTTTAATTACTGCCTCATTGGATTTTGGACTTGCATGGGGCCTGTAGCCCCTTTCTTTTGGCCAATTTCTCCCATTTGGAATGAGTGTATTTACCAAATGCCTGTACCTCCATTGTATCTAGGAAGTAACTAACTTGTTTTTTATTTTACAGGCTCATAGGTGGAAGGGACTTGCCTTGTCTCAGGTGAGACTTTGGACTTGGACTTTTGGGCTAATGCTGGAATGAGTTAAGACTTTGTGGGATGATGGAAAGGCATGACTGTGTTTCAAAATGTGAGGACATGAGATTTGGGAGGGGTCAGGGTGGAATGATATAGTTTGGCTGTGTCCCCACCCAAATCTCAGTTTGAATTGTAGTTGCCATAATCCCCACATGTCATAGGAGGGACCAGGTGGGAGGTAATTCAATCATGGAGGCAGTTACCCCAATGCTTCTGTTCTCATGATACTGAGTGAGTTCTAACAAAATCTGATGGTTTTTAAAGGGGCTTCCCCCTTCATTTGGCACTCATTCTTCTCTCTTCTGCCACCATGTGAAGAAAGCTGTGTGTTCTTCCCTTTCCACCATGATTGTAAGTTTCCTGAGGCCTCCCTAGTCATGTGGAACTGTGAGTCAATTAAACCTCCTTCCTTTATAAATTACCCATTCTTGGGTATTTCTTCATAGCAGCATGACAACCAACTGATACAGTAGGCTTTTAAATTACTGATTCCATTTTGGAACTTGATATTGGTCTGTTTAGTGTCTCAATTTTTTACTGATTCAATCTTAGGAGATTATGTATTTCCAGGAATTTATTCATTTTTTCTAGATTTTCAAATTTGTATACATAGAGATGTTCATAATAGTCTCTCAGGATCTTTTGTATTTCTGTGAGATCAGTTCTGATGTCACCTTTGTTGTTTCTGGTTGTGTTAATTTGGATCTTCTTTCTTTTTTTCTTTCTTAATTTAGCTAGCAGTCTATCGATCATGTTTATCCTTTCAAAGAGCTTTTTATTTCACTGATTTTTAATATGAATTTTTGGGTCTCAATTTTATTCAAGTCCAGTCTGATTTTACTTATTTCTTTTCTCCTGCTATCTTTGCAGTTGGTTCGTTCTTGGTTTTTTAATTCCTCTAGGTGTGATGTTAGAACAAAAATTTGAGATCTTTCTAACTTTTCGAGGTAGGAATTTAGCCCTATAAACTTTCCTCTGAACACTGCTTTTGCTGCATCCAGGAGATTTTGATATGTTTTGTCTCTGTTTTTGTTTATTTCAAAGATTTTTTTTATTTCCACCTTGATTCCATTGTTTACTCAAAAGTCATTCAGAAGCAAGTTGTTTAATTCCCACATAACTGTGTAGTTTTGAGAGATCTTTTTGGTATTGATTTCTATTTTCAGTCCACTGTGGTTCAAGAGTAGGGGTGGTATGATTTTGATTTTTTTTTAATTTATTGAGACTTACTTTATGACTAAGCATGCAGTCAATCTTGGAGTATGTTCCATTTGCAGATGAGAAAAATGTATATTCTGTGATTGATAAGTGGAGTATTCTGTAGATGTCTATAAGGTCCAATTTATAAAGTGTCAAATTTAAGTCCAGAATTTCTGTATTAGTTTTCTGCCTCAATGATCTGACTAATACTGTCAGTGGGGTGTTGAAGTCTTCCACCATTACTGTGTGGTTCTCTAAGACTTTTCATAGGTATAGAATTACTTGTTTTATGAATTTCACTGCTCCAATGTTGGCTGCATACATATTTAGGATAGCTATGTTTTCTTATTGAATTGAATCCTTTATCATTATATAATGCCCTTCTTTGTCCACTTTGACTTTTTTGGTTTAAAGTCTGTTTCATCTGATATAATATTTGTGACCTCTGCTTTTTGTTGTTGTTGTTTTCTGTTTGCATGATAGATCTTTCTTCAACCTTTCGTTTTGAGCCTATGGGTTTCATTACAAGTGAGTTGGGTCTCTTGAAGACAGCACACAGATGAGTCTTGTTTTCTAATCCAATTTGCCGCTCTGCATTTTAAGTGGGGTATTTAGACCACTTACATTCAAGGTTAATATTGATACACAAAATTTTATTTTATTTTATTTTATTTTATTTTTTTTTGAGACGGAGTTTCACCCTTGTCACCCAGGCTGGAGTGCAATGGCATGATCTCAGCTTACTGCAACCTCCACCTCCCAGATTCAAGTGATTCTCCTGCCTCAGCCTCCCAAGTAGCTGAGATTACAGGCATGCACTCCCACACCCAGCAAATTTTTGTATTTTCAGTAGAGACAAGGTTTCACCATGTTGGCCAATCTGGTCTCAAACTCCTGACCTCAGGTGATCCACCCACCTTGGCCTCCCGAATTGCTGGGATTACAGGCATGAGCTACCATGCCTCTCCAATATGTAAGATTTTAATCCTACTGTGAAGCTGTTAGCTGTTTGCCTTGTACTTTCTATTGTGTTTTGTTTTATAGCCTGCAGGATATCTGCTCTAGTGTGTTTTTGTGATAGCAGGTATTGTTCTATTGTTTCCATGTTTAGAACTCCTTTAAGGGTCTCTTGTAAGGCCAGTCTAGTGGTAATGAATTCTTTTAGCACTTGTTTGTCTGGAAAAGTTTATTTCTCCTTCATTTTTGAAGCTTAGTTTGGTGGGATATGGAATTCTTGGTTGAAATTCTCTTTTAAGAATGCTGAAAATAGGCCCCCGATATCTCCAGGCTTGTTAAGGTTTCTGCCAAGAAGTCCACTGTTAGCCTGATCAGGTTCCCTTTGTGTGTCATTTTCCCTTCTTCTCTAGCTACCTATGAGATTTTTTCTTTAGCATTGACCTTGGACAGTCTGGTGATATATGCCTTGGTGATGTTCGTTTTGTATAGTATCCCACAGGTATTCTCCAGGTTTCTTTTATCTGGATGTCTACCTCTCTAGCAAGATTAGAGTAGTATTCTTAAATTAGTTCCTCTAGCATATTTTCCAGTTTGTTTGCTTTTTCCTTTTTTTTTTTCCTTTTCTCTGAGGAATGCCAGTAATTCTTAGATTTGGTTGCTTTACATAATCCTATATTTCTCAAAAATTTTGCTCATTTTTAAAAATTCTTTTTTCTCAATTTTTGTCAGATTGGATTCATTTAAAAGACCGGTCTTCAAGCTCGGAAGTCCTTTCTTCTGTTTAGTCCAGTCTAATGATAAACCTTTTAATTGTATTTTGAAATTTCTTAAGTGAGTTTTTCAATTCCAAAAGCTCTATCGATTTCAAGATGTTTATCTCTTCCTTTATTTCCTGGATTGCTTTAAAAATTTCTTTGTGAATGTTCAACCTTGTCTTAGAACTCAGTGAACTTCCTTTAAATTCATGCTTTGAATTATTTATCTGTCATTTCTGAGTTTCCATTTTGGTTAAGGACTACTTCTGAAGAACTAATGCAGTCCTTTGGTAGTATCACTTCATTCAGATTTTTCATAATGCCAGAATTTTTGTGCTGTTCCCTTCTCATCTACAGACTCTGGCACTTCTAATTGTTGTAATTACTTTCATGTGGGTAGGATTTTTTCTTTTTCTTTCTTTCTCTATAATGTCTTCTTTTTTCTTTCCCTTTCCCTTTTCCCCCCTCCCTAGGGGGAGTGTGACTGTGGAGAATGCTGGATAGGATCTTTTGGCTTTGCTTCTATAGCCCTATGCACTTCTTTCAGCAGGTTTTATATCGGGCTGCACAGTTTTCCCTACAAGCCCGTAGATGGCACTTACAGGTAAGAGCCAGCTGCAGTCAACATTCCTGGGTATATACCTGATCCTCGTTTACTGGCAGAAGCTGTCTATTGCCTCAGGCATGGGCTGATTCATGAAATTCACAGTAGTCTGAGCTCCCTACTCCTGGAGCAGGGTAGGTTGGTGGCGGCAGGGCATGAAGGGCAGGGCCAGACCAGCTAGGTCTGCCTGAAGGTCCTCTTATGGCAAATGCAGGCACCAGTTACAAGGGGCAATCCAATGGTTGGCCACCAAGCACCCAGAGGTGTCCCTAGGTGTGGAGCTGGGAAACCTCTTTGGCTACAAATTCTCTGCATGGGGAAGTGGGGCAGCCTAACCTCCTAATATAGGAGAGTGGGTGCTCTCGATGCCTGGAAATCTGCCTGTGCATGGAGAGGGTCCCCCTGCACCAGGATCTCTGCAGAGGAAGGGTGGGGTGGCTCAGGCTGCTGAAGTAGGCAATTAGGTACTCAGAATGCCTGGATATCTTCCTGGGCAGGGAGCAAAAAGAGCCCCACTGCACCAAGATCTATGTCTGGAAAGGTTGAAGCAGCTCAGGCTGCTAAACTAGGTGAATGGGTGCTCCTAATACCTGGAGAACTGCCTGAGTATGGAGCAGAGAGAGTATTGCTGCACCACAATATACGTCCAGGAAAGATAGAGTGGCTCAGGCTGCTGGTACAGGCAAGTAGTTTCTCCAAATGCCTGGATTTCTGCTTGAGAGTAAAGCACAGAGGGCCCTGCTACACCTCGATCTCAGGGGATCACGGTGGGGCACCAACCAATGACACATGCGGGCTGTTTCCACGGCTCCAAGCTGGCTCTGGCTGCAAGTTTTGCCAACCACAAGAAACTATAGCTGTAGCAGTTCTCCTCCCACCCCAGGCTTGCAACTGGGCAGAGCACAATTCCAGCACCTCCTGCTGAAGCGCTTTCCACAGTTCTGGCTGTAAAGGCCCCTACCTCACTCCAGAGCAGCCACTCCAATACCTAGTCCAAAACTAAAATGCCTAAGCAACACGCTGCTGTGTTGCCAAAGGATGGCTAACTTTGTATGTGCCTGGATTAAAAATAGCATCCTGCTCTCAGTCCCAAGTCTGGGAAAATGTCTGCAGCTTTTCCCAGTGTCTTTTCCTCACAGTGTCTCCAAGCCTCTCTCCAAGTTAACTCTAGGGCTTAGAGAAACAAATGTACTCTCCCTATACCTGGGTTGCTCAAATCCCCAGTGAAAAAGGGAGTCACAGAGGGAGGCTCTTTCCCTCTCTCACCCATTGGGTCTTCACTCACTTTTATAAGCCAGACGCCATCATGGGGCTGTTTGCTGGTATTCTCCTCTCCAGATTCTGGGGTGTGCTTCACAGTTCCATAGATACCCATTTTCCTTCTTGAATTAAATCTCATAGATTTTATCTTTATGTACTATCATGCTATTTCTAAGTGGCTGAAGCATACTAAAAGCCTCTAATCTGGCCGGGAGTGGTGGCTCAAGCCTATAATCCCAGCACTCTGGGAGGCCAAGGTGGGCAGATTACCTGAGGTCAGGAGTTTGAGACCAGCCTGGCCAACATGGTAAAACCCCGTCTCTACCAAAAATACAAAAATTAGCTGGGTTTGGTGGCCTGTAATCCCAGCTACTCAGGAGCTGAGGCAGGAGAATTGCTTGAGCCTGGGAGGTGGAGGTTGCAGTGAGCCAGGATCACGCTACTGCACTTCAGCCTGGACGACAGAGCAAGACTCTGACAAAAAAAAAAAGGCTTTAATCTGCCATCTTGGAAAAAAGCTTTTTTTTTTTTTTTACTATTGTTAATGGAAATGTTTTCTCAATTTCATTTTTGAGTTGTTCATTACTAGTGACTGTATAGAAATACAACTCATTTGTGCATATTGTCTTATATCCTGTAAACTTGTTGAACACTTTATTAGTCTGAAATTTTTTGTGTATGCATTCCTAAGGATTTTCTAAAAGGAAGATTGTGTCATCTATGTCATCTATGAATAGAGATAGTTTTACTTCTCCCTTTTCAATCTTGATGTCTTTTATTTATTTTACTTGCCTAATTGTCCTGACAAGAACTTCCAGAACAATGTGGCATCGAAGTGATGAGTGGAGATCCTTCAGTTGTTCCTGATCTTAGGAGGAAATCTCTCAGTCTTTCACCATTAATAATGATATTATCTGTGCGTTTTTCATAGATTCCCTTTATAAGGCTGAGATTATTTCCTTCTATTCCTAGATTTAACAGTGTTTTTAACCATAAAAAGGTGTTGAATTTTTCAAATGTGTTTTCTGTATCTACTGAGATATAGAGTGGGTTTTGTCCTTTATTCTATTAATATATATGACATTGATTGAGTTTTATATGTTGAACAGCCTTGCAGTCCTTGGATAAATCCCATTTGGTCCTGGTATGTTATCCTTTCTGTGTGTTGTTGGCTTTCATTTGCTAGTATTTTGTTGAGGATTTTTACATCTATACTCATAAAAGATATTGATTGGTGGTTTCTTTTCTTGTCATGTCTTTGTCTCATTTTGATATCAGGGTAACACTGGCCTCATAGAATGGGTTGAGAAGTAATCCTCTTCTATTATTTTGAAGAGTTTGTGAAAGACAGGTATTAATTTTTTTAACATTTGTAGACATCACCAGTGAAAACTTACTGAGACATGTTTTATGGCCAAACATATGATCTGTCCTGGAAATTTTTCTTGTACACTTGGGAAGAATTTGTATTCTGCTGTTTTGGGGGTAGAGTGTCCTATATATGTCTTTCGGGTCTAGTTGGTTTATAGTCTTGTTCAAATCTTCCTAAGGGACAATTTCTATTGACTTCTTTTTCCTTGTATATGGGCCACAGTTTCCTATTTCTTGTGTGTCTCATAATTTTTTGTTGAAAACTGGACATTTTAAATAATATAATGTGGCAGTTCTAGAAATAAGATTCACCACCTCCCTGTGGTATTTTAGTTTTGCTGTTTGGTGCTGTTTGTTGTTGTTGCTATTGCTGTTTGTTTAGTGACTTTCCTGACCTAATTGTGTAAAGTCTGTATTCTTTATCATGTGCAGCCATGAGGTCTCTGCATGTTTAGCTTAGTGGTCAGCTAATGATTGAAAAGAAATTTCCCTCTTCCACCACAGGAGGACACAGTGAGAAAGCACCATCTATGAACAAGGAAGCAGGCCCTAACCAGACAGACGCTGAATCAATCTGTTGGTATCTTGATCTTAGACTTCCCAGCCTCCAGAACTGTGAGAAGAAACATTGGTCAACTCGTTTTAGAGGAGACTTAGTAATATAAGCATCAGTGATATAAAAGGGAATATAGTGGGATCTGGCAAGATGGCCAAATAGGAAGAGCTGTGGTCAGCAGCTCCCAGTGAGACCAACACAGAAGGCGGGTGATTTCTGCATTTCCAACTGAGGTACCCTGTTTATCTCATTGGGACTGACTTGGCAGTGGGTGCAGCCCATGGAGGGCAAGCAGAGCAGGGTGGGGTGTCCCCTCACCCAGGAAGTGCAAGGAGCTGGGCTGGGGGGCCTCCCTTTCCCAGCCAAGGGAAGCCATGAGGGACTGTGCTATCCAGCCCAGATACTATGCTTCTCCCACAGTTTTTGCAACCCACAGACCAGGAGATTCCCTCGTGGTGGTGCCTACACCACCAGGGCCCTGGGTTTCAAGCCCAAAACTGGGCAGCTGTTCAGACAGACACCAAGCTAGCCACAGGAGGTTTTTTTTGTTTTTTTTTGTTGTTGTTGTTGTTGTTGTTTTTCATACCCCAGTGGCACCTGGATCCCCAGCAAGACAGAACCATTCATTTCCCTGGAAAGGGGGCTGAAGCCAGGAAGCCAAGTGATCTGACACAGCGGGTCCCACTTCCACAGAGCCCAGCAAGCTAAAAACCACCAGCTTGAAATTCTCGCTGCCAGCACAGCAGTCTGGAGTCAACCTGGGACGATCAAACTTGGTGGGGGGAAGAGGTGTCCACCATTACTGAGGCTTGAGTAGGCGGCTTTCCCCTGACCATGCTAGGGACTGGGCGGAACTCAACACAGCACAGCAAAGCGACTGTGGCCAGACTGCCTCTCTAGATTCCTCTTCACTGGGCAGGGCATCTCTGAAAGTTAGGTAGCAGCCCCAGTCAGGGGCTTATAAATAAAACTCCCACTGCCCTGGGACAGAGCACCTGGGAGAAGTAGCAGCTGTGGGCACAGCTTCAGTGGACTTGAACATTCCTGCCTGCCGGCTCTGAAGACAGTGGCAGATGTTGACAAGGAGGGTTCTCCCAGCACAGCGCTCAAGCTCTGCTAAGGGACAAACTGACTACTCAAGTGGGTCCCTGACCCCTGTTCCTCCTGATTGGGAGAGAACTCTCAACAGGGGTTGACAAACACCTCATACAGAAGAGCCCCTGCTGGCATCAGGCCTGTGCCCCTCTGGGACAAAGCTTCCAGAGGAAGAAGCAAGCAGCAATCTTTGCTGTTCTGCAGCCTCCGCTGGTGATACCCAGGCAAACAGGGCCTGGAGTGGACCTCCAGCCAACTGTAGCAAACCTGCAGAAGAGGGGCCTGTTAGAAGAAAAACTAACAAACAGAAAGCAATAACATCAACATCAACAAAAAAGGACTCCCACACACAGAAACCCCATCCAAAGGTCATCAACCTCAAATATCACAGGCCAATAAATCCACAAAGATCAGGAAAAACCAGCGCAAAAATGCTGAAAATTCCAAAAACCAGAATGCCTCTTCTCCTCCACATGATTGCAACTCCTCTCCAGCAAGGGCACAAAACTGGACAGAGAATGAGTTTGACAAATAGACAGAAGTAGGCTTCAGAAAGTGGGTAATAACAAACTCCTCTGAGCTCAAGGAGCATGTCCTAACCCAATGCAAGGAAGCTAAGAACCTCGACAAATGGTTACAGGAACTGCTAACTAGAATAACCAGTTTAGAGGAGAATATAAATGACCTCATGGAGCTGAAAAACACAGCACGAGAACTTCGTGAAGCATACACAAGTATCAATACCCAAATGAATCAAGTGGAAGAAAGGATATCTCTGAATCAAATAAAGTGTGAAGACAAGATAAGAGAAAAAAGAATGACAAGGAACAAACAAAGCCTCCACGAACTATGTGAAGACACCAAACCTACGATTCATTGGTGTACCTGAAAAGTGATGGCGAGAATGAAACCAAGTTCTTAGAAACCAACAAGAATGGCCAGGCACAGTGGCTCACGCCTGTAATACGAGCACTTTGGGAGGCCAAGGCAGGTGGATCACAAGGTCAGGAGATTGAAAACATCCTGGCCAACATGGTGAAACCCCGTCTCTGCTAAAAATGCAAAAATTAGCTGGGCATGGTGGCGCATGCCTATAGTCCAGCTACTCAGGAGGCTGAGGCAGGAGAATGGCTTGAACCCAGGGGGCAGAGGTTGCAGTGAGCCGAGATCATGCCACTGCACTCCAACCTGGGCAACAGAGCAAGACTCCATCTCAAAAAAAAAAAAGAAAGAAAAAAGAAACAAAGGAGAACAAAGAGACAACATACCAGAATCTCTGGGACACAACTAAAGCAGTGTTTAAAGAGAAATTTATAGCACTAAATGCCCACATCAGAAAGTGTGAAAGACCTAAAGTTGACATCCTAACATCACAATTAAAAGAACTAGAGAAGCAAGAAGAAACAAATTCAAAAGCTAGTGGATGACAAGAAATAACTAAGATCACAGCAGAACTGAAGGAGATAGGGACGTGAAAAATGCTTCAAAAAAATCAACGAATCTAGGAGCTGGTCTTTTGAAAAGATTAACAAAATAGATAGACCACTAGCCAGACTAATAAAGAAGAAAAGAGAGAAGAATCAAATGGACACAATAAAAAAAAATAAAGGGAATATCACCACTGATCCTACAGAAAGACAAACTACTATCAGAGAATACTATAAACACCTCTATGCAAATAAACTAGAAAATCTTCAAGAAATGGATAAATTCCTGGACAAATACACCCTCCCAAGACAAAAACCAGAAAGAAGTCGAATGGCTGAATAGACCAATAACAAGTTCTGAAATTGATACAGTAATAAATAGCTTACCAACCAAAAAAAGCCCAGGACCAGATGGATCACAGCCAAATTCTACCAGAGGTACAAAGAGGAGCTGGTACCATTCCTTCTGAAACTATTCCAAACAGTAGAAAAAGAGGGACTTCTCCCTAACTCATTTTATGAGGCCAGCATCATCCTAATTCCAAAACCTGGCAGAGACACAACAAAAAAAGAAAATTTCAGGCCAATATCCCTGATGAACATTGATGCAAAAATCCTCAATAAAATACTGGCAAACCAAATCCAGCAGCACATCAACAAGCTTATCCACAGTGATCAAGTTGGCTTTATCCCTGGGATGCAAGGCTGGTTCAATATACGCAAATCAATAAATGTAATCCAGCATATAAACAGAACCAATGACAAAAACCACATGATTATCTCAATAGATGCAGAAAAGACCATCAATAAAATTCAACACCCTTCATGCTAAAAGCTCTCAATAAACTCGATATTGAGGGAACATATCTCAAAATAATAAGAGCTATTTATGACAAACTCATAGCCAATATCACACTGAATGGGCAAAAGCTGGAAGCATTCCCTTTAAAAACCATCACAAGACAAGGATGCCGTCTCTCACAACTCCTATTCAACATAGCGTTGGAAGTTCTGACCAGTGTAATCAGGCAAGAGAAGGAGATAAAGGGTATTCAAACAGGAAGAGAGGAAGTCAAATTGTCCTTGTTTGCAGATGACATGATTGTATATTTAGAAAACCCCACTGTCTCAGCACAAAAACTCCTTAAGCTAATAAGCAACTTCAGCAAAGTCTCAGGATACAAAATCAATATGCAAAAACTACAAGCATTCCTATACACCAATAATAGACAAGCAGAGAGCCAAATCATGAGTGAACACTCATTCACAATTGCTACAAAGAGAATAAAATATCTAGGAATACAACTTACAAGGGACGTGAAGGACCTCTTCAAGAACTACAAACCACTGCTTAAGGAAATGAGAGAGGACACAAACAAATGGAAAAACATTCCATGTTCACAGATAGGAAGAATCAATATTGTGAAAATGGCCATACTGCCCAAAGTAATTTATAGATTCAATGCTATTCCCATCAAACTATCATTGACTTTCTTCACAGAACTAGAAAAAACTACTTTAAATTTCATATCGAACCAAAAAAGAGCCCATATAGCCAAGATAATCCTAAACAAAAAGAACAAAGCTGGAGGCATCACACTACCTGACTTCAAACTATACTACAAGGCTACAGTAGCCAAAACAGCACGGTACTACTACCAAAACAGATATATAGACCAACGGAACAGAACAGAGGCCTCAGAAATAACACCACACATTTACAACCATCTAATCTTTGACAAACCTGACGAAAACAAGCAATGGGGAAAGGATTCCCTATTTAATAAATGGTGCTGGGAAAACTGGCTACCCACATGCAGAAAACAGAAACTGGACCCTTTTGTTAGGCCTCATACAAAAATTAACTCGAGATGAATTCAAGACTTAAACATAAGACTTAAAACCATAAAAACCCTAGGAGAAAACCTAGGCAATACCATTCAGGACATAGGCATGGGCAAAGACTTCATGACTAAGACGCCAAAAGCAATGGCAACAAAAGCCAAAAATGACAAATGGGATCTAATTAAACTAAAGAGCATCTGCTCAGCAAAAGAAACTATTGTCAGAGTGAACAGGCAAACTACAGAATGGGAGAAAATTTTTGCAATCTATCCATCTGACAAAGGTCTAATATCTGGAATCTACGAGGAACTTAAACAAATTTACAAGAAACAAACAACCCTGTCAAAAAGTGGGCAAAGGATATGAACAGACACTTCTCAAAAGAAGACATCTATACAGCCAACAAACATATGAAAAAAATCTCATCATCACTGGTCATTAGAGAAATGCAAATCAAAAGCAAAATGAGATACCATCTCATGCCAGTTAGAATGGAGATCATTAAAAAGTCAGGGAACAACAGTTGCTGGCGAGGATGCAGAGAAATAGATACGCTTTTACACTGTTGGTGGGAATGTAAATTAGCTTAACCATTGTGGAAGACAGTGTGGCAATTCCTCAAGGATCTAGAACTAGAAATACCATTTGACCCAGCAATCCCATTACTGGGTATACACCCAAAGGATTATAAATCATTCTACTATAAAGACACATGCACACGTACGTTTATTGCAGCACTATTTACAATAGCAAAGACTTGGAACCAACCCAACTGCCCATCGATGATAGACTGGATAAAGAAAATATGGCACATACACACCATGGAATACTATGCAGCCATAAAAAAGAATGAGTTCATGTCCTTTGCAGGCACATGGATGAAGCTGGAAACCATCATCCTCAGCAAACTAACAGAGGAACAGAAAACCAAACACCACATGTTCTCACTCACAAGTGGGAGTTGAACAATGAGAACACATGGACACAGGTAGTGGAATATCACACACTGGGACCTGTTGTGTGGTGGGGGGTAAGGGGAGGGAGAGCATTAGGACAAATACCTAATGCATGTGGGGCTTAAAACCTAGACAATGGGTTGATAGGTGCAGCAAACCACCGTGGCACATGTATACCTATGTAGCAAACCTGCACTTTCAGCACATGTATCCCAGAACTTAAAGTAAAATAAAATTTAAAAAATGAAATTTCCCTGAAGGCCCTAAACCAATAAGTCTCTAAACATTTGCTGAGGGGTCTACATGTATATTGGGGGATGATTTCAACACTCTGGAAGTTTAGAAATCTGCTACAGCCTTCACTTCCTGCTTGTACAGAGGCTGAAGCTCAGCCAAAGGTGAGAGACTAGAATGTCCCCAGGTGTTTTCTGTGCAATGCACAGTTCTGCCCATACACATAGCCTTCTACAACCCCAGGAATATGTCAGAGCTTTCCAAATTCCACATATTCATCTTATTTCTCAGATTTTACTATTAAGTTTTTTAGCTAGCATATTGTTTGCCTCAAGTGGTATATTGCCTCAGGAGCTGGGCATTAAACAATAGCTGCTGACTATTTTGTTTTTGACAAATATCCTAGGAAAAGGACTTTTCCCACTAAGTGAGCTCTAAGTTAGGTCAAATAGAGACAACTCCTGTGCAGTGGTCTTTTCCAGGAAGCTTCCAGGCAGGTCAAATAGTGACAATTCTCTGGGGATGGAGCTTTTCAGGGAGCTCCAAATATGTTCTTCCCCTTCAGTGACTGCTAGGCTACTGGTTTCTCTAATGACTGTATTTGCAAGTCTGCTGGTTGTCAAGGCTACTGCAGAATTTGGGAAAGGTGATGGAAATGGGACAGTTAAATGCTCTTATTCTTACAGAAATCCAGCCATTTTTCTTGAATAAATAACTCACAGATTGTTGCATATCTTTGGTTAATTTTCAGAGTTCTAAAAAAGTGTATTTTGATCATTTTTTCCAGTGTTTTTGTTGCTTTTACAGAAGAAGTCCTCAGAGGTCTTATTATACCATTCCCAAAGTGCTTCTAAGTCTTTTTAATAAGTGGTGCTTGAGAGGAATGGTAACCAAAATCTATAAATAATTCTCATAACTCAATAATTTTTTTAAAATTCAACTTTTAGAATTTTCAAATGAGAAAAAATTTGAACAGACACTTTATCAAGGAAGATATGTGGAGAGCAAAAAGAAGTACAAAAAAATTATGAACATCTTTAGTTATTAGGGAAATGCAAATTAAAACCACAATATGATACCACTACACACCTACTAGAATAACTAAAATTTAAAAACACAGGATAAAAAAATAACTGCTAAGTGTCGGTAAGGATGCAGAGCAACTGGAACTCTCATACATTGCTGGTGGTTGTACAAAATGTACAATCAGAAGTTTGGTACATACCAAATGTTTGGCAGTTTCTTTTAAAGTTAAACATCCCCTTACCATACAACCCAGCAATCCTACTGTAATTATTTTCCCAAGAGAAATAAAAACATATATCCATCTAATGCCCTGTATGCAATTGTTTATCACAGCTACAGCTTTATTCATAATCACCACAAATTAGAAACAATCCAAAGTTCATCAACCGGTGAGTTAAATAGAAAGAAACAAACTACTGATGTGAGCAGTAATATGGATGAATATCAAATGCAGCAGGCTTAGTGAAAGAAGCCAGATTCAGAAGACTTCACACTGTATTATTCCATTTATGTGACATTCTGGAAAAGGCAAAACTACATAAACAGAAAATAGATTAATAGTTTTCATGGCTCTTGTTTGGGTTAAAGGATGGACTACGAAGAGGTATGAAGGAGCATTTTGGGGTGAGGGAAAAGTTCAAGAAGAGGTTACCTAGCAGTGTGCATTTATCAATATTCATAGAGTCATACATCTAAAAAAGGTAAACTTTACTGTATGCAAATTATACCTCAACCAACTTGACCAAAAGAAAACAATCTTCCTGCTCTAAACATCATTTCTCTTGGTTACATTAGTTTGGCTTAAGACTACCCTTAGCCAATTTCCAACTATTGTATATTTAACAGACTATCCAGAATTTAAATGTGTCCTTCATGAAGTATCTAAAAACGTCATTACATCATAAGCTGTTTTCATGCAGAATGTGTGAGAGAATTTGATAAGTATAAGAAAAAAATAATTTGACAACATATCTAACTAAAAGATATAACTGCAAGGAGATTCAGTGTGGCATGCTTATCATAAAAAGAGAGAAACAACATAAATTCTGGCCAATAGTTGACTGGCTAAATAAGTAATCATAAAACCATAACATAGAATATTATGTAGCCATTAAATAATTATATAATTATAGATCAATATTTGCTAATATAAAAAGTATCTACAGTATTTTATTAAGAACAAATCAATAAATAGTATCTTAGTATGATTTTGTTTTGGAAATGCTAGAAAAATATCCGCCAAACTATAAATGCTGAGTATCTCTTGACAAGTAATTTGGTAGTTTATGTTTTCTTCTTGGCTTTTTTCTGTGTTTTCTGAATTTCTTATGATGGACATGTGCAAGATAATCCTGCTCCTCATCTTAAGACCCATTGGTCTGAGTCTTGGACTGACCACTATCTTGTCCTGCAGCTTTCAGTTCAGGAAAGCAGAAGTATCCAGCTGTGTTCAAGCCTAGGGGTGTTTTACTGCATCACACATGGGAGACCTTTTGTATATTTTTTAACACCAAGATGGACATGATACACCTGGCTATGATGAGTGTCCTCAGCTCATATCTAAGCCACAAATGCAGAACGGTTCCAGCCTCATTAAGACTGGGCATCCAGGGAAGCATTGAGCTTCCAGAAGCTTTGATGTAACCAGCAGTCGCTCAGACTTATCCACAACAGTGTAACTGCTGATGACCTTTTGAGGTGACTTGGAAACTTACACCTCCATCTGTCATTAGACAATGTTGCTATGACCTCTTTCTGTGACCTTTAGATAAATAAACCTTGTTTGATTATCCAAACACTAGCTGTGCCTGGTCATTCTGAATCTAAAACAATTGATATTTATTAATTCAGTCCATTTCCATTTGTAAAAAAGAAAATAAAACCTATTTAGTGAATCCATAGCATCATTCTTAACAAATAAAATATACAATCTGTTGGTTATAAGACAAAGTCCTCATTAAGTTAAAATTGACACTGCTCCTTGAACTATGGAGTCTGAATTCTTTCAAAGATATGCTTTGGGCTGATTACCTATCTGGTATAATTTACTGTATTTTTCTATTGCAGAATTTATTAAGTTATACAAAATTTGTTTAATAAAAATACTTCTACTGTATAATACAATCTCTGGAGAAAATATGTTTTAAATAATACTCTAAGTTACCCTAAAAGCAAAGCTTGATTTAAAAACTGGATGTGGAAGGCTGGTTATAATATAAACAACCAAAAAACCTATTAAAAAGACCACAATAAATCAGTTGAGAAATAGAAATCCTAGTTGTAGCAACTACTTACATCCATAACCCGAGCCTTCATGGTAGAATGGAAGTTATCTTTTTTAACTGCCTGCTTACACACTAAGAACTGGGAGGAAAATTGAAAACACACAAACATCCACATAAAAACACATGCACCAAAACAAACACACAAAGCAAATTACAGATGCCTACCCAATTACACTTCCTAGTGGGACTGAAAAGTAATCAACTCTAATCAGATAATTAAGAACATAGGATGTAAACCATGCCAAATTTGTCTTGATCTCAGATCCAGTACCTTTTAAAGTGCAGACATGATTACTGCCTCATTTACATATTATGACTCATCTTCTGACTGTACATAAGCCCTCAAAAACAGGGTGATTACTCCACTAAAGTTGGAGCACATGCAGTGTTAAAGGCAGCACAGATACCTGATCCTTCTAAATAGATTAATTCTTTAAAACAATCTTTGCCTCAAACAAACAACAAAGTAATTTTGAGCTTTTATTTGCCTAACTTTTGTTATACGTAACACCTTAGCCATGGCAATCCTACTGCCCATATTTTCAAAATATGTCTGATTTTAAATGTTCACTGCTGCATACCTTGTCTTCTTTTTTAGGCTGAAAAATACAGCCTTCCTAATGATAAGGAACATAAAAGAGAGTCCCATTGCTGGCAAGGAACCCTCATGGGAAGACCAGAAACACACAGCTAAACAGGATAAGCTGGTAGAGAAGTAAAATGTACATAATAGAGTACCCAGAAGCTCAAAGAGGAGTGATAATCATCCTAGCTTCTTTGTAATCCAAGGCTTTATAACATATATGTAAATTAGAACTCAGAGCTGTACATCTAAGTATGTTAATAACTTTAAATAGATTTGAAGATTGAAAAGCACACCTGTAGTGTTAATGAAACAGAAATAATCTGAAACAGTGCTCTCCAAACATTTTAATCACATGCTCCCTCAGTAAAAAATATTTGATCACTCACCCCCAATACCTGTATATTTATTTGTTTATAAATATATCCTTGTACTGTTGTCCTTAGCTACTATTATTTGGCACAATATATACTTTTGATGAGCTTAATCATTAACAACTGTGGATTAGTCGTGTATTTTTTAAAGTCTTCTTAATGGCAATCGTTTTGTGATTGTTTTGTGATGTGATTGATAAAGAATTTTTAAATTAGGCCCTGCCTTTTTTTGCGGGGAGGCAAGATGGCCAACTAGATGCAGCTAGGAGGAACATCTGCCACCAAGGGATGGCGACCTCAGGACGACTGATACACTCTGAGCAGATCTTCAGAGAGAAGGTATTGAGAGCAGACTAAGGAAGGACACAGATGCTGGGCTGAAGCGGGAGGAAGCTGGGAACCCTGCATGGGACTACCATGCACCAGGACTCATTCCTGGCCCCCAGTGACTCCTGGGAAAGGAATGAGTTGAGCATGCCAGGAGTGACTTATTCTTGACACGGACCTCTGGAATCCTGGCAGCAGGAGATCCCAAGACCCCTAAGGACACTTGAGCTGTCAGGGAAAACTGGATAGAGAGGTAGTAGGTACAGAACTCCAGCTGATGCGGAGCCTAGAGAGTTTGGTACAGGAGCATCTGTAATGGAGCACAGCCAGGGACACCCATCCCAAGGCTTGCCTTACTCTTTTAGGAGATTTCAGCCTTAGGGGAACTGTCAGACCTGAAAAGAACAGGGCAATCTTGCCCATGAGATGGGGCTGGTATGACCTGAGCAACCCCATCTGCTGGCCTCTCGTGGGGTGCCAACCTGGTGGTGCCTGTTTGCTGTAAAGCCCGGGATGCCCAGCTGGGATGCCTCTTGGGGACCTGAATCATTGCTCCCGCGCTGGCAGACTGTACCTGACTGTGGAGAACTCCAGCAGAGCAGCCCCTTCCAATGCACACCAGCCCATCTACACCCTCCCCTCACCATAACCCCTCCATGCCACTTTTCCAGCATGCACTTGCCCATGACCACCCCCCACATTGCTTTGCAAGCATGCGTGCACATGGATGGAACACACCTCCCATTCCCCACTGGCACACAAATGAACACGTACCCCACTATGCCACAGCTGCCAGTGTGAGCGCATCCCACATCACCACAACCCATCATCACTATCAATGCAAACACACACAAGGAGACCAGTGGCCCTGCCCACTGCCTGGGCAGCCATTGCCACCAGCACAATCACATGCATGGAAGATGCCAGCCCTACACCTACCAGCACCCCATGGCAGGACCCACACCTCTGCCAGCATGAATGCATGCACAGAAGATAGCAGCCTCACCCCCTACCACAAGTGCCACACTGCCACTGCCACCAATGCAAACATATTTATGGAGGCTGGCACAACTGTGCCTGCCAGTGCCCAGCCTCAGCTGATGAGTGTGCACCTCACCATGCTGCCGCTGCTGCTGGAACATACAAACCATCATGGATCCTGTTGCCACCACACAGTGAAGCACCTTGGCTGACACCACGCATCAGAATGTTGTTACCAGAGGTCCAGAAACACCACAACAACCCCAGTGCAGAAGGTTCCTAACTTCTAGGGGCCAGAGAAAAAAAGCTGGGAGCCTGAAACCAGCCCTCCAGAGATACAGACTGCAGCCCAGGAGTCCTTAGCTGAGCCTTGGCCCACTAAAATCTTCCAGAAACAAAACTACAATCAAACCCCCAAGGACATGAAAGAGGATGAAATTTTTTAAAAATCCAAAGGACAGCAACTTCAAAGACTGAAGGAACATCAGCCCACAAAGATGAGAAAGAACCAGTGCAATAACTCTGGCAATTCAAAAAGCCAGAGTGCCTTCTTACCTCCAAATGACCACATTAGTTCCCCAGGAATAGTTCTTAGCCAGTATGAAATGGCTGAAATGACAGAAATAGAATTCAGAATATGGATACGAATGAAGATCACTGAGATTCAGGAGGAAGTCAAAACCCAATCCAAGGATTCTAAGAAATTTGATAAAATGATACAGAAGATGAAAGATGAAAATGGCCATTTAAAGAAAGAACAAAACATACCTCATAGAGCTCAAAAACTCATTTCAAAAATTCAGAATACAATCACAAGAATAACAGCAGAATTGACCAAGCTGAGGAAAGAATCTCAGAGCTCGAAGACTCTCTCCAAAATAACTGTGAGACAAAAGTGAAGAAAAAACAATGAATGAACAAAACCTCTAAGAAATATGGGATTATGTAAAGAGACCAAAGCTATGACTTCCTGGAATCCCAGAGAGAGAGAAAGAGAAAGCAAGCAACTTGGAAAACATATTTCAGGATATCATCCATAAAAGTTGTCCCAACTGTACTAGAGAGGCCAACACGCAAATCCAGGAAACACAGAGGACCCCCGTGAAATACAACACAAGAAGACCATCCCCAAGTCACATAGTCATCAGATTCTCCAAGGTCAAAATGAAAGAAAAAAATGTTAAAGGCAGCTAGAGAGAAGAGGCAGGTCACCTACAAAGGGAACCCCCTCACGCTAATAGCAGACTTTTCAGCAGAAATCTACAAGCCACAAGAGATTGGGTGCCTATATTCAGCATTCCTAAAGAAAGGAATTTGCAACCATGAATTTCATATCCAGCCAAACTAAGCCTCCTCAACAAAGGAGAAATAAGGTCCTTTTCAGACAAGCAAAGGTTAAGGGAATTCATTACCACCAAATGTGCCTTAAATGAGTTTTTTAAGGAAGTGCTAAACATGAAAAGGAGAGACCACTACTGGCCAGCACAAAAACACACTTAAGTGCAAAGAAGACCAGTGATACTCTAAAGCAACAACAGAAACAAGTCTGTGTAGCAACCTGCTAACAAACAGAGGCTCAAATCTGCATATATCAATACTTACCTTGAAAGGAAATGAGCTAAATGCCCCAATTAAAAGGCAGAGAGTGGTAAGTTGGATGAGGAAGCAAGACCCAACAGTATGATGTCTTCAAGAGACCCATCTCACATGCAATGACACCCATAGGCTCAAAGTAAAGGGGTGGAGAAAAATCTACTAAGCAAATGGAAAACAGAGAAAGCAGGGATTGCTATTCTATTTTCAGACAAAACACACTTTAAACCAACAAAGATCAAAAAAGACAAAGAAGGACATTATATAATGGTAAAGGTTCAATTCAACAAGAAGACCTAACTATGCTAAATATATATGGAGCCAACACAGGAGCACCCAGATTAATAAAGCAAGTTCTTAGAGGCCTATGAAGAGGCTTGGACAACCACACAATAATAGTGGGAGAATACAACACTACACTGACAGTATTAGATCATCAAGGCATAAAACTAAGAAAGATATTTGGGACATGAACTTGACACTTGACC
Source organism: Gorilla gorilla gorilla (assembly GCF_029281585.2). Taxonomy (NCBI): domain Eukaryota; kingdom Metazoa; phylum Chordata; class Mammalia; order Primates; family Hominidae; genus Gorilla; species Gorilla gorilla. The sequence continues at coordinate 66,198,235 of NC_073239.2, forward strand.
AGAGGACCTAATAGACACCTACAGAGCTACTTACTCAAAAGCAACAGAATATACATTCTTCTCATTTGTACATGGCACATATTCTATTCTTGTCATTTTCACACGGCACATACTCTAAAATCAACCACACAATTGGACGTAAAACAATCATCAGAAAATTAAAAAAAAAAAAGAAATCATGCCAAGCACACCCTCAGACCACAGGGCGATAAAATAGAAATCAAAGCTAAGAAAATCACTCAAAACCATACAGTTACATAGAAATTCAACAACCTGCTCCCAGATGACTTCTGGGTAAATAATGAAATTAAGGCACGAAACAAGAAATTATTTTAAAATAATGAGAGCAAACATAGGAAACACCAGAATCTTTGGGACACAACTAAAGCAGAGTTAAGAGGGAAGTTTATAGCACTAAACACCAACGTCAAAAAGTTATAAAGATCTGGCCAGGCATGGTGGCTCACACCTATAATCCTAGCACTTTGGGAGACAGAGGCAGGTAGATCTCCTGATTTGAGACCAGCCTGGGTAACGTGGCAAAACCGCATATCTACCGAAAGTACAAAAAATTAGCCAGGCACGGTGAACTGTGCCTGTGGTCCCAGCTACTCGGGAAGCTGAGGTGAGAGGATCTCTTGAGCCTGGGAGGTGGAGGTTGCAGTGAGCCAAGATTGCACCACTGCAATCTTGTGACAGAGTGGAACCCCATCTGAAAAAAAAAAAAAAAATTATAAAGATCTAAAAGCAATCACCTGAACTAACAACTAGAGAAACAGGAGCAAACCAATCCCAAAGCTAGCAGAAGACAAATAACCAAAATCAGAGCTGAACTGAAGAAAATTCAATTGCCAAAAATCATAAAAAATTAACAAATCCACAAGTTGGTGTTTTGAAAGAATTAATAAGATAGATAGACCACTAGCTTAAACTAATAAATTAAAAAAGAGAGATACCCAAATACAATCAGAAATTACTAGGAAGGGACATTATCACCGATGCCACAGAAATACAAAACACCCTCAGAGACTACTGAGACACCTCTATGCACACAAGTTAGAAAACCTAGAAGAAATGGACAAATTCCTGGCAACATACAACCTCCCAAGACTGAACCAGGAAGAAGTTCAAACCTTGAACAGACCAAAAGTGAGGTCCTAAATTAAATCAGTAATTAAAAAGCCTACTAACCAGAAAAAGCCCAGGACCAGACAGATTTATAGCCAAATACTACCAGAGGTACAGAGAAGAGTTGGTGCCATTCCTACTGGAACTATTCCAAAAAATTGAGGAAGGGGGACTCCTCCCTAACTCATTCTATGAGTCTAGCATCATCCTGATACCAAAACCTGGCAGAGAGACACACACACACAAAAAGGCCAATATCCTTAATGAACACTGATGCAAAATCCTCAAGAAAATAGTATCATACTGAATCAAGCAGCACATCAAAAAGCAAATCCACCATAATTAAGTAGGCTTTATTGGTTCAAGGTTGGTTCAACATATCCAAGTCAATAAATGTCATCTACCACATAAACATAACTAAAAACAAAAACCACACGATTATCTCAAGAAATGCAGAAAAAGATTTTGATAAAATTCAACATTGCTTCATGTTTTAAAAAAAAAACCTCAACAAAATCAGCATTGGATGAACTTACTTCAAAAGAATAACAGCCATCTATGAGAATTTCACAGTGAACACAATACCGAATGGGCAAAAGCTGGAAGGATTCCCCCTTCAAAACCAGAACAAAACAGGGATGCCCTCTCTCACCACTCCTATTCAACATAGGAGTCCTAGCCAGAGCAGTCAGGCAAGGGAAAGAAATAAAAGGCATCCAATTAGGAAGAAAGGATGTCAAAATGTCTCTATTTGTAGATGATATGATTCTACAGCTAGAAAACTCCATAGTTTCTGCACAAAACCTCCTTTATTTGATAAACCACTTCAGCAAAGTTTCAGCATACAAAATCAATGTACAAAAATCAGTAGCACTCCTATACACCAACAACATCCAACCTGAGAGCCAAGTCAAGAACACAATCCCATTCACAGTAACCACAAAAAAGAATAAAATACCTAGAAATACAATTAACCAGGGAGGTAAAAGATCTCTACAACAATAATTACAAAATACTGTTTAAAGAAATCATAGATGATACAAACAAATGGAAAAACATTCCATGCTCATGATTAGGAATAATCAGCAATTTTTAATAGCCATACTGTCCAAAGCAATTAACAGGTTCAATCCTATTCCTATCAAACTACCACTGACATTCTTCACAGAATTAGAAAAGAAAACTATTTTTAAATTCATATGGAATCAAAAAAAAATAGCCCAAATAGCCAAGGCAATCCTAAGCAAAAAGAACAAACCTGGAAGCATCACATTACCTGACCTCAAAATATACTATAAGGCTATAGTAACCAAAATAGCATGGTACTGGTACAAAAATATAGACCAATGAAACAGAATAGAGAGCCCAGAAATAAAGCCACACACCTACGACCAACTGATCTTCAACAAAGTTGGCAAAAACAAGCATTGGGGAAAAGGATCCCTATTCGATAAATGGTGCTAGGATAACTGGCTATCCAAATGAAGAAGACTGAAGCTGGGCCCCTTTCCTACACCATGTAAAAAATCAACTCGAGATGGATTAAAGACTTAAATGTAAAATCTAAAACTATAAAAATCCTGAAAAATAACCTGGAAATACCATTCTGAATATAGGCACTGGCGAAGATTTCATGACAAAGATGCCAAAAACAATTGCAACAAAAACAAAAATTGACAAGTGGGACCTAATTAAACTTAAGAGCTTCTGCCTTGAAAAAGAAACTATCAACAGACTAAACAGACAACCTACAAAATGGGAGAAAATATTTTTGCAAACTATGCATTTGACAAAGACCTAATATCCAGAATCTATAAGAAGCTTAAACAAATTAACAACCAAGAAAGAAACAACCACATATAAAAGTGGGCAAAGGACATGAACAGTCACTTCAAAAGGAGACATACACATGTCCAACAGGCACATGGAAAAAATGCCCAACATCACTAATCATTAGAGAAATGCAAATCAAAACCACAATGAGATACCATCTCACATTAGACAGAATAACTATTATTAAAAATTCAAAAATAACAAATGTTGGCGAGATTGTGGAGAAAAAGAAATGCTTATACACTGTGGGAATGTAAATTAGTTCAGCTATTGTGGAAAGCAGTGCAGTGGTTTCTCAAAGAACTTAAAACAGAACTACCATTTGAACCAGTAGTCCCATTACTGGGTATATATCCAAAGGAATATAAATTGTTCTACCATAAAGACACCTGCGCGTATGTCCATTGCAGCACTATTCACAATAGCAAAGATATTAAATGAACCTAAATCCCATCAATGGTAGACTGAATAAAGAAAATGTGGCACATATACACCATGAAATATTACACAGCCTTAAAAAAGAATTAGAGCACGTCCTTTGCAGCAACATGGATGGAACTGGATGCCATTATCCTAAGCAAATTAATACAGGAACAGAAAACCAAACACTGCATGTTCTCACTTATAAGTGGAAGCTAAACACTGAGTAAATATGGACACAAAAAATAAAACAACAGACACTGTGGCCTCATTGATGCTGGAGGGTGAAAGGAGGGTGAGGATTGAAAAATTACCTATTGGGTACTATGCTTATTACCTGGGTGATAAAATAATCTGTATATCAAATCCCTGCAACATGCAATTTGCCTATATAACAAAGCTGCACATGTACCCCTGAACCTAAAATAAAAGTTAAAAAGGAAAGAAAAAGGAAAGGAAAGGAAAGGAAAGGAAAGGAAAGGAAAGGAAAGGAAAGGAAAGGAAAGGAAAGGAAAGGAAAGGAAATTAGGACTAGGGGCCATGCATGGTGGCTCATGCCTGTAATCCCAGCACTTTAGGAGACCAAGGCAGGCGGATCACCTGAGGTCAGGAGTTCGAGACCAGCCTGGCCAAGATGGTGAAACCCCGTCTCTACTAAAAATACAAAAATTAGCCAGCCATGGTGGTGGGTGCCTGTAATCCCAGTTACTCAGGAGGCTGAGGCAGGAGAATTGCTTGAACCCTGGAAATGGAGGTTGCAGTGAGCCAAGATTGTGCCATTGCACTCCAGCCCAGGCAACAAGAGTGAAACTCCATCTCAATAAGAAAAAAAATTAGGACTAGGACTGTCCTAATTCCATTTCCTGTAGTTCTTCTGCATTATTAGTTTCTCCCAAAGCCAAAATTCTTTGGCTAGAATCTTTTTAAACCACTTGTTAATTTTGTGAGAGTTGTCGTTTAAATCTAGATTACAATCTATAGATCCACCCAATCAGGTGCATATGTACTGCAAAATATTGCAACATGTTGAGCCCCTACATCATTCATCTCATTTATTTTTTGACATATGACATGTGACATGTATACTAAGCTAAATGCTAGTACCAATCTGCATATTAAATATTAGTAAAGCTTAATTAATTCCCATATATAAGATACTAATTAATCTTAATTAATATTGAGTTCTATATAAGAAAGTCCAGGTCACAAGATTACTTCAGACCAAAACAACAAGACAAAAGCACACAAGTACATAAGAAACAACTTCCACATACGTTCAGTCCAAAGGGCTCATCTAATCTTTATACTTTCCAGAAACAACTCCATAGAACATATAGTAATAAACCATGGTATTGTCCTCTGTTACACCTCAGTATTTCTTCATTACTTTCTATCCTTCCCATTGGTTCCATCTTCTTTCCAAACAATGAATATTTATGAAATTCATTTCTCAGCTGACAAAATCCCAACTTAGTACACATTGGGACACTCTCCAAGTTCATAGACTCTCCATTGAGCTCTCCACCAACCTATCCATTAAGTCCTTGGTCATCTGTTCTAATACAAGGACCCTGTCCAAAGTAATCACCTATCACCAGGCAAATTGAGATCCATCAAACTCCTCTGAATTTTCTCATTTTCCTCAGTCCCTCATATTCTTCAGTTGACATCTCAGTCAGGATACCTCAATTGCTTAAACAAATTCAAAAAGACATAGAAAGCCACTGAACCTTACCTTCACATCCCTTTCCAGTGCCCTAAGGGCATCACCACATGCAGCTGGTTTCAGAAAGAATCATTTATTGCACATCACGGTGTGCACACATTATGAATCAGAGTGCTGCAGATGCCTGCAGTCACCACCTGAAATAGCTAAACCTGCACTTCAGTCACTGCCATTTCTAGTACGTGCTAGGAAACCTTGACTGTCTCCATCATGGCCTCACTTCAGTCAAGGCTTCTGGACTTCCCGAGGAGCCCCCACCAAAAAATAAAAAAAAAAAGTATGGCTAAATAAAGCAAAACTCCACCAAAAAGTATAACTGACTCATAATGTGTCTTAAAAATGTTTAACCTTGTATAGGTGAAAATACCAGCATAAAACAAATACCATCATACTCTAAATTTTAAATATGCTGGATACTGCTTTTTTCCACAAGAAACAAACAAAATAATAATAATTTGTAAAGCCCACCTAATATGGAATTTGAAGTACAATAATTTCAAGGTGTTGCTGTTTGGAGAAGTCTTTCTGGGGATTTACTTTAAAAAAAATCTGAGTACTGTACAAAGTGGGGCAAATCTATTTCCAGACCAGACTCAAGGAAAGAAGTGACTCTTCTAACCAATGAAGATGTATCATTGTCCCTCTCAGTCCCTCAGCATAGAAAACTTTTATTTTCCACAAAGGGAACAAAGACCCTGGAGGGAATTACAGACACCACATGCTGAACCTCAGTGAGCCATTTTCATTAACAAGTAAAACAGTTAGTGCATTCCATAGCCTATTTGTGAGAAGTAAAAATATTATTCAGGAATCAATCAATTAATAAGTGATTCATTTGTGTTTAAGGACAGTCGAGAACAAAAAGAAAATTATAGAACTATAGCAATAAGGGCCCTGCAGCCAGAGGTGGACAGCAGGACAGATGGCCCAGGACACAAAGAAGATACAATGAAAAGGACCTGAACAATATAATAGAAATTGTCTCATTACTATATTGTAATTATATTATTAGTTACTATATTGTTACTATACTTGTAACTATATTGCTATGGATTTGCATTGCCACTTTATGAAGTAAGAACTCGAAATTTGTTTCAAAAACACCACCTACCCTTATACTGTGTCATTTATAAATGTAAGTAGTAAAGTGTTTAGAGATCACATTAATTCAGTCAATCTCTACAAAGTTTTTATTATCTGATTCAAAGAACCCTTGCAGAGATCATGATCCATAGAGTTTTACATTGGATGAGCCCTGCCTAACTATTATTTCTCAAGGACAGGCAATCCCAGTTAAGGAGAACCCTTAATGAATACTCTTAGCTAAATTAGTTAAATTTTGTCTGAATGTGTCACAACTTACACTTATCAAAATAATTTTCATCAAATAAACTGTACATGTAAATAAAAAACCAACATGGAAATAAACACTAAAAATTAACAGTTTAATACCATAAAGGGTATTTTTAAGTCTTTTGACACTGTTTTAATGTGTTGGTGATATATGACAGACCTATTATGTCTATATCCATTTTCTGGTAAAGGCCTGAATGCTAATAAAATATGTGCTATCCCTAAAGAGTAAATATCCTCCACCCCCAGGAAGTTGCATTAAAAAAATTGTTTCAGATGTTATAAATTATGTATTACTCACCTTGATTTCAGTCAAACTGATCATGGTTGCTTCACTTGAAATAAAAACAGCTTTAAAAATTTGGGATCAGAGCCATTTTCTTTCAGAGGAAATAAAAAGAAACAAAGCAGATATTGATTCTCTATTACCTACTGTAGGTCTTTATTCATCTAAACTAGGGAATACCCATCAGGACTTGCTGCTAGGGCATCAAGATGGTGAGTATGAGGTTTTTGGATCCGGACGTACGCCCTCTTCTGGGATTCTCTTCTTCTCTGAGGCTTTACTTACACATTATTCTCCACTACACTCAGCTACAGGAATGCTAATGTTCTTTATCCTGCCTGCATCAAACTGTAACAGAAAGCTTCAGAAAAATAAAACTTTCTCATTTCGATAGAAAGGATAAAACCAGCCTGGACCCATTTAAATTATTAAGGCCAGTCATAAAATTTGGGTAAATATATGGAAAGATATTTTCCATATATATATATAGTAACTATAACTATATATACATAGTTATATATAGTTAGCTACACTAGTTAGCACTGTATACTAAACGCCATACCAAAACATGCACAAGGTAGTGTATGCTGTAACACATTATGCTAAAGTAAGGTGCATGAGTACCAGAAATCATTCCCAAAGAAAGTTAAATTACCAAGCCTTTACACTAATATATATAGACAATTTGAAAGATATATCGTCAAATCCCTACTGTCTTCTGAAATAGCTTTAAAGCCTGTGTATGATTCAGGGCTCTTTTGGTTGCAAGAGAAAAAAAAGATTCAAATCTGGTTAGCTAGACCAGCTCATGAAATTCAGGGAAATCATCCAACCAACTAGTAAGATAAGTAAAATATGCAGAGCTATAGCCAACCAGAACAGCTTGAGCTTGACTACTTCCTCCATTCATTCTCTCTCTCTCTCTCTCTCTCTCTCTCTCTCTCTCTCTCTCTCTCTCTCTCTCTCTCCACCTTATGACTTCCTATGATGTCCACCACCAGAGAGAGACCACCTCACCAGTTCTCAATTTAAAAATTGAAAAATCCCAGGAAGGACTAAATGGCCAAGTCCAGGTCAGGAGGACAACTCTAGGCAGGGATTTTGAAAGTACATCACAGCTAATATGTGATTCTGGCCTGAAAGAAAAGAGGAGTTTCAAGAGGAAGAGAGAGTGATGAGAAGACTAAAAATCACATGTTCACTACAATATCATTCCATTGTGCAGTTAAGATCAAAAGAGGTTTTGGAAGTTTCGTTGTTTGAGAAATTTCCAAACTGCTTTCCACAGTGGCTAAACTAATTTTTACATTCCCACGAACAGTGTATAATCATTTGCTTTTACCCATAAGATCAAAAGAGGTTTTGGGAGTTTAGTTGTTTGAGAAATTTCCAAGCTGCTTTCCACAGTGGCTAAACTAATTTTTACAGTCCCACGAACAATGTATAATTATTTGCTTTTACCCACAGCCTTACCAGCATCTGTTGTTTTTTGTCTTTTTAATTATAGCCATGCTGACTGATGTGTGATGGTGTCTGGAGGTTTTGATTTCCATTTTTGCAATGATTAATGAGGTAGAGCAGTTTTTCATGTTTGTTGGCCATTTACATGTCTTCTTTTGAGAAGTGTATGTTCATGTCCTTTGCCAATTTTTTAACAGGGTTATTCATTTTTGTTTGCTGAGTTGTTTTAAGCTCCTTATAGATTCTGGATATTAGGCCTTTGTCAAATGCATGCTTCGCAAATATTTTCTTCTATTCTATGGGTTGTCTGTTTACTCTGTTGATTGTTTCTTTTGCTGTGCAAAAGCTTTTTAGTTTAATTGGGTCCCACTTGTCAATTTTTGTTTCTGTTGCAATTGCTTTCGAGGACTTAGTCTTGAATTCTTTGCCAAGACCCCTGTCAGAATGGTATTTCCTATGTTTTCTTCAAGGAATTTTATAGTTTGAGATCTTGCACTTAAATCTTTAGCCCATCTTGAGTTAATTTTTGTATGTTGTGAAAGGTAAGGGTCTAGTTGCTTTCTTCTGCAAATGGCTAGCCAGTTATCCCAGCACTATTTATTGAATAGGAGTCCTTTCCCCATTGTTTATTTTTGTCAACTTTGTGATTGATATTTTTAACAGTGTTTATTCTATTTTCACCTACTTGAAATTATAATTCCCGCTTTGTTTGGGGTATTAGAAAAATTGCTTTTTCAAGGAGAAAAAAAGAATAAAAAAATACTTCCAGAAACAGACATGATTTATTCATTTTAAGTGAAGCATCAGAAAGAGAAAAGCATAATTAAAATACACAGTTTTTAAAAGTAAATATTTTTCTACATGGAATCTTATTGTAAGGCAAAATGTGTGAAAAGATGCTCTAAAGTCCAGTCAACTAGCCCACAAATCAGTGGGTTCATCTGCTTGCTTGAGTTATTCTCTTTGTCATACTTGCTCTCTTACTTTCTTCTGAGGGTGGCTACATGGATATATATATACAAGTAAATTCTCTGCAACTAGAAACCCTTGATACATTCTTTATTACTATAATAATAATATTCAGGGAGCACATTAGGACAGGTAAAATCTCCTCATTCACTTGTTAAGTATACCTGTATTGATTTTTCTGTAACTATACTTTTAATAATTCATTACATATGTTTCCCCATATATGTTTTATAGAATTGATTCTCCATCACTACTGATATCTAGACGGTAATAGAGACATTCTCCCCCAAACTCACTTAACACTGCATAGATCTTCAAAGCAGATATAAGCTTCAAAGCTTTAAAATGTATATAGACACGTGTATGTGTATGTGCATGTGTGTGTAACTTAGAATACTGTGTCTTTGAAGTAGTCATTTTAGAAGTTTGTAGCATGCCAGAAAATTTTACTGTTATTGAAGGAAACTTTTCTGTGAGATCATTTTTATCCCCTCAAGAGCTAGGTTCTACTTATCCACCAACACCTCAACCCACAAAAAGCTGCTATAGGGCTCCCTATCTACCCAGGCATATGGAACACAATGGCCTAATGAACCCTGACAGGTGTCATTGATTTTAACATATCTAAATACCCAGGTGGCATTTATTTTCTTTAAACTTCAGTGACCACTTGGCTTGCAAGATCCCTCTTCAGCTGTCTCTTCCCACTGTGACAACCTAGATGGGTAGTGAGTCAGGGACTCAACAAGAAAAGCCAGTAAACCTGAAGCACTGGCCATGCCTCACCTGGGCACCACTCAGAAGACATGGACATAAGATTCCTCAGGGAAACAGCCCACCTAGCCAAAACAGTATCCGCAAAGTTAGAAACCATTCAAATGGATCCTCATGTGTGTCCTAGGAGAGGCCAAAGAGACCTGTAAAAAAGTCTCTTTTGTATCATTTGGGACTCAGAAGTCACAATGGCCATGGTCCTTCCTGATGACCTCATGCTTGCAACAGTCACAGAAAGGAGATAACTTGATTATTTCCTGGATTTTCATCTCCTGAAGATCAAAAAAGCAGCCCTTGTAAGAGAGAGCAATTAATAGGGAACAAGGGTGACGTTTTTTGAACATAGAGTGAAAATGCTAACATTATTGATAAGCCTAATCAGAAATTGCTGGACACAAACACAAAGCCTGATGACACTCAGATAGTTACAGTCTGATTTATTTCTCTCATGTAATGCCTCCCATGCCAGGCAAAGCCAGTCCAGGATTGTATGCAATGTCAAAAACCAATAGTGTAATGAATCTGAGTACAAACTCCTTGAAAACAGAAGCCAAAGCATTTCTTTCTTAATTTTATGAATGGTATACAGCATCCACAGTGTCCAAATATATAAAATAACAACATGGAGGTAACAAATAACTGGAAAATTGGGTTTTTTCTCTGGATGTTCTTAAATTAAGTCAATTCTCTGGACTGTTTCATTAAGAAAAAAATATGTCAAATATGTTCAAAATAGATCACTAGTACAGATGCAGCAAAGGCAAAAACAGTAGGATCTGTTGAATAAATTTGAAGTGTCCCAATAGGGATTTCACATTTTTAGGGGAAAGTAGAGACGATGAAATAGATAGTGCAAATAACTATCTTTTTTTAAATCTAAGCAATGGGGTGGGTGAGGACAGTATTTATTATCAAATGCCAAAACCATTCCTGCAAGGCTTGTTGGACAAGAATGTAGTCACACTGGAAGGAAGAAATGTTTCAAGGACAAACCTCCAAATCTTGTATCTCACTTACATACCAATTACATAGCTTTTAGACTTGTGTGTACAGAGATCCCTCGACAAGTGGGCACTATCACTGCACCAAGGGTAAATTTTCCCCACAGTCAGTGTTAAGGAGACTGCCAATTACAGATCTTTCTCAAGTACCCTTCTGACCCCAGAGAAATTAGCAACTGAGCAGGGAGGTGCAGGATGAGGAGACTGATGACCCTACCAGCTTAGTAATGACACATATTGGAAGGAAAAACGATGAGGTTGCAGTATGAACAATGCAAAAAGTTTTTAAATAAAGGTTTTTAACGTTTAATATAAGGGAGCTAAAAAGCTTTGACGTTCAATTTCAGTTCAAAGTGATACTTATTGACAGTACTCTCCAATAGAAATATAATGCAAGCCACATATGAAATTTAAATTTTCTGGAAGCCACATTAAAAAATTAAAAAAGGTTAATTTTAATAGTACATTTTATTTAACCCAATATATCCAGCTTACAATTTCAACATGTAGTAAATAGAAAAACTTATTAATGAGATATTTTACTTTTTTTTACTAAGTCTTTGAACTTTAGCATATATTTCATCCTTATAGCACATATCAGTTTGGACCAGTCACATTTCAAGCGATCAGTGGCCGTGCATAGCTAGTGGCTACTGTATTAGACATTATAGCTCTATAGGCACCCCAAGAATATTCATTCATTCATTTGATTAATATATAAGAATCACCTACTCTGTTTCAGACACTCTGTAAGGCACTAAGCATATGTCAATGAAAAGAATTACTACATCTTTGCTCTTACAGAGCTTGGAATTTGGCATCTTGGCAAAAACAAAGACATTAAGCAAACAATTATGTGAATGTTTATAATAAAGTGTGATAAAGGAAATATACAAAGTGCTGCAACGTATACTACTATGTGCCTACCAGGAAGAGAGAAAGAGATCAAGAAGACATTCATGAAGGAAGGGACACCTAATCTGAGATTGGAAGGATGGGTAAAGATTTATCAAGCTTGGAGGCTGGGAGAGGGGTGGGATCAGGGAAATAAGTGGTCCAAGTAGCCTTTGAGTGGAAAGCAACCTGATGAGCATGCGGGACTGATAGAAAGCCCATGAGCTGACAGCATGATAGGTAAAGAGGAGAGTAGCAAAAAATGAGATTAAAGAGGTAGGCAGGAATCAGAGTTCAACAAAGATTTGAGCTTTTATCAAAAGAGCAAATGGCCGCTTGAGGAAAATGTTAGAGGGAGGTTTGACATGATCAGATTGTATATTAAGAGGATAAATCTAGCTGCTGAATGGAAAATATATTTGAGGTTATACAGAGTAAATGTTTAGAGCCCAGTTACAAGGCTACAGCAGCAGCCCAGGGGAAAGATGGTGGTGGTTCAACATATCTGGGAGATAGACTGAACAGGATGTGGACTCTATACCAATGACTCAGTAGGATGTGAGTGGTAAGAAAAGGAGTTGTCAAGAATGCCACTAGGTTTCTGACATCAGCCATAAGGTAAATGGTGGGGCCATTTGATGAACTGGAGATAAAATGGAGGAGTAAGAAGAATATGAGTTCCATTTTGAACACGTTCATTTTGAGATATCTGCAATACATCCAAGAGGGAATGTCATTAAGACAGAGATGTGGCCCTGGAAGTCAGAAGAGAGGTTGGAGCTAAAACTTTAGCATTATCATTGGCAGAAAGCAGTTAACTGAAGCCACAGAAAGAGATTAAATCACCTAAGATCCAAATTTCAAGTGAAAAGAGAGGGCATAGGGCTGAGTCCTGAGAGTCTCCATCAGGTAAAGACTGAGTAGTGAAGAAGGGCCCTGATATGTTTTGCTGTGTCCCCATCTAAATATCATCTTGAATTGTAGCTGCCATAATCCCCACGTGTCATGGGAGGGGCCAGGTGGGAGGTAATTGAATCATGGGGGCAGTTACCCCCATGCTGCTGTTCTCATGATAGTGAGTGAGTTCTCACGAGATCTGATGGTTTTATACAAGGGAAATTTCCCTCTTTGCTCAGCACTACTTCTTCCTGCCATCATGTGAAGAAGGACATGTTTGCTTCCCCTTCCACCATAATTGTAAGTTTCCTTAGGCCTCTTCAGCTATGCAGAACTGTGAGTCAATTAAACCTCTTTCCTTTATAAATTACCCAGCCTTGAGCAGTTCTTTATAGCAGCATGAGAATGGACTAACATAGTAAGTTGGTACCGTTTAGTGGGGTGCTGCTGTAGAGATACTCGAAAATGTGGAAGCAGCTTTGAAACTGGGTAACAGGCAGATGTTGGAACAGTTTGGAAGGCTCAGAACAAGATAGGAAGATGTGGGAAAGTTTGGAACTTCCTAGAGACTTGTTAAATGGCTTCAACCAAAATGCTGATAGTGATATGGACAATGAAGTCCAGATTGAGGTGGACTCAGATGGAGATGTGGAACTTATTGGGAACTGGAATAAAGTTTACTCTTGCTATGTGTTAGCAAACAGACTGGTGGCATTTTGCCCCTGCTGTAAAGACCTGTGGAACTTTAGGGTATCTGGCAGAAGAAATTTATAAATGGCAAAGTGTTCAAGAGGTGACTTGGGTGCTGTTAAAAGCATTCAGTTTTGTGTATTCACAAAGATATGTTTTGGAATTTAAACGTACGTTTAAAAGGAAAGCAGAGTATACAGTTTTGGAAAATTTGAAGCCTGATGATGCATAGAAAAGTAAAACACATTTTCTGAGGAGAAATTCAAGCTGGCTGCAGAAACTTGTGTAAGTAAGGGGCAGCCAAATGTTAACTGGCAAGACAGTGGGGAGAAATGTCTCCAGGGCAATGTCAGAGGTCTTCACAGCAGGCCCTCCCATCACAGGCCCAGAGGCCCAGAAAAAAAATGGTTTCATGGGCTGGGCCCAGGGCCTTGCTGCATTGGGCAGTCTCAGGACTTGGTACCCTGTGTTCCAGCCATGGCTAAAAAAGGCCAATATATGGCTCAGGCCATTGCCTCAGAAGGTGCAGCCTCAAGCCTTGGTGGCTTACACAGTGTTTGGGGCCTGCAGGTGCATAGAAGTCAAGAACTGAGGTTTGGGAACCTCCACCTAGATTTCAGGGGATGTATGAAAATGCCTGGAGGTCCAGGCAGAAGTTTGCTGCAGGGGTGGAGCCCTCATGGAGAACCTCTGGTAAGACAGTGAAGGCAAATGTGGGGTCAGAGGCCCCACAAGGGCACTGCCTAGTGGAGCCATAAAAAGAAGGCCATCTTCCTCCAGACTCTAGAATGGTAGATCCACCAACAGCTTGCACCATGCACCTGGAAAAGCCACAGACACTCAATACCAGCACTTGAAGGCAGTGAGGAGGGGGGCTATACCTTACAATGCCAGAGGGGTAGAGCTTCACAAGGCCTTTGGAGCCCAACTCTTACATCAACATGACCTGGATGTGAGCCATGGAGTCAAAGGAGATCATTTTAGAGCTTTAAGATTTGACTGCCCTGCTGGATTTTGGACTTGCATGGGGCCTATAGCCCCTTCATTTTGGCTAATTTCTCCCATTTAGAATGAGTATATTTACCCAATGCCTGTACCCCCATTGTATCTAGGAAGTAACTAACTTGCTTTTGATGTTACAGGCCGATATGGCTTAGCTGTGTCCTCACCCAAATCTCATCTTGAATTGTAGTTGCCATAACCCCCACATGTCATGGGAGGGACCCAGAGGGAGACAATTGAATCATGGGTGTGGTTACCTCCATGCTGTTCTTGTGATAGTGAGTGAGTTCTCATGAGATCTGATGGTTTTATAAAGGGCTTTTCCCCTTTTACTCATTTTTCTTCTCCCTTCTGCCAGGTGAAGAAATGTGTGTTTGCTTCCCCTTCTGCCATGATTTATTGTAAGTTTCCTGAGGCCACAACAGCCATGCTGAACTGTGAGTCAGTTAAACCTCTTTCCTTTATAAATTACCCAGTTTCAGGTATGTCCTTATAGTAGCATGAGAATGGACTAATATAGCAAATTGTTATGATAGAGTGGAGTACTGCTATTAAGATACCCAAAAATGTGGAAACAACTTTGGAACTGGGTAACAGGCAGAGATTGGAACAGTTTGGAGGGTTCAGAAGAAGATAGGAAAATGTGGGAAAGTTTGGAACTTCTTAGAGACTTGTTGCATGGCTTTCACCAAAATGCTGATAGTGATTTGGGCAATAAAGTCCAGGCTGAGGTAGTCTCAGATGGAGATGAGGAACTTGTTGGGAACTGGAGTAAAGGTCACTCTTGCTATGCAAAGAGACTGGAAGCATTTTGCCCCTGCCCTAGAGATCTGTGGAACTTTGAACTTGAGAGAGATTATTTAGGGTATCTGGAGGAGGAATTTCTAAGTGACAAAGCATTCAAGAGGAAGCACACATAAAAATTTGGAAAATTTGCAGCCTGATAATGTCATAGAAAAGAAAAACCCGTTTTCTGGGGAAAAATTCAAGTCTGCTCAGAAATTTGCATAAGTAAAAAGGAGCTGAATGTTAGTCATCAAGACAATGGGGAAAATGTCTCCAGGGCATGTTGCAGACCTTCACAGCAGCCACTGTCATCACAGGCCTGGAGGCCTAGGAGGAAAAACTGGTTTCTTGGACTAGGCCCAGGATACCTCCACTGTGTGCAGCCTAGGAACATGGTGCCCTGCATCACAGCCATCCCAGCCATGGCTAAAAGGGGCCAAGGCACTGCATGGGCCATGGCTTCAGAGGGTGCAAGCCCCAGGCCTTGGCAGCTGCCACGTGGTGTTGAGCTTGTGGGTGCACAGAAGTCAAGAACTGAGGTTTGGAAACCTCTGCCTAGATATCAGACAATGTACGGAAACACCTCAATGTCCTGGCAGGGGTGTGCTGCAGGGGAAGAGCCCTCATGGAGAACCTCTGCTAGGACAGTATGAAAGGGAAATGTGAGTCAGAGCCCCAACACAGAGTCCCCACTGAGGCACTGCTATTGGAGCTGTGAGAAGACGGCCACAGTCCTCCAAACTCCTGAATGGGAGATTCACCTACAGCTTGCACCATACAACTGGCAAAGCCACAGGCACTCAACACCAGCTCATGAAAGCAGCTGGGAGTGGGGCTGTACCAGGCAAAGCCACAGGGACAGAGCTTCCCAAGGCCACAGTAGCTCACCTCTTGCATCAGCGTGATACAAGTTCACTCTCAAGTTCAAAGTTCCACAGATCTCTAGGGCAGAGGCAAAATGCTTCCAGTCTCTTTGCATAGCAAGAATGACCTTTACTCCAGTTCCAAACAAGTTCCTCATCTCCATCTGAGACTACCTCAGCCTGGATGTGAGACATGGAGTCAAAGGAGATCATTTTGGAACTTTAAGGTTTAATGACCATTCTATTGGATTTCCAACTTGCATGGGAGCTGTAGCTCCTTTGTTTTTGCCAATTTCTCCAATTTGGAAAGGATGTATTTACCCAATGCCTATACCCCCATTGTATCTAAGAAGTAACTAACTTGCTTTTGATTTTACAGGCTGATAGGTGGAAGAGACTTGCCTTGTCTCAGATGAGTCTTTGGACTTGGACTTTTGGGTTAATGCTGGAATGAGCTAAAACCTTGTGAGACTGTTGGAACAGCATGACTGTGTTATGAAATGTGAGGACATGAGATCTGGGAGCAGCCAGGGGCAGAACAATATGGTTTGACTGTGTCCCCACACAAATCTCATTTTGAATTGTAGTTGCCATAATCCCAACATGTGAGAGGAACCAGGTAGGAGGTAATTGAATCATGGGGGCGGTTACCTCCATGCTGTTCTTGTGATAGTGAGTGAGTTCTCATGAGCTCTGACAGTTTTATAAGGAGCTTTTCCCTTTTATTCATTCTTCTCCCTGCCACCATGTGAAGAAGGACATGTTTTCTTCTTCTTCTGCCATGACTAAGTTTCCTGAGGCCTCCCCAGCCATGCCAAACTGTGAGTCAATTAAATTTTTTTCCTTTACAAATTACCCAGTCTTGGGTACGTCCTTATAGCAGCATGAGAACAGACTAATGCACAGGCTAATAGGCAGAATGGACTTGCCTTGTCTAAGATGAGACTTTGGACTTGGACATTTGGGTTAATGCTGAAATGAGTTAACACTTTGGGGGACTGTTGGGAAGGCATGATTGTGTTTTGAAAGGTGAGGACATGAGATTTGGGAGGGCCAGAGGTATAGTGATATGGTTTGGCTGTGTCTCCACCTAAATATCATCTTTAATTATAGTTTCCATAATCCCCACGTGTCATGGGAGGGACCAGGTGGGAGGTAATTGAATCATGAGGCAGTTACCCCCATGCTGCTGTTCTCATGATAGTGAGTGAGGTCTCATGAGATCTGATGGTTTTACAAGGGGCTTTTCCCTTTTTGCTTGGTACTTCTTCCTGCCATCATGTGAAGAAGGATATGTTTGCTTCCCCTTCTGCCATGATTGTAAGTTTTCTAAGTCCTCCCCAGCCATGCGGAACTGTAAGTCAATTAAACCTCTTTCCTTTATAAATTACCCAGTCTCAACCAGCTTTTTATTGCAGCATGAGAATGGACTAATAAAGGCCCCATAATGGCAGGGAAGTCACCAGGAAATCACAAGACAAAAATATACAGGGAAGCCAAGAATAGAGTTTTTTCAAATAAGAAGGAGTGAGTAGTGAATGTATGGAAATTTCATAAAAAGTCAAGTAAGATAAGAATTATCCATTAGACTTAGAAACAAGACAACTTTGTAAGAGCAGTTTCAATGAAGTGGTGGGCCCAACTGAATCAGGAAGTGAAGACAGTACATATCAACAAATCTGAAAATCTGGTTATGATAGGAAGACGAGAGTCTGGGAAGTAACCTCATCATCATTCTCCATTTTCCATTATCCTGCTTCCATCTGTCAATGTCTGACTCAATATAAAATCAGCACTGACACATGCATAGTTACAGCTACACATAAGAAGTCTGTCTGTAGCTAAAGCCAAGCAAACATAATACCCACAGCAGGGATGGAAACTAAATATCATGAGGTGATTGTCATCAAAAGATGACTCCTTTTTGAGGAAATCCCAAGTGAAAAAAGAATTGGCACTGGGGTCAGGAGATTTTCCTAAAACATCCTCCTGTTGCTAAGGAACTTGAAGTCTACACAATTGTACACACATAAGTCTACTCCTGGCCTGTGGCGATCTTTATTATTCCCTATTTTCCTACATTCAGAACCACTGAGGAGAAAAATATCCATGGGCAGGCCAGCGAGTTACAAATAATGGAGAAATAGACATGGAATAAAATTGAATCATCGAGTTTGTGAACCAAAGGCCAACCTGCCAACTCATTTCTAAGGTTTGTAGCAGGTTGTCTGTGGTCAGAAACTATATAGATAGTTTTTATGCATTTCAAAACCTCAAAAGACAGCGTGGCAGAGAAAAGAAGCTGGATCTCAGACCTGTCTGGATTTAAATCCTGGTATCCTTACCTACTGCAGATTGTCCTGGGCAAGTCACTTCCACAGGCTGAGCCTCAGTTTCTTCATCCAATAAAAGAGGTCTAAAAATATCTCCCTTATGGTTTAGTGGAGGAAATTAAATGAGATAATGTATAGAGTGCTCACTGGGCTGTCTGGCATGCAATAAATATTCATTTCTTCTGACTGGTCAAAATGCGCTTTGAATGTGCATTTAGTAGCATGAATAGGAGGTGTGTGCTAGCACTTAATACAACAGCAAAAAGAATCTAGGTGGAAATTAGAAGAAATGCAGTAAACAAACAATTTAATGTGTCAACATATTCTGAAGGAGTTAGAGAAACCCTGAAATTACACCAGTGGTTATTATCTGATGGATGGGTAAATAAAACAGACAGTCCATGACACTATCCTTTCAGTCTTTTTAGAAGGGAATGAGGTATGGTATCCTCTAATGTAGTATCCTTCCCACACAAGGACATTTTGTCATTAATAACATTTTTAACACAAGAAGAACCAATGAGACTTTTTTTACTTCTGCAAGCCCAATTTCAGAACCACAGTTAAACAATTGTTTTTAAAAAGAGATTTAACATTATAGGAAACATTTTTCAAAATTTTATTTTATTCAATTATTTAGAGACTAATAGGCTTGCGTTCTGCTTCCTTATTCATTATCCTAGATTTTGAGCTACAGATCATTGCTCTAAATCTCATGATCAGCTGGACCACTCTGAAATAGAGCTCTTAGATATTTAAAGGAGGCATTTCCTAAGGCAATGCTCATCTCATCACATGTCTCCCCCAGCATACAAGATCAGTGATAGTCACTGCTACAAGATTTTGAAATGCTTCCACATAGCCCTTCAGAAAGTATGCAAAATGCTACGAATAAGACATTGTCTCTGGGTTAAACGTTTAATCAAACCTAATGTACTTTTTAAGAGCAAATCAGTGATTACTTCAATATTCTTTACACATGACTTTTGAGTCCCCTTACAACTAAGTCAGCCTTAGTACCAAGAGTAGATAGGGATTTGATTTTCAAAGGGCCATTTTTGTCATAATCCATACCACTTAGAAACCTGAACAACAACACTCAAGAGCAAATTCTTACACATTGAAGTCAAACTTTCCCATAGTCTGACCCATCTCATCTTCTACATCTCCCTTCCATAAACACTAAACCCTAATTGACTTTATCTACTAGCCATTTCCCAAACACAGTGCTCATTCTTTCTCATCTTGCACTTTCCTGATAATGCCGTTGCCTTTGTCTAGACTGATTTCCTTCCATCTCCATCTATTTAGACCTACATGCCCTTTCAAGGCCTGGTTCAAATGCCCCTTTCTGTTTGTTTTTTTTATTTTTTCCTTCAATTTTATTTTAAGTTCCAGGGTACATGTGCAGGATGTGCAGGTTTGTTACATAGGTAAACATGTGCCATGGTGGTTTGTTGCACAAATCAACCCATCACCTGGGTATTAAGCCCAGCATCCATGAGCTATTCTTCCTGATGCTCTCCTTGCCCCCATGCACCCCCAACAGGCCTCACTGCGTGTTGTTCTCCATCATGTGTCCATTTGTTCTCATCGTTCACCTCCTGCTCATAAGTGAGAACATGCAGTGTTTGGTTTTTTGTTCCTGCATTAGTTTGCTGAGGATAATGGTTTCTAGCTCCAACCACATCCCTGAAAAGGACATGATTTCATTCCTTTTTGTGGCTGCACGGTATTCCATGGTATATATGTACCACATTTTCTTTATCGAGTCTATCCTTGATAGGCATTTGGGTTAATTTCACGTCTTTGCTATTTGTGAGTAGTGCTGCAATGAACAAACGCATGCATGTGTCTTTATAATGCAATGATTTATATTCCTTTGGGCACACACCCAGTAATGGGATTGGTGGGTCAAATGGTATTTCTGACTCTAGATCTTTGAGGAATTGCCACACTGTCTTCCACAATGGTTGAACTAATTTACACTTCCACCAACAGTCTAAAAGTGTCCCTTATTCTCTGCAACCTTGTCAGCATCTGTTGTTTCTGAACTTTTTAAATAATTGCCATTTTTCACTGGTGTCAGATGGTATCTCATTGTGGTTTTGATTTGCATTTTTCTAACGATCAGTGATGTTAAGCTTTTTTTCATATGTTTGTTGGCTGCATGAATATCTTCTTTTGAGAAGTGTCTGTTCATGTCCTTTGCCCACTTTTTAATGGGGTTGTTTGGGTTTTTTTCTTGTAAATTTGTTTAAGTTCCTTATAGACTCTGGATATTAGAACTTTGTCAGATGAATAGATTGCAAAAATTTTCTCCCATTCTGTAGGTTTCCTGTTCACTCTGATGATAGTTTTTTTTGCTGCACAGAGGCTCTTTAGTTTAATTAGATCCCATTTGTCAATTTTTGCTTGTTGCAATAGCTTTGGGAGTTTTTGTCATGAAATCTTTGCCCATGCTTATGTCCTGAATGGTAGTATCTAGATTTTCTTCTAAGATTTTTATAGTTTAGGGTTTTACATTTAAGTCTTGAATCCATCTTGAGTTAATTTTTGTATAAGGTATAATGAAAGGGTCCAGTTTCAGTTTTCTGCATATGGCTAGCATGTTCTCCCAGCACCATTTATTGAACAGAAAATCCTTTCCCCCATTGCTTGTTTTTGTCAGATTTGTTGAAGATCAGATGGTTGTAGGTATGCAGTCTTATTTCCGAGTTCTCTAGTCTGTTCTATCGGTCTATGTGTCTGTTTTTGAACCACTACCATTCTGTTTTGGTTACTGTAGCCTTGTAATATAGTTTGAAGTCGGGAAGAGTGATGCCTCCAGCTTTGTTCTTTTTGCTTAGTTCTTGGCTATTTGGCAAATGCCCCCTTCTTTATGAAATTTCCATCATCAACCCAGCTAGAAATTAATTCTCTCTCCCCAGAACAGCCATAACACTCAGACTATACTCATCTGCTACTGCTTTGTACCTCCTGAGTTTAACTACACTTGTATGGAGGTATAATCCATCTGTCTTACTGGTCTTTAAGTTTCTTGATGGCAGAGATGATGCTTAAATATTATAATAATTCTTTATAAATAATAAGTGCTCAACAAATAATAATCCTTGTTTTAAAAAATCTTAGCAAATGCTTCACATCACTAATCACATATGTAAAATCTCCACTTCTCATTTGCCGAACACTCAAGGGTTGTGTGAAAGGATGGGCAAAGCGAAGCTTCTTTTAATCCGTTTCTAAACTTCTTTGCACCACTTGCCACATTCTAGTTTTCCTTCTAGTCATCCTAATGTATTCATTATGGCATTCATTCTAAACCCACATGAGACCCTCAAATAAGTCAATCCTCCTTTGAAACTACACTTTATAATTAGGATTCATGATTGGAATGAACATTTGTATTTCAGCCTATAGGCTGGCCCCTTAAGTTTTGAAATTCTTTTTATGACTATATAGTAAACATTTTCATCATGTGAGAAAACATCCTTTCTCCTACATAGCAGATATAGAAGTCACAGAGCACATTGTCTGACACCTACCATCTCATCAGAAAGACACAGTTCACTATTCAGATAGTGAGTGCTTTCTGTGACCCTAGCTAATGAGGAGCTCCTGAAAAGCCACCCACTAAGGATGGCAGAATTGTACTAGCTGGAAGACTGATATGATTTATGATCATTCCTCAGTTTGAGCCTGTGTCACACTCCCACTGTACAAGATTTTTCTTCCTATCTGGGACATACATTCCTCCATTACTTTTGAAGTTTTCTAAAGAAAAACACTCTCCTCCTGCCTCTCTTTTTTTGGGAGTTGGGAGGGAGTTGATGCTTTTAAGAGAGGAGGGGACTCTGTACCCCTCCATGGAAGAATTAAAGCCCATCA
This sequence comes from Gorilla gorilla gorilla, assembly GCF_029281585.2. Lineage (NCBI taxonomy): Eukaryota > Metazoa > Chordata > Mammalia > Primates > Hominidae > Gorilla > Gorilla gorilla. Next base: position 66,220,539 of record NC_073239.2, read on the forward strand.
TATCTTTTTCTGGGATTTTTCTGACAGTTTACCCTTTGTCATATCAGAGACAGAGCCTAAGCTTCCTTGTGCAAAGGCAAAAGATATGCAGAGAGAGAGAGCCTGGGCCTCTACTAAGGAGCTTTTCTAAACAAAAAAAACAACAACAACAAAAAATAGCTACTGCTATTGAACAGATTCTAGGGAAAGGTGGCCAACCCTGGAGAGTCAAAGTTCAGGAACAGCTGGTTGATTTTCAATTAAATTCCATGATTTATGAAATCTGTGTTTCCAATTTGAACAAAAATAAATGACAGATTAAAAAGAGTAGGTCCTTGAAACGACATAAAATATTGACAGTATAAATAGCTGTCAGGTTCAAAATTTAATCATGAATTGAATCCAAGATGATTGTGTTTACACTAAAACAGTGTCCACATGGTCATATTAGTAGCAGTCCTACTTGATGATTCCAAAGCAGTAAAGCCACATTGGGTGGAAGATGGACCTCTGGAGAGAAGGTAAATTGCACAGAGATGATCGTGTCCCTTCTTCCCTGTCATTCTTCCCGAAGAGAACCTCAAAGCAGTTCAATTTAAAATGTTGCAAAGCACCACTACCTCCTTTCAACTTTTAGCTGTTCTGTTATTCTTCACTGAATTGAAAAAGGGCAGAGTTGGGACAGGCTTTTATGCCCCACACCTCCAGAAGAATTCACAGAGCTTGACCAGAAAGCAGTGTTGCTGTCTAAATGATAAAGGGATAATTCTAATTTAATTTAAAAGGGTAAGCCATTAGGGAACTGAACACCTCAGGACTTATCCATAAGAGCTAAGGCCTTTTATTACTAGATTTATATATCCCCATACCACCCAGATCAAAAGTAAGTAAAAGTCATTTCCACATAATAACTCTCTGGTAGCCTGTGGATAATGAGTTTGTTATCTCCAGCCATCTCTCATTAGGAAGGGATTGGCCCCTTTACAAACACAGTACAGAGTGGCTAACTCTATATAAAGCTTTTATGAAGAAAGAGCTAGATACAATTTCCCAGTGCATCAAGGAAAGCAGATTCTAACCTCATCTGCACTGACTGGGTTTGACAAATTTAACCCTGACACACTTCCATTTCTAAAGATGTAAAACAGAAATACCCTCAATAACAACTCATCTTCCACAGAGTCATTGTCAGGATTAATGACTTTGGTGTGTATCGTAAGAAAAATATTCAAATAGAATCCACAGCTGTATTTTTCTGCTGTTCCAACTATAGCCATGGTAAAGCCTGGTAAAGACAATGATTCAGTAAGAAAAAGAAGGCAGAAGTTTGTTACCGGGGGTTGGCAATAATATTCTTATATGGTAGATGAGCTTTTAGTGTTGAGGTACCTGCTCATCTATCCTCATGGTACCAACAGCTCTGAGCTTTTCTAATCAGGAGAATCTCCCAATCCAGCAGTGCCACATGGACCATGTCAAGATGCCTCCCAAGAGAAGCATGTGAGGAGTCGGTGTACTATGTCCACTTACCTGTGTCCTGTCCTAGAGTGTAGCTTTTAACTGCTTGTTTGTCAGTTTGGTAGTAAACAACACCAAAAGTAACAGCAAACTTTAACATAGTCCAAGTTATCATTCTCACGAATCTTCAAACCCAAACCAAACTTTGTCATAAGCCCTAGCTTGCTAAGTCAGGACAACTTGTACCATGTCACAGTCATGAGAACAACTTTGTCCTACACGGAGCACTGCCTAACATAAGTGGTTCTCAACCCTGGCTACACATTAGGATCACCTGGGGAGCTCTTAAAATCCAGTTGCCTAGGCAGCATCCTGACTAAGTCAGATTTTCTGGGGTGTGTCACCGGTTTTCAGGTCTCGCTGGGTGATTCCAAGGTATATGCAAGGCTGAGGACCACAACTGTAGAGTATCTTTCCTTTCTACTATATGAGTTCAATACTAGGATGACCAGCTCATCCTTGTTTGTCTAGGACTGTCTCAGTTTCCCCACTGAAAGTCCCAATCCCAGGAACCTCTTCAGTCCAAGCAAACCAGGGCAGTTTGTTAGCCTAGTGCTGAACTGTTTTTTCAATAACTAGCTTTCAATCCTATTGTTGTTGTTCTTACACTTTCCATTAACAAACCATCACACACCAAAATCTGCTGTTTCTCACTTGTGCCATAAATGTTCTTTATTCTGTGTCTCATTCCCTATCCAAAAGATTTGGGGATAAAATGTCTAAAATCCAAGAGATATTGACTCACGAGCAGATGAATTACCTGAAAAAGTTAAAAATGGATTTCAATAAACATTTATTAAAAGCCACTATGTGCCAAGCAGTTTCCAATGCTGTGTGTCAAAGATGAATAAGAAGACAAGCTTACATTCAGAATGTTCACACTCTGCTAGCATCATAAAAGCCAAGAGAGAAAAAGGAGAGGACCACGAGAAACAAAGAATATGAAGAGATGGATTAAAAATAAGCTAAGCAAATAAATTTGCAGATGTTATACTATAACTTTAAACTTTAACTTTGGAGGAAAATATAGTATATATCTGCTGAAAATAAAAATGTTAATGCAGGAGAACAAAGACAGGAGCCTCCCCACAGAATTTTTAGAGCATATTTCTTCATATATCACTTCAGAAAATGTTTCATCTCTAACATTTAAAACTCAGCACAGATGAGCAGATTCAGAATGACTTAAAACTCCTAGAAATCCAAGGTCAATGACATTATAAATTCCAAGTACACCTGAGTTAAAGGAATATGTTTTATTGGTAATTGGCCTCCATTTTGGAATCTGTGCTCATTATACTATGAAAAACCCTCTCGTATAATACAGGTAACAAAAGCAAAAGGTAAGAATAGTGCTAGGCTGCTAGGTCAAGACACATTAAATAAAATATGAAAACAGTGAAGATAAAAGGTAATCTCAGAACTTTATAAGAAAATAAAATACAATCCACTCTTAAAATCAAACATCAAAAAAGAACTGGAAGAAAGTTTTAGTTTTCATTCAGGAACATTCTCAACCACCACACAGACTTGATCTCATCAGTTTTTAGCAGGTTTAAATATTTTATTTTATATTTCCCCAGAAAAAGTAATTATAGGCTTATTCTACCATTTTTATACCAAATCGGAAAGTTGCCTATAACGGCTCTCTCTTCTTTCCTATTTCCATTTCACTCCAGAAAAAAAGGTATAAAACTAATTACCACATCAATCTTTAAAATATCTAAGAATATTTAAGTTCTATTTCTTTTTTTCTTACCAAGAAATTGATAAAAGAAAGACAAAGTGAAAAGTTTTTACTAATTTATATTAAAACTCTAATGGCCAGTTACATCGGTTGTAGTTCCTACGTGATTGCGTCGTTTCTAAAATTAGCTCAGTTTAAATAGGAAGCATTTGTAGGTTAGAGTTCCACGGATGTGGTGGAGCTGGCTTGCACCAGCTTGAAATGGCTGATTGTTGAATTTTATGAGCTGGTTATTTTATATTGGTGGCTTAAAACAGCTTTGGAAAGAGAATTTACACCACAGAAATTGGCAAGAGTTACTAGTAATCAGGGCTTTTATTAATTGACAAACAATAATTATATATATTTACAGGGTACAGTGGGATGTTTTGATATACGTTTATATTTTGGAATGACTAAATCAGACTAATTAACAAATCCATCGCCCCAAATACTTGTCATCTTTTCTGCAATCGATCTCAAAAACTAATTCCTCCTGTCTAACTGACATTTTGAATCCTTTTACCCCTATCTTCCTCTTTCCTGCCCCACCCCTCACCTTCGCCTCTGGTAACCACCATTCTACTCTCTATTTCTATGGGTTTGACTCTTTAGATTCCACATATAATTGAAATCATGCACTATTTGTCCTTCTGTACCTTATTTCACTTAGCATAATGACCTCCAGGGTCATCCATGTTGTCACAAATGACACGATTGCCTTCTGTTTAATGGTTGAATACTATTTCATTGTATATATATACTACATTTTCTTTATCCATTAACCCATTATGGACGGTTAGGTTGATTTTTATATCTTGGCTATTGTGAATAAAGCTGCAAGGAACGTGGGAGGGCAGATACCTCTTTGACATACTGATTTCAATTCTATTGGACATATACACAGAGCTGAGATTGCTGGATCATATGGTAGTTCTATTTTTGTTTTTGAGGAAGCTTCATTGTTTTCCATAATGACTATACAAATTCATGTTTCCAAGAATAGTGTACAAGGGTTCCTTTTTCTCTACATCCTCACCAATACTTGTTAACTTTTATATTTTTATAGTAGCCATTCTAACAGGTGTGAGCTGAAAACTCATGATTTTGATCTGCATTTCCCTGATGATTAGTGATGTTGAGGATTTTTTCACATATTCATTGGACACTTGCAGGTGTTCTTTTGAGAAATACCTACTCAAGTATTTTGCCTATTTTTAAATTGGGTTATTTTCTTGCCATTGATTTGTTTGAGTTCCTTACACATTTTGGAAATTAATCAGATGTATGGTTTGAAAATTTTCACCCAATCTGTGGACTGTCTCTTCACTCTTGTTTCCTTTGCTGTGCAGAAGCTGGTTATTAATCATTTACCAGCACACCACTTGCTCTAGCTCATCACCCATCTTGAATGCGTTAAAAGAATCAGATACAATTTTTTTTTAAAAAGGTGAATTCTGGAGCAGAAAAATAAGAGTCTCCATGATAGCCATCAGTGAAATGGACAAATAAACAGAGAGAATGCAAAATTTTTCCTACCACAGTGATAGACTGTGAAGGAAAAAAGCTGCTCAGTTCAGGATCTCAGCTCAAAAACATCCACCTTTAAAGAGGAAAGGCACAAAGGCAGCCATAATGTGGAAAGAGGTTGACACTCTGGAGGCATCCAGAGAAATCATGGTGAGGGTGCAACAGACTCCTCGCACTTTCTATCTGCCCCATTTCCACATTACAGTGATGAAAGGGTGGGCTGGGAAACCCGCATATGGGGTTCCTAAGAGGGACCTGACTCTTTTTTTATAAGATTTGCCCAGTTCCACTGGCCAGAATGTCTTTCCTTTCCACAGCCCCACAACGATGCCCTTCATGAAGTTTAAATACAAAATTCATCCCAAAGCCTTTCCTCTCTGTCATATCAAAGTCATAGCAAGAGGGAAAAAAATTCCTGTTTCCCATTCTGAAGGTGATGTTCAAAGTAAGAGATACTCTATTTTTGTCCATGCTTTGTAAGCATGGACAAAAATTTACTGTGAGTCCTTTCTGGTAGGTTTCTGTTTATGTTTTTATCCAAACACATTAGAACACTGGCTTCCTGTTTCTTTCCCAGAAATACGCCTTATGGGCCCAGTGCTTCCCTCCTAATCTCTCACATCCTGTTTTGTGACAGTCTAAAATGAAGGTGCAGCAGGTCAAACTGTCATTGATTTAGCAATGCTTCCCTTAGCTTGAAGAGGTGGAGAAATGTTTCCTGTCCCTTAAGAGGCATAAATGTAGGAAATCAGGCTTTTCAAAAGGCAGTCACATTCTGTCCATGTGAATACTTTCCTTAGCCTGCTTGGGCTCTGACACCTGCACTATTTACACACCTGGATGCACTTTGTAACCCCAGTCGGGCTCTGACACCCCACGTCAGGCCACCAGTGCCCACCTGCATGGATGCCCACCTAAACCTTCTCTAGCTCCGGCACTCTACACTGGGCTGCCTTCACAGGCTCTCCCTTCTCACTTCACTCAGGCTAGGAACCTTGTGTGTTCATGAGTTCACTTAAACTCTTCATATCTGAAATAGTTTATCTCATTCTCTTTTTTCCTATATAGAATGTTCTGTAAATGTTCCTATGTTCCATAGAAAGAAATTAAGGAAGGAGGAGGGGAAAGGAAGGAAGGCAGTAGGGAGGAAAGGAAAAGGAAAGAAGAAAAAAAGGAAATATCCAGGGACATTTTTTTTTTTTAATGGAGTCTCACTCTGTTGCCAGGCTGGAGTGCAGTGTCATGATCTCAGCTCACTGCAACCTTCATCTCCTGGGTTCAAGCTATTCTGCCTCAGCCCCCTGAGTAGCTGGGATTACAGGCACCCGCCACCATGCCCAGCTAATTTTTTGTATTTTTAGTACAAATGAGGTTTCACCATGTTGGCCAGGCTGGTCTCAAACTCCTGACCTCAGATGATCAACGCCCTCCCCCCCCCCTCAGCCTCCCAAAGTGCTGGGATTACAGGCGTGAGCCACAGCGCCCAGCCCCAGGGGCATTTTCTAACCACACACCTCTGTATGCTCATAAAACTAAACCTTTTCCTTATACTGCTTTTTCATGTCCCTGGATTGCCAACATTATTCAGCTGTGGCAACACCCATCAACACTGCAGCCACACACCATTTGCAATTCCTCTGCATCTTAACAGTTTACTCTGCTCCCAAGATATTTTGCAGGAAAGAGAAAAAAGAAAAGGTTATAAAAATTTTTTGTTCTGCAGTAGCCCTGGGAATTTTTTAACATGAGGTGCATTCACACCATTAAATGAGCAAACAAAAAAAAAGCTTCATTTTATAAGAGCCATTTTAAAACTGCTTAAAAGTAAAAGCAAAAGCATCACAGAATTAGATGCCACTAAAAATATTTAATTAATTTGTGATGAGTAGTACATTGGGCTCCAACCACTTTCCTGCAATAACACTGGTAACCTGATACCAAAAGTGAGGAAGGAATACAGGAATTTACCCTCTCCCAGGGCAAGAGCACACCTAATCTGGGAATAGTAAAAGGAGATGCAGTACAGAAATTAGGTGGGACACAGAACTTATGAAAGAAAGAAGCCTTGCTGGAAGCCATCCACATTGTGCCTCACTATTAGAAATCATTGGTGCCAGGTAATATTTGGACAGGTGTAGACACTCATTTGTATTTGAAGGTAAGCAACGAGCAGCCAAAGGCTTAATTAACTTTGCTTTCAACTACTACTGTGATGTAATTAATTATTGCTGTCCCTAAAACCATTATTTTTTTGTGGTTGATCTTTTATTGATGGGTTCTTTCAAAGGATGGAACAGCAAGATTTTTTAACCCTTTGTGACTTATAAGGACTTTCAATCTCCCAAGTTGAAAATGCCAGCATCTAATATAATAGCCTCCCACATGAGGTGCATAATTCCTTAGGAGTGTGCAAGATGATCCTTTGGAGTGCTGGAAAAAAATATTAGGGCATTTACATTTGTTTATATTTTAATCTATAAATAGAGAAAGAAACCAAGCTCTACTAATATCTAATGTACAGATCAGCTCTGGCACCCTCACTCAGTGCATGTGTCCAATAGCCAGGTAGTCACACATAACTGATCTAGATGTACCCTATCACAGAGTAGGAGAAGCTGCCAGCCTGCCCTCTCTTTGTCTTTGGTTTTCAGCATTTGGCTCTACATCACAGTTTGCATGTGCCCAGCCAAGTGGAGTCACAGATCATGTTACTTAATTTTAATCAAACTAATTCTCACCAAATGCTGTTATGGCTTTAAGATATTTCTACAAAGAATCCAATGGATTAATAATGTAAATGCAAGTGAAAAAAATAAGAAGAGAGCAATGGCAAAGCTGACACTTCTACCTTCAGTACAAGCTCTTTGCCAGCTACACATTTAATCGGTTCCTTCAAGGTAAATTAGATGTTTTAACAATAAGCAACAAAGCAACTTCTTTTTAAAAGAAATTCATGCTATAGAAAGAGCATTGTGAAAATGAACGTTTGGAAATGTTTCCATCATTATATGATTTTGTTGAGGAAAACACTGTAAGTATACACTCTAAACACTCCCTCTCTGCTGTTTTTAAATCTTCCAAATGGAGAGTTTCAGTGGGTTTTGAATGCCTTTGTTAAAAACATTAAAATGCATTATCTTCAAATTAGTTTTGCAAGAACATCTGATTGAGATCACAGAAGATGGAAATTTGCTAGCCATATTTCAACAAAAACCATTGCAAGATGAATTCTAGATTGAAAATTGACTTACATGATTGTGAAGTCCGTAATGCACTCCTCCTACTTGGATGTTTTCAGAAATATGTTTCAACTATGATAATAATTGAAAACTAAGTCTCAAGATAAACTCGAGGTAGAAATACAACTTCTAATTGCTTCACTGCAAAATTTTAAACTAATCGTTTAAAAACAAATAAACCATATTAAAGTACATTGTTCTCCTTTAAAAATGGTACTAATACTTGGATGAGAACAAAAATATTTTATAACTATAAACAAATACAATAAAATATCATTTTAATGTGTTTATTTTATATTCATGACATCCTTTTAATTTATTTAAGTGTATGTTTTACAATAAGCATACATGGCTATTGTAGTACATTTATATAAATGATAAATAAGCATATGTAGATTGTGGATAGAAAGTTCAAAAATATTTTACTGATAGAGGCACAAGATCTAAAAAGTGTTGTGATGACCATTGGTCTACAATGGCTTCCAGCCTGGTGAGAGTTTACTTCCAACACATCATGGTACCTACTGTGTACATCAGAGAGCTGAAGTTCCATCATGGTGCCTACTGTATACATCAGAGAGCTGAAGCTCCATGTTAGGTAAGTTTGGGAGCAACAAAACATATTCAAGGTAGTGCATCAGTAAAGCTTCAATTAAGAAAAACAAGATTTACTAAAATGTAGGCCATAAAATACTGGTTTTACATATATTAACTTCAGAATCATAACAGTATACCCACATTGGTTGCAGTACTCCACTTAAATGAGTTTAGAAATGCTAGATATGACTAAGTATGCTTTCAAATCAAAGGTTCCTAAAGCCATTAAACTGCCTTCCACCTTAGAGTAAAATTTCATGTTCACAGATGATGTCAAAACTTCTGATAATCAAAACACAACTTTCATCATTGACAAAATTTTTCCCTATATGTCAACTCATGCCGCTCCTATATTCAACACTTTCCAGCAGGCTTTTCATCTCAAAGTAGAATCCCAAATTTTTGGAGTTGCCTACAAGATCCTCTCTGATCTCACCCCTTCTACCTCTCTGGGCTCAGCTCCTTCTACCCTCCATCACTGGGCTGCAGCTACACACCAGTCCCCTCACTCTTTCTTGAACATTCCAGGCCCATTCCCACCTCAGGCCACTCTTGCTGTTCCCCCAGCCTAGGAGATTATCCGTTCTCCTCCCCTGCTGTCCTTGACTGCCACTTTAGCAGGAAAGCCTTTCCTGAACACCCTCCTGCAACCTCTATGTCTCTTTCATGATTCATTTTTCTCCTTAACTCCTGTCACCATCTCAAATTATATGTATTTAGGTTTTTTTTGTTTTTTTTTTTTTTTGCCACAAAGGAAGATTTTGTGTTTTATTCACTGTTGTATCTCCAGCACTTAGCACAGTGCCTGGCACATAGAATAGTAAACATCTTTTGAATAAATCTGCATCTTAAGCAGAAAACTGAAGAGCTGTTTCAAAATACTCAGAAGTAGAAACCATCTCCATCAGCTTATTCAATATTTATTGTGAATTTACTATGTGAATGTACTATGTAATTTACTATGACCAGGCACCATTTTGGATTGTTTGAGAAAATGTAAAAATAAACAAAACTCTCTTAAGAAGCTTAGGATTTGACATAAAATGCAAACACAGATCATTGTAATATTCAGCAGGCTATGTTTGCTAAGCATTATTGAAGGGTTGCTGGCTTGGGAAGTGTCGGGAAGAGAGAACTCACTTCTGTCTATTAGAGCGGGAAAGTCAGGGAAGTAGAATATCAGGAATGACTTCAGAGAAGAAAGTATTTGAATTAACTTTCAAAGGTAAAATTTTGTTTATAACTTTAAGTACACCATGTATTATAGAGTATGATTCATTTTTCTCTAAGATTATTTTCAATTTTCTCCACACCCTAGTTCGCAGAAAGGTAAAGAAAATGAACTTATAAACATACTGGCTTTCAAAGAGCTTAGAGCTTCTTATCAATCCAGGAATTATTAGAATTCTAACAAAGCCTCTTGAATTCAGAAACAGAGAAACTTGGCCCACTGTAGCAAGGGGACATTGTCACATCAGAGGCAAGTAAGTGTGAGTTAGACGACCAGGATACACCCCAATCTGAATGGGGAAGGAAAATGTGTTTGATTAATTTTGACACCAATAGTTTCTTTTAGCAAATGCCACATTCTTGGCAGGTTTATGTTTCTTATTATGCCATTTTACCACTTAAAGAGGATAAAAGGGAAAAATTAAAGTCTCATGAGTCTCTATTAATCTTTCCTTCAAACATCACCTCAAGGATCAGGCATCAGATATGACATCTTTCAGGGTTTTCACCCTGAGTATTCAAGTCCTTTTATGCCAAATGCAAAGAAGAGACACCAATCCAGTATTACCAGATTTATATTCATTGGCATTTTTATCTCATCCTACTATTACATATCTGTGATCATAGCACCTGCTGATTCAGAAGCACCAAAAGACCAGGTTCAAGAGCTCTTGCAACTAGTTAGTTACTGAACTAAAATAGGTGTCTGGACAGAAGAGACTTGTACTTAAAATAGGAGAGCAAAAATATCTTCCATGCCATTAGAAATGCATAACCTTCCAGCAACAATGTGACGGTGGCCAGTGGTCACTAGAAACCCCCCAACCTATAAGCACCTTGAGGTTATAACTGAAGTGTGTCCTTTATTTCTGACAGTTAATCCCAAACATGGCATCAAAAAGGGACTTCCCAGGAGTACTAATGGGGTCATTTTCTTTACAATGGTACAAGCAGTTATTTGATATGAGTAGGTTCTAAGAATAAAGAACTCTGGCATTATTTCCATATTGACTAAAGAGTATCAGACCCCACAAACAAATATTTTATTTATAAATAAAAGTGTGCAATGGTATATGAATACAAAAACAGTTAAAGGTAGGAAACTCTTCCCATTATAAATATCCACAGCTTTTAATCGAGTATAAAATAATATCTCCTGCTTGAATAATTTTGTAAGAAATTAGGATATGCAAGTCAATGAAGAAAAGTGTCTGGGGATAATGCTTGGATTATATGACAAGGATCCTTATTGGCAGTCATTAATGTCACTTTTATCCCTGTCTTTTCAGAAGAAAAGAATGTCACTTATATCATTTTCAAAAGAAAAGGCAGGGATGGCTGCTATATAGACCACCACAAAGCTCAAAAGAAATTAATTTGGTTTGCCAATCCTTTTTGTAGCCAGGCTCATGTTTGTAATTTCTTGTTGATTCAGAAGCAATGAACAAATTTTTGCTCAGTTTAGGATGTCTTTTTTGGACAAATTCTGATTTCCAGAGCCAAGGAGTTAATTTTCAGATATTTCACATGACATTCTAGAGGTTAATTATTAAGCAGGTAGTGTGCATTTCATTTCCAGGAAGAGATGGACATCTTCCCTGACAGTTCTCAGGGATAATGGAAGGCAGAAGAAAGATCTAATCTTCATTTCACTGTTGATGAAGTGAATATCCTGAATGGATATTCTGTGCTAATGAGACAACACAGCACACAGCGGAAATTTGAAATATTCTGAGTCACTATAGAAGAGTACATAGATTCAAACCTGCTTTTATTGTCTCATTTCCAAGAGCTTTTATACCATTTCTCCAAATATGAAAACGTTCCTTGTCTCTCTCCTACCACTCCTTTTTGTTTGTGTCAGTTACTCAATGCAAAACAATTCCAACCAGGAACAGTCATTCCAGCCCCAAACAATCATCTGAGTTTGGCTTTCTGCCCTCAAACAGCGTCCACGGACGCTTGATTCCACCCAAATGCTCTTTATCCTCTTGCCACCTCATAGAAATGGCCTTGACACATCCCAAGGCACAGACCACAGCACGCAGTTCTCCAGTACATAAGTACATAAGAGACAGAGAACAACTCCAAGTGAGTTATTCAGTATCTCTTATATAACTCATTCCATTCTGAAAAGCAGACCGGCCACGGTTTAGAATCAAATTGCAACATAGCTCTAACAGAAGTAAGGTCTGTAGCCCAAGGAAATACCACAGTCACTTTTTATTGAAATCCTTTATTGGATAGAGTCTAGCTTCTCTTAGGTATAGGCTGATGTCTTTCGTGTCCTATGGCGTATGAACATTTGCCACTATCTTGATGGATCTGTTCCATGGGTAAACAAAAATTTCTCACCTTTAAAATTGTCAATCCAAAAATTTTCATCAAGGCCCTCAGAAGCTTTTTGGAACCCCCAAAGTGTACCTAAAAATCACACTGCACTACTTATAATCTCAGATTTCTCTACACTTGCCTTAGAGCAAATTATTTCTCCTCATCACCCTCTCCCCTACCCTTTCCACAGGCAAAAGTCAAAAAGCTAGTTCATATTAAATTTTAAGATCTGTAAGAAAAAAACTCAGCAAGTTGCTGTTGGTTGAAGCAAAACAACATAAAAATCTTCCTTCATAAGTGAAGACACAGGGAAAGAAAGAAAACTTGAGCCCAGCAAAATAGTGCTCTCTTCACGCAATTAAGATTTCTGTTAAAAGTCCATTCTTTATAAGCAGTACATACCCATGGTTCTCACCTGATGCCAGAGAAGCTCAAGGTATTTTAGGTTTCCATCCTGAACATTTTCCTTAAGAAATGATACCTGCTGACCAGAGAGAAGAATTAGCTATTACTGAATAAATATTATTTTATGAACTTTAGGGCCTCAGGGGGACCATGATTTTACCAATGAGCTAGCTTTTTAAACAGGATGGATGAGTGCACAGGCACATTACAGATGCGATCCTATGGCCATTACCTGTCTGTGCATCTCCCTCTGAGACACCAGGTAGCAAAGTAAACTGCTCCCCTGTAAGATAAAGCCTTAAATGATGAAAATTCATTTCAAGTGTCCCAGTAAACTATATCCTATTTTCCCACCCCTGAAGACCAATAGCCTCCTCTTTCTTTTGCCTTTCTTTCTGAGTTACTTTTCTCTATGCCTCTGCCTCTTGTTCTGTCTCCATCTGTGAGGAAAGAGGGCTCAGAGAATGAGGAAGAATTCTGTCTTTTGACTTCTGTCTCCTTCTCCTAGCCTCTCTCCCCCTGTTTCCACCTCTCAGCATCTCTTCCCCAAGTCTCTCTCCCTCTTTCCCCATCTCCTTCTCTCCCTGTCTCACTTTGGTATTTCAATTTGGGTTTTCTTGTTTTGCAGGAAACAGTACTGATTTTACACTCCTGGAAATGAGGGTATACAGCTGGGCAAGAACTTCTCTGGGAGTGAATCACTATTGTTCCCAGAGGTTTTATTTGTCTTCTTTACAAGTCTCCCTGCTGCCCACAAAAGTGCCAAGCTCTTGATCAATGGGATGGCGAAGTGTCACATTTTTCCCCTCTAAATGCAGAATAAACCTTCACAGCCTTGCTCCACTGCACTGAAAAATGAAACTGTAACTACATGCTGGAAGGTCCTTAAACAATTCCTCTCTAGGCATAGCCCCTGAATGGCTTCTACATGGCTAAACAAGTGCCTCACAGGAAGAATGTTTATCCTTATAAAATAATTTCCCATAAGAAAACTTTGGTTCCACAACTGTCTTTTCCAGGAATCCTAGTTACACCATCAACATTAAAACCCACACCTGTCACACGAAGCAGATCAAAAGGAAAAGAAAAAGAAGCCCTTCCCATTGAAGACTCAGCCCTATGTACCTTCCTATTCCCCACAGCTAGCAAGTATAGGTGATAAATGCATATTGGTAATAATGAGACCTATGTTTTATGACCTAAAATCCGCTAAAACTAGAGTCCTGACCCATCCTTTCTCTTCCCAGAATTTTATTCATTCTTAAAATAATAGAAGTTTTCTTACAAGTTTCAATAAGCCACGACTATCAATAATAAGAGCCTCACTCCACAATTATATTAATTCACACTTGTAGCTCCTGTTGCTCTATGCCAGATCCTGAAAAACTATGGCCCATGGGCCATATCCAGCCTACTTATGTAAGTTTTACTGGGACACAGCCACGCTCATTTGCTTACATAGTGTCGAAGGCTGTTTCACACTACAATGGCAGAGTTGAGCAGTTGCCACAGAGACAGACCCTTTGCAGAAACAATAGATATACCTGCTCTAAGCAACAGAAACACCTAATGATTATGCCAATAATTGCCATCACTCATTCAGTATTCCATGAGAAAGTGACACATGCTTTTCCTGGATTATTGATTTGCCACAGCCTTATGAGTAAGTGCTGGGATTATAGGCGTGAGCCACCGCACCTGGCCTGAGTTAGGCACTTTTATTAACACTACGATAGACTGAATGTTTGTGTTCCCCCCTAAAACTCATGTTGAAATTTGAACCCCCAATATTATGGTATTAGGAGGTGGGGCCTTTGGGAGGTAATTAGGCCATGAGGGAGGAGCCTTCATGAATGAGATTAGTGCCCTTATAAAAGAAACCTAGAGAGATCCCTGACCCCTTCTGCCATGAGAAGACACAGTAAGAAAACAGCTGTCTATAAGCCAGGAAGCATGCCCATGCCAAACACTGAACCTGCTGGTACCTTGATCTTGGACTTCCCAGCCTCCAGAACTGTGAGAAGCAAATTTCTGTTGTTTATAAGCCACCCAGCCTATGATATTCTGTGACAGCAGCCTGAAAGAACTAAAAGAATTATCATTTTCAAAACGAAACCAGGTATCTTGTAAGAGGAGCAAGAAGTCAAACCCAGACAGTCTGGCTTGAGAGTCCATGCTGGTAATCACTACTCCAAACTGTCTCTAGATTTGGGGATGCTAATGCTCAGACAGGAAAGAAGTTGGGTAACAGTAGGACACAGTACAAAACAAAACAGTGAATGTATTTTTAAAAGCTGAAGAAAGTAAAACCAAATAATAAGAAAGGATTGGGGGTTATCAATATAAGAGCTGGGACAACAGTTTGTAAAATTTCACCCAAGTCAGACTTTTAAACAACTTTCATAGATTCTTTAGATGAAATTCAGGAGAGAGCAACTAGCTAGATACTGAATAAATGTTTGTTGAGTGGATGGTTGGATAGATGGATAAGCACTAGGGTATCTCACAGAATCAAGCGAATGACCAAGAAGTGGGAAGAATTGGGACCAAGGTAAATCAAACTTCAATAGGAGAATTTAGAGGTCCTCTTTATAAATGACCATCATCAGCATGACTCAGCCTCAGAAACACTCAGTTTCTGGGTATTCCCATTCCAGATTTCAAACTCCAAGGAGACAAAATCTTATTGGGTCACCTTAGCCTAGATAAATACCCGTAGAGCAGTGGTTCTAAGCCCTAGCTGCACACTTGAATCCCCTGGGGCACTTTTAAAGAATACCAACTCCTGAGCCTCACCTAAGCTCAACTGAAACTGAATCTCTGGGGATAAAGACATGGGTGAACTTGGGACTCTATTCTGTGACTGAGGCAGGCAGCCATCTCATAAAGCCAAATGGAAACAAAGCAGAAACACAGAGCTAGAGCCCTCACGGAGTCTTTTCAGGTACAGGAGCTAATAAAATCATTCTTCTCTATGCTAATTTGTGTTGGGTCTTTTCTTACTCACAAAATGTAGCATCCTAACCAATAGAATCCTGATCTCCAAATGCCATGAAATCAGACCTAGTAAGTTAATCAACATATTCCGAGTATCTGCTTCAGACCTGGCCTGAGTGCTATAGGGGACACTAATAATTATTAGACTCCCTGTGTCCTCAATAACTCATAACTCTAACCTATGGAATCTAGAAGAAATAGAGCATGAGAGATCTGAACTGAGTTAGTATGCTAATAATACATATTTTTTGGTCTGGCTTCTTTTCTTAGAAGAAATGGATTTTCAAACAGTTTAGAATCTATGTTTGGGAGAAATTTTAAAGAATGGTTATCTTGGGCATTGGCTTATATTTTGGCCTCCGATATGGGAAGAAAACTAGTAATGCTTGTAGAACTATTTGTAGGACTGACTGAAAGGGCAATCAATGGAACTCATGAGATTCTCTACAGCTGCAAAGTCATGATTTCTGAAGCAAATCAAACTTTCTATGCAAAATCTTATCTCCTCAAGGAAAGCAGTGCAACCTGTAGTCAGGGGAAGGGAAGGGAGGGAGGAAGGAGGAACAAAGCACTGATTTCAAAAGAGAGCTGCTTACCAAACTCATCCAAATCTCCAGTGGCCACTTGCTTCTGATTGAACCACCTGATCTTTGTGAAGAGAAATAAATCTTCTCCTCAGTGGTTTGACTGTTAGTACCGTGGAGAGTGCTTCCAAGATGCAAAAAGAAAGGAATTTAAATAATTAAGAGCATAAGCAACTGCTGGCTCTTCTCCTTCTGCTCTAGGGATTAAGGTTATTAGAAGACTTTCAACCTCCTTGGCTGAAGGAGCCTCACAGTACACACTAAAACTGCAACCATTTAGGGCTAAACTCAATGCTGTTCAGGCCTTGCACAGCCTCCCTAATACAATCCATCATGTAGTTTATGGAACAGTTGAATAGGGGGCCATAGGAATTGGAACCAGGGTTTATCACTGTGAAGATATTTGAAGAGTCTTCTCCACCATGTTAAGTGAGCCTGAACAAAACAAAACAAAGGGCAAATTATCATAAAATGTAAAAACAGGCAAATGGGTCATGATGGTCATGGTGGTGATAAGTTGAAATTAAAATGTAATGCTGACTCATTTTCCTTTGGAATTCAGAAGTGATTGTCTTTTTAGCTTTTTTATCTGAAAGTATGTCAGAAACTAGCCATGGATATTACTTGTTAGTAGTGTATTGTAGAATATTTGCTTTGATTGCAAAACAAATTCTTTCAGTCTCAAAGAACACAAGTACACAAATCCAAACAAGAAACACAAAGTTTTTGAAGAATAGCATCTTTTTGAAATACAGTTCTCCTAAAGCAAGAATATTAGTGCTGCTAGTGGGATATTCATATCAGAAAGACAGACAACTGGTCAACTCCCTACCATTCCAAATGAGAAGACCCTGTAAAAAGATAATCAGCAACCTATTCAGCAAAGTGGAGAGCCATTTTTTTTTCAAAAACTCTTTTTGTGTTTATAGCTGTATGGGCCATGCCTTAACACATTTCTTATATAACTAGCAAGAGAATTTCTGCTGCTTGGAAACCAGAGATTAAAATTAATATATTGGTTGATACCCACAACAGCCTCTCAGGTGTCATCATTGAGAATTATTATTTTCAGCAGTTCATGGCTCATTTCTTTAAAATTAAAATTAGTGTTGTGGCACCCAAGGATAATTTTCCAGCTGTCTCTATGGAGAATAATATAAGCTTGGTGAGTTTAATGAATGGTAGTTTACTGCCATTCAGTGTCAATGCAGTGAGTGAGTTTGGATTTAACAGGAACTGGAATAACAGTCTTACCACTGTGTCTTCATTAATATGCAATCCTAATATAGCCATGATAGCTGATAAATTATGCCCAGCATCTCAATTACCTTATCAAAGAAAATTATTCCTAATGACCAAGGAGGGGATAAGGAAATGCAAAGAGAAATAGGGGCCAAATTAGTTGGGATGAAATTAAACCTTGTGCAGATTGGCAGATCAGATCTGAGCTAGTTAGTACGAAGATGTGAAGGTGGTGGAAAAACAAGAATAAATAGGAACTAGAACATGAAGGTCATGAAAGGCGACCAAGAAAGGTGAAAATCCCTGAACTTCTCCAAACAAACAACCAAGATCTCACACCACCATTTATGTCGTGTTTGCAAACACACACGAGGAAGTGTGCACATAATCAGAGTGCTGGAACTGCTTTGGGACTTTGGGAAGAGCCTACAAGTGAGGTTCCTGGTGCTATGCCCTAGACACCTTGTTCCTAAATTCTTCCCAGCCTTCCCCCACCTAACTCTGTAATGCAGAAGGACTAACTCTTGCAGGATCATTCCCATGTTCCCTCCTCAGCTGCCTTCCAGTTGGATTTGGCCAGCAGGACCACTAATGAGACTGGAGGGAGGAAAGGAGAAGCCAGAGTATTTCTGCCGCTGTCTGTCTTGGGTAGCATCTCCAGCAGAAGCTATGCCTCCTCTACCCCAGCTCCCACTGAACGGACAACTATCGGTGACCCCAACCCATGGGCTCCAGTAACACCTCCTTCTTTCTTTGTTCCTGCAGACAGGGATGGTATAGCAACCTCTCACTGTTTCTAATCTCCAGAGTACCTACTGTCCTCTACATGACTACCCAGTTCTTGCCATCATAACCAGTTCCTTGCATTAAATTCACGTCGTTTTAAACACAGTAATTTCTGTTTTCCTGGTTGGACTTTGAGTGATACAGGAAATAAGAGATGGAGAGGCCACAACTGAAAGGCCTCAGGAGTCTGTATGACAGGCCCATTCACTCTCATACTGAATTCAGGAGTGTGGGGTAATTCATTATGAGAAAGTGCCTGCAGAGCCAGGCGCCCAGGTTTACGTAAATTCATTGCATGATTCTCCTTCAAGCAGCCTAGAAATTGAGGGAAACAAGAAGCAATACCCTTCCCAGGCAGGCCCTTAGGAAAGAAAAAGCTGCAAAATCAAGGCACTTATTCTTCGCCTCCCCTCTGGAGGAGACTTGAGAAAACAATGGAGTGTTACCAGATGGACAGAAAGATAAGTGGGCAGCAAAACCTCTCCTCCCCATTCAAAGATGCATCACCAGGGTTTTCACACAATCTAAAAGAGATGAACCCAGGGCAGCACAGTCAAAACAGAAAGCAGAGATTTCCACCAACAGTGTGGACCTTTTAGCCAAGCAGCAAAAACCTAATCAAAACAAAATACTAACTAAAGTTAACACTTCCTCTGTCTCCAAAGTCAAACAGGTGGGCAAGCCTGGGCTGGCAGTGGCTCAGGAGCAAAGGTCATGTCCTACCAGCCTTGCAGGGGGTCAGGAAATGTTTGTGAAGGAAGTCCCTCTAGTTTCTTTCCCAGATGAGCCCCATGAATCATCAGAAGACTGAAATAATTCCATCTTTCTCACAGAAGAACTGAGGCAATGTAATGGGATCCAGATTGCACAACCCACTGGTGGTTGAAGAGAGACAAATAATAAGATTTATATATAAGCAAAGTCCCTGACATTAAGAATGAGTCCACTGGCATGCTGCTGCCTCTCAGGGATCATTACCATATTGCTTTCCATAATCTCCTTAAAGTGAAATTAAAAGTCACCACTGCTCTTCATCTCCCTGCCTATTTACTCAATGGAATGAAATCATTCTTCCTTATGCTGCAAATGAGCCGCCTACTTCAAAAATCCCTTAGACACTCCCGGCATTTTCTTGAAGAAAGGCCTCCTCCATCCACCCTTAATTAAACCAAGGTGACAGAAGAGGCTCCCCTACGGCCCTCTTCAGTATGTGCAGTGGTATCAAGTGCTTCACTCCTCTCACCTTTATTTCCTGTTAGGCTCCCAGCACGCAGGCCAGTTGCGAGCCAGTTTGGCCATGCAGAAAATGCTCATGCTTTTGTATCCTGAGACTTTGCTGAAGTTGCTTATCAGCTTAAGGAGATTTTGGGCTGAGACACTGGGGTTTTCTAGATAAACAATCATGTCGTCTGCAAACAGGGACAATTTGACTTCCTCTTTTCCTAATTGAATACCCTTTATTTCCTTCTCCTGCCTGATTGCCCTGGCCAGAACTTCCAACACTATGTTGAATAGGAGCGGTGAGAGAGGGCATCCCTGTCTTGTGCCAGTTTTCAAAGCGAATGCTTCCAGTTTTTGCCCATTCAGTATGATATTGGCTGTGGGTTTGTCATAGATAGCTCTTATTATTTTGAAATACGTCCCATTAATACCTAATTTATTGAGAGTTTTTAGCATGAAGGGTTGTTGAATTTTGTCAAAGGCTTTTTCTGCATCTATTGAGATAATCATGTGGTTTTTGTCTTTGGCTCTGTTTATATGCTGGATTACATTTATTGATTTGCGTATATTGAACCAGCCTTGCATCCCAGGGATGAAGCCCACTTGATCATGGTGGATAAGCTTTTTGATGTGTTGCTGGATTCGGTTTGCCAGTATTTTATTGAGGATTTTTGCATCGATGTTCATCAAGGATATTGGTCTAAAATTCTCTTTTTTGGTTGTGTCTCTGCCCGGCTTTGGTATCAGAATGATGCTGGCCTCATAAAATGAGTTAGGGAGGATTCCCTCTTTTTCTATTGATTGGAATAGTTTCAGAAGCAATGGTACCAGTTCCTCCTCGTACCTCTGGTAGAATTCGGCTGTGAATCCATCTGGTCCTGGACTCTTTTTGGTTGGTAAACTATTGATTATTGCCACAATTTCAGCTCCTGTTATTGGTCTATTCAGAGATTCAACTTCTTCCTGGTTTAGTCTTGGGAGAGTGTATGTGTCGAGGAATGTATCCATTTCTTCTAGATTTTCTAGTTTATTTGCGTAGAGGTGTTTGTAGTATTCTCTGATGGTAGTTTGTATTTCTGTGGGATCAGTGGTGATATCCCCTTTATCATTTTTTATTGTGTCTATTTGATTCTTCTCTCTTTTTTTCTTTATTAGTCTTGCTAGCGGTCTATCAATTTTGTTGATCCTTTCAAAAAACCAAAATCAATGTACAAAAATCACAAGCATTCTTATACACCAACAACAGACAAACAGAGAGCCAAATCATGAGTGAACTCCCATTCACAATTGCTTCAAAGAGAATAAAATACCTAGGAATCCAACTTACAAGGGATGTGAAGGACCTCTTCAAGGAGAACTACAAACCACTGCTCAAGGAAATAAAAGAGGATACAAACAAATGGAAGAACATTCCATGCTCATGGGTAGGAAGAATCAATATCGTGAAAATGGCCATACTGCCCAAGGTCATTTACAGATTCAATGCCATCCCCATCAAGCTACCAATGACTTTCTTCACAGAATTGGAAAAAACTACTTTAAAGTTCATATGGAACCAAAAAAGAGCCCGCATCGCCAAGTCAATCCTAAGCCAAAAGAACAAAGCTGGAGGCATCACACTACCTGACTTCAAACTATACTACAAGGCTACAGTAACAAAAACAGCATGGTACTGGTACCAAAACAGAGATATAGATCAATGGAACAGAACAGAGCCCTCAGAAATAACGCCGCATACCTACAACTATCTGATCTTTGACAAACCTGAGAAAAACAAGCAATGGGGAAAGGATTCCCTATTTAATAAATGGTGCTGGGAAAACTGGCTAGCCATATGTAGAAAGCGGAAACTGGATCCCTTCCTTACACCTTATACAAAAATCAATTCAAGATGGATTAAAGATTTAAACGTTAGACCTAAAACCATAAAAACCCTAGAAGAAAACCTAGGCATTACCATTCAGGACATAGGCGTGGGCAAGGACTTCATGTCCAAAACACCAAAAGCAATGGCAACAAAAGCCAAAATTGACAAATGGGATCTAATTAAACTAAACAGCTTCTGCACAGCAAAAGAAACTACCATCAGAGTGAACAGGCAACCTACAACATGGGAGAAAATTTTCGCAACCTACTCATCTGACAAAGGGCTAATATCCAGAATCTACAATGAACTCAAACAAATTTACAAGAAAAAAACAAACAACCCCATCAAAAAGTGGGCGAAGGATATGAACAGACACTTCTCAAAAGAAGACATTTATGCAGCCAAAAAACACATGAAAAAATGCTCATCATCACTGGCCATCAGAGAAATGCAAATCAAAACCACTATGAGATATCATCTCACACCAGTTAGAATGGCAATCATTAAAAAGTCAGGAAACAACAGGTGCTGGAGAGGATGTGGAGAAATAGGAACACTTTTACACTGTTGGTGGGACTGTAAACTAGTTCAACCATTGTGGAAGTCAGTGTGGTGATTCCTCAGGGATCTAGAACTAGAAATACCATTTGACCCAGCCATCCCATTACTGGGTATATACCCAAAGGACTATAAATCATGCTGCTATAAAGACACATGCACACGTATGTTTATTGCGGCATTATTCACAATAGCAAAGACTTGGAACCAACCCAAATGTCCAACAATGATAGACTGGATTAAGAAAATGTGGCACATATACACCATGGAATACTATGCAGCCATAAAAAATGATGAGTTCATGTCCTTTGTAGGGACATGGATGAAATTGGAAACCATCATTCTCAGTAAACTATCGCAAGAACAAAAAACCAAACACCGCATATTCTCACTCATAGGTGGGAATTGAACAATGAGATCACATGGACACAGGAAGGGGAATATCACACTCTGGGGACTGTTGTGGGGTGGGGGGAGGGGGGAGGGATAGCACTGGGAGATATACCTAATGCTAGATGACGAGTTAGTGGGTGCAGCGCACCAGCATGGCACATGTATACATATGTAACTAACCTGCACAATGTGCACATGTACCCTAAAACTTAAAGTATAATAAAAAAAAAAAAAGTATTATTCTCTAAAAAAAAAAAAAAAAAAAAAAAAAACAGAAAACGCTCATGCTATACACTCGGGGGGAGCCTTTTCCCCGACTGTTTCAAAGAACATCTGCATCAGCATTCTATGCCTCTAGGGGACAGGGTAAGGGAGCTATGTTTGAGTTCTGGCAAGAGGAGTGAGAGTAAGGGAGCCCTCCCTTCTGCAGGCACTTGCCCATCCCCATGGAAAGCTTCCCCTGGGAGCCTCCAAGGCTTGGAGCCAGCCCATTTCTGCACACATCAGCCCCTGCAAGCATCTGACCAGATGGACCGTGAACCTGACCTCCAGGCCCAGCACAAAGAGTTTCCAGCAGCAACTGCATTAGTGCCACCTTAGGCTTGAATAATTTTCTATCTCAGAAAATTTAAGAATATTTGAAGAAGAAGCAATACCTTCTGAAATTAAGCCATTTAAAGGGGAGGTAGTAAAGTGCCAGACTGACTGTGTTCATAGGCAATCAAGGTAGCTAGCGTATGTAATTTAAGAATTCGAGGAGCAGTCCCAATCAGCTCCCACCCTCCTCCAAGAGGCAATTACAGAATACAAGCCAAGAATCACTTACAGCCAAGAGACTTGAAATTGATTCTGAGATCCACCATATACTGAGTGACTAGAACGAATAACTTCTCTGTATTTTACTTTCTCATCTGTAAAATGGAAGTAGTGATTATAAAAGTACCACTTCAAGGCTATTGTGAGAATTGAACAGGTTAGCCTATATAAAGAGCTTATGGTCTTGGCCTAAGGAAAGCTTACTGTATTTAGTAGTCTGTTTCTTAAACAGCCAAATACCGATGTCCTGGTGACTGCAATTTTCAAGGATGAGAAATTTTGTTGTTACTGTTGTTCATTTGTTTGTTTTCAAGGCATCAATCCCTGTTCTACTGTTAGTACCCCCAGGAGGAGCCACATGTTGCGCATACTTTTCCCCATAGAAATAAGTTGGTAGGCAGTTTCTCCAAGTTTGGAAAATTATTAATGAGGCCTTGCCCTGTAACAGATGTCAGCACACCACACAATCTCCTGGCTCCCTTCACCACAGCACTTCTCAAACTTTATTGTGCTTTAAAAACTCACCTGGGGGAATCTTGTTATATTATGTATTAGGATTTCGTAACTCCAGGATAGGGCTTGAGGCTCTGAATTTCTAACGCATCCTCAAGTTGTGCTACGGCTGCTAACCCACGGACCAATCTTTAAGTATCAAGATATCTGTATACACCAAATTCTAGTGCAATTTCACTCCCCACAGCCAGCACCTGTGTCTTTTTATCAGCAGGCTGCCCGCAGGCTGCAGGAACAGCTCTGCTATCACATACCTAAAGCTGGAAAGCATGAGAATTGATGCCCCTGGGAGCAGCTCCTAATGGTGGACGGTACTGGGTGTAAATACCTCAGTGACCTCTTGCCTGTTCTGGACAACACTGAAGTGTGATTGCTGCTGTCTCAAAAGCTCTTCTGTGGAATTGAACTAAAGTTAGCTTCTGGGAGACTTTGCTTGCTTTTGTACACTTTCTTGGCTTCTTTCCCTTTCCTGTCCAACTTCCCCACTATTCTCTTACTTTTTTTTTTCAAGAACACTTCTTAATAAATTCCAATGAATGGGCTGTGCACGGTGGATCACGCCTGTAATCCCAACATTTGGGGAGGCCAAGATGGGACAATCACTTGAGGTCAGGAGTTCAAAACCAACATGGCCAACATAGTGAAACCCCATCTCTACTAAAAATACAAAAAAAAAAAAAATTAGCCGGGGTGGTGGCACGCGCCTGTAGTCCCAGCTACTCAGGAGGCTGAGGCAGAAGAATCGCTTGAACCAGAAGGCAGAGGCTTCAGTGAGAGTTTGTGCCACTGCACTCCAGCCTGGGTGACAGAGCAAGACTCTGCCTCAAAAAATATATGTATAATAAAATAAATTCCAATGAATGGTGTTTGTCATTCATTCATTCAAAAAAATTCATTCATTCAACAAATTTTTATTATTCTCCCTGACTCCTATATGTGCCTGAATATGACACTGTGGGTACAGGAACAAGTCTCAGTCCCTACCCCAAAGAGTCCTAAGCCCACAAAGACCAGAGCCTACACAGGTAGCACTTGGAGAGAGCAGAAGCCCATGGTGAAGTTGAAACTAACCCACCTGGGAAAACATGTTCAGCTCTAAACATGGTCATGCACTAGTGGCCTTTTCCAAACAGTGTCCCAAACAGAAGTAACAACACCAAAATTGATTAGCACGTCAGTTCTCTCTCTCCATCCTTTCCTCTCTCAGGGAGCTTGAATGGCAAGATGCCACGACAGTGGAGAACCCACAGCTGCCTACAGCCTGGTGGATCTGGAGCCAGGCTGGCTGAGCCCACCCTGGCTGCCTGAGCCGGCCTTGGCTGCCCCTCCTCATCAACAGCTTCCGCCTCTCAAGAAGTGCAGGTGCAAGCTGGTTTGCAGGGCACCAGCTTGATGCAGGAAGCAGCAGTGGGCCGGGAAAGCAGCTGCAGGGAAAGTCACAGCTAGTCATGAGATGACACATGCCCCTCACTCCACCTTCCCTGCATCTCTGGAAGAATGGCTGATATTCCTGAGGCTCTCTCTCTTCAGAAGCCACTAAGTGGCTCTGCCAAGTGGGTAGTGCCAACAGCCAGGTGACTTCTCTCCCTGGAATACAAATAAGAAGTAACATTGGCCAAGTAGGCTGAAATCAGAATCACGCTGGAAAAAAAACTAGGAAAGTGCCCCAGGAACAGTCTATAGGTAGGGAGACCTGCTCTCCGTGTGTGACCATCTCAGTAATAAACAGGCATGAGAAAAGGTCAGCAAAGTGACCAAATAAGAAAATCTCTCCAGTAGACTTCATCTCAAGAATCAGCAGGATAATGGATAAAATCATGAGCTAAAAACAGGGCCTTTAAAACCTGGGTCAGAATTTTAACGCTGAAGCATCCACAGTTGTTAACCTCTCTTTGTGTCCCAGTTCCCCCACAGGTAGACTGGGGGAATCGCACCCACCTCATGGGGTTGCTGTAAGGATCTAATGGTGCCAACGTTCAATACTTAGCACAGTGCTCATAAATGGGGTTCCTCCTGTGCCTCAAAGCCTCATCCACCTACTCCACTTCCACGGCTCCACTTCTCTTCCCTTCTTTCAAGCAAAGTTGCCTCTCCCTTTCACTTATCTGCCTCCTTTTCAACATCCACTCCTGTCCTTGGTTTTCCCCACAGCATCACCTAAATGTGCATGTATTTGCTTTTATTTCCTCCAAGAGCCCCCAGAAGCCTACTTCTCCCACATAAAGCCAATGTGGCTCCTGGATCACATTCTCTGATCCTCTGAACTTCTGAGTCTCCTCAATCTCCCAGAGTAGTTTCTCAAACACCAGATAAATGTATTGTAACTAATCTGAACAAATGTGTCCCTAAATTATTTTTCATTGACAGAATGTATTTTAACCCAAACAAGACAAACCAACATCCCATTTCACTTCAACCATAGCTGCCGCTTGTGCCCACGCAAGTGCATTTCTAGGACCACTGGAGATAGTTTCTGCGTGTGACTCGGGAGAAGGTGTAATCAGGGCTGTGTGTTCTAAAAACACCCTTCCTCATTCACAGTGACATCCAAGCATGCTACTTTGCCTTAAGTAACTTGAAAACTTCTTCAACACTAAAATGGGGAGATCTTGACATAGTTTCCTAGAATTTAATAAGAAATCACTAAAAAAAACTTATATATACATGTGAGAGTGTGTGTGTGTGTGTCAAAAGATAAAACACTTCACAATTGTCCAGTAATAGTTACAAAAATAAAAGATTATTTAATTTTTAGGAAGATTGCTTTACTATAAACATAGTTGAGGGTTTATATATTTTAATCACAATCACATGATAAATATTTGATTTATATTTATCAGATAATTGAGAATAAAAGTTACAATCTCAGGAAAGACATTTAATACTTCTAAATGCTGAACATTTGAATAATAGTGACAAGGGACTGTAATAACAGTAAAACGTACCCAAGAGGAAAATTCAGAGGCTTCAAAACATCTTTATGGAAAAATAAATAAATAATAGAATAATAAAAAGCATCACAGCTTAAAAGATGAAGGAGGGGGCAAAGATTTTAAAAATTAATGAACTGAGATCTTTTCTCCAGAAACATCATTTCTGTATCATTTAATCAGACTTGAGCTTTCTTAAATTGCCTTCGAAACAAGTTAATAAACAATGTGTGCTGTCCTAGTATGGCATTTTTTACAAGTAAAATGTACTCTGAGATTTGTCCTTCAGTAAACATAGGAGAAATACTAGTGGTTCCTGTTGGCCTTATTTGACGTCAACAGTGAAGGATAAATGGGGAAAAAGCTCTTCCTCAGAGACACAGGAAAACACCACCTGCTCCTTACTGTGTGACTGGACTGTCCACTTCTAGGCTGAGAGTCACTGGTAGGCACTAACTCCTTGTCTACAAAGATTTTTAATAAAGAAAAAACATGTAGGACTGGACACAGTGGCTCATACCTATAATCTCAACACTTTGGGAGGTCAAGGCAGGGAGATTACTTAAGGCCAGGAGTTCGAGACCAGCCTGGGCAACATAATGAGACACTGCCTACACATAAAAAATTTAAATATCAGCCAGGCATGGTGGCGCATGCCTATAGTCCCAGCTACTCAAGAGGCTGAGGCAGGAAGATTGCTTGAGCCCAGGCATTTGAGGCCATAGTGCACGATGATCAATCCTGTACATAGGCACTACATTCAGCCTGGGTGATAGAGTGAGACCCATCTCTAAAATATATATAAATAAATAAATATGTGGGCTGAGACAGGCTGTAGCTTAATTCACAAGTACTTATCAATACATTAAGAGGAATCAGAGCCCCAGGAGTGAGTGTACAAAAGATTGAGATGATTGTTCCTAGGGCAGAGAAGATAGAAAGGTTGTATTTGGAAAACAAGAAGGCTATTTTGGAGTACTAGGAATAGTTAAAGGGATCATCAAGAATGAAGGGGGGCCAGGTGCGGTGGCTCATGCCTGTAATCCCAGCACTTTGGGAGGCTGAGGTGGGTGGATCACTTGAGGTTAGGAGTTCAAGACCAGCCTGGCCAATATAGTGAAATCTCATCTCTACTAAAAATACAAAAATTAGCTGGGCCTGGTGGCACACACCTGTAATCCCAGCTACTCAGGAGGCTGAGGCAGGAGAATCACTTGAATCCTGGAGGCGGAGGTTGCAGTGAGCCAAGATCATGCCATTGCACTCTAGCCTGGGCAACAGAGCGAGACTCTGTCTCAAAAAAAAGAAAAAAAAGAATGAAGAGGAAGCAAAATAAGAAGGAAAAACATGGGATAATGTGCAGGTTTGTTACGTAGGTATATGTGTGCCATGATGTGTGCAAGCGCTGCACCTACTGACTCATCCTGTAAGTTCCCTCCCTTCACCCCCCCACCCCCCAACAGGCCCTGGTGTGTGTTGTTCCCCTCTCTATGTCCATGTGTTCTCATTGTTCAGCTTCTACTTATGAGTGAGAACATGTGGTGTTTGGTTTTCTGTTCCTCTGTTAGTTTGCTGATGACAATGGCTTCCAGCTTCATCCATGTTCCTGCAAAGGACATGATCTCATTCCTTTTTATGGCTGCATTGTATTCCATGGTGTATATGTACCACATTTTCTCTATCCAGTCTATCATTGATGCGCATTTGGGTTGGTTCCAAGTCTTTGCTATTGTAAATAGCGCTGCAATAAACATATTGTGTGCATGTGTCTTTATAGCAGAATAATTCATATTCTTTTGAGTATATACCCAGTAATGGGATTGCTGGGTCAAATGGCATTTCTGGTTATAGATCCTTGAGGAATTGCCATATTGTCTTCCAAAATGGTCGAACTAATTTACATTCCCACCAACAGTGTAAAAGTGTTCCTATTTCTCCACAGCCTCTCCAGCATCTATTGTTTCTTGACTTTTTAATAATTGCCATTCCGACCGGCATGAGATGGTATCTCATTGTGGTTTTGATTTGCATTTCTCTGATGATCAGTGATGTTGAGCTTTTTTTCACATATTTGTTGGCCACGTAAATGTCTTCTTTTAAGAAGTGTCTGTTCATATCCTTTGCCCATTTTTTGATGGGGTTGTTTGCTTTTTTCTTGTAAATATATTTAAGTTTCTTGTAAATTCTGGATATTAGACCTTTGTCACATGAGTAGATTGCAAAAATTTTCTCCCATTCTGTAGGTTGCCTGCTCACTCTGGTGATAGTTTCTTTTGTGAGCACCCTCATCTATTTTGCAATTTTACCAAAGGTAGGAATACCTCTACCAGGTATCTGGCTATGTCCTAATATACCAGATGGAGATTAACTGCCAATGAAACAACTTTGTTTTAAGTCAGGGATTCATGTCTCAGAGCCCACAGAGAAACAAGCCCTCTAGTTTTCAAATCCATGAGAATCTACCTTTTCCTCAGTATCAAGCTCAGTGGAAATCTTAAACTTCATGGAGTTAAACTTAAAATAACACTAAGATCAAAGTGTTTAGACATAAGCCAGCCAAAGAAAACCTCACCTATTCACCCACACTTAGATTCCCAGGTGCCATGTAAACAACTCTGTACTGCTGATACCCAACATAATACAAGAAAGGCTCACATTTTCAGAGAAATAAATAATTATTCCACAGTTTGGGAAATGAACTTTGTTCGTGTCAAAACTGTTGTAGATTGTACACTTTTCTGTTTCTTGAAGACCTGAAAACACAGAGGGACTCAGGTATGAAATTGAGAGAGTGGATCACTGCGGAGTTTGTTGCAACTGTAGGTCTAGTTAAATGTTGGCTGGAAATGTGCACAAAATACCCCCCCAAAAAAAAAGATTTCCCAAAGGAACAGAGTGATGTGAAAGCTCACAGTCTATTCATTGGAGAGTTTCCCTCAGATACAGAGCCCCTGATTGAAATTTCATTGCCCAGCAATTTCAGATTCTTCTATATTAAGCAGGCACCAAACCATTCCCACCAAGAGCTAAGATACGTGAAATGTTCTAACAATTTTAAATTGCTCTCTTCCACTCATGAACTGACTTCCCAATCAACCACCCATTCCAGAGCATATTAAGATGGCAGGAATTTTGTGAATATTAAATCACTGCGAATCATGCATGGTAATTTAAAACTATTACAGACTAATGTTTGGTTGAGAAAAGTATTCTAATCGGAAAAATGATAGAAAAATTAGTCTAGTTCAATGCTCCAGGACATATTGAAAGAAACTGTGGCTAAAAAGCATTACTCAATCACACAATAATTCTTGCCTCTGTGTCTACGTCCTTGCTGAGAGAGGAGGACCCACCCTTACCCCTCTTCATGGAGCATTAGGCAATCTGGAGAGGAAGTTACTGGGAGTGAACCCTGCTTAAAGAGAACATCCTGGAGGCAAGGATGGGCCACCCAGGTGGCTGAAGAATGGTAAGCAAAGGAAAGACTGAAAGGCAAGCGATAAAAAGACCAATCTTGGGAAGCAGCTGTAACCACAGGAACGGAGACAGAAGCAAGGACCTAACTAGGAATACACATAACTCAACAAAAGCCAGCAGGAATGAGAGCCAATCAATATGTCAAGTTGGAGATAGGTCAGAGGAAATGATTCAAAACTAAGCTCAGGAACCATACAAGTGCTACTTTCACATGGTCCATGTTGGGGGTAAGGAGGTGAGTTGGGTGGCTCACAGTACCAATGCAAGTTGGGTAATAACCCCCAGTGGCTTAGCCCAAGGGATGCAACTCAGGATTGGCCCAGGATTGCACTCTCAAATTGTGTTTGTGTTCCTCTAATGTGTCAAAGTATATGCAAAATTCCAAGATAAACATGGCATGTAAAATGTCAATTGTCCTAGGTGCATAACTTAAACACTATTCTCATTTTAAAGCAATCCAGGATATACTATGCAGCAGAATCCAAAATTTGCACTGATTTCTAATAAAATAAGTGGCTTGGAAAACTGCGGTATTATCAGAAGACAGGTCTGTATTGGGCTCTGTCTTGAAGCTCCCTGGGGACACTAATTCTATTTTACCAAAAAGGGAACTTCACTCTAAGACTGGCCAAATGTGTGAATACAGTTGAACCCACTGAGGTCACCTTTTCTCAAACAAACAAGACTCAAGTAAACAACGCCTAATCTCCCATGATCTATTTTCTGCCTTAGGCAGACGCACATGCCTCTTTTATTTGGATATGAATTGAAAACCAAAGTTTGGAAAGCAGATTCTGAAGCCCACAGAGCCTGGAGCTCATGATGCTCTCTGAGAGACTGTATTTGCAAGCATGCCCCCTCCACCCCATCAAGAGTCTCCAGCTTTAATGGTCTGTAGAAGATGAATAGAATTGCCTAAGGGAAAATGCTATTCTTTTGCAACACAACACACAGCTCCTCATTCATTTGAGATTTACAATGTGTAATTATATAAAGATCTACAGCTAACACTGTGTGGAACTGCCAATTGTCACTTTGTGGATTTTGCTTAACCTGTGATGGTTACAGAGTTAAATCATTCTTGGCATAAAAAGGGTTAAATTCATGAAATAGTCACATGATGTTTACTAAGTTGTCTCTAGCAAATACTATGTAAGAAAATAACATGAAAATTAATTTCCTCTGCTAGAAATTCAGATAAAAAGGGAGGTCTTCCACAAGAAGGAAAGGGAGGGGGGATTAACAAGGATGCTTCAGATTAATCCTTAAGAAAATGCCATCTCTTTCCAATCTCTAAGCTGATGGGGGTTGGGTGGAGACAAGAGACAGAAGGACAAACCAGAGCTGTGCCAGAAGAAAGCCAGTTTCTATTCTTGTTCTCCAAGTCAGTGAGAGCAGACACCTTAAAAGTCACACACCAAGAATCAAAAAGTGACCACTTATATTTACCCAACCCAGGGACCCTAAGGAAGCTAAGTTCTATGTACCCAGTTTGGAGAAATATGAGATTTCCAAAGCCGCTCCCAGATTTCATGACCTGTGGAGGAGGCATATGAAGAGGAATTTTAGTTCAGACATTGTCTAGAGGAAATTATAGGCACTTTATAGTAACCCAAAAGGAGCATATGAGCTAAGTCTGAGCAAAGGAAGTCTGAAGAACTATATCCTGTCTCAGAGATTCAAAGCTGCTAGAAGGAAACCTCAGAGTAGATCAGTTTCCCAGGCTCACTTTCCTGGTGAACCCATTTTCCTTAAGAGACTCGCCCTTGAAGAGCTCAACAAGGAAACCGCTGTGAGCTGTCCTCCACTGTGGTGCTGAAATATGAAGGCTGCTCACCAAGACACCAATATACCATTGAAGGAGATGGGAAACAATGAGGAGTAGCTGTTGTTAGAGTCCACATAGGTTTCCAAAAGGAGCTGTGATCACAGAGTGCCACCCCCACTCGCCTCTGAGCTGCTGTCGCTGAGAACAAGTGCCAACAAATCAGCAGGCAGTCCCCTCGGCTGGGAGCTCCCATGGGCTGGATTGTCCCTGGAAGCAGTAGTTTCAGGCTAAGCAGAAAAGGAGAGGACATTTATTCCTGATGGATTTTTTCATCTCTCCCTGCCACAGCAATACAATGACATTCTTGTAACATCCAAAAGGAAAATATCTTCTGATATGTTTATTGAGGGTCTTCTGATAAATTCACTAAAGGAAAAGGACAATTTTACATTAAATAATTCCACTGAGATTAGAGACTTCAAAACTTTGGGCAGGCTCTACTGTATCTTGAGTATATTAACTCAAGCTTCTGACTCCCTAGGGCCCAGAATGTGACACTGGAAAAGAACATTATACATAACAAGACGTGATCAATGGGCCATTGCTTTCCTAACTGCTCCAAACCTCATCTGTAAACAATGGGTAATAATATCCTCCTCATAGTAAGTTGTGGTGATTAAATTAAATTATTTTTAAAATATTGGACAAAAGTCCCTGTCATATTGGCTGGGCAATAGTAGATGCTTATTAATAGAGAACAGCATATGAAGAAACCAAGGGTCAGGGAAATGTGTAAATTGCCCTTCATATACATCTTTATTATAACACTTATTATGATATTTTTCAATTATAATGATCCAATTGTATGTCTCCTCTATGAAAACAAAATCATATATATTCAAATTCCTTTGCCCTGCTCCTAACATTGTTTATTGCATGCTTAGTAAGTAACTTTTGAATTAAGTTTACTTGCATTTCCTACAATTAGACTTGAAGCATGATAAGAGGACAGCAGCCACACAATTATCTGGACAGCCTCCAGTCTTCCTGCCTAATACTTAGAAATTTCAGTGAACTATAACAGCAGCTACCCCTCATCATCTCTCATTTCTTTAGACATCTCTTTGGCATTAGCAGACAGTCTGACACGTCTGGTCCACCGCACCCTCATATTGCATTACTACTGTCCACTTTCCATGCCTCAAGGCTAATCATAGAAAAATATTCCATTCTTTAGATGTGCTTTCTGTATTGCCCATAAGTCAAACAGCAGCAAAGGGAGGAAATAAAACAGAACAAGTGAGAAAGAAATGTATTTTTTTTTCTGCTCTCACACTTGTGAGCACAGCTCCTGGACACTTCAGCTATAATTATTTTTTATTTCTGGACAAAACTAAAGTTTCACTGAAGGAACAATGTGATAACTTTCCTATAGATTTCCATATGTAGGATTTGAAGTTTTTTAATGTTTACTAATAAATTAGTAAAAAAAAAATCTATACTCCAAAGAGTATATCTGCTCTCCAAAGAGATCAGATGATGTTTCCTAAATACATTTACTAGCTTTTGCAAAGACTTAAGTCCTGCTAAGTTCTGGAATTGCTCATTATTTCAGATGCCCATTTTACAGTTCCATATATTGCCTCTAAAGTGACCATCTCTAGACACTTCTTTCTTTTAATTCTGTTGCCTACATATAATTCCAGATTGGTAGAGAGGCTTGTAGAGATGGTACTAAATGAATTACCCAGACCAGAATGAACCCTCTTGCTATGCTCATATTTATTATCATATATACTTGCAGCTTCTAGGCCCCACACTTAAAATTATTAATATGTAGGAGGTGTACAGCAACACAGACCATACAAGAGCTAAGTCATTAGTATGCATAACTAGAATTGAGAATAAAAACATGCACTATTTGATCTTGGACCTAGACATAGCTTCATAGTAAAAGGTAGGTATTTTCGGATCTTTGATGCAGAAAATCAAAGGGAGAAAAAAAAAATCCTATGGTGTTTGATCAGGTCTCAAAAGGAAATTAACCATGGCTGTTCCATTAAACAACTTGGGGGAAAAACTCATTTTACAGAAATATATAGCCTATATTTGATGCTAATTTCAGATGCTGCTGTAAGTATCTGTGCTGTTATGACTAAGCCATTGCAGAAAAGAAAGGTGAAAAAGAAATGAGTCCCTACCATGGTTAAAAACTGAACAAACATTGAGAAAGAGCTCCACCTACTGGAATGTTTTTCTACAACTGAAGACCTATAAAGTTACCCTCAAACTTTTCTAAAATAAAACTTCAATAGGGTCATAGGTCAGATAACAGGTAACATCCTTTGAAGTTGCTTAACCCTCTGATTTCAGGTTGCACTGAGAGGCAGAGAATTTTTCAAGAAAATCAAATGAAATTTTTGTAATTAATTGACTTATTTCATCTACTGGTTCATAGATTGTATTATGGCAACCAGATCAATATTATATAGAAAAAAGAGGGGATTTTTAAATTGTATTTCTATGTGGCCAAGTAGAGCTAATAGCAGTAGTGTCTAGCATTTGTATAAGTCTTTAGTTCATAAAGCATTTATATGTGTATATATATATCATTTAATAATATCTAGCAACCACATAGTTTCCACAATTAATATTCAGCATATCACACCAGTATTACACACTTAAAGCATTCATCCTGACTAGTGAGTGCCTATTCAGTGCCAGCTGTTAAGGTATTTTTAATATTGCCCTTGACTTTATTGCATCATGATTCACATAAAACTGAATAGAAAAGGGAATATTTGAGTAATTTTCAATCAATAGATAAATATTTTCTTTAATCTATCCTCCCAATACCAACCCCTCACACATGGCCCCTAAATCAATATTTGCACTGGGGAGGGGAGGAGGGATTCTGCCCTCCAGTTCTAACCATGCTTCCCCTTGGAAATATCCTTCACAGGATTTACATACACACACATTTACTTTCAAATGGAAATATCCTTCACAGGATTTACATACACACACATTTACTTTCCCTAACTCTGAGGAAATCTCAACTCTTTCATTCAATTGGCTGCTGAACACTACTGTGTGTCAGTTACATTCTAGAAATACAAAGAAGATGATAAGGAAGACAGTAAAACTGGAGCCCTGTCCCAGTACCACATGCAAAGCCTGACGTGGACTCTAAGACCCATTACCTAAATGCAAAAGTCAAAGCTGCAAAGCTAGTAGAAGAAACTGTAGAATGTCTATGTGACCTAAGGATGAGAAATACTTCTTAAACAAAATACAAAAGCGCAAACCAAAAGGCAAAACATTGACTAATGAGGTTTCATCAAAGCTAAGCTTTTCAGTTCCACAAAGGATATTACGGACAAAATTAACAGAGCACTGACAGAGTAGGCGAAGATATTTATAATGCTTTACCCATTTTATTTTTTTTTAAGTGAAAGCAAGTTTATTAAGAAAGTGAAGGAATAAAAGAATGGCTACTCCATAGTCTGCTGGTTGCCCATTTTTATGGTTATTTCTTGATTAGATGCCAAATAAGGGGTGGATTATTCATAAGTTTCCCAGGAAAGGGGTGGGCAATTCCCACAGCTAAGGATTTCTCCCCCTTTTTAGGCCATATAGGGTAACTTCCTGATGTTACCACGGCATTTGTAAACTGTCATGGCACTGGTGGGAGTGTAGCAGTCAGGACCACCAAAGGTCACTCTCATTGTCGTCTTGGTTTTGGAGGGTTTTAGCCCAGCTATTTGCTGCAAACTGTTTTATCAGCAAGGTCTTCATGACCTGTATCTCGTGCTGACCGCCTATCTCATCCTGTGACTTAGAATGTCCAACCTCCTGGTAATGCAGCCCAGTAGGTCTCAGCCTTATTTTACCCAGCCCCTATCAAAGATGGAGGCACTCTGGTTCAAATGCCTTCGACATTTCTCCCCTCCCTTTTATAAGAGAACCCTTAATCCTAAGGGCTGTAGGAAGATGAAGATCCATCTTCCGTAACTTCTTCAGGCTGAATAGGGGTGATGATATTCCTGCCTCAGTATGAGGGTTTCTTGTATTCGGGGCAGAGAGGAGCTTAGTTATACAGCATCAGTATGCACTTTACCCATTTTAGAGTAATATCTAGAATGTCTAAGAAATTCCTAAATCCGAAATAAAAAGACAGCAATCTCAAAGGAAAAATAGGTAAAGGATGACAAAATGCAATTTACAGTGAAGGAAACCCCAGAGGACTAACATGCTTATGAACAGACACTCAGATCCACAGTTCTCAGTGAAATGAAAATTGAAACAACAATGAAATGTAACTTTACAATTAGACTGCCAAAATTTAGAAATCTGGAAAATGCTAAGTGTTGGCTGGAGTTTGGGACTATAAAACCCAAAGGATAAAAAAGATAAATAAGACCATTACCTCAATAATGACTAATAATACCACAGAAATTAGAAGCATCTTTTAAAAAAAAAATTACAGTTTTGAGCACCTAGTCTGAGCCAGTCCCTGTCCTAATAGTCACCTTAACATGCATTATCTTCTTTATTCATGATAGTGACAGTTATTATGGTCCCCATTGTATAACCAGTATAAGAAAACTAAAGCATATAACAATTAAGGGCTCAATCACACAGCTACAAACCATTGGATGAACATTTAAACCAATGTCTTCTGACTTAGAGACCAAGGTTCTTTCAATACCACAGAGTCCTCTTGAGTTTTTCCCTACACCCAGCTGCCACCCCTAGAAACACTCTAGTAGGCCAAGGAAACAGAATTTGCTTTTAAAATTAAGTTAGTACAATTGTTTCTGAAGTACTTGCATAAGTTAACAGTAAAATCAACTCTTTTGTGTGAAAAAAAAATTAATAATCTTTTCTGATTATGCAAAAATAAGACTCTACTCTGGGATACAGATTAAGGAATTTTGTGCTTTTCACTGGCAACCTCAAAAGAATGAGAGGGTGTGAAGTGCCCAGAATTTAAAGATAGCAGGAGAGGAAATTGGCATGGGGAAGAGAAGGGATCCAGGACCATGGCAGAGTCCAAGCAAGGATTTGCAACAAAGAGTGGCTGTAGTGGGGAGTGATAGTGACATATTTACAAAGGAATATTGGAAACCAATATGAGGTGGTTTCCCATTCTATTCTGAGCTTGCCCTCCAGGATCCCCCAGTCTGTCATACATCACAGCCAGCCTCAGTAACCTTGCTCACCCTCTACACTCTCCCTCCAGATTTCCCACAAGGCCACAGCAGTATCAGGCAGGGCATGTGAGGCAATGGGGACACACATGTGTTCAGTTGATTGTCTACACTGATCACAGCTGAGCCTAGAAGGATTGTTTTACTCTTTTTATACACAAAACCAATATTCTTTCCCTCATGATTGCATTTGTGTTGTGTGCTGCTCAAACCTCTCTGAAATTCTTTCCCTGACAGTACCTATGGATGGAGCTAGCTAAACTGTGGGATGCTGCTCCTCTAATTACTATTTCCTTTACTTACTTGGGGCTTTTCTTACCATGATTTCATTACCATAGAGGAAAGAGGAAGACCACGCAGCCAAGCCAACCCAAAGAAATGTGCGCTTCATTCAGTCTCACTAGATGCCCTGGTCCATTTGGTCCATTTGGCCCATCTGGCCTGGAGTAAGGGGAAAATCAGGGAAGCCCTCCTGGAGGAGGTGATGCCTAAACCCAATCTTGAAGGTTAACTAGTACTCAGCAGATGAAGAAAGGGGAGCAGAACATCCAGGCAGAGGAAAGGAGCAGAGGTACAGAAGGAGGAATGACAAGTGCATGTGTGAGGTAAAGGGAGTGTGGAGGGACTGAGCACAAAGAACAAGGCAGGGTTTGGTGGAATAAGGGACTGAAGAGAGCACTGAGCAGTGTGCACTATATTCTTAGACTGACGGGATGCAACTGAGGGGTGTCAAACTAAAGAATGGCAGGATCCGATTTGTGCTTTACCTAGCCTGACAAAATGATCACCTATTGAAAAGCCTAACAAAGAATTTCTCCTAATTTTTTAATCAATTGACACAAAATATTTACAAAGGTTTTTTAAAATAGATCATACTTAATCATTCCTTTCTCAAGTTATTAAGGATATCCCAGAAAAACTATGATACAGACATCATATTAATTTCTGGAATATGACAACAGAAAGATAATTCTTATTCCAAAAGGCATAAATCTAATTTTTAAAGGACATGGGAGTAAAATTTCACACCAAGAAGATAAGGTCATGTGCAGAAACCCACGAAGCCAGCACATGATATTGAAGACAGGTTACCAGGTTGCAGAAGGAAGTCCAGCTAGGCAGGCTAGGGAATGGCACCCAGGAGACCAAATGAGGAGTGGGAGGTCTCCAGAGGGTGTGGCTTCCACTGCCATGGAAACAACATAATGAATGAGCAGAGACATTAGCATCTCAACAGGCTCTTTTTCCCTATAGTCTACATTTATAGGGATAAATATAAGGTCAAGGAACCCAGCTGCACAAACTATATCCTACACCTTACCTACACCTAAAAGAATCCCCTCAAAGTGGTTTTTATCCATGCTCCTCACATGGCATTACCAACCTTTTCTTCCTATCCTCCCATAAATCCTGGTATATAACCTTTTCTCAGTTGCATATGCTCAGTTGGGTATGTGGCTATTTCCATGGGCATGCATGTGTGCACACAGGCATGCACACACATACACACACACACACACACACACACACACACACACACACACACTCTCTCTCCAGCAACAATGTACCTGTCAAGCATGTTGCCATCACTTCCAAGTTTCCAAGTTCCTGTCGTACACTTGGCTCCCAACCCCGGTTATCATCAGAATCAATCAGGAGCCTCATGCTGGTCAATTTTTTAATGGTTAACCAACATGCAACCTTTCAGTAACATCAACTCAAACACAAGCTCGAATGGTGAAACTCTCCAGTGATATTTTCCTCTCTTATCCTGATGCATCCAACATTTCTGTCATGAGAATGAATGCTTCCTCATTCCCTTAACCATATCTTAACATCACGAAGACAAGCAGGTGACATCTAGCTATAGTAAATATATAAAGTAAGGATATAGGGAGAGTAAATCAAGTGGGCAGTCCAGACTTGGGATGATCTGACAGCAGATATCCAGGCCCCTACACCACTGGAGTTGAGTTTGAGAAGCAGAGCTCCAACACTTGGAGAAAATTACAAAAAGAAAATAGAGCCCAAATAATTGATCGGTAAAGGTGCTAGACCAGTTTTTTGTTTGCTTGTTTTTTTGTTTTGTTTTGTTTTTTGAGACAGAGTTTTGCTCTTGTCCCCCAGGCTGGAGTGCAATGGCACAATTTCGACTCACTGCAACCTCCGCCTCCTGGATTCAAGCAATTCTCCTGCCTCACCTCCTGAGTAGCTGGGATTAACCTGTCTTCAATATCATGTTCTAGCCTTCTGGGTTTCTGCAGATGATGTTACCTTCTTGATGTGAACCGCCACCACACCCAGCTAAGTTTTCTGTATTTTTAATAGAGACAGGGTTTCACTATGTTGGCCAGCCTGCTCTCGAACTCCTGACCTCAGGTGATCCACTCGCCTTGGCCTCCCAAAGTGCTAGGATTACAGGCATGAGCCACCGGCACCTGGCCTAGACCAGTTATTAAAGCAGGAAATCAAGTGCAAGGAAATGAGACTGGAGACAGGAAATGAGACCCTCAGGTACCCAGTCAGAGCAAGTCTATCATCAAATCTGACTTCATGTTGCATCTCCGAATCTCCTTAAATGCCGCAGGACATGGTGCTAGAGTCAGCATAATATTACCTTCCCTGTAAGGAAAAGTCAGGTGGGCCTGCTGTGAGGATCAGAGACTTCAGAAGCAAAGAGGCAAACAAGAACCCACAATGAGAAAGAAGCTGGTTAAACCAAAATAACTCGAAGTTCAAGTTCAGACAATTTAGGTCCCAGGCTACTGAACACATTTTCAGTTATGATCACAAACCACCATCAGAAGTCTTGGAAGGTTCACAGTAAAGGCTTCAAGGAACAGAAGAGGTGGGCGAATATTGTTGCAAATTTTTGGACCATGAACACCAGTCCCTGGCAAAATTATAAAACACATTAAATAAACAGCTCATTATAAAAAAAGAAAAGACACTATGCTTAGGAACCTGCCTGAGTTCACTGAGAATACGCCATGTAAAACTCATCTTTCTCTATTTTCAATGGCTACTAAACTGATGGTGCAGCAGAGATTATCAGCTGTTGTTCTGATTTCCACAATGAACTTGTCAAAATCTTTTATAAAATCCTCATAGAAAAGATGGAGAAATACACACCAATAAAATTTTTAACTATTGGACGAATGTCTACCTAGATAGAGGACTTTTGTAGTGCACCACAATAGTAGCATCCTTCAGCCCACCTCTGATCTTGGCCACAGCTATGGGAGATATTCTGGGCAACCTCATTTTTGCTGTGACAGCATTATACCCCAAGCTGGGGGTGCATATTGCGTCCTTCATTCTCTTTCTCAGGGACTTCTCTGAAGCAGAGAGAGCCCACTGGCCCTATTCACAAGCACACCCTGAAAGGGCAGAGATGTCAATGCCCCCAGGGAAAACACATAGCCAACTAGAGATGGATACTAGTGGATATATGCAACACACATCCATCCTTCTGAACAACTCTGGGAGACCTTCAGTGTACCTCTCAGGAGGTCTCTCTAGAATTGAGCCCCAATGCCTATAAGAGTCTCAAATGGCTTTTTCTCCTTCCCTGCCTCTCTCTCCCCACCTCCGCACTCCTGCTTTCTGGGATCATCTTCCAGAAAAACATCTACACACAAATCCTTGAGTTGGCTACGTTTGTGGAGAACTACAGTAAGATAGTCACTAAGTTCTTGCCATTGTCCTAGAGACACTTTTAAAGATAGAAAGGGCATGCATGGTAAATTTGTGCATGACCAAAAATAGGATGAAATACCTGAGAATAATACCAAAAAATCATTCAGAAAGACATGGATAGGCTGGAAAGACAAGCCAAAACAAAAAGCATGCAATATTATATAAATAAATTGATCATTCTAGACCCAAGTGTAAAACATCAAGTACACAATTGCAGATGGAAGAGGCCTGGCTTAAAAGCTGTTTGTGTTTAAACGGCTCTTGATACAGATGATCTCATGTGCTGTTAGAGGAAGTGTAAATTAGTCAACACTTTCTGGAGCTGCACATATTCTGATTTATCCAATCTGGAGCTGTGCATATTCTGACATAAGTTCCTGCCAGGAATTTGTTAAATAAGTATGCAAATGTGTATATACAAGCATATTCATCACAGCATTTATTATAGAAAAAGGAATGTTTAACAATTTAAATAACCATCAATAGAGAAATAGTTAAATAAACTATGGTACATCCACTCAATGGAATACTATAGATTAAGTATAATAAAGTTGTTTCATAACTGCTGGCATGGAAAAATATTTTATGATATAAAAATGTTGAAAAATCAGATTGCAAAGTAGTATGTCTGGTATTATTCACTTTCATAAAACATACAAACAAATATATGTATATATAGGTATATACATTTTTAAAGTATGAAGGATTTACCTAAGTGATTTTTTCTTTTATCTATTTTTTATAGAGTTTCTACAATAACAATATTCTATTTGTTATGAGAAACAGGTTCTTTTTTAAAGAAGACTCCTGGATTTTATTTGCCATCACAATATGAATCAATATGATACAAGTGATGCAAATGTAAATTTGGTAGAAGTATAGTGTTTAATTCTATTAAGAGTTAATAGACAGCCGGGCGCAATGGCTCATGCCTGTAATCCCAGCACTTTGGGAGGCTGTGGCGGGTGGATCACTAGGTCAGGAGATCAAGACCATCCTGGCTAACACGGTGAAACCCCGTCTCTACTAAAAATACAAAAATTAGCCGGGCGTGGTGGCGGGCGCCTGTAGTCCCAGCTACTCAGGAGGCTGAGGCAGGAGAATGGTGAGGCAGAGCTTGCAGTGAGCCGCGATCACGCCACTGCACTCCAGCCTGGGCGACAGAGCAGGACTCCATCTCAAAAAAAAAAAAAGAGAGAGAGTTAATAGACGTATAGTGTTCAGGAGGACTTGGAAGGCATAGGTCATTGTCCGGACCACTAGTCAGACCACATCCAGACCCTTTTTTCCAGGCTGGATTCCAAGTATTGAGAGTAACATTGATAAACTAAAGCTCATCAGAGAAGTGTTCCCAGGAGCGTGAAGGGCCAAGAAACCTGTTGCTGACAAATGGGTGATGGGATGTTTATCCCTAACATCAGACATGCTGAAATTAGTATGAGAGTTAGCATCAATAACAAAAAGAGCTAATGTGTAGAAGAAAGATCTGGATCATTCTGAACAGCGTTGGAGGACCAGTGGGTGAAAGTATAAATAAATCAGATTTTTCACTTAAAACAAAGGGGAAAGAAAATGAGAAAAGGGGATAGAAAGAAAAGAAGTAAAAGAACCTTCTAACAATTCAAACTGTTTGAAAACTGAATAGGCCAAAGTGATGAGTTAGTTCATCACTGAATACGTGCAAAACGCATATTCAGGTCCATCTTTCAGGAATAGTATTGTGGGGTCTTATACTGGGGATGATCCCTAATGTTCCTTCCAATTCTAGGGTGTTATAAAAATTCACTCACCCCCTTATATCCTCCAATATGCAGTCTGCAAAACAGATGACAGGAAATAAATCAATGCTTGGGTTCAATAGCGCATAGAACTAAGGATAACGTAATTCCCTTGAGTACAGCGTGACTCATTCAGAGCATTCACATTTCTGTAGAATTTGGAGAAATTGTTATGAAAATGTTAAGTGTATAAGAGGTGAATGTCACTTAAAGTTAGAACTGTTTCTTGTTTCTATACTGCAGTAGTAACAGCTTCTTGTCTATGTTCCAGGCCTAGTTTATCAAAATGAAAGTTGGCTTGGGGATTTGTGTAACTGTACAGTCCTTCAACTGAGAAGATTCACAGCGGTAATCCTTTCATAAGAAGCTTTTCTCACACAAAAAGTTACCTCACTACGATAAATCTGTTTCATCTTTTCAAAATGAGTGGAACACTTACCTATGTCACACAAATATAAGGATAAACAATAATTTTAAAATTATATTACTTACCTAAATTATATATAAACTGTAATAAAGTGCATTTACTTAGCATAACAAATACCATTACAAAATAGGAAATAACATATAAAATAAGACATATTTGCCCATATGAATCACACTTCAGACCTTACGGTTGCTTCTTGTGAAAGTGTAACAGTGCCTCTTGAAAGTGAACACCATCTGCATGGTGCAGCACCCCCTAGAGAGGTATGGTGTGGTCCTTTGTCAAGAAGAGTTCCCTGTGTCCCCTAAGTTCTTCTGAGCAGGGTTGAGAGGACAAGCATGGTGGAGAGGCTCAAGGTCAGAGTCCCATTTTCTCATCACACAAAGGTCCCAGGCTAGAGAGATAGCATGCTTGTTGAAGAAGACCACGGTCACTTCTTAGGGTGCTGATCCTCAAGAAGGGATGAAAGGTAATGTCAAAGTGAAGAGCAGAGCTGGTCATCAGATTGACAGCAATCTGAGGCAAAGTAAAAGTAGCCCACAAAGCTCTAGGTTTCATCCAGGAAGCTCCTAGTCAAAGCTCAGACTCTCATGTGGAGGCCCCAGAGACAGGTCAGACTGAACTATTATTCCAAGTTTTGACTAATTAGCACTTACTGAGAGTTTAACATGGCAGCGACCCTGAATGTTCTTATGTATTCATTGAGTCCTCACAACTCTCCATTAGGCAGAAACTACTATTTTCCCATTTTGCACATTAGATGACTGAGATTTCAGTAACTTTCACAAGGCTAGGAGGTTGACTCAGGTCTTTCTGACACCACACTCTATATAAAATATCTCATGCAGGCTGGGTGCAGTGGCTCACGCCTGTAATCCCAGAAATTTGGGAGGCCGAGGCAAGCGGATCACTTGAGGCCAGGAATTCAAGACCAGCCTGGCCAACATAGTGAAACCCCGTCTCTACTAAAAATACAGAAATTAGCCAGGCATGGTGGCACACCTATAGTCCCAGCTACTCAGGAGGCTGAGGCATGAGAATTGCTGGAACCCAGGTGATGGAGATTGCAGTGAGCCGAGGTCACACCACTGCACTCCAACCTGGGAAATAGAGCAAAACTCTGTCTCAAAAAATAAAAATAAATAAAATAAAAAATCTCATGCAAAAGGTGAATTGGTCCATGATGAAACAATCTCACTATTTCTGAGCTGGTTGTAGTTCAGGATTTGGATATTGTGAGTATATGAATTTGTACTATTGTTTCCAGTCAGGTTCCTCAGGCTCAGCCAGCTCCCTGAATGCTTCTTCCACATAACATAATTCTAACTGTTTAAAAGCTTAATCTATTTACAAACATCAATTGTGAACCTACTAGTACTGGATGCTATGCTGGATTCTGGGATACATAGGTAAGAACCAGACATGCACCCTGCCCTGAAGAGTCTCAGAACAGTCTAGCAGAGATAAGGTATATGCAAAGAATGAAATAAAAGTTTAAAAGGCACTGACAGAAAAAGAAAAGCTGGAAAAAGTAAGAC
The DNA here is from genome assembly GCF_029281585.2 of Gorilla gorilla gorilla. Classification (NCBI taxonomy): domain Eukaryota; kingdom Metazoa; phylum Chordata; class Mammalia; order Primates; family Hominidae; genus Gorilla; species Gorilla gorilla. Next base: position 66,264,904 of record NC_073239.2, read on the forward strand.
TGTCTCCAAATCCAGGAATAAGGAAAAGGAGAGGAGAGAAGAGGACAAAAAAGGATAGGTTTGGGTACAAAGTTTCAGTTAGACAAAAGAAATAAGTTCTGCAGATCTATCGTACAGCATGGTGACCATAGTTAATAACAATGTACTGTGTACTTGAAAATTTCTGATAGTAGATCTTAAAATGTTCTCACCACAAAAAAAGATAAGTATGTGAGGTAAGAAATGATTAATATGTTAATTTTCTTAATTTAATTATTTCACAGTATATACAGATATCTAAACATCACATCGTATACCATAAATATATACAATTTTTGTCAATTTTACCATAATAAAACTAGAGAAAGATAAATAAAATAAAATAAAATAAAAGCAATGGGCCCAATGCAAAGTAATAAATTGTAATCAAGTTTACTTGAGAGACATGCTGTTTACCCCGTGAGATCCTGAGAGGATATTTTGTCCAGACTACTCTTTGTTTCATATTTTTTTACTTCTAGAAAACACTGTTTTTAGGTAAATAAATATGTAAATATTACTGTATATAAAAAGGCTTTAATGACTGAAGAAAATTGATTATAAAAAGCCTCTCAGAACTCAGATGAACTAGGCCATGTGCAGTGGTTCACATCTGTAATCCCAGCACTTTGGGAGGCCAAGGCAGGAGGATCACTTGAGCCCAGGAGTTCAAAGCCAGCCTGAGCAACACAGGAAGACCCCGTTACTACAAAATAAATAAATAAATAAAATTTTTTGGAAATCTTTACTTTTCAAAATCTGGGCTGTTTAAGATCTGACCCAAAGAAATCCTTGGAAATTTATTTCTCATGACTCTTACATACTTTGCATTTCAGCCAAAGCCCTATTTTCTCTAAATATGCCTCAGATCATTCTATTTCCCCTGCCTGTTTTCATCCTTCTTTGTCCTCTTCTCTTCTTCCCTTTTCCTTATTCCTGGATTTGGAGACAGTTTTACCTTTTTCAGCTTCTCTTTTTCTGTCAGTGCCTTTTAAACCTTTATTCCATTCTTTGTATATACCTTATCCCTACTAGACTTGCTAACTTTTTAATTAGTCAAGCATAGTGGCTGTGATCACACCACTGCATTCCAGCCTGAGCAACAGACCTCAAAAAAAAAAAAAACTTCTGATAAACTAAACATAAAGAGAAGCTGAATGGCCTTTAAAATACACATTGGAGATGGTTCATGCCAGAGTCTCACTGAGTTCACCATATGTTTTAAAATAGTTTGAAATATTAGCCCAACTAACTTCTGTTAGAAACCCAGTTGATCTCAGGAAAATAAACAGAAATATATTAATTTGACACAGAAGTGATGCTGTTAGAAGACAACCCCATTTGGTTCTTAAAAGGCAGCTCATTTTGACAATAAGTTTCACCCACATTAACAACAGGCACAGCTTTACCCAGATCTGTATGCCCAAGGAAACATGGAAACCAGCACTGCAAGCTCATTGCCCAGAGAGGGGCATAACGAAGAGTGGCAGCATAGGTACATTCAGTGCTGTATTCTAAAAGGAAATCAGAGTAAAAAGAGTTTTCCAATGTTGGTAATTTCCTATATGATGCTGCTTCTGGCTCTCTCTAGGAACGTTCTGTACAAGTAGTAGTCATATCCAAGTGCCTTAATTTAGTTGTTCGACTGAGACAGAAATCTGTCTTCACTGCAAAATAGAACTAGCCATTTATATATCCAGCATTCACTGCTTTGGGGTTTCTCCAGGGCTTCTAGAGCTTTAGTGAGTCTTTTAAATACTATTGATGATAATCACTGAATTGGTCAACTGACTAATGAACTTGATTTATTTGTGTATTTATTCTGAAACTTCATTGAGTACCTACTATGGTTCAGGCACTGGATGCTGAGAATATAATGGTGAACAAGATAAACAATTCCCTCTCTCAAGGTTATATACAGCAGCGAAAATGACATTAGTGCCTGTTCTGTTCTGTGATATGTTAAAAACTGTGGGCGTAGTTAGTTGGGGAGATACAGGGACAAAAAAAGGAGAAGGAAGGAAGGAAGGAAGGAAGGAAGGAAGGAAGGAAGGAAGGGAGGGAGGGAGGGACGGACAGAGGGGAGAAGAGGGGAGGGCAGGGGAGGGGAGGGGAGGGGAGGAGAAGGGAGGGGAGGAGAAGGGAAGGGAGGGAGGGGAGTGGAAGGGAGAGAAGGAGGAAGGAAGGAAGGGAGGGAGGAAAGCAGGAAGGGAGGGAAGGAAGGAAAGAAGGGAAGGAAGGGAAGGGAAGGGAGGGAAGGAGGGAACATACACAATGATATTGTCCCATCCTTAAGACTTTTTTTAACCTTGTTGGAGACACAAGACATAATATGAACAAAAGTGAAACATAATAGACTTGGAAACAAAAATTTTGGCTTCAAGAATATCATCAAAAAAATCACACATACACAAACACACACAGAGGTTTGAACTTTAGTATCATCTGAGTAATGTGTCAGCAGTTTTCCCTGTCTGCAAGGGAATTTGTCTGAAAAAGTCCTAATTAATGAGTCTTCCTTTGAAATCTGAGCTGAGATGCTAAAAGAGCTCTCCATGCTGGCACAAAGCAATTTATACACATTTGAGAAATGATTCTGTAAAGAAAAGCTTCAAGAACATCATTATATTTGGAGTGCACCTGCTGGGGAGCCAATTGTTGGACATTTTTAGATGCTACCTCAGCAGCCGATGAGGTTTGAATGTGTAATTATTGTATTTATATTCTTATACTCTGCCAAAGTTCATTGTAAAATAGTGTCATTTTCCATATGGTTTTTGACCTGTCCTTTAGACCCAGGTCCATCTGCTTTTCTAGTGTGATGACTTTAAGTTGGAGACTGTGAAGCACAAAGTCAAGAAGATAAATAGAAGTTACATCTCCACTCCAAGGCAAAGTTCTTAAAAATGCAAAACTAATAACATGAGCTATTATGATATATCTATGCTAAGCGAAGCACAGAAAAGTGATGTGGAGAGAGGTTACCTCTTGACATCACAGTTGGGGCTAAAGCAGTTTTTTTCACAATGTAGTTATGGCTCATATCACAATCTTAAGTATGAAATAATAGACCAATTTTTTCTTGTCTTACAATGAATTTATTTAAACTGAGAACGCCTTCTGACCCTATTAGCAGAAGAGTCAACTTCAGTCATTAATGGAGCTTGCTACACACTCTCACTCTTGGGGTCATGGAGAGGTCTCGTGGTTTTGTGATGAAAAGAAGAGCACATTGGAGGAGACCCCTCTCATGTTCAGTCCACAGCAGTTACCACTGAGATGGCATGTTCCACGCCCATCTCCCTTGAAGTATGGCAGCTCTCTGCTTCCCAGTTTTGACTGGGGCACTCCCACTTTGTGGGAGGCTGAGAATTCTTGTCCTATGTCAGCTTCCCTGCTGCTCCATGTCACCCTTTTCCCTGAGGTCTGGCCACCCATACTGGGTGCAGCTGAGAGCAGAGATCAGCACTTAATACATCCTCCTTTCCTCTCTCCCCTAATTCCTGACCAGCATAATCCCCCACAAAGAACTCAGGCTTCCAAGGGAAAAAATTCCAGGAAGACAAATTGTTTAATTTTTTTTCAACCATCAACAAACCCTCCTTGATGGCAAATGAGCATAAGAGCCCAGCAACCTGGAAGGAAATGATGAGCACAAAATCAAGGAAGAACCAAAACACAATCAATATCTCAATACATCATCCTGCCACAGTCAAATAACATTCATTTGAATCAGAAGAGCTAGAAATGGATACGTTCCAGTAATGTCAGGATTCAGGAATTGTTCTCAGATTTTTTTTCCATTAGTCAGTGCAAAATGGAACATGAATGTCGGAAGTGTGAAAGCAGCTCCTAGTTTCCTCATGGGAATAGAGATAGAATAAACAAAAAGACATAACTCCCTTGTCTCATTCACACAGAAAAGCATTGCAATTAACACAGACCAGAGCAGGCCTGGAGCTATTTTTCCTATTCAACAGCATGCAATGTGTTTACATTTCATTAAGATCCATATTCACACTGGTGATGGCATGATACAAAGTCCAGGGCTACTTTGCCCCTGAAGTGGTACCCCAATGTGACTGCAGTTATTAGAGTGTTCAAGGATAGCCATCTGTGATTTCATACTAGAGATTAAGATCTTTGAGGAGAGAGAGATAGAAATAGCACCAACACTTATAAACTCAAATTAGTATGTATGCTTGCCAGATACAGCACAGAAAAAAAATAATTAATGACCATTTTAATGTAAATTATGGATGTGTGACCTAGGTCACACTCTGAGTACCTATCCTCCAGTTCTGAAACTTTTTTTGGTGGAAGAATGAAATAATATCAAAAATATGATCATTTGAAACTGCCTGAAGCAAAATGAGTGAGTTGGCTGTTGCCTGGTCTCTCCAGGTATTCAGCAACAACCTCCAGGGAAATTTTGTTTTGGCTGATATGCAAAGCTGATGGAGCCAAGGTCCTGTCTTCAAAACATGAGTGTAAGTGACATGCTGGAAAAACATTTGTGCAGTCTTCACGGACAAATTCATCTCAGTGGTTGGCATTCTTATTTGTGACTTAATGAATAATTGTTGAATGAATGGATGATTGTGTGAATGAGCAAGTAAATGAAAGGTTGCAAAGGCCCTCAGAATGAAAGGCGCTTTAGGGATTGCTTTTCACCAAAAGTAGAGTGAGAAAGAGAGAGAGTGCTGTGAGACAAAGATGAAGATGAAAACAAGGGCCAGATAACTCAGCATCTGGCATGCCATGGTAAGGAGATGGACTGTATTTTTGATGATATTGGAAGCTTCTGATGGATTTTTAGCAGCTCAATGACGTGATCTGTGCTTTAACTCTGAGTACTACATTTAGAATAAAATAGAATTGCAGTGGCATATACAGGACAAGTAGGGTGCTACACAATAGTCCAAGAGAAAGATGACGGAGGCTTGGACCAAAATGGGGTTGACAAAGGAAAAGACAAGCAGACAGGTCCAAGACATTTTGAAAAGAGGAGTCAAAGACAACTACCAGGTTTTTGCTTTAGTGACTAGAGGACAAGGAAACCATTTACCGGGATGGAGAGGACTGGATATGGCCAACTTAGAGAGGAAAATCATGAGTCCAGTTTTGATGCTAAGTTTAAGAGGCAAGTGAGGCATGCAAAGGGAGATGTTGAGAAGGCAATTAGAGATGAGTCCTGCACCCAGCACAACTAACTAGAGATCAAAAGCTTGGAGTGATCAGCATAGACATGGTACTTAAAATCATAGAAAGGATCAGATTACCTAGGGAGAGAGCACAAGCATGAAGAGGGTCCAGGGTCCAGCCCTGAGGAACTCCAATAGGAAGGGGCTGGATAGAGCAGAAAGGCCAGGAAGGAAGAAAACTAAGAGAGGATGGTGGTGTCACAGAAACCAAAAAAAAAAAAAAAAAGGAGAGACAGAGAGAATGTCACCAGAAAAAAGGCACAAATAGCTACATGGAGTCAAGGAAGAAGAAGATGAAAAATGTTTCACTGGATTCAGCAGGACTCATTGACTTTGATGAGCAATTCTAGCAGAAACCAGATTGCAACACAGAGCACAGTGAGAAGAGATTACACTGTAGACTACTCTTTCAGGAAGTATATTTAACCTTCATTATTTCCATCAATTCTTTCACCTATTTAACCCTAAAATCAAACACTTCCGTATTTGCCATGAAAATTAACAAACCACTTACAATGAAATAGCTTCAGCCATTGAAAGAATAAGGTATCAGATGTGTGTATATATGGAAAGATGAAGGAACCAGATGTGTGTGTGTGTGTGTACCAGATGTATATATTAATATATAGACATGGAAAGATGAAAAAGATATATAGTTAAATGGAAAGAAACTGAGCATTGAAAAAGAGATAAAATAAAGAAAATACACATGTATGTTTAAAAAAACAATATGTTGAAGGAATACATAGCCACGTAATAATTGTGATTATTTCTGAGGACGGGAGTGTGAAGCATTTTCATACTGTGTGTCATACAAATTTTATAGAGGTATAACTTATTTTTATAATTAGAGAAAAATAAATTTGTTCTTTTTTAGGATCACTACAAAACGCTGTATCAAAAGAAAATGCTCTTAACCCACAGGAGCTCACATTTAATTGGTCTATAAGGTGTGGCCTAAAAGAGCTAACACATTCTAACTGCTCTGCAGAGGAAAAGACCATCCATCTTTGCCAGAGAGCAGCCGACTTTTGGTTGGGACTCTTCATAAAACATCCTGTAAAAAAATCTTCTAAAAGTCAGTTATAAACTTCCAAACTTTCCAGCAAAGAAATATGCTTTAGTGGAAAGTAGAATCTGACTTGAGAAGTGCCACAGATGGAAGACTGTCTTCAAATACAAGTTTAAATTATCTTCCTTCTGTGTCTGCTTTAATGGCAAGCACTTGATAAGTTTCTTTTTTCTAATAAATTACCAATAAGTAATTTTAAAAATGCAATGTTTTTAAAGCAAGTCAGACAATTTACAACTGATAAATCAAAAGATCTGAAACTATGGTAACATGGTCAAAGTCAATATTAGCCGTGTTTATACATCAAAAGTGGGGATCTAGCCAAATGAACAATGCTCCATAGGGAAAAGTGTTTTATTGACCTCAAGGGCAACAGTTGGTTTCCAAGAAGGAAATTTCATTACTTTGTGTTATGTGTTCTACTACAGATCCTGCTTTGTTGTAAACTTGTCATTTTGAGTCTGAGTTCTGTATTTGTTGCTGAAATACAGGGGCAGTGAATCTACACGCTGAGAACCCAGAGTGGAAACTGGTTTCCTTTCATTTGTTCTGACTCAACATCCAATCAGCACCAGTGACCTACTGAACTGGCATGAGGGAACACACATGAAGAGGAAGATACTCAATTAGATCTGTGCCCTTCACAATCTTCAATTTGTCAGTCAAGCCACCCTCTAATTCATATCTATTCCTGGATACATAATTTTTCTGTTCCAGAACATATTGTCTGTTTTAGCCTTACAATCCAAAATAGAATTGGCTGGATTTTGTTTTATCAATTTGCAAAGTGTCTCTAATTTGCCGCTACCCATTTTCACCTTTCTTTTTCCTACCAAACATCTGTTCACTTTACATTTTTTTCTGATCATTCTATCCTAACATTCTATTCTAACATATAATTTCCTGACACTCTCAAAAACAAACAAAAACCTCTTGGGAGCCATTCATTCAACTGTTCACATTCAAGGTTATTATAACCCAGTTTGGGAGAAATATAAAATACAATTTTATTAATAATTTACATAGATTTCCAGCTCAAAATGTCCAACCCCCTAATTCTACAAATAAGAAAATTACTAAGCCCACTAATATCTGATGGCCTGATCAGAGCACATTAAGAAATGGCTCAGATCTATGACTACTACCTAAAAAAGCACTGGAGACTTTTTTACATGCATAGGTCGGTAATAACAATAGTAAAGGAACCATCACATTGGTTTTATATTACAATTATTTGGGACTATTTGTCTTCCCCAACAGATGGTAATACACTAGACAGCAGAAACTATGATGTGTTCATTTTACTTATAGCAGCACATCTTGCACATAGGAATGCTTAATAAATATTTGCCGTCTTCAATGTGTTGAGTGGCTTTGTAGTTGACCTCCTGGTAACAAGATGGTTGCTGGGTAACTAGCACCACTTACAAACACAGCAATATCCAGCAGAAGAACTGGTTCTTCTGGGTCACCTGAGTACATCTGAACCACTCACTTTTAAGGGGAATGGAGTCACCATGCCTGGTTTTATGAAGTCATCAGCAATATCCATGTAACACTAATAACACTTTGTAACAACCTGGGAGCTTGCTTGTAGAGACATATAAATAAAAATGCAAACTGCAAAGTTGTGTGTACTTTACAATTCAACTTTGTAAAATGTTTGCACATATGGCAAAAAAAACTCTGAAATATATACCTGTTAAAATATATTTGCTTGACAGGATAAAGGCTCTTTTTCTTCTGTTGTCAATTTCTTTCTTAGTATTGTTGGATTGTTTTAGAACTTTTTTAAAAAATCAACTGAACTTTAATATTCACATACATAGCCCAGTTTAACGAGACACAAGTCTTTGACCTCTGATCTTCCCCTTCAGGACTGACTACCCAAGAGATAGATGACCCTCCCCAGGGCAAATCTATTCCAGGAGCAACTGAGACAGATTCCCCAGGTGATGAGCATTGATAGCAGCTTCACTTTTCTTGACCATGTCCAATGAGAGTGCACTGAAGGTTGCTGAGATAAGTGGCAACACCTGCTATGTGTGGAAATTTGGGAAGGATGGTAGAGTTAGGGAGAGCTCTGAGTCATCCTCTGGCCCTTCTGTTGGCTCCTCAGAAGCTGACTTCAATGGATGATGGTGACATCCTGGAAGACGCCACAGCAACTGCACCCACAGTGTGGTGTGATGGAATGAGAAGGGAGGAGCCTGAACTACCCAGGGAACAGGTCAAATCAGGAGATCATGCCTGCTGGGACACATCATTGAGGGTGAACAAGCAAAGAAAAAGAGACCACCACAGTGAAATTTTACAGTATTGGCTGTTGGATGGTTTTCCAGGGTAGGAGGTTATATTGTGTGTTAGTTGTAAAAGTTTTTTTGTATAGGTTGTGGCCAGGAAGCTTGCAGTGAAAATAAAATGGCAGCCTACCAGTGCAGGACAGGACAGACATTTTCTAGGGCTTATGGATGGGGCTTGCTCCAGTGAGCACTCCTAAAGAGACAGGTGCCATATGCTTCGGAACAGCTCCATCCATTTTCCATTCTTAATCTCCTCCAACAGGCATAGCGTACTGAGTACTGAACCTATTGAACTAGTTTACTTTGTAATAAACAAATATTTCCATTTTGACTTTCTAAGGTAAGAGATTTTTATATCATATATGAAAAATAAATCATAAGCATCAAATATCAAATAATCATTATAGATGGCAAGTAAAAATGTTCAGAAACACTCCATTGACCAAATAATCAAAGAAATATTAATTAAAATAATACAGAATGTTTTTCATTCATTACACTAGAAAAAGTATTTAACAATATTAAGTTGAGGAGAAGGAGAAGTGAAACGAAAATGGATACTCTAGTGCCATGTAAATTAGAATCACCTTTTATAGAGAGTAATTTAGCATACAAACAAAATGATCATTTCATAGGAACCAGCAAATATATCACAGAAATCTAATTCAAGAAATAATCCAAAATGTAGAAAAATCTGTAGACCCAAAGATGTTTGTCATAGTGTTCTTTATATTAACCTAAATATAAAATAATTGGGGGCCATTAAACTAAATCATAAAATATAACATCAATCAACTCTTGTGCCACCATTATCAACCCTAGTTAGGAAAACTGTGTTGAGGTAGAGGAAAAGTACAATTTAACCCATGCTTTAATTTTGAAACACAGAGAAAATGTATGCTTATCTTGTCTTCAATTAATTTGGTCATCCTGCTGAGCCCCCATTTGATATGGTTTGGTTCTGTGTCCCCACTCAAATCTCATCTCAAACTGTAATCCCAACCTGTTGAGGGAGGGACTTGGTGGGAGGTGATTGGATCATGGGAGCAGTTTCTCCCATGCTGTTCTCATCATAGTGAGGGAGTTCTCATGAGATCTGATGGTTTAAAAGTGGCAGTTTCCCCTGCCCACTCTGTCTCTCCTGACACCATGTAAGATGTGCCATGTTTCCCCTTTGCCTTCCACCGTAATTGTAAGTTTCCTGAGGCCTCCCTAGCCATGCAGAATGGTGAGTCAATTAAATCTCTTTTCTTTATAAGCTTCCCAGTCTCAGGCAGTTCTTGATAGCAGTGTGAAATGGGCTAATACAGAGAATTGGTACTGGCAGAGGAGGGTAATGCTATAAAGATAAACCGAAAATGTGGAATCAGCTTTGGAACTTGGTAATGGGCCAGAGGCTGGAACAGTTTGGAGGACTCAGAAAAAGACAAGAAGATGTGGGAAAGTTCGAAACTTCCTAGAAATTTGTTGAATGGTTTTGACCAAAATGCTGATAATGATATGAACAATGAAGTCCAGGCTAAGGTGGTCTCAGATGGAGATGAGGAACTTATTGGGAACTGGAATAAAGGTCACTCTTGCTATGCTTTACGAAGAGACTGGTGGCATTTTGCCCCTGCCCTAGAGATCTGTGGAATATTGAACTTGAGAGAGATGATTTAGGGTATCTAGTGGAACAAATTTCTAAGCAGCAAACCATTCAAGAGGTGACCTGGCCAATTCAGAAAGCATTCAGTCATGTGTATTCACAAAGAGATTATCTGAAACTTGGAACTTTTATTTAAAAGGGAAGCAGAGCATAAAAGTTTTGAATATTTGCAGCCCAACCACGAGGTAGAAAAGTAAAACCCATTTTCTGGGGAGAAATTCAAGCTGGCTGCAGAAATTTGCATAAGTAACAAGGAGTTGAGTGTTAATCCCTAAGACAATGGGGAAAATGTCCCCAAGGCATTTCAGAGATCTTCACAGCAGCCCTTTCCATCAAAGGCCTGAAGGCCTAGGAGGGAAAAATTTGCATAAGTAACAAGGAGTTGAGTGTTAATCCCTAAGACAATGGGGAAAATGTCCCCAAGGCATTTCAGAGATCTTCACAGCAGCCCTTTCCATCAAAGGCCTGGAGGCCTAGGAGGCCTAGGAGGAGGCCCAGGGCTCTGCTGCTTTGTAGAGCCTTGAAACTTGATGCCCTGCATCCCAGCTGCTCTAGCTCCAGCCATGGCTAAAAGGGACCAAGGTACAGCTCCAGCCATTGCTTCAGAAGATGCAAGTCCCAAGTCTTGGTGGCTTCCATGTGGTGTTGGGCCTGTGGGTGCATGGAAGACAAGAGTTGAGGTTTGGGAACCTCCACTTAGATTTCAGGAATGTATGAAAATACCTGGATATCCAGGCAGAAGTCTGCTGCAGGGGTGAAGATGTGCCTAAAAGGGAAAGAAGTCCAGAGGTTTCTGAGTTAGTTGATTTAGTGGCTCATTAGTATAATTCTAGGTTCTTTTTATAAACTGGTTCTGCCATTAACAAGCATGAACCTGGACATGGTGCAAAAGAACCATCTCATCCACTGTCTTCTTAAAAGCAAGGGAAGACTTCCCACCTTCACATCTTATTGGCAGATGAAGAATTAACCCTCAAACCACAGATAGAGCACCTCACCTGAATCATACAGAGAAGAAAAACACCCAGACACAATCGAGGTTCTGTTAGCAAAGAAGACCAGTGAAATAGGTATACAGTAAATAACCAGTAAACAACCAGCAAGTGTCTGATCTTCCAGTTTGGAGCTTGGCATTTATTGTATGCCAACCTCACATTTTTGTGTGCCGTGGAAAGTTAGGCAAAAAATTTGGATACTCATTAAAGAAATGAAGGATGTTAAACATTTTTAAATTATAATTCTTGTTTTTTATATTTATAATGAAATGTTGAATGACAAAAACCAATTGAAAAAAATATGCATTGACCACAACTAAAACTATGTTTTTAAATGCATTTTAATATAAGAAAGAAAACACACCAAAATAATAAACATGATTGTGATTAAGGTCTTGGGGACTATTGATGGTTTTTCTCCTAATTTCCAAGTCTTTTATAATATGCATAAATTCTTACATAATTTTTTAATTATAAAAATCCCAAACTCCATTGTATTTTATGTTTTTCTTTTAAAATTCTCATTATTACTGTGCTCCAATTTTCTTTATTTTAACATCCTATAAAAGGAAATAACCTGCGTAGCCTACCTGTGTTCATTTTACATATGAGGCACAAATACTCTTCATGGACAGGGTAATTAAACGAAATATTCCTCTGTCATAAATGCATGCTCAATGTAGCTAAACTTGCCTTTAAATGTACTCCCTCATTAAATCTGAAGAGGTTATTTCTACTATTTTTCCCACAACCACTGTAAAATTCTAATGGGCTCCATAATTATTTCCTATTTTTCAAGGCACTTTCAAATTTGTACATTAGGGACACTGAAACACTCAAGCTACTATTTTTGAGGTATTATTCACTCCTAAAGCACCTTTAAAAGGGAACTCTTAATTCTGCTCTTTTTATCTCCTAATTTCTTCAAGCCCAAGAGTTAGATTGGCTTCCAGAGTAGTTATTTGGTTTGAAATATGCCAACTCCCATTTAAGCAGAAGCTGATTCTGAATATAATGTGTTCACCTGCCTTGCAGTCATTTCCCTACCACCCAACCTGCTGGCTCCACTGTTGATGCTGCTATTGCATGTCTTTTCCCTGTTGGTTTGTGGGTACTGCCAAAATGTTCAAATCAGTCTGTCACATGCTTTCTTCTGCTATATCCAGCCTTTGTAATTTATTGTTATAGAAAACCAAGAGTAGAATTGTCACGTAGTCCTTAGGTGTCACTTCACCAGCTAGAAACCTCTGTGGCCAGCAGCACCTCTGCTTGTGTTTTGCTTGTGCCCACCGGTTTCATTCCGCCCACTTGGCCCAGCAGGCTGCACTCAGCTTGCACTACTGGCCCAAATCCCATGTGTGCCAAGGGTGAGCCAGGTGCAGAGTGGTGAGGGGTGTGTGAGTGAGCACAGGGTCCAGCCACTGCTCACAGCCAGGCATGCTGGCTGTGGTGGGATGGGCAGCTCCAAGTGGCAGCACAGGTACTGGCTCTGTGAAACCCGGAAACTTGGAGACATCAGAAACTGCAAAGCCCTAAAGAGGTTGTCACAGCCCTGGCTCAGGGAGACCCTGGGTCTGGACTCCCCAAAGGGCCACAGCTCTTTTCTTCTCGTTGCCCACAACATGGTAAACGGGGAGCATGTTTTGGCCCTATTTGTGTTAAAACTCTTTCAGTCCCACCTTTCAGTGGGTCCCGAGTTCTTGTCTTGCATCCAGGAAGAATGAGGTACACAAACAACTGGAGGGTGAGCAAGACAGAGAGGAGCTACATTGGGTGACAAAACAGCTCTCAGGAGACCCAAAGTGGGTAGCTCCTTTCTGCAGGCAGGTCATCCCGGTAAGTATCTGGCTCTCAGTGCAGAGGAGACCTGTGGTGGGTAGCTCCTTCTCACAGCTGGTAGTCCCAATGTCTATGTGAGTCTTGCTGGGTCTGGAGTTTTTATGGGCTCAGAAGTGAGGAAATGCATGCTGATAGGTCCATGAGTGGCCATGGGCAGGCCTGAAGAAAGCACCATAAGTTCTCACTCTGGGTCACAGACTTCACCCAGAACTGACAGCCCAACCCCTAGACTTCAAGCAGTCCCTGTCTTGAAGGTGACACTTCACCAGAAACCTGCCCTTTTCGACCCAGAAGCCTGTCTTCCTCCTGGCACCATCAACATGTCCTCCACAGCATCCAGGCTGTTTGTGCCTACAGGCCCAAACCAAGCCAAACTCAGCCCCTCCTCAGCTTCCATCTTGTGCTCATTGGCACTCAAAGTCCAGAGGGGGCCAAGGTGGCAGGGGGCTGGTGTGTCAGCACAACCCCAAGCACATGCACACTTGGCCAGGTCTTGACAGTATCCTGGCTCAGCCACAAATTTGCTCTGCCCTAGAGTGAGCACTGGGAGCAGGGAGAGGCCAGGCAGTGGAAGCAGGCATTTTCAAGCCTGTGGGGTCAAGGGGCTCCCTAGGCCCCCAAGAGCACAGGGATGCCCAGGTCCGTAGTCACAGCTGGGTGGCTGGAGCTGCCCCCAGGAGCATAAGGCTCCTGCCCCACTGACTTGGCAGGGGGTGGGGCTCCCACCTGTTCCAGCCCCTGCTGGCTCCATGGAATGCACAGCTCCAGCTGTGCCTCCCCTGCTGCAGCTGGCATCTTCACAGCGGCCACTCTAGACAGACTGCCACTGCCATCTGAATGATGACTAATGCATCTTTATTCTTGTCCTACTATTGTAGTAGTCCATTCAGGCTTCTATAACAAAATACCACAGACTGGATGGCTTATAAACAACAGAAATATATTTCTTAAAGTTCTAGAGGCCGGGAAGTCCAAGATAAAATTGCTGACAGATTTGGTGTCTGGTGAGGGCAGACTTTCTGGTTCATAAACAGAGCCTTCTAGCTGTGTCCTCACATGGTACAAGAGGCAAGGCCGCTCTTTGAGAACTCTTTTATAAGATCATTAATCTCCATTATGAGGGTTCTGCCCTCATGACCTAATCATCTCCAAAAGGCCCACCTTCTAATACCATCATATTGGGGATTCAATTTCAACACATGGACATGGACATACAGACCCTAACAATTTTCATCTTTCTCTCTATAGTTCTAGAGTAGAAGAGCCTTGGAAGAGTTGGAAGCCAATGTCTTCTATCTAACATGGCATTTGCTAATTCCTCCATTAAAAAAAAATCTTTATCACAAACTGAAATCTCTTTTCAATTCCTTTCTTTCTTACCAATTAACCTTCCAGCCTAAGGCCCATTTTTTAAATAGCTCTTTTAATTTACCTCCTCTCCAGACCATATTTTTTGCAGTACTGTGTACTTATTGTTTTTCATTTCTCTTCAACCACATTGCCCTCTGCTTTTTTTCTTTCTTTTTTTTTCTTTTCATTTAGACATCCCTACTATGAGTTTCTCCTCTAAGATTCTTAGTGGATCAATTTAAAAGTTGGAAGTTGTTTTTGGTTTCTTAAGTAGTCAGACTTGTTACTTAAGTAGTCAGACCTATTACTGTTAATACCATAAACCAGTAAATGTAAAACTGTTTTTACCATTTTAGACAAAAAAAGTATTTTCATGTTAAATGCTTTCAAAGAACCAAAAGCCTACTCTTGTATAAAAGAAATAGAAGTATGCACAATTTCTCATAAATATGATCTTTTACCAAAAAAAATTTAGGAAAGAAACATTATTTTATCATATAATGCTTATTTCCTTGCCAGTACAGATAAAAAAATTCCTTTTCCTGTTGAATGGGAAAAAATATGTGCAAACTATTCATCTGACAGGGGACTAATATCTAGAATATACAAGGAACTCAAACAACTCAACAGAAAAAAAATAATTTCATTAACAAGTAGGCAAAGAACATCAATAGACATTTCTCAAAAGAAGACATACAAATGGCCAACACATATATGAAAATATGCTCAACATGACTAATCATAAGAAAATGGCTATTATTAAAAAGACAAAAAAAGATATTGGCAAGGATGCAGAGAAAAGGAACTCTTTCTAGTGTAATTTCAACTTTTATTTCAGATTCAGCGTGTACATGTGCAAGTTTGTTACCTGGGTATATTGTGTGACACTGAGATTTGGAATATGAATGATCCCATCACCCAGATAGTGAGCATAGTACCCAACACTTAGTTTTCAAACACTTTCCCTTCTCCCTCCCTTCATTCTATTAGCCCCAAGTGTCTATTGTTGACATCTTTATGTCCATGAGTTCCCAATGTTTAGCCCCCACTTATAAGTGAGAACATGCAGTATTTGGTTTTCTGTTCCTATATTAATTCACTTAGGATAATGGCCTCCAGCTGCATTCATGTTCCTCAGTAACACTTATACACTGTTGGTGGGAATGTAGAGCCACTATGGAAAACAGTATGGAGATTTCTCAGAAAACTAAAAACCGAATGACCATTCAATCCACCAATCCCACTGCTGGATATTTATCCAAGTGAAAAGAAATCAATATATCAAAGATATACCTGCACTCATATGTTTATTGCAGTACTATTCACAATAGCAAAGACATGGAATCGACCTAAGCGCCCATCAGTGGTGGACTGGATTTTTAAAATGTGGTACATATACACCATGGAATACCACACAGCCATAAAAAGCAATGAAATTGTGCCACTTGGAGAAACATGGATGAAGCTGGAGGTTATTGTCTTAAGTGAAATAAGCCAGGCACAAAAGACAAATATCACATGTTCACACTTACATATAGGAACTAAAAAAAAATTGCATACATCTAGGTAGAGAGTGGAAAAACAGATAATGGAGACTGAGAAGCGTGAGTACAAAGGAGGAGGAGAATGAAGAGAAGTGTGTTAAAGGGTGCAAACATATAGTAAGATAAAAGAATAAGTTAAATGTTTGATAGCAGAGTACAGTGACTATACTTTTAAAAATGCACTGTATTTGTGTGACAGACATCCTAAATATCCTCACTTAATTGTTACACATTAGATACATGTAAAAAATCTCACGTACACCATTAATTTGCACAAAGGAAAAAAATAAGAGAAGAAACCTATTATTACTGTTACATAACTGTGGGTTTAATAAAAGTTTAACAGAGGAGAAAAAAAGAAGAATTATTGCTCATGAATATTGTATGTACACACTAACTTGGAAAGTGCTAGAAAATATAAACACAAAACATCATATGCTACTGCTTGGGAACTTTTATCTGTGGAATGGAATTAATACTGAGCAGAAATTAAAATTCTAAAAAGGTGGTAGATTGTTTGTAAAACTGGATGCACTAGTTCTCCTTCCTATCCATGCCCTCAGGTAGTCTCAATGCACACTGACTCTGGGCTTTGCCATTTGACTTGCTTTGAGCAATGGGGCAATAGCAAACATGACACAAGCAGAAACACAAAGTGCTTGCCTTTCCATGCTGCCTTTTAGGAACCTACAATCATCTCAATGTAAGAAACTCAAGCTAGCCCACAAATGATGACAGACACTTAGTCATCTCCATCACTCCATAGACATCTAGGCAACTCTCAGATATGTGAGTGAGTCCATCCTACACCTTTCAGCCCAGCTCAATAACCCAAATCAGAAAAACTACTCAACTTACCAAAGGATTGTGAAAAATAATAAATGTTTATTGTTTTAAGCCACCAGGTTTGTGGGTGTTTTGTGATAAAGAAAAATATAGCTGAGAAAGAAATTTGTTCTAACATTAGAGTGCTGATATAACGAAATCTAAAACAAGTAGCACTGACTCTAAGACCTGGTAGCAAGCAGAGCCTGGAGAAGAAGCAAAGAAAATGTTAGCCAAGTCTAAAAACTGGCAAATAAATAGTTAGCAGAGGCTGGAAATGCAATGAAGAACCTGCTCCAGCAGGCTGGGAAATGAATCTCACATTATGTAATAAAGAAATAATTGGCAAAACTATCACATATGGTAAACTAGGAAGATAGAATATAACCTAATGAAACTGCAGATGTTGGTAAGATGATTTGCAGGTAGAATACTGAGTGTCAATTGGCTTATTTTAGCTGATAATGATATGGTATGAGAAGAGATGGATGAGTTAGGAGAACTGTTTGGTTTCAAGCAGAATTTAGAGGTATATAGAGGAGCCAGAACATACTGGATGGGACAATAAAACAATAAAATTAGACAATGTCTCATTTCCAGTCCTTTAAGCCAGTAAAAGATCCTCAAAGTAATAAAACATCCTCAAGAAAAAGATCAAATCAAGATGCCCCTGCAAGCCGATTTGTTAATACCTTGTAAGATTTAACGCAGTGGTTAATGGGTCCTCTCAACTATACAAAGTGCTTGCATTAAAGTAATTGTTCCACAGCAGCCTGACATGGCTCCCAAAATAAAAGAGAGGCCTGTCTCAGAACTGTACATGGAACTTTCATTAAATGGAGTAGATCTGAAACAGATCCTTAGAGAAACCCACAGAGATTTCAGGAGAGTTGTGCTAATGAAAGTTATGTCAACTTGGACTATAATAGACTTGAGACACCTAAAAATAAAGAGAGGCCTCTGGGCTCCCAGCTTTCTATGAGAAACAGGCTGAGAAGGTTACTCAGCTGCAAATACTAGCCACTTTTACGGAAATCAAAGGCATCTTAGAAAGTGACACTAAGAGACATAAAGAACAATGGACTAGGAAGCCACTCCCGGGAAATAGAACCTAGCTCTGATCCCAAAGGCAATGCTCCGTGGCAGCATGTGTCTATTTAGATTTCAGAACTGCCGTGGACTGCTAAGTGCTATGTGATTCCTGTTATTTTCTCTTCCCTTTTGAACACAAATGTCCATTGTGATTATCCTGGTCCTATTTTTTTTTTCTTTTTTGAGATGGAGTCTGACTCCGTCACCCAGGCTGGGGTGCAGTGATGCCATCTCAGCTCACTGCAACCTCCGCCTCCCGGGTTCAAGCGATTCCTCTGCCTCAGCCTCCCGAGTAGCTGGGACTATAGGCGCCCACCACCACGCCCAGCTAATTTTTGTATTTTTAGTAGAGACAGGATTTCACCATATTGGCCAGGCTGGTCTCAAACTGCTGACCTTGTGATCCACCGGCCTCGACCGCCCGAAGTGCTGGGATTACAGGCATGAGCCACCGTGCCTGGCCTCCTGGTCCTATCTTATCAGGGGGCCATATGAGTTGCCTTTTTAATTCCTAAGTCTTTGGATCATGAAGCTCTCCACCAAAGGAGCCTATCAACCCATCGCAGGTCCTGAAACCCCTTCTGAAGCTTTTTCACTGAATCCCATCCTCACAATTCCTGCTTCCCAGCTTCAACCCTGACCCTTACTCCTGCCTGATCCTCCCAGCTCTCCATGGGCATTTAGAAGTTGCTATCTCAGCAGATGCCCCAATATGCCTTAGACCTTTAGCCTCTGAACTTATTCCAAGCCCCCTGATTTGGCTTGATGTCCAGATACCCAAATTTTGGCTTCCTATGTGTCTCACAGTAACGCTACCCTTCTTCAACATGTGAATTCAATGCAACTAATGACTATCAAACATTTACTTTATGAAAGGCCTAGTGCCTGTGGTACGGCATATCAAGTAAGATTTCCTGCTCTCTAGAAGTTTAGGGACAAAGCCATGCATGTGCTGTAGATGCTGTGGTGGATTATTTGCAAAGACGGCATCAACAATTCCTCCCATCCCTATAGGTATGCATCCTATGGAATGAGACCTTGTAGCTCCTCTTATCAAGCTCCTCCTTGTAGCTCCTCTTATTTTTCCACCCCTTAAATTTTGGCTGGCCTGTGAGTTACTTGGACCCATAGAATGCAACAGAAATGGCATTGCATGACATCCGAGCCGTGGCATCAAGAGGACTTACAGATTCTTCTCTCACCCTCTTGGTCAGTGATGCTACCATGTGGGGAAGCTCAAGCTAGCCTGCTGGAGGACAAGTTCACATGCAACAGAGATGAGCCAGCCCAACTTAAGCCCCCCAGATAACTAAAGAGACATGGGTGACCCCAAGTGAGACCAGCAGACCACCTGTCTGATACTAGCCCCAACTGCTGACACAGAATCATGAGCAAATAAAACAATAGTTGTTTTAAGCTATTAAATTTGGGGTGGTTTATTATACAGCAAGAGGTAACTATTACAGAAGCACAGAGGAAAAAGAGATTAACTGTGAGAACATTACTTATGCTTTCCACAGTTAATTGCATGTTTTTAACGGGTTTTTATTGAGCCAAATGAGTTTTTTACTGATTAGGTCTCAGGCTGGATTACAAAGGGAAAGAATGGGGGCTGGAGAATCAACATTAAATAGACCAGTCCTGCCTGGGAGCTAGCCTGGGGTGGGGAGGGAGTGGTCACTTCCTCAAAGCTGCTTCTGATTTTCACCCTTCTAACTCCCAGTTCTGGACCCACAAATTATCAAGCTTCTCTCCATCTCACTCCCAGTTCTTACTCACACATTATTTTCAAGAACTAGCATACTAACAATGACTCCTATGACAGTGACAGCCAAGCAAAGAAGGGACAGGACTGGGGTGGAGGCTTCCTGCATAGAAGTATATCCATTTGATGTACATAAAAGACACCAGCATTATTTTAACCAGGTAATAAGACTTGGCATCAAAAAAAAAAATACTTATCTCACTCATTCCTTTACTTTCCAAATAAAGGTTTTTTTCTGCTCTCTGCTGAAATTTGTTTTCTGTCTTAAGCACACAAAAGGAACAGTATCTGCCATCTCCATCAAACAATATGAAATGAATACTTAAAGTTCATGAAGCAAGAAAAAGTCATTATCCTAGTCTATTCTTGTACCAGAGTTTCAAACAATAAGCCCATTCTGTCCAGAAGTGACAGAAGAACTACTATTGAAGATAATTAACACTAGAAATAGTCTATAAAGAATGTACAGGGTAACATAAAAACCCAAAAGAGGAGTCATGCACCAAAATCTAGGAAGGGAGCAACATCGCTCTTTATAACTGTAAATAATGGTAACTGTGCCTTCCCAAGAAGTACTAGCCAGGATTTGGGGTCCATAAGTTTGGCATGAGCCATCCATAATTTTCCCAAAGAAAGGATAACATGCCCATAGAGTAAATTCTAGGCAAAGAGAAAATAAAGTACTAACTATAGGCAATTGCCTTCTGCCTTTCAAGGAAGTAGCTTTCTTGGGCTTGTCTGAGAAAGGTGCATAAACTGCGAAGTGAGCTGAGGTGGTCAGGGTAATGGAAAGATTCTGGATATGAAGTGGGAATAAAAAAAGAATTGAGACAAGGTAAGTCCTGAGTTGGGAATATTTTGCATGTTGGAGGAATGTGAATCACTGACGGTCAGAAGGCAGGCTGTGGGTTGACTGCAATAATGAACATAAATTCTTTTTATCCCAGTGTGCATGCTCCTTTGCAACATCTCCTTAGAACAGAGATGTCTAATGGAGAATTTTTAAGCCATGTGAATCCTCTTTCCTGTCTCCTCTTAAAGCGTTCAGCAAACCTACCTTATTATGTGATGATTTGAGTATTATATTAGGGTTTTTTATGGAAATACGTGCCTCAGAAAGGGTATGGGATAAAAGCATAGGCTACTCAATTACATTGGGGTTGAATTAATTATGGTTTTATCCATAAATCCCTCTCTAGTCTCCTGTAACTCTGAATTAGTACCTAGGTCAGAAATAGGCCCCAGTTACCTGACCACTTTTTCCTTTGCTTCACTTCCTCTAGGCCTCCTGCAGCAGGGAAGTGCGGTGAGGCTCCTCTTCCTGGGCATGGGCCCACCTTTCCCACTGCATGAGAGGTAGGAGTGAAAAAGAACAAAGCAGAGAAATTCAAATAGAAAGTGGACAGAGGAAAAAAGGAAGAACTTTAAACTTCTTCACACCTTTCTTTCCCCCATTTTTTTTTTGATGCCACTTTCTAAAAGCCTAGCCTCCATATATACCTGGATCTTCTTAGAATTCTCTGTCCTGTTCCATTAGGTCTACTTCTCTGTTCTTACACAA
The DNA here is from genome assembly GCF_029281585.2 of Gorilla gorilla gorilla. NCBI lineage: Eukaryota > Metazoa > Chordata > Mammalia > Primates > Hominidae > Gorilla > Gorilla gorilla. Next base: position 66,286,120 of record NC_073239.2, read on the forward strand.
GAACCTTGCTGTTTTTATTATTATAGCATTGTAATATGCTCTAACTTCTGATCAGGCAAACTCCCTCCAACTTTGCTCTTCTTTTCAAAGTTGATGTAGCTTTTCTTAAAATCTTATTCATTCCTCCATTCAAATTTATTTTTAATTGAATTTATATTCTACTCTATTTTTAAGTGTATTAAGCATTTTGTGTCCTTCTTCACAGAGGAGAATGCCCTGGGTAGAACAACATACACCAGCACATTGAAGTGGATAAATCAGAAACATGGAAGTTTAGATACCACCCAACAAAAGAGCAATAAAATTACTGTTATGAACTTAAAATCTAATTCTAGAGCATGATGAGTCCACTGAGGTGCAGCTGCCCCATGAGATCCTTCCATGAACAGCTTCTCCCTTACCTTATTGTACTGCAGTTCCTAGCATTTTGAACAAAAAAACTCCTCAGGGTCTGAAGGAGAGCTTAGTGCCAGTCACCACAGGCCAGCTCCATGGTAGTGGGAATATTAAAAGACCTTATCTGAGCACCCTTTTAGATTTAATTATCCTCAGGGGAACCTCAGTCATAAAAGGAAAATCCTGATTTACTTACTCTAAAACACTTTATTTTGTGTTAATTGCATTTACTGCTTTCACAGCAAATTTTCCTTCCTAGTTCTGCTAGGCTTAAGGTAATTTGCATAGGTTTCTTTATCAGAAGATCTATGGGGAAAAGTGAGCTGGGTTCAAACCTTAACTAAGAGTAGTATTTTCTTTTAGATTTTCAGATTCAACATGGTAGCTTGAGCCCACAGATTGACCTCTAAACCCCATCAGAAGGGCCAAGGAAATCTAAAAACTAAAATCTCTGTAGCAAAGCTGGAATACAGACGAGGGTGCCAACAGAAAGTTAAAATGCAGCAGAATAGGATCAGATTGAAAAAAACCCCATCGATGTGGAAGAGGAAACTCCTTACACAGGCAACAAAGCCCCGGTGATGAGCAGTGAGTCAGTTTCTCCAACAAATCCTGAGAGGGCATGGGAATCAAGTAGAACCCACAACAACCATTGGTTTCTCTGACAGAACATTTTTCTCCTCTCCTCTTTGGTCCCCATTTTCCCTCCCTCAACTGTTATTAGTATTTATTCATTTGTTTGATTGTTTATTCAACAAATATTTGTTAAGCATCTCTTCTGAGCCAGGAAGTATTCTAAAGACTGAGGATACAGCAAGGAACAAGACAAGGTCCAAGCTCTCATGAAGAAAATATTCTAATGGAGAGACAAACAATAAAAATACCAGAAAACACCAGATGATGATAAATATTCTAAAAACACTAAGAGTAATTTGTTAAAGGTTTTCTGTCAGGCTTCCTTACATTAGTTAATCAGGAATGACCACTCTGAGGAGGTAATATTTAAACTAAATATCAGAGAGCAAAGGGAACAGCGTTCCGGGCAGAGGAAACAGGTAGTGCAAAGGCCCTGTGGCACAAACCAGCTTGGCATGTTTCCAGTCTCAGCTTAGACATCACTTCCTCCAGTGTATTTTCCCAGTCCAACCCACACACCCCCTGCCACACACACACACACCAGGCTGGATTCTGTGTTCTCAAAGCACCCTGTTCTTCCTTTACTCCAGTATTATCACACTCTGCTAAAATTGCTTACCAAATGCCCACAACACCCTGTGGAGTTACTCTCTAAGGGCAGAGACTGTGTTGTATTTTCAGCACCCGAGAATGTCTAGACACGGAAGAAATCTAATCAATATTGTCTAGCAAATGCATGTCTAGCAAATCAGTTCCTCTGAGTCCAAGTCTAGTTCTCTTTCCACTGTGAAACATCACCTCTCCAATAAGTGAGGACTACTGTTGAAGCAGAACTTCATTTTTATTATTTTATGTTGACTTCTTCCATCTTGGAATTTCCACCTGTTCATACCTGGATAATAATTAAATTTCTGTTCTCCTTATTAGGCTCTTAAATATTGTTGGGAACAATGGAGAGAGATGTTGCCTAGTCTACTTTTATGTTTTAAATTTTCAAGAAATAACTTCCCTGGTTTTCTTAATATAATTTCCCCCTATCATCACCTCTGTAAACAGCAGCCAAAAATACCTCCATACACTTGTCTCTACCAACTAAATGACACATTTCCCTAATGCCTCCTTCTGCTGTTTCCCCTCCTTTGATAAAGCCCAATTTATGACTTTATTATCATGATTAGTTTGATTTTTGAATCCCTAGTCACTTTCCTCAGATAATCATGCTTTTATCATTCCACTCTGCTAGCAACTGCCTATATGTTGACTTTACCCTTGGTACACTAAATTCAAACTCATTCACTCTGCAGTCCCCAGACCAAGTAATGCCACATTCAAACACAGCAACCAGAGTGCTCCCAGGTGCCTTCTGCAATAAACACTGCAATCAAGTCATTTGATTTTACTTTCTCAGGTTCCTAGGCTCATAACTCTCTTCTGTATATACAAGAATCTAATAAAAGAAAGAAATTTGCAATGCCTACAGCATTACAGCATACTCAAAAACCTGAAAGAGCTGTTATCACTCCACAATCTCAGAGCTTGCACCGTCAATGCTTTCTGCAATCTCACGCACCTCCACAAACATTGTCTCATTTGCCATTCATAGCATTTCTTGGTGCATCTAAATGGTATTACTTGATCCCTATTTAAAAAATGAAAAAACTGTAAAAATCAGAGAAATTAAGAGAATGGTCAAATGTAGCTAGAATTTGGTGAGATTTATTCATTTATTCAACAACATTCATTAGCACCTACTGTAAGCCAGACCCTAGTCTAGGTGTTGGAGATAATTTCATTGAACAAGGCAAATAACATCCCAATTCTCATAAAACTTACATTCTACTGGAGAGACAGAGTATAAAAAAGTAATCACTCATTCCATAAGGCATTTTCACAAAATACTAAGTGCTATTTTTAAATGCGTATACTATGATAGTGTGCCAGGACAAGAGTTGGAGGTGGGTGCTACTTAAAATTAGATGGTCAGAAAGAACCTCTTTGAGGTGAGCTGAGACCTGGAGGAGCCAGTCATGCAAAGATATGAGAGAAAAGAGTTCCAGGCAGAGGGAAAACAAGTGCATGGCCTGGCCTGGAGGTGGGAAAGAGCTGAGTGTTTCAGGGACAGAACTAAGAAACTGCTTTTGAGGCTCAATCATTTGAGTCAAAATCTCTGTGATTCCCTAGGTCTTTTCTTCATGGTCACAAAATATCTGTGGAGGTTTCGACATCATGTCTACATTCATGGCAGAAGGAATGCAGAAGGGCCAGTGCTAGCCACATCATTTCCTTTCAACAAAAAAATTTTAAAAGATTCTCAGAAAGTCTCTTGCAGAATTTTATTTGGTGTTATTGGCCTGAAGCAGTTCATAAACACTCCCCACCCACCCATCCAGCAGTGAATTAGGCAAGGAAAGTACTGTCATGACTGGCTTAGATTAGTATAGCTCAACTATCTGGGAATATTGGTACTCTGAAAAAAAATCAAAATTATGTTGGCAAAAGAGGAGGAAATGACTATTAGGCGGCCATAATAGTGACTACCATGGTGGAAAGGAGAAGATGAAGTCAGAGAGATATGGAGGTATCAGATAATATTGGGCCTTGTAAAACTATGGTAAAGAGTTTAGATTTTTTTCTAAGTGCAATGTAAAATCATGAAAGAGGTAAGTAAAAGTGTGACATGGTCTGATTTGCATCTTTAAGAGTGTGGTTGCCATTTAGAAAATAAATTGTAGAAAGCAAGAATAGAAACACAGACTTTGATTACTAGACACTTGCAATGCTATAGGCAAGAGATGATGGTGGCTTACTAGGGTAGTAACAGTAAAGGTACAGAGAAGTGGTGGACTCAAAACATACCTTTCAAGTTATAACTGGAAGGACTTGCTGACATCATATGGGGGTTTCAGCAAGAAAGAAACAACCCAAAAGCTATGGTCTGATCCTCACAAATCCTTTATAATAGTATTTACAAAGACTGATAAACAGACTCAAAGAGAAAAATAATAATAATAAGAGCCATACTTTGGATATGTTAAGCCTGTGAGGCTATTAGACATCCAATTATTCTCTCAGACCACAACTATAGTAGATGCTGTGATGTGCTGCCCAGTTTTCTCTTCAAGATCAAGGTAGTAATTCCCTCAGCTTCCAGGAGTGATTTGCAGATGACTCATAGCTGAGTTCCTACCTGGATATTGCCCTTGGCCCAAGGAAACTATTCTATCCAAGGTTACACATTCTCCTTGAGAGTGGTCCATATCCAATGGTTGGTTGATGCAGGCAAGCATTGGATTGGCTCCCTTGCTTCAGTTTGTAACTACTTTGAAGGGACATCCAGTGCCAGAGTTCCTCATGGGGATGGCTAAGGTTTTGCTGTGACTGTGTTGTCTCTTATCTTCTCACTCTGCCCAAACCTGCTTCCTTCATTTCTTCAAAAGTGTTCTTCCCAACATCATTCTCCAATGAACTTTGTGCATACCTGACCTGGGACACTTCATGTCAGGAGCAATGGAAAAAAACAGAATGTGAGGCTGGGAGCGGTGGCTCACGCCTGTAATCCCAGCACTTCGGGAAGCCAAGATGGGTGGATCACGAGATCAGGAGATCGAGATCATCCTGGCTAACATGGTGAAACCCCGTCTTTACTAAAAACACAAAAAATTAGCCGGGCACGTTTGCGGGCACCTGTAGTCCCAGCTACCTGGGAGGCTGAGGCAGGAGAATGGCCTGAACCCAGGAGGGGGAGTTTGCAGTGAGCTGAGATTGCGCCACTGCACTCCAGCCTGGGTGACAGAACGAGACTCTGTCTCAAAAAAAAAAAAAAAAAAAAAAACCCAGAACCTGAAAATGAGACTTTTTAGCTGGCCCACCTGCTAACTGGCTGGCAATAAAGACCCCATCACTGGTGGTACATGCATTACTGAAGTCCCTGGTTTTTGGTAGGAGTTGGATAAATTGTTTAAATTTTCACTGGTAGTAAACCAGGAGGAGACAGTGGCAGAAAGGAATGCACTCACAAGTCTACTATATCTCAGGCATTTGAGAAGTAGTAATTATGAGGGCAATGGAATCAGGTGGCTATTGCTGAGTGCTATCAATGAGTAGAGAAAGACAGTGAAAAGCTGAGGGTAATTAATCACCAATTCCAGATGAATTATGAAAATCAAAGGGTCTAACTGATAACATATGAAAACGTTGTTATATACTGCAGCCAAAAAACAGAAAAGCTAGTAATTGGGTTCAGAAGTTAATTACAAGGTCAGAAGAGCTCAAGACAAGGTTGAATTCTCAACCTTGCAAGGTCTACTGTGCCAAGATGAGAGTTCTGGCTGGGGAGAGTCCTAAAACTTGGGATCTAGACATCTAGGCTGATGTACTTTAAAACCTTGAAACCCCATATTCCCCTCCAGAAGTGTCCTACTATCCCATGTTGAAGGTTAGAACTTCCCCATTTCTTGCAAATAAGGGAAGTAGAGAGGCCACTATCTTGCAGGACAATATGAACCCCACTCAGTATTCAACTCAGCACCTTCCTTCCTAGTCAGTAACTAAGACCAGTAATCAAGTCAAAATATAGCCCATCTATGCTGGGTGTGGTGGTTCACGCCTGTAATCCTAGCACTTTGGGAGGCTGAGGCAGGCCGATCTCTTGAGCTCAGGAGTTTGAAACCAGCCTGAGCAACATGGCAAAACCCCCTCTCTACAAAAAAAAAATAAAAAAATTAGCCAGGTGCAGCAGCTCACACCTGTAGTCTCAGCTACTTGGGGGTGCTGAGACAAGAGGATCACTTGAGCCTGGGAGGCAGAAGTTGCAGAGTTGCAGTGAGCCAAGATCATCACACCACTGCACTCCAGAGCCTGGGTGACAGAGTGAGTTCCTAACTAAAATATATATGTGTATATATATATATTTTTTAATCCAGAAAATAATGGGCCTGTTATAGGAAAAGTCATCACTCCCTGAAGGAGCTACAGGACCTAGTCAACATTTACCAGCAGGGGCCAGGAGCAGATATATGGGACTGGATCCAAAGGGAGCTTTATTGGAAGAGACTGGGGAGTAGAACATAAACTGGTATAAAGGATATAGGATTTAACACCCTTTCAAGGATCCATGGATATGAGACAAACATGCTGAGCTAGCTCTTGGATGCTTAGAAAAACTGATGACTCACAGAAATGTTAGAATTGCCATGATAGATGATAGACAAATGGATCAAAATACTCAAAGAAATGGACATGCTGGAGTGGATATACCATTAAGGCCAGGAAACTTGTCGGCCAAGTATATTCTGCTTGAGCACCAGAAGAATGCTCTATTTAAAACAGTAAGGAAAGCACTAAAAATGCTGGTGAGAAAAGAACCAGCATTGTGGAGAAGCTCAATGATGGCTGTCCTTCATAAGCCAGGGGTAGCAGAAAGATATACCATTACGGAATGTGGCTCCCTAATGGCATAGAGGATGATAGAATCCCCAAACAATCAAGGCCAGGAGGCACAGTTGATGCTTAATCAGAAGCAATGCAGGTGGCATAGTCAGAGTGAGATCCAGAGGAGCCTCATCTACGGAGAACAATGGAGATGGTTCACAGAATACAGAGTCCACAGGCACAAGATAGATAAGCAGCTAATAGGCATATTTGTTAATATATGAAATCAGGGGAGAAAAGCAAGAATGAATCATCAAGAGGATGAAAGAAGCTACTCTAACAAGAACATTATGATCCCTATTCAGTTTCAATTTCTGGATCTGAGTCTGTTTTTCAAACCCAGAAACCAATTGACTGAAGGAGAGACTGGGTCTTCAGGAGGAAAGACCCTGAAACACCAAGGCAATTGTATATGATTATGTATATGATTACCCAAATCATTTGCCAAGTGGACCTATGATCATATATTAGGGTAACCATACATTGGAGAAAGGGAAATACCAGGACATTTTGAGTCTTGCTAAACATAGGCTCCAAGTCATATTGGCCACAATGAAATGTATTGACCCCACTTCTATTCCAGGTCTACCTCATGATGAATATATTAGGTTCAAGAACCCACCTAGTGGTAATTTCCTCAGTCCTACCAAAATACAAACATAGGTCAGGTGCAGTGGCTCTCATCCGTAGTCCCAGCACTTTAGGAAGCTGAGGCGAGCCCAGGAGCTTGAGACCAGCCGGGAAATGTGGTAAAATCTGTCTCTATGAAGAAATACAAAAATTAGGGACATGATAGTATGCATCTGTAGTCCCTGCTACTTCGGAAGCTGAGGAAGGAGGATTGCTTGAGCCTGGGAGATCGAAGCTGCAGTGAGCTATGATAGCACCACTGTACACCAGCAGGGGTGATAAAGCAAGACCTTGTCTCAAAAATAATAATAATAATTGGCAGAATTCCCACACTGGTTTCTTGGACTCAGGGTTAAGTACTTCCATAATGTGGAAGACCAAATGGGAGCCTCTGAGCACCCCAACTTAAACCAGCTGAATTTTATCTTGCTGGGGGGAAAGTCTGTCTTTTGTTCTATTCAGGCCTTCAACTGATTGGTGAGGTGCACCCACATTACGGAGGGCAAGTGGATTACTCAAAGTCCACCCATTTAAATGTTAATCTCATCAAAAAACACGCTCACAAGAATATCCAGAAAGATGTTTGACCACACATCCAGGCACCATGGCCCACCCAAGTTAACATAGAAAATTCACCATCATGCCCTTCATGAAATTTGTACTTCCTATCTCTGGAAACTTGACTCCTGCAGGTTCAGAAGAAAAACACATGTACCAGGGGACACAACAAAAAAGACATTAATCATTAGGCTACAGCTGCAACTCAGTTTCTTCAGGTTTCTTGTGCCAAAAGACTAGCAGGTAAGGAAAGGACATCATCCTGGCAGGGGTATTTGGCCCTGATCAGTGAAACAAGGTGAGGAGTGTCCTTAGACAAGAGGGACAGGGAAGGATATGTTTGACATCCAGGTAGTCCCCTGGGGTGTTTCGGTACTCTCTTGCCTAACTTTGATGGTAAATGAACAAGTACAGCTGCTCTAAGATATGAAGGGCATGGTGACCAGAGGTTCAGACCAGAGGTCTGGGTCACCCCACCTGGTAAACCACCTAGACCAGCAGAAGTGCTGGGAGTGAAGGGAACATAGAGGAGGAAATGATGAGTACCATTTGCATCGCTGAGACCAGCTGCAGCAGTGGAGGATGTAGTTCATGTCACTAACCTTTCTCTTATAAGTTTCTCAAAAAAAAAAGGGGGGGAACCAAAGAAAATCCTAGAAGACCTATTTCTGGAAGGGATAAATTTATTATATCAAACAAGTGGACCCAAGGGCACAACAGGTGGAATTTGACATGCTCTGGTGCACCATCTAGATATCCCCTCCTGAACCAAGGTGCTCACTTTTGTAGGTGACAAGCATTTTGGTTACTCACAGCAGAATATCCAAAAATCGATCTTAGCTGAAGGAGCTACTTGGCTTCCAGTTCACTCCTCCTTTCAGCTCCCATCTAATGACTGGTCAATGCAAAGACACAAAGGCCAAACCCCTGCCTCTATTAAGAATACTTCCAGTAGGGCATGGTGGCTCACGCCTGTAATCCCGCCCTTTGAGAAGCTGAGGTGGGAGGATCACTTGAGGCCAAGAGTTCAAGACCAGCCTGGGCATTATAGTGAAATCCTGTCTCTTAAAAAAAAAGTAAAATTAAAAATTAGCTGGGTGTGGTGGTACACACCTATGGTCCCAGCTACTTGGGAAGCTGAGAAGGAAAGATCAATTGAGTCCAGGAGTTTGAGGCTACAATAAGCTATGATTGCACCACTGCACTCCAGCCTGGGCAACACAGCAAGACCCTGTCTCAAAAACAAACAAACAAACAAACAAACTTCTGGAAGAGCTTTCTAGCTCCAGCACTGGGCTGAGGCTTTTGTTGTAATTACATAGTTCAACTTCTCCCTCTGCACAAACCTGCTTTCTTCATTCCCTCATAGGAGTTATACCCAAGAGCACAGCTTGATAAATTTTCTGCATGCAAATCTCCATTTCAAAGTTGTTTCTCGGATAACCTTCTCCCTCTTTCCTCTCTTGGGCCCCTTCTCCTTCTGCCCCTCAAGAAACACTGATTCACTTCTTAGGTACGAAGTTGCAAAATCTAACTTTTAAACATGAACAGTAAGGAATAAACTGTAGGAAGAAATGGCAATAGTGTTTGATTAAGTTAGACTAAAAAATGAAGACAAGTTGCTATTGCATGCATTTTCCATGACTAAGTAAACAGCAAGCCTGTTAAAACCAGAGATGACCTAGTTACCACTGTATGTATACATCCAAAAACAAGAAGCAGCCACCTCTCTCATCCTTCTTTCTGCGGTAGAAAGAACTTTTAAACCCAAGAGAAAGTGGAGAGAATGCAAAGAAATTTCTAATTACATTTTTAAAAGTAGGAATTAAATAAGCACTCATTAACAGTTTATGGAGAAATTAGCTCAGAAGTTCTAGAAAAATATACCCCAAAAATGTTAACAATCGTTTACTCTGCATGCTAAGATTTAAAGTGACTTTATGCTATTTGTCTTCGTGCTTTTGAAAAATGTTTAAGACCACTATAGTCATAAAAGCCTGTTTAACCTAAATATCATTTGCATAAAACTGTTTACCTCTATTCATAAAATATACAGCATTTGATATAAAAGGCCTAGGAAATTATATATACACATATATTCATATGTCTTTGATGACTAAGATACCTTAAAATTCATCCTGAGCGTTCTCTTCTCCCTCTCTAATTTGACCACATATCTTTTTTTTTTTTCTCTTTTTTGAGCTGGAGTTTGACTCTGTCACCCAGGTTGGAGTGCAGTGGCACAATCTCCACTCACTGCAACCTCCATCTCCAGGGTTCAAGCCAAACTCGTGCCTCAGCCTCCTAAGTAGCTGGGACCACAGGCTTGAGCCATTACACCAGGCTATTTTTGTATTTTTATTAGAGACAGGGTTTCACCGTGTTGCCCAAGATGGTCTTGAACTCCTGGCCTCAAGTGAACTGTCAAGGCCTCCCAAAGTGTTGGGATTACAGGCATGAGCCACCGCACCCGGTGACCACTATCCTTCTACCACAGTGGCTTTTATTCCTGCAGCTCTGGTTCACAACCGTCCCTACCCAGCCTCCAAAACCACTAACTCCTCTCTTCTTTAGTCCCACCACCTTCACATCTACTATCCCCACAGCCATAGGTGACTTCCCTTCAGGGACTTCTCCAAGATCTCCCTGCCTTCCTCTCCAAGGTCACCCTCAACACTCTCTGGAGGGTGAACTGCTTACAGCTCCACATTGCAAAGCAGGCTGTTGCTCCCAAGTTTCAACAGTGAGTCTGCTTTGGGAGCCAAGTCAGGCAGATCACTTGAGGTCAGGAGTTCGAGACCAGCCAGGTCAACATAGTGAAACCCCATTTCTACTAAAAATACAAAAAAAAAAAAATTAGCTGGGCATGGTGACTCCTGCCTGTCATCCCAGCTACTCAGGAGATTGAGGCAGGAGAATTGCTTGAACCCGGGAGAGGCAGAGGTTGCAGTGAGCCAAGATCTCTCCACTGCCCCCCAGCCTGGGGAACAGAGCAAGACTCCATCTCAAAAAAAAAAAAAAAAGAACAAAGAATAAACAAAAAAAGAAAACAGTGAGTCTACTGATTTGTCAGTTTATTTAAGTTTGTGTTCTGAAAAGGACTTAAGGTGGGCACTTTTTTTTATTATACTTTAAGTTCTGGGACACATGTGCAGAATGTACAGATTTATTACATAGATGTATGTGACCCATGGTGGTTTACTGCACCCATAAACCGACTATCTACATTAGGTATTTCTCCTAATGCTATCCCTCCCCTTGCACCTCACACCCTGACAGGCCACGGTGTGTGACATTCCCCTCCCTGTGCCCATATGTTCTCATTATTCAGCTCCCACTTATGAGTGAGAACATGTGGTGTTTGGTTTTCTGTTCTTGTGTCAGTTTGGTAAGAATGATGGTTTCCAGCTTCATCCATGTCCCTGCAAAGGACATGAAATTCTTTTTTTATGGCTGCATAGTATTCCATGGTGCATATGTGCCACATTTTCTTTATCCAGTCCAACGTTGATGGGCATTTGGTTTGGTTACAAGTCTTTGCTATTGTGAACAGTGCCGCAATAAACACACATGCCCATGTGTCTTTAGAGTAGAATGATTTACAAACCTTTGGGTATATACCCAGTAATGGGATTGCTGGGTCAAATGGTATTTCAGGTCTAGATCCTTGAGGAATCACCATACTGGCTTCCACATGGTTGAACTAATTTACACTCCCACCAACAGTGTAAAAGCGTTCCTATTTCTCCACATCCTCTCCAGCATTTGTGGTTTCCTGACTTTTAATGATCGCCATTCTAACTGGTGTGAGATGGTATCTCATTGTGGTTTTGATTTGCATTTCTCTAATGACCAGTGATGATGAGTTTTTAATCATATGTTTGTTGGTCATTTAAATGTCTTCTTTTGAAAAGTGTCTGTTCATATCCTTTGCCCACTTTTTGATGGGTTTTTTTTCTTTTTTTTCTTGTACATTTGTTTAAGTTCCTTGTAGGTTCTGGATATTAGCCCTTTGTCAGGTGGATAGATTGCAAAAATTTTCTCCCATTCTGTAGGTTGCCTGTTCACTCTGATGATAGTTATTTTGCTGTGCAGAAGTTCTTTAGTTTAATTAGGTCCCATTTGTCAATTTTGGCTTTTGTTGCAATTGCTTTTGGTGTTTTAGTCATGAAGTCTTTGCCCATGCCTATGTCCTGAATGGTATTTCCTAGGTTTACTTCAAGGGTTTTTATGGTTTTAGATCTTACGTTTAAATCTTTAATCCATCTTGAGTTGATTACTGTATAAGGTGTAAGGAAGGGGTCCAGTTTCAGTTTTCTGTATATGGCTAGCCAGTTTTCCCAACACCATTTATTAAATAGGGAATCCTTTCCCCATTGCTTGTTTTTGTCAGGTTTATCAAAGATCAGATGGTTGTAGATGTGTGGTATTATTTCTGAGGCCTCTGTTCTGTTTCCATTGGTCTATATATCTGTTTTGGTACCAGTGCCATGCTGTTTTGGTTACTGTAGCCTTGTAGTATCATTTGAAGTCAGGTAGCATGATGCCTCCAGCTTTGTTCTTTTTGCTTAGGATTGTCTTGGCTATGTGGGCTCTTTTTTGGTTCCACATGATATTTAAAGTAGTTTTTTCCAGTTCTGCAAAGAAAGCCACAGGTAGCTTGACAGGAATAGCATTGAATCTACAAATTACTTTGGGCAGTATGGCCATTTCCATGATATTAATTCTTCCTATCCATAAGCATGGAATGTTTTTCGATTTGTTTGTGTCCTCTCTTATTTCCTTGAGCAGTGGTTTTAAGTTCTCCTTGAAGAGGTCCTTCACATCCCTTGTAAGTTGTATTCCTAAGTATTTTAATTTCTTAGTAGCAATTGTGAATGGGAGTTCACTCACGATTTGGCTCTTTGTCTACTATTGGTGTATAGGAATGCTTGTGATTTTTGCACATTGATTTTGTATCCTGAGACTTTGCTGAAATTGCTTATCAGCTTAAGAAGATTTTGGACTGAGATGATGGGGTTTTCTAAATACAAAATAATGTCATCTGCAAACAAAGATAATTTGACTTCCTCTTCCTATTTGAATACCCTCTATTTCTTTCTCTTGCCTGATTGCCCTGGCCGGAACTTCCAATACTATGTTGAATAGGAGTGGTGAGAGAGGGCATCCCTGTCTTGTGCCAGATTTCAAAGGGAATGTTTACAGGTTTTGCCTATTCAGTATGATATTGGCTGTGGGTTTGTCATAAATAGCTCTTATTATTTTGAGATATGTTGCATCAATACCTAGTTTATTGAGAGTTTTTAGAATGAAGGGGTGTTGAATTTTATCTAAGGCCTTTTCTGCATCTATTGAGATAATCATGTGGTTTTTGTCATTGGTGCTGTTTATGTGATGGATTATTTTATTGATTTGTGTATGTTTAACCAGCCTTGCATCTGAGGGATCAAGCCAACATGATCGTGGTGGATAAGATTTTTAATGTGCTGCTAGATTTGGTTTGCCAGTATTTTATTGAGGATTTTCACATGGATGCTTATCAGGGAAGTTGGCCTGAATTTTTTTGTTGTTGTTGTGTCTCTGCCAGGTTTTGGAATCAGGATAATGCTGGCCTCATAAAATGAGTTAAGGAGGAGTCTCTCTTTTTCTATTGTTTGGAACAGTTTCAAAAGGAATGGTACCAGCTCCTGTCTGTATCTCTGGTAGAATTTGGCTGGGAATTCTTCTGCTCCTGGGCTTTTTTTCATTGGTAGGCTATTAATTACTGCCTCAATTTCAGAACTTGTTATTGGTCTATCATTTAGTCTTGGGAGGTTGTATGTGTCCAGGAATTCATCCTTTTCTTCTAGATTTTCTAGTTTATTCACGTACAGGTGTTTATAGTATTCTCTGATGGTAGTTTGTATTTCTGTGGGATCAGTGGTGACATTCCCTTTATCATTTTTTATTAAGCCTATTGATTATTCTCTCTTTTCTTCTTTATTAGTCTGGCTAGTGGTCTATTCATTTTGTTAATCTTTTCAAAAAAAAAAACCAGTTCGTGGATTCATTGATATTTGGAAAGGTTTTTTGCGTCTCTATCTCCTTCAGTTCTGCTCTGATCTTAGTTATTTCTTGTCTTCTGCTAGCTTTTGAATGTTTCCTCTTGTTTCTCTAGTTCTTTTAATTGTGATGTTAGGAGGTCGATTTTAGATCTTTCCTGCTTTCTCCTGTGGGCATTTAGTGCTGTAAATTTCCTTTTAAACACTGCTTTAGCTGTGTCCCACAGAATCTGGTATGTTGTGTCTTTGTTCTCATTGGTTTCAAAGAACTTATTTATTTCTGCCTTAATTTCATTATTTACACAGTAGTCATTCAGGAGCAGGTTATTCAGCTTCCATGTAGTTGTTAGTGAGCTACAGTGAGTTTCTTAATCCTGAGTTATAATTTGATTGCACTGTGGTCTGAGAGACTGTTTGCTATGATTTCGTTTCTCTTGCATTTGCTGAGGAGTGTTTTACTTCCAATTATGTGGTCGATTTTAGAATAAGTGCAATGTGGTGCTAAGAAGAATGTATATTCTGTTGATTTGGGGTGGGGAGTTCTGTAGATGTCTATTAGGTTTGCTTGGTCCAGAGCTGAGTTCACGTCCTGAATATCCTCGTTAATTTTCTGTCTCGTTGATTTGTCTAATATTGACAGTGGAGTATTAAAGTCTCCCACTATTATTGTGTGGGAGTGTAAGTCTCTTTGCAGGTCTCAAAACTTGCTTTATGAATCTGGGTGCTCCTGTGTTGGATGCATATATATTTAGGATAATTAGCTCTTCTTCTTGCACTGATCCTTTTACCATTATGCAATGCCCTTCTTTGTCTTTTTTGACCTTTGATGGTTTAAAGTCTGTTTTATCAGAGACTAGGATTGCAACCCCTGCTTTTTTTTGCTTTCCATTTGCTTGGTAAATCTTCCTCCATCCCTTTATTTTGAGCCTATGTGTGTCTCTGCCCATGAGATAGGTCTCCTGAATACAGCACACTGATGGGTCTTGACTCTTTATCCAATTTGCTCGTCTGTGTCTTTTAACCGGGGCATTTAGCCTGCTTACATTTAAGGTTAATATTGTTATGTGTGAATTTGATCCTATATTTTGATCCTAAGCTTGTTATTTTGCCCCTTTGTTGATGCAGTTTCTTCATAGCATTGATGGTCTTTACATTTTGGTTTCTTTTTGCAGTGGCTGGTACTGGTTGTTCCTTTCCATATTTAGTGCTTCCTTCAAGAGCTCTTGTAAGGCAGGCCTGGTGGTGACAAAATCTCTCAGCATTTGCTTGTCTGTAAAGGATTTTATTTCTCCTTCATGTTTGAAGCTTAGTTTAGTTGGATATGAAATTCTGGATGGAAAATTCTTTTCTTTAAGAATATTGAATATTGGCCCCCACTCTCTTCTGCCTTGTAGGGTTTCTGCAGGGAGATCTTCTGTTAGTCTGATGGACTTCCCTTTGTGGTAACCTGACCTTTCTCTCTGGCTACCCTTAACATTTTTTCCTTCATTTCAACCTTGGTGAATCTGATGATTATGTGTCTTGGGGCTGCTCTTCTCGAGGAGTATCTTTGTGGTGTTCTCTGTATTTCCTGAATTTGAATGTTGGCCTGTCTTTCTAGGTTGGGGGAGTTCTCCTGGATAATATCCTGCAGAGTGTTTTCCAACTTGGTTCCATTCTCCCTGTCACTTTCAGGTACACAAATCAGATGTAGGTTTGGTTTTTTCACATAGTCCTATACTTCTTGGAAGCTTTGGTCATTCCCTTTCATTCTTTTTTATCTAATCTTATCTTCATGCTTTATATCATTAAGTTGATCTTCAATCTCTGATATCCTTTCTTCCGCTTGATGGATTCAGCTATTGATACTTGTGTATGCTTCACGAAGTTCTCATGCTGTGTTTTTCAGCTCAATCAGGTCCATTTATCTTCTTCTCTAAACTGGTTATTCTAGTTAGCAATTCTGCTAGCCTTTTATCAAGGTTCTTAGCTTCCTTGCATTGTGTTACTACATGCTCCTTTAGCTTAGAGGAGTTTGTTATTACCTGCCTTCTGAAGTCTACTTCTGTCAGTTCGTCAAACTCATTATCCATCCTGTTTTGTTCCCTTGCTGGCAAGGAGTTTTGGTCCTTTGGAGAAGAGGTATTCTGGTTTTTGGAATTTTCAGCCTTTTTGCACTGGTTTCTCCTCATCCTCGTGGATTCATCTACCTTTGGTCTTTGCTGTTGGTGACTTTCAGAGGTTTTAGTTTTAAAACACTAAGTTTTAGTGTAGTCATCCTTTATGTTGATGTTGATGCTATTGCTTTCTGTTTGTTAGTTTTCCTTCTAACACTCAGGCCCCTCTTCTGCAGGTCTGCTGGAGTTTGCTGGAGGTCCACTCCAGACCCTGTTTGCCTGGGTATCACCAGCAGAGGTTGCAGAACAGCAAAGATTACTCCCTGCTCCTTCCTCTGGAAGCTTCATCCCAGAGGGGCATCTGCCAGATGCCAGCCAGAGCCCTCCTGTATAAAGTGTCTCCCTGTCAGGATGTACGGGGGGTCAAGAACCCACTTGAGGAGGCAGTCTGTCGCTTAGCAGAGCTCGAGCACTGTACTGGGAGATCTGCTGCTCTCTTCAGAGCCATCAGGCAGGGACATTTAAGTCTGCTGAAGCTCTGCCCACAGCCTCCCCTTCTTCCAAGTGCTCTGTCTCAGGGAAATGGGAGTTTTATCTATAAGCCCCTGACTGGGGCTAATGACTTTCTTTCAGAGATGCCCTGCCCAGAGAGGAGGAATCTCAGCACTTTTTTCTTCACAAATAATCAGAAAAATAATCAGGGGTGATGAGGGTAGCACTGGTGAGGAAGAAGGAAGAAAGAAGGGCCTGGGAAGTGGAGCTCTGGGAAGTGAGAATGGTAAGAATAGAGTCCCCCATCCCACAGGCTTGCAGTCTTTTCAGGAAGATAGCTCTAAGTAGGAATTCATAACATAATGCAGTTAAACCTTAAGCTCGGTTGTCAGCTAAATGGAATTGTGACATAAATACAGCTTGTTTTAAATGCTCATCACCTTTTGCATTTCCTCACAACCACCAATTCATCTTGAAATTTCTCAGACTCTCCTCCACAGAACAGTACTGCTTTGGGAGTGGTTAGGGGTTTGCGAGAAGAGGGATCTGTTTTAAAGTGTGGGAAACATTGCTTACCACAGACATGCTCCTAGAAAGACACATAAACCTATTAAGAGCTCTGAAAAAATTATTTCCTTGTTCAATATGCAAAAGTATAGTTGAGCATAGCTAGCAATAAGTCTCAAAAGTCTTTAAAATATTTCTATTCTTTGAACCAGCAATTTCAAATACAAAACTTTATTAATAAAAAAGAATCATACACATGCACAATCTTGTTACAAGGATGTTTATCCCACTGTATCATGTATTTAATAGATTAAAAAGGAATTACATAAAAGCCCAGTAGTAAGGGATTGGTTATATAAAGTATGGCATACCCATATAATGGAATATTATGCAGAAAATATAATGACATAGACAATTTAATGATGTGGGGAAATGTTCGCAAAATATTAAGAACTTACAACTGAATATGAAAGGATACTCTCTTTTTAAAATTAAATATTTTCCAAGAAGGAAAAGATCAGAATGGCTTATAACTGGAGTCTCAAACCCAAAAACCTCAGGGTGTAGGCAGATAAACTACGACAAGGAGTTTTCTTTCCTAGCGAGAGCAACTCCCATTCAGCTTTGAGCTCTGTGATGCTGGAATGCAGGCTACTTGATGCCTAGTGTCAATATTTCAGAAGATGCTAGAAACACTTGTGTTTGTGAGAAATCATTCCAGTTGTAAATGCTGGCATTGTAATTCAAAAAATGTAAATATTATACAGCCAAATAAACCACATATTTAAACTACTGTTAGCAGCTCTGATTTATGCGGAATGTCAACACTGGTTATCTCTGAATATCAGGATTTTGGATGATTTTTATTTCTTTCATTAGATTTTTATTCTTTTCCATATTTTCTATAATGAAAAATAATTTTTAATAAAAAATACATTTTGTTTAAATTTTTAAGAGTTCAATTGTTACCTTACCATTACCACTGAAAATAGAAAAGGAAAGTTGTAATTTAAGAATTAAGGTTAGAAATAAAGAAAGCATAAAACAATCTGTATAGTGGCAATATGAAACATAACATTCACAGGAAGCTTAGAAAATTAATGCATTTCCTTCTCATCCTTGGAGCTATCTGAAAAAGAAAAATCTTCCCTGACATTTTTGCAAATTATTTGCTTTTATTCAAAACATTGGCAATATTACAAATATAAACAACCTAAGGTTATAGGAAATGGTGACAAAGTAATTTTTCTGTAAAAACATTCCATTAAAAAAAGGCATCTATCCAGGATACCATTTCCCAAACTAGGTTCCTTGGCAGATCCGTAGTCAAATGAGTTCGGACTTCATTGCATCAAATATCTCCCACAAGAGTTCAGTGCATATTGACAAGACACAGACAAGGCTCTGAAATGTCCTGCAGTTTAATTCTGTGTGCGCACAGACACACACGCACATGCACACTTGCACGTGCACACACACACACACAAAATAAAGTGCCTTTGTTTAGCCAAAGACTTTCAAACTGATTTGTCCACAGAACTCTTTTATGGAGCACCTATTACCATCCCATACATAGCAGTATTCTTCAGAACACAAATCCAAAAATATAGAGTAAAATATAGAGTCAAGAAGAGAAAATAATTTTTTTCCTTAGAAATGTATTCTGTGTGTTATACTAAAAATTGTTCTTTTATCTGAAGCTCAGATTTTAACTGGGCAACCTGTTTGGGGTTTTGTTTTTTGCTAAATCTGGCAACCCCACTGACAGGACAATACAGTAGGTGAACCTCAAACTGTTTGAAAATGGTGTTAAAGTAGTAGGGCCTTGTTGTGTCTCAGCAGAGTTGACAACTTCCACAAATGGTGCTGAGTCCTCCAGGATCGGAGGTTTGGTTACCAATTCCCAGGTGACAGTCCCCTTTCCAAGCACTGAGTCCCTCCTTACTCTAGGAGCTGTGGGACAAAAAGAGAAAATAGGAGTTCTCCGTTCCAAGATGGCCGAACAGCAACAACTCTGGTCTACAGCTCCCAGCGTGATCAATGCAGAAGACGGGTGATTTCTGCATTTCCGACTAAGGTATCTGGTTCATCTAATTGGAACTGGTTGGACAGTGGGTGCAGCCCACGGAGGGTGAGATGAAACAGGGCGGGGTGCCGCCTCACCCGGGAAGCACAAGGGGTTGGGGGATTTCCCTTTCCTAGCCAAGGGAAGCCGTGACAGACGTACCTGGAAAATCGGGACATTCCGCCCAAATACTGTGCTTTTCTCAGGGTCTTAGCAACTGGCAGACCAGGAGATTCTCTCCCTTACCTGGCTTGGCAGTTCCCACACCCAAGGAGCCTTGCTCACTGCTAGCACAGCAGTCTGAGATCGACCTGCAAGGCTGCAGCCTGGCAGGGGGAGGAGCATCCACCATTGCTGAGGCCTGAGTAGGTAAACAAAGTGGCAGGGAAGCTTGAACTGGGCAGAGCCCACTGCAGCTCCACAAGACCCACTGCCTCTATAGACTCCACCTCTGTGGGAAGGGCATAGCTGAACAAAAGGCAGCAGACAACTTCTACAGACTAAAACGTCCCTGTCTGACAGCTCTGAAGAGGGCAGTCATTCTCCGAGCATGGTGTTTGAGCTCTGAGAACAGACAGACTGCCTCCTCAAGTGGGTCCCTGACCCCCATATAGCCTAACTGGAAGACACCTGCCAGTCGGGGCCGACAGACACCTCATATAGGCGGCTGCCCCTCGGGACAAAGCTTCCAGAGGAAGGATCAGGCAGCAATATTTGCTGTTCTGCAGCCTCCGCTGGTGATACCCAGGTAAACTGGGTCTGGAGTGGACCTCCAGCAAGCTCCAACAGATCTGCAGCTGAGGGACCTGACTGTTAGAAGGAAAACTAACAAACAGAAAGGAATAGCATCAACATCAACAAAAAGGAAATCCACACCAAAACCTCATCTATAGGTCACCAACATCAAAGACCAAAGGTAGATAAAACCACAAAGATGGGGAGAAACCAGAGCAGAAAAGCTGAAAATTTTAAAAACTAGAGTGCCTCTTCTCCTCCAAAGGATCACCGCTCCTCGCCAGCAAAGGAACAAAGCTGGACAAAGAATGACTTTGACAAGTTGACGCAAGTAGGCTTCAGAAGGTCAGTAATAACAAACTTCTCTGAGCTAAAGGAGCATGTTCTAACCCATCGCAAGGAAGCTAAAAACCTTCAAAAAAGGTTAGACGAATGGCTAACTAGAATAAACAGTGTAGAGAAGACCTTAAATGACCTGACGGAGCTGAAAACCATGCCATGAGAACTTTGTGATGCATGCACAAGCTTCAATAGCCAATTCAATCAAGTGGAAGAAAGAGTATCAGTGATTCAAGATCAAAGTAATGAAATAAAGTGAGAGGACAGGATTACAGAAAAAAGAGTAAAAAGAAAGAAACAAAGCCTCCAAGAAATGTGGGACTATGTGAAAAGACGAAATCTAGGTTTGATTGGTGTACCTGAAAGTGATGGAGAGAATGGAACCAAGTGGAAAACACTCTTCAGGATATTATCCAGGAGAACTAAGCTTCAAACGTGAAGGAGAAATAAAATCCTTTACAGACAAGCAAATGCTGAGAAATTTTGTCACCACCAGGCCTACCTTACAAGAGCTCCTGAAGGAAACACTACACGTGGAAAGGAACAACCAGTACCAGCCACTGCAAAAACATACCAAATTGTAAAGACCATCAACACTATGAAGAAACTGCATCAATTAATGGGCAAAATAACCAGCTAAAATCATAATGACAGGATAAAATTCACACATAACAATATTAACCTTAAATGTAAATGGGTTAAGTGCCCCAGTTAAAAGACACAGACTGGCAAATTGGATAAAAAGTCAAGACCTATCAGTGTGCTGTATTCAGGAAACCCATCTCACGTGCAGAGACACACATAGGCTCAAAATAAAGGGATGGAGGAAGATCTACCAAGCAAATGGAAAGCAAAAAAAAGCTAGGGTTGCAATCCTAGTCTCTGATAAAACAGACTTTAAACCAACAAAGATCAAAAGAGACAAAGAAGGCCATTACATAATGGTAAAGGGATCAATTCAGCAAGAAGAGCTAACTATCCTAAACCTATATGCACCCAATACAGGAGCATGCAGATTCATAAAGCAACTCCTTAGAGACCTACAAGGCAACTTAGATTCCCACACAATAATAATGGGAGACTTTAACACCCTACTGTCAATATTAGACAGATTGACAAGACAGAAGGTTAACAAGGATATCCAAGAATTGAACTCAGCTCTGCACCAAACAGACCTAATAGACATTTACAGAACTCTCCACCCCAAATCAACAGAATATACATTCTTCTCAGCACCACGTTGCACTTATTCTAAAACTGACCATATGATTGGAAGTAAAAACACTCCTTAGCAAATGTAAAAGAACAGAAATTATAAGAAACTGTCTCTCAGACCACAGTGCAATCAAATTAGAACTCAGGATTAAGAAACTCACTGAAAACTACAAACTACATGGAAACAGAACAACCTTCTCTGGAATGACTGCTTGGTAAATAATGAAATGAAAGCAGAAATAAAGATATTCTTTTAAACCAATGAGAACTGAGACACAATGTACCAGAATCTCTGGGACACAGCTAAAGTAGTATGTAGAGGGAAATTTATAGCACCAAATACCCACAAGAGAAAGCAGGAAAGATCTAAAATTAACACCCTAATATCACAATTTAAAAAACTAGAGAAGCGAGAGCAAACAAATTCAAAAGCTAGCAGAAGGCAAGAAATAACTAAGATCAGAGCAGAACTGAAGGAGATAGAGACAGAAAAAACCCTTCAAAAAAATCAACGAGTCCAGGACCTGGTATTTTGAGAAGATCAACAAAATTGATAGACCACTAGCAAGACTAATAAAGAAGAAAAGAGAGAAGAATCAAATAGATGCAATAAAAAATGATAAAGGGGATATCACCACTGATCCAACAGAAATACAAACTACCATCAGAGAATATTATAAACTCCTCTACACAAATAAACTAGAAAATCTAGAAGAAATGGTTAAGTTCCTGGACACATACACCCTCCCAAGACTAAACCAGGAAGAAGCTGAGTCTCTGAATAGACCAATAACAGGTTCTGAAATTGAGGCAATAATTAATAGCCTATCAACCAAAAAAAGTCCAGGACCAGACGGATTCATAGCCAAATTCTACCAGAGGTACAAAGAGGAGCTGGTATCATTCCTTCTGAAACTGTTTCAATCAATGGAAAAAGAGGGAATCCTCCCTAACTCATTTTATGAGGCCAGCATCATCCTGATACCAAAGCCTGGAAGAGATACAACAAAAAAAAAGAATTTTAGACCAATATCCCTGAAGAACATCGATGCAAAAATCCTCAGTAAAATACTGGCAAACTGAATCCAGCAGCACATCAAAAAGCTTATCCACCACAATCAAGTGGGCTTCATCCCTGGGATGCAAGTCTGGTTCAATATACGCAAATCAATAAATGTAATCCATCACATAAACAGCACCAACGACAAAAACCACATGATTATCTCAATAGATGCAGAAAAGGCCTTCAACAAAATTCAACAGCCTTCATACTAAAAACTGTCAATACACTAGGTATTGATGGAACGTATCTCAAAATAATAAGAGCTATTTATGACAGACCCACAGCCAATATCATACTGAATGGGCAAAAATTGGAAGCATCCCCTTTGAAAACTGGTACAAGACAAGGATGCCCTCTCTCACCACTCCTATTCAACATAGTGTTGAAAGTTCTGGCCAGGGCAATCAGGCAAGAGAAAGAAATAAAGGGTATTCGATTAGGAAAAGAGGAAGTCAAATTGTCCCTGTTTGCAGATGACATGATTGTATACTTAGAAAACCCCATCATCTCAGCCCAAAATCCCCTTAAGCTGATAAGCAACTTCAGCAAAGTCTCAGGATACAAAATCAATGTGCAAAAATCACAAGCACTCCTATACATCAATAACAGACAAACAGAAAGCCAAATCATGAGTGAACTCCCATTCACAATTGCTACAAAGAGAATAAAATACCGAGGAATACAACTTACGAGGGATGTGAAGGACCTCTTCAGGGAGAACTAAAAACCACTGCTCAATGAAATAAAAAAGGACACAAACCAATAGAAGAACATTCCATGCTTATGGATAGGAAGAATCAATATCGTGAAAATGGCCATACTGCCCAAGGTAATTTATAGATTCAATGGCATTCCCACCAAGCTACCAATGACTTTCTTCACAGAATTGAAAAAAAACTACTTTAAAGTTCATATGGAACCAAAAAAGAGCCCACATAGCCAAGACAACCCTAAGCAAAAAGAATAAAGCTGGAGGTATCAGGCTACCTGACTTCAAACTATACTACAAGGCTACAGTAACCAAAACAGCATGGCACTGGTAACAAAACAGATATACATAGACCATTGGAACAGAACAGAGGCCTCAGAAATAACATCACACATCTACAACTATCTGATCTTTGACAAACCTGACAAAAACAAGAAATGGGGAAAGGATTCCCTATTTAATAAATGGTGCTGGGAAAACTGGTTAGCCATATGTAGAAAGCTGAGACTGGATCCCTTCCTTACACCTTATACAAAAATTAATTCAAGATGGATTAAAGATTTAAATGTAAGACCTAAAACCATAAAAACCCTAGAAGAAAACCTAGGCAATACCATTCAGGACACAGGCATGGGCAAGGACTTCATGTCTAAAACACCAAAAGCAATGGCAACAAAAGCCAAAATAGACAAATGGGATCTAATTAAACTAAAGAGCTTCTGCACAGCAAAAGAAACTACCATCGGAGTGAACAGGCGACCTACAGAATGGGAGAAAATTTTTGCAATCTACCCGTCTGACAAAGGGTTAATATCCAGAATCTACAATGAACTTAAACAAATATGCAAGAAAAAAACAAACCCATCAAAAAGTGGGCAAAGGATATGTCTTCTCAAAAGAAGACATTTATGCAGCCAACAGACACATGAGTAAATGCTCATCATCACTGGTCATCAGAGAAATGCAAATCAAAACCACAATGAGATACCATCTCACACCAGTTAGAATGGCGATCATTAAAAAGTCAGGAAACAACAGATGCTGGGGAGGATGTGGAGAAACAGGAACGCTTTACATTGTTGGTGGGAGTGTAAATTAGTTCAACCATTGTGGAAGACAGTGTGGTGATTCCTCAAGGATCTAGAACTAGAAATACCATTTGACCTAGCCATCCCATTACTGGGTATATACCCAAAGGATTATAAATCATGCTACTGTAAAGACACATGCACACATATGTTTATTGTGGCACTATTCACAATAGCAAAGACTTGGAACCAACCCAAATGTCCATCAGTGATAGACTAGATTAAGAAAATGTGGCACATATACACCATGGAATACTATGCAGCCATAAAAAAGGATGAGTTCATGTCTTTTGCAGGGACATGGATGAAGCTGGAAATCATCATTCTCAGCAAACTATCACTAGGACAGAAAACCAAACACCGCATGTTCTTACTCATAGGTGGGAATTGAACTATGAGAACACTTGGACACAGGGCAGGGAACATCACACACCAGGGCCTGTCAGCAGGTGGGGGACTGGGGGAGGGATAGCATTAGGAGAAATACCTAATGTAAATGACAATTTGATGGGGGCAGCAAACCAACATGGCACATGTATACCTATGTAACAAACCTACACATTTTGCACATGTACCCTAGAACTTAAAGTATAATACAAAAAATAAAGGGAGAGAAAATAAATATTCGATACACACTGGCATGACTGGCAATAGCTCAGGGGTTTCAAACAGGAGTTCGCAACTCTTAGCGGGATGTGAATGCAGAACATGCCAGTATTGGGGGCAAGGTAGAATAAAATAGAATAGGTGGAAATGTGAGATGGGGCAGACAATCAGTGTATCACCTGTATTTTGTCTCCTAAAACAAACTATGTGTGTACACTAGCTAACAATACTTCTTACTGTAGTCATGGTCCAAAATGTTGGAAAGCCACTGATATGATGTTGAGACTTGCCTGGCATTATTGTGAAAACTGTGTTGGATCAACAGTGAGGATGTTAGTTTTACACTCACAGGTGAGGGTAAGCTTTGCTTTGTTCTGGAAATATTACCCTTCTGGAACCACTTTATCTCTTTTTGGATTCTGCAATCCCTGCAAACAGACGCCAATGCTTCATTTAAATCAGAGCTCCTAGTTTTGTTTCATTTTGCTATAATCACTTTCTGGACGCACACTTTGGAATTCAACATTGTTGCATCTAATCTTAGGCAATAAATATAAGTGATAATGTGGGACCAAAAAAATCCATTCTGTGTAATTGATCATCTGTAGTGGATTTACAAATTACATAGTCTCAACATTTTTTAAAGAAGGTTTCTGGTACTTAGAAACTCAAGGAACAAAACCGGCTCTCAAAACTCAGGAGATTAACCCAGTCATTCACAGTAAGGTATATCTCGAAAATCCACACATTAAAGGATCCCTTGAGGTCAGATTTTTTAGTCTAGTAACAAAACGATACTGAGCTAAAAATCAGTGGGGGTCAGCCATAGGGCGAAAACGAAAGACTGCCTGAAATGGCTCTCCTTTTTCAACAATTTAACTTAGACCTCAGTTAGCAGGACTTCTACTCAGTGTCATGGTAAAAACTAAACTGCATCATTTTATTTTAAAAGAAAACTGTTGACACTCAATGTCAGTCCCAGACACTCTAGCTAAGCTTCAAAATGGAATGCCCTGAGTCAATTGTTTTAAAATAGACTCTACCTTCCAAAAACACATGATATTTGACTATTAGTTTCTTCACCCACTACACCTGCATCAAGACCCACCTAGGATGATTAGACAGTGACATCTCTTCATCCCTTCTCCTCCCCCCATCCTCCCCCTAAATCTCACATGAAACAGGGAAGCAGGGCAGACTAATCTGTTTGTGAGGTTTGTGCTTGCATGTGTCGACTTGCGTTATGGGATCTTAACATTGATTGCTATTTATTTTTATGTGTATTGGTTTGTCTGCAAAGGATAATATATCAAGTTGATATCTGACAGCTTCCTTCCGAGACCTTGCAGCATGAATCCAGCCCAGCCCACTTTCCCTCCCAGCTAGACTCCAGCTGTTACTCCTCTGCCACTGAAAATTGGCAGCACCCTCCTCCCCACAGCAGATTTTGTGTGTGTGATTGATTGGGATTTTATTTGTGATTTTTCCTGTTTTTAACTTTTCCAAGAGATACACGATTCCCAGATGATTCTGCACTGGCTTGCAAAATTCAGAAAGTGGCCTCTGCAGGAGAACTCTGCCCCTTTGCTTTTGTTTGCTTGTTCACTTACTCTAAAGAAAATGAACTTCTGGTCAATAATCACTTGCTCCAAAAAGGGCACAGCCACTAAAGTACACCAAAAAATCTAAAAGACTTTAAAAATATTTCAGGGCCAGAGAAAAAAACTACCTTTTTCAAGGATCCCAGCACATACAAACAGGGAAAAGATAAGAACCCTACAGTCTTTGTCTGATAATAAGCTTAAGTGAAAGCAATTTCCCAACCCAGAGCTCTCTTCTGTGGTTTACCTCACAAAAAGCCTGTGGTGGGATATTTTTTTCCTTTGAATCATGTTCCCCTTCACATTCAGTTGATAAGAAGCCTTCTTTTGTGAGAGCCATTTGATGTTCAAAGGGCTCTTCAAAATGCATGTGGACAGCCTTTGGAGAATTCTTAGAACACCAATCTAAATTTGGGTCTTAATAATGGGAAAGCTTTGTTAGCTATAAACAAACTTCAATGCCAAATTCTAAAGAGTAAGAACAGTTGTCATCAGCCCCTGAAGTCAAGGGTAGGTTAGAGTTCGACAGTTCACACATTTCCATCCCTCACCATTTAAATGTCAGAAACAGCCACTACTGGACAAAGGATACTGTCAGGCTGTCACAGGTAAATCCAATTCTCTGCTGGGCTGCTGTCCAATCATAACACAATAGTGCAGAAGTATCCATTCTCCATTTTTCAGAAAATTCCTACAATTAAGACACTGCTCTGGGCTTCCCATAAGCATATGAAGCTCCAGGAGCACACAGGGGAAGATGCAATTAAGACATGCATCCTTTTCCCCAGTTACTTCTTTGTAAGATTTTTTCCAGCAAAGGAACAGAACTTTAACCTCTAGGAAAAGTAGGCAGGAACTGAGTCAAAGAGAACAGACCAATTGCTGTTGTTTTCCATTCCCATCATTTGGTGAAACTCTAAAAACAAACCACTTTTGGTATGAGTCTTATTTGGGGTTATTCTTTTCACTTTCAAGGAGATTCCTTATTTCTCAGTCAAGAAGAAGGAATCTCAATTGTCTTGCAAAAATTCAGAATGTGAACTCTAGAGAGAGCTGCCTCTTTGCTTTTTTTGTTGGTTTTTTTTGTTTTGTTTTGTTTTGTTTTTGTTTGCTAATTCTAAGGAAAAGGAATTTCTGGTAAAAACTACTTGTCCCTGAGAGAACACAGCCACTAAAATACAATGAAAAAGCTTTACAGTAACATTCACCAGTTGACCATTTGATTCCCCTGTTCTGATTTACCTTAGCCTCTAGTTAACCATAATAATAAAACTAACCAAATGAATTGGGCACTTACTAGATGCATCTTACTGTTTCACAAAACTCCATTTAATCCATATGGATTCTCCCTCAACTGGGGGTAGGGGAGTGCAAGACTAGTCCCACCAAAACATAAGTTGTGCAATGAGTTAACACAGAAGCTGCTGGCTGGGCGCGGTGGCTCACGCCTCTAATCCCAGCACTTTGGGAGGCCGAAGCAGGCAGATCACCTGAGGTTGGGAGTTCGAGACCAGCCTGACCAACATGGAGAAACCCTGTCTCTACTAAAAATACAAAATTAGCGGGGCATGGTGGTGCATGCCTGTACTCCCAGCTACTCGGGAGGCTGAGGTAGGAGAATCACTTTAACCTGGGAGGTAGAGATTGCAGTGAGCCTAGATCGTGACATTGCACTCCAGCCTGGGCAACAAGAGCAAAACTCCGTCTCAAAACACACACACACACACACACACACACACACACACACACAGAAGCTTCTACTAGCTCTGTATTTTCACTACACCTAAACCTACCTCCCAAACCCTCCCGACACCACTCCTGAGTCACAGACCCATACATCCAACTCAACTTGGATATCCTAAAAGCACTACAAGCTCAGTCTCTCCAAAACTTAATTTGTCTTTTTTACCAACCTTCTCTTCCTCCTGTTTTCTCTACAGTGGTAGTAAATGGCATCAACATCCACCCAGAACCTAAGCCAGAAACCATTCTAGACTCCAATCATTCTAAACTCTTCCTTTCCCCTCAACCCCCATATCCACATCCACTGACCAAGACAGCCTTCACATTCCCCTCAGCTTGACAAAACTTTAGACAGGCTTCTTGAGCCTAGGCCCTGATCTCCCTTTTCTTAGAGCATTTACTTTGGGAAATATGTAAATTCTTTCTCTGTCCTTTTGAGATGTGTGTAAATGTTTTTAGAAGGCTTTTGCCAGTTTTTCAACGTAGGCCTGTTTTTCTCAAGGGCTTGAGAGCCATCTCTTTGAAATGTAAATGTCAAGGAAGATAGTCCCAGGCTCTGTGGGAGGGTAGGAGCCTAACTTCAGCCAGCTCCTTGCTCTAAGTTGTAAAACTATCTCCTGTCAGAAAGATAAGAGAAAGTTGACTTTTCCTTTGGGTAAAGCCATTTAGCAAACACAAACCACCTCTGTTCTCCCTCTCAATCCAGCTGTTAAAAATCTTCCCACCCTCCGTTTCAGTGGAGTTGAGTTCAGAGTTCTGTTCTCTCTCCCCATGACAATATCCTTGAAAAAAGTCTGTTGTCTTGTCTGTTTAACTTTGGCACAATTTTTGCTATGACACCAGCCATCCCAACTCCTTGACACCTGTCAAGTGTTGTTGTTTTTTTTTTTTCCTCTCTCATTCCAGGGCCAAATCTTTAATTTAAGATGCTGTCTCACTCATCTGGATGACTACAATCATTTCCTAATCAGCTTCCCTGATTTCAATCTTCCTCCCTTCCAATCCCTTACCTATACTGCTGTAGCCAAAATGGTTCAAACACCAATGTTTAGTTCACATACTCCCCCTACTTAGAAACCTTCAAAGCTTCCCCATAGTTCCTATGATGGTGAGACCACACACATCCAGGTTACCCCGACACAGTCCTAATTTACACATGTTGTGCCAGGTTAATTATCAGCTTCCTTTTACTCTAAAAATGTCCCAGTTAGAAGATAATAACACCCTAGTGTAGTGTCTAAGGACTAACCTCCCACATCATCTAACATTGCTCTTCTACACACACCATACTTCAAACACAATAAACTGCTTATGGCAATGGACCTCAACCCTGGCTGCAAATTAAAATCATCTGGAAAGTTTTGTAAATGCATCTATGATCCAGCTCAATACCAGACTAATTAAATCTGACTTTCCAGGGGTGGGCATTAAGCATTTATATATATATATTTTTTTTTTTTTTTTGAGATGGACTCTCACTCACTCTGTCACCCAGGCTGGAGTGCAGTGGCACCATCTCAGCTCACTGCAACCTCTGCTCCCGGGGTTCAAGCAATTCTCCTTCCTCGGCTTCTCAAGTAGCTGGGATTACAAGCATGTGCCACCACGCCTGGATGATTTTTGTATTTTCAATAGAGACAGAGTCTCACCATGTTGGCCAGGCTGGTCTCAAACTCCTGACCTCAAGTGATTCGCCCACCTCAGCCTCCCGAAGTGCTGGGATTACTGGTGTAAGCCACCACCCCCAGCCTGACAAATTTTTTTTTACAAGTTTCCCAGATGACTCTCATGTGAAACCCAACTATAATAATAACTGCTGACATGTGGTTGCCAGGTCCATCATCTGTGAAGCTTTCTCTGGTCTTTCACAGTAGCCTGTACATGCCTTTATTACAGAACTAACACTGAATTATCATTATTTATTTACACGTCCATCAATAGCTAAGTTCTGTTGATTCTGTGTTCAATCCGTCTTTTGAGTCTGTATCTCCTTCTCATTTTCCTTCACTAGTTCATCATCACCTTTCACCCAGGTGGCTGCATAAGCTCCTCCTTATTGGTTTTTCTGCTTCCAATCCTCCCCACCCAAATTGTTCCCAGTTATCTTCTGTAAAACCAGTTGAATGGTATCATTCCGTTATTCAAGTTTGTGATGGTTCATCACCTACTATAGGATAATGTCCAAAGTCTACGGTGTAGAATTCAAAAACCTTCCCAAGAGATCCCAACATGCCCTAGATTCCCCTCACTTCTAACACCACCCACCTCGGTCCCACAGGGTGACTCATTCATCTTTGATCAAGCCACCATGCTTCTACCTGAAACGCCTTATTCTCATTTTCCATCAGGCAAACTCCTTATTTTTAAAAGTTCCACTGAAGTATTGCTCCTGCAAAGCTGTCCCCAGCCAAGAATTAACTGCTTCCTCCTCTCTCCCACATTTTCCCACTTTAAATAGCTATAGATCATTCATCACTATTTGGTTTGCATTATGTAAATGCCTGCCTCTGTCACTGGATGTGAACATCTCTAGGGCAAAGGTCAGTAATACTAGTAACTATCACCCTCAGTCAGTGATTGCTGAAGTCATTTCAGAAAACATTTTTAAATCCCTAGCTGGTAAATTGAAGATAAGTATCTTAATCATTTCTGTCTCTTCATCCATTGAAGAAAGTGGCAGCGAAAATAACTTAGATCTCCGAGTCCCAACTTTATAAGAATTGGAGAGCTCAAAGGAATCTTTGGAAACTGGGTCCAATATACATTTTGCTGGCCAAAAAAAAAAAGGCTCTTTCCAGAATAAAATACTTCCAAACATAAAATCTATTAGGCTATTGCCATCTAGCTTTTAAATTTTGATTTTGAGTTTAAATCATGTTCAATGAAAGGTCACTTATTGATAGAAAAGACAAAGCCAAGTGATTTCTTGCAAGATCTTAAGAGTGTTTAAGGATGGTTTCTCACTTCTAACCTTTACGGTATAGTTTCTAAGCCTCTGCTTTTATGCTAACAGCAACATAAGCTGCAAATTTGAGAGTGATAAATACTTTTGTCCCATCAAAAGACTGATATTGCTCTAGAAAATCTGCTAGATCCCTAATTCTGGGTTAGTAATGGCTTATTTCTATAAAAGTAATATCAAATGACAAGGTCTCCCAGAAACTTCCAGGAATTACTTCTACTATTTTACCAAATATCAACATGGAATCTGCCTCTGCATTTTGGGTAAATGCAGTCTTAGAAGAAATGCATTGGGGTGGGATTTAGAATTTTTTTTTCTGAAATATCTGGAACACATACTCTTCTCTGAAAAATCTCAAATTCAAAAATGCTAATAAATACCTTGTGCTACAGATGAAAATCTCTTACTAGTTCCTTAAATGATCTGTCTTCTATAAACAGATTGTTACTTGGACCAAATGTGTGTGGATCTCTTCCCTCTTGGGCAATATAATGAGGTGGCATCCACTGAATTAGAACTTATGCCAGCAAATATTTTTTAATAATTGTGTATTTATTTTACTGTATCTTATTTATATTTATTTATATATTTATTTATATAAATATTTATATATATTTATTTATATATAAATATATATATATTTATATATAAATATAGGTATATTATATATATTTATATATTATATATATATACCTATATATGTGTGTATACATATACCTATATATGTGTGTATATATATATCTATATATGTGTATATATATACCTATATATGTATATATATACCTATATATGTGTATATATATACCTATATATGTGTGTATATATATATATACCCATACATATATAGGTATATATATATACCTAATATAATCCACCCACAAATATTGTGGCTTAGAATGAGATGATAGTTTTTATGGCTGCAGTAAACCATCTTATTCAGGTTGAATAAAGCACTGCACCCTGGCATAGGCGTGAGTGTTTCAGATCTTTAGTAACTGAACTTCTTAACTGTCTGGAAGCATTGCTAATAATAAACAATGGCCTAGACCTCTAACAAGCCTGCTCATATGGCATATTCCACAAACATCACTATGCTCCTCCTAGGCATGTATAAGCATATGTAATTTTATCAGAAAAGGCAACGAATTGTCCTTGGACCTTTCTGATCATGTGCGCATGTGAGTGACACTGTCAGTACTAAGTAAAAGCAAAATTAAAAAATAATACTATTGAAGTAAAACTTCCTCTGTGTCTTAAACTAGGTAACATTAAACCTACTATTCCCTTATTATTGACTGCCCCCAATATTTCATTCTTCTCAAGGAACTAATTTTTAGTTTTGCATTTTATAAATCAATGACATTTATAATATTTAAAATGTTATATGTAATTTTAATGATTATAGTATTTACAATTTGATACTCTATAATTATAGCATTTATAATTTGATATTTTTCTTTGTACTTTATTTAATAACAGCATGGGGCTTTTAAATTTTAGTATTGCAGTTATCTTCTATTTGTGATAAGAAACTGGTTTTTACTGGTAGCAATAATATAACATTTCCTTTTAAAATGAATTTAAAGTTAAAATGGAAGAAGTCTATTCAAAGAAAAATCATAAGTAAATAAGAGTATAGAGGACAGGAAGACATGAACACGGCATAAAAGACGTGCTTTGAAAACACTGTCCTAGGGAATAGCCCTTTATAGAGATGAACACTGTTCCACAGAAAGTAAACAACTCACAGTTTTGCCACTGCCACTTCCTAAACCTGGAAACACATAAGCAGACAACCATGAAGAGTGCTGCTCTGGAAAACATGGATAAAACTTAACATGTTTTTAGAGCATTTGGTTTTTTTGATTGTATGGAAAAACTCTAACAGAGATGAGTAATTTTTTTAAATCAACACCCAGCTAACAGTTTAGCCCTATTGTTTTTTTTTTTTTTTTTGAGACAGAGTTTTGTGCAATGGCGTGATCTTGGCTCACTGCAACCTCCACCTCCCGGGTTCAAGTGATTCTCCTGCCTTAGCCTCCTGAGTAGCTGGGATTACAGGCATGCACCACCACGCTGGGCTAATTTTGCATTTTTAGTAGAGATGGGGTTTCTCCATGTTGGTCAGGCTGGTCTCAAACTCCCGACCTCAGGCGATCTGCCCACCCTGGCCTCCCAAAGTGGAGTTTAGCTCTTTTTTAAACACTCAACTCATTCCTCCTTTATGCAATGTAAGATCTCAAGCTTCTCAGTGAGACTCACCACTGGAGGGTGAAAAATAAAGAAACTCTATCTCGCAAGTATCCTCACCAACCAGAGAAATATTATGTTGTGCATTGTCTTTCATTGTTGGTATTTTAAAAATAGGGTTCCCTACACACATATTTGAAGCTACATTCTAGCGCATATGTTTTTACAAACCCAAACTCTCCATTCTGGAGATTTCCTGAGACACATTCCTACGGAGTCATGTACGATAAGCTGGGAGTTACTGTCTCCTTTATCACCATTTTGAAAAGCAGAAGCTGCTCTCAGCAACTGAGACACTATTCGTTACTCCCTACATGGGCACACTATAATTACTTCAGACTGTTTAAATTTTCTCAATGATAGTGAAATGCAGTTAGAAACCATAGTTAACTTGCCACAATAAAGATAAATTGTAGAGAAATACAATTAAACTAAGTTATTTCCATTCTTATTTTAATAACATGAGAAAAGAGGGTTTGAGATAATATGGCAACTCTATAGTTTGAAATATAAAGTGGCAGTAGTAATATTATTTTTATAATAAAAAATGGTGTGGGAGCAATATAAGCCTATCCTGATTAATATTCCTAACCTTGCAAATATGCAGGAAAAATTTTTTTCTACAATAATAAGTTCCAAGATTAAAAATGGTTCAACTATACTTTGACAGATATTACATTGATACTGTGTATTGTCAAACAAAAAAGTAAAACAGGCTATAAAATAAAATCACAAACTAGGAAATGTAGGGAAGCAACAACATAAGGTACACTTGGAAATTTCAGTGTTCTTCTAGTACTTTTTCAGTAGTAGAGTAGTCATGAAGAATTTCTAATGCACCCAAACTGTTTGCATAAAAAATAAATGAGACTGCTGAGAAGATTACTGTAGATATGCAGTATGGCACATGCCACTAGTTGTCCTTCAACAATTATTCTCCACTTCTTTTATAATAATAGAACCTCCTATTTTTAATTGGGTACATGGATAAAGACTACATTTCCCAGCCATCACTGAAGAAAGGTGTACCAATATGACTTCACTTCTGAATGATAAGATATAAGCGAAGTATAAGATGAAACACCCAGAACATGTCCTTAAAGGAAAGGGCACAACCTGCCACTATCCCTTTCTCCTTCCTGCTGGCGGGAGGACAAACCCGATGGCTGGAACAGGAGCTCTGTCTTAAGCCATGAGATGGCCTTATGCATAGGGCTATAATGTATATATTATGGAGTAATAAAGTGAGTTTATCTGAGAAGAGAGACTGGTAGATCCAAAAAGGGATCTACCTCCTTTTCATTTAATAATCTTCTGTACTCTTCCAGTTTTTTTCTTTTTCTTTTTAGTGTGGATAGGAAGTAAGAGGAATGTGCAAGAGGGATTGAGGAAGAGACTTAAAGATGTGTCAGAATGAAATGAACTTAAGGAGAAACGAGAAGATCTGAGCAGTGTAAGGGGTGTGTTTTAGTGGGTGCTACTGGTGCTCCACCTATATCCCCATTACAAACTGGCATGCTCATCCCTACCCGTGAGTACGGTTATCCCTCAATTTCCATGGGGAATTCGTTCTAGGACCTCTAGCAGTTACCAAAATCCACAGATGCTAAAATCCCCGATATAAAATGGTGTAGTGTTTGCATATAACCTATGCACAGCCTGCCATATACTTCAGATCATCTCTAACTTCATACCTAATACAATGTAAATGCTATATAAGTAGTTGTTGTATGGTATTGTTTAGGAAATAATAAGAAAAAAAGTCTGTACATGTTCAGTACAAACACAATTTCATTTCCGAATACTTTCCATCTGCAGTTGGTTGATCCCCGGGATGCAGAATTCATGGACGCTGAGAGGGCCGAGAGTATTGCCTGAAGACAACTTAGAGTTGTCCCCTTCCAGGAGAATTTACCTGGGCCAAATGGCAATTGCCTTGCCCAGGAAGCCTCACCCACTACCCTAGGAGGCAGATCTTGACCAATGACTGAACAGAATGTGCTTCAAGTTGGGATCAATTTTGTGGCTCACACCTGTAATCTCGGCACTTTGGGAGGCCAAGGAGGTCAGATCACTTGAGCCCAGGAGTTCAACACCAGCCTGGGCAACATAGTGAAACCCCATCTCTACTAAAAATACAAAAATTAGCCAGGCGTGGTGGCACACCCCTGTAATCCCAGCTACTCAGGGGAACTGAAGCACAAGAGTTGCTTGAGCCCGAGAGGTGGACGTTACAGTGAGCCAAGATTATGCCACTGCACTCCAGCCTGGGAGACAGAGCAAGACTCTGTCTGAAAAAGATGTAAAAACTAAAAATAAAAATAAAAGATGGGATCAATTTAATAGTAAAATTTCCACTCCAGGGCTTGTGGGGCCCTTGTGGTGCCAGAGCTAGCTAGTCTATAGTTGAAATCACATTCTTATTTATCTTTTTTCCCTTGCCTTATCCTACTTTTCTCCTACCCCTTCTATTGCATGCACTTCTCCAATAAATCATTGGATTTACTAGGGCTCCATGTCAAGCTCTGCCTCTAGGGAACCCAATCTAAAAACCACCATATGGGTTTTCTCTACATTGGGAGCAGTTCTTCTGCCACAGCCCCCCACCTCCTGAAAATGTAACCTGCTTCAAGTTCCTCTCCACGTCCTCCTTGGTCAAGAACACCTCTCAGCTGCTGAGCCATCCACTATCTGCAGTGGTGCTGAAATGACCAGAGACATTGACAGATGAGAGCCTCAGCAACTTGGCAGTCTCATGTCCCCTTACCTCACTTGCCCATAGCCGCAGCTTCCAAACCAGAGCCATTCCAAGGGACATTGACACAGCATCCAAGTTCACTGGGGTTGGGGCTGCCACAGTTAGGGTGGCTGGCTCTGGGGCTGAGACTGCTATTGTGTTTGAGAGCCTCATTATGGTCATGCCAGGAACCCGTCTCTGAAGCAACAGCTCTTCTCCTGTGCCATTCCGGGCTTTGCCCTCCTGGGGCCATGGGACTCTTTTGCCTGATGGTGGCCTTTCTCACCCTCTTTGCCATGTGAAGGAGCTGTGTGCACCTCCCACAGTTCTTTCTCCCATGTCTTGTCTGCCCTGTGTGTTCCTTTTCTTGTACCTCCCCAGGTGGCCTGGGGCACATGGTTGGCTCAGGGTTTGACAGAGGGAAGACAAATAAATAATGTATTAATAAGGAAAAAAAAACATGATACTGAATTGATCCTACAGAAAATAAAATTCACTCACTACTGTTTCATAATTTACATTGTATTTTTTCCTAATAAAAATGGAAGATATTAAATATTTAAATAAAGAACAGCATACTTTCAAACCAGCACACCAATCTAGAAGGGTATAGTCTAGAAGGGAGTATCCACCTAAATTATTTGTCAGAGTGGCTTATTCAAAGCATGACCCTCTAAATAAAGGTGATCTGCTTTTTCTGTAATCATATTGTATGATCATTATAACATGAGCATTAAACTTGCAGCTAAGATAGCCTCACTAGGAAACTGGTTACTCTGACACAGTAGCTCTCACCATTTGAAAGTGGGCCCTATTGGCTACATCATGGGAAGATTACAGACAAAAACCCCACTCACTCTACCTAAAAAATAAGCCATCAGCCAAACAGCTTCATCTATCCAGCTAAAGCTAATTGGGAGATTTTAATCTGCCTAAACTTTGACTGTGGAAGACACTGTTTTATTTTACTGGCAGAGTAATGAACCTTATCTAATCTACTCTTAAATGTTAATTCAGTGTTTTAAAACTACCAGAAGTTTCTTCCTTATGTCTAACCCTAAATTTTTCACACAGCATTTTTGTTGTAGACTTAGGCACTAGGTAACAGACTCTATTTCTTATCTTAAATAATTTAAATGTCTACATATTTTCTTATAGGCCCTAACTTTCTAAAAACCAGTATCTCAGGCTATTCACTAACTTTTAGAGCATCTCTCTTCAAAATTAGAAGACTCGAACACATGCAATATTGCTCATCAATGTTCACAATGATGGTAGAGATTGGGCTTAAAAAAATCACTATATAAGAAAAGTGTGGCACATACATATAATGAAATATTATTCAGCTTTAAAAAGGAAGGAAATTCTGATACATGCTACCACATGGATGAAACTTAAGGATATTACATTAAATGAAATAAGCCAGTCACAAAAAGACAAATACTGCATTCTCTTATATGAGCTACTTAAAGTAGTCAAAATCATAGAGACAGAAAGCAGAATGCTGGTTACTAGTGGCAGGGGGAAAGGAGGAATGGGGAAATTTTAATCTGTATTTAATGGATACAGAGTTTCAGTTTCACAAAATGAAAAAGTTATGGAAATAGATGGTGGTGATGGTTGTACAACATTATGAATGTATTTAATATCTCTGAACTGTACATTCAAAATAGTTAAGATGGGCTGGGCATGGTGGCTTATGCCTGTAATCCTAGCACTTTGGGAGGCCAAGGAGGGTGGATCGTTTGAGGTCAGGAGTTCGAGACCAGCCTGGCCAACACGGTGAAACCCCATCTCTACTAAAAATACTAAAATTAGCCAGGGGTGGTGGCCATGCCTGTAATCCCAGGTACTGGGGAGGCCGAGGCAGGAGAATTGCTTAAACCCGCGAGGCAGAGGCTGCAGTGAGCCAAGACTGTGCCACTGCACTCCAGCTCAGGCAACAGAGTGAGTGAGACTGTCTCAAAAGTAAAATAGTTGGCCGGGTGCGGTGGCTCACACCTGTAATCCCAGCACTTTGGGAGGCTGAAACAGGCAGATCGTAGGTCAAGAGATTAAGACCATGCTGGCCAACATGGTGAAATCCCATCTCTACTAAAAATATAAAAATTAGCTGGGCATGGTGGTGCGTGCCTGTAGTCCCAGCTACTCGGGAGGCTGAGGCAGGAGAATCGCTTGAACCCGGGAGGCAGAGGTTTCAGTGAGCCGAGATTGCACCACTGTACTCCAGCCTGGTGACACAGTGAGACTCCATCTCAATAAATAAATAAATTAAATTAAATTAAATAAGATGGTACATTTTATGTGTACTTTACCACAATTTTTAAACAATGGAAGAAAATTAAAAGAAAAAATAAAGTAAAACAACTACAATGATAAAGCCTTCAGCATTACTAATATTGTTCTCTTGCTCTTATGGCTTGTCTTCTATTCCACTTGTATATGGGCTTCCTACTTTTTATTCCCCTCCACCCTCTCCATTGAACTTCAGCATTTTTTGTCTAATTGTGTGTCTACCTCATCAAAGTCACATCTATTACTCCAAAAGCACTAAATAATGACTCTCAATTAGACATTATATTGTAATGTAAATAAGTACAGTAATTATTTTCCCTCCTTCAGCATGATTCTTGAGAACAATTGCCAAATGATCCCATTCAGTGTTCACTTGGACCAGCGTCTCTTATGTAGGGTCACATGTCATAATCATCTGTGTATCTTTGTAAAACTACACACACTTGGGACACTGTCCTGTGGATTATCAATCTCAGTGAAGTGGAACCGGGTCACTTAACTTCCAAAGCTCCACAGGTAATAATAAGAATTAAAATTCTTGAGTGTTTATAAAGTGCCAAGCACTGAACTAAACGTTTAATTGTGATTCTGATGATTACCTCTACTTAACAACTACTTCCTTAACTAACTCCAAGCCCTAAATTACCTTTGCAATTAAGAGTTTTAACCTGGAAGTCCACAGTCAAGCTTAGCCAGGTTAGCAGTCCATCAATCTCATCCTGTTGTAGGAAGCACTGTGTGTGTGTATGTGTGTATGTGTGTGTATGTAATTTTCCTGGAAAAAGGATTCGTCGTAACTTTTATTATTTCCTCAAAAAAGTCTCTGACACAAAAATAGGTTAAGAAAAACTACTTAGAATAAAATTCCCCCACCATTATATATTCGCCCAAGAGTGTTCACCCACACTTATTCATTCATTCACCAAATATTTACTGAGGACCTATGACATGCAAACTGTCAAGGTTTGAGATCAGTGAACAAAACCAAGTCCTTGTCCTCATGGAAACTTACATTTTAGAGGAATAAACAATAAATATCTAGTAGGTAAGACAATCCTTTGGCTCGGAATATAACTTCTTAAATTACTAATACAAATTGCACAATCCAAACAGGGGCAATTGGTACGCAAAGCCCCAGCTAGTTCCAAAACCCATACCATTTCCACCATTTATTGTTGTTTTCAAATACAACATATGTTATGAGGACAAAATTTTACCTATCATCTATTACTGCTCACAGCAAATGGTCTAACAAATAAATACTACTTTTAGTCTTATGAAATGTTAAGTAGCGTTTGGTTATTCAAAAGTATCTCCAAAAAGGTACAAATAGTCATGTCTTATTTCTCTAAATTCATAAGAAAGTATGGAAGTTAGTAGATGTTGAAAGCTTTGTGATATTGTCATATAGTTTACTTCTACATATGTTATAAACCCCGGAATACATTATTATTAATTTTGCTTTAAACAGCCAAGTACTTTTTTAAAAGAACCAAATACTATTTTAAAGGTAGTTTCCACGGATGCATGAGCTGGCCAGTACCCAATTGAAAACTTGAGGGGAACCCTCTGCACATCTCCGGAGCTTTCTCGCTTGCTCGCTCACGCTCTCTCTCTCTCTTGCTCCCACTCGCTTTCTCCCTCTCTCTCTTTGTCTTGTTCCCGCTCGCTTTCTCTCTTTCTCTCTCTCCAGCTCTTTCCTCTCCGATACTCTGTCCTGTGAACTCTAGACACCTTGACTTCTCCAGACCCCCAGCTCCATATTCTCAGACCACTGATCCATGCCTCGGTCCCCACTCCTTTCCCTGATGCCTGGAAATTCTCTCTGGGCAGTAAGCTGGGTAATCATAGGGGCTCACCTCATCTGTTTCCCATCTTTCAGGGATTATTCTTCTTTGCTATCTAATGTTCAATGGCTTGAAAACTGTTATTTCATATATATCATACATGTTTGAGGCTTAATTTTAGTTGCTTCAGCAGGTGAGTAAACCCAGTTCTTGCAACTCTATGTTGGTGAGAAACAGAAGTCTCTTTAATGTAACTATAATCCAAGTATTTTTAAAAGTAAAAGTTATGATAAAGCTTATTCAGAAGAGTAATTTTGAAGAACACAAGTTCAGCATAGAAGGAACATCTACAAAGTCAGTGATAAAATGCTCCTCCCTGTTGGGACAGACCATCCCCATAGCCCCGCCACCTTGGTATATCACTGCTGATAAAGTTAAACAAGCCCACGGTGGCCATGGCATCAGATGGACTTTGTCCAACCCAAACTCTGTCACTTACTAACAAATGACATGCAACCGTGAGTAAATGACTTAACCTCTGTGTGCCTCACTTATCATGTGTAAAATGGAAATACTAGCAGTACATAGGACATAGGGTTGTTATACTAAATGAGAAATGCACAGCTACTCAGCAAAATGTTTGCTATGTATGGGCTCAATAAACAGTGTGTTCTATTAATATTCTCTGAACTGCAGATTTGCCACATATTTAATCCACTGAATTAAATGTCAATCATTAATGTATACATTAGTCCTTTTTATCTTCCAGAAAGAAAATGTGACTAAATTAAAACTAGCACACAATGGCTAGGCGCGGTGGCTCACACCTGTAATCACAGCATTTTGGGAGGCTGAGGCAGGTGGATCACTTGATCACTTGAGGTCAGGTGTCTGAGACCAGCCTGGTCAACATGTTGAAACCCTATCTCTACTAAAAATACTAAAATTAGCTGGATGTAGTGGCAGATGCCTGTAATCCCAGCTACTTGGGAGGCTGAGGCAGGAGAATCGCTTGAACCAGGGAAGTGGAGGCTGCAGTAAGCTGAAATTGAACCACTGCATTCCAGCCAAGTCAAAAGAGCGAGCCTCCATCTCAAAAATAAAAAATAAAAATAAAATTAGCACAAACTATTCATATTCTTCAAAGCATTTAGTTTATTACACTCTGTTCCCTAAAATAAAAGAATGAAGTCACCAGATATCTCAAAGTTATAATCTTTTCAACATTTATTCAACTCATCTCTAATTTGTCATCGCCTTTCTTCTATCTTCAACTTTATTATTTCCCAGTTCCATTGAATTCCTGATGGGGCCTGCTGTG
The DNA here is from genome assembly GCF_029281585.2 of Gorilla gorilla gorilla. Lineage (NCBI taxonomy): Eukaryota > Metazoa > Chordata > Mammalia > Primates > Hominidae > Gorilla > Gorilla gorilla. The sequence goes on from NC_073239.2 coordinate 66,327,422, forward strand.
TCCTATTTATGGTCCTTACTGAGAGCTTTGTAGCAAAAGAGAAGTAGATCTTGAGTTCCTCCTGACCAGCTCAGGCTGCTACATTACCTGTTCAGATTTTGGATTTCTTTGGCTCTTAAGAATTTAAATATCCTTTTATCTATCTCTAAATATCTTTGAATATGACAGGATCCTGCATTTTTTCATATTATTCAAATCTATAGGACCTTGTAGCTCATAAATATATTAAAATGATATTCAATTAGATTCTAGTTATTTCTATGGCCTTATCTGGCATTGCCATCCCAGCTTCGAAGGTCATTCTACTGACAAGCACTTTATCTATATCTACTGTCAAACAACCTAGAATAGATAGAAATATTCGCTCTGAAGTCAAACCATGACTATGCCAATCGCTACTTGTGTCAGCTTGGACTAGTCACTTATACTTTCTAGGGCTCAATTTCCTTACTGTAATATGGAGAATGACTAATCATACCTATAATGGTGTCTTACAGAGTTGTTGCAGGGATTAAAAAGAAGTGCCTAAAATGCTGCCTGGCACATAATAGATGCTCAATAATTTTAAGCTACTATTATTATTATTACTACTATAATTATTTTTTTTGACTTGTAGTATATAGTGTTAAATATGTTTTTTATGTACATTTGCTATTTGTCCTCCCTGGAAGTAAATTTTTTTTTTTTTTTTTGAGACAGAGTCTCACTCTATCACCCAGGCTGGAGTGTAGTGGCGTGATCTTGGCTCACTGCAACCTCCGCTTCCCAGCCTCAAGCTATTCTCCTGCCTCACCCTCCCAAGTACCTAGAATTACAGGCGTATGCCACCACACCCAGCTAATTTTTCTATTTTTAGTAGAGATGGGGCTTCACCACGTCAGTCAGGCTGGTCTCGAACTCCTGACCTCAGGTGATCCACTCACCTCAGCCACCCAAAGTGCTGGGATTACAGGCGTGAACCTTCGTGCCCGGCCAGCAAATTCTTTTATAAACCCACAAGTGGTTCATCTCTTTCAGGCCTGTGGTGGCTTCCACATACATCCCATAAATACAAGTTGAATAAGGCATATAGTTTGGTTCTTTGGATCCTAGTATACTTAGGCATATGCTAATTTACACAGTTTAAATGCTGTACTTTTGAGCTTGCTCTACCAGTGAATTTTACTAAAAACTAATGGCCAAAGAAGATCCCCTGATGGTTTCCCTCAGGCTGACAGGATGATCTCTCCTCACTGCAGCTCTCTAACTCTCCTGTCCACTGGGTGCTGTCACCCACCCCTTAGGTGAAGTCCCCCCGCTCTGTGCCCTACCTCTTGACATGGCTGGGGGACTCCCATTCTTCAGTATCAAGTGTCCCGGTCACTGATGCCTTCTGCCAATTGTCCTGGCTGCCTGAATTGGCCATGTCAATCTGGACTGGAATCTCATGTTTATGTGGATCCACCTAGATCCACTGCCTTATTTTTAGAATTATAATTGTCAGAATCATGGCAATAGTTTTTGACTTTATATTTTATGAAGTACTTTCAAGAATATTATTTGATCTTTCTGTTTCTGTGAGACAGGTAGGACTCATGTTATTATTCCTAATACAAACTAGCAGGGATGAGAAAAGGTCAGGGGGTAGAAACTATTAGAACTGAGACTATAACAAGGATTCACAGTGTGGGCACGTCATATTAACACTAAGCAAGAAAAAATTAAGGCCTGAGACTGTGCTGAATTCAAGAGAAACAAGTTGAAGGTTAGCAGCCAACCTCTCCTGGGTGGTGTGAGGGACAGACCTCTTAAGGAATTAGGAAGCACCTTGAGTGTGAATATTGGAGGTTGGTTTATCTCTAACACTGGCCTTTGAGTACCTCTCAAAGAATTGATTCCATAAAGCCTTGATTCTAAAGTAGGCATTAGATTTCCTAGACTCTTTCTCAATCAAGGTTCCATTAGAGAATTGATCCCTATTTTCTTAATTCTTCCAAGAATGGTACAAATCTAGTACCATTCTAGATGCATAGACAAGAAATTAATTCATTACATGTGATGAATGACTTGGGACATTAGGCTTAATTCTTCTGTGGAACCGTGGTTGAGAAGACCTTAATGAGTATGAGAGAGTTAACATTAGACCTACTATGAGAAACAACAAACTCCACCTATAGTAAGTGTTTCCCTTTAAGAATCAGAATAAAATATCAGAGTCAAATGAAGAAATCCTCTCAGAATTCAGAAACCCATGGCTACTGACAGCTCCTTATCCCGCGGTAATACTCCGTTTTAGGTATCAATCTTAGTAAGAGTTAAATATTCTATGAATCAATGTGGAAAAAAAATCATAATAATCAGACTAAATTCCTGTTGATGCCACATGCTTCATTGTATGGGGACTGAGTAACAGAATGTGAACAGATTAGCACCTTCCAGCCCTCTCTGGTGGGACACCATCTCCAGGGAATGTCCCCCAGGCAGTAGGCCAGCCAGAGCAGCTCAGCATATGAACAAGAGTACTTTCAGGTGTCAAGACGGATGATAAACTTTGGAAGCAGGCTGAATGAATGCAGCCAGAGAGCTTTTCCTGCAAAGTACTTCTAGAGATTTGTGGAAGATATTTCCAGAGTCTGGAAATTGATCCCTATTGACTCCAGCAGGGTAACTATGACTTACAAACCTTGTTTTGAATATAGATTAGTGAGCCAGGGCCACCTGGCAGTAAAAACAAACTAACCAGGCCTTTTCTGAACTGACAAACCCCCTCCAAGCCAAGGAAGCAAGTCTGTCTTTGCCATTAATGTATCTCTTAGTTAAAATAACAAGAAGAAGGAAATACAACCAGCTAGATTCAAGAGAACAAATTCAGGGGAATTTCTCCTCCCATTTATTTCCTTCCATAACCTCTTGCAACACTGTAAACATTTACTTTGGGAGTGAGGTAGGGAAGTAAATGCACTCTGAAAGGAAAAAAAAAAAATTAGAATAAGAGTATAAAGAGCTAAGGAAACAGACCCCTAAGGAAACAGAAGTGAATATTACTTGAATAAATTGGCTTAATCAAGATTAATTCTGTTTATTAACAAGCAGAATTGTTATAAAAGCTAAGTAAGCAGTGGTCTGTGTCTCATTAGGGCAAATGACTCTCTTGGAAAAGATGGAACTGGGAACCACAGTGAAAGCTGCCCTCATAGTAAGGAGGGAGAGAAAGTCCTCCCACAGAGCTGTTTGATGAAAAGACCCAGAAGGGAAATTAAATACAGCTTTATTTGAGGCAAACTCTGCATTTGTTCTTCCCTTTAAAAAATAAAATAAAATGTATTTGAAAGGGTGAAATGTGTGGAATTTTACATTTAAACACTACTTAATCCATTTATGAAAGTAACAATCGCTAACATTTTATCTCCACCAAGTGCCATAGTAAGTGCTTTGTGAATTCTCTCCTGTAGTCCACATTACAAAGCTACGGAAAAGTACTGGTATTATCTCTTTTGACTGAATTAATTGGTCCCTTTTCTGTTACTTTGGATTTTTTAAGTATTTATTGCTTACTTACTATGTGCTAGGCACTGTGCTGGCCCCTAGGTGTGGTCCCTGCCCTCAGGAAACTTACAGACAATACAAAATATTTAAAAAAAAAAAAAACAAAAAACAGGGGGCTATGGTAGAAAATAATGAAGGAGGAAGAAATCTGCTGAAGTGGCCAGGTCAGCTAAAATCTGAGAGATAAGAAAGAACCAGCCATGTGATGAGCAAGAGGAATGAGCATACCAAGCAGAAGACAGAGCATGTGCAAGGGCCTGAGCTAGACAGCACTTTGTGTATTTACAGTTTAAGAAGAAGGTGGAGCCTGGCATGGTGGTTTATGCCTGTACTCCCAGCTTCTCAGGAGGCTGCAGCAGGATGATCCCTTGAGTCCAGGAGTTCGAGCCTAGTCTGGACAACATAGTGAGACCCCATCTAAGAAGGTGGGTTTGTGAGAAAACAGTGAGCAAGATGGAGGGGAGCATGAGATAAATTTGCAGAGATGAACACAGGCCAGACCGCAAAGGAGGTTTCAGAACTTGTTAGAGTTTGGGTGTATTTTAAGCACATTAGAAGCTCCTGAAAAGTTTTAAGCCAGAGAATAATAGGATCTGATTTGCATTTTTTTTAATTACTCAAATGGATCTTTGGAGACTGGATGTAGGGGTTCATAAAGGAAGGCAGAGACACAAGTTAGGAAACTAGTGTTTAGGTAAAGGAGACAGTGGCTTGGGCAGGCTACAGGATGGCTATGGAAAAGAAACAGGGTTGAGGAACACTTTGGAGGCAGAATTAATTGAGTTCCACCTTTCACAGTTCTAAAATAGCAGTTACCACATTCTCTCTTCACTGTTCCTTTGTCTCTTTCTGCCAATAACTTCCACCTCTCTCTAAATGCAGGAGCAATACTTCACCATCTGTGATTCCTCAAAGCCAAGCATAGTGCCTGATAAATTCTCAATAAGTATTTGATAAACACATGTTAATGAGGTAAGAAAGATACAACTTACTCTGGGAGGATTAACTACCTGCTCTGTGTTGTCTTACCTAGGTTAAAATTATGAAAGGGCAAAGCTGGCAAGTTCTATTCTGAAAGAGACGGAGTCATTCTAGCACTCCTCTAGAGTAGGAAACCCAGGACTGTGCTATGGAGAATTTGAAGATTCTAGCTAAAGGGCATGTTGATAGTCTTGAGATTGGGTGATCCAATCCCCTGCTTCTAAGACATCAGAAGAGGTAGTATAGTGTACTGATTAAAAGAATAGACTTTGATACCAGGTTCAAGTCTTACACCAGATCCTTTCTAGCTATGTGACTTTGTGCACGTTACTTAACATCACTGTGCTTTATCACCTGTTAAATGGGGTAATAATAATGCTTAACCTGGTAGGCAGAATTACAGCCTCCCAAATGTGTCTACTTCCTAATCTTTGGAAACCTATAAATATGTTCTTTTACATGGCAAGGCAGAATTAAGGTTGCAGATGGTATTAAGGTCACTAATCAGCTCACCTTAAAATAATGAGATTACATACCTCCAGCACACCACAGTCATCCTAAGGAGAAGAGGTCAGTCTGTCTTCCCCCTGAGCCCCCGCACCACCACCCTGCTCATCACCAGTAGGGGCCCCCTGGCTTAGGCCCACAAAGCAGCCACCCCTACCCTGGGCTGATTGCTTCTATTGGCAGCAGCCCTACATTTCTCTTGGGTAGAGCCTCAGGAGACAAGTGAAAGGCCTGCTGCCATTGCCACTGCCAAGTTCCCTGCCCCTGCTGCATCCAAGCTAAGGAAGGAACACAAACCCGAGCTCACCCAAGGCTGCAGTATGCAGCCTAGGAATGCCAAGCCAAGGTCTGCAGCCAGCACTCGAGTAGGAGAGGAGCCCACACTCCCAGAGAACTGAGAGGGAGCACAGCTGAGAACATGAGGAAAACACACAGAAACCATGTGGCTGACTGAGAGGCCTATCTACTGGCCATTACACTTAAGCATCATCTACTGGATCACAGCCCAAGCTTCAATACCAAAAATACTTTGCTAATATACCCCCCTGTGAAACCAAGGACAAGAATTTACCCACAAATAAAGACCCTGCATAAAGCCTCAGCCCTCTGAAAACATCTAGAAATAAAGTCAACTTACTATACCCAAATTACAACACAGTTAAAGGAACACCCACACAAACATAAGAAAAATCCAGCACAAGAACTTTGGCAACTCTAAAAGTCCCAGTGTCTTCGTTCCTCCAAGCAATTGCAAACTTCCCCAGAACATGTGTTTAACTAGGCTGAACTGGCTGAAATGACAAACATAGAATTCAGAATATGAATAGGAACAAAGGTCATTGAGGTTCTGGAGAAAGTTGAAACCCAATCCAAGGAATCTATGGCTTGTAATAAAATGATACAGGATTTACAGATAAGCAAATGCTGAGGGATTGTGTCACCACCAGGCCTGCCTCCCAAAGGAAGCACTAAATATGGAAAGGAAAAACTGGTACCAGCCACTGCAAAAACACACCAAAATACAAAAACCAATGACACTATGAAGACACCACACAAACCAATGTGCAAAATAATCAGCTACCATCATGATGACAGGATCAAATTCACACATAACAATATTAACCTCAAATGTAAATGGACTAAATGCCCCAAATTAATAGACACAGACAGGCAAATTAAAGAGTCATGACCCATCAGTGTGCTGTATTCAGGAGACCAATCTCATGTGCAAAAACACACATAGGCTCAAAATAAAGGGATAAAGGAATATTTACCAAGCAAATGGAAAGCAAAAAAAAGCAGGGGTTGCAATCCTATTCTCTGATAAAACAGACTTTAAACCAACAAAGATCAAAAGAGACAAAGAAGGGCATTACATAATGGTAAAGGGATCAACGCAACGAGAAGAGCTAACTATCCTAAATATACATGCACCCAATACAGGAGGACCCAGATTCATAAAACAAGTTCTTAGAGACCTGCAAAGAGAATTAGACTCCCACACAGTAACAGTGGGTGACTTTAATACCCTACTGTCAATATTAGACAGATCAATGAGACAGAAAATTAACAAGGATATTCAGGACTTGAACTCAGCTCTGGACCAAGCAGACCTAATAGACATCTACAGAACTCTTTACCCCAAATCAATAGAATATACATTCTTCTCAGCACCACATTGCACTTATTCTAAAATTGACCACATAATTGGAAGTAAAACACTCCTCAGCAAATGCAAAAGAATGGAAATCATAATAAACAGTCTCTCAGACCACAGTGCAATCAAATTAGAACTCAGGATTAAGAAACTCACTCAAAACCACACAACAACATGGAAACTGAACAATCTGCTCCTGAATGACTACTGGGTAAATAACAAAATTAAGGCAGAAATAACTAAGTTATTTGAAACCAATGAGAACAAAGACACAATGTACCAGAATCTCTGACAACAGCTAAAGCAGTGTTTAGAGGGAAATTCATAGCACTAAATGCCCACATCAGCAAGCAGGAAAGATCTAAAATCGACACCCTAACTTCACAATTAAAAAAACAACTAGAGAAGCAAGAGCAAACAAATTCAAAATCTAGCAGAAGACAAGAAATAACAAAGATCAAAGCAGACCTGAAGGAGATAGAGACATGAAAAGCCCTTCAAAAAAAATAAATGAATCCAGAAGCTGGTTTTCTGAAATGATTAACCAAATAGATAGACCACTAGCCACACTAATAAAGAAGAAAGGAGAGAAGAATCAAATAGACACAATAAAAAAAGATACAGGGGATATCACCACTGATCCCACAGAAATACAAACTACCATCAGAGAACACTATAAAAAACCTCTACACAAATAAACTACAAAATCTAGAAGAAACAGATAAATTCTTGGGTACATACACCCTCCCAAGACTAACCCAAGAAGAAGTCAAATCCCTGTACAGACCAATAACAAGTTCTGAAATTGAGGCAGTAATTAATAGCCTACCAATCAAAAAAAGTCCAGGACCAGATGAATTCACAGCAGAATTCTACCAGAAGTACAAAGAGGATCTGGTACCATTCCTTCTGAAACTATTCCAAGAAATAGAAAAAGAGGAACTCCCCCCTAACTCATTTTATGAGGCTAGCATCATCCTGATTCCAAAACCTGGCAGAGATACAACAAAAAAAGAAAATTTCAATATCCCTAATGAACCTTGATGTGAAAATCCTCAATAAAATATTGGCAAACTAAATCCAGCAGCACATCAAAAAGCTTATCTACCATGATCAAGGTGGCTGCATCCCTGGGATGCAAGGCTGGTTCAACATACACAAATTGAACAATGTAATCCATCACATAAACAGAACCAACGACAAAAACCACATGGTTATCTCAATAGATGCAGGAAAGGCCTTCAATAGAATTCAATACCCCTTCACGCTAAAAACTCTCAATGAACTACATATTCATGGAACGTATCTCAAAACAGTAAGAGCTATTTATGACAAACCCATAGCCAATATCATATTGAATGGGCAAAAGCTACAAGTATTCCCTTTGAAAACCAGCACAAGACAAGGATGCTCTCTCTCACCACTCCTATTCAACATAGTATTGGAAGTTCTGGCCAGGGAAATCAGGCAAGAGAAAGAAATAAAGGGTATACAAATAGGAAGAGAGGAAGTCAAATTGTCTCTGTTTTCAGATGACATTATTCTATATTTAGAAAACCCCATCGTCTCAGCCCAAAATCTCCTTAAGCTGATAAGCAACTTCAGCAAAGTCTCAGGATACAAAATCAATATGCAAAAATTACAAGCACTCCTATACACCAATAATAGACAAACAGAGAGCCAAATCATGAGTGAACTCCCATTCATAATTGCTACAAAGAGTAAAATATCTAGGAATCCAACTTACAAGGGATGTGAAGGACCTCTTCAAGGAGAGCTACAAACCACTGCTCAAGGAAATGAGAGAGGACACAAACAAATGGAAAAACATTCCATGCTCATGGATAGGAAGAATCAATATCATGAAAATGGCCATACTGCTTAAAGTATATTTATAAATTTAATGCTTTTCCCATCAAGCTATCATTGACTTTCTTCAAAGAACTACAAAAAACTACTTTAAATGTCATACGGAACCAAAAAAAAGACCCTGTATAGCCAAGACAATCCTAAGCCAAAAGAACAAAGCTGGAGGTATAACACTACCTGACTTCAAACTATACTATGAGGCTACAGTAACCAAAACAGCATGGTGCTGGTACCAAAATACAGATATAGACCAATGGAACAGAACAGAGGCCTCAGAAATAACACCACACATCTACAACCATCTGATCTTTGACAAACTGACAAAAACAAGCAATGGGGAAACATTCCCTATTTAATAAATGGTGCTAGGAAAAATGGTGAGCCTTATGCAGAAAACAGAAACTGTACCCCTTTCTTCACCTTATACAAAAATTAACTCCAGATGGATTAAAGACTTAAACATAAAATCTAAAGCCATAAAAACCCTAGAAAAAAAACCTAGGCAATACCATTCCGGACATAGGCATGGGCAAAGATTTCATATCTAAAACACTGAAAGCAATGGCAACAAAAGCCAAAATTGACAAACAGGATCTAATTAAACTAAAGAGCTTCTGCACAGCAAAAGAAACTATCACCAGAGTGAACAGGCAACCTACAGAATGGGAGAAAATTTTTCCAGTCTACCCATCTGACAAAGGGCTAATATCCAGAATCTACAAAGAACTTAAACAAATTTACAAGAAAAAAACAACCCCGTCAAAAAGTGGGCAAAGGATATGAACAGACACTTCTCAAAGGAAGACATTTATGCAGCCAACAAACATATGAAAAAAAGCCCATCATCACTGGTCATTAGAGAAATGCAAATCAAAACCACAATGAGATACCATTTCATGCCAGTTAGAATGGTGGTCATTAAAAAGTCTAGAAACAACAGATGCTGGTGAGGATGTGGAGAAATAGGAATGCTTTTACACTGTATGTGGGGGTATCGGGGAACCTGCCCCGATATTCACGTAGGTTCTTTTCTATTTTCCCTAAGCATTGGCCGGCTTGAGAAATAAAGGGACAGAGTACAAAAGAGAGAAATTTTAAAGCTGGGCATCTGGGGGAGACATCACATGTCAGTAGGTTCCATGATGCCCCACAAGCCACAAAAACCAGCAAGTTTTTATTAGGGATTTTCAAAAGGGTAGGGAGTGTGCGAATAGGTGTGGGTCACAGACATCAAGTACTTTACAAGGTAATAGAGTATCACAAGGCAAGTGGAGGCAGGGTGAGATCACAGGACCACAGGACCACAGGACCAGAGGTCCAGGGCGAAATTAAAATTGCTAATGAAGTTTCAGGCACCATTGTCATTGATAACATCTTAGCAGGAGACAGGGTTTTGAGAGAAACCAGTCTGACCAAAAATTTATTACGCAGGAATTTTCTCTTCCTAATAAGGCTGGGAGTGCTATGAGAGACTGGGGTCTATTTCACCCCTACAGTCTACAGACCATAGGAGACGGCCACACCTAGGGGGGCCGTTTATAGGCCTATACCCCCAGGCGTGTATTCTCTTTCCCAGGGATTTTCCTTGCTGAGAAAAAGAATTCAGCAATATTTCTCCCATTTGCTTTTGAAAGAAGAGAAATATGGCTCTGTTCCACCCTGCTCACCAGCAGTCAGAGTTTAAGGTTATCTCTCTTATTCCCTGAACAATCGCTGTTATCCTGTTCTTTTTTCAAGGTGCTCAGATTTCATATATGTTCAAACACACATGCTCTACAATTTGTGCAGTTAATGCAATTATCACATGGTCCTGAGGTGACATACATCTTCCTCAGCTGACAGGATTAAGAGATTAAAGTAAAGACAGGCATAGGAAATCACAAGGGTATTGATTGGGGAACTGATAAGTGTCCATGAAATCTTCACAATTTATGTTTAGAGATTGCAGTAAAGACAGGCATAAGAAATTATAAAAGTATTAATCTGGGGAACTAATAAATGTCCATGAAATCTTCACAATCCATGTTCTTCTGCCATGGCTTCAGTTGCTCCCTCCGTTTCGGGGGTCCTTGACTTCCCGCAACAGGGGGGTGTAAATTAGTTCAACCATTGTGGAAGACAGTGTGGTGATTCCTCAAGGATCTAGAACCAGAAATACCATTTCACCCAGCTATCCCTTTACTGAGTATATACCCAAAGGATTATACATCATTCTACTATAAAGACACATGCACATGTATGTTTATTGCAGCACTATTTACAATAGCAAAGACTTGGAACCAACCCAAATGTCCATCAATGATAGACTGGATAAAGAAAATGTGGCACATATACAGCATGGAATACTATGGAGCCATAAAAAAGAATGAGTTCATGTCCTTTGCAGAGATGTGGAAGAAGCTGGAAACCATCATCCTCAGCAAACTAACACAGGAACAGAAAACCAAACACCACATGTTCTCACTCATAAGTGGGAACTGAATAATGAGAACACATGGACACAGGGAGGGGAATATCACACACCAGGGCCTGTTGGGGGTTGGGGGAAAAGGGGAGGGAGAGCATTAGGACAAATACCTAATGCATGCAAGGCTTAAAACCTAGATGATGGGTTGATAGGTGCAGCAAACCACCATGGCACATGTACACCTATGTAACAAATCTTCACATTCAGCACATGTATTCCAGAACTTAAGGTACAATAAAATCAATAAATAAAAAATAATATGATACAGGATATCAAAGATGAAATGGTCAATTTAACAAAGAACCAAATTGACCTGACAGAGCTGAAAAAATACTATAAAAGTTCCATACTATAATTGCAAGATTAAGAGCAGAATAGACCAAGCTGAAAACAGAATCTCCTCAGAGCTCAAAAACTTTTCTCCAAAATAACTCAGTCAATCAAAAATAAGGAAAAAAAAATTTAAAAAGAATGACTGAAATCTCTGTGAAATATGGGATTATGTAAAGAGACCAAATCTATGACTCATTGTGTCCCCTAAAAAGAGAGAAAATAAATAAATTGGAAAACACATTTGAGGATATCATCCATAAAAATGTCCTCAGCCTCACTAGAGAGGCCAAAATTCAAATCCAGAAAATGCAGAGAATGCCTGAGAGAAACTATACCAGACAACCATCACTAAAAAACTAGTCACAAGATCCTCCAAAGTCAAAATGAAAGAAAAATGTTAAAGGCAGCTAGAGAGAAAGGGCAGGTTAAATAGAAAAGAAACCCCATGAGCCTCCCTTTGGTCACCTACAAAGGGAACAGTGGACTTTTCAGCAGAAACCTTACAAGCCAGAAGAGATTGGAAGCCTATACTCAACATTCTTAAAGAAAAAAACCCCAATCAAGAATTTCATATCAAGCCAAACTAAGCCTCATAAGCAAAGGAGAAATAAGATCCTTTTCAGACAAGCAAATGCTAAGGGAATTTGTTACCAGCAGACCTGCTTTACAACAGGCCCTTAAGGGAGTGCTAAACATGGAAACGAAAGACCATTATTGACCACCACAAAAACACACTTAAGTACAATAGACCATTGACACTACAAAGCAACCACACAATCAAGACTGCATTATAGCCAGCCAACAACACATGTAACACAACAAGATCAAATCAAGTCCACACATATCAATGTTAACCTCAAATGTAAATGGGCTAAATGCCCAAATTAAAAAGCACAGAGTGGCAAGTTGGACAAAGAAGCAAGACCCAACTGCATGCTGTCCTCAAGATACCCATTTCACATGCAGTGACACCTATGAGCTCAAAGTAAAGGGATGGAGAAAAATCTATCAAACATATGGAAAACAACAAAAAAGCAGAGCTTGCTATTCTTTTTTGTTGTTGTTGTTGTTTTGAGACAGAGTCTCAGTCTCTCACCAAGGCTGGAGTTCAGTGGCGCAAACACAACTTACTGCAACCTCAATCTCCAGGGCTCATGTGATCCTCCCACCTCAGCCCCATGAGCAGCTGGGACCAGATGTGCATACCACCAGGGCTCAGCTAATTTTTTTTATTTTTTGTAGAGATGAGGTCTCCCTATGCTGCCGAGGCTGGTATCAAAATCCTGGGCTCAAGCAATCCTCCCACCTCAGCCTCTCAAAATGCTGGCTTTACAGGCATGAATCACCATGCCCAGCCTAGGGATTGATAATCTAATTTCATACAAAACAGACTTTAAACCAACAACAATGAAAAAACACAAAGAAAAGCATTAAATAATGGTAAAATGTTCAATCAAACAAGAAGACTTAACTATCTTAAATATGTATGCACCCAAAACAAGACCACCCAGATTCATAAAATAAGTTCTTAGGGACCTATGAAGAGACTTAGATGACCACACAATAATAGCAGGAGAATGCAACACACCACTGACAGTATTAGACAGATCTTCAAGGTGGAGAACTAAAAAGATATGCAGGATCTGAATATCAACACTTGACCAAATGGGCCTAAGAGACATCTACAGAACCCTCTACACAAAAAACAACAGAAGATACATTCTTCTCATCTTCCTATAGCACATACTCTAAACCATACAATCAGCCATGAAAGAATCTTAAGCAATTTCAAAACAACTCAAAATCATGCAAACCACACTCTAAGACCACAGCACAATGAAAACAGAAGTCAGTAATAAGAAGATATCACTCAAGACCATATAATTACCTGAAAATTAAACAACCTACACCTGAATGACTTCTGGGTAAACAATGAAATTAAGGCAGAAATCAAGAAATTCATTGAAACTAATTAGAACAAAGATAAAACATACCAGAATCTCTGAGACAGAGCTAAAGTAATGTTAAGAGAGAAATGTATAGTGCTAAATGTCCACATCACAAAATTAAAAAGATCTCAAGTAGGGGTGGTTGGCAAGATGGCCGAATAGGAACAGCTCTGGTCTGCAGCTCCTAGCAAAATTAACGCAGAAGGCGGGTGATTTCTGCATTTCCAACTGAGGTACCTGGCTCATCTCACAGGGACTGGTTAATATTAACCTTAAATGTAGATGGGCTACATGCTCCAATTAAAAGACACAGACTGGCAAATTGGATAAAGAATCAAGACCCATCACTGTACTGTATTCAGGAGACCCATCTCACATGCAGAGACACATATAGGCTCAAAATAAAGAGATGGAGGAAGATCTACCGAGCAAATGGAAAACAAAAAAAAAGGAGGGGTTGCAATCCTAGTCTCTGATAAAACAGACTTTAAACCAACAAAGATCAAAAGAGACAAAGAAGGTCATTACATAAAGGTAAAGGGATCAATTCAACAAGAAGAGCTAACTATCCTAAATATATACACACCAAATACAGGAGCACCCAGATTCATAGAGCAAGTCCCAAGTGACCTACAAAGAGACTTAGACTCCCACACAATAATAGTGGGAGACTTTAACACCGCACTGTCAACATTAGACAGATCAACGAGATAGAAGGTTAACAAGAATATCCAGGAATTGAACTCAGCTCTGCACCAAGCAGACCTAATAGACATCTACAGAACTCTCCACCCCAAATAAAGAGACTATACCTTCTCCTCAGCACCACATCGCACTTATTCCAAAATTGACCATATGGTTGGAAGTAAAGCACTCCTCAGCAAATGTAAAACAATAGAAATTATAACAAACTGTCTCTCAGACCACTGTGCAATCAAACTAGAACTCAGGATTAAGAAACTCATTCGAAACCGCTCAACTACATGGAAACTGAACAACCTACTCCTGAATGACTACAGGGTACGTAACGAAATGAAGGCAGAAATAAAGACGTTCTTTGAAACCAGTAAGAACAAAGACACAACATACCAGAATCTCTGGGACACATTTAAAGCAGTGTGTAGAGGGAAATTTATAGCACTAAATGCCCACAAGAGAAAGCAGGAAAGATCTAAAATTGATATCCTAACATCACAATTAAAAGAACTAGAGAAGCAAGAGCAAATTCATTCAAAAGCTAGCAGAAGGCAAGAAATAACTAAGATCAGAGCAGAACTGAAGGAGATAGAGACACAAAAAAACCCTTCAAAAAAATCAATGAATCCAGGAGCTGCTTTTTGAAAAGATCAACAAAACTGATAGACCGCTAGCAAGACTAATAAAGAAGAAAAGAGAGAAGAGCCAAATAGACACAATAAAAAATGATAAAGGGGATATCACCACCAATCCCACAGAAATACAAACTACCATCAGAGAATACTATAAACTCCTCTACACAAATAAACTAGAAAATCTAGAAGAAATGGATACATTCCTCGACACATACACCCTCCCAAGACTAAACCAGGAAGAAGATGAATCCCTGAATAGACCAATAACAGGTTCTGAAATTGAAGCAATAATTAATAGCCTACCAACCAAAAAAAGTCCAGGACCAGATGGATTCACAGCCAAATTCTACCAGAGGTACAAGGAGGAGATGATACCATTCCTTCTGAAACTATTCCAATGAATAGAAAAAGAGGGAATCCTCCCTAACTTATTTTATGAGGCCAGCATCATCCTGATACCAAAGCCTGGCAGAGACACAACAAAAAAAGAGAATTTTAGACCAATATCCTTGATGAACATCGATGCAAAAATCCTCAGTAAAATACTGGCAAACCAAATCCAGCAGCACATCAAAAAGCTTGTCCACCACGATCAAGTGGGCTTCATCCCTGGGATGCAAGGCTAGTTCAACATATACGAATCAATAAATGTAATCCAGCATATAAACAGAACCAAAAACAAAAACCACATGATTATCCCAACAGATGGAGAAAGGGCCTTTGACAAAATTCAACAGCGCTTCATGCTAAAATCTCTCAATAAATTAGGTATTGATAGGACGTATCTCAAAATAATAAGAGCTATTTATGAAAAACCCACAGCCAATATCATATTGAATGGGCAAAAACCGGAAGCATTCCCTTTGAAAACAGGCACAAGACAGGGATGCCCTCTCTCACCACTCCTATTCAACATAGTGTTGGAAGTTCTGGCCAGGGCAATCAGGCAGGAGAAAGAAATAAAGGGTATTCAATTAGGAAAGGAGGAAGTCAAATTGTCCCTGTTTGCAGATGACATGATTGTATATTTAGAAAACCCATCATCTCAGCCCAAAATCTCCTTAAGCTGATAAGCAACTTCAGCAAAGTCTCAGGATACAAAATCAATGTGCAAAAATCACAAGCATTCTTATACACCAATAACAGACAAACAGAGAGCCAAATCATGAGTGAACTCCCATTCACCATTTCTTCAAAGAGAATAAAATACGTAGGAATCCAACTTAAAGGGATGTGAAGGACCTCTTCAAGGAGAACTACAAACCACTGCTCAATGAAATAAATGAGGACACAAACAAATGGAAGAACATTCCATGCTCATGGATAGGAAGAATCGATATCGTGAAAATGGCCATATGGCCCAAGGTAATTTATAGATTCAATGCCTTCCCCATCAAGCTACCAATGAATTTCTTCACAGAATTGGAAAAAAATACTTTAAAGTTCATATGGAACCAAAAAAGAACCCGCATTGCCAAGTCAATCCTAAGCCAAAAGAACAAAGCTGGAGGCATCACGCTACCTGATTTCAAACTATACTACGAGGCTACGGTAACCAAAACAGCATGGTACTGCTACCAAAACAGAGATATAGACCAATGGAACAGAACAGAGAAATGCACATCAAAACCACAATGAGATACCATCTCATGCCAGTTAGAATGGCGATCATTAAAAAGTCAGGAAACGACAGATGCTGGAGAGGATGTGGAGGCTTTTACACTGTTGCTGGGAGTGTAAATTAGTTCAACCATTGTGGAAGATAGTGTGGTGATTCTTCAAGGATCTAGAACCAGAAATACCATTTGACCCAGCAATCCCATTACTGGGTATATACCCAAAGAATTATAAATCATTCTACTCTAAAGACACATGGACTTGTATGTTTATTGTGGCACTGTTCACTATAGCAAAACTTGGAACCAACTCAAATGCCCATCAGTGATAGACTGGATAAAGAAAATGTGGCACATATACACTATGGAATACCATTCAGCCATAAAAAGGATGAGTTCATGTCCTCTTCAGGGACATGGATAAGCTAGAAACCAACATTCTTGATAAACTAACACAAGAACAGAAAACCAAACACATGTTCTCACTCATAAGTGGGAGTTGAACAATGAGAACACATGGACACAGGAAGGGGAACATCACACACCAGGGCCTGTCAGGGGATGAGGGGCTAGGGGAGGGATAGCATTAGGAGAAATACCTAATGTAGATGATGGGTTGATGGATGCGGCAAACCACTATGGCACGTGTATACCTATGTAACAAACCTGCATGTTCTGCACATGTACCCCAGAACTTAAAGTATAATTAAAAATAAAATAAATAAAAATTAAAAAAATAAAAAGATCTCAAGCAAACAACTTAACACCAAACCTTGAGGAACTAGAAAAACAAGAGAAAACCAACCCCAAAGGTAGCAGAAGACAAGTAACAACCAATATCAGAGCTGAACTTAAGGAAATAAGGAAATTGAAACAGACACACACACACACACACACACACACACACACACACACACACACACACAAAACCACAAAAAAATCAACAAACCAGACATCAGATCTTTAAAAGAATAAATAAGATAGACAGCTAGCTAGATTAATAAAAAATGAATACCCAAATAAACACAATTAGAAATGACAAAGGAGACATTACCACCAACCACATGGAAATACAAAAAACCATCAGAAACTATTATGAATACCTCTATACATCTACAAGAAATGGGTAGTTCCTGGAAATATACAACCTTCCAAGACTGAAGCAGGAGGAAATTTAAACCTTGAACAGACCAATAACAAGTTCCCAAATCAAATCAGTAATAAAAAGCCTACCAACTGGAAAAAGCCCAGGACCAGACAAACTCACAGCTGGATTCTACCAGACATACAAAGAAGATCTGGTACCATTCCACCTGAAACTGTTCCAAAAAATTGAGGAGGAGGGACTCCTGCCTAACTCATTCTATGAGGCCAGTATCATCCTGATACCAAAACCTGGCAAAGACACAACAAAAAAAGAAAATTTCAGGCCAATATCTCAGTCTCTCACCGAGGTGAGATGAACAAAGATGCAAAAATCCTCCACAAAATACTGGGTAATTAATACAGCAACACATCAAAAACCTAATTCACCATGATCAAGTAGGCTTTATCTCTGGGATGCAAGGTTGGCTTAACATATGTAAATCAATAAATGTGATTCATCACATAAACAGAACTAAAAACAAAAAACACATAATCATCTCAATAGATGCAGAAAAGGCTTTCAATAAAATTCAACATCCCTTCATGCTGAAAACCCTCAACAAACTAGGCATTGAAGGAATATGCTTCAAAATAATAAGGGCCATCTATCACAAACCACAGCCAACATCATATTGAACAGGCAAAAGATAGAAGGTTTCCCCATAAGAACTGGAACAAGACAAGGATGTTCATTCTCACCACTCCTATTCAACATAGTACTGGAAGTCCTAGCAGAGAAATCAGGCAAGAGAAAGTAATAAAGGGCATCCAAACAGGAAGAGAGGAAGTCAAACTATCTCTGCAGACATATGATTTTGTACCTAGAAAACCCTACAGTCTCTGCCCAAAAGTTCTTAGATCTGATAAATAACTATAGCAAACTTTCAGGATATAAAATCAATGTACTAAAATCAGTGGCATTTCTATACACCAATAACATCTAAGCTGCATGTCAAATCAAGAACACAATCCCATTCACAATAACCACAAAAAAATTAAATACATAGTAATACCGCTAACCAGAGAGGTGAACAATATCTACAATGAGATTTGCAAAACACTGCAGAAAGAAATCAGAGATGACACAAAAGGAAAAACATTACATGCTCATAGATAGGAAGAATCAATATTATTAAAATGACCATACCGTCCAAAGCAATTTACAAATTCGATGCTATTCCTATCAAACTACCAATGACATTCTTCACAGAGTTAGAAAAAAACTATTTTAAAATTCGTATGTAACCAAAAAGAGCCTAAATAGCCAAGGCAATCCTAAGCAAAAAGAGTAAAGCTGAAAGCATCACATTACCTGACTTTAAACTATGCTTCAAGGCTACAATTACCAAAACAGCATAGTACTGGTACAAAAACAGACACACAGATCAATGGAACAGAATAGAGAGCCCAGAAATTAAGCCGCACACTTACAACCAACTGATCTTCAACAAAGTTGGAAAAAAAACAAGCAATGGAGAAAGGACTACCTACTCAATAAACGGTGCTGGGAAAACTGGCTAGCCATATGCAGAAGATTGAAACTAGACCCCTTCCTTACACCATATACAAAAATCAACTCAAAATGGATTAAAGACTTGAATGTAAAAAGCTAAAACTATAAAACTCTGGAAAATAACCTAGGAAATGTCATCCTGAATATAGGCCCTGCCGAAGATTTCATGACAAAGATGCCAAAAGCAATCTCGACAAAAACAAAAATTGACAAATGGGACCTAATTAAACTAAAGAGCTTCTGCACAGCAAAAGAGACTATCAACAAAGTAAATAGACAACCCACAGAATGGGAGAAAATATTTGCAAACTATGCATCCAACAAAGGTCTAATATCCCAAACCCATAAGGAGCTTAAACAAATTAACAAGCAAAAAAGAAACGACCCCATTAAAAAGTGGGCAAAGGATATGAACAGACTCTCTTCAAAAGTAGACACATAGA
Organism: Gorilla gorilla gorilla; assembly: GCF_029281585.2. NCBI lineage: Eukaryota > Metazoa > Chordata > Mammalia > Primates > Hominidae > Gorilla > Gorilla gorilla. The sequence continues at coordinate 66,346,759 of NC_073239.2, forward strand.
CAGCTAATAAGCATATAAAAAATGTTCAACATCACTAATTATAGCAATACAATCAAAACCACAATTAGATAGCATCTCGCACCAGTCAGAATGGCTATTATTAAAAAGCCAAAAAAGTGGCAATTTCTCAAAGAACTTAAAACAGAACTACCATTTCACCCAGCAATTCCATTATTGAGTATACACCCAAAGGAATATAAATTACTCTGCCATAAAGACACATGCACGTGTATATTCATTGCAGCACTATTCACAGTAGCAAAGACATAGAAGCAACCTAAATGCCCATCCACAGAAGATTGGATAAAGAAAATGTGGCACATATATACCATGAAATACTATGCAGCCATAAAATAAAAATGAGATTGGCCAGGTGCAGTGATTCATGCGTGTAATCCCAGCACTTTGGGAGGCCGAGGCAGGTGGATCACTGGAGGTCAAGAGTTTGAGACCAGCCTGACCAACATGGTGAAACCCTATCTCTACCAAAAGATACAAAAATTAGCCGGGCGTTGTGGCACGTGCCTGTAGTCCCAGCTACTCAGAAGGCTGAGGTGAGAGAATCATTTGAACTCAGAAGGCAGAGGTTGCAGTGAGCCAAGATTGTGCCACTGCATTCCAGCCTGGGTGACAGAGTGAGACCCTGTCTCAAAAAAAAAAAATTTTAATGAGATCATGTTTTTTGCAGTAGCATGGATGGAACCAGAGGCCATTATCCTAAGTGAACTAACACAGGAACAGAAAACTAAACACCACATGTTCTCACAAGTGGGAGCTAAACATTGTGTACATATGGACAGAAAGAAGGAAACATTAGACACTAGGGCCTACTTAACGGCGGAGGGTGGAGGGAGGGTAAGGACCCAAAAACTATCTGTCTGGTACTATGCTTATTACCTGGGTGATGAAATAATCTGTACACCAAACTCCCAAAACAAGCAATTTATCTAGCTAACAAACCTGCACATGTAACGTGAAACTAAAAGTTTAAAAATAAATATAAATTAAAAATAAAATAAAATAATCAGGGAAAAAAAGAGTGAGGTTATTCTGGTTTATCTGGGTAGGCCCAATATAACCACAATAGTACTTAAATTCAGAAGAAGGAGGTAGGAGAGTCCATGTCAGGGTGATAGAGTGAAAGAAAGACTCCATCAGCTACTGGTTTGGAAGATGGAAGTGGGACATGAGCCATGGAATGCTGGCAGGCTCTAGAAGCTGGAAAAGGGAAGAAATAGATTCTCCCCTAAAGCCTCCAGAGATCACAGCTCCGTTGACACCCTGATTTTTAGCAAGGCCCATTTTGGACTTCTAACCTCCAGAACTGTAAGATTAATAAATGTGTATTGTTTTAAGCTACAAAATACGTGGTTATCTGTTGTAGCAGTGATAGGAAGCAATTGCACTATTATTTTAGGGGTACTATAAGGATTAAATGAGTTAGTATCTGTAAGAGTGTTCTTGGCATATGCCAGCCTCGTCTGAGCATCATCTATCTCCCTATATGGGGAGAATATCCGAGGGTTGAATGTCCTTGGCTGCCCAGCGCACTTCAGATAGCACTACTTCAATATATAATTTCATAAATTATGATAAATATACTCAAATGTAATTATGTAAATACAAGACTTCAAGACACAATTTTAGACCACGTAGTTTAAGATATAGACAATATTATAAGGCATTTTCTTCTAAGTCCCAATGTCATTTCTCTCTCGCCAAAATGCTGTGTCTGAATAGAAGACAATTGAATTGACTCTGAAGATCGGAGTCTTATAATTGTAGATGCCAGTTCTGAAACTATGAATTGCTACACAATTTCTTACCTCCTCCTTTCCATCACCTAAAAAGGACAGATTTTTATATTCACTATTGAGCATTTCTGTCCTTAATAAATAGCCTGAGCCAATGCAAAGGCAATGATTAATATTTTCACTAATTAGGGAAAAGCACATTCATTATCAACTGTAATCATTTGTTGGCTTAAACTGGAGCTCCTTTGTTTAATAAACTCATCACTGCCATTTATTAAAATACAATACATAGCCAGGAACACCCTTCTGCCATGCATCACCTGGCTATGTCCCACTGGAGATTTAAACTCTGTGAGGCACCCCCTGAATGGCAAAGTTCTCCCACACATGGGAGAGTGCTCTTCCTTTTTATTTCTGTTGTTACCTGTACTGATCTCTCTCATAGACTTACCCAGGAATGCTGATGTGATTACTGGCTTTCTCTATAGCCTCTCCCACCAGGCTCTGAGCCCCCTTGAGTACAGGCATTATGTTTATACCTAACTGGAAGAGAGTATGTTGAACTTATCAAATCCAAATTTGATTAGTTCCTGAATTTTCCTAATGTCACTTTAAAAAATAACTGTTTCCAAAAGGGAGAAAATTCTGGTCCTAAAGGAGGCATCAGAAATTGGGGGTATGCCCTCTGAATGTCTGCTTTACACTCATGGCTTTGAGTCTGAGATCAGGGTGGTAGCCTGAGCTCATAGTACCTTGTAAGAAGCCCAAGGCCAAATCCACAAAGAGAACCAACTGCAGGTCTCAAAGAATTACAAAATTCAAAAACTGAATTAATTTCCTTTAGCAAGTTTTCTATAAGGGGCTGAAATCTTTGCTGAAAATTTGAGAGAGTTTCTAAAAAACCTTCAATCCTCTCATCTGGCAAGAGAGTCTTGGGTTTTTGCCTAACCTCAGGAAACACAACTTCAGTGCATGCTGCAAACAAATCGCACCCTCAGACAGGTGACCTTGGCAACCTGGAGTGAAGAGTTATGCTGTTCAGGACAGCAGTCACCAGCCACCCTAGAAGTACTCTAAGTGAAAAATATACACCCAATTTTGAAGGCAATACAAAGAATGTAGAATATTTCATTAATAATTTTTATATTGATTGGATGTTGAAATAACATTTTTATGTGTTGGATTAAACAAAATATGTTATTAAAATTAAATTAACCTGTTTCTTTTACTTCTTTTTTACATGTGGCTATATGAACCTGACATGTGTAAAATTACACCTGTGATTTATGCTATGTTTCTGTAAAACAACTTCTAACTATGAGGTAGGCACAGAGAGGTTACATAACTGGACAAAGCCTCACAGTAAGTTTTGAACCCAGGTAGTGAGACCCCAAGGGCCACACCCTTAGCCACTGGCCTATATGATTAAAAAGCACTTAGCACAGTGGCTGGCACATGGTAAATATTTATGTTAGCAATTTGTAATACAACTTAATTTTGTCTCTCACTGTTTTATTACAATATATTCAGTGGGTTGGGTTCTTCCCATGCTCTTGGTCAAAACCTCAGACATCCTTATAACTTTTCTCATTACCTTTGGGTAATGTAAAGTCCTATAGCCATGTTAAGTGGCAAAAAAAGTCTTGATTCAGAAATTATCAGAAAATCAGACCACATTCTATTAGTCAATACTTCTAGTCCTACCATCTCCTACCAATACCCACCTTCCTGTCCCCAACCCGTCTGCCTCCCACTCCATCCTAACTGTAGCCATAAAGAAATCTTTTGAAGTGAAGTGGATTGTCCACTGTGACAATGTATGGTCTGGGAATGTTGCTCAGAATTTCAACCCTTATCACCAAACTGCTATTTCTCATTGCTTTTCCATTAGAATATCAGAAGAAAAAATCAAGTGAGCAGTTTTTCATTTGTCCCACAGGTCATAAACCATTAGCTTTTATTATATGAGGTAAAACCCTAAAGAAATATTTTTGTTGCAGTAACATTGGTTAAGAGTTTACTTTCTTTACTGCTGTAAATTAAGTGAGAATTTTATGCCCTTCTCCACCCCATTCGTGATTAAACCAATCTTATAAAAACTGGATTGTTCCTGGAATGTTCATGACTTGGCTAAAGGTGTCACTGTCTTCATGAGGTCCATTTCACCAGCAATTTATCCAAAGGAAGGCTATGTTGATTCCAGTCAGGTTTCAACAATCCACTTAAAACTTTCTAATTTCCCTTCTTGGTAATTATTCCCCCAGCATTTCCTATAACTGTGCCTTATCTGATTCTTTCACCCCAGAATGTTATTTTTATTGCAGTGTAAAACAGAAAACATTTTGAATTATAATTGGAAGTCCTGACTGGTTTTCCATTTGATGCTGAATAATTCAATCCTGGCTAATTAGGCATGTGGAACCCTCAATTCACCCTGCAGAAAGGCTCACCCTGACTTCTGATGATGTTTCTGGAATACAGTTAATTGTCAGAAGCCATGTGTAGTGATAATGAGCACATCTTTGCCTCTTTTGCCCTCATGAGGGAAACTGGAGATTTCTAAAGTGGTATTTAGATGAGCTGTGGAGCTTTTTCAATGTTCTAAATTATGAAATGGAACATCCTGGAAGCAACTGGACCATCCATTTTACCCAGCTCTCAGTTCAAAGGGAATGTGCCTGCCTCGAGACTCTTACTCTGGGATTTCCCCGGAAACAGAACGTTAGCCTCAAGTCACTTTTCACTTTTTTTTATTTAAGAAAAACGGGCAACTGCCTTTGTTCTGCAGCCTTCCAAAACTCGAGTTTATTCTTCTGAAGATTTAAGCAGAGTTACAAGGTGAAGATTTGTGCCTGTGCTAGTTAGCAGCTCCTACTTCAGTTGGAGGGCTTAAGCTATAAAAAGACAAAGGAGACCGATAGGACCAGAGTACTTCTGGAATCCTTATAGAAGTGCTTCTCTGACAAATGTAAATTTTTGGACTGAAAAATCACATCTATTCTTAAACATATTTTCATCAGAATCTGACAGCCGTGCAAGTGCCTTCTGCCTATATTCGTTTATTAAATGTTGACTTCATATAACCAACCATTTTCATCTTTTAGAAAAGTTTCATCTGTTCTAAAAGAAGAAAGCTGTCAACATAATTTTAACTTTTTCTGACACATCTTTTTATGTTTTTATATTTGCATTTTTTTCTTTTTCACATTATTTGGTCTATTATATGAAAGAATCTCCTTTCAAGTACTGATAAGAGAAAATTCAAGAGGACATCAAATTCAATTGATTTTATTTTATTGTGTTCTTAAGGATGAAACGTATCCAAGGAATCAGATTTATAGAGCTGAAAGGGAGCTTTAAGATCCTTCCACATCTGAGAGCACAAACTGAAAGTCCTGCTCAGAATGCATCCCCCAGAGGGATGTTTGACTGCTCTGCAAAGGCAGCTCAAGCTTTTTAAAAGATGATACCCGTCACAGGACAGGCATCATCCTGTACCACAATTGAGGCAATTTTGTATCTACCATATTACATCCCTGCAACCTCACCCATTTACCCTAATCACATGCTTCTTGCACACAGGTGGGTTTGACAAATAGCTTCAGTTCTTAGCAAATGGCACCGAAGTCCAAAGAGACTAATAATCTGACCATGATCTATTTCTGGTGGGTGGCAATACCAAAGGCTAGAACCAGAGACTCTCAACCACCAAGCCATTCTTCTCTCCATTGTGCTATATTCTTCAGCACATTTAGGGATAAAAGAGTCACTGCATCATCACTGTGCATTTCAGCACTGCTTCTCATATTGGGGACCCTGACATCCACTCCTATACACAAAGAAGTTGCCAGATAGTTGACAGTTGAACAAAAACTGCAAAATGTAGAGGCTATCAAAGGCCAAAGACTTCCTCATACAAGCTCTAGAGATTGAGGCTCTTTTTCTAAAGCTCTCTCTGGTCTTCAGCTAATAGTTATTATTTACTGAGCCACTAGTACGTGCCAGCAGCATGCAAAGCACTGGCACTTAATCATTTCATATTATCTCATTTAATCTTCACTAAGCTATGAAGTAGGTCTTGTTTTACACATAAGGAAACTGAGGCATGGACACCAATAAATCTCCCAGGGTCACACAGCCAGTAAGTGACCGCAGCAGAACTTTATTTGAAAACAAGCCCACTGTACTACTACTACCAGCAAGTAACTTCTTCTCCATATAGTCAAATCAAGCAAAATGTTATTGAAAATAGCTTTTACCCTATCTTTGCCTTTTATCCTGGCCTATCCTTGATCAAAAAGAGAAAATATGTTACTAGCCTTCTCCCCAACCTCGAAAATTTTATCATCAAATCAATTTATGACTTCCCTAAAAACCCTCAGCAAAGGACTGATGGTACATCCCAGTGCTTGAACTTGTTAGGATTATAGCCTAAATTCATTACACTGATTCTTATTATGTTTTCAATAGAATAGAGTAACTTCACACACCCCCCAAACTATATTATATTCTATTCCATTCTCTTCTTTTACTTTTCTCACAAGTTAAATAACTCCAAATCCTTGCAGTATTATTCGAAGGGCCTATTTCCAACAGTATAAGCAAATCTACTCATCTTTCCTAAATGAGTGGTCTCCTAACTAGGGTGTGTGGATGCAAAAACTCTTCCTTAGGCTCTCTGAGAGTCCTGTGAGAGTCGATTTCCAGATTCTCAGACACCGTCTATCCTCTTTCCTAAAAATGACCTTCCTGAGAACAAATGTAATCAGAGCACCATGCTGGCTCTCTGTTCCCTCCTCCTCTTTCATAATAGCCCTTGTCCTGTTTTGTGAAAGAAAGGCAGACCTCACCCTTGCTGCATCTTACAGCTGTGCATTACTCTGCAATGAAGAAGCCTCAGGAGCAACAAACGGACAAATCACATTGCTGTTGACCTTGTTGTTGAGAAAGTGAGTGACTCTCTAACTGGGTTATGTATTCTTTCATGAGTCAGATGGTTTCTAATTTATTATTTTAATCTAGCTAAATAAAGACTGAGTCAAACAATCCACTGATTTAAAAAAACTTTCTTTTCTTGTTCTTATGAAAGATCACTGGATGATTTTTTGGCATCTAACTTGAAAGGAGTCCAAAGAATTGACTGGCACTGAAATAACAAAACTTTCCATTTATTCATTTATGAACAAGGTTTCTCATTGCTTACAAATATAAAAAATGAAAAATAGATGTAACATTGATGCTAACTCAGTTTCATTCTAGCATGATTAATCCACAGATACAAGAACTAACTTTGAAAACTTCCATCTCTTTAAGAGACTTATTTCCAATTAATTTTACTTTTTATATTTAATAAATACCCCAACCTGTAGTGATAATCTGTACAGAAAAAGTTAATACTTTGAAACTTATGGTGAGAGAAATATGCTAAGATAAATTCAACTTCAACATAAATAGCTGCAGTATTTAGACTCTTAAATGTATTTGATGCGTTTAATAGGAATGCAATAAAATAAAATTATTTTAAAAGAGGAATGCAATAGCTATATTTTGAAATGCTCATATTTACAATACATGGTAAGTTCCACTGCCAGGGACTGAATGCTTGTGTCACCCCAAAATTTATATGTTGTGCTCCTAATTCCCAATGTGATGGTATTTGGATGTGGGGCCTTTGGGAGGTAATTAGGCTTAGAAGAAGTTTTGAGGGTGGGACACTCATGATAGGATTAGTCTCCTTATAAGAAGAGGAGGACCAGAGCCCTTTCCTTCTACTGTGTGAGGATATGGCAAGTAAGTAGCCATCTGCAAACCAGGGAGAGAGCCCTGAGATACCGAATCTGCCAGCACCTCAATCTCGGGCTTCCCAGCCTCCAGAACTATGAGAAATAAATGTTTCTTGTTTAAGCCACCCAGTCTGTGGTATTTTGGTATAGAGGCCCAAACTGACTAAGACATACACATCTACTTAAGCTTACATTGAAAATTTCAGAAGTTAAAGATTTAAAAACTTAAAAATGTGGAAAGGGGCCGGGAGCAGTGGCTCACGCCTGTAATCCCAGCACTTTGGGAAGCAGACGGGGGTGGATCACTTGAGGTCAGGAGTTTGAGACCAGCCTGGCCAACATGGTGAAACCCCATCGCTACTAAAAATAAAAAAATTAGCCGGGTGTGGTGGCAGGCACCCATAGTCCCAGCTACTCAGGAGGCTGAGGCACGAAAATTGCTTGGACTCGGGAGGCAGAGGTAGCAGTGAGCCAAGATCCCACCATGGCACTCCAGCCTGGGTGACAGAGTGAGACTCTGTCTCAAAAATAATAATAATAATAATAATAATAATAATAATGTGGAAACAAATTCCTTAGAAGCACGCAAGGAAAAAAAATGAAGATAATATCTATGAAGAAACTCCAAAGCTCTTTTTATCCTTCTTCATGTTTATTCCTATAGCCTAGATTTAATGGTCTTTAGTAGAAATATCCCAAAAGTTCACAATGTCTTGGTTAAATCTTAGCCCAGTGCTGCCTCTAGGAGAATTACTTTTTGATTCCTACATCTTTTTTTTTATTTCTTATTTAAACATCTCAGACTTACCCTTTTAGGAGATAGTTCTATTTCCTCACTGTCCCACAAATCCTTTCCTATTATAAGTATGCTCAAACAGTGTGGAAATATGATGTATATGTCATATTACAATGAAACTAGCAGTGAGCTTAGAGGGAACAGAAAACTTTCACTTTTTGGTCCTCTCCCCATTCACTGCTAGTGAACATCTTAAGGCAGGATGGCTTGGAGTAGCCTGACATCCCTCAATAGTTTTCCTTCACTCCTGTTCTTCCTTGGGTCAAACAAAGATGTCTGCAAATCTTGAGCCCTGCTAAATCTCTGTAAACAGGAATAAAAGGGAAAGGGGGAAAATGCCAATTTCCCTCATATTCATCTGATATATAAAATTAATAATTTAATTTTATAATATTTGGCATGGGGAGCCAAGGAATCTGGTCATGGCTTTGGACTGTTTAAAATCAAGATTAGAACCAGGCACAGTGGCTCATACCTGTAATTCCAACAACTTGGGAGGCTAAGGCAGGAGGATTGCTTGAGCTCAGGAGTTTGAGCCTGCAATGACCTATCGTCATACCACTGCACTCCACGCCGGGCCACAGAGCAAGACCTCATCTCTATAAAAAACAAAAAACAAAAAAATTTAATTAAATTAAATTGAACCTCCAAAGACCAAGATTCAAGGTTGCCATCCATGTATCCTGTAACCACAGTAACTATATTCCAGCAATTTCACAAGAACGGACTTGCTGATTGCTGTAAGAGGACTTGGGGAAATATTGCAAGTCTGGAGTTCAGACCTTACTCAGAGATTCTGTCTCTCTGAACCACCTCCAGCTTCTGAGAGATGATTGACCTCATGTGGTCAACAAAAACCTCTTAAGATCCTTTCCGACAAATGGTGTTTCTCTTTTTTCACCCAGGACAATGTGGGCTACCATCTACAGAAAGGACGGGCCTTATTTTCCCCAACATCCAGTCCTTTGATTAGTGCTCCCACTCAGGTGATTATATATTTAATCCTAGAGCCATTGAAAGCAGTGTTCTTATAAATATATTGATGGGAGACACTCAATAAGCATTTTGGGGCATCTAGGTTCAAGAGCTGCAATGGAAAACATGAAAGGAAGAAGAAAAAGGAGGAGGAAAGAGGAAAAAGAGGAAGAAAAAGAAGAGAAGGAGGAAGAAATGTCTCCAGCCTTAAAGAGAATTCATTCCATCTAGCTGAGAAGGCAAGATAACAGCAGAGAGTGTGTTCCAGTAAAAGATACTGTTCAGATGCTTAGTCATGACTTAAAACCAAATATGGCCTATAGACACAGCAGGGAATGGCAATTAGCAAATTTCTTAATTAGGATACTTCTTAACCTTCTAGAGTCAATTTTAGTTTTTTTAATACAACCAAGAATTGTTGCTATTTATTAAATACAGAAATACCTATGAACAAACTCGAGTGCATTTCCACCAATGTGTTTGCATTTCACCATCTCACATTTCACCACAGGGACCCAGGTTCAGTCAATGTCACGCTGTGATTCCTGCAAGTAAGGTATAGGGTAAAAATGAAGCTAGCATTTTTCCTTCCAGATAAATGTATAATTAAAATCCTGATTCATGGATTTGCTAATTGAACTTCCTGCTGTGGACATAGGACATTCTTGGCAGGAAGAATAAGGAACTGTTTCAGAGGGCTCAAATTGCCTTATTTTTTTTTAAGTACTTCAATATGCCTGTCTTTGAAGAGTGATTGGAAATAAAAGAATGTAAGTGGGAGTTAATTCAGGAAAAAGTAAAGGAGAAAAAAATGGTTGTAGAAATGTGATCGGCAAATGAGAAGAAATTAGCAAGGGAGTTCATCTAGTATGATGGGCCTCTCTGCTCTTGAAACTCAAGAAATCATTAAGCAGCAAGGAGTTTGCTCCTTGTTGCCATCCTGGCATGGACAGTAATGTCAGCTTCTGGTCAACTCCAGCTGTTTGTGCTCTCATTGATTTGCCAGGCAATATCTTGACAGCCCACATCCTGCTAGGCATTGGGGCTTGGAAATTACAGAGATTGTCTCTGGCTCCAGGGTGGAAGCACCAGGGTGCTCATGAGCAGAGTTACTCTGATGGGCCACCCCCATTCACCTGTCTCGGCATCAGCAAATGTCTTAAGTATCTGATTTTCTCCATTGTCTTCCTCTCCACTCCAAACTTCAACTTCAGCTAGCTTTGTGGGTCCTGCTTATTGACTTCATTCCTATGAACCCTATCTCTAGTACAAAGTAAATGCTCAATAAATATTTGTTGAATTTATAAATAATTATGCCTACTTCCACCTCTTTCCCAGCTTCCTATCTCTTTCCCACCCAGCAGTGGAAGTTAAGGAGGACTCTGAATAAGGGAAGGCTGGTGCTTGACCTCAAGAAAACAACGCATGCAGCTGGGAGAGAGAAAGCAAGGGGTGCTTTTAGGGTGGTGAGATCAGGAAAGGTGAGTCTGACACTTCTTCCAATTGGCAGTGAAAGTTGGAAGGGAGGAAAATCTGATGGGACAAGTTGTGTCCACAAGTACTTTGTGGGGTAAGTATTCTCAGAAGTGGGATCCCCATTGACAGTGAGAATGATCAGGAAGGAGAAGAACCAGTAAGTCACCAAATTAACAACATACCACACCTGATAGAGTCCTTTTATTTAAAATATCTGTTTTTAGTTTAAAAATATTCTATTCTAGAGTCAGCAGTCATATCTTGTCGAAAAAATAAGCTTCTTTTTAAATTCTTGGTTCCCTTTAAGTCTAATTTTTCACATTCTGATTAAACACTCTTCTATCTGCTCTTGCCCTTAAGAAATCATCATACAACCAAAATACTGCTTAAAGAAAATGGTGTCCAGACTTGCTATTTACCTTCCCGATTTTACCTATAATATAAGCACACTTATCTCTCCAGGGATTTGCAGTGTAAACCGAATAAATCTCTCACTTTAATAATACAGCCCTACGGTAACTTAAATCTCAGCTATTTCTGAAATATCATATTGGTAAAGTAATCCTACCACACAGGGTTTTCCTTTTCACACATATGGCAAAATGAGATGTACCCACTAAATTGTACCCCAGGCGCTGAACAGCAGTCTGTCATTATTAAGAAAGGTTGCAAAGATACCTGCTCTGCCAAGTGCTTGCATATTTAAATTTCTAAAAGCCTGAGATGACAGACTATGTGTTGTGTGTCTGAAGATAAAAGCACCTATGTTCATTATAGCCAGGCAATAAGCAGCATGAGATATGAGTGATGCTAATCCCCAGCTAGCCTTTTTACCTTCAAAATTGGGTTGCCATTGTGTCCAAGAAAAGAGGTAGAATTAATTTCCTATACGTCATAAATAACAATTCTTCTGTAATTCCATCCTCAACTCTAACATGCATACCATACAAGATGTACCTCTTTTACTCGGCTCTTGTCCAATGTAGAATCTTCACCCCTGCTAAGGTAACTTCATGTTGGAAGCCCTCACCTTTCAAAGGAAAAGCTCCTTTCACTGTACAAAGGTCTTCTGAGGCACCAGATCCATGACAGTATTTGCAGCTTTATTAGCACAGGGGATTTCAATTCACCGTTTTATCCTTCTCCACTCTTGCAAATCCCTCAAGCACCCAACTCTGGGAGTGTGACATTGGCAGAACTCTACAATTGACCCATGCCCTCCAGGAATTATATTATTTGGCACATAAATTATTTATTTTGTTGTTCCTTCTCACAGATATTCTCTCCCAACCAACTCTTTGTTAGTCACCACTCTGGTTGAGTGACTTAATTTAGAATTTCATTAGAATTGCTCAGTAACAGTAATTAGCCTGAGCATTCACCCATATGCATTGCATACCTACAAAAGGGCAGGGAAGTAGAACGTGTTTTTAAGAAAAACTCATTTATTTCCCTTCACTTCCCTTCACTTCACATCCTTTAAGATGAACTGCAGCCCCCAGCCAAAATACAAATAAATGCACTACTTTATTCCGTCAATCAGAAAATATCTACTAAGTACCTACTATGGGTTAAATACTGTACTAAGTCCTACGGAAAGCAAAGGTTATAGCTCAGTTCATTCACTTAAATCAGCCCCACCCTACCTGCCACTCACCCTGGGACATTTAGCAATGCCTGGAGATATTTTGGGGTTGTCGCAACTGAAGGAGGAGTGTTGCTGGCACCTATAGTAGGTGGAGGCCAGGAATGCTGCTAAACAGTCTACGGTACGCAGGACAGCTCCCCACACAGATTTATCCAGCCCCAAATGCCAGTAGTGCCGAGGTTGAGAAACCTTGCCCTGAATCAGAAATGTGATCAAATAATCACTTGAAATACTAACCTATTTTTGTTCTGTGATGTTTCCCTTTCTTTTCCACTGTGATCAAGTTGGTACAGTCTGCTCTATGTCCCTTGCCTTGGGACAAACAGGTACATGGCAAGAAAACAGAGGCCTCCAAGGCTTTCCAACTTTTGTGCGAAGAGGATTTGAGAGCAAAGACCAAATTTCTTGGAGAAAGTTGAAAGACTGAAAAGAGGTGCTTACCCAAGATTGAAAAGAGGTGCTTCTGGATTAGGAGAGATAGGAAAGACAGAAAGAATCCGTGTGTCCCAAGTACAGAAGGCACCTAGGCCTTGCTTCCTGGCAGCATCCGAGAGTTGGAGAGAGAGGAGTGGCCACGGATCACATCTGGATCATGGGTAGCTCTGCTGCAGATTCCCATGCTTGGCCACAGGGAGCCATCAGAGCTGGAGGAGTCATGTCTACAAGGATGATGGCCATCTGAATGAAACCTCCTACTCCAGGGCATTGAACCCTCATAATAATGGTAGTGATTTTAGGGTAGTGTGTGCCTAAGACTACCACAGAGAAAACAGACGTTTATTGGTGAATCTGTCATGAGAACAATCTCCATAATCTCACAGGCTTATAACAATAAACATTTAGTTTGTGCTCATGTTTCAAGTCAACTTCTGCAGCACCACGTGTTTTCTCAACTAGGACTCAAGCTGAACCAACAGCCCCTATTTGCAACAAGCCATTCTTGTGGCAGAAAGGATGAGAGAGTTAGTTGGCAGAAACGTAAATAATTTCTCTAAGAGAAGCATGGCCTATGTCACTTTTGTTCACATTCCATTGGTCAAAGCAAGTCACATGATCAAGGCCAACATCAATGAGGTGGAGATGGATGATTGTTACAAGGAAAGAGGAGTAAGTTGTAGAGAAAAAAAATAATTACCACAAAGAGCTAATATCAGAAAACATAAGATAATTATGGGGCAAATTGAGAGGCTATGGGAATCCTATAAGGTGAAAGACAAGATGAATGAGAAAAAGCACCACGAACCATGTGGACATGGTGGGAAGAAAGAAACTGATGTTGGTTGGACCTGAACAATGCCTTTGTACGTATTACCTCAGTTAATCCAACTATCCTATGAGAAAACAAACTCATCACCTCGCCCATGATCATTCAAGTAGTAGTTGATTAAATACCTTGTCCTAAAACCCACATGGCAGAAATGAGTAAAATTTAGACAGTTAAAAGGAAGAGAAGATAGTATTGTAGGCAGAAGGAAAGCTAAGACTATAGGCACAGAGGCAGGATTTTCATTTTCACATGACAGTGAAAGTCTGCCCTAATCAGAATGGCAGGCTAAGTCAGAGAGCTGTAAGAACTAAAGATTAGCAGGAGAGATCAGGTGATAAGGGGCCTTTTTAATGCAGAAGAGGAGTAAGAGGAGAAATGATGGCTCAGGGTCAAGACCTTCTGCCATAACTAGCTGGGTGAGCTTAGGCAAGTGTCTATGGGATCCAGAGTTGAACTCATTCATTTATGGAATGGAGATGTGTGAGGGAGAAAACACAGGGGTAGATGATTTCTAAACTTCCTTAAGGAGGCAATGCATAGAGGTCTAATAGATTTTAGGGAGAAGATATCAACTCAGCACTGCAAGGCCTCTTGCTTTCTTGTCCCTTCCCAGTTCCTGGGTATCCCAGTCCCAGGCTGTGAGAGATATTGGGAAGGAAGCAAAGCCCCCAAACTCACAAAGACCTCACTCAGGGTGGGGAGCAGCTGACCCTTCCCTTACCTGGTTCTAGCAGGCCAAAAATTCTGACTTGCTGTAGGAAGCCATCATTGCTGACATGGTAAATGAGATGTTTAAGAGAAATGAATTGGTGAGTACATGCTACACAGAATGGAGAGTAGGGGCTAGAGTCAGGGAAGGCAACCAGTGGGATTCTGTAGCAATTTTGGTAAGGAAGCTTAGAAAGAGGAAGGCAGTGGGAATGAAGAGGAAGGTTGCTGAGATGCATTTCCAGGGTGACAATGGAAATGTGAAGGTCTGGGAAAGCTAATGAAGAGCATGAGATCTAAGCTGGCTTCCCTTCTTAAATGAATTTTTGAAATCATTTGTGAGTGACTTGAATCCTGCCCCTTTCACCTCCTCAGGATAAAAACTGTTCAGTGCCTTTTAACCAGTCAAACAAATCAGAACTTTGCCCATTAAAATGCTCTAATAGCACATGGACAGGAGTTGTCTCTCCAGTAAATTAGCTAAGTATATTTTAGGTACAATTGTAAAGCGTCCATTATTTATAGCATCATTGGCAGTGCCAAGCACCCTGTGATTGTGCATTGGATATGAGATGATAGTGATTGCCTATTAAATGTTTTAAACTTGAGTTCCACAAGTCTGCCTTCTGGCTTAACAGGAAAAAAATGACTTTTCTACAGGAAAATATATAAGATATGTACTCTACAGCCATGCCAGCTGAAACATGACACATTTCCAAAGGCTTCAATGACCTTTAATTCTATAAAGTCCAAATATCAGAGCGAGGAGGGATGGGATACTAGTCTAATTGCAACCTGGGTTACTACTCCAAACTAGGAGGCAGACAGCAGATGGAATTCAACCACTCTGGAGGAAAGAGAAAGGAGAGAGCCAGTCCTCTTAATAGAAATGTGTAAGACAACACTCAAAAATCACTTTCGACTAGGAAATTTGAGATTAAAACATGCCAGAAATGGTGAAATACCACAGGGGGCCAACATTATAAATATAAATAAATAAATAAACACAAAGTGCCAGGAATGGGAACTAGAGGCCAGGTGTGGTGGCTCACACCTGTAATCCCAGCACTTTGGGAGGCCAAGGTGGGAGGGTTGCTTGAGCTCAGGAGTTCAAGACCAACCTAGGCAACACAGGAAGACCTCTTCTCTACTAAAAATAAAAATTAAAAAGATCAGCCAGGCATGGGGGCACATGCCTGTAGTCCTGGCTACTTGGGAGGCTAGGGTGGGAGGACTGGTTGAGCTCCGGAGATCCAGGCTACAGTGAACTATGATCACGCCACTGCACTCCAGCATGGGTGACAGAGTAAGACCTTGCCTCAAAAAGAAAAAAAAAAGAAAAGAAAAGAAAAAAGAAAAAGAAATGGGAACTGGAAGAAAAACCTGTTTCCAAAGCCAGTGCTCAGCCATGGTCATCCTTTAGTAAAAATTTGTTCCTTACTCCAAAGTTTGTGTTCTCACTCAGAGACACAAGTACAGTCATGCACCCCATAACAAGGTTTTGGTCAAGGATGGACCACATATACAACAGTGGTACCGTAAGATTATAATAGAGTTGAAAAATTCCTATCACCTAGTGACATCATAGCTATCATAGCTGTTTTAATGTCATAGTGCGACACATTACCTTTTCTATGTTGAGATACATTTAGATACACAAATACTTACCATGGTGTTACAATTGCCTGCAGTATTCAGCACAGTGCCATGCTAAACAGGTTTGTAGCCTGGGAGCAATAGACTGTACCAATGTATCTAATAGGCTATACCATCTAAATTTATGTAAGTACACTCTATGTTTGCACAATGACAACACATTTCTCAGAACATACCCCAGTCATTGTGATGCATGACTGTACAAAAGCCTTCAGAAAACTGTCATCAATTTAGCTCAAAACAGTTGATCTCTTATGGCTTGGGGTTTAGAGAAATACAAAGGAAAGGAAAAGGCAATCCTGATCCTTGAAGAACTTATAAGGTCTCTGAAGAATTACACTTAAGAATTATTAAATAACCACACAAGAAAGAAAGGTATCTGACAGGTCACGGTGGCTCACACCTGTAATCCCAGCACTTTCGGAGGCTGAGGCGGGCAGATCATGAGGTCAGGAGTTCGAGACCAGCCTGGCCAACATGGTGAAACCCTGTCTCTACTAAAAATACAAAAATTAGCTGGGCATGGTGGCACACACCTGTAGTCCCAGCTGCTCAGGAGGCTGAGGCAGGAGAATTGTCTGAACCCAGGAAGCGGAGGTTGCAGTGAGCCCAGATCGTGCCATTGCACTCCAGCCACAGCGACAGGGTGAGACTCCACCTCAAAAAAAAAAAAAAAAAAAAAGTATCCAGTGCTGTAAACAATAGTTACATGGAAAAGAACACAGACTAGGAAAACCCCAAAGCCCTGGTTTAGGTCTGCCAACAATGATCTGGACCTTAATTTCTTTTTATTTCATCACTGCCAAACACAGTGTGCCAAGTACAGGAATAGTGACACTGGCTCCAAGTTTAGTGGGAGAGACCGTAAGAGGCATATGAACTACAAGATCTTCAGGAAGATCCAAAGGACTCAGTAACCTAAGGTCTCTGGCAGTTTCCACATTCTAAGGAGCCTCCGTGCTCAGAGAAAAGCCTGGCCAATGTGGGCTAAAATGGACAAGGAAGACTTCATCACAGGGTGAAACTTGAGTTGTGCTTCCAGGTAGGATTTGAATAACAGGGCATGGGGGCAGAGGGAGCGGTGGACAATGTGAGCAGAAGTGAAAGAAGAGGAAAGGAAAGAAGTCACTTTCCTGAAAATTGGATCCATACAGAGGAGTAGGAGATAAATTTGGGTCAGATTAAAGAAACCCTCAAAAGCTAAATCAAGAAATGTGGAGCTTTTTCTATGGGTTGTTTTTTTTGTTTTTGTTTTTGTTTTGAAGCTTGGGATCATAGAATTTAAGGAAAACAATATATTGGAAGGACTGAGCCCACTGATAATATTGAACACAGGATGGATTGAAGCTATAGGGACTGAAGCAAGGAGATGGCTACTGCAATAATCCAAAAGGCCTTGAACCCAGGTTGTGGAGGTGAGAAATGCAAGGAAGGCACAGGTCCTCTGCCTAGACAGATTTTGAACAGAAGAATGGACTATCTGACCAGAACTATGGGACAAATAATAGAGGGTCCAAAATGACTCAGATCTGAAGCCTGGCTAAGTTGGATATTGCTGGCGTTTTCTACATAAATAAAAAAGTCGGGAGAAGGAATATGTGCATACAGACAGGTGACAAGCTTGTCCCGAGTAAAATCAAGCTTCAGGTGACATAAGGTGAAGGGTTGGTTCTACAGTTGGTATCCACCTACTGCAGATCTTTATTTTTTATAACCACTTATGAATCATAAAATGCCTTAGCTTGGCTAAAAGACAAACGCTTCCATTTTTAACAGCTCATGTATTTAAATTAACCTTCAGCCTGGTCATTTACAGCCCCATTTGTATCCTTGCTGTAGTGAATTGTAGGTACTGTACAAGGTCATTCTTGACAACAGAGAAGTTCAATTACAATATGTATTCTGTTATTTTAATCACAATTCTGTACTACACAAAGACAGACAGGGACAAGAAGTTTGAAAGGGTAATTGACCATAGTTAAAAATAATATACTATATAGTTTCAAACAGCTAGAAGGAGGATGTTGAATGTTACCAACACAAAGAATGTGTTGGTAACACAAATGTTTGAGATGATGGATATGCTAATTACCATGATCTGATCACCATACATTATATGTATCAAAATATCACTATGTACCCTATAAATATGTACAATTATTTGTCAATAAAAACTTTTTAAATTTAAATTTTTTTAACTTAAGCACTATGTAGCCAGGATAATACCTCAATCATAGTAATACCCCAATTACTATAATTGAGGTATTATCCTGGCTACATAGTGCTTAAATTAAAGATATCAGTAGTGATGTTTCACTTTACAGTAATTGGTGTATTATCCTGGCGACACAGTGCTGAGCCTAGTTTTTAAATTAAAAAAAAAATTACTAAGAAAGAGTAATTGCAATGCCTTCCCCTAAAACAAAGAAAAAATCCATTTACCTAAAGAAGGTAATACAATTTTCATCATAGTGACACTCCTGAAAGGAGAGACTGGATGACAGAATACAGAAGCAAACTCCATAAGCAGTAGAATGGCAAGAAATGGGTCTTTTCAGAGAAAAGACACAAAGGGCAGCATTTCCAATAAACAAAGGGGATAAAGGAAATTAAGACAAACTAGCAAAAGAAGGAAAACGCAGTGGCTGGAGCTGTTCCTGAACAGTAACTATTGAAAACCAGTATTTTTCTGAGTACTTTGGGAAAAATGAAATAAAACAAGCATATCAGATACCTTTTGGGATGTGAACATTTAAAATAGGACATGAACACTTATCAAACCTCAAACTCCAGTCGAAATTATCAGCAGACCATTTTGTTTAACCTATTTAATGTATTTTTGCAAGGTAAAGAATATGATTTAGAGTACAGCTCTCATTATAAATACTTAGAAAGCTTTTCTTAACAGGCTAGCACATTAAAGTATTGAAAGCATTGGCTTAATTTTTTCTTATGGAAATTTTTGAGACCCCTTTAGATTTGCATAAATGTTTAATAGCTTTTTGCAACCAATCAAAATAGGAGTGCCATTGAATTGGAGAGAAATGACCACCATTATTTTTAATTCCTTCTGGAGGTAGACCAAATTTAAAGGCACCTTCCAATTTCATTCATCTCTATCCTCAAAGCACAAACTGCTCCTACAACTAAACTGCTTGGCATCAGAAAGACTAGAGTCTCCACTGGGATTCCAGTGTCCTCTTGAATTCACCCCTCCCCATTTCTCAACTTACACAGGCTTTCACATGTCAAATAATTCTCACACTCAAATGATAAAAATATTATTAAATTCTTTAAAAACCTGGAGATTATCTCCAGCAGTCATTTTCTTCAAGGAAAAAGAAAAAGGGGAAATGCAAATACTCAGCAGAGAAAACACATTCACACAGCAACTTTGAGTTCCCATGTCACCTGGCTATGTACCATATTCCAGGAGATAGCAGTTCCCTGCTAGTGAAAAAAGGCAACCTTCCCAGGGAAAGGGGATTGGGAATTGGAGCATTTCCACTCCACTCCTAGTCTTGCAGTTTGAGGAACTCTCATGGGTTCCACTGCTCTTGAAAAAGGAAAACTCACTTGCCCGAATCAGGTAAAATTCTAACCTGACCAACTCTCAAATGTAAAAATACTCTTTCCAGAAAGACAGAACTATCATAGCACTTCCCTCAGTCCAACTGCCAGCAGACTCAGATACCTATGCCTGGATCTATGCTTGGTAATTTAGCAAAAATCTCAAGAAAAGAACCAAAAACAAAAATATAATGATATTCTGATTTTCCAATGGCTTTTTATGTTTCAGCAGGAAATAAAAATCTTGGTAACATGGATCCACACTGACTCAAGTCTAATTATTTCCTATCAAGACCCAAACGAAGACGGCACTTTCTACCTCCCTTTTTGCCAGCTCATATTTGAGTTCAGCATGGAGTCATCGTCTTGAGACAGACCGCTAATAGTCCTGCAATATTCATTGTGCCCTCCACTATTATTGTAATAGAGTATGAGAGTTTCAGCTAGGTACATGGCCATTCAGAATAAGCACAATTCCCTGCTGGTCATATGACTAATTGCTAACCAATAAAATGGAAACAAAGTGACATGTATCTGCAGCTTCATCCAGAGTCTCATGTGACTGTGTCAGTGTTTCCAACTCTGACGTCTTAAATTCAGCAATATCAGTAGTGATGTTTCACACTATGATAATTGGCATATTATCCTGACTACATAGCACAGAGCCTGGTCCTTCATCCCTCCCAGAATTCTTTGATGCCCTTTTGTAAGCTCCTTTCTTCCTTAAATTAGCTAGAGTTGGTTTATGTTGCTTGCAACTGAGAACGTTGACAGAGAGATACTATTCTAGGCTTTATGTATGAATATACATGTGTAGTCCCTTCCCTGTGGAATCCTCAAGGTCCAAGTATTAGTCGTTGTTGTTTTTCTTTAGCCCTTCCTCCCAATGTAGAACCTGCCTATGAGATTAAAGTAATGAGTCAGTTCTTAAACAATTTCACATCTAAGCAACTTATACATCTTAGGACCCCTCCAAGTAGCAAATCTTGGCTCATAACACACTTATTACACTGGTAGTGCCACTGTTTAAAACTTTTTAAAATTGATTGAGAATTGCCTTGTGCCTGGCACATAATCTTTTGTTTTAGGAAAGTATGTGTTTAAAATCTAAATATTACAAGATGAAAAATCTCCTTCTCAAATTTTTTCCTTGGTTTCCTAGTTTCCATCCCTAGAATTAATGTGCTTCTTAATTCCTTTAAATCCTTCTAGAGATAGTATAGGGGTGTGTGTGTGTGTGTGTAAACTATGTATTTATATCCTTCTTTAGCAAAAGTAGTAATACATTCTTATGTACCTAGTTATTTCACTTAATATATACCTCTGGCTCATTCTTACTAATGACAGAATAGTGTTCTAATTAATTGATGCTCCGTAATTACCTAACCTGTCTCCTATTGTTGGATATTTATGTTTTCTCTAATCTTTTCCTGTTGTAGTAAATATTCTGTGCAAGATTTCTTCTGTACTTTTATGAATGTAGCTGTGGGATAAATTCCAAGAAGTATATCCACTTGGTAAAAGGGTACATTCATTTATTATTAATAAATATTTCTAAATTACCCTAAAAAGAAATAGTGTAAAGTACCCTCTTTTCTTTTTCCTTTTTTTCTTTTTTTTAATTGAAACAGGGTCTTCCTCCCTTGCCCAGGCTATGATGCAGTGGTTGCTGTCATGGCTCACTGCAATCTCGACCTCCCCAGCTCAATGGATCCATCTGCCTCAGACTCCCAAGTAGCTGAGACTATAGACATGTGCCACCACACTCAGCTAATTTTTGTACCTTTTTGTAGAGATGGGGTTTCGCCATGTTGCCCAGGCTGGTCTCGAACTCCTGGGCTCAAACAATCCACTGGCCTCTGCCTCCCACAGTGCTGAGACTACAGGCATGAGTCATTGTGCCTGGCAAAATTACACTCTTATGCAAATTTTTACCTTTTGAGAATAGGTTTAACTTCTGAAAACTGCCCCAAGTTATTCAAAACCAAGTCTGATGAATAAAAGCATGATTTTCTTAGGTAACAACATTCTCAGTACAGGATGAGCTGTGACTGAAAGTAATTAGATGAGTTTTTTGTTAGTTTGATTTGTAAAATGAGTGTGAGATAAGCTCCAAAAGGTCCAAACATATTTTGAGCAACAGTAGTATCACTCAAGTAAGTGTGCTGCCTCCCAAATGGATACTTTTTTTTTTTTTTGAGACGGAGTCTCTCTCTGTCACCAGGCTGGAATGCAGTGACGCGATCCCAGTTCACTGCAACCTCTGACTCCCCGGTTCAAGTGTTCTCCTGCCTCAGTCTCCCAAGTAGCTAAGATTACAGGCTTACACCACCACGTCCAGCTAATTTTTGTATTTTTAGTAGAGCTGGGGTTTCACCATGTTGGCCAGGATGGTCTGGATCTCCTGACCTCTTGATCCGCCCGCCTTGGCCTCCCGAAGTGCTAGGATTACAGGCGTGAGCCTCAGCGCCCGGCCCCAAATGGATCCTCTTAAAGGAGATGATACTCAGTCAGACAGAAGAACTGGTCCACATAATAAATAATTCTAATTGCATCATAGTCACACTACCTGTGAGATGTAAAAAATCAAATTATGAGACTTGTTGGTATCTGATTTATGCAAATCAACATCATTACCCTATAGCCAGTTTTTTATCTTTTAACCTTGTGAATCCTTGCAATTTCCTTGGATTGAAGATAGCAGTGTATTTCTTCTCTGCTGAACATAAGAATTCCAGGGAATCTCAGTGCCTTGCACATAATTGTACTTACAGTGTCACAGAACACGGCATGCCACCTGGGAAGTCCTGAAAGTAATCAGTTTGCTTTTCTATTGACCTAAGAAAACCCTTAGTTTCCACAATGTGTTTCCACAGGTCTTTGGTAGAAAGATGAGGCGTAATCTGAAATTCATGAATATTCTAATAGCATTATAATTAATTAAAATTGCGCCAAACAGAGGGTGAACGGTAAGTAAAACTTAAGCAGATGTACAACTAATAATGTTCTAGCAATGCTTAAGAACCAACTCTCAGGGTGGGGGGAGAAATTCACTCTTTGTTACATTTGCCAATTTTCGTACTAGAAATGCTCCTACCATGGCTGATTTCAAAACTGTCTACATGACATCAACTAGCTCACAAAATTCCTGAAATTTTAACAATAGGCTCACATGAGTTTGTATGAGCAGACTCTAGTACATTGCTGCACGACAACCATAGCACCTTCTGAAGATGTTATGGCATGAAGTTTTTACCTGAAGGAAAAAACTCAAACTCTTCTGGGCTTCAATATATTACACCTCTGACTTTTGTACTACTGTGGATTATCGTGTTCTTATTTCATATATTTTTGAACTTAAACTTTGCTTTAAGCTTCATTATCTTCAATGTACTGTGCATCAAAGCATGTAACTTCGATTTTCATAAAAATATATTTTTTACCTAGGTTGATATGTGAGTCTATTAATGTTCGCTCATTCAACACTTCCTTTCTAACTTTTTCTCTATTTCATAAATATGAAATGGAAAGAGATCAGGAAGCATGTATAAGATCATTTTTCTATATTTACATAATGAAAAAGTTATAAGTAATGTGAACAAAGGAGTCAAAAGGGAATTCAGTACATAGCAATTCAGGACATCTTGATAGGACGTTTTGCAGAGAATCTGCATAAATCTCTGTTGAAAAAACACATTGCTCTTAAAAAGATAATTTTTAAACCATAAAAGTGTTTAAAGATGATTTAACATGCTCAACAACTCAGTCTGTATGTGTGTAAATGTGTATATGCAAGGTGTGAGTATCAAGAAATAAGACTCTGTGGACTTTCTGATAATAGCCTTCAAAGTACTCAAATCAAAAGGATGCACATGTTCAGTCACGCTTCCATTGCCTGAAATATTTCTGGGACTGCCTTCACACCACTGTATAAATCACACAGGAAAATTTAATTCATGCATTCCTTTATAATCACACTTTATTTCAATGGAAAATTAGAACTATTTAACATAATGATCTCCTTTATTCATCAGGCTTAACTCCAAGTGACTTTTAGATATTTCCAAAGATCAAATCTGCCCTCAAAGGTTAAAGATTTATCAACATTCAAACAGATTCCCAAAAAGAAGTGTCAAAAATGTTTTGGAAAATAAAAATAAAAAAATATAAATACAAATAAACTAAATTTTAAAAATGTTTTGAGCAATAGCTGCTTCACTAAAGTAAGTGTGGGGCCTTCCAAGATGATGATTTAGAAGGACACGACCACTGTTTGGATGTATATACTCTGGTACATTTGTTTTGAAATTTCATTACATTACAAGAAGCCACGTCACAAAGTGGTCGAAAGTACATATCTGGGAGTCACTGGTAGGTTCAAATTCTGTTTCCGGCCAGGCCTGGTGGCTCATGCCTATAATGGCAGCACTTTGGGAGGCCGAGACAGGCAGATCACCTGAGGTCAGGAGGAGTTGGAGAACAGCCTGGCCAACATGGTGAAACCCCATCTCTACTAAAAATAAAAAAATTAGCCGAGCTTGGTGGTGCATACCTGTAATCCCAGCTACTTGGGAGGCTGAGGCAGAAGAATCGCTGGAACCCAGGAGGCAAAGGTTGCTGAGAGCTGAGATAGTGCCACTGTACTTCAGCCTGGGCAACAGAGCAAGACGCTGTCTCAAAAAAATAAATAAATAAAAATAAATAAATAAATAAACAAATTTTGTTTCTAACATTTCCCAGCCATGTGACCTTGAGTAAGTTATTTATTCTCTCCATGCCCCAGTTTCTTTACCATAATCTATAAAATAAAAATAGTAATACTCTCCCCATGGTATTGTTTTGAGGTTGAAACATGGAAAATATAATTAAAATATGTAGCTGCGTGCCTGCAATGTTGTAACTATTTGGTAAATAGTAACTATGGTATTTTTTTCTCTTTATTATCAGTCATGTCTCACAAAGCTCTGCATGTCCTTTTTTTCATATGACATTCTTTCTTCTTCCATCTCACCTATTAGAAATCTAGAGGTGCTACTATGCTTTTACTTGATATAGAGGGTTGAACTGGGGATGCTTGAGTTTCCACCTCAGGCTGGAAAGTAGAGATACTGCAGTAATAATAATTACACACATATAATACAGAAGTGGAGAAAAGTAACACCTAGACAGCAAAACCATATTCCATGACTCAGAGGAATAATGAAATGTAACCAACTCTCATTTTAGTTGAAGATATAGTAGTGGCATTCATTGAACAGAAGTTTCACATAGAAAAAAATAAGCAGTCTCCGTATTCTTAACCTCTGCATGTTTACATAGTACCATGAATGCCAATCTCTTGTCCCTGCTCATGTAACATTATGAGCCCTGTTGGTCACTCCATGGCCCCATACCTTGTCTCAAACAATGAAGAAAGCCCTACAAAAGTCAACTCATAGGGAAGAGGAGGAATATATCCTGGCCAGGAACACCCCAGGAACAAGCTCTTAGTCTGGTGCACCAAGAGGAAGGGTTGCGTCTGCAGGGAACTGTGTTACTCTCCAAGACACCCCAGAGAGAGGGCTGGAGAAAAACAACTCAAAGAAGCAAGGAGAGACTGTCAGCTTTCCTTGCCTTACTTTAAAGCTGGATTTGCCCTCCTTCTTTAATATAGCCTCATTAAGTGTCCCTTAATATTTGCCCAAAGTGCTAGGCACAGCCCAGTCATATTAGGAACATTCCTTTTCCACTAGGAAATATTTCTAGATATTAAGTTCTGGGAAATGATAAAGCACATACATTGCAAATATAAAGGGTTATATAAATACTTAACAATCAAAGCTTTTCTAGTACTCTGCCCACAAAAAGCCATTACTGTGTCTTTATGACAGAAGGTTTAATGTCGCTGAATCTTGCTCAAGTGTAATATTCACTTGAACGCTGAGGTCCAATTTTATAGTGGTAATTTTTTATTCCAAATCACAGTCACAACCCAATCCAATTCAAGTATTCTGATACCACATCTTCCATGAAATAGCTCTTCTTCAGCCTTACCTACTTTCCAGCTCAGTGCCTCCCTATGTCCCCAGAAGCTGGCCTGGTGCTCAATTCACAGAACATACTTAATAAATTATGAGTGGATGGATGAACACTTCAAAGTGACAATTTGTGTCTCCTTATGAGAGGTGCACTAAACAAGAGAAATCATAGTGATAACTACCATATGTGGCAGGTGCTTTAAATATATTATCTCTAATCCTCACCACCACCTCACAAGGCAGGTAAAATTGCTATCCACTTTACATACAAGAAACTGAGACTTACAGCCAATGAGTCACTATCTTGGCCAGTGCCTGCCCAGACAGAACAAATAAATTCAGGGATGAACACAGCTCGAATTCTCAAACTGAGATCTCTGGTCTATTAGGAAGGAAAGATGAGAAAACAACTCATCAAGAAAAGTAACCTCCAACGACTTGCCTCTATCTCTCATGGCCATGTCTCTTTTCTCCTCTTATCTTCATTTCTTTCTACATATATCTTTTTTTATTTGATCATTTCTTAATGACCTTTACAAAGTGCTTAGTACTGGGCTCGGTTATTACTCAAATCTTCAAATTTCCCTAGACATTTCTTTTCCTTGGAGGTTTCTTGTTTGTTTCCTTCTCCATTTACTCATGATGAGTCAGAGCTTTAAAGAAGAAACATCACACCCTAATCCTTTGATGATTTGCCCCATGTTTCAGATGTACTTCTCCTAGCTCTTCTTATTGACCAAAGTTGTAAATGTTGCAGAGACACTGTCTGGTTGAGCCCTGAATTGTGTATTCTAAATAGAAAAGAAGATGGTCCAGCACAGCCAACGAAGCTGGGAAGAACATCTTCAGCATGCACCTCTCAGCTCCCAGACGCCCCAACAGCATCACAGGAGCCTATCATGTGATGATATCATGTGCGGTGAATACCACACTTCTACCCATAAGTAAGACAATTTTCAACCTATTGCTTTCATTTTGAGTGATTTTCAAACATTTTAAGAAATGTTCACAGTAGGCATTTTATAAGAAATATCACGTTTAGAGGTATACAGAAGGAGACCAAGTTAAACTGGCAAAGAGCCAACACGACAACAGAGCAAAGGTCTTCTAAAGATGAGGAGGGAAGCCAGAAACTCTCTCAGCCTGGAAGTTAACTTCGTCAGGAAGTCAAAGTCTTGAAAAAGAAAAAGCTGTAGAGCTTTGATT
Organism: Gorilla gorilla gorilla; assembly: GCF_029281585.2. Lineage (NCBI taxonomy): Eukaryota > Metazoa > Chordata > Mammalia > Primates > Hominidae > Gorilla > Gorilla gorilla. The sequence goes on from NC_073239.2 coordinate 66,373,615, forward strand.
AAAATTCCCATTGCTAGTTATATTTATATGCCCATTCAGGTGCCCATAAAGGAAGGGCATTTTATTAAGAACACTGTAGATCACTTTGAATACATTTCCCTGTACTTTTCCTTACTCCTTCCTCCATCTTTCTATAATGATATAAATTAAAGGGCAGAGGCATCAGGTGATAATGATGGATTTTCCCAGCTATTTGGCTTGTGCCACAACAAACCTTAATATTATTTTACTGATGTGAGTTATTTGACCTAGAAGGATCAGCCTGTTCAATGCATGCAGTAGTACCGCTGAGGAATTAGTTTGCTTAGCCTGGGGCAATCAATAGATTGACAAACTAGCCTTTTTTAAGTCCAAGGCCTGTTTTATAGGAATATTAAGCTTGTGGTGTTCCTACAACAAAGGAGCCTGAAGCCTGCACAAAAGGTTTCACAGTTGAAAGCATTCACAGGGCACATTTATATCTTTAAAGAGGTTCTCATACACACAGAACTAGCCAAAGGTGCGGGGTCTTGGGGGCTAATAGACACAGCCATTCATCTGAAATAACTCTGGATAATTTTAAAATACACAAACAAAGCCTTGAACATCTGAGGGAAAAATAGGTATTTTCTGTGAATAATCCTGTGGCTGTTGCAACTTCAAACAATGCTCCTATAGCTATTTTGAAAACATGATGTGAGAAGCAAAATAAGCAGTGAGTAAAAGATGAAAAGCTGTGATAATGGGAAGAAGTGATATTCATGCCATTTCTCCAGATCTCACAGGGAGCTCTCATGACCCAACCATATCCCCATGTGTCCAAAGGTGGAAAAGTATTTTAAAGTTCACAGAAAGCTTGCCCTGAGACAGCACAGAAACTCCTGACAAGTCATGCTATTATGCTAGTCTGTCTGGCAGCAGATGGATTGGAAGGGAAGTGTCAGAGGAAGAAACGCCTGGGATGCAGATTTTCAGAGGCTTCTGCCTTCTCAGAGAGATGCTGCCATTAGCCTCATGGTCACTGAGAACTGTTTACATGCATTTCCCCCACAGAAATCTAATAGAGAACGTCAGTTTTTCAGGCATTAGAGGCTACAGGGGGCTTTGCTTTGGAAAAAAATGGACTGCTTTCTCCAAGAAAAAAAATATTCCTCCAGTGGACTCCTTCACTATTACATGGACTTGCCCATTACGGAGATATTTATTGCTTTTCCCCTCTCCCAGGTTTTTAAAATATACCCTATCGAAAAGACAAAACCCCATGCAGTGAATTTTGATTAGAAGCTCATATCATCACTCTCCTAATACCAAGCTGGTGTTCAAAGGGTACTGTTACAGAGGTCTGTAATTCCTAGCCAGAGATCTGTAATATTTCAAACAAAGGATATGATAAATTACAAAATAGGCAAGAAATTTATTCGATTAAAAAAGACAGTGTGAACTATTTCCCTCTAGTACATATTAATAGCCCCTGACTGATCCCTCTGGTATCCACACACGGTGAAATCGAGCTTTTCCCAGAAATCCACTGCAATGCCAATGCCAGAGAAGGGCACCAGAGGAGGAAAATCAGCACCAGGGAGGGGTGCACACAGTGGTAATGAGGAACACTGATTACACTCCAAATCAATGCAAGATGCTGACAGGGCTGTGCGGTAAGAAAAGCTGGCAACCAAATTGCGTCTCCTGAGCCCTGCCCATCAGTAGGTGTTACTATTCACATATGCAAATCAACAAGCACTGAGCAGAGATAAAAAGTGAGAGGGAGGCAGAAGATGGCAGAAAGAAAAAGACTTCGGCTCAGTCTTCAGATCAGAGTGGCAGGCATTATCATAAACATAAAAACTCTAAAATTCTCTCTCCATTCCAGTTCACAGGTGCTTTGCTTTAAAAAAAAAAAAAAGAAAGAAAGAAAGAAAGAAAAAAGTAAACCACAGATTTATTTTCTAAAAAACCTCCTAAATTTTCTTTTATCATTAAACAGCTGTTCTTTCAAGTTCTGGTTAAGCCCCCTACATCTTTCTTGATTAGTCTAACTATGCAGCGGGGGCATCTACTTAAAATCTAATGCCAACTTTGAATTTAGGTCAGCATTGCCCACACAAGAATTATTCATTCTATTCTATGGATCTTATCCCAGAAGTGTTGGGGAACATGTCTGAGGGTAAAAAAAAAAAAAAATCTAAGGGTGTGTGTGATATGTGGAATAATTACTCAGATGCCCTGGTGATATGTAGGAAAGACAATCCCATAAGTAGACTCCTATTGGCATGATCCCATGAGGAAGTTTGTGCTATCTCTTCCTGGATGCTTTCCCTGAGATGTTAAAATTCTGACTTTTCATTATGATTATGCACATACAGCATCACTGTGGACTGACTTTTCAGCTAATGGGGACAACATGACGCTCCACACCAATTTCAAAAGGGGAATCCTCTACCCAGGGGAGGTCAATGATAGTCCAGGAACAAGGCATGGGCATAAACACTCCAGAAATCAGTGGAAACACCAGTAAGAAAACATGTAATCACCAGCCTGCATTAACTGAAGGGCTGTTACAATTCCCAGCCCTGTAGCTCAAACAGAAATGTGTCAAACAGCCAGAAGATTTGCACTACCCTGACACAGCCAAGCATGATTTTCCTTGGAATGAAAATAGGCCCCAGTGAGATCCAGGTTAGATGCAGAGTCAGCTTCTCTCCCTTTCCTTTGGAGAAATGCATCTCTTAATTCAAATTGTGTCAATTAGAGCTATTTTATTAAAAAATCTTTGCCAGATATGAAGCGTTCAGAATGGTAATAGCCCTGTACATTTACATGATGTCTTTCCACACTGATTCATTTCATTTCTTCCTACCATCTAAAAATTCTCCCATTGCCATGACTGATTCACTACTATAAAAAACTCTCTATAATAATTGCAATCTTCTGCTTCGTTTTGAAATGTGCTAATTATTTTTGCAAAAGATATTAGAGTGTCCTAAGTGCTCTCAGATCTCTCTTTAGAGCTGAGAAAATAGAGTCCTAAATAGCTTACATAAAGCCCTCAGGTTCCCAAAGTTCAGAGTTAGTCTTTGATCAAAACCAGATTCGGCATTTTGGAAAAAATAACTAAACTTTTCAAATTGAAAGAAGAGCCACTTCACAGAGGAAGCAAAATAGGTTTTACTGGGTTGGGCCAACATGTCAGACTAGAAGTAGCTCAAGTGCACTGCTCTCACAGAGAGGAAACAACCGACACCGCAGGCCGGTCATCTGAGAAACCTCATCACGATCCATCAAGGCAGCAGACGGGATGCAGAGAGGAGTGAGGAGCAAAGCTGGGCACCAGCCTGTCTGGGCTCAGTGCAGAGGCAGGAAAACCTCTCCAACATGGGAAAAGGTGAGTGAGGGAAAGCCCCTGGGGGATTCACCCTTTCCACAGAAACCACTGTAAGGCTAGGAATGAGAGAATCTCCCTGGTCGTCCCCCCCCCCCCCACCCATCCCCCACCATGCTTCTAGACTGAGGCAAAAGGCCACCTGGACATTTTTGGGGGGCAACTCCGGAGTCCAAGGGGACTTCTACCAGCCTTGGGCCCCAGAGCGACCAGCACTGGTGCCATAGCCCCAATAAAGGCTGCAGTTGTGGTGTCTCAAAGCGGTAAGATTGCTCCACCTCCCCTCGCCAGACGAGGCTTGGCATCAGCTTCCAGCCTCGCAGTTCCAATTCTGTATGAACTCAACCAGTAGGCACAGACTCCTGTTGTCCCAGGTAGTACCTGGACAGCAGGGTGGGTGACCCTACCCACCCCCACCACTGGTAGCCAGGTGGGCATCACTTGCTAGAACTTCCAGCACAGCAGTCCCACTTCTGTGTGAACTCAGCCAGAGGGCACAGCCTCCTGTTGTCCTGGGAGGCAAAATGGGTGACACCCATCCCTGCCATTGGTAGCCAGGCTTGCAATGCCTGCTAGAGCTTCTGACCGAGCAGTCCCACTTCTATGTGAACTCAGCCAGCAGCTACAGCCTCCTATTGCCCCAGGAAGCACCCATAGAACAGAGTAGATGACCCACTCAACCCCACCACTTGTGACCAGGCAGACAATGCCTGTTAGAGCTTCCAGCCCAGGGGTTTCACTTCTGTCTGAACTTAGCCAGCAAGTGCAGCCTCCTGTAGTCCCAAAAAACACCTGTACAGTCAAATGGGCAACTCCACCCACCCCTGCTTCTCACAGCCAGATGAGCCATACCTGCTAGAGCTTCCCTCCCAGCAGTAGAACAATACCTTGTCCCTTCCTGAGACAACATGTGCCTGAACTCTCGGGGCAGATGCAACCCTGTGTTTCCCTGAAAAGCACATTAACAGCAGATTAGGGCCAACCCAGCAGAGATATGGCCTGTCTGCCAACTGCAGCCACTGCCTAAGAGAGACTCATCAACCAGAACACCCAACAAAAGAAACACAGACACAGAGAGTAACCAGAGGAGGCTCCTCAAAGACCCAGGAGTGGATTCAAATGCAAGCCAGTTGACTGAACCCACCTTATATTACAATCAAACTTCCAAGAACATCAAACAAGATAAAAGCAAAATAAACCCATCCAAAGGTGAGCAACTTCAAAGATTGAAGGAATATTAGCTAACACAGGTGAGAAAGAACCAGCATAAGATCTCTAGCAACTGAAAAAGCTAGTGTCTTATTATCTCCAAATGAGTGCACTAGTTCTCCAACAATGGATCTTAACCAGGCTGAAATGGCTGAAATGACAGAAATAAAATTCAGAATATGGATAGCAATAAAGATCATCAAGATTCAGGAGAAGTTGAAACCCAAGCCAATGAATCTAAAGAATAAAATGAAACAATACGGGAGATAAAAGACAAAATAGCCATTTTGAGAAAGAACCAAACTGAACTGAAAGAGCTAAAAAATTCACTTCAAAAATCTCAGAATATAAATTTCAGAATATAATCACAAATATTAACAGCAGAATCAACCAAGCTGGAGGAAAAATCTCAGAGCTAGAAGACTGGTTCTCTGAAATAACTCAGACAAAAATAAAGATAAAAACAATAAAGAATGAACAAAACCTTCAAGAACTATGGGGTTGTGTAAAGAGACCAAATCTATGACTCACTGGTGCCCCTGAAAGAAAAAAAAGCAAGCAAGCAACTTGGGAAACATATTGGATATCCTCCGTGAAAATTTCCCCAACCTCACTAGAGAGGCCAACATTCAAAATCGGAAAATGCAAAGAACCCCTCCAAGATACTATACAAGATGATCATCACTAAGAAACATAGTCATCAGATTCCCTAAGGTCAAAATGAAAGAAAAAATGTTGAAGGCAGCTAGTGAGAAGGGGCATGTCACCTACAAAGGGAACCTTGTCAGGCTAACAGTGAACCTTTCCACAGAAACTCTACCACCCAGAAAAGATTGGAGGCTTATATTCAGCATTCCTAAAGAAAAGAAACTCCAACCAAGAATTTTATATCAAGCCAAACAGCTTTATAATCAAACCAGAAATAAGTTCCCTTTCAGACAAGCAAATGTTAAGCAAATTTGTTACCAGCAGACCTGCCTTACAAGAGGTCCTTAAGGGAGTGCTAAATATGGAAAGAAAAGACTGTTAATGGCTACCACAAAAACACATGTAAGTACATAGACAATTAACACTACAAAGCAACCACACAATCAAGTCTGCATAATAACCAGATAGCAACACAATGACAGGATCAAACCTACACATATGAATATTAACCTTGAATGTAAACAGGCTAAATGTGCCAATTAAAATGCACAGAGAGGGCCAGGTGCAGTGGCTTATGTCTGTAATGCCAGCACTTTGGGAGGCCAAGGGGGACAGATTGCAAGTTCAGGAGTTTGAGACCAGCCTGGCCAACATGGTGAAACTCCATCTCTACTAAAAATACAAAAATTAGCCGGGCCTGGTGGTGGGCACCTGTAATCCCAGCTACTCGGGAGGCTGAAGCAGAAGAATCTTTTGAACCCGGGGGCAAAGGTTGCAGTGAGCCAAGATCATGCCATTTCACTCCAGCCTGGGCAACAGAACAAGCCTCTATCTCAAAGGAAAAAAAAAAAAAAGGCACAGAGGGAAAAGTTGGATAAAGATGTAAGACTCAATTGTATGCTGTCTACAAGAGAATCATCTCACATGCAATGACACCAATAGGTTCAGATTAAAGGGATGTAGAAAAATCTAACAAGCAAATGGAAAATAGAAAAAAATGTAAGGGCTGTTAATCTAATTCCAAACAAAACAGACTTCAAACCAACAAAAATCAAAAAAAGACAAAGAAGGACATTATATAATGGTAAAGGGCTCAATTCAACAAGGAGACCTAACTATCCTAAACATATATGCACCCAACACAGGAGCACCCAGATTCATAAAACAAGTTCTTAGAGACCTATGAAGATATTTAGATAACCACAAGATAATAGTGGGAGACTTCAACACACCCATTGACAGTATTAGACAGATCAACAAAGCATAAAACTAACAAAGATATTTGGGACATAAACTCGACATTTGACCAAATGGGCCTAACAGACATCTACAGACCTCTCCACCCAAACAAAACAGAATATACATTCTTCTCATCTGCCCATGGCACATTCTAAATCGACCACCCAATCAGCTATAAAACAATCCTCAGAAAATTTGACAAAAAAAAATCATAGCAAATATACTGTCAGACAACAGCGTGATAATATAGAAATAGAAATCAATACTAAGAAAATCACTAAAAATCATACAATTACATGGAAGTTAAACAATCAGCTATGAATGACTTCTGAGTAAACAATAAAATTAAGGCAGAAATCAAGAAATTCTTTGAAATTAATGAGAACAAAGATACAATATACCAGAATTGCTGGGACACAGATAAAGCAATGTTAAGAGGAAAGCTCATAGTGCTAAACACCCATATCAAAAAGTTAGAAAGATCTCAAATTAACAACCTAAGATCACAACAAGAGGAAGTAGAGAAACAAGAGCAAACCAGCCCCAAAGCTAGCAGAATACAAGAAATAACCAAAATCAGAGCCAAACTGAAGGAAACTGAGATGCAAAAAAGAAAAAAAAAATACAAAAATCAATGAATCCAGGAGTTTGTTCTTTGAAAGAATAAATAAAACTGATAGACTGCTAGCTAGATTAATAAAGAAAAAGAGAAAATCCAAATAAACACAATCAGAAATGAAAAACAGACATTACCACCAACCCCATATAAATTCAAAAAACTCTCAGGGACTCCAACAAACACCTCTATGCACACAAACAAGCAAACCTAGAAGAAACAGATAAACTCCTGGAAACATACAACTTACCAAGATTGAGCCAGGAAGGAATTGAATCCTTGAACAGACAAATAACAAATTCTAAATTTGAATTCGTAATAAAATACCTACCAACAAGAAAAAGCCCAGGACCAGATGACTTGACAGCCAAATTCTACCAGATATATAAAGAAGAGCTGGTAGCATTCCTACTAAAACTACTCACAAAAAATTGAGAAGGAGGGGCTCCTCCCTAACTCATTCTATGAGGCCAGCATCATCTTGATACCAAAACCTGGCAAAGACACAGACACAACAAGAAAAGAAAACTTCAGGCCAATATCCTTGATGAACATAGATGCAAAAATCCTCAACAAAATATTAGCAAACCAAATTCAGCAGCAAATCAAAAAGCAAATCCACCACAATAAAGTAGGCTTTATCCCTGGAATGCAAGGTTGGTTTAACATACACAAATCAATAAATGTGATTTACCATATAAAGAGAACTAGAAACAAAAACCATGTAATCACTTCAATAGATGCAGAAAAGGCTTTTGATAAAATTCAACATGCCTTCATGTTAAAAACCCTAACAAACTAGCCACTGAAAGAACACACTTCAAAATAATAAGATCTATCTATGACAAACCCACAGCCAACATCATACTGAGTGGGTAAAAGCTAGAAGCATTCCCCTTGAGAACAAGAACAAGATAAGGATGCTCACTCTCACCATTCCTATTCAACATAGTACTGGAAGTCCTAGCCAGAGAAATCAGGCAAGAGAAAGAAATAAAAGGAATCTAAATAGGAAGAAGGGAAGTCAAACTATCTCTATTTGCAGACAATATGATTCTATACCTAGAAAACCCCGTAGTGTCTGCCCAAAAACTCCTATATCTGATAAACAATTTTAGCAAAGTTCCAGGATAGAAAATCAATGTACAAAAATCAGTAGCATTTCTATATATCAACAACATCCAAGCTGAGAATGAAATCAAGAACACAGTCCCATTCACAACAGCCACAGAAAGAAAAAATTCCTAGGAATACAGCTAACTGGGGAGGTGAAATACCTCTATAATGAAAAAACAAAATACTGCTCAAACAAATCAGAGATGACACAAACAAATGGAAAAACATTCCATGCTCACAGATAAGAAGAATCAATATTGTTAATGTGACCATATTGCCCAAAGCTATTTACAGATTCAAGGCAATTGCTATCAAACTACCAATGACATTCTTCACAGAATTAGAAAAAAAACTATTTTTAAATGCACATGGAACCAAAAAAGAGCCCGAATAGCCAAGGGAATCCTAAGCAAAAAAACAAAGCTGGAGGCATCACATTACCTGACTTCAAACTACACTACAAGTCTACAATAACCAAAATAGCATGGCACTGGTACAAAAACAGACACATAGAGGAATGGAACAGAATAGAGAGTCCAGAAATAATGTCACACACCTACAACCATCTGATCTTCAACAAAGTTAACAAAAACAAGCAATGAAGACAGGATTCTCTATTCAATAAATGGTGCTGGGATAACTGGCTAGCAATATGCAGAAGACTAAAACTGGACCCCTTTCTTACACATACAAAAATCATCTCAAGGTGGATTAAAGGCTTAAATGTAAGACCTAAAACTATAAAAACTCTAGAAAATAACCTAGAAAATACCATTATGAACATAGGCCCTGGCTAAGATTTCATGACAAAGACAACAAAAGCAATTGCAACAAGAATGAAAATTGACGAATGGAACCTAATTAAACTGAAGAACTTCCGCACAGCAAAAGAAACTAACAATAGAGTAAACAGACAACCTATAGAATAGGAGAAAATACTTGCAAACTATGCATCCAACAAAGGTCTAACATCCAGAATCTACAAGGAACTTAAACAAATTAACAAGCAAAAAAGAAACAACCCCATTAAAAAGTGGGCAAAGGACATGAACAGACACACTTCAAAAGAAGATATATACACAGCTAACAAGCATATTTAAAAAGTTCAATATCACTAATCATTAGAGAAATGCAAATCAAAACTACAATCTCACACCAGTCAGAATGACTATTATTAAAATGTCAAAAAATAACAGATGCTGGCAAAGTTGCAAAAAAACAGGGAACACTTACACACTGCTGGTGGGAATGTAAATTAGTTAAGCCTTTGTGGAAAGCAATGTGGTGATTTCTCTAAGAACTTAGAACTACCATTTGACCCAGTAATTCCATTTTTGAGTATATACCCAAACTAATATAAATCATTCTACCATAAAGACACAGGCACATGTATGTTCACTGCAGCACGATTCACAATAGGAAAGGCATGGAATCAACCTAAATGCCCATCAACTGTAGACTGGATAAAGAAAATGTGGCACATATACACCATGGAATATCATGCAGCAATAAAAAAGAATGAGATCATGTTCTTTGCAGCAACATGGGTGGAGCTGGAGGCCATTATCCTAAGCGAACTGACAAAGGAACAGAAAACCAAACACCACATTTTCTCACTTACAAGTGGGAACTAAACATTGAGTACACACAGACATAAAAAAAGAAACAACAGACACTGGGTCCTACTTGAGGGTGGGGAGTAGTAGGAGAGAGAGGATCAAAAAATTACTTATTGGGGCAGAGCGTGGTGGCTCATGCCTGTAATCTGAGCACTTTGGGAAGCCAAGGCAGGCAGATCACTAGAGGTCAGGAGTTCGAAACCAGCCTGGCCAACACATTGAAACCCGGTATCTACTAAAAATACACAAAGTAAGCTGGACATGGTGGCACACCACCTGTAATCCCAGCTACACAGGAGGCTGAGGCAGGAAAACCACTTGAACCAGGGAGGCGGAGGTTGCAGTGAGCCGAGATCACACCACTGCACTCCAGTCTGGGCAACAGAGCAAGACTCTTTCTCAAAAAAAAAAAAAAAAGAAGAAGAAAAACTTCCTGTTGGGTACTATGATTATTACCTGGGTGATGAAATAATCTGTACACCAAGCCCCTTTAACAAACCCACACATGGACCCCCAAACCTAAACGTTAAAAAAAAAGATTGTACCAGGTATTAAAACATCTGTAGATGGCCGGGCATGGTGGCTCACGCCTGTAATCCCAGCACTTTGGGAGGCCGAGGTGGGCGGATCACCTGAGGTCAGGAGTTTGAGACCAGCCTGACCAACATGGTGAAACCCCGTCTCTACTAAAAATACAAAAAATATTAGCTGGGCGTCGTGGCGCATGCCTGTAATCCCAGCTACTCGGGAGGCTGAGACAGGAGAATCGCTTGAATCCAGGAGATGGAGGTTGCAGTGAGCCGAGATCATGACACTGCACTCCAGCCTGGGCAACAAGAGCGAAACTCTGTCTCAAAAAAAAAAAAAAAAAAAAAAAAATCTGTAGCTATTTTGCATTCTCGTATCAGTGAGAGTACTGTTGCTGACATTTAATTTTTAAAACTTTGAGCTTTATGAATTTACAGATTTTCTCAATTTTAAGTGCAATTTTACTGTATCTTGAAAATAAAATATTTTCCCTAAAAAAAAAGTAGGGTCTTTTTCTCAGTCAACCTTCTGACAATGTACCCACATCCTATATTTCCAATCACATTTATATCTTAACATCAGTCCTGGAGAAGACTAGGTCTTGTATTCTATAGTAAAAACGGAAATTTTCTTAAAAGAAGAAGCTTTGAAATAAGTCAAGAGGAAGAATGATTCAAATTACAATGCAAAAAGGGAGCAAATAAAGAGGCCAAAGCCTCATACTCAAACATCTTTATGAACGAAATACAGTACCTCAAACTTGTCTCTTTCGCTCAATTCAAAATAAATTCACCATTGAATCATATCTTGACTCTCATCAGTATCTGATTTAGATGATATTTAGATGAAACTTTGAACTTCAGATTTTTGAGTTGATGCTGGAATGAATTAAGACTTTTGGGACTATTGGAATGAAATTAATGTATTTTTCCTGTAAGAAAGACATGAATTCTGGGGGACCAGGGGCGGAATGCTATGATCTGAATATTTGTGTCCTCAAAAATTCATATGTTGAAACACTAACCCCCAAGTTGGTGGCATTAGCAGGAAAGAGCCCTCATAGTAGGGATTAGTGCCTTTACAAAACAGGCCCCAGAGAGCAAGCTTGCTCCTTCCACCAACTAATGACCCATCTAGAAGACACCATCTGTGAACCAGAAAGTGGGTCCTCACCAGACACTGAATCTGCTGGCACATTGATTTTGCACTTCCAGCCTCCAAAACTGTGAGGCAGTTTTGTTTATAAACTTGTTTATAAGCCAACTAGTTTATGGTATTTCTTTATAGCAGCCTGAATAAACTAAGACAACCATCATCCAAGGTTGGAAGGGTGAATCCTTCTCACATTTAACATCAGAAAGTTGGTTTCACTTCTCATTTGTTTCCATAAAAAGATAAGCTTCTGTTCATCATTCTTCTTACTGACTTGTTCTATGACAGTGACAATCTTCCTGGATTGATGTCAGAGATATCTTCATCCTCGGATGAAAGTTGCTCTAGTGAGAAATTTATTTTCAATGTGTCCCTTTGGCACAAATATCATTATGGTTGTTTTCAAATATGTCCACAAGTCTTCTGATACCCCTCTTTTTGATAGAGCTTAATTCTCCTCCACTTGAGTGTGGTCTGTACTTAGTGACTCTTTTCTGAATACATAAATTGTGGCAGAAATGACACAGCATAACCTCCAAGGGTCAGTCATAAAATACACTATTTCCCATCTTGTTCTTTCTCTTGGATCACCCACTCTTGGAAACTAGCTGCCATGTTTTGAGGACACTCAACAGCCCTAGGGATAGGGTCTATGCAGCAAGGAACTGAAGTCTCCTCCCAACAACCTGCACGAATTTCCAGACATATGAGTGAGCCACCATGTAAGCAGGTCTTCCAGCTCCATTCAGACTTTCAGAGGACTGTGGCCCTGGCCAACAGTAACCACAGGAGAGACCCTGTGCCAGAATCACTCAGCTAATTCCTCCTGGATTCCTGGTCCACAGAAACCATGTGAGATAATAAATGTTACTGTTTTAAGCAACAAAGTTTTGAGGTAATTTGTCACACAGTAATAGACAACTAATACAGCCACGATTATCAATTAAAATTAATCAGGCACCTACCCTGTGTAAGACAGCATGTGACCCATGTATGTATGTATATACAGCATCCTTCCTGAATAGGTCTTGCATTTTCTTCAATGACATTTGTGAATCTTGGGGGAAAGTTGTGAAACAAGAGCTTCCATTCCAACTATCAACTAAACTCATTTCGAGAAACAGGTTTCCCCGCCCACTCTTTTCTTCACTCTGGAAAGGATTTTGTTTGTCGTTTAAAAACAAGTCATGCTGTTATCATGGATGTCTTCAGAATCTGACACCATGCCATATTTATGTTTTGTTCTATTTGTTGCCTTCCAAGTGCAGCTGAGACACAGCAACATTTTCAGATAACAGGAGAAGAAAACAAATTCTTGGAAGAAAGCTGTCACCCAATTTTATTGGCAGCACAAAACTAAGTTTTTAGCTAACAGGACACACATAAATATCACTGATGCTTGCTTATTCCGAATGTTATGTCTCGCTGGCTCATCATTAACAATACAGATCAACACCCAAGACTCACAAATAGAGAGGGAATGTGAATGCCAACAGAACGACAGTGACTGTGGATGGCACAGATGATCTAGCAGCTATTTAGAAGATTTCATCTCCGGTACTAACTCTAGGCAGTGAATGGAACAGACTCTTTCATCTGATTTACACTTTATGGCTGTTCCACTTTTAAGGAGGCCTGAGAAATGTCTGCCTGCATCCCAACTAATGTTTCTTCTTCTGTACTCACTCTCTGAAAGACTCTATAGGCCATGCCTTTCCTCCCTCCCCAAGAGACTGGCCCCTCAGGACCCAACCAGAGCTTCTCTCCAGGTCACCAATCCATAGCTCCAAGCAAATGCCATTCAGAGAATGACACACATCAGTGCTTAACACTTTTGGCAAGAAGTAGAAGCCATTAGACACCCTAGGTTGGAATCCTGGCTTCGCCATTTCTCAGGTTTGTGACCCTCAGCAAGTTACTCAATCTCTTTCAGTTTCAGATTCCCAGCTATAAAATAGTATGATAGACTAGTCCCCATTTCCCAAGGTTATAAGGAGATTTAAATGAGGCAATATGGGTAAAGCACTAAGTGGTACCTGGCTTACAGCCTATGGTCAAGAAACAATAGCTGTCATTATTTTTATCATAATTGCATGACTATATGGCCAGTAGAAAGCTGTTTCTCAATTAGCCCCCTTGTAAAGAACAACTGCCTACCTGGGATCTAGGGGGCACATGTCCCTGTTCTCCCCATCTTTCTGCCCTGCAAAGCCCTAGAGTCTTCCACTTTGCTGTCTTTCAGAAGCAATCACACCACTTTGCCAAACAACTCCCAGGAGTCAAACAGTTTCCGGGTTAAGGCAGATCACACAGTTAGAGGGAGCTTTAAGTATGGAGGGTCTATAGCTAGTGCCACTTCAGGTGAGTCCAAACACCTGGACTCCCTAAATGAAAGAACTCCCTAAATTCTGGTCCAAAGTGGGTGGGGGCTCAGCTACAAAGAACAGTAAGTCTTGCTTTCCCATAAGTATTTTATATGTGGCATGCTTGCAAAACCACAGACATCCCCGTGAGAGATGCCAACTCTAAGACCAACCCTACATACAAGCCGATTAGCAAGTCACCAGCAGGACATAGTCTCTGGGCCACCCAAAGGCTCATGAGAATCTGAAGTTTCTTTACAGGGACCAGGACTTTTATTCCACAAACACAGATATTTCATTAAGCAAATATAACTGGAAGAAGTAATCCAAAATAGCTGATCTCAGATCATTTCACCTGAGAGTAAGTTTTAAGAGAGTGGAAAGGGGAGAAGGCAGAAGCCAGAAGGCAGGAGATGACTGGTTGGGAGGTAAAACACTAAGCATGCTCTCTGGAAAGCAGAGCCAAAACAAGAAGTGTGAGAAACTGTTTAGGGAAAATGCCTGTGAGAGAAGATACATGGGGAGGGAGCCAGAAGAGACTTGGAGAACTGTCAGAAGTACAATGAAGATCTGACCTCAAGTAAAGAGGAGAGTGAAGGAAAGAAGGAAGATAAGAAGGAAGCACCTAAGACTGCAGTGCAGTTGCACATTCAACAAGGCCACTGGGGAGTCCCCAGGCCAAAATCACTTGAAAGAGGAATTCTGTGCCTCCGAGATGCAGGCCTGCCTTAGTGTTCCAGCCTGGTTTAGTCCCTGGCCAGGAGCAGCCCATGGGAGGCACGGCTTCAGCAGAAACGTGTTGATAGACTTCAGAGCACAGTAGCTGGGGTCTTCCATCGATTGCATTTCATGGAGAGACCAGAGGCAAATCCCATGGCTGCCACATAAATCAAGGTTGGAAGTTGAAGAAAACCAGTATTGTCTCATGTTGCACTAGAACCAGCCCTGCCAGCATCAACATTAGACAGAGGATTTTAGCACCTCACACCAGGTCACAGAGAACCATCATAGCTTTTGATCCCACAAAAAACTAATATGGACACACTGAGCCAAACAACCTTCCTTAACGCTTAGTTGTTTTTTGTTTGACTTATGTCTTAGAATTCCCACCCAAGTCCCCTACAGCATGTGATCTAGAATAGAATAGGTTCCATGACAGCAGATCCTATTCTCTCCTTTCCCCCCTCTCCCATGGAGGCAGCAATAAGCCCTGGGCAGAGGAAGAGGGAATGTTGTCTGAGGCTGTTGTACCAGGGAGATCAAGATTAGGGTGAGCTACCTGGCAAAGGCAAGGGAGATGAATCAAGGAAATTGAAAACAATTTTTTTCCATTTCATAACTTTGCCAGCTGTTTACCTAGACAAGAGGGAGAAGAGGATTACATCTTTCATGAGGACATTCACCTAGATTGCACTTTCCAAGGAGAACTGGCTCTCTTGAGCTTCTGCTGGCCCTCAGCCCTTCAGGGCATAAGTGGTTAGAGAGAGTCTGTCCCCTTTTGATCCTGAATTGAGCCTCATTTTCTATCGAAAAAGAACTCCAGCTCCCTCTGGCAAAGTTGGCTAAGAAAGCTATCTGTTGGCAAATAACTGTTTTCAGCTCCCTAATAGCCATGATGAAACTCCACAGGTACCTGATAAAAGATGTGGTTGACTCAAGGGGTGCATTAATAGAACCAAAAGAAAGGTAAAGTAGGTGGTCCTACAAAGCTCGCTTTGACAAAGAGCATCCTGCAGGTCCTATTTCATTTAAAACATCCTTAAGAGGCTTGCTATATGCCCTATATTGTTTCTAAATTATAGAAGGAGTTATATTCATAAATTTTATCCAGAGCATATAGAACAGAGAATTAATGTGGCCAGAAAGGCGAAAATAGAATAAGTAGGTCTAATACTTACAGGTAAAATAATTAAAACAATATTACCCCCAGACAGAGGAGGAAATGGGAGGTATTTAATTGTGCTGTATCAGTATTAATGTTTTCTTTTAAAGATAAGATTTTATATATAAATACATAGACATTCTCTGTAAATAAAATAATTTCTTCTTCAAGCATACATAGGAATTTGTCTGGGGTATTTTTTTTCTATACTCTACAGAGCTGCGACCCAAGAGATACGTTACACTTACTGCAGAAATTATTTATCCCATGTATTTGTTAAGATTGAATATTCATCTTTTCTTGAATAGCAGACTGATTATAACATTGAAATCTTGCATAATTTTCCCAAAGATTTTCACTTAATAACTAAGCTAAATGTGCATTCAAAACAGCCTCTGAGCAGCCGTGGTGCATTCACTCCCTACCTGCCTTCTGCTCAGTGCAGGTCCAGTGGCTGGATCCGCTCTCTGCCTATGGGCCATTTGTGTTAAACTCAGACCACAACTCATCCTCAAGCTGGGGAACACTTTGGCCACATCAATATAGCCACTTTCCACTTCTCAAACTGAATGGCAAAAGAAGAGGAAGGAAAATTTATAAAATGCCTGCTGTGTGCCTAGCATTGCTCTAGAGCAGTGCCTGTCATACTTTTTCACATTATTGGCATCATCTGGATGCTTTTTACCTTTTTTCCTAATCACTCCTCCCCCATTAATTCTTAATACCACAGATAGACTGTAAATCTGTTTGTGTACTATATGACTATCTGGGCTTTATACATAAAAAGAATAAAGCTTTTTAGTCCCCTTCCAAGAACCAGTTTTCATTCCCTTGAGGGCAATATTGCCCTCACTGAGAATGCGTGTACTAGATGCTCTACCTCATCCATGTAGCCTTATTTGAGGCAGGATAGTGTTATGGTTAAAGTATAAATTTGAGCCAGACTACCTAGATTAAAATCCAAGTGCTACCACTCCCTAGAGGTTTGATCCTGGGCAATTAACTCCAATGTGCCTCAGTTTCCACATCTGTAAAATGGGGATAAGAATGGTATTTACCTAATAAGGTCATTGTGGAAATTAAATTACTTAATATGGCTGGGCACAGTGGCTCATGCCTGTAATCCCAGCACTTTGGGAGGCCAAGGCAGGAGGATTGCTTGGGCTCAAGGAGTTCAAGATCAGCCTGGGCAACAAAGTAAGACCTTGTCTCTACAAAAAAAAAAAATCAAAAAACTAGCCAGGCACAATGGCACACACCTGTGGTCCCAGCTCCACAGGAAGCTGAGGCAGGAGGATCACTTGAGCCCAGGAGGCCAAGGCTGCAGTAAGCTCTGTTCATGCCACTGCACTCCAACCTGGAAACAAAGCCAAAATGTCTGTCTCAAAAAAAAAAAAAAAAAAAAAAAGTTAACATAAGCAAAGTGTTCAACATAGTGCCTAGCACATAGGAAGCACTATACAAGCTGTTGCTGTTTTATTAGTAAATCCAAAACCTTAGAAGTATTACAAAGTGTATCTTAACAAAGAGAAAACATATCTTTAGAGAGAAAGAAAATAATTGGCCCAAGTCCACACTGTTGTGAAAGGCTGAAACTGGGACCAAAGGCCAGGGTCTTCAAGACACCAAAATATGCATTTTCCTGCCTATATCACCTCCATTATACCATGAAGCTCACAAAAGATACCCCTGGATAACTCCAAATGGTGTCCCCCATTGAACACAAACCACTGAGAGAATACTCTCCTGTTTTCCCCTTCCAAAAAGCATACATATTACTCTTCCAAACATAGGGAAACCATGCTTTAAGTGATCTCCTTAGATAGATAGCAGTGCTTTTCCCAGCAAAAGGCACCGAGTTCCTTCCTTCCTCTCATCTTAGGATGAAGAAGGCCATTTGATATCATGCAAAATATCAACGTCTAGGAATCAAGAAACTGACCCCATCCCCAGGTCTGCTAGGCTGTGATCTTGGGCCCATCACCCTCCTCTCTGGTCCTCGGTTTCTTTATTCGTTCTTTGAGCCAAATCAGCTTTATAAGTTGCAGAATTCTGGGATTACAACGCTAGTGTGAAAGGTGGCAGCCATGACAAGTACAAGCCCAGCACCACGTAAGTCTGCATTTTACCCACACCTGCTCAGCAAGCCAACCCAACGCTGAAAGGAACAAGCACAAGCCTCTGCCACAGTTCTGGGAAGGCAGCACCTTGTCCTAGTGCATCTGACGGCATCCCCTGGCCAGGTCAATCTAAACAAAAAGGGACATTCTGTCCCCATCCCAGGCCCACCAGCAGAGGAGACGTGGGCAAGAGAAGCTTAGAATAACTCATTAGCAGATCTAACCTTGCTTTTTTTTTTTTTTTTTTTTTTGAGATGGAATCCCACTCTGTCACCCAGGCTGGAGTGCAGTGGTGAGATCTCAGCGAACTGGAACCTCCGCCTCCCGGGTTCAAGCAATTCTCCTGCCTCAGCCTCCCAAGTAGCTGGGACTACAGGCACACACCACCACACCAGGCTAATTTTTTTGTACTTTAGTAGAAACAGGGTTTCACCGTGTTGCCCAGGCTGGTCGCGAACTCCTGAGCTCAGGCAATCCACCCACCTCGGCCTCCCAAAGTGCTGGGATTACAGGCGTGAGCCACCGTGCCGGGCCCCTAGCCTTGTTTCTTTAACTTGATGCTATATTTCCTTAACTTGAAAACATTGAGTAGGGATTAATGTCATTAGATAATGACAAAGATGATGGTTTTATGTCTGATGTGATGCAAAAAAAAGGTGCATATGGCCTACAGAGGTCTTAGAATGACAGCCATGCATATGTCTTATATTAACATTTTATAACATGAGAGTAATCCTGTGCATGTGGTTTTGAGTTCTTTTTAACTTAAAAAGTTGTGAACATTACTTGTGAACATATTCCCATGGCTTTAAATTATTTTCTAAACTATAATTTTTTTATTTTTTTATTTCAATAGCTTTAGGCATACAAGTGGTTTTTGGTTATCTGGATGAATTATATAGCGCTGAAGCCTGGGATTTTACTGTATCCTTCACCCTGTATTGTACATTGTACCCTAATAGGTAGTTTTTCATCCCTCATCTCCCTCCCACTCTCCCCACTTCTGAGTCTCTAATGCCCATTATACCACCCTGTATGCCTTTGCATACCCATAGCTTAGCTCCCACTTACAAATGAGAACATGCAAAAACCATGATTTTTAATGGCGGTTTATGTTCCATCCTAAAAGTACACCATCGATTATTTAGCAATTTCTCTCTTGTAAAATGATTACATTATTTCCAATTCTTGTATTCTATATAAAGCTACTAGAACATCCTTGTAAATAGATTTTTGTGTGAATCTCTAATTGTTTTCATATGATAAATTTCTAGAAGTGGAATTACAAAGTCAAAGCAGGTAAATGTTTTCAAGACTCCTGAACATATCATCAAATTCCAATGGAAAGATAATATAAATTTTTCCTCCCACTACCAGTACATGAGAGGTTCTATGTCACCTATATGTCTCAGTTTCCTTATCTATAAAAATGGAGATAATAGTATATACCTAATAAGGTCATTGTGCAGATTAAATTAATGTAAGTGAAGTGTTTAAAATGGTGCTTACACTCTTGTCAACTACAGTTTTGTCATTTTTCAAAATATCTGCCAATGTATTTGGTTAAAAAATAATATATTGTGGCTTTAATTGCTATTTCCTTGATTATTATTGGAGTTGAAGATGCTTCCAAATTTCTTCACTTTTGAAGTCTTTGTTGATATCCTTTGCTTATAAAAGGAAAAT
Organism: Gorilla gorilla gorilla; assembly: GCF_029281585.2. Taxonomy (NCBI): domain Eukaryota; kingdom Metazoa; phylum Chordata; class Mammalia; order Primates; family Hominidae; genus Gorilla; species Gorilla gorilla. The sequence continues at coordinate 66,393,151 of NC_073239.2, forward strand.
TTTCAAAAATCTCCCTAATAACACCCTTTATGATTCATCCTACTTAATGATTCTTACATCAGCTGGAAAAAAATAGTGCATTTTTGAGACTCAAAAATTCAAACCAGTTCTAATTTTTCATGACTCTATTTTTGTTTTATGGCAATTATCACTTACTTTTCTGCAAGGCTGAAAGAAAAAAAAACAAACTAGCATAGGTTTTTGTTTCCTTAATGCCTTTCAGCATTAGCCACACCTGAATGAGCCTATACTGTTTTAGGAAGCCACATCATCTGTTATTTAACTGAAAAAAAATGGGAATAGTGAAAAGTTTTGTGCAAAGACACAAATTCTGTTCCCAAGACCTTCAAACAATCAGAATCTCAATGTTTCTTAGCATAGATTCCTCAATCACCCCATTCCCTGGGAGAATTCATTCAAAAGGCATACTTTAATGCCCCTCCTCAGACCTCCTTACTTAGAATCTCAGATCAGTGGCCCTAGAATCTGACAATTTCACAAGCTTCTCAAGTGATTATCTGAGAATCACAAGGCTAAAGTATATCTTGTTTGCCAAAGCATGTGGTTTATAATCTGTTTTACAAAAAAATAATTAAACCAAAGGTAGAAATCCATCTTCAGAACTATGGCAGATTTGAAGCATTATTATTTCTATTAAGCATGGATTTCCCACTAAGTTACTAACTCAAGTTAAACTGAAATAGATGAAAGGATAAGAATACAGTTTTAAAAAGTTTATTCAAACAAAAAGCTGGAAATAGCCACCTGGGAGACACAGACTCCAGAGAAAAGGGGTTGGTGCTCTGACATTAAAAGTTAACTTCTTGTTTATATAGGAAGAAAACAAAGAATTTTAGTAGGATTATACCATTTTCTATACAAGGCTAATTTATGAATTACAGCAATTTAATTGGTTACACTGTTTTCCCATACAGCTTGTTTTGATTTCCTTTTCAATTTAAAAAGAAGATATTTAACATTCCACATTAAGACAATGTGATAGCAATGAAGTCTTTGTGTAAGAAAAGTAAGAGGGAAGATAATCGATCATGTATAATGAAAATCAACAGTGAAGCAGAAAGGGGTCTTCTCTGGCACCCTTTAGTCATTTACAACATTTTACAAAACAATGTAAGTAAGGAAGAAGACTAATTTATAATCCGAGAAACAAAGGTTACAACTGCCTAGGTTACAACTGCCTGTCACATGACTCAGCCCAATAATGACATTCCTTTAAGGCTCAAAATAATTTAGAGTTCCAACAACTTAGATTTTTGAATTACTTATATTTACACTCATCAATACAGCTAAATTGTGAGAGAAACTTGCTATTCCTCATCTCTACCCCACCCTCTTTCTAGCTGTGTGACTTTAACAAGTGAATTTCTGAGGCTCAATTTCCTCATTTGTAAAGGGGGGACATCATGGCACTCTGTCTCACAGAATTATTCCAAGAATCGACTTAGACTATATATGTTAAGTGTCTAACACAATTTCTAGCACCAAAAAAAATGACAGCTGTTACAGCGGTGGGATGAAAATTTATACAGCTGAGGTAGAGGAAAAAAGGTCCATAGGAACAGCCAATAATTTTGGAACACTACAGTCTACAAACCACTTTCACAGTCAATATCTCATTTGATCCTTTGAATACTTCCACGAGATAGGAGGAAAACCTATTGCTATATTCCTTTCACAGACTGAGGCAACTGAAGCTTGACCAAAGCTATATAGTTAGTTAGTGGTAGAGCTTGAACTTCTGACTCTAGAAATCAGTATGTCAATACTTGTCAACAATATAAAAGCCCAAAGTCTCCTACAGACCACCTACACTCATCTTATGATTAGAAACATTCTCTAGTGTGATTCAATCTAAAGAATACTTTTTCCCGACTTAGAAAGTACAATAAAAAAACAGCTAAATGATACTGATGTCAATTATCATTATTCAGATTCTTAATTGGCTCTAAATTGCTTTCAAGGTTACCTACAATTCAGAAGAAACCATCATGGCAGCTTTCAAAACCTCCATACCACAAAACTATTCAAGACTGGTTTACAGAGCAACTCAAAATGTCCTCTCCTCCTCTAAGAGCTCACAGCCTTTCACATTTAAAGCTGTTTGTTCTCTCCTGGTTCTTCTTATAGTTCCCAAGCATCCTCTGCATTTGCTATAAAGAGTGTTTGCATAATATTCGTGATAAGATTTAGGTCCAAAATATCAAAATGAAAATCCTCTGTCCTGAGGTATAAGCTAATGAAAACTGATATTATTTTTATTCAATTCCCTAAACCCCTGATGTGGAACATGTTCTAGTCTGCAACATTTTTAAGTTTCTCCACAACTAAAAATACTATCCACAGAATTATAAAACTAAGGGGGAAATGACTCATTGAGATTGTAAACAGCATATCACTCTTCATGGATCAATGCATCATTTGAATACAGTCTTGTTCTGCGTTCCCAGCTTCAACTGAGGACGATTCATAGTTCAGCACTTCATAATTACATACAATTAATAGCCTGGAGGCTGAGCAGCAGAGTGACTGGTAAGCACTGAAAGCTACAAATCTGTTTTGCAGTAATGTATATTTTTTTCTCCCTTGATTTTCTTTATTGTTGTTTTGCTTGTTGCCTGCTAGCATACCTCTAGGCAATGTTTCAAAGACGTAATGTTAATGAGCAAACACTTGTGAGATTGCCAGTCATGTCAGATGACTTTCTTTGCAGGGCACAGAAAGGGGAAAATGAACTGACACATTGTTATGCAGCAAAATAGAATTATGCAGAAAACGCAAAATTATGCAAAATGTTATTTATGCAGAGCACATTAATGGAGAATACAGAGTATCATTGATTAGGAGTAGCAAAGTAGGAATAGATCTGAGTATTACTACCTACTAAAGAATCTTGTTAATACAAGAATAACATGGGGATTTCAATGCAAGACACACAAGTTATTCTATCTATCCCTAAACTCATAGACCAAAGGATAGGGCAATGAGCTAGGGGATAAAGGAGGCAGAGATTTGCAAGGATAGTAGGCAAACAAAGGTCTGTCAGAGACTCAAGACTCACTAGATGTTAATAATAAAATAATAAAAACAGCAATAATATGAACACAGCTGACATTTATTGACTGCAAAATATGAGCATTGTCCTAAGCACCTCACATGCACTGACTCATTTAATCTCACAACAATTCTGTAAAGTAACATTATCATCCCATTTTATAGCCAAAGAAACTAAGTCTCAGAGAGCGTAAATAACTTGCCCGGGGTCACATGGTGAATAAATAGGCAAAGACAGAATCTGAACCCAGAAGCCTGGCTCTGAAGCCCCTTCTCCTCATGGCTGCTAAAGAATGAAACTCCAGAACTGGGGGATTCTACAACATTCTTATAAATTTTCAAGTTTATAGGCCCTTTTAAAACAGATGAAAAAAAAAGTGGGTGTTTTCTCAGAAATATATATACAAGCTCATACCAAATTTTATAAATAATTTCAAGGGCACAAGGATCCTTTGAGGTACATCCTTGGATCCTTGTAAAGACCCCTGTTCTAGATGAAATAGGTAATAAAATTGGCACATTAGATTGATTCTAGATACTCACAGATGTAATAGATCTCTCAAAAAGTTACACGCCATCATACCATGATGTGCAATGGGACACAGGACACACGTACCATCACTGTTCTCTTCAAGAGGACCTAAGACCCTGGCTCTTCCTTTAGCTCTATGAGCCTGCACTAAGATTTTTGAATTTACAAATATATTTTCTCCTTGTGGTTCTAGTTTGTTCAGTTAGTGTTTATTTAATCCTTCCTCTTGGTGGCCTTGCTATCCAAGAGCAGTTATTAATACTGTTTATGAAAAATGTAAAAAAGGAAAGGAGGGTGGGAGAAAAGTTAGTTCTGCAAATGGTGCCCTGCTGTGGAACTCCTCCATTCCCTAAGTTCCCTTAGAAAACTCAGCTGTCAGCATGTCCCTTTTTCTCAGAAACCCAGGTGGAATTGTTACCAGATGGAAGGTCTTGACTGTGAGTTGTCCAGGCTTCTTTGGCATACTGAACAAAGAATTGAACAAAATGCACAAACAAAGTAACAAAAGAATGGGCAATGAAAGACAAACAAGATGAAGTAAACAAAGCACCGATTTATTAAAGAAGCAAAAGTACAATCCACAGAGTGGGAGCAGGCTGGAGCAGGTGGCCCAAGAGCCTCCCCTATTAGGGTTTTTATTAAGCTACAAAAGTTTGGTAACACGCCTAGGTGCCCTTTAGAGGCCTCCAATTATGCCCTATGAAGGATTGGCCTGCAACCAATCAGAGGCTGAAGTGGAGACTTGGCCCACAGTCAGTCAGAGGCTAACTGGAAGGAATGTGTGATGTCCCTTGATCAGCTCTTGGGCCCTAACAGCACGAATATTTACCCAGGATCACTGATAGTCAACTGATTTCTACTGAAATGGATCAGGCTTCCTATGAGACGTAATGGAAAAGGGTAAATACCTTCTCTGCAAGACTCTGTAGAAACTCTGTCTAGTTATCACAGGAGCGAGGGTATGGCCTGGATGCTGCCTAATCTTGCTTAGAACTGTCTGCACCTGCTGTTCTTTCGCTTATGCCTTAACCTTTGGTTACCCTAATTCCCTATTCTCCTGCCTCAGAATGGGCACCAAACTAACAGAACAATTTCATCTTCTTTGCTTAAAATGAATAATACTGGCAATTTGCCAATATTTCCAGCATACTCATACTAGTAGAGTTAGCAGTTTCCACCATGATGGGATTTGAGGGGCAATGTCCACTGTGCCAAAACCCAGCCTGTACCCTGAGGAGCTCACAGCCAGAGTCTTCTGGAGGAAGACCAGACTGGAGTGAAAAACTCTTCCTCCAGACATGTGAAAAGCTTCACCAGGTTGCTGACATTTGATCAGAGCCTTGGAGGACAAATAGAAGCTGTTCAGTGGAGAAAGAGGAAAGGGCATGAGAGGTGGAAGGAAAAGCAGGAACAACACCATCCTGTGGTGGAGGAGACCAGGAGAAGCCCAGAACCCTGGAGAGAAGGCCAGAAAGATGAGCTGAGGTCAGTGTGTGAAAAGTCACCTACCTTGGGTAGAAATTTGAATTTTATCCTTTAAGCCATTGGTTCCCAAACTTCAGGATGCATAAAAGTTAAGAGAACTTGTTAAGAGTACAGGTCCCCAGGCTCTCCTCCCAGAGCTTTCAATCAATAGGTGCACATTTGACAAGCAGGTGATTCTAATGCAAGTGGTCTGTCAACCACATTTGAGAAAAAAAAATGTTTTAACCTGCTGAAAGGAGAGCTGCTAGCAAGCTAAATGGTTTGCTGTCGTTATGCCCGTTGCACAGAGAATAATGTGCACACAGGAATCCAGGGTTCCATTTGGCCACATCCATAGTGAACCCTGGGTATTACAATCCCATCTAAATAGACCCTGCCCTTACAGCAGGAGACAGGGGTCTGAAACAGTAGCACCATTCAAGACAACCACATGCATAGCCCACACCCGGGAGGACCCACGGAAAGTGCCAGTCATGCTGCCTGGACTTAGTAGGTGCTAAATAAATGTGAAGGGAATCTCCTCTCTGGAAAGCAGAGGAAACCTAGCATCCTCATTTCAGCAATTCAGAAATCTCATGGATTGTACTTAACATCCAGCCGGCATTTTGGTCATCAAAGATTATCATTTCCTCTGGGGACAAGGTAGGTAAAAGAACAATCCCCTATAATGGGTTTTGCATCCGTGCTTCATAAAGGGAGTGGTGAAAGTTCCTTGGAGATTCGTATGATGGCAATATCTTTCTAAGCTTCTAGCAAGGAGTTTCTGGCTGCTGCTGGCTAATGTGAAAAGGTGTTGCCGGATCTTTATACTTGGCTGTGATTACTCTGCCCACAAATGTTAGTGAGAGTGTGAGCTGAGTACCTGGGAAGGATTGAATTTACTTTCCCAGATACGGGCACATCAGAAACATTCATTTAGTCCTTTCAGAGAGCGGGTGAGAAACTTTATGCCACACACCCCCACTGAGCACAGGATCCGCTTAAACTCTCAGAGGCACCAAACATCCTCTGAGTGAGCAGAGCTCTGAGGCCTGCTCCCAACAAAAAGGTTTCACTGATGGCTGGACTTTTCATCTTTGCAAAGGGAGGATTCAACTCACAAAAACCCCTAATGCAGCTCACTATCTTGCTTCGGGATTCATCATTTCCCAAGGTTTGATTCTCTCAGCCTCACCACTTGGAAGGAATGTGTGATGTCCCTTGACCAGCTCTTGGGCCCTAACAGCATAAGTATTTATCCAAGATCACTGATCATCAACTGGTTTCTACTGAAATGGATCAGGCTTCCTACAAGACATGTTGGAAAAGGGTAAATACCTTCCCTCTAAGACCCTGTTTAGTGTTTACTTCTCTAAATCATTCGATTATTGCACGCTGAGGAAAGGGACATGGGGAGGTCCTGATTTGTGGTGATTAAATGCAGAGTAATTATTGAAAGTGTTTGCATTTGTCTGAATAATACTAACTTTAAGACTATGTCATTTAAAGCAAATTGTGGGATATTATTTTTCTGGCAGCAATAATCAGGCATTTTTCATAAAATGGCTTCCTTGCAAGAAAATCGCCAAATAATGGCAGAAAAACACTCGGTTCCAAATACAATGAAGCATGAGGAGGCAAAGTGAAGATTAAAACGGCTCTCACGCTGTGGATACAAACTGGAGTCGCTGAAAGGATGTCTTGCTGTTCCCGGGCACGCCGGGAGCCACTGCTGAGGCTCTAATGGGCCCCACACAGGTCTTTAGAGTGGCTGCCTCACAGGGTGTCTGTTATATCTTGACCTAGGGGCATGCCAGATGAAGAAAACATGGGCCCAGCACTCAGGAGACAAAAGCTTTTCTGCACCAGAGGAGATGTGCAGGCTTCCACCCAGGTCTTGGACTGTTTCCCACAGCCTGTCTGTTTACCCCTTTGCTCCAAGAGTCTCACAAAACCCATCTCATGAAAACCACACGAGACCTCCACATAGGCCCATGGTGAGGCTCAGGGAACTCCCTAGCCCCAAAGCTAATAATTTTCCTATTGACATCTTGCCTCCCCAGCAATGCAAGGGGGAGGGGCACAGCCCCCTAAGAACAGTATCACATTTTTAGAATCTGTTCTTGTTATATTTCTCCATGCAACTCTAGTTCCAGTAAAAACTTCCTCTGGTTTTTGGGAACAATATCTGAGTTTTATATTTTCAAATAAGAGCTACAGATTTAAAATTATTGATTCATTCTATAAACTGCTTTTAGATTTGTCTCCAATTCAAACAAGCGTGCACTGAGTGTCTTACTGAATCTGTTCCTTCCCAATACTACCCAAGGCCATCTGTGAGACAGCCCTATCCTAGGTCCAATGACACCCTCTCCTAGTCCAGAGGAGCCGCCCTTGTTTGGGAGGTTGTGCCCCATCAGCTCTGCACGCCAGCCCTCCAGCAGCTTCAGAACTGCTGCATTCCTCTGTAGTTCCTACTGTTCTTCCTGCCACAGGTCATTTTCATTCCCACACCTTCGCAGAAACCTCTGCCTAGAATGGGCCCCTCCTAATCTCTCCCAATGTATTTCTACAGTTCCTTCCAAGTGTTCCTCAAGATTTAACCTACACTCACTAAATCTCTGCTGAGGGATGCTACTCCACAATGTTATGTCCCCTCCAGTGTTTGCCCCACTTAAAAATACAATGTTTCTCTTTGATTTCATGTGTATATCATTTCCTCCACCTGGGATTTGAGGTTTGTGGAAACCATGTCCTGTACTTTCTTATGTGGCTTCGTCTCACATTCACCTCATGGCTACTATGTGCCACTCGTGCTGTCTCTCAAAGGATTGAAAATGGTACTTGCCATAGAATATGCTTTGAATCAATGAATTAACATTTGTTGGCTTAGTAAATACACTCAGAATCCAATAGGTTCATTTGGGTTCCACAATTCCTCTTTATTTTTGTGAAGAGGGAAAGTCTAATAAATGCATGCACCTTGCTCTGTGTATATTTTAACATGCAGCATGCTATCTCTGCATGAGCAGGGATGGCACCATTTTAAGCACTGAGCTTGATGCTCCCCACCAGGGTGGGGGGAATAGTCCAACGCCAAGTGGGGAAGAATCTCAGCCTCTCTCCCAGGAATTGTGCATTGGGCCTGGGATGTGGAGCCAGCTTGAGAACCTGGCATGAAAGAAGCATAGTCACACCCACTCAGCCACTGCAGGCCCTGTTCCCCTAAGATGCCCTAGGACCTCTATAGCTGAAAGCAGACAGGGAAGGCCCAGTTTCCTCGGTGAACCGGATAGGGAAAGGCTCTCCTCCAGCTCCCCACCCCCAAGCTTGTGCTTTGCACACATCGGTCCTCACACCCAAACATCGACACACACCAACAGTCCACTTCAGGGACAGCAATTCCCAAGAGTGGCCACATCAGAGCAACTCCAGGACAGCACCATCCCTCAGGACAACCCTGGGAGGCCAGTCAGGTGGCAGACATTTGTCCCTGAGATGCTGTCTCCCCACCTGATCCAGACCATTCTGGGAGTGGCAGAGAACAAGAAACAGACCAAATGGAATTTAAAATTCTGGTGCCAATAGCCATGTGACCTGGAGCAACTTCAATTTCTCCATCTCAATTTCCTCATCTATAAAATGGGAATCAGAATAATACCTACCTCACGCAAGGTATGGAACTGAACGGGCCAAACAAGTAACATACTTAACACAGTGCTGACATGTCATTTTATAATGCATTGTGGTTCTTATCATTAACTATTTTCATTAAAATTCAAGATTGAACTTTTTCTCCCTTCTCCTAAATGGCCATACAAGCGTGTTTGCAAGAATCTATGTTCTCTTCCCTTCCTCCTCACCCATCTTCACATTTCAATTTGCTTTTTTGTTTCCCCCTTTACTCCACTCCTATCCCTACCTACAACCAGGAAAGCACAGGGGCTCCTTCTGAAATTACACTTGAAACAAAAGGAAGTGAGGGTCCATGTTAAGCCTGACACCTCAGTCACATACACCATAGTGCTGTTCCATCCCCCATTCCCTTTTCAGGGTCAAAACCTCACTTATCCACATTCCATTATTGTCATCTCTGCACTAGAAATTCTTTAACTTTTCAGAACGTTTTAGACATTTTTCTTGTGTACCAATCAGGAAACTGTAATTTAAAAGATATTCTCATCCAGCTTGTTGCAGGATAATAAAGCATTCCACTATCTTCCATTTTGACCAAAATTCACCCAGAAAGTAAATTATATAGAGAAAGAGAGCATGTAGGGAGGTGTGCTGGAAAAATGGAAACTTGTCTTTGTCCGGGTGAAATTTTCTTTTTTTTTTTTTTTTTCTTGAGACGGAGTCTTGCTCTGTCGCCCAGGCTGGAGTGCAGTGGCGCAATCTCGGCTCACTGCAAGCTCCGCCTCCCGGGTTCACACCATTCTCCTGCCTTAGCCTCCCGAGTAGCTGGGACTACAGGCGCCTCCCACCACGCCCGGCTAATTTTTTTGTATTTTTTTGTAGAGACGGGGTTTCACCGTGTTAGCCAGGATGGTCTCGATCTCCTGACCTCGCGATCCGCCCACCTCGGCCTCCCAATGTGCTGGGATTACAGGCGTGAGCCACCCGGCCCCGGGTGAAATTTTCTGTGTTCAGCTAAGTCATTTGGGTTTTGTCTTTTAAGAAACAAAATACAATATAGAACATTAGTTTGCATTTTCCTGGAATTTTGCATGCCTGTGGATCTTGTTTTATTCCCCATTTACTGAATCTATGGTTATTAATATTTTAGTCTCTCAGTAAGTTTCTGTTGTACTAATGGAAAGCATTTGGCCCTCTAGGAGCCAAATGCTACATTGAATAGATCTGTTAACATGCCCTTCAGTAAATTAGCAAAGAGTGTAGCTTCATCTTTTATTTATTAAATAATGAGACTACTTTCATAAATAGCACTTTTTATTTTATTTTAAATGTACTTGAAAAGATTTTATAAGGGTTGAATAACCTCTCCCACCCAACTATGGTAAGCAAAATAATGGCCCCAAAGATGTCCACATCTTATTCCTTAAAACCTGTACATATGTTACCTTACATGGCAAAAAAAAAAAAATCAGTAAGGTCAAGGACCTTGAGATGTGGAGGGCTCAGTCTAATCACACAAGTCCTTAAAAGTGGAGAACTTTCCCAGCTATGGTAAGAGAAAGAGAGAGAGGCAATGACAGAAGAGAGGTCACAGAGATGCAAAGTGAGGACTTGACCTGCCATTGTTGGCTTTAAAGATGGAGAAAGGGACAGGAACTAAAGAATACAGTTAGACTTTAGAAGCTGAAAAAAAGCAAGGAAACAGATTCCGCCCTAGAACCCCCAAAAAGAATGCAGCCCGTACTGTTCCTTGATCTTACTCCAGTGAAATCCATGTTGAACTTCCAAACTACTTAAAGATCAAAAATTTACATTGTTTAGTCTAAGTTTGTAATCATTTGTTGCCACAGTAATAGAAAATGAATACATCAACTCAGAACTAACCCTTTGACTTCAAAGCGAATCAGAATGCAAGGTTCTTTGAGCAAGCAAGAGGGTAGCCATTGAGCATGGACTGGGTTGTAATTGCAGCTCTTTTTGCATATACTGTTCACTTGCTCGTATTCAGTAGCACAGATGTATAAGTAAATGAATGTCTAGCAGTTAGAAATTCCTAAGAAACACACAATAAGGGTTGGGAGTTATAAAAAGACAATATATTGGTTTATGGATTATATATGAATTATATGATCATTAAGAAATATTAAGCCACCACCAATCAATCCCCATAAAAAGAGAGTCTCTAGGCCAGACTTCGTGGCTCACACCTGTAATCCCAGCAATTTGGGAGGCTGAGGAAGGTGATCACCTGAAGTCAGGAGTTCGAGACCAGCCTGGCCAATGTGGTGAAACCCTGCCTCTGCTAGAAATACAAAAATTAGCTGGGCATGGCGGTGGGCGCCTGTAATCCCAGCTACTCAGGAGGTTGAGGCAGGAGAATTGCTTGAACCTAGGAAGCGGAGGTTGCAGTGAGCCAAGTTGGTGCCATTGCACTCCAGCCTGTGCGACAGAGCGAGACTCCATCTCAAAAACAAAAAGAGAGAGAGAGAGAAAATCTCTATTCCTTTATTTGGAGACATTGTAACCATTACTAGGAAGGCAATAGATGGGCTAATACTGTTTTGCTAGGGGCATCAAATTACTACACAATTTGATGGCCTAGTGTGGTAGAATAGTATTGCTTCTCTTAATGAAGGGAGTAAGCTCCTAAGCACAATTCTTTGTCAGAAATTTGGCTGAAGTAGAAGGCAGAGGATTCCCCAATTAGAAAAGAAAAGGCTTGACATATAAATGCCTAGTTGAAATGGCACCACAATGAAAAGACAGTGACCAAACATATGTGATTGATTGGTATTAGATCTGCCCCAGCTTTGGATGGAGGAAAGGAAGGTGCTGACGTGGAAAAGGAAAAATTAAGAGGCTGAAAAGACTAAAGTCCAGCCTCACAGAGGTAGTCAACATAGATAGGTTAGATAAAAGCGCCTGGAGGCTGGGTTTATTCATTTCTTCAAAATGGTACAAAGTCAAGCCCAGCCTTACACAATTTATGTAAGCTTGAGGTTTATTCTTTTAAACACTGTTGTGTGATAGATCTTCCTTTCTAGAAAATTCCTTAATCAAATTATTAGCATATATTGTAAATTTCTAAAATTGTGTGCTTGCTTGATAAAGGAGTAAACAGAAGCAGCCACAGAGTTTAGATTCAGTGAAGTTTCTACATAATTGACTATATGATGTGAAAATTTCTGGTTACATTTGTTCTCAAAAACCAGTTGAATTCACAGAATTGCAAGTAGTAGTTCCCCCTGAGGTTTCACGATATAGATAAAAATGTTACAAATTTGAGGAGATTTCAATTTTTTCCGTTATAAACTGTGCAACAGTCACATTTTATTTTTTCATGTTTGGCAAATTGACAGATGACAGAGCCCATGATGATAATAGTGATAGATCTCTCTAATTGCCATTCAAAGTAAATTAATGCATTCCCGCAACAAGTACAGCCAAGCATTCTCATTAAACTTGGGCAAAACAGAAAGGTGCCTTCTGGGGAGTTTTGACTAAATATAATCAGAACATGCACCAGAGAAATCAGACTCTATGAGCATATGGAGAATTCAACGTCAGTACTATTTGATTGCTTGCTTACTCCACTTATCTAGCACAAAATGGTAGTCTGGCAGTGCCTGTATTGTCTCAGGAAGCTGAATTTTTATTGACACACAAACGTCAGAAGAAACTTCTACTCAGTCCATCTGACATCTCTTAAACCAAATTGAAATAAATTTCTCTGATCATAGCTAGTGTAAGACTCAGACACTCATCAAACATTTCAAGTTCCAAACTTTCTGTTTTACTATTCCCAAAGCCAGTAAAATGTCCCCAAAACTATAGTATTTCTATATCTAAAAATACCTAGTGCACAACTTCACACACTCAAAGCCACACAAAAGTCTTGCTACAGGTGCTCATCTTTAAAAATTAGGAAGATGCACCACCATATTCTATATTAATTTGTCTCCTTCAATATGTAAAGCCCCTTTAAGGCAAATTTTTAAATCAAAGATGATCCATACAATATTCAGATTCACTAAAAATTAAAACAATAGATACAAATGGAAAACATTCGCTACTTCTGTGCTAGAAAATACTACTCCCAAATTATACAAAATCTGTTCTTGAAGATTATGTTAAAGAAAACCATTGTTATGGTTTGCATGTGTCCCCTCCAAAATGTCTGTATTAGAAACTTACTCCCTACTGCAACAGTGGTAAGAGGTGGGGTCTTTTGGGAGGTGTTTATGTCATGAAGGTTCTGCCCTCATGAAAGGATTATTGCCATTATTAAAAGGGCTTGTAGGAGTAGATCCACTCACTTCTGCTCTTCTGTGATATGAGGGCACAGTGTTCGCCCCTCTCTTGCCCTTCTGCCTTCCACTATGGGAAGATGCAGTAAGAAGGCCAACACCAACACCAGATGCTGGCACCATGATCTGGATTCCCCAGCCTCCAGAACTGTGAAAGAATAAATTTTTGTTCTTTATAAATTACTCAGTCTCAGATATTCTGTTACAGCATCACGAAACAGACGAAGACAACCATTTTTTCCTACATTGTCATTGAAACTTGAATATGGGATGCTTCCCATCGTAAGCAGAGGTAGCCATAAGTGAAATGGAATATTAAGGTCTTCTGACTTTTGCTGGGCTCCCTCTCCATCCCCCCCTCGCTATGTGAAGACCATATGTATCCAACAGACCATGGAATCAGAGGAACCAAAATAATAATAATAGTCCTAGTATAGTTCAGTACCAAAGATATTTGCAACATGATTTGCAAACATCTGGTTTGAAGATAGAGAAAGGGACATGAGCTAAGGAACAAAAGAAAAAAATGAGAATGCAAACGAAAGATGAAAAATATATACGAGATTTTAAAGATATGAGAATTTAAGTTCAGGAGTAATTCCAGCTTCCTTGGTGTTCCTGGCTTGGCTGTGGTACTAAGAGTCATGCGAAATGGCAGACTTTTGTGCTTAACTTCAAAATCAAGACTCAAAATGCTGAAACCAGCCTAAGGTAGGTGGGACTGTGGTATGGTTTGGCTCCGTGTCCCCACTCAAATCTCATCTAGAATTGTAATACCCACATGTCAAGGGAGGGACCTGGTGGGAGGTGATTGGATCGTGGGGCTGGCGGGTTCCCCCATGCTGTTCTCATGATAATGAGTTTTCACGAGATCTGATTGTTTTTAAAGTGTGGCACTTCCCACCAACCGCCTCTCCTGCCACCTTGTGAAGAAAGTGCTTGCTTCCCCTTCACCATGATTGTGTTTCCTGAGAACTCCCCAGCCATGTAGACCTGTGAGTCAATTAAACCTCTTTTCTTTATAAATTACCCAGTCTCAGGTAGTTCTTTATAGCAGTGTGAAAACAGACTAATACAGACTGGTATAGTGTACTACTTAAAAGCCTAGGTCCTAAATCCCACATCTGCCACTTAGTAGCTATTAATCTCTTAAGTCTCAGTTTCCTCATCAATAAAATGGAGATAGTAATGGTCAATTTTATAGAATTGTTATGCAAATATATGCATTTCACAAGTCTTCTGATTTTTCTCTGAGAGTTAAAGTGGAGTTTATGTAAAACATGATTTATGTGGAGAAAGAAAGGAGTAATAGAGTTAAAAGAAAAACCTCAGTATCATCACAAAGGTAGGATGAAGGATCCCCAGCAGGATGAGGGAAGACAAAATAGGATGCTTCTAGTGGGACTCTGTGGAGGACCACAGAAAGTTGAATGTAAGCAGAAGAGTCATGTGTGATTGTTAGGAAGACCTAGAGTCATCTCTACTCTTTGAACCAAATATCGATTAGCCTGAAAAAAATAAATAAAAAATAAATCAATAAATAAAACAGAAAATTAAAAGGGGGGTTGCAAACATGTGGCTTGCTCATGCTCCATGTTTGAGAAATTAACAAGAGAGGTAAAAAGTCAATAAACTTAATTGATAAAGCTTCATCCTACATGTCCCAGGGAATCCTTAAGCTGTTATTGACATGAGGAGGTGCTAAGGTCTGTTACAGAATTCCAGGGATTAGTACATGTGAGGAGGGCCACCAGGACCATGGGGCTATCAGTGGGTATATGTGACTGGGATATTTATAGAAGTGGGTAACTGACAACATTCAGGCCACACCTACCCAGAGCCTGGGCCTACATCTGGAGAGATGGGCACCAGCTTGTACCGACTCCACAAGGGCTCTCACAGGCACAGTGTAGGGAAGAAGCAGAAGATCTCACTCCATTGATGCTCTACATGAACAAGACCTCTCCCAGGATTGAATTTCTTTACATAATAGCCCAAAAGTTTCATAGTGTTCAAAGAGGGCATTGCTAATACCATGCAAGTGCACAAGAGTATTGATGAATAAAGTCAACTATTTCTATATAGATGTGACAAATGTCCATCAGTCATACTGACTGCATAAAGCCCACCATGTGTCAAGCAATGTAGCCACTCTTCATCACAGGATGAGCTCAAGGAGATACAAGCCCAACAACAGGACACGGTGCCTCCGTAATGGCAGGAAGCTGAAGGCAGAGAAGACACTGGTTCTCAACCCACCCTAACACATCAGGTAACTTGAGTAAGTCACTTCAACTTTCTGGGCTTTAGGTTTCTTATTTGTATATTGAGATCATGGCACTGATAATCACTAAGATCCTTTCCATCATTTTCCATTTATAAATCATAGTTTTGAGGTTTGAAGCTTTGGTCACTATCTCCTGCTAAGCCAAAGTTCAGCACTACATCCAAGACCACAGAAAATGTCAGGAAAATTTTGGCTCTGTACCCAAAAATAGTCCTGAGTTGACCAGGGGGCCCCTTGATGCTAGGGGATTGAGTGGAGAGAAGGAAGACCTTTCCTCTAGCTTAGGGCAGGCTAGAGAGACCATCTGGCAGCAGAATAAAGGATGTAGTTCTATTTATTCCTTGTAGTTCTTCCCCCTGTAGTCCAAAGCTGCTTGAGGTAGTTACTGACAGAGGAAGAAATTGCTAGAAGCCAAAGCTATTCCAATTAAAACTATTAAAAAATCTGATTGTGAGAATGTTTGTTAAAAGAAAAAAAAATTCTGCAGTAAGCCTGAACTACAGATTGCCTGCAAAGTGCCCATGTGGTATAGCTATATAAATTTTATTACCTAGTAAAATTTGTGTCTTAAAACTCTTGGCAAGAGACTTCATTTAACTAACCCAGACTTTTTTTTCCCTTGGCCCAGATACAGAAGAATCGGTGCCACTGAATAACATATTAGGCACTTGCTTTTTGTAGTAGATACACTGTTCTTCTAATGTTTTGTCATATAACTTAACTGCCACCTGAACAAGAAATAACTGTTCAAAATTTTTTTACACATCTTAGCTGAAAATTCAAACTAAATTCAACATCAGCCAATTCTTAAAGGGTCCTTTCTTCCTTTGTATCTTTGATTCTCTACCCTCTTTGATATATATGTTTATACAATCAGCACAGGAATCATTATTTAAAGTGTGCATTTTTTTCTGAAATATGTTGCCTTGTGTTCAAGTGAAACACAAAACAGTTTTTCATCATCTCACTGGTTTTGGAATTTGGATTTTGAATGTCAAATCTTATATTTCTTTTCATTTTTTTTGAATTGTTAAGAAACTGTGTGTGTTCTTTTAAGTTTACAGTCTGCTCTGAAATTACAATGTAAATAGCTTTAACACAGTCTAAAGTACTTCTAATGGGAATGAATTATAATGGAAACTATCAAGAAAGGCACTGAGCATTATTTGGAAGGCGGCTTTGTTTCTATCTTGGTTTATCCTTTGCCAGTGGCTCCATTAGGGTATCACTCAGTCAGTCTCCCTGCTGGATAGTAAGCTACATCCATCCCTGTACTACTAGCCAAAAGGAGTAGAAAGCTCTAGGCAGAAGCTGTGGCCCCTTGAGAAAAGAGAAGCTTTCTGTTAAATAGTTTCTAATTCCACCCATATTGGAAATACCAGGTGGGACCATTTCACCATCTTTTCACAAAAAGTATGTCATGCCTTTTTCCTTGCCACTACTATAAGGGCTTCATTGAACTTCAAATCTCTTCTAAATCAACAAGATATCTCACACAACATGCAATGAAGTGAGGTGCTACTTAATCCTTCAGCCTTCCAGAAGCACATTCTGTAGCTCTTGGTTATTTAAAAAATGTAAAAGCAAAACTAATATAATAGTAACAAACCCTTACAGTTATGATGTGCTTATTACATGCCAGACACCATACTAACGCTTTACATCCATTAGCTCATTTAATGCTCACACACACACAAACTCTAGGGGGCAGTGTTGTCCCCACTGTAAAGACGGAGAAACCGTCTTAAAGAAGTTAACTGTACTATATACGGGTTTCTGCTAAATGAGTAGATTTCAGCTTCTCTTGCCACAAGAATTTAAAAATGGATAACTATGTGTAATGATGTACATATTAACTTGTTTCACTAAGTAATCTTTTTACTATTTATCTATATCCTATAATATCATGTTATAATCTCTTAAATATACACAATAAATTTTATTTTTTAAAAAAGGTATAAATTTCCCAAGATCATATAGGGAAACCAGGTGGAACCAAGCACTAAGTCCAGTCTGCTCCTGAGATGGCTTCTTAGCCAGGTCATTTATGCTGACAATAGTTAGAGACACATCTTAGAAAGCCAATAGGTGACTTGGAATTAGTGTAACGGGAAAAAATGAACTGTTACTTAAATCGATTTTTGAAGAATTTCTCTCAAGGAGAAAGCTGTCTTCATCTTAAGTACACCTTAATAATAAAAAATGGTTAAGATTCAGTGGGTGCCTACTGTGTGCCAGGCAATTTCCTAAGTATTTTACCTATATTAACCCACTTGATACTCACTACAATTACCATTTTGCATCACTACAATGGCCATCTTACAAATGAGGAACTTGAGGCAGGTAGAAGTTAAGTAACAAGGAAAAGCCACGCAGCCAGGGAGGGTGGAGACTCCATTTGGAACCATGTCGTATGGCTCGAGTACATATC
This sequence comes from Gorilla gorilla gorilla, assembly GCF_029281585.2. Lineage (NCBI taxonomy): Eukaryota > Metazoa > Chordata > Mammalia > Primates > Hominidae > Gorilla > Gorilla gorilla. The sequence continues at coordinate 66,410,880 of NC_073239.2, forward strand.
CTCTTAACACGACTCTGTGCTGCCTTTGTGATTACAAACATGTTTGATTATGACAAAAATCATAGGGACAGAGCCTGGATGAGTAAATAGCCAGACAATAAAACAGCTAAGGTGGGTCTGCACAAGAAATTACCAGGAATTTCAGGATTTAGGAGCAGAAAAGACAAAGAGAGTTCCAGAATCATCACAGGAACCTGTCACCCAAATTCAAAAGATGAACAAGAAAAATCTTATGGGTAAGAATAGACATGGGACCATTGAAAAAAGGGATATGTCATAGGTTTTTTTAATTTTTAATTTGTGTGGGCACCATAGCAGGTGTGTATATATTTATGGGGCATATGGGATCTTTGATACAGGCATATAGTGTGCAATAATCACATCAGGATAAATGGGGCATCCATCACCTCAAGCATTTATCCTTTGTGTTACAAACAACCCAATTCTACTCTTTTAGTTATTTTACAATGTATAATTAAATTATTATTGACTATAGTCACTCTGTTGTGGTATCAAATACTAGATGTTATTCATTCTTTCTAATTACTTTTTGTACCCATTAACCATCCCCACTTCTCCCCCACCTCACTACACTTGTCATAGTTTATTTTAAGCTGCTTATTGTGCTGCACTGCTAAGTAACCACTCCATGACACACAGAGCCTTGAGATGGGACATTTTGGGTAATAAAGGAATTGGGATAGTGTCCAGCAAAGAGCTGCAGCATAGAAAAGGGCCAGCAGGAACAGGAAGTAAAAGATCAGCAGAGATGCTGGGAAGTAATGGAAACATTCTTCAATAATCTCCAAAGAGTAGATCACCCACCGTAAATGGGATGTGGAAGTTCAAGCCAGATTCTCTCAGTCTTAATGGACAATCTCGTTGCAACAAGCTGGAGGACTTGGGGAAAGACACCCAGCCCGTTGAAATCTAGGTTGGGCTAGAATTCAAAGTTTCTGATTTCTAAAATTAAACACTCATTCAATAAGTATTTATTGAGTGCCAACCGCATGCCAGGCCTTGTTCAAGATACTAGGGATACAGGAGTAAGCAAAACGGACTTGGTTCCTGCCCTTTGGAGTTTATAATCATATAAAATTAAATAACATGACATTATGTGATTCTGTCTCTTTATATGAGCTTTGCAATAACTTTTATTCTTGATGGCTCCCTACGACCTCACAGGAAGGACTAGTATCATTTAGCCACACATACTGCAAATAAAAGGAAGCCCAAAGAGATTACAGGGTGGCTATGATTTTGTGTAAAATGAAGCAGAATGATGAGACAAAATCTGGATCATTCTGGAGAGAAAAGGCTAATAAGGGATAAGAATATCTATTCCAACCTCCCCATTTTACAGATGACCAAACAGAGACCCAGCAGTTGACCCTTAGGCATATGGCCCATGAGTGAAGAAACAGGAATAGAGCCACATTATCTGAAGTCTAGTTCTATGTCCTTTCTGATTCTTTACTTCTCAAACCAGTTTATACATCGTCCCCAGAGATTCACAGAAGAGAGCCACAGAGGACTCATGGTCATAGCATAAAGCTCAAGCATCAAAGGTACTTGAAGATTTGAGGGAAATCATATTATTTTATTTGTCTAATCTTTATGTAATTCTAATATTTAAATATTAGAACAATTAGAAAATAGTATACATTTAAATGTAATTGCATAATTTTTTTCAAAAACAAAACAGGTGACTTCAAAGAAAGATGATGCTTACTGAAGTTGCTTGGACTACCCTGCAAATTGCCCAGGGGGGCACAGTCCCACTGCTCCCTGCCACCAGGACACATCAGCACCTGCTCCAGGGAATCACGGTGCCCCATGAAAAGTGGAGCAAACTCTTCTCACCCACTCTCCCCCCGACTAGTGACCCTAAGGATTGGGATGAGAAAGAGAAAGCTTTGGAAGAGCCTAATCCCAGGAACTGGGTCATCCCTCTCTAGAAGAATGAAAATAAATGAGGTTAACTTGCAAGAGAAATAGAGGAAGTGAGAGAGGGATTCTTTGGGAGAACTACAAAGCAATTATTAAGTCTCCAGAAAGAAAAGCCAGCCTGTCAGAAGTGCTAACATCCAGAAGAGCAGAAATATTTTCCCACACTCTAGTTACAAAGGCCTTGTATTTGCTCCTAATGGCAGAAAAGAAAGGCTCACTTCACCACCAGACATTGGAAGGACCTGAATCTTGCCACAGGGCCAACCCAAGGGAACAAAGAACCCTCCTACAATGGGACCTCACAAAAGCGTAGTTTTTAAGCGTCGCAGTCCCAGGACAGGGTCGTCTTGCTGTTCCCTTAGCAAGGAAGATATGGTTCATGGTCATGGATCAACACCATTGTTGACACTTGACACCTCTTGATCTCAGCTCCTAAGTCTCCTACTTCTACATTAGTCATACCATGCTCTATGCTGTCATTTTTCTCTCTTTTTTTTTTTTTTCTGAGACGGAGTCTCGCTCTGTTGCCCAGGCTGGAGTGCAGTGGCACAATCTTGGCTCACTGCAAGCTCCACCTCCCAGGTTCATACCATTCTCCTGCCTCAGCCTCCCGAGTAGCTGGGACTACAGGTGCCCGCCACCACACCCGGCTAATTTTTTTTTTTTTTTTTTTTTTTTAGTAGAGACGGGGTTTCACCATGTTAGCCAGGATGGTCTCAATCTCCTGACCTCATGATCTGCCTGCCTCAGCCTCCCAAAGTGCTGGGATTACAGGCATGAACCACCACGCGCGGCCAGTCACTTTTCTCTTTCTTGCAACTTCTCTCTGCCCTTAGCTTTAAGAAAGGACTTCTGCTTACTCCTGCAAGCATCTCCTGACCTCTAGGTTTCAGGGTGTGCATCTGTCAGTGTTTGTACGCTATATCCTCTGGTCTTTTTTTTTTTTTTTTTTTTTTTTTGAGTAGCTGGGATTAGAGGTCTGCGCCACCATGCTTGGCTAATTTTTGTATTTTTAGTAGAGACTGGGGTTTTGCCATGTTGGCCAGGCTGGTCTTGAACTCCTGACCTCAAGTGATCTGCCCACATCGCCCCACAAAGTGCTGGGATTATAGGCGTGAGCCTCTGCACCAGGCCTGTATCCTCTGATCATGTTTCAATCTACTAGCTGTGTCTTTGTCATGGCTGCCCACATATGAATTGATGTCTTCTAGATCACATATAACAGCAGCTTAGTAACTTGCCTTTCCTTATTTTCATCACGTGCATTTATCAGATCAAAAGTTAATCCCTTGAAAATGTCTTTGCCTAAAGAAAACTCTTTCTTCTTTCTCTGTAATTAATTTTTCTCATTGCATGTAACTTTTTAAAACATTTGCTATCTTCTCAGAATGTTAAATATGTTTGATTTTCTTAGTTCTATTGACTTAATCATAGAACCTCAAATATCACCAGTAAGGCAAATTATAATAGAACTAAGAAATATCAACTTATACACTTTAGAAAGGCAGTGTAATTGGCATTATAATCACCAAACCTAGAGGCGCTGAGAATAGAGGGCAAAGGTGAGTTGCTAAACAAAAAACAGGCATTAAATAAAAATCTGCTTATCAAAGAGTGAGACTCCATCCTGTGTGCACGATGCCACCAACCAAGCACACACCTCATGGCAGGAAGCTGAAAAATCCTTCTGGGGAGAAACTGAATGGCCCAAAGAAAAGATCAAAAGACCCTAATCTTTAAGCCTTTCCTGAAAACAAGGAAAATAAGTCTTTCCTGCTTATAACCTGATCCCCTACAGAAAAGCCCACTTTATGGTCACAGTTTTTTATTGTTTTTGTGGCTCACATTTAAATGGGAATAGACAACCAGGGATCACTAGAAATTTGAGAAAAAACTTCAGCACAAAGTGAAATCATAAACACAAGTAGAAAAAGAACTTGGCATAAATGAATAAACTGCAAGGAAAGGAAAAGAGAAATTTTTAACATCCCTACTACTCAAAGCCATCTACAGATTCAATGCAAGCCCTATCAAAATACCAACAATATTCTTCACAGAAATAGAAAAAACAATCCTAAAATTTATATGGAACCACAAAAGAATCCGAATAGCCAAAGCAATCTTAAGCAAAAAGAATGAAGCTGGAGGCATCACACTGCCTGACTCCAAAATATACTACAAAACAATAGTAACCAAAACAGTGTGGTACTGGCGTAAAAACAGACACATTGATCAATGGAACAGGATAGAGAACCCAGAAATAAATCAATGTATTGACAGCCAACTGATTTTCAACACAGGTTCCAAGAACATACATTGGGGAAAGGACAGTCTCTTCAATAAATGGTTTTGTGAAGACTGAATATCCATATGTAGAAGAATAAAACTAGACCTTATCTCACCCCGTATATAAAAAAATCAAATCAAAATGGATTAAAGATTTAAATATAAGACCTGAAACTATAAAACTATTATACTAGAAGAAAACAAAGAAAACATTAGGGAAATGCTTCAGGATATTGGGCCTGGCAAAGATTGTTTTGATAAGCTCTCAAAAGCAGAAGCAACAAAAAAAAAATAGACAAATGAGATTATAGCCAACTAAAAACCTTCTGCACAGCAAAGGAAATAAACAACAGAGTGAAAAGACAACATACAGAATGAAAGAAAATATTTGCAAACTATCCATCTAATAAGGGGTTAATATCCAGAATATATAAGGAACTGAAACAATTTAACAGAAAAAAAAATCAGAATTTAACAGGGGTAAATAATCTGAATAGTCATTTCTCAAAAGAAGATATACAAATGGCCAAACAGGTATACTGAAAAATTGAAAAATGCTCAGCTGGGCATGCTGGCTCATGCCTGTAATCCCAGCACTTTGAGGGCCAAGACAGGTGGGTCTCTTGAGCTCAGGAGTTCAAGACCAGCCTGGACAACATGGTGAACATGGTGAAACTCCATCTCTACAAAAAAAAAAACATATATATATATATTTGTGTGTGTGTATGTGTGTGTGTGTATGTACATATATATATACATATATACATATATATATACACTTATACATACAAAAAAAATCAGCTAGGCATGGTGGTGTGCACCTGTAGTCCCAGCTATCTGGGGGGGGCTGAGGCAGGAGGATCACTTGTGCCCAGGAGTTCAAGGCTGCAGTGAGCCTTAATCACACCACTGTACTCCAGCCTGGGCAACAGAGTGAGACCCTGTCTCAAAAAAAGAAAAGTAAAAGAAAAATGCTCAACATCAATAATTATTAGGGACATGCAAATTAAAACCACAATGAGATAACATCTCACCCCAGTTAGGATGGCTATTATCAAAAGGACAAAAAATAACAAATGCTGGTGAGGATGCAGATAAAGGGGAAACTTATACACTATTAGTGGGAATGCAAATTAGTACAGCCATATAGAAAACAGTATGGAGTTTCCTCAAAAAACTAAAAAGACAAATACCATACCATATGACCCAGCAATCCCACTGAGTATATATCCAAAAGAAAGGAAATCAAAAGGTGAAAGAGAAAGCTACACTTCCATGCTTATTACAGCACTATTCACAACAGCCAGGATATTGAATCAACCTAAGTGTCTATCAACAGATGAATGGAAAAAGAAAATGTAGTATATACACAAAATGGAATATTATTCAGTCATAAAAAAAGAATGAAATCCTGTCATTTGTAGCAACATGGATGAGCCTGGAGGCCATTATTTTAAGTGAAATAAGCCAGGCACAGAAAGACAAATGCTATATGTTCTCACTCATACGTGGAAGCTAAAAAAAAATTGATCTCATAGAAATAGAGAATAAAATAGTAGTTACCAGAAGCTGTGAAGGGTATGAAGGAGGGAGGGATACAGAGAGGTTGGTTAACAGGTACAAAATTACAGCTAGATAGGAGGAATAAGTTCTAGTGTTCTATAGCACAGTAGGATGACTATAGTTAACAATTTATTGTATATTTCAAAATAGCTGGAAGAGAGTTTTTGATGTTCCCAGCACAAAAAAATGATAAATGTTTAAGGTGATGGATATGCTAATTAACCTGATTTGGTTATTACACATTATATACATGTATGGAAACATCACATGTACCCCATAAATATGTACAAATATGTGCAATTAAAATAATAATAATAATTTATTAAATCCAAATTAAATGTCCACGGAGAGTGAAAAGAACGTAGTGCATTCATGAAATAAAAAAGGAGGGCTGTTTTAAAAAAAAATAGACATAAGGGCTAGGAAAATGTTGGAAATTTTTTAATACATGTGAAAGCAAAAAGAAAAACTCAATAAAGTTTGGAATGTGATCTCAGTTGAGGAAATCTCCAGAAGTAGGACAAATAGACAAAGAAATGGAAAATAGGAGATGAATAAAAAAATTAGGGAATCATTCACTGAAATATCCTCCTTTTGCCATGTGACCTACAAGTGCCCGCTTCTCCTTTTGCCATGATTGTAAGCTTGCAGAGGCTTCCGCAGACACAGATGCCTGCTTATGCTTCCTGTACAGCTTGCAGAACCATGAACCAATTAAACTTCTTTTCTTTATAAATTAAAAAAAGACACAGAAATAATACAAGTTCCATTATGAGAGAACAGAGAAAAACAGAGGGGAGGATCTCACAAAGACATAATACAAGAAAACTTTCCAAACAGAGTGGCACAAGCGCTCAAATTGAAAGGGTCCATGTCCCAAGCACAACGAATGAAGAAAGACTCACACCAGGAATAAAGATTCTAAAAGTTTCCAGAAAGAAAAAAAGCAGGGTGGGGTGAAGCAAAAGTAAGCATAAGACAGGAGAACTAAGAAGCATAGAATCTGACACACAAGATGTCCTAAGAGAATTCTCAGGACATCAGCTGTGCTTCAAGCCTAGACCTCACCAAGCAAGAGTGGAACAAAAAGGCAGAGAGCTGCAGGAGAAAGACTGCTGAGGGAAACAGCATAACTGGAGAATGAATGAAGTTCTTGAGCATCAGAAAAGAAAGACTAATGATGGGCGTTTGGCAGCTCTCTTGAAGCATTTGGGAAATCCAGCAATAGGTACTAAAACAAAGCATATGAAAAATGAGACGTTAACAATTCCAAGAATAATAAAAAGAAACATCATAAATAAATAAATAGGCATCATAATTTAATGACTGAGTTTAATTTCACTGATTATCCTGGAACGTTCCAGTAAATCTGAAAAAAAAATTAATACAAGAAAGGAAACATGTCATATGTTTGACTCATATGGGTTCATCAGGGAAAATATTTATAAGGCATAATAATGTAAACACTGATCACTTAAAATTTGTGATATAACTACTTTGTGTGTGGGTAGAGCACCTAAATCCTTTCAGCATTATCTCATTGTTTATATGCACATGTCGCTTTGGTTAAAGTTAAAAATAACTCAAAGTGAATAAGAAAAAGCTATCAGAAACATCATGGTGCTTCCTCAAAAAATTAGAAATGGCAATCACCATCTGATCCAGCAATCCTACTTCTAAGTAGATACCCAAAAGAAGTGAAAGCAGGGTCTCAAAGAGAGATTTGCACACCCATGTTTATAGCAGCCTTATTCACAATAACCAAAAGGGAGAGGCAACCCAAAAGTTTATCAACAGACACATGGGTCCAGGCATAGTGACTCACATTTGTAATCCCAACAGTTTAGGAGGCCGAGGTGGGAACACCGCTTGAGTCCAGGAGTGTAAGACCAGCCTAGACAACATGATGCAACCCCATCTCTACAATATATAAAATCTAAAAAAAATTAGCTGGAAGTGGTGGCACAAACCTATAGTTCCAGCCTCCCGAATACAGGAGGCTGAGGTGGGAGGATCACTTGAGCCCGGGAGGCGGAGGTTGCAGTGAGCCATGATCACACCACCACGCTCCAGGCTGGGCAATAGAGTGAGATCCTGTCTCAAAAAATAAAAAATAAGATGAACAGAGAAACAAAATGTGGTATATCCATACAAAGGAATATTGTTTAGCCTTAAAAAGGAAGTAAATTCTGACATATGCTGTAACATAGAGGAACCTTGAGGATATTACTGTAAGTGAAATAAGCTAGTCACAAAAAGATAAATACTGTATGATTCAGCTTAGGTGAGGGACCTACAGTAGTCAAATTCATAGAGACAGAAGGTAGAATGGTGATTGCCAGAGGCTGAGGGGAGGGAGGACTGGGGAGTTGTTGCTTAATGTGCAGAGTTTCTATTTTGCCAGATGAAAGGTTTGGGGATCTGTTGTATAACAATGTGAATATATTCACATTATATTGTACTGAATTGTACACTTAAAAATGGTTAAGTAAATTTTAGGTTATGTATCTTTTACCACAATTTTTTAAAACTTTACAAAATGAATAGAGAAAGAACATAATGATACAAAAGGTAAAAGATTTAAATTCGGAAATGAAAAATAAAAACATACATAAAATGGAACTCATTTTGTAATGATTGAATTTAAGTTTCACTGATTCTACAGGAATGTTATTCCTAACCTGAAAAAATATATATAAATAGATACATTATGTTTCCATTAACATACAAATAAAACAACTCTCCTGTTTTTTGTTGTTGTTGCTGTCACAGTCAGTGTTGTTGATGTTAGTAATGTAACTTCACAGTGGCTATCATGATCTAGTTTAAGTCACTATAGTAAAATAGCACAAATCTGGGTGGTCATCCTATGAACAAAGTTTAAGAAAAACTCCAAATATACCAAATAAATATCAAAACAGAAAATTACCTATTTCACTATATAAAAGATGAAAACATAAATCAGGATATCCCTACTAAATACTAGAGCTCCTTTCAGATTGTATTAGTGAATATTCTTAGCTGAGTTTTACTTAGTATCTGTCCTGTCAATGACTTTAAAGGAAGAGAGAGACCAGACACAGTGGCTCATGCCTATGATCCCAGCACTTTCGGAGGCCAAGGCAGGAGAATTACTTGAGCTCAGCAGTTTCAGCCTAGCCTAAACAACAAAGCAAGATCTGGTCTCTACAAAAATTTAAAATAATTAGCTATGCATGGTGGTTCACATTTATAGCCCCAGCTACTTGGGAGGCTGAAATGGGAGGATTGCTTGAACCCAGGAGTCCAAGACTGCAGTGAGCTGCACTCCAGCCTGGGCAACAGGGCAAGACCGTGTCTCTTAAAAAAAAATTAAAATTAAAAAAAGGAAGAGAAATAAACTGCAAATTTAACCATGAGGGTATATTCTATTTTATCTCGAAAAAAATGCTCAAATCATCAAGCACTGCTTGACGGCCTTCTGTAGTTTCATGCATTCATTAAGAACTTACTACACATGAGGTACTGTGCTAGGTGGGTGAGACCCAAAGAGTTCCTTCTCCCAAGAAACTCATTCCCCAATTTTTCCAAGTAATGAAGCGTTCTCTTTAGGGGCCTAAATGGGTTACTGATCTGTTTTAGCCAAGTGACTCTATGGCATCTGTTCTAGAGTAGAGCCTGTCTAAGAAAATGAGTAGAAGAAAGGCCAACCACCTAAAAGTAGATAGAGCCTTACCACAGATGACCTCCACACTTTCTTCTACCAAATGTAATTGAAGATTATAGTTTTTATTTTTTCTTGTCAAAAACTGGATTGCTTCCATCTGCCTAAAAAAGGTATTCCTGGTTTCCTGCCCCTACTCTCTTGGGAATTCTTTGTTGTTCAGGATTTCTATTTTTTTTTAATGACAAAAGACATTCATTTTTTCTAACCCTTTAGATTTTTTTTAAAGGCAACATCTACCCCATCACCTCTGCCTCACCCAAACTCACACTTACACTCACACATGGCAATTTTTAACTTTCAAAACAATTCACTCATAGAAATGGAGCAGACTCCCCCTTCAATCCCATGTTCTCTCTGTGGAAAGAGTGGACAAGAGTTCAAACTACATCCTGTTCCCTTTACCAGCTAGCTGGCCTTGGGCAGTCATTTAACCACTCTAAGTCTGGTTTTTCCTTAACTAAAAAAAAAAAAAAAAAAGAGGAAAATAAACATATTTCGCAGGGTTGCCTATATATGACTTTAAAAAATAATAATAATGTTTGTAAACCTAGCACAATGACTAGCTTACAGTAGGCACTTCATAAAAGTCCCGGAGGAGGCAAAGCTGTCAGCAGCTTGGACTGAACTATAATCCAGCTTTCAAAATGCCCAGTCCCATACCCTGAGATCAAAATTATCTCAGAATTCACTGTTTTTAGAATTACAGGCTGGCATAAGAAAAGTTGATACTCTCCCTATATTCTTACCTCCATGCAGGCCATCTTCAAGGGTAAAACAAGCAAAGAACAGTGGCAGAGGGCTTACTGGAGAACACTGGCTCTGTAGTGCCTGCTGCTCCAGCAGCACCTGCACTGTCAACCAGCCAGCAGAAGAAAGCCGCCTGCCCATCCCCTGAAATGCTGCTTATGTTGCCCTTAACACGGAAAGTAAAAAAGTCCCCAAACCAAAACTCAGCCTCTTTAGTGGAAGTGGGTTGACCACATGCCACTCCCTCTCTTCAAAGTCCCAAAGAACCCACACGACTCCTCTGAAAACCATTTCCCCATTCTAGGGCAAGCATATTCACAGCCTTTATAGCCACATTGAGCCTCACCATTAACCAAAAGAACCGCAGTGTCTATGTGTCCCAGATTTTACTTACGTAAAACAACTCTACAACACCTACTATGTTCTAGGCACTGTTCTAACCATTTTTACAAAAATAGCTCACTTAATCCTCATAAATCATAATGTAGGTAAGGTACTATTATTATTCCCATTTTACGCAGGAGAAAACTTGAGGCCAGGAGAGGTTAGTAACCGTCAGCCCAGCTGATTCCAAAGTCTGTGCTTTTAGCCACCAAGTCATGCCACCTCCTCATGTAGCTCTAGGGCCCTTAGCAGAGTTGTAGTGTTCTAGAAGGTCTGCCTGTGTATATATTATTAGGAACAACAACATCAGCAAATCTATTGGCCCACATAGATGAAAACTGTTGCTATGCTACAGAATTGATACAGGTAACAGAAGCTGCAAAGTACAGTGGGCAGAGGCTGGGATGTGGAGTCAAAGTGATTGAAATCAAATGTCCCTAGGTTAGTTGATTAAGTATTATGAGTCCCTGTTTTCATACCTGTAAAATAGGGATCATAATACCAATCTCATGGAATTACTGGGGAGATTAAATGAGATAACTTACATAAAGTACCTACTAATATGTCTTTCACATAGTAAGTGTTCAATAAGCTATAGCCTTTAGGATTTAAGGCTCTGGTTGTTTTGTTGTATACAAGTGGTTTTTTTTTTTTCTGTGAGAAACTCACAAGTACTGAAAAAAATGTTAATTCTAGAAGAAATCTAATAAGCACAGAGTAATTCAAACTCTAGGAATTATAAAACTAACAATTCAATTCAATATTTAAGTAAGCTTTCTGGGCATGACATAAATAAATTAAATGATTATGGGTTCAAGGGCCATACATTTTAACTACATAGAAGCAATAAATGAGGGTGTTTTAAAATAACCTACTCAGCCTTTTAAATAAAAATCAATCTATTATCACTGGAAAATATCACTTTCTTATTTCATTTATTGAAAATGCCAAGAGGAGAGAAAAGTATTAGGGATTATATCTTACCAATTCAATGTGTTCCTATAGTAATACAACTGTATCATTGGTAGTTTTCTTCTTTCCAGGCCCTTGGTGGGACTGTGTTTCTCTGATTCCTTAGGGTAGGCATGGGCACATGACTTGTTTTGGCAAGTGAAATGTGAGTAGAAGTGATATGTATCTCTTCCAGGCAGAAGCATTTAATTACTAAGATGAGACTCTGCCGAACACCATTCACCCTTCTTGGGGATCATGGAAGCTCATATTGAGTTAAAATCCCTATCAGTCTGAGTTTCTGAGTGACTATGATAAGCAGAACCCTCCTGCCAATTCTCACTCGTCTTGTAGCATGAGAAAGAATAAAGTTTTGTTATATTAAGCTACTAAAACGTAAGGGTTGTTTGTTAACCATCACTTCACCTAGACTATCCGAACGGACAGGATAAGTTACAGAAAAAGTGAGTTAATGCCGTAGAGTGACTCATCTCACTAATCTCACAGAATGGGGATTCATCAGCTGAACTCCTGGATGTGAGAAAGAACCATATCATTGATATTACTGTAATCTCATTCTTCAGTAAGCAGTGGCCTTTGATCCTCACTATTTATCATAATTTTAAGGGATGTATGTTTCTTTGATGCTAAAATAATATTAGAACCTATTTTTAAACATCTTTAAAACATCACTAGATTTTTTTATAGCTTGAAAATTTGCTGGATATATTTAGTAAATTTTCACTAGCAATGTTTTTTAGGCATTAAGATTTTTCTATTTTTGTTAAAACAGGTCTAAGTTGTCTGAATAGACTAAGAAACTTTATCCTTCTGACTCTCCAAGAAGAAATGGTTATGGTGGCCTCCCACTGCTTACCTACTTATCACAGCATCATAAAGAGTTAAAATTCAAAGACATACAGGTGCCTACTGAAGAGATACATAGATATCAGAACTTGAAAAGCTATAATGATCACAGAATAGGTCCTGGCCTAAAGATTCATAGTACCCTTTTATAAGAAAAGCTTGCCAGAGTGTTGTCATGACAGAGTAAGCCATATCCACTCTCACCCCCATATAACAGAAGCATCTCCTATTTCCTGCCCAAGTCCCATGTTTGCTGGTTCACACACACAGTTGGAACTCTATAGGATAAGCCATGCTTCACTTGCCACAAATTGCTGCAGAGTCTAGCATGAAAATCAAAAACTTTCATTGAGCCTTTTAACATAGTTAGAATGGGTTATAAAATCCTGGTCCATGAACAGGCCTCACTTGCATTAGCTTCCTACAAAAGTTGCATGTAAATCTTAGACGGATAGAGAGATAGAAAGATATATAGATATTCATATATAGACATATATGGTATGTTTATATTTTATTCATATGCATGTTTATGTATATATTTTTCCTAGAAAATTAAAGGAGTACCTATAGCAAAACACTTTGCTGAGTAACTAATCATTTTTCAATATTCCTATGTTAATGTCAGGATTTATACCATTTGCCCTATTTTATATATTTGCATGACAGTCTAGCGACCAATTGCTTTAACAAAAATATCCAGCTGCCTAAATGTCCTCAACAAGTAGTCACTTCAAGTGAAAACTCACAGGATCTTGAGACTGCTGTTTTTCATCATTTGATTTCTGCCTCTGATGAGAGTCAACAGACAAAGGGCACAACCCCCAGCTCCAAGTCAAAGGGCTCATCTAGACCCTGCAGTCCCCGGGCCTGTGCCCTTAGGCAAGTTCTTTAACCTCACGGAAGATGTGGTTTAGGTGGGAAGGGGAACAATAATCCAGATAACCTGTAAAATTGCTTCCAGAGGCAAAGTCTCTTTAGGAATAAATGAGGCGTCTAACATCTCTCACTGCAGGGTAGCAAGAGGATGGGCTGGAAGGACAGGATGAGGCTGACTCAGAGCAAGCTGGAGGATTTCGAGAGAGAGGGGACACAGAATGTGTTGTTGTCGCTGTTATCAACTAACCCTCTTCAAGCAGAAGTTTTTACTAAACTGAAGTTTGCATTTTCTCCTTCACCTAGAGTCCCTATCCCTTTATGAAGTCTTTATAAGACTCGATGTGTTTCCAGGGCTGACGTGAGGCATAGTTTCTGCCCTGGTCATCACAGGAGAGTGATTCCAATAAAATAAGAATAAAACGATAGAGATAAAAGACAAGAAAGAAAATAGACTCACCAATAATATGTGTACATGTGTCTTGTTTTCATGTTATCTACTACAAGTTGGAAGCTGCAGTGGCAGGGTCTTTGTTCTGTGGTATCTTTACATCCTTATCGAGAATAAACAATAGAAGCAAACGCTAAAGTCGGCAAGTTAAGAGCAGAGGTTGTTAAGATCAGTAATAAATCTGCAGCAGCTGATAGTGCATCCTGCGTCATCTTGATTCATTTCTAACATCCTTATTGATAGAAAATAGGAAAATCCAAGCGGCTCAAACAAAACCAAACAAAGCAAAACAGGCCAGGGAACAGGAACTTGATGGAAGAATTATATCGTGCAAGTCTTGTGGCTTACAAGGGCCTATATATCTAATCTGGTCTCATCGTTCACAACTTCCTATCATCCTTCATTTGAGGCACTCTGAATTTATCTTTCTCATCACCCAGTCTTTGCACATTCTGTTCTCTCAGTCTGAAATACTATGGTCTTACTCCTTCACTTTTGCCCAAGTAATTCCTATTCATCTTTCTGGTCTTCTTTCTCCAGGAATCCCTCTCTTGTCTGGTGTCCCAAAGCTGACTTAGATGCTTGTCTCATGTGCACCCATAGCCATGTATTAAAATTACTTGCAGGCTTATCTGTATGACCACAAGACTGCAAGTATCTTGAGGGCTGTTACTGCGAATAATTGTCTTCACATCCCCAGCACCTACACTGTAGCTGGCACATAGCACTCAATAAATATTTGAACAGCGTGGTTCACTCTCCTGGCCTAATCATGAAAATCTTACAACAGAGTTTGCCAAACTAGTCCAGTTTCTTTGACCAGGATAAAACCAAACAAGCTGAAAACCAAAGCAGTACTTTTGGCAAGATGTTCTCTTTTCCTTGACTAATAATATAGGCAAAGTGCCTAGAGCCAGGCCCAGCACAAATCAGACTCAGTAATGTTCTTATTTCCACCTCATCCTCTTCCTCATATCCTTGTTTTTCAAGTGTAAACTCAAAGATCATTCATATACCAGAGGTTGTTCAAGATACACTCCTAAAAAACTTGTGAAGAAAGTTCCTTGAGAGAACCAAGAGAAAACATGGTACCATCTATGTGATAAGCCCTGAAAATAATTTCGATCAAAGCATTAAAAGTTGAGCCAGGTGCAGTGGCATGTGCCTGTAATCCCAGCTACTCAGAAGGCTGAGGTGGGAAGATCATTTAAGCCCAGGAGTTTGAGACCACCCTGGGCAACACAGACCCCTATCTCTAAAAAAAATTTTTTTTAATTAGCCAGGCATGGTGGGATGGGCCTGTAGCCAGCTACTTGGGAGGCTGAGGCAGAAAGATCACTTGAGCCCAGGAGTTCAAGATTACAGTAAGCTAAGATCGCACAACTGCACTCCAGCATAGGCGACAGGGGAGGCCTCATATCTTTAGGAAAAAAAAAAAAAAAAAAGATAGACCACTCCTCACCAACTGTACTGCTTAACTCCAGCCCTTCTATTTTGCACTATTGCAACAGCCTGCTAACTGGTCTCTCAGCTTCTGCCTTTAATTCACATCTCAAGGGTAAAGTCTATTTTCAAGACAGCCACCACTTGCTCCTTTTGAAATGTTAAGTCGGATCACTTCAGTCTTCCACTAAAACTCTCCAATGAATTTAGTCTGAAATCCCCACCAAGTCATTTTACATTAATCACTAAATAATGCTACAAGAGTCAACTCCAGTCTTGGCCAGCATTCTACAAGCATGTTATGAGAAAGCCATTATAGTCATGGTGATACAAGTAAATCCTTGCTGTTAACTGCAGTCAACAGGGGAGAAAACTGCCCAAACTTAATGATTGGTTTCCAATGTATGGTTTCAAGTCAACGTATAGTTTCCATTCACAACTGAACTCTCCATGTTAGTAAACTATGCATTTTGTTTGAATCATGACCCTATGCTATTCTTTATAACTTGGTACTCCAAACGTTCCTCACTTTCCTCAAGCTTTCTACCCCATTTCTCATTTGCAGAGAAAAGAATTCATCAGTATCTTTCTTTTCAATTTTCAAACATATTGCAGTAAATAGCGAAAAGGGTCACAGCTGTTCACACCTCCCTGAATACATGCTCTTTGCAATGTGAATTTTGAGCTCCTCCCATCAAGATGTGAAGCCTATTTCCCCATTCCACAAATCTAGGCTAATCTTGTATGACTTGCTTTGTCCAGTAAAATGCCACAGAAGCGATGCTGTACAAGTTCTTATCCTAGGCCTCAGAAGAGTTGACCACATTTCTGCTCACTCTTGAAATCCTACCCAGTGGCTACGTGAATAAGCCAGGGCTAACCTACAGGGTGATAGAACACCACCTGGAGCAGAAATGAGTCATCCTAGCCAAGGCCATCCTAGATCAGCTATCACCACCCACCCTGGGAGCAATGGAAGATATATAAGTGATCCCAGCTAAAACCAGAAGAACCACCCATCAGAGCCCAGCCCAAAGTGCTGGTCCATTAAATCATGAAATAAATAAATAGTTGTTGTTTTAAGCCACTAAGTTTTGGGGTGGTTTGGTGCACAGTAAAAGCTAAATGGTAAACTTATCTAAATCTTCTCCTGCGTTTATTACCTCAAGTAGAGGTGACTCAACTTTTCCAGAATCTCTTTGCCTAAACACATTCTCTTCTTCTTAGGATGCCTTCCTCAACCTGGTCCATCTGGGAAACTTATATTGAGACAGTTCAACAGCACATCAATAATCTCCCCTCCCACCACCTGCCACCTCACCCTCCTCTTTGAGCTCATAGCATATATACATACCTCCATCTTTGTATTTATTTTCATGTCCGTCTACCACAGAAGGTTGAGATTACGTTTTATTCATCTCTCTAATTCAGTACTTAGCCTAATGTTTGTCGTATAGGAGCAGCTCAATAATTTTGCTATAAATAAACATTAAATGCTTTGACATTTTTCATTTCTGTCTTCTTTTCTCTATAACTACTACCTCTGCCTTCATGACAGCCCCTATCATGCATGACCTGAATAATTTAAATGGAGGCCTTTCTTCTTCCCTAACTAGTCTTGTTGAGTACTCCCATAGCACATTGTAAACACTTTCAACACACAATCATGATTATTTATACAGGGTTCTTCCCATAAAACTTTTATCTCTTTCAAGGCAGAAGTCATATATCCCTTATTTTTTATATCTAATCCCTAGCCTAATAACTTTTTGATAATAGGTGGTTAATTTATGATGAAATTAATTTTAACATTTTTAAAACTATTTAATGAAAAAATAACTTTAATACCATAAACCAGACTTTCTAATAGGATGTTGATAATAGTCAATACAGTGAAGAGTACTGTCCAGACTCAGCCATGTGAGGAAGGAGAAGGAATCAACTCTTACCTCGAAGGGACTTTTCTGAAGCAGACATTGCTATCTGGTTTTGTCTCACTCGTAGCCCTAAGTGAAATCTTTTCTACCAATTCATCTACTTTGATGAGGTAGATGAAGTTTTCAAAGAATGTGGAGACATTGGTATGGGAGAAGTCACTCCTTTAACTGTCCCCAAGAGCTGTCAATTAGTGGATTATTTTCCACTAATGTTGATCTGCTCAAAGATTCTGCTTTTAATGTTCACTGGCATTATCAGCAACTAGAATGAAGACACAGAAAGTAGTTTTATCAAATTCAGGGACAACCCAAAGCTGAAATGAAGACCTATTACCTCAAATCCATTCATTCATTCAGCAAATAGTTATTGCATACTTATCTACTATGTACCAAAATACTGTTCTAAGCATTGGGATACAGCAGAAAACAAAAAACACCAGGTCTTTTCTTTCATTGAGATTTCATTCTAAAGGCAGAGGATAGACACTAAACAAAAATCCAATAAACATAATGAATAAGCAAAACTAACACTTTGCCCTTCCACCATAGTGACCAAACACACCACATACCACAGTCAGGGCTGGTGGAGCAGCACGTTTTTTAAGGAGTACTTTTACATCATGAAATGAACTTCAAAAACAGGAATTTCCCATCTAGAATTAGTCCTCAAAATAAATGAGACCTTGAACCCTTTCTCAGAAATTGCTAAGTCATTAGTGAACATATTTTGCCCCTGACTTTTGCAATGCCAGCATCGGCAGATATGTGATGACCCTACAGATGTAATAATTATGTGAGAAAACCACTATCATTTCCCATCATGAACAGTTAACTAATGATAACCTTGAAGAGTTTCTTTCCATAAACACTTGCCATGTCCTTTACCTGGAGAGCCAGTTCTGAAGGCTGGTCTTTCTTGCAAAACATTGCAAGTAAAAATCCTTTTGTTTTCTCATTGCTTTTATTTCTGAGTTGTTCTTTCACCCACTGGAGCTAAATAAGATATATTACTTGAGAAATACACCACTTCAACCTGTTTTACCCAAGTTTGTCTTTTTCAGCTTCTTGAATAAAAAGCTGTGGAGACATAACTTTAACTCTCTGTGACTCAGTTTCTATTTCTGTTTGTCTTTCAGTTTCTGGATTAAGACTGGTTCTTGGCCAGGTCTGGTTCTGTTTTACACATGACTACTGTTTTATTCCCTCTGTAAGTGGCAGTAATGCTCAGGAGACAGGTTTCAATTATATGCTCTGACCATCTGGTTTCTGTTGGGCGGCAGACAACAGGAAGTCTGGTAGTCTCCTTATGTTTTTTCTTTTTATTTGTCAGCGGTCTTTCTGATGTGTCCTGGCACTTGAACATTCATTTCTTTGTCACTAAGTCATGCAACTATAGCCATGTCATTGTGTGGTCTCAATCACAGTGTTGGGAACTCACTCAGGTCACATCTTCAATCACTGATCATACATTTTTATTTCCAACTATCAGTAAAATCATTGTGTTGTTTGAGCTCAAATCATGCAAAATAAAAAAGAGAAAAGTTCTGTGCCCCTGAAACAGAGAGCCACACCTGGATCAAGGGACATCACAATGAGGGCACCTTTGACATGCATTGTATCCCTCCCCTTCTTGACCCAGAGCTGCTGCAACTGACAAGTGAGTTTTTGCTGAAACCCAGCAAATTGGGCTTTGTATTTACCTTTGACCCATGACTGAGGCTGCTAGTTCTTCATGTGTCTGTGCCCTTTCTCAGGAGGAAATTACGTAACCTATATCAATGGAGGAGGAAATGCTCTAGGAGAATACTGGTGGAAGCAGAAAGGCCAGGTAGGGCTATTAATAACGTCACTGCAGGCAGGAGATGACAGTGGCTTAGGCTATATGATAATAGCAAATGTGTGAGAAGTAACTGCATTCAATAGGCTTTACGGCTGAGGTGACAGAGAATGAGTATAAGGTGTGTGAAGAAGCAAGGAGCCAAGAATGACACCAAGATTTTTGATAGATGACAGCATAGGAATTCAAAATTACTTTTACTGTTCAGGAAAATGAAATGTAATAAGGACATGTAAAGGCAGCTCTCAGATCTAGAATTTCAACTGCAAAAATGCAAGATAAGGGAAAACTGGCCTAACAATAGTCTATAAGAAAATGAGCTAGGGGTCTTGCTGGACCTCAAGTTCAGTGTGATTCACATGACAATCAGAAGAGCCTACAATTTAAAATATACTAGAAGTAGAATGCCTGAGTTAAGTGAGATGAATCTTTAGTATATTTCACACTAATCAGTTCATGTCTAAAATCCCTTCCATTGCTAAGATTCATAAATCTTCCAATCCATCACCTAAAATGAGCATTATGTACTTATAGGGGTCTCAATGTATGATGTGTGTATAGTGCATTTCTCCATTTGGAAGGAATAACAGAGAAAGTTCACATTTTAAAACATCAAATTACAACCTAGAATACCATCTACTTTGTGCTAATTGCCTCATTAGCAAGCTTTGCATACATGATTACTGAGCTTTCTCAGTGATTCTTTCCTAAACAAAAGGTGAGCCCTCCATGCATCTACACTGAGCATCTTATTTGTCTTTGGAGATTCTTTTTTTGGATAGGCATGGGAGTCAGTAGAAGAGTGGCATTATGCAACATAAATGTGTGTGTATTCATTGAGAAGCAATATAAGCATGAGAGCAGTCAATCAAGTCAAAGACCTGAGTTCCGGGTGGGTCTCAGGCTTCAACTCTCCACATGACTTCAGGCTAGCATCCTTTCCCTGCATTTCCGTGTCCTAAGCTATAATGCAGCAAATACTGGCTGTCTCCATGCCTTCCCAAAAGAGAAGCTCTCAAGAAAAATGGGGTGTCCTAAATTCAACAGCCACCTATGGAACAGTTGTGGAGGACAAGACAGTACAATTAAGCCCTTAGGAGAAAACTGTGCTCTGAGCTCCCCAGAGAGAAAAAGAAAATGAGAAAGTGAAAAAGGACGCTGGGCAGAAACAAAAGTTTCTCCCTGGGAGCTACTAATAGTTTAAGAAGTGTTTCTCTCTAGAAGCATCCATCTAAGGTACCAGAGCTTTTAAACACACCAGCCAGTAATGGAGTGCAAGAGAGGTCACTGCCAAAGATGAATGCAGTATTCGTCAAACAGCAGAAATGGATGGTTAGTGTAACAAGAACAGATAGTTCTACCAGGGCAGTCTCTCCCCTGTCCTTCCCGGCCAGGTTTATAATGCCATGTGTAACACCATGGGACAAAGATCAAAAAAGGAAATGCCAACCACATGGTTAGCTCATGAAAACGATTAGGAAAAAAGTCCTTTTGGCAGCTTCAGGTAAATTAGTGTTCATTGTGACACCCATTCCAGACCACTCCAGACAACATCTCACCACATAAAAAACACTTTCTTTTGTCTCTTTTCTCTCCAGTCCATGGGCATTTAATTCCCTCACAAGAAGAAAAGAAAGAGCCTTAAAATATAGGAACCCAGAAAATGAAAACCACTATTCCTTTTAAGCAATTCCAAGCTAGATCTACTAAAAACTATTTGGTCCACTGGTTTTATACAGAAAAGTTTAGCTGACTGAAAACTATACTATTTTACAACTAAAAGGAACACAAGAATTCAGAAATCTGGCAGCACATAAAGTCTCTGCATTTCCATTTTAAAGCAACATTACTTTTCTTTAAGATGGATATTGTATTTCTAAATGGCTAGACATGACCTTTACAAGTGTGTAGTTTCTGTCTGCAGCTGAGAAAAAAAAAATGTCATTCCTGCTTCTCATTCTTTTATTTCTATTAATCACTTTTTCTCTTTACATACTACATAATCAAGAGGGACATGTCCATTGCCCTTCTAGCTGATTTCTATTATTTCTCATTACAGCCTTTGTTCCATTTCCCTGCTTCCCACCAGGCATTAAATATTTGGACACTGAGTCTAAACTGTTCTATCCCTGCCTCTGTAGGGGTGACTATCATATAGTTGTGTAATCAATTAGCCTGGCATCTGATCTCTATTTCAAATGTCTTCTTAGGGAAATTTAATTATGATTAATATCTTTTTGTAACTTTGAAATTATATAGGCACGATTCCTTACTCAGCCATGCTTGTTAAAAATCATAAATCAATTTATTTTATTCCCTGTAGAAGTGAGGAGTCCTTTCCAATTCTGATTGAATTCTAGCAACATAAAAAGTCCAGCAGACATTAGAAGAATATACATTTTTTTTCCTTTCAATGGGAAACCCTTTCCATAATATCTTTGTGGTTGGGAGATTTGCGGAGCTTCTAAAGCAAGCCTTACAAATACAATTTAAAGAAAGCGTTCTACAATTATGACAGGAAGAAAGATGTCTTCAGACAATAACAAAATTCAGATTCCAGTGTGTTGTACTCCATGCAAGAGAAGTATTCCTGGAAAGCTGAAGTAATCACTTTTTAATAAATCAACTATTTCAAAATCAGAGTAGTTATTAATAGATATAATCCTGGTGGCAAATTCTTCTCTGAGGTGCAGGATCCATTTCTAACGAAAAGATATACCTCTCAATGTAATGGTTTTAAGTTTGTTTTGGTGCTCAACTTTCCAAAAGTAGGACACTAATATATGAATTTTGAAAGTATTTGGAATATCTGTCTCACCTTTTCAGAAACTTAATGACCCATAAAATCCAATAATAAATGTTGATTCTTACCATGCCACCTGCACAAGTGTCCCTGTAGCAGACATGATAAGCTGATGAACCCAACATCAGTTTCCCTACCTGACTTAAGAAAACTTTTCCAAAACTTAGAAATAAGACAAAAAGACGACTCATGTTCTTGTAATGTCATACTGCAGCATTGTCTAATGGGCCCACCCATGGATTATTTAATTCTCTAGGAGAATATATCTTTAATTTTATGATATTATTAATTAGGGCCCATATTCTGTGATGTTACATATTAATTAATATATACTTTTGTGTAGTAGACATGCCAATGATTTTGTCCATTGGAGAACATAACATCAAAGGTTATGGTTTTATTGTCCTACTGGACATTAACCAGTTTCATCTCTAACCTAACAAACTTATTTCTGCAAATTATTCCTCAAATTTTCCTTCTAACCATCTTTACCTATCCTGCTGGTTGCCTCATTAATAGATTAAATAAATGCTGACACACACTTATTCTTTAGCTGTATGAGAGTCATGTTTTAATTTCTTTGAAAATTGTGCTTGACACATCCCTCTACTTTCCTAGCCTCTTCTGTAGTTAGAGGTAGCCATGTAACACAGTTCCAGGCAATCAGATACAAGTAGAAGTGTGATTAAAGTTTCTAGAAAAGTGTTTGCTCCTCTGATAAAGAAGACAGTTGTATCTGGCAGTGACCCCTTTTCCCTCCTTTCTGCTCAATTACTGACAAGATTTCTGGAGTTGGAGCAGCCAGTCTTGCTCCTAAGAGGAAATAAGAACAAAAAAAAAGCTAAAAGACCCTCAGATACATCAACCCTTATATCACTGAGCCCATGAGACAAGAGGAACAGCCATCAGCCTCTAAACTTTTTACAGGAGAAAAACAAACTCCTATTTGTTCAAGTCACTATAAACCAGGGTTTCTTCCTTGTCTTCAACCAGACACATTTGCAGCTGATAGTAATTCATTTTCTAAAAAACTTTTATTTTTGGTTCAGGGGTACATGTGCAGTTTGTTACATAGGTAAACTTGTGTCACAGGAGTTTGTTATACAGATTATTTTGTCACCAGGTACTAAGCCTGGTACCCAATAGTTATTATTTCTGCTCCTCTCCCTCCTTTCACCCTCTACCCTCAAGTAGGCCCCATTGTCTGTTCCCCTCTTTGTGTCCATGTGTTCTTATCATTTAGCTCCCACTTATACGTGAGAACTTGTGGTATTTGGTTTTCTGTTCATACATTAGTTTGCTAAGAATGATGGTCTCCGGCTCCATCCATGTTACCCCAAAAACGTGATCTCATTCTGTTTTAGGGCTGCATAGTATTCCATGATGCATATGTATCACATTTTCTTTATCTAATCTGCCATTGATGGGCATTTAGGTTGATTCCATGTCTTTGCTATTATGAATAGTGCTGCTATAAACATGCATGTGTCTTTATGGTAGAATGATTTATATTCATTTGGGTAAACAGCCAATAATGGGATTGCTGGGTCTAATCGTAGTTCTGTTTTTAGCTCTTTGAGGAACCACCGCACTGCTTTCCACAATGATTGAACTAATTTACACTCACACCAACAGTGTACAAACATTCCCTTTACTCCACAACCTCACCAGTAGGTTATTCCGCTGATAATAATTCTTTAGACTCCCCTATCTTCCCCATTTTGTAAGTTTGCCAGTTTTCAACTGGAAAGGCAAGTTCTGCTCAGCCTGAAGCCTATAATGCAAAAAAGTACACTTTTTACTGCAAAAAAGTACACTTTTTACAGAGATTCTGGAGGAGGCTTACTAATGCTTTACAACAGTTTCCAAAAATCAAACTGATATTGTCTTCACATGTAATGAAAATAACTAATGAGTTCCCTCAAGAATTCAGCTTTCCCTCTAAGCACCAAAGTTGGTGAATTATAAACAAAGGAGACCACCTCTTCTAAGGATGTTCCTTCCTAAAGCTATAAAGATCAGAGGAGCTCCCTGGTACAACGATGGCAGATGGGAGTGCAGTGCTTTACAGCAGCCCTGCAGTGCCTAGGGCGCAACCCTACTGCCCCTCCCACTCTCCAGGACTGACACCTGGAGCATGGGAGGATACCGGGACTGACACCTGGCCTTGCCTTTTCCCTAGTTCACATTACCAAAGAGTGGAGCTCCAGGGGAACATGAGTTGGCAAGCAAAAATAACTAGATCCTGAAGAGCACTAAGCACATAACTAGACTCAGCTCAAACCTGTTGGCCTCTGCTTTCTTTCTTCTGACACTCAGATAATCAAGATTTTTTTCCCCCATAATTGTTGGTTGTGTGCTCAAGACTTAGTCCTGGCTTCTCATCAAAAAGAGAGCGGCAATTCCTTTTTGTATATATCTTCTAAGTAAGAAACATTTGCTTTATATATTTCCAACAAAAAAATTCTTACTTGGCCTACTATATGAGATCTGAGCTGGTCTGCTCTCTGCCAGGTGCCAAAACAGAGAAAAGAGAAAGAGAGAAAGTGGGACGAGGAAGAAAGGAGAGAAGGAGGGAAGGAGGGAGAAAGGAAGGAAGGACAAAGTGGAGGAGTAAGAAGGGAAGGAAAGAAGGAGAAAGTAGGGGGAGGAAGAAAGAGCAGGAGGGAAGAAAGAGAAAGGAAGGAAGGAAGGAAAAATCAGGGGAGGAGAGTAGGAGGGAAGGAAAGAGAAAGGTTGGAAGGAGAGAGGAAGAGGAAAGGGGGAGAAAGGAAGGAAGACAAGCAGACTGGATCCCTAGGTAGAAACAAGAAAGGAAGTGAAAACACACACACACACACACACACACACACATTATCTGTTATATCTGTGATACTTTGAAACACTTTAAATATCTTATCTCATTAAATCTTCACCGTGTCCTATGTAAGGTAGGAGTTTATTATTGGTCCCATTTTACACGTGAAAGAATTGAGGTTCATATGGTAACAAATAGCACAACTAGAGTTTGAATTCAGGCCTGTTCTTCCTAATGCCTTGTCCTTGTATTACAGTATTATATCCTATCTTCTGCCTCCATTCTCTGTTCTCATGACACTACACACACACACACCTATTTCCTCTTCCCTTTTAGTACTGTCAATCTCACTCTCCTTTTTTTAAAAAGCCAACTCTTTTTCATGTAAAAGTCCATTATTCAGAGAAATAAAATGACCTATAAAAATTGCCTGTTTCTGAAGATTTCCCTGAATATTCTGCAGGCCCTCAGTAGCCCCTTCTGAGACAGCTCCTCTAGTACTGTCTTGTGATAGGACATAAGCCTATTATGTCCCTATTAGATGGATTTATAATATTCCTTTTGCCACTTAAAATGATAGTAGTCTTGTCGTCTTTTTGCAATTTTTTCCTTTCTTCCTTCCTTTTCAAAGATTTGTGTGATCACTGCCATTCTCTTACCCTTCTGATCCCCCACTACCTCCGCCCTTCTTTCCCTGATTTTCTCTTTCTTCCCAGCTCTTTCAAACCCATGCGTAGAAAATCTGAGTGAAAAAGAATAGGTGGATGGGAGCAAGTGGGAAAAGAAAATGACACGGAACATTAGAGAAACAACAATATAGTAATGTGATAATTCCCTAAGAAGAGCCTTCGGAGTATCTGCGAATTGAAAGCGAGTTCACTTGAGGTTTTGTCAATTTTGCCTTTGAGCCTGGACAGCCTAAGCTGGCCACCATTTTAGACCCTGTGGGAAATGAGGTGGCACAATGATCTCGTCTTCTTCGGTAAGGTTATTTCCCTTAGGATTGGGTCTCCTAAGTTACCTGGCCATTATCTAACTGTCTTCCAGTCTGGTAACAAAACCCCCAAATGGACCTAAACAGAATCTTTCCTTAATTGATCAAGCAGAAATGCTGAAAAATAACCTTGCCACCAAAGCAACCATTCCTCTGCTCCAGAAAAAGCAAGACTGTAAACGGACACGTGTTTTCTGATGAGGTTATTTCTGTGACAGTCACTCCTCAGAATGGAAGAAGGTGCCCAAGGAGTGTCTGGTGCCCAGGAGATTTTGGGTAAAGTGTCCCGGTTTTCTGCTCCTCCTAACATGGATCTTCAATTTAAGGGAGAACAAAAATATCAGACACATTTTCCCAAAAATGAAACCAGGGCTTTAAAATGCTCTTTTTTTTTAAGTTTCTTCATTGTACTTTTCTGTTGATGAGTTTGTTTAATAGAGAACACTTCCCATTTTTACCTAAATCAATAAACATCTTTTTTTCTTTTGAGACAGAGTTTCGCTCTTGTCTCCCAGGCTGGAGTGCAGTGACATGATCTCAGCTCATTGCAACCTCCTGGGTTCAAGTGATTCTCCTGCCTCAGCCTCCCCAGTAGCTGGGATTACAGGCGCTCATCACCATGCTCGGCTAATTTTTGTATTTTTAGTAGAGATGGGGTTTCACCACGTTGGCCAGGCTGGTCTCAAACTCCTGAGCTCAGGTGATCTGCACAATTTGGCCTCCCACAGTGCTGGGATTACAGGTGTGATCCCAGGGATTACAGGCCACCACGCCTAGCCCAAAATGTTTATTCTAAGAGCGGCTACAAAACACACCCCAATGCTAAATGGAGGTGCTGTGTGGATTCTCTGCCATTTCGTAATGTTCATGCTGCTGATCCCTCCATTGAGTGGATAAATGAAGTCAAGACTGCTTGTGACGGCAACCCCAACCCTCACCCTCTCATGACTTCTTGTTGTTTTAGGAGCCTGGGGACTTTGGGGAAAATGGAACGTGTTTAAACAAAAAGTAAAATCATTTTTCAAGACTAATTATTTTGTCCAACTCTCATTTTGCACAAGTCTTTCTCAGAATTGACATTTCCCTGAGAGTGGCAAAGTCTTCAGCTCATTGTAAAGTGCAGAAAAGCCTTCTATTTTCTTTAAAGCAAAAAGGTTTCAAATATGTTTTACCATCCTGACAGCAGTGACAAATGGGACTTCCACTCAAATGGATTACAGATGGGCTTTCTGAACCACATAAAGCTCCATGCAAATAAGGAAGGACTAACAACATTTTTTTTAATGTCAGAAATACTCAAAGGGTTTTTTTGACATTTGTTTAAAAAAAAAACTCCCCTTTTTCATTACCTTTTTCATTTATTATCAGCAGTAGATTGATATTGGGTAAATTGTTAAGGAGGGGCCAGGAAAACAAGAGGCTCTTTGGCCAAGTCACAGGCACCGTGTTTACAGGTCAGCAAGCAAATGACTCAGACCTGCTGATGGTCTGAGGAATGGATAAACAGAGATTGGCAAACTTGTTCTGCAAAAGTCCAGATAAATAAATATTTTGGCCTTTTGGGGTGATGAGGTCTCCGTTGCAACTACTCAATTCTGCTTTTGTAACATGAATGCAGCCATAACACTATGTAAATGAGTGAGTATGGCTGTGTTCACATAAAATTTTTTTATAAAATACGAAGGGGGCTGATTTGTCCCATAGACCAGATTTGCAGCCCCTTGGAATATGATATGTATGACACTGAAATCGTAGTGCTTGGCAAGGAAAGGGAGAGTCACAAAATATCATCCCCCAAAAGCTTTCAACTGGCTAATGAGCTAGAGCAGGTCTGGAGAGCTCTGTGATGCCAGGCATTAACCCTTTGAATACTGAATTCTGGGGAGGTGGGAGCTTCCAGTGAAGGGGCTGGTGGGGCTTTCTGGAGCTTCAGGGCCGCAGCTAACTCCAACCAGTAGAAAAAGTTCACCAATATTTTAACAACTGAGCAAGCCATGCTAGTGGGTGCCAGTGAATAACAGCCTGTCTACAGCCTGGATTCCTGAATTAAGATACCATCCCAAGGAAGAGATTAAGAAAAAAATTAAAGTCTTTCATAGATGGGAGATTTTTTTTCTACCCTCCTCCCAAAAACAAAAAATAATTAATTCATTTACAAGCAAAAAAGATTAAAAAGCCATGAGAAGACAATACAATTATTCAGCGCAATGGTCATTTTAAAGAAGGAAGAGAGTGGGCACAGTGAAATGCTTTTAATTGGGTCTAACTAGTTGGCTATATTGCTCAATAATTGGGCTGGCATTAAGGGCAGGGGGAAAACAATGGCTTGTGACCCTCTGGAGGGTGTTGATGCCACAGAAATAGTGTTCTGAGGAAAACTTCAACAGAGCAATAAATTGTCATTGGAGTATGCTGCCCCCCAACCCAGGTGCTCAAGACCCTCCCCACCTACTACCACTCCCTCAACACACACAGACACAAGCACACGCACATACACCACTAACCTGCAACTCTCTCTCCCTAAGCCCTCAGCTAGCTACCATTAGAAAGTTATTAGCCAAACTAATTCAAGCTAAAGTGTCCATGAGTAACAAGAGCTGCAATCTTTTACTTATCCAAGATTTAAGAGTTTTGTGAAGGGGGCCCTGGAGTAAACAATTCCGTTACCCAAATGAAAGATCCCATAATGGGGAGGACGATAAACATTTTTAGATATTTAGTCAGGGAGCCCTCCTCTTCTGGAAATAGGCTATATTGACGGCTACCAATTCTTTCCTTGAAAAAAACAGACCCTAACTACAGTACATGATGACAGAAAGTTTGCATTTTTTTTTAATTGAAGGTCTTATCTTGATGCCCAGATTTTCAGATTATCAGGAACGTTAGAACACACTGTACCCTGCATGCACTTCCCCATTCACTTCTCACTTTTTAAAAGGGACTGTATGTTCAGGTAACACAGGGCTTGCCATGTGATTACACTATGAACACGAAGGCTTGCTAAGAACTGGATCATGCAGTTTGTGGGGGATACAAAGGGAAACTGGCCCTTGGCCTATGGGGGCTGCCCCCAGGGATCTTTGGCCCTGTCAGTCCCTCTCCTGCCTCTGGTGCAGGGAGAATGTATCTTTGGAGGTTAGGCTGCCCTTTGAGGAGTTCTGTTTGGGCCAATGGACAGCCAGGCCATTTCCTTTGCAACAATGGCCTTAAAAAAGGGGGAGGGGGGAGCGGGGGTGGGGGTGCCAGGGCCAAGGCCAGAGCACATGACCTCTAAGTCACAGAAGCAAGATTAAGGTAGGACCTGTGATGTGCAGTTCCCAGATCCCCAGACCCGACGCTCTATCCTGTGCAACCCAAGCTTACTCTTTAAACATACAAATTGCAACTCTTACAAATGTTTGGCCTTCAGCTAACTACATTTAATCAGAAGAAGGCATTCTGAGCCCCTGGCTCTATGCACTTCAACAGCCTTAACCATAGAGGCACCCAGAGAGGATGTGATTCTATTTCCCAGTAAAGGCAATAAAAGCCTCAAAGTTTGGGCTAATAAAATCTTCACTAAAAACTCTCTCTGACCTTACCTAAAGCACTGTGGAGTGGTTTTAAAGCCTTGTGCAAAGCCTTTTCACAGAACCGTTTCATTTAGCTAAAGGGATGGAGGTGGGGAGAGAGGTGCTTTTCCATTTCCAACCATGGAACAGCAGTAAGGAAGCTTCTATCAGCAATGGGAATTTGATGACTGGCTTCTCCAGCAAAGCACTAAAAATGGGGTCAAGACTGAGCCCCTTGATAAAGTATGGTAATCACCACCATAAGCAAGATATCTTTTTCTAATTAAACTCTCCCTTCCCTCCCAGGAGAAGTCTTGGCCAGCCAAGAGCCCCAGGACCAAATGAGTCTCAGAACTGCAAGAGATAGAATCACAAAAGAAAAATAACCTGA
The DNA here is from genome assembly GCF_029281585.2 of Gorilla gorilla gorilla. Lineage (NCBI taxonomy): Eukaryota > Metazoa > Chordata > Mammalia > Primates > Hominidae > Gorilla > Gorilla gorilla. The sequence continues at coordinate 66,440,411 of NC_073239.2, forward strand.
TGAATGGGAGTTTGGGCTCATTGGAAGAAATCGCGTGTGAAATGACTCAAGTCAGAAGGCCTGAGATGAAGCTGCAGAGTCTGATGTGACCCAAGCACTCACACTCAAAGGCATCTCTGGAGTCCCCATGGCTGCCTTGCACAGCTGAGTCCCTGCCTCAGCTCTGTCACAGCATCTAAATTATGAGGCAGTGTACACAAACCATTCAAAAGCACAAATGAACTGTTATTGCTGGAATTCAAGGCAGGGACCAAAAGAGATATGAGGTTTATGGGGAACATGGACAAGCAAGGGAATCCAGAGGCCTGTGCTGCAGACAGTGCATTTGCCCAGCCAAACCGTGGCCAAGCATCCCTGGGGTGGAGCCAAGCGGGCCTGTGGGACAGCTGTGATTTGTCTTTGATGCCCATCTATCTCTCTGTCAGCATTTACTGCACCCACTTCATGTACTAGGCCCTCAGGGTCCTTATCCAGTTTCCTTTCTGAGCCTGCCTTCTTCCTAAGCAAGAACCGAAGCCCAGAAGATTCTCCCCTTCTCTGTCAAAACTTACCTCCTGAGCTGTGTTTCTCCCAGGACCTTGTTCTCTGACAGCAAGTTTTTCAGATCAATTAACCTCTCGTAACAGGTGATAATGAAGATAACTTTCTCAAGTTAAAGATTTGCATATTAACAAACTCAATGCCTTGACCAAAAACTGTGGCTTGGCCGGGGGCAGTGGCTCACACCTGTAATCCCAGCACTTTGGGAGGCTGAGGCAGACAGATCACTTGAGGACAGGAGTTCGAGACCAGCCTGGCCAACTTGACGAGGCCCCCAACTCTACCAAAATACAAAAATTAGCTGGGTGTTGGTGACACACACCTGTAATGCCAGCTACTCATGAGGCTAAGGCATGAGAATCACTTGAGCCCAGGAGGTGGAGGTTGCAGTGAGCCAAGATCTCACTCCAACTTGGGGGACAGAGCAAGACTCCATCTCAATAAATAAATAAATAAAAATAAAAAACTGTGGCTCAACTGCTCAAAATATTGCAAGGACCCACTTAAACTAAGAGGAGAGAAAACTGGCACAGTTGCCTACTGTAACCAAAACCCATAGGTTAGGCATGAAGCTGGGTCACACTTTTGTCACCTGAACATTACTGAGTCCCATCTCCTCTTGATAACTAAAGAACAGCAAAACTTCATGGAATCTTGAAATTAAAGCTTCATAAGCTAGGTGGGGGTGGGGGTGGGGGTAGAGGCAGTTCAGAAGTGATGACCAGGAAAGCTATGAAGCTATCCTATTTGCTGTAATCCAACTCCTGTCTTCCAAGTTACATTTCTACTTGGAGAGCATGGAAACTCTCCCCAGACTCAAATCTAGCTCAGGACTGGGGGAGATGGCAGACAGGGCAAGGCATACATGGCCACTTCAAGCCTCCCAAGCCAGAAAGGAGTAGGAATTTGGCCAATGGGTTTCAGTGCTGTTTACATAATCTGAAACTCTTCTTTATAATATATGCACATCTATATATTTTTCTTTTTTTCTTTTGGTTCTAGAAAAATGAGTGTCCTATGGCTTTTGGTGGTTAAATTGATGAGGAAATGAAATGTCTTTGTAATACTTAGAAGTTAGAGTATAAAGTTAAAAAGAGAAAAATCAGAAGACTCATCTTTGATTCAATAAGTTCTCACCTGGAACAGTGGTTGTATAAAGTACACTGAGGCATGTTTGCCAGCTAAGAGAAAGAAGCCAGAGAGAGGGGGAGGGAGGGAGGGATGCATGGACGGACGGTTGGATGGCTGATTAAATAACAGTGAAGGTAAAAATAGACTCCACATCCTCAGTGGACTACATAAGATGTGAAGAGAGGATGAGAAGACAGAATAGAATATGTCCTCCTGCCAGCAAGGCAAATGTTTTTCTGGTTTATTTGTTTTGGTTTTTGTTTTTTGAGACAGGGTTTCACTCTGTTGCCCAGGCTGGAATGCAACGGCACCACGACAGGTCACTGCTGCCTCAACCTCCTGGGCTCAAGTCGTCCTCCCACCTCAGCCTTCTGAGTTGCTGGGACTACAGGCGTGCACCACTGCACCCAATTAAACTTTTTTTTTATTTTCTGTAAGGACAAAGTTTTGTCGTGTTTCCCAGGATGGTCTCAAACTCCTTAGCTCAAGTGACCCACCTACCACAGCCTCCCAAAGTGCTGGGATTACAGCCATGAGCTACCATGACTAGCCTACAAATTCATTTTGAATATCAAAATTCAAGGATCCCGCAAAGTCTGTCTCACCCTGAATGAAATCCTACCACAGCAACATTGCTAAAAAAAAAAACTAAGAGCTAGTTTGATTACCTTAGTATGGTTTCCTTATTCTCCTTTCACATCTTTAGACTACATAACAATTTTTCCATGACCATTAGTAAAAATCAAACAGTTTATTCCTTTTGACAGCAGAAGACAAAGGCTGAGGCACATGTAAGAAGTAGCAGAGAATGAGAGGGAAGAGTAGCCATGGGCGATGGGTCAGTGGGAAAGAGAAGGAAAGTAGAAATAAACACCTCTCTCATCTGCCTAAGGACTTGAGGTCCCTAAGACACACCACAACTCCGTAGGCGAGCTGATCAGGACCCAGGTCTCCTAAACCTACGCAGCAATTTGCAATATACAACGCTAAATTATGCTGAAGTGTGTGCAGGTGAAAAGAAAGTTTCCCTGACTGCATTCCTGCGTGTTCTCTCTCCCACTGTTTCTGTACCCACTCTATCCAAAGAGCATCAGTAGAATGTGGAAGCACAAAGTGGAAATGAGAAAAATTACTTTCAAGACTTATCTATAAGTACTGAGCTTAAAGTGTTCAAAACAGAATTGAGTGCTACCCACTTCCACCAAAGTTCTTGATAATTTCTTATGTTCTAGGTTTACCCTACAAAATATGGTGCCCCATTAAGTCCCGTATTCATACGGGTTTCAAGATTGCTACTTGTAATGTCTGTTTTAGAGTATCTGAATAAATAATTTCTTCTCCATGTCTCACGCTTAGCAGGTTGAACATCTTACTACTAAATGAGAGAATCAGCTCAGTGACCATACTTTACCAGCAGAACCCAGACTTATTTTTAGTAGGGAAGGCTGAGTTTGCCTTACTAGAGTGTCACCTAGTGTCTATATATGGAACTGCACACAATTTTTTGTTAACGAGTTAAGAACGCATGTCATTGTGTGGCGCGGAAGAGCCTTCCTTTATGGAGTGCTAAAGTACATATGTAGACATTTTTCCAAATCCAATTATAGTTCCATTGATTTATATTAGTATTTTAAATATGCATTCACATTGAAATGATCTCTGAGACGTTATAAAGTTGGCACTTCAAAATTCAGCAAACCTTTTTAAATTACACATTTAATAGAAAAATTATTTCTAGAAAAATACTGACAGAATTATCCATGGTTAACATACTGTGCTTTAACTATTAGAGACCATGGTTGTTGCTAAACAACAGTCTTAATTTTCTAGAGAAATATTTATGAATTTTTCCCAAAAGTATTTCATATAGAGCTCATATGGATAATGACAGATGCTTATTGTACAGTTACTATGTTCTAGACACTGTGCTAAACACATTACATAATTCCTGTTTAATCCTCAATATTTATAAAATGCTTAGAGCAGAGCATGGCATATAGTAAGTGGTGTTAAATAAATAAAATAGCCTAGATTATCCTGAGATTTTTTATCCTCATTTTACTTATAATAAACATGAGTTTAGAGAATTTAAGTAAGCTTACCACGGTTATACACTTGCAAGTGGCATACCTAGGGTTTGGCCAAGGTTTACCAGACTCCGCAGGCTGCGCACCATGCCCTATTGCCACTCTCATACACCTCTTCTCTATATATGGTCTCTGTATTCGTTTGCTAGGGCTGCCATCACGAAGTATCAGAGACTGGGTAGCTTAACCAACAGCTTTTTGGGTACTGTTTTGTTTTGTTTTGAGACGGAGTTTCGCTCTGTCACCCAGGCTGGAGTGCAATGGTGCAATCTTGGCTCACTGCAACCTCTGATTCCCGGGCTCAAGTGATTCTCCTGCCTCAGCTTCCTGAATAGCTGGGATTACAGGTACTCACCACCACATCTGGGTAAATTTTGTATTTTTTTTTTTTTTTTTTTTTTTTTTTTTTTTAGTGGAGACAGGGTTTTACCACATTGGCCAGGCTGGTCTCGAACTCCTGACCTCAGGTGATCCACCCACCTTGGCCTCCCAAGGTGCTGGGATTACAGACCTAAGCCACCATGCCCAGCCTAAACAACAGAAATTTATTTTCCCATGATTTTGGAGGCTAGCAGTTTAGACCAAGTTGTCTGCAGGATTGACTTCTTCTGAAGCCTCATATGCCTTGGCTTGTAGATGGCCGTCTTCTTCACACAGTCTTCCCTCTGTATGTGTCTGTGTCCCAATCTCTTCTTATAAGGATACCAGTTATATTGGATTAGGGCCCATGCATATGACCTCATGTTATTTTAACTACTGCTTTAAATGCCCTTTCTCCAAATACAGTCACATTCTGAGGTACTGAGGGTTAGGACTTCAACATATGAATTTCAGGGGAGCAGAGTTCAGCCCATAACAGTCCCTATGTTAGCTTATTTACTTATTAGACTCTTTCCAGACATCTCTAAGAAGGTATGCCTGCTATATACACCAGGCACTGATTCAGACACTGAGAATACAAAGATGCATCTTCATAGACAACAACCATACGTAGCAGGAAAAAGTTTGCAAACACAATTATCACAGCTCAATGTGGGGAAAGTACAAAAATAAAAGTAAGTACACAGCCAGGCGCAGTGGCTCACACCTGTAATCCCAGCATTTTGGGAGGCCAAGGCAGGCAGATCACCTGAGGTCGGGAGTTTGAGACCAGCCTGACCAACAAGGAGAAACCCCGTCTCTACTAAAAACACAAAATTAGCCAGGCGTGGTAGCACATGCCTGTAATCCCAGCTACTCCGGAGGCTGAGGCAGGAGAATTGCTTGAACCTGGTAGGTGGAGGTTGCTGTGAGCTGAGATTGCGCCATTGTATTCCAGCCTGGACAACAAGAGCGAAACTCTGTCTCAAAAGGAAAAAAAAAAAAAAGTACATAATTCAGAGCTGGTTGAAAAGAGAAAAAGGTTTATTCTGGAAAAAGGAGGCAAGACTTCAGCAGAGATGGCCTCTAAGGTAGATTTTGAAAACAAATCATTTAAGTAGACAAGGAAAAGAAGGACCTTTGAAATGAAGACACGGGGCATGAAATAACACCCACACCAAGGTTATGCCAAGTCATTCATCCAGTCCACAGGAATATACATTTCAATGCAGAAGAGACTAGAATGAAATGACACTGGAGAGATAGCGAGGGACCCTATTGCGAGGAGGAACTATTGAAGAATAGTGTGTCTGACTCAGTGAGCGGGGTGTTGAGGGAGAAGGCGTGATTTGTAACATTTGCTGATTTCTGTAATATAAGCCCTCCTACCAAGGCTGATTTTAAGCTGTCATTGTGAAGTCACTGACCTCTGGAGTTGAGAAGAGACGTACAGTAGCACACCATTATATAGTAATTCCACCATACAGTCGACAATACAGTAAATAACCTTGAGCAGTTCAGGCTGCTACAACAAAGCATCATAGACTGGGAGGATTATAAACAGCAGAAATTTATTTCTCACAGTTCCAGAGGCTGGAAATCCGAGATCAGGGTGACAGCAGGGTCGGGTTCTGGTGAGGGCCTCTTCCAGGTTGCAGACTGCCAAATTCTCCTTGTATCCTTACGTGCTGGAAAGAGAGCTAGCTAGCACTCTAGCTTCTTCTTATAAAGGCACTAACGTCATTCATAAGGTCTCCATCCTCATGACCTAATTAGCTCTCGAAGACCCATTACACATGGGGAATTCAATTTCAGCATGAATTTCAGTGGGCACACAAATAATAAGGTTCATATAAACCTTATGAATATGGATAACAGAAAAATGTAATAGAATAATTAGAAAGTGATGAGTTTTAAGTATTTATGACCTTTTGTTCTAAATATAATTTATTTGACTAGAAGTTTCTATAATTTACTTTTTAATGAAGGCTGTGTTTAACAATTGGCTCACGATTCCGGCAATCATCATGGCAGATAGAAGGCAGGACTAGATTGCAGCTCCAACTCGAATGGACGGAGCAGCATGCAGACGCTTGCATTGTGAATTTTAGCTCCAGAACAACTGCAAGAACAAACCAGGAATCCCAAGAGGACCCACAGACCCTCTGAAATAAGGGGACTGCTCCTGCAGGACCTGGGAGACACCCCAAATACTGTGAGTGCACAAACTGTGGAAGTGGGAAAGGAAGACCCTCCTTTCCGAAACACACACTTCCACTGGGGAGAATGAAGGTCTAGTTTGCGAGAGAAGTTTCCGACCTTACCTGGGGCTGAGTCCATTTAGACAGTCGAGAGAAATACAGGGGTACAGGAAGCAGCGGGAAATGCCCTGGGAGTTCACTGGGTCCCCAAGCAGGACATTCCTGCCTGGCACCACAGGGATCCTTTGGGAGGGCGGCCAGAGGAGTCGGGGGGAGAACGCCACAGGTAGAAGGAAGTCTGCGGCTGAACTTTCTAACAGTTGGAACTGGGCATATGCAACCACCTGCAAACAGCATGCAGTTTCTATAGCATTTTCACTTAACACCCTCCCCCTAACAACCTCCACCTGGCAACCTTCCTTTAACCCAAACCTCAGGGCCTCAATCCCCTTTATGGCCTGTGTTCCACGGGACAGGACAGAGGTGGGGGTCGGGGGCACTCAGATGTTAATCATAGAAACGGAAGGAATCTCCAAATTGGCCACTCCCAGATTCCCTAGCTCAGGAGCACACATTCAGGTGCATCTGCCATACAAGGTTAGTCTAAGGGTGTGATTAAATTATTGCTATCAGGTGCGTTTACCCTACACCATTCCATACAGCCTAGAAGGGTGATTTGCAGCCTCCGTGGTACTTAGCAGGAGACAGAAAACAAAGCAAAGACATCTGAATAACTAGACCCAATGAAAAACAAATGCTCCAATTAAAATGCCCTCCCCAGACCCAGTGCTTAGCGTTCTCAGATGGGTATGTGGCTAAGAATCACAAAGCCAGAGCTTACGTGATTTTTCTTGATAGAGTAGTCATTCAGATTTCACGTGCTAAGAATTAAAAAACAACAACAAAAATGCTGTGATGATCAACAGTGGCCCTGAGTTAGGAATAGAAAGGGGAAGGAAGACGGTAAATGTATAAAGGGCAACACCACAAGGAATCCTTGTGATGACAGACATGTTCGGTTTCTTGACCTCTGGTGGATACACAAACCTACACACGTGCTAAAATTGTATGGGACCAGAATGAGATAGTAGTGATCATTGCACAACATTGTGAATATACTAAGACCACAAAATCACACACTTTAAACTGGTTAAAGTAGTGAAAGAATGCTTAGAACTAAATACACATACAGACAGAAACAAGTAAAAGCAAAGATGGGAAAATCTGAATGAAACCAGGTAGATTGTGTCAATGTCAATATCCTAGTTGTGTTATTGTTTTGCAAAATGTTACCTTTGACAGAAACCAGACAAAGTGCACACTGGGATCTCGCTTATTTCTTGCATGTGAATCTAAAATTATTTTAATACAAATTTCAATTTTTCTAATGTAGTTTTTCAACAAGACTAGTTATGTTGTATAATTGTCTAGTAGTACCTGAAGATACAGAGAAAAGAGATGTCTTTGTCTTATTCATCAGAAATGCTTTCTAAATGTGAAGTTTTTCCTCTCAGATTCAAAGACTTCTTGCTATCCCAAGTGGTCAGCATTCTTTGTTAACTGTATATCTATATAGCCAGGAGGTTTCTGAGAAACCTTCCTGAGAAGGTGGAACTTACATTTCTTTCTTTTCAATCCACATTTCATGCCTGAGATTCATTTATTTTAGAGATAAAGAAATAAAAATAACTGGGCACGGTGGCTCACGCCTGTAATCCCAGCACTTTGGGAGGCCAAGGCAGGCCAATCACCTGAGGTCAGGAGTTCAACACCAGCCTGGTCAACATGGTGAAACCCGTCTCTACTAAAAAATAGAAAAAATTAGCCAGGCGTGGTGGCACACACCTGCAATCCCAGCTACTCAGGAGGCTGAGGCAGGAGAATCACTTGAACCTAGGAGGTGGAGGTTGCAGTGAGCCAAGATCAATCAGTTTTGCTATGGGGCAAAATAGCTCCTCTCATTCAAATTCTTCAATCAATTTTACTAAATTCAAATAGAAACACTGTGAGGGGTGTGGTAGCTCACGCCTGTAATCCCAGCACTCTGAGAGGCTGAGATGGGCAGATCGCTTTAGGACAGGAGTTCAAGACCAGCCTGGGCAACATGGCCAAACACTGTTTCTACTAAAAATACAAAAATTAGCCAGGTGCGGTGGCATGTGCCTGTATTCCCAGATACTCAAGAGGCTGAGGCAGGAGAATCGCTTGAACCCGGGAGGCGGAGGTTGCAGTGAGCCAAGATCACGCCACTGAACTGCACTCCAGCCTGGGTGAGAGCGACTCTGTCTCAAAAAAAAAAAAAAAAAAAAAAAACTGCAAATATGAACACTGCTCGTATGTACAAATTTGCAGTTATGGTGATGAACCATCATAGCTATACCTGGATAGTCTTAATCCTAAGAGACAATTGTTTCTTCTCTGCTCCATCTTCTCCCTCCATGTCTCCCTCTCCCAAAGCCAGAGTTTACTAAAACCAAAGACAGTAATTCCACCCATCGTACTTGCTTCCTGGCCTTGACACTTTGCGCTGTGACACACCTCTGATTTATGTTATGCACGCATGCCTTCTCATTCACAGCAGAGTTGTACTGTTTAACAAACCCACGATGTTCAAAGTAGCCCCTTTATGTGCTTATATCCTTATTCCAACAATAGTACATGTTGATGCACAAAACATTGTGGACATTCTTACGATTACCTTCAAGGCTTGTACTATATCCTTTTGTCTATGCTAAGTAATGGGAATTTTTTTCCTTTAAAGAAGAAGTTGATGATTGAGAACAGCTAAATAGAATTCCCAGTTAAAGCCAATAAATAATGTGGGCAACAAAGCTTGTTAAAACTACTTTTCTTTTTCATTCAAAATGACCATAAAGCAATGAGACCAAATTTTTAAATGTTTATGGTTCGTAATACTAGTTCTGGAGGCAGACTAAGAAGAATTTTCTCTATGTTTTAGGCAATGACAGCAGAAAAATAAATGTGTGTCATCAATCTTATGATCTCTTTAGAAGACAACAATTGCTTGGACAGAGAATCTCTAGTAAATGCATATCATCAGGGATACAGGTTATGTAAAGAGGGAACCAGGGCCCCCAACTTCCACTGCCAGCCCACTGACAAAGTAATATCCTGCCAAGCCCAGAAGGGGACATAATTCTTGGAACTGAAAGACATGCAATAGGATTGTCAAAACTACATGGAAAATAAGTCCATAAATTGTGAAATAACTTATAGAGTACTATAAATTTTATCAAACACAGAACATTGAAACAAGGGCCATGAGCAACGTGAGTGCCATCTTGAGGCAAAAACTACCATTCACAATCACTCCAAAATCATTTGTTCCATGTACACCTGAGTAGAATATTTATTCAAAAATTTAAACCTCAGACTTTTTACTTTGTAGATATATCATCTTTTTTGTTTGTTTTAAGATAGGGTTCTGCTTTCTCACCCAGGCTTGAGTGCAGTGGCAGAAACATGGCTCACTGCAGTCTCAACCTCCCAGACTTAAGCGATCCTCCCATCTCAGCCCCCCAAGTAGCTGGGACTACAGGCACGTGCCACCACACCTGGCTAATTTTTGTATTTTTTTGTAGAGACAGGGTTTTGCCATGTTGTCCAGACTGGTCTTGAACTCCTGAGCTCAAGTAATCCACCTCGGCCTCCCAAAGTGCTGGGATTACAGGCATGACCCACGACGCCCAGCCTAAGTCATCTTTAAGATACATGTAAAGCGCCTGGCACGAAGGTTTTCAATAAATGTGATTGAACACCTTCAGCTACATTAGGCTGGGCTGAATTACTATCTCTGTTCTTAAGTAAAGAGAGACTGGGTATGTCTAAAATTACCAAATTCTTCAATCTCAACAGTTGAGTTTAACAAATTTATTTACAGTTTTCAACACATGGAATTCACTTGGATTAATCATGTATCCTTGTAGTTCTCAAAAAATGCTAAAGTGGGAAAGTACTGGAAGCATTAGTGCTTTTTGCAGAATATGCCCTTTACTCTGTTGCCAACAGAGTAAAACATCCGAGTCTCTGCCTTGTTGGTTTTCTTCCTATCTCTCCCACTCCTCTGTACTTCAGCTAGCCACAAGGCTTACCAAAAAAAAGACCTCAGAAATATTGTTGCAATGGCTATGCCACCAAGCAAGGGACATGAAAGCAAGAACAGTCCCAAACTGCAAGTTTCTGTTAAAATGTCTGCCTGTTAAAACCACAAGTTCCCATTCCAACAGGTGTAGCTTTAAAAAAATAAATAAATAATAAAAACTTTTAAAACGGTAAGTTTAATGACAACTTTCAACCATTCCCTACCCAATCAAAACCCTGACTCTGCTTCAGCTAGGGAGTGACCTGGTCATCAGTCTTCAGGTGCCTCCGACACACCACCTCACTTAGATTCTTTTCTTTTGACATCATTGTATGGCAGATGCACCTGATAGCAATAACTTCAGCATACCCTGAGAATGACGCTATGGTCTAAGAAGAATGTGTGTTTGGAATTCCAACCTAAGGAATTCAGGAGTGGCCAACCCTGAATTTCATTCATTATCTATGAGGAACATCTGAAACCCAGCCCATCCCGTGGAACACAGGCCATACAGGGGATCAAGACCCTTTGTTTTGGATTAAATGCAGATTGCCAGTGGAGGCTGCTCAGGGAGGGTGCTAAGTGAAAATGCTATTAAACTGCCTGCTTTTTACAAACAGTAGCAGTTCTCCTGTCCAGCCTGCTGCCACTGGATAGGAGAACCACTACTGTTTGTAAAAAGTAATGTGGGCCAGGCATGGTGGCTCATACCTGTAATCCCAGCACTTTGGGAGGCCAAGGTGGGTGGAACACAAGGTCAGGAGTTTGAGACCAGCCTGGCCAACATGGTGAAACCCCATCTCTACTAAAAATACAAAAATTAGCTGGGTGTGGTGGTATGCACCTGCAATCCCAGCTACTCAGGAGGCTGAGGCAGGAGAATTGCTTGAACCCAAGAGGCAGAGGTTGCAGTGAGCCGAGATCACTCCACAGCACTCCAGCCTGGTGATAGAGCGAGACTCCGTCTTGGGGGGAAAAAAAAAGTAATGTGTAAGTCCCTTCAATAAACCCTATGTCTCGTTCACTGGCTCTGGGTCTCCTCTTTGGCTTCCCAAACATGGTACCATCCCTATAGAAGTCAATAGGGGTCTGGCAAACATGAAATGTATTTATTCCATCACAAAAACTTAGGAACAATTTTATCAACAACAACAAAAAAAGATTATGTTTTATATAGCAAGTGCTTGTGATTCTTCAGCAGCATTACAACTATGAGTACCTGGGTCCACAGAAAAACCATCTCTCAACTTACAGCCAGATGGACAGTCTCAGAGTCTCCCACTAACATTCACCTGCACTTTGGTCAGTGATTTGCTGGGTGCTAGAGTTTGCCTGCAATAGTAGATGCCAATGATTTAAAAACTATTAGGAGGAGAGCTTAAAACAGAGATAATTCTATCTGTTCACTTATTTATTGTGGTCATTGCCGTTTGTCAGAGGTAAAGCACCAGAGGCACAGGATCACAGCCTGAGAGCAGCTGATGTTCATATACCATTCTCAATGTCTTCACTGGTTACATTTCCCAAAATGGAAATCAGTGTTTAGAATACAGTAAGGCAAAAACCAACCACAATTAACTCAGAAAGGATACACCTGGGGAGATGTAGCCAAACTCCTAAGACAATACATCTTCCCTCAACCTAATGAATAAAAGGGTATTAACTACAAAGTAAACATAGCTCAGGGCAAGGGATTAAGTGACTTTCCTGGGACTGAAGAGAGATGGAGAATAAAGACAGGTTCAGAATAATGTATATGGGGATTAAGAACTATTAATAAAGCAAGGCAAGAAGTAAGATGTATTTTACTATTAACTATATTTTTGTTAATATATTGATAACTCTTTGTGCCACTGTAGTTCCTGTTTGGAAAAGGTAAATGAAGGTAAAATTCTGCATACTAAGAGCCACATTGACGAATTCAAATTTAAATGCTAATTGGATACAGGAAAGTTACCTCCTAGATCCTTAGTGACTCAAAGTTTAGATCTAACTACAGCTCTAACCCTTGTTCTGAATGTCAAAACCCTGCCTTGCATGGTGTCAGCAGCCTAATTAAAGAAGCACCAGGAGAGTAAAACCAATAACCTTTGTTAAATTACACTATTTTCCCAAGCCTTATCAATAGCAAACAGCATAGCCAAATCCCAGGGATCAAGATGGGGGAATAAAATGTTCCCTGAGGCTTTCAGCAAGATATAATAGGTCTCAAGGAAGACTTCAAAGCCAAGCAAAACCTTCCTCAGTGCCCTACATAGAACAGCACTGAACTAATAATTTACTCTACTGAACTAGAGCAAGAAATCCTGAGCCCTGTCTGTGGCTTCCTTCTCCCTCCTATGGCCTTCTGGCAGTGGAACTCCAGGGGTACCAGAACCTTGAGGAAAGGATGCTACACTCTATTGTTGAGAGGTAAGAGGGACCTCACAGTTAGAATGAGGTTTTTGTGAGCCTCTAACCATAGTCAGTGCTGGGCTGTCCCTGAGTCCAGAGCAAAAGCCAAGTTCTAAAGTTGGTGGGAGAAAATGTTGCTCTTTAACAGGGATGCAGTGACACCACCACGCTCATACACACACCCTTCAGTGCATCTCTGGGCAATTAGCTAAGATTGTCTGGTCTGCCATTTATTGCTAACTGTGGCTTTGTTAAGATCAGAGATCTCTGACAGCATGAAGACCAGTCTCCACAGTTCTTCCTGTTCTCATGCCACTGGCCATGGAGAATGGTAGGGGCCTCCGTAATAACAAGGAAAGTGTTTACCCACTGGGACAAAGGCCTATCCGAAAGATAGGCAGCCCAGTGTGGAGGGGATCCCTGATGCCAGGATGTAGCTGCATGTCTGTCATGCATAGGAATTACAATCGGCTAAGTGATGGCACCCAACAGTATCAGGTCCTAATTCTTGGAATCTGTAAATGTCACCTACTATGACAAAGACTTTGCAGGTAAGATGAAGAATCTTGAGATGGGGAGATTATCTCATCCTGTATTATCCATGTGGGACCAAACATAATCACAAGTACCCTTTTAGGAGAGGCAGATAAAGATTGGACACACACAGAAGAGGAGTTGACACAAGGTGACTATGGAGACAGAGATTGAAGGGATATGGCCACAAGCCTAGGAATGCTGGCAGCCACCAGCAGCTGGAAGAAAGAGCCTGTGAAGGGCATACAGCCCTGCCAACATCTTGATTTGCATCCAGTGATACTAATTTTGGACTTCTGGACTCCAGAACTCAGAGGGAATAGATTCCTATTGTGTTAAGCCACCAAGTTTGTGGTAACTAGTTACAGCGGCAATATGTAATAGATTCAAATTATCTAACAGGAGTTTTCTTAAGCAAAACTTAACTCAGTTTACTTCAGGCTTAAAGAGTACAATTCTTAATGAGAAAAATTACTAGTATGTCCACAAAGTGGAAAGTACTGAAACTACATCTGTGTTATCTGAATGTGTCCTCCTGCAATGGAGGTGTTGGGCCAGGTGTGGTGGCTCATGCCTGTAATCCCAGCACTTTGGGAGGCTGACTGAGGCGGGCAGATCACAAGATCAGGAGTTTGAGACCAGTCTGACCAACATGGTGAAACCCTGTCTCTACTAAAAATATAAAAATTAGCCAGGCATGGTGGCAAGTGCCTGTAATTCCAGCTACTTCGGAGGCTGAGGCAGGAGAATTTCTTGAACCTGGGAGGCAGAGCTTACAGTGAGTTGAGATCGCGCCACTGCACTCTAGCCTGGGCAACAGTGCGAGACTCCATCTCAAAAAAATCAAGTGTTCAAGTCCTACTCTTAGTACCTCAGAATGTCACTGTATTTGGAGACAGAACCTTTAAATTAAAGAGATAATTGAATTGAATTAGATCACATGGTAAACCCTAACCCAATCTGACTGTTGGCCCTATGAGAAGAGCAATTTTGGACACACACAAAGAGATATCAGGGATGAGCACCCACAGAGCAAAGACCACGTGAGGACACGGGGAAATGTAGCCATCTGTGAGCCAAAGATGGAAGCCTCAGGAGAACCCAACCCTGCCAGCACCTTGATTTTGGACTTCCAGCCTTCAGAACTAGGAGAAAATAAATTTCTGTTGTTTAGGCCAGGCACGGTGGCTCATGCCTGTAATCCAACACTTTGGGAGGCCAAGGTGGGTGGATCACTTGAGGTCACGAGTTTGCGACCAGCCTGGCCTACATGGTGAAACCCTGTCTCTACTAAAAATACAAAAATTAGCCAGACGTGGTGGTGGGCACCTCTAATCTCAGCTACTTGGGAGACTGAGGCAGGAGAATCACTTGAACCCAGGAGATGGAGGCTGCAGTGAGTCAAGATCACACCACTGCACTCTAGCCTGGGTGACAGAGCAAGACTCTGTCTCGATATATATATATATATATAGTTTAAGACACCCAGTCTATGATATTTTGTTTTAGCAGCTCAAAAAGACTGATACAATCAATGACCAAAACCTCTTGCCTCCCCTCTTCCACATCCCCCAAGAAGTTTATATATAGTTCCACTCAAACAAGATTGGCCCAAGGAACTCGTGACAGGAGGCCAGTGTTTTTAACATAAACTCACTTTGTCTTTCTCTTTGTTGCATTAGAAGGAGTCATCCTGCCCAAGGGTATAAAGCAACCTTCCCCAGAATGGACTGCAAGCACTTCTCCCTCTCTTCCCTTCTAAGGGAAAGAGCATTTCTTGCAGGAATTCTAAAGGTTATGGCCCTCTTCCAGGAAAAGTGGATGGGCCCTTTTGTGGTTTCGGGGTCTAGGCCTAGCTAGAGGAAAACTCCAGTGCTTCCTGATGAGCCAGTAACCCACTCTGAAAGAAAAACATATGTGTGGGTGTTGTTGGGTAGGGTAGTAAACATTTTGCTAGACTGAAGGTGAAGGCAGTGCATAAGGAAAAGAGTCATGACCCTAGAAAGGGGAGAAGAAACCAGAAGTTGCGGATGGAGACCTGTCATCTTGCTTAAGGGTAACTCCCCAGAGATGGAAAGACCTCTTTATGAGAATGGACAATGGTGACCATAATGGACTTTAGCTCCATGGCACTCCAACCTAAGTGGAGGGAGGTAGCCGTGAAAAATGACTTTTTTAAACCTGTGCTCTTGATGAGAAGAAGGCATCAAGAAAGACTAAGTACATAGAGACACCACTAGAAGGAGAGGCCCGAGTGGAAGTTGATGAGGACCAGGCAGTTGTCCTAATGGGTGGCCGAAAGGAACATGCCAGCAAGGAAGGGAATCCTGAAACAAAAGGTAAAGCTGTTACACCAAAGGGCACCAAGTTCACTATTTTGTTTCCCTGTAAGGGAATTCTAGGAAGGGAGCATCTATAAGAAGAAACTCTTTGCTGAGTATTTTAAGTTATATTTGGAAAATTTTCTGTATTAGTCAGGTTTCTCCACAGAAACAGAACCAATAGAATATAGATAGATAGAAAAAAATGTATTATAAGATATTGGGCCAGGTGCAGTGGCTCATGCCTGTAATCTCAACACTTTGGGAGGCTGAGGCAGGAGGATCACTTGGGGCCACGAGTTCAAGACCAGCCTGGAAAACATAGCAAGACCTCAAAATTTAAAAATACTAAAAATTTAAAAATTAGCCGTGCATGGTGGTGCATGTCTGTAATCTCAGCTACTCGGGAGGCTGAGGTGGAAGGAATGCTTGAGCCTAGGAGTGTGAGGCTTCAGTGAGCCATGACTGTACCACTGCACTCCAGCCTGGATAGGAGAGCAAGACCCTGTATCAAAAAAAAAAAATTACTGTAAGGTATTGTCTCATGGGATTATGAAGGCTGAGGAGTCCCACAATCTGCCATCTGCAAGCTGGAGGCCCAGGAAAGCCAGTGGTGTAGCCCCAGTACAAACCCAAAGGCCTGAAGACCAGGGGAGCCAATGGTATAAGTCCCAGTCCAAGTTCAAAGGCCTGAGAACCAGGAGCATGGATGTCCAAGGGCAGGAGAGGATAGAGGTCCCAGCTCAAGAAGAGAGAACAAATTCACGTTTCTTCCACCTTTTTGTTCTCTCAGGCCCTCAACAGATTGGATGATACTCACCCACATTGGTGAGGGCATCTTCTTTATTCAGCCCACTAATTCAAATACTGATCTCTTCAGAAACACCCTCGCAGATACACCCAGAAGCAATGATTTCCCAGCCATCTGGGCATCACTTACCCCAGTCCAGTTGATCTATAAAATTACGCATCATACCCTGTGTTATGGGTTGAATTGTTTCCCACCCCCCGCAAAAAAAAGATATGTTGTAGTCCTAACCCTCAAGTACTTCAGAATGTGATTCATTTTGGAAATAGGGTCTTTACAGAAGTAACTGAGTCAAAATGGAGTCATCGGGTGTGAACCCTCATCCAATATGGTGGTGGTCTTATTTAATAAAAAAGGAGAGACTGCATGCAGTGGCTCACGCCTGTAACCCCAGCACTTTGGGAGGCCAAAGTGGGTGGGTCACTTGAAGTCAGAAGTTCAAGACCAGCCTGGCCAACCTGGCGAAACCCCATCTCTACTAAAAATACAAAAATTAGCCAGGCATGGTGGTGCACACCTGTAATCCCAGATACTTGGGAGATTGAGGCAGGAGAATCGCTTGAACCCAGAAGGCAGAGGTTGCAGTGAGCTGAGATCATGCCACTGTACAGCCTGGGTGACAGAGCAAGACCCAGTCTCAGAAAAAAAAAAAAAAAAAGAAGAGGAAATTTGGGCACAGAGACAGACACAGAGGAAAGATGATGTGAAGATGCACAGGGAGAATGCTATGTGAAGACAGAGGGTTAGAGTAATATATCCACCTACCAAGAAACTCCAAAGATTGTTGGCAAACCACCAAAAGCTAGGAAGAGGCAAAGAAGGAAGCCCTGCAGGTTTCAGAGGGAGCATGGCCCTGTTGGCAGCCCGCTTGGGACTTCTGGCCTCCCGAGCTGTGAGACAGCAAATGTTTGTCGTTTTAAGCCACCCAGTCTGTTGTTACGGCTGCCCCAGGAAACTGACACATCCTTCTTTTCCAAATGTATAATATATGCCAAACTTTTTCATTTTAACTCCCACACCATTCTCCAGCAATTCCCACCCCACCCAAACACACTCATTCCTCTCTCAATGACTCAGGAAGGTAATGACTCCAGTGGATTAATCACTTCAAAGTATGTAGTATCAAGGATTTTCAAACTTTTTTTTAAATGAAAGCAAATTCAACCTGTCAACAAAGTGAAAGAGATGTTTCTCCCACATGCTTTTACTTTGATTAAATATTTATTTTAAACAATATTACATTATTGTCATTTGACAGCCCCCTACCACCCCACTTCAAACCTGGTAGCAGGAGGAAATAATCCACTCTATATGCTCTAAAGATAACAACCTGACTACAAGGCTTGTGACACTCTTTTCCTCCTGGGCTCCTGAGAAAAAGGGGCCTCCCATGTTAGAAGTTTTATATGCAGTTTCCCATAGAACAGAAGGCCCAATGCCAAAGACAAAGAAACAAACAAACAATAAAAAACCCACTATGCAGGCACAAATGATTGTTATGATCCTCAGGATATTTTTAATTTTTTGTATGGTGGTTCAAAAAATAATTACATTAAAAGCTAACAAGCAAAATAAGCAATAAATAAGAATATATATGTGTGTATATATATGTGTGTGTTTTTTTTGAGACAGAGACTTGCTCTGTCACCAGGCTGGAGTGCAGTGCCATGATCTCAGCTCACTGCAAACTCTGCCTCCCAGGTTCAAGTGATTCTTCTGCCTCAGCCTCCCAGTAGCTGGGACTACAAGTGCATGCCACCACACCCAGCTAATTTTTGTATTTTTAGTAGAGACAGGGTTTCACCATGTTGGCCAGGATGGTCTCAATCTCTTGACCTCCTGATCTGCCCGCCTTGGCCTCCCAAAGTGCTGGGATTACAGGTATAAGCCACCATGCCCGGCCAAGAATATTTTTTAAAACTTAGTCTTTGACATGGAACACATGGTTCTGAAGGTCAGAGATAAGAATTTTTTAGATAACTCACTCACTTGGGCAGAGTCATATTTGTTCAACAACTAAGGTATGACTGTTAGGATTGAGTTTGGTTGCATGCAATAGAAATTTGACTACACTGTCTTCACAAATTATGGTTTATTTTTCTTACAGAACCAGAAATTCAGAGGCAACCCCACCATGATGAGAACAGCTGCGCAAGGAAATCACAAAGGATCCAGGCTTCTTCTAACTTCTGGTTCTTCCACCTTTTTAGCATGTGACTTTTGCCCTCATTGGCACAAGATGACTGCTTAACCCCCAGTCACTGAATCTTTCCTCCAGGGAAGGGGAAAGGCAAAAGACCAAAGGTAAAGATACGTGCCTACTGAACCTTCCCCTTTTTTCAGGAAAAGAATAGCATTCCTGGACTTACATCCCACTGGCAAGAATTCTGTTACTCTGTAAGAAAGCCTTGGAAATCTAGTTTTACTGGGTTTGTTTGTTTGTTTGTTTTTGAGACAGGGTCTCATTCTGTTGCCCAGGCTGGAATGCAGTGGTGTGATCCCATCTCACTGCAACCTCTACCTCGCATGCTCAAGCAATCCTCCCACCTCAGCCTCCCGAGTAGCTGGGACTACAGGCCCCCACCACTATGCCGGACTAATTTTTGTATTTTTAGTAGAAATGAGGTTTTGCCATGTTGCCCAGGCTGTTCTCGAACTCCTGAGTTCAAGTGATCCTGCCTAGGCCTCTCAAAGTGCAGGGATTACACGCATGAGCCACTGCGCCAGCCTACTCTGTTCCAGTATTGCCCCAAACAAAATCTGAGTTGTTAGTAAGGAACATGGAGGTGAATGGCACTGGGTTGTGGGGACATTTAGCAGTTTCTGCCATGAGGTATTGAGAAGAAAAACCAAAAATGCCCTTTCTCTCTTAAACTGTAATATCTCTCCTACTCTTAGGACACAATTAAAGCAGTATGTGCCATCATTGAATCCTGTGAGGGGAGGTAAAACCACCTACAAGGTAAACAAGCTTAAATTGCTAAAAAGGAGTTCTAGACTGAAAATAAGCAAGAACTTCTTCACAGAGAAAACCAACAAACACAAACTCAACCAGCCATTAGCAATTGAATTCCTCCTTAGATGAAATAAGAATCATATCCTACAGAAATTGTTGTACATGTACATCAAATGTATGTACAAGGATCTGAAATGTTGCACTGTTTGTAAAAATTGAAAGTTGCAAACAACCTTAAATACAATAAATAGAGAAGCGATTTTTACAAATATATATATATATGGTATGCCCATATACTGGGAAGTCTAAGCAGCTGTTGGAAAATAGGTGGACTTGAATGTCTAACATGGAAGAGATTCCAAAATGTATTGTTAAATGATGTATGTGTACACACACCACACTGTAGAGGCTGGGTGAGGAGAAGCAGTGTGGAGGACAAAGAATGGGGTCAGTAGGACAAGGGAAATTACCTTTTGTTCTTTATACTTCTGTATTACTTGAAGTTTTACAACAAAAATACATTTATCTATTACTTTTGTAACTTTAAAATAATAAAAACAAAAAAGAATAAAATTGTATGTTTTGTACAACATAACACTTTAGTATTAGGAAACCTAGACTCACTTCTATCACGAATTTTGAATATCAACTTCTTCATCTGTAAAAATAGGAGAGATTGGATAGCCCAAATATAGGACAATTTTGAGAAACAAATGAGAATATCAAAGTTCTTTGAAAAACTGGAAAAGCCCTATATAGTAGTCCCTCCTTATTCAAGATTTTGCTTTCCAAGATTTGTTATCCACGATTAACCACATGGCCCAAAAATGTTACATGGAAAATTCAAGAAATAAACAATTCATAAGTTTTAAATTGCATGTCGTTTTAAGCAGCGTGTTGAAATTTCTCACCATCCCACTCCATCCCAACAGGGACATGAACTAAGCCTTGGTCCAGCATATTCACACTGTCTACACTACCTATTCGTCACTTAGTCACCTTCTGGGTTATCAGATTGAAAAAACATAATATATATATAGCGTTTGGTACTATCCTCAGTTTCAGCCATCAGTTGGGGGTTCTTGAAATGTATCCCCTGAAAATAAGGGGGGCTGTTGTATACGCAGATGTAAGATATCATTATTGCTCCCTAAAAACCTTCCAGAACTCATTCATTCATTCAACAAACCTTTTCTTTCTTAGGGAGGGGCCGCTGTTCTACACACTAGGATTCCAAAGATGAGTAATATATTATCACCACTCTCAAGGAGTAACTGAGAATCAATAATCACAGATATTATAATGGAAAAATAATGAAAAGACCTATGCTTCTCCATGAAAATTCTGTAATAGAAACTATAGATAGAAAGAAAGAATGTGAGGCTCATAGGATGGAGTGGGAGAGAGAGGAGGGCTAGTTAAGACATCTAGAGTCAGGCTTCCAAGCCACCTTCCTGGCAGGTATGTCCCTTTTTGATCCAACCTGGCTCATTCTCGGTCTGCCCAACATGTTCACTACTGCTATCGTAGAAACCGAGACAGGGCACTTTTAAGGCTGATACCGAAAGGTGCATGTGTTTGGGAAGCAAAGATGTTCAGTGTAATCCTGGAAAAGAGGGCCCCCATCTGATTCAAGAGCAATAAAATACGGATCATTGAAACAGCAAAAACATAGTTGACACACTTACAAAGAAAGGAAGCACCAAAGTCCCTCTCAAGCTTGGGACTCAATAATTAGAATCCTGCCAAATCACTGGAGTCATAGATGAGAGAGCAAAAGAGGTCACAAAAGTTCCATCCAGAGGACCATTGGTCATCCTCCCCTGAAGCCCCATTTTACAGGTGAGGACATCAAGGCTTCCCCCAGTCCTCTGGACTTCCCGACCGCTCATCTTCCCCTAAGCAAGATAAGTACATCGTTGCCCATCAATCAGAGGGTCAATGGTCCTTTATAGATATCAGTAAGGTTTCCAAATCTGGTTTCTTGGAACCGTCAGTATAGTGAATAAAACTGTGAGACACTACATCACGTTGTTTATTGCTTTTTGCAGAGTTCAAACTGGCATCTGTTCAGCCCAGGGTTATTTAAGGCCTAATGTTCATGGTGCTGGAGTGTACAGTGAAATAAATGGGGTTTCAGCTAATTAAATGCTGGCACAAAGCTGAGGTGTTTGAAAAATCTCTAAATCCATCTAGCGGCCTGTCCCTGAGCCAAGAGCTGCTGCTGTTATGTGACACAATAAAAGAGATGCTGTGTAAATTTCAAATATTTTATTGAACATAAATAATTAGAATATCTAACCATTTGCTAAGGCAGAAATATCTAGCAGCTAATGTGCAGAACGCACTGCAGATGTTCACAAACTACAGAAATGTCAATATGCTTTTAAGTTCCTTTTAACCAATTTTTTACTCTAAAGAAGTAAACATTTATAACTGTGAATAAATCGTTTGTGGTTTGGGCAAAATGTTTAGGAATATTCAATAAAGCAGCCATATAAATATTCAGTTATGGAGATAATTTGATTTAAATAGATGGTACTTTCAATAAATAAACATTGTTCAACATGAATCAACATTTTAAACAACCAGCAAGCATCAAAACCCAGCTGATGTTTCAGGCAAATCTTTGGAAAACATTTTATTTAGCAGTTCTCCTTACATATGCTATACAATGTCAATGATTCCTTCATAGTCTTTATTATCAGAAATATTTGCATGAAAGCAGTACTTTTTCTTAAGAGAATTCATCTTCTTTCAGCACCACATTTTATTACGATCTTTTCTTCTTTGCAGAGTTGCCATGCACTGTTGTGGAGTCCAAGGTTGAGAACAACAGCAGGAACCAGCCTAGGTTTAAATTGTCTCTGCTACTTAAAACTGTGGGATCTTGGGCTGGCCACGGTAGCTCACGCCTGTAATCCCAGCACTTTGAGAGGCTGAGGTGGGCAGATCACCTGAGCTCGGGAGTTCGAGACCAGCCTGGCCAACATTGTTAAACCCCATCTCTACTAAAAATACAAAAATTAGCTGGGCATAGTGGCGTGTGCCTGTAATCCCAGCTACTCAGGAGGCTGAGGCAGGAGAATCGCTTGAACCTGGGAGGCGGAGGTTGCAGTGAGCCGGGATCATGCCAATGGGCAACAGAGTGAGGCCCTATCTTTAAAAAAAAAAAAAAATACAAAAAAAAAACTCTGCAACCTTGGGCAGTTTAACCATGTTTAGCTTCAATATCATCATTTATGAAACGGAAATCATAATACTCACCTCATAGGAATAAGTATTAGATAAGATCATGAGTCAAGTGCCCAGAAAACACTCTACAAACTTACCTGTTACCATTTTATGTTACTTGGTATGAATTGAGCTTTCCATTTGAATCATTTAAAACAGACTTTGGAGTGAATTAACGACATTCACAGCGACCTGGATGAGATTGGAGACTATAATTCTAAGTGAAGTAACTCGGGAATGGAAAACTAAACATGGTACGTTCTCACTGATATGTGGGAGGTAAGCAATGAGGACACAAAGGCATAAGAATGATACGAGGGAATTTAGGAACTTGAGGGGAAGGGTGGGAGGGGAGGAGGGGTAAAAGACTACGAAAAGGGTGCAGTGTGTACTGCTCGGGTGATGGGTGCACCAAAATCTCACAAATCACCACTAAAGAACTTATTCATGTAACCAAACACCATCTATACCCCAATAACCCATGGAAAAATAAATAGATAAATAAAAACTATATATCTGATTTTTTTTTTTAAATGACAGGGCAAGAGGCAAGGGGCAAACTGTTCCCCTGCCAGGCTGTTGGATAGAAAAAGGAATGGTTATCTTGGTTCTAAAGCTTCAACCACACTGGATCCTTGTGTTTCATATACCTTAAGTTTAGCGCCAACTTTCCAACTTTCCAAAAGAATAATTACATCGGGAAAGAAATGGGGTCAGCGGTTCTCGCGGTGCTTTTAAACAGGAAGTCTCGGAGCTCATGCAGGGAAGCAGCTCATAGCACTTCTTTCCTACTCATCAACCCAAAGAACCTCTCAATCCCAGGAAGAAGATAGAGGAGCACATCTCACCAAACACAAGTTGACCCTAACTCTAAATCATCTACATTCAAAAAATTGATGCTGCATCTGGTTGACACTGCCTGTAAAAAAATTTTTTAAAAAATGATTCTGCCTATAAAATGAAAAAATATATATATAAAACAGACTTTGGACATCCATTGTTTTAACTTGTAACTACTTTTTTTTAATACTGTCAAGGACAATAGAGATTGGTACGACATTCTTGGAGAGCAATTTGGTAATAGCTATCAAAATTTGAAATGCACATTTCCTTTGATCCAGCAACTACACTCCTGGAATTCACCTATCACTAGCTAGGTGGCAATATATTATTAGATCAATGTCCCAGAATGTTCACTGCTACATTTCTATAATAGTAAAATAAAGTGACAAATGCCCATCAATAAATGATTAATTACCATGAACCCCCACTTATGGGACTTGTCACAGTAGGATTTTGCCTCTGTATGTTTGGTTATGGGGTGATTTCTCTTTATTCCCTGTGCAAAGAGAACACTTGTTCCCTCTTCTGAATTTTCCTTTTGTATGGAGAGAATCCTGGCAGTGATACACTGCTGACCTCTCTCTGCCCCTTGAGGCGCTCAACCCAGGGGAGGTAGAGGGACTTTTGTGACTGGTGAATTTCGGAAGAATAACTGGACATGCTCTGCTCAGCAACTCCCTTTTACTTCTTTAGAGAGAGAAGTCCACAGGGAACAGGAGCTCTCTTCTGTCCAGGACATTCACCAGGCAGTCCCCGCAATAGGGAAGTCAGCTATGGTCAGCCCTGCCGGTGACTAGGTGGGTACAGCTGCCCAACTCCGGGCATCCGAGTTAGGAAGTCCATGCGGTTTGCACACTATCCTGTATCTTCCAACATAGCCTTTAGCAATAAAAGAGGTAAATGATGTAATCTGTCAATCTTTTATATTTCAATTTGATCAGAACTTGGGCAAGGAAAAGGGATGCATTTGAAGATCCTCATGAAGGTTACTGTATGCCCCACAAATGTAAACTCTTTGGAGATGGGAATTATATCTGCCTTGCTCATCAGTATATCCCTAAAACAGAACCTAGACCCAAAATATAAGTGAATGAATGAATGAATGAATGAATGAATGACACAAATGGTGTTATTGTAAAAGTATGTGATGTATCTGTGTGTGATTATATAAATGTAGTTTCCTTAAGAGGGAGGGACTAGGAAAGGAGGCACCTTTTCAGTGTATGTCTACTGGCACTGTTTAGATTTTCTAACCACATGTATGTAGCAGTTATTTCATTAACGAAGTAGAAATGGAAACTGTCCACAAAAGGCTATTGTGAAGCATAATTATGAGCCCTTTTGTTTTCTCCTTTATATATTCCTTTAATAAACATTTTAGGAGAAAACTCCATCAGAAAAAAAAGAAAGAAGGAAGAAAAGGAGAGAGGAAAGGAAGGCAGGAAGGCCAGAAGGAGGGAGGGAGGGAGGCAGGGAGGGAGGAAGGAAGGAAAGAAGAAAGGGAGGGAGGAAAGGAGGGAGGCAGGAAAGGAGGGAGGGAGGAAAGGGAGGAAAGGAGGGAGGGAGGGAAGGAAGGAAAGGAAGGAAGTAGAGAAAGAAAAGAGGGAGGGAAACGTGGAAGGAAGAAAAAAATTCCTTAACAAGACCTTTTTTAGAATGAGTGATCACTCCTCTACATGTCAGGGTTCTTGGCTGAAAAAAACTAGAAACAATCTAGCTACATTAAACAGAAAAGAAATGCATCTGAAGGCATCAAATGGCTAACAAAGTTGATGGGAAGGCTGGGAAACCAGCTTAAAAATGAGCAGGGTCCAAGGCAGCCCAGAGCACCACCATGATGCCACAGAAACTTATGGTGATGACCACGCCACCTAGGACATGCACAGACAGTGGCCACACTGATGCTCTCACTGAGCCATTGGGTCCTCATTTCTGCTGCCACAGTGAGTCTGCTCTGGTCCTCCTGTATCAAGGTTCAAAGTTCAGAGCAGAAGCAGCCAGTTAGCCAAGGTGAGGTTATCTGCCCAAGTGGAGGGTTGGCCTTTGGTAGGATGAGGGAGGGATACCTCACCCCCTCATTGTCTCTAGCAAGAGGGTGGATAGTTTGGGTACAGATGCTGGGAGGGAGGTAGGTTTGGAGAAGGGAGATGAAGAAATCTGATTGCTTGCTTCTGCTTTCTCAATGCATTATGACAAAGGACTATCATGTCCTTTGAAGTGAGAAGTGAGAAAGCACCGTTAGAGATTTGAAAAAAGAAAAGGTGTGAAATCGCACGTTTGGAGGGGGGTGGTCCAGTTATTTACTGCTACATAATAAATGACCCCAAAACAGTGGCTTACAAGAATGTAATAATTTATTTTACTTATGATTCTGGAAGTCAAATATGCCCAGCTAGGCAGTTCTCGCTTAGAGTCCCTCATAGGTTTGCAGTCAGATGGTGGGTAGGGCTGGGGTCATCTGGAAGGCCTATTCACATGTAAGCCTGTCTCCTGGGCTGGGGAGGCAACAGCTGGGGCTCCCCGAAAATGTCTCTCTCTTTCTCTCTTTATATATATATTTTAAATATTTATTCATATATATACATACACATACATATATATATATATATATATATAATTTGTTTATATAGCTATATATGTGGATTCACATGGCAGCTTAAGGTGTCCAATGCCCTAAGATAAATAAATAGAATCTTCATGGATTTTTCTAACCTAGCCTCAGAAGTTACCTGATGTCCTTTCAGCTGTATTCAAGTCATGAAAGCAGTCACAAAGAGCTGCCCATACTCCAGAAAATGAGACATAGACTCTATCTCTTAATGGAAGAAATGCCCAAGAATTTGCTGAAATATTTTGAAATCACTACAAATGGAAAGAAAAACAAAAATATTAAAGAAGTATAATAAAACTGTTGAGCTATATCGAGTGCTCATTTGAGATAGGTACTCATGAATTAAAGAGAGACCCTTTGGCAGAGCTGTGTTTTTATCGATCAACTTTTGGCTACTTGGGTACCAATCAAGAAAGGAGGATGGTTGGGTGTAACATGGACTTTGCCAACAACTCCTATCATCTCTATGAAGATGAAAGCACTAGGAGAGCAGGGACCTTGTCTGTCGCACTCATGGCAAGATCTCAGAGATTAGAATTGGGCTTTGTAAAAAGGGGTCCCTCAATACATCTGTGTTATGGTTGAACCTGGCCCTTTTTTGCAGCTTTTGTTTAAGATGTTCTTTCCAATCAGGATGACTCCCCACTGCCCCCATCACCAATTCACTATATGACTTTGCACAGATCACTTAACTGCTTGGAGCTTCTTTTTTGCACCTATAAAATGAAGATTATATGATATTTAAGGTTCCTTTCAGGTGTAAAAATCATATCTTCCTATCTTATCCCACTCATCTGATGACTTCCAATAATGATGCCAAAATACATCAGCTCAGATGAAGGCACTAGCTCAGGTGCCCTCGGGTTTTTGCCTTGCAACTGATCCACTTAAGACACAGCTTCTGAAAACACATTGACTCTAAAAGCAAAGCCTCCTACACTCAGTAAATCCTTGTTGGATTTCAGCAAGAGACTGCAGATAGAGAAGTATTGATGCTGGAGCTGTAAAGTGCCTTAGAGAAAAGACAGATCTGGCCCATTCTTTGCCCTCTTGGGTGTTCACATCCTTTCTTAGCTATCACCCAACCCAGTCGGATAAATATATCTCTTTTTATCTTTCCACATACTTCAATCCCTTTCTTTCCTGAATCATTTCTGTTGCTTTACTCTCAGCCTTCCCCATTCTGTCTCTTCCTTTTCAATGCTTAATGTCAGGACCATCCACAGGGTAGAAGGTAGGGGGGTATGCAGTGGAAATAGAGGGGTGAAGGCAATAGACAACACTTAGTAAGACAGCAATATTCACTGAGCATTGTCTGTGCCCTGAAAGCTGCAGTACATCTGGGAGTCAGATTCACAGAGCTGTCAACTACCTATGTGGTGAATTTGAGGGCCTGAAGTAGGGTCTCCCGCTAAAAAATGGCCAGCCTAGATTCAAATGCCACCTCCATCACTAAATAAATGTGTACGTGACCTTGAATAAGTTAATCCTTAACCATTCCATTCTTTAGTTTCCACCTCTAAAAAATGAAGATGATAGTACATCTGACTTCACAAAGTTGGTGTGAAGACTGAATAAAACAATACACGTTAAGTGCTTAGAACAGTACCTAGCACATAGTAAGTGCTCAAAAAATGTGAGATATTATCTATTATCTTTCATGGTGTCTGAAATTCTACCTATTAAAGACTTAACCCTTGTGATTGAGGCAGCGACTATATCCTTGGTGTTAGTCAAGGATATTCTATTAAATATATTCTATTATAGTCCATTCATATGCTCAAGTTAAGACACCAGTTGTGCTCCTGCCTTACTCTGTGATAAATGAGATTCCAACCTTGGGCCCCTGTAACTGTTCCTGCTTTTATAATCTGCCCAATGTCCAATTCTTCTACCACAGGCTCTATGCCTTTAGTCTCCATCTAGTTATTAAAATCCACCTTCTGAAATTCACACCCATGGATGGAGTTCTTCCAGGTATGCAGTAGCTATACAACACATATTCATTGACTGACTGGCCAGCTACCTTCTACTGGTCTCCTTGATGCTGACCTAGAATGGTGCCCCATATACACCCTCCTCTGTGCTCTCTCACCTGCACTCAGCAGCGGCTTCCTTACTGCCCACATCTGAGCCCTCCTGCCACCCTCCGTGAGAAGACAGGTCCAAAATGTCAGACAAACCACCACCCTGTTTCCATCTTCTTGGCTGATTAAACTAGATCATTAAATCTTTGGGAGCTCTTCTCTTAAACACATATTCCA
The DNA here is from genome assembly GCF_029281585.2 of Gorilla gorilla gorilla. Classification (NCBI taxonomy): domain Eukaryota; kingdom Metazoa; phylum Chordata; class Mammalia; order Primates; family Hominidae; genus Gorilla; species Gorilla gorilla. Next base: position 66,468,797 of record NC_073239.2, read on the forward strand.
TGAATCCCCTGCTCTAAAACTTCACTTTTCCAGGGTCAGACAACAAGGATCCACTAGGCACATTTAGCAACGTGTACCAGCTTCCTCCCTCTTCTGCACTGCCCTCTGCAGCTCTCCATGGGTGTTCCAGTGAGAGCCCCCTACTCCTCCCCACTGCCCAGGATCCCTGCTGAGTACAGGAAAAGAGTCAAAACTATGACAGAGGAGATAAGGCTACCAGATCAAAGGGTTCAGGACAAGAGACGAGTGTAAATTAAGGCTGGAAAAGTAGGATGGTACCAGATCAAGGGGACTTGAAAGGAAGCAGACAAGTCTGAATGGCAGAGGGATAAGAGGGATATTTCCCTCCTGAGGGATATTTCAGGAGGGGTTCTGGCCCAGGTACACCATGTTGGGATGAGAAGGGTTTGGAGGTGAGAAGACCAGTGAGGGTAGCATAGACCCTTTGAAACTCAGCAGAAAGGTAGACCTTTGGTCCAGGGGGAAAAAAATACTGAAAATTTTGCATAATATTTCAGGGAGTTGACAGATCTTAAAGCCCATTCATAGGACTCTCTGGGGCATCCCTGAACTTTTAAAAATCTCTGGAGCAGAATCTTACAACAAATCAGCACCTGACATAGGGTGGTCACCCAAATGGTAGTTGTTATGCACTGAATGTTTGTGTCCTTCCAAAATTCATATGTTGAAGCCTACTGTGGTTTGAATGTGTCCTTCCAAAATTCACAATGAAACTTAATCCCCAGTGAGATAATATTAACAGCTGGGATCTTTAAGAAATGATTGGGTCATGAGGGCTCCACCCTCATAAGTGAGATTAGTGTCCTTACAAAAGGGCTCAAGGGAACTAGCTAGCCCCTTTTGTCTTTCTGCCATGTGAAGACACACTGGGGATGCAGTGCTTCTCTCAGAAGCAAAGAGCAAGGCCTCCCCAGACACTGAATCTCCTGGCACCATGATCTTGGACTTCCCAGCCTCCAGAACTATGAGAAATAAATTTCTCTAAAAAGAAAAAGAGAGAGAGAGACAAGGTCTCACTATGTGGCCCAGGCTGGTCTTGAACTCCTGGGCTCAAGCAATCCTCCCACTACAGCTTCCCAAAGTGCTGGAATTACAAGCATGGGTCACCATGCCCCGCCACAAGAAATAAATACCTATTATTTATAAATTACCCAGTATAAGGTATTTTTTTTTTTAAACAGACTGAACTGACTAAGACTAAGCCCTAACCCACAATGTGAAGGTATTAGGACATAGGCCCTTGGGACGTAATTAGTTCTAAATGAGGTCATAAGGGTGGGCCCCCATTATGGGATTAGTGCCCTTGTAAGAAGAGGAAGAGACACCAGAGCTCTTCCTACTCTCCACCATGTGAGGATACAGCAAGAACATAGCCATCTACAAGCCAGAAAGAGGATCCTCACCAAAAAGTGAATATGCTGGCACCTTGATCTTAAACTGCTGAGCCTCTGAAAATGTGTGAAATAAATGTCTATTGTTTAAACCTCCCCATATGTGGTCATTTAGTATAGCAACCTGAGCTAAAGCAGCAGTGTTTAATCCAAAAAAAAAAAAAAAAAAAAAAAAAACCTACTTAATCTCTGCTGAGAGAAAACAGAAATTGATAAGCACGGTAGTAAATGGTACTAATGGAATGGATGATAGGAAGTAAACTCTAGGCCATTTAAGGAGAAGGGGGTCAGACGCGGTGGCTCACACCTGTAATCCCAGCACTTTGGAAGGCCAAGGTGGGAGGATCACCTGAGGTCAGGAGTTCGAGACCAGCCTGACCAACATGGAGAACCCTGTCTCTACTAAAACTATAAAATTAGCTGGGCATGGTGGCGCATGCCTGTAATCCTAGCTACTTGGGAGGCTGAGGCAGGAGAATCGCTTGAACCCAGGAGGCGGAGGTTGCAGTGGGCCAAGATCGCACCATTGCACTCCAGCCTGGGCAACAAGAGCGAAACTCCGTCTCAAAAAAAAAAAAAAAAAAAGAAGGAGGGCAAAAACCAAGACTTTGAATTTGGGGATTTTGGAAATGAAAAAAATGAAAGTTTGAATATTTCTAAATAACCAGATAAATGGTGATGTATCCAAATGAGAGAGGATGCCTGTGTTTTGTTGATTTGGGTTTTTTGCATTGCTTATGGAGAGGGATGTAAAGTTTGACCCATTCATCCAACAAGCTTTAATAAACCGCCTAGAATGTGCTTGGCCCTGGAAATATCAAGAAGCAAATGCAAGCAAATCCTTGCCCCCACAGAGCGTATACTGCTGTGAGAAAACGTGCAGGCAAAGAGCAATGACAATGCAGGGGCTGCTGAAGGGCAAGGGAGGTTTGCACAAAGTGTGAGGAGCAGGCTGGAAGGCACAGTTTGCCTGGGAAAACCATGGTGGAAATTGAGGTTGAGCTGAAACTGAAAATAGGCTTAGAGCTTTGCCTAATGGAATGAAGAAGGCTGGTATTACAGAGCCCTAAAGTTTGAGCAAGAGGAACTACATGTTATACTTTTTCCCCCAGGCCCAGTAGCCCACATCTCCCCTTTATGTTCTTGGCCAAGTGCTGCGTATGGGAAATAGGAAGAAAACATCCATCCAAATGTAGGAAAATCACACTGACAACTGAGGAGAGGATGGGAAGCAGGAAAAGATTTGAGACACTAGGGAAAAAAAGCAAAACAGTAAGGAGGTTGTATTCACGAACCTAAATTCCAAGCTGTTTCCCCCAGTGATAAGACAGAGGAAAAAGACAAAATATGAATATCTGGACTGGCACAATCAGATAGACTCCAGTTGGTTTACCTCTGGGAAAATAGTAAAATCACCCTGCAGGGATCTCAAGGAGCCTGAGTCTTTCAATTGAGTTTTAACAGCAACAAAGCCAGATTTTTTTTCTCTGGTCTGCAGTTGTATTGGCCTCCATGATCTCTGAATAAGTCAAGCAAGGGATTTTTCCTGAAGTGGGAAGCTTTTCATGGCTGGTTTCTTGAGAGCCTTGAACACAAATGCTTTGGCAGGTATGTGGCTGCCCAGCAGGGAATCCTGGAGCTTTGAGCAGCTCTGGCAGTTGCAAGGAGGCAGGTCACACAGCTTCACAAATCTTCTAAAAGAAAAAGCAAGAGAGTCTAAATTTAAAGAGGAGAAGCAACAGCTATGGAAAAGAGGAGAAAAGTATCAAAGATTTTTAGAAAACAGAATAGAAAAGATAAATTAACTTCAAGATCAGAAAGAAGCAAAGTAAAAGGAGGAATTGAGGCCGGGTATGGTGGTGTGCACCTGTAGTCACAGACACTCAGGAGACTGAGGCAAGAGGATGGCTTGAGCCCAGGAATTTAAGGCTGCCATGAGCTATAATCATGCCACTGCACTCCAGTCTGGGCAACAGAACAAGACTCTACCTCTAAGAAGAAAAAAAAAATGGAGGAGTTTAGAATGATGCCCAAATTTCCTATCCAGGGAACTTGGGTTTTGATAGTGTACTTCACAGAAATAAGGACTGGTGGGAATTCCCGGAAGGCTGGGTGAGGATGGAGATCACTAGAAGGAGAGATAATGAGCTCAGGTAAGTTTTAAAAGTGTTGTTTTCATGCACCTTTGCAATATATCACTAAAATATATATTAAATAGGCCAGAGATGGTGGCTCATGCCTGTAATCCCAGCACTTTGGGAGGCCGAAGCGGCCGGCTCACTTGAAATCAGAGTTTGAGACCAACCGGGCAACATGGTGAAACCCTGTCTCCACCAAAAATACAAAAATTAGCTGGGCATGGTGGCATGCAGCTGTAATCCCAGCTACTTGGGAGGCTGAGGCAGGAGATTCGCTTGAGCCCGGGAAATGGAGGTTGCAGTGAGCCAAGATTGCACCACTGCACTCCAGCCTGGGCAACAGAGCTGACTCTATCTCACAAAAGAATAAACAAATAAAATACATCAAATATGCTAGATTAGAGCTCCAGAGAGAGTAGACTAAGCACAGTGACTTTGGAAGTAACTCATGTAAATGATTGAAGTCATGAGCAGAGATGAGACTACCCAAGAAGAAGGTAGAAAATAAGAATACAAGGAGGTTGAGAAGAAAGAGGTTGAGGAAGATTTCCCTAAGGGAAACTAATATTTAAAGACTAAACAAAGGAGATTGAGAAAGAACGAGACAACTAGATTAAACAGGAGAATAGTGCCAAGAAAATGTACAGAAGAATTTCAAGAATGGAGTGGTCAAAAAGGTCAAATGCCCCATAAGGTTTAAATAAAATGTCAACTGAAATGTGTCTATTGAATTTAACAACTGGGAAGTCATTGATAACCTTTTCAAGATGCGGAAGAAAATAGATTACTGATGACTGAAGAGTAAACAAAGGTGAGGCAGTGTAGACAGCCTTGGGATGAGACTTGACTGTGAAGGGAAGAAGAGAGCTGGAGGTGAGCAGGAGAATATCTACAAGAGGCATTGGGCCACCAGCAGATGTGTGTTTGTTGCCATTGTTTTCTATGGGGTAGATTTTAAAGTGTTTATATTTGGCAAGGAAGAAACCATTGGAGAGGAAGAGGATAAAAGTACAGAAAATGGAAGGGAAATTTCATACAGTGAGGAAGAGACTGGAGGGGGAGTACTTCAGCTCACAGATGAGCCGTGGGAAGGAGAGACTCATCCTGAAAGCATGGCAGCAGGAGGTGAAGGCTGATGCTGATGAGACAAATGTAGACATGGAGCAATTACTGTTTGTCTTTTCCCGGGAAAATGGTAGGTAAGATTGTCCACAGAAAGTGAGGCAGCTGGAGGAGAGCTGGGAGCCTGGAAAGACTTGCAGAGATGGAAGAAAATGTTAAAGGATTGCCAGAGTTGTACATTGCCTTGACATTGGATGCTATAAACCTTCATCTACGCCAGTATATGTGTATGTTGTGTGACTGCCTCCAGCATTTCTCAGACTCTCAGGTTTTGGAGATGGAGCTCCCTAGATGTTAAGAAGATATGAATTGGAAGTTGCAGGACAGGTCTAACAAACAGACAAGGGAACAGAGGAATTAAGGATGACAGCAAGGAAGATTGAAGGATTGATGTGCCATGAAATTTCATCTGGAATGATAAAGAAATGAAACCAGGAAGGGGCTGACAGAATTGAAAGAAACATGAGGGATCAGGAAACTGCAGAGTACAAAGAGCAAAAACAAACAGATCTTTAAAACCATCTTAAAGGACGTGTTAAGAGGTAGATCTTATGTTTTCTAATTTGGGGTACCCAAAATGTTTTTATTGTGATGATTCTACCCTGGGAAATGAGGGAATGAGAGCAAAGACCTAGTATGTTTATGAACTGCAAATACTATTTTTAAAAAGTAAAAGTCAAAAAAAAACTTCAAAAAATAACCTAACAATGCATCTTGAAGAACTAGAAAAGCAGCTGGGTGCGGTGGCTTACGCCTGTAATCCCAGCACTTTGGGAGGCCGAGGCGGGTGGATCAAAGGTCAAGAGATCAAGACCATCCTCACCAATATAGTGAAACCCTGTCTCTACTAAAAATACAAAAATTAGCCGGGCATGGTGGCGCTTACCTGTAGTCCCAGCTACTTGGGAGGCTGAGGCATGAGAATCACTTGAACCTAGGAGGCAGAGGTTGCAGTGAGCCGAGATCACGCCACTGCACTCCAGCCTGGTGACACAGCAAGACTCCATCTAAAAAAAAAAGGACTAGAAAAGCAAGAACAAACTGAACCCAAAATCAGAAGAAAAGAAATAATAAAGATCAGAGTAGAAATAAATGAATTTGAAATGAAGAAAACAACACTAAAGATCAATGAAACAAAAAGTTCATTTTTTGAAAAGATAAACAAAGTTGACAAACCTTTAGCCAGACTAATAAGGAAAACAAGAAAGAAAACTCAAATAAATAAAATCAGAGATGAAAAAGGAGACATTACAACTGATGTGCAGAAATTCAAAAGATTATTAGTGGTAACTATAAGCGACTATATGCCAATAAATTGGAAAATCTAGAGGAAATGGTTAAATTTCTACACACATACAACATACCAAGATTGAACCATGAAGAAATCCAAAACCTGAATAAACCAATAACAAGTAAGAAGATCAAAGCCATAATAAAAAGTCTTCCAGTAAACAAAAGCCTGGGACCTGATAGCTTCACTGCTGAATTCTATCAAACATTTAAAGAAAAACTAATACCAATCCTACTCAAACTATTCTAAAAAATAGACGAGAAGGGAATACTTCCAAACTCATTCTATGAGGCCAATATTACCCTGACGCCAAAACAAGACAAAGATACATCAAAGAAGGAAAAATGCAGGTCATTATCTCTAATGAATATTGATGCAAAAAATCCTCAACAAAATACTTGCAAACCAAATTTAACAATACATTTAAAAGATCACTCATTGGCTGGGCGCGGTGGCTCATGCCTGTAATCCCAGCACTTTGGGAGGCTGAGGCAGGTGGATCACGAGGTCAGGAGATCAAGACCGTCCTGGCTAACATGGTGAAACCCCGTCTCTACTAAAAATACAAAAAAATTAGCTAGGCATGGTGGCGGGCGCCTATATTCCCAGCTACTTGGGAGGCTGAGGCAGGAGAATGGCATGAACCCAGGAGGCGGAGCTTGCAGTGAGCCGTGATCGCACCACTGCACTCCAGCCTGGGCGACAGAGCGAGACTACGTCTCAAAAAAAAAAAAAAAAAAAAAAAGATCACTCATCTCATGTCCACCTTCAGGGACATGGATGGAGTTGGAGACCATTATCCTTAGCAAACTGACACAGGAACAGAAAACTAAATACCACATGTTCTCAATTGTAAGTGGGAACTAAATGGTAATAACACACGAACACATAGAGGGGAACAACACACACTGGGGCCTACTGGAGTGTGGAGGATAGGAGAAGGGAGAAGATCAGGAAAAATAACTAATGGGTACTAGACTTAATACCTGGGTGATGAAATAATCTGTACAACAAACCCCCATGACACAAGTTTACCTACGTAACAAACCTGCACGTGTACCCCTGAACTTAAAATAAAAGTTAAAAAAAAAAGGATCCCTCATCATGACCAAGTGGGATTTATTGCAGGAATGCAAGATGGTTCAACATATGCAAATCAATCAATATCATGTATCATATCAACAGAATGAAGGATAAAAACCATTTAATCATTTCAACTGATGCTGAAAAAGCATTTGATAAAATTCAACATCCCTTCATGATAAAAGCCTTCCAAAAAGTGTGTATAGAAGGAACATACCTCCACATAATAAAAGCCATATATGACAGACCCACAGCTACTATCCTATTGAATGGGGAAAAACTGAAAGCCTTTCCTGTAAGATCTGAAACATAACAAGGGTGTCCACTTTCACCAGTTATTCAACATAGTACTAGAACTCATAGCTAGAGCAATCAGACAAGAGAAGGAAAGAAATAAAGGGCATCCAAATTGGAAAGGAAAAGGTCAAATTATCATTGTTTCCAGATTATTTAATCTTTTCTTTTTCTCAGATGGAGTTTCACTCTTGTTGCCCAGGCTGGAGTGCAATGGCGTGATCTTGGCTCACCACAACCTCTGCCTCCCGGGTTCAAGAGTTTCTCCTGCCTCAGCCTCCCAAGTAGCTAGGATTACAGACATGTGCCTCCATGCCCGGCTAATTTTGCATTTTTAGTAGAGACAGGGTTTCTCCATGTTGGTCAGCTGGTCTCGAACTCCCAACCTCAGGTGATCCGCCCACCTCGGCCTCCCAAAGTGCTGAGATTACAGGCGTGAGCCACCACTCCCAGCCTATATAACTTTATATTTGGAAAAACCTAAAGATTTCACCAAAAAACTACTAGAAGTGATAAATTCAAATTCAGTAGAGTTGCAGGATACAAGATTAACATATAAAACATAGTAGCATTTCTATATGCCAACGTCAAAAATCTGAAAAATCAATCAAAAAATAATCCCATTTACAATAGCCACAAACAAAATTAAATATCTAGGAATTAACCAAAGAAGTGAAAGATCTCTACAATGAAAACCATCAAACACTGATGCAAGAAACGTTTTCACACACACACAAAAAAAGATATTCCATATTAATGGATTGGAAGAATTGATATTGTTAAAATGTCCATACTATTCAAAGCAATCTACAGTTTCAATGCAACCCCTATCAAAGTACCAATGACATTCTTCACATAAATAGAAAAAAGAGTTCTAAAATTTATGTAGAACCACTAAAGACCCAGAAGAGCCAAAGCTATCCTGAGCAAAAAGAAAAAAAAACTAGAGGAATCACATTACCTGACTTCAAATTATACTACAGAGCTATAGTAACCAAAAGAGCATAGTACTGGCATAAAAGCAGATGCATAGATCATGGAACAGAATAGACAACCCAGAAATAAACCCACACACCTACAGTGAACTCATTTTTGACAAAAGTGCCAAGAACACACATTGGAGAAAATAGTCTCTTCAATAAATGGTGCTGGGAAAACTGGATATCCATATGCAGAAGAATGAAACTTGATCCCTATCAAATCAAAATGGATTAAAGGCTTAAATCTAAGACCTCAAACTATGAAATTACTACAAGAAAACATTGGGGAAAATCTCCAGGACATTAGACTGAGCAAAAATTTCTTGAGTAATACCCTACAGGCACAGGCAACCAAAGCAAAAATGGACAAATGAGATCACATCAAGTTAAAATGCTACTGCATAGTGAAGGGAACAATTAACAAAATGAAGAGACAACCCACGGAATGGAAGAAAATATTTGCAAACTACCCATCTGACAAGGGATTAATAACCAGAATATATAGGAGCTCAAATTACTCAATAGGAAAAAAATCTAATAATCTGATTTTTTAAATGGGCAAAAGATTTGAATAGACATTTCTCAAAAGAAGATATACAAATGGCAAGCAGGCATATGAAAAGGTGCTCAACATCACTAATCATCAGAGAAATGCAAATCAAAACTACAATGAGATATCATCTCACTCCAGTTAAAATGGCTTTTATCCAAAAGACAAGCAATAACTAACAAATGCTGGAGAGGATGTAGAGAAAAGGGAACCCTTACATGCTCTTGGTGGGAATGTAAGTTAGTACAACCATTATGGAGAACAGTATGGGGGTTTCTCGAAAAACTAAAAATAGAGCTACCGTATGATCCAGCAATCCCACTGCTGGATAAATACCCGAAAGAAGGGAAATCAGTATATCAAAGAGACAGCTGCACTCCCATGTTTGTTGCAGCACTGTCTGCAATAGCCAAGATTTGGAAGCAACCTAAGTGTCCATCAATAGATGAATGGATAAAGAAAATGTGGTACTTATACACAATGGAGTACTATTCAGCCATAAAAACGAATGAGATCTTATCATCTGCAACAACATGGATGGAAGCAGAGGTCATTATGTTAAGTGAAATAAGCCAGGCACATAAAGACAAACATCCTATGTTGTCTCTTATTTGTGGGATGTAAAATCAAAACAATTGAACACATGGAGATAGAGAGTAGAATGATGAGTATCAGAGGCTGGGAAGGGTAGTGGAGGGCAGAGGGGAGGTGGAGATGCTTAATGGGTACAAAAAAAGTAGAAAGAATAAATAATACCTAGTATTTGATAACACAACAGGATGACTATAGTCAAAATAGTTTAATTGCACATTTTTAAATAACTGAAAGAGTATAACTGGATTTTTTGTAACACGAAGGATATATGCTTGAGGGAATGAATACCCTATCTTCCATGATGTGATTATTACACATTGTATACCTGTACCAAAACATCTCATGTATCCCATAAATATATATATACTTACTGTGTACCCACAAAAATTAAAAATTAAATATTTTTAAAAACGAAAATAAAAGTAACTTTCTACTCACCTAAAACTGCTAATTGCAAAAGACATGCCAGTTACTGGCATTGTTACATAAAAAAGCTGGAAGCAGTGAAGCCAATGAGAAATAAGGTCCCGCTTCTGATGAAAACGGATCAATGAGAAGTAAACTCCTGCTTCTAACAACAATTGAAAGCAAAACTCTATACTAAGATTGGTCAAGGACATGCCAGTGAGTTGTAGATCTAGCTTTTTTAGGCATCAAGTTGTAATGTTATTCGATTAATAATTTCCTCCATGACAGCCAAAGCCATGGTCCAAAAGGAGTGATCTTCACTGCCCAGCCATGAGAGCAATCTGCTTGGAGATGCCATTCTCCTCCCTCCCTCCACCTCCTACCTCTTCCTCTTACTGGCTGAACCCAATGGGATGCCAGAAAATGGCCATGGATGCAGTACATTCCATACAACATAGTGTAAATATGTTTTCAAATCGGAGGTTTGCTGATATAACTGGAAAATCCAAAAAAAAATCAGATATAGTACACGTCTCCAGGTGTTTTCAAATCGGGAAATAATCACATTAAAATGTAGATTCCTGGCTTCTCTTAAAAGCTGAAAGATCCCCCAGCCGCGATGGCTCATGCCTGTAATCCCAGCACTTCGGAAGGCCGAGGCGAGTGGATCACTTGAGGTCAGAAATTTGAGACAAGCCTGGCCAACATGGTGAAACCCCATCACTACTAAAAATACAAAAATTAGCTGGCCATGGTGGCAGGCACCTGTAGTCCCAGCTATTCGTGGGGCTGAGGCAGGATAATCACTTGAACCTGGGAGGCAGAGGCTGCGGTGAGCCGAGATCTCGCCACTGCACTACAGCCTGGGTGACAGAGCTGGACTCCGTCTCAAAACAAAACAAACAAAAAATTTTTTTAATCTGGCAACACCAGATCTATTTTCTGTAGGGCAGCACTCAACTGGAACTGAGTAACTACAGCTGCTCTAGACAGGGCACGCCCTCTCCAGCTTTCCCCCTGCCCTACCACCTTCCCATGTGAGGCTAAGGGTGTTTTCACCCTTGAGTTGTCAATCAGCAACAGGTTTGCAGGGTGTTTTCTTATAATAGAAAAGTCCTTTTCTGTATTTACGTCTCTACTAAATGGGAAAACAAAAGATAGACCAAGAAGGCAGAATTATTCCTGAAAAATGGAAGAGAACATGTTTCTTATGAAAGGGAAGAGTATTCCTATGTTTTAATATGCACACAAAGTATTTCTTTATCAAATGAACACAAATGAAGAGACCGTCTGTCCACGGGAACAGAAAACCACATATGGCATGTTCTCACTTATAAGTGGGAGCTAAACAATGAGCACACACAAACACAAAGAGGGGAACAGACACTAGGGCCTACTAGAGGGTGGAGGGTGGGAGGAGGGAAAGGATCAGAAAAAATAACTATTGGGTAACCAGGCTTAGTACCTGGGTAACAAAATAATCTGTACAACAAACCCTCATGACACAAGCTTACCTATATAACAAACCTGTACATGTACCCCTAAACCTAAAATAAAAGGTTTTTTTTTAAAAAAAAAGGCTGGGCACAGTGGCTCATGCCTGTAATCCCAGCACTTTGGGAGGCTTAGGCAGGAGGATTGTTTGAGCCCAGGAGTTTGAGACCAGCCTGGGCAACAAAGCAAGATTCCATCTCCTAAAAAAAAAAAAAAGGAGACCATTTGTTTTTACCCATCCCTTCACTCAATTATGTTACTTGCCTGGACTCTGCTGGCATTTCAGCTTGAGATCCCGGACCAGAGCCATGCAGGTAGAAAACAGAAAAATCACCTAAATTTCATGTAATTGCCCACAGTATTCTTTATTCTTTATTACTTATCGCTATACCCTGCCACTGGTGTTAAACTTCTGTATGTTTCTGAGCCTAGGAGCTATCTTCGTCCTCTAAGTAACTTGTGGCATCTAGAGCTCAAAGGTTTTGTGGCATTGCCAGGTGGGGACATCTTCTAGGCAGTTAGAAAAATGTTACTAAGGAAAAGGACACATAAGTCAGAGATGATGGTTGAAGGCATGAGAGTCGATTAATTCACTAAAGAATATGCAGAGGAGGCCAGGAGCGGTGGCTCAAGCCTGTAATCCCAGCACTTTGGGAGACCAAGGCGGGCAGATCAAGGTCAGGAGTTCAAGACCAGCCTGGCCAACATAGTGAAATCCTGTCTCTGCTAAAAATACAAAAATTAGCCAGTCGTGACGCTACACACCTGTAGTCCTAGCTACTAGGGAGGCTGCAGTGGGAGGATCGCTTGAAGCTGGGACTTGGAGGTTGCAGTGAGCTGAGATCGCGCCACTGTACTCCAGCCTGGGCAAGAGTGAGACCCTGTCAAAAAAGAATGAAAGAACGAAAGAACGAAGGAAGGCAAGGCAAGGTAAGGCAAGGCGGAAGGAGAGGGAAAAAGAAGAGGGCAAGAACAAAACTATAACAGACACAAATAATTAAAAATTAAAGGCCAGTCATGGTGCTCACACCTGTAATACCAGCACTTTGGGAGGCCAAGGCAGAAGGATTATTCAAGGCCAAGAGTTCAAGACCAGCTTAGGCAACATAGCTGGTCTATTTCTACTAAAAATTTTTTTAATAGCCAGACACAGTGGCTCACACATGTAGTAGTCCCAGCTACTCAGAAGGCTGAGACAGCAGGATTGCTTGAGCCCAGGAGTTCAAGGTTACAGTCAGCTATGATCACACCACTGCATTCCAGCCTGGGTAACAGAGTGAGATCTTATCTCTATAAAAATAATAATAAAAACAACAAATAAAATTGAAAGGAGACAATTCAAGCAGGTAGAATTTAATACAGGGAATTCATTACTTGAGTGATAGAAGAGCTGAGAAGCTAAACAGACAACAAGTTAATGCAGAGATTAGCAATAAATACCTGGAAGTTTTGCCACTGCTAGGGCTGATAGGACACAAGACAGGGGGGTGATACCAAAGCCAGGAGCCAGTCCTGCCAGTGGAAATCAGAAGGGCAGAGGCTACCTACCATGAGGTGGGACTACAGAAAAAGGGCTGTAGAACCTAGAATCATGGAGGAGACTGAGCCACTGCCAAAGAAACCACCTGACTTCCTCTGCCAGCTCCTCTCGTTGTCCACACTTACTCAGAAATGTAGCTTTGATACAGACAAAACAGGAAAAGAGTAGAGAATAAGTCTAGGAGCAATTGACAAATGACTAGAAATCAGGTTTTAAGGGATTTAAAAGGAATTGGGGAATAAGAAACAGAAGCAGCAAATGTAGACCACACATTTCAGCAGTTTGTTCTGTTCCAGTATTTCAGTGCAAACTTCCATTGTTTGCATTCTTCCTGTATTCTTAAGATTTTCAAGAAACTAATTCCAAAAAGCCTACTTATTAAAAAGCTCTGTTTCAAATTATGCTGCCCAAGATGAAATAGCTTTTTCCCAAGTTTCTCCTTCCTCTTTTCTACTGAAATGTATAACCTCCTCATTAACTTATAATTCCTTTTTTCTCAGAATATTAATGAAGATAATAAATAAGGGTATGATTCTCCCCAATAACATCCTGAATTCCCTCCTGATATAAGCTCTTCTTATAAAAATGTTTAACTATTCTTCAATCAGGAATTAAATGCAGAATGCTGGGCCGGGTGTGGTGGCTCACTCCTGTAATCCCAGCACTTCAGGAGGCTGAGGTGAGAGGATCACTTGAGCCCAGGAGTTTGAGACCAGCCTGGGCAACATAGTGAGACCCCATCTCTACAAAAAATACAAAAATTAGCAAAGCATGGTGGCACATGCCTGTAATCCCAGCTACTCAGGAAGTTGAAGTAGGAGGATCGCTTGAGCCTAGGAGGTTGAGGCTGCAGTGAGCTGAGATTGCACCACTGCACTCCAGCCTGGGCAACAAAGCAAAACCCTGTCTTGAAAAAATTAAATAAATAAATAAATAATTTTTTAATACCAGACTGCTGCTCTTGTTATTACTTTGTAATTACAAAACAGTAAATTTATTCACCTAAGAGAAAACCAGCCAGTGATTTAAAATAACATATGAGTAAGAGCTAGGAACACTCCCCTACTGACCAGATAAGGTTTTCCATTAAATCATGTGAATCACCTGAGTACAGAAACTCTATCGTTTTCAAGTTGTCTGTTCCTAAATCAGGTGATTGTTATTTTATCGTATGTCATTTGGTCAGCGAAACAATCTCTAAGTGATTTATGAGAGAATGACATTACAGGGAGACAGAAGACCCAGACCTGGAATTAAAAAAAAAGAAAAACTTAGATCTTATCTTCAGTTTCCTCATCTGAAAAATAAGAATAACCATTGGTGTCCAACTCCCTCATAGAGCTTTGAAAGGTCAAATAAGAGAAGTAGTTGGTTGTTCCTTATAAAATGCAATATAAAAATATAACTTGAGAGCCAGAATGTCTGGGATCCAAACTCAGTTCCACCACTAATTTGCCATGTGGCCTCAAGCAAATTCTTCAACTTCTCTGTGCCTCAATTCCCTCATTTGTAAAAATGGAAAGGGCAGGAAGGCCTTCACCATGACTTGTAACTAATAGGACAAGTGTACAATAGCCCTGCCCCCTTCCTCAACAATGGGACATAGTGCAATTTACACTCAAGAGCTCCCAGTGGATCAGGCTGAGACCACACCTGAAATCCCACCCCTAAGTAGCACCTTCTTTCCTTACTCTGTTTCCCTCTCTCCCTTACCAGTTTTTCCTAAAAGCATTCTCTTAATAAATCTCATGTACACAAAATGTTGTTGCAGGCTCTGCCTCTAGGCAACTGAAACTAAATCAGTACGTGCTACTCTAATAGGGTTGTTCACAATACAGGTAGAACACTTAGAATACCACCTGGAACATAGTAATTGCTCAATAAGTCTGAGCAGAAAATGGTCCAGAAAGAATGTGATATGATGATTAGTCCAGAAAGAATATGATATGATGATTGTGGTGATGATGTTACAAAACCCCTAGCTTATGGTATAGCATGTAAGGTGTTTGGAAGTCACTACTCTATTCTAACAGGTGGAATATGAACAAAAACTGAAAAACCAAAAACTCTTCCTAGATCTGTCAGAGAAGTGAGGTCATGAGGCAAACTTCTGCCCATAAAATTGGAGAGACAGACAGACAGATACAGAGAATCACAAATTATCAGAGCAGAAACTTCCACAGGAACCAGTTCTAAGGTAGGAAAACTCATGAATTGCTGGAGCCTCAGTGTGGACAAACTCCCAGGGGATCCAGTCATTGGGGGGGGGGGGTCCCCACATTTTTGTGAGTTTTACCTCCAGAACCTCTACCAAATTCTCAGAGAGAAGACTGGAGAAAAATTCCTTCTGGCTTCTAGTCAGGAAAGGGGGGAAAGAATCATTTTTACATGCACCAGAGCATTTTGTTTTTCTTATCAAGGCCTGCCCTCAAGAGAAACTATGGTTACTACAGCCTAACCTATTGGGGTTTATTAGACCTAACCAACCCAAAGGAAGGGAAACACCCAACTGCAGCACTCCCGAGCCATTCTGTCCAACCTCAGAAGGGAATAAACTGAGAAGCACTTGTGAAGTTCACAGTCCAACAGCACAGGCACACTAAAAGCCCCAATCATAGCAAATCATAGCACTACAGATTGCTTCGCCTCCTCCCACACCTTACCACCACATCACTTAAGGCCTATTTATGAGAGATTTATTTTTACCCAGTGATATGGTTTGGGTCTGTGACCCCACCCAAATCTCATGTCAAATTGTAATCCCCAATGTTGGAGGTGTGGCATGGTGGGAGGTGATTGGATCATGGGGGCAGATTTCCCCCTTGGTGCTGTTCTTGTGACAGTGAGTAGGTTCCCATGAGATCTAGTCATTTAAAAGTGCATGGCACCTCCATCCCAACTCTCTCAAAGGCTGCAGACATTTGCATAAGTGAAAAGGAGCCAAGTACTAATATCCAAGACAATGAGGAAAAGTCCTTGAAAGCATTTCAGAGAACTTCTCGGCAGACCCTCCTGGAGGCCTAAGAGGGAAGGATGGTTTCAGGGGCTGAGCCCAAAGCCCTGCAGCCCTGTACAGCCTCAAGACACTGCTCCCTGAATCCCGGCTGCTCCAGCTCCAGCCATAGCTCAAAGGGGTATAGCTCAGGTACAACTTGGGCTGCTGTGGGCCCTTTAGAAGGTGCAAGCCATAAACCTTGGCAGTTTTGACAAAGTGTTAACCCTATGGGTTTGCAGAGTGCAAGAGTTGAGGCTTAGGAGCCTCCACCTAGATATTAGAAGATGTATGGAAAAGCCTGGATGTCCAGACAGAAGCCTGCTGCAAGGGTGGAGCCCTCGTGGAGAACCTCTTCTAGAGCAGTGCAGAAGGGAAATGTGGGGTTGGAGCCCCCACACAGAGTCCCCACTGGGGCACTGCCTAATGGAGCTGTGAGAAGAGGGCCACCATCCTCCAAACCCCAAAATGGTAGATCCACTGGCAGCTTGCACCGTGCACCTGGAAAAGGCACAGGCACTCAACACCAGCCCATGAAAGCAGCCACAGGGGTAGAGCTGCTCACAGCCTTGGGAGCCTACCTCCCACACCAGTGTGTCCTGGATGTGGAACATGGAATCAAAGGAGATTATTTTGAAGCTTTAAAGCTTAATGACTGCCCTGCTGGGTTTCAGACTTGCATGGGACTTGTATCCCCTTTTTTTTTGGCTGATTTCTCCCTTTTGGAACAGGAGTATTTACCCAATGCCTATACCTCCACTGCATCTTGGAAGTAACTAACTTTTTTTTATTTTACAGGCTCATAGGCAGAAGGGACGAGCCTTGTTTTAGATGATACTTTGGACTTTGGACTTTCAAGTTAATGCTGGAATGAACTAAGACTTTGGGGGACTGTTGGGAAGTCATGATAGCATTTTGCAGTGTGAGAAGGGCATGAGATTTGGGAGGGGCCAGAGGTGGAATGATATGGTTTTGATCTGTGTCCCTGCCCAAATCTCCTATCAAATTATAATTCCCAGTGTTGGAGGTGGGGCCTGGTGGGAACTGATTGGATCATGGGGGTGGGTTTCCCCCTTGGTACTGTTCTCATGATAGTGAGTGAGTTCTTGTGAGATCTGGTCATTTAAAAGTGTGTGGCACCTCCTCCCCCTCTCTCTTGCTCCTGTTCTGGCCATGTGGGATGCTTAACTCCCCCTTTGCCGTCCATCATGATTGGAAGTTTCCTGAGGCCTCCCCTGAGAAGCTGATGCTGCCATGCTTCCTGTACAACCTGCAGAACTGTGAGCCAATCAATCCTCTTTTTTTCATAAATTACCTAGTTTCAGGTATTTCTTTACAGGAATGTGAGAACAAACTAATACAGCCAGTATATCATGTCAGTTTTCAACAACAACAACAAAATGACAAGGCAAACTGAAAGACAAAAGCCAAGTCTGAAGAGACCAGAGCAAACATCACAACCAGACTCAGATATGGCAAAGATGTTGGAATTATCAGACTGGGAATTTAAAACAACTATGATTAATATGTTAAGGGCTGTAATGGGAAAATTAGATCGCATGCAAGAACAAATGGTTAATGTAAACAGAGAGAGGAAATTCTAGGAAATAACCAAAAATAAATGCTAAAGATCAAAGGTACATTACAAAAATTAAGAATACCTTAGACAAGCCTACTAGTAGACTGGACACAGCTGAGGAAAGAATTTCTGAGCTACAGTGTATGTCAATAGAAACTTCTAAAACTAAAGAACAAGGAGAAGAAACATTTTAAAATGCAAACTGGAATATCCAAAGAACTGTGGGACAACCGCAAAACCTTTGGCTTTCCAAAAATCTCAGATAGATTCATAATATTTAAAAAGGACCTCAGTTTTCCACCAGCTCAGGCTCCAGATAAATGAAAATTTTCCGACACTGAGTTAGGCCACCAGCTGCCATTAGTATGGTATTAGAGAAGAGGTGAGTTCCCAGATTGGATCTCAGTGGCATATCCCTGGACAAAAGGGAGTAGAAAGGAAATAGAAGAAAATAGCATGGCTTCTGGACTTAAATTTTTATGAGGTCAAGAACCTTGTTAAATCCCTAAAGCCTAGCAAGTGTCTCGCACATAGTCATAAAACTGTAAATAATTGTTGGGCACAGTGCTCACCTCTGTAATCCCAGCGCTTTGGGGGGCTGAGGTGGGAGGATCACTTGAGCCCAGGAGTTTGAGACTAGCCTGGGCAACATGGCAAGATCCTGTCTCTACAAAAGAAAAAAAATTGTAATTAGCAGGGCATCATAGTGTGTGCCTATGCTCCTGGCTAGTAGGGAGGCTGAGGTGAGAGAATTGCTTGAGCCAAGGAGGTTGTGGGTACAGCAAGCCATGATCATGCCACTGCACTCCAGCTGGGTGACAGAGCAAGACCCTGTCTCAAAAAACTGTAAATAATTATTTAATGTGATTGTTTTAAACATATGTCCATAAATTCTTTGATACGCCTCTCCTTAAAAGGTAGAGTTTAATTTCCCTCTGAGTGTGGACTGAACTTACTGGGTCACATATATTGATTAGAATATGGAAGAAGTGATAGAAATGTCACTTCCAAGATTAGGTTATCCAAAGACTGGGATTTCCACCTGCTGTTCACACTCTCTCTCTCCCTCTTTCTCCTGGATCCCTCACTATGAGGGAAGCCATGTCATAAGCAGTCCTATAAAAAGGCCCACACGGCAATGAGCTAAAGCCTCCTGCCAACAGCCATGAGAGAACTGGGAATGGATCCTGGAGCCCTTCAGATAATAGCAGCCCAATAGCTTAACTGCAACCTCGTGAGAGACGTCAACCCAGTGTCTTGGTTCCCAACCTACAAAAACTATGAGATAATGTTTTTTTTAATTTGTTATAAAATTTGGGGTAATCTGTTACACAGCAATAAATAACTAATAATGTGGAAAGACAATAAAATTCCACATATCAATGGTTTGATTGAAGAATAAGGGCAAAATACCAAGACTAGGAATAAGAGGGGTTACACTGGAAATGGAGTTATCTGTGTGAATAAAGGGCGTTGGGAGAAGCAAACTGTCGCTTCTCCAAATGTCAGCATGCCAATATAGAAAAAGCAGAAAGAAATATGAACTATAGCAAGCTCAGTGGAAACTGGATTCCTAAATTCATTGAGGCCTCTGTTACTGTGGGGTACACTACCAAGAGAAACTGAGTAACATTAAACAAATGCAAAGTGCTATCATTAAGGAGAAAGTAAACAGAAACTTTTTCTCTTGGGGAAAGAGAGCAAAGACAAATCAACAGACCATTAAAAAAGATCAAGAATTAATCTTTACTCTTCTGCAGCTAGAACAAGGAATACCAGATAATACAAACTCTTTGTATTCAGAGTCGCTTTTTCTGGTCACCTGAATATAAATTAATAAAGTGTTTGTATAAATTCAATCTTAACTAGACGATTTTCAATAAACTTTCCATAATTATACATTAATAGATTCCCCAGAAATTTTCCACCATGTTCAACTTTTCCTAGTCAGCTTTTGCAGCTTTTTTCCCGAAGTTTGAATTACTATGTGATGACCCTGTTTGTCCCCCTGGCATTATGACGGGGGTGAAGTCCAGCAGGGCTAAGACATGAGTTCTGGTCCCAGCTCTATCTAACCAGTCATAGGACCTCAAATAGGACCATTCCTTTCTGAAACCTACCTCCTTATATGCCAAACAGAGTTGATAATGCCATACTTCACAGCACTGATGTCAGAATAAATAATAGATGAAAAAGCACTTGGGAAACTGTAAAGTACAGTGCAAATTGGAAAGGTGAATTCCTTTTAGTGGCCATATTTTGCAAAGAAGGCCGCCTCTCAGCTACTGTCCTTTCCTCCGTCATTTTAGATCTTTTATTAATAGGAAATGTTCTCTCCAGTATCCGATCTCCCTTTGATTATAACAATAACGATATATCTGTGCTTTCACCCACCCGCCCACCTCCTTTCCTCTCCTGTTGTTCACACTATTATTTCTTCCTTCTCAGAGCCTGCTCTCCATTTCCTTTCACTCCCTCTCTGCCTTCCTCCATATGGGAGACATTTCTTCCCATTAACTGCTTCAGGCCTGCCCTTGAAAAAACCATGGTGGAGTCATTCTGTTATCTCTTTTCAGGAGAAAGAGCTACCTGCCCAGCGAGGGCTTGTGCCACAACTCTAAACGTCAGGTCTGAATTACCTGGGCCAGTGCAGTCCAGGACTGCCTGTAGCCCAGGGATACTTACATTCTGACCAACACTTTCTCGCTTTCCTAAGGCACCAAATTCTCCAGCGTTTTAAATTCCAGGAGATCTTATCTCCTACCAAGTTGGCCTCCACCGCTTTCCCACAGGGAGGCAGTTGGTGATTAAGAACATAGGCTTCAGGTCAGGCCGAGGCAGGCGGATAACAAGGTCAGGAGTGCAAGATCAGCCTGGCTAATGAGGTGAAACCCCGTCACCACTAAAAATACAAAAATTAGCCGGGTGTGGTGGTGCACACCTGTAATCCCAGCTACTCGGGAGGCTGAGGTAGGAGAATCACTTAAACCCGGGAGGCGGAGGTTGCAGTGAGCCAAGATCACACCATTGCACTCCAGCCTGGGCAATAGACTGAGACTCCATCTCAAAAAAAAAGAGAAAGAAAAAGAACATGGGCTTGAGAATAGAATGAGTCACCCTGGGCAAGTGACCTAAACTTTCTGGGCTCCAGTTGTCTCATGAGGATAATGTCTGCCTCCCAAGGTCACAGGTATGTGTCAGATAGGACCCGTATATAGAGTGCCAAAAAATGTGCCAGGCACAGGAAATGGCTCCATAAATGTTAACTAACCAGTGATCATTACTGTTCACAAGGTTTCAGTTCTTCTCTCAAGCTATCCTGGCCTCCTGCTGCCACATTCCTTTCCTCTTTCAAAGTTCTCATTCCCTTTCTTCCTGCTGATCCTAATAGGCCCATTAGGGCCCACCCCTCTGCAAAGCTCTTCTTGCCACATCAGCCTAAAATGAGGTCTTCCTCATTAGAGCTTTCATAGGCCTTGTCTTAACCACTCATTTACTTGTCATGTTCTTCTTAGTGCTGTTCATTACCTTTCTACACGTGATGCCATTTAGCCTGAGCAAGCTTTATTTGCTGATTTTGTGACTTGTTATAAGTACTTTACCAAAAAGTACTTTACCTTTATATAGGCCCAGTCACGTGGATGCTGAATTTTTGAAACAATATAAGGATACGCCAATGATTAACACTGAACAGATCAGTGTCAGCCACATTTAGAGTCCAGCAGTGGGCCAGGATTTCCTTGCAGCTCCCTTTGTATTTTCTAGAGATGGTCCAACTGATAAGAGGATACAGTTCCAACACTGCTTTGTCAGTAAAATCATCAGAAATGGAAATAATAAAAGAGATATAGACTTGTGTTCTGGAGTGGTAGTGAGAAGATTCTACAGTTAAAAGGTAATCAGATAAAAGTCATTAGATTCTAATTAAGGTCATCTGGCTGGAAATTGCAACATGTACACCTGGAAGTCTTGATCTTTAAAACAGATAAAACCTGGGGCAAGGTTAGTAAAGCTGAAAAGGAGGGCCAGCAATAGACAGCAAGAAGGGGCAGTCAGGAGAAAGAGATGTCCCACCACATCATAGGTGCCAGGGCAGGGCTTCCCAGGACCCAGGAATAGATTTCAGCAGCCCCTACAAACTGAGGACGCCCTCTGGAAAGACCACATATTCCTTCGCCTCTCCTCCTGGCCCTATCCAAAGAGACTAAATCAGGGCTATTCCCAAGGCCAATATTAAAGGGGGCCTAGGATGATTGCAAGGATCCCTACTCAAAGAAATCTCTCCCCACCAACTTGCTGATTCTTAAAAAGCCTTTTTTCCTGCAATTAGAGGCTGAGGTTTAAAAGGTAAATGCAGTTCACATATTGACTGAACAATCAACAAATGCAGACAGTGCTAAACCACCCTTTCTGGGTTTTATTTGGGTATGAGGGAATCAAAAACACCAGTGAAGGATGAGACTCCAAAGTGAGTCAACCAAGTGTTAACTTCAAAGCCAAAGAGAATTTGTGTTCCAGGATAGCTTTCTCCAGCTGTGCTGGTATGCACAAAGGCAGCTCTGCTACTTAGGACACTTTGTGACTCTAGTAAGGTATAGACTTGAACTGCAAGCAACTCTAAACCCTCCAAGAAGTAAAACATCTTAAGGCTAGACAAGGTAGAAAAAGGTGAGCACTAGCAAACCACGTGGGCCTGCCCTGGAACTGTGCCACAGTCAAAGTACAGTGGTTAGTAGTCAGAATAATTTTTGAAGAGATTTTCTCCACACATGTCAATTAGCATTGAAGGGGGTTGATATGGACTGAACTGTGCTCCCCCTCCACCATCCACATGTTAAAGCCTTAACCCCCCATGTGACTGTATTTGGAGATAGGGCTTTTAAGGAGGTAATTAAGATTAAATAAGGTTATAAGGGAGGAGGCTTAATTCAATAGAACTTGTGTCCTTATTTAAAAAAAAAAAAAAAAAAAGGGCCGGGAGCAGTGGCTCACACCTGTAATCCCAGTACTTTGGGAGGCCGAGGCAGGCAGATCACGAGGTCAGGAGATCAAGATCATCCTGGCTAACATGGTGAAACCCCATCTCTACTTAAAATACAAAAAATTAGCCAGGCGTGGTGGCAGGCACCTGTAGTCCCAGCTACTCGGGAGGCTGAGGCAGGAGAATGGCATGAACCCGGGGAGCGGAACTTGCAGTGAGCTGACATCGCGCCACTGCACTCCAGCCTGGGAGACAGAGTAAGACTCCATCTCAAAAAAGAAAGAAAGAGAAGATCAGGCATGGTGGCTCATGCCTGTAATCCCAGCACTCTGGGAGGCTAAGGCAGGCAGATCACCTGAGGTCAGGAGTTCGAGACCAGCCTGGCCAACATGGTGAAAGCTATCTCTATTAAAAATACAAAACTTAGGCGTGGTGGCACATCCCTGTAGTCCCAGCTATTCAGGAGGCTGAGGCATGAGAATAGCTTGAGCCCAGGAGGCAGAGGTTGCAGTGAACCAAGATCACACCACTGCACTCTAGCCTAGGTGACAGAGCAAGACTCTGTCTCAAAAAAAAAAAAAAAAGTAAAGGAAGAGACACCGGAAATACATGTACACAAAGGCACTATGAGGACACAACGAGAAGACAGCCATCTGCAAGCCAGGAAGAGAACTCTCACCAGAAACCAACTTGACCAGCACATTGATATTAGACTGGTAGCCTCCAGAGCTATAAGAAAATAAACTTCTATTGTTTAAGCTACTCTGTCTGTAGTATTCTGTTATGGCAGCCTGAGCAGAAAAATACGGGGGTCTAATTTATAACTGTCCAACACACACATGCACACACACACAGAGAAAAAGAGAGAGAGAGAGAGAGAGAGAGGAACACTTACCAACAGAGAAGGCAATAGGGAACTAGGGCTGGCCCCTGCAGAATTCTTTCAGTGGGCTCCAGGATAGGGGATGCAATGTCCGTGAATACTCCCTGATATGGTTTGGCTGTGTCCCCACCCAAATCTCATCTTGAATTCCCACGTGTTGTGGGAGGGACCCAGTGAAAGGCAACTGAATCATGGAGGCAGGTCTTTCCCAAGCTATTCTTGGGATAGTAAGTCTCACAAAATCTGATGGTTATTATAAGGGGGAGTTTTCCTGCACAAGCTCTCTTTTGGCCTGCTGCCATCCATGTAAGGCATGACTTGCTGCTCCTTGACTTCTGCAATGATTGTGAAGCTTCCCCAGCCATGTGGAACTGTAAGTCCAATAAACCTCTTTCTTTTGTAAATTGCCCAGTCTCAGGTATGTCTTTATCAGCAGTGTGAAAACACACCAATACACTCTCACATTAGTAATTTTTACCCCATCCCAACATAGTTATTATAATAGAAGTTTTTTCATAGGGTATTAGTACGTACAGGTCAACAAACACTTATGAGGCACCTACTGTGCCAAGCAGTAAGACAGGGAGTACAAAGATGATGATATCTGCCTTCAAGGACCTTATAGCAGGCTCACCAAGATCCTGGACTGAGCCACGCTCTGCCCACTCCTCCAGGCAGTTCATACTGTGCACCTGAACCATAAGTATTCCCTAATCCTACAGACCCCCAGCTCTCTGGATGGTTTGCTACTGGACACCTTTTTCTACCTTGTCTTCCCTTAAGAGGTTTTACTTCTTGGAGAGTTTAGAATTGCTTGCATTTCAAAAAGAACCCAAGGTTCTTCATTTGCAGTTTTTCTTGTTTTTGGAAAGCAGAATTGTGGCTGGGAAGAGCTCTGGACATGGAGTTGGGTCTGGATGAGTTCCAGGCTCCCACTTCAAGCCAATGACCCGTCTGACCTAGTCTTCACCATAGGTAAATGAAGACAATAATACTTACCCGATAAAATGTTGTGAGGATTTAAAGAAATGTGTATACTTAAGTGCAAAGTTACATAAACAAAATGCAGTCGTACCGATAACTATCACGTACAGACTATTCTCTACACACCAGGAACTTTGGTTCTTAGAGCTAGAGAAAAAAAAAAGAAGGGATTTTCCCTTTTCTCACACTCAACAAAACATTCTGACACCAGGTGTGTGGGGATTTCTTCCCACACATCAAGCAATCAGTGTTCCAGCAGACACCAAATAAATGCCCTCTAATTCAATTCAACTCTGATGCTATCAACCTGGAGATAGCATCAGGCCCCACAGGTTAAGGGCTCCTCTCACAAGACTGCCTCCCACTTCAGATGCCAATTGCAGGCCCCAGGTTGTGACCTGTGCTTCTGCCCAAAAGGCTGTAAATCAGGGTTCCCATGACTTCCTCCCAGGGTTCGATTAATTTGCTACAGCAGCTCACAGAACTCAAAGAAACACCTTACTTACATTTACCCACTTATTGTAAAGGCTATTCAAAGGATACAGATGGACTGCTGGATGGAAGAGATGAATTGGTCAAGGTGCAGAGGATGGGCGTAGAGCTTTCATGCCCTTTTGGGCGAGCCAGGCTTCAGGCATCTCCACATGTTCAGCTATCCAGAAGCTCCCCAAGCTGAGTCATTCTGGGTTTTTATGAAGGCTTCATTGCATAGGCACGATTCATTGAATCATTGACCAGTGAAGATCAACCTAACCTTCAGCTTCTTTCCCCTATCTAAAAGTTGAGGGGTGAGGTTGAAAGTCCCAAGGCTTTAATCACATGGTTGGTATCCCTGGCAACCAGCACCCCCACTCCTAAGGCTGAGAGCCCGGGCCACCAGTCATGTCATTAGCATACAAAGACCCTTACCACTTAAGGGATTTCAAGGGATTTAGGAGCTGTGTGCCGGGAACAAATGGCAGAGACTAAATATATATTTCTTATTATATTACAACATAACGGTGGTCAATCTTCACAATAACCATGACAAGTCTGTGACATGGTACTATTATGATCCTCATTTTTACTAATAAAAAAAGCAGTGATTTAAGAAGTTACACAACTTGGCCAAGGTCACAGGATTGAGAATCTGAAGCTTGGTAGTTCAACTCCTGATCTCTAGGTACCTATTAACTTATTATATTTTCCCCCTGGTTGCATAACCTTTTCATCAATTATCTTAGGTACTTTCAAGTCATTTGGATTTATTCCTGATCATCATAATGTAAAGGATTGATACATACTTTACAGATGAGAGCCGCAAAGAAAAGAAAGAAATATAATAGGTAGAAACTTAAGTAACAGGCTAATCATTAGAAAGGTTTAAGAGAGACTACTCATTCAGGCTGCTGCCAAGTCCATGCCTCTAAATGCACTCCATTACTCTTTTAAAGAACCCTAATGCATGAAGTTGGTTATTATTATCAAATCTCTGACATAAGGGAAATTTTTCTGATTTTTAACCTTAAAAATTGTTCCTTTTAAATCATCATATTAGACTACCTTTTTTTACCATTCAGATAGGTAAGCAGGAATGTCTTTTTTTTTTTAATTGAAGAAAAGCTTAGTTTTTCCCTGCAACTGCATATAAAGCCTTTTAACTGTGTGATTACTCTGCCATCTAGCTTCCTAAGCCTATATAGCTGTTCATGAGATACTCCTGGGGTATATTAGGGATAAGCACTGCTTTGGTTTAAAATGCCTTGGTTTAGATTACTTACATGTTCAATGATCACACACACACACACACACACACACGACAGTAACAGTAATCATCATGTCTCCTCCTCAACAGGAAACAGTCCTTGTTTGAAATGTCAATCTACAACGTTGTAAGGAACCCCTGAGCCAGCTGAAATTTCTTCTTGTTAAGTAAAGGTCAACTGAACAGCGTTCTTTCTTTTCAAGTATCTGGAATGCAGATTTTGGACTTAAACTGTGTAAAGTTAACGTGAAAGGCCAACAGATAAATCACTGAGCATTCATCCATCTGTTGTTTGACTAAATCTTATCAATTTAGATGAAAAGTGAAAGCTTTTTCTAGTTGTCTGTGTATGTCATGGGACATACCCTTAAGTTACCCAGAATAGTGTTTATTATAGAAATATTACTGTTCCAGGGTTAAGTGCAGTGGCCCATGCCCGTAATCCTAGCACTTTGGGAGGCTGAGGTGGCAGATCACTTGAGGCCAAAAGTTCAAGACCAGCCTGCTGAGCAAGGTAAACCCATCTCTACTAAAAATTATTATTGTTCCTAGACAATAGTAACATATCCCTTAGGAAATGAAGAAAAATCTCTAATTTTGGCCTGAACCTGGGTTTGAGACCATATGAAATCACAGTCCTTAGAGCCGGCCATGGTGGTGCACACCTGTAGTCCAAGCTACTCAGGAGGCTAAGATGGGAGGATCATTTGAGCCCAAGAGTTTGAGCCCAGCCTGGGCAACATAGTGAGATCCCTCCAACTAAATTTTTTAAAAAACAAACGCTGTCCTTGATTAGAGTCATCAATATCAGGAAATAAATGTCCTCATCTCCCTCAGGGTAGGGGACTCTGTTGCCAGCAGAGTGTGAACACATGAGTGGCAAATAGAGACAAGGCTATTCTCATACCACATGGGACCTGAATCTTTTCCTATGAAATTGCTCCTTTGTTATTAAAGGATTTGTACTCGGTTGCCCTGGAGGTCTTGGTGTTCTACTGTGTTTTTCCAGAGTTGCCCCACTACACAACACACACACATACACACACACACACACATACACACACACACACACACACACACATTTCCTTCTGTTAAGACACCTAATTCTAAGATGTTTTCAGTTTAAAATGAGTATGAAAAAGGTATGCTTCCTATGCCATCAGCAGTTTTCAGTGAGCAATTGTAATGCAAGAAACAATTATAAAGTGATCAGATATACAATGTGATTTGTCAGAAAAAAATGTGAAAGACCTAGAAATGGACAGGCCGGGCACGGTGGCTCACGCCTGTAATCCCAGCACTTTGGGAGGCCGAGGCGGGTGGATCACGAGGTCAGCAGATCGAGACCATCCTGGCTAACACGGTGAAACCCCATCTGTACTAAAAATACAAAAAATTAGACAGGCGCAGTGGCGGGTGCCTGTAGTCCCAGCTACTCAGGAGGCTGAGGCAGGAGAATGGCATGAACCTGGGAGGCAGAGCTTGCAGTGAGCCGATATTGCACCACTGCACTCCAGCCTGGGCGACGAGCGAGACTCTGTCTCAAAAAAAAAAAAAAAAAGAAATGGACCAAAAAGTCTACAGCCATACCATCCTGAACACGCCAATCTCATCTGATCTCAGAAGATAAGCAGGGTCAGGCCTGGTTAATACTCAGATGGGAAGAATGAACCAAAAAGATAGCTGAGCGTTTTCTGTAAACAAAAAATGAAATCCTAAGCCCCTGCACCAACTGAACAGACTCCGTCTGAGCCAAGGGAGCCACAGAGAAACCTGAAAACCTGACCTCCCAGCCATGACCAGAAAGGAGGTTAGATATGCCTCATTACACCCTCCTCCCTTTTGGAGTTTAGGCACAACTGACAAGCATTAACATTAAAACAGTGATCATAAGACTGACAAAACAGACTCTTTGTGGCAATAAGATACCAAATTCCAACCTGACTCTGGTATAGCATCACATGACAGAGAGCAGACCCTGAAGAAAATGAAAATATGTTACCCCCAAATATATTTATTTGACATATTTTGAAATGGCCCTGAAAAGCTGTCTTTCATAGGGGAAATTTGCATCTTAGAGAATCTTTATTAATACAGTCAGGCCTTTCCTGGATATAGAAGAGATTAACTAAGAGTCTGACACCTTTCATGATTCAAAAAGAGACATTTACTGTCTATTCTCTCTGAAGGCTGTTACCTGGAGGCTTCATCTACATAGCAGGAACCTTGGTCTCTTCTGCTGAGTCATGAAAAGAAAATAAAAAGAACCTAGTCCCCTAAACCCCCTTTATCTTAACTAAAGCATTTCTTTCTATGTCTTTAGACAAAGCTTAATTCTTCAACCAATCGCCAATTAGAAAATCTTTGAATCCAACTATGATCTGTAAGTTCCTCCTCTTCAAGATATCTCACCTCTGTGTGCTGAACCAATGTACACACTGCATGTATTGATTTATAATTTCAGCTATAATTTCTTTCTCCTTCAAATGTATAAAACCAACCTGTAACCCAACCATTCTGGGCAAACTTTCTCAGAACCTCTTAAGGCTGTTCCTGGGCCATGGTCACTCATATTGGCTCACAATAAACCTCTTTAAATATTTTCCAGAGTTTGGTTTTTTTAAATCAACATTTCAATGGGAAAAAAATGTATTGTTTCTAGTACTCTCTCCTGGCTTATCTGATTCTATTGATACAGGAGCTAGAAAAAAATTATTTAGGCAGATAGTGAGGGTAAGAGAGTCCTCAGCAAGATTTCCCTTTTAATAAAAATCAGCCCCAAAATCATTTCTTTTCTAACAAAGAGCAGCCTGAAAAATCAAGCTGCAGACAGGTAAGCAAGCTGGAAGCTGCATAGGTAAATGCCGGCAGCTGTGCAAATAGAAAAGGGATACCTGGAAGCCAGGTATGTTCAACATGGAGGCTCCATCTTCCCTTTTCTTTGTCACTAAGTATGCAGTAAAGAAGCAGGCAACATGGTGCTGGCCAGGTAGAGAACCTATCTGCATAATAAAGGATTAGGGTGGTGAAAGATTAGGGTGCAATGTAAATGACACACCTGGTCCAACCAATCCTTTGCACCCTATGTAAATTAGACACCATCTCTTCAAACTCATCTATAAAACCAACCACCTCTTACTGCAAACCAGGACATCCACTCAGAACCGCCTCCCTCTGCATGAGGGAGCTTTTCTCTTT
Source organism: Gorilla gorilla gorilla (assembly GCF_029281585.2). Lineage (NCBI taxonomy): Eukaryota > Metazoa > Chordata > Mammalia > Primates > Hominidae > Gorilla > Gorilla gorilla. The sequence continues at coordinate 66,498,064 of NC_073239.2, forward strand.
TGCCTATTAAACTTCCACTCATAAACTCACTCCTTGTGTGTCTGCATCCTTGATTTCCTTGGCATGAGGTACTTCAGGTATTACCCGAGATGGATGATGCCGCTTCACTATTAGGTTTTATTATCTTTGGCCTACTCATAACTCTGTAAATAACTGACAGCAAAGCAAAAATTCTTGTCTACAGACATGCAAGTAGATTCTGACTGCTTGGAGGAACACTGATTTCCCTCCACCTGTAGTGTTAAAGAAAAAATTATAGGCTGGGTGCAGTGGCTCACGCCTGTAACCCCAGCATTTTGGGAGGCTGAGGGGGCCAGATCACGAGGTCAGGAGATCGAGACCACCCCCGGCTAACACGGTTAAACCCTGTCTCTACTAAAAATACAAAAAATTAGCCCAGCGTGGTGGCGGGCGCCTGTAGTCCCAGCTACTCAGGAGGCTGAGGCAGGAGAATGGTATGAACCCAGGAGGCGGAGCTTGCAGTGAGCCAAGATCGTGCCACTGCACTTCAGCCTGGGCGACAGAGCGAGATTCCGTCTCAGAAAAAAAAAAAAAGGAAAGAAAGAAAAAATTACGGCCAGACACAGTGGCTCATGCCTGTAATCCCAACACTTTGGGAGGCTGAGGCGGGCAGATCCCCTGAGGTCAGGGGTTCAAGACCAGCCTGGTCAACTTGGCAAACCCCTTGTCTACTAAAAAAACAAAAATTAGTTAAGTGTGATAGTGGGTGCCTGTAATCCCTGCTACTCAGGAGGCTGAGGCAGAAGAATCACTTGAACCCGGGAGGCAAAGTTTGCAGTGAGTCGAGATCGTGCCACTGCACTCCAACCTGGGTGACAGAGCAAGACTCCATCTCAACAGAAAAAAAAAAAAAAAAGAAAGAAAGAAAAAATTATTCAATGATACTTGTTAAAGCATGGTAAGGCACACTTTATTCAGAACCATTGAGATAAGTATAGGGACCACTACAACAGGATTTTGTAATGAGGGAGAGAGATTGTGCCCAACTCCAAATACAGCATAAGCAAGTGAAAATTTACAGCCAAGAACCAGGGTGGAGGTCAGTGGATGGAAAATTACTAAGAGGAAACATCAAGGGTAAAGGAGATTCTGCATAAACCCACCTAACACGAGTCTTGCTGAAGACAGGCCAGGGTGATCAGACATCACCTGGGGGATGATGGAGGATCAAAGGTCGAAGATGATCAGACATTGAGAGTAGGGGGTTTTCGTTAAAATGTCTTACCAGAGTTCTTGCTAAAATTGGATTTTACAAGTGCATAAATGGGCCTAGGAGAAGTTTCAAGAGCCTGACTAAAGTTTGGTCAAATAAAGAATCTTTGTCAGTAGGAAAAGCCAGTTTTACATTCATTTGTAAATTTATTTCACCGCCTATTTTTGTTTCTACTCTTTCAAGTTCCTCTTTGAAATAGCTGTCAAATCTTTCCAGTTCCCTCATCAATTAATGAGTTATGCCTGTAAGAAAGTCACGAATTTACCTTTTTTTTTCTTTTTGAGACGGAGTCTCGCTCTGTCACCCAGGCTGGAGTGCAGTAGCGCTATCTCGGCTCACTGCAAGCTCTGCCTCCCAGGTTCACGCCATTCTCCTGCCTCAGCCTCCCGAGTAGCTGGGACTACAGGTGCCCACCACCACACCTGGCCAATTTTTTTGTATTTTTAGTAGAGATGGGGTTTCACTGTGTTAGCCAGGATGGTCTCAATCTCCTGACCTCGTGATCTGCCAGCCTCAGCCTCCCAAAGTGCTGGGGTTACAGGTGTGAGCCACCACACCCAGCCCCATTTTTTTTTTAAATTATCCTCTAAGAGACCTTATTTTCTTACCAGCCAGCTTAGGAGAGGAGTGGAAATCAGGTAGCAAGAGAATAAAGGGCTAGATACTCCACTGGGTTTCTCTAAAGTCCCCAGACTCAGTTTAAGGGAAGGGGCAGCCAGGTGCAGTGGCTCACACCTGTAATTTCAATACAATGGGAGGCCAAGGCAGGGGGATCTCTTGGCCCAGGAGTTTGAGACCAGCCCTGGCAACATCTCTACAAAACGCTGTCTCTATAAAAAATTAAAAAATAAATTAATTAATTAATCAGATGTAGTGATGCACACCTATAGTCCCAGCTACTTGAGAGGCTGAGGTAGGAGGATCACATGAGTCTGGGAGGTTGAGGTTGCAGTGAGCCATGATCTTGCCACTGCACTCCAGCCTGGACAACAGAGTGAGATCCTGTCTTAATAAACAAACAAACAGGCCAGGCACAGTGGTTCATGCCTGTAATCCCAGCACTTTGGGAGGGTGAGGCGGGCAGATCACCTGAGGTCAGGAGTTTGAGACCAGCCTGGCCAATATGGAGAAATCTCGTCTCCACTATAAAAATACAAAAACTAGCCAGGCGTGGTGGTGCATGCCTGTAATCCCAGCTACTCAGGTCCCTGAGGCAGGAGAATCCCTTGAACTTGGGAGGCAGAGGTAGCAGTGAGCCAAGATCACAACGCCGCACTCCGGCCTGGGAGACAGAGTGAGATTCCATCTCAAAATAAAATAAAATAAACAAACAAACAAACAAATAAATAAGAGAAGGGGCGACACGGCAATCCAGCCAGGCTTTCAGCCTCAGGTCTGAGCCTCATAGCCTGAGTGTCATTGAAGGGGTCACATCTAGGCTCAGGGATCCCTTTGATTTCCCAGTTTTCTAATTAAACCAGCTTGGATGAATCATGGCTTTTCCCAAAAGAGTCAGGAACCTCAGATATCACATTGTAGACAACGTACTAAGCACAATGATTACTTCCCTTTACCTTAAATAAGAATATTCCAAAAGCATACGCCTTACTTAACAAAGACATGACCATGACCATTCATACAACAATACAGTAACCAGAGTTTCCCAAAAACTGAGACAAAATTCAGAAAAAAAATACTCAATTTATTTAACATCCCTTTGTGCGTTGTTACAGGCAGTGTAATTAAGACCTTGAACTTTGAAGTCAGACAGCCTGAATTCAAAGCCCAATTCTACCTTTTATTGTAGCACTGTAGAAGTAATTGACCTAACTTCTCTGGATCCCAAATTTCCTTATGTGTTAAATGAAACTAATAGTAATTCCCTCACAGAGGTTTTGTGAGAATTTTAAAGTGTTCGGCAGGAACAGATGCATAGTAAATCCTCAATAAATGGTAGTTATTATTGTTATTATATTCTACACTTATTTTATATAAAACATATAACTGGCCGGGCGCAGTGGCTCCCACCTATAATCCCAGCACTTTGGAAGGCCAAGAACGGTGGATCATGAGGTCTAGAGATCAAGACTATCCTGGCCAACATGGTGAAACCTGTCTCTACTAAAAATACAAAAATTAGCTGGGCATGCTGGTGCACGCCTGTAGTCCCAGCTACTCGGGAGGCTGAAGCAGGAGAATTGCTTGAACCCAGGAGGTGGAGGTTGCAGTGAGCCGAGATCGCGCCACTGCACTCCAGCCTGGCGACAGAGCAAGACTCCATATCCAAACAAACAAACAAACAAACATATAACTATACTATCTTCCAGTAGTAAATAGGATAGGAGTTGAGGCTAAAGACTTTGTGATCAAAGACTTTTAATTACATTTTGAGGCCCACACCTCCCCTGCCCCATTCCTAAGGGCCAGCCTCCGGAGCCTCTTTTATAAGGGCACTGCAATAATTTGAATGTGTTCCCTAAGTTTAAGGGTTGGAAAGTTAATCCCCAGTGTAACAAGTATTGGGAGGTGGGGCCTAATAAGAAGTGATTAGGTCATGAGGGCTCTGCACTCATGAATGGATTAATGTCATTGTCAAGGGAGTGAGTTTGTTATGAAAGCAAGGTTAGCCCTCTCTTGCTTTCTTGTTCACACCCTCTCTTGTCCTTCCAGCATGGGATGATGCAGTGCAAAGGCCCATGCTATATGCTGGTGCCATGGTCTTAGACTTCCCAGCCTTGAGGACTGTCAGCCAAACAAACTTGTGTTCATCATAAATTACCCAGTCTATGGCATTCTGTTATAGCAACACAAAACAGACCAACATAGGCACTAATCCCACGACCTTATGACCTCTCAAATGCCCCACATCTTAATACTGTCACACTGTATCACACTGCGGATTAGGTTTCAACACGTGGATGGGGGCAAGAGGGGACCGGGAACAAATATTGAGACCATAGCAACAACAAAACTTCCAGAAGATAATACAGAAAAACATTCTCATGATCTTTAATGAAGGATTTTTTAAATAAGTTTTTTTTAAACCATAAATATTGATAAATCATACTATATTAAAATAAGTAATAACCGGAGAGTTTGCCAGGTGATTATGTATAAGATTTTAATGCAAAAATTGTATTTCTTTTCTATATCCAACAACAAACAACTGGAAAATGTAATTTGAAGAAATACACCATTTAAAATAGAATTAGAGAAAATCAAGTACCTAAGATTAATTCTAATGAAAGATGTACAAGAACACTACAGGGAAAAATAAAAACTTATTAAGAGACATGAAAAAAGATCCAAATTAGATGTATATATATTTGCTGATAGGAAGACTATCATAAAGATATTAATTTTCCCAAAACTGATCCACAGATTCAATGAAATTCCAAACAAAATCCCAACGGGATTTTTCATTGAACTTAACGAGCTGATTTTTAAATGTATATGGAAAAGTAAAGATTTTAGAATAGCCAGGATATTTCTGAATAAGAAAAGGCAGGGGGAGACTTGCCCTACCAAATGTGAGGACTTATTGTGAAGCTGTAGCAATTGTAACAGTATGATCAAAAATAGACCAATTGACCACTAAAATAGAAAATAGAGCTCAGAAACAGACCCAAGCACGTTTGAAACTTCGGTATATGAGAGAGGTTGCATATTAGATTTGTTAAAGTATAATTTTCTAATGGATTAAAAAAATTCTTTCATGCAAAAGATTTTATTCAATTCATTGATTAATGAGGAAATCTGTCAGATGCTAAAATTAGCCCAAAGAACATTTAATGAGTTAGATGTGTATAGAGGCAATATAAAAAAAGAAATTTTAGGTAGTTTTGGGTTTATGGAAAACCAGTTCCTATTTCTCTAAGAGTATTTGTTCTATTGGATAGAAATGATTTACATCTCTAGTAGAAAAAAAATCTTTAAGTTAATCTCTGTTCCTACAGAGTTGTAAATTGCTCAACCATTACAGAGTCAAGCCCAGAACCTCACTTGAAGGATACCCAGTAATCTCTTTCTGCTATTTCCACATTTCAGTAATTATTTTGACACATGAATGGGAAGAAAAGAGACTATTTAATAAAATAAAAAGAACTATTTAATAAAATAAAAAGAACCATATATAAATGGTATATATACCATATATTCATATATGGTGTTTCATCTCTTTTCATATGAATGACTACTTTCATATGAATAACTACAAATATATATAAAAATAAACTCCAGATGAAGTAAAAATTTAAGTATCAAAAACAAACTTGAACACTCTAAGTATTAAATATAGGTGAATATCTTTTAGAATGTGGGAAATTAAAGAATCTCTTTTTGGTTTTTTCAAACTTTTACATTCAGAAAATACATATGCAGGTTTGTTACCTGGGTATATTGGGTAATGCTGAGTTTTGGGTTATGAATGACCTCATCACCCAGGTACTAAGCATAATACCCAATAGTTAGTTTTTCAACCCTTGCCCCCCTCCTTCCCTTCCCTCTTTAATGGTTCCCAGTGTCTATTCTTGCCATCTTTATGTCCATGAGTACCCAATATTTAGCTCCCACTCGTAAGTGAGAACACGTAGTATTTGGTTTTCTCTTTCTCCATTAATTTGCTTAGGATAACAGCCTCCGCCTGCATCCATGATGCTGTACAAAGGACATGATTTCATCCTTTTTTATGGCTGCATAGTATTCCATGGTGTATAAGCACCACTTTTGTTTTTTACCCAATCCACTGTAGATGAACACCTAGGTTGATTCCATGTCTTTGCTATTACTGTGAATAGCGTTGTGATGAACATGTGAGTGCATGTCTTTTTAGTAGAAAGATTTGTTTACTTTTGGATACATATCCAGTAATGGAATTGCTGGGTCAATTTGTAGTTCTGTCTTAAGTTCTTTGAAAAATCTCCAAACTGCTTTCCACAGTGGCTGAACTAATTTACATTTCCACCAACAGTGCATAAGCGTTCTCTTTTCTCTGCAGCCTCACCAGTATCTGCTAGTTTTTGACTTTTTAATAATAGCCATTCTAACTTGTGTGAGATGGTATCTCTGTGGTTTTAATTTACATTTCACTGATGGTTAGTGATGTGGAGCATTTTCTCATATGTTTGTTGGCCATTTGTAAGTCTTCCTTTGAGAAGTGTTTGTTCATGTCTTTGCCCACTTTTTAATGGGGTTATTTGGTTTTGGAGTTTTGTTTTGTTTTGTTTTGTTTTGTTTTGTTTTGTTTTGTTTTGTTTTGTTTCGTTTTGTTTTGTTTGAGATGGAGTCTCACTCTGTCGCCCAGGCTGGAGTGCAGTGGCGCGATCTCGGCTCACTGCAATCTCCGCCTCCTGGGTTCACGCCATTCTCCTGCCTCAGCCTCCCGAGTAGCCGGGACTACAGGCGCCCGCCACCACGGCCGGCTAATTTCTTTTTGTATTTATGGTACAGATGGGGTTTCACCTTATTAGCCAGGATGGTCTCGATCTCCTGACCTCGTGATCCGCCTGCCTCGGTCTCCCAAAGTGCTGGGATTACAGGCATGAGCCACGGCACCCAGCCTAATGGGGTTATTTGGTTTTTGCTTATTCAATTGTTTAGGTTTCTTATAGACTCTGGATATTAGAAATTTGTCAGATGCATAGTTGTGAATACTTTCTCCCATTCTGTAGGTGGTTTATTTACTCTATTGGTAGTTTCTTTTGCTGTGCAGAAACTATTTAGTTTAATTTGGCCAACTTGTCTATTTTTGGTTTGGTTGCAATTGCTATTGAGAACTTAGTCATAAATTATTTCCCAAGGCTGATGTCCAGAATGGTGTTTCCAAGCTTTTCTTCCAGGATTCTTCTTTCTTTTTTTTTTTCCTCTTTTTTTTTTTTTAATTATTATACTTTAAGTTCTAGGGTACATGTGCACAACGTGCAGGTTTGTTACATATGTATACATGTGCCATGTTGGTGTGCTGCACCCATTAACTCGTCATTTACCTTAGGTATATCTCTTAATGCTTTCCCTCCCCCTCTCCCACCCCTCTTTTTTTTTTTTTTTTTTTAAGTTCCGGGATACATGTTGATATGGTTTGACTGTGTGCCCACCCAAATCTCATCTTGAGTTCCCATGTGTTGTAGGAGGGACCTGGTGGGAAGTAATTGAATCATGAGGGCAGGTTTTTCCCATGCTGTTCTCGTGATAGTGAATAAGTCTCATGAGATCTGTTGGTTTTAAAAATTGGAGTCTCCCTGCACAAGCTCTGTCTTTGCCTGGTGCCATCTAAGTAAATGCAACTTGCTCCTCCTTGCCTTCTGCCATGATTGTGAGGCTTCCCCAGCCATATGGAACTGTAAGTCCATCATAAACCTCTTTTATAAAGTGCCCAGTCTCGGGTACGTTTTTATCAGCAGCATGAAAATGGACTAACACACATGTGCAGGATGCAAAGGTTTCTTACATAGGTAAACATGTGCCATGGTGGTTTGCTGCACCTATCAACCCACCACCTAGGTATTAAGCCCTGCATACATTAGCTATTTAACTTCTAGGATTCTTATAGTTTGGAGTCTTACATTTACATCTTAATCCATCTTGAGTAAATTTTTGTATATGGTGATAGGTAGGGGTCTAGTCTTTTTCTTCTGCATATGGCGAGCAAGCTATCCCACCACCATTTATTTAATATGGAGTTCTTTCCCTATTGCTTGTTTTTGTCTACTTTGTCAAAGATCAGAGGGCTATAGGTGTGCAGCTATATTTCTGAGCTTGCTATTCTGTTCCATTTGTCAATGTGTCTGTTTTTGTACCAGTACCATGCTGTTTTGGTTACTGTTGCCTTGTAGTATAGTTTGAACTTGGGTAATGTGATGCCTCCAGCTTTGTTCTTTTTGTTTAGGATTGCTTTGGCTATTCAGCCTCTTTTTTTGTTCCATATTATTGTTTTTTTCTAATTCTGTGAAAAATGCTATTGGTAGTTTGATAGGAATCGAATCTATAGATTGCTTTGAGCAGTATGGCCATTTTAATGATATTGATTCTTCCAATCCGTGAGCATGGAATGTTTTTTCATTTGTTTGTGTCATCTATTATTTGTTTTAGCAGTGTTTTATAGTTCTCCCTGTAAAGATCTTTCACCTCCTTGGTTAGATGTATTCCTAGGTATTGTGTGTGTGTGTGTGTGTGTGTGTGTGTGTGTGTGTGTGTTGTAAATGGTATTCCTTCTTTTTTTTCTTTTTTTTTTTTGAGACGGAATTTTGCTTATGTGTCCCAGGCTGGAGTGCAATGGCACAATCTCAGCTCACTGCAACCTCCGCCTCCCAGGTTCAAGTGATTCTCCTGCCTCGGCCTCCCGAGTAGCTGGGATTATAGACATGTGCCACCACGCCCAGCTAATTTTTGTATTTTTAGTAGAGATGGGGTTTCACCATGTTGGTCAGGCTGGTGTCCAACTCCTGACCTCCAGTGATCTGCCCACCTCAGCCTCCCAAAGTGCTGGGATTACAGGCTTGAGCCACTGCACCCAGCTGGGATTGCTTCTTGATTTGGCTCTCAGCTTAAATATTGTTGGTATATAAAACTGCTACTGATTTTTGTACGTTGATTTGGTATCCTGATACTATACTGAAGTCAAGGATTTCTTAAACAAGACCCAAAAGTACAAACTATAAAAGATTGACAAATTTAGTATACTAAAACCATCACTTTCATTCATTGAAATACATCTTAAAGAAAGTGTGACATTATAAACTGGGAGAACTACTTTCAATAGGCATAACTGAAAAAGGATTAGTATTAATAATATATAAGGGGCCGGCACCATGGCTCACACCTGTAATCCCAGCACTTTGGATGGCAGAGGCAGGAGGGTCACCTGAGGTCAGGAGTTCAGGACTGAGTAGCTGTAATCCCAGCTACTCAGGAGGCTGAGGCAGGAGAATCGCTTGAACCTGGGAGGCAGAGGTTGCAGTGAGCTGAGATTGTGCCATGGCACTCCAGCCTGGGTACTCTGTCTCAAAAAAAGTAATAATAATATATAAGGAACTCCTACAATTAATAAGAAAAAGACAAATAGCCCAATTGAAAAGTGGGTTAACAACATGAATAGGCATTTCACAGAATAGGAAACACATATGGCCAGTAAAAATATGAAGGGATATTCAATTTTACTGATTATCAGCAAAATAACAATCAAGACTCTAATGTATCATTTTATGCCCGTTTTACTAGCAAAATTAAAACAATACACTGACAATTCCACGTGTTAATGAAGAGGTAGATCCATGGAATATCTTTAAGCTTAACAGTGGGTGTGTAAATTGATACAACCACTTTGGAAAAACATTTGACAATGTCTACTAAAACTAAATATATACCCTAAAGTGCATTCCATCCACTATTAGGAATAGACCCAAAAGAATGTACACCAAAAAAAACCACATATGATAATGTACATAGCAGTACTCTCCACAATGGCAAAAACATGCTAAGAAAGCAAATGCCTTTCAAGAAATACTAGATGGGCCAGGCGTGGTGGCTCATGTCTGTAATCCCAGCACTTTGGGAGGCCAAGGCAGATGGATCACTTGAGGTTAGGAGTTTGAGACCAGCCTGGCCGAAATGGTGAAACCCCCTCTATAGTGAAAATACAAAAAAATTAGCCAGATGTTGTGGTTGGCACCTGTAATCCTCACTACTCGGGAGACTGAGGCAGGACAATCGCTTGAACCTAGGAAGTGGAGGTTGCAGTGAGCCGAGATCATGCCACTGCACTCCAGTCTGAGAAACAGTGAGACGCCATCTCAAAAAAAAAAAAAAAAAAAAACTGGATGAATAAACTGGGATATATTCACATAATGGAACATTATACAATAGTCATAAATGATGACATATAGCAATACCCAACAAATATGAATAAATCATAGCAATATAAAAAAAGTTGTCAAAATTCTTTAAGATAAAGACACATCAAATGTTTCTAATTCCAAATGTCTTAAATTACAATATAAGTAAAACTGGACATTTAAGCTGAGATGTAGCTGAAGAGTAGTTATGCCAGGTCACAACCTTTAAATAAACAAATTCATCTATTTTTCTGAAGTATAGGAGTAGGTTGCGTGCAGTGACTCACACCTGTAATCCCAGCATTTTGGGAGGCCAGGGTGGGAGGATCACTTGAAGCCAGGAGTTCCAGCCTGGCCAACAAAGTGAGACACTGTCTCTACTTAAAATAAAAATAAAAATAATTAGCTAGATGTGGTGGCACACACCTGTAGTCTCAGCTACTTGGGGGACTGAGATGGGAGGATTGCTTGAGTTCACGAGTTTGAGGCTGCAGTGAGCCATGATCACGCCACTGCACTCCAGCCTGGGCAACAGAGCAAGACTCTATCTCTGAAAAAAACATTAAATGTACATTTATCATATGAGCCAGTGGTTCTACTCCTGGAAATTTATCCAAGAGAAATAAAGACATGTGTCCACAAAAAGACTTGGAAAAAAATCATGCTAACATCCCATCTCAGCCTCCCAAATAGTTGTGACTACAGGCACATGGCACCATGCCCAGCTAATTTTTGTATTTTTTGTAGAGACAGGATTTCACCGTGTTGTTTAGGCTGGTCTCAAACTTCTGAGCTCAACCAATTGTCCTGCTTTGGCCTAACTCAAATGTTTATCAGCAGAAGGCCAGGCACGGTGGCTCACGCCTGTAATCCCAACACTTTGGGAGGTCGAGGTGGGCGGATCACAAGGTCAGGGGTTCGAGACCAGCCTGGCCAACATAGCAAAACCTCGTCTCTACTAAAAATACAAAAATTAGCTGGGCATGGTGGCACACGCCTGTAATCCCAGCTACTCGGGAGGCTGAGGCAGGAGAATTGCTTGAACCCAGGAGGTGGAGGTTGCAGTGAGCCGAGATCGTGCCACTGCACTCCAGCCTGGGTGACGGAGCCAGACTCTATCTCAAAAAAAAAAAAAAAAAAAAAAAGTAAAAGGAGACGGTACTCAGAAAGTTCCTGGTCCAGGAATTTCATCTAATGGGTAATCAAAATTGTTGGCTCTTTAAAACAGCAAAATTTTTTTAAGGTTGGTTCCTTCTCTTTCTCTCTCTTACTCATTCTCTCTCTTTCATCCTAAATATAGAAACTCTTATACTCTTAAGTACCTTGCTGGCATCTTTGTAGAAGATTTTAAAGGATATGTACACTGGAGAAGACAACAGTTTCTGGATTCTAATTGATTCTGCTTTACAGAAAATTTTTCTACCTTACTGCTGTAAGGAATGGGAGTCTATTCCAGTCAGCTATGGAAAGAAACAAAATTGAACTTATAGAACAAATTGATGAAATTCATGGTTTAGGCAATGGCGGTCTATAGTATGCCAAGCAATACCTCCCTGGTGTGGAAGCAATATGGTCCTATGCAGCCCTTGCAGATTTAAAGCATCAAACAAAAGACCAACAGATATTTACAGATTCTAAAATGATACTACTCAGAAGGCTGAAGGGGGAGGATCACTTGAAACCAGAAATTTAAGACGAGCCTGGGCAATATAGTGAGATCTCATCTTTTAAAAAAGAGGCCGGGCACGGTGGCTCATAGTGAAACCCCATCTCTACTAAAAACACAAAAATTAGCCAGGTATGGTGGCGGGCGCCTGCAGTCCCGAGAGGCTGAGGCAGGAGAATCGCTTGAACCTGGAAGGCGGAGGTTGCAGTGAGCCAAGACTGCGCTGCTGCACTCCAGCCTGGGTGACAGAGCGAGACTCCGTCTCAAAAAAAAAAAAAAAAAAAAAGAAAGCTGGGCACAGAGGTGGCTCAGGCCTGTAATCCCAGCAGTTTGGGAGGCCGAGGCTGGTGGATCACCTGAGGTCATTGTTACAGACCAGCCTGGCCAACTTGGTGAAACTCCATCTCTACTAAAAATACAAAAAGTAGCCAGTCGTGGTGGCAGGCACCTGTAATCCCAGCTACTCGGGAGACTGAGGCAGGAGAATCACTTGAACCTGGAGGGCAGAGATTGCAGTGAGCCGAGATCGTGCCATTGCACTCCAGCCTGGACAACAAGAGCAAAACTCCATCTCAAAAAAAAAAAAAAAGAAGAAGAAGGCCAGGCACGGAGGTGGCTCAGGCCTGTAATCCCAGCACTTCGGGAGGCTGAGGCAGGTGGATCACCTGAGGTCCGGAGTTCAGGACCAGCCTGGCCAACATCGTGAAACCCCGTCTCTATTAAAAAAACCAAAAGTAGACGGGCATGGTGCTGGGCACCTGTAATCCTAGCTACTCGGGAGGCTGAGGCAGGAGAATCGCTTGAACCTGGGAGGCGGAGGTTGCGGTGAGCCAAGATCATGTCACCGCACTACAGCCCGGGCGACAGAGCGAGTCTCCGTCTCAAAAAAAAAAAAAAAATTAGTCCAGTGTGGTGTTGCATGAATGTAGTCCCAGCTACTGGGGAGGCTGGGCAGTTTGGTTTCATTCACTTTTGGTTTTCCCCCGTGTGCTGTCCTGAGATTGAGTAGTCCATTATCTCAGTGTTTTAGTCTGGTAAATGTTAAGTCCCTTTATTTGCAGACCTAACACTCTCGATCAGGAGCCTGGATGTTGCAAGGACCACTGGAATGAGAACAGCAGCAATGAAAATAGGAAGGCATCTCTGGAAAAAGTGTGACCTCTTGGGGTGACCGAGGCACTCACTCCATAGTGGGTTGATTGTGCTCCCTGAAGATGTGCCAGGAGGACCAACATACTCTTCAGGCCCCCAGAGTCATAGTAATTCCCATTCTAGGTGATTATCTGACAAAACAACAATGTGAGATGTTTGCTCCTAGTGTGTACGGCCTCCCCTTGAGTCCTCAGATGCCTGGAGATGATTTATGCCTCAAGTCCCCAGCCTTCAAGGTCCTGCACCATCAAAACCATCCACAGTCAGCTATCTGTGCCCTTTTTACACATTAACTCATTTGGTACTTGCAACACTTCAGTGCTTATTTTATAGATGAGATTATCTTCTAGACTGACCCACATTTCATTGACATTGTATTATGAAAACAACTATCCAATTGGGAATTTTTCACTAGCACAGGAAAGATTATGTTAGTGATTAGATAACTGTAAACCAGCTAGTCGTTGTGTAAATACAGATCAAAAAGAGAAAAAAAGTAATTAAGCCTTCAATATCAGCCAGGAGAGGGTTTTATTTGTTTGTTTGTTTGTTTGTCTGTTGCCCAGGCTGGAGTGCAGTGGAGCAATCTCAGCTCACTGCAACCTCCGCCTTCCGGGTTCAAGCAGTTCTCCTGCCTTAGCCTCCTGAGTAGCTGAGATTACAGTCGCTCACCCCTACACCTGGCTAATTTTTGTATTTTTAGTATAGACAGGGTTTTACCATGTTGGCCAGGCTCGTCTCAGACTAACCAGGAGAGAGTTTAATAAATATTCTTGCCTGGAGGTTGCCTCCACTGGATCAGATGCTGATCTATCCTGCCTTACAGGAATTCATGAAATGAGCTTCACTTATTGAATCTCCCAACTCCTCTGTCTTCACCTCTCCCCATCTCTACCCTTCTCTCCCTCATCTCCTAGGAAGATTTACCTTCAGTCTTGCCCAAAAGCAGACCTACTAATTCCAGCCAGGCCTGAGGATTCTTCTTGGCTCAGGCATCCACATAATGCAATTAGGTTTAGGTAAGGTCTCAAAACCTAGCATCCCCTGCAATTATAACAAGGCTGAGCATGTGCACTTATGGGCCAATTACTCTCAAGAAACTTTACAGATATTGTCTCATTTTTTCGACATTGTATTGCATTGAAAGAGGTAGGGGCCAGGTGCAGTGGCTCACACCTGTAATCCCAGCACTTTGGGAAGCCAAGGTGGGTGGATCACTTGAGGCCAGGAGTTCAAGACCAGCCTGGCCAACATGGCGAAACCCATCTCTGCTAAAAAGAAACTACAAAAATTAGCCGGCTGTAGTGGCACACGCCTGTAGCCCCAGCTACTCGGGAGGCTGAGGCGTGAGAACTGCATGAGTCTGGGAGGCGGAGGTTGCAGTGAGCAGAGATCCCACCACTGCATTCCAATCTGGGTGACAGAGTGAGACTCTGTCTCCAAAAAAAAAAAGAGGTAGGAAGTCAACATTATCCTGATGTTTTTCAAACAGAGGTTAAGAAATGGAGAGGCCGGGCGCCGTGGCTCACGCCTGTAATCCTAGCACTTTGGGAGGCCGAGGCGGGTGGATCACGAGGTCAGGAGATCGAGACCATCCTGGCTAACACGGTGAAACTCCGTCTCTACTAAAAATACAAAAAATTAGCCGGGCGTGGTGGCGGGCATCTGTAGTCCCAGCTACTCGGGAGGCTGAGGCAGGAGAATGGTGTGAACCCAGGAAGCGGAGCTTGCAGTGAGCCAAGATTGTGTGCCACTGCACTCTAGCCTGGGCCACAGAGCGTGACTCTGTCTCAAAAAAAAAAAAAAAAAAGAAAAGAAATTGAGCATACAAAGAGTGAATGGTGAATGACAGAGTCAGGAAATAGTGAGACCCTCAGAGCCATTCTGTTCATTTGCTCTTCACATAGAGACAGAATAGAAAGCAGCAACATGATATAAACCAGCACAGAGTCCTAACTTTCTTACCTCAGAAAAGCCTAAGTTTAACAACTGCCTGTTATAGAAATCCTGATCAGTCACCTGGTTCTGCTATTCTAAATTTTGAAGAAGAGGTAAGAAATCCGGTATAGAGGAAGGAGGTATTATGGCATATAGCAAGTTAGCAAGGTATCTTGGTCTGTTTTGTGCTGTATAACAGAAGACCATAGACTAGGCAATCTGTAAAGAAGAGAAATTTATTTTCTCGCAGCTCTGGAGTCTAGGAAGTACAAGATCTGGGTGCCAGTATCTGGAGAGGGTCTTCATGCCATGTCATCCCATGGCAGAAGGGTAAAGAGAGAGACAGTGCAAGAGGGGGCCAAACCCAGCCTTTTACAAGGAGCCCAGCTCCAAGATAACAAACCCACTCCCAAGATAATGGCATTAATTCATTCATGAGGGTGGAGCCCTTGTGACTTAAACACTTCTTAAAGCTCCCAGTACTGCTGCATTGGAGGTCAACATATGAACTTTGGGGGACACATTCAAACCATAACACAAGACTTTGCAGAAAAAGACTTTTGTAGCCAGAAAGAACCTTAGATATTAAAGGTCTAATAACCCTTTCATTTCACAGGAGATACAAATGAGGCTTGGTCAAGGTCACACACCACGGTTATGACAGGAATCTTGAGTATCCTGACTCCCAAGCCAGTGTTCTTAGTTCTTTCTATACAGCATGAATGGTCCAATGACTCCAGCTGCCAGACAAAGTACAGATGTATCCTGCACATCCACTGTTCATAAATGATATTCCACCATAATGGTTCTTGAAAATACCTTCTTTTGGGCCAGGCGCAGTGGCTCACACCTATAATCCCAACACTTTGGGAGGCCTAGGCAGGCGGATCACCTGAGATCAGGAGTTTGAGACCATCCTGGCCAACGTGGTGAAACCCCATCTCTACTAAAAATACAAAATTAGCCGGGTATGGTGACGCATGCCTGTAATCCCAGCTACTCAGGAGGCTGAGGCAGGAGAATCGCTTGAACCTGGGAGGCAGAGGTTGCGGTGAGCCGAGATCGCACCATTGCACTCCAGTCTGGGCAATGAGCAAAACTCCATCTCAGAAAAAAAAAAAAAAAAGAAAAAAAGAAAAGAAAATACCTTCTTTCTCAGTCACGCCATAAAGTGGTAAGTCAGCAGGCCCTGGTGGCTCAGACACTACACATTCCAAAGAAAGGCCTGTCTTCGGGAGGACTGGCCCTTGACCCACTCCAAGAAGATAACCTCTGGGCCCTTGGAATATCAAGCCTATTAAGAATGTTTTTCTATTGCTGAAGCCTTGGGTCATTTTGTATCAATGTGAGCTCTGAGGAGCAGTGTCTGAGGAGCTGAGGTCGGTGGGTGCTGCATGTCTATGTGACTGACCCCAATAAAAACCCTAAACACCAAGTCTTGGGTTAGCTTCCCTGATTGACAACACTTTGCACATGCTGTCACACATCCTTGCTGGGGAAGTAGGCAGCGTCCGTGTGAGTCCACTGGAGAGGAAAACTGGAAGTTTCTACCCAATTTTTCCTGGATTCCACCCCATGTGCCTTTTCCCTTTGCTGATTTTAACCTGTATCCTTTCACTGTAATAAACCATATCGGTGAGTATAATAGTTTTTCTGAGTCCTTTGAGACCTTCTAGTAACTCATTGAGTCTGAGAGTAGTCTTAGGAACCCCTGGGATACCAATATACATTTTTTTTTTTGGCTCTAAAACACTCTAAATAAATGACTATTAGAACTGATCTTTCAACACTACAACTTCAGGCAAAGAGACACCAATTTACACAACAAAACAGAGACCATCACATAGAACAAAAGTGAATTGTGTTTGGACGAACTCAAAATGTTTATTTTGGGTACATGCACCAACTGAGTAGGAATAAAAGGAAACATCTTGAGAGACTTCATTCTGTGCAGATGAATGAGTACCATTTCCACGAGTTTAGCCTTTATTGTACCCTAAAGAAGTTTTCCTGCACTGTAACTTTATTTTTAAGAGTAGTTTGAGTGCAAAACAGTAATAATCCCCAGAAAAGGTGAAAATTGGTCAAGAAAATGGTACAGAAATAATACACTTTGCAAAGAATGATGCCCTCAGACCTCTCCTACCAACCAACACTCCACCATTGGCAAGTTCAATAGACTTGTGTTTGTTGTGTGACATAGTGTGCACAGTATGTTTTCACATGCTTTGTGTTTTATAGTAAAGAATTTGACTGGCTTTTGTCTCTGGTTCCTAGGAGGCAGACTCAAAATAATTAGAATTCCCTAAGTAACAGGGATATCTTTGTTTTTCATGAGCCTCTTGGATCACACCTGAATTTGGGCTGGAAGATGAGATGACCCAAGATGGAGGCCAGTTACCAGCGAGAACAACCATGTGATTAGATAGCTGGTGCTTTGAGTCAGCCTGACCTCCAGAGTAAGGGGTAGGGTGGAGATTTAGTTCAATCACTTGGCCAGTGATTCAATCAATTATACATATATAATGAAACCCCAATAAAAACTTTAGATACTGAAGCATGGCGAAGCATCCTGGTTGGTGAACATATCAATGTGTTGAGAGGGTGACACACCCCGATTCCACAATGCAGGACATGAAAGCTTCGCATCCAGGGCCCTCCTAGACCTTACTTTATGTGTCTCTCCATTGGCTGGTCCTAACTTGTATCCTTCATAATAAAACAATTGTAAATACAGCATCTCCCTGAGTAATGTGAGTCATTCTAGCAAATCGGCAAACCTGAAGGAAATCTTCAGAAACCCCTGGGTTTTATTGTTTTATTTTATTTTTATTTTTTATTGAGACCGAGTCTCACTCTGTTGCCCAGGCTGAAGTGCAGTGGCGCCATCTCAGCTCACTGCAACCTCTGCCTCCCTGGTTCAAGCGATTCTCGTGCCTCAGCCTCCCAAGTAGCTGGGATTACAGGCGACTGCCACCATGCCCAGCTAATTTTTGTATTTTTAGTAGATACGGGGTTCACGGTGTTGGCCAGGCTGCTCTCGAACTCCTAACCTCAGGTGATCCACCTGCCTTGGCCTCCCAATGTGCTCGGATTACAGGTGTGAGCCAACGCACCCAGCCAAACACCTAGATTTGTAGCCAATTGACTGGGGACTCCCAAAGTGTGACTGGCATCAAAAGTGAGGACAACCTCGTTTGGGATCATGCCCTTTAACTTGTGGGGTCTTCTCTAACCCTAATTAGTGCAAGAATTGAATTTCAATATACCGGTTGAGGTCAGAATACTTTCAAATTATTGTACATTACTTTTATGAGCTTTTTTCAAAGTTTAACTAGTATATTCTTCTTTTTGTGAAAATTACTCAAGTACCTTGTAGTGTCATAGAATACATAATTTTTTCCGAAAACTTAATGGAATTTTTTCACTTAATAGCTTTTAACTCAGTGGTGGAGTTTTCTGGAACAAATTAAAGTCATTAACAAGGAGCAAGTGTATTTAGAAAATCTATAATGAAGGACACAAATGAGAAGTGGTCATTGTCATCATGCTTTGCTCCCTTGGCAATAAAGAAGCTATAGTACTCAGAAATCAGATAATGAAGGCTCCTGACCATGTAGAAAACTTTAAAGAAAATTGTGTTTAAAGAGATTTCCCTGGCCTGGCATGGTGGCTCATGCCTGCAGTCCTAGCATTTTGGGAGGCCAAGGCAGGTGGATCTCTTGAGCCCAGGAATTTAAGGCCAAACTGGGCAACATGGCAAAAGTTTATCTCACCAAAAATACAAAAATTAGCCATGCTGGTGATGCACGCCTGTGGTCCCAGATACTTGGGAGGCTGAGGTGGGAGGATTGCATTGAGCCCGGCAGGTTGAGGCTGCAGTAAGCCAAGATCACACGACTTCACTCCAGCCTGCATGACACAGTGAGACCCTGTCTCCAAAGAAAAAAAAGAAGAAAGAAAGAAAGAAAGAAAGAAAGAAAGAGAGAGAGAGAGAGAGAGAGAGAAAGGAAGGAAGGAAGGAAGGAAGGAAGGAAGAAAGAAAGAAAGAAAGAAAGAAAGAAAGAAAGAAAGAAAGAAAGAAAGAAGGAAAGAAAGAGAAAGAAAGAGAAAGAAAGAAAAAGCAAGAGAAAGAGATTACCAAAAGAAAATACAAAAAATAAAAAAATAGGCTGGGCATGGTGGCTCATGCCTGTAATCCCAGCACGTTGGGAGACCAAAGCAGACGGATCCTTGAGGTCAGGAGTTTGAGACAAGCCTGGCCAACATGACAAAACCCCATCTCCACTAAAAATATAAAAATTAGCTGGGTGTAATGGTGCGCACCTGTAATCCCAGCTACTCTGGAGGCTAAGGCAGGAGAATCTCTTGAACCCAGGAGACAGAGGCTGCAGTGAGCCAAGATGGCACCACTGCACTCCAGCCTGGACAACAGAGCTAGAATCAAAAAAAAAAAAAAAAAAAGAGAGAAAGATGACTTCTCCCCAAGAGTCCTGACAACACCAACAATTAAACCACACTGGGCAGAGGACTATTCAGAATTTCAGAAGCTATATTTGACAGAACTGGCCTAAGACAAAATTACACAATGGTAAAATTTGTCTCCTATATCCTTTTTACGTTAGGTCAACACCCCTTGGATTTCTCAAGCATGTCAGCACTGTTGGAGTGGACCATCTTTATCTTTTGGCCTCAGTTCCAAATATGCATTAGTTTTTATAAACCCTATCTTTTTGTGGTTGTCTGAATATGTCATCTGTGCTAGAGGCTCGCACTTAGTCTTCATGAATGTTAATAAGAGTTAATTACCATCAAAGGAAGAACAGATGCACAAGTGTCATCATGAAATGGGATGTGTGGGTGTGTGAAAAGAAAATCCAGGGTGAACCAGACTCAGTCTATGAAATTCAACTAAATAGATTGCCAAGAGACAAGTTTCATTTATTTTTATTTTAGTCTCTTGTTGATTTGTCTGTTGATTTGTCTGTGCTGCCAGGAATGTTTATCACTCCGTCAACTCGTCCTTTAATATGCGATCTTGTTATTATTTAGGAAATGAAACAAAAACCTCCTTTGGCATTAAAATAATGAGATATTACTCTTTATGGGCAACTGTTAGGGGTTTTAGTAACCCACATATCTTTGGTTCCCTGGGTAAAGGCTTATTGATTTTTCTAGCACTTGCTGTTAATGCTTGATGTTTGGCAATGGAGTCTCAGTCTACACGAGGGAGCTGTTTACGCGGTCAGCATAATTATTATTGGGTTGTACAATGTACATGAAGCTACTGGTACTTACACTCTTACAACATTATTATTAAACTAAACCATTTTTTTTATTTCATTGCTGTTACAGTTAAGGTCATAAACACACCTATGGTGATCCCATTCGAACCTAGATTATATACAGTAAGAAGTTACAAAGTCAGCTCCCGAATATGGACCTGTCCTAAAATGTGTTCAGAGAGATCAGTGGGATCCTGCATTACTGGTGGCAGAACCACTGTAAGATACAAGCAGGAAAAAGGCGTGATTTTTCTCTTAACACCAGTCTCTTTCTCTCCCTACGTCTCCAGATACTTCACTCTCCTGCCTTTTTTCCAGACCTTAGTAACTCTAGCCATAGTCTCTATCAATGGAAATGCACTCCCTTTCCTATTTGTCAGTGATGTTATGTAAGTATTTCAAGGTTATCTGAATTAATCAAGGTTTTACACTAAACCTTTAGTGGCAGCCTGCTGGGTCTGGTGAGCTGACTCGGAGCAAAGCACTGGTAAGGAGGGGTCACCCACGAAGAAATTGGAAGGCCTGAGCAAAGAACAGAAATCGAGGAAGATGATCAGATGGTATATGTCCAAAGTGAAGGCAAGGTTGGTCATTTAGGCTTACAGCACAGCTTCCTGAAATGTGTCCTTTGGACTCTTAGAACAGGGTCCACTTGAGGTCCACACCAGCCACTTCTACAGCCAGAGACTTTGAGTCCTTGCCCTAGGATCAGTGGTTCTCAAACTATACAGGCAGTCAGGGATCTCTTTCTTTATCTTTTTTTTTTTTTTTTTTGAGACGGAGTCTCGCTCTGTCGCCCAGGCTGGAGTGCAGCGGCCTGATCTCCGCTCACTGCAAGCTCTGCCTCCTGGGTTCATGCCATTCTCCTGCCTCAGCCTCCCGAGTAGCTGAGATTACAGGCACCCGCCACCATGCCTGGCTAATTTTTTTGTATTTTTAGTAAAGATGGGGTTTCACTGCATTGGCCAGGCTGGTCTTTAACTCCTGACCTCAGGTGATCCACCCGCCTCAGCCTCCCAAACTGCTAGGATTACAGGCGTAAGCCACTGTGTCTGGCATCAGGGATCTCTTTCTAAGCGGCCGAATAGGAGAAATGAAGTGGGTGATTGACAGAAGGAAGGGGAAGGCATTATGGTTCTACAGGCCTTCAATATTTCTGTCCCACAAACAAATAATGGGAATCCACCATTTGTTTATAGCAGTCAGAAGGTCCAGTCTGGAATCTGCTCAAAGAATTTTCACCAAAGGAAGCCAGTTCTGGCTTCTCTAAATTATTTTCTGGCTGAGCACAGTGTCTCACCCCTGTGATCCCAACACTTGGGGAGACGAGGAAGGGAGGATTGCATGAGCCCAGGAGTTCCAGACCAGCCTGAGCAACATGGTGAGACTTCCATCTCTATGAAAAATTTTATAAAAATTAGCTGGGCATTGTGGTGCACACTTATGGTCCTAACTACTTGGGGTCTGAGGTAGGAGGATTACTTGAGCCCAGGAGGTTGAGGTTCCAATAAGCCATGTTTGTGCCACTGAATGCCAGTCTGGGTGACAGAGCAAGGCCATGTCCAAAAAAATTAAAATAAATTCTAATTTAGCAAATGACTTTATGTTCAAGACATTAAATGATAATTACCTCATCTAGATTAAGCTTGTGACTTTCTGCCTCTATTCTTTTAAAATTCTAAAAGACACCTGGAACTAGCACACATAATCTAGGCTAATTTTTGGACCCTGTATAGCCTTGATTCCTACACACACATATACTCAGTCTATCTACAAACTGAGCCTTTTATGTTCTACATTAACCTTCCTGAGAAACAGCTAATAGTGCAGCCTTTTTTTTTTTAAGTGGTACAAACATGACACATTGAAACCTGGACCTCTTGGGCTCAAGTTATCCTCTCATCTCAGCCTCCTGAGAAACTGAGACTACAGACATGCACTACCACGCCTGGCTAATTGTTTTCTGGGTTTTTTTGTTTGTTTAATTTTGGTAGATAGGGGATCTTCTGATGTTGCCCAGACTGGTCTGGAACTCCTGGCATCAAACCATCCTCCTGCCTCAGCCTCCCAAAAGGCTAGGATTACAGGCATGAGCCACTGTGCCTGGCCTCTTTTTTTCAATTTTTGTCGATATAGAGGAAATTAAAACACTTTATTATACCCTTCTTAATCATACCACTAGAAGCGTTTTTTCTCTGCCTACCTAAAAACCCAAATCCCTAATACACCAATTACCATTAAAGATAGTTTTTAAGAACGATGTCCTAGCAGAGGTTATGCAAGCAGGCTGCTTTAAAACTGTTGAAGGCCAGGTGCAGTGGCTCATGCCTTGATTATGGTTTGTGGGCTCTGTGTCCCCACCCAAATCTCACCTTGAATTGTACTCGCATAATCCCCACATGTTGTGAGAGGGACCCGGTGGGAGATAACTGAATCATGGGAGCGGTTTCCCCCATACTTTCTCATGGTAGTGAATAAGTATCACGAGAACTGATGGTTTTATAAGGGATTTCTGCTTTCATGTCTTCCTCATTTCTTGCTTGCCGCTGTCATCTAAGAAGTGCCTTTTGCCTTCCACCATAATTGTGAGGCATCCCCAGCCACATGGAACTGTGAGTCCAATAAACCTATTTTTCTTCCCAGTCTTAGGTATGTCTTTATCAGCAGTGTGAAAATGAACTAATACAAGTCTGTGATCCCAGCACTTTGGGAAGCTGAGGTGGGAGGATCCCTTGAGGTCAGGAGTTCGAAACCAGCCTGGCCAACAGGATAAAACCCCATCTCTACAAAAATACAAAAATTAGCCAGGTGTGGTAGTGGGCACCTGTAATCCCAGTCACTTGGGAGGCTGAGGCAGAAGAATCACTTGAACCTGGGAGGTGGAAGTTGCAGAGAGCTGAGCTTGCATCACTGCACTGCAGTCAGAGCAAGACTTCATCTCAAAAACAATAAATAAATAAAATTTAAAAAAATAAAACTGTTGGGGGCATTAGCCACACGAACAACTGTCCAAAAGCCAGGGTCTCTGGTTTTTGTTGTTTTTGTTTTTGCAGTTTTATTGGTTTTACTTAAACCCCAATAAAACAAACACATTCACTGTCTATTCACTTTCTGCACTGTGCAGGCTGGCATTGGCATTGGTGACTCTGATGACCACCTGGGCTGCTCTTTCCAAGATGGCTTTGCAGTTCTTGGAAAAAACATCATGAGTGATCTCAACACAGTAAGATTTGTTGCACACCAGCAGTACTTCCAGCTCCTTAACGTTGTGGACCAGGAACTTCCAGAAGCCACTGGGCAGTATGTGCTTTGTCTTTTTGTTTCTCCCATAACCAATATTGGGCATAGATCTGGCCCTCAAACCTTCTATGAACTCTGTTGTCAATGCCTCTGTGTTTCCACCAGTTACCCTTAATTTTGACATATCAGTCTGACTGGTGCCCAGTGAACTTCTTGGTGCTCTTTTTGATGATCTTGGGCTTCACGAGCGGTCTCAGGATGGCCATGATGGAGGAGATGGGTGTCACCTCCATAGGCAGTGCCAAGGAAGACAGCTCAGGTCTTTTTGTAATGGTAAAAGAGGACCCATAAAAAGTGAAAAAGCAATGATGCCCAACCAAATTCAATAAATTTGTACTGCATGCCTGCCCTGTGAAACATGTTATGTCACTATCAGGATCTAGATTGAGTGGAATTAATTCAGAAAACACCAAAGATCACTCTAAATCATGTTTTAGAGAAACAGTTGAAATAATCAGAGATGGTTATACTGGAAATAAGATTCTAGGAAAACGTAAGAGGCTTCATGCCTACATATTTAGCCCTTTTTTTTTCAGAGATTAGATTTGTTTTGTACAGGACAACACAGAATTAATATCAATGAGTAGCAGTCAAAATCAGTAGAATCAAATCATAGCAACCTAAGAAAAAACTTACTATCAAAGCAATCTAAAAATAGAATGAGCTGTTTTAGGAGGAGCAGAAGCCTCACTAGCAATATTGGTACCAGCGACATTATATACTGCAGTATCTGGATACTCAATCTCTAAATGAGTCTTAATCAGATACTGCTACAAATCAAATCATAAATCACATCACCCAAAGTCAAATGCTGCTAACATAATGACGTTTCCTTCTGATTTTTTTCCCTGTGTACTTGTTTTTTAACATAATAAAATAGTAGCACATATACAATTTTTCACTTTTTATAAAAAAATATTTCTTTCGGCAATTTTGTAGACTACCAATATTTACCAAAGCTTTCACTTTTTTTTTTTTTTTTTTTTTTTTGAGACAGGGTCTCACTCTGTCTCCCAGGCTGGAGTGCAGTGGCATGATCTCGATTCACTGCAACCTCCCTTTCCCCGGTTCAAGCGATTCTTGTGCCTCAGCCCTCCAAGTAGCTGGGATTACAGGCGCACACCACCATGCTCAACTAATTTTTGTATTTTTAACAGAGACGGGGTTTCACCATGTTGACCAGGCTGGTCTCAAACTCCTGGCCTTGTGATCCACCTGCCTCAACCTCCTAAAGTGCTGGGATTACAGGCATGAGCCACCCCGCCCAGCCAGCTTTCACTTTTTGTTGAACATTTACAGTTTAGTGGTAAGAGCAGTTTTCAAGACATACTACCTGGTTGAATCTCTCTTACTAGCTATACAATCTTGGGAAAGTTACTTATTCATTGTGCCTCAGTCACCTCATTTGTAAAATGGGGACGGTGCCTCAGGGAACTGTTGTATTAAAGGAGATTCCACAGCCAAAATGTTTATGTCCCCCATAAAATTCACATAATGAAACCCTAGCCTGTGGGTTGTAGGAGGTGGGGCATTTTGGAAAGAGATTAGGTCATGAGAGGTCAACCCTCATGGGAGTAGTTCCCTTATAAAATAAGTCCAAGAAAGCTCATTTGCCCTATCCACCATGTAAGGACACAATGAGAAGGCACCATTTATGAGTCAGGAAACAGCTCTCACCAGACATGAAATCTACCAGCACCTTGATCTCGGACTTCCTAGCCTCCAGAACTGTAAGAAATAAATGTCTGTTATTTAAGCCACTCAGTCTACTGGATTTTGTTACAGTGGCCCAAAGACACTAAGACAGAATCCAAACCTAAGAATATATCCTCTGCCAGAGTGGTGGCTCACACATGTAGTCCTAGCATTTTGGGAGACCAAGGCAAGAGGATCACTTGAGGCCAGGAGTATAAGACCAACCTGGGCAACATTGCAAGACCCTGTCTCTACAATAAATTTTGAAAAAGAAAGAATAGATCCTCTATGTTCCAATGGTTGTTTGGGCCTCTCCTATAGCACCTACCATCTTTTGCCATCAACACTTATTGAGCTTTTACTAAGTAATTTAGTTCAATTCCCCAACAAATGAGGACCTATTAATCTACAAGGCATCTTGCTATGTGCTTGGTATGCATGTAAATATGAAAGGAAACATTTACTCCTGCCCTCAAGCAACTAAGTGATCTTTGGGAATAAGAGATGCATAGTCCCCTAACCATACAATAAGTGTGTTGTGGATATTAAGAGCATAGGCACTGATTTCAGACAGACCCAGTTCCAGTCGTTTTGTCTCTTTCTTTGGCAGACCTTGGGGAAATTACTTAATCTCTAAGCCTCAGTTTCCTTGGCTATGTAATGATGATAATACCTGCTGAAAAGTACTCTAAGACTGGAAAAAGGCAATGTGCATAAAGCACTTAGACCACCTATCCACAGCAGCCTTCCCACTCACTACCACCATGTATACACAGGGATAGGACTGGCTAGGGACTGTTTCCCTTCCATTACCTAAGGCACTGCACATCTCTTACAGAATTTATACCAGGCCATCACACTGGACCAGAGCCCAACTCATCCAAGAGACTCTCATGACCAAATCAAACACATATCACACCCTTGTTGACCTAACTCACCACTACATATGTAAGCTTCTCTCATCATCTCCCAAACTTTTTTACATTTGCTTAGCTGACACAGCTTCTCATCCACTCTATCTGCAATACCTGCTCATCCCATTACCAGTAAATCTTTTCTACATCCTCAACCTCATCTCCCAATATTCTTCCCACCTCCTTACCCAGACTGAAACCTGGCTCTTTCCTAGACACTTCCCCAACACCAACTTTATCATCACATACACCTGGGGTTCAGGGTTAGGAGCATAGGTGGATTTACTATGAAACTTAAACTCCAGTATCCCTAACTTCTACAAGCTCCTTCTAAGGGAAGTATACTAGGAATGTGTTCAATCACGTTTTCAAAAAATTGGCGGCCAGGAGCGATGACTCATGCCTGTAATCCTAGCACTTTGGGAGGCTGAGGTGGGTGGATCACCTGAGGTCAGGAGTTCAAAAGCAGCCTGGCCAACATGGTGAAACCTTGCCTCTACTAAAAATACAAAAAATCAGCCAGGCGTGGTGGCAGACCTGTACAGGCACACCTGTAATCCCAGCTACCTGGCAGGCTGAGGCAGGAGAATCACTTGAACCCGGGAGGCAGAGGTTGCAGTGAGCTGAAATCATGCCACTGCACTCCAGCCTGGGTGACAGAGCAAGACTCCGTCTCAAAAGAAAAAAAAAAAAAAGAAAATGCTGGGTGCGGTGGCTCACGCCTGTAATCCCAGCACTTTGGGAGGCCAAGGTAGGCAGATCACCTGAGGTCTGGAGTTTGAGAACAGCCATTGGCCGGCATGGAGAAACCCCATCTCTACTAAAAATACAAAATGAGCCGGGCATGGTGGCGCAAGCCTGTAATCCCAGCTACTCAGGAGGCTGAGGCAAGAGAATTGCTTGAACCTGGGAGGCGGAGGTTGCAGTGAGCCAAGATCAAGCCACTGCACTCCAGCCTGGGCAACATGAGCAAAACTCCATCTCAAAAAAAAAAAGAAAAAAAAAATTGGCAAAGATAATTTAGCTGCAACCAGTTAAGATGCTCTTTCCATTCCAGCTTCCCTTCTGTCACACTTCCCCTCCTCTCAGATAAAACTGGGGTTACCAATTCTGTCTTAATCAAAGGCACACAATACAGTTGATCACTCACATCACTGCTTAAAACAGATTCTACTTGGATGTCTAAGACAAGTCTCAAAGTCAACATGTCCAAATTGAACTTTCTATTCTTCCCAAACCTGGGAAGGCCTATCTCAACAGCAATTCTATCCTTCCAGTTGCTCAGGCCAAAATCCTTGGAGTCATTCTTAGACTGGGTCTCATTCTGTTGCCCAGAGTGCAGTGGCACAAGCCTCCCAAGTAGCTAGGCATGCACAACCACACCCGGCTAATTTTCTCTTTTAAATTTTTGCTATTCTCCCGCCTAGGCCTCCCCAAGTGCGGGAATACAGGAGTGAGCCACTACGCCCAGCCCCCAAGAGTCATTATCTACTTCTATCTCCCGTATCGGTTCCTTCAACAAACCTTGTCTCCCACAGTAAGGCTGGTTGTAGTGGTGCTCACCTGTAATCCCAACACTTTGAGACCAAGGCGGGCTGATCACTTGAACCCAGGAGTTCAAGACCAGCCTGGACAACAAACCCCGTCTCTACTAAAAACACAAAATATTATCCTGGCATGGTGGTGTACACCATGTCCCAGCTACTCAGAAGGCTGAAGTGGAAGGACAGCTTGAGCCCAAGAGGTTGAGGCTGCAGCGCACCACTGCACTCCAGCTTGGGTGATAGAGCAAGACCCTGCCCCCCAAAAAAAAAAAACTTAGTGACTATCTCAACCACTCCCATCTATCCTAATGCAAGCAAAAATCACTTGCCTAGACTATTGCAATAGCTTTATTTCCACCTCTGCCTCAGTGGAATGAACTTAAGTTCATTGCTGGGCACAGTAGTGCACACCTGTTGTCCCAGGTACTTGGGAGGCTGCAGGAGGATCAGTTGATCCCAAGAGTTCAGACTAACCTGGACAGCATAGTAATACCCCACCTCTACGAAAGTTAAGTTTCCAAATGGATTCTCATCTCACAATATCTAACTATAACCTACAGGGCTACTACAGACCCTGGCCAGCTTTCTCACTCTTCAGCCATAACTTTGCTATTTCTCTGATTCCATCCAGAAATTCTCTTCCCCACAGAATCTATGCTGTAACCTCTATTAAGTTCATAAGCCAAATTTAAGTATGGCTTTCTTCTCTGACCTCAACATCTAGCACATATACCTCTTTTAACCTGCTTTTCTTCAAATAATGCACATTATTATGTATTGCTGCTCTATCAGCATATAAATTCAATTGAGAAGTTTTCATTCACTACAGAATTCTGC
Source organism: Gorilla gorilla gorilla (assembly GCF_029281585.2). Lineage (NCBI taxonomy): Eukaryota > Metazoa > Chordata > Mammalia > Primates > Hominidae > Gorilla > Gorilla gorilla. The sequence goes on from NC_073239.2 coordinate 66,526,457, forward strand.
GTCTGGCATACAGAACTCAAGTATTTGTACAATTGTTATCCACAAGTGGTAGAACAGTACTTTCCAAACTTGGATTGTGTAGGGGCTCTTGTTCAAATGTACACCAATTCAGGAGGCACAGGGTATACCCTAACAACACATTTCTAATAGGCTTCCAGATGACAACGTGTCAAATCCCAAGAATTTTCACCTACCTTCATTTATTCCATCTCATGTCAGCCACCGGCATTACCAATGTTAAAGCAACCGCACACTACACCTACAATTCACCTTTTACTGAGTCCAACTTGTACAACCCCTCCAAGTGCTCCCAACTGCTTTTCCCCACAAATACGCACAGGCACACATTGACAGATGACAGACCCTGTATCTATTCAAAAGTGTGTGAACATATATGTATATAAACTCCTTAAAACATTTTTTTCTTTAAAGAGACTAGGTCTCAGTATGTTGCCCAGGGTGGTCTCCTGGGCTCAAGCAATCCTTCCACTCTGACCTCCCAAAGTGCTGGGATTACAGGCCTGAACCTGCCAGGTTTTGTAAAGTATAAAAATAAAATTGGCATTTACCAGTTTACTGGCTGGTATGATTTTATGTTAACTCAGGGAAAATAAGCCATTGAGACAAGTTTATTGAGAAGGTAATAAAATTTAAGTTTTTAAAAGATTTCTTGCCGGGTGCAGTGGCTCATGCCTGTAATCCCAGCACTTTGGGGGCCCAAGGTGAGCAGATCACAAAGTCAAGAGATCGAGACCATCCTGGTCAACATGGTGAAACCCCCATCTCTACTAAAAAGAGAAGAATTAGCTGGGCGTGGAGGCTGAGGCAGGAGGCTTGAACCCCGGTTGCAGTGAGCCGAGATCACGCCACTGCACTCCAGCCTGGCGACAGAGGGAGACTCAGTCTCAAAAAAAAAAAAAGAAAAAGATTTCTATAAACAATTAACTATTCCAGTCACATTAGAACACTCATAAACTGAAGGGTTTTTTCAAATGTTTATTTTATATACAAAGAATTATCATGGTTTTTCATTGAGTAGATGCCCCGGATAATCCTCTGAAGGAAGAGCATTTAGTCCAACTGAAAAAAAAAAAGCAGATGATTTATTTCAAAATGCTTTAAATCTCTACTTGATTCTCACAAAAAAAAAAAAGGCTCATTATAGAATGTTATAGAATTACAGAACTGGACCTTTGACCTATCCAAACCACACCAGATTCTATGTAGTTTAAATATTTACTGAATGCCTACTCCAGAATCAACCATGTTTTAGAACGATTTTTAGTAACGCTATCGCACTTCTTCCATCAAAGTAATGTTTCCCAAAACACTAGTAAATGATCTTTACCAAATGCACAGGATAGTTGTTCAGTAGGCAACTATAATTACACAGTTCATCATTTTTTTTTTTTGGAGACAGTCTCGCTGTCTCCTGGACTGGAGTGCAATGGAGCCATCTCCACTCACTGCAACCTCAGCCTCCTGGGTTCAAGCGATTCTCCCACCTCAGCCTCCTGAGTAGCTGAGACCACAGGTGCGGATCATCATACAAGGCTAATTTTTGTAGAAACAGGTTTTCGCCATGTTGGCAAGGCTTGTTGCGGAAACCCTGGGCTCAAGAAATCTGCCCACCTTGTCGGCCTCCCAAAGTGCTGGGATTTCAGGTGTGAGGCACCTCGCCTGGCCCAGTTCATCTAGGACACAGAACTAGGGCGTGGGCCAAGGTCCATTTTCTTACGTATGATATACTACCTCTCGAATTAGGCGAACCTCCTCATTTTAACAAGAAGCTTATACTGATGAAGTATTTGCTCAGGGCTGCCAAGCCTGAGTTTAAACGTACTTTCTCTGTCCCTGCTGCACTGCAGAATTCATATTAACAATTTACAACAGACAGGGCGCCGTGGCTCACGCCTGTAATCCCAGCACTCTGAGGGGTCAAGGCAGGCCGATCTCCTGAGGTCAGGACCTCAAGACCAGCTTGGCCAACATGGTGAAATCCCATCTCCCCAAAAGTAAAAATAGGCCGGGTGTGGTGGCAGACGCCTGTAATCCCAGGTACTCGGGAGGCTGAGACAGGAGAATCGCTTGAATCCGGGAGGGGGAGGTTGCAGTGAGCTGAGATCACGCCACTGCACTCCAGCCTGGGAAACAGAGGGAGACCCAATTTCAAAAAAAAAAAAAAAAATTTACATCATTATAGAACAGTACTATCCAATACAAAATAAGAATCAGAAAGCTGGTGATTTGTATCTCAAAGAGCCAATAATAAATTCGTTTTCACCTTAAAAAAAAAAACCCAAACTACTATTTAAAATATTTTTAGAAGCCAAAAGTTTCACACAGTCAAAAGTTTCATATAAACATTAGCTTGACTAAGATCATCAAGAGATAGAAGCACTAAATGGCAGACCATTGTTTGCTGAATCTTAACAATGTCTTTCTGGCCCCAAACTTTAAGTTCATTCCAGTGCATGACGCTTTCAAACATTTTGGGTTGGCCGGGCGCGGTGGCTCACGCCTGTAATCCCAGCACTTTGGGAGGCCGAAGCGGGCGGATCACGAGGTCAGCAGTTCGAGATCAGCCTGACCAACATGGTAAAACCCCGTCTCTACTAAAAATAAAAAAATTAGCCGGACATGGTGGCAGGCGCCTGTAATCCCAGCTATTCAGGAGGCTGAGGCAGGAGAATCGCTTGAACCGGGGAGGCGGAGGTTGCACTGAGCCGAGATCACGCCATTGCACTCCAGGTTGGGTGAGTGCGACTCCGACTCAAAAAAAAAAAAAAACTTGGGGTCAGCGGTTAATACATATATTTGGTTAGAAAATATCTAGGTACAGCCGCGCGTGGTGACAAGCGCCTTTAGTCCCAGCTACTCGGGACGCCAAGGCAAGAGGATCGCCTGAGACCAGGAGGAGTTCGAGGCTGCAGTGAGCCGTAACAACGCCACTGCACTTCAACCTGGGCGACAGAGGGAGACCCTGTCTCTAAAAAAAAAAAAAGAGAATAGGTACTTACAAGATTGATAAAAGAAATGAATGTAAAACAATTTTAGTGGCTTCTCTAAAGTGAATTTCACCAAACACAATACACGGCACCTAAAACTGGCTAAGCTATCTAGGTAAAAAAGGGAGTAGGAAAGACTAAGTCCTTCACCTTCTCCATTCTGTTAATCTGATTGCCCAAACCATCAACACTGTCACCAGCTACCAACTAAAAAAAGAGGAAAAGCTCTTGGTCGAATACTCAGAATTACCACTCCAGGGAAGATATGTCCGGTTGTCTTTCGCGGAAAAAATAAAGAACCCCCACAACCTTCTCTGCCCAAACAACATGGAGTACGCCTGCAGACGCCTACCTTAATGAAACCGATATCCTTCGCGTACTGACGGAAACACTGGCGGCACATATTGAGGCCATATTTCCGGATCAGACCGTGCCGGTTTGAACAGACGCGACTGTAAGAAAAGAGACAGCGGTTTTGCAGGTCATAGAAATTACAAGACTCCGCACTCAGACGGCTACTACCCGCATCCCGGGACTCCCAAGCCCCAGTACAGGCCTGTAATGGCGGCACCAGCGACTCCCAGTCGGCGTGCTCCCTCGTGCCGCCCGTGGCCTCCTCTACTTGAGATTTTAAGCAGCCTAGCGCTCCACGGCAACGCTTCCCCAAAATCACAAACTATTTCTCACCAAGAGCGAGAACCCTGGCCGAATTTTCGCGGGTGGCTCCAGTACAGCTGCTGGTGACCCATCTTGCTCTCAGCAGTGCAACGAGGTAAAAGGAAGAAGCTGGCCCACGCATGCGCTCTTCAAATTTTTGAGACAGTTTACCCAGAATGCAGTGCTCAAAGGAAACGCGTGCGCAGTGTGGTCAGGTTGTTTCGCTGGGTGAGTAAAATGAAATCTTAGAGGCGTTGTGGGCTGGCCCAGTTGATGACGTCACCATACCACAGCTTCTAGTGCTATTCTGCGCCACTATCCGACCGCCGGGCGCGGTGGCGCGTGCCTGTAGTCCCAGCTACTCGGGAGGCTGAGGCTGGAGGATCGCTTGAGTCCAGGAGTTCTGGGCTGTAGTGCGCTATGCCGATCGGGTGTCCGCACTAAGTTCGGCATCAATATGGTGACCTCCCGGGAGCGGGGGACCACCAGGTTGCCTAAGGAGGGGTGAACCGGCCCAGGTCGGAAACGGAGCAGGTCAAAACTCCCGTGCTGATCAGTAGTGGGATCGCGCCTGTGAATAGCCACTGCACTCCAGCCTGGGCAACATAGCGAGACCCCGTCTCTTTTGGAACAATAAATACGTTAATTTTGGACTCTCAAGAGATGAATATTCTCATAGTCTCTTTTATTGATTAAACCTTTTACTTTCTTTTAATTAAAACGTTACACTTGGGAAAGCAGTTTTTCCTCGACTCACCAGTGACACCTACTGGAATAAATTTACAAAACAACTTAAAATCAGCTGTAATGATCACGAGTCAACGGTAGGGTTTGCTTTTATTTTGTTAAAGAGAGTACGTTTTCAAATTTATTTTTTTGACACACTCCTCCAAGAAATACAGCTACACCATTCAAAAAAAAAATGAGATTCTTTGGCATTTAGTGTATTTGATTCTTAAATGTAATCGGCTGAATGTAAAGTAATAAACAAGTAATGTGCAGTGTATGTTGCTTTGACCAGATAATTTGGTGACAAAACAACTAATGAAAAGCAAATGCAAAAATGCAAAAAACCAATGTCAATAAACGAATTTCTGCTGAAAGATACCTACATTCCATGTGGTCATTTATAATGCCTCCAGATAAAACTGCTCTGAAATCAAAGCTTTAACTAGATTTATAAAATGTAGCACAGGGTGCAACAATTCAAGAAACTTTTACATATAAACTTTTATAAATTGAAATACAACACTTCTTTAAGGTATGTTATGTCAGGGTTCTAGTGGGGTCCCCCTACCCAATCATTAAGTTAGGCATTGTATTATATAATTAAGGAAGGAGGGGAGTCAGAGATTTGTAAACTAGATATAACTTGCTCCTTGCCCTCAAAATTTTCTAATCTAATCTGTAGAAAACAGGATTATCTCCAAGACTTCAACATACAACATTTGTGCACCAACAACATATGTACAGCTAAGGAAAATAATCTATATTAAATCATGGGTGTGCTCATGAAGTACGAAAGGAGCCAAGAAGAGAAATTAATTCCAGTTTGAGGTACATTTGAGAGACCTTTGGGGTAGACCTTGAAGAATGGGATTTCTACAGGCAGCACTTGACAGAAGGGAATGCCTGGTGAAAGGAAGCGCTTGAGCCAAGGTAAGGTGAACAACTTTGTGTAACTAGAATAGAAGATGCACAAAAGGCCTAGTGATAGGAATGAAAAGGTATTTTATTTTAAAGCCTCATTGGGCAAGATCCAATGTCAAGCTTTTACAACTTTCCTATAATTTATATCAGTCACTAATGTGTGGTTTCCAAAAGCCATTTGCCTCTCAAAAGCTAATCTAACATTTGTGCACACTTTCTTAGGCCTCTTCTAGTTGGTCTCCATAATATTTAAAACATTACAGTGGTTCTGAGATCAATTCCATAAATATTTTTAGTACTCTGATATATAAGCCTTTGGGCCTAAAGAAGTGAATTCATTTAGGAGAGAAAAAAAGACAAATGAGAAGCAATTAGTTGCACTTGAACAATCTTAATCTGAATACTTAAGTAATTCTTAATGCTTATTCTAGTCTATACATTATTCTGTTTGATAGAGATATTGCAAAAGTGCAGCTAAGAAGTCGTACTTCCTTTCAGTTTTAAGATAATGTGACACCATCTATCCCAAACCATGAAATTATCCATTTCTTTTTCGACAAACTGAGAACACAGCTTTAAAAGTTCATTTTAACTCGATGTTTATCAAGAGCTTTTATGTTTTTGTTTTTGTTTTTCCTTTTTTTTTTTTGAGACGGAGTCTCGCTCTGTCGCCCAGGCTGGAGTGCAATGGCACCATCTTGGCTAACTGCAACCTGCACCTCTGGGTTCAAGGGATTCTCCTGCCTCAGCCTCCCGAGTTGCTGAAATTACAGGCACGTGCCACCACACCCGTCTAATTTTTTACATTTTTGGTAGAGATGGGGTTTCACCATGTTGGCTAGGCTGGTCTCGAAGTCCTGACCTCGAGTAATCCACCCACCTCAGCCTCCCAAACTGCTGGGATTACAGGAGTGAGCCACCACGTCTGGCCTAAGAGCTTTTATCTTAATCCTGTAGTCTTCTTACAGGTGCTGAGTTCTTTTTTTTTTTTTTTTTTTTTTTTGAGACGGAGTCTGGAGTCTCGCTCTGTCACCCAGGCTGGAGTGTAGTGGTGCGATCTCGGCCCACTGCCAGCTCCACCTCCCGGGTTCACGCCATTCTCCTGCCTCAGCCTCCCGAGTAGCTGGGACTACAGCGCCCGCCACCATGCCTGGCTAATTTCTTTTTGTATTTTTAGTAGAGACAGGGTTTCACCCTGTTAGCCAGGATGGTCTCGATCTCCTGACCTCATGATCTGCCCGCCTCGACCTCCCAAAGTGCTGGGATTACAGGCGTGAGCCATCTTAGTTCTCTTTTATACATGGGTTTGAAATGCTTCTTCTTTTAGAACACATTTTCCTTTAATAGGATATTTATTGGGTTTGGGTTCTTTGTTTTTTAAAACATGTACAACGAAGTGCAAAGAAAAAGAAAAAAAAGTGCCATAATGTCCTTGCCCAGATAACCCTACTAATATTTTTCTTTTGAAAAACTAAAAGTAATATACATGTAAGATCGAAGCATTCTAACACTACAGAGTATAGATCTTATTTTTAAGTACATTGGAATAATATGCATGTTAGGACACTATTATTCAAGATGTCTTTAATTTTCTTTCTCAAATTATTCTTACAGTCTTCTGTGATCATCCATCCAGAATTTAATCATTTAAAAACCTTCATCTTAGGCGTATACACTGCTGATGGGAATGTAAATTACTTCAGCACTGTGGAAAGCAGTTTGGTGATTTCTTAAAGAATTTAAAACAGAACTGTCATTTGACCAGCAATCCCATTACTGGATATATACCCAAAAGAATATAAATCATTCTACAGTAAAGGCAAATGCATATGTATGTTCATCGCAGCACTATTCACAATAGCAAACACACTGAATCAACCTAAATAGCAATTTTTTAAGCAACAGTAGACTGGATAAAGAAAATGTAGTACATATACACTATGGAATGCTACACAGCCACAGAAAAGAACAAGATCATGTCCTGTACAACAGCATGGATGGAGCTGGAGGCCATTATCCTAAACAAACTAACACAGGAACAGAAAACCAAACACCACGTTCTCACTTATAAGTGAGAGCTAAACATTGAATACACATGGACCCAAAGAAAGTAATAGACAGCAGGGCCTACTTGAGGGTAGAGGGTGGGAGGAGGGTGAGGATTCGAAAAGTACCTATTAGGTACTAAGCTTATTACCTGGGTGATGAAATAATAACCCCTGTGACACACAATTTATCTATAGAACCAACCTGTACATGTTTCCTTGAAACTAAAAGTTCTTTTAAAAACACCTGGCCGGGCATGGTGGCTCACGCCTGTAATCCCAGCACTTTGGGAGGCTGAGGCAGGCGGATCACAAGGTCAGGAGTTCGAGACCAACCTGGCCAATATGGTGAAACCCGGTCTCCACTAAAAATACAAAAATTAGCCAGGCATGGTGGCGGGTGCCTGTAGTCCCAGCTACTCTGGAGGCTGAGGCAGGAGAATCGCTTAAACCCAGGAGGCAGAGCTTGCAGTGAGCCGAGATTGCGCCACTGCACTCTGGCCTGGGCAACAGAGTGAGATTCCGTCTCAAAAAAAAACAAAAAAAACCAAAAAAACCTGCATCGCTCTTGAGTTACTTTCAATTTCGGAACCTTTGGGAATAGAATCATACTTTTCCTCTAAACTTTACAAAACCTATTTTACCATAGACAGAATCTAAAATACATGTTTCGCATGTTTGGTTATTACAATATGCACACTTCAGTATCATGCCCCGGTTTTTTCCAGTTGGTTAGAATTAGGTCTTTTTTTTTTTTTTTTTTTTTGAGACGGAGTCTCACTCTGTCACCCAGGCTGGAGTGCAGTAGGGCCATCTCGGCTCACTGCAACCTCCACCTCCCAGGCTTAAGCGATTCTCCTGCCTCAGTCTCCTGGGTAGCTGAGATCACAGGCGTGTGCCACCACTCCCGGCTAATTTTTGTGTTTTTAGTAAAGACGGGGTTTTGCCATGTTGGCCAGGCTGGTCTCGAACTTCTGGCCTCTAGTGATCTTCCCCCTCGGCCTCCCAAAGTGCTGGGATTACAGGCATCAGCCACCACGCCCAACCAGAATTAGGTATTTATTAATAATTATTAACCCTTCAAAAAAGCCCAGTTGTTCAATAGTGTTATGTGTTTGTCCATATCGATTTTAGCAAATATTAATATTTTAATTAACTGTACATATTATATTTTAAAGTAAAACATACATACTTCAGGAAAGGGGACTCAGAAAAAGGAAAAAAATACATACATACATGCATACATTAAATATATTATCAAAAGTAAGTCTTTCTCCAACCCTAGACCCCTATTTTCCCAGTCTCCCTGTCCAAACCAACAAGTTAGCAGTTTTTAGAGGTTTTCTGTTTGTTTGTTTGTTTGTTTTTGACAGAGTCTCACTCTGTTGCCCAGGCTGGAGGGCAATGGCGCAGTGCAATCTCAATCTCAGCTCAGGGCAACCTCCACCTCCCGGCTCAAGCGATTCTCCTGCCTCAGCCTCCCAAGTAGCTGGGATTACAGGCGCATGTCACCACACCCAGCTAATTTTTGTATTTTTAGTAGACACGGAGTTTCACCGTGTTGGCCAGGCTGGTCTCGAACTCCTGACCTCAGGTAATCCACCCGCCTCAACCTCCCAAAGTGCTGGGATTACAGGGATGAGCCACCATGCCTGGCCCAATTTGATTTTTTTTTTTTTTTTTTTTTGAGATGGAGTCTTGCTCTGTCAGCCAGGATGGAGTGCAGTGGCGTGATCTCGGCTCACTGCAACCTCTGCTTCCTGGGTTCAAACGATTCACCTACCTCAGCCTCCCGAGTAGCTGGGATTACAGGCACCCACCACCATGGCTGGCTAATTTTTTGTATTTTTAGTAGAGACAAGGTTTCACCGTGTTAGCCAGGATGGTCTCGATATCCTGACCTCATGATCCGCCTGCCTTGGCCTCCCAAAGTGCTGGGATTGCAGGCATGAGCCACCACACCTGGCCCCAATTTGATTTTTTAAAGTCCACTTAGCAAGATTCAATTTGATTTTCTGATGAGACAGAGCGTATTTTCCTATGTTTATAAGCCAGACATATATCTTTATCTGGGAACTTTTTTGAGTCCACAGCCCAATTTTTTTAATCCATTGGTAAGCTAGTTTATATATTTATAAATACTTATGTATAAGGAAATACACCTTTGACCTTCATATAAGATGCAAAGTTATTTTCTTTGCCACCATCCCAGATTCTTACTTATTTTTTAAATTTGTTTATGGTATATTTTTCCATGCAAAAAGTTTTTTTTTATTTTTTATTTTTGGCTAGTCAAGTGAAGCAGTGGGAGTGGAGAAGGAACAAATAAATCTGTAACTGGTTGTAATTAATTAGTTGTAAACTCCACTGCACTCGGACCAGCACCATGCAAAAAGTTTTAAAGTCTATGTTTTTTTCTTTCTTTTTTTGAGACGGAGTTTCACTCTTGTTGCCCAGGCTGAAGTGCAGTGGCGTGATCTTGCTTCACCTCAACCTCTGTCTCCCGGGTTCAAGCGATTCTCCTGCCTCAGCCTCCCGAGTAGCTGGGATTACAGGCATGTGCCACCACCCCCAGCTAATTTTGTATTTTTAGTAGAGACGGGGTTTCTCCATGTTGGTCAGGCTGGTCTTGAACCCCCGCCGGCCAAAAGTCTATGTATTAAAATTAACTTGCCGGGCACAGTGGCTCACACCTGTAATCCCAGCACTTTGGGAGGCCAAGACGCGTGGGTCACCTGAGGTCGGGAGTTCGAGACCAGCCTGACCAACATGGAGAAACCACGTGTCTACGAAAAATACAAAATTAGCCCGATGTGGTGGTGCATGCCTGTAATCCCAGCTACTCAGGAGGCTGAGACAGGAGAATCGTTTGAACCCAGGAGGCGGAGGTTGCAGTGAGCCAAGATTGTGCCACTGCACTCCAGCCTGGGCAGCAAGAGCGAAACTGCATCTCAAAAAAAAAAAAAAAATTAAAATTAACTTGTCACACTACTGCCTTTAGGTTTTGCATCAAAATTCTTTAAAGGTTACATGTGTTTTCCTGTGATATTTTTAAAGTTTTTATTTAAATCTTGAAACCACCTAAAATTTATGTCACTGTTCCCCAGGAATGAGGGAGAAATTCAGCTTTTTTCGCCTCCCAAATGGCTACTTATCCCAACACAAGCCGTATTAATTGCATGTAAGGCTGCTGTATTCTAGCACAATGCATGCTTTCAGAAATATTTGCTAAATGAATAAATGAAAAGCAGTATTTGTTTATTCTTTCTACAAATATGCATTGAGTACCGACTGCATATAATCACTATGCTAGGCTTTGCATATAACAGTAGTGACTCAGAAGCCAGGAAGCATATCATCTAGCGGTGAAGATAAGCATTAAATAAGTAATCATATAGCAATATTTTGAACAGGATAAAATTCCTCTTACGGTCAACACTCAAATGTGCTGGATAAAATATGACATTTTGGCCGGGCGCAGTGGCTTATGCCTGTAATCCCAGCACTTTGGGAGGCCGAGGTAGGTGGATCACCTGAGATTAGGAGTTTGAGACCAGCCTGACTAACATGGTGAAACTCCATCTCTACTAAAAATACAAAAGTTAGCCAGGCGTAGTGTAATCCCAGATACTCAGGAGGCTGAGGCAGGAGAATCGCTTGAACCTGGGAAGTGGAAGTTGCAATGAGCCGAGATCACGCCATCGCACTCCAGCCTGGGCGACAGAGCAAGACTCTGTCTCAAAAAAAAAAAAAAAAAAAGACGTTTTAAAATGCAGAGGTGAGCTCACAAGAAAGGGGTATACTGGGGGCAGGTGCTAAGTGGGAACTGAAAAACCAGAGGCTGTCCTAGGGCAATCTGTCCTCCTAAGTAATATTACATATAACCTGGATTCCAAAGGGAGCAAGAGACAAGCCTTTGGGCAACTGTATTTAATCAAATTGTGATGAGTAGAAATCCATGAAGGTTTTTGGGAGAAATTAAATACAGCATCTGAGACTTGAGTTCTAGTCCTGTTTATTCTAACATTGACTATCTATGAGGTCATGGTCAAATAGTGTACCTTTACTCTTAATTCCATTCCCTCTTGTGCAAAATGAAAGAATTGAAGTAAAATATCTATAAACGACATTTCAGCTCTAAAACTTGAGGATTCTATGATAGGATATCCCTCTACAAATTTAATTTGGCTGCAGTATGGATGGTGGATTATTACAACAGCCTCCTAACTGATACATCTGCTTTCAGGCTTGCTCTACCTCCAAAATCATCTTTTTACTGACCACAAGAACCTTTCCTGATCAGGTCTGAATTTTATCCCGCTTAAAATTTTTCAAAGGTTTTCCAGAACTTTCAGAGCCTGGGGGACAGGGTGTGAACCTGTCTCAAAAAAAAAAAAAAATCCTAAGTGTTAAATGAATGAATAAATGTATTGAAGCAAGAAGACCTGGTAAATTTAGCAACAGCTCTGTAGCAAAGTAATGCAGCTCTGAATTGATACGGCAGTGCTAAGAATGGAAAGGTGGTCATTCATTAGTAAATAATCGTGGAAACACAATCTATAAGACATTCAAAGAGTGTCACTGAAGAAAGGCAGCACTTAGAGGAGTGAAAGTTGCAGATACCAGGATGAAATCACTTTTGTCAGAACCAAACAAAATAGGGCCAGAAAGGCAAAAAGGAAGGGGCTCATGTTTGTATATCTGAGATAAGAACTGTTTCTGAAGACTTTCTAAAAACTCCACAAGAGATCACTTCACATCCTTCACACATGTCCTCCTTTGCACAGTTGGCAGGTTTCAGACATATACATATATTTCTATGACAAGGCTTATCGTTCTTTAGGACTGCAGTAATTTAGATAAGAAGCTCTCAAAAGAACACTTGCCCAGTAACAGCATCTCCACCAATGAACTGATGACAGCTCTGGCTCTGAGCCTCTGGAACCAATGAACTCTGTTCATTGAACAGAACTCTTGCTTCTGTTTCCAAGCAGCTTTATTTGAACTTGCCCTTTTTGCCAATAAAAGCTTCCTTTTACCCTTCCCTCACTGGACGTACTTTTGGCTTGCCATTTCGTGCATCCTGAATTCTAATATTCTCTTCCCATTTCTGAATAAATTCAACATATTTGGAGATATTTTTCTCCAGTCTTTTTTTTTCCCTTTTTTGAGATTGAAAGAGGTCTGATGCTTAGGTGCATATTTTTTAACTATTCAGCTGTATTGAGTCTTAGATGATGTTTACCACTAAAAAAAAACTAACTTCAACATCTGGATCAAATGTGCTAGGGCAAGCAAGTCTACACTGTCCATAGATTGTGACCTCGTTCTTTAAGAATCTGATGTGGGCGGGGCATGGTGGCTCACACCTGTAATCCGAGCACTTTGGGAGGCTGAGGCAGGAGGACAGCTTGAGGCCAGGAGTTCAAGACCAGACTAGGCAACATAGCAAGAACCCCCATCTCTAGCAAAAAGTAAAAAAACAAACAAAAAAACCACACACATCTGGCCATGGTGGCATGCACCTGTAGTCTCAGCTACTCGGGAGGCTGGGGTAGGAGGATGGCTTGAGCCCAGGAGTTTGAGGTTGCAGTGAGCTATGAATGTTGCCACTGCACTCCAGCCTGGGTGAAACCCTGTCTCCAAAACTAAGCTAAACTAAAAAAAAAAAAAAATTCTGATGTGACTGTGATTTTACTAGCTCAAACATAATGAGCTACAAAGTGAGCAAAGTTCACTATGACTACAAATGAAAAGTTAAAAGAAATCCATTGTCGGCAGGGCGCCGTGGCTCACGCCTGTAATCCCAGCACTTTGGGAGGCTGAGGCGGGTGGATCATCAGAGGTCAGGAGTTCGAGACCAGCCTGATCAATATGGTGAAACCCCGTCTGTACTAAAAATACAAAAATTAACTGGGCATGGTGACAGGCACCTGTAATCCCAGCTACTCAGGAGGCTGAGGCAGGAGAATCGCTTGAGCCAGGGAGGCTGAGGTTGCAGTGAGGCGAGATCATGCCACTACACTCCAGCCTGGCAACAGAGTGGAAGGAAGGAAGAAATGAAGGAGGGAGGGGAGGAGGGAGGGGAGGAGGGAGGGAGGGAGGGAACCATTATCTGTTGAATGCCTAGTATGTGCCAGAAAGCCAGGGAAATAAATGAAAAGTGCAATTGGAGCTTGCAAAAAGGAAGTCAAGATGCTAAAGAAGGTTTAGCGGAAACTGAACTGGGATTTGATCATATTAATTAATATGAACAAAAAGAGAGAAAAGAATGTAGTTTGTAGGCCAGGTAGAAGAAGAACTAATTTTATAGAAGAAAAACAAATCTAAATGTTATATCTTTTCTCTTGTCAAAAACTTGTAGCCCAATTATTTTTAACTCCTTATGTATTTCCATTTTCAGTCTGTCTACAAGGAAAACTGACTCGAGGTAATTAAGGATAGAGATCAAGGGGCAGATTTTATTTGTATGGTGGTTAAGTTCAAAGGGCTCTTTGCTCCACAAGCGATCCACTAAGACCAAAAACTTTAGGTGTACTCTAGAGTGTCACATCCAAGTATTTAAACCATTAAATTTGGGTGGACAAAGGGGAGGATGTGGAAAGGGAAATGAGATGCCAAAAAGTGATAGATGTTTAAAAAAGAGGTAGTTTGGAAACTACCTTTTTTGAGACTGACAATTAGGAAGATACGTTTTTGGCAGTATATACCACTGTTCCACTCTAAAATCACCGTTGAACTGTTATGTAACTTTCATCTATTTATTTAATTACTGAATCCATGCTTCAACAACCCAAGCCTAAGTAACACCAAATAAAGGATTGAGATTGAGGCTTTTTTTTTTTTTTTTTTTTTTGAGACAACGTCTCGCTCTGTCGCCCAGGCTGGAGGGCAGTTCTTCGCTCACTACCTCTGCCTCCCAGGCTCAGGCTGGGACTACAGACGCGCGCCGCCCCGCCCAACTAATTTTTTTTTCTTTTTTTTTTTTTTTTGAGAGTCTCGCTCTATCGCCCAGGCTGGAGTGCAGTGGCACTATCTCGGCTCACTGCAACCTCCGTCTCCCGGGTTCAAGCGATTCTCCTGCCTCAGCTTCCCGAGTAGCTGGGACTACAGGCGCGCGCCACCACTCTAATTTTTTATTTTTAGTAGAGACGGGGTTTCACCATGCTGGCCAGGCTGGTCTCCAACTCCCGACCTCAGGCGATTCTCCCGCCTTGGCCTCCCAAAGTGCTGGGATTACAGTCGTCAGCCACCGCGCCCGGCCTAGTTAATTTTTTAATTTAATTTTTTTGTGGAGACGAGGTCTCACTATTGCCCAGGCTAATCTCGAACTCCTGGGCTAAGCGATCCTCCTGCCTCGGGCCTCCCAAATTGTTGGGCTTACAGGCGTGAGCCACCGCACCTGGCGGAACATTTCTACTCTAATGAAAATTATAACAGTTTTTACAGTTTTCCTAGCTCCCAACTGTACCTATAAGTTCAGAGTCCATTTAATGTACTTGTAATAATTCAGGCTGGTGTTTTATTATCTTTTCTACATTATTACCCTCTCAAAGAACAAAAGCAGGTAACTCCTATAAAGTCTAATAGTCTGAAAATTGTAGTGTCCGTTTTCTCTTTAGCCATAAAGTTTTGCTTAAATGCTGAGTCGCGTTTCAGTGCTCTACTAGATGTACATATAAGAATACTAAATGGAGGGAAAGTAATTTTTTTCTTTTTTTTTTTTTTTTGAGACGGGGTCACTCAGGCTGGAGTGCCAGTGCGCGATTACGGCTCACCGCAGCCTCTCAACCTCCCCAGGCTCAAGTGATCCTGCCACCTCAGCCTCCCCAATAGCTGGGACTACAGACACGCGCCACCACGCCCGGCTAATTTTTTTGTATTTTTCTTAGAGACTGGGTTTTGCCATGTTGCCCAAACTGGTCTTGAACTCCTGGGCTCAAGCGACCTGCCTGCCTCAGCCCCGCAAAGTGCTGGGATTACAGGCGTGAGCCACCGCGCCCGGCCATAATTTTATCTTAATCACTTTTTTTCAGGAACTCTTACGTTTTAAAGAATGAGGAATTAACTGACAACACTTCAGGTTCAACATGTAAATAGGGACGCTCATTTGAGAATAAATCACATTTTGTCACAGTTGTATTGAAAAATCGGTATTTCTGAACGTCATTTTACCATTACGGAAGTATAACTCAGACACAATAAAATGTTTAATATACGGCTAGGATTAGGTTAAGGTGAGAGAGGCGCCTAGAGCACAAATTTTAAGGAGGCAAGACCACGACCCCGACAGTGAGCGCCTCCTTAACATTTGCTCCCCAGGCGCTTCCCACTCCCCAGCCGGGCCCCGTCCTAGTTCAGTCAATCAAGAAAATCAAGAGTACGAAGGCCTTGTGCGGTCTGGACGGTCTTTCCACGTCTCAAGTGCAGTGAAGCCAGTCACACTCCATCCACCCTACCCGCCATGAAAAATTATTTGTTCAGCAGGAATTGCCAAGTCAAATACAGCCATATAAAGCCCCCCTCCGACGTGCCAGGTGTGCCTCCGGAGAGCAGCCACCAAAACCACCAGCAGCCCGTCCGCGCCGGGAAATGCGCCCTCGCTGGCTTACGGGGCCACTCAGACAGTTCTAAGTGCCTTTCCCTGTAACGCAGAGGCACACCTGCCTTCCCTCGGGAAACAGCGGCCCGACGTGCGCGGGCAACGCGTAAAGCGCCAACAGCTGAAACCCTCGGAATCCTCCCCAAACAGAAACAACCACCGCTGCCAGCTGCGCGCTCGGGGCAAAAGACGTTGCGCCCCCGCCGATTGCCGGTGGCGGCAGTCCCGGCACCAGGTGCCGGGTGGTCAGTCCCGGTACGCAGCCACGGCGAGAACCCGGCCCTGCTAAGGGAGAAGGGAAGCCGTTTCCCGCGGGCTTCATACAGACACGATGCTAAGACAGCCCGAGTCGCGGACCAGTCCAACAGGCAGGCGGATCAGTGGGCAGCCCGCGTGCGCGAGGACCCCGATGGCGGCGCCGGGTGGCGGGAAGGAGGAAGTTTCAAAGCCAGCTTGACCTGGTTGTGGCCGCTGGGCGAGATGAAGCTACACTGTGAGGTGGAGGTGATCAGCCGGCACTTGCCCGCCTTGGGGCTTAGGAACCGGGGCAAGGGCGTCCGAGCCGTGTTGAGCCTCTGTCAGCAGACTTCCAGGAGTCAGCCGCCGGTCCGAGCCTTCCTGCTCATCTCCACCCTGAAGGACAAGCGCGGGACCCGCTATGAGGTGCGTGAAGTGTGCAGACCCTGTCAGCCTCGCGTTCTTCTTGGAAGGCGAGACGCGGGCCACCCTCGGTCCTCATGCGCCCCGCTGCTCCCTAGGCGAGAGCCCGCCTTGGGGGTTCCTGAACTCCCAGCCTTGAGACCTACCATCAGCCCGACCCCAGGGTCCTGTGCGTCTTCCTACGGACCCGAAAGAAGAAAGCTTTGAGAGTGTACCTTTTCGCTATTTTTCCTCCCCACTTTTACGACTTTGAATTTACAGTGTTGTTATTTAGTAGTGGATGGCAATCCCGCCTGTTTCAAGTTTCTGAAATTTTGCGTGAAACAAGCGCAAATGAAGCAGCTGTCCAGTTGGGGAACAGTAAAATAACTGCAGTTCTGTTCAGTGAATTCTTTCTCCCACAATATTCTCCCTAGCTTAAAAAAGCAGGCAGGTCGGCCGCCCTCCCCACAGTTGCCGTCTCCCCCGGGGCCAGCCGGTCTTATGATCCGGCGGATCCTCCTGGGGAGGCCGGGCCGGGGAGAGGGCGCGGGCGCCAAGTGGCGGGGGCAGCGGGCGGGCGCGGCGACCGGGGCCGGGGCGGGGATCCGGGCGGCGACCGCGGCGGCGGCAGCGCCCCGGGCCTGCCGCCCCCTCCCCTCCGGCCAGGGGAGCCGCTGCATGGGGCCGGGGGGGGGGCGGCCCCGCGGTGTGGAGCGGCGGCGACGGCGGCGGACCCTCCAGGCGGGCTGAGGCTGAGCCCGGGGCCGGGGCGGGGGCTCCGGGGGGACCATGCCCGGAGGCCGGCCGGCCGGCAGCAGCATGGCTCACGGGCCCGGCGCGCTGATGCTCAAGTGCGTGGTGGTCGGCGACGGGGCGGTGGGCAAGACGTGCCTACTCATGAGCTGTGCCAACGACGCCTTCCCGGAGGAGTACGTGCCTACCGTCTTCGATCACTACACAGTCAGCGTCACCGTGGGGGGCAAGCAGTACCTCCTAGGACTCTATAACACGGCCGGACAGGAAGACTATCACCATCTGAGACCTTTATCTTAACCAATGACCGACGTCTTCCTTATATGCTTCTCGGTAGTAAATCCAGCCTCATTTCAAAATGTGAAAGAGGAGTGGGTACCGGAACTTAAGGAATACGCACCAAATGTACCCTTTTTATTAATAGGAGCTCAGATTGATCTCCGAGATGACCCCGAAACTTTAGCAAGACTGAGTGATATGAAAGAAAAACCTATATGTGTGGAACAAGGACAGAAACTAGCAAAAGAGATAGGAGCATGCTGCTATGTGGAATGTTCAGCTTTAACCCAGAAGGGATTGAAGACTGTTTTTGATGAGGCTATCATAGCCATTTTAACTCCAAAGAAACACACTGTAAAAAAAAAAAGAATAGGATCAAGATGTATAAACTGTTGTTTAATTACGTGAGAAACATCTTCAGTGGCCAAGGAAACTGTCCATTTCTCTCAGAAAGCAAATGAAATGCTGCAGCTATACCCAGACCTTTTATAGGTAATGAAAGAAAACTTGAAAGAAAACTTGAAAGAAAACAAAACCTGTCCTCAGAATTCTGTGAAGTTTATTAAGAATGTTCCTTAAAGATTTAAGAAGCAGTAAGCAGCATCTGAAGCCACAATCTATTATAAATACTTTATTTCAACTAGAAGGTACAATCTCTCAGGGGTTTCATAGTTTAAAAAGCTACAATCACATCATGTTGTAACTACATAAAAAACAGAGCTGTAAATGGAACTGCTTGGCTTTGACCATACACATTTCTGCACAGCCCTTACAGAATCTGCACAAAGAAATATCTCCCTTTGCTCCAGTTAATTGTTCTTGTATGTAAGTTGCTTTCTATTCCAGTATACCCAGAGTGGTGAAATAACAAGGCCAGCCACGTAGCCAAAGGTCGCTCCAAGCGTACAGGAGATGGGCCATACCTGAGGAGAGAATGTATGAGATCAAAAAAGAACAAATGTTTTATTACTTGAGCACAAGTGTAACCTAAATATTTCTATATTAAAGCTTAATGTGCTTTCTTAAAAAAAAAAAAAAAAAAAAGCAGGTCACAGCATCCTGCACTTGCCCTGTCTCGATATTTGTTATGCTTATAAGTACTTGTTTAATAACTATCTCTCATCAGATTGTCAACTCTTTAAGTGTAGTTACCCTGTCAGTCTTATTCATTGCTATGTCCCAAGCCCCTATTAGAGTACCTGGTACATAGTGGGTTCTGAATCAATAGTTGTTGAAATCTAAAGCAAATGCAACAGCAATCATTAATTTTTTTAAAATTTTAAATATGCCATTTATATAGATGATAATCATTAAATTTTTTTTGAGCACTCATTATGTGTCAGTCATCATTCTAGCACTCAGGATAGAATAGCAAAGGAGACAAGATTCCTGCTCTCATGGAGTTTGTATATAACGTACTGGGAGGTGTGCCTACCCCAGGCTAATGGACTGAAGTTATGAAGGCAAGTAACTGCTATTGGCAACTCTTCCTACAGTTACATAGTTGGAATGGGAGAAAAGGAGCATTCTCTCAAAACATGGTGATCCTGTTCTCAAAGGAGAGTTACTGGACAGACAGAGCAGTAACATCCACCACCAGCTAGATGAGGAGTATAACTTCCCAACTGCTAAAAAACAAAAAAAAAACAAAAAAAAACAAACTTTAAAACTTGGCCAGGCACCGTGGCTCATGCCTGTAATCCCAGCACTTTGGTAGGCCCAGGCAGGCGGATCACTTGAGGCCAGGAGTTCTAGACCAGCTTGGCCAACATGAAACCCTGTTTCTACTAAAAATACAAAAATTAGCCGGGCATGGTGGCACACACCTGTAATCCGAGCTACTCAGGAGGCTGAGTCACGGGAATTGCTTGAACCTGGGAAGCGGAGGTTGCAGTGATGGCACCACTTCACTCCATCCTGGGTGAGAGTGAGTGAGACTCTGTCTCAAAAAAAAACAACAAAAAAAAACAAGTTTTTTTTTTTTCTTTTTTTTTTTTTTTGAGAAGGAGTCTCTTTCTGTTGCCCAGCCTGGAGTGCAGTGGCGTGATAAAAAGCTTTAAAACTTAAAATGAAAACACTGAGACTCAAGGACTAAAAGCCAAACCAAAGCCTGGCAAAGTAACTGGCACATTCTAGTTGTAATAAATGTTACCGAGTAACAATAATTAGTTTGTTCTTTTTTTCTACTGGTTTTATGCAGCTAAGGGAGAACATTGAGCAATTCTTCACCAAATTTGTAGATGAGGGGAAAGCCACTGTTCGGTTAAAGGAGCCTCCTGTGGATATCTGTCTAAGTAAGGTATGGTATTAAAAACATTAATGATTAATGTTTGGCTGTATTTTCTTTATTTTTTAGAAACAGAGTCTTGTTCTGTCACCCAAGCTGAAGTACAGTGGCACAGTCATAGCTCACTGCAGCCTCAAACACCAAGGCTCAAGCCAGCCTCCTGAATATCTGGGACTAAAGGTGTACCTCACCACTCCCGGATAAATTTTTAAAATAACTTTTTGTAGAGATGGAGTCTTGATATGATGTTGCCCAGACTGGCCTCGAACTCCTGGCCTCAAGCGATCCTCTTGCCTCAGCCTCCCAAAGTGTTGGGATTACAAGCATGAGCCACCATACTTGGCCTGGCGTGTATTTGCTTGCTTGCTTGCTTTTTTTGTTTGTTTGTTTGTTTGTTTTGAGACGGAGTTTTGCTCTTGCTGCCCAGGCTGGAGTGCAGTGGCACGATCTCAGCTCACTGCAACCTCCACCTCCCGGGTTCAAACAATTCTCCTGCCTCAGCCTCCCGAGTAGCTGGGATTACAGACACCCACCACCATGCATGGCTGATTTTTTTTTTTTTGTATCTTTAGTAGAGACAGGGTTTCACCATGTTGACCAGGCTGGTCTTGAACTCCTGAACTCAGGCGATCCACCCACCTCAGCCTTCCAAAATGCTGGGATTACAGGCGTGAGCCACTGTGCTCGGCCTGGCCTGTATTTTCTTTAAAGAAGGCTGTTTGCACATTCTGATATCCCATATAGCCGAATAGGGACAGACTCTTGCAGGTTTGTTTGAAGAGGCAATGGCACAAGAGGCAGCTTCCCAAATATGCTTGTGTGCCTTCTAAAAGGGCAAAGTCTGCCTCAGTAAGATTCCCAGGATGGGAAGAAAACTGGGTTTGCTTCTGTGCTCAAGATGGAGCCCTAGGGTATTCTTTGCCTGGAACTCTATAAGGCAACTGCACAGGTCTACATTTTGCCAGCTAAACCACAGGTTACAAATCTAAGTTTGTTGTAATAAAAGAGGAAAAAATTCAATTAGAACCATCTTGTATTTTATTTACTGTAATCATTCTTTCTTCTTCTTTTTTTTTTTTTTTTTGAGATGGAGTCTCATTCTGTCACCCAGGTTGGAGTGCAGTGGGAAGAGCTCGGTTCACTGCAACCCACAGGTGGGTGCCACCACTCCTGGCGAATTTTTGTCTACCGTGCCTGGCCCCTACTGTAATCATTCCTTTTTTTTTTTTTTTTTTTCTGAGACAGAGTCTCTCCCTGTCACCCAGGCTGGATTGCAGTGGCGTGATCTCAGCTCACTGCAACCTCCACCTCCCGGGTTCAAGCGATTCTCCTGCCCCAGCCTCCCAGTAGCTGGGATTACAGGCACGTGCCACCATGCCCAGCTAATTTTTTGTATCTTTAGTAGAGACAGGTTTCACCATGTTGGCCCGGCTGGTCTCAAACTCCTGACCTCGTGATCCGCCCACCTTGGCCGCCTAAAGTGCTGGGATTATAGGCATGAGCCACCGTGCCCGGACTGTAATCATTCTTATAAAAATATAAACTGAGGCTGGGTGCCATAGCTCACACCTGTAATCCCAGCACTTTGGAAGGCCAAGACTGGTGGATCACTTGATCTCAGGAGTTCAAGACCAGCCTGGGCAACATGGTGAAACCCTGTCTCCACAAAAAAAAAAAAAAAATTAGCCAGGCGTGGTTTTCACACCTGTGGTGCCAGCTACTTGGGAGCCTGAGGTGGGAGGATCACTTGAGCCTGGGAGGCGCAGGTTACAATGAGCCAAGATTGCACCACTGCACTCCAACCTGGGCGACAGAGCCAGACCCTGTCTCAAACAAAACAAAACAAAACAAAAATACCATAAACTGGCTGGGTGCAGTGGCTCACACCTGGGAGGCCGAGGCAGGAGGATCACTTAATCCCACAAGTTAGAACCTGGAGGCCAGACACGGTGGCTCACGCCTATGATCCCAGCACTTTGGGAGCCGTAGGTGGGCGGATTGCTTGAATCCAGGTGTTCAAGATCAGCCTGGGTGACATGGTGAAACCCCATCTCTACAAAAAAATTAGCCAGGCATAGTGGTGTGCACCTGTAATCTCAGCTACTTGGGAGGCTGAGGTGGAGGGTCACCTGAGCCTGGAAGGTCAAGGCTGCAGTGAACTGTGATTGCAGCCACTGCACTCCATCCTGGTTGATAGAGCAAGACCCTGTCTCAGAAAACAGTTCAGGGCTTCGGTGAACTATGATTGTGCCACTGTACTCCAGCATGGGTGACAGAGCAAGACCCTTTCTCAAACAAAAAAAATATATAAACCATTAGAATTTTAAAACTGGTGGTTTTTTTCTGCCCTCTGCCCTATTCCTCTTTCCCTTCCTGGTGGGTGGAAACAATGTCTCGTTGTTCAACCTTGCTTTTTTTTTCTTTTTTGGTGAGACAAGGTCTCACTCTCACCTAGGCTGGAGTGCAGTGGCACCATCACAGCTCACTGCAGCCTCGACCTTCCAGGCTCAGGTGATCCTTCCTTCTCAGCCTCCCAAGTAACTGGGACTATAGGGGCACAACACCATACCAGGCTAATTTTTTTGTACTGGTAGAGACAGGGTTTCACCTTGTTGCACAGGCTGGTCTCAAACTCCTGGGCTCAAGCAATCTGTCCACGTTGGCCTCCCAAAGTGGTGAAATTACAGGCATGGTCCAACACATCTGGCCCAACTGTGCATTATTTTTAACTCCAAGCAAAGTGCTCTGCAACATTAAAAGTTCGATAACTAAGGAGTTTGGATTGAATGCAATAATTTTGTCCCATCTCCTCCTTGTGATTTTTCATTTTTTTCTTGACTTGCAGCTTATTCTTTCACTAATTCTTCCTTTCTATCTAAAAACAAGCTGAGATCTTACTGATTTTAAAAAAAGAAAACAAATTTCTAGAAAGACAAGGCTGAATTCATTGTCTCCACTTTTTATCTTTTGACCTTTACTTTCACTGGTTTACTGAAAACACTGTCTCAGAGATCACTGATCTTTTCACTTGTCTATCACAATATCATTATTTCTCATTATTTTTGCACTCTGTAGAATTTGACAGTGATAATTACCCTTTTCTTAATAAAACTCTTTCTTTTCTTGGTATCTATGTTAGGGCACTATGGTTTACCTTCAGTTTTCTTAGTCACTTCTTTGTCTCTTGCTTCCAGCAACGTTTTTTTCTATCCCCAAAATAAAGGCTTTATTTCAGTCCTCTGCTGTTTTCTGTCATACCTGCCTTCCATTTGATAGTTCAGCTGTTATATGGGTGAATCCCAAGTCTGTGAACCAATATGGTTTATTGTACCTAGTTCACCCAGGTCTTCTCCAGACTTTTCCCTACTCTGGTTCATTGTGTACAGTGCTACCAAAATAGTATTTAGTTCTTGTCATGTAACTTTCATACTTAAAATCCCTCCACTTTACGTTGGCATCTGAGCTCATTTACAATCTGTCCTCATACTGTATTTCCAATCTTTTGCTCTACATAGCTTCCATGTTCCAACAAAAATTAGCTTTTTTTTTTTTTTTTTTTGATATGGAGTCGCTCTGTCGCCCAGGCTGCCGTGCAGTCGTGCGATCTTGGCTTACTGCAACCTCTGCCTCCCAGTTTCAAGCAACTCTCCTGCCTCAGCCTACCAAGCAGCTGGGATTACAGGCGCCTGCCGCCATGCCCCACTAATTTTTATATTTTTAGTAGAGACGGGGTTTCACCATGTTGGCCAAGCTGGCCTCAAACTCCTAACCTCAGGTGATCCACCCACCTCGGCCTCCCAAAGTGCTAGGATTATAGGCGTGAGCCACCAGTCCCGGCCTTTTTTGTTTGTTTTGTTTTGTTTTGTTTTGTTTTGAGACCGAGTTTCACTTGTGTCGCCCAGGCTGGAGTGCAGTGGCGCGATCTCGGCTCACTGCAACCTCTGCCTCCCAGGTTCAAGCAATACTCCTGCCTCAGCTTCCTGAGTAGCTGGGATTACAGGCATGCACCACATTGCCCAGCTAATTTTTGTATTATTAGTAGAGAAGGGGTTTCACCATGTTGGCCAGGCTGGTCTGAAACTCCTGACCTCAAGTAATCCGCCTGCCTTGGCCTCCCATTGTTCTGGGATTATAGGCGTGAGTCACTACACCTGGCCTTAAACTCAAATTTTTTTTTTTTTTTAATTTTTCAGATAGAGTCTTGCTCTGTTGCCCAGCCTGGAGTGCAGTGGCACAATCTCGGCTCACTGCAACCTCCGCCTCCCGGGTTCAAGCGATTCTCCTTGCTCAGCCTCCAAAGTAGCTGGGATTACAGGCATGCACCACCACGCCCAGCTAATTTTTGTATTTTTAGTAGAAACAGGGCTTCACCATGTTGGCCAGGCTGGTCTCAAACTCCTGACCTCAAGTGATCCACCTGCCTCGGCCTCCCAAAGTGCTGGGATTACAGGCGTGAGCCACTGCGCCCCACCTAAACTCAAATCTTAAGTGGAATAGTCAATCATTTCCTATCTTATTTTATACTCTTATGATTTCCCTTTATTTTTGTTATTTTTTGTTTTTTGAGACAGTCTCACTCTGTTGCCCAGGCTGGAGGGCAGTGATATCATGGCTTACTGCAGCCTCTACTTCCTAGGCTCAGGTGATCCTCCCACCTCAGCCTCCCAAAGTGTTGGCATGACTTCCCTTTGAACAGTTTTATTTAGAATGTGTCCCTCCACGTAATTTTTTTCAAAAACTTTTAAACTTGAAATTTAGTCAAAATAAAGTACTAAAAAAAAGTTTTACAGTCAATTTCAATAAATCATTGTATCACATTCATAAGTAATGCCATAGAATTTGTTATGGGAAGAACTAGCATGTATGTATTATCTCCAGTGGAATTTATAATTCTACAACTTTTATTTATTCAGGCCAATTCCAGCAGTTTAAAAGGTTTCCTTTCAGCTATGAGACTGGCTCATAGAGGCTGTAATGTTGATACACCAGTTTCAACGCTCACACCAGTGAAGACTTCAGAATTTGAAAACTTTAAAACTAAAATGGTTATCACATCCAAAAAAGACTATCCTCTAAGTAAGAATTTTCCATATTCCTTGGAACATCTTCAGACTTCTTACTGTGGGCTTGTCCGAGTTGATATGCGTATGCTTTGCTTAAAAAGCCTTAGGAAATTAGACTTGAGTCACAACCATATAAAAAAGCTTCCAGCTACAATTGGAGACCTCATACACCTTCAAGAACTTAACCTGAATGACAATCACTTGGAGTCATTTAGTGTAGCCTTGTGTCATTCTACACTCCAGAAGTCACTTCGGAGTTTGGACCTCAGCAAGAACAAAATCAAGGCACTCCCTGTGCAGTTTTGCCAGCTCCAGGAACTTAAGAATTTAAAACTTGACGATAATGAATTGATTCAATTTCCTTGCAAGATAGGACAACTAATAAACCTTCGCTTTTTGTCAGCAGCTCGAAATAAGCTTCCATTTTTGCCTAGTGAATTTAGAAATTTATCCCTTGAATACTTGGATCTTTTTGGAAATATTTTTGAACAACCAAAAGTCCTTCCAGTAATAAAGCTGCAAGCACCATTAACTTTATTGGAATCTTCTGCACGAACCATATTACATAATAGGTAAGATTTTAATAGTCATGTAATGTGGTGTCTTTGATAGCATTCTAATATTCTTATCAAACTCAGAGTAATAAAGTCTAACATTGCTTACAGTGCTATGCACAGTCTGACCCTTTGCTATAACGGTCTTCTTGCTGTTCCTTACCTCTGCTTAGAATGATTTTTCTCCAGGAAGTCTCATTGCTCACTCCCTCACTTCATTCAGTTTTCTGCCCAAGTGCCATCCCAGAAAGGTCTTACCTGTCCATTCTATCTAAATTTTATTCCTTCCCTCCTTACATTGCTTGATTTTTTTTTTTTTTTTTTTTTTTTTTGGTCATAGGACTCATTGCCTGTTATATATATTTTTAAACTTTTTTTTTGTTTACTGTCAGTTTTCCCCACTAGAATGTAAGATCCATGAGTACATGGATGTTGTTTTATTCTCCACTATTTCCCTAGGATCTAAACCATGTATCCCCTGCTCCTAGCATATATTAAGCACTCAATAAGTAGTTAAATGAATGAATGGCATTGTTTCTCAAAGTGTGCTCCCCTGACCAGCAGGATCTGCATTACCTAGGAACTTCTTAGAGATGCAGGTTCTAACATTCCAGACCTACTGAATCAGAAACTGAGAGTGGGGTCCAGCTGTGTCTTAGTGAGTCTTCCAAGTGATTTTGATGTACTCTAAAATTAGAGAGTTCGCATAGTGATGAAGGGTGGTCTTTGGAGTCATACTTGGATTTGATTCCTAGCTTCACCACTTTGTATGACTTTAACCTCTTTTTTTTTTTTTTTTTGAGACGGAGTCTCACTCTGTCACCCAGGCTGGAGTGCAGTGGTGCCAAGCGATCTCGGCTCACTGCAAGCTCCGCCTTCCAGGTTCACGCCATTCTCGTGCCTCAGCCTCCTGAGTAGCTGGGACTACAGGCGCCCGCCAACACGCCTGGCTAATTTTTTTTTTTTTGTATTTTTAGTAGAGACGGGGTTTCACCGTGTTAGCCAGGATGGTCTCGATCTCCTGACCTCGTGATCCACCTGTCTTGGCCTCCCAAAGTGCTGGAATTACAGGCTTGAGCCACCACACCTGGCCCTTTTTTTTTTTTTTTTGAGACAGGGTCTCACTCTGTTGCCCAGGCTGGAGTGCAGTGGTCCAATCTCAGCTCACTGCAACTTCTGCCTCCCGGACTCAAGCAACTCTTCTGCCTCAGCCTCCTGAGTAGCTGGGATTACAGGCGCCCACCGCCATGCCTGGCTCATTTTTGTATTTTTATTTTATTTATTTGTTTGAGACAGAGTCTGACTGTGTCACCGAGGCTGGAGTGCAGTGGCGCCATCTCGGCTCACTGCAACCTCTGCTTCCCGTGTTCAAGCGATTCTCCTGCTTCAGCCTCCTAAGTAGCTGAAACTGCAGGCACCCGCCACCACACCTGGCTAATTTTTTTTTGTATTTTTAGTAGAGACGGAGTTTTACTATGTTGTCCAGGCTGGTCTTGAACTCCTGACCTTGTGATCTGCCCTCTTTGGCCTCCCAAAGTGCCGGGATTACAGGTGTGAGCCACCGCGCCTGGCCTTATTTTTTTAATTTTTGAGATGGAGTCTTGTTCTGTCGCCCAGGTTGGAGTGCAGTGGCATGATCTTGGCTCACCTATAACCTCTGCCTCCCGAGTTCCAGGAGTTCTCCTGCCTCAGCCTTCCAAGTAGCTGGGATTACAAGTATGTGCCACCACACACAGCTAATTTTTGTATTTTTAGCAGAGATGGGGTTTCACCATGTTGACCAGGCTGGTCTCCCAACTCCTGACCTCAGGTGATCTGCCTGTCTTGGTCTCTCAAAATGCTGGAATTACAGGTGTGAGCCTCTCAAAGTGCTGGGATTACAGGCGTGAGCCACCACACCTGACCTATTTAACCTCTTTGATTTCATTTTCTCAGCTGTGAAACAGGAAGAATAATACCCACCTTATAGAGTTGTGACGATAAATGAGCTAATGTAATGCCAAAGCATTTGGCATATAGTAGGATTCAGTAGCTGTTGGTTCTCTTCTCCTTGTCTGAACACTAACTGCATTTGGTTTCATGAGACCCTGAGCGCCAGATTCATTTTGTTCAGGGTTTTTTGTTTTTGTTTTTTTTTTCTTTTGAGATGGAGTTTTGCTCTTGTTGCCCAGGTTGGAGTGCAGTGCGCAAGCTGGAGTGCCTCCTGGGTTCAAGTGATTCTCCTGCCTCAGCCTCCCAAGTAGCTGGGATTACAGGCTCCCGCCACCACGGCTGGCTATTTTTTTGTATTTTTAGTAGAGATGGGGTTTCACCACGTTGGCCAGGCTGGTTTTGAACTCCTGGCCTCAAGCAATCCACCTGGCTCGGCCTCCCAAAGTGCTAGGATTACAGGCATGAGCCACCACTCCCAGCCATTGTTCAGGTTGCTTTTTATTTTTTGAGACAGTCTCTTTCACTGTTGCCCGGGCTGGAGTGCAGTGGCGTGATCTCAGCTCACTGCAACCTCTGCCTCCCAGGTTCAAGCAGTTCTCCTGCCTCAGCCTCCCAAGTAGCTGGGATTACAGGTGCCCACCACCATGGCCGGCTAATTTTTTGTATTTTTAGTAGAGACAGGGTTTCACTATGTTGACCAGGCTGGTCTCAAACTCCTAACCTTGTGATCCACCTGCCTCAGCCTCCCAAAGTGCTGAGATTACAAACATGAGCCACCACACGCAGCCTGTTCAGGCTTCTTGAACGCATGTCTGGAAGCTAAGATGTGGACCAAAGTATTACTGAGAACCTATAAAATGGTAGAAAGATCATATTTCAAATAAGAAATTCTGAACTTCTTTAGGGGGGAGGGGCTCTTAAAACTGACCAAAGTTAAGGAACCAGAAAACTGTACACATGAGTACAGAATTTTGCATAAAAGGAACCTGGCTCCCACTGAAACCCAGTCCAGTCCTCTCTCCTTGCCATCCCCAATGTACGAACTGTTACTCTAAACCAATGGTTCTCAGACGTTACTTCAAATTTAGAATGACCTGAGAAACATTTAAAACATCTGAAGGCCGGGTGCGGTGGCTCACGCCTGTAACCCCAGCACTTTGGGAGATCGAGGCAGGCGGATCACAAGGTCGGGAGTTCGAGACCACACTGACCCACATGGTGAAACCTCGTCTCTACTAAAAATACAAAAATTAGCCGGGCATGGTGGTGCGCACCTGTAATCCCAGCTACTCAGGAGGCTGAGGCAGGAGAATCACTTGAACCCAGGAGGCAGAGGTTGCAGTGAGCCGAGATGGCACCACTGCACTCCAGCTTGGGAGTGTAGATTGAGACTCCCGTCTCAATCAGTCAATCAGTTAATTAAATAAAATCACCGGAGGTGATACTGATGATTCAGGTTAAATCCACTGATTTGAGGGAACTCCAAATGGTATCTTTTGGCAGTGAGGTGCACCTGAGGCTATTGTTTCTCTAAGACATACATAAAAGAAATTGTAAGAATTGTAAGGCTGGGCACAGTGACTCACGCCTGTAATCCCAGCACTTTGGGAGGTTGAGGTGGGTGGGTCACTTGAGGCCAGGAGTTTGAGACCAGTAGGGCTAATATGGTGAAACCCTGTCTCCACTAAAAATACAAAAATTAACCGGGTGTCGTGGCGGGCACCTGTAGTCTCAGCTACTGGGGAGGCTAAGGCAGGATATATTGCTTGAACCCGGGAGGTTGAGGTTGTAGTGAGCCGAGATCGTAGCACCGCACTACAGCCTGGGCTGCAGAGTGAGACTGCGTCTCAAAAAAAAAAAAAAAAGGAAAAGAAAGAAATTGTATATTGTATTTATTCAAATTTGAAAATTATGTCCAAATGAGAAATGTTATAGTTTTGATTTGAAAAGACTATAACAAGTTTGGCTAAATGATCAGGTGAAAACATGCTGAAGTCCAACACGAAAAAGTACAAAGTTGGAAGGAAAAAAATAGATGATCAAAATGTGATATAATTGGCAAGGCACAATTTGGCAGAATAGTAATTTATTAGTGCTGAATGATTTCGCATTATGGCATTTATGTTGCTTTTTAAATCTTACCGCTATTAATATAGCTTTCTTGTAAGATGACTGAACCTTTGTTGAAGTATAATTTTGCGTGTTTTAAGCTCCCTTGTTTTAAAAAGTATATGGATTTAAAGCTGTGACACCAAAACCTATTATCTAGCTGTTGATAAATGGCTCTAACTACTGGTTACAAGCATACAGTTATGATCTATTAGGAAAATATGTGGGAATTTAAGTTATGTCAGATAGAAAATACAGTTTTTAACTGTTGTCTGTTTCCTCAATCTAGAACCATCTATCCGAAAGAGATTAATGTAAACATGTGGGAGACACTCCCTGGCAGAGTTTTTTAAAAAATGGTTACTTAAGCAACAGATTAATAAGTCTTTTTATGAAAAATTTAAAAATTGCAAATAGGGCCATCCTAGATCCCGTACCAAAGGTAACCGCTGTTTTTTTATTTGAAATGTGTATCTTTTCAGACTTTTCTGACAGGGTTTTAAAGTCTCATTTTAAGTTTTAAGACTAGGCTTGTTTATTTGTTGAAAAATATCTGAGCACCTATTATGTGCCAGCCTAAGCTAGAGACTAGAGAAACAACAAAGAGCAAGACACCGTGTGGGAGGCAAAGTGGCTGGAGCATGGTTGTGTTTAGCGGGGAGGTTTGGGCAGTGGGCAGGCAATCTCAAGACTGTGTTTTAGTGTCTTGTAGATGATTTAAAAACTTGACCTCAAGGCCGAGCGCAGTGGCTCTTGCCTGTAATCTCAGCACTTTGGGAGGCCGAGGTGGGCGGATCACTTGAGGTCAGGAGTTCAAGACCAGCCTGGCCAACATGGTTAACCCCCGTCTCTACTAAAAATGCGAAAATTAGCCAGGCCAGGCGTGGTGGCTCAAGCCTGTAATCCCAGCACTTTGGGAGGCCAAGGCGGGCAGATCACAAGGTCAGGAGATCAAGACCATCCTGGCTAACATGGTGAAACCCTTCCTCTACTAAAAATACAAAAAATTAGCCAGGCGTGGTGGCGGGCACCTGTAGTCCCAGCTACTCGGGAGGCTGAGGCAGAAGAATGGCATGAACCCAGGAGGTGGAGCTTGCAGTGAGCCGAGATTGTGCCACTGCGCTCCAGCCTGGGAGACAGAGCGAGACTCCATCTCAAAAAAAAAAAAAAAAATTAGCCGGGAATGTTGGCGTGTGCCTGTAATCCCAGCTACTCGGGAGGCTGAGGCAGGAGAATAGCTTGAACCCTGGAGGTGGAGGTTGCAATGAGCCAAGATTGCACCACTGCACTCCAGTCTGGGCAACAGAGTGAGACTCCATCTCAAAAAAAAAAAAAAGTTTAGGCCAGGTGCGGTGGCTCACACCTTTAATCCTAGCACTTTTGGAGGCTGAGGCAGGCAGATCATGTGAGGTCAGGAGTTCGAGACCAGCCTGGCCAACATGGTGAAACCTCGTCTCTACTAAAAATACAATGCAAAAAAAAATTATCTGGGCGTGGTGGTAGGCGCCTGTAATCCCAGCTACTTGGGAGGCTGAGGCAGAAGAATTGCTTGAACCCAGGAGGCAGAGATTGCAGTGAGAGCGTGCACCACTGCACTCTAGCCTGGGTGTCAAAGCGAGACTCTGTCTCAAAAAATAAAAATCAAAAGTTTGACTTGGGCACCATTGAAGGGTTTTAAGTGTGAGAGTGAAATGCCTTAAGCAAGGTAAGGTTAGCCTTACTTGCCCAGCCACTAAAGTAAAACTCATGTCCCAAGTAACATGTATTTTAAATTTGTCTTACAGAGTTTAAATTTACCTTTTGAACAATTGATCTCTGGAAGAGCCTATTTAAAGGACAGGTGACTTTTTCATTCCATTTAGGGAGTTATGCTATTAAGTGGTTGTGCTGGAAGATATTTTATGGTGTGGTATCTGAAGTTTACAATATGTCATATGTTGTTTTTTAGTATATTTTAAATATACTAATCACTTAATAAAGTAATTTTACTTTTCATTGTTACAATTCCATGTCCTAATAATTCATGTCCTGAATCTAGTAACATGTTATAAAATATTTTTATCATTCTTTCCAATAGGATTCCATATGGCTCTCATATCATTCCATTCCATCTCTGCCAAGATTTGGATACCGCAAAAATTTGTGTTTGTGGAAGATTCTGTCTGAACTCTTTCATTCAAGGAACTACTACCATGAATCTGCATTCTGTTGCCCACACTGTGGTCTTAGTAGATAATTTGGGTGGTACTGAAGCACCTATTATCTCTTATTTCTGTTCTCTAGGCTGTTATGTAAATTCCTCTGATATGTTAAAGTAATGGGTGAGACCAGAAAAAGAAATTTCAATAACAGATCAGTTTGGGGTGCATGTATGATTTTGCAGCGTCAAATTGGAGTAAGGGAAGATTTCTGTATACTTGCTGGAGAGGAGGAATGTGTATAGTTACTCATTTAGATGACTCCAAAACTTTTATTAAAACCAATTTTAATTTTACTGTGGTGTTAACTTTTTTTTAATTTATTGCACTTGTGTTTATTTCACCCTAAAGTTTCCAAGATGGGTTGTGGAGATATCTTTTAATGTTAAACAGATATTGATCCCAGTTAAACACATCTGAGTTTCTGTATGCAGAAAATATCTGTTGGAGGACTAATATGTCCTAAATTATAGTGAAAACTTGTTTATTATGAAATTATATGTAAGTTTTTAAGCATACCACTTTTTGTGTTTTTCAGATACATTATTCTACATGTGGAATTTACATTTACCAAGCAAAAAGTAGGAATTGTTTCAGGAAAGACTTTAGCTTTTATAATTTTTTAAAATGTTCCCATAGTAGTTGTTGTGATTTCTTTTTTTGTTTTTGTTTTTCTAAGATGGAGTCTCTGTCTCCCAGGCTGGAGTGCAGTGGCGCAATCTCGGCTCACTGCAACTTCCGCCTCAGCCTCCTGAGTAGCTGGGGTTGCAGGCGCATGCCACCATACCCAGCTAATTTTTTGTATTTTTTGTATTTTTCAGCTAACTTTCTGTATTTTTCACGGTGTTTCACCATGTTGGCCAGGCTGGTCTCGAACTCCTGACCTCAAATGATCTACCCATCTGGGCATCCCAGAGTGCTGGGATTACAGGCTTGAGTCACCGTGCCTTGGGATTGGGTGGGATGGGAAAGGGAACAGAAAATTGCTACTTTTTTTTTTTTTTTTTTGAGACAGAGTCTTACTCTGTCACCCAGGCTGGAGTGCAACGGCATGGTCTTGGCTCACTGCAACCTCCGCCTCCCAGGTTCAAGCGATTCTCCTGCCTCAGCCTCCCAAGTAGCTGGGACTATAGGTGTGTGCCACCACACCCGGCTAATTTTTATGTATTTTTAGTAGAGACAGGGTTTCACTATGATGGCCGGGCTAGTCTCGAACTCCTGACTTCATTATACGCCCGCCTTGGCCTCCCAAAGTGCTGGGATTACAGGAGTGAGCCACCGTGCCCCGCCAAAAATTGCTACTTTTTGCTGATTACATTTTGTATTATTAGGGTGGGTTTTTAAATTATTTTTGTCACATAATATGACAAAAATGTTTAATATATTATTTTTGTCATATTAAATGACAAAATGTTTAATGTTTTTGATTTTAAAAGTAGTGGCAATACACCAGCTAAATGGTGATTTGGGCCCAGTGCAGTGGCTCATGCCTGTAATCCCAACACTTCAGGAGGTCGAGGTGGGCATATTGCTCGAGCCCAGGAGTTCAAGACCAGCCTGGGCACAAAGACAAAATCCTATCTCTACAAAAAATGCAAAACTTAACTGAGCATTGTGGTGTACGCCTGTGGTCCTGGCTACTCTGGAGGCTGAAGTGGGAGGATCACTTGAGCATGGGAGATTACAGTGAGCCAAGATCATGCCACTGCACTCAATCCTGGGTGACAGATGGAGACCCTGTCTCAAAAAAATATGACGTGAACTAGGGCATAAGGAATGGAAAAATAACCAACTTGAAAGACTCATGGAAAATAGAACCAGTATTAACTTTTTCATTCTGTTCATTCCCACCGACCTACCTCAAGTCAGCCTCTCCACCAGAACATTGCAGTAACCTCAGCCTGGTTTTTGTGAACAAAGGAAAGAATAAAAGTTACTGGAGAAAAGCCCTCTCCAGTGTTAATGTAATTGCTGTTTTGGGCTTGTTAGCAGGGTCTCTGTAAGATTATTTCTTACAAAATAATTACCTTACCGCCTTTATCTTCCTAAAATGTTTATTTGGGGCATTTTTTTTTCTTTTTTGAAAGTTCTGATACTCCTGAGTAGATGCAGTTTTTTTTGTTTGTTTTTTGAGATGGAGTCTTGCTCTGTCACCCAGGCTGGTGTGCAATGGCGTGGTCTTGGCTCACTGCAACCTCCGCTCTGCCTCCCGAGTTCAAGTGATTCTCCTGCGTCAGCCTCCCGAGTAGCTGGGAGTATAGGCGTGTGTCACCACACCCGGCTAATTTTTGTATTTTAGTAGAGACAGGGTTTCACTATGTTGACCAGGCCGGTCTCAAAACTGACCTCATGATCCGCCCTCCTCGGCCTTCCAAAGTGCTGAGATTACAGGCATGAGCCACCACGCCTGGCCATCTAATTTTTGTATAGTAGAGACAGTGTTTCACCATGTTGGTCAGGCTGATTTTGAACTCCTGACCTCAAGTGATCCGTCCACCTCGGCCTCACAAACTGCTGGGATTACAGGCATGAGCCACTGCACTCAGCCGTTCCAGGTGTTTTATAAGCAGCATTTAATCTTTAAAAATCACCCTACGAGAGAAGTACCATGAACCCAAATCAGATTTTAAGCCCAGGCTACTGTATTCTAGTTAATTTACTTTTGGTCTTTAAAACCAAGAATTCCCTAAGTATTTTAGGATTTTCTAAACTCGTAGGTTGGTGAGGGATTGTCCATAAATATTACAAAATAGCTGAATTAAAACATTCTTTAAAAAGTGATGGTAGGCCAGGTGAGGTGGCTCATGCCTGTAATCCCAACACTTTAGGCTGAAATGGGTAGATAACCTTTGAGCCCAGGAATTTGAGACCAGCCTGAGCAACAAGGCAAAACTCCGTCTCTATAAAAAATACAAAAATTAGCCAAGCATAGTGCTGCATGCCTGTAGTCCTAGCTACAGCTACTAGGAAGGCTGAGGTGAGAGGATAGCTTGAGCCTAGGAGGCCAAAGCTGCAGTGAGCTGTGAGTATGCCACTGCACTCCAGCCTGGGCAACAGAGCGAGACCCCTGTCTCCAAAAAAAGGAAAAAGTGATGGTGATGTATTTAAAAATAAACTCGTATACATGATTTTTACATTTTTTTTTACAATCAAATGCAGCTATAATAGTTATTGGGATTATGTGCAAACGATCTGTTACTCCTACACACCCTAGCCCTTTGCATTCCTCTACTGTCATTCCCATGTATCTTAGTCAACTTAAATTCATATACAAAAGGCAAAATTTGTCTTCTTATAACCCCTATCTTTTCCCAGTTTTTCACTTGATACTGAACTTTTCTTGCCTTTCATAATTACAAGGCTCAACTTTTTTTCATTGTGAATTTCAACCTTGTTTTCAGTCATAACTCCTAAACCTTCCCAACTGTCAAGTTCTGGCCAAGCACAGTAGCACACTGTAATCCCAACACTTTGGGAGGCTGAGACGGGAGAATTGCTTGAGCCCAGGAGTTGAGACCAGCCTAGGCTCAAGAATTGCTTGAGCCCAGGAGTGAGACCCCATCTTTAAAAAAAAAAAAGAAATAAAATTAGCCAGGCAAATTCACCAGGCATGGTAGTACCCAACTACTCCAAGGCTAAGGCAGGACCTACAGAGCTAGAGCCTGAGAGGCCACAGTAAGCCATGAATGTGCCACTGCACTCCAGTGTGGGTTACAGTGACAGATTGTCTCAAAAAAAAAAAATTTTTTTTGAGTACCTCCCAGAGTGTTCTAAGAGGTTCAAAAAACAAAGTTTATGCTATCTTGGACTTTCACTAGATTGAGAACTTTATTGTGAAGTCAATTTTGAACTATCCTTTTATATTCAAGGCCACAGTCTGTAACAGTACTGTCCGAAAGAACTTTCTGCGGTGGAAATCTTTTACATCTGTGTTGTCCAATAAACTAGCCACACGTGGCTGTTGAGTACTAAATCTGACTAGTGTAACAGGAAACACATTACCCGGCTAGCGGCCCCTACTAGACAGAATATTTGCAGTCAGCTCTTACTATCCCCCAACTTCCATCCTTTGCCCAACCCAGCC
This sequence comes from Gorilla gorilla gorilla, assembly GCF_029281585.2. NCBI lineage: Eukaryota > Metazoa > Chordata > Mammalia > Primates > Hominidae > Gorilla > Gorilla gorilla. Next base: position 66,562,320 of record NC_073239.2, read on the forward strand.
TGCTATACACAAGCCTAGCGTATCTTGTTCCTTCTCTTGCAAAATCTTAAAGATCCTTCTAAGCTGCTCAATGTTTATGAATTCATTCAACATTTGAAATTGACCAGAAAACAAAAAGTAGTAAAGTAGTATTTTCCCTTCATACATATATAAACTTGTTAGTAAAGTTTGAGGTGGGACTACACTAAACATGGAATTCTATTTATAAGTAAAAACCACAAAAAGTTTGCGTAAGAATATCACTGTATTTATTTTCCCTCAGGTAACTTTTCTATGGCTTCACCATTTTCTCTTCAAAATTAGAAGAAAAATATCCCAAAGTTTAGAACTGGATCACTTGGCCCTTTCTCTTCTTATCTCCTCCCAGTTCAAAATGCTTGCATCTCTTAATGGCCAGCATCCTCTTGGATCTGCAGTTAGGCTCAACACATTCCAGCCTTAGCACAATCTTCTTTGTGGTCTTAGCCTTCTTCCGGAAAATTGGCTTTGTCTGCCCACCATAGCCACTCTGCTTCCGATCATAGCGCCTCCTTCCCTGGGCATACAAAGAATCCTTGCCCTTCTTATACTGTGTCACTTTGTGAGGCTGATGCTTGCCACACTTCTTACAGAAGGTTCTTCGGGTTTTAGGTACGTTGACCATCTTTGCAGCAGGGCTGTTTTGTCTATATGATGAAAACTGTAGTAAAATATTTAAAATAAGATAGCAGACATTAAACATTCCGAAAAGCGAAAGTGCTATACAAGTATATACAGGAAAACCGTACACATAAATGAGTAATATATAAATCCACCACGTACTCTTTTTCCATATGAATAAACGCACATACAAGTACATACCTTTTTGAAACACTTCGTTTAAATTACTGGAGGACTAATTTGTCGACCTAAAGAACTGAGGCAAGGCCGAGCACGGTGGCTCATGCTTGTAATCCCAGCACTTTGGGAGGCCGAGAAGGGCGGATCACCTGAGGTCCGGAGTTCGAGACCAGCCTGACCAACATGGAGAAACCCCGTCTCTACTAAAAATACAAAATTAGCCTGGCATGGTGGTGCATATCTGTAAGGAGAATCGCTTGGGCGGGGTGGGGAGGGGCGGAGGTTGCCGTGAGCCGAGATCGCACCATTGCACTCCAGCCTGGGCAACAATAGCGGAATTACGTCTCAAAAAAAAAAAAAGAACTGAGGCACAATTCATATAAGTAGAATGTTTATTTGGGGCAAGTTTGAGGATTGCAACCCAGAGCACAGATTCAAAATGCCCTGAGTAGCAGCAGTTGGAAGTGGGTTTTTAGAGGAAAAAATGGCAGTTCCTAAATTGTTTACCAAGAATTTACATTAAAATAACACAAGCGATTGACTGGCTATACATCATTCTTTTTATGACAAATTCCAGGAACGCGGACATAATGGGTGAAGCAGCTAGTCAGGAATAAAATGCCAGGCATTAAGTGGGGAGGTGTCTGAAGTCCCATACTGCTGTCTCTCTGGGCCCAGCAAATTTTGCACATCTCAAATAACTCACAATGCTCCGAGCCATTCTTCTTTTCTCATATAGAACAGGACTCACGAAAACCGACAGCAGCAGCTTTAGGAGACCCAATACAGTCAGTTTTCCGTACGAAATGAGTTTAATTTATTGTGACTGCTCCAAAAGAAAAGTGCGGTTCATCTAATTTTCTTCCGAAAAGGAAGTTAAGGACCAGAGTTTCTTTGACCCCCTTCCCCCCACCCACCTCCTCCATTTTCCAGCTCTAGAGAATGGCTGGGGCAGCGCGCGACGTTGTAGCTACGGTTACGACCCGCCCCGTTCCTTCTACGAGAACCACATCAGCGTAGTATCACTTTTCCCCTCCGAAGCACAGTCACCCGTCAGCAGCCTCGAGGGCTGACGTGTCCTTATCAAGCCGGCGCGCCCCGCGATTCTATAGCCGCCATGCCTGAGACCTTTTCCTGAAGGGAGAAGCCTGCTCTCGAACTAAGGCCGGCGAGGGCCATAGGTCTCGCCTTCCCTTTCCTAAGAAGGCCTAGTCCTACCCAGGATTCCGAGCAAGGGAGGCTCCTATTGGAACCGCTACAGCCTCGTTCTTAGCTTACCGAGAAACGGCGCCCGACACCTGGCCTTTCGCAGCTCTCGCCTTTCGCAGCTCTCGCCTAACAGGAAAGGGAAGAAAGAGGCGGAAGTGGGAACTGCACCTGAGCGACAGTACTGCAAACCAATAGGCAGCCGGCCACGGCGGTCAGGCGCCTTCGGTCGCGTCTGGAAAGCACCAACCAACGGTCTAAGGGGCGGGCCGGAGGGGTGTGGGCCGGAGGGCCGCGGTGTGCCGCGGGGCAGTTGCGGGTTGTCATAACGGTCCCCGCCGGAGTGAGGCGAGGCCGCGTCGCTCAGTTCTGGCCGTTTAGGGCCCCTGTAAGGATGAGAGCGCAGAGGACGCAGGGCCGCTGGAGGCGCAGGTAACGAAGCTAGGGTGCGGTTGGGACCGCGGCTGAGCTTCTTCCGGGACCCGTGGTGCTGAATGGAGAGGACGGAGACGAAGCCGAGCCGCGGCTCCTAGCGGCGGCGCCGATGCTCGAGCTGTAGCTGCCAGGCGAGGATGTGTGGAGCGCAGGCGGCGCGGGGTAAATGAGAGGTCTCGGGCCCCAGGACCCCCGGGGCCCGGGATGAGTTAGCGAGGGCAGCCGCGGGGGCCAGTTCCGACCGTGACAGGCCAAGGCGACGGCCACCGCCCGCCCGCCCCTTCCGTGCAGAAGCAGCTGCTCCTTTCCGCGCCCGCCCGCCTGCGCTCCCGGCCTTGGAGACCATGAGGTTCCGCATCTACAAACGGAAGGTGCTAATCCTGACGCTCGTGGTGGCCGCCTGCGGCTTCGTCCTCTGGAGCAGCAATGGGCGACAAAGGAAGAACGAGGCCCTCGCCCCACCGTTGCTGGACGCCGAACCCGCGCGGGGTGCCGGCGGCCGCGGCGGGGACCACCCCTCTGTGGCTGTGGGCATCCGCAGGGTCTCCAACGTGTCGGGGGCTCCCCTGGTCCCGGCGGTCCCCCAGCCCGAGGCGGACAACCTGACGCTGCGGTACCGGTCCCTGGTGTACCAGCTGAACTTTGATCAGACTCTGAGGAATGTAGATAAGGCTGGCACCTGGGCCCCCCGGGAGCTGGTGCTGGTGGTCCAGGTGCATAACCGGCCCGAATACCTCAGACTGCTGCTGGACTCACTTCGAAAAGCCCAGGGAATTGACAACGTCCTCGTCATCTTTAGCCATGACTTCTGGTCGACCGAGATCAATCAGCTGATCGCCGGGGTGAATTTCTGTCCAGTTCTACAGGTGTTCTTTCCTTTCAGCATTCAGTTGTACCCTAACGAGTTTCCAGGTAGTGACCCTAGAGATTGTCCCAGAGACCTGCCGAAGAATGCCGCTTTGAAATTGGGGTGCATCAATGCTGAGTATCCCGACTCCTTCGGCCATTATAGAGAGGCCAAATTCTCCCAGACCAAACATCACTGGTGGTGGAAGCTGCATTTTGTGTGGGAAAGAGTAAAAATTCTTCGAGATTATTCTGGCCTTATACTTTTCCTAGAAGAGGATCACTACTTAGCCCCAGACTTTTACCATGTCTTCAAAAAGATGTGGAAACTGAAGCAGCAAGAGTGCCCTGAATGTGATGTTCTCTCCCTGGGGACCTATAGTGCCAGTCGCAGTTTCTATGGCATGGCTGACAAGGTGGATGTGAAAACTTGGAAATCCACAGAGCACAATATGGGTCTAGCCTTGACCCGGAATGCCTATCAGAAGCTGATCGAGTGCACAGACACTTTCTGTACTTATGATGATTATAACTGGGACTGGACTCTTCAATACTTGACTGTATCTTGTCTTCCTAAATTCTGGAAAGTGCTGGTTCCTCAAGTTCCTAGGATTTTTCATGCTGGAGACTGTGGTATGCATCACAAGAAAACCTGTAGACCATCCAGTCAGAGTGCCCAAATTGAGTCACTCTTAAATAATAACAAACAATACATGTTTCCAGAAACTCTAACTATCAGTGAGAAGTTTACTGTGGTAGCCATTTCCCCACCTAGAAAAAATGGAGGGTGGGGAGATATTAGGGACCATGAACTCTGTAAAAGTTATAGAAGACTGCAGTGAAAATCACAGTTACAAAAGCAAAAGTGACAGTCTTCTATTTTTGATATTTGTCCAAACAGGACATACAATTGAATAAAAGAGTTTAGGAACTGGTTTCTGCTTTAATACAAAAACAAAATCTTGTAAAAGGTGTCCAAATACATAGTAATCTTTTCCAGTTATGTCTGATTAAGATTTAAAACTGAAGGTTTCATTTTGGGAGTAGGGTTTTAAAGCTCAATCTGTTATCTGCTAAAATTGATTATTGTTGATATGAGAGAAGAGGGGAAATTTTATTTAAATTGCATCTATTAATCTTTTTATCTGAAACTTTGTACGCTTTTCCACTTTCAAAACCTATTTTAAGTACAGCAAAATTTATTTAAAACTGTCATAGCAGTAAAAAGTATTACGATGAAATTGTTAGGGTATTAATGGAACAAACCCAGTTTCACTCTCTTGACACACTTATTAGGAAGGGATTGCTTCCCTGGTTTAATAATTTAAAAGTTATGTTTGTTAAACACCCTGTCAGAACAGTCATTTTCAGTATTAGATTCCTGTACTGTTGTGTTTTGAGTGTGTTTTGGAACCTTCATAGAACACACTTTCTTTTGGAATGTATTTGATTGATAAGAAAGTTTAAACATTGTTTTCACCTCAATGTAGAAATACAGTGGTTTTGTTTTTTTTTCTTTTAGTGCTGACAAAATAAAATACTCATTTTTGCATAAAAAGGTTCCTAATCCTTTTGCAGAATAAGTTTTGTTTACTCTTTATACCAAAATTCAGTGAAGGCATTCTACAAGTTTTGAGTTAGCATTACATTTTAATATTTACTATTACTACATTGTATAATTGAGTTTGAAATAAAACCCAGCTTATGACAATGCATTCCCTGTGCAAGAAACTGTTTGGCTTTCAAATTACCCAGGCATTGAAAATGAATGATAAAAAGTTGTTGTGTAAGGGAAATACAGCCTAAATTGTTTTTGAAAGCCAGAAATGATACAAAGTTCAGTCATGCCAAAGTGAAATACTTTCTAGTGCCAGCTTTAACTTAAATCATACTTTTTAAAAGGACAGATACAGAAAATTATAGGAAACAGGCTTAAATTTTGCTCCATGTTTAATGTAGACGTTTATAGAAGTTTCCCTTAATTTGTAATTGCATTCAACCAAGAATTTCTCATAAAAGATTAATTTATGTGTAAAGATATTACGGGCCGGGTGTGGTGGCTCATGTCTGTAATCCCAGCACTCTGGGAGGTTGAGGCAGGCAGATTGCTTGAACTCAGGAGTTTGAGACCAGCCTGGGCAACATGGCGAAAACCCATCTCTACTAAAAATACAAAAAATTAGCCGGGTGTAGTGGTGCATCTGTAGTCCCAGCTACTTGAGAGGCTGAGGTGGGAGGATCCTTTGAGTCTCGAGGCAGAGGTTGCAGTGAGCCTAGAGCGTGCCACTGCACTCCAGCCTGAGCAACAGAGCAAGGCTCCATCTCAAGAAAAAAAAAAAAAAAGTTACTTAAACTTGTAACTATTAAATGGCAGTCTCAAAATTATTGCATCAATTTAAGATTCATAGTAGTTTAAGAGCACATATGCTTATCTAAGGTGAGGCAAATAGTTCTCTTGCTTTACGAGCTACCTTTAGACTTACCCACGGCCCAGTCTGGTGCAAGATTTTGCCTGGGAGTTATAAATAAGGGTGAATCAGGAGGCTTTGTACCTATTTCTGGTACTCTGACCTGACATCACTAGTTCAAAGAACTAAAAAATTAGGTTATTTCCAGGACTGAGCTAAGAAGGCCAGAGTCTGAAGCAGTAGCTGTTTTTGAAACAAATAGATCAGCTCCTGGCTTTGGGGTTAGTGATTAAATCAACAAATATTTCCCTTTCTGCATTTCCTTCCTTTCATTTTCTTTGGCTGCCCTAAAATTTTTTGTAAGAAAAAAACCTGTTAGGATCTTCTCTTTGCCTCACATTTTAGGTGTTATAAAGGAAATTGATTATGCAGGAGGCTGAGATGAGAGGATCACTTGAGCCTAAGAGTTTGAATCCAGTCTGGACAACATAGCAAGACCCATCTCTTAAAAAAAAAGAAAGTGATTAGGAAACACTGGCTTTTTTTTTTTCTGTGTAATAATGTAATGAAGGCAATTTTCCTATCAGAGCAAATTGCCAGATTTTAAAAATTCCAGTTTTACTCTTAAATTTCTATAAAACCACAAGATGTTTTAATATTTCAATAACTTCTAAGAAATACTTCAAAATTGAATTTTGAAAATCATTACTAAATATCTATTATATATGCTTTATGTAACAAAAATATATATAGTTTGTGTGACAAAGTAAAATATAGAGTTGATGAAAAATACTACATTTTATCTGGTGAATTTGTATCGTAATTGTTTAGATTAATATTGGTTAGTAAAGTTCTTTCCCCTCTAAGCTCTATTTCAAGCTTAAATATGTCCTACTTAGTGAGACTGAGAAACAGTTTTGAAATTCTACCCCCCCACACATGTACTCATAATTCCAGTTAAATGCATTCTTGAGAATTACTTTGTGTGACAAACACAACTTAGTGAATATTTTGAAATTTTATTAATGACAAAGCAAAATTTAACACAGAAGTATATATACATAGGTTGTATTAAAACTAAATGTTTTAACTTTCAAATAGAAAACATACACACCTATTACAGGAATCACAAAACTTATCTCCATAAGGAAACTTTAAACTCCAGAGGCAAAAAAAAAAAAAAATTATCTCCAATTTCCCCCATGAGAATCAAAATTGCAATTTTTTAAAAAAAATTGCAAATTTTAATTTTATACTTTAATACCTTTAGTTTTAAGACAACAGTTAACAGAATCAATTTTAGATACAGGCATTTTTTAACCTTAATATTTAAAAGTCCAAAATTATATAGAATTAATCCAAATCATATAGCAAAGAATTCTGAAAACTGAATGCACAATTGGTCACATGATCTTTAATAACCTGCACACTACCATCCTGCATATTGGTTTCTTTTATGCTGTCAAATCCAGGTATATTGTGAACTGTAGTTTTGTTCAGTAATGAAGATAGGTGATCTCCATCTGTTTCTTTCTCTTCAGTTATTACTGACTCGTTTAAGTTATCTTTTTCCTCATTTGAACAAGTAGGACTTTTTTCTTTTATAAATTCAGATTGCATTTTTGACTCAGGTTGCTGAGATTTTCCAAGTATCATTTGAGAAACATCAAGAGACTCTTGTTGAAAGCATGTAACTAAACCAAAGCTATCTATTTGTAGTGCTTTAACTGCTATAGATGAATCAGAATCAGTTGTAGAGGTGTTACAATGTTCTATATATTCCTTTTCAGTTAGATGACTTTCTTCATTTACTCTTTCCTGCTTTCCTTGTAGCTGATCAGAGTTACTACATTCTTGCAACTGTGTCAAGAGAAACAACAAATTAATAATTATTTTAAATAATACAAAATTAAATTGTACTACCCTCTGGAAATAAAATTTTTAACAGTTGTGAGGTAATAGCCCTTACAGACCTGCAGGTATACGTCCAGGCTTCCCTGTCAAAATTCATCCTCCAGGCTGGGCACAGTGGCTCATGCCTGTAATCCCAGCACTTTGGGATGCCAAGGCAGGCAGATCACTTGAGGTCAGGAGTTCGAGACCAGCTTGGCCAACATGGCGAAACCCCATCTCTACTAAAAACACAAAAATTAGCCGGGTGTGGTGGTGCACACCTGATAATCCCCTCTACTTGAGAGGCTGAGGCAGGAGAATCACTTGAACCCGGGAGGTGGAGGTTGCACTGGGCCGAGATAGTGCCACCGTACTCCAGCCTGGGTGACAGGGTAAGACCCTGTCAAAAAAAGAAAGAAGGAAAAAAAAAGAAAAAGACAGGCAGCATTTGAAGGATGACCTTTTTTGTTTTGAGACGGAGTCTTGCTCTGTTGCCCAGGCTGGCACAATCTCAGCTGACTACAACCTCTGCCTCCGGGTTCAAACAATTCTGCCTCAGCCTCCCAAGTAGAGGGGATTATAGGCATGCACCACCACGCCCGGCTAATTTTTGTATTTTTGGTAGACACAGGGTTTCACCATGTTGCCCAGTCTGGTGTCGAACTCCTGACCTCAAATGATCCACAAAGTGCTGGGATTACAGGTATGAGCCATCACGACTAGTCTGCTGCCAGTCTTTTTTTTTTTTTTTTTTGAGATTGAGTCTGGCTCTGTCGCCCAGGCTGGAGTGCAGTGGCGCAATCTTGGCTTACTGCAATCTTTGCCTCCCAGATTCAAGCGATTCTCCTGCTTCAGCCTCCCAAGTAGCTGAGATTACACGTGCCTGCCATGATGCCCGGCTAATTTTTATATTTTTAGTACAGACGGGGTTTCACTGTTGGCCAGGCTAGTCTCGAACTCCTGACCTCGGGTGATCCGCCTGCCTCGGTCTCCCAAAGTGCTGGGATTACAGGTGTGAGCCACTGCGCCCAGCCTACTGCCAGTCATTTTTTAACAATGTAAACCTGGCACTAATATCCTGATTATATCCTTTCACAACAATAATCCATACTTTTCAACATGGTCTACAAAACTATTTAACAGTTATAAGCACACTGTTGAATTTCTTAAATTTTCTTGAATTCCTCTAATTTTTCAGAGCCGCCCTTCTAATACATGTCTGTCGATTGTGGTAGTTACTAAATCATTTGCATCTTCAATACTGAAGACTATAAAAATGACCAAAATTAAGATTGAATTAGAAAGAACATACAAATTGTATAACATAGTTCTCATGGTTTGAGAGTCAAAAAAGATTGTATGTCCCTGGACTAGTACTCAAACTTCCTAAGTGTTAGTTTCTCTTTGTTCCTCATTGTAGGGTTATTTTGGGATTAAATAATGTGAAAATGAATAGCAAAGTGTTTAGCACATAATAAATACACAGACAAAAGGCTTTTCTTGGCTGGGCGCGGTGGCTCACGCCTGTAATCCTAGCACTTTGGGAGGCCGAGGCGGGTGGATCATGAGGTCAGGAGATCGAGACCATCCTGGCTAACACGGTGACACCCAATCTCTACTAAAAATACAAAAAATTAGCCGGGCATGGTAGCATGCTCCTGTAGTCCCAGCTACTTGGGAGGCTGAGGCAGGAGAATCGCTTGAACCCAGGAGGCAGAGGTTGCAGTGAGATGAGATCGCGCTACTGCACTTCAGCCTGGGTGACAGAGCGAGACTCCATCTCAAAAAAAAAAAAAAAGAAAAACTTTTCTTCTCTTAACATCACTCTGCCCAACCATTAAGTAAATTTTGTTTAAAGTTATGACATTAAGAAATCAATAATTTGTTAGGTTTTAACTCTGTGCTTCATTACTCCTCTATAGAGCCCATCAACTTCCTTACCTTTGCATTAATTTGAATCTTATTATCAGTAACTTGAAGAACTTCAATTAATGGTGGGGTCAAGGACATAGACTGTTTGAATGGAGAGCTCAGGACCTCTTCAAGAAACTCATTAACATTTTCTTCATTGACAAATAACCTTTCCTAAAATAAAAAGGGAAAAAATATTCTGCCTAATAAGTCACACTTGACAACAGTTGTATCTCAAAGCAGCTCACAAAAATTCTCACATTGTTCAGGGTTACACTTTTTAAAATGTTTATTTTAGCTCTCCCTCTCCCTCTCCCTCTCCCTCTCCCTCTCCCCACGGTCTCCCTCTCCCGCTCTTTCCACGGTCTCCCTGTGATGCCGAGCCAAAGCTGCTGCTGCCATCTCAGCTCACTGCAACCTCCCTGCCTGATTCTCCTGCCTCAGCCTGCCAAGTGCCTGCGATTGCAGGCGCGCGCCGCCACGCCTGACTGGTTTTCATATTTTTTTGGTGGAGACGGGGTTTCGCTGTGTTGGCCGGGCTGGTCTCCAGCTCCTAACCGCGAGTGATTGGCCAGCCTCGGCCTCCCGAGGTGCCGGGATTGCAGACGGAGTCTCGTTCACTCAGTGCTCAATGGTGCCCAGGCTGGAGTGCAGTGGCGTGATCTCGGCTTGCTACAACCTCCACCTCCCAGCCGCCTGCCTTGGCCTCCCAAAGTGCCGAGATTGCAGCCTCTGCCCGGTCGCCGCCCCGTCTGGGAAGAGAGGAGCGTCTCCGCCTGGCCGCCCATCGTCTGGGATGTGAGGAGCCCCTCTGCCTGGCTGCCCAGTCTGGAAAGTGAGGAGCGTCTCTGCCCAGCCGCCATCCCATCTAGGAAGCGAGGAGCGCCTCTTCCCGGCCGCCATCACATCTGGGAAGTGAGGAGCATCTCTGCCCAGCCGCCCATCGTCTGAGATGTGGGGAGCACCTCTGCCCTGCCGCCCCGTCCGGGATGTGAGGAGCGTCTCTGCCCGGCCGCCCCATCTGAGAAGTGAGGAGACCCTCTGCCTGGCAACCGCCCCGCCTGAGAAGTGAGGAGCCCCTCCGCCCGGCAGCCGCCCCGTCCGAGAAGTGAGGAGCCCCTCTGCCCAGCAGCCACCCCATCTGGGAAGTGAGGAGCGTCTCCGCCCGGCAGCCACCTCGTCCGGGAGGGAGGTGGGAGGGTCAGCCCCGCGCCCGGCCAGCCGCCCTGTCCGGGAGGTGAGGGGCGCCTCTGCCCGGCCGCCCCTACTGGGAAGTGAGGAGCCCCTCTGCCCGCCCAGCCGCCCCGTCCGGGAGGGAGGGAGGTGGGGAGGTCAGCCCCCCGCCCGGCCAGCCACCCCGTCCGGGAGGAAGGTGGGGGGGTTAGCCCCCCGCCTGGCCAGCCGCCCCGTCCGGGAGGTGAGGGGCGCCTCTGCCCGGCCGCCCCTACTGGGAAGTGAGGAGCCCCTCTGCCCGGCCAGCCGCTCCGTCCGGGAGGGAGGTGGGGGGGTCAGCCCCCCGCCCGGCCAGCCGCCCCGTCCGGGAGGTGAGGGGCACCTCTGCCTGGCCGCCCGTACTGGGAAGTGAGGAGCCCCTCAGCCCGGCCAGCCGCCCCGTCCGGGAGGGAGGTGGGGGGGTCAGCCCACAGCCCAGCCAGCCGCCCCGTCTGGGAGGGAGGTGGGGGGGGTCAGCCCCCCGCTCGGCCAGCCGCCCCGTCCGGGAGGGAGGTGGGGGGGGTCAGCCCCCCGCCCGGCCAGCCGCCCCGTCGGGGAGGGAGGTGGGGGTGTCAGCCCCCCGCCGGCCAGCCGCCCCGTCCGGGAGGGAGGTGGGGGGGGTCAGCCCCCCGCCCGGCCAGCCGCCCCGTCGGGGAGGGAGGTGGGGGTGTCAGCCCCTCGCCTGGCCAGCCGCCCCATCCGGGAGGTGAGGGGCGCCTCTGCCCGGCCGCCCCTACTGGGAAGTGAGGAGCCCCTCTGTCCGGCCAGCCGCCCCGTCCAGGAGAGAGGTGGGGGGGGTCAGCCCCCTGCCCGGCCAGCCGCCCCGTCCGGGAGGTGGGGGGCGCCTCTGCCCGGCCACCGCCCCGTCTGGGAGGTGTGCCCAGCAGCTCACTGAGAGCGGGCCATGATGACAATGGCGGTTTTGTGGAGGGGAAGGGGGGGAAAGGTGGGGAAAGGATTGAGAGGTCGGATGGTTGCCGCGCTGTGTGGAGGGAGGTAGACATGGGAGACTTTTCTCTGTACTAAGAAAAAATTCTTCTGTCTTGGGATCCTGTTGATCTGTGACCCTACCCCCAACCCTGTGCTCTCTGAAACATGTGCTGTATCCACTCAGGGTTGAATGGATTAAGGGCGGTGCAAGATGTGCTTTGTTAAACAGATGCTTGAAGGCAGCATGCTCGTTAAGAGTCATCACCACTCCCTAATCTCAAGTACCCAGGGACACAAACACTGCGGAAGGCCGCAGGGTCCTCTGCCTAGTAAAACCAGAGAACTTTGTTCACTTGTTTATCTGCCGACCTTCCCTCCACTATTGTCCTGTAACCCTGCCAAATCCCCCTCTCTGAGAAACACCCAAGAATGATCAATAAAAAATAAAAAAATAAATAAATAATTAAAAAAAAATGTTTATTTTAATGTTATTCCTATGAGCTGTCTTAGAAAAATTTAAGTTTGGTATTGTACAGAGCAATAAGAGTTGTACTGAGAACAAACATAAATGTATAGAAAAAGAACCTAAAAGAAAGAGGTCTTGGTACTTTTTCTGTCTATTAAATCTGACCTTTTAGTATTTTTCTTTCTTTTTTTGTTTCTTTTGTTTTGTTTTTTTGAGACATAGTCTCACTCTGTTGCCCAGGCTGGAGTGCAGTGGTGCAATCTCGGCTCACTGCAACCTCCGCCTCCCAGGTTCAAGCAATTCTCCTGCCCCAGACTACCGAGTAGCTGGGATTACAGGCGACCGCCACCATGCCGGGCTAATTTTTGTATTTTTGGTAGAGATGGGGTTTTACCATGTTGGCTAGACTGGCCTTGAACTCCTGACCTCAAGCTATCCACCTGCCCTGGCCTCCCAAAGGGCTGGGATTACAGGTGTGAGCAACCACAGCTGGCCTCTTTTAGTATTTCAGAAGAATAACATCATCTCTAGGGCTATAAATGGGATCCCAGATACAAAATATAATTCAGCTTTAAAACATTTCCTAATGAGGTGGCTAAGAAATATACATGAAAAGATCTATTCAAATTTTGTGTGACCAGTTGCCTTTTAGTTCTTGGGCAGGTAAGAGCCAATTACAGTATTTTATTTCAAATAAGTGGTGTGTTTTTTTTGTTTGTTTTTGTTTTTGAGACAGAGTCTTGCTCTGTCTCCCAGGCTGGAGTGCAGTGGCATAATCACGGCTCACTGCAGCCTTGACCTCCCAGGCTCAAGTGATCCTCCCGCCTCAGCCTCTACAATAGCTGGGACCACAGAACATGCCACCACTCTCGGCTAAGTTTTGCATTTTTTTGTAGAGACAGGGTTTTGCCCTGTTGCACAGGCTGGCCTCAAACTTCTGCACTCAAGTGATCCACCTGCTTTGGCCTCCCAAAGTGCTGGGATTACAGGCGTGAGCCACCACCACACCCAGCCCCCCCTACTTTTTTTCTTTTTTTGCCTTGAGACAGGGTCTCACTTTGTTGCCCAGGCTGGAATGCAGTCGCACACTCATAGCCCCCTGCAGCCTTGACCTCCCTGGCTCAAGCAATCCTCCACCTGTGCCCCCAAGTGCCTGGGTACCTGGGACTACAGGTGCATGCCATAATGCCCAGCTAATTTTTACATTTTTGGGGCCTGGTGTGGCAGCTAACGCCTGTAATTCCAGCACTTTGGGAGGCCAAGGTGGGTGGATCACTTCAGGTCAGGAATTCAAGACCAGCCTGGCCAACATAGTGAAACCCTGTCTCTACTAAAAGTGCAATCACGTGAACCCATGAGGCGGAGATTGCAGTGAGTCCAGCCCGGGCGACAGAGTGAGACTCTGTCTCAAAAAAAAAAAATTTTGACATTTTTTGTAGATACAGGTCTCACTTTGTTGTCCAGGCTGGTCTCCAACTCCTGGATTCAAGCTGTCCTCCCACCTTGGTCTACCAAAGTGCTGGGATTACGGGCGTGAGCCACTGCACCCAGCCAAGTGTATTATATTTTTAAGCACTGGGATACTCCAGCGTGACATTAGCAAACTGTATAGTTATTAAAAGAATGCAGTAGAGAGCATATATTCAGGGCATTTTGAATCTATGCTCCAGAGAAAAAGTAAATTATGAAAAAAATTAGGCTGGGCACAGTGGCTCATGCTTATAATTCCAAGACTTTAGGAGTACAAGACAGGTGGATTGTTTGAGCCCAGAAGTTCGAGACCAGCCTAGGCAACATGGCAAAACCCATCTCTACAAAAAATACAAAAATTAGCCGGGAGTGGTAGCATGCACCTGTGGTCCTAGCTACTCCAGAGGCTAAGGTGGGAGGATCGCTTGAGTCTGGGAGGTTGAGGCTGCAGTGAGCCATGATCGCACCACTGCACTCCAGCCTGGGTGAGACAGAGCGAGACTCTGTCTCCCAAATAAATAAATAAATAAATAAATAAATAAATAATGAGGTAGATTTCGAGATGCTGACATGAAAAGATTTCCAAACTATTACTAGAAAATGCAAAAATCACTCTTTTACCTGAATCCCAAACACAAAGCAGTTTGTTCATGTCAAGTGAATACAGGTATGTAGTTAGGGTGTGGGGAGAATAACCATATTAACCATATTTTAAATTAATTTATAAAAGCAGTTCATTGTTGCCCCAAATAAAAATGTTTTCCTCTGTAGTTTTATATAAGCAAATTTTGTAATTACAAAATAAACACAGCTCATTATTTGGTCCAAATAGGTGGAAAATATCAAAATATCAGAAAGAAACAAGTTTCAAGTTATCTTATATTGGGAACATATATTCAGGGCAACTTGAATATGTGTTTCCCAGGTTGCAGTCCTCTATTTTGGCCCAAATAAACTCTCTCTACACACACACACACACACACACACACACTTTTTTTGTGTGAGAGTCACACACACATACACACACACTTTTTTTTTTTTTTTGAGAAAGAGTCTCGCTCTGTCTCCAGGCTGGAGTACAACTGCGTGATCTCAGCTCACTGCAACCTCCACCTCCCGGGTTCAAGCAATTCTCCTGCCTCAGCCTCCCAAGTAGCTGGGACTGCAGGCGCGCACCACCACGCCCAGCTAATTTTTGTATTTTTAGTAGAGACAGGGTTTCACCTTGTTGGCCAGGATGGTCTCAATCTCCTGACCTCGTGATCTGCCTGCCTCAGTCTCCCAAAGTTCCGGGGCTACAGGTGTGAGCCACCACGCCTGGCTATGTATTTTTCTTCCATTAAACAGTATTTAAAATCGTGAAAACCTACCAAACAAAAGTGAACCTTGGGAATAGAAAAATTTTACATTTAGAGTAATTGGCTTTGCTATTATTTGAAAATCCAGAATAACACAGTGTTACAGAAACATCCCCATCGAAAGCATTTCTAAGGTTCATGCCTCTGGGAAAAGACATCATCTTTGACTCCTTGCAAATAATACACCAAATATTTTAATTTTTAGTTATCCGAAGGAATATATAGTGGAAATGGTTATGATTAAAATACAGAAGATTTGCAGCCGGGCACGGTGGCTCATGCCTGTAATCCCAGCACTTTGGGAGGCCGAGGCGGGTGGATCACGAAGTCAGGAGATCAAGACCATCCTGGCTAACACGGTGAAACCCCATCTCTATTAAAAATACAGAAAATTAGCCGGGCGTGGTGGCAGGTGCCTGTAGGCCCAGCTACTCGGGAGGCTGAGGCAGGAGAATGGCATGAACCCGGGAGGTGGAGCTTGCAGTGAGTGAGCCGCCCCACTGCACTCCAGTCTGGGCAACGGTGCAGGACTCCATCTCAAAAAACAACCAGAAGATTTGCATAAACTTGCCTTCTCAGTCTAATGACTGATGAAATGACTAATGAACTGAAAAAGTCACTGACCTCAGAGGCTCTGAAGATCTAGGAAAATTGTCAGTGAACACTGAAAACTTCAATACATATATTTAGTATTTATTTGTAAAGTTCTGACCTTGAAAGCCACAAAACAGTCTCTTTATGATTATTTTCATGTAATGCATATAATATTATCATTATATATGTTCCACTACTCATGATTTTTTTCCAAAAATTTAACACTGAGAGCCTGGTCCAGTACAAAGTAAAGAAAAAGAGTTACATGCTGTTGTTCCATCAGCCTTAGAAAAATGTGATGATTAGTGAAGTAATTACAAATCTATTTCAGGCTTCAAAGATATAAAATACAGTTGCCCTAATCCCATTTTCGTCGTTTATTTTCTAAAATGTTGGCATACTTGAAAATCGGATTAAAATGTATTATTGAATATTTTCTTAATTGCTTGTCTACAAAGTTTTCTTCCCACATTGTGGGTTATTTTCATATTTACTAAAACAGTTACAGGAAAACAACTGCCCTTTCCTAAATGTCCCACTTCTGATGACAAAAACGGATACTCAGTTTCATATTTTATATTCTAACAAACTACCTTAGCTAGCCCAGCTTATTTATTTTACCACTTTTGGAAGGTTTCCAATTAGCCACTTCTCATAGAGATACCCAACTCAAAAATTACACATGTAACTTCCTAGCAAATTTCTAGAAAAACAAGAGGGAAAAGTAAAATTTTCTGGTAAGCTAAAGCCCAAAGTCTAATACTTAATTTTTCTTTTTTTTTTGATACAGAGTTTTGCTCTTGTTGCCCAGGCTGGAGTGCTGTAGCATGATATCGGCTCACTGCAACCTCCACCTCCTGCGTTCAAGTGATTCTCCTGTCTCAGCCTCCCAAGTAGCTGGGATTACGGGTGCCCGCCACCACGCCCAGCTAATTTTTGTATTTTTAATAGTGACGGGGTTTCGCCATATTGGTCAGGCTGGTCTCAAAGTCCTGACCTCAGATGATCCACCCGCCTTGGCCCCCCAAAGTGCTGGGACTACAAGCGTGAGCCACCGCACCCAGCCAACTAATACTTAATTTTTAATATATAATCCGTGCAGCTAGTGTTGTTTCTCAACACTCAACTCTTGTTTATGTTAAAAGAGCTAAAAAAAATTACATGTAACATTAACAAAAACCACCAATTGTCCATTTATGAGTTTAAAGAGTCTTCAGAACTTCAAATTTTAAGTTTTTTTTTTTTTTTTTTTTTTTTTTGAGACGGAGTCTCCCTCTGTCGCCCAGGCTAGAGTGCAGTGGCGCGATCTTGGCTCACTGCAAGCTTCGCCTCCCGGGTTCAAGCGATTCTCCTGCCTCAGCCTCCCGAGCAGCTAGGACTACAGGCGCCCGCTACCATGCCCGGCTAACTTTTGTATTTTTAGTAGAGACGGGATTTCACGGTATTGGCCAGGCTGGTCTAGAACTCCTGACCTCGTGATCCGCCCGCCTCGGCCTCCCAAAATGCTGGGATTACAGGCGTGAGCCACCGCGCCCGTCCCGTAATAGCAAATTTTAAAAGTGAGATGGGATATTTCAAACATGAGGACTCTGGAAAGAACTGTTACCTCCAAAGAATCGTTGTTTACACCATAATACCACTCTCTCCAATGTCCACGGCTCTCTGGAGATTTTGCCAGTTCTATCACTGCATTGTTTGAAGAAATGCTAATCACAGGTTCTGTGGTACTCAATTTATTCTCTGGAGCAAACTGCAAAAAGAAGGAATAAACTAAGTCTTGTGCGGAGAAGCGTAATTTGTACCAGAGGGGATTCAAATCTCCTTGAAGACTTTGCGGCTGGATCCGAGGCACCTGAATGAGCAGAGTCAAGGTTTCTTTGTCCTGATTACACAGTAACGGAGGACACAAAGGCTCCCCGCTCTTGGTCCCGGGACCACCCATGGCGCGGGCTGAGCGCTCGCCGCCCGTGCCCTCCGACTCCTCGCGCGTTTCCACACTGCTATCTCCGCGCGCACTCTCTCTTCCCGCAGAAGAATCCCACGCCAGGCTCCGGGAGGACAAACAAGGGGAGCCTCCGCCACCAGGTGAGTTTTCTCCTCCAGGAGATGGCTCCTCAACGCTGCCCGGCGGTGACCCCGCGTGCCTGCTCAAGTCCTGCTCCCCCGGCTTGGGGACACGCTCCTCTCCAGCGCCGGCCGGCGGAGGCGCCACCTCCGGGTCGCCCAGGGTGGTGACCCCGGAGCCCGCAGCCCCAGCCACGCAGGTATCGTGGCCTCCGTCCTCGGCGCGACTCCCCGCGGGTCCCGCCTCCCCCTCGCGAGCGGAAGCGCAGGCCTGGCCGTCAGTTCCGGACCGGTCCGCGGACTCTTCCGGCGCGGCGGCGGCGACGGCGACAGCGGGCTCCCGGCGCGCGGCCGGCAGCACCACTGGCAGCGTAACCACCAGCTGCCGCCGGGCCCTGTTGAATTGTGCCTTGCCGCGGCCATCGTCCACTGGGTACGGGAGCGAGAGCCGCAGCCGGTAGTCAGGTTTCCTCGAGTCGAGGCACAGCAGCTTTCTCGTGACCTCCAGCGCCGCCTGCTCGGCCGAGCGCAACAGCGGCAGTTCGATGGTGATCACCAGCTCATGGGGCACGGGGCTCGGGGCTGAGTCCCTGGAGCAGCGGTAATCCTGGAGGTCCACGTGGTGGCGCTGCACCACGCTGTAGCGAGGCTCGGTGGGGGCGGGCTGCAAGGCCGCTTCCGGAGGGGAGGGCGCCCGGGGCCCGGGGGCTGCCGGGTACTGGTAAGGGTAGGGGAAGTCCGGGAGAGGACCCTTCGGCTCCCCGTCAGGCCTTGCGGGGATGACCCCGGGCAGGGGCGTGCGCAGCACCGCAGCCTCTGGGGTCCCCTTATACTTGGCCTTCAGGGTCTTGGCATTCCTGCGGTCCAGCTTCACGCCGAACTGCTTCTCGACGGCCTCCAGGGCCGTAGCGTCCAGCATCTGGCGGAAGCCCTCGTGCCGCCGGGCCAGCGCAAGCGCGTCTGGATGGAAGACCACGTCGTAGACCATGTAGCGGCTGCTGCTGCGCCCCGCGTACTCGCGGCCGGGCGCCAGGCTGTAGGGCAGGGACCAGTGGCTGCCAGGAGCTGCGCCCCGGTCGCCACCGGAGCCGGGCCGGCTGCTGGGCGCGCCCACCAACGCGTTGCTGCAGACGTTCACAAAGCAGCGCCGCGCCCCGTCCAGGCTGGTGCGCAGCACATGGCCGGGCTCCGGGTGCACGAACCGCACTTCCACCCCGCGCTCACGCTCTAGCGCGGTGATCTCCGCCTCGTAGCGCCGCCGGTTCTCCGGGTCGGTGAGCTCCTCGGCGTACTGGGAGAACATTCGCCGGAACTCCGGGTCCTGGAAGGCGGAGGTGAGCCGCTGGACCTCATCTCCGCTCAGGTCCAAGTCCTCCAGCGACGAGGAGGCCGCCGCTTTGGCCATACTGTCCTGTGGCTCCTCGTCCTCGGGCCAAAGGGGATCAGTCTGACACTGGGTTGGGGGATCCGCCTCAGAGTCTCTGGGGAGCGGACAGTGACGCGGTGGAGGTCGGTAACGGCTGGAAAATTGAGCCTTGAGCAGCGCGTGCTTGTTGTCATAGTTACACCACTAACATTCGGGAGGAGGGGTAGAGATCATGGTGGAATAGGCCGGGCGCGGTGGCTCAGGCCTGTAATCCCAGCACTTTGGGAAGCCTAGGCGGGCGGATCACGAGGTCAGGAGATCGAGACCATCCTGGCTAACACGATGAAACCCCGTCTCTACTAAAAATACAAAAAATTAGCCGGGCATGGTGGCGGGTGCCTGTAGTCCCAGCTACTCGGAAGGCTGAGGCAGTATAATGGCGTGAAACCCGGGAGGCAAAGCTCTTGCAGTGAGCCAAGATCGCGCCACTGCACTCCGGCCTGGGCGACAGAGCAAGTCTCTCAAGGAAATCATGGTGGAATAGTGGAAATGCCAGAAATAGCCCTCTTAGATTCTTCAAACCAACCCACCACCGTACTTTGTTTTGTTTTGTTTTGTTTTTCTTTTTTTGAGACAGAGTCTCGCTCTGTCACCCAGGCTGGAGTGCAGTGGCGCAGTTTCGGCTCACTGCAAGCTCCGCCTCCCAGGTTCATGCCACTCTCCTGCCTCAGCCTCCCGAGCAGCTGGGACTACAGGCGCCTGCCACCACGCCCAGCTAATGTTTTGTATTTTTAGTAGAGACAGGATTTCACCGTGTTAGCCAGGATGGTCTCGATCTCCTGACCTCGTGATCCGCCCGCCTCGGCCTCCCAAAGTGCTGGGATTACAGGCGTGAGCCACCATGCCCGGCTACTTTATCTGTTATATAGATTCCTATGCCATGGTGCAGTTACGTCTGCAGAATAACTGTTGTAACTGTCATAATTTCCAGCATTACGTACATTATCCCATTCATTGTTCACACCACTTGAAGATAAAAACCTCATCCCCATTCCACAAACAAGAAGATGGGACCTGAGAAGTTGGACCAAGGTCACAGAGCCAGTGTATTCAACAGGCGAATCCAAACCTGTTTATCTGCCTTTTTTCACTTTGCTAAACCAACATTTCAATCTTTTTCGTTGTTATTGAAATAGTCTCACTCTGTCTCCCAGGCTGGCATGCAGTGGTGGGATCTCGGCTCACTGCAACCGTAGCCTCCCGGGTTCAAGCAATTCTCCTGTCTCAGCCTCCCAAGTAGCTGGGATTACAGGCGCCTGCCACCACGCCCGGCTAATTTTTGTATTTTTAGTAGAGATGGGGTTTCACCATGTTGGCCAGGCTGGTCTTGAACTCCTGACCTCAGGTGATCTGCCCTCCTCGACCTCTCAAAATGCTGGGATTACAGGCGTGAGCTACGGCGCCCGGCCAACATTTCAATCTCAGTGTTCCTCCTTTGCATTTTCTGGTGATTCCACTATCATATTTACCCAGTTAAAACTCATTTGGGGCAAGACATATGGGCAGGCTATTCATAAACAATTACCAGTGGCCTGTGAACATATAAAACTAACTTCATTAATAATAAAAATGCGAATATACCACATTTAAACTACCAAAATAGCAAAGATTCTTACTGTATTTCCTTGGGGTGGGAGTAGACTTTAGTAAAATCTTTCTAGAGAGCAGTTTTGCAATTGTATCAACACCATTTATTCATTTATGTATGTATGTATATATTTTTGAGACAGGGTCTTTGTTGCCCAGGCTGGAGTGCAGCTTCAACCTCCTGGGCTCAAGCAGTCCTCCTGCCTCAACCTCCCAAGTAACTGGGACTACAGGCATGTGCTACCATGCCTGGCTAATTTTTTTAGTTTTTGTAGAGATAGGGTTCTCAGTATGTTGCCCAGGCTGGTCTCCAACTCCTGGATTCAAATGATCCTAACACCTCGGCCTCCCAGAGTGCTGGGATTATAGGATTACAGGCATGAGCCACCACATCAGGTCCAAAACCTTTTTTTTTCTTTTTTTTTTGAGGCTGTCTCACTCTGTCACCCAGGCTGGAGTGCAGTGGTGCAGTCTTGGCTCACTGCAACCTCCGCCTCCTGGGTTCAGGCAATTCTCCCTGCCTCAGCCTTCCAGGTAGCTGGGATTACAGTGACTCACCACCACGTCCGGCTAAGTTTTGTATTTTTAGTAGGGATGGGATTTCACCATGTTGGCCAGGCTGGTCTCCCACTCTTGACCTCACGTGATCTGCCCACCTCAGCCTCCCAAAGTGCTGGGATTACAGGCATGAGCCACCGCGCCCGGCCTAAAACCTTTCTAATGTGCATATTTTTTGACCCAAATGCCCTTAGAGTATTTGACACAATACTCTTAGAACATTCTCAAGGTGACATCATTTATGATTCTAAAGGTTTGAGAAGAATCTACAAATTCAACAATGGAACTGATTGAGCAGGTTTTGGTAGAGCCACGGAACAGAGTTTTGTGCAACCATTCAAAATGATCTTATGGAAGTATATTTATTTACTGGAGTAGTCATTTATTCATTGGTAATTGGTCAATTCAGTGATCATTTTTCTATTCTCAGCAACATTTAACACAGTTGATGTTGGCATTACCTCAGTGACAAGACACTTTCCAGATTTCTCTTCTGTTTCATCAATCACTCTCATAGTTTTGCTCTGTAGGTATCTACTTCTTTTCAACTTCTACATGGAAATGCCCCAAAACTGGGACCCAATCTCTTACCCATCTATACTCTCCTTCAGAAATGTATTTACACTCACAAATACTTGTCTTAGATTTTACACTCCTATATCCAGCTGCACGTTTGAGGTGTCCATTTGAGTGATTAATGCATAAGCTACTCAGGCTTGAAATGACCAAGATCAGAACTCCTGACTCCTCTTTTCCCAAACCACTGCCTCATCTTATGGTCTCTTGGAAGCATTCAAAGCAGTTGACTGCCCCTTCGAAACACATTTTTCTCATGTTTTGCAGAACTCCAAGCTCTCCCATTTTCCTCCTCCTTTATGCTCCTGCCAGTTCTGCAAATGTGGGAGTCACCCAAGGCTTTGTTCATCAGCCCTCTTACCTAATCACATTTCTTCCAAGATGTCTTATCCAAGCCCATAGTTTTAAATGCCATCTGTGTTCAAATTAGTCCTTTCAACAGATATTTATTGTGTGCTTATTGCACTTACTATATAGGTAATTAACAAAGATGTGAAGCAGTTGCATTGCTTTTTTTTTGAGACAGAGTCTTGCTCTGTCGCCTAGACTGGGGTGCTTTGGCGTGATCTTGGCTCACTGCAACCTCCACCTCCTGGGTTCAAACAATTCTCCTGCCTCAGCCTCCCAAGTAGCTGGGATTGCAGGCACCTACCACTGCGCCCAGCTAATTTTTGTATTTTTTAGTAGAGATGGGATTTCACCATGTCGGTCAGGCTGGTCTCGAATTCCTGAGCTCAGGTGATCTGCCCACCTCGGCCTCCCAAAGTGCTGGGATTACAGGCACAAGCCACCATGCCCAGCCAGCAATTGCACTTTCATATCCTGGGAGTATATATTGGAACACTGTTAACATAAGGCTTACGACAATGAAATTCTCCCAGATACACATTCAACAGAAACACATATCCCCACCAAAACACATGTACTACAATGTGTGTATTCATAGCGGCACTATTCATAGTTGACAAATTCTGGAAGCAACCCAAATTCTCATTCATAGTAGAATGGATAAATGTAAATATCCACCCACACAATGCACTACTCAACAGTATAGATGAGTATCATTAACATAATGGTGCTTGAAAGAAACCAGATGTAAAATAATACATATGACTCTGTCATATAATAGACAAAACATGGCAAAATAAATCTGTTAAGCCAAGCTAGTGATGGCTATGTTGGGAGAGCTTCTGGGTGAGGGTCTGTTAATCTTGGTTACATTGGGTGTGCAATTTGTGAAATTCATTGTGCTGTACACTGACAGTAGATTTTATGTATCTTATAATTTTAAAGTTAAAAAATGTACTTTTTTTTTTTTTGAGGCAGAGTTATCTAGAGTTATCCCTTTGTTATCTAGGCTGCAGTGCAGTGGCACAATCTCAGCTCATTGCAACCTCCGCCTCCCAGGTTCAAGCAGTTCTCCTGCCTCAACCTCCCGAGTAGCTGGGATTACAGATGCCCGCCACCACGCCCGGCTAATTTTTGTATTTTTAGTAGAGACGGGGTTTTGCCATGTTGGCCAGGCTGCTGTCAAACTCCTGACCTCAGGTGATCCACCCTCCTCGGCCTCCCAAAGTGCTGGGATTACAGGAATGAGCCACCTTGCCCAGCCTAAAAAAAAGAAAAAAAAAAAAAACTTTGCCCTCGTGGATCTCATCTGGGGTGAGACTATTGACTCCAAAATGGTATCTCCAGTTCTACCTGACCACTGAGCTCCAAGAGACTCACATGCCACTGCCCCGCAGTTATCCACCTGGATGTTTGATGGGCATCTCACATTAACAATTCTACATAGAAATCTTGATTTTTTTTATCTCAAACTTGTTCTTTCCCCAGTTGCACTAAATAATACCGCCTACCCAGCTACTTAAACCTAAAACATAAGCTGATTCCTCTTTCCCTCACCCTGCTGCCATTCAGTTACATAGTCCTGTTGTCTCTTCTTGTACACTCCAAATATATCCACTTCTATTTCTGCTCTGAGCCACCATCATCTCCATCGCAGACTTGTGCAATAGCTTCCAATCGGTCTCTTCACCTCTTCCTTCTGACAATCTCTTTTCCACACAGTTGCTTTAGTGATCTTTAAAATCAAATCAACTTACATCATTACCTGCTGAAAACCTAGTAACTTCATATCCAAGTTCCTTATGTGTGTCTACACTTAATCCCTAACACACTTCGTATTCACCATCTAATTTTCTTCCCCAATCAGTCTAATGTCAGAATACTCTTGACTCCTGTGCAGCCTGGGCACAGGCCACTGAACCTCAAGACCTTAAATGATGTCACCTTAGTGACTCCCTGCAACATGCTTCTCCCACCTCCAACACCTCATATAAAATGGCCAGCATCGTTTTTTGTTGTTCTTGTTTTGAGATGGAGTTTCACTCTGTCACCCAGGCTGGAGTGCAGCAGCGCGATGGCGGCTCACTGCAACCTCTGCCTCCTGGGCTCAAGCAATTCTCGTGCCCCAGCCTCCAAGCAGCTGGGACTAAAGGCATGCACCACCATGACCAGCTAATTTTTTTTTTTTGTATTAGTAGCGATGGGGTTTTCTCCATGTTGGCCAGGCCAGTCTTGAACTCCTGACCTCAAGTGATCTGCCTGCCTCAGCCTCCCAAAGTGCTGAGATTACAGCCATAAGCCACCATGCTTGGCTTTTTTTTTTTAACCATGGTTTGTATTTGGTATTTTCTTGTTATAAGGTATGGCTCTCCCCATTTGAAAAGGTAAGCATCATGAAATCTAGGACCTTGCCTTTCTGGTTTACCACTGGATCCTCTGATGTCTAGAACATTACTGGGCAGGCAGATGAATGAATATAGTAAAGAAAAAAGCAAGTTTAGTATGTATAGTATGATCCCAAAATATTTTTATAGAGAAAAATCTGGAAGCACATTTACCAAAATATTAACAATATTTCTGATAGTGGAATTGTAGGTTGTTATAACTTTTTCGTTATGCTTGCTTACATTTTATAATTTTCTATGAACTTGTTTAGTAAAAAGTCTTAGAATACCCTACCATTAGGTTTTAAAGCTTTGCATCTAAAATAGCTTTGAGACATAAAGATGAGTTCCAAAAGGTTTAAAGCACCTGAGGGATGTGTAAAATTGCACTCTTTTCTATTATAACCCTGAGGTCAGTGAGCATAACCAAGGATTAATTGTCAACTTATTTTCACTCACCTTTGTAACATCAAAATTCTGGACGTTTGACCTTAAAAAAGGCATTTCCAAACATGAATACATGAACACACCATACTTCTCAAAGGACAACAAACTACAACTGGTTGTTTAGAAGTGATAATGGCCTTTAGGGTTCCCGAACCCTCTGAAAGTATGTGTAGGGGCAGGCTCATGTGGGGCTGGGGGACATGGGGCTCAGTAGAGGCCCGTGGGGCCGAGAGCTTTCATTAGATTCTCTGAGGGTTCCTGCCCTCTGCTTTGCCAAGTTTCTTACTATATGATGTTCTATTTCCCAGAAGAATCTCTTTGGGAAAAGACAGTGTACAGTTGTGGAAGAGCCCCCTTGCGCAAAACAAATGTTCTCTTGCCTAAAATTCATCCATTAAGGAAAGCTATCCTTAAAAAAAAATGGGCCAGGCGCAGTGGCCCACACCTATAATCCCAGCACTTTGGAAGGCCGAGGTGGGTGGATCACCTGAGGTCAGGAGTTCGAGACCAGCCTGGCCAACATGGTAAAACATGACCTCTACTAAAAATGCAAAAATTAGCCAGGCGTGGTGGCAGGCGCCTGTAATCCCAGCTACTTGGGAGGCTGAGGCAGGAGAATCTCTTGAACCCGGGAAGCTGAGGTTGCAGTGAGCCACGATTGCACCATTGCATTCCAGCCTGGGTGACAAGAGTGAAACTCCGTCTCAAAAAAAAAAAAAAAAAAAAAATTAATGCCTTTTGGAGGGAGAAGTACCTAGGTATTGAGCCATTATCAGTTATTAACCCCTTTGTGCAAACTCTCTTATCCTATCCTTCCACAAATACTGCATTTGTTCTCTTCAGATGCCATTTGCTCTATTTATTGGGAAGTAGAGGTCCAGAGTAGATGGCTGAGACCTACTGACTTAAGTGAGATACTGTGATAGCACATGCCAGATCCTAATACATAACAAACAGCTTCATGAGACAAAACTTAATGCACTGGAATTTTCTATTCTGCCATGACTCATTAATATTTCAACCCACTGATCAGTTTGACCTTCAGTCTGAAACACTGCTCAAGATAAATGATCTTGTATAGCTTCAGTAGCATGTTCAGTAAGGAAGTAGACGAAGGCAAGACAATACCATGCTGGTGAGGCGCCTGGACTCCAGTCAGATAACCCAGCATCAACTCTGCTGTGACCCTTACCAGCTGTGTGACTTTGGGCAACTTATTTAACCTACCTATGCCTGTTTTCTTCATGTATAACTAAAGGTAATAGTGAACCTAATGAGGATTAAATTGCGCAATGAATAAGCACTTAGCACAGTGCCTAGCATAGTAAACACTTAATACATGTATTAAAGAATTGGAGCAATAGTCTTGCAACCTTTTCCGCAACCCCCCAGCCCTTTAATTCAGAAAACCTGCCTAAAAATGAAGCCCAAAGTGTAAGCACAATAAAAACAATAAAAGTGGAGCCTTTGAATAGAGTGGGTAGGAGCCTTGGCTCCAGAGAAAACGCATATATGTGCATAGGATCAGAATGAAATGTCCCATTTTAAGTTTACCTTCCCTGCTCTGAGCTACCACCACCATTACAAGAGGACACTAAATTTCACAGATGGTGGTGAATGACTGGGGCTCACCTGATTTTGCTTAATAAGGATCTCTTATGGACCACAAAATTAAATTCCTGTGCCTATAAGGCAGGGAAAACAGTTCATGAGCACAATCCAATCTGTAAGCATGTCTTCTTCATTGCAAACTGCAGTTTAAATTAGTGCTTGTGAAGTCAGGATATTGTACCGAAAAATCCAGATTTCTCTAAAATGGCCCCATAGGCCTGGTTTCCTGCATGGCTGCCCCTGGCTGAAGAATGCTTCATTCGGTCTGTCCAGTCTCTGGCATTCTGTGGTTTCCCTACAGAAACCACGTGTTTGCTTTTCTTATAGTAGAGAAATCTTACCACTATCTTTGTGTGTTAACAATCTGGCTCCTGCTTTGAGGTGCACCTTCACTTAATGGTGCCTCGTAAACAGATTGCAGCAGTGAGATCAGCCGGGCTTCAGCTGATTAAACACCCAGTTGGGAACACCCAGCTGGGAACACACTGTCTCTGTTCTTTACTAAAGCAAAGTCCACTCTTTCACACCGGCTCCTCTGCTGTCCTATCTTACAGACCTTGGCTTTCTTTTCCATCTCTGGACGATGTTGATCCTCACCTGGTTCTAGTTCCTGCCTTACCTTATTCTAATACTGATGGCCTGCTTCTGGCAATGTACACTGCCTTGTTTCACTTCACTTCATCTTGTTTAACCCCTAAATGCACCCTACTTTCACTGTGTTCTTGAAAAGATCTCAAAATACCTCTGCTTTAATTATAGAAGCAATTATGTATCCAGTGAATGAGAGGACACCTTGATTTCAATTTCCATTTATAAACTTCTGCCCATCATCATTCATATTTAGCTCTGTGAGTCTCATAACTGGACCAGCAGCCTTGCATGTCTATTTTACTGCCACTTTCTAGGCCCAAACTGTTTAAATTTATGTCTTGATTTCATCTTTAAACTTCGATTTTACCAGGTTATTCTTGAAATTAAAGTTAAACCTTGCTCTTCTAACATTAGGCCCCTTCTAACATTCTTCCAATTTTCCATCCCCAAACCACATATCAGATTGTCATGTTCTCTTTGCTGCTAAATTCACTTATCACTGCATTCATATTAAATTTCCTTGAGGAATTTCCCTTTCACTGTGTCATTTTTATATTTTTTTATCAGTAACTTTTCTCTTAAAAGCTAATTCTCTTTGAAAGCAATGTCTTCCAGTCCAGGCTCTTCGTAATTTTTTTTTTTTTTGAAACAGAGTCTCACTGTGTCGCCCAGGCTGGAGTGCAGTGGCCTGATCTCAGCTCACTGCAACCTCTGCCTCCCAGGCTCAAGCGATTCTTTCATTTCAACCTCCCAAGTAGATGGGACTACAGGCGTGTGCTATCACACCCGGCTAATTATTGTATTTTGGGGGATTTTTTGTCTTTTTTTTTTTTTTTTTGAGATGGAGTCTGTCGCCCAGGCTGGAGTGCAGTGGCGTGATCTCGGCTCACTGCAACCTCTGCCTCCCAGGTTCAAGCGATTCTCCCTGCACTCTAGCCTGGGTGACAGAGCTAGACTCCGTCTCCCAAAAAAAAAAAAAAAAAGTATATACATATCCACATATTTTTATTTCTTTCTCTTTTTTTGACAGAGTCTCGCCCTGTCACCCAGGCTGGAGTACAATGGCACAATCTTGGCTCACCGCAACCTCCGCCTCCCAGATTCAAGTGATTCTACCTGCCTCAGCCTCCCGAGAAGCTGGGATTACAGGCGCCCGCCACCATGCCCAGCTAATTTTTGTATTTTTTTTTAGCAGAGATGGGGTTTTGCTACCTTGGCTAGGCTGGTCTTGAACTCCTGACCTCAGGTGATCCACCCACCTTGGCCTCCCAAAGCACTAGGATTACAGGCGTGAGCCACTGCGCCTGGCCCCCATATATTTTTCTTAAAAGACTATGCAGAAAATATTTTTCCTAGAAAACTTTCTCAAGTATACCATCATATTTATCACTTAGTATCAAAATTTCACAAAATACAAATTTAAGCAGAACATCCTAAAGTTTACCATAATTTTATTGTAATATCAAAATCACATAAGATATAGAGTTAAGCAGAAAACCGATGAATTTTCTTCAGATGATCTTTAAGAATCTCAAAAGCCTTGAAGTTTGCTGAAAATAGAAAAAAAATTAAATATTTGGAAACCTAAGTTGTATACTTACTAATAGTTGTAGTTAATTTTTTTTTAAATAGGTATAGTTAATTGATTTTAAAAAATAGGTCAATACATACATACTGTTTCAAATTCAAAAGGAGACTCTAAAAAATAAGTCATTCTCATGCCCCCTTTTCTGCTCCCAAAAAGCAAATGTATGTCTTTTTTTTTTTTTTTTTTTTCCGAGAGGGAGTCTCACTCTGTCGCCCAGGCTGGAGTGCAATGGCGTAATCTCGGCTCACCGCAACCTCTGCCTCCTGGGTTCGAGTGATTCTCCT
Source organism: Gorilla gorilla gorilla (assembly GCF_029281585.2). Lineage (NCBI taxonomy): Eukaryota > Metazoa > Chordata > Mammalia > Primates > Hominidae > Gorilla > Gorilla gorilla. The sequence continues at coordinate 66,591,332 of NC_073239.2, forward strand.
GCCTCAGCCTCCTGAGTAGCTGAGATTATAGGCACTTGCCACCATGCCCGGCTAATTTTTGTATTTTTAGTAGAGACGAGGTTTCACCATGTTGGACAGACTGGTCTTGAACTCCTGACCTCAGGTGATCCACCCGCCTCGGCCTCCCAAAAAGTGCTAGGATTAGAGGCATGAGCCACCGCGCCCGGCCGACAACTATATGTCCTTATAAAGGTAGACTAATTTTTAAAAAAGGTAGCCGGGAGCGGTGGCTCATGCCTATAATCCCAGCACTTTGGGAGGCAGAGGCGGGTGGATCACCTGAGGAGTTCGAGACCAGCCTGACCAACTTGGAGAAACCCCGTCTGTACTAAAAATACAAAATTAGCCAGGTATGGTGACGCATGCCTGTAATCCCAGCTACTCGGGAGGTTGAGGCAGGAGAATCTCTTGAACCCAGAAGGTGGAGGTTGCAGTGAGCTGAGATTGCGCCATTGCACTCCAGCCTGGGCAACAAGAGCAAAACTCCGTCTCCAAAAAAAAAAAAGTATTCTAATCATATATAAGCACATGTATATGTGGGCTTATGCTTTAAAAACACATACAGAAGTGATAGGATATTATGCATACTTTCTACACCTTTTTTCCATTAGTAAATACATTATATTTATCTATATTTACTTCTTTGAGGCTTAGAAATTTAAGTAAATCAGAAAGTTCTGAATAAGTACAAATATTTAGATATATATATATTTTTAAAATTTCTTGGTATAAAAACTGCAGTAAAAAGGCTGGGCGCAGTGGCTCATGCCTGTAATCCCAGCCACTTTGGGAGGCCAAGACCGGTGGATCACCTGAGGTCAGGAGTTTGAGACCAGCCTGGCCAACATGGTGAAACTCCGTCTCTACTAAAAATACAAAAAATCAGCCAGGCGTAGTGGCATGTGCCTGTGATCCCAGCTACTTGGGAGGCTGAGGCAGGAGAATCGCTTGAACCCAAGAGATGGAGGTTGCAGTGAGCCGAGACTGTGCCGCTGCACTCTAGCCTGGGCAACAGAGCAAAACTCCGTCTCACCAAAAAAAAAAAAAAAAAAAAAAAAAACCTGCAGTAAAAAGCCAGCTGTACCTAATTCTACATGATGTACCTACTTGTATGCATAGGCTTAAGTATGCCTATAGGATAAATTCCTAAAAGTGGAATTGTTGGTGTAGGCATTAATAAATCTTGTCAAATTGCCCTCCATAAAGGTTTTTGCCATTTTTCATTCTGACCAACTACATGTGAGAATGTGTATTTCCTCCAAAACATCACCAATATTGTGTTTTTAAATAAAACTACTTGAAAGTCATGTTTAAACAGGGTTAATTTTATCAACTTTTACTACATTTCTGTGATTAATTCCACAATATGATTTCACAAATATTCTAACAGAAGGCTTCTTAGGAGAAACTAAGTGGCAAGAAGACCAGATTATTTCAATATATCTTGAAACTTTTCTGTTTTCCTAAAACATAAACTTACATCAGTTTGTTTGATCTAGCATTGAAAAGATTCCCCAGTTACCAATATAAAATTATAGTTTGGAAATTATGTCAGGGCTTTCAGCATCTGAGGCCAGAGCAGATAAAGGAAGCAACTATTTCAGTTGGACAAAGAGTGAGCATCAACTACAAGTACCATGAGACAGGGTACTTGACAGCTGTCACCCAGGCTGGAGTGCAATGTGGACCAATCACAGTTCACTGCAACCTCTGACTCCTGAGCTCAAGTGAGCTCAAGTGATCTTCCCACCTCAGTCTCCCCAGTAACTGGGACTACAGGCGTGGGCCACCACACCCAGCTAATTTTTTGTATTTTTTTGTGAGAACAGGCCTTGCCATGTTGCCCAGGCTGGTCTTAAACTCCTGACTTAAGTCATCTGCCTGCCTTGGCCTCCCAGTGCTGGATTACAGGTGTGAGCCACCACGAATGGCTGCAGACTGTTTTATGTCTACAAGTTTTATGCCAAATGTTATTTTAGTAAAAGACATTCTAACAGTGGATAAGACTGTATACTCCAGGCTGACAGCCCTCAGAGTTGACTTAGTCCTGGGGTCACAAAATCAAGTGCCCTCAGGATATCCAGCGTAGACAAGTGGGCTGGAAAAGAGCCACAGCGTCTGGCCTCCTTTTTAATTTTATATTTATGAGCATTGTTTTGAAAATTATTCATTTTGTATTCACTTTTAAATAAATATGTTAATTCCAAAAAGAAAAAGACAACTGGGCTGTGTTCAAGATTATATTCTCTGACAATAACGTGGAGGGGAGTTACTTGATTTGGTCAATTGCTTTTTTTGTTGGTTTTTTTTTTTTTTTTTTCTTTTTTGAGATAGAGTCTCACTCTGTTGCCCAGGCTGGAGTGCAGTGGCGCCATCTCTGCTCACTCAACCTGTACCTCTCAGGTTCAAGCAATTCTCCTGCCTTAGCCTCCTTCTCCTGAGTAGCTGGGATTACAGGCACATGCCACCACACCCGGGTAATTTTTGTATTTTTAGTAAAGACGGGGTTTCACCATGTTGGTCTGGCTGGTCTCAAACTCCTGACCTCGTGATCCACACACCTCGGCCTTCCAAAATCCTGGGATTACAGGCATGAGCCACCGTGCCCTGCCTGGTCACTTGTTCTTAACCAGTGGTGGGAACTTTTTCAAAATATAGTTATCTGAGAAATCACATGTTAGGATGCCTAAAATTACAGGAAATAATATTTAAAATGCCTATTCTTTACAATTAGAAAGTCATTTGATGAGTCTGGGGCAAAATCCTAACTTAACATTTTTAACAAGGACCCCAGAGGATTCTGATGTGGGTGATCTATGTAGATCACCCTGTGAAAACTACTACCCACTAGGTGATTATTTTCTTCTTTCTCAAGACCTTTCTGTAACTCCAACCCCATACCATCACCAAACTCACACACAGCTCCCTCACTGTCAACTTAAGGGAAAGTACCTAAGAAGCAACCATACGGAGGGCAGGACTGACCTCTCAGAAGAGTGAGACCATCATCAGGAGTCGGCCTGTAAGAGAACTAGCTCACCTCCACAGCTGGCCTGAGATTTCCCCCAGAAAACAGTTCTTGATCTATTTCGACACAAACGTACCGTCATGTACCCACAATTCTGTGTCACACAGCATAACCGTGATAAGCTCAGCCAATAATATTTCTTATGGGCCACTGTAGACATTTTCAAAAATCCCAACACACTGATAGAACATCTCATTTTCAGTAATTTAACACCTAGAGAAAGATCTTTCTTGCTGTGTCTGTGCACACACTTACCTATCTTCTACTGTCTTATTAGAAGGATAAAAAACTTTGAATGAAAATCCACTTCTTGGAAAAGAGCCCTTTGGGGGAGAAAAATGCCTGTAAGTGAATGCTCAGACTTTTTTTTTAAATAAGTTTTTTTAAACACAATATGTATATTTTTTATTTTTTATTTTATTTTATTTTTTTTCTGAGACATGGTCTCACTCTCATCACCCAGGCTGCAGTGCAGTGGGGCAATCTCACTGCAACCTCCATTTCCGGGATTCAAGCGATCTTCCCATCTCAGCCTCCCAGGTAGCTGGGACCACAGGCATGGGCCACCACACCTAGCTAATTTTTGTATTTTTTGTAAAGATGGACGGGGTTTCACTGTGTTGCCCAGGCTAGTCTTGAACTCTTGGGCACAGGACATCTGCCCACCTCGGCCTCTCAGAGTGCTGGGATTACAGGCATGAGCCACCGTGCCCAGCCGAATACTCAAGTTTTATAAAATAATCCCTGTTTTTTAAAATTCTTTGGTCGTGACTTAAAATGACAAGATGTGACTATAAAGTAACACAACAGATTTTTACATGATCTTTGTACAGAGTTGTTACTATAAAATATCTCCACTTGAAGCAAAAGTCTTTTGAGTTGGCTAGACAGTCTTAATGCTAAAAGATGAGGTTGGAAATGCTTAGGAGGAGCTCTACTTAGTGTTAAGAAATAAACAGACTGTGTAACGCCAAATATGCATGTGAGACAATCAGCAAGTTCAAGAAGTCTTTCCTGCCCCTCTCTGTAATGCAAAACTGATTTGCATTCCTATGTACCTGTTTGATTCCCTTCCTATGTGCCTGTAAAGCAACTGAGCAATAATCACACATACAATTGTTTGTCTACTATGAAACTCTCAAGTGGCTGAGCAGAGGCCCTGTCTTTTCAGTCTTTGTGCCCCAAGCACCGAACCCAACACCTAGCCTATGGCAGGCATTCGCTAATGTGAATAAATATCAAGAAAGGATGAAGTAATGTCTAAGGCTACTTTTGAGCTTGCCCAAAAGGTATAAATAAGGTAAAAAAGATATAATGATGGTGTAGGAGGTGGTGGTTTACTCACAGGGATGAAAAAGTAGAAAAATTCAGAAATAAGGTATATTCAAATAGAGCATTAACTAGGAGAATGCCCAAAGTTTAAGTAAGGAAATAGCATCACCATGAAAGACTATTTCAATGTGAATAAAAATCAGGTCATAAATTTCTAAGCAATAAAACCAAATCAGTTAACTGTGTTCATTCTTAAAGCAGAGGTTCTTAACCAGGGTTACTTTGTCCCTCAGGGGGACATTTGGCCAATGTCTGGAGACATTTCTGATTGTTACAGCTGGGGAATACTACTGGCATTTAGTGGATAGAGGCCAGGGATGCTGCTAAACAGCTTACAATGCACAGGATAGCCCCCACAACCAAAAATTACTTGGTCCAAAATGTCAAAAGTGCCAAGGCTGATAAGCCATGTCTCAGAAGAAGCTGGACAAACTGTGTGTTTGAGGAAAGCAAAGTAAGTAGAGACAGGCCCTTTCTATGCTGCCCATGCTGGTTGTGAACTCCTGGACTCAAGCCATCTTCCTGCCTCGGCCTCCCAAAGTGCTGGGATTACAGGCCCAGCATCATGCCAAAAATAAGGCATGATGTTTCTAGAAATTACTCAGATGAAACAAAAAATTAGTAAAGTCTAAAATTCACAAGAATCAAGGAAGCATGCATATTAAAAATCTCTAGTGGAGATAATATTTTGTTTGACATAACTGTGTTTATGTCATTGTTTATGCAGTATTTATTCTCCAAGTTCAAAAAGTCAATTATATTTCTTTCCTTTTTTTTTTTTTTTTTTTTTTGAGACGCAGTCTCGCTCTGCTGCCCAGGCTGGAGTGCAGTGGCACGATCTCGGCTCACTACAAGCTCTGTCTCCCGGGTTCATGCCATTCTCCTACCTCAGCCTCCCAAGTAGCTGGGACTACAGGCACCCGCCACCTCGCCCAGCTAATTTTTTGTGTTTTTAGTAGAGACGGGGTTTCACCATGTTAGCCAGGATGGTCTCGATCTCCTGACCTCGTGATCCGCCCGCCTTGGCCTCCCAAAGTGCTGGGATTACAGGCGTGAGCCACCGCGCCCGGCCTATATTTCTTTCCTTTTTTTTTTTTTTTGAGATGGAGTCTCGCTCTGTCGCCCAGGCTGGAGTGCAATGGCGTGATCTCCGCTCACTGCAACCTCTGCCTCCCTGGTTCAAGCAATTCTCCTGCCTCAGCCTCCCAAGTAGGTGGGATTACAGGCGCGCACCACCACGCCCAGCTAATTACTGTAATTTTTAGTAGAGACGGAGTTTCACCATGTTGGTCAGGCTGGTCTTGAACTCCTGACCTCGTGATCCACCCACCTCGGCCTCCCAAAGTGCTGGGATTACAGGTGTGAGCCACCATACCTGGCCTAAAAGTCAATTATATTTCTGCAGAAATTCTGAAGCAACCTCAAGATTCTGAAGCAATTTCAAGGTTCTACATAAAATTAAGTAATAAAATATGTACCAATGAGGTTTCTATATTAATCAGGCTTAGATTTTTGGGACCTGTGCAATTTCCAAAAATCAAAATCATTCTCAAAGGACAAGTACCACCAATATGCAGGCTCTGAAGCAATTCCCAGAAAGGAATCCCAAGATAAGTTCTGAAGAGGAGAAAATTACTCTTTTGGATTTATGTTTTGGTATGCTTGTTGGTATGCTTGTTTTTTTTGTTTTTTTGTTTTTTAAGTCACGTTACTTTATAGTCACTATACTGAAAGTTTAAGAACTTTCTGTGTATACCAACTTTCTGTGTATACAAACTTAATTCAATGTTTCACTAATAGCATATTTTTACTTCGACAATTATCTTATTAAATATATATTTTTAAATTTAAAAATGCACTCTAATCTTGATAAATAATGACTATATAAGATTAACTACATTCTTACAGGGTTTATGCAGAGGCATTCAGTATTTGTCGTAGTGAAAGGATCATATTTGTCTGCAATGACAAGTAGATCGGGCACAGGATACACTCTCAAAGCATAGTCATATGCCCAATACACTGGGCAGACATAAAGAGGTAGGGGAGTCAGATGTCCTTGGGATAAGATAGTCTTTACAAACTACAAAAGAGCACAAAACAAAGCAAACTTCAGTTCATTTGCAAAAGTGAAAATAGCTAAACAAATAATTTCAAATTAAATATTAATTACCAAAAGGAACCAGAAAATTTGAGAAACTAGGAAAGCTTTGACTCACAGAGCTTTGGGAGACACTAATTTAAAAGTGAAATAAACTATTCTGTATTTTAGGAAAAAAAATCTGTGAGTTTTCATTTAATAACATATACATCATTATGCTGCCCAGGCTGGTCTCAAACTCCTGGCCTCAAGCAAGCCACCCAAAGTGCTGGGATTACAGGCATAAGCCACTGCACCTGGTCCATAAACTTTAAATATTATAAAATGAATAATAAAAATGCTCTGTAACATCTATTTCCGTACTTCTCAAATGGGGGTGTATGTAACCTGAGATTGACAACTATTGTCAGGGAACCTCGAAGCTACAAGATAAATACTGCACATTCTTGTGATATGGACATACTATATAAAATATGTAACCAATGGGATAAATAAGAAGAGTTTATTGAAACAAATATACATATATTTTCAAGTATAATTTAAGAGTTTAAAAGGCAAAACACGAAGCTTGAAAGAAATTTCATGCTTATTCTCAGCTTTTCTCTGTCCTTTAGGCCATACACTTTGGTAGAAAGCTGAGAAACACTGACTTCACTAACAAAAATTAACTTACTGACAAAAGTATGTTCAAACTATTTTGAACCATAAATAAATGTCCTAACCCAAGGACAAATTATTAAGTGGCTTAATAAAATTTTATATAATGCAACATGTAAGGCAGTTTAATAAAGTTGTTTCACTTACGTGATTAGGAATAGCCAAATTGCTGCTAGGAAAACGGACGCAGTTTCTGCACATTTTATTTACTAAGTCTTCACGGAAGACAGTAATTTCCTGTGTACAGTACTGAATTCTGAAATGAAAACAGTAGTTGAATTTGACTTCTCAGAAAAAAATGATATTAATTTTAAAGGTAAAATCTCTTACAATACAACCCCATTCCCACATTCACTGTTCACCGCACAAAACTTCAACCAGAGTCTGTCTATTCATCTATTCATTTAACAGCTATGTATTGAGCTCTTAATATATGCCTACCCCATTCTAGGGATTAGCGAACAGAACCAAAAGATCCCAGCCCTCATACAGTTTACATACTAGTAGGAGGTGGGGCTGAGAAAATAAAAAGCGAACATAATCATATAGTATGTTTTAAGATAATTAAGCATAAGAGAAAAAGAAAAAGACAGGCTAAGAGGGATAGCATATGTGGTAAGAGAGAGCCTAGAAGGCGGGCATATTAATAGGATGATCAGAACAGGCTGGGCTCATAATTTAGTGTGACTTGAGCACAGGCTTGAAGCGGAAGAGGGACTTAGTCAAGCAGATATCCAGAGGAAGCGCACTGCAGGCAAAGGGAACAGATGGAGCCCAGGCCCTCAGACTGGAGCTCGCCTGGCATCCTTGAGGAACAGAAGGGAGGCTAGTGTGGCTGGAGTAAATGGGGAGGAGAGGAAATCAGAGAGGTAACGGAGCCAGATAACACAGGGCCCTGATTACCACTGCAAGGATACGGCTGTCACTAAATCACATGAGGGGTCCCTTTTTCCAATGAGGGTCCCTTTTTCCAGGATCAGGAAGGTGGCTGGGATATGCCTTATGCTTTACAGGATCACTTTCACACTGCGTTAAGAATAGAATATGGAGGGGAAGGAGTAAAAGCTGGAGACCAGTTAGGAGGCTATTGTAATAATCCAGGCCGAGAAGATGGCAGAGCAGGGCTCCTCAACCTCCACGCCATGGACTGGTACCAGTCCATGGTCTGTTAGGAACTGGACCACACAGCAGGAGGTGAGCAGCAGGCTGCAAGCAAGCAAAGCTTCATCTGTATTTACAGCCACTCCCCATCGGTTGTATTACATCCTGACCTCTGCCTCCTGTCAGATCAGCAGGGGCATTAGATTCTCACAGGAGCACGAATCCTGTTGTGAACTGCACATGTGAGTTATCTAGGCTGCACACTCGTTATAAGAATCTAATGTCTGATGATCTGTCACTGTCTCCCATCATCCCCAGATGGGACCATCTGGTTTCAGGAAAACAAGCTTAGGGCTCCTACTGATTCTATATCATGGTAAGTTGTATAATTGTTTTATTATATATTATAATGTAATAATAATAGAAATAAAGTGCACAATAAGTGTAATACGCTTGAATCATCCCAAAATCACCCCCAACCCCCCTGGCGTCTGTCTCCCATAAGACCAGTCCCTGGTGCCAAAAAGGCTGGGGACCACTGTGGTAGAGGGTTGTGGAGGTAGAGGTATAGAGAGGTAGCAGATTCTGGATATAATTTGAAGTTAATGGGACTTCCTGAAAAAACATGTGAGAGAAACCCCAAAGTGTTTGGCCTGAACAACTGGAATAATCATTGTTCAGACCATGAAGGTGTCATGAACTAACATGGAGAAGTCTACAGAAGAGGTTAGGGACACTGGTGGGGAGGAAGATCAGGAGTTCACTTAGGTTGGGATGGTGATAAGTAGGCAACTGGATACCTGAGTCTGGAGTTTGGAAGGTAGGTTGAAATGGAAATATAAATGTGGAAGGTGTCAATACACAGATGATACTTAAAGCCAGAGGACACTGGAGAAGGCCAGCAAAGGAGTGAATGTAGGCAGAAAAGAGGCGAACCAAGGCTGACTCTGATGGTATTCCCACAGGAAGAACTTATGATTACAATGAGCAATACCAACAGTAAATAAGTAATCTTTGTATTCTTCCTTTGAAACCTTTCTTAAAGGATGTGTAATAATAATATCTATTTTTAAACTGCTATCCATTATTCAAGAGTCTGAATTGACTACCAATAAATTATTTAAATATAGTTAAACTATTTTCAAAGTTTTGAGAAACCTAAAACAAAAATAAATTTTCTTCTTATATTTATTCCATAACAGTCGAAATTCAGAGACACATTTTAGGAATCAAGTTAGTTCTTTTGTTTTTTGTTTTTTTTTTTGTTTGTTTTTTGTTTTTCTGAGACAGGGTCTTGCTCTGTCGCCCAGGCTGCAGGCTGGAATGCAGTAGTGCATTCTCAGCTCACAGCAACCTCTCCACCTACCAGGCTCAAGTGATCCGCCCATCTCAGCCTCTTCAGTAGAACCACAGGCGCGTGCCACCAAGCCCAGCTAATTTTTGTACTTTTTGTAGAGATGGGTTTCACTGTGTTGCCAAAGCTGGTCTCGGAACTCCAAGCAACCTGCCTGCCTCGGCCTCCCAAAGTGCTGAGATTACAGACATGAGCCACCACACCTGGCTAATTTTTAAATGAAAGGAAAAATGTATAACACAAAATACTAATTCTTACCTGCAAGGATTAGTAGTAAAAACTGAAAATGGTACCCTTTGTCTGAATTCATTAGTGATGCTTTCAGCAAGTGGTGGCCTATAAAAACAATTTATGTGATATAGTTTATCTTTTTAAGTTTTACAAAATTTTCTACACTGTTGCAAAAATTTGAACAAAACTTACCTTGGTAAGATGGAACCAAATCCAGGATCCTCTGGACCAGGTACAAACACAAAACGACTACTGTAGCAAAATTCAACACAATTCATTTAAAAATATTATTGTAACACTATCCAATAGCTTAAAAGCAAGTTATTCCCTTTGTTTTCTCTTTAAAATTAAAAAACATTTAAATTTCATGCATTATAATAAATGAACTATTAAGTCTCCAGACCAACACTGTCTAGTAATGTCATGATAGAAAAGTTCTATATCTGCACTGCCCAACTGAACACTTGAATTGTGGCTAGCATAGCTGATGGACTGAATTTTATACTTAAATTTAATTAAACTTAAATTTAAAGAGACATGTGGCCAGTGACTATCATATCGGAGAGTGAAGCTCTAGACTCTTAAGAGTAATGCCACGAAGAAATTCCAAGTATGGCTGAAATTACCTCTATCCCTTTCAATACTTTTCATTATAAACCTCTAGTACAATGTGAGGATAACTTTATCTCTTAGCTCTTTTAATTTTCTCGACTTTATCTTTCTTCCTTAGTTTTGTAATAACTGCTGATATAACAAAATTCATTTTTTGTTTTTTTTTTTAAGTAAAACGGTGAAAAAATATATAGTGGTAGAGGTCATTACCTTTGGTGAATATCTGGGTATTCACATATTATATCTGCCAAAGTTTTTAGGGAATCTGAAATTTTAAAAAGGTATTGAATTAAATTTGCATATAATGCCATAAAATTATATTTGATTAGATACAATCCTGTATATTCTTAATTAAAATATTATGGATAATTTCTTATTACTTTAGTTTATATGACTATAGAAACACTTCTTATTAAATAGATCCTTAATACCTTTCAAAGCTTGAACTTGATTTTTTCCATATGGTGCAGATGAAAAATTACCACACAGAATAAAGCAGGTTGGAGGTGCTGGTGAGTAACCTAAACAATAAAAGAGTAAATGAACAATACTTTTCTAGTCTACAAATCAAGTTAAAAACCCTTTAACCATGACTTTCTAATAATAAAAATTTATTTTAATTAAAATAACATTTTAATAACTTATTAAAATAATACTAATAACAGTACCCATTTATTGAGCACTTACTATAGGCCAGGCCTGCATTGGCTTAATTACTCCTCAGAACATCCATAAAATCTGAGACTCAGGTTAAGTAACCTGCCCAGGGTAATAGGCTTGCACTTAAACCCAGTTTGTTTTTGTTTTTGTTTAGAGATGGGGTCTCACTATGTTGGCCAGCTGGTCTTGAACTTCAGGACTAATTCTTACTTATCATGACTATAAACACACACACACACACACACACACACACACAGGTTTTTTTCTTAATGTAAAAATTTAAGTCTTTAAAATGAAATCTAAATTATCTCATTGCTAACTCAGTGTTTTCTTTTTTAAACAGAATACTCAAAAAGATAAATAGAATACTCAAAAAGTTTTAAAACATGAACCCTCATAAGAGTTCAAGAAAGAAGAAAAAAAATAAGACCTACCAGCAAACATTATGCGAAGTTTTTCCAATACTTCCACCTGGTCCAACCAAACATCAGATAAAAACACAAACATAGCATCTTTATTCTCCTCTTCTAGCTGTTTTAGTTTTGCAGAAGTCTTCACAGATGTATTAGAAGGACCTCCAAAAAAATTAATATTTCCATAGTATGCCCTAGATAATTATAACATAATTATCTTCTATATACCACTAGAGATATTTTTCTAATAATTGTATACATTTAGCTTCTTTGTATCTAATGAAGTTATTTTCCAGTGTAAAAAGGTACTCTTTGTAACACTTTAAAAGTACAAAGTTTACCTAAATACTCTAAAACAAGACAAGCAATATGGAAGCAGTAAATAAAATAATAGGCTATATCTGTGTCTTAAAACTGACTAAACGGCCGGGCACGGTGGCTCACGCCTGTAATCCCAGCACTTTGGGAGGCCGAGGCGGGCGGATCACGAGGTCAGGAGATCAAGACCATCCTGGCTAACACAGTGAAACCCCGTCTCTACTAAAAATACAAAAAATTAGCCGGGCGAGGTGGCGGGCGCCTGTAGTCCCAGCTACTCTGGAGGCTGAGACAGGAGAATGGCGTGAACCCCGGGGGGCGGAGCCTGCAGTGAGCCGAGATTGCGCCACTGCACTCCAACCTGGGCGACAGTGAGACTCTGTCTCAAAAAAAAAAAAAAAAAAAAAAAACTGACTAAAGCAAACATTAAAATAATAATTTCCTGTGTCACTGAAAGTAGAAGAAATGAGTACACCATTTGAACAATATCTAATAGAAACCTCAAAATATGTGCTAACCATCTGCCCAAGTAATTCCACTTCTGGAATGGCTAATCCTAAGGAATTAAAGATATATACAAAGACTAGCCTATATCCAAGAACTGTGAAAAAATTATTCAACGGTTCCTTCAAAGCTTGGTTTTATTCAACGCTCACCAAGCAAGGGTCAGTAGGAAAGTGGGTAATCTACACACTCCCAGCCTCCACCACTCTTGCCCACTCTACACTGACATCCTGCAGTTCCCAGCTTAAATGCAAATACCCCATAGGCCTCCTCTGAGGATCCCAAAAGAGGTTAGATTTTCCCATTATACACTCTCATAGGAACCTGCACTTCTCCTTTGCAGATCTTATCAAATTTGTAATCAGGCCAGGGTGGCTCACACCTATAATCCCAGCACTTTGGGAGGCCGAGGTGGGGGGATTGCTTGAGGTCAGGAGTTCAAAACCAGCCTGACCAACATGGTGAAATCCACCCCATCTCTATTAAAAATGTGAAAATTAGCCGGGCATGGCAGCAGGCACCTATAATTCCAGCTACTCGGGAGGCTGAGGCAGGAGAATCGCTTGAACCTAGGAGATGGAGGTTGTAGTAAGCCGAGATCATGCCACTGCACTCCAGCTTGGGCAACAAAGCAAGATTTCGCCTCAAAAAAAAAAAAAAAAAAATTGTAGTCAGCCAATTGTAATTGGGCGATTGTTTCATGTCTGTCTCCCCACCTAGTGGCAATACAGTATGTGCTCAAAACATATTTCCTGAATGTCACGAATCATGCTATAAAACAATATTTCACAGTAATAGAAAATGTTGATAGCATATTATTAGATGAAAAACACAGGTTACAAAGCAAGGTACAGTATGTATCCATTTATAATGCCAAAAAAAGGGAACAGATATAGACCTGTGCATTCATGCATAAAAAGAAACTCTCCAGATATACACATACATATCTTGTTATGGTTGATTCCTTTTTTTTTACACGGAGTCTCATGCTGTCTCCCAGGCTGGAGTGCAGTGGTGCAGCAGTGCGATCTCAGCTCACTGCAACCTTCATCTCCCGGGTTCAAGCAATTCTCCTGCCTCAGCCTCCCGAGTAGCTGGGATTACAGGCACGTGCCACCGCGTCCAGCCAATTTTGTATTTTTAGTAGAGATGGGGTTTCACCATGTTGGCTAGGCTGGTCTTGAACTCCTGACCTCAAATGATTCACCCTCCTCAGCCTTCCGAAGTGCTGGGATTACAGGCATGAGCCACCACGCCCAGCCAGTTGATTCTTGTTATTAGTGATAGTTATGTTCTATAAAATCTCCACAAACAATGAATTGGCAAACACTGAACCACTGCTCCTTGGGAAAATTTGTACTTATATATACATGGATTGATTATAGTCTTAAGTCCTAAAACCAATTTATCCTGGTAGATTCTATTTTTACAAATGAGAAAAGTTGGTTCAGAAATGTTAAGTGACTTATCTGAGGTTGCTCCAAAAACAGGTGCCAGAGGTGAGATTCAAATGCCCCCTCCCTACACACAACTGGCCCCAGGGCCAGAGCTTCTTGCACTACCCTGTACTGCTCCCTGCAGTCTCTGTCCTCTGGTCATCTCTTTTTTTTTTGAGACAGAGTCTCGCTCTGTCCCCCAGGCTGGAGTGCAATGGCGTGATCTCAGCTCACTGCAAGCTCTGCCTCCCGGGTTCACGCCATTCTCCTGCCCCAGCCTCCCAAGTAGCTGGGATTACAGGCACCTGCCACCACGCCCGGCTAATTTTTTGTATTTTTAGTAAAGACAGGGTTTCATCGTGTTAGCCAGGATGGTCTCGATCTCCTGACCTCGTGATCCGCCTGCCTAGGCTTCCCAAAGTACTGGGATTACAGGCCTGAGCCACCGCGCCCAGCCCCTCTGGTCATCTCTTAATGAGGCTGAAACAAGAAGGCAGTGTGGCCTTGTTCGACTTCAGCTGGGAACATGCATGCCAGGTGACTCAAAATTTTTTGCTGTTCTGCTAAGCATAAATGACCACTAAAGCACCTTTAGTACTGACTTTAGGAGGTACAAAAACATTGTAGCACAAATCTGTAAATTAATGAGGATCTACTATATATGGACAGTCATGAACAGCATAAAAACGTTTTGGCAATGACAGACTGCATATATGAGTGGTTTCACAGAATGATAATGGAACTGAAAAGCTCTTATTGCCTACTGACATCTTAGCTGTCACAATGTCCTAGTGCCACACATTACTGTGTCTGTAGAGACACTGGTGTATACAACCTACTGAGCTGCCAGTTGTAGGAAAGTACAGCACATATAATAATGTACAATATGTAACACTTGATAACAATAATAAATGACTATGTTACTAGTTTATGTATTTACCGTACTTTTAATCATTATTTTAGAGTATAGTCCTTCTACTTTTTTTTTTAACTGTAAAACAGCCTCAGGCAGGTCCTTCAGGAGGTCCTTCAAGAAGAACGCATTGTTACTACAGATGGCAGCTCCATGAATTATTGCCCCTGAAGACCTCCCAGTAGACAAGATGTGGAGATGAAAAACAGTGATACTGATGATTCTGTGTATAGGCCTAGATTAATACATTTGTTTTAGTTTTTAACAAAAAAGATTTTTAGAAAATATAAAGATGGAAAACAGTGGCTGGGCACAGTGGCTCATGCCTGTAATCACAGTACTTTGGGAGGCTGAGGTGGGAGGATTGCTTGAGGCCAGGAGTTCGAGACCAGCCTGAGCAACATAGTGAGACCCCCACCAATCCCTACACAATTTTTTTTTTTTTTAATTAGCAGTCTTAGCTACTTGGGGAGCTGAGGCAGGAGGAACACTTATGTCTAGGAATTTGAGGTTGCAGTGAGCTATAATCATATCACTGCATTCCAGCCTGAAGAAGAGAGTACAGTTGTATCAGTAAATCAATTAATCAATAAAACAAAAAAGCTTACAAAATCAGGATATAAAGAAACAATTTTTGTGCAGCTGTAGAATGTGTTTGTGTTTTAAGCTGTTTATTACAAAAAGAGTCAAAAATTTAAAATTTTTTAAAGCTTATAAAGAATGTTATAGTAACTAAAGTTAATTAATTTTATTAAAAAATTTTTATTTCAAGACAGGGTCTTCCTTTGTCACTCTGGCTGAAGTATAGTGGCACAATGATAATTCACAGCAGCCTTGAACTCCTGGGCTCAAGCAATGCTGCCACTTCAGCTTGCCAAATAGCTAGGACTACAGGTACACACTGCCACACCCAGCTAATTTTGTTGTTGTTGTTGTTGGTAGAGATGAGGTTTTGTTATGTTGTCTAGACTGGTCTCAAACTCCTGGCCTTAAGCAACACTCCCTTCAGCCTCCCAAAGTGCTAGGATTGATTATAGGTGTGAGCCACTGTGCCCAGGCAAGGTTAATTTCTTACTGAAGAAAGAAAACTCTTTTTAAACAAATTTAGTGTAGCCTAAGTATACAGTGTTAATAGCCTACAGTAGTGTACAGTAATGTCCTAGGCCTTCAAATTCACTCACTACTCACCCAGAGCAACTTCCAGCCCTGCAAGTTCCATTCATAAGTGTTCCATACAGGTGTACCAATTTTATATTTTATACCATATTTTTACTTTATCTTTTCTGTATCTAGACAGACAAATACTTATCATTGTGTTACAGTTGCCTATAGTATTCAATACAGCAACGTGTCATACAGGTTTGTAGCACAGAAGCAACAGGCTGTACCATACAGCCTTAGTGTACAGTGGGCTATATCATCTAGGTTTGTTTAAGTACACTGTGATGTTTGCACAGTGACATAATCACCTAACAACACATTTCTCAGGACATATCCCCGTTGTTATGCAATACACAACTGTATATACATATATAAAGTAATGTTAACAGTTTTTTTCTGTTTAGTAAAATTACAGGTGATTTTCCTTTCCTTTTGTGTACCTTCATATATTTTCTAATTTTTTTTTTGCAATCATGAACTACATTATTAATAAGAAAAAACTTTTCTTTTTTTAAAGACTCAACTACTTTTCCAATGCAGCATACTGGCTTGAGTCGGAAACCTTGGTATCAAAGCACATCTCTAACAATAAAAAGTTTGGGCCAGGTGCAGTGGCTCACACCTATAATCCCAGCCTCCCTCTGGGAGGCCGAGGCCGGTGGATCACCTGAGGTCGGGAGTTCAAGACCAGCCTGACCAACATGGCGAAACCCTGTCTCTACTAAAAATACAAAATTAGCTGAGTGTGGGGGCACATGCCTGTAATCCCAGCTACTTGGGAGGCTAAGGCAGGAGAATCACTTGAAACCGGGAAGTAGAGGTTGTGGTGAGCCAAGATGGTGCCATTGCACTCCAGCCTGGGCAACAAGAGCAAAACTCCGTCTTAAAAAAAAGTTTGTGACCGTGGACAAATTACCCAACCCTTCTTTTTTGGGGGGTAGGGGGACAAAGTCTCAGTGTGTTGCCCAGGGTGGAGTGCAGTGGCAGGATCTCAGCTCACTGCAACCTCCGCCTCCAAAGTTCAAGTGATTCTCTCACCCAAGTAGCTGGGACTACAAGCGCATGCCACCACACCTGGCTAATTTTTGTATTTTTAATAGAGACAGGGTTTCACCATGTTGCCCAGGCTAGTCCTGAACTCCACAGCTCAAGCGATCCACCCACCTCAGCCTCCCAAATCGACACTTCTTAACCTAACTCTTCAAATGCAAAAAAAACTAAACTGATATCTAGTGCACAGGGTTACTAGAAGGAATACAAGTGATAATGTAGAAAGCCCATAGGGCACAGTGCTTAGTACGGTGTGAGCCCTTAGATATGGTAACTGATATTGTTATTGTTCCCACCAAGTGGACCAACTGGCATTTTCAAAGGTACAGTAATAATTTTATAGTTGCTAGAGGAATGCAGTAAGTAGACATAATTGTATGATGATTTCAGTTAAGCATATACCCAAACATAAATCAGAGCATCACAGAAACACCTATTAAGCTAAATATTGAGAAATTAAACTTCAGAAAAGCCTTATTCACATCTTCCGTTTAAAAAAAAAATTATTTGCATTAACTACACAATGGTAGGGAGGGTATTGAGTCAGTGTAAATCTCTTTAGGATAGGACCATGCTGTAGACCTATTTGCACTTATTTGTAAAACAGTATTTTACACATAAAACATACTCACTAAAATATTAGTTGTTGAATTGATTGACTACCACCAGATTTAGCCCCCTGAATTTTATATTTTGAAGGCATTTTAGAGAAAATTTATAATCCTAACAAGAATAAAATGATCATTTTATTTTAATGTACTTTATTACACCTCATACCAATCCTTTGGTTTACTAAGCATATACTAAGCAGTTGGATTTAGAGAAAATGGTATAATTTAAGTGGAAAATTATTTGAAACATTATAATAATGATCTCTTGGCTAAAGAGAAACAAATGGTAAACTCACAGCCAGCCAACTCAACTATACGTCTCATTCCAAAGTAGTAATTTTGAAGCTTGTACAAAACAAAAATACCATGACAATGGCAATTTTGCTCTAAATATATTCCAAAGGAAACTTACCATATTGGAAAAAGCCACAAACTGCACCAAAAGCACTCAAATAGAGGTGAGCTTGGCTTGATTAGGGCTTGTGTTCTCCTTAGCAAGATCAGCACCTTTCCCTCAGTTACTTCAACAGCAAGAGTAGATGCTCTGCACAGGCCGCCCTGCCAGTAAACTCCCAGCCAGAAAATGTTGCCTTTGCACCTTGAATTTATACACGCATACTAAAACTAAAATCCTTGTTGTTGTTGTTGAGACGGAGTCTCGCTCTGTTGCCAGGCTGGAGTACAGTGGTGCGATCTTGGCTCACTGCAACCTCTGCCTCCTGGTAAAACTAAAATCTTAATCTTTACGCTTCCTTTTGAAATCATCACCATTATACAGAATCTCATGGTTAGAAGGCAACTACTTTAATTCCCCCAGAGGTGGCAAACTCAAATGCTTACAGGCTCCAGGAAGATAACACTAAATAGCAAAGCAGCAGTCCACTGACACTAACTAGGGCACACGTAATACATGCCCTGCCCAAAGTGGGCAACCACTGCAGTTTAGTTTTTGCTGTGTGAGAATTCAGGCTCTGTATTGCCAGATCCTCCTGTTAAGAGAACTCCAAAACCTAGGCCTTTATGAGAAATCTTCTAGTTTTTATACACTGGAAACTAACTCGAAATGTTTTTAAACACCTCAAAGTGGGGAGAAGAAAAGAAAGGTCTATAAACTACTTTCAACCCATGCGCCACCAAGTACAATTTTTATACTATCATTCAGGCTCTGCCCAAATAATTCAAGTGACAGGGAGCTCAGCTCCTCTAAGAGAAGGCCATTTTGGAATAGCTTTAATATTATGATGCTTTCACTTATATTAAGGAGCTATGAGCTACCTCACATAACTTTCATTCATTAGAATATAAAAATGAGAATTTTATATTAACATGGAATTATATTCTTCTAAGTGTTATCCTAGCTGTCTTATCTCACTTGAAGTTCTCATCAACCCCAGCGATAAATACAACAGACTGGAAATCTTTCCCAGTTAAAGCCGAAGTACAAAGACGGTATTGCAACTAATTTTTGGCCAATCTGCTAGTTTTCACATTACATATAAAACCCAGTCTTCTAATTCTCATTTTCCATTGCTTTTTCCATTTTGACACAAAGCCTGACACCTTGTAGTAACTGAGATATGATGTACTAACCTACATTCACTCCTGCCAGTATTACCAAATTCCCATAGAGTATAAACCAAACATTTTATTACCTAGTAGTACTAGAGGGCTCAGTGGGTGGAAATCCAAAGGCATTGACATGAAACACTTGATCTTCAAACCAACCTGAAAAAAGGTAACGTCACTTTCATTTGTCTAATCCTCTGTGTTTGAAAGGACAAAATTATGTTACAACAAAGCAATAATGCCAGGCTAGTCTCATGCCCTGTGAACTAATTACAGAGGTTGCCAACCTCAATGAACCACAGTGAACAACTTTAGATCCACAGAGGGTCTCAACTTATAAAATTCATTGAATAGAAATAGATTCAGAACTTTTCACTTTTCAGTTTGGCAGTACGTGTTGATACAGATTAGGAAATGTTTCATTTTATGGCCCTATATAAAATTAAGTGTTTTTTTCAACTTTATTGAGGTATCGTTCACATACTATACAATTCACCCTTTAAAAGTATATAATTCAGGGCCAGGTGCGGTGGCTCATGCCTGTAATCCCAGCACTTTGGGAGGCTGAGGCGGGCGGATCACAAGGTCAGGAGATCGAGACCATCCTGGCTAACACAGTGAAACCCCGTCTCTACTAAAAATACAAAAATAAAAAAAAATTAGCCAGGTGTAGTGGCAGGCGCCTATAGTCCCAGCTACTAGGGAGGCTGAGGCAGGAGAATGGTGTGACCCCGGGAGGCAGAGCTTGCAGTGAGCCGAGATCGTGCCATTGCACTCCAGCCTGGGTGACAGAGTGAGACTCCATCTCAAAAGAAAAAAAAAAGTATATAATTCAGGCCGGGCATGGTGGCTCACGCCTGTAATCCCAACACTTTGGGAGGCCGAGGCGGGTGGATTGCCTGAGCTCAGGAGTTTGAAACCAGCCTGGGCAACATGGTGAAACCCCGTCTCTACTAAAATACAAAAAATTAGCTAGGCATGGTGGCATGCGCCTATAATCTCAGCTACTCGGAAGGCTGAAGCATGAGAATCACTTGAACCCGGGAGGCGGAGGTTGCAGTGAGCCGAGATCGCGCCACTGCACTCCAGCCTAGGTGACAGAGTGAGATTCTGTCTCCAAAATAAAAAAAGAAAAAAAAAAAAGGGTGTGTAATTCGGTGATTTTTAGTATATTCACAAGTTGTGTAGCCATTACTACTATCTAATTTCAGAACATTTTCATCACCCCAAAAAGATTTCTATTAGCCCATTAACAGTCTAAGAGTTATTTTGCCAAAAATATGTTCTTCTAATTAATGGTATCCCAAATTATATCATGTTAACATATTTTACCCAAAGCAGAAAGTTTTACTGGAGAATGAGAAGGACAGTAACAAAGTATACTGACTTACCTTCTGCTAAGACAAAGCATGCCTCTGTGTATAGACCACTATGGAACTGGTACACAACAGTTGAGGAAAATAATTCAATTCTTGAGGCAGTAATAAAATCAACATACATTTTGAGTCCAACAAGGCTTCTAAATAATAAATTTAAAGACTTCCCATTTGAAACTGTGAATAGACCACAGCTTAGAAACAGCTTAAAAATTTTTAGTTTTAAATGTCCTCATGTTTAATTCTTGGTAATACTGACAGGGTGGATCATTCTTACCATGATATAAATTTCGTCAGTGATTCGTCTAGATTCTCCAGATAAGAGAAAATTAAAGTTGTTCTGTCTCTGTTTAGGATTATATCTCTACGTTCCTACACCAGCAACAGAGAAGTTACATTGAGAACCCAAATAGGTAAATTCTAGAAGGATATATAATCAATTTCCCCAATTCACGTAATGCAGATTTTAAAAAATACAGACAAGTGAAGGATATAGCTTTACTAAGGTCTAGTTGTACTGTTCCAGTAGGATCTTCCAGAAAAAATTTTCCCTAAAAAAATGAAAATAAATAAATCCACATTTATGTAACAATGAAAACTGTGACAAAAAATTAAACTACAAGTTTGACAACAGAATATAGTAGGGAGAAAGTGGATTTTAAAAATCAGCTATTATTTCTAGTCCAGGCTCTTCCATTTACTAGTCTGATAACCCCAGACTAATCACTTAACTGAGATTCTGACTCCTCACAGGTACAATGGAGAATGACTCCTACAGATAAGAAATGGCAAGAGGGACATTTGATGTCTGCCGTAAGGAGGGTCTCCCCAGATACCTTCTAAGACAGCCAACAGCATGTCCAAGGGACCAGGACATACTCTGCAGCTTGCTTATTCAGAAACCCAGTACTCTCCGTTTATCCAGAGGTCACTAGGGGCCTAATTTCAGGCTATGCAAACTGGGCTCCTGCACAAGACACTCTGTCCTGATGTCTTCTCAGGAAACCAAACACAGATGAAAAAGACACTTGGCGACTGAGAAAAGGTTTTTGTTTTTTCTGTTTTTTTTTTTTTTTTCACTATTACAAAAGTTTATTTAACAAAAAGTCTAATATGAAAATGTACATGACCTAATTTTTACATCATTGTAAAACAGGCCCTATGGAGAAAGAAAATGGGTTTCTCTGCTGAACAGCCATTATTATTTTATTTATTTATTTATTTTTGAGACAAAGTTTCGCTCTTGTTGCCCAGGCTACAGTGCAATGGCACCATCTCAGCTCACTACAACCTCCACCTCCCAAGTTCAAGCAATTCTTCTGCCTCAGCCTCCTGAGTAGCTGGGATTACAGGCATGTGCCACCACGCCTGGCTAATTTTGTATTTTTAGTAGAGACAGGGTTTCTCCATGTTGGTCAGGCTGGTCTTGAACTCCCGGCCTCAGGTGATCTGCCCGCCTCGGCCTCCCAAAGTGGCTAGGATTACAGGCGTGAGCCACCACGCCCAGCCAACAGCCATTATTTATCCTTGTTCCAAGGCTTCTGACATGATGATACTATTTCCTCGTATTACCACTATTCCAATATTTTTCTGTTGGTGAGGCGAGTTTTCAATAAAGAATACATTCCGGTGCCCACTACAAAAATGTTCTATGTAACCGACATTTCATCAATCCAAGGCCAAAAATAAAAGTTTGATGCTTATTAAGTTACCTCTTTTAACTGCGTTATCATTCCAAGAACAATCACATCTCCGATTTTGGTTGTACTACCCAATAAGGTTTCTATTGTTTTAAGCTAAAATAAAACAAAATAAATTTTAAAGACTGTAAATATATTCTTTCAAGAAACAAAACTTCTTATAAATATATTTGAGGTACACATTTCAGCATTTATAGCTACTTTACAGTAGAAAATCAAATAAAATGGAAATAAAGTTGTAAAATTAAACTTAGGATGTTTAATTTTGTCCTACAAAAAAGCTGTGAGATCAAGTGTATGATGCCTAAAGAAACACCACATCGACTCAGGCTCTTACCAATGACTGAATCCTCACACCATATCATTCTGAATAATGATAAGTACATTTATTTTTTAAATATAGAAAAGAATATCAATTTTATTTTCTTTGAACAGTACCTTTTGAAAACTAGCAAGCTATTTAAAAATATATATTCCAATTTTACTTAGTATTTTAAAAGGCTCTCGTTATTATTTACATTCTCAATCTGATCTTTTTTTCTAATCAGAAAGTTTAAGGTAGTAAAAATTGGGACACTATTGTAAAAAATCCTTTGCGGCCAGGTGCAGTGGCTCACGCCTGTAATCCCAGCACTTTGGGAGGCCGAGGCAGGCGGATCACGAGGTCAGAAGATTGAGACCATGGTGAAATCCCGTCTCTACTAAAAATACAAAAAAATTAACCAGGCATGGTGGCAGGCGCCTGTAGTCCCAGCTACTCAGGAGGCTGAGGGAGGAGAATGGTGTGAACCCGGGAGGCGGAGCTTGCAGTAAGCCGAGATCACCTTGCATTCCAGCCTGGGTGACAGAGCAAGACTCTGTCTCAAAAAAAAAAAAAAAACAAAAAACCATCCTTTCCATCTTTTTCTATATGTAATCCTAAATATATGTAAATACATACATATATAATTTATAACACACACCTATACAGTTTATTTACAAAGATGAAATCATAGTATATGTACTATTCTGCAACTTAACTAATTGAAGTTAATATTATCTGAGACATCTTTCCATTTTTCTACATATAGATTTCCTTCTGTTTAAAGAATAGAGGTATCTATATTATACATATGACCATTTATTTCACCAAACTCCTATTAAAGGACATTTAAGTTGTTCCCAGTTTTCTACTAATAAAAACAATGTTTAATATTTCTGTGCAACTTTCTTGGCTCACTACACAGATAGAAACTTTTTTTTTTTTTTTTTGAGATGGGGTTTCACATTGCCCAGGCTGGAGTGCAGTGGCACTCTCATTCCTCACTGCAGCCTTAAACTGGGCTCAAGTGATCCTTCCACCTCAGCCCCCTGAGTCACCAAGATTACAGGCACTAGCCACTGCATCCAGCTACAGATAATAACTGTTGAATAAAGTTCTACACATTCTAGAAACACAATTGCTAGATAAAAGGATATATAAGTTTTCATATTTATAGAAATTACCAAGTGGAGCTTCTTTTATCTTTACGTTTTCTTATTACAAATAATTCATGTTTACTATAGAAAAAAATTTAAAATATAGACAAGAAAAAAATAAAAACTTATATAATCCCATCATTCCATAATAATCACATTAACATTTAATACTGGAGTTACTCTTAAAAAATATGAACCTAGGACTGGGTGTGGTGGTTCATGCCTGTAATCCCAGCACTTTGGGAGGCTGAGGCGGGCGGATCACTTGAGGTCAGGAGTTCAAGACCAGCCTGGCCAACATGGCAAAACCCCATCTCTACTAAAAATACAAAAAAATTAGTTGGGCATGGTGGTGTGCACGTATGTCCCAGCTACTCAAGAGGCTGAGGCAGAATTGCTTGAACCTGGGAAGCGGAGGTTGCAGTGAGCCAAGATCGCACTACTGAACTACAGCCTGGGTGACAGAGCGAGACTCTGCCAGAAAGAAAGGAAAGGAAAGGAAACGGAAGGGAGAAGGGGGAAGGGGGAAGGGAAGGCAAAAGAACCTAGCTAAGTGTAGTGGTGCACACCTATTGTCCCAGCTACTCAGGAGGCTGGGGCAGGAGGATCACTTGAGGCCAGGAGTTCAAGACCAGCCTGGGCAACATGACAAGACCCCATGTCTCTATCAAAAGAAAAAAAAAAAAAGAACCTAAAACAACACAGGAGAAGTAAAAATAACAGTATTTTTTAGCACATCATTTTTACAATTGGTAAAAGGATATTATCATACAGGTAGATAAATGTAATTTAAGTAGGGAATGTGCCATCACAGATACAGAATTAAGACAGTTTGAAAAGAATAATTATTTAGTTAAGCCTTAAAATTACTTTGTCAAAGAGGAGAAAAGGGAAAAGGCTCCTGGGCTGTGGGCATCTCAGTTGCCAGAGAAAACCTAATATAGAAAACATATAGATGATCTTTGGTAGGGAAATATAAGTAATGTCAATTTCTAAAATCTAATTTATACTCTAATAAAAGTTTTGTTTGTTTGTTTGAGAGGGGTCCTTACACTGTCACCCAGGCTGGAGTACAGTGGCATGATCTCAGCTCACTGTAGCCTCAACCTCCCAAGCTCAAGTAATCCTCCCACCTCAGCCTCTCCAGTAGCTGGGACCACAGGTGCACAACATCACGCCTGGCTAATGTTTTTTATTGTTTATAAAGATGAGGTCTTGCTATGTTGGCCAGGTTGTGGGACCCATTTGTGTTCTCTTATTCATTCTATAAATGTTGTTTCCTTAGTACCTTAAGTTTTCACTTCAACCAATATAACACATTCTAGTTCAATAACTGTGTGTGGTGGTCACTGAGGGATGAGTTGGGCAAGGAACCAGCATTTGAGTTCCTTAGTGTTATGGTCACTAAGGGATGAGTGAGGGCAAGAAAAGAAATGTTGAAAAGTTATCAGAAAGCCAGTGTAGTATCCAAATGAGCTAGGAATCTACCTTGGAGGCCAGAGTGTATCTGGGGCTAGCATCGTATCAGGGCCTTCTCAAAGGAAGCAGTAGCTTCTGTTAGAGATTTGTGGGACACAGGACTCTAGGAATGGACTGTATCAAAAGTGGGCATGCAGCCCATCCAGTTAGCTAAACAGTTACCAATAGTTTATTTTCATTTAAAATTCAATGAATTAGAATTAACCAACAAATATTAAACTTATACACTTATACCCCCTACATAACTAGGATACTGTTCTAACCTGGAATTTGCTTCCGCTTTCATCAGGGTGAGAACCTATCACCGGAGGAGTAAATAATTCATGCCTGTGAGTCCTCTATAAAAAAGAAAGATTCACATGAATTCCTGAAACAGACATTTAAATATAAGATTCATTAAAATAGTGCCCTGATGAAACACTGTCCTTAAACTAATGTCACTATTACTTATTCTCCACAAATTTGAAAACCCACATAATTTAACATACAAATATCTAGTAATGTAAGTTTTAAAATTAAAAAAAAAAAACGTAAAAATTTTAAAGGTCTATTGTGTGTATGGCAGCAGCACATTGTAGGCTGAGGATATGAAGAACAACCAAGTGTCACCCTGAGAGCACTGGGGCCAGTGAAAGAGAAGTGCCACCACACAACAAAGTTCTGTGAGGGCTGACTGTACCCCAGGCCAAAGGGGCCACTGAACAACAGCCCAGATGATAAATAAGATTTGGGTAGTAAGAAACAAAAGGAGTCTGAGATAAGACATTTCAGGGCCAGGCGCAGTGGCTCACACCTGTAATCCCAGCACTTTGGGAGGTCGAGGAGGGCGGATCACCTGAGGTCAGGAGTTCGAGACCAGCCTGGCCAACATAGTGAAACCACGTCTCTACCAAAAATACAAAAATTAGCTGGGTGTGGTGGCAGGTGCCTGTAATCCCAGCTACTCAGGAGGCTGAGGCAGGAGAATTGCTTGAATCCAGGAGGCAGAGGTTGCAGTGAGCCGAGATCGTGCCACTGCACTCCAGCCTGGGCAACAAGAGCAAAACTGTCTCAAAAAAAAAAAAAAAAAAAAAAAAAGACATTTCAGGCAGAGAAATTATAAGAGTTAGAGTATTTAGTAAGCTACGCAAAGTTTAATACAGTTGAATTATGCGGTGCACAAGGTAGAACATGAGACAAGGCCAGAGATTAATAAGATCCATGTGGAGATACTTCCCTCCCCAACTCTCAGTCCATATAGTTTAGGTAGGATTGATACCCCTTCCCTCTTCTATAGATAGGAATTCAAGGCCTAGAAAATGAAAGTACTCCATCCTTTGGCCAGTGATTGGTTCAAGGATGAGCAAGTGCTTCAAGGTAGGCTCAAAAGAGACAGATTCAAGACTTTTGCTAGAGCTATTAGAAAAGAGGAACTCTCTTTCCAAGAGTTGCTAAGGCTACTAGTGGAGATCTTTGTCACTTTATAGGGAGAACCTATTTGAAACTAAAATCAATTTTTTAAAAGAGCTGGGACATGGAAAGAGACAGATGCCTCCTGATATTGTGTGAGCACCTGAATCCAGCCAGGCTTGAAACTGGTGGACTTCTAGACTTCATAATACAAGCTAAGCCAATATATTCCTTTTTCAGTTTTAATCTATTTGAGTTTCTGTAACCTCCAACTCAAAAAGCCCTGACAATACAAACTTTGTATGCCCAGCCAAGAAGTTTGTGCTACAGACAATGAGAAACAAAAATTTTGAAGTAGGATAATGATAACATCAGATTCATTTTCTGGAAGATAATTGCAATGAAAATATGGATGGACTGAATTTCAACCTGTTTATTTCACAGATGAATAAACGAGGCTCAGAAGGGATAAGTGGCACACCCACCATAACAGAGTAGACTTCAAAACATACTTAAGAAAAAAGAAATGTGGTGCTTACTGAGCACCTTCTCTGTATAAAGGACAGTGCCAAATGTGGCACAGGAGATAAACAACGAATCCACAGTCTGATCACAGGGATAAGCACCTCAAATGCAAGGCAGGGCCAAGTCCAGTCAGTGACATAAAAGACGTACTACTGAGCTGGGCACAGTCACGCTTGTGATCCTAACACTTTGGGAGGCCGAGGCGGGTGGATCACGAGGTCAGGAGATGGACACCATCCTGGCTAACACAGTGAAACCCGTCTCTACTAAAAATACAAAAAATTAGCCGGGCGCTTTGGCACATGCCTGTAGTCCCAGCTACTCGGGAGGCTGAGGCAGGAGAATCGCTTGAACCCAGGAGGCAGAAGTTGCAGTGAGCCGGGATTGCGCCACTGCACTCAACCCTGGGCAACAGAGTAAGACTCTGCCTCAAAAAAAAAAAAAAAAAAAAAAAGACGTACTACTGGGTTCAAGCACAAAGAGATTCAGCTGGGCATGGTGGCTCATGCCTGTAATCCCAGCACTTTGGGAGGCTGAGGTGGGCAGATCACTTGAGGTCAGGAGTTTGAGACCAGCCTGGCCAACATGGTGAAACCCCGTCTCTACTAAAATAAAAAAGTTAACTGGGTGTGGTGGTATGTGCCTATAATCCCAGCTACTTGGGAGTCTTAGGAAGAAGAATCACTTGAACCCAGGAGGCAGAGGTTACAGTGAGCCAAGTTTGCACTCTAGCCTAGGCACTGCACTCTAGCCTAGGCGACAGAGCAAGACTCTATATCAAAAATAAAATAAATAAAAAAGAAAAAGATTGCATCCAACTGAAGATCAAGACGGGTTCCAGAAAGGAGGAATCTGAGAAAAGCCTTCCAAAATAGGATGGTTTCAACAGTGGAGGTAAGAGGGAAGAGCAGTCAACAGGATAAACAAAGTCACAGAAGTAGTGAAAGAAACAGAAACAATAATTCCATATTTCAGTTTTGGCTCCAGCCCAGATTATGACTACAGGAAAAGTAGAGATTAGGCCAATTATGTGTGAGAGAAGATCTTACATATTAAGGATAATCTGCATTTAATTCAATAGGCGGTGAATTTCCTTGAAAGACTTCTGTGCAAAACCCATGAGGTGGTCAGAGCTATACTTCGGGCAGATTAACCTAGCAACACTATGTCAGCAATGGAAGCAGCAGAGGATGCTGGTTCCTCAAGATCATTCTTCTCAACCTTTATTTAACCTACCACTGACCATCTGCTCCTCCTTGAAGCCTCCTTGTGCTTCTGCCATATAACACCATCCTCGCCTGGCCCCCAAGTTCTATCCTCTCCCCTCTTTTTTTTTTTTTTTGAGACGGAGTTTCGCTCTTGTTGCCCAGGCTGGAGTGCAATGGCGCCATCTTGGCTCACCATAACCTCCGCCTCCCACGTTCAAGCGATTCTCCTGCCTCAGCCTCCCAAGTAGCTGGGATTACAAGCATGTGCCACCATGCCTGGCTACTTTTGTATTTTTAGTAGAGACAGGGTTTCTCCATGTTGGTCAGGCTGGTCTCGAAATCCCGACCTCAGGTGATCCACCCGCCTCGGCCTCCCAAAGCGCTGGGATTACAGGCGTGAGCCACTGCGCCTAGCCTCCCTCTTATCTTTTTATCACTTCTCTTTCTCCCAAGGTCTCATCCTTGCAGTTCCATTTTTTACTCTATGCAGATGCTCCCAAATCTCTCTCTTGCTACCAACTCTCTTTCCATAGCTCCAGATGTACACTTCACTTGATACTCTCCTGGCAATCTTAACTCAAATGCTTAAAACAGAACCTGCTATCACCTTCTACAAACATTCTCTTTTTCCTGTTTAATGTATTATTCTATATTCTACTCTCTCAGACTCTAGGCCTTACTCATCTCTGATTCTTCACCCCCTCCCTTCTCCTTCACATCCAGACAGTCACCATGTGTTATAGTTTCTGCTGCTTGAGTGTGATGCCCTCATTCTACACCCCTTGCCACTTCCTTCATCCAGGCTATCATTTATGCCAAGACTAATCCCACAGACTCCTAGAAGACTTCTCTCACACTCTAAGTCATCCCCATATCTGCTGGTGGAGGAAGCACTCAAAAAACCTGGCTGCGACTGAGTTTCTCTGGTATTCCAAAGCACCTCACACAAGGAGAACAGTTCCAACTCCCAAGGGTGGCATCCAAAGTGCTCCTACAATTTGGCTCCCACTTGCCTTTCCAAACTGATCCCATGCTACTCCTGATTTTCTCATCATTTCCTGCACAGAGTCCATTTTTTGCTATACCTTTCTTCACAATCACCACCTTTTTCCCATTTCCACAAGATTAAGGCAATCTAGGTCCATGCCAAATGCCATCATTTCCTAGAAGCCTTTCCTGATTTTTCTATTGAATACATTGTTTGTATCTCTTTTATAGCACGTATAAAATTCTACTTTATGTATTGCACAAATGTCTATAACTTCATAGACTGTAAGCTACTTGAAAGTAGTAAAGTATAGTAGGCAATGGTTGGGCTTTAGAGTCAGGCTGGATTAAAATCCTGTCTTACTATATGCGATCTATGGGCAAATTACTAAACTTCTTTAAGCCTCAGTTTCCTCATCCATAAAATGGGGATAATAAAAGCATTTACACATTATTAGTATTATGAGGACTAAATGAGGTAAATAATGTATGTTAAGTGCTACCTGGCATATCATGTATTAAATGGTAACTACTATTTTTACCATCATCATTGTTGTTAAGGAGAAAATAGCTTTTTCATCTCTGTATATTCTACATGGTCTCAATCACAGAAATCTTAATAACAGTTTATTGAATGACCAACTTTGGACCACAAAATTCCATTCTTTAAATATCCCTGAGATTTCCCTAAACTGAAAAAGTCTCCTTTTCTCTCAGTTTACCCAGTATCCTCCCCTCCGCGCCCTACCAAACTTACCTGGTGCAAAATGGTATATCGCTCACGAAACATCTCTGCTTTATCTCTTGCTGTTCCAAATAAATTTGGTGCAGGGTGGTTGGTCATTAACAGACTAGAAAAAGAGAATGCCTATTTTTGACTATCATAATACACAAAGGTGAGCCAAAAGTGAAGCAAGAGACTATACCTTCTGGAAAAAAAAGTACATTTGAAATTAATTTAAAATCAGTGGATGACATACTTACGGAAGAAACTTTTTTCTTTCTGAATTGTACACAAAGCGTGGAATATCAAATGCTCCTATGATATTGAAAACGTGCTCTCTGAAAAACATCCCACAAAATACAGACCTGATTTACTAAAACATAAGTACTCTAGGTGAACATGCTAACTTGCATTATAAGTCTTTGTAATAACACACTTTTCACATTTTCTCAGGCCAGGCAAACAATTTCTTTTTCTTTTTCTTTTTCTTTTTTAAGACAGAGTTTCGCTATTGTTGCCCAGGCTAGAGTGCGATGGCGGGATATCAGCTTACTGCAAGCTCCGCCTCCTGGGTTCAAGCGATTCTCCTGCCTCAGCCTCCCAAGTAGCTGGGATCACAGGCATGCACCACCACGTCCAGTTAATTTTGTATTTTTAGTAGAGATGGGGTTTCTCCGTGTTGGTCAGGCTGATCTCAAACTCCCGACCTCAGGAAATCCACTCACCTCGGCCTCCCAAAGTACTGGGATTACAGATGTGAGCCACCATGCCCAGCCCATAATTTCTTATAGTGTCAAAAATACCATGGGTGTAAAATGTTTAGCTTGTGCATTTTCATCTTAAGGGACAAGAAAGCATTGCCAAAACTCTCAAGAAAAAAATTAATCAAGTTAATTTCCAGTTAAGAATTTCATCTATTGAAAAAGAAGAATTATATAAACAATAGTCACATCTTAAAGAAATCTCTCCCTATATGTACTACTCTTATGAGCTACAGTATTTTTTTTTTTTTTTTTTTGAGACAGAGTTTCGCTCTTGTTGCCCAGGCTGGAGTGCAATGGCTCAATCGTGGCTCACCACAACCTCCGCCTCCAGGGTTCAAGAGATTCTCCTGCCTCAGCCTCCCGAGTAGCTGGGATTACAGGCATGCACCACCACGCCCAGCTAATTTTGTATTTTTAACAAAGACGGGGTTTCTTTATGTTGGTCAGGCTGGTCACTAACTCCCAACCTCAGGTGATCCACCCACCTCAGCCTCCCAAAGTGCAGGGATTACAGGCATGAGCCACTGCGCCCGGCCATGAGCTACAGTATTATTAAAGGATATGATTAAGTTCCAACAATTTTTATTTTTTTTGTTTTTGTTTTGTTTTTTGAGACAGTCTCACTCTGATGCCCAGGCTGGGGTGTGATCTTGGCTCACTGCAACCTCTTCCTCCCAGCCTCAAGCGATTCTCCCGCCTCTCAAGTAGCTGGGATTACAGGCATGTGCCACCACACCCAGCTAATTTTTGTATTTTTAGTAGAGAGAGGGTTTTGCCATATTGGCCAGGCTGGTCTCAAACTCCTGACCTCAAGTGATCCGCCTGCCTCAGCCTCCCAAACTGCTGGGATTACAGGCATGAGCCACCATGCCCAACCCCAACAATTTTAAAAACCTAAAATGTTTTTTGTTTGTTGTTTGTCTGAGATGGAGTCTAGTTCTGTTGCCCAGGCTGGAGTGCAGTGGCACGATCTCAGCTCACTGCAACCTCTGCCTCCTGGGTTCAAGTGATTCTCCTGCCTCAGCCTCCCAAGTAGCTGGGATTACAGGCACCCACCACCACGCCCAGCTAATTTTTGTATTTTTAGTAGAGACGGGTTTTCACTATGTTGGCCAGGCTGGTCTCAAACTCCTGACCTCATGATCTGCCTGCCTTGGCCTCCCAAAGTGCTGAGATTACAGGCCTGAACCACCGTGCCCTGCCAAATCTAAAATGTTATGCAGAAGTGTCCCAGGAAAAGTTATACAATGGAAAAAGAGCACCCCTCCCCCCCCAATTCTGGCCATATCTTTCGGACTTATACAATATATATATAGTGTTAGAGATGGAAAACCAAAAAAAATTATTTAATTTCAGATACTTTTAATAATATAACCATGTTTAAAAGAAGTTAAAAATTTCCACACCACTATTGTATAAATATCCCAACCTAAAAATCTTTCCTAAAATTACATGTTTATCTCCCAAATTGAAAATTATCAAAAAAGATTCATGCTACCCTAGAGGTAACAAGTATAGACTGGCTGAGAATCACTGAACTTGAGGAAAACCTAGACTCCAGACACTGCTCCACTATTTTCTGGTGGATCAGTCTGAGTAAGTTATTGAACTTCTCATGCCATCTCTTCATCTATTGTGGTATGATATAATGACTCTCTGACAATTGAAGGTACAAAAATCCTTTACCGTTCAGTCCCCACTGGACCTCCATGTAGGCTGGCTATAACATATAAACAGCCTGACAGAAATAGCCGAGCCAGGTCAGTGAGGAGTACGGGCTGGCCGACCCAGGCACTGCGCACTGAGGCCAGAGATGGGCCTGAGCCACGCACCTCCTCTGAAACTACCCTGTGCCCTGCCTTTGAGGCCTGACAGGTGTGGGAGCAGGAGCTGCCCAAAGGTGGGCTGGGGTTGGAGGAAGCAGCCTGGTCGTTGCTATGTGCCCTGAGGCTTTAAGGCACCTGACCCCACCCTTGCTGAACTGGCATCACCAGGACCTGTTTACTCTAGATGAGAATCATGATCCCTGAGCGCTTAGTGCATTGCCTGGAAAAGCCCACTCATCCTGGACGAGCCCTTTGGCAGCCTCAGACAGTCCTTGAGGAGGATGACTGAGACATCATGGGCCATGCACTGTGTGCCTGCTCTTAGGGAAATGTCATCATTGACAATAGCTATTTCTTCATCCAGAACCTGGGGGAGAGTGGGTTCAGCCATGTGGACCTAGTGGAGGGGTTACAGGATGGACACTTCTACGCCCTGAAGCGAATCCTGTGTCACGAGCAGCAGGACTGGGAGGAGGCCCAGCCAAGAAGCGAACATGCATCACCTCTTCAATCACCCCAACATCCTTTACCTCACGGCTTACTGTCTGAGGGAGTAGGGTGCTAAGCATGAGGCCCAGCTGCTGCTTCCGTTCTTTAAGAGAGATATACTGTGGAATGGAGAGAAAGGCCGAAGGACGATGGCAACTTCCTGACTTAGGATCAAATCCTTCAGCTCCTGCTGGGTATCTACAGCGGCTTGAGGCCATTCATGCCAAGGGTTAGGCCCACAGGGACCTGAAGCCCACCACTATCTTGCTTGGAGATGAGGGGCAGCCAGTTTTAATACACTTGGATGCCATGAATCAAGCATGCCTCACATGAAGGGCTCCCACCAGGCCCTGACCCTGCCGGACTAGGCGACCCAGCAGTGCACCATCTCCTACTGAGCCCTAGAGCTCTTCCCTGAGCAGTCACTGTGTCACTGATGAACAGACTGATGTCTGGTCCCTGGGCTGTGTGATATATGCCACAATGTTTGGGGAAGGCCCTTACGAAATGGTGTTCAAGAAACGTGACAGTGTGGCCCTTGCTGTGCAGAACCAACTCAGCATCCCACAAAGCCCCATGCATTCTTCAGGAGTGTGGCAGCTCCTGGCCTCAATGATGACTGTGGACCTGCAGCAGCACCCTCACAATGCTTGCCTCCTCAGTCAGATGGAGGTACTGCAGCCCCCAGCTCCTGGCCAGCACACTGCCCAAATCTGAACAAAGCAGTGGCCATGTTGAGAAGGTGGCCCCTTGTGCCTTGGAAAGAGGCTCCCATCACTCACTGGAATCTCTACCCATTCTTTATTTTATTTTATTTTTATTTATTTATTTATTTATTTTTGAGAGACAAATCTCATTCTGTTGTCCAGGCTGGAGCAGAGTGGCACGATCTTGGCTCACTGCAACCTCCGCCTCCCGGGTTCAAGCAATCCTCCTGCCTCAGCTTCCCAAATAGCTGGGACTACAGGCATGCACCACCATGCCCAGCTAATTTTTGTATTTTTTAGTAGAGACGGGGTTTCGCTGTATGTTGGCCAGGCTGGTCTCGAACTCCTGACCTCAGGTGATCTGCCCACCTCGGCCTCCCAAAGTGCTGGGATTACAGGCATGAGCCACTGCGCCCAGCCTGCTTTTCTGCTTTCTTACCCCCAAGAGCAACACCTGGACAAGGGGCTTTACTGAGTGGGGGTGGAATAGGGGTTGGGAAAAGGAAAACTGATGGGACATAGTACATGGCTCTGTGCAGGACTGTTGAGCTCATATTACGTTCTGCCTCCAAATCTGGGAGCAAGAGAATGTATAAACAGAAGAATTAAGTGAATGCAGATTGGTGTGGGGAAAAATAAGTAAATAAATAAATAACAGGTAACTTTAGGGTAAACAACGAGTAACATCTATTTTAGGATAATAATCAAACTTTAGTACAATCATTTTGAATTTCTATTGATGGCTTTAGGAACATTCATTATACTCCAGTATTTATTTTATGTATTTTTTTTGAGACAGAGTCTCACTCTGTCGCCCAGACTAGAGTGCAGTGGTATGATCTCAGCTCACTGTAACCACCACCTCGCAGGCTCAAGCAATTCTCCTGTCTCAGCCTCCCAAGTAGCTGGGATTACAGGTGCGCCCCACTACCGCCCGGCTAATTTTTGTATTTTTAGTAGAGATGGGGTTTCACCATGTTGGCCAGGCTGGTCTTGAACTCCTGACCTCAAGTGATCC
The DNA here is from genome assembly GCF_029281585.2 of Gorilla gorilla gorilla. Taxonomy (NCBI): domain Eukaryota; kingdom Metazoa; phylum Chordata; class Mammalia; order Primates; family Hominidae; genus Gorilla; species Gorilla gorilla. Next base: position 66,626,051 of record NC_073239.2, read on the forward strand.
AGCCACCTTGGCCTCCCAAAGTGCTGGGATTACAGGCATAAGCTACTGCATCTGGTCACACTATAGTATTTTAAATGAGTTTGCAAGGGTAAAATTAAAAATCCTCAATTTCTCTATTTTTTTTTAGCAGTTATAAGTTCTGTCAGGGAGAAGATTATAACTTCTGACTAAAATAAAGATGACTCCTTTCAGTCATCTCCATTGCCCCAAATAGGAAAGAAGTGGCAATGTTAAAACTGTCTCTCAGCCCATTTTCCCCAGTGTTTTCCTTCCAGTTAAATGCCATCAATTTGTATAGAAGTATCATATCAAGAGGAAAGAGGGATATTCAGAGAAATAAAACCCAGAAGAATTACTGCCATATAAATTCTTAAACCTAAAAACATGACATAGTGGAGTCACAAAACTGAGGTCCTACCCTCATTTGCCATTCACCATGTGACCAGGTAAAGTTGCTGAACTTCTCTGGACATGGTACTTTCCTAGGAGCAAAGTAAATTATACTTCTGAATATTCATTTCAATTCAACTCATTTGTAGCATACAGAATAAAAAGTCAGATCAACCGGTTGGGTAGGCAGCAAAAGTTAGTAATAAATGGTACAAGCAACACTATAACCTCAAATCCTAGGAAAAACCAGTAAAGATGAGTCATTTAATAATGAGGTTTGCAAAGAAAGCCATTATTTAAAAAGACACACAGAAATAACAACAGTAATCACTGTGGAAACGTTGATCACTAATAATTTTCCAAGACAATAATTAAAAATAAGTGCTCAATAACACCTCGAAGGAGGAAAAAAGTTAACTGTACCCACATACATAGTTTCATCAACAGACTGACTGCATTCCTGGACTGCTGCTTCCACCACAGATCGTTCAATCATGTTTGATGACACTGAAAAGAGAATTTCAAAGTCAAAATTTAAAAACAAAAAAAAATTAGTTCTTTCCACAGACAGCTCTTTTCCCAAAAATAATTTGCAAATATTAATACTGAGATTCTCATTATACAGTTTTTGGAGAAAAAAAGTGTTAGGTCAGAACAATAACAAAAGCCTTATCTCAAATACCTTCATTTTCCACACTCAAAGTTACAATACCTTAATATACAGTCAAATGCCTTAATTTTCTAAACCCTGTTTAGTTATAAGAACATTTCTGAGCTAGGGTCGGTGGCTCACACCTATAATCCTAACACTTTGGGAGGACAAGGCAGGAGGATGGCTCGAGCCCAGGAGTTTGAGACCAGCCCAGACAACGTGGTGAAACCCCTTCTCTACAAAAAATATAAAACTTAGCTGGGGGTGGTGGCACATGCCTGTAGTCCCAGATACTCAGGAGGCCAAGATGGGAGAATCACCTGAGCCCAGGGAGGTGGAGGCTGCAGTGAGCTGTGATCATGCCACTGGCACTCCAGCCTGGGCCACAGAGTGAGATACTATCTCAAAAAAAAAAAAAAAAAAAAATTCCCTAAGCTCCCAGTTTTAATAAGGTTACATTAGTATAACTTTATCATCATAACTGCTCAGTTTCAATGAGCATGATAGTAACAATAGCAGCTACCACTTATTAAGCATTGAGTAAATGTGTGGCACCATCCTCAGTACTTTATTTACAAGTATTATTCCATTGGGTAGATGTCCTGTAAGACTGATGTTAAGATGCCCATATCTTATAGATAGGGAAAATACAACTTTAAGAGGTTGAAAATTTTGCCCAAAAACTAGAAGAGATAGAGAGCAACAAAAACCCAGGACTGATTCCAGAGGGGGCACTTTTAATCACTTTGATATGTTGTCAAGCAAAATACCATGTGCCACCTTAAATCAATGTACACAGGGACAAGTATCATTTTCTTTTTTTTTTTTTTTTTTGAGACGGAGTCTCGCTCTGTCAGCTAATTTTTTGTATTTTTAGTAGAGACGGGGTTTCACTGTGTTAGCCAGGATGGTCTCGATCTCCTGACCTCGTGATCCGCCCGCCTCAGCCTCCCAAAATGCTGGGACTACAGGCGTGAGACAAGTATCATTTTCTAAATGTTCAACTGTAATGGAATTTTTTAAGCAAAGGTATATGTAAAATTCTGCCTTTAGGAATGAAAATGAGATATAATAACCATTTATCCTGTATCACGGAGTATGTTTCTTCCTATATAATTGAAGTGACTAGCATCTATATAACATTAAGAGTGAACTCGGCACTTCTCAGCCTTTTGGCTAAGACAAAGTGGACAGTGAGCCATACCCACTTCTATCCTCAGGGTGCTATAAATATCAGAGTTTTTTTCCGAGGGGAAGAGCATTTCTTCTTTCCAGTCCCATGCTTATGGTATTAAGTATTTAACAAAAAGGTCCCTGAATCCCTATGGCAGTGTGGCAGTGGCAAGAGGAAACATGCTGATACAGTTTTACTGACAGGTTGAATAGAGAGGTGTCTCAGAAAACTCCCTGAAGTATATGGCTGAAATGGACTGCAAATCGTAAAACAGTGGAACAGAGGTTTAGTTCATGTATTGGTGGCCCCATTCTAGCTTCTTTGGGCATGTTTCAACAGATGTGAATTTCCAAAAAAGAACATGAAGAAAGAGAGGAGGGGCCAGGTGTGGTGGCTCACGCCCGTAATCCCAGCACTTTGGGAGGCCAAGGTGGGTGGATTACCTGAGGTCAGGAGTTCAACACCAGCCTGACCAATATGGTGAAACCCTGTCTCTACCAAAAATGTAAAAATTAGCCTGGTGTGGTGGCGCGCACCTGTAGTCCCAGCTACTCAGGAGGCTGGGACAGAAGAATCGCTTGAACCCGGGAGGCAGAGGTTGCAGTGAACCGAGATGGCGCCATTGCACTCCAGCCTAGGCAACAGAGTGAGACTCTGTCCCCATCTCACCACAAAAAAAAAAAAAAAGAGGGAGAGGAGGGAAGCAGTGTGTAGAAAGGAAATGCCTTGAAGGAGTTCCCAAACCTCTACCTTCCTGGGTCACCTTATGTTTCATAACTTTGGTATACTCAAGAAAAAATGACCATCTTTTATAGAATGTGCTTTTCTTGAAATCCACTTATTCTTTTTTTTTTTTTTGAGACGGAATCTCATTCTGTCACCCAGTCTGGAGTGCAGTGGCATAATCTCAGCTCACTGCAACCTCTGCCTCCCGGGTTCAAGCGATTCTCCTGCCTCAGCCTCCCGAGGAGCTGGGATTATAGGCGCCTGCCACCATGCCTGGCTAATTTTTGTATATTTAGTAGAGACAGGGTTTGCCATGTTGTCCAAGCTGACCTTGAACTCCTGAACTCAGGCGTTCCCACCAGCCTCGGCCTCCCAAAGTGCTGGGATTACAGGTGTTAGCCACCATGCCTGGCCCCACTTATTCTTATCACAAGCATTATATAATTTTGTATCAATGTCTATTTTCACCGGGCACAGTGGCTCACGCCTGTAATCCCAGCACTTTGGGAGGCCGAGGTGGGCGATCACCTGAAGTTGGCAGTTCGAGACCAGCCTGGCCAACATGGTGAAACCTCATCTCCACTAAAAATACAAAAATTAGCCAGGCATGGTGGCACACACCTGTAATCCCAGCTACTCGGGAGGCTGAGGCAGGAGAATCGTTTGAACCCAGGAGGCGGAGGATGCAGTGAGCCGAAATAGCACCACTGCATTCCAGCCTGGGTGACAGTGCAAGACTCCTTCTCAGGAAAAAAAAAAAAAAAAAAGTCTATTTTTTACAGTTTGCTTTCAGTAAAATGCTTTCCAACTCTGTTTAGTGTATTCATTATCAGTGCATTAGTAGAATTGCTTTTTATTGAAAAGTTACTGTCTCTGCCCTTTAACTTAGACTTACAAAATTAAGCTAAAATGACTAGCCATTCTATTACAAAAAAAAAAATCCCTGAAGAAATCAAGAAGAGATGGCAGCTCTGCTTACTTTACTCTTCTTTTTTTCCTCCCAAACATTTAGGAGTTAATGACTTAAATAAGACATGGTAATAGCCACTAGGAGAGACAAAGTGACCATAAAGGACCAGATCAAAATCAGAAGCCAAGTGCAGGAAACATGGTGGTGACACCTCCACTGGGGGAAAGGAACTATAAAAGGGCCCTTGGGGATCATCCTGAGGTTCCAACTAAACTAAAGGTTTGGATGTCATCAACAGTTAAAATAAAAAAGAAGGCCGGGCGTGGTGGCTCCCGCCTGTAATCCTAGCACTTTGGGAGGCCGAGGCAGGTGGACTGCGTGAGCCCAGGAGTTTGAGACCAGGCTGAGCAACACAGTGAAACCCCATCTCTACTAAAATACAAAAAATTAGCCTGACATGGAGGTGTGTGCCTGTAATCCCACCTACTCATGAGGCTGAGACAAGAAAATTGCTTGAACCCGGGAGGTGGGGGTTGCAGTGAGCCAAGATAGCGCCATTGCACTCCAGCCTGGGCAACAGAGCGAGACTCCATCCCAAAAAAGGAAGAAAAAAAATTAAAATAAACTAAAGGTATTACCCCCTGGGAAGAAATGCTACCATGCATACATCTTATAACACTGGGACATCTTAATAGTGAAGCCTCAACTTCAATTTAAATCTATACATCTAACTGAAGATGCAGAACTATATTAACAATTTAGGAGTTATCAGAAAATATTACTTACAGGGTTGCTTCTCAACTGCATCAATTATCTTTTCCAGTTTATCTTCAAGCTCTAATTCACTGATAGACTGAAGAGCTTCTGTGAGGTACTTAATAGCTTCACTAAGAAAAGGAAAGAAAAAATGAGGCAGGTCATTAGTAATTAAAGGCTAAAAGTTTTCTGCCAAAAAGCAGCAAACACTCATCAATCTGGCATTGGAAGGAAGAACCACTAACTGCTCTCTTCAAGTAGTACTTATCTTTCCTGTGCTTTCTGAACAAAATCATCCTCCTATGCCTTGCTAACATAAAGCCTCAAATCACATCCTTCCTCTAAGAAGCCTTCCTAGACCAGCTCTACCTGCTGCAATCTCCCCTTTCTTCTGAAATTGTTAAAAATCACATTTACATATACCTTAGATCTGATATATCACATTAGCCTTTTATTACTTACTACCCTACATTTAAGGCAAGAGTCCATCTGTTTCAATGTCAAGCACCATATCCTGAACATAACAGACACTCATATATTTAATTTGATAATGCACTTGTTCAAAGTAAATTCCAATAATCACTGTTTTCAATTGTAAAATAAGAAAAAAAATAGGCTTGGCTGTGCGCAGTGGCTCACGCCTGTAATCCCAGCACTTTGGGAGGCCGAGACGGGCAGATCACGAGGTCAGGAGATCGAAACCATCCTGGCTACCACGGTGAAACACCATCTCTACTAAAAATACAAAAACAAAATTAGCTGGGCATGGTGGCGGGCGTCGGTAGTCCCAGCTAATCGGGAGGCTGAGGAGGGAGAACGGCGTAAACCTGAGAGGCGGAGCTTGCAGTGAGAGGAGATCGCGCCACTACACTCCAGCCTGGGCGACAGAGAAACTCCATCTCAAAAAAAATAAATAAATAAAATAAAATCACATTAATTCCTTACCTAAATCCCAATAATGATCAGAATGAACATGATTAACTAGTTACATGCCACTACATGCCATTCTGTATTTGTAGCACACAACTTTATAACTCACATCAATATTACTGCTGATTACAATATTAAACAATTAGCTAATTACGTGCCATTCTGTATTTGTAGCACACAATTTAACATTTCACATATTATTGTTATAGCCATAACACTAATTGTTCTATATATTGGGTTGCTTATTAGTTGTTTTGTGTGTAGGTGTTGCATCTCTCAAATTTATTATAGATAACTGAGAACTGAGTTATTATAGATAACTTTAAAACTGTAACTTAGAACTCTGTGCCATCCTTCCACAGAGTTCTAAATACACTTGAAGGTGGTCCATAAATATTTGACCACTGAGTCCCTAAAATCATATACATTTTGGTTGCATCTTGGGACAGTTCTTAGCATAGACCAAAGCCTGTAAAGCCATACAGAATCTTGCCCCTGCCAAATCCCATTAAGCTCATACCATGTCCCTGGCCTTCTTGGCACTCTCCTGCTTCAGGGTCCTTATATGGCCATTTCCTCCCACTCTTCTCTCCACCTGGTCAGGTCCTGTTCTTTCTTTTTTTTTCTTTCTTTCTTTTTTGAGACGGAGTCTCGCTCTCTTACCCAGGCTGAAGTGCAGTGGCGTAATCTCAGCTCACTGCAACCTTCATCTCCTGGGTTTAAGCGATTCTCTTGCCTCAGCCTCCTGAGTAGCTGGGGTTACAGGTGCACATCACCACGTCTGGCTGGGTTTGTTTTTTTTTTTTGTTTTTTTTTTTTGTATTTTTAGTAGAGACAGGGTTTCATCATGTTGGTCAGGCCGGTCTCGAATTCCTGACCTCGTGATCCGCCCACCTCAGCCTCCCAAAGTGCTGGGATTACAGGCGTGAGCCACTGCGCCCAGCCAAGTCCTGCTCATTCTTTAAGTCAGCCCAAACCACTTCTGCAGTGAAGTTCTTCCTTGACTCTACGGCAGTTTATACACCTTATCATACACTCTCATAGCCCTTCTTTCCTGGAATCCCTTTCACAATTGAGATTAAATAGCTGTAAAATAGTCATTTAATATCCATGGTAGACAGACTTCTAAGATGGCCCCTAATAATCCATTACTCCTGGTAGTCACACCTATGTAATCCCCTGCCCTTAAGTGTGGGCTGGACCTAGTAACTTGTTTCTAAAAATAGAATATAGCAAAAGGGATAGAATAACTTACTGTATTATAATTTTGAAAGTAAAATTTAAAAGCAAAAAGAAAAATTTAAAAATAACAAGATGTCACCTCCTTGATTAGGTTGCCTCAGAGTTACTAGAAGACTCTCTCTCTTGATGAAGCCATGTTGGGGGCACACATGGCAAGGGACTGAGGATAGCCTCCAGCCAACAGCCTGCCAGGCAATCAGGAACTGAATCCTGCCAACAACTGAATGAGCTTGAGGCGAATGCTGTCTGGGCAACATTTGAGATGATCCATCTTGACTGCAACCTTGTGAAAAGACGCTGAAGTTGAGGACCCAACTAAGCCACACCTGAATTCCTAACCCACAGAAAATTTGAGATAATGTGTACTGTTTTAGCCTTTAAATTGTGGGGTAATTTGTCACGCAGCAATAGAATACATTATCTGCCCCCTACAAAGCTCTTGCTCTCTATTGCACCCCCTTACCCCAGCACGGTGCTTTGCAGCTAACAGATTTAAGTATACTTATGACTGAAATAATTAATGAACAAAAGCTTAATATTAGGTCAAATTCTAAGCGAAAAGAAAGTTAATTCATCAGTTGCTCATGCTTTCAAAATGTCAAGGACCAATTGAACAAAATTCATTATTTTCTCCCAAGGCATCTCCCAAAGCACAGTTAAAAGTCCCATAAAACTCACAAAACCAACCAAAAATCTACACACAGAAGAGCAATAAAAACTGATACAGAGAGGTATATCCAATCCAGCAGGTATTTCAATATGTATAAAATATTGTGTTCTAGGTCAGGCGCAGTGGTTCACGCCTGTAATTCCAGCATTCTGGGAGGCCACAGCGCGAGGACTAGTTGAGCCCAGGAGTTCAAGACCAGCCTGGGCAACATAGCCAGACCCTGTCTCTAAAAAACATACAACAACAACAAATCAGCCAGGTATGGTGGCCCATGACTGCAGTCCCAGCTACTTCAGCCCAGGAGGTTGAGGCTGCAGTAAGTCAAGTTCGCATCACTGCCCTCCAGCTTGGGCGAGAGTGAGACCATGACTCAAAAAAAAAAATACATATATATATATATACACACACACGTACATATAGAACTCTAAAACACGGAGCAGATTTAATGAGAGAAATCTTGGAAAGGTTCATATGTTCTATAAGTCCTCAAAAACACGGATATGCCCAGGAAACCTGACTTTCACATAAATTGGCAACTGCAGACGTGCAAGTGGGCTTTCTCGGGTCTCTCATCTTATGTCTCAGCAACCTTCCCGGGAGCCTGAGAGCTGTCCAGGTCACAATGTTGATAACCGGCTGCCATAGACAGGTTGCAGCTTCTCGGGCTCAGTTTGACATGTGCAGAAGAGCCTCGGCCCGCCTAGAAGAAACATTAAACTCCTCGCATGGGTCGGGGAAACCAAAGAAGGCACGGCAGCCTCAAGATCCACCTCGCTTCTTAGAACTTTTTTTTTAATGGAGTCTGTCTCTGTCGCCAGGATGGAGTGCAGTGGCACGATATCGGCTCACCGCAACCTCCTCCTCCTGGGTTCAAGCGATTCTCCTGCCTCAGCCTCCCAACTAACTGGGACTACAAGCGCGCGCCACCACGCCCAGCTAATTTTTGTATTTTTAGTAGAGACGGGGCTTCACCATGTTGGCCAGGATGGTCTCGATCTCCTGACCTCGTGATCCGCCCGCCTCGACCTCCCAAAGTGCTGGGATTACAAGCGTGAGCCACCGCGCCCGACCGCTTCTTAGAACTCTGTCATTTAAGGTCAAGCCCCCTCTCGGCGCGCGGGGAGCCGCCGCGGTGCGTCCCGCTGCCGCACCAGGCAGACGGGCCCCAGCTCTTCCCTCTCGCCCTTCAAGCTGCCCGAGCCCACTCACCCACGGAGCAGCAAGCCCCGCAACTTGAAGGCGGAGAGCGCCCGGCTCCGCAGCCGCTCCGGCGCCATATTTGCGATTTGGCGCCACCGCCGCAGCTCCGCCCCTTCCCGGGCGCGCCCCGCCCAGCTCCGGCCCCCGCCCTGGCCCGGGTCGCGCTCAACCCTGTTAATATCCCCGCTTGGTCTCCGCTGCCTGCGCCGCAGCAACTCAGACCTAGCAGTTCGCAACCCCGGATCGAGTAGGCTGAAAGTGGAGACCACCTCGCGCTCCTTTGCTGCCGGGAAACTGAGGGCCAGAGCGTCTTCCCTGGCGTCGGGCTGCGTTGAGCCAGCCACAGCGCTCTCACCGCTGCCCTAGACATTGCAGGACTGCGGCCGAGCTTCCCGGACACAGGATCCCCCTTCTTTCGAGGCCATGAGAGCTGTTGGGTTCCCTACTTCGCACAAGCTCTGGAAATACTGTGCCTCGACATTTACCGGAAGCTGTTATAAATCTCCATCGCTCCCACCTACCCCGATTTTTATTTAACTTGAGGGCTTCGTATGCGCCATGCACTGTCATAAGCACTTTAAATGTGTGAATTGATGTGTTGCTCATGACAGCCCAATGAGCTGTCTACTGTCTTTTCCACAACAGCCTTAATTTACAGATGAGAAAACTGAGACACAAAAATGGTAAAGGACTTGCTCAAGATGAAACGACGAGTTAAGTGGTGTAGTCAGGATTTGAACTCAGTTATTCTGATTTCAGGTGGACTGTCAATCTGCCACACTTCAAAACGCTTGCTCCAATGAGTTGACTAACCCGTGGAGTGCTTGTAAGTAAACACGCGGCTTATAAAACAGGAGGATGATTTCGCAGTACCAATATAAAGTGACCTCCAACGTATACGGGTTTTTTTTCTTTTTTTAAAAAAAGCAAAGTTTAATGAAGGAAGGGAAACAAAAATATATGTATTTGTTTTTGCATTTTAAAAACCTCTAGGCCCGGGCGCGGTGGCTCACATCTGTAATCCCAGAACTTTGGGAGGCCGATGCTGGCAGATCACTTGAGACCAAGAGTTCGAGAACAGCCCGGCCAACATGGTGAAACCCCGTCTCTACCGAAAAAAAAAAAAAAAAAAATACAAAAATTAGCCAGGCGTGGTGGCGCGCGCCTGTAATCCCAGCTCCTGGGGAGGCTGAGGCAGGAGAATCTCTTGAGCCTCGGAGGCGGAGGGTGCAGTGAGCCGAGATCGTGCCACCACTCCAGCCTGGGCAACAAAGCAAGGCTCTGTCTCAAAAACAAAAAAAGCCGGGCGCAGTGGTTCACGCCTGTAATCCCAGCACTTTGGGAGGCCGAGGTGGGGGGATCATCTGAGGTCGGGAGTTCGAGACCAGCCTGACCAACATGGAGAAACCCCGTCTCTACAAAAATACAAAAAAATTAGCCAGGCATGGTGGCGCATGCCTGTAATCCCAGCTACTTGGGAGGCTGAGGCAGGAGAATTGTCTGAACCCGGGAGGCAGAGGTTGCGGTGAGCCGAGATGGGGCCATTGCACTCCAGCCTAGGCAACAAGAGTGAGACTCTGTCTCAAAACAACAACAACAACAACAACAAAACAACTCTGGAAGGTTAAATCAGAGACCACAAAAATGGTTAACTACAAAGGGGTGAGGGGATAGGGATGAAAGTGAAAACTTTCTTTACAGTGAGACTTTTAATCCATGTGCATGTTTTACATATTCAAAAAATAGAAAATAAAAAGGTGAGCTTAAAATTGAATGCATACTAAAACTAATACACCTAATTGTATATTAAATTGGTAACATAACATCACAAGTGATTTTTGAACACAGTTCTCTTTATTTAGTGAAATATTTTTCAAAGACAAAAAGTACAAAGAAATTTTTAATTTTTATGTAAGAAAGGATAGGAAATACGAATAGAAAGACATATAGTTAATTCTCATTACTGTACCTGTGATAGTTAGATTTTATAAGTAGCCACCAACAAATAATTATTGAATACTAAACCATTCCTACTAGGGGAAGTACAGAATTAGGTTCCTGTGGGCCTCTGGTGACAATGTTTTCATCAGCTGATCAACATATAACCTTGTTTTATGTGTGTTTTTATTTAAAGACATCTTTACATTGTGATTCGTTAACACTGAACTCAGGGCCAAGAGCCCTATAACTCATAGCTGAAGGAAGCTTATTTATCACATGTATTTTCTCCATAAGGCACTCCCACTCTCAAATAATTCAACAAAATGAAAAAGACAGACACACACATACCAACAAACATAAAGCTAGTATGGTAGTATTAATAATTATTAACCTGGAGTGGAAGATACACAGGTACTCTTTGAACTATTTTTTCAACTTTTTTTGGTTTGCTATTTTTTATATTAAGAAATTGGAGAGAAAATAATCAATTCCAGTTGCCCAGCTTTTTCTCACAATCTGACCTCACAATTCCCCTTTTCCCATAAATGTTCCCAATCATAATTCTCTTTCTCTAATAAATTTTCAACTTCTTCTATGGCTCCTTCACCTGGCCAGCTCATAAAGTCCCAATACTTAAATGAACAATTATATGCTGATGACTCCAAAATCCCTATCTCTAGCCCATAGCTCTCTTAGACTACAAATCCAACTCAATATGCCTCCAAATGAACTCACCATTAGCCCTGCCCTCCCCCAAACCTGTTCCTCCTCCCATGTTCAATAACCTAGCGAAGGGCTCCACCCACCTTCCACCCAGTGACCAAGGCATATCCTTGACTCTTCCCTCTCACGAATGAAAGTTCCCTGAACAACTTCCGTTCATCTTTCATTTCTTAGCTTAGACTTTACTTTCTCTCAGGAACCTTCCCTGTCTTCCCACAATCTGAGTTAAAGGGCCTCTGTACACCCAAGGTGCCCTGGACTTTTGCTATTTTCACACTTACTGCACGGTATGGTAATTGTCTGTTTGCTGGTCTATAGACTCCACCAGACTCTACAGTCCAGGAGGACAAGTGCTCCATTTCAAAAATACAATACCAATATTACTAGTAACAATAAAGTGATGGAGTGAGAATTATAATTGACATATACTTTACACTAAGTAAAATGCACATATCTGTATGCAGTTCAATGCATTTTGATAAATGTATACACCCATGTAACCACCACCTCAGTCAAGATACAGAACATTTTAATCACTCCAGAACACTTCCTGTACTCCTTTCCATCAGTCCCCTCCCCCTCCCTACTCCCAAATGACCACTTTTCTGCTTTCTATTATCATAGATCACTTTTGTCTATCTTGAATTTCTTCTTCCTTCCTTCCTTCCTCCCTTCCTCCCTCCCTCCCTTCCTCCTTTTTCTTTCTTTCTCTCTCCCTTTCTCTCTTTCTTTCTAAGGAACCTTGCTGTGTCGTCCAGACCGGAGTGCAGTGGCGCGATCTCGGTTCACTGCAACCTCCACCTCCAGGGTTAAAGCGATTCTCTTGCCTTTGCCTCCCAAGTAGCTGGGATTACAGGCATGCGCCACCATGCCCGGCTAATTTTTGTATTTTTAGTAGAGACGGGATTGCCCAGGTTGGCCAGGCTGGTGTCAAACTCCTGAGCTCAAGTGATCCGCCCACCTCATCCTCCCAAAGTGCTGAGATGAGAGGCGTGAGCCACTGCAATCCAGTTACATTTGTAAAGTTAAATATGCATTTGTCCTCTGACCCAGCAGTTCCACATCTAGAACTCTACTCCAAAGATAGGCTTGTACAAATACAAAATAACATATGCATAACGTTATTCATCGCAGCATTATTTATGATAGCCAAAAAACCTGGAAATAACCGATATGTCCATCAATAAGAATCTGTTTGAATAAGCTATGACACATCCAATCGGTGGAGTGCTATGAAGCTATGAAAAGGACTGAGGAGACTGCTTGCTGTACCCTGATATGGATCGTCAAGTGAAAAGAGAAAGTTAAGGAACACTGTATATACTTCCTTTTGTGTAAGAAAAGGAGCAGATACTGTGTTTATTTGTACAGTCAAAAATAAACAATAGAAAGTATCATTAAAGTGCACCAGACTTAAGTGCCTTCTAATGTGATGCAATATGAAGTATTTTCCAAAAAAAATCTGAACTAGAATCTAATAAAGCTTTTAGATACAGCTTCCAGCCTAAAAGAAATATGGGGAAAGGATGCACAAGTTAATGAGAAAAGACACTGAGGAACCAAACCCAGAAGGTGGTACGGCTGTAGGAAAATAAGAAAACTAATCCATATAACAAACAAATGGCACAAGAGAGAAGGGAGAGAAGCTATTGTAGAGTAAAATAGACGTAAAGTCTTAAGAGGCGTTAACAACGAATTACGGTGCTGAACAAACCAACTGTAGAAAAGACATTTTGAGATAATCAAGGAATCTGACTACAGACTGACTACTAAATGAGGCTGTACTGCCAAAACACAATTCCAAGAGAGAAGGAATCTGCGCGTGGAAAGCCCAGGCCCCTTGCCCACTGCGAGGAGCCAGAATGTCCCTCCACAGCCGCGCCACCCCTGGCTCGACTTCCGGAGCGAGAGCCGCGGGACGTCGCAGACGCACTGGCTCCGCCTTCCCACCAATCTCGACCCTCGCCGCGTTCCGTTCGTGCGTGGACCAGTCGGGGCTGGAGGCGAGGCCGCCGGGTGGGAAGGGGTTGTGGCGCGGCAAGCGGCGGGCCAGCGACGGCGCGAATGGCGGACTCTCAGCTGTTCTGTGTGGCGGAGGAACGCAGCGGCCACTGCGCCGTGGTGGACGGAAACTTCCTCTACGTGTGGGGGGGCTACGTGGTAAGGGGAAGAGGCGGGACGGGGTAGACTCGCGCCGGGAGACCCTCGGCTTGAGCGGACGCAGCGCCCGCCACACCCGCTCCCGAGGCTGCGGCCCAGGCCTGGCGCGCCCGGCGCCTGCAGCCCCCCCATCCCCTCCGCTGGCCGCCGCCCCCACAGCCGCGCCAGGGCTTGACGTCGTCTCGCCGTTGCTTCTTCTATTAAAGCCTCAGACCCGGCTCCGGGCTTCTTACCACTCTCCGCCCCCCTTTGCCAGCAGTTCAGTAACCCCGGTTTGCCCAATGCAAAGGCAGTTACAGCGCGATTAATTATTATCCTTAAATACTGGCGCAGACCTAGAAGGACCCGAGGACGCCGTGCTGTATCATTTTGTATATATTTCCTTATTCCCACGGCGCGATTCGAAATAAAATATCGAAATCACTGAAGCATTTAAATATTTATTTTCTTTTTTTTTTTTTTTTTGAGATGGAGTTTCGCTCTTGTTGCCCAGGGCTGGAGTGCAATGGAACGATCTCAGCTCACCGCAACCTCCGCCCCCCGCCCCGGGTTCAAGCGATTCTCCTGCCTCAGCCTCCGTAGTAGCTGGGCTTACCGGCATGTGCCATCATGCCTGGCTAATTTTGTATTTTTAGTAGAGACAGGGTTTCCCATGTTGGTCAGGCTGGTCTTGAACTCGCGACCTCAGGTGATCCGCCCGCCTTGGCTTCCCAAAATGCTGGGATTACAGGCATTAGCCACTGTGCCCGGCTTGCATTTTAAATATTTCTAAGCTATTTTTAGTGGCGTTTCTTTACTACTGACTATTTTTTGTAGTCTCAGACGCATGTTAGCAATAATATGCTAAGAAATATTATGCTTTAAAATTCTTACTACAATGGAGGTTTGAGCGTATGTGTGTGTTGTGTGTCCATAATCACAGAATTATAGAAGCAAGAATGGTAAAGCTGGAAAACAGGAATACTATATGCCAACCCCCTTAGTTTACAGATTTTTTTTCTTAAGCCATCTGGAAGTTCTACTGATAGTAGAACCTACATCTTCTGTCTCCCTACCATTATGTGACAGACCTGTAACGTGACTGAATCATATTGAAATGACCAACATACAGGCATACCTCGAAGTATTGCGGGTTCTGTTCCAGACCACTGCAATAAAGCGAGGTCATACGATTTTTTTTGGTATCTCAGTGCATATAAAAGTCATGTTTACACTGTAGTGTGTTAAGCATGCAATAGTATTATGTGTAAAAAAAAAATGTACATACCTGGCTGGGCGCGGTGGCTCACACCCGTAATCCCAGCACTTTGGGAGGCGGAGGCGGGTGGATTACCTGAAGTCAGGAGTCCGATACCAGGCTGGCCAACATGGTGAAACCCCGTCTCTACTAAAAACACAAAAATTAGCCGGACGTGGTGGCGGATGCTTGTAATCCCAGCTACTCGGGAGGCTGAGGCAGGAGAATCACCTGGACCCGGGAGGCGGAGGTTGCAGTAAGCCAAGATTGCGCCACTGCATTCCAGCCTGGGCGACAGAGCGAGACTCCGTCTCAAAACAAAAAAACAAAAAACTGTACATACCTAATTTCAAAATTATTGCTAAAAAATGCTAAGGATTATCTGAGCCTTCAGTGAGTTGTATTCTTTTTGCTCATGGAGGGTCTTCCTCCATGTAGATGGCTACTGACTGATTAGGGTGGTTCTTGCTGAAGGTTGGAGTGGCTGTGGCAGTTTCTTAAGACAAGACAATGAAGTTTGCCACATTGAGCCTTCCTTTCACAAAATATTTCTCTGTAACATGCAATGCAGTTTTGATGTGTGTGTGTGTCTGTGTGTGTGTGTGTTTTGAGACAATCTCTCCTGCAACCTCTGCCTCCCAGGTTCAAGCGATTCTCCTGCCTCAGCCTCCTGAGTAGCTGGAATTACAGGTGTGCACCACCATGCCTGGCTAATTTTTGTATTTTTTACAGGCGTGAGCCACCGTGCCCAGCCATGAAATGTATTTTCTTAAATAATAAGACTTGAAAGTCAAAATGATTCCTTGATCCATGGGCAACAGAATGGATATTGTGTAGCAGGCATGAAAAGCTAAATCTCCTTGTAGATCTCCCTTCAGAGCTCTTGGGTGACTAGGTGTCTTGTCAATGAGCAGTGAGTGATATTTTCTGAGCAGTAGATCTCAACAATACACTTAAACGCCTCAGTAAGCCATGCTGTCAAAGAGACATGCTGTCATCCAGGCTCTCTTGTTCCGTTGTTAGAGCACAGGCAGTGTAGATTTAGCATAATTCTTAAGGGCCCTAGGATTTTCAGAATGATAAATGAACATTGGCTTCAACTTAAAGACAGCTACTACATTAGCCACTAACAAGAGAATTAGCTGGTCCTTTGAAATTGGACATTGACTTCTCTCTAGCTATGAAAGTCCTAGATGGCATCCTCTTCCAATATAAAGCTGTTTCATCCACATTAAAAATCTATTGTTGGCCGGGCACGTTGGCTCACGCCTGTAATCCCAGGACTTTGGGAGGCCGAGGCAGGCGGATCACGAAGTCAGGAGATCAAGACCATCCTGGCTAACATGGTGAAACCCTGTCTCTACTAAAAATACAAAAAAAATTAGCCAGGCGTGGTGGCAGGCGCCTATAGTCTCAGCTACTCGGGAGGCTGAGGCACGAGAATGGCGAGAACCCAGGAGGCGGAGCTTGCAGTGAGCCGAGATCGCACCACTGCCCTCCAGCCTGGGCGACAGAGTGAGACTCTGTCTCAGAAAAAAAAAAAATCTATTGTTTAGTGTAGCCACCTTCATCAGGTATCTTAGCCAGATCTTCTGGATAACTTGCTGCAGCTTCTACATGAGCACATGCTGCTTCACCTTGCACTTTTTTTTTTTTTTTTTTGAGACAGAGTCACCCAGGCTGTGGTGCAGTGGAAAAGTCTCAGCTCACTGCAACCTCCGCCTTCTGAGCTCAAGCAATTCTCATGCCTCAGCCTCCTGAGTAGCTGGGATTACAGGTGCGTGACACTACACCTGGCTAATTTTTGTATTTTTAGTAGTAATTTAGTAACTTTTGTATTTTCACCATATTGGCCACGCCAATCTTGAACTCCTGACCTCAAAAGATCTGCCCACCTTGGCCTCCCAAAGTGCTGGGATTACAGGTGTGAGTCACCGTGCGTGGCCTTACCTTGCACTTTTATGTAATGAAGAACAGCTTCCTTCCTTTAAACTCATGTTAGCTTCAAACTTCTGCAGTTTCTCAATTCTCTCAGCCTTCATAGAATTGAAGAGAGTTAAGACCCTCCTCTGAGTTAGGCTCAGGCCTAAGGGAATGTTGTGGCTGTATGATCTTGTATCCAGACCACTAAAACTTCCTCCATGTCAGGAATAAGGCTGTTTTGCTTTCATATTACTCATTTTTCATTAGAATAGCACTCTTGATTTCCTTTAAGAACTTTCCGTTTGGATTCACAACTTGGCTAACTGGCACAAGAGGCCTAGCTTTTGGCCTGTATTAGCTTTTGACATGCCTTTTTCACTAAGCTTAATTGTTTCTAGCTTTTGATTTAAAGTGAGGGACAGTCCACTCTTCCTTCACTTGAACACTTAGAGTCCATTGTAGGGTTACTAACTGGCCTACTTTCTTTTTTTTTTTTTTTTGAGACGGAGTCTCGCTCCATCGCCCAGGCTGGAGTGCAGTGGCGCAATCTTGGCTCACTGCAAGCTCTGCCTCCTGGGTTCACACCATTCTCCTGCTTCAGCCTCCCGAGAAGCTGGGACTACAGGCGTGTGCCACCACACCCAGCTAATTTTTTTGAATTTTAATAGAGATGGGGTTTCACCGTGTTAGCCAGGATGGTCTAGATCTCCTGACCTCGTGATCCGCCCGCCTCGGCCTCCCAGAGTGCTGGGATTACAGGCGTGAGCCACCGCGCCCGGCAAGGCCTACTTTCAATATTCTTGTATCTGAGGGAATAAGGAGGCCCAAGGAGAGGGAGAGAGAGGGGGGAATGGTTGGTCAGTGGAATAGTCTGAACACACACATTTATCAGTTAAGTTCGCCATCCTATATGGGCACAGTTTATGGTGCCCCAAAACAATTACAGTAATATATCAAAGATCATTGATCACAGATCACCATAACAGATATAATAATAATAATGCAAAAGTTGGAAATACTGTGAGAATTACCAAAATGTGACACAGACACGAAGTGAGCATCACATGCTGTTGGAAAAATGGTGCCAATGGACTTGCTCAATGCAGGGTTGCCACAAACCTTCAATTTATTTTAAAAATGCAATATCTGTCAAGCACAGTAAAGCAAAGCACAATAAAATGAGGTATGCCTGTACTGTGTGTGTTAAATAATTCTCAGATTCAAGTTGGTTTTTGTTGTTGTTTTGTGTGTTTATTTTTAATTTGGTTCAGTACCAGTGGGGGAAAATTAGAACTAACTTTTGAGTGCTTACTACATCTGGCATGTGCTAGTTACTGTCACATCCCTAATCTTATATATTCTTACTATATTCCTGTAAAGTAGGTAATATCCCTATTTTATAAATAAGGAAAAGGAGTCGATTAGAGTAACTAACTTTAATGGACATTTCACCTCAAGGGCAGCAGATACCAACCGACGTGTATAGGATTTACAAAGGCAACTTTTTAGTGATAAACTAAATTAGGTGATTGTGCTTTATGAGTGTCTGATATTTCCACCGTTTATTCTTGATGCAAAGCGTCTAGATATAAAGGTGGCTATATGCACAAGAAATAAATTTTGATTGTTTTGAGTTCTGCCACTTGTAGAGGTGTCAGACTTCATCTGCTCTATTCTTGATGTTGTAAAAGTTAAGTGAAAAATTCACTTAAAACAGCAATCTGTAATATATCTGTATAGATTTCTTTTGAGCCCATAAATGAAAATATTTTCCCCCTGAGACGGAGTCTTGCTCTGTCACCCAGGCTGGAGTGCAGTGGCACAATCTCGGCTCACTGCAACCTCCGCCTCCTAGGTTCAAAAGATTCTCCTGCCTCAACCTCCCTAGTAGCTGGGATTATAGGCACACACCACCACGCCCAACTACTTTTTGTATTCTTAGTACAGGCGGGGTTTCACCATGTTGGCCAGGCTGGTGTCAAACTCTTGACCTCGTGATCCGCCCACCTCAGCCTCCCAAAGTGCTGGGATTACAGGCCTGAGCTACCGCGCTCGGCCTTTGTTTTTTGTTTTGTTTTGTTTTGTTTTTGAGACAGAGTCTCTCTCTGTTGCCCAGGCTGGAGTGCAGTGGCACCATCTCGGCTCACTGCAACCTCTGCCTCCTGGGTTCAAGCGATTCTCCTGCCTCAGCCTCCCAAGAAGCTGGGATTACAGGCACATGCCACCACGCCCAGCTAGTTTTTGTACTTTTAGTAGAGACGGAGTTTTGCCATGTTGGCCAGGCTGGTCTCAAACTCCTGACCTTAGGCAGTCAGCCCACCTCGGCCTCCCAAAGTGCTGGGATTTCAGGTGTGAGCCACTGTGCCTGGCCTAAATGTCTGAATTTTTTGCATCTCGTTTTATTCTTGAAAATTGTGTAATTGATAAGATCATACTTCTTGACGAGCGTGGTGGCTCATGCCTGTAATCCCAGCACTTTGGAGGCCGAGGCAGGCGGATCACGAGGTCAGGAGATCGAGACCATTCTGGCTAACTCAGCGAAACCCCATCTCTATTAAAAATACAAAAAAATAGCCAGGCATGGTGACACGTGCCTGTAATCCCAGCTAATCTGGAGGCTGAGGCAGGAGAATCGCTTGATCCCAGAAGGCGGAGGTTGCAGTGAACCAAGATCGTGCCACTGCACTCCAGTCTGGGTGATAGAGCAAGACTGTCTCAAAAAAAAAAAAAAAAATCACAGTTCTTCAGGTGGCAGTTATTGAATTGAAATACTTCTTTTTCTCCTGTTTATTAATTCAGTCAGTAGAGATGCTGTAAGAACCACTCTGGAAAATACAACACAGATGTAGATCCTGAGTCTACCACTTTTTTAAATTCCAGGGATTATCAGCAGTCAAGAAGTGTCTAAGGCATAAGTGGAAGGAAAGGGAGACTAGGAGGCAAAAAAGAAGCCATATGGGTAGTATAGGCTTTAAAAAAAAAAAAAAAAAAGGAAGACATGGCATATCAGGAGAAAAAGTAGAATTCTTCTAATAATTATCTTATTCCGATCGTTCTAAACAGAAGATAGTTAAAAGGCCCTGGAATCTGGTGGTATTCCAGTACTCAGTAGTTAAGTATAATGATCAGATAGTTCTAGGTTATATATTTCAGTCACAATTTTCCTCTTCATTGATACAAACAATGTATTAAAATGGACAAACATATGTTCTAAAGCTCACCGATATCTGTCTAAATTACTAATTGCTCCATTGTCAAACATATTCTGAAGGCCATTATATTAGTATCTGAAAATAGCCACCCCCAGAGGTAAGAGTGATAATATCAAAAAAGTAAATGGTCGATTCTAATTGGTGTCAGAATATGATTTTGCTCTTAGTTCTACATCCTTTCCACATTACAGAAATTCACACAGACTTTGGTGCTACTGCAAGGAACATTAAAAGTTGTGAATAGCTTTTCCAAATTTAGGGAAAAAACTCGGTATCTTGGCATGTTTGCAGGTAGTATGGTTTTCCTATTATGGCCCTAATCATTTGAACAGTATTATTTCTGTAATACAATTGATAATATGTTTTGCTGTGAACCTTTTTTTTTTTTTTTTTTTTTTTTTTTTTAGACGGAGTCTCACTCTTGCCCAGGCTGGAGTGCAGTGGCGCGATCTCGGCTCACTGCAACCTCTGCCTCCCAGGTTCAACCGATTCTCCTGCCTCAGCCTCCCGAGTAGCTGGGACTACAGGTGCTTCCCACCATGCCCAGGTAATTATTGTATTTTTAGTAGAGACAGGGTTTCACCATGTTGGTCAGGCTGGTCTCGAACTCCTGACCTCAAGTGATCCACCTGCCTCGGCCTCCCAAAGTATCTTCACAGGCTGGGTGTTGTGGCTCAGGCCTGTAACTCTAGCACTTTTAGAGGCCAAGGCAGGAGGATTGCTTGAGTCCAGGAGTTTGAGACCAGCCTGGGCAACATAGCAAGACCCTTGTCTCTGCTGAAAAGAAAATAATTAGTTGGGCATGGTAGTGTGCTTCTATGGTCCTAGCTGCTTGGGAGACTGAGGTGGGAGGATCACTTGAGCCCATGTGTTCAAGGATGCAGTGAGCTATGATTGTGCCATTGCACTCCAGCCTGGGTGACAGAGACCCTGTCACTTAAAAGAAACAAATATCTGTATACATATGCTTAACTACATATTTCTGCTATGGATATGGATTTAAAGGGAAGAAGGATCAATTTAGAAAATGTTTGAAAAGAATGAAGATGGAAGGCTTACCGTGTCAGATATTAAAACGTCACAATACCATAATAATTAGTTGACTTGTTACAAGTAGAGATAGTACAATGAAATGCGAAAGGAATTACGGAAACAGCCGGGCACAGTGGCTCACGCCTGTAATCCCAGCACTTTGGGAGGCCAAGGCAGGCGGATCACCTGAGGTCAGGAGTTCAAGACCAGCCTGGCCAACATGGTGAAACCCCATCTCTACTGAAAATACAAAAACATTAGCCAGGCGTGGTGGCACGTGCCTGTAATCCCAGCTACTCAGGAGGCCGAGGCAGGAGAATTGCTAGCACTTGGGAGGCAGAGGTTGCATGAGCCAAGATGGCGCCATTGCATTCCAGCCTGGGCGACAGAGTGAGACTCCATCTCAAAAAAAAAAAAGAAAAAAGAAAAAAACTACAAAAACAGCCAAGCATATAAGGAAAAAAAAAGACTATTTTGTATTTAAAAGGTAGCGTTTCAAATCTGGGAAAATGATCACTTATGCAATAAATGATCCTAGGATAGCTAGAGGAAAATATTCTTGGTGCCTTAGGATTGAAGGCTTAAATACAGAAAAATTAAGCTATATAATACTGGAAGAGAATATATGACTTCTAAAATCTTGAGGAAAAAACTATAATGGAAAAAATTGGCAGATCAGACTTTTAAAAAACTGATTTTTGGCCAGGCACGGTGGCTTACGCCTGTAATCCTAGCACTTTGGGAGGCCAAGGTGGATGGATCAACTGACATCAGGAGTTCGAGACAAGCCTGACCAACATGGTGAAACCCCGTCTCTACTAAAAATACAAAAATAGCTGGTCGTGGTGGTGCATGCCTGTAATCCCAGCTACTCAGGAGGCTGAGGCAGGAGAATCGCTTGAACCCGGGGGGTGGAGGTTGTGGTGAGCCGAGATTGCGCCATTGCACTCTAGCCTGGGCAACAAGAGCGAAACTCCGTATCAAAAAAACAAAAACAAAAAAATACCAAAAACTGATTTTTAAACACCAGAAAACGAGGAGGCAAACGGCAAAGGAGAAAATATTTGTAACCAGGGTCGGGCGTGGTGGCTCATGCCTATAATCCCAGCACTTTGAGAGGCCTAGGCAGGCAGATCACCTGAGGTCTGGAGTTCAAGACCAGCCTAACCAATATGATGAAACCCCATCTCTACTAAAAGTACAAAAATTAGCCGGGCGTGGTGGCTCACACCTGTAATCCCAGCACTTTGGGAGGCCGAGGCGGGCGGATCACCTGAGGTCGGGAGTGGGAGACCAGCCTCACCAACATGGAGAAACCTCGTCTCTACTAAAAATACAAAAGTAACGGCATGGTGGCACATGCCTGTAATCCCAGCTACTCGGGAGGCTGAGGCAGGATAATCGCTTGAACCTGGGAGGCGGAGGTTGCAGTGAGCCGAGATCACGCCATTGCATTCCAGCCTGGGCAACAAGAGTGAAATTCTGTCTCAAAAAAAAAAAAAAAAAAGATAAAGATAACATCCCCATTGAAAAATGAGCAATGGATAAGTGCAATTTACAAAATAAATACAAATATACAAACAAGAAACCCAGGTAAAAATTACAATGAGGTTTTTCTTCTCCAATTTGCAAAGATTAGAAAGAATTCTGGCAAAGAGTGTGGAGAAATGAATTACTAGTACACTGGTAATAAGAGTACAAGTTTGTGTAACCTTTTTGAGGAGAAATTTAGCAATGTGTATCAAAAATGTAAGATGTGTTTTCTCTTTAACCTAATAGTTCTACTTTATATATTCATAAATGATCACATTGGTAATGTATGTTATATGGAAGACATTTATCATTCTTTTTAAATGACCAGAATATAAACCTCCTTTCTCTATTTGTGGTATTCCCCTAGGGAGTGAATATTGTCAGGGTATTTATTCTAGTTGTCTCCTACTTATCCTCATAAAATATAAGATATGTAACTTGTTCTCTGTTGTATCCTCAATGTCTAGAACTGGTTACAGCTCATAGTAGGTGCCCAATAAAAATACTTGAAAGTCAGGTACTAACTTTTCCTGCCTTACTTGCAGCTAGGTTGCAGGCAAGTGGCTAGGACTCCATTGGTTAGATGAATCTGTGCTAGATTTGGACTTCGGAATAAAGATATAAAAAACCACGACCTCTAGAAGATTCTTAGCCTGCAATACAGTTTAGGAAGATCAAGTTTCCTTGCATAAAAGGCAGCAGTGTGGTGTGCACCTGTGACCACAGACCTGCTCTCTTGGCATGGTTTCACACCTCACTCTTCCTTGCATCGACCAGAGGCTGGTTCTCCAGCCTCCCTGATGATTCTGTGAGCTACTTAATATTCGTTTGTTAAAATTTTATTTACTTAATTTTTGAATTTGAAATATATATACAATAGAATGTATAAAGTATTATTTAAATGTAAACAACTGTTTACTTTCCAGATTAAGAAATAAACAATACCTTAGAAGCTTCCTTTTATCCTGCATTGATTACATTGCTCCCACTACCCCCACTCATACAGGTTACCACTATCTTAAATTTCTTTTCTCTATAATTTTACTTCACATACATCTCTAAACAATATATTATTTGGTTTGGAATCATAGCATATGTTTTCTTTCATGAATTTTTTTTTTTTTTTGAGACAGAGTTTCGCTCCTGTTGCCTAGGCTGGATTGCAGTGGCGTGATCTTAGCTCACTGCAACCTCCGCCTCCCGGGTTCAAGTGATCCTCCTGCCTCAGCCTCCCAAGTAGCTGGGATTACAGGTGCCCGCCACCACGCCCAGCTAATTTTTGTATTTGTAGTAGAAACAGGGTTTCACCATGTTGGCCAGGCTGATCTTGGACTCCTCACCTTAGGTGATCCACCCACCTCAGCCTCCCAAAGTGCTGGGATTACAGGTGTGAGCCCAGCCTCTTTCATGAATTCTTTTAGTTTTCAGATTCATACATTGCTTATAGTCAACTGGTGTGTGCTTGTATGGCTGTACCTGTTGTTGTTTGGCATCTATTCTGATTGGTCAATGCCTATGCTGCCCAGTTGTTAAATAATTTGAAAATCATCATCTCTAGATCCATTCATTTGATGTATATCCTGTATAACATTCTACTCTATGAGTTTACTGCAATTTATCCATTCCATTATTGGTGAATATTTGAATGTTTCTAATTTTTTGCTATTGTAAGCATTCTTATAACATGCTTCCTATTGTATATTCACAAGGGCATGTACATTCCCTAGGGAATCTACTAATGAATGAAATGTTGGATCACTTGATATGCACATCTCCAAAATTATTTGGAAATGTCAGACTGTTACCAAAATATTTGTATCAGTTTACACTCCCACCAGCCACTTCCTTGCCCCATATCCTTGACAACACATTTGGTACCATCTGGCCTTACGTTTTTGCCATTCCAGTGAGTGTGACATGATAGTTCATTGTGGTTTTTGTTTTCATTTCCCTTGGTTACTGATAAAATTGAGTGTCTAACTTTATGGACTATTTGTGTCTTTTGTAAAAATGCTGGCTCATGTCTTTTGCTCATTTTTCTGTTGGATTATTTGCTTTTTTTAACTAATTTATACAAGTTTTAAAATACAAAATTGTGTGAGTTGAATATGTCTTCAATTTATAGCTTGTCTTTTTATTTTTTTTCCTTTTCTGTTTTTTTTTTTTTTTTTTTTGAGACAGAGTCTCGCTTTGTCGCCCAGGCTGGAGTGCAGTGGTGCAATCTGGGCTCACTGCAACCTCTGCCTCCCAGGCTCAAGCAATTCTCGTGCCTCAGCCTCCTGAGTAGCTGGGATTACAGGCACCCACCACCATGCCCAGCTAATTTTTTGTATTTTTAGTAGAGGCCGAAGTTTCACCATGTTGGCTGGGCTGGCCTTGAACTCCTGACCTCAGGTGATCTGCCCATCTCGGCCTCCCAAAGTGCTGGGATTACAAGCATGAGCCACTGTGCCTGGCCTTGTCAAACATATTCTAACCATTCCTAGAAACAGGAAGAGAAGGAGTCAAGGGAGAATTCTTTTTTTTGAAAGATGAGATGAGGCATGTTTGTATATTGATAGGAATAATCCAGTAGAGAAGGAAAACTTGGGCTGGGTACAGTGGCTCACTCAATCAATAAATATTTTATTTGTCTTTTATGTGTGAGGCACTGTAGTAGGCTCTGGGAGCCTAACAAGATAGACAAGATCCCTGTACTCATGAAGCTTACAGTTTAGCAGTATTGGTGGTGGTGAGGGTGGGTGTGATACAAAGAACTTCAAAGGGAAAGTACAGGACTATGAGGGCCTTTAATAGGGGACCTTAATACTTTAAACTATTTTAGAGAATAGGTTAGAGAAGTACATTTAAGCTGATTCCCAAAAAAGGAGGAGTTAGGCAAACTCTGAAAGAGTACTATAAGAAGAGAAAAGAGAATAGATGAATGGTCCTATCATAGCAAGGAACTAGGAGATGTTTAAGTACTGAAAGCGTACTGTGTGTGAAAGGCAACTTGAAGTTTTGAGGGATAGCAGCTACCATATAATATAGAATCATAAATATTTTAGACTATGGTAAAAGCAATAGGGAGCCATTGAAAGGACTTAAACAGAGTAATGACAATTCACTTTCATAATATTTCTTTCTTTCTTTTTTTTTTTTTGAGATGGAGTCTCGCTCTGTCACCCAGGCTGGAGTACAGTGGCATGATCTCAGCTTACTGCAACCTCCGCCTCCCAGGTTCAAGCAATTCTCCTGTCTCAGCCTCCTGAGTAGCTAAGGCTATACGCGCCCGCCACCACACCTGGCTAATTTTTTTGTATTTTTAGTAGAGACAGGGTTTCACCATATTGGCCAGGCTGCTCTCAAACTCCTGACCTTGTGATCTGTTCACCTTAGCCTCCCAAAGTGCTAGGATTACAGGTGTGAGCCACCGTGCCCAGCCTATAATATTTCTTTTGTAAAGGAGTACACATGAGGCTACTGGAACCTAATGCCATTAAACCTTAGACTCATACAGTAGCTCCCCTTCTTATAATTATTTGTTTACTTAGCCATTTAATATGGATTCCTCAGTCAGACATGAGTGTAAGTTTATGTTTTTTCACTGATGGAAAAATTTTTTTAATTTTAATTTTTGTGGGTACATAGTAGGTGTATATATTTATGGGATGCATGAGATATTTTGATACAGGCATGCAATGCATAATAGTCACATCATATAAAATGGGGTATCTGTCCCCTCAAGTATTTATCCTTTGTGTTACAGACAATCCAATTATATTCTTTTATCTTGAAATGTACAATTATTATTGACTATAGTCACCCTATTGTGCGATCAAATACTAGTTCTTATTCTTTCTATTTTTTGGTACCCATTAGCCATCCCTACCCACCCACTCCCACCCTCCCACTAACCTTACCAGCTTCTAGTAACCATCCTTCTGCTTTCTCTCTCCATGAGGTCAATTGTTTTGATTTTTAGATCTTATGTAAGAACATGTGATGTTTGTCTTTCTGTGTCTGGCTTACTTCATTTAGCTAATGACCTCTAGTTCCATCCATGTTATTGCAAATAACAGGATCTCATTCTTTTTTATGGCTGAATGGTACTCCAGTGTGTATGAGTACCACATTTTCTTCATCCATTCGTGTTGATGGACACAAGTTGCTTTGAAATTTTGGGTATTGTGAACAGTGCTGCAACAAACGTGGGAGTGCAGATATCTCTGCGATGCACTGATTTCCTTTCTTTTGCATATATACCTAGCAGTGGGGGTGCTGGATCATATGGTAGCTCTATTTTTAGTTTTTAAAGAAACCTCCAAACTGTTCTCCATAGTAGTTGTACTAATTTACATTCCCACCAACAGTGTATGAGAGTTCCCTTTTCTTCACTTCCTTGCCAGCATTAGTTACTGCCTTTCTTTTGGATAAAAGCCGTTTTAACTGAAGTGAGATGATATCTCGTAGTTTTGATTTGCACTTATTTGATGATCAGTGATGTTGAGCACCTTTTCCTATGCCTGTTTGCCATTCTTATGTCTTCTTTGGAGAAATGTGTATACAAGTATTTTGCCCATTTTTAAATTAGATTGTTAGATTTTTTTCCTGTAGAGTCGTTTGAGCTCCTTATATATTCTGGTTATTAATCCCTTGTCAGATGGGGAGTTTGCAAATATTTTCTCCCATTCTGTAGGTTGTCACTTCATTTTGTTGATTGTTACCTTCAGTGTGCAGAAGCATTTAAACTTGATACGATCCCATTTGTCCATTTTTGCTTTGGTGGCCTGTTCCTGTGGGGTATCATTCAAGAAATTTTTGCCCAGACCAATGTCCTGGTGAGTTTCCCCATGTTTTCTTGTAGTCGTTTTATAGTTTGAAGTCTTAGATTTAAGTCTTTAATCCATTTTGATGTGATTTTTGTATATGGTGAAAGATAGGAATCTAGTTTTTTTCTTTTGCACCATCTATTGAAAAGACTCAGACATGAGTGTAAGTTTAATTTCCTTGGAACTAATACAACGGTTTTCTATTTTTATGTATGTGTGTGTGTGAGAGAGAGAGAGAGAGAGAGAGACATGGTAGACAAGATATTCTTTCTTTTTTTTTTTTTTGGAGACAGAGTCTCCATTTGTTGCCTAGGCTGGAGTGCAGTGGCACAATCTCAGCTCACTGCAGCCTCCACCTCCGGGGTTCAAGCGATTCTCCTGCCTCAGCCTTCTGAGTTGCTGGGATTACAGGCATGCACCACCACGCCCAGCTAATTTTTGTATTTTTAGTAGAGACGGGGTTTCACCATGTGGGCCAGGATGGTTTTGATCTCTTGATCTCGTGATCCACCTGCCTCTGCCTCTGCCTCCCAAAGTGCTGGGATTACAGGCGTGAGCCACCACACCTGGCCCTTTTTTTTTTTTTTTTTTTTTTTTTTTTTTTTTTTTTTAAGAAGCAGGGTCTGCCTCTGTCGCCCAGGCTGGAGTGCAGTGGTACTATCATAGCTCACTACAGCCTCGAACTCCTGAGCTCCAGTGATCCTCCCACCTCAGCCTCCTGAGTAGCTAGGACTACAGGCATGTGCCACCAGGCCTAACTAATTTTTTGGTGTTTTTTTTTTAGAGACAAGATCTGGCTATGATGCCCAGGCTGGTCTTGAATTCCTGGATTCAAGCAATCCTCCTGCCTTGGCCTCCCAAAGTGCTGGGATTACAGGAATGAGCCACTACACCCGGCCTATTTTTAAATTTAAAGAACATACAATGAGAAACAGCTAAATCTTCTTAGCATGTTAATAACTTATGTATTATATAGTTTTAGAAATTCTTAAAGTGCTATTTTAAAACTCTAGCTTTTTTTTTTTTTTTTTTTGAGACAAATTCTCACTCTTTTGCCCAGGCTGGAGTGCAGTGGCACGATTTCAGCTCACTGCAACCTCTGTCTCCCAGGTTCAAGCGATTCTCCTGCCTCAGCCTCCTGCGTAGCTGGGATTACAGGCATACGCCACCATGCCTGGCTAGTTTTTTTTGGTATTTTTAGTAGAGGTGGAGTTTCACTATGTTGGCCAGGCTGGTGTCAAACTCCTAACCTCAGGTCATCCACCTGCCTCAGCCTCCCAAAGTGCTCGGATTATACTGTGCTGGGATTACAAAATGCTGGCTGAGCCACTGCGCCCAGCTGGTTATTTTTGAATTATTATATAGATTCTGAGAACTATGACAGATTTATGTAAAAATTTATTTTAACCCCTAAGTTTGTTTAAGCTCAAAATAAGTAAGATTGTTTTACAAGTCTTATTTATCTTTTCATCATGAATGTCAGAATGTGCTATTCTATTTGTGATCAGCTTCTTTAGAGATTATCCAAGTTCAGAGTTCTCATTTTGACTAGTTAAATGTATTGTGATCCTTATATTCTAGATTTAATGAACAACTAATACTATGCCTTGCATATAGTAGGCACTCAAAAAATATGTTCAGTGAATTAAAGTTCCTGAGATATCTTAATCAGATATTTAATTGTATCTTTAAAAAATTTCCTCCATTAATACTTCCTGTCACCCAAAATGTATTGCCCTTTTTTTATTTTTTGATGATCTTTTTCTTCCTGGCTTTATAATCTTTAATATTCTGCTCTAAATCTTATTGTTTTGCTATTTTCTTTTACATAAAGCCCCTTTTAAAGGTTTAATTGCCCTAATTATTTTCTTGAGACTTATATACTCGCTGTGTTTTATTTTGATCCTTTATTGTTTTCCCACTTTCTCTAGAAAATCTTCTTCCCTTTTCTTTTGATATATTTTATTTTATATTGAAACAGATCCTTGAGCCTTCTTTTGTGTTTTATAGTATTTTACTAGCAATTTTTCTCATCCTGAGAAGCTGTGTAACTGTTTGCCATGTAACTGATAAACATAATTTTATGTATTCTGTATTTTTAGTCTATTGAAGACAATGAAGTATATTTGCCTAATGATGAAATTTGGACCTATGATATTGATAGTGGGTTGTGGTAAGTAATTTTAAATTGCATACTGTCTGATCTTAATATCTATTATAAATGTTTCTGTAGACTCTAGGGAATTTGAGACCATACTTTGAACATACTGCAACATTTTTGAAGTCTCCCTTTCCTTTCCTTTCAATGCTTTTATTTTCTGACTCTTTCATTCCCCTACTGTCTTCCCTGCTCCACTTTTTGTCTTTTAGTATTTCTCTCAACACCAGTGCTGTCTCTGAAGATTTTGTTTTATTCTGCAAATTTCCAGTTCTAGTGACGTGTGAAATTTTTGTGATTTTTTTTTTTTTCCTAGCAGATTGAAAAATTTTTACCCTGGATCTTCTTAGAGTTTTTACATTATTGGCCACCATTACATTGTAACTGTAATTGACAGTGACAGTTTTCACTGACAAAAGTACTCATGGAGTTTAAAGAGAATTTTAATTTGCCTTTCTGGAAAGTTACGGGATTCCATGTTATTCTTGCTGCAGGAGAATGCACCTCATGGAAGGAGAACTCCCAGCCTCCATGTCAGGAAGCTGTGGTGCTTGCATTAATGGAAAGCTGTACATTTTTGGAGGATATGATGACAAAGGATACAGCAATCGAGTAATAATTTCTTTAATTCAAGAGTGCAGCAAAATGTAATATTTAATGCATCATTTCATCTCACAAGTTACAAATATTTTAAAAAGAACATATATATAGAAAACCTTAAACTTGTAATTAAATATTTTAAAGCTGGGTTGAAAATGCAGCAGTCCTGCTCTTCTCTTCTTCTGTTATTCTTCTGTTAATTCTTCTGAAGCAGAATTAACTGCATATTTAATTGATATTCATAGGATAAGAGCAGGATGCGAAAGACTCATTTTAATGTTTTATATATCATTTTTACTCCTAAAACAGTCTCATTTTTATTCTCCAATTTTTAAATTTTAATAGGTAACAAGCTTACCTATTAAAAAGAAAATAATAGTATTAATTCTTGGATCACATTCCCTCTGATATAGATTTAATTTTTAAATGCCCTGTCTGCTAATAGTGTTCTCGTCTTTTAAAGCTTTATTTTGTTAATTTACGAACAAGAGATGAAACCTACATTTGGGAAAAAATCACCAACTTTGAAGGACAACCACCTACACCACGTGATAAACTTTCCTGCTGGGTATATAAAGACAGGTAATGCAGCAGTTGCACTTAATGCATTATGTCTACCTAAGCAAAGATAATAGCTTTGGCTAAAATACAGAACGCTTAAAGGTATGGGTTGTTTTCAGGATTGCAATTGATTTTCTAAATAATCAATATCTGACAATGCCCGTTTTATTTCTTCCTTTCTAATCTTTAAACTTTTTGTTGTCTTATTGCACTGGGTAGGACCTTGAGTAAATCCAGTGCTTATATTTATACTTTCATATATTACTCATTCTTTTTCTCTGAACAATATCTATCATTCCCCTACTCTGAGCATCAATAAAACTAGATGGTAGCCTCTTCATCCCTCTCTCCTTCCCATTCCTTCAACGCCAGTTTTTGTGAGTTATGTTTTTAATCCTTCTGTTCCATTTTTGGGAAGAAGGGGAACTTTAGTTATGAACATTTTAGCTCCTCACTCCCTGCTTATCATTTCTTGCTAATTCTTTTTAACTTTTTTGTGGTTTTTCACATTTTTATTCTTTATGTCCTTTACTGTATTTTCTGTGATAACTGTCTCTTTGCTATTTGTAACATTGTCTTCATTTCTGAAATGAGTTTTTCTCCCCTTTTATTTCTTTCCTAATTTTTTTTGTTTGTTTTTTGTTTTTTTGGAAATGGAGTCTCACTCTGTTGCTCAGGCTGGAGTGCAATGGCACGATCTCTGCTCACTGCAACCTCTGCCTCCCAGGTTCAAGCGATTCTCTGGCCTCAGCCTCCCGAGTAGCTGGGATTACAGGTGCCTACCACCATGCCCGGCTAATTTTTGTGTTTTTATTTTATTTATTTATTTGTTTGTTTGTTTGTTTGTTTGTTTGTTTATTTATTTTTGTGACAGAGTCTCGCTCTGTTGCCTAGGCTGGAGCGCAGTGGCGCAATCTCGGCTCACTGCAACCTCCACCTCCCAGGTTCAAGCAATTCTCTTGCCTCAGCCTCCTGAGTAGCTGGGACTACAGGGGCATGCCACCACGCTGGCTAATTTTTTTTGTATTTTTATTAGAGACAGGGTTTCACTGTGTTAGCCAGGATAATCTCGATCTCCTGTGCTTGTGATCCACCCGCCTCGGCCTCCCAAAGTGCTGGGATTACAAGCGTGAGCCACTGCACCTGGCCCTAATTTTTGTATTTTTAGTAGAGATGGGGTTTCGCCATGTTGGCCAGGCTGGCCTCGAACTCCTGACCTTGTGATTTGCCTGCCTCAGTCTCCCAAAGTGCTGGGATTACATGTGTGAGCCACTGGCCTTCTTTCCTAATTTCTAACAATTCTGTTTCAGCTCCTCATATTTTCTGGCCATCAACTCTGTTATTTGAGTTCTTATATTTTTGTTTTAAGGGTTTTCTTCATTATTAAATTATTCTAATTATTAAATTTTATTTGTGTTTTAAAATATCATTCACTATTCAATTTCCAGTTTTCAGATTTGCTTGTTTGTCTCTTAAATGTTTTTAAACAATTTGTTCAGTAGGGGACTAGATAAGGTCTATACATTATAATCGATTTATATGTCTTTCTTTTTTCTTTTTCTTTTTTTTTTTTTTTTTTTTTTTGAGGCAGAATCTCGCTCTGTCACCCAGGCTGGAATGAAGTGGTGCCATCTCGGCTCACTGTAACCTCTGCCTCCCAAGTTCAAGCAATTCTCCTGCCTCAGCCTCCCGAGTAGCTGGGACGACAGGTGCATACCACCATGCCTGGTTAATTTTTTTGTATTTTTAGCAGAGACTGGGTTTCACCATGTTAACCAGGATGGTCTCGATCTCCTGACCTCATGATCCACCAGCTTCAGCCTCCCAATGTGCTGGGATTACAGGCATGAGCCACTGCACCCAACCAATATGTCTTCCATATATATAGTTGCTTTTATTCTAGAGATTTCCTTTTAGTCTTTTTTGTTGTTTTGTTCTTGAAATTTATTTGATAAAGAAACCATGTCATTTGGCTATAGAATCCCAATAGTCTGCACTGTGTTGGTTGTATCTCTGTGATACCATTTAACATATTCATCTACACCTTCTATTTTCTGTAAATTGGTAGTTAGATCTAGAAAGTTAAGCAAATTCATGTTCTTGTGTTGGTTGTTGGTTTGGGAGCAAATAAAAAGTACTTCATAGCTTTTTTTTTTTTTTTGACACGGAGTCTCCCTGTATTGCCCAGGATGAAGTGCAGTGGTGGAATCTCGGCTCACTGCAACCTCCGCCTTCTGGGTTCAAGTGATTCTCCTGCCTCAGCCTCCCGAGTAGCTGGGACTACAGGCATGTGCCACCATGCCTGGCTAGTTCTTTTTGTATCTTTAGTAGAGACGAGGTTTCACCATATTGGCCAGGCTAGTCTCGAACTTTTGATCTCGTGATCCACCTGCCTCCACCTCCCAAAGTGCTGGGATTACAGGCATGAGCCGCCGCACCCGGCTTAATTTTTGTGTTGTTTAGTAGAGACAGGGTTTCACCATGTTGGTCAGGCGGGCCTTGAACTCCTGACCTCAGGTGATCCACCCACCTTGGCCTCCGAAAGTGCTGAGATTACAGGCATGAGCCACCATGCCCGGCCCATAGCTAACTTTTTTTTTTTTTTTGAAATGGAGTCCTGCTCTGTCACCCAGCCTGGAATGCAGTGGCGCGATCTCAGCTCACTGCAAGCTCTGCCTCCCAGGTTCACGCCATTCTCCTGCCTCAGCCTCCCGAGTAGCTGGAACTACGGGCTCCCGCCACCACACCCGGGTAATTTTTTTTTTTGTATCTTTAGTAGAGACAGGGTTTCACCGTGTTAGCCAGGATGGTCTCGATCTCCTGACCTCGTGATCTGCCCGCCTCAGCCTCCCAAAGTGCTGGGATTACAGGCATGAGCCACCGCACCTGGCCCATAGCTAACTATTTTTAGACATTAGTAGGCACATAATGTTTGGTTGTCTCTGTATGTTAGCAAGCACCGATGATTGCTGCCTAGATCCATTTTTGTACAAGAAGATGCAAAGTGATGATATTCTATTATTTGTTCTTAATTTATTAGTGGAATACTTCTATAAAAAGAAACTTTCTGGCCGGGCGCAGTGGCTCACGCCTGTAATCCCAGCACTTTGGGAGGCCGAGGCGGGCGGATCACGAGGTCAGGAGATCGAGACCATCCTGGCTAACATGGTGAAACCCCGTCTCTACTAAAAATGCAAAAATTAGCCGGACGCGGTGGTGGGCGCCTGTAGTCCCAGCTACTCGGGAGGCTGAGGCAGGAGAATGGCGTGAACCCGGGAGGCGGAACTTGCAGTGAGCCGAGATCGCGCCACTGCGCTCCAGCCTGGCGGACAGACCGAGACTCCGTCTCAAAAAAAAAAAAAAAAAAAAAAATAAATAAATAAATAAGTAAATAAATAAAAAGAAACTTTCTTTAACTGTTTATTAACCCTAAGGTACTGTTTGTATAGGAAAATCAGGATACATGCTTGATTCTTTCGCCTTTAGAATCAATTGAGTCATTTCTGTAGTATCCTTCAAAGTGGTCAGTAAGGTTTTAAATTACCATTTTAAAATCATGGATTTGAAATATTTGATGTCGGCCTGCCCTAGTGGCTCTTGCCTATAATCCCAGCATTTTGGGAGGCTGAGGTAAGAGGATCGCTTGGGGCCAGAAGTTCGAGACCAGCCTGGCCAACATGACAAAACCCCATCTTTACTAAAAAGACAAATCGTTAACCAGGTGTGGTGGCGCACGCCTGTGGTCACAGCTACTCAGGTGGCTGAGGCAGGAGGTATATATATATATATATATATATTTTTTTTTTTTTTTTTTTTTTTTTTTTTTTTCCTGAGACAGAGTCTCACTCTGTCGCCCAGGCTGGAGCGCAGTGGCACGATCTTGGCTCACTGTAACCTCCGTTTCCTGGGTTCAAACAATTCTCATGCCTCCCAAGTAGCTGGTGCACGCCACCACACCTGGCTAATTTTTGTATTTTTAGTAGAGACAGGGTTTCACCATGTTGGCCAGGCTGGTCTTGAACTCCTGGCTTTAAGTGATCCACCCACCTTGGCCTGCCAAAGTGCTGGGACTATAGATGTAAGACACTGTGCCCAGCTAGAATATATAAATATGTTTTAAATAAAGTTTAAAAATCTAGGCTGGGCTGGGCGTGGTGGCTCACACCTGTAATCCCAGCACTTCGGGAGGCTGAGGTGGGCAGATCACGCGGTCAGAAGTTCGAGACCAGCCTGGCCAACATAGTGAAACCCTGTCTCTACTAAAAATACAAAAAATTGGCCAGGCGTGGTGGCAGGCACCTGTAATCCCAGCTACTTGGGAGGATGAGGCAGAACAATGGCTTGAACCCAGGAGGTGGAGGTTGCAGTGAGTCGAGATCGCGCCATTGCACTCGAGCCTGGGTAACAGAGCGAGACTCTGTCTCAAAAACGAAAAAAAAAAATCTAGGCTGGTTGTGGTGGCTCATGCCTGTAATCCCAGTACTTTGGGAGGTCAAGGCTGGAGGATCCCTTGAGGACAGGGGTTTGAGATCAGCCTGGGCAACACAGTGAGACCTCATCTCTACAAAAAGTAAGAAAAAAAAATACCCAGGTGTGGTGGCATGCTATGCACCTGTGGTCCCAGCTACTTGGCAGGCTGAGGCAGGAGGATATGTATAGTATAGTATTTGACTCATATACTCATGTATAGTATATTATTTGACTCAAATACTCTGACTCATATACTGTACTATACTATAAATGTATGGTATATGTTATATAACATATACTTTAGCATATACTTAACACATAGTATATATAATATAAAATATGTCTATTTATATATTATATATACTTTTACATGTATACTTAATATATATTTATATATACTTTATTTCCATATATATGGAAATTACATATATACTTTATTTCCATATATATGGAAATTATATATATACTTTATTTCCATATATATGGAAACTTATTTTTATCTATTTTATATTTTATATATACATATATACTTAATATATATCATATATATTTTTTGTATTATACATACTTTATTATATTAAGTGTATATATATTCATATATATTTTACTTTATTATTTTTTTTTTCTGAGACAGAGTCTCATTCTGTCACCCAGGCTGGAGTGCAGTGGCATGATCTCAGCTCACTGCAACCTCTGACTCCCCGGTTCAAGCTATTCTCCTGCCTCAGCCTCCCGAGTAGCTGGGATTACAGGCACGCACCACCACACCCAGCTAATTTTTGTATTTTTAGTACAGATGGGGTTTCACCATGTTGGCAAGGATGGTTTTGATCTCTTGACCTCATGATCTGACCGCCTCAGCCTCCCAAAGTGCTGGGATTACAGATGTGAGCCACCGTGCCCGGCCTACTTTATTATATTAAGTATATTATATTAAGTACATATAAAAGTATATATAAAATATAGGCCGGACGTGGTGGCTCACACCTGTAAGCCCAGCACTTTGGGAGGCCAAGGCGGGCGGATTACTTGAGGTCAGGAGTTCGAGACCAGCCTGGCTGACATAGTGAAACCCCGTCTCTACTAAAAATACAAAAATTAGCTGGGTGCGGTGGCAGGTACCTGTAGTTCCAGCTACTTAGGAGGCTGAGGCGGGAGAATTGCTTGAACCTGGGAGGCGGAGGTTGCAGTGATCTGAGGTTGTGCCATTGCACTCCAGCCTGGGTGACAAGACTCTGTCTCAAAAAAGAATTAATTAATTAATTAAAAAAATATATATATATAATAAAAGATAAAACATAGCCTTACCTTTTAAACCTAGATGTTTATGAGCAACGAATATTGATTTTTATTAAATACTTCTTCTTTTGAAGTCGTTTGAGGTTTGTTTTCTCATTTAAGTACTGATGTCATTAAATATTTTCTAATATGATATACTCGTGTTTCTGATATAAATCTTACATGGTTGTAACAAGTATTTCAACATATTGTTGAATTTCATTCACAGGTATATACAGAATTTTTTAGGAGGAGTAATTGATAGCTTTGTTGATTTGCCTCCTGGTTACACTTAACTTTTTGTCATTTTGGTTTGCAAAAAGCATTTTAAGGGCTAGAGGCAAACACAGGACTGAACTCTGTCTCTGAACCTAGCATAGGCTTGTATAAAGGGAGTATCTTTGAATGCTTATGGCAATGACATGTGTTTCTGTAAACCACTATGGTTTTCTGCCTTTGTTTTTCCAGGTTAATCTACCCTATAAAGTATTTTTGGACCTTTAAAGGTTTTTTGTTGTTGTTAGTATGTAAAAGAAACCAGTAACAGTGATTGCCCTAGGCAAGGGAATTAAGTGACTGAGAGTAGGAGGGAGACTCACCTTTTGCTATGCTTTTTTTTTTTTTTTGAGACAGAGTCTCACTCTTGTTGCCCAGGCTGGAGTGCAGTGGCGTGGTCTCCACTCACTGCAACCTCCACCTCCCTGGTTCAAGGGATTCTCCTGCTTCAGCCTCCCAAGTAGCTGGGGTTACAGGTGCCTGCAACCATGCCCAGATAATTTTTGTATTTTTAGTAGAGACGGGGTTTCACCATGTTGGCCAGGCTTGTCTCAAACTCCTGACCTCAGGTGATCCACGCACCTCAGCCTCCCAAAGTGCTGGGATTACAGGCATGAGATACCACGCCCGGCTTGCTATACCTTTTTGAAAGGTTGTGGTAAATACATAAAACATAAAATTTTTCATTTTAACTATATTAAGTGTACAATTCAGTGGCATTAATTACCTTCATAATGTTGTGCAACCATCACCAGTACCTACTTCCAAACTTTTTAATTACTCCAAACAGAAACTCTGTGCCCATTAAGCCATATCTCCCCATTCTCCCTTCTTTCCAACCCCTGGTGACCTCTAATCTTTCTGTCTATGATACTTTACAAAT
The DNA here is from genome assembly GCF_029281585.2 of Gorilla gorilla gorilla. Classification (NCBI taxonomy): domain Eukaryota; kingdom Metazoa; phylum Chordata; class Mammalia; order Primates; family Hominidae; genus Gorilla; species Gorilla gorilla. The sequence continues at coordinate 66,663,499 of NC_073239.2, forward strand.
AAGCAGATAATAGGTATTTCATAAAAATTGAATCATAAAATGTTTGTTCTTTTTGTCTGCCTTATTTCACTTAACATAACATTTTCAAGGTGCATTATGTTGTAGCATATATTATTCCTTTTTATGGCTGAGTAATATTCCACTGTATGTATATACCGCATGTTGGTTAGCCATTTATATGTCGATAGATGCTTGGGTTGTGTCTACCTTTTCGCTATTTGTGAATAATGCTGCTGTCAATGTGGCATATAACTTTGTGTGATTCAGTTTTCAATTCTTTTGAGTATATACGTTAAGAATAGAACTGTTGGGTCATTTGGTGAGTCTATGTTTAAGTTTTTGAGGAACCACCAACTATTTTCCATAGTGACTATACCATTTTATATTCCCACCAGCAAGGAACAAGGGTTCCAGTTTTGCCACATCCTCACCTATGCTTATTTTGGGTGTGTGTGTGTGTGTTTTTAATAATAGTTATACTAGCAGATGTGAAATGGTATTTCATTGTGGTTTTGATTTGTATTTTCCTAATGACTAATGATGTTGGCTTATTGGACATTTGTACATCTTCTTTGGAGAAATGTCTATTCAAATCCTTTACCCATTTAAAAAAAATGAGTCGTCTGTCTTTTTGATGTTACGTTACAGTAGTACTTTATGTATTCTGGGTGTTGATCCCTTGTCAGATATATTTAATTGTATTTTATTTGTCTTGCTTTGGTATCAGGGTAATGCTAGCCTCAAACTAATTTAGGAAATATTCCCTCCTCACTTTTTTTTTTGGAAGAGTTTGAGTGGGATTGGTGTTAATTCTTTTTTAAATATTTGGTAGAATTCACCAGTGAAGCCATTCTTGGGCTTTTCTTTCTTGGGAGCGTTTTGATTACTGATTCAATCATCTTACTTGTTATAGGTTTATTCAGATTTTCTATTTTTTCTTGAGATATAATTTATTTTTGTTTTTATAAGAGTCAGGGTCTTTCTCTGTTACCCAGGCTGGAGTGCAGTGGTGCTATCATGGCTTACTGCAGCTTTGAACTCCTTGGACCCTCAAGCAGTGCTTCCACCTCAGCCTCCTGAGTAGCTGGGGCTACAGGCACGTGCCACCATCCCTGACTAAGATTTTTATTATTTGTAGGGATAGGGTCTCATTATGTTGCCAGGCTGGTCTCAGACTCTTGGCTTCAAGTGATCCTTCCACCGCAGCCTCCCAAATTGCTAGGATTACAGGCATGAACCACTGTGCCCAGCATTGAGGGTGTGGGTCTTTCCAGGAAGTTTTCCATTTCATCTAAGTTATCCAACTTGTTGATATACCCTTCTTCATGGTATTCTGGTGGTTTTGTTGTTGTTGTTTGTTTGTTTTTGAGACAGGGTCTCACCTTTGCCCAGGCAGGAGTGTAGTGGCACTGTCTTGGTTCACTGCAGCCTCTACCTCCTAAGCTCAGGTGATTCTCCCACCTCAGCCTCCCAAGCAGCCGGGACTACAGGTGCACACCACCACGCACAGCTAATTTTTTTTGTACTTTTAGAGACAAGGTTTCACCATGTTGGCCAGGCTGGTCTTGAACTCCTGGACTCAGGCAATCTGCCTACCTCCGCCTCCCAAAGTGCTGGGATTACAGGTGTGAACCAGCATGCCCAGCATAGTATTCTTTTGTCATCCTTTTTATTCTGTAGTATCAGTAGTAATATTTCTTCCTCACTTCTGATTTTAGTAATTTGAATCTGCTCTCTTTTTTCTTAGTGCAGCTGTCTAAGCATTTGTCAATTTTGTTGATCTTTTCAAAGAATCATCTTTTGTTTTGTTGTTTTTCTTTTCTTTCTTTCTTTTTTTTTTTTTTTTTTTTTTTTTTGAGTCGTAGTCTCACTCTGTTCACTTTGTTGCCCAGGTTGGAGTGCAGTGGCGCGATCGTAGCTCACTGCCTCCTGGGTTCAAGCGATTCTCCTGCCTCAGCCTCCCAAGTATCTGGGATTACAGCCGCCTGCCACTACACCCACCTAATTTTTTTGTATTTTTAGTAGAGACGGGGTTTCACCATGTTGGCCAAACTGGTCTCTAACTCCTAACCTCAAGTGATCAGCCTGCCTTGACCTCTCAAAAGTGCTGGGATTACAGCCATGAGCCACCCCGCCCAGCCTGTTGTTTTTCTTGATTGTTTTTCTATTCACTATTTTATTTCGCCTCCAACCTTTATCATTTTCTTCCTTCTGCCCTCTGTAAGTTTAGTTTGTTCTTGTCTAATTCCTTAACTTGTACAGTTATGTTATGGATTTGAGATTTTATTTTTAATGTAGGCATTTACAGCTATAAATTTCCCTCTGAGCCCTGCCTTCGCTGCATCTCGTAAGTTTTGTTATGTTTTTATTTTCATTTATCTCAAGGAAATTTCTAATTTCCGTTATTATTTCTTTGACCATTTGGGTTGACAGGATTTTTTTTCTTTCAGCACTTTACAGGTTTTATTTATTTATTTATTTATTTATTTTTATTTATATATATTTTTTGAGACAGAGTCTCGCTCTGTTGTCCAGGCTGAAGTGCAGTGATGCAGTCTCAGCTCACCACAACCTCTTCCTCCCAGGTTCAAGTGATACTCCTGCCTCAGCCTCCTGAGTAGCTGGGACTACAGCGCTACCATGCTCGGCTAATTTATTTTTATTTTTTATTTTTTGTAGAGACAGGGTTTCACTATGTTGGCCAGGCTGGTCTCGAACTCCTGACCTCGTGATCCACTCGGCCTCCCAAAGTGCTGGGATTACAGGTGTGAGCCACCATGCCCAGCCTACAGGTTTTATTACATTGCTTTTTGGCCTCCATGTTTCTTTCTGTTTTTTCTTCCCTTCCTTTCTTACTTTTTATTTCTTTCCTTTATTTATTTATTTATTTTTTTGTTATAGAGATGGTCTCACTCCATCACCCACCCAGGCTGAAGTGCAGTGATGCAGTCATGGCTCACTGCAGCCTCAAACTCCTGGGCTCAAGCGTTCCTCCTTCCTCCTCTCAAGTAGCTAGGACTACAAGTGCATGCCACCACACCCAGCTCATTTTTTTTTTTTTTTTTTTGAGACAGTGTCTCGCTCTGTCGCCCAGGCTGGAGTGCAGTGGTGCGATCTTGGCTCACCACTACCTCTACCTCCCGGGTTCAAGCAATTCTCCTGCCTCAGCCTCCTGTGTAGCTGGGAATACAGGCATGTGCCACCAAACCCGGCTAATTTTGTATTTTTAGTAGAGATGGGGTTTCTCCATGTTGGTCAGGCTCATCTCAAACTCCTGACCTCAGGTGATCTGCCCACCTTGGCATCCCAAAGTGCTGGGATTACAGGCGTGAGCCACAGCGCTCAGCCTTTTTAAATTTTTTGTAGGGATGGGGATCTCACTATGTTGCCCAGGCTGACCTGAAACTCCTGGGTTCAAGCACTCCTCCTGCCTCAGCCTACCACATTGCTGGTATTGCAGGTGTGACCCACTGTGCCCAGTCTGGCCTCCATCTTTTTTGTGACAAATTTACTCTCATTAGTGTTTTTGTTTCTCTGTATGTGTCTTTTTTTTTCCTTTATCCGTTCTGTATTTTTGCCCTTAAATAATTTGATTAAATATGCATTGGTGTGTAGTTCCTTTGTATTTATCTTACTTGGAGTATGCTGAGCTTCTTGGGTTTGTAGGTTGATAGCTTCCATCAGTTTCTCAGTAATTATATTATCAAATATTTCTTCTCCATCTTTCTTTGTCTCCCCTTCTGTGACTCCCATTACATGCATGTTAGGCCATTTTGATACTGTTCCACAAAGCTTTGGCTACCTGTTTCTTTTCTTCCCATTCTTTCCTTTTCTTTATGCTTTAATTTGGATATTTTTTATGAATCTACTGACTTGTCTTCAGGTTAACTGATGTTTTCCATTGCTGTGTCAAGTTTGCTGTTAATTACCAAGTTCCAGGAAGGAAATTTTTTTTTAAAGTTTGCTGTTTAACCTATATAATGAATTCTTTAGTTCTGACATCTTATTTTCTATTTTTAGCATTTCCATTTAGTTCTTTTTTATGGTTCTATCTCTTTGCTGAAATTACCCATTTATTCCTGCATGTTGTCCACATATTTCTGCTATTAGTATCATCATAGTTTTTTTAAAGGCCCTGTCTGATAATTCCATTGTCTAGACCACCTCTGAGTCTGTTTATATTAAGTCTTTTCTCTCATCATCATGGGCCACTTTTTTGTGCCTTTTTGTGTATTTTGTAATTTTTATTTTTTTAAGACAAGGTCTCACTCTCACTCAGGCTGGAGTGCAGTGGTGTGATCATAACTCAGTACAACCTTGAACTCTGAGTTCAAGCAATCTTCCCACCTCAGCCACCTGAGTAGCTGAGACTACAGGTATGCACCGCCACACCTTTCTTTCCTTTTTTTTTTTATTTTATTTCTTGTGGAGACAGGTCTCCTTATGTTGCCCAGGCTGATCTCAAACTCCTGCCCTCAAGCAATCCGCCTGCCTCAGCCTCCCTGTAGTTTTTAAATTATATGCCAGATCTTCTGTCTGAAAGAACAGTAAAGATTGGAATAAATTATATTTATCTTCAGAAAGTGACATGCCCTTTCTTCTTTTTTAGGTTGCTAGAGTAAGAGTTGAGTCAGTCTAATTCATAGGTGATTTGTATTTGGGCTTTGTTGTAGCTTTAGTTTGATTGAGTTTTACCTCTGGCTTCAAATGTTTTGGGACAGTACTTTCCTTTACTAGGGCCCCCTATTTGAACACTGAGATTTTCTAGAGATTTGCAGCGGTGCTTCACAGCTGCGTTCCTACCTCTCAGAACTGTGGGAGATCTCTCCATGTTTTATAGTCCATTTGGTAGATCATTGGCCACGAGGGAGTTCTCTTTGCTCTCTGATCCCACTTTATGCTTTCTGCACCCTGGAAGACCTCTTTCAGCCTTGCATCTCCTCCCCTGGCCTTTGGAGGGCAGGTACTCTATAGGGTGTAAATGTTTGGCATGCCCCTGAGGTGTTTCTTTCAGATCTCCTGTTTGCATCGCAAACTTTAGTAGTCCAAAGCTCAGATTGCCTAAAAGGGATTTTCTCAGCTCTCCTCTGCCTCCAGCTGTTGGTGACTGACCCTGATCCCTCCCTGAAGATTATGCGAAAGAGTTAAGGAGTAGGTTAAATTCCCTCTATGGCTGGGTTTCCTTTTTTTTGTTGTTATTATTATACTTTAAGTTCTAGGATACATGTGCACAACGTGCAGGTTTGTTACATATGTATACATGTGCCATGTTGGTGTGCTGCACCCATTAACTCGTCATTTACATTAGGTATATCTCCTAAGGCTATCCCCCACCCCATGACAGGCCCCGGTGTGTGATATTCCCCTTCCTGTGTCCAAGTGTTCTCATTGTTCAATTCCCACCTATGAGTGAGAACATGTGGTGTTTGGTTTTTTGTCCCTCTGATAGTTTGCTGAGAAGGATGGTTTCCAGCTTCATCCATGTCCCTACAAAGGACATGAACTCATCCTTTTTTATGGCTGCATAGTATTCCATGGTGTGTATGTGCCACATTTTCTTAATTCAGTTTATCATTGTTGGACATTTGGGTTGATTCCAAGTCTTTGAGGCTGGGTTTCTAAAGATGCTAATTTGGGGCCAGGCGCCATGGCTCAAGCCTTGTATTACGCCTTTTTCACACTGCTGATAATGACATACCCAAGACTGGGCAATTTACAAGAGAAAGAGGTTTATTGGACTTACAGTTCCATGTGGCTGGGGAGGCCTCACAATTATGGCAGAAAGTGAAAAGCAAGTCTCACATGGCAACAGATAAGAGAAGAGAGCTTGTGGAGGGAAGATCCGCTTTTGAAAACCATCATATCAGCGGGTGCAGTGGCTCACGCCTGTAATCCCAGCACTTTGGGAGGCCGAGGTGGGCAGATCACTTGAGGTCAGGAGTTCAAGACCAGCCTGGCCAACATGGTGAAACCCTGTCTCTACTAAGAATACAAAAATTAGCCAGGCGTGGTGGCAGGCACCTGTAATCCCAACTACTCAGGAGGCTGAGGCAGGAGATTCACTCAAACCCGGGAGGCGGAGGTTGCCTTGAGCAGAGATCACGCCACTGCACTCCAGCCTGGGCGACAAGAGTGAGACTCTGTCTCAAAAAAAAAAAAAAAAAAAGAGAAGAGAAAACCATGAGATCTCATGACACTTAATCACTATCATGAGGTCAGGGAAAGACCTGCCCTCATGATTCAATTACCTCCCATTGGGTCCCTCCCACAGCACATGGGAATTCAAGATGAAATTTGGGTAGGGACACAGCCAAACCATATCGCGCTTGTAATCCCAGCACTTTGGGAGGCCAGGATAGGAGGATAACTTGACCCCAAGAGTTCAAGACCAGCTTGGGCAATATGGTGAAACCCCATCTCTACAAAAATACAAAAATTAGCCAGGCATGGTGGCACGCACCTGTAGTCACAGCTACTCAGAGGTCTGAGGCAGGAGGACTGCTTGAGCCTGGGAGGTGGAGGTTGCAGTGAGCTGAGATCATGTTCATGCCACTGCACTCCAGCCTGGGTGACAGAGGGAAACCATGTCTCAAAAAAATAAATTTAAAAAAATCTAATTTGCCATGCCAATATAAATGTAGCTGTTAAAAATTTGGGTAGTTTCTTCTTACAAGCCCTGTATGTGCTGGATTCTTCCTCTTGCTGTTACACAAGGGATGAAAGCAGCTATGGGTCTCTCCTTTCCCATTGAGAGCTCATCACTTTCTGGAATTGGTTTATTTAGGTCTCTTTGTTCCCTCAGCTCTTTATTCTTTTTAAACTGTGATTTTGTGTTTGGGTTGTTAAGGTGAGAGGATCTTTTTCAGCTTTCTATGAACAAACTGGAAACAGAATTCCTAAAGTGTGTCATTTTGTATTTGTTTTTCAGACTAATATATTTTGGTGGTTATGGGTGTAGGAGACACAGTGAGCTCCAAGACTGTTTTGATGTTCATGATGCATCTTGGGTAAGATAGTAATCACTGTTTACATTTTCCTCCAAGTCAGTATAGCCTTAACATCTTAGAAATAATGAGTCTAGTCTTTCTCATTTTTGGAGCTGCCAATTTGTCATAATTGACACTATGAAAAAAATGTGTTTTCTCTCTTTAATATTTGGATCCATTTGGCAAAAGGTATCTCTCTAGTGGTATTAGCCTTCATGGCTATTGGCAGAGTAATTTCTTTTCTTATATCGTTAATCACAGATACCTGCTTCTGTTAGACAGGTAGAGGCTTTAGCACAACTTGGAAAAATTATGTTCGTATTTAACCGCAATAGCTATTGTTGACATACACCTCTTTTTAGATATGTCCACTAGAATTATTCATAGGTCAGACTGGCCTCTAGATAAGAGTCAGTTGGTAGTGATACTAATTTTTCTACTTACTCTTACTGATTAGACAATAAATCATTATTAATGAAAGAAGTCATGAATTACAAAAATGAAATTTTTAAACAGATAATTTGAAAAACCATTGATCCTACCACCAAGATGCAGTCTTATTAGTTTTACCTTCTACTAGCGTATATTATTCTACATTAGTGTAAATAAATATATATGTGTATATATATGTGTGTATATATATACACACACACACACACATTTCATGTATATTGCTTTGTATATGGGTATTATTGAAAATTCCCAATGTTTCTATGTTGTTTTTGAGTTTTAAAAATGACATATCATTAAAGCTTTGCTACTTAAAGTATTGCTGAGAATTTTCAGGAATACAACTTCTATTTATATCTAGTTATTTTTATTCATCAGTGAAATAACTCAATTTTTTTCTCCTACAATACAGTTACTAAGCTAATTATCATGTCCTGAAGTTTCTGGAACACAAATGGTTTTTTTTTTTTTTCATCTAGACTCTAAATGAGCTGGGTGTGGTGGCACATTTCTATAATCCCAGCTACTAGGGAGGCTGAGGCAGAAGGATCACTGTACCAAGGAGTTTGAGACCAGCCTGGGTAACATGGCGAGACCCTGTTTCAATTTAAATAAAATTTAAAAATAGATTCTAAACTAAGTAAATTGTTTAGCTTATTGTACTTGCTTGACAAGGCCTGACAAAAATAAATGATGTCTTTCTGACACACAATATAAAACTGGCACAGAGATCATCTAGAGTAGTGATAGAGGATTTCAGCACCCTGGGAGATGCTAAATATGGTATAGCTGCTAAGTCTTTTCCTTGCTGACAAAGAATTTTATATCTTAGGAGATAAAGAAGAGAGTGGTCATAAGTTTAATCTGTAAGAACAAATTGCTTGGTGAAGTAGAAGTGATTGGAAGTTTTTGGGAACAGGAACCATGACCCACCCCCTAAAGTTTATTACAGCAAAAATGAGGAGTTCTGAGCATGTACTTTAGGAAAACAGATTTAAAAATGTAAACATCATTCCACCCTCTGCAATTTTAAAAAAGATAATCCTTAGAGAAAATTGAAAGATTGTCAACAAGTAAAATTATGATTCACTGCAAACAATACTATGAGAAGAAAAGTTGCCAGGTGGTGCTGCTACTGGTCTGGGGACCACGCTTTGGGAGGTACCTGTGTATCTGTCCATTGGCTTTGTGACTATGGTAACACTTAACTCTATTTTTGTAAGGTGTCTGTTATTTTACCAGTAAATATGTGATAAAAGTGTAATAATAATGTAAAAATTATTAAAGCTTTGAGATATTTAAAACATTTCTCTTTTAGGAAGAACAGATATTCTGGGGATGGCATAATGATGTCCACATATTTGACACAAAGACACAGACTTGGTTTCAACCAGAAATTAAAGTAAGGGTGGTAAAAAGTCATCTTTATATATTTGTATTTAAAAATAAATTTTTTACTGTGGATTTTGGGGTTTTTTTGTTTTGTTTTGTGTTTTTGAGACAAAGTCTTGCTCTGTTGCCCAGGCTGGAGTACAGTGGCACAATCTCAGCTCACTGCAACCTCTGCCTCCCGGGTTCAGGTGGTTCTCCTGCCTCAGCCTCCTGACTAGCTGGGACTACAGGCGTGGACCACCATGCCTGGCTAATTTTTGTATTTTTAGTAGAGACGGAATTTTGCCATGTTGGCCACGCTGGTCTAGAACTCCTGACCTCAAGTTATCTACCCACCTTAGCCTTGCAAAGTGCCCGGATTACAGGCATTATGGGTCACCACACCCGGCCTGTTATTTGGATTTTTGTAATTAGGTTTGTAATCACATACCAAGTAGTTCTCTTGAGTACTTTCATTAATAGCATTAAGAAAAACATCAGAACCGTAGATGGCACTTGTAGTCCCAACTACTCAGGAGGCTGAGGCAGGAGGATCACTTGAGTCCAGGAGTTTGAGGCTGTAGTGTGCTACAATCACATCTGTGAATAGCCACTGCACTCCACTGCATTCTAGCCTGGGCAACATAGTGAAACCCTATCTCTCAAAATAAATAAATAAAACAAAAAAATGCATATTCTTCTCCATGTCAGCTAAGGTTTTCTAGAAAAAAGTCTTTTAATGAGGTGCCATCATCATTCTTTACCCACAAGTGTCATGCCCTGATTTAATAAAAGCCTATTTTTAAAAATCCTTTTATAACAAAGCCCATGTTTTATATACTCTTGAATTCAGAGGTACATGCAATTATGGCATGACAAAAAATACATTATCAGTATTCTTTCATTTGTTAGTGACCAAACACAAATTCAAATTAGTTTAAGCAATAATGAATTCTCACATAGCTGGAAATCATATTGGAATGGCACACAAAGTAGAAGGAAGAGCCACAGGGACCACAGCCTCAGGAACCGGAGCAGGTTACTCAGCATCCTGACAATACTTTCTGTCTTTCTGTCTGCTTTTCTCTGCTTCTCTTTGTGTGCTTGTTTCATTCCGTCTATGGCAGACACACTGGCTCATTTAGGAGGGAATATGGTCCTGGTTACACACACAGTTATTTGTATTGTACTCTCTCAACGTCTATATATTAGTCTTAGAAAAGGGCTGGGCTTGCTGGCTCATGCCTGTAATCCTAGCACTTTGGGAGGCCGAGGCGGGCAGATTGCCTGAGCTCAGAAGTTCGAGACCAACCTGGGCAACACGGTGAAACCCTGTCTCTACTAAAAATACAAAGGAAATTAGCTGGGCGTGGCGGCATGCGCCTGTAGTCCCAGCTACTCGGGAGGCTGAGGCAGCAGAATTGCTTGAACCTGGGAGGCGGAGGTTGCAGTGAGCGGAGATTGCGCCACTGCACCACTCCAGCCTGGGCAACAGAATGAGACTCCGTCTCTACCAAAAAAAAAAAAGAAAGAAAAGGACTCTGCCTCTACTTGGGCATGTTCCTACCCTTTACAGCAATTCCTGATGCCAAAGGGATGATTGGCCAGTCTTGAGTCACATGTTCATTGCTAGGAACAGGAGGGTATTGCGACTGATAAGCTTACCAGAATTGAACAGAGTGGAATGCTAAGCAGCTCGTATATGCACAGTTACATACATGTCTACTAATACACATATATGACCAGAATTCCTTACAGTCCAACTTCTGTTCGTGGAAATGATGGGAAGGTCTATGCAAAATAGTAAGTGTTAGAGTTTGGCCATTCTCTGGATCCTCTTTTTCCAGGCAATAAATTTCAGATTTCCAGTACTCTTCTATTCTCTTCTATATAGTAGAAGAATTCTTCTGAAATTTCAGATCAAGCCTGGGGTAATAATAAAAATTTTGTTTTGCTGGAAGGGCTGGGAACCAAAATTCTTAAGTGGTTCTCATTTAAGTGTTATATAGGTAATATCTGAATTATGCCTTACCAAGTTGACCTCAGCACAGTTATTCAAATAAGCCTGAAAAGTTTAGGAAGTTATGATATTGGATGCAGAGCTTTAATTTCCTATACCCACTTTGAGTAGCCAGTGAGCTGAAAATGTCAGGTTCTTTCAGAACTTGGAATTAAAATACATACATAAAGGCACCCACCATGAAAATATGGAAATTATGCAGAAGATTCTTCCCTCAAACCTTATTCATTCATCTACCCATGATACTTGCTTTTCCACCAATTAAAAACCTCCCTAGGGTGGCGTAATGGCTCATGCCTGTAATCTCAGCACTTTGGGAGGTTGAGGCAGGCAGATCGCTTGAGGCCAGGAGGTTTGAGACCAGCCTGGACAGCAGAGCGAAACCTCATCTCTACTAAAAATACAAAAATTAGCCGGGCCTGGTGTTGCACACCTGTAATCCCAGCTGCTGGGGAGGTTGAGGCAGGAGAATCGCATAAACCCGGGAGGTGGAGGTGACAGTGAGCCGAGATCGCACCATTGCACTCAAGCCTTGGCAACAGAGCAAGACTCTGCCTCGAAACAAAAAACAAAACTTCTCTAAAGAAAAGGTCTGCTATATTTATTCAAAATAAAGTGTAGAGAAGTGCTATCAATTAATGTTAAGAGTTTTAGTAAGAGAGAGAGCACTGTCTGGCTTAAGCCAAGAGTGAACTTCTTATTGTAAATTTGAGACACCAAGAGTTTTGGGGCCATTTTTAATTTTACAGAGTTTCTGAGATAATCGCAATATGCACTGCTCACTTCTAATGGGAACTCTGTGTGTGTGAAAGAGAGACAGAGGAGAGAGGGAGAGAGAGAACATTTTAAAATTTGATTTTAAAATCTTTATACAGTATTTCAAACAAAAATTTACATGAAACCTTATTTTGCTAAATAGTGTCAGACATATAAGAAAAACATTTTCAAAAGTAAAGATCAGGGAGAATAAAATGTATTCTGAAAAATAGTATTTGTCTACAATTAGTACTATTTAGAATAAACTTTTGCATTAGCATTTTTAATTGAATTACATAGGTAATGATAACTTAGTGATTAAGACTTTCACATACTGAGCATAGGAATGTAACTTTATTACAGATATTTCAAGTCTTTGCAGTCTGTTCTGATTTCTATTTGCAGGGTGGAGTTCCACCACAGCCACGAGCCGCGCATACGTGTGCAGTTCTTGGAAATAAGGGATATATCTTTGGCGGACGTGTTCTGGTTAGTGTTTTTAATGGAAATGGTATTTTCATGTGCAATGCTCCTTACAAAAATTTATCCTCTGATTTCGTGGAATAATTGAACATTCATGTAATCTAGAGATTAAAATGGCATTCAATACTAATTTTATTTATCTTCTAATTCATAAACAGACCATACATGAACAATCATAGATGATTATAAATCATATTTTAATGAGGAGAATCTTTCAGTGCAGTATCAGAAAAAATTAATTTCTTGTCATCTAAAGCCTGTGAATTTAAACCTATTTCTTCCTGTTTCTTCCTTTCCCCTTTGACACATTGATTTGGGAGCTCTGTGTCAGTCTTATTAATGCTTAGCATTGTTTTCCAATAGTTAAACTTCTTATGTGAAGTAAAATAGAGATAGTCTATTTTTAATCTGAACTTACTTTAAAAGAAAAATTTTAGCTGATAAAAGATGTGAAATACTGACCAATGTAACACACTTTTCTTTTAGCAAACTAGGATGAATGATTTGCACTATCTAAACCTAGACACCTGGACTTGGTCTGGAAGGTAAGTTTGAAGTCTAAGTACGTTTTAATCTATAGGCATGTGTATGTGTCTGTATGTCACCATAATCCAAATGTGAGTCTTTAAAACTGGACTGGTATTTTTTTCCTTCAGATCGTATGTCTAAGCAAGGACTATATAGATTTAAATAGAGTTTGTTCCTTAACCAGACAAGATAAAACATGAAAATACTAACAGTTGAAATTAGATTATATAAAAGTACTGGTTTTATACTAAGTAGTTTTTGAGGATTGATCAGTAGAAGAAATGAAGAAGTGGTTGAATGGGGTCATCTCAGGTGAACAGGTAATGGAGTAAAGTCAGATTTTATTTGTAGCTCATAATATGTATTTAACAATAGAACAAATATATTTAGCTATCAACTTAGCAATTTGTATAATGAGATAGAATCAGAGCTATATATATTATTCCAAAGTGTAAGTACCATTAAATACCATAAAACCATGAAAGTCTCAGAAGAAAATATAGCAGATTATCTTTAAAATGTTGGCATGGAGAAAGCTTTGTAAAGATGATATGAACTCAAAATTCATAAATGAAAAGACTGATCGATAAGACTACTTAAAAATTAAATATTTCTCTGTAGAAAAATGTACCACAAAAAATTAAATGGCAAATTGTAAAATGCAAACAAAAAACTGGAAACAATATTTGCAGGTTTTTTTTTTTTTTTTTTTTTGAGACAGTGTCTTGCTCTGTCACCAGGCTGGAGTGCAGTAGCATGGTCTCAGCTCACTGCAACCTCTGCCTCCCAGGTTCAAGCAGTTCTCCTGCCTCAGCCTCCAGAGTAGCTGGGACTACAGACGCGCACCACCACGCCCAGCTAATTTTTGTATTTTTAGTAGAGACGAGATTTCACCATGTTGGCCAGGATGGTCTCGATCTCTTGACCTTGTGATCCGCCCACCTTGGCCTCCCAAAGTGCTGGGATTACAGGCATGAGCCACCGTGCCCAGCTGACATTTGCAATATTTTAAACAGAGAGATGTCAGGGCAAAGATCCACAAGAACTCAGTAAATCAGTTTTAAAAAGGCAAATAATCCAGTAGAAAAGTGGACAAAGAACATGCATGAACAACTCACAGAAGAAATAATAGGTAAAAATTATTTTTAAAAGATGTTCAACCTAGGCTGGGTGCAGTGGCTCACACCTGTAATCCCAGCACTTTGGGGAACCGAGGCAGGTGGATCACCTGAGGTCAGGAGTTTGAGACCAGCCTGGCCAACATGGTGAAACCCCAGCTCTACTAAAAATACAAAAAAAGCAAGGAGTGGTGGTGGACTCCTATAATCCCAGCTACTCGGGAGGCTGAGGCAGGAGAATCGCTTGAACCCGGGAGGTGGAGGTTGCAGTGAGCCAAGATCATGCCACTGCACTCCAGCCTGGGCAATAAGAGTGAAACTCTGTCTCAAAAACTAATAATAAAAATAAAACCAGGCAGGTGCAGTGGTACACGCCTGTAATCCTAGTACTTTGGGAGGCCGAGGCTGGTGGATCACCTGAGGTCAGGAGTTCTTAACCAACCTGACTAACATGGTGAAACCCCGTCTCTACTAAATACAAAACAATTAGCCGGGTGTATTGGCGCATGCTTGTAAACAGAACTACTTGGGAGGCTGAGACAGGAGAATTGCTTGTACCTGGGAGGTGGAGGTTGCAGTGAGCTGAGATCACGCCATTGCACTCCAGCTTGGGAAACGAGCAAAACTCCGCCTCAAAAAATAAAAAAAAGTTTCTTATAATCAACACAAACGGTAAAAATATTTCCGTTTTGTAAAAAACAAATTGTATCTTCCAAAAATGTCCTGTGTTATTCTGGAACATTCCAGACTGTGGAAGAATGGTATCTTCTCACCTCCTAAATTAAATTCTTTTGCTTCTGACTTATGCTTTTTTACTTTATTTTATTTTATTTATTTATTTTTTTTTGGAGACGGAGTTTCACTCTCGTTGCCCGGGCTGGAATGCAATGGCGCGACCTCGGCTCACTACAACCTCCACCTCCCAGGTTCAAGTGATTCTCCTGCCTCAGCCTCCCTAGTAGCTGGGATTACAGGCACATGCTGCCAGGCCCAGCTATAACTTATGTTTTTATTTTTCATGCCCCATCTCTTTTAAATGTCGCTTTTATTATTATGATTATTCTTGTTGTTCTGTTTTCTTTTATTTTAAGAGACAATGTCTCTATTTTGCCCAGGATGGTCTGTCCAACTCCTGGGCTTGAGCAATCCTCCTGCCTTGGCGTCCCAAAGTGCTGGGATTACAGAAGTGAGCCACTGTGCCTGGCATTGTTTTTATTTTTATTTTTTTGAGAAATCCTTAGAGGTTTACCCTGTATCTGGAATGGCTTTCATGCTTTTATTTTGAAGTTAGAATAGCTAGCATTTTCAGAGGAAGATAATGTTTTGGGAAATTCTAGAAGTAGATCAAAGTAAAAACAACAATATAAAAACCCATAATACCCTTGGGGAAATCAGCTAAAAACACAAAATTAACCATGAAACAACAGTAAAAAGTTACAGACATGAAAAAAATTGTGTTGAAAAACTAAGGAAGCAGCTGATTAGCCAATAAGAATGATGCTGAGTATGCATTGTGCATTAACGGAGAATTGACTTTTTTTTTTTTTTCTTGGAGAAGCAGTCTCGCTCTGTCACCCAGGCTGGAGTGCAGTGGTACAATCTTGGCTCACTTCAACCTCCACCTCCCAGGTTCAAGCAATTCTCCTGCCTCAGCCTCCCGAGTAGCTGGGACTACAGGCGCATGCCACCAGGCCCAGCTAATTTTTTGTATTTTAGTAGAGATGGGGTTTCACCATGCTGCCCAGTCTGGTCTCGAACTCCTGAGTTCAGGCAATCCACCCGCCTTGACCTCCCAAAGTTTTGGAATTACAGGCATGAGCCACCGCGTCCGGCTGAGAATTGACTTTTATTTTCACTGTGTAGCCGGGTGGAATGGTCATTAAATGGAAAGATTTTTAAAATTCATCTAAGAATTTAATAATGTTTTTCAAATATTCATGTAGGTGAGACTAGTAAAAGTTTTTTGGAGCAGTGAGGGCAGATTTTTTTTTAAGATCTAAGATGATTAAAAACCTTTTCTTTTGATTAATATAGTACCTAGACTTTCTTTTTCTCCTTGCCACAGGATTACTATTAATGGAGAAAGCCCAAAACATCGGTCATGGCATACTTTAACACCTATAGCTGATGATAAACTTTTCCTATGTGGTGGACTAAGTGCAGATAATATCCCATTAAGTAAGTTGATTAAGGTTTAGCCTATAATTATTATCTCATTCTTTTTTCTTAATTGTATTTCATACTTACAGTGAAGTAAATCTTCCTTTTTTCCTGTTTTTCCGGTTTGCCTTTATCCTCAATTATTTTCTTGCATGAATTATGACCTCCTTGCTTTTGTACCCTTGGCTCTCCACGTTCCCGTTTTCTAGGGAAAGAGAAGAGGAAGGGTGATTGAAGCTAGATGAAATAAAGCCCCTTTATACTACTATATTCTGTGATTCTGTGTCCGCTGATTTTTGATCCAGATGCTTGTACTGTAGGGTAGGATGCTTGCACTGTTCGCTTTTGCTGTACTCCAGGCTAGGGGGTTGGAAGAGCAGCCTTTCTTAGAAGGCCCTGGAAATACAAACTGGGAAGCCCAGTTGCTTCTCTTTTTGTTCCAGAGCTGTAGAGGAAAGTGTTTAGCTAGGTTTTTTAAACTCCAGTCATTGCTGATCCCAGTGGCTATGGGTTTTGGAATGCAGTTTTTCTTTCAGCAGTAGAACTGTGGCATCAAGATAGACAGATGACCACGAATATTGACTTCTTAATTTGGCATGTTAGATGTTTTATGTTTTCTATTTTCTTTTCTTTTTTTTTTCTTTTTTTTTTTTGAGATGGAGTCTTGCTCTGTGGCCCGGGCTGGAGTGGGATGGTGCAATCTCGGCTCACTGCAACCTCCACCTCCCGGGTTCAAGTGACTCTCCTTCCTCAGGCACCTGAGTAGCTGGGATTACAGGTGCCCACCACCATGTTCAGCTAATTTTTGTATGTAGAGGTGGGGTTTCACCATGTTGGCCAGGCTGGTCTCGAATTCCTGACCTCGTGATCCACCCGCCTCAGCCTCACAAAGTGCTGGGACTACAGGCGTCAGCCACCGCGCCTGGCCATTTTCTATTTTCTTAACCCAGAAGTTTTCTCTGGCTAGAGATGTTTTCATTAAGAAACATTATACACTATTAAAACATTTATATAATTATATATTAGGGTCTGGAAACAACTATTTTTCAACAAAAGTTTATTGAGCATCAGCTGTGTGTCTGGCAGTCAGACAAATTCCAGAGGTTAGTTGGAGAAACAACAGTTCCTAGTAGGAGATGTTAGTTATTCTTGCATATTATTATACTTCTCCAATTTGTGAGATTTTTATTTAAAAGAGATTTGGAATCTAACCAAAAACTAACATCTGTACATTTCACTAGGGGCTGTTTAATATCATATCTTCATGATCTCTAGTGTTTTTAGTTCCTGTTTTCTGTTTTTGGTCATTGACCTATGGGAAATTAAATGTCCTAACTCATAAGCTAGTCAATTTCCTCCCTTAAAGATTCTGTTTCAGTCTAAGATTTGGTCATATGGATATTAGATGATCCCAAGACATTTTTTTTAGTTTGGTTGACTGTGATAATGGCATTGTGGTTATGTAAAAAATGTCCTTTTATTTTCAGTAATGCATACTGAAGTATGTATGGAGAAAATGATAGGAGATCTAGGATTTCATTTAGAAAAATTAAGCAATAATAACAAAAAGATAAGTGGAGCACATGTAGCAAAGTCTTGATAGTTGTTGAATCTGCGATATATGGAAGTTCATTGTCATGGTCACTCTATTTTTGTAAATGTTTGAAAATTTGTATGATAAAATAGGTGCACTCAGAAAAGATAGTCATTTAAATGTAGCATGATAAATTTGGGGGAAAATTAAAATTGTATCCCAAAGACCTAATCTTAATTTCTGAACTGTCATGATATTGCAGGTGATGGTTGGATTCATAATGTCACAACAAATTGTTGGAAACAACTTACACATTTACCTAAAACAAGACCTAGGTAAGAAATTGACAAATAGTAAAATAGTTAAGAATTTTTAAAGTATTAAAATATAGTACTGAATTTATAGTGTTTGCCATTGAAGCCATAAGCCATTGAGAAGGATATCTTTCAAATGAGCTTGATGTTACCTAAATAATTTAATTATTATTTTAATTATATCTGATTGTTAGAAATGATCTATCCAGTTTTCACCCATACTTGCATATTTGAAAATGTTATTCTTTTAGGTAAATGCATAATCTTGCCTGATAACTGTGAAGATTAAGATAATTAAAAGCATCATATGAGATTAATGTTTTTAATGTTAATATTTTTAATAAGCAGACAAAAATGGGGTTGGCTTTAATAGTAGTTATTTGTTTTTGGAAGAGGTTTAAAGCAAGTTAATCAGGAAATTTCCTTCCATGTTGATCCAGTGGATGGCAGGTTATTATTAGTCTCTGTTAACTGCATGATGTATTCATTGATGGGAATTTTTTGAAAAAGAAAATATGTTATTTATTTATGGTATATTATAGGATTAAAAATTTTAGAAATTATATACTATTATTAGACTACAAAGAAAACCACATTTGTACTATAATTCTTATTTTTTCTAATTTTATTGAATAGTATAATAATATCTTCATAGGAAATTCAGATTCAGCACATTATGATCATTATAATTGGTAATTCTTTTTTACGCTATGTATTTTAGAATTTTAAAAATACAGATTATTTATGCTAGTGTGTAATCAATTTAATGATATATATTTTGTTATTTAATAAATGACAGCTTGAGAAAAAGGTCTGAAAATATTTATATTTATTTTGGTATATGTATCTATATTAATATTCACAGTACATTTAGAATTCATAATTGCATTTGTGATTCTTATGTCTTCATGTATAAAAATTCATTGGAATGTATTACTTTAACAATTCTGGCTCTTTTGAAATTTTTTTTTTTTAATGTAAAGAGTTTTGTACTGAGACATGGGAGCCCAGAGTTCTAGTCCTTGCTCAGCTACTACCTACTTTTTTGGCTTTGAAAAGTCACTTAAGGAAACTGAGCATTGGCCAGGCGTGGTGGCTCACGCCTATTAATCCCAGCAATTTGGGAGGCCAAGGCAGGAGGATCACTTGAGTCCAGGAGTTTGAGAGCAGCCTGGGCAACATAGTGAGACCCCATTGCTACAGTTTTGGTTTTTTTTTAATGGCCGGGTGTGGTGGTGCACACCTGTAGTCCCAGCTACTCAGGAGGCTGAGGTGGGAGGATCACTTGATCCCAGGAGGTTGAGGCTGCAGTGAGCCGAGATTGCGCCACTGCACTCCAGCCTGGGCAGCAGAGCCAGACCCTGTCTCAAAAAAAGAAAGAAAGAAACTGAGCGTCGATTTTTTCATCGGTGAAATAAGAGAGTTGGACTAGATAATCTCTTAGTTTATTCCAGTTGTTTGATTGTATGAATGCATTATAGACCAAAGTATTAGTAAAAATGTTTAATTTTAAAATTGCTCCTATTTTATATTTCAACCCTTAATGAGTAATTAGAGCAACACAACTATTATCTATAATATACTATTAGTTAGAACTAGAGCTATGTAAAGAGATTTCTTTTAATTCAGCTGATGTGTCATGTAAATAATATGCTTTATTAGAATGTTTAGGTGATAAGTTTAGAGCAGCTGTGAAAGGACATAAACTATCAGTCTGTAGAAAAAACATCAGGTTGCAAGCTAGATGTCAACAAAATCAAGGCAGGAAAGGCTTTCCAGTGTTCTTCGATGATGAAATGGCCAGAGTTTCCCTAAGGCAGATAAGACAGAGGCAGATCTACAGGTATGAGGTGAGGAGAAGAACAGGTGGGATACAGTTGAGTGTAAGGAGAACATATATATGTGTCTATATATATACTAATTTTTATAAAAGTGACAATTTAGCTAAGATCTATAAGCATTTTGTACAAATTTTTCAAGTTGTAATTTGAAATGTAAGCTGCCCAATTCTCCTCTTAGAACTCTACAGCTAGGTTTCTCAACCTTGGCTTTACTGACATTTTGGACCACATAATTCTTTGTCATGAGGGTGTCCTGTGCATTGTGGTATGTTTAGCAGCATCCCTGTCCTTTACCCAGTAGATGCCAGTTGTACTACCTTTTCTCTCCCCAAGTTATGACAACTAAAAATATCTCCATATACTGTGAAATGCCTCTTTAGGGGACAAATTGCCCCTGGTTGAGAACGACTGTTCTACAGTGTAGCACTCCTATTCTCTGGGTCTCACCTTAGATAAACCTATGGCTGAAAAGCCATATATGTAGCCAGATCTGATAGCCTATATAGTTGGCTATCAGCAAGGACCCTTTTTTATGTGTCTGAAAAAGATGTTAGAGAAAATATTAGCGTATAGAGCCCCAAGTACTGTTGGATCTCGTGAGTATCGCCAAGGTTACACATAGCCTTCTCTCCAGGAAATTAATCTGTTCCTTCCCATGTATGAGGGCATTTTTTGTATTCTCTCTCCCTTACCTAACCCTCTTCCAGTCCCCATCCTCAACCCCACCACGTAATCTGGGTTCTTGTTGAAGATTTATATCAATGTATCTTCTATAAGAGTTGGAGAACTGGGCAGAGTATTTCCCAAACAACATCTCTAATGACTTAGTTCCATTTTGGGCCACAAGTGCATTTGTCATTGAATGTGTACATGATTGTTTGAGGAAAGTATTTGGTTTAATGAATTGTGCATAATTCCACTGTTTGCACTTGTGAAATTTAAGTAAAAGGGATTAATGTACTAAAAATTAGTTATGTGTCCCAGTTCCTGGGAAGTAGAAAAAATAAAATAAATTGTGTGGTAATAAAATAAGTTATGATTTATAATTATTTTAGGTATCTGTTGCTTCAACAGTTGGTATATTAAGAAAAGTAATCAAGGCCAGGTGTGGTGGCTCACACCTGTAATCCCAGCACTTTGGGAGGCCAAGGTGAGAGGATTGCTTAAGCCCAGGAGTTCAAGACCAGCCTGGATAATACAGTGAAACACCATCTCTGAAAAAAAAAAAAAAAATTAGCTGAGTGTGGTGGCGTGTGCCTGTAGTTCTAGCTACTCAGGAGGCTGAGGTGGGAGGATCACTTGAGCCTGGGAGACAGAGGACGGAGGAACCAGAGATTGTGCCACTGCACTCCAGCCTGGGTGACAGAGCCAGATCCTGTCTCAAAAAAAAAAAAAAAAAAAAAAAAAAAAAGTAATCAAAGTACTCTAAAAGTCAAAGCAATGACTATGTAAAAATCCCTAATTTACCCTCTAAAATTGGGAAATTTTTTTGAGAGTTCTCTTACTCTGGAAATATTCAACTTTGTTAAACCATAAAATTAGTATTTTTTGTTTGTTTGTTTTTTGAGATGGAGTCTCGCTCTGTCATCAGGCTGGAGTGCAGTGGCATGATCTCGGCTCACTGCAACCTCCGCCTCCTGGGTTCAAGCGATCCTCCTGCCTCAGCCTCCTGAGTAGCTGGGACTACAGGCAAAAATTATTAGTTGTTAATAATGTGATATTGGAAATAGACATGAACTATCAGACCACTTCCAAAAGAATATTACATGCTCTACTCCTTTATGAAATAATTTGTATATCTAATGACTGAATATATTATGTTGTTTTTTTCGTGTTCTCTTTTGTTTGGTTGGTTTTTTTTTTTTTTTTTTTGAGTCAGAGTGTAGCTCTGTCACCCAGGCTGGGGTGCAGTGGTGTGATGTCGGCTCACTGCATCACTGCAACCTCCACCTCCTGGGTTTAAGCAGTTCTCCTGCCTCAGCCTTCTAAGTAGCTGGGATTACAGGCATGTGCCAACAAGCTCGGCTAATTTTTTTTTTATTTTTAGTAGAGATGGGGTTTCACCATGTTGGCCAAGCTGGTCTTGAACTCCTGACCTTGTGATCTGCCCACCTCAGCCTCCCAAAGTGCTGGGATTACAGGCTTGAGCCACCGTGCCCGGCCTCATGTTTGCTTTTGTTAATCACAAGTTTTTGAGCAGCTACTGGGTACGGAACACCACATGAGGCATTTTTAAGAAGCCATAAAATTAGATTTCCTAGGTTCCCATGGTGTGCTGTTAATGGCCAACAAGCACTCTCCAGAGTGGGAGGATGCCCTAATTTGTAGCATTTGCCGATTTCCAAGGTGTAAATGCTCCTACCATGGCCGATTTCAAACTTCCAACGTGATGTCACTGCACGTGGAGTTGGATGCAGATATGTACAATCAGCTTCTGCTAGCCAGTAAGCCAGTTTGAGCACACCACTGTGACAATTTCTTAACTTAAGGACCTCATAATCTTAGTTAGCTAGTCAAACAGCTAAAGTAGCATGCAGAGCAGTTCTTCTTCAAATGTAAGTGAGGCAAGTGTAAAATGAGCACATAAACATTAAAGGGTGCTGAATAGAGATGGTAACAGAACCAGTTTTCGGTGGGTATTTGGAATACTTCCTGGGTGTTTGGAGCCTGTTTTTAAGGCCCAGTAAGAATGGCTTATTATTCTAAGCATAAGAAACAGAGTGAACAAAAGCCTAGAGATAGATGATAAGCTTTTCTCATAGGGGAAGCAAGGAAATGAATTTAGCTAAGTAGCGGGCTCATTTGGGAAAAGCCAAGAATTAAGATTTGTGGGAAAAAGAAACTGGTTGATCACAAATATTAGGCTAGGAAAACAGCCACTGGTAGTGCAGATACTTCATCATCAGGAAATTTCCATGGTTAGAGACCATATTTGAAAAATATTTGTTATTAGCCATATGTAGCTGAGGGAGATGAGAGACTGAAAAACTAGGAACATATTATGGTGTTCTGTACTCAGAGTGATGAGTAGTGTGACAATGGAAATGTGAAGGAGTGCCAAATTGGATTTGTTGGGTGATGGGGAACATAGAGTAGGAAAAAAAAGAGGCAAAAATTATAAGAACAGTAACATCGCAGATAGTAATAAGAAAACTGGGGAAAGTGCCTGTTTCAGCAATAAGGTGATCAGTTCCTTTTTAATTTATTTCACTGCAGGGATAATATGTATGAGAGAAAAAGGTTATAAAAATATTGAAGGATATAGTAGAGTTATTAGGAGTCATCTCTGGCTGCGTGTGGTGGCTCATGCCTATAATCCCAGCACTTTAGGAGACCGAGGCAGGAGGATTATCTGATCCCAGGAGTTCAAAACTAGCCTCATCTCTTTAAAAAACAAAAACAAAAAACAGAGAGAGAGTCATCTCTTTAATGGTGTGATTTAATGAACTCTAGAGGAATCTTTATAACCCTTTTTAGGATATTCCAAAGGTTCAAGTTCAATCATGTCTCTTTTAAATAGATTACATTTTAGAGTATGAAATTTAGAATTGATTTATATATAATGTACAGTTTCTCCCATGACAGTGTTTCACTCTGTTTATAATTTTCAATCATAGGTTATGGCACACAGCCTGTTTGGGAAAAGAAAATGAAATAATGGTATTTGGTGGGAGCAAAGATGACTTACTTGCCTTGGATACAGTAAGAAAATCTTATATCTAAATATTTCCTCTGAGTAGTTGTGTTATTCACACTAAATGGCTATTCAGCAAGAATGTTGATATTCTAACATTGCAAAATATGAAGGGCATGAAATGTTACTCTGTGGTTTAATTAATCTTCAGGATGACTGGCTTTTTTGTTTGTTTGTTTTTGAGATGGAGTCTTGCTCTGTCGCCCAGGCTGGAGTGCAGTGGCGCGATCTCGGCTCACTGCAAGCTCCACCTCCCAGGTTCACACCATTCTCCTGCCTCACCCTCCCTAGTAGCTGGGACTACAGGCACCTGCCAACATACCCGGCTAATTTTTTGTATTTTTAGTAGAGAGACGGGGTTTCACCGTGTTAGCCAAGATGGTCTTGATCTCCTGACCTTGTGATGCGCTCGCCTCAGCCTCCCAAAGTGCTGGGATTACAGGCATGAGCCACCGCGCCCAGCAAGGATGACTGGCTTTTATGAAGCCTTTCTGGATATTTTGGATTTACAAATCGAAATAGGTCTATTAGTTTGATTAGCAAAATTATTAAGAAGACCTTTTAAAGGATGACTCCTCTTTCTCTTTTCTCTTACATGGGTTTCTCTAATATTATTGAATTAAAATATTTGTATGTAGGCTGGGTGTAGTTGCCCACGCCTCTAAATCCCAGCATTTTGGGAGGCCAAGGCAGGCAAATCACTTGGGGCCAGGAGTTCGAGACCAGCCTGGCCAACACAGCAAAAACCATCTCTACTAAAAATACAAAAATGACCCAGGTGTGGAGGTGCATGCCTGTAGTCCCAGCTACTCAGGAGGCTGAGGCACGAGAATCGCTTGAACCCAGGAGGTGGAGGTTGCAGCAAACCAAGATCATGCCATTGTACTCCAGTCTGGGTGACAGAGCGAGACCCTGTCTCAAAGAAATATATATTTGTATCTAATATTTGATACATAAAAAGAATATTAATAGTGTAGATGCTAAGTATAATAAATACCCATGAATTTTGTTAGCTAATTTTAGAGTTAGAACATCATCAGTACTGTTGAAGCCACCTGATTATTCCTTCTGAATCTTACCTACTAGCTTGCCCCTTCAAGAGGAAACTACTTTGTTGAAATATTCCAAGTATATTATTCTTTTTTTTTTTGAGACAGGATTTTGCTGTTACCCAGGCTGGAGTGCAGTGGCATGATCTCGGTTCGCTGCAGTCTCCACCTCCTGGGTTCAAGCGATTCTCCGGCCTCAGCCTCCCAAGTAGCTGGGATTACAGGCGTGTGCCACAACGCCCGGCTAATTTTTTGTATTTTTAGTAGAGATGAGGTTTCACCATGTTGGTCAGGCTGGTCTTGAACTCCTGACCTCCAGTGATCCACTCACCTCAGCCTCCCGAAGTGCAGGGATTACAGGCATCAGCACGGTGCCTGGCCTATTCTCTTTTTTACTATATATCTTTTACCACTGCTTTACTCAGCTGTTTTACATTTAAGTTTAAAGCATTTCAATTTTAAAATTTGATAAAACTAAGGTCAGAGGCATAAATGAGTAGCATTTGGAGAGTATGGTTCTTTCACTTCTAGCACCCTGGGAAATTCAGAGCAGGGCGGCCATATTTATACACTATACACAATGGGACAGGAGTTCAGGAATGATTGATCTGGTTTTGTGTAGGACACTCAAAAATAGAGGATTCTGAGCCATCAGGGATGGGGTATGGTGAGTCAGAGCCTAACCCAGAGGGCACTAGCTCCCTTTCGTCTCTTGAGGCACAGTTATCTCCAGAACTGCTCCTATGGAGTGGCAAACTCCAAAGCAGGATGGCTTCTCTGCAGGGAATTTGCTTTATTTTGTAGTTATGAAGCCCCTAACTTAAATGTTTTGTATATTGAAAGTTTTAGAGCTTTCTTTGGCTGAGAATTCAGTGCTTCACTAAAAGATTAAAACTACAACTTCGCATTTATTAAAAAAGCAAATTTTGTGGTTTTTCTTCTCTTTCTTGGTACTAAAAATCTTCATTTAGGATACAAAGTTTATCATGAAAGTAGGAATTCTGATTAAAAGCATGATCATAAATTATGAAATTCTAAAGACCTATTTGAAAGGATTAGATACATTTTCTGTGACTTTTCTACCACATTAACTTTTAGATGGAGACTCATTATTCAAATAATCTTCCAGATCTTGACTTTCAAATTAAGAATTCCCGGGGAGGGCTGGGCGTGGTGGCTCACGCCTGTAATCCCAGCACTTTGGGAAGCTGAGGTGGGCAGATCACCCTGAGATCAAGAGTTCCAGACTAGCCTGGCCAACATGGCAAAACCCCATCTCTACTAAAAATTACAAAAATTAGCCAGGGTGTGGTGGTGTGCACCTGTAATCCCAGCTACTCAGGAGGCTGAGGCAAGAGAATCACTTGAATCCGGTAGGCAGAGGTTGCGGTGAGCCGAGATCGCACCACCGCACTCTAGCCTGGGCAACAGAGCGAGACTCCGTCCTAAAAAAAAAAAAAAAAGAGAATTCCCGGGGAATCTTGAGACCACTTGGAAAAGGAGGACAAGGTAAAGAGGAAATTTTTACATATGAGTTATTTGAAAGAAAAAATTCAGCTTAAAAACAAAAAAAGTGCCAGGCGTGGTGGCTCACACCTGTAATCCCAGCACTTTGGAAGGCTGAGGCCGGCAGACTGCTTGAGCTCAGGAGTTTGAGACCAGCCAGGGCAACATGGTGAAACCCTGTCTCTACAACAGCTGGACATGGTAGCCTGTTCCTGTGGTCCCAGCTACTTGCGGGGCTGAGGTTGGAGGATGGCTTGAGCCAGGAAGGCAGACGTTGCAGTGAGCTCTGATTGCGCCACTGCCCTCCAGCCTGGGCAAGAGAGCCAGACCCTGTCTCCAAAAAAAAAAAAAAAGGTGAAAACCACTACTGGGCTGGGTGCGGTGGCTCACGCCTGTAATCATAACACTTTGGGAGGCTGAGGCAGGTGGATCACCTGAGGTCAGGAGTTCGAAACCAGCCTGGCCAACATGGCGAAACCTTGTCTCTACTAAAAATACAAAAAAAATTAGCGGGGCATGGTAATGGGCGCCTGTAATCCCAGCTACTCAGGAGGCTGAGGCAAGAGAATCGCTTGAACCTGGGAGTTGGAGGTTGCAGTGAGTGGAGATTGCACCACTGCACTCCAGTCTGGGTGACAGAGCAGGACCCCATCTCAAAAAAAAAAAAAAAAAGAAAAGAAAACCACTACCGTTATTTTTTAACTCACTTCTTGGTGAATAATGTATTTCTTATTTTCAAATTTGCAATTATGTAGGCTATTGGTTAGGTTAAAATTTGGTCACTGAAAATTGGAAACCACAAACTCAAAGTTTGTAGGTAGCAGTATATGTATGTACATGTATGTTTATGTGTGTGCATGAATTTATGTGTGTGTGTCAACAGCTAGAAAGATTTATTTGCTGCCTTATACAATATCTTTTACATTTATAAAATTAAGAAACATTCAATTATTAACTCATTGTTATTTTTATCAAAAACTTAATAATGCCTTTTTTATGTTGATTAGGGTCACTGTAATGATTTATTGATCTTTCAAACACAGCCTTATTCACTACTCAGGTAAGCAAATTTAATATTTTCTATATATTTGCTATGAATATATTGATAATTTCTTTCTCATTTTTGGGAAGCGTTGAAATATTTTTCAGGTTGTTTATGACATGAATTCAAGAATATGTTCACATCTTCCTAAGAGTATAATCAAATTTATAATGGTGAACTATACACCAGTGTGAGTTTTAAAAATTAAAATATACATGCGTGGCGTGATGGCTCACACCTGTAATTGAGTGCTCTAAGAGGACAAAGCAGGAGGATCACTTGAGGTCAGGAGTTCAAGACCAGTGTAGGTAACATCGTGAAACCCACGACTCTACAAAAAAAAAAAAAGTAGCTGGCATGGTAGCTCACGTGTGTAGTCTTGGCTACTGTGGCTACTAGGGAGGCTGAAGTGGGAGGATGGCTTGAGCGCAGGAGTTTGAGGCTGCGTGGAGCTATGATCATGTTTCCTGTACTCCAGCCTGGAAATAGACTGAAAGCCTGTCTCAATAAATAAATAAATAAATAAATATAACACACACATATATACATATGTGTGTGTATATATATTTTGTATATATGTGTGTGTGTGTGTATGTACACATACAATACAGTCACTGTTTTGTTTGTAAAATTGCCTTTAGTTTATATGGTAATATTAAACATACTATATTTCCTTAATTCTAAGCCTGACATTTTTCACATTTTAACTTTTTGGAAATTAGAGTGTGCCTAATAATATATATCATATATATGTTATATAGTCATTCCTTGGTATTTGTGGGGATCGGTTCCAGGAAAACCCCCACTGGGATACCAAAATTCATGGATGCTCAAGTCTCTTATATAGGGTGATGTAGTATTTGCATATAAACCTATGCCCATCCTACTATATACTTTAAATAATCTCTATATTACTCATAATTCCTAATACAATTTAAATACTATGAAAATAATTGTTACACTGTATTGTTTAGGGAATAATTACAAGAAAAAAAGTCTGTACATGTTCAGTACAGATGCAACTGTCATAAGCCTAACTATATTTTCAATCTGCAGTTGATTGAATCCACAGAGGAGGAACTTACAGATACAGGGGGCTGACTGTATATACACACATACACAGATATTTAATATAGAAGAATTTCTTTTTTAACCCCAAAGCTAGTATTAAGTTGGTGATATGACTTATAGTGTCTTAGCTCACACATTCTTACTCTAAAAGGAGTCTGTACAAAGTTTAGTGGGAGGATTATGGAAGAAGCCCCTATTTCTACCTGTGAGAGTTGGGAGGAAGGAGGAAGGATTTGAGAGATGTAGAAGTTGCCCAGTGAACAAGTGTGGGAATTTTATGCAGAGGGAATAACATAAGCGAAGGCATATGAGAAAGAGAGAGATAAAGAGAGGGGACAAATTATATTTCAAGGAGTATACTGTGACATTTAGATGTTCTATAACATGAACCACCTGAAAACCATTAGACTAGCTCAAACTGGACCTTTCTGATGTCTTTCTTAACGACCCCTTCTCTTAGCACAGTAGTTCTCAAACTAAACTCTCATGAGGGGCTTCAAAAAAATTCATGCCTGTGTTCTGCCCCTACAGATGGTGATTTAATTAGTCGTGAAATAAGAAGGCATGGCCTTTCCCTAACATTGCTAATAATATAGAAGGTAGACTTTCAAGCTTCCAGACTTTTTCTGCAATAGAAAAAGGAAATTGCCTTAAGAGAAACATATACAAAGTTTATGAGAATACTGGAGAAGAAGGCCTTTTGTCTGTCTATGATTAAGATGGCAAAGGTTAGGGAAGTCTTTGCAGAAGAAGGATTTGAGATAAGAATTTGCCATGAACAAACAGTGCAAGGGTGTTAGTGTAAAGATATATACAAAAGCATAGTATGTTCTGGATACTGAATTCTTGAGCATTCCTGGAATGTAGTATGAGGCAGAGAGTTGCAAGAAATTATGTTGGACAAGAAATCAGAAATCATACGTCATCTAGAACTTTATCTCTCTTTTACAGTATCTGGTGTAAAAGAGATCAAGAGCCATTGAAAAATTTGGAGCAAGAGAATAAGATGATCATATTACAAGTTAGACAATTCCTCTGGCAACAGAGTGGACGAAAAATTGAAGGGATATGTGACTGGGTAAAGAAAATTGGTAAAGAGACTATTACAGTGGTCAGGTACAGAGTGAATGTCTGATCTGGAAAGTATCAATGGGGCTGGAGAAGGAAGGGAGATGGAGATATTTAGGAGGAAGAATGGACTTGGTAGTTAAATAGATGCCAAGGAAAAGGAATGGGGAGAATTAATGATAGGAGGAATATGGAGAAAGGCAGCAGTCTGAAGATGGCATAAGGGTAGAAATGAGGAGTTTGGTTTTGGACGTGCTAAGTGTTTATGGGAACTGTAGTGGAGCTATCCATTAAATGCTTAAATATATGGAAAGAGGTCTGGGCCAGACATAAAATTTCATAATCATTGGAGAATTAGTAAGTGTGGATTAGCTCTGGCCAGGAGGAGTTTTAGAAGTAAGGAGAAAGCCAGAAACTCAGCATTAGGACCTTACTACATTTGAGGGGGAGGGAGAAGAAAAGGAGGCAGCAAGAGAGTGACCAGAGAAGTTGAAGGCTAGCCAGGAGATAATGGTAGCACAAAAACCAAGAGAAGGGAGATCTGAACAAGGAAAGACTAAAGAGATCCTAGAACATTTGGGTTGAAAAGCACTGTGGATAGTACATATTTTCCCTCATCTCCATTTTCACAGTCAAGGATCCAGTGTCTGTAGTCTCACTTCTCACCACTGCTTCCAGGTTATATCATTTCACATGCAGGTGTTGCCATCTACTAACCTCCAGCTCATTTTCCCCCAGTCACTGAGGACTTTGGCCCTGGCTCACCACAGTCCCTTTTCTTGACTGATTTAAGCATCTGTGTGGAGAATTCTTTTCATTCTTTATGACCTTGCTCAGCACAGTTCCACCTGTGAAATCTTAAACTCCCATCCTCCTCTTGGACCAGAAACCTCTTATCCTTTTAATTCTTACACTCCCTTACTCCTTGGACTCTTCTCGGTTCTCCAAATAATAAGACCCTTCCACCCTTCCAGTTTTAACTTTCTTTCTTTTTTTTTTTTTTTGAGACGGAGTCTCGCTCTGTCACCCAGGCTGGAGTGCAGTGTGCGATCTCAGCTCACTGCAAGCTCCACCTCCCAGGTTCATGCCATTCTCCTGCCTCAGCCTCCTGAGTAGCTGGGACCACAGGCGCCCGCCACCACACCCGGCTAATTTTTTGTATTTTTAGTAGAGACAGGGGTTTCACCATGTTAGCCAGGATGGTCTCGATCTCCTGACCTCGTGATTCATCCGCCTCGGCCTCCCAAAGTGCTGGGATTACAGGCGTGAGCCACCACACCCAGCCTTAACTTTCTTTCATATCCAGCCTAGTTCACCTGTACTTCTTTCTCTTGCCAGCAATTTTAATCCCCTTCTCCACCATTTCTCTGTTAGTGAAGGGTGACTTCTGGGGAAGAGCACCAAGACCAAGGGAGGATGAGTATGTTTGTTTATATGCTGGTTGGGCAGGAGAAGCCAATGGAGAGTAGGTTGTTAGAAACACAAGAAAATGCAGGAAAAGCGGGTAGAGCAGTGTCTTGAGAAGGTGATTTTAGCAAACAGATTTTTAAATTACTCCTTGACTGGAGAAAGGATTCTTTTCTTTAAAATAGTGGAGAAAGAAGGAAGTATGGATATATAGATAGAAAACTTTTTTGGTTGGGGTGGGACATTGAGAAGTTCTAGTTGATAGTGAGGTCATCTGATAAGAGAAAAGAGAGGTGAGGATAAGAACTTAAGATGAATGGTGAAGATTTGAAGTAGCTGCCTAGGTGACTGCAGGAAGATGCTGACATCTGTCTGCGGGATATATAACAAAGTAGCACGCAGCTGAGGTAGAATATCATCAATATGTAGTGGCACCATAGCTGAGAAACATGGCTTTCCCCAGTAGCACTAAACAGCTGGGTCGCAGGTGCAGAAAGGAGATGACTGGCTGAATTTATCCATCATTGCAGTTTGGCTGGGATGGGTAACAAACGGTGAAGGGGATTAAAATTGCTGGCAAGAGAATGAAGTGCAGGTGAGCTAGGCTGGATACAAAAGAAAGTTAAAACTGGAAGGGTCTTATTATTTGGAGAACCGAGAAGAGTCCAAAGAGTAAGGGAGTGTAAGAATTAAAAGGATAAGAGGTTTCTGGTCCAAGAGGAGGATGGGAATTTAAGATTTCACAGGTGGAACTGTCCTGAGCAAGGTCATAAAGAATGAAAAGGGTTCTCCACACAGATGCTAAAATCAGTCAAGGAAAGGGACTGTGGTGAGCCAGGGCCAAAGTCCTCAGTGACTGGGGGAAAATGAGCTGGAGGTTAGTAGATGGCAACACCTGCATGTGAAATGATATAACCTGGAAGCAGTGGTGAGAAGTGAGACTACAGACACTGGATCCTTGACTGTGAAAATGGAGATGAGGGAAAATGTGTACTATTTTCTCAAGAAAGCTGCACACACAACAGTTTTCTTAGATTTCAGAAAGTCAGAGGAAGCAGGGGTGTTTATAGAACATACAGCTGGTGTTCCAAAAAGCACAAAACCCAGGTTTGGGAGGGGAGATAAGCAATGATGCAGAAGATGAAAAAGTGTAGAAATGATAGAAAGTGGCTTATATCGTCTAGTAGATTTGTGGGATCATGTTCATCATACCTTTGGATATAAAAGAATATTATAAGAAATTAAAAGGAATAGCTATATTGTTCTGATTGTAAAAAGATGTATTTACCAAGAAAATTCATATGATATGAAAAGTATATAGTAAAAAAATCACCTATGAACCATCATAGGGGATATATATATATACATGTATTAGTAAAATTATAAAAATTGTACATGTATATATATATGTATATATATATACTGAGAGAAATTTTTTTTTCTTTTTTTTTTCTTTTGAGACAGAGTCTCACTCTGTCACCAAGGCTGGAGTGCAGTGGCGCAATCTTGGCTCACTGCAACCTCCGCCTCCTGGGTTCAAGCAATTCTTCTGCCTCAGCCTCCCGAGTAGCTGAGATTACAGGCACGCACCATCACACCCGGCTAATTTTTGTATGTTTAGTAGAGACGGGGTTTCACCATATTGGCCAGCCTGGTCTCGAACTCTTGACCTCATGATCCGCCCGCCTCGGCCTCCCAAAGTGCTGGGATTACAGGCGTGAGCCACCCCGCCCAGCAGAGAGAGATTTTATATATAAATCATTTATATAATGATCAATATATAACCGTATATACATGATTTTAATGATTTTATTAAATGATTAGAGTGAACTTAATCATGCTAAGAGGTCATTGGAAACCTCAGCAAGAGCAGTACACATATATGTATATGTGAATGTGTATAAAGGATCAAATTATGCAGGCTGTTTTGTAATATCTTTCATGTAAATAATCATTCAGTATAATAAATCTATACTTAAGTTATTAATGGCTATATAGGTTCTGTCTCGTGGAAATACAGTTTATTGGCTAGGTGCAATGGCTCAAACCTGTAATCCCAGCACTTTGGGAGGTCAAGGCAGGTGGATCACCCAAGGGGCAGGAGTTCGGAGTTCGAGACTAGCCTGGCCAAGGTAGTGAAACCATGTCTCGACTAAAAATACAAAAAAATTAGCTGAGCATGGTGGCATGCGCCTGTAGTCCCAGCTACTCGGGAGGATGAGGAGGGAGAATTGCTTGAACCTGGGAGGCGGAGGCTGCAGTAAGCCAAGATCACATTACTACACTCCAGCCTGCGCAACAGAGTAAGACTCTGTCTCAAAAAAAAAAAAAAAGAAAGAAATACAATTTATTAACTAGTCTATTAATAGATATTTAGGATTCTGCAATTTGGGAATTTGGGGCTATTATAAAAATTAGGCATGAGGCTGGGCGCAGTGAGGCCTGTAATCCCAACACTTTGTGAGGCCAAGGTGGGCGGATCACCTGAGGTAAGAGTTCAAGAACAGCCTGGCCAACATGGCGAAACCCCATCTCTATTAAAAATACGGAAATTAGCCAGGCGTGGTGTGGCACACACCTGTAATAATAGCTACTCAGGAGGCTGAGGCAGGGGAATCGCTTAAACCCAGGAGTGGGAGGTTGCAGTAAGCTGAGATCAGGCCACTGTACTCCAGCCTGGTTAACAGAGAAAGACTCCATCTCAGGAAAAAAAAATTAGTCATGAAATATTCTTATATATTACTATGGAAAACTGATGTATCACATGTTGTATTGTGATGATTCCTGCTTGGCTCGCACTGCCAGAGACAAACAGCAGATTCCTTCGCATGGTCCTCAGGGCCTCCATTTATCTGTCTCACTTCTGGCCATGCCTCACTCGCGCTCTGCCCTCCAGCTGTATTTAGACAATAGAAGTGCAGTTTCTGTAATTTTATTTCTCATCTCTAGGGCTTTGCAAATGTGGTTCTTCTAGCTGGAATACCTTTGTTTCTTTAATTTGTTGAGGACCTCAAGGTCTCAGCTTGGACCTCCCATCTGGAGAGTTTCCCCTGGCTTGCTAAGGTTGTCTTAGTTATTCTTCTCCTCTGATTCCCACAGAACCCTGTACCTCTACTTCAACCTCCCAGGACATTTTAACTCACTTCTTGTTTAGAGTTGTTCCAGAGTGGAGGGAAAAAGCTTCAAAGAGTATAGAAGAACATCTAAATCTCTAGAGTATAAGTGCTTGTAAAAATGACAACTAAAGTTACCCACAGCAGAATCAAATGAGTCTGTTAAAAAAATTTTTAACACTTATTTTTTTGAATTAAAGTTTATTAATTGAAACAGATGCTTTTTTGATAGTTCTTAAGTTTCTTGTGGTTTTAAAGTACAAAATTCTCTTCAAAATAGCATAAGATTAAAAAGGGCATTGTACTTGGAAGGATACTGCCCTCTAGTCTAATGGAATCAAAGGGGAAAAGAAATGAACACCCACACCCCCAGAAGAGTAGAAACCCAAGTGGTCTCTTGGCACTTCCTGTATCGCTCCATTCCTGTCTTTCACCCTGCTCTCTCTGGGTCAAATAAGTCAAGTGTGTAACCCCCGTGCAGTTGTTTATGGAAGAAACATGGAGCAGATATAAAAATAGATGTTTAATCTTGAGGTGACAGAAGCTAAGGACAGTTCTCCGAGAAGGGTATATGGTTATTGGGCTGACTGAAAGGATGACATAAACAGGAGCTGCCATAGACTCATCTGGTTTGAAATTAAGTCTGAATCATTTTTACTTAAAGAACATTATGCATGGTAAGCCATATATTCTGTTTCCATTGGATTTTGGTCAGATTTAGTCTCTATGCTATAAAAATATATGATTATTATGGTGCTCTGGGAAAAAAAAAATCCTATCATGTTCCAAACAAAACAAATGAATGCATTGCCATGTAAAATTTTTATGATGATTTTAAATTTTAGGAATACTTAACTATAACAAAGGATAAATGTTTGAGGGGATGGATACCCCATTTTCTATGACATGATTATTATGCATTGCATGTCTGTATCAAAACATCTCATGTACCACATAAATATATGTACCTACTATGTACTGACAAAAATTAAAAATTAAAAAAAGATCTGTGAAAGTCCAATACTACAATGTTAAAAAAGAAAGAATTCTTAACTATAAATATTTTATATTATAACCTCAGGTTCAAGACTAATAATTCTGTTATGTTTTATTTACAGGTCATGCCTTGACTGCATTGGTAAAAATTCTATCATGTTAGAAAGTCAGATATCTTTATTACCTCCTAAACTTCTGCAACAAGTACTCAAAAAAATAACATTTTGGGCTGCAGCTAATCACCGAGAAGAACAAAGAGTCCAAAAAGAAGAAACAGAAAATAAATATCAGTGGATCAGTAGCAATTAAATTGTTATATACTCTACATATTTAGTATGTTTTAACTTTTTAATCAGACTATACATTTACACTCCCAAATTGCAGGCTTTATTTAAAGGATAAAATTTAAAGGATAAAAAAACAGTCACTCTGTTAAGTGACTATATGCCATGGGATATATGGAAAAAAGATGTTAATGCAGATTAATTTATATTTGTAAACAAATTTCCTTACAAACTGCAGAACAAATATTCTTTCTGAAAGTAAGTACAGTTATAACAGATTTTAAATCAATGTGTATTCTTTACTGGAAAGATTACATACATTTGAGAATAAGAAATTACTCTCAAGAACTTCAGAAATCTGCAACATAATTTTATAAATATATAAATACATGTATGTATGTCAAAACACTACATATACACTTTCAGAAAGAATAAACTTTCTCAAGTCATTTTAAAGTTACCTAACGTTCTTCTTGAATAACTAATACAGTGGGCCAAATATTATAAAATAGGCAAACACCAAAATGGTATTAAATATTGAACTCCTGCCCTTTTCGACACTTAAAGTAAAGTATTCTTAGGCATCATCATAACTTTTCCTCACCTTTATTCGAATAGAGGAATAAATGTCTTCAGTTGTCTCTCCATTACCCCTAAGTTATTAGTTTGTCTAGTTTATATATAAAGACCATGTTTTAAAGTACATAAAGTGGAGGTTTATTTATCATACAGGCTTTGAAACATTAAGAAGCAGTATTTTTATTAACTTTTTGAGACATATTAAAATACATTTTGCCTTAGAAGACTGCTTCTAAAGTAATTTTTGTAAGTAATGAGATGGGATGGTAATCTAGTAATTTGACTTTATAGAAATCCCTCAGTTTGGCCCCCACCATTCTACAGAGTCGTGCTCAAGACAGATACTGAAAAAATCTAATACCTTCCCTTGTATTTTCAGCATTACCATCTATACAGAAATGGAACACTGTATCTTTATATTCCTAAAAATGGTACTTTTGGCATAATTAAGAAATTTTTCTTCATATTATCACAATCATGCCCTTCCATTGAATTATTAATTACAATTAATTACTAAAAAGCTTGGTATGTAAAATTATTCTCCACAATATTACCATGCAAGTTATCTCTGAAATTTAAAATGTTAAAGAAAAACATTTCTATATTGAAATATATATAATTTATAATGAAAATTATAGTAGTTTGTAGTATTTCATTGAATTTTAGAGAGATATTTCATATATATGTACTGTATTTTGGATGTGTAAAGCTTCTATTTATGTATTGAAATATTTTTTTACATTTTATTTATTGTAAAAAGTGTATATAATTACTGTTTTCTTTTTTGTCAGTGTAAAGCAGTCATTAGAATTGATTATACAAAAAATATTTCATTGTCAGTTTTCATTTTTCTATTTTTAGGCTGAATAACAGATTTAGAAAGTGAATCTCACAAGTAATTCACATCTTGGAAATAACTACCTTATTATGCTGTGATGCTGATGAACTTTAGCATCAGCCTTTTATATTTAAGGCGAAAATATATCAAAACCTAATTAGACACTGATAGATGACATTGAGCAGAAGGAACACCGTTTTAAAATGGCTTCTGGATTATGTGAATGCCTTGTCCCGCCTCTTAGAAGAGCACCTCTATTTTTAAATGATGTATTTGGAACATTAAAAGTTGGATTAGCCCCCTTAAAATACACACTCTCATGGGCTTTAAGAGAATGAAAATCTGGCCAGGTGCAGTGGCTAACGGCTATAATCCCAGCACTTTGGGAGGCTGAGGCAAGAGGCTTGCCTGAGGCCAGGAATTCAAGACCAGCCTGGGCAACATGAAGAAACCCTATCTGTTAAAAAAAAAAAAAAAAATCTCAGAATATTCTTACCATTGCCAGAAAGGATTCTTTTAAGGTTATTATTATTTTTAATGTGATAAATAACACATCAAAATTAGTGTATTTTTTTTCCAAATAGTATTTTTGCAAAAGCACCTTTAAAAATACTTTTTAGAGGCCGGGCATGGTGGCTTATGTCTGTAATTCCAGCACTTTGGGGGGCTGTGGTGGACAGATCACTCGAGGCCAGGAGTTCGAGACCAGCCTGGCCAACATGGTGAAACCCTTTCTCTACCAAAAATACAAAAATTAGCTGGGTGTGGTGGCATGCACCTATAGTCCCAGCTACTCGGGAGGCTGAGGCAGGAGAATCACTTGAACCTGGGAGGCAGAGGTTGCAGTGAGCCAAGATTGCACCACTGCATTCCAGCCGGGGCAACAGAGTGAGGCTCCGTCCAAAAAAAAAAAAATATATATATATATACACTTTGGAACTTTGTACTGTCAGCTGACACAGTGATGTTTTCACCAATGTGGGGTTTTTTTTGTTTTTTTGGGTTTTTTATTTTGAGACAGAGTCTCTGTCGCCCAGGCTGGAATGCAGTGGTGCGATCTCGGCTCACTGCAACCTCTGCATCCCAAGTTCAAGTAATTCCCGTGCCTCACCCACTTGAGTAGCTGGGATTACAGGTGCATGCCACCACGCCCAGCATTAATTTTTGTATTTTTAGTAGAGACGGGGTTTTGTCATGTTGGCCAGGCTGGTCTTGAACCTCCTAACCTGAAGTGATCCGCCCGCCTTGGCCTTCCAAAGTGCTGGGATTACAGGCGTGAGCCACCACGCCCAGCCACCAGTGTGTTATTTATACATGTATGTGAGAGAAATAAAGTCACCATGATAGAATAATTGT
This sequence comes from Gorilla gorilla gorilla, assembly GCF_029281585.2. Taxonomy (NCBI): domain Eukaryota; kingdom Metazoa; phylum Chordata; class Mammalia; order Primates; family Hominidae; genus Gorilla; species Gorilla gorilla. The sequence continues at coordinate 66,701,063 of NC_073239.2, forward strand.
CAGGGTAGTGCATACTATTGATGAATTAAAATTTAGATTTCAGAAGTTCTGGGAGGAAAAGAAGCAATTTTAAGGAGCAGATGATCCCCCTACTCACGTTTTTTCGCCTCTCTTTCCATTGTATTAATTTAATTCTTTTGGAATTTCCAGTTTGATGAAGTTGCCATACAATCCAGCATGTGGGCACAGCATGATTTTTTCAAATGATTCAGTGTCTGTTGTTTACATTATGGCTCATTCTTGGTGTTGTATATTCTGTGGGTTTTGACATGTATATAAGGACATGTATTCACCAGTGTAGTATCATACAAAATAGTTTCACTGCCCTAAAAAATCCTCTGTGCTCTGCCTGTTCATTCCTCCATCTTCTCTAACCCCTGGAAACCACTGACCTTTTTACTGTTTACATAGTTCTGTCTTTTCCAGAATGTCGTATAGTCATACTGGCTTCTTCACTTAGCAGTATACGCATTTACGTTTCTTCCATTTCTCTTCGAAGCTTGATAGCTCGTTTCTTTTTAGCGTTGAATAATATTCCATTGTCTGACATACCACAGTTTATCCATTCATCTACTGAAAAACATCTTGGTTGCTTCCAAGTTTTGGCAGTTATGAATAAAGCTGCTATAAACATCTGTGTGCAAGGTTTTGTACAGACATAAGTTTTCAGTTCATTTGGATCAATACCAAGGATCAAGATTGTTGGATCATATGGTAAGAATATATTCAGTTTATTAAGAAACCACCAGACTACCTTCCAAAGTGGCTATACTCAATGAATGAGAGTTCCTGTTGCTTCACATCTTTGCCAGCATTTGGTGGTGTCAGTGTTTTGGGTTTCTTTGTTCTGCTAGATATGTAGTGGTTCATATTGTTTTAATTTGCAATTTCCTAATGACATATGATGTTGACATTTTTCATATGCTGACTTGCCATCTATATACTTTGGCGAGGTGTCTGTTCAGGTCTTTTGCCCGTTTTTTCAATCAGGTTATTCATTTTCTTATTGTTGAGTTTTAGGAATTCTTTGTAATTTGTAGATAACAGCCGTTTATCAGCAGTGACTTGCAAAATTTTCTCCCAGTCTGTGGCTTCGCTAAATATTGTCTTTGACAGAGCAAGTCCATCTCATCAGTTCTTTATTTCATGGACTGTGCTTTGGTGTTGTATCTGAAGTCATCAACAAACCCTAGATTATCCAGGTTTTCTCTTCTCTTCTACAAATGTTACAGTTTTGTTTTACATTTAGGTCAGTGGCCCATTTTGAGTTAAGTTTTTTTAAGGATGTAAGGTGTTTGTCTAGATTCATATTTTTTCATGTCAATGTCCAGTTGTTCCAGCACCATTTGTTGAAAAGACTATCTTTGCTTCATTAATACTGCCTTTTCTCCTTTATCAAAGATCAGTTTACTATATTCACCTGGATCTATTCCTGAGATCTCCATTCTGCTGCATTTGTTTATTCTTTTGCCAGTACTATGCTGTCTTTAATACTGTCACTTTATGGCAAGTCTTGAAGTTGTGTAGTGGCAGTCCTCTGATGATGTTCTCTTTGAATATTTTAGATCTTTTGCATTTCCATATTAATTTTAGAATCAGTTTGTCAATATGTACAAAACAACTTGCTGGAATTGTTATTGGAATTGCATTGAATCTGTAGATCAAGTGAGGAAGAACTGATATTTATTTATTTATTTATTTATTTGAGATGGAGTCTCGCTCTGTCGCCCAGGCTGGAGTGCAATGGCGCGATCTTGGCTCACTGCAACCTCTGACTCCCGGTTTCAAGCGATTCTCCTGCCTCAGCCTCCCGAGTAGCTGGGATTACAGGTGCGCACCACTACGCCCAACTAATTTTTGTATTTTAGTAGAGACGGGGTTTACCATGTTGATCAGACTGGTCTTGAACTCCTGACCTCTTGATCTGCCCACCTCGGCCTCCCAAAGTGCTTGGATTACAGGCGTGAGCCACTGCACCCAGCCAGAACTGATAACAGTAAATCTCCTGTCCGTGAATATGGAATATATCTCCAATTATTTAGATGTTCTTTGAAGATTTTCATCCAAGTTTTATGCATATTTTGTTAGACTTATACCTATGTAATTTTGGGTGTTGCTAACATAATGCTAATGTGTTTTTAATTTCAAATTCCACTTACTCATTACTGATATAGGAAAATGATTGGCTCTTGTATATTAATTCTGTATCCCGAAACCTTGCTATAATTGCTTATTAGTTCCAGGAGGGATTTTCTGGTCAGATTTTCTACATAGATGATCATGTCATCTGCTAACAATGACAGTTTTATTTCTTCCATCCCAAACTGTATAAAATTTCCTTTTCTTGTTTTATTGCATTAATTAGAACTTGCAGTATGATGTTAGAAAGCAGTGGTGAGAGAGGGCATCGTTGCTTTGTTCCTGATCTTAAGGGAAAGCTTTGAGTTTCTCACCATTATGTCTTACGTTAGCATAGGTATTTTGTAGATGTTCTTTATTAAGTTGAGGAGATTCCTGTCTATTCCTAGTTTGCTGAGAGTTCTTAATCATGAATGGGTGTTGGATTTTGTCCAGTGCTTTTCCTGTATCCATTGATATGCTCATGTGATTGATTATGTAAATTGATTTTTTTTGTTGTTGTTGTTGAGACGCAGTCTGGCTCAGTTGCCCAGGCTGGAGTGCAGTGGTGTGATCTCGGCTCACTGCAACCTCCACCTCCCGGGTTCAAGTGATTCTCCTGCCTCAGCCCCCAAGTAGCTGGGATTACAGGCTCCTGCCACCATGCCAGGCTAATTTTTGTACTTTTTAATAGAGACAGGAGTTCACTACGTTGGCGAGGCTGGTCTCGAACTTCTGACCTCAAGTGGTCTGCCCACCTTGGCCTCCCAAAGTGCTAGGATTACAGGCATGAGCCACCGCACCTGGCCGTTAATTGATTTTCAAATGTTAAACCAGCCTTGCATATCTGGGATAAATCCTACTCAATTGTGGTATATAATTCTTTTTGCACAGGATTTGCTAATACAGATGTTCCACAACTTTTGTTGGTGTTAAGTCCCAATAAGCCCATTGTAAATTGAAAATATAAATCAAAAAATGCATAGTACACCTAACCTACCAAACATCATAGCCTAGCCTACCTTAAACAGGCTCAGAATACTGGCCAGACATGATGGATCATATCTGTAATCCCAGCACTTTGGGAGGCCAAGGTGGGCAGATCATAAAGTCAAGACATCGAGACCGTCCTGGCCAACATGGTGAAAACCTGTCTCTATTAAAATACAAAAAATTAGCCAGGTATGGCACCAGGCGCGGTGTCTCACGCCTGTAATCCCAGCACTTTGGGAGGCCGAGGCGGGTGGATCACGAGGTCAGGAGATCGAGACCATCCTGGATAACACGGTGAAACCCCATCTCTACTAAAAATACAAAAAAATTAGCTGGGCGTGGTGGTGGGTGCCTGTAGTCCCAGCTACTCAGGAGGCTGAGGCAGGAGAATGGCGTGAAGCCGGGAGGTGGAGCTTGCGGTGAGCTGAGATCGTGCCATTGTACTCCAGCCTGGGCTACAGAGGGAGACTCCGTCTCAAAAAAAAAAAAAAAAAAAAAATTAGCCAGGTGTGGTGGCGTGCTCCTGTAGTCCCAGCTACTCGGGAGGCTGAGGCAGGGCAATTGCTTGAACCCAGGAGATGGAGGTTGCACTGAGCCAAGATTGGGCCACTGCACTCCAGCCTGATGACAGAGCAAGACTCCGTCTCAAAAAAAAAAAAAAAATGCTCAGAATACATATATTAGCCTATTGTTGGGCAAAATAATCTAAGACAAAGCCTATTTTATAATAAATCGTTGAATACAGTATAGTACAGTATTGGTTGTTTACCCTCATGATTGCATGGCTGATTGGGAGCTGCAGCTTGTCACAGCTGCCCAGCATAAGCGAGTATGATATTGCATATAACTAGCCCAGAAAAAGATCAAAAATCAAAATTTGAGGTACTGTTTCTACTTAATGGTTATTACATTCACATCATCATAAAGTCAAAAAATCCTTAAGTAGAACCATAGTAAGTTAGGGACTGTTTGTATTTTGTTGAGAATTTTTGCATCTATATTTATGAGGGGTATTAGTCTGTAGTTTTTTTTACCCTGTCTTTGCCTGGCTTTGATATTAGGGTAATGCTGGCCTCATATAATTAGTTAAGATATATTTTCTCAGGCTGGGCACAGTTGCTCACGCCTGTAATCCCAGCACTTAGGGAGGCTGAGGTGGGTGGATCACTTGAGGTCAGGAGTTCGAGACCAGCCTGGCCAACATGGTGAAGCCCCGTCTCCACAAAAAATACAAAAAATTAGCCAGGTGTGGGGGCAGGCGCCTGTAATCCCAGCTACTCAGGAGGCTGAAGCACGAGAATTGCTTGAACCTGGAAGGCGGAGGTTGCAGTGAGCCAGGATCACATCATTGCGCTCCAGCCTGGGAGACAAGAGTGAAACTACATCTCAAAAAAAAAAAAAGGAAGAAGTATTTTCTCTGCCTCTAATCTTCTGAAAGAGATTGTAGAGAATTGGGGTGTTAAAGTCTCCAGCTATTTTTGTATTGGGGGTCTATCTCTCTCTTTAGCTCTACTAATATTTGCCTTAAACATCTGGGTGCTCCAGTGTTGAGTGGATAGATATTTAAAATTGTTGGCTGCGTGCGGTGGCTCATGCCTGTAATCCCAGCACTTTGGGAGGCTGAGGCAGGTGGATCACCTGAGGTCAGGAGTTTGAGACCATCCTGGCCAACATGGTGAAACCCTGTCTCTACTAAAAATACAAAAATTAGCTGGGTGTGGTGGCACACGCCTGTAGTCCCAGCTACTTAGAAGGCTGAGGCAGGAGAATCACTTGAACTCGGGAGGCAGAGGTTGCAGTGAGCCAAGATGGTGCCACTGCACTCCAGCCTGACGACAGAGCAAGACTCCATCTCAAAAAAATAAAATAAAATTGTTATATCCTCTTACTGAATTGACCCTTTTATTATTATGTAATGACTTTGTTTCTTCTTACAGTTTTTGTCTTGAAATTTATTTTGTCTGAATAAGTATAGCTTCTCCTGCTCTTTGTTTATTTCCATTGGCATGGAACATCTTTTTCCATCCCTTTATTTTCAGACTGTGTGTCTTTATAGGTGAAGTGCATTTCTTCCAGGCAACAGATCATTGAGTCTTGGTTTTTTTTTTTAAATTCATTCAGCCACAACATGTCTTTTGATTGGAGACTTTAGTCCATTTACACTCAATATTATTATTGATAAGTAAGGACTTACTCCTGCCATTTTGTTATTTGTTTTCTGGTTCTTTTGTGGTTTTCTCTTCCTCCTTTCCTTCTTGTCTTCCTTTTAGTAAAGATGATTTTCTCTGGTGGTATGATTGAATTTCTTGCTTTTTATTTTTTGTGTTTCCATTATATGTTTTTTTGATTTGAGGTTACCGTGAGGCTTGCAGATACTATCTTAAAACCTATTATTTTAAGCTGATAGCTACTTAACACTGCTTGCATAAACAAACTAACAAGCAAAAAGTAAACTAATAAAACCTCTACATTTTAACTTAATTCCCCAGCTTTTTAACTTTTTGTCATTTCTATTTATTATTGTCCTATATATGTCTTGAAAATTTGTTGTAGTTATTATTTTTGACTAGTTCATTTTTAGTCTTTCTACTTAAGAGTAGTTTGCACACCACAGTTACAGTGTTATAATAGTCTGTGTTTTTCTGTGTATTTACTATTACCAGTGAGTTTAGTACTTTCAGATGATTTCTTAATGCTCACTGACATCCTTTTCTTTCTGATTGAAATACTCCCTTTAGCATTTCTTATAGGACAGGTCTGGTACTGATGAAATCCCTCAGCTCTTGTTTGTCTAGAAAAGTCTTTATTTCTTCTTCATGTTTGATGGATATTTTCACTGGACATACTATTCTAGGGCAAAAGTTTTTTTTCCTTCAGAATTTAATTTTTTTTTTATTATACTTTAAGTTCTGGGGTACATGTGCAGAACGTGCAGGATTGTTACATAGGTATACACGTGCCATGGTGGTTTACTGCACCCATCAACCCGTCATCTACATTAGGTATTTCTCCTAATGCTATCCCTCCCCTAGCCCCCCACCCCCCGACAGGCCCTGGCGTGTGATTCCCTGTGTCCATGTGTTCTCACTGTTGAACTCCCACTTATGAGTGAGAACATGGTGGTGTTTGGTTTTCTGTTCTTGTGTTAGTTTGCTGAGAATGATGGTTTCCAGTTTCATCCATGTCCCCGCAAAGGACGTGAACTCATCCTTTTTTATGGCTGCATAGTATTCCATGGTGTATATGTGCCACATTTTCTTTATCCAGTCTATCATTGATGGACATTTGGGTTGGTTCCAAGTCTTTGCTATTGTGAATAGTGCCGCAATAAACGTGTGCATGTGTCTTTATAGTAGAACGATTTATAATCCTTTGGGTATATACCCAGTAATGGGATTGCTGGGTCAAATGGTATTTCTGGTTCTAGATCCTTGAGGAATCGCCATACTTGTCTTCCACAATGGTTGAACTAATTAACACTCCCACCAACAGTGTAAAATTGTCTCTATTCCTCCACATCCTCTCCAGCATCTGTTGTTTCCTGACTTTTTAATGATTGCCATTCTAACTGGTGTGAGATGGTATCTCATTGTGGTTTTGATTTGCATTTCTCTAATGACGAGTGATGATGAGCTTTTTTTCATATGTTTGTTGGCCGCATAAATGTCTTCTTTTGAGAAATGTCTGTTCATATTCTTCACCCACTTTTTGATGGAGTGGTTTGTTTTCTTCCTGTAAATTTGTTTAAGTTCTTTGTAGATTCTGGATGTTAGCCCTTTGTCAGATGAGTAGATTGCAAAAATTTTCTCCCATTCTACAGGTTGCCTGTTCACTGTGATGATAGTTTGCTTTGCTGTGCAGAAGCTTTTCAGTTTAATTAGATCCCATTTGTCAATTTTGGCTTTTGTTCCCTTTGCTTTTGGTGTTTTAGTCATGAAGTCGTTGCCCATGCCTATGTCCTGAATTGCCTCGGTTTTCTTCTAGGGTTTTTATGGTTTTAGGTCTTACGTTTAAGTCTTTAATCCAAAATCTTGAGTTAGTTTTTGTATAATGTGTAAGGAAGGGGTCCAGTTTCAGTTTTCTGCATATGGCTAGCCAGTTTTCCCAACACCATTTATTAAACAGAGAATCCTTTCTCCATTGCTTGTTTTTGTCAGGTTTATCAAAGATCAGATGGTTGTAGATGTGTGGTGTTATTTCTGAAGCCTCTATTCTGTTCCATTGGTCTATATATCTGTTTTGGTACCAGTACCATGCTGTTTTGGTTACTGTAGCCTTGTAATATATTTTGAAGTCAGGTAGCATGATGCCTCCAGCTTTGTTCTTTTTGCTCAGGATTGTCTTGGCTATATGGGCTCTTTTTTGGTTCCACATGAAATTTAAAATAGTTTTTTCTAATTCTGTGAAGAAAGTCAATAATAGCTTGATGGGGATAGCATTGAACCTATAAATTACTTTGGACAGTATGGCCATTTCCATGATATTGATTCTTCCTACCCATGAGCATGGAATGTTTTTTCATTTATTTGTGTCCTCAATTATTTCCTTGAGAAGTGGTTTGTAGTTCTCCTTGAAGAGGTCCTTCACATCCCTTGTAAGCTGTATTCCTAGGTATTTTATTCTCTTTGTAGCAATTGTGAATGGGAGTTCACTCATAATTTGGCTGTTTGTCTGTTATTGGTGTTTAGGAATGCTTGTGATTTTTGCACATTGATTTTGTATCCTGAGACTTTCCTGAAGTTGCTTATCAGCTTAAGGAGGTTTTGGACTGAGACAATGGGGTTTTTTTTTTTCTTTCTTTTTTTTGAGATGGAGTTTTTGCTCTTGTTGCCCAGGCTGGAGTACAATGGCACTATCTTGGCTCACCGCAACCTCCACCTCCTGGGTTCAAGCAATTCTCCTGCCTCAGCCTTCCAAGTAGCTCGGATTACAGGCATGCACCTCCATGCCCAGCTAATTTTATATTTTTAGTAGAGACGGGGTTTCTCCATGTTGATCAGGCTGGTCTTGGACTCCCGACCTCAGGTGATCCGCCTGCCTCGGCCTCCCAAAGTGCCGGGATTACAGGCGTGAGCCACTGCACCTGGCTGACGATGGGGTTTTCTAAATATACAATCATGTCATTTGCAAACAGAGACAATTTGACTTCCTCTTTTCCTATTTGAATGCCCTTTATTTCTTTCTCTTGCCTGAGTGCCCTAGCCAGAACTTCCAATACTATGTTGAATAAAAGTGGTGAGAGAGGGCATCCTTGTCTTGTGACAGTTTTCAAAGGGAATACTTCCAGTTTTTGTCCATTCAGTATGATATTGGCTGTGGGTTTGTCATAAATAGCTCTTATTATTTTGAGATACGTCCCATCAATTCCTAGTTTATTGAGAGTTTTTAGCATGAAGGGGTGTTAAATTTTATCAAAGGCCTTTTCTGCGTGTATTAAGATAATTATGTGGTTTTTGTCATTGGTTCTGTTTATGTGATGGATTACATTTATTAATTTGCATATGTTGAACCAGCCTTGCATCCCAGGGATGAAGCCGACTTGATCATGGTGGATAAGCTTTTAGATGTGCTGCTCAATTCGGTTTGCCAGTATTTTATTGAGGATTTTCACATCGATATTCATCAGGGATATTGGCCTGAAATTTTCTTTTTTTTGGTTGTGTCTCTGCCAGTCTTTGGTATCAGGATGATGCTGGCCTCATAAAATGAGTTAGGGAGGATTCCCTCTTTTTGTATTCTTTGGAATAGTTTCAGAAGGAATGGTACCAGCTCCTCTTTGTACCTCTGGTAGAATTTGGCTGTGAATCCATCTTGTGCTGGACTTTTTTTGGTTGGTAGGCTGTTAATTACTGCCTCAATTTTAGAACTTGCTATTGGTCTATTCAGGGATTTGACTTCTTCCTGGTTTAGTCTTGGGAGGGTGTATGTGTCCAGAAATTTATCCATTTCTTCTAGATTTTCTAGTTTATTTGCATAGAGGTGTTTATAGTATTCTCTGATGGTAGTTTGTATTTCTATGGGATCAGTGGTGATATCCCCTTTATCTTTTTTTATTGCATCTATTTGATTCTTCTCTCTTTTTTTCTTTATTCGTCTGGCTAGTGGTCTATCTATTTTTTTGATCTTTTCAAAAAACCAGCTCCTGGATTCATTGATTTTTTTGAAGGGTTTTTTCTGTCTGTATCTCCTTCAGTTCTGCTCTGATCTTACTTATTTCTTGCCTTCTGCTATCTTTTGAATGTGTTTGCTCTTGCTGCTCTAGTTCTTTCAATTGTGATGTTAGAGTGTCAATTTTAGATCTTTCCTGCTTCTTTTGTGGGCATTTAGTGCTATAAATTTCCCTCTATACACTGCTTTAAATGTGTTTCAGAGATTCTGGTACATTGTGTCTTTGTTCTCATTAGTTTCAAAAAGCATCTTTATTTCTGCCTTCCTTTCATTATTTACCCAGTAGTTATTCAGGAGCAGGTTGTTCAGTTTCCATGTAGTTGTACGGTTTTGAGTGAGTTTCTTTTCTTTTTTTTCAGACAAAGTCTCGCTCTGTTGCCTAGGCTGCAGTGGCAGGATCTCAGCTCACTACAACCTCCGCCTCCCGGGTTCAAGTGATTCTTCTGCCTCAGCCTCCCAAGTAACTGGGATTACAGGTGCCCACCACCATGCCCAGCTAATTTTTGTATTTTCAGTAGAGATGGGGTTTCACCATGTTGGCCAGGATGGTCTCAAACTCCTGACCTCGTGATCCACCTGCCTCGGCCTCCCAACGTGCTGGGATTACAGGCATGAGCCACTGCGCCCAGCCTTGAGTGAGTTTCTTAATCCTGAGTTCTAATTTGATTGCACTGTGGTCTGAAAGACTGTTATGATTTCCATTCTTTTGCATTTGCTGAGGAGTGTTTTACTTTCAGTTATGTGGTCAGTTTTAGAATAAGTGTGATATGGTGCTGAGAAGAATGTATATTCTGTTGATTGGGGGTGGAGAGTTCTGTAGATGTCTATAAGGTTTGCTTGGTCCAGAGCTGAGTTCAAGTCCTGAATATTATTGTTAATTTTCTGTCTCATTGATCTGTCAGTGAGGTGACAGATAATACTGACAGTGGGGTGTTAATGTCTCCCGCTATTATTGTGTGGGAGTCTAAGTCTCTCTGTAGGTCTCTAAGGACTTGCTTTATGAATCTGGGTGCTCCTGTATTGGGTGCATGTATATTTAGGATAGTTAGCTCTTCTTGTTGCATTGACCCCTTTACCATTATGTAGTGGCCTTCTTTGTCTCTTTTGATCTTTGTTGGTTTAAAGTCTGTTTTGTCAGAGAATAGGATTGCAACCCCTGCTTTTTTTGCTTTCCATTTGCTTGGTAAATATTCTTCCATCCCTTTATTTTGAGCCTATGTGCATCTTTGCACGTGAGATGGGTCTCCTAAATACAGCACACCGAAGGGTCTTGACTCCAATTTGCTAGTCTGTGTCTTTAAATTGGGGCATTTATCCCATTTACATTTAAGGTTAATATTGTCATGTGTGAATTTGATCCTATCATTATGATGCTAGCTGGTTATTTTGCCCGTTAGTTGATACAGTTTCTTCATAGCATCAATGGTCTTTAACAATTTGGTATGTTTTTGCAGTGGCTGGTACCGGTTTTTCTTTTCCATGTTTAGTGCTTCCTTCAGGAGCTCTTATAAGGCAGGCCTGGTGGTGACAAAATCTCTCAGCATTTGCTTGTCTGTAAAGGATTTTATTTCTCCTTTGCTTATGAAGCTTAGTTTGGCTGGATATGAAATTCTGGGTTGAAAATTCTTTTCTTTAACAATGTTGAATATTGGCCCCTACTCTCTTCTGGCTTGTAGGGTTTCTGCAGAGAGATCCACTGTTAGTCTGATGGGCTTCCCTTTGTGGGTAACCCAACCTTTCTCTCTGGCTGCCCTTAACATTTTTTTCCTTCATTTCAACCGTTGTGAATCTGATGAATATGTGTCTTGGGGTTGCTGTTCTTAAGGTGTATCTTTGTGGTGGTCTCTGTATTTCCTGAATTTGAATGTTGTCCTGTCTTGCTAGGTTGGGGGAGTTCTCCTGGATAATATCCTTAAGAGTGTTTTCCAACTTGGTTCCATTCTCCCCATCACTTTCAGATACATCATCAAATGTAGATTTGGTCCCATATTTCTTGGAGGCTTTGTTCATTCATTTTCATTCTTTTTTCTCTAATCTTGTCTTCTCGCTTTATTTCATTAAGTTGATCTTCAATCTCTGATAGCCTTTCTTCTGCTTGATCGATTCTGCTATTGATACTTATGTATGCTTCACAAAGTTCTTGTGCTGTGTTTTTCAGCTCCATCGGGTCGTTTATATTCTTCTCTAAACTGGTTATTCTAGTTAGCAATTCCTCTAACCTTTTTTCAAGGTTCTTGGTTTCCTTGCATTGGGTTAGAACACGCTCCTTTAGCTCAGAGGAGTTTGTTGTTACCCACTTTCTGAAGCCTACTTCTGTCAACTCGTCAAACTCATTCTCCATCCAGTTTTTTTCCCTTTCTGGCAAGGAGTTGTGATCTTTTGGAGGAGAAGAGGCATTCTGGTTTTTGGAATTTTCAGCCTTTTTGTGCTGGTTTCTCCCCATCTTCGTGGATTTATCTACCTTTGGTCTTCGATGTTGGTGACCTTCGGAAGGGGTCTCTGAGTGGACATCCTTTTTGTTGATGTTGATGCTATTCCTTTTTGTTTGATAGTTTTCCTCCTAATAGTCAGGCCCCTCTGCTTCAGGTCTGCTGAACTCTGCTGGAAGTCCACTCCAGACCCTGTTTTCCTGGGTATTACCAGCAGAGGCTGCAGAATAGCAAAGATTGCTGCCTGTTCCTTCCTCTGGAAGCTTTATCCCAGAGGGGCACCCGCCAGATGCCAGCCAGAGCTCTCCTGTATGAGGTGTGTGTCGGCCCCTACTGGGAGGTGTCTCCCAGTCAGGAGACACGGGGGTCAGGAACTCACTTGAGGAGGCAGTCTGTCGCCTAGCAGAGCTCAAATGCTGTGCTGGGAGATCCACTGCTCTCTTCAGAGCTGCCAGACAGGGACGTTTAAGTCTGCTGAAGCTGCATCCACAGCTGCCCCTTCCCCCAGGTGCTCTCTCCCAGGGAGAGGGGGAGTTTATCTATAAGCCCCTGACTGGGGCTGCTGCCTATTTTTCAGAGATGCCCTGCCCAGAGACGAGGAATCTAGAGAGGCAGTCTGGCCACAGTGGTCTTGCTGAGCTGTGGTGGGTTCCACCCGGTTTGAATTTCCCGGTGGCTTTGTTTACACTGTGAGGGTGAAACAGCCTACTCAAGCTTCAGCAATGTTGGGTGCCCCTCCCCCTACCAAGCTCAAGCGTCCCAGGTCCACCTCAGACTGCTATGCTGGCAGCAAGAATTTCAAGCTAGCGGATCTTAGCTTGCTGGGCTCCGTGGGGGTGGGACCCACTGAGCCAGACCACTTGGCTCCCTGGCTTCAGCCCCCTTTCCAGGGGAGTGAACGGTTCTGTCTTGCTGGCGTTCCAGGTGCCACTGGGGTATGAAAAAAAAAAAAACCTACAGCTAGCTCAGTGTCTGCCCAAATGGCTGCCCAGTTTTGTGCTTGAAACCCAGGACCCTGGTAGTGTAGGCATCAGAGGAAATCTCCTGATCTGCAGGTTGCAAAGACCATGGGGAAAGCACAGTATCTGGGCCGGAGTGCACCATTCACAGTCCCTCATGGCTTCCCTTGGCTAGGGCAGGGAATTCCCCTACCCCTTGTGCTTCCTGGGTGAGGCGACGCCCCACCCTGCTTCGGCTTGCCCTCCATGGGCTGCACCCAATGTCCAAGCAGTCCCAATGAGATTAACTGGGAACCTCAGTTGGAAATGCAGAAATCACCTGCCTTCTGCGCTGATCTAGCTGGGAGCTGCAGACTGGAGCTGTTTCTATTCGGCCATCTTTGAAGCTTTCCTGTAACAACCTATTTTTTTTTTTTTTTTTTTTTGAGACGGAGTCTCGCTCTGTCGCCCAGGCTGGAGTGCAGTGGCGCGATCTCGGCTCACTGCAAGCTCCGCCTCCTGGGTTCACGCCATTCTCCTGCTTTTTTTTTTTTTTTTGAAATGGAGTCTCACTCTGTCACCCAGGCTGGAGTGCAGTGGCGCAATCTTGGCTCACTGCCACCTCTGCCTCCCAGGTTCAAGCGATACTCCTGTCTCAGCCCCCCGAGTAGCTGTGATTACAGGCATGCGCCACCACGCCCATCTAATTTTTGTACTTTTTAATAGAGATGGGGTTTCACCATGTTGGCCAGGCTGGTCTTGAACTCCTGATCTCGTGATCCACCCGCCTCAGCCTCCCAACATGCTGGGATTACAGGTGTAAGCCACCACACCTGACCTCCTTCAGAACTTTAAATATGTCATGCCACTCTCTTCTGGCCTGTAAGGTTTCCAGTGAAAAGTCTGCTGCCAGACATATTGGAGCTCCATTTGATGTTGTTTCTTTTCTCTTGCTGCTTTTAGGATCCTTTTTTTATGCTTGATCTTTGGTAGTTTGATTATTAAATGCCTTGAGGCAGTCTTCTTTGGGTTAAATCTGCTTGGTATTCTATAACCTTCTTGTACTTGGACGTTGATTTCTGTTGTCCCTTTGAATAAGCTTTATACCCCATCTGTTTCTCTACCTCCTCTTTAAGGCCAATAACTCTTAGATTTGCCTTTTGTGGCTATTTTCTAGATTTTGTACGTATGCTTCATTTTTAATAATTCTTTCTTTTGGTAGGGCGTGGTGGCTCATGCCTGTAATCCCAGCACTATAGGAGGCCCAGGTGGGTGGATCACCTGAGGTCAGGAGTTCGAGACCAGCCTCGCCAACATGGCAAAACCCCATCCCTACTAAAAATACAAAAATTAGGCATGGCGGCACACACTTGTAGTCCTAGCTACTCAGAAGGCTGAAGCAGGAGAATCACTTGAACCCCGGAGGTGAAGGTTGCAGTGAGCCGAGATTACACCACTGCGCTCTAGCCTGGGTGACGGAGCGAGACTCTCGTCTCTAAAAAAAAAAAAAAAAAAATTTCTTCTTCTGTTTCCTCTGTGTATTTTCAAATAGCCTGTCTTCAAGCTCACCATTTATTTCTTCTGCTTGATCAATTCTGCTATTAAGAGACTGATGCATTCTTCAGTATGTCAGTTGCATTTCTGAGCTCCAGAATTTCTGCCTGATTCTTTTTAATTATTTCCATTTCTTTGTTAAATTTATCTAATATTATTCTGAATTCCTCTTCTGCATTATCCTGAATTTCTTGAATTTCGTTGAGTTTCCTCAAAACAGCTATTTTGAATTGTCTATCTGATAGTTCACATATCTCTGTGTCTTCAGGATTGGTCCCTGGTGCCTTATTAAGTTCATTTGGTGTGGTCACGTTTTCCTGGATGGTCTTGATACTTGTGGATGTTCATCAGTGTCTGGGCATTGAAGAGTTAGGCATTTATTGTAGTCTTCAGAGTCTGGGCTTGTTCGTATCTGTCCTCCTTGGAAAGGCTTTGCAGGTATTCAAAAGGATGTGGGTGTTGTGATCTAAACTGTTATCTGCATTAGGGGGGATTCCGTGCCCTGTGAACTGTGGTTCTAGCAGACTAATAGAGGTGCCACCTTGGTTGTCTTGGATAAGATCTGGAAGAATTCTTTGGATTAACAGATAGAGACTCTTGTTCTCTTCCCTTACTTTCTCCAAACAAATTGAGTCTCTCTGTTCTGAGCTACCTGGAACTGGGGGTATGGTGATGCAAGTACTCCTGTGGCCACCACCACAGGGACTGTGCTGGGTCAGACATGGAGCCAGCACAGCACTGGGTGTCACCCAAGGCCTACTGTAACCCCCACGTGGCTACTGTATAGGTTTCCTGAAGGCCCTAGGACCCAGGTGGCATGGTCAGCCAGGCTTTTGTCCTTCTCTTCACAGTGGACCTTTC
Source organism: Gorilla gorilla gorilla (assembly GCF_029281585.2). NCBI lineage: Eukaryota > Metazoa > Chordata > Mammalia > Primates > Hominidae > Gorilla > Gorilla gorilla. The sequence goes on from NC_073239.2 coordinate 66,716,124, forward strand.
TCTCTTTCTAACCCATTACACTTAGGTTACACCTTTTGTGATTGTGCCACAGTTATTGGATATTCTAGGGGAGTCTAAGGTGCCTTTTTTTTTTTTTTTTTGGTCTTTTTTCTCTTTGCGTTTCAGTTTTGGAAGTTTTATTGACATACCCTCAAACTCAGAGATTCTTTCCTCAGCTATGTCCAGCCTACTAATTAGTTCATCAAAGGCATTCTTCATCTTTGTTACAGTTTATTTGATCTCTAGCATTTCTGTTTGGTTCTTTCTTAGAATTTCCATATCTTCTCTATTTACCTTACCCATCTGACTTAAGTAATCCTCCCACCTCAGCCTCCTGAGTAGTTGGCTGGTTCCACAGGCGCATGCCACTATGGCCGGCTAATTTTTGTATTTTTTGTAGATAACAGTGTTTTGCCCTGTTGCCCAGGTTAGTCTTGCACTCTTGGGCTCAAGTGATCTGCCTGCCTAGGCCTCCTAAATTGCTGGGATTATAGGGGTGAGCCACTGTGCCTGCCTATCTGTTCTTGCATTTGACTACTTTTTCCATTAGAGGCTTTAGCATATTAATCATAGTTGTTTTAAATTCCTAGCCTGATAACTTCAACATTCCTGTCTTATCCGAGTCTGCTTCAGATGCTTGCTCATTTCTTCACACTGTGTTTTTTGTTGTCATTGTTTTTTTTGAGAGTCTCACTCTGTTGCCCAGGCTGGAGTGCAGTGGTGCGACCTTGGCTCACTACAACCTCTGCCTCCCAAATTCAAGTGATTTTCCTGCCTCAGCCTCTGGAATAGCTGGGATTACAGGCATGTGCCACCACGCCCAGCTAATTTTTGTATTTTTAGTAGAGACAGGGTTTTGCCATGTTGGCCAGGCTGGTCTCAAACTCCTGACCTTAGGTGATCCACCCATCTCGGCCTCCCAAAGTGCTGAGATTTCAGGCATGAGCCTCCACACCCAGCCCACGATGTTTTGACTTTTATTATGCCTTGCAATTTTTTGTTGAAACCTAAACATGATGAGTTGGGTGAAAGAAACTCTGGTAAATAGGCCTTCCGTGGTGTGGTGGTAAGAAGTGTGGGGAGGGAAAGCATTCTGAAGTCCTGTAATCATCTGTCTTTTTAGGAGCCTGTGCCCCTGGACTGTCAACTTCACCCCAGTTCTCAGTTTTTCCCCCACTTAGGTGGAACAGAATGGCTAGAGGTGGCTGGAATTAGGTATTTTCCTTTTGCCAGGTAGAGTGGGCTTTGATAAAATAGTTTCTCCTGAGGCAGCCCTTGTTAAGAAGAACTAGCATATTTCAAAATGGTTCCTTTTTCCTTACCGTTGCTGGAAGCATGAGATAATTTTTCTCTGATATTTACTGTAAGGACCTAAGAGACCTCCTGGAGGCATACTCAAAAAAGTGTGAGGATTGTCCTATGACTGGGTCCCCCGGAGTTGTGGTTTTGTTTATTTGTTTGTTTTTTTGATACAGGGTCTTACTCTGTTCCCAGGCTGGAGTGCAGCCGTATGATCTCAGCTCACTGCAGCTTCCTGGATATAAGCAATTCTTGTGTCTCACCCTCCCTAGTAGCTGGGACTACAGGCAAGTGTCACCAAACCCAGCTATTTTTTATATTTTTAATAGAGATGGGATTTCACTATGTTGATCAGGCTGATCCCGAACGCCTGACCTCAAGTAATCTGCCCACCTAGGCCTCCTAAAGTGCTGGGATTACAGGCATGAGCCACCACACCCAGCCCCCTGGAGTTTTTATGTTTAAAACGTGTTCACACTGAGCCTCCAACAAGTCATCGATTACTGTAAAGTTTTTATGCTACCGAACTGGTAGCTCAGAAGGTTTTTGCTCATGGGTTTTTGCTTTGGTAAGTTGTGATTCTCTGTATTCACCCATCTGTCTCTGCAGTTTGACAGGCAGTGGTTTGCACTGTGACCTCACTTCTCTGATTGATCTAAGAACAGTTGTTGATTTTTCAGTTTGCTCAGCTTTTTGTTTGTTGTTAGGATGGAGTGGCAGCTTCTAAGCTGTTTACATGCCAGACTAAAAACTGGAAGTCTTGGGCAGGGCACAGTCGTTCATGCCTGTAATCCCAGCACTTTGGGAGGCCGAGGTGGTGGATCACTTGAGTTCAAGAGTTCGAGACCAGCCTGGGCAACATGGTGAAATCCCCCATCTCTACCAAAAATACAGAAAAGTTAGCCGGTGTGGTGGCACATACCTGTAGTCCCACCTACTTGGGAGGCTGAGGTGAGAGGATCGTTTGAGCCTGGGAGGTGGAGGTTGCAGTGAGCCGAGATCACGCCACTGTATTCCAACCTGGGTAACACAGTGAGACCCCACATCAAAAGGAAGAAAAAAAAGAAATTGGAAGTCTTACAAGAGTATTTTTTTCAGCAAAAGATTTTTTTGCACACATTCTGGATTATGATTATAATGATAGCATTATCAGTCATTGAATTTCAAATGACCTATAGTGGATTTTTAAAAATTTTATTATCTTTACAAAGAGACTTTTATTCTTAAACTAACTTCAATTGTCTCTTCTATTTTTATTTGATAAGATGTACAATTTATAGGCAGTGATTAAAAGGTTGGAGGTCTTTTGTTGTTTTTGTTAAGATAATTGAGGGATATTAAAATGAAGGAAGTGAAAATGTCTGAGTATCAATATAGATACACATACGAAGTAGGATAAGTAATGTACGCTAAAGTTGTCAAAGGCCTTGAAATTTTTTTGATTCTATGCCATTTAGGTCAAAATTAGAAAATTTTCCTCAAAAGAAAGTGATTCTGAAAACAATATGCTTTTGCTTTTTTTTTTTTTTTTTTTTTTTTGAGATGGAGTCTCACCGTATCGCTGGCTACAGTGCAGTGGTATGATCTCAGCTCACGGCAACCTCAGCCTCCCAGGTTCAAGCGATTCTCCTGCCTCAGCCTCCCGAGTAGCTGGGACTACAGGTACAGGCCACCACGCCCAGCTAATTTTTTGTATTTTAAGTAGAGATAGGGTTTCACCATGTTGGCCAGGATGGTATCAATCTCCTGACCTCTTGATCTGCCCGCCTCACCTCCTAAAGTGCTGGGATTACAGGCGTGAGCCACCGCACCTGGCCACAATGTGCTTTTGCTTTTTAAAATTAAGTTGCTGATTGTATGCCAGCCATGATCAGAGATGGCTGTTAGTTTGAGAACTGTTTAGTTTAGGACCCCTTTACACTCTTAAGAATTATTGAGTTCCTCCAAGAGCTTTTGTTTATGAGGATTTTATCTATAGATATCTGCCATATTAGAAATTAACACTAATTTTAATTTACTTTAATGTTTAAATTTTTTAATTTATTACAAAATAACAAAATTGTTAACATAAATAACATTTTAAATGAAAAATAACTTTATTTTCCTAATCAAAAGAATTTCGAAAAGAATGACATTGTTTTGCATTTTTATTTTTATTTTTGAGACAGAGTCTTGCTTTCTCACCCAGGCTGGAGTGCAGTGGCATGATCTCGGCTCACTGCAACTTCCACCTCCCAGGTTCAAGCAATTCTTCTGCCTCAACCTCCCAAGTAGCTGGAATTACAGGCGCCCACCACCATGCCTGGCTAATTTTTCTGTTTTTTTAGTAGAGACGGGGTTTCACCATGTCGATCAGGCTGGTCTCGAACTCCTGACCTCAAGTGATCCGCCCACCTCAGCCTCCCAAAATACTGGGATTATAGGCATGAGACACTGCGCCAGGCCAACTTAAGTGAAGAAAATCTGGCCTCACACAGATACATAGTTAGAAAAGAGAGTTCCTTAAGGAGCCCCTGAAAAGGTCTCCAGGTACCCACGGGGCTTGGAACTATACTTTGATACACTGAGAAACTCTGCTTATAGTACAACTAATTAATATGTTTCAGAGACTCTTTTTGTTGTTACTGCTCTAAGTAGGATAAAAGTATGGTTTGAAACATAAGTAAATCAAAGTGGATATTATAGTATTTTATTAAATGACATATATATACGAAATATAGGCTGGGTGGGTGCGGTGCCTCACGCCTGTGATCCCAGCACTTTGAGAGGCCGAGGCGGGTGGATCACCTGAGGTCAGGAGTTCGAGACCAGCCTGGCCAACATGGTGAAATCCCATCTCTACTAAAAAATACAAAAATCAGCCAGGCGTGGTGGCAGGTGCCTTAGTCCCAGCTACTTGGGAGGCAGAGGCAGGAGAATCGTTTGGACTCGGGAGGCGGAGGTTGCAGTGAGCCGAGATCGAGCCAGTGCACTCAAGCCTGGGGGACAAGAGCGAGACTTCTCTCGAACAAACAAACAAAAAACAAAAACGATGATAGAAGGGTAATGTAGCTGGAAGGAGGACACAGCCAGGAATTGAAGCTGGAAAGGCAAGCTGGGTCTGGACCATGCTGGGTCTTCTTGCACAGCACTGTGATATGAATTTTTTTTTTTTTTTTTTTTTTGAGACGGAGTTTCGTTCTTGTTGCCCAGGCTGGAGTGCAATGGTGCCCTTTTGGCTCACTGTAACCTCCGCCTCCCGGCTTCAAGAGTTTCTCCTGCCTGAGCCTCCCAAGTAGCTGGGATTACAGGCGCCGGCCACCACGCCTGTGTAATTTTTTTGTATTTTTAGTAGAGACAGAGTTTCGCCATTTTGTCCAGGCTGGTCTCAAACTCCTGGCCTCAGGTGATCCGCCTGCCTCGGCCTCCCAAAGTGTTGGGATTACAGGCGTGAGCCACCGCGCCCAGCCGAGATATTAATTTTGGATTCTACTAAGGACGACGGGAGCCAGCTCAAGGTTTTTAAGTGACTCGATCAGATTCACGAGGTTGGTTCACAAGGAACTTCGATAACCCCAAAGTCTAGTGAGCATAATTCGACTGGGAGAAGACACTGCTGCAAAGAATTCTGTGAGCCAGACAGATTTGAGGGCACCAACCAGGATGGATGGCAGATAAGGTCTTAACAGCCTCAAGGTGATTTGCTTCCTTGTTGAAGGCTTTAATTAATCCTCTTAAGTAACTTTCAAGTTCTTGAGTTCAAGTAAACACACTGGCACACTAGGGGAGGAGTGGCAGGCTATAAGCATTTTAATAATTAAAAAAAAAAAAGCCTTTTATTGTTCAAAGTGTTCCTTTTCTATAGAGTGCTCCCAACCAGAAGATGAGGGAAATGGAGATAATGAAGCACGTCCCTCCTACCAAACACGATAAATTCTAGAGGCACTGTAAGATCAAGAATTTAAGATTATTTTTGTCCTACCCTATTTTACAGGTGAGGTATCAAGCACAGTAACTCGTAATTTTCTTTTGGCCCAGCTGAAAGGTATCATATAAAATAAGAGAAAGCTGTGTGTGCGTGAAAAGGATCCACCTTTCTTTCTGAAGAAAAGGGTGGTTACGGCTTCGGAAACGCTTTTCAAGCCAACTCTGCAGCCCGGCTGGCGGCGGCGCGGCAACGTCAGATTCCTGCAGAGGCGGCGCCCGGCAGGGGCGGCAGGAGCTCGGGAGAGGCCGCCGGGGTCGGGCTGGGCCCCACGTGAGAGCTAAGCGACTGCCCTCGCGCCCGCAGAACAGCAGGGCCTGCATCGACTCTAAGGCGAGATCAGAAACTTGCTAGTGGAGCAATTCTGGTGCCCCTGCCCGGGCTGTGAACCCTCTGAGATCATCCCTCAATCAAACTAATAGAAATTCTCGGGAAGAAAAAAAAAATTGCGGCAATCCGGCTAAAATTCAGCAGCTTTCAGGGACCGATTCAGGACATTATCCCTGTGGTTCCCTCAGTGAAAGGAGACTCGAAGCGCGACTGGAAGTCGCCGGGCCCCATAGAGCTGCGGTGCCCAGGTCGTAGGCGGAGGCGCGGGCAGAGGCGGCGGCGGCTGGAGGACCCGGCGCTGGGGGCGCTGAGCGGCGCTGAGCGGCAGCCTCGCTTCCGGAGCTTGGCGGGCGGCGTCAGCGGAACGGGCGGCTTCCGGCCGCGGCGTAAACAAGGCCGTGGATTGCAGGAGGCGGGGCGGACGGGCTGCAAGAGGGAGCCGGCCCGACGCGGACCGCTTGCCTGCAGTGCCCCGAGTCCCGGGCCCGCGCCGCCGCCGCCTGGCTCCGCTCGCGGCCCCGCTCTCTGCAGGCGTGCCCCGGCGGCGGCGGAGAGCCGTCCTCGGCCGAGGAGGCTGGGAAAGCGAGCGCAGGCGGCAGAGAGGCCTCAACGCCGTCCCTTTCGCCACCGCCTTCTCCTTGCCTCGCGCCGCTGTGCATTTCTCTCCTTTTCCTTTGTTTCTTTGGCCCCTCGCGGGTGTGGGCAAAAGTGCAGCCTCAAGATGGCTGATGGCAACGAGGATCTGCGGGCTGACGACTTGCCTGGGCCAGCCTTCGAGAGCTATGAGTCCATGGAGCTTGCCTGCCCCGCTGAGCGCAGCGGCCACGTAGCCGTCAGCGACGGGCGCCACATGTTCGTCTGGGGCGGCTACAAGGTCAGTGAGTGGCCGGGCCGCGACGGACGTCGCTCGGCTGTGACTCGGGTCTGCGTTCGCGGCCAGGCGGGGAGGCCAGAGCGGGCCGCCGAGGGCGATTCCCGCCTGCGTCGCGCGCCCCACCTCAGACTCTGCCCGTTGGTTGTTTTTTTTTTTTTGCGCGCGGGAATCTTCCTTCTCTCGAGTCCCCCAACCCGTCTCGAACCTCCAGGGCTGCTGTCATGTCAACCTGGTGCTCACAAAGCCAACTCACTCCCACCCCCGTTGTTGCCATTGGAGCGTTATTCCGGGGAAGGCCCTGTTAATGTTGCTTGGGCGGTGCATTCGGAAGGGTTGGGGTGTGAAAGGTGACGGTGTGTGATATCACTCAGACGCGTTATGAGGACGGCCTACGAGGACTTCGCCCTTTGGAGCTGGGAACCGCTGCCCACTTACAGGGAGGCCGAGGTGTAGGAAAACTGGAATTCCAAAAGGTTACAGGAACCACCTTATTCAGCCTTCCCGCCTGTGCAAATGGCCATCAGGACTGTTTTCCTTCTGGCTTCAGCTGGGTTGAAGTTTTTCAGCAGACACCCCTATTAAGATAATGGAAAAGCTCCACCAGTAACCAAAAAATCCCCAGCATCAAATGAACTACAGAGTGCAGCTCTTTGACTCTCCGATCCCCTGGTTATAAACAACGTGATTAGTTAGCCGTTTAAAGCCAGTTGCCATTCTTTACCCTGCTAACCTCGGAAATCTAGAATTTTATTTGCTAGGATGGCTCTGAGCCAGTCCTACCACAAAATTCCTCTTTGGTCTTGAAAATGTTCTCCGCCCTCCCCACGCCCGTGCCTTGGATGACTTGCTTTGTGATTGTTTTTAGCTTATGGTACAGCTGACTTGATCATAGTTGACCATTTTTGAGATAGCTTTCAAAGATAGCTGTCCTGATACTTTAATTTGGCTTAACTGCAAAAGTAATTTTTTGCCAATCCTAATTAATCTGCAGTGTTTTCCCCAGTTTCCAATGAATGGTTAGAAAATAGAAAGGGGGCCGGGCGCGGTGGCTCACGCCTGTAATCCTAGCACTTTGGGAGGCCAAGGTAGGTGGATCAGCTGAAGTCAGGAGCTCGAGACCAGCCTGGCCAACATAGTGAAACTCCGTCTCTACTAAAAATACAAAAAAAAAATTAGCCTGGCGTGGTGACTAGCGCCCTAATCCCGGCTACTTGAGAGGCTAAGGCAGGAGAATCACTTGAACCCGGGAGGCGGTTTGCAGTGAGCTGAGACGGCGCCATTGCACTCCAGCCTGGGCAACAAGAAGGAAACTGTCTCAAAAATACTTTAGAAAGGGGTAGAGAATTGCAAGAAGGGGGGCCGGGGGGGGGGGCAAGCATGTAGTCACCCTTGTAAAAATGTAAATTAATTCCCCTGGAGAAACCTGTCAATCACACTTCTGTCTAAGCTACCTAATTCATAATTGTATTTTTAAAATGACAGCATGAGAGAATAAGACTTTGGGAGTGGGGCAGGGGAGGATTCTTAGTGTGGAATATTTCTTGTGGATTTAAAAGGGCCTGGATGATTGGGGCCGATTCAGGGAGGAGCAGCACAATCACTGAATTGGATGGTTCTGAAACAGACTGCCCTCCCCATTTATGGCTGGTGGCTGGAACCCTGAGGGTAGGCACAGAAGTCCTTGGAGATTGTTTCAAAGGCAATAAACCTTGGCTTCCTACATAGTAGGCAGTTTTCCTCCCCAGGACAGGCTGGTCCCCTGTGGGTCAGCCCGCTTCCAGCCTTTCCCTTCATCACTGGTGGGGTGGAAAAAGAAGTTGTTTTACGTGGTCAACTGTTCTGTTTCTGTATGTTTAATATTCAAGCTTGCTGGACTTTGACACCCATTTTTGGCTAACCGCAGTCGTTTACTGTGTCAACATTGTTCAGAAAGTGGCTAGGGAGGGTCAAAGGCTGGGAATGTCAGGCAGTTGTTAAAGTTCAGGGAAAGGATAGAATCCTGGCTCCACCATTACTTCATAAATAACCTTGGGCAAATTACTTAAACTCTAAACTTGTTTTCTTATAACATCAGCTACTTTTTAGGGTTGTTGTGAGGATTAAATAAAGCAATCCATGGATAGCTTTCAGCTCTGGCATATGGTAGGCTCAGTCTGTGTTAGGAATTAATACCTGAAGGGAAATGGAGCAGAACAAAGAACTTAAAATTCTGCATAAGGATTTAATATTTTGCATATTTGCATTTCTGCCCTCTCTATTGCTGCTTAGAGAATGGATAGGTGAAAGGAAGGCATGGCTAGAAAACCACGCATCGTGTTAGCGTGGATCAGGCACTTTCAGTAACAGCCTGCTGACCATGGCACAGGCAGTAGCTGAAATTTGGTGCATGGTTCTGTTCAGGATAAAGCTGCCTTAGAGAGTTCCCAGAGATCTCTTGGCTGGGCACAATGGCTCACAGCCTGTAATCCCAGCACTTTGGGAGGCTGAGGTGGGTGGATTACTTGAGGTTGGGAGTTTGAGACCAGCCTGGCCAACATGGTGAAACCCTGTCTCTACTAAAAATACAAAAATTAGCCAGGCGTGATGGCGAGTGCGTGCAGTCCCAGCTACTTAGGAGGCTGAGGCAGGAGAATCGCTTGAACCCAGGAGGTGGACATTGCAGTGAGCCAGCCAAGATTGCGCCACTGCACTCCATCCTGAGCAATAGAGATTTGGACTAAACAAAAAAAAGTTCCCAGAGATCTCTTCTTGTCCTATTGCAACTGCTGTATCAAAATTCTGAATTAAGAGCTATCTATGTTGAGCTTTACCTTGAGTGTGTGGCATGGGTGGGGGAGGATTGTGCACTGTAATACCTATTTTTCATACTAATTATGAAATTAGCATCTCAAGATCGATTTAAAAAATACAGTAGTGCCTCTTTAAAATACCAGTTTTTATATTTACAATTTTTTTTATTCTTAGAGTAATCAAGTCAGAGGACTATATGACTTTTATCTGCCTAGAGAAGAACTATGGATCTACAACATGGAGACTGGAAGATGGTAAATGTGGATATTATAAGGGGGACCAAAAAATTCAGATAAGGGCTGGGCATGGTGGCTGGCTCATGCCTATAATCCCAGCACTTTGGGAGGCCGACGCGGGCAGATCTCTCGAGGTCAAGAGTTCAACACCAGCCTGGGCACCAGGCTGGGGTGAAACCCCATCTCTACTAAAAATACAAAAATTAGCCGGGCGCGGTGGCGTGCTAATTCCAGCTACTTGGGAGGCCGAGGTGGGAGAATCGCTTGAATCCGGGAGGCGGAGGTTGCAGTGAGCTGAGATCGAGCCACTGCACTCCAGTCTGGGTGACAGAGCAAAACTGTCTCCAAAAACAAACAAATCAGATATGGCTGCAAAGAAAAAAATGTAAAACGCTTTCTAAGCTACTTATATATTCTAAAAACACTGTTCTGCTACTTTAGCTTAGCTGCTAAGCTTAATTTAGCACCTGTTCTGTAGTTACTAGATACTTTTATGAACTTAAAATAAATTTCTATCTCAAGTATCATAGTAATATTTAAAATAGATGTAGAGGCTTCAGATCCAGAATGGAAAAATAAATGTTCCATTTTTTTCAAGATGTTAAGTCTTCTGTTATATGATCTTTTGAATAAGGAAAGGAATTTATAAATGGTTAAATTGTTAGATTTTAGATCGTATAGAATTTTATCTGCTAAAAATAAAGGTGGTATTCTATTTTAATAAGCTCTCAAAATTTGCATGCAAATCTTTTTAAAAATAGTGTTGTTCTGTTTAAAAACCAAAATGACCTCCAGTTTGCCCTTTTTGTAAACTGGAGATAATCTGAAATGATCTTTTTGCAGTTTCATAACAGTAGTAGTCAAGAGCATGTCCCTGGTAGAATCAAGGTGTTTCTCAAAATGCTGGGTTAGCCATGGTTGGGGATTTACAAAGTAGTTTTCCCCATGGTGTGCTTTGTGAGAACTTTATGCTTTAAATATTTTACTTACTGTAGATCTCAGAATTAGCATAGTAGTCCCACTTAACAGTTAGGCTGGATGCTGTGGCTCACGCCTGTAATCCCAGCACTTTGGGAGGCCGAGGCAGGCAGATCACCTTAGGTGAGGAGTTCAAGACCAGCCTGGCCAACATGGTGAAACCCCATCTCTACAAAAATACAAAAATTAGCCAGGCATGATGGCAGGTGCCTATAATCCCAGCTACTAGGGAGGCTGAGGCAGGAGAATCACCTGAACCCGGGAGGCAGAGGTTGCAGTGAACTGAGATCATGCCATTGCACTCCAGCCTGGGTGATACAGTGAGACTCCATCTCAAAAAACAACATTTAACAGTTACAAACTAAAAATAAGTCATGATTATTTCTGTATATAACAAATTGGTGTTAATATGAAGCTGTTTCTTAATCTTTTTCTAGAGAATTGGAAATTTATAATTGTATTCTCTTAAAAGCAGAATGCTACATATTTTTAAAGATAATTTTTAAGGGGCCGGGCGCGGTGGCTCACACCTGTAATCCCAGCACTTTGGGAAGCCGAGGCAGGTGGATCATGAGGTCAGGAGATCCAGACCATCCTGGCTAACATGGTGAAACCCTGTCTCTACTAAAAAATACAAAAAATTAGCCAGGCGTGGAGGCACGCGCCTGTAGTCCCAGCTACTCGGGAGGCTGAGGCAGGAGAATGGCATGAACCCGGAAGGTGGAGCTTGCAGTGAGCAGAGATCGCGCCACTGCACTCCAGCCTGGGCAAAAGAGTCAGACTCCATCTCAAAAAAAAAAAAAAAAAAAAATTTTAAGGCCAGGTATGGTGGCTCACACCTGTAATCCTAGCACTTTCGGAGGCCGAGGTGGGAGGATCACTTGAGCCCAGGAGTTCAAGACCAGCCTGAGCAATACAGTGAGACCCTGTTTCTATTTAAAAATAACTTTTTTTTTTTTTATGAGAGGGAGTCTCGCTCTGTCGCCCAGGCTGGAGTGCAGTGGCGCAATCTCGGCTCGCTGCAAGCTCCGCCTCCTGGGCTCACACCATTCTCCTGCCTCAGCCTCCTGAGTAGCTGGGACTACAGGCACCCGCCACCATGCCTGGCTAATTTTTTGTATTTTTAGTAGAGATAGGGTTTCACCATGTTAAACAGTATGGTCTCGATTTCTTGACCTTGTGATCCACCTGCCTCAGCCTCCCAAAGTGCTGGGATTACAGGCATGAGCCACCGCGCCCAGCCAAAAATAGTAACTTTTAAAAAAAGAGCCTTCTAAAACTTTTAAGTTTAGCAAAGATAAATATTATTATATCTGACAGTTTTAGCAGAAGACCTTGAGTATACTATTAGAATTTTAAATCTTAGATTCCTTAGGTCGATTCAGATCAATTTTTAGATTCAGAATGAGTTAATACATACAAAGCACTCAGGAATGCCTGGCACATGGCACTACCTGTTTGTAGTGTTACATAAAGGACTGAATCTGATGCATATGAACAGCTAAAAGGGGACTGAAGAAAAAACAATGAATTAATCTATCAGCACTGGGAATGTTGAGGTTTTCCTTCTGGGCTCCTGGCCCACTCAAAAGCAAAACAACTTATGGCCATGTAAATAAATAGCAAACAATTTAGTCTGAGAAACATAAAATGGTATGCTCCTAGAATAATAAAATGTGACTTAGGCTTTCAGAATCTCTCATGCCTGTACACATGGGGCCAGCTGGCACTGTTTGTGGAATGGGTAAAGAGGGAAAAGCACATTCCTTGAATTAAGTTTAGACCTAGGAGAGATCCTAGCGGCACTGTCTACTCGGCCTTCTCATTTTATTCCTTTATTGTGAGGATATAAGTAGAAGAAGAAAAATTAATAGACTTTTGCATTTCTTCCCTTTAACTTACATACATTTAATTTATTCCCCCTCAGGAAAAAAATCAACACCGAAGGTGATGTTCCTCCTTCTATGTCAGGAAGCTGTGCTGTGTGTGTAGACAGGGTGCTGTACTTGTTTGGAGGACACCATTCAAGAGGCAATACCAATAAGGTTAGTGTTTCTAAGGATTATGGCTTGAGGCATTTTTATTCTTATTATCTTTCAAACAACTGCAGATTTCTAAGGTTAGCCCCAGACTTATTTGTGTCACAGTTAAAAATGATGTATACTTGATTATGATATGAATGTGCATTTTAGTATTTTGTGTGCCAATCTGTATTTACCTAGGCATTATGTAAAATCAACTTTTGTTGGTAACCTGTGTGCAGTAACTTCCTGGGTGGTTTTTCTTTGTGCTTTTTGCAGCTACTTGTTCTCTTAGAACCTTAAATGTTAGATGAACATTAGTAATAAAATTGCAGACAAAATGAAGACAAGATGTAACGGAGGGAAGGGTCAAAATGAGCAGGCAACCAGTCAGAAAGCCGTAAGGATAAATTAAAACTGACAAAACTTTACATGTTAACATTCCTATAAAGTGGTGCCCAAAGACAATGCTGTTCAGACTTTGCCGTATTTTGTTCCAAGTAGGAAAAAATATATCACTTCTTCTCTTTCAGACCAATAAGAGACAGATTAAGTCAATCAGAAATGATACATATGACATATATTAGCACTTACTGAGTTGCCAAATGAATGAATCCATAGGAGTCTATTAAGTTGGCAACTTAGTAAGCACTTTATGTGCTGAGCACTTGGCTGGACACTGGAGACAGAAAGAATGATATAATTCTCACCTCCTGGAACTCACATTCTAGAAGGGACACATATAGTAAGTAAACCACTGCAGTAGCACCTGCTAGAGAGATACACAGCACCTGGCATATAGAAAATAACTCAGTAAGTATTGTTGAATCTGAAAACTTTGACATTGTGTTTGGTGGGATGAGGGAACAGAACAAGGAAAATCTTGACTGAAGAGGTGATGCTTGAACTGAATAATAAAATTGGAAGGAGTAGCCAAGATACAGAGATATAAGCAAATGTCTTTTTTTTTTTTTTTTTTTTCGGATGGGGACAGAGTCTCGCTCTGTTGCCCAGGCTGGAGTGCAGTGGCGCAATCTTGGCTCACTGCAACCTCCGCCTCCCAGGTTCAAGTGATTCTCGTACCTCAGCCTCCTGAGTAGCTGGGATTACAGGCATGCATCACTACGCCCAGCTAATTTTTTGTATTTTTAGTAGAGACAGGGTTTCGCCACGTTGGCCAGGCTTGTCTTAAACTCCTGACCTCAGGTGATCCACCTGCTTTGGCCTCCCAAAGTGCTGGGATTACAGGCGTGAGCCACCGTGCCCGGCAGCAAATGTCTTAATTATGGAAATTCCAAGTGGATGGAATATGTGGCTGAGATGGTTCAAACTATGTTCCTAGAAACTTTAGGGATTTGAGATGCCTTGGGACACCTGTGGGAGGAGCATATGGTGTTAGGTAGGCTCCAAGCTGCCCCTTCCTCCTCCATTTTAACAAGTGTAGCTCCACTTTTGTTTGTATACGTTGGGCTTTTGCTTAGTATTTTGCTTGAAGAAAGAGTTCTATGCCTGAAAGATTCTGTGAGGCACATCTATAGGCTATCATTGAGCCATATGTATTTCAGAGCCAAGGGGGAGAATAATAACTGACACAACTTAAAAGCTTGGGGGAGGAGACAAGCTGTGGTTTTATGGAGGTAGTTACAGAAACAGTAGTAGTTTGTCGAGTGGCTAGGGTTGTGTGTTTTAAGTTTGACTGAATGGAAGCTTGAGTGTCTCAGAGAAGTAAAAAATATATAGTGGTCAGATATATTCAGTTGCCTGGATGTGAACCCTTTAAAGAAAGGAAAGATGAATATTTAATCTTTTAAGTATTGATCCTTAATTAATCTCTTTAATCTTAAAGATTAACTCAATTAACTCTTTAATCTTAGAGTTAAATAGACACCGAACACATATTTGTTAAATTGAATTTAAAGGTAAAATTACTAAACCTAATTTTTTTGGGTAATAACCATTCTGATACCCATAAAATAAATATCAGGGCCGGGTGTGGTGGCTTATGCTTATAATCCCAGCACTTTGGGAGGCCCAAGTGGGCACATCACTTGAGGCCAGGAGTTTGAGACCAGCCTGGCCAACATGACAAAAACTCATCTCTACTAAAAATACAAAAATTAGCTGGGCATGTTGGTGCGTGCCTGTAATCCTAGCTAGTCGGGTGGCTGAGATACAAGAATTGCTTGAACCCAGGAGGCAGAAATTGCAGTGAGCAGAGATCATGCCACTGCACTCCAGCCTGGGTGACAGAGCGAGATTCTGTCCCCACCAAAAAAAAAAAAAAAAGAAAAGAAATATATATATATATACATATATATATATGGCTATCAGCACAATTTCGCAATTGCAAAAATATGGAACCAGACCAAATGCCCACCAATCAACAAGTGGATAAAGAAAATGTGGTGCATATATATACCAGGGAATACTACTCCACCATAAGAAGGAACAAAATAATGGCATTTGCAGCAACCTGGATGGAACTGGAGACCATTATTCTAAGTGAAGTAACTCAGGAATGGAAATCCAAACACCATATGTTCTCACTCATAAGTGGGAGCTAAGCTATGAGGATGCAAAGGCATAAGTATGATACAGTGGACTTTGGGGACTCAGGGGTAAAGGGTGATAGATGGGTGAGGGATAAAAGACTACACATTGGGTACAGTGTACACTGCTTGGGTGATGAGTGACCAAAATCTCAGAAATCACCACAAAAGAACTTATCCATGTAACCAAACACCACCTGTTCCCCCAAAACCTATTGAGATAAAAAATAAAAAAATAAAAATGGGAAAAGAAAATGTATGGCTGTCTTAGCCAGGTATGGTGGTACATGGCTGTAGTCCATCTATGTGGGAAGCTAAGGTGGGAAGATGACTTAAGCCCAGGAGTTTAGGTTACAGTAATCTATGATTGTGCCACTGCACTCCAGCCTGGGCAAGAGAGACCCTGTCTCTTAAAAAAAAAAGTGTGACTATGAAAAAAAAAATTAGTTGAGCTAACAGTGTGCTTAGTGACTTAGGAAATTGGTATTCAGTCACAGAATCCTCATCTGGACTCTGACCAGTCTGGCAGCCAGTCTGCAGTCACAATTTCAGTAGCACTGAATTAGATGGCACTCTTATCATAAATCATAGTAAAATTAAATGCTAAACTTGAATTTCTTTCATATAACCAACTCTAACTGAAATCACTGCTTCTGACAGTTCTACATGCTGGATTCAAGATCTACAGACAGAGTGTTACAGTGGGAAAGAATTGATTGCCAAGGAATTCCTCCATCATCAAAGGACAAACTTGGTGTCTGGGTATATAAAAACAAGTGAGTTGGCAGCACTACAGGTTTGGGTTTTTATGTGTAAAGTGGTTTACCATTCAGGTATCCTTAGCCAGTAAACATTTGCACAGAACATACCTCATAGGGCCCATATGAAGATTAACTGAATTAATACATGAAAGCATTTAACACAGCACCTAAGATAAATTGCTTGTATCCTATCCTATGGGTATTTGAATTTTTAGTGTCTTGGTTTTTCACCCAACAGGTTAATATTTTTTGGAGGGTATGGATATTTGCCTGAAGATAAAGTATTGGGAACTTTTGAATTCGATGAAACATCTTTTTGGGTAAGTGAAGTTTCATATTTGCATATGGCCTCCTTAGTATGTTGAAATAATACATTTCATAAGTTTTGTGCATTTTTCTTTGGTAATCAGGCAGGCTGTCTAATTTTATAAATATCATTTCTAAAATAACGCAGATTCTTATTTTCTGTAGAATTCAAGTCATCCAAGAGGATGGAATGATCATGTACATATTTTAGATACTGAAACATTTACCTGGAGCCAGCCTATAACTACTGTGAGTTACTAAAGAATAATGAATTGTTAAGGATACTTAGAGGCAATGGGGAGGGGTGGGGTAGGGGAGAGGGGTGCACCAGAGCTGGAAGATACTGTAAAAGTGACAGTTCATTCTTGTTTTCTGGGGAGAAGATCCATAACTTTAATGATTTCCAAGGAATCTAGAACTCAGAAGTTTAATGAATGTATGAAATGACTAACCCAGCATCTATTATCTAATAATCTAATACTTTTTTTTTTTTTTTTGAGACAGAGTCTCGCACTGTTGCCTGGGCTGGAGTGCAGTGGCAGGATCTCTGCTTACTGCAATCTCCACCTCCCAGGTTCAAGCGATTCTCCTGCCTCAGCCTGCTGAGTATCTGGGATTAGAGATGCCCGCCACCACGCCCAGCTAATTTTTTTGTATTTTTAGTAGAGACGGGTTTCACCACATTGGCCAGGCTGGTCTTGAACTCCTGACCTTGTGATTCGCCCACCTCGGCCTCCCAAAGTGTTGGGATTACAGGCATGAGCCACCGTGCCCAACCTATCTAATACACTTTACGTGGTAGAAGTGTTTCAGATTTTGGAATATTTGCATTATATACTTAACAGTCAACTATCTCTAATCCAAAGATCTGAAATGCTCCAATGAGCATTTCCTTTCAGCATCATGTTGGCACTCAAATTTTCAGATTTGGAGCATCTCATATTTTGGATTTTCCGATTACAGATACTCAAACTGTAATTAAATAACTCTGCACTAGATTGCAATTTGTATTACTTAAATATTAGATTTCTTTTCCCTCTGACACAGATAATTATATTTCTTTTCCCTTTGACAGATATTATATAATATGCCAGCCTTTATTTTAAAAGAGAAAAAATAAAGCAGCCTATTGTGTTAGCCAGCCCATTCAGTAACACATTTCAAAAATAGAAAATTAAAATGCCCAGTTTTGGTAGTCAGCTTGTAGTATGACTGTTGTCTAGAAGTCTACGCTCCAACTTTTAAAAGCTCAAGTGCCTTACATATTCTTATCCCATATCCAGAGTAGACATTGGTATTTTCCCTGTTTATAAAAAGTTCACTAACTTGCTTATGTGCCTCTAATAGGGTAAAGCACCTTCACCTCGTGCTGCCCATGCCTGTGCAACTGTCGGAAATAGAGGCTTTGTGTTTGGAGGCAGATATCGAGTAAGTATTCAAACAACTTCAATGACTTGCTTTTGAATTCTTCAAAATGATAACTTAATTATCCTTTTTTAGGATGCTAGAATGAATGATCTTCACTATCTTAATCTGGATACATGGGAGTGGAATGAATTGTAGGTATCACTTTAGATAAGTTTTTCCAAAATTCAGATTGTTTTTACCCTATATTCCGTACTACTGGTATATAATGTCCTTGCTTAACTTTTCTTTAACTGTGAAATTAAATACACATAATTACTAGGTCCTTAAGGAATGAATTTTATTTTTGTGTTTCCAGTTCCTGTAACTATGTGCCTAGTACATAGCATGTGCTCAGTGTTTGTTGAAAGGAAAAGGTCTGAAGTTGATTCTAACGTCAAAGAAAATATTTCAGTATAAAGCATGTAGTTTATACCAAGAAGCCTTTTTAAACTTAAGGTCTCTTTTTTCATTTATACCAAGAAGCCTTTTTAAACTTAAGGTCTCTTTTTTCATAACATGTACATATAAATTTTAAAAGAAAACTTAAAAATACAGTAGCTGCTTCTAAATGCAGATATTGTAACTTAGCTATTATTTTCAGAATTCCACAAGGCATATGCCCAGTTGGTCGATCTTGGCACTCACTAACACCAGTTTCTTCAGATCATCTTTTTCTCTTTGGAGGATTTACCACTGATAAACAGCCACTAAGTAAGTCCTTGAAAAATATGATAATGAAATCATCATATATCATCCATATCTAATAGCTGAAAATGAGTCTATTAGAGACTGATGAGACGGCTTATAGGGTTGGTTGGAAGGTTTGAAATTAATTTTGATCCTGTAACATAGCTGTAATTGTACTATATGGCATACTTCTGTTCAATAAAGAACCTGGAGCACTTAAGAGCCCTGCTGAAGGGCTATAACATGCAAAGGGCTTACTTGGCTAATTGCAGGGGGGGAAAAAAAAAGAAAATATACCCTCTGTATCTGCTCATGATCTATTACCTTTCTTGCCAAAGCTGTGCCCTTTAAATGTCAATGTCATATTGACAGACTAACATACTTCATTTCTTTGCTTGAATCAGGTGATGCCTGGACTTACTGCATCAGTAAAAATGAATGGATACAATTTAATCATCCATATACTGAAAAACCAAGGTATTTAAAGGCAATTCATATACTGAATATGCATAAGACATAAGAATTGAGGTTTTGGCTGCATTATATCCAGCATTCTTATTTATAAAAATCTCAGCATTCACTAAGGTTTGAAATACTTCTCAAAGAAAAGAAAACCAATGTTATCCTAGTATCGAATGATCTCCTTTCCGTCATCTGTGCATGAAGAGTAGGGCTGGATTTTTTATTTTTGCTTCTTCCTTCTGTTATAAAATTGACACATAGTTAAAATATACAATCAAGCTTTTCATTTCAATGAGTTGAACTGCATCTAAGTTTATTAAAAATGAGGGTCGGCCAGGCGTGGTGGCTCATGCCGGTAATCCCAGCACTTTGGGAGGCTGAGGCAGGTGGATCACCTGAGGTCAGGAGTTCCATCCTGGCCAACATGGTGAAACCCCGTCTCTAGTAAAAATGCAAAATTAGCTGGGTGTGGTGGCATATGCCTGTAATCCCAGCTACTTGAGAGGCTGAGGCAGGAGAATTGCCTGAACCAGGAAGGCAGAGGTTGCAGTGAGCTGAGATCGTGCCATTGCACTCCAGCTTGGGCAACAAGAGTGAAACTCTGTCTCCAAAAAAAAAAAAAAAAAAAGGGCTAGGTGCTGGAATGGGTAAAATGTTTAAACCTTAATCACATGGGAGGCGAGGTGCAGTGGGATTACAGGATTACAGCTGTAACCCCAGCACTTCTGGAGGCTGAGGCAGGCAGAGTGCTTTAACCCAGGCGTTCAAGACCAGCTTGGGCAACTTGGCAAAACCCCATCTCTACAAATAATAGAAAAATTAGCTAGGTGTGGTAGCGTATGCCTGTAGTCCCAGCTATTCAGGAGGCAGAGGATGTAGTGAGCTGAGATTGCACCACTGCACTCCAGCCTGGGTGACAGAGCAAGACTCTGTCTCTTAAAAAAAAAAAAAAAATACATGGGGTAAAAACAAGAACTGTCAATTAGATTTGCAGTAGCACTGTATAACAAAGATGAAGAAACCAAATCATCCAAAAAAAGCGTATTAAACACCGATAATTTTCTCTTGTTAATCTCAGAACAAAATGCTAAAGGAGATGATAGTCAAAATTCATGTTCAAAGCCTGCATTTTTTCCCCAAGCCTCTAAACCAAGTGTAGTCATGCAAGTAAGACTTCATTTGCACAAATGATCTCTCCATAAAACTACCAGGCTTTCTGAGACTTTATAGTTTACTCAAGCAGGGCTTTCCCCATCCCTCAGATGTTCTGTGTAAGGCCAGTTGGCCTTAACCTATGAAGAAGGCGGCATATACTACTCAGCTCCTATATGATTTTTATTGCTAACAAAGACCTAGAGAACAGATCGTTCAGTTCAAACTCCTCATTGCATAAATGAGAACGACCAGAGAGAGAAAATAATACTATCCAGATAAAATAGATATTGATTGATCTGCTTTTGCTACTTTCCCTTAAGATTTTACTTCTCGCCATGATGTTTTGGTCTGAACTACCTTAAGATCGCTAGTCTTTATTTCATAGCTCTATTCTGTAGTATAAAATGGCCAACTGGTGTTCTGGGTGGCTTCAAACTCAAGTTTTTGTTTTAAATGCAGGTTATGGCACACAGCTTGTGCCAGCGATGAAGGAGAAGTCATTGTTTTTGGTGGATGTGCCAACAACTTGCTTGTCCATCACAGAGCTGTAAGTATACTACCTTCACATTATTACTGAAACTTACTTGCAAAGCATTTGCTTTTAAGTGTGTTCTTCCTATTTATTTTTCAGGCACACAGTAATGAAATACTAATATTTTCAGTTCAACCAAAATCTCTTGTACGGTAAGTAACTTTGTACTTGGCACTTAGATTATTTAAAATTGTGTTTCCTAAGACTTAGCACTCTCGAAAAACTAGGTTTATGGATTATTTAAGGGCAATAAAACTTCATTGCTATAACCAGTTCCTATGAAAATCTTTGAAGAAAGAAAGAGGGATGTTTTATGTAGTTTAAGTGAATGTACTTCCAAACAGTAAAGTGAAATTACTTTTCTCTTCCCTTGTCCACTTTCAGGCTAAGCTTAGAAGCAGTCATTTGCTTTAAAGAAATGTTAGCCAACTCATGGAACTGCCTTCCAAAACACTTACTTCACAGTGTTAATCAGAGATTTGGTAGTAACAACACTTCTGGATCTTAAGGCTTCATAAATAATGCCTATGATCACCTTGCATGGACAGCAATCCTGTAAACATCACAGAGTGGCATCATTTGTATAATTATATGCATTGTTGTAGTTTGCACCTGTTGGTTTTAATGTGCATGTGAATGGCCTAGAGAACCTATTTTTGTGTCTAAAGTTTACAATAAATGTATTTAACACCAGTAGCTGTCCTCTATTAAAGTAATGGTTGGGCTTTTTACCCTGAAGAATGGTCGCTACATTTTCTTTTCAGTAACTTCAGGATATGTATCTGTAGAAACATTATAGTCTTACCATCATCAAAATGCTGAAGTCATTTTTTAAAAACATTATAGATTTTTTTTTAATGGCAAGAGTAGTCTATAGTTATGTAACCTAGTGTTGTAAATACAATATATACAATATAATAAAGGTTTTTTTTTTAAACATTAATAGTCACATTATGACGAAGCTGGGAAAACAAAGTGTGGAGGGACCAACAACTGTTTGTTTAGTACTTTGACCTTAATGCTTCAGTGTAGGGGCTGGAGCAAGTGGTCATGCTGAATACAGGTAGGTGTTGTCCAGTCAATTAAAAAGTTTTTTTTAATAAGTTTTATAGCTCATGAAGGAATGGAAATAATGATGACTTCATTTTCCATTCTGTTAAGAGACAGAGGAAAAGTGGGTCAGAGTCTTTAGTGGTAAGCCTAAAATGCGCTTCTGGTATTATAGGTTAAGATACTCTAACGTGCTATATTGGTAATTAATTACTAAAGGTGGAAGTTAAAATGGTACAGAACTGAATCAGATTACAAGGAAAAAATTAAGATCAAACCTCAAGGTCTACAAATGAATAGAAATGATTAACACCAATTTCTTCTAGGAGTTATTAAGCTGACTCATGAGAATTATTACTTATATTTTACATTTTGGTCTAATATATTTTTTGACAAGTATCGATGAAAGCAGAAGAAAATCCACTCCAATACTTAGTTTTCAAGACACAATCCTAAATATTTAAACCCCTTGTAGCTGGCCTGTAATATATATATTAGATGTTATATACAGTAGACTTACCAAGTCAATAGTTTAAGCAATCAAGCCACTTCACTGTTCAGTTTCTTTACATCATGAAATGAATACTTGGTATTAACCTCCCAAATTTCAAGAAAATGTAGAATAACTACAGATGTATATAATTAGCATTTAACTGTCCACAAATACTTTAGGAAATCCTATCATAGACAGTGTTTCCTCTATATAAAACTGGGAAAAAACAAGAAGTCCTTTTGGTGAATATAGCAAGGCAATGTTTAGTTCATTTTTATAATGCGGAAATCCTGATACATGGTGCTTTCATCTTTGAACTTCCAAAAGGCTATAAAATTGGCTCTTCTCAAATATTTTAGAATTTCATTTCAGCTATTTCCTTTTTACATTCAGAAGATTGGGTGCAGACACTTTCACTTTGCCAGGAATGTTTCTTGATAAATCTGTGTCCTAAAAAAAGAAAATTGCTGAATATCTTCACATCCTATATGGTCAATCATGTCTCTTTTATGACAAAAAAGAAAAACATTTCCAAACTTTTAGCTGAAATGGTTTTACTGCTTCTATTAAGACAGCATTTTCTACTAAAATAACAAAAAACTGCTAACATTTTAAATTGTACTGTCAGTCTCCACATTCCTTTTCTGAAGGAGAACTTTACCTTTACGCTGCGGAATAAGTCTTTTTCTCTTGCTGTTGCTTCTTTGGAATGCATGAAGCTATTCAAGGCTGTTTTTGCAGCTGTAAAAAAAAGAGTAAGAATAATCTACTGTTAAGTCACTGAACTGTTTAAAATCATAATTCAAAAAAACAAATTTAAATACCTTTTCCCTTTTTCTGCACTCCAGGAGTAAGTTTCACTTTATATCTTTAAAAAGGAATTACATGTGTTACTAAATAGATGTTACAAAACAATTCACAAAAGCCATTCTGTCAACTAATGGTAACTTACTTGTAGTTTGTCATGGTGGTGTAAGGGGCACATATTGGAATGGCAAACAGTAGTACATCTTCAGGATGTGGCTGGCCTGTCAAAGAATCAAATAGGTTTTCCTAAAAAGGGAAAATAACAGTTACAAAGGCAATTTATACCGCCCTTTACAAAAAATGCTAAAACACTTGAATTAGTATCTCAACATATTTTTTATCTTTTCCTGAGATACATACCATCTAAGCTGGAACAGTGGTACTTAAACTCTGCTTCATAGTTCCAAAGAGTTGAAGACCAATGTTTAAATATATTCTTTACTACTTAATTTTTGCCTAGCATAATTAATGAGAACAATAATTTTCAAAATCCTACCTACAGTTACATTTAAGAGAAAGAAGGCCCAGGAGCAGTGGTTCACGCCTGTAATCCTAGGACTCTGGAAGGCTCAGGCTGAGGCGGGTGGATCGCTTGAGCCCAAGAGTTCAAGACCAGCCTAAGCAACATGGAGAAACACCATCTCTACAAAAAATATAAAAGTTAGCTGGGTATAGTGGGTGCCTGTAGTCCCAGCTACTCGGAAGACTGAGGGGGGGAGGATCACCTGAGCCCAGGAGGTAGACGTTGTGGAGAGCCATGATCCTGTCACTGCACTGGGTGACACCAGCCTGGGTGACAGAGATCCTGTCTCAAAAAAAAAAAAAAAAAAAAGGAAAAAAACTATTGGATATTACCTGAGTTGCAGAAACCTGCTGTGGATTAAAATGATGCAATAATAACCACAAATAGAGTTAAGTCCTATCACATGGAAATGGGACTAATACCTTGGCTATACCACTATTTCTCGTCCTGGGGAGATTCTGCCCTCAGAAGACAATGGGCAATGTCTAGAGATAGTTTTGGTTGACACGATGAGGGGTGAGAAAGGAATAGGTAGGGGCTGCTACTGGGATCTAGTGGGTAAAGGCCAAGGATGTCGCTAAACATTTTATAATGAATGGGACAGACCCCACAACAAAGAATTAACCAACCCCTAATGTTAATAGTGCCAAAGTTGAGAAACCCTGGGCTAGAACAGCCTTCTCTCTTACCCATTATTAAGAAGAAATCCCAGAGTTCTTATTTGCTGTGCTGCCTGTGAGATTGCCCCCATTTATTTTACAATATGAATAAACTTAGATTTAGGACAGAATGCTTGGTGCTGAAGTATAATTAATATTTGAGTGTTTGCTATGTGCCATAAACTTTTCTAAATGCCCTTTACATACATTAGTTATCAAAACAACCCTCTCCTGGGTAGGGACATTATCCCCATTCTTCAGATGAGGAAACTGAGGCACAAAGAATGTTTCCAAGTTTGTACAGTTACATATAGCAGAGTTGGGATTAAGACCCCGAAAGTTTGACTTCATAGCCTGCAGTCTTGTCTTAGGTTTTTAAGTTTTAATAAGTTGTGTTTCAAACATTCTGGGAACTGAATTGTAATCACAGTGTTGTAGTAGGAACCCCAACATAAAATCATACCTCATTTCCCTGTTGATCCAGATCTTGCTCTTCCTGTTCCGAACATATAAAAATAAAAATGTCAGCTATAATGTAAAATGAAAATTCCACACCATTAAACCATAAGGAGAAAGAAACAGTGATATAACCAGACTGTCATTTCTGACCCACAGGATAGGGGGCCTCAAGGTTATATTCTTCCTAAGACTCTGAAGTGGATTCGTATATGTGTTTGTGTGTGTCTGTGTTTATTACTTAAGAAAGTAATGTCATTCAAGAGAAGAAGGGTAGTTCTCTGAAGTAGACGAGGTGGGAACTGAAACTTTCATATAAAGTATATGTTAAAGCAGCAAAAGTTATAAGGACAATTTAAAATGACAACTAAGGTTGATAAGTTTGCCAGGAGAAAAGCAAATGGAGAATTTTGGTCAACAGAACTTTTATTTTTAAATATCTGTTCAACAGTTTTGGATAAATTTTTCCCATATTCCATAAAATATGCTTAATTTTGTTTGCTTAAGAAAAATCTATCTGGAGATAACCAACTGTCTCAGTCTGTTCAGGCTGCTGTAACAAAATACCTTAGACTGTATAATTTATAAACAACAGAAATTTTACTTCTTACAGTTCTGGAGGCTGGGAAGTCCAGCATCAAGGCACCAGCAGATTCAATGTCTGATAACGGCTTGCCTCAAAGATGGTACCTTAGGCTGGGTGTGGTGGCTCATACCTGTAATCCCAGCACTTTGGGAGGCCAAGGTCGGGGGATCCCTTGAGCCCAGGAGTTCGACACCAGCCTGGGCAACATAGGGAGACCTCATCTTAAAAAAAGATGGCACCTTATTGCAGTGTCCTCACATGGCAAAAGGGCACTCATCTCATTCATGACAGAAGAGCCCTTGTGACTTCACTTCCTAAAGGCCCAACCTCTTAATGCCATCACACTGGGTATTTAGGTTCCCGTATATGAACTGTGGGGGGATATTAACATTTAGACCATAGCACCTACTCATGAAAGAACATGAATAATTAACACCTCTAGTGAGTATTTGTGAGTCTAGGATTTACAGAACATAAGGATATTGTACAAATTTTAAAAGCCAAAATGAGTTTAGTATTACTAAACAACAACTGTTCAGCAGGAAAAAAAAGAAAATAGTAATACAGAATCCCTGTAAGCATTACCTGCACTAAACTGAGCACACAATTATAACTCAAGCTTTACATAAAAAAAATGCTGGTGACAAAAGTAAAAATTTTTTATCTGGCCTCTATTTTAAGCCAAGTTATTAAAAAATAAACAGGCTGGGCATGTGTCTTACGCCTGTAATCCCAACACTTTGGGAGGCCAAGGCAGGCGGATCACCTGAGATCAGGAGTTCAAGACCAGCCTGGCCAACATGGTGAAACCCCATCTCCACTAAAAATACAAAAATTAGCCAGGCGTGCTGGTGCATGCTTGTAATCCCAGCTACTCAGAAGGCTGAGGCAGGATAATTGCTTGAATCCGGGAGGTAGAGGTTGCAGTGAGCCGAGACTGTGCCACTGCACTCCAGCCTGGGCAACAGAGCGAGACTGCCTCAAAAAATAAAAATTCAAGAAGATGTACATATTCATGTAAGAAGATATACAGAAGGCTGGGCTTGCTGTACTGTTAATAAAACAATTAGGCAATCATCTTAGCTGGAAAAATACAAACTCACTGGTTTTGTAACCAGAGTACTTGGCTCTTAAATGGTGTACTCATTTTCAACATTATGTACGACCATATGGCATAGATTCCTATAGAAAAGCTTAGAGAAAGTGAAAATTTATTTTCTACACATCTTCAAGACAATCCCAATTTTCTCTCTCTCTTTTTTTTTTTTTTTTTTTTTTTTGAGATGGAGTCTCGCTCTGTCGCCCAGGCTGGAGTGCAGTGGCGCAATCTCGGCTCACTGCAAGCTCTGCCTCCTAGGTTCACGCTATTCTGCCTCAGCCTCCCAAGTAGCTGAGACTACAGGCACTCACCACCACACCCGGCTAATTTTTTTGTATTTTTTTAGTAGAGACAGGGTTTCACCACGTTAGCCAGCACGGTCTCAATCTCCTGACCTTGTGATCTGCCTGCCTTGGCCTCTCAAAGTGCTGGGATTACAGGCATGAGCCACCGTGCCAGGCCTGTCTTAATTTAACTCAGTTCCCATCAGAATCAAAGCCTCTCCGTAAAACTGATTACTTCCTAAAGGCTTGTAACAAAATTGTTATCAGCTATCAGTACTACCATTATCATGCTTAGATAAGATACTGCAATTTTAGTCTTTCAGGTTGTATTTCTGGATGACATTCCATTAAGAATAGGGTTACTCACTTGTCTTGGTTTTAGCACTGAAAGTCCCATGTCCTGGGAACTCCAGGATGGGTAATCACCCTAATTAAGAAGCAGAAGCCCACATAGTAGCCATACCTTGTCATCATGTGGATCATCTACAGCAAAGTCTTGTAGCTCATGAGTTATAACCTCAAGGAACGGAGTTTCTTTCTTAATGTTGTCAGAGACCCTCTGTCCACCTCTAGGTTTCTGGGGCTGTTTCTTCACAGATTCGTCCTTTGTTTTTCCTTTCTTCCCCTTCTTCCCTTTTTCTTCTTTGTTTGAACCTGCAGACTTTAATTCATAGAGGAAACATCAGTCAGTGTTGTATTTTCAATATTGTGAATATTTTAACAAGAATGTATTGAATGCCTGTCATACGCTAGGCAGTGCGCTAGATGCCCATTTGAAAAGCAAAAGAAAAAATGTTTTTAGATGTTATTTACCCCCAGCAACTTCATGATAAGTTCACGGTCTTCTTCATCCTGGTCTTTGTATTTTTCTTTCATTTTTTTCATTTTACTCTACAAAATCAGAAGATTTTGGTTGGAAATATTCAGCAGCAAAAAAATGTCAACAAATACTTGCAAAGAAATGGTGTTACTTTATATTCTCTGTCAAAAATGCTTACTGAATAAGGCACCATTATAATAAACAATATGAAGGCTACAAAGTTGGATAACCGAAGTCCTCATCTTTAAGGAATTTACCATAGGGTGGAGAGAAGATACACAGAGAAGAATACATTAACAAAACATAAAGAACTGTGAGGAAGAAATAAAGTAAAACAGTATTGGAAAAGCAAGTCTAAAAAGGAAGAGAACAGTAATAGCAAGTCATCACATTTGGTTTGAGTCAGGGTACACACGGAGGAAGAACAGGAAATAAAGCAGCAAAGCTAGGCTAGGCACTTATTCTAGAGGCTTTCAAGACTCTGTATTTTATTAAATAAACCAATGATTCTTTACCCTGATTACATCCCCAAATCACTCTAGGGGTTTTAAACTATAAACATCTAGGCCCCGCCCTAGAGATTTTTGTCTTGATTAACTGTGTTAATTGGGACCGAAATAACACATTTTGAAAATTGTAAAGACTTCCCTAAACAGGACACAAACACCGTAAAAGACTGATAAATCAGACTCAATTAGAATTTAAAAATGCTACTCATCAAAAAAGACTATTAAAAAGTGAAAAACAGCAAGCCCCAAAGTGTGAAAAGCGCTTGCAATACATATATCCGAGAAAGGACCTGTATTCAGGATTGCAGAGAACCCTTATACATCAACTAGAAAGATAGGACAAACCAATTTTTAAAATAGGCACTTCGAAAGAGGATATACAAAGGTCCAAAAAACATGAGAAAGTGCTCAATATCATTAGTCATCAGGAACATGAAATAAAAGCCAAATGAGCTATCAGCATATACACACTTAAATGACTGAAAAAAGAAAACAATACCAAGTGTTACTACGGATGGGGGACAACTGGAACTCTCATGCACTGCTTGGTGGGAAATTGATACAGGTACTCTGGAAAACTGATTGACAGGATCTAATAAAGGCAAACAACATGTATGCCACAACCCAGAAAATTCCACTCATATGTATATGAACAGAAATGCATACTTAGGGATCCAAAAGTCATGTGAGGGTCTGGCACGGTGGCTCACACCTGTAATCCCAACACTTTGGGAGGTCTGGGTAGGTGGATCACCTGAGGTCAGGAGTTCAAGACCAGCCTGACCAACATGGTGAAACACCATCTCTACCAAAAATACAAAAAAAATTAGCCAGGCGTGGTGGCAGGTGCCTGTAATCCCAGCTACTTGGGAGGCTGAGGTAGGAGAATCGCTTGAACCTGGGAGACAGAGGTTGCGGTGAG
Organism: Gorilla gorilla gorilla; assembly: GCF_029281585.2. Lineage (NCBI taxonomy): Eukaryota > Metazoa > Chordata > Mammalia > Primates > Hominidae > Gorilla > Gorilla gorilla. Next base: position 66,744,683 of record NC_073239.2, read on the forward strand.
CCGAGATCATGCTATTGCACTCCAACCTGGGCAACAAGAGTAAAACTCTGTCTCAAAAAACAAAAAAAATGTCAAGTGGGGATATTCTTAGAAAGTGGCAAGCATGAGCCTTCTGGCTGGGCGCAGTGGCTCACGCCTGTAATCCCAGCACTTTGGGTGGCCGAGGCGGGTGGATCACAAGGTCAGGAGATCGAGACCATCCTGGCCAACATAAGTGAAACCCCATCTCTACTAAAAATACAAAAATTAGCTGGGTGTGGTGGCGTGTGCCTGTAGTGCCAGCTACTCAGGAGGCTGAAGCAGGAGAATCGCTTGAACCCAGGAGGCAGAGGTTGCAGTGAGCTGAGATCACACCACTGTACTCCATCCAGGCTGGCAACACAGTGAGAACTCGTCTCAAAAAAGAAAAAAAGAAACTGGCAAGCAAGCATGAGCCTTCTGGGATGCTGGAAACATTCCAAGTAAAGTATCTGTATCTGAGTGGTGGTTTCACAGATGTGTGTGCTTATAAAAATTCACTGAGGCCAGGCACGGTGGCTCACGCCTGTAATCCCAGCCCTTTGGGAGGCCGAGGCAGGCGGATCACAAGGTCAAGAGATCAAGACCATCCTGACCAACATGGTGAAACTCTGTCGCTACTAAAAATACAAAAAGTAGCTGGGCATAGTGGTGCACGCCTGTAGTCCCAGCTACTCAGAAGGCTGAGGCAGGAGAATTGCTTGAACCCAGGAGGGGGAGGTTGCAGTGAGCCGAGATCGCGCCACCGCACTCCAGCCTGGGCAACAGAGCGAGACTCCATTTCAAAAAAAAAAAAAAATTCACTGAGCGAAAGATTTGTGCATTTTACTACTATGTACACTGTACCTCAAAAAAAAATTGAGAAAGAATATTGTTAACCAATAAACAGGACTGAGGAATGGAAAACCTGATGACAACAGAGTTTCTTAGAAAATACAACTTTGGAAAACCAACTTCAAAAAAAATCCCGGAAAACCTGAATAAACCTAAAATCATTAAAGAAATTGAAATTAGTTCTTAAAAACCTCCTCAAAATAGCCGGACATGGTGGCACACACCTGTGGTCTCAGCTACTAGGGAAGCTGAGGTGGGAGGATTGCTTAAGCCCAGGAGGTCGAGGCTGCAGTGAGCCAAGATTGCAACACTACATCCCAGCCTGGGCAACAAAGTAAGACCCAGTCTAAAAAAAAATAGTCTCCTCACAAAACCCAAAACATTAGGTCTAGTTTTATAAGCAAATGCTATCCAATTTCAAGGAACAATCTCCGTTTTTTGACAGAGTCTTGCTCTGTCACCCAGGCTGGAGTGCAGTGCATGACCTTGGCTCACTGCAACCTCTGCCTCCCAGGCTCAAGCAATTCTCCTGCCTCAGCCTCCAAGAAGCTGGGACCTACAGGTCCCACCACACCCGGCTAATTTTTGTATTTTTAATACAGATGGGGTTTCACCATGTTAGCCAGGCGGGTCTTGAACTCCTGACCTCAGGTGACCCAACTGCCTCAGCCTCCCAAAGTGCTGGGATTACAGGCATGAGCCACCGTGCCCAGCCACAATCTCCATTTTATACAAAGTTCTAGAGAGCAGAAAAAGAGGGAAAGGTCCTAAACTTATTTTATGAAACTGGTATAATGTAAACACAAAAAACAGGCAGAGACAGTATGAGAAATTAGAAGCCAATTAGTAGATTTTTCTCAACTAATATACCATACTGACTGATTAACAGATAAAATAATACAATAGTCTGGGCATGGTGGCTCATGCCTGTTAATTTTAGCACTTTTGGAGACCAAGCAGGAGGATAACTTGAGCCTAGGAGTTAGACCAGCCTGGGCAAATAGGAAGAGCCTGTCTCTAAAAATAATAAAAATAAAAATTAGCCAGACATGGTGGCACATGCCTGTGATCCCAGCTGTTTGGGAAGCTGAGGTATTAAGATGGTTTGGGCCCAGGAGATCGAGGCTGCAGTGAGCTATAACCACACCACTGCAGTCCAGCCTGGGCAACAGAGTGAGACCCTGTCTCAAAAACAAAAAAACAAACAAAAAGAATGCAATAGACACAGAAAAACCATTCAGTAACATTTAACTCATCGTTATTAAAAATAACTTTCAAAAAGGTGTCCTTCAACAACCCAAAGGAAACATCCCGCAATGATAAAATCTTAGAAACAGTTCCTTTAATGGAATTAACAAAGATATACACGATTACTACTTCTATGAAACATTATATTTTTGCTTTTCAGTGACTGCAAAAAAAACATGGGGAAAATAAAAAGATATTAAGACTAGAAGAAAAGCCATAATTTGCAGACAATATGACTGCCTACAGATGAAGTATTAAAATTAGTAAGTGCTCTATAAGATTGCCCATTACTTGATCAACATGAAAGTTGTCTTCCCATGTACCAGCAAGTAACAGCTAGGAAATGAAAGTTTTAAAAATAGGTAGGGCGCAGTGGCTCACGTCTGTAATCCCAACACTTTGGGAGGCTGAGGTGGGCAGATTGCTCAATTATGGTTTTATAATTGCACAATTATAGTTTTCCACAGGAAGACTCAAAGTGGTAAAAATGACAATTCCCCAGAAAATAATCTAAAAGTTTAATGTATTTTAATAAACATTCTATCAGGATTTGCCTTGAAACTTAACCTATCTGCAGAATATTTCATTGTAGAAATGCATCATTTATTGTTATTTCACATTGTTGTACACTTAAGATTAATTGCAGTTTTTTTTTGCTACTACAAATACAAACTTCAACGTCCTCAGTGCTTACCCATAATTTTTTTTTAGGATAAATTCCTATAAGAGGAATTGCTGAGTCAAAGGGCAGAAGCACTGTTAAGACTTTTGACTGGAATTCCCATGTTGTACACTCAAACTGACAATGTAGTATCTATTAATTTGATGGGTAAAAAAAATTCCCCAGGTTTACACAGCATTTCTGTCATCACTTTTTTTTTTCCAGATTTGTCATTTGTTTTTTAATTTTACTGGTGGTTCTTTACTTTCTCCACCTGCAATTCACTGTGGTACCGTTTTCACATGGTTAGCCATCATTTTGAATATTTCATATCTTCTCAAATGATCTGCAATATTATTTTATCACATACTAAAATGCTAAATATCAGGTAGTGGTCCTCTGTCTAGATTTTACTCTGTCTCATTTTTTTCTGTCTAGCTATTCCTATGTTAATAACATGCTGTTGTAAAAATTCTAGCATTAAATATTTTACTACCTCATAGGGAAATCCCTCATTTCCTTAGCTATTCTCAAGCATTTACTCCTTTCAAAATAAATTTAGAATTATTTTATCAAGCATTAAAATCTCAATTCTGATTAAAGTCATGTTGAATTTATATATGAGGGGAATTTATATTTTTATTATGTTGAGTCTTCCCTGCCTTATGCACATGTCATTTGCAGCTCACTGGAAAAAAGCATAGGAAAATCTGACCTGTATGGAAGAAGGAAAGATCATAAAACATCTTTATAAAGATTATAGCCTAGTGTGGTGGCATGCACTTGTGGTCCCAGCTACTTAGGAGGCTGAGGTAGGAGGAATGCGTGAGCCCAGGAGTTCAAAGCTGTAGTATGCTACAAACATGCCTGTAAATAGCCACTACACTCCAGCCTGGGCAACAGAGCAAGACCCTGTCTCTAAAAAAAAAAAAAAAAAAATTGAAAAGAAATTTAAATTTTAAAAGGGGTACACTGATAAATTAGCCCATAATCCCCTCATTTTTATACTGCTACAGCTTTTTTTTTTTTTTTTGAGACAGGCGAGTCTCGCCATGTCACCCAGGCTGCGGTGCAGTGGCGTGATCTTGGCTCACTGCAACCTCCGCCTCCTGGGTTCAAGCAATTCTTCTGCCTCAGCCTCTCGAGGAGCTGGGACTATAGGCATGTACCACCATGCCTGGCTAATTTTTCTATATTTAGTAGAGATAGGGTTCACCATGTTGGACAGGCTGGTCTTGAACTCCTGGCCTCAAGTGATCCACCTGCCTCAGCCTCCCAAAGTGCTGAGATTACAGGCATGAGCCACTGTGCCTGGCTGCTACAGCATTTTGAAGAGTGTATTATATCATAACCAGACATGGTGGCTAACACACCTCTAGTTACAAGCACTTTGGGAGGGTGAGGCAGGAAGATCACTTGAGCCTGGGAGTTTGAGACCAGCCCAGACAATATAGTTAGACCCCATCGTTACAAAAAATAAAAAAATTTAGCTGAGCATGGTGGCATGCACCTGTGCGGTCCCAGCTACTTGGAAGACTGAGATGGGAGAATCACTTGAGCCTAGGAGTTAAGGCTACTGCAGTGAGCCCTGACTGCACCACTGCATTCCAGCGTGGGTGACAGAGCAAGACTATCTTGGGGGAGCTGACAGCGGGGGGTGGGGGGGTGGGGAGGTGGGGGCAGGGGCAGTGTGGAAAGAGTATGTTCTATCATAAGTACTTCTTTCTTCACCATCCACCTTTAGCAAAATATCTAAGAACTCTAACCAAAATCTAAAAATTACTGAGCTAAATTCTCAATAAATATCAGCTCTGCTACTTAACTAGCTGGGTGACTTTGGCAAGCCATAATCTCCTGTTACTCTTCCAGATAAAATGAGAGCTTCTGTGCAGATGATCTTGAAAGTCTAAAGAACTTCTAATAGTGATCTCTATGTTCCCTAAATGCTGTATCTACTCAACTAATTTTTAGTCAAAGGAAATCACACAGGATTATTTTTTGGCCTACATTTTCTATTTCACTTCAACTTTAAAAAATTAAAAAGGAACCTCACAAATTAACTGTGAACCATATAGATCATCCTGAAGTTTACCTTTTGTCCTCGTTTCATTGGCTGCACAGCCGCAACATTTTTGCTTGTGTTCTGATGAGTTTCAATGTGTACAGTACTTTCTTTTTCTTTATCCTTTCCCTCTAACGCTTCTAAATCTCCTGAGTCACTTGGAAGTTTTTTCTTTTTCATTTCCCTGAATAAAAAAGACATGAAAACATTTCATTCTTAGAATTTGAAATTCTTAGTGCCCTAAAAAAGTTCCATGGGAAAGGCACATATACAGTATATAAATGGTCATGGCTTCTGCTTCACTTGATAATCACCAAGTTAGAAAATACAAAGATGCTCAAAATCATCGTGTGGGAAAAAGATGAAAGTTTTTCATCTCTCATGGATTTATCTTTCTTTCCATCATCCAAGCTCAACATATTGTCACCCCTGACTCATCCTTACTCACTAGGCACATTTTGCCCCTGATCACCTTGATGGCCAGGCACTGGGATTTGTAGTCTTTGTACCAACATAGCATTGGCAGGTCTTAGGCATTCAATAAAACATCTGTTGACTGGTTGGTTGACTAAATGGATTAAAAAATACACAGGTTAAGAAGGAAGGGTAAATTTTATTACTGTGGTATTCTTCTTTCTGCTCCCAATGCCAACGTCTTAGTTCAAGTCCTCATTACCTCCCACCCAGACTTCCTCCAGAGTCTACATACTCTGAATTTTTTTTTTTTTAAACGGAGTTTGTGCCACCACACCCAGTTAACTTTGTATTTTTAGTAGATATGGGGTTTCACCATGTTGGTCAGGCTGGTCTCAAACTTCTGACCTCAGGTGATCTATTCGCCTTGGCCTACCAAAGTGCTGGGATTATAGGCGTGAGCCACCACATCCGGCCATTAACTTCTATATTAATCTTCCTTAATCATTTGCCTATGTCACATTCTCTTCGTATCACTTTAAAGGGTATAGTCCAAAATCCTTAGCTTTTAAGTACTCCACTTTTAGTCCAAATTTACTTCTCCAATCATATTATCTACCATTTAATACACAAACTTTCTCTTCCTTCCAACTCAGTCTATTTATCATTTCCCCAAAGCACTATGCATATTACCCCAAAGAAGCACTCCCCTTTGTTAATGCTAATTCTCCTTGGAGTCTCCTTCCTTCATTTACTTAACTGCTAACATATCTTTCAAGGTGTACTTCTGATGTTATTTCCCCAAACATCTGAACTCACAGCAATCTCTTACTCTTGAACTACTTTATCACTTTCAGACACTATTTACGTATTTATGACTACTTCCTGAATCCAGGACTCAAAAGCTTCTTGAAGGCATGAGCTTTATACTTTACCTCTTTGTATACTCAGTAAGTATCTAGCACAGGGCTATGTGCTCAGAATTCTCTGTAATTGTTTAATGATTATCTTTCTCAAATGAAAAGGCTTTATTGTCCATTCTGTTCTAGGGCCTCTTCCTGGAGTGCTTTAGTTTGCTTAGTCTTTCCCACCCTACAGTAGTTGTTCCCTTCCCTTCCGCCCTCCCCTTGCTTGTACTTGCTTCCTGAGACCTGCTATTAAAAAAAAAAAAAAAAAAAAAAATCGGCCAGGCGCGGTGGCTCACACCCTTAATCCAGCACTTTGGGAGGCCAAGGTGGGTGGATCATGAGGTCAGAAGATCGAGACAATCCTGGCTAACACGGTGTAACCCCATCTCTACTAAAAATACAAAAACAAAATTAGCCGGGCGTGGTGGTGGGTGCCTGTAGTCCCAGCTACTCGGGAGGCTAAGGCAGGAGAATAGCATGAATCTGGGAGGCAGAGCTTGCAGTGAGCCGAGATCGCAGCTACTGCAATCCAGCCTGGGCCACAGAGCGAGACTCCGTCTCAAAAAAAACAAAAAACAAAAAATCAACTATTCTGCCTTACATAAAACTTTCCTAATTTGAGGTATTCATATTTATTCCTGACAATATCACCCTAGAACTAGTCTATGTAATACACTGAAATCATTATTGTACATGTTTATGTAATAAAAGGTCTTATTAGAGCTAGTCCTCAAATAACATCGTTTCATTCAACATCATTGTGTTGTAACTTTGATGAGAACAAAATTGATTCCTGGCCACGGCTACCATCTGTGCAGAGTCTACATGTTCTCCGCATGTCTGTGTGGGTTTTCACCAGGTACTCAGGTTTTCTCTCACATCCCAAAATGCGCATGTTAGGTTAACTGGTGTGTGTAAATTATCCCAGCATGAATGAGTGCAGGTATGTGTGCCCTGCAACAGAATGACATCCTGTTCTAGGTTGGTTCTGGCCTTTTGCCCTGACCTGCCAGGATAGGCTCTAGCCACCAATGACCCTTAACTGGAATAAGCGGTTGAAAAATGAATGAATGAATGAATGAATGACTTAATAAAAATGATTGTCAAAAATTCATAAACTATAGTCATACAAATGTATAACAATCAACAATGTAGTATGAAAGTGTTTAATGAACGTGCCACATTTTTGTTTTTGAACCTCATGGTAGTAGGAGGTACTCTATAATTTTCACTTTGCAAATAGTCCTTAATTTAACCCACTACCACTACAACTGCCATCACTCATTGATTTACCAAAAATTGGGTAAATAATTATCTTGCTCACTTTCATTCATCTTTCTTAAATATACGTACAGTTTACATTTATTTTAACGTTTAATATTACAAGAGTTTTCAGTCTTTATTTAGAAGCTTGGTGATGGTTTTGTGACCAAAAATATGCCAGAGGAACTTAACTCTTGTTTATATCAATTAGCCCATGGCAAAACTGGTTTCATTACACACTGTTTCCCTTAAGTCCAAGTTTCCAAGAACCTATTGAAAATGTTAAGTGGGCCAGGTGCGGTGGCTCATGCCTATAATCCCAGCACTTTGGGAGGCCAAAGCGGGTGATCATGAGGTCAGAAGATCGAGACCATCCTGGCTAACACGGTGAAACCCCGTCTCTACTAAAAATACAAAAAATTAGCCGGGCATGGTGGTGGGCGCCTCTAGTCCGAGCTACTCGGGAGGCTGAGGCAGGAGAACGGCGTGAACCCGGGAGGTGGGGCTTGCAGTGAGCCGAGATCATGCCACTGCACTCCAGCCTGGGCGACAGAGCAAGACTCCGTCTCAAAAAAAAAGAAAATGTTAAGTGAAGGCCGGGCACAATGGCTCATGTCTGTAATCCCAGCACTTTGGGCAGCCAAGGTGGGAGGATCACTTGAGCCCAGGGGTTCAAGACCAGCCTGGGCAACATGATGAAACCCCGTCTCTACAAAAAATATAAAAATTTTTGTAGTGGCACACGCCTGTAGTCCCAGCTACTCAGGAGGCTGAAGCAGGAGACTGCCTGAGCCTGGGAGTTTGAGGCTGCAGTGAGCCATGACTGCGCCATAGCACTCCAGCCTGGGCAACAAAGCGAAGACCCTGTTTCAAAAAAAAAAAAAAAAAAGAAAAGAAAATGTTAAGGGAGGACTTACTCTACTAGGTCTATTTCATTGATTATAGTTACAGATTAGGGCCCTTAAACAGAAAAATGTATTAGAGCTTAATATTAAAAACTAAACATTTGTGCTAAATCTTGGTAAATTTAATGAAGGAAGTCTTTAAACAGCTAAGTAATCTGTGGTAGCTGAGCTATCAATTAAAAAAAAAAAAGAAAAACATGCTTTTTAGTTAATTAACACAGATGTGTTTACCTTCTTTCCTTGGCTGACAAATGTCTCCGGCTCTGTGATTTACTGTCACTCTATTAAACAAAAAAACAGGCAAATGCAAATATCACTATTAACTTTTTTGAAAAGTATTATTAAAAAGTAGAAAATTATTCACTGAGAATAGGATGTTCTTCATAAAATTGAAAATAGCTTACAGAATTAGAAGATTCCTCTTTTGAAGCCAATTTCTGGATGGACCTATGAAAATAAACACAAGGGAGTCTCTACTAGCCTGTAAAAGACATGCATTTACAAAGTCCCAAAACATTCCCATATCATACTCTTAAGTACTGGCAATCCAACAAATTTTCAAATTTGGTGAAGTGAGAAAAACATACAACCAAATTGCTCCTCTCTCCACACTTCCATATACATTTTTAAATAGGTGACGTGTATTGAAAACTTACTGTGTGTCAGGCACTGCCAGATGGTATACACGCATGAAACCTTCACCAAATCCCTATGAAAGGGATACCATTCTGTTTTCACCAAGAAGGAAACTGAAGCTTAAGCACAAAGTAATTTTCCCAAGGACACACCCTAAGACCCAATACTGGTCTGTCTGACTCCTAGACTGTTCTGAATTACCCCTAAGTTAATTATGCATTTATAACTATGGACTATTCACCTGATGATCTGCAAAACATTATATAGACTAAAACACATTTCTTTGATGGAATTGCCTTTGTTACGTTTTTAGCATTTATAACCATTTACTTGTTTCTATTTGGATCTAGTTTGGCCACTCTATATGCACTGTATTTTTCTACTCTGGTCCTGGGAATTTCTTTGCAGAGAGACCCAATCAAATGTTGAAAAAGTATTAAGACAATGGAGGGTAAAAGTACTGATGTCAATCTTGGTATTATCTTTGTAAGGATTACCTCATCATCATTCTCAGCTTACACAATAATATGTAAAATTTTATTTTTTAATTACCTTTGGGGTTGAAGGTGAGACAAGTCAATGGTAGTATCAGGATAATTTAATGTCTCTTCCCCTTCATCCTTCATTTCACCAACAGAATCCTGATCTTTTCTAACCTCTTCATATTCTCCTTCATCTTCAGAGCTTTCTTCCTGAATGAGCTCCTCATTTAGTTCATCTCTGCCACTCTGAAGAGTGATATCCTCTTGGTCAACCTGAGTCATGAGTTCTACTTCCACAGGAGGAGTTTCATGTTCTTCTTTATCCTCATCACTGCTAGTGTCACCTCCATCTGTAGAATTATCATAAGGAAAGTCAGTGTGGGACTACCAACCAAGCCAGGTGATTTCCTTAAAATGTCATAAAAATATTCCACTGTTTCTCCCATATTTCTCCAAAAAATCAACAGAAAAGTGCCTGATCATTCCCAAAGGGTACTCTTAGACAAAAGAATAACCTGTATCATGAATAGGTTGAACTAAATGATCTCCAAGATCCTTTACCACAATAAATTTCTTGGACATTGCTACCCTTTCGACAATGAAAACCACAACTCTGCCTTAGTTGGGTATTTCCAAAAACCAAGACAGCAAAATTAGTTGCATAACTTTTGCTGCTTTTATTATAATTTGCACATAAAAACTTAAATACGTATTATATAACGCCCACACAGCAGGTGCTCATTCTTCTGCAAAAGGAACACTGTCTAATAGTAGTAACAGGGTCTACTGCCTCACCTGCAAAATGAGATGCCACCACTCATCTGACAAGGATGGTTGTGAGAATAGAAAATAATGTAAATAGGCCAGGCGCAGTGGCTCACGCCTGTAATCCTAGCACTCTGGAAGGCCGAGGCAGGTGGATCACGAGGTCAGGAGTACAAGACCAGCCTGGCCAAGATGGTGAAACCCCGTCTCTAGTAAAAATACAAAAATTAGCCAGGCGTGGTGGCAGGCGCCTGTAATCCTAGCTACTCGGGAGGCTGAGGCACAAGAATTGCTAGAACCTGGGCGGCAGAGGTTGCAGTGAGCCGAGATTGCGCCACTGCACTCCAGCCTGGCGACAGACTGAGACTCCCTCTCGGGGAAAAAAAAAAAAAAAGAAAAGAATGTAAATAAGGCACTTTATACAGTCCCAGGGAAATGGTGAGCCTCAATCAACAGAATCTTGCAGCACAACAGTAATAGTAAATGAAACAATGCAATATTACCTGTAAAGAGGAATGACCTTAGCAGAGAGAATAACTACAAAAGTAGTTTAGTGGGAATATTTTCCCTAGTTCCCTCAGGTAAGCAGGTGAATTTATTCCAGCAACTATAATTGCTCTCTACTTGAAACAAATATTTTATTAAATCAAGCCAAATTTTCATATGAGAAACTGCACTTTATAAATTCATCTATCACTTGTAATTCCTAAAACCAAAACTAAATGCTAATGCACATTTACCCAAGTCTACCTTTGTTAAACACATTTATGCATTACCCATTAAATACTGAAGTCTCACTATATAAACATACATTAAAGTATGTTAGTATGGATCCAATTAAATACTTTTTTTTTTTTTTTTTGAGACAGGGTCTCATTCTGTGGCCCAGGCTGGAGTGCAGTGGCAGTGGCGTGATCTAGGCTCACTGTAACCTCTGCCTCCCAGGTTCAAGCAATCCTCCTACCTCAGCCTCTTCAGTAGCTGGGACTATAGGCGCTCACAACGCCTGGGTGATTTTTTTGGTAGAGATGGGGTTTTGCCATGTTGCCCAGGCTGGTCTCAAACTCCTGAGCTCTAGCAATCCACCTGCCTCGGACTCCCAAAAGTGCTGGGATTACAGGCATGAGCCACAATGCCCAGTCTGATAAATACTTTTAAATTCACTAGAATAAGTATATTTAGCATTTCCAAAAAAAAAAAATTCAGTGAAACAGCACATACTTTGGGTTTTCGGGGTTTTTTTGAAATTTAGATTATCCCAAAGAGACACGATCTTCTAAGGATTTAGAAGCAAAACTAGGTAACAAAAAACATCACAAGCTAATTTCTTAAAATCTATAAACTACCTAATTGTTCCATTTCTTCTGATATGAGTTCACTTGTACAACTTGCCAGTGTCTCCATGTCTTCATCCTGTACTCTGACTTTTCGTTCACCCTGATGTCTCCAAACACAAGACTCATCTACCTAAAGAAACAGTTATTTTTCAGTGACGGAGCTTCAGACAAGACTAATGAAAATCAGGAAAAAAACAAATAAATAACCAAGAAGCTGAAGAGAGTACCTTAAAAAGGAAGCTAAACCCCATCATTAGATACGAGGGAGGAAGAAAATTCTTTTTTCCTACAAAAGATAACGTACATTAATGCTTTAAAAATCAGTTTTCTCCATTTTTTGCTTGTAAAACAAAAAAAAATTAGTGTCAGATGACACTAATGGTCATATCCATTTTGTCTTTTACTATGTCAAGAATAACATTTCCCATTTATAGAACTGGGCAGTATGTATAGGAACAGTTAAGAAGTAAAAAATATACACACTTGCTCTGATATTCTGGGTCAGTCAGACCCTGAATATTCTATTTTCAGAAATAAGTTCAGGCTATACTTTCTTACCCTTATAACTAAACTATGTGAAAGTGCACTGCCCTCAATAAAAATATACATGAAGAAGATATGACAAACACTAAACTTGTCACACCAAGGCAAAAATTTCTTTACTTCATAGCAGACTTCATATAGGAAATCTGAGTAATTTGTTTCTGTTCTAAGAGTATTTGTAAACTGTCTCAAACCTGTCTCCATAATCCATTGACAAGTCTAGTGATATTTTTCCCGTCAAGACATTACCTCTTATCATGAAGCTTCCTGTTGTCAAATATTCTCCAGTTGGTGCTGTTTTAGATACCTGAAGAACACAATAATACATTATATTCTTATTTAAAAAAATACTCTAGTTTTTTTTTTCCACTTGAGGAGAAAGTAAAGTCAGAGTCAAGTAAGCCACACTGTCTTCTGAAAAGTTTATAATTTCGTACAAATTCTCAATACTAAAGGGAAAGAGACCCCTTTAATGACAGATAAGCCTTTGGAAGTAACAAACAAAAAAAACAAAGAATCCACTACATCAATAATTTTCTTTCTTTTTTTTTTTTTTGAGATGAAGTCTCACTCTGTTGCCCAAGCTGAAGTGCAGTGGCACAATCTCGGCTCACTACAACCTCCACCTCCTTGGTTGAAGCGATTCTCCTACCTCAGCCTCCTGAGTAGCTGGGACTACAGGCACGCACCACCATGCCCAGCTGATTTTTGTATTTTTAGTAGAGACAGTGTTTCACTATGTTGGCCAGGCTGGACTTGAACTCCTAACCTCATGATCCGCCTGCCTCGGCCTCCCAAAGTGCTGGGATTACAGGCGTGAGCCACCATGCCCGGCAATAATTTTCAAATGCCATGGACGACAGTCAGAACTGGTCCACTCATCTCTTCCAGCATGAGATGTAATGAGAAAACTAAGGATAGGTTAATGAGCTTATCATAAAGCTATGTTTACTAAAATAAAGCTCTATTAAATAAAATCCTTGTCTAAGATACTGTTTTTGATAATAAAATTTTGCCTTTTTTTTTTTTTTGAGACAGAGTCTCACACTGTCACCCAGGCTGGAGTGCAGTGGCCTGATCTTGGCTCACTGCAATCTCCACCTCCCAGGTTCCAGAGATTCTCCTGCCTCAGCCTCCCAAGTACCTGGGATTACAGGTGTGCACCACCACGCCCGGCTAATTTTTGTATTTTTTAGTAGAGATGGGGTTTCACCATATTGGCCAGGCTGGCCTTGAACTCCTGACTTCATGATCTGCCCACCTCGGCCTTCCAAAGTGCTGGGATTATAGGCATGAGGCAAAAGTAACCTTTGTCCATATGAAATAGCAGATTTTTAAAAATATATCCTATTTTGGCAAAACAGAAAGTGAGTAAACTTATCCCATAATTTAAAAAAATTTTGGGGCCAGGTACGGTGGCTCACACCTGTAATCCCAGCACTCTGGGAGGCCGAGGCAGGTGGATCGTGAGGTCAGGAGTTCAAGACCAGCCTGGCTAAGATGGTGAAACCCTGTCTCTACTAAAATTAGCCAGGCGTGGTGGTGGGTGCCTATAATCCCAGCTACTCGGGAGGTTGAAGCAGAGAATTGCTTGAACCCAGGAGGCAGAGATTGCAGTGAGCCGAGATCACGCCATTGCATTCTAGCCTGGGTGACAGAGCAACGTTCCATCTCATAAAAAAAAAATTTATACATCTGTGAAACCCCCAAATCTTGAGAGTATCTTTATTAGTCATAGTTATTAAAATAGCAAGGGGCCGAGTGTGCTAGCTCACGCCTGTAATCCCAGCATTTTGGGAGGTGGAAGCAGGAGGATCACTTGAGGCCAGGAGTTTGAGACCGGCCTGGCCAACATGGCAAAACCCCATCTCTACAAAAATAGAAAAAGTAGCCAAGTATGGTGGGACACTCCTGTAGTCCCAGCTACTCAGGAGGCAGAGGCAGGAGAATCGCTTGAACCCAGGAGGCGGAGGCTGCAGTGAGCTAAGATTGCACCACTACACTCCAGCCTGGACAACAGAGCAAGACTCCATCTCAAAACGAACAAACAAACACAAAAAACCAGCAAGGGATTAAAAACATTAAATTTCATTCTAAAAAATTTCTTAATGAAAGAATTAAAACCACTTTTATAACAGCACTGAGGTAGCAATTTATAATCCCCCTATATGACAATATCACAGCACAGCATATAATAAATATAAAAAGATATAAAAATGAAACTAAATCTAAGGGAGTATAATGAAACTGAATTCTTTTTATCCTACTGTACAGCTTTAGGAACTTATAAAAGTACATCATCATCAATTATAATTCTCAAAAGTATGATAAGAAATCAATAGCAATGTGAGGTCAAATATAGAATGAAGTATCACCAAACTAAACAGCACTGGCCAGGCACCATGGCTCACGCCTGTAATCTCAGCACTTTGGGAGGCTGAGGCAAGAGGACCACTTAAGGTCAGGAATTCGAGACCAGCTTGGCCAACATGGTGAAACCTCATCTCTATAAAGAAAAAAAAAATGCAAAAAAACCCCAACAACATCATTAACCACAAAGAAGGGCAATTAATAAAAACAAGTGAATTTAAAAAAAAAACAAACAGGTTATGCCTACTTTTCTGGAAGGGCCCAAGAGAATTCAGAATATTCCAACAAAGATGAACAAGAGAAAGGCCTTTTAGGTCAGTATGCCAATAATAATCAATAATAACTTGAACACTCTTTATCCTGTATAATTGTGTGGATCACTCTCTCTTCATTTACCTCTCTGCTCAAATCCTACCTTCCTAGAAAGGTTCCCCCAATACTTCATCCAAAACGGTATCCCCTATCACTCTCTATCCCCTTCCATGCTTTTAAAAACACTATTTTATGGCACTTATTACCTGACATTATTACCTGACATTATATTTTCCTCTACCAAAAAAAGTTAGCTCTATTGAGCCTTGTCTGCTTTATTTACTTCTATACTCTCAAAATTTGGCACACAGTAGCTCTTAGTAAATTAAGAAAAAGGACAAGAGCCCTTATTACCTGATGATGGTACACCCACCAAGCACTAGTGATAACTCGTGCATCCCAAGCAGCACTGTAGCAAAGTGCCATTGTGCCAGCTTCAGTCAAGGTCCGTGGGGGAATGGGTTCTCCTGGAATAACAATGCATAATGTTGCAATACCAAAGTATAGACTTTCTCCAGAGCAAGATATGAAAATCACATGCCACATGACAGGGTCAATGATATATATATATATATATATATATATATATATATATTATTTTTTTTTTTTTTGAGATGGAGTTTCGCTGTGTTGTTCTGGCTGGAGTGCAATGGTGCAATCTCAGCTCACTGCAACCTCCGCCTCCTGGGTTCAAGCAATTCTCTGCCTCAGCCTCCCGAGTAGCTGCAATTACCAGCGCCCGCCACCATGCCCGGCTAAATTTTTGTATCTTTAGTAGAGATGGGGTTTCACCATCTTGGTCAGGCTGGTCTTGAACTCCTGACCTCGTGATCCACCCACCTTGGCCTCCCAGAGTGCTGGAACTACAGGCATGAGCCACCGAACCCGGCCGGTCAATCATAGATCTTAAATACTAATACATTTTTACTTCACCATTATAAAAAGTTACTATTTTAATTAAAAATGTATTTTTAATATTCCTATTTACAGAGCAAGCTTTTAAATGACCTACGTAAATAAAACATGTCAGAGAAGAAATATCCTCTCACATCAATAATTCTAACTTCACTCCAGAAAAGATAATTTAGAGAAATCCATTTAAAGTTTGAAGACTTCCAAAATTAAAATAGATTGGCTGAATCATGAACATGAAGAGCATATATGAATAACATGTCCCTTATGGTTAGATTTCAAATATTTTTAAATTGGGGTATAATTCACATGCCATAAAATTCACCCCTTTAAAGTATACAATTCAATGGCTTTTTGTATATTCATAATGCTGTGTGACCATGACCATCAATACTATTTAATTCCAGAATATTTTCATCATCCCAGAAAAGAAACCCTATATTCATTAGCAGCCACTCCCCATTTTCTCCTCTGTACCCAGCCCCTGGCAATTACTAATCTATTTTCTGTCTCTATGGTTTTGCCTATTTTGGACGTTTCATACAAATGTAATCATACACAGCATTTTAGGTTTGGCTTCTTTCACTTAGCTTAATGTTTTTCAAGGTTCATCCATGTTAAAAGCACATATAAGTACTTCCGTTCTTTGCAAGTCTGAATAATATTCCATTATATGGATATATCACATTTTGTTTATTCATTAATTGAATGACATATGGATTGTTTCCATTTCTTGGCTATTATAAATAATGCTGCTATCAATATCTGCAAACAAGTTTTGTGTAGACACATACCTTTGCTCATCTTGGGTATATACCTAAGAAAGGAATTGCTGGGTCAATTATGTTTAACATTTTTTGGAACTGCCAAACCACTTCCCACAGCAGCTGTATCATCGTCCATTCCTACTAGCAGTATTCTATTTTCTCCACCATCATCACCAACACGTGTTATTGTTTTCTCCAGCATCATCACCAGCACATGTTAGTGGGTATAAAGTGGTATCTTGTGATTTTTTTTTTTTTTTTGAGACAGAGTCTCTCTCTTTTCGCCCCGGCTGGAGTGCAGTGGCGCGATCTCGGCTCACTGCAACCTCCACCACCTGGGAAGTGATTCTCCTGCCTCAGCCTCCTGAGTAGCTGGGATTACAGGCATGCACCACTACGCCTGGCTAATTTTTATATATATATATTTTTTCACTAGGGATGGGGTTTCACTATACTGGCCAGGCTGGTCTCAAACTCCTGACCTCAAGTGATCTACCTGCCTCTGCCTCCCAAAGTGCTGGGATTACATGCATGAGCCACAGCGCCTGACTGGTATCTTGTGATTTTGATTTAAATTTTCCTAATAACTGATGATACTGAGAATCGTTTCATGTGATTGTTGGCCATTCACATATCTTTGCAGAAATATCCATTCAAATCTCTTGCTCATTTTTCAGCTGGGTTACTTCCCTTTCTATTGTTGAAACTTAGGAATTATTTGGACACTAGACTCATCAGATATATGATTTGCAAATATTTTCTCTTATTCTGTGGGTTGTCTTTTTACTTTCTTGATAATGTTCTTTGGATTAAGGTTTTATTTATTTATTTTATTTTTTGAGACAGAATTTCGCTCATTGCCCAGGCTGGAGTGCAATGATGCCATCTCAGCTCACTGCAACCTTCGCCTCCAGGGTCCAAGCGATTCTCCTGAGTCAGCCTCCCAAGTAGCTTGGATTACAGGCGCCCGCCATCATACCAGGCTAATTTTTCATATTTTTTAGTTGATACAGGGTTTCACCATGTTGGCCAGGCTGGTCTCGAACTCTTGACCTCAGGTGATCCACCTGCCTCGGCCTCCCAAAGTGTTTGGATTACAGGCATGAGCCACCGTGCCGGGCTGAATTAAGGTTTTTAATTTTATGTCTAACTTACCTGTTTTTTGTTTGATTACTTATGATTTTGGTATCATATCTAAGAAATTACTGCATGATACAAGATCATGAAAATTTATGCCTTGTTTTCTTCTAGCAGCTTTATACTTCTGGCTTTTAAGTTTAGGTCTTGGATGCATTTTAAGTTAATTTTTATAAATGGTGTGATTAAGAGGTCTAACCTCAATCTTTTGCATGTGGATATCTAGTAGTGCCATACTACCATTAAAAAGTTAAGCCACTGACTGGCAGAAAATACTTGCAAAAGACATAGCAGATAAAAGATTGTTATCTAAAATATAAAAAAACTCTTAGAACTCAACAGTAAAAACACAAACAGCCCAATTAACAAATGGGCCAAAGACTTTTAACAGATACTGCATCAAAGATATACATATGAATATCTAATAAGCATATGAAAAGATGCTCTGCATCATACTTCAACAACATTGAAATTCACTATGCATCAATGATAATGGCCAAAATTCAAAACACTGACAACACTAAATTCTGGTGGCAGTGGAACAACAGGAACTCCCATTGCTGGTGGTGATGTAAAAGGGTACAGCCACTTTAGAATAGACAGTCTGGTGGTTTCTTACAAAACTAAAAATACTCTTACCATGTGATTCAACAATATTGATGTTTGGTATTTACCAAAATGAACTGAAAACTTATATCTGTACAAAAACCTGCACAGATGTTTATAGTAGCTTTATTCATATTGCCAAAACATGGAAGCAACCAAATTCAGTAGATCAATGGATAAACTGTGGTTCATCCAGACAACTGAACATTATTCAGGGATAAAAAGAAATGAGCTATCAAGCCATGAAGAGACATGGAGGAAAGGTAAAAGCATACTACTAAGTGAAGAAGCCAGCCTTTAAAGATCAGTGGTTGTCGGGGGTTGGGGGAAGGGAGGGATGAACAGGCAGGGCACAGAGGAGTTTTTTAGCACAACCAAACTAAATCTGTATGATAATACAATGGCAGATACATGTTTTATACATTTGTCCAAACTCAAAGACTATATACATCAAGAGTGAACCCTGGCTGGGCTTGGTGACTCATGCCTGTAATCCCAGCACTTTGGGAGGCTGAGGTGGGCAGAACACTTGAGGTCAGGAGTTCGAGACCAGCCTGGCCAACATAGTAAAACCCTGTTTCTTCTAAAAATACAAAAACTAGCCGGGTGTGGTGGCATGTGCCTGTTAATTCCAGCTACTCTGGAGGCTGAGGCAGGAGAATCGCTTGAACCTGGGAGGCAGAGGTTGCAGTGAGCTGAGATTACGCAACTGCACTCCAGGCTGGGCAACAGAGCGAGACTCTGTCTCAAAAAAAGAGAGTGAACTCTAATGCAAACTATGGACTCTGGGCCATAATGATGTGTCAATGTAGGTTCATTAGTTGTAACAAATGTACCGTTCTGGTGGGGGATATCGATAATAGGTGAGGCTATGCATGCATGCAGCAGGGGGTATGTGGGAAATCACTATACATTCTGCTCAGTTTTGTTGTGAACCTAAAACTGGTCGAAAAAAATGTCTATTTAAAAAAAGAGGCCGGGTGCGGTGGCTCGTGCCTGTAATCCCAGCACTTTGGGAGGCCGAGGCAGGCGGATCACAAGGTCAAGAGATCAAGACCATCCTGGCTAACATGGTGAAAACTCGTCTCTACTAAAAATACAAAAAATTAGCCGTGCGTGGTGGAGGGCGCCTGTAGTCCCAGCTACTCGGGAGGCTGAGCCAGGAGAATGGTGTGAACCCAGGAGGCAGAGCTTGCAGTGAGCCGAGATCGCACCACTGCACTCCAGCCTGGGTGACAGTGCAAGACTCCATCTCAAAAAACCAAAAACAAAAAATTAAAAAAAAAAAAAAAAAGAAAAAAAGAAAGAGGAAATTCTAACCCCATTAGTCTTGGCACCCCTGCTGAAAATTAACTGACCATAAACTACAGGTTTATTTCTGGAATCTCGACTCTATCCCTTGATCTATTTGTCCATCCTCATGCCAGTGCCAGTGTCCTGATTACTGTTACTCTGTAGAAAGCTTTAAAATCAGGAAACATGAGTCCTTCAAAATTTGCTCTTCATTTTCAATACTGCTTTCGCTAATCTGAGTCTCCTTGCATTACCACATGAATTTTAGAATCAGCTTCTCCATCTCTGAAAAAATAAAATAAAATAAAATGCAGGGCTAGGGGCAGTGGCTCATGCCTGTAATCCCAGTACTTTAGGAGGTCAAAGTGGATGGACTGCTCGAGCTTAGGAGCTCGACACTAGTCTGGACAACATGGCAAAACCTCGTCTCTACAAAAAACACAAAAATAAGTTGGGCACAGTGGCAAATGTCTATGGTCCCAACTACTCAGGAGGTTGAGATGGGAGGATCGCTTCAGCCTGAAAGTTCAAGGCTGCAGTGAGCCAATCGCACCACTTTATTACAGCCTGGGTGACAGGAGACCCTGTTTCAAAACAAAACAAAAAAAGCAGCTGCAATTTTGAGAGGGATTACATTGAATTCCTAGATTACTGGAGAGTACTGCTATCAGAACAATATTAAGACTTCCAATACATACACATGGGATGTCCAATTTAGGTCTTTAATTCCTTAAAATAATTTTATAGTTTGTTATCTATAAGCGTTGTTAAGTCTTTTGGTAAATTGATTCCTAAGTATTTTATTCTTTTTAATGCTAATTATAAATTGAATTGTTTTATTAATTTCCTTTTCAGATTGTTCACTGGTAGTGTACAGAAATACAACTGATTTTTGTTTACTGATCTCATATCCTGGACATTGCTGAACTTGTTTATTAGCTCTGATAATTACGGGTAGATTCTTTAGGTTTTTTAAATGTGTGAGATCGTATCAACTGTAAACATAGGTAGCTTTACTTTTGCCTAATTTGGATTTTTTTTCTTTTTATTGCCTAATGACCTATATAGAACCACCAGTATAATGTTAAATAGAAATGGCAAGAA
Source organism: Gorilla gorilla gorilla (assembly GCF_029281585.2). Taxonomy (NCBI): domain Eukaryota; kingdom Metazoa; phylum Chordata; class Mammalia; order Primates; family Hominidae; genus Gorilla; species Gorilla gorilla. The sequence continues at coordinate 66,765,260 of NC_073239.2, forward strand.
CAGACATATTTGTCTTATTATTGATGGGAGGAGGAAGGTACCCCATCTTTCAGCATTAAGTATGATTGTTAGCTGTCGGTTTTTCATAAATGCTTGTTTACCAAGTTGAGGAATATCCCTTCTATTCCTAGTTTGCTGAGTGTTTTTATCACAAACAAATGTTGAATTTTGTCAAATGGTTTTTCTTCATAAGTTGAGATAATCCATGTGTGTTTTTTGTCCTTTATTAGTAGATTATATTACATTAATTTCCATATACTGAACCAAGCTTTCATTCCTGAGATAAATTACACTTTGTCATCGTATACAGTCATTTTAATATGCTGCTAGATTCAGTTTGCTAATATTTTGTCAAAGATTTTTGTCTATATTTATAACCGGTATTGGTCTGTAGTTTTCTTGTGTTATCTTTGGTTTTGTAATACTGGCCTTGTAGAATGAGTTAGGAAGTGTTCCCATTGATCTTATTTTTTGGAAGAGTTTGTGAAGAACTGGCATTCAACCTTCTTTATAATTCACCAGTGAAGCCATCTGGCCTAGGGTTTTCTTTGATGAGTATTTTTTTAATGTTTTTCTTTATTATTAATCCAATCTCTGTACTTACAGGTTTATTTCAATTCTCTATTTCTTCTTGAGTCAGTTTTAGTATTTACATCTTTCTAGGAATTTGTCCATTTCATCTAGGTTACATAATCTGTTGGTATATAATTGTTCATGGTATTCCCTTATAATCCTTTCAATATCTGTAAAGTCGGTAGTAATGTTCCCTATTTCATTCCTGATTTTAGGGATTTGAGTCCTCTATTTTCTTGGTCAGTCTAGCCAAGGGTTTATCAATTTTGTTTATCTTTTCAAAGAACCAACTTGGGTTTGTTCATTTTCTCTAATTTTTTCCTATTCTCTGTTTTGTTCATTTCTACTCTAATATTTACTATTTTCTTCCTTCTCCTTGCTTTGGGTTGTTTTTCTAGTTCTTAAGGTGCAAAGTTAGGTTACTGATTTGAGATCTTTCTTCTTTTTAAATATAGGCATTTACAGCTATAAATTACCCCCTAAGGGCTGCTCTTCTTGCATCTCATAAGTTTTGACACACTGTATTTTCATTTCATTCATCTCAAAGTGTTTTGTGGCATCTTTTGTGATTTCCTCTTTGTTCCATTGCTTATTTATAACTGTGGTATTTAATTTCCACATACTTATGAATTTAAAACATTTTCTTTACTCCTGGTTTCTAATTTCACCCCATTATAGTCAGAAAACTTACTTTGTCTAATTTCAACAGTTTTAAATGTATTGAGGCTTTTTTTTTTTTTTTTTTTTTTGAGATGGAGTCTCGCCCTGTTGCCCAGGCTGGAGTGCAATGGCACCGTCTCAGCTCCTGGGTTCAAGCAATTCTCCTGCCTCAGCCTCCCGAGTAGCTGGGACTACAGGCGTGTGCCACCACGCCCAGCTAATTTTTTTATTTTTAGTAGAGACAGGGTTTCACCATGTTAGCCAGGTTGGTCTCGACCTCCTGACCTCACAATCTGCTTGCCTCAGCCTCCCAAAGTGCTGGAATTACAGGTGTGAGCCACTGCATCCAGCCGATTATAGACTATCCTATGGTCTACCCCAGAGAATATTTCATGTGCACTTAAGAATACAGGGTGAGCACCCCAAATCTGAAAATCCAAAATGCTCCAAAATCTAAAACTTTCTGAGTGCAGCATAATGACTCAAAGAAAATGCCCACTGGAGTTTGCTAGAAACGTTTTGCAGCATTTTGAATCTGTGATTTTTGGATTTGGGATGCTCAACTGGTAAGTGTAATGCAAATACTTCAAAATATAAAAACACTCTGGTCCCAAGCATTTCAGATAGGATACTCAACCTGTATGGTGCTGCTGTTAAGTAGAGTATTCTAGAGATGTCTGTTAGATTTAGTTTATAGTGTTGTTCAAGTCTTCCATTTCCTTGCTGATTCTGTGTCCAGTTATTCTATCTATGACTGAAAGTTGGGTATTAAAGTCCTCAACTATTATTGTGGAACTATCTCTCTCTCCCTTCAATTCTGTCAGGTTTGTTTTATGCATTCTAGGGCTCTGTTATTAGCAGCACATATGTTTATAATTGTTACATCTTCTTGATAAGACTGATCCTTTTATCATTACATCTTTTTTTTATTACGTGTGTGTGTGTGTGTGTGTGTGTGTGTGTTTTAGAGACAAAGTCTCACTCTGTCACCCAAGCTGATCCTCCCACCTCAGCTTTCTGTAGCTGGGACTACAGGTGCATGCCACTGCACCCAGCTTTTTAAAAAAATTTTTCTAGAGATGAGGTTTCACTTTCTTGCCCAGTCTGGTCTCAAACTCCTGGCCTCAAATAATCCTCACACTTCAGCCTCCCAAAGTGCTGGGATTACAGGCGTGAACCACCACATCTGGCCCTCTATTAAATTTTTGTCTTACAGTCACACTAAAAATATTTTAAAGAAAGGAACAGGAATTCTGAATAGAAAGAAATATATTACCTGTTGGATTCTTAATTACACAGCTAGTAGCTCCATGAAGATCAGCATGTACATAAATGTCTCCTTAAATACAGACAAATAAAAAATGACACTTTAAGTCCTAATTCTTCTTTTTTCCTTTTTTTTTTTTCAGATGGAGTCTCGCTCTGTCACCCAGGCTGGAGGGCAGTGGCACAATTTCAGCTCACTGCAACTTCTGCCCCCGAGGTTCAGGCAATTCTCCCACCTCAGCCTCCCAAGTAGCTGGGATTACAGGCGTGCACCACCACGTCCAGCTAATTTTTTTGGTATTTTTAGTGGAGACAGGGTTTCACCATGTTGGCCAGGCTGTTCTTGAACTCCTGACCTCAGGTGATCCACCTGCCTCAGCCTCCCAAAGTGGCTGAGATTACAGGCGTGAGCCACCACGCCCGGCCAAGTCCTACTTCTAGGTGTGAAAAATGATTGCAAACTTGAACACCACTACAGTAAGCTTTTAAAAATTTGACCTACAATAACTTTGAAGACTGAAAGTTATTCTGTTAATGTAATAGAGTACTGAAAGTCCAACACTGCAGATTAGCTCAGCAATACCATTTTAGGAATATTCACTTAAGAACTAAAAGCATCAAAACACATATGTAACAAACCATGAAGCATCATGCATCAAATCTTTCTACTAGTTAAATCTATCAAACAAGAGTATAACAAGAAAATCAATGCCCAATATTGAGATAACTGATCCAAACATTCAAGAGAAAATTTTTCCGAATTTTAATCTTACCTACCTGGTGTCAAGTATCTTTTCACAATTATTTCATTCTGTTGCTGATCTCGTCCACCTATAATTAGATAGTTCTCTGAGCTAATGAACCATAGAAATTTCTCAAACCTATCAAAATGAAAGAAAAAAAGTTAACTTTTCTTTATAGCTGCCTGAATTCATACCCTTTTTGCAAACAAAACAAAACAGGAAGCTATCCTGCCTGTGTAGTTTAAGACAAGTTGATGGTTTAATTTTTTTAAGGCATCATGCTGAATTTTACTAAAAACCTATAATACAAATTGCCCTAGGATATTCTTTAGACAGTCTTAGAAAAAAGAAATTAAATTCTATGTTTAAAAAAGTTATCTCCTTACTCCATATAGCCTTCTTAAACTCGACTTCTAACAATAAATTTCATAAAGCAAAAGTATAAAATGTCATATGGTCCTTAGGTTTAGCTTTCTTTTAGTGAGGCACTGAATAGGCTTTAGACCACTAATAAGAAAGAAATGTTGTTTTCCCACTCTGCTCTCAATAAATGAACGTAATTAATCTTTATATATGATATTCTTTACATTTTTTTAAATACAAAAGACCAAAAATTGTCTTTAGGAGGATAAAATTACAACTTTTCTCAAAAGACAAAATAACTTGGGTTTTCATGATTAATACCTGCAAGATAAAAAGTACAGAGTATATTATCTGTATGACATTTAGAAAATGACATGCAAGACAGATGAACATAAATCCTTGCTACATTATATATGACTACAGAGATTATCTTCTGTATGATTTAATCCACACTTTTTAAAACTTTTGGTTAAAAATGGTAGACTAAGCACAGATACTTAAACTCCCTAATATAATAGTGAAAGGACTTTACTATTTTCTCATCTGATTTTTTGATTGGGTAACACATACTCATGGTTGAATAAAATTTTTTACTTATATAAAAAAGGTCAGCTGGACGCAGTGCCTCACGCCTGTAATCCCAGCACTTCGGGAGGCCGAGGTGGGCGGATCACGAGCTCAGGAGATCGAGACCATCCCGGTTAACATGGTGAAACCCCGTCTCTACTGAAAATATGAAAAATTAGCTGGGTGTGGTGACAGGCGCCTGTAGTCTCACCTACTCGGGAGGCTAAGGCAAAAGAATGGGGTGAACCTGGGAGGCAGAGCTTGCAGTGAGCTGAGATGGCACCCCTGCACTCCAGCCTAGGCAACAGAGCGAGACTCTGTCTCAAAAAATAAATAAATAAAAAACAAAAAAAAATAAAAAAGATAGAGATCCTGCATCCCTTCAGTTCCTGTCACTACACCAAAGAAGGAGCCATTGTGACTTGCTTCCTGAGTATCCGTCTCAAGATTCTTTATACATAGAAAAGCTAAAATATTTATCCCAATCTTCTCTTTTTTGTTGTGGGAAGTCAGGGACCCTGAATGGAGGGACCAGCTGGAGCTGTGGCAGAGGAATATAAATTGTGAAGATTTCATGGACATTTACCAGTTCCCAAACAATACTTTCACAATTTCTTACGCCTGTCTTACTTTAATCTCTTAATCCTGTTAATCTTTTGTCCTTTGCCTTGTGATCTTTGCTTTTGCCCTTTGCCTTGTGATCTTTGTTGGACCCTTATCAGGAGTTTCTGATTTTGCCCTTGTCCTGTTTCCTCAGAAGCATGTGATCTTTGTTCTCCTTTTTGCCCTTTGAAGCATGTGATCTTTGTGACCTACTCCCTGTTTTTGCACCTCCCTCCCCTTTTGAAATCCTTAATAAAACTTGCCGGCTTTAAGGCTCAGGTGGGCATCATGGTCCTACCGATACGTGATGTCACCCCCGGCAGCCCAGCTGTAAAATTCCTCTTTGTACTCTTTCTCTTTATTTCTCAGCTGGCTGACACTTAAGGAAAATAGAAAGAACCTATGTTGAAATACTGGAGGTGGGTTTCCCTGATACATTTTTAGACATAGCACAAACTGTTCTGCATATTGCTTTTTTCACCTAAAAGTACATTTTCTTCATTGCTGAATGGATGCACTACACTTACTTAACCATTCCCCTACTCACAGTAAAGAGGTTTGTAAAAAGACAAAGACATAGGGACAAAAAGAATGGGAGAGAAAAATCAAAGATGTATTTTGTAATCATCCTAGTAAGGGAATGTATAGCCAACAAGTCAATAAAAAGTAGTCAATCAAAAGAAGGCAATAATGAAGACAAAAGAGGACACAGAACAAACGGGACAAGCAAAAAGCAAATAGTAAGATGGGTGGATTTAAACCCAAATATATCAGAGATTACATTAAATATAAATGCATTAAATGCCCAGGTAAAAGGCAAAGACTGTCAGACTGGAAAACAATGACAATGATATATATGATGCTCCTTTAAAATATAAGGATGGAAAGGTTGAAATATAATGATGAAAAAAGATAGGCCAGGCACGGTGGCTTATGCCTGTAATCCCAGCACTTTGGGAGGCCAAGGCAGGCGTATCACTTGAGGTCCAGAGTTTGAGACCAGCCTGGCCAACATGATGAAACCTCATCTCTAATAAAAATAGAAAAATTAGCCAGGCATGGTGGTGGGCGCCTGTAATCCCAGCTACTCAGAGGGCTGAGGCAGAATTGCTTGAACCCAGGAGGCAGAAGTTGCAGTGAGCCAAGATTGCACCACTGCACTTCAGCCTGGGTGACAGAGCAAGACTATGTCTCAAAAAACAAAAAACAAATAAAAAAGATATACCATGTAAACACTAACCAAAAGAAAGCTCATCTAGTTACACCTGACAAAGAAGGAAAAAATAGTTACAAGTTAGAAGGACATTTCATTAAAGCTGATAAAAGACTCAATGAATTAGGAAGACATAACAGTTATATAGTTTTATCACCTAATTACATTATCTCATATATAAAAAGCAAAAACTGGCAGAAGTAAAAGGAGAAATGGACAAATTCGCAGAATATTATAAACTTTCTGCCAATATATTTTAAACTTTAGACAAAGTCTTTAAAAAAAACACTGCTTACCAAAACTAGGAAATTTGAACAGTCCTTACATTTACTAAATAATTTGAATCTGCAATGACAAGCTTTCCCAAAGAAAACTCCAGGACTACTCAGCTTCACAGGTGAATTTCATTAGCTATTTAAGAACAACTGAAAAAGGAACACTTTCCAACTTGTTTTATGAGGCAATATGACCTTGATACCAATACCCAACAAGAACATTACAAGAAATGAAAACTACAGGATAATCCTATTCATCAACAGAGATGTCAAACAAAACAGAGAGGGAGAAGAGACAAATACAACCAAATTCTGAAAGCTGGAAAACAAATGGACAAGTGATGAGACTTTTTTTTTTTTTTTTTCCGAGACAGAGTCTCGCACTGTCACCCAGACTGGAGTGCAGTGGCCCGATCTCGGCTCACTGCAAGCTCCACCTTCTGGGTTCACACCATTCTCCTGCCTCAGCCTCCCGAGTAGCTGGGACTACTACAGGCGCCCGCCACCACGCCCGGCTAATTTTTTCTGTATTTTTAGTAGAGACGGGGTTTCACCGTGTTAGCCAGGATGGTCTCGATCTCTTGACCTCGTGATCTGCCCGCCTCGGCCTCCCAAAGTGCTGGGATTACAGGCATGAGCCACTGCGCCCGGCCGTGATCAGACTTAAGAAGCTGAATCCTAAGCTGATGGTGAAAAAAGCAACAACTAAATTTGCAATGTAAAACTCATAAAAGGCTAAACAAATGGCAGCACAAACACTTAAGGACATAAGAGTTTAAGATGGGAATGAAAACAGGAGGACTGGCTGAGAGTCTGTTCAAGAAGCAGTTAGTTCCATATATGTTCTTTCCAGCTAATTCCTGTTCCATTTCCTAACAGAAGGCCAGAGGTTAATTTCTCTAGAAAGGGTATAAATAAGATCTCTGGACAAGGTAAATGTGGCACAGCTATATAATCAGGAGTAATATATGTAAAATACAGCAAATAAGTAAATGAATTACTGGATCCTAAGACTCTCAGCCTATTATTTCCACTGGGCTCCCCAAATGCTGCAGCAGCCAGGTCTTACAAGCAGGAGAAAAAAAGAATCTTTTCTGGGAAATGAGACTAGCTCAAGGGGAAAAGGGCTAAAGACAATGAAGATTCTACACAAAATGGCCAACACAGATCATTTCACAAGCCCAACCACCCAGGGAACTTCCAAACAGCATTTTAATACCCTACCATAAAATGTAAAACGTTGAACAGACAATCAAGGAGCACCAGACACTAATATGAAAGATGGAGACAAAAGCAACATTTTAAAAAAAGTGCCTGTAGTCCCAGCTACTCAGCAGCCTGTGCAACAGAGCGAAACTCTGTCTCCAAAAGAAAAAAAGAAAAGGAGGGTGCAGTAGGGCTGATGTAGGTATGTCAAAAACTAACAAGTTACGGTAACATGAGTAACTCTAGACATCCAATATATGGCATGAGGAATACAGTTAACAATACTGTATTATATATTGGAAATTTGCTGAGAGTATATTTTTAAGTGCTCTTACCAGACACACAAAAAACAGAGTAACTACGTGAGATGATGGATATGTTAATGTGCTTGACTGTTTCATTTCATTATGCATATGTATATAATAAAAACATATTATAGACCATATATATATATATATATATATATTTTTTTTTTTTTTGAGATGGAGTCTCGCTCTGTTGCCGAGGCTGGAGTGCAGTGGCACAGTCTTGGCTCACTGCAACGTCTGTCTCCCAGGCTCAAGTGATCCTCCCACCTCAGCCTCTCAAGTAGCTGGGACTACAGGTGTGCACAACCACACCTAGCTAATTTTTGTATTTTTGTAGAGACGGGGTTTTGCCATGTTGCCCAGGCTGGTCTCGAACTCCTCACCTCAGGTTATCTGCCCCCCTATGGTCTCCCAAAGTGCTGGGATTACAGGCGTGAGCCACCGCACCTAGCCTATCCCTGTCTTTATAGAAACATCTTGAAAAGGAGAGAGTTCTGAATGTTGATGTCCCTGAGGTAGAGCAATTGCATGTACCCAAAATCTGTGTGTTTTCATTTGTGAGCATCTGGTCCAGTGCCCTCCCTTCACTTGCTCCGAGGGTGTAGGATGTTGTGATACCCATTAGTTAATTACCTTTGGGAAATGATTTCAGAGGATTAGAATGCCACTTCAGCCACCCATTTGTTTTTTTTGTTTTTTTGTTTTTTTCTGAGACAGAGTCTCACTCTGTTGCCCAGACTGGAGTGCAGTGGCGCCATCTTGGCTCACTGCAACCTCCGCCTCCCAGGTTCAAGCGATTCTTCTGCCTCAGCCACCCGAGTAGCTTGGTCTACAGGCACAAGCCACCACACCTGGCTAATTTTTGTATTTTTAGTAGAAACGGGGGTTCACCTTATTGGCCAGGCTGGTCTCAAACTCCTGATCTTGTCATCTGCCCGCCTCGGCCTCCCAAAGTGCTGGGATTACAGGCATGAGCCACTGTGGCTGGCCCCCATTTCCTTTTGTTTGACAGCAGGCAAGTATCTGTGTGTTTGTTGAAATGACACATTTGATCCTTTTTATGGCTCAAAGAAAAGTTAATGAATACCTTTTGAGTTTGGTGCCATGACAGAGTCATTCCTCAAACCTGTCAGCACTTATGCGTTGTCCTCTGGTCACTGCATGACTTCGCTTAAGTTCCTTACCCTCTCCGTTTCAGATTCTGAAAGTATTGTATCAAGAGCTAATAATCGGCTGGGCGCGGTGGCTCATGCCTATAATCCCGGCACTTTGGAAGGCCGAGGAGGGTGGATCACTTGAGGTCAGGAGTTCGAGACTAGCCTGGCCAATATGGTGAAATCCATCTCTACAAAAAGTACAAAAGTTAGCCGGGCATGGTGGCGCACACCTGTAGTCCCAGCTACTTGGGAGGCTGAGGCAGGAGAATCCCTTGAGCCTGGGAGGTGAAGGTTGCAGTGAGCCAAGATCGCACCACTGCACTCCAACATAGGCAACAGAGCTAGGACTGTGTCTCAAAGAAAAAAAAAGTAATAATGGCAGGGCCAGGCATGGTGGCTTTTATCTGTAATTCCAGCACTTTGGGAGGCTGAAGTGGGAGGATCACTTGAGCCCAGGAGTTTGAGATCAGCCTGGCCAACACTGAAAGATCCCGTCTCTACTTAAAAAAAAAAAAAAAACAAAACAGGTAATGGTGGCCCTTTTCTCTCATTTACGCACTGCAGGGATGAAAAGGATGACAATGTCTATGTGTGTGATAGATTGTGGAAAGCCTACCGCCATGTTAAGTGAAGAAAGGGAGTATGTCTGCTGAACAGATTAACTTCTGGTCTCCTATCAGTATGTGTGGTGGGGTAGGGGGACTGCATGACCTTAACTTTTTGTTCTTGAGTGGTCTAGCATTATCAGAGTTCCCTTAGAGATTTTTTTTTTTTTTTGGAGAAAGAGTCTTGCTCTGTCACCCAGGCTGGAGTGCAGTGGCACGATCTCGGCTTACTGAAACCTCTGCCTCCCACGTTCAAGTGATTCTTGTGTCTCAGCCTCCCTAGTAGCTGGGATTACAGGCACCTGCCACCACACTCAGCTAATTTTTTTTGTATTTTTAGTAGAGATGGGTTTTCACCATGTTGGCCAGGTTGGTCTCGAACTCCTAACCCCCAGTGATCCACCTGTCTTGGTCTCCCAAAGTGCTAGGATTACATGGGTGAGCACCACCGTGCCCAGCCTAAATACATATAATTTAAAAAAATTTAAAAAGAAACAACTTGGACCTCTCCCTCTCCCTCCCCCTCCCCCTCCCCCTCCCCCTCTCCCTCTCCCTCTCCCCATGGTCTCCCTCTCCCTCTCCCTCTCTTTCCACGGTCTCCCTCTGATGCCAAGCCGAAGCTGGACTGTGCTGCTGCCATCTCGGCTCACTGCAACCTCCCTGCCTGATTCTCCTGCCTCAGCCTATCGAGTGCCTGCGATTGCAGGCACGCGCCGCCACGCCTGACTGGTTTTCGTATTTTTTTGGTGGAGACGGGGTTTCACTGTGTTGGCCGGGCTGGTCTCCAGCTCCTAACAGCGAGTGATCCGCCAGCCTCAGCCTCCCGAGGTGCCGGGATTGCAGACGGAGTCTCGTTCACTCAGTGCTCAATGGTGCCCAGGCTGGAGTGCAGCGGCGTGATCTCAGCTCGCTACCCTCCCAGCCGCCTGCCTTGGCCCCCCAAAGTGCCGAGATTGCAGCCTCTGCCCGGCCGCCATCCCATCTAGGAAGTGAGGAGCGTCTCTGCCCGGCCGCCCATCGTCTGAGATGTGGGGAGCGCCTCTGCCCCGCCGCCCCGTCTGGGATGTGAGGAGCACCTCTGCCCAGCCATGACCCCGTCTGGGAGGTGAGAAGCGTCTCTGCCCGGCCGCCCCATCTGAGAAGTGAGGAGACCCTCCGCCCGGCAGCCGCCCCGTCTGAGAAGTGAGGAGCCCCTCCGCCCGGCAGCCACCCCGTCTGGGAAGTGAGGAGCATCTCCGCCCGGCAGCCACCCCTGTCCGGGAGGGAGGTGGGGGGGTCAGCCCCCCGCCCGACCAGCCGCCCTGTCCGGGAGGTGAGGGGCGCCTCTGCCCGGCCGCCCCTACTGGGAAGTGAGGAGCCCCTCTGCCTGGCCACCACCCCGTCTGGGAGGTGTACCCAACAGCTCATTGAGAACGGGCCATGATGACAATGGCGGTTTTGTGGAATAGAAAAGGGGGAAAGGTGGGGAAAAGATTGAGAAATCGGATGGTTGCTGTGTCAGTGTAGAAAGAAGTAGACATGGGAGACTTTTCATTTTGTTCTGTACTAAGAAAAATTCTTCTGCCTTGGGATCCTGTTGATCTACGACCTTACCCCCAACCCTGTGCTCTCTGAAACATGTGCTGTGTCCACTCAGGGTTAAATGGATTAAGGGCGGTGCAAGATGTGCTTTGTTAAACAGATGCTTGAAGGCAGCATGCTCGTTAAGAGTCATCACCACTCCCTAATCTCAAGTACCCAGGGACACAAACACTGCAGAAGGCCGCAGGGTCCTCTGCCTAGGAAAACCAGAGACCTTTGTTCACTTGTTTATCTGCTGACCTTCCCTCCACTATTGTCCTATGACCCTGCCAAATCCCCCTCTGCGAGAAACACCCAAGAATGATCAATTAAAAAAAAAAAAAAAAGACAGAAACAACTTGGAGAAGACAGAGACTTGCAAAAAAAGAATACTAAAAAAATTTAATACATCAAAACTATTCTCAGAGAGCTAAAAGAAACTAAAGCAGACACTTACTTATTTTTTTAAAAAGGGTATATTCCAAGAACCAAAAAAAAAAGTCCTCTTTTTGCCAGGAACATTATGTTGAGAAGAGAGTTCTTAAAATTAAAAACATGGTAGGAAGTAATAAAATATTCAGTGGAAAGATTTGGTGGAAGATAAAGCTGAGGAAACTCCCAGGATGTAGAGCAAAACGATAGACTTGAAAATAGAAAATACAACAAAACTGGAGGACTGGTCTAGGGGGTTCCATATCTTAAAAACAAGATTTCCAGAAGGAAAAGAAAAAAGAAAGCAGAGGTCAGGCAGTTTTTCAAGAACTATTTCCAGAAAATGTCTCAGAACTGAAAGTTTCTGAATTAAAACAGCCCACAAAGTATCCAACATAATGGATTAAAACATCACCACCAACCCCAACTGTAAAATTTTGAAAAATTTGGAGAAAAAATTGGGAGGGGAGAAATATCTACAAGCTTGTAGAAAGGCAAAAACAAGTTTCATGTAAAATATCAACTATCAGCCAGGTGTGATGGCTCAAGCCTGTAATCCCAGCATTTTGGGAGGCTGAGGCGGGCAGATCACTTGAGGCCAAGAGTTAAGAGACCAGCATGGGCAACATGGCAGAAACCCTTCTCTACTAAACACACAAAAATTAGCTGGGCATGGTGGCGTGCACCTGTAATCCCAGCTAACTGGGAGGCTGAGACAGGAGAATCACTTGAACCCAGGAAGCGGAGGTTGCAGTGAGCCAAGATCATGCCACTGCACTCCAGCCTGGGCAACAAAGTGAGACTCTGTCTCAAAAAAAAATAAAATAAATAAAATATCAACTATCAAAATAATACCAGATTTCTCAAGTTACTATAATGAAGCAATACCTTTAAAAGTCTGAGGAGGCGGGGCGTGGTGGCTCACGCCTGTAATCCCAACGCTTTGGGAGGCCGAGGCGGGTGGAACACGAGGTCAGGAGTTTGAGACCAGGGTGGCAAGTAAGGTGAAACCCCATCTCTACTAAAAATACAAAAATTAGCCAGGCGTGGTGGTGGGTGCCTGTAATCCCAGCTACTCCAGAGGCTGAGGCATGAGAATCGCTTCAAACCGGAAGGCAGAGGTTACAGTGAGCCAAGACTGCGCCACTGCACTCCAGCCTGGGCAATAAAAGTGAAACTCCGTCTCAAAAAAAAAAAAAAAAAAGTCTGAGGAAAACATATTTTCATAGAATTCTATACTCAATTTTTTTTTTTTAAGAGACGGGGTTTGGCATGTTGCACAGGCTACTCTCGAACTCCAGAGGTCAAGAGGTCCACCCACCTCACCCTCCCAGAGTGCTGAGATTACAGGAATGGGCCACCGTGCCCAGCCCACTCAAACTATAAGAGTAAAATGTTTTATACATTGGAGACCTCAAAAACTGTGCTTTCTATACACCCTTTCTTGTGAAGCTTCTGGAACACACACTCTTTCAACCAAGAAAGAAGTATGAGATCCAGAAAAGAGTTTCCAAAACAGAGAAGGATAAAGATAACAATAAAAAGAAAAGTGTACGATGCTTAGAGAGAACCGATATAAAATTAAGTAAGTCAAAAAGCTCCAGGAGAGACTTCTGACCTCTGCAAGATGATACTGATTGAATTCCAATGTGTCTGAACACACTTGGAAGATATTATTTAGATAAATTAGTGATAAGAACAAAAATAAAAAGCAAATGAAATGACAATTAATAACTCCAGGGAAGATTTTTAAAACTGAGCAAGGAAGGAAAAAGAAAACAGAATTCTATGTGGGTCAGCTATGACATATAAATTATATGACTACAATTTAAATATTTATAATGATGCCAATGCTATTAATCTTGACAAAATTATGCTGTAACTGTGTGTGTATGTAATGGAACACAAGTGGAAAGAGGGAAATCCTCATCTTTCCCAGTGGGAAGTTAGTAAGAATATAAAACAGAAAAATTAAGAAGTAGCAATATAAACATATTACTAAGATAAATAAAAGCAAATATCAAAAGAATCAACTAAAATAGCTAAAAGTGGTTTCCTTCGGAGAGCAGGCAATAGGAGTAAAGGTGAGGAACTGGAGAACTAGCTGAGTGCAGAAGCGTATGCCTGTAATCCAGCACTGAGGCTGAGGCAGGAGGATCTCTTGAGCCTAGAAGTTTGAGACCAGCCTGGCCAACAAAGTGAGACCCTGCCTCTACAGAAAAATTAAAAAATTAGCTGGGCACAGTGGCATGTGCCTGTAGTCTCAGCTACTTGGGAGGCTGAGGTGGGAGAACTGCCAGAGCCCAGCAGGTCAATGCTACAGTGAGCCATGTTCATGCCACTGTATTCCACCCTGGGTGACAGAGGCCCTGTCTCAAACAAACCAACAAAAAATTGCAGAGCTACTGGTTTTGTAACAAGCTTTGTAGAACTGTTTGACTTTTCTAAACAATGTGCATGGATAATTTTAATAAAAACAAAAACTGTATTTGAAAGAGACAGAACACTTACCAATATACTTTTCTTGCTTTTTGAATAGAGGTAACAGTCTGAACTTCTTTTAATGTTTGCTTTGTTTTCTTTTCTGCTGACTTGAATGCCTATTTATAGAAAAGAGTTTTAAAAACAATTTGTTAAGAATGTATTTAAATAACACCAAAGTAAATAATGGGGCAAGAATTTTTTTAAATGTCACAAAATGGCACAATCTACACACACACACACAAACACACACACACACAAACACGCATACTTGAAAGTAATGAAGAAATGAAAATATTTTTGCCTGAAGTATTAAGATAATCTAAACTAAAGAATTACTACATGAAAATATTTGCTCAAGACCTACAAAGTAATAAATACCTTGTCATTTTCTAGATACTGAGTACCTATCATATGCTTGGTTCTGGGCTAGATGCCATTAGAGATATAAGAGTGAACAAGATGGACAAAGCCCCCACTCCCACCCCACTAGGTCTAGAAGAGACAACTATTAATCATATAATCCTTTAAATAAATATATAATGGTGAGTGCTTCTAAAGATGCTACAGGAATATAACAAGGAAACCCGATTTACACTGGATTATGGTCAAAGAAGGTATCTCTGAGGAAATGATATATAAGCTGAATCCTCAATGACTAACGGGGTTATCAGGCAAAGAATAGGAAAAAGGGTATTACAAGCAAAAAAAAAAAAAAAAAAAGACCAGCAAGTAGTAATCAAGAGCATAATGTCAAGAAATGAGGTTGAAGCAATAGACAGAGGGCCAAGTCATGAAGGCCACTCATTTAACAGCTATTAAAGTGCCTACTCTGTTCCAGGCAATATTCCAGGGATTGGGATGCAGCAATGAACAACACAAAGATTCTACTTTCATGCAATCTATATTCTAGAAGGAATCCAGAAAAAATATTCAAATAAACATATGTTGGGCTGGGGGGAGTGTTTTTCAAGAAGAAAATAAGGCAAAATAAAGAGAGATTCAGGGTGGTACTATCGTTAGTAATGAGTGGTCAAGGAAGGATTCTCTGATTAAATCTCATTTAAGTGGATATGTAAATGAAGAGAGGGGTCAAACTGAAAATTCCAGGTACAGAGAACAGCAAGGGCAAAGACCCTGAGAGGGGAGCACGTGTCATTATTTTATGAACAGCTAAGATCCCAGTGTAGCCAGAAAGAGTGTATGAGAGGAGGAATGCAGGTGTTGAGGTCAGAGGGGAGGAGATCTCCTGTCCTTCTTGCAGGATAGGAGAAGGGCTCTGAATTGTATTAAGATGGGAAGCAACTGGAAGAGAAAAAGGACTTCACTTTTGATTTATTTATTTTAATATATTTTTTGAGATAGAGTCTCGCTCTGTCTCCCAGGCTAGAGTGCAATGGCATGATCTCAGCTCACTGCAACCTCCACCTCCCAGGTTCATTAGATTCTCCCACCTCAGCCGCCCAAGTAGCTGGGATTACAGGTACCCGCCATCACGTCAGGCTAATTTTTGTATTTTCAGTAGATACGGGGTTTCACCATGTTGGCCAGGCTGGTCTCAAACTCCTGGCTTCAAGCGATCCACCGGCCTCGGCCTTCCAAAGTGCTGGAATTACAGGCGTCAATCACCACACCCAGTCTTCACTTTTGATTCAAAAGGATCACAACGGGGCTAGGCGTGGTGGCTCACACCTGTAATCCCAGCACTTTGGGAGGCTGAAGGTCAAGGCCTGAAGCGGGCGGATCACCTGAGGTCAGCAGTTTGAGACCAAGCTGACCAACACGGTGAAACCCCGTCTCTACTAAAACTACAAAAATTAGCTGGGTGTGGTGGCGGGCGCCTGTAATCCCAGCTACTTAGGAGGCTGAGGTGGGAGAATCGCTTGAACCTGGGAGGCAGAAGTTGCAGTGAGCTGAGATCAAGCCATTGCACTCCAGCCTGAGCAATAAGAGCGAAACTCCATCTCAAAAAAAAAAAAAAAAAGGGTCACGATGGCTGCTATGTGGAGAACAGACTGTAGTGGGAAAAGAGGAGGAGGAGAGAGATCCAATAAGAGGCTACTGTCATAGTCCATGTGAACACAGAGGCGATAGGGGACTGACCAGTGGAAATAATGAGTAGTAGCCAGATTCTGGCTGTACTTTAAAGAAAGAACCAAAGGATTTACTGATGGATTGCATGATTTATGGGAAAAGAGTCCGGGATATCACAAACATTTTTAACCTGAGTGAACAGAAAAATGAAGGTGTTATTTACTGAGATGAGGAAGAATAGGGGAGGAGCAGTCCTGGGGGGGGGAAAAATACTGGAAATACATATATTTAAAGCAAAGTTAAGTTTGAAAGATACTTCTGAATTAGAAAACCTCATTTAAACAGAAGAAATAATTACGTCCATTAAATTACGCAGGTACAAACAACTAACATTCACTCTAAGAAATACTCAGTACCTTCTCAGCAGCTTCAACAGTCTTTTGTGTTTTCTTAGCAGCATATCTCTTGTGATCATAATACCTAGAAAAACATATTTCTCTTAAATTTTAAGTATAATATTTATTCTTCAGTTTTCTACTTAGTTCTAACTTGACAAATTCTCAAATTATACGGAACAAATCAGAACAAACTGTATAATTAACAAAACTAAATTTAAAAAAGTATTTTCACCCAAAAAAAGTATGCATGTACAGGTGAAATTTAAAATTTTTTTAAATGTCCTTAATTCCTTAATTTATTGCAGATAACACTTGGCCTAAAATGTAAAGTTAAATGACTTACTTTTTGGCATTGGCATATGCTGACAAGCTGAGATCAACATCTACAAGTAAGGGCTTATTTTTCTGAGGCTTCTGCAGCTGTTTATTCTTTTGTTTTTTCTTTTTTCCTTTTGGTGGTTCGGTTTCATTTTTCTCAACATTGACGTCACCATCAACATCATCATCTTCCTCCTCTGATAACAAGTATGGATTTCTATTAAAAATATTCAATAGCATTTCACTAACGTCAATGACATCACTTTTATTTTCAATTTTCTTCTTCAATAAAATTATAAATGGTTTACAGTACTGGAAGTTTCATTATTTATTTTAATCTAAATTAGTTTTTTCCCTTTCTTTGAGAATTTCAAAATATGAAGAAAAAATGTTTAATACAGTGAACAATTAAAATAACAAAATAAAGACAAGCATTAACTGCTTGACTAAGAGTCAAACTTACCTTAGCAGCATTGTAACATGGTTTGTTTGTAGTTTTAATTCTTTGATTGCACTTGCAACAGGGTCTCCTTGAGCCTGGGCTTCTTTCACAATTAACCCAATTTCTGTCCAATCTATCTGGTTAGCTAAAGCACTTCGAACTACCTGAATGGCTCTGTCAACTATTTGTAGGTTCATTTCTATGAGCTCTCCTTTCAGTTTGTCTATTTCCTTAAAAAACAAACCACACACATTTACTACATTGCCAGTTAAAGTTAACATTTTTGAAAAAGCACTGAGAAAGCCAAACATAATACCTGAGCCTGCTGAAGAGCTTCCAATCTGTTTTCATGATCCTTTCGAACATTATCTAATTTCTTCAATGCTTGCTTTTCCTTTTATTGGCAAAACAGATTTTTTAAAAATTAGATTTCTCCTACCTCATGACATCCCTCTCTTACTTCCCAACACTCACTATCCTGACCCCATCTATGCTGTTATCTAGCTAACTGAAGTTCCCATAGTCTACCACCCTAGGCCTATCCCACTACAATGCGTTCCATGCCCCAAAATTACTTCTCCTGTCTTCCTAACTCCCACTCCTTATATAGAAAGGTATTTTGATTACAGGTTACTGTGTATATAAGATATACCCCTAATACCCTTGGCATTATTCAAACAGGCAGAAATCAAGACATTTTTTCCTATGGCACGAAAGTAAAGTTTGGGAGAACGAATTCTTTATTTTTTTTTAAATAATAGAGACCGGGTCCCACTATGTTGCCCAGGCTGCTCTCGAATGTCTGAGCTCAATCCTCCCACCTTGGCCTCCCAGAGTGCTGGGATTACAGGCCTGAGCCACTGCACCTGGCAGGGAATGAATTCCCAAAGAGCATAAATTACCAAATGACTTTGTATTTTTTGCTACTTTTGATTTTCTCAGAACTATTTCCAGTATTTTACAGAAACTTTCTCCCCTAAATTAATAAGACAAAGGCTCACGGTAGTTATTTGACCTTCTATATGGCATTTTATCATATATAATTTACATTTCAAGGTTATCAATTGGGTGGCAAAATTTCTAACACTAGTAATATCATCAATTAATGAGTATTTAAATGCTAGATGAAATATTTTTTAAAATTTAGATAAGAATGATGACTATTAAAACCCACAAAATGATTACCAAAATAAATCACTAGTATTTTGACACCCATGAAACCATGGGGTTCAGTTTACTAGCCAAAGTGCTGCCACCATGTGGTAATTACATGATGTATATAATTCATCTGACTGGCCTACCTGCTTTGAAATTGTGCTATGATTAACTAATTTTTAAAAACTGAAGGGGAAGTGGTACAGGGATTCAAACAATTTGATTTTTTTTTTCTTTAAGGCAGAGTTTCACTCTGTCACCCAGGCTGGAGTGCAGTGGCACAGTCTCAGCTCATTGCAACCTCCGCCTCCCAGGGTCAAACAATTCTTGTGCCTCAGGCTCCTGAGTAGCTGGACACCCATACCACACCCCATTCATTTTCGTATTTCCAGCAGAGACAGGTTTTCACCATGCTGGCCAGGCTGTTCTCGAACTCCTGACCTCAAGTGATCTGCCCGCCTCGGCCTCCCAAAGTGCTGGGATTTACAGGCGTACGCCACAGCGCCCAGCCTCAAATAATTTGAAATTTTTGCACACATATTTTAAGACTGTTTTTGAAAAAATCAAATCCCCTTCAAATCAAGAGTGACTATTAACAATTTATGAAACTGTTCTGCAGCAAATGCTCTAAAAACATGGTCAAATGTGCTGGGAAAATACTGTATATCACTTCTTTTGGAGTCATGATACACAGAAAACATATTAAGACCTAGCTTTAAAGTCCATTTAAAAAAGAAACAGTTTAATGATAAACAATATCCCCTCCTCTGGCCTATTTAAAATCTCCCTAAAACAGTATCTCCTTAACAGCAATGTTTGAGAAGCTTTGGGTTGTTCTGAGCAAACCACATTAAGGTGTAAATAACAGGCCTCACCTTCCCACTGTATTTTCCTTTTTTTACAGAATATCTGAAATACTCATGAAACAAATGAGGACATACTTTTCAACAATAAAATCCCCCATGGACCTTCTTCATAAACCTTTATCATAAATAAAGAGGCAGGTCAGAGAGTTCCCATACTACTTCTTACACTCTTTCTGAAAGGCCACCCTTTCCTATATCATCTACCCATCAAACCGCTAAAGACTAGCTGGTTTAATATGTGTTTTTAATAATACATACCTGTTGTAAAGCTTTTAAGTCAATTTTCTGGCCCTCTATCTTGGAATAAAATTCATCCACCGCCTTATTAAAAAAACAGACAAACAACTAGTTGGAAAAAAAAGCACAGTCTCTACTTCAACTTGCATACACAGAATTTTATTTTATTTTTTTTTCTTTTTTTTTGAGACAGAGTCTCACTCTGTTGCCCAGGCTGGATTGCAGTGGCACGATCTAGGCTCACTGCAACTTCCACCTCCAAGGTTCAAGTAATTCTCCTGCCTCAGCCTCTCAAACAGCTGGGACTACAGGTGCACCCCACCACACACCGCTAATTTTTGTAGTTTTTCAGAGACAGGGTTTCACTGTGTTGGCCAGACTGGTCTTGAACTCCTGACCTCAAGTGATCTGCCTGCCTTGGCCTCCCAAAATGCTGAGATTATAGGCATGAGCCAGCATGCCCAGCTGCATACACAGAATTTTAGATTCCATTGTGTTTCATAACACCACTCAAAAGAACTTGAACAGATTTCCGGTAAATGTATTATATGGCTAAACAGTATCAAGAATCAAATGAAGTTCAAATCTCTGGTCCTTCATCCTGAAATAAAGTGGCAACAATTATTTCCAACAGCTGTATCTGTGACGACACTGATCTTTAATGCCCAGATTCACAGTGAATGTAAAGCAAGTATAGTTTCAGTTTCTCAGTAGAAGCAAGTTGATATTAACAGCTCATATCATGCTAACTAACTGGTAAAGGAACAGAACGGAAAACCCACCTTGTCAAATGATTCAAATTCTATATATGGACATTGTGAATGTTGAGAAAACAAGAAAGGATGAAATTCCTCATACCTGTAAAACATATTTATTATATCACATTCGAGAACATTAACAAACATCCAAAGCAAATTGACCCATGCCTATATGCTTACGTGAGTATGTCTTCAACTGGTTTATCTGCTTCCAAGCTTGGTTTTATTTCCCTTTTCTGAATGATATATCCCTACAAAAATGCAATATTAAAATCATTCCTATTCATAATTAACAAAGATTTACTTCTTTTTTTTTTTTTGATACAGTCGCGCTCGCTCCATCACCCAGGCTGGAGTGCAGTGGTGTATTCTCGGCTCACTGCAACCTCTGCCTCTCGGGTTCAAGCAATTCTCATGCCTCAGCCTCCCAAGTAGCTGGGATTACAGGTGTGTGCCACCATACCTGGCTAATTTTTGTATTTTTAGTAGAGACAGGGGTTTTGCCATGATGGCCAGGGTGGTGTCGAACTCTTGGTCTCAAGTGATCCACCCACCTTGGCCTCCAAAAGTGCTGAGATCACAGGTGTGAGCCACTGCACCTAAAGATTTAGTTTCTGTGACTGATATTAATTTGCACCTAATCCAAAGGTTTACTTTCTATGACTGATATTAATTTTAATTTTCTATAAATAGTTATACTTTGAAAAGGGAAGAAAAACACTCATAAGCTACAGGGTAATTCAAAAAATATTTAATGGTTGGGAGCTGTAAATCACAACATTTTTGAAAAGGGCTGACAAATGAAAATGTGCTTCTCTATCTGAAACTAAAGAAATAACTGTAAATTCCTCAACTTTTCTGAAGAGCTGATACTAACCTGACATTGTACTTTCTATAAAAGATAGGGAACAGAAAAAAACTTATAAACCAACAGAAACTTTTAAAACACTATCCTGGGCCGGGTGCAGTGGCCCATGTCTATAATCCCAGCACTTTGGGAGGCCAAGGCAGGCGGATCACTTGAGGTCAGGAATTCGAGACCAGCCTGGCCAACATGGTGAAACCTCATCTCTACTGAAAATATAAAAACTGTCCAGACATGGTGGCACGTGCCTGTAGTCCCAGCTACTCGGGAGGCTGAGACAGGAGAATCACTTCAACCAGGGAAGTAGAGGTTGCAATGAGCCAAGATCATGCCACTGCACTCCAGCCTGGGTAACAGAGCAAGACTGTCTCAAAAAACAAAACAAAAAAACTATCCTGGAATAAGCATATTACAGATAACAATTTTCCAAATTAAAATAAAATGTATATATAATGATCCTTTAATGAACATTTAATTTCTGAAAACCCAAATAAATCACAACAATATATAGTAAGTATACATGGTGCTACCTTCCCACTGAAGTTGGATGTTGTTTTCATATAGTCTTCTGCTTTCTGCAGAGAAACAAGTACTTTTTCAATATCTAATGGTGGGGGGAAAAAAAGGAAAAAAGGAGTGCCAATCAAGTGTCAATTAACCGTGGCTAAACAACTATGTAGAAAAACAGGAAAGTGCTTATGAAATAATGTTGCGTTCAAGAAAATTAGAGATAGTGATTTCATGTTTATAACCAGTATATGTGGATATATGGTTTCATTTTGAACAGCCTATTGTCCAAGTAGCTTTTATTGAATCATCCACCTTTCCCTCCATGACTTGAAAGTAACTTTGTTCATAAACTAAATTCCCATATTATTTCAAACTATTTTTGGAACCTTTATGCTATTCCTTCTCCAAAAACTTACAGTTTTAATTACTATAGCTTCATATTTTAATCTGTGAAGGGTTACACAGACAGTAATAATAAATCATTACTAGTATTTTCCAGAGTTATCCTGAACATTTTCACATGCTTTTGCTCCATATAAACATCAGAGTCATTTTATAAAAACAAACAGAAACAAAACACCACCACCAGCACCTGTTGTCATTTTATGAGTGCACTGATTTAGTATATTGCAGAAACTAAAACATTCACTAAAATCTCATTCAATTTTTTTTTTTTTTGAGAGTGGTGATACTTGTTTTTGTGGGGTTTTTTGAGATGGGGGTCTCACTCTGTTGCTCAGGCTGGAGTGCAGCTGTGCAGTCACCACCCACCGCAGCCTGAAACACCCAGGCTTAAGTGATCCTCCCACCTTAGCCTCCCAAAGTGCTGGGATTGCAGGCATGAGCCAGTGTGCCCGGTCAAATGTTTTTCATTCTAGAACCACCTGCTCCCTTATTACTTTCCCAGAAAAAATTTTCATAGTTTAAAAAAAACGAAATAAATGAAAAATGTACCATGCAGACATACCTTTAGTTTCAAGTTTTTCATCCACTTTGACATTACCCGAGAATCCATTTTCTAAAAGACAGTGTTCAATGAGAGCTGGTCCATAGGCTATAAATGCAGAGGACATTACTTTTAGTATTTTCCTATAAATTCTTTTTTGTTTTTGTTTTTTGAGATGGAGTTTTACCCGTCGCCCAGGCCGGAGTGCAATGGTGCAATCTTGGCTCACTGCAGCCTCTGCCTCCCACCTCCGGCCTCAGCCTCCTGAGTAGCTGGGATCACAAGCACCCACCACCATGCCCAGCTAATTTTTGTATTTTTAGTAGGGACAAGGTTTCACCATGTTGTCCAGGCTGGTCTCGAACTCCTAACCTCAGGTGATCCACTCACCTCAACCTCCAAAAGTGCTCAGATTACAGGTGTGAGCCACCATGACCTAGCCTAAAATTTAACATTCAAAATATAGCAGAAATTTATATCCCAATATCAATGATCTACTCAATAACAGTGGCTGGTGAAAACAATAAGTTTACTTATTTTGAAGTGTTACTTAGAAATGACAATTCTAGTTCTTAGACTGGGTGCGGTGGCTCATGCCTATAATCCCGGCACTTTGGGAGGCCAAGGCAGGCGGATCACCTGAGGTCGGGAGTTGAAGACCAGCCTGACCAACACAGAGAAACCCCATCTCTACTAAGAATACAATAAATTAGCCGGGCGTGGTGGCACATGCCTGTAATCCCAGCTACTCAGGAGGCTGAGGCAGGAGAATCACTTGAACCCGGGAGGCAGAGGCTGTGGCGAGCCAAGATCGTGCCATTGCACTGCAGCCTGGGCAACAAGAGTGAAACTCCGTCCCCCGCCCCACCCCACAACCAAAAAAAAAAAGACAATTCTAGTCCTTAAAGAAATTTGAAACTACAATTAACTTACAAAAGTCAGTGCAAGTTATAGGAATTTAATGGGCTTCAACCACAATGAGGATTTATCCCTGGAATGCAAGGTTGGTTTGGCAACCAAAAATTGGTTAATATAATACTCCATATTGATAAAATAAAGGAAAAGAGCCATATATCATTTCAGTAGATGCAGAAAAAGCATTTGACAAAATTCAACACTAATTCCTAATAAAAACTCTCAATAAACTAGGAATAGAGGGAGCATTCTCAACCTTATAAGGACACCTATGAAAAACCTACAGCTAACATGATAATTACTGGTGAAGGACTGAATATTATCCCCCTAAGATCAGGAGCAAGGAAAGAATATTCAGTCTCACACTGCTATTCAACATTGTACTGGAAGCTATAGCTAGCACAATAAGGCAAATTAATTAATAGCATTCAGATTCTAAAGGAAGAAGTAAAGCATCCTTATTCACAGATGACATGATCCTGTATGTTAAAAAATCCTAAGGAACCCACAAAAAAAACCTACTAGAATGAATAAACAAGTTTATCAGGTTTGCAGGATACAAAAACCAATATATAGAAATCAATTGTATTTCTATGCAAAAATGAAATTAAGAAAATTCCACTGACAATAGCATCAAAAAGAATAGAATGTTTAGGAATAAATCTAACTGAGAGAAATTAAAGATCTAAATACACAGTCAGACATTCTCTCTTCATAGAAGACTCAATGTAGTTAAAACGGCAATTCTCCCCAAACTGATCCACAGACTTAATGTAATCCTTACCAGGCCAGGCAGTGGCTCACAGCTGTAACTGAGACCAGCCTGGCCAAGAAGGTGAAACCCTATCTCTACTAAAAACACAAAACTTAGTGGGTGTAGTGGCACACACTTGTAATCCCAGCTACGTGAGAGGCTGAGGCAAGACAGTCACTTGAGCCCAGGAAATGGAGGTTGCAGTGAGCCGAGATCATGCCACTGCACTCCAGCCTGGGCAACAGAATGAGATTGTCTCAAATAATAGTAATAATGTAATCCTTATCAAAATCCTATGAGGCTTTTTTCATAGAAAGTAACAAGTCAACTCTAAATTTTATAAGGAAATGCTGGCCGAGCGCAGTTGCTCACGCCTGTAATCCCAGCACTTTGGGAGGCTGAGGCAGGCAGACTGCTTGAGTTCAGGAGTTCGAGACCAACCTGGACAACATGGTAAAACCCTGTCTCTACCAAAAAATAGAAAAATTAGCCAGGAGTTCATCCCTGTAGTCCCAGCTACTTGTGGGGCTGAGGCAGGAGGATGGCCTGAACCTGGGAGGTGGAAGCTGCAGTGAGCAGTGTTCGTGGCACCGCACTTCAGCCTGGGCAACAGAGCGAGACCCTTGGGAAATGCAGAAGATCTTTTGAAATGCCAAATGCCAAAACTCTTTTGAAAAAAAAAAGTGAACAGTTAAGAGGACATGTAAGTTGAGTATCCCTTACGTGATGTGTTGGGATAGAAGTGTTTCAGATTTCAGGTTTTTTCACATTTTGGAATATCTGCATATACATAATGAGATATCTTGGGGATGGAACCCAAATCTAAACACAAAATTCATTTATGACTTTATGCAATATAGCCTGGAGGTGATTTTATATAATACTTTAAATAATTCTGTATAGCTGTCACATAAGGTCAGTGTGGAATTTTCCACCTGTGGCATCACGTCTGTGCTCAAAAAGTTTCAGACTTCAGGCCAGGCACGGTGCCTCACACATGTAATCCCAGCACTTTGGGAGGCCAAGGCAGGTGGATCACGAGGTCAAGAGATCAAGACCATCCTGGCCAACATGGTGAAACCCCATCTCTACTAAAAATACAAAAAAAGTTAGCTGAGCATGGTGGCATGAGCCTGTAGTCCCAGCTACTTGGGAGGCTGAGGCAGGAGAATTGCTTGAACCCGGGAGGCAGAGGTTGCAGTGAGCTGAGACTGCACCACTGCACTCCAGCCTGGTGACAGAGAGAGACTCTGTCTCAAAAATAATAGTAATTTTAGGCTTAAGATTTTCACATTAGTAATGTTCAACCTGTACTACCTGATTTCAAACATTACAGAAATTTGCCAGGGGAAGGCCAAGTGTGGTGGCTCACGTCTATAATCCCAGCAATTTGGGTGGCCAAGGTGGTTGGATTGCTTGAGCTCGGAGTTTGAGACCAGCCTGGGCAACATAATGAGACCCTACCTCTAAAACAAACAAAAAAATAAATTAAAAAAGAAAAGAAATTTGCATTTGCCAGGGAGACACTGGCTTAAACATACAAATTTTACACATGCTATACTAACAGTTGGAAACTTCTAAAGATAACTTTTGAATGCATTCTAATTTCATAAGAGAGGAAGAGTAACTCTCTAGTGCTCAGTAATCAATGGTACCTGCCTCCCCGTCTTCTCTAGATTCCTTAATATAGGGCTAAGTGATGATCTTCTCAAGTATAAAAGTGTATTGGGATCAAAAATGCTTATTGGGATCAAAAGGACCTGTCAGATGCTGGGATGCCCTGAGACCCACCAATTAAAAAAAAAAAAAAAACTAAGCTAAGTGGTTATTAAATCAAAGACTCACAATGAAAAAATCTGATTTCTTAGAATACTACCATTAGCACTGAAGTACTAGATAACACAATCTGCACTGCTTTTAAATAAAATCTAATAGATAAAGCTCAAACTTCATGTGGTTTAACTTCTCTTTCTTTGACAATAAACTCCTACTTACTCCAAGGATCACTTGTTCAAATCTTCTAATAAAACCATAAAAGATTTCAATATATTCCTGAAAACCACACTGTCTTGCAAACATTTCACTGCTATTCGCAGGAATACTCACGAAGTAATGGGTTAAGCACCCTCTTCAGTAGTTCACCCTTAGGTGCGCTGGCTACTATTTCAGTCAACCTGTGAAACAAAATTGACATGCCTCTATCATATATTAAATAAACCTTACAGCAATCTTCATATTCATACTACTTTCATCTGTATCAGTTCACCTGATCTTTACAATAATCTGAAACTTAACAGGAATTCGTTCTCCTGTTATGAGAAAATGGATCATAAAAGATATTTACCCAAGATTAACAGGTTCTTGAATGGCAGTTTTCTAAGATAAACCAGTATTTTTTCGACCAAGGCATATTGTCAGCAATGTGCCCACATATAAATGACATAAAAATGACATTTTTCTGTAAAAGTTAAATGTTTGTAAATTTTCATGCCATATCTTAATATCCAAAATGGTTTACCTAATTAAGCATCGAACAACTTTTTTTTTGTTTGTTTGTTTTTTTTTTTTGAGACGGCATCTTGCTCTGTCGCCCAGGCTGGAGTACAGTGGCATGATCTCGGCTCACTACAAGCTCCGCCTCCCGGGTTCATGCCATTCTCCTGCCTCAGCCTCCCGAGTAGCTGGGACTACAGGTGCCCGGCACCACGCCCGGCTAATTTTTTGTATTTTTAGTAGAGACGGGGTTTCACCGTGTTAGCCAGGATGGTCTCAATCTCCTGACCTTGTGATCCGCCCACCTTGGCCTCCCAAAGCGGTGGGATTACAGGCGTGAGACACCGTGCCCAGCCAGCATCTAACAACTTTTAAGAATGCTGTACATCAATGTGGTCCCCATACCAGCATCAGCATTACCTGAGAACTAGTTAGAAATGCAAATTCCTGGGTCCTAGACTAGATCTACTGAATTAGCAGAGGGTGGGGGTGGCAATCTACGTTTTAACAAGCCCTCCAGGTAATGCTGAAGCATGTTAATTATTTTTTTTTTTTTAATTTTTTTAATTTTTGAGACACAGTTTTGCTCTGTTGCCAAGGCTGCAGTGCAATGGCGCAATCTCGGCTCACTGCAACCTCTGCCTCCTGGGTTCAAGAGATTCTCCTGCCTCAGCCTCCCAAATAGCTGAAATTACAGGCATGCACCACCATGCCCAGCTAATTTTTTTTTTTTTAATTTAGTAGAGTTGGGGTTTCACCATGTTGGTCAGGCTGGTCTGAACTCCTGACCTCAGGTGATCCATCCTCCTCGGCCTCCCAAAGTGCTGGAATTACAGGCGTGAGCTACCGTGCCTGATCAACTTTATTTATTTATTTAATGTAGACTAGTTAAGTGAAGCAGTGGGAGTGGAGAAGGAACAAAGAAATGATGTATGTTAAACTTTAGGAACCACTGCTATAGAATATGAGTCAGCAGGGCCTTCCAGCTAGCTGGAATACAAAAATACAGCTACAATCATCACTTTACCTCACCTTACTTCCCTTTTTCTTACGTAAACCAGAATTTCTCTCCCTTTGCCCTCTGCACAAGATATCCATCTGTCTTCTCACAGAGTAGCTAATAAGTCTCCTCAATTTACCAAGAAATCATAACCATTTGAAGTAACCCAAAACTTAGCTAAAAAACACATTGGGCTTGCTTCGGCAGCACATATACTAAAATTAGAACGCAACAGAGATTAGCACGACCCCTGCACAAGGATGACATGAAATTTGTTAAGTGTTCCATATTTTTTAATTTAAAATTTAAAATTTAAAAAAATTAAAATGAAAAAGAAAGACATTGGCTGGGCCCGGTCGCTCATACCTGTAACTCCAACACTTTAGAAGGCTGAAGTGGGAGGATTGCTAAAGCCACAAGTTCAAGACCAACTTGGGCAACAAAGCAAGACCCCATGTCTACAAAAAAATTTAAAAGTTAGCCAGGACTTGTGGTGGGCTCCTGTAGTTCCACCTACTTGGGAGGCTGAGGCAGGAGGATTGCTTGAGCCCAGGAGTTCAAGACTGCAGTGAGCTATGATCACGCCAACTGCACTCCAGCCTCAGGGAAGGGGGAGACACCACCTCTAAAAAAACTAAAGACAACCGAGCGCAGTGGCTCATGCCTGTAATCCCAGCACTTTGGGAGGCCGAGGCAGGCAGATTGCCTGAGGTCAGGAGATCAAGACCAGCAAGGCTAACATGTTGAAACCCCATCTCTACTAAAAATACAAAAATTAGCTGGGCGTGGTGGTGCACGCCTATAGTCCCAGCTACTCGGGAGGCTGCGGCAGGAGAATCGCTTGAACCTGGGATGCAGAGGTTGCAGTGAGCTGAGATTGTGCCACTGCACTCCAGCCTGAGCAACAGAGCGAGACTCCATCTCAAAAAAAAAAAAACACCTAAGGACATACATTTGCCTCTCCCAAATAAGACTTAATTGCTTACATGCACATTTATGTAGTTCAAACAGTCTAAATTTAGTTACGTTATCTAAGTAAAACAAAATATTTTATTTATCTCACAGTTCTTTCACGTTCTGACATATGACCCATTTTACCTTTTTTTTAAGAGACAGGGTCTCATTATGTTGCCCAGTACATTTTAATACAATATGAAATGGGTTTAAAAACAAAACACTTTACCTTTCCAAAGTAAGCAAAGGTTCAGCAGCTCTAGCATGATCAAGTGGATAGCGTTCCCGAACAGCAAATTTAACATCATCTGCCTCATCAGCTCGAAACCTTAGAATATTTAAAATTACGTACTCATAATCTGTAAGAACAATGTTCCCCTGCAATAAAATAAAATACAATTTAGCGCTCTTTCAAATAATTTTTGAGGCCGGGCACAGTGGCTCACACCTGTAACCCCAGCACTGTGGAAGGCCGAGGCGGACAGATCACTTGAGGTCAGGACTTTGAGACCAGCCTGGCCAACATGGTGAAATTCCATCTCTACTAAAAATACAAAAGTTAGCCAGGTATGGTGGCGGGTGCCTATAATCCCAGCTACTTGGGAGGCTGAGGCAGGAGAATCACTTGAATCTGGGAGGTGGAGACTGCAGTGAGTTGAGATCACACCACTGCATTCCAGCCTGGGCAACAAGAGCAAACTCTGTCTCAAAAAAAAAAAAAAAAAAAAAGGAAATAAAAAAACAAAACAAAACAGAAAAAAACAAAGCAAATCATTTTTGAAACTACTTAAAAATTGAGAAAGAAGCCGGGCACGGTGGCTCATGCCTGTAATCACAGCACTCTGGGAGGCCGAGGCGGGAGGATCACCTGAGGTCGGGAGTTCAAAACCAGCTTGACCAACATGGAGAAACCCTGTCTCTACTAAAAATACAAAATTAGTTGGGCGTGGTGGTGCATGCCTGTAATCCCAGGCACTTGGGAGACTGAGGCAGGAGAATCGCTTGAACCTGGGAGGTGGAGGTTGCAGTGAGCTGAGACTGAGCCATTGCACTCCAGCCTGGGCAACAAGAGCAAAACTCTTGTCTTAAAAAAAAAAAAAAAAAATTGAGAAAGAAAATGTGGTCAATTTCAGAAGCCAGCCAGGCAAGGAACATATTACACTTTCACCTGCAATTTGTCTTTTAATATTAATAGTTACATGGCAAGAGCAATATAGTTAATTATACCATTTGCCCACATATTTCCACATTTGGTAATGTAGCCCAATGAAGTAACTCCAACACTCCAGTAAAACCAAAGGCAATATGCTTAAAGATGTTCACTGAATGGCTAGGCGCAGTGGCTCACGCCTGTAATCCCAGCACTTTGGGAGGCTGAGGCGAGCAGATCACCTGAGGTCCGGAGTTCAAGACCAGCCTGACCAACATGGAGAAACCCCGTCTCTACTAAAAATACAAAATTAGCCAGGCATGGTGGCGCATGCCTGTAATCCCAGCTACTCAGGAGGCTGAGGCAGGAGAATGGCTTGAACCTGGGAGGCGGAGGTTGCTGTGAGCCGAGATCACGCCATTGCACTCCAGCCTGGGCAACAAGAGTGAAACTCCGTCTCAAAAAAAAAAGATGTTCACTGAAATTTATCTACAATAGAAAAAAAAAAAACCCAAACAGCCTAAATGTAAAAGTTAGGGAAATTAAATTATGATAGCTCAACACAACAAAATAGTAGAAAGAGGTTACCTAATGGAAACAATGTTAAAAAGGAAAATATAAATAATGTTAGGTAAAACATAGCAAAGACACACAAAAAAGTTGTATCCTAGAAAATGGAAGGCATATGTAGGCTAAAATGAAATTACTTCTTAAAGATTTAGAATTAAAGACTTTTTAAAATTTAATATTGCTAGATAACCTTTTCAATAAAAAAGAAGGGGGAACATAATGAAAATAAAGCTAACGAAAGAATACCACCTTCCAAATTTATTACTGACAGTGAAGATAAGAGTTACTCTACAGGTGTAATTAAAATACAAAGAAGCATCCATGAAAACAGTCAAAAATGCCTTACAACTGTTTACAAGATAGTCACAGAATACGGTGGGAGTAATCCCAAATTCATCTGAAATGACAGGTTGCAATGTAAGTGGCTTCAGTAAATGTAGCCACCATTTACCTTGGTTAGAGAGATAGATAACCAGAAATTACTAAGTGCTGAAAAACCAGTAGCAGGCCGGGCGCAGTGGCTCACGCCTGTAATCCCAGCACTTTGGGAGGCCAAGGCGGGCAGATTATCTGAGGTCAGGAGTTCAAGACCAGACTGGCCAACATGGTGAATCCCTGTTTTACTAAGAGTACAAAAACTAGCTGGGCGTGGTGGCAGGTGCCTGTAATCCCAGCTACTCCGGAGGCTAAGGCAGGAGAATCGCTTGAACCCGGGAGGCGGAGGTTGCAGTGAGCCGAGATCACACCACTGCACTCCAGCCTGGCGACAGGGTGAGACTTATTCTCAAAAAAAATTAAAAAATAAAAAAAAAGAATGAGTAAAAACTCAGGTTAGAGTAGAAAAGGACACTTACAACACAAATAATCAGCAAAGGGCTCATAATCAGATTAGATAAAGAGCTCTAAGAGATCATATCAAATGTTGCTAAGGATGTGGAGCTAAGGGAATTCTCAACATCAATGAATCTCACAGACATTACATATTGAATAGAAGAGCCAGGCGTGGTGGCTCACCCCAGTAATCCCAACACCTTAGGAGGTTGAGATGGGAAGATTGCTTGAGCCAGGGGTCCAAGGTCAGCCTAGGCAACAAAGTGAGAGTCTGTCTCTACAAAAAATAAAAAAATTGGCCAGGCATGGTGGTGCACATCTGTGGTACCAGCTACATGAAAGGCTAAGGCAAGAGGGTCACTTGAGCCCAGGAGGCCGAGTTTGCAGTAAGCCCTGATCATGCCACTGCATTCCAGCCTGGCCAACAGAGCAAGACTCTATCTCAAAAAAATAAAAAATATTGCATAAAAGAAGGCAGACCCAATGTCATGCATTGCTTAACAATGGGGATACATTCTAAGAAATGCATTTAGGCAACTTCGATGTCGTGTGAACGTAATAGAGTATACTTACACAAACCTAGATGGTGTAGCCTACTACATCCACCAAAGATATGATATAACCTATTGCTCCTAGGCTAGGAATCTGTATAGCATGTTACTGAATACTGTAGTCAACCGTAATACTATGGCAAGTATTTGTGTATCTAAGTATATCTAAATATAGAAAAAGTACAGTAAAAATATGGTATTACAACAACAGTTCCAGGCCGGGCGCAGTGGCTCATGCCTGTGATCCCAGCATTTTGGGAGGCCAAGGCAAGCAGATCACCCGAGGTCAGGAGTTTGAGAACAGTCTAGCCAATATGGTGAAACCCCATCTCTACTAAAAATACAAAAATTAGCTGGGCATGGTAGTACATGCCAGTAATACCAGCTACTCAGGAGGCTGAGGCACTAGGATCGCTTGAACCTGGGAGGCGGAAGTTGCAGTGAGCTGAGATCACGCCCTTGCACTGCAGCCTGGGCAACAAAGTGAGACTCTGTCTCAAAAAAAAAAAAAAACCCAAAACAAAACAAAACAAAAAAATGCAGTCCCCAACCTTTGGCACCAGGGACCAGTTTCATGGAAGACAATTTTTCCATGGATGAGGGGTGCAGGGGTATGGTTTCCGGATGAAACTGTTCCACCTCAGATCATCAGGCATTAGATTCTCGCAAGAAGCATGCAACCTAGATCCCTTGCATGCACAGTTCACAATAGGGTTCATGCTCCTATAAGAATCTAATGCCACCACTGATCTGACAGGAGGCAGAGCTCAGGTGAGTAATGCTCACTCACATACTGCTCACCTCCTGCCGTGTGGCCTGGTTCCACAGACCAGTTCCAGTCTGCAGCACAGGGGTTGAAAGTCCCTGGTATAAAAGATTAAAAATGGAATACCTGTATAGGGCACTTACCATGAATGGAGCATGCAGGACTGAAAACTGCTCTGGGTGAGTGACAGTGAGTAAATGTGAAGGCCTGGGACATTACTGCATACTACTGTAGACTTGATAAATACTGCACACTTGGGCTACACTAAATTTGTTTATTTTTTAATTTTTAAAAAAATTATGCTTACCTCAGACCAGATTAAGTTTATGTATTTTATTTATATACATACATACACACACACACACACACACATATATATATGTATTATTTTTTTTTTTCCTTTTTGAGACTGAATCTCACTCTGTCACCTGAGCTGGAGTACAATGGCATGATCTCGGCTCACTGCAACCACTGCCTCCCAGGTTCAAGGGATTCTCCTGCCTCAGCCTCCTGAGTAGCTGGGACTACAGGCACGCACCATCACACCAGGCTAATTTTTGTATTTTTAGTAGAGATGCAGTTTTGCCACATTAGGCAGTCTGGTCTCAAACTCCTGACCTCAGGTGATCCACTCGCCTTGGCCTCCCAAAGTGCTGGGATTACAGGTGTGAGCCACCACACCCGGCCCAGATTAAGTTAGTTAGTTAGTTAGTTTATTTATTTTTGAGACAAAGTCTTGCTCTGTTGCCCAGGCTGGAGCACAGTGACACAATCTGAGCTCACTGGAACCTCCGCCTCCCAGGTTCAAGTGATTCTCCTGCCTCAGCCTCCCGAGTAGCTGGGATTATAGCTGCCCGCCACCACGCCCAGCTAATTTTTGTATTTTTTAATAGAGACGGGGTTTTGCCATGTTGGCCAGGCTGGTCTTGAACTCCTGACCTCAGGTGATCCACCCTCCTCGGCCTCCCAAAATGCTAGGATTACAGGTGTGAGCCACTGTGCCCGGCCTGAGTTATTGCGCTCAGCCAAATTTATTTTTAAGATGTTTTTCTTTCTTCAATAATAAATTAACCTTAGCTTCCTGGAACTTT
The DNA here is from genome assembly GCF_029281585.2 of Gorilla gorilla gorilla. Lineage (NCBI taxonomy): Eukaryota > Metazoa > Chordata > Mammalia > Primates > Hominidae > Gorilla > Gorilla gorilla. The sequence goes on from NC_073239.2 coordinate 66,798,876, forward strand.
TTTACTTTATAAACTTTAAACTTTTTAACTTTTTGACTCTTGTAATAACACTTAGCTTAAAACACATATCGTACAGCTGTACAATATTTTCTTTATTTAGATCCATATTCTCTAAGCTTTTTTCCATTTTAAATTGTTTTGTTTTTACTTTTAATGTTTTTGCTAAAAACTAACACACAAACTCACACACCAGCCTAGGCCTACACAGAGTCAGGATCAAGATGTCACTAAGCAGTAAGAATTTATTAGATCCATTACAATCTTACAGGACCAACGTTTATATGCAGTCTGTTGTTGACTGAAACATCACTATACATACAGCGCATCAGTGCATGACCGTATTTGACTATTTTCTGGTTGCATATTAGTCCTGAAATGTCAAGTACCAAATAATTTACTTCTCAGATCTTCATCTCCTACATTCATAAGGCTATTCTAAATGGCTAAAGTCTGCCTAAACTCAGACCTACAGATAAAATGAAGGTTATTACTGGAAAATTTTATTTTACTTGTGTGGCACCCATTTCCTAGGGTAGTAACAACCTTTGACACAGAAAAAAAATGTTCCCCCACTCATGTTATATAGCACTATTACAAAATGATTAATAAGGAATTTTCCTTCACCATATCCCACAAATTTAACTTACCCTATCATAGAGCTCAATGATTAAATGATAAGCAGCTTCATCACTTCCAAATTGAAAATCTACAATTCTATCCACACCAAGCTGTTTTGCACTGACTAATCTCCGACTCTTCAAATGTTTTCGGCACTAGCAAGAGAAAGAAAAAGGCATTCATTTAGTAAAAGTGAATTCCTAACCATTTGGTATTGGTTTATAAATAAGCTTCTTTTCATTATCATCAGGAATACTTAAAACGTTGTGAATAACAGCATAGTCATAAAGTAATAGATTGCAGATGATAATCAGAGGGAAAACATTTTATTATAAACACTAACTCTGAAACAGTGTTTTATTTGCATTTTTTTAAGACAGGGTCTCGCTCTGTCACCCAAACTGGAGCCCAGTGGTGTGATCATGGCTCGCTGCAGCCTCGACTTCCCTGGCTCAGGTGATCCTCCTGCATCAGCCTCCTGAGGATTGGGACCACAGGCACATGCCACTATCCCCAGCTAATTTTTTCATTATTTGTAGAGACAGGGTCTCACTATGTCGCCCAGGCTAATCTCAAACTCCTGGACACAAGCAATCCTCCTGCCTTGGCCTCCCAAAGTGCTGGGATTACAAGCGTAAGCTACTGAGCCAGGCTTTTATTTTCAATTTTTAAGTAGAGAATGATGGACCTATAACAAATTTGCTTTGTTGCTTTATACCACTGCTAAATTCCTTATTGTTGTCCTAATGACCTCACTCAAAGCCACAACCTTTATTTATTTACTTTATTTTGAGACAGAGTCTCGCTCTGTCGCCCAGGCTGGAATGCAGTGGCACAGTCTCAGCTCACTGCAACCTCCGCCTCCCAGGTTCAAGTGATTCTCCTGCCTCAGCCTCCCGAGTAGCTGAAATTACAGGCGTGTGCCACCACGCCCAGCTAATTTTTCTATTTTTAGTAGAGACGGGGTTTCACCATGTTGGTCAGGCTGGTCTCGAAGTTCTGACCTCGTGATCCGCCCACCTCAGCCTCCCAAAGTGCTGGGATTACAGGCGTGAGCCACTGTGCCCAGCCAACCTTTATTTATTTATTTATTTATTTATTTATTTATTTATTTTGGAGACGGAGTCTCACTTTGTCACCCAGGCTGGAGTACAGTCGCACAATCTTGGCTCACTGCAACTTCTGCCTCCCAGGTTCAAGCAATCCTCCTGCCTCACCCTCCCAAGAGTAGCTGGGACTACAGGTGCCCACTACCACGCCTGGCTAATTTTTTGTATTTTAGTAGAGACGGGGTTTCACCACGTTGCCCAGGCTGGTCTCGAACTCCTGAGCTCAGGCAATCTGCCCACCTCGGCCTCCCAAAGTGTTAGGATTACAGGCATGAGCCACCACACCCAGTCCCTTTATTTAAGTCTCTTTGATGACACTTCTAAGTATGCCAAATTTCCCTTTTGTGTGCTTCATTTATGTTCAAAATTAATTAATTGTTTCCACTAATCTTCTACTTCTAATACATATCAACTATGGACCATGAGCTTATGGCTTATGGTATCCTGTAAATAGTCCACCACCTTATATCCAGTTAATCCTACCAATTCTTTTTTTTTTTTTTAAGAGACAGAGTCTTTGCCAGGAGCAGTGGCTCAGGCCTGTAATCCCAACACTTTGGGAGGCCAAGGTGGGTGGATCCCTTGAGGTCAGGAGTTCAAGACCAGCCTGGCCAATATGGTGAAACCCCATCTCTACTAAAAATACAAAAATTAGCTGGGCGTGCTGGCGCATGCCTGTAACCCCAGCTACTCAGGAGGCTGAGGCAAAAGAATCGCTTGAACCCAAGAGGCAGAGGTTACAGTGAGCCGAGATGACACTACTGCAATCCAGCCTGGGCAACAGAGCAAGACTCTGTCTCAAAAAAAAAAAAAAAGAAAGAAAAAAAAAAAAAGAAAGGGACAGAGTCTCTCTGTTGCCCAGGCAAGGCTCAAACTCCTGGACTCAAGCAATCCTCCCACCTTAGCCTCCCAAGTAGCTAGGATTACAAGTGCCCTGACACCGTGCCCAGCTTATTCCTACAAACTTTACTAATATAACCCAAAGAGAATTTTCCTGGTATCGTCTCTAAGCTTTTGATAACCTATTTCAATCCAATGTAATAACTCTCATTCTTTATTAAATCCCCTTCCTCCTATCCCTGGCCATAAGGTTTTCTTATTAACAATTAAAATAATATTAGCATATCAAATCCAAATACAATTTACTTGGCAATACCTACTCTTTTAGATTACATGTACCGTCTTTTTGTACAAATATTGAAGTATGACATGGACTGGTAACAAGACTACTCTGTAGCCTCTAAAATATCTTACAATTGTTTCTAATTTTTTAATATAAAAGACCCTTTAGTTAAGACCAATAAGAAAGAATGCTTTCTTCAAGACTCAAATACAGTCTGGGTATGGCAGCTCACACCTGTAATCCCAGCACTCTGGGAGGCCGAGGCAGGCGGATCACGACGTCAGGAGTTCAAGACCAGCCTGGCCAACATGGTGAAACCCCATCTCTACTAAAAATACAAAAATTAGCCAGGCATGGTGGCGTGTGCCTGTAATCCCAGCTACCTGGGAGGCTGAGACACGAGAATCACTTGAACCCAGGAGACTGAGGTTGCAGTGAGCCAAGACTGCACCACTGCCCTCCAGCCTGGTGACAGAGCAAGACTCCGTCTCAAAAAAAAAAAAGACTTAAATACAAAACAAATTTTACAGAAGTTAATCTAAAACCACCTTAAAAAAAAGACAAAAAATCCACTCCTTGACAAAGGTTGAAAAAAAACAAGAAACACATAAATTCATTATTAAAATTAATGCTAACATTTTCATAACTAAGAAGAGTTCTTCTCCAGACCTTATAGCTCAAATTGACTGAAATTCGCATTTTATATACTTAACATAGGCAGAATAACTTCCTAGGATAAACAATCTGCTCCTCCTTAATTCAGTAGTTTTAAGAATGACCTATACTTATTTGATTAAACAGTAACCTACATGTAGGGCTATCTTTAAATCCCTAGAGGAAAATCACAATCAGTTCTTCCAGAGTCCCTGAGTAATAATTTTATTCAAGAAAAATGAAGACAAAAGGCATCATTGAAAGGACAGAAGTTCACACAAAGGAATAGTAAAAAGGGGATTATTTATCATGGAGAGTACAGATGGACACATAGTACATATTTAAAGCTTGTTTCATTTCCCTATCAACAGCTTGGTGAAATCAACCTGCTGCTGTGTGCCACAAAGCTATAGCTGTCATCCCCAAATGTGAATACTGGAACAACCACTGTGATTTATCACATAATAGACATAACTCTGCCTGTGCCATGCAACAGTAACAGCTCTTTGATTTATAAAGTGCTTAACATTGTCTGCTCCATTGAGGAAATCTTTCTATACATTTAGATTGACACGTACACCTAACCCATAGAATTCTAAGTATTTTTTAAAGTGACTGACCTATTAGTGTAGTCTGATTTGGAGATGTTTACACAATCCCAGTGTCCTATTTCACTGGCCTGTTACCTCATCCATAAAACTGAAATTGTATTTGTTCTTCACAGTCCACTGAGTTGCTAAACAACTTAAATGAAATACATATTATTCATCTGCCTTAAAAAGTGCTACACAACAGGTAGCATTATTATTGTCATTATTATTAAGGACAGGCCCCAAAAGAACTATTTTGGGTTACTATTAAATAAATCAAACTTTAATAATCTGAGAATTTTGTGAAAGCCCTTGTGATATGCAAACACTTACCTAATTTGTAATCTAAAACAGACTCTAAATTGCTGGGGGGTAAAGCTCTTCTCTGTAAAGCCTCTAATGAAATAACTCAATGCCATAACAGATACATTTCCAAAGTAAGGAGCGGAGCAGGAAGGAAATGAACACGTACGGAGTTCTAATATGTGTCAGGTATTGTTTCAGGTGCCTTTCTTTTTTTTTTTAGATAGAGTCTCACTCTATCACCCAGGCTGGAGTGAAACAGTGCGAACTCGGCTCACTGCAATCTCTATCTCCCAGGTTCAAGTGGTTCTCCTGCCCCATCCTCCCAAGTAGCTGGAATTACAGGCGTGAGCCACCACACCTGGCTAGTAGAGACAGGGTTTCACCATGTTGGCTGGGCTGGCCTTGAACTTCTGACCTCAAGTGATCCACCTGCCTCAGCCTCCCAAAGTGTTGGGATTACAGGCATGAGCCACCGTACCTGGTCTGTTTTAGGTGTTTTATATGTCATTTCAATTAATCCAATAATTTCATGAAGGAGGTACTATCCACATTTTACATTTAAAGAAACTAAATTCCAAGAGGTTAAGTAACTTTTCCAGGTTATAAAATTACTTTCTGACAAAGCCATTAATTCAAAGTTAAGTATATGTGACTCGAAAGTCTCGTGTACCACATGAATTTTCAATCTATATGTTACATCAATAAAAGAATGGGTAGCATGCCCACCCATGTAAAAATCTGTTTTAATAGTAAAAACAAAATAGAAAAATAAAAAGACTTAGTAACATATTAATGTCAGTGAGTATTCCAAAAAAAAAAAAAAATACCGACTGGGTACAGAGGAATACGACTCACAAAAGTGAGCTCTGCAAGATACGACTAGGAAAAAAAGGTGGGGCAGGGAGGAGAAAGAACACAAAAAGCCAAGAATGTTAGGCTATAGAATATGGATTTAGAAATTAGGAAACCATAAAAGGTGAGGTAACTAATGAAAATTATACTTTAAAAAAATTAATGTTGGGCCAGGCACGGTGGCTCATGCCTGTAATCCCAGCACTTCAGGAGGCTGAGGCTGGCGGATCGCCTGAGGTCACGCATTTGAGATCAGACTGGCCAACATGGTGAAACCCCATCTCTACTAAAAATACAGAAATTAGCCGGGTCTGGTGGCACACGCCTGTAATCCCAGCTACTCAGGAGGCTGAGGCAGGAGAATCACTTGAACCTGGGAGGCAGAGGTTGCAGTGAGCCAAGACTGTGCCACCGCACTCCAGCCTGGGTGACAGAGCGAGACTCCTTCTCAAAAACAAACAAAAAACAAACAAACAAAAACAAACAAAAAAATTAACGTTGGTCTAATTTAGAATTGTTTTGATGCAGAGAAGTGAATTACAGTTAAGGAACTGTAAGGCTGAATGTGATAAAAGCTTGAACTCTAATAGTGACTGTGGAAACAGAAGATCTGGAGCAGAACAGGATGTGAAAGGTAATGGGGAGAAATCAATTAATAAATATTCACTTTATTCAACCCATTATCTGTCAACCACTCCCTTTACCTTCATTTTATCTGCACTTTATTCGTAACAGTGAAGGAAACCCCAATTAAAAACTTAATTGTTAGTGAGCAGTCTCTTAAAATTTAGCTTCAAGTGTAACAAGTTTACCTTCATGGCAAAACTAGACGGCATCATATTCTTAGGCCACTCAAATTCTGTTGTATGAATTCGTATGCCAGATTCAAGTAAAAGTGTAGCTTTAAAGTCCGGTCTGTAGAAGAAAAAAGTCGAATTTTTCTTTAGGGTATATGCCAAAGCTAATTGTTAAACAGGCTTAAAATGCAGGTAAAAAAAAAAAATCAGTAATCTCATACTTAACTGTCAAAGAGAAAATAAGCCTATAAAATGTTCTTACTTTTGAAGACGAATAAGGTATGTCTTATTATCCACATCATAAACATTGTTTACTCTCATTCCTAGCAAGCTGCAAAGATAAAGGAAACATGTAACATGTTACACTATTGTCTGAAACATAAAACTACACATAATTTAATAAAAGCTTCGAAAGAGCGGATCTCAGTCTCTAAGGATATGGAGTCAGCCGAGGAGCAGAGTCTGAAAGCCATTTGGAGATTCAGTTCAAAACTTAAGAGTAACGATTTAAAAACAGAAGTGGTCTATCAGCTCTAGGAACAACACACTAGCTTGCGTCTTCCAAATGACCCAATTTTGGGGGAGAAATACAGTAAAATATAATCCAATTAATTTATTACAAGGGAGAAAAAAAAAAGATAAAAGAGGGCCCCGAAAATATGACAAAGCTCACAGGGCTGAATAATAGAATCCAGACTAGAATCCAGATCTCAGTCCAAATCTGCTCAATCCAGCTAAAACCGCGATGCTCTCTCTCTCTCTGGGGTGAGGGGCGGGAAGTGTTCAAGAAACCAAGCCCCCAGTCTGGAAACCTCTGAAGCAAACGACCACTCTGGCGTCTCGTGTTTTAACAAACGTTTCCTGCCCGACCCGGACAACCCAGGCCAACAATGCAAGAGCTTCGCGCTAGCGGGGCAAGCCAGAGAGCTGGGAGGACGCGGGGGATGGGGCACGAGGTGTCTGGGACCCCCAGGGGTATCCTTAGGGTCACGGGAAAGACACCACATGCCTGCCCACTCAGGCCTAGGCAGGTCCATAGACGCACTAGGAAATAAGGAAACACATCAAGCTGGTCTGTTTGCGCCATGGGACTCCGGCCTCTGCCTCCTGCACTCCCCGCACGAGCCTCGTCACTTAGGGTACAGTACCTAGCATTCAGCTCCGCGAGTACGGCACGGAGGTCAATGGTGCTAAAGCGGCTCTTCATGGCGAGGCCCGAGGGTCACTACCGCAATTTCCTCTACTGCTCGGCCGGACTCGACGCCGCTTCTCTTCCGCGCAGGCGCACTTGGCGGAGCTCTACGGCCGCGCAGAAGACCCAATATTCCTTGAGGCGAACGTATTTGTGTCGCTTTTCTGAGGATTTCGATTGTCAAGTTGCAGCTGACTCTCTTCATTGTACCAAAATTCAAATTCGAATAAAGATTCAAACTGTTCTCTTGAAACTGCATTCCTTCCTGGAACCCTTACGGACCAGTCTGGTTACCGTGCCCCACTGTGTTTTGGGCTCAAGTCAGCCTTCATAGTGACCCCTGCTGGTCGAAACAATTTTCGAGATGATTATCAGGAGTATTTCCCCACAGGGGGGCCGTAGGGCTCAGTGTAGAAGAGCAAGGACCCCTTTCTGCGCGCTTACTTTGACATAAGATTTTGAAATGTAACGAAACGGAACTGCTTCGGTCCTTCTAAGATTATCCTCAACGATCGAGGCGAACTCTCAAAACGGAGTTCCTATTTTGATGGGTCCTGCTCTCCGAAGGAGCATTCTGCACTTGATTACAGGATTCTCATCGAACCTCGGTCTTGGTACCCCTGAGACTCACCACAGTACCTGGTGTACAATCGGTGCTCCATAAACACTTGGCAGCATGAATGTGCAAGTGTTTAGCTAGATAATGGTGAAATAAGATAAAAATAAAAATAAGAAGATTCCCAACGGGGGTGGAGTGGGAGGGGGGATTCACAGTGTAGTGAGGAAAATAGTCCTGTAAGAATGTAAATTCTGCATTTCTTTTGTCTTAGGATAGATGCATGGGAAGAAAGGCTACTTTATAAGGTGAGAACTCAAAAGAGGCAGGGTCTCACTATGTTGCCCAGGCTGGAGTGCAGTGGCTATTCACAGGCGCAATCCCACTACTGATCAGCACGGGAGTTTTGACCTGCTCCGTTTCCGACCTGGGCCGGTTCACCCCTCCTTAGGCAACCTGGTGGTCCCCCGCTCCCGGGAGGTCACCATATTGATGCCGAACTTAGTGCGGACACCCGATCGGCATAGCGCACTACAGCCCAGAACTCCTGAACTCAAGGGATCCTCCAGCCTCAGCCTCCCGAGTAGCTGGGACTACAGGCACGCGCCACCGCGCCCGGCGCTCGGCGTCGCTGCAAAAGAGCTGCTAGAGGCTTGCAGGCTACACATGGTAGCAACCAGAATTCCTACCACCAGAAGGCGACTCTAAACAGAAAGGGCGCCGCTGCTATTTCAGAACTGGTACCAGTAGATGCAAAAATGGCTATAGCACATACTGCACAGCATTACTGTCATACGGTACAGTAAACCATACAGAATGGCCCAAAATATGAAAGCATTGGCGAGAATGTGGAGAACAGGGAACTTTTGTATGCTGTTGATGGGAATGTAAATTAGTAGAGCCATTGTGCAAAACAGTATAAAGGCTCCTCACAAAATTAAGAATAGAATTACCATGTGATCTAGCAACAAAATCACTATCCTGAAGATATATGTTCATGTTCACTGCAGCATTATTCACAATAGCCGAGATATAGGGATAATCTACTTTTCATCAATGGATGAACGGATAATGAGTGCAAATATATATGTACACACACACACACATACATACATACAGTGGAATATTATTCAGCTTTCAAAAAAGAAATAAATCTTGCTGTTTGCAACTGGCATGGATTTAACAACATGGATGAACCTGGAGGACATTATGCTAAGTGAAATAAGCCAGACACAAAAAGACAAATACTGCATGATCTCACGTATACGTGGAATCTAGAAGTTTCTCATAGAAACAGACAGCAGAAATGTGGTTTCCAAGACTTGGGATGTGGGGGAAATGGGAAGATACTGGTCAAAATGCACAAACTTTCGGTTATAAGTGGAATAAGTTCTGGAGACTTAATGTACAACATGCTCATTATAGTTCATAGTAATGTATTGTATGCTTGAAATTTGCATGGGAACAGAAAACCAAATACCGTATGTTCTCACTTATAAATGGGAGCTGAATGATGAGAACACATGGACCCATGGAAGGGAACAGCACACACTGGCGCTTATCAGAGGGTGGAGAATGGGAGGGGGGAGAGGGTCAGCAAAAATAACTAATGGGTACTAGGTTTAATACTGGGTGATGAAATAACCTGTAAAACAAACCCCATGACACAAATTTACCTATATAACAAACCTGCACATATACCTCATGAACTTAAAATAAAAGTTAAATTAAAATAAAAAACAGAAATTTGCTAAGAAAGTGGATATCAAGTACACACATACAAAGTGTGAGGTTATGGATGTGTTAATTGGCTTGATTGTAGTAATCATCTCACAGTGTATAAATACATCAAAACATCACATGGCTGGGCCGGGTTGCTCACACCTATAATTCCAACACCTTGGGAGGCCAAGGCTGGCAGATGGCCTGAGCCCAGAAGACCAGCCCGGACAACATAGTGAGGCCCTCTCACCAATCTCTACAAAAAAATTAAAAAATTAGCCAGGTGTGATGGTGTGTACCTGTGGTCCCAGCTACATGGGAGGCTGAGGCAGGAGGATCCCTTCAGCCCAGGAGGTCAAGGCATGGTGGCCATAATTGTGCCACCACACTCCAGCAGGAGCTTCAGAGTAACACCCTGTCTAATTAAAAAAAAAAAAAAAAAAAAAATTGGCCGGGTGCAGTGGCTCACGCCTGTAATCCCAGCACTTTGGGAGGCCAAGGTGGGTGTATAACCTGAGGTTGGGAGTTCAAGATCAGCCTGGTCAACATGCTGAAACCCTGTCTCTACTAAAAATACAAAAATTAGCCGGGTGTGGTGGCAGGCATCTGTAATCCCAGCTACTTGGGAGGCTGAGGCAGGAGGATCGCTTGAACCCAGGAGGTGGAGGTTGCAAAGAGCCGAGACTGTGCCATTGTACTCTAGCCTGGGCAAAAAGAAGGAAACCCTGTCTCAAAAAAATATATATATATATTATATATATTATATTTATATAATATATATTTGTATTTATATAATATATATATTTATGTATTATATTTATATAATATATATTTATGTATTATATTTATATAATATATATTTATGTATTATATTTATATATATTATATTTATATAATATATATTTATATAATATATATTAATATATATTTATATAATATATATTAATATATATTTATATAATATATTAATATATATTATATTAATATATATTAATATATATTATATTAATATATATTAATATATATTTATATAATATATATTAATATATATTTATATAATATATATTAATATATATTTATATAATATATATTTATATATTATATTTATATAATATATAATATTTATATAATATAAGTATATGTATATATTTATATAATATGTATAATATATTTATATAATATTTATATAATATATATGATATATTTATATATATACACACCTCAAATATATGCAAATTTTATTTGTTGCCATAATTCATTTTACACTACTATAACAGAACACCACAAACTAAGTAATTTATGAAGAACATAAATTTAATGCCTCACAGTTCTGGAGACTAGGAAGTCCAAGATCAAAGGACTGGCATCTTGAAAGGGCTTTCTTGGTGTTACATCTCATGGTGGAAGGGCAAGGAGAGAATGAGAGAGACAAGAGGACCAAACTCATCCTTTTATAAGGAAACCATTCCCATTTCTTTTTTCAGTAGCTTTAAACTGAGCCCCAGGCACTGTCTTATATAAAATATTTTAGTCTCTTATAAGCTTAGCATTAACCATCACTATGTTTGGCCTCATCAATAGATGTCTGGGATCTAGAATGAGAGATGGGATTTTTCAGTCTTATGCTTAGAGAGTAAATCAGAGATAGAATACATTGTTGTGTACTGGGGAATCGTATTTTCCCAGAAAGACATACAAATGGAACAAACAGAATAGTGGAATTCAATTGAAACCATGTAATACAAAAAATAGTTGTGGTTCTTCTGGGTAAAAATAATGCTAAATTTGTTGTTTATAACCCCAAGGGTTAAAGAAAGTACTAATGAAAAAATTTTAGGGCAATGGATTAAATCTTAACATAAGGAAGAACTTTCTGGTAGTCAAGACCGTTCAAATATTATTTAGAGATATATTCAGGCACTAAAAACCATTAAGAATAACAAGAGAATGCCACGAAGTCAGAATAGTGGTTATTTCTAAGAGGAAAGGTACTTGGGTGCGGGTTTCTGGGATGCAGGCAAAGTTCTATTTCTAGATGCCAATTATATAGTTTCTCACTTTATAAATTCCTTAAACTTACATTATGTGTATGTCTTATGCACAGTTTCATATGTACGACACAGCTCACAAAGTTTAAAAAACAAAACAGCCAGGCACAGTGGCTTGCGCCTGTAATCCCAGCCCTTTAGGAGACTGAGGCGGGTGGATCACTTGAGCCCAGGAGTTCGAAACCAGCCTGTGCAACATGTTGAAATCCAGTCTCTACAAAAAATATAAGAAACTAGCCAGATGTGGTGGCATGCACCTGTAGTCCCAGCTACTAGGGAGGCTGAGGTGAGAGGACCACCTGAGCCCAGGAGGTTGAGGCTGCAGTGAGCTGTGAGTGTGCCACTGCACTCCAGCCTGGGTGACTGAGTGAGACCCTGTCTCAAACAAAACAAAACAAAATAAATTTTAAAATGAAATTAAAGAGGCTGGGCACAGTGGCTCACACCTGTACTCCCAGCAATTTGGGAGGCTGAGGCAGGCGCAGATCACCTGAGATCAGGAGTTCGAGACCACCCTGGGCAACATGGTGAAACCCCGTCTCTACCAAAAATACAAAAATTAGCCAGGTGTGGTGGCACACGCCTCTAATGCCAGCTACTGGGGAAGCTTAGGCAGGAGAATCACTTGAACCTGGGACGTGGAGGTTGCGGTGAGTCAAGATCGCAACACTATACTCCAGCCCGGGTGACACAGCGAATGAGACTCTGTCTCAAAAACAAAACAACAACAACAAAACCAAGAAGTTAAAGAGTAGGTATGATAGAAATTAAAAATGGCCACGCATTCTTTAACACTCATGAAGTAGGTTCTGTTTTCTTCCCATCTTTGAATCCAGGCTAGCCTGTGATTCCTTTGACCAACAAAGCGTGGTAAACAGAAGTGATACTATGCTATTTTTGGCTCTAGCCTTTAATAAGACTTGTAGCTTCCAGTTTGGCCTCTTGAAGCTTGAGTTACAATGTTAGAAGTCTAATACCCTACTGTAGAGAGGCATTGAGACTACAGGGAGAGGAAGAGGAGCGTGTCTTTACAGCCAAGCCTGTCAAGGCAGAGGCATGTGAATTCAGTTATCTTGGGCCCTACAAATTAGACCAGCCACCAGCTGAATACCACAATCAACTTCACCTGGAGCAGAAGAATTGTTCAGCAGAGCTTTGCTACAAATTCCTGACCCTCAAAGTCATGAAACCTAATAAAACCCAGTTGTATTTTCAAACTACTAAATGTTGGAGTAGTTTGTTACACGCAATAAATTACACAAAAATAGGCAGATTTAAGCAAATACATTAAAAGAGAAAGTAAGGGCCGGGTGAGGTGGCTCATGCCTGTAATCCCAGCACTTTGGGAGGCCGAGGCAGGTGGATCACAAGGTCAGGAGATCGAGACCACCCTGGCCAAGATGGTGAAACCCCTTATCTACTTAAAAAAATACAAAAATTAGCTGGGCACGGTGGCAGGTGCCTATAATCCCAGTTACTCGGGAGGCTGAGGCAGGAGAATCGCTTGAACCCGGAAGGTGGAGGTTGCAGTGAGCCGAGATTGCTGCACTCTAGCCTGGGTGACAGAGAAAGACCCCGTCTCAAAAAAAAAAAAAAAAAAAAAAGAAAGTAAGAGTTCCGCTACATTAAATTTGGCCTAAGGCTGCTGCTGTACCTTGAGTCCCTTAATACTGAACAACAATCCAATTTGGTACGTAAACAAATCGAAAGCTTACGAGTATATTCTTGTAACAAATAGCTGAGTCTCAGCCATCACAGCTGCCAAGCTTCAGCTAATCATAGGCTGTTAATTGAGCAAACCATGTCCAAATAAGGCAAATACTTGGCTGTAACCAATCAAGCTGTTTCAGTATCTCACTTCCCTTCTCTATCTGTGAATAGTCTCTGCCCACAATGTGGAACGCTCTGAATCTCTTCTGGTTCTGAGTGCTGTCCTGTTCATGAATCATTCTTTGGTCAAAAAGACTCTGAAAAATTTAATTTGTCTGAAGTTTTTTTTTTTTTTTTAACAGTTCTCATATTACTAGTAAACAAATTTAACCTGGGCATGGTGGCATGTGCCTATAGTTCCAATTGCTTGGAAGGCTGTGGCAAAAGGCTTGCACCCAGGAGTGAGGCTACAGTGAGCTATGATCTATGATCACGCCACTGCAATCCAGCCTGGTGACGGAGCAAGACTCCATCTCTTAAAAAAAAAAAAATAGATTTTTAGAATAAGAAAACATTGTTTTGGACAAGGAATATTATTTTATTTATGTATTTTTTTGAGACAGAGTATCACTCTGTCACCCAGACTGCCAGACAGGGGTGCAGTGGCACAATCTCAGCTCACTGCAACCTCCACGTCCCGGGTCCAAGTAATTCTCCTGTCTCAGCCTCCTGAGTAGCTGGGATTACAGGCGTACACCACCACACCCAGCTAATTTTTGTATTTTTAGTAGAGACAGGGTTTCGCCATGTTGGTCAGGCTTGTCTCAAACTCCTGACCTCGTGATCCGCCTGCCTCAGCTTCCCAAAATGCTAGGATTACAGGTGTGAGCCACTGTGCCCAGCCTAGGATGTTATTTTTAAATCAGTGAAGTACATACTCTAAAAGATAGAAGTCATAAACATTTATGTGAATATTTATATCCTCTTGGCATGGGTGAGACCATTCAAAGCAAAACACCAAAAGCAGAAAACATAAATGATTAGATTAACAGATCTGAATACATTAAAGGGGTATTGTTTTTGTTTTGTTTTGTTTTGTTTTGTTTTTGAGACCGAGTTTCACTCTTGTTGCCCAGGCTGAGAGTGCAATGGCTCACTCTTGGCTCACCTCAGCCTCTGCCTCCCAGGTTCAAGCGATTCTCCTGCCTCAGTCTCCCCAGTAGCTGGGATTATAGGCATGTACCACCACACCTGGCTAATTTTGTATTTTTATTACAGATGGGGGTTTCTCCATGTTGGTCAGGCTGGTCTTGAACTCCCGACCTCAGGTGATCTGCCCGCCTCGGCCTCCCAAAGTGTTAGGATTACAGGCGTGAGCCACTGCGCCCAGCCCATAAAAGTTTAAAGTCACTATATGTCAAAAATATTCCACCACAACCCTAATCTTAACCCTAAACATAATTAAAAACTTAAAAGTGTAGTCCACACACACACACACACACACACACACACACACACACACACGGAAAAAAATATCAATGTGAAAATGTGTTCAACTTAAAAGTTGTTTTTTTTTTTAAAGTATAAGTATGTTAAAGAACACAGTTACTGGCTGGGCACGGTTGAGGTAGGTGCATCACTTAAGGTCAGGAGTTCGAGAAGACAGTTACTGAAAGGATACCTTTCTGACCTCTCAGAGTTTTGTCAGTTACAGACTGAGCTTGATTCCCCCCATGTATTACTTTCCTATTCTGTGGTAATTTGCTGTATCAAATTACCACAAATTTAGAGGCTTAAACAACATAAATTTATTATTATTATTATTGAGATGGGGTCTCACTCTGTCCCCTTGGCTGGAATGCAGTGGGACACTAACAACTCACTGCAGCCTCAACCTCCTGGGCTCAGGTGATCCTCCCACCTCAGCCTCCCTGGTAGCTGAGACTACAGGCACATACTACCACACATGGTTAATTTTCATATTTTTTGTAGAGACAGGGTTTCACCATTTTGTGCAGGCTGGTCTCCAAATCCTGAGCTCAAGCAATTCACCTTCCTTGGCCTCTCAAAGTGCTGGGAATTACAGGTGTGAGCCACTACATGCGGCCAAATTTATTATTTAAGAGTTCTGGAGATCAGAAGTACCAAATGGGTGAAGAGGGCTGCATTCCTTCTGGAAACTCTTGAAGAGAATCCCTTTCCTTGCCTTTTCCAGCTTCAGGGGGGCTGTCCACATTCCTTGGTTAGTTAGCACATAGATATCTTTGGGGAGGGGGTCATTATGCTGCCTATTGCACCTCAGTTCCACAAAGCTGAGTTATCCCGGAGGTCATGGTACTCAGGAAGTAGGAACCCCAGGGCTAATGGAGGCAGCTACTCAAAAGCAGTTCTTACATCCATAGCTAAGTCATTCTGGGTCCAATTCAGGGATCCATTTAGTGAAAAACAAGAGATACAAAAATTAGCCGGGCATGCTGGTGTGTGCCTGTAATCCCAGCTACTCGGGAGGCTTGAGGTAGGTGAAGCGCTTGAACCCGGGACGCAGAGGTTGCAGTGAGCAGAGATCGCTCCCCGGAACTCCAGCCTGGGAGACAGAGCAAGACTCTGTCTTAAAAAAAAAAAAAAAAAGATATACCAAAATTATTTTGCTTCTTATTTTAAGGTTGGTGAGAAGGTAAAGATTTTTTTTTAAAATAGCATCTCTACCTATTTTCATTTTGTAAAAATGCATTCATTTGGAGGTGATTTTTTAATTCTTGAAAAGTTGTCCTGAAGAACCGGAATCAGACCTATTCCATGTGGTTGCAGAGGGCAGACCCAGAAGCAGCCATGGGGGAGATATCTGTTTTATTCAAAGAGGATCTTTTCTGACAGTTATCCTTGTTCAAAATGCAATGAACTACCTCAAAAAAAAAAAAAGGGGAATACAATTAGCTTTATAAAAAATTTAGTACAATGCTTCTTTCCTCTTTCATTTTATAGACAGTGAGGAAAATCTGTGTTTAGTGCTTAGAGTCTTTAAACTCCCAGTAGATTATCAGATTAATGGACTGATGTGAATGCTTAACCAATTTCCACTGGCCCTAAAATGCCTGAATTTAACAGTAAGCCCTCCAAAACAGTTATTTCATATAGATGAAATTTCTAATCACAGACCACCAAGAACTTTTGAAAAATTTAAAGGTTGTCTTCTTTCATAGCTTATTCACTTATTTCTGTTTTTAAAATGAAGCATGATTATGAGACATGCTCAAGGACAGCTCAGTGGAGGATGCAGAGGTTTTTGCTCTCATTAACACTGGGTTCAAGACCCAGGCGGCTGGGCGCGTTCTTTAAACTCCCTTTGCTTCCATTACTTTTCGGAGTCTAGGTGCCGTTCCCTTTTTGGCAATCCGACGGAGAGAGAAGCAAGCGAGGAGACAGGGTGGTGCATTCCGCCACGCTGGCCCCTCACCTCTGTCATCACAGGGCGTTCTGGGTTCCTCTGAGAGGAGTTTTTCCCTTATAAGGAGGCAGTAGTGGGATTCCTCTTCGGAAGATTAGCCCTGCTTGTAGCCAAGTAGAACGAAAGGATTTGTGTGTAAGACTGTTGATTAGCCCGTCTTTGGTCTATAGCATTCTAAAGCAAAAACCTTGACAGGACAGGGGTGAAAGAAGGTGACATCCGTGACAGGAGGTAGGCAGGGAAGCTCAGGTCAGCTCAGTGCAGGGGAATAGTGTTGGTAACTGCAAGCAGCATCCTGAACGGCCGCGGGAAGAACTTGGAAATTCTTTAAGAGAACGTACTTTTTGCTCTCTGTGATCCGGCGGCCATTTTTTCCGACTGTCTGTGGGTAAACGAGCAACCCCTGTTGGCTCCGAGGGTAATAACAGCTTTTCGCAGAGACGTTTTGAATATGCGCCGGTAGGGGGCAGCGATGAGGCGGTTGCAAATCCCCAAGCATCCCGTCAACGGGTGACCTTTCGCGCTGAAGGAAACGTAAAACAGTGGATAAATATAAGAGTGGAGATAGAAAGCCAACTATAAACCTCAGTAACATCTTTCTCTATATATTTTTTCCTTTAGAGGAAGAGAGGACTCGTCTTTAAATGAGCACATTAGTATGTTTCTTAATACGTATGAACCGGAAAGGAGGCAAACTTCTTAACTTCAAAGACGCTATTTACTTACAAAGGTACCCTTAATGAGGGAGGGGGGCAAAAGAGACGGGGTCTCGCTATGTTGCTCAGGCTGGAGTGCAGTGGCTATTCACAGGCGCGATCCCACTACTGATCAGCACGGGAGTTTTGACCTGCTCCGTTTCCGACCTGGGCCGGTTCACCCCTCCTTAGGCAACCTGGTGGTCCCCCGCTCCCGGGAGGTCACCATATTGATGCCGAACTTAGTGCGGACACCCGATCGGCATAGCGCACTACAGCCCAGAACTCCTGGGCTCAAGCGATCCTCCCACCTCAGCCTCCCGGGTAGCTGGGACTACAGGCACGCGCCACCGCGCCCGGCGGTCGGAGACGCTGCGAAAAGCTACTAGAAGCTGCAGTGCAGTTACGTCATTGGGGAGGGGGGGCCACGCCGGGCGACGTGAACTTGGACACACCCACACTGGGCGGTCTGGAGGTTACGTTAGTGTGGCGTCATCCGAGCTGGGCAGCTGTTCTGCCTTACAGGGTTGGGACCCCGGAAGCTTATCGGCGCGGTTGCGGCCGCGGCTCCCTGTGTTTTGATCCGAACACCACGTTACTGCTTAACAGAAATTGGTCAGTATGCGCTTAATGCTCATAGTGTGGCGTCCGGACACGCAGCGAGAGAAAAACGCAATAACCTGGTCCGTCAGCGTTGCTTGCTTCAGCAGGCCTTAAATATGTGCTGCATCTTTTGGGGGACGTTACTTAAGAGGCAAACATCTGGCTCGAAGTCTTCCATTATTTTCAGCATGCATTTAGGAGGTGACTGCACTATAAGGAGAATAACCCATAGTAGCACAGGTTGGGAGTCTGCACAGTGCCGAGGCCAGCTCAGTCTTCACTATTCGAACGAAGGAAGCCTGGGGCAACTGTTTGTTTTCTCTGCCCTGCATGTTAGTTGCCCGTTGTTTTTGGAGAAAAAACTAGTATCGGGGTATATTGGTGGAAAAATTTGGATTTGGCAGCTTGAAGCCTTTTTTGCGACAAGCTTAGGTTAGGAAGGGATAGAGGGGAGGAAAGAAAAAATAATTTTCGACCATAGTAGATCTGCGAAAGCAGACCTTCTGTTTGTCCTCTTATCTATAGTCTTTCCCTCACCCCCCACCCCTTGTCTCCTAAAAACCAGTCCAGACTTTGCCACCTCCGTCCTTGTAGCAGATAACGTTGCTCCTTCCTTCATGGATAAATTGAAGGCCAACAGACAAAAACTTTTCAACTCTTTGCTGCTCTCCCCGCTCTAAATTTATCTTTACACCTTCAGAGAAGAGCACCCTTCTGTTTTCCCCTCCTACCTCAAACCCAGTAGGTCAAAATTCTTCCATCAATCATTTTTACCCATCCTATCTCTCTCTTTCATTTATACAGATTCCAAGCTGCCTTTCTTCTAAAAAAAAAAAAAAAAAAAAAGGCAAAAAACTCCTTTGACCTTGCCTGTCTTTCTAAATGAAATCTGTCTGTTGTTTTCATGGCTGCACTTCTTGAAACCATGTTCTACAATTGCTACATTTGCTTCTTAACCTTCTATCTTCAGTCCATAGCCCACCAATCCACTGAAACTATTCTAGCTAAGGCTACGATACCCAAGCCTCCTAATTGGCAGGTCTAAGGGACCCTTTCTGACATAGGTGATGTAATTTACCACCAATCTCTGTCACTTGTGACTGCTGTTTCCTCCCTGAACGTTTCTTCTCCCTGGTTCTTGTTCACAGCCCCTGATATTTCCTCCCAGGCTCTCTCTTCTGCCCACCCAGCAAATGTTTTTGTTCCTTACAGTTCCCTCCTAAATGTTCTCTGTTCTCTCACCATGTTCTTCATGAGTGATGTAATCAATTCTCAAGGCTCTCAAATCTGTAGTTCCAATCTGATGCTGTTTCCAGAGCTTCAGATTCACATTTTTAGTTGCCTTCTGGATGTCACCTTGAAATCATTCAAAACTTCAAATTCAGTATTTGCAAACAAAACTGATCATCTCTTCTTCCTCCAAGCTTGCCCATTTTTTCTTTTTATCAATATGTTTATTTATTTATTTTTTGAGACAGAGTCTTGCTCCGTTGCCCAGGCTGGAGTGCAGTGGCACGATCTCGGCTCACTGCAACCTCCGCCTCCTGGGTTCAAGTGATTCTCCTGCCTCAGCCTCCTCAGTAGCTGGGATTACAGGTGCCCACCACTGCACCCAGCTAATTTTTGTATTTTCAGTAAAGATGGGGTTTCGCAATGTTGGCCAGGCTGGTCTTGAACTCCTGACCTCATGATCCACCTGCCTCGGCCTCCCAAAGTGCTGGGATTACAGGCGTGAGCCACTGTGCCTGGCTCATCAGTATGTTTAGTTGCTCACTTCAGAACTCTCAGAGTCATCCTTGACTACTATTTCATCCATTCAATACCAAATATTTACTTTTTACTTATCCAATGACAGGCACTGTACTAGGTGGTAGAGATGTGGTGGTGAAGAAAAGAGACAGAGTGGAAGAGACAGACAAAAACTTAGCAAAAAAAATTATAATTTCAAACTGTGATAAGTACCGGTGAAGGAAGCACAGTACTGAGATATGAACAATGGTGGTAGGAAGCAGGTGGGGCACCTGCTTTTGAGAATGTAGTCAGGTAAGCCTCTTTTAGGAGGTATCATTTGAATTAGGGCCTGAAGAATGAGGCATCGTTAAGGTACATTGAAGCAAACAAGGACTGTCTGTAAACTGAAGTAAACGAACCTCTCTTTAGGAAATTCAGAAGAAAGAAAATTATCTCAAGGAAGTTGGTCAGAAGAAAATGGGCAGATCATGAAATGTTAGTTGTCCCCCAAAGTCGGTTCTCCCCTTTTACAGTGCTAATACATTGCTACTTGGGCACATGAAATCCCAGCTAGAGACCACATTGCCTGAATTTCCTTACAACCAAGTGTGGTCAAGTTCTCACTAATGGAATATGAATGAAAGTTGTATGTGTCCTCTGCATCACTTGCTTAAAAAGAAATCGGTTGCCCTCTACTTTGGCCCTTTTGGCCTTTCCAGCGCTAGGTGGCGCCAGTGCAGATCCACTGCAGTGCCCCAACTTTAACCATGCAAATTAGGAAAAATACCTAGGGTCGAGGAAAGAAACCAGTGAATGCAGAAGGGGCAGGACTGGAAAACAAAACAAAACAAAAAACAAAACAAAAAAAACAACCAAACCAAACCAAAATAAAACCAAAACAGCAGAGTCCATGGATGAATTAATGAAGCTGATCCACCCTATAGCCTCCACCACTCCTACCTCTGGACTGTTAGATGAGAAATAAGCTTCCATCTCAATTCAATCACTATATTTTGGGGTCTCTTTATTATTACAGCATACTCTGTACTCTAACTAATAGAGGGAGGTTCCCAGAAGAAAATCCTGGATAAGCAGAACTCAGAGCAGGAACCAAAAGAGCTCCAGGTATCTACAGGGCACCCCAATGGGATGAACCATCCTCAGTATCCTCTAAGAAGAGTCTGATTTTGTAGTTTGAGTTCTGTATTCTTCTACAATCTGTATTTATATGCATACCTATTTTTATTTTTGTTATTTATTTATTTATTTTTTGAGACGAAGTTTCGCTCCGCTTGCCCAAGCCGGAGTGCAATGGTGTGATCTCAGCTCATTGCAACCTCCGCCTCCTGGGTTCAAGTGATTCTCCTGCCTCAGCCTCCAGAGTAGCTGGGATTACAGGCACGTGCCACCATGCCAGGCTAATTTTTTGTATTTTTAGTAGAAACGGGGTTTCACCATGTTAGCCAGGCTGGTCTCGAACTCCTGATCTTAGGTGATCCCCCCGCCTCAGCCTCCCAAAGTGCTGGGCTTACAGGCATGAGCCACCACGCCCGGCCATGCATACCTATTTTTATTATAATTATATTGTAAATAAAACATCTGTGTCTTGCTTTTCTTTCCCACATGTTACTATGTTTTTGGTGGCAGTATAATCTTTTATTATTATTATTATTTGAGACAGAGTCTTGCTCTGTCTCCCAGGCTGGAGTGCAGTAGCCCGTCTCAGCTCACTGCAACCACCACCTTCCCAGTTCAAATGATTCTCCTGCTTTAGCCTCCTGAGTAGCTGGGACTACAGGCAGGCTTCACCACACCCAGCTAATTTTTGTATTTTTAGTAGAGATGGGGGTTTCACCATGTTGGCCAGGCTGGTCTTGAACTCCTGGCCTCAGGTGATCTGCCCGCCTCCCAAAGTGCCGGGATTACAGGTGTGAGCCACTGCTCTCGGCCAGGTGGCCCTATAATCTTTTGATTTGGTGCATCATAATTTATGACTATTTAAATTGAACCACTATCAGTCACACTAATCACCACTTTACTATTCTATATATTTCACCTGTATTGTTTTATGAATTAGTGATGGGCATAGTATCCAGTGCTGTCAGTTATGCACAACCTCGAATCAGCCGTTTGCTTTTTTTTTTTTTTTTTTTTTTTTGAGACGGAGTCTCGCTCTGTCGCCAGAGCTGTAGTGCAGTGACGCGATCTCAGCTCACTGCAAGCTTCGGCTCCCGGGTTCACGCCATTCTCCTGCCTCAGCCTCTGGAGTAGCTGGGACTACAGGAGCCCGCCACCACGCCCAGCTTTTTTGTTTGTTTTTTCAGTAGAGACGGGGTTTCACCGTGTTAGCCAGGATGGTCTCGATCTCCTGACCTCGTGTTCCGCCCGCCTCGGCCTCCCAAAGTGCTGGGATTACAGGCGTGAGCCACCGCGCCCGGCCAGCCGTTTGCTTTTTTAACAGTGCAAAAAACAAGGCCGTGTCTGGCTATATGGGGCTTTGCTTGTTCAAAATGTAACCTCTATAAGGCCGCGCGCAGTGGCTCACGCCTGTAATCCTAGCACTTTGTAAGGCCCCGGCAGGCGGATCACTTGAGGACAGGAGTTCGAGGCCAGCCTGGCCAACATGCTGAAACCCCATCTCTACTAAAAATACAAAAATTAGCCTGGCCTGGTGGCGCGCGCCTGTAGTCCCAGTTATTCAGGAGGCTAAGGCAGGAGAATCGCTTGAACCCGGGAAGAGGAGGTTGCAGTAAGCCGAGACGTGCAACTGCATTCCAGTCTGGGCAAGACTCCGTCTCAAAAAAAAAAAAAGTAACCTGTATGAAAGTTAATTTTGTGGCACTGAACATTAGAGTAGATAATAACCTCATCTGAAATGGGATGTCTCAATCTGTCTACAAAATCTCCATGCCATAGAGCTCAAAAGTTTGTAAATTAGTCCTTTGGAGACGTTAAAGAGCATGGAGTCATACGAAAAGGCTTTCTGCCCTGGTAAGGGAAGAAAGCTTGTGGGCAGGTTGAGTCTGGTCCTTGAATTCTCAGCTCTCACCAGGGAAGGGGTACCAGACAAAGCTGAGGCTGAACTTGAGCCGCCCAGGCCCTGATTGCTGGGCCGTGAGAGAACACCCGAGGAGGGGGCCCAACGCACCTGAAGAAAAGACGACGTGGGCGTCATAAACGACCAAGAGAAAGGGGCGCACCGCGGACACTATCGCCAGCCGGACCCCAGATCAAGAGAAATAGAAGAGGAGCCGGGGTCTCCAAACACTACAGGCTGGGGTCCCAGGGCAAGGGACTGGGCCGCCGGCGGAAGCGTCGGGGAGAGGCGGGACTGCCGGCGGGGTGTGGGAGAGGCGGGGCCACCAGCAAGTGGGCGGGCGGGAGGCGGGGCCGCAGTTGGGGTGTGGAAGAGGTGGGGCAGCCGGCAACTGGGAGGGGAGGGAGGCGGGGCCGCCGGCGGGGCGCGGTGAAGAGGCAGGCTGCCAGAGGGCCTGGCCGACAAATTACCCAGCGTGAGCTCGGTCACCTGGGTGTGGCGGTTCAGCCCTGAGCTGCGTCCTCCCACGGCGCCCGCAGTTCCCCCACCCTTGAAACAGTGCCTATTCGCAGCTCGCTGCAGCGGAGTCATCTACTGCTGCTGGCAGGATTTTCATTGCGACGGGTTGTTATGTGCATTTCAGGACATACCCCGTGGGTTGTCCCTGATTCAGTTACATTTAATAAACGAGCAGTGGATTAACCGGAATTACAGTTTGACAGAAAACACGTTTTCTTCTGGACAACACCCTGCGTGTAGGAAGAGCCTTTAATATGGTTGATACACAATATTTAATCGATCCAGAAACACATTTCTTGTGACAGGCTTTTAAATATCAGAATAAATCCTGAGTGAACAGTTGAAGTTACTTATCCAATGTTACACTGCTAGGCCTATAAATAAACTTGCGGGGTCTATTTTCTCCCATTTGACTATGCTTTGATTTCCATATGACAGTTCCGCCTAAATGTTTTCACATTTTAGATCTTAGTAGAACTCCATTACAACACGACTATTACGTTGATTCTGATCTGACGTGTAATAAATCATGTCCCCAAACCAAAACTCCATACATTAATATCCTGATATTTAACACACTTTATCCAACTATTGATTCTATCTGTTCACACCAATGTGGTAAAAGCTTTATGTTGTATTTAATTTATTCATTTTGAAAATATTTAAAATGCTTCATTTTCATTAGCTAACTTTGAAGAGTGCTTCTTTTGTTTGGGGACTCTGTAGATTTAGGCTAATGTCACACATTCAGAATAATTGGCAAATTGATTTGCCTTTCTTTGACTTTCTATTCTCCAAGCTGATTATACGCTGAGGTTAACACATTTGAACTGGCCGGCCGGTTGGGTGGCTCACGCTTGTAATGCCAGCACTTTGGGAGGCGGAGGTGGGTGGATCACCTGAGGTGAGGAGTTCGAGACCAGCCTGGCCAACATGGTGAAACCCCGTCTCTACTAAAAATACAAAAAATTAACCGGGCGTGGTGGCGGGCGCCTGTAATCCCAGCTACCCGGGAGACAGAGGTTGCAGTGAGCCGCGGTCGCGCCATTGCACTCCAGCCTGGGCAATAAGAGCGAAACTCTGTCTCAAAAAAAAAATATATGTGTGTATATATATATATATATATATACATATATATGTATATATATGTATGTGTGTATATATATATACATATATATGTATATATATGTATGTGTGTATATATATATACATATATATGTATATATATGTATGTGTGTATATATATATGTGTGTGTGTATATATATGTATGTGTGTATATATATATATGTATGTGTGTGTGTGTATATGTATGTGTATATATATATATATTTGAACGTGCCTAGATTGTGGTAGGAAAACAAATACTTTAAATTGCATACAGCTTTCACTGACTAAGGTAAGAGGATCAGGATAACACTATTTGCCTAAACCATTCATTTACTCATTCAACAAATAAGTATTGAGATCTGCTATGTGCTAGGTGTCCCAGTGTGTCAACTATTAGTTAATATGGGGGAAAAATAATAGTTTTGAGAATAAAAGTGTAAAAAATGAAACAATTTGCTTGACATGATGCAAACAGTTTAATCATATATAGGTTTATGTCTATTCATCTTGGACCTGGAAGAGAGGACATAATTTCTGAGTAGAAGAATGACTGGGTTAATGTCTAATTTTGCATGTCCTCTGGCCCCAGCCACGATTAGTATAAAAATCCTAGGGTTTCCCTAGGTCTAGGGGAAGATATTACTCTCCTCACCACCTCCACATAGAGTAATATCTTCCCCTAGACCTCCTCCCCTTATGAACAAATGGAGGAACATTGAGGCTGTAAATGGCCTTTTGAGGTTCATATGACAGTCTACTTTCACTTCTTTTATTTTAGAGGGGGAAATTTTAAGCTTTCATGCGTGTGGTTTAGACAGTTTTTAAATATTACTTTGTTGAGAGTTTATGATGTGGTGGTTGAACAAATAGCACCATAGGTACTTGCTAGGGGATACATTACACATACAGTATGTCATCACAATTCACACTGTTAATAATTAAAAATATATTCTGTTACACTATGGTTTATGTGTATGATTTTTTTTTTTCCTGAGATGGAGTCTCACTCTGTTGCCCAGGCTGGAGTGCCGTGGCACGATCTCGGCTCACTGCAACCTCTGCCTCCTGGGTTCAAGCGATTCTCCTGCCTCAGCCTCCCGAGTAGCTGGGATTACAGACGTGCACCACTACGCCTGGCTAATTTTTTTTTTTTTTTTTTTTCAGTAGAGACGGGGTTTCGCTATGTTGGCCAGGCTGGTCTCAAACTCCTAACCTGAAGTGAACCACCTGCCTCGGCCTCCCAAAGTGCTGGGATTACAGGCGTGAGGCACCGTGACCAGGCAGTTTATGTGTATGATACATTTCTTTTTTGAGACAGAGTTTCACTCTTTTTGCCCAGGCTGGAGTGCAGTGGTGTGATCTTGGCTCAACTCAACCTCCACCTCCTGGGTTCAAGCGATTCTTCTGCCTCAGCCTCCCAAGTAGGTGGGATTACAGGCATGTACCACCACAACCAGCTAATTTTTTTTTTTTTTCGTATTTTTAGTAGAGACGGGGTTTCTCCATGTTGGTCAGGCTAGTCTCGAACTCCCAACCTCAGGTGATCGATCCGCCTAGGCCTTTCAAAGTGCTGGGATTACATGTGTGAGCCACCGCACCCGGCCTATATGTATATTTTATGACCAAAGGAATTCACACTTTTCTCAGTGTTTGCTTTTAGGGCTAATGAACTGGAAAAGCAGTCCAATTTATACAGAGAATACTGAAGGCACAAGCTGCCTGTGTCTGTTCAGCTGAAACCCCTTGCTGACAAGGTTCTAATTCATTTTGTGACACAGCTCATTTTCCAAGGGGGAGTATAGCCTGGGGTGTGGCAAGAAACAAATAAAGGCAAAACCACTACATATTAGTTAGAATATTGTTAAAAGAGACAGTCTATAGTCACTGTGATGTATGGATAAACAATATTGCATATTACAAGAGTATTTGTATAAACAAAACCATTATATACAAATGCTATTATGATTTATTATCATTATAAAAACAAATATTAATGTTCTTGTACATTATAATAACAATATAAACTAGAAGAGTGATTTATCCCCTTTTGAGCATAAGATTTATTAAAATAGTAGGTCCCTTTGTGCATTCATTCATTCATTCATTAACTCTACATCATTAGTCATTGGGGAAATGCAATCAAAACCACAAGAGATACAATTTCTTACCTACTAGGATCACGAAAATAACAACAGCAAAACAGAAAATAACAAGTGTTGAACTGGGCAGGTGGTGCATGTCTGTAGTCCCAGCTACTCAGGAGGCTGAGATGGGAGGATCTGTTGAGCTGAGGAGTTCCAGGCCGGCCTGGGCAACATAGCAAGACCTCATCTGAAAACAATCAAACAAACAAAAACAACAAAGAAAAGGATAACAAGTGTTGGCAAGGATGTGGAGAAATTAGAACTCTCATACATTGCCAGCGGGAATGTAAAATAGTGCAGCTGCTGTGAAAAACAGTTTGACAGTTCCTCAAAAATGTAAACATACAATCACCATATGATTGAGTGATTCCACTCCTAGGTACAGACCCCACAAAGAACCAAAAGCAGGTACTCAAAGAGATACTCGCATTAATGTTTGTCACAGCATTATTCACAATAGTCAAAAGGTGGAAATAACTCAACTGTCCATCAACAGATGAATAAGTAAACAAAATGTGATGCATACTCATATTCAGTCATAAAAAGGAATAAGGTTCTGACGCATGCTACAACATAAATGAGTCTTGAAAACATGTAAAGTGAAATAAGCCAGACACTAAAGGACAAATAAATCCATTTGTGTGAAATCTGTAGAATAGGCAAATATGTGGAGATAGAAAGTAGATAGAGGTTGGGAATTAGGGTAGGGAATTAGGAATTTTTATCTTATCTTACTTTTCATTTTTTTGAGACAGGGTCCTACTCTGTCACCCAGGCTGGAGGGAAGTGGCTCACTGCAGCATTGAACTCCCCTGGCTCAGGTGATCCTCCCACCTCCAGCCTCCAAGGTAGCTGGGGCTACAGGTGTGCACCACCACACCTGGCTACTTTTTGCATTTTTTTTTATAGAGATGGTGTTTCACCATGTTTCCCAGGCTGGAGTTATTACTTAATGGGTATAGAATTTCTGTTTGAGGTGTTGAAAAAGTTTTGGAAATAGTAGTGATGGATGTACAATATTGTGAGCGTAATTGATGCTCCTGAATTACACACTTGAAATGGTTGGCCGGGCGAGGTGGCTCACGCCTGTAATCCCAGCACTTTGGGAGGCCGAAGCAGGCGGATCACAAGGTCAGGAGATAGAGACCATCCTGGCTAACATGGTGAAACAACTCTGTCTCTACTAAAAATACAAAAAATTAGCCAGGCCTGGTGGTGGGTACCTGTAGTCCCAGTTACTTGGGAGGCTGGGAGGCTGAGGCAGGAGAATGGCATGAACCCAGGAGGCGGAGCTTGCAGTGAGCTGAGATCATGCCACTGCACTCCAGCCTGGGCGACAGAGCAAGACTCCATCTCAAAAAAACAAAAAAAAGAAAAAAAGAAAAGAAAAGAAAGAAAAACAAAAAAGAAAAAAAGAAATTGGTTAAAATGGCAAATTTTATGTTACATACATTTTAACAGTTGGGCATATCTGTGTGGGTTCATTTCTGGGTTCTCTGTTGTGTGTCACTGATCTGCTTATCCCTCCATCAAGATGACAAAGTCTTGATTACTAGCTATGTAATAAACATTAAAATTGGGTAGACTGATTCGTCCCACTTTTCTTTTTGAAAATTGTTTTAGTTATTTTAGTTCCTTTGCATTTCCATATAAATTTTAGAATAATCTTGTCTATATCTACAAAATAAATCTTGCTAGGATTCTGATAGGAATTGCACTAAACGTGGAGGAAATTGACATTTTTTTACCATGCTGAATCTTCCAATCCATGAACATAATGTATCTTCCCATATGTTTGGATATTATTTTATTTCTTTTGTGTTTTGTAGTTTTGATATATACATTCTGTATATTTCAATTTTTTGAGTGAATACAAACATTGTATTTAAAATTTTAGTGTCCATGTGTTTATTGCCAGTATATAAAATACAGTTGATTATTATTATTATTATTTGTTTTTTTGAGACGTAGTCTCACTCTGTCCCCCAGGCTGGAGTGCAGTGGTACAATATCGGCTCACTGCAACCTCGGCCTCCCAGGTTCAAGTGATTCTCCTGCCTCAGCCTCCTGAGTAGCTGGGATTACAGGTGCCTGCCACCAGACCCGGCTAATTTTTTGTATTTTTAGTAGAGACAGGGTTTCACTATGTTGGCCAGGCTGGTCTCGAATGCCTGACCTCATGATCCACCCACCTCGGCCTCTCAAAGTGCTGGGATATAGGCGTGAGTCACCATGCCTGGCTGAAATACAGTTGATTATTGTGGGAGGTTTGTGTTTTCAGATTTCTTGGGATTTTATATGTAGGAAATAACGTCTTCTATAAGTAGCAAAAGTTTTATTTTTTCCTTCCCAATCTATATGCCTTTTATTAATATTTCACTTTCTAGCCCTAATGTATGGCTAGAACTTTGAGCACCATGTTGAACGAGACCAGTGAGGTTGAACATCTTCCCTTGTTCTGATCTTAGTGAGAGAGCATTCAGTTTTTTACCATTAAGTATGTTAGCTGTAGGGATATTCTTTTCTTTATTTCTTTGGAGGTTAAAAAAAAAATCAAATTGGGAAAGTTCTTCTCTATTCCTGTTTTTCATAAAATTTTATACCATGAGTAGGTGCTAAATTTTGTCAAATATTTTTTCTGCCTTCATAGAAATGATTAAGTGATTTTTTCTTTCTTTCTTTCTTTCTTTCTTTCTTTCTTTCTTTCTCTCTTTCTTTCTGTCTTTCTCTCTCTCTCTCTCTTTCTTTTTTTTTTTTTTTTTTTGACAGAGTCTCACTCTGTCGCCCAGGCTGGAGCACAGTAGTGGCGTGATCTCAGCTCACTGCAACCTCTGCCTCCCAGGTTCAAGCACTTCTACTGCCTTAGCCTCTGGAGTAGCTGGGACTACAGGCACGTGTCACCAAGCCCAGCTAATTTTTGTATTTTTAGTAGAGACAGGGTTTTGCAGTGTTGGCCAGGCTGGTCTCGAACTCCTGTCCTCAAGTCATCCGCCCACCTCAGCCTCCCAAAGTGCTGGGATTATAGGCAAATTTTCTTCTTTATCCCATTGATTGATTGGATTACATGATTTCCAAATATTCAAACATTCTTGCATCCCTGAAATAAACTCCATTTCATGGTGGTATATGATTATATTTATACATTGCTAAATTTTATTTGCTAATATTTTGTTAAGATTTTTGTATCTGTATGAATTATTAATATAGATGGCTCACACTTGTAATCCCAGCACTTTGGGAGGTCATTTGAGGTCAGGAGTTCGAAACCAGCCTGGCCAACATAGTGCAACCCCATCTCTACTAAAAATACAAAAATTAGCTGGGAGTGGTGGGGGGTGCCTATAATCCCAGCTACTCGGGAGGCTGAGGCAAGAGAACTGCTTGAACCCAGGAGGCGGAGGTTGCAGGGAGCAGAGATTGTGCCACTGCATTTCAGCCTGGGTGACAGAGCAAGACTCCATCTCAATAAATAAATTAATAATAATAATAATAAAATACAAATACAAAAATTAACCAGGCATGGTGGCACACGCCTGTAGTCCCAGTTCCTCGGGAGGCTAAGGTAGGAGAATTGCTTGAACCTGGGAGGTGGAGGTTGCAGTGAGCAGGATCACAACAGAGGGAGACTCTGTCTCAAAAAAACAAGAAAAAAGAAATATAGGTCCAGCTGGGCAGGGTGGCTCAAGCCTGTAATCCCAGTACTTTGGGAAGCCAAGGCAGGCAGATCATGAGGGTCAGGAGTTTGAGACCAGCCTGGCCAACATAGCGAAACCCCATCTCTACTAAAAATACAAAAATTAGCTGAGCGTGGTGACGCACGCCTGTAGTCCCAGCTACTCGGGAGGCTGAGGCAGGAGAATCGCTTGAACCCGGGAGGCGGAGCTTGCAGTGAGCTGAGATCCCACCACTGCACTCCATTCTGTGCAACAGAGTGAGACTCTGTCTCAAAAAAAAACAAAAAGAAAAGAAAAGAAATATAGGTCTGTAGTTTTATATTCTTTGTGTGTGTGTGCACTTATTTGTACTGAATTATCTGGTTTTAGTATCAACTCCACAAAATAACTGAGAAGTATTCCTTCCTCTTATATATCCTGAAACTATTAAAATGTTGGGTATGCACCTGGAACATAAAGGTGCATCCTATAACCATCTGGGTCATGAGATTTCTTTTTTGGCAGTTTTAAAATTATAAATTCAATTTCCTTAATGATTACAGGCTACTAGGTTGGGCGCAGTGGCTCACACCTGTAATGCCTGTAATCCCAGCAATTTGGGAGGCCGAGGCAGGAGGATCACATGATGTCAAGAATTTGAGACCGGCCTGGCTAATATGACAAAACCCCGTCTCTACTAAAATACAAAAATTAGCCGGGTGTGGTGACAGGTGACTGTAATCCCAGCTACTTGGGAGGCTGAGGCACGAGAATCGCTTAAACTCAGGAGGCGAAGGTTGCAGTGAGCCGAGATTGCGTCACTGCACTCCAGCCTGGGCAACAGAGTGAGACTGTGTCTGAAAAAAAGAAAAAAATTAATAATAATAATAGGCTACTAAAATTATCTATTTTCTATTGGGCGAGTTGGGGTACTTTGCACTTTTGAGAAATTGGTCTTTTCACGTGCATTGTCAAGTGTATGTGTATACAGTTGTTTGTAGCATTCTGTTATTATTTTGATAGCTATCTGCAGGGTCTATAGTGATATCTCATGTTTCACTTCTGTTATTGGTAATTTATGTCTTCTTTCTTTTTTTCTTTTTAGTCATGATAGCAGTTGTTGCTTTAACTGATATTTTCAAAGAACAAGCTCTTTGTCTCATTGATTTTCTCTATTGTTTTTCTCTTCTCGATTTTATTGATTTCTACTCTTATTATTTCTTTCCTTTTATTGCTTTGGATTTATTTTGCTCTTTTTAAAGTAGGTTCTTGAGATGGGAGTTTAGAATATTAGTTTGTGAGTTTTCCTCTTCTAATGTGCGCATTTAGTGCTATAAATTTCTCTCTAAGCAGTACGTTAGCTGTGTCCTTATAATTATGATATACTGTATTTTCTTTTTTTTTTTTTCATAGAGGTAGGGTCTCACCTTGTCACCCAGGTTGGTCTCAAACTCCTAGCTTCAAGCAATCCTCCTGCCTCAGCCTGATATGTTGTATTTTCATCTTTTTCTCTTTTTTTTTTTCCTTTTTCTATTTTTTGAGACAAGGTCTTGACCTGTTGCCCAGGCTGGAGTTCAGTGACGTGATCATGGCTAGCTGCCACCTGTCACCCCAGGGTTGAAGTGACCCTCCTGCCTCAGCCTCCTGAGTAGCTGGGACTACAGGCAAGCACCACCAAGCCTGGCTTTTTTTTTTTTTTTTTTTTTTAAGAGATGGGGTCTCACTATGTTGCCCAGGCTGGTCTTGAACTCCTGGGCTCAACAGATCCTCCTGCCTTGGCCTCCCAAAGTTCTGGGATTATAGGCATGAGCCACCGCACCTGGCCTGTATTTTCATTTTCATTTATTTCAATGTATTTTCATTTCCCTGAGACTTACTTTTTGGCCCATGGATTATTCAGAAGCATGTTGTTTATTTTCCAAGTGTTTAGAGATTTCCCTGCTACCTTTCTGTTATTGATTTCTACTTTGAGTCCATTGCAGCTGGAGAACATACTCTGTATCATTTCTTTTTTTTTTTTTCTGAGATAGAGTTTCACTTTTTTTGAGATGGATTTTCGCTCTTGTTGCCCAGGCTGGAGTGCAATGGCGTGATCTTGGCTCACTGCAACATCCGCCTCCTGGGTTCAAGCAATTCTCCTGCCTCAGCCTCCCTTGTAGCTGGGATTACAGGCAGGCAGCTGCCACCACGCCCAGCGAATTTCTTGTATTTTTAGTAGAGACCGGGATTCACTATATTGGCCAGGCTGGTCTTGAATTCCTGACCTCAGGAAATCCACCCGCCTCAGCCTCCCAAAGTGCTGAGATTACAGGTGTGAGCCACCGTGCCTGGCCCCACTTCAATTCTTTATATATTTGTTGAGGTTTGTTTTATGGCCCAGGGTATGGTCTATTTTGGTATATGTTCCATGGGCACTTGATAATACGATATGTGATATGTTGTCTTTCAGTCCTCAGTTTTTGCTGATATTTATGTTCTTTTATTCTTCTCTGCTTATAATTGTCTTATTTATTTATTTATTTATTTATTTATTTTTGAGATGGAGTTTCGCTCTTGTTGCCCAGGCTGAAGTGCAATGGTGCAATCTCGGCTCACCACAACCTCCGCCTCCTGGGTTCAAGCAATTCTCCTGCCTCAGCCTCCCAAGTAGCTGGGATTACAGGCATGCGCCACCACAACTGGCTAATTTTGTATTTTTAGTAGAGACGGGGTTTCTCCACGTTGGTCAGGCTGGTCTCGAACTCTCGACCTCAGGTGATCCACCCTCCTCGGCCTCCCAAAGTGCTGGGGTTACAGGCATGAGTCACTTCACACAGTCCTTTTCTTTTTTCTTTATGAGCAAGGACTTGAGCAATAATTGTCTTTACTATGCCCTCTACATACATTTAGAACTACATTGGAGAGTTATAACTTTTACTTCAATCATCAAACATAATTTAGAAGACTTAAGAGAAGAAAAATCGATTGCATTTACCCATATTTTTGCTTACCATGTTCTTTCTTGCTTCCTGATGTACCAACATTCCTTTTTTTAAAAAAAATCCTTTCCTTTCTGTTTAGAGAAATTCCAACTTCTTTTAGCTATTTTTTAAAAAATTGTAGAGATGGAGCCAGGTGCAGTGGCTCACGCCTGTAATCCCAGCACTTTGGGAGGCCGAGACGGGTGGATCACCTGAGGTCAGGAGTTCAAGACCAGCCTGGCCAATATGGTGAAACCCCATCTCTACTAAAAATACAAAAATTAGTCGGGCCTGGTGGCGCATACCTGTAATTCCAGTTACTCAGGAGGCTAAGGCAGGAGAATTGCTTGAACCCAGGAGGTGGAGGCTGCAGTGAGCCGAGATTATGCCACTGCACTCCAGCCTGGGCAACAGAGCAAGACTCTGTCTCAAGAAGAATTTAAAAATTAAAAAAAAATTGTGGAGATGGGGGTCTCACTATGTTGTCTGGGCTGGTCTCAAACTCCTTGCCTCAAATGATCCTCCTGCCTCGGCCTCCCAAAGGGCTGGGATTACAGGTGTGAGTCACTGTGCCCAGCCCTTCTTTATATCTTCTTTATCTCTGCTGAGACTTTCTATTTCTTTGCTGAGACTATTTTTTTAATTGTTTCAAGTGTGTTCATAATTGCTAATTAAAGCATTTTTTATGCTGGCTGCAGTAAAAACTTTGTCATTCTAACATCTTTTTCATCTTGATGTTGACATTTATTGTCTTTTTTCATTCAATTTGATATATTGTTATGATGAGTGATTTTTGGTGGTGACCTGAATATTTTGAGCATTATGTTATAAGACTCTGGATGTTATTTATTTTTAATTTAATTAATTAATTAATTAATTTATTTTGAGATGGAATCGCCCTCTGTTGCCCAGGCTGGAGTGCTGTGGCAGGATCTCGGCTCACTAAACCTCTGCCTCCCGAGTTCAAGCTATTATCCTGCTTCAGCCTCCCAAGTAGCTGGGATTACAGGTGCATGCCACCACACCCAACTAATTTTTATATTTTTAGCAGAGATAGGGTTTCACCATGTTGGCCAGGCTGGTCTCGACCACCTGACCTCAAGTGATCCACCCGACTTGGCCTCCCAAACTGCTGGGATTGTAGGTGTGAGCCATCCCACCTGGCCTAATTTTAATTTTTAATTAAGATTCCCCATTGTTAAGCAATGAATCTTATTTATTTATTGAGATGGAGTCTCACTGTGTCGCCATCTCGGCTCACTTCAACCTCTACCTCCTGGGGTCAAGCGATCCTCATGCTCATGCCTCAGCCTCCCAAATAGCTGGGATCACAAACCTGTACCACCATACCAGGCTTTTTTCTTTTTCTCTTTTTTTTTTTTTTTTTTTTTGAGACAGAGTCTCGCTCTGTCGCCCAGGCTGGAGTGCAGTGGCATGATCTCGGCTCACTGCAACCTCTGCCTCCTGGGTTCATGTGATTCTCCCACCGCAGCCTCTGGAGTAGCTACGACTACAGGTGCACGCCACCATGCCCAGCTAATTTTTTGTATTTTTTGTAGAGATGGGGTTTCACCATGTTGGCCAGGCTGGTCTTGAACTCCTGACCTCAGGTGATCTGTAGCGCCTCAGCCTCCCAAAGTGCTGCGATTACAGGTGTGACCCACCCCACCCGGCCACTGCACCCAGCTGGATCTTACTTAAACTTCTGTTTTAGCTGGCCTCCTCTAACACCAGCAAGGAAAGAGGAGCACTACCTTGTTACTGCCAGATGGGGGCAGATGTCTAGGTTCCTCATTTGGCCTCTGTTGACAACCTAGGAGTGGCTCCTTGTTACTACAAGATGAGGGTGGGAGTACTCGCTCCCCACTAGGCCTCCAGTGATAGCTCCCTGGCTGGAAAGCGTAAGAGTACATTATGCTCCCCATGGGGTTTTCACTGACTCTATACCACAAGGGAGGCTGGTATTGGGGGTGAGGGAGTAAAAGAAAAAAACCTGTTTTCCAGCGGGGCGCAGTGGCTCACGCCTGTAATACTAGCACTTTGGGAGGCCAAGGTGGGTGGATCACCTGAGGTCGGGAGTTTGACACCAGCCTGGCCAACGTGGCGAAACCTCCGTCTCTACAAAAAATACAAAAAATTAGCCGGGTGTGGTGGCAGTCACCTGTAATCCCAGCTACTAGGCAGGGTGAGGCAGGAGACTCGCTTGAACCTGGGGGGCGGCGGAGGTTGCAGTAAGCCTAGGTGGCACCACTTCACTCCAGCCTGGGCAAAAGAGTGAAACTCTGTCTCAAAAAAAAAAAAAAAAAAGAAGAAGAAAAAAACTGTTTTCCTGTACACTCATGAAACTTCTGACACCAAATGTGTGGAATTTTCCCTCACAGTAAGCAATTCTCCAGCTCTCTAGATCCCAGTCGGGTGTACTACAATTATGACAGTAACTACCCAGAATTAGCACAGACCACACAGGTTAAGGGTTCAGTCTCACAAGACTATCCCAGTTCAGAAGTCAGTCTCAAATTCCAAGTTGTGACTTGTACTTCTGACCCACTGGCTATAAATCAGGGGCTCCCATGACTCCCTCCTGGGGCTTGATAATTTGCTGGATGGCTCGAGGAACTCAGGAAAGCACTTTACTTGCAATTACCCATTTATTATAAAGAATACAATTCAGGAAGAGCCAAATGAAAGAGATGGATTGGGGCCAGGCACAGTGGCTCACGTTTGTAATTCCAGCACTTTGAGAAGTGGTAGTAGGTGGATTGCTTGAGTCCAGGAGTTTGAGACCAGCCTGGGCAACATAGTGAGACTGTCTCAAAAAAAACAAAAACAAAAACAAAAACAAAGAAAGAGATACATTGGGCAAGGTATAGGAATGGATGGGCTGTATGAGGGTTCCAGGCCCTTGCTAGAGGTGCCACCCTTCTAGCACCTCAGTGTGTTCATCAACCCAGAACCTCTCCAAACCTTGTCGGTTAGGGATTTTATGGAGGTTCTATTATGTAGGCATGATTAATTAAGTCAGTGGCCATTGGTGACTAAGATCCTCTCCCTTCCCTGGAGTTCAAGGTGTGGGACTGAACATTCTATCCAGGGTTGGTTCCTCTGGCAACTAACCCCTATCCTCTAAGAGTTACCTCATTAGCATAAATTCAGGAATGGTTAAACGGGCTTATTACTGTTAACTTAAAAAAAAATCACAAGATTTATAAATTTAGAAGTGGAGACTTTATTTCTTGTAAAGTGTTACAGCCTGCAAGGTGGCCATCCCAGAGGCTGGGAAGCGCAGCCTCCAGTAGAGACCTGGAAACAGGCATTTCAAAGGAGGAGGGGCTGGGGTAGGAGCTTTGTGCTGAAGGAGTTGGCTAAACATACATATTTAACAGGCTAGAGGAGGAGCTATGAATATTCATGAAGGTGGTCCTGGTGCATGCATGTTGAATAAACATGCATGTTACTTATGAACTATGTTCACCTTGGGGTGGAGACTCAACATTTAAATGTATTATGGTTAGGCCCTATTCATCAGAGGTCTTTTCAGGACACAAAAGGACTTTTAAGCGCGCAGTCTACGTAAACTGGCTAGACCCAGTCCTTGGTCAGTGGTCTTCTTATCAGGAGAAAGTTACTGAAATCAATCTCTTGTCCAATCAGAGCTGTAGTTATGGCTTATGGAACAAAGTCAGTTGGTCAGCATCTGGTGGTTGTAAGCTGCAACTGCTTCAACATTGTTTATCTCAAGGCCAGTGCTTATTTAGCTGCTAGAGAAAAAGAAAAACCTTGTGGTGGTTAGGACATAGGTTATTCTTTAAGTGTAGGAGTGCATGGCTTAACGCTTGCCTGGCATGGCCTTAGATCCTGTTTATAATTTGTATCTTATTACCATAAAGATAATCTGTTCTGTCAGTCTTTTTTTTTTTTTTTTTTTTTTGAGATGGAGCTTTGCTCTTTTGCCCAGGCTGGAGTGCAATGGCACGATCTTGGCTCACCACAACCTCCGCCTCCCAGGTTCAAGTCATTCTCCTGCCTCAGCCTCTTGTGTAGCTGGGATTACAGGCATGTGCCACCACACGTGGCTAATTTTGTATTTTTAGTAGAGATGGGGTTTCTCCATATTGGTCAGGCTGGTCTCGAACTCCCAACCTCAGGTGATCTGCCCGCCTCGGCCTCCCAAAGTGTTGGGATTACAGCCGTGAGCTACTGTGCCCTTCTGTCAGTCTTTTTGAGACAGGGTCTTGCTCTGTTACCCAGGCTGGAGTGCCAGGGCACAATCATGGCTCACTGCAGCCTCGAACTCCAGGCTCAAGCGATCCTCCACCTCACCCTTCCAAGTAGTTGGTACCACAGGTGTGCACCACCATGACCAGCTAATTTTATTTTATTTTACTTTTGTAGATGCGGAGGGTGGGAGGGTGGTCCCCCTGTGGTGTTCAAGTGAAACCACCATTGCAAAATTGGAACTGACACAGGGAAAGAGATCTGAACCTAACCAACTCCAACTTGCTTCTAATCTCCTATCTGTCCTTGTTCATTCCTGGGCGTAGGCCAAAGTAACTTTGGGAGGCACTTAGTTTTTACTTTATGGTTTAAAGCAAAGATGATAACAGCCCTTTCCCAAAACAAACCCCTTTCTTGCCTGGAGACTAGGCTGCCTTTGTGGGACTAACAAACTAGCCAAAAGATTAAAAATTATGGTTTAGGAGTCATGCAGCTGGAGGCAATAAGATTCTGACCCTTCCCAAATTGCTCCTGGGGCTAACATCACTATTGTAAAGATTCAGATCAGTGCTTGAGATATTTTGCAAACTCTGAACTTGATGGGTCAACTGGCACCACCCAGACTGATATATTGACTCATGTGATCTTGTTGCCCCCACCCAGGAACTGACTCAGCGCAAGAGGAAAGCTTCAACTCCCTTCCATTTCATCTCCTACTTGACCAATCAGCACTCTTGACTCACTGGCTGCCCCCTCACCCACCAAGTTGTCCTTAAAAACTCCGATCCTGGGCTCAGTGGGGTGGCTCACGTCTGTAATCCCAGCACTTTGGGAGGCAGAGGCGGGCGGATCAATTTGAGACCAGCCTGGCCAACATGGCAAAAACCCATCTCTACTAAAAATACAAAAATTAGTCTGGTGTGATGGCGCGCCTGTAATCCCAGTTACTCGAGAGGCTGAGGCAGGAGAATCGCTTGCCTCCCTTGCTGGGAGGCTGAGGTTGCAGTGAGATCGCACCACTGCACTCCAGCCTGGGCAACAGAGTGAGACTACCTCTCAAAAAAAACGAAAAACAAAACAACAAAAATCCTACTCTGATCCCTGAATGCTCCGGGAGACTAATTTGAATAACAATAAAACTCTGGTCTCCAGCACAACTGGCTCTGCATGAATAACTTTCTCTATTGCCATTCCCCTGTCTTGATAAATCGGCTCTGCCTAAACAGCGGGCAAGGTGAACCCATTGGGCAGTTACACAGGCTGGTCTCTAACTCCTGGACTCAAGCAATCCTTCGCCTCGGGCTCTCAAAGTGTTGGGATTACAGACATGAGGCTCTGTGCCCAACCTGCTTTGTCAATCTTATGATCTCTATTTTAACATCAATGCTGGTCAGTTGTGTCTAAACTGCAACAGGGAGGGGGTACAAAGAGGCATGTCTGACCTCCTATCTCATTATAGCCGGGAACTCAGTTTTTAAGGTTTCTTTGGGGTCCTCTTGGCCAAGAGGTGGTTCATTCAGTCAGTTGCAGGGCTTAGGATTTCATTTTTAGTTGACGTGATGAATAACAAAAGATGTTCCCCTCACATCTATCAGTCAGGAAATTCCAAGGGTCTCAGAAGTTTTGTGCAAGAAACTGGGACCAAAAATCAAATATAGATCTCTTATTAATATATCACAATATCAGAAGGAAGCAGTGGTGGGAGAGGGAACTGGACTCCTTATAGTGAAAATCCTGACTTTCCAGTAGGCCTCCTCTGATCCACCCCAGCAGGGCGGGGTACGATGCCTCCTACTGCCAAAGGAAGGTAGAAATCCAGGTTCCCCAAGTGATCTCCATTGACACCAAGAATTTAGGTGGGGCTCATTATCACCTGGTGGGGATGGACAACCCTGTTCCCTACTCAACTTGGTGAGGGGACAAGAGATTGGGGCACCTCATTAAGATCCTGGCAAGTGCGGATGCCTAGGCTCTAAGAAAAGAAAGACAGCTACGAACAGTCTGAGCTCTGTGAGGTATGTAAAACTTATCAGGCCCAGAGACATGAGTATGGGCCTTCAGGCACCTCCCCACTCATGTCTGGGGGCATTTTTTTTTTTTTTTGAGTGTCGCTCAGGCTGGAGAGCAGTGGCACAATATCTGTTCACTGCAGCCTCAACTTCCTGGGCTCAAGCAGTCCTCCCACTTTAGCCTCCTGAGGAGCTGGGACTACAGGCACGCGCCACCACACCCAGCTAAATTTTTGTATTTTGTAAAGACGGGGTTTCACCATGTTGCCCAAGTCTCGAACTCCTGAGCTCAAGTGAGCCACCACTCCAGGCTGGGGGCAATTGCTCCTGACTAGTATTTTGTTCCGGACTAGCTGCCTCACCCATTGTCTTCATGTTCCTGGAACTTGTGATACAACGAACAATGTATAGCCAATCAATAGCTTAAGTTATTTTAATGTAAATTCTTGGTAAACAATCTAGGAACTGCCTATTTCCTTTAGAAATACACTTGTGGCCGGGCACGGTGGCTCATGCCTGTAATCCCAGCGCTTTGGGAGGCTGAGGTAGGTGGATCGCTGGAGATCAGGAGTTTGAGACCAGTCTGGCCAACATAGTGAAACCCCATCTCAACTAAAAATACAAAAAAACGTAGCCAGGTGTGGTGGCGCATGCCTGTAGTCTCAGCTACTCGGCAGGCTGAGGCAGGAGGCAGAGGTTGCAGTGGGCCGAGATCCAGCCACTGCACTCCAGCCTGAGCGACAGAGTGAGACTCCGTCTCAGGAAAAAAAAAAAAAAAAAAGAAAAGAAAGAAAGAGAAACACATTTGTAATGACTGCTAATTAGAGTATATTCAGAGCAACTTGGATCTACACTCCTCGTTTGCAGTCCTCAGACTTGGCCCAAGTAAACTCTCTACTTATATTAAGATTGCCTCCGTTTTTTTCCCTTTAGGTTGATAGCTCTCCACCTGGCCTTTATTACCATTGGTGGAAGTGGGGCTACAGATTTTTCTTTGGTGTTTGGCTGACACGGTTATTTTTTCTAAAAGTTTTCTGCCTTTCTAGGCTTTCTTCTGGTCCTTTGGCTGTCTGTCTTCCTGCCCTTTCCTCATCATTTGGCTAAAGAGAGAAGGCTTCTCTTGGAGCTTCTTTCATATTTCAAGGTTTCAACTTCTTAAGTTCCAGGTTTGGAAGATATAAGGACAAAAAAGCAGCAAGAAACTTACCACTAAGTCATTCCTTGGTTTTCCAGGTCGCTAGCCAGCCTGTCTCCTTCTCGCCAGCTGTCAAAGTCTTCTTATGCTTCTTGTATTTGTAATGCCTCGGGTTTTTAGTTGTACTTAGAAAAAGAATTGGAAAAAGTATGCCTACTCTATCTCCCTGGAAGTGAATTCTATTGTATTAATTTTATGCTTACCTTTTGTTTAGGGCAAATGATACTGGCTGAAAAACTCCAGTGACTCTGATTTTTTTTTTCTATTCCCACATTAAGACAACTATTGTTATGGTATGAGGAATACATTAAATTCTAAGAGCTCTATAAAGCAATTCAAGCACAGGTCAAAAGGCCAGGTCAGGCTGGGAGTGGTGGCTCACACTTGTAATCCCCCTGTAATCCTAGCAATTTGGGAGGCCAAGGTGGGTGGATTGCTTGAGCTCAGGAGTTCCAGACCAGCCTGGGGAACATGGTGAAACCCCGTCTCTGCAAAAAACACAAAGATTAGCCAGGTGTGGCAGCTCACTTCTGTACTCCAAGCTACTTGGGAGGCTGAAGTGGGAGGACCTCTTCAGCTATTGAGCCTGGGAAGCAGAGGCTGCAGTGAGCCGACTGTGCCACTGCACTCCAGCCGGGATGACACAGCCAGACACTGTCTCAAAAAAAAAAAAAAAAAAAAAAAAAAAAAAAAAAAATTCCAGGACTTCAGTGCTCTTTATAAACTGAATTAGATTTATCAATAGCCCACCCTACCCCTTTAATTCTAATGGTGGTCATATACATATAATTCTCTTGAAGCATTAACATCTATGACTTTGATGCATTTACTTTAAAATTTTGTTTTGCTTGCACATTGCTTTTTCTTGACATGTTTTGTAAAACTATTGCCTTTGTTTATATGTAACAGAAGCCAATTAGAGCTTGCTTTAGCAAAAAGAAAAGTAATGTGGCTGGGCACGGTGGCCCATGCCTGTAATCCTAGCACTTCGGGAGGCAGAGGTGGGTAGATCACTTGAGGGCAGGAATTCAAGACCAACCTGGCCAATATGACAAAAACCCATCTCTACTAAAAATACAAAAATTAGCCGGGTGTGGTGGCACGCGTCTATAGTCCCAGCTACTCAGGAGGCTGAGGCACAAGAATCTCTTGAACCACGAGAATTGCTTGAACCACGGGAGGCGGAAGTTGCAGTGGAGCCAAGATCGCTCCACTGCACTCCAATTGGGCCACAAAGTGAGACTGTCTCAAAAAACAAAACAAAACAAAAAAAACCCCCAAAACTAGGGTGTTTCATGAAACTCAGTGATTGGTATGCAGACAGACCCTAGTAAGGGCCTGGAGTGTCAGGAACAGTCTCTGCTTCATCTCTGCTTTCTCCACACATCTGCTTCTTTCTTTCTCCCTGAAAACTAACCTGTCTGCCTCCCAGTACTCAAAACAGGAATATGGCTGTGACACAGTCTCTAGTTAGTAAGATGCATCCTCTGGGAAAAGATGGACTGGCACAGTATTTCTTCAGATCTGATTCTAAATTCTTAGGAATAAAAATCCAGGCTGGGCATGATGGCTCACACCTGTAATCCCAGCACTTTGGGAGGCCAACGCAGGTGGATCACTGGAGGCCAGGAGTTCGAGACCATCCTGGCTAACATGGTGAAACCCCATCTTTACCAAAATTACAAAAATTAGCCAGGCGTGGTGGCACGTGCCTGTAATCCCACCTACTCGGGAGGTTGAGGCATGAGAATTGCTCGAATCCAGGAGGTGGAGGCTGCAGTGAGCCGAGACTGTACCACTGCACTCCAGCCTGGGCAACAGAGTAAGACCCTGTCTCAAAAAAAAAAAAAAAATCCAAATAGCCAATTAGGATAATGAGTCTACCTGTGGTCCAGTTGGTATGGCCAGAGATGTACATGCTGAGGAATCCCACAGAAAATCCAGAACTGCTAGGAGTCTACTCCTGTATTCCTGTGGATGGGGGCGGCAGTTTCTAAAGACATCCTAAGAGTGTTAAACACATCCTAAGAGTGTTAAAGACATTGAGTAACTTGCTCTACTCCTAGAATCTTTGATATACTGTTAAAGATTTATCCACATCAAAATTGTTATGATGTTCCAGGTCAGCCTTCTAACGTAACTATGTAAGTACACTGAATTCACTATTTGTTTTTCCTGTAATGTTAAAAAGATATAATAAGCAGCAGAAAGACCCACTTTTACATTTGGAAATGAAACTGCTTCAAAGGCTCTAGACTTTCCTTTTCTGGCATTAATTCAGTTAATTTGGAAAGTCGGCACACAGGGTAGTTGACCTTCATCCCATAGTGAGACAGCGGAGGAACTCTTGCCCTAATTCACCAGAGAGGGGCATAGCCCCCAATGACCCAGGTTTAAGAAACTGTAATGTTACCTCTGAAGCCAGTCTTTTTTTTTTTTGAGATGGAGTCTCACTCTGTCGCCCAGGCTGGAGCAGAGTGCAGTGGCGTGATTTCAGCTCACTGCAATCTCCACCTCCTGGGTTCAAGCGATTCTCCTGCCTCAGCCTCCTGTGTAGCTGGGATTACAGGCACGCACCACCACACCCAGCTAATTTTTGTATTTTTAGTAGAGACAGGGTTTCACCATGTTGGCCAGGCTGGTCTGGAACTCCTGACCTCAGGTGATCCACCTGCCATGGCCTCCCAAAGTGCTGGGATTACAGGTGTGAGCCACCACACCTGGCC
The DNA here is from genome assembly GCF_029281585.2 of Gorilla gorilla gorilla. NCBI lineage: Eukaryota > Metazoa > Chordata > Mammalia > Primates > Hominidae > Gorilla > Gorilla gorilla. The sequence continues at coordinate 66,842,133 of NC_073239.2, forward strand.
TGAAGCCAGTCTTTAACTCAGCAGGTTATGCTATTTGACTATTATTTGTGGACATATAATCGATTTTATTTTTATTTTTGAGACAGAGTCTCTTTCTAACTCTACTGGAAGATAAATCTTTCTTACTTGAAATGGAAACAAATTCATAAATTGTGTCCCGCTTAGTCCTTGTAAAATTGTTGTAACATTTACCTAGGATTTTACAACCATTTCCACACTCATAAATCTTGGTCATTGTGCTCAAAACTGTATCTTAAAGTAGGAGCTACTACAGACAATTATATGCTGATGGTTCAAAGGTTCTGAACAGCATAGAAGCTGCTCCATTGTTTGTTCTTGGTATATATACTATGTGTGTTTATAAAGTAAAATTTAAAAAGAGGATATGGAGCAGGAAATTTCACATGAACCTACCTGGTTATAATTTTCTAAGGAATTTTACCTTTCCAACCTAAATCTGGGTTTTGGATTAAGATATCGTTTACAACACTGCCAAGCTCTACTTTTCAATACAACTCTCTTCTTTTCCTTCCTTCCTTTTCTTCCTTTCTTCTTGTTTCTTTTCTTTCTCTTCCCCATTCATTTTTTATTAATTCATTTATTCTCTCTTTGAAACAGCACTATGTAGCATCTAAAGTTATTATTATTATTTTTTTTGAGACGGAGTTTCGCTCTTGTTGCCCAGGGTGGAGTGCAGTGGTGTGATCTCGGCTCACTGCAACCTCCGCCTCCTGGGTTCCAGTGATTCTCCTGCCTCAGCCTCACGAGTAGCTGGGATTACAGGCATGTGCCACCACGCCCAGCTAATTTTGTATTTTTAGGAGAGATGGGGTTCCTGTACGTTGGTCAGGATGGTCTCGAACTCCCGACCTCAGGTGATCCACCCACCTCGGCCTCCCAAAGTGCTGGGATTAGAGGAGTGAGCCACCTGTTATTTTTTGAGATGGAGTCTCGGTCTGTCACCCAGGCTGGAGTGCAATGGCGTAATCTTGGCTCACTGCAAGCTCCGCCTCCCGGGTTCACACCATTCTCCTGCCTCAGCCTCCCGAGTAGTTGGGATTACAGGAGCCTGCAACCACGCCCAGCTAATTTCTTTTTTTTTTTGTATTTTTAGTAGAGATGGGGTTTCACCGTGTTAGCCAGGATGGTCTTGATCTCCTGACCTCGTGATCCGCCCACCTTGGCCTCCCGAAGTGTTGGGATTACAGGCGTGAGCCACCGCACCCGGCTCTGTTTTTATTTATTTATATTTATTTGTTTGTTTTTGAGACCTAATTAACATTTTTTTTGGCAGAGATTGGGTCTCGCTATGTTGCCCAGGCTGACCTTGAACTACTGGCCTCAAGGGATCCTCCTGCCTCAGCTTCATGCATAGCTGGGATTACAGACATGAATCACTATGCCTGGCAGGATTAGCAATTTTTCTAAAGATACACTTTCTTATAACTTTTTATTTACACTTTATTTCTACTGCTAATAGATTTCCCAGGATTTATCCCTTCTTTAAAATAGTGTTCAATTCTGGGTAAGTCTGACCTAAGGGTTTCAAATGATAAAAGGGATAAAATCATCATCAAACAAGTGCATGGTCAGACCACCTTTGTTATGTGGTCAGAGTCATCCTTGGTACTTGATGGGATAAAAAGAAATATCTGACAGGGTCTTATGAAATGAGCGATTTTTAAGAGTTATAAGAATTCAGAAATTAGGGTAAACAGTGTGTGGTACTATTGTTAGAGAATACATTAATTCCAATTTAAAAACAGAGGGCCGGGCGCAGTGGCTCACGCCTGTGATCCCAGCACTTTGGGAGGCCAAGGCGGGTGGATCACGAGGTCAGGAGTTCGAGACCAGCGTGGCCAATATGGTGAAACCCTGTCTCTACTAAAAATACAAAAATTAGCTGGGCTTGGTGGCACATGCCTGTAGTCCCAGCTGCTCAGGAGGCTGAAGCAGGAGAATCACGTGAGCCCGGGAGATGGAGGTTGCAGTGGGTCCAGATTGCGCCACTGAACTCCAGCCTGGGCGACCAAGAAAGACTCCGTCTCAAAGAAAAACAACAACAACAAAAAAACATTAGGTCTAAGCCATTTTTTACAAGTAAACATATTTCTTATGAGATATAGTATTGGCTGGGTACAGTGGCTTAGGCCTGTAATTCCAGCACTTTCGGAGGCTGAAGCAGGAGGACTGCTTGAGTCTAGGAGTTTGAGATCAGCCTGGGTTACAGTGAAGTCCTGTGTCTACAAAAAATAATGATAAATAAATGAATAAAAATTATAGTATTTTATTTATACTGTTTTAGTCAGGAATATCATAAACATATGTGGTTGTTGAAGAGATTAAAAATTATGAAATGGCATTCTCTAGGGAAGCCTGGTTTGCGTGTAAATTCCAGAAATCTCTTCATTTACAGGCTTTGAGTCAAAAAGTAGAGAAGATTTTTCTATTTAGCTGTTGGAGCATTCATCTATTTAAAATTTAAGACATAACCCAGGCCAGGCCTGGTGGCTCACGCTTCTAATCTCAGCGCTTTGGGAGGCCGAGGCCTGCGCATCACTTGAGGCTTGAGGTTGAGTTCGAGACCAGCCTGGCCAATATGGTGAAACCCCGTCTCTACTAAAAATACAAAAATTGGCCCGGCGTGGTGGTGCAAGTCTGTAGCCTCAGGTACTCGGGAGGCTGAGGCAGGAGAATTGCTTGAACCGGGAGGCATAGGTTGCAGTGAGTCGAGACCGAGACCGAGCCACTGCACTTCAACCTGGGCAACACAGCAAGGCTCTGTCTCAAAAACAAAAAACAAAAACACAAAACACAAAAACATAACCCAGGTGCCTAGATAAAAATTAAAAAAGGGCTAGGCGCGGTGGCTCATGCCTGTAATGCCAGCAATTTGGGAGGCCGAGGCGGGCAGATCACTTGGGGCCAGGAGTTCCAGACCAGTCTGGCCAACGTGGCAAAACCTGTCTCTACAAAAAATAGAGAAATTAGTCAGGCGTGGTGGCGCACGCCTTTAGTCCCAGATACTGGTGAGGCTGAGGTGGGAGGATCTCTTGAGCCTAGGAGGCTGAAGCTTCAGTGAGCTGACATCGCACCACTGCACTGCAGCCTTGGTGACAGAGCGAGACCTTGTCCCAAAAATAGAGAGGTGGGGTGGGGGATGACACTTGAACCCCAATCTTCAGACTCCTAAGCTTTTCAGTTTTATGACAGTGCTTCATCTTAAGGTAAATGGAAAGTAAATGAAATAATTGTTAGAATATTGTTTAATAAGTTTATTTCCGACTGAAATGACGTTTATAAGGTTATCATATAACCTATCTACCATTATCTAATATTTTAAATTTGTTTAATAAAAACAGTATGTTACCATATGCTTTTTATAGCATCTTGCTTTTTAAACAAAGATACCCATTTCCTGTTTTTCTCCCCTTGATATTTGAAGGTTTCACGTTATTTTAAGTCTAATTTTATCATTAACCATTTGATACAAAAATGTGTCCTTGGCAGGGCGCAGTGGCTCACGCCTGTAATCCCAGCACTTTGGGGGGCCGAGGCGGGTGGATCACCTGAGGTCAGGACATCGAGACCAGCCTGGCCAACATGGTGAAACCCCGTCTCTACTAAAAATACAAAAATTAGCCGGGCGTGGGGGTGGGCGCCCTAATTCCAGCTGCTCCGGAGGCTAAGGCAGAAGAACTGCTTGAACCCAGGATGAGGAGGCTGCAATGAGCCGAGATTGTGCAACTGGACTCCAGCCTGGGCGACAGTGAGACTCCGTCTCAATAAACAAAAACCAAAAAACCAAAAATGTGCCCTGAAGTCTTCCACATTGTATTATTTAAGCCTCACGTGAGTTAGCAAGGTCAGTTTACACGAGATAAACTTAGTAAGGTTAAGTGCCCAGATCCAGGCCATACAAGCGGTCGTTCTATATTCTAAATTCTATGCTTCTTAAAGTTAAGAATGGGTAGTAGTTAAGAAGCTACTACTAACCGTATGAGATAAAATGATATTTTAAAGATGAACAGATGTCGCATTCTAAAAAGGTGAAAACGCGGCACGGCACAGGAACTCTTGATAATACTGCAGTTTTTAAGAAACATGGGCTGGTCTTGACGAGACCTATAGGCAGACAGGGCTCAAACATTCAAAAGAGCTGCAGAGTAAACTCAACTCCGGGAAAGCGCTGCACTGACTGGCAGATTCCACACGAGACACTGGCCTCCCACGTGTCTTTCAGGAAACATACAAAATTCAAGGGATAAAGGAAGCCAAGAAGGGGTTGCGAAAAAGGGGGAAAAAAAAAAAGCGAACAGAGCTTCCTTGGGACGTTCAGGGAGCGCGGAGTGTGCGGGAAGGCTGGGGCGGGCGGAGGGAACTCGCAGAGCATCTGGCGGGCACCGAGGTCTGGGAACAGGCCTGGAGGCAGCTCGGTTCGTGGAGAGAGCGGGCTGCCCGTGGGCCCCACCCTGTAGGGCCCCCCAGTAGATCTGCTCCCTTGGTTCGGGTGGGCAGGGGAGGGCAGAGCGCAAAAGAGAAAAGCAGGGAAGGAGACGCTAGAAGAGCCACAGGTGGGCGCGGGTCAGAGTCCGAGGTTCGAGGGCTCTGGGCCAGCCGCACCTGCGAGCCCTCCGAGGCGCCGTAGCCCCGCCCCTCCGGCGCGTGGCGCCCATGACGCTAGGCGCGCGGGCCGCTCTCCTTACAGAGGTCGCTCTTGTCCGAACGGTCGGCCTCTGCTGCGCCTGCGTGGTCGGGAGGGGAAGTGAGGCGGTTTCCTCGGCGCCTTTTCCGGCAGCGGCGGCGGCAGAACTGGGAGGAGGAGTTGGAGGCCGGAGGGAGCCCGCGCTTGGGGCGGCGGCTGGAGGTAACCCCTTGGGCCGAGCTGGAAAGGCGGGCCACCTCGGTCTTCGCTCCTTTGTGGAGCTCTGGCGGTAACTCCCCTCTCCCTCTCTGTTTCCCTGCAGGCAGCGCACCGAGTTCCCGCGAGGATCCATGACCTGACGGGGCCCCGGAGCCGCGCTGCCTCTCGGGTGTCCTGGGTCGGTGGGGAGCCCAGTGCTCGCAGGCCGGCGGGCGGGCCGGAGGGCTGCAGTCTCCCTCGCGGTGAGAGGAAGGCGGAGGAGCGGGAACCGCGGCGGCGCTCGCGCGGCGCCTGCGGGGGGAAGGGCAGTTCCGGGCCGGGCCGCGCCTCAGCAGGGCGGCGGCTCCCAGCGCAGACTCAGGGCCCGGGTGGCGGCGGCGACTGGAGAAATCAAGTTGTGCGGTCGGTGATGCCCGAGTGAGCGGCGGGCCTGGGCCTCTGCCCTTAGGAGGCAACTCCCACGCAGGCCGCAAAGGCGCTCTCGCGGCCGGGAGGCTTCGTTTCGGTTTCGCGGCGGCGGCGGCGTTGTTGGCTGAGGGGACCCGGGACACCTGAATGCCCCCGGCCCCGGCTCCTCCGACGCGATGGGGAAGGTGCTATCCAAAATCTTCGGGAACAAGGAAATGCGGATCCTCATGTTGGGCCTGGACGCGGCTGGCAAGACAACAATCCTGTACAAGTTGAAGCTGGGCCAGTCGGTGACCACCATTCCCACTGTGGGTTTCAACGTGGAGACGGTGACTTACAAAAATGTCAAGTTCAACGTATGGGATGTGGGCGGCCAGGACAAGATCCGGCCGCTCTGGCGGCATTACTACACTGGGACCCAAGGTCTCATCTTCGTAGTGGACTGCGCCGACCGCGACCGCATCGATGAGGCTCGCCAGGAGCTGCACCGCATTATCAATGACCGGGAGATGAGGGACGCCATAATCCTCATCTTCGCCAACAAGCAGGACCTGCCCGATGCCATGAAACCCCACGAGATCCAGGAGAAACTGGGCCTGACCCGGATTCGGGACAGGAACTGGTATGTGCAGCCCTCCTGTGCCACCTCAGGGGACGGACTTTATGAGGGGCTCACATGGTTAACCTCTAACTACAAATCTTAATGAGCATTCTCCACCCATCCCCTGGAAGGAGAGAAATCAAAAACCCATTCATAGGATTATCGCCACCATCACCTCTTTCAATTGCCACTTTCTCTTCTTTTGAATTTGAACTCTGGAGTTACTGTTCTACAGTTTGGGGGGGAGGGGGCTTGGGGGTTTTCTCTTTTGTTTGTTTCCCTTTCTTTTTCCTGTTTTTTTTTGTTGGCTTTGCGTTAGGATGCTCTGATCTGACATTTGACATGAACACAAAGTTGCTAGATGCTCTTGTTAACTTCCAGCAGATGGGATGGGGGAAACACAGCAGTTCTTGGTAAAGTCCTTTGTAATAATAGTTTGATTTTTTTCTTTCGAGAGAATCTTTCATTTTCCTATGTATGCTTTTTTCCTTTTTTGCCCAGTTTCCTTATCACTTGCTGTAGATGGCTTATTTTGCATTCATGCAGACTATGTTGCAAGTCTGTTTCATCTAGTAAACTGAAAATTATTGCTTAATCAAACTGCCGTTTGTCTTTTATATTTAAGGCCTCCCCCCCCTTCCTTATGAGTTCTAAGTTAGTAATTTGAAATGTGACCTTTTATATCTAAGACCAGTATAGTAAACTTAGCCCACAGTGGCAAATAATGAGTAATATTGTAATATGTTCCAGTTGCACCTCAGTATGTTAAACAGGTAATGTAAGAAGTTCTCTGAAATGTCAGCAAGTAAGTTCTGAAACATACATCATGCATGAGTAGGAATAAAACCCAAGTTCCCCATAACGTAGATAATGCTGCATAAAAATATGAAAGTGTAACCCATGAAGGACACTTTTTCTTTCCACTGCAAAGTTAGCCACTTTGCTGTTTTTCCTGTTTTTTAAACTTTGAAAATAGACTCTTTCCAGAAATTGGAGCAATAATGGTGTTACCACACGCAGATTAAATAATTTGTAGATATTTTAAGTGACTTTTGGGCAAAACTGGAATGTATACTTTTACCTTGTTTCAAACGCCTAAGACCAGTAATTTAAAAATTACTAAAAGGTTTACTTTGTTCATTAATAAAACATTTAACAATTCAAATTATATGCACCTTTTACCTAGTTGAAAAAAATACACATTCCTGTTTTCACATTATAGCAACTGATTAAGCTGAAGCTGTAAGTCATTTTTTATAGATGAGTGATCCGCATCTCCATCAATTAGAACACTGGAAAAGATGTTTTATAAAAGAGGTATTTAATTTTGTTTGTAGGATTAACTCATGCAAATAATAAAAAAGATATCCTGTTGGTTCAGTAGTACACTGTCTCCTTTAAGGAAGGAAGCGTGATGAATGAATGATGTGTAGACTTGAGGGATGACTATTAAAGGGGACGTAGGATGAAGAGAAAGAACCTACAGATGACAATGAATGTAAACTTATTTTTCTTCATGTGTAAGCAGTGTGCTTGCTGGTGATATCCAGATCCTAACAAGATTACTTGGTTAGCTGGTTAGGACCAGTAACTGGATTGCGACCACTATGATAATATTTTGAACCAAATGTTAATGCTTGATGCAGAATTGTAAAGCAGCATCTGGTTCCTATATAGCCTTAAGGATTAATTTTAGTGATCCTCAAGGAATTAAATAGGGAATTTCAGAAATGTAGACTGCAAAGGCAGTATACAGGAAAAGGTGGAGTGGGTGTTGTTTATGAGGGTGTCTGAAAACTAAAATTGAGCGGGATATCATGGTATAGTTGGACAGTATTGGTCCTTCACGCTTTGGCCATATTGTATGATGGAGCTTTTACCAAAGATGTATGAGAAGTGTAAGACTATAAAAAAATCAACTATTCAAAGTAAAACTCTTGACAAACATTTTACTTAAAGCAGATGCAAAAGGGTATTCTCATGTAGGCTCCTGTTGGTGCAGAGGGATTTTTTTGATTTCAAGATACAACTAAAGTACGAAGTTCTCAGTTTCACTTTAGTAGAAAGAGCTCTAGAAATGAGGCTGATAAACACATCTAAGAACACTGGTTGCTTTCTAAAATTTCCAAAGCTCCACCATAAATGTAATTTTTAGTGTTTCAAATGATTGCATTTTAAAGTATATAAATATGGGTTATCCAATATCAATGCTATAGTAACATCCTGAAACAAAACAAGCACAAAGGTATAAATGCCTAAACTGGAGGAAACTTGAAACCCTCATGTTAAATCTTAAATGTAGTATTTCTAACTTGTGAAGACAGATTGGTAGGCAGCCATTTTTTTTGTGTCTTAAAATAACTGGGGGCATAGTTAAAATTTTATACATCAAGTGATTGCTATTATTGAATGTTGCAGGTGAGATGTGGTTATTTTTAGTTTATTTGAAATGTTTGACTGGAAAGGGGGGAGGGGGAAGCAAATATTTGAAATTTGGAAAACCCTAAACCTTTTGGTAAGTGTAATTTTCATTTAAAATTTTCTTTAAGGATATAAGAGGTTTATAATTGATGTAGTTAAATTGAACAATAATCATTGGTGACTGGAGCAGGTAATTATAGCCTGCAGAAAAAATTAAGAATTTAAAAAATAAGATCCTGAAGTTGTTTAATTGCATCCGTTTCTGTATTTATGTGAATTTATAAACTGCAGTAAGTTTTGAATGAGGTTAATCTTGTTTAATATAAGTAAATGAGTCTGTAGACTGTGATCTCCCCAAACTAAAAAGTACAGTACTTGGAATTGTGTTCTTTATGGTTGTAGTGTTGGTAAAGCACTAATATGCAGAAAATAAAGGAATTACACAGTGCAGTTTCTCACGTTATGTTACTCGCTTGAACTAGATAAGTGGGACGTGTGGTGTGTCGGGCCATGTTATTCTCCAGGGTATATGGTAAAAAGTGACTTAATTTGGAAGTTGCCTGACTTTTGTAAGAAAAAAAAATCAATTTGGTTCTTGTAAATGCTGGCTGTTTGAGGTAATGCACCCTGTTTTAGTTCCACCAACTTAATCTGATTGTATGATAATTTAGAATACCACAAACAATTTTTCAAATTTGAGGTCCCATAGCAGTCTTTATTCTGCTGTTTTTTCCAAATTACAACCTTAGCATTTTTAGAGGTACAGAATTGTGTCTAAAGAATTGGCCTTAAGTCTTAAGTTCAGGTCTTAATTCTTTATAGACTTTTGGATTTCAAAGTTTCTTTTAGAGGTCAAATTGTTTGTCCTATCGAAATGGCAAAACTGTATTCATTTAGAAAGTAAAATAGTATCATACAGGATAAGGTTGGGAGAAAGAAAAGTAAAAGATGAATAACTTGTTGGATAAAAGGGTTTGAAAGACATTCTTGTAAGCCTTTCCTCCTATATCAGCAATTTTTATGGTTTGATTTTAGAATGTCTTCATGTGATCTCTAGTATGATTTAACCACATGTTAATATTTATTAATATATTTAGTACTGTGGTTAAGATACTGTGACAAAGTATCAATTTTTCAGTGCTAGCAGTAGAAAATATTTTCCCCATGAATGGGTTTTTATGTTTTAATATAAGCTTAGAAGTAGCCATAATCTGAATGGTGATGGAGCTTACAAAATTCCAAAAGTTATTTTCTCAATACCTTGCCCAATATGTATCAGGATTACAACAAGTAAGGTAAGTTGTATCTTTCCTTATAGGTAAAAACTGTATTTGTAAAACCACATACAGCAATTATAAGAAATTTTTAAGTGATTAGTCACTGAACATAATATATTTGGAGTATAATATTCAATATTATCTAGCCTTTTGCTTTAATTAAATGGTAAGGATTAGTAAAGGTTACAGTATTAGAGAGTTTACAAAAATGGAATGTTGGGAGATGGAGCCATAGAAGAGGCAAAGCAACTTGTTGCTTTGCCAAACCAAAGTTGCCAGACTAGACTAGTGAGCTGAACAGGCAAGGAACACAGAGGTGAGATCAAAGAAGGCAGAACAAGAATGGAGCGGGATTTAGGAATTAAAACAAATTTGCAATTAAATATAACTCAAGTAATGGTAAATTTCAAGAGAATTAGACTGCAAGAACTAACCTCACGTGGGAAAATAAAAATTTTAACCTTTTCCCCCTTTATTTGAAATGTTTTATGACTACTTGAAAGAATTTAAAAATGAAAGTATTTGTCAGTTTTGTCCTTGAATATCTTTCATTTGTTATAGAATACATATTTTGTCCATAGTATTTTGTTTTATAAGTGTGAGGGTAGATTTTTTTATTGAGAGCCTACTAATATGCCTGGCACTGTTTAGGTGCAGGAGATCGACAGTGAAAAAAAAAACAAAAAATCTGTATTCATGGAACTTACCTGGAGGGTTGGGGGCAGAGAACAAAGATCAGATGATAAGTAAAAGTCTGTTAGGTTATATGCTATATATTATACAATATGTTATGTATATACACATATTAGGGAACAGGTAGGTGTGTTCGGAGAAGACCTCATTGAGGTGATGTTTGAGCAGATACTTGAGGAAATGTTAATATTGGTATAATTGACATAGTCACAGAAAGATAATAGTATAGTGTAAAGCAGAGGTGGGAAAACTGGCCAAGGGCAAATCTGGCTGCAGCCTGTTTTTTATAGGGACTGTGCTAGAATGGTTTTTACATTTTTAAAGGATTTGTAAAGTTTGTAAGAAAAAACCACGAATATGTGACAGACAATATACGGCCGGAAAAGCCTAAAATGTTTACTATCTGGCTCTTAGGAAAAACATTTAACCTCGAGTGTAAAGCCAATTTTTAAAACATTATCAAAATTTATAGGAAATCGAACAATTGAAAGTGAAAGACCATTGTTAAATGAATCTAATCAAAATTTTAGGACACAGAGGCTGGGCGCGGTGGCTCACGCCTGTAATCCCAGCACTTGGAGGCCAAGGCGGGCGGATCACGACGTCAGGACATTGAGACCATCCTGGCTAACACTGAAACCCCATCTCTACTAAAAATACAAAAAATTAGCCGGGCGAGGTGGTGTGTGCCTGTAGTCCCAGCTACTCGGTAGGCTGAGGCAGAATGGTGTGAACCTGGGAGGTGGAGCTTGCAGTGAGCCGAGAGCGGGCCACCGCCACTCCAGCCTGGGTGACAGAGCGAGACTCCGTCCCAAAAAAAAAAAAAAATTTAGCACACAGTGACATAGAATTTCCACATTTTATACATTTAGTGAGCTAAGACTTGTTATTGAGTAGTCTAACCTGGATTTTGTTTTTCTAAATGAGTTTAAATGCGTGAAATCAGTAGTTTCTCAGTTTTGATTTTAACACAGTTGTTTAAAACTGTGTGAGTCACTTCATTTTAAATACTTCTTTTATTTTTGTGGTAGTTTTACTGGTCTTTGGATTTAAGTTAAATGTGATTCTCTGTTAAGTGTCCTTTCTTCCAGATAACCTAGATTAGTTTGGTGTAGGTTCAGATAACATCGTTTAACTGTGGCTTTTTTATCCACTCTTGCTGTAATTAAGTCATAAGTCTATTATTTTTATGGAGAAAGTTTGTAAGGGGAAGTGTTTTATTGACGTGGAAACTTATGGTGCATGATATTTGGTTTCCAGTATTATTCCTCTAACCAATATAAACTAGAAAAATTTGCTTCACACATGGATTATTTCTTGCCTAGAGGGTTATATATTAATACTAAATCATACTAAATAATTTCTACAAGTAGGATGAGAAATCTATATTTTAAACTATTTAAACTATTACAAAGTTGTGAAACCTATAACTATTTTAGACTACTACAAAGTAATCTAATCTAGCTGAAGTTATGGAAGTAAATTTTATTGAGGACATTTACAAATGAGCTTTAAAAAAATGAAAACATTTGTAGTTCATAGAAAGACCTATGTGAAACTAGTTATTTATGATTATAAAAGTTGTTTTCCATTACAGCTGAATAGCCTGAGAAGGTTATAGCATATGAGAGGGGAAAAAAAAACATTGTTGTGGTAGAGCAGAAATTTGGATCTTTGAAGTTGGTTATAATAAGGCAAACCAAAGTGCTTTCTCTGCATGTCTTTATTTTTTTATTTATTTATTTATTTATTTATTTATTTATTTTTGAGATGGAGTCTCACTCTTGTCCCCCAGGCTGGAGTGCAGTGGCTCGATCTCAGCTCGCTGCAACATCCCCCTCTCTGGTTCAAGTGATTGTCCCGCTTCAGCCTCCCGTGTAGATGGGATTACAGGCATGCGCCACCACGCCCAGCTAATTTTGTATTTTTAGTAGCGATGGGGTTTCACCGTGTTGGCTGTTCTCGAACTCCTGAGCTCAGGCAATCCACCCGCCTCGGCCTCCCAAAGTGCTGGGGTTATAGCGTGCCTGCCCATGTGTTTATTTATTTATTTGAGAAGGAGTCTCGCTCAGTCACCCAGGCTGGAGTGCAGTGGCGCGATCTCGGCTCACTGCAACCTCAGCCTCCCAGGTTCAAGAGATTCTCCTGCTTCAGCCTCCCAAGCAGCTGGGACCACAGGTGCACCACAACACCTGGTTCGTTTTTTTTTTTTTTTTTTTTGTATTTTTAATGGAGATGGAATTTCACCATGTTGGCCAGGCTAGCCTCGAACTCCTGACCTCAGGTGATCCACCGACTTCGGCCTCCCAAAGTGCTGGGATTAGAGGTGTGAGCCACCGCGCCCGGCCCACGTGTTTATTTTTAAAAGTTAGTTTTATGAATAAGTCCTAGGTTGGAGTTAGGCCTACGGAAATCAAACTCAGAAATAGTCTAAGAATAGTAAGAGTTAGCATTTACTGAGTGTTTGCCATGTCTCAGGCATTGTTCTAAGCATTGAATGGGTATTAATTCTCTAAATCCTCACAGCCACCTTGGGAGATAGGGCTCTCATTTTATAGTTGAAAAAACTGAGGCATACAGAGGTATATGTTAATAAGTAGCAGAGCATGAATTTGGATTCAGGTAGTCTCTGCTGTACTATGAATGTGACTAAGGTGAACCAGTGCTTACTCATGTTCTTAGTATCTTTTTGGTGTATGTTTTCTTATAAATACCTGGCTTTAAGTAAATTTCCTATAATTTTCTTATTTTATCATCAATAAGATTTATTTATTTATTTATTTATTTATTTATTTATTGAGACGGAGTCTTGCTTTGTCGCCCAGGCTGGAGTGCAGTGGCGCAATCTCGGCTAACTGCAAGCTCCGCCTCCCGGGTTCAGGCCATTCTCCTGCCTCAGCCTCCCGAGTAGCTGGGACTATAGGCGCCCACCACCGCGCCCGGCTAATTTTTTTGTATTTTCAGTAGAGACGGGGTTTCACCGTGTTAGCCAGTATGGTCTCGATCTCCTGAACTCATGATCCGCCCGCCTCGGCCTCCCAAAGTGCTGGGATTACAGGCGTGAGCCACCGCGCCCGGCCATCAATAAGTTTTGAGTCCCTGTATAATTTCACTCTTTTGTACAGTGGAAAACACGGTATTAGGCACTTAGGGAACTTTTTTTTTCTGTAAAAATCAAATTTGACTGCTTGATAGTGAATTTGACAGATCATTGTGAAAAATAGGAAAAGTTAAAATTTTCACTCAGCTGATTATTTGTATACTTATATATAGATTTCTTTTAAGAAAAGTTTTATATGGAATGCTTCATGAATTTGTGTCATCCTTGCACAGGGGCCATGTAATCTCTGTATTGTTCCAATTTTAGTATATGTGCTGCTGAAGTGAGCATCCCAGTTAAATTTCAATTAGATAAACTATTTTTTTAGTACAAGTGCATCCCAAGCAATATACTAAAATTATATATTAAATTATATATACTATATATATAAATTATATACTAAAACTTAAATTGAAATTTAACTGGCCATCCTATATTTTACCTACAATCCTATATCTGACTTTGAGTGGTACGAAAGGAGGTAAGATTCAAAACGTCTAAGTTTAAAAAGATATTTAGGAACCCTCAAGAACTCTACCAAGTAGTTTGGATATTGTTTTGCGTGTAATGGGAGCCACTGAATTTTTACATATGTAAATAAATGTATATATACACACATATCTTTCTGTGCATATAGATAGATAGCAGGAGAGAGTCACAGTGTTTAGGAGTATTTAGTAGCTTTGTATAGAATCATGCATCAAGATTATGGATAGAGGTTGGAAGAAAGAAGTCCTTTCAGGAGACTTTGTTGATAATTCAGTTGAGAAAATGAGGGCCAAGTACAGTGTAGAGAAAATGAGAAGGAAGTGAGATAATGAAATAAATTGGTGAAATATGTTACTTGTGGAGGAAGAAAGCGTTAACAATTGTGATCTGAATTCTTTTTTTTTTTTTTGAGACGGAGTCTCGCTCTGTCACCCAGGCTGGAGTGCAATGGCATGATCTCAGCTCACTGCAACCTCTGCCTGCTAGGTTCAAGTGATTCTCCTGCCTCAACCTCCCATGTAGCTGGGACTACGGGCGCCCACGACCATGCCCCGCTAATTTTTGTATTTTTAGTAGAGATGGGGTTTCACCATGTTGACCAGGCTGGTCTCGAACTCCTGACCTCAGATGACGCGGTCGCCTCAGCCTCCCAAAGTGCTGAGATTACAGGTGTGAGCCACTGTGCCCCGCCTTGATCTGTTTTTTTTGAGATGGAGTTTCACTCTTGTCGCCCAGGGTGGTGTGCAATGGCGCGATCTTGACTCACTGCAACCTCCGCCTCCCAGGTTCAAGCGATTCTCCTGCCTCAGACTCCCGAGTAGCTGTAATTACAGGCGCCTGCCACCACGCCCGGCTATTTTTTTTTTCTTTTGTATTTTTAGTAGAGACAGGGTTTCACTATGTTGGCCAGGCTCGTCTTGGACTCCTGACCTCGTGATCTGCCCGCTTCGGACTGCCAAAGTGCTGCGATTACAGGTGTCAGCCACTGTGTCCGGCCCGGCCTTGATCTTAATTCTTACATAAAAGATAATGATAACACCATTGGTAGAAATCAGGATATATAGCATACTTCAATGGAGAGACATTGATAATTGGGTACTTTGTTTGCAGTGCTGAAAAAGAGTTTGAATCTGTTAGGGATTCTCTCTTTTGTAACTATTCTTAGAGCAGTGCTGCCCGATAGAAACATAATGCAAGCCAAATATGTAATTTAAAATTCTTAGTGCTCACATTTAAAAAATAGAAGTGAATTTAATTTTAATAATGTTTTATTTAACCCAATATATCAAATATTTCAATATGTCAGCAGTATGAAAAAGAATTTTTTTTTTTTTTCTGAGACGGAGTCTCGCTTTGTCGCCCAGGCTGGAGTGCAGTGGCACGATCTCGGCTTACTGCAAGCTCCGCCTCCCGGGTTCACGCCATTCTCCTCCCTCAGCTTCCCGAGTAGCTGGGACTACAGGCGCCCGCCACCACGCCTGGCTAATTTTTTTTTGTATTTTTAGTAGAGACGGGGTTTCACCATGTTAGCCAGGATGGTCTCAATCTCCTGACCTCATGATCTGCCACTTTAGCCTCCCAAAGTGCTGGGATTACAGGCGTGAGCCACCAAGCCCCCCACTTTTTTTTTTTTTTTGAGACGGAGTCTTGCAACCTCTGCCTCCCGGGTTCAAGTGATTCTCCTGCCTCAGCGTGCCGAGCAGCTGGGACTACAGGCACCTGCCACCATGCCCAGCTAATTTTTTTTTTTTTTTTTTGTATTTTTTAGTAGAGATGGGGTTTTCACCATATTGGCCAGGCTGGTCTCAAACTCCTGACCTCGTGATCCACCTGCCTCAGCCTCCCAAAGTGTGAAATAATTATTAATGATATATTTTACATACTTTTTTTTTTTTTTTTGGAGACTGGGGTCTTGCTATGTTGCCAAGGCTGGCCTCAAGAGATCCTTTCTGCCCTTAGCCTCCCTAGTAACTGGGACTACAGGTGCATGCCACCATGCTCAGCTCTACATTCTTTATTTCATACCAAATCTTCACAATTCAAATGTGTGTTTTACATTTAAAGCACATCTCAATTCAGACTAGCCACATTTCAGTTCTCCATAGCCACATGTGGCTAGTGGCAATCATATTGGACAGCTCATTCTTAGAGGGTGATTTTTTTCTTTTTTTTCTCATACTGTACCTGCAACTTAAGTAACTATAGTAGGGGATACCAGTTGAGATGATTTAGATGTGATGAATTTTTCTAGGCCAGAGGTTGGCAAACCATGACCTGTAAACAAAATTGGTCCCACTGTTCTGTTTTTGTAAATAAAGTTTTATCAGAACACAGCCACAAGCATTCATTTGTATATTGTCTATGGCTGCTTTTGCACAACAGCAGAGTTTGTGACAGAGGCCCTATGGCCCACAAAGCCTAGAACATTTATTATTTGGCCCTTTACAGAAAGAATTTAGACCCTAAAGTCAAGTCTCTGGGATAAAACATATACCTTATACTTTTTCTCTTTTTCTTTTTTCTTTTTTTTGAGATAGAGTCTCGCTCTGTTGCTCAGGCTGGAGTGCAGTGGCGTGATCTCGGCTCACTGCAACCTCTGCCTCCTGGGTTCAAGCAATTCTTCTGCCTCAGCCTCCCGAGTAGCGGGGATTACAGGTGCATGCCACCACGCCCGGCTGATTTTTGTATTTTTAGTAGAGACAGGATTTCACCATGTTGGCCAGGCTGGTTTCAAACTCCTGACCTCAAGTGATCCACCAGCCTCGCCCTCCCAAAGTGCTGGGACTACAGGCGTGAGCCACTGCACCCAGCCTACATATTTTATACATTTAAATTAGGTTCCCCAAAGAAATAATATTTGAAATGATTAAAATATTGTATATATATTGATTCATTTATTTACCATTTACTGAAATCCTACTAAGTTCCAGGTGCCATACTAGGCTCTATTAGCAAGATAAATCGGATTAATGACAGATCTGTTGCATCACAGCCACCATGTCCTACTGGATTCAATGCTTAAAACACACACACACACGCACACACATAGCAGTTTGTTAGGAGTCTCTCTTCCTCAAGGCTATTGCTTTGAAGTCAACAAGACTTAGGCTTGAGTATACTTACTAGCTGTGGTATCATGGACAAATAACACATGTTTGTGCATCAAGTTTCTTATGTGTGAAATGGAAGATGATACCACCTATTGTGCTGATCTGTTGTGAGAATTACATCTAAAGCCCATAGCATGCTGACAGGCACACAATATTTATTCAATAATAAGTACTGTTATTTAACTCTATACTCCGTTTTCTCATCCTGTAGATATTTTTTCCTCTAACTCCTAAATTACCGTGGAAGAAAATATCCTACAATTCAGAACTGGTGCTGATAAAGTATTAAACCTAAGTTTGCAAATATTAAGGGAAGTTTCATAGTAAATGTAACTATTTTAGTTAAATAGGGATTAAGCTAATCAGCATGATGCCTCCATATTAGAAATTCTTTTAAATTTCACTCCGTGGCTATTTGAATGATAAATACAAATAAATTTTGAGTCTAGTCTCAGCTATATCACTAACTGTTACGATTTTACTGGACAAATATCTAGTTACAGCCACCATAAGCTCACTTTCTACATTTTTGAGACAGGAGACACCATCATCTACATTTGTAATTATAATGTGACTACAATTACTTGGACATTGTCATTCCAAGGGGAGACTCTTAACTATGGGGGGAAAAAAAAGCTAACAGCATTAAGATTACTTCCTTTTTTTTTTTCTTTTTTTTGAGACAGAGTCTCACTCTATTACCCAGGCTGGAGTGCAGTGGTGCCATCTCAGCTCACTGTAACCTCCACCTCCCGGGTTCAAGATATTCTCCTGCCTCAGCCTCCCGAGTAGCTGCGACTACAGGCGTGAGCCACCACGCCAGGCTAATTTTTGTATTTTTAGTAGAGATGGGGTTTCACCATGTTGGCCAGGATGGTCTCTATCTCTTGACCTTGTGATCCACCCCCTTGGCCTCCCGAAGTGCTGGGATTACAGGCGTAAGCCACTGTGCCCGACCAAGATTACTTACTTTTCAAATGCATTGTTTCTGCAAGTTTTCCTTACCTCTAGAAAACTGAGTAGCACGTGTTCCTCATTTCATACTCCACCCCCAACCATCAATACCTACAATACCCACCTGAACAATGTTTTGAAAATTAAATGACTCCCTTAAAGTGTTTTTATAAACTTTAACACACATCTCCCTCTGGTATCACATCCTTAACATCTATCATCTTCTCTTTGTCACCAGCTTTCTGGAACACTCCTATTAGCAGCTTCTCTACTGCCTCCGGTCTCTACTGCAAACTAGTTTCTGGCCATTTCACTCAATCTTTCTAACTAAGGAAGGTCCCAATGACTTTTTTTTTTTTTTTTTTTTTTGAGATGGAGTCCCACTCACTCTGTCGCCCAGGCTGGAGTGCAGTGGTGCTATCTTGGCTCACTGCAACCTCTGCCTGCTGGGTTCAAGCGATTCTCCTGCCTCAGCCTCCCGAGTAGCTGGGACTATAGGCATGCACCACAACACCAGCCAATTTTTGTATTTTAAGTGCAATTTTTAGCAGGGTTTCACCATGTTGGCCAGGCTCGTCTCAAACTCCTGACCTCAGGCTATCCGCCCGCCTCTGCATCCTAAAGTGCTGGGATTACAAGTGCCCGGCCAGGTCCCAATGACTTTCTAACGTCAATTCTAAAGAATTCTTTTTGAACTTCAATCTTCTCTCTATAGGATATGTTCTCTCCTCTAATTTGTTCCCTGTCAGGTGCTTGTGCGTGCTCCTGAAGACAAAGCAACATTTTGGAGGGGCGGGTCTAATTTGAAGTATATGAGGAAGGTGCTTCCTTGCAATGAGTGAGGGAGTTGGCAACTTTTAATAACCCCCAATCATTCTTCTTTATTTATTCAATAGCACCTGAGGGCCTGGTTGAACAGAAAGGCTTTGAGGTAGGGGATGAGGCACAAGGGGCAAGAAAGCAGAGAGCAAACTCTTGCTGTCTCCCATCCCGTGTTGTTAGGTAGGGGTACATCATATTATTATAGTTAGAGCTATACCTATCTATGTGTTCTTGATGAAGGCATTGTTTGCAAGTTGCTCTTTTTCAACAGCAACATTAGTACCAGGTGATTACTGAACCCTTTACAGTTTGTCTTGCCCTTACTTGGAGAGGAGCTAGATGTATCCTGTTTCTGCTGTGCATTTGGCCAACAGTCATGGGCGTGTGAATACGTGCCTTTGGTGTGTTTGTGTTCAATTCTCTTCATTTCTTTTTGTGTCTTGGACTTTGCATTAGGTAAACTCACGAACTTATTCATAAGGAACTCAACTTTTATGGTGTATAAATATTTAAAGAATACATGAAAAAACAAGATGAAGGACAGGCTTATTTTCAGAGGTTTGTGCATGGTAGCAGAAAACATACATTTTAATGAAGTCATCTTTGTGCCAGTGAGCATTTGACTATTCACTTTTAAGAAGTGGAAAAAAATTCCTGAATTTTTTCAATAACTTTTAGAAAAGTCTGTGTAGCATGTTCTGAGTTTGATCCACTGTTCATTGAATTATATGATAGGACTTCAATTTTAAAAGTGTATAAAAGCTTGTAGAAAGATTTGGTTTATTAAAAAGATTATGATGTGAAAAGCTAGCTCTAAAGTATTAAAGCTTTATTTTTCCCCCATTCTGAATTAAAATAGGAAGGGAGAGAGGAAGACGAGTCAGTGTTAAGGCCACGAGGCTGAATCATCTAAGGAAATGAGTCAGTGACTATAAACCATAACTTTCCTTTTTCTGGGGCTTTGACTTGGAGAGCTTAATGTTGAATTATTTGAAAAATCTTGCTTGATATCAGTGAATTTAAAATAAGTTTCTTTTTTGTTTTGAGAAACCTTGTGATATTACTTGGATTCATTTATTTTTTATTTTTATTTTTATTTTTATTTTTTGTGAGATGGAGTCTCGCTCTGTCTCCAGACTGGAATGCAGTGGTGTGATCTCAGCTCACTGCAACCTCCACCTTCTGGGTTCAAGTAATTCTCCTGCCTCAGCCTTCCGAGTAGCTGGGACTACAGGTGTGCGCCACCACACCCAGCTAATTTTTGTATTTTTAGTAGAGACAGGGTTTCACCATGTTGGCCAGGATGGTCTCTATCTCTTGACCTCGTGATCCGCCCGCCTGGGCCTCCCAACGTGCTGGGATTACAGGCGTGAGCCACCACACCCGGCTGGATTCATGTATTATTTCAACAAATATTCAGTAGAAAAAAGTAGTGGGTATATTCTTCAAACCAAAAGACATGCAGTGATTTGAAAATGTGGGTAATGTATCAGTATCTCTGTGTATATCTTTAGCTCTAGGTAACCAATAGTGATTCTTAATCTGCTTTTAAAACAAGTTTTTTGAGGTTAATAACTGATGACTCATTATTGGATTTAGGATAAACCTAGAATGCTGGTAGCTATTGATACATCATATTTCTATTTGATATGCTGGAGTTTTTTTCCTAGTCATGAATTATTTCTTAGGAACCGTGAGCCCATAACTGAAATAAATGCATTGTATTTTGGCTTATTTTTGAAACTTTAAAAATCTCAAATGGTGTCAGGCGTGGTGGCTCACACCTGTAATCCCAGCACTTTGGGAGGCCAAGGCGGGTGGATCATGAGGTTAAGAGATCGAGACCATCCTGGCTAACATGGTGAAACCCTGTCTGTACTGAAAATACAAAAAAAATTAGCCGGGCGTGGTGGCGGGCGCCTGTAGTCCCGGCTACTCAGGAGGCTGAGGCAGGAGAATGGTGTGAACCCTGGAGGCGGAGCTTTCAGTGAGCCGAGATCGCGCCACTGTGCTCCAGCCTGGGCAACAGAGTGAGACTCTGTCTCAAAAAAAAAAAAAAAAAAAAAAAATCTCAAATGTAACTAATGATCAAGTCTGTAGGTAAACATAGATAGGTCTCTCAAGGTAAATGCTGGCATATTATATAAAAAATTCTTGACCTTTTATGATTGATTGCTTGTCTTTATGACTTGGACTCTTTTTATAAGATTGGATTGCATTTTTAATTCTCTCCAACTCATGAGTAATACTTGCTTTATGACAGTAAATGCATTTTACACAAGAACCTAATATTTAGAAACTTACTGAAGTATCTTAAATCCTGTTTTTGTCATCAAGACAAACTTGAATTAAAGACTAAAACATTACATTTTTATTTTTTATTTTTTTTGCTTAGTATAATAATATGGTAGTGGTATCTTAGGGGAAATGTTTTAAATAAATACTAATATATCGTTTTCTTTTATTATTTCTTGCGTATCTTGTTGAATACAGTATGGATTTTAGACTAGCATGACAACATTTCTAAATTGCCTTCTGGTCAAGAGTGGTGGTTCACACCTGTAATCCCAGTACTTTGGGAAGCCAAGATGGAAGGATTGCTTGAGGCCAAGAGTTTGAGACCCATCTGGGCAATATAGTGAGACCATGTCTGTTTTTTTTTTCTTTTTTTCAATAGAGATGAGGTTTTGCCATGTTGGCCAGGCTCATCTCGAACTCCTGAGGCTCAAGTGAACCACCCACCTCGGCCTCCCAAAGCGCTGGGATTACAGGTGTGAGCCACCACACCCAGCTAGACCACATCTCTTTTTAAACAATCAATCAATCAATCAATCAATCAATCAATCAATATGGTTGGCAGGGCTATGGTTTCCATATGCTTAGACATCCTAGACATGTTAATTTTTCTCCTTTCAAACCTATGGTAATTTCTAGGTTCTTTTTCTTGCTGCATGTCCCAATCTAATAAAACCTAAAGTGTTACCCACTGATACACCTCAGAGTCCATGCTGCTTTGCTGAGCATCAAAATAGTGATTTAGGAAATTGTGATTTCTGGATTCTGGATTACAGTGTTAGAAATACCCAAGAAATTAGGATCTGGAAACATCCTATGTATGATGCTATGAAGGCCATTCATTGAATGGAAAAAGGATTGAAGATGGAAGAGAACCTCCTTTCCTCATATAAGCCATATATGATACTTATCTTTTTTTTTTTTTGAGATGGAGTTTCACTCTGTCATCCACGCTGGAGGGCAGTCGTGGGATCTTTGTGGCTCTCTGCAACCTCTGCCTCCTGGGTTCAAGGGATTATCCTGCCTTAGCCTCCTGAGTACCTTGGATTACGGGTGTGTGCCACCACACTTAGCTAAATTTTTGTATTTTTAGTAGAGATGGGGTTTTGCCATGTTTGCCAGGCTGGTCTTGAACTCCTGACCTCAAGTGATCCACCTGCCTCGGCCTTCCAAAGCGCTGGGATTACAGGCATGAGACATTGTGTCCAGCCCTTCCTACCTTTTTTTTTTTTTTTTTGCAAGCATTTTTAGTTTCCTTTCTGACAGGATTGATTTGGGGAAAGAAGATTGAATTTTGAGTCAATAGTCTCAAATAGATAGACCTATGTTTGAATTCCACCCCTGACCTCAATAGCTAAGTGACACTGGAAAAGCTATCTCTTTGTCTCAGTTTTCCTGCTAAAAATCGGGATGGTAATGTTCACCCAGCAAGGTTTTATCACAAAAAGTGGTAACTTATGAGGAAGTCCCTATCTGGCATGGTAAGCACTCAAGAGAAATTAGTTCTATTTTCCTTCTTTCCTCTAGTTTAATAATTTAAAAAATTAAATCATGCAGCCATAAAAAAGAATGAAATTATGTCCTTTGCAGCAACAAGGATGCAGTTGGAGGCCATTATCCTAAGCGAATTAACACAGAAACAGAAAACCTAATGCCGCATATTCTTACTTATAAGTGGGAGCTAAACACCGGGTACACACAGACACAAAGATGGGAACAGTAGGCATTGGGGATTCAAAAAGGCAGAAGAGAGGAAGGGGGGCCAGGTTTGAAGAACTACTTGTGTTCACTACTTGGATGATGGGATCATTAGAGGCCTAAACCTCAGCATCATGCAATATACCCATGTAACAAACCTGTGCCCGTACCCTCTGAATCTTGGATAAAAAAATAAAAGCAGGCCAGGAGCGGTGGCTCATCCCTGTAATCCCAGCACTTTGGGAGGCCGAGGCGGGCGGATCACTTGAGGTCAGGAGTTTGAGCCCAGCCTGGCCAACATGATGAAACCCCGTCTCTACTAAAAATACAAAAATTAGCTGGGCACAGTGGTGGGCGCCTGTAGTCCCAGCTACTCGGGAGGCTGAGGCAGAAGAATCACCTGAACCCAGGAGGCCGATGTTGCAGTGAGCCAAGATTGCGCTGCTGCACTCCAGCGTGGGTGACAGAGTGAGACTCCATCTCAAAAAAAAAAAAAAACAACACAAAAAAACAATATATATATACACACACACACACACACACATACATACATATATTCAGTGAAAAAGATATTCTCAAGGTGATAAGAAACCAACTATTTGTTGTATTGTACCTTTTAATAGGTAACAATTGAGAACAGGCATTATTGATTCAAGAATGGTGTTAGTTTTTTTCCTTTAACTACACAAAATGTGTAGTCATCAATTCTTTGACTAAGAGGAAGGAGTGTCAAGAGGGAAGCCTGAAAAAATCTTGAAGAAGTTTAAATGCTTTTGTCTAACTATCTGAGTCACTCCTCAGGGTGGAGTTTCTATGGCATGGCTCCCTGCCAGCATAATTTTGAGCTTTTAAGAGAGAGTAGTTGGGCCAACAAACACAGTAACCAAAATGACTACTCTGACACTGGAACCAGCTTTACATACAAATATTTTCTCTATTATCTCAGAAATAATCATGGAAATATACAAGCATTTCCTCTTCTGAACCATATTAATTTTCTAAGAATGAATGTATATTCAGCTACAAACATAATTGAAACAATTCCAGAGAACAAACAAGTGTGGGCCACTTACTCCTGGGGATGTGGCTGTTCTGCACAGCTTTGAGATGTAGGAGAAAAAAAGTATGACTTCCTTCTGTTTAATGATTGTTTAAGTGTGCTTTGATTACTGCAGAAAGCCTAAACCTACTTTTTAAAATTCCATGCAAATCTTGTTGAAATGAATTCCAGTGACTAATACATTTGAGAAACTTTCTTGGAAAAAAGAATTACCAATGATATATTTAAACAACTGGTATTCATAATATAGAAATATAATTAGACTAATGTGTTCAGTATTTCAATGAAGCTTGATGTTCTTGATCATTAAAGACTTACTTTTCGGCCGGGCGTGGTGGCTCGTGCCTGTAATCCCAGCACTTTGGGAGGCCGAGGCGGGCGGATCACGAGGTCGGGAGATGGAGATCATCTTGCCTAAGAGGGTGAAACCCCGTCTCTACTAAAAATACAAAAAATTAGCTCGGCGTGGTGGCGGGCGCCTGTAGTCCCAGCTACTCGGGAGGCTGAGGCAGGAGAATGGCGTGAACCTGGGAGGCGGAGCTCGCAGTGAGCCGAGATAGCGCTACGGAGTGAGACTCTGTCTCAAAAAAAAAAAAAAAAAAAAAAGACAAAGAAAGACTTATTTTTCTTTGTGAGGCCAAGGCAAGCGGATTGCTTGAGCCCAAGAATTCAAGACCAGCTTGGGCAACATAGTGAAACCGCATTTCTACAAAAAAATACAAATTTGCCGGGTATGGTGGTGCATGCCTGTAGTCCCAGCTACTCGGGAGGCTGAGACAGGAGGATCTCCCAAGCCGAGGTCAAGCCCAGAAAGTGCCACTGCACTCCGGCCTGGGCAACAGGGTGAGACCATATCTCAAAAAAAAAATAGGCCAGGCGCAGTGACTCACACCTGTAATCCCAGCATTTTGGGAGGCTGAGGCAGACAGATCACTTGAGGTCAGGAGTTTGAGACCAGCCTGCCCAACATGGCGAAACCCCGTCTCTACTAAAAATATAAAAATTAGGCGGGCATGGTGGCGGAGCTGTAATCCCAGCTACTTGGGAGCCTGAGGCACGAGAATCGCTTGAACCTGGGAGGCGGATGTTGCAGTGAGCCGAGATCGCACCACTGCACTCCAGTCTGGGCGACAGAGCAAGACGGTCTCAAAAAAATAATAATAATAATAAATAATAAATAAAAATAAAAAATAGGCTGGGCGCAGTGCCTCACTCCTGTAATCCCAGCACTTTGGGAGGCCGACGCGGGCAGATCACCTGAGGTCAGGAATTCAAGACCAGCCTGGCCAACATGGCAAATCCCCGTCTCTAGCTGAAAATGCAAAAATTAGCCCAGTGCGGTGGTGTGCGCCTGTAATCCCAGCTACTCGGGAGGCTGAGGCAGGCTAATTGCTTGAGCCAGGGAGGCGGAGGTTGCAGTGAGCTGAGAGCCTGGGCGACACAGCAACACTCTGTCTCAAATAAATAAATAAATAAATAAGACTTAATTTTATTTGTTTATTTTTGAGACTGAGTTTCACTCTTGTTGCCCAGGCTGGAGTGCAACGGCGCAATCTCGGCTCACTGCAACCTCCACCTTCTGGGTTCAAGTGATTCTCCTGCCTCAGCCTCCTTAGTAGCTGGGATTACAGGCCCACGCCACCACGCCCGGCTAATTTTTTGTATTTTTTAATAGAGACTGTAGAGACGGGGTTTCACCATGTAAGCCAGGATGGTCTTGATCTCCTGACTTCGTGATCCACCTGCCTCGGCCTCCTAAAGTGCTGGGATTACAGGCGTGAGCTGAACCACTGTGCCCAGCCTATTTATTTATTTTTAAAATTTATTTTAATTTTTTACATCTGGGAAGTTGTGAAAAACTTTTTTTTTTTTTTCTGAGATAGAGTCTCACTCTGCCACCAGGCTGGAGTGTAATGGCACCATCTCGGCTCACTGCAACCTCCGCTTCCCGGGTTTAAGCGATTCTCCTGCCTCAACCTCCCTAGCAGCTGGGACTACAGGCCTGCACCACCATGCCCAGCTAATTTTTTTTTTGTATTTTTAGTAGAGACAGGGTTTCACCATTTTGGCCAGGATGGTCTCGATCTCTAGGCTTCATGATCTGCCCGCCTGGTGATCCGCCCGCGTCAGCCTCCCAAATACTTTTTTTTTTTTTTTTTTTTTTTTTGAGAGGGAGTTTTGCTCTTGTTGCCTAGGCTGGAGTGCAATGGGGCGATCTTGGCTCACTGCAACCTCCGCCTCCCAGGTTCAAGCGATTCTCCTGCCTCAGTCTCCTGAGTAGCTGGGATTACAGGCATGAGCCACCATGTCCAGCTGATTTTGTATTTTTAGTAGAGAAGGGGTTTCACCATGTTGGTCAGGCTGGTCTTGAAGTCCTGACCTCAGGTGATCCACCCGCCTCGGCCTCCCAAAGTGCTGGGATTACAGGCGTGAGCCACCACGCCCGGCTAGAAAGATTTATTTTTAATTAGGCCGGTTCAGTGGCTCATGTCTGTAATCCCTTCGGGAGGCCGAGGCAGGCGGATCACTTGAGGCCAGGAGTTCGAGATCAGCCTTGCCAACATGGTGAAACCTCATCTCTGCTAAAATAGTCCCAGCTACTCAGGAGGCTGAGGCACAAGAGTTGCTTGAACCCAGGAGGTAGGTGGAGGTTGCAGTGAGCCGAGATCCTGCCACTGCCCTCCAGCCTAGGCGACAGAGTAAGGCCCTATTTCAAAAAAAAAAAAAAAAAACAAATAAACAAACAAAAAACAAACAAACCAAAAAACTTTGGGCAAAGATTGCACAGGATATAATTATACTAAAAGATTATTAGTTATTAAACCTGAAATTTAAATTTAATGAACTGTCCTGTATTTTATTTGATAATTCTACCACATGGATTAAATGAGAAAAGTCTTCATAAGTACTTAGAACAGTGGTGGTACAAGTAGTGCTCAATAAATGGTAGTCTTTATTTTTTCTTTTTCTTCTGCCCACGTGATCTGCAGAAATTATTTTTGAAACTAAAAATGATAACTAATACTTTACAAATGATGGAAAACTCAGGTTAAATAATTTGCATTTGGTTCCATAGATAAAAAGTGGTTCATCTGGATTGTAAAATGCTGCAGCCACTTTAGAAAAACAGTTTGGCAGTTCTTCAGAATGATAAACATAGAGTTACCACATGACCTGGCAATTAAGTCCACCCACACTTCATGGTAGGGAATTAAACAGAGAAGTAGATACCAGGAGGTGGAGATTATGGAGGGCTACCTTAGAAGCTGCCTCCCATAGCATGGGATGGTTATCTGTCCAACCTGGGACTGAGGATACTTCTGTATGCCACTCTGATGGTTTGCTCAGCTTTTGTTGGATGGGAAAGCAAAAGGTTAATATATGTCAGTAAAGTCCAGTCTCTCCACACGTTGGAGGATGGAGGCCATTTTTTTTTTAAACCAGTGGAAGAACAGGGATTTGAGTATGAAAATGCTGTAGGAGAGTGACTTTAAAATTACTTTATCTTCCTTATTAAGGTAAGGGACTTGCCTTCCTTATTCCATTTTAACTTCAAATTTTTTTTCTTTTCTTTTTTTATACAAGTGTGGCACAGATTGTCTAGCAATTCACAGAATTCATTTCCTTTCCTTCTTTTGTGTACTAATAGACTACATTTCCCACCCTGCCTCGCAGTTAGATGCAGCCTCACAGCTGAGTTCTAGCCAGTGGAATGTGAATGAAAGTGATATATATTGATTCCTGGTTTCATACATAAAGTCTTCTCAAGCTCTCTTCCATGCTACTTTCCTTTTTTCTGACTTTATACAGAATATCTTATTTGAGGATGGAGGAGCCCTAAGATATAAGGAACAGGTTTTCTAGACGGATCTTTGTAGGAGGGCTTATCAGGAACTCATTTTGGACTAACTATGGGCAAGAAATAAACTTTTCTGGTTAAAAAATTTAGAACTTGGCACTCCCTATTCTAGTTTCTGTAAAGGAGAATAACTTAACCATATCACTACTGAAGAATTGGAATTCTCCCTTTAACTAAGAGAAGTACTTTGTTATTGTTTGTTTTTGAGACAGGGTCTTGCTCTGTCGTCCAGACTAGAGTGCAGTGGCCTGATCATAGCTCACTGTAAACTTGAAATCCCGGGCTCAAACAATCCTCCCACCTTGGCCTCCCAAAGTGCTGGGATTACAAGCATGAGCCACCACGCTTGGCCTACACTTTTTATTTTTCAATAAACTGTTACCCTAGACTCTGTGAACCTCAGAGAGAATAGCTGCTGCAAAAAGCCATAATTGGTGGAATGTTTGTGTGCCTATACATTCTAGCTTGCTTCGAAAAAGTTTGTCATTAGATACATGTTTGAACTATCAAGTGAGTTTTTTTTTCTGAGATGGAGTCTTGTTCTGTCACCTAGGCTGGAGTGCAGTGGTGTGATCTCGGCTCACTGCAACCTCTGTCTCTCGGGTTCAAGTGATTCTCCTGCCTTAGCCTCCCATTAGCTGAGATTACAGGCCCACACCACCATGCCCGGCTAATTTTGTGTGTGTGTATTTTTAGTAGAGAAAGGGTTTCACCATGTTGGCCAGGCTGGTCTCAAACTCCTACCTCAGGCGATCTGTCTGCCTCGGCCTCCCAAAGTGCTGGGATTACAGGTGAAAGCCACCAGGCCTGGCTCTTTTTTTTTTTTTTTTTAAATAGAGACAGGGTCTCCCCATGTTGCCCAGGTTGGTCTCGAACTCCTGGGCTCAAGGGATCCTCCCGCTTCAGCCTCCCAAAGTGCTAGGATTATGGTAAGAGCCACACGCACAGCCACTATCAAGTGAATATTAATCTTTGTGTCATAAAGACTGTCATGAATTTGTTTGCTGTAGGGTGTGCTATTGCTTGGAAAAAAATATATATATATATAAATTTGGAATGTTTTCTGCAGCAAAACCAAAGAAAAAAAATAGATAGGCAACTGTAGCCTAAACAATTAGGGACTTATTTCCTGACATAGTAAATCCAAGAAATAGGCAGTCCTGGCCTGGTGTGGCTCAGGGATTTGGTCAAGAACTCCAAAATTTGTGTTTTACCACTCTGTAATCCTTAGTGTGCTGGCTTGTGGATTTATGATTCCAAGATATCTGCTGCAGCTCTAAGTACTTGTGCCTGTTTTCAAGGCAGGAAGGAAAAGGAGGCAGAACCATTGGCTGGAATTCATCACATGGCCTTTCCTAACTACAAAGGAGTCTCAGAAAAGAAGCACTTACCTTCTATACTCTCTAGTGGAAGAGGACAGGATGAAAGGGATTGATAATGGGTTTTGAGTTAGCTTTATCAAAGAGAATCATGGTCAAAAAGCTGGCTGGGCGTGGTGGCTCACGCCTGTAATCCCAGCACTTTGGGAGGCCGAGATGGGGGCCAATCATGAGGTCACGAGACCATCCTGGCCAACATGGTGAAACCCCGTCTCTACTAAGGATACAAAAATTAGCTGGGTGTGGTGTAGCACGCCTGTAGTCCCAGCTACTCGGGAGCCTGAGGCAGGGGAATCGCTTGAACCTGGGAGGCGGAGATCATGCCACTGCACTCCAGCCTGGCACAGAGCGAGACTCCGTCTCAAAAAAAAAAGAAAAGCTGAGAGACACTGTTTTAAAAGTTCTTTTAGACCAGATTTAGATAAGCCAAGAGTAGGAAATTCCAGGTAATGGGTCAGCATGAGCTTAGAATGGAATGAACATTGTGGGTTGGTTCACAGGACATTGATGAGCCCAGCCCTACTAGGTGGAGAATAATGTTAAGAAGCAATGGAAAGTGAGGGTGGGGCTTAGCTTGGCTGTAGTAATTAATAGGGCACCTCTAAAGGGTTTTGAACAGGGGAGTAAGATGTGAAGAATGGGTTTGGAGAAACATTTGGCAATATGAATTATAAGAAGATGAGCTAGGAGGTAAGGAATCCAGGACACTGCTGTGATAATACAGCTGTGAAATGCTAATTATTAATGTTGAAACATTGTATAATTCCAATATTCAACCATTTTTGACCTATAATATCATTAGATTCATTCATATTTGAGGTGATGATAGGATGTCCAAATGGAAAATCTAATAAGTAGATGACAATACAAGACTCAGTTTTTGAGAGTAGAATATCGGAGGAAATTTTGAATTTCTTGATGAAAGTAGATACTTTCCATCCTATATTATCCGGATTTCATTTCCTTTCAACATTGAAGCTGTCACTTTGTGATGGCTTTAGCGCCCACATTTCTTTCTTTCTTTCTTTCTTTTTTTTTTTTTTTTTTTGAAACGGAGTCTTGCTCTGTCTCCCAGACTGGAGTGCAGTGACGCAATCTCGGCTCACTGCAACCTCTGCCTCCTGGGTTCAAGCGATTCTCGTGCCTCAGCCTCCTGAGTAGCTGGGATTACAGGCGCCCGCCACCACTCCCAGCTAATTTTTGTATTTTTAGTAGAGACGGGGTTTCACCATGTTGGCCAGGATGGTCTTGATCTCCTGACCTCGTGAACCACCCACCTCGGCCTCTCAAAGTGCTGGGATTACAGGCGTGAGCCACCGTACCCGGCCTTGACCCACACTTATTTCCAGGCTCCATACTCTTATATTCAGCTGCTCACAAGGCATCTGCTCTTGGATATCTCAATGGACTCTTCAAACTCAACATATCTGAAAAAGATATTTTCTTCCTTCCCCTTGC
The DNA here is from genome assembly GCF_029281585.2 of Gorilla gorilla gorilla. Lineage (NCBI taxonomy): Eukaryota > Metazoa > Chordata > Mammalia > Primates > Hominidae > Gorilla > Gorilla gorilla. The sequence goes on from NC_073239.2 coordinate 66,872,621, forward strand.
CTCATCCCTCTCATTCTTGTCTCATATTCTTTCTTTTAATTTATTGGTATCAATGTCCAACTAGCTGACTATACTCAAAACTTTGGACTTTGATTGTTCCCTCTTTTTACCTCCTACATTCTTTTGCTCATAGATCTGATAAATTCTGCCTCTTGAATCTATCTTTCCTCTTCGTCTCCTACTGCCACTCACTTAGTTTGGGCTCCTATCACTTCTCACCTGGATTATTGAAATGCATCTTACCTGCTTAAATCTTAGCGGGGAAATACCCACACGGTTACCAAAGGGGTCATTTTAAAATACAAATATGGGGCCGGGCGCGGTGGCTCACGCCTGTAATCCCAGCACTTTGGGAGGCCAAGGCGGGCGGATTATGAGGTCAGGAGATCGGCCATCCTGGCTAACACTGTGAAACCCCGTCTCTACTAAAAATACAAAAAATTAGCTGGGCGTGGTGGCGGGCGCCTGTAGTCCCAGCTACTCAGGAGGCTGAGGCAGGAGAATGGCGGGAACCCGGGAGGCGGAGCTTGCAGTGAGCCGAGATTGAGCCACTGCACTCCAGCCTGGCCGACAGAGCAGGACTCCGTCTCAGAAAAAAAAAAAAAAAATACAAATATGGGCCGGGCGCGGTGGCTCATGCCTGTAATCCCAGCACTTTGGGAGTCCGAGGCGGGCAGATCACGAGGTCAGGAGATTAAGACCATTCTGGCCAACAAGGTGAAACCCCGTCTCTACTAAAAATACAAAAATTAGTTGGGCGTGGTGGTGCGTGCCTGTAATGCCAGCTACTAGGGAGCCTGAGGCAGGAGAATCCCTTCAACCAGGGAGTCGGAGGTTACAGTGAGCTGAGATTGTGCCACTGCACTCCAGCCTCTTGACAGAGTGAGACTCCGCCTCAAAAAAAAAAAAAAAAAAAAAAAGAAAGAAAAAACATAAATAAAATACAAATATGATCACGTCTCTTTCTTGCTTAACCCCTTTCAATGGTTTTCAATGCACAGTGAATAAATTTGAAACTCATTAGCAGGGCTTAGAAGACTTTCCACAGCACCCACTTTATCTCCAGCTGTGTATCTTTGCATCTCCTTGCACTCCCCTAATTGCTCCACACCAAACTTCTTGTCCTTTTCTGGACATGCTATGCTGTGTCGTAATTACATGCCTTTGCATCAGTTGTTCTCTTTGCCTGAAATTGTCATTTTCACCTTTGAACATTTTGGTCATCCTTTAGCAATGTACTTTTATGAAGACTTCTCAGATGTGTCATTCCCTTCTTTCTGCTTTCCTGGTAATTCACATTAATTTTTAGTAGAACACTTACCACAATATATTGTTGTTATGCAAGTGTTTCTTCTCTGCATCATGAACAATGTATTCTTGGTGTGTCCTGGTGCCTGGTTCATAGTTGGTGCTCAATATATATTTCTTCAGTACATTGCCATGAATGTGGATAAGTTGTCCCCTGAAGAAAGAATAGGACAGGGTGGCAAGGACTGCTCAAAGGAATGCTTATAATTAGAGGATGGAGAAAAACCAACAACCAGAGGATCAGTCAGACAAGAATAATTCATTTCCCATGTTATGGAGCCCCATACTGGGTATAAGGAAGTATACTGGCATGCTAAGCTAATGATAAGTTTGTTTTGGCTTTGCTTTGTCTCCAGGTTACAATCAGTGCAGATATCTAAGGCAGAACTTTTCTGTTACCTTGATTTGTACTTTCAAAAACAACTCTTATAAGTACTGTTTCTTTTCTTTTCTTTTTTTTTTTTTTTTTGAGATGGAGTCTTGCTCTGTCGCCCAGGCTGGAGCGCAGTGGCATGATCTCGGCTCATTGCAAGCTCTGCCTTCCGGGTTCATGCCATTTTCCTGCCTCAGCCTCCCAAGTAGCTGGCACTACAGGCGGCCACCACCATGCCTAGCTAATTTTTTGTATTTTTAGTAGAGACAGGGTTTCACCATGTTAGCCAGGATGGTCTCCATCTTCTGACCTCGTGATCCACCCACCTCAGCCTCCCAAAGTGTTGGGATTACAGGCGTGAGCCACTGCACCCAGCCTCATTTCTTAAAGGTACTCAACCATTCAGTTTTTGTACTGACGTATGAATTAATTTTAATTTGGTGAGGAGACACATGGAGGGAAAATACCTTAATCTAGAAAGCCCAGGGGGAAGGAAGTTCCCTTCTAGAGCCTCAGCAAGTTGACACAGCCCCTTTGTTGTATTTTGAAATCATATATACTTGCTGGGGATGTTATTGGTCATGCTCACTGTTGGTCTCCTGACTACTCAGCTCCCAGAAAGTGAAAGTTGAGTGCCAGACATGGCGTTCAGTCCCCTCTTACGCTTATGCTTACTGACCACAGAAGTGACATTATTATATTAATTCTAACCAGAGGCAAAAACGAACATTATGCTCCAATATTAATTTCCAATTATGTATAACCTAGTGCTTATATTCCACTCCATGTAAAAAAAAACACTCCTTGATTTTTTGTGGTTTCACGGTCTAGTGATTAACTCCAACGTGTAACGTGTGTTATCCAATGCCTATATAGAGTATTTACACTAATCTTCCTATTCTAGCTGTTATTTAGGTGATCACTATGTTCATATATTCTGTTGAATATTTTATTTTTTACTTTCCTTTGGTCTTGATTTCTAGGACTCTAGGACTATTTCTAGGAATAGAGTTTATACTCTATTCCACTTGGGTTTGTGCCATATATGTTTGCTTATTTCCTAATCCAATTTTCCAAGTCATAGCCTCACCAACTGCCTCTCCTTTCACTAACCTATCTTACTGCCAACATCTTTTTCTGACCAACCCCCAAGATACCCTCCGTAGACTCTGGGCTTAGTTAGCCTACCTATAGTCATCCTCTTTAACTTTTTTCCTTAATTTTTTTTATTATCTTGAATTTTCCTGTCTGAATTTTAACTTCTCTAACTAACCTCACATTAAGCCTTCATAATTATAAAAGTGAGCCATGGTCTTTATGAAAAATTGGAAAAATATAAAAACAACTGGAGTGGAGAAGAAAATAATCTCTAGATTCACTACCCAATGAAAACTACTAGTATAGATATTTTTATTCTTTTTCAATTTTCTCTTAGCATGAAAATGCATTTCCCTATGTTATAAACTCTTTAGAAATGTAACTTGTAATGATACTATATGTTCCACCTTTAAGATTACAATACCATTCTTTTGTATTACAATATTGACTTAAAAAAGACTGTTGATAGCCGGGTGCAGTGGCTGATTCCTGTAATCCCAGCACTTTGGGAAGCTGAGGCAGGAGGATCACTTGAGCTCAGGAGTTTCAGACCAGCCTGGGCCACATAGTGAGACCCCATCTCAAGAAAGCATCAAAGAATTATCCTGGCTGGGCACGGTGGCTCACGCCTGTAACCCCAGCACTTTGGGAGGCCGAAGCGGGTGGATCACTTGAGGTCAGCAGTTCAAGACCAGCTTGACCACATGGTGAAACCTCATCTCTACTAAAAATACAAAATTAGCCAAGCATGGTGGCACACGCCCATAATCCAAGCTACTTGAGAGGCTGAGGCAGGAGAATCGCTTGAGCCCAGGAGGCGGAGGTTGCAGTGAGCCGAGATCATACCATTGCACTCTAGCCTGGGCAACAAGAGCAAAACTCCATCTCAAAAAAAAAAAAAAAAAAAAGTATCTGGGTGGGGGGCACGTGTCTGTGCCTGTAGTCTCAGCCGTCCAGGAGGATGAGGTGGCAGGCTTGCTTGAGCCTGGGAGGTCGAGGCTGCAGTGAGCCATGATTGTGCCACTGCACCCCAGCATGGACAACAGAGTGACACCCTGTCTCAAAAAAAAAAAAAAAGAAAAAGAAAAAGAAAAAAGACTGTTGACATAATACCAAATTGCTTTCTGAGGGGATTAAATCAGTTTATGTTCCAACATCAGTGTGTGAGTGCCAGTCTCCTTGCATTTTTTCCAGTATTGAGTGTTATTATGCTAATTTTATAGGCAAAATTTTCTCTTTAAACATTATCAAGAGCCCTGAAAAACAGCACCAATGATGTCATAGCTCTTAGGGTCAGAATTTAGGAGTTAAAGGGAGCTACAGAAATCATCTAGTCTAGTTCTCTCATCATTCAAAGGAAAAAAAAAAAAAGGATCTGCAGCAAGTTGATTTGCCAAGTGTCACAGGCAAATAATGATAGAGCTAAGGCTAGAGTTTAGGTTTCATGAGATGTGGTTCATTTTTTCCCATTCTGCTTCTTAACTTAGTATAGAAATTAAACCTCATTTTGTATTAGATATTGTCTTAGCTACAGTTTTTAAGATGGATCAAAAGACAGATTTTTTTTAAAGAATTCCTTTAGTCACATACAATTTTTATAGCTGTCTTTTTTTTTCAAATTTCCAGAGTAGTTTATCAGTTAATAAAAAATTACCCAACACTGGCATAAACTCATATAACAAAAATTCTGATATATTTATAATCTAATGCCCGAAATGTCATGGCTTAAATGATAATAATTTCTTCTCTCTCATGTTTTCTGCAGTTCAAGAATTCAGGAGCATCTTGGCTAGGTAATTCTGTCTTGGAGTCTCCTCTGATCTTGCTATCAGCTGTCAGGGCTGTAGTCATCCAAAGGCTTCACTGGGGCTGCAGGATCCACTTCCACAATGGCTGACCTCCCCCACTCCCTCCCTTCCTCCCTTCCTTCCTTTTTCTTTCTTTTTTCTTTCTGTCATCCAAAGGCCTGACTGTGGCTGGAGGATGCACTTCCACAGTGTGGCTTCCTTCTCTTCCTTCCCTTCCTTCCCTTCCTCCCTTCCTCCCTTCCTTTTTCTTTTCTTTTCTTTTTCTTTTTCTTTTCTTTGTTTTCTTTTCTCTTTTCTTTCTTCTTTCTTTTCTTTCTCTCTCTCTCTTTTTTTGAGACAGGGTCTCACTCTGTAGCCCAGGCTGGAGTGCAGTGGTGTGATCACGGTTCACTGTAACCTCCACCTCCCAGGCTCAGGTGACCTGCCCACCTCAGCCTCCTGAGTAGATGGGACTACAGGTACGTACCAGACAGTAGCTCACTTTCATGATTGGCAGGTTGCTGCTGACTGATGGCAGGATGCCTGTTTTTCTCCACATGGGCCTCTGTACAGAACTGCTTGACTGTCCTCACAGGATGGCTGCTAGCTTTCCTCAGAGTGAGCAAGCCAAGAGAGCACAGCAGAAGCTGCAATGCCTTTTATAATCCAGCATCAGAAGTCACGCACCCTTGGCCAAGCATGGTAGCTCATGCCTGCAATCTCAGCACTTTGGAAGGCCGAGGCAGGAGGATTGCTTGAGCCCAGGAGTTCAAGACCTGGGCAACATAGGGAGACCCCATCTCTCCAAAATTCAAAAATTAGCCAGGTGTGATGGCACGAGCCTGTGGTCCTAGCTACTTGGGAGGCTAGGGTGGGAGGGTCACTTGAGCCTGAGAGCTCAAGGCTGCAGTGAGTTGAGATCATGCCACTGCACTCCAGCCGGTCAACAGAGCAGCACCGTGTCTCAAAAGAAAAAAAAAAAAAGGCACACGCCCTCATTCCTGTTCTGTTCTGTTGATCATACAGACCAGCCCTGATTTATTTTGGGAGGGGCTACTGAAAGGTGTGAAGGTGTGAATATCAGCAGTTGAAGGTCACAGGGGACCATCTTAGATGCTGGCCACCATAGTAGGAAATCCACAGCTTGTAATGACTCAGGTATGCTATCATGGACCCAGGCTCTTTCTAATCTTGCTATTCTCCCATCCCTAGTTATAAGCCTTTGTCCTACCTGTGGTTGCAATATGGCTGTGGCACCTTCAAGTTTTTTTTTTTTTTTTTTTTTTTTTTTAGATACAGTCTTGCTCTGTCACCCAGACTGGAGTGTAATGGTGTGATCACAGCTCACTGCAGCCTCAACCTCCAGGGCTCAAGCAATTCTCCTGAGCAGCTGGGACTACAGTTGTGTGCCACCACGTCCTGCTCATTTTAAAATATTTTTGTAGAGACAAGGTCTTGCAATGTTGCCCAGGCTGGTCTAGAACTCTTGGACTCAACCGACCATCCTACCTTGGTCTCCCAAAGTAATGGAATTACAGGCATGAGCCACTGTGCCCACCAGGTGTCTTGCATTTAGGTGTCAGGCTGAAAGATGAGGGAAGTGAAATAAGGGGTACTAGTCAACTTCCACTTGTAGCCCATTGGCCAGGACTGTCAAGTGACCTCCCTAGCCATACAGGCATCTAGGAGATTGAGTTTCTAACTTTGATAACTTCTTCAGTAGAGTCAGCCAAGGGAGAAGGGTGTTAGAAATGTAGGCTGGTCAGTTAGCACACAGTGTCTGCCACAACCACAGGTAGCTTTTGTTACCCTAGTGAGGTGCTGGTAATATAATACTTAATAATGAATGGGTACCCATTCAATATTATACTTTTTTTTTTTTTTTTTAAGCAAAGTCTCGCCCTGTCACCCAGGCTGGAGTGCAGTGGCACCATCTCGGCTCACTGCAACCTCCGCTTCCCAGTTCAAGTGATTCTCCTGCCTCAGCCTCCCGAGTAGCTGGATTACAGGCTCCTACCACCACACCCAGCTAATTTTTGTATTTTTAGTAGAGACAGGGTTTCACCACGTTGGCCAGGCTGGTCTTGAACTCCTGACCTCAGGTGATCCACCCGCATCAGCCTCCCAAAGTGCTAGGATTACAGGTGTGAGCCACCTCTGGCCTCAATATTATACATTCTTGTAGGTAATCATGGAAGAATTTTTAAAATAATAAAACAGACTTTCCCTCTTACAATTTTTAAGAGAAAGCAGTGATTGAAGATCCAATTTAAGAAGAACCAAAAAGATAATTGGATATGCAAAATAATGCTTTATAGATGGTTTTATGTGTAGGTGTCTGCTATAACAGATTTAGGGTGTTCTACATGTATTTAAGTGGTATCCTAAGGCTGGTGTGGTGGCACACACCTGTAGTACCAGCTACTGGGAGGCTGAGAAGACTGCTTGAGCCAAGGAGTTTAAGGCAGCAATGAGCTTTGATCGCGCCACTGTACTCCAGCCTGGGTGACAGAGTGAGACACTGTTCTCTTAAAGAAAAAAAAAGTGGTACCTTAGCATCATAAAAACGTGAGTTCTATTTTTCTTTTTTCTTTTTTTTGAGACAGAGTCTTGCTCTGTCGCCCAGGCTGGAGTGCAGTGGCGCAATCTCAGCTCACTGCAAACTCCGCCTCCCGGGTTCACGCCATTCTCCTGCCTCAGCCTCCTGAGTAGCTGGGACTACAGGCGCCCACCACCACGCCTGGCTAATTTTTTGTATTTTGTAGTAGAGACAGGGTTTCACCGTGTTAGCCAGGATGGTCTTGATATCCTGACCTCGTGATCCGCCCTCCTTGGCCTCCCAAAGTGCTGGGATTACAGGCGTGAGCCACCGCACCCGGCCCTATTTTTCTATTTTAATGTGAATGTTATGCTACCCATGATAGTATCACAACGCTTATGTTTATGTCATATTTTCTTCTCTACCATCAATTTCTTAGTTAACATTTATTGTTGACTGAAATATATAAATTGTCATTGCCCTTGAGGAGTTTATAGTTAGGGAGGTAATATATACAGAAAGTTTGAGATCGCTTGTAAAAACATGTAACAAAGGAAATGTTATACAATTTGGGGGGAGAAAGTAGAAGATAATGTTTCAACAAATATAAACAATTTGAATTTAATACAACTAAATTCTTCAAATTAAAGGGATCAACTCGGATAAGGCAGTGATTGAGGCAGAGAAAAAAACTAGAAAAGGTGATTTGTATGCTCTTAGCTCCATTATGAGAGGTGATGTTTGTATTTTCTGCTGTACTTCATCCCTTGGGGTTGTTCTGGAGTCATAAGCCCTTATATACCTTTGGATTGTATTGAGGGATGTTATATTTAAAAAGGTAATTTGATACTCAGGGTTGTATTTATCATGGTATTATGAGAGTTCAGGCTACAGTATTACTCAGTGTCTTCTATAGGAGAACCAACAGTCCCAGTGTCAGAGTCCTTAAGGTAAAAACTTATTAGCTGTTGTCCTGACACGGATTATTTGTTCTCCTACAGAAGGCACTGAGTAATACTGTAGCCCAACAACAGCTGTACCTTAAGGACAGCATACATCCTGTAACTTAGTTATGTTTCCCTCTTTGTTTAGGGCACTAAGAAGCTCAGAGTCTAATTAAGTGAAGCACCTTTAATAATCATGAACCCCTTATCTCATGCATTCATTTCTCTCTACTAATACTTCCTGGCTTCATCATACTTATGGGCCCTTGTTCTTTCTTCACTTTGATTTTCATGGTCTTTTTGTTTTTTTCATCTTATGTGAATTTTTTTTTTTTTTTTTTTTTGAGATGGAGTCTCACTCTGTCACCCAGGCTGGAATGCAATGGCGTGGTCTTGGCTCACTGCAACCTCCGCCTCCCTGGTTCAAGTGATTCTCCTGCCTCAGCCTCCTGAGTAGCTGGGACTACAGGCACCTGCCACCATGCCTGGCTAATTTTTGTATTTTTAGTAGAGACGGGCCTTGTGATCCACCTGCCTTGGGCTCCCAAAGTGCTGGGATTACAGGCGTGAGCCACCGCGCCTGGCCATCTTATGTGAATTTTTATAATCTTCAAACACTTTTTAGAATTAGGAAAAAATTTATTTTTCTTTTTTTGGCTGAGCATAGGGGACTTTATTGATGGTAGATGACAAGGTAGGGCTTCCAAGGCCCTTCCCTTTTCAGGGGGTCTGCATGGAAATTGCGGGGAGGGGAGATTCTCAGTGTGGCAGGGAACTGGACACGTCAGGGACTCACCAGCAGCTGAGGGCCTCTCTCTTCCTCTTGTGTTTTTGCTGGGGCTAGTGGTCCGGGGGTCTAATTCCTTAGAGGCCGTGTGGGCCATGAGGTCCATCATCCTGTTGCTGTAGCCAAGAATAAGGAAGAATATTTTAACTGAAAAATAAAACTGCTTATACACCCACCAAAGTGTCTAAAACTAAAAAGACAACACCAAACATTGGCGGTGAGGTAGGGCAATTGGAACCCTCAAATATTGTGGTGGTAATGTAAAATGTATGACTTTTTTGGGAAAAGGTCTGGCATTTTCTTATAAAATTAAATATACCTACTTGTGACCCAGAAAGATGACCACATGTTAATAAAAAGACTTACACAAAATGTTCACAGCAGCTTTATTCATAATAGCCCCAAACTGGAAATAGTCAATGTGTCTATCAGTATGAGAATGGTATATTTATACATGTGGTATATTTATACAGCAGACCACAACTCAGCAGTAAAAAGTGACTACTGACACATAAAACAACATGAATCTCAAAAACACTACGCTGGGCAAAATAAACCATACACAAAAGAGTATGTATTCTATGATTCCATTTATATGACATTCTTGAACAAACAAAGCTAAACTGTGGTAGAAAAAAATCAGATGGTGACAGTGTGCATGTGAGGGCATGAAGTGTGGACTAACTGGGAAGAGGGATGGGGGAAGTTTTGGGGTAATGATAATGTTCTATATTTTGCCAGTGGTTGGGTTATACATGTGTATGCATTTGTCCAAACTCAGCAAATACACATTTAGAGTGTACATTTCATTGTATATAAATCTCACATAAAACTATAAAAAAATCTCTGTTTAATAATATGCATCCCAAAGTACTTAGGGAAAAATGTAGTGATGTCTAATTTTCTTTGAAATGCATCAAAAAATAAGATGAATTAATGATGAATAGAGGGATGATAGAATGATATGGGAAGCAAAATAAAATGGTAATGCTTGAATCTAGGAAGTGGGTACATAGGTATTTACTATAAAGTTATTTCAGCTGCTCTTTAAGATTTTTCATAATAAAATATTGGGGGAAAATGCCCTTAACCTTCCTTTAGTGTGTTCTGGCTGGATATAACTTTTTCTTTTAATATCTTACATAAGTGTTAAAGCCTTTCTCCTCAGGGGGAATTTATGTCACACTTTTCAGAATTTACATAATATCTAATTTAAGCTGTTTTAAAGTAATCAATTAATGACCTTTAATCTAGATATAACTTTATTTATTTATTTTTTTTTTGAGATGGAGTTTTGCTCTGTTGCCCAGGCTGGAGTACAGTGGCACGATCTCAGCTCACTGCAACCTCCGCCTTGTGGGTTCAAGTGATTCTCCTGCCTCAGCCTTCCAAGTAGCTGGGACTACAGGCGTGTGCCACCACACCCAGCTAATTTTTGTACTTTTAGTAGAGTTTGGGTTTCACCATGTTGACCAGGCTGGTCTTGAACTCCTGGGTTCAAGTGATCCTACCACTTTGGCCTCCCAGAATGCTGGAATTATAGGCATGAGCCACTGCGCCCAGCTCTTTTTAACTTTTAAAATATTTAATTGACAAATAAATACTGTATATATTCAAAGTGTACAACACGATGATTTGGTTTGCATACACATTGTGTAATGATTTTATTTTTTCTTTTTCATTCACTTCTTTCCTGAACTCCGGCAGCTTATGTTTTACCTCCTTTGGTCATCTCACCTTCTCTTCTTCAAGATATTACTTCTGTTTTATGCTCGTTTTGTGGAAACAATTGCTTCATTACATTTTTAAAAAAATTTACAGCAAGAGACCGGGTGTGGTGGCTCACGCCTGTAATCCCAGCACTTTGGGAGGCTGAGGAGGGCAGATCACCTGAGGTCAGGAGTTCGAGACCAGCCTGACCAACATGATGAAACCCCGTTGCTACTAAAAATACAAAAATTAGCTGTGGCACATGCCTGTAATCCCAGCTACTTGGGAGGCTGAGGCAGGAGAATTGCTTGGACCTGAGAGGCAGAGGTTGCAGTGAGCTGAGATTGTGCCATTGCACTTGAACCTGGGGAACATGAGCGAAACTCCATATCAAAAAAAAAAAAAAAATTTGCAGCAAAATGTTCAAAATTTTAATCTGCTCTGAGGTAATGTTTTCTTTTCTTTTTTCTTTTTTGAGACGCAGTCTCATTCTGTCACCCAGGCTGGTGTGTTGTGGCGTGATCTCGGGTTACTGCAACCTCTGCCTCCTGGGCTCAAGTGATTCTCGTGCCTTAGCCTCCCAAGTAGCTGGGATTACAGGTGTGTGCCACCACACCCGCTAATTTTTCGATTTTTAGTAGAGACAGGGTTTCATCATGTTGCCCAGGCCGGTCTCGAACTCCTAACCTCAGGTGATGCCCCTTCCTCACCCTCCCAAAGTGCTGGGATTACAGGCGTGAGCCACTGCGCCTGGCCTGAGGTAATGTTTTCATGGTGATTATTTATCAGCATTTGTTTTTCTGTTTCTTTTTCATTTCCTTTTTTTTTTTTTTGAAGCAGAGTCTCACTCTGTCACCCAGGCTGGAGTGCAGTGGCACCATCTCAGCTCACTGCAATCTCCACCTCCCAGGTTCAAGTGATTCTCCTGCCTCAGCCTCCCAAGCAGCTGGGATTACTGGCACGCACCACCGTGCCCAGCTACTTTTTGTATTTTTAGTAGAGACAGGGTTTCGCCATGTTGGTCAGGCTGGTCTTGAACTCCTGACCTCAGGTGATCTGCCCACCTTGGCCTCTCAATGTGCTGGGATTACAGGCGCGAGCCACTGCACCCGGCCTAATTTTTGTTTTTTTAGTAGAGACAAGGTTTCACCATGTTGACCAGACTGGTCAACCACTCAAACTCCTGACCTCAAGTGATCTGCCCGCCTTGGCCTCCCAAAGTGCTGGATTACAGGCATGAGCCACAGCGCCCAGCCTCTTTTTCATTTTCTTCCTTAAATCTTTTTTGGTTCTTTTTTGACTGTTCATCTTTGAATGAAGTGAATTTTCTTAGCTCAACTATTTACAGGAGATTTGTGTTGTGAAGGGGTCAGGGACATCTTCTGTATCAGTGGGAATTTTCCTTTTGATCCAGGGTTTTGCATATGAGATACTGTAGCCTTTTCTTCTTCGCAGGCAATGAAGACAGGCAGCTGCACAGCTGTGCACAGTAGGATCTCTTCTCACTTCTCATGAACATGTGGCTTCCTGTGAATATGACTTGTGTGTGGAGTTCTAGTTTAGTCCCAATTTCTCTGCTACTCAAAATCAAAATGGGTCCAGAGAAACTGGTGCTACCAGCCTACCCACCTGTGTTAGTCAGTTGGAACTGCCGTAACAAAATACAACAAACTCAGTGGCTTAAAACATCAGAAATTTATTTTCTCACAGTTCTGAAGGCTAGAAGTGTGAAATCAAGGGGTCCGAGGGTTGGTCCTTCTTGAGGCTCTGAAGGAGAGTGTGCTCCATGCCTCTCTCCTCGCTGCTGGTGGTAGCCCTGGCATTCCTTGGTTTGTAGACACATCACTACAATCTCTGTCTCCGTCTTTGAATGCTGGTCTCCTTTCTATGTCCGTGTCTACATTTTCCTCTTTTTTTTTTTTGGAGACAGGGTCTTACTCTGTCACCCAGGCTGGAGTGCAGTGGCACAATCTCGGCTCACTGCAACCTCCTGGGTTCAAGTGATTCTCCAGCCTCCGCCTCCCAAGTAGCTGGGATTACAGGTGTGCACCACCATGCCAGGCTAATTTTTTTGTATTTTTAGTAGAGATGGGGTTTCACAATGTTGGCCAGGCTGGTCTTGAACTCCTGACCTCAAATGATCCACCCTCCTCGGCCTCCCAAAGTGCTGGGATTGCAGGTGTGAGCCACTGAACCCTGCCATTTTCCTCTTCTTATAAGGACACCAGTCGTTGTATTAGGACCCATCCTAATCTAGTATAACCTCACCCTAAGGATTACATCTACAGAGACCCTATTTCCTTATATGGTCACATTCACAGGTACCAGGGGTTAGGACTTTCACATATCTTCTGGGTGGGGGGTCACAAATCCATAACACTGCCTGCTTCCCATTGTTGCACAAATGGGGCTATTACTTTTTTTTTTTTAACTTCAGTGTACGCATCTCACTGGGTGAGCTATTAAGCTCTTACTGAGCTCTTCTGGTGCCCACTCTCGTCCTCCTATTGTGCCTTTCCTCACAAGCCTTTGCTTTTGGTACCCCTTACACTTATTTTGTAGTTATTTTGTTTTACCTGTCTTAATTTTTTTTTTAATTGAGATAGGATTTTCATTCTGGTCTCTTACGTCCTTTGTTTTGGGAGATGATTTCTGAGGGATGATGGAATTACCAACTTTATGTGACATCTTCAAGCAGGAAATGCCTTGGGTCTTTCTCATTCTTTAGGGGTCACTAACACACTGAACTGAATAAGAAAGGAAGATGCTACCAGGGCGCGATGGCTCACGCCTATAATCCCAGCACTTTGGGAGGCCGAGGCAGGCGGATCACGAGGTTAGGAGTTCGAGAACAGCCTGGCTAACATGGTGAAACCATGTCTCTACTAAAAATACAAAAATTAGCTGGGCATGGTGGTAGGCACCTGTAATCCCAGCTGCTCAGGAGGCTGAGGCAGGAGAATTGCTTGAACCAGGAGGCAGAGGTTGCGGTGAGCAGAGATTGTGCCATTGCTCTCCAGCAGTCAAGCAACAAAGGCAAAACTCCATCTCAAAAAAAAAAAAAAAAGATTAAAAAAAAGGAAGATACTATTTTTAGTGCTTATTTCAGTAAGATGGTCTTCTGGTTTCTTAGTCTCAGCCTACCATGCCAGTTCTACCAACACTGTGTCATAGGTAGGAATTAATAGAATTTGCTTATATGGAGACTTAAAAAAAATCTTGCATATCGATTATATTGAGCTAGAATGCAATTTGAATTATTTTAAACTTTTCTATTATGGTAACAAAAACATAAAATTTAGCTTTTTTTTTTTTTTTTTTTGAGACACAGTTTTGCTCTGTTGCCCAGGCTGAAGTGCAGTGGTCTGATCTCGGCTCACTGCAACCTCCGCCTCCCAGGTTCAAGTGATTCTCCTGCCTCAGCCTCCCAAGTAGCTGGGACTACAGGCATGCACCACCATGCCTGGCTCATTTTTTTGTATTTTTAGTAGAGACTGGGTTTCACCATGTTGGCCAGACTGGTCTCGAACTCCTGACCTCAAGTGATCCACCCACCTCAGCCTCCCAAAGTGCTGGGATTACAGGTGTGAGCCACTGTGCCTGGCCAAAATTTACCATCTTAACTATTTTTAAGTTTATAGTTTGTTAGTGTTAAGGATATTTACATTGTTGTAAAACAGATCCCAAGAACATTTTCACCTTGCAAATATGGAATTTTATACCCATTAAACAGCAACTCCCCTTTAATCCCCTCCCACAGTCCCTGGTAACCAATATTCTATGTTTGTTTCTACGAATTTTATGACTTTAGACACTTCATGTAAGTGGAACCATACAGTGTTTGTCTTTTGTGACTGGCCGATTTCACTAAGGATAATGTCCTCAAGGTTTGTTCATGTTGTAGCATGTGACAGAATATCCTTCCTTTTTAAGGCTGTATAATATTCCATTGTATACATATAACATGTTTAAAAAATTCATTCATCCATTGATGGAGATTTGGGTTGCTTTCACTTCTTGGCTGTTGTGAAAAGTATTGCTAAGAACATGGGTGTATTATTATGGTTCTCCAGAGAAATGGAACCAATAAAATATATAGAAAGAGATATAAAAAGACATTTCTTATAAGGAATTGACTCATGCGTTTATGGAGGCTGAGAAATCCCATGATCTGCTGTCTGCAAGCTGAAGGCCCGGGAAAACTGGTGATGTCATTCTAGCCCTGAGAACCAGGGGAGGCAATGGTATAAGTCCTAGTCCGAGTCTGAAGGCCTGAGAACCAGGAGCTCTGATTGAGGGCAGGAGAAGATGGATGTCCCAGCTCAAACAGAGAGCAAATTCACCCTTTCTCTCTTTTTGTTTGCTTCAGGCCCTCAACAGATTGGATAATACTGTTTTACCAGCTATCCGGACATCCTGTAGCCCAGTCATTTTTTTTTTGAGACAGAGTCTCACTGTTGCCCAGGCTAAAGTGCAGTGGTGCAATCTTGGCTCACTGCCTCCTCCACCTCCCAGACTCAAACAATCCTCCTGCCTCAGCCTCCCAAGTAGCTAGGACTATAGGCGCATGCCTGATTTTTGTATTTTTTTGTGTTGATGGGGTTTCACCATGTTACCTGTGCTGGTCTCAAACTCCTAGGCTCAAGTGATCCTCCTGCCTCAGCCTCCCAAAGTGCTGGCATTACAGGGGTGAGCCACTGCATCCAGCCCTAGCCCAGTCATTTGATACATAAACTACTGGATCATATGGTAATTCTATTTTTAATTTTTTGAGGAATCTCCATACTGTTTTCCATAGCAGCTGTTCCATTTTACATTCCCATCAACAGTGCACAGGGGTTCCAGTTTCTCTACATCCTCGTCAACACTTGTGATTTTTCAGTTTTTGATAGTAGCCTTCCTAATGGGTATGAGGCATATTCTTTACTTTTATATAACAACCATTGTCATACTGCTTTAATGTATGACAATTATAAAGTTAATAGTTCTTTTTCTCAGTACATAGCAAGTCTGTTCGGGTTGTGTCTTTATCACTATCATGTGTTGAAAGAAGTTTCTGATAGTTTTAATTATTTTTGCTCAGATTACTTATCAGCCCTGGGTGTACATTTTTAAAAAATAGACATTAAAAAAACTTTAAACCCATTTTGTCAACTTAAGGGACTTATTTCCAGGCATAGCCATTACTTCTTATATAGAATACAGTATTTTAAAAATTCCCAGTCCTAAAATGTTCCTGGAATCTGCTGATTCATTGAGATTTATTCTTGCAATACTTACTACTATGGTCTACTAAATACTTGACTCCACTGAATGCTAGTAACAGGTCTGCCTTTTCAAGTCTCTCCAACCTTGTGAATTTTCAATTACTACCACTTCAACTTCAATGTGATTCTTCTGAACTGCAGAGTCAGCAGTTACATTCTGCTGAGTAATGAATGCAAACTGCTCAGAATTACAGAACACTTAAAGCAACTCATTTTAACTATGTTTTTTTTTCGCTGAAGATTGTGAGAGGTAACTGTAGCTACATAAATGATTTTTGGCAGGGTTGGCATTTAGAGGGAACCATTTATTTGCTTTTTGAACAACATTCCTGGGCCACTATTAACCTAAACATGTGAGAGCCAATATAGCACAGTGTTTAAGAACATGAGTTTTAAGCCCAACTGCCTGGGTTCAATTCTTGACTCTAAAAGCAGTGCGAGGGACGGGCTGGCGTGGTGGCTCAGGCTTGTAATCCCAGCACTTCGGGAGGTCAAAGCGGGAGGATCACTTGAGGTCAGGAGTTCAAGACCAGTCTGGCCAACATGGTGAAACCCCATCTCTACTAAAACTACAAAAATTAGCTGGGCATGGTGGCAGGCATCTGTAGTCCCAGCTACTCAGGAGGCTGAAGCAGGAGAATCTCTTGAACCTGGGAGGTGGAGGTTGCTGTGAGCCAAGATTGCGCCGCTGCACTCCAGCCTGGGTAACATAGCAAGACTCCATCTCACACACACACACACACACAAAGCAAAAGAAAAAAACAGTCTGAGGTTAGGCAAGTTTCTTAACCTCTCTGTGCCTCAGTTTCTCCACCTCTCTGTGCCTCAGTTTCTCCATCTGTAAAATGAGGATGGCTGTTATATATTTTTTTCTTATTTTTTTACATAGAGATGGAATCTCACTATGTTGCAGATTAGTCTCAAATTCATGGCCTCAAGTGATCCTCCCACCTCAGCCTCCCAAAATGTTGGGATTACATGTGTGAGCCACCGTGCCTGGCTGGGCTGTTAGATTAAATGAGTCACTGTATCTAAAGCACTTTGAACTGTGTCTGGCCTACAGTAGGCACTCTGTGAGGTTAGCTATCATGACAAGCATTATTGATTATCTTCATTGATTTCCTGGACCTAGCCAAACCAGCAGAGTGGCTGTTGACCAACTATGCTGATAATTATTAGTCTAGTTGGTGTTCAAAACTACTGCTATAGGCCAGGTGCGGTGGCACACACCTGTAATCCCAGCATTTTGGGAGGTGAGGTGGGTGGATCACTTGAGGTCAGGAGTTCATGACCAGCCTGATTCACATGGTGAAACACCGTCTCTACTAAAAAAAAAAAAAAAAAAAGTCAGGGGTGGTGGTGCATGCCTATAATCTGAACTACTTGGGAGGCTGAGACAAGAGAATTGCTTGTACCTGGGAGGCAGAGGTTGCAGTGAGCCAAGATGGCGCCATTGTACTCCAGCCTGGGCAATGAGAGCAAGAACTCTGTCTCAAAAAACAACAAAACAAAACAAAACAAAAAACAACTACTCCTGGAGCCAGGTACGACGGCTCACGCCTATAATCCCAGCAGCACTTTGGGAGGCCTAGGTGGGCAGATCACTTGAGGTCAGGAGTTTGAGACCAGTCTGGCTAACATGGTGATATGGTTTGGCTGTGTCCCCACCCAAATCTCATATTGAATTCCCACGTGTTGTGGGAGGGACCTGGTGGGAGGTAATTGAATCATAGGGGAAAGTCTTTCCTGTGCTGTTCTCATGATAATGAATAAGTCTCATGAGATCTGATGGTTTTTTAAAAAAGAGGAGTTCCCCTGCACAAGTTCTCTCTTTGCCTGCCACCATCCATGTAAGATGTGACTCCCTCTTCCTTGCCTTCCGCCATGATTGTGAGGCTTTCCCAGCCACATGGAACTGTGAGTCCAATTAAACCTCTTTCTTTTGTAAATTGCACAGTCTCAGGTATGTCTTTATCAGCAGCATGAAAATGGACTAATATAGTAAATTGGTAACAGTAGAGTGGGGCACTGCTGAAAACTTACTTGAAAATGTGGAAGCAACTTTGGAACTGGGTAATAGGCAGAGGTTGGTACCGTTTGGAGAGCTCAGAAGAAGACAGGAAAATGTGGGAAAGTTGGGAACTTCCTAGAGAGATGTTGAATGGCTTTGACAAAAATGCTGATAGTGATATGAACAATAAGGTCCAGGCTGAGATGGTCTCAGATGGAGATGAAGAACTGGTTGGGAATTGGAGCAAAGATGACTCTTGTTATGTTTTAGCAAAGAGACTGGCAGCATTTTGTCCCTGTCCTAGAGATTTGTGGAACTTTGAACTCGAGAGAGATGACTTAGCGTATCTGACGGAAGAAATTTCTAAACAGCAAAGGATTCAAGAGGTGACTTGGGTGCTGTTAAAGGCATTCAGTTTTAGAAGGGAAGCAGAGCATAAACGTTTGGAAAATTTGCGGCCTGACAATGCGATAGAAAAGAAAATCCCATTTTTCTGAGGAGAAATTCAATCCAGCTGCAGAAATTTGCATAAGTAACAAGAAGATTAACAATGTTAATCCCCAAGACAATGGGGAAAATGTCTCCAGGGCATGTCAGAGGACTTCACAGCAACCCTCCCATCACAGGCCTGGAGGCCTAAGAGGAAAAAGTGGTTTTGTGGGCCAGCCCCAGGGTCCCCATGCTGTGTGCAGCCTAGGGACCTGGTGCCCTGCATCCCAGACACTCCAGCCATGGCTGAAAGGGGCCAATGTAGAGCCCAGGCATGGCTTCAGAGGGTGTAAGCCTCAAATCTAGGCAGCTTCCACTTGGTGTTGAAAAGTCAAGAATTGAGGTTTGGGAACTGCTGCCTAGATTTCAGAAGATATATGGAAACACCTGTCTGTCCAAGCAGAAGTTTGCTGCAGGGGCAGGGCTCTCATGGAGAACCTCTGCTAGGGCAGTGCAGAAGGGAAATGTGGGGTCAGAGCCCCCACACAGAGTTCCTACTGGGGCACCATGTAGTGGAGCTGTGAAAAGAGGGCCACCATCCTCCAAACACCAGAATGGTAGATCCACTGACAGCTTGCACCATGCACCTGGAAAAACCATGTATGCCAGTCCATGAAAGCAGCCAGGAGGAAGGCTGTACCCTGCAAAGCCGCAGGGGCGGAGCTTTCCAAGACCATGGAACTCACCTCTTCCATCAGCATGACCTGGATGTGAGACATGAAGTCAAAGGAGATCATTTTGGAACTTTAAGATTTGACTGCCCTGCTGGATTTTGGACTTGCATAGGGCCTGTAGCCCCTTTGCTTTGGACAATTTCTCCCACTTGGAATGGCTGTATTTACCTAATGCCCATACCCCCATTGTACCTAGGAAGTAACTAACCTGGTTTTGATTTTACAGGCTCATAGGTGGAAGGGATTTGCCTTGTCTCAGATGAGACTTTGGATGTGGACTTTTTTTTTTTGAGACAGTGTCTTGCTCTGTCACCCAGGCTGGAGTGCAATGGCCTATTCTCAGCTCACTGCAACCTCTGCCTCCTAGGTCCAAGTGGTTCTGCTGCCTCAGCCTCCTGAGTAGCTGGGATTACAGGCACGTGCCACCATGCTTAGCTAATTTTTGTATTTTTAGTAGAGATGGGGTTTTACCATGTTGGCCAGGATGGTCTCGGCCTCCTGACCTCAGGTGATCCACCTGCCTCAGCCTCCCAAAGTGCCGGGATTACATGTGTGAGCCACCATGCCTGGCCTGGACTGTGGACTTTTGAGTCAATGCTGAAGTAAGACTTCGGGGGACTGTTGAAAATGCATGATTGGTTTTGAAATGTAAGGACATAAGATCTGGGAGGGGCCAGGGGCAGAATGATATGGTCTGGCTATGTCCCCACCCAAATGTCATCTTGAATTCCCATGTGTTGGGGAAGGGACCTGGTGGGAGTTAATTGAATCATGGGGCAAATCTTTCCCGTGCTGTTCTGATGATAGTGAATAAGTCTCATGAGATCTGATAGGTTTTTTGTTTGTTTGTTTGTCTGTTTTTTGAGATGGAGTCTTGCTCTGTCACCCAGGCTGAAGTGCAGTGGCACCATCTTGGCTCACTGCAAGCTCCGCCTCCTGGGTTCAAGCCAGTCTCCTCCCTCAGCCTCCCAAGTAGCTGGGACTACAGGTGCCTGCCACCATGCCTGGCTAATTCTAGTAGAGACGGGGTTTCACCGTGTTAGCCAGGATGGTCTTGATCTCCTGACCTCATGATCCGCCCACCTTGGCCTCCCAAAGTGCTGGGATTACAGGTGTGAGCCACCACACCTGGCCAAGATCTGATAGTTTTAAAAAGAGGAGTTCCATGGCTGGGCATGGTGGCTCAGGCCTGTAATCCCAGCAGTTTGGGAGGCCGAGGCAGGCAGATCACTTGAGGTCAGGAGTTTGAAACCCCGTCTCTAGTAAAATTAGCCAGGCGTGGTGGCAGGTGCCTGTAATCCCAGCTACTTGGGGGGCTGAGGCATGAGAATTACTTGAACCTGGGAGGTGGAGGTTGCAGTGAGCTGAGATCACACCACTGCACTCCAGCTTGGGAGACAAGAGTAAAACTCTGTCTCGAAGAAAAAAAAAAAAAAAAAAAAGAGGAGCTCCCCGACACAAGTTTTCTTTCTTTGCCTGCTGCCATCCATGTAAGACATGACTTGCTCCTCCTTGCCTTCTGCCATGATTGTGAGGCTTCACCAGCCATGTGGAACTCTAAGTCCAATTAAACCTCTTTCTTTTGTAAATTGCCCAGTCTCTGGGATGTCTTTATCAGTAGTTTGAAAACACACTAATACATGTGATGATACCCCATCTCTACTAAAAATACAAAAATTAGCCAGACATGGTGGCGTGCTTCTGTAATCCCAGCTACTCAGGAGGCTGAAGCATGAGAATCGCTTGAACCTGGGAGGCGGAAGCTGCAGTGAGCCGAGATGACACCATTAGACTCCAGCCTGGGCAATACAGTGAGATTCTATCTCAAAAAAAAAAAAGAGAGAAAAGAAAAAACCATTAAAATAAATCACTGACTGGATAACTTGTGTGTAAAGGAGGAACTCCAAGCTTGAACTTCAGTATCTACCAGACAGGAGCTTCCATTCAAGAGATAAGGTACCTGAAGTCTCCAAGCACTGTGTCTGATACATGGGTGTTCTGTGACCACCAGTTGAATCTGAATAGCTAATGATAACCTTTCAGAGTAAGAATGTTTAAACCCCTCATTCCAACTATGGAGAAGGAAGGGTAACGCACTGAGCACCAAGAAGCAAAAAGGTTTTGTTAGGAATAAGTTGACTGGTGACTCTGTAAGTAAATAAAAATTGCTGGCTCAGGAAATAAGCCTTCAGAAGGAAATGAACAAGATTAAATAATAGGATAAAGTTACTCTATCTGGTGTGGTGTGTCCCATGAATATTTTAGCTCTTGTGAATGAGTAAAACTTTTCACTAGGAAGAAGATATGACTTTCAACAAAAGTTCTGGGCAAAGTGCTTGGTTTCCACCTCTGCCTGTAACACAGAGGCTGAGGTCCAGCAGCCTTGTCGGTCATTCCCTTCGTATTCCCAACCCCTTCCCACACACCTCAGCCAGTCACCCGTGAAGAGATATTTCCATTTCCTTGTGAGAGAACAAAGTTATGTAAAGCTATTTTTGTGTGGGTAAGAGGAGGCCTGGGAAATCAAGTGGAAAGTAAGAGCACTGTTTAATAAATAGGATGGTGCTGTGAGAAGAAAAAAGCTTTGGAGTTATAGACTGAGCTTCCAATCCAGGTTCTAAGACTTAGGAGTTAGGTGATCGTAGAAAAGTGACTTAACCTCTCTGAACCTCATTTTCTCCATTTGTAAAATGGGGATAATATTTCCTTCAAGGCTGTTGTGAAGATTAAATCTATGTAAAATCTTAGATATAAAGTAGACCCTCAACTAATCTTAGTTTTTCTCATGATTAGCTGAAGACAGGGATCTGACCTAATTCTATTTTAGCTAGCTTGGTATTTCCTGCCTCCAGCAATGAGGTGAAAACTAGAAATACTGAGATTTTAAAAAATGAATACAGATTCTGTTCAGGGTCTCTAGGGATCATAGAATAAGGGAGGATTTAAATTTTTAGAAAATCATCAATTATACCAAATTATTTAAAAAATGGCCACTTACAATAAAACAAATGAGTTCTGATGTTAGCTGAGTAGCAGTATAAAATATGATTTACATTTTAAGGTGGAAACTATCTTCTTTAGGATTCCCGGAAACAGCTGCTCTGGTGTGGTATACACAGGAAGTACTGAAAAATGCTTGTTAAGTATTTTACAAAAGCTCAATTAATACATATTTATATGTACATGCATTTTTATAGCTGTTGTTTCTGTATCTTTGAGAATGAATCTTCAGAGAAAAAATGTAGTCAAGGAACTTTTGCTAGGATTGCCAAGGCTAGGTTTGACCACTGATTCATTCTTCAACATTGTCAAGAACTCCTAATACTTACAAAACAAGTGTGCCTGGGGAGGCAAAAAGATGAGAAGGAAGTAAATAACAATGTGAACTGAAGTTCTGTTCATTTTTTGCTTTTTATAACATGCTTTTGAAAAAGTGTTTTATTTTTTTCTACTTGTGTTTTAATTTTCCTTAATAAACATATTAGCTTTATACTTTTAAACCCTAATCTCTTCCCTCCAATGCATGGACATACAAGCATGTATGTATACCATCAACACACATATAACCTTTACAAGATGCATTCTGGGCTAGGCTGAAGCAAACCTAAAACATCACATATAGGACTGACAGACTGAATGAGAAAGTCCTCATTTCATTGTCCTCTTTGGACTTAAGTAACTGTGTGTTAGAACAAGATCTAAAGAAGTTTGATTCTTGCATCCTATGGTTATACAAACCGGCCTTATGACTCATCATCTTGTCCATAGTCTTGAATTTTGATATTGGTTAAAGATTCCAGAAACTATGTGAAAATATTAATATATTTTATTTTATTTTTTTTGAGACAGGATCTCACTCTGTCACCCAGGCTGAAGTGCAGTGGCGCTATCTCAGCTCACTGCAAGCTCTACCTCCTGGGTTCAAGCGATTCTCCCACCTCAGCCTCCCAAGTAGCTGGTATTACATGTCTGGCACTATATCTGGCTTTTTTTTTCTTTTTTTTTGTTTGTATTTTTTGTAGAGAAAGGGTTTTACCACATTGGCCAGGCTGGTTTCGAACTCCTGGCCTCAAGTGATTCACCCACCTTGGCCTCCCAAAGTGCTGGGATTGCAGGTGTAAGCCACCATGCCCAGCCAATGATGAATATTTGGTATCTCATAGTTTGTGGGTCAAGAATTTGGGGCAATCTTAGGTGGTTTGGGGCTCCCTCAGGGTCTTTCATGAAGTTGCAGTCAAGATGTTGGCCAGGGTTGCAGACTTCTGAAGGCTTGACTGGAACTGAAGGATCTGGTTCCTAAGTGGTTCACTCTCACTGTTGGTAAGTTGCTGCTGGATGTTGGCAGGAGGCCTCAGTTCCTCACCACGTGGGCCTCTTCATGGGGTTGCTTGTATGTCTTCATGACATGCCAACTGGCTTCCCTCAGATCAAATGATCCAAGACAGATCCAAGGGCAGAAACTGCAATGTCTTTTATGAACGAGCCTTGGAAGTCACACTTCATCATTTCCACAATATCCTATCAGTTACACAGGTCAGGCCTATTTCCAGTGGGAGGGGTCTGCACAAGAGCATGAAGGCCACCAGACAAGAGTCATCTTAGGGGCCCTCCTAGAGGCTGGCTGCCATGCTTCTACAAAGTTTGATCCAAAAATATCACCCTTTCACTCCTATGGAATAGAAATGGAGGGGGGCAATATGGGGAGATTTCCTTCTCTTCTGAGAAATGTTTTCAACTTTCAGCTGTTTCTTTTGGTATGCCTACTTTTGATATAGATTTTTCTCTCTCCTTCACTTTTTCTCACCTCTTGCCCAAGTCAGTGTACCTGTTTCAAAAATGCTCTCCCTATTCTTATTCAAATTCTAACCTGCTTGGATTTGTGCATAAATAAAAGTGTCAGATTCTGATGAAGAGACTGTGATACCCTTCTACAAATAAAACATTTTCATTTCAGGGAATGATTTCTCTGGCATAATACCTAAAACAAAACATTTACAAACTAGACAGTGTTTAAAATAAGGATATACAATTGGTTCATCACAGAAAGAGCTAAAATGTATTACTTATGTAATAAAAACATTTGAGCATCAGCTGGTTATATGGTTTGGCTGTGTCCCCACCCAAATCTCATCTTGAATTCCCATGTGTTGTGGGGGGACCAAGTGGGAGATAATTGAATCATGGGGGCAAGCCTTTCCTGTGCTGTTCTTGTGATAGTGAATAAGTCTCATGAGATCTGATAGTTTTATAAAGAGGAGCTCCCCTGCACAAGTTCTCTCTCTTTGCCTGCTGCCATCCATGTAAGATGTGACTTGCTCCTCCTTGCCTTACTCCATGATTATGAGGCCTCCCCAGCCATGTGGAACTGTAAGTCCAATAAACCTCTTTCTTTTGTAAATTGCCCAGTCTCAGGTATGTCTTTATCAGCAGTGTGAAAATAGACTCATACAGCTGGGCGCAGTGGCTAGTGCCTGTAATCCCATCTACTTGGGAGGCTGAGGTGGGAGGATCACTTGAGCCCAGGCATTCAAGGGTACAGTGAGCTATGGTCAGCCCCTGAATTCCAGCTCAGCCTGGGTGACAGAGTGAAGACACTGTCTCTTAAAAACAACAACAACAACAACAACAACAAACCCAAAAAAAAAGGACATTTGCATTTGAACATCAAGCGCTATGTAACACATTATGAAGTCCTATTTATTAGACATGATTTACTAGTCAGATTTATTAGTTACCACCTGGGGAAGAGTCAAAATGAAAGTAGATATTTGTAAAGACAGTCTGATGACGGAATATTA
Organism: Gorilla gorilla gorilla; assembly: GCF_029281585.2. Taxonomy (NCBI): domain Eukaryota; kingdom Metazoa; phylum Chordata; class Mammalia; order Primates; family Hominidae; genus Gorilla; species Gorilla gorilla. Next base: position 66,897,406 of record NC_073239.2, read on the forward strand.
ATAAAACGAATACCTACTTGATCTCCATGTCAATCTTCTAGTAGATTCATGTTTGCCAACTCTATCGGGCTGCATGCTGCTCCCAGTACTCTGAAGGACCTGCCTGGTGATGATGCCGTCCAGAATCCACAGCAGGGCTGCTTGTTCTGAGGGCTCTTTTTGAATCAGGCAGTGAAGGAAGGGTCATGAGATGGGTGAACTTGGGCATGTCTCGAGTTCCCACATCTTGCTTTAACAGATTTTCAGCTCCTTCTAACTCTACTACTCATTTGTTACTGTTTTCTAGGGATAGCCCCCATCTCACAGTCACTTCTAAGTTTTTATTACCTTAGAATTGCTGTGAACCAGGAAATAAAATAACCAAGCATATTTCATTTATGTCTAAAATGGATATTAGGCCGGGCACGGTGGCTCATGCCTGTAATTCCAGTACTTTGGGAGGTCGAGGCAAGTGGATCACCTGAGGTCTGGAGTTCAAGACCAGCCTGGCCAACATGGTGAAATCCTGTCTCTACTAAAAATATAAAAATTAGCCAGGTGTGGTGGCACCCGACTGAGGCACAGGAATCGTTTGAACCCGGGAGGCGGAGGTTGCCCTGAGCCAAGATCGAGCCACTGCACTCTAGCCTGGGCGACAAAGTGAGACTCTATCTCAAAAAATAGATAAATAAATAAATTAATTAAAAGGATATTAATACTATTAATGAAATGACTAATTTAATACTGAAATGGCAGTGTTCAATGAATGCAGACACTGGGACCACCTGGGATCCATCCAGCTGCTGGGTAGAGGGAGTCCTATGCTGGGTGGGTCATGGTAGAAGAGTGATAGTTAACCCAGTTAAAATGCTGACCTGCTAATATGAGTTTCATATGCAGGGGTAACTCCAAGGAAAGCCTCACTGGGTGTTCCAAGAAGGCCACTGCCTGGTCTGTGGGTGGGAGTGGGGGATGGTAAGAGTGGCCTCTGGACTCAGTCCAGCTCCTGCATTTACCAGCTGTGTGACCTTGAGCAGATTCCATAAACTCTGAAAGCTTTAGTATGAGTTTTTTTTGTTTTTGTTTTTTAATTTAGAATAATGGTACCTAGCACAGAGGTTGGAAAGATTAATGAAAAAATGTGGCTGGGTGCAGTGGCTCACGCCTGTAATCCCAGCACTTTGGGAGGCTGAGGTGGGCAGATCACTTGAGGTCAGGAGTTCGAGGCCAGCCTGGCCAACATGGTGAAACCCATTTCTATTAAAATACAAAAATTAGCCAAGCGTTGTGGTGGGTGCCTGTAATCCCAGCTACTTGAGAGGCTGAAGCAGAAGAATCGCTGGAACCCAGGAGGCAGAAATTGCAGTGAGCCAAGATCGTGCCACTGCACTCCAGCCTGGGCGACAGAACAAGACTTGTCTCAAAAAAAAAAAAAATGTGCATAAGGTGCTTAGCACACTGCCTGGCACACAATAAGCATCCAAATGCATACTGCCATTTGTTAAAAAACACACACACACATCTTGGATCTTTGCTGTATCTCACATTGAGTGCCCCCCTTTTTCTTTTTTAAATCAGTAAGACACTTTAAAATGAGAATTCTCACTTCTTTCAGCAAGGATTTTTTTTGTTGTTGTTTTTTTTGCCTTTTTGTTACAGAACAGCAGGAATGAGACTAGACTAAGGAATAGCACTTAGCATATGATTATGAGAATGTATTCATATGTACACACATTGAAGACTCTAGGACTTTGGAAGCTGTGGGTTAATATGAGAAGTGTCCCTTTAAGAGTTAAACTTTGACCTGAGTTTAAAGGGCTGGAGGGGTCAGGAATGACTGGGAGGACATGGAGAATTTTAGGCAAAAACCGCACAAGGAAGGAAGACAATCATCTAAATAACATGGATAACAACTAGGGAGGGGATGAGGTTAGGTGTTTATTAGTGGGGGGAAACTTTCAGAGAAAGAACCACATCCTCTGTAGCTTAAGCAAAAATGGGACTTGCTTAGCTCACGTAAGTGAAATTCAGGCTAATCTTGGCTCCGGGTAGGGCTGGATTCAGGACTCAGATGGTGTGGTCAGGGAAGCCCTCCTTCCCCTGCCCCCCTTCTCCTGGTAGGTTCTCTCAAGTAGTGAGTTAAGACTCAGTGACCAGGGAGAAAGCTTTTTCTGAGAACCCCGGTAGCTTTCAGAGAGGTGTCTGGCCTAATCTGGGTCACGGTCCAACCTTCTCCCAGTCACTGTGGCCTTGGTGGGATTGGGGTGCACTGGGCAGGATCGGCTAGCTAAATCCCATGGGATTGGCTCACCACCACCCAGAGGAGTTCTGCTCCCAAAGACAGGGCAGAGGAGGCTGAGCAGGAGCAAGGACATATCCACAGTAGGTAATGCTCTGCCTAACTTCCCAACCATCTGCCAACACCCCATGGGCAAACGTACCTTCTGCTTGGGCTTGACACCAGCCCCCGAGCCAGCCAACAAGACCCCCTGAAGTGACTGCAGAGTCTCATGATCACATGAGTTCCTGGAAACTTCATCTTGTAGTAGGTAGTTGTCGAGAGAACTAAACGTAGAGAGTTCCTTTGTACTAAGAGGTTTGGAGCTAGCGCTGAATTCACAGAATACAGGCTCAGCAGAGTGAAGAGTGGAGTGAGAGTATTGCTCAGGCTGTATTCAATGAATGCAGCCACTGGGACCACCTGGGATCTGGCTGCAGGTTGTTGAGAGCCTCGTGCTAGGTAGTTGGTGGTAGGACAGTTGTGAATTAACCTAGTTAACATGCTGATCTACTAGTACTGAGTTATGTATGGAGCTTTATTTCCAGCGTCCTTCCCCTGTTTCATATGTGGTCTTCAGTTCAGTGGAATATTATTCTTTTTCCCTAGTAGAAAAATCTCATGAATATTTTTAGAGACTTGCTTGTTTACAGTAGGAAAAAGCACACATCCTGTGCTTGACATGCGTCCTTCAAAGACTTCTGAGTGAGGAGGCCTGTGGGGCTGGGGCATGAACCAGTGGAGAGAAATAGCACAGATTACTAGAATGCTTTAGAAATCCTTTTCTGCTTCAGATAAGTGGCTAATTAAATTTGGGGTTGGTTATTGGAAAAGTGCCAATTATGGAAACGAGCATCTGTTGATCACACTTTGCTTCAGATGCTCGGCTCCTTGCTAGAGCCGTGTTGCAAAGAAAGCAGGGAACTGCTGCTAGCACCAAGACAAGCAGGCGTGGTGGGAAGAGTGATTCATTATGTTTACTTTCAGGTTTCCGTCTTGTAAAAAGATTAATTCAGTAGAACTCAAATTCCAGAGAAAAATGGACCATTTATTGTGTTCGATTCAGGCTTAGGCACAGCAGGTGGATTTTCCAAATTGCCTCATCTGACATTTCCTAGAAATGTAAGCTAACATTATTCCAATTTTTGGCAACTGGAAAGTTATATTTGAATATTCTACAAGTCAGTTGGCAGGACTGGAGATTTCAAACATTTAACCATCTCTCTTGAGCTTGATTTTGTCAAGTGATTTTTAACTGTGAGACAGTCCTTTTTTAGACCTGGAAATCGTCTCAGAAAACTTAAGTCATTTGCCAAAGATCAGTGAATAATACATACATTAGAGCCAGGAACTGCAGAATATTGATTAGAATTCAGTTATCTTCTATCTTGGAGTCATTTGTAGAAAATGACCATTATTTGTGATGTGTGTGATTTTGTTTAGCACATGAAATGAGTGAAGGTTCTTTTTAAAAAAAAATTTCCTTTTTTTTTTTTGTAGAATAAAGATGACGTCTTGCTATGTTGCCCAGGCTGATCTCAAACTCCTGGGCTCAAGCAATCCTCCTGCCTTGACCTCCCAAAGTGTTGGGATTACAGTTATGAGCCACCGTGCCTGGCCACGTGAAGCTTCTTAACAAACATCTTGTCCTGGCTTTTTTTCCTGGTACCTCTAGCGCTTGCTTACTGTGGTGTCTGCCTTTGGTAAGGCCCTTGCCATAAGTGAGCATGGAAAGCTGCAAATCACATGTTCTCTTCTGGATGTACACTTTCCTGCTGTGTTGGGCAGATCCAACAGGCAAATCCACTTTTCAACAATAATACCATATTCAAGGTAATGACATCCTTTGATCTTTTCAATTGGAAATGGTAAACCTAAGCAAATTAAATGCAAGCAAATACCATCAGTTAATTATTTCTTAATTGTTAGGCATGTCTGGTCTTCACCAGTTGTCTCTAAGATACCATTTTACTTCCCTATTATAACATGTTTTTCTCTACTTCTTTGGAGTTTCTCTAGTAAATAATCTTTAGGTTATTCTTGAGTATTTTTGCTTGTTTGTTTTCATGGGTATCATAGATTTTCCCTGTATTACTCTATATCTTTGGGGTTATTTACTGTAACTGCAGTCTTTTTGTGATTATAGAATTTCTGATATTTGAAAATAACTTTTAGGTAGATAAAATGCAGGCATTTTCTAGGGATGGGGAGTGAGGGGTTAGAGATGAGACAAGACAGTGGATGAGTTTGGATTTAGACTTCTTTATTTAGGGGCCCTCTGGGACACCCAGGTTGATATGGCCAAAATGCACTTGGAGTTGGTCCAGGACTCAGAAGACAGTTCAGGGCTAGAGATAAATATTTGGAATTACTAGCTTATAAGTAATATGTGAAACTGTGAGAATAGATGTAACATCCAAAGGAGGAAGCATAAGTTGAAAAAGGTTGATATTAAGGGCTGGGTAGAGAAAGATGATGTGAGTGGTCATAGAAACAGGAGATTTGGGAAAGAGTGCTGTTTTGGAAGTCAAGGCCAAGATTGAGATAAGAGTCTAGCCATCAAGCAGTCACTGGCCTCAAAAAGCAATTTTGCGAGGCTGGGTGTGGTGGCTCACACCTGTAATTCCAGCACTTTGATAGTCTGAGGCGGGCAATCATTTGAAGCCAGGAGTTCAAGACCAGCCTAGCCAACATGGTGAAACACCATCTTTATTAAAAATACAAAAATTAGTGGGGCATGGTGATGGGCGCTTGTAATCCTAGCTACTCGGGAGGCTGAGGCAGGAGAATCGCTTGAACCTGGGAGGTGGAGGTTTCAGTGAGCTGAGATCGTGTCACTGCACTCCAGCTTGGGTGACACAGTGAGACTCCATCTCAAAAAAAAAAAAAGAACAATTTTGTGGAGTGGAGCAACTGAAAGCCACACTCCAGTGGGTTGAGGCACAAATAGCTGCTTAGGGAGATTGGCAGTGAGAAGGTGAGTAGACTGAGCAGTTTTTCATGATGGAGTGTTGACCATGTTTCTTAGGGAGAAAAGGAAGAGGGAGATTTGTAACAAGGGAAAGAACAGAGAAAGAAGAGAGTGGGGCCTATTGATGGCTTGAGGTTTCAGGGATGTGGGGATAGCATGAGGAGAGCAGTGGTGAGTCTAGGAGGAGGGTACACATTCCTTCAGCTGGAACAAAGAATGCAAGTGAAAATATAAGCTGGGCTGGGCACGGTGGCTCACACCTGTAATCCTAGCACTTTGGGAGGCCTAGGCAGGTGGATCAACCTGAAGTCAGGAGTTCGAGACCAGCCTGACCAAGATGGTGAAACCCTGTCTCTACTAAAAATACAACAAATAGCTGTGCGGGGTGGCAGGCCCCTGTAATCCCAGTTACTTGGGAGGCTGAGGCAGGAGGCAGGAGAATTGCTTGAACTCGGGAGGCAGAGGTTGCAGTGAGCTGAGATCACGCCATTGCACTCCAGCCAGGGCGACAGAGCGAGACTCCATCTCAAAAAAAAAAAAAAATTTTAGCTGGGTGTGGTGGCACATGCCCGTAGTCCCAGCTATCTGGGAAGCTGATATGGGAGGGTCGCTTGAGCCCAGGAGGTTGAAGCTGCAGTAAGCCAAGTTTGCACCACTGAATTCCAGAGTGATGAGACTCTGTCTCATAAAATAAATAAATAAATAATGGAAAAAGAAAAAATGTAAGTTGGGAGGTAGAAAAATGGTGAGAGAGTTATCCTGATGCCCTCTTCTTTCTCAATGAAGCAAAAGGCTGGGTCACCGCCTGAGTGTGAAAGGAGTTTGGGAGCATCTTTAGAAATTAAAATATATGATGCACCTAGCTTTTGTGGACCCCATATATTACATTTCATTGTTTTTTTTTTTTTTTTTTTAGACAGAGTCTTGCTCTGTTACCCAAGCTGGAGTGTAGTGGCGCGATCTCGGCTCACTGCAAACTTGCCTCCTGGGTTCAAGCAATTTTTGTGCTTCAGCCTCCTGAGTAGCTGGGGTTACAGGCGCCCGCCACCATGCCCAGCTAATTTTTGTATTTTTTAGTAGAGATGGGGTTTCACCATGTTGGCCAGGCTGGTCTTGAATCTTGACCTCAAGTGATCCGCCGGCCTCGGCCTCCCAAAATGTTGGAATACATTTCCATTTTGGAATCTAAGTCATTTTTCACTTTCTTCTGAACCCAAAAAACATCACGTGTGAGAGCCAACAGCTTATACCAAAAGTCATGCAAATGCTAAGGTCTCAGTCCTGCTTGGAAAACTCACCCTGGGAATTTCTGACCAGCTAAGAGTTTGCCTTCAGATGTGTCTCTTGGTCTAATATAGTAAATCTACGCCAACCTATGCAGGTTTTATTGATGTGAAGATTGATGGCTGAGTAATTTATACCTTAACTAACCTGATAAGTTGACTCACTCTTTGAGAATGTTGTATCTTCTATGGAGAGAGAGTGAGAACTCCTTGGGGTAGGGAGGTCCCCTGAGAACTGTTAATGTTCCTGATGTAATAATACGTCTGAAAGCCTTTTATTATGGAGTGATGTGACAGTTAAGAAACGGAAAGAAAGAAATGTGAGTCACACAAAATCCCTATTCCAAGTTCTGTAGCCATTGTCAATCATATTCAGGAAAATGTTGTAAGGAACTTAAATATTATATACTCTATTTATATTTTATATAATCTTTATAAATGCTATATACTTTAGCTTCACCTCTGATGGAAAAAGAGATATATGTGTAGTTTCACTTTCCTCTTCTATTTTATTATGCTTGCACTAAATGAGGCAGAAACACCTTAGCAGAGTGATTGGCCATGAGGGAGGGGACATGGGAGGGGATGTCGGCTTCTGCAGTGCAGAGGAGCCCTCAGAATTTAAAATTTTGCTCTATTTTCCTTTGAGATGTCTTACCTTTGCCCCAGGTTTCCCATTTCAGAGCATAATGTGGAGCAGGCTCAGAGCAGGCTCACCCTACACGGGCACAGAATTCTGCAGGAGCTTGCCTGTTCTTGTCCTGGCTCCACACCGCTCCTCAGGGTTGGGTACAAAGTAGCTTTCCAAACCTCAGGTATGACCAGCCAGAACCTGTTTATTGCTGGCCACTGGCCAACTTTGAGGGCACTGGTACTGTGGCTCCCAAGATCCTGATAATGGGCATGTTCAGTTACACACAGGCTGGGGATGGCCAACAGTAGTACAGCCTGGAGGATTTTGCACTTCCTTTGGCTGAACTAACAACACGAGACCCTTAAATACAGATCAAGCTAAGTGAAAAAGTTAAGGAAAATTAAAACAAGAAGCATTGGAAAGATTTTGCCTTTACTTAAAATTCCCCAACATTTTCCTTTTAAAAGAAAATTAGCTAATCAGCTTTTAGTGGTCATTTATGGCTTATAAATACTTTCTAAGACTTTGTGTCACTTCCTGTTGCACAAATGGCAGGTTGGAATGTGCCCTTAGATCTCACCTAGTATTTCCCTTTCCAGAGCATCTGTCTCCTCTATCATTCCTGGATCCTGAAAAACCTCTAGAAGATAGGAGATGCTTTTGCGAGACACAGATCCCAAGGCCCTCCTACTCCAGTGCTACCAGATGTAAGAGAAGACCCCTTTCCTGCCTGGACCTATGCCACAGGCTGTATCTGTTCACCACACTCATCACCCAAAGCTGGAGAAGCAGCAAGGAGCAATCACAGATGTGGGGTGATGTGTCCCCACCATTGTCATGATCCTTTGGATGTATCTTCCTCCTGTACACTTGAGCAGATTTGGAGACAGTCTATGAACATGTTTTTTTTCCCCTGTTTTTATCAAGTGTTCTCTGTTTTCTACTGAATCTTCAAACACAGCTTGTGTCTTATTTTCTGTTGGATGTATCGAGAATAGTATTTTCCCACTTCTGAAGAGCTTAAAAAATAGGCCATACTTCTGTTTTTCTGAGAATGTAGTTCTGCCTATAAGTAGGGAGATGAAAATAGCCTTCTAAATCTGTGGTCCTTAAGTTTATCTTCCCTCTTAACTTCACCAGGAAGCCAACAGCACCCACGTGCCTCAGGGTGGAGGTAAGAGTGAGAGATGAAGTGCAAAAGGTTGTTCAAACTTAGGTGCCTGGCAAGTCTTTTGGTCCCTGAGCCTGGGGAATTGCTATAGAAATCTAATCAGAGAAAGCAATCCAGGGCCAATGGGCAGGGCCAAGTACTGGGCAGGAATCAGGGTCATGGGTTACAAATTCATTTGAGAGTGAAATTATGAGCTTGCATAAAACTTTTATAGGGCTTGATCCTGGGAAATAGGTGAGTACCTTTACAAGGTAGTTAACTGAAAGCTGGAGTTTTCAAGACTTTAACGCTTTTTTCTTCTCCTTAAGTGGTTGGGAATGTGGTGGACATTTGTTAAGTGTGTTTATTTTTTGTTCAGCTTCCCTTCTTCCAATCATAGTTTTGGTGTGACACAGTATTCTACAATGTGTTCACGGCCAACCCCCTCCCTCTATTCAGGGACCTCCAGGGAATGGTGCAGGACTCAAGCTCAGCCAGTCAGAGCCTCCTTTCTGGACCTTGAATATCAAGGGAAGAAGCAGATGGTGAAAAATAGTTCAGAGGACGCTAGTGGTGGCAGTGTCACCTGTGGGCAGCAGTGAGGTGCTGGCAGGGGCAGACTGTCCTGTGGAATGACCTGGGCCATGCTCCTCCGTGCCCATTCTCTCTTGGTTTCCAGCCCTTTTCCTGATCCTTGTTCTCTAGCCCTCCCATCCATCTTGTGAACTATTCAGTATCCTTCTAATACATTCCAGCTTAAATCAAATTAGTCAGGGCTGGCTTCTGTTGCTTGCAACCAAGAATTATATTGGGCCATCTGATGTTCCTGTCCTCAAATCTAAAGAGATGTTTCCAGTGTTGCTAGTTGGAGTCTACTTAGAATGGTCTGGCAGCAAGCATGGTATGTCCCTCTATGTGAAAGGAGCTGTACTTAGAGATTTTAAGACCAATCTAGAGTCTAGGGTTTCCAGCATGTTTCCCAAGTGGACCCAACTAATTTGATGTAGAGAGAAATTCCACTGAGTATGGACTCCAAATAGTCAATGTTTGTAGGTATGAAGCCCAAGCCACAAACCTAGGTGGCAAGAGATGGTGAGTTTCTTCATGTATTTAAATCAACTTAATTTCAACTTTACCTTTTCCTACCTAGCAAGAAGGAAATATATTCCCAGGCACACTTGACTTATCCTAGAACCTCCTCACCCCAAAAGTTGTTTGGAAACCCAATGTCTCTAGTGCCAGCATGTGGGGAGGCCCTCTGGGCATCAGTCACCAGACTGGATTGGTGGCTGCTGAAACATCCATTGTCCTGGCCAGTGTGGTCCCTTCAAACCTAGTGGCTCTGTTTCTCCCCCTGCAGTGTTTGAAGCATGGGAATCTCTAGCAAGGCTGTTCCCTAGAGCTCTGTCTCCCTAGGGTGTGCCACAAAACAAAGCCTTTGAAGATCTGATCACCTCCTTAAGGCATGATTAGTCCACTTAGTGGGGAGGGCTGTAGTCCCAGATACTTGAGGAATCTATAGATTTCTGTCCCTCCTTGTTTCCAGGAATCTGTTAGCCTGATGAACATCCCACTTTGTTCATAGTTCCCTTACAAGATTCCCTATAACTACCTAATAAGTTAATTAATAGCTTAAGCTTGTGAAAACAAAATTCAAGAAGGAAAATGTCCTGCAGGCAGCTTTTGCTTTCTGCCTTGCTACAAACCTCCTTTGAGGCAAGGATGCACAGAGCCTGTTCCTTGTTCAAACGGGAGAGGGGAGATGGGTCACTACATAGGATGGGAGGAAAATTTTAAAAAAAATAAGCAATTTTTTAAAAGTCTTGTCAACAACAGCTAAAATTAATGAGGGGAAAAATAAAACAGAAGTTCTGAAAGGCTATCCGCTGCCAAAGGCAAGGATTAGTAGAATTTGTATTTGGTGTCACCATCATCTGTGATTCCTTAAAGTTTCTTTCTTTCTTTCTTTCTTTCTTTTTTTTTTTTTTTTGAGATAGAGTCTTGCTCTGTCATCCAGGCTGGAGTGCAGTGGCACAATCTTGGCTCACTGCAACCTCCACCTCCCAGGTTCAAGTGATTCTCTGCCTCAGTCTCCTGATTAGTTGGGATTACAGGTGCCCACCACCACACCCGGCTAATTTTTGTATTTTTAGTAGAGATGGTGTTTCGCCATGTTGGCCAGGTTGGTCTCCAACTCTCGGTCTCAAGTGATCCACCCGCCTTGGCCTGCTGGGATTACAGGCATGAACCACCGTGCCCGGCCTCCTTAAAGTTTCATAAGAGATGTGATCTCATTTCTAAGCTACTCTGGTATGAATGTCACTCCCTCTTTTCTCACCCTAACTTTTTCAAGTCAGGAATGAGGAGTATTTCTTGTTTGCATTCTGGAAATCAAGTCAGCAGTTCCTCTCTAATTAATATGAAACTTCTACTCCACTGAAAACAAATATTTGTGTTACAAATGAAAGAGAATATCATCCACAATCTAGCTTCTTATTCAGTCCCATGTTGCAGCTGTTGCTTTAAATAGAATCCACTTGCTATAGACTTGGATAGCAAGATGCTTTGGGGAGGTATCTCTGTTGGAATGTGAGCCTAATAATTCACTGATATATTTAAAATAAGCATATGCTAAAAATTTTTTGTTCATTATAAATGCTGATTCCAAGCAGCAAAGAATTCACATTTTGGGAATTTACAAGCCTAATTCATTCCACACATATGAGGCCAGATCCTGGTAGAATTGATGTCTCCCTAGAAGAGGCAGTTGGAAGGGAGAGTTGGGTCTGCACAAACTCATAACCATTGTTGATTTTGAATCACAGAAACCCTGGCTCAAATGGGCTTAGATGAGAGAGGGCCTTATCATCCCACTTAACAAGGCCAGAGGTGGGTTGGCTCCAGGATTGGCCAATTCAGGGGCTTAGGGACATCATGGAGGACCTCCCAAGCCCACAGATATTGCCCATCTTTCCTCTCTGCAACCTTCTCTGTGGCTTCTCATGACCAAGGCATTTCCAGGCATCAAATCATAGCAAGATTTTGAGCCAGGGGAAAGGAGAGATTTCCTCTTACCTATCTCTTCTTAATAGCAAGAGAATTTCTCCCAAACTATGCTCCCTGCCCCAGCAAATATCTTTTCATGCCTCATTGGCCAGAACTGAATCAACACCATACACTCAGGGCTTGACTCAGGGAGGCCTTCCAGAGCACATGGCCTCATGGGGACGAAGCTGGGCTTTCCCAAGGAAGGGAAATTCAGGCAGGGAGTCAGCAATGTATATCATGCCACTTTATCCCTTAGGAGCTTATAAACAACATGTAAATATTCTTTATATATTTCCTGCTCCTGTTTTACTTGAGCCCCTCTTCATATTCCCTGGGCTCCATAGTTGCTTCAACAGCCCCTATCCCTCCCCTAACAGCCTTAGGTATCTTCTCTTTCCAATCCACACTCCTTCAAATACCCTGCCCCAACTGCATGTCCCTAGCAGCCTTCTTTTTTTGGGGGCGGGGGGACGGAGTCTTGCTCTATCGCCTAGGCTGTAGTGCAAATTTTTGTATTTTTGTATTCTTAGTTTTACCATGTTGGCCAGGCTGGCCTCAAACTCCTGACCTCAGGTGATCTGCCCGCCTCGGCCTCCCAAAGTGCTGGGATTACAGGCGTGAGCCACTGTGCTCTGTCTCCATTCATTCATTTATTCATTCACTTAATATATATTTATTGAGTATCTACCATATGTCAGTTTGTCAGGTGCTGAGGATACAAAGGTAAATAAAGCACAGGTTTGTGTGTGTGTGTGTGTTTTGTTTTTGGTCTCTTTTTTTTTTTTTTTTGAGATGGAGTTTCGCTCTTGCTGCCCAGGCTGGAATGCAATGGTGCAGTCTTAGCTCACTGCAACCTCCGCCTCCTGGGTTCAAGTGATTCTCCTGCCTCAGCCTCCCGAGTAGCTAGGATTACAGGCATGTACCACCACGCCCAGCTAATTTTGTATTTTTAGTAGAGACGGGGTTTCTCCATGTTGGTCAGGCTGGTCGCAATCTCCCAACCTCAGGTGATCTGCCTGCCTTGGCCTCTCAAAGTGCTGGGATTACAGGCATGAGCCACCACCCCCGGCCTCCATTCATTCATTTATTCGTTCACTTAATATATATTTATTGAGTATCTACCATATGTCAGCTTGTCAGGTGCTGAGGATACAAAGGTAAATAAAGCACAGCTTTTGCTCCCCAGGAGCTCATAGAGGAAACAAGTAAACAGGCAAACCATCTAACGTGATGGTTGTTATAGAAACCAAGTTATAAGTAGAGGAATAAAGAAGTATTGATAATGGTGTTCATTGGCACTGTGGGAAAGCTAAGCATTTGCAAGGTAGATTGTGAACCAAGCCACATTTCTGATGTTTCCAAATTACTGGCTTAAAAAATTAATTGTTGAAGAATAATCAATGTATGAGTTACGAGTGATGTGAAGTATTCCATATTAAAAGGAAAGCATGGGTGGGAGCTTGGATTTGCTATCTTTTCAAAGCAGTTGGTGACTTTGTCATTTATTAATCTTATTAGAAACATTTCTTTTCTGGAGTTTAATTAGAAGAAAATACATGATGTTAAAACATACTCTACTAACTGCTGAGGGCCGGGCACGGTGGCTTACACCTATAATCCCAGCACTTTGGGAGACCGAGGCAGGCGGATCACTTGAGGTCACGAGTTTGAAGCCAGCCTGGCCAACATGGTGAAACCCTGTCTCTACTGAAAATAGAAAAAATTAGCTGGGCGTGGTGGCGTGCATCTGTAGTCCCAGCTGCTTGGGTGGCTGAGGCAGGAGAATCATTTGAACCTGGGAGGCGGGGGTTGCAATGAGACGAGATCATGCCACTGCACTCCAGCCTGGGCAACAGAATAAGACTCTCTCTCTCTCTCAAAAAAAAAAAAAAAAAAAAAATATATATATATATACACACACACACACACATATATATATACACACATATATACACATATATATACACATATATATACATATATATATACTAACTGCTGAATGTTTCATTTGAACCTTCATCAAGTTTCAAAATAAAATATTTCAGGATGAACACGTGAATGCTTTGTGTCTCTTACTTGAGATTGTTTTTACTTATTCAGAGAATTGTTTTAGGAGTCAGGGAGATGTTGCATGATTTGGAGGCTCCGAATTCCTGAGGATCCTCCTGAATTCCCAGATGTCTTCCCCAGTTCCTCTCCAGACTCATCCAGCCTTGTCCTTTGTTCTTTCCAATTCTCTGAGCACACCCTCTGCCTGGGAGAGGGCATCTGTCTATGTGATGCTCCTATCACAAGCATGCGAATTATGCCCATGTTTACAATTTCATTCCATCTCTCTTCGAAGTGCTAGTCTCACATTTTTAAATGACTGATGAACATCTCCATTAGGTGTGTTGCTGGGAACTCAAATGCCCTCCCTCATCATACCTTTTCTGCCTTCCCAATTTTTTCCCTAATATTTATTAAAGGCCAACTCAAACGCCATCTTCTCCAGAAAGCACCTTCCAATTGTCTTTCACCTAATAGGTAAATATTTATTGAGTGCCAGTTAAGGGACTTGACCTATTACAGACCAGAGTATACAGTGGTGAGCACACGTCCCTGTGGGGTGAAATATCAGAGAGTAGGTGACAACAGCTAGGAAGGACCTCATCTTGGTTGGAAGTGATCTCTTGCATCTCTGATCTCCTAAAACTTCACTGTCTATGTAATAAAGACACAATAACAAATAACTTAACTTGAAGAGGATTTGCTGTGCACTGGGTGCTGTCCTAATACATAATAACTCAATCTTCACAACAATCGTGTGAGACAGCACTGTTCTTCCACCCCCACTACCTTTTTTACAGACGGGGAAACCAAGGCACAGAGAGATTAAGAAACTCATCCAGGATTACAAAGCTAGTAAGTGATAAGTGTGCTTTCATGAAAGCCAAGAAAGTAAAATTAGTAACAAGTTCTGTTTGGGGTAAAAATATTTAAACTTAATGTCGTGAGTTTTAATATACCCACTTTTCAGTTTCAGTATTTTCTCAATGACATTAATGTCCTGGAGAAATATTAATGATTAAAAAATATACTAAGACTTATTAATAGGGGTGCACACTTTTCCTGTTGCCTCAGGCTCCAGTATGGCTTGGCACAGCATTGTTGGAGCTTGTTTCTTTTTCTTTCTTTTTTTTTTTTGAGACAGGATCTTGCTTTGTCACCCAGGCTGCTGGAGTGCAGTGGCATGATTTCAGTTCTCTGCAACCTCTGTCCACTGAGCTCAAGCTATCCTCCCTCCTCAGCCTCCCAAGTAGCTGAGATCACAGATGCGCACCACTGTGCCTGGCTAAGTTTTTGTATTTTCAGTTGAAATGGGATTTCGCCATGTTGGCCAGGCTGGTCTCAAACTCCTGGCCTCAAGTGCTCCGCCCACCTTGGCGTCCCAAAGTGCTGAGATTGCAGAGGTGTGAGCCACTGCACCCAGGTGGAGCTTGTTTCATTTAAACTTTTGCTATTTTGTATATCATAGATTTTATGCATGAACTTTTATTTTTTAAAAATTATGCAGGCCAGGGGCAGTGGCTCACACCTTTAAATCCTAGCACTTTGGGAGGCTGAGGCAGGAGGATCCCTTGAGGCCAGAAGTTTGAGAACAACCTGAACAACATAGCAAGACTCCTTCTCTACAAAAAATTAAAAATTAGTTGGGCATGACAGTACACGCCGGTAGTCCCAGTTGCTTGGGAGGCTGAGAATGGAGGATGACTTGAGCCCGGGAGGTGGAGGCTGCAGTGAGCCTTGATTGTGCCACTACACTCCTGCCTGGGCAACAGAGTGAGACTCTGTCTCAAATAATAATGATAATAATAACAGTACATCTTATTTAATAATATTAAAATACTATTTATCTTGATTGCTGAGTTTTTGGAATCCCCTTCAATTCTGGCCTTGAGTGGTGGAGGCAATTTGGCTCCAGGTCTGTACTTCTGTACTCGTATTGTTGATTTTTTTTTTTTTTTTTTTGAGGTGGAATTTTGCTCTTGTTGCCCAAGGTGGAGTGCAATGGCGCGATCTCAGCTCACCACAACCTCCGCCTCCCATCTCGGCTCACTGCAACCTCCGCCTCCCAGGTTCAAGCGATTCTCCTCCTCAGCCTCTGGAGTAGCTGGGATTACAGGCATGCACCACCACACCCTGCTAATTTTGTTATTTTTAGTAGAGACGGGGTTTCTTCATGTTGGTGAGGCTGGTCTTAAACTCCAAACCTCAGATGATCCGCCCACCTCAGCCTCCCAAAGTGCTGGGATTACAGGCGTGAGCCTCCATACCCTGCCTGTTGATTTTTATATCTGCATCTATTTATCACTGTTATTTCCAATTAAACTATAAATGCTTTGAGGGCAAACACCATTCATCATACTGCCTTCTTAGATTCCCAAAGACATCTAGCATTTTGTTTGGCACATAAAGGTGCTTGGTAAAGGATGGCTGAAAGGGAATCAGAATAGCCTCTTTTAATGTATTGAAATTTACCATCCTCACCAGCTACTTTTACCACAATTTGTAGTTTTGCTTTCTTGATTGCAGTTTCCCTCTTACATGCATGCTTCACTTTAATTTTATAAAAATTACAGTGGCACGATCTCAGCTCACTGCAACCTCCGCCTTGTGGGTTGAAGTTATTCTCCTCCCTCAGCCTACCAAGTAGCTGGGACTACAGGCGTGTGCCACCACACCAAGCTAATTTTTGTATTTTGAGTAGAGATGGGGTTTCACCTTGTTGGCCAGGCTGGTCTTGAACTCCTGACCTCAACTGATCCACCTGCCTCGGCCTCCTAAAATGCTGGGATTACAGGCGTGAGCCACTGCACTCAGCCGCCCAGTGTTTTCTTTTTAGTGAAACTTCACATTTTTCAGAGATACAGAGCCTTTGGGAAGAAAACCTAGAAGTTTTAGTTCTGTAAGTGGACAGATCAGTGTAGTAAAAAGAAGGCAGAATGTTCACAGACATAATTATCAGGTCTTTGGTAATAACATGGGAGTTTTTGAAGCACAACAGTTCTGTGATTTATGCCTCCTTGCACCTGGAGCTCGGCTCCACTCCTCCCACACCCTGCTGCAAAAACCTCTTCACCTGTGGTTGTGCCGTCTCTGTGTAGTAACTTCACGCCTGGTTGGTTATATTTTCTCCAGCACTGCTTCCGGGAATGACAGGAGGGGATGAGTATTTTCTCTCCTGTCACTGAACTACTAGAAATGTGGCTGTTTAGGAGGGGAGGATTCATGATGAATGCAGCCATTTCTCCGGGATGCATTGAGTAAAACCCTTTGAGAGCCCTCCTCAGGGTGGGAGCCCCCTTTTTTTTTTTTTTTTTTTTTACTGGAGAGACAGCCTCCAGTGCAAAATGAAGACACATTCCCTGGGTGGGAGTTTTGAAGACAAAATAAAAGAAATGCACAGCACCAGGAAACATCCATACCTGTTGACTTCTGGAGGGCTCCTCCCGCGAGCATTGTCATTGGGTTAGGTCCTGCACCCTTCCTGCCAATCCACTCTTGGGCTGGATTGGAAAATACAGAAATCACTTTGGGTTGTTTGGCTGTATGTTGAAATCCTCTGAGCAGGTTTAGTTTCTTTTGAGTTTTATTTCTTCTTCTTCTTCTTTTTTTTTTTTTTGAGACAGAGTCTCGCTTTGTTGCCCAGGTTGGAGTGCAGTGGTGCGATCTCAGCTCACTGCAACCTCCACCTCCGGGGTTCAAGTGATTGTCCTGCCTCAGCCTCTTGAATAGCTGGGATTACAGGTGCACACCACCATGCCTGTCTAATTTTTGTAGAGATGGGGTTTCACCATGAACTATAGGCCAGACTCTTAAAAATGAGGTGGCAGAAAATTTGAAGTTTAACCAAGACTCAAGTCCATTTTAATTTCTATTTTAATAATCTGAGCACAGAAAATAGATTAGTACGCTATCTGAGATTAGAGTGAACTGGTGAGAGACTCAGTGTCCAAATATATGAAGAAGAGTAGCAAGAATTGGTACAAAGTGAGAAAAGAAGTTGAGAGTGGTAGACAGGGTCCAGGCCCAGTGCCCAGGTCCTGGTGCTGTATGTTTCCTTACTGTATTTTCAGAGAAGGCGGGGAGGTGTTCAGCAGCCAGAACTCCATTTGAGGTAAGCCAGACTCAGATGGGGGTAAAGCAGAAGTCAAAAATCATCCTTTCTATCCTTCTGTATCAAGACTAAGTATAACAGCAGGGAGCTTGAAATGTAGAGACATGAGAGTTAAAGTTGACACCTAGTCTCAGATTTAGATATCAAAAGGTTAAGACTGTAAAAATCAGGGTGATCTGGGAGGATGTGATTCAAAAGTCAAACTGAGGGCCCATTGTGGGGCCAGGTGCTGGCCCTGGGTCTGGAGATACAGACATGACCAGACATAGTGCTGCCCTCTGGGAACTGTGATCTGTCTGGAATCATATATCTTACACTCCAGCCCAGTACAGGTTTCCAGGATTAAGTGGTGTTAGATAAATTGCAAGTACACTTTCAGAACTACATGATAATACGTATGGAAATTTTAACTAGAAAGGTGTACAGTGACAGAACTCCCTCCCCCCGACTTTAGTGGGGTGGCCACACTTCAACATACCTCTGTATTACTCATCTTCCATGCAGTGTTTCCCCAGGACCTGCCTTGACTTTTCTCTTGCTGAGCTCTGTTCTACCACACACTTGCCTCCCCAGATAGCTAATTATAAGCTTCTATTTTAGTGCCTGCTTACAACAAAAGCTGTGTCAAAAGCAGCGCATACCCATATAGAAATTTAAAAGGGTACAATTCCTGAATGGTGATGAAGCAGTGCTCTGCGATGTGCTTCATCATCCAAGCGATGGTTCAGGGAAGTGGAAATAGATCTGGTCAGATCAGTGCAGGCCAAGCGGGTGCCTAATATGTGTTTACCGACAATGACCTAGTACATGTTTATTAGGAACATTTTCTATTTATATAAAGAGGCAGAGACAGCTCCAGTGTTCATCAGCATCAGAGCTTGGGCTACTGCAGCCTTGCACATAAGTTCACAGCTTTGCAGGCCCGGAAGCGTTTTCACTAGCCCTTCTCAATCTTGAGAAATAATGCTTCTGATGTCACAGTAGTGTAGGCTATTTGAGCACTAGGTTTATGTATAGTAGTTTTAAGTTTTGGATTTTTAGTCACAGGCCTTCTTGCTAATGCGATCGTCTCTTTTAGGCCTTTGGTATCTGAGCCAGTTCTGATTTGCTGGGATGCTATTATTGCCTCTTCTTATCCATTTCAGGAGTAAGGGGTAGAAGGGAGGAAAAAAGTAGAAATAGGAACAGCATGAATGTTTATCTACATGTTGGATTTTGAAGAGGAAACTCATCATCTCTTCCAAATGGTCATCTATTCAAGGCCTGGAGCTCTAAAGAAATGCCCATCCTCTTAATATAAAACAAACACAAACTATGTGTTCAGAGCTTCCATGTGCATTTGTGTTTACAGACGGAAATACCTGTGAGACTAAAAATCTTCAAGCCTTATTGCAGATCCCTGGTTTCTGTGGGATTATGTAAAACCTGTATTTCTGAAACCCCGCCTCCCGTCTTCCTTCCATCTTAAAGCAGGGTTGAACGTTTTATTAAATTGACAGCCAGGAAATGTTTTACCTGCTTGACTTGTTCTTACTATTTTATACAGGTTTCAGTCAAATGTTTCTACACCCTGCTGGGCGTGGGAGGCCGTGACTCACCGAGAGAAGATATTCGGTTTGCATATCCAGGGTGTTGCAGGATGATAGAGGACTTCACAATTCAGGCTTGGTGCCATTTTGTCCCTTCCCTCGTTCTCTCTTGGATATTTACTTGGCTACTTGCTCCCACAGAGAACCAGTCAGCTGAGTATTCAAATATTAAATTAATTCCTCTTTTTACACAAGTGGCCAAGCAAGTTTTTACTAGAAACATAGACTGGTGCCTGAGGAAGACTGGGGGTAGGGAGAAGAGAGGATGAGTTTATTTATTTATTTATTTTTAATTTTTTTTTTTAATAGAAATGGGGTCTTGCTGTGTTGCTCAGGCTTCTTTCAAACTCCTGGCTTCGAGGAATCCTTCTGCCTTGGCCTCCCAAAATGTTGGGATTACAGGGATGAGCCACCATGCCCAGCTAGAGACTGAGTTTAAAGGGCAAAGGAAACTGTGGAAAGTAGTTTCTCTAAATATAAGTTTTGTGATACTTTTCCGTTGTCCAAGATCTTTGTGCCTTTGTGTATGAATAGGCCAAGAAAATGTTTTAGAATAACTTTGAATTAATCAATTTGTGTCAAGAAACCTCCTTCTTCCTGTTGCAGCAGGGTCTGCTTGGCCTATGAAAGCTCAAGGAGGGGTCTTTTATGACTCAGAGATATTTCCTTAATTTAAAAAAAAAGTTGGGAGGCCGAGGCAGGCAGATCATGAGGTCAAGAGATCGATTGATACCATCCTGGCCAATATGGTGAAACCCCGTCTCTACAAAAAATACAAGAATTAGCTGGCCGTGGTGGCGGGCGCCTGTAGTCCCAGCTACTTGGGAGGCTGAGGCAGAAGAATCACTTGAACCTGGGAGGTGGAGGTTGCAGTGAGCCGAGATCACGCCACTGCACTCCAGCCTGGCGACACAGTGAGACTCCATCACAAAAAAAAAAAAAAAAAAAAAAAGAGAGAGAGAGGGGCCTTTGACTCCTGGCCACTCTTGTGAATCACATTTTGCACACAACACCTCCTCTCTTCATCCTTTTTCAGACTAAGGACTTGCCCAGAACTCTGGTGGTTACAGACCAAGCACTATGGTTGGAGGAGCTAGCCCAACAGAGGCAGCTGCGATCAGGGGAAGGGTGGAAGCCGCACACCAGAGCACCCTTGCTGCTCCAGGGCTGTCAACGATCTTCTCATACTCAGAGACTCGCTCGCCCCTGTGTCCTTTCATTCCTTCCTGCAGGCACTTCTGGAGCGGGTAGCGTGGTGAGATTTCTCACACAAAATTTGCTACAAAGCTACAGTAGACCACGTAGTGTGGTAGTAACATAAGAACAGACGTATAGATCAATGGAATAAAATAGAGAGCCTGGAAACAAACCCTAGTCTTCAATAGTGCTGGGAAAACTGGATATCCACTTACAAAAGAATGAAGCTGGGCCCTTACCTTATACCATGTGCAAAAATTAACTCAAGATAGATCAAGGACCTAAACTAAATCTTCATAATCTTTGATTTGGCAAGATTTCTTGGATGTGACACTAAAAGCACAGGTAGCCAAAGAAAAAAATAGACAAATTTGGCTTCATCAAAATAAAAAACTTCAGTGTATCAAAGGTCACTGTGAAGGGAATGAAAAGATGGCCTACAGAATGGGAGAAAATACCTGCAAATCACACATCTGATAAGGGACTACTATCCAGAATATGTTAAAAGCCCGTACAACTCAACAACAACAAACCAAACAACCTAATGTTAAAATAGGCAAAGTAATTCAATAGACATTTCTCCAAAGAAGATACACAGATGGCCAATAGGCACAGGAAAAGATGTTTAAAATCATTAATCATTAGGGAAATACAAATCAAAATCACAATGAGATACCACTTCACATCTATGAGGATGGCTGGTAATAAAAACAAAAACAGAAAACAACAAATGTCGGTGAGGATGTGGCGAACTTGGGACACTCGCATATTGCTGGAGGGAGGGTAAAATGGTGCGGCCACTGTGGAAAACAGCCTGGTTGTTCCTTGGTGGTAATACAGAATTTCCATATGATCCAGCATATTCCACTCCTAGGTATATACTCAAAGTAATAGAAAATAGGAACTCAAACAGATGCGTGTACAACAACCTTCATAGCAGCACCATTCATAATAGCCAAAAGGTAGAAACAACAGAACCGTCCACCAGCAGATGAACAGATAAACAAAATGTGGCAAATGCATGCAACGGAGAAGGATTCAGCCACAAAAAAGAGTGGGATTCTGATACCTGCTATGACACGGATGAGCACCAAAGACATTATGCTAAGTGAAATAACCCAGACACAAAAGGAAAAATATTGTGTGATTCTACTTCTTTGAGTGACCTAGAATAGGCAAATTCACAGAGACAGAAAGTAGAATAGAGGTTTGGCAGGAGCTGGGGGAAGGGGAAATGCGGAGTGATTGCTCAACAGGTACAGAGTTTCTGTTTGGGATGATGAAAAGTTACATACAACATTGTAAATGTCCTTATTGCCACTGAATTGTACACTTAAAATGGTTAAAGTGGTAAATTTTATATTATGTATATTTCACCATAGTAAAAAAAAGTTTTAAATACACATTCCAGGGCCCCACCCTTAGAAAGCCTCAGAGGCGGCCGGGCGAGGTGGCTCACGCCTGTAATCCCGGCACTTTGGGAGGCCGAGGCAGGTGGATCACCTGAGGTCAGGAGTTCAAGACCAGCCTGGCCAACATGGTGAAACCCCTTCTCTACAGAGATACAAAAATTAGCCTGGCATGATGGTGGGTGCCTGTAATCCCAGCTACTCTGGAGGCTGAGGCAGAAGAATCACCTGAACCTGGGTGGCAGAGGTTGCAGTGAGCCGAGATTGTGCCATTGCGCTCCAGCCTGAGTGACAGAGCAAAACTCCGTCTCAAGAAATCCTCAGAAGGTGATACAGTAAATATGGATGGGGTGGGAATCTGGAATCTGTATTATTATTATTATTTTTAATGCCTTCCTATCTTTCTCAGGCATAGTCAGGTTTGGAAACTTATGATTTAGTCTCTGCCAGTTCTTTCCAAGGGGCTGGTGCGTCTGTAAGGAAATGTTCACCAGTCTACATGAAATACATGTGTATTTCTCATGCATCTGAGTGTATTAAATTTGAAGTCCTGTTTTAAAATCTGAGATTGTCATGATTACATTGTTTTGGGGTTAAAGTGTCCAATCATCTCCCACCATAAAATGATGGTGACAATAATTCAGGTTGTTTTTTAAGTGTCTGTGCTTGGCAAAATAGAAGTGAGCAGTCCTATGTTAGTCTCTCAAAAGGTTTTCAAAATTTTAATGGTTTGTTAAATTCCAAAGATTGGGAACCATTCCTCCAGACACCATCCCTTTGAAAATACTGAAATAGAAACTGCTTCTGCTGTTTATTTTATTTGTGCCAGAAAGAAAAAAAAAATGGAAAGGACCTATACATTTTTCTGTGGTTCATAGGACCTGGAGCAACAAAGGGCAGCATTGAAACTGACAGCATTGACATGTAACTTGTCCTGCTGCCTGTTGGAACGTTCTTTTTCAGATGCGGGAGGAGCATGACAGAGGAGAGGTGGAGGTAGGCGAGAGTAATATAATTTCTCCAGGAGAACATCTGAGAGGGGAAGTTGCTTTCCTGCCCTGGCCCTTTCACCCTCCTGAGTTTGGGGGCTGTGGTGGGGCAGGGATTGACCAACAGCCATTCCTAGGGGATGCCTTTGCATTCCAGAGGGCAGCTGGCTGAAGGGAGTGCTGAGTCTGTGGGAGCCATAGCCCGCCCCACCCTTTAGGCAGATTAGTTAATTATTGAAAAGTGCCTCAGAAGCACAAAGGTCTGGAGAGACTCCACGAGCTATTGCTCAGGCCCGTGTGGGAGCTGGCATTTCTGAGGAGACACTGAGACTCTTCTAGGAGGCTGTGGAACAAGAAATAGTTCCTTCCCATTGTGGTGCAGTCCTTTCAGGTTTGGTGTAGAGAGACAGTTCCAGAGAATTCTTATACAGTGCATATAACTTCTCAAGAGAGAAGTTAAATTTATTTGTCTTAGGATTTGTGAAGTATTTAAATAAATGAACCACATCAGATATTTTCCGTTGTTTCAATTTTTGGTGTGTGTGGTTTTAATGTTTTAAGGACATTCAGGTCTTTTTTTTTTTTTTTTTTTAACGGAGTCTTCCTCTGTCACCCAGGCTGGAGTGCAGTGGCACAATCTCGGCTCACTGCAACCTCTGCCTCCTGGATTCAAGCAATTCTCCTGCTTCAGCTTTCAGCTTCCCGAGTAGCTGGGACTACAGGTGCACGCCACCACGCTGAGCTAATTTTTGTGTTTTTAGTGGAGACGGGGTTTCACCATGTTGGCCAGGATGGACTTGATCTCGTTATCTGCTCACCTCGGCCTCCCAAAGTGCTGGGACTACAGGTGTAAGCCACCACACCCGGCCCGTTCAGGTCATTTATGCATAAACGATCACACGACATGTTCTGTTCTCTGACTTACTTTTTTCTTTTACTTAACAACATTCCCTGTAGCTCTTTCTGTGTTAGTGCATATAGGCATCCCCCATTTTAACTGTTGCATTCCTTCTAGATGTATCATAGTTTCTTTACCCACTATTTTAGCAAAGGATCACATAGGTGGTTTTCCATTTTTCACCATTACAAACAATGCCGCAACAAATGTTCTTATATACAAATGGGTGTGTGTATGTATGAGTGTTTCTGAAGGATATTATTTCTAGAAGTGGAATTTCTGGATCAAAGGGCATGCACATTTAAAATTTTTGTAAATAATATTGAGTTTCTCCCCCAAAATTCTGTTCTGATTTTTATAGGCACCATTATACTCATCAGCGTTGGACATAATCATTTTGTTAAAACTGCCAGCGTCATGTGCAAAAAAAACAGTGTCATTTTAAATTGCATTTCCTGGATTTACCAGTTAGATTGTTCATTTTATCATATGCCTATTGACCATTTCAATTTTTGGAACTTTTAGAAATAAAAATACAGAAAAGGTGTATAGGCCGGCTGCAGTGGCCTATTGACCATTTCAATTTTTGGAACTTTTAAAAATAAAAATAGAGAAAAGGTGTATAGGCTGGTTGCAGTGGCCTACTGACCATTTCAATTTTGGGAACTTTTAAAAATAAAAATACAGAAAAGGTGTATAGGCCGGGTGCAGTGGCTCACGCCTGTAATCCCAGCACTTTGGGAGGCCAAAGCGGGTGGATTGCCTGAGGTCAGGAGTTTGAGAACAGTCTGGCCAACAGGGCGAAACCCTGTCTCTACTGAAAATACAAAAATTAGCTGGGCATGGTGGCAGGTGCCTGTAATCCCGACTGCTCGGGAAGCAGAGGCAGGAGAAACGCTCGAACCCGGGAGGCAGAGGTTGCAGTGAGCTGAGATCTCGCCACTGCACTCCAGTCTCGGCGACAGAGCGAGACTCCATCTCAAAAAAAAAAGAAAAGAAAAGAAAAAGGAAAGGTGTATACATTAAAGGTGTACTGATCAATGCATTAACACAAAGTGAACTCTTCCTTGTAATCATGTCCCAAGTCAATAAATAAAATATTATAAGACCTTCTCCCCAAAAGAAGACTCTCCCCTGAAAAAGATCGACCTCCTCCAAAGTAATTCCTACCCTAACATCTAAGTCCTGTAGATTAGTCGTTCCTGTTTCCTACTGTCATATGAACAGACTCGTACAAACATGCACTCTTCTGCGTCTGGCTTCCTTCATTCGCATTACGTTTATGAGTCTTTCACGTACTCGTGTGTAGCTGTAGTATGCTCATTTACATTGCTTATTGTATTGCATTATGTGAATATATCACAATTTATTGATTGATGGACATCTGGGTTACATCTGTTGCCAACTTTCAGTTATTAATGAATAATGTTGCTAAGAGCATTATCGTGCATGCTCTTTAGTATAGCTGTGCATCATCTCTGTTGGGTATATATCTAGGAACGAGATTCTGGGGTCATCAGCATTGTTCTGTTCAACTCCACCAATTGCATTTGTGAATTTCTTATGAATATTCTTTGCACACTTATTATCGGGTGGTTTGTGTTTTATTATTGACTTGTATCTGTCCTATTTACTCTGGATGTTAGTTCTGTTGTAAATATTCTCTCTTAGTCTGTATATAGGCCCTTTTATTTTACAAAGTTTAAAGTTTTTATGCAGTCAAATCTGTAATTCTTTTTCTTTATGGTTTCTGGTTTTATATCTTGCTTAGAAAGTCCTTCTCTATCTTGGCCGGGCGCGGTGGCTCACGCCTGTAATCCCAGCACTTTGGGAGGCCGAGGCGGGTGGATCACGAGGTCAGGAGATCGAGACCATCCTGGCTAACAAGGTGAAACCCCGTCTCTACTAAAAATACTAAAAATTAGCCGGGCGTGGTGGCGGGCGCCTGTAGTCCCAGCTACTCGGGAGGCTGAGGCAGGAGAATGGCGTGAACCCAGGAGGCGGAGCTTGCAGTGAGCCGAGATCGCGCCACTGCACTCCAGCCTGGGCGACAGAGCGAGACTCCGTCTCAAAAAAAAAAAAAGAAAGTCCTTCTCTATCTCAAGATTGTAAAATACTCTGTTATGTCTTGTCTCCTTTTTTTTTTTTTTTTTTTAGACAGGATCTCACTCTGTTTCCAGGCTGGAGTACAGGATATGATCATGGCTAACTGTAGCCTCAACCTCCTAAGCCCAAGCGATCCTCCCCTCTCAGCCTCCTGAGTAGGTTGGACTACAGGCATGCACCACCATACCTGGCTAATTTTTTAATTTTTTGTAGGGACAGGGTTTTGCTATGATGCCCAGATGGTCTCGAACTCCTGTGCGCAAGCGATCCTCCCACCTCAGCCTCCCAAAGTGCTGGGATTACAGGTGTGAGCCACTGCATGGGGCCACATTTCCATTTCCTTCTAATACTCATTTTGATTTTTTACTTTAGGCTTTTTAGTCAGTATGGAATTTATTTGTGAGGGTGAGAAATAGAGGCTAATTTATTATCTAAATTAGGGGATGAGTAAAATGATACCATTTGCTGCCTAGGTTTTAAAAATATTTATTTTATTTTATTTTTATTTTTGAGATGGAGTCTGGCTCTGTCACCCAGGCTAGAGTGCAGTGGTGTGATCACGGCTCACTGCAACCTCCACCTCCCGGGTTCAAGCGATTCTCCTGCCTTAGCCTCCCGGATATCTGGGATTACAGGTGTGCCCGACCGCGCCTGGCTAATTTTCATATTTTTAGTAGAGACAGGGTTTCCCCACGTTGTCCAGGCTGGTCTGGAACTCCTGACCTCAGGTAATCCACCCGCCTCGGCCTCCCAAAGTGCTGGGATTACAGATGTGAGCCACCACACCCGACCTAAAATATTTATTTTTAAAATCTCAAAATAAGTTCTAACATCAAAGAACAATTTTGTTGGCTGGCTGGGTGGTTGGTGTAGGGCTCACATTTGGGAGTTCACTCCTTTCTCTCCCTTTGTCTGAAACGATCAGCACCTTGTTGTGCCTGTTCACTAGCAGTACTCGGCACACAATCGTTTGTTGTGCTGACTCTCCAGTTGCTCGCAATGTGAGGTGGATTTGTTCTACTTCTTCCTTGTGTATTCTTGGTGAAGGCTGATAACTTGCTACTTAGTTAACAGACATGTTATAGGGCTGGAGCCTGAGATAAGGTCAGGAGGAGAAACATCCCGCTTAGCTTGACAAAGAGCTTGGTTTAAGGCTGGAGAGCTGACTGTGCAATTGTCTGAGCTGCTTTTCTTGGAAATGGCTCTCTTGGCTGAGCTCCAGAAATATAATCAAAAGTGGCCTGAAATCACAAGTTTTGCTGCTTCCATTCTTAGTTTCACAATTTAAGGATTTGGCTGGTGCCTGTCCTGAAAGTGTGGAATTGTCTACTGTTTGCTACACATGACGTTGAGTGAGTGTGTGTCTATGTGTGTACACACACATGCATGTGCAGGACACAGGGATTGTCTGCGTGGGCATGTTTTACAGTCCAGCTGTTTGTACCTTCAGGGAGGCAGTGATTAAAGAGCAGTGTATGGCAGGTTTTCTTTGATTTCAAGAATCACATATTTGGTTTTGTAGTTAGTGTCTTTGGGGAAGAGTGATGGAGATTCTTGCATAGAAGTGCAACTGATTGCTTAGGTGCAGTGGTTTTGCCTTTCTTAAGAACTCCGCCTCAAAAATATGGAGATAATTTACTCAGAAGAAGGCAATGTGCCGCTTTTTGGAGAAGCAGGTGTACCTGACCATGCCCTGGGGGAAGTGAAGACCTGAGTTTGAGGAAGTCAAGCTTGAGGCTGTCAGAAGCAGTTATTTATATCTGAGTGATATGTATGAAAGCCAAAGCCTTTCATTCCACCACCGTCACGGAACTAGTTTAGAGAAGAGGAAGGGCGTGCATTTTGACTTGTTAAATATCTACTGCACTAAGAACTTCTGGTGTGGTTCAGATTTCTGGTAATCTGTACCCAGGCTCTATTGTCTAAAAAGGAGTGCTTAGACACTCTTCTTTCAACCTACTTTGTGGATAAAACAGCTCACTTCCAGTTGATTGATAGACTGTCAACTGATTGTTGCTTCCTTTCACCAGATGCCCCTCGTGTGGGCAGCCTCGTGTGTGTGTGGTGGTGGGGGTTGTGGTAGGGACCTTGCAATATCTCTAAGCTCAAAATAAGGACATTGGACTCTAAAAACTACCAAAAACCATACATCGGAAACTCTTGGGTTCATCATGATAATAAATGAAGTCTCACATAACTAGCTTTCATTTTTATACCTCTTGAGTTCTCAGGTTTCCCCACCTCCCCCGCCCCACCAGGCTCTTTTGATTATGGGAAATGAGTGTGTTTTGGGACAAACATGTCAGGATTATGAGGGAGAAACTTGGCAGGGGAGCAAACTGTGCAATATGCTTGACAAGACTTGAGAAACAATACATCTCAGATTTTTTCAGATAGTCCTCAATTTCTGGTTCAGAAATATGGCCCAGAAGCTACAGAAAGGGAAGCACCACTGCAGCTCTACAGAGGGTCACTGCCTCTTAGACTTCACTAAGGAGCCAACAGGGGCTTTTCTGCCCAGAAAGCTGAGGTGTCTGCAGGAGGGGAATTTACTCCTGCTTCCACCAGGAGTACATGGAAATTGAAAAGAGAGAATTAATGTTTTTTTGCCTTAAATAAGAAAAATAGGAGGTAGATCTCCCAAGGCAGAACATCTGTAATGATAGAGCAGTAAGGAATATGAGGAGGGAAACATGAGCATGTTTGCATAAACATTTAGATTTTTCTGGGCTTGCCCAATCCCAGTCTTTTGGAGTCTGTCTTTTATGAGGGCAACCGTGGTTTAAGAGTGAGCAAATATTAGTTCATGTAATTAAAACCTGTTGAATTGAACAGGAAACATTCAAGGGAAATCTGCAGGTGTCTGCAAGCAAGAGTGACGCTAGAAGGATCTTAGTATGCCAGCTCCTTCTTCCTCAAGGGTAGTGTCCCTGGAATGAAGCCACCAGCAACAGGAGAGGAAACAGATGGGGTTGTAGAAAGTAGGAGCAGCAAAAGCTTCTGAACTTAGTAATAAGCTGCTTGCCCCGGGGTGAGTATAAACGGCATCTGGGGTATTTGCTTTTTTGTTTATTGGAGGAAGAAAGGTGTCTCTCAACATTTCTCTCTCTCCCCTTCCTCTCTCTCTCAAATTCATTCAGGACATGAAATTTCTAAGGCTACTGCCATCTTAGGGTTTGAATCTCTTTTCAGCTTCATTCACGCATATTAAAGAGAGACAGTTCCAGTATGACTTAAGAAAGAAAAGCCAGGCTGATTTCCAAGATGCAGTGTTGTGCCACGGATGAGTTTTCTTCCTGGAGTGAGCTATTTGAGTTTCATTTTTCTTACCATCTTTTAGTCTCTTCATTCCAAGGCCTGGACACTTCAGGCAGAGAAGCCCTCATCCTGGGTGTCGGGGTGGGAGGTGTTCTCATCATGAATGGGAGGCGTACCCAGATCCAGCTCTGCCTTTTTTTTTAACCAAACCAGAGTGTAAACAAGTGGGTGTGTGACTCACCATAATCGACATAGCAAGATATGATACATGCCAGGAGAGAAAAAGAAAGTGCTGATGGAAAAATAATCTCATTAGGGAGATTTGTTTGTGGTGATTTATTTTATTTTATTTTATTTTTTTGAGATGGAGTATCCCTCTGTCATCCAGGCTGGAGTGCAGTGGCGCGATCTCCACCTCCAAGATTCAAGTGGTTCTCCAGCCTCTGCCTCCCAAGTAGCTGGGATTCTTGGAACCCACCAACACGCCTGGCCAAGTTTTGTATTTTCAGTAGAGATGAGGGTCTCATGATGTTGGCCAGGCTGGTCTCAAACTCCTGACCTCAAGTGATCTGCCTGCCTTGACCTCCCTAAGTGCTGGGATTACAGGAGTGAGCCACCACGCCTGGTCTGTGGTGACATTTGAAATGAATCTGAAAAATGAGTAGAACATTAACAGATGGAAAAGACCGTCACTGTATTATTACGGTATTAATGCTCAGTAATATCTGTATCTAACAATACCATGGAGCTTTTGTGGGGCCTGGTCTTAGAATACGCTTTTGCTGGCAGGTGCACCTCGATTATCCTTTGGAGAACCACCTTACTCTTTGTTTTTGTTTTTTGTTTTTGAGATGAAGCCTCACTCTTGTTGCCCAGGCTGGAGTGCAATGGCGTGATCTCGGCTCACGGCAACCTCCGCCTCTCGGGTTCAAGTGATTCTCCTGCCTCGGCTTCCCGAGTAGCTGGGATTACAGGCGCCCGCCACCACGCCCAGCTAATATTTTGTATTTTTAGTAGAGACGGGGTTTCACTACGTTGGCCAGGCTGGAACCTTACTCCTACTCTCCATCTAGGAAGTGTGAGTGAGGCTGGCTCTGCCCCAGGCTCCTGGTAAGGCATGCGACCCAGACTGGCCAATAAAAGAACCACATGTCCTTAGCATAGTGAATTGGCTCAGGGTGGGAGAGTGACCCAAGTTGGGCTAGTCCTGGAGCTTTTGCTGGAACAATTAGGGAAAAGGATTCCTCTTTTTTTTTTTTTTTTTTTTGAGACAGTGCCTTGTTTTGTCGTCCAGGCTGGAGTGCAGTGGCACAATCTCAGCTCACTGCAAGCTCCGCTTTCCGGGTTCACGCCATTCTCCTGCCTCAGCCTCCTCAGTAGCTGGGACTACAGGCGCCCGCCACCACGCCCGGCTAATTTTTTGTATTTTTAGTAGAAATGGGGTTTCACCGTGTTAGCTAGGATGGTCTCGATCTCCTGACCTCATGATCCGCCCGCCTCGGCCTCCAAAGAAAAAAGGATTCCTCTTTCTGCTGGGGTTCCTAAGCTGGTGGGTTCCTGTTTGGGAGCTCTAAGGGGCCACTTTTGTTACCATGGAGGGAGAACCTGAGACATGAAAGGAAGATTCCTGAATCCTTCGTTTGAGCACCTGGAGCCAGTTATGCCTGAAACTCTATGCCTGGACATTTTAGTCACTCAAACCGATAAGTTTACTTTTTCTTTTCTTTTCTTTTTTTTTTTTTTAAGAGACAGTATCTTACTGTGTTGCCCAGGCTGGAATGCAGTGGTGCAATCATAGCCCACTGTAACTTTGAACTTCTGGGCTCAAGCAATCCTCTCGCCTGGCTAATTTTTTTTCCTTTTTCTTTTTTTCGAGATGGCGTCTCCCTCTGTCACCCAGGCTGGAGCGCAGTGGAGAGATCTTGGCTCACTGCAATCTCCGCCTCCCTGGTTCGAGCGATTCTCCTGCCTCAGCCTCCTGAGTAGCTGGGATTACAGGTGTGCGCCACCACACCCACCTACTTTTTGTATTTTTAGTAGAGACTGGGTTTCATCATGTTGGCCAGGCTGGTCTTGAACTCCTGACCTCAGGTGATCTGCCTGCCTCAGCCTCCCAAAGTGCTGGGATTACAGGCATGAGCCACAGCGCCTGGCCTCACCTGGCTAATTTTTTAAGTTTTTGGTAGAGATTGGTTCTCACTATGTTGTCCAGGCTGTTCTTGAACTCCTGGCCTCAAGAGCTCCTGCTGCCTTGGCCTCCCAAGGCACTGGGATTATATAAATTTACTTTTTAAATATGTCATCTTGTGCTGTATTTGTGCTTTTCCCCTTGCAAACAAATAAACGAAAATGTTCTAGTCAATACATAAATCTTTAGTGATCTGCTTAAACAAAGCTGTGGGAGCAAGAGGGTAGCAGATTCAGAGAGCAGTTTCCTAGCAAAAGTCTTTCTGCTGCTAACATCTTCCGGGTCACCTTCCTAGGCCCCAGTGACTAAGACATTGGGACTTTATTCTTAACCTCCCTGGTCCAAGGCCTTTCACAGAGCTAGCTGACTTCTGTGTGCTGGATATTTTTCCATGAATCAGAAATGAAATATGCAACATTGTAGCCACAAAGCAATGAAAACAGCTCATTTGTCTTTTGTGTCCCTCCAAGCTTTGTTTTTTCTGGGTCACACGTTATTAATGAAGAGTCATAATGCTAATCCAGTTTGGATTTATTAACAGTTGAATAGACTATTGAGGAAAAACTTGTTAATCATCAGAAGCAAATTCATTGCAGAAGAATTACAGACAGAGTGGGACAAATGCCTTAAGCCAACTAATTTTCTGCCCCTTCAGGGAAAACTCTTGGATTTTGGAATTAAGTGTCACATCTGGAAATGTAAGAATGTAATTTCTTTTATTGAATACTTACTATGTCCTTGATACTAAGGACAGTATTTGCCTACATTCTCTCTTAATTTCATCAACTCTGTGAAGTAGGTCATAAACCCCGTTTTATAGGTGGTGTATGACACAGACATTACCAGTTGCTACCCAATGTCCATTCTTTCCTTGTTCCTTACAGAGAGGCAACCCCAAGCAGTGACTGCTTCTAGCTCAAACTTCAGGCTCTCTGGTGATTTCTGTGGCTGCTACTGCAGCTGTGGACAGCCATGTGATCTGGTTCTGGCCAGTGAGACCTGAGTGGAAGTCTTCTGCAGATTTCTGGAAAAGTATTTCTTCTGGGATATGGGCACTGCCCCTTCTTCCTTGTTCCTTCCTTCTCCCTTTCTGGAATGTGGGTGTGAGGCTTGTGGCAGAGTAGCCGTGCTGTGACCTTGAGGCAACTATGAGGAGGAAATCCACATTCTGAGGGTGGAGGAGCAGGAAGGTGGAAGGAACCTGGGATATTGCTGACATTGTAAAGCCACTATTCCTCCCTGGAAGGCCTACCTTCAAGACTTGTTATGTGAAAGAAATAAGCCATTGTTTGGTTAACCTGGTGAGGCTGGGTTTCTGTTGCAGACAACTGAATGCAATCCCTAAGTGATACAGGGAAACTGAGCTGAAAGAGTTTAAGGGACTTGCTTGCATTTCCATATAAAGCGATGTCTCAAAGCTGGGTAAGACATGATTCCTACGCTTAAGGTGTTTACAGCCTAGTTTGGGAGTCCACTGCGTAAAGAAACAATTATAATATAACATATTTAGTATAATGGTGGTGATTTGCATAGGGTGTCATGGGTGCCTAGTAGAAAAAAAAGGAAACAAGACAAGAGCAGAATAAAAGTTAGCCAGGCAAAGAAGAGAGGTCAAAAAAAGAGATTATAGCTTGAAATAAAGGATGGAAGTGAGAAACAGCATGGCATACACAGAGGGCCACAAGCTGGTCTGAGTTGCTGGAGCATAAATTATAAAGTAGGCATTGGTGAGAAACACAGCTGGAGAGTTGTTTCATTTAATTATTGCTGAATAATAAGCCACTTCCAAAACTTAGTGGCTTAGAACTATATTTTACCATTTCTCACAGTTCTGTAATCTGAGCTGAACTCAGCTGAGTGGTTCTTCTGTTCATGGAGTATCTGTTGGGGTTGGAATACCCAAGAAAACTTCTTCATTCCCATGTTTGATGCCTCCAGCTGGGATAATAGAAATAGCTGGCTGGCTGGCATCTCTCTCTCTCTCTGTCTCTTTTCATATAGCCTCTACATATGAATAGCTTGGGCTTCTTCATAGCATGGTGATCTCAGGGTAGTTGGACTTCTTACATGGTAGATGGCTTCCAATTAAAAGGAAGAGGAAGTTACCAGTGCATTTAAGGTCTGGGCTCAGAGCTATCAGAACAGCACTTCCACTGCACTCTGTTGATCAAAGCAAGTCACAAAGCCTGCCCTGAGTCAAGGGAGAGGAAATGGCTTCTATTTCTCTAAAGGAGGAACAATATGCACACATAGGGAGAGATGAATCAACAGTGGCCATCTTTGGAGACTATCTACCGCAGATTTTATAAGGGCGCAGATGAAGGACGCTCTTTTCTGCTTCAGGCAGGTTGACATGAACACCAGACCTAGGGCATTTACCTTGCTTCATATTTCGAATCTGAAAGGAGAAGTCCCTCAGGCTGCCCTGACTCATCAGAGTAAAGCAGAGTAGTGTGATTAGGCAGAGGTAGGGCTGCGGTGTGGCTTCTCTGCTGAACCCCCTCCAGTTTTCATGTGGCATGGACTGGACTCAGAGGCTCCCATATGTCATGAGAGATGGTTGAGATAAGAGTTAGAGAGGCTACCTGGGGCCCTCAGTGGTGAAGGGAAGGCAAGCCCACAGTAAAGACTGGGGGGACCTCTCAGGCCAGATGCTGGATGGGAGATTGGCAGAAACCCTTCAGAGCCAGGGCCAAGGGAAGCTGAGCTATGGTTGAGTCTACCTGGGGAGATCACTGAACCCTGGCAAAGCTGAGAGATCAGACAAGAAGTTCCCAGCCACCCTGCAGCAGAGATTAGTGAGGATCTAGAGAACATAGTAAGGACTCCAGTGCCTCTTGGCGGACTCCAGTGCACTGGCGGACTCCGGTGCTGCCTTTTGTCTCCCATAAGGTGACAAAAGACAATACCCATCCCAATGAAGGAATTACCCTGCCAACATCTTGGAGCACAGCAAGAGGAAGATGCAATGCCTTGAGAGACTGGGAATGCACCTGAAGTGATGGCTGCTTTTACTCTCTTCATAGCATTTCGTGGACTGAAGGAAAATTTATGCAGCAAGAGAGGCTCATAAGGAAGAATAGATACATTATAATGAAATAAAGAAGCCATGTTACATACAATTACAAAGAAAGAATAGGAGTAATGACAAATTCAGGACTGCAGTTACCTCTATGGGAGAGGAGGGGGTGGGGGAGTCCACAGGGAGTTTCAACTGTCTTGCTAAGGCTTTATTTATAAAGTTAGGGAATGGGTGCATGTGTGTTGTTATATTCTGTATGCCTTTTTGTGAGTTTTAAGTAGTTCATAGTGTAACTTTTTAAAAGGCTACACTTCTGAATAGATCTGTGAGCCCCAATGCCAAGTTTAGGTCTTGAACAGATTGTATGGGAGTGGGGACATAGAAAGAAGCTTGAAACAGGACTCAGACCTACTTGTTAGAAAAATCAACCTGGCTGGACTTGAGGAGGACAAGATAGAGTCAAGGGAGGCAGTGAGGGGGCTGCCACACCAATGCAGTGAGAGGGGACAGTGGCCTGATCTCCCCAGAGGTGGTTGGGGTGGCTTAGAAAGTCAAATTGGTGGACTTAGTGATGAATAAAATGTGGGGTGGTGTGGGCAAGGTTTGTGGTTGACTGGATGGATGAGTCCCCTACCTCCAATTGACTAAGGTAAGAGAATACACCCAAGTGGAGGGTGTATTTTGGTGCAGACATGAAGAGGTCATTTAGGACAGGTTGGTTTGGAGGTATCTGTGGGACATGCTGGTAGAGATGCCTGGACGGAGGGTGGATGCATGGGTCTGAACTCCAGGGAAGAGATCTTGGAGACCCCAGCACTGATGCAAATTGAAGTTATAGAAGTGGGTGAGGTGCTCCAAGAGAGAGCAAGTAGGGGGCCAGAAATGAAGATTCAGGGAAGTCTGGGGCACAGCACCCCCTTGGCCTGAGCAAGGGGAGCCTACAGCCATTCCAGCTCTGCAGACACCCCCTTGCCATCCTCTCTGGAGCTCCAACTTTGGTAAGCAGAAGAACTACCACCTACCATCACTCCCTCTGGCCTGCCTCTGTGGGGAGCAATGCATTCCCTGGGCTCCTCCCTCCCTGCCCTTGTGCATTCTGTTCTCTATTTGCTGTCAAGGTTTGCCTGCCTGTGGGCTTGCTTTCCTTTCTCTCCAGAAACACTAAAAGGGGCAGAGAGACCGCCCACCATCCCCCACCACCCACCATAGGAGCATGAAACGATAGGAGCTGCTGAGGTGCAGCCTGGAGACCCCTTGGGTGCCTTGGCATCTGTCCGCTTCCTCAGCCGCTGGGTGCTCAGCCCCCTGCTAGCCCCAGGCCTTTCAGAGCTGATGGCCTTGTTCCGCTTGTTCTCCAGACACGGTTTAGGTAATGCACATTCTTGTGACCCTGCCACAGTGTCTTAGACTTGAACTTCTGAACACTGGGCTCTGTGGAAACCTCTCAGCCCTGAGTAGCTGGCACTTTATTGGTGTTTCTCTCCCCTCTTTTGAAGAAGGAATATAATGCTTTTCTTTTTTCAGGATGGGTTTTTTTGCCAATAACAGGAACATGCAGAAGCTGCTCAGAGCAGTTTTGGTTGGTAGTGAAGTTGGAGGATGTGGAGGTGAGCGGGATTGCAGCCTGGCCAGCCCATTTGCATGGGTCCTCACCTCCTTTTTGGTGTTATTGTTGTTGTAATAAATGCAAGACAGCGTTAGTCTTTGTTTGTCCCTGTTGACAACTTGGGTATCCTCTATCCTCTCTTCCACCCAGACCCTGTCTCCTTGAACTGGAAATCTCTCTTTTTCTTAAAATTTGGATTCTCATGTGAAGTTTAGAATCTGAATTAGAGAGAGGCTGCTCCAAGCTCTAGGACAAAAAAAAGGGGGAGTTTCCTGCCCTAATTTGGAATTAAGGGAATTTGGGAAAAGCCAAAGCAACAATGTTGTTTCAGAAATATCAATCTCTCAAAGCATTTCTCCAAAATTGAAATATATTTCAATTATGGAATGAAAATGTATCCATGGGAATGATAGAGGGTTTGGTTTGCCTAAAAATAACTCTGTAGTCAAGGGTAATACAGCTACGTAATAAGTTAATCAAGAAAGGAAAATTTTCATATAGAAAGCACTTTAAGGAATTACTCCAAACTGTCATAGCATCTACTCTGAGATTTTCCAGTTGCTTTCAGGGTGATTTACTTACCAGCACTTTGGAACTTACTAGTATAAACTGTAGCCTTCTGGTATAAAATTTATACCAAAAAGAACAGCTGTGTACAAAGAGGCAATCTGCATTCTCATGATGTACCATTCCACCTGATAACTGGGCTTTCATTGGTTCATTCCTCTGCCTCCAGCCCTTGAACATGAGCCAACTCAGATAGCAGGGCAGCCATTCCCTTCCCAGGACTCCTCTGGAAACCTGCTCACTGCTTCGTTTTGGTTGCCTTATCTTGAGCATCTGATGTTTCTTGATTTACCTTCTAGCTCTGATAACCACCCCTATGATGTCCCCATGGCCACCATGCTTACTCTGGGATTGCCCTTCTGGGATGGTAACCCTGCCCAAGGCCCTCCTTCTGTCCTTATTCTGAGCCAGGTGTTAATAGCCAGCCAATGGGATCAATAAGCTGGGGAAGGAGTGTGTTATGGGAGTCTGGGAGTTGCATTTTCTAGTGAACATATTTGCATTTTAGTAGGGGTCTCCTGGGGCAGGGAATGTTAATTTCAAGAGAATTCCAGGCACTGAAACAAGCTGGGGTGTGTGTGTGTGTGCGTGCGCGCGTGTGTGTGTGGTGTGTGTGATGGAAGAGGAATAGAATAAGAAGGAGGCCAAGGAAGAGGAAGAGAAGGAGAAGGAAGAAGAGAAGGAGGATGAAGAAGGGGAAAGGGAAGAGGAAGAAGATAGTGGCCACCATCTATCAATTCAGCAAAAACAACATAGAGAACACCCATTGTTCCTTCCATTCAGAGATGACCACTGCTAATACCTTGTATATATCCTCCCAAGCACCTAGCATCATAGATATAAATGAACTTCCTTATCTCTAGCAGTCAAATTGAGACAATTTTATAAACTTAAAAGAAAACTGCACACAATTTCTGTATGTACCATTTAGTAACACTTACATTCCTTGTTCCAGTAGCCCCACTTCTAGGAATCTATCCTAAGGAGAACTATAGATTAATAAAAACAACCTTAGCCATCATGTACTGAAGGTTGATTGTGTACCAAGGGTCTTACACACATTGGCTCATTTAATTCTTACACCAACTCTACCAAGCAGATAACATCATCTCTCACCTGAGACTGGAGAAGTTAAGGACCTTCTCCAGGGACCTTAGCAGGGACCTCTGCTAGCAGGTTAGTCTGGAACTGGAACTCTGTGCAGCAGGTACCCCAGGATAAGGTATCATCCATCTGGACCATCTCAGAAGTGAGTGTACCCCCTTGTCCCAAGTTTCCTGTCCTCTACATATGCTCCAAAGGCCCTGGGGTATGGGGAGGAATGTGACCCAAAGTCTTGCCCTCACATCCAGTGCTGAGCAGCAGCAGGTAGCA
This sequence comes from Gorilla gorilla gorilla, assembly GCF_029281585.2. NCBI lineage: Eukaryota > Metazoa > Chordata > Mammalia > Primates > Hominidae > Gorilla > Gorilla gorilla. The sequence goes on from NC_073239.2 coordinate 66,935,112, forward strand.
GTGCCTGCTGGGCCTCCCATCTGCTTAATTTCCCCTTCCATGAAGCCTTCCATCATCTGTTAGACCAATCTTGTCTTTCCTTTATTTGTATTTATTTATTTAGAGATGGAGTCTCACTCTATCACCCAGACTGGAGGGCAGTGGTCCAATCTCAGCTCACTGCAACCTCCACCTCCCGGGTTCAAGCGATTCTTTTGCCTCAGCCTCCAGAGTAGCTGGGATTACAGGTGTGCACCACCACTCCCTGCTAATTTTTGTATTTTTAGTAGGGACAAGGTTTCACCATGTTGGCCAAGCTGGTCTCAAACCCCTGTCCTCAAGTGATCCGTGGCCTCCCAAAGATTCCAGGCATGAGCCACCGTGCCCGGCCCAATCTCGTTTCTCTTTTCCATGTGCTTGCGCAGTGTTTCAGGGCTGCCTCAGTCTAGCACAGAAAATACTCTACTGCCTCCCCACTAGTCACAGCCTTGACGGTCTCAATCAGAATTATCTGGCAAAGTGGGGAAAGTGCAGACCTACTGAATCAGATTCTCAGGTTCAGATTTTCTTGTAGCACACTCACGTGGGAGAGAAACTTCGTTGGCACACGTCTCCTCAGAGCAGGGACCTGGTCTCATTGCTCTTCATGTTTCCCACAGCTCTTAGCACCGTGACACCCAGCAGCCAGTGTCTGGTGAGTGTACAGAGGTATTTCCTGGGAAGAAAATGAGAGTAAGGAGAGTGTAAAGGTGGGGTTAAGAGTGTGGAACAACTGAAGAGGATATAATTTGAGAGAAGAGTGGTGAGATGGCAAACCTCAGGGTTGATCCACAGTGCCCACCCTTGGGGTTCTTTGAGTGCTAGAATAGATATTCAGTCAATATCTCTTCCCCTCCTTTTCTCCGTAGACACATACTTTAGTCCCAGAATTTTTTTTTTTTGAAATCTAAACTTTCAATGACGAAATGAGTAATTGTGCATAAAGTGGGTCACAAGGAAGTGAGAACGAATGCACACACTATTTTAACTGCTGAATCAGAAATCGCTCTGCTACGTTATGAAATATGCAGGAAGGAAAATAAGCAGATGACAGAAGTGGAAGGAATCCTAAAATAATATTTTCACAAACAAATTCTGACCCAACATAGGCTTGGGGGGCGGTGGCGGGAAGCTTCCATGCTACACATTCCCGAGAGTTGAAGAATTGGAACAAAATTGCCAAAGTAGAAATCTTTCTAAATGACGTAGGATCTCCTGAGGCACAAAGCCACCCAAACCCGCAGCCCGAAAGCCTTCTGTAATTTCATGGGGGGGTCTTAGTCACCCCGCTACACGGCATGGGCAGGTTGGGATTAAAGAAAGCAAAGACAAAACAAAACCCACAAACAAAATTTAAAAACCGTTCTATTTTTTCTTCCTAACACAAACAAACAAAACCCACTTTTTTGGTTTCATTTGTTTCATAGATTTTTTAAAATTGTTGTAAAACATATGTAATATAAGTTACCATTTTAGCTTTTTTTTTTTTTTTTTTTTTTTTTTTTTTTTGAGACAGAGTCTTACTGTGTTGCCCAGGCTGGAGTGCAGTGGCATGATCTCGGCTCACTGCAACCTCTGTCTCTCGGGGTTCAAGAGATTCTCGTGCCTCAGGCTTCCAAGTAGCTGGGATTATAGGCATGGCCACCACGCCCAGCTAATTTTTGTATTTTTAGTAGAGATGGGGTTTCGCCATGTTGGCCAGGCTGGTCTTGAACTCCCAACCTCAGGTGATCTGCCCGCCTCAGCCTCCCAAAGTGCTGGGTTTATAGGTGTGGCCACTGCCACTGCATCCGGCCCATTTTAACTTTTTTTTTTTTTTGGAGACGAAGTCTTGCTCTGTTGCCCAGGCTGGAGTGCAGTGGCACGACCTTGGCTCACTGCAACCCCTGCTTCCTGGGTTCAAGATATTCTACTGCCTCAGCCTCCTGAGCAGCTGGGACTACAGGCACCTGCCACCACACCCAGCTAATTTTTGTATTTTTAATAGAGACAGGGTTTCACCATATTGGCTAGGCTGGTCTCGAATTCCTGTCCTCGTGGTCTGCCCACCTCGGCCTCCCAAAGTGCTGGGATTACAGGCATGAGCCACCGTGCCTGACCAGCCATTTTTAAGTGTACAATTCAGTGGCCTTAAGTACATTCACAATTCACTTAATATTGCCCAACTGTCACCATTATCTATTTCCAGGATTTTTGCATCATCCCAAACAGAAACTCTGTACCCAATAAGCAATAATTCCCTATTCTCTCATGCCTCATCTCCTGGTAACCACCATTCTACTTTCTGCCTCTATGAATTTGCCTGCTCTAGATACCTCACATAAATTGAATCACACAATATTTGTCCTTTTGTACCTGGCTCGCTCCTTCCCTTCCTCCCTCCCTCCCTTCCTTCCTTCCTTCTTTCCTCTCTTTCTCTCTTTCTTTCCTTCTTTTGATGGAGTCTCACTCAGTCGCCCAGGCTGGAGTGCAATGGTGCAATCTCGGCTCACTGCAACCTCCGCCTCCCAGGTTCAAGCAATTCTCCTACCTCAGCCTCCTGCGTAGCTGGGATTACAGGCACATGCCACCACACTTGGCTAATTTTTTGTATTTTTAGTAGATACGGGGTTTCACTGTGTTAGCCAGGATGGTCTTGATTCCTGGACCTCGTGATCCATCTGCCTCGGCCTCCCAAAGTGTTGGGATTACAGGTGTGAGCCATCACGCCCGGGCTTTTTTTTTTTTTTCAGACCTATTTAGTATCCAAGTACCACACTTATTTCACTCAGCTGAAGTTTTTCAAGGTTTATTTATGTTGTAGTATGTATCAGAATTTTATTCCTTTTTATGGTTGAATCATATCCCATTGTATGTACATGCTGCATTTTGTGTGTCCACTCATCTGTTGGTGGATAGATTGTTTCCATCTTTGGCTATTGTGAATAATTCTGCTATGAACACCGATGTACAAGTATCTGTTTGAGTCCCTATTTTTGATTCTTTTGAGTATACACTTAGGAGTGGAATTGCTGAATCATATGGTAACTTTATGTTTATGTTCTGAGAAGCCACAGACTGTTTTCCATAGCGTCTGCACCATTTCACATTCCCACCATCAATGCACAAGTATTCCGATACTTCTACATCCTCACTCACACTTGTTATTTTTCTTAAAAAAAAAAAATAACAGACATCCTATTGGATGTGAAATGATATCTCATTGTGGTTTTGATAGATTTGTAGGCAGAAATCATACTGAAGACACATATTACAGGTAATTCACATAGTTTAGGTTTTTCAACAAAAACTAGGAATCAGCATTTACTGAAGATATACTAAGGATGTTTATAATTTATCTTATTTTGCACACTATCTTCTTGTCTATCTTATTTTTGATGTGAAGATCTAAACTGACCTCTTATATTCTCATTTTATGTATTAGTTAATTTTTCTTCTAGATACACATTTCAGTTTATCCAATGTTCTAAAAATGGTGTATAAGGCATTCAAACATTTCTAATCTGTGATGACAATTGTCATTACTTCTGGTATCCTATTGAAACAGCCTCCGAAGATGAGTCAGTTCTTTTAATTTCTTTTCTTTCTTTTTTTTTTTAGACAGAATCTCACTCTGTCACCCAGGCTGGAGTGCAGTGGCATGATCTTGGCTCACTGCAACCTCCGCCTCCTGGGTTCAAGCGATTCTCCTGCCTCAGCCTCCCGGGTAGCTGGGATTACAGGTGTGTGCCATTATGCCCGGCTAATATTGTGTATATTTAGTAGAGACAGGGTTTCACCATGTTGGCCGGCTCGTCTCGAACTCCTGACCTCAAGTGATCCACCTGCCTCAGCCTCCCAAAGTGCTGGGGTTACAGGCATGAGCCACCGTGCCCGGCCCCTTTTAATTTCATTGTTTTGTGTAGTGTTTTGTAGTCAATAGAACAAAAATGAGAAGAGAAGTTATTTCCTTGAGGTTGAGCTGTGGTCTTTTCTTAAGACAATTACTATAGTCAAGTGACAGACCTGGTGTATTGAAATATTTTCTGTTAAATGTTATCTTTCTTTGAGTGCAACCAACACATTTGAAAAGAGAGACCTTTCATGAGCACCTGGTCAGCAAATATATATATATATATATATATATATATATATAAATTAATTACACATATATATATTTCTATATATATATAGAAATGTGTGAGCATGGAGAAATGTCTCCCAACAATATCCTTCTCAGGGATTTTTGTCTATGTATTACTGGCTGGGACTATAGCATATGGCCACCTCTCACTGCAAGGGAGGTTATGAAATGGAGTATTTTTGCTTGGGCACATTGCTGCTCTAAATAAAACTGTGGTTCTGTTAGTAAGGAGGGACAAGCAAAGGATGGAGTTTCAGGAGAGCAAGGCAAAAACCCTGCCCAAGGGTTTTTATCTAATGTGTGGCCAACATCTTTTTCTCATGGTACAATGAATATTATGGCACCTTATTTACTGAGCCTTACAGAAATAATCTGTCCAACTTAGACATGAGAAAATGTGAGCTTTTAGTCCGAATCAAGTATTGTTTTACCAATTTCAAATAAGCGATTGGTAGTTTCGTGCAGAATTTTAACGTCATGGCTGCATAATGTCTAAGTGTACAAGCCCATAATTCCTTAGAACTATTTTCACTTTTTAAAAATTCATATCAGTTATTTTTACAGACCATATTTTGGGGGTGAAAATTGTTAAAAATTCTCTTAATTCAAGAAAAATTCTGTGTCATGAATTTCCCCCAGTCTTTGAGTATCTATAGCTTAAAGAACATGTTCTACTTTGTGAACAGATAGGTGTTTGGTAAGAGGTTTATAAATATACTTTTTCTGGTTTCATTTATTTTAAGAGGATTTTTTTTCACCTCATGACAGTCATTTGGGGCTGACAATGTTACCATGGTAACCATGTTCCAAAATTCTGGTTGCTAGTGAATATTGATCCTTAGCACTTCAACACCCTTCACTACAATGTTCACTTCTCTACGTGGAGGAGGCTCTGCTCAGAGAGCACATTTAGGTCAAGGAGTCCTGGCTTGGTGGCGGCTAGGTACTCCAGAATAAATCTACAGGATTTTCCTCCCAGGAACCCCATCTAAAGATCCCATTGAGAATCTGACTCAACCCACAACATTCTGGCTTACATTTTCATTGAAACAGATAGGAGCAAAACTTCTTTGTTTCCTTTTCAGCTGCATCGCGAGAGCTCAGAAGCTCAGTCAATGCAAAACAGAAGGCACTGAGGGAAAATTTCAGATGAGAATGGACGTACCCTCTCCAGAGGCAAAGAAGTTTGCAAATTACTTTTTGAAGCCCTCTCTATATAATTTTGAGGTTAAAAATGCTTTCCTCCTGGGAAGGAGAGATTTTAATCTGGATTGTACGCTGGAGCTCAATGATTGATCCAAATCAGAGTCCAGAGGTCTCATGGGAATGATGATCGTCAAGGCTACAGCGGGGCAACTGCAGATGGAGCTCGCCCCTCTCCTCCATAAATGGGGAAGAGCCTCTCACCTTCAATGAGGTTTTGTGCATAAGAAAGGGGAGGCTTGTTAGAGACAGCAGCTTTGAAAACTTAATTCTCCTTGCCCAAGAACTAATGGACTATCTTCAATGTGCATGAAAATGTGTGTGCACAGTGACCAGAGAAGCCAAAATGAGGCCTCTGCAGACCTAATTTGGCATCAATTTATCTCCATGTGAGAAAGTCTGGTTGTACTTATTTTACTCTCTGCTCTAACCAAGAAAAAAACAAAAACCCGGCAAAGGTTCATTGAGACAACAGTCGGTCACAAAAAAGGAATTTGAACCAGTCGGTCACAAAAAAGGAATTTGAACCAAGATAACGTAGTTACATTTTACCCACATGTTCCTGAGGCCAGTGTGCTAATAGTTAACAAATGCTATTTAGCCCATCACCATTAGATTAACATTTAACCAAATCAGCATAGACTTTGTGTGACTAAAAGAATCTACAAACACACACACACACACACACACGCACACACAAATCTTTTTTTTTTTTTTTTGAGACGGAATCTCGCTCTGTTGCCCAGGCTGCAGTGCAGTGGCACAATCTCGGCTCACTGCAACCTCCATCTCCCAGGTTCAAGTAATTCTACTGCCTCAGCCTTCTGAGTAGCTGGCATTATAAATGTGTGCCACCATGCCTGGTTAATTTTTGTATTTTTAGTAGAGATGGGATTTCACCAAGTTGGCCAGGCTGGTCTCAGAACTCCTGACCTCAAGTGATCTGCCCACCTAGGCCTCCCAAAGTGCTGGGATTACAGGCGTGAGCCACCACACCCAGCCACAGATATCTTTTGATATCTCAAGAACTATGGACGGAATCAAAGAATTCCAAGACCAGTTAAAGAATTTCAAGTGAGACAATTCATTTTCTTATGATCTTGGTCCTGTGTTTGGAGAGGCAAATGTGTGTTTTAGTGAAATGTAAATCCAGGGAGAAAGTGCAGTAGAAGAAACTGCTCACCTGTCCTTGTAGCTATAGCTAACCTTTATGGAGCTCTATCAGCTAGGCAGTATTTTACTCATCAGTTCTGGGAGGTGAATGCTGTTATAATCTCCATTTTGCAAATGTGACAACAGAGACACAGAGAAGTTAAGTGACTTGCCCAACATCAAACAGCTAGTTTTACAGCACCATGCTCCTTGTATAAGTTGTTACACATGGTCCCCCTAGCTTTGTGGCTCACGATCCTGTGTGCAGAACGCTATTGTGGAAAGCAGGGAGAAAATCAAGCTGCGGTATACTGGGAGGGAAAGAACAAAGGAAAGCTCTTAAGGCGACAACAAGGACAATGTCTCCAAGGACAGTGCAATTTCCCATCAGTGAGGTACTGGTCAGGCTCCCCAGCCTCAGAGGCCCATCCAGGGTTTCTTCGCTGCCAGAGTCATGCTGTTCAACTGCTCGTAGGTGTGCTTCAGCCCTAGAAAGGAGTCCAGGCGGTAGGGCTGCCAGAGACCTGGCTGGTCTATCCAAAGACAAAGGAGGATGCCATTCCTCTGTAAGTTCTCTTTCAAATGACCTTTCTGAGATGGATCCTGTTTGCTTTAGTGTCTGCCCTCCTCAGTACATCCTCCCCAGCTCCAAAAAGACACATCCCTTGATATTCATCCAGTTCTCCCAATGGCCTTGGATGCTTGTGACTGTGCTTCTCAGGGGAATGGAGTCATTCCTAGTGCTGGGTTTCCGGAAGGATCTTATCAGAGTGAATGTGGTGTGACGTTTGGATACAGATTGGCTTATTAGCAAAAGCACCTTTTAACACTGATGCTGCCCGTTTTCCCTGGAAAATGAGCCTCTGTTTAATCCAAATAATATATGGAGAATGTTCAGAACTGTGATGTCTGTTGTTGGAAATTGAAAAGCAGAGAGGAAATATGCTAATACCTCTCTTTGGAATTTCTTCACCTGCCCTCTCAGTATAGTAACAGTCTGTTAGGTCTCAAACCTTTGCACTGTTTATCATTAGGCCATAAGATAACGAATGCCTCTGGCCCTAAAATGTGCATCATTACAATCATTTGGTTTAAAAATATATGAGTATCTCTAATAAAAGGGATGATTATATCAATTTTTAAAAACTTTAAAAATCCAACGGCAAGTCCTCTTGGTTAAACCCATAGCATCAGGTCTCATAGTTTTATGTTTTATTTATTTATTTTTTTGAGACGGAGTCTCGCTCTGTCACCCAGGCTGGAGTGCAGTGGTGTGATCTCGGCTCACTGCCACCTCCGCCTCCTGGGTTCAAGCGATTCTCCTGACTCAGCCTCCCGATTAGCTGGGATTACAGGTGTGTGCCACCACACCAGGCTAATTTTTTGTATTTTTAGTAGAGACGGAGTTTTGCCATGTTGGCCAGGCTGGCCTTGAATTCCTGACCTCAAGTGATCTGCCTTCCTTGGCTTCCCAAAGTGCTGTGATTACAGGCATGAGCCACTGTGCCTGGCCAGGTTTAGTTTTAAGCCAATGATTTAAAGTATAATTTAGTTGTTCCTCTGAAGATTATAACTTTAAAAAAAGTCACATTTGGAGATAATTGTTCACATTTGCCTGAGGATGTTTCTATTTGAAAACGCATAATAGAATGTAAAATTATGATTTATAATAGCTTTCAGTTTATAATTAAAATCAAAATGGGAACATTCAAGTAAATGAAACAACTAGATATTTCTAAAAGGTATTCTTTATATGAAGATTCAAGGTAACATGTTTTGTTAGCATTCTTCCACATTGATTTAAATTGTTTTTTCTGCTTTTGTGCAGGTGAGGTGGGGAGGAGCAGATGTTTTGCCTCTAGTGAGACAATACTTTACTTCCCTATTATTGTTTGACTTTGCCTTGTTTGTGCCTGTGAATTACTAACAGAGGCTTGCAGCACTATCTATGGGGCCTGAAATGTACAATAAGGGGCCAGAAGGCCTTGAGAGAGCTGAAAAAGAAATCATCACCCTAGCCTTACCCAGTCACCTGTCTCCAGGCAAAATAATTCCCTGTCCTTCATGATGATTCGGAGAAGACCAGCCCCACTCAGCTGCTGTTGCCAACCAACCATAGTTCTTGTTACCCTGGGCCACAAGTGCCTTATCCACCAGATGGAGAAAGTTAATGCCAGAGGGAAGTGAGAAACTAACTATGGAAGAGTGGACCCATGTTGTAAAAAACAAAGTTCTAGGGAAAGACATGAACAAAGATGGGTGAGTATGAATGGGGTCTGACTGGAACACGGCAGAGAAGAAATTCAACTATGCAATGAGATAAAGCAAAGATTCTAATGAAAGACTGATGTGGTCATAAACAAACAAACAAAAAACAGGTGCCCAATGAATACTTCTAACTGAAAAAAAATCTGAAGATGCTGGTCAGAGGATCCTCAGGAGGGAAAAAACCTGACTTTCCTTGTTAAGGGCCTGTGGAGCAAGTAATTGCAGCTTGAACCATGGGGTCTCCTTGGAGCTGCGGGCACCAAGCATCAGATCTGAACACAGAAACCGGGCCAGTTTGTTAAGCAGGGTGCGGCAGAGACTGTTAGTTGCCTATCCAATATCCAGTCTCCTCTTTTTCCTTAGTCACATAACCCAGATTTTAATCTGGGTGGCAGTGTGCTCAGCTGAAAGACTACATTTGGAAGCCACATTTGCAGCCTGAGGGCCAGTGAGACATAAGCAGTTGTTGGGTAGTCTTCTGTGGACTCCTTAAGAGGGAATAGACTACTCACAGACTCCTTTTTCTCCTTCTCCCTTCCTTCCATGCCTTTCTGGAACAGGAAGATTAACATGATGATTGGCGCTCTAGCTGTCACATTGGACCATGAAGTCATCTGTTTTTTTTTTAAATTAATTTTTAGTTTTATTTCAGTGGTTTTGGGGGTATAGGTGGTTTTTGATTCCATGGATAGGTTCTTTAGCGGTGATTTCTGAGATTTTAGAGCAGTGTACACGGTACCCAATATGTAGTCTCTTATCCCTCACCCCTCCCAACTTCTCCCCACACTGAGTCCCCAAAGTCCACTATGTCATTCTTATACCTTTGCATCCTCATAGCTTAGGAAGTGATCTTGAAGATGAAAGCCATATTCGAAGGATGGCAGGACGAAAAGATAAAACTTTGATGACGCTGTATCTCCCATACCAGCCAGACTCCAGCCTTCTTTTATATGAGAGAGAAATAGGCTTCTATGTTGTTGAAAACACTGTTACTTCTTCATTCACCCAGGACATCACAAGCTTAGTGATCTTGGAAAGGCTTTGACAGAGGAGTGAAAAACTGGCGTGTTTTAGTTTGTTTATTTGTTTCAGTTAAATAAACTGTAAGACAAAGGTGATTTAAAATGACAAAATATAGTCTCTGAGCTCAGTCATAAAAAGGAATCAAGGGATTATGTAATTGTATTATGTATTTATTTGGTCTAAACAAAAAAGAGCTTTATTCTCTCATGTAAGTGAGAATTCCGGAGGTCACGTGGGCTTCAGATAAGGCCTCATGAACAGCTGGACGAGTCAATGAAGACCCAATGTCTTTCTGTCTCTTCTTAGTCTCCATGGTGACGGCTTTATTCTTGGGCTGTCTTGCCAGATGATCACAAGATGGCTGCCAGACACAACCTGAGTTATGGATGTCCTCATTCACGTTTCCTCAGAGAAAGGAAACTTCTTTCCCAGAAGCCCCTGGCAAAGTCACCTTGCATTGGCCTGCATTGGGTGACTATCCCTAAGCCAATCTGGAGCTAGGATGATAGGGGTCACTGGTTGGTTTAAACCTCCCAAGGTCTACCCAGAGAATTGCAACCATGTTAATCCCTGCCAACAGCATGGCTAGGAAGTATGGGACCCTGTTAGGAAAGAGAAAAGAAGAAAAATGCCTGTGGGGAGGCCACCCTATGCCCTATATTTTTCCTCGTCATCCTCACCAGGTAGTGTTATTTAAAGGACTTTAATATTTTAAAAGGCAAATTGCTCCCAAAAGGTCTATTGCCCTCAAATTTCATTTTCAGTAGCCTGAAACCCAGTATTAGACTTATTGATTTGGGGTAAGGCGCGGGATTTCCTGAAAAACCTTTGCTTCATTCATTCAACTTACCTCATTCATTAATTCCTCGGTAGACATTTCTTGGGTGCTGGTTATGTGTCATACATTCTGCAGGTCTTACCTGAGAGGATAAACACATCATAAGCCATTAGGATAGGTGGCATTAGCACATGGGGCACTTGTACTCTTTATGAAGGTCGGGAAGCAAGTAGGAGGGCACGGGAAACAGGACAGGTAAGTTTTGATCGTGAGGAGGGAAGAGGCCTAGGAGTTGGGCATAGGGTGATGCCCAGAGAGACTGCACCTGCATGAGTCCCTCAGTGAGGACCCGGGGTGGGCTCTTGGTTCTTTGAACCTCAGAAAGGGAGACTGCTGTGAGGGCTGCATTTGGGGACTTGAAGCAGTGCCTGTTTTGCCATCTTATGAGGGCAGGCTTTGTAATTGGGGTTTCCAGTCCCCCAGTTAGGAAGTCTCTGGGGGAAAGATGACTAGAGTCTGTGGTTCTTGATTTGGGCTTGGAGAGGATTTGGGGGTAAGATGCTAGGAAATGAGAGTGAAATCTCTGAAACTTACAGGAAGAATCTTCCCCAGTCCAGCTTGTCTGCTGCTCTCCTGACGCTGGAACAGCTTCTCAGGAGTTTTCCATTTTTCATGGCACAATTCTTTCTCCTGCAAGGATAAGAGAATAAGAGCTTCATAACCCAAATAGTTCACAGCGTGGTATTCGCCTCTATTTAAAATCATCTCCCACTGGGTTCAATTAACAATGTACATGTCAAATTATGTCACACCCATTACTTGCTCTAATTTGGTCAGGCTGGGTCAGGCAGTCCCTGAACTGATGGAGCTGTTAACCTCCCAGCAGAGAGTCACAGTGGCTGTGCCTACACTGCCCTTGGCCGTGTCAGGGCAGAACACTGTACTGGGAAAGTACCAGGCAGTGCTGCAGGAAAGGTCAAGTTCGTGACGACAGTGACCAGTCATCAACCCCTTTACCAGAGCTTTGCCTCTAGAGATGACTATGCGAATTGAATCGTGGCTCTGTCATTTAGCAGCTGTGTGATCTTGGGCACGTGAACTTTTCTGAGCCTCATTTACCACATCTGTAAAATGAGACTATTATAACACTTCATTTATATTTATACTTTTAATTATATTGATATTTATTTCACTGGGGTTGTAGTGAGGATTAAATGCCATAATGCATGTAAAGTGTTTTGCATAATGCCTGGCATTTAGGATTAACTCAATACCAGCTATTTAGTAGTAGTATTTAATTTTTTAAAAATCTTGTTTGGTCCCTCAAAACTGGGATTCCTTCTGAGATCACATTCAGGAAATATTTCATCAGCCCTCAAGAAACTCGGAGAAGACAGGCAGTCTTTCCTGGAACGGGTAGAGGGGAACCAAAGGATCTGCAATGGTACCTAGACATCAGGATTATTAATACGTGTGCCAAGAGCAACCCTGACTTTAAGAACACCTCTGTGTGGGCACAGAAAGCTTCTTTTTCTGCCTTGGGGTTTCACAGGTCAATCAGTCTGTGTGGTCAATCTTTGTGTGGTCAATCTGCAGAGCCCCAAGGGAGAAGGTAGAAGGGTGCTGGGAACTCTCTCCATTTTAAATAGAGGTAAACTGGCTGGGCGTGGTGGCTCACGCCTGTAATCCCAGTACTTTGGGAGGCCAAGATGGGCGGATCATGAGGTCAGGAGATCGAGACCATCCTGGCTAATACGGTGAAACCCCATCTCTACTAAAAATACAAAAAAAATTAGGTGGGCGTACTGGTGGGTGCCTGTAGTCCCAGCTACTCAGGAGGCTGAGGTAGGAGAATGGTGTGAACCCGGGAGGCGGAGCTTGCAGTGAGCCGAGATCGCGCCACTGCACTCCAGCCTGGGTGACAGAGCGAGACTCTGTCTCAAAATAAATAAATAAATAAATAAATAAATAAATAGAGGTAAACTGAGGCACAGAGAAGTCTCCACACACGTACAGTACTTTTCATCCCCTCTCAAAAAAACAAGGGAAACTGTACAAATTGTAGAGCTAGAGGCAGAATCTCTTGCCCAGAGAGACTTGAGACTGAGGCCAATATTGGGGAAAATTACCTTGGTTTACTTTACGAGCACAAAGGCTATGCTTCTTACCCTCTCTCCACATCCAAAAATCTCCGGGGTACATCGGCAGCCTCCTTTATGGTACATCCAGGAGATAGTGTGTTGTGGAAAAAGCCCTGGGTTGTAGTCAAGAAACTTGTACTGTAATCCCAGTCCTGCGAAACCAGCGATGTGGCCTTGGAAATGTCACTGAACATAGTACTGTACTTGAGAAACTGAATGGAAGGGTTTGGGCTACATCAGTGGTTCCCAAACCTGGCTGCTCATGAGAATCTATGTGTGTGCATATGTGCATGTGTGCGTGTGTGTGTGTGTGCTGGGGCAGGGGTAGCTGGAGCCTAGGAATCTGTATGTTGTTTTTTGTTTGTTTTTTGAGACAGAGTCTTACTCTGTCACCCAGGCTGGAGTGCAGTGGCACAATCTTGACTCACTGCAACCTCCGCCTCCTAGGTTCAATTGATTCTCTCACCTCAGCCTCCCAAGTAGCTGGGATTACAGGTGTGAGCCACCACGCCTGGCTGGAATCTGTACTTTGGAAATGTTCAGATGATTATCAAGAGCAGTCACTGTTGGGGACCCTGGAGCAGACGCTTTCTAGAGTGCCTTGCTAGGCTCTAACATTTTCTGACTCCAAAGCCTCTTTTAGCACATTCCACACAATTCAGTCCAAAGGCGATGTCAGCCCTCACAGTCAGCTCCCATGAGCAAATCAGTGCGTGATTCCGCATGTGCCAGGCTGTCTGTGTGCTTGGGCCCTGGGTCCTGTCTGTTTCTTGGTTAATTTGGCATTGAAGCCTGCATCTTGGGCTCACCTGGGGCCAGTTGCGCCTGGACCCTGACTTGCTCCAGAGGGGCCTTCTTGCGGTTGTGCTGTGGTCTAGAACACCAACTGCACCTGCCCTGAGTCCAAGAGCAGATTAGGAATCCTGACCAGCCTCCCCCGCACCCTTGATGCCAGCGTCCTTCACAGGAGTTTTGAATTCACAGAAATGTGTCTCCAGCTGTCTCAGAGTTATGAAAAGTCTCTGTGTTAATAAGGAGCTATGGAACGCCAGGGCTAAAGCTGTCTTTAACTCTTCTTTCAAAACATTCAATCCTGACATTCTTTGGCTTAGTAAATGGGGAGGAGGCTTTTGCATTTGTGTGGGGGCGAAGGAAGGAATAAACTGCGGCTCCCAGGGCTGACTTCTGTCCAGGAAACACAGGTCTAGACGTCCTCTGAGTGGCAGAGAGAATAGGAGAGTGGGACTCTGTGGTGGGAGTGACACTGTGGCCCCTCACCTGCAGGACACTCCAAGCAAGTGGGGTGGGGCTGCATGGGTGAGTGTTGGGGTGCAGTGAGCAGAGGAGGGGGTGCTGTGTGCTCACCCACCATGTGCTCTTGCCCACTGCTGTTGTGTAGGAACACGATCTAGTGTTGCCAAACACGGTGAAACTTGTGATTCTTGGAAGAAATCAGGAATCTCAATTTTACGTGAATTTTCCCAATTTTAAAATGATGACACATTTAATTTTTACAATTCCTTAGGCCGGGCATGGTGGCTCATGCCTGTAATCCCAACACTGGGAGGCTGAGATGAGAGGATCACTTAAAACCAGGAGTTCAAGACCAGCCTGGGCAACATAGCAAAACCCCATCTCTATTTAAAAAAACCCAAATCATTAAAAAAAATTCCTTAGACCAAGCAAATTGCACCTTCAGGCTATAGTCTGGGTAGAGTCCTAGCTGCAGGACTGGTCTGGGTGTGCTCTAATATTCTGCCCCCAAATAGGCAGAACCCCAAAGGAGGTCCTTACATCTTAAGAGCCTAAATCCATCTTACACTTGGTGACATCCTTTGTTGGAGGGAGAAGGAAGGCTCTGGCTCTCTAAAGCCTTAGGAATCTACTTTCTTTACCACTGTATAACAGCCTACTACAGCGCTGTGGATCAGCAGTCCTCACCTTCCTTCTCCCTCTGTCTGTCCCTTGCTCCCAATAAGCCCTGATGACAGAGAGCTCAGATAGGGCCCTCTCCCTGGCTCTGCTCAGGTGTGTAGCCAGGCTATAAGCTCTCACACTGTCTCCTTTCCCATTCTAGAAACAAACTTAAATCCAAGTAACAGAGAGGTACCCTGTAACATGAATCACTTTGAGCTATAATTTAGTTTTTAAAGGTAAATAATTTTTTTGAGACATGGTCTCACTCTGTTGCCCAGGCTGGAGTGCAGTGGTGCGATCATGGCTCACCACAGCCTCTACCTCCCGAGCTCAAGGGATCCTCCCACCTCAGCCTCCAGAGCAGGTGGGACTATTGGCATGCGCCACCAAGTCCAGTTAACTTTTGTATTTTTTGTAGAGACAGGGTTTTGCTATGTTGCCCAGGCTGCTCTTGAACTCCTGGGCTCAAACGATCTACCATCCTCAGCCTCCCAAAGTGTTGAGATTACAGGCATGAGCCACTGTGCCTACCAGGCCAAAGGTAAATAATGTGTGTAGTTTGATACTGTATCAGAAACTATTTGTGACACATGTCATAGCAAATGTGTGGTGACAACGGAATTTCTATATAGGAAACTCTTGGGAGTGGCATTTTGTTTGGGAGCAAGGAATGGTTAAAAGACTTTATGTAAAGCTACATTGTATATTTGTTGTATATTAAACTCTCTTTTTATTTATATTGCACTTTTTTTTTTTGAGACCGAGTCTCACTGTTTCACCCAGGCTGGAGTGCAGTGGCCCAATCTCGGCTCACTGCAACCTCTGTCTCCTGGGTTCAAGCAATTCTCCTGCCTCAGCCTCCTGAGTAGCTGGGACTATAGGCCTGCACCACTACACCTGGCTAATTTTTGTATTTTTAGTGGAGACAGGTTTTCACCACGTTGGCCAGGCTGGTCTCGAACTCCTGAGCTCAGGTGACCTGCCCACCTCAGCCTCCCAAAGTGCTGGGATTATAGGTGTGAACACTGTGCCCAGCCTAAATTGCACTTCTGTTTTAAAAACAAAGTTGTGATGGCTAATTTTATGTGTCAACCTGACTGGCCACAGGGTGCCCAGGTGACACCTTGTTTCTGGGTATGTCTGGGAGGATGTCTCCAGATGGAATCAGCGTTTGTACAGGGGTGGACACAGTAAAGTCGCTTGCCTTCCCCAATGTGAGTGGGCATCATCCAGTCCGTTGAGGGCCTGAATAAAACAAAAGGCAGAGGAAGGAGGAATTTGCCCCTTTTTTCCAGCCTCACTGCTTGACCTGGGACATTTTATGTGGTGAGCCATGATTGCAGCACTAAACTCCAGCCCTCCACTGAGATCTCATCCATCAGCTCCCCTGGTTCCCAGGCTTTCCAACTTGGGTCGTATTATATCACTAACTTTCCTGGGTCTCCAGCTTGCAGATGGCAGATCACAGGACTTCTCCACCTCTATGACCCCATGAGCCAATTCCTCATAATAAATTTCCTTTTATTTACATACACACACACACACCACACACACACACCTCCTACTAGTTCTGTTTCTCCGAACAACCCTAATACACAAAGAAAACCTCCAGGAGCCACGCCTTGATGCTGCCTCTGTGACTGGTCAGGACACATGCAAGGATAAGGAGGTATGTAGAGACCACTTTGCTCCAGATGGGGAGGAAAATGGTCGAATGAAGTCCCAGAACAACCCAGGGAAAGTGTAGACCCTACTGCTCAGGCAAAAATTCAATTTTGAGGGTGAGAATTTTCAGCCTGGTTCCTGAAAGTGTCCTAGACAAGGAAGATGCATTCTCACCACCACGCTGGGCCATTCTGGATAAAACCAAACCTGCTTCTTGGCAAAGGTCAGTGGTAATGTCAGTAGCGTCTCAGACACCTGCCCATGGATGCCTTCTGCCAGGCAGCCAGATGGCTCATTACGACCCACATGTAGCCCTCTAGGCCCAGTGCCCTGGCTTGGTGGCAGCAGATGGCCTGGGGGACAGGGGCTTGGTCTCATTGCTCAGAGTGTTCTCAGAGACCGTCTTGGGATTAGCAAACTCAGGGGACACCAAGGAAGATTTCCTTAGACCTGGGTGGACCCAACTTAGAGTTTACTTCTAAGTAACTAGTTCTAAACTCTAGAAAAGTAGAATAAAATGAAATATACTTATTACTTGCCAGGAAGTGGTTGAATTCTTGCTGTTACCATAATGCTACTATTTGGTATTATTTCAAGTAAGTAATCAGAGGGTTTCAATATTTAAAAATAAATAATGACTGGGCGTGGTGGCTCACCCCTGTAATCCTAGCATTTTGGGAGGCTGAGGCGGGCAGATCATGAGGTCAGGAGATCGAGATTATCCTGGCTAACACAGTGAGACCCCGTCTCTACTAAAAATACAAAAAACTAGCTGGGCGTGGTGGCGGGTGCCTGTAATCACAGCTACTCGGGAGGCTGAGGCAGAAGAATTGCTTGAACCCAGGAGGCAGAGGTTGCAGTGAGCTGAGATCACACCACTGCACTCCAGCTTGGGCAACAGAGTGAGACTTCGTCTCAAAAATAAAATAAAATAAAATGAAATAAAACAAAATAAAAATAAATAAATATACAAGAAAACCACTGACCCTTCACTAAATTGGTAGTTGTCATCACACTTAATCACTGCCTTGCCAGCATATCATTCCCTTCTGGAAAACCCGTCATCAGCAGCTGGCAGGAACTCACACCGTTCTTAAATTTATCTGTTAATAGATGGTTTGACTGCAACTTTTTTTTTCTTAACTTTTAAGCAGTAGCAATTCAACACTGAAAAGGAATGTGATGTTTATTGCTGTTTTCCCCCAGGAACAAAGAAATCTGGCAGGACACACACAGGTACAGCATGGACCTGCTTTCGGAGTTATGCATAATGATTTTTTAAGTTGGAGTGTGTTTGGATGAGGAGGGACAAGAAAGCTGCTTCTGCAGGGGAGGTGGTCCCCACTGCAGCTTCATCTGTCCCTAGGCCACCTCCCTGGGCCACCCCAGGCAGTCGTGCAGGACGTCATGTCCTGGTTGCTTTCCTCTGAGTCACAGAGCTCACCACAGCACTTCTTCCTCTGCCTCTTTCAGGCCTGGCCAGCCAGGAAGTCACAACCACAGCTAAGAGGTTCTGTGCTGAGCATCTTCAGTAGCCCCCAAGTGAGGCCAGAGGTAGATGGTAATGGGTCTGAGGCGTCTGAGGCTTGGGGCCACTTCACAGGACAATCATCTCTATACTTTTCATTTTGGTTTTAGAACTCTGAGGGATTTCTTTATCTCAAATGCCCTTATTAGTCTGCAGATCTCCTGAAGGCTCATCTGGTTTGCTAGGTCTTAGTCTGCTCAATACAGATGATAAGATAGTGGGTGAAACAAGAGGTTTGGTAACATAAGTTCCTGATGACATGAGATGTACACAGTATATGTGCAATTTCTCAACACATGTTTGGCCTAAACACTTGCAAATACACCATCCTGAGCTAAGAGAGTGACTTTGATTTTTTTTTCTTTAAGCAATGACATTAATCCAACAACAATCACTGGAGAATGCCTACTATTTTCCAGGCATTCTCACAAGACCACCAGATTCAATGTGAGAGATCCCCTGCCCTCTAGAGTTTTACAGGTTAACGGAAAGGGGTTTTTACCAAGAAGCACAAATCCAAATTACTCTTGTTTCTTATGTTAGCAACTTCACCCTCAGGAGTAAGCAGCAGCAGCAGCCAAGGGGCACACAGAGCCACAGGCTAAACACTGTCCACAGCTTCCTGAAATCAAAGGGCTTCAAAGATTTGGAAGACACATTTATTTTTATTTTTAAAGCAACCACACACCTATTCTGGAATAGTGTACAAAAATCACATAGGCCATCCCGACTCCTAACTGAATCCCCTCTTCCACCGTCAGAGGACGAGGGCACTTTTTGGCATGATGGAGAGAAGCGAGGGGGCAGGGGTGGCCAGAGAGGCGGCTGGAGTGGAGGCGGGGGCACCAGCGTGGGGTGAAGGCAGAGGCACCGCGGGAATGTAAATTGCAGGACGCATCCTGAGGCAGTCAGGGTTCGGGGCATTCCTGTGGGTGGTCACTTGGGCCCTAGATTAAAGGCAGAAACACAGAAATGCCTTGGGGGACGTTGTAAACTTCAACAGCTCTATCTGTTGTTTCAGAAATGAGGGAGAAACATTCACCAGAAGCTTCAGACTGGGAGGAGACAGAGTCTTTGAAGCAACCCAGGGGCTTCTTAGCTGCAGCTGTGTCTGCTTTGAAGTTCAGTCCACTCTCCCCAGGAAGCCAAGAGGCTCTCAAGTGCTTGCAGCAGAGAAGTTTCATAGAACAGAAAGAGCAGACAGAGGCACGCTGCGCCCTCCAGCACGGCTGCCTGGCAGGAAGCTTTGCTGAGTAACTTTGGTTTTAGTTGGAAACCTTCTGTCATGTTCCTGTCGGGGCAGGGTGGGGAGTGTGGGCTGCACTGTGGCGGGTGGGTTAGATTTCCTCCTTCCATGCAGTGGACAGGGATGTGGTATGGGGGCACGAAGCCATGGAGAAGTGGATAACTGACCTTGAGAAGATGTAGAGGTCACCACAGAGGGTTTCCAACTCACGAAAGCATTTCTGCTATGGGAAGGACAAGGGACGCTGGCCTATGGAACAGGCCACCGGAGATTCCGGAGCAGAGCCCTGCCCAGGCCTCCAGACTTGTGGCTTTAATTATCCAGTTAGTCATAGGTTTACTGTCATCCAAGTTTAAGAAGCTTGACTGTGACCCATGTGCAAAAAAAGGTTGTTCAGGCTTTTTTTTTTTTTTAAAGCCACTCTGGGCTGTTCAGCAGGCTGAGGCAGGATCCTCAGAGCCCACCAGCCCTGGAGAAGTGGGGACTGCCTACCTGCACTTTTCTTTCTTAGGCACTTTTATCTTGAACACAGAGCCTCAGGCATTGGCCAGTCCGGTTAGTCTGGAAAAACTTAAGAGCCAACAGTTTATTTCTGCTCTGAGGGCAGTTTCACCAGCACAGAGCACATGGCGAGCAGAGCCCAGATTACAAGGCTGGGGGGGGCGGGGCGGGGGCGGGGGTGCAGGTGAGGTGCTTCGGCTCTGACGGGCGCTGGGCTGCTCACCCAGTTTTACATGGGAAGTGGTAGGGCCCTGTCTCCCCTGGCCCCTGCCCATGCCCCGGGAGAAATGGGTATGTTTGAGTGGTACCTTCCTGCATGGGCAGAGGCAGGTGATTGTATCGCCAGCCCTGGAGCTCAGCGTGCACAGCTTGGGCTTCCATTTGGAGGAACCTGATCCTTGGACTTGAACACTCTGCTCTTTGTGTTTTGCACAATGGGAGAGTCCTGCTCCTCACTTAGCTCAGCACAGCGAGTCTCCTGGCTTCAGCTTCCCTCCTGAGCACCTGACGGTTGTTGGTTTACTGTGACTCACTGCCATTATATCTGCCTGGGCTTATGTTTCCAGCATCTCACCAGAGCTGTTGTGACCCATCTCCTGGGCAAAGCCTTCCACGCAGAGGCTGCCGGGCCAGCAGGAGAGGAGACCCAATCCATCCATCAGCACTTGAATAATTCCATCCACACATACTTCTCTTCCAAACACCAGGGCTATTTTCCTTTCCCTGAGCCATGCAAGCCCAAGGAGCCAGCAGGGTAGCGTGCTCTCAGGAGTAGGACACGTCACATCAACTTCAGTGCTCCAGGAGCCCTGCCACAATGCTTTCTTTGTGAGATCATCTTTGCAGCGGTTTCCTGAAGCTCTGGCCTCCTTCCTGGTATCTTCACACATTCTAGGTGTTTCAATTCAGTAAAAACATAAGGGCCTTTTGACTGCTCACTCCTGCTCTTCACACTGGGAAGGACACAGAAGTCCCCAGAGATTGCCCTGGACGACAAAATGTAGTTCAGAGGTATCTAAGGTGGGTTCCACCCAAAAGGGTCCCACAAAGAAAGAATTCCAGGGCCAATTAAATTTGGGGATCTGCATAGTCCATCTCTCTCGGTGATTCAAAACATATATATATTAAAGGTTCTGAGAAGTCCTATAAGTAAATCCTGTTCCACTTTTTAACCCACCATCTCCCAAACCCAGCATGATACTGATATCAGCATGCTACTCTTTTCATATAACACCTACTTATATCTGAAGGAACTAATTGATGTCTT
The DNA here is from genome assembly GCF_029281585.2 of Gorilla gorilla gorilla. Taxonomy (NCBI): domain Eukaryota; kingdom Metazoa; phylum Chordata; class Mammalia; order Primates; family Hominidae; genus Gorilla; species Gorilla gorilla. The sequence continues at coordinate 66,955,942 of NC_073239.2, forward strand.
TTGAGATATATTTTAGGAAATGATCTAACAGTGGTTTTTAACCTAAGGAAACACCTCACTAGAGAGTGCTTGGGCACAGGAGGTGGCATTTTGGGTTGTCACAAAGATGGGGTGGTGCTACTTGCATTTCATACATAGGGGTTGTGGGGGCAGGGGCAGCTAGTGCTGTTACAGTGATGATGCAATGCGGCCCCGTCCCAAGCGGGGTGGGGGGCACTGTCCTGCCCTAAATGCCCACAACTCTCCCCACGCCGCTCTCCCACCCCATTGAGAAGCAGTGGTTGGACCTACGCTCAGCATTGTGCTCCCAGGCCCTCTCTGCGGGTTCAAACGCCTCTTGATGTCCTCTTGGTCTCTGCCTCCTTGCTTCCTCTAGCTGGGATGCCTGCACGCTGGAGAGAGTTGGGTCTTTTGTGGCTTTTGTGGCTCTGGTCCCAGTAGGAGATGACAGACACAACCAGAGGGCAGGATTCCCTCGTTCCACGGTTCCATCTACTCTGGAGGCGAAAAAGGGGTGTGTGAAGTGGTCCCTGGGAATAAAGAGAAAGCTGCTCACCTTTCTGAAAAACTTTTCACCTCTCAGGGAAAGGGGACCTGAGAGAAGCCTAAGAGAAAACTCCTGATGCTTAGCCAACTCCTTGAGAAGGAAAGTGAGAATGGAGGCTGAAGCCCCTTCCATCCTTCCTGGTAACGCAGCGGAGAGGCCAACACCCACGATCTGCAACTCAAAGTCAAGGGATTCCGTGTCCCTGCTTGTGTCAACATAGAAAACGCCCATGGCAACGGGCAAGGGCGGCCTGAAACGGCAGAGTGTGTGTTTCACAAAACAGGGGTGGCTCACGGCTGCAGCCGCCCGGGGAGGTCCTGGCCTTGCCTTCGAGGGGCTGGTCCTCGGGGGTGGATGCAGTTTTGCGGGGCTGGCTCCGCGTCGCGCCGCGGCGGTTTGGGCTGGGGAGCAGCCCTGCAGGGAGGCGCCGCCGGGTGGGCCGCGGAGATAGCTGCAGGGCGGGGCCCCCGGGGGCGCGGGGACGCCCAGCGGCCGGATATCAGCTGCCACGCCCGCGTGGGCGGAGAAAAGAGCAATCTGACTTTGGACGGAGAGGTGAGACGCGGGAAGGAAATCCACCACCGGCCTCCGGCGACTCCTGTCCTGCGCGCAGCGGAGGCAGCGCAGCCCGTGAACACCCCCGAGCCCGGTGCGGGCCGAGCAGTTCTCCGCACCTCCGGTAAAGGTGCAGGACCGGGTGATGGTCTCTGCAGCAGTCAGAAGGCTCCTCTCCCAGCCCAGGAACGTCTGCAATAAATTGCTTCCATGTGCGGGCTTCCCGCTTCCTCTTTCTCTCTCAGGGTTAATGTGGGAAAAGGGAAGTGGCTTTTTTTTTTTTATTTTGAAAATTAGCTTTAGGGCAAAGTCCTGCCAATTGTGTAGTTCAATACCCCATTTTATAGGTGAGGACACTGAGCTCCAGAGAGATCAGATTCCAGGTCACACTGCTGGTGCGCCGCCAAACCAGGTGGAGAACGCTGGTGCCTCCGCTCCTTGGGCATTTTGACTCCGGCATTCATGATTGTTTTCCCTTCTTTAATACCCACTACAGCAAAAATTTTGTTGCTGTTTCCCTCTGTTAAGAATTATTAAAACTTGGAGGAGGGGAAGCAAAAAGTTCTTTCAATATTAAATTAAAGCACTGTCTAACGAGCCCATCTGAGAGTCATTTGGCTATCTAGGGGAAGGTAGCTTTGACTTATTTTTTACTATAAAATAGAGTCCAAACGTTCTTAACTCTGAAATTAGTTAGGCCAGGAGCCCCGGCTCATGCCTGTAACCCTAGTACTTTGGAGGCCAAGATGGAAGGATTGCTTGAGGCCAGGAGTTCAAGACTAGTGTGAGCAACATAGCAAGATTCCCATTATCGATTTTAAAAAATAAAATAACATGAGATAGTACTGTGTAGAAACTATTAAAATGTAAGTGCTGTCTGGGTATGGGAGCTCACACCTATAATCCCAGCACTTTGAGAGGCTGAGGTGGGCTTGAGCTCAAGAGTTTGAGACCAGCATGTGCAACATGGCGGCAAAACCCCTTCTCTACAAAAAATACAAAAATTAGCTGGGCATGGTGGTGTGTGCCTGTAGTCCCAGCTACTCTGGAGGCTCAGGTGGGAGGATGGCTTGAGCCTAGGAGGTGGAGGTTGCAGTAAACCAAGATCATGCTACTGCACTCCAGCCTGGGGGACAGAGCCAGATACTGTCTCAAAAAAAAAAAAAAAAAAAAAAAGGTAAGTGTTTTTCTGTTCTACAGAGATGCAAATGATTCCTATCTGGTCAGATAAATTACCCCAAAGGTTATAGTTTTGCTGCCCTGTAGCACATTAGCCAGTTTAGTATCTAACTTTGTGATCTTACGTCAGCATTCCTTTTCGTTCTCTGAGTACACAAAATCTTTATTCTCGTAATATCTTTGAACCAGTGTTGCCACCTTGCAAAGTCCCTTATGAATAAGTTACCTACCTCACTGATACATACTCACCATATCTTGTCAAGGGTTCATATTCCTTTCCCTGTATAGTCCCCACAAATATACACTATCAGCTTTCAATGCACACCAAGCGCCCATTATTGATTCTTTGTCCCAAGTGGCTCCTCTGGAGCGTATGCATGACATCAGGGGGACATAGGGCTTTTAATTGTCAAAAGTGTACAAACTCAGCACGTTATTCCAAATAATCTCTGCCCCTGCTCCCTCACATTTTGATCATGCCGTATCTGTGATCTGGGGCTGGGGACTCTGGCCCTCAAGATGCCTCCAGTGCTCTCGGCCCCTGCTAAGAGCCTCTGCCCACACACGGGGTCATGCGCATAACCCTAGAACTCTGGGCACGGCTAGATGAACTGTGGCACGCACCTGATCCAGGCAGCAGCCCACTTCCCGGCTGGTCAGCCAGTGAAGGAAGGCTCAGCCCCACCAGGCCAGTGAGATTCTCGGTCTTGGCAAATTGCTTAAAGACTTGATAGTAAAGGAGAAAGAGATAAAGCAGGCACCTGAGGCCCCGAAGCAGCAGACACTTAAATAAGCAGCAGGAAGAAGGTCCTGGCAGAGACAGAACACCTGAGTTTTCCACATGGCTCACGGAGCTTGGAGGCACAGAGGGATTGGCCCCGCTACTGAGTGGCAAGAAGACGAAATGTCTGTGCCGTAGAACTGTGTGTGATCTTGAAAGACCTCTCGGTTCGTGAATGGCATCTTGGGTTCTGTCAGGCTCCACACAGGTTCTACTGCTCCTCTTCCTCCAACAGGCTGAGCTGTGTGACTTTTCCAGGGTTGCCATCCGACCTGTCATTTGGTCTGTGGCCCTTAGTTTCTTATCCACATGTGGCTGTAAAAGAAACTCCACAATCCTGGAGGGAACTCAGTGGGTCCCTTCTTCCAATCCAAAAACCTCGACTCACTCTTTTACTTTTTCTAATAACTTAATAAGTTAAATAATAATAAAAGAATTGTTACCGTTGTTCAGCCAACTCTTTCTGGGCTCATCAACGATTTCCTAGGAAAGAATGTTTCCTTGGTTAGACCTGCACTTCCTCTCTGTCTCTCTCCATTCATGTTTGAGCATTCATTCATTCTCCCCACAAGCACATCATGGATTCTAAAATGAAGAAGGCAATATTCGTACTCTGAAGATGCTCACATCTTGCATGTGCAGTGTTACAAGAGTGGGGTTGGTGCAGGAGTGAAATGGGAGGCCGTGTCCCGAGATGGGGTCACCAGAACCTGGAGTGACAAGGTGGGGGTGGGGAGAGGAGCTTTTCCTCCTGGCTTTCCCACAAACACTGACTTTCATGCCTCTGGCCTGGAACCACATGTAACCAAAGCCATATGTTCAACTTGCATTAATTAAATGGTGGCCTCAGCAACATTTCCGGTGCTGCTTCTGTTGCTTTGGCATTACGATGTCTTCAATATTTGTTACTGTGTGTCGTTTGTCATGTTTAACCCAGTGGCTCAGATTCTATTTGTTTGTAAAACTTAAATGTTGAGAGACTTCTGTTCTTGATTTTTTTAAAAATAAAAATTATTTTTGGTTTATTCCATGAGAACATATCTTCTATAGGTTGAACCTCCAAGGGTCTTCCTTCTTGATTTTTCTGGGAGATGACTGTAATTTTTTTTTTTTTTTGAGACGGAGTTTCGTTCTTGTTGCCCAGGCTGCTGGAGTGCAATGGTGCGATCTCAGCTCACCGCAACCTCCGCCTCCCGGATTCAAGGGATTCTCCTGCCTCAGCCTCCCAAGTAGCCGGGACTACAAATGCGTGCCACCACGCCCAGCTAATTTTTGTATTTTTAGTAGAGATGGGGTTTCACCATGTTGGTCAAGCTGGTCTTGAACTCCTGACCTCAGGTGATCCACCTGCCTCAGCCTCCCAAAGTGCTGAGATTACAGGCGTAAGCCACCGCGCCTGGTGTAATCTTAACTGCTTTTAGGAAATGGTGTAAGAAAAGGCTGTGCCATAAACTCAAAATCCTACTAATCCCCAGTTCTCAGCCCCAAACCGAAGAAAGATTACATTTCCAGTCCAGTTTCTAATCCCAAGTATCCATGCACCCAGGATGGCGGGAAAAGGGAAAAGGCGGTACCTTAAATGAGGAAAGGACATCTCAGTCTTGGCCAGTTCTTACTCTTCCCAGGGGCCACCCTCAAGCCCCACCCTGAGCAGGTAAGTGAGGCAGGCAGGCAGCCTGGGAGCATGTGTGGGAGGGAATCCAACGGTGTTCTCCAGGCTGCAAGAGCTGGGCAGACACAATCGTGCTGCAGCCCTGGCCTGTGTTTTTCTTTCCCACAAAGACCAACACCGGTGCTGCTGACATCATGACAGGTTTGATCATTTTTATTTTGTGGTGAGGGTGGTGTCATGGTGATGAAGAGTCCTGTGAGCTTGTGCAGGTCCCCTCAACTGCAGGCTGTCCAGGCTTCCTCCTCTACAGTAAGGACAAGGAGAATGGCTGCTTCCTAAGGTGATGGCGAGGTAGGATGAGGAGTGTAAACGGCCCACCCTGCTCCCAGTGGTAACTATGGGTATGATTTCCTTTTGGGAGAAGACAGAGATTGCCCTTCTGATCCTCCCAGCTGTAAATTTGGGCTGGGGCAACTTTTAGACACAAACAGGGCACTCCTGGCTACAGGGCCTCAATGTTTTCCTTGAGGTGGAGTATCTAGGCATTTCCCTGAGGTTTCTGATGCCTGGGCAGGGTGGGGTGGGGTGTGGCTGGTTCTAACAGCTGTTCCCCACCCAGCTTTGTGCCCTGGGGAGGGAGATCTACCTGCACATCCCGCTGCACTGGATCTGCAGGGAGCTGGGGCTGCCCTTGGACACCTCAGGCACAGGCCCTCATCCTCTGCCTAACTGCTTTTTACACCCATCCCTTGTGTCCAGGGAGATTTTGCCACGATTTCAAAAAAGAAATGATTATTCAGAAGGCATTCTTCTATATATTTCCTTTTTTTTTTTTTGAGATGGAGTTTCGCTCTGTCACCAGGCTGGAGTGCAGTGGCATGATCAGCTCACTGCAACCTCCGCCTCATGGGTTCAAGCGATTCTCCTGCCTCAGCCTCCCGAGTAGCTGGGACTACAGGTGCATGCCACCACGCCCAGCTAATATTTTAATTTTTAGTAGAGATGGGGTTTCACCATGTTGGCCAGGATGGTCTTAATCTCTTGACCTCGTGATCTGCCCGCCTCAGTCTCCCAAAGTGCTGGGATTACAGGCATGAGCCACCGTGCCTGGCCACATTTCTGTATATCTTGCAAGCAGACACACTGTCTGTCTTTTATTTGATCATCTTTCCAAGGATGCTGGTATAGCATGTATGCTTGGAAAATAGAGATGCTGTTTCTCCAGAGAAATGGGGAGCTCGCTTGCATTCTTCTATGTAGTTCTAAGGCCCCTGCTCCACTGTACAGCAAGTGGCCACACCCTTAGCATCTTCCTTGCCTAACCCAGACCCTTACAGCACTCAGCTTGGAAAAGACCCTTGCAGTGCTCAGCTGGGTGCCATGATTATGCCTGTAATCCCAGCACTTAGGGAGGCCAAGGTGGGTGGATAACTTAAGCCTAGGAGTTTGAGACCAGCCTGGGCACCATGGCAAAACGCCACCTCTAAAAAAAAAAACAAAAAAACACACACACAAAAATTAGCCAGGCATGGGGATGCACCTGTAGTCCCAGCTACTGGGGAGGTTGCTGCGGTGGGAGGATTGCCTGAACCCAGGGAGGTTGAGGCTGCAGTGGGCTGTGATTGTGCCACTGCACTCTATCTTGGGCGACAGAGTGAGACCCTGTCCCAAACGAAAACAAAATTTCAAAAAAAAAAAAAGAATGCATTCTTGCCCTTAGAGGCTCCATCCTCACCTCCCTCTTCTGGTTTCTCTTCCTGTGTCTTTGCTGTGTGTGTCTCTTTAATAAAGAACACTGAAATTAGTGAGCCAGGTTTGCCTCCTGGGCAGGAATTATGAAATCCAGGTGGCCTTGGTTGTAATAGGGGGAAAAAAAAAACCTTTATTTTGTCTGCTTAGTGTTGTCTGGCTTTTCTTTGCATATTCTGTCCCCCTACCCCCAAACTCACTGTGCTGTTCTGGTGAGGCTGACCCCACCCAGATTCAGGACTGACCCAGGCCTGGCCAATCAACAAGGCCTTCAGGGACTGGTACGTGTCAGTTAAATGAGTCAGTCCCAGGACGCTTTGTATATATATGTATGTAATATTTGTAACTATTGGGAAAGTGTCTAGCTTTCCACAGGAACTTCTGACCTGTTCCAGTGTGACCCTAAGGATGCCGGTAGCCATCTTGCCACTCTCGGGAGAGGAAGAGCCACAGAGACAAGGCAACTCTGAGAGCTGAGTCCTGATGACCAGTCGAAGCACCGGAATTCAGCAGTATGTGAAGCCCCTGAACTTCCAGTTATATGTGCTGATGAATTATCTTTTTTGCTGAAGTCCATTTGGAGTTTATATCATTTGCAATTTAAAGAGAACTGATCACCAGCTGGCTCAAGTCTGAAGTATAAACTGGTTTCTAGCAATCAAAAGCAATGTGTGACCAGTACAGTGGCTCCAGCCTGTAATCCCAGCACTTTGAGAGGCTGAGGAGGGAGGATCACTTGAGGCCAGGAGTTTGAGACCAGCCTGGGCAACATAGCTGGACCCCTATCTCTAAAAATACATAAATTAAAAATAAATTTTTTTTTTTGAGACGGAGTTTCACCTTTGTCACCCAAGCTGGAGTGCAATAGCGCGTTCTCGGCTCACTGCAAATCTCCGCCTCTCGAGTTCAAGCAATTCTCCTGCCTCAGCCTCCGGAGTAGCTGGGATTACAGGCATGCACCACCACGCCCGGCTAATTTTTTTGTATTTTTAGTAGAGACAGGGTTTCACTATGTTGGCCAGGCTGTTCTCGAACTCCTGACCTCAGGTGATCCGCCTGCCTCAGCCTCCCAAAGTGCTGGGATTACAAGCATGAGCCGCCACACCCAGCCTAAAAATAAAATTTTTAAATAAAATAAAATTTTTAAAAAGCAAAGTATTTCTGCCGGGCATGGTAGCTCATGCCTGTAATCCCAGCACTTTGGGAGGCCGAGGCGGGCGAATCATGAGGTCAGGAGATCGAGACCATCCTGGCTAACACGGTGAAACCCCATCTCTACTAAAAATACAAAAAAATTAGCCAGGTGTGGTGGCGGCCGCCTATAGTCCCAGCTACTCGGGAGGCTGAGGCAGGAGAATGGCTGGAACCCGGGAGGTGGAGCTTGCAGTAAGCCGAGATCATGCCACTGCACTCCAGTGTGGGTGACACAGCGAGACTCCGTCTCAAAAAAAAAAAAGTAAAAAAGAAAAGAAAAAAGAAAAAACACTGCCTTCCACTTTTTCCCTCTTTATTAAAACCATTCCCCTTCCTTCATCATAGCTAGGTGATCTGTCTCCACTGTGCTTTTACCAACACGGCCTTGAAAAAGAGACTCTGAGAGACTCACTCCAGTCATGCAGAATTTTGGGACAATAGTGAGGTTTGCTCCCCAGGGATCCCTTCCATGTTTGAATTTCCCCACTCCAAGAGTTGTTCAGCAGAGGCCATGGGGACTGGCATCTGGATCCCGACCCATACTTACTCCAAGTTTTCCACTTTCGGAAGTCTCCCAGTCTTCAGGCTGAAGTTGACTTCAGTGGGGCAGGCAACTGCATGCCCTACCTAGGTGCCAGTGAGAATTGGATTCAGCTTTTAAAGACCCCACTTTCTGCCTCCAAATGGTGTAAACAAAGATAGAAGTGTATTTCCTTCTCAGGTGAATGAAGTCTGGACTTAGTCTTCCTGAGGTTGTCATGAACCAGGATCTCTTTATCCTGCTTTCTCCCCATCCTCGGCATTTGGCATAAACTTTCCATGACTCCTTTCCCTCCCCTCTTCTCTCCCCACACTGCACATGCCATCTCACTTACTTCATTGGCTGGAACACGGAGACTCCACCAGCGAGGGAGGCTGGAAAAGGCATTCTTCATTCTGAGTGCCAGTTTCATGTCGGGGGCCCATCACTAAGGAAGAAGAGCAGAATGGATATTTGGGGGATACTAGGAGTTCTCTGACCTCTCATGCCACTCCGTGATGTGCCGCAGCAAAAATCCTCACTGGAATAGCTCCAGTGCTGGTGATGCCAATGAAGGCCACTGTGGAAAAGAATAATTAATTCCAGACACATCAGTAAAGACACCCTCCTGTTATAAATGCTGAGAGAATGGCTTGGGACCACCTGGGGTCGTTCTCCATCCTGACCATTTAGAGATCACTACCCTCAGGGAGTAAGGTCTCAAATCCCATTTCAATGCCTCATAGACAGCTGGACTTACAAGGATTTAGGCCCGCAGAAACATTTTAGGAAACTTCCAGGGAGTCAGAGATCAGGCAAGGGAGCTGCGTCCCTACGTGACCCCATCTCAGCTGAGATGAGACAATAGCGGCTTTCTTCGTGAAAAACTAAAGTGGGAAATGTTTCTTGATATGTTTCACTACCAGTCGATATAGAGGGTCCGTTTATGAATAAGAGAATTGTGCAATTCCACACAAGGTTGTTGGGTCTCAGAGCTCCTTCTGCAGCTCAGGAGCACTGTAACCGGATTCTCCAAAGCAAAAACACTGCTTTTGCAGGTCATTAACAACCATGTGACAAAACTATCTTTAGGGAAGGAACCCAACCTCAACACCTCAACATTCACTAGTTAACACTTGCAGAGTGCTTAAAGTGCTGGTTGGAGCATGGTAGGGGCTCAGCAAATATTAGTGAAACAAGTGCCTGGACATTCTGGGTAAGAGAAGCCATTATTATTAGATATTTATGATGCATTTACTATGTATAAGGGATATAAGCACTCTGAAGGATCACAGAGATAAGACATTGTCCTTGCCCTCAAGGAGTTTACAATCTAATAAAGAAAATAAGAGGCTGGGCACAGTGGCTCACGCCTGTAATCCCAGCACTTTGGGAGGCTGAGATGGGCGGATCACAAGGTCAGGAGATCGAGACCATCCTGGCTAACATGGTGAAACCCCGTCTCTAATAAAAATACAAACAATTAGCTGGGTGTGTGGCAGGCGCCTATAGTCCCAGCTGCTCGGGAGGCTAAGGCAGGAGAATGGCGTGAACCCAGGAGGCGGAGCTTGCAGTGAGCCAAGATCATGCCACTGCACTCCAGCCTGGGCGACAGAGCGAGACTCCGTCTAAAAAAAAAAAAAAAAAAAAAAAAAAAAAGAAGAAAGAAAAAATGAAAATAAGAATTATTTCAAAGGGTTGTTTATTTCATGTCAGTTTCTAAAAAACCAAAGCAAAAAATAATCAAGGTAAGAATCTGGGTTCCTGCCTCCCACAATTTATAATTGTAAATGTGTTTTGTTTTTTTTTTAAGCAAGTTTATTAAGAAAGTAAAGGCATAAAGAATGGCTACTCCATAGGCAGAGCGCCTATAATTGTGTCTTTGAAGAGGCTGGTTTTAATTTTTATTTTCTTTTATTTGTTTAGTTTTAGAGATGGGGGTCTTGCTATGTTGCTCAGGCTGGTCTCAAACTCCTAGCCTCAACCAGTCCTCTTGCCCTGGCCTTCTAAAGTGCTGGGATTACAGGCATGAGCCACTGTACTCAGCTAAGGCTGGTTTTAAAATCCTCTCATTTCTCCTAGAAGATGTTGAGGATGTGATGTGGGTCACGTGGGCCAGGCTCGGGGGGTCATGGGCAGCACACTGTCCTTGGAAACAGCAGCAGTGGTGCCTCCTGTTTGTTCCTGTCACCTCTTGCTTCCTAGCTGAGCCTCTGCCTCAGTGTCCCCTCTCCAAGATGAGACAACTGCATGTGTGTCCTGCAGCTCCCTCCCTCCCTTGCACTCCTAGCTGCTAGAAGCAGTCATATCTGTCAATCACATAGAGCTCCCTGACATCTGGTCTTACATCAAATCTTTCTTGGCAATATAAGAGTGAAACATCCGGTTTTTCAAACTGGCTGTTTTGTTTTGAATTCATCTTCAGATGAGCTTTTCTCAGGAGAAATGAGGAGTGGGGGACAGAGAGCAGAATAAAATGCCCACAGGAGAGTAAAACAAGATGCCAGAAGACCAGGAGGAAGACCACAGATTTCCAGAGCCTGATCCTCTGCCACCAGACCCTGAGGGCAGCTCTTTGATTTCTGGGCACTCGTGTCCTCCATTCCATGCCTTCAGCAGCCACCACCCCAACCCCGGGGTCGTGCACCTCCACAGTGTACAGCAAGTTTACTACCTAGCAAAGTATGGCTCAGATCAACGGGGGCTTCAAAACCATCCACACTTACGTTTCATTCATTCATTTGCTAATTTATTCATTCTATATTCATTCAACACTCATTGAGCACCAGTAGGTGTCATCTAGAAGTCTTGACTCCATTTGCTATCAGCAAGGGTATCACCTTTTCTGTACAATGAGTCTCATTTCCCAAGAGTGGTTTTGGATTTGAAAGCAGATGTTACTCAGAACCTTTCCCGAGGGCAGTGTCTCAGCTCCCCAGGGAGGCCTCTAGTTCTCCAAAGGAGCCTTATACATCTTTGGCCCAGGTTAGCATCCATCTCCCTGCACATCCTCACAGATATTAAAAAGGATCAAAGCATCTTTGGACAGTCCCGGGTTGTCTCCAAGGAAATCAGAGGCACCTGGATGTAACTAACAAAGATTCTTTGTGTCAGTGGGGCTGAGTCACCTGACAGGTCTGAAATGTAACTTCCTCCTCTGGGGCCAGGAGAATGGAATCCAAAAGGCTAGAAGGATAGATCAAAATGAAAATAGAATTTTAAAGGAATGAAAGTAGAGTTTTGTACTTAGCGATTAAAAGAAGAAAAGAAATGACGAAGGAAAAAGGAATCCCATTTGACGGTGTTGTATGTGAAACTGACTTAGAGATTTTGGTTGACTGCAAACTCAAGGTGGACTAAGGCCTGATGTGGCAGCTGGAAACCTGAATGGACTTTGATTGTGTCACAGAGTCAGGAGTGTCTAGTGAGGAGACAGTAGCCCCCTGGGTTTGTCACAGGTTGGGCCATTTGTAAAATATTAGGCTTAGTTGTGGGTCCATGTTTTAAGATACATTTTAACAAACTGGAAGGACCCCCAGAGAAAGGCGGTATAAGTGTGGGAACCACACCGCACAAGAAGCCACTCATGTTCATCTATAAAAATGACTTATGGACATGACAACCTTCTTAAAATATCTGATTGTCAAGATGTAAAAGGGAGCCTGGAGAACTGAAGGCTGAGAAGGACTTCATTCTCAGATTGTGGGAGAGACCTTCTGACATGGATTTCTACAACCTCTGGCCACTTCATCTCACAATTTGATCTGCGTCTTCCTCTTTCCCTTCATGTCCTCCTGTCTTAGAGGAAGAATCATTCCTCCTCCTTCCAGAGGCTGACCTCATCCTCTCCCATCTCCTGCAGAACATGCCCTGCTAATTACCATCCCCTCCAGAATCCTTTATTTTTCTTTCTTTCCATAAGCCCACAAATATGAGGGAGATGATTAGTTAGGTACTTATTACATGCCAGGTGCATAGTAATTAATCTGCCTTATCTTGATTAATCCTCAAACCAATCCAATGAAGTAGGTGACATCCTCTCCATTTACAGACGAAGAAACTGAGGTTAGCTGGGTGTGGTGGCTCATGCCTGTGATCCCAGCACTTTGAGAGGCCAAGGTGGGCAGATCACTTGAGGCCAGGAGTTTAAGACCAGCCTGGCCAACATGGTGAAACCCCCTCTCTACAAAAAATACAAAAATCAGCCAGGTGTGGTGGTGCACACCTGTGACTCCAGCTACTCAGTAGGCTGAGGCATGAGAATTGCTTGAACCTGGGAGGTGGAGGCTGCAGTGAACCGAGACCCATCACTGTATTCCAGCCTAGGCAACACAGCAAGACTCTGAAAAAAAGAGAAAGAAAGAAAGGAAGGAAGGAAGGGGAAAGGAAAGGAAGACAGAAAGGGAGGAAAGAAGGAAGGAGAAAGAAAGAGAAGAAGGAAAGAAAGAAGAAAGAGGAAGGAAGGGAAAGAAAAGAAAGGAAGAAAGGAAGGGAGGGAGGAAGGAAGGAGAAAGAAAAAGAAGGAAAGAAGAAAGAAAGAAAAGAAAGAAAAAGAAAGAAAAGAAGAAAGAAAAAGAAAGAAAGGAAGAAAAAAGGAAGAAAGAAAAGAGAAAGAAGCTGCAAGGAGTTCAGTGACATTTCCAAGCTCACCCAAGTGAGCTTGGCCAAGTTTGAAACTTGAAGAGTGCTTAAAGTTCTGGATGGACTCAATTCCAGGTCCATCTGCCATTAAAACCCCCAAGCTCACTTGCTTCCAGGCTTTAAACGTGCTCCTCCATTCCCAGCCAAGTGCCTTTAAAGAAGGCTTTCTCTGTGGATCTACTTTCTCACCTCTCATCCGCTCAGCCTGCTGCAGCCTGCTTTCTGCCCTCACCCTCTGCAGAAACGGCCTGCAGAAGGTCATCAGTGACCTAGGTTAATCCCATCAGCCTCTCCTCAGTTCTCACCCCGCGTGGCCTTTTGTGGCATTGACATTGCTGGCCATACTCATCTTCCCCTACCCTCCACCCTCTGCCACATCTGGCTGAGCCCCTTTCTCTCACCACTTCACCTCTCATCCTATAATCCCCACCTCAGGTCCCTCCTTCCAGGTGTCATCGGCCCTTTTAAAGGACCTGAGGACTCAGCTGAAGTTGGAAATCGGGAATCGGTGTGTGGGACTTCCTGGTAGGTGGAGGGGTGCTATGGGTCTGAGTGTGTCCCTCTCGAATTCACACGCTGAAGCTTAAATGCCAGTGGAATAGTATTAAGAGGGGGGCCTTTTGAAGGTGATTAAGTCATGATTCCTCACGAATGGGACTAATGACCTCATAAAAGAAGTCCTGCGAAGCCTCTTTTGCCCTTCCCTCTCTTCTGCCATGTGAGAACACAGCAGTCATCTCTGTCTTCCTCCTCTGCCATGTGATGACACAGGAAGAAGTTGCCATATGAGGGACAGGCCCTCACAGACACTGAATCTGCTAGTGCCTTGATCGTGGACTTCCCAGCCTCTAGAGCTATGAGAAAATAAACCTCTGTTCTTTATAAATTACCTAGTCTGTGGTATTTTGTTGTAATAGCCCAACAGACTAAGACAAGGGGTAAGATATGGGGTGCAGTTCTCATGACCCAACTGTCCTCACACCTATATTGGATGGAGTCATAAAGGGTGGGGAAGAGTTATAGGTCAGAAACAAAGGGGCCAGAGATGGGGATTGGTATTGTCTCAAAAAGCAGAGACAGCTACCTGGGCAGAAGGCAGTGGATAGAGTGAGATGGTGAAGTCCAAGTAGAAAGCAGGCTGAGGCCCTGGGAGAGGGTGGCCATGATACAGAAAAGGAATTACAGATGTCACTGGAATTACAGATGTCAAGGAATTAAGACTCTAGATTGTTGGTCGGCTCATTGACCTAGACTCTGAAATCCCCTAAAATCACGACAGCAGGTGGATTTCACTTCCCTGACTTGTGTCCACATCTCATGTGAAGCTGTGTCCTCAGCAGCAATAAGATTTTGGATTCTCTAGGGCTTATCTTCCATTTTTCAGTTTGCCCAGAGCTCCGCATCCCTACTCCAGTTAAGCAGGACCACAGATGCAATGCTGTACTGAGTAGGGTAGCTCCAGGGGTGCCCTTCCCACAGAATACCCATTGAGGGTCCTGAGGCCACTCAGATAAGCACTTATTGAAAGAAGAGATGAATTCATTTCCTGTGTGTCTTTTTTTTTTTTTTTTTTTTTTTTTTTTTTTGAGACGGAGTCTCTCTGTGTCGCCCAGGCTGGAGTGCAATGGCACGATCTCAGCTCACTGCTGTAAGCTCCGACTCCCGGGTTCATGCCATTCTCCTGCCTCAGCCTCTCGAGTAGCTGGAACTACAGGCGCCCACCACCATGCCCGGCTAATTTTTTTTTTGTATTTGTAGTAGAGACAGGCTTTCACTGTGTTAGCCAGGATGGTCTCGATCTCCTGACCTTGCGATCCGCCCGCCTCAGCCTCCCAAGTGCTGGGATTACAGGCGTGAGCCACCATGCCCAGCCTCCTGTGTGTCTTATTCCAATTCAATTCAGCAGCATTCTTTGAACCCCTACTGATACCAGGCTTTGTGTGATGGATTAAGACAGCTCACAATGAGAAGAGGGGCAGAGGGATAGCCTGCTGCCTGGGCGCTGATGTCCTCATTGATTCTCAGTTAGGGCAAAACCTCAGGGAGTTCCATATGTAGCCCTGGGCTCTCTCTTCTGGTCTCAGCATTTGAAAACCTCCTCGGGAACCCCAGCAACTCTTTAGCTTAATAAATGAGAGGAGGATGGTCTTGGTGAGACCGCTGAGGAATATTTGACGTCGCTCAGGTCCTGGCCCACACCCCTCCGAGTCACCAGGTGAATGAAGCAGAAATGTGTCTGCCTTGGGCAGAGCCATGGCTGCTTTCTCTCTTCATGGTCTCCAAATTGAGGGGGAGGGGAATTTACAGCTTTTCCCTTTGGCTTCACTCTCCCCTCATTTCTTTCTGCAAGGAGTCTCAGGATCTCTTTTCATTTTCACATAGAAAAAACCCCTGCCTCCAAACCCTTGGAGTATTTCTCAGAGAATTCCATCTTGGCTGTTTCCTTCAGCACCGACAAAAGCTGGACCGTCACAAGGGGCTTCTCCTCCTTATTTTTGAAAGAAGAGCACAAGAAAAGAGCCTTCCAAAGCGAGCCCCAAATGCTGATTTGCTGCTCCCCCATTAAACTCGGTGTTGGCCCTCACTCTGTCTTATTTTAAGCAGCAGTGCTTCTGTAGAGCAGAGCTAAAGATTCAGCAAGACAGGATAGGTCTTGTATGGCTGCCCCCAGGTCTGCCCTCAGAGACTTCCAGAAAAGCCTTCCTCTCTGTCACTTTGCCTGATTCGCCGTTAGCATTCCTGCAGCAGGTCAGCAGGTCTTGGGTACCCAAGTTCCAGCTACATGAGCTATAAAACCCCAAGCAGAACTGGAGCATCAAATTGCTGTGGGTTCATTTTTGGCTGGCAGGCCTCTTCTATTAGCACCATAAACACCACCACTATCCCCACAACACACACAGAGAAATACAGCCTGAGGATAAGAAGGCACATTGAGGAGCTGAGGGCGCTGGTGAGGAGGGGACTGGTCCACTAGCCATGACGAGGAATCCCTTTACAAAGGGGCCAGCTTTGATGTGGGAGTGGAGCAGGGAAATCTAGAAAGCCTCCATCAGAGACGGAATCCAAGACCTGCAGTCCCAGGACTCTGGTTCTGTTTAGACTCTTAGGTTATTCCTCCTCATGGGAAATCCTGGAACTGGACCAGCTTCTGTGATAACCTGCAACCCTGGGGACACATTCAATTTGCAGATGTGTTGCACAATATTGAGCAAAGGTTGATTCAACATTTATAAGCTGGGAGTCGCAGATTCATGGCTTCTTTTGGAGAAACAGTAGGTATTGGTACCCCAGGCCCTCGTGGCCAAATAGACTGGGCCTTTTAAATAGAGTGAATGACTCACAAGTTCGCACTTTCCACCGCTCCCTGTGACAGCCCTCATAAGAGGCCAGGTGATCCTGACCTTGCATGTGCACTGCTGTTTATTCTTATAGTGGAAAAACGTTTCTCTGTATACTCATTGCCATCAAACATGATTTCCCACACAGGACTTCCATGACTCCTGAAGGTATTCGATTTTGCAACCCCTGATCTAAAGCACCTTGATTAGCCTGGATTGTTTCAATCACAAGGGATGGAAGATAAACCCATCCAATTTAAACAAAAATAAAAAGAGGGGCTGACAGGCTCCCGGTGCTGGGAAGGATTCCTGGGCAGTGACAGAATGGAAGGAGGGACTGCAGGAATCACAGAAAATGGCCAGTGAACTCTGCCAGGATTCTCTCTCCAGCTCTCCTTCCTGCCTGTCTCTGTCTTTGGATGTTGGCCTCATTCTCTTTCGGCAGAGATGCCTTTGCCACGTGGTGAGGATCATGGCCACCAGAAGTCCCAATTTAGAAATCCCAGTAGAAAAAAGAGCTTCCTGTCTCCAGTTCTGAAAATCAATCCCAGGAAAGGATGCTGGCCTCACTTGGGTCATATGCCATAGAGCTGCAGGCTATTTTCTTTTCAAATCAAACACTTATGTAGCTAGTCACTGTTCTAAGCAGGTCACGAATATTAACTTATTTAAACCATATTTTAAAGAGCCTATGAGTTAGGTGTCATTATTGCCTCCATTGCAAATAAAGAAAGTGAGCCCCAGAGATGTTAAGTGGCTATCCCAAGGCCACACAGCTATTAATTAATGGAGTTGACATTTGAAGCCAGGCAGCCTGGCTCCAGGGACTATGCTTGTACCCCATTGTATGGTTGTGCAGGTTTGTACCACACAACTCCAGGAAAGCAACCACTGAACTTACACAGAGCATGACCTGTACAGGTGTTGTGGAGAGTCTGCACGTGCCTGAAATTTAATAACCAGTCCTAGAATTTGACCTGTTTTGGATATTCTGGCTCAGTTTCTACATCTGTAAAGTGAGAGGATAAGGGTTATCTTCTGGGATTGTTAGAATTTGGGGAGATAAGTAACCATCTAGCATGGCTCTTGGCACAAAGAATGCTCTAGAAAAGGTCAGCCATTAAAGACTTAACTTTCTTCCTGGCTCTCATGGGCAGGTGTCATTCCCAGCCCTCTGCTGTCACTTATGACAACATCTAGTCTGTACCTCTGAGAATTACACAGGCCCTGCCACCTCTCCTAGTTTAGCCTTGGCTTTCTAGGATGAAACATAAGCCCTGCTCCCTGTTAAGGAGGGTTGCAAAGGGCAGGGATAAGGCTGGGTGCTGAGTATGTGGGTGGATGGGTGGGTGGTGGCTGAGGGGAATCAGGGCAAGTGATGGAAGAACACCAGGTGCTTTCATGTTGAACTGTGATGTGGGTGAATGAGATGAAATACAAAGGAAAAGGAGCAGAAAGAGAGGCAGGGAGAATGCAACTACCAAAACAAGTAAAATTCTATGACTGATCATTGAGCTTTACAGTTAAAGGAAACTTAAAGATGATCCAGTTGAGAGGCTATTCAACCTTTTTTTAAAAATAAGATCTTATGCAGGACCCAATTCTGCAAAATGGATAGAGGCAAGGTGCCCTGGATGGGTGAGGGCAGGGGACTTAGGGCACTGTTAGTTTGGCTTTCCTGTTGCCCTGCATGCAGGGCTCCTATGAACAAAGTTTGAAAACCAGACCTGGGTCAATCCAGGATCCAACAACACCACAAATATTACCCACTTTGTTTGTACTCTACAAATAAACTATGTCATTATTCATGCCACAGCTTAATATCTAAAGAAATGGCCATTTTATTTGCTCATGATTCTGTGGGGCAGCCATTTGGGCTGGGCTCAGCAGGGTGGTTTTCTAAAGTTACTTCTGCAGCCACTGTCATCTAGAGGCTTGAAGGGGGCTGGATCTTTTAAGATGACCTCACTCACATGTCTGGGGGTTGGTACTGGCTGTTGGCTGGGTTTCTCTCTATGCATGGTCTCTCATCCTCAAAGAGGCTATTCTGGGATTCTTTACATGTAGTACCAAGTTCTAAGAGGGCAAGAATGGAAGTTGAAAGGCCTCTTGAGCTAGAAAGTCACATAGAATCACTTTTGTTACATTCTACTGGTCAATGCCAGTCACAAGTTGCTTTTCCCAGAATCAAAGAGTGGAAAAATAGACTCTTGATGAGAAGAATGTCAAAGTCACATGGAAAAGAGTTGTTGGTACAGGAATGGGAGAATTTTTGACTATTTTCTTTTTGCAACCTACCACATTGCCTTATTTTCTATAACCTTTTTTCAATAAATTTGGCATGTATCTGGGTATACAAATTTATAGTATGTGTGGGAGAATGTGGCAAACTCTGCTAGTTCTCTACTCATTATTCATTCTCCATTTCTTTTCTTTTTTTATCTTTCTCCATTTTTTTCTTATTAACACAACCTCAGTTATTTTTTCTCAGGGTGGCAATGTGCCCAGTTACAAATATTCGTATCCCCAGATTCCCTCACAGCTGGGGTCACTGCATGACACAGTTCTGGACAATGAATGTAACTAGAAGTTTCCTGGGCAGGGGCTCCAGGAAGGCTGCTAATTTCTGTATAAAAGGGAACAGACTCAGTAGCACTTGCCTTTTTTCTTTTTCCCTTTTTCCTTTCTGTCTCATTCTTGTCTGGATCACATATGCCACATTTAAGGGTAGAGCAGCCATCCTGAAATCATGAGAATAATGAAAAACATGGCAGAATGGAAGAACTGAAGAAACCTGATCTCTAATGGCATCACAGGACCCCTATTCTGGTCCTGGACTCCCTACCTCTGGTCTTCTTTTTGTCTAAGAAAAATAAGCCCTAATTGGTTAAGTCACTAGAGTTGTGGTTTCTTCTACCGAAACTGGAAGTGATGAGGAGACGAGGCTGAGAAAGAAATCAGGAGGCTGACTGCGAAGATCCATGACTATTAAGAAGACACCATAGCTGCTATGAAAACTGAAATGAGTTTCTGCCTTTTATGTGCATAGATGTTTCTGTGTATTTGGATGTGCATGAGTCTAGACAGATGTGAGTTTGGGTGTGGGGGTGGGAGTGAATGTGTGTATGTAAGGAAATGCTATAGTTGTTGCAAAATTTAAAATCAAATCAGAGTCCAGATTTTCAAAAACTGAAATAATAAGTTAAAATGAAAAGGTAGTTTAGTGGTGATGACTATAAACCTTGTACTTGGGAATTTAAAAATATATCAGGATGGGAGGGCCTAGTTTCATAGCCTGGGGGTTTGAGTTGTCTGCAAAGGCTCAGAATGAGCTCGCAGAGTGAGCTGTTGTGCCAAAAGCTCTGGCTTGCCCTCCAACTGAAGTGTTCATCTGGGATCCAGAGCACGGGGCAGAATTTCCTCAAGCTCTGTATGGTCAGAGCTCTGGGAGCAAGCATCATGTTTATCCCAGGACTGGTTAATGGAGCCCATCCAGAGGAAGACCAAGATGCCATCCAGGGATCTGGGAAAGTTTAAGCTGGACAAGAGAAGACTTGGAGGGGCCTGATAATAACTGTAATACGCGTTGATCATTATGTACAAACTATGCCTAAAACCTGGTTTCTTAAACCAACAATAACCATTCATTTGTTCACAGTTCTGCAGTCTGGGCCAGGGAGCTTTCCTCTGTGCCATGTGGTGTCATGGTGTTGGCTGGGCTCCTTGATAGATCTGGGGCCAGCTAGTAGGTCAACCGGGGTTGGAGGAGTCCTGATGGCTTCATTCACACATCTATGGCCTCAGCTGGAATGGGCACCTCCCTCCTCATGTTCTTTCACCATTCTTCTCCACAGAACCTCTCATACTCAGGGAGGCTAGCCTAGACTTCATGGCTTCTCAAGGCTGCAAGACAGTGAAAGTGGCTGCTACAGGGCTCTAAAAGCCCGAGCTCAGAATTTCTGTTGCTTTCTACTGGACTGAGAAAGTCACAAGAGCAGCCAAAGTAAGAATGTAGAAAGTGACTACACAAAAGTACAAATTCAGGAGTGTGACTGATTGAGGATCACTTTGTGGCAGTCTATCAAAAAACTAGTATCTATAATTTCTATGGTCTTTATAGTTCACAAAGGACATTTACTTGCACTAATGTAATTTTATCCTTACCACTAAACTGAGATATGGTTAGTGGTGTGCTGGTAAAACAACAAACAAACAAAAAGCCCTCATTGGTAGCATTTGCCAATTTCCATGGTGTAAATATCCTACAGTACCAAGTTCAAGAGACCAATATGAGATCACTCAATGCAGAAGTATAGATACACTGCCTGCAATGAGGGGTAGTATCTCTACTTGCAAATGAGGTTATGGGACTTTTTCAAATTCACATGCAATCAATAGGGGCGAAGCTGAGACTCACCCAAGACCCAAACTGTATGCTTTAGTCACAACATCACCTTGCCTCATAGCAATTTTCTTCAAACATCTGAAAGATTGCTATAGAGAAGGAGTAGCCCTATGCTAGGTTGCCCCAGGAGGTAAAGTAAGAGTTGTTTTGTTTTGTTTTGTTTGAGACGGAGTCTTGCTCTGTTGCCCAGGCTGGAACACAGTGGCACAATCTCGGCTCACTGCAACCTCTTCCTCCTGGGTTCAAGTGATTTTCCTGCCTCAGCCTCCTGAATAGCTGGGACTACAGGCATGTACCACCGCACCTGGCTAATTTTTGTATTTTTTTTTTTTTTAAGTAGAGACAGGGTTTCACCGTGTTGGCCAGGCTGGTCTTGAACTCCTGACCTTGTGATCTGCCCACCTTGGCCTCCCAAAGTACTGGGATTGCAGGCATGAGCCACCGTGCCCGACCTGTAAAGTAAGAGTTAATACAAATGAGTTTCAGAGAGGCTGACTGTAGTATAAGAAAGTCAATATGAAAATCAGTTCTACAATAATAGAGTCATCCAAAGAGAATGAATTGCTTTGTATCATCATGGTCTTCCTATCATGAAGGTGTTTGTCAGAGGCTAGACCCTTGAAGATTTCAGAATTAACAAAGAGGTTAAATTAGATGGCCTCTAAAGTTCCATTTATTTCTTGGATTCTGGTTAAGAGCGTTTTGAAATCCAGATCCGGAATCACTTAATGTCCTTTTGAGACTGAAGAAGGCAAGTGAAGGGAAGAGAAAGGAAGGAAAGAAAGAGGGAAGGTGAGTGTTAAATTTTGGGAGGAGCTTGGCCAGATGAGAAGTCCCAGTCCTGGAGAGCTAGCTGTCCTGAGTAATTCAGGGATGGAACATGGGTCTTCATGAGGGTAACTAACTCTGCTCCAGCTCACAGAGCCATATGACTCATAATATGAAAGCACAACCTTTATTTTATCCCAAGCCAGTTCAAATAGCAGCAGACAGCCCCGATCTTGTGTCTGAAATGTTAGGATGTTCTCAGTAGCAGGATGCAACCGCAGATCTTAGCTGTTTACAAATCTTCTTTCTTTCCAATCAGGCTTCTCTATTTTTTCTCAGAAGGAAACCTTGCTGAGGATTTTGGCAGTTAACTCTCTTTGGCACAAACAGAACCCAACTCCTCCTACCCCACACTGCCCCAGCTCAGCTCTGCAGGGGTCTCAGGGGATCTGCTTGGAGTCTGGCCATCTCCCTGCTTAGCCCTGGGGGCTTCCTGGGCAGTTACAGGTTGCGGTTTTATACTGAGAACTACAAAACTGGAAGCTTTCCTGAAGGAGCAGCTCAAAACTTGAGGATGAAATCCCAGCATTTAAGAATAAACACCCAGGATGTTTCCTGGGATGACTCAGGCGTCACCAAACACGCCAAGAAATTACACGGGTAATTGTAAGGCTTTGGTTCTTCCAGGGAATGCTCAAGATGGTTACTGAAGTAGATAACTCATCTCTGAGAATAAGTCATTCTCCTTAAAAACTGCAAAGTCCATGCCTCTCCAGTTCTGAGGAGCTGGTATTTCCCTGTGCCGAACTCAAAGAAAGGAAGGCAAGTTGACTGAGTGAAACCCGGCCTTTCTCTTTCAGCAGGCAGCTCCCAGAGCAGAAGCAGCCCCATCAGAGATTTTCCAGCCTGGTGTGGTGGCTCCCGCCTGTAATCCCAGCACTTTGGGAGGCCAACGTGGGAGGATCACTTGAGCCCTGCAGTACGAGGCCAGCCTGGGCAACATAACAAGACTCTGTCTCTAAAAAAAATATTTTTTAAGTTGGCCAAGCATGGTGGTGTACACCCGTAGTTCCAGCTACTTAGGAGGCTGAAGTGGGAGGATGGCTTGAGCCCAGGGATTTGAGGCTGCAGTGAGCTATGATTGCGCCACTGCACTCCAGCCTGGGCAACAGAGCAAGACCCTGTCTCAAAGAAAAAAAAATTCTAAGGGCACTTTAACATCAAGGTTCCCTGGTGCCCATTCAATAATATGCTCCGTGAGGTCCAGCAGATCCCAGTTACCGGTGGGTAGAAGGATCTGGAAGGGTTGGGCAGGATGTGAAATAAGAAGCAATGATGGTCTCAAGAACTGCTCAGGTGCTAGCAGTTGCTAGGATGACTGTACTCCACTCTGAAAAACATTTAGGCAATTAGGAAGCCCCATCATTTTACACACAAACCGGTCCCGGCTCCTGTATACCAGGAGCGCCCTCTCCCCAGGCTTGGTGTGCCCTCACTTATTTCTGTTTGCTTGTGCACAGAAATAGATCTGGAAACCTCAGAGAACAGGGCAGGAGCTATTAAATTAGAGCTCACTGTTCCCATTTCCTCATTCAGCAAACGGCAGGACTTGGGCATCCAACCTGGTCCTAGAGCTGTGGAATCCACTAGGACTGGGGCTTGGAGCCTCGAGCAGGCTCAGGGTTCAGGTCTCAGGCTGCTTCATGGGGCTCAAATTTCTGTCTCCCTATTCTCTTCCCCTTCTTCACTCCTCTCCTAATAACCTCTAATTGCAAATACCCCAGGCTTTAGAAAACTTAGAGATCATACTCATCCAAATACCTGACTTTACAGGCAAGGCCCAGAGATGTTGACTTTTGAAAGACACTCATCCCATTAATAGAAGAGCTGTTCATTCATTAGCCAGGTCATACCACTAAACTTTTCGTTGCATGATGCTCTCCCTCGCCTTCTCTCCTTTCTGAAACAGGCCTCCATGATGGCCCCCAAGGTCCCTGCCTCCTGGAATTCACATCCTTGCACAGCCTATGCCCACATCAGTGTTTTCTGTGTCACCAAAAGAATGTAGCAGAAATGATAGAATGTCACTCCTGAGATTGGGTTATAAAGGACTATGGCTTCTGTCATGGACTCTCTCTCCTTCTCTTCCTCTATCTTTCTCTTGGATCACTCTGGGAGAAACCAGCAGTCATGTCATGAGACACTCAGGCACACTGTGAGAGGCTCAGGTTGTGAGGAACAGATGTCTCTGGCTAACAGCCAGCAGGGAGGTAAGGCCTGCCAACAACCACATGACTGAGCTTGCAAGCAGATCCTTCCCCAGTTGAGCCTTCAGATGACGCCAGCCCCAGCCAGCAGGTTAACTGCAACTGTGTGAGAGACCATGAGGCAGAACTGCCAACTAAGCCCCAGATTCCTAACCCACAGAAACTGTGAGATCATAAATGTTTGTTGTTTTAAGTTGCTTAGTTTAAGAATAATTTGTAGCCGGGCACGGTGGCTCATGCCTGTAATTCCAGCACTTTGGGAGGCTGAGGTGGGTGGACCATGAGGTCAGGAGTTCAAGACCAGCCTGGCCAAGATGGTGAAATCCCATCTCTACTAAAAATACAAAAATTAGCCAGGCGCGGTGGCAGGCGCCTATAATCCCAGCTACTCAAGAGGCTGAGGCAGGAGAATCGTTTGAACCCAGGGAGCAGAGGTTGTGATGAGCTGAGATCATGCCACTGCACTTCAGCCTGGGGGACAGAGCGAGAATCCATCAAGAAAAAAAAAAAAAAAAAAAAAGAATGATTCGTTACATAGCAACAGAAAAAAACACTGGGTTTTTTTCTTGGCTTTTTTTTTTTTTCTAGGCAAAAAAGAAATCCCTGCATCCACCATAGCTAGCCAACAAGGCCTTGTCCTATACCACTTTCAGGGGTGAAACTGGTGAATCAGAATAAAGAAAGCTTCCCAGGAGGCCTGGGGCAAGTGCCTCCTTGGCACAAGACTTAGTGATCTTTCCAGGCCTAAGGGAGAGAATTCCAGTTGGTGGGCTGCTAGAATACACCAGCTTCCTTTATAGAAGTTGTGGCCAGTGCAAATGTTAACCAAATAAGATGCGTAATGTATGAGCCTTATAACACTTTACAAATGGAGTTCCTTGGCTGGGTGCAGTGGCTCATGCCTGTAATCCCAGTGCTTTGGGAGGCCGAGGCAGGTGGACCACGAGGTCAGGAGATCGAGACCATCCTGGCTAACATAGTGAAACCCCGTCTCTACTAAAAATACAAAAAATTAGCCAGGCGTGGTGGCATGTGCCTGTAGTCCCAGCTATTCAGGAGGCTGAGGCAGGAGAATCGCTTGAACCTGGGAGGCAGAGGTCGCAGTGAGCTGAGATCTCGCCACTACGCTCCAGCCTGGGTGACAGAGTGAGACTCCATCTCAAAAACAAAAACAAAAACAAAAGAAATGTGGTTCCTCTTTGGTGGCTGTTCTGTAACTTAAGGGGAGTAAGTTGACTTCCCATGACTCTGGCTTCCCAGTTGGGATGGAATTTCCATATGATGTTTTCAGAGGCTACGGTAACGGTGGAACCTTCACTCACTATGTCCTTCCCATCCCTGCTCACCCCTATATTGGTCCAGCCCTGTCTGCCCCACACACACCTCCAAAGAGAAAGCTTTTTGAAAAGTGCCTGTGCAGAAAGCATCCTACAAATGCATACATTCCACAGAACATGGTCACACGTGCTCTTTCTGACACACTTAGTCATTGGTGGGTCCAGAGCTGCAGGGTCCTTAAGCAACATCCTCTATCCTGCTCATCTATGTGCCCTAAGTTGAGCTCTGTCTTGTTTTCTCTGCAGAAAACCTGTGGCTAGAAGCAAAATTTGGCCTTTCAGGTGCCCAGCATCTGCTTCCTAAAATATAGCTAAACTAGGTTAACGCTTTTTTCTTGACCTTGAAGTGGAGATTCAGAGCCTTTGGGAACCTTCACAGCTTCTTGTTTTAAATATCCAACAAGAATACTGCTTTGCCATCCTTTCAGCGGGGGGATTTCAGTTGAATATCCTGGGACCAGACACACCAGAGAGGTAGCACCCATTGGACCTCTTAGGCCAGGTGGAGACAGTGAGAGCTGCTTAGGCATTCACTCAGCGATGCCAGTATGTCTTACTATACAAAACGGTGCTGAGTTAATTTCACACAGCTGGGGGAGGACTGGAGGTGCTTTTGGGGCCTATTGTGTGTGAGCCAGCAAACTCATCTCTCCAGCTGTTCCTTGGTAGAAGTAGAAGTAGAAGAAAACGAAGAAGGTGGAGCCAGAAGTCAGTTTCTGCCAACAGGAACAATGGGTGCAATTGTGCGTCTCACATAGCAGCAAGGAGTATTAAACAGAATTATGTACACACTGTTACTACCATGAGAACTTGCCATGGGAACTTCCGGATGTACTTTTTTGGAATCCAGGGGATCTAGGAAGACCATTCCAGAAAAAGAGATTCCATAGAAATGTCAGGGAGTGGCCAGTTCTTGGATGACCTCTCCAAGCAAGAGAAAACACAAATGTGTACTTTAGGAGTTTCAAAAGCAATGAAGATCTTTCTTAGTGCAAAAGCCCTGTTTTACCCTTAATATTAAAGATAGTCTTGGTCTTGTTTCTGGGAAGTTTCCAAGGACAGAGGCTAAACTGTGAACAAACTCACAGGAAAGAGACCCTCAGAACTGGGAAATGATCACTTCAAGTGGTTTCTTGCCCCCTGCCTTGAACTGCGTTCAAGCTAAACCCTGCAAAATCTCCACATGAGGGACTTCTCCAAAGGAAGACGCAGGTGGAATCCCAAAGGCAATGTGGTGATTGTCAGGTCTCTGAGCCTGAGCTAAGCCATCATAACCCCTATGACATGCATGTATACATCCAGATGGCCTGGAGCAACTGAAGAACCACAAAAGATGACATTCCACCATTGTGATTTGTTCCTGCACCACCCCAACTAATCAATCGACCTTGTGACATTCCCCCCCGCCCCCCTCCACTGGACAATGAGTCTCATGATCTCCCCACTCTGGACCTTGTGACCCCCGCCCCTGCCTGCAAGAGATAACCACCACCTTTAACTGTAATTTTCCACTACCTTCCCAAATCCTATAAAACTGCCCCACCCCTATCTCCCGTTGCTGACTCTTTTTTCGGACTCAGCCTGCCTGCACCCGGATGAAATAAACAGCCTTGTTGCTCACACAAACCTGTTGGTGGACTCTTCACGGGGACCCACGTGACAGTGGTAAGAGACCTGCCTCAGTCTCTTGAGCTGTTCACCTCAGAAAAGTTCCCTTGTTTCTCTGATCTTCTGTTTCATCTTCTCGGCAATGGAGATGACACCTACCTCATGGATTTTTTGTGTGAATTTTTTCTTCTTTCTTTTTTTTTTTTTTTTAGACGGAGTCTCGCTCGTCACCAGGCTGAAGTACAGTGGTGCGATCTTGGCTCGCTGCAACCTCCACTTCCCAGGTTCAAGCAATTCTCCTGCCTCAGCCTCCCGACTAGCTGGGATTACAGGCGCGTGCCACCACACCCGGCTAATTTTTGTATTTTTAGTAGAGATGGGGTTTCACCATGTTAGTCAGGCTGGTCTCGATCTCGTGACCTCGTGATCTGCCCGCCTCGGCCTCCCAAAGTGCTGGGATTACAGGCGTGAGCCACCGCGCCCGGCCAAATTTTTTCTTCTTTATTACTTAATTTTATTTTTCAAAAACAGAGATGGGGTCTATGTCACCCAGGCTGGTCTTGAAATCCTGGGCTTAAATGATCTGCCCACCTCAGCCTCTCAAAGTGCTGGTATTACAGGCATGAGCCACCATGCACTGCCTTTTGCGGTGAAATTTTAACAAGAGTATGAATAAGGTTTAAACACTGAAAAAATAAATAATCTCTGAGCTGCATTTAGTTGTGCCGGACCCACCACATTAACAACCTAAGAGAGCCTTGCCCCGTGCCCCATGCCACACGCCACACGAGCCCTCATCCTGGGCCTACCTGGCTGGCTGCTCTCCTGGATAATGGGGACTCTGTTCAGCGATCTCAGGTGGCAGAGCAATTCATCCCAGGGTCTGCCCCCAGCAGTGGAGTGATGCCGTTGGGAGATCTTTGTTTTTATTCCCTCCTCTTCCTTCTGTCCATCTAGGATTGAGGGTCCTCTTCGTGGCCTCTGTCCTCAAGTGTGGTGCTCGTGCTCATTTCTCACAACCTGTTTGGATATATTTATAAACCAAAACACAGTTTCCATAGTCTGACTCACCCAGATCTCTTTCTCTAGCCCTGAGCCCAATCCCAAGTGCCGGCGGGAAATCACTAGCTGCACGACCACCCCACCACTGATTCCATTTGTCTGAAAGTAAACCTTCACCTCAAAGTGGTTCCAACTCCCAACTATGACACACTAGTAAATAAGGAATTTTCTTCATCCTTTACTCTCCTTTGTTCCCTATTTCAACCTTTTCTGGTCTGAATTGCCCCCACAAAACGCGTATGTTGAAGCCCTTACACTCAATGTGACTATATTTAAAGACAGGGCCTTTAAGGGAGGAAGTAAGGCTAAATGAGGTCATAAGGACAGTGTCCTAATCTGATAGGACTGGGCGTCCCTTTTTAAAAAAAGACTTCATTAATTAATTAATTAATTTTGAGATAGGTTCTTGCTCTGTCATGCAGGCTAGAGTGCAGTGTCACTATCTCGGCTCACTGCAACCTTCACCTCCTGGGTTCAAGCAATTCTCCTGCCTCAGCCTCCCCAGTAGCTGGGGCTACAGACGTGTGCCACCATGCCTGGCTAATTTTTATTTTTTGTAGAGACAGGGTCTCACTATGTTGCCCAGGCTGATCTCAAACTCCTGGCCTCAAGTGATCCTCCCACCTCAGCCTCCTAAAGTGCTGAGATTACAGGTGTGAACCATGGCGCCTGGCCAGGACTGATTTCCTTATAAGAGGAGGAAGAGACACCAAAAACCTGTCGCTCTCTTTCTTTGTACACACAGAGGAAAGGCCATATGTGGACACAGCAAGACGGTGGCCATGTGCAAGCCAGGAAGAAAGAACTCACCAGAAACCCACTCTGCCAGCAGCATCTTGATCTTAGACATCCAGTTCTCAGGACTGTGAGAAAAATAAGTGTCTGTTGTCTAAGCCACCCAATCTATAGCATTTTGTGATGGCAGCTTGTATTAGTCCATTTTCATGCTGCTGATAAAGGCATACCTGAGACTGGGCAATTTACAAAAGAAAGAGGCTTATTGGACTCACAGTTCCACGTGGCTGGGAAGGCCTCACAATCATGGCAGGTGAAAAGCACGTCTCACATGGTGGCAGAAAAGGAAAGAGGGCTTGTTCAAGGAAACTCCCCTTTTTAAAACCATCAGATCTCATGAGAATTATTCACTATCACAAGAACAGCATGGGAAAGACCTGCCCCCACAATTCAGTCACCCCCAACCAGGTCCCTCCCACACTGGGAATTCAAGATGAGATTTGGGTGGGGACACAGCCAAACCATAATCACAGCTCAAGCAGAATAACACACAACCTGTTACCAAAACTGGCTACATCTTCCTTTACAATGGCGCTCAGAGTCTCCTCCTTCTTTCTAGATCTTCTCTTGTTGCCTGCTTCATGTCTTCCTTCCCTGACACCTGGATTCCTGGTCCCACTTCTCATTACCGCTTCACTGCCATCCTTCTCTCCCATCTATCTGATATTCTAAAAACACAACATGTTCCTTGTCTCAGTCAGGATAGGCTAGGTTATGCTACAGTAGCAAATGACCCCAAAATCTCGGTGGCTTCACACAACAAAGATTGACTTATTCGCATCATGTATCCATCATGGACTGTCACGATTGAGCTCTGTCTCTGCCCCAGGTTGTTTCCATTCTGGGACCTGAGGGGATGGAGCAGTCCCTATGTGGGACTGTGTTGTTCTCGTGGCAGAGGGAAAAGGGAACATGGTGAACCATGCAATGGTTATCCATTGCTTTTGCCTAAAATGACACACATCCCTTCTACTCATATTTCATTGGTAAAAGTTTCACACTTCCAAGTGTGATATCATCTGGGTAGGAATGTAGAATCCTTCCATGGGGAAGGGAAACAAATAATTTTGAAAACTGCAACAGTTTACCACCATAGCCATTCCTGCTTGTCAGCTTCCTCTTCTCTCCTATGATGTAAATGCTGTGTGTTGAAGCCCTGGCCATCTCACTGCCCTGTGAAGTCTACTCTTTCCAGCTCAGAACGATTCTCTTTCCTATGATCTTTAGTTGAGATTGTCATCAGGAACCCCCATCCCAGAGTTGTTTTAGGTGTCTAGCTGCCCAGAGCCCTTTAGGTGATCTTGTGATTACTCCTGGCCACATCTGACCGGACTGTCAGGAGGGACAAGTGACCAAGGATTGCTAAAGCACAGGCTCACAGAGGCCTAGGAGCTAGGCCAATCAGAGCGTCTCCTGGGAATTAGAACTACCAAATACAGAAAGAATGAACCACTTAGGGTAGTAGTTGAAGCTGAAAGGATGTCTAGAGGTGGAAACAGAATCCTGGCTGGTGAAGTTATGTGTAAGTTGAAATTAGGAGAGAACAGGAGCTGAATGAGCAGAGGAAGGGTCATTAGAGAGAGGAGCAGGGGACAGATGCACAGAGACAGCAGGGATCTTGAGGGAGGGGTGAGATGGAGAGGCCTCCCCAGGCCTCGGAGCTGTCTCCATGACAGCACCAACCACTTGCACTCCTACATTAAATCCCTCCTTTCTTGAGACATGTGGAGGGGTCTCTGTCCTTACGATCGGCAAATCCTCAGTAAAGCCACTTTCAGTTTAGAGAAACCTCAGTTGTCCACTTGCTTCACATAGATTTTGACCTTCCCATTCAGACTTTAGGCTCCTAAAAAGCAAGGCTCATGTTTGTGTTGTCCATGAGCCTCCCACAGCAATAGGCCCTAGTACATGATTCACCACCAATTTCACGTACTTTTTTTTTTTTTTTTTGAGACAGGGTCTCACTCTGTTGCCCAGGCTGGAGTGCAGTGGTGTGATCTCTGCTCACTGCAACCTCCGCCTCCCAGATTCAAGCAATGCTCCTGCCTCAGCCTCCTGAGTATCTGGGATTACAGGTGCCCACCACCACGCCTGGCTAATTTTTGTATTTTTTCAGTAGAGTCGGGGTTTCACCATGTTGGCCAGGCTGGTCTCTATCTCCTGACCTCAGGTGATCCTCCCACCTTGGCCACACAAAGTACTGGGATTACAGGCGTGAACCACCACATCCAGCCCAATTTCACATACTTTTGCATCATTATTGTCATCTTGATCTTTGTTACCAAGTCTAGAAAATCAACTCAAAGCATTTTTATTGTTGAACAAACAAAAGAGAAAATGCAAATATCCTTACCCAGAAAACAGTCTCTATGCTGACTTAGCACACATTTCTGGGACCTCTGTAACTGACGTGGTATGGATCATGGGTATGGAGTGGACTTTTCAGAATTGCTGAAGCCCAGGCTCCAAGCCTCTCATTCAAGTTCCCCAGAGTAAATTGCTAGGCCTCAAATGCAACCTCTTAAAAATGGGATTAACAACTGGTTATGGTAAGGAATAAATAGTAAAAATGAAGAACCATCAAAGAACAAGTGGCACAGATGCTTAGTAGCAACTGAGTCTTCATTTCTGCTTAACAAAATGCCCCATGTAGGCTGGGCATGGTGGTCCACATCTGTAATCCCAGCACTTTGGGAGGCCAAGGCGGAATGACTGCTTGAACCCAGGAGTTTGAAACTAGCCTGGGCTACATAGTGAGACCCCATCTCTACAAAAAGTTTTAAAAGTTAGCCAGGTGCAATGGTGCACATCTGTGGTCCTAGCTACTCAGGAGGCTTGGGTGAGAGGATCACTTGAGCCTGGGGGTAAGGCTGCCGTGAGCTGTGAATGTGCCACTGCACTCCAGCCTGGGAGACAGAGTCTTACTCTGTCTCAAAAAAAAAAAAAAAAAAAGCCCCATATGCTCAAAGCAACCTTAGCTCAGCCCCTTGTGAGGTGAGACAGGTAAAGTAGGCAGTGGGAGGAGCCAGATGGTGGCAGCTTGGCCCAGTGGCTGGCTTTTGCAGAGCCTGTGGGTGTCCTTTGACCTTCTTCCCCCATCCCTGCGGACTTCCAATTCCACAAGCAGAAATCAAGCAGTGGATGAGGTGGGGGAACCCAGGCGGCAGAGATCACATACAAAGTTTTTTCACGTGTGCATTTGTGCACATGTAAGAATCATTCAACAAAGAAAGTTTAGTTGGGGTTTGCAAAGACTGTTCATAAGTTGAAAGATGCCTACCCATTTAGACATTTAGATTTTTCTGCCAGGAAAAGGAAAAAAAAAAGATTAAATGGATGGATGGATAGATGATAGGTAGATGATAGAGAGATGATAGATAAATAGATAGATAGATAGACAGATAGATAGATAGATAGATAGATAGATAGATAGATAGATAGATAGATAGATAGATATATGATAGATATTCAGACAGTCCTTGCCAGTCAGCGTCAGTTGTGCTTTCTGGGAAGTAGTCTTGTTTAACATGACCCCCAGGAAGTGAGCAGAAAAGGCCTTTCTGAAAGATTTGGTCTCTGTCAGGATACCCTGGTTGCCTGCAGGTGGAGAGAGGACTCCTTGAACTCCTCTACTGAGAGGAATATCCAAGGGAAACTTCTGGCCCAGCCAGGCCAGGTAAGAGTTCCAGAAAATGAGCATGAGAAGAGAGGGGAACCTGCTGCTTTGGGGTTTCTGCTGTTTCAAGGTAGCCCTGACTGGGGCAGCCACCAGCCACCAGTGATAGACACAAGGGGTTAAAACACACACACACACACACACACACACACACACACACTGTGGCAAACAACATGGCTTGGGAATGGCTTTCACTCAGCACACCAATCTCAATCAGGAACTACTGTGTCCAACGCAGGATCGCATGGACTCCAGCTCATGCACTTAAAGATGTCGTGGTTAAATGTGTGGACTCTGGAGGGAGTCTGTTTGGGTTCAAACCCCACCTTTTCAGCTGGGTGCTGTGGCTCACACCTGCAATTTCAGCACTTTGGGAGGCTGAAGTGGGAAGATTGCTTGAGGCCAGGAGTTCAAGATCAGCCTGGGCAACATAGCGAGACCCCAGCTGTACACAAATAAACAAACAAAAACCCCCAAATCTCACCTTCTCTATGTATTAGCTGCTAACCTTAAGTTGCTTAGCCTCTCTGTGCCTCAGTTTCCTCATCTGTCACAACAACAAAAGGAATTAGAATATTAAAGCACTTCAAATAGTTCCTGGCAAATTAGCAAGCACTACTTATAGAGTTGTTACTGGTGCAAATAACAGCCTTTCTGAAAGAGAACCATCCGATGCTTGAAGGGATGCAGCGTTTCAAGGCCATGAGGCTGTTGGTGGTTTTTTTTTTCACTTTCCATCAGCTACAGAAATATAGGGGAGGCTAGCTGCTCCCCACATCTTCATGTCCCGATGTGAGGCTGCAGGGAAATCGCTTGAGTCCAGTGGCTGTCACCAAACTCCTCTGTTCTTTGGTACTTGAAGGATCTTGCCTGAGTTTGCTAGGGCTACCCCGACAAGGTATCACAAACTAGGTGACATAACCAACAGAAATTTGTCTTCTCAGAGTTCTAGAGGCTAGAAGTGCAAGATCAAGGTGTTGGCAGGGCTGGCTCCCCTGAGGGCTGAGAGGGAGAATCTGTTGGATGCCTTTGCCATGCTTCTGGTGGTTTGCTGGCAACCTCTGGTATTCCTTGGCTTGTTGAAGCATCACCCTGA
The DNA here is from genome assembly GCF_029281585.2 of Gorilla gorilla gorilla. Classification (NCBI taxonomy): domain Eukaryota; kingdom Metazoa; phylum Chordata; class Mammalia; order Primates; family Hominidae; genus Gorilla; species Gorilla gorilla. The sequence continues at coordinate 66,989,072 of NC_073239.2, forward strand.
CCTCTGCCTGCATCTCACATGCTGTTCTCACTGTGAGTGTGTCTGTCGCCACCTTTTCTTTTTTTTCTTTTTTTCTTTTCTTTTTTTTTTTTTTTTTTTGAGAAGGAGTCTCACTCTGTCACCCAGGCTGGAATGCAGTGGCTCAATCTCGGCTCACTGCAACCTCTGCCTCCCGGGTTCTTCTGCCTCAGCCTCCCAAGTAGCTGGGACTACAGACACATGCCCCTACACCTGGCTAATTTTTGTATTTTTAGTAGAAATGGGGTTTCACCATATTGGACAGGCTGGTCTCAAACTCCTGACCTTGTGATCCGCCCCCTTGACCTCCCAAAGTCCTGGGATTACAGACATGAGCCGCCACTGCACCCGGCCAAATTTCCCCTTTTCATAAGGACGGGAGTTATATTAGATTAGGGCTGACCTTAATGACCACATTTTAACTTGATTACCTCTGTAAAGACTATCTCCAAATAAGGCCATAGTCTGAGGTACTGGGGTTTAAGCCTTCAACTTTTTTTTGAGGCAGGGGCAGAGGGGACAGAATTCTATGCATCCCCGGCCTCACCCCACCCAAAGCCAGTATGCTGAGGCCTGCAATCACCCCAGACAGCCCCAGAGGTTTGTAACTAAACATGCTGACCTTCTCCCCTTGACTCTTGATGTTTTCATTTGGTTAGCCAGAGGCTGGGGAAACAGATCCATTAAATTCTGCGTAGCTTGAAAAACCCATCTGTGTAGCTTGAAAAACCCAAGGCAGGGCAGGTCAATGAAAGCACCTCCAATCATTCTTGTGGATTCTCTAAAAGGGTACGATTTTTCCAGCTCTGCCTGAGTATTGTAACTCTTCACACTTTCTTGGGAAGGGTGAGAATGGACAGGAAAGACCAGTTGCTTTGCTGGACTTTGTGTGATTCCCTGCGGCAGGACCTTTGACAGGGCAGCCACTGAGGGAAGGTAGCCAAGACTTGGAGCACCTTCGGGCTGTGAGCCTCATTCATTCCTGGAGGCAAAAGTGCCCAGGGCAGGCCTAGCTCTGGTGTGGGAGTCAGGAAAGAGAGGAGGTGCAGGGCCGAGGGGAGGATAAGGGGATCAAAGAGGTGATGAAGGAGGCTGGGAAAATAGCTATTGTAATCACAGACTTCTCTATAAAATAGGTAATTTATGTGTAGTGCAGAACAATGATCTTTTCATTAAGCTGAAAAGAAGCTGTGTATAGTAGTTAGGATTATATTTGGCTGTGTATGACAGAAAATGTCAAAATAATAGATGCTTTTTAATAAATTGACATTTATTTCTCCCTTTTACAAAAGAAGTCGGGAATTAGGCAATCCAGAGCTGGTATGGCAGCCCAAGGCCATCAGGAAAGGAGGCTCCATGTAATACGCTGACCCTCCAACCTTAGCATGTCTCCTCATGGTCCCTAATGGCTTTTCAGCCTCCAGCCAGGTACCAGGTAGCAGGAAAGAGCCTTCTCAGAGGCCCCGCACATTACCTCTGCTGACATCTCATTGGCCAGAACATAGTAAGGTGGCCACATAATCTTTTCTCTGGGTAGCTATGTACCTAGCAAAAACTGGGGACTTGTTATTAAGAAAAGACAAAAAGTTGGAGACCTACAGTGGTCTCCACTACACTGTATATGAAGGCAAGACAGTTAATTTCTACCTGAATTCCCAAATGTATCCTCAGGAAGAGAATGTTTCTGAAGCATGAATTCTTTGTGCATTGGAGGATCTTCCCTTTCAACCTTCAATTGCACTGCATGAAAACCACTCCTCAGGTTCTCAGCTTCAACCTCACTTTCTCGAGGAACCCTCCTCAGGCCCCTCAGTCTGCATTAGGCTTCCCTGTTTTATGCTCCCATTGCACCTTATACTTCTGCTTCAAAGCCTCTGCACCCTGGTCATTATTGACTCATCTGGAATTATGTGTGTAAGGGCTGTCTTGCCTGTAATCTAAACTGTAAGCTCCCTGAGGGCAGACTCTGCTTCACCCTCCACTGTCTTCCACTGTGTGGCACCTAGTAGGCCCTCAATAAGTATTTGTTAAGTGATTGAGTGATTAGAATATGAGAGAGACCCCAAATTCAAGGCCATTTCCACCGAGACCTTTTTTTTTTTTTTTTTTTTTTTTGAGACAGAGTTTTGCTCTTGTTGCCCAGGCTGGAGTGCAGTGGCGCGATCTCGGCTCACTGCAACCTCCACCTTCTGGTTTCAAGCGATTCTCCTGCCTCAGCCTCCCAAGTAGCTGGGATTACAGGCATCTGCCACCACGCCCAGCTAATTTTTGTATTTTTAGTAGAGACGGGGTTTCACCATGTTGGCCATGCTGGTCTCAAACTCCTGACCTCGTGATCTGCCCATCTCAGCCTCCCAAAGTGCTGGGATTACAGGTGTGAGCCACTGCACCCGGCCAACCTTTTCTTTCTTTAACTAGACTTCCCTGGCTGAGACCAAGACAAAACCAGATTCCCCTGAGCTGTGCACCTGCCGGGACTGGAGCAGCCCAAATGCCCATGGGAGGGCTGTTGACTGGGGCTGTCAGACCAGGCTCTCCGAGGAGGACTCCCACACCCACAGCCAACTCCACTTTACAAAACCAGCTCCAGCCAGAAGTATGCTCGGTGGGGGCAGGAGAACAGAAACTGCAGTAGTGTGGGTGGATTTTAAATCTGCAAATGCAACTGGCTGCCCAATGTTTGGGAGATAAAATAGGTCACTATCCTCCCCTTGGTTCGGCGTCACTCCCAGGCCCTAAAGGGGAGGGAAGAGTTTTGTGATCTTTGCTGTCACAGGCTATGGACAAATTTGGTTATGTTCAGCTTTACAAGAGCTGCCCGCCTACCTGACTCTTGTTCACAAGACCCCTAAAAATCAGAAAAAGATCAGTCCAGGCTGTTCAGAGTTGGATGGGGAATCTTCCTGAGGCCAGTTTTTAAAGAGTTCATTTTGACACCAGCCAAGACAAAAGCCAGGACCCAGAGTCTAGACAGCTCCCAAGCCTACCGTTTTCAACTTGGCCTTAGGATGGAGCCTTCTGTTCTCTGGCAATGAATGACAGGCTTTTAAAGGAGAGAGTGACAAAGAGCAAGCCCTGGAGACAGCCCCATGAGGCCTTGGGGTAAGGGCTTCCAGGACTGTTCATGAGAAGCTGTGCATGTCTCCCTCCAACTTCCCCAGATGAGACACCAAGATTGAGAAGTGAAGAGTCATCTCCAATTTGGCAGATATCCTGACCCTCCACACTCACCATTCTGATATTTAGTCATTACCATCCTGGCATAGTTAACCACTTCTCCTTCTGACTGAGAAGCTGAAAGTGATATTCAGCCTGGGTGTGATGTGGGGATTTTCTGGGACAGGGCGGAGATGATGAGATGCTGGAGTTGCATGAGCTGGTCATTACAGTCAAGAGTTGTGAACCAGTTGTGAAACCCTTGGTAACCTGAAATCTGCTATGGTGGGAGTATTTACACTACAGAAATTGGCCAATGCTGCAAATCAGGGTTTCTTTCTTTTTTCAGTGAGACACTGCACCAGCACACACTGCATTACTCACACAGGAGGAGCTCTGGGAGGGCGGGAGAAAACCATGGGTGAGCAGAGTTGAGGATGTTTGGTGCTTCCCCTGATGGCTTCATCATGTCATCTTTCTTGGCTCTTCACGGTCAGTGTTTTCTCTGTGGAAACACCAAGAGATTCTACCTCTGCTCCCTCAGCAAACAAGGAAGTCATTGATTTTCATGGCCCCTGTGCTAGAGAACTCCAAGAGCCCAACTTCTTAGAGCAGCAGGCCCATTTTCTGGTGGAGAAGAGAGAAAGCAAAGCCAGGGAAGGGCATTTAATAGTGACAACTCAGTGAAAAGTAGAGGCAGCCTGATGATCAAAGGTGTCTTCCTTCAAAGCCCCTGATTGAAAACAGCAATCCATGCTTACCAGTGAAGGCCACAGGTGATGTTTCTTATGTGAGTGCATCCATCTGCTTCAGGTCATATTTTCAGAGGTCATACAAGGCTGAAAGGAAGCAAATCATTTTCATGAGAAGGATAATAAATGAGACCAGGATTGGTATTGAGAAAAGTTTTTAGACATTTCTGAGCTGGCCAACCTGGGGAAGAAAGTGCTTCTAGATACACAGATTTCCAGGACTTTCCCTGAGAGGGTTAGATTCTGGAGGTCTGCAGATGGGGCCAAGAACCCGTGTTTTTAACAGCCCCTTCCTCACCCCGTGATTCCGCTGATGGCAGCCTGCGGACCGCACTTTGAGGAACTGGTCTAGTGAGGGTCCTCGGAGGGCATTTTGCAGTGGGTGGAACTGAACTCTGAGTGGGATCTTCCTTCAGTACCTAGGCCCTGCCCTGCCATGGCTATGGATCTTCAGCACTCATCCTTGGGGACTGGTGCTGGGTGTTATGGGAACAGCATAAAAACACAAAACAAAAAATTCCATTTCTCACCACCGGCGGTGAGAAATGGGGATGGAGCCTGGAACTGTGGTCATAGGGCTCCAAGAGGAGCAGCCAGGATGCCATTGCACAACCAGCCACCTCTAAGAGAAGCAGGACCAGGCCCAGGGCTAAGCCTTCACAAGCCCTGCCGCCAGCTGCCAGCCACCCTTCCTCCCTGGGAGAGCCAGAAAGGGAAGCATAGTGAAGCCCTACATGGTGGCCTCCATCAACAGGGAGGCCCCTCTCCTCCCTCTGCCGCAGCCATCCTACTTTCGGCCAGAATGTCCCAGGGCCAAACTGAGGACAGGGCGGCCTCTCCAGAATCCTGCCCTTAGGGGCCCTGCCAGAGACTGGTTTTTCTTGTTGGAGGCACCTCTGCACAGTTTGCATTTATAAGGCCTGATGAACTCATCCCAAGAACCCAAGCCCACTTGCAAAGATGGGATAGAGAAGGGGCATGGCATTCCACAGATGGGCTCACTCTGGAGAGGAGCTACTGACCCAGCAGCAGTTCCCCCTCCCTCACCCCTGCTCACCACCCCAGGAAGACATCCGAATCCCCATCAAATGGTCCCTGCCAAGAGCATCGCGGTAACATGGGGAAAGAGAGGGTGCTAAGTTGCCCCTCTGCCCACTGGACTCCGTCTCATCTGAGGAGAATTCCACAGCAGCCCCTTCTGGGCTGTGCTCTTTATGTCTCTAAGCCACTTCCTGTTTCCTTTTCTAGGTCATAAGCCAGGCTTATAGTTGGTGTGAGTCACTTACCTAGAAAGCCCAGAGCACACGGCTGCCTCTCAGGGAGGGAGCAAAGGATACAGCTTAGAAGTGCAAGGCACCGGTTTGCTCCTAAAACACATAGATTGTCCTAGACTTTTAGCAGTGCTGTGTGCCATGGCCCCCAAGCAATGCATGCCTGGGAGATCCGTGATTTGCCCAATTTGCGTTCCTCTGCTGATGCCAGGCTTTCAGTTCCCAGGAGGCACTGGACAAGCGTAGTTTTGCAAATGAAACATTGCTTTGCCAAGGGGCTAGGCCTATCAAACAATCATCAGGCAACAACCAGCAGGCCCTGTGAAAGTCACGGCCAAGAAGCCATTCAAAAGCATTGTCTTCTAGTAACTACATTTCAAATCCAGGGGGAAACCACAGCTCAGACATCGGCCAGTGTTCAGCAACCTGGATTCACAGGGAAACGGACAGGAATAGATTCTGCACAAGTCTATTGTGCATTGCTTTCCCTTCATGACATCTAGGCAGTTTACTCCTCCTGACTTCCACTACTCAGTGCGCGAGGATTATTCTGTGGACACCAGAGTACTAAGGACGAGGCGCTGGATGATTTGGTCAAAGTCAATGTGCCAAGTCCGCATCGAGCAGCTATTTTTGCCTTCCAATTCCATTCCCTGAACTTTTTTTCTGTGAAAGTGTCTTGTAAGCTGGAACACACCTGAGGTGGCAGAGGAAAAGCAGAGCTCGAATCTCTTTCCTCTGAGTGAGTTTTGCATTCAGGGATGATACTGGGGCAAGGGGCTTGAAAGGTCCTGATGTTGCTGACACCCACATAAAACACTTTCTGCAGCAGGGAAGGGAAGGGGAGAGGAAAGAACAGGCAGAGAAAGACCCAGAAACTCAGATCAGCCTAGGATGAGGGTAGCTGTCCTGAAAACAATCAGAAATCCAGAGTCCTGACTCTCCAGCAGGTATGGTCTTGATCCTAGTGAGATTATCTTCAAAGAGAAAACAAACTCTAGTCATGCAGAGAAGCAGCATTGTTCCATGCAGATCTATAAAAAACAACAGAAAGAGCATCATCACCTTAATTATTGAGGGAATAGGAAAATAGGAATCCTCATACCCTGCTGTTGGGAATATAAACTGGAAAAACTGAGGTGGGGAATCAGTTGAGGCCAGGAGTTCAAGACCAGCTTGTCTAACGTGGAGAAACCCTGTCTCTACTAAAAATACAAAAATTAGCTGGGTGTGGTGGAGTGCACCTGCAATTCCAGCTACTCGGGAGGCTTAGGGTAGAGAATCGCTTGAACCTGGGAGGCAGAGGTTGCAGTGAACTGAGCTCACACCACTGCACTCCAGCCTGGGCAACAGAATTAGACTCTGTCTCAAAATAAATAACTGGAAAAACATTGCTGATTGGCCACTTGGTAATGTTTGAGGCAGAGACTATGCTTATTCTGGGTCCATTACACTCTTGTTTTCCTCCTGGACACTCAGGAAGACTACACTTCCCAGCCTCCCTTGCAGTTAGGAGCAGTCATGTGACTGAGTTCTGGACAATTGGAAGGTGGGCAGAGGAAGCGATGTGAGTCACTGCCAGGCCTGACCCTAAAACTACCTGTGTAATTCTCCATGCTCTCTCTCTCTCTCTCTCTCTCTCCCTTTACTTATCAGGTGAAATCAGAGCATCCAGTGGAGACGTCCAAGGCTGGTGGCAAATGGAGACCCATCATGTAGGCAAACCCTGGTTCCAGACGACCATGCAGAGTGCCCTCTACTCCCAACCAATGACTTGTGTTGAACTGTGACATAAAAGAGAAAATACATCTTTATTCTGTTAAGCCACTGAGATTTTGGCTATGTCTGTTACAATATTTAACCTATCCTGACTGACACACTATCACAATCCTTTAAAAGGTCATAAGGTTTGACCTAGCAATTAAATTCTTTGGAACATATCCTAAGGAAATAATTAAGAAAATCACCTAGGCTGGGCTTGGTGGCTCATGCCTGTAATCCCAGCACTTTGGGAGGCCGAGGCGGGCAGATCACAAGGTCAGGAGATCGAGACCATCCTGGCTAACACGGTGAAACCCCGTCTCTACTAAAAATACAAAAAAGCAGCCGGGTGTGGTGGCAGGCGCCTGTAGTCCCAGCTACTCGGGAGGCTGAGGCAGGAGAATTGCGTGAACCTGGGAGGCGGAGCTTGCAGTGAGCCGAGATCGGGCCACTGCACTCTAGCCTGGGTGACAGAGTGAGACTCCGTCTCAAAAAACAAAAAAAGAATAATCACCAAAAATTATAAACAGACTGGATGTGGTGGCTCACACCTGTAATCCCAGCACTTTGGGAGGCAGAGATGAGAGGATTGCTTGAGGCCAGGAGTTTGAGACCAGCCTGGTCAACATAGCAAGACTCCATCTCTAATAAAATTTTTTTTAAAAATTATAAACAACATTAATTTCCAATAATAGGCAACTCATTAAATAAATAATAATACAACTCTACAAAGGAATATTTAGGCACTTAATATCGTTTAAATGTATTTATTGACATGAAAAATTTTCATGATTTAGTATTACATGAAATAGAGTAACAAAGCAACATGGACGGTGTGAGCCCATAACTATTTATATATGTATATGCATGCAAAGAAGAAAGTTTGGAAATATACCAAAAAACAATGATTATTTCTGGACTACAGGCGGCTTTTAAAAATTATCTCTTTCTTGCCGTTTTATGCTTTTTCTACAATGAGCATATTTTTTTTCAGTTAAAAAAATTTTTTTGGCTGGGCATGGTGGCTCACGCCTGTAATCCCAGCACCTTGGGAGGCCAAGGCAGGCAGATCACAAGGTAAGGAGTTCAAGACCAGCCTGGCCAATATGGTGAAACCCGGTCTCTACTAAAAATACAAAAAAAAATTAGCTGGGAGTGGTGGCGCACGCCTGTAGTCCTAGCTACTCGGGAGGCTGAGGCAGAAGAATCGCTTGAACCCGGGAGGCGGAGGTTGCAGTGAGCCGAGATCACGCCACTGCACTCCAGCCTGGGCAACAGAGCGAGACTCCGTCTCAAAAAAAATTTTTTTTTAAGTAGCCTGTTGGAAATGGATGGGTCTCCTTTGAACTTTAGGGCTGGCCTTACTCTCTCTCAAAGTGTTAAGTGTAATAGGTGCAAAGGAATCACAAGTCCCTTCCACTCTTCTGGGCTAAAATGCCATCATTCATAAGGTTAAATACCTATTTTATCTTCACCACTGAGAGCAACTCTCAAGCCCTTCATTCACTTAGCTTCAGGGCTCAGTTCTGACATAGTGCTCTGGCTTTAAGGAAAGATGTACCTTTTTATCACAATGTTTTTCAGGATTTTCTCAGAGTTGCTGGGCCTCAGAACTCTCTTCTTTTGAGTCCTAATTTGGATAATTTGGGAAACTGCAGCCACAGGTCCTCCCTCCCTTGAGATTGGCTGAGTGAGGCAGACTACACCTACAGCGCAGAAAGCAGGGCAGGAAATCACACTCTAATCATAGGTCTTTATTCAGAAACCCAGCAGCCTCACTACCAAATAACCTCAGGAGTCCTAAAGCCTCAGTGTCCTGACCTATAAGATCAAAGAGTCTCATGTGATGTCCCCAAGTGGACTTTTAATAAAAAGTAGCACTGCCAGTTTCTGTTTTGACCTTCCAAACACAGGATCATGCCAACATTCAGTAGTAAATGCATTTTTTTTCCTGCCAAATCGACTCCTTGTTCTTTTCAACACATCCTCACACAGAGGGAACAAGCCACTGAGGTTTCCTGTTGAGGAAGGTTCTTTGGTGTTCTGTGAGGAAACCATATATTCATAGAAACCATGTGTAAGTTTTCTGTGTAGTAGGACAGAACTACCTTAATTTAACTTGATGTCTTTTCGACAAACCATGTACCCCTAACATGAAGAAATGGAAGGAAGGTGTTTATTTTCATCCCAGCTCTTACTCTGCTGCATTGTTCCTGTGTACATTTCTCTTATTCCACAGAGTAGGAGCTTCTTGAGGACCATGACAGTCATTTATTTCTCCCTCCCTGCTCCTGGCACTAGCAGGACCTCCCTTCCTCCCTCTTAACAAAGTTTTCAGTGAATAAGTGAATGAATGAACTTTCCCCTCTTTCCTTATGGGTTTCAACCAGCACAGACTACCTGCCTTTGTTCAAATGTGTCCTGTGTGTCTTTGTCTCTACGGGCACTGTGTTTTATGGGTTTCTCGAAACCTTCCTATGCACACAGTAGTATAGCAGTAAGATCAGCTACATACATTGTAGGACCCACTGAAAAATGAAAATGCAGGGCCCCTTGTTCAAAAATTATTTACAATGTCAAATTATTCAAAATTAATAAAATTAATTTTTAAACCTTAAATTAAATAGTAAATGATTAAGAATTTCAAAGCTTTGCAGGGTACAGCAGCGCAGGCAAGCCTGGTTCTCGTCCACCACATGGCTCAGCTTCCTGTTCCTCCCCTCTGCTCGGAGTCACAGTCCCGAGGCCAGTGGGGTGTTTACCGACTTGGGCCTACCCACACCCTGCCCTGCATCCTGTCACCAGAGTTTCATTTGGAATCCTGAGCAAAGGTCTCCAATTGCTGATTCTACTGCCAACAGAAAACACTCTCCCCCTCCTGGATGTGTTGGCAGGAAAACCAAATTTTTATCTCTCCAGGTCAGCTAAAATCTTGAGGCCAGTTAACTTCCCCAGTGATCTCATCCGAATCATCCTTTACTTCTGCCCCCAGTGAAACTGAATCTGCACTCTGCCCGACTCTCAGCCCAAGTGAGGTGCCACACCCACACCTCACTTGTCTTCTACTGAGGCCTTTCCTGATAACCCGTTTCCCTGGGTTGCCCTCTCTCACCCTTGAGACCCCAGTTCAGTTGTGAACAGTCTCTCCATTCTATGGCTGCAGACTCTTGACTGAAATCTGTTTGCCTCCATCAAAACTAGATCTTTCCAAGGAAACCACCTGCCCCCGTGTGGCTCTAACAGTTCCCAAGTGGAATCTTCCAGTGTCTCTCCCCACTGCCAGATCTGCCATCACCACAGAAAAGCTGAATTTTCATGTGTGAATCAGCCTGGCCTCAAATTTGTTCACCTCCTTAACTTTGGTGACCATTGTCTCCTCTCCACCTCAGCCATCTCTATATCCTGTACATTCTCGAAACTCAGAACTGAAATGGTAAACTTCAATATCCCTAAACTTATTGAAAACACATAAACTCCAATATCCCACATTCTCATTTCAATTCCTTGGTTTCCAGCATTCATACTGTCAAACATCAGCATTTTTGTGCTCCTCCACATGGCCTGTCTCCATATGGAGAGCTTGGGCTTCCTCACAGCATGGTGGTCTCGAGGTAGTCAGACTTGCTACATGGTAGCTGGTCTCCAAGAGTAAAAGCAGATGCTGATAAACCTTTTGAAAGTTAGGCCCAGAACTGGCACAGCATCCTCTCTGCCTTGTTCTGTCAGTCAAAGCAAGTAATAAGAAATCATGAGGTGAGTCCAGATTCAATGGAAGGAGAAATAAACTTCACCTCTTGAACAGTGGAGCAGCATGTGTATACAATGGGAGAAGGATTTGATCGTGGCCATTTTTGGACACTGTCTACTACAGAGGAGAGAGAAAATAAATATATAGACAAACAGGAAAATACCAGATAGTAATTGTCAAGCCTCTGAGCCCAAGCTAAGCCATCATATTCCCTGTGACCGGCAGGTATACATACAGATGGCCTGAAGTAACTGAAGAATCACAAAAGAAGTGAAAATGGCCTGTTCCTGCCTTAACTGATGACCTTACCTTGTGAAATTCCTTCTCCTGGCTCATCCTGGCTCAAAAGCTCCCCACTGAGCACCTTGTGACCCCCACCCCTGCCTGCCAGAGAACAACCCCCTTTGACTGTAATTTTCCATTACCTACCCAAATCCTATAAAACAGCCCCACCCCTATCTCCCTTCGCTGACTCTCTTTTTGGACTCAGCCCGCCTGCACCCAGGTGAAATAAACAGCCTTGTTGCTCACACAAAGCCTGTTTGGTGGTCTTGTCGTACGGACGCAAGTGAAAGTAGTAAGAGCTGTTCAGAGAATCGAAACAGGGTGATTTGATGGAGAATGACTGAGGAGCTCCTGGAGACTGAGGGGGTTGTCAGGGAAAGTCTCTCTCAGGAAGTGATGTTTAAATTACAACTTGTGGCTGGGCGTGGTGGCTCATGCCTGTAATCCCAGCACTTTGGGAGGCCAAGGCTGGTGGATCATCTGAGGAAAGGAGTCCGAGATCAGCCTGGCCAACATGGTGAAACCCCATCTCTATTAAAAATACAAAAATTAGCTGGATGCTGCACTAGGCGCCTGTAATCCCAGCTACTCAGGAGGCTGAGGTGGGAAAATCGCTTGAACCCAGGAGGCAGAGGTTGCAGTGAGCTGAGATTGCGCCATTGCACTCCAGCCTGGGCGACAAGAGTGAAACTCCGTCTCAAAAAATAAAAATAGAAATAAATTACAACTTGAAAAGCAAGAATTTCCAGCTGTGTGAAGGTCCAGGCAGGAAGAAGAGCCAGCAGAAATGCTCTAACATGGGACTGAGCCAGGCAAGTTTAAGGAATAGAAAGACCACATGTTAGGAGTGTAGACAAGGACAGGGAGCATGGGCTGGAAAACAGGTCAGACAAGTGGGAAGGGCCAGGTCAAGTGAATCAGGGGAAGGAAGCTGGACTTTATTCCCAGAACCATTCATGGAAAGTGATTGAAGGGTTTGCAGCAGAGAGGGGACATAATATGACTTACATTAGTGAAAGGTCACTCTGGCTGCCTTGCAGAGAACAGGAAGTGTAAGTGTCGAAGCAACAAGACCAGTCAGGAGGCTACTGCGAAAGCCCAGAGGAGATGGTGGCGTGTTCTGGCTGCTGGCCGTGGGGAGGAGACAAAATAGAGATAAGTTTGGTGGCTGGACCAGAAGTTGCTGAGGATTGAGCCTGTGCTGTCTTGGTTCAATTCCCCTTCATGCCCAGGTGATCACTGCAGAAACCTCCTGGTTGGTCCTCACCCACACCTAGCTGTCGGTTACTGCCCCTCCTTAGAGTTTTGTGGGGGGTTTCTGTTTTGTTGAGACAGGGTCTGCTTCTGTTGCCCAGGCTGGATTGCAGTGGTGCAATCATAGCTTACTATAACCTCGAACTCCTAGACTTCAAGCAATCCTCTTGCCTGGCCTCTGTGGTAGCTTGGACTACAGACAACACCACCATGCCCAGCTAATTTAAAAAAAAAAAAAAAAAAAGATAACTTTTGTAGAGATGGAGTCTCGCTATGTTGCCTAGGCTGGTCTCCAACTCCTGGGCTCAAGTGATCCTCCCACCTTGGCCTCCCAAAGTGCTGGGATTACAGGTGTAAGCCATGGTGCCCAGACCTCCTTAGAGTTTTTAAGATTACTTTAAATTCCATATCGTTGCACACAATGAGACCCTTCATGGTAGGCTCTGCTCCTTCCCACTTAGATTGGTTTCCCATCTCTGTCCCACATAGGCCTTTGCTCCAGCCAGATCTAAGTCTTCACTGTTCCCTGACCATGTCCTGGTTCATGACCCTGTGCCTGGCATGTGCTGTCTCCTCTGCCTAAAATATTTCTTCTCCCTCACCTCCATTACTTTGTCTACCCAACTTCTGTTCCTCCCTCAAAATCTAACAGGTGTCACCTCTTCCACTAAGCCTTCCCTGAAACCCCAGTTTTATATAGATTTCTATGCACGTGACACACAACAGCATAAACGTCCAACATCTCTTCCAATTGGTTGGGGTTTCTTAAGGACAGAGACCATCCCTAGAACCCGGCACAGGGCTCCATAAGCTGATGCTATCATTTTCAGCACAGGTTACCCTTGGAGTGTGAAAATGTGTCTTACAAGGTGAAATCACAGCAGAAAGATTTGATAGACCCCCATAACAAAGTCCTCCATTCTCCCAGGCTGATTCTGGGAGGCTGGACTCATCACTTAAGAAGCCTGCAAGTAAGGGCCAGGCACAATGGCTCACACCTGTAATCCCAGCACTTTGGGAGGCCAAGGCAGGTGGATCACGAGGTCAGGAGTTCACTCTAGCCTGGCCAACATGGTGAAACCCTGTCTTTACTAAAATCACAAAAATTAGCTGGGCCTGGTGGCGCATGCCTGTAATCCCAGCTACTCAGGAGGCTGAGGCAGGAGAATTGCTTGAACCCAGGAGGTGGAGGTTGCAGTGAGCTGAGATCGTGTCACTGCACTCCAGCCTGGGGGGATACAGCAAGACTCTGTCTGAAAAAACAAACAAAAAAAAAAAAGAGAAGCCTGCAAGTCTTCAATGGGAGAACTGACACAAGATCTTCAGGGCTCGACATGCTCCAGGAAAGGTCTGGCCCCTGCACACTATGGTCAACATTACTGCTGGTAATAGCATTGACTCTTGGCAGGATTAGTACTCAGACCACCATTCTCCCCTCGCTCCCACCCATAGTCTCTGGGAAGATCTGAAAAGCCTACTGCTGTCAACATGAAGTTCACCATAGTGCTTAAGGGTAAATACACTACAAGCGGCTGACTCTAAAATCTATACCCAGACTCGGTCCTCGTTTCTGAACTTCAGACTCTCATATCAAATTGCCTGATGGACTTCAGTACCTAGATATCCTCCAAACTTGGCAAAACTGAACTCATCATTTCTCTTGCCCCCATATACTCATAAGTGGCAGCCCACTGGGAATGACCGATGGATGTCTCTTGAGTTCATCCCCTTCATTGCCATTGCCAGGATCCTGTTGCAAGCCCTTAGCTTCTCTGGCCTGCATAACCACCTGAGCCCTTCCCCAGCCTCCCTGTTCCTGGCCTCATCTTCCTCAGGTACCCAGAGCATCTCTCCAAAATGCAAATCTAATCTTGTCCTTCCTCTCTCAGAAAACCTTTAATTGCTTAATGCAGGTTATCAAACTTTGGTTTGCATCTGAATTGCCTTATAAGCTTCTTAAAAAATGCAGATTCCTGAGCCCCCTCCAGACCTCCAAAAATCCAAAGTTCTGTGGGTGGAGTGATGCACATTCTCAACCAGTGCCCAAGGGGTTCTGATAGAGCTGGGTTCCACCTTGAGAAACACTGTCATGCACAGGCAACTCCAAGTTCCATCATTCACTCCACCGGGCCCTTCTCAGGCCAGGGACACCTCAAGCAAGGTCTGTGTCATCCACTGCCTCCTCATACACCCTACTCTCCATGGTATGGCTTACCTTCCACCTTTGCTCTATCTTGCCTGGTGCCAAGAATGTCTTCTTCGAAAGACCGAGCCCTCTTTTCATTCCGATAACTCAATAATCCTTTGGAACGTTGCTACTCAAAGCATCAGCATCTCCTGGGATCTTGTTAGAAATTCAGAATCACAGGCCCCACCCCAGACCTACTGAATCAGAGCCTTGGTAATTCCAATGCACATAAGAGAAGAAGAAGCACAGCCTTATAACTTGGCTCAATAGTCACCTGTTCCAAGAAGCCTTCCTAGACTGACACAGACTCATCAAATACCCATTCCTCCAAACTGACATTGGACATCACAGTCACAGGGCTTGTAACATTTAAAAGCTAGGAATCTCGAGCTGCCGGGGGATCCCTGCACGCCATGCCACATCCTGCCTGTCTGTCCCCGCGGGTCGTTGCCCACCACAGCCGCGCCATGACCACCCAGCAGCTCGTTCTCCAGGGCCTGGGCCCGTGGGGCTTCCGTCTCGTGGGTGTCAAGGACTTCGAGCAGCCTCTCACCATTTCCTGGGTCACTCCTGGAAGCAAGGTGGCTCTAGCTAATTTATGTATCAGAGATGTAATCACAGCCATTGATGGGGAAAATTCTAGCAATATGACGCACTTGGAAGCTCAGAACAGAATCAAAGGCTGCAAAGACAACATGACTCTCACTGTAGCCAGATCCGAACATAAAGTCTGGTCTCCTCTGGTGACGGAGGAAGAGAAGTGTCGTCCATACAAGATGAATTTAGTCTCTGAACCCCAGGAGGTCCTGCACATAGGAAGCGCCCACAACCGAAGTTCCATGCCCTTTACCACCTCGCCTGCCTCCAGCACTAACGCCAGGGTCATCACAAACCAGTACAACAACCCAGCTGGCCTCTACTCTTCTGAAAACATATCCAACTTCAACAACGCCCTGGAGTCAGACTGCTACCAGCGGGGTAGAGGCGAACATGCTCAGCCTCCAATCAGCCTTGTCATCCACAAAGAATCTGAAGTTTGCAAGATGCTTCAGGAGAAACGGGAGTTGAATGAGCCCCCAAAACAGTCTGTGTCTTTCCTGGTTTTGCAGAAAATCCTGGAGTCTGAAGAAAAAGAGGATCCCAACAAGCCCTCAGGATTCAGAAGTGTTAAAGCTCCTGTCACTAAAGTGGCTGCATTGATTGGAAATGCTCAGAAGTTGCCTATGTGTGACAAATGTGGCCCTGGAATTGTCGGTGTGTTCGTGAAGCTGCGGGACTGTCACCGCCATCCCGAGTGTTACTTGTGCACTGACTGTTGCACCAACCTGAAACAGAGGGGCCATTTCTTTGTGGAGGATCAAATCTACTGTGAGAAGCATGCCTGGGAGTGAGTCGCACCACCCGAGGGCTACGAAGTGGTTACCGTGTTCCCCAAGTGACCCGGGAGATCCGACCACTGTTCTCCAGCCGGCCTGTGCTGCAGCTTTTTCTCTGAGTGTCCTGACCCTCTCCTCTCTTGAAAGTTCTCTGCTTACTTTGGTTTTCCCCCTGCTCATAAAACATTGAGTCCCCTGCCTTGGTTAATTGACTCACACTGGCTGTGTGATGCCCGTTTTTACAATTAAAGGAAAACAGTTTTGTTCAGTGTCCCCTTGCCAGAAACACCATGTCCTTTCCTCCCCTCTCTTCTTCTCTGCTGCATTTGGACATCAGCCAAATTTGAACCCAATCAAATATAATGTATCTGACATCGATTTTGTTTTTACTCAATAAATTTATAGACTCCAAAAATAAAAAATAAAAATAAATAAAAGTTAGGAATCTCATAGTCCAGTCCCAGAGAACTGTCAGATTTAAAGAGTGGCCCAAAGAAGAATTCTAATCCCATTATCCCCAAAGCCCAGGGAACACTCCTTTTTCATTCTTGCAGTCCCATGCCCCATCTTGGCACCTTGCCCCCTTTCTTCTCTGCTGGTGTTCAGCCCCACAGGAGGTGTTTCCGACATGCCTGGTCCCCCTGCCTCATCTGGCCTCTGTGACGTGGTTCTTCTTCGGCCCTGCTTTTCTCCTGAGAATCTTGCTGGGTGGCTCCGTCTCTTCTCCTTTCAGAGAGTGGGGCAGGTGGAAGGAATGAAGTGGGCAGTGCCTGGTGTTCTCAGTGGGTTCTGGGCTGTCATAGAAGTGCCTCTTCATGTTTCTCTCTCTCCCATCCTTGGACAGCAAGAGTCCTGTTCATTGTTGGACACCCAACATGTCCCTCACATGGTGGGAAGAGCACAAGCCCAGAGGACTGTTCTCACACCCGGCTCTGCCACAGACTAGGGATGTCACCTGGGGCAGGCCCCTGTACCTCTCTGAACCTCTAGTTATTGGTCTGTTAAAGGGGATAATACTTGCCTGGTCGGCCTCACACCTTCCGTAAGATGTTTCTTTTCTTTTCTTTTCTTTTCTTTTGAGATGGAGTTTCATTCTTGCTATCCAGGCTGGAGTGCAGTGGCACTATCTTGGCTCACTGCAACCTCCACCTCCCGGGTTCAAGCCATTCTCTTGCCTCAGCCTCCTGATTAGCTGCGATTACAGGTGCAGGCCGCCAGGTCCAGCAATTTTTTTTTGTATTTTTAGTAGAGATGGGGTTTCACCATGTTGGCCAGGCTGGTCTTGAACTCCTGACCTTAGGTGATCCGCCTGCCACGGCGTCCCAAAGTGCTGGGATTACAGGTGTGAGCCACTGCACCTGGCCCCATAAGATGTTTCTACAAAGTGAAGACAGTACCTGAGTATGACACATAGGCATGCGTGCGCGTGCGTGCACACACACACACACACACACACACACACACACACACGCTTATACTCACAGCCACTCCATCTCAGTGCTGTTCATCAGCCAGAACAAAAGACAGCAGAATCCCATCTTTCTTCCATTTTCAGTGCTGCCGCAATGGTCTGCATGAGTGGCCTGGCTGACACCCTCAGAGCACCAACAATGCTGAAAAGAGAAGCAGACACCAGGTTCTTTTTTTTTCTTTCTTTCTTTTTTTGAGACAGAGTCTTGCTCTGTCACCCAGGCTGGAGTGCAGTGGCGCGATCTCGGTTCACTGCAACCTCCACCTCCTGGGTTCAAGTGATTCTCCTGCCTCAGCCTCCCAAGTAGCTGGGACTACAGGCATGCACCACCAAGCCTGGCTAATTTTTGTATTTTTGGTAGCGACGGGGTTTCACCATGTTGGCCAGGCTGGTATCGAACTCCTGATCCCAAGTGATCCACCTACCTCAGCCTCCCAAATTTCTGGGATTACAGGCATGAGCCAGTGCGCCCGGCCAACACCAGGTTCTTATTAGGCTGTGCTCCAATATCATCATCTGGTTTCGCATTGTGATGATGAAGCTTGATAACTTTGGAAAATTTGAAATCGTCGTTGATCCTAGAACTGAGAAAATTGTGGTGACCCTCACAGGCAGGCTAAATAAATGTGTAGTGATCATCTCCAGATTTACTGTGCAACTCAAAGACCTAGAAAAGTGGCAGATTAGTCTCCATCCCATCAGTTTGGTTTTATTGACCTGATGACTGAAGCTGGCATCATGGACCACGAGGAAGCATGAGAAAGGCACAGAGGAGAGAAAACCCTGGGATTCTTTTTCTGGGGATGAAATACATGATTACAAATTAAATGCTTCCCTCAATAAACAAAACCGAGAGAGAGAGAGAGAGAGAGAGAGAGAGAGAGAGAGAAAGAGAGTGAGCAAAGCCCCAGGTCAGTTGTCTGCCGGCTGCTGCTCTGAGTCTCAGCCAGAGCTCTGGACGAGGAGGAACTCAATCCCCTTGGCATCCCCATGAGTGCCTAGAGTGGAGATTTCTCCTCTGCAGCAGACTGGGTGTCTAGTACATGTAGATGTTCTCACTGAGGAGTGTTTCAGAGCCATTAGCAGACACAGAAGTATTCTGGCCATCCAGGGAGTTGGTCGCAGCTCACTCTAGCAGAAGAGTGAGGGACTAGGGGCCTGGGAGTTAGCATGCTTGCCTAGGACATCTATGGAATCTTTAGTTTCCCTTTTTTCCTGCTGAATGAGGTGAGAGAGTTCTATAAATGGGCATGGGGTCAAGGAACACTTATTATTTTTGGAATAGTTACAAAGATCTCTCGGGCATAAATGAGACTTGGAAACTGGACTACTCCTTCCCTCCCCACTTCCATTTAATGAATGACAGCTCTTCATGTATGACACACCTACCATGCGACATGCACTGTATTAGATGCTTGACTTCTGTTGTTTTAGTTGGCACGTTCTTTTCACACAGTTGAAAATGAGGCCCAGGTGCTCACGTGATTTTTAGAACCTAGGGTAGAGCCTGGAGCATCTGACCTTTACCTCCATCTTCCTCACTCTGTCAGCCTTTCCCAAGGCATTCTCAGTAGAGGCCTAGTCTGGGGGGACCTTCTGTGGTCAGATGAATTGGTTGGGCACTGTCAGCACTTTATGTGCCCCTTGGTTTCAGGATGCTGTGAGCTGAACATCACAGGATACCCTAAGGCCTAAACTGCAAAGTGACAAACCCAAAGGGCCATTCTGGGGTGATTAATGCAGCAACTTAACAGCATGAAAGATCAAGACCAGTTTCTCTGAGATTTTCTTGGCTTTTCACTCATGATTCCAACAGGATTGCAGTAGCCCCAAGCCCATGTCTTCACATGACAATGTCCTAAGGCAGGAAGGGGCAAGTACTCATCCTGTGTCATGTTTTAAGAGCCAAGAAATCCTTCCTAGAGGTTCCCAGGGCCGATCGTCTTTGCATTCGTTACATGCAGGACCACAGCACATGGCTATAACTAAAGCAGTTACTGAAGGAAAACGGCTCAGACCTGTGAACATTTCATCCTGGGACCAGGGAGGAGCCCATGAGACACACAGGTGCTATAAACCAACACAATTGAGGGTCTCTCAGCAAAGGCGTGCAGCCAGGAATGTTGAGCAGGAAACCAACACGGTTTTCCATACCCTTCTTGAAGATTTGCATTGCACATTAATATGTTTAAGGCTCTATTGTAAAGAAAGGTATTTTACTTCTTTTTTTTTTTTTTTTTTTTTTTGAGACAGAGTCTCACTCTGTCACCCAGGCTGGAGTGCAGTGCCGTGATCTCAGCTCACTGCAAGCTCCACCTCCCGGGTTCATGGCATTCTCCTGCCTCAGCCTCCCAAGTAGCTGGGACTACAGGCACCCGCCACCATGCCTGGCTAATTTTTTGAATTCTTTAGTAGAGACGAGGTTTCACCGTGTTAACCAGGATGGTCTCGATCTCCTGGCCTTGTGATCCGCCCACCTGGGCCTCCCAAAGTGCTGGGATTACAGGTGTGAGCCACCACGACCGGCTGGTATTTTACTTGTTTTAACCCAGTGCTTCCCAGACTTTTTTTTTTTTTTTTTTCTGAGACAAGAGTCTCGCTCTGGAGTGCAGGCTGGAGTGCAGTGGTGGGATCTCGGCTCACTGCAACCTCTGTCTCCCGGGTTCAAGCAATTCTCCCGCCTCAGCCTCCTGAGTAGCTGGGATTACAGGCGTGCACCATCATGCCCGGCTAATTTTTGTATTTTTAGTAGATTCAGGGTTTCACCATGTTGGCCAGGTTGGTCTTGAACTCCTGACCTCAAATGATCCACCCGCCTTGGCCTCCCAAAGTGCTGGGAATTCAGGCATGAGCCACTGCTCTCGGCCCAGACTTATTTTTTCTTGGAGTTCTTATTAACTCCCTGCAGACACTGTGAGCAAAACTGGGTCCGCCATGCTGTTTTCCTCAGTTAAACGACTGTCCTGAGAGCTCTTTGGCACAGCCGTGCAGCCAGATAGTGCCCTCTGCAAACATCAGAGAACAATGAGAGCTAGAAGAATGGCTGGGTTCAGTCATTTGAAGGAAAGAGTTTTCTTTGGCTCATTTAATGGGAAATAAAGGCAAGAGTTCTCTCCTGTGGGCTTCTTTTCCTTTCGGCCATTCTAAACTAATAGGTTTAAGACATTACTTTTAGTTTAATTTCTTTCCATTACACTTTCAGTACTCCAGTGCCACCAGGGAGGGCAGCAATGACTGCTTTTAATAGTGATTAAGGACGGGCCCATGGTTAGGTCAAACCAGGCCTGCACCTCCTCCCATGCTGCACGTGCATCAGCATCAGCAAAGCCTGCAAGAATGCTCTTGAGTGATGACTTCCCCACGGCCACTTGTCTGCAGCAAGCAGCCTGCCAGAAGCCGGGACAGCTGGCAGCCCGTGCCCACCAAGCTCTCAGCCCCAAAACCTCTCCTTCTCTCTCCTCCTCAGTCCTCCTGTCTCCCCACCCACAGTGTGTTCTCTAGCAATACATCCATTAGTTGTTTCCCTGCTGCTAGACATCTAGATTATTTAGACTGCTTTTGCTGTTGGAAGCAATGCCTCCCTGAGCATGCGTGCGAGCATTTCTCAACGGTAGATCCCAGAACGAGGAATCACTTGGTTCAACAGGCTTGCACATTTAAAAATGTGACAGATACAGGCTTTTAAACTGCTCCATCGCCTTGGTGCAGAATGGAACTCCTGAGAGGTGAGGTCAGCGAGAAGATGTGAGTGGCTCTGAGCTGACGGTGGACCGCGTGTTCCTGTCCCGGCACTCACACGGTGCAGTGAGAAGATGTGTGTGGCTCTGAGCTGGCCGGTGGCCCGCCTGTTTCTGTCCCGGCACTCACACCAGGCAGTGAGAAGATGTGAGTGGCTCTGAGCTGACGTTAGCCTGTGTGTTCCTGTCCCAGCACTCACACCGTGCAGGGAGGGAGAAGTTGCGAGTGGCTCTGAGCTGGCCAGTGGACCGCATGTTCCTATCCTGGCACTCACACAGTGCAGTGAGAAGATGTGTGTGGCTCTGAACTGGCCGGTGGACCGCGTGTTCCCGTGTGGCACTCACACCAGGCAGTGAGAAGATGTGTGTGGCTCTGAGCTGATGGTAGCCTGCGTGTTCCCGTCCTGGCACTCACACCCGTGCAGTGTTGCTTCTCCTGCACTTGCTGATCCTGTAATTGATATAGGGAAGGGCCTGGTAATGGCTTGTCTCAGGGGCAAAAAATGATTCCCCTTCTATGTTTCTGCTCAGTCATTTCCTCTTCCGCCGGGGTGGGAAGAGATAGGAACAGGAAGGGTTTGAGGAAAGAAGTCCTTTGTTTAAAAATAGCAGAGAAGCGCTGCTTGGTAATTTCCCTGATTTTTACTCACTGAAGAACCTGACTCCAGCTCTTCTTGAGTTTGGGATGGACAATGGAATGGCTTGGCGCCATCCTAGGCTCTATCATGCGTTCATGCAACAAGCATTTGTTGAACACCTCAGGGGTACAGCATACTGATTGATCAGGGCATCACTGGCCTTCATGCAGAAGTGGGGTCCTGGGAGCCCCCTACTATTTGAGTCAAGGCCTGTTTCATTGTTCTTGACTGAATGTTTGTGTTTCTCCCAAAATTCTTATGTTGAAGTCCTAATCCTCAGGGCAATGGTATTTGGAGATGGGGCTTTTTGGGAGGTAATGAGTTAGGTGAGGTCACAAGGGTGGGGGGCCTCGTTCTGATGGGACTACTGTCCTTTAGAAGAAGGAACACCAGAGAGCATGCTCACTCTCTCTCTCCCTTCCCCATGTGAGCACTTAGCAGGAAGGCAGCTGCCTGCAAACCAGGAAGAGAGACCTCACCAGGAACCAGATTAACTCGCACCCTGATCTTGGACCCAGAACTGTGAGAAAATACATTTCCGTTGTTGAAGCCACCTAGTCGATGGTATTTTATTATGGCAGCCCAAGAAGACTAAGACAGCTGGGTAGCTGGGAGGTGCCATGGGGAGCACACAGGGACTTGGGGAGTGACCAGCCACCCACTGGTACAGAAGTATTTCAGTATTTCAACAACAGATACAAAAATGCTAGCACCAGCACTGTTCATGGGGTTTACATGCTAGTGAGAAGAGACAGACAATATACAAAATAAGCAAAATAAATAGTGTGTCAAATGGTGTTATCTGCTGTGGAAACAAACAAGGCAGAGAGAGAATTAGCAAGTGCCTTGGAGGAGGGAGGTTGCTACTTTATGTTGTACAAAGAAGGAAAGAGAAGGAGAAAGGCATGCTCCCTATCCTTTAAGGCACACTATCATTTAAGGGCATTTTACAGAAGTTGTGCACACTTACTTATTCTTAAAGCCTCTTGCTCAGAACTTAATCATACAGCCACACCTTGCTGAGAGAGAAGATGGGAAACACAGACCAAATTCTGGAAAGCCGTGTGCACAGCTGTGGGTCAGGGGAGGTGGGGGTCTCTGCTACTGAAGGTGCAGAGACTAGGAATTGGGAGGCCACCAGCCACAACAGGGGAATAACATGACTGGATTGTGTTGTAGAAAGATAATTTTTCAGGATCTGTTGGGAGACTGTTCTCCATGCATCTCTAAGCATTTGTGGGTGTCTTATGAGCAGGAGCACTCACTGCCTCTGTTCTGGAATCTCTTTCCAAAGGCATTTGAATAGCAAATAGCCTTGGAAGACAAGACTCTCCCTCTGGAGCAAAGTACAGGCATGCTTAGTGCCTAGTATAAGAAAGATAATGTCCTCTGCAGAAGAGGTCAGAGACTTATTGCCTATCATAAAAGATGCTGATTCTCTAAGCTCAGCATTCCTCCCCTCTAACACAACCCACTGTGTGTGCAGGTGCAACTGGGCCTTCTTTATGTTGACCTGTGGAAATTGGAGCCAAGGGAACCAGCATAAGAACATATATTTAATTTCCACTTTACAAGAACAGATATATATATATGTAATTATTCCCATGTATCAAGGGAAAATTGTACCTTTACAATGAAAAGATCTGGCAGACACCACCTTAACAAGGTGATCAAACTTAACACCACCAATAACTGACATCATGTGTCTCTTAATGTGATACACTGAAAAGAATCCAGTGTTATCTCTGTTAAAAATATACAGCATGACTCTAATCATGAGGAAAACGCAAATCCAAATTGAAGGATACAAAAAATGTTAATATCATGAAATATAAAAAAGGACAGGAAAACAATTCTAGGTTACAGGGGCCTAAACAGATATGACAACTAAATGCAATTTGTTATCCATGATTGGCTCTTGAATTGAAAATGGAAAAAAAAACTATAATAATATCTTATATCCATAAACAAATTCCACTTGGCAAAATTGAATGTGGATATATATTAATATTAGATAATATTATTATATCATTGTTAATATTTCTTTTCTTTTTTTTTTCCTTTTTTTTTAGACAGAGTTTCAATCTTATTGACCAGGCTGGAGTGCAGTGGCGCGATCTTGGCTCACTGCAACCTCCGCCTTCTGGTTTCAAGCGATTCTCCTGCCTCAGCCTCCCAAGTAGCTGGGATTACAGGTGCCTGCCACCACGCCTGGCTAATTTTTTGTATTTTTAGTAGAGATGGGGTTTCATGTTGGCCAGGCTGGTCTTGAACTCCTGACCTCGTGATCCACCTGCCTTGGCCTCCCAAAGTGCTGGGATTATAGGCATGAGCCACAGCGCCCAGCCCTGTTAAATTTCTTGAATGTGATCACGCTATTGTGACTGTGGGGAAAATGTTCGCATTCTTAGGCAATACAAGCAGAAATATGTAGGGGAGAAGTGTCATGGCATCAGCAACTTATTTTCAAATGGTTCAGAAAAAACACACATACATGAATATATAGGGAAAAAGAGAACATAACTGTCACTAAATGCTAATAACTGGTGAATCTAGGTGAAGGGTATGTAGGTATTCACTGAATTATTCTGTCAACTTCTTTGTAGTTGGATTTTTTTAAAACAAAAAGTTGGAGAACATGGAAAAGAATCCTGGTGGCCTGTGAAGGATGGATGGGGGCAGGGGGTGGACCTGGTTTGGGGACAGCTGTACTGGGAGCTCTGTCCCCTCAGGAAGTCTCTCTCCGCCACTCATCATGGCTTCTCCCTGCAGCACCGTGTCCCCTCGCTGACCGTGTCCCCTCGCTGACCGTGTCCCCTCGCTGCTGCAGGCAGGCTTTGCCAGGCTGCAGATGCGTGGCCACAGGCCCCTCTGGATTCCCAGCCTTCCAGCAAGCATCTAGAGAGAAAAGAGCCTGCTGCAGCTAGAAAAACCCTGGGATCTAATGAGCTCAGCTTGGGTCATGTGCCCCTCCCAACTCCCACTCCTACCCCTGCCAACCACCCATTGGGTCAGACCCATGCACTCCAGGCACTGAGGGGAGAGCTAGGAGGGAGAATCAATCAGACTCGGGAGGGAGAATCAATCAGACTCGGAAGGGAGAGGGCAGAGCAGCAGAGGGCTAAAGGATGAGCCAATGGTTTCTAACTAGGGGGACTAGGGAAGGCAGCCTTAACTGAAAGAGAATACAAGACAAGCCAGTTTGGGTGTTCTGTTTTGAACTCGATAAATTCAGAAGCTTTGCAAGGATCTAGGGGGAGAATCTCACAGATTGCTGGGAATACAAATCTGTAGCTCAAAAACGCATTGGCAGTGCCTGCTGCTTGATGAAGGCATGGGTGTGCGGGCTTCATCTGGAGAATGCGGAAGGTTCCATCGTGCCCAGCAGGCTAGCACGGAGCCCCCTCTCCTTGTAACCAGGCTCGTTGGCGACAGAGATCCTGGCAAATTATGAGGAAGTAGAAGCTGGGAGCCATTCAAAGTCATCGCATCCACATTTCTCTTCAGGGACTCAGCCAGGGCTGCTCCTGCTGCTTGTTCCAAAGCATACTGGGAGTTGTTGGGCAAATATTTGCACAACATTTAGGCCCTAAACCTGCAATGGCCTGAGCCCCTCCATGACAGAGCCTCCTATCCGGGTGCAGGCAGCTCTCTCAGCTTCTCCATCAAACCTAGCTATAGCAAGGGCTGTTGAGCCACTCCAAGCTCAAGTCTGGTTTTCCAGAAAAGATGTCCTGCCAAGAAATGTGTTACTGAAGAGGGAAAGGGAAATATAACCAAAGGCCACGGTACTGGCACC
Organism: Gorilla gorilla gorilla; assembly: GCF_029281585.2. Lineage (NCBI taxonomy): Eukaryota > Metazoa > Chordata > Mammalia > Primates > Hominidae > Gorilla > Gorilla gorilla. Next base: position 67,014,526 of record NC_073239.2, read on the forward strand.
TTTCTCCTGTCCTCTCCTGAAAACAGGGACCTCTGCTTCCTTTTGCCTTCTTGTTCTGTGTTCAGGAAAAGTTGTGTCTGTGGTTAATCTCTCGAGATCCGGAGGGAGTTGGAAATGGGTTTGAATTCCAGTTTCCCCATCCCCATCACTTCCTTGGGAGTCAGTGAAAGTCACTGAGGTAACACAGCAGAGCGCTCGGCATATGAGAAGTGTGAGCCAAATGTGAGCTGTTCTCTCCCAGGAGCGTGTCTGAATGGGGCTGGAGATGGACGCCTCCTTTCCTCATTTCTCTCAGACCTCCTGGGGTGGTTTCCTGTCACAGAACAGAAGCAATTGCCTCAAATCAGATACCCAAGGATGCTGCAGGGAGCAGAGGCTGGAAGAGGGTGGCTGGGGTTTCACTTGTGTAAGCCACACACCTAAAATAAGCCCCCGCAGGAGACTCTGGGAATTTCCTGTAATTTTCACTGTAAATGTCCTATTTATAAAGCTGAGTCACTGCAAGCCGTTGTTTCACAACCACCCAGCATGTGGAGACAGGCCGGCACAGGAAACAAGGAGCACACCCCGAAACGCAGGCCTCACTCATGGCCTTTGGGTGTTCCCTGGGGCCAGCCTGGGCCTGGCCGTTCAGCCCCTGTAAACACCTCCACAAACTCAGGATTTGGGTCATTGGGCCAGGCTTACGCTCTCATCCCCCATTAGCCCTTTTTCTGGCTTCTTTGCTCCAAAATAGTCTTTTTTTTTTTTTTTTTTGGTTATACATTTACAGGAAAAGTCTGGCTTCTTCGAGAGTTGCTTACAGACAGTGCCAGGCCTGTCCCCTCTGGAGACCTGAAGGGTCTGGCCTTAAGTAGGATCCAGGGCAACTCTCTGCTTTCCCACATGAATAGACCTGCCTGGATGCCTCTGCTCATCGCCACCTCTATAAAACAAACAGATTCTCCCAGGACAGATTCCATACGTTCAGGGCTCAGGGTGCCTGAACCCAGAATTCATTAAAAGCAGTGAAGGGGCAAAAACGGGAGCAGATGTCAGCAAAGCACAACTGCACTTAGCAAGTTCACCTTTCCATCCAGAGCTCCTGCAGGAGGGGCCAGGAGGGAACACAAAACCCTCCTCACTTCCTGATTTTACAATCACTCAGCCAGCGGCTACAATCAGGGTCACTAATCACAGCTGTTGAACCAGGCCGCCACATCCTGCCACCAGCAGCCCCGGAAGACACTGTGCAGAGCAGGAGGCAGCCCTATGCCACTGGTTCTCTGGTGTGCAGAGAAGTCTCCAAATCAAAGAAACCTTAATGCTTAGTGACAGCTTCTCGTTAAACAAGGTAAACAGTGGTCCAGTGAAAACATTCTCAATGTTGCTGAGAATGTTTCCCTCAACACACTTCTTTTTGGGAGCCAGCTCGGAGGCCCAGCTCTGTGTGCCTTGTGGGTTCAGCTCTGATTTCTGGGAGCCCTGGGAATGTAGGAGGTTTGGACCCTGAGAAGTCCCTGGGCCGGCAGTGCTGCGTGTCAGTGTCAAGGCAGTGCAGTGGCATGGGGCAAGGCCTCTGAGAACTAGTCAGCGTGGGAGGGGCGGGAGGGCATTGCCAGGTGCCCAAGGCTATCTCCAGTGCCAGAGCTCCTCCCTCCCCATCCCCACATTATGTGACCAAAGGTCTTTGGGTGTTGCCGCGGATGGTGGGTCTTCTGGTCCAGCTGCTCTCTAACACCTGATGCCCTTTTATCACCCTCTGTCTCTCATACTTCCCAGGCCCCGGCCTGAGCCCCAACCCAGGCAAAGTCCCCTGAAGTCCCTATTCCTTTCCTTATTCTTTCTTTTCATCGCCACATCCCTCTCTCTCTCTCACCCCCATTACCAGAGAATTTAGGCCACCTTTTCTCCATCAGCATGGCCCGTGGCCCGACAGCAAATGTCGGAATGTGTGTGGTAGTCGGAATGTGTGTGGTAGCTGGCACTCAGCTTCTCATGAGCTCCGTGATGTGAGCTCCATCTATGGAGGACACAGATGTTAGTGTCACAAAAACCCAGGCATTTTCAACTCCTGTCTAGTGAGTCACCCTTCCCCTAAGCCCCACCCCCACCTATCACAGAGATTAACTGGGGTTGGGGGAGGGTGCTTCTTACTGTAGCAGTAAAAAAACAAAGTAACCTGTCAATTTAGAAAAAACAGATTCAGGCCCAGTGCAGTGGCTCATGCCTGTAATCCCAGCACTGTGGGAAGCTGATATGGGCAGATTGCTTTGAACTCAGGAGTTCAAGACCAGCCTGGGCAACATGGCAAAACCCTACCTCTACAAAAAATTAGCCAGGCATCATGGCACATGCCTGTGGTCCCAGCTACTCCAAAGGCTGAGTGGGAGGATCAATTGAGCCCAGGAGGCAGAGGTTGCAGTGAACCAAAATTGTGCCACTGCATCCAGCCTGGGTGACAGAGACCCTGTCTCAAAAAAAGAAAAAGAAAAAACAGATTCAAACCAATTAGAACTCATAAGGTTCAGCAAGTTCACCAGACACAAAATCTACCTGCAAAAATCAACAGCATCTCTGTCCACCCACAATAACTGCTGAAAAATATTATTAAAAAGATACCATTTACAATAGCAGCAAGAATTACAAAATATATCTAGGTAATAGCCAAGAATACCCAAAACTTCTAAAAACATGTCTTAAATTCTAATAAGGAAACATAAAATGATCTGAATAAATAGAGTACATTCCACATTTTGGGTAGGATGACCTCATGTAAAATGACTTACTTTGGATGACATTTATAAAGACCTAGTTATATTAACAATGAACCTATAAATTTAATGCAATGCTAATCAAAATTCCAACTGGATTTCTTTTTGAGAAACTCAATGGAGAAATAATTAACTTTTACAAAGAAGAGTAGAGGGGAGACTTGCCCAATTACATACACTACAAAATCAGAATAACACTAGCAGTGCCAGCTCCGTGGCAGTCCAGTAGATTAGCAGAAAAGCATGGGTAGCTGGGCAACACACTCCGGTCCTTTAGGAACTACACAGAGAGAAAGTTAACCCAGCAAACACAGGTCCTCAGTGGGCTCAGCCACCAGTGGAGGTTTTGCTGGGATATTTTGCTACACTACTATCATTGCAACAAGTATACCTAAGGGATAACAAAACATGTGCCTCAAGGTCCCCGTGTGACTTAAAATGCACTACATCAAACTGGCTCTGTGGAAAGAACAGGACTTAACCGTTCAGTAGGCCTAACTCTCTGGAGCTACCCCTGAAGTCTGCAGCAGCTACACGTCCTTCATGAGGCCAGATGTGCAAAGCCGGGCCCAGAAAGCTGAGGTAGGTCCCTGCGCAAGGCCACAGGGCTTCCATCTCTCTCCACAGAAAACACATCGCAGAGCTCATGAGAAGCTAAGTGCCAGCTACCAGGAGTGCTGGAGGGTGAGCTGGAGGAGGTGGCCTTAGGTGGAGATGAAGGGACAGGAGTCCACAAAGCAGTCCCACTCTGAGTGTCCAGCAATGCTAGGTAAAATTCACAGGTGGAAATCCTAGGCCCCAGGGTGACAGTGTTTGGAGGTGGGGCTTTGGGAGGTGATTCGGTCTTGGGGACAGAGCCCTGAAGAGCCCTTTAATGGAGGGGATTAAAGCCCTTATGAAAGAAACCCCTTCTGCCACAAGAGGACTCTGGGAGAAGGCGCTCTCTATGAACCAGAAAGCCAGCCCTCACCAGACACCAAATCTGCCAGTGCCTTGATCTCAGACCTCCCAGCCTCCAGAACTGTGGGAAATAAATGTCTATCCAGTCTGTGGATTCCTGTCCTAGCAACCCAAATGGACTAAGACAAGCATCTTTTACTTCAACTAATACAAGCAGATGTTCAGCTCCCCTGAATTACTAAAAGCATACACATTTTTAAAAATAGAGCATACAAATCAAATCTCAAGCATTTTGTGTCCACTCTCTTTAGCTCCTTGTCACTCATCTCGTGTTTCTGTAAAACCACATTCTTTCCTCTCGTTTTAGGTGGGGTCTGTCTGGGTTGTGCTGTAGCAACAAAAAATTTCCAAATCACAGAGGCTTTATGCATTGATCATTGATATTTGAGCACTGATCATTGCTGAAGCTGAGTAATGGGTACAACAGGTTTGATATTATATATATGCATATATATATATTATATTGTATATATACATATATATTTGAAATTTTCAATAATAAAAGGTTTTGTAAATCTCCATGGCTTAAACCCACAAAGGCTCGTTTCTTGCTCATCTTCCATGTCCCTCATGGATCAGCAAGGTCTCTACTCCACTTCATCCTCATCCAGAGACACAGGCTAGCCAGCCTCCACCCTCTAGATTATTACTCACTACCGTAGCACCAGAAAGGAACCACGGGGAGAGCATGTGATGGTTCTTCAGGCTTTTGCCTGAAAGCGAAACCCATGACTTCTGTTCACATTTCATCAGCAAAGCAAGCCACATAGCCACACCTAATTTTAGTGGCTCAAAGACAAATGGATCTACTATCTACTCAGTAGAAAGGGAACTGGAAATATCTGGTGAACAGCACTAATGATGACCACAGCCACGAAGAGATGTAAATCTAGAAATTCATTCAGAAAGAAGCCCTGATATGCCATAGAGTTGTTCCCAATGGATTTCACCCCCAACCAAAACCAAACACTCAGTTTTCTCCATTTTAATAAAACATTCAAACTTATACTAAGACTGGGAGTTCCACAATGTCGGGGACAGTTTATATACCTTCTTTACTTTTCCAGTACCTAACAAACACAGCCCATTGAGGACTGTCCCTGACATTGTGAAACTCCAACCTTGATATAAGTTTGATTGTTTTATTAAATGATAAGAAATGTCTTCTTATTGTCTTCCCTCTGTACTGTTTGTGTCCCATTTTCCTCTTCCTATAAGGATGACCGTCCTCTTGGATTAGGGCCCACCCTACTGACATCCTAATTTGATTACCTCTGTAAAGACCCCATTTCCCCACACAGTCACCCTCTGAAGTGCCAGGGGTTAGAACTCAGCACTCTGTCTTTAGCAGGTGCTAGATTAAGATCTGCTCAACTGAAGAGACACAGGAGGCAAGTAGAATGGATTTCCAGGCGTCCTCTAGAGAAGCCATTTCTCATCTTTGTTATTATTCTTACCAAACTCTGTCTTATGACATTCCCAGGAGGAGACAGGAGGGGGCTGGTGCTTTTCTAGGAGGCCACTGGGTCATTGAGGCTGTCCCAGGTGGCCAGTCTTTCTCTGCTGCAAACTCACCAAATGTCAGGGGGTGCAGAAGGGAGCCTTGGGATCATCCTACTCAAAAGCATGCATCTTACAGGTGAGGAAACTGAAGCCCAGAGAAGGCAATGACTTCTACCTGCTTTAAGTCTACAGCCTCCTAAGTCCTTTTGCATTAGCAATCTCTGAAAGGTTTGTGACTTTGAAACCTGGGTATCCTGGACCGTAGTCCAGTCCTGTCTGTGTCTGCCATATTATATCCAGCCATGCTGTACACTGCTGTATGTTTAATAAGGCTGAACTGAGAGAGAGAGAGAGAGAGAGAGAGAGAGAACATTTAAATAGTGTAGGCAATTCTGCCCATTTCACTCAATAAGGGGATATAAATCTGCTGTTCCCAATAGATGTTGGTTCCTGCCTCATTCTCATACGTGAGCACTAGCAAGCCTTTGTATAATACTAGCATGGCCCCTAGACACAGGCCAGTCCTGTCCTGGGGCTTTACTGAAGAGACGACACTCTGCTTCTGCACCGTAGAGAAAGCCCGTCCTATGCTTAGTGAGAAATGGTGTCAGGGTCTCCAACACGGCAATTTCTGAAGGGATTTGCAGGTGTCATTTGAACTGTACTCTCCGTCTTTACACCCAAAGCCTGGTGTGATATGCTCTGCTGTGACCATTGCCAGTGCCGGGGTTGGGCTGCTGAGAAAGGACACGTTGAGAACAGTGCCATGTATTAAATGAGCCTTCGGTGGGCTCTTGCTGGAGCATCTTATGAGCAATGGCGCGTGTAGAGAATAATAACTTGAACAAACCTATGCATTGCTTGACCATAAAAATCATTAAAATATCAAGGGGTTTAACAACGTAATGATCTAGCACAGATGGAAAATATGTTTAAGATCTCAGTCACTAAAAATGCATTTGGCATGCCACATTTGCCTTCTCTGAAAATGGGGGAAAATACATTTAGGGTAAGATGGCCACAGCTCCCCAAGAGGAAGGGTTGAAAAGAGAGAGACAATCCTCATTGGGTGCCCAATGAGGCAAAAGCTCTGGTGCTCAGATTGCCCTTCTGTGAGGGCTGGTGATGCTATCACCATTGGAAGCTGCAGCCAATTCACCACTCCAGAGGCTTCTGAACTATGCGAGATGCAGGAAGCATTTTCTGAAAGAGAGTCCCTCTTAGGGGAAGATACCAGAGTCTGCTTACCAGAAACATCAAGAGGGGAGGCAGCTGCAGAAATGAATGTGGACAGAAACACTGAATGCAGCAATTTATAAAAGAGGCCACTTTGGTCTCCTGGATACGTGTTTCTTTTTTCTTACCAGATCTTAGTTACTGTATTAGTTTGCTAGGGGGCCCATAGCAAAGCACCACAGACCGGGTGGCTTAAACAATAGAAATATATGTTTTAGTTTCAGAAGCTAGAAATCTGAGATCCAGGTGTTGACAGGGCTTGTTTCTTCTGAGGGCTGTGAGGGAAGGACCTGTCCCTGGTTCTGCCAGGTTTGTAGATGACCGTCTTATTCCAGTGTCCTTTTATCATCTTCCTCCCTACGGTTTGTGTTCCAGCGTCCTCTTCCTATAAGGACAACAGTCCTATTGGATGAGGGCCCACGCTGATGACCTCATTTTAATTTGGTTACCTCTGCAAAGACCCCATTTCCCCACACGGTCACACTCTGAGGTACCGGGGGTTAGAACCTCAACATATGAGTTGGGGAAGGGGAGGCAGGACAGGGTTCAGCCCACAACGTTACTCAATGATTATAATACATCCAAAGGGAGGCTTTGAAGGGGTGTGTTTTGTCACTTGGAGAAAACAAAAAGCTCACAGTGTATGGAATGGTTCCTGTTTTACTAAGGTTTTGGTCAATGAAAGTCTAACTCACCAGGGACAAACTGCATAGACAGTGAAGGGCAAAAGCTGGGGCTGTTGGCCATGAACCAGTTCTGTGATCTTGAGCAAATAAAACCCTTCCATGAGTCAGTATTCTCATTTGTAAAGGAAAGGAATGAAGTTGGTGAGCTGGATGTGGTGCCTGGCACTCCCACCCACTGTGAGCCTTCCTGTATGACAGAGACAAGAACACTAAAACCTATGTTTTCAGATTCCTTTGCAGCTAGAATTCTGCTTAGGCATTAGGTGCTCCCAACAAGATGCACGGGGATGAGATCTGGAGGACCACAGTGAGGTAGAGGCCACCTTCTTATTGCTGCCTCTGCGGGCAAAGCCTGGTCAACTGTGTGGAAAGAAGCTGAGGAAGATAGGGTTAGCACTCGGTGTCTCTTAACCAGCCTGAGGGGCTTGCCGAGCATTTGCCAAGATGGGGCGGCAGCAGTGACTGCCCAGGAGTCCTTCCCAAAGACATGCTAGCAAAAACACAAAAACACACACAAGCGTGATCATTGCACTGTTGTAATAAGCAAAGGACTGGCAGCAACCCAAGAGAGGGAACTGGTTGAATAAATTATGGCCTATCCACACACATAATGGAAGGCTGTGCAGCTCTCCAAAGGAGCAAAAATAATATTTTCATAACATGCCATGGAGTAATTGTCAAGATTTGTGAAAATGGATGCAGGGTGATCTGGCTGTGACATCTGTCACTCCATTGATTGCCAGGGTTGATTCAGCTGATCTGGCTGGCTAGGCAGGTATCCCCTTCCTCCCTCACTGCTCTATGTGCCTCCCTCCTGAAGCTGTGCTCTCAGTCGAAGAGGACGACCATCCCTGATAGAGGAGGACTGGTCCTTCTTCGGTCAAAGGTATACGAGTAGCTGTGCTCCCCTGCCAGAACCTCCAAACAAGCTCTCAAGATTGGTGAAAAAGCTGGGCATGGTGGCTCACACCTGTAATCCCAACACTTTGGGGAACTGAAGCAGGTGGATCACCTGAGGTCAGGAGTTCGAGACCAGCCTGACCAACATGGCGAAACCCCCTCTTTACTAAAAATACAAAAAATAGCCAGGCGTGGTGCTGGGCACCTGTAATCCCAGCTACGCAGGAGGCTGAGGCAGGAGAATCGCTTGAACCCAGGAGGTGGAGGTTGCAGTGAGCCAAGTTGCCCCACTGCACTCCAGCCTGGGCAATAAGAGCAAAACTCCATCTCAAAAAAAAAAAATAAATAAATAAAAAAGATTGGTAAAAAAAAGCAAACTGGAGAAAAAGGTATAAAGTACACTTCCACTTACAAATGAGGGATACGTATGTGTATTTTAAAGGAATCTCGGAATAATAAACAAACCAAAAAAGGTAGTCCTAAAGATCTCTTTTAATAGGAAAAATAGTGAGACTAAGATGTCAGGCCCCAAACTCTGGCTGTGAAACTAGAAGCAAAGGATGAGTGGACCCATCTCTCTTCTGCTCAGTTCAGAATGAAGGAGGAGAAAACACATGGAGGGCAGGTGAGAAAGGGAAATTAGCATTTGCTGAGCTCTCCCTTTTAAACCACCTGGGCAAGGTACTCTAAGTACATTTCTTTCTCTAACCCTTTACAGCTTTGCTTTGTGATAGGCATTTTTATTATCCCCATTTTATAGATAAGGAAAGGAGAACAAAGAGGAGTGAAGCCACAGAGATCAGAATCATAAAGCAGGGAGAGTTGCACCCAGGCCGTTGGACCAAGCTCTAGCATCCCTCTCTTGCTGGGCCCCCAGATTGAACCTGTAGGCAGTGGCCACAGCAAGGTGCTGTCTCCTTGGAATCCTGGTTTCTGTCTTCTTTCCCCACTCCAAGGCTGGGCCCCAATCCTGGATTTGAGAGATGGGCCCCAAGCCTAGCCAGGGCATCTCCCAGCCCCCAGCTTCTCTGGGATTGGCTGAGAGGAGGAAGGGAGGGCCACTAAGCCACTGTTTTTTTGTTTTTTGTTTTTTGTTTTTTATTCGATCGGCTATTGAAATCATTCGATGGCCGGGCACGGTGGCTCATGCCCATCATCTCAACACTTTGAGAGACCGAGATGGGAGGACCACTTGAGCCCAGGAGTTTAAGACAAGCCTGGGCAGCATAGTGAGACCTCATCTCTAAAAAAATAGAATAAAATAAAATTAGCTGGACGTGGTAGTGCAAGCTTGTAGTTCTAGCTACTTGGAGACTGAGGTGGGAGGATCACTTGAGCCCAGGAGGTCAAGGCTGCAGTGAGCCAAGATAGTGCCACTGCACTCCAGCCTGGGCAACAGAGTGAGACCCTGTCCCCATCCACCCCCAAAAAACAAAACAAAACAAAACAAAAAACATCTGAGGAGTTTTAAAAATGACTGATGCCCAAGTTTCACCCTCAGAGATTCTGATTGAATAGGCATGGGGTGCAACGTTGGCATAGGATGTTTGGGAGCTCCCTATGTAATCCTAATGTGCCATAAAGTATGAGACTCTTTCTGGTTTTGAGTGTAGCAGGGGCCAATATCAATGACACCACCCACCATGTGGGAGCTTGTTAGAAATGAGAAATCCATGGCCTACTGAATCAGAGACAGGGTGGGAGGGCAGGGGTGGAGGGAAGGGAGCCAGTATTTTAACAAGCCTTCTACATGGTTCTGGTGTGCCCGGTTTGAGATTCACCGTTCTAAGCAACAGCTAGAGACAGATCGTGTGCCATGGTTTGCTTTGTCAACTATCACATAACTGCTATGTTGATTATAAAACAAGTTAAATTTAATGGCCCCAGGGAACGAGAGTGTTCAGGCCTTTTCCCCAAGAAAAAACCTTGAGGCAAATGAGAAAGTGTTTAAATGTAATTTGGAATCAACTGGAACTCACTCTAGCTTCTGAGAAGGAGAGCAGCATTATCAAAACATGATGATGCCCCTGAGTAACTATACCACGAGCTTCCAAAGCCAGCGTGGATGCCTCCGGGAGAACACAGTCCCTGAGGACAGACGGGCACGGGTGAACAGCCATGGTGACCCCGGACTGCCAAGGCTTCCCAACTTGATGGTGTGTTCATTTCCTAGGGCTTCTGTGACAAATTACCATAAACTCAGTGCCTTAAAACAACAGAAGTGTATCCTTTCCCTGCTCTGGAGGACAGAAGTCTGAAATCAAGGTGTCGGCAGGGTTGGTTCCTTCTGAAGGCTCAGAGGGGGAGTCCCTGCCATGCCTCTCTCCAGCCTCCAGTGGCTGCTGGCAATCCTTGTGTCCCCTGGCTTATGGACCCATCACCCCAATCTCTGCCTCCATCGTCACATGACCGTGTGTCTCAAATTTCCCACTCCTTTCTCTTCTAAGGACACTCAATGCATTTAAGGCCCACCCTCTCCTAATTTTACAGGTGGAAAAACAGAGGCTCAGAATGAATGATTCAGGGCCTTGAGGTCACTCAGCTGTGAGGTAGACATCAGAATCCAGCCTGAGCTCTTCGTACTACACTCTTACCTTCATCCTGATTTAGCCTTCCTTTGGTGGCTCCCAAATTTGCTACTTCTCTTTTTTGTTTTGAGACGGAGTCTCACTCACTCTGTTGCCCAGGCTGGAGTCCAGTGGCGCAATCTTGGCTCACTGAAACCTCCGGCTCCCAGGTTCAAGTGATTCTCCTGCCTCTCAGCCTCTCAAGTAGCTGGGATTACAGGTGTGCACCACCATGCCTGGCTACTTATTTTTTAATTTTTCTGTATTTTTAGTAGAGTCGGGCTTTCACCATGTTAGCCAGGCTGGTCTTGAACTCCTGACCTCAAGTGATCCACCTGCCTCAGCCTCCCAAAGTGCTGGGATTACAGGCGTGAGCCACCGTGCCCGGTTCTTCAGATTGGCTACTTCCCTTCTGCTTTTGCTAGGACTACCTTAGTCTAGGCCTTCACCATCTTCTTCCTGAATTGCTAAAACAGCTTGCCTGCTAGTCTCTTTGTCTACTCTTTTCTGCTCCAATTTGCCTGTGCCCTGCTGCTGTATACTTTTTCATATTTCAGCACATTTTGTTAATAGAATGATCTGGGCCTAACTCAGCAGGAAATTTATTCTCTAGCATCTAAAAATGATTTTTCATTAGGCTAGGTGTCACCTACTCATCTGTGCCTTGTTAGGATGGGGAGCAGTAAAGTCATACGAGATACAGGCTAGGTTTATAAGATAGCTGACTTTTTACCATCCTTGGTAATGATAGGTGAGGACAGAATTCACATGAAGTTCATAGCTAATCTACAAAGCTTGCTGTGGCTAACAGCTTTAATCTAAAAGCTTAGGCTGATATGTTTGCAGCCAGTTGTGTTTCTCTACCACTGTACAACTTCAGGTGGGGCCCAAAAGTCTCAGGTGTTAATGATCTACACACTAAACCCTCCAGCTGAGGTGGGAATCTTTAAAAGCCACAAATGCAAAGGAATTACTGAATTCTCAGGTGGCTTCGATGAAGAAAGTCAAGTAAGTTTAGAGTAACCTGATTCAGCAACACACATCTTGAGATGTACATTTCAGAGGGGAAGGTGGATTTTATAGAGTTGAATTCTATATGCTTCTCTGATGTAGCATTCAGGGAGGTGTACAAGTTTATATCATATGCATTTTCTTTACCAACCTGGCTTTAGATCAAAAGAGGATGATGTTAGGAGGTCCCAGTGAAATATGGTAAATATCTTGCACAAGTGACCATTTGCAAGTTACCAGACATGAAAACCACACCCGATTCTTCTCTGCCACAGGAGTGTCATTGCCAGAGATTCATCAGGCTCTCACACTCTTTCCCATTAAGTAATTCAAAACATTTTGACAAATGCGTCAATTTGTTTACTATATTTATCATCTGATTTACCTGTCATACCACACAGCAAAGCTGTATGTTAGTTATATAAAACTCTAGTTAGATAACAAGGATGGTTAGACTCAGCATTGAAAATTCCTTCTCGGTGGGGATGGGGGGGTTCCAAGATGGCCGAATAGGAACAGATCCAGTCTACAGCTCCCAGTGTGAGAGACGCAGAAGACGGTGATTTCTGCATTTCCAACTGAGCTTTGAAGAGAGCAGTGGTTCTCCCAGCAAGGAGTTTGAGATCTGAGAAAGGACAGACTGCCTCCTCAAGTGGGTCCCTGACGCCCGAGTAGCCTAACTGGGAGGCACCCCCAAGTAGGGGCAGACTGACACCTTACATGGCTGGGTACCCCTCTGAGACAAAACTTCCAGAGGAACGATCAGACAGCAACATTTGCTGTTCGGCAATATTCGCTGTTCTGAAGCCTCCGCTGCTGATACCCAGGCAAACAGGGTCTGGAGTGGACCTCCAGCAAACTCCAACAGACCTGCAGCTGAGGGTTCCGAAGGAAAACTAACAAACAGAAAGGACATCCACACAAAAACCCTATCAGTACATCACCATCATCAAAGACCAAAGGTAGATACAACCACAAAGATGGGAAAAAAACAGCAGGAAAAACAGAAAATTCTAAAAATCAGGGCGCCTTTCCTCCTCCAAAGGAACGCAGCTCCTCACCAGCAATGGAACAAAGCTGGACGGAGAATGACTTTGACGAGTTGAGAGAAGAAGGCTTCAGATGATCAAACTTCTCTGAGCTAAAGGAGGAAGTCCGAACCCATCGCAAAGAAGTTAAAAACCTTGAAAAAAGATTAGACGAATGGCTAACTAGAATAACCAGTGTAGAGAAGGCCTTAAATGACCTGATGGAGCCTAAAACCATGGCACGAGAACTACGTGATGAATGCACAAGCTTCCGTAGCCGATTCGATCAACTGGAAGAAAGGGTATCAGTGACTGAAGATCAAATGAATGAAATGAAGCAAGAAGAGAAGTTCAGAGAAAAAGGAATAAAAAGAAACAAACAAATCCTCCAAGAAATATGGGACTATGTGAAAAGACCAAATCTACGTCTGATTGGTGTACCTGAAAGTGACGGGGAGAATGGAACCAAGTTGGAAAACACTCTGCAGGATATTATCCAGGAGAGCTTCCCCAACCTAGCAAGGCAGGCCAACATTCAAATCCAGGGAATGCAGAGAATGCCACAAAGATACTCCGTGAAAAGAGCAACTCCAAGACACATAATTGTCAGATTCACTAAAGGTGAAATGAAGGAAAAAATGTTAAGGGCAGCCAGAGAGAAAGGTCGGGTTACCCACAAAGGGAAGCCCATCAGACTAACAGCTGATCTCTCTACAGCCAGAAACTCTACAAGCCAGAAGAGAGTGGGGGCCAATATTCAACATTCTTAAAGAAAAGAATTTTCATCCCAGAATTTCATATCCAGCCAAACTAAGCTTCATAAGTGAAGGAGAAATAAAATCCTTTACAGACAAGCAAATGCTGAGAGATTTTGTCACCACCAGGCCTGCCCTACAAGAGCTCCTGAAGGAAGCACTAAACATCGAAAGGAACAACCTGTACCAGCCACTGCAAAAACATGCCAAGTTGTAAAGACCATTGAGGCTAGGAAGAAACTGCATCAACTAACAAGCAAAATAACCAGCTAACATCATAATGACAGGATAAAATTCACACATAACAATATTAACCTTAAATGTAAATGGGCTAAATGCTCCAGTTAAAAGACACAGACTGGCAAATTGGATAAAGTGTCAAGACCCATCAGTGTGCTATATTCAGGAAACCCATCTCATGTGCAGAGACACACATAGGCTCAAAATAAAGGGATGGAGGAAGATCTACCAAGCAAACGGAAAACAAAAAAAGGCAGGGGTTGCAATCCTAGTCTCTGATAAAACAGACTTTAAACCAACAAAGATCAAAAGAGACAAAAAAGGCCATTACATAATGGTAAAGGGATCAATTCAACAAGAAGAGCTAACTATCCTAAATATATATGCACCCAATACAGGAGCACCCAGATTCATAAAGCAAGTCCTTAGAGACCTACAAAGAGACTTAGACTCCCACGCAATAATAATGGGAGACTTTAACACCCCACTGTCAACATTAGACAGATCAACGACACAGAAAGTTAACAAGGATAACCAGGAATTGAACTCAGCTGTGGACCAAGCAGACCCAATAGACATCTACAGAACTCTCCACCCCAAATCAACAGAATATACATTCTTCTTAGCACCACATCGCACTTATTCCAAAATTGACCACATAGTTGGAAGTAAAGCACTCCTCAGCAAATGTAAAAGAACAGAAATTATAACAAACTGTCTCTCAGACCACAGTGCAATCAAACTAGAACTCAGGATTCGGAAACTCACCCAAAACTGCTCAACCACATGGAAACTGAACAACCTGCTCCTGAATGACTACTGGGTACATAACGAAATGAAGGCAGACATAAAGATGTTCTTTGAAACTAATGAGAACAAAGACACAACATACCAGAATCTCTGGGACACATTTAAAGCAGTGTGTAGAGGGAAATTTATAGCACTAAATGCCCACAAGAGAAAGCAGGAAAGATCTAAACTTAACACCCTAACATCACAATTCAAAGAACTAGAGAAGCAAGAGCAAACACATTCAAAAGCTAGCAGAAGGCAAGAAATAACTAAAATCAGAGCAGAACTGAAGGAGATAGAGACACAAAAAACCTTCAAAAAATCAATGAATCCAGGAGGTGGTTTTTTGAAAAGATCAACAAAATTGACAGACCACTAGCAAGACTAATAAAGATGAAAAGAGAGAAGAATCAAATAGATGCAATAAAAAATGATAAAGGGGATATCACCACCAATCCCACAGAAATACAAACTACCATCAGAGAATACTATAACACCTCTATGCAAATAAACTAGAAAATCTAGAAGAAATGGATAAATTCCTAGACACGTACACTCTCCCAGGACTAAACCAGGAAGAAGTTGAATCTCTGAATAGACCAATAACAGGCTTTGAAATTGAGGCAATCATTAATAGCTTACCAACCAGAAAAAGTCCAGGACCAGATGGATTCACAGCCAAATTCTACCAGAGGTACAAGGAGGAGCTGGTACCATTCCTTCTGAAACTATTTCAATCAATAGAAAAAGAGGGAATCCTCCCTAACTCATTTTATGAGGCCAGCATCATCCTGATACCAAAGCCTGGCAGAGACACAACCAAAAAGAGAATTTTAGACCAATATCCCTGATGAACACTGATGCAAAAATCCTCAATAAAATACTGGCAAACTGAAGCCAGCAGCACATCAAAAAGCTTATCCAGCATGATCAAGTGGGCTTCATCCCTGGGATGCAAGGCTGGTTCAACATATGCAAATCAATAAACGTAATCCAGCATATAAACAGAACCAAAGACAAAAACCACACGATTTTCTCAATAGATGCATAAAAGGCCTTTGACAAAATTCAACAGCCCTTCATGCTAAAAACTCTCAATAAATTAGGTATTGAGGGGACGTATCTCAAAATAATAAGAGCTACTTATGACAAACCCACAGCCAATATCATACTGAATGGGCAAAAACTGGAAGCATTCCCTTTGAAAACTGGCACAAGACAGGGATGCTCTCTCTCACCGCTCCTGTTCAACATAGTGTTGGAAGTTCTGGCCAGGGCAATCAGACAAGAGAAAGAAATAAAGGTTATTCAATTAGGAAAAGAGGAAGTCAAATTGTCCCTGTTTGCAGACGACATGATTGTATATCTAGAAAACCCCATCGTCTCAGCCCAAAATCTCCTTAAGTGGATAAGCAACTTCAGCAAAGTCTCAGGATACAAAATCAATGTGCAAAAATCACAAGCATTCTTATACACCAATAACAGACAAACAGAGAGCCAAATCATGAGTGAACTCCCATTCACAATTACTTCAAAGAGAATAAAATACCTAGGAATCCAACTTACAAGGGATGTGAAGGACCTCTTCAAGGAGAACTACAAACCACTGCTCAATGAAATAAAAGAGGATACAAACAAATGGAAGAACATTCCATGCTCATGGATAGGAAGAATCAATATCGTGAAAATGGCCATACTGCCCAAGGTAATTTATAGATTCAATGCCATCCCCATCAAGCTACCAATGACTTTCTTCACAGAATTGGAAAAAACTACTTTAAAGTTCATATGGAACCAAAAAAGAGCCCGCATCACCAAGTCAATCCTAAGCCAAAAGAACAAAGCTGGAGGCATCACGCTACCTGACTTCAAACTATACTGCAAGGCTACAGTAACCAAAACAGCATGGTACTGGTACCAAAAGAGAGATACAGACCAATGGAACAGAACAGAGCCCTCAGAAATAATACCACACATCTACGACTATCTGATCTTTGACAAACCTGACAAAAACAAGAAATGGGGAAAGGATTCCCTATTTAACAAATGGTGCTGGGAAAACTGGCTAGCCATATGTAGAAAGCTGAAATTGGATCCCTTCCTTACACCTTATACAAAAATTAATTCAAGATGGATTAAAGACTTAAGTGTTAGACCTAAAAACATAAAAACCCTAGAAGAAAACCTAGGCAATACCATTCAGGACATAGGCATGGGCAAGGACTTCATGTCTAAAACACCAAAAGCAATGGCAACAAAAGCCAAAATTGACAAATGGGATCTAATTAAACTAAAGAGCTTCTGCACAGCAAAAGAAACTACCATCAGAGTGAACAGGCAACCTACAGAATGGGAGAAAATTATTTCAATCTCCCCATCTGACAAAGGGCTAATATCCAGAATCTACAAAGAACTCAAACAAATTTACAAGAAAAAAACAAGCAACCCCATCAACAAGTGGGCGAAGGATATGAACAGACACTTCTCAAAAGAAGACATTTATGCAGCCAACAGACACATGAAACAATGCTCATCATCACTGGCCATCAGAGAAATGCAAATCAAAACCACAATGAGATACCATTTCATACCAGTTAGAATGGCAATCATTAAAAAGTCAGGAAACAACAGGTGCTGGAGAGGATGTGGAGAAACAGGAGCACTTTTACACTGTTGGTGGGACTGCAAACTATTTCAACCATTGTGGAAGACAGTGTGGTGATTCCTCAGGGATCTAGAACTAGAAATACCATTTGACCCAGCCATTCCATTACTGGGTATATACCCAAAGGATTATAAATCATGCTGCTATAAAGACACATGCACATGTATGTTTACTGTGGCACTATTCACAATAGCAAAGACTTGGAACCAACCCAAATGTCCAACAATGATAGACTGGATTAAGAAAATGTGGCACATATACACCATGGAATACTACGCAGCCATAAAAAAGGATGAGTTCATGTCCTTTGTAGGGACATGGATGAAGCTGGAAACCATCATTCTCAGCAAACTATCGCAAGGACACAAAACCAAACACCTCATGTTCTCACTCATAGGTGGGAATTGAACAATGAGAACACATGGACACAGGAAGGGGAACATCACACACTGGGGCCTGTTGTGGGGTTGGGGGAGGGGGAAGGGATAGCATTAGGAGACATACCTAATGTAAATGATGAGTTAATGGGTGCAGCACACCAACATGGCACACGTATACATATGTAACAAGCCTGCACGTTGTGCACATGTACCCTAGAACTTAAGGTAAAATTAAAATATAAAAAAAAAAAAAAGAAAAGAAAATTCCTTCTCACTGAGAGCAAATTGGTGCAACCTCTTTGTGGCATATGCAAATATCAATTAAAATTTAGAATACAAATATTCTTTGACCTAACGATTCCAATTCTAGGATTTTTTTTCATAAATAATAACGAAACCAGTCCAAGACAAAAACACACGTGTGTAAATATTTATTTCAGCATTATCTGTAAGATGAGACCCAATAGAAATATTCTTTTTTTTTTTTTCTTTTGAGATGGAGTCTTGCTCTGTCGCCCAGGCTGGAGTGCAGTGGCGTGATCTCTGCTAACTGCAATCTCTGCATCCCAGGTTCAAGTAATTCTCTTGCTGCAGCCTCTCAAATAATGGGGATTATGGGCACCTGCCACCACGCCCGGGTAATTTTTATATTTTTAGTACAGACAGGGTTTCACCATGTTGGTCAGGCTGGTCTTGAACTCCTGACCTCAGGTGATCTGCCTGCCTCAGCCTCCCATAGTGCTGGGATTACAGGCGTGAGCCACTGCACCTGGCCTAAAATATTCTTTAATATATGATAAATTCGTATACATCCAGGCCAGGTGCGGTGGATCACCTGAGGCGGGCAGATCACCTGAGGTCAGGA
The DNA here is from genome assembly GCF_029281585.2 of Gorilla gorilla gorilla. Classification (NCBI taxonomy): domain Eukaryota; kingdom Metazoa; phylum Chordata; class Mammalia; order Primates; family Hominidae; genus Gorilla; species Gorilla gorilla. Next base: position 67,032,867 of record NC_073239.2, read on the forward strand.
GTTCAAGCCCAGCCTGGCCAACATGGCGAAACCGTGTCTCTACTAAAAATACAAAAAAAAAAAAAAAAAAAAAATAGCCCTGCATGGTGGCAGGTACCTTGTAATCCCAGCTACTTGGGAGGCTAAGGCAGGAGAATTGCTTGAACCCGGGAGGCAGAGGTTGCAGTGAGCCAAGATGGCTCCATTGCACTCCAGCTCTGGGCAAAAGAGTGAGACTCTGTCTCAAAAACAAACAACAACAACAAAAAAACTATTAATACTAAGCCTGGTGCTGGCTCCTTATGCCATTTATGGCCTAAAGAGCAGTGCTAGTTCCTGCTTTTCTTCCAGCAGCCATAAAGTAAGGGCTGAGCACTGGAGATTAGAAAATAAAAGATCCCACCCATGTTTCTGCAGAATTTCCAGACCAACAGTATGGTAGGGGTAGACTAGGGTGTTAAGCACCAAGAGGATTCAGCTGCATACACTTAACCTTGGCATAGTAATGTGATGAAATGCACACGTGTACAGGGAATGTTTAATAGTTCTTAGTCTCATAGGTTTGGTACCTGGACTCTCTCAAAAGGGTAGAGAATGGCTCTGAAGCCAGAATCAGAGATTTGGTTCCAATGCTGCTGTTTACTAGCTATTTGACCATGAATAAGCTACTCTTTGGTCTCAGTGTTCTTATCTGTAAATGGGATAATTCTAGCACCTATCTCCTAAGGTTGTTGTGAAGATTAAACAAATAAGTAAAATATGCTTGACCAATGCTAGACATTGCTATATATTTAAAAGCTAGTCTATTTCAGAAAGAGAAAACAGTCCTATTTCTGCACAGCTGTGGCTCACGCCTGTAATCCCAGCACTTTGGGAGGCCAAGGCAGGCAGATCACGAGGTCAGGAGATCAAGACCATCCTGGCCAACATGGTGAAACCCTGTCTCTACTAAAAATACAAAAATTAGCTCGGTATGGTGGCATATCCCTGTAGTCCCAGCTACTTAGGAGGCTGAGGCAGGAGAATCGCTTGAACCTGGGAGGCAGAGGTTGCAATGAGCTGAGATCACACCACTGCACTCCAGCCTGGGTGACAGAGCAAGACTCTGTCTCAAAAAGATAAAAAAAATAAAAAAAGAGCTTCAGAACTCTCACTCTTCCTCCTCTCTCCAAACCCCCTGAGGCTATGAATTAAAACAACAGTCATGATCTTTGTCTCTGAAATTCTACAGAGGAGGAGTTTTCCTAAGCAATGTTGTCTACTGCAATGCAAATTTTCTTGAACTATTCATTTTATCTCAAAATCATTTCTGAATCCCACGGTCATTAATTTCAAATCCAGACTTGCCTTTGTATGTAATTCTATGTAGCTCTTTCATTCATTTACAAAAGTTCAGGGGCCCACCGTGATGGTGCCGGTGGTCTCTGAAAAGATCCAACCAAGCACGTGGTCTAGTGTGCAGGAACTCCCATCTGCTGCTGAGTAAATGACTCGCAGCGGAGTTTCTAGGCTAAAAGCACAGCAGTTTCCCTACTGTGTAGGCATGATACAGGATTCCCGAACAGGAGGCCATCGTGTGATCCAGAGCGAGCCCTCACTTGTCTGGAGCTCAGCTTCATCAGCTCTAAAACAAAAGGATTGAATTAAATGGCCTATTTTGTCCTTTCCAATTAAAAAGACTCTAAATATGTAAGAACCCTGTCTCAGGAAGCTGAGCTCTTTTTTATACTATGCTGAAACAGCTCCCCCCGCCCACCCCAACCTTGCCACGATGCACTCAAGCACACAGAACCCGTGAAATAATAACAGCTCCCACTTACTGAGTGCAAAGTGCCGAGGGCTTTATATACGTCATTGCACTTAATCTTCACAGTAAATCTGTGAGGTTGCTACTAATTCTTCAGATGCCCAGAGAAGTCAAACTGAAGGCCTAAGTGGGAGCCTTGCTTCTTCTTTGTTAGACAGGAACCTGGCCGGATTTTTTGTGTTTGTTTGTTGGAGATAGGGTCTTGCTCTGTCGCCCAGGCTGGAGTGCACACTGCAGCCTTGATCTCCTGAGCTCAAGCGATCCTCCTGCCTCAGCTTCCTGAGTACTGTAACTACAGGCCTGCACCACCATGCCCTGCTAATTTTTTACTTTTTGTAGAGACAGAGGCTCGCTATGTTGTCCAGACTGGTCTTGAATTCCTGGGCTCAAGCAATTCTCCCACCTTGGCCCCTAAAAGTGCTGGGATTACAGGCAGGAGCCACTGCACTGGGCCCTAGCCTAGATTATTAAAGTACCTTCTGGCTCTGTAACATCCTATAAATCTAGCTTCATGGTCTTCTTCAGCTTTCCAAGTCAGCTACACCGGGGGTGGGGGTCCAGGAACGTGGGATTCTTCCTGACGTGCAAGATGTGCAGTGGCACCATCATCCTTGGATTCTACTTTTTGAATATGTTTTTTTTAGCCATGCTGGTTTTATTCATATAAAGCAGCACCCAAAGTGTTCTCCTGGAGCCTTTAAGAGCCTCCAGGACAAACAGAGCTTCTGCACACTTGATTCCAAACCTCCTCCTTGCTCTCAAAAGGTCAGACACCTCCAGAGTTTCTCTCAGGAGAGAGACTGAGCGGAGTTCCCCTCCTGTGGGTGTTTGGCTTGCATCAGGCCGCTGAGTGAGGCCGAACCACAGCAGAGTGATGTCACCTCACTTTCAGGTCTGCTTTCAAAGCACATATTAAAGTTTCTGATTCTACCACAGCCACACATTTTCTCAGTCTTCATCTTCCATCCCTGCCTTAAGCATTTCAGTCTATCCAGCTAATCTCTCTCTCTGTCTGTCTTTCTCTCTCTCGCTCATACACACACGCTCATACATACGCTCATACTCTCATTCATCTTATATTTCATAGTTCAAAATAAACATCAAAATTAAGGCTGTTCCCGTGACAAGAAAGTATATACAAAGAAGTGAGAGGCTGATTCATAAAACCGCCCGCATTCGGGGCTCTTTGGAACCATCCTCCTCTTTACAGGGCTGAGGGCTGCAATAAATAGAGCTCATCAGAGACTCAGACATACTCAGAATAAGAAGTGCACACATTTAATAGAGCAGCTGTGTTGGTCTGCGTTCCTGGAGGGGTGTGGGAGGAGACTGGCATCCATTCACTGCTCTGGAAAGGCTGTGCCAACAGCACCAAAAGGACCAAGGAAGTACCCAGTGCCGTGGGCGGCACCCACCAGGCATGAGGTCCACCGACTGGACCAGTCTCCTCGCCCACCCACTGGCCACGGCCACCAAGGGGCTGGCCACCAACACCGTACCCACCTGTGGGGCCTCCAGCCTCTTGGAGGTAAGGTGGGGCTGTGTGGGGGACTCCCCAAAACCCTCCCACCAGAACATCCAGGAGTGACTCAGTCTGGTGCGAGTCTGGAGTGGGAGGGGCAGGACCCATCCTGGGCAACCTGCAACTCCTCGGGGAGAAGGACACCAAGACTTCGAGGCCATTGGAGGCCACCTCCCCACAGGAAGGAAGAGCCTAGGCCTCCACGTCCTTAAGGAGAAAAATCCTGCCATCCAGGAAAAGGAGGCACCACTTTATTTCCCACTGGGCCTTCACTTCCTGTGGGACCTCTGGATGGTATTTAGCAAACAGAAATACAGAATACCCAGTTATATCTGAATTTCAGATAATTGGCAAATCCTGTTTCTATGTAAATATGTCCCACATACTGCATGGGGTACATTTAAGACTAAAACATTATTTGTTACTTATCTGAAATTTAAATATAACTGGGCATCTTGTTTTTATCTGGCAATTCTGCCTTCCTTATGGTCTTCCCTCTGGCCAGGCCTTCCCAGGTGAGAGTTAATTCTATGTGCTCTCAAGCAGAAATTTGTTCAGTTCAGATTCTCCTGGGATTCCTGGTGAAAAGGCAAAGATCTCAGGCCACATCTGTTGAATAGTATCTCTGGGGGTGCGACCCAGAATACACATTTTATTAAGTTGTTATCTAAGTGGTTCTGATATACATTTGTATTAGTTATCTATTGCTTCTGAACAAATTACCCTAAAAATCAGGCTGAAAACCACCAATATTTATCATCTTGCAGTTTATATGGGTGAGGACTTTGGGACTCACTTGGCCTTATGATCCTGGCTCGTGGTCTTTCATGGCGCTGCAGTCAAGATGTTTGTCATCTCAAGCCTTTGCTGGTGCTAGGGAGTCTGCTTCCAAGCTCACCTAACTGGCCCTCAGCAGGCCTCGGGTCCTGGAAACATCAGTTCCTCACCACAGGGACCTGTCTATAGGGCTGCTCACAGCATGGCATCTGGCCTTTCCCATGGTTAGAAAGGGAGATGGAGGGATGGAGGGAGGGAGAAAGGGAAGGGGAGAGAGGGAGAGAAAGAGAGAAGTGGGGGGTGGAGGTGAAGCACAAACACAAAAGTGAGCCCTCAAGACAAATCTACTCAAGGGAAGAGGGAAGAGAATTAACCAAGAGCATGAATGGCAAGAGGCGGGAATCCTGGGGGCTGTCTTAGAGGCTTCCCACCACCATGTTCAAGTTTGGGAATTCCTGCTATAGATCGGTCCTCAACACACTGGAGCCAAGACCACATTGTAAACAATGGGATCCAGTGTATTTCTTTCCTTATTTTTCCCTGCTTCCACTCCTCCTCCCTGTCCACTTTTTGGTGATCTGAGACAATAACAATGAAGAACTATAAAGAAGTGAAGAAGAAAAAGAAATCAAAATAGCAATCTTAGGAGGTTAAGAGTAAATTTTAAAATGCTGGCAAATACTGTTTGGGTAGAATGAAACTATATGCAAATCCCATGCATATATAGCTTTGTCCTAAAATGTCTTAGCATTCAGTGTGGTTCTTGGAGAATCTCCTGTGAGTACTAATGAAAATATAGAAGTAGGGTGATCAATCGTCTTAGTTTGACCAGGACTCTCCCATGTCTGGGCAGAACAATATGGTTGGTTACCGTTATAACAAGGAGCCAATAAGTCATTGCATCAGCCACTCTGCCCCCATCTAGAGACTGATGGGGTCAGCCTCGTGATGGAGTGGAGAGGACGCGGGTTTTGAGCTGCAGGCCCAGTATGTGCCTTTAGCTGTGGCCTTAAGCTATCTCATCTAGAAAACAGGAACCATGCATCTGCTTGGTAGAGCGTAAATGATACACAGGGGAGTGCCTTGTAAACTGAGAGGTGTCATCTCGATTTTAAAAAGAACCCCTCCTGTCAAGGAAGGTGAGATCAAAAATATCACCCCTTTTCACTTTTGCGACCAAGTCTGACATTTTCTCTTTCACGTAGTCTGGCCATGCCGACTTCCTGGAGAGGTGAACACAGCCCACAAAAGCCATATTACACGCGTTTAATTTTCATCTTAATTTGCCATTTAACCCCAAATTGATTTATACTATTCCCTCCAGAAAATGCTAATCTCCTCAAAAGAACAGTCATCTCTATTATATCCTCAGTGACAAGTTTCCCAGGAAATCTGTACCAAGTCCTGATGTAAAAGATGTGATTCATCTTTCACAGCTCTGGCGGTGTGACTCTCTCCTCTCAGGGAGAGAACTGTCCCCAGCAGCACTGTTTCCCTCACCCTCCTCCACTGCCATTCCTCAAGGTTTGGGAGTGAAAAAGTGAGTAATATTTAAATTCTGTTAAAGTGCTCATTCCCTCTCTTTTTATTTTTCTTCTGGGTTGTCTCATTCTGGGGAGTAAATGTGCAGGCCTGTACATTTATATGACCCAAAATCTCTAATTCAAAATGGCAATACCATTTTGAATGAACTCTATTTTTCTTGAGATGGGTCAATTGCAAGAATAGCCATAATTCTCTTCTATAATGATTCTGTCCATCGTTCTCCTTCACCCACCCCGGGCCCTAGATGTGAGTCTCAGGCACCCTACAAAGACCTTGGACTGATGATAATGCAGAGGAAAGATGATCTCAGTCTGTTCTGTTCCCTGCCACTTTGCAGCTATATGACCCTGGACCTCTCTTAGTCTCAATGGGGAGAAAGAGATCTGGCTGTCCCATGGCATCAGGTAGTTGTAAGGATGAAATAAACAAGATTAATATCAATGAAAGTCCTTTCAAAACCTTAGAGTACCATAAAAATAAAAGGTAGTTAGTTTATTCATTAGAGTCCTTCCGTTGCCATACGTCAGATATCTTGCCAGCTGAGTATTCCATTAGAATTATTACTTGCTTTGGTTACTGGGTGAGAATTTCTGCTTACTGGCCTTGGCGGGTTTACCTAATAATTTAATTAAATTATTTAAATTTAAATTACTGGAGGTAATTTTAAAACTTTCACAAATCTGCTGCCTGATGCTTTTTGTTTTATAGTTTTAACACTTAAGAGGCTAATTTTTGGCTGGTCTGAGTGCATTGGTGTTTACAACTAATGGATCATAACCAGTTACAGATTTCTTTATTCATTCTCCACTCCCACTGCTTCACTTGACTAGCCTAAAAAAAAAAAAAAAAAAAGGCTTAATTTTGCCCCTGCACTTTAGGCACACCACCATCAAGACCAGTTTACAGAGCATGTCCTTTCCCTGACATTCAAGATGGTGCGATTTCAGTTTACACAGAATTTAACTTTTAGCTTTATACCATTTCTATACAGATATGGAATTTTTTTAAAACCTACTTTTGCAATCAGCAGTTCTACCTCAATAAAATTGACTGTTAAAAAATGAGCCAGGCTTAGCTAATCTTAAACAAGTACCACAATTAAAGAGAAGATTATAAACACAGCTTCCCTCCCTGGTTCCTTTAGTTGCATGCAAGCTGGTAGTTAATATAAAAGTAAAACATTACCACCATGTCAAAAGAAAAGAGGAAACTTAAAAAAAAAAAAAGGTTCACCTACCAGCCTGATACCACACGTGGATAGACTGAAAATGAAACAAAGTGAATTGCTCCATTAACAGCATTCTTCTTCTGAAAGAAAAAGGATGGGAGGGTTGGGTTCAAAGACTCAACCTTATCCTACAGCGCTTTTTCATCTTTCCAGGGCATGTGGTGAGTGGGAGTTAAGGTCAGTACCTTGCATAAGATCTCTCAGCCAATTCTTGATGGAGCTAGGCAAAAATGTTGTGATGGTTAATTTTACATGTCAATTTGGCTGGGCCAAAGTGCCCAGATATTTGGTCAAACATTATTGTGGGTGTTCCTGGTGAGGGTGTTTTTAGATGACACTGACATTTAAATTGGTTGACTTTCAGTAAAGCAGATGGCCCTCCATAACGTCTGATAAGCCTCACCAATCATGTGAAGGCCTGAATGGAACAGAAGGCTGGCCTCTCCTGAGCAAGAAGGAGTCTGCTAGCAAGCAGCCTTCAGACCTCAACTGCAACATTAGCTCTTTACTGGGTCTTTAGCTGCTGGCCCACCCTGTAAATTTTGGACTGACCAGCCTCCATCACATGAGCCAATTCCTTAAAACCAATCTCTCTCTCTCTACGCACATCCTATTGTTTCTGTTTCTTTGGAGAACCCTGACTAGCAGAGATGTAAGGCAAGAAGAACTTTAAACAGCAGGATAAGAGTCTGAGCCATTTCCCTCCTCCACAGTAAATTCACTCACACACACACATGATTTTTAAGCTGAGATAGGAGTGTTGATTATTTCAAGGACATTGACTAGTGGAGTGGCTGTCAGAAGTTTGCAGCTCTGCCCTGCTGGGAGTCAAAAGGCTGGGCTGAGTCCCCTTCCCACAGCTTACTGGCTGGGGGGCCCCAGTTGAGTCATTTAACTTCTCTCAGCCTCGGTTTCCTCATCTGACAAAACAGAAAGCTCTTTGTAAACACTGCTATAGAGTGTCTGATATTATTTTTACTTACCATATTTCTTAAAGCAATGATAATAGCTAACATTAGAGGACTTTATATGTGCCAGGCTTTGTGCCAAGAAGATATATTATCTCATTTAATCTGTCCAACAACCCCATGATGTACGTAGTACCATGTCTCCACTTTACAAATGAAGAAACTGAGGTAGAGAGTTGAGCTGCCTGCCGAGGTCACATTGCGGGGATGTAGCAGAGCTGGGATCTACACCTGGCCTATCAGAACTAGGGAACATTTTCCCTAATGATTACCTCTGTAACTGCAGATGGTTATTTAACCACTTTAAGTTCTGATATTCTTGTATGTGCCATGGGATACCTGCCCATCTCCTAGGCCTGTTGTGAGAATTCAGGGAATGACATTTGGGAGTGACATCTAGCACACTGCGTGGTGTGCACTCAAAGGGTGTGAGAAGAATTTCTATTATAGGCACTTGTTATGTACTGAATGTTTATGGCCTCCCCAAATTCCTACGTTGAAATCCTAACCTCCAATGTGATGGTATTAGGAGGCAGGGCCTTTGGGAGGTGACTGGGTTATGAGGGTGGCAGGCTCATGAATGGTATTAGTGCCCTTATAAAAAGACACAAGAGCTTGCTCTCTCTTTTCTCTCTGCCAAGTGAGGACACAGCAAGAAGACACCCACCTGCAAACCAGGAATAGGGTCCACACTAGACGCCAGATGCAGGCACCTTGATCTTGGACTGTCCAGCCTCAAGAACTGTGAAAAAATTAAACAACAAAATTTCTATTGTCTAAGCCAGCAGTCCCCAACCTTTTTGACACCAGGGACTCATTATGTAGAAGACAATTTGTCCACGGACCGGTGGTGGGAGGCATTAAAGTCTCATAAGGAGCACACAAGCTCCATCCCTCACATGACAGTTCACAGCAGGGTTTGCGCTCCTGTGAGAATCTGACGCTGCTGCTTATCTGGCAGGAGGTGGGGCTCACTGGAGTGCTGCTCACCTCCTGCTCTGCACCTCAGGTCCTAACAGGCCATGGACCAGTAGCAGTCCATGGCTCAAGGACTGGGGACCCCTGGTCTAAGCCACCCAGTCTGCAGTATATGTGTTATAGCTGCCTGGGTTAAGACAATGTCCCATGTCCCAAAACACCAGTCCCTTCACAGGAGATAATTTAATCCCATGTGCTAATAGGGGAAGCAGCCAGGTTTGCTGGAAATTAATGACTACTCTGCCATAGTTAACAAAACCTTGTTTTAAGAAATATTTTTCTTGAAAAGAGTAGATGAATTTGAACAAATGTTTAATGTTAAATCTTTTGTTAAGTAAATACCTTCTTCTTGAATATATTTATGATTAGTTTATTTATACAGTCTAAACTACTCTATAACTCAGTTTTTGACATATCAAATAATCCTTAAAATGCTGATAAAATATATTTCATACTTTTAATTTTTAAATTTTATTTATTTATTCGAGACAGAGTCTCTCTCTGTTGCCCAGGTTGGAGTTCAGTGGCGTGATCTTGGCTCACTGTAACCTTTGCCTCCCAGGTTCAAGAAATTCTTGTGCCTCAGCCTCCTGAGTAGCTGGGATTACAGGCATATGCCACCACACCCGGCTAATATCTCATACTTTTAAAATATAGCTGTAAGATGAATGTATTAGTTTGTTGGGGCTGCCATAACAAAGTATCACAGACTATGTGAACCAAAATCTAACTGTGCCTCTCCCATCTTCTAAGAATATCAATCACACTGGTACCTGAGAGAGGAGAGCACACAAAGCCAGGAGCACCTACTGAACCAGTAACAGCAAGTAGTTACTTAGCCAGCGAAGTACACCACGAGGGAAGGAGAGAGAACTTCAGAACTTGGGGAAGGCCAGATGGGCCTCAGGATCCTGATACATGGGGTGTGAGTGGGAGAGGGAAGAAAAGATGGCCCTAGAGATAATTCCTATTTCCCCAACTTTGCTCTCCTTTCCCCTCCTTTTCCCTTGACCTCCCCCAATCAGGCCACATGGCCCTCTCTGACTCGCATATGCTACCCCAATCATCCCAGCAATGGATCCTTGTCAACTTTGGTGCTTTAATGTCGGGGCTTACGTCCCTTCCTTCATTCAACAGTGAAAACCTGAGGACATTAGGGTGAGCCATTTTCTCTTTCACATCTGTGTCCAAATTTAGCTACATCTCCTTCCATTCTCCCTTCCCTCCCAACCTTCACTTCCCTCCCTCTTCCTTTAGTCTTGCTGAAGAGGTGACTCTTTTTTTCAGGAATCAATCTGCCTGTGCTCAGCACGGTGCCTGGCCCATTCCTTCCCTCTAGGCTCTTCCACCCTTCGCTCCATCAATTATCCACCCGCTAGTCACCTCTGTTTATCTTCAACCACAACCTCCCTCCCCATGCACTTCTACAATCCTCTCAACCCAGTCTCTCTCCTGTTTCCTACCAAACTTTATGAAATAAGCTACTACTCTGACTTTCTCCACTCTTTTGCCCTGCTCTCCATTCATGTCTACTCATTTTTGTATTCCCTGTAGAACCTAGAACTCATATTGTAGGTGCTCAAGGAAAGACAGATTAATTATGGAACTGGATAATCAACTATTCCTGAGCAATAAGTGCAAGGATGGGGCAAGATGCAAAGAAGATGCTGTTCTTGTCTTCCAAGGAGGAGGCCGTGGAATTTGTGAGTTAAAATAGACACACAAAAAAGTCGGTAGATCTACACTGTGAACAAACAGAACAAAGTCTTTAAATGGAGGCATCGGGAGAGAGGCCCCCGGGACTGCAGTAACAGCTTCCTGTCCCCCTAGTGCTTATGTGAGTGCAGATAAAGTCATAGGTAAATCCTAATAAGGTGCAAGGACCGACCCCTGAGCCACAGTTGGGACTTTTATAAAATGAATGCCCATGGTGAGTATCTGGGATCCTCCCTTGTTGAAGATGGACAGTGTCCCTGGAGGGAGGAAGCATCAGTGGACAAATGGTTCTGTGCCATGGACAGCTCAGCACAGTGTGAATCAGTGTGGGGTACCCATGGATTCCTGAGTATCTGAGTGATGGAAGCCAGAACCTGTTCCTGGCTTTCCTTGGCTGTGCACCCCATCTCTCCAGCTATAAAATGAGGGGTGATGCTCTGAAGACATGAAGTGTGAGCAGCAACCTCTGGGTGATTTTCCACATTCTCTGCCCACTGTCTTCCGTAACCTTCAGGGCTGCGCCCCTCCAGGCAGCAGCAGCACTTCCCTCTCTGAGCAGCGTTGGCAGCTGAGAGGACACTGGTGGGCTGTGACTGCTGAGCCTTCCCCTGAGGTTCGGGCTTGGAGGGAGCCCTGTCCCAGGGGCCAGGATTGGTGAGAACTTGGCACCCTGGAAACCCAAGGTCCCAGTGCTGCCTGATCCTCCACAGCAGAGCTTCTCACAGGCTAGGCTGCTTTCAATCAGGTCTTGGAGCTCCCACAGACCAAAATAGTATTTACAGCCTGCCTGGGAAGGTCTACAACCCTAAATTCTTCTAGGAACAATGAAATCAGAGTATTGAGCTGAGGAGTTGTTTCATTTGATAGGTTGAAGGAATTAAAGGAAACATATTTGCAAAACCAGGTCACTCCACTATGCTCCAGTAAGAAGAGTAATAATAATTGGTATCAAATATTGGCGTGTCCCAGGTTCTGTCCTGTAGTAGCCACTCCCTTCAGGAACTTGCTCCTCTACATAACAATGGGCAGCTGGTACCCAGAGCACCTGCTGCATGGCCTGGCCTGCAAGATGCAGATAAGGAGAGATGATGACTTCTTGTCTTGAGTCACCTTCTGTGAAGAGAAAGCATGAGAGGAAAAGATTGATAAGATCTCATCCAGGATCAGCTAGGGCCCGAAAGGAAGCCAGCGTGGGAGACCGAGAGGAGCGGATCCATAGTCCATCTCCACCCCCTGCCATGCAGCAGGGGCTGAGGACCCTGCTCATGCAGAGATGCAGTAGATCTGCAGACAGCTGCTGTGAGCAAAGGTAGCTGGAAGTCCAGGTGCCCCATTTGTTCTTTTCAAATGTGGTACGCAGCTGAGAAGGGGAAAGAAGGAATCAAGCCGTTTGTAAACCGTGAGAAATACCCACAGGAACTCACATTTCCATCCAGATTTCAAGTTGACGTTTGGCTCTGACATCCATCTTACTGTTCAAGAACCCTAAGACCTCCATGGGTGAACATAACAAATGTCACCACCAGCCTGGGCATGGTGGCTCATGCATGTAATCCCAGCACTTTAGGAGGCTGAGGCAGGTGGATCACTTAAGGTCAGGGGTTCTAGACCAGCCTGGCCAACATGGCAAAACCCTGACTGTACTAAAAATACAAAAATCAGTCAGGTGTGGTGCTGCGCACCTGTAATCCCAGCTACTCGGGAGGCTGAGGCACAAGAATCGCTTGAATCCAGGAGGCAGAGGTGGCAGTGAGCCGAGATCACACCACTGCACACCAGCCTGGGCGACAGAGGGGAAACTCTGTCTCAAAAAAAAAAAAAAAAAAAAAAAAAAGTCACCACCACTATCATCATTCCTGTCTCACAGGTGAAAAAACAAACTCAGACTGAGGGACCTGCCTCAGAACTCACAGCCAGTCAGCAGCAGAGGCAGGAGTGCAGCCTTCTCCCTCTGGCTTCTGTTAGTCCAGAAAATCCCCACCAAGTGATGCTGAGATAAACCTTCAACCAGGCGAGGGACAGGGTGACCTGAGGGGGTCTGCGTGGCCACGCTCCTAATCATAATCAATGATTGGCATGGATTGTTTGGAAAGATGGTAGCAAAATACTCTGGGGACTCATGGATGAATCAGAGTCAAGGGAAATGTCCTATGGTTGGGAAGTGTTTCTGGGGAGATTCACACACAAGCTCCTGACCAGGGGCAGCTGAACAGGCAAAACCCTGGGCTCTCTCTTTATAGAATCTCACGCTTCTTGCCAGGAACCTCAGGGGAGTATGAAAAATGATGGTTTTTGTTTTTGTTTTTTGTTGCAGAATAACAGTCACATTTTTCAAGGCTACTTGGAAAGTTACATCTGTCCTCTGGAGACACTAGTAAAAAAATAAAGTAATAGATTCCCCTCCAGCCTTTTACCAAGAATTACAAACCTACTAACAGCTTTCACCCTTTCTGTCTCTCTTTCCCTCTCTCTCTCTGTCTCACACACACACACCTACCTCTGCTCCTCTGCTCATATTTCACAGGGCTGGACAGAGATCTTTATCTAAATGCATAGCTCTGAATTGCTAAGTGGCAGGATTAGCTTGGATCCTATGTTATCCCTGATCACATTAAGCAGATCAATGAGGCAGAACTTCTGTCAGAATTTTTTTTCTTTTTTTCTTTTTTTTTTTTTTTTTGAGATGGAATGTCACTCTGTTGCCCAGGCTGGTGTGCAGCAGCAAGATCTCGTCTCACTGCAAACTCTGCCTCCTGGGTTCAAGCAATTCTCCTGCTTTAACCTCCCGAGTAGCTGGGATTACAGGCGCACGCCACCATGCCTGGCTAATTTTTGTGTTTTTAGTACAGACAGGGTTTCACCATGTTGGCCAGTCTGGTCTCGAACTCTTGACCTCAAGCGATCCCCCTGCCTCGGCCTTTCAAAGTGCTGGGATTACATGCATGAGCACCACGCCCAGCCGGCACTTCCATCAATTTTTGAGTCTGAAGCCCACCCATACGCAACCCCAACATTTAACCTGGTAAGCTGGTTAATTCTGCTACAACTGCAGCCAATCATCTGTCAATCATCAAAGCTGCCTTTAAGATCAACCTAGGACTCTACCGTGGGAACAGTAGATGTGGGGCAGGTATGTGTCCTATACTGGCCTCTCTCTTCACTTTCTGCCACCACACATAGGCAGTACCCAAGTGTCAGATTTTCCTGAACGCTGGGTAACTGAAGGGAAATACAACAGAAAAGGAAAAAAATTGAAACTCCACTCTGAAAGTGACTTTCCCCATAATCCAAGAGAAAAGCAACAAGAAAGCACCTTCAGTTTTAAAACTATTTTTTTTTAAGCTAAGCTTGTGCTCTGTCGCCCAGGTTGGAGCGCAGTGGCACGATCACAGCTGACTGCTGGCTCATCTCCTGGGCTCAAGCACTGCCCCCACCTCAGCCTGTCCAGTAGCTGGAACTCCAGGTATGTGCCACCACGCCAGGTTAATATTTTGAAATTTATTTTTAGTAAAGACAAGGTCCCACTACATTATCCAGGCTGGTCTCAAATGATCCTCCTGCCTCGGCCTCCCAAAGTACTGGGATTACAACAAGCGTGAGTTACAACACCTGGTCAGATTTTTTTTTTTTTTTAAAGAAAGGCAAAATTTATTATTAGACTCAAAATATTCACAACCATTTTCTTTTTTTTTTTTTTTATACTTTAAGTTCTAGGGTACATGTGCACAACGTGCAGGTTTGTTACATAAGTATACATGTGCCATGTTGATGTGCTGCACCCATTAACTCGTCGTTTAACATTAGGTATATCTCCTAATGCTATCCCTCCTCCCTCCCCCGACCCCACAACAGGACCCTGTGTGTTGTGTTCCCCTTCCTGTGTCCAAGTGTTATCATTGTTCAATTCCCACCTATGAGTGAGAATATGCAGTGTTTGGTTTTCTGCCCTTGCGATAGTTTGCTGAGAATGATGGTTTCCAGCTTCATCCATGTCCCTACAAAGGACATGAACTCATCCTTTTTTATGGCTGCGTAGTATTCCATGGTGTATATGTGCCACATTTTCTTAATCCAGTCTATCACTGTTGGACATTTGGGTTGGTTCCACGTCTTTGCTATTGTGAATAGTGACCTGGCCAGTTTTAAAACTTGCTCTCCTGGCCAGGTGCAGTGGCTCATGACTGTAATCTCAGCACTTTGGGAGGCTGAGGCAGGAGAATCGCTTGAGCCCAGGAGTTCAAGACTAGCCTGGGCAAAGTAGCAAGACCTCATTTTTTTGTTGTTGTTGTTGATTTGTTTGTTTTAATAAGTTTTAAAAAAGAAAAAAGGCCAGGCGCAGTGGCTTACACCTGTAATCCCAGCACTTTGGGAGTCCGAGGCAGGTGGATAGGCCAAGGCAGGCAGATCACCTGAGGTCGGGAGTTCCAGACCAGCCTGATCAACATGCACAAACTCTGTCTCTTCTAAAAATACAAAATTAGCTGGGCATGGTGGCACATGCCTGTGATCCCAGATACTCAGAAGGCTGAGGCAGGAGAATCATTTGAACCCAGGAGGCGGAGGTTGCGGCAGTGAGCCGAGATTGCGCCATTGCACTCCAGCCTGGGCGACAAGAGCAAAACTCTGTCTCAGAAAAAACGAAAAGAAAAAACAAAACAAACAAAAAAAAACCACTTGCTCTCCAGATGGCAAACCTCACTGCCCAAGTACCTCTCCTGATACATGTTGCAATTCTCCCTCCACTTCTGAGGAACCCCCCGTAATCATGGGGGTTAGAACCAAGCCCCAGAATCTACCTCCTTATGTAAGCTACTCATTTTCTCATCTCTTGAGTTATTCTCACTAAATAATGATCCCTTGATTGGGGGATGGAGAGGTGCAGGCTTGAACACTTTCTGGGTGCAAAGAAGTAGATTTCCTCTTCTGTTACATTTAAATCAAACCACTCCCACAACAGGTTTTTGTTTCCTCCCTTTTACTTTCTGAGGAGTTTCATAACGCTTACTTTTGTAGTTTGATAAGATCTCCACAGTATGATCAGCAACCAACACTATTCTAGAAAGCTTCTAAATCAACTGTTTAAGATGATCTGGTGGGTATTATGGACAAAATGCAAACTTAAAAAGCAGATTACTTTCTGGGAAGGTAATGATTGAGAAGGATCTTAAGAGTAGAGTTTAATGGGCTGAAAGGTTTGAATGCTCTACCAGTTAGGATCTGATCCACTGCAAGGGAGAGAAACCCAGCCCCAAACCAGCAGAACAGAGTTAACTAGGTGAGGTAACTGGGAAGTCCGGGAGCTGCGGTGGCTTTAGACATAGCTGGCTTCAGAGACTCAAACAGAATCATTGGAAAAATGTTCTAATTTCTCTGTTTGCTTCTAGACTCTGCTTTCCTCTATCTTGACTTTTACTCTTGGGCAGCTCAAAACTTACTTTATCCTTGGCACTAGCTACCCCAGAAAAGAACGGCCTCTTATGCAGGGGGAATCCTGTGGGTTAGCCTCAGTCAGGAAACCCAAGTCTCTCCTGAACTTGGTAGGCTATTGGGAGTAGCATGATGAAAAGTCTGGAACCCCAGGTTAGGAGTATGCTCTGCCACCACCGCCTGCACAGATAAGTGTAGAGAGATATTGAAGGTGGGGAGACTGTTAGAGGAGTGAGGCCCAACCTGAGGTGATGGCCGTGAAGACGGAAAGTGGGGGAGGACTGTAAGAACCCATCACAGATCAGTGTATGACACGCTGAGTTCATGTGAGGCAGAAGAAATTAGAAATGCTAAAAGAATGGTGATGCCATTAGTAAAACAAGAATATGAGGCAGAAGAGTCTATTTTTGCAGAAATTTTGCTAAGACATACTCTTGGTTGGGCAAGCAAAGGAAGACATCAGGCAGGCAGCTGAAGGGGAGAGGTCAGACTTAAGAGAGGGATCAGAGCTAGAGGTCTAGAGAGGGGGCCTCTACGATAAGCTTGTAGTTGGAATCATGAAAATTGCAAGAGCTATGTGTGCAGAGGTGAGTGGTCAAAAGACAGAGCCCCAGGGAATTGTGAGTTAAGCAACAGAGAAGGAAAAGGAACGAAGGATGGTGACGGAGGAGCAACCAGACGCTGGGCGGAGAAAGTCAGACCTGCTTAAGTCAAATAGGAAAAAAGTTCCAGTATCAAAAAGAAAAAGAAATAGATCCACATGTTCAACAATATTTCCAATATTGGTTCTATACTCATATTTTCCTCATTCCTTTTCATAAGTGAACTCACAATCAAACTAAGTCCAACGAGCAGCTATTGAGGCTACAAGATTTACTGCTTTCTGAATACCAGTGGCTTCCATCCTAAGTTGTATTCATTTGAGACCTGAGTTGCTTATCATTAGTAACAACATATTCATTTTGGGGTCTTCTCTCATTTTTTTAAGAATAAGGACCAGGTATTAAAACAGCTGCCCAAGTACCAAGGTGCAAAGATGGCACTGCTGCAGATAGCTAAGCTGCTAAGCAGGCAGCATCATTATGTTGACTTGGGGGCAGATGTATAAAATCTAATCCTGGCAGATGAAAGTCAGGTTGGAAGTCTCAGTGTATGAAATACAAAAATGGGAGCTATATGACCATCAACCTGTTTGAGAACTGACTGTCCCTGGAGTCAAGGCAGAAGATATTTCAATATTTCACCTTTAAGTGTTCTGTTTTTTTCCAATAATTCCTTGAATTTTGGTACTTCCCAGGGCCTTAATCTGGGCTTTCCCCCAATCTATACATTTGGGGTGATCTATAAGACCTCAACTTGGCCGGGCACGGTGGCTCACGTCTGTAATCCCAGCACTTTGAGAGGCTGAGGCAGGTGGATGGCCTGAGGTCAGGAGTTCGAGACCAGCCTGGACAACATGGCGAAACCCCGTCTCTACTAAAAATACAAAAATTAGCCGGGTGTGGTGGCACGCGCCTGTAATCCCAGCTACTCAGGAGGGTGAGGCAGGAGAATCGCTTGAATCTGGGAGACAGAGGTTGCAGTAAGCCAAGATAGCACCACTGCACTCCAGCCTGGGCTACAGAATGAGACTCTGTCTCGCCAAAAAAAAAAAAAAAAAAAGACATCATCTTTCTCAGTCCACCCTCTCTTCTGACCCCAAACCTATATATGGTCATCCCTCAGTATCCATGGGGAATTGATTCCAGGACCACCCACAGATATCAAAATCCACAGATGTTCAAGTCCTTTGTATAAAATAGTGTAGTATTTGCATATAACCTATACACATCCTCCCATATATCTTATTACTTTTTTATTGGACTGAATTTATTTTTTTATCTTCAGCTTTTAAGTTCAGGGGTACATGTGCAGGATGTGCAGGTTTGTTGCATTAGGTAAACGTGTGCCATGGTGGTTTGCTGCACAGATCTACCCATCACCTAGGTATTAAGCCCAGCATCCATTTGCTATGTGTTTGCCCTCCACACCCACCCCCTACCCCCATATAGTTTAAATCATCTCTAGACTACTTATAATACCTAATACAATGTAAATGTTATGTAAATAGTTGTTATACTGTCTTGTATAGGGAATAATGACAAGAAAAACTCCGTCTGTACATGTTCAGTACAGACACAACCATCTATTTTTTTTCCCGAATATTTTCAATCTGCGTTTGGTTGAAACCCATGGAACTCACATATACAGAGGACCGCTTGTGTTTAGCTGCCTATTACATACATGTAACCAGGGTCACAGTGTGTGGCCACTCAGGCTGGGTACAGCAAAGAGCAACACTGGAAGGGGACACCATTCACACTGTAGACATCATTATTGTTTTGAAGTTAAAACCAAAAATTAAAACAGTTGATTCCAAACTTACATGATTTATATACAGGACAGTTTTCTGGCAAAGGACAGTAAAGTCTCTAGTTCTAATAAAATTAATGTTATTACAATTCTTTTCAAAATAAAAGTGTTTTAAAGAAAAGGGACTCTGACCTGCAGAAGGGCAGTATGAGGACCATGGAGGCCTTGACCCCATCAGGATGCTCCGCGGGCACCTAAACAACTTACTGTATCTGCCTTAGTCTAGCTCCACAGCAGTTCTCAGATCCCGTCCTCTTCATTCCTACTGCTACTACCGGAGTTCAGACCCCACTCCTCAACATCTCTTACCTGTTCATTCTTCCTTCCTGATCTCTTTGCCTCATGTCTTGCCCCTCTCCTGCCCACTCTCCAAATTTGCTGTCAGAATAATCTTTCTAAAATGATTTGGCCAAGTGGCTACCCTGCTTAAAGTATTGAAATATCCTCTCATTGCCTCCAGAATCCATCTGCACTCCTGAATACGCCACATGGACTCTGCATGTCCTTGCCCTGCCCTCCTGCCTACCCATTAGTCATCTCCTACACATGCCCTATGCTCGAGCCACGTCAAAACCACATTTGATGCTGTTGCATGTGTTTGCCTAGAACACCTGACAAGCTGTCCAGTGGCTTTCCATTCATCCTTCAAAAATCAGCTTAATGGTCCCTTCATGAAATCTTCCCTGACCAACTAAGGCAGAGGCAACCACACCCTCCTTTGCACTGCCGCTGTAGCTAGCTTATGCCTTTATGATTGCATTTCTCTGAGTTGCAATTATGTTTTGCATATGCCTCTCATTACAGATGTGAGAGCTGCTTACGGGTATGGAATGCATCTTATTATTTGTCCCTAATATTTAAAAGAGTACTGATGGGTACCCCTGATACCTAGCACAGTGCTTGTCCGCTGAATTGAAGGAGTAAATAAATGTGTTGAATGTTGAGAAGAGTCATTGAGGGTAGATTTGAAAATGAGAGAAGGGAAGAGAAGTAAAATGTCTTGAGGATTTTAAGTTCCGGGATACATGTGCGGGATGTGCAGGTTTGTCACATAGGTAAACATGTGTCATGGTGGTTTGCTGCACCCATCAACCCATCACCTAGGTATTAAGTCCAGCATGCATTAAGCTATTTATCCTGATGCTCTCCCTCCCCACTGTTGAGGATCTTTTATGTCAGGCGTTGTTCCAGACTCTACACATAGGTCCTCAGTTTTGGGTTAACTGTGCAGAAACTCTAACAGCAACAAGCCATATTTCATTTGCTGTCCACTTTACAGTATTTTGCGGAGTCTCGGGGGAATTCTTTGCTAAGTTCTGTTCCTGCCCTCTGCGGCCTGCACTAGTCTGCTGCATTGGGACTTTCGTGTTTTTGAAAGGGACTATTTCTTTGTTTTTGCTTTTGGTATTGCATTCTGCTGGGAAGTATCAAACCAGTGATGCCCCATGCCTCATTAAAGCCTTAGGGGACTTTTTTTTTTTTTTTGATAAGAGTAACCTCTCAATTATTTTCCCCTATGGCCTCTCTCTTCCTATGACGAAGGTAGGGTCTAAAAGACACAGTGAAGATGTCTGGTTGGAACATAACGGTAAACAACAGGCACACTGCTAAACTTGGAGTCCTTCCTAACAACTGAGGATTGTTTTTCCTGGACCACTTATGTGTCATTTACTTGGGATGGTTTCTTGTACACCTCTCTAGTTTGCAAGAGTTTACCAGTCTGGATTCTCAGAACAAACAGTTTTGGCTTAAGCTGAGGAGACTGCTTCCTTAAGTATGGTCCCCATACATTATCTAGTTTAACCATCACCACAATGTTAGCCAGTAGATATTCTCATTTTACAGAAAGGGAAATTAACATGCAGAGTTTAACTTGCCCAAGGACATACAGGTAGATTAGGTGGTAATCAAGTGAGCTGTTTTCTCATAAAGCTTGGGAGCATAAAGGGAAGGCGATTGGATTTAGAACTGAACTGGAACTGTCTTCCAGGGCTAACTGGGAATATTGTTCCTACCAGCCAAACTATGCCTCTCCTGTTCTTTGGACTCTCAGGTTAACAAGCAGACATTTCACAGGGAACAAGAGTAACAGACTGACTGTGGGTGTCAGATACATGTTTGAGAGTGAAGAGTTTTGAACAACAGAATTTTTTAAAATATCCATCCACTGCAGTGGCTCACAGCTGTAATCTTGGCACTTTGAGAGGCCGAGGTAGGATGACTGCTTGAGCCCAGGAGTTCAAAACCAGCCTGGGCAACACAGTGAGACCCTGTCTCTACAAAAAGAAATTTTTTTTAATTAGCCAGGCATACTGGTATGTTGCCTGTAGTCCCAGCTACTAGGAGGCTGAGGCAGGAGGACCACTTGAGCCCAGGAGGTCGAGACTGCAGTGAGCTATGACCATGCCACTGCACTCTAGCCTGGGCAACAGCTCTGAAACACACTCTCAAAAAAAAAAAAAAAAAAAAAATCATTGTAACAAGATTTAGAAAGAAAATAGTTATTTTAAAAGCACATTACTGTACCTACATTCATAAATGTCACTGAAATCCAAAGATATTCTCTGGTTCAACATTTATTATTTGTGGGAGTGTGAAACTTGTTTTTCCTGTTTTTAAGTTTTAAGAAGCCAGTCCTTTGTTCCATGTGAATTATATGCCATGAGATTATTTACACTCATTCTAAACACAAGTGTAAAGCTTCTCATCTAAGCTTCGTATAAAAAAAATAGTAATTTGTGGCCGGGCGCGGTGGCTCATGCCTGCAATCCCGGCACTTTGGGAGGCCGAGACAGGCAGATCACCTGAGGTTGGGAGATTGAGACCAGCCTGACCAACATGGAGAAACCCTGTCTCTACTAAAAATACAAAATTAGCTGGGAGTGGTGGCACATGCCTGTAATCCCAGCTACTAGGGAGGCTGAGGCAGGAGAATCACTTGAACCTGGGAGGCGGAGGTTGCGGTAAGCCAAGATTGCGCCATTGCACTCCAGCCTGGGCAACAAGAGTGAAACTCCATCTCAAAAAAAAAAAAAAAAATAGTAATTTGTATATGTAGCACCTCAGTACATTGCTGTACTGTGCATGCAGCACAAGCAGGTTATCAGGACACATTCCTTAAAAGAACAAGGTTGAGTACTGAATGTAGATACATGAGATTGTTTGTACTGTATACCTAAAACTCTGGCAATGATTTGTCAAACAATCATGAACCAACACAAGCACCTGGAACTCACATCGTTAATGCCTGGACTTCAGCAGATTAACAAATCTGAGTTAAAGATAACTTTTAAAAAAACTACTCAAGGCCAGGTGTGGTAGCTCATCCCTGCAATTTGGGAGGCCAAAGCAGGCAGATTGCTTGAGCTCAGGAGTTTGAGATCAGCCTAGGCAACATGGCCGAACCCCATCACTACAAAAAATATAAAACTGAGCCAGTCATGGTGGCACGTGCCCGTAATCCCAGCTACTCAGGAGGCTGAAGTAGGAAGATTGCTTAAACCTGGGAGGTGGAGGTTGCAGTGAGCCAAGATTGTACCACTACACTCCAGCCTGGGTGACAGAGTGAGACTCTGTCTCAAACAAACAAACGACAACACAAAACCCAAAAGTATTTAACAGCACTGACCCATCAAAAAGCTGTCAGTGGTACCTCATTAGAACTAATAACCTGAAAGGAATTTGTTAACTACTCAAACGTTTAAGCCTATAAAAACTGCATCTAGGCCAGATCTTTTACAAACATTTTAATTTTGCTTTGCAAGGAAGAAATATCCTTGTTTTCAACCTGTGAAAATTAAAAAATGTGAATTAATTCAACAAAATAAGTTACTGTATTATAGGTAATGTATAAAGGTTTCTAAAAATGAAGACCACCTATTGAGTATTCACGACAATATTTTCCATTAATTGCAAACAGAAAGGCCTTGCAAGTTTAATATAACGCAGAAGCAGAAAGCGAGTTTGTCCAGCCCACTGCTCATGGGCCGCATATGGCCCAGGACATCTCTGAACGTGGACTAACACAAATTCGTAAACCCTCTTAAAACATTATAAGATTTTTTTGCAATTTTTTAAAAACTCATCAGCTATCACTAGTGTATTTTATGCGTGGCCCAAAGGCTATTCTTCTCCTTCCAGTGTGGCCCAGGGAAGATTGCACACCCCTTCTGAAGTAAAGCCTATGTGCCACTTTACACTGGCTGATGGAGAAACAGACACAATCCAAGGTTTTGTCATTCTTGTCTGTTAGTAAAAGACATGGTCAGTTAGCATGAGGAATTAGTTAAGTCCTGCATCCCACACACGCACTCATTACACAGTGAAAGATTATTTAGGCAAGAAACAACTGCTACAAACATTTTAAAGTCACATTGCTCTTTTAGAGTTAATAAATATAAACTCTGAAAATATCGTTATGCAGATAGATCAAGTCTCAGACTTCAGAAAAATGACTTTCTGCTGTACTTTAATGGCCTGCTACCCATCTGGTCTCAGGTTTAGCAAAGAACCGTGGAAGGAAGAATTGAGTAAGGGTCCAGGGCGGTGGAATGTTAATCCTGGAGCACCAGCCAGCAAACCCAGGCTCCCAGATTTAGAAACGAGGATTTGCTCTGTCCCTATTGGCCTTCGAATGCTCGTGGCAGTTGCTTTCAAACTGTAAAAATGAACAGTGAACAAAAATTTTCTTCCCCGTATCTTCTTTATTTTTCTAAGATTGTTATTTGTTTAAATAACACTACATGTTGTGTAAGAATGTTCTCAACTTCCTCCCATCCCAGCTGCCATTCCCACCGTGACTGGGCAGCAATGTTTACATGCATCCTATACTCTCAAAAAGGTGCCCAGATTTCACACTGCAACAGATAAAACTGACTTGCATTATGCATATTTTCCAAGTGCCCACCTGTAATTCCACCCCAACTACAGTCACATTTATTGAACACTTACTATGTGCCTAGTACCTAAGTACATTACATGTATTTGACTAATTTAATCTCGACAGCAACCTATAAGATACTATGATCTTTACCTTACATATGAGGAAACTGAGGCACACAGAGTTTAAGTAACTTCAAGGTCACACAGCTAGTAAGTGGCAGCACTGGGGATTCGAACCCAGATAATCTGGTCTCAGAGCCTCTGTGTTGACACTGTTTTCAGAATGCACGTGAGCAAAATATTATCATGGAGATAATTTGCTGTACCATATTTAAGGTTTATCATTTGCAAATGATAGCATCTTGTCATTAATAATCAATGATTTAGAATGTATCTCACAGTTGATGGGGACTCAC
Organism: Gorilla gorilla gorilla; assembly: GCF_029281585.2. Taxonomy (NCBI): domain Eukaryota; kingdom Metazoa; phylum Chordata; class Mammalia; order Primates; family Hominidae; genus Gorilla; species Gorilla gorilla. The sequence goes on from NC_073239.2 coordinate 67,056,523, forward strand.
TAGATATTCACAGAACTTCACCAACACATAAGAACTTCAATGTCTTGAACAACCCCAAATATCTAATGGTTTAAACTTTAACTGGTGAAAATGCCTTGAGAATTTATTGCTTTCCTACCCAATATTATGGAAAGTAAAAACTTAGCTTTTCCATTAATTTTCAGTAAGATATCATTGCAACAGTTTTATTTTTCTGTATTACTATTAGAGTGAAGGTCTTTATGGTATGAAAACTGAATATTCTCCTCTAACAATGTTTGTTATCAGTGAATCAAAACTCTTTCAAATCCTGATGTTTCCTGAGAAAAAAGAAAACCCAGAAGTCAAATACCTGGCCTGTGCCTACAGGACTGTGGGAACCAAAGACACAGCTTCAGCCTTCAGAAGTAAGAACTAACACTTACTCTATTGAAAAAAAAAAACAACAAAAAAACTGCTTTGAAAAACTAATTAAAATGAGAAGTTTTAAGTGTCTCAGATGTAAAATCATGATTATGTGAAAGGTACTTTCAAGGTGAATTTTAATTTTCAGAACGTCACTTGAATTAATTTAGCCTCTTAAACATCTGTCTTCTTTTCACAGAAGATATCAATAGCAGAGAAAACATTTTATGAATTGTAATAACGTAGCTTTATGAATGATATTCAAAAGGCATATCAGAAAGAAACGGAAAGATAAACCAAATACAATTTTACAAGAAAAAAACTTGTTTTACTTACCCTGTGTTATCTTCTGAAAGTAACTCAAAAGGTAGGCTTTTTTTTTTTTAATCTAATTTCGTTCACCTTTAAAATGTGATTGCATTTCAAAGTAGATTCTATTTTAACAACTTCCTTTCTAGAAAACATTTAAAGACAAAGTCAAGCAATGCCATCTACAGGTGGCCTTTAGAACAACAGATGTTTCTATAACCCATACTCTTCTTTAAATTAAAATACCTATAATCTGTCATATTTTGCATCATTTAACAAGGAAATTTTCAAGAAAGGTAAGAAAAAATTAAAAGATATGCTGTGTGTAAAAAAATTCCCACTAACATTCTGGATTAATAGTTCTTACTTTAAAATAACCTAGGCCAGGTGCAGTGGCTCACGCACATAATCCCAACACTTTGGGAGGCTGAGGAGGGTGGATTGCTTGAGGTCAGGAGCTCCAGACCAGCTTGACCAACATGGTGAAACCCCATCTCTACTAAAAATACAAAAATTAGCTGGGTGTGGTGGCAGGTGCCTGTAATCCCAGCTATTTCAGAGGCTGAGGCAGGAGAATCGCTTGAACCTGGGAGGCGGAGGTTGCAGTGAGCCAAGATCACACCATTGCACTCCAGCCTGGGTGACAGAGTGAGAGTCTGTCTCGAAACAAAACAAAACAACAAAAAACTAATTTCATTTCCAACTTCACCAAACATATGATCCATGGACCCTTGGTTATAAACTGTTGCAGATTAAAATGCAAAGTTATGCAACCTCAAAGATGTTTAAAGTTATAACTGGTGTACAGAAGAGACTCAAGTCATTGGAGACTGGACCTGCAACAATTTTTAACTGTTGAATCCCCCTTCCTTCTTGAGTAGCATCACCTTTGCCTTCTTGGCCAGATTCTCTAATTTTCAGATTATATTTATAGTCTATTTCCATTTCCAAAGTTCAGTCCTGTTTATTTTAAAACCTCCTATTTCATACAAGGTTCCACATCAGATTCCAAGTGGTTTTTTGTCTGTATGTACTAGGGGCCCACTCTATTCACAGATGGTTTGCTTTTTATATACTTTCTTCTTTCTTTGCTCTCTTCTCCTTGGGAAGTAGATGCTAAAAGAGGTTTCCTTGTTGCAGTGGTTCTCAATTTAAGGCAAACATTAAGACCATCTGGAACCCCTTAACAAAACTACTATGCCTCTGATTAAACTGAACTGGGATAGGGCCTGAACATGGGTTTTGTGTGCTTTTAATTTCCACGTGCAGCCTGGTTTGAGAAACACTGCCTTACTGTGGGGTTGCAACCCTTTCCCTAATTGGCTATAACTGCATTCTGATAAGTAGTTTACGAGCTCCATTGTGCAGAGGCAACCCACACTTGCCCACAGGTCAAGGCATTGGCAGTCCCTTGGGATTTGGGAATTAGCTGTGTCCTGGCTGAGCCCCAGCTAGTGGCATCACCTCATCCATTGCACTTGCCTTTTAAACCACATCGTCCCCTCCTTCATGTTGTTGCAGAAGTCTTCTAACCCTCAATTCATGCATCATTTCTCAGGCTGGCAGAGTGCATCTTCAATACCCCTCAGCCTTACAGTTCCCACATCACTCCTCTAATTCTATCTCCATGCTTCGGAATCTGCTGCTGGTGGGTAAACACAAATCCAGCCAGAAAGAGAAATACTGGTCTCCCATACTTGCAAACATCTTGAATCTCTAGTTACTTCCTCAGGCCTTCCTCCTGCGGTTTTTTTTGAGATAGGGTCTCACTGTCACCCAGGCTGGAGTGCAGTGGTGCAATCATGGCTCACTGCAGCCTCAACCTCCCTGGGCTCAGATGAACCTCCCACATTAGCCTCCCTAGTATGGATGGGACTACAGGTGTACACCACCACACCCAAGTAATTTTTTGTATGTTTTGTAGAAACAGGGTCTTGCTATGTTGCCCTGCCTGGTCTCAAGCTCCTGGGCTCAAGTGATCTGCCTGCCTTGGCCTCCCAAAGTGCTGGGATTACAGGCATGAGCCACCTCACCCAGCCTCCTCCTGTGGTTTGTGAGTGCAGATACAACTTGTTATCTCTCTCCACATTTGAAAGCCCAAAAGACTAAATTACATTCCCTAACAATGGACTCCTCCGAAAGGAGACCTCTTCCAGAGCTCCCCAGCTGTCTGTGGAATAGTAGTTGGTGATGGAGCATGTTCTCTGAACTGGCCACCTTCAGTAAGCCCTGTAGCATTCACTGGTCCTAACCACCACTGGTCGAATCTTAGAATGTGAGGATTGGCACCTTGACTTCAGTTTTGGCCTTATTCCAGAACAAGAAAGATATCCTATTTGACTTTTTTTTTTTTTTTTTTGAGATGGAGTCTTGCTCTGTCACCCAGGCTGGAGTGCAGTGGCTCCATCTCAGCTCACTGTAGCCTCCACCTCCAGGGTTCAAGCTATTCTCCTGCCTCAGCCTCCCAAGTAGCTGGGATTACAGCACACACCACCATGCCAGGCTAATTTTTGTATTTTTAGTAGAGACAGGGTTTCACCATGTTGGCCAGGCTGGTCTCCAACTCCCGACCTCAAGAGATCCGCCCGCCTCGGCACAGGCGTGAGCCACCGCGCGTGGGGCCTATTTGACTTTCAATTACAAATTTCCTCTACAGTCAGTACTTAGGTGAGTTCTCCAGAAGCAGAGAGGAATGTATGCAAATGATTTATCAAGGTTAAGTAAAGGAATGGGAATAGCCGAACAGGAAGGGGGAGGAAGTCAAGCAAGAGTGTGATTTTGGCAAAGTTGCACAGAGGCCAACTTCAGCCCGACTCCTCCAGGAAATTAGTGAAGTTTCATTTTTCTGAACTAAAAGAGCTGGGTTTTCATACAGTAAAATCAAGGGGCACTTCAGGCCAAAGACCCACAGATAGTGTGTATTAAAAGAGGGCCAGGTGCAGTGGCTCATGGCTAGTAATCCCAGCACTTTCTGGGGCTAAGGAGGGTGGATCACTTGGCTCCAGGAATTTGAGACCAGTCTGGGCAACACGGTGAAACCCTGGCTCTACAAAAAATACAACAAAGCTAGCCACTGGTGGCGCACCTGTAGTTCCAGCTACTAAGGAGGTTGAGGTAGGAGGATCACCCGAGCCTGGGAAGAGTAGGTTGCAGTGAGCCAAGATTGTGCCACTACTGCACTCCAGCCTGGACAACAGAACAAAACCCTGTCTCCAAAAAAAAAAAAAAAAAAAAAAAAAAGAGAAAGCAGGAGGGCATAAAAACTGGAGGGTGAAAAGACATTTAAGGAAACTGGGGGGACTATTACAGTCAAGATCAAACTTATTTTTACAAATTTCATGTTATAAAACAAGCTAAAAAGTGGTCATTTGTCCTAAGACATCATTAATAACAGCTAGCACTATCTGTACCTCACAAAGCACCATAGATTTAGGTTACACTGCCTTGCAAACTGCTTAATGAAATGCTAAGGACAGTATGAACAAAGTATCTTGGGGGGGGAAAAAAAAAACCAGCAAAGGAAACTTTTAAGACTGAAATAAACCTGAAAGGAATGAACTGATTTCTTGACTTGTATCCTTAATGTCTCTAAATAGGGCTGCTTTTGCTCCTGTTAACTGTTTAGATGTTCACTTTCTTCAAAGGTATTTCTGAAATTCACAGTCACAAGGTCTCAAAAACAATGTTTATTTTAACACATAAAATGTACCATCTAGCACCAATGCCTGTAAATACCAGAATTCCATCCGGTTACTACTCTTTGGAACAAGTATGATTAAAGTCCTTGACAGATTATTGTATATGAGCGAATGGCTTCATAACATAAAACAGAGACACACAGAACAAAAATTCATTTGGTATATACATATAGAACTACATTTGTAGTTATTCAAAAACCTTTCATTGCTTCATGTAAACAAGTTAATACCAGTATTTTTAAGCCAGATTTTCCTGGAACACATACATAAAGTGCATGAGCCACGTAAGCGCATAAGCCTGAAACTGGTCTTTCTATTCTCACTCCATGCTCAAATGAAAAATCTGTAAAGATACCTTTTGTTCCTCCAATCTTCTGATTTGTCTTCTTAGCAACTCATTACAGTACAATTTACTGATTAAATCACATAGATATGTATGGTGGAGGAAAAGAAAACTTTGGCCAATGTAAGTATACAAGACAATATCTCAGTTCTTTTTAAAATTAAAAGAACATTTAAGTATTAAAGACATTTTAAAAGAAATGAAGTGGAAAATACAAATGATAAATATTGTATAATTATGTACAAAACGAAAACCTTTTAAACTTTGAAGACAAACTAAAATTTACTAGTTTGAATTTAAAACATTATTATATAATAGCAGATAGTTCTCTTCAGAAATTTATCTCTAGTTTCCTGTAAAAGGTCCAGTCAATCATGTTGGCTCACTGTTTTTGGCAGATTTTAGCCTCGCCTCAATACCAATTTTTATTTGAATAACTGATTCCCAACATTTAAGAAGAACTTGATGCTGAACTAAGTAACCTAAGCTGAATTCAGGGCCATTGGCAGGCAGGCAGGCAAGCAGGAATTTTTCGTATTGCAGACAGCCCCTGGTGGTCATCATCTATACATCGGATCTCTAAGGACGTGCCGGAAAAAAAATCTGTGAACACAATCTTCCCATGCTGTATTCACATGCTCTATTCACATCTTTAGTTTACCCAGGTTGTTAGAGCCTTGGGTAAGATGATTAAAGGCTTCACGATGGAAATTTCTGTAAGAAAAAAAAAGGAAACTTAAAAGATTGATTTACCACAAACTATTTACTGGGTATTTAATAATGCCTAATATGCCTCATAATGCCTAGTATGCCTAGTGTAACAGTGGCTACATGCAATTCAAGTGAACAACCATGCATGTTTATAGATGGTTCTTTGCTGACACCTAACAAGCAACTGAAGAAAGAACAGATGCATTGGACATTATCAAAATTAAAATATATGTGCTTCAAAAGACACAACATAGGCCGGGTGTGGTGGCTCACACCTGTAATCCCACCACTTTGGGAGGTTGAGGCAGCAGAGGACTTGAGGCCAGGAGTTCGACACAAGCCTGGCCAACCTAGTGAAACCCAATCTCTACTAAAAATACAAAAAAATTAGCTGGGCATCGTGGCACATGCCTTTAGTCCCAGCTACTTGGGAGGCTCACACAGGAGAATCACTTGAACCTGGGAGGCAGAGGTTGCACTGAGCCAAGATCATGCCACTGCACTCCAGACTGGGTGACAGTGCGAGACTCTGTCTCAAAAGAAAAATAAGAAAATAATAAATTAAGAAAATACAAGACACACTATTGAGAAAATGAAAAGACAACCCACAGAATGGGAGAAACTATTCACAAATAACGCATCTGTAAGTGTTTAGTATTCAGAATGTATAAGGAACTCTCACAACTCAAAAGTAAACCACAGTTTAGAGACTATCTCATACCCAGTGAGATGGGTATAATTAACAAATGCTGGTAAAAATGTGGAGAAAACTGGAACCCTTAGACACTGCTGGTGAGAATGTATAATGGTATGGTAGATTTGGAACACAGTTTGGCAAGTCTTCAAAAAGTTAAACAGAGTTCCCATATAACCTTGCAGTTCCTCTAGGTATATACTCAAGAGGTCTGAAAATATGTTCACACAAAAATTTGTAGATGAACGTCCATAGCAGCATTATTCATCTCATCAATGGATGGATAAGGTGTGGTATAGCCACATAAAGGAATATTATTCAGCCACAAAAAGGAGTTAAGTGCTAATGTGTGCTACAATGTAGATGAGGCTTGAGAATACTATGCTGAGTGAAAGAAGACAGGCACAAGAGGCCACACAGTATGTGACTTGTTACATATGACATGTGCAGAATAGGCAAATCCATAGAGATTAGTGGCTGCCAGCAGCTGGGGACGGGGGTAACAGGGAGTGACTGCTAATGGGTAAGAGGCTTCTCTGGGGGGTGAAATCGTTTAAAATCAGAAAGTGGTGATTTACACAACTATGTGAATATACTAAAAACCACCAAATTGTACACCTTAAAAGCGTGAATTTTATGGTATGTGAATTACATCAACTAAAAAATAAGAGTTTTTTTTTTTTGGCCGAAAAAAAAAAAAAAGCCTTTATATTCAGGAAACACAAAATCTTTCTGCCTCCAAAAAATTCTACTTTTAAAACTGCCCAACAGCTTCAGTTAACACTAGATCCCTTAAAGCACAAAACAGTTTTTTTTGTATCTGTGGCACCATGCCACATAAATGTTAATCTGAATAATGCCGCTGCTGCCTTTTTACTTAGATTTAGTCCTAACACCTACTTCTGTTCCCTAAGTTTTATTTGCTTTTGACTAGAATTCATATAATCAGAAAACTTTACCACAAACATAATCAAAGCAAAGATGATAGAAAAAGTGTGGGCTTATTGAATCTAGCATCCTTAATTCATAAAACTAATCATCTCCCTGCCTTACACTAGTCACATATACCAAAGGTGCTGGAAATACAAAAATAGATGAAAGGCCAGGCGCAGCAGCTCACACCTGTAATCCCAACAATTTGGGAGGCCGAGGCGGGCAGGTCACTGGAGTCCAGGAGTGCAAAATCAGCCTGGACAACATGGCAAAACCCTGTGTCTACAAAAAAAAAAAAAAAAAATACAAAAATTAGCTGGGCATGGCGGTGCATGCCTATGGTCCCAGGTACTCAGGAGGCTGAGGTGGGAGGATCACTTCTTGAGCCTGCAAGGCAGAGGCTGCAGCAAGTCGAGATTGCACCACTGTACTCCGGCCTGGATGACAGAGTGAGACCCTATTTCAAAAAAAAAAAAAAAAAAGGATGAAGTACAATTCTTCCCTCTTTCTACAGGCTCAAACCCTAGGTGTCACTGAGGCAACCTGCATAAAATGTGATTGTTATACAGGGTAAAACATGCACCAAGAAGGGGGAAGATACATAAATTCTACTTAATTGAGTGCATTTATCTTTTATGGACTCATCTGCCTTGTTATATTTCATTTCCTGTAAACAATTTTTAATAAGGAAAAGTTCACAATGTAAGAGCAGGCATTTTAAAATCTCAGAGATAAAAGAAACTTATAAATAGCTAATAACTTGTCTGAGGTAATACCCAATTATAGAGCTATACAATTTACGCCTATGGAGAAGCTGGAAAAGGCCTTTAAAAGCGAAGCCTGGCCAGGTATGGTGGCTGATGCCTGTAATCTCAGAACTTTGGGAGGCCGAAGTGGGCGGATCACTTGAGCCCAGGAGTTCGACACCAGTCTAGGCAACACGGTGAAACGTGTCTCTACTTAAAAAATACGAAAAAGAAAAAAAAAAGCCTGGCTTTAGAGCAAAAACCCAAGGCAAGATAGATTAAATTATCTTGACACTCAAGTTACTGCCTGAGTCCAGTGAATCATTATAGCTGTTTCTCCACATCAAAATCAATGCCCATACCACACATATGCCCTGAAATAGTGTCCAGCTGATGAAACCTCCTTGGAGAATGAAGAACTGAGAATGTTATTTACCGATTTTTTCTTTCTGATGTATATAATGTGAATATCTTCACTTCGATACTCTTCATCATGTTTTTCCAAAGGAATTTTTTCAAAGTCAAAATGTAGCTGAAGGAGCTATAAATTTAAAAGAGACATACTTCAAATTCAATAATATGAACTGACCTGTGGGTGACAGAAGTCAGAATGCTGGTTACTTTTTTTTTTTGAGAGTCTCACTCTGTCACCCAGGCTGGAGTGCAGTGGTGCAATCTTGGCTCACTGCAACCTCCGCCTCCCTGGGTTCAAGTGATTCTCCTGCCTCAGCCTCCTGAGTAGCTGGGATTACAGGCAAATGACACCACATCCAGCTAATTTTTGTATTTTTAGTAAAGAAAGGGTTTCACCATGTTGGCCAGGCTGGTCTCGAACTCCTGACCTCGTGATCTGCCCATCTCGGCCTCCCAAAGTGCTGGGATTACAGGCGTGAGCCACCGCGCCTGGCCAGTGGTTACCTTTTGAGTATTGCCTGGGAATGGGCAGTGTGCAAACCTTCCAAGATCCTGAAAATGTCCTCTATCTTTATGTTGGTAAGTAGTTACTTGGGTGTATACACATGAAAAATTAAGCTCAGCACTTGACTGATACGTATGCATTTTACATATGCTTTACCCCAATAAAAGCTGTTTAACAGTACGAAATTTTCATTATGCATCACTTCAAAAGTTCATTAACATTTTTCATATTCAAGAAAAACATGAAAATAAACAAACATTTTAGTATATGTTACCTGAGGCAGTCATATACCTGCTTTCTCATTAAACCAAAGTAGTCCTTTCAGCAGACAAAACTGCAGGCCTATACAGATGTACCCTCAAAAGGAGTCACTCACAATGTGATGGATTTGTGCCCATAAAAAGGGTTTGGGTTATCACTAGGGGAAGAAGAGTGACAGATACATAAAACCCTATATACTATATTTGCAACTTCCTGTAAGTCTTTTCTAACTATTTCAGACAAAAAGTTAAAAAAAAAAAAAAAAGACCCTAAAAATAGACAGGTATCTAGGTTGGAGGTTTCATAAATATGTAGAGAAAAACACAGAAGTAAAAACTTATCGCTTGGCAACATGGGAAAACCCCATCTCTACAAAAAAAGACAAAAAGTTAGCCGGGTGTGGTGGTACATGCCTGTAGTCCCAGTTACTTGGGGGTGGGGGGCGCTGAGGCAGGAGGATCGCTTGAGCCCAGGAGGTTGAGGATGCAGTGAGCCCTGACTGTGCCACTGCACTCCGGCATGGGCTACAGGGTGAAACCCTGTCTCAAAACAAAAACAAAAACAAAAACAACTTATCACCTGCACATTTCTATCACGTATTCTCCAAAGGTAATACATACATCATTGATATGTTCCCCAAAGGCAGCATCATGTTTAATAAACACTGAAAACTGTTCTTAAAAAGGAGTGGCACCCGTATTATTTAACATTCTTCTGTAGCCATAGATCAACTAATTAGAAATGAAGTATCAGAAAAGATGAAAAAGGGGAGCTTGGTAGAATCATGGGCTGTGAAGATCCTTTCCTCAGCTTCACACAAACAGAATGTTTTCCCCACCCAAAATTACCATAATATACTTGAAGAGTCACATACAGCCTCCCTGAAGGGAAATCACTACAAAGATAATAAGAGTACTTAATACTTACCTCAAAATATTTTTTCTCAATTTCTGGATTTTTCCCCATTGTTCGCTGTTCATAACAACATATAATACAAGTTTCAAATCCACTGATATCTTTTAGAGTTTTCAGCAATGGCTCCAAAGACTATTTAAAAAAGAATATATTTAGTGTTTTTGATTTAAAATTTTTTCTACTCTAAAAGTAGGTTGAGGAGGTACAGGGGTATTTATAGCTCCCCTACAATTTATCCATCTTTGAATCAATCCAACAAAGCACATGTAATTAAAGCTCTAGGCTAGGTGCAGTGGCTCACACCTGTAATATCAACACTTTGGAAGGCAGAGGTGGAAAGATCGCTTGAAACCAGGAGTTGAAGACCAGCCTGGAGAATATAGCAAGAGACAAACCCCCACCGCAACACCTTACAAAAAATTTAAAAATTAGCCAGCATGCTGGTGCACACCTATGGTCCTAGCTACTGAGGAGGCTGAATGGGAGGATTACTTGAGCCTCAGGAGCTCGAAGTTACAGTGAGCTGTGATCACTCCACTGCACTACAACATGTGTGACAGAGCAAGACCCCTATCTTAAAACAAAAACAAACAAAAACCCCTCTGTAACTAATGATTGGGTAAGCTCCTGTTAACTAAACCATGTACTGATTTTGGTTTCCAGAAAAAAGATTCAGATGACTGCATTTTGGAGTTCTCAAGGGAAACAAATGGAATCAACTTTACTCTTAAAAGTTTAATTTTATTTAATCTAATTTGGGATTTAAATAATCAACGATTTCCCTACAAAAGTTAAATCTGACCCTAACTTGGTTCAATGCTAATTATTTTTAAAATAATCGATGCCCACAACACTATACAAACTGATGTATTTTTTTTTTTTTTTTGAGACGGAGTTTTGCTCTTGTTGCCCAGGCTGGAATGCAATGGCGTGATTTCGGCTCACTGCAACCTCCACCTCCCGGGTTCAAGCGATTCTCCTGCCTCAGACTCCCAAATAGCTGGGATTACAGACATGCACCACTACGCCTGGCTAATTTTGTATTTTTAGTAGAGACAGGGTTTTGCCATGTAGGTCAGGCTGGTCTCGAACTCCCGACCTCAGGTGACCCACCCGCCTTGGCCTCCCAAGTGCTGGGATTACAGGCGTGAGCCACTGCGCCCGGCCCAAACTGATATTTAAAGAAAAGAACAATGAATTATTTATAACTTAATTCTCAATGTCATGGTTAACATGTTCCGTGGGAACAACCAAGGGAAAAAGAGAGGATTTTGGCTTTTCATAACATCCAATTGGCAAAATCCTTTAAAATTTTTACAGAAGCCTCTAGTAAAATGCATATAACACTTTTCTCAACATGCTTCACCAGGTCGGTATGATAATGATGAGCGTATATACGTATGGTCCCTGGTGACTTTTATCTTCTCTTTACTGCATCAACTATAAGGCAAATCCCGGATTCAAAGATGTTAAAATGTGAAGAAACGTGTGCTTTAGAATTCATGGAATAAGGTTCATCTTCTAAATGAAGAGACTTCGCTCACTGGATACTTACCTCTTCATAGTATATGCAGTCGGCCATCAGTATGTAGTCGGGTGGAGAAGGAAAGCCTTCTGTTGCTTCCCCCCTTAAAAATGCCAAACAAATATTTCAATTGTTTTAATAATTCAAAATACTCTTGTTTTATAAAGAACCGGAAAGTCCCCTTCCATCCTTTTAATGAAACGCAATTTAAAACAAACTACAAATCAATATCTTAAAACAAGCTGAAAGGCCATACAAACCATTTCAGTACCTTGGCTTGAACAGAACCAGTGACAAGATGCTTATTCATATTAATATTCATCTTCAGCAAGTCTTGCAATTCCTCAAGATCGGTGACTACAACATCAGCCCTATAAAATAACGTCGACTGAGGTGTAGGCACAGGGGTAAAAGCCTGTAAACCGGATTTCCCCAGCAAGAAGGCGCCCCCACATCCCGCCCGCCCGCCAGCTCTTACCCGAGGGTAGCAGCCATGAGTCCCACGGCCCCGGTGCCCGAACCCAGCTCCAGCACCGACCGCCGGCTCAGCGCGTGGGCCCCGTCGCCGGAAAACTCGGGCGTTTCCAGGTATTTAGAAAGGACAATGGCAGCGTCCCACACAACGCAACCCACGCCACCGGAGCTATACTGCTGTAGTCGTAGCACTGTACCATCCCGCTTCTCCAAAACTCGCACAAAGCTCCGCAGTGGGTCCTCCGGCGAGGACTCCAGCGTATCCGCCATTGCGCCCGGCAACAGAGAGCGGCGCGCGCAGGGACGTCACATCAACGCGCGCCGCCCCGCCCTGCGGGTCCGCCCCCTGCCCGCCGCTGAGTTGGCGTCGCAGCGAGCGCGAGTTAACAAAGCCCGGAAGGCAGCGTTACCTGGGCGGGGCCGAGCGTGGGGCCCCAGCTTACCCCACGCGCTTGGCAGCCTCCTTCTACCCTAAATCACACGTTTGGCTTAACGAAGAGGCCGTTTAAATCACTTTCCCAGACAAAACTATTATAATCTGCTCTTTAAAAAACAAAGCCAACCTCAGAGTTTACCAAGTTGGAGACTTGATTTACATAGTAGTTACAAGGCTTAAATGCAATCAGCTTCCAAGATCCTACCAAAGATGGCTATAATCTTACAATCTTCCTTTTCAAGTTCCTAGTATGCTCCTAGTTTTTTGTATGAATTCATAAAAGTGGTTGCTAGAAGCCTGCAGCTCACATTTAACAGTGAAGAAAAAATTGTGTGTGTGTGTGTGTGTGTGTGTGTGTGTGTGTGTCTACAGGACTCAACAATCTCCCCCTTTGTTCCTTATAATGAAAACACATATTTTAAAAGTCTTTTAAAAATTAAGACTGGGGTGATTTATTAATCTTGTTAAGAACTCTGATACAAAGCACAGTAAAAGGCCACAGACCAGTAAATAAACAACGTGGCTTTTGGCTACTTTACAACTGCTGCTACAGCACTATCAGCAAAACACTCTATCACTTTGAACGAAGGCATCCAAATGGCAAATAAAAGCTTTACTCACTTATCTGATTAAAATGTTTAATAAAGCTTTAAGTATTTGCTGGTTTAAATATTACCAATCTAAAAAATATATTTAAAAAAAATTTCAGTTAACACGAGATTTATAGAGAAAGTTACTAGGTCTTGAAGGCAAGGCAGTTGGTTCCTATGCCATAGAATTTTTTTTGAATTTATGAATTAGTAAAGTAGCAGATTGTATTATAGGCCTCAAGTCACTTAAATTTATATAGGTTATTAGCAGTATCTTTAAATATACAATATAAACAAAACTGTACATACATGGCATATTAACTGTTTTCCATAACAATAGGCAATTCATTAGCTAAAGACGTCATAGTCTGCAAAAACAAAAGGCACATCTGAATGAGATACATGCCCTTTTTCCCTCCATCATTGGGTTATGTAGTCTTTGTTTACATTTTGACAAAACAATAAACACTTACAGTGCCATTCTATTATTTTCATCCTACTTTTCATTTTTGTCTTCAGCAGCAAATACCGGCATTTAAGACATGGCATTAAAAAGTTTAAGAACAGTTGGTGTTATTCACAATTCTCCTAGATGTAAAAACTAGAAGTAAAAACTAGAAGATGGTCAAAGAGGTTTAAAAATCAGTAACACCATATACCCCTCCCATATTTGTGTAAATTCACTGCCTTAAAAAGGCATCTATTACTCAAATTTGAAAAATTTCACAAAAGCACTATCCCTTTTCAGTGCAATCATGTCACTTTAAACCATATTTTTGCAGAGTTTACAGTGCAAATATAAATTCTTTATACTGGCCTTTTGGCAGCACTGAGGATCCAAGACAAGGCAATGCTACTGATCACCTGAGGATAATGGTGAAGGACTTTTGTATTTTTATTTTTCCAATTCTTAAAAGCTTATTTGATCAGTAGCATTTTTGTAAGAGCATTATTTGTAAAAAGTACTAAAATACTATGTCTTTTTTTGAATAAATTAAAAAAAAACTTTACAAATACCATTCCAGTGTCAATGACTACATATGGCTAAGGTCATTGGGGAGTTTCTGCATTTTCTAGCAAAGGCAGTCTGTACAATGGGGGGTGCGAAAGCTCCCGTTTGTAAGTCTTTGGTGGCAGTTTTGGCAGATGAGGGCTTGAATTCTGCCTTGGTGGAACAGGGGGAGCTGGAGGATGAGCAAGATTATTCTGACTAGAACTGAGCACATAGCATCGACGCGGTACCCTTGGAGAGGGTGTGCTAGGAGGAGTGCTTGGCGAATTTGGACAGGTACTAATGTCTCTGAGCCAGTCTGAATCTCTGTGAAGATGCCCCAGTGGAGGTGGCTGAAGATTAAATGGACAGTTTATAAAGTGTTCTGGAGGCCGAAGGGGAACTGGTGGAGGGGTATCAGGAAGAGGATCTCTTGGTGGTGGCGGAGGTGGACTATGCAGAGGCCCATCAAATGCACCAGTAGGAACAGGAACTCTGGGTTTTACCTTTGGAGGAGGAGGCTGTCTCGGTGGAATAGCAGGAGGATCATCATCAGATTTCATATTTCCCTCAAAAAAAAAAAGTAATTAAATTATACCTCTATTCTCCTGAAAAATTAAAAAAAAATTTTTTTAAGTCTGAAAAATTTTTACTTGTCAAGTTAAATTCAGAGGCTCAAAATAAACTAATCTGGGTTAATTATCAGATTATGAGTACTCCTAGTTTAATTCAGGGCTGGGTTTAATATTTTTATATATGAGATGTTTTAATTTAAGTCTTAGATCCTAACTCTTTATCTTGCTTTGTGTATACATTTCAGAAATTTATGTATTTCAATTATAATAGTAGGTAAGTGACAATAATTTATTGCTTTATAGACATGAAAGGACATGATGTCTAGAGGACTTTAATGTCTAGCTTCTGCTTACTGGGCATCTACTGCTACTTTCTCCAGAGAGGCTTAGAGCAGTAGATCTCAAAGTGTGATCCAGAGACCAACAACATCAGCATCAGTAGGGAACTTGTTAGAAAAGCAAATTCTTGGGCCCCATCCTAGACTACTGAATCAGAAACTCTGGAGGTGTGGCTCCACAGTCTGATTTTACCAAGCCTTTCAGGTAATTCTGATGCACCCTTAAAATTTTGAGAAGCATTAGTTGAAAGTTTGAAGAATACTTGGAATACTACTGAAGTTTTTTTCCACCTGTACCAGAAAGAAAATGTACTTCCAGCCTCTTTTTTATTTTTTTATTTTTAGTTTTAGTTTTTGAGACAGAGTCTTGCTCTGTCGCCCAGGCTGGAGTGCAATGGTGCGATCTTGGCTCACTGCAACCTACCTTCACCTCCCAGGTTCAAGTGATTCTCCTGCCTTAGCCTCTTGAGTAGCTGGGATTACAGTTGCCCGCCACCATGCCCGGCTAATTTTTGTATTTTTAGTAGAGACAGGGTTTCACCATGTTGGCCAGGCTGGTCTTGAACTCCTGACTTTAGATGATCTGCCTGCCTCAGCCTCCCAACCAGATTTTTTTTTTTTTTTTTTTTTTTTTGAGACAAGAGTTTTGCAATTGTTGCCCAGACTGGAGTGCAGTGGCACGATCCTGGCTCACTGCAACCTCCAACTCCCAGGTTCAAGTGCTTCTCCTGCCTCAGCCTCCCCAGTAGCTGGAATCACAGGCACCCGCCACCACACCCAGCTAATTTTTTGCATTTTTAGTAGAGATGGGGTTTCATCATGTTGACCAGGCTGGTCTCGAACTCCTGATCTCAGGTGATCTACCCGCCTCGTCCTCCCAAAGTGCTGGGATTACAGGCATGAGCCACCGCGCCCGGCCCAGCCTCTTATTTAGAAAAGGTTTTTATAAGGATTAAACAACTAAAAGTATTTTTCAAATGTAACAATCCAAATGCTGAAAAACCATAAATAGTAGCCAAAGTATAATTCACAGACTCTTTATAACACTAGGCATTATTTTGAAGATTCACAACTTTGAATAAGTTGGAGTAAAGTCCTGTTGATTACCTTGGAATTTGAAGCATCATGATCAAACTTTTTTCGAGGAGGAAGAGGAGGAGGAATCAGGGGCTCTTCACTTAGTTTATGTAAACTACCACATGAACTAAAGAAAGACTCTGGGGGAGAAAAAGACTAGTTTAACCACAATTCACAGTATAAGATAAACCTTTATCACAATTTGTGATCGATACTTCTACCATGGCATTTGTCAGACTGTATCAACTATTGGTTTATCTATCTTCCCCATTAAATTGTAAGCTTTCTGAGAGCAGTGTGTATTTATTTCTGTGTCTCTAGCACCAACCATAGTGCCTGGGGCATGATGGGTACTTCAGCTAAATGAAGGTGTACTATTTAATTATGATTAATGAGATTCTGCTCCCTGAAAAGCCTTTCACAAATCAAAACAAAACATGTCTAAATACACTGTAGTAACTTCCAAAGAAAGACAATCCTAATCAGAGATCTTTTTTTTTTTTTTTTTTTTTTTTTTTTTTTGAGACGGAGTCCCACCTTGTCGCCTAGGCTGGAGTGCAACGGCATGATCTCGGCTCACTGCAACCTCCGCCTCCCGGGTTCAAGCAATTCTCCTGCCTCAGCCTCCTGAGTAGCTGGGATTACAGGTACCCACTACCACCCCCAGCTAATTTTTGTATTTTTAGTAGAGACAGGGTTTCACCATGTTGGTCAGGCTGGTCTCAAACTCCTGACCTTGTGATCCGCCCACCTCGGCCTCCCAAAGTGCTAGGATTACAGGCATGAACCACGGTGCCCTGCGAGACCATATATTTTTGAAGCAGCTATGATTGGGCACATCACCACACAGGTAATAAAACCCTCCATATAGGAACCCATAAGGTAGTGTTATATCACATAACTCTTTGTCTCTGCAAGTCTCTCATTGATAATGTACACGTTATATAACTACATTAAAGGAAATTTACAAAATGATGACAGGAAAATACCCCTAAACAGATCAACAAGACATATAACAATTACTATCTTCATTTTAATTTTTTCTATAGTTCAACTTCCCATTTGATCTCTCTATATTCACACAGTTGTTACAAAGGCAGCAACTATGTCTTATTTGTCATTATACTGAGATTGGGAACACAGGCGCTAACTGGGAAAGAAGTTGATAAGTTAAACTTTAAACACTCTAACTGAACTACTTATGAGACATCCAAGTAGATATGTCAAACTAATTATTCTATGTCAAAAATTGCTATCCCGATCATGTGGCTCTGCAGTTACTTCTGGGGGGGGGGGTCCTGTTGACTCAGGGGGAAATAGCTGATACAAAAGGTACGCCTATGAGGTTGGCAGATGGTGTGGGGAGGTTAGGCAGAGGATGTTCCTAAACACTCTAAACTGAACTGCTTATGAGACATCCAAGTAGATATGTCAAACTAATTATTCTATGTCAAAAATTGCTATCCCAATCATGTGGCTCTGCAGTTACTTCTGCGGGGGTGTCCTGTTGGCTCAGGGGGAAATAGCTGATACAAAAGGTATGCCTATGAGGTTGGCAGATGGTGTAGGGAGGTTAGGCAGAGGATGTTCCTCAGACCTGCCAGCATTGTTTGTCCCGTCTTTGGGAGAACTCCTTTCGGTGGTGGTAAATCTGTCCCATTTGGTTTAGTTGGCCAATCCTGCCCAGGGCACCCCAATTCAAGGCAAGGAATAGGCATGGGACTCACTTTCTTAACATGATCAGATTTTTATCTACCTCTCTTTCATGCAAGTAGCCATTTTTTTAGGGAAGGTGAACCTGACCCCTTAGCTCCAGGGATGGGGCCTAATTGGTATAAATCAATCAGAGTAATCCCATTCCTTTAGCCAGAGTGATGAGTTTAACTGTAGGCATGTAACCTAATTCAGACCAGTGAAATTTAAAAGGAGATATTCTGGGGGCTAATGGAAAGGAAGTTCCTTGCTCTTTTTTGGAAAAGCATTCTGTCATACTGTCTTGTCTGTACTTCTCTCTATATATAATTTGACTGAACAAAGAAGCACACAACCTTTACTGCTCTTGCCAGTTATGATTTTGAGGGAAAACAGCGTTAAATCAAGCTGATAATCTGGACAAAACAATGAAGAGTCAAAAAGAACCCTGGTCTTTTTTTTTTTTTTTTTTTTTTTTTTGAGACGGTGTCTCGCTATCGCCCAGGCTGGAGTACAGGAACCCTGGTCTTTAATTACATCATCGAGTCACTGAATCAACCAGTCTTAAAGCAGCCTTCCTCTAGGCTTCCAAGTATGTCTGAGTGTTTTCTTATTGATTAAGCCAGTCTTAGGTGGTAACAGACACACACACTCATGGAAACAGATGATATGTGAATGATGGGAAAGCTATGAGAGCTCTGAATCTGGGTCTGACTCTACAGTCACCACTTAACCAGTATATTTCTCCATGACAGGCAATCAATAACCCTTGCTGAAGTCTGAATGCAATTTAATTGTCTATCAAGAGCATTTCCCTACAAGACTACAGTTTTTATGAACTTTTTTAGTGCCTGCAGTTATTCCAAACTGGTGAATATAGCAGAATTTACTAAACAATTTCTGTAATGTTAGTTAGCTATCTAAGTTACTTCTAATTTTCTGCCATTCATTCATTCATTCAACAGTTATTGGGCACCTGCTAATACTGTCAGGCACTGTCTGAAGCACTAGCAATATAACCGTGAACAAAACTCAAAAATTCACATCCTTATGGAATTTATAATCTAGGTTAGGGAAAGATAAGTAAAAGTATGATGCCTATAAATTATGACAAGAAATATTTGGTTGGAAAGGGGTATAGAAAGAGGTGGGAGGGGAGCAACATAAATAGGGTGATTAGGGAAGGCTTCACTAAGGTAACAGCCTGAAGGAGGTAAGGGAGCAGGCTGTGAGGCTAAATGGCTGAAAAGTATTATAAACAGCAGGAATGGCAAGAGCAAAGCACTGATGCAATAATGTGTCTATTATGTTGAGGGAGACTGAGTGAAGGGGGAGAATAAGTGATGAGGTCTGACAGATCAAACAAGCCCAAACTGTGTAGGGCCTGTGGGTTCTTTAAAGGAACCGGCTTTCACTCTGAGTGAGATGGAAAGCCACCAGAGGGCTTTTGTTTTTTTTTTTGAGATGGAGTTTCACTCTTGTCGCCCAGGCTGGAGAGCAGTGGTGTGATCTCAGCTCACTGCAACCTCCGCCTCCCGGATTCAAGCAATTCTCCTGCTTCAGCCTCCTGAGTATGCTGGGATTACAGGCGCCTGCAATCAGGCCCAGCTAATTTTTGTATTTTTAGTAGAGACGGGGTTTCACCATGTTGGCCAGGCTGGTCTCGAACTCCTGACCTCAGGTGATCCATCGACTCAGCCTCCCAAAGTGCTGGGATTACAGGGGTGAGCCACCGTACCCGGCCCACCAGAGGGCTTTAAGCACAAGTAAAACAAGGTCTAACTCAGATTCTAAAAGGATAATTCTGGCTGCTATACTAAAAACATACTGAAGTGGAGAAGATAAGAAGTCAGGATGCTTACCATAATAAACAAGGTAAAAGTTATTATGGTGGCTTGGACCAGGGTGGCAGCAGTGGAGATGGCAAAAAATTGTTAGATTCTGGATATATTTTGAGAGTAGTCAAGATTTGTTGATAGGTCACATTTGGCGTGTGAGAAAGGGAGAGAAGTAAAAGATACTTCTATTACAGTATTTTTAGCGTAAGTAACTGGATGCTTGTAATTAGAATGGAGATGAGGAGGCAATGAGAGGAACAACTTTGGAGGGGATAATAAGAAGCTCAGTTTCAGACAGGTTAGGTTTGAGATTCCTATTAGATATTCAACTGGAGATGTTAAATGGGTAATTAAATATATGAGTCTAGAAGTCAGAAGAGAGGTTCTGGCTAGATATAAACTTGGGAATTATCATCATGTAAATGATACAAGACTGAACAACCAAGTGAGTGAGAAGAGGTCCAGAAACTGAGTCCTAAGGCCTTCCAATGTCAATAGTTTGGGAAGGTGAGGAGGAACCAGCAAGAGAGACCAAGCAGTGACAAGTGAAGTGGAAGAAAAGATGAGAGAGTAAGATGAATCTTCATGCATGTAACTTTTTCCAAACATTTATTGGGTATTTTGTATAAATAAAAGGCAGAGGCTTTGTCTTTCTTGTTTGCCACTGAATCTCTTGTGCTTAGCAGAGTAACTGGTACAAACTAAGTATTCAATTATCTGCTGAATCAGTAACATCAAAGGGTGTGAACATTTTTATGGTTTGATATGTTGTATTCAGATTCCAAAAGGGTTATACTAATATACCAATTTACATGGGGATAAGTAATGTGCCTTTTACCATAGGCTTGCTCGTACTAAAACAAAAAAAACACATTAATTCAAAAGACTAGAATGGCAACTCACTATTGTGTAAAATTCCTCAGATTTCTAATGATGCTGAACTATCTATAATTATCTATGTTTCTTTACAAGATATACTTCCTTTGATGTGAAGTACCCATGTTCATTGTGAATGGAGTCTTGCCGTTTTTCTCATTTCATCTGAGTACTTTTCATACTTGCTATGAATATTTTATTTTCTTTGGGGATTTATTTTAGAATATTCAGAATTTAATGCAGTTATTCTCAATTTTCTATTAAATTTCAAAATGTAAAATTTTCTTATACGGAAAATGTATTTTACTACCATTCAAAATAATGTCTAGAATTCCTACTTCTACGATGGCACAGTGTTATGGGTTGAATTGTGTTCCCCCAAAGATATGATGAAGTCCCATAACCTAGTACCTATAATCGTGACCTTATTTGGAATATAGTCTTTGCAGATGTAATGTTAGGATGAGGTCATTAAAATGGATCCAAATCCCATATGACATGACCAGTGTCTTTATAAGAAGAGGAGAAGAAATAAAGAAACATACCGCGAGAAGACAGCCATATGACAATGGAGGCAAAGACTGAAGTGATGCATCTACAAATCAGGAGATGCCAAGGATTGCCAGCAAATGCCAGAAGCTAGAAGAAGCAAGGAAGGATTCTCTTCTCCAAGTTTCAGAGTAAACATGGCCCTGCCAACATCTTGATTTTGGATTTCTGGCCTTCAGAACTGTGGGACAATACATTTTTGCTCTTTTAAGCTACTCAGTTTGTGGTGCTTTGTTATGGCAGTACTAAGAAACTAATAGTGTAATGACATTTCCACCACAGAACAACAAGAAAAATAAGAAATATCAACAAACTTCAATAAAGCCAGGAAATATATGAAGCTGAAGCTTTAATTCATGAAGGTAGATTATAATGTATATGGAGACAGATGGAGGAAGA
The DNA here is from genome assembly GCF_029281585.2 of Gorilla gorilla gorilla. Classification (NCBI taxonomy): domain Eukaryota; kingdom Metazoa; phylum Chordata; class Mammalia; order Primates; family Hominidae; genus Gorilla; species Gorilla gorilla. Next base: position 67,077,796 of record NC_073239.2, read on the forward strand.
TGAAACCCAAATGTCTACAGAGAGTAATACTGACAAGCAGCAGCAAATCTGCCCCACAGAACCAAATAAGGATTCAGGAGCTAAACGCATTTGGTACAAAGGAAGGCATGGACATGAAAACAGAAGACTTGGTTAAGTCTGCATAAGGGAGAGTTAGAACCCCATTCTCCTCTCCCCTACTTAGTGAGGCCAGGCAATCACCTCATTCCCACCTCTGTAGGAGACTGGCAGTTTTATTCTCTGGAAAATCTAAACCCCAGACTTGGGATACTAGTCTGAGCTGAAAACACAGATATCCATACTACATGGCGAGATTGCCCCAGGCAGAAGATTCAAAGATCCTTCTTTAGAGAAACTAAACATTCTTAGAGAAAATGCCTATAGATTCTAACATTTGGGGATTTCCTAAGTAAAAAATTATCATTCCATCACTCTACAGTGAAACCCACAAGTCAATAAGTGCCCATGGATATAGATACAGCACTTCCCATCAGTTTCCCCCTCATTCTAAAATATGAACAGAAATACTACTGGACAAGAAAGGAAAGCCTCCAATATGAAAGACAAGAGACTACAACTAATACAAGAAAGGAGGTCAGAAAAGAGACAACACTAGAAACAAAACAAATTTTTTTTTCAAAAATACTGTAATTATCCATCATCTCAAATATTCATCATTTCTTTGTGGTGAGAACATTTAAAATCTTCTATCTATCCAGAGATATACATTATTATTAACTATAGTCACTGAAACTTTGCATCCATTGACTAAAGTCTCCCCCTTTCCTGGTCCAACCCTGCCCAGCCACTGGATATGCAACTTAGCTGATTTGATCATTCCACAATGTATCAAAACATCAGATTGTACCCCATAAACATATACAATTATCTGTCGATTAAAAATAAAATTTAAAAATACTATAATTATTATCCTAAGAGAGATAAGACAGTGCATCCATGAAATTAGAATAGGATGCTATTAAAAAAAGGCACAATCAGAAGTAACTGAAAAGAATTCTTAGAAATTCAAAATTATGACAGATGAAGAAAATAAATAGAAGAGCTGAAAGATAAAGTGAGGAAATCTTCCAGGAAAACAGAACAAGAAGACAAAGAGATGGACAAGAGGTGATAAAAGACAAGAAAATTGGAGGAGCAATCTAGGATGTATGAGAATAAGAAAAAGGAGCTCCACAAAAGGAGTCAGAGAACATGCTGGGGGAAAAAATTATTACCAAAGCAACAGGAAGCATTTTCTGGAAATCGAACACTCAAATCTCTAAATTTAAAGGGCTCATTAAGTAGATGGCAAAATGAAAAAAAAAAAATACCCACATCAATGCAGTTCATTGTGAAGCTGTAGATTATTAAGAAAAAAGAGAATGCCTTAAAAGTTTCTTCAACATATTGTGGCAGAGCCTGCTGCTTCCCAGTACACCTTTCCCTTTTTCCTTTTAGTAATAGGATCCCACGAATTTTGGTAAGGCAAATGGCTACCTAGAGACGTTTCTTAGCTTCCTTTGTAACTAAGAAGGTCTACTTTTTTTTTTTTTTTTTGAGACGGAGTCTCACTCTGTCACCCCAGGCTGGAGTGCAATGACACGATCTTGGATCACTGCAACCTCCACCTCCCGGGTTCAAGCAATTCTCCTGTCTCAGCCTCCCAAATAGCTGGGACTACAGGCACACGCCACTATGCCCAGCTAATTTTTGTATTTTTAGTAGAGATGGGGTTTCACCATGTTGGTCAGGCTGGTCTCAAACTCCTGACCTCAGGTGATCTGTCTGCCTCGGTCTCCCAAAGTGCTGGGATTACAGTCGTGAGCCACCGTGCCCGGCCCAGATCATGTTTTTATAACAAAGCTCCTTGCCCTCCATCTTCCTGCTAGCCAAAAAATGGTAACAACTACAGCAGGTACTCAAGACAGAGATGGAAGTCACATCTTGAGAATTCTGAATTGCCCTGCTTAGCTGGAAAACCCAGTGGAGCAGAGTTGCTTACTTGCTCTGGCTATTGTGAGGAATAAACTTCTATTTCATTTAAGGCTCTGTATATTTGGGTCCCTCTGTATGACATTGGGTCCTCTGCTACTGTTAAGTATGCTCTAAGTTTAAAAAAAGATTGAAACTGTAGGATCATTGAGAGAAAGATACTTGTCTATTTCATTCACTGCTATCACTCTCACATCTAGAATAGTGCCTGCACATTATCAGGCATTTAAAAATTATGTACTGAGTAAGTAAATGAATGGTATTAGACTTTTCAGCAGGAATTATGAAAGGCAGAAGACCGTGGAGGAAAACGACTTCAAGATTCTGAGTCAAATTATTTTTTACATTCTATTTCCAGCTAAACTATTAACAATTAAATGTATAATAGGCTTCCACAAAATAAACAAAAAAAGGTATAATAGGTTTCCATATATGCAATAACTTAAAAAGTTTAGGTCATATGTATTATGTTTTCTCACTTAGCTACTAAAGGAGCTACTCCTATTAAAATCAGGGAGCATATCAAGAAAGATATGGAATCCAAAAACAAGGATCCAACACAGGAGGGAGGCAAAGGGAATTTCTAGGATGACAATGAAAGAAAGTTCTAGGATGACAGCAGGGTCAATACCTGAATATCAACCAGTCCAAACTGGAACGGGGGACAAAAAGGCACCAGGAAGGAAGATTCTAGGAAAGAAAGAAGGAAAAGGGAAAGGGAAACGAAAAGAAAAGAAAAAGGAAAACCCTGCTAGGTTCCCTGATTTGCCTGACTTTATGGAAAACTGCTATGAAAGGGCATGGAAAGGTGCTAAACAAACATACAAACAAACAAACCTAAACAAACAAACAAATCTAAACATTAATGAGGCAATTATGAACTCCAGGAAACAGAGCTATACAAGAAAGGAAGCATAGCAGTGAATAATATTTGCCCCAAATGTGGTAAGTATAGGCAGGGTAGACATGAAATTCTCATCCACCATAAGAGGAGATCAGTAAACACTGTCTAAAATTAATGACTCAAGAGAGACTATAAAAACATCATTTAGAAATGTGGAAGTGTCCTTGGAGAACAAGAAAAGGAGTGGGGAGACTTGAGGTAGAGAACCACTGTTAATTTCATTTTAAGTGTTTTAGCACTATTTCCCTTTTAAATTCTATTAATATGTCACTTTGATAAATTCTTTTTTGGTAGGGAGGACAGGGTCTTGCTATGTTGCCCAGGCTAGTCTTGAACTGCTATGTTGCCCTGACCTCAAGTGATCCTCCTGCCTCAGCCTCCCAAAGTGGTAGGATTACAGGTATGAGCCACTGTGCCTGGCCAGATAAAAATTTTTTAACCTAAAATATAAAATTAAACATTTAAAAGACTAAGCTTATTTTTCTCATAAGATAGGGAACCTTGCTACTATATATTTTACTATGCTCGAAGCAGATGTTCTCCAGATTGGGAGAATTATAACCAAAGGTGCTGCTGTGTTCATTTTTGAGTTATTTTGTTTTAAACAAATGACCACAGAAAGAAAGTTTACAGCATTAAAAGTTATAAATTATGAAATAATTAGGAATGATAGAATAGTGCTTTACTTAAAATTTACTGCTTTAATTAAATAAGATGATGTAAAAAAAAAATAAGTGACTGAGGATATCCCGGGAACCTGATAAACATTTACTATATTATTGCCATGGGAAAATGATTTGAAAAGGGTAAGGAAGAAAGACAACTGACATGAAATTACTATTCATTCTATGCCAAGCAATATTTTAGATGGTTTTTTTTTTGTTTTGTTTTGTTTTTGAGATGGAGTCTCACTCCGTTGCCCAGGCTGGAGTGTGGTGGCCTGATCTCAGCTCACCATAACCTCTGCTTCCCGGGTTCAAGTGATTCTCCTGCCTCAGACTCCTGAGTAGCTGGGACTACAGGCGTGCACCACCATATCCGGCTAATTTTTGTAATTTTTTAGTAGAGACAGGGTTTCACTATGTTGGCCAGGCTGGTCTTGAACTCCTGACCTTGTGATCCACCTGCGTTGGCCTCCCAAAGTGCTGGGATTACAGGTGTGAGCCACCGCGCCCGGCTAGGTGTTCTATACAGTTATTTCATTTGATCCTTAACAAGTGTGGGGAAGGTAAGTAATTTCTTCAAGGCCATACAGCCCTTAGAACAGATCATAAAAAATGATGAAAATAAACTATAGTGAAGCTTAAGTAGTACACAGTTGTAAGCAAATAATTAAATTTATTTATAACTTTTCTTATTCTTTAATATTGCCAAAACTCAAAATACTCAAATATAATCAACCAGATTATTATCTTTACAGTCATTTCATTAGAATCAACTTAAATTATACTTACTTGAATGTGGCAAAAGCACTGGAGCAAAGATGCTATTGCTGCCTATTGGAATAAGAAAAATTAATTTGAAAGGAAGGTAACATGTGGGTATTATTTTTTAAATGTTTCCATAAATAATACGTAATACACAGTGCAGAATTTTATCATCATCTTTTACCATGTTAGTTTTTTAAAAAATTAACCCAGAACCTTCTGTATCTAGAATGGTTTTCCTTCTTAGCATTAAGTGGTTCCCCCTCTATCACAGAACTTATCTATTTGTTTTCTTATTCATCATCTATTGCTCCCTTTAGACTGGTAGTGGGACCCAAAAGGTACCAAACAAATCTTTGTTGAATGAGTAAATTAGAAGATAATATGCATCAACAATGCACAAATTATGCTCTACTTCTTGTATTAATCATTATTTTCACATTTAGATATCACTTTTCACAGTAATATAGTTTGCAAAGGATTCTATAGTTCCCTAATTAAAATGATAAGAATTATCTGAGACACAGGATTCCTTTTTTACCAAGCGGTTTACATCAAATACTTACCACAGGAGCTGTTGAGATCCACATCTAAAAATACACTAAGGTCTGAAGAAGCAGATACTGGTGGAGTAGATGGTGTATTTGGAGAGGTTGGTGCTGACACTGTTGATTCCAGCTCAGTTTCAGCAATCCGACTAAAGCTTATTTTACATGGTTCTCTTTCTAATGGTGTTGGGTGACCTCGTAAAGTACCTGAGGTAGAGCCATGTCGGCCTGTGTTAGGCCTTATTCCAGGAGATTTTAAGGAAAAAGTTGATTTCCTAGGCTGAGAAAAGCAAACATAATTAATGTCACAAATCTGCATAGACAGCAATTTGTTTCTGTGACTTAGAGCTACCTTATTAGTCTTATTAGTTCTTAAGCATACAGTTCTTAAGCGTGCAGTCCTTCAGTCTGCAATGACAGCCTGTATCATTCTAGTAGAATCTTCTGGATTTGACTGGCTTAATTTTAAAATGAATTGGAATATAAGTAAGTCTCTTTTCAGCACTGCAGAAATAAAATTCTTGAAATTTTATGTGAAAATCACATTTTACTCCTAAAACATATGAACCTAAACTTCTCTTTGAAAATATCTATATAGATTTTACAAACATTTACTGGGAACATAATTTATGAAACATATTATGCTATATGCTTCAGAAAAAGAAAAGATCATTTTTTCCCCTTCCTATACTAAATGATCAACCTCTACATTGATGCTTTAAAAATCTTTGGAGAAAATTCCTATCATTGTCTCCCACCCTCACCTCTGTCCCATTTTTCAAGTTCTGGCAGGAGTAATCAAATAAAAAACACAGAACTCAGATCAGAAAACTTGAGTTAAGATCTCAACTGTGCCAATGTCTAGCTATGCAGCCTTGAAAAACTTATTTAACCCCTTGGAATCTCACTATTTTCCTTTGCAAAATGAGAATAAGATCTATGAGGGGTTTTCAAAAAGTGCATGGCAAATGTCTATTATGAAATAACTATGCATGACTTTCATTTTTTTCCATCAAAATAAACTCATACTAACTTATTATAACATGTCTGAACAGTTTGAGATACTCAAACATATCTAGTTTGAGACACTCAAACATATCTAGTTTGAGACACTCAAACATATCTAGTTTGAGACACTCAAACATATCTAGTTTGAGACACTCAAACATATCTAGTTTGAGACACTCAAACATATCTAGTTTGAGATACTAAGAAGGATAACACATCGGTTTGTAAAGAATCCCTATCAGAGGAACACGAATTCTGCTAAAATTGAAGCAAGAACAAATATCAAATCCATGATGATGCTTGGGTAGAATGGTGAGATCACTAATACTTTATGAAAAGTTTATGGGGACAATGCCCCAAATAAATCAGCTGTTTACAAATTGATAACTCATTTTTAACAAGGGATCAGATGATATGGAAGGTAAAGCCAATGGCGGCAGATCATCAACATCAATTTCTGAGGAAAAAATCTCATTCCTGCTCTAATTGAAGAGGACCTATGATTAACAACAGAAATGATAGCCAACACCACAGATATCTCAACTGGTTCAGCTTATACAATTCTGACTGAAAAATTAAAGTTGAGCAAACTGTCCACTAGATGGATGGCAAAACCATTGCACCCAGATCAGCTGCAGACAAGAGCAAAACTTTCAATGAAATGTTAAATAAGTGGGATCAAGACCCTGAAGCATTTCTTTGAAAAACTGTTAATAGGAAATGAAACACAGTTTCCCAGTATCATCCTGAAGACAAAGCACAATCAAAGCAATGGCTACCAAGAGGTGGAAGTGTGGTCCGGTCAAAGCAAAACCAAATCAGTCAAGAGCAAAGGTTGGCCAAGCACAGTGGCTCATGCCTGTAATCCTAGCACCTTGGGAGGCTGAGGCAGGAGGATCATTTAAGGCCAGGGGTTTGAGACCAGCCTGGGCAATATAGCAAGACTCTATTGCCATTAAAAAAAAAAAAAAAGTCTGGGCATGGTGGCTCACACCTGTAATCCCATCACTTTGGGAGGTCGAGGCAGGTGGATCACTTGAGGTCAGGAGTACAAGACATGCCTGGCCAACATGGTGAAACCTCATCTCTACTAAAAATACAAAAATTAGCCGGGTGTAGTGGCACACACCTGTTATCCCAGTTACGTGGGAGGCTGAGGCAGTAGAATTGCTTGAACCTGGGAGATGGAGGTTACAGTGAGTTGAGATTGCACCACTGTACTCCAGCCTGGGTGACAGAGCGAGACTCTGTCTCAAAAAAAACGAAACAAAAACAAAAAGAAAGGTCATGGCAACAGTTTTTTAGGACGCTCAAGGCATTTTTCTTGTTGAGTTTGTAGAGGGTCAAAGAACAATAACATCTGCTTACTATGGGACTGTTTTGAGAAAGTTAGCCAAAGCTTTTGCAGAAAAACAACCAGGAAAGCTTCACCAAGGAGACCTTCTCCACCACAACAGTGCTCCTGCTCATCCCTCTCATTAAACCAGAGCAATTCTTTGAGAGTTTTGATGGCAGATCATTAGGCATCCACTTACAGTCTTGACTTGGCTCCTTCTGACTTTGTTTCCTAATTATAAAAAAAAAAATTAAAGGGCAACCATTTTTCTTCAGTTAATAATGTAAAAGAGACTGCAATGACATGGTTAAATTCCCAGGATCTTTAGTTTTTTAGGGATGGACAGAATGGTTGGTATTAGTGCTTACAAAAGTGTCCTGAACTTGAGGAAGTTTATGTTGGGAAATAAAGTTTATGTTTTTATGTTTATCTTTTAATTCCATCAAAAAAATTTATCTTTTCATTCCATTTTTCCATGAACTTTTTTTCTTTCTTTTTTTTTTTTTTTTTTTTTGAGACGGGGTCTTGCTCTGTCACCCAGGTTGGAGTAAAGTGGAGTGATCTTGGCTCACTGCAACCTCCGCCCCACAGGCGTGCACCACCATGCCTGGCTAATTTTTTTGTATTTTTGGTAGAGACAGGGTTTTGCCATGTTGCCCAAGCTGGTCTCAAACTCTTGAGCTGAAGCAATCTGCCTGCCTTGGTCTCCCAATGTGCTGGGATTACAGGTGTGAGCCACCATGCCCGGTCTCTATGAACTTTTTGAAGTCCCCTCATATATCACACAATTGTGAAGATGAGATAGCATGAAACTACCTGACTTCCTGCTTCACCTAAAGTTGGTTTGTGTTTTTACTTCCTTCTATATCTTGCTTCACTTTTAGCTACTTAGAGTTCATCTTCTACTACTTCTGTTGCCACTGCAGACTCCTGCAGTAACTGGAAACTGCAGCATCAAATTCTAGTGACAGAGATGGGTTCCAGAGGCAACTATGGACCATGGAGCCCTAATGGCAGAAGTCATATCAAGTCACAAGAACCAAAACACATTTGCTTACTCCTTCCCAGGTCTTTTCATTTTTTTTTTGTTCCATTCAGCTACCTATTAAGTTCTCACTTTCTCACACCTTTTTGTATTATTCTAGGAGGGATCAAAAGTAGACACATAAATAAGTAGTACTAAGATAAGGCATAAACCAGATTTTATCAAAAGGCTGACATTTCCCCCCACAGTTTTAGAAATAGTATATTACTGCAAACAAAACACCTAGGAATAGCCATTCAATTACATTTTTAAGATAACAGGTTGTTAAACATTGAAAATAATATTTTAAAAAACAGAACGCTTGTTCCCGAAATTATAAAAGACTTACAAATCGAGGTGGCTGTTTGCAGTTTCGAGGTTCAATTTCTAGTGACTTGTTGAACAAATAATCTGTAAACTCTTTTTCAGATGCACTTCCCATGGGGTTAAGGTTTTCAAAGAATCTCTGGAATTAAACAAATATCACAAGTGCATATATAGTAAGTATATATTTTAGATTTTATTAAAATAAGATCTCATTAAAATTTTTTGCTGAAAATTACTTCATTATTTAATGCTAAAAAATAACACATTAAGAGATCACAATATGTGAAAAGTTCACAAGTGTTGCTTATTCCAATCTCTTTACTTCTGAATAAGATTATATAATTTCTGTGGAAGTTATATTCTAGTCTTAAAGTTCTATTAAGAATATGAGTTTTCATTTATTATCATTTTAATGGCTCAGCAGTAGCACTACTTATTCCTTAGGAAACTTTACTCCTACTCATTGTAACAAATGATCATCACTAGTAAGCTACCAAAAGTGTTTAGAACAAAGCTATGGTTATAATCCACAATGAAGTTTTGATAATCAGAAAAAAAGTGGAGATAAATTAGATTAAGGTCTGTTAATCCAATTTATAGATCATTCTTGATCATTTATAATTACTCTGGAAATTCCTTTTACTTTAAAAGTAGTCATTTAAATTACTTTAAAAGTAATGCCAAGAATGATTATAGGCCGAGCACGGTGGCTCACGCCTGTAATCCCACCACTTTGGGAGGCTGAGGTGAGTGGATCACCTGAGGTCGGGAGTTTGAGACCAGCCTGACCAACATGAAGAAACCCCATCTCTACTAAAAATACAAAATTAGCTGGGCATGGTGGCGCATGCCTGTAATCCCAGCTACTCAGGAGGCTGAGACAGGAGAATCACTTGAACCTGGCAGGCAGAGGTTGAGGTGAGCCGAGATCACGCCATTGCACTCCAGCCTGGGCAACAAGAGCGAGACTGTCTCAAAAAAAAAAAAAAAGAAAGAAAGAAAGAATGATTATAAAGTTAAACCTATCTGTGCTAACTTCTAGTATAAAAAATGTTTTTATCTGAGCCAAGCCATGATGGCTCACACCTGTAATCCTAGCAGTTTGGGAGGCTGAGGCCAGGGGACTGCTTAAGCCCAGGAATTTGACACCAGCCAGGGCAATATGGTGAGACCTCTCCTCTTAAAAAAAAGCCTAATAAATAAAATGTTTAAAATTTTTGTCTTTATCAAAAAATATTTTAAGCTTAAATTTAAGTTTTAACGTAGAAAAGTTAGGTGATTTAGCACTGCCAAAAAAAGAGAAAAAAAGAAAAAGAAACAGTAATCTTACAAACCAGAAATATCATTGTTTATATTTAAATATTAGACTATCTTCCAATGATTTTACTGTACATGTAAATATATGCATGTATATATGTATTTATATTTAATTATTAATATATAATTTATATATTTTTTCCTGAAAAACTGGGATATCAATTTTAATCTTTCTGAAGTTTATATTCAATTAACTTTTTTCAATGTGGTTTGCTTTTTTTTTTTTTTTTTTTTTTTGAGATGGAGTCTCACTCAGCCTTCCAAAGTGCTGGGATTACAGGTATGAGCCACCTCACCCAGCCAGTTTGCTTATTTTACAAAATACAAATTTTAACTCTATAGTATTTCATCAGATGGATATTTCAGAATGTAATAATCTCCATATAGCTAGTTATCCATATAGGTACTTTCTAATTTTTTGCTATTATAATAATTATTTTTATTAACTCCTATATATAAATTTTTCTGTACATTTTTTATGATTTCCTTAGAAAAATTCCTTAGCAGCAAATTACTGGATTTAGCTTTATTTAATTTTGAAGTGGTTTAGAAGCATATATAAAAATGGTACTAGGTTTTAGCTTTAGCAGTAGGCAAAATGAGCTTTAAAATTTCTGGTATAAAATTCTTCCCATTTTTAAGGCATTCTGCCAATTTCAAGAAAATTGTATTACTCCTTTAACAATACTGAAACAATGTGTTCTTACGTTCAGGTTAGCTAAATTAAATATTAGCCACTAGTAATTAAAGGCTTTCAGAAAGCTATAACAGCAGTATTCTTGATTTCCTCATCCTTTGCTCTATTTTAAATACTATTTATTTAATTATGATTTGAAAAGTGAATAGCTACTTTGTCTACATTTTAAATTTATTTTGTTTGACTCAATCATATAGAAGACATTTCCTCCCAAAAATGCTTTAAATGGTGGTAGGAACCCTAGACCACACCACAGACACCAATTAGCAGGTATGGTTCTGAGATATGACTACTAAAAGTACTATTTCAAGCATACCGAATTAAAGTGTAACATTATTCCTGTGGGGACCATATTTCCTTAGCTCTCTGAAGCCCCACATCACAGAGGGCGGGTTCAATGGTGAGAGGGGATGAAATAGGTCACCATCAGTAGGTTACCACCTTTATTTTTTTTAAGAGCAAGTATCTTTTTTTTTTTTTGAGATGCAGTCTCGCTCTGTCACCTAGGCTAGAGTGCAGTGGCCCTATCTCAGTTCTCTGCAACATTTGCCTTCTGGGTCCAAGCGATCCTCCCACCTCAGCCTCCTGAGTAGCTGGGATTACAAGCACATGCCACCACACCCAGCGAATTTTTGTATTTTTAGTGGAGACAGAGTTTCACCACGTTGGCCAGGCTGGTCTTGAACTCCTGACCTCAGGTGATCCACCCACCTCAGCCTCTCAAAGTGCTGGATTTACAGGCATTAGCCACTGTGCCCGACCTATCATTTTTATAAATGGTATGCTTTAGGTGGTCTTTTTCTTAGGACTTTAGGGTACTTTGTTTTGAACCGGGAACAAAGAAGTTTCTATCTCATAATTTAGGAGGGTGGAAGTAATGGTGGATATTTTCACTCAATATGCCCAATTTGCATGCAGATTATGTCTAAAAAGTTTAGCGCAGTTTTTAATATGACATGTAAACTTATTCTGGTTGATAGTTATAATGTGTTCCCAAGTTCAAGTATAATATAATAACATTTAGCATAAACATAATATCATAGTTTAATTTAGAAGGTTGTTTCATATTTTATAGTACTATAGTATCAATATTACACACTATTGCTCAAAATAGAACATCAATCGACAGGATGTTAGAAAAATCATCTTCTGCCAGGCATACATATACCACTTTCCTGACCCTTTTCCTATTTAAACACACTGTTCTTATGAATTATATAACGTTATTTTACTACATGTAAAATTATCTAAAATGGCTATCAAATCTAGAAATGAATTTTCTTTTTACTGCATGGACATCATTCTACTTTGTCATTCACTTTTTATGGTGTACCTTGAACCAACTACACAAAGAAGCAATACTTTCAAAAGAAAGTACTTAGTAACAATATTAACAACTGCAGATAGTGTAGAATGTCTAATGTTTAACATGCTATCTACTGATTAATTTTTTTCTATTATTTTCATAGCAAGACAAATAATTACGATATTTCTTACAGGTCACACAAGATCTAAAATTTTTTTTTAATTTTTAAAATTTTTAATTTTCATGGGTACATAATAGGTGTATGTATTTGTAGGGTATAAGAGATGTTTTGATACAGGCATGTAATGTAGAATAATCCCATCATGGAGAGTGGGGTATCCATTCCCTCAAGCATTTATCCTTTGTATTATGAATAATCCAATTATACTCTTATAGTTAATATTTTTTATTTTATTTTTTAAGACGGAGTCTCCCTCTGTCACCCAGGCTGGAGGGCAGTGGCATGATCTCAGCTCATTGCAGCCTCCACCTCCTGGGTTCAAATGATTCTCCTGCTTCAGTCTCCCAAGTAGCTGGGATTACAGGCACCCACCACCATGCCCGGCTAATTTTTTGTATTTTTAGTAGAGACAGGGTTTCACCATGTTGGTCAGACTGGTCTCAAACTCTTGACCTCAAGTGGTCCTCCCGCCTCAGCCTCCCAAAGTGCTGTGATTACAGGCGTGAGCCACCATGCCCAGCCGATACTTATAGTTATTACTACTATTATTATTTTGAGACAGAACTCTTGCTGTGTCACCCAGGCTGGAGTGCAGTGGCGCTATCTCGGCTCACTGCAACCTACCCCTCCTAGGCTCAAGTGATTCTCCCACCTCAGACTCCTGAGTAGCTGGGACTACAGGCACCCAGCACCATGCCCAGCTAATTTTTTTTTATATTTTTAGTAGAGACGGGGTTTCGCCATGCTGCCCAGGCTGGTCTCCAACTCCTGATCTCAAGCGATCCGCCCACCTCGGCCTCCCAAAGTGCTGGGATTACAGGTGTGAGCCACAGTGCCTGGCCTCTTACAGTTACTTTTAAATCTGCAATTAAATTATTATTGACTGTAGTCACCCTGTTGTGCGATCCAATAGTATGTCTTATTCATTCTATTTTTTTTTTTTGGTACCCATTAACACGTTCTCTTTTAAAGATATGCAAAGAAAATATTTACCCTCATATCTGGTTCTATCCGTAAACAGTAAGGCTGATTCTGATACTGCTGAATTTCTCCAGTAATTTCAGCTACTTTCCTCCTCTTACTGAAATTGATTAAATCTTTCCCTTTCTTTTTTAAAAAATCATTATTCCCTTCTTCGGTCTTCAGAATATTTGTTAAATATATTCCTAGTAAAAAAAAAAAAAGAATTTAAAGAAAAGTTATTTTAAATTTTGTTATTTAATCAATTATTTGGGAAAACAACTGATCTAGTAAAGTTGAAAGACATCCTATACTATTCAGCAACTCTACTACTAAAATGTTAAGTCTCTGATAAACAATCATTAACTCTCCATTAAGCATTTTTTAAAGAGAAAGAATTTAAAATAAAAAGAAAATAAAAGCTACTGGCTTGTACAAAAATAAAGGCTGCTAATCTAAGAAATGGCAAATTAAGCTTTTCTAAACTCTAATTTCACCAAGTGCAAATTGTGTTAAATCTATTCTAACCAAATATTTTAATATTTGATTATAAATATTTAATGCCAAGTATCTTAGGTGATTATTAATAAATTAATTTTAAGCCAATTTTGGTTAATAAGTCTTGGTTAATAAGACATAGATAGTTATGATCAAAATAACAGTTACCATTTCATGAGTGCGTCCTATGTGCTAGACTTATTAGGTAGTACAGACAAAATATTTTTAATCCTTATTTATAACAACCCTATGAGATATTATAGTCTTCATTTTATAGATAATAGTTTTATTATTTATTAATACAGAGAGCTAATAAAAGTAGATGAGCTCAGATATAAAATAAAGATAACATGCCTCTGAAGACTGCTCTCTTTTGGCTATCACACGCTCACCCTCAAAATATATCCATATTTAGTAACTTACCAAAAAAAGGCACACAAGGTGGATTGATTGACTTAAGTTTTACTAGGTATTTTTTAAAGTGATCTTGACTTAATTCCACAGCTTCGTCCAAAATTTTCCTTTTTCTTTCCTGCAATGCCTTAAAGTATACATAAATTGAGTATAAATTTTTTACAATTCAATCATATTTTATAAATGCAAACCTTTAAATTTTATAAAATTTTGCAAATTATCTGGAAAACAATTTTTTTACATTAAGAGATGAGTGGTATTCCTTTGTACACTTACCTGAAGTGATTTCTCCTCTCTTTATCTATAAATATAAAACCCATAATTTACTCATATAAATTAGAAGATCAAGCAATACAAAAAATTCTACGTCATCCCTTGTGCGTTATTTTGACTAGCCAGGGTTTCAAGTCATAGCTGTATAACCCCTGAACATTCAAATATTTTTCCACTGAAAGATCTTTTGGGGCTAAAGGTTGGGGTTTTGGTAAGGAGAAGACAACTATTGGAAGACAAGAAGACTCGAACAAAAATTTAGTGAATGAAGTAAACTAGCATTTCTTTTATACTTCATTACTAGATCTTCTTATTGAAAATTAATTTTTACTTCAGAAAGAATATACACACACACGTAAACCCCAGAGCAAACATTATGCTTGATGGAGAACCATTCAGTCAATTTCCTTTAAATCAAGGAAAAAGCCAAGGGGATAACATTGTAGCTTTTATTCAATACTATACAGAAGTCCTAGCTAGCATGGACAAGAATAAGAAATAAAGAGCTAGAGATTGGAAAGAAAAAAAAAATGTCACTATTCACACAGAGGATATGACTGCCCATGAGGAAACTCCAATAAATCTACATATAGAATGTTAATGAGAGAATCAGCAATGTTGCTATATATAAAACCAATAGACAAAAATCAACTGCATTTCTAGATATCATCAATAAAGAAATCAGGATTTAAAAAAAATTCTGAGGCCAGGCGCGGTGGCTCACGCCTGTAATCCCAGCACTTTGGGAGGCTGAGGCGGGCGGATCACGAGGTCAGGAGATCAAGACCATCCTGGCTAACACGGTGAAACCCTGTCTCTACTAAAAATGCAAAAAATTAGCCGGGCATGGTGGCGGGGGCCTGTAGTCCCAGCTACTCGGGAGGCTGAGGCAGGAGAATGGTGTGAACCTGGGAGGTGGAGCTTGCAGTGAGCCGAGATTGTGCCACTGCACTCCAGCCTGGGTGACAAAGCGAGACTCTGTCTCAAAAAAAAAAAAAAAAAAAAAAAATTCTGGTCAAGTGCAGTGGCTCACACCTGTAATCCCAGCACTTTGAGATGTTGGGGTGGGAGAATAGTTTGAGGCCAGGAGTTCGAAACCAGTGTGCGCAACATAGCAACACCCAATCTCCACATAAAATTTTAAAAATTAGCTGAGCAGGGTGGCACGTGCCTATAGTCCCCACTACTCAGGAGACTAAGGTAGGAAGATTGCTTGAGCCTGGGAATAGGAGGCTGCAGTAAGCTATGATCATGCCACTGTACTCCAGCCTGGGTGACAGAGCATGACCTTGTCTCTAAGGGTCACTGAAAACAAAATAATTCTAATATACATCTAGCAAAAGAGGTATGCGATCTCTGTCAAAACAAAAAAAAACCCCACAAAACTTTATTAACTGAGTAAATAAAGAGATAAACGATGTTCACAGTTGAAAAGACTTGTTACTATAAAAATGTCAGTTCTTCACTAATCTGTAATTGGATTTAGAGAGCCAATGCAACTCCTATCAAAATGCCAATTTAAAAAAATGGAGCTTAAATTGATTCTAAAATGTATATAGGAGAACAAAGAACCAAGAATACGTTCCTCCTGAAAAAGAGTAAGATTGGCGAGGATTTGCCCTACTCTTCTCTATCAAGGACTACTATAAAGTTATGATAGTTTAGACAAGTGGCACTGGCACAAGAGTGATCAAATAGATCAAAGGAACAGAACAGAGAGACCAACAAAAGGCCTACATATACAGGCATTCAATTTATGACACATTTATTAAATAAATTAATATTTCTTTTTTTTTTTGAGATGGAATCTTGCTCTGTCGCACAGGCTGGAGTGCAGT
Organism: Gorilla gorilla gorilla; assembly: GCF_029281585.2. NCBI lineage: Eukaryota > Metazoa > Chordata > Mammalia > Primates > Hominidae > Gorilla > Gorilla gorilla. Next base: position 67,093,846 of record NC_073239.2, read on the forward strand.
GGTGCGATCTCGGCTCACTGGAACCTCTGCCTCCCGGGTTCAAGTGATTCTCCTGCCTCAGCCTCCCAAGTAGCTGGGATTACAGGCGCCCACCAGCATGCCTGAGTAATTTTTATATTTTTAGTAAAGACGGGGTTTCATCATGTTGGCCAGGCTGGTCTCAAACTCCTGGCTTCATGTGATCCACCCACCTCGGCCTCCCAAAGTGTTGGGATTACAGGCATGAGCCACTGCCCCCGGCCTATTTCATAATATTTGACTAAGTATTAATATTTTTAACATATAAAGTTCATACAAATCAATAAAATGCAAACACCCAAACAGAAAAATATATGTATAAAGCAGTTTTTCCTCTATTCCCCTCTAATAACAACCCACTAAAAAAAAATAATAAATAATGTTAAAAGAGGAGTATGTATCCTCCCACATTATTCTCAATACTTATCCAGTTCCACTTAGAGGTTTGGGGTTTGCTCTGCTTTGTGATACTAAAATGGAATAATATTATAGTCATTCTGAAGCTTTTCCCCTGCTGAAATATCACAAATGTTCTTCCACAACAATACACATAGATCCCATTCACTTTGTTGTATAGCTGAACAATATTCTACAATATAGGTATAAGAGGATGTATTTAATCATTCTCTTATTGATAGACATTCAGGTTGTTTCCTGTTTTCTGCTACTACAACTAATGCTGCAGTAACTATATCTTTGTACATATAACTTTATACTCTGGTGCATTTATTTCTTTGCAATTCTGGGTCCTAAGAGTATGCATATTTTTAATTTTAACATATATTGTTAGACTGCTTTCCAGAAATATTGTAAAAACGCACATTCCCAAAAGCAGTATTTATATGGCTGAGTTTCTAACTTGTTATCCTTTACTTAAAAAAAGTCTTTCCAGGTACAAAAGCAAAGGAAGAAACCATAAGTGAAGAGACTGATATGTGCAACTAAATAAAAATGATAGAACTTCCTTATGTCAAAGCATTATACATTTTTTAAATTAAAAAGCAGATAAAAGACAAACAGAAATGAGAATATATGTACAGTCTAAGTTTTAATATCTTTAATATATGAAAAATCCATATAAATGAATAAAATGCAGCTGGACATGCTGACTAATGCCTGTAATCGCAGCTACTCAAGAGGCTGGGACAGGACGATCCCTTGAGCCCAGGAGTTCGAGACTGCAGTGGGCTATGATCATGCCACTGGCACTCCAGCCTGGGCGACAGAGCAAGCTTGACTCTTTGGCAAAAAAAAAAAAAAAAAAAAAAAAATCAACAAAATGAAAACACCCTCCCCCCAAAAATGAGAGAGGCAATGAATATATAAATCATAAAGTACCCAATAAATACATATTCAACCTCACTAGTTATTATTTATTTTGAGAACAAGTTTCACTCTGTTGCCCAGGCTGGAGTGCAGTGGGGCAATCTTGGCTCACTGCAACCTCCACCAGCCAGGTTCAAGCGATACCCCTGCCTCAGCCTCCTGAGTAGCTGGGATTGCAAACCAGCACATACCACCATGCCTGGCTAATTTTAGTACTTTTAGTAGAGATGGGGTTTCATCATGTTAGCCAGGCTGGTATCGAACTCCTGACCTCAGGTGATCCACCCGCCTCGGCCTCCCAAAGTGCTAGGATTACAGGTGAGCCACTGAGCCCAGCCTCACTAGTTATTTTTTAACATACAATTTAAAAATGCAGTGCGATTTCTGCCCCCCACAGAGACATGCAATACCATGCCTGACTAATTTTTTTTTTTTTTTTTTTTGTAGCGATGTGGTCTCCCTATGTTGCCCAGGCTGGTCTCAAACTCCTGGGCTCAAGTGATCCTCCTGTCTCTGCCTCCCAAAGTGTTGGGATTACAGGGTGAGAGCCCCAACACCTGGCCAAAAGTTTTTAATATAATACATAATACCATAGGGCATTTTTCGTATCCTGCTACAAAACACCTTGGCAAAAGTATTTAAAGTCTTAAAGTATATAAATACTCAGACCCAGGATTTCCACCCCTAGATTATTTCTAGGGAAATAATCAAGCTCTTAAAAAGACTTCTACATATGAATATTCCATGAAAAATTATCACAGAAAAAAATCAGAAATAACTTAATTGTCCCACAATCTACTGTTGGAAAAAATTATGATTTATCCATGATAGAAAACCTTGATGCCATTAAAATCTTGTTTTTGAAGATAAGCTAATAAAAAAATAGAAAACTGTTTATGAGAAAAAGGCCATAAAAATCTATGCACAATATAATCTCAATTTTGTTATTAAAATATATATGCAAAAGATCTTCCTATTTTCTATATCTCCTGAATTTTCAATAGTACATGTTAAACACATATTTTATAATTTAAAAAATATATGTATTTTTTAATTTTTTGAGACTGAGTCTCACTCTGTCGCCCAGCCTGGAGTGCAGTGGTGTGATCTCAGCTCACTGCAAATGCTGCCTCCTGAATTCAAGCAATTCTCCTGTCTCGGCCTCCCAAGTAGCTGGGATAACAGGCGTGCGCCACCATGCCCAGCTAATTTTTGTATTTTTAGTAGAGATGGGGTTTCACCGCGTTGTCCAAGTTGGTTTCGAACTCCTGAGCTCAGGTGATCGACCCACCTCAGCCTCCTGAAGTGTTGGGATTACAGGCGTGAGCCACCACGCCTGGCCAAATTTAAGTTTTTGAAATAGTTCTTCCCGTGTTATACTATTGTTGACTATCTAAAGGTAATTAAGACATTACTTGTATTTTTATATTTAAAATCCTTTGTCATTTGAGACTATCAATCAATGTGTTATTGAATAAATCCACTTGGAACTTCATTACATTTAGGTTAAGTACATTACACGGCAGTGCAAGTCTCATATTGTTTATTGAATATTGATATATTTTCTAATATAAGCCTAGGATTCACATATTATATATCATATTCATATATTAACTAATATATCAACATATTTTCTAATATATTTATATCATATTTACGAAGCAAGGATGAATTTACGAAGAATTTAATAAAAAAGACAGATGATAGATGAAATTTCTTTTATGCTAATTTTATCATCCCCGAGAAAAATGAAAAAGTTAAGCCTAAAACTTACCTCAAAGGTATGGTCTAGTCTGTATACTGACACTGAATTTACTGCACTGACTATCTCCAATACGCCATTGAAATTATTCAAATCTTGAAAAACTTGCAGAATTTCTATAATTCTACTTAGTACTGCCACCCGTTCTTCAAAATTTTCTGCTTCCACAATGCATCTAACAACAACAAAAATTCATGGCTTAGAAAAGTTTCTTCACCTCACTTAGAAAACAAGATAATTATGAGTAGCCAGAATTTTAGCTTAAATATGACTTAATATTATGGCTATTAGGAGGTAGTAAGAGTAAATTAAAACTTACTTTTCAAACCAGAGGGTGAGATTTGTGGTATGGCGAATCATTTTTAATAAATTTGGAGAATTTATTTCTTTATCTTCTTTGGTCCACACACTCCCTACAAGTTCAGACGGTTGAACTTTCCTATGGAATTAAAAATCAGTGCAACTTAACCTATAAAGGATTTGTATCACTTAAAGATCTTCTAAAACTTAATAAGAAAAAGACAATTAACCCAAAAGATAGATGAACACATATATGAACAAGTAATTCAGAGAGGAATAGACCCAAATAGCTACAAACACGAAAACACACTTTATCCCTTACTCAGGGAAAATAACATAAAACTACAATGAAATCCCATTTTACTCATTAGATGAACAAAAGTCTGATAACTCAAGGCCAGGCGTGGTGGCTCATGCCTGTAATCCCAGCGCTTTGGGAGGCCGAGGCGGATGGATCACCTGAGGTCAGGAGTTCGAGACCAGCCTGACCATCATGGAAAAACCCCATCTCTACTAAAATACAAAATTAGCCGGGCGTGGTAGCACCTGCCTGTAATCCCAGCTACTTGGGAGGCTGAGGCAGGAGAATCGCTTGAACCCGGGAGATGGAGGTTGTGGTGAGCCGAGATCGCACCACTGCACTCCAGCCTGGGCAACAAGAGCAAAGCTCTGTCTCCAAAAAAAAAAAAGAAAGAAAAGAAAAAAAAAGTCTGATCAGGAGTTTAAGAACAACCTGGCCAACAAGGCGAAACCCCATCTCTACTAAAAATACAAAGAAATTAGCTGGGCGTAGTAGTGCGTGCCTGTAGTCCCAGCTACTTGGGAGGCTGAAGCAGGAGAATTGCTTGAACCCAGGAAGCAGAGGGTTGCAGTGAGCTGAGATCATGCCACTGCACTCCAGCCTGGGCAACAGAGTGAGACTCTGTCTCAAAACAAACAAACAAAAAACAAAGTTATAAGAAAACATTTACAAGAATATTCAGTGAAGCATTATTTGCAAGAGTGAATAGAGGCTCATCACCCAGAGACTGGATAAATTGTGGAGTATAAATATAATGGAACACTACACAGCATCTAAAATAAGCTAACTAGAACTGTATTCATTGACTTGAACAAATGCCAAAAATGATTTAAGTAAAAAGCATGTTGCAGAATGATACATAAGTATATGCAGTTTAAAAAATGTGCAAAAACAAGCTGAGGTGCAGTGGTGCGCACCTATAATCCCAGCTACTTGGGAGGATGAAGTGGAAGGATTGATTGAGGCAAAGGGTTTGAGACTACCCTGGGCAATCATAATGAGATCCTATCTCAAAAAAATAAAACAAAAAAAAACAGGCACAGTAGTTCCTCCCTGCAGTTCCTGCTACTGAGAGACTGAGGTGGGAAGACTGCTTGAGCCTAGAGTCTGGGGCTGCAATGAGCTATGATCATGCCACTGCATCCTAGCCTGGGTGACAGAGTGAGACCCCATCTTAAACAAACAAACAAACAACAACAACAACAAAAAACCAGTTGGGCACTGTAGCTCACACCTGTAATCCTGGCATTTTGGGGGGTTGAGGTGGGAGGACAACTTGAGTCCAAGATCAAGACCATCCTGGGCAACATAGCAAGACCTCATCTCTATGAAATTTTTTTAAAAAAATTAGCCAGGTATGGTGGTGCGTGCCTGTAGTTCTAGCTACTTGAGAGGCTGAGGCAGGAGGATTGCTTGAGCCCAGGAGTTCAAGGCTACAGTGAGCTATGATTGTGCCACAGCACTCCAGCCTGGGCAACAGAGTGAGACCCTGTTTCTAAAAAAAAAAAAAAAAAAAAAAAGGCACAACAATGCTATACGTTGTTTATGAATCTCCGTGTATGTTTACAAATTATAAAAATATAAAGAGAAATAGTAAACATCAAATTCAGGGTGGTAGTGATTTCTTAGGGGAAAGAAAGCAATAAGATTTGGGAGAATTATACAAAGGATTTCAATTTTATCTAAAATGTTTTTGTTGTTCATGAATATTCATTATATTATTTCCTATATTTTTTGAATGCCTGAGTATTTAATTAAAATTCAGACAGAAGAGCAGATTAAAACATTGTATACAGTGAGTCAGAATACACAATTTAAAAATTGGCCAAGTACAGTGGCTCACACCTGTAATCCCAGCACCTGGGAGGCCAAGACAGGAGGACTGCCTGAGGCCAGGAGTTCAAGGCCAGCCGGGGCAACACAGTGAGACCCTATCTCTTTTTTTTCTTTTTAATTGACCGGTGGCATTGCCATCAATGGCCTACAGACTTGGTTATTCATTAAAAAAATATTTTTTAATCAGTAGATTTGTGTATAACTAAGTACTTGCTAACAGTTTCTGAAATGTTTTCTTAAAGTGGCTCTATTATTTCACCAGAAATTTAGTTTACAAAGCTGGGTGCAGTGGCTCATGCCTGTAATCCCAGCACTTTGGGAGGCTGAGGTGGGTGGATCACTGGAGGTCAGGAGTTCATGACCACTGTGGCCAACATGGTGAAACCCCATCTCTACTAAAAATATAAAAAAGCCGGGCATGGTGGCACACACCTGTAATCCCAGCTACTCGGGAGGTTGAGGCATGAGAATCACTTGAACTTGGGAGGCACAGGTTGCAGTGAGCCAAGATTGCACAACTGCACTCCAGCCTGGGTGACAGAGCAAGACTCCATCTCAAAAAAAAAAAAAAAAAAATTTAGTTTACAAATGAAGTCAATATTAGGTATTTTCCTATGTCCTGAAAGTAGGTCCACATGAAGTGAAGTGCTTTTTTTCTGATGTCCATTCATGTAAAACAATTACATTGTGAGAAAAAACATGATGCAGTACTATTTGCTTTTTTTACCTCAAGTAACAAGTCCCTTCATTTCTACCTATCACAAATCCCACAACACAAACAAAGCTACCTAGTTCTAAATTACTTAAAATATAACATAACATTTTGAGTCAGATGTTGACAACTTCTGGTGGGTGTGCTAAAAGTCTGGTTCTGAATGGCATGGCCAGTGCAAACTAGGCAAATTCTAAAGAACATAAAGTAAACATAATATAGTAAAGGTACCTTACTATATTACTTATTAGCACTAAATTTTATATATTCTTGCTTTTCCCTGTGTAATCTTTATTTAAAAATTGGCTGCTAATCAGGATAACTCTGTGAAAATATTTTTATTTTAGAGATAGGGTCTCACTCTGTCACTCAAGCTGGAGTGCAGTGGCACAATCTTGGCTCACTGCAGCCTCGACCTTAAGTGACCTTCCCACCTCAGCCTCCTGGGCAACTGGGACTACAGGGGCACTACAGGCCCGAGCCACCATGCCTGGCTATTTTTTGTAGTTTTTGTATGACGGAGTTTGCCATGTTGCTCAGGCTGGTCTTGAACTCCTGGTCTCAAGCGATCTGCCCACCTTGGCCGCCTAAGTGCTGGAATTACAGGCATGAGCCATCATACCCAGCCAAGCATATTTATATTTTAAAATGAGGCTTCTATACTACTCACAATAGCTATGATATGGAATCAACAGATTAATGAATAAAGAAAATGTGGTATATATACACAATGGAACACTATTCGGCCATAAAAAAAGAATGAAAGCCTGTCGTTCAAGGCAACATGGATGAGCCCGGAGGACCTTATGTTAAGCAAAATAAATCAGACACAGAAAGAAAAATATAACATGTTCCCACTCACATATGAAAACTAAAAAAAAAAAATGAACTCATGGAAGTAGAGAGTAGAACTGCAGGTATTAGTGGCTGGGAAGGATTGGGAGGAGGGGAAAACAGAGAGGTTGGTGTAGAGAAAGTTTTTGATGGAATGATAATGATACTGACATTTTTCGACAGAGAGCTGTTACATGCAAGGCCTGTACCCTTCGCAACAGCCTGAGCTGTAAATGAGAAAAGAAAACCCATATCACACAATATTCTATTCACTTAGCTGCTAAGGGCCTAGCATCCATACTAACTGACTTGACTGACTGACCTCAAACTAAACCAAGGTGAGAAGGTATTAGGAGTTGAAGAGAGGTGGTGGACTTGAAAATCTTCCTGCCATTCCTCTTGTAATGGATTGCTAGTCCCCAGTCTAGACATAAGACTTTTACTTGCAGGGCAGACTAGTTAAAAACTGTGCTATGACCTTTCCTCTAAGCCCATGAGAGTAGATGAGGTATTTTTAAGCACTCATGAATAATGTGCAAAATGTTTTGAAAATAGGTAATGTTCAAGATTCTTAAAAATAAAGCAAGAAATTAACATTAATTGTCTACCTGTAGAGATCAGACTCCAAAAGTGTCAGCTGACGTGCAATTTCTATTGGATGAAGTGTCATGAGATCAAATGTTTCAAACTGTCCTGGTTTGCTGATATGCCATTCAATTGGTGGAGGTGGACTTTCAAAGGTAATATTATGGCTTATTCCGTTTGCCTGAGCTTGCTTCTTCCTCCTGATGATCTTAGCGATTGACTCTACCCATTTTTTCATAGCTTTCCCTGGAAAAAGAACACATAAAGAAAAATGTCTTTTACTTGACAGACATGACTGCAAATCTTCATTTAATCCTTAACTTTCACCCAGCCTCAACAATTACCAACTCATGGCCAATTTTTATTTTCTCTAACCCTACTCATGCCATCCCGTCACTTCCTAGGTTATTCTGAAACAAATCCGAGACATCGTATTTCATTCATATTTAAGCACCTTTAAAACACTCTTTAAAGTAATAACCACAACACCATTATCACACATAAAACTGACAACTTCTTAATACATTGTTATCTTCAAGTATTTTGTCACTGTTCACATTTCTCTCTCTGATTATTTTCCTTTTTTTTTTTTTGAGACAGGGTCTTGCTCTGTGGCCCAGGTTGGAGTGCAGTGGCGCAATCTCAGCTTATTGCAACTTCCATGTTGCGGGCTCAAGTGATCCTCCCACCTCAGCCTCCCGAGTAGCTGGGACTGCACATACCACCACGCCTGGCTAATTTTTGTATTTTTTTTGAGATGGAGTCCCACTTTGTCACCCAGGCTGGAGAATAATGGCGTGATCTCGGCTCACTGCAACCTCCACCTCCCGGGTTCAAGCAATTCTCCTGCCTCAGCCTCCTGAGTAGCTGGGATTATAGGCGCACACTACCATGCTTGGCTAATTTTGTTGTATTTTTAGTACAGACAGGGTTTCACCATGTTGGCCAGGCTGGTCTCGAACTCCTTGACCTCGTGATCTGCCTGCCTTGGCCTCTCAGAGTGCTGGGATTACAGGCGTGAGCCACCGCGCCTGGCCTAATTTTTGTATTTTTAGTAGAAATAGGGTTTATCCATGTTGCCCAAGCTGGTCTTGAACTCCTGGGCTCAAGTGATCTGCCTGCCTTGGCCTCCCAAAGTGTTGGGATTACAGGCATGAGCCACTGTGCCTGGCCATATTTTCTTATATTTAGTTTGAAAAGGGATCTGAACAAGATTGCACATATTGCACTGAGTCAATGTGTCTCAAGTCTCCTTTAATCTACAGGTTACTGCTTTATTGCATATTTTTGCTTGCACTTTGTGGAAGAAATTGTCATTTGCCATGTTTTTCTGTCCTCTATATTTTCTGTAAAGCAGAGATATAGTGACTTGGTCTGATTCAGCATTAATTTTATGACACAAATACTTGCCAAGAATACTTCTAAGAGGAGGCATATAATGTCTAGCTACCTTTTTGTGATAGTACCCATCCAGTCATGATACCCTAGGTTTATTATTTTACTAGGAACTGAGAAATGTGATATTCTACCATTCCTTCTTCACTTACTAGTTGAAATACTTCCACAAAAATAAACTTTTCCTCATGAACTATTTGGTTATTCTGAAGTATAACTAGTATAGAAAAGAACTTTGGACATTAACATAACCATTTACTTAATTTATTCTAATGTGTGTGTGTATTTTAGAAGCTTCTTAGATTGTGTCTAATCCAGTATTCTCATTTAGAATATAAATTTTTGTTTTTTGTTTGTTTTGAGACAGGGTCTCACTCTGCCCAGGCTTGTGTGCAGTGTTGCAATTTCAGGTCACTGCAGCCTCGAGCTCTGGGCTTAAAAGTGATCGCTTCACCTCAGCCTCCCGAGTAGCTGGGACTACAGGCACATGCCACGATGCTTGGCTAATTTTCATATTTTTTGTAGAGACTGGGTTTTGCCATTTTGCCCAGACTGGTCTCAAACTTCAGGGCTCAAGCAATCAGCCCGCCTCTGCCTCCCAAAGTGCTGGGATATTCTAGGTGTGAGCCATTGCACTGGCCTAGAATACAACTTGAAAATGTAGTATTATGAAAATTTTAAGGCACACATAAAAATGTATCATAAACATCTCAAAGTAGAAACAAAGGAATAACATTCTTAACTTTAAATAATATTCCCCTTAAAGAACAAGTAGAACACGAAATAAGTTACACTTGTTATAGTATTTGTAATGCCCTATAATGTCAGATAAAACATAAATGTTCTTGATTCAATAATATACATTTGATGACACATTTGTTTAAATGTTCATGGCCTAGGGTTTCATTTCTTGGGCTATGATTCTGAAACTTAAAGTAGAAAACTCCTCTCTTTCAGATTTCAGAAATATACCAAAAACATTTCCAGAAGATGTAAATATTATAAGAAAGCTGTTAATCATTAAAAGAATAAGATTAAAGAAAGTAAGAAAACATAAAATTACACGTATTTTTATTCAGTTGAAGAAATGGCAACCTTGCAATGAGATAAAATTAAATAGCTTAAATTTATTAAAAAGAACTTTTGACTTCTTTAAAAGAAATATTCTCCTCAAAAACTTGAAAAGGCAAAGTTCTGAGACCTCAGATGATTCTAAACATATATGAGTTTCTTGCTGTCTATAAAAAACATTCCAAATGTTATTTCAGCTTTTTAAAAATGAAAAATGCTGGCCAGACATGGTGGCTCATGCCTGTAATCCCAGCATTTTGGGAAGTTGAGGCAGGTGGATCATCTGAGGTCAGGAGTTCAAGACCAGCCTGGCCAATGTGGTGAAATACCATCTCTACTAAAAATACAAAAATTAGCCAGGCGTGATGTCATGTGCCTGTAGTCCCAGCTACTTGGGAGGCTGAGGCAGGAGAATCACTTGAACCTGGGAGGCGGAGGTTGCAGTGAGCTGAGATGGCACCACTGCACTCCAGCCTGGACAACAAAGCAAAGCTCTGTTTCAAAAAAAAAAAGAGAGAGAAATGTTTTAGTTTCTTAAAGTCACACAAATTTGAACATAAACTCATGTTCAATATAAGATTCAATCAAACCTTTATATAATATACCTCTTACACTTGAAATGAAGGATTCTAGTCTTTCAAGCAATTCCAAGTCTCTTTCAAAGTCATAAAAATGATGTTCAACCCAATGCCGAAATACATTTAAGATCCTGATAAAATGGAAAGAAACACATTTTAGTGAAACATAAGTGTTCAATTACACTTCTTCCTTCTCTAATGCCATGATGATAGCTTTATATATAAGGGTCAACATAATACTCAAAGACTCTCTAATCTGTATTTAATTAATACCTTAAATGCTTCAATGACAAGAGGAGAGTAGGTCTCCAAACTGTGTATTATTTATTAATAAAATGTATACTTTTAAAATATTTATAAGCATAAAAATAGTGGTTTCTGTGCTTCCCATTTATGTTAAGGAAAAGTACCCTTTATTCATATGTAGAAAACTTATGCTCTATATTACAAAAGCTATTTTAAGTTCATAAAAAGCATTTTTAAGATTTAAATTTTGGTCTTTTTCACTTAAAATGGAAAACCAACTAAGATGTACTATATCTGGTTCTAAATGCAAGTGCTATCATCAAATTTCTTTCTTTTTTTTTGAGAGGGAATTTTGCTCTTGTTGCCCAGGCTGGAGTGCAATGGTGCGATCTCAGCTCACTACAACCTCCAACTGCCAGGTTCAAGTGATTCTCCTACCTCAGCCTCCCAAGTAGCTGGGATTATAGGCGCCCGCCACCATGCTGGGCTAATTTTTGTACTTTCAGTAGAGACGACGTTTTACCATGTTGGCCAGGCTGGTCTCGAACTCCTGATCTCAGGTGATCCGCCCACCTCAGCCTCCCAAAGTGCTGGGATTATAGGCGTGAGCCACTGCACCCAGCCTATCATCAAATTTTTATGTAATCTACACATATACTACAGTCTCTTATTTCATTTCAAAAGACAAAAATAGAACTGTTTTGTTTTACAGTATCACAAAAATGATTACCTATAACCTTGCAAAGAGAGATTTAATCAACTATGCAAATGGAAAGGAAAGGAAAGACAAGGGGAGAGGGAAGAGGAGGGAAATGGAAGAAGAAGAAGGGAAAAGGAAAGGGAAGGAAGGAAACTAGTAGGCAAGCCATGGAGAGAAAATATTTGCAAAATGTTTATCTGACAAAGGACTGGCATTCAGTCCTACCCAATTTACTCCTACAACTCAGTAATAAAGAGATAAGTATCTCAATAAAAATTAGAGGATTTGAACAGATTCTCCACAAAATAAGTATGAATGAAATACCACTACATCCAGCAGTATGGCTAAGGCACAAAGACTGACATTACTAAACACTGGTGAGAATATGAAGCAACTAGAACATTGTTGGTGAGAATGTTTGGGAAGTTTTGGCAGTTTCTTTCAAAACTAAACATACACATACCTTCTGACCCAGTCACTCCACTCTGAGTTGTTTACCCAAGAAAAGTGAAAAATATTCACAGTAAGACAGGTAAGATAAAGTTCATAGCGGCTTTATTCATAATAATAAAAAAAGAGAAAAAGCCCATGTATCTTTCAATGGGAAAAATGAATAAACTGGTATATTCATATAATAAAACACAACCTCGCAATAAAATAAACCATTGATACAAATTCAAAAGCATGTTGAGTGAAAGAAGACACAAAATTGAGTTTTTAAGAATGCATTTATTAAGACTCTAAAACAGGTAAAACTAATCTATGGAGGGAGAAATTGGAACACTGCCTTTGGGCAGTGGGAACAAAAACTGATGAGAAGGAACATAAGGGAACTTTCTGGGGTGTAGTAACATTTGATATCTTGAAAGGCGTTTGGATTATGGAGATACATGTATTTGTTAAAACTCAACAAAAGTACACTTAAGATGTGTGTATCTTCTGTCTTCAGTGGCAGCAAGAAAAAAATGCATTTAATTATATGCACATTTTAGAACAAAAGAAAAACAAACACTGAACTGTTAATGGCATACAAGTTGAAGTATTTAAGGAGTGTACTTCAAAATTCATACAAAAAAATGAACTGATAGATGAATGATAAATGAACACATAAATGAATAGATATGAATAGATGAATACATATCTAGGTGGTGGGTTTATAGGTGTTCATTGTAAAATTCTCAGTTTTGCTGTATGTTAAAATTTTTCATAATAAAATGTTAGAAAAATTACTACCACCCATTTTACTAGAAATCTTTCAATATTTATATAACAGGTTTAATAACTTGGCTTGGATTTCACAGTTTTCCACTCCATCCAATTCCATATAGGTAATCTCATCTACTACTTGCAATACAATGCCTACATTCCTCTCGGGTCAATGTCATTATCTGTGTCCTCAGCACACCATTCTCATTTCTGCCTTCTTGTCTTTGTTCATACTATTTCTCATGACCCTGAATACCTACAGTCACCTTTCTACCTATCTAAAGCCTATACATCCTTTAGGGGCAGTCTCAGATTTTACCTTCTCCAAGAAGCCTTCCCTAATTACTCTGGCCTAATCTTTGCTATTCCTGAAATTGTATAGGGATGTATTTTTCTAAGTCACTTAAGCACTCCAAGTAGAACAATATATAACTGTTTCATGGGTCTTTTTCCCCCAGTAAAGTCCCCAATAAAGCCATAATATCATGACAGTCTATGTTATTTCTGTACTTAGCATAGTTATAAGTACAGGACTGAGAACACAGCAAATGCTTAGAAATACATAAAGAGCTTATATGACTGAGAATCGAAGATCATACTCCCACCCCCTACCCCACCCAACAGCAACCTCATAAAGGTATGTGTCATATCAAGGGATTTAATGTGATTGTAGATAAGTACAAATGCATCACAGCTAGTAGAAAAGAATTACTTATTTATTGCTGATACATAAATAATCTCATCTTCTTATACAAAGAATGACGTTAAAAGTTTTGGTGAAAGACATATAGCTGGGAGCACTATTACTCTTCTAAAACTGCATTTGTTTGTGGCAATTATCCTGGGAAATAAATAACTAATATACTCAGTTCCAAAATTACAATTTATTGGTCAACAGTAATCAAGGAAACTTGAAATTTAGAGAGAAAAAAATTTAGATTACATATAATTAATAAGATAACTTGGTTTCCAATGGAAGGGGGAAGATAATACTTTGGTTACTTGGACTGTAAAGAGGGCTAATCGAAGGCACTTCCAATTTTCAATGCTTAGTGGTACGTACACACACACACACACACACACACACACACACACACACACGCAAAGAAAGTCAGACATGAGTCTGAATCTTGTCCTGCCACTCCCTTTACATAACTTAGCTCAAATTCCTTCATCTTGCTAGGTTTCAATTTCCTTATATATAAAGTAGGAATAGTAATCATGTTGTAAGAATGAGATAAAAAAGATAAAGCATTTAGGGTAATCCCTGGCACACAGTAGTATTTACTAACTGGAAGCTTCTATAATCAAACACATTTTTAGAAATTATTGCAATTAAAGTAACAAATGTCTATATATTTTGTGAGAGATAAGTGGGAAAAGGGCTAGAACTTCCACAAATATTATAAATTGTAAAAAAAGCCAGGATTACTGTATGATCGCAAAGGGAAATGAAGGAAAAAAGTGTGAAAAAAGGTTGACAGCAGGCAAGCTCACATGAAATTTTATAATTTTTACTTACAATAAAAAATAGGTATCCTGATATGTAAGCATTACATATCACATGCCAGAGATATGTGATGCAAACATAGGATATTTAAATATTTGAATTTCTTCAGGGTATTTAAGAATAGCTTCACTGAGAAAGAACTCTTTTAGTTTAACTTAACTGTGAAGTTAAAAATATTCCCTATATTTGAATTAAAAGCTGAGAGCTTTTGTGTTAACTATATATTGAAAACTGACAAATAAAATATGTGTGTGTGTGTGTATATATATGTGTATATATATATATATAAAATATTCAAGCCAAACCTAAGTTGTACTGGTTGGACATATTCCTTGCGAAATCTTTTAAGGTCTGCACTGATTGGCTGTTCGCCTTTCTCTATTGCCAATTTGTCTGCGTCAGTAGGTTCTGGCTCTGGAATTTCAAACCTAAGAAGAAAAGCAAAAGGAGAAAAATCCGTTCATACATAATGAAAATACAAGGAGGAAAACAGCAAGCAACCTTCTTTCCTACCACTTCCACGAAAAGTGGATTACTGTTAAACTTCCCTTTAGGTATGATATACTACAAAAAACTGTCCTTTGGCTATACAAAACTGATGTTTTGTATTCTTACTTTTATAAAAACTAAAGTTTTGTCTTTTAGCACTGATAATACAGAAAAGGTTCAGGGAAAAGAGCCAAGGAAAGAATTCATAAGGAATTTAAAGAACATGACAGAAATTGCTTATCTAACAATGTCTTTAATATTTATATTATTAAAATGAAAGTAGGCTAATAAATTTATTTAAATGAGTACAAATTCAAAGAGAGGGCCAAAACCGAATATTTAACAATATTTAAATAATTTACCTAAGTGGATAAGATAAAGATAAAAAACCTTGCTCAAACATAGGAAATACAGCTAAACTATAAGTCTAACATGTGTGCTTTCCTTATTCTGGACATGGAAACAACTAAGTAGATCTTCATAGCACATTACACTGACTCAGTCTGGTAAATTTAGTTTGATAAAACAACATAGTGATAGAGATCTAGAATTATATCTTGATAATACAGTTAATAAGCTTTGGTATAATAATAAGTTTTAGTAAGTTTTAAAACGTAAAACTAAAAATCATTTTGGAGTCCAGATTCTACATTTTAAACTATAAAACATTTAAAATGCCACTATAATACTAGGTAAAACAAATTCAACCCAACACTAATTTTTAAAAGTTAATCATAATAAAGGAATTGCTGATTTTTTAGGTTTAATAATGATATCTGATTATTAAAAATGATCCCGTATTTTCTAGAGATACATAGAAAAATATTTATAGATGAATTATGTTGTCTAGGATCTACTTCAAAATAATCATGGGGTGGAGTGTTTAAATTTGTAGGGAAACAGGTGAAACAATGAGTTGATAATTACTGAAGGTGGTTGATGAATAAATGGGTTTATTATATTCTTGTATCTGCTCTTGTATATGTTTTGAAAGTTTTCATAACAAGTTTGTTTTAAAAGTGGAAAGTATTTGGCAAAGTAGTCTACGGTCCAAAAAAAAAAAAAACTAGTGGTAAGTAGAAAAGTCTCCTTTAAGAAAGTATCATTTTATTACACAGAACAATATTCATTAAAACATAGTGCTTTCATCCTCTAAATTAGTCTTTCTGATTACCACTTGAAATATTTCTAAGAGCTGAAAAGATCTGTGTTATAAACAGATTTTAGGGAGTACTCCATTTGAAGAGAATAGTAATACTGCCAATTTAATGCCAAATAAAATATGTTCAATAATTAACTTGAGTATTTATTAGGTACTAGGCACTTTACAAAATACAGTTAATTTTTCACAAAATGTCAATATAACTGAAATACATATTTTTCTTACCGTTCAATCAGTAAGCTCAGCAATTCCTGTGGTTTACAAAATGAACGATATGTGGTAAGAAAAGTACGAACAAAATTGGGATCTGAAAAGGCAGAGCATAAAACAGGTTTCATGTTTAATGTATTCAGTTTAGTTAACTCAAAGTACCATATTTGGAGGCCTTCCTCCCTTTTTCTTTTTACTTTGGCTCCTCAGATTGTGGCTTTTCCTAACAATCATGGTACTGGCAGGATACCATGGTATCCCTGCCATACATAGAGAAATACTGACATAGAGAATATACTGTGGTATATCCTTAATAAGCGAGGATTGTTTTCAAATTTGAAATTCATGAATATGGCTGGGTGCAGTGGCTCACACCTATAATCTCAGCACTTTGGGAGGCCGAGGTGGGCGGATCACGAGGTCAGGAGATCAAAACCATCCTGGCTAACACAGTGAAACCCCATCTCTACTAAAAATACAGAAAAAAAAAATTAGCCGGGCATGGTTGCGGGCGCCTATAGTCCCAGCTACTCGGGAGGCTGAGGCAGGAGAATGGCATGAACACAGGAGGTGGAGCTTGCAGTGAGCAGAGACAGCGCCACTGCACTCCAGCCTGGGCAACAGAGCAAGACTCTTTCTCAAAAAAAAAAAAAATTCATGAATATGCATATTTTATGAATATTTATTCAATAATTAATGAAGTTAACAATATTACATTTTTAGACCTTTAATTCCTTCTCTTATTTATTCCTTTTGTTTTTGCAGTATTTTTATATTTTGGAGGCAATCCATTTTTTCCCCAAGCCTCAAATATTTTTGAGCATCCTTAAAAAGCTTTTGGGTCCCAGGCCCTAGGTCAGCAGTTGCAATGAGTTTCACATACCTGCATACATATGATATGTTAACCTTTCAATTAATTTCACTACAGTTCCTCCTTTAATAATGGGGATGCCACTTCTACTTTGCAAGTTGTCTTCAAAAACAATGTTTTCCTCAGAGTCTTTTACTACAAAACGATATACTTCAGGACTTGGTAATCTCAGTGGTTGCTCATTTTCTTCTTTCAATAATACTGAATCTAACATTCGATCTAGAGTACTACGATAATGAAGAGAAATAAGGGCTGCCATCCAGTTGTTTTTTTCTTCAGCAGACTTAGCAGCAAATATTATGCTATTCTCATCTTTGGATACTAATTCAAATGCATGCTTGTACTCACAAGTATCTTCTTTATCACAAATTTGTATTTTCCTCATGACAAATTTTTCTTTTAACCTGTATTCTGCACTACTGTAACCTGGAAGCCGAGTCTGGCCATGATTAGGTTTACAACTGATCATTAAGCCATCAAACAGAAAAATATGCCGTTCATGTTTGGCACCGATTCTTGTCAATGGTCCCTCCATAATGAATTCATTACAACACTGTCCAATATCTTTGCCTTCCCATCCATCGATATTTTTCTGAATTTCATTCATTTTTTTGATAGCCAGGTGTTTGCTTCTTAATTGGTGACTATAAAAAGGGCAAACAGGATCTCTAGAAAAAACAAACAATATAGCTTATTCAATAGCTAGCAACCCAAATGGTTTCAAGCATAAACCATCTCAAATCAAGTGAGTAAAATATTAAATAACCAAACAGTAGCTTTTACGCACAGCATTTAGTTCTAACTTTGCCACTAAATAATACAGCCCTCAATTTCATTATTATGAAAGAGAAGTACTACCGGCTCTATAAGAACTAAAATTACAAAAAATCCTAAATTTCTTTTATAGATTATATTTTTAAACATCTATTAAGTCTATCCTAATAATATAACAATGCTAATCTTTTTTTTTTTTTTTTTTTTTTGGAGACAAAGTCTCGCTCTTGTTCCCCAGGCTGGAATGCAATGGCATGATCTTGGCTTACTGCAACCTCCCCCTCCCAGGTTTAAGTGATTCTCCTGCCTCAGCCTCCCGAGTAGCTGGGATTACAGGTGCCTGCCACCACGCCCCGCTAATTTTTGTATTTTTAGTAGAGATGGGGTTTCACAATGTTGGCCAGGCTGATCTCAAACTCCTGACCTCAGGCGATCTGCCCACCTTGGACTCCCGAAGTGCTGGGATTATAGGCGTGAGCCACCGCGCCCAGCCAACAATGCTAATCTTAAGACTAAGCTGGGTTGGCCAGGTGCAGTGGCTCAGACCTGCAATCTCAACACTCTGGGAGGCCAAAGCAGGCAGATCATCTGAGCCCAGGAGTTCAAGACCAGCCTGGGCAACATAGCAAAACCCTATTTCAACAAAAAATACAAAAATTAGGCAGGTGTGTTGGCATGTGCCACCCAGCTACTGGAGTCCCAGCTACTCCAGAGGGTTGAGGCAGGAGGACTGCTTGAGCCCAGGAGGTTTAGGCTGCTGTGAGCTGAGATCACATCACTGCACTCCAGCCTGGGCAACAGAGTGAGACCCTGTCTCTTAAAAAAAAGAAAAAAAGGCTGGGCGCAGTGGCTCACACCTGTAATCCGAGCACTTTGGGAGGCTGAGGTCAGGAGTTTGAGACCAGTCTGGCCGACGTGGTAAAACCCCGTCACTACTAAAAATACAAAAATTAGCTGGGCATGGTGGTGGGCTCCTGTAGTCCCAGTTACTTGGGAGGCGAAGGCAGGAGAATCACTGGAACGCAGGAGGCTAAGGTTGCAGGTTGCAGTGAGCTGAGATTACACCACTGCACTCCAGCCTGGGCAAGAGAGACTCCTTCTCAAAAAAAAAAAAAAAAAAAAAGGAAAGGAAAAGGAAAAAAGAGAGTAAAAGACCAACATAAAAGTATATAAAAATATTACAAGCACAACTTTCAATAATGTAACTATCACAATAAATCACACTTCTTTGAAAACCAGGCATCAGAGACAGCGAAGTAAGCAGAGGCATTCACATTTTCAACACTTTGGAATTACCCAGGTCGACGTCTAGGTGAATACTGCTTGTAAATTCGGTCCATGCTACCTTGGAGATTCATGAGAGCAGTAATAGCTTGGTTCAAACATTCTCTGTCTTCTTGTTCTTCACTACATGCTTTCAATTGCTAAGAAAAAACAGAAAGAAAAATCAAAACTGCATTGTTTGATTCTTCCCCCAACTTTCTAGTAATAGAGAATGCAGCAACAAATATTATCAACTCTAAGTTAATTTTATATATACTTAATAAAAACAGCTATAATTTTATATATACCTACTGACCTCTCAAACCAACCCTCTTTCTTTCTTTTTTTTTTTTTTTGAAACAGGATCTCACTCACTGTGGCCTTGAGCTCCTGGGTTCTAATGATCCTCCACTCTCAGCCTCTCAAGTAGCTGAGACCACAGGCGAATGCCACCACACCCAGCTAATTTTTAAAATTTCTGTAGAGACTGGGTCTCACTATGTCTCCCAGGCTGGTCTTGAACACCTGCTCGAGCTATCCTTCTGCCTCTGCCTCCCAAAGTGCTGGGATTACAGGTATGAGCCACAGGCCTGGCCCAACCTTCTTTCTATAAACATAAACGCAATACAGATATAAACTAACATGAGCATAGTAATCAGGAAAAAAAAAAAGCAACTGTAAAAACCATTCGGACATTTTATTTATTTTTTTATTTTTTTGAGACAGGGTCTTACTCACTCCGTCACCAAGGGTGGAATACAGTGGCAGGGCTAACTGCAGCCTCGATCTCCTGGGCATAAGGCTTCCCGAGTAGCTGGGACCACAGTTGCATGCCACCACATCCAGCTAATTTTTTTATTTTTATTTTTTGTAGAGATAGGGTCTCACTAGGCTGGTCCCAAACTCCTGGACTCAAGCTATCCTCCCATCTCTGCCTCCCAAAGTGTTGAAATTACAAGTGTGAGCCACTGTGCCAGGCCATATTTTTCAAACATATTTAAAAAGTTTAAAACATCTAAAGCATGAAGCTTACAACTTACTTTTATTCATTAGCAACTATGAATAGAGAAAATAAGTAACTATAAACTATTTCATATTCTCTAATGATTACTTTGTTTTAGCAATTTCAAGTTTACAAATCTTTGTTATATAACATAATCAAGTGTACTAACTTTTAACACTTCAATCTATCATAAACTTTTCCGTAAACAGCATCTCTCAAAGGATTCCACTGCTATTTTTTACAATATGAAATATCAAGAAACCATGAAAATTAATTCTATCTCAACCTTTAGAAGATTTAGAAACTGACTTATTAATCCCTAAAACTCTGGTTCTATTTCATTTGCCCCAAAATGTTCTCTTGTATTTCACTCTCAGAAAGAAAGCAAATTTACTTATAATAAATAATTCAGATTGTATTGTATTGTGCTCCAATGTTTTGAATTTTTTTTTTTTTTTTTTGAGACAGGGTCTCACTCTGTCACCCAAACTGGAGTACAGTGAGGTGATCATGGCTCACTGCAGCCTTGCCTCAACCTCCTGGACTCAAGTGATCCTTCCATCTCAGCCTCCCAAGTAGCTAGAACTACAGATGTGTGCCACCATGCTTGGCTAATTTTTTTTTTAAATTTTTCTGTAGAGATGGGGTCTCACTATGCTGCCCAGGCTGCCCTCAAAGTGTTTTAATCTTTTGAAAGAAGAGTTCAAAGTGGAACATCATATAGATATTATATATATTATGTATTTATAAATATATATTTATGCAGGGATATGGGGAATTATGATCACTTCAGAAAATTTTTAAAAACTTAAATCTATTTTGTGATCTTAAACTAACTTATTAGAGATTTTGTGATAAATTAAAATTTTCCTTATATTCCAATAGCAATCTCAAAAGCATTCAGCAATGGTTCCCTTTCCTCAGCAAAGAACTAACTGGTTATTGTTTGACAACTTTGTCCATTACCTTTTATTTATGTCTTAGAAATTAGTCTCTATATGAAGCACAGAGCCATTTGATTTTATTTCAAGACACATGTAGAGGTCTTGTCATCAAGAGATTAGCAACATAAATAATGTAAATGACTATCATTAGAAGTAATACCTTAATCTCTAGACTAAGCAATAGAAAGGATGGAAGCAAAGTCAAAATATCATAGAAAGTTTGAAAAAGGATCTGTGCTTGGTTATTCTGACTTCTACAGGTGAAAGTTACTGGCAAAATCACTTATTTTGCTGCTTTACAGATTTCTTACAGAAAGTCTTCTCAGCTCCACTCTAAAATATTTCTTTAATAAATATGAATGTTGATGATATCAAACGCTTAATTAGAACTGTTTTATTCTTGTTTTTGTTTATCCAAATATCTAAATTATCACCAGTAGTGATATCCTACCAAAAAGGTATGATTTTCATTGTCTACTTGGTCTTAAGGCTGCTCAAACTCTTCCGCGTGTCATTTTTAAATAACCATGTAATAATTATAAGCTGTAAAGGAGAACAAAATTGAGGATATTTAGAGTGGGATTTCCTGGTAATGGAAGTATATTAAACAACGGCTCTGTTTGGCATAATAATCCGATAATTTGCTAAATATTTCTTGAATTTTCAGCAGTGAGATTTGATAAACATCATATTAATGAATATCCAACTAATATTCTACAGATACTTAAAAGAATGTGTTCCAAACATCTTACACAGAAATTACTGGGCCAGGCAAGGTGGCTCACACTTGTAATCCCAACATACTGGGAGGCCAAGGCAGGCAGATCACTTGAGCCCAGGAGTTCAAGACCAGCCTGACCACACGGAGAAACCCTGTCTCTACAAAAAATACAAAAATTAGCCGGGCGTGGTGATGTGCACATGTAGTCCCAGCTATTTGGAAGGCTGAGGTGAGAGGATGACCTAAGCATGGGAGGTAGAGAATACAGTGAGCTGAGATTGTGCCATTACACTCCAGTCTGGGTGACAGAGTGAGACTCTGTCCCCCGCAAAAAAATGAAAATAAAAATAAAAAATACAAAAAAAAATTAGCTGGACGTGGTGGTGCATGCCTGTAATCCCAGCTACTCGGGATGCTGAGGCATGAGAATCACTTGAACCTAGGAGGTGGAGATTGCAGTAAGCCAAGATAGCACCACTGCACTCCAGCCTGGGTGATAAGGCGAGACTCTGTCTCCAAAAAAAAAAGAAAGAAAAAGAAAAGAAAAATTACTGTACTGAACTATGTGCAAACAGGTAATGTACTTTCATGCCCCCATTCGCTTTCTACACAACAGTCTCTGACCTCCTTATCCACCCGGTGAATTTAGCCACTAGGATACAGTTGAAATGCTTCCTCTAGAAGATGCCTTCTGATTATGCCTTTTCCCTCTTAAATTTTTTCTTTTGAAATATCAAATTTATAGAAAAGTTGTAAAAGTAACACAAATAACTCCTGTAATACTCTGAATCACCAATTTTTAACATTTTGTCACATGCTTCATCATTCTGTGTGCCAGTGTGTGCAGATTGTTTTTTTAGTAGTTGTGATACTATCCATTCAGTTCCTTCCAGAGGAAGGGGGACTACGGCTGAATGGTTTTGCGGTAGTTTTTGGAATATAAGGAAAAGTCAAATGTATCACAAATTACTCTCAAATAGTATCATTCTCCTTTACTCCTTTAATATTTCTCATAGCTCATCTTACAACAAGGATTTTCTTTTACAGAATCACAGTATAGTGATCAACTTCAGGAAATTTAACACTGAAGAATCTACTGCGTAATCTAATCTATAGTGTATATTCCAATTTTGCCAACTGTTTTAATAACATCCTTTAAGGTAATATTTTCCCCCAAAACAGGAACTGGTCAGTGAAGCACTAAATTATCATGTTTCTATTGTCTCTTTTATTCTGGACAGTTCCTAAGCATTTGTCTTTCATGACTCCCGCAAATAAATAAGGACACACACACACACGCACACACTGTTCTCTCTCTCAGTAGGACGAATACCCAAAACCATTATGTATTTTTTTTTTTACTCCACTGAACAAAGGAAAAATCAATAGGAATTTTTTTCTGCCTTCCCTAAGCAGAGCTAGTAACTCCTGCTTCATTGATCTCATAGTACTACCTCTATTAGGCTCTTATAGTATTGTAATTATTTGTTTGACATCTATTTTCTTCACTAAATTGTGAACATCTTAATGCCTAGGGACATGTTTTATTCCTTTTCAGTTTACCTGCATGTGGTAGGTATCCACTAGGTGGTTGTTAGAAGCAACTGGAATAAATGACTACTGTATGATTTTGTTAAGTATTTAGACCAATAATGAATGTTTTTTGAGCTCTGCTCTGTGCACGCTCTTTTATGCATTCGCTTATTTAATTTTTATTACAGTTCTGTAACACGAGGCACTATAATCATATGTTACAGATGAAGGAAATGAGGCACAGAGAAATTAAGTAATTTGCCCAATATAAATAGGAGAGTTTATATCCAAACCCAGGAGCTCTGACCCCAAAGTCTCTGCTTTTTTGCTACACTAATACCCCGTGGCTCTACCATGACACCAGACACAGCTACGCAAAACACTGGTCTGTGTCTAAATCTGATGACCACTGAGTTGAAAGGGATTCTTTCTATGTTGAAAACAAACTGGATAACTACTGAGTTTAAGAAATAAAATGAAATGAGTGTACTCTGGAAAAGAGGTCAAAGAGAAAAGATACCCTTGCTATATACGCTTAAAATTAAAAATAAAAGTGATTGTTTATTAATGGGTAATATCTTTTCTTTTTCTTTGAGATAAAGTCTCACTTTGTCAACTAGGCTGGAATGCAGTGGCACGATCTCAGCTCACTGCATCCTCGATGTCCCGGGTTCAAGCGATCCTCCTGCCTTAACCCCCCAACCCCCGAGTAGCTTGGACTACAGGCATTGCCACCACACCCAGCTAATTTCTGAATTTTTTGTAGAGATGGGGTTTGGCCATGTTGCCCAGGCTGGTCTCAAATTCCTGAGCTCCAGCAATCCACCTTCCTTGGCCATGACCAAGGCCATGACCCACCGCGCCTAGCTTTAATGGGTAATATCTTATGAACCTAGCTGAAGAATATATTCCTTGCTACCTGATACTCATCATTATCCTTAGTTGTCTATAAGTGTATCCTGTCCAAGATTTTATATTTCATGTAAATTTTTTCTTAACTCTGTATGAGACTTCACTGAAATATTTACCCTGCTTTTCTTGAAACTCCTACCAAATGCTACATCTACTATGGACATATGTGCCCACAGCAAGGGGAATTTCAATAAATTATGAATTTGTCTCTAATTCACTGTACTAGGAGTTCAGTCTAGGTGTGAAATAAAACATGTAATCAATTCTTTTTTATTAGTAATAAACTCTCTAGATTTTCATAAGAGTGGAGTTGGTAATTTGGTGGGAAATTAAATCCATTAAAACCTATGACTAGGCTGGGCACACGGGCTCATGCCTATAATCTCTCCACTTTGGAAGGTCAAGGCAGGAGGATCACTTGAGGCCAGAAGTTTGAGATCAGCTTGGGCAACATAGCGAGACTCCCTCTCTAAAAAGAAATAACCTAAAAACCCCAAAACAAACAAACAAAAAACCCGTGATCATATTTCCTTACGTGCTTTTTTAAAAAAACACTAACTTTAAAAAAAAAAACACATAAGAAAGTTAACTGTTATTAACTTTCTTTCATATGTACCTGAATCATATGTCAGTACTGAAAAAGTAAATATGTAGTAAAATCCTCTTTATGGTCTTTTTTAAGAGTTGAGAGATTTCTTTCAATAGAGATTGCAAGCTCTTTATGTTATGAATATACTCACACACACACAAAAAGAATGACAAAGCAAGCCTGGGCAACATGACAAAACCGCTTCTCTACAAAAAATAAAAAAAACAAAAATTAGCTGGGTATGGTGGCATGCTCTTGTAGTTCTAGCTACTCGGGAAGCTGAGATGGGAGGATTGATTGAGCCTGGGAAGTCAAGGCTGCAGTAAGCCATGAATGGGCCACTGCACTCCAGCTTGGGTGACAAGAGTGAGACTCTGTCTAAAAAAAACAGGAATGATAACAAGCAAATGTTGCATAATGTTAACAACTGGTAGCCAGGCGCAATGACTCACACCTGTAATCCCAGCACTTTGGGAGGCTGAGGCAGGAGGATCACCTGAAATCAGGAGTTTGAGACCAGCCTGGCCAACATGGTGAAACCCAGTCTCTACCAAACAATACAAAAATTAGAATGGCGTGGTGGTGTGCACCTGTAATCCTAGCTACTTGGGAGGCTGATGTGGGAGAATTGCTTGAACCCAGGAGGTGGGGTTGTAGTGAGCCAAGATCTCACCACTGCACTCCAGCCTGGGCGACAGAGTGACACTCTGTCTCAAAAAAAAAAAAAAGAAAAAAAAAGTGAGTCCAGGTGAAGGGTGCTCACCACTATTTCTGTAACTTTTTTCTGTTTTTCAAAGTAAAAGGTAAAAAAAAATTACCTATAAACTCAATTGTTTCATATTGAAATACTGGTTGATCTTCCTCAATGAACCTCATTGAAGTTATTACTAAGTCTTCCTGTTAAGCTTTAAACTAAATTAATTCCTCTTGAGAGAGAATAATTTTTATTCTTTCCATTACTAAATTTCCAAGGAATGACCAGGGAGTTAGGAGAGTAAGAGAACATTACTTGCCTTTGAATAAACCAGTTCTGAAATGAGAGAGTTAACATGTCCTTAGTAAAAAAGGACAGACATAGATTATTTTCTGAGACAAGGTCTTACTCTCTTGCCCAGGCTGGAGTGCCGTGGTGTGATCTCAGTTTATTACAGCCTCCAATTCCTGGGCTCAAGTGATCCTCTCATCTCAGTCTCACAAGCAGCTGTGACTACTGGCATGCATTACCACGCTCAGCTAATTTTAAAAATTTTTGTAGAGATGAGGTCTCACTATATTGCCCAGGCTGGTCTCAAACTCCTGGGTTCACGCCATCCTTTCACCTCAGCCTCCCAAAGCGCTGGGATTACAGACATGAGCCACCGTGCCTCGCCTTTATACCTTCTTAGAGAAATGTCTAAGTCCTTTGCTCATTTTTTTAGTCAGCTTGTTTTTGTTGTTGAGTTGTAGGAGTTCTTTATGTATTCTGGATAAGAATCTTTTATCAGATATATAATTTACAAATATTTTCCCATTCTATAGAATGCCGTTTCATGATACTGTTTTGGCTCAGTACTCATCCAAAATAAATTCTGTCTCATGTTAAGCCTACTTTGGGATGAGAATCATAAGAAAGAAGGCTGGACTAGTGTGACTCAAAGGTTATTACATCCCTTTAGTAGTAGAAAACACAATCCTGGAACAGTTTTAACCCACTGTTTTAAAGTATCTGCTTTGGTGATATACCAAGAGAGATTTATTCTTGGATTTAGTGTTTAAATATTATTTTTTATTTTCCAAAATCAGATTTATGATAAAACAAGATGGAAAAACAACTACATGACAAGAAATTAGAGGATACCATATATAGTTACCTAAAATTATTTCAAAGTACATTGTTAGGCCTGGTGCAGTGGCTCACGCCTGTAATCCCAGCAGTTTGGGAGGCCAAGGCAGGCGGATCATTTGAGGTCAGGAGTTTGAGACTAGCCTGACCAACACGGTGAAACCCCGTCTCTACTAAAAATACCAAAAAAAATTAGCCAGGCATGGTAGCACGCATCTGTAATCTCAGCTACTCAGGAGGCTGAAGCAAGAGAATCGTTTAAACCTGGGAGGTGGAGGTTGCAGTAAGCCGAGCCTGCACCATTGCACTCCAGCCTGGGCGACAGAGTGGGACTCCATCTCAAAAAAAATAAAAATAAAAAAAACAAACAAACAGGCCAGGCACAGTGGCTCACACCTGCAATCCCAGCACTTTGGGAGGCCGAAGGCAGGTGGATCACTTGAGGTCAGGAGTTTGAGACCAGCCTGGCCAACATGGTGAAACCCCATCTCTACTAAAAAAAATAGAAAAATCAGCTGGGTGTGGTGGCGGTCGCCTGTAATCTCAGCTACTTCGGAGGCTGAGGCAGGAGAATCACTTGAACCTGGGATGCAGAGGTTGCAGTGAGCCAAGATTGCACCACTGCACTCCAGCCTGGGTGACAGAGTGAGACTGTGCCTCAAAAAACAAACAAAGTACATTGTTGGTTTATTGTTACTCATGGCAATATATATTGTTATATACATTGTTGGAACAATGTTATATTATTGTTGCCATGCAACAATTTATATTGCATGGCAATATATATTGTTACATATATATAGTTAACTCATGGCAGATATATAGAATATATATCTATAATATATTCACTTTATAGATAATACTTTTTTGTTCTTTTCAAATTTAAGCCCCATAAGGTTCATCACAAACTACTGTTTTCATTTTTCTTCTCAGATAAATTTTGTTTATTTATTCATTTACTTTTAAGACAGGGTTTCACTCTGTCATCTAGGCTGGAGTGTACTGACGCAAACATGGCTCACTGCAGCCTTGACCTCCCGGACTCAAGCAATCCTCTTTCCTCAGCCTCCCTAGTAGCCGAGACCACAGGCATGCAACACTATGTCCAGCTAATCTGATTTTTTTTTTTTTTTTTTTGTAGAGACAAGGTCTCACTTTGTTGCCCAGGCTGGTCTTGAACTCCTGGGCTCAAGTGACCTTCTCACCTTGGCCTCCCAAAGTGCTGAGATTATAAGCATGAGGCACCTTACCCCACTTTCTAAGATAAATTTTAGATAAATTTCTACAAACTGCTTTTTAAACATAATTGCAGATTATTGTCTTAACATATAATTCAATCTTCATGCAAGAAGGAAAAGAAAAAAATCACTTCTTGATTTATAAGTAACTTTATAACATAATTCTTATATCCAAAGAAAAAAAATATAGCCAGGTATGGTGGCTCATGCCTGTAATCCCAGGACTTTGGAAAACTGAGGCAGGCAGATTGCTTGAGCCTAGGAGTTCAAGACCAGCCTAGGCAACATGGTGAGACTCTATCTCTACAAAAAATTTAAAAATTAGCTGGGCGTGGTAGCACACATCCATAGTCCTAGCTACGTGGGAGGGTCGCCTGAGCCCAGAAGGTCAAGGCTGCAGTAAGCCATGATTGTATCACTGCATTCCAGCCTGGGTAACAGACCAAGACCCTGTCCCAAAAACAACACAATAAAATAGGTGATATACAAATAGTTAACAAGTATATAAAAGATACTCAACATTACTAGTCATTAGGAAAATTAAAATCAAAACCACAATGAGATACCACCTCGTATCCATTAGGATGACTATTATTTAAAAAAAAAAAAAACAGGCCAGGCAGGGTGGCTCACGCCTGTAATCCCAGCACTTTGGGAGGATGAGGCAGGTCGATCGCCTGAGGTCAGGAGTTCGAGACCAGCCTGGCCAACATAGTGAAACCCTGTCTCTACTAAAAATACAAAAAATTAGCTGGGTGTGGTGGCAGGCACCTGTAATCCCAGCTACTCGGGAAGCTGAGGCAGGAGAATCGCTTGAACCTGGGAGGCGGAGATTGCAGTGAGCCAAGATCGTGCCATTGCACTCCAGCTGGGACAACAAGAGTGAAACTCCATCTCAAAAAAAAAAAAAAAAGAAAAAAAAAGAAAAAGAAATTAACACGGTTTGGTAAAGATGTGGAGAAATCAGAACCCTGTGTACTGTTGGTAGGAATGCAAAATGGTGCCATTACTATGAAAAACAGTGTGGTAGTTACTCAAAAAATTAAAGATAACATTACCATACGATCCATCCATTCCACTCCTGGGTATATACATAAAATAATTCAAAGCAAGGTCTCAAAGACATATTTGTACACTCACATTCACAGAAGCATTATTTATAGTAACCAAAAGGTAGAAAAAAATCCAACAGTCAGCCAGGCGCGGTGGCTCACCCCTGTAATCCCAGCATCTCGGGAGGCCAAGATGGACAGATCATGAGGTCAAGAGATTGAGTCCATCCTGGCCAACATGGTGAAACCCTGTCTATACTAAAAATACAAAAATTAGCTGGGTGTGGTGACATGCACCTGTAGTCCCAGCTACTCAGGAGGCTGAGGCAGGAGAACTGCTTGAACCCAAGGGGCAGAGGTTGCAGTGAGCCGAGATCATGCCACCGCACTCCAGCCAGGCGACAGAGCAAAATTCCATCTCAAAAAAAAAAAAAAAATTCAACGGTCTATCAACAGATGAATGGATAAATAAAATATGGTATAACACACCAATGAAATATTATCATCTCTCAAAGTTTATTTGTAAGCATCATTGATGTTGTGTATTGTTCTAGTGTAAGTTTCTTTCATTATCTGAATGAACCACAGTTTATTTACCCTTTTCTGGTTGGCAAACAGGATTTGCTATTACTGACACCTGCTACAGACTTTCTTGTACATTTCTCTTGGTATACATGTGCCTGCATTTTGTTTATTTAGAGTATATGTTCAAGGGTGGAATTGCCTAGTCAGACAGTATACATATTTTTTAATTTAAAAGGTAATGCCAAGCAGTTTTCCAAAGTGGGTTATACAGTTTACATTCCTAACAGAATGCAAATAGTTCACGCTGCTGTTTATGGATATTTTCAGACTTTCAAATTTCTGTAATCTGATGTGTATGTAATGGTATCCTGTGGTTTTAACTGCATTTCCTTGACTATTAATGAGTTTGAATACATGTTTACTGCCATTTTGGATATCCTGTTTTGTGAAGTGATTCAAATCTTTTGCCATTTCTAATCTCTTCTAAGGCTTGTCTTTCCATTCCACATTTCTATTTGTTCTTGTTGTTGCTGTGCATTAATTAAAACTGAGTATATTCCATATTTATTCTAACAGTTACAGTTTCATTGATCAGACATGGGTAGTTTCTCTTTATTCATTCTTTTTTTTTTTTTGAGATGGAGTCTCGCTCTATTGCCCAAGCTGTCTCCTGCCTCAGCCTCCTGAGTAGCTGGGATTACAGGCATGTGCCACCACCCCTAGCTAATTTTTGTATTTTTAGTAGAGACTAAAACCATGATTTCGCCATGTTGGCCAGACTGGTCTCAAACTCCTAGCCTCAAGTCATTACCTCCCCCTTGGACTCCTAAAGTGCTGGGATTACAGGCATGAGCCACCGCACCTGGCTCTCTTTATTCATTCTTTGAAGCCCAAAATTACTACTACCTAGTAATAAAGAGTATCTGCTGCCTTTGGACAAGCATGAGTACTCATCAATGAGTGTTTCTTTTCCCATTTCTAATTCCTTACACAATTTCCCTTGATCTTTTAAAGGTAGGAGTGATTACCAAAGTGAGCACGTGAGAGATGGAGATTTTCTGGTGACAATCCATTCATTTCTCTCTATTACTGCTACTGATTTTCACTGACTCTAGCTAACATCTAAGAACTTCTGTCTACTTTCAGATTATGGCCCATTTTCAACTGTAATTCCCACATATCTTGCTCAGTAAAATGTTCTTTCTCAATTTTTTTTTCTTTAACAGGGTCTTGCTATGTTGCTCAGGCTGGCCTTGAACTCCTGACCTCATGTGATCCTCCTATCTCAGCCTCCCAAGTAGGTGGGACTATAGGCTTGTGGCCACCATGCCCAGCTTCCAACTTTTTTACTGCTCTTTAGAAGCAAAGTATCTTTCTGCTTGATTATTTTGTACCTCTCCTTTAGGATACCACATCGTTGGTTTAGATAGACAGTTACAACTTTTTCCGTCTAATCCATGGTAGTAACATTAAAATAAAAGCCATAATAATTCTATGTATACCTTGTAGGCATCTAGGCAAGGAATATATATGATTATTTCTAATGAATACTTATCTCTTTTTTAAGTTCTTTTTTATGGAGTGCTACTACCCACAGCATTTGATGCTGGAGGTAGCCAGCTTTTTTTTTATTTTTATTTTTCTGAGACGGAGTCTCGCTCTGTTGCCCAGGCTGGAGTGCAGTGGCGCGATCTCTGCTCACTGCAAGCTCTGTCTCCCGGGTTCACACCATTCTCCTGCCTCAGCCTCCCAAGTAGCTGGGACTACAGGTGCCTGACATCACGCCTGGCTAATTTTTTGTACATTCAGTAGAGACGGGGTTTCACCATGTTAGCCAGGATGGTCTCGATCTCCTGACCTCATGATCCACCCTCCTCAGCCTCCCAAAGTGCTGGGATTACAGGCGTGAACCACCACGCCCGGCAGTAGTCAGCTTTTATCCACAAGTAGATGAGCAACTTCATTGTGTAAGTCTCCATGGATACTAATGGATCCATAAAGAACTCATCAAAAGATATGCAGGCTTCATATGAATAATATATAAGCATATACTTGGGTGCCTAAATTTTTAAAAATAAGGTTCATGTCTTATTAGAAGTCCTATCATTAGTCTTAGAGTTGCCCTCTAATATTGGCCAACATTTAAAAATGCTGGTTTGACCATATAATTTAAAAAAAATTTTCCCCTACCTAGATAATTGCTTTTTAAAAATCCTTGCTACTGGGTCTGCATTTAAGATCAGGTCATTGACTATAATGGCCTGACTCATACTAAGCCACAGCTACTTTTGCCACCAATTAATCACTAGCCTCCAAACCCTCTTAGCCAATGTGACCAGGACTAGTAGTTGGCTAGTTAATTAAAATAGAGAAGAGAGTCATTTTTTTAAAGTTATATATATATTTTTAATGTGTTGCTTGGGTCCCAGCTAAGAGAGGAAGAATACAACACTGCACAGAAAAAAATATTAACTTCAAAAGTTATTTCCTTTATAAGATAACAAGATAGAAATTTAGAGCAATGTTACATATAAAAATTATTACTTACATAAAATAAGAATTAAAAGACTGGTACTGTGTGTCTCCAAAATTAATTTTAAAAAGTAAACTCTTCTATTAGATAAGTACTTTGAGATTCTGTTATAAAATCTTACCTTTAGTAACTCAAAGTAGTGCCAACAGTGATACACTGGCACCAGCATAAGACGTGGAAGGACATAACGAACTGCCTCTTTAAAACCATCAGCAATGGACTGCAAAGCAAAAAGATATCACAGTATGTATGTCTCTGACATCAAGGATATGCAACAGCAGTGCCTAACAGAAATGGCTACTAAAAATTTGAGATACAGACTTATCAAAACTACAACAGAATGCATATTCTATATTGAAACTGAAGTGCTATCAAGTTGTTCTTTTCTCCCTTTCCTCCTTTAAGTTATTAGAGAAATATATACATTAATTTTCTTTTATATGGCTAAAATAGCTTTCACAATAATCCTCTACAGCTTATGTTCTGGCTTCCATATACCCTAAAGGAATTCTGAAAAGCTATGTACTCTCCTGCACAATTTTAAAATGTTTTCAATTTAAATAGTTACAAAAGATGCATTTCAGGGAATGCTGTATACTGTAAATGTGATTTATAAGTATTTCACCAAACAATAATTGAATAAATTTCAGATTTAGCTCATTTATGAAAAACGTCTGTCATACAACTTAATTGACAAAGTCAATCTTCACTGTCAAAATAAACAGCAACATCAGACTCAGTTTGTCAGAAGTCAAACTTTGTTAAATTCAAACAAACATTATTAATGTCATGGTCTCAAGGATTAGAAGCCTCTGGAGGAAACTACAACTGCTTCTAACATATTACATCAAGGTATGAGAACTTTACAAGCTTCTCCTCTTCTTTATCCCAAATGATGATGAAGTACTTACAATAAGGTTAATATAAATCTTTGTGATAACCATATCACTTCTTAATTCTTAGACAGATAGATATGACATAACATAGATAGATATGACATTTTGACTACCAAGAATTTTTACTATCATCCCCCTATAGCATTCTTTTGTGAACTCTTTTGCTTTGTACTCAGTGAACTCTCCAATAGGAGTAATACTTTTTTTTTTTTTTTTTCCTGTTTGGTGCCCTAGAGGTTTTTACATCTTGGATCAATGCATAATGGGAAATACATAACAGCAAAAGGTAACAAGTAAGAGACTTTGGAAAAGACAACGCAAAAAACATAAACAAGATCTCCGAAGACTAGAAACAGATTCCCTTAAAGCTCTCTGTGCCTTTATATATCCTGAAAAATCTTAGTGTATAGCTTGGGATAGGTATACCCCAGTTTTGGAAACTACTGTAGAATAAATGGTTTTCTAAAATTTATAATGGATTTAACTCATGTTAATTTTAAATGTCTATATAGTTGACTTACTAGTATTTCTCCCCATAAGAAAAACACCAACCACACCAATATAAAATGTGAGAAAGAATCTGATATGCTGCTTTAAAAAAATCTTCATAAATATTCCCATAATTTTCACATTTTGTTAAATTATAATCTTTTCAACAGACTTATTACCCAGTAACCAAACTTCTTACTAGGATACACAAAAAGTGCCACCAATTTTCCTAAAGATTAATTCATTTTCACATTTGTTATGATCTGAATGTCTGTGTTCCCTCAAAAGTCATATATTGAAACCTAATCCCCAATGCAACAGTATTAAGAGATGGGGCCTTTAGGAGGTGATTAGGATATGAGGGCAGAGCCCCTGTGAACAGGGTTAGTGCCCTTATAAAAGGGGCCTAAGGGAGTTTGTGCTATCCATCATGTGAGGACACAACAAGAAAGCACCATCTATGAACCAGAAGAGCAAACCCTCACTAGGGCACCAAACTAGACACCAGATCTGTTAGCCTCTTGATATGGGACTTCCTAAATGTGAACTGTGAGAAATAAATTTCTATTGTTTATAAGCCATCCAGTTTATGATATTTTATTAGAGCAGCCTGAATAGACTAAGACAGCATTAAACTAATTAATATAGTGAATTACTCTGGATATTTTATATACAGTGCTTGAACTGGAACCAATATGAAACTTCAAAATTAGTCTACAAGATCAACTGTTTTGCTAATTTGTACTAAAATGCCTGATAAAGTGCATTCTAAAATTTTTGTAGCATGTATTTACAGTGTAAGGAGTCCTCTGATAATAACAGGAGCTACATTTGAGTATTTAATACACATCAAACATTATGCTTATGCTTTACATATACATTACCATTTAATTTCCTAATAACTATGAGGTATATATTATTATGATCACCATTTTACAAATGAGCAAACTGAGTCTCAGAGATTAAGTGAATTGCTCAAGGTAACACAACCATTAACTGGGGCTGGGCGTGATGGCTCACACCTGTAATCCCAGCACTTTGGGAGGCTGAGTCAGGAGGATTACCTGAAGTCAAGAGTTTGAGAACAGCCTGGCCAACATGGGGAAACCCCATCTCTACTAAAAATACAAAAATTAGCCAGGTGTGGTGGCATGCGCCTGTAGTCCCAGCTACTTAGGAGGCTGAGGCAGGAGGACTCCTTAAACCCAAGAGGCAGAGGTTGCAGTGAGCCAAGATCGCGCCACTGCACTCCAGCCTGGGTGAAAGAGCAAGATTCCGCCGCAAACAAACAAACAAAAACTATTAATTGGCCCAAAGCCTTAAGTTCTAACTTCAAATCTTATTTTTTTAAGTCTGCTATACAGTCCAGGTATGGTGCCTCATGGTCAACAGAACAGCCTAGCCAATATGGTGAAACTCTGTCTCTACCAAAAAAATACCAAAATTAGCCAGGCGTGGTGGTCCACACTTGTAGTCTCAGTCACTCGAGAGGCTAAGGCAGGAGAATCGCTTGAACCCGGGAGGTGGAGGTTGCAATGAACTGAGATTGTGCCACTGTACTCCAGCCTGGGCAACAGAGTGAGACCCTGTCTCTAAATAAATAAATAAATAAAGTACACTACACAGCTTCTAAAGATGCTTTTTGTTTTTAGTTTTATTAAGGAAGCATTATTTTATCTTAAACTGAATGAATTTTTTTTTAAGTTAAAACAATTGAGTTTGGCCCGAAAAAGGATTTCATCTAACTCTTCCAATTTCACTGAATATCTAGGATGACAGCTTTATTAATAACTGGGCCCTTTAACATTCAAATTCCACAGCAAAAATTCCTAATAAAATAGGACTGAAAAAAGAAATGTGTTGAGTGCTTTTAATGAGTATCCAAAGTTCTTACAGACTGTGTATTTAATGCATACTTTATATGAATAGATGAGTTAACTTTAAAAATGTTCCTCTCTTGAAGTAATTTTGAGAATTAAGTATAATTTGTATTCCATGATAACAAATTTTTGACAGTAGAGAAGTGGAAGATAATAAACAATGGGAATTTATAGTACAGAAGGCAGGGAGAAGATGGTAAGTTCAGTTTTAAACATGTCATATTTGAAGTGCGTTTAGGGTATCCAAGTGCATCAATTCAAGGCAGCTGGTTATATGAAAGTGTATAGATACATACACATATGTACACAGTGCTTAAAAGAAAGTGATGGCCTGGAAATACAAATAAGAAGTCACCAGTATACAGACATGAAATCACCCAAGGAGAGCACAGAACAGAAAAACAGGGGCTGATAACAGAAGTTGGATAATAGCTATAATAATTAAGAGACTTAGAAGAAGAAATCAGAGAAGACAAAAATTGGGAACATGTAGTATCATAGGAGCTGATATGGTTTGATTTTGTGTCCCCGTCCAAATCTCATGTTCAACTGTAATCCCCAATTTTGGAGGTGGGGCCTAGTGGGAGGTAACTGGATCATGGGGGTGGATTTCTTCCTTTAATGCTGTTCTTGTAATAGAGTTCTCAGGAGATCTGGTTGTTTAAAAGTGTGTGGCACCTCCCTGCTCCTTCCTCCTGCTTTGACCATGTGAAGACGTGCCTGCTTCCCTTTTGGCTTCCGCCATGATCGTAAGTTTCCTGAGGCCTCCCCAGCCGTGCTTCCTGTAGAGCCTGTGGAACTCTGAGCCAATTAAATCTCTTTTCTTTATAAATCACCCAGTCTCAGGTATTTCTTTTTCTTTTTTTTGTTGAGACAGAGTCTCACTCTGTAGCCCAGGCTTGAGTGCAGTGTTGCAATCTCGGCTCACTGCAACCCCCACCTCCTGGGTTCAAGTGATCCTCCTGCCTCCAAGTGATCCTCCTGCCTCTGCCTCTGTAGTAGCTAGAACTACAGGTGTGCACCACCATGCCCACTAGTAGTGTGTGTGTGTGTGTGTGTGTGTGTGTGTGTGTGTGTGTGTGTGTGTGTGTATATATATATTTTTTTTTTTTTTTTTTTTTTGAGACAGGGTCTTGCTCTGTCACCTAGGCTGGAGTGTAGTGGCACGATCTCGGCTCACTGCAACCTCCGCCTCCCGGGTTCAAGCAATTCTCCTGCCTCAGCCTCCCGAGTAGCTGGGATTACAGGTGCATGCCACCACACCCAGCTAATTTTTGCATTTTTTAGTAGAGGTAGGGTTTCGCCAGGTTGGCAAGGCTGGTCTGGAACTCCTGACCTCAGGTGATCCACCCACCTCAGCCTCCCAAAGTGCTGGGATTACAGGCATGAGACATCACGCCCAGCCTTCAGGTATACAGGAACCAAGAGATAAGAGCAGTAACAAATACTACAGACTTAAGTATGAAATAAAAATATCCACTGGATTTGGCAATTAAGTTACTTGTCAAAGGCAATTTATATCCTGATTAAAACATACATGGTAGTGTTTTCATAAAGAATGGTAAAAAATAATATAAAGACAATTGGCTGCAAAGAAAAAATGAGAGAGGAAATGAAAAAACTTTCTTCACTCTAGTTAATTATTCTACTAGAGTGAAGAAAGGTTTGTTCATTTGTTTGCTTGTTTGTTTTAGGACGATAAGGATTTTTACCATATTCAAATGTCAAGGGGTAAAAGCCAGTTTATTTTTTATTTTTATTTTTTTTGAGACTGGGTCTCACTCTGTACCCAAGGCTGGAGTGTAGTGGCGTGATCATGACTCATTGCAGCCTTGACCTCCCAGGCTCAAGCAATTCTCCTGGCATGCCACAGGTGCACGCCACCACGCTCGGCTAAGTTTTTATATTTTGTAGAGATGAGGTCTCCCTATTTTGCCCAGGCTGGTCTCAAACACCTGGGTCCAAGCAATCCTCTGACCTTAGCCTCCCAAAATGCTGGGATTACAGGCAAGAGCCACCACATCTGGCTGGAAAAGTCAGTTTAGATGTAGAAGTTTTACATATTTAGCCAAGTATTACCTATGCCAACATAACTTTTGTTGTTAGTGTTGAGATAGTAAAAATAAAATTTTATTTGTATCTCTCCACTTATTTTCATTTTATCTAAGTGTATTCCTGAACCAACTAACTTGCATACTCTCCCTCAATACAGTATTTATCTCCTTTAAATTGTAGGCCTCATAGAAAAATCAGTATGAGTACATAGGAGGTTGAGGTTATCTCAACTTTTTAAGATTTCTCCAAATCTTCCTCCTATAGGGAACATAATCCTGAAATCACACTCCAGATTCATCTTTATTTTTTATTTATTTATTTATTTATTTTTTGAGACAGAGTCTCACTATTCCACCCAAGCTGGAGTGCAGTGGCGCGATCTCGGCTCACTGCAACCTCTGCCTTCCAGGTTCAAGTGATTCTCCTGCCTTAGCCTCCTGAGTAGCTGGGATTACAGGAGCTTGCCACCAAGCCCAGCTAACTTGTGCAATTTTAGTCGAGACAGGGTTTCACCATGTTGGCCAGGCTGGTCTCAAACTCCTGACCTCAAGTGATCCACCTGTCTTGGCCTCCCAAAATGCTGGGATTATAGGCATGAGTCACTGCACCCGGCCAAATTCATCTTTATACCCCAGATCTAGTATGTGCTAAATTCTTCTGGTCATTCAGTATTCGTGATGTTGTACTATAAAAGATTTCTACAGTAAGAACAGACAGAGCTCCAGAGAGAAAACAGAAGATAATCCAAAACAGGTTTAGAATGAACAAGATTTGAAGGATTACGAGGATTCCAGAATTACAAATATTTGAAGGATAAAATAGTGAGATATTTATTTGCGTTATAAAAAAAAAAAAAAAAAAAAACCTTCAATTTAAGTTTACCTGAAAGTGTAGAGCAACTGCAGGTCTGGCCATCAATTTATTGAAATGTTCATGAAACTCTGGTGAAAGAATGTCCTGTGATAATGTTTCATAAGGATCAAATGCTTGCTCCTATTTTTTTAAAAAGAGAAAAAGCATTAGGTTTAAAAGAATATATTTTCTACCAATATGGTACAGATTATTATCACTTGATCCCAGGAGTTCGAGGTTACAGTGAGCTATGATTGTGCCACTATATTCCAGCTTGAGCAACAGAGTGAAACCCTGTCTCAAAAGAAAAGAAAGAAATGAAAAGAAAAAAGAGAAGAGAAGAAGAAAGATTTCTTTTCCCATTAGACTGGCAAAAATTAATGGGATATCTGCAGAACCGATATGAAAACAAAACAAATTTCGAAAAAAAGAATTAAAAAGAAAAAGAATAAGGTAATACCGAGTTAGTGAAGGGAAAGGGTGAAGAAAGAAGGAAGCTTACATACACTGGAACTTAGCTGGAAGTGAACGTGGCAAAGTGTTTCAAAGTTCTAAAAATGTATCTAGTCTTTAGCACTACAATTCCACTTCCAGGAATATATCCTTAAAAATTATTAGAATATATGACTGGGCGCGGTGGCTCACGCCTATAATCCCAGCACTTTGGGAGGCCGAGGCGGATGGATCATGAGGTCAGGAGTTCGAGGCCAGCCTAGCCAACAGAGAGGAACACTGTCTCTACTAAAAATACAAAAAATTAGCTGGGCGTGGTGGCGGGCGCCTGTAATCCCAGCTACTCAGGAGGCTGAGGCAGGAGAATGGCTTGAACCTGAGAGGCAGAGGTTGCAGTAAGACAAGATTGTGCCATTGCACTCTAGCCTGGGTGACAGAGGGAGACTCCGTGTCAAAAAAAAAAAAAAAAATGATTAGAATATCAAGGCATAGTGCAAGTATGTTTGTTGCAGTGTTGTTTACAATAACAAAAAAAAAAGGAAAAAACTCTACAACCTATGGATAATAGTTAAAATATGTTATGGTGTCTCCATATAACATCGCATTATTTATACTTAAAAATTGTGTTGAAGTATATACATTAACATGGACAATGTTTATGATATACAGAGTAAAAACAGTAAGTTATAAAATAGTGGGATCCTATTTTTGCAAACACACATTCGTATGTATGCACAGAAATATATAAGGATAAGTTATCTCTGGGTGTTATAAAATAAAGTGACTTTCATCTAATTTATATATCTCTATTTTTCTGAATATTTTTACAATGAGCTACATTATTTTTATAGTCACTTAAAAGATAAAATGATTTTTACTTTGGAAAACATTAAAATAATATAAAGCTTCTTTCCAACTTTAAGTTTAAAATCCATAGAAGGTAAAGAGCTATGGTCAATAAAATGTATCTTCCTTCATCTTGAATATACTTACCACTAAAAAAAAAAAAAAAAAAAAACCTAAATGTTACTACTCTAGTTTATATACTACTCTAGTATATAAACTTTCACTATAAATATTGCCATAAACACACTATAAAGAAAGTGTCACTATATAGGCAATGTGATTTTAGTTTGTTATCAGTTAAATCTTAAATATCTTTTTATAATGGCCAGTGGTATCTTCTAATTTTCATAAAGAATATCTTCCAAAAAAAATTTTTTTTTTTGGAGACAGGGTCTCACTCTGTCGCCCAGGATGGAGTGCAGTGACACAATCACGGGCTTGATCTCCCAGGCTCAAGGAGTCCTCCTACCTCAGCCTCCTGAGTCACTGGGACCACAGATGGGCACTACCATGCCTGGCTAATTATTTTACTTTTTTATGGAAATGGGGTCTCACTATGTTGCCAAGACTCATCTCTAAGTTTCTTACTACAGCATTTAGGACTTTAATGAGAATATAAGTAGTTTTGTAAACTTACTTCTGCCAAATCTTCAAAACAGCTGCCAGCTAAGGGATGAGGACTGCTTTCATCAGTCATTTCAACTGTGTCTTCAATCAAACCTAAAAGTTTCACAGTCAATTCATGTATATCTGAAATGTTACTAAAAATCTTTTCGATATCCTGAAAAAAGAGAAGGAAAGGTTAAGAAATGTGAGATTGAGAACTCTGCTTAAAAATTACTAAATATAAAGAGCAATATAGGCTACTCGAGGCACACTGCCTATGGAATAGCCCTGCTCCACAAGAAACAGTACTTTTGCTGCTGCTGTACGCTGCCGCTTCAGCAGAGGTTCCTACCATTGTCATGCCTTTGACTTCTTTCCTAGACAAAGCCAAGAACTGTCCCGAGCTAAGCCCCAACTTTGGGGCTTACCTGCCCTGCACCAAATACATCATTTAATTTATGGGTGGTACTCGTTTTCTACATGTTTTTAAATTTATGGAATAAACTATAGAATTTCTTTAACTAGCATATCTTTTATTGGGAGCATGATTAAAGCTATTATCACTTCTGAACAATTCATATATTATATAAAGCAATATATTTCCACTAAATGTCAACAAGCTATAGCAGAATTTTTGCATTTTGCTCTTGGGAAAACTCATTCTTTGTAAAAATAAAAGTTATTACATGTGAATGCACTCCCATTATAAAAGATTCAAACACAAGACAGATAGAGTAAAATATGAATGTTTACTTTCATGCCCCCCTTACACCCATGACCCTCAGAGGTAGAAACTATTAATAGTTTAGTATGCATTATTCCAGTATAAAATTCCAACCATTTTCAAACATGTACATCTTGATGTTAATATATTAAAAGATGGAATCATACTGTGTATTCTTTTAACTTGGGTTGGAGAGGTCAACATACTTTGGAAATAAAGAGACTTGCTTGTACAAAAAAAAAAAAGAAACAATGTAAGAGTTAAGGGTATATCTTCATTCAATCTCAAATTAATATATTCCAAGACAGTAAAAATCAATCATGAACAGGAAGAGAATTTTAAAAATCTCTTGGATAACAGACAATAAAAATACTACAAAATATAGATTCTAGATAGTTTTGTTAAATCTAAAACCTCCTACTGTGCATGATTCTAAGCTACTTTTTACATAAAGAATTCTGGCATTTGAGTGTTTTAAAACTGGCTGAGATGCTAAAAGACTTGATCAAGGTCTTACAGAGCCCTAGGTTTTACTTATAGCTTAGGCTATATAGTCTTATAGATTAATGATAAGAGCTGGGATGAGAATGAAGATAACTCCTAATCCTGTTACAATCTGGTTTCACAATTTAGGGCCCATCTCCTGGATCTGAGAAGGAATTACAGATTTCATCCAAGCTCCCATCTGCGAATTACAGCCATGCACTGCTTAAAGACAGGGGTATGTTCTGAGAAATGCGCTGTTAGGCGATTTTGTCATTGTGCAAATATCATGGCTAGATGATATACTACAACATTTAGGCCATATAGGTATAGCCTGTTGCTCCTGGGCTACAAACCTGTACAGCATGTTACATGGAATACTGTAGGTAACTGTAACACAATGTTAAGTATTTGTGTATCTAAACATATCTATATAGAGAAAAGGTACAGTAAAAATATAGTATAACCTTACAGGATTACTGTCATATATATGGGTATTTATAGTCTTATCACTGACTAAAACATCATATGTGGCAGATAGCCATATATCTAGGATAAGACAGGTTCAAGCCCTCTGAACACAAACACATCATATGACTGACCATCCCGGTTATGGCCAACTATTATTCACTCTGGCATCTTATAATGGAAACATCACGGGCTTTGGAACCTGACAGACCTGAGCTTGGATCCTGGCTCCACCACACGTGGTATGATATGAAACATATTTTTGGTCTTTGTCCCTGGTTCCTGTCTTAGAGCCCCTAAAATGCTAAGAATATCCTGAGTGATAATAATGTCTTTTTTTATTCATAATGAGTACCTTTGATAAATACTGACTTTATGCTAATGAGGTTACTTACAGTAGGGCCCCTAGATAACCTCATGATAGGGCCAGTCACCAAAAAAGACCAGATGATTAGAGGATTGAAGGGTTACTTGAAACCAAACTGACTCATGAGAAAAAGAAAAAGGATCAGAGGGTTGCAACTTTCAGCCCCACCCACTGACCTCTAAAAAATTGGGGAAAGAGCCTGGGAAACATGGCAAAACCCCATCTCTACAAAAAATACAAAATTAGTCGGGTGGGGTGGTGTGTGCCTGTAGTCCCAGCTACTCAGGAGGCTGAAGCTGGAGGATCTGCTTGAGCCCAGGAAGCAGAGGTTATGGTGAGCCAAGATGGTGCCACTGCACTTAAGCCTGGGCAACAGAGCCAGACCCTGTCTCCACAAAAAAAAAAAAAAAAAAAGGCAGGGGTGAGAGGCTAGAGATCAAGCTCCATAAAAACTCTTGATGAGCTTCCTGGTTGCAGACCTTGTGGAGGTGCTAGGAGGGTGGCTTGCCCAGAGAGGGCTTGGAAACTCTGTGCCCCTATACTTTGCCCTGTCCATCTCTTCATCTGTATCATTTTAAAGTCCTTCATAATAAACTGGTAAACGTGTTTCCCTGATTTCTGTGAGCTGTTCAACCAAATTAATGGAACCCAAGGAGGGGGTCATGGGAACTCCAATTTATAACTGATCAGTTCGGAGCACAGTTCACAACCTGGGACTTTCAATTGGCGCCTGAAGTGTGAGACAGTCGTGTTGGGACTGAGTCCTTAATCTGTGAGATCTGACACTATTTCCAGGTAAATAATGTCAAAATTGAGCTAAATTATAGGACACCTAGTTGGTGTACACAGGAGAATTACTTTGGTGTATGGGGAAAAAATCCTCACATACGTTGTCGCAGAAATGTTCTGTGTTGAGTGTGAAGATTAGAGAGGGGTCAGGCGCAGTGGCTCATGCCTATAATCCCAGAACTTTGGGAAGTCAAGGCGGGCGGATCATCTAAGGTCAGGATTTCGAGACCAGCCTGGCCAACATGGCGAAACCCCGTTTCTACCAAAAGTACAAAAATTAGCCAGGCGTGGTGGTGCACATCTCTAATCCTAGCTACTCGGGAGGCTGAGGCAGGAGAATCGCTTGAACCCGGGAGGCAGAGGTTGCAGTGAGCCAGGACTGCACCATTACACTCCAGCCTGGATGACAGAGCAAGACTCTGTCTCAAAAAAAAAAAAAAGATTAGAGAGGAAAAACTGTTTTTCCCTTTTACAACATGCCAGATGAATGACCCTGGCTTAGGAATGAAAAGGACAATAATAACAACTAACATGTATTGGGCACATTATATTCTAGGCACTCTTCTAAGCACTTGAAATGTAATAACCTAATATCCTTATTAGATAGGTACTATCATCATCCTCATTTTACAAATGAGGAAACAGAGGCATAGAGCTGTTAAGTAATTTGCCCGTTATCACACATTTGGTCTGCTAATACCCAGCTCATAAGGGTCTTAGGGTTAAATTAGATGATTTCTGTAAAATGCTCCTGGCACATATTAGGCCTTCCAGAAATGCGAGCTTTTTGAAAACGTAGGATGAGGGGCAAAAGGAGTAACTTAAGATCATTTTTAAGTCATTCACTTCTTTAATATTTGCAGAGTACTATGCTCTGATTTTAGATAGTCTTTCCCTCAAAAGTTTATATTTTACTTAATGCTAAAAAAAAATTATAGTAGATACAGAGATAGATAAAAAAGGGGTTCTCTCTTCCATCTGACCCTTTAGTATTAAAATAGACATTTTCTGTCATATCAGCACTAATCCAGTGAAAAGAGACCCATAAAAATTAATTCCTGAGGAATGAAAACTGATGGGACACAAAAAGGCAAAGATAACATTAGCTGCCAGTATTTATTAGGTTTTTATTCTTCATACCACTAGAGACAAAATCCAATTATAACGTGGTAGAAAAGAAGCCACATTCAAGATTAAGCTCTATAACTAACTTGATTAAGATGTTAATTTCCAGCTAGGCACAGTGGCTCAAGACTGTAATCTTAGCACTTTGGGGGGCTGAGAAGGAAGACTGCTTAAGCCCAGGAGTTCAAGACCAACCTGAGCAACATAGCAAGACCCCCATCTATATTTAAAAAAAAAAAAAAAAAGTCAATCTCCTTACAAGTAAAGTAGAGATGACAATATTTGCCCAATCTATCCCTCAGGATTGTTATAAGGGTCAAATAAAATAGAACAGTACTTTGAAAAACATAAAGTTCTGACTACTTATGATAGTATTCCCAGTAGGAGTTATTATAAACATTGTTAAACATATATCCAAAAGAAAAAAAGTAATTGCCAACTAAAACACTTTCGATTATCATTTAAAACTCATTCTTTTGGAATATAATGAGAAAAGCTAAATCTGTTCCTAACTTTAAATACTCAACCACCTGTGTCTGAGTATCACTCTTATTTACTCACGTTATAGTTATTTTGTGGAGGAAGTTAGGAGGTACAAGATAAATAAGACAAAGGCTAAGTATCTTTTTTTTGAGCCAAGGTCTTGCTCTTTTGCCCAGGCTGGAGTGCAGTGGCACGATCATGGCTCACTATAGTCTCAAATTCCTGGCTCAAGCAAACCTCTCACTTCAGCCTCCCCAGCAGCTGGGATTACAGGCATGTGCCATCATGCCCAGCTAAGTTTTAAATTTTTTTGTAGAGACTGGGTCTTGCTCTGTTACCCAGGCTGGTCTCAAATTCTTGGCCTCAAGCAATCCTCCTGCCTCAGGTTCCCAAAACAGCTGAGATTACAGGCATGAGCCACTGCACCTGGCCAAGACTAATTATTATTATTATTATTATTA
Source organism: Gorilla gorilla gorilla (assembly GCF_029281585.2). NCBI lineage: Eukaryota > Metazoa > Chordata > Mammalia > Primates > Hominidae > Gorilla > Gorilla gorilla. The sequence goes on from NC_073239.2 coordinate 67,138,844, forward strand.
TTATTATTATTATTGTTACTTTTTTTTTTTTTTTTTTTGAGAAGGAGTCTCGCTCTGTCACCCAGGCTGGAGTGCAGTGGCGGATCTCGGCTCACTGCAAGCTCTGCCTCCCAGGTTCACGCCATTCTCCTGCCTCAGCCTCCGGAGTAGCTGGGACTACAGGCGCCCACCACTACGCCCAGCTAACTTTTTTGTATTTTTTAGTGGAGACGGGGTTTCACCGTGTTAGCCAGGATGGTCTCGATCTCCTGACCTCGTGATCTGCCTGCCTTGGCCTCCCAAAGTGCTGGGATTATAGGCGTGAGCCACCGCACCTGGCCAAGACTAATTATTTTTAAAGTGCGGGCCAAACACATAGACATGGAAAAATAAATCATGTGATAAAAGAAAGAAAAAAAACTTTTTTGTTTGTTAAACATGGCATTCTGCATAAACTTTTATTTTTAAAAGTTCCACCGTTAAAACTTTATTTTTTTTAACCCCATGGTATTCTGAGCTTCAAACTAAAACTTTAAACTACTGCCTTAAGGTACTTACCAAAAGACAGAAAAATGCAGAGGTCTTTCTTTCCTAGACCATACATCTTTTTCACCACCTCCAAATGAATGACTCTAAATATCAGAACTGCATAACGGAAAATGATTTCACCCCAGTATAAACCTCTTTCTAATTTTGTGCCTAATTTTCATTGTCACTATACCTATTATATTAGTATAACAATTCAAATGTTTATAAAGCCCACAAATACATGAAAGTATTTTTAATGTACTCATAAAGTATTTAAAGTTACTATTTATGGGCTGGGTGCAGTGGATCATGCCTATAATCCCAGCACTTTGCGAAGCCAAGGCAGGTGGATCACTTGAGGTTGGCAGTTTGAGACCAGCCTGGCCAACATGAAGAAACCCCATCTCTACTAAAAATATAAAAAAAGTAGCCGATTGTGGTGGTGCATGCCTCTAATCCCAGCTACTCAGGAGGTTGAGGCAGGAATTGCTTGAACCCGGGAGGTGGAGGCTGCAGTGGTGCAAGCTGAGATCACGCCACTGCGCTCCAGCCTGGGCAACAGAGCAAGACTCTGTCTCAAAAAAATAAAAAAAAGTGACTATTTATGATTTTAAGCTGGTCTGGTTTTTTGGGGTACACAGAATTTCAAACCCAAAAAGGTACTTACAGAAGGTTTAAACAGCTTTCTATCAGAAAGAAAGGCTTCTCGAAACACTTTTATGATCATATTTAATTCCCGTAGATACTGTCTTTCTTCTGCGATTTCAGTTCTGACAAGATCATAGTAGTTTAATTCACCAGAAGAACTAGGTTCATCTTCACAGAGAGAAACCAAACCTATGTCATCCTGATCAAACATGTCCATCAAAACCTGAGAAACAGAAATCAATAATGTATAAATTTATTTTCTTTACTTTTATAAAAACTGCCTCAAAGTACTTGAAATCTATACGTTATTAAACAGGGCTAGGTGTTGTAATCCCAGCACTTTGGGAGGCCAAGGCAGGAGGATCACTTGAGGTCAGGAGTTCAAGGCCAGCCTGGCCGACATGGTGAAACCCTGTTTCGACCAAAAATACAAAAAATTAGCCAGGCGTCGTGGTAGGCGCTTGTAATCCCAGCTATTTGGGAGGCTGAGGCAGGAGAATTGCTTGAGCCTGGGAGGTCAAGGCTGCAGTTGAGTCATGATCACACCACTGCACTCCAGCCTGGGCGACAGAGCGAGACTCCATCACACACACACACACACACACACACACACACACACACACACACGCACAAATATTACACAATGAGTTGTGTGTATTATAAGTAAATTTATATGATAAAACCTAGAATAAAAGGAAAAAAAGTTGTTGAAGGTGGGAAATATTCAAATAAAATCGAGTATGGCAAAATAAATATTTCTGGAGATATGAACTAATGGTGAAATATGTACTAATACATATGTATATGTATATATGTATACTGTAATACACACACACACACACACACACACACATAATAGCAAAAAAAAAAAAAAAAAAAGCAAGCCTGTCTTTGGGGAACAATAACCCAAGCCAAAAATCCCAGTTCAGCCACTACTCGACTATGATTATGAACACATTTATTCTTTTGAAAGTCACATTCCTTATGTGTAAAATGTAACTGATAAGAAGAATTCAATGTGGTAATGTATATAAAATGCATACTACTACATCTAGCAAATAGTAGGTATTCAACATGGTAGCTCCTTGCCATATTATAAGGATGACAGTACATATTTGAGTAGGGTTAAAAGGAGAAAAGTGAAATGCTACTATGGTAGAGGCACACGATAGATCAGTGCGATGCATTTCTGATGCACATTTACTACAATGACCACTGCTATTACGTTCATTTGCTAAACCCAAACATCTCACAGATGCTTAAATTGTTGTAGCAACCACTTCTTCTTTCAGAAATGCTACCATGGACTTAGGTCAACCAACAGGCAAGAACTAGCTATAAATCAAAGTGAAAAAGAAAGTTGACTATACTTTTTTTTTTTTTTTTTTTGTGAGACAGAGTCTTGCTCTCTCACCCAGGCTGGAGTACAGTGGCATGATCTCGGCTCACTGCAACCTCCGCCTCCCAAGTTCAAGTGATTCTCCTGCCTCAGCCTCCTGAGTAAATGGGATTACAGGTGCACGCCACCATGCCTGGCTAATTTTTTTTTGTATTTTAAATAGAGACAGGGTTTCACCATGTTGGCCAGGCTGGTCTCGAACTTCTGACTTCAAGTGATCCACCTGCCTCAGCCTCCCAAAGTGCTGGGATTACAGGTGTGAGCCACTGCGCCTGGCTGTGACCATACATTTTATAATTAATAATACTTTTTTTAAAAAAAAATGATTAGACCTAGTTAATTATATATTTAAGACTGACTGAAAAGTACCAGCGAGTTCAGCATAAAGGTATACCCTGAAAAGGAAACTACAAAAAGTAAAAACTTCAAAGGGATGAGAGGAAATCCTGACAACACAATAACAGATATTCATTCATTCATTCTGAAAAACATCTACTGATCACCATAAACTGTACCACATGTTGGTAAAATACGCTAATAAAGTAAACATGAACTCTGCCTTCCTAATCTTTTTGAATCTAACTCAGAAATATCTTACAAGCATCTTTTAAATCTGGTCAGCTCTCTCCATCTTACTGCAGGCTTTAGATTACTCCACTAAACAATCACCATCTCTTACAAAGATACACAAGTTTCATAATTTGATCTGCCTGCCACAGGTCTTCCCAACCCCAGTTCTAAAATCATGTTACTAAAAATAAATGATACATAAAAATGATACTGGATTTCATTGCCTTCTACAAAAAATCCTAACTTCTTTAGGATAAAGGCCATTCATAATTTAACTCCAACCCACCTTCCTAATCTCATGTTCTGTGACACTCTCAAATCCCTCCCTTCCCCACTGCTTACTCCATGCAATCCACCTTCTTGTCATTGAAGACCATCATCCCCACTTCCCAGCCACTTTACATTTAAAGAAACCAGTAAGGCTACACAGGGAATTTGGTGATGAACTCTGATTTCAAACAGACATGCAAAATAAAGGAAGACATAAGACATAAAAACACACAGAAGAGCTACCACCCTCTTCTCTTCCCCACTAGAGACCCTTTTAGAGTAGGTCATACTTGCTAGCTGTAACTTCTTGCTCCCATTCACTTAGCAAGCCCATTACTATATTAAAACTGCTCTCACTATTGATCTAGTGTCAAATCTAATGGTGTGTTTTAGTCTTCCTACTTGTTTTCTCTAGTTTTTGACACAGCTGACCATTCTCTCATTCTTAAAACTCTTAAAACTCTCAGGGCGAGGCATGGTGGCTCATGCTTACAATCTCAGCACTTTGGGAGGCCGAGGCAGGAGGATCACTTGAGGCCAGGCATTCAAGACCAGCCTGGGCAATATAGCAAGATTCTATCTCTACCAAAAGTAAAAAAAAATAATAACCATGTATGCTGGTAGACACCTGCGGTCCTAACTACTCTGAAGGCTGAGGTGGGAGAATCACTTGAGCCCAGGAATTCGAAGCTGCAGTGAGCTAATATTGTACCACCACATTCTAGCCTGAGTGACAGAATGAGATCCTATCTCTAAATAAGAAAAAACACATATAAACCCCCCCGCCCCAAACAATTTTTCTCTTCTTGGCTTCTGATACACCATTCTGTCAGTGGGGCCTCCTCTATGACTTACCTTCTCTACCACCCACTCCAGGGTTCCATTCTTAAAACTCTTTTGGTCACATAATACCAAAGTTCCTGAATTTAAATGCTACAGGGGTCAGGCAAGTAACATTAAAATATATAAGAAACAGTGGGGATTATGGTAAACCGGAAGGTACATGCACCTAAAGAGGAAGTGTGCTGCTCAGTGCCAGCTATTTTCTGTTAGGCATTCTGATTTTCTTTTTTCATGAAAAGTCTGGGATTTACATTTTTATGTAAAATTTTTAGATCCGTAAATTTAAATGGATGGCAAATAATTCAAAAATTTAAAAAACAAACCTAGAGACCCTATTCACTAGAAGGTCACCAGTCTGAAACTGGGAGGATTGCTTGAGCCCAGGAGTTCAAGACCAGCCTGGGCAACAAAGAGAGACCCAGTTTCTACAAAAAAATTCTAAACACAGCCAGGCATGGTGGTTCAAGCCTGTGGTCCCAGCTACAAAGGAAGCTAAGGCATGAGGATCACTTGAGCTCTGGAGGTTGAGGCTACAGGGAGCCGTGTTCACACCACCGTACTCCGGCTTAGGTGAGTCCCTGTCACAAAAAAAAAAAAAAAAAAAAAAAAGAGAGCAAGCTAGCTCTTGAAACAGATGGAGTAATACTACCATGAAAGAGAAAATATATTCATACCCCACTCCTGGTAGCTTCAGATTTTTCTGGCCAGGCATGGGTGGCTCATGCCTATAATCCCAGAACTTTAGAGGCCAAGGTGGATGGATCACCTGAGGTCAGGAGTTCAAGACCAGCCTGCCCAACATGGCGAAACCCTGTCTCTACTAAAAGTACAAAAAATTAGCCGGGCATGGTAGCACGCGCCTGTAATCCCAGCTACTCAGGAGGCTGAGGTGGGAGAATCGCTTGAACACGGGAGGCAGAGGTTGCACTGGGCAGAGATTGCGCCACTACACTCCAGCCTGGGCGAAAGAGCAAGACCTTGTCTTTAAAAAAAAACAAAAACAAAAAAAAAGGCCAGGCGCAGTAGCTCATGCCTGTAATCCTAGCACTTTGGGAGGCCAAGGCAGGCAGATCATTTGAGGTCAGGAGTTCGAGACCAGCCTGGCCAACACGGCAAAACCCTGTCTTTACTAAAAATACAAAAATTAGCCAGGCATGGTGGCAAGTGCCTGTAATCCCAGCTACTCAGAAGGCTGGGGCAGGAGAATGGATTGAACCCAGGAGGCGGAGGTTGCAGTGAGCCAAGATCACGCCATTATACTCCAGCCTGGTCGAGAGAGTGAGAGTCTGTCTCAGAAGGAAAAAAAAAAGTATAATTCAATAGGTTAAAAACAAAAGAAAGAAAATATAGAACTCAACTGCTAGTATATCTAGATCTGGTGAACTAAGCTTCCTCAAAACAGCTTTGTGCCCTCTTATTCTCACCTTTTTTTTTGTTTTTTTTGTCCACTGTTGCCCAATGGCACAATAATAGCTCACTATAGCCTCAATGTCCCAGGCTCAAACAATCCTCCCACCTCAGCCTTCCAAATAGCTGGGATGCACCACCACACCCAGCTAATATTTCTTTTATTTTTAGTAGAGATGAGGTCTTGCTATATTCCCCAGGGTATCTCACCTTTCTTTCTTTGTTTCTTTTTTTAAATTTTTTGTAGAGATGATGTCTTGCTATGCTACCCAGGCTGGTCTCAAACTCCTGAGCTCAATCTATCCTCCTGCCTCAACCTCCAAAAGTGCTGGGATTACAAGCATGAACCACTGTGCCTGGCCTTTACCTTTCCTAAACACCAATTTCCTTCTTAAGCATTTATGTTCAGTTTTTCCAGTTTAAATACTATTTTCATTAATAGTAACTTATATACTAGAAGTTAAATTCTATGGTTCTTTCCTATGATCATCTAATTCTCAGCAATCTTTGATATGCTAGAACACCTCATATAGCCAAATGTTACTTTTATTTTTAAATGTAAAGAAATAGGGTTGATTCTCAAGTTCTCTGTCTGGCAAATTAAAGATATCCCTAGAAACCATATATTCAAACAATTTATTAAACAAATGGTCTGTGAGCTCTTGAACTAGTGATCTCTAGATAACAGTTTGGATATACTAAGAGCATACCACATCATACAATCTCATTACTTAGGGTTACATAACTAGACCCACATATCAAGTCATCGGGATTTTTTTTTTTTTTTTGAGACATAGTTTCACTTTGTTGCCCAGGCTGGAGTTAAGTGGTACTCGGCTCACTGCAACCTCCGCCTCCCAGGTTCAAGCAATTCTTGTGCCTCAGCCTCCTGAGTAGCTGGGATTACAGGCAATCGCCACCACGTCTGGACGATTTTTTGTATTTTAGTAGAGATGGGGTTTCACCATGTTGCCCAGGCTGGTCTCAAACTCCTGAGCTCAGACAATCTGCCCGTCTTGGCCTCCCAAAGTGCTAGGATTACAGGCGTGAGCCACCACGCCCGGCCAAGTCATCTGGATTTTAGCTAAGCATATGACAGTCTCTTGTGACAAATAGGGGATCACGACAGGAATGTCTGAAACAAGGACCAGCAAACTACAGGCCAAATCCAGCCCGCAGCCTGTTTTTGTAAATAAAGTTTTGCTGGAATATAGCCCATGCTCATTCATTTATGGCTGCTTTCATGCTACAAGAGCAGAGAAGAGTAGATGCAAGAAAGACGTACGGCCCACAAAGCCTAAAATATTTATCCCCTGGGCCTTTATAGGTAAAGTTTGTTGACCCATGAATTAAATAAAATGTGAAATAATAGCTAACTAAAAGGCAGTAATGAAGAAAAGTGGTAACTTTTAACCTAGAAGAATGCCACTAATAACATATGCTAGAAATCTCATTTCTTATATAATCCCTTTCAATTTTTTTTTTTTTTTTTTTTTAAGATGGAGTATTGGCTGGGCACGGGGGCTTACACCTGTAATCCCAGCATTTTGGGAGGCTGAGGCGGATGGATCACCTGAGGTCAGGAGTTTGAGACCCACCTGTCCAACATGGTAAAATCCCATCTCCACTAAAAATACAAAAATATTAGCCAGGCATGGTGGCAGGCACCTGTTATCCCAGCTACGTGAGACGCTGAGGCAGGAGAATCGCTTGAAACTGGGAGGCAGAGGTTGCAGTGAGCCAAGATCACGCCACTGTACTCCATCCTGGGTGACAGAGCAAGACTCTGTCTCAACAACAAAAAATAAATAAATAAAATAAAATAATATGGAGTCTCGCTCTGTCACCCAGGCCGGAGTGCAGTGGCGTGATCTTGGCTCACTGCAACCTCCGCCTCTCAGATTCAAAGGCACCTGGTCTTTTCAACATTTTTACTAAATAATTTTAATTCAAGGTTTATCAGATTTGTACACATTACAAAAACCTGGGTAGAGTATCTAAAATGCTGAATGACAGAATTCAATTTTTAAAATATCTACATATGCTGGAACATAGCCTCAATAACAGTATGAAATTTTCTAGGGATAAATTCATGTTCATTCTTACAACAATAACAAAAAATCAACAAGCACAAGTTGGAGAAATCAAAGACCTAACATAATGGTACTTCATGTGGAACAGTCCTCGGGAGTTTAGAAATCTGCAGACTCAACAAGTACACAGAGTAACATGGTGCCAAAATACTAATGCTGAAATTATTAAAGAATAGCATATAGAATGAAGGATACGTACATGCATTTCAATATACTCTGTTGGTCAGACCAAATTTGGACTATTGTCTTCACAGTTTTAGAAATCAGTCTAAAAGCAATATAACAAGGGGATCTGAAAATCCTGCCACATGAAGATTTTTTAAAACTCTCAAAAGGTGAAGATTTAGGACATGGAAAAATGCTTCAAATAAAGGAATGACTTATTCAAAAAAATAGTTTATGGCCTGGTGCAGTGGCCAACACCTGTAATCCCAGCATCTTGGGAGGTTGAGGCAAGAAAATCACTAGAAGCCAGGAATTCCAGACCAGCCTGGGCAACATAGCGAGACCCCATTCCTACAAAAATTTAGAAATTAGCTGGGCATGGTGGCAGGCACCTATAGCTCTAGCTACTTGTGAGGCTGAGGCAGGAGGATTGCCTGAGCCCAGGGGTTTGAAGCTGCAGTGAGCCTGGGTGACAGAGGGAGACTCAAGCTCTCAAAAACAAACAAGCTGGGTGTGGTGGCTCACGCCTGTAATCCCAGCACTTTGGAAGGCCGAGGCAGGCAGATCACAAGGTCAGGAGTTCGAGACCAGCCTGGCCAACATAGTGAAACCCCGTCTACTAAAAACACAAAAATCAGCCAGGCATGGTGGCGGGCACTTGTAGTTCCAGCTCCCTGGGAGGCTGAGGCAGGAGAATTGCTTGAACCTGGGAGGCGGAGGTTGCAGTGAGCCGAGATCACACCACTGCACTCCAACCTGGGCGACAGAGGGAGACTCCGTCTCAAAAAAGAAAAAAAAACAAAAACAAAAAACAAACAACAAAGAAAATGCATATGTGTTTTCACTTACATGTGGAATCTAGAACAAACTCATAGAGGCAGAGTAGAATGTGGTTACCAGAGGCTGAAGGGAAGGGGGACAAAACCTCAATTAGAAGGAATTGGGTCTTTTTTGTAAGATTTATTGCACAGTATGGTGAATATAGTAAATAATAATGTATTTACATTTCAAAATTGCAAAAAGTAAATTTTTTTGTCATTTCAATTTTTAAAAGAAATTTTTGTGGGTACATAGTAAGTGTATATATGTATGGGGTAAATGCAGGCATATAATGCACACATCAGAATAAAACGGAGTCTCCATCACCTCAAGCATTTATCCTTTTTTTGTGTTACAAACAATCCAATTAAACTCTTTCAATTGTTGTAAAATATACAACAAATTTTCGTTGACTGTAGTCACCCTGTTGTGCTATCAAATACTAGATCTCATTCATTCTAACAATATTTTTGTGCCCATTAACCATCCCCACTTCCCCCACTCCAGCTACCTTTCCTAGCCTTGTAACCATCATTCTACTAGCTAAGAGTAAATTTCAAATGTTCTCACCACAAAAAATAAGTATTTGAGGTAATAAATGTTAACAGCTTGATTTAATTATTCCACATTTTCTTCATAATCATAACATTACCTTGTACTCCATAAATATATACAACTATAATTTGTCAATTTATAATTAAATAAATTAATAAATAGGAAGGAGAAAAGAAAATAAAGTGCTCAAATAATGACAGGAACAGAAAAACCAAGCTAGGGCTCCTAATAACCAAATCTGGAACAACCGGAACTTTTTTTTTTTTTTTGAGACAGTGTCTCACTCTGTCACCTAGGCTGGTGTGCAGTGGCGTGATCTCGATTCCATGTAGCCTCAACCTCCCGAGCTCCAGTGATTCTCCCACCTCAGCCTCCCAAATAGCTGGGACTATAGTCACAAGCACACACCCGGATAATTTTTTTTATTTGTAGAGACATGTTGCCCAAGCTGGTCTCCGACTCCTGAGCTCAAGCGATCCACCTGTCTCAGCCTCCCAAAGTGCTGGGATTACAGGCATGAGCCACGGTGCCTGGCCTACAACATCTAAATAATGAAGTAACAGATTATGACCCATTGAATAAAATAACAACTCATTAGTCCATATTAAAATAAATTTGAGTGTGATGAAGAATAAGATACACAGTTTCAAAGTACTCCAGAAAATATTCATTTATTAATTACAAAAGGGAAAACAGTTAACTTCACAGATGAAAAGCCTGGCAGATAACTCCTTAATCAAGTAATCGAAGTCAACATCACCACCACTAATGAGACACAATGAAATCATGTGCCTGTGTGCCATCTGAGAAAATGCAATGAGAAGAACACAGCACAATTTCTATGATATTCCTGCTAAAGACCATTACCTGATTCTAACCAAGAGAAAACAACAGAGAAAAACCTAAATTGAGGGACATTCCACACAGTAACTGACCTGTAACTCTCAAAAGTGTCCAGGTTATAGAAGTTAAGGGAGGAGAGTTGATTCTAACATCTCTCTCCCACAGGATTACACTGCAGTGGTCCCTGTGCCTATTGCCATGGCCTCCCTTGAATAAAGTCAGCTTTACCACCTTTTTTTTTTTTTGAAACAGTCTTGCTTTGTCACCCAGGCTAGAGTGCAGTGGTGCAATCTCAACTCAGTGCAAACTCTACCTCCTGGGTTCAAATGATTCTCGTGCCTCAGCCTCCCAAGCAGCTAGGATTACAGGCATATGCCACCATGCCCAGCTACTTTTTTTGTATTTTTAGTAGAGACGGGGTTTTGCCATGTTGACTAGGCTGGTTTGAACTCCTGATCTTAAGTGACCTGCCCGCCTCAGCCTCCCAAAGTGCTGGGATTATGGGCGTGATCCACCACCTGGCCTGCTTTGCCATCTTTTTTTTTTTTTTTTTTTTGAAGTTAAGGGAGGAATGAGGAATTATTCCAGACTGAAGACGATAAAAATACATGACACATAAACAATATATGATTCTGGAATGAATGATTTTGGTAAAAAGATCATCATTAGGATATGTGACAAAACTTGAATGATGTTTGAAAGTTAGATGGTATAATGTATCAAATGTATTCATTTCCTGGATTTTGACTGTCAGTCATACTGTGGTAATGTAGCAGAATGTTCTTGTTTATAGGACATACTATATTGGCAACTTACTCTCATATGGTTCAAGTGGCAAGGGCTTACTTTTTGTTGTACTTCCAACTTTTCTATAAGTCTAAGATATTTTCAAAGTAAAAAAAAAAAAAAAAAAAAAAAGTAGCCATAATTTTGTAAGTCAAAATAGAGATAACAAGGAATTGCTACCATGATGTAAGTGAAAAGTCATTTCTGAAATTATGGCATCGTACAATCGGTCTCAGTCATTATAACTGCACGTCAGAATTACCTGGAACGCTTTCAAAGAACACTGAGGTTTGGAGATCCAATCCAGGCCAATTAAATCTCTGGGGGTGATATGCAGGCATCAGCATTCTTTAAAAAGCTTTCTATTAATTCTGATGTGCAGTCAAGGCTGAGAACCACCAGCACGTGCTAGGTCCTGAAGGTTGTTCACCCTGAGAGAGTTTCATTTAGGCATTTTCTCTGTAGTCTTTCCGGCCTCACCCGTGCTAAAGTTCATTACTTTCTCCACTGTACCTTGGACTTACTAGTATGATAGTTTTAATCATATTGTTCTGTAATTATCTGTTTATAATATTTTTATTTTGCAGTAAAATAAATACCTTCTAACACAAAGATTGCTATGTTATTCAGCGTTATAGCTTCAGTGGGTGCAGTGGCTCATGCCTATAATCCCAACACTTTGGGAGGCTGAGGCAAGCACTTGAGCTCAGGAGTTCAAGACCAGCCTGGGCAACATGGTGAAACCCTATCTCTCCAAAAAATATAAAAACAGCTGGATGTGGTGATGCACGCCTGTGGTCCTAGCTACTCGAGAGGCTGAGATAGGAGGATCGCTTGAGCCAGGGAGGCAAAGTTTGCAGTGAGCTGAGATTGTGCCACTGCACTCCAGCCTGGGTGACAAAGTGAGACCTTGTCTCAAATAACAGGAAGAAAAATAAGAAGGTAAGAAAAGGAATATAGAAGAAAATGGAAGACTCAATTTCTTCCCACAAGCAGCTTACAGCCAGAAAAGAAGACAAATATAAAAACAAAAAAATGATCAGAGGGGAGTAACTTCAACATTGCAGTCTAATTTTCTCTCCCCTGTGCCTCACTAAGCTATGCTGTGAAACCGAAGTAGGGTCTTCAAAATTACTTACACTTAAAAGTACCTGAGTCGAACTCTATATATTCTCTTTCTAAAAATATAAAACTGAAACTACTTAAATTGTTTTGAGGCCTTGGATGTTTTTTTTCTTGTAAGTAAAAGATTCTTGACCAAAAAAAGAGATCCCCATTCTGCCATATGCTTAAAAACCTGGAAATATCACGGTTACTCTGTAAAGCCAGGATTTTTCTCTCTTCCAGTACTAGCAATTATAAAAATTACTTATCTAATAATGTACACAAAAAGACTGAGGCAGAAATTAGTATAGTTGCTATTCAAGTTAAATTTAAATACCTTGTAACACTTACCTTATCCGCACACATTGACACTTTAATGTCCTGCTGAGATATTTCATAATGCCGGATATTAAAAACATAATTACCAGCCAATTTTAAAATATCAGCTGAGATATACTCTAGTACAGCCACAATATATAGGGACACATGGTAGTCCACTTTGTACCCTAATACTTCCTGTGAAAAGAATAAATAATTTAATTGCAAAATGTAGCACTGTCAAGTATTACACACTTAAAAAATTCCTATTTAACATCCTTGCTTATAAAAAATTTTCTATTAACTACATGTCTAAATGCATGGGTACCACAGGATATAAAATGAATCTTTGGTCCCTGTATTAGGGGATTTTTTTTCTTTTAAGAGACATCTAATCTAACAACTCTGCCTTTTATCAAACAACAACAATTGATCTTGATATAGAAATCTTGGGTTGGACTCCACTAAAAGCCTCTTAATACATTAACCAAAATTCATCTGACAAATATCAAAATATCTGCTATCTTCAAGGACTCTGCTTTAAAACCAGTATCCCCTAATTACAGTGGTTTCTACTGAGGGGAGGTATGGAAGTGTCTGTGTGTGTGTGGCAGGCGGGGCTGGGGGGCTTGAATTTGCTACAAAACTCTTAAAATCCATATACACCAAACATATTTTGCCCTATGCGTTAATATGTATCTAATAGCCAAACTAGGTCCTAGTCCACTTTTCCAGTATATAAAAAATAATCTGTGATAATACAAATTAATTTTAAAGACAGTTCTGAACTCACAGTAGCTTCTGAAATTATACACTTTCTTAATCAACAAATGACTGAGAATCATGGCCTACTACATAGGAATCAGTCAGAATAGCAGTCATTGGAAGATGCCATAAAGATGCCACAATGGGCCAGGCCTGATGGCTCATGACTCTTATCCTAGCACTTTGGGAGGCCAAAGTAGGTGGATCACTTGAGCCCAGGAGTTTGAGACCAGCCTGGGCAACACAGCAAGACCCTGTCTCTATTTAAAAAAAAAAAAAGATGCCACAAAATAATAGTGATGCATTATCACTATTAATAATTTTTAATATTGTCTGAAAAGCAATCTAATTTCACCAGAGTATAATCATTTTGTATACATATTTATACGATGTGTATGTACAAGCATACACATGGAAGTGCACATATACACACTAACACAGACCATGCTACACTAATGCTTTATAAATATAGAAATAAAATATTACTTGTTATAAAGAACACCCCCCAACTAATGGTTAATCTTTTGTTACCTTCAACGAAGGATGGATTTTGTCCACAGGCAGTAAAAGAGGATTTCTTCGTTTTCGTTTTTCTATAGCAGATTGTGCATCAGCAATGGCCCATTTATCAATTGGGTGAGGAAAGGTCTTCTGAACTCGCTCCTGCTCAATCACAGCAGAACCATTGTAGTATTAATAAAAGTGTTCATAAATAGGAAATTCATACAAAATTCAACTTGATCTCTATTCTTAATGCTAGCAGATAATAGTGACACAATACATTCTGATTCCTGTAATAAATAAATTTTTTGGCTTAAAAAAAAGGTCAGGCTGGGGGCGGTGGCTCACATCCGTAATCCCAACACTTTGGGAGGCTGAGGCAGGTGGATCACTTGAGCTCAGGAGTTTAGACCAGCCAGGCAACACGGTGAAACCCCATCTCTATTAAAAATACAAAAATTATCCCGGCATGGTGGTGGTGCATGCCTATAGTCCCAGCTACTTCAGAAGCTGAGGTGGGAGGACCGCTTGAACCCAGGAGGCGGAGGTTGCAGCAAGCCGAGATCACGCCACTACACTCCAGCCTGGGTGAGAGGGAGACCCCCAAAAGGAAAAAAAAAAAAAGGTCAACAGGACTATCAAAATTTTTCCACATAATTTTCATGGATAAAACAAAAAGGTAAACTTCAAAAAGAAAGCTTTAAACATAATTAAGATGAACTGGAAAAAGGAAAAAACAATACATAGGATATATAAGAAAGATTAAAGCGAACATGAAATAGTGTATTAGTGATTTTAAGTTAGGTTTCTAGAGTTAAAACTATTTACCTAGCAGAGCAGAAATTGTTCATTCATTTTTAATCATTACTATACAGCCACTCTCCTTTCGCTAATCTTAGAGCTTCAAATAAAAGAGGTCATGTATCTCTTGGAAGATGAAATGGGTGAGAGAGCTCAGAATGGCTTATGAAAATACGTACCTTGACAAAAACAATCTTAGCCTTTGTGGTTCATCTTGCTTTTTTGTTTTTGGAGACAGGGTCTCACTCTTGTCACTCTGTCTGTGTCACTTCTGGCTGAAGTGCAAGTGCAGTGGCGGGATCTCAGCTCACTGCAACCTCCACTTCCCAGACTCCAATGATCCTCCCACCTCAGCATCCCGAGTAGCTGGGACTACAAGCACATACCACTACTCTTGGCTAATTTTTCTATTTTTTGTAGAGACAGAGTTTTGCCATGTTGCCCAGGCTAGTCTCAAATTCCTGGGCTCAAGTGATTGTGTCCACCTCAACTTCCCAAAGTGCTGGGATTACAGGTGTGAGCCACTGCACCTAGGCAGTTCATCTAATTTTAATTTAATCAGTGATTCATTGGCATGAAAAACAAGAACTACTGAGATCTGAATTAAACTCTAATTTAGCAGGGTTTCCTATATTTATAGTTATAGTCTCAGATTTTAGCAAATTTAGCTATTGAAAAGTATGCTTTCAGTCTGTTTATTTCATGTTCAAAACTAGTAGCAGAGGCTGGGCATGGTGGCCCATGCCTCTAAGTCTCAGCACTTTGGGAGACTGAGGTGGGAGGATCCCTTGAGGCCAGGAGTATGAAACCAGCCTGCGCAATGTAGGGAGACCCTGTCTCTACAAAAAAATTTAAAAATTAGCCAGGCATGGTTGCACGCACTTGTAGTCCCAGCTACTTGGAAGGCTGAGGCAGGAGAACTGCTTGATCCCAGGAGTTCAAGGCTACAGTGAGCTATGATCCTGTCACTACACCCTAGTCTGGGTGATAAAGCAAGACCTTGTCTCTTAAAACAAAACACAACAAAACCCAAACAATTGGCAGCAGAGAACAGGGGAAAAAATGCTTTAATTCCAAGAATCCTGGAAAATCTTAATAGCTCAATCACTACAAATTAAGATTTTCCTTTATACTGAAAGTTGTTGTAGCTGGGCATGGTGGCTAACACCTGTATCCCAGCACTTTGGAAGGCTGAGGAGGGAGGATCACTGAAGGCCAGGAGTTCAAGACCAGCCTGGGCAACACGGCAAGGCCCAGTCTTTACAAAAATAAAAATAAAAATTAGCTGGGCGCAGTGACACGTGCCTGTAGTCCCAGCTACTCAGGAGGCTGAGGCAGGAGGACAACTTGGGCCCAGGAGTTCAAGGCTACAGTGAGCTATGATCATGCCACTTCACAAAAAGAAAGAAAGAAAGTTGTTGCTTATAGAAACAAATTTCAAAAAAAAAAAAGGAAATGTAAACAGTATAGTATAAAAGTAATTTTTGAAAATATAAAAATTAGCCTGGGGTGCACGCCTGTAGTCCCAGCTGCTTGGGAGGCTGAGGCAGGAGAACAGCTTGAACCTGGGTAGCTGAGGTTGCAGTGAGCCAAGATCACACCACTGTACCCTAGCCCGGGCGACAGAGTGAGACTCCATCTCAAAAAATAAAAATAAAAATAATTTTTGATACCTGTACTATTAGACATTTGTTTTTAGCAGGAGAAAAATAATACCAATTTTATTAATATTAATTTTATGTGCACAGGGTGCTTTTATACAAAAGAAGTAAAACTCTCCCTAACAGATATTGATAAAAATCCAAAAATACTCCCATGTAACCAAGGCAAAACAATTATTTTAGTACTAATTTAAACATAGTTTTTCAGATATATATATGTACACACACACACACATACATTTTTTTAAATCAATGAGCAAATGTCCTCAAAATTTACACTAATATTTTATTGAGGTAATATTTATATGCAGTAAAATATACAGATCTTAAAATGTACAATTTGCTGAGTTTTAGAAATGCTTATGTCTGTGTAACCATCATCTCAACTGACATAGAGAACATTTTTTTTTTGTTTTTTTTTTTTTTGAGACGGTCTCCCGCCTCAGCCAAAGTACTGGGATTACAGGTGTGAGCCACCGCACCTGGCCTTATTATTCAATATAAAGTACTATGTTTTGAGTCCTCTCTAAAAAATATGTGCCTAAACCCAGGTTATGAAGATATTTTCCAGAATTTTCTTCTAGAAACCTTGTAGTTTAGCTGTTATGTCTAAGGCCATGATCCATTTTGAATTAATTTTTGTCTACGGCATGAGATAGGTTTCAAGGTTTTTTCCCCTCATAAATGTACCCAGTTGTTCTAAGTTTTTTTTTTCTGAAAAACTTGCCTTTCCTCAATGAACTGCCTTGACATTTTTGTCAAAAACAAACTGACCATATATATCATACATAATTTCAGTGGTCTTAGTTTTCACAATAATTCAGAATGATATAGATACAAAAATTAATTCATACAGTGGTTGAGTGACTTTTTGAAATGACAAAATAATTTTTACCTCTACATCTTGAACAGTCCTTGGCTGGGCCATGCATAATTTATTAAGCAGCTGAAAAATCAGCTCTTCAATATAATAGAGAGACTCTTCATTAGCTGAGAGAGTGGGATGCACTTGTTCCTGAACCTTTAAAAAAAAGTTATCAGTTAAAGTAATGGCAAAATAATATAAATTGAACAAAAGTCAAAGAGAATCTTATATATAATGTTTTACTATAATGGTTACTCAAAACAGACATAAAACACAAAATGAAGAAAAAAACTATTTGTTGGTCTCTGTAAACTTTTCTTAACCCACAGAGCAGTGGTTCTTAAGCATTTTTGGACCCTTTGAAAAATCTATGGAAAGCCATTGAACCCTCTCTTCCCTATCACCAAAAAGCATATACACATAAACTATTCTATACAATTTCAGAGGAACTGTGGATACCCTGAAGTCAATAAACCTACTTGAAGTCTACGCAGGTCATGAATCCCAGTAATAAAGGTAACATCTGAAAAACCATACTCCTTTACAAATTATAGAGGTGCTCTGTGAAATAGGTGCTACTCAGCTTTCACAATAGCACTGTCACCACCAGCTATGCTAAGCACCCCACCTTTTTTTCTTTTTTCTTTCTTTTCTTTCTTTTTTTTTTTTTTAAGCAGCTGCATCCTTCTAGGGATGAGCCGTTTTTGTTTCTAAATTTTCTGTCCTAAATAATAATCCAGTCTGACTGGATATAAGAAATATGGTAAATAATAGTACCTAGCATACAGTAGGTGTCCTATAAATATTTGTTGAAAGAAATTTAAAAAAGTATTGCTTTCCTTTCTTTTCTTTTTTTGAGACAGGGTCTCACTCTGTCACCCAGGCTCACTGCAGACCTGGGGTCAAGCAACCCTCCCACCTCAGCCTCCCAAGTAGCTGGCACTACAGGTGTGTGCCACCATGAGCTGGCTAATTTTTAAAACTTTTTGTAGAGATGAAGTCTCACCATGTTGCCCAGGCTGATCTTGAACTCCTGGGCTCAAGTGATCCTCCCACCTCAGCTTCCCAAAGTGCTGGGATTATAGCATGAGCCACTGCACCCAGCCTGCTTTAACTTTTTATGCCATGAAGTCAGAAGGATATCAGAAGCACTAACACAAAAATAGATAACTTGAATAGCCTCATAGTTAAGCAAAAGTAATTTAAAACCCTCCCCACAAAAAACACAGCATTGAAGTTAACCATTTCATTTGAAGTCTCAAAATTTACCATAGAATTCTTCCTAACATCACATCACGTGCCACCACTAAACCGACCACTGCCAAACAATGATTAGTCTACGATTTAGACTTTGCCATTTCCTAAGAGATCCATGCCTGAACAAAATGAGAGTTTTAAAAAATTAGCATAGGCACGGTGGCTAACACCTGTAATCCCAGCACTTTGGGAGGCCGAGGTGGGTGGATCACCTGAGGTCAGAAGTTTGAGACCAGACTGGCCAACATGGTGAAACTAAAAATACAAAATTAGCTGGGTGTGGTGGCACGTGTCTGTAATCCCAGCTACTAAGGAGGCTGAGGCAGGAGGATTGCTTGAACCTGGGAGGCAGAGGTTGCAGCGAGCAGAGATCGCACCACTGCACTCCAGCCTGGGCAACTCCATCTCAAAAAAAAAAAAAAAATAGCATAAAATTGTGCATTATAGCCTCATATTTTGTAAGTCTATAGGATTTATAGTAAAATCCCTTCTTTCATTTCTAATATTAGTTATTTGTGTATTCGTTCTTTTCTTGATCAGCATCTCAGAGGTTTATCAATGTTATTAATCTTTTAAAGAACCAACTTTTGGCTTTTATGATCCTATTTTATGTTTGTTTTATATTTCATTTATTTTTGCTTTATCTTCATTATTTCTTCTGCTTTTTATGTTCTTTTGCCAACTTCTTGAGATGGATACTTTGCTCATTTTTGTCAACCTTTCTTTTCTAATATGTATATTTTCTCTAAAACTACTTTTGTAAAAACCCACATATTTTCATATGGAATATTTTTGTAATCATCCAGTTCAAAATACAGTCATCCTTCAGTGTCTGTGGGAAATTAGTTCCAGGACACCTGTGGATACCCAAATCCATGGATGCCCAAGTCCTTTATATATAATGGTGTAACATTGTATACAACCTACACACATCCTCCCATATACTTTAAATCATCTATAGGTTACTTATAACACCTAATACAATGTAAATGCTATGTAATAGTGGTTATATTGTATTGTTTAGGAAATAATGACAAGAGAAAAGTCTGTATGTGTTCAGTACAAATGCAACCATCCATTATTTTCCCAAATACTGTTGATCTGAGGTTGGCTGAATCTACGGATTAAGAACCCAAGGATAAGAATGGTGGACTATAGTTTCTAATTTCCATTATGGTTTCTTCTTTCACCTTAAGAATCTAGAAGCAAATTTCTTTAATTTTTAAACATGAGATTTTTTAAAAGGTTTTTAAAATTGATTTCTATAATAATCACGTGGTCAGAAAACATACTTTCTTTTTCATTTTTATTTAGTTATTTAATTTTTTTGAGACAGAGTCTCATTCTGCCACCCACGTTGGAATGCAGTAGTGCAATCATGGCTCACTGTAGCCTTGACCTCAAGCTGGTCTTGAACTTGTGAGCTCAAGCTATCCACTCACCTCTGCCTCCCAAAATGCTGGGATTACAGGCATGAGCCACCATGCCTGGCCAGAAGACATATTTTCTATGATTTCAATCTTTTGAAATTTGTTGAGACTCGCATTATAGCCCATTATATGGGTCTACCTGGCTTCACTGACAAACTCATCAAACATAAAGGAAGCAATACAACAATCTTAAGCGAACATTTAGAAAATTTTTTTTAAAAAGATACTCTCCAATTTATTTTGGGACTAGACTTTATATAAAAACTCAGAAAGAAAGATGAAAATTATAGGCCATTTTTAGCTCAGCACAGTGGTTCATGCCTGTAATCCCAGCACTTTGGGAGGCCAAGGTCAGAGGATCGCTTGAGGCCAGGAATTCCAGACCAGCCTGGGCAACATGGCAAGACCTCATCTCTCCAAAATAAAAAATTAACTGGGCATGGTGGCATATGCCTGTAGTCCCAGCTACTCAGAAGACTAAGGCAAAAGGATTACTTGAGCCCAGAAGGTCAAGGCTACAGTGAGACATGATGATGCCACTGCACTCCAGCCTGGGGGAATGAGCAAGACCTCATCTCTAAAAGAAAAGAAAATTATAGGCCATTTTCACTTATGAATCCAGAAAAAAAAAAAAGCCTAAGTAAAGTGTCACCTAACTAAATTCCATAATGTATACAAATAAGATTATACAATCACAGCCAGGCATGGTGGCTCGTAATCCCAGCACTTTGGGAGGCTGGAAGTGGGTGGATCATCTGAGGTCGGGAGTTCGAGACCAGACTGGACAACATGGTGAAACACCGTCTCTACTAAAAATATAAAAATTAGCTAGGTGTGGTGGCACAGGCTTGTAATCCTAGCTACTTGGGTGGCTAAGGCAGGAGAACTGCTTGAACCCGGGAGACAGACGTTGCCGTGAGCTGAGATCACTGCAATCCAGCCTGGATGACTGAGCGAGACTCCATCTCAAAAAAAAAAAAAAAAGAAAAGAAAAGAAAAAAAGAAAAATAATATGGCCATCCCAATATATATGTAAAAAAGCCATTTGAAAAATATTCAACATTCATTCATGATAAAATCTCTTTGTGGGCCCGGCACGGAGGCTCACACCTATAATCCCAGCACTTTAGGAGGCCGAGGCGGGTGGATCACTTGAGGTCAGGAGTTCAAGGCCAGCCTGGCCAACATGGTGAAACCCCATCTCTACTAAAAATACAAAAAATTAGCCACGCATGGTAGAAGGCGCGTGTAGTCCCAGCTACTTGGGAGGCTGAGGCAGGAGAATCGCTTGAACCCGGGAGGCGGAGGTTGCAGTGAGCCGAGATAACGTGCTGTTGCACTCCAGCCTGGGTGAGAGTGAGACTCTGTCTCAAACAAACAAACAAATAAAAAATCTCTTTGTGAACTTCTTTCATTTGATAAAGGATGTATACTAAAAAGCTACAATAGGCTGGGTGCGGTGGCTCAGACCTGTAATCCCAGCACTTTGGGAGGCCGAGACGGGGGGATCACAAGGTCAGAGTTTGAGACCACCCTGGCCAATACGGTGAAACCCCGTCTCTACTAAAAATACAAAAATTAGCCGGTGTGGTGGCAGGTGCCTATAGTCCCAGCTACTCGGGAGGCTGAGGCAGAAGAATCGCTTGAACTGGGAAGTAGAGGTTGCAGTGAGCTGAGATCATGCCACTGCACTCCAGCCTGAGCGACAGAGCAAGACTCCATCTCAAAGAAAAAACAAAACAAAACAAAAAAAACTACAATAAAATCATAGTTAATAGTAAGACAAGACACTGACAGCTTTCCTTTTGAGATCAAGGAAAAGGATATTTTCTATTATCATTTCTATTCCACATTATATTTGGAGGTCCTGGCTATTGCAGTAAACCAAGAAAAAGAAAATTTCAGAATTGGTAAGGAAGAAACAAATTTGCAGATCATCTGACTGCCCATTGTGATGGTTAATTTTGGGGTGCCCATATAACTGGTTACACACTATTTCTGGGTATGTCTGTCAGGGTATCTCTGGAGGAGATTAACATTTGAGTTGGTAGACTGAGAAAAGCAGACTACCCTCCCCAATGTGGCCTTATCCACTTGACTAAAGGCCTGAATAGAACAAAAGGCTGAGAAAGAATTCTTTCTCTCTGCCTGACTGTATTTGAGCTGGGACATCGGTCTTCTGCCTTCAGACTCAGACTCAGACTGGAATTTATATCATCAGCTCTTCTGGTTCTCAGGCCTTCAGACTAGAACTAGAATTATACCATTGGCTTTTCTGAGTCTGCAGCTTGACAAATGCAGATCTTGGACTTCTGGGCCACCATAACCTCATGAGCCTATTTCCTTACAGTAAATGTCGTGTGTGTGTGTGTGTGTGTGTGTGTGTGTGTGTGTGTGTGTGTGTGTGTGTGTGTGTGTGTGTGTGTGTTTCCTATTGGTTCTGCTTCTCTGAAGAATCCATGCACCCATGGAGGACAAAATAATGTACCCATGCAGGACAAAAATATTGTACACATAAATTACCTGAACTCATAAAAAATAAACTTTTCTTCAACAAAGCTAGCAAACAAAATTTTTAGGCCAGGTGCGGTGGCTCACTCCTGTAATCCCAGCACTTTGGGAAGCTGAGGAGGGAGGATCGCTCGAGCCCAGGAGTTCAAGACCAGTCTGGGCAACACGGTGAAACACCACTTCTACAAAAAATTAGCCAGATGTGGTGGCACGCAACTGTAGTCCCAGCTACACGGGAGGCTGATGTGGGAGGATCACCTGAGCCCGGAGGTCGAGGCTGCAGTGAGCCATGATTATGCCACTGCACTCCAGCTTGGGTGAGAGTGAGACCTTGTCTCAAAAAAAAAAAAAAAAAAAATTAAATAGCATTTACAGTAGAATTTAAAATACCGCGTACCTTGAGTACATGATAAGGTACACATGACTCCTAGGGAGAAAACTAGACTTTAAGAAAAATTACAGAGCTAAATAAATGAAAGATGATACCATGTTGGTGAACTGTCAGACTTAATATTGTATACAACTGAATTCTCTCAAAATTGATACATGCAGTTATAAAATCACAATCAAAACCAAGCAGGTTGTTTTGCTAAAAATGCCAAGATAATTTCAAAATGTAAATAAAAGTGCAAAAAGCTAAGAAAATCAGTCATATATTCTTTTTTTAAAATTACTGACAACAAAGTCATATGTCTGTAAGGAAGTACAAGGATTTGCTCCAATGGTTGTCAGGATTTATTACAAAGCTATAGTAATGAAGAATATGACAATGGCATAAGGATAGAGAAAGAAATCAATGGGACATAACAGAGTCCACAAACAAGTCCACATATATATAGATGCTTATTTACACAGATGGCACTGTAGAGTATGAGGTGTGGCAGAGAGTTGCAGGGAGGCAGGGAAGTGTATGAATAGTGTTGAACCACTGCAGAAAAATAAAATCAACTCCTACTTCAACCTTTACCCAAAAATCAATCCTAGCTGCATGTTAGGCCTAATAAATAAATACACCCAATAAAGCTCTGACAGTGTAAAACTAGATAATATCTTCATGATTTCAGGATTGAAAAAGATTTCTTATATAGGACACAAAAAAATTACTAGCTATGAAGGAAAGAACTGATAAACTTTATATTAAACTTTAAAATTTAGGTTTATCAAAAGACATCTTTAAGAAAGTAAAAAGGCAAGTTACAGAGTTGGAGAAGATATATGTAGTACATGTAACAAAAGGCTCATATCTAGAATATATAGAGAACTCCTAAAAGTTCAGTAAGAAAAAAAATGATAAAAATCCCAAGAGGAAAAAATGGGCAAAAAACCCTTAAACTAGCACTTCACAAAAGAAGAAATTCAAATAGCCTATATATATATTAAAAAGTGCTCTAGCTCTTAAGTAATCAGAAAAATGTAAATTAAACGACCATGAAAACTATCCACTCACCAGGCAGCAAAACTAAAAATTCTGATAATACCAAATGTTGGTAACTATGTGGAGCAATGGGAACGATCACACACTGCTACTGGAATGTAAAATGTTTCAATCACTTTCAAAAACTTTGCCATTAAGTACTAAAGTTCAAGATATGTATAGTCTATGACTGAGCAATTCCACTATAGGATATATATATATATTCAGGATAGATTTACATATATTTCTTTAGAGCTATACAGTCCAATATAATAGACGCTAGCCTCATGTGGGTACTGAACACCTGAAATGTAGCTCCACTGAGTTGAAATGGGATGTTGGTGTAAAATACAAACCAGATTCAAGGATTCAGTATTAAAATAAGAAGTCAAATTCTCAATTTTTATGACACATGCTGAAATGATTAGATTTACTGGGTTAAAAATATGTTATTAAAATCAACTTCATCTGTTTCTTCTTACTTTTCAACTGTGGCTATGATAATTTTCGTTTTTAACTTTTATTTTAGATTAAGGGGGTATATGTGCAGATTTTGTTACCTAGGTATATTGTGTCATGCTGAGGTTTGGGGTACAAATGATCCCATCACCCAGGTACTGAGCATAGTACTACCTCCTCTATTAGTCCCCGGTGTCTATTGTTAACATCTTTATGTCCATGGGTACCCCATGTTTAGCTCTCACCTGTAAATGAGAACATGCAGCATTTGGTTTTTTTTGTTCCTGCATTAATTCACTCAGGAGGGAAAATTTTATTTATTTATTTTTTAATTAATTTATTATTATTATTATTATTTAAATTTTTGAGACAGGTTCTCGCTGTGTTGCCCAGGCTGGCCTTGAACTCCTGGGCTCAAGCAATCCTCCTGCCTTGTCCTCCCAAAGCGCTGGGATTACAGGCATGAGCCACCATGCCCAGCCTAGGAGGGAAAATTTTAAATTACATGTGTGGCTCACATTGTATCTCTTCTAGACAGCAATGCTCTAGAGAAATGTTTACCAGAAGACATTCGCTAGAAGGCTCATAAATAACATTATTAATAATACCTTCCAAAACTAGAAAAGAATTCAAATATTCATCCAGAATGGGACAGATAAATTGTGGCTTATTAATACAATGGAATACACACAGTCAAAAAAATGCAGTAATAATGACAGCTACATAAAATGTGGATGCACCTTGAAAAAACGTTGGCAGAAAGAAGCCAGATAAAAAGAATACATACAATGGGATTCCATTCACAAAGTCAGACAAAATTAAATACAAAAATAAAAAATAAACAAATTCAGAACAAATTAAACAATGGTGTTAAGGGATACACGCTGAGATGGAAAAACTTAAGAAAATCAAAACAGGCCAGGCGCGGTGGCTCATGCCTATAATCCCAGCACTTTGGGAGGCCGAGGCAGGCGGATCACGAGGTCAAGAGATCGAGACCATCCTAGCCAACAAGGTGAAACCCCGTCTCTACTAAAAATACAAAAATTAACTGGTCATGGTGGTGCACACCTGTAGTCCCAGCTACTCAGGAGGCTGAGGCAGGAGAATCGCTTGAACCCAGGAGGCGGAGGTTGCAGTGAGCAAAGATCATGCCACTGCACTCCAGCCTGGCAACAGAGCGAGACTCCGTCTCAAAAAGAAAGAAAATCAAAACAGTGAATACCACAAAAACGGTTACCTTTTGGAGAGTTATCCTGAGAAAAGTGCTGACAATGTTGTGTCTTCTTACCTGAGTGTTAAATAGGTGTTCCTTAAACTGTATATTTATCCTTTACACATTTTCTGATTATATGTTACACTTCACCATAAATGAGGTTTTCAAAAGTTTGAGAATCATCTAGCAAACAGAGGAAATTGAGGGGGGAAATTATCAATAAAATAAGTCTAAAGGGCTTTTCTAGTGCCCATGTCACTGAACAAAATTTAAATGTCAGGACCCTGGAGACAAAGAGAATATCCTACAAGACTGGGAGGACAGGGAAGTGAGGAGGAGCAGATTATATATGAGAAGCAGACATTAGCTTCAGATTTCAACAGTAATACTAGAAGCTAGATGGTAATGATGTTCAGCCTGGAATCCAAGATACCAGCAATATCAAATGCCATGCTAACGTGACATTCTTAGATAGAATAAGGTCCAAAACTTTATCTCTCACGTAGTGTTTCTCATTAACCTTCTGTCATTTGTACTACACTAAAACAAGGGTATGAATCAAGAAAGAAAAATATGGAATAAAGAAAATAAAGGAATCAATAGAGAAGAAAGGTCAAAGGAATGCCCAGGATAAAATGAAAGGAAATTATAGGATGAGAGCTGTACAACAGGAATAAAGGTGACCAGTCCACACTGGTGCAGGTCAGAAGGCTCTGGGAGAGACTGTCTCAAGAAAATGAACTTGACAGAGTATGCAATGGGATGAAAATCTTGATAGAATATTTAGAAAACTGGTAAAAAGTTTGAATTTGGTAATAAGTGTACTACACAGAAAAACACACAAACAAGAAAACAAGATAATTAATAACTCCAGTAAAAGCAGTGAGTTAGAAAAGAAAAAGCAGATTAAATAGCATTTACAGGCTGGGTGTGGTGGTTCATGCCTATGATCTCAGCACTTTGGGAGGCCAAGGTGGGGGTGGATCACTTGAGGCCAGGAGTTCAAGACCAGCCTGGCCCACACAGTGAAACCCCGTCTCTACTAAAAATACAAAAATTAGCTGGGCCTGCTGGTGCGTGCCTGTAATCTCAGCTTGAACCCTGGAGGTGGAGGTTGAGGTGAGTGGAGATTGTGCCACTGCCCTCCAGCCTGGGCGACACAGTGAGACCCTGTCCCCACCCCCCAAAAAAACCCCAAAAATAGCATTTACAGTCCTAATAATGTAAACTTTGAATATTAATCCAACTCAAATTAAGATATAACTTTGAAGTGGGGGAAGAGAAAGTGGAAAGTGTGTGTGTGGTTGGAGGGGAATGTATGCGCATATTAAATCCTTTGTGCCACTGCACTCCAGTCTGGGCAACAGAGTGAGTCCCTGCCAAGAAAAAAAAAAAAAAAAAAAGAGAGAGAAAAAAGAGAATATTAAATCCTTACCCTCCGTGGTAGGAAGTCAACAGATAACATCCAAAACAGAAAAAAACATGAAATAGCAATATAAGCACTTTTTCTTTCTTAGAAATATAGAAGTAAATAAATCACTTTGAAAAGTTAAAATGGTTTTCTCCAGGAAACAGAAAATTTTGTGTTTAAGGGGGAAGTAATGCTATTTTTCATAACAAGCTTCGCAGAGCTAATTATCTTTTTATTTACATAAATAATTTTGACAAAATACAAACTAATTGATAAAGAAAAATAATTTTGAATTGGGGAATGGGGAAGTGGAAGGCCATAGTAAGGAAAGACTACTCTTTGAAGAAGTCTGGTCCAAAAAGTCTAGCAGTAAGGCAATTAGAAATTCATATAGGACCAATAATAAAAAAAAAATCAGGCTTTCTAATGTATTTCTATGTTAGAAATATGTTTCTAACATATTTTCTAATAAATTCAAATTAGGTTTTGGAGAAATAAATATTTCCTCTTATACCCTGCACTTCTTTAACACAGCCAGAGATAACTTAATTACATTTTAACCATACATTTCTAATAGATCAATCGACTTTTAAAAGACATTTTTAAAAAAATAGACATTTAACTAGGCGTAGTGGGGTGCCTGTAGTCCCAGCTACTCTAGTGGCTGAGGTGGGAGGATTCCTTGGGCCGAGGAGTTTCAGGCTTCCAAACATAATGAAACTCCATCTTTAAATAAATAAATAAACATTTATATTGTAAGTGTGGCAGTAGACTTCATAAGGCCGTTTCTTTTTTTTTTTTTTTTTTTTCTTTTAAAGATGAGGCCTACCTAAATTGCTCAAGCTGGTCACCAACTCCTTGGCTCAAACAATCCTCCTGCCTCCGCAGGCCCCCCTCCCTGAGGCAAGGTTGTTTCTTTCTTTTTTTTTTTTTTTTTTTTTGAGACAGAGTCTTGTTCTGTCCCCCAGGATGGAGTGCAGTGGCACGATCTCAGCTCACTGCAAGCTCCGCCACCCGGGTTCACGCCATTCTCCTGCCTCGGCCTCCCGAGTAGCTGTGACTATCGGTGCCCATGGCCATGCCTGGCTAATTTTTTGTATTTTTTAGTAGAGACGGGGTTTCACTATGTTATCTAGGATGGTTTTGATCTCCTGACCTCGTGATCTGCCCGCCTCGGCCTCCCAAAGTGCTGGGATTACAGGCGTGAGCCACCGCGCCCGGCAAGGTTGTTTCTTATAACATCTTTCCATAAAAAGCCAAGGGCCCCACTCAGTGAAAATGATTGAACATGAGAATTAAGATAATGTCTAACTGGGATGGATTCTTTTTCTGTGATTATGATTTTGTTAAATAAGCTACAAAGCAATTTGAACATCAAGCATCAAAGTTTCTTATGCCAAACTTCTTAATTTCAAATATGAAAACAGTCATAAAAATAAATACACAATGTTAAAATCTCACCCATAAATGCTGTAACAGGACATCAAGAGGACAATGGAAGAGAACCATGCTTTACACTTCTATAGAGACAGTCAACATAAAATTACCACAACAGAACCAATTTGCCTATCATATTTTTTAAAAGCCTAGTCAGAAAAAGAGCAATTAAAATAATTTCCAGTCTTTAACAGTAGATTAACAAGTCAGACCTGTATTTTAGTTACACCATATTTTCAAATTGCCAGAAGGCATTTCCTTACTGTAACACTATAAATAGAATAGTCTCATACTATAAATCCATGTGTAGACACACACAAAAGCACTTTAACTTTTTACCCTGATAAACCACTACATTTGACAAGTTATAGAAATGTTATTTCCTAATTTGTATTTTTCAGTTTTCCATCTTCACATTTAAATTAAAAATCTTGCTAGTGCACTTGTTCAGTAATTAACATTTGAGTTTCAGGTACAATGTGGAAATAAATCCTTTTGGATATAGAGTCTGACTGATATTTATTTTTGCCAAATTCTTCATTGTGTTGCCAAGATTTCCACAAGGATGCAAATATCTCAAACATCAATTAAGAATACTGGCAATGTTTTCATTATTAAATGTTTTGGGGTTTCTTTTTTTTTTTTTTTTTTGAGCTGGAGTCTCGCTGCTTCACCCAGGCTGGAGTGCGGTGGCAGCAATCTTGGCTCACTGCAACCTCCACCTCCCAGATTCAAGAGATCCGCCTGCCTCAGCCTCCCGAGTAGCTGGGACTACAGGTGCGCACCACCACGCCCAGCTAATTTTGGTATTTTCAGTAGAGACAGGGTTTCACCATGTTGGCCAGGCTAGTCTTGAACTCCTGAGCTCAGGTAATCTGCCTGCCTCAGCCTCCCAAAGTGTTGGGATTATGGGCGTGAGCCACGACACCCAGCCCATTATGAAATATTAAAATTCAATTTAAAAAGAAAATAAAAATTTTAGTTGAAGTATATATACTAAAACTACAAAATACTGGCAGAGCAAGGTTGCTCACACCTGTAATACCAGCACTTTGGGAGGCCAAGGCAGGTAGATCACCTGAGGTCAGGAGTTTGAGACCAGCCTGGCCAACATGGTGAAACCCTGTCTGTACTAAAAGTACAAAAATTAGCTGGGCAGCTACTCTGGAGGCTGAGGCGGGAGAATCGCTGGAACCCGGGAGGCAGAGGTTGCAGTGAGCTGAGATCGTGCTGCTGCACTCCAGCCTGGGTGACAGAGTGAGACTCAATCTCAAAAAATAAAAACAAAATACAATAAAAATGAATAAATAAAAATAAAAATACAATATACTGCTGATAGGAATTAAAGACTTAAATAAATGAAGAGATTAAACTATGAGTTGGAAGACTCAACACTGTTCTGATGTCAATTCCTCCCAAATGATCTGTAGATGCAACACAATCTCAATCAAAATTCCAGCAAGCTTTTTTGTAGAAATTGATAAGTTGATTAAAACATTCTCATGGAAATACAAAGGTCCTAGAATAACTGAAACAACTCTAAAGAAGAACAAAGTTGAAGGGCTAACACTACCTGATTTCAAGGATTTCTATAAAGCTATGGTAACCAAAACAGTATGGTACTGACATAAGGAAAACAATCAATAGAACAGAATAGAGAATCCAGAAATAAAACCACACATATATGGGCAACTGGTTTTTTAAATAAAAGCATGAAGACCTTTAGCAAAGGAAAAGGACAGCCTTTTCAATAAATGGTGACAGAACAACCAGATATCCATATACAAAAAAACAAACATACCATATACAGAATTATCACACCATATATAAAATGATTCAATCAGCACCATAAGACAAGGTGAGATTTTTTTTAAAAAGAAAAAGTGATTCAAATGAGTCATAGATATAAATATAAAATTTAAACTATGAAATTTCTAGAACAGGCTAGGTATGGTGGATCACACCTATAATTGCAAAACTTTGGGAGGCCAAGGATGAAGGATCACTTTAGGTCAGGAGTTCGAGATCAGCCTGGGCAACATAGTGAGACCCTGTCTCTATTTTTGAAAATTAAAATAAATAAATAAATAATTTCTAGAAGGGAAAATTTTTGTAACCCTGGGTTAGGCAAAGATTTCCTAGATATGACACTAATGGCACAGTCCCTAAAAAAACAAATTGATAAAAATTTAAAACTTTTGGCCGGGCGCGGTGGCTCATGCCTGTAATCCCAGCACTTTGGGAGGCCAAGGCCGGCGGATCACGAGGTCAGGAGATCGAGATCATCCTGGCTAACATGGTGAAACCCTGTCTCTACTAAAAATACAAAATATTAGCTGGGCGTGGTGGCGGGCGCCTGTAGTCCCAGCTACTCGGGAGGCTGAGGCAGGAGAATGGTGTGAACCCGGAGGCGGAGCTTGCAGTGAACGAGATCGTGCCACTGCACTCCAGCCTGGGCGACAGAGCGAGACTCTGTCTCAAAAAAACAAAAACAAAAACAAACAAACAAAAAAAACTTTTGGTCTCCAAAAGATAGTATAGGCCAGGTGCAGTGGCTTATGCCTGTAGTCCCAGAACTTTGGGAGGCTGAGGCAGGACAATCACTTGAGGCCAGGAGCTTAAGACCAGCCTAGGCAACACAGCAAGACCCTATCTCTTGAAAAGAAAAAAAAGAAAGAAAGAAAAAGATAAAAAGATAGTATTAAGAGAATGGTATATAATGAAACCTCCATAAAAGGAAAAAAAAAAAAAAAAAAAGGCCAAGTGAGATGGCTCATGCCTGTAATCCCAGCACTTTGGGAGGCCAAGGTGGGTGGATTCCTTGAGGCCAAGAGTTTGAGATCAGCCTGGGCAACATGGCAAAATCCTGTCTCTACTAAAAATACAAAAATTAGCAGGGCATGGTGGTGGGTGCCTGCAATCCCAGCTACTTGGGAGGCTGAGGTGAAAGAATCGCTTGAACCCGGAAGGCGGAGGGTGCAGTGAGCTGAGATTGTGCCACTGCACTCCAGCCTGGGCGACAGAGCAAGACTCCATCCCAAAAAAAAAAACAAAAACAAAAACAAAAAAACAAAACAACTCAACAAAAATGGGCCAAAGATCTGAACAAACACTTCACCAAAGAAGATATATGGAAGGCAAATAAAAACATGAAAGATGTTCAACATCATTAATCACTAGGGAAATGCAAACTAAAACCACAAAGTACCATTACACTGCTATTAGAATGGCTAAAATTAAATTACCAAGTATTGGCAGGAGGAACAGGATCTCTTATATTGCTGGTGGGAATGTAAAACTATACAAACACTTTAGAAAACAGTTTGAAAGTTTCTTAAAAAGTTAAGCAGCCAGGCGTGGTGGCTCATGGCTATAATCCCAGCACTTTGGGAGGCTGAGACGAGTGGATCATGAGGTCAAGAGATCGAGACCATCCTGGCCAATACAGTGAAACCCTGTCTCTACTAAAAATAGAAAAATTAGCCAGGCATGGTGGGGCATGCCTGTAATCTCAGCTTCTCAGGAGGCTGAGGCAGGAGAATCACTTGAACCCGGGAAGCGGAGGTTGCTGTGAGTTAGGATTGCACCACTGCTCTCCAGCCTGGCAACAGAGCAAGATTTCGTCTCAAAAAAAAAAAAAAAAAGTTAAGCATCCACCTACTATCCGATCCAACCACTCTTTGGTAATTACCAGCAATTTCCATTCTTTGTATTGAAACATATCTTCATACAAAGACTTGTACACAAATATACATAGCAGCTTTATTTGAATAGCCAAGATCTGAAAAACTAAATGTACATAAATAAGTGAATGGATAAACAAGCCACAGTATATCTACACAATGGAATACACTACTGAGCAATAAAAAGAAATGAACTATTGATATATGCAACATAAATGAATCTAAAATAATCATGCTGAAAGAAGCCAGATTGAAAAAAAAGAGTATGTACTGTATGATTCTATTAGTATTAATATAAAACTCTAGAAAATGCAATCGATAATAACAGAAAACAGATTAGTGATGGCTTGGGATGTCTCCTGAGAGTGGGGAGAATTAGGAGGGAGAATTACAGTCAAGAGGAAATTTATGGGGCTGAAGGATATGTTTACTAGCTTTATTGGGATGGTTTTACTGTGTATATATAACTTATCACACTGTTGAAAACATCAAATGGTACATTGTAAATATATGTACTGTAAATATATACTTTATATCAATTACATCCCAATAAAGTTTTAAAAAATAATTCTAAAATATAATATTCTAAGGCAACATTTTTCTAATCAAAGTGTATAATCAAGAATTGAAACCACAGCTGCATACTCTAAACTCATTAAGATCAGGAACCATTTCTCGTTTGTTTTTTGGGGGGCAGGGGAGAGGTGTGGAGACAGAATCTTGCTCTGTCACCCAGGCTGGAGTGCAGTCGTGTGATCACCACTCACTGTTAAGCCTCGAACTCCTGGGCTCAAGTGATCCTTCCACCTCAGCCTCCCTTGTGACTGGGACTACAGGTGGGCACTACCACACCAGCTCCCATTTCTTGTTTTTGGTCTCCTCCTCCTATTTCCCTACACCTGTATGCTTACCTACAGGTAATCTAGTATGTCATTAAAAGAACAGACTCTGCATTGGGCCAGGCGCGGTGGCTCACGCCTGTAATCCCAGCACTTTGGGAGGCTGAAGTGGGCAGATCACGAGGTCAGGAGATCGAGATCATCCTGGCTAACATGGTGAAACCCCATCTCTACTAAAAATACAAAAAAAAAAAAAAACTTAGCTGGGCGTGGTGGCGGGCGCCTGTAGTCCCAGCTACTAGGGTGGCTGAGGAAGGAGAATGGCGTGAACCCGGGAGGCAGAGCTTGCAGTGAGCCAAGATAGTGCCACTGCACTCCAGCCTGGGCGACAGAGTGAGACTCCATCTCAAAAAAAAAAAAAAAAAAAAAAAAAGAACAGACCCTGCATAAAGAAAGCACTCAGTAAATACTTGTTAAATAGATTCACAGCAGCAAACAGATCTCTTGGCCTCACTGAAATTATCTGGATACTGGAAAAAAATTTAAACTCCATAAAATTTGTTTTCATTTCACTGGAAATGTATCTGGAGACCTGGTTCTCATACAACATTATAAATGAAGGAATTCCCTCTCTTACGTTTCTCTATTCCTCCCGCTGTCCATTAATAATTCTCAGAGTCCATGCTCTTAGTTAGGTACTTTCAGCAGGCTTTCACAATGTAAGTTTATTTAAAATGCAGATAAGTACAGGCCAAGAAGCTATTTCTACTTAATATTAGGTGAGAGCTTACCATAATATAATCAAATATGTAAAAAAGATTAGCTGAAGCAAAAATTTTTGTCATCAAAGTTTTCTTTGAATGGCCTATGACCCAGAAGCACCTTCCCATAAAGGCAGGTCATTTGCTTGTAAACCCAAGACAATATAGGCTAGAAAAATGGTTCCCAATTTGTTCCAGTGGCAGATCATTTGGAAATCAGTGTTCTTTGCAGAACGTGAAATTTTAAGACTCATATTCTATCACAGCAGGGACAATGCTAGTAATGACTTTAAAACTTAAAATCAAACTACACGAACATGTTTCTAAGAAAAAAACCAAAAAGTATTAAAAGCCATTTTCCCTTTAAAACCTCCATGATCATTCGTTCATTTATTTTACAATCTTTCACTACTCACTAGCAAGTAAATTGCAGCAGAAAACAAAGATTTTTTTTTCTAATTTATGGAAGAAAAATAAAATTGAAAAAATAATTGCTTTTTTTCCCCTGTGAACTGGGAAAAGATCACTATTAAATTTGTTTCATTCACTTATGTTTAATAAATTCCCAGGCCAAACACCCACGTCTGTCAGGACACCTTCTAAACAGCCATATGTACTCTTTCCTAAAGAAGATCTGCCTGACAAGGTGCCTGCACACAGTGAGTAAAGCAGGGTCTCCTTTTATACCTCTTTTCACAGTTGCCCTCTCATTTTACTAAGAAAGGCAGATCTCTCACTTATCTTGAAATTCTCTATAGGATACATGTTGCTCTGAAGTGCAATAAATAAATCCTAGACACTAAACAAAGAGATAATTACAAATATTTTCATTTAAGTATCTTGCCTCTTCCATCCTCTAGCCTAGTCGAAAAATACATCCTCCTGAGGGGACAGGCCCATGAAAATAAAAAGAAAGCATCTTTAAGATTTTTAAAAAATTAGCCAAGTGTGGTGGCATGTGCCTGCAGTCCTAGCTACTCAGGAGGCTGAAATGGGAGGATTGCTTGAGCCTGGGAGGTTGAAGCTGCAGTGAGCCATGATCATGCCACTGTACTCCAGCCTGGGTGACAGAATGAGACTTTAATAATGATAATAATAATAATAATAATAATAATTCAGTTCAAAAGACAGGTCTTAAAGCTTTACGGTTGTAGGGAAAATCCTTTTAAATTCAATATGTAGACTTTTTTGTTGTTGTAAAGAAGTATAAATAAAAAAGTGCGATTAAAGACTTAAATCTAAAAATATTATATTAGAATTATGTAGGGGAAATATAATGAAAAAAGGTCACAGAGAAAAAAAGGACAATGTAAAATTTCCAACTTTTAAAGACACACTTTTCATGTGTATTTTTTAAAAATGATGGTGGATATCAAATTATTTTGGTATTTAAATTCCATTCAGCACATTTAAAAGACTGATGAAACTGTTTTTCCTTAAAACATCAGTATTTATAACACATATGAAATTACATCTACTGCAATTATTTAAATGTAAAATGAAAATTTCTAGATGTCAGCATAAAAATGTGCAAGTTTTTCAAAATTCTTTTGGGGATACACAGCAAAAAAAGTTAGAAAACTCCTAATTTAGGAGAAAGAATCAAGTAGATTCAGTGATGAATACATGTTAGCCTGGCATGAGAAAGAGGGGAAGAATGATGACTAGGTTTCTGGCTTGAGAACTGGATACATCATTTATATTGGAGATACAAGTTTATGGGAAAAAATACTGTGAACACTGATGTGGGACTGTCTGGGAAGCAGGAGGATGTAGCAGTTTTAGATAGGCTGTAAGAGAAAATCTCTCCAAGAAAATGATGTCTGACTATAAAGACCTAAAGGAGGTAAAAGGGCCAGCCACGTGATTATCTGAGGGAAGGGTGTTTCAGGTAGAAAATTCAGCAAGTACAAAAGTCCTAAGACTAAAACATGTCTACGTTATAGAAACAAGAAAGCCAGTATGGGGCAGAAGCAGAACAAACAACGGACAATATTAAAGAGGTCAGAAAGGTAAAAGCGGGAGGTGGGGCAGCCCTAGACTGCAGAGGGCCTAGTAAACCTTTGGGAGGACTTTTTAAACTTTTATTCTGAGAAGCACTGAGAGGGTTTTGAACAAAGGAGTGAAATGATCTCACTTATCTCTTTGTGTTTGGGGAGAAAAAGAAACTAAATAGGACAAGAGCAGATGATCAGACACCAGTTGAAAAGATATTTCAATATTCCAGGAGATTGGTGATGATGACTTGGTTCCAGGTGGTAAAAGTCAAAAAGTATAAAACGGTAACTAAATATAGTTATAGTTTGAAGTAGAGCTAAAAGGATGTGCTGACAAATTAGATGTGTGGTATAAAAAAAGACAATATTCAAGAATAACTTAAGATTTTTAGTTTGAGCAACCGGAAGGATGGAGTAGCCATTTATTGATATGTTAACCACTACAAAAGAAACAAGTTTGCAGGGGAAGAAAAGGATACAGTGTTGGTTGAGATGCCTCTGTGGAAATATCAAGTAAAAAGTTGGCCGGGTGTGGTGCTTCATGCCTGTAACCCAAACACTTTGGAGGCTGAGGGAGGAGGAATGTTTGGGCCCAGGAGTTGGAGACCAGTTTATGGAACACAGTAAGACCCTGTCTCTACAAAAAGTTTTTTAAAAATTGGGCCTGGGCGTGGTGGCTCATCCCTGTAATCCCAGTACTTTGGGAGGCCGGGGTGGGCAGATGACGAGGTCAACAGATTGAGACCATCCTGGCCAACATGGTGAAACCCCGTCTCTACTAAAAATACAAAAAAATTACCTGGGCGTGGTGGCACACGCCTGTAGTCCCAGCTACTCGGGAGGCTGAGGCAGGAGAATCACTTGAACCTGAGAGGTGGAGGTTGCAGTGAGCCAAGATTGCACCACTACACCCCAGCCTGGCAAAAAAGCGAGACTCCATCTAAAACAAACAAACAAACAAACAAAAAATTAGCTGGGTGTGGTGGCACACACCTGTAGTCCCAGCTATATGGGGGCGGCAGGGGGGGTGAGGTGGGAGGATCATTGAGCCCAGGAGGTTAAGGCTATAGTGAGCTGTGATCTTGCCACTGCACTCCATCCTGGGTGATAGAGTGCGGCCCTGTCTCAAAAAAAGAGTTGAATATTCATGTTTAAGAAAGAGGTCTGAGCCAGAAATGTAAATTTGGTAATTATCAGATTTAGATTATACGTGAAGCAATGAGGCAGGATGGCATCTCCAAAGGAGTATGTGTTAATAGAAATAGAAGTCTAAAAATTGGCCAGGCGCAGTGGCTCACGCCTGTAATCCCAACACTTGGGGGGCCGAGGCGGGCAGATCACAAGGTCAGGAGTTCAAGGCCAGCCTGGCCAACAGGGTGAAACCCCATTTCTACTAAAAATACAAAAAAAAAAAAATTTAACCAGACGTGGTGGTGCGCGCCTGTAATCCCAGCTACTCGGGAGGCTGAGGCAGGAGAATTGGTTGAGCCTGGGAGGCAGAGGTTGCAGTAAGCCAAGATCGCACCACTGCACTCCAGCCTGGGTGACAGAGCAAGACGTACGTCTCAGGAAAAAATAAATAAATAAATAAATATATATATACACACACACACACACACACACACACACACAAACACATATACACACACATATATATATAAATGGGCTCTGGGGAGGTCAGAAGGATGTGGTCACAGAAAGATGAGGAGGAATCAAGGGAAGGGAAACTAGAAGGAATATTCAGAGAAAAAAAATCCCTGAAAGCTTGATGTTCTTCTGGAAGCCAAATGAAGAAAGGATTTCAAAAAAAGAAGAGATCAACTGTCAAATGCTGCTAATAGGTCAATTAAGAAAGAACTATAATATACTTTGTATGTAAGAAGTAGTTTTTGGCAGGCAGGTGGCTCACTCCTGTAATCCCAGAACTTTGGGAGGCCAAGGCTGGAGGATCACTTGAGTCCAGGAATTTGAGACCAGCCAGAGGACATAGCAAGACCTTGTCTCCACAAAAAAATAAGAAAATTAGCTGGGTGTAGTGGCACATGCCTGTAGTCCCAGCTACTCAGGAGGCTATAGTGGGAGGATCATTTGAGCCCAGGAGTTGGAGGCTGCAGTGAGCTATGATCATGCCACTGTACTCCAGCCTGCGTAGCAGAGCAAAACCCTGTCAAAAACAAGCAAAAAAAAAGAGAGAGAGAGAGAGAAATAGTGTTTGAGTTTACAAAATGACCTAATGAAGAAGAAAACTGGAGTACAGAAAACTTTACTTAGAAGAGCTAATACTAGTCCTTATATCTAGATCTTGGTATTATTTTCATCTTGTTGCTTCACTTCTACATGTTAAAATGTGAATGTGTAATACTTTATCCATTTGAAAAAACTTTGTACTAGCATATATTCTTATGTAAAAGAAGAAAATAATTTTTTATGGACATGGGGTCTCGCTGTGTTGGCCAGGTTGGTCTTGAACTCCTGGCCTCAAGCAATCCTCCCATCTCAGCCTCCCAAAGTACGAGGATTACAGGCATGAGCTACTGCACCTGGCCCATGGAAGAAAATAATTTTTGGTTGTTAATTTTTAACATGAGATAACGCTAAATCCACTAGTTACATTAAAATTCCTCTTGATTCAAATATGCAGGATATAATCAAACTACTGTTCCCTTGAAAGAGAGTCCATGGTTAACACAAAAGACATATAGTTGATTTATGTCAAGGGGTAACACAGGTAATGCTTTGAATACTCAGCATAAAACACTTTAATGGAATATTATTGCTCCAAATATACCACACCAAAATTAAACCAAAAATAGAAGGCTACTTAATCATTGCTGACAGGGAGCCAAGTACAGCAAGTTAAAGTACATTCCTACTGCTCATCTAGTTCTGGCTGAACTCTTCGGGTCAGTTTGGGTCATTATTAGTTTGGAATAATTCCAAATGACTCCCTCGAGTTCTACTGTTACATTCAGCGGCTTTAGGAATTCCAGAACAGGCTCATGTCACAAAAATCACAGGATCTCTTATTAGTTTTTGGCTTTGACTTGAAGTAATCTTTTCAAAAAGCAATTCTGATCAAGTTAATCTAATTACTTTGCTATGTAAATGAGAACCTAACAGGACTTCCTATTCTCAGGCAGAGACCTTAACTCAGTGTACCTACAGTCTACCATACTAGCTTCATCCACTTATTCTTCTTGTTTTTTAAAATAAGTCATTAAATTCAGAATCTGAGACCTATTCAAAACAAACAAACAAACAAATCATGTTCTTACTTTCCCCTCAGCCTCAAATCCTTCCCCCCCGCCCTTTTTTTTTCTTGTTAATTCTACTGATCTTTCAGATAATTGTTTACTTCCTTATTGTCTGTCTCTCTGCCACAGCCACTTAGAACACAAGCTTTATAACAGCAGGGGCTCTGCTACATCTTCCGTATCAAGAACAGTGTCTGCAGCCAGGCGAGGTAGCTTACACCTGTAATCCCAGCATTTTTGGAGGCCAAGGTGGGAGGATCGCTTGAGCCCAGGAGTTCAAGACCAGCCTGGAGACAGTAATATTACTATATTTGAATATATAATCCAGAAAGAAGCACAAATGTTGCTTGCTTAAAGTCTTCTTTGACTCTCATATATCAATGACACCAGTTATATTTTCTCAGATCACCCTGTACTTTTCTTGTGGGCCTCAGGAAAGATCCAGTGCCATCTTCTAAAACAAACTTCCAAGAGACATTTGTACAAATGCAGAAACATTAGGATCTCAGTAGAACTTCACAAAACCATTTTTAAATCAAAGCCCCTACCGATCTTTTTCCTTGCCGTAGACTGCTATTAATTAACCCAGACATTCTCTCACACCTCTTGCCTTTTAGATATCTAAGAGCAAATTGTCACAGGGTGGGGAGGTCGATATTTAACCTGAATCTAACTGGACTCAGGAACAAAGTAATTCAACCAGTTCTTTCTAGCTTTCTCTGACATTTATAACTACAGCTGGCAAGAAAACAGCCATACTCTTTTCTATGGCTAGCCTGGTGAAAAACACCTTACAGAAAAGACATCTACAAAATAAATATCAGGGACTGTAAAATCTGATAAAATGATTTTGAGGCATATTTCCCATATGAAGAATGCTGATTTATCTCAACATATAATCAAATAACACATGCATATAGTACCAGGGGATTTCAACGACACAGGTAATAAACTGCATTTACAAATATACACCATGCTCTTTTTTCCCCAAGTAACACAATAGCTTCAATGATCTTGGGGAGCAGTGGTGAAGGCAATTATGTTCTAGGCTCCTTTAGGGAAGATACATAATTTAGCAGTAATGTTAACAATCCATGCATTATCCATTAGTAGTGTCATTTCACTCTGCTTTGTAGCTCTCTGTTTTTAAATGATCTAGGTGAGGTTCTATTTTAAAAGTTTAAGAACAAGCAAAAAGCTAAAGAACACCACATTTCTATTCCCAAAATTATTT
The DNA here is from genome assembly GCF_029281585.2 of Gorilla gorilla gorilla. Lineage (NCBI taxonomy): Eukaryota > Metazoa > Chordata > Mammalia > Primates > Hominidae > Gorilla > Gorilla gorilla. Next base: position 67,178,667 of record NC_073239.2, read on the forward strand.
TTCCATAAATCTATTTGTCTATCTCTCTGTTTCTTTTTCTTTCTTTCTTTCTTTTTTTTTTTTTTTGTTTGAGACAGAGTCTCGCTCTGTCGCCCAGGCCGGAGTGCAGTGGTGCGATCTCAGCCCACTGTAACCTCTGCCTCCCATGTTCAAGAGATTCTCTGCCTCAGCCTCCCGAGTAGCTGGGATCACAGGCATGCACCACCACACTTCGCTAATTTTGTTTTTTTTTTTTTTTTTTTTTGAGACAGAGTCTTACTCCATCGCCCAGGCTGGAGTGCAGTGGCGCAATCTCGGCTCAACTGCAAGCTCCACCTTCTGGGTTCATGCCATTCTCCTGCCTCAGCCTCCCGAGTAGCTGGGACTACAGGCGTCCGTCACTACGCCCGGCTAATTTTTTTTTTTTTTTTTTTTTTTTGTATTTTTAGTAGAGGTGGGGTTTCACCGTGTTAGCCAGCATGGTCTCGATCTCCTGACCTCAGGTAATCTGCCCGCCTTGGCCTCCCAAATGGGATTACAGGCATAAGCCACTGCGCCCAGCCCATCTCTGTGTTTCTATGTAATGCAATGAATACTTGAGATTGCTTTTTTAAAAATCCCTTGAATTTTCAATGTTGACAATGGTGACTTTGTCAAATACATATATATATGGATCTATATATGGGTATACATGGATATATACATGGATATAGACATAGATATCCAGTTTTCATAAAAACTAGCCAAAACTGGAAAATAAGCAAAAGAATACTGGCTGTGTTTCAGTACAGTGCTATGTTAGCCAAAACTGGAAAATAAGCAAAAGAATACTGGCTGTGTTTCAGTACAGTGCTATGCTTGAATCTTTTATTAATTTCTACTATTTTACACATCTATAAGATTAAGTTACAGCTTTTCGGCAGATAGAGATGCAAGTAATTTTTTTTTTTTTTTTTTGAGATGGAGTCTCGCTCTGTCGCCCAGGATGGAGTGCAGTGGTGCGATCTCGGCTCACTGCAACCTCCGCCTAGCAGGTTCAAGTGATTCTCCTGCCTCAGCCTCCTGAGTAGCTGGGATTACAGGCACACACCACCACACCCAGCTAATTTTTGGTATTTTTTAGTAGAGACGGGGTTTCACCATGCTGGCCAGGCTGGTCACGAACTCCTAAACTCAGTTGATCCACCAGCCTCAGCCTCCCAGAGTGCTGGATTACAGGTGTGAGCCACCACGCCCACTGAGATGCAAGTAATTTTTAGCCAGAGGAAAAGATAACCCAAAGCCTACTCTTTTATGTTTCTTGTAGGGTATTAACTAATTCTGTATGTAACCCAACAGTCTTAATATTCCCTTATTAAATTGCCTATAAATACCTCCTCAAATTTTCATATTAAGTGACTTTAACATCTTACTAGTTCCCTCATCAATGGGCTGAATCAAAATAATTGATACATGTTCATTTACATTTGCATGGAAGTGACGACTTTACCTTTCTGAAAATTACGTTCTAACAGTTTTGCAGGTTCCACCAAGATGTCCAAGTGGACTAAACTGACAGAGCCAAGTCAGCTACATTGCTGCTTTCACAGACACACAAATATCCCTTACTGAACTCTGAGCTCAGAACCGCTCTCATTTACATAAAGCAAAACCTCAAATTTTAGAATTTTTGGTTTAGATGGTATACATCTTTGGAGGGGCCTTTATTTTAACTTTGTACTCTTAGGATCCCGCATCATGTCAAGTATGTAAAATGTGTTCAATAATGGTTAAGTGAATTAATGAAGCTAGAATACACCACATGTACAATGGCAACACCAATTGAAGGAGAGAGATATTCCAATCTAATCCTAGTTGTCTTTGTAACTATCTGGTCAGCTAGAGGAAGGATGCTAAGTTCTAGATGCTCTGAATGTGAAGACAGAGACTCCCCCAAAATGGTAGAAATTCTCATTTTACAAAGACAAGGTGGCTGATGCATACCAGAATTTAAAACTTCCTGCAAAGAAAGAGTGAACCTTTAGCTCCCTAAGAGCTACAGCTCTTAGCAGGCACTACAGACCTACAAGTTGCAATGTCCTAAATACCACAAAAGTGGACATAATCTTAATTACTTTTACCAAAATTTTTCCAAAAATATAAAAAAATTTTCCATACGAATGTACTTCAATTCTATCACAACAGTAAGTTAATAGAAAATGTTTTCTGAATTCACCTCAAAAGACCAAATTTTCTTAGATGTATTTATTTCATAAAGAACATACTAGAACTGTGGAATATAACATAGTATCTACAAGGCACCTGAGTTCCAGGAAAACAAGCACAATATAAATGCAAAGTAATAGCACCAAAGCAATGGACTAGGATTGGATGCTAATCTTGGCTTCTCCAGCCTAACTTGAAAAAAAAAAAAAAAAATCTGGGTCTGGTGCGAGGTGGTTTATGCCTGTAATCCCAACAGTTTGGAAGGCAGAGGTGGGCGGACTGCCTGAGGCCAGAAGTTCAAGACCAGCCTGGGCAACATAGCATAACCCTGTCTCTATTTGAAGAAAAAGAAAACATAAATCTGTTTCTGGACATAAAGGATTATTAGAATCAAAGCTACCTATTGAACAAGTTATGCAACACACACTCATATACTATTTGCTACCAGAAAGTTATAAATGGGTATATACCTGCGTCACATTGCCAACAATACAGGCCTACCTGATTACTGCACTCACACTTGTCTGTGGTCAAAGGGCTAATTACTATCTAGGCATTTCCCCCTTTGCTTTTAATTCAGGCCAGAGTTCATTATCACCACTCAGCACACTTTTCATTTCTTTCCCTCTCCTTACAGAATTGGGCTGCACATGGAAGTAAGGTCAATTTAATACTTTAGCACTTGGTATACCAATGGAATAACTGTCTAGCTGCCACTAGTCATTTCTGCCAGGTTCTTTAAAAAGATACGACTTAGCGTTTGCCCTGAGGAAAGCAATACTTCCTTGTAAGAATTATGAAAATAATGGAAAATCTGCAACTCTCATCGCATGAGGAAAATGTCTTTAACTTTAAAATACACTACTTCCTTTCATTTATAGAAATTTAATGTCTGAGGATATATTTTCCAAGTATAGTCTTTTAAATTAATCTTTATTTTTTCCTTATTATTTTAGAATGTATTCTTGGTTATTTTGCACAAAAGGCAGAAGACACTAAGTCTGCATTAACGGCAAAGAAAGAAAGCCCCTGCTCAACAGGCATGACAGCTGATCACGCACCTATTCACAGTCTTTAAATGTCTTGATCTTACAAAAGGATTTATTATAAAAATGATCGTATGGTTACTACCTAAATTCACAGAGGAAGACCGCCACCATCTACAGGAAAGATGCACCCTAGCAATGCACCCAAACGTGAAAGACTGATTTGCAGGAGTTGCCCCTTTTTTGTTCCTTAAAATGATTTCAAGTCCTAAATCGCAATTTGGTCGTGAAGACACTGAAGACACTGACCAAATTTTCTAAGGGTAATCTCTTGTAAACAGGTAAGACACTGTTTGCAGGAAGTGGGAAGGCGCTTTAAATTTACCTTGAGAACTGTAAAATGAATAAGAATATTATGACTCACTGACATTTCACACATGTGAAACATCCATATTACAAAAAACCATTGCCTCATAAGTGGATACCCTTGACAAGCAAACCGCCTAGAGGGAACACTCCCAAAGAACTTAATTAAAAGTAATTACCCGGCCTGAGAATGTGCTTTTGTTTTAGAAACTGTCTAAATACCAGCGGGACTTTCTCTTGCCCGATTCCAGCCTGAGGACAACAAATTGGTCAACGGCGGAAGTTGCCTGACGAAATGACTGCAACATGAAATCCAGTTTTATGATCATAACAAAACCTTCCTTCCGGGACCAGGCAAAAAAAAAAAAACAAAACTTGAGAAACGTCCTTCAGAATGCAACAGGCAATTGTGAGCCCCCCATCGCCAGCCAACGAGAAACGGCTCGGCCCCGGGGACTCGAGCCCTGTGGGAGGGACGACCTGCTCCCCGTTAGAAGCTCGGGGGGCCACGGGCCACCCGCCGGCCGCCCCGGCCCTAACACTGACCTTCCGCAGGGCCGAGACCAACAGTCCCCGCCATTTCGGACTGTTCTCCTCGCTGAAGAACTCGTAAGGCTGCGGCGCCTGCTGCATGGCCCCGGCGACAGCGCCTCCGCATCGGGGGCAGCCCGCGGGCCGGGCCGGTGGCCTGACAGGCAGGGCGCGGGCCGCCTCGCCTCGCCGGCGGCCGCCGCCTCCCGCCCGGGCCGAGGCTACGGCCGAGGCGGCTCGGAGGCGGCGCCGGCGGGCTGGCGGAGACCCCGGGGTCGGCTTCCTCCGCCGAGGCGGCCCTCGCCTCCCGCAGCGCCCGCAGAGGAAGCGCGGCGACCCGCGAGCCCGGGCGACCCCGGGCGGCGACCTCCTTTCCCGGCGGCGCTGGCCCGCTTCTGGGGCGGCTCCTCCTCCTTTGTCTGGGTTCGCGGCCCGGCAGGGGTACAGCTGGCCCAGCCCCGCCCCGACTCCCGCTACGGCCGCGGCGGGCGGTGAGCAGCGGCGGCGGCGGCGGCGGCTGCTCGTCTCCTCATCGCCTCCTCCCCGCCCTCCCAGCCGACAGCGCCGCCCGGCCCTGCCCACTCGAGTCACCTCCACAGAGCTCTGGGGACCGACCCGGAGTGCGCGTCGGGCGAGCGAGCCTCGCTATGGCGCGCACAGCGCTGGCCGCCGCTGCTGCCCCTTTAGCAGCAGCGCACAGTGCCTTGGGGTCGCCACTGAGCCCTGGGTCCCAGCAGCCGAGGCTCGGCCCGCCCCCTCGGCCCGGCGCTCATTATCCCGAATAGCCCAAGAGGCCTAACACGGAGCATGCGCGCCGCGGAGCAGGCAGAGGCGCCAGCCCGGCGCGGGGGTGCGGGGCCTGGGGCCCCGGGGGAGTCCGCTTTTTCCGAGGCTGTGCTGGGGGCCGCTCCAGACTCTTCAGTTTGACTGCTTTTTACCCATATGCTCCCTCCTCTCGACCTGCTTAAGACAATCCGGACTCGGTGCCACTCTTGTAGCGCTGGAGCCCCAGGACTACCGTCGTGGGAGGCTGTATAGGGACGTGGAGAGAAAGGGGCATTCGGGCTGGACAGGATATTTAACGTATTTGTGCTCTACGTGGCTTGTTTTCATGAGTACCGTATGTTTACACAAAGTATGTACTATATATAATATATCGTTAGGAGATATAGTAACTATTTCTTAGGGTGATGGTGTGGGGACCGAGAGATGAGGCGTGGAAAGCCCTTAGCCTGGTGGTAGGGTCAGAAGGGGCAGATGACAGTGACGTTGATCAAGCTTGAATTGAAAGGTCCTTCACTTGCACGGGCCCCTGTGCGTTCACAAAATCATATCGTTTTTACAAAACTTTCAAAAGATATTTTCGAATTGTTTTCTTAATCGTGTCATCCAAATTGTGTAGGCTTCAGGTCCTACAAAACCTGGATCGGCGTCTAGGAAACACTCATTAGCCACCCAGAAAAGATCCTGACAAGCTTTTCATTCCAAAGAGGCATAGGCTCTGGTAACTTTATCATTACCACAAATTTCATCCCACTAAAGAGGCTGAGCACATTACTTTTAACAGGTTGTAAAGAAGATATTCTACTCCCTGTCCCTAGCCACCAGCAGTGAGAAAGGGAAAAGACGAACAGGGTACAAAAAATAAGTCAGTACTACAATTCAGTTCCGGCATCAGTAGCTGAGCAATTATTCTCCCCAAAACATGCACCACTTTTTCATTTGGGCAAAATCAGAATGGCAGAGTTGGAAAATAAGATTATTTTTCTAATCCACTAAAGTATCCACTAAATCAAGAACATCCTCTAATAAATGGCCATATCCATTCACATGTACTTGGGATAAAAGGTGGGATGGTAAAATGCTTGTATTTCTCCCATTAATGTTTCAGTCTGTGAGAGTGAAGACTTTGGCTTATATAGAGGGTCCTTACTTTTCTCTCCTGTTCCCAGACTCCACCTATAAACTACTGTGCTGTCAAACTACTAGACCATGTATGTTCTCTTTACTCATAGGAGAGTAAACTTGTTAGAAATCTCATTCTTGGCCAGGAATATCAGAAGGCTTTTCTGGGCCAAGTCAGGCCTGAAGACATATTTTGTTTAGCTAAGGCTGTATTTAAATTTAATTGTTAACATTTTAAAATCAAGAGGCTTCATATAAAAATGTATATTTTCAGCTTCTCTTGACAAAGATCTGGCAACACTGGGACCTACTGCATTCGTGCAAGAGAGTAATCAGCAGGCACCGGGTAGTGGCTGCCCTCTTTATAAAAATATGCCATCCATTTCCAGTTGGCTATACTTCCCACCTGGCACTCTTCATCACCCTTTTATGTAACTTGCCTAGTCTCTACAGGCATCTGAGTTCTGATCTCTGGGCTGAGCAAACAGAAATATGATCCACGTGCATGTGGAGGATAGTCCAAGAATGACAGCAGTAAAAAGTTTCCCATTCAGGGCCGGGCGAGGTGGCTCACACCTGTAATTCCAGCACTTTGGGAGGCCGAGGCGGGTGGATCACCTGAGGTCGGGAGTTTGAGACCAGCCTGACCAACATGGAAAAACCCCCTCTCTACTAAAAATACAAAACTAGTTGGGCAAGGTGGCGCATGCCTATAATTCTTAGCTACACGGGAGGCTGAGTCAGGAGAATCGCTTGAACCCGGGAGGTGGAGGTTGTGGTGAGCTAGATCACGCCATTGCACTCTAGCCTGGGCAACAAGAGCAAGACTCCGTCTCAAAAAAAAAAAGTTTCTCATTCAGACGAATGGGCTATCTAGAAAAAATGTTGGATCCATACCCTATACAATACACTAGCAAAAACTCCAGATATGTTAAAGATTTAAATGTAAACAATAAAACCATACAATGATTCATTTATAACCTCAGAACAGAAAAAGACACTTTCACTATGACACAAGATCTAAAAGACTGATAAATTCAATTTTTATAAATGTATGAGCCGGGCATGGTGGTACATGCCTGTAATCCCAACAACTCCAGTGGCCGAGGTAGAAGCATAGCTTGAGGCCAGGAGTTGAAGACCAGCCTGGGCAACACAGTGAGACCTTGTCTCTTTAAAAAAGAAAAAAAAAAAAGGCAAAAAAAATCACCAGATAAGCCAAAAGGAAAATGACAAACTGGAAAAAATAGCAGCAACTCATTTTTGTGGGTTTTTTGTTTGTTTGTTTGTTTGAGATGGGGTCTTACTCTAACTCAGGCTGGATTGCAGTGGCATGATCTTGGGTCACTGCAACCTCCGCCTCCTGGGCTCAAGTGATCCTCCCACTTCAGCCTCCCGAGTAGCTGGAATCAAAGGCATGTGTCACCATGCCTGGCGAATTTTTTGTATTTTTGGTAGAGACAGGGTCTCACCATGTTGCCCAAGCTGGTGCAATTCATTTTTGTAGTTAATTTCGGTAAAATATAAAAGAGCTCCTACAAATTAAAAGGCTAACATTCAATAAGAAAAACAAAGGGGCCAGGCACAGTGGCTCAACACCTGTAATCCCAGCACTTTGGGAGGCCGAGGCAGGAGGATCCCTTGAGCCCAGGAATTGAAGACGAGCCTGGGCAACATAATGAGACCCCATCTCTACAAAAAAGCTTTTTAAAAAATTTAAAACAAAAAAAGAAAAAAGAAGACATGCAAATGGCAAATGGGATATGACAAGGTGCTCAACATCATTGATCATTAGAGAAATGCAGATCAAAACTACAATAAGATATCATCTCACCCCAGTCAAAATGGCCTATATCCAAAAGACAGGTAATAACAAATGCTGTTGAGGATGTGGAGAAAAAGATAATCCTCTTTTGGGGGTTATACTGTTATCATTTTTCACCTATTAGAATAGCACAGATGAAAAAGTTTGATTACACACTATGATGGTGAAGATATGAGGAAACAAGCATTCTAATATATTGTAAGTGTATTAGGACTATAAATTGTTTTAACTTCTGTCAAGGGGAACTAGATAATATCAAAGTTTCTCTTTGACCTAGCAAATTCTAGGAATATGTCCTGTAGATATACTTGCTCTTATATGAAGTCACTTAGAGACAAGGTTATTCATTGCAGTGTTGTTTATTACACCAGAAGTAAAACAAAACAAAAAATGCCCTAGAAATAAACAGTTTAAATAATCATCAGTAGGAATAGGGGACTAGTTCAATAAATAATAGTAAATCCATACAGTGGAACCTATAAAGTTATTTTAAAATAACCAGGCCTCTGTGGAACATTATCTAAGATATGCTGCAAAATGAAAAATGCAGGATGTATAGTACTACAAGTATGGTTCCTCATATATATATATAAGGAATGCAGTATTTTATTATATAAGCATTTGACTCAAATAATTTCTCTGCATTTACCGTATTGGTCTGTTCTCACGCTGCCAATAAAGACATACCCAATACTGGGTAATTTGTAAAGGAAAGAGGTTTAAACAACTCACAATTCCACAGGGCTGGGGAGGCCTCAGGAAACTTTACAATCATGGTGGGAGGGGAAGCAAACATGTCCTTCTTCACATAGTGGCAGCAAGGAGAAGTGCTGAGCAAAAGTGGGAAAAGGCCCTTATAAAACCATCAGATTTTGTGAGAACTCACTATCATGAGAACTGCAGCATGGGAGTAATCGCCCCCATGATTCAATCACATCCTACCGGGTCCCTCCCATGACACTTGGGGATTATAGGAACTACAATTCAAGATGAGATTTCAGTGGGGACACAGCCAAACCATATCAGCAAGGCTACAAAGACTTTTGTTGCCACAGGGATGAAAACTGGGTGGCTGGAGATGAAAGGGAGATTTTTCACCGTGTACCTTTTTGTGACTTTTGTTGTTGTTGAGATGGGGGTCTTGCTATGTTGCCCAGACTGGTCTAAAAACACCTGGGCTCAAGAGAGCCTCCCTCCTTGGCCTACCAAAGTAGTAAGATTATAGGTGTCAGCCAACTTTGTCTAGACCCCTTATTGTGACTTTTGAATTTGCAACCACATAAAAATGGTACTTATTCAAAACACTAATTAAGAGTTATTTTAATGAAAAATTTCCAGTCTAACTATAAACTTTTGCTTCAAGTGTTAAAAAATAAAAAATTAGGCTGGGCGTGGTGGCTCACGCCTGTAATCCTAGCACTTGGGAGGCTGAGGCAGGCAGACCACCTGAGGTCAGGAGTTTGAGACCAGCCTGGCCAAAATGGTGAAACCCCGTCTCTACTAAAAATACAAAAATTAGCCAGGAATAGTGGTGGGTGCCTGTAATCCCAGCTACTCAGGAGGCTGAGGCAGGAGAATCACTTGAACCCGGGAGGTGGAGGAGGTTGCAGTGAGCCGAGATCGCGCCACTGCACTCCAGCCTGGGCAAAAAAGGGAGACCATCTCAAAAAAATAAAATAAAATAAAACAAAAAAATGCAAGTATTAAACACACTGATACTATAAGAGGGAGGGCATATGTATACATAACAAAAAGCTTAATCACAAATTTGTACTGAAATATGCTAATTATCATGTTAATAATTTTTTTTTTTTTCGGGACAGAGTCCCGCTCTGTCACCCAGGCTGGAGTGCAGTGGTACGATCTTGGCTCACTGCAACCTCTGCCTCCCAGGTTCAAGCAATTCTCCTGCCTCAGCCTCCCGAGCAGCTGGGATTACAGGCACACACCACCAAGACCGGCTAATTTTTTTGTATTTTTAGTAGAGACGGGGTTTAGTCATGTTGGCCAGGCTGGTCTCGAACTCCTGACCTCAGGTGATCCACCTTCTTCAGCCTCCCAAAGTGCTGGGATTATAGGCGAGAGCCACCGCACCCAGCCAATAATTTGACAGATTGTAATTTTGCTTCCCTTTTTAAATTAATTTTTTTTTAAGCGACAGGGTCTCACTCTGTCACCCAGGCTGGAGTGCGGTGGCGTGATCATACTAGCTCCCTGCAGCCTTGAACTCCTAGGCTCAAGGGGTCCTCCTGCCTCAGCCTCCCAGGTAGCTAGGACTACAGGTATGCACCACCAAGCCCAGCTAATTTATTTTGTAATTTGTATTTTTTTTTTTAAGAGATGGGGGTCTTGTTCTGTTGCCCAGGCTGGTCTTGAACTCCTGGTCTTAAGTGATCCTCCTGCCTCGGCCTTCCAATGTACTGGGACTGCATGAACCACTGCATGAACCACTGCACCTGGCCTTTACCTTTTTTTAATTTAGAAAGGATTTGGGGAAAATGTGAATGATCCAAGCCCAATTAAAATGTTAAAAGACAGTTAGAAATTTACCACTAATATTCTCCCACTTAAAAACATTTTCAAGAAGGACTTACTCAACATTTCTTCCATTTACTCTCTCATACTTCCTCAATTTATTTAAAGCTACAAGTGCTACCAGTCAACAGCAAAGCAAAGCAACGCCACAGGAAACAATAAATGTTGTTATCACTCACTTTCATGGGTTGCTGCCATAGCCAGCTCGGTCCTCTCACAGCCACCTGCCTGAAAGAAGTTGAAGCAGGCCCTCAGACAGGCCTTTGTCCTCTGACCCTTATGGGAGGCTCATGCTCAACCGCCTGTAAGAGATAGCATACCTAAAAGGTCTTCCCAAGAGGAACTGTAATTTTGTATGAAACTCCAAAAGATCGATTTAAAAGTATGCCTCCCCACTCCCCACAAAAAAGGCATTGTATGTTTATATGTTACATATAACGTGCTATTGAACAAAGAGTGTTTTCTGGTTCTCCAAGGTATGAAGATGCCACCGAGGTCATCCAAATATTGCCACCACCACCAGGTGGAAAGTCATTGTACGTGGGGGAAGTAGCAGTTCCAAACACCACCTCCTATAATAAAGGTGAAAGGGCAAAGCATTGCCGGGCGTGGTGGCTCACGCCTGTAATCCCAGCACTTTGGGAGGCCGAGGTGGTCGAATCACAAAGTCAGGAGATCGAGACAATCCTGGCCACGGTGAAACCCTGTCTCTACTGAAAACACAAAAAATTAGCCTGGCGTGGTGGCAGGTGCCTGTAGTCCCAGCTACTCGGGAGGCTGAGGCAGGAGAACGGTGTGAACCCGGGAGGCGGAGCTTGCAGTGAGCCAAGATCGTGCCACTGCACTCCAGTCTGGGAGAGCAAGACTCCGTCTCAAAAAAAAAAAAAAAAAAAGGCAAAGCATCATTCAAATTTTTGTTATTTATGTTATCGCAATAGAATCCTTCAAATTCCTGACAGTTAATGAAGTTGAGCTGTCAACAACGAACGTATTCGTAATCTGTTCAGTATAGCTCCCAGCCTATCAGATACACTAGAGTGAGATATAGAAGGCAGAAGTGAGCCCGGCCACGGTGGCTCACGCCTGTAATCCCAGCACTTTGGGAGGCCGAGGTGGACAGATCACCTGAGGTTAGGAGTTCAAGACCAGCCTGGCCAACATGGCGAAACTCTGCCTACTAAAAGTACAAAAATTAGCTGGGCGTGGTGATGGGCGCCTGTAATCCCAGCGACTCAGGAGGCTGAGGCAGGAGAATAGCTTGAACCCAGGAGGTGGAGGTTGCAGTGAGCCGAGATCACACCACTGCAATCCAGCCTGGGTGACAAGAGCAAGACTCCCTCTCAAAAAAAAAAAAAAAAAGAAGGCAGAAGTGAGTTGGAAGCCGCAACTCTGATATTTCTGTTAGCAAGCACCATTCAGTCACTAGTTTTATGTGGCAGCAGCAATGGCTAGACTCATGGTGTGGCAGTTCTCTGTGGATCATAATTGTTTTGAAATTACTCTCTTAGTGGCCTGGTTCTGTGGTGTGGCTTTGGGACTTGTTCCTGAAAGCTCAACCAGAATCTACTTCATTAGCCTTCCAATGATTCTGTATTCTCTGAATGAATGTATTATTATTATTAGACAGGGTCTCACTGTTACCCAGGCTGGAGTGCAGTGGTGCAATCATAGCTCCCTGCAGCCTTGAACTCTTGGGCTCAAGGGATCCCCATCTCAACCTTTCAGATAGCTAGGACTGGTCAGGCAAGGTAGCTCACCACGCCTGTAATCCCAGCACTTTGGGAGGCCAAGGCGGGTGGATCACTTGAGGTTAGGAGTTTGAGACCAGCCTGGCCAACATGGCAAAACCCTGTCTCTACTAAAAATACAAAATAAATTAGCCGGGCATGGTGGCACATGCCTGTAATCCCAGCTACTCAGGAGGCTGAGGCAGGAGAGTTGCTTGAACCTGGGAGGCGGAGGTTGTAGTGAGCCAAGATTGTGCCACTGCACTCCAGCCTCGGCAACAGAGCAAGACTACGTTTAAAAAAAAAAAAAAAAAGATAGCTAGGACTACAGCCATATGCCACCACACTCGGCTAATTTTTTGTTTTTGTTTTTGTAGACAGAGGGTCTCGCCATGCCATCCAGGCTGGTCTCGAACTCCTGGCCTTAAGCAGTCCTCCTGCCTCAGCCTCTCAAAGTGCTGGGATAACAGGCATAAGTCACCACACCTGGCCCAAAATAAATTTATTTTTGTTTAGCTAGAATGGATTCTATTCTCTTCCAACTGAACCCAAAATAATAAACCAAACAGGGCAAACCCCCTCTCTCTGGGGTAGGTTTATACTACTGTGTTAGTTTATATCACTAACTCACAACAAAGTGTTGTTTTGTTCTGTGATTACTATATTCACTGATAACCAAACTTCAGTTTTTTGACCCAAATATATAATCATTTACTCTCTACTTGAAAAAACAGTGTGATTCTTTGGTGTTATCCATTGATGTGATTTCTGGAAGCTGAGTAGCCTAGAATGACCCTCCAGATTCCCTTCAACTCTGTGGTTCTCACCTACCATATCCACTCTTAGAATAAATGCCATCACTATATGACTTTCATAGGAAGTTTCCTTCCAGAGGAAACTACTATTCTCTCAATTAGAAATGCTGGTAGAACCTTGAAATCCTCAATGTCGCATCAACTCTTTTAAAATAACATTTAACACTAGGCTTTTTCTTTAATTCCAGAAAACTTACCAAGTAATTCTGGAGAGAATTCAAAAATAAAAGTATATTCAAAAGTTCACTACCAACCACAAAATTCTAACATGCAAAGTAGAGGCAAAAAGCATCTTTATATCCCTAAATTCCAAAGCACAAAGTTGGATGTCAGAAGACAACCTTTTCCTGTTGGCCTGTAACATAACCAACATGCTTGGTTCTGAGTATTTAGAAGGATCCAGGAGGTCCCAGCTGGAATGACTGATCAAGAATCTAAGAAAGGCTGGGTGCAGTGGCTCATGCCTATAATCCCAGCATTTTGGGAGGCCAAGGCAGGTGGATACCCTGAGGTCAGGAGTTCGAGACCAGCCTGGCCAACATGGTGAAACCCCGTCTCTACTAAAAATACAAAAATTAGCTGGGCATCGTGGTGTGTGACTGTAGTTCCAACTACTCAGGAGGCTGAGGCAGGAGAATCGCTTGAACCCAGGAGGCGGAGGTTGAAGTGAACTGAGATCATGCCACTGCACTCCAGCCTGGGCAACAGAGTGAGATTCCGTCTCAGAAAGAAAAAAAAGGGAAAAAAAAAGCATCTAAGAAAAACATAGGCAAAGGTGAAGGATCTAGGCATTCTGGGAAAGAGCAATTAGTACGTGGCCCCCGTGACTTGGGAAGCTACTCAGAGACCAAAACAACAACAAAAACCCAAACAAACTAAAGAAGCTGCTATTATTATAAACTGATATCACAGCCAGGTGTGGCGACCCATGCCTGTAATCTCAGCACTTTGGGAGGCCAAGGCAAGAAGATTGCTTGAGGCCAAGAGTTCCAGACCATCCTAGGCAAAATAGTGAAACCTGTCTCCTCAAAAAAAAAAAAAAAAAAAAAAAAAAAATTAGCTGAGCATGGAGATGCACACCTGTAGTCTCAGCTATTCAGGGGGCTAAAGCAGGAAGATTACTTGAGCCCAGGATGTTGAGGCTACAGTGAGCTACGATCATGCCACTGCACTCCAGCCTGGGTCCTGGGTGACAGAGTGAGACTCTGTCTTAAAAAAAAAAATAAAAAGGCCGGGAGTGGTGGCTCACGCCTGTAATCCCGACACTTTCGGAGGCCAAGGTGGGTGGATCACTTGAGGTCAGGAGTTCCAGACCAGACTGGCCAACATGGTGAAGCCCCATCTCTACCAAAAACATAAAAAATTAGCTGGGTGTGGTGGCGCGTGACTGTAATCCTAGCTACTCGAGAGGCTGAGACAGGAGAATCGCTTGAACCCAGGAGGCGGAGGTTGCAGTGAGCCAAGGTGGTCCCACTACACTCCAGCCTGGGAAACAGAGCAAGACCCCATCTCAAAAAAAGAAAAGAAAAGAGAAAAATAAATAAAAATTAAAAAGTAAACTGATATCCCTAAAAGACATCTCTTATATTCCCAGTGGACAAATTTACAGAAAATTAAACCTGAAAGGTGTAAAAGAAACAACCACTGCTGTAGCCATTTCATTGTGCTTCAGAGCAACAAAGTTAAAAGAGGTTTTTCTAAAGATACAGTTTTAAGCAGAAGTTGGCTGAAATTCAAGGTTCTCTAGTGAGAGAGGTCCCTCTGTTATCATTGTCCCTCAGGTCTTTCCTAATATTCAAAATTGGGCTTCCTGAGCAACCCAAGACCTGCCATCTCTTGCCATATCTAAAAGGTAAATTTTCTCATTTTATCCCAGGGACAATAGAAACTTAAAATAAGATAACTTTAATGTGAGATCCTTCCCATAAGCAGAAAATACAAGCAATTAACAACAACAACAACAACAAACCCACAATACTTTCTAGGATTTGAGGCCAGAAAAGTAGAGTTGGTTGGTATCAACACTGTTCTTCCCTTCAGGGCTTCAGGGTTTATTTCCATTCTTAAGCTCTTTAATGAGTACAAACTATTTGAAAACATCTCGAGGCAGCTTTTGCTTTCCCAACCATTTCACCCTGTCCTTCTACCTTAAGCCCTGATGAAGAGATTTCAAAAACTCCTTTTGAGTGTGTTAGAAAAGCTTAGTAACTGACTTTACGATTACAACTCAAAAATGTTTACAAGATCTTTAGATAATAGTGTATGCGCAGAAAGATGAGGAAACCTCTGACCAAGAAGTCTAGACACAGATCAAGGGCCCAGGAGGGCAGAGCCAGTCCTTAAACAATATAGACACCATGTCTCCTGTGTTTACATGTTTACACCATGTCATAGGTACAGCCATCAGGGTTGGATTGCCTCCAAAAGTAGGCCCTACAAACTCCCGTAGGCCAGGGCCTGGCAGTATACCCCATTCTCACCACCATCCTTTGAAGAAAGTTCTAAGAGTTAAGGTTATCCCACAGGCTACTAGGTAGATTTCCAAATGGCCTCAGGGAAAGTGGAATTCTGCCAACAGTAAAGGCAACTCCCCAAACAGTGCTAACACTGAGAGGATCAAGGGAAGGACTTTGATATACACATATATGTATGGATAAAAGAGTTAAGCTACGTAACATGAAACACCAAAAATATACTTGCTGGTACATCAAGAGTTCCTCACAAACACTCTGAAGTTAAAATCTAAAATGCTCCACTTTTTACCCAAAATATAAACGACTCAACCTCATTTTGTATTATATACTAACACAGAAATGAGTTTTTTAAAAAGGTTGGCTGCTATCTAAAGCAAACAGTTTATGTTTTACACATAAAAAAATTTATTTGCATAAACGTTTTTATGGAACTAAAAAATATGTTCTCTACAACACCAAGGCTCATTAAAATATTTTAAATATTAATATACATTTCTTCTGTCAGAAATACATAAAACTTTATTATATCAGTATTAAACAAAAAAACCCTATTGACATACATATAAAATGTTTTACAAACAGAATAACCTACATATTCAAAACACTTTCAACAAATTTTTCATTTTTATTTTTCAGGGTTTTTTTTTTATATATATATATTTTTTATTATTATACTTTAAGTTTTAGGGTACATGTGCACAATGTGCAGGTTAGTTACATATGTATACATGTGCCATTCTGGTGTGCTGCACCCATTAACTCGTCATTTAGCATTAAGTATATCTCCTAATGCTATCCCTCCCCCGGCCCCCACCCCACAACAGTCCCCAGAGTGTGATGTTCCCCTTCCTGTGTCCATGTGTTCTCATTGTTCAATTCCCATCTATGAATGAGAACATGCGGTGTTTGGTTTTTTGTTCTTGCGATAGTTTACTGAGAATGATGATTTCCAATTTCATCCATGTCCCTACAAAGGACATGAACTCATCATTTTTTATGGCTGCACAGTATTCCATGGTGTATATGTGCCACATTTTCTTAATCCAGTCTATCATTGTTGGACATTTGGGTTGGTTCCAAGTCTTTACTATTGTGAATAGTGCCGCAATACACATACGTGTGCATGTGTCTTTATAGCAGCATGATTTATAGCCCTTTGGGTATATACCCAGTAATGGGATGGCTGGGTCAAATGGTATTTCTAGTTCCAGATCCCTGAGGAATCGCCACACTGACTTCCACAATGGTTGAACTAGTTTACAGTCCCACCAACAGTGTAAAAGTGTTCCTATTTCTCCACATCCTCTCCAGCACCTGTTGTTTCCTTTTCAGGGTATTGTACAGACTCAAATGCATTGAGGACTGCTTCAATTAGGACAATCATTTTTTGTAATTCAATGTTTACAACTTAGTACGTATGCAATCGTACTATTGACAAAATAGAGAATGATAATATTTTCCATCTCTTAGTAATCTTGTAATGGAACAGAAAAATATCCTGTGTTTGCATTTCTTGCAGGAATCAGCTGTTATAAAGAAACATTAGGGCTTGTTTCTTCTGTCATTGATATCTGAATGCTTTTAATATACTCATCCTAAGAGCTGAATAATGGCCTACTCTGTTTACCTGGGATGTGCTACTTCTTGAACATGAGCTGATGAAGTGTAGCCTTTCAAATTAAAGGATGAGGTAGCTCAATGAATGTAATCATCAATGCTTGAAGTGAGGGGAAAAGGAAGAAAACAGAAACATTTTTCCTATCAACCAAAATGCACATCCTTCTCACCCATCCATCACACAGCTTTGGAGAGCTAAGAGGAAAGAAGACATACACAGTAGAAGATGAATCCTGAGAGCAAATCAGAGAGAATGGTGAAAATGCCTCACCTAAATGTGGTTCAGTACTCAAAGTTCTGCAGTCAGGTCACCACATTTTCATTTACAATTTCTATTTTCTAACTTTCTAAATTATAAGAATAATTTCGATAGATACCACAAAACACACATATACAGGATATACCACAGCACTGGGCATCAACTTAAAATACTCATGAGGTGAATGTAAGGCACTTTCGCGGTTTACAAAAGTGAATGCCTCAAAGTTAGATATTTATCAAAAATGGAAAAATATCCCTATACAAGTTTATAGGAGCCCTGAAAAATCAAGTACGTATGAATCATTACCAATCTTGGCCAACATTTTGAGAGCCTTAGTGTGACTAAAGATCAGAGATATAATAGATAAATAACTTTTTTAAATTGGAGTTCTATACATCAGTGTCAGGATTCTAAAACTGCTCTCATAAAAATCTGTCTCTTCTAAGTTATTTCAGTTCTCAGCCACAGAGATTGAAGAACAGGACAACCACTCAGTGTACCACTGTTTAGATTTCATGATGACACCATACCACATCAGTTACAAAGAGACTGGAAATAATAAAGGCTTTGAGTTTGTTATTTCCTACAAATATTATAATTAAGACAGAAACTTATTCAAACTACTCAAAAATGTAAATTTTATGTATTTTCTTGAAATCATGAATTTTTAATTTCCAAATACAAATATTGTTGCTCTAAATAATGTGAGTTTTGTGACTCTTCAAAATTAAAAGAATGTAACCTACAATATAATGTATTTTCTTGTCTATGAGAGACCAAACAAGCTTAGGTTGCATAATGCTAAAAAACTGATTTAAGGAAATAATCCATTTTTATGCCATCTTTCTCCAAAACTCTTAAAAAGCCAAATCTTCTCTAGGTCATGGTTGGTAAGGACAGGTCATTAACAAAGTCAGGGATTCAGGGCTGAGCATGGTGGCTCGCACCTGTAATCCCAGCATTTTGGGAGGCTGAGGCAGGTGGATCACCTGAGGTCAGGAATTCGAGACCAGCCTGGCCAACATGGCAAAACCCCGTCTCTACTAAAAATACAAAAAATTAGCCAGGCATGGTGGTGGGCGCCTGTAATCCCAGCTACTCAGGAGGTTGAGGCAAGAGAATCGCTGGAACCCGGGAGGCAGAGGTTGCAGTGAGCCAAGATCGCACCATTGCACTCAAGCCTGGGCAACAAGAGTGAAACTCCATCTGAAAAAAAAAAAAAAAAAAAAAAGTCAGGGATTCGGACAGATAAAACTGTACCTTGCCTCTTTATTCGCAAAGTAAATAAGCATGGAATTTATTTTTTGTTGTTGTTTTTATTTTTTGAGTCAGGGACTCACTTTGTTGCCCAGGCTGGGGTATAGTGGCATGAACACAGCTCACTGTAGCCTTGACCTCCCGGGCTCAAGCGATCCTCCTGCCTCAGCCCCCCAAGTAGCTGGGATTACAGGCACACACCATCATGCCCAGCTAATTTTTGTATTTTTTGTAGAGATGGGGTTTCATTCACTATGTTGCCCAGGCTGGATTTTTTTTTTTTTTTTTTGAGACAAGACCTTGCTCTATCATCCAGCCTGGAATGCAGTGCCATGAACGTAAGCTCACTGCAGCCTAGACCTCCTGGGCTCAAGTGATCCTCTCACCTCAGCCTACTGAGGAGCTGGAACTACAGAGGCACCAGACCCAGCTAACTTTGTGTAGAAACAGGGTTTTGCCATGTTGCCCAGGCTGTTTTCAAACTCCTGGGCTACAATCTACCTGCCTTGGCTTCCCAAAGTGCTGGCCACGGCCCCTGGCCTAACATTTTGAAAATTATTATTATTTTTTTTTTCTTGCTCTGTCACCCAGGCTGGAGTGCAGTGGTGCAATCTCAGCTCTCAGCTCACCTCCGCCTCCTCGGTTCAATTGATTCTCCTGCCTCAGCCTCCTGAGTAGCTGAGATTACAGGCATGCGCCACCATGCCTGGCTAATTTTTGTAGAAAATTATTATTTCTATGTTACATCATTTTAACAATGCAGTGGTTATCTTTGACCTAAAAATGAAAGTTTAAAAACCATTTTTTAAATTAAAGAATGCAATTAGTACATTCTTGTTGCTGACATGAAGACTACAGTGCATACCTAGCTCTTTTCATTATTTATAATTCAAATCTTTGTTGTACTTCATCTGCAATCATTCCAGAAATTGCAATGGAAGAAGTAGCAGCAGGAGAAGGTGCATTTCTCACATGAAGAATGCGATTTCCAATATCCCCAACTCCTGCATCAAATACAAAATCTTCCACCAGATTTCCATCTCTATCCAGGGCCTGGGCTCTTACTCCAGCTGGGCCCCTGCAAAAGTAAAAGATGGGAGTCAGCTGACTCAAAGACATAGGATACTTTACAAGTCAGTGCTTCCAAAGAGTCTTAAAGCAATAAACTATTCTTCTAAATGCACAATTATATGGAAACCCAATGAGTTTATGTTTAACCAAAGGCTGTCAGTTGTAGCCTGTCAAACCTATATTGTTAGCTTAGAGCCTAAAACCTATTACATAACAATAGTGTAATAAACGCTTATCAAAGAAATACATAAAAACGAGTAAGTTATTTATCAATGTCTGCTCTTTCCAAAGGTAGTAGGTAAATCCACACTTAATTAGAATAGGTATATTTTTATTTAAATTTATAGAATGAATTTATTATAAAAATCAATCAATGGCAACAATAAGCCTCATCTGAGTAATACAAATCAATGAAAGCAGAGGTTATGTGTCAGCTGCATTCCTGTATCCTATTCTACTTATTTTTGTGTTTTTAAAATTCACACAATTAAAATTTATGGAGAGAAATATTTGCAAATGGCAAAAAGTTCTTGTTTTGCAGTTTGTTTTTAAGAGTTTACCCTTCAATATCAGGATCATCTTCAATTTCAAAAGATGATAGGAAAAGCATAAAAATAAATTTAGCAGCATGTTAATAAAATGAGAGTCTTTTTAAAAAATTGAGATAGAGTCTTGATCTGTTGCTCAGGTTGTGTACACAACCTCACCTGGCTAATTAAAGAAAATTTTTTTTGTAGAGACAAGGTCTCCCTATGTTGCCCAGGCTGGTCTCAAACTCCTGGCCTCAAGTGATCCTCCCACCTTAGCCTCCCAAAATGATGGGATTATAGGTGTGAACAACTGTAAAGACACTGATAATCTTTATTACTTAAAATTCTATTTTATAACATTTGAGCTCACAGATTTTTGTTGTTTTTTAAAACAGTTAAAATTTACAGACGAAATTTGAATCCAGTGTTTTTGAACTACAAAAAAGCACCTCTTATGAAACTTGTCCAAGGAAGCCCAGTGTGAAAAATTCTATCTTATACACACCAGCAAGGCTCAAGAAATCAGGAAACAATATTAAACATTTTTTACTAATTCTGGGACAAATCAGATAAGTACTTGCAGAAGATACAAAGAACACTATGAAGGTACTGCCCTCTAAGACTTCAGCTGGCTGAAGAGAGATAATAGTAATAGCTATTATTTAGTAAGTGCCTACTCTGTGCTAGGAATTACCTCATTTAATCCTCAAAACAACTCTTAAGAGGCTGACACAGTTTATATTTAACAGCAAAGAAACACAGAGAGATTAAGTAACTTGCCTGAAATCACAGAGCTATACTATTCATTCATAGAGAGGTAAATAAGAATTATAACAGTAAGAGTGAAAGGTTGTATGATAAAGATAAGTGATCTTCCCTATAGAATCCTGCAGGGAATCTGGACAAGAGATTTTTTAGCTGTAAGAATTTCCAAGTAAGAATCAGATATGGGAGTGAGTGGAGCAAGACGGTGGAAAAGAAGCCTACAAACATTGGTTCGGCTGCTACAACACCAAATTTCAACTATCTGCACACAGAAAAGCACCGTCACAAGAACCAAAAATCAGGTGAGCAATCACAGTGGCTGGTTTTGACTTCATATCATTGAAAGAGGCATTGAGGAGGGCAGAAAAGATGGTCTTGCATCGCCAATGCCACCCCTCCCTCGCCCCCTAGCAGCAGCCAGCCATGTGCTGTGGAGAGAGAACCTATGCACTTGGGAAAGGGAGGGTACAGTGGCTGGGGGCCTTTACATTGAACTCAGTGCTGCCCTGTCACAGTGGAGAATAAAGCTGTGCTGGGCTCAGCCAGCGCCAGCACATGGAGGGAGCATTTGGACCTGCCCCAGCTAGACAGGAAGCATCCATCCCAGTGGTCAGAACTTGAGTTTCCCTGCAAGCCTCACCACTGTGGGCTGAAAAGCTCTGGGGTCCTAGATAAACTTGAAATACAGTCTAGGGCACAAGGACTCCAACTCCTAAGCTACTAGCACTAGGCTGGGCTTATAGTCAGTGGACTAGGGTGGCATGTGATCTAGGGAGATACCAGCTGGCATAGCTAAAGGAGTGCTTGCATCATCCATCCCCCAAACCAAGGCAGCTGCAATAGAAGTGACTCCTTTCTTCTGCTTAAGGAGCAAAGAGCAAAGAGTAAAGAGGACCGTCTTACATCTTGGATTCCAGCTCAGCCACAGTAGGATATGGCACTGGGCAGAGTTGTGAGGCCCGCATTATAGGCCCTAGCTCCTGAACAACATTTCTAGACCCACCCCGGGCCAAAAGGGAACCTACTGCCTTGGAGGGAAAAACCCAGTCCTAGCAGGATACATTACCTGCTGACTAAAGAGCCCTGGGGCCCTGAATAACCAGCAGCAATACCCAAGGAGTGCGTCATGGGCCTTGGATGAGACTCTGAGATGTGCTGGCTTCAGGTGTGACCCAGCACGTTCCCAGCTGTGGTGGCTACAGTGAAAGACTCCTTCTGTTTGAGAAAAGCAGAGATAAAAGTAAAGGGGACTTTGTCTTACACCTTAGGTACCAGCTCAGCCACAGTGAGGTAGAGCAACAAGCAGGTTCTTGGGGTCCCCAAGTCAAGGCTTACACTCCTTTTTTTTTTTTTTTTTTTGTGAGACAGAGTCTCTCTCTGTTGCCCAGGCTGGAGTGAAGTTGCGTGACCTCGGCTCACTGCAACCTCCACCTCCTGGGCTCAAGCGATTCTCCTGCCTCAGCCTTCCAAGTAGCTGGGATTACAGGTGCACTCCACCATGCCCAGCTGATTTTTGTATTTTTAGTAGAGATGGGGTTTCGCCATGTTGGCCAGGCTGGTCTCCAACTCCTGACCTCAGGTGATCCACCTGTCTTGGCCTTCCAAAGTGTTGGGATTACAGGCATGAGCCACCGCGTCCGGCCCAGGCCAACACTCTTGGACGGCATTTCAAGCAGTACCCTGGGCCAGAGGGGGGCCCACTGCCCTGAAGGGTAAGTCCCAGGCCAGGCAGCTTTCACCACAAGCTGATGGAAGAGCCCTTGGGCTTTAAGTGAATATTGGTGGTGGCCTGGCAGAAACCCTGTGGACCAAAGGTGGTGGTAGCCACAGGGAGTGGCCCCTCTGCCTGTGGAAAGGGGAGGGAAGAGTGAGAAGAACTTTGTATTGTAGTGTGAGTGCTAGTTATCCGCAGTAGAACAGAACATCAGGTAAACTAGTAAGGTATTTGACCCCAATCTGTGGCTTCCAGACAGCATCTCTGGACATTCCTGGGGCCTGAGGAAGCTTACTGCCCTGAAGGGAAGGGCCCTGGGCAAGACCCAGTGCTGGGCTGGCTTCAGGTCTGACCCAGTGCAGTCCCAGTGGTGGTGGCCACAGGAGTGCTTGCATCACCAATCCCCCCAGTTCCAGGGGGTTTAGCACAGACAGAAAGAGACTCCATTTATTTGGGAGGAAGTAAGGGAAAAGAACAAGAGTCTCTGCCTGGTGATCCAGAGAATTCTTCTGGATCTTATCCAAGACCACTTAGGTGGTACCTCTACAAGTCTACAAAAGACACAATGTTATTGGGCTTGTGACCCAAGTCCCTTTGAATACCTGGAAAGCCTTCCCAAGAAGGACAGGCACAAACAAGCTCAGACTGTGAAGACTACAATAAGTACCCAACTCTTCAATGCCCAGACACCAAAGAACATCTACTAGCACCAACACCATCCAGGAATACATAACCTCCTCAAATAAACTAAAGCACCAGAGACCAATCCTGGAGAAACAGAGATATATGACCTTTCTGACAGAGAATTCAAAATAGCCGTTTTGAAGAAACTCAAAGAAATTCAAGACAACACAGAAAGAATTCACAATTCTTTCAGATAAATTTAACAAAGGGATTGAAATAATTAAAAAGAATTAAACAGAAATTCTAGAAATGAAAAATGCAACTGACATGCTGAAGAATATATCAGAGTCTCAACAGCAGAACTGATCAGGCAGAAGAATTTGTGAGCTGAAAGACAGGCTATTTGAAAATACATAGTCAGATGAGACAAAAGAAAAAAGAATAAAAAACAATGAAGCATGCCCACAAGATCTGGAAAACATTCTCAAAAGGGTAAATCTAAGAGTTATTGGCCTAAAAGAGGAGGTACAGAAACATATAGGGGTAAATAGTATATTCAAAGGGATTATAACAGAGAACTTCCCAAACCTAGAGAAAGATATCAACATTTGAGTACAAGAAGATTATAGAACCCCAGCAGCATTTAATCCAGAGACTAACTCAAGCCATTTAATAATCAAACTCCCAAAGGTCAAGGATAAAGAAAGAATTCTAAAAGCAGCAAGAAAAAAGAAACAAATAATATACAATGACGCTCCAATATGTCTGGCAGTAGACTTTTCAGTGGAAACCTTACAGGCCAGGAGGGAGTGGCATGACATATTTAAAGTGCTGAAGGAAAAAACCCTTTTACTCTAAAATAGTATATCCAGTGAAAATATCCTTCAAGCATGAAGGAGAAATACTTTCCCAGACAAAGTTGAGGGATTTCATCAACACTAGATATGTCCTACAAGAAATACTAGAGAGAGTTCTTCAATCTGAAAGAAAAGGATGTTAATGAGCAAGAAGAAATCATATAAAGGTACAAAACTTCCTGATAACAGCAAGCACACATAAAAAACACAGAATAGTATAACACTATAATTGTGGTGTATAAACTTCTCATCTTACATAGAAAGATTAAATGATGAACCAATCAAAAATAGTAACTACAACAACTTTTCAAGACACAGACAGTACAATAAGATATAAAGAGAAAAAAACAAAAAATTTAAAAGCCAAGGAACAAAGTTAAAGTGTAGAGTTTTTATTAGTTTTCTTTCTGTGTGTTTGTTTGCATATGCAATCAGTATTGTCATCAGTTTAAAATAGTGGGTTATAAGATAGTATTTGCAAGCCTCATGGTAAAATAGAAAAACATACAATGGATACCAAAAAATTAAATAAAAAGAAAGAAATTAAAACATACCATCAGAGAAAAATCACCTTCATTAAAAGGAAGATAGGAAGAAAGCAAAGAAGGAATTGAAGACTGTAAAGCCACCAGAAAACAAATAACAAAATGGCAGGAGTAAGTCCTTACTTATCAATAATAACACTGAATGTAAATAGACTAAAGTCTGCAGTCAAAAAGACATACAGTAGCTGAATGAATGAAAAAACAAGACCCAATGATCTGTTGCCTAAAAGAAACTTACTTCACCTATAAAGATACAAAGAGACTAAAAATAAAGGGATGGAAAAAGATATTCCATGACAATGGAAATGAAAAAAGAGCAGGAATAGCTAGAATAGCTATATTGATATCAGACAAAATAGATTGCAAGACAAAAACTGTAAGAAGAGACAAAGAAGATTATTATATAATGATAAAGGAGTCAATTCAGCAAGAGGACATAATGATTGTAAATATATATGCACCCAACACTGGAGTACCCAGCTATACAAAGCAAATATTATTAGAGCTAAAGAGATAGACCCCAATACAATAATAGCTGGAGACTTAAACACCCCACTTTCAGTATTGGATAGATCTCCCAGGCAGAACCTCGACAAAGAAATGTCAGACTTAATCTGCACTACAGAACAAATAGACCTAATAGTTATTTACAGAACATTTCATCCAATGGCTGCAGAATACACATTTTTCTCCTCAGCACATGGATCATTCTCAGGGATAGACCATATGTTAGATCACAAAACAAGTCTTAAAACATTCAAAAAATTTGGAATAATATCAAGCATCTTCTCTGACCACAACGGAATAAAACTACAAATCAATCACAAGAGGAATTTTGGAAACTATATAAACACATAGAAATTAAACAATATGATCCAGAATGGGATCACATCAAGTTAAAAAGCTTTTGCCCAGCAAAGGAAACAATCAACAAAGTGAAGAGACAACCCACAGAATGGGAGAAAATATATGCAAACTACTCATCTGACAAGGGATTAATAACTAGAATATATAAGAAGCTCAAACAACTCTATAGGAAAAAAATTTAATAATCCAATTTTAAAAGGGGCAAAATATCTGAATAGACATTTCTCAAAAGAAGACATACCAATGGCAAACAGGCATATGAAAAGGTGCTCAGCATCACTGATCATCAGAGAAATGCAAATCAAAACTACAAGGAGATATCATCTCACCTCAGTTAAAACGGCTTTTATTCAAAAGACAGGCAATAACTAATGCTGGTGAAGATATGGAGAAATGGGAACCCTCATACACTGTTAATAGAAATGTAAATTAGTACAACCACTATGGCCAATAGTTTGGAGGCTCCTCAAAAAGCTAAAGATAGAGTTACATGATCCAGCAATCCCACTGCTGGATATATACCCAAAAGAAAGGAAATCAGTGTATCAAAGAGATATCTGAATTTCCATGTTTACTGCAGCAGTATTCACAATAGCCAAGGTTTGGAAGCAACCTAGGTGTCCATCAACACATGAATGAATAAATAAAATGTGGTATCTATACACAACGGAGTACTATTCAGCCATTAAAAAGAATGAGATCCTGTCATTTGCATCAACATGGAGGTCATTATGTTAAGTAAAATAAGCCAGGCACAGAAAGACAAATATCATCCGTTCATACTTATTAGTGGGATCTAAAAATCAAAACAATTGAACACATAGAGGTAAGGGAGCAAGATTGTAACCAGAGGCTGCGAAAGGTAGTGTGAAGTGGGGGTTTACAGGGGAGGTGGGGATGGTTAATGGATACCTCCCCCCAAAAATAGAAAGAATGAAATGAATAAGACCTAGTATTTGATAGCACAACAGGGAGACCATAGTCAATAATAATTTAATTGTACATTTAAAAATAACTAAGAGTGTAATTGAACTAAGACAAAGGATAAATGCTTGAGGGTACGAATAACCAATTTTCCATGATGTGATTATTATGCATTACATGCCTGTAGCAAAATATCTCATGTACCCCAAAAATATATACACCTACTAGGCACCCATAAAAATTAAAAAAAAAATCTTAAAGAATCAGATATACCACATAGAACACAAAAAGAAGGGACGGGACTGAAAGCTGAAACTTCTTGGGGTAGAGACGCATATGTTTATCAGCTGGTATGTGGCCTATTTTGTATACTATTTATAGTTTATCTGAACTCATCGAAGTAGCATTTCTCCCCTCAACATCAGGACCAGCCACTGATGTTGACTGTCCAATGTAAAACTCTGCTGTATAGAGAATCAGTCAGTACATTCCCTTTGCTCCTTCTAGGCACATAAAGGTTAAAATTGATTAACCACAGTTAAAAATGTCTACACTTATTTTTCTTACAAACAAAAATTATGTTCTCAATGTCCCCTATACTCTTGTCCACATACTGAAAACCCTACAATCCAAATTTTAAAATAATAATAATGTCTTTCTGGCCAGGCACAGAGGCTCATGCTTATAATCCTAGAACTTTGGGAGGCCAAAGCAGGTGGATCACTTGAACACAGGAGTTTGAGACCAGCCTGGGCAACATGGTGAAACCCCATATATACGAGAAAAAAAAAATCAATCAGGCGTGGTGGTGAGTGTCTGAGTGTCTGTAGTCCCAGCTACTTGGAAGGCAGAGGTGGGAGGATCCCTTGAGCTAACGGCGGTAGAGGCTGCAGTTGAGCTGCGATCACATCACTGCACTCCAGCCTGGGTGACAGAGTGAGACCCTGTCTCAAATAAATAAATAAATAATAATGATGCTTTTCCTAGGATTTCATTTTAGTTCAAACAAGTTTTTAACATGAAATGTTTAAACTACCAAATTTTTCATTCTCTTTTCAAGCACTTAAGGCAACTTCAGGGTTTTTCTTTGTAGGATTACATATGCTTTCCCCTCAGAACACTTCAAATTGAAATAAGTATTACTATTTGAAATCTCAGCCAGGAAAGGTGGCTCCTGCCTGTAATCCCAGAACTTCGAGAGGCCAAAGTGGGTGGATCACCTGAGGTCAGGAGTTCGAGACCAGCCTGGCCAATATGGCAAAACCCCGTCTCTACTAAAAATACAAAAATTAGCTGGGGCGTGGTGGCAGGCACCTGTAATCCCAGCTACTCGGGAGGCTGAGGCAGGAAAATCGCTTGAATCCAGGAGGTGGAGGTTGCAGTGAGCCAAGATTGAGCCATTGCACTCCAGCCTGGGCAACAAGAGTGAAACTCCATCTCCAAAAAAAAAAAAAGAAAAGAAAAACAACAGAAAATCTCAGGTAACATAAACCATAAATGTCTTGAGGGCAAGTATGGTGTCAACACCCCTACATCACCCACATGTGCAGATCTGTGTCTTGCACATAGTAGGCATTCAATAAGGCTAGAAACTTTAAGCTTTAAGTTTAAATTTAAAATTTCTATTTTTTTAATTTTTATTTTTAAATATATCCTGGGCAGGGTGGCTCAGGCCCAATCCCACTTTGGGAAGCTCGAGGGGTGGATCGCTTGAGGTCAGGAATTCGAGACCAGCCTGGCCAACACGGTGAAGCCTCATCTCTAACTAAAAACATAAAATTAGCCAGCCATCATGGCACATGCTTGTAATCCCAGCTACTTGGGAGGCTGAGGCAGGAGAATCACTTGAACCCAGGAGGCAGAAGTTACAGTGAGCTGAGATCGCACCACTGCACTCCAGCCTGGGTGACAGAGTGAGACTCCGTCTCAAAAAAAGAAAAAAAAATATGTCCAGAAACAAGAACAGCTGAATGTGTAACTAAATACATACATTCATGAGAAGTCTTGTATTACATTATTGTCATATGTCAAGCATTACACTACAGGTTGGAAAAACAGCTATGAAAAGCTGTAACAGGCATCTTCAGCCAGTTCCAAATACGACGAGACAATCTAGTATTTTATAAAACTCCACTGCTAATCTAAATATATAAGTCCAGACCCGGCATAGTGGCTCATGCCTATAATCCCAATGCTTTTGGAGGATGAGGCAGGAGAATCACTTGAGCCCAGGAGTTCCAAACCAGCTTGGACAATATAGGGAGACTCTGTCTCTAGGAAAATAATAATATCTAGGCAGGTGTGGTGGCACACACCTGTTGTCCTAGCTATTTGGGAGGTTGAGGCAGGAGGATGGCTTGAACCCAGGAGTTCAAGGCTGCAGTGAGCTATGATCACATGACTGCACTCCACTCTAGCCTGGGTGACAGGGCGAGATCCTGTCTTACAAAAAAAAAAAAAAATTAAAAGCATTTTTCCAGCACATAGATTTTTTAAAATCCAACCTGATAATCTGTCTTAACTATTAAATACATTTACATTTACTGGAATTACTGATATGCTTGATTTCTACCATATTATTTTATGCTATCTAACCTGATTTTCTAAGGTTTCTATCTCCTCTTTCTTCACTTATTGAGTTTTCTATATTCTTTGTTTTCTTCTCTACTAAATTGGAAATCTATTTCCATCTTGTATTTAGTTTTATTTACTCAGATGGGATGCACTGTACATCTTGAATTTGAGGTCTGTCAATTCTAGAAAATTTTTAAGTATTCTCTCCTCAAAGGATTGCCTCTTCTCAATTTCTCTGTAACACCTATGAGAGATAGGCTGGAATCTTCTCAGTTTTCTTTTCCATGTCTTATTTTATTTTATTTTTGAGACGGAGTCTCACTCTGTCACTCAGGCTGGGGTACAATGGTGTCATCTCAGCTCACTGCAACCTCTGCCTCGTGCGTTCAAGTGATTCTCCTGCCTCAGCCTCCCAAGTAGCTGGGATTACAGGTGCCCACCACAGCTAGTTTTTGTATTTTTAGTAAAGACAGGGTTTTGCCATGTTAGCTAGGCTGATCTTGAACTCCTAACCTCAGGTAATCCACCCTCCATGGCCTGGCAAAGTGCTGGGATTACAGGCATGAGCCACTGTGCCCAACCCCATGTCTTTTAACTTCTATGGATACATCTTTATCTTGCAGTATTGCTTTCTAAATTCTTCGGAGTTACCTTCCAATTTGATAATTTCCTCTTAAGGTAGGTCTAACCAGCTGTCTAACCTAGTCATCTGAGGTTTTTCTTTTAATTTTTTTTTTTTGAGACAGGGTCTTGCTGTGTTGCCCAGGCTGGAGGGCAGTGGTGTAATCACAGCTCACTGCAGCCTTGACCTCTTAGGCTCAAGCCATCCTCCCTCCTCGGCCTCCAGAGTAGCTGGGACTACAGGTGTGTACCACCATACCTGGTTAATTTTTAAAACTTTTTGTAGAGACAGGATCTTACTATGTTGCCTAGGCTGGTCTTGAACTCCTGGACCCAAACAATCCTCCCACCTTGGCCTCCCAAAGTTCTGGGATTACAGAAGTGGGCCACCAAGCCTAGCCTGAGTTTTAAAATTTAAAAACTATATTTTTATTTCCAGAAATTCTCATTAGGTGGTTTCCAACTAATTTGCCTAGTTCTTTTTTCTTTGTTTTTTTTTTCATGTTTTCATTACCTTGTTTTTGATTAATTGAAGTATATTTACTTTACAGTTTCTATTATTACTATTACCAATAGTTGTTGGAAGTCTAATTCTGCCGCTTATTTTATCTGATGACTCTCACTTATGGTGGTTTGTAACTTCTGATTGTGAGTTTCTGTTCAGTACGACTTTATCTGTGGGAATCATCTGGGAGGGGTTGGATTCAGGGTGTGTCCCTCTGCAGTGGTTTTACATTTGCTTCTATTACTATCCTGAGAGCACTTTTTTTTTAATGGAAAATTTTAAACACGTCAAAAAGTTAAAAAAAAAAAAAAGAAAAAGAAAGAAAACCAACAGTATAATGAACTCCCATGTATGTATTATCTAGTTGCAACAATTATACACACACAGCCAATCTTGTTTCATCTATGTACCAATCCAACACCAATGTCTCTCCACTGGGTTATTTTATTTTTTTTAGAGACAGGCCTCACTCTGTCACCCAGGCTAGAGTGCAGTGGCACAATCACAACTTACTGCAGCCCTGACCTCCCAGGCTCAAGCAATCCTCCCTTCTCAGCCTCCTGAATAGCTGGGACCACAGGTGGACACCACCACACCCAGCTAATTGTTTTTTAAAAATATTTTTTTAGAGACAAGGTCTCACTATATTGCTCAGGCTGGCCTCAAACTCTTGGGCCCAAGCAATTCTCCCATCTCAGTCTCCCAAAGTGCTGGGATTATAGGTGTCAGCCACCATGCCCAGTCTTATTTTTTGAGACAGGGTCTTGCTCTGTCACCCAGGCTGGAGTGCACTGGCATGATCATAGCTCACTACAGCCTTTAACTCCTGGGCTCAAGCAATCCTCCCGCCTCAGCATCCAGAGTAGGTGGGACTACAGGAACATGCCACCACACCCAGCTAGTTTTTAAATTTTTGGTATAGATGGGGTCTTGCTATATTGTCCAGGCTGGTTTGGAACTCCTAGCGTCAAGAATCCTCCTGACTCACCTTTCCAAAGTGCTAGGATTACAGGCGTGAGCCCATGGTGCCTGACCTATTTATTTTAGTATTTTATAATTTTTTATTTAATTTTATTTATTTTTGAGACAGGATCTCACTCTGTTGTCCAGACTGGAGTGCAGTGGTGTTATCATGGCTCACTGCTG
This sequence comes from Gorilla gorilla gorilla, assembly GCF_029281585.2. Lineage (NCBI taxonomy): Eukaryota > Metazoa > Chordata > Mammalia > Primates > Hominidae > Gorilla > Gorilla gorilla. The sequence goes on from NC_073239.2 coordinate 67,209,894, forward strand.
CCTCGACCACTAGGCTCAAACAATTGTCTTGCCCCAGCCTCCTGAGTAGTTGGGACTACAGGCATGCACCACCACGCCAGGCTCTTTTTCTTTTTCTTTTTTTTTTTTAATTTTTACTAGAGACAAGGTCTCGTATTGCCCAGAATGGTCTTGAACTCCTCAGGTCAAACAATCCTGCCTCAGCCACCCAAAGTGCTAGGATTAAAGGCAGGAGCCACTGAGCCCAACCATATTTTATTATTTTTTAGACATGTTGTCTTGCTAAGCTGGATTAAAACTCCTGGGCTCAAGCAATCCTCCTACCTCAGCCTCCCAAGTAGCTAGGACTATATGCATGAGCCACAACACCCCCATTGAATTATTTTAAAGCAAATCCCAGATGGCATACCACTTCACTTCAATGTGTATTTGTTTTCTTTTCTTTCTGTTTTTTTTTTTTTTTTTTTTAGAAATGGGGTCTCACTATGTCACCCGGGCTGATCTCACTATGTTGCCAAGGCTGCCCAAGCAATCCACCCACCTCGGCCTCTCAAAGTGCTGAGATTACAGGCATGAGCCACCCCGCCAGGCCTCAATGTGTATTTCTTTTAAAAAGATTCTTAAAAATTATCCAGTCTCAGTGGCTCACACCTGTAATAGCACTTTGGGAGGCCAAGGCAGGTAGATCACTTGAGGTCAGGAGTCCAGACCAGCATGGCCAACATAGTAAAATCCCATCTCTACTAAAAATAGGAAAAAATAAATCAGCCAGCCATGGTGGCACATGCCTGTAATCCCAGCTACTCAGGAGGCTGAGGCAGGAGAGTCACCTGAACCCGGGAAGCAGAGGTTGCAGTGAGCTGAGATTGCGCCACTGCACTCCAGCCTGGGAGACAGAGCGAGACTCTAAAAAAAAAAAATTCTTAAAAATAATTATAAACCAATAATTGCTTAGTGTCAGTAGTCATTTTGTGGTCAAATTATCTGATTTTTAATCTCTCTAATTTACTTGAATTAGAGGGGGTGGGGAGGGGAGGGAGGGAGAAAGAAGGAGAGAGAAGAAGACAGAGAGACAGAGAGAGAGAGAGAGAGAGATTGATTGATTGAAGCAGGATCCAGAAATGTCTGGCTCTGCTTTTTCAGTTAATTTGTTAGCTTACAGTTCCTAAACCAAGCTGGTGGTATACGTTCAAAATCTAAGTGCTTTGAGGGATTCTAGATTTTTGGGAAGATTCCTCCCACTCCCCATCCCCAAGACCAAGATAGACAAAGTTCCTTAATACTTCCCAGTGCCAAGGGGAATATTTTTTTTTCCAGACTTCCTTTCTTCTGAGGGTATAGCCTTTCAAGAGCCCCTAGGGGGCCTTACATTAGAGTCTCAGTTCCAACTTTCTACCTTGTATAGATCCAAGATTTCTTTTTCAGCACTTGAGTGGCAATTAAAATACAAGTCCCTAATGTCCTATATCTTGTTCTGAGTGGTGGACATGGTTTGTACAATTATCGAAATTTACTAAGCATTTAAGATCTACATATTTTATACGTGAGTCACACATAAATTAAAAATATAACTCAAGCCCCTCAGTTATTAAAATTAGCAAACCATCCCCACCTCTCCAAGTCAGCATCAGCACCAACTCCTTTTAGTATGAATTTTAATTTTCTTTCTGTTTTTTGCTCTGGGATGCCCCTTACTTTCCCTTACTCTCAGCTATATGTATTTCAAGGATGTTTATCATATTTCCTCCAGACTCTTATTACTATTTTGTAGTGTGAAGGTTACCAAATTCTCTACACTAGTGGTTCTCAACCAAGGGAGATTTTGCCCCCTACAGGACATCTGGCAATGTCGACACATTTTTGGTTGCCACAATTAGGAGAATGAGTAGAGGCTGGGGATGCTGTTAAACATTCTACAACGGCTGGGCACGGTAGCTCACACCTGTAATCCTAGCACTTTGGGAGGCCAAGGCGGGTGGATTACCTGAGGTCAGGACTTTGAGACCAGCCAGGCCAACATGGTGAAACCCCATCTCTACTAAAAATACAAAAAATTAGCCGGGCGTGGTGGCAGGCGCCTGGAATCCCAGCTGCTCAGAAGGCTAAGTCAGGAGAATCGCTTGAACCCAGGAGGCAGAGGTTGCAGTGAGCCGAGATGGCACCACTGCACTACAGCCCAGGTAACACTGTGAGACTCCGTCTAAAAAAAAAAAAAATTATACAATGAACTGGACACTCCTCCACAATAAATAATTATTTGGCTCAATATGTCAATAGCATCAAGACTGAGAAACCCTAATCTAGATCACCATAAGCCATTACAACTTTATTGTAGAAATGTTTGAGTTTTGCACCTTTGTGTTTCACACACTCTAGTTATCACTTGCTATGAAAACATCTTGCCTGAAAGTTTACTCTAGAATTCCCCACAGAAGACATTTTCCAAATTGAAAATGGGGAAATTGTGACATACATGTCTTCGTCTTTTACATCTTTACTGTGCTAACAGATACAAACTGCTGTTAGATTAACATGTCAAAATTAATCACAGAACAAATTTTTAAAGTTTAGAGCTATATATATATTTGAGACAGGGTCTTGTTCTCTCCACCAGGCTGGAGGACAGTAGTGCAATAATGGCTAACTGTAGCTTCAGCATCCTGGGCTCAAGGGATCTTGCCACTTAAGCCTCTCTAGTAGCTACAACTATAGGCGTGCACCACCTGCCCAGCTAATTAAAAAAAAAAAAATTGCAGAGATGGCATCTCACTATATTGCCCAGGCTGGTCTCAAACTCCTGGGCTCAAGCGATCCTCCCACCTCAGCCTCCCAAAGCACTAGGATTACAGGCATGAGCCACTGTGCCTGGCCTAGAGCTAACATTAAGAGTCTTAGAGACCATCATTTAACAATGAGAAGTTTATCTAATGCAAATATTTAACAGACTGTAACTTTATATTCCAATCTCATGTTCACCAGTAAATTATTGCCCAAAATGCTCTGGCTAAGCAATGAGAAGTCAACCTGGGTGCCCTTCAGTGGTTAATGAAATTTAAGGACACCATCCTGGGAAACACACCCCACTGAAAGTGTTGCTTCAACTATCTTTTACTATCTACTAATGCCTGATGTGCTTTCACTGCAATACTAAGGGCATTTATGGTTTAGTATACTGGTTGCAAGACAAAGGAGACAAGGCAGGACTTAGGCTTCAAGCTGTGGAAAAGTCTATTGATCTTGGCCAGGCGCATTGGCTCACCCCTGTAATCCCAGCACTTTGGGAGGCCAAGGCAGGAGGATCATGAGGTCAGGAGATTGAGACCATCCTGGCTCTCGATGAAACCCTGTCTCTATTAAAAATACAAAAATTAGCTGGGCATGGTGGCACATGCCTGTAATCCCAGCTACTTGGGAGGCTGAAGCAGGAGAATCACCTGAACCAGGGAGTCGGAGGTTGTAGTAAGCCGAGATTGTACCACTGCACTCCAGCCTAGCAACAGACCGAGACTCTGTCTCAAAAAAAAAAAAAAAAAAAAGTCTATTGATCTTATTTTTATTATTTAATATTTCAGGCTATCATAAGGAAGAGAGAATAACACAATGAATACCCATTTTCTTATCCAACAGCTTAAGAAACAAAGCATTACCGATATGATAGAAGCCTCTGTAGAACTCTCAAGATCCCATTCTCTTCCCTCCCCAGAGGTAACCACTCTCCTGAATTAGGTGTTTATCACTCCCCTGCTCATTTTTATTTTCATACTACATGTGTAATCCGTAAGCAATATATGGTTTTGCTATACTTGTTTTAAAACTTATACAAATGGTATCAAACGTATCTTCCCCCCGAGAAACCCAAAAACATATCTTCTACAACTTCCTTTTTGTTATTAATAATTTCCTGCACTTAATAACTATAGGAATCAAGAGACGAAGCAAATGGAATTGCTGAATTAGTTAGCTTTTCTCTCTTTAAAGAGGAACTCATCTGTGATTGGGTTGAATTTGTCCCCAAATGCACCTGCCTGCAGTGCTGCGCCCTTTTCTACTACATGCCAATGAAACTGGTAACAGAAATTCACACCCTTACACCCAGAGACAGGAGAGTTCACTAATAACCACAAGCCCGAAGTCCAATTCTACCATATGAAATCCAGTGGTCTAAAAAGTTTTCCTCAGGCTTCTATGAAAGGGTGGTAACTGAATACAGGCAGTGAATTCACTGCAACTATTTTTATACAGAATTCACTATGCTCACCTCGTTTGTTTTCCAACGAATATTAATAGCAGTAATAGAAACCAGATTTGACCAGTCTATTTTCAGATATAAAACATCACAAGTTTGCTAAAGCAGATCACTGAAAACATAAAAGCCCTTACTTATAAGTGAGTGAAAGAAAATAATGGCTAGATATTTTTATCCCTTCTATTTCAGAAGGTGAGTAGAGGAGTGAAAGAGATAAGAGGAAAAACGTTAGCTGAGTTTTAATCTTCTAAGGATTCAAACACGCTGGTCTCAGAATGATACATTAGAGTCAGATTTAAACGAGGACGCTCCCCTAAGAGAGACAGCTGACATGATTATTGCTCTCTTCACAGATACACAGTCAAGCCTGCTGACATTTTTTACCAGGCTAGTTCAGCAGCTGTTGCAGAGAAAGCAGATATCTAGTGCTAAGAAAATTCATGGAGGGATGGATTGTAAATGGAGGGTGAGAGTACCTCAAAGTACACTGCTGATTAGGCCTAACGAATGGCTTGCTCAGGAAAAAAGGTGAACACTAAAAACATTACCAAAGAGGGGAAAAAAATAGGTTTGGGTGGTATTAAGAATAATCTACAGATCAAGTCTAGAAAGCCTTTTATCTTTTTTTTTTTTTTTTGTGAGACGGAGTTTTGCTCTTGTTGCCCAGGCTGGAGTGCAATGGCATGATCTTGCCTCACTGCAACCTCTGCCTCCCAGGTTCAAGCCATTCTCCTGCTTCTGCCTCCCAAGTAGCTGGGATTACAGGCATGTGCCACCATGCCCGGCTAATTTTGTATTTTTAATAGAGACAAGGTTTCTCCATTTTGGTCAGGCTGGTCTCGAACTCCTGACCTCAGATGATCCACCCACCTCAGCCTCCCAAGTGCTGGGATTGCAGGTGTGAGCCGCCGTGCCAAAGTCTTTTATCTTTAAGAATAAAAGATGTGGCCGGGTGCGGTGGCTCACGCCTGTAATCCCAGCACTTTGGGAGGCTGAGGCGTGTGGATCGCCTGAGGTCGGGAGTTTGAGACCCGCCTGGCTAACAGGAGAAACCCTGTCTCTACTAAAAATACAAAATTAGCCGGGCGTGGTGGCACATGCCTGTAATCCCAGCTACTCAGGAGGCTGAGGCAGGGGAATTGCTTGAACCCAGGAGGCGGAGGTTGTAGCGAGCTGAGATGGTGCCATTGCACTCCAGCCTGGACAACAAGAGCGAAACTCCATTTCAAAAAAAATATAAAAATAAAAGATGTAAGTTGTCCTTACTTTGCCCCACACCCGTGTAGCAAGGACTCTGATTGTTACCACACTGCTTTCCACTTCTATCCTGAAAGTAGAGTCCCTGAGTGCAGTAAGGTCCAAGAAAGAACAAAAGAAGTAGAGAAGAAGCAAGGTGAGATGCCAGGTCTAGGAGTGTGTTTCTAACAGGTTTTAATGGAGCTGGAGGCTATCATCCTTAGCAAACTAACACAGGAACAGAAAACCAAATACCACATGTTCTCACTTATAAGTGGGAGCTAAATGATGAGAACACATGAACACAAAGAAGGAAACAACAGACACTGCAGTCTGCTTAAGTGGGGAGGGAGGGAGGAAGGAGAGAAGCAGAAAAGATAACTATTGGGTACTGGGCTTAATATGTGGGTGATAAAATAATATGTACAATAAACCCCATGACATGTGTTTACCTATGTAGAAACCTTCACATGTACCCCAAACCTAAAAGGTTTTTTTTTAAGTTTTAAGAATCAATCAAAATATAATGTTTTAATGTGCTTATTACCTAATTAGTTAACATAGTGATCAATAATCTTATACAAAATTAGGGCCAAAAGGCTCTGGAATCACAAGACTAACTGGCCAGAGAGATTTTTAAAAATTCAGGCAAGTTGTTTTTATCAGGAGTGACAGTTAGACAAAAAGGCTAAGGTAGCATCACAATAAAGCTGTCATGGAGATTTCAGATTAGAGCTGTAAGGCAGTCTAGATAATTATAAATGGACCAGCACTAAGGGCCATGATGTAGCAATGCCCAATAAATGCACTGCAAAGGGAATTCAACAACATGTTGGGAAAGAGAGCAAACAAAAATTCAGTGCATATGCAGACTGACTCTGAAATGGTGCTTACTAATCACCAAGTCAGACCCACCTCTCAAGTTCACATAGGTCAGGACTGTATTTACACTCCTTATCCCTTTTCCTTACCTAAGTATATCACTGATAGTAATTTCAGGGATGAATTTTTGAAGATACTTCACTGTTGCACCAAGAAAACACGCTTTATACATTTCAGTAACTCCATAGGAAAAATTCTGGGATGCCAGTTTAATCAAGCCACTGAAAACAGAGAAAAAAAATCTTTATGAGAGAAAGGAATTCTTTATTACATAAAATACCTTTATAATTATTAGATTCTTTTTTTATGTCATCACAAAAATCTAGGCAAAGTCAGAAAAACTACAGATTAAAAGAAAATCAAGGCCAGGAGTGGTGGCTCTCGCCTGTAATCCCAACACTTTGGGAGGTCAAGGTGGGCGGATCACTTGAGGTCACGAGTTTGAAACCAGCCTGGCCAACATGGCAAAACACTGTCTCTACCAAAAATACAAAAATTAGACAGGTGTGGTGGTGCACGCCTGTAATCCCAGCTAATCAAGAGGCTGAGGCAGGAGAATTGCTTGAACCCAGGAGGCAGAGGTTGCAGCGAGCTGAGATCGTGCCACTGCACTCCAGCCTGGGCGACAGAGAGAGACCCTCTCTCAATCAACCAATCAATCAATGAATCAATGAAAATCAACTTTTGGCCAATATCAGAAGGAAACCTCATCAGCTCAGGAGGTAAACAGAGCTGGGCATGGTGGTGTGTGCCTGTAGTTCCAGCTACTAGGGAGGCTGAAGTGGGAGGCTCGCTTAAGCCCAGGAGTTTGAGGCTGCAGTAACCAATGATTGTGTCACTGCATTTCAGCCTGGGCAACAGTGAAACTTTGACTCAAAAAAAAAAAAAAAATACAGAGGTAAACACCCTCTAAACTCAAATTCCCAAGGAGTGCTGGTTTCAAACTGGAACTCTATAAAGCCTGCCAACATCAAGGCTTTCTAATGGAAATATTAGATGCCTTCAACACACCTAAAAGGCAGGGTATGAAAGAAATGGGACATCTACCCTAGATTTCTTTAGTCAGCCAGAGGTAAAATACTTTAGTTGTTTAGGCAGGGTGTGGTGGCTCATGCCTGTAATCCCAGCACTTTGGGAGGCCAAGGCAGGTGGATTGCTTGAGCCCAGGAGTTCGAGACCAGCCTGTGTAACATGGCGAAACCCTGTCTCTACAGAAAATACAAAAATTATCTGGGCATGGTAGCATCTGCCTGTAGTTCCAGCTACTTGGAGGCTGAAGTGGGAGAACTGATTGATCCCAGGAGGTTGAGGCTGCAGTGAGCACAAAGTGAGACCTTGTCTCAAAATTACAAAACAAAAAACCAAAAAAACTTTAGTTGTGATTTTCAAGTAAGACTCTGCAAAGCCTAGATGCACATATGTATATATTTTTACAACTACATGTGCCAGGAAGTGCCATCCTAAACTTTCTGTTTCAGAATCCATGGAGGGTGAAACTCAAGTATAGCTTTAAATCTAGTGATTTAAACAGCAAAATCTAGTGATTTTCAAGTGAAACCCTTTAGAGAGAAACATTGGTAAAAGGACCAAACAAAATACCTAATTCAGTATTTCCTACAATAGTAAAGAATCTGCATCTTAGGTCAACACAATCGTATTGTTAGTTTCCTACACAAGGAAATTACTTTGGTCATCAGTAATTTCTCCAGTGGCTTACAAAATGATGGAGACTGGCTCAAAATGATTTTATTAAAATAGCCATCTACTGATTTTGAGAGAATCTATTTCCCCCCCACCAAATAAAACTGGAAACTTAGCAATACAAGATTTGGATTGCCAGATATATGAATGACTCTTGGCCTTATCTTCTTTTTATTTTTATTTATTTATTTATTTATTTATTTATTTATTCATTCATTCATTCATTCATTCATTCATTCATTCATTCATTTTTTGAGATGGAGTCTTGCTCTGTCGCCCAGGCTGGAGTGCAGTGGCAGCGATCTCGGCTCACTGCAAGCTCTGCCTCCCGGGTTCATGCCATTCTCCTGCCTCAGCCTCCCAAGTAGCTGGAACTACAAGTGCCAGCCACCACGCCTAGCTAACTTTTTGTATTTTTAGTGGAGACGGGGTTTCACCGTGTTAGCCAGGATGGTCTTGATCTCCTGACCTCATGATCCACCTGCCTCAGCCTCCCAGAGTGCTGGGATTACAGGCATGAGCCACCGCGCCCGGCCAGCCTTTTCTTTTTAACCCCAGCTCATCAGAATTTTCTTGAAGTAGTTAAAATGTTATGCTTATTCCAAAAGGCGTTTTTTGTTTGTTTGTTTGTTTTTTTGCTACCCCATCCACTCCAAAGCTTTTAATTTGGATTAATACAAAATTCAATATACCAATCACAAATATGGGGATTTACCCAATAAGTAGAATATCAAGAAAGACAAAACTTCCCACATTGAAAATATAAGCACATAAAATCATTTTTAAAAATAAATAATGTTACCTATTGATAATTATATCCATAACATCTGTGGCACTGAAGTCAAAGGGTCTGTAACCTTCTCGTTTAAAGGCAAGAACTGCATTAGGCCCTAGCCAAATACTGCCATCCATCCTTGGTGTGAAGTGAACTCCTAGGAAAGGAAACCGGCTATCTGGGACCTATAAATTTAACATAGTAAATAACAGCCTCATTTCACATTCCATGTTATCAGAGATGCAAACATTCAATTGGTAACATAAAACACTTTCTTCTCATGCATTTAATTTGTATTGTGAGCTGTACTCAGATATGCTTTTCCATTAACATGCTTCTGCTTAGAAATGCACACAAGAAACCCTGATGCTGGCCGGGTGTGGTGGCTCACGCCTGTAATCTCAACACTTTGGGAGGCTGAGGCGTGAGGATCACTTGAGATCTGGAGTTCAAAACCAGCCTGGCCAACATGGTGAAACCCCATCTCTACTAAAAATACAAAAATTAGCCTGGCGTGGTGGTGTGCACCTGTGATCCCAGCTACTTGGGAGGCTGAGGCATGAGAATCACTTAAACCCAGCAGATGGAGGTTGCAATAAGCCAAGATCATGCCACTGCACTCCAGCCTGAGCAACAGAGTGAGAATCTGTCTCAGAAAAAAAAAAAGAAACTCTGATGCTATTAACACTAATACATTGTTCCATCTATGCATCTTTCTGGGTAAAGGAAAAAAAAAAGATGAACTGTCTTACTTCAGGCTATTCTCGGTCTTTCACAAGGGATGTCTATGACTGGCAAGTAAAATCAGAGCTGCCAGAAAAAAATACACATTCATAGCACAGGCTTCTGCAAAGTACAAATACATGAGGTTGAAGCAGATGAAATTCATGTTTTGGCAAGCTCAAAAATATCAAATAGCCGAATACTGACTATTTCATCTGGTTTGACCTAATATATTTTAAGAGATTCATTCATTTCCAGGGTAGTTCCAGACAGAAGAATGAACTCTTCATTTAAATACCTCTGTCTTCTACTCCCTGAAACTACAGAGTGGCCACATCCCTTTTCTGTACCTACAGATAGTGAACTGAGGAAAAGGGATGGGTATCAGGGACTTCCATAAGGGAAAGTTTTCCCTTTCCCTCCACCAGAGAGAAGGTAGAATTCAGTTCCTTCTTGATAGCATTTCCCACAGTGCACTCATGCTTTCTGGAGACATGTACCTGCAGGCAATTAATTACAATTTAATAACCATGATACAGGGATAAAGATTTAGGGATTTAACCACAAGAGAAACCGATGAAATGCTTACACAAACGGTCCTTCAAAATTTCTCTTATTTCTGACCCAAGTGAAAGTTGTTTTCATCTCCTTTACGACCACCACTGCTTGAAAAAAATGAGAAGTAGGAAGCATCATTACCTACCGGATAAATATTTCCTTTTACAAGATAACATTTTTCTGGCTTCAAGAGCAGGTAATCTCCCCGGAATGGTACAATTCGAGGATCAGGAGTGCAGCCACTCAACTCTGAAATACGGTCTGAGTAAAGTCCTGCACATGTCACAACATACTGACATCGGATTTCCTCTCCCTAGTGCAAAATAAAAGAACAGTTATTTGTATAAAGTGGAGTAGAATAGGTCAAGAGGGGAAAAACAGGTGATAGTAAAGAAAAAAAGGTAAAGAAATAGAATTTTTTCTAAAAGAGGATATTCAATACAGGTATCAGCAAAATATGTTCTTTAGCATTTAGGTGGCAGCTAGAAACTTAGGATAGTGGCATGTAAGAGGATGTCACCTTAAATTTTGTACTTTAAAGATAATAATGGTCAACCTAGCAAGGATACTTAGTAAGGTATACATGCATGCACACAAATACATACATACAAATACATATAAATCTGTTTATTAGGACCTAGCAGGGAGCTTCTTAACTATTTGTTGCATGAGGAAGCAAACGTCATTTAGACAGCCTCCACCAATTTTTTTTGCTCCCCCACCCACCCCACAGCTTTTAATTTGGATTAATTAAAAATTCAATATACCAATCACAAATATGAGGATTTACCCAATCAGCAGAACATCAAGAAAGACAAAACTTCCTACATTAAAAATATAAGCACATAAAATCATTTTAAAAAATAAAGTTATTACCTACTGATAATTATATCCATAACATCTCTGGCACTGAAGTCGAAGGGCCTGTAACCCTCTCATTTAAAGGCAACCTCTGTATTGCAACCAGCTTCTCCTGTATCTGAGCAATTACCGTGTTACTCTTCGGTTGCTTCACACTCAATAATCCTGCCCAGTTGCAACTGTAACCTACCCACCAAGCAATTTCTCCTTCCTAATCAATATCTACTTTGCAAACTGAGGACACTTTAGAAATCTCAATCATTCAATGCACATTTAATGAGAGCACACACTACGTTCAACGTTTGCTTTAGTGACCAGCTTTAGACTGCTAATGTTAGGCTGTTATGATTTCCTATAAATTTTATTTTGTGATTATCATCTGCTTATTTTTAACTTTACTCACTAAGTTTAGCCAATTTGCCACCCTATTTCCTAAATGACTTCATTTATCCCGCATTCACCACCACACTTGAATTCCCATCTCTTCACTTCTTACAGAGTAAACACCTAGCAATTCTGTTCTTATTCTTAGATCTTCTTCCCAGATGACCTATTTTTGAAGCCTCAGAGTTCTCACCTGTCTCAACATTTTTTCTTTCCAGGCCTTACTGTTTTTGTTGTTGTTGTTGTTGTTGTTGTTGTTGTTTTGAGACGGAGCCTCACTCTGTTGCCCAGGCTGGAGTGCAGTGGCAGCGATCTCGGCTGACTGCAAGCTCCACCTCCCGGGTTCACGCCATTCTCCTGCCTCAGCCTTCCGAGTAGCTGGAACTACAAGGCGCCCGCCACCACGCCTGGCTAATTTTTTGTATTTTTAGTAGAGACGGGGTTTCACTGTGTTAGCCAGGATGATCTCGATCTCCTGACCTCGTGATCCACCCGCCTCGGCCTCCCAAAGTGCTGGGATTACAGGCGTGAGCCACCACGCCCAGCCAGGCCTTACTGTTTAGCCTTACTCTATTGAGCTAAATTTTCACCTCTATATGTATCCTATTTTTGCCCTTGCTAGAAAGTTAAGCCTCTTTTCAGGAGTTATACATGTCATAGTTTTTACAAAAATTAGATGAAACTTCTCCATAATGAATTCTAATTAGCTAGACTAAGCCATGACTGTTTTAAGACCTTTGAAGTCAAAAGGGCTGTCAAGGTCTCGCTCCATCACCCAGGCTGGAGTGTGATGGCGCAGTCCTGGCTCACTACAGCCTCAACCTCCTGGGTTCAAGTAATTCTCCTGCCTAAACGAACAGCTGGGACTATAGGCGTGAGCCACCGCACCCAGCCAAAAATAACTTCTTCTAAATAGGTTAATATCTTTCCTGTTCATCTAGAGTTATATTCTAGAAATATGAGAAGTATTTTTGTGATATAAGTCATCAGCTCCTACACAAAAGATTGGCAGTTCTTTCGTTCTTGGAACAAAAAAAATGCAGATAAGTCCTATGATAGATGTAAAGATAATAATAGAATTTATAAAATGGTACCAGCATGCAATAACCTAATAGTTCTCTTTCAAAACTCAAGCAACAGTTCCCAAGAAAGAAATTATCAAAAACTATCACAGGTCTCTGAAATCATTTTATGCTATATGTGAAACAATAATTAAATTCAGTAACATATTAATTTTACCTCCAAATTAAAATTTAGGTAACCATCAAATGATACATTAGTTCAACAAAAATTTCTTTTAGGCTTGGCACGGTGGCTCACGCCTGTAGTCCCAACACTTTGGGAGGCCAAAGTGGGAGGATCACTTGAGCCCAGGAGTTCAAGACCAGCCTGGGCAACACAGGGAGACCTTGTCTCCCTATGTTTTATTAGAGATAAAGTCTCTAATTAAAAAAATAAATAAAAAGAAGACGAAGAAATAAACCATGCATGTCTGTTGCTCTTTCATAAGTGAAGCAGATTCCCCCCTCCCCATATCCAATGTATAAACCTTTAATTAGCAAATCCTACCTGCAAAAATTTATTTTAAAAATCCCTGGCCAGGCGCAGTGGCTCACACCTGTAATCCCAGCACTCTGGGAGGCTGAAGTGGGTGAATCACTTGAGGCCAGGAGTTCAAGACTAGCCTGGACAACATGGTGAAACCCTGTCTCTACTAAAAATACAAAAATTAACCAGGCGTGGTGAGACACACCTGTAATCCCAGCTACTCATGTGGCTGAGGCACAACAATCACTTGAATCTGGGAGACGGAGGTTACAGTGAGCCAAGATCGTGCCTCTGCACTTCAGCCTGGGTAACAGAGTGAGACTGTCTCAAAAAGAAAAATTTTCTTTAAACTTTTCATAAAACTATTTCAACCTGGTAAGTGGAACCCCAATTTGAATTTGAACCCCAAAATTATACTTACTGAAAATGCCAAAATAAAGAATGGCAACTCTGGGTACAAAGTATATATCTACTGGTATGCCATAGGCCCCTGTATATATTCTATCATATGATGCTATACTCTAGTGAAAATGTCCCTTAGATGAGGGCAGGCACAGAAACAGATTTTCAATTCTTCTTTGAATGGAAAGCCTGCCACTTGGGTCACATGACCCAGCAAATCTGATGGTAATCGAAGTGTCTACAGCAGATAGTCATGCTTTATAGAGCCTTTGGAAGGCACCTGTAGGCAAATCACAGCACAGAACTTTAGGGTTTTTGGAGGAAAGTTATACCATCCTCTGCAGATAACTAACCTCCTTTTGAGAAAGTGCTTCTGGCTTTGACTGAACACTTGACCACAGGTCACTAAGTTTACCATATGAGCTACCCATTATTAACTGGGTGGTGGTGTCTGACTCATCAAGCCACAAAATTGGGTGTATATAGCAGCATTCCATCTTAAGAAAAATTATAAGATAAGGGTTGTACAGGTCCTGCTGGCACACGTAAGTTGCAGAGGCAAGTGGTTCAAATTCCCATGGCCCCTACTCCTGCTAAATTGCCTCCTTCCTATCAACCTGCCTCTATAGACCCATGGGGAGTTCTCTATGACCAATTGACCAAAGAAGAAAAAATATAGGCCAGGTTTAGAAATGGTTCTGCACAATATTCTGGTACCACACACAACTGAACAGCCACAGCACCAGAGCCCCACTCATGAGTGGCCCTGAAGGACTGTGGTGCAGAAAATATTCTCAGTGGGCAGACCTCTGAACATCACACCTAGCTGTTCATCTTACTTTAGAAGGACTGATGGCCAAAGGTATGGATCTACAGTGTTTCATGTGCAACAACTAATGGTTTGGCTAGATGGACAGGGAAAGGACCTCTGGAGAAAGGTATATGATGGACCACTCCAAAACAGTTTCAGAGAGTAAAGATATTCAAGTTCCATATGAATGCTCACTGAAGAGAAATCTTGGCCAAGGACAATTTTAATAATCATTAGAAAAAGATGACCTGCCCTGTGGATGTTAGTTAGCCTCTTTCTCCAGGCACCCCTGTCTTTACCTGACAGCATCATGAACTACATGATTAGGTGTAAAGATAGTCTCCATAAATGGTGCGGGGAAAACTGGATAGCCCCATGCAAAAGAATGAAATTGGACTCCTATTTTACACCATTCACAAAAATTAACTTGAACTGGATTAAATATTTAGATTAAAAGATTAAAGATTTTAGATTGAAAACTAAGACTCCTGGAAGAAAACACAGGGAAGACATTGGTCTCAGCAATGTTTTTTTTTTAATATATAAGGCACCAAAAACACAGGCAACAAAAGCAAAAATAAACAAGTGGGACTATATCAAACTAAAAAGCTTCTGCACAGCAAAAGAAATGACAATAAAGAGACAACCTACAGAATTGGAGAAAATATTTGCAAACCATACATCTGATAACAGGTTAATATCCAAAAAATGTAAGAAACTCACATAATTCAATAGCAAAAGAACAAATGAGCCGATTAAAAAATGAGCAAAGAAAGGCCAGGCGCGGGGGCTCACGCCTGTAATCCCAGCACTTTGGGAGGCCAAGGTGGGTAGATCACCTGAGGTCAGGAGTTCAAAACCAGCCTGACCAACATGGAGAAACCCCATCTCTACTAAAAATACAAAATTAGCTGGGCATGGTGGCACATGCCTGTAATCCCAGCTACTCAGGAGGGTGAGACGGGAGAATCGCTTGAACCCAGGAGGCAGAGGTTGAGGTGAGCCGAGATCGTGCTGTTGCACTCCAGCCTGGGCAACAAGAGTGAAACCCCATCTCAAAAAATAAATAAATAAATAAATAAATAAATAAATAAATAAAATAAGATAAAATAAATAAATAAAAATGGGCAAAGAAGCCGGGCATGGCAGCACGTGCCTATAATACCAGCTACCTGGGAGGCTGAGGTAAGAGGACGGCTTGAGACCAGGAGTTTGAGGCTGCAGTGAGCCATGATCATGCCACTGGACTTCAGCCTGGGTGACAGAGACCCTGTCTCAAAAAAAAAAAGGGGAGAGGGGGGGCCAAGGACCTGAATATGTATTTTATGTATTTTTTCAAAGATATACACATAGCCAACTGATATATGTAAAGGTGTTCAAATCACTAATCATCAGGAAAATCAAAACCACAATAAGATATCATCTCACATCTATTAGGATGGCTATTATCAAAAAGACAAAAGAAAACAAGCATTGGTGAGGATGTAGAATGCCCTATTGATGGGAATGTAAATTGGACAGCCATCACAGGAAACAGTAAGGACGTTTCTCAAAAAATTAAAAATAGAACTACCATATGATCCAAATTAAAAATAGAACTACCATATTATTTCCTCTGGGTATATACCCAAAGAAAACAAAATCAGTACCTCAAGGAGATATCTGCATTTTCATGTTCATTGCAGCATTATTCACAACAGCCAAGACATGAGAACAACGTTAAGTGTCCATTGACAGATGAATGGATAAAGAAAATGTGATATATATACACAATGCAATATCATTCAGCCATAAAAAGGACGAAATTCTGCCATTTGTGACAACATGGGTGGGCATGGAAGATACTGTGCTAAGTGAAATAAGCCAGACAGTGAAAGACAAATACGTATGATCTCACTTACATGTGAGATCTAAAAAAGTTGAACTCATAGAAAAAGAGAGTACAATGATGGTTGCTACAGCCTGGGAGGGGGGTGGGCAGGAATGGGATGATATCAGTCAAAGGGTACAAACTTTCAATTATACGATGAAAATAAGTTCTAGAAATCTAATATACAGCGTGGTGACTACAGGTAATAATACTGTATGGTATACTTGAAATTTGCTAAGATAACAAATCTAAGTGTTCTCATCACATACACATAAATGGTAACTATGTGACGTGGCAGATGTGATATCAAATAACTTGATTGTGATAATCATTTCACAATGTAAACATAGAACTGGAAAACATAGTTATGGTAGCAAGGATGGAGGTGATCAGCGACATGGACTTACTCACCAAGGCTGATCTGTCTACAGCTAATGCTGAGTGCTCAATCTGCCAATAGTAGATACCAACAGAGCCACTGATGTGGTCCCTGGACCACTTCCATCATAGAAAAGGCAGCACTTACTTCTCACTGGCATAGGCACTTGCTCTGAATATAAATTTGTCTTCCCTGCCTATAATGCTTCTGTCAAAGTCACCATGTGTGAACTTATGAGATGTCTTATTCACCATCATGGTATTTTACAGAGAAGCATTACTTCCGATCAGTGAACTTATTCTGCGGCAAATGAAATGCAGCTATAGGCTCAGGCTCATGGAATTCACTGATTTTACCATTTTCCCCATCACCCTGAAGCCACTGGGTGACAAACTGGAATGGGCTTTAGAAGTAATAGCACTAGCTGGCTGGCAACTCCTTGCAGGGCTGGGGCAATGTCCTCCAGGATGCTCCATGTGCTCTAAATCAGTGACTAATATATGGTATTGTTTCTCCCACAGCCAGAATTCACTGGTCTGGAAATTGAGGTAGAAATGAGAGTGGTTCCTTACTATTACCCCAATCATCCACCACATGAAATTTTTGCATTCTATCCCCACAACTTCAGTCTTATGATCTAGAGGTCTTAGTTCCCAAGGGAGAAGTACTTCCATTAGGGAATGACAGTGGTTCCATTAAACTGGAGGTTGATACTGCAACACCTGGCAACTTTGGGTTCCCCTGCCAGTAAATCAAAGAGGGGATTGCTATACTGAATTGGATAACTAATCCTGACTCTCAAGAAAATGAGTTGCTACCACAACTAGGCTTGGGGATGATAAAGAGGAATATGACTGGAATACACATCTCCTGAAGCTTCTCTTAGTATTCCCACATACTGTTATAAAAGTTACTGGAAACTACCTCGACCCAAAACAGCCAGGGCTGCTAATGGCACAGACTTCAGGAATGAAAGTTTGAGCTACACCACCAAACCAGAAACCATGACCAGCTGAGATGCTTGCCAAAGGCAAAGAGAATATGAAATGCATAGTAGGGGAAGGAAATTATAAATATTGGCTATGGCCACATGACTAGTCACAGAAATGAGGGATGTTATCATCTGAGTATATCTTCTTTACTTTAAAATAATAAATACATTTCTCCATACATTACCCAATTCTTTTTTTATTCCCATTGCTATAGACTGAATTGTGTCCCCCCCACCCCAATTCATATGTTGAAGTCCCAACCCTTAATGTGAACTGTATATGGAAACAGGGCCTTTAGGGAGGTAACTAAGGTTAAATGAGGTCATAAGGGTAGGGGCTAATCCAATAGGACTGGTGTCCTTATAAGAGGAAGAGACACCCAAGATCATGCGCTCTCTTTTCGGGCACACACAGACAAGAGGTCATGTGAGGACATAGTAAGAAGGCACCCATTAACAAGCCAAAAGTCAACCCTACCAGCACCTTAATCTTGGACTTTTAGCCTCCAGAACTGTGGGCTTTTTAGGCCACCCAGTTTGTACTATTTTGTTATGGAAGTCTGAGAAGACTAATACACTCATCTCTACCATTCCCACATTATCTAACACAGGGTTTCTCAACCTCAGTACTACTGACTTTGGGGGCTAGACATTTCTTTGTTTTGGAGGCCTATTCCCCACACTGACGGATGTTTAGCAACATTCCTGGTATCTACCCACCAAATCCCAGTAGCTGTGTCCCTCCTCCATCCCAGTTGTGACAATCAAAAATGTCTCCAAACATTGCCAAATGTTCCCTGAGGAGTAAAATTGCCTCTAGTTGAGAACTACTAATCTAATATAAAATGCTTAAATAGTGGTTAACCTTATATCTTGGTATTTAAGTGACAGGATCTCAAAGGGGGAGTGTAACTCAGCTAGTAAAAATTAAACATAATCCAGGATGGATAAAGTAGGCTGTTTTTTTTTTTTTTTTTTTTTTTTTGAGAGTTAGTTAGCATGTCTTCAGTCCTATGAAGGACAGGTACACCTTGTTAGGTGGAAGCATACTTTTACTTCTGTCTTTATTTGGAAGCTAAATATCGTTTTAAGGTTATAAGGGGCGTGGACAGATGTCAGGTTGACAAAGGGTGGACTGTAGGGGTTTGTACTGAGTTCATTTGGTTAAGCTAGGAACTATGCTTGACAGAATCCCCTTCTCTTCATAGTTCCAACTTAAACTTGGTCAAAACAGGAGATGCATATAATCTGGTGGCAGAGGGCCAGGCGTGGTGGCTCACACCTGTAATCCCAGCACTTTGGGAGGCCGAGGCGGGTGGATCATGAGGTCAGGAGATCGAGACCATCCTGGTTAACATGGTGAAACCCCGTCTCTACTAAAAATACAAAAAAATTAGCCAGGCATGGTGGCGGGCGCCTGTCCCAGCTACTCGGGAGGCTGAGGCAGGAGAATGGTGTGAACCTGAGAGGCGGAGCTTGCAGTGAGCCGAGATCGCATCACTGGACTCCAGCCTGGGCGACACAGTGAGACTCTGTCTCAAAAAAAATAATAATAATAATAATAATAATAATCTGGTGGCAGAAGTAAATCAGCAGGTATTATTCTCTGAAGGTCATCCTAGTCCAATGAGGTGACAGACAGATACCCACTGTCCAGTGAATTCCAGCTCCACATTCAGCTCTGTTTCCCAATTACTGATCCATCAACTCTCTTCTGAATCTATGCTTTCCCAGAAACTTCCACAATTGTGTAAGGTCTTATTCCTATAATAAATCCTATAGCACTCATTAATGACTCTGCTCCCTTGAGTACAACCTGATGCAGCGAACCTACAGGGAATCTACTGCTTCTATGCCATTCAGTGGTTCTTGCTTTAGGTCCATGTGAAGATGAATAAAAGCAGTCCATCTCCCTCTGGACAACCTGCATACTCCCTCTTCCGAAGTCTTCTAATTTATAGAGAGTTAATAAGTTAGTGGAGATCAGTAGATAGAGTGATAAAATATTAGTTTTGCCTTAAAATTAAACACTCCATATGCTTATAATCCTGTTCTTTGCCAGCAGAGCCACTTAATTAGGACATTCCCAAGTTGAAACCCTCCTTAGAATAAAAGCTGTTAAACTTCCCTAAAAGAAATTCTCTCAGAATTACTTTTACATTAGACAAATGTCATTCAATAACTTAAAATACAGCCCTGTGGGTTAATTTAATTTTTAATAAAGGGGAGGGAAAGAAAGTAGCCAGCAGTTTTGCTTAAGAATCTTTACCTTTGTATTCTTTATAACAATTGGATATTGCATTCCTGAAAAAAAAGAATAAGTGAAAAATTTATTTTTAGCAAAAGGCCAACATTATTTGAAATATCATACTAGAAACAAACTTAAATAACCTTTTTCTGTCATTACTATGATTGCACCTTACAGTTCATTCTGAAACTTTTTACCAAATAACAATTAAACTAGTTCATACTTAACAACATATAAAACTCCAGCATGTTTTTAGCTTGATTTTAACTCATCTAATCTATGCTTACAAACCATATGCCACCTGACCTCCAATATAGACATAGCTATTCTCTGAACTATAATCCTGGAAACCACAATGTAAAATGGACAATCATAAATCAGTATGTATTTTCCCACAGAACTAAAGCTATGATATGAGAAACCTTGTCATCCAAGTGTTGGTTACTGGATTCCTTGCAGGTTCTACGTTGTTTAGAGAAGCAAGAGTTCTCGCAACACAAAAACTTCTAATAAAAAATTGACCATTTTTAAAATTAGTTCCCACTCAGATATACGGGATCTCAAAGTTTTATAAAGCATATGTAGAGCAGATAAATACAATCTACTTGTATCACAAATTTGGTTTATTATGCTACCTACCTAAAACAACCTTAATTATTTAACAATTTTGCTCATCATCTTAGAATTCAGAAAGACAGAATGATTCAGATGGCTTAGATCTCCTTAAAAACCTGTCAAGGAAGAAAGAACAGAACACTACTTTTTTTCTCCTTCAAATTTCTCAACAGCAAATAGAAGGCTCACAAATCTATCATTTGGACAAAAAAAATTAATGCCCTCAAAGCAAAACAAAACAAACTCTAAGTGAACTCTTAAACTGTGGGGGTTGGGCATGAGGTGGGGGGAGTTCCAAATGGCCAGGTCATTTTATGACCTTAGGCTGTCATTCTGACATTCTGAAACTTGGATGTGTCTAAGAATCACTAAAGGCTTATTACTAGGTGCTATTCCCAGACAGTCTGATTCAGTAAGTATGGGTGATGCTAACATTTGCATTTTGGGCCAGGCACAGTGGCTCATGCCTGTAATCCCAGCATTTTGGGAGGCCAAGGTGGGCAGGTTGTTTGAGCTTAGGGGTTCAAGACAAGCATGGACAACACAGTGAGACCTCATCTCTTTTTATTATTTAAAAAAAAAAAAAGAAGGAAGAAAGAAAAGAGGAAAAAGCATATTTAAAAAGATTGCTTGGATCCCTTTCTTGGTTCTTGAAACATACAAGCAGGCTGAGCATGGTGGCTCACGCCTGTAACCCCAGAACTTTGGGAGGCCGAGGTGGGTGGATCACCTGAGGTCAGGAGTTTGAGACCAGCCTGACCAACATGATGAAACCCCATCTCTACCAAAAATACAAAATTAGCTGGGCATGGTGGTGCATGCCTGTAATCCCAGCTACTCGGGAGGCTGAGGCATGAGAATTGCTTGAACCTGAGAGGCAGAGATTGGAGTGAGCCAAGATCGCGCCATTGCACTCCAGCCTGGGCAATAAGGTGAGACTCCGTCTCAAAAGAAAAAAAAAAAAAAAGAAATATACGAGCAAAAGAGTTCTTTTGAAATTACTCCTTCGTGATCCTGACACCTCTCTAAGACTGAGCCACATGGGTCACTGCTTTTTTTGTTTTTTTGAGATGGAGTCTTACTCTGTTGCCCAGGGTGGAGTGCAGTGCACTGGTGCAATATCAGCTCACTACAGCCTCTGCCCACCGGATTCCAGCGATTCTCCTGCCTCAGCCTCCTGAGTAGCTGGGATTACAGGCACACATCACCACACCCGGCTAATTTTTGTATTTTTAGTAGAGATGGGGTTTTACCATGTTGGCCAAGCTGGTCTGGAACTCCTGACCTCAGGTGATCCGCCTGCCTTGGCTTCCCAAAGTGTGGCATTACAGGCGTGAGCCAACGCGCCTCCCAGGTCACTGCTTTATATAGACATATTTGCAGCTATCAATAAAAAGGATCAGTTCAGTCCTGTACTCTTCACATAGACACCAGGTTTGCCAATTTTCCTACTGACTATGTTTGCCATTTAGAGATACAGAACCTGAATAGTTATACCGGTAAGCTGGACATCTGAGTCCCATAGGATTTTGCAAATTAAGAAAAAATTATTTTATTTAATTAAAAAAAATTTTTTATGTTTAGTAAAGATGGGGTCTCGCAATTTTGCCCAGGCTGGTCTTGAACTCCGGAGCTCAAGCGCTCCACCCACCTTGGCCTCCCAAAGTGCTTGGATTACAGGCGCGAGCCACTGCGCCCAGCCCTAAAAAAAAAATTTTTTTGAGAAAAGGTCTCAATGTGTCGGCCTGGCTGCAGTGCAGTGATGCAATTATAGCTCACTGCAGCCTCAAACTCCTGTGCTCAAGCAATCCTCCTGCCTCAGCCTCCTAAGTAGCTGGAAGTACAGGTGTGTGCTACCATGCCCAGTGAACGTTTAAAAATTTTTTGTAGAGACAGGGTCTCGCTATGTTGCCCAGGCTGGTCTTAAACTCCTGGCCTCAAGTGATCCTCCTTCCTTGGCCTCTCAAAGTACTTGTGCAAATTTTAACTTCACAATTAGATTTGCTGTCCAGACTTCTAAGGGAGAGAAAAAGGAAAAAAAAAATTCTCCAGAATGGTATGTGTTCCTTAGGAGTGGTAAAGTCTAGCACACTGGAAGACTAATTTACATGTTGATATATATAGACAAGCCAAAAAGGAGATGTCATGTCATGAAATTTTTTTTCTCTCCTTTCCAGGAGTATAATAAATTGTCATTCAAGCTGGGTGCAGTAGCTCGCTCCTGTAATCCCAGCACTTTGGGAGGCTGAGGCAGGAAGATCACCTGAAGTTAAGCGTTTAAGACTAGCCTGGCCAACATGGTGAAACCACGCCTCTACTAAAAATACAAAATTAGCCAGATGGGGTGGCACATGTTTGTAATCCCAGTTACTTGGGAGACTGAGGCAGGAGAATCGCCTAAACCCAGGAGGCAGAGTTTGCAGTGAGCCAAGATTATGCCACTGCACCCCAGCCTGGGCAACAAGAGTGAAACTCCATCTCAAATAAAATAAAATAAATAAAATAAAAATAAATTATCATTCATAGTTACAAAATTCTGGTTTTATAGGAACTTTCAAAATTCTTCAGTTCATGGTTCTTTGTCCTTTTTTCAGTCTACTGGTTT
The DNA here is from genome assembly GCF_029281585.2 of Gorilla gorilla gorilla. Taxonomy (NCBI): domain Eukaryota; kingdom Metazoa; phylum Chordata; class Mammalia; order Primates; family Hominidae; genus Gorilla; species Gorilla gorilla. The sequence continues at coordinate 67,232,708 of NC_073239.2, forward strand.
ATCTCTATTCCTGGTTGTTCAAACTAGTCTAATTGTAAGTCTGGAGCAATGGTTCTTAACCAGGAGTGATTCCTTCACCCCCAACTCTAACAGAACATTTGCCAACATTTAGAGACACTTTTTATTATTTTTTTTGTGTGTGTGTGACGGAGTCTCACTCTGTCACCCAGGCTGGAGTGCAGTGGCATGATCTCAGCTCACTGTAACCTCCACCTCCCGGGTTCAAGCTATTCTCCTGCCTCAGCCTCCTGAGTAGCTGGGACTACAGGCGTGAGCCACCATGCCCAGCTAATTTTTTGTATTTTTAGTAGAGATGGGGTTTCACCATGTTGGCTAGGATGGTCTCTATCTCTTGACCTCATGATCCGCCCGCCTCGGCCTCCCAAAGTGCTGGGATTACAGGCGTGAGCCACTGCGCCCAGCCTAGAGACATTTTTAATTGTCATCACTTGGGGCGTGATGGTACCGGCATCTAGTGGACAGAAGCCAGGGATACTACAAAACATCCTACAGTGCACCGGATAGCCCCCTACGACAAAGAACGATCTGGCCCCAATATCAATAGTGTCAGGATTAAGAAACCCTTTCCTAGACCTCCCCTCTGCAATTACCTTGGTGTCCTACTTTCCCAGTCCAGCCTCTTAGCTTCCACCTTCCTGTTGTGCTTCATAGCCAGTCTTTTTCCTTCATTCTAACCACCAATTTCTGGAACTCTTCTGTCTTCATTAAACCAATGAAGCTTTCCACCTGACATCTTTGTTAATCTGAAATTCTTGCTCGTTATTCAGCTTGTGGGGAACATGGTGTGGGTCCAGTATAGTTCAGTAATTAACTATGTGGGCTTTAGGTACAGACTATGAGTTGAAATCCAAACTCTTGTTTGGATTTCACTTACTACTTGTACAACCATGGCCAAGTTTCTTACTCTCTCTGTGCCTGTTTTCTCACCCTAAAAAAATGTGAGTAATAATGGTACCCTGCCACGGAGAATTGTAAAAGTCAAATGAGTTAATACTTGGAAAGCACCAAGTGCTTAATAAATGTTAGCTATTGGCCAGGCACAGTGGCTCACGCCTGTAATTCTAGCACTTTGGGAGGTCAAGTGGGCAGATCACTTGAGTCCAGGAGTTCGAGAGCAGCATAGGGAACATGGTGGAACCCCATCTCTACAAAAAATACAAAAATTGGGACGGGCACGGTGGCTCACACCTGTAATCCTAGCACTTTGGGAGGCCAAGGAGGGAAAATCACTTGAGCTCGGGAGTTCGATACCAGCCTGGGTAACACAGTGAGACCTTGTCTCTATAAAAATTAAAATTAAAAAAAAAAGAAAAATACAAAAATTAGCCAGGTGTGGTGGCAAGCACCTATAGTTTCAGCTACTTGGGCCTGGGAGGTGAAGGTTACAGTGAGCCGGGATCATGCCACTGCACTCCAGCCTAGGCAACAGAGCAAGACCCTGCCCCAAGGGGAAAAAAAATGCATTTTTAACAAGCATTGTCAAGAGATTCTGACTGTAACCTACAGGGTAGGGAAGTGTTTGGAGACAAATTTTCCATAAACAGCCTTGGCAGTTCAGATTTTAGCACCAGTCAGAAGTGTCGGACCACCGCCTGGTTCTACCAGCACAAGACCCTCCAGGAGTCCCAGTTCTCTCACATTCAGTCTGCACCTTCTGTACCTACCTCTGGTTCTGCACCATACTCTAGCCTAGCTCCTTGTGGCCCTCCCACCAGCACTACCCCCTAAAATATCCCAATTAAAAAAAAAATCAATATAAGTACAGCTGTTCCTTAGTATCCAAGGAGGATTGGTTCCAGGAACCCCACAAATACCAAAATTCAAGGATACTTAAGTCCCTTATATAAAATGCATATAACATTTGCACATAACCTATGCACATACGCTGGATATTTTAGATAATTTCTAGATTACTTATAACACCGAATGCAATGTAAATGCTATTTTTTGTTATACTATCTTTTTTATTTGTATTATGTATTGTTCTACTGTTATTTTTTATTGTTTTTTTCCCCAAATATTTTTCATCCTCAGTTGGTTAAAACCACAGATGCAGAACCCATGGATATGGAGGGCTGACTATATTCAATAGAAAAGACAAGGAGGGCTTACCATCTATACTTCTTGAAGGACTTTCTTTAGCCATTTCAATATCTTTTACTTCAAAATTGGTCAAGACAGAGCCACCTGCTTCTTGGAAATCCTGGGCAAATGACAAAGCCACCTGCCGATAGTCCACAATGCCAGTATGTGGACAATCAATAGCCATTAGACCCTGAAACAGAATTACGAAAAGATAACAGATAAGAGAAATAATACTTGCTAAATAACAAAATCTCTATAATCAAGAAACAATTTTGTCCTTTAGAGGAGTTGATTTTGCCAAGCTTTTCTTGCTGCTACAATGAGTTTTTCTTTTCTATTTATTATCCCTCACCATACCTGATTCTGATTTGATTCATACCTGATTCTGATTTGATTCATACCTGATTCTGATTTGATTCATATCTGATTCTGAGTTGAATTACGTATCAACAAACAATTATGTTTTAAATAAGCTCTAGTGAGATTTTTCCCAGTAGTATATACTATGTTGTCCATACTTAGTAAGAACTTAAGAGTTGTTCTAGCTACTCACAATGTTTCCAGAGCATTGCTTTGACTTGCTGCCCAGACCCTATCTTTGAGACTACAAATATGGAATGGAGATTTTATGTGGTTAACTCAAACTTTTTCTTCAGGTAATACAAGAAATTAATAGCCTGGATTTTTTTGTTTGTTTCTGTTTTTGTCCCTAAAGACATGTCCAAATCAATGTTCATCAATCTGTAGATGAATGACCTATATAACACATGCTTATTTTATTTTTTTAGAATAAATGTTGAACGTGTCATTGGCCGTTTCTAATTCTAAAGAAAAGGATAAGAGGAGAATTTCACACCCTAAGTACTGACTACATTTTGGTGATCATTGTTAATAGCACCATTTTCTGTTGCCTTTTTTTGTATATATCAGTTCTCCCAATCAATTTCCCCAAGAGGGTAGCCTGGTATCCAGGATAACATCCAGACGGTGAGTGCTATTAATAAATTCTGCCATCCTCTCATTTGGCCAGCACAGCATTATTGTTGTTGTGGTTTTAAAATAATATCTGATATAATACTATTGTAAAGATCTCATTCTTGTATTCACCACCTGATCATCACCCCAACATATTCACCTGCTTGGCCCTTAGAAGATTTTCATTTTGCGGCCGGGCGCAGTGGCTCACGCCTATAATCCTAGCACTTTGGGAGGCTGAGGCAGGCGGATCACAAGGTCAGGAGTTCGAGACCAGCCTGGCCAATTATGGTGAAACCTCATCTCTACTAAAAATACAAAAATTAGCCGAACGTGGTGGCGGGCACCTGTAGACCCAGCTACTCAGAAGGCTGAGGCAGGAGAATTGCTTGAACCCCAGAGGCGGAGGTTGCAGTGAGCCGAGATGACGCCACTGCGCTCCAGCCTGGGCAACAGAGTGAGACTTCGTCTTTAAAAAAAGATTTTCTCTTTGCTATCCCACTGGGACCAATGTTTCCTAATGACCAGGTCACACTGAGGGTAAAGACTCCCAAAACATCAACAGTCTCTTTTTTAACAAATTGAAAGCAATGTTTGGCAAACTTCATCATTTTCCTGACAGTCTCATTTCTAGAATATAAGAGTATTTGCCAAGCATAGGAAATCATTCCTTCTGTTTTGATACAGTCAGTAAACATAAGACCTAGTCATTGACTAAATTCACATGTCAGTAACTCAACTTCAATCTATAAACAATATTTTGGGTACAATAATCTTAGAAGCTCACTTAGGATAATACCAAGAGATTAGTCCATGAAAACTTCCTTACCTAGCATAAAATTATGTGACAAGTATAACAGAGGGATAAAAACATTCTGTAAAAGTGCTTAATTCTCAATCAATAGTTTTTTGCAATTCCAAATAGCTTCCTTATTCATCTTATGCTCCTATTACCCAGCACAACGTCTGACACACTGAAGACACTCAAACATTTACTGAAGGACTGAATTTGAGGGCTGTGTTTAAACATAGAAGATCCCCTTTACTCCACTCCAGACCTTCCCTAGAAGGTGTCTCTTCTTTTCTTTCTCTTTCTAGTCTTGGCTTTTCCTCTCCTCCTAAGATGCTGGTGTGCCCCACCTATACATGTGTGTTGTAGAAAGGTGAAAAGAGTCATCATCACCATGCAATCCAATGTTCTGGCCTGGGACCAGCTGCAAAGGTAGAGGCTGCCAAGTTGGGGTGGTGTTGGTGGACAGGCTGGCTGTGTCTGTCACCCAGGAGGTTGGGCATGAACTGTCCAGGTCAGTGGGTCAGAGACTGAAATCTGAGGCCTTGGCAGATCAGAACCAGGCAAGAACCAGACAAGCAGGACAGGGAAAATTGAGAGTAGATCTCAGTCAGGATACAGAGGAACAGATGAACATGTGATTGACCAATAGTGCTAACAAAATGGCAAAAGCAGACCAGAGGGCAGAGTAGCAGTGAGGATCTGCCCAGAGAGGGAGCAGTCAAGAGTTACCTTCGGCTACTCTGGGCATACCGCTTACGAGGTAGCCCTGCTCTGCAAGAAGTACTTTAAAAAAAAATAAAAAGAGTTATCCTCCCAAGTCAAAGTTTACAGAGGCAGTTTAAAATTTTCCAAGGGCCTCTCCCCGATGATACTTGGTTTTCTTAAAGGGACTTGGTCTAGGAAGCTCTTTAGAGCTGCCTTGGTAAACTTCTTTCTGGGTGGCCTGGAAAAAAAAGAAGTGACCCTGTACAATGGGCATTTTACCCAATATTCCTATAGCAGTGGTAAGGTTGGCAGGGAAGGAAGGACTTTATTCAAAACATCTTTAGAAAATAATCAAACTACATGTTCTACTATATATTGCCATCCCTAAATATATGAAACACTAATGATTACAACTTGGAATCATATAAAGTATATCACTTCTGTGGAGGCCTCAGAGAGAAGCAGAATATGCCTCTTTTGTAAGTTATTTTACTCATTCATCTTTCAAGTGGGGGTTTGTCTCTGAGGTTTTCTTAAACAATTGTACTAAGCTAAAAGCGTTCCCTTAACATTGGTATAAGAGAGAGTACCAGCTCTATCAGAATACTTATCACTGTATCTTCTTTTACACTATAACCTCCTTCAGGTTGACAGCCATGCCTGATTCATCTTCTTATCTATCTACAGTGCCTAACATAGTGTTTGGCACATAATAATCAAAAAACCTTTGGTTGAACCAAACAGAAAAAATACCAGTTCTGAGTCAGATCTTGGGGTGGGGAACTCTTTGGGAGCTGTGTGACCCTGGGAAAGTAAAGTTTCTTCATTTATAAGACAAAGAAATATGTGTAATACATATAATTTCATTACCTATGCACACATATCTCACTGACCTCATTCCAAGGACCTGTGATGGTCACCTCATCAGGTACAGAGAACAATATCCAGACTCATCCATAACTTTTACAACATCTGAAAAGTTTTGTGTTTTTTTGGTAACGCATACTATAAAAAATCATGGGTTCCTGTTCCGATTTTTTCTCTTTAAAGCCTTAACAAGGATACACAACAGGCAACAATCAGATAGACCAATTCTCCAAATTTCAGTACCATTAGGATACCAGTAATCCTGTTTTTCAAACTCTACAATTAAATTATTTTCATGACCAAATCTATAATGGGGCCAGCAGCTCAGATGTACTTTTTTTTTTTGATACGCATCTTACATTTGAAAGACTTTTCATGAGCAAATAAAAATTAAAAGGTTTTAAAAATTGGCATGTCCTTTTGAAGGAGGTTATCAATTCTTTCATTCTTCAAGGTAATACTTGATAGCAGCACATCAATGAAAGTTTTTTTAAAATTTTTGAAACTTTTATTTTTAGTTGACACATAATTATATTTTTATTTTTTTCCTTTTTTTTTTTTTTTTTTTTTTGAGACAGAGTCTCACTCTGTTGCCAATGCTGGAGTGCAGTGGTGCGATCTCGGCTCACTGCAACCTCTGCCTCCCAGGTTCAAGCGATTCTCCTGCCTCAGCCTCCCAAGTAGCTGGGACTACAGGCACCCAAAAAACACACCTGGCTATTTTTTGTATTTTTAGTAGAGACGGGGTTTAACCGTGTTTGCCAGGCTGATCTCGAACTCCTGACCTCAAATGATCCACCCACCTCAGCCTCCCAAAGTACTGGGATTATAGGCATGAGCCGCCATGCCCAGCCAATAGTTGTATATATTTATGGAACACAGTGACATTTCAGTATGTGTCTACAATGTGTAATGATCAAATCAGAGTAATTAGTATATCAATCACCTCAAACATTTATAATTTCTTTGTGTTGTAAAAATTCAAAATCATTTTTCTAGGTTTTTGAAAATATGTGAGATTCTGATATATTAGTTTCACAATCGAATTCCATCAAAATCATATAAAGCTATGAAACAGCAATAGATTTAGTCTATTTTCGGGAAGGACATGTTTAATAATGTGTATAGGAAGCTGTTGTTTTGCATTGAGCTTCTGTATTAGACCTCTACAGACCAAACCAAAATGGAGTCACTCATGCTAAAATTCCTCCTCACCAGATGGAAACCAAGTTGTTTATATGACCTTCTAAGAAATCACAAGAGATAACTAACAGCCAAGTTCACAAACAGGCTGGTTTTAGCCAGCTTGATAAGGAAGTCTTCTCTGGTTTTTTTGGAGTCCAATGGCGCGATCTCAGCTGACCAAAACCTCCGCCTCCCTGGTTCAAGTGATTCTCCTGCCTCAGCTTCCTGAGTAGCTGGGATTACAGGCATGCGCCACCATGCCCGGATAATTCTTGTATTTTTAGTAGAGATGGGGTTTCACCATATTGGTCAGGCTGATCTCGAACTCCTGACCTCAGATGATCCGCCTACCTCGGCCTCCCAAAGTGCTGGGATTACAGGCATGAACCACCGTGCCTGGCCTCTGTTTTAACCTTATAGGAAAGTAACTTTGAAACAACCAATCTGCTTTTTGTTCTCTGTTTCTGCTTTCTTCAGCCCTTTTCTGTCTATAAAATCAACCTCCTCTGGTCAGCTCATCAGAGTGCCTTTTCTAAATCTCTGAATGAGATGCTCCTTAATTCATGAATCACTAAAAGAGCTAATTTGGTCTTTAAATCTGTTGTAATTTTGTCTTTTAACACACTCAGTAGTTTTGTAATGCACTGTATAGATAAGAAACAAAGTGGGTTTAATCTAAATTTTTTAAGTAGACTCTTTTTTAAGAGCAGTTTTAAATTCATAGAAAAATTGAGCAAAAAAAAGTTCAGAGATTTCCCATATACTCTCTGCTCCCACATATATAACAGCCTCCTAATTTCTTAATTTTAATACTAGCATTTTTTTCCTTGAAGCATAACATCAGTCTAAACAACCAGCCCTTATATCAGTTATTCACAACCCTAGTTTTATAATATGCTAGGATCTCTATTGTTTTAAAAGAGGCTATCTCACTCTAAAAAAGATTGATATGCCTTAAAGAAAATAAACAGAATAAAATAATAAATTAAATGTAACACATCAGGAAAAGGGGAAATATAAACAGGGGGAAGAATACACATAATTAAATATTCTTAATTATCTTAACAGGGTAATCTATTATCCTGTTTCTTATCTACACAGTGCCGTTACAAAACCATTGAGTGTGTTAAAAGACAAAATTACAACAAATTTAGTTTAAAGATCTAATTAGCTTTATTAGCAATTCATGATTCAGGGAGCACCTCATTCAAAGATTTAGAAAGAGCACTCTAATGAGCTGACCAGAAGAGGCTGGCTTTATAGGCAGAAAAAAGCTAAAGAAAGCAGAAATGAAAAGTCCCCAAATATTTCAAACAAAACCAATTTGAATTTACTAGGATTGTTCAAAAAAGCATATAATAATATATACCATTTCTTAAGGGATTAACGTTAAGCTGAATGCCTTATACATAGTACTTCATTTAATTCTCAAAACAATCTCCATTTTACAAATGAGTCTGAGGATTAGAAAGATTATAACCCACTCAATGTTAATAGCCATTAAAGAGGCAGATGTGAGAGTGGAGCTTATGTCTGTCTGACTTATCAACAGCTACATTATACTGCTCACCTTATGCTAGATGCAAGTTAATTTCAAAAAGTTGAAGGATACAGCAAGATAAAGTAAAGGATAATATGTCAAAACTCCCTTAAGTCAGCCAGGCACGGTGGCTCACACCTGTAATCCTAGCACTTTGGGAGGCTGAGGCGGGCGGATCACGAGGTTGGGAGATCAAGACCATCCTGGCTAACATGGTGAAACCCCGTCTCTACTAAAAATACAAAAACAATTAGCCAGGTGTGGTGGCGGGCGCCTGTAGTCCCAGTTACTCTGGAGGCTGAGGCAGGAGAATGGCGTGAACCCAAGAGTCGGAGCTTGCAGTGAGTCGAGATCGCGCCACTGCACTCCAGCCTGGGTGACAGAGTGAGACTCCGTCTCATAAAAAAGAACAAGAACAAAAACAAAAACTCCCTTAAGACTGAGAATTATTGGAATCAGATAATTCAAAAATAACAAGTGGCTTTGGTTCTCCTCTCCCCACGTCCAGTTCCATCTTACGTATTCAAATTTGATTAACTTTCCTAAATTAGTACCTTTTGCCTGTCAGCATTCTGCTCAAGTCCTTCGGTAGCTACCTGCTATTTAGATCAAGGGTAGGCAACCTTTTTTATAAGAGACAGATGGTAAATATTTTTGACTAGATCTAGGCTTATGATCTCTGTTGCAACTACTCAATGAGGCTGTTTGGCGTTAAAACAGCTACAGACAATACATAACTGAATATTTGCGGTTGTATTTCAATAAAACATTATGGACACTGAAATTTGAATTTCATATATATTTTTTTTGAGATGGAGTCTCTCTCTGTTGCCCAGGCTTGAGTGCAGTGGCACAATCTCCACTCACTGCAACCTCCGCCTCCCGGGTTCAAGCAATTCTCCTGCCTCAGCTTCCCAAGTGGCTGGGACTACAGGCACACGCCACCATGCCTGGCTGAATTTCATATAATTTTAATTCATCACAAAATAATGTTCTTCTTTTAATTTTTTTAACACACTTAAAATGTAAAAAACATTTTTAGCATGGCCGGGCACAGTGGCTCACGCCTATAATCCCAGCACTTTGGGAGGCCGAGGCGGGCGGATCACAAGGTCAGGAATTTGAGACCAGCCTGGCCAATATGGTGAAACCCTGTTTCTACTAAAAATACAAAAATTAGCCAGGCATGGTGACATGTGCCTGTAATCCCAGCCACTTGGGAGCCTGAGGCAGGAGAATCGCTGCACCCAGGGAGGTGGAGGTTGCAGTGAGCCGAAATTGTGCCACTACACTCCAGCTTGGGGGACAGACTGAGACTCTGTCTCAAAAACAAACAAACAAACAAACAAACAAACAAAAAACATTTTTAGTTTTCAGGCCATACAAAAACAGGTGGCAGGATGAATTTGGCCCACAGGACAGAATTTGCCAACCTTGACTTTGACCATTTAGAATTTGCTCAGAGTATGAAATAAGCAGGTGGCCAAAATAAGATGGTCAATGAAAATATTCTACTTAAAAAAATCAGTCACTAATTCACTATCTCAGAGAGATAAGAAATATTTGAGGAGAGAAATGGGAAGTAACAAGACCTAGTGTATCCCACAAGCAAAATAGTTTGATTATCCTGACTGGGTGCCAGGAAAGGAATAGGTGGCTTGCTGGAGACTAAGATGCTATAACCTCTGCAGGAAGAACTCATTCAACACTATTTAGACTCCTGGATACCAGCAGCATCTTAGGAGCTTTACATGAATTCAGAAAATCTTGCATATTTTGACCCAACTTTAACTTTACAACTAGAGATAAAGGGAAAAAATACATTTTTTTTCCTTCAAGCTTTTATTTTTCCTGGACTGGAAAAAATACATTTCTATCTTGTCTTTTTGCAGAAAGGATGAAGCAGCTTGTAAAAATAAACGAAAAGCACATATAAAACTATACAAACTAGCATTAAACATTGGATCAACCAAGTATATGAATTAGAAAAGAAGAAATAAATAGTTATTATTTGCAGATAAAATGTCTGGGTATAAAAAGTCCAAAAGAATTTCTAGACAAATTATTTAGAACCAATACATGAATTTAACTAGAAAGTTGGATACAAGGTCAGAAATCAATTATATTTCCACATACCTGCAACAAACAAATAAAAAGTGAACTTTAAATAACAATACTATTAATGAGAGTATCAGAAAACATCAAATACAAATTCTTTGTAGATAATAAATATAAGAGACATGCCATGCAAGACTTCCATACTGGAAATTAAAATACATTATGTAATAAATTAAAACAGATCCAGACAAAGGGAGGGATATATGAAGTTCAAGGATTGGAAGACTCCACACTACAAAGATGTAAATTGTCTCCACACAGACATACAGATTCAGTGCAATCTCAGTCAAAATCATAACAGGTTATCTTGTGGAGTTTAGCAAATTAACTCCAAAATTTATGTAGAAATGTAAAGATCCAAGAGTAGCCAAGACAATGTTGAAGAAAAAAACTGAAGGCCTTACTCTACCAGATATTCAGGCCTATTAAAAAGCTACTATAGGGCCAGGCGCTCACGCCTGTAATCCCAGAACTTTGGGAGGCCGAGGCTGGAGGATCACCTGAGGTTGGGAGTTCAAGACCAGCCTGACCAACATGGAGAAACCCTGTCTATACGAAAAATACAAAATTAGCCGGGCGTGGTGGCGCATGTCTGTAATCCCAGCTACTCGGGAGGCTGAGGCAGGAGAATCACTTGAACCCGGGAGGCAGAGGTTGCGGTGAGCTGAGATTGCGCCATTGCACTCCATCGTGGCAACAAGAGTGAAACTCCATCTCAAAAAAAATAAATAAATAAAAATACAAAAGTTAGCCAGGCGTGGTGGTGGGTGCCTGTAATCCCAGCTACTAGAGAGGCCGAGGCAGGAGAATTGCTTGAACCCAGGAGATGGAGGGTGCAGTAAGCCAAGATAGTGGCACTGCACTCCAGCCTGGGTGACAAAGAGAGACTGCGTCTCAAAAAAAAAAAAAAAAAAAAAAAAAAAAACAAACTACTATAGTCCAAGCTACTATAGCTCATGCTTGTATTCCTTGCACTTTGGGAGGCCAAGACAGGTGGATCACTTGCACCCAGGAGTTCGAGACCAGCCTAGGCAATATGGTGAGACTCTGTCTCTTCAAACATTTTAAAATTAGCTGGTCATGGGGAGCTGTGATCACGTCACTGCACTCTAGCCTGGGTGACAGAGTAAGAACCCATTTAAAAAAAAATGGCTATTATAATTAAACATTATGGTAGTAGCACAGAAGAGGCAATGGAACAGAATGGAGTCCAGACATAGACCCGCCACATACCTGATATCATAAAGGCAATACTGCAGCACAGTGGGAAAATAATGGTTTTTTGATAAGTGATGCTGACTCAACTGGATATCTGTTTGGGGAAAAAATACACCTTGACCCCTAACTTATACCATATATAAAAATCAATTCCAAATGGACTGTAGATCTAAATGTGAAACATAAAACAATAAAACCCGTAGAAAAACACATAGAATACCTTCTAGACCTTGGGCTAGGCAAAGATTTCTTTTTTTTTGTATTTTATTTTATTTTTCTTACCAAGTCTTTGAATGCATCCAGAAAATTTAACTAGAGCACAAAAAACACTAACCATAAAAAAACAAACATACGCATAAATTGATAACATTAAGAATTTCTGTTAATCTGAAGACAATATTAAGAAAGTGAAACGCTGCAATCCCAGCACTTTGGGAGATCGAGGCAGGAGGATCAAACTCATGCCAGCCTTATCCGCCTATCGTATAGATCAGACACTACAGCTGTCCTCCTCCAAAAATGTCCAATGGCTCCCCGTGCCTACTGGATAAACTTCAATGTTATCAACATGAATGCCAAACCCTTTACGTGGGCCTAACCCTGACTTTTCAGTCTCATCTCTTATATTTCCCTATATACCCAATGCTCCCAACCACATCTCACTGCTCAGTGTTTTCCAAACACGCCATGTGGTCTCAGGCCTCCTCTTGTCTTCATGTTGGTCAGACCTGGTATTTTCTCACAGAGAAAGAAATCAGGTGTCCAGAGTTTGTGGCAATGCCCTCTTGTGTCTGTCACTTCACTACTTCTGTGACAGGATTATCTAACTGATTTTATATTATTCCTGCCTCTTATACACTCACCCTCAGCCTCCATGTCTCAGGACTAAGCCCTAAATAAAAACATCCCTTTGTTAATCACTTACCCTACAATATGGCTCCTTCTTTTTTATATCCTCCTGCTGGATCAGCCTCAGGCCCTGGACACCATTCTGGAGGCCTTTCTCATATAGGGCCTGAAGTCTGGGAATTTCTTCTTGTTCAACAGCTACTATAAGCTTCAAAAAAAAAAAAAAGGTAAGGAGCATGGATAGAGGTGAATGTATCATCAGTGATGAAAGATAAAGTCAGTGGAAAATCATCAACTACTGTATGACCCAAAGGAGGTTAATTTTTTAAAATTATTTTTTCTTCACATATCTAATTCTTCCTTTCTTCATGACTATTTTCTTCCACCACCAAGAAAAGTTGTCTTAAGAAAATGTTATTAAAACAAATTTTCCCTAAAAATGAAATGTAGCTTCAATTTCCACTTCTGTTATCATAGTCTTTATGTGCATCTTGGCCATAAGCAACTCATCACTACCACATTCTCAATCCCAGAAAGGAGAGAAGCGTAAGTTGCTTGGACTTTACTTTTCTCCCCCCCCAAAACAGAATGGCCTTCTTATTTCTTCAGGAAAATGTAAAATATCAGCACATCAGAAAGACAACTGGTACTGAATGTGATGGAACATAACTGACAAAACAATCCCTTTTATTTTTGGAATATATTATAAAGTATTTACAAAACATTCTGTTGCAGGGGGAAAAACAGTCAATTCTTCAACTTATTTATTTCTTTTCTATTTATTTATGGGAAAAATATCTGAGGTACAGTTTCTTCTTTACTTAAAGAAAGGGGCAAAGGAAAACACAGGTGCATATTCGAAGGTATATTAGAATTCACAAGTCATTATTTCATACCAAAGAGGCAACAGAATTTCATGAGGTGACACTTTTAATCAAGGTATAAAGGCTATTTAAATCAATAAATAATTAACCTTAAAAACAGAAGTGGAATCAAAGGACTCTATCAAGTAAGTGAAAAGACAACCCACACAATGAGAAAAAATATTTGCAAGTCACGTAGCTGATAAAGGTCTAGTATTTAGAATATGTAAAGAATTCTTACAACTCATAGTAAAAACTGTAACTAGACTTCTATATCTTGCCTTTTTCACTTATGTCAGGCCCATTTTACTGAATTGTTTTTTAAAATGTGGCCATGCACAGGGGCTCATGTCTATAATCCAAGCTACTTCAAAGGCTGAGGCAAGAAGACCACTTGAGTCCAGGAGTTCAAGGCTGCAGTGAGCTGTGATTGTGCCACTGCACTCCAGCCTAGGCAACAGGACAAGACCTTGTCTCTTAAAAAAATTTGTATCTATTTTTAAAATTTCTATTTATTTATTTATTTGAGACAAGGTCTCACTCCCATTGCCCAGGCTATAGTGCAGTGGCCCAGTCATGACTCCCTGCAGCCTCGACTTCCCGAGCTCAGGTGATTCTCCCACCTCAGCCTCCCTAGAAGCTGGGACTACAGGCATGTGCCACCACACTCAGCTAATTTTTTTTTTTTTTTTTTTTTTTTTTTTTTAAGTAGAGACAGCGTTTTACCACATTGCCCAGACTGGTCTCAAACTCCTGGGCTCAAGCAATCTACCCACCTCGGCCTCCCAAAGTGCTAGGATTACAGGCATAAGCCACTGAGTCCAGCCCTACAATTTTTTTTCATACCCTTTTTTTTTTTTTTTTTTTTTAAATTTTGCTCTTGTCACCCAGGCTGGAGTGCAATGGCAGGATCTTGGCTCACTGCAACCTCTGCGTCCCAGGTTCAAATGATTCTCCTGCCTCAGCCTCCCAAGTAGCTGAGATTACAGACGCCTGCCACCACGCCCAGCTAATTTTTGTATTTTCAGTAGAAATGGGGTTTCACCATGTTGGCCAGGCTGGTCTCGAACTCCTGACCTCAGGTGGTCCACCCACTTCGGCCTCCCAAAGTGCTGGGATTACAGGCGTGAGCCACCACACCCAGCCTCATAGCATCTTTAATGGTGACAATGAGCTTTTATTCTTAAAAATTATAAGGGCCAGGCACGGTGGCTCATGCCTGTAATCCTAGCACTCTGGGAAGCTGAGGCTGGTGGATCGCTTGAGCTCAGGAGTTCGAGAACAGCCTGGGCAACATAGCAAAACCTGTCTCTACAAAAAAATACAAAAAAATTAGCTGAGTGTGGTGGTGTGCACCTGTAGTCCCAGCTACTAGTGGGCTGAAGTGGGAGGATCACTCGAGCTCAGGAGGTCAAGGCTACAGAGAGCCGAGATTGCACCACTGCACTCCATCCTGGGTGACAAAGTGAGACCCTGTCTCCAAAAAAAAAAAAAAAAACCAACTTATATGAAGAACATGACTACCAACACTGCAGAAATAAAAGGACTTATAAAAGAATACTATGAACAACTGTATGGCAATGAATTAGAAAATCTAGATGAACAAATTATTAGAAAGACACAAACTTCTGAAACTGATTTGAGAAGAAAAACTTAATAAACCTATAACACATGAAGTGATTGAAAACTTCCCACATTAAAAAAAAAAAAAAGCCCAGGCCCAGAGGTTTTATTCATGAATGCTACCAGATGTTAAAAAAAAAAATTAATACTAATTCTTCATAAACTGTTCCAAAAAACAGAAGACTAAGAATCACTTCCCAACTAATTCTGTGAGGCCAATATTAGTTTGATACTAAAACCAGTGCTCTGGTTTCTCTTCAGAAAGAAAAAATATTTTGCCTTTTACCAAAACCAGATATCGTAAGAAATTGCAAACCAATATCCCTTAAAAATATTAATGCAAAACCCTGAACAAAATACTAATAAACTGAATGCAGCAACATATAGAGAGGATTTTACACCATGACCAAGAGGGATTTATCACAGGAATGTAAAATCAATTTAACATCCAAAAATGTATTAATACACTACATTAATAGAATAAAGGATAAAAACCACATGATCACCTTGATAGAAGCAGAAAAGGCATTTGAGAAAATTCAACACCTTTTCATGATAGAAAACACTCAACAAACTAGGAATAGAAAGGAACTTCCTTAATCTGATAAAGGGAATCCACAGCTAACATCGTACTTAAGGGTAAAAGATTGAATGCTTTCTCTGTTAGATCAAGAACAATTCAAGAAGGTCCACTTTTACTACTTCTGTTCAACACAGTATTGGAGGTTCCACCCATGGAAATCAGGCAAGCAGAATAAGTAGTTAAAAGACATCTAAATTGGAAAAGAAGTAAAACTAACTTATTTGCAGATGACATGATCCTGCATATAGTAAAGCCTAAGGAATTCATAGACAGACACACACACACATACACACACAATTAGAACAAAATGAGTTCAGAAAGGTCACTGGATTAAAAAAAAATCAACATACAGAAATCAATCATATTCTATGCATTAGCAATGAATTATAAAAAATGAAAGTAGGAAAACAATTCTCCTCACAAAAGCATCACAAAGAATAAACTACTGAGCACTACAGACCAAATGGACCTAACAGATATTTACAGAGAGTTTCATCCAACAGCTACAGAATATATATTCTTCTCCCCAGCACATGGATCACTCTCAAGGATAGACCAATATGTTGGGCCACAAAACAAGTCTTTAAAAATTTTTTTAAATGAAACTATATCAAATATATTCTCTGACCACAATGGAATGAAACTAGAAATCAATAACAAGAGGAATTTTGGAAACTATACAAACACACGGAAATTAAACAATATGCTGCTGGCCAGGCATAGTGGTTCACACCTGTAATTTCAACACTTTGGGTGGCCAAGGTGAGAGGATCACTTGAGCACTTGAGCCCAGGAGTTTGAGACCAACTTGAGCAACGGAGGGAGATCCTAACTCAAAAAAAAAACCAAAACGAACAACAACAACAACAAAATGACTGGGCATGGTGGCTCACGCCTGTAATCCCAGTAATTTGGGCGGGTAGATCACTTGAAGTCAGGAGTTTAAGACCAGCCTAGTTAACATAGTGAAACCACATCTCTACTAAAAATACAAAAATTAGCCAGGCATGGTGGCGTGCGCCTGTAGTCCCAGCGACTTGGGAGGCTGAGGCTGGAGAATTGCTTGAACCCAGGAGGTGGAGGTTGCAGTGAGCTTGTTATGCCTAGACCGTTAGTTCCTCAAAGAAGACCACCAGAGTCCAGAGTCAAAGCCAAGCGGCAAGGATCTTTACTACAAGTTCGAACCTGGTCCTTCCATTCCACAGCATACAAGAGGGCCCTGAACAATGCGAGTGTTTGCTTTTTATAGCCTGAAAGTTACAGGGGAACAAAGGAATTCTTTTGGTTCCCGCTCTTTCAGTAAAACTTTGAACGGCTGTCCCCTTATCGGAGACTTTCCTGGTGGTGTTTGTACTGGGCTCAGGAAGTTTGAGAGATATATGGCGATATGTGGTGGGATGGGAGGATGGGATGTGTTTGTACTGGGCTTGTTTGTTTTGAGCCCGGGGCTGAGGAATGTGCCCGGCTCCTTTCAAGCTGAGATGGCACCATTGCACTCCAGGCTGGGTAACAGCAAGACTCTGTCTCAAAAAAAAAAAAAAAAATTAGCCAGGCACGGTGGTGCACCTGTGATCCCCATTACTCCAGAGGTTGAGGTGCGAGGACTTTTTTTTTTGAGACAGAGTTTCGCTCTTGTTGCCCAGGCTGGAGTGCAATGGCGCGATCTCAGCTCACTACAACCTCTGCCTCCCAGGTTCTAGCAATTATCCTGCCTCAGCCTCCCAAGTAGCTGGGATTACAGGCATGCACCACCACACCCAGCTAATTTTGTATTTTTAGTAGAGATGGGGTTTCTCCACGTTGGTCAGTCTGGTCTCGAACTCCTGACCTCAGGTGATCCCCCGCCTCAGCCTCCCAAAGTGCTGGGATTAGGGGTGCGAGCCACCATGCCCGGCCGGTGGGACGACTGTTTGAGCCTGGGAGGTCAAGGCTGCAGTGATCTGTGATAGTGCCACTATATTCCAGCCTGGGTAAGACAGAGACTCTATCTCAAAAAAATAAACAAATAAGCAAACAAAACCAATACGCTCCTAAATGACCAGTGGGCCAATGAAGAAATTAAGAAGGAAATTTAAAAATCTGTTGAAACAAATGAAAATAGAAACACAACATACCAAAACCTATGGGAAACAGCGAAAGCCGTACTAAGAGGTAAGTTTACAGCTATAAGCACCTACACCAAAAAAGTAGAAGAACTTCATATAATCTAACGATGCATCTTAAAAAACTAGAAAAGCAAGAGCACACCAAATTCAGAATTAGTAGAAGAAAATAAAGATCAGAGGAGAAATAAATGAAATTGAAACAAAGAAAACAATACAAAAGATTAATGAAAGGTTGGTTTTTTGAAAGGATAAATAGAATTGACAAACCTTTAGCCAGACTAAGAAAAAGCGAAGACCCAGATAAATAAAATCAGAGATGAAAAAAGAGACATTACAACCAATACCACAGTAATTCAAAAAATTGTTAAAGGCTACTATGACCAACTATATATGCCAATAAGTTAGAAAACTTAGAATAAATGAATAAATTCCTGGACACATACAACCTACCAAGATTGAACCATGAAGAAATCCAAAACCTGAACAAACCAATAACAGGCAGTAAGATCGAAGCCATAATAAAAAGTCTCCCAGTAAAGAAAAGCCCAGAACCTGATGGCCTCACTGCTAAATGTTACCAAACATTTAAAGAAGAACTAATACTAAACCCTACTCAAACTATTCCATAAAGTAGAGGAGGAAATATTTCCAAACACATTCCATGAGGCTGGTATTACCCTGATACCAAAACCAAAGACACTTCAAAAAAATGAAAACTATAGGCCAATATTCCTGATGAACACTATACAAAAATCCTTAACAAAATACTAGCAAACCAAATTCAACAACACATTAAAAAGATCATTCATCATGACCAAGTGGGATTTAACCCAGGGATGCAAAGGACGGTTCAACATATGTAAATCAATCAATGTGACACATCATATCAACAAGATGAATGACAAAAACCATACGATCAGGTCAGGCGTGGTGGCTCACACCTGTAATCCCAACACTGTGGGAGGCCAGTTCAGGTGGATACATAACAAAAGACCAGTCAGCCTTAAAAAAGGAGAAAATATTTAAGATAATGAGAAATACTTAAGATAATATCCTCCATGTTCATCTCTATTGTCACAAATGGTCCATGCCACAAATGACAACAGAGATGAACCTGGAGGACATTATCTTAGGTGAAATAAACCAAGCACAGAAAGATAAATACTGCGTGATCTCATTTATATGTAGAATCTCAAAAAGTTGAACTCACAGAGGTAGAGAGTGGAATGGTGGTTACCAGGGCCTGGGGGTGGCAGGGAGGCAGGGGTGGTGTGGAAAGATATTTGTTAAAGGACACAAAATTTCAGTTAAGTAAGAGGAATAAGTTCAGGATATCTATTACACAAAATGTTGATTATAGTTAATAATGTATTATATTCTTGAAGACTGCTCAGACAGTAGATTTAAGTGTTTGCATCATAAAAAAAAAAAAAGTATGAAAGGTAATGCATATGTTGGTGAGCTTGATTTAGCCATTCCACAATGTACACATACTTCTTGAGACAGAGTCTCACTCTGTTGCCCAGGCTGGAATTCAGTGGTGTGGTCTCAGCTCACTGCAACCTCTGCCTCCCAGGGTCAAGCAATTCTCGTGCCTCAGCCTCCCGAGTAGCTGGCATTACACACCCGGCTAATTTTTATATTTTTAGTAGAGATGGGGTTTCACCATGTTGGCCAGGCTGGTCTCGAACTCCTGACCTCAAGTGATCTGCCTGCCTCAGCCTCCCAAAGTGCTGAGATTACAGGCAGGCGTGAGCCACCCTGCCCGGCCCACAATGTATACATACTTCAAAACAACATGTTGTACATGATAAATATTTACAATTTTTGTCAATTAAAAAATAATTTTAGGCCAGGCACAGTGGCTCACATCTGTAATCCCAGCACTTTAGGAGGCCAAGGCAGAAGGAGTGCTTGAAGCCAGGAGTTTGAGACCAGCCTGGGCAACAAAACAAGATCCTGTCTCAACTTTTAAATAAGAAATAAAGTTAAAAAATAATAATTTTAACTTTTTTGAGGCAAGGTCTCACTCTGTTGTCCAGGCTGAAGTGCAGTGGCATAATCATGGATCACTGCAGCCTTGATCTCCCAGGCTCAAGCAGTCCTCCCACCTCAGCCTCCCAAGTAGCTGGGACTATAGTTGTGCACCACCGCACCCAGCTAACTTTTTAAATTTTTTGTAGAGATAGGGTCTCACTATGTTGCCCAAGCTGGTCTCAAACCCTTGGGCTCAAGAACTATTTTCTAAAAAAGGAAAAAATAAAGACACTCAACATCATTATCACTAGGGAATTGCAAATCAAAACTTCCACTAGGATGGCTAAAATAAAAAAGACAAACCAAAATAGATGTTGGCAAGGACATGGAAAATTGGAATCCTTATTAATTACTGGTGGGAATGTAAAATAGTACAGAGCTTTGGAAAACAATTTGGCAGTTCCTCAAAATGTTAAACATGGAGTTACCCTGACAACACAGCAATTCCACTCCCAGGTATATAACCAATATAAATGAAAACATATGTTCACAAATAAACTTATACATGAATGTTCATAGCAGCATTATCCATAATAGCCAAAAGGTGGAAACAATCCATATGTCTATCAACTGATGAACAAATAACATGTGGTATATCCATACAATGGAATATTGTTCAGCCATAAAAGGCATGAAGTACTGATTCATGCTACAACATGGATGAACTTTGACAACATTATGCTAAGTGAAAGAAGCCAGTCACAAAAGACTACATAGTATATGAATCTATCTATATGAAAAGTGCAGAACAGGCAAATCCACAAAGACAGAAAGTATACTAGTGGTTGCTAGGGCATCGGGGGAGGTGGAAATGGGAAGTGACTGCTAATGGGTATGGGGTTTCTTTTTGGGGTGATGAAAAAGCCTGAAATTATATAGTGGTGATGATTGCTCAGCTCTGTAAATATACTAAAAATTGATCTGTGCACTTTAAAAGGGCGAATTGTATGGTGCATAAATTATATGTCAATAAAACTTTTATTTAGAAAATTACACAATGTCACACCATCTTTTTTTAGTTATTCCCTAAGATTAGATTTGAAAAATTACATAGATACAAAGAAAAAAATACATTTTTAAAAAATTTAATATTAAACATCACTAAGCAAATGCTAGTTGGAAATTAGTCAAGGCTCTAGTAAAATGCCATACCTTGCCACACTGCTTGTAGGAAATTCCCTTTTGCTGACAGTACTCATAGAGGAGGGCTGCACCTTGTACACATAATTTGGCTTTCAGAGACTCAGGTTTATAATAAATTCCACTATGTATGACACCACTGTTATGTCCAGTCTGGTGAACAGCTACAGAACAAGAGAAACAGGGTAAGAGTAAGTACATGATTCATACAAAACATAAGAGGTAAGAGAACAAACTTATAGTTGAAGCTATTAGAGACCACATCATGTAAAATTCTGCCTGAATTTGTTCAGATCACTGGTAACTTCTTCTAACAGCCATCCCTGGTATCCATGTCACATCCCTCCAGCCCATCTCTGATTTCAACTACAACTTTGGTGCACAAGCTCATCTCTCATTACCAGCAAACCACTTCAGGGGCCCCCTAGGGCTCTTTGCACTCTGCCTTGGGGCCTCTGGTAACTTTTTTAGAGAAGGGCACGGGGTGCTCAACATCACTAGCGGCAATCCTCAACCAATAGGGAGAAGAGCTGATGGATAAAGTGAGCACAATCCTGGGAAATATTACATTGCTCCTCAGAGGCTCCGGTGGAATCAAGCTCACAGCCGCAATCTTGATGTGTTCTCATGTCTTTTCCTCCTTCCCTGTCTTACTTTCCTCACCGCCTCACTCCTGTTTCCTGAGATAACCTCTCAAATAAATAACCTATAGACACGTCCTCCTTGTCCCACACTCTGCTTTAACCTCTCAAATAACCTATAGCCATGTCCGTGTCCCACACTCTGCTTTTAGAACACAAACTAAGATACTAACACTGACATTCAGCATGAAAGATTCAGAACAGACAAAATGAGCAGATGCCCAAGTAAGCCCAAAGAACAACATTGATTATATACATACCTAAATCTTTCTCCTTTTCCAGAACACCAATAGAAAGTGATGGATGTCGCAGGATGAGTGCTCTGGCAGAGGCAAGCCCCACAATTCCGCCACCAACAATGACTATATCAAACGAGCTTCAAAAGAAAGTCATCTTTAAAGTAATGCATATTTACAGTAGACCTCGCCAAACTTCACATGCATAATTTTCATCAATGGACAATTAAACCATTAATTTGTAATCATTAAAATGTATTCGGCGGCCAGTCGCGGTGGCTCACGCCTGTAATCCCAGCACTTTGGGTGGCCGAGGCGGGTGGATCACGAGGTCAAGAGATCGAGACCATCCTGGCCAACATGGTGAAACCACGTCTCTACTAAAAATACAAAAATTAGCTGGGCGTGGTGGCGCGTGCCTGTAGTCCCAGCTACTTGGGAGGCTGAGGCAGAAGAATCACTTGAACCTGGGAAGCAGAGGTTGCAGTGAGTGGAGATCACGCCACTGCACTCCAGCCTGGCGACAGAGCAAGGCGACAGAGCAATGTATTGGGCCCTGTGCTGTTTGGTTTCACATGTATTAAAAAAAAAAACCGCTTAAAAGTTATACTAATCAAGCCTGGGTGTGATGGCTCATGCCTGTAATCCCAGCACTTTGGGAGGCCAAGGCAGGTGGATCACTTGAGGTTAGGAATTCAAGACCAGCCCGGCCAACATGGTAAAACCCCATCTTTTCTAAAAATACAAAAATTAGCTGGGTGTGGTGGCAGGCACCTGTAATCCCAACTACTCGGGAGGCTAAGGCTGGAGAATCGCTTGAACCTGGGAGGCGGAGGTTGCAATGAGCCGAGGTCATGCCACTGCACTCCAGCCTGGGAGACAGAGCTAGACCCTGTCTCAAAAAAAAAAAAAAAAAAAGTTATACACATTAAAAAAAAAAAAAAAACCTCAAAAGTTATACGCATCGCTGGTCAGTAGTATAATCAACTACAGCTTACTGGCAGGCAGGATAGCTGGTTGCCCAATCTGCTCTTTATCTCCACAGCACGGCAGCCGGGCTGGTTACATAAGTGATTGCAGTCATGCGTTGCTTAACCATAGGGATAGGTTCTAAGAAATGCATTGCTAGGCTATTTCCTTGTGCAAACAGCATAGAATGTACTTACACAAACCTAGATGATATAGCTTACTGTACACCTAGGCTATATGGGATAGCCTATTGCTCCTAGGCAACAAGCCTGTACAGCAGGTTACTATATTGAATACTGCAGGCAACTGTAACACAATGGTAAGTATCTGTGCATCTAAAAATGTGTAAATATAAAAAAGGTACAGAAAAAATATGGTATTATAATCTTTGGTATCACCACTGTACATGCAGTCTGTGGTTGACCAAAATGTTGTTATGCGGTGCCTGACTATACTTTGTGTTAAGCATAGTCATGATTCTACTACCCATCCTTTTAAAATTCCAATGTAGTATTCTTGACAATGTGTTAACACATTAAAGCTTTAACACTTTAGTGTGCAAGAATTTTTACAAGTTTTTCTTTGAGAAGTAAACAACTCCGAGAAAATAAACCTTGGGGCAATAATTGGTCCAGAAATGGGCTTAGGAACCACAATCTTTGCCATGGCAAATCCTGATTATACAACCATTTACAAAATTAGGGCCAGGCGTGGTGGCTCACGCCTGTAATCCCAGAACTTTGGGAGGCCAAGGCGGGCAGATCACGAGGCCAGGAGGTTGAGACCATCCTGACTAACACGGTGAAACCCCATCTCTACTAAAAATACAAAAAATTAGCCAGGCGTGGTGGCGGGCACCTGTAGTCCCAGCTACTCGGGAGGCTGAGGCAGGAGAATGGCGTGAACCCCGGAGGCGGAGCTTGCAGTGAGCCAAGATTGCACCACTGCACTCCAGCCTGGGCGACAGAGCAAGACTCTGTCTCAAAAAAAAATTTAGAACAACCATGTATAATTTATATAAATCTGCAATTCGAAGCTTAAAAGATTACCCTTAACACTGACCTGATAGCCAACAAATATGGATCTTATAGGAACAGTAGACAGAGGGAAATTTCAGAGATTAGGCCCTTTCTTTGAAAAGTGATCTAAGTTTCAATTTCAAAATCCTTAGCAAAGCACATCAATTTGATTAGAATTGCTACCACATCTTTGGCTGTATCTGGAACCAGAAACAGATCCTAGACAACTAGGAACTGACACGTAAGCTTGATAAATCAAATCCTGCATCTTAAATTAACTTGGGGGTCATAAGTGGATAAAGTTCCCTCTGTCAGAGCATAAGCCTTATACTTGAACAGGGAGAACCTCCAGGTGATGCTCAGCAGGTGGTTCTCCTGCAGCAGCTTTAGATTGGATAAAATGGTTGTCAAGGATGGTGAATGATGCCCACTTTTAAAAAGAGAGGGCATAAAAAGAGCAGCACAAGTAAAATGGGATTCTGGGTCCACTACATTAATACTAGTTATTGGCAAATGCTTACAGTGGTCAACTAAAAAATTACTAATATGATCAGAATGTATTTGGAAGTCCAAGCCTTTAAGCAGGTTTTAAAAAAACATAAATTCAGTGGACAAAAGGTAAAGCATTCACATTCCACTAGGTACTTACACTGATTTACAGATTGACCCTTTACACAACTTTCACAATAAACAGATGTTTTATGGATTCTAAAATATCCTGGCTTTTAAGAATTCCAGAATAACTATTGTTAAGATACGCTTCTTATTTTTCAAAACCTCTATAATCTTCCACTAAGGTAGGTGTTCAAAACATTTACAAATACTTAAGATATTTGTATGTGTATTACTTAATCATATTTTATATACAGTCATCCCTCAATATCCACAGGGGATTGGTTTCAGGACTCCCATGGATACCGAATCCACGTATGTTCAAGTCTTGTATATGAAATGGCACAGTATTTGCATATAATCTACACACATTCTCCAATATACCTTAAGTCATCTCTGGATCACTTATACTACATAGTACCATGTAAATGCTATGCGAATAGTTGTTATACTGTATTTTAAATTGTGTTATTTTTTACTGTTTTTTTCCAAATATTTTGATCCATAGTTGGTTGAATCTGCAGATGCAGAACCCACAAAAACGAGAACCGACTGTTTTGACTGACTTTTTTTTTTTTCGGTGAGATGGAGTCTGGCTCTGTCGCCAGGCTGGAGTGCAGTGGCATAATCTCGGCTCACTGCAACCTCCAGCTCCCGGGTTCAAGCGATTCTTCCGCCTCAGCCTCCCAAGTAGCTGGGACTACAGGTGCGCGCCACCATGCCCAGCTAATTTTTGTATTTTTAGTAGAGACGGGGTTTCACCATGTTGGCCAGGATGGTCTCAATCTCTTGACCTCGTGATACGCCCGCCTCGGCCTCCCAAAGTGCTGGGATTACAGGTGTGAACCACCGCAAGTTGATATCTATATCAATTACATGGCAGTGTGTGTATAAGAGAGATATCTTTCATACTGTTTTTCTTTCTTACTTTCAAGTTCAACTATGATGCTATGTTTTGCCTTCAAGCCTCATTTTCTGTAAAAGGTAGCATAACCTTGGCCCTTACAGGGGTGGTCTTGACTTCCATAATAATGTTTCTCATCCTTGCTGCCTTTTGTTTTTTTTGGGAGGGGTTTTTTGTTTTTGGTTTTTTTTTTTTTTTAGATGGAGACTAGTGATTAAATGTTGATGTTCTAAAAGCTGACTCTGGCTGCTGCGTGTTGGTGGATGGGGGGAGTAGAGTCGGATACCAGTAACAGTGATTGTGATTTGTTGTGGGGCATGTAGACAGTTCTTTTGGGAAGCTTTTCTTAAGGAAAGAAAAGCAGGGCTGGTGAAAGTTTTGTTTATACTGAAAATTTTTTTAAAAAAAATTTTGGAGTCAGGGTCTCACTCTATTGCCCAGGTTGGAGTGTAGCAGCATGATCTCGGCTCACTGCAACTTCCCACTCCCAGGTTCAAGCGATTCTCCTGCCTCAGCCTCCCTAGTAGCTGATATTATAGGCGAACACCGCCATGCTGGGCTAGTTTTTGTATTTTTACTAGAGACGAGGTTTCACCATGTTGGTCAGGCTGGTCTCAAACTCCTGACCTCAGGTGATCCACCCGCCTCAGCCTCCCAAAATGCTGGGAATACAGGCGTGAGCCACTGCGCCTGGCCCCTTGCTGCCTTTCGATAATTATAACACAAAAGCTTTTGGGGAGGTAGACCTTCCACTTAGAATTATTACCTTGGTACAGATTCCCAGCCAAGATATTGTCTTTGCAGATTATATTACAACTATCAATAAACCCTTCTTATTTTCAAACATAAAACTATCATACTGAATATGCTTTTTCCAACTACATGTGCCACCCTTCACTCCCTCTTCTCAAATCTGAAGAATCATTGTTTTATCCAGTGACACAAAATCATTGAAATATGTTTCACAAACAAAAGCACAAATCTCCAAGCATCCACTATGGAGAAGGTGAACAGAACAATAGTCATAGATGAATGCTGGAGGACAGTTGCAGGCCAAGCTAACCATGGAGGCTGAAAGGGACATCTTTCTCTACAACTCACTTAATCTCAAGTTCACACCAATGAATGGTTTAACAGATAATTTTCTTAAGCTTTTTATGGAAAAGTTCATACCTACACAAAGTTAGACAAAATAGTTCAATGAAGCCCCACATATACATCACCCAGCTTCACTAATTATCAACTCACAGCAAATCTTGCTTCTTCTATACTCTATTTCATCCCCTCCTGTATTATATTATTTTGATGCAAATCTTAAACACACATTATTTCATCTGTAAATATTTCAATGTTATTTCTAAAAGGCATCTCTAAAAACACACACTACCATTATAGTTAAAAAAACTAACACGAAATTTTTTACATCACCAAATATTCACTTTAAAACTTTTAGGAAAAAATAGGACAAAATCTTGGGACTTAGAGTTGACATCAAAAACATGATCCATAAAAGAAAAAAAACTGATAAAATGGACTTCATCAAAACGTAAAACTTTTGCTCTGCAAAAAGACTCTGTTAAGAGGATAAAAAAACTAAGAAATTGGAAAAAAATACTAGTAACTGCATATCTCCCAAAGGACTCATACATAAAAGAACTCTCAAAACAAGCCATTTAGAACGTAGGCAGGCCGGGCGCGACGGCTCACGCCTTTAATCCCAGCACTTTGGGAGGCCAAGACGGGCGGATCACCTGACGTCAGGAGTTTGAGACCAGCCATGCCAACATGGAGAAACCCCATCTCTACTAAAAAGACAAAATTGGCTGGGCATGGTGGCGCATGCCTGTAATCCCAGCTACTCGGGAGGCTGAGGCAGGAGAATTGCTTGAACCCAGGAGGCCTCCGTGGTGAGCCAAGACCGCGCCACTGCGCTCCAGCCTGGGCAACAAGGCGAAACTCCATCTCAAAAAAAAAAAAAAAAAAAAAGTGGGCAAAAGATATGAACAAATATTTCATCAAAGAGGACAGATACACAGATGGCAAAGAAGCACATGAAAAGATGTTCAACACCATTAGTCAATGCATTGTTCAAACACCATTGCATCAGAGAAATGTAAATAAAAACCACAATGAGATATCACTACGTCTCTATCAGAATGGCTAAAATTTAAAAAGTGATTAACCCCAAATGCTGGTGAGAATGAAGGGAAACTGGATTACTCACACATAGCTGGTGGGAATGTAAAATAGTACAGCCACTCTGGAAAAGAGTATGGCAGTTTCTTAAAAAGAAACTAAACATGGACTTACTACATGACTCAGTAACTGCAGTCTTGGGCATTTATTCCAGAGAAATGAAAACTTATGTTCATACAAAAACCTGAACATGAATGTTCATAGTAGCTTTATTCATAATAGCCAAAAACTGGAAGCAGCTTGGATGTTCTTCAACCCATGGTAAATGGTTAAACAAATTGTGATGTATCCATACCATGGAATTCTATTCAACAATTTTGAAAAACCTGCTATCAATACAGGCGATGCCTTGCATGGATCTTAAGGATAGTATGCTGTGTGAAAAAAAGCCAATCTCCAAAGGCTTGTTTTGAGAGTTCTTTATGTATTTTGTGTATTAGTCCTTTGGGAGATATGCAGTTGCTGGTATTTTTTCCCATGTCTTGGTAGTTTTTTCATCCTCTTAACAGTCTTTTGCAGAGCAAAAGTTTTTCATTTTGATGAAGTCCATTTTGTCAATTTTTTTCTTTTAGAGATCATGCTTTTGATGTCATCTCTATGTCCAAAGATCTTGTCCTTTTTCTAAAAGTTTTATACTGAATATTTGGTGATACAAAAAATTTCAGGCCGGGTGCAGTGGCTCATGCCTGTAATCCCAATACTTTGGGAAGCTGAGGCGAGTGGATCACCTGAGGTCAGGAGTTTGAGACCAGCCTGGCCAACACCGTGAAACCCTATCTCTACTCAAAATACAAAATCAGCTGGGCGTGGTGGCACATGCCTGTAATCCCAGCTACTCAGGAGGCTGAGGCAGGAGAATCACTTCAACCTGGGAGACAGGTTGCAGTGAGCCGAGATCATGCCATTGTACTCCAGCCTGGGTGACAAAGTGAGACTTCGTGTTAAAAAAAAAAAAAATAATTTAGATTCACAGTTGCCAAGAGTTAGGAAGAATGGAGAGGAAGGTGTGAATATAAAGAGATAGGTAACACAACAGATAACCTTGTGGCAACAGAATATTTTTATACCACCCTTTTTTTTTTTTTTTAAGAGAGTCTTGCTCTGTTGTCCAGGCTTCAGAGCAGCGGTGTAATCACAGGTCACCACACCTTCAACCTCCTGGGCTCAAGCGATCCTCCTGCCTCAGCCCTACAAGTGGCTGGGACTACAGGAGCAAGCCACCACACCTGGCTAATTATTTTTTAATTTTTTTGTAGAGCAGGGGTTTTGCTGTCTCCCTTTGTTGCCCAGGCTGGTCTCCAACTCTTAGGCTCAACCTATCCTCCCACCTCGGCCTCCCAAAGTGCTGAGAGTATAGGCATGAGCCAGCATGCCTGGCCACATTTTCTTTTTTTTTTTTTTTTTTTTTTTTTAATTTAAATATGCTATATTGTTCTCTTCTTTTTTTTTTTTTATTTTTTATTTTTTATTGATCTTTCTTGGGTGTTTCTCGCAGAGGGGGATTTGGCAGGGTTACAGGACAATAGTGGAGGGAAGGTCAGCAGATAAGCAAGTGAACAAAGTTCTCTGGTTTTCCTAGGCAGAGGACCCTGCGGCCTTCCGCAGTGTTTGTGTCCCTGGGTACTTGAGATTAGGGAGTGGTGATGGCTTTTAACGAGCATGCTGCCTTCAAGCATCTGTTTAACAAAGCACATCTTGCACCGCCCTTAATCCATTCAACCCTGAGTGGATACAGCACATGTTTCAGAGAGCACAGGGTTGGGGGTAGGGTCACAGATCAACAGGATCCCAAAGCAGAAGAATTTTTTCTTAGTACAGAACAAAATGAAAAGTCTCCCATGTCTACCTCTTTCTACACAGACACGGCAACCATCCGATTTCTCAATCTTTTCCCCACCTTTCCCCCCTTTCCATTCCACAAAACCGCCATTGTCATCATGGCCCGTTCTCAATGAGCTGTTGGGTACACCTCCAAGACGGGGTGGTGGCCGGGCAGAGGGGCTCCTCACTTCCCCGTAGGGGCGGCCGGGCAGAGGTGCGCCTCACCTCCCGGACGGGGCGGCTGGCCGGGCAGGGGGCTGACCCCCCCCACCTCCCTCCTGGACGGGGAGGCTGGCCGGGCGGGGGGCCGAACCCCCACCTCCCTCCCGGACAGGGCGGCAGGCTGGGCGGTGGGCTGACCCCCTCACCTCCCTCCCAGACGGGGCGGCTGGCCAGGCGGGGGGCTGACCCCCCACCTCCCTCCCGGACAGGGCGGCAGGCTGGGCGGTGGGCTGACCCCCCCACCTCCCTCCCGGACGGGGCGGCCTGGCCACATTTTCATATCTTAATTGAGGTGGTAGTTACACAATTTAATACATATGATTAAACTGCATATAACTAAACACACAAACACACACACGAATATATGTAAAACTGATGAAAGCTGAACAATGTCCATGGATTTTGCCAATATCAATTTCCTAGTTTTGATATTGTACTATAGTTATATAAGATGTTTTCATTGGGGTGAATGGGGTGAAGGGTACATGGGATCTCTTTGTACTGTCTATTTATTTTTATTTTTTATTTTGTAGAGAAGGGGTCTTATATTTTGCCCAGGCTGGTCTCAAACTCCTGGGCTCAAGTGATCCTCCTGCCTCAGCCTCCCAAAGCACTGGGATTACAGGCCTGAGTCACCACGCTTGGCCTGTACTATTTTTGCAATTTCCAATGGATCTATAATTACTTCAAAATAAAAGTATAGGCCAGGCACGGTGGCTCACACCTGTAATCTCAGCACTTTGGGGGGCTGAAGAGGGAGGTTCACTTGAGGCCAGGGGTTCGAGACCACCCTGGGCAACGTCTCTACAAAAAAATAGGAAAATAATTAGCTGCCTGTGGTCCCAGCTCCTGGAGGACAGGAAACATTGGGGAGGGGGGCTGAGGAGGGAGGATCGCTTGAGCCCAAGAGGGTGGAGGCTGCAGTGAGCTATGATTGTGCCACTGCACACCAGCCTTGGCAACACAGTGAGACCCTGACTCCAAAAATTTTTTTAAAAAACATTTTAAGTATAAACAAAACTTTCACTAGCCCTACTTTTCTTTCCTTAAGAAAAGCTTCCCAAAAGAACTGTCTACATGCCCCACAACAAATCACAATCGCTATTACTGGTATCCCACTCTACTCCCCCTATCCACCAACACGCAGCAGCCAGAGTCAACTTTTAGAACATCAACATTTAATCATTAGCCTCTTCTTTTATTCTTTTTCCTTTTTTTTGCGAGACAGAGTCTCGCTCTGTCGCCCAGGCAGGAGTGCAATGGTGCGATCTCAGCTTACTGCAACCTCCGCCTCCCAGGTTCAAGCGATTCTCCTAAGGCTCCGGAGTAGTTGGGATTACATGCGCCCACCACCACGCCAGGCTAATTTTTTTGTATTTTTAGTAGAGACGGGGTTTCGCCATGTTGGTTAGGCTGGTCTCCAACTTCTGACCTCAGGCGATCCGCCCGCCTCGGCCTCCTAAAGCGTAGCCTCTTCTTAAAACCCTTTTAAATAGCTTCCCGTGGCTCTTAGAATAAAAGTCAACGTGTGGTTAAAATAAACTAAAAACCTTGCTGTGATGTAGTCCTTCTACCGGGTCATTCCACACCATATGTCTTCCACTAAACTTCAGTCACACTCATATGGCCCACCTTCTAGTCGTCAAAACAGCCAAAACCTCTCCAAGCCTTACAGCCTTCACACAAACTGTTTCTTCTACAGAGGACAGAGAAAGACAATGGTTTCGAATGTGACGTCCAAACTATAAATCACAGGACACTGAATTCTGCGGGCTTTCGTTATCATAAGAGCTGCCTCCGACGGGGGCAACACCATGCGGGGTGTGCCAGGAACTGATTTAAGACTGTATTCAGATCTTCCAAGCAACGCCAAAGACTCCAGCTTATAAACAGCATATTTGATTGCTTATACTGTGTGCTAGGTCCTTTTATCCTTCAAATGACCACCTACAGGAGAGACTAAGGTCCAATTCACAACTGAGCCTTTAAGGAGGTTAAGTAACTAGCCCAGAGT
This sequence comes from Gorilla gorilla gorilla, assembly GCF_029281585.2. NCBI lineage: Eukaryota > Metazoa > Chordata > Mammalia > Primates > Hominidae > Gorilla > Gorilla gorilla. The sequence continues at coordinate 67,264,049 of NC_073239.2, forward strand.
TCAACAGAAAGTGGACGGGTTGTTCAAAGCCAGAGCCACTCCTGACCTCTACTCTATACACTGCCTTTCCTCCGGCCCGTAAATACAACGAATGAACCTGCAGGTTGGTAGCTCCTGGGATCCGAGGTTGGAGTGCCACAGGACCCCAACCTGCTCTCACCCCGGGACAGGGAAATACGAACAGGGGCACAGGTCCACCACCAGGTGCCTCCGCGAGGGGCAGCAGCGCAGGCGGCGGGGAGGACCAGCGGCCACTCACCTGCTGCTGGCGCTGCGGCTACCTCCACACAGCCGTCTTGGCCTCCCAGACGCGAACCCGCACGCCCCAGGGGAGCCACCGGCGAAACTCCCGCGGGCCCGTCCGCAGGCACCAACCAAATAACGCAGCGCTGGCACCATCCCCTACGCACGCTCCCCTCCCTCAGCGCTCAGAAGAAGCCACTTGACCCTCCACCGCCGAGGACCCGCGCTCTTTAGCCCCGCCCCTCACGCGGGGGCCAATGAAGTGGCGCGCCTTCGCCCCATGTGGGAGAGGCTGCGGTGGCCAATAGGCGCGTGCGTCGGAGGGCGAAGGGCCGGCCAGGGTGCCGCAGTCGCGGGGACGCTGGCTCGCTCCCTCCCTCCCTCCGACGCTGTGAGTAGAGAAGCTAGGCCCCGAGCCGGGCGGGACTAGGGTGGTGGTTGTGTTCTGCCCTCGCCCGTCGCCAACGCTGGGCTGACTGAAAACCTGGCCCTTTGGGTCGCGCGTCTTCGACCTTCACCGCCATGCGGACATGGGGCCGTGGGAGAAACTCTGGGCGGGATTACGGTGAAAATTCTTGTTTGGGCGGGCCCAGCGGCTTCTTTCTTCCTGCTCGCCTTCGGCCCCGACCTCGCCCCGCCCCCGCTCCAGCTCCAGCCGGGTCCTCGCTCGGCCCCGCACGCGGCCCGCGGTAGACGGAGGGCCTGGGCACCCACCGTCTCCATCCCGGCCCCAGCCCAGTCGAGCGTCCACTAGAAGGGCGCTCCCTGTCCGGCCCTAATCCTCGCTCCTCACGGAGGCTCTTTTGTCACAGCGAAGACTGACAGCCCGCAGTCTTCTGGACTTCTTTTATGGGGCTCCTGGCGGTGCTATTCATTCAGTCATTGATTCGTCTTGTAAATATCGAGCGCCTGCTCTGTACTCGACCCGGCACTGGGTACCGGAAGAACCAGACAGCTCGGTTTTTGCCACCATTTATAAGTCTGTGTCCTTTTCTTGAGTACTGAACCGAGATACAGTTTTAAATGTGCTGTGCGGTCTCTGAGCAGCGACTCACCTGTGCAGGTCACTTCACCTGATTCCCTTTATGTAAAAATGAGGGCGATGGGCTGTGTAATCTCTAAAGGACCTTCTAACTCTTTAAAATTATCACTGTGCCAGTGTTGCTAACACTCATTCTGTATGCTTGATGGCAGTTTTTAATTTTTAGGGTTAGGACAGCTGAACATAACAAATAGAATTATACAGATTTATTACCAGAAGGACTTCGTGTGCCTCTAAGAATCTTGGTTCCAGTCTTTGGTCAGGTAGCTCCAGGAAATCACTTCACCTCTTTGCCTCAGACCCTCCTCTGTGAACTAGGAATGTTAGCAGTGTCTCCCTAGTCTTAGGGCCGTTGAGCGGATTACACGAGATAAGGTCATCAGGTGTTTAGCACAGTGAAGCATTTGCTACGTGATGGCATTTATTATGGTTAAAGGGTTTTACCACCAGAACAGTGGTACATAGTTTGCTTTATTTGTTAAAACAATGTAGAATATTGCCTGCTTGTTCCATCACAGATGAAAAAAAGAGATGGTTATTCAACTTTGTGAGGTAATTGTGGATTCCCATGCAATTGTAAGATTAGAGATTCTGTGTACCCTTTACCCAGTCTTCCCAGTGGTAGCATCTTGCAAAACTAGTACCATATCACAACCAGGTAATTGACATTCACACAGTCCATTGATCTCATTCAGATTCCTCATTTTGTATTAGTGTTCTCTGTGTATATTTAGTTCTATATGGTTATCAGGTGTGTAGATTCTTGTATCCACCACCACAGTCAAGGTACAGCCCAGGTCCATCACCACAAGGGTCCCTCCAGTTGCCCTTTTATAACCACAACTTACCTTTGCAGCCCCACCCAATCTATTCTCTGTTTCTAAAATTTTGTTATATCAAGAATGTTACATAAATGTAATTATTGTAATTATACAGTATGTAACTTTTATTGACTCTTTTTCATTCAGCATAATCCCTTGAGATATATCCAAACTGTTACATATATCAGTAGTTCCTTCGTTTTTATTACTGAGTGGTATTCCATAATGTAGATGTACTACAGTATTGATATGGTTTGGCTGTGTCCCCACCCAAATCTCATCTTGAATTGTAACTCACAATTCCCATGTATTGTGGGAGGAACCAGGTGGGAGGTGATTGAATTATGGAGGCAGGTCCTTCCTGTGCTGTTCTCCAGATAGTGAATGAGCCTCACAAGATGTGATGGTTTTAAAAACGGGAGGTTTCCCTGCACAAGTTCTTTCTTTGCATGCTGCCATCCATGTAAGATGTGACTTGCTCCTCCTTGCCTTCCACCATGATTGTGAGGCCTCCCCAGCCATGTGGAACTGTAAGTCCATTAAACCTCTTTTTCTTCTCGGTCTCGGGTATGTCTTTATCAGCAGTGTGAAAATGGACTAATACAAGTACATTCAACTGTTCACTCATTGAAGGACATTTGAGTTGTTTCTAGTTTTTAGCTATTGTGAATCAAGCAGCTGTGAACATGAGTGTACAGCCTTTTGTGTGAACCTGTTTTTGTTTCTCTAGGATAAGTGCCCAAGAGTACAATTGCTGGGTCATATGGTAAGTGCATGTTTATTTTTTATTTTTATTTTTGAGACAGGGTTATGCTCTGTTGCCCAGGCTGGAGTGCAGTGGTGCAATCTCAACTCACTGCGGCCTCTGCCTCCTGGTCTCAAGCAATTCTCCTGCCTCAGCCTCCTGAGTAGCTGGGACTATAGGCACATGCCACCACGCCCGGCAAACTCTCATGTTTTTAGTAGAGATGCGGTTTTGCCATGTTGGCCGGGCTGGTCTTGAACTCCTGACCTCAAGCGATCTGCCTACCTCAGCCTCCCAAAGTGCTGGGATTACAGGCGTGAGCCACTGCACCCAGCCTATTGTATCATTCTTTTTTATTTATTTGCTTATTTATTTTTTTGAGACAGAGTCTCGCTCTGTCGCCCAGGCTGGAGTGCAGTGGCATGATCTCAGCTCACTGCAAGCTCTGCCTCCCGGGTTCACACCATTCTCCTGTTTCAGCCTCCTGAGTAGCTGGGACTATAGGCGCCCGCCACTATGCCCGGCTAATTTTTTATATTTTTAGTAGAGACAGGGTTTCACCGTGTTAGCCAGGATGGTCTCGATCTCCTGGCTTTGTGATCCACCCACCTCGGCCTCCCAAAGTGTTGGGATTACAGACATGAGCCACTGCACCCAGCCTATTATGTCATTCTTATGCCTTTGCATCCTCATAGCTTAGCTCCCACTTTTGAGTAAGAACATACGATGTTTGGTTTTCCGTTCCTGAGTTACTTCACTTAGAATAATAAACTCCAGGCCAGGTGCAGTGGCTCACGCCTGTAATCCCAGCACTTTGGGAGGCCAAGGCAGGTGGATCACGAGGTCAGGAGATTGAGACCATCTTGGTCAACATGGTGAAACCCCATCTCTACTAAAATACAAAAAATTAGCCGGGCGTGGTGGCACATGCCTGTAATCCCAGCTACTTGGGAGGCTGAGGCAGGGGAATCACTTGAACCTGGGAGGCAGAGGTTGCAGTGAGCTGAGATTGTGCCACTGCACTCCAGCCTGGCGACAGAGCAAGATTCTGTTTCACAAAAAAAAAAAAAAAAAAAAAAAAAAAAAAATTCCAATCCTATTCAGGTTGCTGCGAATGCCATTAATTCATTGCTTTTTATGGCTAACTAGTATTCCATCATATATATATACCACAGCTTCTTTATCCACTCATTGATTGATGGGCATTTGGGTTGGTTCCACATTTTTTGCAGTTGCAGATTGTGCTGCTATAAACATGCGTGTGCAAGTATCTTTTTTGTATAATGACTTCCTTTCCTCTGGGTAGCTACCCAGTAGTGGAATTGCTCGATCAAATGGTAGTTCTAATTTTAGTTATTTAAGGAATCTCCACACTGTTTTCCATAGTGGTTGTACTAGTTTACATTCCCACCAGCAGTGTAGAAGTGTTCCCTTTTCACCATATCCACGCCAACATCTATTTTTTTTTAATTTTTTGATTATGGCCATTCTGGCGGGAGTAAGGTGGTATCACATTGTGGTTTTGATTTGCATTTTCCTGATCATTAGTGATGTTGAGCATTTTTTCATGTTTCTTGGCCATTCATATATCTTATTTTGAGAATTGTCTTCATGTCCTTAGCCCACTTTTTGATGGGATTGTTTTTTTCTGCTAATTTGTTTGAGTTCATTGTAGATTCTATATGGTAGTCTTCTGTCAGATGTATAGATTGTGAAGATTTTCTCCCACTATGTGGGTTGTCTGTTTACTCTGCTGACTGTTCCTTTTGCCACGCAAAAGCCTTTAGTTTAATTAAGTCCCAACTATTTATCTTTGTTTTTATTGCATTTGCTTTTGGGTTCTTGGTCATGAAACCCTTGCCTAAGCCAATGTCTAGAAGGGTTTTTCTGATGTTATCTTCTAGAATTTTTATAGTTTCAGGTCTTAGATGTAAGTCCCTGATCCATCTTGAGTTGATTTTTGTATAAGGTGAGAGATGAGGATCCAGTTTCATTCTCCTACATGTGGCTTGCCAGTTATCCCAGTACCATGTGTTGAATAGGGTGTCCTTTCCCCACTTTATATGTTTGTTTGTTTTGTTGAAGATCAGTTGGCTATAAGTATTTGGGTTTCTTTCTAGGTTCTCTGTTCTGTTCCATTGGTGTATGTGCCTATTTTTATACCAGTACCATGCTGTTTTGGTGACTATGGCCTTATAGTATAGTTTGAAATCAGGTAATGTCGTGCCTCCAGATTTATCTTTTTGCTTAGTCTTGCTTTGGCTATGTGGGCTCTTTTTTGGTTCCATATGAATTTTAGGATTGTTTTTTCTAGTTCTCTGAAGAATGATGGTATTTTTATGGGAATTGTATTGATGGGAAGACTAATATCCAGAATCTGCAATGAACTTGAAGCAATTTGTAGATTGCTTTTGGCAGTATGATCATTTTCACAATGTTGACTCTACCCATCCATGAGCATGGGATGTGTTTCCATTTGCTTATGTCGTCTATTATTTCTTTCAGCAGTGTTTTGTAGTTTTCCTTTTAGAGGTCTTTCATCTCCTTGGTTAGGCATATTCCTAAGTATTTTTTTTTTTTTTTTTTGCGGCTATTATAAAAGGGGTTGAGTTCTTGGTTTGATTCTCAGCTAGGTCACTGTTGGTGTATACGAAAGGTACTAATTATGTCATTAATTTTGTATTCTGAAACTTTGCTGAATTCATTTGTTGGTTCTAGGAGCTTTTTGGAGGAGTCTTTAGGGTTTTCTAGGCATACAATCATATCATTAGCAAATAGCAACTTTGACTTCCTCTTTACCGATTTGGATGCCTTTTATTTCTTTCTCTTGTCTGATTGCTCTAGCTAGGACTTCCAGTACTATGTTGAATAGAAGTGATGAGAGTGGGGCTGGGTGCCGTGGCTCACGCCTGTAATCCCAGCGCTTTGGGAGGCCAAGGCGGGTGGATCACCTGAGGTCAGGAGTTCAAGACCAGCCTGGCCAACATGGTGAAACCCCATCTCTACTAAAAATACAAAAAATTAGCCGGACGTGGTGGTGGGCGCCTGTAATCCCAGCTACTCGGAAGGCTGAGGCAGGACAATCGCTTGAACCCAGGAGGCAGAGGTTGCAGTGAGCTGAGGTCATGCCATTGCACTCCAGTCTGGGCAACAAGAGTGAAACACTATCTCCAAAAAAAAAAAAAAGGGGGTGGTGGTGGTGAGAGTCGGCATCCTTATCTTGTTCCAATTCTTGGAGGGAATGCTTTAAACTTTCCCCGTTCATATTATGTTGGCTGTGGGTTTGTCATAGATGGCATTTATTACTTTGAGGTATGTCCCTTGTATGCCAATTTTGCGGAGGGTTTTAATCACAAAGGGATGCTGGATTTTGTCAAATGCTTTTTCTGCATCTATTGAGATGATCATGTGATTTTTGTTTTTAATTGTGTTTATGTGGCATATAATATTTATTGACTTGTGTATGTTAAGCCATTTGTGCATCCCTGGTATGAAACTCAATCATGGTGGATTATCTATGGCAGCAGTAATTTAGTAGTGGTTATTTTCTAATTTGCGTTTAACTGGGTTCTTTTAATTTATTAGAGCTAGATTCACTAACTTACCACTAGAGGTCTCCTCTTTCCCTATAGAAAGCGTTCCCAAAGGCAACTGTTTGGACTCAAGTAGGAATAATTTGCAAAATCATTAGCAAAGTTGCAGTTGAAATGTAAAAACCTACCAATTTTTGTTACCTCTATTGCCAAATATAAATTTAATTTTTATGTTTAAAACATTTTAAGTCTAATATCTTGTGTTTTTAGAGATTACAGCCGAAGTAAATTTGGCCTTTCGTTTAAGCTAAATTATAAGATGGGCCAAAATGAATCAAGCAAAAATATTCAGTTTTCAAAGACCACCCTAATTCACCTGCTTAATAACAGTTTAACTGGTTTTACCTTTCTCCATGGAAACATGTCAACCATTGAAGACTATTAATAAACAAATATTTATTAAACTTTTGCATTATGCTGAGAAAAATGGAAATGAATAAGATGCCATCCTTGTTCTTTCTTTTACTTTGCATACTCTTTTTTCGTTCTAACTGGAATTTTTTTTTTTCATATTCTGCTTCTGCTTCTAGACTAACTGAAAACTTAATCATTAAGACCCATTTCAAAAGACACCTCTAGTGTGAAGGCCTTCTTCTCACTCCCTTCTCTAGATTCTCATGGCATTTGTTCACACCTCTATTATCCAGTCACGTTGGGTGTTATTTATCTCTTTATATGTTATCTCTCTTTATTAAAATTATGTGTTCTATGAGGTCAGGAACCTTGTCTTTCTGTGTGTCTCTTTCTCCTTTGTTCTTGTTTTTGTTTGTTTTGTCTTACCATTGTTGCCTTTGCACTAAGTATAGCAGACATTCAATAAACATTTTTTGAGCGAATGAATGAATGGACATGGCATTTGAGTAAGGTCTTGAGGTTGGGTGGGATTTCCACAGATTGATGGTGATGGGGGAGGGAGGCTAAGAGAAAACAGCCTGAGTAGAAGCTGGGAAAGCCCATATTTGTAAATAAGATTGACAACTAATAGAGTTATTCAAGGTGGGCACAGGCAGAGAGCGCTTTAACAAAAAGTTGGAAAGGGTTGAGAACATGATAAGAGGTAGTGGAGCACAGGCTTGCAGTAATGAAGACGGCTATGGTGGAAAAGGGATGAAAGGGTAGTTGGTTCTGTCTTCAGTTCACATCTCTCACTGTTCCACGGCCTCAGCATCCTCAATCACTTCCTCAGCTCTAAGGTGTTTCCCTCTCAGGTATCTTTCTAGTCCTCTTCTTTCTCTTGAATTCCAGAACCATGTAATGATTGAGGAAAGGACCCTGGGCTGGTAGAGAACTGGGTTCAGGTTTCAACACTGCCACCAATTAGTCATGAAACATTGAGCAAGTCCCTTTAAACACATGCATTTATTAATACCCCACCTTGTTTCAGAAAGGATTTAGGATGTCAGGAAGTTACTTAATATCAGGGCTTCAGTTTCCTCACCTCTAAATGAGAGATTTCATCCAGGTGATCTAAATTCCTTACAGCTCTAATGTTTTGTGACCTGTGATTCCAATGATTTGTTGGTCATCTGCACTTAGAAATCCTGCTAACACTTAGTATGTAGATTATGAAAAACTAAAAGAAAAAAATCTGAACCTATAACCCTGTTCTCCTAATGTGATTTCTTTTAATGGCATCACCATCCTACTACCAGTGACCCAGGGCCAAAACTTGGTGTCATTTTCAACTCCTCTAGCCCTTGCCCCTACATCTCACTTAACTGAGTCATATGGAACTAACTCTGTAATGTCATTCCCATCCTTCCCCAACTAGGCCCTTTCGTATGGCCTCATGTGATTGAGGCCCTTGCTGACTGGCTTTCCCATTCTGTTGACCCTTAATCTTGATGCTGCTGAGTAAATTTCTTGAAGCACAACCGTAACAATGCCAGTGCTTTGTTCTATTTTATTTATTTATTTATTTTTGAGATGGAGTCTCGCTCTGTTGTCCAGGCTGGAGTGCAGTATGGTGCAATCTCAGCTCACTGCAATCTCTGCCTCCCGGGTTCAAGCGATTCTCCTGCCTCAGCCTCCCAAGTAGCTGGGACTACAGGCGCGTGCCACCATGCCTGGCTAATTTTTTTTTTTTTTTTTTTTTTTTTTTTTTTTTTTTGGTATTTTTAGTAGAGACAGAGTTTCACTGTGTTAGCCAGGATGGTCTCGATATCCTGACCTCGTGATCTGCCTGCCTCGGCCTCCCAAAGGCCAGTGCTTTGTTCAGAAACCTCGGTGACTCCCTGCTACATACAGAATACAGTCCAAATTCCCTGGCTGAGCATGCAAAACACTTCACGACCTGACTCTGCAAGTTGCCTGCCTCTTCTCATGACTCACATGTGCTAGTGAAACTGAAAATAACATGCCTTAAATGTTCCTGCTTCAGCTAATAATCTGGCATAATTTTTCCTGGCACCTTTGTTTGTTGAAATCCTTTCTGTCCTTATTTTAACTCTTTTGAGGCATTTATCGAGTTCTGTCACTTATTTTAACTACTTGGTAACGTGTCTTAGCCCACTCCATCCTGCATTTAATTGTCAGATGCTCAAAGCAAACACCATGTTTCATTTATCTTTGTCTCCCCATCTCCCCCTCCCTGCCACATCCAGTCCCCTGCACACACCTAGCATACTACTAGGGAAACTTGAATTGAGGTCAATCAAATCGAAACCTACTCCAGGAATCACTTTCTCAAATTATGGTTATACATTTTGACAGCTGGAAATTAAGCAAATCATCTCATTTTACAAATGAGAAAACCAGAGGTCAGAGAGGTGAAGTTACTTGCCCAGTCTTTCCCAGCTGCCCTTAAAACAGTTTTTTTTGTTTACACTGCTCTGGTAACACCACTTGCAGCCTTGTCATAGGTAGATCTATTTTCATGTCTCCTCTTCTTTCCTGGATGCAAGCATCTTAACCTTGACACGTTGCTCTTTCGGTGATTTTAGTGTGTCATTTTGATGCTGGAAATATAGATGGGGAATAGAGGAGCCAGCTTCAGCAAATTCATAGCTACAGCGTCTGAATGGACACTAGATGGCAGTACGACAGACAGACTCCAGTTGAGGTTTCAACAGTGGAACTTAACGTTCTAGCCGGAAGGAGCCTTAGACACCATCCAGTCCAACCCCTCATTTTTTTGCAGCAAACAAATAAAAAACCCCAAGAACAAGAAACAGGAGTGACTTGCTCAGTAATTGTTGAGTGGCAAGTGAGTCATCAGCTTTATCAGTACAAGAGCATTGACTCTGAAGTAAGTTGCTATATGTATGGGACTCTGATGATGATCTAATGTAAGTACTGTTTTGTGTGTCTAGATCAAATGATGCTGTTTGGAAAAATTTCCCAGCAGTTGTGTGGCGTAAAGAAACTCCCATGGTCATGTGACTCCAGATACTTCTGGGGCTGGTTGAATGCAGTGTTTAATAAGTAAGTTATTCTAAATAAAGTAAAGAAATGTGGAGATGGTTACAGCTAAATAAGTTCCCAATAGCTTGTTTGGCTATTTCTCATATTTCAAATGTTATTTTAACAGTTTGTGCAGTGTGATCCTAATTTTGTTTACAAACAAACAAAACCCACACAAACATGGAAAAAACACCAGAAAAATAGATTACAAAATATTAATTGTGGCTGTTTGAGTTGCAGGATTTCAGTGATTTTTCTTACTTGTCCTTTTGATATATTTCAAGTTTTCTAAAACATTTTATAATCAGAAAAACTTATTAAATATAATTTTAAAGTATTTTATTTTTATGACTTTTTAAAGGAATGTAGTTAACCTTTTGAATTCTATCAAAGTAACTTGGGTTTTCAAAAAATTAGTGGGTGGCACACTTAGAAATGTCATTTTGAAACTTGAAACTAACCTTCTAATTACTTAATACAGCATTATGATCACTAGCTAGAGAAAAAAGCATATGTAGAAATTAATAAATATCACTTAATGAGATTAATTTGACCACAGATTCAGAATTATTTTCTCTTTAATCTTTTGTTATTAATACAAATTCTAACCAAGTATAGTCATTCGTAGAATAGTTACTAAGTATCTCTGGTGTCAAGCACTGTACTGTATGTGAATCAATGAAACGTTGTGTCTGATAAATTCATATAAAAATAATACGCCTTGACAGCGTTCACTTGGAAACAAAAACAAAACTAAAAAAGTTAGCAGATAGACTGCAGGTTTTTTTGTTTTTGTTTTTGTTTTTTTGCATGGATCTCACTAATACATTTATCTTCCTCCTCAGTCACTTGAAATGAAAATTTGTTGCGTTCTGTATTATTTATGTCAGTTAATATAGTTAACAAGCTAGTGATTATTGTAAAAGCAAACTGCTTTTTTTCTCTTGCCAACAGGGTGGATTATGATCGCATCAGGGATGTTGGCCCTGACAGGGCGGCATCCGAGTGGTTGCTGCGCTGTGGGGCCATGGTGCGCTACCATGGCCAGGAGAGGTGGCAGAAGGACTACAACCACCTTCCAACAGGCCCTCTGGACAAATACAAGATTCAGGCGATCGACGCCACCGACTCTTGTATCATGAGCATTGGATTTGATCACATGGGTAACTACCCTATCGTTTTGCTAATAGAAAATGCAGATGATTTGCAGTGACCATTTTGTTGCAGTTGACTCACGATTATAGTCATAGGTATGTCCTTTTTGCCCATTTCATTATAGTCAAGTTTGTTTCTTCCTGTGTTTGATATTTATTTTCAAATTAAATTGAGGTTACAGACACCTTCCTCCTCTCACTAAGCTTGTTTCTATATGTCTCCAGTCTTTGGTTTATTGACTTAAAATGCAGGGCCTTGTTTGTCAAACTATCTTTGTCAAACTTCTGTCATTGAGAAGCCCTCAATAATGCAGGAATAATTATATCCACACAGCTTCTGCTTACGTGGGCATTTTTTTTTCTTTCTTTCTTTCTTTTTTTTTTTTTTTTTTTTGAGACAGAGTCTCGCTCTGTCGCCCAGGCTGGAGTGCAGTGGTGCGATCTCGGCTCACTGCAAGCTCTGCCTCCCGGGTTCACGCCGTTCTCCTGCCTCAGCCTCCTGAGTAGCTGGGACTATAGGCGCCCGCCACCATGCCCGGCTAATTTTGTTTTTGTATTTTTAGTAGAGATGGCGTTTCACCGTGTTAGCCAGGATGGTCTCGATCTCCTGACCTCGTGATCCGCCTGCCTCGGCCTCCCAAAGTGCTGGGATTACAGGCGTGAGCCACTGCACCCGGCCTTTTTTTTTTTTTTGAGACAGAGTCTCACTCTGTCACCAAGGCTAGAGTGCAGTGGCGTGATCTTGGCTCACTGCAACCTCTACCTCCTGGGTTCAAGTGATTCTCCTGCCTCAGCCTCCCAAGTAGCTGGGACTACAGGTGTGCACTACCACGCCAGGCTAATTTTTCTATTTTTAGTAGAGACGAGGTTTTGCCGCGTTGGCCAGGCTGGTCTTGAATTCCTGACCTCAGGTGATCCACCCGCCTCAGCCTCCCAAAGTGCTGGGATTACAGGTGTGAGCCACTGGGCCTGGCCCTATGTGGGCATTTCTTTCCTCCAGTGTGTGGGCATCTGACTGCGGAATGGTCCTGTCCATCAGCACAAGCTCTATAGTGAATTCCTTATATGGTTAATAGGGTGAGCAGTCATTCCAGTTTTCATGGAACTAAGAGGTTTCCCAGGACATAGGACTTTCAGTCCTAAAACCAAGTCAGTCGTGGGCAAACCAGGACAGTTTGTCATCTTAGTGGTAAAGCAGATTCTTAATCTGTACTTTTTCTCCCCAGAGGGCCTAGAGCATGTTGAAAAAATAAGGCTGTGCAAGTGTCATTATATCGAAGATGACTGTTTGCTGAGACTTAGTCAACTTGAAAATTTACAAAAAACCGTATTGGAAATGGAAATAATATCCTGTGGGAATATCACAGACAAAGGCATCATTGCTTTGCGTCATTTAAGGTAGATGATCAAAGCCAAAGTGGAAACTTGATAATGCTGTTAAGGTGAATAGTTAGAATTTAATTGACTGTGAGGGGTGGTGTCTTTTTTTAGTTCTAAAAAAGATAATTTTAAAAAATGACCTCACTTTCATCTGTAATACTTTAAAACAGCTAAAATGATCAACCTTAATACATTAATGTTTTATTGAATTTTTTATAGAGTATATTTTAAAAAATTAAATCTACATTAAGCACCTAGCATGGTGCCTGCCACAGTAAGCCCTCAGTAAGCATCAACGATTATGCTTTCTCTCCTTTTTTTTTTTAAAGCAATTTCTCCTATGGTTTTGATATTTTCAAGACATTTGATATATACCTATTAGCATTTTACTGTGTAATTATTTTGCTTGAGGGGAAAAAAACCTTGAAATATTCACCTTTCTGTCTCTAGAGCCTAGAACACTGCCTGACACTGTAATAATCATCAAAAGCATGCATCCACTGGTTAGGAAAGCTGTTCTACATCCTCTTGTGCCACCAACCAGACCCATGCTTGGCCTGGAGCAAGTCACCTAATCCCAAATGCAAAAACAGATAATACTAGCGAGAATGTTTAATTCTAAAATTTGTAAGATTCTGAGTCTCATCGGCGTGATGAAAAAAGAATAGAAGTTTTTTTGTTTGTTTGTTTTTTTGAGACGGAGTCTTGCTTTTGTTGCCCAGGTTGGAGTACAGTGGCATGATCTTGGCTCACTACAACTTCCGCTTCCTGGGTTCAAGCGATTCTCCTGCATCAGCCTCCTGAGTAGCTGGGATTACAGGCGCCCACCACCACGCCCGGCTAATTTTTGTATTTTCAGTAGAGACGGGGTTTCGCCATGTTGGCCAAACTGGTCTCGAACTCCTGAACGCATGACCCACCCGCCTCGGCCTCCCAAAGTGCTGGGATTACAGGCGTGAGCCACCGTGCCCGGCCTAGAAGTTTGTTTAATCAAATCCCTGTGTTAGAGATCTCAACATTCAAATTATGTATCTAATTAATGTAGTTCTGCTTTAATATATAATGGATCTGCCAGTAACCTCAGTATCACAGGAAGTTTAAGAAATTTTAAACATTAGGACCAAAAGTACTAGATTGTTCATCTCTTACATTACTTGAAGCTTCAAAGCTTCATCTTTTAGTAGAAACTCTAGTATCTAAGAATTTTCCCAGCTTTTGCCCTTTTGGGGTTGAGATTCACATTTCATGTTTCACATGCAAAGAATATCTACATCATTATAAATATATATTTTATTTAGAATGATTCATCTAGAAATATTGACGTAACCCAAAGTCTGTGTTACTTCCTGGCATGAATTTCATCTCTAAGGCTACTGCTCTAAAAGTAATTTTGAAGGCATAGGGTGATACAGATTCATTTTCTACATAATTTTCTTTCTTTAAGTCAGTAAATTGAGTTTATTTTTAATGCTCTTGGCCAAATTGAAGTGACTTTTTTCTTTATTTGCAGAAACCTCAAATATTTGTTGTTAAGTGATCTTCCTGGAGTAAGAGAAAAAGAAAATCTTGTCCAAGCCTTTAAGACAGCACTGCCTTCTCTGGAACTAAAATTACAATTGAAGTAAAATAATGTGTCTTATTTCAGTATAAAGGATCATTTGAAACTGTTGATTCCAAACATCAACTAATATTATATAGTCATCAGTAGAATTATAAGGATACCATATCATGACATTTTAGAAGTGGAGAGTGCATCATATGTAGAAAATAAATATTCAGACGTGACTCATTAATGTTACTAAATTGGAAGTGAGAATTTATGAACATTAATTCATTTTAAGAAAAGTGCAGCCGGGCGCGGTGGCTCATGCCTGTAATCCTAGCACTTTGGGAGGCCAAAGCAGGCAGATCACCTGAGGTCAGGAGTTCAAGACCAACCATGGCCAACATGGTGAAACCCCATCTCTACTAAAAAAACAAAATTAGCTGAATGTGTGGTGCACGCCTTTAATCCCGGCTACTCTGGAGGCTGAGGCAGGCGAATCACTTGACTTGGGAGGTACAGGTTGCAGGGACCCGAGATTGTGCCACTGCACTCCAGCCTGGGTGACAGAGCGAGACTGTCTCAAAAAAAAGAAAAATGAAAACTAGGTAACATTTTAATTCTAATATATTCATTTAATATGTAAATCTATAGATATCTCTTGATGTAGATATTTATTTAGAATCCTTTAAAGTTATTTGTACAACAGATGTTTTTATTATAACAGTAATTTACATTTAACTTTAAAGTTAGTGAAGCATACTACCATAAATGCACAATTATGAAAAATTAGAAGCTAAATTACAGATTCATTGATGGAGTCAATTATGCAAAGTGGTCAGTGGTTGTTGAAGCATGCATTGCTTCAACAGGATTTGCGTGCATTTCCCATGATCCTGCATTCTTGTGTTCTTGATAGCATACAGACTTTCTCAGAATCAACAGTTGCTGCTTAATTTGTCTATTTTGTAAGCTTAGGCTACTATTTTATTAAAACTGGACATAGATACTTGGCTGAATACAAATAGTTTTGCAGATTGCAATATAATAAAGGACACAATAAAAACCAGTGGGCTATGCTTAGGTTTTTCTTGAAACCTAACATTCCTTTAGGCTGGGTGCCGTGGCTCGTGCCTGTAATCCCAGTGCTTTGGGAGGCTGAGGTGGGAGGATCACTTGAGACCAGGAGTTTGAGACCAATTTGGGCAACACAGCGAGACCCCATCTCTAAAAAAATTTTAAAAATTAGGCAGGCATGGTGGTGCATACCTGTAATCTCAGATACTTGGGAGGTTGAGGTGGTAGGATTGCTTGAGCTCAGGAGTTTGAGGCTGCAGTAAGCTATGATCACGGCCACTGCACACCAGCCTGGTAGCCTGGGTGAAAGGGGGAGACCCTGTCTCTTAAAAAAAAGGCTGGCCTGTAATCCCAGCACTTTTGAAGGCCAAGGCAGGCAGATCATTTGAGCCCAGGAGTTCAGGACGAGCCTGGGCAACATGGTAAAACCCTGTCTCTACCAAAAAATTAAAAAATAAAAAATAGCTGGGTATAGTGGCACCTGCCTGTAGTCCCAACTACTCAGGAGTCTGAGGTAGGAGGATCAGTTGAGCCTGGGAAGTCGAGGCTGCAGTGAGCCATGTTGGCACCACTGCACTCCAGCCTGGGCAACAGATTAAGACCCTGTCTCAAAAAAAAAAAAAAAAAGTCAAAAATAGATAAAACAGGTCTTCATTGTTACCTGTGAGAAATGGCCCTGATTCTATTACTCTTATATGCCAGCTTGTTTATAGATTTCTGTGTGTTTGATTTGAACTTTTTTTTTTTGAGACAGACTCTCACTCTGTTGCCCAGGTTGGAGTGCAGTGATGTGATCTCAGTTCATTGCAACCTCTGCCTCCCGGGTTCAAGCAGTTCTCTGCCTCAGCGTCCCAGGTAGCTGGGATTACAGGCGCCCACCACCACGCCCAGCTAATTTTTGTACTTTTAGTAGAGACAGGGTTTCACCATCTTGGCCAGACTGGTGTTGAACTCCTAACCTCAGGATCCACCCGCCTCGGCCTCCCAAAGTGCTGGGAGCCACCGCGTCCAGCCTGGTTTGAACATTATTAAGCTGTTGAATATAAACTTGAAAATAATTTTCTATGATACAGCTTTCAGGTAGAAAAATGAATTTTCGTTGTGTTTAACAACGTTGTGTTTAACAGCTTATACAAATAACACATAGTATAAATGGTAATTGCCACTGTCATTTTAAAAATCAGAAAATAGTAAATAAAAGGATGTGGGAGAGTCTCATGTGATACAGTGGAGATTTCATACCGAATAAAAGCATTATAAATATGGTTAAATTGAACATAAGCATAAATTTAACGGAACTCATTAGAAAAAAATAAGCCTTTTTTCTCAGGTTTGTTTCATTACTGTATGGTGAGACAACTGATTCACCACGATTTAGTCTAGAGCTACTTTTCTATTCTGAATAGTTTTTGGTAAAACTATTGGCTGAATTATTAGGCAGTTATAGTAATCTGCCTCCGTCAAGTGCATTTTCTTGGGTTAAGGAAAAAAAAATTTTTTTTTAACTATTCACGGAAGCTGGATGTTCTTCCTTGTCATTTGAATCAAGGCTGTCTAACAGGAATTGAATAATTCAGGGACTAGCATTTAACCCATATCAGGTCTAGGCAAGAAACGACATACATTAGGAAGCCTTAGGATATCATTAAACTGCCTAGGGTAGTCAAAATTATTGAATAGACACCAGACCTCAGTGGATTACTTAAGTAAATGGGGTCAGATGTCATCATGAAGAAAATTAACAGGAAGAAAATGAGAGTACAGAAGAAATGTTTTGAAAATAGAGTGAAATACAACTTTGAAGACCATGGCTGAGAAGTGCTAGGAATAGTGGCAGCATATCAACCAGAAATGGTGTTGAGCTGTAAGAAACAGACGTCAGGCTTCATATTGCCCTTGTGTCCAGGGGACAAGGATGAAAAAGCTTTTTGATTAAGAGCAGTAGACCAAATCAAAGCTAATTATGTCATTTTGGCCAGGCGCAGTGGCTCATGCCTGTAATGCCAGCACACTGGAAGGCCAAGGTGCTCAGATCACGTGAGCCCAGGAGTTCAAGACCAGCCTGGGGAACATGGCAAAACCCTGTCTCTACCAAAAAATACAAAAAAATTAGCCAGTATAGTGGCACATGCCTGCAGTCCCAGCTACTTGGGAGGCTGAGGTGGGAGGTTTGATATATATATATATATATATGTCATCATTTTAAGTCTCACTGTGCAAAGCTATGAGTCCTTAATACTTTGGACTACTTAGTGTAATATATTAGTTGTTAGAATAGCATATATATATACACATACACATACATACACATACAAACATAGTGCAAAAAGATGTTTCAGGGAAAACATCAGTTTACAACATAATGTCTTTCATGACTCAAGTAAAAGCTCACAAGTAATTTCTTCTGAAACCCAGATCACTGAATTACAGGTTTGCCTATAGATGTTCCAGGTCAAAGGCTGTGCCAGAGAGAATGAAATACTAATTATTTTCAGGCTGACAGGTTCAGTTCCTGCAAAGCCTGTAGGTCTTGCTCTACCCTTTGACTGCCTTAATCAGCTGCCGAGCTTCATGCCATTGTTTACAAGGGGAATTGGGTGAATAAATGTAGACAGATTACAGTAAATCCACCTTGCCTGCAAAAGTAACTAAGGTGTATCCTTTACTGATAAAGTAAGGATGAAATGTGGAAACATATAATTAAATAGATAAATTACCAAGTTTTTGTGATAATTCATATGCTTTTAAATATCTTGAACCTAAGTGTTACCCTCAAAATGTTTTAAAATATAAAAATCAAGAAATAGAGCAAGCAGGAAATGGGATTTTAAACATTTTGATTTCAAGAAATAGAACTATCTTAAATATGATGCTGAAGCAATCTGAGAGGCAGGAGATAGGACTCAGGCAACAGAGATCCGAAGAAATATATATGGGCATTTTGTAGTTCATTTTTCTTGTGTGGCATGTGGTACAACTGAAGCATAAATCTTTTTGATATCATCTAGTTTTGCCAGAGGTATGGGACAGTTCATATTCTGTCCATAAGTTCGGCTACTTACATAAACTGAAATACAAGTGCAACTCCAAACAGGTTTTTTCTTCTCTGGACACCATCATCAAGCATGGAAGACTGGATCTGGAATTTCCCTTCATATCTTGCCAATTGGCCTCCCAGTTTCTTGCTTATGTTTTCTCCTGGTGTGTTTTCAACATTGTAATTGTTTTCAATCAACTGTATAAGTTTTATTTTCTTCAAAGCATCTATTGATTCCTTTTTTAAAATCATGTCTCCTAGCTCCTTTAAATGTTTGGAAAACGGTAGTTAAGTTTCTTGGTATTACAGTAGTACTTCTTATTATCCAAAGCTGGAAGGATGCTGCTGCCAGTTAGCTGGGGTAGGTACTGCAACTAAAAATGCAAAACACAGAATTAGGTTCAAAACTGTGCCATGCATTTTTTTCATTATTTAGAATATATCACAAAAGAGGTAATTAAGCTTTTTAGTATAGAAGTACTTTTTTTGCACACAATCCAGGACTTGAGAGAGGATTAAATGTTTCAATTTGGTCTTGGCTTTTCCTTTTAAGTGTTTATATTAAAAAGGAAAAACATTCACATTAAAGAAGATTTAGAGAATATGAAAAGGGGAAAATCTACATGTTAACATTATTGGGAAGAAAACATAGATTTACAGGAGTTGAGAGCTTGCTGAGATCTTAGGGATCATTTAAGCCAACGCCTTGTCTTACAGCGGAGAAAACTGATAAACAGAGCGCCTAGGCAATTTGCCTACTTACTCTCTTCCCTTAGTTAAAAAGGCAAATCAAGCATGGCACAGTGTACACTTGTAGTTCCAGCTACAAGGGAGCCTGAGTGGGAGCATCCCTTGAGCCCAGGAGAGCAGCCTGGGCAACATAGCAAGACCCCCATCTCTAAAGAAAAAAGACAAACTGCTTCCTTCAAGCTTCCTGAAAATGTTTGAATTTATTGTCAATGTCGAATGAAAGAACACACCTGTATTTTTTGTATTGCACTGTATGTCCTTCGGTGTCCCTAAAAAGGGAACTGTTTAGTACTTTTACTTTCTTGAAAAAAATTTTTCAGCCATTGTCCTCAGAAAAGTGCTTTTTAGTACTTTTAAATCAGTTGATTCTTTCAGGATTTAAAAGCAGTACACCAGGCCAGGTGCGGTGGCTCATGCCTGTAATCCCAGCACTTTGGGAGGCCAAGGCGGATGGATCACCTGAGGTCAGGAGTCGAGACCAGCCTGCCAACATGGCGAAACCCTGTCTGTACTAAAAATATAGAAATTAGTTGGGAACACTGGCACGTGCCTGTAATCCCAGCTACTGGGGAGGCTGAGGCAGGAGACTCACTTGAACCTGGGAGGCAGAGGTTGCAGTGAGCCAAGATCATACCACTGCACTCTAGCCTGAGCGACAGAGTGAGACTCAGTCTCAAAAAAAAGCAATACACCAAATAGTGGAGTTTCCCTATTTTTTCAAGTAGAAATATTTCCATCAAAACCTTTTGCTCTTGAATACAAACTAATACTGAGATAAGGAATAATTCTGGCGTGGGGGGTGGAGGAGTCTGTTTCTGGCCTGTTTTGCTACCTGGATCACATATGATGGAGAATAAAACATTAATTTTGTAACTGTGATCTACATTAGGGCCCTGGAGTTCATGCTGTACTTGTTCCTCATGGACCTTTTTCACCCTTTTCCCTCCTCCCAGCCTCACACACAACACCCTGGTACCATTCAGCATGCTGGGCAGTGGAAGCTGCAAAGGGAAAGACTAAGGCAAGATAATGTATAGCTTAAGGAGTACCTAAGTAGATCCCGAGGTTACCCAGGATCAGTTGTGGTTCCAACTACAGTTCATTCTAAATTATTACAGCTTTTGGCTTATGACAAGATGCTTAATGTAAGGCCATTTTATACCACTCAGGATTCTTCACAGTCTCCCAGTGTGCAGTTTGGATGCTGTTCTCTGGTTAAATGTATTCAGCTGATACCACCAAAAGCACTCATCACTGTATTTGCCCTAGCCAACTCTGACAAAGGATCAGGGAGGAAAACAGCTCCTTTTTTGGACAAACCTGGAGTGTTAGTTTTAATACTAAAGGTGTACATGATGACACGGAACTGCATGGGGAAAATCTGATTTCATTTTCCAAAGCCCAAGAAGTCTGCTCAGCTGGACTCATACTCATGTACCTTGTTGAGACCTGTGCTCATGCAGGCCAGAAACCCTGGCCCCTGTGTGGCATCAGGAAGCAGCAGGACAAGGGCACCTTTAGGATTCAGGGAGAGGGGGCTTCAGGAGACAGATGTCCCTGGGGCCCTGGTTGATAGATCCTATGACCTGTCTCCTAGTGCTGGAATGAGGATGCTGGACCTGAAAGCCACAACTGCCATCCTCAAGTCTAGATTCCAACTCTCTGTACCAGGTGGCAGGTAGGAGATCATTTGAAATTATAACCTTGGATGTTTCTGTAAAGCAGTGGTGCTTTCGGCTCTTTCTTAGGGTCTTCCTTGTTGGTTTGTCATGTTCTTTTGCCAAATCTTCTATTTCTCTGATGTTTTCAAAATATGGGTGATGCAACAGCTGTTCACATGTCAGCCTTTCAGTAGGGTCCATGTGGAGACAGCCCTAAAAGAACAGAAAATTCCTTCTTCTTACTTCTTCAAAATTGTATTAACTTATTAATGTCATTTTTTTCTTCTTTGAAAGATGAAACTCTTCAGTTGCAATAAGAAGGGGGAAAAGGCAGGAAAACACACCAGTCATGATTTTAGTTCCTTCCAGTCATTCCTAAATGGTGCTCACATATTAAATAAACAGTTTCTAGAAGCAGTAATGAAAAATCATTTTCTCCACCTTATTCTGTTCTTGAAGCAATTGGTACTCTTCCCTGGGAGAGTAAGATATAATTTGAGTTTACCTCAGTGGCCAAATGGGGTAATCCATTTAGCCAGTTTGGTCCCTTGCATGTACTTTGTAAAAACTAGTGTTTTTATTTTAAAAATGATATTTACACATGATAACAAATACAGTTCATACAGCATACAGCAAAGTCTCCACCACTGTAGGTGTTCCCTTCACCCTTCTAAAATCAGCTACTCTTTTTTTTTTTTTGGTGTATCCCTCCAGAAATAGTTGATGCATTATAAGTATATATGATCATGTATAGGAGAGGCATAATGTACATGCCTTTATATTACATCATTCTTAACTATTTTTGTTGCAACTAAGTAGGCCATGGAGCTCATTCTTGGATAGATTAAATTTCACAACTACATACTCGAAGGAATTGACTCAATTTTTGTTGGTTATGTCAGAGGTGTTGAAACCACAGCAACTCCATCTTGAATAGGGGCTGTGTAAAATAAGGCCAAGACCTACTGGGCTGCATTCCCAGGAGGTTTGGCATTGTTACTCACAGGATGAGATAGCAGGTTGGCACAAAATACAGGTCACAATGACCTGATGATAAAACAGGATGTAGTAAAGAAGCCCGCCAAAACCAAGATGGCGATGAAAGTGATGTCTGGTTGTCCTCACTCCTCGTTACACACTAATTATAATGTGTTAGCATGCTAAAAGACACTTTCACCAGCACCATCACAGTCTATAAATACCATAGCAATGCCCAGAAGTTACCCTAAATAGTCTGAAAAGGGGAGGAACCCTCAGTTCCAGAAAATCCCTGCCCTCTCCTGGAAAACTCATAAATAATCCACCCCTTGTTTAGCATATAATCAAGAAATAACTGTAAGTATATTCAGTTGAGCAGCCCACAGCACTGCTGCCTATAGAGTAGCCATTCTTTTATTCCTTTACTTTGTTAATAAATTTGCTTCCACTTTACTCTGTGGACACGCCCTGAATTCTTTCTTGCACGAGGTCCAAGAGCCTTCTTTTGGGGTCTGGATTGGGACCCCTTTCAGGTAACAGTTACATTATCATTTATATTAACTCATTATTTAATACATCAGTAAATAAATAATTTTTAAACCATGTGGGACATTGACTGTAACTTGCAAACATTTTAGTTGATACCATACCTCGTTTTACATAAGAGCTATATTTCTAAAAATGTATATATATAAATATATATATCAAGTTTTTAAATGTACTTCAAATGTACCAGGGAGTTAGCTATTTAAAAGGATCCTGCAGCTAAGGAGTTTCTGAAGAAAAAGTTCCCTTTGTAAAACAATCACCACCCCCCTGAAATTTCTGTTTTGTGTAAATTTAGACTTCAAATATAATGTTAGGTTTATTTAAAGTGGAAAATACTTGCAAATGTTTTCACTTAATAGAATGTGATCCATTTAAAAAAATTGAAAATATACTTTTCCAAGGAGAATTTTTTTTTTTTTTTTTTTTTTTTGAGACGGAGTCTTGCTCTGTCACCCAAGCTGGAGTGCAGTGGTGCAATCTCAACTCACTGCAACCTCCGCCTCCCAGGCTCAAGCAATTCTCCCGCCTCACCCTCCTGAGTAGCCGGGATTACAGGCGAGCGTCACCACGCCTGACTAATTTTTTTTATTTTTAGTAGAGACAGTTTCACCATGTTGACCAGGCTGGTTTTGAACTGACCTCAAGTGATCCGCCTGCCTTGGCCTCCCAAAGTGCTAGGATTACAGGTGTGAGCCACTGCCCAGCCAGGAGAAGAATTCTAAAAGAAACACTTTTCATTGCATGGATTGACATAAGTAATTCAGATTCCCCAATGATGACAACTGCTGTTGTCTGTTGGAAGCCATGATTTTTACCTTTAGGAGCCCCAGGGCAGGATAAGAGATGTTTGGGAATTTTAATTCAAGTGGTTCCTGTTGAAAAGAAAAGAGGTTTTTAATTTACAGCATGTATCCAAATTAAGGTTACCTCAAATTAAATCTTTTGATAGAAACATTTTCCTGGCACCTTCCTCACGTCCTCCACCCTTTGCCCACCCAACCTCCTGCCCAAAACAGTCTCCCTTTGCCTTTTTCACAAGCTTTCTCTCCCCACCTCCAAATTGCTTTTCCAAATTTGCTTCCTAACTACTCCCTTAACTTCCTGCTCTGATACCAATGGAGATAGCAAATTATAAATAAAAATACTAATTAAAAAAAACTTTTCTGAGCAGTTTTTTTTTTGAGGGGGTGGGGGGCTCAATTTATATAACTTGCCTTTCCTGAGAATAATTTTTGGCATTTATAGTGTGATTTATAAAAAGGTAGCTGGCTGGGTGCGGTGGCTCGTGCCTATAATCCACTCAGGGAGGCCAAGTCTGATGGCTTGAGCCCAGGAATTTGAGACCAGCCTGGGCAACATGATGAAACCCTGTCTCTCTAAAAAAAATACCAAAAAACTAGCCGGGGGTGGTGGTGTGCGCCTCTAGTACCAGCTACTTGGGAGGCTAAGGCGGGAGGATGGCGTGGGTTTGGGAGATTGAGGCTGCAGGAAGCCATAAATGTGCCACGACACATGGGCGACAGAGCAAGACCCTGTCTCAAAAAAAAAAAAGGCAGCTCTAATTCTAATTATATAAAGGGAGCTGCAAAATAGATGTTTTTACCCTACCCAGGTGAACAGATGCTTCTTGATTTTCTGGAATAAACACTGTTGTCTCCTCCCACTAGGGCCTGCTGCTTCCCTTCTCAGCCTGCTGTTTAAACAGTCTCCTGTGGAGCATTCGTCAATCTCCTTTTGGCCGTATAAGGTGATTTTGCACCAGTCACGTGCTGGAGACAATCAGGAATAACACTATAAATGGGAGGAATGCCGAATGTCAGGCAGACAAACAGGCCAGTTAAAGAGACATACCACTGACAAAGGCTAATTGAGCAGAGAGGCTGAGAAAATAAGAGCCAGCCAAGCTGAGCAAAATAAATGACTGCAGTGCATTGTGTGTATAAAAGTGGCAGTGTGTGAGCTGCCGGCTGGAGTGACTGACCAGGCTCATCTAATCAAACAGTCCTGGTGCTGTGGCCAACTTTCACAGTACAGTATTATTTTGGACAGGCAGCCAGCTCCCAATAACCAATTCTGGATTGTACACATACTAATCATTGATAAGAGTAGGAGAGAAGAGCCTCTGTTTCAGAGTTCCCTATGTCAACAGGAGAAAAAAAAATCCTAAAGTAGGTTTGTGTTAGCCCTTGACAGTAGCCCCTGTTGCACCCTCATACTTCCACTCATGCTCCATAGCTTAAATATTTCTCTTGTTCTTTCTGTCGGTTGAATCTGAGCATCACTGGGGTTTGACGTGCCATTGCTATATCATCGAGCTCTGCTGTCTCAGCAACAATGTGTGGATGAGGCCAACTGGTTGCCTGTGATACGCTGGAGCCCATCCTGTGAGCGTTTCACAGCCCCAGAAGCAAGCAGGCCTCCCTCTGTCAGGGTTACTGACAGGCAGAGGGACTGGGGCACAGATGTTCAACCAGTGCAGCCCCTGCACTGCCTCTTCCTGTGTTTCTGTCAACAGGAAATCTGCAGGACAATCTCTGGGAAACCATGGGAAGCTTCTTACATTTATGAAACCTGGGTTATTTCTGAGGCTTCACCAACAGACAAGTGAACAGGAAATCACTAGGGATATTTAGTGCACAACTGGGAATGTCCAGATCACAAGCCAGATGGGTCACCTCCCATATGTCAGGTGTCATTCCTGCCCCTCCGTCCCAGCAAGACCCACTTTGAATGCTAGTGCTACAGGAGGAAGAGGCAGTGGAGAAGCAGAAACCTTCATTGTGGGACAAGCCAAGAGGTTAGGGAACAAACAAAACACAAGTGGTAGAGACAGAACTTCCATCTGAAAACTGAAGGGTTTAGTGAGCGACTGGAGGGCTAGTTTCATTTTTAAGATACCTTCCTCAGTAGAAACTCAAGATTTCACAGACCTTAATTATGCTCTGAAATGTTTTTGATTACAATACAGGCTCATTAGAAGACATTCAAAAATATAAAAAATCATAAAGTTACCCCAAAATCCCACCCAAAAGAGATATCCACTCTTAGTATTTTGATATATATCCTTGCAGCCATTTATTTCACAAATGTAAAAAAAAAAAAGCTTTGTGATTTCCCAGATGTTGTCACATTATTTTGTATTTATATATGTAAATATATGTATATATGCATTGTGTGCATATTACATTTTTATTAAAACTTTGTCAAATTATACATACTGGTTTTTTTGTTTGTTTTGTTTTCGTTTTTGTTTTGAGACAGAATCTGGCCCTGTTGCCCAGGCTGGAGTGTAGTGACGTGATCTCGGCTCACTGCAACCTCCACCTCCCAAGGTCAAGCCGTCTTCCCACCTCAGCCTCCCAAGTAGCTGGGACTACGGGTGTGTGCCACCGTGCCTGGCTAATTTTTGTATTTTTAGTAGAGACAGGGTCTCATCATGTTGCCTAGGCTGGTCTCGAACTCCTAGGCTCAAGCGATCCACCTGCCTCGGCCTCCCGAAGTGCTGGGATTACAGGCGTGAGCCACCATGCCCAGCCTACACTGTTTTACAACCGTCTTTTTTTTTTTTTTTTTTTAACTACATGGTATTTCTTATTTTTAGAGACAGAGTTTTGCTCTGTCACCCAGGTTGGAGTGCAGTGGCATGATCATAGTTTACTGTAACCTCAAACTCCTGGGCTCAAGTGATTCTCCTGCCTCAGCCTCCCAAGTAGCTGGAGCTATAGGCATGTGTCACCAACCCCAGTTAGTTTTAAAAATATTTTGTAGAGACAGGGTCTTGCTATGTTGCCCAGGCTGGTCTTGACCTCCTGTGCTCAAGCAATATTTCACCTCAGTTGTCTCCTGAGTTGCTAGAATTATAGGTGTGGGCCACTGCACCTGGCTCTGTATGGTATTTCTTTTTTTTCTTTTTTTTTTTTTTTTGTTCGGAGACAGGGTCTTACGTCGCCCAGGCTAGAGTGCAGCGATCTCAGGTCACTGCGGCCTCAACTTCCTAAGCTCAGGTGATCCTCTCACCTCAGCCTCCTGAGTAGCTGTGACTACAGGTGCGTGCCACCATGCTAGGCCAACTTTTTGTATTTTAGTAGAGACAGAGTTTTGTCTTGTTGCCCGTGCTGGTCTCGAGCCCCTGATCCACCTGCCTCAGCCTCCCAAAATGCTGGGATTACAGGCATGAGCACACCTGGCCTGATGAGGTATTTCTATTGTAAGGATATACCATACATAATCCCCTACTGATGGAATACTAAAGGAAATAATTTCTATTAAATAATGCCCCATCTTTATGCTCTTGGATTATGGTTTCACAGGAATAAATTGTTGGAAGTGGATTAGGGGTATAAACATTTCAAATTTTTCTGCTTTTAAAAAATGGGCTTCCCCCATTTGGGTTGGCCATAATAGAGGGCAAGCACCAGAGTAAGGCTAGCTAAGGAAGTTTTTATTTATTTATTTTTTTTTGGAAAGAGTCTTGCTCTGTCGCCCACCCAGGCTGGAGTACAGTGGTGTGGTGCAATATCGGCTCACTGCAACCTCCACCTCCTGGGCTCAAGCAATTCTCCTGCCTCAGCCTCCTGAGTAGCTGGGATTACAGTCATGTGCCACCGTGCCTGGCTAATTTTTGTAATTTTAGTAGAGACAGTGTTTCATCATGTTGGCCAGGCTGGTCTGGAACTCCTGACCTCAGGTGAGGTCTCCTGCCCATCTCGGCCTCCCCAAAGTACCAGGATTACAGCGTGAACCATTGCACCCAGCCCAAGGAAGTTCATTATGATTTTTCCCATGGTCTGGAGACCATGGGCATAGTAGAGTAGGGAATTTGGACAATGCTGGGGAAAAACTAGTTAACTTTACCTTGATAGGTCTAGGTCTAAAAGTTGGTTGGCTCTAAGCTACCTAGGTTCAACTGCTAAAAAATGATAAAGGACAGGTGTGGCTCCAGCAGGCAGGCAGCGCTGCATTCCTATGCAACAGGCTGGCTAGAATCTGTTATCAGCCTCTAAATTAGCAGTAAGGCTAAAGTCTCGCTAGCCAATTTGTTCCAATTTTCTTTTTCTCTGTTAGACTGACCTCCAATGCAGGGTGAGCCATGGGGCTCAGGAGGTGAATAACAACCAAAGCCTAGCTAGCCTGGCCTACAGAGCTCTCTCCAAAATGGGTAACTCACCATATCTTCAGGGTCTGGAATTTTCACTCCACTGAAGTACTGATTCGTGCTAAACACTTGCTGGTGCCTAGGAATGAGATCCCCTTTGGACAAGAAAAAAAAGGTAAGTGAAATTGGTTAGCAAACACTGATCTATGGTTTTCTTCCATCAATGCTGTATTTGTCTGTGCCCATATGTATGGACACTGCAGTGTTCTTGGGCAATCAGAAGGAGAGGCATTCAGGCAACCCACAGCAACCTGTATTGATCCCTACGGTGGACAGCACACTGTGTTAGGCACAGAGGAGGCAAGCAGCAGAAACTGAGGGCTACAAGCTTCTTGCTCTCAGGTTCTTGTTCTCAGAGCCTACAGTGTACTGAAGGAACCCAAACCAAACAACTCAGAAGCACATGCACACAAATAAAATAATGCCTTTTAAAAAACAGCAAAAGGGCAACAACCACAAATCAAAATCATATTAACTGAATCCTGATAGGTGAAGATAAAATTTTATTGCCCTAGCACTTATAACAGTGTCTAACATAGAGCAAGCACTCAATAAATATTTGAAGAAGGAAGAGAGGGAAGGAAGGAAGATACAAAGGAAGGGAGGGAGGGAGAGAGGGAGGGAGGGAGGGGAGGGGAGGGGAAGGGAAGGAAGGAAGAAATCACGGATTTTCTAGCTAGAAGGAATACATTTCCACATTGGGACCATCTTTTCTTATTTCACCAGTTAGCAATCACATGGAAATCCCATTTCATCTACTGTTTAGAAGCACTTACAACGTGACATAATGAAACAAGAAGAGTATTTCTATATTTCAGGGGACTCTAGGAAGCTCCTCCTGCCCACATTTCCGTCACATCAGCTAAAATCGCCTTTATGTAAAATTCTGTATTACACTTGAAGAGGGATTTTGTTCAGAGAATATAGGGAGATACTCAAGATGTTCTCCTGGGGCACAACCAGGCCCATTTCCCAGAGCACTGTGGGAGTTCCTACTCCAGGGTATCAAATTATTACTGATGCATCCTAGAAATTTACCTCTCACTCAAATGCAAAAACTGCTGCCTCGCCTCATTTTGGGTGAGCAACCAAAATATACCCTCAATGCCTTGCCCCAGATCTCAGTGAGCAGCATCATGAGCACAATTCCTTGCACCTTAATAACCTTCTTCCTCCAGTGCCAGAGGGGTGACATGGGGAGGCTGTCCTAAAATCACTAGAGGAAACACAGCCAAGAAAGGCTGAGTGCCCCTGGAAGGCCTATAAAACGCCTTCCATGTCACCCAACAAAGTCAAGCTATCAGCAAACATTTATTGCCTACAATGTGTAGACAGTGGTGGAGGGTAAGCAGAAATATAAGACATGGTCTCACCATCAGGAAGTTTACAGTATCTTTGGGAAGATAAGATTACAAGGGAAGGCATGGCGATGGCAGTTCCTACAAGAGTTTAGAGGAAGAAAAGTTTACTTTAAACTGCGATACTCAGGCGAGTAGTGTCTAAACTCCCTGACTTTGGAAGAGGGCAATCACTACTGATGGGTTTTTTTTTCCTCATCTTCCCTCCCTTCTCCCCTGCCCTTCCCCTCCACCTCCGAGGGTAGAGAGAAAGGAAAGGGCACTGGGGTGGGAAAGCAAGACGGACTGAGTGACATTACAACTAGCTTTCCTCCTGACACTTAGAAGGTTGGGAATCATTCTCCATAGAGTCTGAATAATCCAAACTAGTCAGGCAGGCTGGGATTAAGGACATCCAAATGAATTACCCCATCATCATAAACAAGGTAAACCATGAAAGCATTCTGTAAACTGCTAAGCCCATACAGAAATGTGAGTTTTTATTGTTGTTATTGTCATTATTAATGTTTTAACTTGATCCAAACTGCTCAAGAATCTTGGGTTGTTTTTGGACAATGAGTAAGTACTCAATAATTGTTAACTATTTTAATTAAAACAAATATGGCCACCTTTAATGGAGTCATTTAAATGAGGCTTCGAGTTTTCCTCTTTCCTAACTAATGCCTTAAAGGGCATTAGGTGAGACTGAGAACTTGGCTCTGCCCTGCCCCAACCTGGGGAAATATCCAGTTTTCCAAAAGGTGGGACAAAAACACCACTTACCCAAGGTCTTCCTAATCAGATACAGCTGATCCACATCCGATTTTCCTGGCCACAGAGGCACTCCTGACAGCAGCTCAGCAAAGACACAGCCAATTGCCCAAACATCCACCGGGGGGCCGTACTGCGTGTCCCCCACCAGCAGCTCAGGGGAGCGGTACCACCTGGTAGCCACGTAGTCTGTATAGTAGTCACTCGGTCCAGCTGGCCAGTGATGGAACATGGAAAACAAAGAGCAGCGGAAGGCTGGAATCAAAACTGAGGGGGAGATCTCAGAAGTCAAGCCTGTGCCCAATTTTGTGGCCTTTCTATATCGCTGGTTCTCAATTCTAGTTGAGAATAAATAAATAAATAAATATTTTGTAAATTACTGATGCTCAAGCCACACTCCAGTCCAATTAAAACAGAATCCCTGGGGAGGGTCTGGGGGGGGCGTTATTGGGCTTAGAATTTAAAGTTCCCTGGGCACGGTGGCTCACACTTGTAATCCCAGCACTTTGGGAGGCCGAGGTAGGTGGTTTGCTTCGGCCCAGGAGTTCGAGACCAGCCTGGGCAATGTGGTGAAACCCTGTCTCTACAAAAAAAATACAAAACTTAGCCAGGTGTGGTGGCTCATGCCTGTAGTCCCAGCAATTCAGGAGGCTGAGGTGGGAGGATCACCTGAACTGGGGAGGTTGAGACTGTGGTGGGCTGTGACTGTGCCACTGCACTCCAGCCTGGGCAACAGAGTGAGACCCTGTCTCAAAAAAAAAAAAAAAAAAAAAAGTTCCCCAGGTTATTCTAATCTGCCTCCAAGGTTGAAAGCCACTATTCTAAAGTAGCACTTCTGAAAAGTATTTTAGCAAGAAATGGTAGAAATCAGGGAGGTAAGATACTTTTTAATAACTACTTTACTGTGGTATAATTTATGGATAGCATACATAGGTAAACCACTGTATTATCTACACATTTTCAGTAATTACAAAATTATAATTTATAGCACACTTATGCCCTAAGTATACAAGTACTAGCTTGTATACTTCTAGAGCATTTAGATCCTTTGTTGTATCAATAACTTTTTCATTTTTTATACTTAACAAAACAAAATGTCAATACTCACTCAAAAGCCGAGCAAATCCAAAGTCACAAAGCTTAATCACGGAATGTTTTGTGATGAGGATGTTTTCTGGCTTCACGTCTCTATGTATGCACTAGTGTAACAAATCAAAACAAAAACAATATTAAGGCTGAACTATATATGGGATAAATGAAACACATGACTATTTAGCAAATATTGGATAAATCATTTAAATCTCTCCTTGGCCTGTTGGACAACAGCAAAAGAGCAGCCTAAAATAAATCTAGTACCATGCCTGTCAGAGCCTGAATCATCCCAAATTCCTAAAAGGCCCAAAAGAACCAAGAAGAGTGAAAGGAAAATGAAAGTAGGGTAGCCGGTCTTAGCAGAGAAAAATACAGGACACCCAGTTAAATTTGAATTTCAGATAAACAAATAATTTTTTTAGGATAATACATCCCATGAAGCACTTGGGATGTACTTATACTAAAAGTTATGCTTGTTTATCTGAAATTCAAATTTAACAGAGTGTCCTGTATTTAATCTGACAGTTTTAGGTGAAAGGGAAAATGTTGAAAGGTCCGGGTGAGGCTGCATCATGGTTGCAGGAGCTGCAAATTGGTGCATAAGCAGAATTCACAATTCAGTTGTTTAACTGTGAACAGAACACAGTCAGCCTCGTAAACAGGACAAGCCCTGGGCCTGCTGAGATAAGCTGGGAAGAGAAGGGCGGCAACCACAGCTTGCCAAGAGATTTCCCTTCCAG
The DNA here is from genome assembly GCF_029281585.2 of Gorilla gorilla gorilla. Classification (NCBI taxonomy): domain Eukaryota; kingdom Metazoa; phylum Chordata; class Mammalia; order Primates; family Hominidae; genus Gorilla; species Gorilla gorilla. The sequence goes on from NC_073239.2 coordinate 67,295,119, forward strand.
CTCTGACATTCATCCCGACAAGATAAACAAGAGTAGGCAGCAGCCCTCACCCTCTGGGGAGAGTCGCTAGATGTCAGCTCTGTCCCACACACAAGTGCTCTGAGAGCTGCAGCCACCCCTCGAGATGCGGCCCCCCCTCCAGAATTTAGACTCAAATCACCTGTGGTTTCCAGCCCACAGCCAACATTCTTAAACAGGGTGATCTTAGAGAAAAGAACGTTTGAGAATCTTCACATGATTTTCTCATTAAATGACAATTTCTTTGGCAAAGAACAAATCAACAACCTAATTAAGAGTTACTTTTTTTTTTTTTTTTGAGTTGGGTCAAAATACTGCTCAGGGTCCCTAATAATCTTCCTCTTTCCCAAGTGTTTTCCTCTTAGCAGGAGAATGCTAGATCGTTTGCAACCTGAGAGACCCTCTTTGGCCTGCAGCCTGAAACCCTGGGGTTATTCTTAAGAATCTGGAGAGGACTTGGGTTCTTCTTGGGCATGACCAGTTCTCACTCCAAAGGACCTTCAGGATGAGAGATCAGTGTCAATGTTTCCCCATGGGTATTTATTATCCTGGAAAATATGGGGGAAATAAAACAACTTTGGGATTTTATTATAATCGATCTGGTTCTTAGCAATTAACATCCTGAGATCTCTATTCTTTTTACCACTGGCTTCACATATTGCTATAAATGGGTACACCATGAATATCATGATGACATATGGTCAGAAGTACTTGTAAGCAAGCATGTGCTCCTATTCTGTTCTGGGAATTCTTTACAAGTTTCTGCACCCACCCCCATCAGCACATGGAGCCAAACAGGGTGTCTGGGGCTCTCCAGGGAACTGTGGTATGCATTATATTTGTTTTTAGCATCCCAGATCTGCCCTACCAGGGTCTTGGTGCAGTCTCTCTTGCTCCCCCATCCTAAAACCTGCTCTTGAAAGAGTGGTAAGTCATAGTAACTAACAATATGGGTGTCCACTCTCCCCTGTGTATTACAAGGATTATAGCCTTTAGCTAGTTGGAGGCTCCTCAGGGAGAAGTGCTGTCTACTCTCATACTTCCTCCTTCCGGGAATGCAGCATCAGGAAAAATCATTTGGAACAATATAAAGAAGGAGATTTAGCCCTACCACCTAAATTGACCCTGGCAGTTGAGTAGGATAAAACATTGCAGTGAAATTGCACTCATGGCCAAAACGAAGCTCTAACTTTGGAATCTGGTTTCTATGCACAGTGGGCAGTATTGTATTGGATGGGGCAGCAGGCTTCCCAGCACCTGTGAAGTCACGTCACCTGGGCAATAGTCTACTATGCCTCTACCAGCCGCCTGTGGCCAGGAGTGTCACAGGCTTTCAATAGGTTGCTTGGTTCGAGACTCGACACTCATATCTCACCAAAGCAGACACTGGCACTTTGCACTGGGTTTGGGGTTCCACCTACTGCAACTGACATACTGCAGCTAAGCAGGCATGAATCACCTGGGGTTTTCCCCAATTTCATAGCCTTTTGGGAGTACAAGACCACATAGACTCCAAGTGAATGGGGTTCTACCTTAAATCTGAGTAGTTTCTAAGCAGTATAAATGTATGACTACTTTTTTGTTCTTTGTGGGGTTTTTTTTTTTTTTTTTTGAGACAGGGTCTCATTCTGTCATCCAGGTTGGAGTACAGTGGCATGATCTTGACTCACTGCAGCCTCGACCTCCCCAGCTCAAGCGATCCTTCCACCTCAGCCTCCTGAGTAGCCAGGACCACAGGCACGCACCACCGCACCCAGTTCATTTTTTTTTATTTTCTGTAGAGACAGGGTTTTGCCATGTTGTCCAGGCTGGTCTCGAACTCCTGGGCTAAAGTGATCTGCCTACCTTGGCCTCCCAAAGTCCTGGGATTACATGCAGGAGCCACCATGCCTGGCACTAGTTTCTTAAAATCATAAAAATGCATGTTTTATATAACCTGAGCAAGAAGGAATAGCTAGGTTGGCATTTTTAGCCTATACTTACCCAACCAGGCTTATGAAGATTTGGGTAAAAAATTTTACCCACAAAAGTGTGATATAAACTTTGTACAAGGCTCCACCTCAGCTTAAGGGGAACCTTATTGCTTTTCAAAAGAGATCATGAGACTTACATTGTGTTTATGGCAAAAATTTACAGCTTGCAGTGTCTGCCAAGTTATGCTCTTCACGAGATGTTCTGGTACCCTAATAAAAATAAAGCAGCACAAACACATTCTTTAGTGTAGCCATGGAATTCAGCTCAAGAAAAGAAAAAATAAACCAAGATAGGCTTTAGTAGTGAAAAATCTTAGGTGACACATAGTCATCTTACTCATCAATCATTCCATGAATCCAAAATGTAAAAATATGCGACCAGCACACAGCTGAAGTCTAGGGACAACAGGTTAACAAAAATGCAAACATCTACTTCTTTGGTAAGGACATGAAAACCTACAGGGATTTCAACAAGTATTTATAACCACCTATCTCAAACATCTGTGACACCACTGGGAAACTGCCTGGTAACTTAAGCTCCATTTTCACAAGGAACTTTTATTGATGTAAAGTTGTTACTGTTCAGCACAAAAGATGCTGTTTATTTTCTCAAGTTGCCCCAAACAGATAGCCTTGAAGCAGGACTCATCTTCCATGTGTGGGCATGTGGTCTCTCAGAGCAGCATTGCTGTTGTTTGTTTGGTTGGTTTTTTAGATAATGAAGATTTTACTGATTATAGCAAAGAGCTTTACATTGCAAACCATTCTATTTGTTTTTAGCATCCCAGATAGGCCCTACCAGGGTCTTGATGCAGTCTCTCTTGCTCCCCCCATCGTAAATTGTTATTAAATGTTAATAATAATTTAAAAACCTGGGGCATCCTGGTTCTTTCCCTATGCTGCCATGGCAGCCAGCTGCAGCCCAGTTATATCTTTCTACTCTCTCCTCCATCACCACAGCTAAACTTCAAGCCACTGCTCCCAGTACTTCTTCCCTGACTCACATCTTATATTACCAGGGCAACCAGTAGTTCCAGAAGGTACTTCGTGTGAATTAGAAAGAGGCACCTCGCCTGGAAACATTTAAAACAACAACAAACCAAGGCAGGGAGTGTAAGAAACGAACCACAGAGAGAGTGCATTTATTTTCTGAGACCCCAACCCACTGGCTGGACTTACTGTTTTGATAAACATTCCACAGTGTTGCTGTGGTCCTCAGCCAAAACGAATAAGTAAATCAGGGAGGAAGCTCTTGAGTAGCTGTGTTAAGGGGACTACAAAAAGTCACTTCTAGCCTCTGAGAGAGGCTACAAGGCCACTGTTGTCACAGGCCAGACGTTCAGGAAATCCTTTCAAGCAGATCAGGGGGTGTTTGAACAGAGAGTGGGATCACATGAAGGAAAGGAAGAGGCCACTTCCAGGAAGGCTAGTTGGGACATTGCTGGACCAGGGCTATGTCCCTGTGTTTGAAGTTGCTTCTCTCCAAATTCTCTTTTCCTTGTTTGAGCGGCATATAAGCATAGATGCTAGAAAAAGTCACTGTCGAGAAAAAAGGCTTAGAAAAATGCAACTAAGATGAGACATTAGGGGGAATGCTTTTCCCCAGCCTCCACTTTTAATTTTTTTTTTTTAGGGTCAGGGTCTTGCTGTGCTGCCCAGGCTGGAGGCAGTGGTGCCATCATAGCTCACTGAACTTTGGACTCCTGGACTTAAGGGATCCTCCTGCCTCAGCCTTCCAAGTAGCCTCTACATTTTGTCCAGAAAAATGGAATATATTTTGATTATTCAATAAATTAAATTTTTGGGTTTTTTTTGAGATGGAGTCTTGCTCTGTCACCCAGGCTGAAGTGCAGTGGTACAATCTCAGCTCACTGCAAACTCTGCCTCCCAGGTTCAAACGATTCTCCTGCCTCAGCCTCCGGTAACTGGGATTACAGGTGTGTGCCACCACACTCGGCTAATTTTTGTATTTTTAGTAGAGACAGAGTTTCACCATGTTGGCCAGGCTGGTCTCAAACCCCAGACCTCAAGTGATACGCCCGCCTCAGCCTCCCAAAGTGCTGGGATTACAGGTGTGAACCACCATGCCCGGCCTGCAAATTAAGTATTAATATAGGGTTGCCAGTACCAGGCAACTTTAGTTCCTACAAACATTTCCCCAAATAAATTATATAAAAGGAGCATATAAAAGTAAATTATAGTTGCATATCATTATTGCTCCTTTAATCCCCAGCACAGCTAATCCCCAGAATTACAAAACTCTCAAATGTAAAAACTCTGTACAAACTACTTAGTGCCATCTTGAATTGGCTACTCACTTCACTTCTTTACTCAGTTTCTTTTCTGTAATGCAGAGGCCTCAGACTCTGAGATCCCTTTTAGCTGAAACACTCATAATAAGAGGGGCCAGTTTTTCACTGTTGGAGAAGGGAGTTACAACTATAAAAAGGGGAAAAATAGATAGAATATATTCTGTGGTGTTGGATTGAGAGAGAGAGAGAAAGAGAGAGAGAGAGAGAGACAGCGTGAGAGTGCTGTGCTAGAAAGGGTTGATCACCTTATATAGGATGGCCCAGAAAGGTTCTCTGGTGAAGGGAACATCTAAAATAGTGGTTAAGTGGTGAGAAGTGGCCAGATTTGGGCTATATTTTTAAAATAGAGCTTCCAGGATTTTCTGAGGGATTGGATGTGGGAGAAAGAGAAGAATCAAGGAATGACATCAGGTTTTTAGCTTGAGTAACTGGTACACGGCGGTGCCTTTTACTCAGGAGAACACTGGAGGAGAAACTGGTTTGGGGGAAGGGAATGCTTACTGGACACCCAAAGGAAGACTCTGAGTCAGCGATTCTACATTCAGAAGGAAGGTCAGGCTGGAAATGTGAGTTTGAGAATCATAGCATATGGGTGGTATTTGGGGCCTAGGACTGAATGAAGCCAATTAAGGAGTGAATCCAGCTAAAGAAGAGGAGCTCGGAAGGAAGCTGTGAGACCCTTCCCCACAGAGGGGCAGCAAGAGGAAGGGGACCCCACAAGGGCACCTGAGTTGAGAGCATCAAGTGAATAAGACAACACTCAGGAGAATACAGTATCACAGAACCAACTGAAGAAAGTGTGTCAAAGGACTTCTGAATTAAGATGATGGATTAAGCAAGCCCAGCTAATTTCGTTCCCTCCTGAAACCTAACTAGAACTACGCTGAAGACTTCTAAAGACAAAACCTCACAAGGTCAGAGAGGACAGGAGAAGAGATAACAGCAGCACAATGTGGAATCCAGAAAGCAACTGAATGAAAGATAATTAACTTAACAATCCTAGAAAGCAAAAATCTAAGCCAGGAGAGGGAAGGTGGAGAACCAACCAATTCATCCAGAAAGAATCCTCAAAAGGCTCGGGAAGTAGCAGCCAAAGTCTCTATGGAACTAGGAGCTAAGGAGTATGGAAAAAACTGTTTAGAAAATAATTAAATCCCTAGATCCCCTCCTCTATCATTTGCCCATAGGGAAACACTCTCCACTACCGGGCGGAAGGCTGGAGCTTTGTTTCTGGAGAGGATAAAGCAGAGGACATTTGGCATACGTGAGATTGTGGATACCGTTCTGAAAATGTGGATACGGTTCTGAAAACAGGGGATTAAAGGACTGTACACATACCAAATGCTGCATGCTGGGATTCCCCACCCCTCTTCCCTCACTAGACTCTGGGAAACCCGGCAGGCAGACTTCACTCTCCAGGCACAATATGCAAAGACTTTTTTTGGGAGAAGCTCAGAGGGAAAGCTCTGAAGATTCTGACACTGGGGTTCCACCAGCAAATGCCCCAGCTAGAAAACCATAGTGAAGCTCAGAGCTTCCAGTAGTTCCTTATTCTTAACTATGAGCATACAACCAGAGATTATATGATGCCCAAGAAAAGCCTCTAGTAAGAAAGTAGAAGACCAGAACAAACAGAAAAAAGCAACTTAAAAGAAACAGAAATTATGGTGGATGAAGAGAACATTTTTAAATACCATTAATATCCTCAGAGAGAACAGGAAAGCTGTTGTATCCATGAAATAAGAACAGGATACTATAAGAAAATGGGAGGACCAGTTCAAGAGTCCACATCCCAATAATAGAGGGTAGAGAAAAAGAAAATGGGTAAAACAATGAACAGGAAGTCAATAACAAAACAATTCAAAAATTTTTTTCTGAGGCAGAAAAGGCCCAGCAAGTGCCAGGATAATGGATGAAAATCAAGACCCACTCATGAGTTTCATAATCAAAAACACTGAGCACAAAGAGAAGCTCCTACAAGTTTCTGGAAAAAGAAACAGGACTTCACAAGAGAGCAGAAAATAGAATGGCATCAGGCTTCTTGGCACTAGAAGATAGAAGACACTAAAATAATGACTTCAAAAATTTGAAGGAATATTATCTTCAACCAAAAACCAACAAACAAGCCTATATCCAAACAAAATGCCAATCCAGTGTGAGGATAGAATAAAGCATGTGAGGGCAAGGTCTCAACCTCTTATTTGTTCCTGTACCTCTCATCTATTCTTTCTCAGGAAGCCCCTCGTGGATGCAGTCCACCAAAAAGGAGCAGTCCATTATCAAAGAAGAGTATGTGGGCTGGAGACCCAACGCAGGAGGGAAGCAGCAGGAGTTTCTGGGAGGATGGCAGAGGGAGATGACGGGAAAACTGCACTCCAGGTGGCAAAAGCAACCCATCCTGACAGGACAGTGTGACACAAGAGCCATGCACAGTAAGGGGTGTCATCGCCATGCCCTCTGCCTCATGCAATCTTAAATAAATATGAATATATTCAACAAACTTAACAGCTCTGGAAGAGTCTGGGTGACTGGCTGGACCCTTCAGGCTAAGGCAGATGTTTTGATATTCTTTGTTCTTCTCTCTTGTCTTTTTGTTGTTGTTGTTGTTGTTGTTGTTGTTGTTGTTGTTGTTGTTTTGAGACGTTGTCTCCCTCTGTCACCCAGGCTGGAGTGCAGTGGTGCTATCTTGGCTCACTGCAACTTTCTCCTTCTGGGTTCAAGCAATTCTCCTGCATCAGCCGCCCAAGTAGCTGGGATTACAGGCACATGCCACCACACCCAGCTAATTTTTGTATTTTTAATAGAGATGGGGTTTTGCCATGTTGGCCATGGTTGGCCAGGCTGGGCTCGAACTCCTGACCTCATGTAATCTGCCTGCCTCAGCCTCCCAAATGCTGGGATTACAGGTGTGAGCCACCGTGCTTGGCCAATACTTTTTTTGCAGAAATGGGGGTCTTGCTGTGTTGCCCAGGCTGGTCATGAACTCCTGGGTTCAAGTGATTCTCCTGCCTTGGCCTCCCAAAACACTGGGATTATAGACATGAGCCACTATGCCTGGCCTAAGGAAGATGTTCTTAAAATTGTAGCCCATGCTAGCAAGGCTAGGGAACTCATTCCACCTTAAGGTATTTGTTTCCACATTGGTGGTAAATAGTGGTTGTGGCTGAGCTCTAGGGCAGAGTGGGGAAGGGCTAGAACAGGTATGAAGAAAAGGGGCTCAATTCCTTCTCATTCTTTACTCCCTTTAATAGCTCTTCTAGCTCAAAAGCAAGCTCTCCTTTCAGAGCAATCATACATAAGCTCAACCTTAACCTATGAGAGAAGAAGGGGCTTGAGCTTTTCTCCTGGGCCTGGTTCTTCTCTGCCATGGGATTAGGTGATTGAACTTTAGACGAGCCATATATATCCCCAGCTTTTCTTCCTAGTAAATAGTACTCCAAGGGAGCTGGACAGGATCCAACTTGGGCCTTTTGGACTCCCAGCCAGCTGGGCCTGGTCTGGTGGGCTTTAAACTCCTGAAGATATCAGCTCCCCCGACCTAGAAATGAGAGTCGGGCAAGGTATGAGAAAATCAAGCAAGGATCCTCCCTTTCTTTTCTGTCCCACACCAAGATGGAAGGGGCTCAAGAAGGCACTTCCATAGGTAGTCAGGTGGTCTTCCTTGAGGCCTTTAGTTCGGTTGCCTTGTTGAGAGCTCCAGTTGTTCCTCCAGAGCCCACTGGGCTGTTGCCCAGCTCCCCAGAGGCACTCCTTCTGGGGAGGGCAGAATGGAATCCATCTTTCGCTAGTGGAAAGATGTGGAGAATGGGCACACTGCTGAGCTCTCCACTGGTGTGACCTCATGGCATTCTTCCTGCCTGCTTTGTGAATTTTCTTTCACCCCCCAGGAACACAAAGGGTTCCCAACTGCTTGATTCTAAGGAAGGGTGTGGGCGGGAGAGGGGGGTGTCATTTGAAATCCCTGGAGTCTAGATTTCTGTGTGATTATATCATCTTTTTAACCAGTTAGAGATGGATGTACTTGGTCAAAATAAGCAAGTAAACCCAGAAAGAGGAAGACAAGAAATCCAGGAAGTAATGAATCTGACCACAGAGAAATGCGGCAGGAATTACAAGGATGATGGCAAAGGGTAATCCAAGGGATACAGCTGGACAGCAGGTCTTGAGTACAACAAGCCAGACAGAAGGAAAAGGAGGTTTAAAGGCCAGACATTACCAAGAAAAAAAAATGGAACTGATGGATTACCTGATGTAACTATCCTGTGAAAATGTACATTGAGAGGCTATTAAAATGAGTTGGGGTGGGGCGCAGTGAGTGGCTCATGCCTGTAATCCCAGCACTTTGGGAGGCTGAGGTGGGCAGATTGCTTGAGCCCAAAAGTTTGAGACCAGCCTGGGCAACATGGTGATATCCCATCTCTACAAAAAATACAAAAAATTAGCCAAGCATGGTAGCAGGCACCTGTAGTCCCAGCTACTTAGAAGGCTGAGGTGGGAGGATTGCTTGAGCCTGGGAGGCGGAGGTTGCAGTGAGCTATGATTGGGTCACTGCACTCCAGCCTGGGTGACAGAGTGAGGCCTTGTCTCAAAAAAAAAAAAAAAAAAAAAAAAAAAAGGTCGGGGGAGGGAATTAGCAACAAGATTAAAGAATGTCAAGCAAATTTTAAAACAATGCAAGTGTTAATTTGAGGAAAAAGTACAAAAGGAAGCCATAGTATGGTACAATGCTCAGCTATAAGTAATATTTACATAGGCACAATAATGGGAACAGTGAACATTAATGTAACTATTTTGGAGGATTAGAACAGGAAGCAGAGGAGATAGTGATTTCAGGGAGCTAAATTTTCATCTCTCACAATAGAAAGCCTTTGATGTCTAAAAATTGATATTTTGAGATATATTAATCACTCTTTTACATTACATTATACTGCTGGATTTGATTTGCTAATAATTTTGCTAAGGATTTTTTACCTAAATTCTTGAGGAATATTCATCTGTCATTTTCTTTTCTAGAAATGTCTGTCTGGTTTTGGTATCAGCATATAGTGGCCTCATAAAATGATTTGGGAAATGTTCCTTCTCATATTTTCTGAAAGAGTTTGGGTAGGGTTACTATTATTTCTTCCTTATATGTTTGATAGAATTCATACATCAAATATTTTAATAATAGAACCTAAGGTAGCACAATTATAAGGAAATCTATATATATATATAAATCCATATCTTTGGTGAGAAAGTAAATTGGTTCTGTTTGGCAAAATTTACAACTCAAAAGTACCAATTTGAGAACTTCTAAAGGAAAATTACAAAAGAAGAAAAATCTATTTGTAGGGAAATTTTATACCAGAATCATTATCAAACCAAACACTGAAAATGACCTCAGTATTCAACCAGAGAGGAATAGTGAGAGATAATAAACTTAATGTAATATTTTACAGTCATTGACAATAGATCTAAAAATTATAATGCAACATATATAGAAAATACATAGAAAAGAATATTAAGCGAAGAATAGAATTGAGGGGAAAAACAGCCATCTCATCACAGAACACAGAGAATGTGGTGCTTCGTTTGGAAAAGCTTGGCTGCCTTCGCCGTCTTCAGGCTTGCAGACACAGACACTCAATTTTGTCAGCATACCAAGACAGTATCCATTTCAAAGGGGCAAGTGAACATTAAACAAATTAACTAGCCTGTCATATAAAACTAGAGTGCCAACGTATTCACCCATACCCAAATTCTGAGTACTAGCTCATGCTTTCTTTGTAGACAATTTCATAAAGAAAGTCAAGTTATAATCAGAATGATGAGCAAAGAATTTGGATGAGGGAAAGTAGGCAACTTGACTCTTCATTGCTGTTAAACTGAGATTGCTTAACTGCATCCATCTCGACTTTAGGAATAATTTATCATTAGATAAAACATAGAGTCAGTCAAATCTAACAAGCCTAGAAGCCATTCTGTCTGTTTAAGGTTGCTTTACATACCTCCGCCCTGATGCATTATGTGTTCGTTTCACAAAGTAACTTTCAGAAAGCAATCTCTGTCTCTCCAAGTTTTTAGGGGAGGCTGTATTGTGACCCTAATGTCCTAATAACAAAATCAGACAGACAGAAATGTAAACGACTACCATATGAAAGTGAAGACATCAAACCGACTTTTAAAAATTCTTCAGAAATGTGAAATTCTTCGGAGATGATGAAGAAATAACATGTATCTCTTTCCAGCATTCTCAATTACAGAAGTCATCCTTTCCACTGCTGCTTGTCTAACATTTGTGACGCAGATCATCAAGCAGTTGGCATTCATTAAGACTTCATTTCTACACAAGGCTATCACAAAGATGGGAAGGGCTGGGGGTCTGGCCAAACTCTTGTAAAAAAAGAATATATTACTAAGAATTTATCCTAAAGAAATATTTATGAAAATGGTTTTTCACTGTAGCATGGTTAGTAATAGAAAATAACTGGAAACAATCTAAATATTTATCAATAGGAGATTGAACTAAGAAATCATGGTATATTCATACAATGGAATTCTATACAGCCATTTTTAAAATATAAAAGTAGATATGTATAGATAGGGAGAAAGCTCCAGAGTACATTTAAAAAAAAATGCAGCCTGGTGTGGTGCGGCACACCTGTAGTCCCAGCTACTCAGGAGGCTGGAACAGGAGGATCGCTTGAGCCCAGGAGTTCAAGTTTAGCCTGAGCAGCATAGCAACAAGACCCTGTTTCTAATATTAACTAATTTATTTAACTAAATAAAAACAAAATAAATGCAGAACAGTATGTAAAGCTATTGATTTTATTTATTTCAATTTTTTCTTTTTTTTTTTTTTTGAGATGGAGTTTTGCTCTTGTCACCCAGGCTGGACTGCAGTGGCACTATCTCAGCTTACTGCCACCTCCGCCTCCCGGGTGCAAGTGACTCTCCTGCCTCAGCCTCCCGAGTAGCTGGGATTACAGGCGCCCACCACAATGTCCAGCTAATTTTTGTATTTTTAGTAGAGACGGGGTTTCACCATGTTGGCCAGGCTGGTCTTGAACTCCTGACCTTAAGTGATCCGCCTACCTCGGCCTCCCAAAGTGCTGGGATTGCAGGTGTGAGCAACCACCCCCAGCCCTTCATTTCAATGTCTGTGTTGCTTTAAAAATTTGCAACAAACAACATATCATTTTTAATCTAAAAAAGAGAGAGAACATTTCTGGAATTTCATTGTCAGAAACTGAAAACTTGCAGTAATGTACATTACCCAGGAGATGTTCTTTGAACAAACTATGTTATTCAGAGAAGGAACTGGTGGTAATTAAATCTGTGCAGGAAAGAATCAATGAAGTCTTATGTCTGGCTGAACATATAGGTAGGCAGAAAAATGAGGAGAAAACATCCAAACCAGTTATTTGTAAAACTTTGACACAGGGAGACCAATCATTTATAGAATAATAGATACAAAGTTTTTTAAGTTCTGTATAAGACAAGGAATGGTTGTGATTGGGGACAATTATAAAAACATAAACCTAAGCACTGGGAATTATAATTGACATGTATTCATGTTACTGTAACAGGATACATATCTCGTGGTATAAACTTGCTTGTGTTAGTAGCAACATGAAGTTGGATCTTCTCCAAAAGCTTTCCAAGGGAGTACCAGAAGTTACAAGCATGTTAATAAGATGAATTAGTGTCCATTTCAGGTTCAAATGAGAAGTCTTTGAGTCTGATTTGGCAAGAATTATTTTTAATAATTAAACATTAAAACATTACTATGGTAATAAACATGAAAAGTATAAAAGCACAAATAAAATGAAAAATATCAATAACAATCATAACTAATCACTAGTAATATTCAGATTACTTGTCTTTTTTCCCATCTACATATAAATTCTATGAAAATGAAATAATATGTATTTTTATTATAGTATAATTTTTTTCATTTGACAACCACTCATGAACTTTTTCCTATGTCAATATATGTTTTATCTATTAACATAAGCTTTATTCTTAATGGGTCCACTGTATTCTATCATAAAACTTTATTATAATTTACGTAACTAATTATCTATTGTTGGATATTTCAGTTGATTGCAATTTTTTCTTTATAAACAATACTTAAAAATATCCCATAACAATAAATACTTTTGTAACTAAGTTTTTGCACATATATTCAAATATTTTCTTATGGTAAATTGTTCAAAGTAGACTTGCTGGGTTTAAGATAATGCCTCTAAGACTTTTAATTCCATACATTGATTGCCAAATTGCCTTCTAGACAGGTTGCTCCAGCAGAGTACTTCATAATCTCTTTTGACAATATTAGGCTTTAGAAATTTTAAATCAAAGTAACCTTTAAGTTGAAAATCCAAACCTTGTTATGATTATTCTTCTTTAAAATCATTTTGTAACTATCAATTTATTGGTTTGCTAATTCAGTCATTCTACAAGTACTGAGTATGTACCAAGTGCCAAATATGCAGCTAGAAGACACTGAGAATCCACAGGTGAGGAAGGCCCAGCTCTTGCCCTTGAGGATTGTGTATTTTACTGGGCAAATGGGATATGTAAATAAACAATCCCAGAAGATGTTATAGAGGCCAGGGTGCTGGCAGGCATCATAAAGGAGTCATATGTGAGATGTAGGAAGGACAGCAGGAGTTTTCCAGGTAGAATAGAGAAAGTAAGGAAACCCACATTTGCTGAGCAAACAGCATGTCCTGAACCTAGAATGCAAGGAATTTGGTAGGATGGGTCATGTATTATGGGCAAACCGGTGGGGAGTGGGGCGGTAGAGTGAGTAAGATCTTGTATCTCATGCTGGGGGGATTTCCCCATACCAGTAAGCTTTGGGGAGCTATTAAAGGATTCTATGTAGAGGGTGGCATGCTCAACTTTGTATTTTAAGAAATCTGTACTTAGAAATATAAGAAGTGATCACAGGACATTCTGAGGGTAAGTATACTAACCTAAGGGGACCCCACCTGGCACCAAGCAGGCTGGTAACCCAACCTGGCAACACCAGCATCAGTAGCTTATGCTTTGTTGATATTGTCTAATAGATCAAATATGACACTGAAAGATAACCGAAGTCTTCTGACCCCTAGGGTACTTGATCATCAATTCATAGCATTATACAGCTAGAAGTCTCCTTAAACTTTACCTAGTCCTAAACTCTCATTTTTACAGGTGAAGACACCTGTAAGCAATTTGCCGAAGGTCACACAGATAATGCTAACTCACCTTTACTGTGAATGTGCTTACAAAATTTTATTTTATAGTATGATGTCTCTAAATTAAAAAGTTTTCATACGATGATAGACTGGATAAAGAAAATGTGGTATATACACACCATGGAATACTATGCAGCCATAAAAACGAATGAGATCATGTCCTTTGCAGGGACAGGATGGAGCTGGAAGCTGTTATCCTCAGCAATCTAATGCAGGAACAGAAAACCAAACACCACATGTTCTCACTTATAAGTGGGAGCTGAACAATGAGAACACATGGACACAGGAAGGGGAACAACACATACTGAGGCCTGTCGGGGGCTGATTTCCTTAAGTAAATCTTATATTTGATTTCCTTAAGATTTCCTTAAGTAAATCTTATATTTGGCAAATCATAGCATTTTACCATTTGGAAATGAGGTTGCTTGTAATTAATCACACATTTATCTACAGGTCTTTCTGTTTTCTCCAACTCCCATATTAAAGCATTTTCTGTTTCCTGGAACATATATAACATATTTTAGCCAGTGGAGTTTTTAAAAATCTGCTTTCAAACTGTAATCACCCTTTTTATTCTGTTCAAACTATATGCCAAAAAAAGAGCTGACTTTCATTGCTTTTGACTCCCACAAATCAGTGTTCCCAAGCCACTCAACATGATTAATCAAATTCCCTGTAACATCCCTCTGGTACCACATAGCCATGAGTAACTTATATTAACAAGTTTAATTGAAGTGTCACTTGCAAGCTGTCAAAAGATCAAATATCAACATACGAAATGTTTTCTCCTTTGAAAACATAATTTCTCTGTATCGATGACTTTCTGAAGGGAGGTGTCTGTCCTCTTGGCTCTCTCTGGCTATGTAAATTAACATTCTGAAACATGAAAAGTCTGTGCTGTGGTCACTAACAAACCACAAGCCACTTCCATTCCATTTGCCTGGAGCTCACGGCAGATCATATATAACCATCACCACGTGGCAGAGCAAGCCCGTGGCAAAGACTTGAAAGAGTTGTTGGAGGAGCCTCAGCCTCCAGCCACTGAAGTGTGAATGGGAGCCATTCACAGTCCATGGGATGGGACACCATTCTGTGGCTCTAATCTATAATCCACTCTTCATATTGTCCCCAGCCAAAGTTGGGCTCCCGAGAACACAGCCAAAAAAGGAAAGGATGGGATATTTTTCATCCCTGGTCAACTTATCTAAAGTCTCCTCCCCTTTCAACTCCAAGGCCACCTTCACCATGAAGCTCTCTTTGAATAATATCTCCCAGGACCTGCTAATCATTCCGTCCTCTTTCTCTAGCAACAGTAATAGGCCCCAGGGATAGTTGCGTCACCTGAGCTGAGCCAATCGGAGCTCCACTAGACTTAATGTGCAGATGCTACCTTCTTCTAGAATTCCTTTCTTCTAGAACAGCTATATAGATTGATATAAGCCTGTGGCCATGCTTTCTATTTTGTACTTTTCCCTTCCAAACTTCCAGCCCATGCCACCCACATGCCCTCCCAAATCCACCATATAAGGGAAGCTTATTTGCAAGGCACAATGAAGAAGAATTAGGGCTGGGAGAGAGTGAGAAAGAACAGCCACTACCTACGTTGCCCTGCCTGAAAACACCCAGCTGAGGAGTGGGTGGGAGCTGGAATCCAGTCCTCTCACCCTGCAAGAGGCTGCCCTCAACTGCAGGAAGGGACCCCCTCCTCCTTTTTTCTTTTTCTTGGACAAGGCCTCTGTGTGCTCAACAAGTCTTCTTCCAATGCACACAAAGATGTTGCATATGCTAGAGAGAGCTGTGTGGTAAGATCAGCGGAGCCCCCGGAGTCACTCCCACCCTTCTCAGTTACAGCCACAACACAATTGTTTTTCACCTATGCTTGCTTCAGTTGGGTTTTTGTCACTTGAAACCAAAGAAATCCTGAGTAATACAGCAGAGTAGACACCCGGATTGCTCCCAGTGAAATACCATGTTTGTTTTAGTCTCAAACTTCCTAGTAGCCATTGCCTTTGGAATCTTCCTTTCAATCTCCAAGCCCTTCTACCTCCCTGGTCAGGCACGGACTAACTAATATCCTTCCTTTTCTTAGAGACTGAGATCACTTCTATGCAGAGATAAAGTACCAAAGAAATCAAGTTCAATCTAATGATGCTTCTGCTGGTTTCTTCATTAAAGTGACTATTTTTTTTTATCCTTTTGTAACATTTTTTGTAATCTTTCTGCTGTCCACCTTGGCAGCAGAGTATGTTGTACAAACACTGGCTGTTTTTAACTAGTCTTTTTTTTTTTTTTTTTTTTTTTTTGAGACAGAGTCTCACCCTGTTGCCCAGGCTGGAGTGCAATGGTGCAATCTCGGCTCACTGCAACCTCCGCCTCCCAGGTTCAAGCGATTCTCCTGCCTCAGCCTCCCGACTGTCTGAGATTACAGGCACCTGCCACCACACCCAGCTAATTTTTGTATTTTTAGTAGAGATGGGGTTTCATTATGTTGGCCAGGCTAGTCTTGAACTCCTGACCTCAGATGATCCACCCGTCTAGGCCTCCCAAAGTGCTGGGATTACTGGCATGAGCCACTGCACCCGGCCTTACCTAGTCTTAAAAAGAGTCATTGCCACTTTTCGCTCACAAATCCCAGTGTGTCTTTGTTTTGCTTGTAAGGGATGGATCACTCACCCTCTTTGGTATCTGTCCAACTCATGGAGAACTGTGTGGTCACAATATTCAAACACCAGGTGAAGCCTCCGTTTCCTCCTGAAGACTTCCAGGAGGTTAACAAGGTTGGGATGCTTGAGTTGCTGAAAACACAAAAAAACAAGTTACTAAATTTGACTTGTGAAAGACAGCTTTCTCTAATCTTGATCCAATAAAAAGTAAGTTGTTTGTCTTTTAAGAATTTCATTCTTAGATTGAAGGAGGCTGTAAACAGTATCATCTTACCCCTCTTAACAAGCTATTTGTCAGTAGCTTGTAAGTCAAAGATGATTATAACACAGGTGGTTGGTGACGGCAAAGAGAGGTATAAGAAGGCCAGAAAATAAAAAAGAATGAAGAGAGAGGGGAGATGGTAATACAAACTTAGCTTTCAAGATTCAGATCAAATGTCCCTTCCTAGGGTCTCCATTAATCTCCTCACACTGGTTCAGTGCCTTGTATGTCTAAAAGCCCCCCTGAAGTATGACTCTTTCAGAATTACCAAGTAATTAATAAATAATTAATATGTAATTCTTACTTAGTAATTATTGTTCAGTTAATTGTTTAATGTCTTCTGGTATCAATAGCTACAATAGATAAATTCAATAGAATATACAAACGACGGCATCAGGGTCTGTGTTCTTTTGTTTATCAAAATTGTGTTGTTGTACTTCTAGCACCAGGCCCTGTACATAACAGGCATTCCATCATTATTTACTCTCCAATCTGATATGCCTGAAAATGTGTGTCTAGATAAAAAAAAAAAAAAAAAAAAAAAAAAGCCCAGGACTGAATGTTAGCTTTGGCAGAGATAAATCTTGTACCTAGCTTCCTGGCCCTTTCTGGACATAATGCTATCAGAAACACTACAACTAGGCACTGGTCTCTTTTTTTCTGCAGAAGAAAATAAGAGACTTACACTAAGAAAGACAAAAAAAGTCACAGGAAAACATATCAATCATGGAGTCCCTTCTGCAGTGCCCATTCACTATCAGATCACAATTACAGTCCCTTTTACCTACTGTTGTACGATTTAACACTTGGCAGATTGCTCCTCTTTTTCCAAATATTCTTTGATAGTGCCACCAGATAATTTTCCATAAGAATTTTACAATCAAGTGTTGTTTTATCGCATTAACTTTCCGCCCTGATTTTTAGAACTGTGGTGAAATACATACAACACAAAATATATCATCTTAATCATTTTAAGTGTACAGCTCAGTGGTATTAAGTAAATTCATATTGTGCAACCATCACCACCACCTATCACCAGAACTCTTTTCACTTGCAAAACTGAAAGTCTATGCCCATTAACTCCTCATTCCTTCCTCCCCGCAGTCCCTGCCAAATACCATTCCACTATTTATTTATTTATTTATTTATTTATTTATTTATTTAATTTATTTTTTGAGACGGAGTCTCACTCTATTGCCCAGGCTGGAGTGCAGTGGTGAGATCTCAGGCTCACTGCAACCTCCACCTCCCAGATTCAAGTGATTCTCTTGCCTCAGCTTCCTGAATAGCTGAGACTACAGGTGCACACCACCTGTACTTTTTGTACTAATTTTTGTACTTTGAGTAGAGACAGTGTTTCGCCATGTTGGTCAGGCTGGTCTCGAACTCCTGACCTCAGGTGATCCACCTGCCTCTCCTCCCAAAGTGCTGGAATTATAGGCTTGAGCCATGAACCCAGCCATGAGCCACCGCGCCCAGCCTCCACTTTCAGATTTTTGACTAGTTATCTCCTACAGGTGGAATGATAGAGGGGTGTGTGTGTGTGTGTGTGTGTATGTGTGTGATTGGCTTATTTCACTTAACGTTATGTCCTCAAGGCTCACCCAAGTGGTAGCAAGGTTGAGCATGAATAATATCGCATTGTATGAATATACCACATTTTGTTTACCCATTCATCTTTTGATCTATGGACATGGCTTGCTTCTACCTTTTAGCTATCGTGAATAATGCTGCTGTGAGCATGAATGTACAAATATGTTTTTGAGACTCTACTTTCAATTCTTTTGGTTGTAGGAATGAGCCATGCATATGTTTTGTTTTGTTTCACCTACATTCCCCAGGTGATTCACTGTGTATCCAGAGGTATTAATCATAGACAAGCAGGCTACTCCATCAGCGATAAAAGGTAAAAGGAGGAAAACTGAAGTTCTTGAACTGCATGCTACAGCACATTTGTATGGGCAGTGACAAAATAAAAGCAGCCCACAAGGAGATACTAAAGAAGATAGTTCTTTTTTCTTTCCTCATTTTCTCTATAAAAATCCCTCTGTATTTTCAAGATGTGAAATTCCTGCTCCAGATATTATACTTGATGAACAAGTATAAAAAATTCAAGATATTTCTAAAGCTCATGTCTTATTAGTCCATTTGTGCTGCTATAACAAAATACCTGAGACTGGGTAATTTACAAAGAACAGAATATTTTTTCTTACAGTTCCGCATGCTGGGAAATCCAAGATCAAGGGGCTGTCACTGGTGTCTGCGGAGGCATGCTCTCTGCTTCCAAAATGGCACCTTGTTGCTGTGTCCTCACATGGCAAAAGGCAGAAGGGCAAGAGAGCACCCCCCTCAACCTTGAGCTCTTTATAGGGGTGCTAATCCCATTCATGAGGGCTCTGCCTCCCAGCGGCCACACCTCTTAATACAGTTGCACTGGGGGTGAAGTTTCAACATGAATTTTGGAGGACGCACCACCATCATTGAAACAGAGCAGCCCATTAATCACCTTTGTGAGAGGTGACAGCATGCTGGCAGCCCTGGCAGTCCTCGCTCGCTCTCGGCGCCTTCTCTGCCTGGGCTCCCACTTTGGCGGCACTTGAGGAGCCCTTCAGCCCGCCGCTGCACTGTGGGAGCCCCTTTCTGGGCAGGCCAAGGCCGGAGCCGGCTCCCTCAGCTTGCAGGGAGGTGTGGAGGGAAAGGCGCAGGCGGGAACGGGCGACTTCCGGGTGGGCGTGGGCTCGGCGGGCCCGGCACTCTGAGCGGCCCCCCTGGCCCACAAGTCCCGGGCAGTGAGGGGCTTAGCACCTGGGCCAGCAGCTGCTGTGCTCGACTTCTGGCCGGGCCTTAGGTGCCTCCCTGCAGGGCAGGGCTCAGGACCTGCAGCCCGCCATGCCTGAGCCTCCCCTCCCCTCCCCCCGCTCCGCCTTGGGCTCCTGCGCGGCCGAGCCTCCATGACCAGCACCGCCCCCTGCTCCGCAGCACCCAGTCCCATCGACCACCCAAGGACTGAGGAGTGCGGGCGCATGGCATGGGACTGGCAGGCAGCTCCACCTGCGGCCCGGTGTGGGATCCACTGGGTGAGCCCAGCTGGGCTCCTGAGTCTGGTGGGGACTTGGAGAACCTTTATGTCTAGCTAAGGGATTGTAAATACACCAGTCGGCCCTCTGTATCTAGTTCAAGTTTTGTAAACACACCAATCAGCACCCTGGGTCTAGCTCAGGGTTTGTGAATGCACCAACTGGCACTCTGTATCTAGTTACTCTGGTGGGGACTTGGAGAACCTTTGTGTGTAGCTAAGGGATTGTAAATACACCAATCAGCACCCTGCTCTAGCTCAGGGTTTGTGAATGCACCAATCAACACTCTGTATCTAGCTACTCTGGTTAGGACTTAGAGAACCTTTGTGTCCACACTCTGTATCTGGCTAATCTAGTGGGGACGTGGAGAACTTTTGTGGCTAGCTCAGGGATTGTAAACTCACCAATCAGCACCCTGTCAAAACGGACCAATCAGCTCTCTGTAAAACAGACCAATTGGCTCTCTGTAAAATGGACCAATCAGCAGGATGTGGGTGGGGCCAGATAAGAGAATAAAAGCAGGCTGCCCGACCCAGCAGTGGCAACCTCCCCTGGGCACCATTCACACTGTGGAAGCTTTGTTCTTTCACTCTTTGCAATAAATCTTGCTGCTGCTCACGCTTTGGGTCCACACTGCTGTAACACGGCGAAGGGCTGCAGCTTCACTCTTGAAGCCAGGGAGACCACGAACCTACTGGGAGGAAAGAACAACTCCAGACACACTGCCTTAAGAGCTGTAACACTCACTGCAAAGGTCTGCAGCTTCACTCCTGAGCCAGGGAGACCACAAACCCACCAGAAGGAAGAAACTGAACACATCCGAACATCAGAAGGAACAAACTCCGGACACGCCGCCTTTAAGAACTGTAACACTCACCGCGAGAGTCCGTGGCTTCATTCTTGAAGTCAGTGAGACCAAGAACCCACCAATTCCGGACACGTTTGGATCTTAGAACTGAGGGCACTCCAAGCTATAAAATGCCACATTTGTTATCATACCTGAAAACCCTTAGCCTGAACTAACATTCTCCAAACATAGTGGGATAGAACTGACTACTGTCTTAAACCTCTGAATTGGATTGACTAAGATGTCTCAACCAGAGAGTAAACAACCAGGTTAAAAGGGGCTAAATACTAACTTTATGACAGAATTCGCAGAAAGCAGAAGTTTTCTTTCACACTGAAAAATAATCATCCTTAGGCTTTACTTTCATTTTCACACTATTTGCTCCCTTGACAGGATGTGACATTGAGTCCAAGACTTTGAATCTTAGAATTCTCTTTCCATTTTCCACATTCCATAGTTAGTCCTCATGTCTCCAGCTGGCTCTTCTAACAAAAGTAGAAATGCATCAATTCTACCCAAACAAATCCCCCGACCTTCTCTGGATGCCAAGGCTGGTGCCTCCCACTTGCCACGTCCAAACGTGCAGTGATCACAGCAGGACACCACTGCCCCAGGACAAGGCCCAAAGGTCCTCTCCATTTGGCCTCTGCTTACCTCTCCAGCCCCAACACTTATAACTTCCTTCTGGACCCACTGAATTTCTCTCACTTCCTAGAAGGCTCACACTCCCTTTCATTTCAGGATGTGTTCAGTTTCCTGTCTCTAAAGCACGCCCCACCTCCAGATGTTACTTTCTCTGTTCAGCTTCCTCTGCTCCACCCTGACACAGCTGGTATGTACCGCAAGAGCTATGATCTGGGCACCCAAGCAAGGAGTAGCACTGTGCCAGTAAAGGACACTGTCACAGCCATATCCATTTGTCTGAATGGGACCAGTAACTGTTATATTGCACCCACCTTGCTATGTTACTATACATCTTTTGAAAACCAAAGTTCTTAGCCGGGCGTGGTGACTCATGCCTGTAATCCCAGCACTTTGGGAGGCCAAGGCAGGCGGACGCCTGAGTTTAGGAGTTCAAGACCAGCCTGGGCAACATTGTGAAACTCTGTCTCTACTAAAACTACAAAAATTAGCTGGGTGTGGCGGCACGCACCTGTAATCCCAGCTACTCGGGAGACTGAGGCATGAGAATCACTTGAACCCAGGAGGCAGAGGTTGCAGTGAGCCCAGATTGTGCCACTGCACTCCAGCCCGGGCAACAGAGCAAAACTCTGTCTCTAAATAAATAAATAAATAAATAAATAAATAAATAAATAAATTTATTTCAAAAAGGAAACAAAACTGAGGTTCTGATAACTGCATGTATTAAATATTCAAATAACATGTAGGTTCTTTCCAATTTTTTGCTATTATAAATAAGATTTTGATAAGCAACTTATTAGCTGGTTGCCTCACTTGGACCAAATTAGGTAAGTTCTCTAGGCCTCAGTTTTCCATCTGTAAGAGTAAGAAGTGCAAGGGCTGTACTGCCAATTACAGGCACATACAACAGGGTCAGGTAAATATTAACCTCTCTGTAAAGGTTAATTATTGATATTGTTACCTTTGGGTTAAATCTGTTTTTATTTAGAATGATTTTTCTCTATTCATTTTATTCAACAATTATTTATATATCTTAAGGTGCATATGGCACTGTGTTAGCCCTAAGGATATAGAGACAAATAAAGCAAGTACTGCCCCTACCGGCCTGGAGCTTAGAACCTAGGAAAGGAGACAGATGTTGGAGAAGTAATCATAGCTATGATAAATGTTATAAAAATGAGGTAAAGAGTACCTGGTTTGAGGGTGAGGTGTGGTTCAGGGAAAATCTCTTTGAGGAAGTGGCCATTAAGTTAATGATTCATTAACTGAGAATGACCTGAAGTTAACTGGGCACCATCTAGAGCCCCAGAAATATGGCTCTAACTAGATAGAGTCAAATTGCTTTCCAAAAGGATTGTGAATATTTACCCCTTGGCCAGGAGTATGACAGTATTTTTACCATATTATGGCCAGCTTTAAGGAGCATATAGACAATTTCAGGCTTGTGATATATATTGCCAAATTGCTTCCTTTGAGGGCTTACAGTGCCTCTGGCAACACAGGAAGGTGTAACTTGTCTCTCCCATCTTCCTCCATGAGATAATCTTCAAATAATTGCAAATAGCTGATAACTTATCTCTCAACCTGTTTTTAGAATAATTTTAATATAGAAAGATGATCATTAATACTAAATCCTAATTAGGGGTTATAAATATTAAATTATCAATATTTTAAAATAAATTATTAACTTTCACTGGGTTGCCAGGATTCCAGGTGACCCGAAAATACTCCAGAGCAGCAGATATGTGGTCTGGCATAGCACCCTTATGAAGCCAGTCCCCGTCTGGCTGTGTTCATATATTCAACAAATATTCCTAGAGCCCTGTGATAGTTAATACTGAGTGCCAACTTGATTGGATTGAAGGATGCAAGGTACTGTTTCTGGCTGTGTCTGTGAGGGTGTTGCCAAAGGAGATTAACATTTGAGTCAGAGGACTAGGAGAGACAGACCCACCCTCAATCTGGACGGGCACCATCTAATCAGCTGCCAGCACAGCTAGAATAATGCAGGCACTTGATTTGCTGAGTCTTCCGGCCTTCATCTTTCTCCCGTGCTGGATGCTTCCTGCCCTCGAACATTAGACTCCAAATTCTTCAGCTTTTGGACTCTTGGACTTATACAGTGGTTTGCCACGGGCTCTCCGGCCTTCGGCCACAGACAGAAGGCTACACTGATGGCTTCCCTACTTTTGAGGTTTTGGGACTCAGCTTGCAGATGGCCTGTTGTGGGACTTCATCTTGTGATCGTGTGAGCCAATTCTCCTAATAAGCTCCCCTTCATATATACATCTATCCTATTAGTTCTGTCCCTCTAGAGAACCCTGACTAATATAAGCACCTACTCTGCATCAGGCATTGGTGAAAGAGACAGAGGACTCAGGCATTAAACAAAGAAGTGCCAAAAATAATCTATGAAATTAGGCTGTCTCAGAGAAACTGGCCCTGAGGAAGTGACCTTGAGCCGAGTCTAGAGGGTAAAGGTCTGACCAAACCAAGGGCAGGGGTGGTGGTAAAGGCACAGATGGCAGCTTTCCAGGCAGTGACTGGCCCTGAGTCAGGAGAGAACTTGGGTCACTTCAGCAACTGAAAGACAGTGTGGCTGGTGGGTGAAGCTCGTGGAATCAAGGCCAGCCAGTCAGAAGGCAGATCCTACAGGGCCTTGCAGGCCACGCTAAGCAATTCACTCTATCCTAGTGCAATGGGAAGCCACTGGAAGGATTTCAGCAAGACATGATATGGTACCATGGGGCTCTTAAAAGCTCACTACAGCAGCAGGATATAGAATGGCTTGGAGGACGCAAAATGGATGAAGTGGCTGTTGATAGCTGACATTGTGGTGACTTGGAGCAGAGCAGAGGCAGGGTAGTCGGTGAGAAGCATTGTCTTGAGATGTATTTTGTTATCAGAATAGTCCGGATGTGGTGATCGGCTGGAGGTGAGGGACAGGGGAGAAGGAAGTGTCAAAAATGACACAAAAGTTTACACACTGGAACTGTCAAAAATGACACAAAGGTTTACACACTGGGACAGATGGTGATGCCATCACAGAGAGGGGGAGTAAGACTGGGAGAAAGAAGTCACTAGCTTTGTCTCATTGAATTGGTGGGGATCTGAGACACCAAAGTGGAGTTGTTATGTCAGCCAGAGTCTGAGCTGAAGATAAAAGCCAGGGAGTCCGCATGTGTGTAAGCGAAGCCATAGACAGAGAGAGGAGATTGCCCCGAAGGAGCGAGAGTGAGATGAGAAAGCCGTCTAAAGAACCCTCCCACCCAGATGTGTGGTTGATGAGGAGGAAACACGAAAGGGGAAAGGGAAGAAAGCCCCTTAAGATGAGAGAGAAGACAGCAGAGCAGGCGCCATGGGGGCATCATGGGAGGAGGAAGTGGTCAGTGTTGACAGATGCTGCTGAAAGGTCAGATGGAAACAGAGGGCTGAGAGATGCCTGGTGGGCTTCCCTGGGTTGGGGTCGAGTGACCTTATTGGAAACGGTATCGGTGCAGTGGTGAGACCAGAAGCCAGATTATGTGGACTTAACATCTCAAACTACCTTACTCCTCTCTCTCTATTGACCCCACTGACCTCAGGGGTAGAACTCAAAGGGACACCTCTGATCCTCAAACCAGTCTGCAGCGAATAGCTGGAGGTGTCCATCATAGCCCCAACATTGTGAATGTCTGCATTCACAAGGGTTTGGATGTTTCTGCTTCAATGCTGAATGGAGTTCTTTCGGGACATACAAAGGAATTAGATGAGAAGAACTAAGCAACATGATGGACAAACTGTTACAGGCTTACCCAACATGTTCACGGTACATACAAGTAAACTTAATAGACAGAACAGATTACATTACCATATATACCACAAAGATGTTTGGGGCTCATTTAATGACAATGCCTTCCTATATACAAGTCTGTGAAGCCAAAGCCTCAGGTCTGGGGCGTCTGTGCTGGGCTAATCTTGAAGCTCTTGGTGATCCTTACCAGGCCAGTATCACTGTCCTCAGTTAATGCTCTATCTAGAAGCACGGGCCTGCTCAGACTCAGATTTACTTTCTCATGTACAAAAGTTTCCACTTTTGCTGCTGCTATTTTATTTTAGTCTTCCTTTTATTTTTTCTGTTAAAATTTTCATTTTTAAATTATTATTACTTTTTTGAAACAGGATCTCACTCTGTCACCCAGGTGGGAATGCAGTGGTGCAATCACAGCTCACAGCAGCCTCGAACTCCCAGGCTCAAGTGATCCTCCTGCCTCAGCCTCTCAAGTAGCTGGGACTACAGATGTGTACAACCATGCCCAGCTAATTTTTAAAATTTTGTGTAGTGACAGGGTTTCGCTACGTTGCCCTGTCCGATCTTGAAATCCTGGGCTCAAGCCAACTGCCCACCTCGTCCTCCCAAAATGCTGGGATTACAGGCATGAGACACTGTGCCCAGTCTATTTTTTATTTTTTGAGACAGGGTCTTTCTCTGTTACCCAGGCTGGAGTGCAGTGGCATGATCATGGCTCACTGTAGCCTCAAACTCCAGGCTCAAGTGATCCTCTTCCCTCAGCCTCCTCAGTAGCTGGGACTACAGGTGCACACCATCATAACAAGCTAGTTTTTTTATTTTTAAAATTTTTTTAGAGACAGTGTCTCACTATGTTGCCCAAGCTGATCTCAGACTCCTGGGCTCAAGCGATCCTCTCACCCTAGCCTCCCAAATTGCAGGGATTATGGGCGTGAGCCACTGTACCCAGCCTTCTCTCTGTGTTTCAAATACTGATGTTCCATATTATGTTGCCAAGTCAAGTATTTTCTGTGACATTAAAAAAAGGACTTCATTTTTCTGAGGTTGAATTTAGCCAGAGCCCTACCTGGTTTCCCTGCAGAGCTGAGAATGCTACGTATCCTACGTGGGCAGCTGCCTCTCTGTGTCGTCAGCCCTCTGTCTTCATTGGGCACCCATCTGTTCTGATAAGCTCAGACCCTCCATCTTCTAAGGTCAATTGTTTGGCCTGTTTAGCCCATAAGATTTTGAAGAATTTTGTGCTAGTTGCCAACCTTTTTTTTTTTTTTTTTTTTAGATGGAGTCTCGCTCTGTCACCCAGGCTGGAGTGCAGTGGTACAATCTTGGCTCACCACAACCTCCACCTCCAGAGCTCAAGCAATTCTCATGCCTCAGCCTCCCAAGCAGCTGGGATTACAGGTGTGCACCACCGTGCCTGGCTAATTTTTGTATTTTTAGTAGAGACAGGGTTTCACCATGTTGGCCAGGCTGATCTCAAACTCTTGACCTCAAGTTATCCGCCCACCTTGGCCTCCCAAAGTGCTGAGATTATAGGTGTGAGCCACCACGCCCGGCCGCTACTCTTCACCAGGAAATGTTACTTTAAAATCCTGGTTACCAAGAGTCTCTTGCAAATGCTGGGGATCAGCAGGTCTAGGCCTGTAGACTCTGTGGCACTAATGAGCTAGGGCTGAGAGCAGCTGTTCACTTTAGACAAGGCTTGTATGCTTTAGGTCACCGCAGTCACCCACTCCCTATTGCTCCCTGATCATGATGCCAAGTGAGAGTTGCTCTTTATCATCACTCTTGCATTATTGACTTTCTTATACTAGAGTTAAAAGTGAAATATTTAATATGTCCATGTTTCTATCAAAAGTAGAAAAATGTACAAGCAATAGAGGTATATTTTTTGTTGTTCTTTTAAAGCTTTATTGTAAATTGTAAACTTATTGTAAATATACAATTTATAATTATATATATACATATATTATATATAATATATATACACACACGCACACACACACACACACACACATATATATAGTTGCTCTATTGCCCAGGCTGGAGTGCAGTGGCACGATCTCAGCTCACTGCAATCTCAGCCTCCTGGGTTCAAGCAATTCTCCTGCCTCAGCCTCCTGAGTAGCTGGGATTACAGGCATCAGCCACCACCCCCAACTAATTTCTGTATTTTTAGTAGAGACAGGGTTTCACCATGTTGGCCAGGCTAGTCTCAAACTCCTGACCTCAAGTGATCCGCCCACCCCAGCCTCCCAAAGTGCTGGGATTACAGGCGTGAGCCACCATGCCTGGCTAATTATATATGTTTATGGGGTTCAAATTAATGTTAGGATTTATGACTATAATATGGAATAATTAAACCTAGCCAATTAACATATATCCATCACTTCATATACTTAACCTTTTTTTTTGTGGTAAGAACATTTGAAATCTACTCTTAGCAATTTTTTTTTTTTCTTTGAGACAGAGTCTTGCTCTGTCACCCAGGCTGGAGTGCAGTGGCACGATCTTGGCTCACTCCAACCTCTGCCTCCTGGGTTCAAGTGATTTTCCTGCCTCAGCCTCCCAAGTAGTTGGGATTACAGGTGCCTGCCACCATGCCTGGCTAGTTTTTGTATTTTTAGTAAAGACGAAATTTCACTATGTTGGCCAGGTTGGCCTCAAGCTCCTGACCTCAGGTGAGCCACCTGCCTCAAGCTTCCCACAGTGCTAGGATTACAGGCGTGAGCCCCTGCACTCAGCCTCTCTCAGCAATTTTGAAGTGTACAATACATAATTAACAACTATATTCAGCATGCTGTGCAACAGATCTTGGAAATGAAACTTATTCCTCTTGTCTAAGATTTTGTACCCTTCAACCATCATCTCTCCATTCTCCTCATCTCCTAGCCTCTGTAACCACCATTCTACTCTCTGCTTCTAAGAACGTATTAGGCTGTTCTCACATTGCTATAAATACCTGAGACTGGGTAATTTATAGAGAAAAGAGGTTTAATTAGCTCATGGTTCTGCATGCTTTACAGGAAACATGGGGCTGTCATCTGCTTAGCTTCTAGGGAGGCCTCAGGAAGCTTACAATCATGGCAAAAGGTGAAGGAGGGGCAGGCATGTCACATGGCAAAACCAAGAACAAGGGAGAGAGAGGGAACTGGCGGTGGGGCATACCTGTTTAAATGACCAGATCTCACGAGAGCTCACTATCACGAAGACAACACCAAGTAATGAGGGATCTGCCCCCATGATCTAAACACCTTCCAGCAGACCCCATCTGGGGATTATAATTCAACATGAGATTTGGGTGGAGACAAATATCCAAACTATATCAATGAATTCACTTGTTTCAGATTCCACATATAAGTGAGAACATGTGCATTTATCTTTCTGTGCCTGGCTTACTCAGCAGCATAATGTTCCCCAGTTTCATCCATGTTGTCACAAATGTCAGAATTTTCTCCTTTTTTAAGGCTGAATAGTACTGTATTGTGTATATATACTACATTTTCTTTATATATTCATCCACTGATGGCCACTTAGGTTAATTTTATGACTTTGGCTATTGTGAACAGTATTGCAATGAATATAGGAGGGCAGACATTTCAAATTTCACTCTTTTGGGTAAATACTCAGAAGTGGGATTGCTGGATCATATGGTAATTCTATTTTTAGTTTCGTGAGGAATCTCCGTACATTTTTCCATAATTTACATTCCCATCAACAACTTTAAGGGTTTCTTTTTCTCCACATCCTCACCAACATTTATCTTACATCTTTTTCATCACAGCCATCCTGACAGGTGTGTGATGATATATCATTGTGGTTTAAATTTGCATTTTCCTAATGATTAGAAATGTTGAGCATTTTTCCATATATCTGTTGGCCATTTGTATGTCCTCTTTTGAGAAATGTCCATTCAGATCCCAGGCTTATTTTTTCCCCCTTTTTTAGAGACAGTGATGGCACCAGTGGCGCATCTGGAGCAGCTGCTGCCATGATGCCGGCTGCAGTGGGGGAGGCGCAGCCATGGCTGTGTGCTCCCTGGAGCTGGCAGGAGCTGGGAATAGATGGGAGCCTCAGGTTGGAGGGGCAGGAGCCCCACCCTCCCAGACAGCTGCAGCCACCCAGTCATGGCTGCAGGCACGGGCATCTCTGCACACTTGGGACCTGGGAGGCCCCCCAACCCCTGCAGGCTCAGAAGTGCCATGCCTGCTCCTACTGCCTGACCTCTCCCCACTCCTGGTGCCCGCTCCGATTTCAGAGCAAAGTTATGGCCAAGCCCAGGGACTGTCATGACCTGGCCAGGTGTGTGCATGCTCAGGGACATGCTGACACGCCAGCCCCCTGCTGCCTCGGACCCCTCTGGACTTTGGACACCACTGAGAACAGGAGGGAGGCCAAGGGAGGCCAAGGGAGGGGAACATCTAGTTTTTGAGCTGTTTGAGTGTATTATATGTTTTGGGTATTTTGGTTTTGTTTTGTTTTGTTTTTGAGACGGAATCTCACTCTGTTGCTCAGGCTGGAGTGCAGTGGAGAGATCTCGGCTCACTGCAACCCTTGCCTCCTGGCTGGGTTCAAACAATTCTTGTGCCTCAGCCTCCTGAATATTTGGGATTACAGGCGTGCACCACCACACCTGTCTAATTTCTGTATTTTTAGTAGAGACAGAGTTTTGCCATGTTGGCCAGACTGGTCTCAAACTCCTGACCTCAGGTGATCTGCCTGCCTCAGCCTCCCAAAGCACTGGGATTACAGGCGTGAGCCACCACACCCGGCCCGAGTTCATTATATAGTTTGGATACATATAACCCCTTATCAGGAGCAGGGCTTGCAAATAGTTTCTCCTAATCCATAGGTTGTTTCTTTACAGTGTTGTCTTCTTTACTGTGCAGAAACTTTTTAGTTTCATGTAATCCCAATTGTCCATTTTTGCTTTTGTTGCCTATGCTTTTGGGGTCAAATTTAAAAAAATCACTGCCCAGACCAATGCTGTGTAACTTTCCCCCTATGTTTTCCTCTAGAAGTTTTACAGTTTAAGTCTTTAATCTATTGGGTTGATTTTTGTATATTGTGTGAGATAAGGATCCAATTTCATTGTTCTGCATGTGGACATCCAGTTTTCCCAACATCTTTTATTGAAAAGACTATGCTTTTCCCACTGTGTATTCTTGATGCTTCTATCAAAGATCAATTGACCATTCAGGTGTGGGTCCATTTCTGGGCTCTCCATTCTGTTCCACTGGTCAGTGTGTCTAATTTTTTTCTTTTGCCAGTACCATTCTGTTCTAATTACTATATTTTTATAAAATAGTTTGAAATCAGGTAGTGTGATGGCTCCAGCTTTGTTCATTTTTCTCATGATAGCTTTAGCTATATGGGACATTTTGTGGTTACATATGAATATTAGCATTGTTTTTTCTATTTCAATGGAAAATAACATTGGAATTTTGATCAAGATTGCATTGAACCTGTAGATTGCTTTGGATAGTATGGACATTTTAACAATATTAATTCACTATGTTAAAAAAACACTATAAACAACGCCAAAAGACAAATAATTGCCTGGGAAATATTTGTTAAAGTTACAACAAAGGGTTATATTCCTAATATTACAAAGAAGTCTTATTTATGTATTGTTAAGAAAAAGACAACCCAGTGGGAAAATGGGCAAAATATATTAATAGGTAATAGAAGAGGAAATATAAATGATAAAGGGACATATGAAAAGATGCTCAGCCTCACTGGTTGTAAGAGAAAGTCAAATTAGAGAAACAACGTGATGCCACTTATTTCCTAACCAGCAGGCAAACACGCAAGATTGGCAGCATCCAGTGCTGACAAGGGCATAGGGAAAGGGGTGTTCTCACACATGGCCAATTAGAGTGCAAACTGCTATAACTTTTTTGGGAAAGTTACTGGCAATATTTATTACATTAAAACCAAACGCACCAAAAAAAGGAGCAAAAGATCTGAGCAGATACCTCACTGAAGAAGATATAATACAGATGGGAAATTTTAAACATATGAAAAGATGATTAACATCTTTTGTCATTAGGAAATTCCAAATTACAACCACAATGAGATACCATTACACACCTATTAGAATGGCTAAAATCCCCCCAAAAGCTGATAATACCAAATGCTGGTGAGAATACTGAGCAACAGAACCTCTCATTCACTGCTGGTGGGCGTGCTAAATCAGACAGCCACTTTGGAAAACAGTTTGGCAGTTTCTTACAAAGCTAAACATAGCTATACCATATGAGCCAGTAATCACACTCCTAGGTATTTACCCAAATGGTTGAAAACTATGTCCATATGAAAACCTACAGGCAAATGTTTTTAACAGCTTTATTCATAATCACCAAAAACTAGAAGCAACCAAGTTGTCTTCCTATAGGAAAAAGGATGAAAAAATTGTGCTACATTCATATAATGCAATATCATCCAGCGATAAAATAAGCTAACAAGCCATAAAAGACTTGTTAGCTTATATATGTATAAAGTTATATGTATAACATATATATATGTTAGCTTGTATATGTATAAAGACATGTATAAAGTTTAAATGCATATTGTTAAGTGAGAGAAGCCAGTCTGAAAAGGCTACATATTGTACTATTCCAATTCTATGACATTCTGGAAAGATAAAGCTACAGAGACAGTAAAAACAATAACAGGTGTCAGGGGTTCAGAGGATGTGGGGAGGGTTGAGTAGGTGAAACACACAGGATTTATTAGGGCAGTGAAACTATTCTATATGATACTGTAATAGTGAATATGTGACATTATGCATTGGGCAAAATGCATAGAACTTTACAACACAATGTGTGAACCTTAAGATATGCAAAGTGTTAAAAAATCATGTAGGAGGTTGGGGAATCCTAGGATAGAACGAAGACTGTAACAAAAAGAATCTAACTATATTACAAATGTATGAAACAACCTCACCAAACAGGGTAGAGGAAAAGCTGATACAGGTTTCCAGATAAGCAAGGAGATGAGGCTAGAATGACCCATTAGATTTGTGAGCTAATCCCATCTCATTTGTCCACAGATTATAGTTGAAGACATCAGTATGGACTCTTGTTTAGCTTAATAAAGATACAGATGATTACATATAGAAATAACTCTAGATATATGTATGTACACAGGTTGGTATACACACATATATTACCTTGCTCTGTCAGCTGAAAGGGCCTAGAACCAACCACATCCCAGTAGCAATATGTATACCAAGTGCTTAGATCTCGTTTTTTGATACTAGTCTCTAATAGAAGGAACCAGGGATCCATGGAGAAATACTCAACTTGAACAATGAGAACATATGGACACAGGGAGGGGAACATCACACACTGGGTCCTGTTGGGGGTTGGAGGGCAAGAGGAGGGAGAGCATTAGGACAAATACCTAATGTGTGTGGGGCTTAAAACCTAGATGATGGGTTGATAGGTGCAGCAAACCACTGTGGTACATGTACACCTATGGAACAAACCCACACATTCTGCACATGGATCCCGGAACTTAAAGTAAAATTTAAAAAAAATTTAAAAAAAGAAATACCCAATTCTAGAACTTGGGCAGGAAATATATAAGATGAACATGGAGCATCTTGCAGTGCCAGAAAATAATAAAGTGCTAAAACGCAAACCAAAGCAAACCCTACATTGATGGAAGAATATCAAAGGGATACAATATCCACAAATCCATACTAATATAAATAAATGATTGACTGGATGAATGAATAAACAAATAAATAAAAGATAAGTCAGTGGGAGAGTAGATACATCTCCTATATTGGAGAATTCCAAATAATTTATGTTGATACTCCACCTTCAGGGATGGGAGCCTAACTTCTCCCTCTGTAGGAGTGCGCTGCACGTAGTGACTTCCTTCCAAACAGCATAGAATAGAATGGCAGAAGAAAAGACACTTTACAGTGGAGAAACCTGACGACACTACCTCAGCCAGGTGATCAAGGTCAACATCAATAGTGGTAAGTCGCTGAGGCGGGCAGATCACAAGGTCAGGTGTTTGAGACCAGCCTGGCCAACATGGTAAAACCCCATCTCTACTAAAAATACAAAAATTAGCCGGGTGTGGTGGCAGGCGCCTGTAATCCCAGCTACTTGGGAGGCTGAGGCAGGAGAATCGCTTGAACCCGGGAGGCAGAGGTTGTAGTGAGTCGAGATGGTGCCACTGCGCTCCAGCCTGGGCGACAGAGCGAGACTCCATCTTAAAAAAAAAAAAAATAGCGGTAAGTCATGTTGATAGTATGTACACTTGATGGGATGGGACGTGGTCTTCTAGCCCATAACCCTGGTCTAATCATGAGAAAAAACAGACAAATTCCAATAGAGGGACATTCTACAAAATATGTGACCAGTACTCCTGAAAACTGCCAGAGTCATCAAAAACATGTAAAGTCTAAGAAACTGTCACAGCCAAGAGGAGGCTGTGGACACATGATTACTAAATGTAATGTAGTTTCCTAGAAGGGATTCTGGAACAGAAACAGGAAATTCAACAAAAAATTAAAGAAATGCGAATAAAGTATGGATGGACTTCAGTTAATGATAATGCATCAGCATTGGTTCATTAATTATAGTAACTATACCATGCTAATATAAGATGTTACTAAAAGATAAAACTGAGAGCAGGGTATATGGGAACTCTACTATCTTCTAGTTTTTCTGTAATCTAAAACTATTCTAAAAATAAAATTTATTGAAAACACACACAGACACATCCTCTTACTAGCATTCCACTTCTGAGAATATACTTTCCATAAATAAAAGCATCATTGCATAAAAATATCCATACCAGAATTCCAGCACTGCCTGTGGAGGCAAAAAATATGAAACAACATGAACATCCTGTAATAGAGGAGGATGGCTGAATACATTGTGCTATATTCAGACCAGGAAATAATAAATATTATGCAGGTATTAAGAAAGTACAATTAATAGAGGCCTATCTATTGGCTGATGACCATGATGTTATTGCTGAGTGAAGAAGGCAAGCTACTGAGTAATTTTATAAAAAATATACGAAAATAAATGTTAATTAAAATATGTGAAAATAGGAAGTATATGAAAAAATATTTTAAAATCCTTCCATTTTCATATATTCACTTGTCATATATTATTGTTAAGAACAGTATATTGAGCCCTCTGCTCTGCTGGACACTACTGTAAGATCTGGGATTATATACTTAACAAAACTGACAAAAATCTCTGCTCTCGTGAGCTTATATTCGAGCACCCAGATGTTGACAAGTCTTATGGAAAGAAACAAGGTGGATAGGGGCATAGCGTGGTGGAATGGTGAAATTTAAATGAGGGAAGCCCTCACTGAGATGATAAATGAAAAAAGATCTGAAGAAGGTAAAGGTCTTAAGGATGTTTGGGAAAATGTTCCAAGCAGTAGGAGCAATCATTCCAAAGGCTTTTATGTGGGATTCTGCCTGGAGTGTTTCTAGAACAGCAAGGAGGTCAGTGTTTTAGTCGCCTCTTTTGTCTTGTTTCCCATTCTTTCAGCCCATCTTTTAATTGAAGATTTGCTGAAACCACTGCAGCAGCTAGCTTTGTGCGCCTGTAGCCTGACAGAGCCTCACCCCAGCTGTCCTTGGTTTTTGCTTTCTGCCCAGGCCTTGTGTGATGCTGAGGTGTGGGATGCTGCTGGGATTCGGTACTTGCAGGAGTTAACACTCCATAGGGGAGCCTTGGACCAATGGGAGACAGGGTGCTTCAGTGTCCTCTCTTCCGCTCCTTGGGCTCCTTAAAGAGGCCTGGCAGGATGAGTCCCCGTTCCCGGTTACATTGGGTTTCCTCCTTCCTTGTTTTCTCCCCTGTCACCTACTCCTGCTCTCTGGTATCACTTCCCAAAATAAACTCCTAACACACAGTTCCTGTCTCAGACTTTACTTTCTGGGAGGTGCACGGTCTAAGACCATTGGTACCTGAAGTGGCCTTAGCTAGCAGACCTTCAGAATGGAATTCTGGAACTGGATCAATCATGAAGCAGATGGCAACAAGGACCCCACTGCTGATGATAAGTGGGGTGGGAGGAAGCCCAGGGAGCTGTAGCAACACAGTCACTAAGCCTTTTGTCAGGGCTGGTTTTGAATGGGGTGTAAGCTTGCTTCGGCACTGCAGTCGCACATGAGTGGTATGCGGCAATGGTCATTATGGGAAGTATTGAATAAGCTGGCTCTTGTTAACACCTATAAATCACTGAAAAAAGAAAATGACAGGGTCAGGTTAGCCACAAACAGTCATCTGTGGGAGTCAGGAGGCCTTGCCGGCAGTATTCAGAGACATTTATCTCCTACAGACAGGACAGACTGTGCCAAAAAATCAATCTCAGGACTTAAAGAGCAGCAGAGCTACAAAGGGGACAATATCCAGCCTCAACAGGTCTCTCATGTCTAAGTCAGGGCTATGGTGAGAAAAGAAAATCATCCTGAGATCTAGGATAGGGACATCTACGAGGAAGAGCCTGAGAATCTGAAATTCTCAAATTTCCCTGAACCTTCAGGGCTAGGAAAAGCAACTCAGTTTCATTGCTGTAGGTTAGCTTCTTCCTTTACCTGCAGACCCTAAAAATCCCTCACATGATGCAGGTGCCTCCTTAGGAGGGGGATGCCTGTCCTCCTTAGATTCTACCCCACCTCCTTCTAGGGCCCATGGACCTATAATAGGATGAGGTTGTTGCAGTGCCTGAGTAGGGCAATAAGGTTCTTGCTCTACGAGGAAATAACTGCACTCAAGAATGACAAGACCTGCCTCATAGGTACCAGCAGCAGTCTTGAAGGGGCTGGGCCGTGATAGTAGTAAAATGTAAGGCTGGAAAAGGGGAAATTCATTAATATGAGAGCACTACACTGTCGCATAACTTGGGACTTAATTCTTGACAAGGACACCTGCAGACAGTTCTTGTTTAAATTTTACTTTTATTTTTTATAGAGACAGGGTCATAATCTGTCATCCAGGCTGGAGTGCAGTGGCATGATCATCGCTCCCTGCAGCCTTGAACTCCTCGGCTCAAGTGAGCCTCCTGCCTCAGCCTCCCCAGTGGCTGGGACCACAAGCACACGTGACCATGGCTGGATAATTAAAAAATTTTTTTTGTAGAGACAGGGTCTTACCATCTCGCTCAGGTTGGACTCAAACTCCTGGCCTCAAGCGATTCTGCCACCTCAGCATCCCAAAGTGTTGGGATTACAGACGTGGGATACTGTGAGACACTGTGCCTGTCAAGACAATCTTTTTTTTTTTTTTGAGACAGAGTTTCACTCTGTCACCCAGGCTGGAGTGTAGTGGTGCGATCTTGGCTCACTGCAACCTCCGCCTTCTGGGCTTAAGATATTCTGTCTCCTCAGCCAACCGAGTAGCTGGGACTACAGGTGCGCACCATCACACCCAGCTAATTTTTGTATTTTTGGTAGAGACAGCATTTCGCCATGTTGGCCAGTTTGGTAACAAACTCCTGACCTCAAGTGATCTGCCCGCCTCAGTCTCCAAAAGTGCTGGGATTACAGGTGTGAGCCACAGCGCACAGGAGACAGTCTTAAAATGTGCTGCTGGCATAGCTCTTTGAAGGTTGGGCTTTTAGTAGGTAAGGCAGACATGTGGGAAGTGCCTTGGCAGAGTATTGAGGAAGGGGCCTGGGGACTCAAGGAGGGGGAAATATTAGAAAGGATGTGTGATGTGGGACTGCAGGACCTACCACCTGATTATGTTTCTTTGGAAGGCCCAGAGGATACTCCCTCCACTGAAGCAGTAAGGAGCAGAAAGGAGCCCAGTGGCATCTTCAAGAGCTCATCACTGCTGTCCTCTGTGGGTGGGGTAGACAGGCTTGTCCTCAGTAGGCTGGAGATGCTACCACGGAACTAGGCTTTCTGGTTCTGATGAAAGTGATAAGATTCCAGAGTGGCAGAGACCAGGTGCTTACAGTGGCAAGGTACATAAAATTACCATGATGAGAAGCAAGCCAGAACACCTTATTTCACAGAAATCTGTGCTAATAATGCACAGGAATGCCATGGAGTTCCTATAGGTGAGATAGAGGGACAGCTGGCTCGTGTGTCACCCGACTTGCATTGCCAGAAGAAACTGAGCAAGCAGAAGGTTGGTGTCAACCGCTAGAGTGGAAACCTGCAGCTCCTCGCCCAGTTTCTAGATCTAAGTCAGTTCCAGTCCAAAGTGTTGCTGACTGAGTCACCTTGAAGGAGGATCCTGCAATGCCACTGTGAGTATTCCTCACTTTTCAAAGGGATCTGTGGCCATTTACCAGAGTAAATGGGAAAGGAAAATACTCAGACCTTTCAAGGGCTGTGGCTACAAGGTCTGAGCTGGCACTGATATGTGGGGACCCCAAATGCTACCATGGCCTCAGGTTAGAGCACCGTTTCATACTGGGCTTAACAGGTCCATGAATCCATTCTTGAGATAACTTCCTCCACTTGAGAAATGCAAAATTGGCATAGGTATGCTTAACAGTCGGCTAAGCATACCCTCACATTGGTTCTATGACCTGTGAAGTAAGAGCCAATATGGCAGAAAGGGCCAAACACAAGCTCCTGAAACTGCTCTTCCTCCCTGCAACACAACCCTGGTCAAAATAGTAAATCCGAAGCAAAACTGCATCCCAGGAGAAAATGCAGTGATGAGTACCACCATCAAAGACTTAGGAATGCAGAGGTGGTGATGCCCATGCTAACCCCCTCAACTCACCTGGTAGACTCCTATAAACTCAACCCAACTGTACTTCCAATTGCAGCAGCTGGGCCAGATATGATATCTTTCCTGGAACTGATATACACAGGCTCTGGCACTTGACATGCAACTATTGACTTGAATGTATTCTTTCCAATACCAATCAGTAAGTTAGATCAAAAGCAGTTCACCTTGTGTGGGATGGACAGCAGTTCACACTCACTGTCCTGCCTGAAGCCTAAGTTAACTCTCCAGCACTCTGTCACCATATAATCCACAAGGACCTTAATTGTCTTGACGTTCCACTGAATATCATGCTGCTCCACTGTATTGATGACATCATGTTAACTGGATCTCCTGGTGATCAGAAATGGCAAGTACTCTGGCTGTCCAGTTAAGATATGTGTGTACCACAGAGTGGAAGAAAACCCTCTGGGGAATGGCATATAAGTGGTATTCTAGGAGTCCAATGGCCTGGGGCATGCTGTGACTTCCTTTTTTTTTTTTTTTTTTTTTGGGATAGAGCCTTGTTCTGTCCTCAAGGCTGGAGTGCAGTGGCTAGAGTGCACTATATAGCTCTCTGTAGCCTTCAACTCCTGAGCTCAAGTGATCCTCCCACCTCAGCCTCCCAAATAGCTATGACTACAGGTGGGCACCACCATGCCCAGCTTTATCCTCTCTAAAGGACAAATTGTTGCACCTTGTATCCCCTACCATTTAAAAAAGGGCATTGCTCCTGGTGGGTCTCTTTGGATTTTGGAGGCAGCATATACAGCCCTTGGGCACTGCTCTGCCTAATTTACCAAGTGATTTAGAAGGCTGCTAACACTGAGTAGGACCCAGGACAAGAGGGAACTTTGCACAGCAGGTCAAAGCTGCCCTATGATTCAGGCCATATGACTTGGCATACCCAGTTGTGTACATGTGTCCAGTTCCTGGCATGTCACTGGGACTTCGTAGAGTGAGCACATGAATGTAGGACATCAAGTGACTGAGTAACCCAAAGCTGCCCACTGTGAGCTGGATAATAGAGATCTACTGACCACTGTCCTCAGAAAACATCTGGAATCAGGCTCGAGCAGGTCTGGAGGGAACAAGCAAGTGACAAAGAGGTAGCTCCTTTTCCCAAGTCATCTGTGTTGCTGCCCTGTTACCTCTCCTTCAGCTTACATGTATAAGGAACAAAGCCTCACACCTGGCTCACAGGTCTCTTCTGCATTCCTCTCAAGACCCAGCACAGGCCAGTGATGTGCACCGTGGATGCTTGACCTGTTTTACTGACTAACACAGTACGTGGAAAGTACTATGACAGAAGGAATAGTACAATTGTGACAAAAATGA
Source organism: Gorilla gorilla gorilla (assembly GCF_029281585.2). NCBI lineage: Eukaryota > Metazoa > Chordata > Mammalia > Primates > Hominidae > Gorilla > Gorilla gorilla. The sequence continues at coordinate 67,333,984 of NC_073239.2, forward strand.
AAAATGGCACTGACACAGCCAAGAATTAATGCAGCAACCCTGTGATAAAGTCAATTATTTCATTGGTTTTTATGTGTGGCTGAAAACATCTGTTGGTTTAGAAATTCTGTGTGGTTTTTTGTTTGTTTGTTTGTTTAGAGAAAGGGTCTCAGTCTGTCACCCTGGCTAAAGGGCAGTGGTGTGATCATAGCTCACTGCAGCCTGGAACTCCTGGGCTCAAGCTATCCTTCTGTTTCAGCCTCCCAAAGCGCTGGAATCACAGGAGTGAGCCACTGTGCCTGGCCAGTTTAGAAATTCTTAACCTTTCATTATTCCAGCAACGACAAAAAAATAGATGGAGTTCAAAGATTTTCAACCAGGCAATTTTACCCAAGAGTGTTTTTACTAGAGGGACTTTAAGGTTAATAAGCAATAAAGAAAGTTAATAATTAGCAAGAAAGTATGCTTGTTGAAAGGAAATTTGTGGCCTAAAACACCAATTCTGCCAAGTAAAAAGGTGGATTAAAACATTTTTCAAGGCCGGGCGCGGTGGCTGACGCCTGTAATCTCAGCACTTTGGGAGGCTGAGGCGGGCGGATCACGAGGTCAGGAGATCGAGACCATCCTGGCTAACGTGGTGAAACCCCGTCTCTACTAAAAATACAAAAAAATTAGCCAGGCGTGGTAGCGGGCGCCTGTAGTCCCAGCCACTCGGGAGGCTGAGGTAGGAATTGCGTGAATCCGGGAGGTGGAGCTTGCAGTGAGCTGAGATCGTGCCACTGCACTCCAGCCTGGGCGACAGAGCAAGACTCCATCTCAAAAAAAAATATTTTTTTTTTCAAAAATTTAAAGTGAAAGACAAAAGCCTTGCCCCTTTAAGAATGTTTCCATTCATTCTGTATAAAAATTACTCCTTCCTTCCTTCCTTCCTTCCTTCCTTCCCTCCCTCCCTCCCTTCCTCCCTTCCTTCCTCTCTTTCTCTCTCTCTTTTTTTTTATTTTTGGCCAGGGTCTCACTCTGTCACCCAGGTGGGAGTGCAGTGACTCAATCACACTCACTGCAGCCTTGACCTCCCAGGCTTAGGTGATCCTCCCATCTCAGCCTCCTGAGTAGCTGGGACCACTGGTGCACACCACCACACCTGGGTAATTTTCATATTTTTTGTAGAGACAAAGTTTCACTTGTTGCCCAGGCTGGTCTTGAACTCCTGAGCTCAAGAGATTTGCCTGCTTTGGCCTCCCAAAGCATTAGGATTACAGGTGTAAGCCACCATGCCCAGCCAATAATTACTACCTTTTAGTGTTGTTTACAGTCTTTTTTTTTTTTTTTTTTTGAGACGAAGTTTCACTCTGTCACCCAGGCTGGAGTGCAGTGGCGTGATCTCTGCTCACTGCAAGCTCCGCCTCCCAGGTTCACGCCATTCTCCTGCCTCAGCCTCCAGAGTAGCTGGGACTACAGGCGTGTGCCACCACGCCTGGCTAATTTTTTGTATTTTTTAATAGAGACGGGGTTTCACCGTGTTAGCCAGGATGGTCTCGATCTCCTGACCTCGTGATCCACCTGCCTTGGCCTCCCAAAGTGCTGGAATTAGAGGTGTGAGCCACCATGTCCGGCCGGTTTGGAGTCTTATAATAACGATATGTAATACACACTGTCAGCTGGGCATGGTGGCTCATGCCTATAATCTCAGCACTTTGGGAGGCCAAGGCGGGCGGATCACTTGAGATCAGGAGTTCGAGACCAGGCGGGCCAACATGGTGAAACCCTACCTCCACTAAAAATACAAAAATTAGCTGGACATGGTGACGTGTGCCGTAATCCCAGCTACTCAGGAGGCTGAGACAGGAGAATCGCTTGAACCTGCGGGGAGGAGGAGGTTGCAGTGAGCTGAGATTGCGCCACTACACTCCAGCCTTAGCAACACAGTGAGACTGTCTCAAAAAAAAAACAAACAACAACAACAACAACAACAACAAATGCTGTCCATCTAGAAATTTTACAGGTTAGAAATAAAAATAATTTAAGGGGCAAAAAAGCAATGGCATAAATTATGTCTTTTATCAATGTGAATGACAAAAATCACTTATCCTGCCTCCTCTTGCTCTGTGACATTTTGTTTTCTAGAGTCTATGGTGTGTGTCAGGGTGTGCGTAGTGGCGGCAGAACACTGACAGATGGTGGTATGTGCTTAATCTCCTTGCAAACTGGGAGTCTTTAAGAAGGTAACGAGCCAGCTTGTTGGTTTCTGCTTCTGTTGTTCTGAAAGTATTTGTGTGGCAGCTTTATCACTTAGGAGTTCACTACACAGCAGGAATATAATCTTTCTAGATAAACACATCAAGAGCTAAACCAAAAATCTTCTAATAAACAAACAAAACAGGCTGTTACTATTTGCAGTTAGTATATTATCTTGTAAAAATAAAATTCAGCAGGTCCCCACTTGTTGAACCAATAGGGAGAGATAATGATAAGAGGATTGTTTGGTTTCTATTATTGTGGGCAAGGAATGCTGTTTTGTCTCCTATGCTACTGACAACCAGTTTACATAAACTCCCAGCATCTATCTATACATTAGTAACGAACATCAAGGGGCCAGATCTCTGTGAGTCTCTTATGAGAACATCTGCAGAGAATGAAAACTGTCTAATCCCTAAGGCCCCAAACTGGCAGCTTATATGGCAAACATTATCTGCAGATGTGTTTTACTTGGCCTGAATGATGTTTAAAATTTAAAAAAATTATTTGTCAACATTTTAAGGTCAAGAGATCTCATTCTCACTAAAAGGAACCAGGGGTCTCTGGAGAAATGGCTGATACAGGGCTGGGGCAGGATGAGCCTGGGACATTTGGCTGTGCCACACAGTAAGCAAGTGCTCAAAGAAGGACGGACATCTGTCAGGACACAGGAGTTAGATGGAAGGAGCTGCAAATGCTAAATGTGTGACAATTCAGAGTCAAAAAGAATACTGACAGTGATGGTGTGTAACATATTGAATTTTTAAAAATCCATGAATCCACAGTGATACGAAAAGGAGGGGTGGGGGCAGAGGGGAAGAAAATCTTTTTTTTTTTTTTTACAGAAAAATGATAACTAATGAGTGTAGAAAGAATTATAGAAAAATAACTATTTTACAATAATTTTTTACATCACCATTGGTTGATGCCGGCTACGGCGGCTCGGTTCACACCTGTAATCCCAGCACTTTAGGAGGCCGAGGTGGGTGGATCACTTGAGGCCAAGAGTTTGAAACCAGTTTGGCCACCATGATGAAATCCCATCTCTACTAAAAATGCAAAAATTAGCCAGGCATGATGGCGGGCACCTGTGATTCCAGCCACTCAGGAGACTGACACAGGAGAATTGCTTCAACCCAGGAGGTGGAGGTTGCAGTGAGCCAAGATCGCACCACTGCACTTGAGCCTGGGTGACAGAGCGAGACTCTGTCTCAAAAAAAAAAAAAAAAAAAGAACCATTGGGTGAAAGTTGTTGGGGAACAAGGTCGTCACAGTTTCAAAATATCACCCCATAGATTATTAATTATAAAGGAGAAAATCATTTTTACAATTGAGAAATATGGCAGACCCATCTTAACTAAGGAATTAAAACTGATAGTACCAATTAGGGGACAAAAATGACATCATACACTTCCTGATGGGAGCTAGTGTGAAGAACACAGCTTCACCCATGCAGTGTTCTTACTGAAAACATTTAACCTGTATCAAATCATTTGGAAACAGCCAGTTAGTCTAAGTCAAGGCACATTCCACAAAACAGATGGCCTGGACTTTTCAAAAATGTCAGTTTCATGAAAGATGAAATAAGAGAATAAAGAAGGTGGAAAACTCTTTCAGATTAAAGGAGACTAAAGAGTCATGGCAATGGGCCGGGCGTGGTGGCTCACACCTGTAATCCCAGCACTTTAGGAGGCCAAGGCGGGTGGATCACAAGGTCAGGAGTTCAAGACCAGCCCGGCCAAGATGGTGAAACCCCATCTCTACTAAAAATACAAAAATTAGCCAGGCGCGGTGGCAGGTGCCTGTAATCCCAGCTACTCTGGAGGCTGAAGCAGGAGAATCGCTTGAGCCCAAGGGGTGGAGGTTGCAGTGAGTTGAGATTGCGCCACTGCACTCCAACCTAGGCAACAGAGCAAGACTCCGTCTCAAAAAAAAAAAAAAAAAAAGTCATGGCAATGTACAGTCACTGAATAGATCCTGGATTTAAAAATAACCATACACATTTATATATATAGTTATTTCATTATATATATAGTTATATAACCATTATTAGAACAATATGAGAAATTTGAACACAGACTATATATTAGATAATAGTATTGAGTCAATGATAAATTTATTGAGTATGGAAATCATAATGTGATTATACAGAAGAACATCTTTGTTTCAGGAGATTATGCTAAATATTTAAGTAGATGGCTCAGCCAAAAAAGTATGTGTGAGAGAGGGAGAAAGAAAGAGAGAGAGAGGCAGAAACAGGGATAAAGGAAGTACAGGCACAATGGCTCATACATGTAATCCCAGGGCTTTGGCAGGCTGAGGTGGGAGGACTGCTTGAGGCTGGGAATTTGAGACCAGCCCGGGCAACATAGTAAAATTCTATCTCTACAAAAAATAAATAAATTAGCCAGGCACTATGGCTCACACGCCTGTAATACCAGCAACTCAGGAGGCTGAGGCAGAAGGATCACTTGAGCCCAGGCTTTCAAGAATACAGTGAGCCATGACTGTGCCACTGCACTGCAGCCTGGGCAACAGAGTGAGACTCTGTCGCTAAAAAGAATGAAAAAAAGACAGAAAGGAAATGCAGCAAAATTCTAACAGTTGATGAACTAATCTAGCGGAGGGTATGCAGGTATTTATTGCACTATTCTCTCCACTTCTGTATATTTTGATTTTTTTCTCAGAATAAAAGGTTGTAGGAAAAATCCCAGGACACTTTACATAAAATTCTGATTTCTGGCTTTTTAAAAAAGACTCTGGCTGGACATAGTGGGGGTCATGCCTGTAAACCCAGTACCTTGGGAGACCGAGGCAGGAGGATTGCTTGAGCAGAGGAGTTTGACACAAGCTTGGGCAACATGGGGAAACCCCATCTCTACAAAGAATACAAAGAATTGGCTGGGCACAGTGGCTCATGTCTGTAATCCCAGCACTTTGGGAGGCCGAGGTCAGGAGTTTGAGACCAGCCTGGCCATCTCTACTAAAAACACAAAAACCAGCCAGGTGTGGTGGCATGCACCTATAATCCCAGCTGCTCAAGAGACTGAGGCAGGAGAATCACTTGAATCTGGGAGGTGGAGGTTGCAGTAAGCCAAGATCGCGCCACTGTATTCCAGCCTGGAAGACAGAGCGAGACTCCGTCTCAAAAAGAAAAAAAGAAAAAAAAAAACCAATACAAATAATTAGCCTAGTGTGGTGATGCATGCCTGTAGTCCCAGCTATTCAGGAGGCTGAGGTGGGAGGATCACCTGAGCCCTGGAGATTGAGGCTGCGGTGAGCCATCATTGCCCCACCGCACTCCAGCCTGGGCAACAGAGTGAGACCCTGTCTTAAAAAAAAAAAAAAATGGGGGGGGGGGGGCGGTGGGCCTGATGCGGTGGCTCATGCCTGTAATCCCAGCACTTTGGGAGGCCGAGGCAGGTGGATCACCTGAAGTCAGGAGTTCACAACCAGCCTGTCCAACATGGTGAAACCCCGTCTCTACTAAAAATACAAGAAATTAGTTAGGTGTGGTAGTGGGCACCTGTAATCCCAGCTACTCAGGAGGCTGAGGCAGGAGAATTGCTTGAGCCTGGGAGGCAGAGGTTGCAGTGAGCCCAGATCACATCATTACACTCCAGCCTGGGTGACAAGACCAAGACTCCATCTCAAAAAAAAAAAAAAAAAAAAAGACTGAAAACCCAGCACCTCAGGCTTGCAGTCTGTGGCACTGAGCAGTAGCTGTCTACTTTAGATCAGACATGAGGACCCCAGTTTGCCCCAGTCTCCACCTCTCCATCTTGCCCTATATTCAGACTGCTTGCCTCATTTATGTTAACAGTGTGATTCCACAGACATTTGGGTTTGTTAATCCATAATCCATAACAGAAAATGCTGAACTCAGCTAAAACAATTAATAGACATATGTTATTAATCCACCTCAACAAGCCAATTAAACAATTTGAAGAGAGGGAGCCTAGAATGACCCCTATTAGCAAAAGCAGGATGAAATTCTTAAAGATGTCACAGGATTTTCCACTGAGGTGTTTGTTTGTTTGTTTTGTTTTTTTGAGACAGAGTCTTGCCCTGTCGCCCAGGCTGGAGCGCAATGGCTCTATCTCGACTCACCGCAACCTCCACCTCCCGGGTTCAAGCGATTCTTCTGCCTCAGCCTCCCGAGTAGCTGTGGTTACAGGTGCCCGCCACCACACCTAGCTAATTTTTTGTATCTTTAGTAGAGACGGGGATGTTGGCCAGGCTGGTCTCAAACTCCTGACCTCGTGATCCACCTGCCTCAGCCTTCCAAAGTGCTGGGATCACAGGCATGAGCCACTGCAGCTGGCTGAGGTTTTTATTGAGTGAGGAAACACTCCTTCAACTAATATTTGAGGAGCAGAAGCCCTTCCAACTGTGAAAGTTCTAATTAGATTCTAATGCTAGGGAGCATTTACATGGTACTCTTAGCATTTAGTGGATGTGGCACCGCACAGAGCACATTCAGTTAAGCACTTAATAAATGCTTTGGATAACAGGCAACCTTGACAGTCCTACTTCTTAAAGCATGTGCCTGTCACCATGATGGTAATGTGCCCAGCAGGACTTCTGGTCTGCTCTTTGAAGACAGTGAGCCTCTTGGGGGACTGTGTGAAGAGCTTTTGCTTCCAGCGCCTCCGTTGGCCGTTGGCCACAGCACTATGTTAAAATCCCACCTTCTGCCTTTCTGTCTGTGCTTTCCTCTTCTATGTTATTACTCCCTTTGACCCTCTACTTTCCTGCCCTTGCATCCTTGAGGCTGCTTGACCGCTGTTAGATGTTTGGCCCAAGAGCCCTCTGCCCTCCTCAGCAAAAAATCAGCAAAGCAATGCCAAACAGGGACATAAATCATAGCGATAAGGCGCGCCAGGCTCCAGGAAGCACCAGAGCTTGCCCAAGGTCACTCCACAGCTTCAAGCATGATCAGAAACTGAAGTTCCATAGCTGGGTGTGGTGGCTCATGTCTGTAATCCCAGTACTTAGGGAGGCCGAGGGAGGTGGATCATGAGATCAGGAGTTTGAGACCAGCCCGGCCAACACAGTGAAACCCTGTCTCTACTGAAAATACAAAAATTAGCTGGGTGTGGTGGCACGCCCCTGTAGTCCTATCTACTGGGGGAGGCTAAGGCAGGATAATCGCTTGAACCCAGGAGGCAGAGGTTGCAGTGAGCCGAGACTGCGCTATTGCACTCCAGCCTGGGCAGCAGAGTGAGACTGTCTCCAAAAAACAAAAAAAAAAGAGAGAGAAAAGAAAACTGAAGTCTCTAACTGTAGCTCCTGTCCCCATGCAGTCACACAGCCCCTGTCCCTTCTAGAAGGCTACTGATGAAAGGGGACAGCAGGGAAAAAAGGGATGCTCTGGACATTCTGCAGGTTACTACTATTCACGATGAATTAAAATCAAATGAGAGCCTACTTCTGGCACCTAGGATACACTCAACAGTGCCACTCGCCCACACCCCATGCACCTTTTTTCATTTCTCTCCCTCAAAGAGTCATTTTACACATTTTTTCTAATCACTTACCAATGAAATTTTAATATCACAAATATACTATATATCTGTATACGAACCATATGTATATCTGTGCTTTAAACAATAAAAAAGTTAGATTTTTTTGCCACCTGCCAAGAACCAATTTTCACCCTTTAGGAGTGACCTTGTTCTCATTATGAATCTCTGCATTACGTTGTGATATTCATAATTAATTTTCAAATGGACATTTCCCCTCACACTTATTCTCATCTTTGTAGGTGGCAAACCTACAAAGGTTTGTACAAAGGCTTAGAAGGCTATTTTAGCCTTCTAAAATAGTCCATAGGGTTATGGAATGAGATATGGAAAGAACGGCTGTTCAGCTAGAATCTGCACTCAGGCCTCCACAGAAGCCACAAATCTCACAGCTAAGGCCCTGCTGGAGAACGGGCAGTATAAATTCTGACGACCAGTCATTGGGAGACTTCAGAGTATGGTGTTTGGTATAAAGTGATGGATGGTTCTGGTATGGGGAAACCACATGGCATGAACTTGGGGACAGACAGAACTGTGTCTGCATTCCAGCTTACTGACCGGGAGGCCTTGACAAATCATTAACCATACTGAATCCATTTGTAAAATGGGATAACAATATCTACCTTCTAAGGTTGTTATTAGTGTAATTTGTGCATCCTAGGTAACAACGATACTTGGCAGTTTGTCCAAATTTACTAGGTCCCTTGCCCCTACCTGCCACATAGCAGTAGATGATTCCTTCTCCTTGTCTCTTGTTTTTCTTGTTTTCCTTGTTTTCTGGAGGGAGACATGTCACAGACAATGTCCCAGCTGCTGCTTTCAGCCCTTGACCAATGCTGGTCTAATATATTTTGACGCCCCCATATCACCTGCCATAGGTAGAACGTCTGCCCAGGGATCCCACAGTGACACTGTCCTGTCCTTGACCTCCAACTCCGCTAGGAGCATCTACTTTTTCTGCCACTGCTGGCAGAAATTCTTTCTTTCCTCTTCCTACCATTTTCATTCCACAGGGAGAAGGTTCAGCAGCATAGGGGCTTGGGGCCTTAGTAATACAATTATTCTATTGTATTACTTTGTATTTGTATGGTTTGTATTTGTTTTGGTTTGTATTACTTTGTATTTTTATGGTTTGTATTTGTTTTGAACCACATAGCCCTTTCCTTGCCCCTTGCTGGACACACAGATATTCCCCTAGGGGCTGCATGGAGTTCAAGTGCATCCACCTGCTTTATGCAGAACCACTGCCCACTTTCCATGACAGGGCCTGTGATGCTCCAGCCCATCGTGCCTGACTTCTTGATTTTTCTTTTTTTTTTTTGAGACAGTGTCTTACTCTGTTGCCCAGGCTGGAATGCAGTGGCACAAATCACGGCTCACTGCAGCCTTGACTCCCAGAACTCAGGTGATCCTCCCACCTCAGCTTCCTGAGTAGCTGGGACTACAGGTGCATGCCACCATGCCCAGATAATTTTTCTATTTTTTGTAGAGATGGGGTTTCACCACGTTGCCCCTGCTGGTCTTGAACTCATGGGCTCAAGAGATCAGCACGTTGGCCTCCCAAAATACTGGGATTACAAGCGTGAGCCACCACACCCAGCTCCAGACTTCTTGATTTAAGGTGATTTTCTTCCTGTTACCTTGTCTTTCTCTGTAATCTGACTTCTGTTATGACCACCCTACCTCTCATCCAATAAATCCTTAGTATGTTTAAACCTGAGTTATGGAAAGGAGTTGAATTCAGGTAGGGTCCATGTGTCATATGCAAATCAGAAGACGGTGAATACCCTGGTAGAAGAAGTTCCACCCCATAGCTTAGAGCCAGCTGTGGATCCTGCTACAGAAAGATTAAGGAGAGTGTATGTAAAGAATCTAGCAGTCTTGCTCTGTCACCCAGGCTGGAGCACAGGGGCACGATCTCAGTTCACTGGAGCCTCTGCCTCCCGGGTTCAAGCGATTCTCCTGTCTCAGACTCCCAAGTAGCTGGGATTACAGGCGCCCGACACCACGCTTGCCTAGTTTTTGTATTTTTAATACAGATGGGGTTTCACCATGTTGGCCATGTTGGCCTCAAGCTCCCGACCTCAAGTGATCCGCCCGTCTCAGCCTCCCAAAGTGCTGGGATTACAGGCATGAGCCACCATGCCTGGCCTAAATTGTCTTTTTTTATGCAATGATATTTATGTTTGGTATGGTTCAGGGCAGTAACTCAAGGTCATGGGTCCAGCAGTTCTCTCCCTCCTCCAACATCAAGTTTTTCTCTACTGGATTTATTTACACCATTGGCATACAAATGTACTTCTCACTCGTATAATAAAAACAACCACAAAAAAACCTGTCTTCAGCCCACATCTTTACAAACACCTCTGCCCCATTTTTGTCTTCCTTTTATAATAAAACTCTTCAAAACAGTTGCCCATATCATTATCTCCACTTTGTTCCTCTCGTCTCTCTTAATCCCATGCTGATGAAGGTTTCATTCCTGCCTCTCCACTCACACAGCTCTTGTCAAGGTCGCCAAAGACCCTCACATGATCAAAGCCAATGGCTAATCCTAAATCTACTAATGGAGACCTTTGACACCACAGAGCATCCCCTCACTTTTGAACAATCTTCTTCACTAAGCTTTTAAGAACACTATGGCCAGGAGCGGGGCCTCACGCCCATAATCCTAGCACTTTGGGAGACCAAGGTGGGCAGATCATTTGAGATCAGGAGTTTGAGACCAGCCTGACCAACATGGTGAAACCCCATCTCTACTAAAAATACAAAAAGTGGCCAGGTGTAGTGGCAGGCACCTCTCATCCCAGCTACTTGGGAGGCTGAGGCAGGAGAATCTCTTGAACCTGGGAGGCGGAGGTTGCAGTGAGCTGAGATTGTGCCACTGCACTCCAGCCTGGGTAGCAGAGTGAGACTGTCTCCAAAAAAGAAATAATAATAATAATAATAATAATAATAATAATAATAATAATAATAATAAAAAAGAAAGAACATTGTTCTATGGGGTTTCCTACCATGCAGATCGCCTCTTCTTGCCTCCCTTGCTGGTTCCTTTCCATCTTCCTGACCCCCAAAGGCTGGGTACACCAAGCTTCCACCTTCAGTACCTGTCCCTCCATCCCACATGGTGACCTCCTCCGGTCCCACAGCTTTAAATACCATCAATATGCTTATGTCCCCCAACTTTGTCTCCAACCTGGACTTCCCCTGAATGCCAGACTTGTGTAGTCAACTGCCTACTTTACAAGTCTCCTTGGGTTCACAACTCAAACTTAACCTGTCTGAAACAGAGCTGTTTATTTCCTTTCCCCCAAATTTGCACCTGGGTCTCTCTATCACAGTGAACAATCTCCTCATTCTTCCAGTCAATCAGTCAAAAACTTTGAAATTGTTCTTGATTTCTCATCCAATCATTAGATTCCTATGTGCTCTTCTATCAGAAGAAATCTAGAATATGACTTGATCCTGCTGGACCCTGGCTTCCCCCTTCCTTCTCCCCCTGGCCTGTTAGCACCCACTGGGCATCTTGGCTAAGACACTGGGTTATTACCTGTGTTCCCTCAAGATAGGGTGCTTTCTACTTATGCACCTTTTCCTAGGATAGAGTGTCTGCCTGGAATGCCTTATCTCTCATTCCACGTTTCCCTAAACATTTCAAAGTTCAGCTCAAACATGCCTCCAATCACTTTATTTTCACCATTCAACAAGCACCTAGAGAGTTCTTACCAGGCAAGGGTATACATGCCCTGCTCACTGGGAACCCAGTCTACAAGGGGTGAGAGCCAAAGGGCAATTCGACTTACCTCCCTTCCAAGAGCTGAGCTTCTGAAAGACAGGGTGTACAACTTTGCATAAACATTGTTTTAGGCACAACTGGGGCTCTATGAGTATTTACTGAATCCATAAATGTAGAAAATAAAATGTTCATTTACCACACCCTCAATTCACCTACTCAACAAATATTTATTAAGTATCTTTATTTTATAAGTGACAGGGTCTCACTCTGTCACCCAGGCTAGATAGAATACAGTGGCCTAATCATAGCTCACCATAGCCTTGAACTGCTGGGCTTAAGCCATCCTCTTGCCTTGGCCTCTTTCCTTAGTAGCTAGGACCACAAGCATGCACCACCATGCCCAGCCTAGTACGTATTATGTGTTAGGAATATCACACAACTCTGAAAAGTTACAGCTTTAAAGAACAGACTCTACCTATAATCTAGTCCCACCACTTCATAGAGATCAGTGGTGTCTACATCTGTGCACTTAATTTGGAGAGTCGGGTGCTGCATGCTTTGAAATCAGGCTCATGTGTACACAACCCCATCCTTTGGAGGATATCAATATTCAGATAAGAGAACACATTTGACTTCCCCATTTATTGGCAACATCCACCTTTGTTAAGAGTTTATTTTGTTAACTTTTTTTCCAGTCCAACAATGACATTTTTTGGAGGCCTAGATGTGCCAACTAGTGTGCTTTGGGGATACAGAGCTACAGAGGCAAGGTCTCCATCCCAGAAGGACTCAATGAATTTGGGGAGCTATCACTGTTAATGTAGTATTGATAAAGTGTAGTGAGAGATTTGAAAGGAGCATTCACAAAAGTAATCTTCAGAATCAGAAAAAGAGTATCTTTCTGCAAGAAACAGATTTTCTTTCAGGTAAATGAACCCTTTGAAATGTAATGATCACCTCCTCCCCTGGGAAAGCCTGAGGAAGTGAAAATGCCCAACAGCCTCTCCCTGTGTACAGAGAGGGTAAGGGTAGGGCGACCCGGGCAGGGGGATGGTCAAAACACTGCAGGTCTCACCCCTGCCTATGGGAGCACTCCCCTGCGGGGCTTTGGAAGCATCTCCTCTCAATAGATAATATCCTGTTGGTTAAGAACATTCCAAACCTAAATAGAGAAGTTGCCCTGTTACCCACCCATTTCAATTTATCCAAAGCTTGCTACTTTCCATTTAGGTTCCTTATCTAGAAGTGACTCCACACACTTATCAATGGGCACAAGATGTGTAGAGTGATCTGGAGAAAATGGAGAAGCAAGAATAATAGTAAATCCCCTGGAAGTTTCATTCATCTGTCTCTCACCAAGTAGCTCTTCCCTTGTCACATAGTTAGTTATACAGGTCAGAACAGAGAGGCCATAACTGAAACAAAGTTGACCTCCACCATATTCATTACATGTCACCTTTCACATTGCGATTTGGATTTCACCTTCACAGAAGTTCTGTAAAGTAGTCTCTCCATTAGCGAAAAACACACTTTCAGCTTGTAATAAATACCTTTCCCCCCTCTGATATCATGTTATTTTTAGGGTTAACTAATAAACATTTGAAAAGTGATCAGGCCAGGCTCGATGGATCATGCCTGTAATCCCACCACTTTAGGAGGCCAAGGTGGAAGGATCGCTTGAGGCCAGGAGCTCGAGACCAGCCTGGCCAACATAGCGAGATCCCATCTCTAAAAAAATGTTTAAAAAAATTAGAAAGTGATCATTTCACTTCTTTGAGAAGAACGCTTCTTTTTAGAAACGGGACATGATGATGCTCAGCAGTAAATACATATGAGGTGTAATGAGAATCTGTGAGCTTCCTAGCAGTTTGAAAACAGGTAAATGATTAATTCTCTTAATAGACTGAGTATACCAATAGGAAATACCTTAGAAGTTTAAAAATCAACAATGCCAGCAAAATTGAATTGTCCTACATTCCTATACTATCAAATTGTGATGGTCCTTGAAAACCCAGGTCTACAGGTGGGAGAGAAACTATCGGGAAGAAAAATAAATATCCCACAGCATCTCTATAAGTGAATGCCACCTTACCTGGCACTTTTGTCTCTGCTTTCTAGTTCATTATATAATTAGTGACTTGTGCACAGATATCCCATTTGTGTCACTGAAGTCAAAAGGCTATGAAATAAGATATAACCACGTGCCATGACATTCTTTTAACATAACATGACTCACTTTATTTCTTTCATCCCTAAAAATTCACTTTAAAGAAAAAGTGGATCCCGGAGCAGTGGCTAGAACCTGTAATCCCAGCTACTCAGGAGGCTGAGGCAGAAGCATGGCTTGAGCCCAGGAGTTCCAGGCTGCTGTGAGCTATGATCACATCGCTGCACTCCAGCCTGGGAGACAGAGTGAGACCCTGTCTCGAAAAAGAAAAAAAAGGAAAAGTGAATCAATTACCTTGAGCATTCGGATTTCCCGAAGGGCAATTTTCTTTATGACAGGGTCATCTTCTGTCTCCAGAAACTTCTTGATGGCCACAATCTGACCCGTGTCCCTGTTTCTACATTTGAAAACAACTCCATAGGATCCTTCTCCAATTTTCCCAATTTTTTCATACTTCTCCATCATAGAGGAATAAATCTTCTTAAAATGGATCTTCAGCCGAGAATGGTGGCTCATGCCTGTAATCCCAGCACTTTGGGAGGCTGAGAAGGGCAGATCACCTGAGGTCAGGAGTTCGAGACCAGTCTGGCCAACATAGTGAAACTCCGTCTCTACTAAAGATACAAAAAATTAGCCGGGTGTGGTGATGGGCGCCCGTAGTCCCAGCTATTCAGGAGACTGAGGCAGGAGAATCGCGTGAACCTGGGAGGCGCAGGTTGCAGTGAGCCGAGATCGCGCCACTGCACTCCAGCCCGGGCGACAGAGCGAGATTCCGTCTCAAAAACAAAAAAAAAGAAAGAAAAGAAAAGAAAAGAAAGGATCTTCACATAGTTTGAAAACGTCGCTTATAAAATATTGGCACCAACGGACTGCACTAGAGCCCCACCCAACGATGAGTGTTTGTCACGGTCCTAGAACAGAACAGCACATGTTAAGGAATGAAGAGTGTACCCGTGTCGGCAATGGCAACGCGATCAGGAGTAACAGCCTAGAGTTAGCTGCCTCCAGTAACCCGATTTTAATCGCCCGTTAAATACCCTGTAGGTTAAAATGTAACTTGCCATCCTAAAACGAGCCGAGCTGTAAGATAAGCTATCTTTTTAACGTTATCGTTCATCCGATCTAAGACACCTGAGCTGGCTGGAGCACGGGGAGGGCTAAGGGCTTCCCCGGTTCTAATTTCGGGTCTCATTTCCCTGCGGCAAGAAGACACCTCCCGGCTCCCCGCGGAGGCGGCGGCGAGGCTTGGCCGCAGGAGACCAACCCGCGCCCCGCGCTCCACGCCCCCGGGACCGCGAAAACCCTCCCGCGTCCGGACATGCACCCCAGCCGCGCCGCGCGGCATGGAGCGGTGCCACGTGTTGGCCAGGGACGGCCCGCGCCTCCTTGCCCGCCCGGGACTCACTGCGCCGCGGCGGTCAGGGACGGGCCTGGCTCCCGCCTCGCCTTCTTCCGCCCAGCTCGGCTCGGCGTGGCTCGGCCCGCGATCCCTATGGGAACCGGTTCCCGCCCCGGGTCTGCCTGGGCGGGTCCGCCGCGCCCCAGCTTCCCACCCCCGGCCCGGCCCAGCCCGGCCGCCGTCCCGGCTGCAGGGAAGGGCCCCGGAGGGCCGCCCTCCGTCCATGGGAGCTGTTCTGACCGCGGGCCGAGTCCTGCTGCCGGGAGAGCAGACCTGCTAGATTTGCAAACTTCCGCAGGCCGTGCAAAGCGCAGCTGTAACCGCGTCTGCGGAGCAAGACGCCTGCGCTAGGAGCCCCGCCTGAGCGGTCCACATTTCCCTGCAACAGCCTTCCCCACACCTCAGAACCGCGGTTATTCCCTTTGGTCCCTTGGAGGCATCTTCTGTGTCTGTGCTGATCAGTGCTGCGGCGTCAGTGAATGAATGAGAGGGAGAAAGGAAAGAAGAGGAAGGCGTGACCGCAGAAATTGCTTAAAGTCAGCACTTTCCTCTACAGCAGGGAAGGTTCCACGGCAGTCTTCTGCTGTGGGACTTTTCTGGTGTGGGAGGTGGAAGCTTACAGAGCCTGCCTTAATTGTTTTTGGTTCCTTTCCCCCATCCTTCTCCCAACGGACTCCTACTGCTAAAATCTGAGCACACTGGCGGGAAGCGGATGGACCTGGGGAAATTATGAAATCATGTCAGTTGCCACTGGGCAGAGTGCCTCACACTTTATCATCCGTCCCGTTCCCAGTGCCAGCATCAATGCGGGTACTTGTCCTGGAAGCAGTACCCGAGGAGAGAAAATTAACACAGTGTCTATGAAACAGGGGCCGATCCCGTGTCAAGCAGCATGCTACTAAATGTAAACCCAGGAAGGGTTCAGAAAGGAGCCTGGAGCTGAGGAGAGAGGGCTGGTGGCTGCCCTGGAAACCCAGTACAAGGCCTGGAGGTGGTCTGTGAACAGAAATTGTTTGCAAATGGCAACCATTGATCTGTTTTCTGTCTCTATAGTTTTGCCTTTTCCAGAATGTCATGAAAATGGAATCAGACCGTATGTAGCCTTTTGAGGATAGAGGATCTCCCCCACCACCCCAACTCCAGTGAGCTTTCAGATGAGATTGTAGCCCCAGATGACAATGTAAGTTCAATCTTGTGAGAGACCTTGAGCCAGGGGCACCCAGCTAAGCCATACCTGGGTTCCTGACCTCTAGAAACTGAAATATGTTTGCTGTTATGTTTTGGGGTAATTTGTTATGCAACCATATGTATCTAACACAGAAGCCTTTTATTAATAGGAGGTTGAGAAAGTTCACTTTCATTCCTAGTTTGCTTAGTGTTTTTGTTTGCTTTTTAAAATTATGAATGGATGTTGAATTTTATCAAATGCATTTCTTCATCTAGAGGTGATCATTTCCTTTTCCTTTCTTTTCTTTCTTTTTTTTTTTTTTAATTGAGAGGGAGTCTCGCTCTGTCACTCAGGCTGGAGTGCAGTAGTGTTATCACTGCTCACTGTACCCTTGAACTCCTGGGCCTAAGCAATCCTCCCACTTCTGCCAGGCCTGAGTAGCTAGAATTATAGGTGTGCACCACCTAATTGTTTTTATGTAGTCTGTTGATACGGTGAATTATATTGATTTTTAGATGTTGAACCAACCTTTTGTTCCTGGGATAAACCCAACTTATTTATGATTTTATCATTTTAATATATTGCTGGATTTGATCAGTAATATTTTATTGGAAATTTTTACATTTATGTTTTGAGAGATATTGATGTATAGTATTCTTGTAATATCTGCTCATTTTGGCATCAGGATAATGCTGATCTCAGAAAATGAGTTGGGAAGTGTTTATCTTCCCTTTTATTGTCTAGAGATGTTTACATTAAATTGGTATTATTAATTCCTTAAATGTTTGGAAGAATTTTTTTTGTTTTTTTTTTTTTTTTTGAGACAGTCTTGCTCTGTCATCCAGGCTGGAGTGCAGTGGTGTGATCTTGGCTCACTGCAGCCTCTGCCTCCCAGGTTCAAGCGATTCTCCTGCCTTGACCACCCAGATAGCTTGGATTACAGGCAATTGTCATCACTCCCGGCTATATATATATATATATATATATTTTTTTTTTTTTTTGTATTTTTAGTAGAGATGAGGTTTCACCACGTTGGCCAGGCTGGTCTCGAACTCCTGACCTCAGATGATCTGCCCGCCTTGGCCTCCCAAAGTGCTGGGATTGTAGGTGTGAGCCACTGTGCCTGGCATTTGGAAGAATTTGCCAGTAAAGCCACTTAGATCTAGAGTTTTCTTTGTTGAAATTGTTTTAATTACAAATTCTATTTTTAAAATAAAATATTCAAGATGTCTACTTCTTCTTGAGAAAGCTTTGGTAGTTTGTGTCTTTCAAGGTGTCTGTTCCACCTAAAGAATTAAATTTATAGGCATTAAGTTGTTCAATATAATAATATTACATTATTATTTTGATGTCTGTAAGATCTATAGTAGTGTTCTAGATTTTATTCTTGATACTGGTAAATTTTGTCTCCTTTTTCCTCACCAGTTTGGCTAAGGCCTATCAATTTTATTGATCTTTTAAGGAAACCCAAGCTTTTGATTTAATTGATTTCCTCTATTGTTTGTTTTTCAATTTTATTAATTTCATCTCTTTATTATTTTATTCCTTCTGCTTGCTTGCTTTTAGCTTTACTTTTTTTTTTTTTGAGACGGAGTCTCCTTCTGTTGCCCAGGCTGAGTGCAGTGCCAAGATCAGGATCTTGGCTCACTGCAGCCTCCGCCTCCAGGATTCCAGCAATTCTCCTGCCCTAGCCTCCCGGGTAGCTGGGATTACAGGCATGTGCCACCACACCCAGCTAATTTTTGTATTTTTTAGTAGAGAAGGGGTTTCACCATGTTGGCCAGGCTGGTCTCAAACTCCTGACCTCAGGTGATCTACCCACCTTGGCCTCCCAAAGTGCCAGGATTACAGGTGTGAGCCACCGCACCTGGCCTAGATACTTTTTCTAGGTTTTTTGTTTTTGTTTTTTGTTTTGTTTGTTTGTTTTTAAGATGTAAGCTTAAATCATTGATTTTTAGATCTTCGTGTACATATGTATGTGTGTGTGTGTATGTGTGTATGTGTGTGTGTGTGCATAGAGGTCTCACTCTGTTGCCCAGGCTGGAGTGCAGTGGCCTAATCACAGCAACCTTAAACTCTTGGGTTCAGGCTCTCCTGTAGCTAGAACTACAGGCTCGCACCACCCCACTCAGCTAATTTTTTAACTTTTTTGTAGAGATGGGGTTATCTCTGTGTTGCACAGGCTGGTCTCAAACTCCTGCCTCAAGCAATCTTCCCGTCTCGGCCTCCCAGAGTGCTGAGATTATTATAGGCATGAGCCACCATGACTCATCTGTTTTCTTTTCTAACGTAAGCCTTTTTTTTTTTTTTTTTTTTTTAAGACAGTCTTGCTTTGCCACCCAGGCTGGAGTTCAGTGGTGCAATCTCGGCTCACTGCAACCTCTGCCTCCCAGGCTCAGGCGGTCCTCTTGCCTCAGCCTCCCAAGTAGGTATGCCACCACGCCTGGCTAATTTTTGTGTTTTTTGTAGAGACAGGGTTTCACCATATTGCCTAGGCTGGTCTCCAACTACTGAGCTCAGATAATCTGCCTGCCTCAACCTCCCAAAGTGCTGGGATTACAGGCATGAGCCACTGCACCCCGCCTTCTAATATAAGCATTTAATGCCATAATTTTTCCTGTAAGCACCACTTTAAATACATCACAGAAATCTTGATATGTTGTATCATCATTTTCATTCAGTTCAAAAAAAATTTTTTTTTTTTTTTGAGATGGAGTCTCACTCTGTCACCCAGGCTAGAGTGCAATAGTACGATCTCGGCTCACTGCAACCTCCGCCTCCCAGGTTCAAGTGATTCTCCCACCTCAGCCTCCCAAGTAGCTGGAACTACAGGCATGCACCATCATGCCCAGCTAATTTTTGTATTTTTAGTACAGACAGGGTTTCATCATGTTGGCCAGGCTGGTCTTGAACTCCTGACCTCAAATGATGCTCCCGCATTGGCTTCCAAAGTGCTCGGGTTATAGATGTGAGCCACCGTGCCTGGCCCAAAAATATTTTCCTTGTGACTTCCTTTTTGACTCATGGGTTATTTTTGTAGTGTGTTAATTTCCAACTATTTGGTGATTTTTAAAGATATCTTTCTGTTATTGATTTCTAGTTTAATTCCATTATTTTCAGAGAACTCAGTTTATATGACTTAAATTCTTTGAAATGTTTTATTTTGTTTTATGACCCAGAAAGAATATGGTCTATGTTCATAAATGTTTCTTTTTGACAATTAAAAAAAATATTTTGAAATGAAGTGAGAAAGTCAGTGTGAATTTCCCCAGAGCTGCATCGTCTGAAGTTCATACCAGGTTAAATCAAGTTTGTCTGGAAAATTAACTTTATGGACTCCACAAGGTTCAGTACCCAAAGAGCCTGGAACTGTGCCAGGCCTAGTGGTAGTTAAAGTAGGAGCCAGTGTACTGGTTATTTATGCCCAAGTAGGCAGTGAACCAGAAAGCTAGCATGACTTGCAGCTGCAAGTTGTTTTGTTTGGAGGAATTTGAAATAAAATATTAGAGAACAACTTTAAAAGGGAGATAAACAGTCGGCTGTCACCACTTAGCACAAAAGAGAGAAGGTAACATGGCCTCTAGACTAGTCAAACTAACAGTCCTTTCCGTTGGCAGGTGCGACACTGGTTTTGGTATCAAAGAAGTATATAACTCCTGGAAAGTATAGCTCTTGGGAATCTCAGAAATGGTCTGTTATGTGGGGGCTTTTTCTCAAGCCAGTGCAAAGTGAAACAGCATTATATTCTGCTAATAGTGATCTTTTCTTTGCAGTTTGTATAATTAGCGAGAATACTTCAGTGTTCTTAGAACAGCACAAACCGTACTATGGTATTTTAATCATTTAAGGAAAAATAAACATTCAGTAGGGTAACACATGGTCACAGAAAAAGCCTGGAATTTGGAGTCAGAAGACCAGGATTTCTACCTACTTACTGGTGTTTGATCTTGTGCAAGATAATTACTATTGCCTATATAACAACATTATTTAATGAGTGCTTACTTTGTGGCAGGCATTATGCTAAGAATATTTGACCCATGAGCCTCACAATAACCCCAGGAGATAGGCATTAAATATCATCCTGAGCTTTCAGATGACTCTCATTGAGTCGGAGAGGATAAGTAGCTAGCCTAAGGACACCCAGCTAGTGAAGTGTGAAGTCAGTATTGGAATGCAGGTGGTTTGACACCAGAATCTTTTCTCCTAACCATTTTGCTAATACTACCTAATGCATTGTGGTGGCTGTCAGGATTATTGAGTTAATGTGTAGGACGTTGAGAGCTGGCGCAGAGCACTTAAAATGATGCACAGTGTAGCACCTTCCTCCTTTTTTTTAGGCTACCAGGAAGACTGATCTTGTCTATATGCTCCCTTCTCATGGTAGCTCAGCAATTTCATGTGTGTGCAGCTCCAGCACCAGGAGAATGAACTTCCATGAGATTGGGCAGAACACTGAAGCCTCATCTGAGTGCAGAACCCAGGGCCAATGCTTGAAGCCTTTTTTTTTTTTTTTTTTGAGATGGAGTCTCGCTTTGTTGCCCAGGCTGGAGTGCAATGGTGCGATCTCGGCTGACTGCAAACTCTGCATCCCAGGTTCAAGCCATTCTCCTGCCTCAGCCTCCCGAGTAGCTGGGACTGCAGGCACCCGCCACCACACCTGGCTACTTTTTTGTATTTTTAGTAGAGATGGGATTTCACTATGTTGGCCAGGCTGGTCTCGAACTCCTGACCTCGTGATCCGCCCGCCTCAGCCTCCCAAAGTGCTGGGATTACAGGCATGAGCCACCGTGCCCAGCCAGCTTTTTTTTTTTTTTTCCAATTATGTTGTAAGGAAAGGGGAGTTGAGTCAATGTCATTTTAAAATGACACTCTACAGCAGCTTGAGGAAATACTTGAATTTATTGTCTCTGTTTTAAGTGGAATTGGGAAAGAAATTGATTCCAGAGTCCATACAGACAAAAGCTAATAACTACCATTTAGGGACGCATTTCAGGCTCAGTATCCACATTCTCTCTGATCTTTATGACAATCTTACATGGATTTGTTAACTGACTGGGATCATTAACTGGCCTATTTTATGAAAGAAGAAGCTGAGGCTCTGAGAGATTGATCAGTAGAGACAAAGCCACCCTGCTATCAAGGGCTGAACACAGGTTTCAAGCCCAACTCTGCCTGTTTCCAAAGCCCATGCTCTTGTAGTGGTGAATGGAGTTAGAACAACTAAGAATGCCTTGAGAATGATCCTCTGTCCTTGGATGCCCTAGAGAGCTAACAGCAGGGCAGACCTGCTGGTCCAATCCGAATTCACAACATCCTGAAGAGAAGCCAGGTGTCAGCCGCATTCTTCTTGACCAGTCACTGCTAGAATGTTACAAAGCCAGGCATGCAAATAACTTTCCCCTTACCTGGAGATAGAAAAGAATGCTGAATCAGCTGGGCATGGTGGTTCATGCCTGTAATCCCAGCACTTTGCGAGGCCGAGGCGGGCAGATCACATGAGGTCAGGAGTTCGAGACCAGCCTGGCCAACATGGTGAAACCCCGTCTGTATTAAAAATACAAAATTAGCTAGGCATGGTGGTGCATGCCTGTAGTCCCAGCTACCCGGGAGGCTGAGGGAGGAGAATCACTGCAACCCAGGAGGCAGAGGTTGCAGTGAGCCGAGACTGTGCCACTGTACTCCAGCCTGGGTGACAGAGCGAGACTCCATCTCAAAAAAAAAAAAAAAAAAAAGACTGCTGAATCAATGTAAATATATGGGAAAATCAATTTTAAAAGGAGCCTATCATTTCTGATTTTATATATAGGCTCAGCCAATAGTAAAGTAAAATGTCTTCATTCTCTAATTAACCTTAGTTATTCTGTATGTATTTTTTCCTTTTAAATATTTATTGTACTTTTTAATTAATTAATTTATTTATTTTGAGATGGAGTCTCTGTCACCCTGGCTGGAGTGCAGTGGTGCAATATTGGCTCACTGCAACCTCTGCCTCCTAGAGTAGCTGGGATTACAGGCCTACACCACCATGCCTGGCTAATTTTTATATTTTTAGTAGAGATGGGGTTTCACCATGTTGGCAAAGCTGGTCTCAAACTCCTGACTTCAAGTGGTCCACCTGCCTCAGCTTTCCATAGTGCTCAGATTACAGGCGTGAGCCACTGTGCCTGGCCTTTATTGTACTTTATATATGATGAGCTAGTCCTTTTAAAGTACCTTTTCTTCTAAAATCTTTTGTTTCTGAGTCTTTTTTTCTTTTCTTTTTTTTTTTTTTTTTTTTTTTGAGACAGGGTCTCACTCTGTCACCCAGGGTGGAGTGCAGTGGTATAAGTAGCTGGGACTACAGGCGTGTGCCACCACACCCAGCTAATTTTTGTGTTTTTCATGGAGACAAGGTTTCACCATGTTGGCCAGGCTGGTCTTGAACTCCTGACCTCAAGTGATCTACCCACCTCGACCTCCTAACATTGGTGGGATTACAGGTGTGAGCCACCACACCTGGCCTCTTTTCTGAGTGTTAACACTGTTTTCGCATTTCCAGGTTTTCAAAGAACCACCCAGTACTTTCATCAACAAACCCACATGCCAAGAGAGCTCAGCAATATTAACACTAAAACCCTGGAAGGTTTACGTGGCTAGCCCTGGGCTACCAGTGAGTGAGTCAATGAATACGATCCTCTCCAGGAAATAAGTCTCAAAACCTCAAGTTATACATCTATTTGCCACTTTGGACAGTTGGTTGCTAAACATGCTTAATCATAAGGCCATCTATGAACATTTCTGCACTATCATGACTTTGGCATCATTATATTCTAGAGAAAAGCCCTGCAAAGTGTAAATTTTTGAGATCGAATAAATAGGAAAGAACATTAATTACTTTCTGAATTTAGCTTAAAGCTGTAACACAGAATCAGCAGTTTGGAAAGCCAACGTTTCCTGCTGACATGTGTCAGACACCATGCTGGGCACTGGAGACTCAGAAGCCACTTTGTCAAGATGAAACACTGTGTTTCCTTGCAGAGCAAACTCTCCTGCCTCCCCCCAAGAGGGGTTCCTCCATGGAGGAAACTAGATAGGAGGACTTGGAGGGCTGGTGTTTACATTGTACTTTTTGTTTTTCAAAACACTTCACAAGGGTCTGTGAAGGAGAGAAGGCACATCTGGCATTTGAGGAAACAGATACAGAAAATTTAAATGACTCATTCGGAGTCCAAAAGCAAATTTGTGACAACAAACAGGCCTAGAACCTGGGTCTCAATTTCAAGTTGTATTCTTCTCACACTACTGTACTGTTGGCTTCAAATTAGGTAGCTCTAATGATGGTTAAAGAAATATAAATCTACCTTATGGGAACCCAGTATTAAAACAGACATAAAATAAAGTATGACAAAATGGGGAAGAAGAGAGGAAAGGGCAAGAAGTATGAATTATTTGCATTTAAAAATACTTCTCGCTTTACATAAAATAGATTTCTTTTCATACAGATTATCTTAGAAATGCATCCATTTCTTTTTTTTTCTTTGAAATGCTTTCATTATATTTTCTTGTGGTAAAAAACACATAACATTAAATGTACTACCTTTTTTTTTTTTTTAGACATGAAGTCTCACTATGTTGCCCAGGCTGAAGTCCAGTGGCTATTCACAGGCATGTTCATAGTTCACTACAGTATTTTTTTTTTTTTGAGACAGAGTCTCGCTCTGTTGCCCAGGCTAGAGGGCAGTGACCTGATCTCAGCTCACTGCAACCTTCACCCCCAGGGTTCAAGCGATTCTCCTGCCTCAGCCTCTTGAGTAACTGGGATTACAGGCGCCCTCAACCACCGCCCAGCTAATTTTTTGTATTTTTAGTAGAGACGGGATTTCACCATGTTGGCCAGGCTGGTCTCAAACTCCTGACCTCAGGTTATCCACCTGCCTCAGCCTCCCAAAGTGCTGGGATTACAGGCGTGAGCCACTGTGTCCGGCTTACGGTCTTGAACTCCTAGGTTCAAGTGATCCTCCCATCTCAGCCCCCTGAATAGTTGGGACTATAGGCACGTGCCACTGCACCAGGCTCAAAATTTACTGTCTTAACCATTTTTAAGTGTATAGTTTCATAGTTTAAGTACATTCACATTGTTGTACACAGATCTCTAGAACTTTTTCATCTCGCAAGAGTGGAACTCTATCCACTAAACAGGAATTCCCTCTCCCCTTGGCTCTTGGTTACTCTAACCCTAACCTTCATACTTTCTGTTTCTATGATTTTCATGACTTTAGATACTTCATGTGAATGAAATCATATGGTACGTGTCCTTTGGTGACTGGCTTAATTCTCTTAGCATAATGTCCTCAAAGTTCATTCATGTTGCAGCATGTGACAGGATTTCCTTCTTTTTAAGGCTGCTTAATATTCCATTGTGTGTAGACACTGCATTTTCTTTTTTTTTTTTGAGATGGAGTCTCGCTCTGTCACCCAGGCTGAAGTACAGTGGCATGATCTCAGCTCACTGCAAGCTCTGCCTCCCGGGTTCACACCATTCTCCTGCCTCAGCCTCTCGAGTAGCTGGGACTACAGGTGCCCACCACCACGCCTGGCTAATTTTTTGTATTTTTAGTAGAGACAGGGTTTCACCGTGTTAGCTAGGATGGTCTCGATCTTCTGACCTCATGATCCGCCCGCCTCAGCCTCCCAAAGTGCTGGGATTACAGGCGTGAGCCACCGCGCCCGGCCACATTTTCTTTATTCATTCATCTGTGGATGGACATTTGGGTTGCTTCCACCTCTGCAAGGTTTGGCTTTGAATTCTTCTGGGTATATACCCAGAAGTGGACTTGTTGGATGATATGGTGAACATATTTTAAATGTTCTAAGGAACTGCCATACTGTTTTCCACTGTGACTGCACCATTTCACATTCCCACCAACAGTATACAAGGGTTCTAACTTTGCATCCTTGCCACCACTTGTTATTTTTGGTTCTCCTGATAGTGGCCATCCTGATGGATGTGAGGTGATAGTCTATTGAGGTTGTGATTTGCATTTTCCTAATGATTAGTAATGCCGAACATTTTTTCATGTGCTTATTGGCCATTTGTATATCTTCTTTGGAGAAATGTCTATTCAACTTTGTTGCCCATTTCTTCACTGGGTTATTTGGTTATGTTTTTGTTGTTATTGAGTTGTAGAAGTTCCTAATATACCCTGCACATTAATCTCTTATCAGATATATGGTTTACAATTACTTTCTCCTGTAGGCTGCCTTTTCATTTAGTTGACTGATTCCTTTGACTCACAGATGTTTTTAAGTTTGATGTCCCGTTTGTCTATTTTTTCTTTCATTGCCTATGCCTTTGGTATCATATCCAAGAAATCATGGCCAAATCCAATGTCCTGAAGCTTTTCTCCTGTTTTCTTCTGGAAGTTTAATAATTGAAGATCTTACATTAGTGCTTTGTTTGACAATTGAAGATCTTGCATTTAGGTCTTTAGATCTTACATGAAGGGCTTACATGTTGGCCATTTTGGCTTACTTTCTGTATATGATGTAAGATAATGTTCCAACTTTTGCATGTGGATATCCAGTTTTCTTAACACCAGTTGTTGAAGAGCATGTTCTTTCCCCATTTTGTAGTCTTGGCATTATTGTCAAAAATTATTTGTCCAGATGCAAGGGTTTATTTCTGGCTCTCTGTTCTGCTCGCTTGGTCTATTGATGTGGTTTGGCTCTGTGTCTCCACCCAAATCTCATCTTGAATTGTAATCCCCACATGTTGAGGGAGGGACCTATAATCTCCACGTGTCAAGGGAGGGAGGTGATTGGGATCATGGGGGTGATTCCCCCATGCTGTTCCTCTGATAGTGAGTGAGTTCTCACAAAATCTGATGGTTTTATAAGGGGCTCTCCCCTCTTCTCTCTCTTCTGTCTCCTGCCACCTTGTGAAGAAGGTCCCTGCTTCCCCTTTGCCTTCCACCATGATTGTGAGTTTCCTGAGGCCTCGCCAGCCATGTGGAACCGTAAGTCAATAAAACATTCTTTGTTTATAAAGAAAGCCTATACCCAGTCTTGGGTAGTTTTGTTTTTGTTTGTTTGTTTGTTTTTGTTTTTTTGAGACGGAGTCTCGCTCACTCTGTCGCCAGGCTGGAGTGCAATGGTGCGATCTTGGCTCACGGCAACCTCTGCCTCCTGGGTTCAAGCGATTCTCCTGCCTCAGCCTCCCGAGTAGCTGGGATTACAGGCGCCCGCCACCACGCCCAACTAATTTTTGTATTTTTAGTAGAGACGGAGTTTCACCATGTTGGCCAGCCTGGTCTCAAACTCCTGACCTCAGGTGATCCACCCACCTCGGCCTCCCAAAGTGCTGGGATTACAGGCGTGAGCCACTGCGCCCAGCCTCGGGTAGCTTATACTTAGTCTCAGGTAATATCTTTATAGCAGTATGAGAATGAACTAATGCATCTGTCTTTATGCCAGTACTACACCTTCTTAGTTACTGTTCTTTGTAGTTATAAAATCAGGAAGTATGGGGCTTCCAACTTTGTTCTTCTTTTTCAAGATTGTTTTGGCTACTTAGGGCCCCTTGAGACTCCCTGGGAATTTTAGGATGATTTTTTTTTCTAAGAAATGCATCTGTTTTTTAAATGGAGTTAATACTGTAAGTCCTATCACCTTTCTCCTCCCTTTCAGAAACTCTGTGATGCTTATTCATTAGCGTCTATAAAGCTAGTTGTACAAACAAAAACCTCTGGCACCCAAGATACATTTTCCATGACAACCATTGAATTTTTAGTCATGTATTGATCAAAAAAGTTTACATAGTTCCATAAGATTATCTCTAAACTGCATGCATGCCAAGGATTGTGTGAAGATCATAGTTAAAACCACATGTGAAAGTTCTATTATTGTCAATAGCTTTCACAGGAATGGCTCATTGTCAAATATTAGGAGTGAGATATTTATTGTGAGGCATCGAAAGTGAATCCACATGTCGGTCCTTGTAAAAAACATGCATTTAAACAGTATTCCTCCAAAATAATAAAATAAATCCTTCACCTTAAACAACAACCTATTCATTTTTCTACAATATCATCTGACCTGATTTCCCCAATAAGAGTGTGAACTCTGGAGCCAGACTGTCTGGGATCAAATCCAGCTCTGCTAGTAACTGTCTGTGAGAACTTGGGCAAGTTCCTTAACCTCCTGATGTTTCATATGTGTCGTCTGCAACATTGAAATGAGCTACCTCTTCATGTTGTGAGGATTGAGTGCTAAATCCATGCTAGCTTTTTTTTTTTTTTTTTCAGATGGAGTCTTACCCTGTTGCCCAGGCTGGAGTGCGGTGGTGCCATCTCGGCTCACTGCAACCTCCGCCTCCCAGGTTCAAGCGATTCTCCTGCTTCACCCTCCCGAGTAGCTGGGATTACAGGTATGTGCCACCACGCCCAACTAATTTTTGTATTTTTAGTAGAGACGGGGTTTCACGTGTTGGCCAGGCTGGTCTCGAACTCCTGAGCTCAGGTGATCCACCCGCCTCTGCCTCCCAAAGTGCTGGGATTACAGGCGTGAGCCACCGTGCCCGGCCCCATGTTAGCTTTTATCATCATGACGATGATAATCCCTGTGTATTATTTTCTGTTTGGATGAGAAATTTATTTACTACTAAAATGTATTCCCTACTCCACTGAAAACAATTTAAATTTTAAGTTTAGGGATTCATTTCGGGCTTAGCAATCAAGGAAAAACATTTATTTAGTCATTCAGAGTCCTAATCCACACTCCCAGGGTTTCTATTGGAGAAACCCAATGTTTCCCACTGCCAGAGCAGCACTCTTGCCACCACATCGTGCATCTGCTCGTGGGGGAATCTCTAGAAAGGAGACAGCACATGGTGGAGGAGCAAGGGCCAGAGAACCCACCAGACCTGGGCTCGGATCTGGGTTCTACCCTTTCTTGGCTGAGTGAAACCAGGAAAGTTACTTTGTGTGTTGGTCAAGAATATGTCTAAAATTTTGTTGTTTTTTAGAGATAGGATCTTGCTGTGGTTGCCCAGGCTGGAGTACAGTAACGTGATCACAGCTCACTGCAGCCTTGAATTCCTTGGGCTCAAACAATCCTCTTGCCTCAGCCTCCCAAGTAGCTAGTACTACATGTGTGTGCTGCCACACCTGGCTTTTAAGGTTTTTGTTTTTGTTTTTAATTCAGCTTTTATTTTGAGATAATTGTAAACATCCAGTTGTAAGTAATCACACATAGAGGGCCAGGCATAGTCTCACGCCTGTAATCGCAGCATTTTGGGAGGCTGAGGCAGGCGGATCATCTGAGGTCAGGAATTTGAGACCAGCCTGGCCAACATGGTGAATGGTGAAACTCTGTCTCTAGTAAAGACACAAAAATTAGTCAGGTGTGGTGACGTGCCCTGTAGTCCCAGCTACTAGGGAGGCTGAGGCAGGAGAATTGAACCTGGGAGGCAGAGGTTGCTGTGAGCTGAGATCGCGCCACTGCGCTCCAGCCTGGGCTATAGTGAGAGACTTTGTTTCGAAAAACAAAAAACAACAACAAAAAAGGAGATCACACATAGAGATCTTGTATATTTACCCAGTTTCCCCTAGTAATAACATCTTGCAAGACTGGAGTACGGTATTATAACTGGATATTCACATTGATAAAGTCAAGATGTAGAACCATTCCCTCATAAGCATACCACATGTTGCCGTGTCCCCCATCCCTGACCCCTGGCTATTGAAGAAGTCTTTCTGTAGGTATATGTGTTTTTTCTCTTGGGTAAATACCAAGAATTGAAATGGCTAGATTGTATGGTGAATAGATATTTAATTTTCTAAGGTACTGCTATAGGCTTTTTCAAAATTGCTGTGTCATTTTGCATTCCCATCAACAACATATGAGAGTTTCAGTTGCTCCACATCCTTGCAAGCATTTGGTACTGTCAACCTTTATTTAAAAAAAAAATATGGTAAATACACATAATATGAAATTTGCCATCTTTACCATTTTTAAGTGTACGGTTCAGTGGTATTAAATGCTTTCACATTATCGTGCAACCAATGCTATCCATCTCCAGATCTCTTATCATCTTGCAAAACCAAGTCTCTGTACCCATTAAAGAAAATTCTCCATTCTCCTGACCCCTGGGAACCAGCATTCTATTTTCTGTGTCTATGAATTTGACTACTATAGGTACCTCTTGTAAGTAGCATCATACAGTATTTGTCCTTTTGTCACTGGCTTATTTCATTTAGCCTAATGTCTTCAAGGTCAACTGTGTTCGTCCAAGGTGTACACAGGTAGCATATGATTTCCTTAGTTTTTAAGAGTGCATAATATTCCATTGCATGTATGTACATTTTCTTTATCCATTCATTTTCCAGTGGACACTTGGGTTGCTTCCACCCAAGCTTCCACCCATTTTGATTAATGCTGCTATAAACACAAGTGTAAAAATGTCTTTGCGACCCTGCTTTCAATTCTTTTGGGTATATACCTGAAGTAGGATTGCTGGATCATATGGTAATTCCATTTTTAATTTTTAAAGGAACTGCTGCTGTTTTATGCAGCAGCTGCACCATTTTGCATTCCCACCAAAAGTGTATACAAGGATTCTAATTCCCACACATCTTCACCAACATTTGTTTTCTGTTTGTTTTGACAGTAGCCATCCTAGTGGGTGTGAATTGGTATCTCAATGTGGTTTTCATTTGTATTCTGGGATCTTAGCTGACAACTGCAGAAGTCTCTTCAGCTTGTTTAAGCAGAAAGGGATTTATTCAAGGATATTAAATAGCTTGAGGAACCTCCAGAAGGGTCAGAAAGCCAGATCTGGAGACTACACAGTTAGAAACAGTAACAAAACTGTTCTGCAGGACTGCCTCAGCCAGACTTTAGAGCTGCCACTGCTGCTGCTGGCACTATACTTGGCTCTGCTAATGCTGGATGCTATACCCACGACTCTGCATCATTCCTACCCACAAAGGCCAGACTCCTCTCCACCATCCAAGCCAGAACAATGGTTCAGGACAGCACGTACTTCCTTGCGCTGCTCTCTTTCAGACTGAGACTTGTGTGCGTAAGTCTGGTTGGAGGAGTCTGCACCCTAGCTGCTAGGTGTTGGGAAAGGGAGTTGGGCTTCTTCTTTGGAGACACGAGAGTCACAAGGCAGGAAATTACTCTAATATTGGAAGGGTCTTCAAAGACAAACATAAAGCATGAGAAGTATCTGCTGTATTTTTCTATTCTACTTATAAATAGGGATAATTATAGCTGCCTCACTGACTCATTTTGAAGATGAGATGAGATCTCTCATGTAAAATGTTTAACACAGTGCCTGGCCCAGAGCAGGTGCCAATAATGTTGTTTTTCTCTTTTCTCTCAATAAAATGTAAGCATCACTTCCTGATATGACATAGGCTATTAGTGTAGGCAGCTGTATAATACGATTTTAGGAACCTCAAGGAAGCTCTATGACCCCCCTAATACTCTATCTAACATAAAATTCCATGTTATTACTTTAGCTTCTGATCTTTAGAAGTTGCAAAGCCACAATTCACAATTCAGGATGAGATCTGGTTGGGGATACAGCCAAACCATATCAAGGTTGTGAAATCCTGGAGGAGATTTGCGAACTGGACTTTAAGGAATTTAAATGGACATTGTTATTCACTGTGGGTTTTCAGAAACCACAAACTGAGAAGTAATTATGGACTTGAAAGTTTGACCCAGAGTCAGTGCTTTATGTAGATCATTTACATGTCAAATGGCCAGGATGCCCTGGCACCATGGCAGGTGCTCCATGATCAACAGAAATCTCTGGATTCTCTTGTGTCTTTTATTCATTGTAAGATAATCATGGTGGTAACTAATCCAGGAAGACTTAGCTTTAAGAAACATGACCAGGATAAAGTCAGATACCCAAAATCAAATGTCACATTTACAGTGTGCTAAATCTTACACTTAGCAAAATTACTGAGGAAAGAATATGTGGTTGAATATCATGATGATTTAATGAACCATTTCACTCAAATGCGGTGAGTGGTTTTGCTTTTTTTAAGCTTCACCAAGTGGTTGTTTATGGTATACAGGACATCTGGTGTTTTCAGCAGTCCAGCATCCATTTGAAGGGAGCATTTATCTGATAACCAATTAAGCTGAATACATTTTCACATATTTATTGATTACTTGGATGCTATCTTTTGTGGAATGCCTGCTCGAAATCTTTTGCTCCTTTTTCTACCGGGTTGTCCACCTTTTTCTTATTGATTGTAGTTCTTCATGTCTTCTGGGAGATCTTTTGTGGCTATATGTAATACAAGTCTCTTTTTCCATTCTATGGCTTGTCTTCATTTTTATAAAATAAAGATTTTCTCTACTCGTCTTGAGTAGAGAATCTTAATTTTAGTGATGCCTATTTTACCAACTTTTATTTATTTATTTATTTTTTGAGATGGAGCCTCACTCTTGTTGCCCAGACTAGAGTGCAGTGGCACGATCTTGGCTCACTGCAACCTCCACCTCCCAGGTTCAAGCAATTATCCTGCCTCAGCCTCCTGAATAGCTGGGATTACAGGTGTCCACCAGCATGCCCAGCTAATTTTTGTAGTTTTAGTAGAGACGTGGTTTCACTATGTTGGCCAGGCTGGTCTGGAACTCCTGACCTCAAGTGATCTGCCCACCTCGGCCTCCCAAAGTGCTGGGATTACAGGTGTGAGCTGCCATACCTACCTTTTTATAGTCAAAACTTAATGTTCGGTTCAAAAAAATCTTTGCAGACCTCAAGTTGATGAAGATATTTTCTTTTAAAAATGCTATAGTTGGTATCTCAATGTGGTTTTGATTTGCATTTCTCTAATGACCAGTGATGATGAGCTTTTTTTCATGTTTGTTGGCTGCATAAATGTCTTCTTTTGAGAACTGTCTGTTCCTATCCTTTGCCCACTTTTTGATGGGGTTGTTTTTTTCTTGCAAATTTAACTTCTTTGTAGATCTGGATATTAGCCCTTTGTCAGATGGATAGATTGCAATAATTTTCTCCCATTCTGTAGATTGCCTGTTTACTCTGATGGTAGTTTCTTTTGCTGTGCAGAAGCTCTTTAGTTTAATTGGATCCCATTTGTCAGTTTTGGCTTCTGTTGCCGTTGCCCTTGGTGTTTTAGTCATGAAGTCTTTGCCCACGCCTATGTCCTGAATCGTATTGCCTAGGTTTTCTTCCAGGGTTTTTATGGTTTTAGGTCTAACATGTAAGTAAGTCTTTAATCCATCTTCAGTTAATTTTTGTATAAGGTGTAAGGAAGGGATCCAGTTTCAGCTTTCTACATATGGCTAGCCAGTTTTCCCAGCACCATTTATTAAATAGGGAGTCCTTTCCCCATTTAGACCAGTTAGAATGGCGATCATTAAAAAATCAGGAAACAACAGATGCTGGAGAGGATGTGGAGAAATAGGAACACTTTTACACTGTTGGTGGGAGTGTAAATTAGTTCAACCACTGTGGAAGTCAGTGTAGCGAATCCTGAAGGATCTAGAACCAGAAATACCATTTGACCCAGCAATCCCATTACTGAATATATACCCAAAGGAATTAGAAAAAAAATTTAAAAGCCCCATGCTAAGTCCATCAATATGTGACATACTGAAAGGAACAGTTAAAGAACGAAAACATACCTATGCCCTTAGTGAACTTCTTGGTGAAAAATAAGTCTTTTTTTGTTTTTCTTGAGTTACTGCTATGAGCGGGAAACGAATCCACATTATGTCCTTTAATCCTCCTAACAACCACTGAAGGGGCCATTATTTCCAATCAACAGATAAGAAGATGGAGGCCTAGACAGGTTGAATAAGTTGTCTAAGGTAAGTGCTAAGTGGTTTGGCTAGTAAGTAACAATTGAATGTTACACTGAAATGTACAATCCATATGTGCTGTAGAAATTCTGAGAAACAGAAAACGATTTGGATTTGGATTAAGTGGTCAGAGCTGTCATAGAAAAGTTATGGCTTGAACTGAGTATCATTAAGGTAAAGGATTTAAGGTTTGATAAAATAAATCAGAACTGTAGGATGGAAGAGCCATTATGAGCCCAGCAATGAAGCTGGAGTGATCATGGCCTCTGTGCCAGTATCCCAGGGTGCTTGGCAGAATAGTGGGAGAGAAGGCTGGAGAGGAGGCTTAGCCAAAGAAAAGAAGTTTGATGAAACTGCTTTTTCTCACAAGACCTTATGGGATTTACTTCACCTAGCTTTTTGTCTCCAGCTACTTTTGCCTCCTTCCACATGATGCATACATTAGCTACACTCAATTGATATTTATTGAATGCCTACTGTGTACAAAGTACAGTGTAAGAAACTGGCTTTGTCACACTGTTCTGGTCGTGCAGGGGTTCATGCTTTTATTTAAAGTTACATTTTTCTTTAACATGAAAAAAATCAAGTGTATGCATGCACAAAAAGAATCAAATAGACCTGTAAAAGTTTGTTACCACAAAGCATGCCCTTCCATCTCTCTCTTCAAAAACAACTTTTCATTATTTTGGCAGATTATATTATCCCCATGCCACGAAATAACGTTCTTGATGAAAAAACCTTCCTGGCCGGGCGCAGTGGCTCACACCTGTAATCCCAGCACTTTGGGAGGCTGAGGTGGGCGGATCACAAAGTCAGGAGATCGAGACCATCCTGGCTAACATGGTGAAGCCCCATCTCTACTAAAAATACAAAAAAATTAGCTGGGCATGGTGACGGGTGCCTGTAGTCCCAGCTACTCGGGAGGCTGAGGCAGGAGAATGGCGTGAACCAGGAGGCGGAGCTCGCAGTGAGCCGAGATCGCGCCACTGCACTCCAGCCTGGGCGACAGAGCAAGACTCCGTCTCAGAAAAAAAACCAAAAAACAAAAAAACCCAAACCCTCCTAAGTGAAATTTTGTATCCTTTAACCAACATCTCCCCATCCCCAAACTAAGATCCCCCAGCACAGCTCCAGGCCCTGGTAACCACACTTCTACTCTCTACTTCCATGAGTTCTGCTTTTTCGGATTCCACACGTCAGTGAAATCATGTGGTATTTGTTGGTCAGTGCCTTGCTTATTTCACTTAACATGATGTCCTCTAGGTTTATCCATGTAGTCACAAATGACAGGATTTCCTTCTCTTTTTCAAAGCTGAATGGTATTCCATTGTGTATATATACCCTATTTTTTTTTTTTTTTTTATCCATTCATCCACTGATGGACACTTAGGTTGATTTATTTGGTTACTGTGAATAATGCTGTGATGAACTTGGGTGCGCAGGTAACTCTTCAGCATACTTATTTCATTTCCTTTGGACACATACCCAGTAGTGGGATTGCTGGATCACAGAGTTCTATTTTTAATTTTTTTTGAGGACCCTCCATACTGTTTTCCTTAATTGCTGCACTAATTTATATTCCTACCAACAGTGTACAAGGGTTTCCTTCTCCAGCATTTTTTTTTTAGACAGTGCCTTGATCTGGTGTCTAGGCAGGAGTACAGTGGTGCGACCAGAGCTCACTGCAGCCTCTAACTCCCAGGCTCAAAGGATCCTCCCACTTCAGCCCCCCAAGTAGCTGGGACTGCAGGCATGCCCACCACACCCAGGCAATTTTTCTTAAATTTTTTTTTTTTTTTTTTAATAGAGACAGGGTCTTGCTATGTTTGCCCAGGCTGGTCTCGAATTCCTGGCCTCAAGCGATCCTCCCGCCTCAGCCCCACAAAGCACTGGGATTACAGGCATATGCCACCACAGCCTCTTTCATTTTTTTGATAATAACAGTGTGAGGTGATATCTCATTAATTTGCATTTCCCTGATTAGTGACATTGAGTATTTTTTCATGTATCTGTTGGCCATTTGTTTTTTTTTTAGACGGAGTCTTGCTCTGTTGCCAGGCTGGAGTGCAGTGGCACAATCTTGGCTTACTGTAACCTCTGCCTCCCAGGTTCAAGCGATCCTCCTGCCTCAGCCTCCCGAGTAGCTGGGACTACAGGCGTGCGGCCATCACGCCCAGCTAATTTGTTTGTGTTTTTAGTAGAGACGGGGTTTCAACATGTTGGCCAGGACAGTCTCAATCTCTTGACGTCATGATCCACCCGCCTCGGCCTCCCAAAGTGCTGGGATTACAGGCGTGAGCCACAGCGCCTGGCCCTGTTGGCTATTTGTATGTCTTCTTTTGAGAAATGTCTATTCAGGTCCTTTGCTTTTTTTTTTTTTTTTTTTTTTTTTTGGAGACAGGGTCTTCATGCTCTATTGCCCAGGCTTCAGTGCAGTGGCACAATCACAGCTCACTGAACCTCGAACTCCTGGGCTCAAGTGATTCTCCTGCCTCAGACTCCTGGGTAGCTAGGATTGCATGTGTGCACCACCTCACCCAACTAATTAAAAAATTTTCTGTAGAGATGGGGTCTCGCTATGTTGCCCAGACTGGTCTCAACAGATCCTTCTGCCTTGGCCTTCCAAAGTGTTGTGATTACATGTGTGAGCCATGCAACCTGGCCTTGCCATTTTAAAATTGGGATGTTTCCTTGCTATGAGTTATTTCACTATGTATTTTGGATGTTAACCCCTTAAGAGATGTATGGTTTGCAAATATTTTCTCCCACTCTATTGATTGCTTCCTTTGCTGTGCAGATTTTGTTTGATGTAATCCCTTGATTTTCAGTTTTTAGGTATTATCCACTGATTTCCTACTGTGGAAAATGAGAATTTGATAACTTATCTAACCTCCACAATACCATGTCCTCCCCCAATATAGTTGCTGCAATTTTGATTAGATGAATATTTTGTTAACATTGTTATGCCATTCATCCAGTGGTCATTTTTTTTTTTTTTTTTTTTTTTTTTGCCCATTTTGCTTTCCTGGAGTTAACTGCCAGTTTTTTGTTTGGCTTGGTTAGTTTTTCTCCAGAATCACTGTCATCTCTGATTGAACCCTGGAGCCTTGAAAAGCATCTCCTCCACCCACCTTCTGATTCCAGCCAGTATCAGTGGACAGTTCCATGGGAACTGAAGACCCATTTCCTACTCTTTCAGCTTTCTGTCTCAGGGTCTTCTTTGACACTTAAGGAGCCTACTGTGCCCATGTGCAAACTGCCCCATGTGCAAGGAGATAATGCCCTTGGCAGCAACTTGATGAGTGAAAAATGACAGTGTACGGTTAAATGCTCCAGCTACTTGTCTTTCAGGAGGCAATTCGGGGAGCTATCACATAGCTTCTTTGAGGACCTGGTGGAATCAAGCTCCCACTGTCTACACAGAAATGACCTCAATAATACACCATGTTTTATACTGACTTTCCCCTTTCTCCTTCGCAATATCACAAGTCCCTCACTCCTAGTTTCTGGGATCTCTAAAATAAACTAACCCACGTTCTTGACTCAGGCTGTTTCAGGAAGAACCTCTTAGTTTGCTGGTTGCCTCACTCTTAAGATAC
This sequence comes from Gorilla gorilla gorilla, assembly GCF_029281585.2. Taxonomy (NCBI): domain Eukaryota; kingdom Metazoa; phylum Chordata; class Mammalia; order Primates; family Hominidae; genus Gorilla; species Gorilla gorilla. The sequence goes on from NC_073239.2 coordinate 67,370,619, forward strand.
TGAGATACATTGGATATTTTATTAATCTTTCTAAAAACGTGTGGCCAGGATCTTCTGATATGCTTCAATATACTCTCTACGCCTGGTGTAGTGGTCATCCTTGGATATTCCATCCTCATCATCTGGGGATTTCTTTCATTTCTCTCCTGTGCTAAATCCCATTTCCTGCATCCTATGTCATTTTGTTTGGTTTATGCCCTTTTTATGAAGCACATCCTTTAGTAGCTTCTTGAGAAAGGATATATAGGAGGCAAATTTTTTTATACTCTTCATTTGACTTTTATGTTACATTTAGTCAGACACAGAATTTTAGGTTGGAAATTTCTTTCACAAGTTTGAAGGCATTGCTTCTGTTGAAATTTAAAGCTATTCGGGTCTGGATGCAGTGGCTTACGCCTGCACTCCCAGCACTTTGGGAGACTGAGGTGGGCAGACAGGAGTTTGAGACCAGCCTAGGCAACATGGTGAAACCCTATAAAAAATACAAAAAAATTTAGCTGGGCATGGTGGTGGGCGCCTGTAGTCCCAGCTTATCAGGAGGTTGAGGCAGGAGGATGGCTTGAGCCTGGGAGGCGGAGGTTGCAGTGAGTCGAGACTGTGCCACTGCACTCCAGCTTGGGTGACAGAGCAAGACCCTGTCTCAAAAAATAAAAATAAAGGTATCCTGAGTCTTATTCCTTGGTATCTGACCTGACCTTTTTGTCTGGAAATGTAGATCTTCATTTTGACTCCAGTGTCCTTGAAATTTCGTAATGATGTGCTTTGGTAAAGGTCTTTTTCATCCACTGCATTCTTTCAATCTAGACTCTGATATTCTTTAATACTGGAAAAATTATTGAAACACTCTAATGGTTTCTTCTGTTTTCTTTTTGGAACTCTGGGAGATTACATATTAGACGTCCTGGGCTATCAATTTTCTTAACTTTTTTCAACATTTCCATTTAAAAAATTTTTTTGAGAAATTTCAACTTTATATTCTAAGCCATCTAGTTGAATTATTCAGCTATGCTATCATATTATTTTCTAAGAGCTCTTTTTGTTTTTTTGAAACCCAACTTTTTAAAAGTACCCTGCCCTTGACTCACTCATGGTTGCAACATCCTTCTGAAAATACTTTTTCTTTTGATGTTCTCCTTACCCTTCATAGCCTGTTTCCTCTGTTTTCCCCAGACTGTTTTTTCTCTTTCATTTATTTGTAATCCTTGGTTGTTTGCTCATTTTTAAGAGCACAGGACTAAAAGACTAACTGCAAGGTCTAGACATAATGCGTGGGATGGTGGGATTGCCAACTACGATTTTCACTGTAGTGTCATCTAGCTGGGCAGTTTAGCCGGGACATGTCTGACATCAAGATCTTAATGAGGCCTTTTCACTTGCATTGGTCAGATTTCACAGAGAAGACTCTTCGGTATTCCACCGTGGGATGGTAAAGATCTGGCTGCCAGGATTCAGTAAGAAAAGGAGGATTCTGGCTTTCTTATCCATCATGTAAATGTCCCCTGTTTTGAGGATGGTTCCCCTGTCATCTACTGTATCCCGTATTCTTAACATAGCCAAAATAAACAGCCACACACTTACTGAAATCATATCATATGTGCATTTTTAAAGAATAAATAACTTTATATTCCATTTGTATAACATTTTATTGTTTGCGTATTGCATAGTGAAAAGAACAGAGTCAGAAGACTCATGGTCAGGCTCAACTAACTTGCTGTGTAAATTGGATAGATCTCTTAACCTTGCTAAACCCTTACTTCCTCATCTGAAAAACAGAGATAATACTTATTTTACAGAATTGCTAAATACTGAATGAGTTACTTATACTGTTTTCCTCTTAAGTAATTAGTCAAAATAATTATAGAGTTTGCTATTGCTAACCCCTTGTTCATCATCTCAATGCTGTTCTCAATAAATGCATTAAGACAACAGGTACCAATGTAACACTTTAATTTTGAATATTAACAATAGCAAAAGAAAAACAAACTCAAAAATGACCCTACCCTTTATTATTTTTAGAATACTGGCTTTTAAATACTTATTGATACTATCCCATCAGGAACTCAATTCATTTAAATATTTTTTTTCTTCTTCAACCTACTCAAAATGAATACCTACATATGTGAAAAACCCAAGATTACATGTGTAATTACTTTATAGTTTCCTCTCTGGCATAGTATAAGTAAAATACATATCATGGGCAATTAAATACTTCCCTCTGCTACATTAGGGATGATAATATATATGAAGATTAATTCCTTATGCATTATCCCTAATGTAAAGAAAAATCACAGGTATTTTATACTGCTTGTCAAGAATACATACACATGGTAGACACAGCTAGACATACACACCCCTTCTAAGAATATTTCAACTATCATCAATATCTTTTGTATGATCCCTTACAACTATCTGTAGTTGAAAACATAAGACTCCCTTTTAAGGTAATTCTGTATGAAACTGTATTATAAAATACTTTTGTTAAGCAAAATTGCATGTGTGTGTTGAACCCCCAAACACTCAAAGTACTTTACTACTCTTAAAAGATAAACAAAATTCTTATACATTATAAAAAAAATTTAAGCTGCTCTGCAACCCTCCTTTGCTAAAAGTTAGATACATTACACCACTCCAGCAAGAGATTAATAAATAAGGATTAAATATTCTGTTTTACAAAAACATACAGAATGGCCAATATAAAAGTGAAAACCTTGCTTGAGAATTTAACAAATTATGTTCATTAAGAAGGAATAAGACATGATATAAAATGATCACTAAATTTACCTCTCTTAAGATAATCACGAGTTATCTAAAAATACCATGGCACCCTTGTTACAAACATTGTTTTTTTTTAAAAAAGACTGTGTTTCCTGGAACTAGAGGACTATTTGTCTCATAGCTTTTATTAAGCAAACTTGATATAACCACCACACAGTGGCAAGAGATAGACTAGCTGTTTCCAGCTGCAGAAAATATTGAATTCTACCCTAAAGTACAGATCATTTGCAATATAACCCATAATAGTTAAAGCAAATCATAGTGCAGTTTGTATTGAATTTCCTTATTTTTCCTTTCAATGGAGTATATTCATTTTCCTGTCATTTGAGATCAGTTTCTCTTGCTTAGTAACTATTTTCATGTCCAGCCAAGATGTAGAGATTGCTGTGTGCAGTAGGATTTTCTGTTGGCCTACTTTCCAAAACGACAACCCTGTAATTAAACCAAAACAAAAGGCTTAAGAGTAACTACAGATTTCATACATCAAATACTAACATCAAACTAGGAAAGAATATCATTGTTCACATTTCAGTAAGATTACATAAGGATCACAGATGCACAATCAAATTCAGCTTTACATTTTACAGCTTTAAAACACAATAAGAACTGATGAATATAAAATATTGAAGACATTTTGGGATAGTCTCATTATCTTATTCCAACTAAAAAATCTGGGCTAGGTGTGGTGGCTCACACCTGTAATCCCAGAACTTTGGGAGTCTGAGGCAGGGGGATCGCTTGAGCCCAGGAGTTTGAGACCAGCCTGAGCAAGATGGCAAGACCCCAACTCTACAAAAAAATAAAATAATTAGCTGGGTGTGGAAGCCTGCACCTGTAGTCCCAGCCACTCAGGATGCTGAGGCAGGAGGATCCCTTGAGCCCGGGAGTTTGAGGATGCAGGAAACTGTGATTGTGCCACTGCACTTCAGCCTGGGTGAGAGAGTGAGACCCCTTCTCAAACAAAAAACAACGAACAAAATTTGCTTACTCATTTATGCCAACAAAAGGTATAATATAATACTTTAGGGATTTCACTAACAGGAAGAGGATGGAGGAAGAGCCAAGAGAATAAAATAGGACTCTAAGAGACACTCGTCCAAACTGTTCTTCAAGGTATTTGAAATAGCTTTTTAAAAATAGTATGAAATGGGGCCCCTCTCCCTAGTTGCTGGAACAAAAGTGGAGAGAGTTCAATCAAAGGACTGATAGAAAAAAAAAAAAAAAAAAAGCACTATTCCAAACATTTTAGTTGTGGGGAAGAGAGTTTGAGAACAAAATAAAAAATAATATACCCATACAGAGAAAAAAGTTTCTAGAGGAGGAATGGGAGAAAAAAAACTGCACATAACACTTATTTTTCTAGTGTATGAATTTTCTATAATTAGCATGTTATTACTTTAATAATGAAAACATTTTTAAAAAATCATAGATACTTTATATTAGGCATTACAGAAAAGTAGAAAGGGAAAATATAATTACTTATAATCCAACTGCCCAGAGTTAACTGTTATTAAAATTTTGACATGCTTAGTTTTTTTTTCCTAGACACAAGTATCTATACTTAAGCAACAAAATAATTTTTTATTTTTATTTTTATTTTTTTAGATGGAGTTTTGCTCTTGTCGCCCAGGCTGGAGTGCAATGGCGTGATCTTGGCACGCTGCAACCTCCGCAACCTGGGTTCAAGTGATTCTCCTGCCTCAGCCTCCCGAGTAGCTGGGATTAAAGGCATGCACCATCAAGCCCAGCTTATTTTTTTTGTATTTTTAGCAGAGACAGGGTTTCTGCATGTTGGTCAGGCTGGTCTCGAACTCCTGACCTCAGGTGATCCACCTGCCTCGGCCTCCTGAAGTTCTGGGATTACAGGCATGAGTCACCGCGCCCGGCAACAAAATAAATTTTTAACCACTTGTAAAGATAAAACAAAAACTGTTTAGATATGTATCTTAAAAACAAGGAGATGCCCATGTAAGAGACAAGCAGAGCAAGGCAATAGTCTGAAGGAAGTAGTTTTTCAGAGCAAATAGTGATAGAGTGGACAGAGAATATGAACAGGGAAGGGAAAAGTGATGGACAAAGCTCTGAGCAGAGTAGGTAGAAGGAAACAAGCAACCGAGAGAAACGGCCTCTGATGCCAACCCTCTACCAAGCTGAATTCTCTCACACTTGGTCTCATTAAAGGATTATCTACACCAGGATCAATGGATGATCCACAATTCTTTTTTTTTTTTTTAAGACAGAGTCTTGCTCTGTCGCCCAGGCTGAAGTGCAGTGGTGCGATCTTGGCTCACTGCAACCTCCGCCTCCTGGGTTCAAGCAATTCTCCTGCTTCAACCTTCCGAGTAGCTGGGATTACAGGGACACGCCACCATACCTGGCTACTTTTTCTATTTTTAGTAGAGACAGCTGATTCACCTGCCTCGGCCCCCCAAAGTGCTGTAATTACAGGCATCAGCCACTGTGCCCGGCCCACAGTTCTTTTCTCAGCCCTTCCTGGAGAAGCAAAGAGCCTCTCATTTTAGTTCTAGAGTCATTTACCAGATGATCCTCAAATTCTCTTTTTGTTGGTTGGACGACTTACTAAGTTACCATGCTTTGTGGGCTTACCTTTTCTATTCACTAAGGTAGTCATCACTTTTTGAAAATTCCTGTTCTCCTATAAAACTCTCTTCAAAATTTTTATGGAGTTATAACTCCATTTCCCCCTCCTTCCTCAAGTATCTAAAACTTAAGCAATGTGAACCTGAAGACCAGAGGTTCCCAATCCTTGTCTCAGGACTAATGCATACCACTATAGCCAATTTTGCTTTAGTAACAACTTTTGGTGGGAAAAGAGGAAGGAATGGGTATTTTATTAGCTATAGAAGTAGACAGTTGAGCGACAGAGTGAGACCGTCTTAAAAAAAAAAAAGAGAAAAAGAAGTAGGCAGTAGATTTTGGAAATCAAAAGCTACAGCTACTACATTTTTTTCATAAGATGACAGTTTTGCAACTTGTCTTTTATTTGGGGTAAAAAGAGACCATATAATTCTTTTTAACTTAGATTAACTTTAGAAACTGAATCAGGCATTTTCTAATATAAAAGCAAATATCATCAAGAGGTACATATTCCTAATAGTTAATGGAAGGCAGCACACCATGAAGAAATGAAGACAAACAGGCCCGAAATAGCTCTCATAGTACTAGGGACATCAACATCTATATCAACACATTTTGTCTCAGTTGAATATAACTGTCTCTAGAATAACAATCCTCATACTGACAAAAGGTTGCTTAGTTAACTTATTAAAATATTACTAATTATCTCAGTAAAGACACAGAGAAATTTATCTAAGTCAATGAGCTTCTAAGAGTTTTGTTTGAAACAATTACAGACTGACAGTATAATTAAGAGTATGATCTTTGAACTCCTTTGGTAATTAAATTAATACAACCAAACTATTACCTGTCTGATCCTAATAAGCGGAAAACTCTTGTTTCATCTGAAATCTCCTGGGTAACCTAGGAAAGAAAAATACCTATCAGTAACATCTTACTCCCCATATTGCCTTAATAATAATTTAAAATTAATTTAGAGCAATTATTAACACAATAAATATTTTTTGGTAGACTTAATTCCTCAAATAAAAGAAATTTTAGTAAGTTTTTTTATTGCATATTATTAGAAATGAACCCACATTTATGAACATCTAGTATGGGTCAGGTACTCTACTTAGAAGAACTCTTTGTGATATGCATTATAATTCTCATATCACTGAAGAAGAAACTAAGACTCCAAGAGGTTAAATAAGTTGTTCAATCTCATATAATGGGTAGACTCAAGACTTGAATACAGGTTTGTTGGACTGCAGAGCTCCTTTGGGGGCCAAGGCTTGAGGTCAGGAGTTGAGACCAGCCTGGGCAACAAAGTGAGACCCTGTCTCTACAAAAATATTTAAAAATTTTAGCTGGGCACAGTGGTGCATGCCTGTAGTCCTAGCTGCTCAGAAGGCTGAAGTAGGAGGATCGCTTGAGCCCAGGAGTTCAAGGATACAGTGAACTATGACTGCACCACTGCATTCCAGCTTGGGCAACAGAGCAAGACCCTGTATACTCTGTTTTCTACAAAGCTGCAGAGGGTGCTCAGCCATGTGCAGGTACTATGCCAAAGTGCCTGCAGTTTGTATACCTGGGGGCAGGCCTTAACCAACATGGGATAGCAGTTGCTGCATAAATGCTCAAGCCTCGTCATCTATAAATGAGTCAATTCTGAGGTGTATTTTACCCCATTCCTCAGTGGTCCCTACTGGATTAAGCCCCAGTTGCTCTTAGTGGGAACTAGCTTATTAATGTGTTCTTTATTGGCTTTTTGCCCCTCTTTATTCTCCATTCCTCATTCCATCACTTGTCTTCTGGAATCTATTCCCAAATACACTATCTGTATTTGAGTCCTTGTCTTAGGGTCTACTTTTAGAGGAACCCACACTAAGATAGTGTAGATATAAAGTAAGTTAAAAAAAAAAAAAAAGTCTGGTATCAAGGAGTTTGCAGTCTACCTGGGAAAATAGAATTAATAAGCTTGAATCAGAAAATAAATTAGGTGTTATACTAGTTGGAGCTGATTTTTCAGAGTATTAAGTTCAGAGATGTTCTAATCATTGTGCCTCGAATGACTGAGTATTACTTTATGAAAGAGGTCAAGACTTTAGCTAGGCCCAAGTTGAAGGATGAGAACATAAGCTGAAAAAAAGGTAATCAAGATGAATTAAAAATAGGCCGGGTGTGGGGCTCACATCTGTAATCCCGGCACTTTGGGAGGCCAAGGCAGGTGGATCACGTGAGGTCAGAAGTTCGAGACCAGCCTGGCCAACACGGTGAAATCCCATCTCTACTAAAAATACAAAAATTAGCTGGGTGTGTTGGTGCATGCCTGTAATCCCAGCTACTCAGGAGGCCAAGGCAGGAGAATCACTTGAACCCAGGAGGTGGAGGTTGCAGTGAGCTGAGATTGTGCCACTGCACTCCAGCCTGGGCGACAGTGTGAGACTCCATCTCAAAAAAAAAAAAAAAAAAAAAAAAAACAGAGTTAAAAATAGATATTTCGGAAATGGAATCAATATTTGATACAGTAAGAAACAAGGACCTTCTGTAGATTTCTAACCATAGGAGTGACATAATGAAAATAGCATTTAAGAATAATTAACCATATGATAATAAGTAGGACTGTAGGTTTCATCAAGTGCAGGGACTTGGTGACATTTAGTGACACGTATCAGTAACTAGATAAACTTATATATTCAAAGACAGCTGATTTATGTCATTTCCTCCTGGAAGCATTCTAATTCTGCATTCATATAAGAGGTAGGAATATTCATTTATATATAAGTAAGAGTGTGGATAAAACTAAAGGTAAATGCAAACAGAAGAAGTTTTTGAGCTTTAAGTAAGTTCACAAACTTGTTAGGCCATAGTTAGAAGAATCACACAAGTATTCACGTAAATGTGAAATGTCTCTGTTAGTATTATCTTAGCTAGTAGGACTCATTCCTCAAGTTGGAGGCCCAAATCCCATCTCCTGCATGAAATGTAATTATCTCAGCTAGAAGTGATTTAAAGAGACCCTTCAAATCCAGACTCTTCCACTTCACTAGTTATGTAACTCTGGGCAAGTTACTTAACCACTCTGTAGCTGTAAAAATGGCAATATGAATAGTATCTACTTCTACTGGATTATTTTGAGCCTGAAATAAGCAAATATTTGTAAAGTGCCTGGAACACAGTAGGTATTATTTAAAGTTTGATATTATTTACAATAATAGTGTCTTGAACATAGTTGGTACTCAACAGTTACTAAATGAGTCAATTTTCTTAGATTCCCTTATTCTTATGCTCCATTATGTATTAATTTAGATTTTAAAATATATTTAAAAAGAAGCCAGATATTTATAGATTATGGAAAACACTTAATAAATTTAGAAAAGTTTTACAAGCTTAGCAACCATATTTACAAATTACAAATTAGATAAATGAAATTGCATGAACTTACATTTTGCAATTCCTGGTGGCCACTAAGAATTTTGAACTATGATACAGAAGTGAACATAGTTGAAGGGAAAATACTGGCTTTTTTGTTCTACCAGTTCATAGCATTAAAAGCACTAAACACAGTAATGTAGGTTCAGAGAGGAAATGCATAAAACGAGTGCTTCGACATTTAAAATTGTTAGTGGGAGTCAGTGGAGGTAATCTGAGAAGGCTTACCTCATCTGACTTGAAGCTTTTACCCTGCATCCCATGTTTCCAGAAAGCCAACACACTGTCTTGAAGGCATACTAAAAATGATAAGGGAGAAGTGAAACTAATATAAAGCACAGAGCATTTCACTATAAATTTTCTCTACTTTTAATAAATAATATAAGCCTATTCAAGTGTCTAGTGCAAAATTCCACTGTCTAGACCACGATTTCTCAACATTTTTGTGGCTAAGACATGCCTAAGTTCAAGTAATTTACTGAGGTAGGGTTATGCAAGTCTTCAAAGATACATATAAAAGCCGTTCATTTAAACATGAACTAACTTCTGATAAGGTGGATGTTGGCATATTCATTTCTTTCATACAAAAGATAGTGTATCTTTTGTCTTAAATGAATAAAATCATAAAAACATATATAACTGGGTTTTTGCATTAAAAGCATTGTTGTTTAAATACTGTTACATATTCAGAAGTAGCTTTAAACAAGCATTTTTTATGTTCATATTTTCCCTGTAACAAAAGAAATTTTAAAAAATAAACCTGGCCGGGCGCAGTGGCTCATCCCTGTAACCTCAGCACTTTGGGAGGCCGAGGTGGGTGGATCACCTGAGGTCAGGAGATGGAGACCAGCCTGACCAGTATGGTGAAACTCTGTCTGTACAAAAATACAAAAATTAGCCAGGTGTGGTGGCCTGTGCCTGTAGCCTCAGCTACTCAGGACGCTGAAACGGGAGAACTGCTTGAACCCCAGAGGTGGAGGCTGCAGTGAGCCGAGATCACGTCACTTCACTCCAGCTTGGGCGACAGAGCGAGACTCCGTCTCAAACAAAATAAATAAATAAAAAATAAAATAAAATAAACCTGCCCCACAATCCAACATTTAACCACACATTGAATATTTAGGATCTGTGAGTCAATACTTACATAAAATTCTTAGTATTTAACCATTACAAGTAAGTATTAGAGTTAGAAAAGCGTAATTAAAAGTGATGGAGGAAAGTAATTGAAAATTAACTGTTTTATTAGACTATTAACTTTTTGTAAAAAGTTAATGTAAGAATGTTCTGGGAACATAATTAAGCTCAATAAAAATAAAAGTATTTGACAATGACAAATCACATGTGTTTCACTAACTGTGACAAATAAAAAACCTAGTTACTGATTTTATTTTTAAGAGGTGTTGTAAAGGCATTTTTTTTTTCCCCAGGAGGATTCCTGTAATTATTCCAAGGTTTACTGGCAAGAAAAGATGGTAGCCTAGGAGGAACAAACTTTTGTGTAACAATTAAAATTACGAAGATAATTTGGCACATCTGAAAAAGTTGAGGTATCAGTGTGTTTCAATGAAAGTGAAGAGGAATTAAGGATTCCTATGTCAGAATCTCTCTCAAAAATGTTAAATCCAAATTGGCATGTAATATAAGGAGTAAAAGAAGAAACTAGTTTCCAAAATTTCTCTTGTCCTGACATTTACAGAAAGTTTAGGTTTTCTGCTTTAGTAAATTAAATTTCCCAATCATAAGCAAACTATTTTCATGTAAAATGTCACACAGAGGCACAAACATTTTGTGGATAAAACTCCAATTGAGAAATACATATTAAAATGTTTCTTAAAAATAAAAAACTAAGTAATGAAAATCGTGTTTTTAAAAATATGTAATTATAAAGTACATGTTATTTTTTATGGCCCAAATAAAAATTACCAACTTCATTTTAGTGCCTTTGATTTATGGTAGAATCATATCATGAAATGTTTAAAAATGTTTCCATTCATCATTTTTTTCACAAGTTCTGTCACTCCTGGGGAAGATACTGACATATGATCAATGAGCATGCAAACAATAATAAACTGTAATAATTTTCATCATAAAACCAATGAGTATTAGAGAGTAAAACATTCGTTGACAAGGAAGCAAATTAAATGGCATAAAAGTTTACAAGTCCTGTGAGAACTAGCTATTTATATAAAAATAGATCCAAAAGCAGTAAGATCAACACACACCACCCAGAATCTTACATGGCAAAGAATTATGGCATATCTAACACTGTTATCGCATCACACAAATACCTTCCTGATTGGGAAAGAATTGGGGGAAGTATAATTCACTTAATGCAGCAAAGGGAATAATGAACAGAAATGTTAAAAGTGATTACAAGTTTTAAATATTCAGGAAACAATAAAAGATTTATGATGGTCTGAACCTGCACTGTGCAATATGAGAGCAAGAAGCCACATGTTGTTATTTACATTAAAATTTGAATTAAAATCTAAAAAATGAAAATGTAGCACTAATCATGTTTCAGGTGCTTAACAGCCATATATGTTTAATCACTACTGTATTTAAGAGCACAGATAGAGAACATTTCTATCTTTTTTTTTTTTTCTTGCTCTTGTTGCCCAGGCTGGAATGCAATGGCATGATCTCAGCTCACTGCAACCTCCGCCTCCCGGGTTCAAGCGATTCTCCTGCCTCAGCCTCCCAAGTAGTTGGGATTACAGGCACCCGCCAGCATGCCCAGCTAATTTTAGTATTTTTAGTAGAGATGGGGTTTCTCCATGTTGGCCAGGCTGGTCTTGAACTCCTGACCTTGTGATCCGCCCACCTTGGCCTCCCAAAGTGCTGGGATTACAGGCGTAGAACATTTCTACCTTTACAGAAATTTCTGTGAGACAGTGCTGGTCTAGACAACCCTAAGTACAGAATGAATTTTAATAATCATTAAGTATCGCAAACTGATTTATGAAAAAAAGGAGACTTACCTACAGATTCAATGCGAAAATCAAAACTTAACTCAGAGGCCAGTTTCTTACTTGATTTTAATTTTCCTTGTAGATTTACAATTTTCACAAATTCTTAAAAAAAAAAAAACAAGTCAAGACTGGACATGCAAATCTGCTAAAATAAATGTAACTTGATATATGTGGATTTTACATGGATATCAAATAATATTCTTAATAAAGTTCAACTATTTATCTTGAGTCAAGTATGCCAAATGGCAAAAAATACTGTAAGAGTGCCTCCATCGGCAAATGGCAATTCTGCTATTATTTTTTATATAGTATATACTGAATATTTACACTCTCATTTTTAAAAATGTATGCTTCTTTAAAAATGGCTACCTTGGTGCTCAACTATTTAGCCATAAGAGGTGATTTTTTTCGCTTACAAATTACACATGATAAGTAACATTTTTAGTAAAAATAGTAAAAATCTTGAATTATGGTTTAACAGAATAAAAAAATTGCTTTATCAAGTAGTATACTCAAAATAAAATTAAAAATAGTACTTACTGTCTAAACACACTAAAACGGTATCTCTCTCCAACTGTGTTACATGAATGGAATCTAACTGCTGGCTGCCTTAGGGAGTAAAAAACAAGGTTACAATTATACTTTTAAAACCTAGAGCCTAGAAAATAAACATAAATTCTGACTTTTGCTGTGACTTAAAATTGATCTTTGAAATTTAACACAGAATTTATATTTTGTGATGTTATCTTTCAAAAAATGCATGTAAATCAATTTAAGAGGACAAATATGTCCTAAGCATGGCTAACTCAGCTGAAAAAAACCTCAGTATTGCCTTTAATTAAAGCCTCAGCTAGATCTACAAAGGTGAGTCACAAAAATAAAATGAAGCAAAGGTAAAATATGAGGAAGAAAAGTAACATGCATGCTATACACAATGGCTCGATTTTGCTCTGCATTTTATATAGCCAATGGGAGATAGAAACAAGATCAGTTGGGTGAATCACAGCAAACCTAAATTAAAAATTAGCCAGTGATTCAAAAGGGCACAGGATTAATGAATCTATAGTAAGACAGAAATTTTCCTGGTATAGGTATGTGTTTACAGGTGGGTGGGAGTTCTTTTACAAGAGGACACTGAGTAACATAATGAACAATATTGTCAAGAACATCTTTGCAGGATACAACTCTCATCGTTTTGCTGATATTTAAAGGGCTGCTTCTAACATCTGCTGATAGGTGTAATAACATTAAAAATTTTTTTGATAAAACAATGCATTTTAAGCACTCAGATTGTTTCAATGGTCTAGCTGAATCTAAGAAAACATTTTAGATTATTTAGAGCAGTCCTTTTTTTTTTTTAAATGTATGTGCTTTTATTGAAGAATTTTAAAAACATCACCAATCAACCTGATTTAAGGAATATAGTGATAATAAATGTACTACACAGACATTTCATACTTCTGAACATATTCACACACACATATATATATATATGAACACATATATACTAAGACAAATACAGAAGAGTCCTTAACCTGAGTTGCTCCATTAGAAGTACTTCTTTCTGATTACAAAATGTCATCTAGGTTACCTTTCATTCTCTTAGAACTTTTAAGAGTTAAACATGCCCAACTACATTCATTTAGCTGTATATTTACAAAGAACTTGGTGACCACTAATTTTAAAGAAAAATTGCTAATTGGCCACTGTGATTTCTAATACAGAAGTCTCTAGAGACACTGAGGTCACAAGCTTAGGGCACTGAGACAGGGCCACATTCTTAAAAGTACTTTTTCTAACGCAGACGCATTCATTGTATGACTTTTCCTTCAAATGGCGGATTGGGGGCAGGCAGAAAAGAGGATTGCCAAATAGCAGGTATTCACTACCTTTTGAAGTTACCTCAACTTCAATGTGCCCTTTCTGATAGTGCCTTCAATACAGGCACCATTCAGTAAAACAATTCAGTGTAAAAACAATTGTATAGAGCATCTTAGAATATGTTTTTCTATGAAAATAAATTATAACTGATCATTATTATCTAAAAGGGTTTTATAAACTTTCTGATATAGGATTGAGCTACATTTCTAATATTAAAATTAAGAGTTTCTAAGCTCTTTATGTCCTAAATCCAGGCAAGCTGTGATCAAAATTAGGAAAAGTAGAATTAGGGCCTGATAAAAATTTTGATAGCATCATTCATGACTGTGTGAAGGAAACTGAAAGTGAGTGGTAAAGAGCACAGCTATTTGCCGGAGTGAGGGCATTCATAATAACATATTCCTTTCTCTTCTTATTCCTTGAACAGAATTCCTACTTAGAAGCCTAAGAGTCAGAGCCTGCTTCCCCCATTTCCTTGTAAAAAGTACATGTTTCCCCAAGGCCACGGGCAAACATGCAATTGAAGGAGGTAACTTTCACCTAATTAGGAAATAGTGGAAATCAATATAACTTAAAATGTTCTTTGGGTAAATATTTCATTGCACTGATTTATACAAGTTTTCTTTCACATACTTTCATGTTTATAAATGAGATTCAACACAAACATACTGTTTTTAAGTACTTTGCTTATTTTTCTATGGGTTTTATCTTTTTTATTTATTTATTTATTTATTATTATTATACTTTAAGTTTTAAGGTACATGTGCACAATGTGCAGGTTAGTTACATATGTATACATGTGCCATCTGGTGCGCTGCACCCACTAACTCGTCATCTAGCATTAGGTATATCTCCCAATGCTATCCCTCCCCCCTTCCCCCACCCCACAACAGTCCCCAGAGTGTGATGTTCCCCCTCCTGTGTCCATGTGTTCTCATTGTTCAATTCCCACCTATGAGTGAGAATATGTGGTGTTTGGTTTTTTGTTCTTGCGATAGTTTACTGAGAATGATGATTTCCAATTTCATCCATGTCCCTACAAAGGATATGAACTCATCATTTTTTATGGCTGCATAGTATTCCATGGTGTATATGTGCCACATTTTCTTAATCCAGTCTATCGTTGTTGGACATTTGGGTTGGTTCCAAGTCTTTGCTATTGTGAATAATGCCGCAATAAACATACGTGTGCATGTATCTTTATAGCAGCATGATTTATAGTCCTTTGGGTATATACCCAGTAATGGGATGGCTGGGTCAAATGGTATTTCTAGTTCTAGATCCCTGAGGAATCGCCACACTGACTTCCACAATGGTTGAACTAGTTTACAGTCCCACCAACAGAGCAGTCCTTCTTAACTATACCTCTTTGGGAAGCCTATGCATTGTCTCCCTTGAAAACTGCACATTCAAACATAAACACGGAATTTTATATAATATTTTGGGGTGTTTGTGGACCTTCTAAAGCTTATACATGGTGAAGAATCCATATCTACAGAATCGATAAACTGTCCCTCAGGTAACACTTCAAAAATAGTTTTTCTTAGCTACTCTATGTTCAGGCACTCATTCAACAGATATTTACTGAGTGCTGACCATATGCTAAGCACCATCCTTGGAGATAAGGATATGGCAATAATAAATCAGACTGAGCCTAAAAGAGTCTTGAATAGGAGTTTATTTTAATGTTATAACTTGCCAGTTCAAGGCATAGCCTGTTTGTTCAACAATGAACACAGCTAGGAGTTGGATTAACAAATCACTTGTAAAAATGGGCAAACCTAATGAGGACAAAGTGCTGGACTAGAAAGATTGCCTCACCTCTGCCTGAAGGTGACCTCAATGATTACCCTCAGGCAGTAATTTGGGTCTTTACTCCCTCAGGAAGTAATCTGGGTCTTTAAACAGCCTTGACCCCAGGTCAGACAGTAGTTGGGGGTCTGCTTTAATTTTAGCCAAGACAATGTTAAAAGTAGGTAGAATAGCATACCTCACGCATTAAAAAACAAAGCGAACAACAAAACTCTCAAAAAAAAAAAAAACAAAAAAACCCCGCAAACTCAAACATACCCCAAAAGGAACTCAAAAACAGGACTCACTGAACTCTTGCCTTGAACAATATAACCTTCTAATATATAATCCAGAAGAAAGTGGTCGCAAATATACATTAAATAGTTGTATTAAATGACCTGCTTTATACCATGCTGATGAGCAAAAAAAAAAAAGTTGGGCTGTCAGCCAAAACTTGTCTTTAAATAAACTGATCCAAAACCTTTCCTTTGAGCAATAAGAACAGGGAAATATTTCTTTCTTTCTTTTTTTTGGAGACGGAGTTTCGTTCTTGTTGCCCAGGCTGGAGTGCAATGGTGCGATCTCGGCTCACTGCAACCTCTGCCTTCCAGGTTCATGCGATTCTCCTGCCTCAGCCTCCCTAGTAGCTGGGATTACAGACATGCACCACCACGCCCGGCTAAGTTTGTATTTTTAGTACAGATGGGGTTTTACCATGTTGGTCAGGCTGGTCTCGAACTCCTGACCTCAGGTGATCCACCCACTTTGGCCTCCCAAAGTGCTGGGATTATAGGTGTGAGCCACTGTGCCCAGCCTGGGGAAATATTTCTATTTGGGCAGTTTATATCTCACGATAATAAAGCAATGCATTTGTACCTTTTCTGTTAGCTGTAACAGCAGGCATACATCCAACTCAACCTAAAGCATTGCTCAATAGACTTAAAAGGCAGAGTGCAGGTGGAGGTAGAAGGGTACATAATGTGACCTCTTCCATAAAGAGTATGTTTTATAGACCAGTGCATGCTGGAGCTGGCTTGTACTGAGTTAAACTTTCAGGAATTTTGTGAGCCAAATGACATCAGGTTGGTAGTTTGAAATTGGCCATGGGTGGAGTATTTGTACCACAAAAATAGGCAACTCTAACAAATGGTTGCACCTCAAGAGCCTGTTGTTAGACATTTACCAGGGTATCACTGGTTCATACTGATTCTTATGTTGAAAGTGAATTTAGCGTAGGTTCTATATTATAATGAGTTCTTGTAACTTAGCCTATAAATGATCAAAAGCCAAAGGTTATTTAATAAGAAGCATTAAGCATCAAACTTATAATATATGTAACAGACTTCTTCAAAAGGCGGTAAAGAATACAACAGTGGTGAGTAATGAAATAGCCATAACTAAAGCTTGCTTGGCATATGTAAAAATGGCCTAATAAACCTGGATTATAAATGACCAAATACACCAGCACAACAAACAGGAAACTAGCAAAATGGAGGCCCCACCTCACCCACTTCACATATTATGCAGATTTAAAAAATGATTTATTGAATGATTTGTTCTAATTTTAAAGTCTAGGAATAAACTTCCCATTTTTTTCAGATCTTTCACTGAGATATGTCTGATTTAAATGGAAAGGCTCGGAAGCAACACCTAAGAAGCTTCTATTCAGGTCTGAAAGCCACATTCACTGATTCTAAGAAGTGAGCGGGGAAGACAGGATAAAACAGGATAAGTGAAGCTCTTTGCTTGAGAAGTTGATAAAATTTTAAGAACTGCTTAGAAAGTGTATTTACTTAGCAAGTCCAAAGAGTCACTGGTAAGAACTAAGACTTTTCACTGTCAGGAATCATTAAAAATTTCCTTTGTTTAAATAATTTGTATCAAACTACCTCTGGCAAATAGAGATCATAAATATACGTACACGGTTCTATGGGCTTACTTGGGAAACTATGTTTTGAATATTTAAAAGAGCCCACACTGGTGTTTTGCTTCTTTTATAGGCAAAAATATCAATATTCTAACATAAGGTAAAAAATACTTACCTGCACCAATTTCTGTAAACCATGAAGATGCAGAGTTCAAATTGATTGTCTCAAACTGAACTACCTGATTCGATTCAGTGCCTTTGCTAATAGCTACACAGACCATAGGGTATTCCTGTTCAGGTATCACCAGCATTTCAAAAACATTCAAAGGACTTGGCAAAGGAAAATCAAAGTGCTGCAAAAAAAATAAACAATAGAGCCATAATTCAGAAACAATCTCCCCATTCATATCACTGTTGAATAAAGTCAACAGAAAGACTCCTATCTTCTTCATTTATCTAGTTCTAAAAAGGATTACCTCTAAGATGATAAGAAGGATGAATGTTCTATAAAAATGTGTTTTAGATAATTAGCCATATTAATCTTTATGACTGATGGTTCTGGAAGTTTATTATCAGTTAAAGAGTAAATCCTAAGAACACAAAAACCCCTAAATCAAATAAACAACTACAAATAACTATAAATGTTCTGACCCTAGATAGTAGTATTGGGATCTGCTAATTTTAGCTTCAGTTATACACTAGTGTTTTCTAAAGGAAAAAAATGTGAACAAAATAATATATACCTTTATCAACATGAATTTCTGCATTGGCTCATACCACTGAAGTAAAACAATTCCAGACTGTAAAGCTCCACAGAGGTATTTATGTCCCGTGTAAGGGTTTCTGACTGGAAAGAAATAAACAAAAAACCCAGACACACTCAAAATACTGAATACTTTCATTGTATCTGTTAACCAGGATGACAAGAGTGGGCAGAAAATAAAAAAAGACTGTGTCTTTTCTTTTGGCTTCATTTCCGTTTCCGTTTTACTTTCTTATCTCAATTTTAAATTATATATGTTTACTTCTAAACAACTTGCATATACTAGGTTGTTAAACATAAGAACTTTTTACAAGCACAACAACAACCTAACATGCAACCTAAAAAGCTGTTTTTTTCCCTTCCTCACTCCCTCCCGTCCTCCTTCTTTCTTTTTAAAGAGACAGGGTCTTGCTCTGTCATTCAGGCTAGAATGCAGTGGCACAGTAATAGCTAACTGCAGCCTCAATCTCCCAGGCTCAAGCAATCCTCCCACATCAGCCTCCTGAGTAGCAGAGACTATAGGTGTATGCCACCATGCCCAGCTAATTTTTCAATTTTTTTTTTTTTAAGAGATGGGGTCTCACTATGTTTCCCAGGCTGGTCTTGAACTCCTGGACTCAACCGATCTTCCCATCTTGGCCTCCCCAAAAAGCTGTTTCTTAGTAAACTCAAAGAATGAGTTCTGACAAGGTCTAGGAGGCAACTAAAATGCACCTCGTTTTGGTATAGTAGTGTACAGATGTCTACTTAAGATGAAAATAATTCATCTTGTATGTATTAATTTATCATGATGTAATCTCCTTGACTCAAATCTATAAAAATTCATATTGCTCTTTCCTTCTCCCAAATTTGATTTCCATTAATAATTATAATCATTGATTATAAGAATAGTTA
This sequence comes from Gorilla gorilla gorilla, assembly GCF_029281585.2. Classification (NCBI taxonomy): domain Eukaryota; kingdom Metazoa; phylum Chordata; class Mammalia; order Primates; family Hominidae; genus Gorilla; species Gorilla gorilla. The sequence goes on from NC_073239.2 coordinate 67,389,574, forward strand.
TTTGCATTAAACTCTAAAGTATTATTTATGAGTTTTTATCTTAGATTGCAAGTTTCTAGGCCTTTTGTGCATCACAGATCTTGGGAATCTGATAATAGATATTGACATGATTCTCCCTAGAAAAATAATATTTATAGCACATTTGTGGTTAAACATTTTTGTTTTACAGTATGGACTATGCTGTGAAACTATTATGTGGCACAAAGATCAATGTGTAAATTCATTGATCAAACAAAAGAATAAATACGAAGTTAGGAACTTAAGATCTGAAGTCATTGAACCTGAATCTGATTCCTAAGCTCTGTTACTTACTAGTGACACAATCAGTATTATGGAGTTGTTTAAGGGTTAAATGAGATAATTATGTAGTAAAGAACTTAACCTCACCCAAAAAAGAGGTCTGGTCTCTGTCCTGCTTCTGGGAGGTAATTGCTAAGCCTCTGGAATGTCATGCTTGACAGGACTGTCTTTGTCTGGGGGACTCTGGTCACTGGATAATATAACAATAATGATTCAGGGTGGGGACTGGCTGCACTAGATAGTCTTAATGTGAGGGCTGGTCATGCCAGAAATACAAAAAATGTGATTTTGGGTGGGGGCTCTGGGTCATGTAACATCAGATGACCTTTAGTGGGGCTGCATACTGAGATCAGCAAGGTGGTCAATCAATCATGCCTTTGTGATGAAGCCCCAATAAAAACTCTGGACATTGAGGCTCGAATAAGCTTGTGGTTGGCAGTGGTTGGCAATGGTTGTGTGTACTGCCACATACCAATGCTGGAAAAGTAACGCCATCCATTAACCATAGGGAGAGGACAACAGAAGCTCCATTTTGGTATTTTTCCTGGACTCTGCCCTATGTACTTCTTCCCTTGGCTGATTTTAATCTATATTCTTTCCCTGTTCTAAACGGTAATGATTTTAATCTATATTCTTTCCCTGTTCTAAACGTTAATGATTTAAATCTATATTCTTTCCCTGTTCTAAATTGTAATCGCAACTATGAGTATAACTGCTTCCAGTTCCGTGATACCTTCTAGTGAATTTTTTTATTCTGGGGGTAGTTTTGGGAATCCCCTAACTTGCAATTGGTATCATAAGTGAGGGTGTTCTTGAGTGAACTGTTCCCTCTAACTGCATAGTTGGCTCAACTCCTGTAAACATGTTCATAAAACATGGGTGGTAACTGGTAGATGGCAAATATTAAATAAATGAAAGTTAGAATATTAGCAAAGATACAGCCTCAGGGACTATGGTTAAAAAACTCTAGGAACACTATGCTCTGAGAAAACGCTAAGGTTATTATCTCTAAGCATTTCTATGCCATGTCTGTCTATATTCTTGTACTTCAATGGCAGCTTAACTTCTTACTAAAAACAAATTTTAAAAACCTACCCTCCTTCCTATTTGATTCCATATGACTCTTCAGATAATTATAAAGATGTTAAAAGTTCTAACCATTCAGTTTGAGAAATACCATTTACTCACCTATGCAACATTTGTGGCAGCCTTTTGTATCAGGAATCTTTGTTGTTAAAGCGAATTTTCTGAAAACATAAGACGATATAAATGCACTCTACAGTAGTGGTTACAACACAATGATTTGTAAATCAGTTGCATCAGAATCAGACAGAAAGGAGCTTAAAAAACTGTCTTGGATCCTAACTCCACACTATCTCATCTTATAGGACTGAGGAAGGGCCTGACAGTCTGTATTATAAAACTTCCACAGTTGATTCTCATGGTCAAGTTCAGAAAACATTCAGCTTTTCCAGATATAATACACTCTAGTTTAAACTACCTTTGAAAATTAAGACATAGTTTTTTACTGGGCAAGAAATATGGGCTATTTTTAAAATAAACACTAATTCCCCTCATTCAGTAGAATCAAAATGATATTTTGTACCTTGGTAGTATTCGGTCTGGAAACCTGTGAGTTTGAATATGGGCAGCTAATCCTGGTTTTTTGGCATGTTCAAACAAAGCTATAAGATTGTGAGAGTAGAGCTGAAAGGTTTTTCCTATAAAAGAAAAACATGTTACCTTTTTGAGAATCATTTACAGCAGAGAAATACAATTTTCGAGAAAAAGAAAACATAATTACCTTCTAAAACGAGGAGTCCAGTAATGTTCAAAAAGCCAAGCAAAATAGAAAAAAACACACAAAAAAACCCTCAGTTAATACTATTTTGAAAGACAACAGATAAAATGTTTTTTAAATTAACAGATAATTTTAATTCAGAATATATAAATTAGGTACTAATATGTGATCTGGGCAGACTAAACCTTAATGATGCCAGCACACAAAAAGAAATTGTTGTACAGAATCTTATGTTATGGACTGAGTTACAATGATGTACATGTGATTATTTTAATACAAGATGGAAAATTCTATAAAGCTATATTATTATTTCTCTGGGACAGACCTATTTATCTATAACTTAATAAATTACCTTGGATTAAAAATCATTGTGAATGAAGTCTTAAATATAACAGATGGAAATACTTAAAAAAGTAAAACCAACCAATATTATAAGCCATGATACAAGGATAACAGGGCTACAATTCCATATAATAAAAAATATGGCTGTATTAAGTAAGAGGGATGGATATGGTAAACATCATCTGATTTCTCATTATATATGGTATGATAATATAACAATACAAAACAATATTTATCTTTTTATTATTAGAAAACATACATATATACACACACATATACACAGTTTTATCCTCAACAAAATTATCTGTATTTTCTCAGAACAGAAATATTCTGCCTAAACATTAAACACCCTTCCTTTCTCCATTTCCCCAATCTACATAGTTTGCTACCCAGCTAGCCAGGCAGCTAAACACACATGTACATGCCTCCTATTGGGCGCTGCTATCTAAGATGTACCCTGTGTAATTTTTAAGCTTATTTCCAAAGACAAGTATGAGTAGGGATAAGCAGTAAGAGAGTTAGAGAAAAGTTTATATGATACAATTCATAATTGTCAGCTCAAACAGAATTGGCTTTATTTTCATAACGGTAATATAAAATATTAACATATTAATATTTTACCAAACAAAAGTAAAAAAGATTTTGGGGAAGCATAATTAAAATATATTAAATATTCTTTTGAGGACTCCAGCTTTTTAGAAGCCATTTAACACACAATCAAATAATATGCTCTCCATAAACAGTGTTATTAGCTCAAATATACAGATTCTTAAAAAATCTCTACTAGAGAGAAATAATAATTAACTATCTTGTACTCTACTACCAAAATGAAAGCAATCAGCAAACTTCTTGGTAGTCATTTAAATCTAAAATATAAGAAAATATTTTTTTCATAGGTAAGAATTAAAAAAAAAAAAAAGCCTAAAACACCACGTACCCACCCATTCACCCCTAATAATAACCAAGAAAGAATAAAATGAGGTTACCCTGGAATCTTGTTCAGAAGACCTTAAAGAATCAGTCCAAGATAGTTAATGTGTGTCCAGAACAACATGAATTTCACCAGCAAACATCTGTATAAGACTCTACAGTTTACTAAGCACTCTGGATATTTTCTCATTTAACTCTCACAGCCTCATAAGGCTGTACTGTTACCCCATCATCCTCATTTTATAATTAAGATAAATGAGGCTGAGAGACAGTGACTTGTTCAGGATCGCAGAGAAAGAAAATAGTGTGATCCTCTGCTTCTTTCCTGTTAATTCCCAAAGGAGGCCAGGAGTGGTGACAGTGATAGTGGAGGAGGCTGAGTGGAAGGGAACGGCCTCTAGTGATAAGCACTGTGATACCCTTCAGGTGTTTAGATGCTGGGTGGGTTTGGAAAGTGCAGCCCTAACTGAAGACAGGATCCCTTCCCAAAGTTTCTTCCCATTCTAGGTGGGTAGCAAATATCCACAAGTCCCAGAGTTACTATATTAGATTATAGTCATCCAGAATTACAAATAACATTTAAAAATGGTGTATATTAAAATTACATTTCTCTGCTTATCTATGGTTTATTTTTCATCATCACATACATACCTGATAATGACATTAAAGTATTATTGATAACATACAGCCAAGTACACTTCCGTGGAAATAACTAAGAAAAAGAAGATAATTAAGATTCTCTCATTGTCATTATTTTAATCTTTTAAATTCCAACATTCTGAAATCGTATAAAAATAACTATTTTCTAACTTTCAGGTAATTATCAAACCCTTAGGAAAAAAAATCTTTCAACATGAACATGTAAAGAGTACAATTTTATCCCTTTAAATATTTAAATCATAAAAATTAAAATTGGGGCCTACACAGATTGATTTAAAATTAAGACGCTTCTTTATTCAATTTGTTTAAATTAATTTCTTGAATTAAAATGCCTAATTACCTGTTCCATCGTTGCCTCATGTAGCTCATTGAGATTCAGTGTGTAAATACCATCTTCAGTTCCAAAAATAATGTACTGATCTAAAATAGTTGAGATAAATCACCAGAATTTACCATCATCTTCTGAAATCATTCACTAAAATAATGACTTTACATTGTAATGGCATCAAGAATTAGCCACCTATCCATCTAAAATAAAATTATTTTCTTAAATTTGTATCACCTTCTTTACCTCTTTCCCCAATTCCTTTCTTATTTTTTAAAAGCAGATATATTCTATGTTAGACTAACTCACTCTGACTTTATCTTACTATATAACCCTGCCTTTCAACATAATTTTTGTATTTTAAGATTTTTATAGTTACACATTTTTGCAAGACACCTCAAACACTCTTTTGACCAAGGAAACAAAAAATTAATATAAATTATAAATCACGACACACTAGAAATAATGAGCACACCTAGTATCCAGATCTTGGTTTCTAAATATTACTTTCCACTAAAAAGAACCAGGGCTTCTTAGAGAAAGACTGCTTCCAATTCTGGGGCAATAAAAGTAGATGCTGAGCCTAGAAATCTTGCTGTGCCAGAAAGTAAAGAAGTGCTAAAAAATGATGAGGACATTTCAAACAAAAGAACGCAGGCATTCCCACTGCTCAAAAATTCTGGGACAATTTAAGTGTGAAAATAAATAATAGAGATAGATCATATCGCACGGAATAAAATAAGAATTAATAAGTTTAAACTGATATAAATAAATGAATGAATAAGTGGGAAAGAAGATAAACTGTCAATGGCTATCAACGGATTGTCAATGGATGCTAAACTGAGTGAGTGAAATTCTGAATGGCAATAGTATAATTATAAACATAATCTCAGTGCATCTCCATATTAATTACCTATAAATCAGAAAGGAAAAAATAGTAACCTGAGAATGGAGAAGGCTAGTGAACACTGCTTTAACCAACAGATCGATATTAACATCACTAGTATTTGGACAAGCTGATACCATGTATCTCCTGATATGATGTACTGAGAAGATGCACAGTAACATTTCTGTGTTATTCCCATCAAAAATGCATAACCTGATTCAAGCATGAGGACTCATTATACAAACCCCAATTAAGGGACATTCTACAAAATAAGTGGCCTCAAAAAAGTTGACATCAGAAGTTGAGGAATTGTTTTACACTAAAAGAGACTAAATAATAAAAAATCAGCTGGGAGAGGTGATACACACCTGTGGTCACAGCTATTTGGGAGGCTGAGGCACGAGGATTGCCCAAGCCCAGGAGTTTGAGCTGCACTGAACTATGACTGCACTACTGAAGTCCAGCCTGGGCAACAGAACAAGACTCTGTCTCTAAAAAAAAATTATTTTATACACACACACACACACACACACACACACACACACATATATATATATACCCCCTCTGTCATACTTTTTAATAGTGGCATTTAAAGCCAATCATTATAACCTGTCTTTATTATTAAGTAGAAACACACATTTCCTGAAATCCTCTACTGCCTAATAGCTTCTGTTTGCTAATTGCTAGACACTGGGGTAGGCTTGTTCCTTCCTTGAAATAAAGTAAATATCGGGAGTGATTCATGTTTCAAACAATCGCACTGAAAAGCAGAGGTGTTATGTTTGTTTTCAAAGTCACATGGTAATGACAGAGTGGGAATCCAAACCCAGATCTATTTGATTCCAAATTTTTGCCTCTGAAAATGTTTCCTCACTTCAGAAACATAGTCTAAATTTTAAAAAAGTTATTTTAACATCATTTCAGATGTACAGAAAAGTTGTAATAGTACAAATAATTCCTAAATACCTGTAACACAAATTCCACAAATGTTGAACATTTACTACTTCTGCTTGATCCTTCTCTCTTCCTTATGTAAATGTTTGTTTTCTGAGCTGTTTAAGATAACTTATGAGCATGATGCCTCTTTACTTTGAAATATTTGTGTACATTAAGGAAAAAAAAGTCATATAACCACAAGACATTAATACTTAAACAATAAACAAGGTTATCTATAATCCTTACTAATTGAGATTATAAATTGTCCCAATAACGTCCTTTTACGGTAAAAGAAAATTCTAAATTAAGGATGCAATCAGTTGTGATTTCTCTTTAGTCCTTTAATCAAGAATAGCTCCTATACACTCCTAAATTTTAACGCCTTTAAACCAAAACCCTATTGACCTATTTAGGTTGTTGCAGGTTCCTATACCATTAGGTCTCTAAAGTCGTATTTTTAAAATAAACAACTTCAAGTCACTGATCATAAAGATCTTTCCCATAATAAATATTTTATTGGAGATGTATATAAAATTCAAACATTTTACCTTTTGTATCAGGATGTATCCAGGATGTTGCACAATTAATTTTCAAAGGACAGCCATCAAAAACTTTTGAAAAGCATGCTCCCATCTTATTTATAAAGAAAGAAATGTTAACTTATTTGATTAGAAAATTTTATATATTCTTGGAAAATAACTAACATCATTGAAATACCAAATTAACTCTTATTTGCGTATGCTTGTTGTTTCATTCCAAAACAAAATTCATATTTTCACATCATTAAACCCCTACTACCAAGACAGTCTCATATTCTTTCCTTTTGTAATCCACTATTTTATGGCACAAATATCAAATTTACCAAAAGATCTACATACATCAATAATATAGTCTAGGAATTTTAAGTTACTACTATTTTTTAGGACTGACAATTATTAATGTGAAACAACGGATAATTTTATTCAGTAACATTATAGTGATTACAATTGCAGTATAACTCTTTAATAGTCATAAGGGACAAAAAGGTTGATATTTATATTATACATTAGACTTTCACTGAATAAAAAAGGACAATGTATAAAGCATCCCATTCATACGACTGGTTCCCATCCCATTCATGGGATCATGGGGTTCCCATTCACAGATAAGTTCCACTGACTGGCCAGGAAAAATGCATTAATATAAGCTTCCCTGGTTCCTTTTAATTGTATATAGTCCAATGTGAAAATCACTTTAGAGGTAGAAAGATATTTAATCCACATCAAGAAGAGGACACAGTACTATTAATATCATCGCATTAAAATTAAATAGGTCTTTGTAGGCTAATCTGATGACTCAATTGCCAGTATTTACAAAAAGTGAAACACTGTCAATTCCAATTCACGCACTCAAATTAGAATACATGATGAGATATCCAAATGCATTCAATATCTTTGTATTTTATGATATCTTAACTTTCAAAGGCTCAAGTATATTGATAGCCAATATATTGCTGCTTCTAAAGAGAGAAAAAACGGCAAATAGTTCACATAAAAATATTCCTTACCAGAACTTTTGGGGTGGGTGGAAGGCCATTGATGGCTGGTTTCTATGGGAAAAATAAATTTACTGGTGTAAGACCTCCTAAGTCTTAAAAAGAAACTTGAGACATTTAGAACTTCTGTTACTTGAATTACTGAATTAAACAGACTATGCCCCTTGCATGATAAATATAGTTATTATTTACAACTAATTGCTAAATGCCTGTTATACCTACAGGGAAGTCTCGTTTGTCCTTTTTTCGTGGTAACTGTGGTGCTTGCGCTGATCCTTCTGTATTTTCACTCATCAGTTTTGAAATACCATCACCATTTCCTAAAGAGAATCATGTTAAAAGTTGAATGACCACACAAATAAGCACTTTCCTTGAAAAATTATTTCCCCTTTCTCCCACTATTTGTCTTTCACTTGGGTGATCCTTTATTGGGGAATATTCTCTACTCTCAGGTAAGTTAATTTATCTTTGGTGCCTTTCTCTAGATTCTATAGAGGTAGCATTGCATCTTTAGCAGTGGTCTTAATCCATGTTTTTCTGTATCATGAAGAAAAAAAATCTGACCTACTGACTGATATGCAAGGCTTTTTATAATTGAACTTCAATCCACCTTTTCAGTTGTATCTTCCAGTATATACCCTTTAAAAGCTCACATTTCTATTATAATAGACTGCATAATTCAGATTTCCCAGCTTCAGTGCATTTCATCTACCTACTGAAGGCTCACCAAACCCTTTAACATCCTGCAGGAAGGACCAGGTACGGTCACTCATGCCTGTAATTCCAGCACTTTGGGAGCCGGGGCAGGCGGATCACTTGAGGCCAGGGGTCTGAGATTAGCCTGGGCAACACGGCGAAACCCCGTCTCTACAGAAAAAAAAAATCCTGCAAGAGCTTAGTTTCCTTATTCCCCATCTTTATCTCCCTCAGAAATCTCTGGTCTTCTGTTACATCCAGGTAATTATTTCAGAAGACACATACATAAACTGTCTTTCCTAATGTTATGTGTATGTGGGTATACCTTCTGCTGTAGACCCTGAAGTTCTGGGGGCAGAAACATGCATTCACCCTTCTAGATCCTATAATAAATATTTAGTAAGGATTCAAATTAGGATTGAAGTGAACTGAAATCTATTTATAGCCCATCCATGCAAAATTAAAGAGCCTTTACAAAGCTTTAAGCTATAATAGGATTGACTAAATAAAAAATATATTTTTTGAAATAGGAACAAATGACTCTCATTTCAGTTTTCCCTTTGATTTATTCACCCAGATAACAATATCTAGCCATATGTACCCCATGGCTGCTGATAATGCTAGCCATACCAATAGAGGAAGTCTCTGCCACAGGCCCACAACTGCTACTCTGTCTTCTGAGAATTTGGGGAGCTCTGCTTTCTGAATCAGGACAATGTTTTATGGTTGATGTTTTTTCTTCATCCGGAAAGTTGTCTTCAGGGTAACTGCTTATCCTTGGCTAGTGGTACAAAGACAAAAAAGTACTTTAACAGTTATCATTAGACATCAGAGTCTTTAGGGAAAGGGAAATGCACCTTTTTTCTTTCTTCTATACAGTTCAATTCACTGGGCTAAGTGAGCAAAGTAAGAGGTGAGTTACTGCCCAACACAACTATCAACTTGCCATGTGATTTTTAATCAGCCTTAAAACTGATAAAATTTTTATAACTAATATTATATAAAAATCCACAAAACAACTAGAAACAATCAAGAAAAATGACTCCACTAACATGTCAAATTGTAGTCATAAGAATGATAAATGATGAACTGTTTCCCCTCCATGTAGTCAAGTATTTTCTTCAATAAGCAATAACCTGTTTTTGCCTTTTTCTTTCTTTCTTTTTTTACTGAGATGGAGTCTCGCTCTGTCACCCAGGCTGGAGTGCAGTGGCACGATCTCAGCTCACTGCAACCTCCGCCTCCTGGGTTCAAGTGATTCTCATGCCTCAGCTTCCCAAGTAGCTGGGATTACAAGCATACGCCACCATGCCCAGCTAATTTTTGTATTTTTAGTAGAGACAGGGTTTCACCACGTTGGCCAGGCTGGTCTCGAACTCCTGATCTGAAGTGATCCACTTGCCTTTGTCTCCCGAAGTGCTGGGATTATATGCGTGAGCCACCAACCACGCCTGGCCGCCTTTTTCTAATAGCTATTAAAAATACTGTATTCCTCATGAAATCTTCTTTACTATATATTTTACACCATCAACCACTTCTTTTGAAGAAAACTCTATTCATCTAAAATACATTTAAGAAAATTTTGAAAAAACTCAAAATTATTTTAAAAATTTAACTATATTATTTAAATAAGGATTTAGTGTTCAAAATCATTAAGTAGCTCACCTTAGGAGGGAGGGGAGGTGGTATTGCACGTTTTGAGGTTGATCTAATACAAAGAAGAAATGCAATTTAGATGATGATAAATGACCATAACCGAAAACACAGATACTATTAAATATGTATTAAAATCAGTTTCTATACAGAGGATGTAAAAGACAGATCACGATGCAGAGTATAAAATCTTTAGGAAGACCTAAGACCTCACTCATATTGTCAAATTGTATGTCTATAAAATAAAGATTTTAAAAAGTGGACACAAAGTCTTATTTTACTTTTATGGTTATGCTTTGCTATATTTCTTATGTAATAAAAACTAAATTAACTTCTTGGTTAAAAAACTGATTCAGAATTTTAGAGTTGGGACCCATAGATTCAAGTGGGTATATCATCAAACCTTTTGTTACTCAAAGTAGATCCTCAAACCAGCAGAATTGGCATCATCTGGGAACTTTTCTAAATGCACAGAATCTTCCTTTTAATAAGCTCTCCAGGTCAATAAGTTTGAGAAGCACTTATCTAGTCCACTGGTCCCACACATTTATCCACAGTCATTGCAATCAATTAGGCGGCTTTCAGGATTCTTAGATCCAGTCCCAAAGACTGTATTCTATACCAGAGGTTGGCAAACTTTTTCTATGAAGGGCCAGAGAGTAAATACTGCAGGTTTTGCAAGGCATACAGTGGTTGTAACTATGGAACTCTGCTGTTATAGTGTGAAAGCAGCCATGTACGATACATAAACTAATAAGCATAGTTATATTCTAACAAACTTATTTATGGACACTGAAATTTGAATTTCATGTAATTTTCATGTGTAATAAAATATAATTATTCTTTTGATTTCTTTTCAACCATTAAAAATGTATTTACTATTCTTAGTTTGTGGGCTGCCATAGTTTGTTAACTCCAAATGTATAGGCCTAATGTGGGAACCTAGGAATCTGCATTTCTAAAGAGCTCTGTAGGCAATTGCAGTACACAGACAGGTTAGGAACAACTCATGAAGGCCAGCCCCCTCACTTAATTGTAGAGGTAACTATATTGGAGAGATGAACTGGGGCTTTTTAACTCTGTTACAGTATTTTTTCCCATGACATCATGTGACTCACCTTTCAGTATATTATCATTACATAGCATATTCTGATTAAAAACAAAAACAAATAAAAAACCTTAATGATCAATACATGATGCTTTTTGGTAAAACTCAAAAGCTTTACCTTCATTAATGGCATAACTTTTTCAAGAATGCAAATTAAAGCTTATTAGAATAAATCACATGCCCCATACTGTTCTTATGTAATCAAATAAAATATAGTTATTAAATTAGAAAACAACTTACTTGCCAGTATTTGCACCATCAACAAAAGGATTCCACTGTAACATGAAATTTGGGTCTGATGACAATCCCTGTAAAGATAAAAATATAGTTTAAAATGTTACTTTGTAACAGGTATTAACCATTTTATTTGATTCAAGAAAACATTCCAGTGTCATGATTATTAATCATCTCTTGGCATTCAATCAATTTTTTAATCTCTAGCTAGATTTGCTTTGTCATTTGACATATTTAGGTCAATGACTCATTATCAGTCGACCTGAACTTAAGAAATTCCATAAACATACTAAACGTAGCTTCAAATGTGACAAATCTTCTTTATCAGTATGTGAGCATATTCCAAAGCAAACAATAAAAGAAAACAACTGAATTATCTACATCATCACTCCATTAGCATGGAAAACTAAATATCATATTACTAAACTGTCATGAATTTACTGGTGCTACTACTTTTCCCTCTTAGCATGGAAACTGGGGTTTTATCATACAGCAACATTTACAGTAAGAAGAGCACTACTTCCAAACATTAAGGATGAACTCAATAGGCTAGGTTAGGCTAACTCTAATAATATCTTGCTTCATTACTTTTTTCTTTTTATTTATTTATTTATTTTTGAAACGGAGTCTCACTCTGTCGCCCAGGCTGGATGGAGTGCAGTAGCTTGATCTTGGCTCACTGCAACCTCCACCTCCTGGGTTCAAGCAATTCTCCCTGCCTCAGCCTCCTGAGGAGCTGGGTTTATAGGCACATGCCACCACACCTGGCTGATTTTTGTATTTTTAGTAAAGACAGGGTTCTGCCATGTTGGCCAGGCTGGTCTGGAACTCCTGACCTCAGGTGATCTGTCCGCCTCAGCCTCCCATAGTACTGAGATTACAGGAGTTGGCCACTGGGCCCGGCCACTGTTTTCATTTTAGATAAGGAAAGAGGTAACTAAACAGTAAATTCAAAATAGCAGCAATGGTTAAAAAAGAAACTATATTAACAAATAAAATACATTTAAAAAATAGTAAGGCAATACAGAATGTAGAATTTACTGTAAAACAAACAGAATCAGTTAAAAAAAAAAGGTCCTAACAGCTTAAAGCTGAGAATCAAATTCTGCGTATTTAATAACATCATGTAAAACCTTCAAAAGACTAAGGAGGTTAAAATGAATGATTGAAATAGTGTATTACATCGTACTCTAGTAAAAATAAAACTAACTATAAACTTTTAAAAACTTTAATACGGGAAAAATTGTCAAAATTAATGCTTAAAAGAGTATATTAGTTTGTTTTCTAATCAAAGTACAACTAACAAAAAAAGAGTTTTCTCAAATCTTAATGTGAAAATAATGCTTTAAAAATGAATTCTTACCATTTCATCTCGTGCTTCTGTTTCTTTTCTCAGAGGAGGTTCAAATTGTAATTTGTCAACTGCAAAATATATAACAGGTATGTACAAACTCAGCATCTCAAAGGGTTGATCTCAGAAATGTAATGACAAGTTTGTATATGGGGTGGGGGAGGGAGAAAGAAGAGGGGAAAGAAGACAAAAAATATGTTATTTTTTGACTACAAGAGTACCCCTTTGTTATGCTTACCAAAAGTAAATAACAAACTGGGATGTTCCTAACATCTCTACTTAATTCTTGTTTGGAATCAGGAAATTAAACAGTTTTTGTATAAAAGAGATTTTAAAAAATTCATCAAAAATAAATGACTAAGTAAAAACTTTAAGAATTTTCTCTACGCTGTACACTCTGTTTTGAGACGGTTTAAGCTACAGCTTCACGGCAGAGATGAACTAAGAAAAACTACCTAAAGACTATCTAAAAAGAACAAATGACTTCTGTTCAATTAAATGTCACAATGGCATTCAGGAATCTGATATATTTTGCTAAATATGTATTTTATTTGGCCTAGTCATACTGACTTCAGAGTTATTCAAAATATTCAAAGAGTAACTTCTTTTCTATAAAATATTCTAAAACATAGAAAAGGAGGGTTTATTACTTCCTCATAAAGTATTTAAAATTTAAAAATTCTAAAATCTAATGTGATTAAAAGCCCCCCAAATTTTTTTAAACACTCATACTTGCATCATAGAGATGCAAAATTCCTAAATACAATCTTAGGAAACAAAATATTTTTAAAAAGCGCTTTCAAATAGGATCCAGTTGTCCTTATTCCTAAAAACAAGATTTGTAAAAAGCAAATACAAAGTACTGACATAATTCATCACATTAAACAAAAACAGTATGTCATAAATTTTTCAATAAAAGTTTAGAAGACATTCCATAAAATACAGTATCTACTTTAAAAAATAATCTAAAATAAAAAGTCCTTGTTCATTAATGACTTAACGTAATTAAAAAACATCTGAATTCAAGAACTACTACTATTCATAAAGAACCTCTTTAGTCTTTTGAAACAGAGATGAGCTAAAGTTTGTTTTTGTGACAACCAGAAACACTGGCAAGCAGGTCTAGAGCTGCATTTCACATTACATAAAATGTGAAAATAATATATTACTTTTTTGTTGTTGTTGTTGTTGTTGAGATGGAGTCTCACACTCTGTCGCCCAGGCTGGAGTGCAGTGGCGCAATCTCAGCTCACTACAACCTCCGCCTCTGGAGTTCAAGCTATTCTCTTGCCTCAGCCTCCCGAGTAGCTGGGACTACAGGTGCCCGCCACCACGCCTGGCTAATTCTTCCATTTTCAGTAGAGATGGGGTTTCACCATCTCATGAGGTTTCCTGACATCAGGAGTTCCTGACCCCAGGTGATCTGCCCACCTAAGCCTCCCAAGGTGCTGGGATTACAGGTGTGAGCCACCACACCTGGCCATTTTTAAATAACAGATATTGGACTTACCCTTCTGTATAAACAGCTATCTACATGTAAACATATATATGTCTGCATGTTTGTGTGTGTACAAACTAAAGCAACTGTTTGGAGGCAATGCACCACAGACACCATAAGTCTGTGATTCTTAAAAGAAGGAAAATACATGGTGGTAAGAGCCATATCTACCCTGACTTTCTGCCTGGGGGCACTTTCCAAACTAGGACACAAGAAAATGGAGCCCACAGAGAAAGTAACAGTCTCAACAGGTGAACGGAACAAGGATTTGAATTTAGCGCTGCTTAGGTAGAGGGCACAGTCCCAAAAATAAGCTGTATGAAGGATGAACTCCAAAAATATGCAAAGAAGTTTTCTTAAGTCTTTGGCTGAATACTAAGGGCAAAGCAAGAGTATGCAAGTTATCTCAGAAAACAGCTAACAGAGCGCTGTGAGCTTCTGGAAATCCCACAGTACCAGGAAAAATTTGGCTTTCTACCAGAGGAAAGACCTTGCTGAATACTCTACTAAAACCTGACACAAGCCTTGAAAGGATTAAGTAGACATACCAGGTAATTAACTCTTTAAAGAAAGAGGATAAAATCCAGATGCTCAACATTGTATTACATTGTCCAAGACACATTAAAAAAGACAACCAAAGAAGCTAGAAAATAGGAACCATAAACCAGTTGAAAACAAATTAGTAAAAACAGACCCAGAGGTGACACAGATGTTAAAATCAGCAGACAAGAATTTCAAAACAGCTATAAATATGTTCAAGGATTTAAGAGAAAAGATAGACACAGTAAGTGAGCAGATGGAATAGCTCAGAAAAACAGAAATTATATATATGGATGTGTGTGTATATACAGGTATAGTACATATATGACTGAAAGTCTAGATCCAAAAAATGCTTGCCTGAAATGAAATTCACTGAACAGTAGACTCAATACTGTAAAAAAGATCAATAAGCTTCAAGTCAGGGCAACAGAAACAAAACTGAAGTACAGTGAAGAAAAAAAAAAACTTATGTGTGGATACATGAAGAAGAGTGTAGTGGGAGTACAAAGCCTCCACGACCTGTAGACAACATTCAGTGTTCTTACATATATAAGTGGAGTCCCAGAAGCAGAGGAGAGAGACTGGGGCAGAAATTTTGAATAAATAGTGGCCAAGCACTCTCCAAATTTGATGAAAAATATTAACCTACAGATCTAAGAGGCTCAATCAGCCCAAGATAGAATACAAAGAAAAAATGCAGACACATCACAAATTGCTTAAAAACAAAACAAAACCCACGGAAGTTTCATACTGCAGTACCTCATATCTTTTTTTAAAAACTGAGTTGATGTCATGAATTGGGTTATAATTGGCAGCTTTAAAAAATACTCATGTAGAAGAACTTACAGGTACGTTACAGGTTTTTTTTTTTCCCAAAAATAGTTATTCTGTCAATATAGGCTTTTATTTGGTAATTATAGTCTATTTTTAGGATGAATATAGCTTGTCGAAAAGCCTCAACTATACCAATGGTTAAAAAAAAAAAAAAACGTGTCTTGAGTTTGTGCTTCCTACTTGGGAAATCTGTGATTACTTCTCTGGAGACAGAAACAGTTACCTCCCTAGAACTGTTACTAAAGAGATTTGTAAGACAATATAGATGCTTCCTAACTGACAAAGGCTTGACTTACAAGTTTTCTGACTTTCTCGTGGTACAAAAGTGATATGCATTCAGTAGAAACTGTACTTTGAATTTTGATCTTTTCCCAGTCTAGGGATATACGGTATGATACTCTCTTGAGATGCTGGACAGCGACAGCAAGCCGCAGCTCCCAGTCAGCTACCCTAACATTAAGTATTCTGAGCATGTTTAAGCTGGCTGGGCTAAGTTATGATGTTTGGTAGGTTAGGTATATTAAATGTTTTTTTGACTTATGATATTTTCAACTTAAATGGGTTTATTAGGATGTAACCCCATCATAAATCGGGGAGCATCTGTACATCTCACTCAAAATCTCTATTGCCTTTATCACTCTTAGCCTTCAGGTAAGATAAAAAGGACAAATAGAAATCTCAAACTGAAGTTGGTTAAACTTTCAGAAATCCTGAGACTTCCTTAGCCTAAAGGGTTTTTTGTTGTTGTTTTTCTCTTTTGCCTGAATGACAAGTGACGGCAGTTCCCCTGGAGCTCATTAACTCTATGAACCAAAATCTGGGCATCCTATACATCTGGGAATACTGCCATCATCTCAAGTTACTATGTTTATTACATTTCCAGTTATTAACTGGAACTCAGAGTACACACAGTTTTCCATTCAAACAGGTCCAGGAAGCATTTCCTCTGAAACAACCTTTATATTAAAATTCAGAGACTGTCTTCTGGAAAACTGCCCTCTAAACTCAATAAATAGAATTTTGCCAGGTACTGTTAATAACTAATGCAACGGTAAAATAGGGTGTTGATCCCTGTATTCATGTCTCTCAAACATAGAGACATACGCCAATCTTAAATTGCTGGAAGAACTATCCCAGCAGGACACCTCAAAAAGAGGTGACAAAGAATCCTTCTGAAGCAGATGACTACAAAAAGAAGAGGGCTTCCACCCAAGTCAGTTGGACCAAACTGATAACTACATGAAAAGTCTGCCCAAGACGCATGGAAAGATAACTGGAGCCACTGGTTGTTTCACTTTAACCTGCAACAACAGTACTTTATTTCTTAGTCACATTTCCCCCCACTTTTTGCTAGCTGGAGGTTTTGGACTGTTGACAGATGCTTGTTACTTCTTTATTATGATACCTGTAGAGTCCCTATTCTTACTATTGCCCTTTGCAGCCTTAGTCAGTCTGGAGTATGAGTCTAACACCTGGCTGAAATTTACTCGTGAGTCAGCTAAAACTATACAATTAAACTAACTGTTAGGCTTATACTCTTCGTGAATACCTCCTACCTTCCCTTGGTGCCAATTCCTTGTAATCAGCTGGTTTCCTAGGTAACGACTCAACCACCAATACACTCTTCAGATGACAAGCCAAAAAAAAAAAAAGAAAAAAAATTAGGTAATTTAGCTAATACACTCATATCTGAATCAGACTGAGAAAGTAGGAAATCTGTCTTGCCATTCATAAAGCTGAAAGGACAGACACAAATCCAAATGCAAAGTCAACAAGAAACAATGTTTCTCCCAAGGATACTTTGTACATGTAAAGTTTCATATAATGACCCCCTCTGAGTTATTCTGCTTTCTAACTGAGAAATCTCTCTCTCTCTAAAATCACTGACTGCCAGAAACATTGCTACATGAAATCACATTTAGAATGAATCGTCCTATTCTTGCCTGGACTAAATCACTGACACAGAGAAACAGACTCAATTTCCAGTCCAGATGCAGAGCTTCAAATAAAGGCATTTCTGAACACAACACTTCAAAAAGTTTCCAAGGAAACATACTCCCGGGTTTACTTTAACAGCAGAGATCTGATGTTCACCCTTTCAGATACATCCCTACTTTGCATTAAGTCATCATTTAAAATTCACCTGAACTCTACTCTTTCCAAAATCCTGTATTTCTTTTCCCTTGTTTGATGAAATCTTGAATGGTTTGGTTCCTCTGGTGTGTGTTCTCTCTCACTGCAAGGAGTCAGTAAACCTGACTTTGTTGGACTACACATTTGCCCCTGGTGGTCTTAGACTGATTGGGTGTGATTCATAATAATCATTTATGTCCACTAAAAATACACTGTAAAAATGCTTACAGTAGTCATAATAGCCCAAAACCAGAAATAAATCAAATGCTCATCAACAGAAGAATGGATAAATTGTGGTATGGTCATACAATGGAATACTACAGTATAGTGAAAACTGAACTATTACTACACATGACTCTAACAGACATAAAGTTGAGTAAAAGAAGCCAGGAACAAAAGTTGCTTTTTGTATAATTCCATTTACCTGAAGGTCAAGATCAGGTAAAAGCCAGTTTATGTGACAGAGATCAGAATAGTAATTCACCTGGGCAGAGAGAGGGCAGGCGAGTATAGAATTTAAGAAAACTGATTGTGAAGGCTCTCATGAGGGAACCTTCTGAGATTCTGATAATGTTCTAACTCATATTTTTAGCTGAGTGGTAGTTATATGAGTGTATATATTTAAAAATTTACCCTGGAGTATTCTTAAGATTTGAGCATTTTACGGTATATAAGTTACCACTTCAATTTAAAACACTGAAACAAAAAACAGTAGAAATAAATAGTATAAAATCTATCAAACAAACAAAAGCAAAGTGGTAAAACATTCCTGATAAATACAAAAGAAGTTTCACAAAAATTTAAAGACAAGTCATTAATAAAGTGACCTTCTACTCTACCGCTTTGTCTGGTGCTTTAAGCACACAGAACTTACTCTATGAGGATATTAGTATTTTGGGCTAATATTATGGAATATAAAAGAACTAAATCTTATCTCTGAAGAAGCCTATTTTGATTAAGAAGACTGAATATCATAAATATGTCAACTCTCCCAAAGTAATAAGATCTATGTAAAAACAATGAATTTTTCTGTTTTTTTTTAACCACATAAGCTGATTCTTAAGTTTATGTGGGGAAGAAGGCACAATAGCCAAATTCATAATGAAAAAGAAGTGTGACAAGGTACATATGTGTGTGTTGTGGGGAGGGGCAGAGAGTAGGAGTAGGATTAGTTCTAACAGATATTATCAAGATATAATAATCAAAAGTATGCTACTGGCACAAAAACAGACATGCAACAGAATAGAATTTCCAGAATAGAATAGAATTTCCAGAAACAACCCTAAAATATCTATGCCAATTCGGTATATAATAAAGATGGCATATCAAATCCATGAGTAGAAAGATTGCATTTTCAATAAATAATGAAACAAATGAGTAGTCATCTAGAAAGAAACTCAAGTTGAATCCATACTTCATACCTTCTACCAAATAATTTATATCAGATTTTTAAATACTAAAAAAAGAAACTAAAAACACAAGAAGAAACAATAGGAAAATTATTTGATAACTTTGGAATCGAGAAAGCCTTCTAAATATGACACAAAACCCAAAACTATACGAGAAAAGATAGATAAAATAGACTACATTAATGGAATACTACAGAACTGCATAAAATAAAGAATATGATGTTACAATGGAATATCAACTTTGTTACTTTTCTCTTTAGTATTTGAGGCCCAGACTTCATCTCAGATTATAAAAGGAGAGAACAGCATAAGAAGATATCATCAATCTAGGTACTAACAAAGACACTAAATCTTGAATTACTGGCTTAATTATGAAAAGGCCTGATTGAAACAACTGAGAAGGGAAAGATACTCTAACTCTCTAGTGACTAAGAGTTTTAAAGCTATGTCCAGAAAGCTAGAAATGTTTGGGTTTATGAAAACTCAGACTTAAACAAAATGCACACTGGCAATCATTCTAATTAGCTCAAATATTTAATGAATTATTTTCCTCTAGTATGGTTTACAATTTTATTTGATTTTGTTAGTCATAAACCTTATTTTAATATAAACTACTTTAAATCTCTCAGAACAAGTATTCATTTAAGGCAATAAACCAGAGAACTAAAACTTCTTTATGAATCTGTAGTTCTAAATTAATTTAGCTAAGGTGACAAATATTGATAGAAAATTTTCATCTGTCAATGATTATTAAATTAAAAACTAATCTCACTTTTGAAATATTTCCTTTAGAAAGATTCATCTTAGTGCTAATCTGATTTTTAAAACCTGAAACCAACCCAAATGTACAGTGAGAGTAAACTGGCTAACTACAATATATCAATTAATGAAACAGAATGCAATCGCTAAACAGAATGGTTATAAAGTCTATACTAATATATGGAAATTAATTCTATTATTAAGTGAAATTTTATGCATAGCATAAATTCAGCCATGTAAAAATACACATGGAAAATGAAAGAAATGTGGCAAAATATTAACTATGGGTTGGCTCTGGGTGATGTGATTGTATGCAATGTTAATTTTCTCTTTTTTTTCTTGCAGATTTTCAGCAATGGGCATGATTTTGTCCATAACTGGAAAATAAAAATTATTCAGAAATTACAAACCAAGGGAATTCCATCGAAACCAGAAAAGCAACCCCTATTTTAAAAGTATTCTGATATGTTGAAGTATGTAGCCTTAGTCTGAAATTTTCTTATTCTACAAAACATACAAGAACACGCAGCACAACCCTCCAAAACCACCAATGGAAAATGTAAACCAAACACATACAATTTATTTCTGAAGCTGTCCGTTCAGCTCTGGCATTCCTGTTTGTAGATCTAATGGTATGACGAATGATTGCATGGGGCTGTGAATATAAGCATAATATATATACTTTAACAAATTTCAATGAGAAAGTTAAAAGGTCAAACTTTATCATTTATTGATAAATATGAATATCTACTAGTAAATTATAGGATAAACATAAAACAAATACAATGAACGCTACAATACTTCGGAAGTTTTTTCACTTGTTCCATGTTTATACTGTATAAAATACTGAAGAGATTCAAAGACAGACACAAATCCTGTCCTCAAAGAGCTTACAGTCTAGGAAGATAAGACACACAAATACAGATAAGAAAATGGCAAGTGCCTTTCATTAACAGGATAAATGGACTACTATTAAAGCCCAGTGAAGGGAGAAATGACTTTGACCTGAAGGGGTATAGTTCTTCATGAAAGCTGTAATCTCATCTGGGGCTCTGAAGTACCAGTATGTACTGAATATGCAGCAATGTGGGAAAAGCATTTTAGACAGCAGAAAGAATAAGAACAAAGTGATGTAAGAAATAACAGGAAATTGTGGAGTGTTTGTAGGCAGTGGGGGTTGATTATTATTTGTTTGCAGTGAAGATTAGGTGATGGTGATGAGATGACAAAGATGGAAAGACAGACCACGAGGGTGAGCCCAATCGACAAAGGCTCTGAATGTCAGCCTGGGGCTCTTCACCTCAGTTTCTTGGCAAAAGGAATTTTTTGGAGACTTTACAGCAAGGAAGTGGCATTGCCAGTGTCAGCTTTAAGAGTTATCTATTAAGTATGTATGAGACTATGGAGGGGAGAAATATTGGATACAGGGAGATTGAGTAAGAATATTGTAGTAAGCCAAGTGAGAAGCATAATACTTCTACCCACCACGCAGAACCTCCTGCCCCTTAGGCCTTCAGCTCAACCCCTATTTACCAAATTTCTGATGACTCACTGTCATTCACTGATGACTCTCAAAGTGGCTCATTTGTTCGCCCCTTACTTCAATACCCACCAACACACCAAATAAATTCAAAGCCCCAGGAGGATCCATTGTTCTAGACTTATTTTCTGACCCCATCTTTAAAGACACTCTCATATATTTCAATGTACTCTCAACTCCTAAAAATCATATCTTGGACCTTGTCATCAACTCTGACGCATGAATTTCCTCTATATTACAAATCTCTGATCTTTTGAGCTTACTCTCTCACTCCCATAACACTTGTTCAATGTTCCCATTGGAATATCAAGTCCATTGATTCATTATTTTCTCACTCTCCATCAACATCTCTCCTTATCCAGTTTATGTCTGGTAGCACATAATTTCAAGTAATTTCTTGCAAAAATTCTAAATTCCCTTTGCCCCACTGTCTTTTAGTACACTGGAACAGCAAAATGCCAATCCTGGATAAACTCAACTGGTTACCTTTGCGTTTACACATCTGGGGTATCAATCATGCTGGAGGAAAACTACACAGCAGAACACACTGAAAATTCATCTAATCTGAGCTCCGACTTTGCCCACAAACACTTCTCTAGTCATCTAACCCTCCATTCCCCTCAATTACTATTCTGTACCTTCTTCACATTCTTCAAACCTACCCATTTTCCTTCATCCGTACAGATGACCTCACCACTTACTTCACAGAGAAAAAAGAAATCACCAGCTACACTGCATTATCAACCATCCCTTTCTCTAATGGAAGAGCAGTGTTGCTTCTCCCTGCTTCCTTCTCATGAACTCTGCCTTTCCATCTTGCTTCCCTTGACTCTTCTATCTATTCTGGACAGTATTCATGAGCATTTAATACTGTTCAAGCAACGCCCCCCCCCCCCCACACAAAAAAATCCTTCTCCAGCTTATTCTCTTCCAGCTACTGCTCTATCCTATCCCTCCCTTCACAACTCAATTTCATAAATGAATTGCAATACATATCTTTCAAATCACTCAATCTAGCTCCCCCTCCTCTATTAGAAAATTATCTCTGTTAAACTCATCAAACACTAACCACCTAAAGCCAAAACTAGTTTAACTTAATTTCTATGTTCTCATTGAAACTCTCCTTTCTTCTTTCAATGTTCCTTATCAATCTCCTTTGCTATTGCTCTTTGCCTACTTGATCCTCAAATTTTGGGAGAAATCTCAGGTTTTGTGCTAGGCTGTCTTCTCATTCTACATGCTTCCCTTGGGTGATGGATCACATTTACTCCTAAGGCATCAACTACATGTGTATCTAATGACTCTCAAATTTATATTTTTATTATTTTATTTACTTTTATTTATTTTTTTGAGACAGGGTCTTGCTCTGTCACCCAGGCTGCAGTGCAGTGGCACAATCATGGCTCACTGCAGCCTTGACCTCTTGCACTAAAGTGATCTTCCCACCTTGGTCTCCCAGGTAGTTGGGACTACAGGAACCCACCACCAAGCCTTGCTAATTTTAAAACATTTTTTGTAGAGGCAGGGTCTCACTGTGTTGCCCAGGTTGGTCTCCAACTCCTTGGCTCAAGTGATCCTCCCACCTTGGCCCATCCTAAACTACTGGGATTACAGGCATTAGCCATCATACCTAGCCTCAAACCTGTATTTTTAGTCCAAACTTTTCTCTCCAAGCTACAATGACATATCTAGCTCCTTACTAGACTTTTCCATTTGGAAGTTCTATGCAACATCTTCTTCAGTATAAAACTTAACTCATCTTTCTTTCCAAACCTGATTTTACCATAGTGTTCCTATCTTAGTAAATAGTAAATATATCCATCCAACTGCTCAAGTCAAAATCTGGTAGTAATTCTCTTCTTATTCCTTACCTTCATGTCTTCATCCAATCATTAACTCTCTAATTCTTAAATTAATACACTTTTCTCCATCCTTGCTCTACCATCCTAGTTTACCATTATTTTTATCTTGTATAATTTCAACAGTCTTTTAACAGGTTTTCAGTAATGAACTCACCATTCTGAAGTCACTGAGATCTTTAAAAAATGCACATTTTGATTATGTCACTCCCTTACCCTTTAATGGCTTTCTACTACCCTTAGACTAAAGCCCAACATTTTAAATACGGTTTGATAGACGGTATCTAGCTCTGTATCGTTATTTTCTACCACTTCCTTCTTCCTTGTTTTCTGCCCTAGTCAGACTGACTTTTCTTTCTTTCTCTTTTTTTTTTTCCTGAGACAGGGTCTCATTCTGTCACCCAGGTTGGAGTGCAGTGGCGCAATCTTGGCTCACTGTAACCTTTGCTTCCCAGACTCAAGCGATTTTCCAGACTTAGCCTCCTGAGTAGCTGGGACTACAGGCGTGTGCCACCATGCCCAGCTAATTTTTTGGTATTTTCTGTAGAAATGGGGTTTCGCTATGTTGCCCTGGGTGGTCTCGAACTCCTGAATTCAAAGTGATCCAGCCGCCTCAGCCTCCCACAGTGCTGAGATTACAGACAGCCACCGTGTCCAACCCAGAATGACTTTTCTTTAGTTCCTTATGTACACTGCCTTTTCCCTTATCACTAGGCTTTCAAACATGTTATTAACACCTCTGCTCAGGCCACTTACATTTATTCTCTTCCTCTAATTCTGATTTATCTTTCAGGTTTTCAGCTTAAATGTCACTTCTACAGTAGTGAGCTTTTTCCAGTCCCTATGATATCCCTCCATAGCACCTTTTACCTCCCATTCCATCACATGTGTAAATTATTCGTTGGTACTTCTGAATTTCCTTTGAGACTATACTATGAGCGCTATAAAAGCAGGGATAATGTTAGTCTCATATACCATTGTGCCCCCCCAACTGCCTGGCATGTGGTTTTGCATTTCGAGAACTGAAAAGTATGGTGACATCATTAAACAGAAATAGAGAATTCAGAAAGTAGAGTGGATTTGGGAAGCCCAGCAAAACGAGATAAAAAATAAGAGGTGTCTGGTTATTTACATAACTAGTGAAAGGCAAATTGGAGAATAGAGTAATATCTAATTCTACATTTACGCAAGAATAACTTTACTAAGTTTTGGATCTTTAAACAATTAAAATATTTACTAATCCCAAGTTGCAAACAGTGGTTCAAGTAGAAAACAATTTTATTTGGCTGGTTTATTTAATATTTCCATTTCAAGTTCATTTAACGTTCAACTAAATATTCACTGGGTACTCATGACATGACAGGATTATGCTATATACCAGGCAATGGGGAAATAAAGACTGGAGTTTAAAGATTGTTTAATGACTATTTCTATTAAATACATACATAGATATGATGGTGTATTAACTAAGAGAGTAGGCTCTGGAGTTTGCCTGGATCTAAATCCTGGTTCCATTTCCTATTGGGCATATGATGCTGGGCAAATTACTTTCATTTTTTGTCCCTCGTTTCCTCATTTATAAAACAGTATAAAGGACTGTTTTGATATTAGATGAGTTAACATAGAAATTATTTGGCCTAATACTTGGCACACATTGAGTACCCAATGAGTGCTAGTAGTTACTATAATATTTATTTATTTATTTAAAGACAAAGTCTCACTCTGTTGCTGGGGTTGGAGTGCAGTGGCACAATCTCAGCTCACTGCAACCTCTGCCTCCTGGGTTCAAGAGATCCTCCTGCCTCAGCCTCCCAAGTAGCTGGGACTACAGGCGCCTGCCATCACATCCAGCTAATTTTTGTATTTTTTTCAAGTAGAGACAGGGTTTCACCATGTTGGCCAGCTGGTCTTGAACTCCTGAACTCAAGTGACCTGCCCATCTTGGCCTCCCAAAGTGCTGGGATTACAGGTGTGAGCCACCGTGTCTGGCACACAGTATGATATTTATAGGAAATAATTTAAAGCTGAAAAACAGGAAATAGAAAATTCCCTTTAGTGAAGGTAAAGATATAAGGGAAATAAAATAAATAAATAAATAAAGAAAGAAAGAAAGAAAGAAAGGACATGAAGAGACACATTCAGAAAAACTTAGAAATAAAATGGAATCATAAAAGGAGAAGAAGGAATATAAGGAGAGAAAGAGACTGGTGAAAAAATATAGCTGTGCTATAGTCATAAATAGATACCTGTCAATGAAGAGGAAGTCTCTCATTCCTGATTTCCTGACAAATTGTGTTGTTATAGAAAATACATTACAGGCCAAGCACGGTGGCTCACGCCTGTAATCCCAATACTTTGGGAGGCTGAGGCGGGTGGATCATGATGCCAAGAGATCAAGACAATCCTGGCCAACTTAGTGAAACCCTGTCTCTACTAAAAATACAAAAATTAGCCGAGCGTGGTAGCAGGTGCCTGCAGTCCCAGCTACTCAGGAGGCTGAGGCAGGAGAATCACTTGAACCCAGGAAGCGGAGGTTGCAGTGAGCCGAGATGGCATTACTGCACTCCAACCTGGCGACAGAGCGAGACTCCATCTCAAAAAAAAAACAAAAAGAAAATACATTAAAAATAATTCTATAATGTTTTCAGAGAAGGTAAGCATAGTTATGAATAGCCCTACAACTAATTATATAAGAAATAACAGTTTTGAAATACTGAAAAGGATAACATTTTCCAACAGGAACTTCAGCTTCATTCTTTACAATTATTTGTATTTTGTTAATACAAATTCAACTACAAAAATGCGCAGCTGGATTTCAAAGAAGTCCTTTTCATGAAAAATAATATGCATATGTGTTGTGGCTACACTTTTGTTTTCTTAGTTGAAAGCAAGGCTCTTAAAACCTTTATTTCCTTGGAAACAGATGTTCTTTATATATATCCCACAGAATGATCAAACTCACTACAGAAGCTGAGGTCTAGAGATAAGGGCAATCACTAAAAGTGAAAGCACCTCTGCATTTCTGCAGAGGGACCCGATTTCAATCTCAGCTACCAAAACTTCAGGCTAACCAAAGTAAGAACATAAAAAGAGACAGTGTTAAGAACTAATCCTAGTTCTAAGGAGAACTAGGATAAAAAAAGTATCAACTGGTTATACCACAATAAAAAAGTATCAACTGATAATTATGTGCAGAAAAAGTGTAGTTTACATTATTAATCTCTGTAGCTAAATCTGTTTTAACTAAGTTAAAAGACAGACTCAGAAAACAAAGAAAAGAAAGCAAACTTTAAGGCCTTATAAAACATTTATTTTCAACTATGAGACTGCAAACACTTCCTCCTTACCTCAAAGTCATCGTCATCTGCTTCAGTGTAATGTGCATGGTTATCTGGATTGTTCACTCTGTCTAACAGTTCAACTGCTAGGGCTCTAGAGAGACCTGGCTGTGCAACAAAAGTGTGCTAAAAGAAAACAAAATGAAATTTCATGAGTATGCCTTTACATCTATGGCTTAAAGAAAATGCTATCTTCATTTTTTCATTCAGTAACTAGCAGAGACAAGTATATGGGAGTCTACTAATACAAATAAACTGTGTTAGTAAAAATATTAATCAGAGAATCCATAATTACACATTATATAAAACTGAAGAGCCTTTGTAGGGTAAATTTAGAAAGGAATTTCTTTTTGTAAAGTTATCTAATCCATATTAAGTTCTAAAATTAATATAGATTAGATATGGCTATACCAATGACATTCATTACTCACATTCATTACTCATATCACTATACTGATGCAAATGAATACTGTGGTATGGTACATAATCACAATAAGAAAAAAGCATGTATATCATATATGTGCATACATTTAATTCTGTAAAATTATGTTAATTTACAAAGACATATATAATTAAATATTGGCATGTCAGTAAAGCTTCTTAGGTTGTTGTAATCACTGACTATTTCTAACATAAAAGTGTTTTATACACACACATATGCAGAGTATTCTATAAATTTACATTAGAAGACAAGAAAAGCAATTTGTTTTAGCTGACAGCAACATTTTAAAGTTTTCTCTAAGGCAGGGGTCAGCAAACTACAGCCCATGGGGAAAATCTAGTGCACTGCCTGCCTCTTTTTGTAAATATTTATTGAGTATTAAAACTATACCCACATATATACACTGTTTATGGCTGCTTCTGGGCTATAATGGCAGAACTCAGTAGTTGTGGCAGAGGCTGTATGGCCCACAAAGTTTAAAATATTTACTATGTGACCCGCCTATAGAAAATCTGCTGGTCAGGCATGGTGGCTCATGCCTGTAATCCCAGCACTTTGGGAGGCTGAGGCGGGTGGATCATTTGAGGTCAGGAGTTCAAGACCAGCTTGGCCAACACGGTGAAACCCTGTCTCTACTAAAAATACAAAAATTAGCCAGGTGGTAGTGGCACGCGCCTGTAATCCCAGCTACATGGGAGGCTAAGGCAGGAGAATGGCTTGATCCTGGGGGGTGGGGGTGGAGGCTGCAGTGAGCTGAGATCACGCCACTGCACTCCAGTCTGGGTGACAGAGTGAGACCCTGTTTCCAAAAAAAAAAAAAAAAAGAAAGTTTGCTGACCCCTGCTGTAAGAGATCACTAACATTTTTATCTTAAAAACATAAATACTTTTGTTCTACTGATATGTCTAATTTATGACTATAGGAAGACCCCTTGTAATTTCAATGACTTACAGTCAGAAGTCTTTCAGCAGTTGGTCTTTTTTTCGGGTTTTTGGTTAGTGCTATTTTGACAAAATTATGGAATGTTGATGACCTTAAAATAAAAAGAGACGTACAAAAATATTTCATTACTATTACGTTTTGGTGTTAGTAAATAACATTAACTTAGGAACAGTTAGCCTAAAACACCATGATTTTTTATTGGGCCACTTAGTTAAAGTACAATATATTCCTTGGAAACATCTGTGTCAGTTTTGTCTTTTAAATAAAATACAATTAAGTAACAGAACAGTAATATACAACCACAAAAATTACACTAACAATCAGAAATAGATAGGCTGTGTCATTTATATATGACCTTCTTTTCTACGTACTACTTAGGAGTCAAAATGTCCTTTTTTCATTGCATAATTTACCTAGTATGTAAATATTGTGCTATACCAAAAGAGTTGGACGGCACGAAAGGTAGGCATGGGGTAATATAAGAGACTATTTAAATCCCAAAGAGGCTGATGAATTTCTTAGAAAAAAAGGCAAAGAGGAGGGAGCAATTTTAGCAACTAGAAGGGTTTTCTGCCACCTTCACTGATGAAGTGGGGAAAGAGAGAAGACATAAATTAAAGGTATCACATTTTGATTATTAAGAAATGACACAAAAAGGTATTTCTACCATTGCCAAGATTCCACTGGAGAGAATGGACAAGAACTAAAGGTATGAAATAACCGTATTTATCAGCAATGACAACCACCACACAGCAGTTCTCTGCAGAGAAATCACATCACTGCATCACATTTGGTGGCTTGCGATAAAGATAACATGGAGTCAGACGGTATCGGGACTGGCAAAGGTTCTCCAATGGTAATAACTGTTCTGAAATCTGACTGTGAATTTAGCATTTATAGCTAACAGTCATTCATTCCTGAATGTGTATCAGTCATTCCTGCCATAAAACCGTTCAGTTCCAGATGTCTAGGAACTTAGAGCAACAGGGAATAGGAAGGACCCAGTGTCAATACAAAGGAATATAATTAGCAGCAGAATATAAACTCCTTTCTTTCCACAGTGTGATTTGCCATTCTTTCCTGTCATCATCCCCAGAATGGCTTGAGTCCTAAATAAAACTATGCTAAGACAGACTACTGAAACATAAAGCAGTCGTTGAGAACCTGTTTGTGGGGAGGGGCCTCTTAGAATCTGAAATAAGCAATGGACTGTCTTCTCAGAAAAATGGATATACATACAGAATTTTGGGGGCTCACAGATCCTCAAAGATCCATGTAATCTAGATAAGGAATTCTAGAATTTAAGAACTCAGAAACTTATTTGCACAGCTTCTTTTATTAAATGTATGGGGAAGATATTACCAGAAAAATAATCTTTAATTTTTATTAACCAATTGATGACATCTTTTTGGACTATAAAGATAGGTAAACTGCTTTACTTTGTAAGAGAAAGAAGGGATCAAGATGAAAATAAGTAATAATCTTTTTGAGTATTACGTAAGGAAGAGAGGGAAAAACCAACAGAGATTGATTTTAAGTGTCATGTTATCTGGAAACCCTTTTCATATCACCTTCCATGAAAGTCAATGTGTAATTAATGGAAGTAAAGGAAGATAGTGCAAAAATAGATGATTCTTCAAAATCTTCATGTATTCACTTCTAATTCTATCCTCACCACACTTCTTACCCAATCTGCCGAAGACCTAAGAAAATTATTGAGTTTTATGAGAACACTGGATTATAAAGAACACTGGGCCGGGTGAGGTGGCTCATGCCTGTAATCTCAGCACTTTGGGAGGCCGAAGTGGGCAGATTACGGGGTCAAGAGAATGAGACCATCCTGGCCAACATGGTGAAACCCCATCTCTACTAAAAATACAAAAATTAGCTTGGCCTGGTGGCATGTGCCTGTAGTCCCAGCTACTCGGGAGGCCGAGACAGGAGTGTCACTTGAACCCGGGAGGCGGAGGATGCATTGAGCCGAGATTGCGCCACTGTACTACAGCCTGGCAACAGAGCGAGACTCCGTCTCCAAAAAAAAGAAAGAAACACTGGGCTGGGCACAGTAGCTTACACCTGTAATCCCAGTACTTTGGAAGGCTGAAGTGGGAGGATCCCTTGAGGCCAGGAGTTTGAGACCAGCCTGGGCAACATAGTGAGACCCTGTCTCTACAACAAACAAACAAACAAACAAAACTTAGCCAGTTGTGGTGGCACATCCTATAGTCCCAGCTACTCAGGAGGCTGAGGAGGGAGGATCTCTTGAGCCCAGGAGTTTGAGGTTGCAGTGAGTTATGATCACGACACTGCACTCCAGCCTGGATAACACAGCAAAATCCTGTCTCAAAAAAAAAAAAAAAAAAAAAAAAAAGAAATACCAGAAAATAAATCTAGATCCTTGCCATAGGTCTGCAAGCAAATCAGCTGTGTAACTTTGAGAAAACTGCTTAATGTCTATGGACTTCTGTTTAATCATCTGCAAAATATGGGAACTGAATCTATACTCCTTTCGATTGTAAAATTCTATAAAACTATATATTCTTTAACTCACCATTTTGTTTTGTCCTTTAGTTTTGGAGGCTGAAAATTACTTTTTGACATTAAGAAGAGAGCCCTGAAATAAAAATTATAGTTAAAGAACAATATCAAAATTACTACATCTAACAATTAGAAAGAATATTCTGTAATGAATTTATACAAGACTACCACATAAGTGGACAATGATGAAAACTACTAGGGGATATAGAAATTAAATTTTTAATATTTTAGATAGCTTTCAAAAAATTTCTCTTGACTACAGAGAAGATTTTTAAATTTCCAACAAGTCCTTATTCAGAAAGCAAACCCACCAAATATTGGAAAAGAGTTTTCTTACTATACTGTTACATATGTAACTAGTATTATATCTTAAGCACATGTCTATATAATTGTATATAATTCTCTAATACATAGAGATGACATGTTACTCTAACATTAGGTTGCATATTTAACCAAAGACTGGCCTCCATATTTATTTTGGGTGGGTGTATAGGCAAATTACATCCATTTCCTGATTGTTTTCCTTTTTTGGACAATGATTTCCCATATTCTCTCAGTATATTAAATACATAAACCAATCTACAAGAGAACTTTGTCTATAAACTGACGTGTGACCCATTTTCTTGTGGGCTATGGGGGTAGTATGATAGAGGATTTAAGAAGGAAGTTCTAAAATGCTCTATTTCAGCATTTCCTACAAAAATCCCAGGTTTCTAAGCAAATTCCTGATTCTTTTTTAGCATAACAAATACATTTTTCCTTTCTAAAAATTAAATGATTCAAAGGAAAAATTAAAAAAACTATATTCCCACCATTCTATTATTTAAAATTTTCTAATCTCTTTAAAACATTTTTCTAATCCTTTTAGTCTTTATCTAAATGCTTACCAATTACATTACATTTACATTAGTATTTATAATTTTTTTCACTAATAATCAATTTTCCATTTTGCTTTGGTTCATACATATGTAATGGCTGCCCTTAACTGTTAAATAATTGGCTTAAGAATTCACCAACTACTACATATTTAGATTTTTTCCCTTGTTATCCTGAAATGCATAATTCTTAGCATTTTCTTTCCTTAGATTATTTCTGAATTATAATCCCCTAAACGGTGGAAGCACTGAAACATTTGTATTGCCCATCACAAATAACATCAAAGTATTTTTCCAAAAGGTCTGTACTTATCAGCATTCTAGCTAAAAGTAGGTATCTTTTAATATATATTATCTTTAGCTGCTTATGAGGTCAAATAGATTCCCGTATCTGGTACTTGCTCATAAACCTTAATCTATCTTTTGCTTGTAGTCTTTGAATGATTTCCTTATATAGTATACATCAATCTGTTGCCAATCATGTTAGCAAAACACTTTCACCATTCTGTTAATTTTCTTTTTAGCTTCATACGATTTAAAGTGTCAATTTAAGCCTAATCTATCTTTTCCTTCAAAGTACCAAAAAACTTTTCAGATGCCCTCAAATATTTTTTTCTGAGATAATACATCCTAGAATGTAAATGATAATTATATTCAGCATAGATACCTCTTCATTATTCCTGGATAAAATAAAAAGAAACAAAATCAAATATAACTAGAAAAGTTTCATCTGCATTCTATCATTTACTTATAATTCCACATACAACAAAAAAAAAAGATCAATTGATAAAAGAATGAACATGAAGACTCAAAAAGTCTTAAAATAATGTTAACTCTCATATCCTAGTGTGATTATGAAGGGAAATTTGTTTTATGGAAAAGCTTCAAACAGTACAGACAATTTACTCTTATGTTGTTTTAGAAGCAGCAATACAAGACAGGTTTTATTTATTTATTTTAAAGACTAGTCAAGTACAGTAGTGAGAAGGAGAACAAGAGCAGAACAAGGAGCTTGATCTGTAATTGTGAAAAATGAATTGAGGTAACTACCTTCGGACTAGCCCACAATAAGTTTTGGAAGAGATTACTCCTAAATCCCTTACAATACCTTTACTATTTTTCATTCTTAAAAATGAGCTTGATGCTGAGTTATCAGCATTTCACTTTCCCCATAGACTTGATCAATAACTGGATAATTATAAATAATGAGAACACCTCATTGGGTGGAGATCAAACATAGGTGGTTGAAGTTCTCCAAGTTCAATTGCTGTTATTCCTACTGCCCAGATATCACAGAGTTGGTTGTAGCCACCATTCTTCTCTACTGCTGCAACTTCTGGGGCCATCCTAGAAGGAATCAATGAATACAACATTTTTGTTGTTAAATATTGATCTGAATCTGTTACTTCTGTTATAATCACCAGACTTGTTGGAGGGAAGGAAGCTGAGAGGTGTTTACTAGGAAAGAAGAAATATTACTAAGTAAAGGCTTAAATCTCTATTTCACACACATACACACTTTTAAAATTAATTAAGAATCTTGAATGCCCTCCTCTGAATGTTTATGCTCTAAGGAAAAATCTTGTTTTAGTTTGGTTTCTATTTTTGTGAATCTTGTTATATAATAGGCAAAAAGAAAAAGAATACCTAAATCCCTGTGAAGGTCAAAGAAAAGTTCCTAAAGAAGGTGAGACTTCTAAGTAGGGTGGGGAGCCTGGACATTTCAGTGAGAGGAAACGAGTACAAATTCAGGGAGACCAGGAAAGCTGACAGGACAGTGCTCAATGTATCACCTGCAAACTGATAAGGGGCCATATATTGCTGGCTACCAGTCTGTGATAAATACAGAAATGGAGAGTAAGCGTTTATGCTTGTCCAAATGCATACATTCATTTTTATCTTATTTTACAAATAAGTCTGTAATGGACAGGAAATAACACATGGTTTGAGAAAGTTTCGAAAGTGTTTGGGAAATCAACCTCAGAAGTAGAGGCTAGATTATAAATGATCTACTGATTATACAAAAAAGGTTAGACTTTATCATGAAAATGATGGGGACCCAATGAAAGATTTAATTATGAGGTCAAACAATGTAAAACTGCATGGCAAGATGAAGGACAGTGTGAAATCAGGTGAAATCAGTCAGGCAGATATGTTAGAGAACTTTTCAAAGGCAGTAGCAGAGGGAACAGAACGAAAGGGGTTAACTTAAGATACAGATCTGAGGAGGAAATGCTTGTGGATATTGAAATAGAGCTATTATTAAACAACTGTTGAATATACAGAAGACTGAAGCTGGAGTTACAAGTTTGGGAATCAGCACTGTAGAAGGCCTCTGAAGTTATAAAGTATAGATGATACTGTTCAGGGGAAATATTCTTTTATCTTTTCAAATGTTTACTAACTTAACTTCAATTAATTTGAATTGAATATCCACAAGGTACAAGTTGCTTTTATATGTACTTAGGCTACAAAAAGTTATATTAACACCCTGTCTCTCAAGTGTGGTTAGCATATAAAGTATGTATACTAAAAATGTGAACATGTAGATGTGTACTATATGCAAGTGCTACATACATAACAATGGATATAGGAGTAAGGAGAAGTAAACAATCACCATGGAGCAAGATAATTGAAGGCATGTTTCACAGAGGAAAGAGGCTGAGGTGGAGCCCAGAGAAAGCAAACAGGATTCATCTCCTCTACCCACTGGAATCAGTTAGTGGTGGCTAACTGGAATGTCAAGTTGACTGTGACTGTTGCACTTCCTGGCTCAGTGGGAAACTGTATTCAATCAGTTGGCCATAGGTATAGAAAGGTAGAGAGTGTGGCCCTCTTAAGAAAGGGGAGGGCTTAAGATAAACACAGAAAAAGGGTATCTTAGGGAAGTAGTAAAGAAAGCTAAAGTAGTAGTATTTCACCTGATATAGTCAGGATACAAAAAATAGACAATTTAGACTAGAAGAGTATTCACAAAAAGGACAGTCATAGAGAGTGAGAGACTCTGATGTGATGAAGGCAATCCTATAGGTTATCTAACTCACCTATATCTTCATTTAACTTTTATTTAACTGATACTTATTGAGGCTTTTTTTCTGTTAAAGTGATATGTGTTGACTGAAAACAATTTGGAATATATGAAAAAATATGGAAGAAAACAAGCTAAGCATGATCCCACTCAAAGAGAGTTCCTGTTTCACATATTTTCATCCATTTTTACACACACACACACACACCTTTTATAAAATGGTATCATATTGCATATACTACTTGGAATCTTGCTTTCTAAAATTAACAACATATCATGAGCCGTAGCATATTATTCCACTGAATTGAATAAATGTAATTCCCTTCCTGTTGTGTATTATTTTCCCTCAATTTTTATCATTAAAATAGTGTGATAAAGCTTATCATATATAAATCTGTATGCCTCTCTAATAAATTACTAGATATGGAATTACTGAGAATAAAGAAGATAAATATTGCTTAAAGTTTTTGATAAACATTACCATCAAATTATGCTTCAAAATCGTTCTACCAATTTCTTTTTTTTTTCCTTCAACTTTTATTTTAAGTTCCAGGGTATATGTGCAGGATGTACAGGTTTTTTACACAGGTAAATGTGTGCCATGGTGGTTTGCTGCACAGATCAACCCATCACCTTGGTATTAATATCAAGCCCAGCCATCCATTAGCTATTCTTCCTGATGCTCTCCCTCCCTAACCCCTGTTGTACCAATTTCTACTCTCACTGTCAAATATTTAGTGATAGTAAGCATGCCCATAATTCCAAATATTTTCCAATTTGATAGAAAAAAGTAATTTAAGTTGTTCATCAAGGGAAACATTATTCAGAATATATATTTTTTTAGGTTAGTCAAGTGAAGCAGTGAGAGTAAAGAAGGAACAAAGAAGTCTGTAGGGGTTGCATGCCCCTAGCCATGACCTGCAGGCCACTACATGATGTAAGAAACATGAGAAAACATTTAAATTTCCCTATTTACTTCAAAGACATAAAGTAATCCACATTGGAGAAAAACCCCGAGAACAGAAGAAATCTGGTAAATCCTTGAGACTCTGCAGTTCTTTTCAAAAACATAACTAACAGTGGAGAAAAACCTCATAAATGTAAGAAATGTGATAAAGCCCTTGAATATTCCAGTTACCTTCATAACCACAAAGGTGCTCACACTGGAGAGAAACGCTATGAATGTAGGGAATATGCGAAAGAATTAAGTTGTCTTAGTTACTTTCAAAGGGCTCATACTGGTGAAAAATCTTTTACATGTAAGAAATATGGTAAGGGAGTTATTTTTTCTAGTTCCCTTCAGAAACATGAAAGAAATAATACTAGACAGAAACCCTATAAATGTAAGAAATGTGGTAAAGCCTTCCGTCATTTCTGCTCCATGTGAAGACATGAAAGAACACACAGAGAGAAATCCTGTGACTATAAAAAATGTGGTAAAGCCTTCAATCAATACAGTTCCCTTAGAAGACATGAAAGCTCATACTGGAGAGAAACCCTACGAACGTCAAAAATGTGGTAAATCCTCCAGTCATTTCAGTTACCTTCAAATACATGAGAGAACTCATACTGGTGATAAACTTTATGAATGTGAAAAATATGGTAAAACCTTCAGACATTTCAGTTCCCTTCGAACACATGAAAAAACTCATACTGGAGAGAAACTCTATGAAGGTAAAAAAATAAAATAAAATGTGGTAAAGCCTTTAGTCATTTCAATTACCTTGAAACACATGACAGAATTCATACTGGAGAGAAACCTTATTATTGTAAGACATGCGATAAAGCCTTCAGATATTCCAGTTCTGTATGTAAACATGAAATAACATACTTCATAGAAATCCCAGGAATGTAAGGAATGTGGGAAAACATTCAATTATCTGAGTTATCTTTGAAAACATGAAAAAAATTATACTGGAGAATAACCATATGTATATGAGAAATGTTGTAAAGCCTTTGTATGTTCCAGTTCCCTTTGAACACATAAAAAAAACTCATACTGAAGAAAAACCTATGAATGTAAGGAATATGGGAAGACATGTAATTTTGCCACTTCCCTTTTAAAATATAAAACTCATACTGGGGGGAAAATACGCATGTAAACAATGTGGTAATGTCCTCAGTGTTTCCAGTTCTAGTTGAAGACATGAAAGAAGTCATTTCTGAAAATCCCTGTAAACATATGGAATGTGGGGATGCCTTTGTTTCTCTCAGGTACATTCAAAGACACATGACATGTGCACATTGGAGATGAATCTTATAAGAATGTATTCTGTATCTAAATCCTAGTACTTGGCAAAACAGGTAAGTTTCCATTTTAATAATTATTTCAAAAGTCATCTGAGAATGCCTATTAAAAAGAAATCTTATAAATTTAATTTGAAAAGCCTGATGCAAATTAAACATTGACTAATGCTCAAAACATGCACATGAATGAAATATTATACAAATTATAAATATATTGTGTGTATCAGTGGCTGATTCTTAATGAGGATCTCTGGACTATTGATTTCCACTTATTTTCCATGAAAATATTGAGGTGAGAATTCTGTAGACACCCTTTAAGTGACAGTAAATGAATTCGATACGTAGTGTTTTTTTGTCAGTTAATAATTTTTCTTTATATGTCTAAAAGGTTGTTGGATCTATGAATGAATTAAAAATGTATTTCTAATATGTAGGTAAGATTTTTATGTAGTTTTTTAATTGGCCTGTGATGAATGTGTCATTGAAAACTGAGTCTTTGTTAATTTTGGGGCTTTTCCTACTGGTCTCATGTAAAAAGTTTTGGTTACCCCTCACCTATTAGATATATTCTAGCTTTCTTTTTTATGGAAAAAGTATTCTCTTTTGGCACAAATAAGTCTATGCCATTGTTTTTGCTAATAGAGTTGGTATTAGAAAAAAAAGAAATCCGTAACTTCTTGTGATCCATTATCATACGTTACCACACTTAATATGTATTATTTTACTAACTGCTTCTAATGAGACATTCTTTTTATCGACTTGTAAGAACTTACATATGAAAAATATTAAACCTAGTTTGGCATATTTTAGACAATATTTCCTGTTTTTTTACTTGCCTTTTAATTTTGTTTAAGCTGGTGGACATAAATAAGTTTTAAATTTTCATGCAGTTAAATCTATCAACATTTCCTTTTAAGGTTTTATTCTTTATGTTCAGAAAGCCTTCCTCAGCTCTTAAAGCAGGTAGTTACTGATGGCTCTTTTGGTTTCACTTTTTTTTTTTTTGAGACGGAGTCTCGCTCTGTCGCCTAGGCTGGAGTGCAGTGGTGCGCACTCGGCTCGCTGTAAGCTCTGACTCCTGGGTTCACGCGCTTCTCCTGCCTCAGCCTCCCGAGGAGCTGGGACTACAGGCGCCTGCCACGACGCCCGGCTAATTTTTTTGTATTTTTAGTAGAGACGGGGTTTCACCGTGTTAGCCAGGATGGTCTCGATCTCCTGACCTCTTGATCCGCCCGCCTCAGCTTCTCAAAGTGCTGGGATTACAGGTGTGAACTTGACTATTTTTTGATGTCAAAAAACTTACGATTTTTTGACATCAGGTATGAGGTACGGAGCTACTTAAATTTCTTTTCAAATAACAAATTATCCAAACACTGCACATTAAAGAATCCAAATTGGCTAAGCATGGTGGCTCAAGTCTGTAATCTCAGCACTTTGGGAGGTAGATCACTTGAGTTCTAGACCAGCCCAGGAGTTTTAGATGAAATCCTGTCTCTACAAAAAAAATTACAAAAAATTAGCTGGCTGTGATGTTGCATGCCTGTAGTCTCAGCTATTTCGGGGGCTGAAATGGGAGGATCATCTGGCTCCGGGAGGTCAATGATGCAGTGAGCTGTGATTGTGCCACCGCACTCCAGCCACGTGACAGAATGAAACCCTGTCTCAGAAAAAAAAAAAAAAAGAATTCAACCTTTCACACAAACTGCAAATGTCACCTTTTATAACATCCACTATTTTAAATATTAAGGTTTTGTTATGAGGCTTTTTATTTCTATCATCTATCAATAATGAAAGCAGTGTTTTAGAAAGATTATTTTGTCAGTAATCAGTGGAATGCACTAAGAGTGGGATGGCTGGTGAGAGTAATGGTAGGTAGGATGGAGTTTTAACAACCAGGAAGAAGAATCCTAGATTAAACTTACGTGATGGGTCAATAGGTGCAGCAAACCCACCATGGCACACGTTTACCTATGTAACAAACCTGGACATCCTGCACATGTACCCCGCAACTTAAAATAAAATAAAGTGGAAAAGTCCTAGATTAAAAGAGAATGCCAGAAGAAAGGGTAAGAAAATTACAGGAGGCAAATCTTTTGAAAATTTCATACCTAAGAGCCCTCTCAATATAAAATCACAGGGATAGTAAAAATTATTAGCACTTCAACAGAGGGAAGGCTGAACCATGAATATGAGCATCAAAGTTCCCTAACCCAACCAGAACTTATGATACTATCAAGGAGCACGCAAATCTCCCTACTTTTAATTATTACTTCTATTACCAAGTATCGAGGTTGATCACAAAACCATGAAGAAATGAAAATGGATCAAACTCAATCACAGTAATGTCTTACCAGTAAGGGGTGCCAATGAAAGATTTTCGTTTTGCAATGGTAGCTGTTATTTTTGCAGCCACACCAAAGTCAGCTAGTAAGGAAAAAAACAGAAAATTTTAGTTCTTTACAATACACCAAACAACATTTTTACTTTCACCCTTAGGCATGGAAGTATTAATAATTCAAATATTAATGTTAGAAAAATGTGCATAAATGGAATACCTAAATCTCTTCTTGCTTAGTTCACAACATACTTATTAAAAAAATTTATTGGCACTTTACTAGAATGAAAATACTTTATTAACAACAAAGTTAACAAAAAATATTTTTATTATATACACAATGAAGTTAATTTGGGAAAAAGAGAAAAAAAAAGCACAAAAAATAAAACACATGGGAAAAACACACACCTGTATTCCTTTTATCCTAATATAACAAGGATAGCATTCTGGTACTATTTTTTTTACAGTCTTTTTTTTCTATGTATAAACTTTTTAAGTGTTGTAGTTAAACATGATTGTATTGTAATCCCTGCTACTTGGGAGGATTAGGTGGGAGGATAGCCTGAGGTCAGGAGTCCAAGTACACAGTGAGCTATGACTGAATCACTGCACTCCAGCCTGAATGACAGAGTGAGACCATCTCCTTCAAAACAAACAAAATAACACACAGAAACACGTGGTTGTAAAATACTAAATAAATATACAGTCCATTTTTGTCATTTAACACACCAGATGTTACTCTTACACATTCATAGATATCAATGATTGAATAGATTTATCACAGTTTAACAGTTTTTCTATTGCTAGACTTACGTTTGCATTTTTTCTACCACAAGTAATATTATGGTTAATGCTTCAGTGAATATGGATTTTCCATCTTTAGGTTTAATTTCCTTAAAATGAGTTTTGGGAGTAAAATTACTGGATCAAAAGTTAAACATTACTGTGACTCTTGATATGAAAATGAAATCTGTATAATGTTAATTCTCATTTAAAATTTTATAAAAATTTTATTAAAATGTCATTAAATTTTTGGAAAAAATTTTAGGAATTTGAAATAACATACCTAATTTTACATCGCCATGGTCTGTCAATAAAATATTAGCACCCTAGAACAAAAATACAAATACAATTAAATTAGCATCATAAAATTTCTTCCAATAGAATTGGCAATTTAAATGTATTAAATGAACTTACTTTGATATCTCTATGCATTTTGCCTTTAGTATGCAAATAGGCAAGACCCTAAAAGTTTAAAAAAAAAAAAAAAAAGAATGTATCAGCAAAACTGTAAATGTGACTCCTAAATTTTCTACTTAAATTCTTATTGAATAAGAAAAACTAGAATGTCTTTTTTGGGGAGAAAAAAACCTAGATAAGTAAATCAATGTTTACTATATTTTAAAGATTTGTTTTTGTTTTTGAGACAGAGTCTCACTGCCCAGGCTGGAGTGCAGTGGCAGTGATTTTGGCTCACTGCAGCCGCCATCTCCTGGGTTCAAGTGATTCACTTGCCTCAGCCTCCCAAGTAGCTGGGATTACAGGCATGTGCCACTATGCCCAGCTAATTTGTGTATTTTTTAGTAGAGAGGGGGTTTCACCATGTTGGCCAGACTGGTCTTGAACTCCTGACCTCAAGTGATCCACCCACCTCAGCCTCCCAAAGTGCTGGGATTACAGGCATGAGCCACCACACCCGGCCTGAAGATTTCTAATTTATTTTCTGATAAAAATCAGAAATACTTCACTAAACACAATCAAGATATCGAACATATTAATTACTCCTAAAAGTTTCCTTATGTGGTGCTCCTTTATAATTTTCCCATTCTTCCCCACAACCCTCACAAACACTGATGTGCTTTCTGGCACTATAGATCAGGTTTTCAAAGTTGTCTGACTATTCTAGGTGTTTTACATTTCCACAGCAATTTTAGAATCAGCATGTCAACTTCTTTAATAAAAATCCTCCTCAAATTGTGATTGGGGTTGCACTGAATCTACAGATCAATTTGTGAAGAATTATCATCTCAACAGTATTGAGTCTTCTGGTTTGTGAACATGGTATAGTTCTCCATTTATTTGGGTTTTTAATTTCTTTCAGGAGTTTTGTAGTTTTCTGTATGCAGGTGTTTATGCATCTTTTGTCATATTTATCCCTAAGAATGTCATATTCTTTACGTTATTATATGTTGTATTATTTTAACTTCAGATTGTTCACTGCTAGTATATATAAATCTGATTGATTTTTGTATATTGATACT
Organism: Gorilla gorilla gorilla; assembly: GCF_029281585.2. Taxonomy (NCBI): domain Eukaryota; kingdom Metazoa; phylum Chordata; class Mammalia; order Primates; family Hominidae; genus Gorilla; species Gorilla gorilla. The sequence goes on from NC_073239.2 coordinate 67,430,908, forward strand.
GAATATTACAATCTTTCTAGCCTAATTTATTAGTTCTAGTAGCTACTTTGTAGATTTTATTCCATTTTCTATACAGATGATGATGTGGTCTGTGAATAAAGAGAGTTGTACTTCCTACTTTCTAATCCAGATGCCTTTTATTTCATTATTTTCTCTTTTTGCACTGGCTGAAACCTCCAGGACAATGTTGAAAAGTAGTAGTAAAGGCAAACTTCATCACCCTGTTTGGGTGAGCTTGGAGGAAAAAACATCCCGTCTTTTACCATTAAGTATGAGTTAGTCATAGGTTTTTCACAGGTACGCTTTATCAGGTTGACCAAGTTCCTTTCTATTCCTAGCATGTTCAGAACTTTTTTATTATCAGGAATGAATGTTGGATTTTGCTAAATGCCCTTTCTGTGTGTATTTAGATGATAATGTGGTTTTTCTTTTTTAGTTGTTAAGATGAAATGATTTTTGGATATTAAACCAACATTGCATTCTAGAATAAACTCCACTTGTTTATGATGTATTAACTTTTAAAATATATTACTGGATTACCTTTGCTAAATCTTTTATTTTTAATGTTTGCACCTAGGTTTATGAAGAACATTAGCCTGTAGTTTTGTTCTCTTGTAAGAGTGTTGTCTAATTTTGGTGTCAGAAAAATGCTGACTCAAAATGATTCGGGAGTTATTTCTCATTCTTCAATTTACTAGATAGGTATATACAGGATTGGCATTATTTCTTTCTTATATGTCTGGTAGAATTTACTGTATGGCATCATCTGGCCCGGAGTTTCTTTGTGAGAATACATATAGGATTATTCAGGTTATTTATAATTGAGTGAGCTTTGGTAGTTTGTATCTCTTGTTGAAACTGCCCATTTTATTGGCATAATACTGTTCATAATACTGTCTTGTTATCTAATATTTGTAAATTCGGTCTTGATATCCCATCATTCATTTCTGATGCTTATCACTTGTTTCTTCTCTTTTTACTTTTTTTCCTGATCAATCTGTCTGGATGTTTATCATTTTTATTGCTCATCTCAAAGAATCAGATTTTTATTTCACTGACATTCTCTATCACTATTTTTTTCTTTCCATTTCATTTATTTTTATCCTGATCTTTATTTCCTTTCTCTGCTTACTTTGCATTATATTTGCTCATCTTTTTCTAGCTTCTTAGGTGGAAGCTGAGGATACTGATTTTGAGAGCTTCTGTTTAGTGCTATAAATTTCCCTATAAGTACAGGCTGAATATCCCTATCTAAAATGCTTGGGACCAGAAATATTTCAGATTTCAGATTTTTTAGTACTTGCAGAATATATACTGGTTAAACATCCCTAATCAGAAAACAGAAAATACAAAATGCTCCAATGAGCATTTTCTTTGAGCATAATGTTGGACTTTCTTAAACATTTCTTGTAGGATAGGTCTGCTGGTGACTTGTTCTTTCAGTGTTTATAAGTCTGAAAAACTCTATTTTGCCTTTGTTTTTGAAAGAGATTTTCTCTAGGAATAGAATTTTAGGTTGACAATTTTTTTTTCAGTACTTTAAAGATTTTCCACTGTCTTCTCACTTATTTCTAATAATAAATATTCCTTGTCTTTGTTCTTTTGTATATCATGAGTCCTGTTCTGAATGCTTCTAAAATGTTCTAATCAAATAAGCAATTTGATTCATGTGTCTTAGTGTAGTTTTTTTTCGTTTTTTTTTTTTTTTTTGTGCTCAGGGTTTGTTGAGCACTTTGGATCTGTGGGTTCATATTAATAGTTATCATCAAATATGGACAATTTTCAGCCATCTCCCCTTTTCAGTTTGTCTCCCTTTTCTCTTTCGTTTCCCTTTTTTCTCTTTGTCTCTTCATTCTCTCTCTTTTTTTTTTTTTCTCATTTTTGTCCCTTTTTCTTCTGTTGTCCCTTCAAGGACACCAATTATATCCATATTAGGCCACTTGAAATTGTCCTACAGCTTAATGATACTCTTCATTTATAAAAAATTATTTTTTCTTTCCATGTTTCATTTTGAATATTTTCCATCTCTATGCCCTCAAATTCAAACACACGTTTTTTGCAATATTTAATCATCTGCTAATTTCATCCTTTGTTAATTCCATCAGACACATGTTAATTAACATCCTTTGTTAATTCCTTTGTTAATTCCATCCAAAGCTCACTCAATATTTAATCATCTGCTAATTTCATCCTTTGTTAATTCCATCAGACACTGGTTTTCATCTCTAGAAGTTTGACTTGGGCCTTTTTTATACCTTCCATATCTCAACTTGTTAAGCATCTTTAACAGTTACAACTGTTTTAATGTTTTTGTCTGCTAATTCTGGCATCTCTGTCAGTGTGGGTTGGTTTTACTGATTTTCATCTTATTTTGCTTCTTTGCTTGTCTGGTAATCTTCGAGTAGATGCCCAACATTGTGAATTTTACTTTGTTGGGTGCTGTATATTTTTGAATTTTCAAAAATACTCCAATACTCTGAAGCACTCTCCAATACTCTACCTCAAATACTCTAACTGGCTTGAGACCCCACCTGGGTTCCTTCTCCCTGTACTGTGGCCTGAAAACTTTCCCAACGCCATAAGCTGGGGCAATTAAATGGCTTCCTTGGTTTGTTTCCTATTTTTCAGGCCTCATTGTCCTTCATTACCTGATGTTCAGTTTCTTGAAAACCACTGTTTCATATATTTTGCCTACTTTATTTGATTGTTTTGGGTAGCATGGTAAATCTACTTCTTGTTACTTGATTTTGACCAGATGTGGACGTTTATCTGCATAACAGAATTTTAAAATTGGAAATAATCTTGGAGGTATTCCCTTCCTAAGCTTCATATTGTTTTTTTTTTATTTTAATTTTTGTGGGTACATAGTAAGTATATATTTATGGGGAATTTATTTCGTACAGGCGGCAATGTGAAATAAACACATCATGGAGAAAGTGGTATCCATCCCCTCAAGCATTTATCCTTTGAGTTACAAGCAATTCAATGACACTCTGTTATATTAAAATATAAAATTCAGTTATTACTGACTATAGTCACCCTGTTGTGTTATCAAATACTAGAACTTACTCATTCTTTCTTTTTTTTTTTTTTTGGTACCCATTAACCATCCCCAGTCCCCCCCGACCATATCAAATCCCTTCTCAGCCTCGGGTAACCATCCTTCTACTTCCTATGCCTGTGAGTTAATTGTTTTGATTTTTAGATCCCACAAATAAGTAAGAACATGTGATGTTTGTCTTTCTGTCCCTGGCTTATTTCACATAACATAAGGATCTCCAGCTCCATCCTTGTTCTTGAAAATTAAGCCTCATTTTATATACTCATGCTCACATAACAATAGGGATGCATACATTCTGAGAAATGCATTGTTAGGCAATTTTGTTGTGCAAGTATCATAGAGGGTACTTGCATAAACATGGATGGTATATACACATAGCCTACTAAACACCTGGGGTATATGTATAGCCCTATTGTTCCTAAGCTACAAACCTGCACAGCACATTACTGTACTGATATTGTAGGAACTGTAACACAATGGCAATTACTGTGTATCTAAACATATCTAAGCATAGAAAAGGTACAGTAAAAATATAGTATTATAACCTTATGGGACCACTGTTGTATATGTAGCCCATTGTTGACTGAAATGTTATGCAGTACAGGATTGTATTTTGGGAACTAGAACTATATAAAAGATTATGGTCACATACCAGCGCCAGAGTGCAAATTCGACTTTGTTTTTTTTTTTTTTATTTTTTCACCTCTACTCAGTACTTTGTTTAATACTTAGGGAAACAATGAACTTTAGAAATTAAAATACAAAGAAAATGAATTTGTCAATAATTCTCTGCTATGAGTGTATAATTAAGTTTGTATTTTATGTAGATACAATGAAGTGGGTTTCTACGTTATGTAAACGTTATAGGAATATACACACACATACATACATACATATATATTACACATCTCTCTCTCTCTATATATAAAAATATATATATGTTAGATAAATTAATCTGATTTATCTCTCAGTAAGATTTGGCAGTGGTTATGTCTTTTAAAGCATGTGAGAATCAACTCTTCAAAATTGACTAGAACTTTTTCCTAGATCAGCCAAATCTCCCATTTTGGAAAATATTAGAGAACACCACATAGAGTATCAATTTCTTTCTAAATTGAAACTACACAATCTAGAAAATTTACAGATAGAAGCATTAATTAACAATTATCAGTTGTAAATTACAAAAATACAAACCACAATCACTACTACTTATTCCCTCCTCCAAATTTAAATGCCTTAAATTATATGAACAAAATTGTTAAATTCCTAATTTTCTCAGTGAGTAGTCTTTCAGGGCACTGAAAAAAATAAATAAATTGGGAGAAATACCACATACTCTATATCTTTATTGAATATTCATAACCCATTTTAGCATACTAAAAGTTCTCACAGGCCCTGAAGTAAAGAAACCTGTTTAATGCAATGTTAACCAAACTTACAAAAAGAGATTCTGCTATCAATAACATTTAATACCACATAGAACTAGGGTTTTCAGATAACACCTTGAGTTAATGCTGTGCTAATTTATTTTATTTCAAGAGAAATAGTAAAAGCCCCTATGTCTCATGGAAGAGATTCCTTTTACTGCCATAAACTTGAAGGGAACGCTTAGACAACATGTTACAATTGAGAGGTTTGGTAATTCATTCTTGAAAACCAATTTACACAACTGAGGGCCAAGTGCTATAAAGTAGAATACCTCACATAACCATGGTGTGCATCAGCATCAAAGTGGAATTCCACATATGATCACTGTATATGTCGGCATCAGCTTAAATGAATTCATGTGATTCATTAATGAAAGAAAAATAACTAGTTTTACAGAATTATAAGAGATTAACAGAAAAATCATTTTGTTTTACCCTTTCTCTTTAAGGTAGACTATCATTTTACAGTTATCAATTGTCAGGCAATTGCCTTTCTAACTACATTAAGAAAATATTGCCTAGAATTGCCTTTCTAACTATATTAAGAAAATATAGTACCTGTAAGGTTTCTCTGCATACATAGGCTATTTGCAATTCTGATAATGGTCCAGTAACTAGAAAGAAAAAGAGACCACACTGTTATACATTTAAACCTAACATTAGAAACAGTCTACTTAAAAAAATGACAAACTAGGCCAAGCACAGTGGCTCACGCCTGTAATCCCAGCACTTTGGGAGGCCAAGGCAGGCGGATCACGAGGTCAAGAGCTCGAGACCATCCTGGCCAACATGGTGAAACCCCGTCTCTACTAAAAATACAAAAATTGGCTGGGCATGGTGGTGCGCACCTGTAGTCCCAGCTACTCGGAAGGCTGAGGCAGGAGAATTGCTTGAACCTGGGAGGCAGGGGTTGCAGTGAGCTGAGATCACACCACTGCACTCCAGCCTGGCGGCAGAATGAGACTCGGTCTCGGAAAAGAAAAAAAAAAAAAAAAAAACAGACGAACTATTATAAAACAATTTCTATTTATACAGTTGAGTGATTTCTCTTCTGATTGTGAGCATATATTATTTCTGTCATCAAGAAACAAAAACAAAAGGTAACACAGAGAATTTTTTCAAATGTACTTTAAAAGACTTAACTCCATAACAACTGTGGTCCTTGAAACTATTAAGCACTCATGTGCAAAGCATAGTGTGGTATGCATTATAGGAAGGTCTATAGAATGCAATCCTGAACAATTTTTCAAAAATAAACAAATACATATAACTAGTTATACAGAGAAATAGAGAATCATAAAGAGATTGACTGTCCAATATATTAAAAGGCATCATATACTTTTTTATAGATCAAGATACTATTTCTTTAGTATAATTCTTTACCACACCTATCAAAAGAGAAGCTTGATCCAGTACCTCATCTAAGAATTTAAAAAATAACTGTGTCACTTTTGGCAACCAGATCTCTCCCTAATATGAAATATAAAATTCTTCTTATTTCAAGAACTCAACCAGAGGCTTTGGGACTATGCCTTTCAGTACCATGAGAGTAACTCTGGGGTGGTATCTGCTGACAGTGAAACCAAATCAGGTAGTCGTGTGTATTCTTCACCTAGAGAAATTTCTACCGCGTATTTTAATCACTGGCTCTCTCTACCCATTCAGGAACATAAATTTTTGATTCTTAGTAACATGATAAATAGCAGTACAAGAAAAAAAGTCACTTTATTAACAACATCTAATTATAAGTGTAGATTTTATTGATTATTATGCTATCTAGTATACTAACTACCTGGATGGGTACTTCTTAGGTTCAATTTAATTCAACAAATATCAGGTTTAATAATAGAAAGTCAGAATTTCATGAAAAAATAAAATTAATGTTTCAAAGCTATTTAAACTTAAAAGTTGCAAAAAAAAAAAAAAAAAAGAAGCCAGCTATCTTGAGTGCTCTCATTTTATAAAAATGTGAATGGACAAAAATTACAATTACCCAATAAAAACTTTTCACAGAAAAGACAGCAATTCCATTTATTTATTTATTTATTTATTGAGACAGTCTTGCTCTCTCGCCCAGGCTGGAGTGCACTGGCGTGATCTTGGTTCACTGCAACCACCGCCTCCTGGGTGCAAGTGATTCTCCTGCCTCAGTCTCCCAAGTAGCTGGGATTACAGGTACCTGCCACCACGCTTGGCTAATTTTTGTATTTTTAGTAGAGATGGGGTTTTACCATGTTGGCAAGGCTGGTCTCAAACTCCCGACCTTGGCCTCCCAAAGTGCTGGAATTACAGGCATGAGAAGATAGCAATTCTTTATAAAATCATAGAAAAAAATTAAATCCAGTGGCACAGAGAATTTTAAATCCACATGCCTAAGAGATAGCCTAAATCATAGTAATTTGTGTATTTATAACATTTATGTGATGTTAAAACATTTTTGTTAATAAAGAGGTAGTGATCAGTGTTTAGACATCAGTCAGAATTTTTGTTGTTATGGATTATTTGTTGTGACAAAATTAGATAATTATGACATTTTAAAATTGATAATTAAGTACTATATTGATAAGTTTTTATTGTAATTTAAAAGTTTACTTCTGAGCTTTGCTTTCCCTCTCCTCTGGTAATGACTTAGTCAACTGGTAGGTATTCTTTCATTTTGCTATACATTTACATTCTATATTTATACTTATAAAAATATAATTTTTAAAAGCCTAAGTATGACCCAGTATGTTATACATATTCTTTCACAATTCACTTTTTCCATTTAAAAACAAGCCTTAGGGATATATACCCAGGTCAATAATTATGAAGTAACTTCATCTTTTTAAGTGCTGCACAGTATTCCATATTACAGGTTGAAGAGTAGTTTAACCACTGCTCTATTGATTGACATTTTAAAACTGAGCTCTGTAGTTACAACCTATTATTTGAAGTGAAATAGCACTTCTGTTTTTATATCTACTGTGGCTGCATTTGTAAACTGCATGACTGAAATTTGATAAGGTTTCCAATATAAAGATTTCAGCATAGAAACGTTTAAAAATATTTCACGTAATTCTTTAAAACAAATTATAAACTAAGTAGCTGCAATGGGAGTTTTACTATCCCATATCCATGTTAAACAAGGAGAAGAAAAATTATAAGGATCTATGTTTAGTCTCACAAATTCTAGAAATTCAAGAAATTGCCAGCAGCAACAAAACAAATTAAAAGCTAAACAGTAGAGCCAAAACAAAACTTTCTAAACAGTATTAGAATGTAATGTCAAATTCAACTCAGAAAACTGCCTAAATTAATAGAATACTAAATAAAATACTCGAAACTTTAAAACATACATATTAATACAAAAATATTACAGTAACAAGCAAACTGCTTTTCTGGTTAGCAGGTTAAGTTACTAAGACAGACACGTAACTTCCCTTCTGTGAGTTACCCCTTGCATTTCAATTTTTTTTTACAAGGAAATTTAGGAAGTTTCATTTGCAGATAAAACACTTTCCTAGATATATCTAAAGAGTAAAATTTGGATTATATAAATACTTTTGCATTTGTCACTTCGGGCTCAGGCAAGTTTAATTGACTAACCAATAAAAAATAAATACAGATTTCTGTTATGTAGTGCTCCGGGAACAGAAGAATGCAAAATAGTAAGTCTACCTGTTAATTTCCGTGGTTAACCGGAAATATCGAACAACAATCATTAAAACCAAAGTCTGTTTAAAATGTAAAGTCAAATTAACAGTACCATGGTAAATATCTTGAAGTGATCCGCCACCACAGTATTCCATACAAATCCATAGTTTTTCCCGACTAATACAAAAAAGAAAGAAAATTATATTAGCTAGTAATTTTCAATCACTGAAATACTCTAAGGCTCTCACTCTTTAGCACACCAAGGTTCAGAATGGACTGTGAAGTGCAACAGGAAACTGCTATGTAATCTTGCTACAATACACAGAAAAGCACATTAATTTCAGCTTTGTTCCCATCTTCAGTGGTTTAGAATATGATCAGTTTTGTAAGTTAAAACACTTACTTGTAATCACTTATAATGCTTCATTAAAATTGCCAGATGAGGTATAACTATAAAAATGGGAGTACCATTATTAATATATAATAGGGGAAAACTGTAGAAATAGGAAAACCCTAAAAAATTTAGAACTTTGCAGTGTTTAAAAACATACAAATATAGTAGCACTTACATAGAAGGGAGAGAGTGTAGTAGCAAAGAATATATAAAATACAGAGAGAGATGATGCTTTTTTTTCTCTTACCTAAGATAACTCCCAAAGTAGGCAACGATGTTACAATGTTTACATTCTTTAACCATAAATATTTCTTGTTGAATCAAAGAAAAATCATCTCCTGGAAAACAAAATAAGTTGTTTATCATGTTACTCAAAATCTCTACATATGAAAAGAAGGAAGGAAAACTTTACAATAAATATTAGAGATGAGGAATGAGGCATTCTTAATACTTCAATGAAAATGTAAACTGGTAGAATCTTTCTATAAAGTCAGAAGTCTTTAAAATATACAGAATCTTTGAACCCACAATTTTACTTACAAATTTTTTTTTTCTTAAGGAGATATGTACAAAGACAGATGTTTACCACAGTATGGTTTAATAATGCAAGGATAGTTAAATAAATTACAGTACAGTGTGTTGTGACATGAAAATAGGTTTATATTATGTGAAAAAGATTATATATTATTTAAGTATATAGAAAAAGTATTGCAAAAGTAATTTTGCTTTCTTCCTTTTTGGTCTATATTTTACAATCAAACCCATATGAGTTAATTAGAAAAAGCTACATTAGGCCAGGCAGGGTGGCTCACGCCTGTAATTCCAGCACCTTGGGAGGCCGAGGCGGGCGCATCACTTGAGGTCAGGAGTTCAAGACCAGCCTGGCCAACATGGTGAAACCCCGTTTCTACTAAAAACACAAAAATTAGATGGGTGTGGTGGTGGCACCTGTAATCTTTAAACTTGAAATGGAACTTCAAGTTTAAAATCAGTGGGCAACATAGTGAGCCTCCCTCTCCCAACTAAAAAAAAGTTCAGTGGTGTCCAGACAGACTCTGGCTCTAACTCAAAGTCATCTTAGAAAAACATACAAGGCCAAGAAGGAAAAACTCAGCAATTAGGTCTTAGATAAATAAACAAAATCTTCACACAAGTCAGAGATATTTTTTCCCTTTATACTTTCAACTTTTTCAGTTCAAAACCAAAACAGAGCTTTAAATATTCTTGTCATGCCATTAAAAGCTTTTAAAGAACCTATCACTACTGATGTGGTTTAAACATATATTTAGTTTCATACAAAAATTAGCTGAGCATAGTGGCAGGTGCCTGTGGTCCCAGCTACTCGGGAGGCTAAGGCAGGAGAATCGCTTGAACCTGGGAGGCGGAGGTCGCAGTGAGCTGAGAGCACGCCACTGCACTCCAGCCTGGCGACAGAGCGAGACTCCACCTCAAAAACAAAACAAAACAAAAACCCATACATACATTTAGTTTAACTATTAATATGACACATTTATTTATAATCATTGGAACTTTTTTAACAGTCAATTCATGTAAACATTAACTGATAGTTCAGTTACAGAATTTCATGTTAGCAATTTTAAAGGGTTAGGGAAGCCAAATGAGGGTACAATCTTCTAACTGAATGAACGTCTGAGAGAAAACCTTTAAAGATAATCTACTTTTTATTTGTAACCTGGGAAAACATGTATTACATAAATGGTTACATATACCTTAAACATAAGTGTACGAATGGCTACTTGTTACAACTGAAAATGTACTTCTTAATGGTTTTACAATAAAAGAGGATCAAAGGAGATAATCCAAAATAGAAGATGATCTCCTGTTCCTCATTATCAGTTTAGGCAGCTGTGAGTAAGCCCTGAAGGTGACAGTAGAAAGTCTGCCTACCTAGGTGCAGAGGAAAGGCCCTGCTTTCTGTGTTCACTCACGGGCACCAGAATACTTTCTTCTTTTATATCACTCCTCGTTCTGAGCCTTTTCCATCATAGCACTAAAACTTCTCCTTTACGCATGCTGATTTCCCTCAAACTGGCTAAATTCTAGCCCATCTTTCATGTTTGAAAAAACATGAATTATAAAGAAGAGTAAAGCAGCACATAATTTTGTTAATATATGTGTATATATATTAACACATATATATATAGTCCATTCTCACACTGCTATACAGAACTGCCCAAGACTGGGTAATTTATAAAGAAAAGAGGTTTAATCGACTTACACTTCCGCATGGCTTGGGAGGCCTCAGGAAACTTACAATCATGGCAGAAGGAGAAGCAGGCAAGTCTTACATTGTGGCAGGTGAGAGAGTGTGTGTGTTACAGGAACTGTCAGACACTTATAAAACCATCAGATCTCATGAGAACTCACTATCATGAGAACAGCATGGGGGAAACCACCTCCATGATCCAATCACCTCCCACCAGGCCTCTCCTTCGATGCCTGAGAATTACAATTCAAGATGAGATTTGGGTGGGGACACAAAGCCTAACCATATCAATATGTTATTCTTTGGATTCCCACCTACTCACTTTTAAATGTGCACAGAAGCCTTATATCTGAGCTGTGCTGAGAAATTCTTCAGTTAAGTCTGGGATTTAGAACAGATTTTCTCACAAGAGTAGCTTCACATAATATGGTGCCTAACTTCTCAATTGTGTGTAAATTCTTAAACTGACCCATAAAAGTCAATAATATGGCTGAATTAATACTACTAGTAACAAACTACTACCTCTTGGTAGTAGTTTGAGTTCTGGGTTCCACCCTGCCACTGTGTTTCCAGCAGCAGCTATGTGAGGTTTCTATCAGGGAAGGTAAGGTCTTGGTGAGAGTGAGTGACAACTTTTTACAGCTGTAGCTGGAAGCAAGAATTCCCAAGCACAGGTTATTAATAACTCAGATGTTTGAACTCCACCTTCAGATATATTATTCATATATCTGCTTCACTATTATATTATTTGAAACTTTAATGCAAAGAGAGTAAAATCTTCTGTGAACTGAAATTGTATCATGGAAGAGACTTACATAAAGCTAGTATTTTTGTAGTTTATCCTGAGAGGTAAGTAAGCTAAATATGGTTATCACAGATGTAGCTATTCTTTGATGGCCTACATCAGCCTCATAAAAATAATCTGAAATTCAGATAATTGATTTTATTCTTTTAACTGGGTGATACGCCAAATTAATATTACTTTCCACTGAGATGTGGCATAAAATCCACTAGGTTCAGATAACTTAGGCTTGTAGGTTCCAGCCCTGTTGCTCACCAGCCTGGGCAACATAGAGAGATCTCGTCTTTACAAAATAATAAGCTAGGCATGGTGGCATGCACCTGTAGTCCCAGCTACTCAGGAGGCTGAGGTGGGAGGACTGCTTGAGCCCAAGAGTTTGAGGTTGCAGTGAGCTATAATCACGCCACTGCACTTCAGACTGGGGAACAGAGTGAGAGTCTGTCTCCAAAGAAAAAGGTACTTGCCTAAAGAAGAGAAATTTTATTCTTCACACCCTGACAATGTAAGGATGAGACTAGTTGAGAACCACAGAGCCCCTTATCTTATCTTCAGTTTTGACTATATACCTATTATTTCCATTTGAATGTCTTGCTAGTACCTTACATTTAATACATGCCCTGAAGTACCAATATCTTCTTAAAAACCAGTTTTTCTTCCTGACTTTAGTTTGTGTTAATGACACTTTATTCTAAAGGATTAATCACTACCAGTCTGTTCATAGCCCTCCTAACAAAATCTACCTCCATCCATGGCACTGTTTGTGTCACGTGACCTTCTACTAGCCAAAGGAACCAGGGTGAACAACTGACTTGAAAAGAACTAATCCATAGCCTGGCAAGAGCTAATCACATTTGATCTCTTGAAAATGTGAACCATGGAGACTCGGTCAGTTGTCAGTTACCAGCAGAATCATAATAAAAGTGAAATATTAGAACAAGAGGCCATGAATGACTATGGCTAAGATTCCTAGAGATGTCCTACTGGAAACCTGGCTGCTGAGTACATCCTTACACAGGAAAGGGAGAAATACTAGAGACTGAAAGTACAGGTTGTTTTTTTTTTTCCTCCTTTCTGTAAGGGCAGTTGCAGGTTCTACCAAACCGCAGACAGAGATGGGAACCACTGAAGACAGATGCTTATTTCCTCGGGCTCCTCAAGAATGCATGGGTGTGTGTGTGTGTGTGTGTGAGAGAGAGAGACAGACAGAGAGAGACAGAGAATGAGTGAGAGTGTGTGTGTGTGTGTGTGTGTGTGTAAGGGAACTCAGCCTGATACTCCTAGAAAAAAAAAAATGACCCCCTTCAGCCAGAAAGGGGAAATATGTAGAGCCAAAAGGGATGGTAGTTCTGTATCTGAGACAGTAGACACTGGAACTAGTCCTAATTAAAATGATAAATTATTAAAAGCTCCTAAAACTGGCTTGAGCCCTGGGAGGTAGCTATAAAAATTAACTAAGAAATGTAGATATTAGTTATAGCATGCTGGGTTCTAAATGATGTTAACATTGGGGGTTTGTGTTTTAAAGTTTTTTGAAAAACCGCTGTATTACTGTTTAAATTAAGCATGTTCAGTAGCCACTAGAGCAATGATCACAGCCTCCAACATAGTGTTTCAAGGCTGACATTAAGAGACAGATTTGCTAAAAAGTGTAGCAAGTACAAGATCCTGAAGGCCAAGTTTTCTGCCCCTTGTTTCTAAGCCACCTTCTGCCTAGCAGGCACACTGCAACTCTAAACTACAATTTTTAACTGGAGTGGGCAGCCAACCCCCTAAAACAAGTTACACTACAAAGATACAGCCTTAGTATCTGGGGTCACCTTGAGGGGCTGGTCTTTGCTCCCAGTTTCACAGCTTTGAATACAATTAGCCAATGCCATTGTTAGCTACCACTTGCTTCTGCTACCATCAGTGCATCAAAATAGGATCAAGTCAGACATTATTAATGCCACACTCAAAACACTTGTAAAAACATAGTAAGAAAAAAGTAGAAATCTTGGGAAGCAAAAGACTAGAAGTTTAGAGTTTCCTAATACTATCTGCAGGTTGACATAAAGCAGTTAAGCCTTCATACTCTGGGGATGAACTGGAGTAAGTTGGTTGCACCCCTCGTGTATAAGGGTCCTCTGCATTACATTTGGATTCAATACCCTCTTAAAACTTTCTTGCAATCAAATGAGTCCTAACAAATAGTACCTGGGAAGTGATTAAAAGCAGCAGACCCTCAGATTTTTTTTCAAAAAAAGGTACTAGGCATTAAAACCTGGTTGTGCCAAGATAAAAGGCAGTAAGATTCATCACACCCCTCCCTCCAAAAATATGACAGTAGATCACAGATTTAATACTGAGGTAATTAATTCAACCAATGTCTATAATTATGTGGATAGCTATGTTTCCTGAGCACAAAGTCTATTATCTCTCTTTTTTTTTTTTTTTAAGATGGAGTCTTGCTCTGTCGCCCAGGCTAAAGTGCAGTGGTGTGATCTCAGCTCATTGCAACCTCTACCTCCTGGGTTCAAGTGATTCTCCTCCCCTAGCTTCCAGAGTAGCTGGGATTACTTTTTGTATTTTTAATAGAGACGGGGTTTCACCATGTTGGCCAGTATGGTCTCAAACTCCCGACTTCAGGTGATCCACCAGCCTTGGTCTCCCAAACCACTGGTATTACAGGCATGAGCCACAGCACCCAGCTTATTATCTCTTAAACTCCTAAAATTGTGTTCCAAGCTATAAGCTTGAACTAATACCAAAAACTATCCTCTAACATTACATACTGAACTTTCTTTTTATTTTTTTTCAAGACAGGGTTTCACTCTATTGCCCAGGCTAGAGTACAGTGGCACGATCTTGGCTCACTGCAGCCTCAACCTCCTGGGCTCAAGCAATTCTCCCACCTCAGCCTCCTAAGTAGCTGGGATTACAGGCACATGTCATGACACCTAGCTAATTTTTTGTATTCTTTGTAGAGCCTGAGTTTTGCCATGTTGCCCAGGCTGGTCTCGAACTTCTGAGCTCAAGCAATCTGCCTGACTCAGCCTTCCAAAGTGCTAGGATTACAGGTGTGAGCCACCACACCTGGCCTGAGCTTTCAAAAAGTTAGCACATTATAATAATTCTACAAAAAGTATATTAGTGAGCGTTTTCCATTTGTTATTTCATCAAATATCAACTGGTTTATGCTTTTTATGTCTACTGTATTTCTACTTCATTGTTCATGTTGAAATTATTAACATGATGCTTCTGAGTTGTATTTCCTATTTTAATTCTCTAATTTTTAACTAATCTCACAGAATTATTAATAAATCCATGACACTGGATTTGGTAGTGATTTCCTAGATACAACACCAAAAGCACAGGTAACAAAAGCAAAAACAGAGAGATGAGACTGCCTCAAATTTCAAAATTTTGGCTGGGTGCAGAGGCTCACGCATAATCCCAACACTTTAGAAGGCCAAAGTGGGAAGATCATATGAGCCCAGGAGTTCAAGACCAGCCTGGGCAACATAGCAAGACTCTGTCTCCACAAAAAAACCACAAAAATTAGCCAGATGTGCTGGCGTGTGCCTGTAGCCCCACCTACTCAGGAGGCTGAGCTGGGAGGATCACTTGAGCCCAGGAGTTCAAGGCTGCAGTGAGCTATGATCACCAGTGAACTCCAGCCTGGGTAACACAGCAAGACCCCATCTCATAAAAAAAAAAAAAAATTTGTTCACGAAAGGACACAACCAACAAAGTGAAAAAGCAACCTATAGGAGAAACTATTTGCAAATCCTGTATCTGGTAAGATATATCTGGTTGAGAAGTTAATATCCAGAATATGTGTAAAGAAAACTATCAGACTCATGCCTATCCTATATAGGTATCAATAATGGAAACTACCATTTCTTAAACTAAAAATAATTGTCTTATTCCATACTATTGTATCCACATTAATATACTTATCTTAGAAAAGTAAGCCAATGTAGAAAAATATAAAGAATGTAAGCCACGTACGGTGGCTCATGCCTGAAATCCCCACTATTCAGGAGGCTGGGGTGGGAGGACTGCTTGAGCCCATGAGTTTGAGGCTGCACTGAGCTATGACTGCACCACTGCACTCCAGCCTGAGACTCTGTCTCAAAAAAAAGAAAAAAAAAGGAAAAAAAAAAAAGAGAATGAAATAAAAATCACCCATAAATGTACCAGAGAAATCCACTGTTAGCTTTCTGTTTGTTCAAGAGACAAGGTCTTGCTGTCACCCAGGCTGGAATGCAGGGACACGATCATTGCTCACTGCAGCCTCAAACTCCTGGGCTCAAGCAGTCCTTCTGCCTCAGCCTCCCAGGTAGCTGGGACTACAGGTATATGCTGCCATATCCGGCTAATATTTTCAAAAATTTTTAGTAGAAACATGATCTCCATTACGTTGCTCAGGCTGACACCATGAGCATTTTGATTTTTTTTCCAGTCCAGTAAGTACTATACTTATGAAGTTCTGCATATCACATACACAATTTGGACCATACTCCAGAGTTTCACAGACTATTTTCACTAATCAATATTGTGTAAGCATTTCTCATGTCATTAAAAATCACATAAAAGTTACCCAAACTGGAAAGAAATAAGTTAAAAAATCTCTGTTCACAGATGACACAATCATATATACAGAAAATCCTAAAGTCCATTAAAAAAATCTATTAGAACAAATAAACAAATTTAGCAAAATTGTAAGATACAAAATCAAAACAGAAAAATCAGTTGTGTTTCTATACACAGTGAACAATCAGACAAGGAAATTAAGAAAACAATTTATTTACAATAGCATCAAAAAGAACAATTAGGCCGGATGCAGTGGGTCATGCCTGTAATTCCAGCACGGGCAGATCACCTGAGGTCAGGAGTTAGAGACCAGCCTGGCCAACACGGTGAAACCCTGTCTCTACTAAAAATACAAAAATTAGCTGGGCGTGGTGGTGGGTGCCTGTACTCCCAGCTGCTTGGGAGGCTGAAGAGCGAGAATCACTTGAATCTGGGAGGTGGAGGTTGCAGTGAGCTGAGATCATGCCACCGCACTCCAGCCTGGGCGACAGAGTGAGAATCCATCGCAAAAAAAAACAAAAACAAAAACAAAAAAAAGAACAGTTAGAAATAAACTGAACTAAGGAACTGAAAGACTTGTGCACTAAAAACTATAAAACATTGCTGAAAGATATTAAAGATGACACAAATAAGTGGAAAGACATCCCATGCTCATGGATTGAAAAATTTAATATTATTATTATTATTTTATTTATTTATTTTTTTTGAGACAGAGTCTCGCCTGTCACCCAGGCTGGAGTGCAGTGGCACAATCTCAACTCACTGCAACCTCCGCCTCCTGGGGTTCAAGTGATTCTTCTGCCTCAGCCTCCCGAGTAGCTGGGACTATAGGCACATGCCACCACACTGGGCTAATTTTTGTATTTTTAGTAGAGACGGGTTTCACCATATTGGCCAGGCTGGTCTCGAACTCCTGACCTCGTGATCCGCCCACCTCAGCCTCCCAAAGTGCTGGGATTACAAGCGTGAGCGACTGTGCCCAACCCAACTTAATATTACTAAGATGTCAATACTACCCAAAGTGATAAAAATAGCTACACAATCCCTATGAAAAATTCTGGTAACATTTTTTTTTTGCAGAAATAAAAAAGAATCATTCTAAAATTTGTATAAAATTTTAAGAGACTCTCCATAGCCAAAACAATTTTGAAAAAGAAGAACAAAATTGGAAGACTCATGCTTCCTGATTTCAAAACTTACTAAAAGCTACCATAATCAAAACAGTAGGGTACTGGCATAAAGACAGATATATTAAAGACCGATGGAATAGAACCGACAGCCCAGAAACAAACCCTCACGTAGTATATATGGTCAAATGATCTTCAACAAGGGTATCAGAACTACTTGATGGGGAGAGGGCAGTCTCTTCAACAAATGGTTTGGATATTCACATGCAAAAGAATAAAGTTGGACCCCTGCCTTAAACCACACACAAAACTTAAAATGATTTAAAGATATAAATGTAAGACCCCAAACTATCAAACTCCTAGAAGAAATCACAGAAGAAAAACTTCATGACATCAGATTTGGCAGTTATTTCTGGTATATGATACCAAAAGCACAGGCAACAAAAAACAGACGAGACTACAAATGAAATTAAAAAAATTTTGTTCACCAAAGGACAAAATCAACAGAGTTGAAAAGGCAACCTATAGAACAGGAGAAAATATTTTCAAATCCTGTATCTAAGAAGGGTCTAATATCCAGAATATATAAAGAACTCCTACGACTCACAAGAAAAAATCAAATGACCTGATTTTAAAAATGGGAAAGGACTTGAATAGACATTTATCCAAAGATGACCTGCAAACAGCCAATAAGCACATAAAAACATGCTCAACATCATTAATCAGAGAAACTCAAATAAAACCACAATGAGATACCACTTCACATCCATTAGGATGGCTACAATTAAAAAAAGCAGAAAATAAAACTGGTTAGAGGTGATGTGGAGAAGCTAGAACCCTTGTATACTGTTACTGACATTGCAAACTGGTGAGACTGCAACAGAAAACAGTATAACAGTTTCTCAACAAATTAAAGGTGGAACTATCATATGACCAATAATCATGCTTTTAGGTTTATATCCAAAAGAACTGAAAATAGGATCTCAAAGAGAGATTTGTACACCCATGTTCATAGCAGCACTATTTACAATAGCCAAGAGGTAGAGGCAACCCAGTTTGACAGAATGTCTATTGACAGATGAATGAATAAAAATGTAGTATATGAAAAACATGCAGACTTAAAAAGGAAGGAAATCCTGTCATATGCTATAACATAGGTGAACCCTGAGAACATTATGCTAAGTGAAACAGCCTAGTCAGAAAAGGACAAATACTGTATGATTCCACTTATATAAAGTATCTAAAGGAGCCAAATTCATAGATACCAACAGTAGAATGGTGGTTACTAGTGGCTGTGGGGAGGCAGCAAAGAGTTGTTGTTGTTTAATGAATATAGAGTTTTAGTTTTGCAAGATGAAAAATTCTAGACAACTATTTCACAACAACGCAAATATACTTAAAACTACTAAAAGATGCACTTAAAAATGGTAAAGACAGCTGGGCATGGTGGCTAATGTCTGTAATCCCAGCACTTTTGGAGGCCGAGGCAGGTGGATCATCTGAGGTCAGGAGTTCAAAACCAGCCTGGCCAACATGGTGAAACCCTGTCTCTACCAAAAATATAAAAAATTAGTCGGGTGTCGTGGTGGGAGCCTGTAATCCCAGGTACTCGGGAGGCTGAGGCAGGAGAATGGCTTGATCCCAGGAGGTGGAGGTTGCAGTGAGCCAAGATTGTGCCATTGCACTCCACCCTGGGTGCCAAGAGCAAGACTCCAACTCAACAAAAACAAAACAAAAAGCAAAAAAACAAAAATGGTTAAGATGGTAAAGTTTATGTGTTTTTTACTGAAATTTTAAAAATATTAAAATGATGTCAGCATAGCCTAATTTAATCATTTCACTACAGCTGGATGTTTAAATGAATATATATATACACACACACATATATTATTATACATATATTTCTTTCTTTTTTGAGACAGGATTTCATTCTGTTGCCCATGGTGCAACGCAGTGATGTGAACATGGTTCATTGAAGCCTCAACCTCCTGGGCTCAAGTGATCCTCCCGCCTCAGTGTCCTGAGTAGCTGGGACTACAGAAGCAGCCTGCCGTGCTCTGCTAATTTTTAAAAATTTTTGTAGAGACTGGGTCTTACCACGTTGCCCAGGCTGGTCTTGAACTCCTGGGCTCAAAAGATCCTCCCACCTCAGCCTCCCAAAGTGCTGAGACTACAACAGGTGTGAACCACCGCTCCCAGACCAAAAAAATAAAAATAAAAATAAAAACTTTTAAAACAAGTATTTAAAATAAATATGCAGTAACCTAAAAATTTGTATATCATTTAGAGCAAAATTACAATGTAAAAATTAGATCTCTTAATTAATATTTGCAATGGCAAAAGTTTTCTGTATTAGTAAGTACTAGATACATTTCTGAAGTTTATGAAATAATGTTAAAGATAGTTATCAAAACGAAAACTAATTTTAGCGGTAGTTCATTGTACAGTGAATAAATTAGCAGTACTTTTTCAGAAAATCAATCCAATGCTAAATATTCAATCAGCTAATTTTTAAATAACTATGAAAAATACAGTGACACAATGGTGGCAATCTCGTGAATATGGTTGTTTTGGTTCATAAGTAAATATGGTTTTTTTCCATTGAGCGTAATGAACGTACAATGTTAAACAGAAGACATTAGTAAACAACACTAACCTTTATTCATTTTCTGTATCTATTATTTAAAACCAATAAAATGACATTTGGGGCATGTATTTGTGCCGTCAAATTAACATTTTCCATTAATTCAGACTTGAACTGTCCAAACAGTGAAGACATGATACAAATATTTTACTTTACAGAATATTTTTAAAAATCAAGATTGTTAGGTTTTTGAATAGAAAGTCTGAAAAGAACATACCACGTAACCTGAATAGATGACACTTGTCCTATTTGGCCAAACAGCCTACCTTGGGATTTCTTTCAAGAACTTTGCCAAGTTCTTTCAAGAACAAGGCAAACTAATGGCTGGTTTAAACCTCCGTATAGTTCCTGACTTTTTAAGATTTACACTACCTTCTCTGCTTATACTTTCAGGAAACAGGATAAAGTATTCCCTGCAAGTCCAAGGAAAGCTTTAAACATCTATTCAAAGATATTTAAAGATTCCTATTTATTTCAAAAACTGTCTAAAGAAACACATTTAACTTATTTTATTAAAAAATACTAAACTATTTTATAAGTATTTCCGATTTACCGTTTTAAAAGACAAGCAAGGGAACAAACCAAAAGGGTATTGCATTAATCATCCTGGGTAGTGATGCATTAAATTACATCCGTGTAAGCAAAGCTGACAATATTTAAACAAACTGTAATTTTCATAAGCTTAAAATATTATTTTGTAGTTTTGCCATAAAAGAGGGGTAATGGAAGGAGAAGAGAGGGAAGGGAAAGTAGGATTCTGATGGTAAGTTTTCCCACAAACTGTTCCTGCTCTGGCTGTTGGCCACCAATAGCTACAGACTTGTTGGGCAAACTGAACATCTGTGAAATGAGTTAGATGGTAGGCTGAAATTCAGACAGAAGACAGGAAAACATGGTGGCATGAACCATCACAGTATCTGTCTGGGCTTATAGGGCACTCTGGATGTCTAACCAAAGAGATGAAAAATGCAACTAAAACTCACAATGGTATCACTGGTGGTATTATTTTCAATGCTAATCACTGGTAAGTCAAACTCTATTTAATGTTACCATTTGTAAGGTGGTGACTTTAGTAAGTATCTACTATAAAAATGAGATAGAAATGGTTAAATCATTCCTGAAAATAATCATTTTGCCTGTATATACAAAGAGCAACAAGAACATACAAACATAGGAAGGAATGCTGACTTCATTTTCTTTTACAAATATTTTTGTGGCTAATTAATAAACGCGATTTTCTGTGCTAACCTATTTTCAACTCTAAGGCTTACTGTAGCATTTTTTTGACTATTAGGAAGACCTTCAAAAGCAATCTGTTTCAGCAAAATTTTGAATATAGCATTATAAAATTAAATTGCCAGGGGCAAGTCAGTAAATACAATTTAGGACTCTAAAATTACTATAAACTTTAATATCCTATTTTTCACCATGGAGAAAAGCATGTTAAGTTTACAGCTGGAATTTCATTTACTTAAAAAAATTTTTGTTTATGTATTACCAGACATAAGTTTTTTTCTAAGTCATACTGGCAAATAATTATCTTTTCATGTCTAAATACAATTTTAAACCAGTTCATCTGTTAAATTAATACAAGAAATCACTTTTGTATTATGCTGGCTTTACTGCAAGTTTTTGAAAGCTGCTAAATACAGTTGAGAATTCATTTTTGAAATACAGCAGTCTCCAAAATTATTTGAAGTATCTGAACTGAATGTTGGGAAAATTCATTAGCATACCATCATATTTTTAACCTAAAGATACCCTTAAGTCTGTTCCAAAAATGTGAAAAATACCATCTACTTTGGCTTTACTGACAATACTAAAAGTCCACTGATTTTCCACAAAAATTCCACAGCAAAAAAAAAAAGACAAATACAGGATGCTGAAGATACGAAGAATTTGTTTTCAAAGAAAATTTAAGACAACAGTGCTTCAAACTCTCAGGGATATGAAAGGGGGAAAAAGAGTACAGGAAAATTAAGGCAACAAAATGAAACAGAAAGAATGCTGGTAGAGTTAAGGGGGGAAAGCTGTGTAAAAATAATACTTATATAGAACTAATAAAAGCACTGGAACCAACAAGGAATAGAAGCAGTATTGGGGGCCAGGCATGGTGGTTCACATCTGTAATCCCAGCACTTTGGGAGGCCTAGACGGGCAGATCACTTGAGGCCAGGAGTCCAAGACCAACCTGGACAACATGGCGAAACTTTGTCTCTACTAAAAATACAAAAATTAGCCGGGTGTGGTGGCACGCGCCTGTAATTCCAGCTACTCAGGAGGCTGAGGCACGAGAATCACTTGAACCCGGTTGGCGAAGGTTGCAGTGAGCCCAGATTGTGCCACTGCACTCCAGCCTGGGCAACAGAAAGAGAACCTGTTTAAAAAAAAAAAAAGTCACTGATATGGAAGACTTTAAAAATTCATTACTTTCCAAAGTAATGAAATAAATTCAAGAATCTTAAAACAACGTTTCTTGAAATAAAGAAAAAATCAAAACTGCAGATGAAAAAAGCAGCTCATTGTGTCTCAGGGAGAAAAATCTGTAGAAAATTATTGAGACCAAGTTATATTCTGTTGAGATTACTAATTTTGAAGACAAAGAAAGAAATGCCAGCTTTTGCTACAATCAGGTAGTAACAGCAAGTTATCTACCAGGGGAAAAATATCAGTTAGGCCTTACATTTCTTTCCAACAATATTCAAGGGAAAAAATGTCTATGGAGTTTTTTGAGGGTAGAGGGAGAAGAACGTGTGATGCAATCATTTTATACCTAGTCAAATCGTCATTCTCATTCAAAGGCAACAGAAAGACATCTGTAATATTCTTTTACAGGAGGAATATTTATTGCAGTGTCCGTTACATGCTTACACTGTCCCAAGTGGTGAAATATAGCAGTAAGGATAGATAATCGCTATTCTCATTGATCTTACATTCTAGGAGAGAGACAAACACAATATATACACGTATACATATAAACAAACAAGAAAAGTATCAGGCACTCACGTGTCCTATGCAGCAAACTAAAATAACAAGGGGATTGGCCTCTCTGAGGATATGATATTTATTTAAGCTGAGGTCTGAATGACCAGGAGCCTTCAGAGCAAAGATCTTGAAAAACAGTTACCTCAGGCAAAAGGGAAGAATTGCTTTAATCTTGGACTGTTTAAATAAAAAGAAAACAGAGGCATAGTAGAGTAGGCAGAAACATATGCGATGAGCTCAGAGAGGTGGATAGAACAGATCATGTAGGGTTTTATAAACAAGGCTAAAAATCTGAGTATTTTTCTAAGTTGATATGAAAGCTTCAGGGAAGTGTTAAGCAGAAGTGATGATATGATTTATGTTTTAAAAAGTTCACTCCAGAGGCTTTCTGGAAAATAGATGGTGGGGAATGGGAGGTGTGGGCAAGGCAACAGGCACTAGAAGGGTGGAGATGGGTAACAAAGACAAGTAGATGGATTCAGGATGTGTTCTGGAGGTAGAGCTGAGGGAACTTGCTGACAGACTGATTCTTGAGCACAAATAAAAGAGAGAAATCGAGGTTAATGTCTACATTTGTGGATGGGTTAACTGCTTAGCAAAATGCGGAAGAAAAGCAGGTTTGAGAAGAATAATCAATTTATGGATTTAAATTATAATATTCCTAATACTGGAAAATCTTTTTGATAATATGACTTAGCCTATTGATAGTTGATACTAAGTAGGTGAGAATCGAAAGGAAATGGCATAAAAAGACCAATGGTGGGTAGTAAATCTACTAAATATAAAACTAAGTCTAAATAATTGGTCATGGCATTTATAAATTATAAATATTATATTTCTTAAAAGAAGGTACACATAGTAATACATACTCATACCCCAGTGCAATCAGAAAGTTTCTGGGCTAAAATCCCCAAATAAACCAATGAACAGTTGAAAATTGCGGGGATGATGAGGCAGGAAGAGTATAAATATGCAAATTTCAAAATCTGTAAACCAAGAATTCAATAGATGACTGTTTTATTTCTTAAACTGATAAACTAAAACACCCACAAATTTAAGTATATTATTCAAGGTCTTACAAGCCATTCTCTGACAAAACTACAGAATTGTATCTTACAAATTATCAGCAGTAAAAATAAAAGAAACCCCCAGCTATAGTTTTTTTAAAAATTTAAGAAAATATTAAAAACAAAAACAACAGAATTAAAATTAAACATCTCTCCAAACAATATAATAGTGGACAGATTCACATATTAAAAAAAGAAAGATTCAGATTGGGTTATAAAACAAAAGTCAAATATAATTTTTTACAAGAGAAACATCAACAACCCAGAAAGGATAATGATAGGCCCAAGTATACCAGTTCTATCCATTTGTTGTATGCCACATAAATATAAACAAAAAGAAAGGAGGGTTGGCAATATCAATGTCAGATAAAGTTATATTCAAGGTAAAAAGGGTATCAAAGATCGTTAAGGGAGTGAATGATTAAACATGGAGGATGCAAGTCACAATAGTAAGGGAAAGACTGAAGCCATTGACCAATATGAGTGACTAATGCATTATACATTTATTCCATTATTCTAACTCCCCCACTGGAATTCAAGTTCCGTGAGAACAAGGTCTTTGCCTTTTTGTTCTCTTCTACATTCCTATCCTCTAGAACAGAGCTTGGCGTATATTAGGTATTCAATAAATATTTATTAAGAAATGAAAATATAACATGAATTTTATGGGTCAACTGACACACATATAATACATTAAGCAGATGTGCCACAAATGGAAGGAGAAATGGACAAAATCACTCTAGTGGAAGATGATCAACACTTCTGTCAGAACTCATTTATGCCTACTGTTCCATTATGGGAACGCTAAGCACGTGGGAGTTATTCATATCCTATGGCTCAAGGTCTTCACCAAGGTCTGATTTTTCACACGTCTGCAATTCAAAAAACTGCAAACTCCAGCATAAATGGGTTAATAACACTGGAAGCACTATCCTACAATGTGAAAGTCTGGGCCAAAATAACATTCTATATATGTCTGTATAGTTGCAAAAACAACGAAAAACATTTGAAAACTGCCAGAAAAATATGAATTCTGTAAGACTGCCAGAGACAAAATATAACCAATAAAATCAATGTCTGAAGTAAATACCTATAATAACCAATTAGACAGTGTAAGAGGGAAAAAGGAAGCCATTCCCAATAGCGAGAAAT
Source organism: Gorilla gorilla gorilla (assembly GCF_029281585.2). Lineage (NCBI taxonomy): Eukaryota > Metazoa > Chordata > Mammalia > Primates > Hominidae > Gorilla > Gorilla gorilla. The sequence continues at coordinate 67,456,002 of NC_073239.2, forward strand.
ACCATAAATATGAAGACGTGGCAAAAACTTTCCTAAAGACCTGAATAAGAAAAAACCTTTACTATTGTCAAAATGCCAAATATCCTACATTAATCTATGTGCCTTTTTTCTTCTTGATAAAAATGATTTTAAAGTTCTGAAGAAAAAAATTTTACAAACAGGAAATATCTGAAAAATAAAAAGAATGAAGATTATAATACGCAACAAAAGTTATAGTAATCAAAACCAGGATAGTGTTGAAGTAGGAATAGAAAAAAGAAAGTCACTGGAACAGAACACAAAATCTATGTTTACATGGAAATTTAGTTTATGACAACCAAGGCACTTCAAATCTGTGGATAAGAGACCGAATCTATAGTAACGGCTTTGGGAAACTAGCCATTTGAAAAAATACATAGAGAGAGTTCTCTTTCATCCCTTAGAACAAACTTGTTCCTGATTGAGCAAATATTTAAATTTTGGAAGAAAAAAAGGAAAAACTGGAAGAAATTACAATTTAAAATTGTTATAATTATCTAGGAGAAAAGGCCTAAGTACAAGGAAATGGGGAATAGAGAAAGGAGGACTGACAAATTTGTCTGAGAGAAAAAAGAACACTTCCACATGGAAAAAAAAAAGTATAAGCAGAGTGCAAAGACAGAAGACAAATTGTGGGAAGTGTAAAACACATGATGAAGAGTCACTATCCCCAAAATGCAAACAGCATCTAAAAATCAATAATAAAATACAAATAACCTGATAGGACTGGGGCAAGGCATAAGAATAGGCAACCAACAAAATTTTTAAATGGCCAAATACTAAGATCACATCATCAATATTTACTGAACTTCCATGTTATTCTTTTTTGGGGGACAAATTGAAATATTACTCAATCTTAATACATGGGTCACATCTAACATAAAATAATCAGTAGCTTTTACAAAACAAGGCAGTGAGAAATTCCAGCCTTTCAAAAGAGTCTTATGATCCTTGCATTTAATCCTTATATTTTAAGTAATCATACACATATTTTTCTTTTTTTACTGAATTGCCTTCTTATGTTAGTTCTAACATATGGCTTATTGAGAATTCAGAATTGCAGGACTTAAAAAATACATTCATTAATTCATTATAATGAACTACAATATTAGGTTGGCAAAAACTGCTATAATATTAGGTTGGCAAAAACTGCAATTATTTATGCATCAACCTAATGAAAAATAAGCCATACCCTGAAGTCAAGTAAGTGAAACCGTGTTGTAACAAGCCCACTGCACTCGCTTAAGACAGAAAAGGGATAAATATCTTTGTTTTCTCTGAGAGCACATGCCAGTACCTGGACATAACTTGAATAACCATCCTTGAACATAATTTGAATATTTGCTCTAGTGACTTTTCCAGGACAGGTAAAGGCTTGTATAGTTCTGTTATATTCCCTATTTGTGTTAGTCACATTTTGGAGATCATTTTAAACTTATTAGGTGGCACTTAATAAGAGGATCCTAAAAGAGTATTATTATAACAATTTCTATTTGCCAGGAAAAAAAAGATACTGGGACATATCTGAAAGCTTATTTTTAAAGTGTTCCAGCATATGCTACCTCAGTACTATTATCTCTCTAATGAATCACATGTATAATGATTCAAATACTGTGCTTGAAATGCAAAGTCATTTTAACCGCTCAAACTAGGAAACTGGCATAATTATGGTCACAAACTTATCCTACCTGCCTAAGCTTATGAACCAGCAAATGAACATACCACCAAATATTCACTTACCTGGTCAAAAACTACTACTGCACTCATTAGAAACTTTTAGGATATCAAAATCATAAAACTGTTCCAGGACTATAGTTTTATTTTCAAAGCAAACTATTCAATGTGTTTTGAAACAAGCAGTCTTGACACGCAGAAGTGTTAATAAAATAAGCATGAAGCTAAGACCAGAATTAACAAACCTAAATCAATCAAAGGGAATAGCTGACAAACAAATGTCATTATCCCAAATATTCACCCCAAAAAATCACTGAATACTTTCCTAATCAAATTCTCATCAAAGCTAAACCTGAAGTTCAAATACTTCACTATCATCTTAAAAGAAAATTACTTTAACAGTGTCAATGTGTCTTCCAATTCTGAATGTGTACATGTCAAATTTTATTTGGCAACAAAACTGTCACATCAAACTTACCTTTAACTAACCACCTTCAGGGTAATTTAATTGAAGATATTCTACTGACCTGATAGAACATATAAAGACTTCTTTTGGGAAGAAAGGAAACAAGGAAAGAAATATGGAAAATACTTTTAAGACCTGTATTTACGAACTGCACAAGAAAATTGTTCAAAAATTGTCTTGAGGGTTTTAACACATACCAGGCTCCAATTTAATGATTTTTACTGCAGCCAGCTCTCCTGTGTGTACATTTCTGGCCTAAAAATAAAATAAAAACAAAAATCTTGTTAATTAAAAAGCTTGTTAATTACATTAAAATTACTTGGTACTATGTTAATTGCTTATCAACCATACTTTTATCAAAACTAAAAAACAAAATATTTCCAATAAAATGCTAAGCAAACTCATTTTCCCATTAAAGAAAAATATAGATAAGACACAAAAGTGTTTAAAAAATTACCAGTAGTCCCACCACTCAAAAACAGCTCCTGTTTAAAATTTGGTCTACTTCCTCCAAGGCTTTTCTTCAGCCTCGGGTTAGTTAATATTTTTAATTTTAAAAATCTCATGGGTTTTATTTATATCAGAAAACATAATCATAGGTCATTAAAAATTTTTTTAAATCATCTGTATCTAACTACCTAGAGAAAAACAGTGAACATTTCAGTGTACATGCATCTCTTTCCTGGTACACATATGTATATGCATGTGCATTATGGAAGAAGATGACCCCATCATAGTCTTCTAAGACATGATTACAAATGCTGCCTGATTTTCCACTGACAGGATATATAATTTACCCAACCCTCTATTGTTGGGCATTTACAATTTTAATATTATTTTCAAGTTATAAAAATAGGGATACATATATCTTAGCTTTGTATCTATCCACAGCCTTATTTCCTTCAGTTAAATATCTAGAAGAGAAACTATTTACTATTTAACAAAATATCAACAAACTTACTATAATTAGCACTGCAATGAATATCATTACCAATATTTTACCATAGATCAGCTTATAAGGAAGGCAACCTAGACATACAATTGTGAGACTAAAAGGTATGTGGACTTATAATGGGTATGTTGCCATATTGCTCTAAAACACTGTGCGAATTTTTACTGTCATCGACCTTGGATGTTAAAACCTTGGATGTTAAAACCATGTCTGCCAAAACTTATTGTTGGTGAAAATTAAATGATTATAACATAGTCCATATAATAATCCTCTTTATTGCTGGACATAAAGGATGTTACATATAGTCTTTTCATTATTTAAGACATATTTGTTTCAAATGGATTCTAAGATATGGTATTACTAGGTCAAAGGTTGTGAATATGAACACATACCATCAAATAGTCTAAAAACATTTTACCACTATATTCTCTTTGTTAATATGAGTGCTCATTTTCATCGTACCCTGTGGTATATCATATGTGGAAATGGAATTTACTAATTTATGACCTTTTTCATTTACTATATTAGATTTGAATATCAACTTTCAAATGGCAGAAAAAAACAAGAAAAAGACATGATAAAATAGAAAAGTATAGTTATACTAATCTGCCAAATTAAATAAGTCAAATTATCTGAGGAAAGAAGAGAAAAAGGGAAACGAATGGAAGAATGATAAAGTAGGGAAGAGTGCCTTCAAAGAGATCCATTTAAAAATGACATACAGAGGGTGAGAAAAAGAGTAGAATGGGGGAGAGATATACAGAGGAAAAGACACAAACAGAAAGAAAAATAATTTGTCTTTTGTTTGTTTGGTTTTTGTTGTTTTGAGACAGGGTCTCACTTCTGTCACCCAGGATGGAGTGCAGCAACAGGATCTCGGCTCACTGCAACCTCTGCCTCCTGGGCTCAAGTGATCCTCCCACCTCAGCCTCCCAAGTGGCTGAGACTACAGACACCTGCCACTACACTCAGCTAACTGTTGTACTTTTTGTAGAGACGGGTTTCGCCATGTTGCCCAGGCCGGTCTCAAACTCCTGAGTTCAAGTAATTTGCCCCTCTTGGCCTCCTGAAGTGCTGGGATTACAGTGAACCACCAGGCCTGGCAAGAAAATAATTTTCAACAGCAGAAGTTGCAACTACTTTGTGATAAGTTCACATTTTCCTCACTAAATCTACTGAATAGGGTAAGAAGGGGTCTCAGGAAAGAAGAGCAGGCGTTTTAACTCCTCTCTTTCATAGTTATAGTTACTTCTCTCCTAACTACGAACACATTTACAAAAAGGGGAGCAGTGGTCAGCCAGAAGCCTCACACCATTCCTACCCTCTCCTCTTTCTGCCATTGGACATAAGAATTGTCTGTTAGCCTCAGGTCTTCTTCTAATTCCTAAAATTTCCCTTAGGTCATAAAAGGATATGTGCACATAGATTTAGCCTGTCCACCTCTCAGCCAATTCACATGCCAGTGAGACTCAGGTATAAAAAATATGGCCAGAACAAGCAGTGATAATTGACTTCCTGGGCATATTGTTCAGTAAATCATAAAATGTGTTAAAAGATGAATTCCGTAATAATGATGGCAATTATGTTTGTAATGCTTTACAGTTTGCAGGAACTTTCATATACATTACTTAATTCTATTTATTTAAACACAAAAAGACTTAGTTTAGTAAAGCAGACTTGCCCAAGGCCATCCTGCTGCCAGGGGTGAGTCAAGAGTTAGAATCCAATTTTGCTGATCTTTTCAAAAAACCAGCTCCTGGATTCATTGATTTTTTGAAGGGTTTTTTGTGTCTCTATCTCCTTCAGTTCTGCTCTGATCTTAGTTATTTCTTGCCTTCTGCTAGCTTTTGAATGTTTTTGCTCTTGCTTCTCTAGCTCTTTTAATTGTGATGTTAGGGTGTCAATTTTAGATCTTTCCTGCTTTCTTTTGTGGGCATTTAGTGCTATAAATTTCCTTCTACACACTGCTTTAAATGTGTCCCAGAGATTCTGGTATGTTGTGTCTTTGTTCTCATTGGTTTCAAAGAACATCTTTATTTCTGCCTTCATTTCGTTATGTACCCAGTAGTCATTCAGGAGCAGGTTGTTCAGTTTCCATGTAGTTGAGCAGTTTTGAGTGAGTTTCTTAATCCTGAGTTCTAGTTTGATTGCACTGTGGTCTGAGAGACAGTTTGTTATAATTTCTGTACTTTTGCATTTGCTGAGGAGTGCTTTATTTCCAACTATGTGGTCAGTTTTGGAATAAGTGTGATGTGGTGCTAAGAAGAATGTATATTCTGTTGATTTGGGGTGGAGAGTTCTGTAGATGTCTATTGGGTCTGCTTGGTGCAGAGCTGAGTTCAAGTCCTGGATATCCTTGTTAACTTCCTGTCTCGTTGATCTGTCTAATGTTGACAGTGGGGTGTTAAAGTCTCCCATTATTATTGTGCGGGAGTTTAAGTCTCTTTGTAGGTCTCTAAGGACTTGCTTCATGAATCTGGGTGTTCTGTATTGGGTGCATATATATTCAGGATAGTTAGCTCTTCTTGTTGAATTGATCCCTTTACCATTATGTAATGCCCTTCTTTGTCTCTTCTGATTTTTGTTGGTTGAAAGTCTGTTTTATCAGAGACTAGGATTGCAACCCCTGCTTTTTTTTGTTTTCCATTTCCTTGGTAGATTTTCCTCCATCCCTCCGTTCCAAAGGATTATAAATCATGCTGCTATAAAGACACATGCACACATATGTTTATTGTGGCACTATTCACAATAGCAAAGACTTGGAACCAACCCAAATGTCCATCAATGATAGACTGGACTAAGAAAATGTGGCACTTACACACAATGGAATACCATGCAGCCATAAAAAGGATGAGTTCATGTCCTTTGTAGGGACATGGATGAAGCTGGAAACCATCATTCTGAGCAAACTATCCCAAGGACAGAAAACCAAACACCACATGTTCTCACTCATAGGTGGGAACTGAACAATGAGAACACTTGGACACAGGATGGAGAACATTACACAGTGGGGCCTGTCGTGGGGTGGGGGGAGAGGGGAGGGATAGCATTAGGAGATATACCTAACGTAAATGAAGAGTTAATGGGTGCAGTACACCAACATGGCACATGTATACATATGTAACAAATCTGCACATACATATGTAACAAATCTGCATGTTGTGCACATGTACCCTAGAACTTAAAGTATGAAAAAAAAAAAGGCAACAACAGATGCTGGAGAGGATGTGGAGAAATAGAAACACTTTTACACTGTTGGTGGGAGTATAAACTAGTTCAACCATTGTGGAAGACAGTGTGGTGATTCCTCAAGGATCTAGAACTAGAAATACCATTTGACCCAGTGATCCCATTACTGGGTATATACCCAAAGGATTATAAGTTATGCTACTACAAAGACACATGCACACGTATGTTTATTGTGGCACTATTCACAATAGTAAAGACTTGGAACCAACCCAAATGTCCATCAATGATAGACTGGATTAAGAAAATGTAACACATATATACCATCGAATACTATGCAGCCATAAAAAAAGGAAGAGTTCATGTCCTTTGCAGGGACACGGATGAAGCTGGAAACCATCATTCTGAGCAAACTATCACAAGGACAGAAAACCAAACACCACATATTCTCACTCATAGGTGGGAATTGAACAACAAGAACACTTGGACACAGGGCAGGGAACATCACACACAAGGGCCTGTCATGGGGTGGGGGGCAGGGGGAGGGATAGCATTAGGAGAAATACCTAATGTATTCTGATGACAATATTTCACTGCCCCTTTTCAGAATTCGAGAATTCTTTTTCTTTTTTAAATGCAACAGATACTAGAGAAAAGTATTAATTGTGTAATATTTAACAGATCAGCAACAGTGGTAACTTTTGTTGAAATAGATTAACAAAATAATCTACTGGAAACAGATTAACAAAGCAATATACTAATCCTCTTTCACATTACATTTCTCCGTGATAATTTTCAATGTAACACAAGGTGAACTATTACACATTTAATGTCTTAAAGAAATAATCTTAGAGTTGAATTTGATCCAAAGAAAACAGTAGTATTTTAAACATTCTGAAAAAAATTATTGAATAAAAGTTAGTAGCCTTCTAATATGTTTAAAATCCATCTAAAGAACTGGAATTTAAAAAAAAAACAAAACAGATTCAATGAACTCTTATTTTAACTCACTTACGTCATAATCTAGCAAACATAATAGCCACTTCTATGCCTAAATGTCAGTACCCTGGTTTTCCCTCTTTCCCTATCCACCTAAGTGATCATTTAAATTGTTTTTTCATTTAAAATTTTCACTGGACTCCTATAGAAAACAGAAAAACATCTTTGAACATACAGTATAAGTTTACAAATTGAGAAGAAAGATTTAAGTATAAGTGCCATAAAGGCACAAGAAAGTTACAAAAGTACACTCACAAATTTTGACGGTTGAAAAATTCAAGATTATACATTTCAGGTATGGAATACAATATTCAACTCATATGACAATGACTGATGCTAACACATTTTCAACAACAAAATATCTTCAGGCAATTCATTATGCCAAGCAAAAACGGGCATTTGGGCAATGCATTCTGCCATTCACTGCCACTTACTTTGAGGAACCAAAAGAAAATGACTCCATTCTTCTCAGTTACCAATTATTAAACAAGAGTCAACAACATGAAAAGATCTAATATGCTTCTCTGAGAGTTTGGAACAATTAATTCTGACTTTAGTCAGATTAATCAGAAGTGAATAGCTCGGTCTCTGATCTGAAAACTGTCCTCATTCTGGTACATTCTCCTTTCCCCGCCTCCCTCCCTGTTTGGCCTGGTTAACTCAGACTTGTCCTTCAGAATTCAGTTTAGTTATCACCTCCTCCAGGAAGTCTCCCTGGTATCCTAAGGCTGGATTAAGTGTGTTGTCATCTTAGCTCTAGGCATGATCCTTTGAAAGGCTGTGCCACATGGTAGATGCTCTACAAATTTGTTGAATAGACAATCATGGTTGTAGGAAGGTTATTGCTCTCTTAAAAAAATTAAAATCTTCCACAACTAGAAAATGCTATGAAACTGACAATACATTATTTTAAATAGTCTTACTTTTTTCACTTATGTTGAGTCATATTATGATGAATTAAAGTATTTTGAAGAAAATTATTTGAAAAAAATTACTACAAAAGTAAGATTTTGTGGTAGAAAAATTAAAATAATATAAATCAGTGAAAGATGACAGTCCCCCTCCATCCCAATCTCATCTTCCAAAATAACTATTGTTAATGGTTTAGAGTATATCCTTCCAAAGTTTTAATTAGGTTGAGTCCTAAGAACACAAATGGACAGAACACAAACCTTGATACTTTGGCAGTTTCTCACAAAGCTAAACATAGTCTTACCTTATAAGCCAGCCAGCAACCCCACTCCTTGGTATGTACCCAACTGAGCTAAAAAGTTATGTCCACATAAAAACCTATACATAAGTGTTTAAAGCAGTCTTTATTCACAGTCACCCCAAACTGGAAGTAATCAAGATGTCCTCCAATAGGTGAATACATAAACAAACTGTGGTAAATCCATACAGTGGAATGTTTATTGCAGCACTATTCACGACAGCCAAGACACAGAATGAACCTGGGTGTCCAACAATGATAAAGAAAATCTGATTATATATACTCAAAATGGAATACTATTTAGCCATAAAAAAGAATGAAATGCTGTCATTTGAGGAAACTTGGATGGAATGGAGGATATTCTGTTAAGTGAAATTAGCCAGGAACAGAAAGTTAACCATCACATGTTCTCACTCACATGTGGAAGCTAAGAAAAGTTAATCTCATAAAAGTAAAAAGTAGAACAGAGAATACTAGAGGCTGAGAAGGGTAGGGGGAAGGGAGGAATAGGGAGAAATTTGTTAAAGTATACAAAACGATAGCTAGATAGGAAGAATAAATTTTAGTGTTCTACGCTACTACTACAGGATAGCTATAGTTAACAATAACATACTACATAGTTTCAAATAGCCAGGAAAATACCAAATGTTCCCAACACAAAGAAAGGATAATGTTTAAGATTATAGATTTGCTAATTTTCCTGATCACTACAAATTTTATGTATCAAAACATCACTATGAGCCACTATGAATCTTACCCATATGTACAACTATCAATTTTTTTAAATTAAATTTAATAATAAAAGAAATGGAAACCACAAAAAGATACGGAAGAATCCTAAATGCATATTGTTAAGTGAAAGAAGCCAGTCTAAGAAGGCTTACAAAGTGTATGATTCCAACTCTATGACATTCCGAAAAAGGCGAAACTACAGAGACAGTAAAAAGCAATGGTTGTCTGGGGTTTAGGGGAGGAAGGAAAGAGACAAATAGGTGAAGCACAGGGGATTTTTAGGAGGAGAGTGAAAGTATTCTGTATGAAATGGTAATGATAGACACATCTCATTACGTATTTGTCAAAACCCATAGAACTATACAACACAAAATGTGAATCTTTATGTAAACTATGAACTATAGTTAATAATATATCAATATTGGTTCAATAATTATAACAAATGTACCACACTAACGCAAGATATTAATAAAAGATAAAACTATACAGGAATTCAGGGGTTGGCTAAATGTAATTCTATGTACTATGTGCTTTATTACTCTGTAAATCTGAAACTGCACTAAAAAATTATCTATTAATTTAAAGATAAATTATTTTTGAAAAGAATACACATTTTCAGACACATTTATGAGCCAATTTTTATTATTAGAATCAACCATTTATGTTTCAATTTAATAGAGCCAAAAAGAAAAGGCAAGGATACCTTGATTTTTTTAGAGATTCTGAGGGGCTCAGAAACAGATCATTGGAGGATCTAAACAACAATCACAAAATGACATAAAATAAAGATGGTGTTTTACAGTTACACCACGCAGAAGCCAAGATATATTATATGTGGTTACAGAAGTAAAATGCAAAAAATACAAACTACAGCTCCCGCTGATAGGAATAAATACTTAAATGTCAGCCTCCATTTTGAAGACATATTTCTGTTTTCTCCAAATGAAGAACGGATGGGCAAATGTTTGTGCTCTGTAATTTTCCAGCTGGATTTTTAAAACAGAAAGCAGTACCAGGCTCTTTTATAATGAAAGGCAAAGAGGCTTTCAGAAAAAGAGATCTTCTAAACAGAGACCTCACAGATTCAATTTACTAAAGAGATCTTTCAGAAATTTAACTATACAAATTCGCGCTATAATCCAAAAGAGTTCTGGAGCACCAGTTTTTGAAATCCATCATTTCTTTCCAACAAGTTAAATGTGATACCCTCAATTCTTTTTGTTTTTAACTTTAATACACAAGAATTGAAAGATCCTGCATTATGTTTATAAAAGGAACTAACTGGAGTACAACGGCAACTACACAAAAAAGATCTAACTATATTTCTGATTCCTATTCATGTTAGTAGGGTTTTGGTATACACTAATACTCAGACTTAAGATATACTAAACACCTAGAAATCTAATAAAACAGTACAGTTACAGGTCTTATTTAACTCTTATTAATCAGGAACTGAAATTATTATGTGGAAAAGATAAACTCATAATAAATGGAATCAATATCACTATAAAATCCACAATAGAATCATTCCAATTAAATTAATTTTCTATTCGCATTCCTAATGCAATTCCTTTTCATCTCTTAATTCATATTTCCAAGTCAATTTACTACTAAGGAAGTATTTCAACTCAAGCCCTCCAGTCTTCAATCTTACTAATAGTAAAAAGTTACCTATGGATTTCCACTTAAACAAACAAAAAAAATTGAAAGATGTTAATTAAGCCATTTCTACTTCAGTAATATTATGCAATTGCCAGTTTTGTAAACTATGAACTCTTCTACATGCTGTAAAATTTTTAATGAAAACTAAAAATTAATGAAGAAAAGTCTAAACATTTTACCTACAAGGTTTCAACACAGAATTGGAAGACACGACTCAATACATAGTAATACATCCTAGTATTCATGAAGTTGAAAGATAATTTTTTATAAACTGGGGCTAAAAAAAAAAACAACGGCAAGTAAGGACAGCCATCTAAAAGCTATGGCAACCAAGACCACCACCATGAAGAAAAATGAAAAAGCTCCTGTATTTCTCTGTTCTTCACATTGGGTCTCTCATCCTACCCCAGACAACTTTCTCCCAGCACATTCTTAGGGTCACAAAACTTTTCCATTAAGCCAACTGTGGACTTCAGTTTTAAATATGCCCCTTTATTCTATAACATAACATCAGAAAATCCAGACATCTCAATATTTTTAACAAGCTATCTCCAGTGGCCAGGGACTGCTTCTCAGGGTCATAATTATGTATTCCAGATTTAAGAACATGATCTACAATACAAAAGAAGCAATGCAGCACCCATAAGGTTTGAAAAATACAAAGTAGCTGATTAATCCACAATAAAAGTGAAAAGTCAACTATGTCATAGGCTGTAAAACCTCTATACTCAATACTTTATGGAACATTGCTTTTTCTGTTATTGTTTTGTTTTGTTTTTGTTTTTTTGAGGCCGAGTCTTGCTCTGTCACCCAGGCTGGAGCACAGTGGTGTGATCTCAGCTCACTGCAGCCTCCACCTCCCAGGCTCAAGCAATTCTCGTGCCTCAGCCTCCTGAGTAGCCAGGACTAAGGCAGGCACCACCAGGCCTGGCTAATTTTTTTTTGTATTTTTAGTAGAGACAGGGTATCACCACATTGGCCAGGATGGTCTCAAATTCCTTACCTCAAGTAATCTACCCACCTCATCCTCCCAAAGTGCTGGGATTACAGGCGTGAGCCACTAGTCCCGGCTGAAACACTGTTTTTAACTGGTTCATTTATTCAACAAACATTACTTAATACTTACTATGTGCCAGGTACTGTGTTAATACTAGGAATGTAATGAAACAAAAACAGTTCCTGTCTTCCGAAAACTTTTATCAGTTAGAAAGACAGAGAAGGGAACAGTAAATACTACATAGTGTGAAAAATGCTCTCAAAGATGGCACAAGTCAACATTGGAGGATTCTAAGCCCAGTCAAACTAGATTGAAGAAAAAGCTTCCAGGAGAAAGTAAATTTAAACTGAGACCTAATAGAAGACTTCCCTGGGAGGAGTAGTGGGTAAGAGATTATGGATAGCAAAATTCCAGGCAAAGGTGTAAAGACAAGAGAAAACATGGGCAGTCTAAAAGAGCAAAACTACCTTGCATTAAGGGAATATAAAGGTATAAAGAGGGAATGGTGAAAGTTAAGATTCCTTTGACGCTCAGGACAGAATGTATCACCGCCTATCTTCCTGTAGCTATCATATACTAACTTCTTGGTCATCCTTATTCTTTTTTTTTTTTTTTTTTTTTTTTTGAGATGGAGTCTCACTCTGTCGCCCAGGCTGGAGTACAGTGGCATAATCTTGGCTCACTGCAGCCTCTGCCTCCCAGGTTCAAGTAATTCTCTCGCTTCAGCCTCCCGAGTAGCTGGGACTACAGGCACTTGCCGCCACGCCAGGCTAATTTTTGTATTTTTAGTAGAGACGAGGTTTCACCATGTTGGCCAGGATGGTCTCGATCTCCTGACCTTGTGATCTGCCCGCCTTGGCCTCCCAAAGTGTTGGGATTACAGGCGTGAGCCATTGTGCCTAGCCAGTCATCCTTATTCTTTTAAGATTTTATGACCCCTGGTTCACAGTTTCCTCTCTATCCTTTCTCTTGCCTCCACCACTCTTAGTGACTTCAATATCCAGAACTACTCTGACTTTTCATTCTCTGACCTAATTAACATTACACTTCCTTTCTAATCACTATCTCCTATCCTTTCAGCTCACTTATTCTAGTCCTCCCATTCCAGCCATTCTCCCACCTCATCAATTTGCCAATGCATTTCTCCATGACCACCAATTATTTCTCTCTACTCCATACATCCTCCCTTACCTATCAGGATTAAACTTTCTCTTCCCTCTATTGTACTAGCCTGGCAAAATCCTAATCTTGATTAATTCCAATTATCCACTAATCCCACACTGGCATCAAATAGCTAACAGTTACTAGAAAAAAAATGACAAAATCATGCTAACTGGTCTTACTTTCAAATCAACACAAATCCCAAACTACAACTTCTTGTATAGGTTTTATTTTCCACTTTTTATAAGAACTATTCCACTCCTCTTGCTTCAAACTTTCAATAATCCCTCAGCCTCTTTGTTACCCCCTCTTCTCTCACCTATCCTAACTGATCATGGAACTGCATCTTTTCTTTATCTAACATTCACTTATGCAGCCAACCATCTATTTCTAGGGGACATCTCTCTCCTCACTTTGCTCCAGACTCCTACATCCGTGGAAACCTGACAGGCACCTTAACATTAATGTGTCTAACACAGAACACTCGATTATCCCTCTCCCACAAACTTTTTCATTCCCACATCTTCCTAATCTAAATCAAATTTACCATATCCACCACACTCACTTAAGCCCAAAATCCAGGTCATTCTTTATTTCTTTCCTTCACACTCTTCACATCTGACATATCAGCAAATCCTGACAGCTTAAACTTATAAGCCAAATCCACACACTTCCTTCTATTTCCAGTGCCATACTGTAATCCAAGCTTGTCTCCATTAGGAACTGGTAAACTATCTGTGAAACATAAAGAAATAGCAAGTCAAGAATAATTCCTGTTCTGGATTGCACAATTGGGTAGACAGTGGTCCCATTTACTGAGATGACAAACATAGGAGGAAGCACACATTCTGTGGCGGGGAGAGGGATACAGATGGGGGCTCAGTTTTGGACATACTTAAAATTTTAACTTGCTATGGAAAACCAATCTAGTGATATCCTATAAGCTGCTTAACAAGAGCTAACCTGGACTGAAAACAGAGTTGGGCATCATCAACATTACTGAATGCAGGCACGTGGATGAGATTACTTAGAATAAGTAGTCAGAAGAAAAGAGGATCAAGAACAGAATCCTAAAAAATTAGCCACACTTATGGAATAGTGAAAATAGACAAAGTTAAAATGAAACTATTACAGAGACACTATTCTCTTGAATCTCAGTTTGCAGGAATTTTTTTAAAGTCATCCAATCCAATCTCTCTTTTAAAGAGCAAATCTCTTCTACTTAATCTATGGTGGTCTAATACATTCATTTTTAGTATAACTGTAGTTGTATAAAGGCTTTTGTGTGATAAGCAAATATATTCTCCAATAATTTCTCTTCAGTGGTCCCAGTTTTGGTTTGTAAGATAACACTGACTTAACCTACTCCTTCTACTATATGACAAATTCAGATCTCTAAATTCATTAATTTATTCAATAAGTATTGAGTCCCTATGAAAGTCAGGAGGCCTAAGCTCTAATTCTAACTCTGCTCAGATAAAATATGTTTGCTTCTACCTACAGACAAAACACAAATTTTTCAATATGCCATGCCATATAAATTCTAGACCCTTCCCACCAGTCTAGTCATTATTTACTTTATGTGCTCAAAGTTTGATGTCCAACAAAAATGATAGTAGTTATAACATTAGATTCATGACAACAAAGGCAACATTTCTTTTTTTCGGTTTCTACAAAATTACAATACTTTTTTTTTTTTTTAAGACAGAGTCTCACTCTGTCACCCAGGCTGGAGTGCAGTGGCGTGATCTCCGCCCACTGCAACTTCTGCCTCCTGGGTTGAAGCAATTCTCCTGCCTCAGGACCTAGAGTAGCTGGGAGTACAGGCACGTGCCACCACGCCCAGCTAATTTTTGTATTTTTAGTGGAGACGGGGTTTCACCATGTTGGCCAGGCTGGTCTCGAACTCCTGACCTCAGGTGATTCGCCCACCTCGGCCTCCCAAAGTGCTGGGATTACAGGAATGAGCCACCGCGCCCAGCCTACAATATTTTTAAGTTTTAAAAATAAATGTTGAGGCTGGGCATGGTGGCTTACACTTGTAATCTCAGCACTTTGGGAGGCCGAGGTAGGTGGATAACTTGAGGTCGGGAGTTCAAGACCATCCTGGTCAACATGGTGAAATCCTGTCTCTACTAAAAATACAAAAATTAGCAGGGCATGATGGGTGGGCACCTGTTGTTCCAGCTACGCGGGAGGCTGTGGCAGGAGAATTGCTTCAACCTGGGAGGCGCAGGTTGCAGTGGTTGCAGTAAGCCAAGATACCGCCACTGCCCTCCAGCCTGGGCGACAGTGAAACTCCGTCTCAAAAAATAAAACAAAAAATAAATGTTGAAAGTGTTTGATCCAAAACAGAATGCAATATTTTATCCTCTGACAAGAGTAAAGAAAGTGCTTCATTTTACTTTTATTATAAATCATTTTGGGAAAAAGAAAGGCTTTAATCACTACATATATTAGTCATACATCAATTTAACATTTATTCACTGAGCACCTCTGAAGCATCAGGTACCTCAGATACAAGGATAATATTAGTAGAGTAACAGCAAGGAATTACTAAGATGAATAAAAATATCTGTACCTGCCCTGAGTTTCAATGGGGCAGATTTTAGATCCATATAAGAAAGTTTTCTCTAGCAATTAAAACGTCCAAAAAAAAGACCAACTACTTCCAAACACAGTATATCCTTATTATTTAAATAAGAAGTTATAAATGACCATTTGTAAAGGACAAGATAGGGGTTATATGCACTATGTGCCAGCCACAGGTTCCCTGCTAGCTCCCAAACTCATTAATTTTTTTTTATTTTTACTTTAAGTTACAGGATACATGTGCAGAAGAATGTGCAGGTTTGTTACATAGGTATATGTGTGCCATGGTGGTTTGCTGCACCTATCGACCTGTCCTCTAAGTTACTTCTCCTCGCCCCCCACCACCAACAAGCCCTGGTGTGTATTATTCCCCTCCCTGTGTCCCTGTGTTCTCACTGTTCAACTCCCACTTATGAGCGAGAACATGCGGTGCAAAACTCCTTAATTTTTGTGGAGCAAGTTACTTCCAGGCTGGCTTCCACACAATTATACAGGTCTGGACAGGTGCTTCCTATCCCACAGAAGGAGGCTATACTGCACAATTTCCCCACTCCCAGGCAGACAGATTCAGAGCCTAAAGCCTTCCCTTAGAATGACCCAAAATCTGTTCACATGACTTCAATCTCAGGTCTTCCACCCAATCTATTAGGATACTCATCTGTCTCTGAAAAGGCTTCTCCCAACTCTTTTCTAACACAGACTGATTTTATTAAAAGAAGAATTACTTACAGAGGATTACTTAAATTGAACTAATTATCTGGAGGTCTTAATGGCAAAGGAAAGGGACGAAAGGGCTTGAGTTTCAGGGTAGGGAAGATGTGAACTCTCAATCATTGTTGATGGGTGCAAATTTTTTTGGAGAATAATTGGTTAAAATTCACCAAAACCTTTAAGACAATTTAGGAAATTTAGCTCTAGAAATTTATTTAAAGAAATAATTAAGATTGTGTGAAAAAAATCTGTTCAAGGATACTGATCCCAGCATTATTTACAATAAAGAAATATTGGAGACAATTACTTGTATGTTTGTATATAATGAATTAAAAATTATATAACTATATAAGAAAATAATACACAAGTATTAAATATGTATATTTACTGACAAAAAGTTGTTATATATTGTTAAATTTAAAAGCACATTATCAAATATACATCTATATAATATATACTGTATATTATTATACATATCTATTCTATGATTTATACGTATGTCCTTAATATGAATTTTTAAAAGTTGGGAATGTTTATCTCTTGGTAAAGGAGACACAAGTAATTTTTCATTCCTATATAGTTTTAAAAATGAACATGTATCACCAGGTACAGTGGCTCATGCCTGTAATCCCAGCACTTCGGGAGGCCAAGAAGGGCAGATCACCTGAGGTCAGGAGTTTGAGACAAGCCTGGCCAACACGGTGAAACCCTGTCTATAAAAATACAAAAATTAGTGGAGTGTGGTGGCACGCACCTGTAGTCCCAGCTACTCGGAAGACTGAAGCAGGAGAATTGCTTGAACCTGGGAGGCGGAGGTTGTAATGAGTCGAGACTGTGCCACTGTACTCCAGCCTGGGCGACAAAGTGAGACTCCATCTCAAAAAATAAATAAAATAAATAAAAATAAAAATAAAAAATGAACATGTATCACTTAAAATGTATTTTGAAAATAAAAAGGTAGGTAAAAGAAGGCTATCTATGCCAAGGCAAGAAGAGAGAGACAATCATATAGGAAGGTGAGTCCTACCTGTAGATCTTTACTACTACATTAAGAATAACAGGAAACAATTCCTGGAAAAAACTGGTAAAGGACCCAAACATCTCTAGCATGTATTACAATGAAGAACCAAAGCTGAAAATGCAAAACTAGTTCATTAAAAGATGTCTTTAAAAATATATTAAGTTACACATGATTCTTTCTGATTTGGATACATGAAGAGTTAATAAGGGGGTCAAGAAGGCACGGGGCACCAACAAAGGGATGCATGCATGTGAGAAATAACACATTATTTCATAAGACAAAGCTGGGGCTGGGCGTGGTGGCTCACACCTGTAATCCTAGGACTTTGGGAGGCTGAGGCGGGTGGATCACGAGGTCAGGAGCTCAAGACCAGCTTGGCCAACATAGTGAAACCCTGTCTCTATTAAAAATACAAAAATTTGGCCGGCCGTGGTGGCTCACGCCTGTAATCCTAGCACTTTAGGAGGCCAAGGTGGACAGATCACCTGAGGTCGGTAGTTTGAGACCAGCCTGGGCAACATGGTGAAACCCCGTCTCTACTAAAATAAAAAAGAAATTAGTCGGGCATGGCAGCATGTGCCTGTAGTCCCATCTACTCAGGAGGCTGTGGCAGAAGAATTGCTTGAACCCAGGAGGCGAAGGTAGTAGTGAGCCGAGATCATGGCGCTGCATTCCAGACTGGGCGACAGAGCAAGACTCTGTCTCAAAAAAAGACAAAGCTGGAAGTCACAATCCTTCTCAGGCAGTCCTAATTATCCTAAATCAGAGAGAAGCAAACAAAACTAGCTAATGCTACTTAAGGCAGGTTATTCTATCTGCCTAAAATAATTCACATTTTATAATTTATAACAGCATTACAGAGCCTAGTTTATAGGACTCAGTTAATTAACAATAAACATAAATATAAAGTTCCAACAAAATGAGGACAAGAGAAGGTACAGCAGGAAGAATATGCAGCAACCAAAAACGGGACCGTTTCTGGTTTTAGTTATTTGTATTGTAAGGTGGCTATCGGCAAAGTCATCTTTTTTTTTTTTTTTTTTTTGAGATGGAGTTTCACTCTTGTTGCCCAGGCTGGAGTGCAGTGGCGCGATCTTTGCCCACCGCAACCTCCACCTCCCAGTTCAAGTGATTCTCCCACTTCCAGCCTCCCAAGTAGCTGGGAATACAGGCTTCCACCACCACACCCAGCTAATTTTTGTATTTTTAGTAGACAGGGTTTCAACATGTTGGCCAGGCTGGTCTCAAACTCCTGACCTCAGGTGATCCACCCACCTTGGCCTTCCAAAGTGCTGGGATTATAGGTGTGAGCCACCACACCCGGGCAAAGTCATCTTGATAGTAAAGGTAAATCAAGCCTGGGCTCTGAATGGAAACATGAGGGTCAGAGTAATGACCAAGTGATAACCAGGAAGAAGTGCATCTGAAAACTGGTGCTGAGACCTTAAGTTTTACGTATTGAAATCAGTCCATAAATCCCTCATTTCTCAGTAGAGGGGTAAGGCTTCTAAGCCTCATCTGACCATACTATGTATAGTGCCTACAGCATGGCAGACAATGTGTTAAGGACTATGTGTAGAGTAGTGAATTTAAAGATGCAGTCCTCAGGTGGCTTGGAATAATGGAAAGAGCAGAGACTGGAATCAGAAGATCTAGATTCAAGTCCTTACAGTGCCATCTACTAACAGTAAGATTGAGGGTAACAGTAAGTTTCTTCTTGGGTAAAATAGGGATGATAGCACATCTGTTCCACCTACTTCACTAGATTATCGTGTGAAACAAATCACACACTGATCATGAGAGTGTTATACAAACATTAGTCATTCTTAGTCATTTTAATCCTATTTCATTTTCATAAAAATGTTGGAAGGCGGGGGCCACTATGACTCACTAGCCCAAACACCTCCAAGGACAGATCTGACTATCAGCTGGGCTTCCCACATCATCATCTCAAAATCTCCATGAGAGATTATATTTAACAGAAATAAAATTATATTAGGCCTAAATTCATCTTGTCCTTCTCAGAGAGTCATCTATCCTCTCAAACTTGACTAGTACTTCACGCCACTGGAAAGCAATAGCCTTGTAATAACACTCTCCATATACAAATACTCAAAATAGTCCAATACCACCAAGTGAATTCATTTATCTTAGCCAAAGTTCTCAAACTGACAACAAAGCCCCAAAAACACAAGTATCGCTTGTTAATAGAGTTCATGTTTTTCTTTCTGTGTTCTTGGTCTGAAACCACAATGTTAGTTTACAAGTGAAACCCTTTTAAATTTTGAAAGCAAAACTAAAAAAAGAAATCTAAGTCAATCTGTATTCTATCCCATTTGTCTTCATAAAATACACTGGAAATGAAGATCAAAGTGAAAATGCTAAACCTATGTAAACAAAGAACTAGAATACTAGATGAATAAGCCCAAGGTTGCAGCTGTATCCACAAGTCAATTTTGGGACTATAGTAGTGATGCATCGCTATACTTGCACTAGTGACGGCACTGTTTTATGTCTATCTTCACCAAGTTGAAAGTACTTTTTACTTCTTTTACAGTTTTCATAACATGTGTTTTGCTCCCAGGTATGGTTCAGAGCTTCCTATTCACCATTAGAACCATATTTTCTCGTTAGGCAGTCACAAAATAAGCCTACCTCTGAACAGTAAGAAAAATAAATAATAAGATTTTACCCAGATGACTTTTAAAATAGTAAATATCCACAACAGTAGCACATCATCCCAATAAAACATGTTTTATTTTCGCAGTGACCTTATACAACATTTAACATAACATTTATTTAATAAGAAATATAATTTAAAGTTTTTGAAGGACAATCCTTCATCTCTTATTTTCTACTGTTAAGCTATTTTTCCAAGTTATTCACTCTCTCACTCAAATATGAAAACCAAGAGTCTCTCATAATGTCAGACACAGGACACAAAAAGGACAGTATATTCATATAGTTCAGCTGTGTTACTATCAAAAAATAAGAAAGTAGGTGATGTTTTGATATCAAATGTCAGAGAAATAACATCACATACATCTATTTTCTATTACCTTCAGATTTTTAGGCATCGGACTAGACTCTTAATATTTAAAGATCAAAGTATACTGGTGGAGAGAAGACATAAGAAACAGCTACATTCTCTTTGCTTACAAATTCATGCTTAAAAAAATAACATAAGACTTGGTAACCTACAACCAACTGCTGAACTTAATTAAAAATCACAATGGGCTGGGCGCAGTGGCTCACACCTGTAATCCCAGCACTCTGGGAGGCTGAGGCGGGTGGATCACCTGAGGTCGGGAGTTCGAGACCAGCCTGACCAACATGGAGAAATCCCATCTCTACTAAAAATACAAAATTAGCCGGGCGTGGTGGCCCATGCCTGTAATCCCAGCTACTAGGGAGGCTGAGGCAGGAGAATCACTTGAACCTGGGAGGTGGAGGTTGTGGTGAGCTGAGATCACACCATTGCACTCCAGCCTGGGCAACAAGAGCAAAACTCTGTCTCAAAAAAAAAATCATAAATAAATAAAAATCACAATGACCTGTGGTCCTGCACTAGTCAATAAGGCATGATGATGGCAATGCTTGTGTCTTAGATAATATGCCTGCCCCTAAGCTTAGAATTCAGCTGCAGACACAGGTTCCGGTGACTCAATAAGAAAGAGATTTAAGACTTCCTCTGATTACCCAGTTATCCACTTGGTTAACTCCCTAATGCCCTTCAAGTCTGTTCAAATCTAACCTTTTCAATGAGGCCTACCCTGACCATCCTTATATAATTCCCCAACCTGCCTTCTTCACTCCATTCAGGCATTCCTGATCCTCCTTAACCATTCAACCTTTTCTTCTTTCCATACCTTTAATCTCCTTGTAACGTATTATACAATGTGTTTATTATGTTTGTTGTCTCTCTCCCCCCACTAAAATGTGAGTTCCATGAGGGGAGGAATCTTTGTCCACTTTGTTCACTAGATGTAACACAAGGCCCCACAACAGTGTCTGCCCCATAGGAGGCCTTCTATAAGTATTTGTTGAATGTTAAATACTCCTTTACATCCTGTCCTCCCAGTTCTCCATCCCAACTCCCATTCATTAACGTGCCTCACTCTAACCATGCTCGCAGTGGAACAACTAGGACTGGAAATAAACAAACAAGGCTCCAGATCAGAAAGGGAGGGAGGTTTTTACATTTATCCCCTACTCTAGTCCCTAAAAATCCATCCTATGTTTTTTCCTTTTATCTCCTTTCTGAATTCTCAATTCCTCCCAAATTCTTTGTCTTGATTTCCTTCTCTGTAGAATTCCATCTCTAAACTCAGCAATCCTCTTAGACACTTGGGTGATACGACAAACTTAAAGAATGGTAACTGAATGCTGTAATCACTCAGTCTTGATGAGAGTAAAACCCTGAAACAAGAAGAAACATTTGTGTGCCTCATTTCTTTTTCCTGTCATAGCTAAGCTGCTTCAGAGAGCAGGCTACATTCCCTCTACTTCCTCACTTACCAGTCATACCTCAACTCCTCTACTCTTAATGAACCCTTCCAACTCCTTACTTACATGACCACTATGCTGCTTACTCCTTCAAGGCATATTTATTGACCACATACTATATACTAGGCAATATACTAGTATAGGTGTTTCAACAGTAAACATAAGATCTCTGTTCTCATGCAGTTTTAGTCTACCAGGAAGACAAGCAAAAATGAGAAGTGATAAATGATGAGTATCATGATAAAAAATGTACATGGAGCTTTGAAAACATACAGCTGCTAGATGTGACCTACTCTAAGGGACAGAAAAGCCCCCCCACCGAGAAATGTAATGTTTAAACAGAAACCCAAAGAGTAGGCGATAAGATGGAAGAGAAAGAGTGTTCTAAAGGAATACCTGCAAAAATCTGAAAGACACAGAGTAGAGTGCATATAAAGAACTGAAAGTTCAGTATGGATACGGTATTGGGATAAGCAGGGCCTTAATAGGAATATTATTCTAAGACTTTATTCTACGGACAAGGGAAATAAAGGAGAAATGACACAAAACTTCAGATTTATATTTTTTGGAGAATGAATTCATCTTCCTCATTGCAGTTAGAGCAAACAGGAACAAGAATGGAGGCAGCTGATGATAGAGATGGTCTCTTGAAACTTTTCGTTCCTATGAAAAGAACTTCCTCATACCGCTCTGTTTCTTCTCAGACACCTTCAATATATTATTTTTCTCTGCCACCCTCTAAGGCTACAGCCTTTCCTCAGCTCTCCTACAAACTCTCCTGGGTGACCTCACCTATATTTCACAGGTACCACCCCATAAAGTGATGATGACTCCCAAACCTGTATCCCCAGTCCAGAACTCTCAAGGCCAGAGGTGCATTTCCTACCACCTACCAGACACATTCACCTATGCAATGCCTTATGTTCAAAACCAAACACAAAATCCAGACTCCACATATTTGGTATTTCCTAACTCTGTTGATAGCATCAATGTAGTCACTCAAGCCAGAAATTCTAAATGCCATCAATTACCCTTCTCCTCCTTCCCCTCACCGATTACCAGGTGTTTTTGATCATCTTCTAAATATGACTCAAATCCATCCCTTCCTTTCATCTTCTATACCAGGGCCTAAATTTAGTCTTGCATAAACTCTCATCCGGATTATTCAGGAACTGGTCTCTACATTTCTAGCCACTTTGTAAAATCCTTACACTACACTGTAAGATATTTCCTCCTAAAAAGTGTTTCTCTAGTCCGGGCACAGTGTACTCACACCTAAAATCCCAGCACTTTGGGAGGCAGAGGTGGATGGATTGCTTGAGCCCCCGAGTTCAAGACCAGCCTGGGCAACATGGCGAAACCCCACCTTTACAAAAAAATAAAATAAAATACAGAAATTAACTGGGCATGGCAGTGTGTGCCAGTCCCAGCTACTCAGGAGGCTGAAGTGGGAGGATCACTTGAGCCTGGGAGGCGGAGGGTCTAGTGAGATGAGATCATGCCACTACACTGCAGCCTAAGTGACAGAGTAAGACCCTGTCTCAAAAAAATAAAAATAAATAATTGAAAAGGTCCAAATTCTTTGATATGACACATGGAGTCCATTAGCTGGTGTTTCCTGCCAGAAAATAGCCTCTATTCTCCATCTATAAAATAATAAAAATAAATAATTGAAATGACATCTCTGCCAGATGTCACACTGAACCTGGAATGAATACAGATGCAGATCTCTCAAAACTCATCACGGTTTCTCAAGCCTCCAGGTGTTTGCACATACCATACCCAAAGCCTGGAATATCTTTTCCTATCTTCTCTACCTAGAAACCACTGGTCTTCTTTTAAAAATCCAGTTAATGTCCCTTCTTCTGTAATCTTCCTTGGTTCACACTCCTCTCCCTTCCTTCATCCCCAATAAAGGCAGAGTTCGGCATTTCTTCCACTTGTCTTCTATGGCACATATTTTTCTACCATATTATGACTGCTTACATGTCTGTTTTCTTTTTCCTTTTTTTTTTTTTTGAGATGGAGTTTTGCTTTTGTTGCCCAGGCTGGAGTGAAGTGGCGCAATCTCAGCTCACTGCAACCTCCGACCCCCGGGTTCAAGCAATTCTCTTGCCTCTCCCAAGTAGCTGGGATTATAGGCACCTGCCACCATGCCCGGCTAATTTTTGTATTTTTAATAGAGATGGGGTTTTGCCATGTTGGCCAGGCTGGTCTCAAACTGCTGACCTCAGGTGATCCACCAGCCTTGGCCTCCCAAAGTGCTAGGATTACAGGCGTGAGCCACTGCGCCTGGCCACGTCTGTTTTCTTGACTAAACCATACGTTCGTTATTGATAGTGTACTTCATCTCATGTTTGCATCCCCATATCCTAACACATTGTCAGCACTCAATAAATACTTCTTTAATGAATGAATGTTTCTAGAAGTGTGATGATACATTAAGCTTTGTCTCTATAAAATGGGATCTTGGGATATGTTTCAAAGGGCCTAAAGCCATTCCAGAATGGTGACTCTTGGCTGGAGGAAAAGAAAGTGAAGGCATACATAAAGGAGATTCCCCATAGCAGAACTAATTCATCTAGCATCCAGAGGAACCCACGTTAGTGATAAGACTACATGACAAAGACTTCTACGCAAATTATAACATCATTTATAATTGCAAAAAAAGGTTTAAAAACTAGAAGTAACAAATATGCAACTTAGAATGATTAACTAAATGAAGGTTCATTCAACGGATCCTTTAAAAATAGTACTTTTGACTGGGTGTGGTGGCTCACCCTGTAATTCCAGCACTTTGGGAGGCCAAGATGGGCAGATCACGAGGTCAGGAGATTGAGACCATCCTAGTCAACATGGTGAAACCCCGTCTCTACTAGAAATACAAAAATTAGCTGAGTGTGGTGGCGCATGCCTGTAATCCCAGCTACGTGTGGTGGCGCATGCCTGTAATCCCAGCTACTCAGGAGGCTGAGGCAGGAGAATCACCTGAACCAGGGAGTCAGGAGGTTGCAGTAAGCTGAGATTGCGCCACCGCACTCCAGCCTGGCGACACTGCAAGACTCCGTCTCAAAAAAAAAAAAAGTACTTTTGTATGATTACACCACTGCACTCTAGCCTGGGCAAAACAGCAAGACCCTGTCACCCAAAAAAAAAAAAAAAAAATTGTACTTTTGTAGAATATTTAACGACTAGGGAAAATGCTGGTCATTTCAATCAAGCAGAAAAAAGACCTGTATCATATTCCCAATCATAAATTAAATATAAAAGCCATTTTGGAAATATTGATTTAAAAACATTTAGGAAATAAGCCTGAAATAAACTGTATTAAATTATTAGCAGTACCTATCTCTGAGTAATTTTCTACAACTAATTTATTCAACAAATATTTATTGAGCATTTGTTTGTTACATTACAAAGATGTGCAAGAGACATCTGTTTCTGTCCTCTGGGAACTAAACATGTTATTCTTCTATAATCAATCAGATAAAGCAATAAAGGTTAGAAAAAAATTCATAGGATTGCCCAGTCAAAATTTATATTCTATGAAAGGTAAAATAATAATAATAATAATAATAAATAAATAAAAATAAAAAGCCAGATTGCCAGAACTTCTCTGAAATCTAGGCTGGAAGCAATTTTGATACAAATATTTGGATAAGGACTGCCCAAATGGCTTGTACTACTGATCATGAACTGTATCATGATGCTGTAGTTGTTATAGATCCTTGTGGTCAGAGGTAGTTGAGAATCTAAATCTCCAGATTTATCCTTCCTGCTGGCAGATCTACATTTTTACAGTAATTACAAATAAAAGCTGCTCAGTTGACATTTAATCCTTCATCCACCATCCACCAAATTCCTTTTCTCTTCTGTGTTTCTTTCCCCTCTACCATTTCCTGCTCTTGCTCTCAATGATTCATTTATCTAAAAGAATCTTTACGTTCCTCCTCTTCTTTCAACCAAGGAACAGCCAATATAAGATTGAACTCTCCCTCTTCGGGATTCTCAGGAAAGATGGAAGCTTCAGAGAGGATCTGTGGTATTGATGAACATAAAAGTAAATTACGAAGAATCTCAAAGCCAGAGTCCTTTAAAGCTTCTGCATCAAAAGATACCTAAGGTGTAAAAAAAAAAAAAAAAAAAAAAAAGCAGGGAAAAATCCAGGCTTGGTGGCTCATACCTATTAATCCCAGCCCTTTGGGAGACTGAGACAGAAGCATCACATGAGGCCAAGAATTTGAGACTAGCTTGGGCAACACAGGAAGACCCTGTCTTTACATTAAAAAAAAAAAAAAAATTAGCCAGGCATGTTGCCACACACACTTGTAGTCCCAGCTACTGAGGAGGCTGAGGAGAGAGAATCCCTTAAGCCCAGGAGTTCAAGGCTGCAGTGAGCTGATCGTGCCACTGGACTCCAGCCTAAAGCACAAGACCCTCTCTCAAAAACACAGGGGGATATTATCTGAGTAGAACAGTGGCTAATTTACCTTCATTATTCTTTACTGCAGGTATTTCACTAGTTTATAACCCACATTGAAAATACTTCTAAAACATCCTAGGATTTTCAGCTCATCAGAAACACAGTGATAAATAGCAAAATTACTCTAATTGCCCAGAGCTTAAAAAATTCAGCACTACAGTTTCAGGATATGTGTTTTTAGGCATACTAAGGAGTAAATTTAAACTGACAAAATTCTATAGGACTTAGATCACTGATAGTGGATATACTATAAAATAGTTTTTCAGAAATATTTCCCCAGAGAACTCAAATAGTTGAAATTTGTAATAAAAATACACATGCAGGGTATCATTAGACAGCATCACAGGGCCGGATGTGGTGGCTCATGCCTGTAATTTCAATACTTTGGGAGGCCGAGGCAGGCAGATCATTTAAGCGCAGGAGTTTGAGACCAGACTGGGAAACATGGCAAGACCTCCTCTCTACTAAAAAAAAATACAAAAATTAGCCAGACATGGTGGCACACACCTGTAGTGCCAGCTACTTGGGGAGCTGAGGTTGGGAGGATCACTTCAGCCCGGGAGGTTGAGGCTTCAATGAACCAAGATCACGCCACTGCCCTCTAGCCTGGGGGACAGAGCGACATCCTGTATCCAAACAAACAGACAAACAGAAGGCATTACAGGAATACATAGAGTATTAAATGCTAACTTAGTGCTATGATGTCAAAAGCATGTGCTCAGAGAACTAAGTGACAGAGTCTGATATTCATTCATTCATTTATTCAACAAATTTTTAGGAAGTACTTACTCTGTGGCAGGCATAATCAGAGACAGCGCAGTGAAGAGATTAAAATCCCTGCCATCATGGAGTATTTTAGTGAATCAAGATAGATAATAAACAAGAAAAAAATAAGTAAAACATTATGTTGGTGATAAGTACAAAGCAAAAAATAGAGTAGGAAAAAAAGATAGGGAGGATGTGAAAAAAAGGAGGAAGGGAGCAAGCCATATAGTGGGGGGCGGTGGTGAAGGGGAGACATTACAAAGAGAGGAAATAGCAAGAACAAGGACCCAAAGATGGGGAGATGCTTATCATGTTTAAGGAGCAGCAAGCAGGCCAGTGTGACTAGAGCAGAATGACTAAGGAGAGTGGTAGATGAGGCTGAGAAATAAGAGGGAAGGGCTGTCTTGCCCAGGAGCATTTGGGTAAGGCTTTCATGGACAGGTATTACAGCAACAGGTGGAAATGGAGGGGTGGAAGGTGATTCCAAGTAATTAGAACAAAGGAAAACAGAAGACAAGGAGCTAAGAACGCCTTATAAGGATGTTTAGAATCAGAGGCTGGCCTAGTGTGCAATGAATATACATGTAAGTGTGAGGAAGCAACATTGTGAGGGTAGAGGAAGCAACATTGTGAGGGTAGGGGACCATGTGTTAAGGGGTGAAGGTAGAGAGTATGATGAATATTCGGTTTTTGATTCTGCTTGGGAACTGCAGAAGAGAGACTAGGGCAGGAAGGCACCAGGGTAAAAGGCAGGCATTAGCTGCCCCTTAAATATAATCTTTGCTTTTTCCCAGGCATGAATAATATCCTGCTCCAGAGTTGCTTTAGTTACTATATCTATGAAGAAAAAGGGTGGAGGTCTTAAGATCTTTACGGGAAAAACACTCCTAAAACTTTGTTGTAGTAGGGAGAAGAGAATATATACAAGTAGAATTTATACTATTGTAAATTAACATGAACTAAATTGAACTCGTCTAACACACAGTGAATCATAAGACAAAGATGACTAAAAAATGAGACTGAGAAAGGAAATAGGAATTTCAATTTTCTAAAGAGCATTCCACAAAATGGCTAATCCCTGGATAAACAACTAAGTTAACTACCTCTAATTTTACATAAAGAAGAAGAGGATTGTTACAAACATACACTTTGAGTTCAAAGGTATTCACAAGGTAAGAGCCAGAACCTTGCTCACAATTCATCACCTCAGTACCTCTACCAGTGCCTGGTACAGAAGACTCAAATGCTTGTTTAAGGAATAAAAAGCCTATCCATTACAGTTTATCTCAGTAGAATCAAACAGTGCTAGGGCTATAATACCACTACCTTGAAATGCTAATATTGATTGGGAGGAAATTAAAAGTAAGTAGAAAGAGGGGAACCACCTGTGCAAAACAACAACATAACCCCAGAGGAATCTACTAGTGAATTACCCAAATGACACAAAACCACTTCAGCGATATGCAGAAGTGTTGTTTGGCACAATGTGATATATATCATGATCAAATCCAATAAACAACGCCGTTGCAAAAAGCAAAGGAATTTGCCCTTAATATTCATAGGCTGCACTAATGCTCCCTTTTTGGAACACACAACAAAAAGCATAAGGCAATCTCCATCTCTTTCCTCTGAACCATTCAAGAACTCAGCGGATTTGGGGAACTGGGTTTGCTTCTCTACAATGTTTTTTAAAACCCTAAATTAGGTATAACTTACTCTCATCGTTTGTCTTAAGTAATACAAAACAGCACAATACAAAGACAGCAGCTCATATCCACTCTTGGTTATGGGATGTCATAAATTCCCGAAAGGAACCGCTAAAGTAAAACAAAACCCAGCAAGTTAATATCACATTTTTATCGCCAACCAAAAACAAACGATCAAACTTCCACCAGGAAAAGTATCTTTTTATATGGGATAATGCTTGCATACATGTCACCAATATTAGTTTGCTTACAGTTAAAGCTCAGAGACAGGGTTTCATATGGCTTTTTTAGTCAAACTCATCCATTGAAACAAATTTTTTAAAAAAAATGCAAATGTCTGAATGTCAATATTCTTTCCTATCTTCCATGAAGCATTTTTCCATGCTAACACTAGAGCATCCTTCGGTGTAATTCCACAAGCAGATTCAAATTCCCTTCAATACCATAAATAAACCCTATTAAAAAGCCTTTAAACCACAAAAAAAGTGCAACAGCGGTTTGCAACTGTGTGGTTAGTTCTGCCTGTTGGTAGCGATTAGAACAAGCTATGAGTCGAGGGTGCTCAGAACCGAGTAAAAGGGACCCCGGCCGCTTTCTCCCCAAGAGGCAACAATAAAAGCATCCTCCTCTCGCCCCAATACTTCGCAGGAAAGTGGCCCCATTCCCGGGACCCAGTCGACCACAGGAAAAAAGCACGGCCAGCCTCACTTACCTTATAGACGTCCCCGTAGGTGCCGCTGCCGACCCTCTGGACGAGCTCGTAGTCCTGCTGCGGGTTCCGCCTCAGGATGTCCGTGGCAGGCCGCAGCGGGGCCTCCATCTTCACTTAGGGCCCGGCCCCCGCCAGCTCACCCCGCGGCTCCCGGATTCCCGCTAACGAGCACGAACGGCGCCGCTTCCCAACATGGAGCCTCCGCCCGCAGCTCCGCCTGCACAAGGGACCAGCAAAGGCTGGTTGGCGTCGCGGGCTACGACCCCCAGCGGCCCGCGCCCTCGCGGCCCGGCCCCTTCCTTTCCGTCCCGCCAGGGGCCGTGGAAGAGAAAGGGGTCTGGAAGGGCCCCCGGCGCCCCGTATCCCCGTTCGGTCTGCGGCCCTTCCCCCTCCCCGGCCGCCCGCGAACTGCCCGACGAGGCCTCCCCGCCAGCCGGGGCCCAGGGCCGGCTCGGTACCTAATGGGGGCGGCCCCGTCTTTGTTGAGCGCGGAGCCCGGGACCTACTTCCTAGACCGCACCCGCGTCCTCCTCCCCCGCGCCGGCCGGCAGCTCCGGGTTTGCAGTCGCCGCCGCCGCCACTCAGCCGCTGCACGGCGCGTCCTCTCGGGGGCGGCGGAGGCGCGTACAGTCGCCGCCGCCGCCGCCGCCGCCGCACCACGTTCCCCACCCGGGGCTGCGTCACCGGGAGACACGTTCCCAGCCAGCATGGGTCGGCGCCCAGCGGCCCGCCCGAGCACTCCGGCCGCAGAACCAGAGTGCCGCCCTGAGGCCTGCTGAGAACACAACACCCTCCCGACCGCGCCACCGCGCCCCCCTAGCCGGGCGCGTCCTTGCAGGGCCTGGGCTGGCTCCCTCCCACTCTCAGAAATAAGGCACACCCCTGGGCATTCGTGGGCCAACGGGCCTTGGCTAAACCGTCCCCACATTTGTCAGGTAGGCCTGTAGGGTGACGGGTAGAGGAAGAAGGGCGATGGGAACGTAGCCCTCCAAGTTAAACACGGAAAAGGTACGTTAAGGGCACCGGGCCAGAAGTAACCTGGCAGCGGGGCGCCGGGGAAGGAGGTGGGGGAGTGCCAGGTTAACTAAGTCCCGGCACACCCTACTGCACCTTCCTGTTTTGCAAACCATTCCCAGTGGTACCAGTTTGAGGCTGCACTGCACACCTGCACAATCTGCCTTCTACTTAGTTCTTCTGAGACATTTCTGAAAGTCTGAATTCCTAGGACTGCTCAATGACCTTTGTCCCTGTTGGGCACACGCAGTGTCTCATCGCTGGTATTGCACCTTTAATGAGATCAAGAGTTCCGCAAAAGTAAAACAAAGTCAGGGGTCGCAGACTGGTTCTGGTTCTACCACTTCCTCAGTATATGCTCTGGGACAAAACAGCATATTTGGCAACATCTCGGTGTCCTTATCTGCAGCTTGAAGAGGGTAAGATTTTGCATCTGACACCCAGGAAAGTGTTTATAAAGCGTTTTACAGGATTGTAAAGGGGGTTATCGAATATAAGAGGTCTTAAAATACTTAACAATGCACAGCATATATGGAACAGGAGTTCGGGGAAGTAATTTGGCTGATATTTCAAAAGCTGTTTTGCAGTTTCAGTTCCAGTCTTGCTCTGAAGGTAGAAATTAAGTTGCCAGTGTTACATTGTACTGGCTAAGTTATTTCTAGAGCCTCATAGAGAATTTGAACAGAAAAGCCAGATAGCACTCAGCCACTGCATTTAGTGACTGAAACATCATAAAAGAGCAAGTTGGAGATGTTGGCATGTGGCTTTGAACATCCAATTTTTAATTCTGTTCTTGAGAAATATACTCCTTATTGTTGATAATTGTATAATGTAGAAATTAAATTTGCACCTTAACAGGACAGGGCATATATGTATTTTCTTGTGCTCCACACACAAAGGGCACTTATTTGGGGAACATAAGTAAGCCCAGACTTACATGCTCCATGGACAAAGCCTATGTGTTTGCTGCATTGAAAAAATTGCTGAAGAACAGTTCCTTCTTTCAAAGATTCTTGGCACTTGTTTTGGTGGGCACATACTTTTGGCTTCGATGACTCAAAATCTCTTCAAATGTTCTATTGGTATCTTAGCATTTGTTTACTGTCATAGATTCATTTGAGATTTTTTTCCTCTGGCCATATAAGCACTGATCCTTTATCTAGTCTGAAATATATTTATTCTTACATGTTTACACTTGCGTTACTCCAGGGAATTTCAGGCAGCATACAGAAAACACTTACTATAAAACAAGATAAAAATAAGTGGGCAAACTAGTATGAAGTTAAAGAGAAGGAAAATACGAAATCAGAACAGTGTGACAAATCGGCCAACCAGAGGATTTTATAGTGTTTTTGAGATCAAGAGTAACCAATTGATCAAGAAAGAGGCATATATTTTCCTAATGCAAAGACTTCCAAAAATTTAATTTAATGAGCCTTCTTCATAAAGTAGAAACTGAATGCCCAGTTTGAGACAAGGACAAATATCCTGACAATCCTTTAAGCATGTTATTCTTGAAATACAGCATTTAAAATGAATTAGGCAGTGAAATGTTTGAGGTCATAGGCTTCAACAAGACCCTGGAGTGCAGATATTTTATGTTGCCAGTAATGGCAGATCCATATGCTTTGACCATCAACCTAGAGGCAGATAGCATGGAAAAAGTCAAGACTCTATGTGGTGGTTAAAAAGTCAAGACTCTATGTGTCTGCTATAATTATTATTTTACTTGTACCGCAATTCATGCAAAGAGGAAAACATTTGTTTTATACTAACTCCAAAAGAATCTTAAGGATTTTTAAAATACTGGTTGAGTTAATTTTAACAAGATCAGTGAAGTGGGTTGCTTTGTAAAGAAATGCAAATTCAATTTACTTAAATATACACTGAGTAAATTTAATTTTAGATCCTAGACAATTAAGCAAACAATTTCAAGGTTGAAGTTTATGTAATAATATGTTAGTTATGTCATGGTAACCAGAGAGTTTCTTACAAACCACCCAATTTCATATGACAAGGTATGGAATAAGAATAAATATGGCTTGATAGGTCCTTCATTCCAACCTAATTGTCATGCATTCTTGGTATCTTCATGCTGACACATAAATATTTTTCAGCTTTTACCCTTATCATTATAATATACGATAATGGTTTGCCACATGCTTTGTAATGTACTTCCCTTCTTTGAAAGTTCTTCAGTAAAATGCTGACTGTAATCTGTGGCCTCTAATTTCAGCTCTAACTTTAGCCAAGGCTGAATAAAAAAGAATTGGGAGACATAAAATGCTTTATCTTATATAAAGCTGAGGTTCACAATTTATTATCCAAGACAAAATGGCTAATTAAACCTTCAAGTGTGATAGGACAGAGCATAAGGACAATAACTTTAGTCTATTGAACATACAGATTTAAGCAATCTGGTAATCTCCTGATTAATCTGCCAACATAAACTAATTTCAACATGTAACTCTGTGATTCAGTTGACTGCTCTATAGATCTGTTAAACAGAAATCAATTAAATGTTGGAAGACATTGCCACAATTATGATTTGGATTTTTAAATAATTATTATTAAACTATTGTTTTACTAATTAGGGCCACTTGTCTTTTGAGGCATAAACCATGTTTTCCAAATATAGGGCGATTTTTATATAATTTGTTCTGGATGGCAATAGAACATGTATCTCATTCAGGATCAGTATCAGGTCATTAGGATGAGAGTTTTAAAAAGGAGAGGTGAGGAAGGCAGTCGATATTCCTTTCGTCCAGTTTGAATTGATCATCAGATATGTTACTGATATGGTTTGTCTGTGTCCCCACCCAAATCTCATCTTGAATTCCCACGTGTTGTGGGAGGGACCAGGTAGGAGGTAATGAATCATGAGGGCAAGTCTTTCCCATGCTGTTTTCATGATAGTGAATAACTCTCACGAGATCTGATGGTTTTAAAAAGAGGAGTTCCCCTGCACAAGCTCCCTCTCTTTGCCTGCTGCCATCGTGTGAGACATGACTTGCTCTTCCTTGCCCTCTGCCATGATTGTGAGGCTTCCCAGCCACATGGAACTGTAAGTCCAATTAAACCTCTTTCTTTTGTAGATTGCCCGGTCTCAGGTTTGTCTTTATCAGCAGCATGAAAACAGACTAATACATTAAATTGAGGTCTGGCGCCATGGCCCATGCCTGTAATCTCAGCACTTTGGGAGGCCAAGGTGGGCGGATCATCTGAGGTCGGGAGTTTGAGACCAGCCTGACCAAAACCCCGTCTCTGCTAAAACTACAAAATTAGCCAGGCATGGTGGTGCATGCCTGTAATCCCAGCTACTTGGGAGGCTAAGGCAGGAGAATCGCTTGAACCCGGGAAGTAGAGGTTGTGGTGAGCCAAGATTGCACCATTGCACTCCAGCCTGGGCAACAAGAGCAAAACTCTGTCTCAAAAAAAAAAAAAAAAATTGTTAACAGTAGAGTGAGATGTTGCTGAAAAGTTACCTGAAAATATGGAAGCAACTTTGGAACTGGGTAACAGGCAGAGGTTGGAACAGTTTGGAGAGCTCAGAAGAAGACAGGAAAATGTGGGAAAGTTTGGAACTTCCTAGAGACTTGTTGAATGGCTTTGACAAAAATGCTAATAGTGATATAACAATAAGGTCCAGGCTGAGGTAGTCTCAAATGGAGATGAGGAACTTGTTGGAACTGGAGCAAAGGTGACTCTTGTTACGTTTTAGCAAAGACACTGGTGGCATTTTGCCCCTGCCCTAGAGGTTTGTGGAACTTTGAACTTGAGAGAGGAGATTCAGGGTATCTGGCAGAAGAAATTTCTAAGCAGCAAAGCATTCAAGAGGTGGCTAGGGTGTTGTTAAAAGCATTCAGTCTTATAAAGGAAGCACAGCATAAAAGTTTGGAAAATTTGCAGCCTGACAATACAATGGAAAAGAAAATCCCATTTTCTGAGGAAAAATTCAAGCAGGCTGCAGAAATTTGCGTAAGTAACGAAAAGCTGAATATTAATTCCCAAGACAATGGGGAAAATGCCTTCAGGGCATGTCAGAGGTCTTCATGGCAGACCTTCCCATCACAGGCCAGGAGACCTAAGAGGAAAAAGTGGTTTCGTTGGCTAGGCCCAGGGTCCCTGTGCTGTGTGCAGCCTAGAGACTTGGTGCCCTGCTTTCCAGCTGCTCCAGCTGCAGCTGAAAGGGGCCAACAAAGAGCTGGGGCCGTGGCTTCAGAGGGTGCAAGCCTCCAGCCTTGGCAGCTTCCACGTGGTGTTGAGCCTTCTAGTACATAGAAGTCAAGAATTGAGGTTTGGGAACCTTTGCCTAGATTTCAGACGATGTATGGAAATGCCTGGATGTCCAGGCAGAAGTTTTCTGCAGGGGTAGGGCCCTCACGGAGAACCTCTGCTAGGGCAGTGCGAAAGGGAAATGTGGGGTCAGAGCCCCCAGACAGAGTTCCTTCTGAGGTACTGCCTAGTGGAGCTGTGAGAAGAGGGCCACTGTCCTCCAGATCACAGAGTGGTAGATCCACTGACAGCTTGCACCGTGCACCTGGAAAAGCTGCAGACACTCAACACCATCCCATGAAAGCAGCCAGAGGGAGGCTGTACCCTGCAAAGCCACAGGGGCAGAGCTGCCCAAGACCATGGGAACCAACCTCTTGCATCAGCATGACTTAGATGTGAGACATGGAGTCAAAGGAGATCATTTTGGATCTTTAAGATTTGACTGCCCCACTTGATTTCAGACTTGCAGGGGGCCTGTAGCCCCTTTGTTTTGGCCCATTTCTCACATTTTGAATGGCTGTATTTACCCAATGCCTGTACTCCCAGTGTATCTAGGAAGTAACTAACCTGCTTTTGATTTTACAGGCTCATTGGTGGAAGGGACTTGCCTTTGTCTCAGATGAGATGTTGGACTGTGGACTTTTGAGTTAATGCTGAAATGAGTTAACACTTTGGGGAACTGTTGGGAAGGCAAGATTGGTTTTGAAACATGAGGACATGAGATTTGGGAGGGGCCAGGGGCAGAATGGTATGGTTTGGCTGTGTGCCCACCCACATCTCATCTTGAATTCCCATGTGAGAGAGGGACCTGGTGGGAGGTAATTGAATCATGGGGGCAAATCTTTCCTGTCATGTTCTCGTGATAGTGAATAAGTCTCATGAGATCTGATGGTTTTAAAAAGGGGTGTTCCCCTGCATGAGCCCTCCCTTTGCCTACTGCCATCCATGTAGGATGTGACTTGCTCCTCCTTGCCTTCTGCCACAATTGTGAGGCTTTCCCTGCCACGTGGAACTGTAAATCCAATTAAACCTCTTCCTTTTGTAAATTGCCCAGTCTTGGGTGTGTCTTTATCAGCAGTGTGAAAACGGACTAATACAGTTAAAAAGCTGTTTCTATTAACCTTTATTGTCAGAGTGGTTTTAAGGTTTATGTGAAAATTGGTAGAAGGATTTCTGTATTCAACTCACAAATTGATTTTGTCTGCAAATTCAATAGCTAAGAAAAGATAGCAGATTACAAATAATCTTATGCTGTTCCTTATTGGTTTCCTCACGCAATAACAGGTATGTTCAAAAGGGTGCCCAAAGTTTGCCCACACCTCATGTAGACTAGTGTTATGAGCAGAAAAAGCTACAATGCTTGGCTGGGATCCTATCTTACAGCTGCATAGCTCTTGCAGGATTCCAGTAAGTTCCCCTTTTCTTTGTCTCTGCAGAGCAAGGATAATAATGGCTTTCCACTGTTGCTAATCTCAGGATTCCTCACTATCTATTGGTGATTCACTTAACCCTGTCATCTAATCATTTATTTATTTATTAGAGATGGGGTCTTGCTCTGTTGCCCAGGCTAGAATGCAGTGGCTATTAACAAGTGCTATCATACTGTACCACAGCCTCAAACTCCTGGCCTCAAGCAATCCATCTACCTCAGCCTCCCAAGTAGCTGGGACTATGGGTACGCACCACTGTGCCCAGCTTTTATTTTTATAAATGGTTCTTTTATTATATTCTCTTTCTGTGCTTTTTCTTCCCAGAAACCCGATTGATGAAGTTATAGGGATTAGAATTAGTCTCAGAAAAGAGACTCTCAAAATGGCTTTCTAGGATGATATCACTCACATATCTGATGATTACTTGTATAAACTACTTGCCAAGGAAAATGGAACAGTGGTATTCTATAGCATGGAATGGCATCACAATTACTCAAACTATCAGCAGTGGCATGAAATGGAGTGTCAGTGTAGGGCACAACATTGAAAGATCAATCTCTAGCACTTAGCTGCTGTAACAGTGAGGTTTACTAAAATTATTGTGTCATTTGGCTCTTCTGACTGCTTCTGTGAGAGTACATGAAAAAAAGACAAATAGCTTTGGGTTCCAAATACCAGGCATGAATAGAAAATCAGAAAACTTCCTTGACAGCTTTGAAGAAATCCATTATCTCTTATAGCTAAGGGGAAGATATGGCTGAGGATCAAGTCCAGGGCCTGACTATAAAGGCTTTGGAGTTGCAATGTTAATTAAACATGAGACCCAGTTCTGTTATGCTAAGGTAAGGGCACTGGTGGAGATGGCCTAGAACCTATGACATGGGATGGGGGCATTTGAGCAGATATGAATGAGGCTTAGAACTTTAAACATGAGTTAGAAGAAAGAGTTTCAGTATAGCCCTAATGGGGAAGTACACAGAATGCTCTTGGAGGAGAGCTTATACAATGAAGAAGTTGTAGGATCTTGCTAAATACTTACCTGGGATTCAGATTTGCTGTGTTGACTTGAGCATCTGGAAGTCCTTCTAAGTGGATTACTAGAAGCTTGTTCTCAATAATAGCTTACAATCTATGTGCTGAGATGCCAGAATTTCCCTGGCATACTGTAGAAGAAAGAATCTCAAGGTTTAGGGAGATGGGATGTTGGATTTGCTCTGTTATAGTCATTCTGCTTAGTCAAACTCTATTCATACCATGCCCAGGAGGGCCCATACAATTTACTCTTTTCAAGGCATTGAATGAGGGAGAACAGATATCCTTGAAAGATTCTTCTGTGGCTGCCCTCAGTGGATTAGAGATGATGATTGGGAGCCCACATTGAAACTGGGATCCATGATTTTATATCCTGGTAGAGGTCAGGTGGCTCAACTGTCAAAGACATGTTTAGCACAGTTACTATAATAACCTTCAGGAAGAAGTGAAATCAGGATGTTTTGATTGCAAGGATAGGTGGTGGTATCCTATTAATCCCTGAGTCTCTAGGAATGAATAAAACCATCAGCCTACTTAAGTGCCATTTGACATATGTAGGTGGAAAAATCCTGGGACTGATTGGTAGAAACCTAACTGAAATCTCTGTAATAGAGATTCAAGACATATTACCTGAATCTTAGACATAAACCAATTCACAAACCTGGAGTCCCTTAATTAAGGGTGAGGGCAGATGCCTTTGAGGGAGAGTCCCATAGTGCAGCCAGGTATAAACGGTGACTTTTCCCTAAGGCCATTTCCAGAGGTACTTGTAGCCTTTTACCAGGGTGATTGTGAGCTAAGGAATGGGTGATTCTCATACATTGTGGAGATTAATTAATATTAACTCTAAATACTAATCTCTGCGGTCTCAAAATACCGCCAAAATTCCAGTGATTAAAGTAGAGATTTAAGAAAGTCAAGTGGGACTAAAGATCCACTCTGGAGTTATTTTTCCAGTCCCAAAATATATGTGAGTATAGATATATTGAGTAGCAGAATTCCTACATTAGGTTTCTAGGGAGCTATTATGATAGGTAGGAACAAGTGTAACCTCCCTAGCTAACTTCTTACCCATGCCAAAGTAGAATACCAAAATTAAATTTGATCTCCAGGGAAATTACAGAGATTAGTGCCACCATTAAAGATATGAAAGATACAAGTCTTTTCCTTTTAACTCCTCTTGGCTCTTGCAATAGCCAAATTAGTTTTGGAGAATGTGGATTATTAAAAATTTAATCAAATGTTGATGCTAGTCATAGTTGTGGTTCCACATATGGGGGATCTTTACTAGAGCAAATCAGAATAGCTCTTGGCATCTAGAAGGTAGCTATTGACTTGAAAACTAGAAAGTAGCTTTCTTTTCAATTCCCGTCGCAAAAATAATCAGAAGCAGTTTGCTTTCACATGATTGCAACAGCACTGTCATTGTACTACCTCAGGGATATTTAAAGACTTCTGTTCTATGAAGTATCATTCCAGAGGGAACTTTGTTTCCTTGATATCCAGTAGAATATCATGGTAGTCTTTTATCTTGATAACATTATGCAAATTGCACCTTGTGAGCAGGAAGTAGCAACCACCCTACATACTTTAAAAAATACCACTAATACCAGAGAACGAGAGATAAACCCAGTTCAGGAACCTGATACATTAGTGAAATTTCTAACAAGGAAGTAGTGCTCTACCTTGTATCATCCACCTTAAAGATGCACAGTGTTTGTTTGGCCTGTTTGTATTTTGAGACAATGTACTGCATTTGCTACTCTTTGACCCATGTAACCTGTATGACTGCCACCTTGTTCATATCACTTGGAACTACATAATGTACTACAGAGAAGGCTATGATGCAAGCTGCCCTGACACTTAGGCTTTAGGATTCAGCAGACCCAATGGTAAACAGGAAACTGTATGGATTCTCTTGCAACCCCAGTAGGAGAATCCCAATGCAGAACCCTAGGATTTTGGTATAAGAATATGCTGTTGGCCAGGCGCGGTGGCTCACGCCTGTAATCCCAGCATTTAGGGAGGCCGAGGCAGGAGGATCACGAGGTCAGGAGATCGAGATCACGGTGAAACCCTGTATCTCTAAAAATAACAAAAAATTAGCTGGGTGCGGTGGCGAGTGCCTGTAGTCCCAGCTACTTGGGAAGCTGAGGCAGGAGAATGGCATGAACCCAGGAGGCAGAGCTTGTAGTGAGCCGAGATCGCGCCACTGCACTCCAGCCTGGGCGACAGAGCAAGATTCTGTCTCAAAAAAAAAAAAAAAAAAAAAGAATATGCTGTTATCTGCTGACAGCTATTGTCTGTTTGAAAGGCAACTCCGTCTCAAAAAAAAAAAAAAAAAAAGAATATGCTGTTATCTGCTGACAGCTATTGTCTGTTTGAAAGGCAACTCTTGATTTACTTCTAGGTCTTAGTAGAGGCTAGACTCCTGACCATAGGATACTAAGTAACAATGTGACATTAACTGCTCTTTAGAAATTGGGAGTTACCCTGCATGTTCTCACTCATAAGTGAGAGTTGAACAATGAGAACACGCGGACATAGGGAGGGGAACATCACACACTGGGGGCCTGTGGTGTCGGGGGGAGGGGGTTGGGGGCAAGGGGAGAGAGAGCACTAGGACAAATACCTAATGCATACGGGACTTAAAACCTAAATGACAGGTTGATAGGTGCAGCAAACTACCATGGCATATGTATACCTATGTAACAAACCTGCACATTCTGTACAGGTATCCCAGAACTTAAAGTAAAATTAAAAAAATAAAAGAAAATAAAAGAAATTGGGTGTTACCTAATTTACTGGATCGTAAGTTGAACATGGGCAGCAGAATTCCGTTGTCAAATGGAAGAGTATACACTGAGGTGGCCTGAGATGATCTGGAAGACACAAGTAAATCACATGGAACAAATGTCCATTGGATCTGCCCTTACTTCTTTGCCACCTGTTTTTTTTTCAACCCATTATCTATAGGCTCATAGCCATTTAGCAGGGGAAGAAAAAGTTTAGGCTTGGTTTATTAATGATCTGCATAATATGCTAGCACCAACTTGAAGCAGAGAGCCACAGAATTCTGTGCCCACACCATAATGGGGTGGCCCTGAAAGATAGTGAGTAGGAGAAATTCTCCCAGTGGATATAACTTTGAACAATACATCTGGTTGTCCTCTTTTTTAGGAAGAAGAGTTGATCTGAGGTATGGATCTGTACTGATTTATGCACAGTAGCTAATAGGTTGGTCAATTACTTGGAAGGAAGAAGATTTGAGATAAGGAAGTCAGTGGGAGAAGTATTATGGATGGATTCTTAAAATTGCCCAGAATGTGAAAATAACTGTGAACTACAATACTGCCCAGCAGAGGGCATCCATCTCGATAGTTATACAAGAAGATCTGTTCTACAGGTGTCAATCAGCCTCTTTACACAGTCACTCTAGTGCTTGCTCAGTGGGCCTACGTGACAATAGGAATGTAAGCTAACATTAGATTCAACAATGTAGACTTCTACTGGCCAAGGATAATTCAGTTACTGCCACTATGGAGTGATTAATCTGCTTATAGCAGAGGCCATTGCAGAGATCCCAGTATGATACTGTTCCCTTGACAGATTAGTCAACCATCTGGTGGCAGTTTAATTTCACTAGATTCCTTTCATTATAGAGGGAAGAGTGGCCTGTCATCATGGAAATAGATACATATTCTAGGTAGAGGTTTACCTTCCCTGCTTGGAAAGCTTCTATTAGTGCCACAATTCACGGGCTTATGGAATGCCTTCTTTTATCACCATGTATCACAAATATCTTTGAGCAAGAAAGTAATTTTATTATGAGAGAAGTGTGGCAGCAGAGTCATGCCCATGGAATTAACTGATCTTACCCATCACTCAGGAACAGCTAGTTTGATAGGATAGAGGAAAGTATGGAGAAGGATCAATCGTGGTGCTGGCTGAGAGAAAACCCCTGTAAGGATGTAGTATAGGACTCAACCCAGTCACCATTATATGTTGTCATCTACTCAATATTCAGAATGCATGGGCCTGTGAACCAAGAGGCAGAGGTAGGAGTGGCTCTTCTATTATTCCTAATAACTCTCTTGAAATTTTTTTTCTCTACAACTTTGTCTTTATTATATTGTCCCTATAGGATTGGACTTGGTGAGTTTGGAGGCCCTAGTGCCCAAGGGATTGATACTTTCCCCAGATGACATGGTCACAGTTCTACTTAACGGGAAGCTGAAACTGCCATCTGGCTATTTTGGAGTCTTCAGATCACTAAATCAACAGTTAGAGAAGGGGGTCATTGTACTGGTTGGGGTGATTGATTCTGACTACCATGGGGAAATTGGTTATTGCTCCACAAAGGGAACAAGGAAGACTATGTCTGGAATCCCAGGTATTCACTAGGGTGTCTCTTAGTAGAGTCACATCTCTAATATTACTGGACAGTGGGAAACTGAAGCAAACCAATGAAGATGAGAGCACAAGGACTTGGATCCTCTGAGACTAAGGTTGGGTGACCCCACCAGATGAGGTATGAGTTAAGGGCTATGGGAAAGTGGAAGCCATGATGATCACTTTGGCCCTTGGGCCCAATAACTACCCTCTTTTCTCTGTCCTTACTATCAGAACCACAATTTTGTTGACCTCTTCCAAGTGGCTATGCCCATCAGGGGAGACTGAGACACTACCCCGTCTTAGGGAATAAATCTTGATTGGTCTAGCCTCATTTTTCTTATTAAAGGAATGGTTTAGGCTTGGACAATTCTGGACAATGACACAGGAGGAAAAGTCTGCTGGAGTGCTTCTAGGAAGGTTTTCCTTGCTATTAACAGGGTACACAAGACACAGACGTGACTTATTCTGTCTCTAGGCATGGGTGTCTGCTTCTGATGTGACTAGAATGGCAACTGCCATTTTGAAAACATAAGAGGAGCCAGCATTAGAAAATAAGGTGGCTGGGTGATGGTGGCTCACACTTGTAATCTCAGAGCTTTGGGAGGCTGAGGTGGGAGGATTGCTTGAGCTCGGGAGTTTGAGACCAGCCTGGGGAACATAGTGAGAACTCATCTCTACTAAAAGTTGGGAAAAAATTAGCCAGGCATGGTGGCATGATGCTATAAATGCAGCTACTCAGAAGGCTGAAGCAGGAGAATTGCATGAGCCCGGGAGATGGATGCTGCAATGAGCTATGATTGTACCACTGCACTCCAGCCTGAGTGACAGAGTGAGACCCACTCTCAAAAAAAAAAAAAAAAAAAAAAAAGGAAGCCAACTATAATGTAACAGGTCCCTCACCAGATTACTGAAGGGTGTGTGTCCACTGCTTGAACTCGGAAGGCCAGGCTGTGAGCCAAGGCCATGATGCCCAGCCAAGGAACAGGTGTTTCTGAGAACCCAAACATCATGGAGAGTATCTGGGAACCTACCAAGAAAAACAGTCTCATTGCTCAAACACAGTCACAGTAGGCAAAGAGCCAGAAAATTAAAGGCAGTTTAGAGATGGAAAGTAGCACAGGTCTCTAGAGCTGTCCTGCTGCTGCTCAGGAGCGCCCTGTATGTAAGTCCTAATAAACTCATCTACTTGCCAATCTGAACTGTCTGAGTCACGTTTTGATCTCAGCTCCCTCCCAGTTTGGGAGACCATTATTCTATAAAATCCTGGGCTTTTCTTATAACAATTGGCATCACAAACAGGATCTAAGAGACCAAAGGGAGATTCAGGAAGGGGTGTCTGCAGTGGGAATCCCAGGGTGGTCGACGGCATCCATGTGGGGTGAAATAGTCCAACTGCTCGACCTTTGTGGGCTGCTGCTTGAGTACAGGGATGCTTAGAAAAATTCCAGTGGGGAGTAAGCATGTAGTGCAAGGACCTAAGATGTTAAAGTACAATAAGGATAGCAGATGTGCTGTTGCTGTGGTAAGACTGGCTACTGAGAAATTGTTAAAGCAGGAAAAATAGATACAAAAGTTAAGGGAGGAGCTGCAGTTAGAAGGCACATGCGAGTATCCATGTCGGCCCTGGTTGGGGATTTGGTGGAGAAGGTAGATAAAAGGGAGGAAGGGTTGGAACTCCTGTAGCTTATGTTTCCAAAAACATGGGGAAGTTCAAAGGCATGCCAGGTTTTCTAGGACGCCAGCTGGTTACATATTATGACTCATCCTTGTGCACCTTTTTAAACTGATGGCCAAATTACAGCAAGAAAAATCCAGAGCTCAAATGTTTCACCTTCAGCT
The DNA here is from genome assembly GCF_029281585.2 of Gorilla gorilla gorilla. Taxonomy (NCBI): domain Eukaryota; kingdom Metazoa; phylum Chordata; class Mammalia; order Primates; family Hominidae; genus Gorilla; species Gorilla gorilla. The sequence continues at coordinate 67,499,540 of NC_073239.2, forward strand.
ATAGTTCATCAGATCTTCTGAAGCTCTCTATTTCTCTCTTTTCTTTTCTGCCTGCTTTGAATCTGTTGTTATTAAACTGCTGGTGTTGAAATAAAACTCACTGTTTATGGTACTGCTAATTCAAAGCCACTTGGGGATTTTGTTTTTCTTACACAGTTCAGGCAATTCTAACTAAAATGTAAATGTTAGAAACTCATTTGAAACTGAAGAAAAAAAAAGAGGGTAAAAGAAGTTTTTTAAAAAATCAAACTGCTATGAAAACTACTTTACCCCAAATTTTTGTCCACCGCCTTCATTGGATTACCTATTAGGCAAATAAAGTTTAGCCATATGAAGGGGTCCCAATTTTGTCAAAAATGATATGGATCCAGTTATCCTTTATAGTCTCATGAGTTTATAATACTATTTCATGGCTAGAGTTCTGAAGTAAAAGGTACTGGGTGTGTGTGTGTGTGTGTGTGTGTGTGTGTGTGTGAGAGAGCATACATGTTTATGTTTATATGTATGTACATGTGTTATATGTTATGTCTGACATGCTACCAACTTGGCTTATAAGTAGATGAGTACTCATACATTAAGGTAAAGTCAAGTACTTTTTAAGTTTATGTAAATTTAGTAATCTTTAATAAACAAGCTGGATTTAAAATTATTGGTAAAATAAAATAGAAATGTCTTCAGAATTGTCCGCATACATTTTTGTCTAGGTTTACTGATTAGGTAAGTTTTATATTTGCCTCTGCTAGATATTTTAAGATGTCAGAGTTTGACATGAAAGTTATAAGACTGTAAACCCAGCCAAAACCAGAATGATCTTTGTTTGTGTGGTTTTTTTGACAAATAAGACTAATTTAATATAGTTGGTTCAATGAAAGTAACAAAATCTTCTGAATTATCAGCAAAATGCCCATGTGTTTAAGGTTTTTTTTTTATTATTATACTTTAAGTTCTGGGGTACATGTGCAGAACATGCAGGTTTGTTACATAGGCATACATGTGCCATAGTGGTTTGCTGCACCCATCAACCCGTCATCTACATTAGGTATTTCTCCTAATGCTATCCCTCCCCTAGCCCCCCACCCCCTGACAGGCCCCGGTGTTTCTTACTCATAAGTGGGAGTTGAACAAAGAGAACACATGGACACAGGGGGAGGGGGGAACTTTAAGGTTTTTACTTAGGTGAACATCTTATATTTACAGGCTATAAAAATGGTTAACAGGAAAATAAGTTAGAATAGTGATTAGATTTGTCTAATATCTCAGTTCTCATGAGTCATCCAGATAAACTGCTAAAAATGAATGAATTGAATAGATATGAATGAGATAAATGCTTATAGGTGAACTCTTGTGTAATTTAAAATCTTAAAATTATTTTAGGTACTCAGTGAATGTCTGAGTGATTTCCAATTGAAAAAAAATGTTATAATAGAGGGCATTGGTTGTACTTCTGTACCTGTTAATGGGAAATGAAATCTGTTATGTGGGGGAAGCATTGGTGGACCTCTGTGAGCTGAATAAAACCAAGGACGGAGTCTGAAAATAAATCAAGGAACAAAAAGGGGATGGGCCAAATGGGTGCCTGTACACTTGCCCTAGCCCAGGCAGGCAACGAAGATGAAATAATACTGCCAACCAGGGGAAGATTCTGAGATCACCCAAACAATCCAGAAGTTACATAAGGTACAGATAGGCCAGAACCCCTATAACAGCCCTGTGTGGCCTGTGAAAAAGCCAAATGGCACCTGGAAAATGATGGTAGACTACCATGAGCTAAATGAGGTGGTGCTGCTTGTATCTGCTGCTGTACCCAATATTACTCAACTGCTACAGCAAGTAGTCCTTAAGCTGGGAAGTGTCCATGCTATGATTGACTTGGATTATGCCTTTTCCAGTATTCCTTTAGCAGAAGATTTACAAGACCAGTTTGCCTTCACTTGGGAGGGCCAATAATGGACTTTCCAGGTACTACCAAAAGGATACCTGCACAACCCCACCATCTATCACAGTATAGTTGCATAGTACCTATCTAGACTCTCTTTGACTGCCTCAGTCTCTGTGTTTCACTGTATTAATGATATCATGCTAACCTCAGAGTCTCTTGCAGATCTGGAGACTACCCTACAAACCACCTTGGATGGCCTAAAGAACAGGGGATGAGAAGCCAACCCCAAAAAGATACAGGGGCCCAGGATAGGGGCCCAAATTCCTGGGAGTTACCTGGTCAACTAAGACATGAAACATACCTGGAGCTGTCACTGATAAGATAGTACAGCAGCTTGTTCCCCAGACAGTAAAGCAACTGTAGGTTTTCCTAGGTTTACTGGGCTACTGGAGGATATTCATTCCTCATTTGGCACAAACCCTCAGCCCATTGTACACCCTAATGAAGACGAGTAAAAAATGGGATTGGGCACACATAGAGCAAGAGCCATTTGACAAAGCAAAAATATTGGTGAAACAAGCCCAAGCACTAGAGGTCCCACTGCCACAGGATCGTTTTGTATTAGAAGTCACTAGAGATGCCACAAGGATGACTTAGGGTTTGTGGCAAAAGCAGCCAATGGGAATGGTAACTGTAGGGTTTTGGTCTCAATTATGTTTCTTTGTTTTGAGATGGAGTCTTGCTCTGTCACCCAGGCTGGAGTGCAGTGGTGTGATCTCGGCTCACTGCAAGCTCCACCTCCCAGGTTCATGCCATTCTCCTGCCTCAGCCTCCCCAGCAGCTGGGACTACAGGCACACACCGCCACGCCCAGCTCATTTTTTTGTATTTTTAGTAGAGACAGGGTTTCACTGTGTTAGCCAGGATGGTCTCGATCTCCTGACCTTGTGATCCGCCTGCCTCAGCCTCCCAAAGTACTGGGATTACAGGCGTGAGCCACTGCACCCGGCCTGGTCTCAATTATGAAAGGGGACAGAATCCCACTATACAGTCCTAGAGCAACAGCTATTAGCCGTGTATAGGGCATTGCAACAAGCAGAGGCCATCACCACCAGAAAGCAGACCACACAATAAAAACTGCCTACCCCATAAAAGGTGGGTAGAAGGCTTTCTAACCAAGCCCGTCTCTGGGGTGGCACAATTACACACCCTGCAGAAATGGCATGCCTGTCTACAACAAAGGGGTGCCCTGTCTACTAGTCCTTAAAGTCAGCTTCTACAGGAGGTGCTTGGACCCATTCACTTTGAACAAGTGGAGGGAGCCAAGATGGCAATGGAACCACCTACCAGGCCAACCATTGTATATAAGGGGACCCCACCAATACCCACTAGGACCTGGTACATTGATGGGTCTAGCAAAGGCACCCAACACCAGTGGTCAGTGGTCATGGTACAAATGGATACTGACACCATATAACCATATAGGTACATCATAAGAGCAGCCACAGGGTGGGCCACAGCAAAGGCAGCAGGCATCTCCATCCTCTATGCAGATATTCTAGCAGCTGTTCAGAACTGTGAGACCTACTCACAGCTGAGACCTAGAAGGGTTCCCTCTGCACCAAGTCACATACATAAAGCCATACAACCTCCACAGGACTGACAAGTCAATTGTATTGGTCCTGTGCCCTGGAATGGTGGGGAAAGGCATACCTTAACCTGTGTGGACACAACAATGGGGCTACTACTACACAACAATTGGGGCCTTCCCAATAAAACATGCCACCCAGCTGGAGACCATCAAGTGTCTCACTGCTCTTAGTGTCATATATGGCATGCTACGAAGAATATATAATGATCAGGGCTCCCATTCATGGGCCATGATATCCAACACTGGGCATCAGAACAAAACATAGACTGGAGGTTCCACTACCATATAACCCAACAGGGGCAGGACTCATAGAAAAAAAAGGAATGGCCTTTTAAAAACCCAATTACATGCACTGTCCCAGAATGGCTAAGTTCCCTGGACTAAGAATCTCCCTGAAGCCATACAAATGTTAAATGAGTTACCCACTAACACACTTGGCATCATTCCATATGAATGGGCCTGTAAAATATGCCCCACAAACTCTCAGCGTTACCTCTGAGACACTGAGCCATGCTTCTGAAGCAGAAGCCATACTGTGCTCCTAAGAACACCAGTGGATCTGCCAAGTGGCGATGGCTACATGGACCTTCAGGTTTCATGATGCTGGAGGGTGAATAAAGGCTGCTGGAGGATAAGTGATCCCAGCTGTACTCTTTGAGGGAGGTCTGAGAGCCTTATGATATCAACATCAGCAGCACTGATGCCTGCTGGAGTGGTCATAGTGCAGATTGCATAGGCAAGGCTGGAAGCTTACCAACTGGCTACTATACCCACTCCTAGAGAGGGAAGCCATGTGTGGTACTGTAAGCCAGAACTGAAGCCCGTGGCAGCCTCATTAATAGGGCCAATGGGAGAAAATACAGCAGTAATAATGTTACAAGGAGTGGATATACCCATGAGGGTCTCTACTGAACATCTGTGTTTGCCTTGTTTCTGCTACCCATGGCAGCTGGTAATGTCTTCTGAACTAGGCTGTGACTACAGCAGCGGTCAGCCACCAGTCCTATTGTGGGGTATGTGGATTCCTCCCCTTGTTAAGTTGCAATGGTATGCCTTGGGATAGTCTGCCTTTTGCCTGACAGAACTGGAGTGACTGGTTCAACAGCACCAATAAGGCAACCCAGGCTCACTAGGGATTGTCTCTGCATGGAGGCCTGATTGCCAGTGCAATGGAGACTAAAAGATATGTGCCCTTAGGCCACAAAACAAGTCTCAATAAACTTAAGAAAATCAAAATTATATCAAGTATCTTCTCAGACCACAGTGAAATAAAACTGGAAAATAGCTCCAAAAGGAATCCTCAAAACTATACAAATACATAGAAATTAAATAATCTGCTCTTGAATGATCTTTGGGTTAACAATGAAATCAAGATGGAAATTTAAAAATTCTTTGAACTGAATGATAGTGACACAACTTATCAAAACCGCTGGGATACAGCAAAAATGATGCTAAGAGGGAAGGTCATAGCATTAAATGCTTACATCAAAAAGTCTGAAAGAGCACAAATAGACAACCTCAAGGAACTAGAGAAACAAGAACAAAACCCAAACCTAGCAGAAAAAAAAATTAACAAAGATCACAGCAGAAACTAAATGAAATTGAAACAAAAAAAATACAAAAGACAGATGAAACAAAAAGCTGTTTCTTTGAAAAGATAAACAAAATTGATAGACCATTAGTGAGATTAACTAAGAAAAGAAGAAAGAAGATCCAAATAAGCTCAATTAGAAACAAAATGGAAGATGTTATAACTGATACTACAGAAATACAAAAGATCATTCAAGGCTACTATGAACACCTTTATGTGCACAAACTAGAAATTCTAAAGGAGATGGATAAATTCCTGGAAATGTACAACCCACCTGATTAAATCAGGAAGAAATAGAAACTCTGAACAGACCAGTAACAAGCAGTGAGATTGAATCAGTGATTTAAAAATTGCCAAAAAAAAAATTTCAGGATCAGATGGAGTCACAGCCAAATTATATCAGACATTCAAAGAAGAATTGGTACCAATTCTACTGAAACTATTTCAAAAGATAAAGAAAGATGGAATCCTCCCTAAATCATTCTTTGAAGGCAGTATTACCCTAATACCAAAACCAGGAAAGGCCATAACAAAAAAAGAAAACTACAGACCATTATCTCTGATGAACATAGATGCAAAAAATTGTAACAAAATACTAGCTTTCTGAATCTAATAGCATATCAAAAAGATAATATACATGATGAAGTGGATTTCATACCAGGGATTCAGGGATGGTTTAACATATGCAAATCAATAAATGTAATACATCACATAAACAAAAATTATGTGATAATCTCAGTAGGCACAGGAAAAGCATTTGATAAAATCCAGCATCCTTTCATGATCAAAACCCTCAAAAAATTGTCATAGATGGGACATACCTCAAAGTAATAAAAGCCACCTATGACACACCAACAGGCAACACAATACTGAACAAGGAAAATTTGAAAGCATTCCCCCAGAGAACTAGAACAAGACAAGAATACCCACTTTCACCACTTCTACTCAACATAGTACTGGAAATCTGAAAGAAATAAAGGGTATTCAAATTGGAAAAGAGGAAGTCAAACTGTTGCTGTTCGCCGATAATATGATCATGTACCTAGAAAACCCTAAAGACTCATCCAAAAATCTCCTAGACCTGATAAATGAGTTCAGTAAAGTTTCGGGATACAAAATCAATGTACAGAAATCAGTAGCACTGCTATATACCAACAATGACAAAGCTGAGAATCAAATCAAGTACTCAATCCCTTTTACAACAGCTGCAAAAAAAACATTAATTAAATAAAATACTTAGGAATATGCTTAACCAAGGAGGTGAGAGTTCTCTACAAGGAAAATTACAAAACACTGAAAGAAATCATAGATGACACAAACAAATGGAAACACATCCCATGCTCATGAATAGGTAGAATCAATATTGTGAACATGACCATACTGCCAAAAGCAATATACAGATGCAATGCAATTCCCATCAAAATACCACCATCGTTCTTCACAGAACTAGAAAAATATCCTAAAATTTGTATGGAACCAAAAAAGAGCCCACAAAGCCAAAGCAGTAATAAGAAAAAGAACAAATCTGGAGGCATCACATTACCTGACTTCAAATTTTACTATGAGGCTATAGTTACCAAAACAACATGGTACTGCTATAAAAATAAGCATGTAGACCAATGGAACAGAATAGAGAACCCAGAAATAAAGCCAAATACTTACAGCTAACTGGTCTTCGACAAAACAAACAAAAACGTAAAGTGGGGAAAGGATACCCTATTCAATAAATGGTGCTGGGATAACTGGCAAGCCACATGTAGAATGAAACTGGATCCTCATCTCTCACCTTATAGAAAAATCAACTCAAGATGGATCAAAGACTTAAACCTAAGAACTGAAACCGCAAAGATTCTAGAAGATAACATCAGAAAAACTCTTATAGACATGGGCTTGGGCAAAGAATTCATGACTAAGAATCCGAAAGCAAATGCAACAAAAACAAAAATAAATAAATGGGGCCAGGCATGGTGGCTCACGCCTGTAATCTCAGCACTTTGGGAGGCTGAGGTGGGTAGATTACTTGAGGTCAGGGGTTCAAGACCAGCCTGGCAAACATGGTGAAACCCTGTCTCTACTAAAAATACAAAAAATTAGCCATGCATGGTGGTGTGTGCCTGTAGTCACAGCTACTCAGGAGGCTGAAGCAGGAGAATGCAGTGAGCCGAGATCGTGCCACTGCACTCCAGCCTGGGTGACAAAGCAAGACTCCGTTTCAAAAAAAAAAAAAAGTGGGTAAAGGACATGAATAGACAATTCTCGAAAAGATATATACAGACAGCCAACAAACATATGAAAAAATGCTCAAAATCACTATAAGGGAAATGCAAATCAAAACCACAATGAGATACAACCTCATTCCTGCAGGAATGGCCATAATTTAAAAATTAAAAAAAATAGATGTTGGCATGGATGTGGTGAAAAGGGAGCTCTTTTATGCTGCTGGTGGGAATGTAAACTAGTACAACCACTATGGAAAACAGTATGGATACCCCTTAAAGAACTAAAAGTAGAACTACCATTTGACCCAGCAATCCCACTACTGGGTGTTTACCCAAAGGAAAATAAGTCATTATATGAAAAAGATGAATGCACACGCATGTTTATAGCAGCACAATTCACAATTACAAAGATATGGAACCAAGCTAAATGCCCATCAACCAATGAGTGGATAAAGGAAATGTGGTGTATATACACCATGGAATATTACTCAGCCATAAAACAGAACGAAATAATGGCCTTTGCAGCAACTTGGATGGAGTTGGAGGCCATTATTCTAAGTGAAGTAACTCAGGAATGGAAAACCAAATATTGTATGTTCTCACTTAAAAGTGAGAGTTAAGCTATGAGGATGCAAAGGCATAAGAATGATATAATGGACTTTTGGGACTCCGGGCAAAGGGTCGGGAGGGTGAGCAATGGAAGACTACATATTTGGTACAGTGTACTCTGCTCCAGTGACAGGTGCAGCAGAATCTCAGAAATCACCACTAAAGAACTTATTAATGTAACAAAAAAAATCTGTTCCCCAAAAACTATTGAAATTTTTAAAAAGTTTTTTTTTAATCCACAAAAACCAATACGTGCCCTTAGAGGCACTACCTGTTGTGCCTATATGCCTGATGAAGAGAACAGTGTCACAAATGTTTTAAATCATTTGTCAACTCAAATTCGTTATATAACCCGATTAAGCTTCTTTGACTCATTCTCAAATTGGTTACACACCTTACCTACTCATTGGAGTTACGTTTTGCTAACAGGCATCATAATTATAGTTAGCTTCTGCTTTTTATGATGTTTTGTATACTGTAGATGTGGCTTGTACGCACAAGCCATGGCTATACATTATAGGTCTGTATAGTTCTTCCCCTCATACCCCACTCAAGGACTTTTCATGCAAGATTGGTGGGAAGAGTATAAGAGCTGGGGAATGGGGTGAATTGTAGTGTGATGTGTCCCCACTAGGTTATTTAAGGTGTACATCCACTGCTTGAATGGGGAAGGCTGGGCAGTGAGCCAAGACCATGCTGCCCACTGGAGGAGCAGGTGTCCCTGAGAACCCAAATATCTCAGATGGTATCTGAGAACTTACCAAGGAAAACAATCTCATTGCTCAAACACAGTAGGCAAAGAAGTTACAGAAAATTTGTTTAAAAGCAGTTTAGAGATGGGAGGTGGCATGGATCTCTAGAGCTATCCTGCTGCTGCCCAGAAGTGTCCTGTGTAAGTCCTCACAAACTCATCCACTCGCCGGGCTGGACTTGTCTGAGTCATTCTTCGGTCTCTTGGTTCCCTCCCAGCTTGGGAGAACATTTTTCTATACAGTCCTGGATTTTTCTCATAACACCAACACATGGAAGATGGTAGAGTGCACCTTTGTCTTTTTGGCAAAGTCTTCTGGTTATTTTCCAATGTCTATTTCCCTTCTTTGTTTAGTATTAGACCCCAAAATTTTTGTTGCATATACGGTATATTTATCAATGAGGTGGGACATGGTAGGTCAATGGTATTTGAGTGGAGATGATGTGTGCGCCTTCTGGGTTGTACCCTTAGAGAGAATGGATATATCCACTTCTTCCCTTTTACCCTTCTGTATGGCTAGAATGAAAATGTGAATGCCCACACTAGAGCAGCCATCATGGAACATATGATGGAAGCCCCAAGTGAAAGATGGAAGAAGGCATGAAGAACTTTAGTTCCTTCATTTTTGTTTTGTTTTGTTTTGTTTTGTTTTGTTTGTTTTTGAGACGGAGTCTCGCTCTGTCACCCAGGCTGGAGTGCAGTGGCGTGATCTTGGCTCACTGCAACCTCTGCCTCCTGGGTTCAAGCAATTCTCCTGCTTCAGCCTCCTGAGTAGCTGGGACTACAGGTGCACGCCACCCATCCCGGCTAATTTTTTGTATTTTTTAGTAGAGACGGGGTTTCACCGTGTTGCCCAGGCTGGTTTCGAACTCCTGAGCTCAGGCAATCTGCCCGCCTTGGCCTCTCAAAGTGCTGGGATTACAGGCATGAGCCACCGTGGCCAGCCAGTTCCTTCATATTTTGAAGCCACGGTATTATCCCTGGATGGCTTATGCTCAGATTATTTCATAAGACCAAAATAAATATTTGTCTTATTTCAGCCGTTGTAATTTTTATAGTAGCCAAAGCTATATCCTAACTAATACAGTCCATGATACCACTGAGCTAATGAACTGACCACCATAGAACCAGTCTATCTTTAAACAAATTGTTGTATGAAAGTAAATGTCATTTTTTGGTTAAGCCATTTTGAGTTACCGCCAAAAGCATTCTAATTGACATAAATACTTTTCTAAGATTGCTATTTATAGAGGGAAGGAGCAAATTGAACCATCAACTATTGAGAAACTTCTGATTGAGGGAGCCCTTTACTTATGATGGAGGAAAATGAGCATGGTGAAAGAACCAATGGAAGAAAAAATAATTGAGGATACAGGGGGAAGAGAATAGTTTGTGGAGTAACATCCCGGAAGAGTCAGGAAGAGAGAGGATTTAAAGTACTAAAGTTCAAATGGAGTAATACCTTTTCTTCTTTTATTCTGATTTAAAATGAACTTGACTTTTGACTTTTTAAAAACATTTGTATTTTAAAAACATAATTCACATACCATAAAATTCACCAACTTAGATTGTAGAATTCAGTGGAGTTTTTTTGTTTTGTTTCATTTTTTGAGACAGGGTCTTGCTCTGTCATCCAGGCTGAAATGCAGTGGCCTGAATCCTTGAACTCCTGGGCTCAAGGGATCCTCCCACCTCAGCCTCTTGAGTAGCTGGGACTGCAGGTGCACATCACTGCACCCGGCTAGTTTTTCTATTTTTTTTATAGAGATGGGGTCTTTCTATGTTGTACAGGCTGGTCTCGAACTCCTGGCCTCAAGTGATCCTCCCACCTCAGCTTCCCAAAGTGCTGGGATTACAGGCATGAGCCACTGCACCCAGCCTAATCCAGTGGTTTTAGTATACCCAAGAGTTGTGCAAAGTTGATTTCATGATGAATTCTAAAACATTTTCATTGCCCCCAAAAGAAACCTCATACTCATTAGCAGTCACTCTCCAATTTCTCCCCAACCTCCCACTCCTTTCTTCCATCCCTAAGCAACAATTAATCTACTTTCTGCCTCTTTAGATTTGCCTATTCTATAAATTTCATATAAATGGAATCATATAATATGTAGTCTTTGTGGCTGGCTACTTTCATTTACTATAATGTTTTCAAGGTCCATCCATGTTGTAGCATATATTGGTACTCAATAACTTTTTATGATCAAATAATGTTCTATTATACGGATATACTACATTTTGTTTATCCATTCACTAGTTGTTTGGCACTGGGATTGTTTCCACCTTTTGGCTATTATGAATAATGCTGTTATGCATATTCCTGTACAAGTTTTTTTGTGGACATATATTGTAATTTCTTTAGGGTATATATCTAGGAGTGCTAATGTATATGGCAATTCTATGTTTAACTTTTTGAGGAACTGCTAGACTTTTTCCCAAAGTATCTGCACCATTTTATATTTCCATCAGCAGTTTATGAGGGTGCCAATTTCTCCACATCTCACCAACACTTGTTATTATCTTTTTGATTATAGTCATCATAGTAAGCATTTTAAAACTTATTCTGGAGAATGTGAAACATTACTGTTCTAAGACTCAGAGTTATATAAAAGCATTACACTTAGAGAAATATCAGTCCCCTTAATCCCTACTACCCTCTTCTCATTCTTCCATTATTTCTACCTATTCCTACCCATCTCCCATAGGTGAACAATCTCATTGGTTTCTGGTTTATTCTTGCTGTATTTATTTTTCACAGATGAATGGATACTTTTTTCATATCCTTTTCTTTTTCCAGGAATGGTATACTATTTGCACTTTTTCCTCCTCATTTAACATTGTATTCTGGAAATCACTCTGTATTAAAGATCTTCTGTATTCTTTTTCACACCTACATAACATTTTATTGCATATATGTATTATAATATATTCAACCAATCATCTATATGTGGGCATTCAGGTTGTTTCCAGCATTTTACAATAACAAAAAGTAATGTAATACATAACCATGTATGTTTATATTTTCATACTATTGAGGTATTTCTTCAGAGTAGATTAAACTTATGATTAAAAAGATGCGTTCTAGCAATGTCCACTGAAAGGGTCTAGAAACAGTGATTTTCACCCAGCAATGAGCACAACTAGCACCCACGTCTTGGTTTCTAAACACCTTTTCTCGTTAAAAGGAGCCAGAGCATCTTGGAGAAATGGCTATGCTAGTTCTAAGACAGGGAAAATACAAAGGAACCTGAAACATTTTCTAGTACCAGAAGACAGGGAACTACTCAAAGACAAAAAGGGACAATGTTAAAAGGACACACGAGCTGATCCTCAGCCAAATTAGGGGAATTTAGGCATTAAAAAGAATGGTGATGCATAACACAATTTTTTTAAAAGCTTCCATTAATTTATAGAGGGACTCAACATAGAAAAGTGGGAGAGGGAATGCCAGCTACTTAATTTAAAAGACATGACATCAAGAGGCTGAGGTGGGCAGATCACTTGAGCTCATGAGTTTGAGACCAGCCTGGGCAACATGGAGAAACCCTGTCTCTACATACAAAAACAGCCAGGCGTGCTGGCGACCGCCAGTAATCCCAGCTACTTGAGAGGCTGAGGCATGAGAATTGCTTGAACCTGGGAGGTGGAGGTTGTAGTGAGCTGAGATCACGCCACTGCACTCCGGCCTGGGCAACAGAGGGAGACTGTGTCTGGAAAACAAACAAACAAAAGATAATGATTTTAAAGCCTCCATTTAAAAAATCACTAATATGAAATTGATTCAGGCAAGGATCAATGGATGCTAAAATCAGTGGATGAAAAGTTATTGGCCAATAGTACAAAAAGTCACATACAGAGAGCTATTTATTTAAGCATTTTTTTTGTGATTCACACAGTCTCAAAGTATTCACCTGCAGATTACTTACTAATTATAAACACAACAGGTTTTAAAAAAATTAATTTCTTTTTCAATTGGGCATAGGTGTTGAATTATATAAATTTTTTCCTTTTTGTGTGTAATCTATTGTACTCTTAAAAATGGGATTCATATGAAAGGGATTTTCAGGCTGGAATGTAAGCTAAGAATGATAGTAAAGGAATATAAGAAGAAAAGCAGACCACACTTCTCTTTTGTTCTATGAACTTGGTTTATAGGTATAAGGATGAGATAATGTCTGTCTTCCTATGTTGTTTCATTAATGTCATTTCAACTCTGTTGAGCACAGACCTCTTTAAAACCATGTTGTAAACTTGGTTACAGTGTTCACAGCTCTGCAGTCACTAGAACCAGTAACTGAAATATAATGCATAAGATTTGGCAGTGGTGGGGGAGTTTGTTTTCAGATATGTTGATGTTCAAATGTCAGTAGGAAAACAACGTGAGGATAACCTTAGGCAGTTATAAACACACCTCTGGTATAATGTCCTCTCTTCTAGAGGGCAGAAGACTAGAAGTATAGATTTGGGAATCATCAGCATGGAGGTCCTGTCTGAAGCCATCATAGTAAATTACATTGAGAGAGTGTAGCGTGAGGAGTTGCTTACCTTGAGGAATTAGCAGAGATCATGGATCTGGTAATTAAGAGGCTGGCAGTGATCTCCTAAGAACCGATCAGTAGAGAGTGTGAGTAACAACCAAATGGCAGAAGGAAACTGTAAGGGACGGCATGATGGTATCTTGAGGTTGAGGTAGTATAAAGGGACAGTGTTTCCAGGTTACTGAAAACAACTAAGTTTGTAGCAGAGAGAAAGCAGTGAAAAGGGAAAGATTGAAAGTATTTTTATTTTTTTTCTTTTCCTTTCAAATTGTCTGCAACCTTTATGGCTGCCAGGGCCCACCCATACCCAGACTATGTAGTATGATTTCAGCTCAAATAATTGCTATTGGACTATAGGTCTGGACCTTATCTTTGCAAATCTAGTGGGAAATTTTACCCAGTGGATATTGAGTTACAGATCGTAATGAATCTACAGCTTTCATTTATCTTGATCTTCTTGATATAAATTTTGCTATTCTAATTTTAAGACAAACTACTCAGTATACATATACAAAAATGCATGATACCCTCTTTACTAACATGACCTTGCTTTTAAAATGGAAAAAAAAAATGGGTGCCTGGTAGATAAATGCACATTATTTTAGCTACTTTGGCTATATAAATGTTGCCAGCTTGTTTGTACTAATGTATAACCGTGCTTGAAACAGGTATTTGAACATCCAGAATCATGCAGTATATCGGTTTGTGTATTTCTGATAACGCTGTTAAATTCTTTGAGAGTGTGTTCGAGGCGGGTGCTGTTTATTTGTGTGTGTTTTCCGTTGAAAATGTTGCAGTACGTGGTCTATCACTGTCTTCACGGTCTGGGGGTGGACTGAGGTAGGGAGGGTGTGACGCTGGTATCTGTGTGAACTCGGGCTTGTGATGCTGAGCTTGGTTCATCTGCTTTCTCCTCCCTTTTCCTCCCCACTCCTTCCCACCAGCGCCACAGCAACATCCTCAGAGTCTGAGCGAACTGCGCCCAGCGCGGGCACGGAGCCTCCCACCACCAGCAACCTGCGGCCCCGGAGAAGGCAGCGAGCGCAGTGACAGCGCCTCACCGCCACCAGCTCCTGGATCACCATGGCCAAGAACCGCAGGGACAGAAACAGTTGGGGTGAGTAGCAAATGAGAACTTCTGCAGCCTGCACGGGGTCTTCTGGCCCTCCACTTTCTGCTTCTGGAGACAGGGAGGGCCAAGGGCTGCTCGGTGCCTGCGTCCACGGCTGGGAGACGGGCCGTAGCCGAGCTGCTCCCTGTTTGGGCGGAGGAACCATGGCCGAGCGGTACCCGCGTCACCGAATCGCGCTGTCGGGGTGAGGGCTGCAGCTTCGCGCAGGCCGGGCCTCCAGCTCCTTCTTCCCCACCCCCCTCCCGCCTCCTCCCAGCATTTGGACAGCACCCACCAGGCGCCTCCGGGGACTTGTGGGTTCCGCCTTAGCGATCGGTTGGGAGGAAGGCTATGGGGGTGGGCAGGGGGCTGTTGTTACTCGGCCCCAGAGGGGCGAGGGGTCGGGGATCTAGAGCAGGCCAAGCCCCAACCCCCCTCCCCGGGAGCCGCCAACTCGCTGGCCCTGCAGGGCGCGGGCTCCCGGCGGCGGGCGGCGCGCTGGAACAATGAGGCGGAGCGCGCCGGGTCCCGGACGGACGGTAGCAGACCGAGCAACTGGGAGAAGGGCCACCCTCTTGGGAATTCCTGAGCACTGCAGTACTCCTCTTAATTTGGGAGTTGGGTGGGGGAATTGGGGAAGAAGGAGAGCAAAGTTGTGGTTTCCAGCCTTCTGCCCCACCCCGACGTGGTAACCCATTCAGACCAGCCCCAAGGGTGGCTTTGTTCTTTGATTTTACCTTTTGGAGACATTGGGCTCATGATTCAGCACCAGGCCGAGGGGAGGGGAAAGGAGAGGCGAGACCCAGTATGTTCACACCGCGAGTGGGTGGGCGGTGCTCACGCAGGCGGAGAAGAACGGGCGCAGCGATGCGGGAGAAATCGCGGCCCCGCCCGCTTTGCTGCTCCAGACCTAGTTCTGGACGGTTAGTGTGGGCAGGCTGGGCGTCTTTTTGTCGTAGGTTCCCGATTTCTTGCAGTCACAGTGCTAAACTCACCAGCATCTTAGGAACGAAAGCCCTCTAAGGCATTTATTTTATTATCTGAACCAGAGAGTGTCTCAGGCTACTGTGGCTTGGTGGGTAAATAAATATTTTGTTCATCAGCTTGTTATTTAGAAATTGTTATTTGGAAATAACAATTGTTATTATTTGAAAAGTTCAGAGCTGCTTGATTCTGTTCCACATCTCAGTGAGAGCTCTTCTATAACTGTTTATTTGAGCGAGAGGCACAAATGTAAATTTTAATTGGTTATTTCAGTTTACTTTAATCAAAAGACCGTGTATCTCCTTGCCTCTGATTGTTCTAATGGTCACAGGATACGGTAGACAAGGTTTACATTTGGGAGATTATCCAAGGTTTGTGGTAGGCATGGAGAGTTGGAGCGGGGAGGTCTGTCATGACTTAGCTGAGTTTAAGAGAAAGTGGTTCCATTTTCTGAGATCACGAAACTTCAGTTTTAACAGACCTACCTGACTATTGCAATAAGTTTTATTTCCTTCTTCTGAAATTTAAGTAAGCATTTGCAGTGTATCCCCTTTCCACCCGTTCTCTTGGCCTCTAGAATAGGAATTTATTGAACACACACAATTAGGGTGCGTATATTCAAGTCAATTTTGGTCTCAGTCTCCATGAATTGTTGTCTCCACCCTGTTAACAGAAGCATGTGAAAATGTATTCTGAGGATTAAAATTTTTCTCCTTTATGAAGCTTTGGATCATTATTGCGCAGAATTTCCTTTGGTTATAAACTTTTTTTTTTTTTTTTTGAGATGGAGTCTTGCTCTGTCGCCTAGGCTGGAGTGCAGTGGTGCCATCTGGGCTCACTGCAAGCTCCACCTCCCGGGTTCACGCCATTCTCCTGCCTCAACCTCCCGAGCAGCGGGGACTACAGGCGCCTGCCACCGTGCCCGGCTAATTTTTTGTATTTTTAGTAGAGATGGGGTTTCACCATGTTGGCCAGGCTGGTCTCAGACTCCTGACCTCAAGTGATCCGCCCGCCTCGGCCTCCCAAAGTGCTGGGATTACAGGAGCGAGCCACCGTGCCCGGCCTTATAAACTTCTTATGTAGCGGAAGTTTTTTCCTCTTGGGAACATGGTTCTCACATCCGGTTTTCATAAAAATCACACAGGGACTTATTAGAAATGCAGACTCCCCCATCTTCCAGCCAGAGCTTCGGAATCAATAGATCTGAAAGAGGGCCTAGAAATCTGCCTTTTAATTAGCATTTTAGGTGATTGGGAAGCAGATGGTCTTTAGGTGTTACTTTGAGAAATACTACCTTAGATTATTTACATTTGATAGAAACATCTCAGATAGTTTACCCAGAAGTCATCAGGAAAGTTTCAACTCAAGTGATGGATTAGGAAAAGAAATACTAGAATCACTATAGTGTTTACTGGAAATTATTATAGAAAAGAAAGAGTGGAATTCTGGACTCTTATCTTGATGTTCTATGGAAATGCTTTACTACTTAGATTTTTCTTTGCTGTTAAGTACATATGACATAAATGACTTAGAAAATGTAGTAGATGGAGTAGGAGATAGAGGTTTTGGCACAGATATTAGCCCTGTCAGTCTTAATTCCATTTTATTACCAGTATCTAATAGAATGCCTAACACACAGTAGGCATTTAGTAACAGCAATAGTAGCCAACATCATTAAGCTAATGTCATATGAAATAGGTGCTGTAATACTCATTTTACATATTAAAAGGTAAAGCTAGTAGATGATTGACCCAGGCTTCCTGCTCTGGCAGTTTGAATTCAGATTCCTTTATCTTCTATCTCTTTGTTGAATGGATAATACCTTCTGTATTATATTATAGAACTACAGTTTCAATGCATATTCATCTGCATTATTGCATTTGATCTTCAACCTCTTAAATATGTGTCTTAGGGCATATCACTATTTTGCAGATAAAAAAACTAACTCAGAGGTGAGTTAAATTATTTGGTGAAAGTCATGTATTTGGTAAGTAAAAGGACTGAAATTAGAATCTGGGTTTTTTTCCTAATTTATTTTCTATAACATGATATTGTGGAATGTTTTCATGGAGAGAATGGGGTGTGGTGTGAAGATAACAGAGAAAACAGATCCTTGTAGTAGACAGAGGTCTCTCATGAGAAAAATCTTATGAGAGCTTAAAAAAGAAGACAGTGAACTGACCTTATCTAGCTAAGTAAGTATTTTTCAGACAAGTTAGAAAGAAAAAGGCATCAAGGTAGACAATCCAGAATGAGAAAATACAGTGATTTCCAAGAAAAGGGCAAGAAAGATATTTGCAAAATCAGCATCAGAGCTAAAATTTAGATAAGGAATCTAAGGACCATATAACAGGTGTTTTTATCTTAGTAGCTAGAGACCTGTAGGTCTTACAGGGACCATGAAAGCTACACAGCAGAAAAGCATCTCTGCTGACTGCTAGAATTGAGGACGATGTTTGAAGACCATACCCAGAGATAAAACTGGGAAGCGAGTCTGAGTAGAACTGAGCATCCTACCATCTGTACCTAAATCTACTCTTAAGATGTTTGAATAAATTTAAGCATATAAAAGTCAATTCTTCCAAAATAGGCATTGTTATTGTTAATCATTTGAATGTATAAGAGATCTGAGATTCAGAGAGCATAAATGACTTGCCAGAGGTACCATAGTTTCCAGGTTATAGATCTAGTATTCAAATTCAGAGTTGTTTGCTTCCACAGTCCATGCGATGAGGACAAGGAATAGTATGCCAAAAGGTACCACAACAAGCTTATCTAGGATTAAGCTGATATAAGAAATCAATGCTGTATAAATTTGATCACTTGGACTAGAGAAGTAGGCAAAGAATGTGCTAGTGTGGAAAATAAAGGGGACAGATAAGTATCAGAAACAGTAGCCCAGAAAGCAGTCTTGCACTGCTTGGTCAGAGCTTAAGTGCTACCAGAAACAAAACAGAAATGCATACTTTGTTTGTTTGTTTTTGTCAAAGTTGCTTAAAAACTTGGGATACCACCTGGGAATTTGAGTTTTCTACAATGTAACAGAAACAGATAGTGCAAAACTGCTTTAGAAAAATAGTATTCGCACTAGGCTGGGCGTGGTGGCTCATGCCTAGGCGGGCAGATCACGAAGTCAGGAGATGGAGACCATCCTGGCTAACACGGTGAAACCCCGTCTCTACTAAAAATACAAAAAATTAGCCGGGTATGGTGGCATGCACTTGTAATCCCAGCTACTCGGGAGGCTGAGGCAGGAGAATAGCTTGAACCCGGGAGGCGGAGGTTGCAGTGAGCCAAGATCACGCCGCTGCACTCCAGCCTGGGCGACAGAGCAAGATTCCGTCTCAAAAAAAAAAAAAAAAAAAAAAAAAAAAAGAAGAAGAAAAAGAAAAAAGAACAATAGTATTCGCGGCAAAGTATCAGCTTTGACTACCTTTAAAAATAACTATCTTAGCTTCACAGTAAGTGTAGGAAATGCCTATTTGTTGAAAAGGCATTTGTGGAAAATTAATTTTTAGGTTTCTGGTTTTGAGGAAAGATTTAAAACAATCTTGAGTGTACTATAGTTACCTCATGATCTTCTTTCTTTTCCAGTTGGCTATATTCTATTTTTCTTGAAATGAGACTGTCTGTCCCTTTTTACCTACCTCATCTTCTATATACCTAATTCTTCTAAAACAATATAAAATTTCTGCTTGGTCTTGGCTGGACACGGTAGCTCATGCCTATAATCCCAGAACTTTGGGAGGCCAAGGTGGGCAGATCACCTGAGGTCAGGAGTTCGAGACCAGCCTGGGTAACACGGTGAAACCCCATCTCTACAAAAAATGTAAAAAAATTAGCCGGGTGTGGTGGTGGGCACCTGTAGTCCCAGCTACTTGGGAGGCTAAGGCAGGAGAATGGTGTGAACCTGGGAGGCAGAGGTTGCAGTGAGCCAAGATCACACCACTGCACTCCAGCCTGGGCCACAGAGTGAGACTCCATCTCAAAATAAATAAATAAATAAATAAAAAACAAAAAAAACCACCCCAAATTAGCTGGGCATGGTGGTGCATGCTTGTAATCCCAGCTACTAGGGAAGCTGAGGCAGGAGGATCACTTGAACCCAGGAGGTGGAGGTTGCAGTGAGCTGAGATCGCACCACTGTACTCCAGCCTGGGTGACAGAATGAGACTTCCTCTCAAAAAAAAAAAAAAATTCTACTGGGTCATACATGTACTGTATGATATGTACTATATATAAGACATGTACTGTAGATTTTCCTTCCCTACATTTTTTAAGTTGCCTTCCCTGCATCTTTTCAAATATACTTTTCCTATGTATATTTTTTATACTTAACATCTGCTTACCTTGTCTTGATGACTCAAGGGTTACACCTTTGCTCCATTTCAGACTCTGCAGACTTTATTATCTTTAGAATCAGTGGCTACACTGTAGGCAGAACCTGTGATCACCAGGGAAATAATCCACTGTGTAGTACTTCCAGTAATAAAAAAAGATTTTAGATTTGGAAGGTCTTCCTCTTTTACATAAAAATTTCTTATGAAACATATATGTATACAAAATAACATGTAAAACGTGTTCAGTTTTAAAAAAGGAATGAGCATCTGTGCCCCCCAGCCAAAGAAATAGAACATTATCAATATTTTGTCACTCCTTGTGTGCCTCTCCTTAAGGACAACCTGTTTTGTTTTGTTTTCTTTTGTTTTGTTTTTGAGACAGAGTCTCTCTCTGTCACCCAGGCTGGAGCGCAATGGTGCAATCTCAGCTCACTGCAACCTCCGCCTCCCAGGTTCAAGCAATTCTCCTGCCTCAGCCTCCTGAGTAGCTGGGATTACAGGTGCCCGCCACCACACCCAGCTAATTTTTGTATTTTTAGTAGAGATGGGGTTTCCCCAGATTGGTCAGACTGGTCTCAAACTCCTGACCTCAGGTGATCCACCCACCTCAGCCCCCCAAAGTGCTGGGATTACAGGCGTGAGCCACTGCACCCGGCCAGGACAACCTGTTCTTACCCTCTCCAAAGGTAAACACTTTCATTAATTTGAAGTTTCTAATTCTCTTGATAATTTTTACAGTTTAGCTATAAATAAATATATATATCCCTAAATAATATACTATTTAGTTTTACATTTGAAGAGCCTAATATAAAGGGAATCTAGAGTGTGCATTTTTCCACGAGATATTTTGTTCACTCCACATCCTTACCCATAGTTGGTAATATGATAGGTCTGAAATGGTATCTCATTGTAGTTTCAATCTGCATTTTACTGATTACCAGTGAGATGTGAGCATATATTTATTGTCCATTCACATTTCCTCCTCAGTGCCTGTTTGCCCTTTGCCCATTTTAAAATCAGGTTATCTTTTTCTTCTTGCTTTGTAGGAGTTTTATACATATTTTTTATATAAGTCCTTTGCTGATTGTCTTATGGATCTCTTTTACCACTTTTTGCATGACTTTGATCTCTATGGTGTATTTTAATAAATAGACATTATGTATTTAAACGTAGTCCATTTAAACAATATTTTCCTTTATGGCTTGTACTTTTTATATGTAAAAAAAATCTTCTCTTACCTCAAAGTTATAAAATCGTCTTCTATATTATCTGGTTTAAAAATTTTACACTTCATTTTTTTTCAGTTTTTAAAATTTGTGGTAAAATACACATAACATAAATTTTACCATCATAACCATTTTTAAATGTACAGTTCCATGATACTAGTACACAAGTAAAATATTGTTGTGTAGCTATCACCACTGTCTATCTCCCGAACTCTTCATCTTGCAAAACTGAAACTCTGTGCCCATTAAACAGTAACTCCTCATCCCTCCTCATGGCTACTAGCAGCCACCATTCTACTTTCTTTCACTATGACTTTGACTACTCTGTGTACCTCACGTTAGTGGAATGATACATTTTTTTTTTTTACTGGCTTTTTCACATAGCAAAATGTCCTCAAGTTTCATCCATATTGTAGAATATATCACAACTTCCTTCTTTTTTAAGGCTGAATAGCATTCCATTGTAAGTATACACCACATTTTTTTATCCGTTCATCTGTTGACAGACACTGGGTTGCTTTCACATTTTAGCTATTGTGAATGATACTTCTATGAACATGGTGTACAAGTATCCCTTTGAGACCCTGCTTTCAATTCTTTTGGGTATATACCCAGAAGTGGAATTGCTGGATCTTATGGTAATTCTATTTTTAATGTTTTAAGGAACTGCTATACTGTTTTCCACAGAGGTTGTACCATTTTATGTTCTCATCAACAGTGCACACAGGTTTAAATTTTTTCATATCTTCGCCAACACTTGTTATGTTCTGTTTTTTAAAAAATAGTTGTCATTCTAATGGATGTGATGTGATATCTCATTGTAGTTTTGATTAGCAATTAATATGATTTCTCTTGTGATTTTTTCTTTGATCCTTTGTTGTTTAAGAGTGTTGTTTAAGAGTTTAATTGCCACAAATTTGTGAATTTTCCAGTTTTCATTCTGTTACTGATTTCCAACTTCATCTCATTGTGGTTGAAGAAAATATTTAGTATTATACCTATCTTTTTAAAATGTATTGAGACTTAATATGTGGACTCCCTTATAGTCTATCTGGAGAATGTTCCAGGTACACATGAGAAAAATGTGTATTCTATTGTTGTTGGCTAGAATGTCTGTATTTGTCTGTTAGGTCTAGTTGGCACATTGTGTTGTTCAAGTTCTCTATTTCTTTGCACGTTTTTATTTCCTTTTTGTTTGTTTGTTTTATCCATTATTGAGAATAGGATATTGAAGTCTCCAACTATTAGTATAGAACTATTTCTTCTTTCAATTCTGTCAACTTTTGCTTCATATATTTTGATACATTGTTCCTAGGTACATAGATTTTTGTCATTGTTATATATTCAAATGCTGTATTAAAACTTTTATTAGTATATGATGTCCTAGCCAGGTATGGTGGTATGTGCCTGCAGTCCCAGCTATTCCAGAGGCTGAGGCAGGAGGATCCCTTGAGCCCAGGAGTTTGAGGCTGTAATGTGCTATGATTTGGCCTGTGACTAGCCACTGTACTCCAGCCTGGACAACATAACAAGATATTGTCTCTAAAAAAAAAACCAGTTCTTTGTTTTCTGTTAACTTCTGTGGTTTTTTAAAGGCTATCTTTTCTGATATTAGTATTGCCACCTCTACTCTCTTTTGGTTTATATTTACGTGGAATATCTTTTTCCACCCTACCACTTTCAATCTGCTTGTGTCTTTGGATCTAAAGCAAAGCTCTTATAGACAGCATATAGTTGGATCATGTTTTTAAATCCATTCTGCCAATCTCTTTCTTTTGATTGGAGAGTTTATATCTGTTTACATTTAAAGTAATTACTGATAAGGTGTGACTTCTTTTGTTTGTCTTGCTGTTTGTTTTCTATTTGTCTTATAGCTTTTTTGTCTCTCATTTCCTGCATTACTGCGCATTACTCTCTGTTGTGTTCAGTTGATTTTTATAGTGTAATGTTTTAATTCCCTTATCATTTCCCTTTGTGCACATTTTTCTAGCTTTTTTTTGTGGTTACCATGGAGATTACATTTAACATTCTAAAGTTGTAACACTCTAATTTGAATTTATACTAGTTTAATTTTAATAACATACAAAAATTCTTCTCCTTTACATGTCCATCCTCATCCCTTTCAGTTATTGGTATCATAAAAGTATACATATTGTGTGTCCAAAACACATAAACTAGTAACTGTTTTTTTAAAATGCACTAGTTTCTCAGCTGGGCATGGTGACTCATGGCTATAATCCAAGCACTTTGGGAGGATGAGGTGGGAGGACTGCTCGAGCCCTGGAGTTCAAGACCGGAAATTCGGGTCAACATGGCAAAACCCTTTCTCCACAAAAAAAAAAATGCAAAAATTATCCAGGTGTGGTGGTGCATGCCTGTAGCCCCAGCTACTCAGGACGCTGAAGTAGGAGAATCACTTGGGCCCAGGAAGTTGAGGCTGCATTGAGCCGTGATCATGCCACTGCATTCTAGCTTGGGCAACAGAGAAAGACTCTGTCTCACTGAGCTGTGATCATGCCACTGCATTCTAGCTTGGGCAACAGAGAAAGACTCTGTCTCAAAAAAAAAAAAAAATACATTACTTTCTTAAATTATATAGAAAACAAAATGTGGAATTACAGACCAAAATTACAAGTATTATTATATTAGCTTTTGGACTTACAGTTTTTTTTAAAAGTATTAGTCTCTTAAACCATATAGAATACCAAAGATGAAGCTACAAACTGTTGTTAAAATAACACTACCTTTAATGATTGCCCATGTATTTACCTTTACTGAGATTTTTATTTCTTCATATGGCTTTAAGTTACTGTGTAGTGTCGTTTCATTTCAACATGCAGGACTGATTACCATTAGCATTTCTTGAAAGGCAGGTCTAGTGGTAACAAACTCCAGCTTTTGTTTATCTGGGGATGTCTTAATTTATTCCTCATTTTTGAGGGACAGGGCTGCTGGATATAGGATTTTTAGTTGACAGGTTTTTTTTTGTTTCAGCACTTAGACTATGTCTGCCCACTGCTTTTTTGCTTCCAAAGTTTCTGATGCGAAATTTGCTGACAATCTTGTTAATAATCCCTTATATGTGATATGTCACTTCTCTCTTGTTGTTTTCAAATTTTTCTCTTTGTCTTTGGCCTTTGACAGTTTGATTATAATGTGTCTCAATGTGGGTCTCTTTGAGTTCATCCTACTTGGAATTTGCTGAACTTCTCAGATGTTTATCTTTCATCAAACTTGGAAAGTTTTCAGCTATTATTCTACAAATAATCTCTCTGCCACTTTCTCTTTCTTTTCTTCTTCTGTAACTATTACAATGTGTATGTTGGTTCATTTGATGGTGTCCCACAGGTTTGTTAAGCTCTATTCAGTTTTCTTCAATCTTTTTTCTTTCTATTCTTCAATGACTTGATAATTTCTATTTTCCTAATCTTCAAGTTTGCTGATTTTTTTTGTCTGCTCAAATCTGTCTCTGACTACCTCTAGTGAATTTTTCATTTCAATTATTATATTTTTAAGCTTCTTTTTTTCTTCTTTTAAAGATAGGCTCTCACTCTGTTGCCCAGGCTAGAGTGTAGTGGTATGATCAGAACTCACTGCAGCCTCAAAATCCTGGCCACAAGTGATCCTCTCACTTTACCTTCCCAAAGTACTTAAGTTACAGGCATGAACCACCTTGCTCAGTGTGGAATTTCTTTTTGGTTTATTTTTAGGTTTCCTGTCTTTTTACTGAAATTTGTATTTTGTTTGTATGTCATTTTCTTGACTTTCTCCATGTCTTCTGCTGGTTCTTTGAGTATTTATAAGACTGTGGTTTTAAAGTAATTTGTTGAGTAGGGTTGCCATATTGTCTTTCTCTAGGACAGTTTCTGTTTTATTTTTTTCCCTTAAATGGCCAGTACTTTCTTCTTTCTTTGTATACTTTGTGATTTGTTGAAAACTGGACATTTGAAACTAATAATGTGGTAACTCTGGAAGTCAGAATTTCTCTCTTTCCCACAGTTTGCTATTTTTTCTTTTTGTTTTAATTGTTGTAGGATGTCTCCATGTCAAGGATCAGCCTGAGATGTAAACTTAAGATCTTCACGGTCTTTTCTGAGCCTGTGCCTTTCCCTGGGCAGTAACTAATTTCCTCTGTGTATGCAGTTGCTTTTGAATGTCCTAGTCTTTAGTGTCTGGTTTTCAAAAGTGGGAAGGAAAGAAAAATGAAGGGGTAGTTAAAGGAACCTGCCCTTTAAGTCCCCTGGAAGTCACTTGAGCTAGAGTGGGAGGGGCTTCCAACAATGAGAGGTGGGGTGTGCAACAAGGACAGCTCACCTGTATCTGCACCTCCATGATCAGAAGCAGCAATTATCAACCAGAATACAGATCTCCAAATTTTGGAGGACAGGGGTTCTTATTCCCACTTTGGCTCCCACAACCTGCATTCAAGCTGCTCCAGGAACACATGCATGGCTGCCTGCCATGGGACTGGGAGATATGGGATGTGTAGCTCCTGCTAAGCTAAGAGCTAAAATTGACTGAAATTAACTGCAATTTACTATCCAAGCTTATCCCTGGACGTTTCAGGTTTTTAATGGATTCCAGTTCTTCTCAGAACTCTTTCCAGTCTCACTTCATCCGATTAAGACTTCATCAGATTTCTCCTTTATTCATAATTATCAGTATTTACAAATCATCACTGGATATTGAATTTTAACAAATGCCTTTCCTGCATTCATTCAAATAATTATATGGTTTTTCTTTTCTAGTTTGTTAATACGTTTAATTAGATTAATAGATTTTTTATGTTGAGGTGATCTTGCATTTCTAGAATAAATCCAGGCTAGTCATGTTGTATTTCCTTTTTTAATACATTACTGGGTTTGCTAATCTTTAGATTACAATATTTGCAAGCATGTTTACAACTAATTTTCTTTTTTGACTATTACAAAAGTTTATTTAACAAAAAGTCTAATATGAAAATGTACATGACCTAATTTTTACATAATTTTTACCTAACTTAACAGGCCCTTTGGAGAGGCGACATGGATTTCTCTGCTGAATGGTCATTATTTATACTCATTCCAAGTCTTCTAACATGATGGTACTATTTCCTTGCATTACCACCATTCCAATATTGTTTTGTTGCCTGCTAGTTGCCATCTCCACACATTTATCTATCACAAGATTCATAAAGGGATCAAATCCCCACAATATTCCTTGGACATGTCTGCCACCATTTAATTTCAGTTATAACTTCTTGTCCATAAATTTTTTTAAATCCAGAGGTTGAGCTTTGCTCATGGTGTCTTTTCTGTGGGCTTACAGATCACTGAATTTCCTTTCTTGCACTTTCTTTGTCTGACTTTGATATCAAGGTATCAAGGTTATACTAATTTTATAAAATGAGTAGGGGACATTTCCTTTTTAAAAAAAATTCTCTGTAAGAATTCATGTAAGATTAGGATGATCTAGTTTGAGAAAACTAGTCTATTAAACCTCCTGGACCTGCCACATAAGATTTTGAACTGTTCATTCAATTTCTGTTTTGGTTATAGAATAATGAAAGTTTTCTATTTCTTCTTGAGTCAGTTTTAGTAATTTACATTTTTCTTGAAATCTATCCATTTCATCAAGCTGGCATAAGATTGTTCTAAGTTTTCTGTTATTTTCTCTGCTTAATTTTGTTTATGTGTACCTTCCTTAGTATATCTTTTATCATGTGATTTCTCCTTTTTTCTTTTCTATTTATTTAATTTCTGTGCATCTCTATTATTATACTTTCTTTTGGTTTATTCTATATTTTATTCTTTGTAACTTAAGAAGTTGGATACTGAGCTCATACATTTTCAGCTTTTCTTCTTTTTCTGATCTATGCATTTAAGGCTATAAGTTTTTTCCACATAACAATTTTGCTGTATCCTATATATGTTGATATGTAGTAGATTTATTATTGTTCAGTTTTAAGTATTTTACTGTGTCATATTAGTCTATTCTCATGCTGTTATAAGGATATACCCTAGACTAGGTAATTTATAAATGAAAGAGGTTTAATTGACTCACAGTTCTGCATGGTTGGGGAGGCCTCAGAAAACTTACAATCATGGCATAAGGGGACGCAAACACATCCTTCTTCACATGGTTGCAGGAGAGAGAAGCGCAGAGCTAATGGGGTAAAAGCCCCTTACAAAACCATCAGATCTCATGAGAACTCACTCACTATCATGAGAACAGCATGGGGGAACTACCCCCATGATCTAATCACCTCCCATGAGGTCCCTCCCCCAACATATGGAAATTACAATTCGGATTACAATTCAAGATGACATTTGGTGGGGACACAGAGCCAGACCATATCAGTGTCCATAATATTTTTTTTACCCATGAATATAGAAAAAGTATGGATTTTTCTAAATTAATGTTTTGTTCTCAATTTCATACTTAATTTTATTATAGTCAGAATATATGTTGTATCGCACCACTTTCTATGGTAATGGAAATGTTTTGTGTCTCCACTGTCCAATATGGTAGCCATTAGTCATATGTGGCTATTGAGCACTTGAAATGTGGCTAGTGAGAATGAGGACCAAATACTTAATTTTTGATTGATTTAAATAGTCACATATGGCTACTGGCTACAATACTGAGCAGTTCATGTTCATAGAACACCCATGCTTTGAACTTGGTTGAAATTTGATTTATGTACTAATGCATTTTTAATTTTTATAAATATCTCATGTACATTTGAAAAGCATTTCATGTTTCCTGATTTTTGATGCGGTATGCAATATATGTCCATTAGCTCAAACCTACTAAAAGTATTGTTCATATCTTCTATACTCTGATTTTGGGCTGCTTTATCTACCAAATACTGATATCTGATAGATACTTTAAAGTTCTCAGATATGTTTTTTTAAAAAACATGAAGTGGATTTGTCAGTTTCCCCTTCTGTTCTGTTATTTTGCTCATAGACCTTTGAGCTATGTTAAGTGTACACAAATGTGGAATTGTTACATCTTCCTAATAAGTTTAACCTTTTATTTTTATGCCACAAACCTCTTTATCTCTCATGACACTTTTTGCCCTGAAGTCTATTTTATCTGATATTAATGTAGATGCTTTATGTTTCTTTTGCTGGTTTAGTTTCTGGTACTACTGAGCTGGGGTAGCTGGGGAAGGAGACTGACTGATACCGGTAAAATGAGTCACCTTGTGTACCTAATTACCTAGAGGCTCCTCAGCAGTAAATGCCCTTTGGAGGACATTCACCTGGGACTGAATATCCTTATACTCTGTGCCTGTTCCAAAGCTCTATCACATATTTCTTCCAAGTGCCTGATTATCTGGTGGAAGTGTTAGCTACTGTCCACAAATTGGTGTAGTTCTGTGCCTTTGCCATGTGCTGCAAGTCTCATGGCTGCTGTCAGTTCACTTATCTATTCTTTCTGTTAGAAGGCAATAATGGCTTTTCCTTCACCCTGTCTTCCAAAAGTCATGAATGCTTTTCACTGGCAAAATCTAAACAAGAGCTCTCCCAAGAAAGGATTGCAAGAATTGTAGTGCTGTAGTTTCAGTCTCTGCAGTATATTTCCAATCTCTGCAATATAGAGAACAGCTTAGAATGATTGAGCATGACACAGACAAAATTCAGCACAAAGAGTAATCATCCATTTTCAATATAGCTGACTCAAAGATGATTAAAGGACCAGGTAATTCTTTAGAAAACAACTGTGTCTAAAACTGACTTTTTTCAGTGACTACAAAGGCATATGTATTTGTTTTTCTTAGCGGGAATTGTGCCTTCCATCTGTTCTTCTTAAAACATGTGAACATATTTTCTTATGATTAGGTTTTTTTCTATACCATGATTTCGAATGGCTCCATATCTTGTATAATAGAGCTGTGAAATAATTTATTTACAGTATCCTACAGTTAGACATTTAGATTGTTTCCAATTTGTCACTATGTAAATAATGTTGTCATGAACCTCTATGTAAATAAATACGCATGGAATTGTTTTATTAAAAGGTATGTGTATTTTTAAATGTTTTTCATTGTTTTCAATACTGAGTGTGTGTGTGTGTGTGTATATATATATATATATATATATATATATATATATATATATTAGCTTTTACTAGTTATGATAGCCAAAAAGACTATCTCTTTTTTCCCCTCTCTCTGGTCCTGATTTAGGAAGGCTATCTATTTTAATGAGTTTGTCTTTAATTACTGGAAAGACTTAGCTTTCCCCCCATGTCTATTAGCCATTTATATTTCTATTTTTATTAGTGACTTACTTTTCTACACACACACATACACATACACACACAGTGCCCTCATGATCATGTCATTGTTCTTCTAGAGACATCCATTGAATGGTTTATGGAATTCTTTTGTGTCCAATATAAATAAATAGGTTGTTATATAAATGACTGACTTAACTTCTTCCAAGGCCTTCATGTTGCAGGATCTGCATTAATCCTTTTAACCCTCTTCTTCAAGGCTATCGTTAACAGCAGAGCTATCTGAGAGTCTGTACGGAAGTGTTTTGAGATCTATTACATATAATCCCATCTCTACTGTTGCTCTAACATTCTTAAGATTCACATTTATGAGTTAGTATTTTGTTTTTGTTTCCTTATCTCTGTTTGTCTCTGTATAAACTCTTTTGCTGTTACTTTGGAAGTCATTCTCAGTTTTTCATTCACACAATGTTTTTTATGTCATTCTCTTTAAGTTCTGCTGCTAGGAAGAGACATAAATAGTTTAAGAAAAAGTAACAGTTCTTTTCAATTTTAGTTGCCAAGAGATAGTTTCCTTGGTGGTATGTTTTTTTCTCTATAATGGCTGCAATATACCCAGAGTTTGTCATCTTACTTAGTTTATGCTGGAAAAATAGATTTTTTTTTACAAAGTTTACAATTAAGAAAATTAGAAATTGCCCGGCCAGCCGCCCTGTCCAGGAGGGAGGTGGGGGGGTCAGCCCCCTGCCCGGCCAGCCGCCCCGTCCGGGAGGTGAGGGGCGCCTCTGCCCGGCCGCCCCTACTGGGAAGTGAGGAGCCCCTCTGCCCGGCCACCACCCCGTCTGGGAGGTGTACCCAACAGCTCATTGAGAACGGGCCATGATGACAATGGCGGTTTTGTGGAATGGAAAGGGGGGGAAAGGTGGGGAAAAGATTGAGAAATCGGATGGTTGCCGTGTCTGTGTAGAAAGAGGTAGACATGGGAGACTTTTCATTTTGTTCTGTACTAAGAAAAATTCTTCTGCCTTGGGATCCTGTTGATCTGTGACCTTACCCCCAACCCTGTGCTCTCTGAAACATGTGCTGTATCCACTCAGGGTTGAATGGATTAAGGGCGGT
This sequence comes from Gorilla gorilla gorilla, assembly GCF_029281585.2. Classification (NCBI taxonomy): domain Eukaryota; kingdom Metazoa; phylum Chordata; class Mammalia; order Primates; family Hominidae; genus Gorilla; species Gorilla gorilla. The sequence goes on from NC_073239.2 coordinate 67,529,783, forward strand.
GCAAGATATGCTTTGTTAAACAGATGCTTGAAGGCAGCATGCTCGTTAAGAGTCATCACCACTCCCTAATCTCAAGTACGCAGGGACACAAACACTGTGGAAGGCCGCAGGGCCCTCTGCCTAGGAAAACCAGAGACCTTTGTTCACTTGTTTATCTGCTGACCTTCCCTCCACTATTGTCCTATGACCCTGCCAAATCCCCCTCTGTGAGAAACACCCAAGAATGATCAATAAAAAAATAAATAAATAAAATAAAAAAAAACAAACAAAAAAAAGAAAATTAGAAATACACTTCCACAACATTTCTAGTATATGAATATGATTATTCTCCACATTTGACGTTTTTGAAGATTCCCCTTCTACATGGCTAAATTCAGTAGCTGAATGCCAGCTTCCAGTAACTCAGAACACCACATAGAATGAAAAAGTCCCCTAAGTCCCTATAGTGATTGAATATAAGACCAAGTGTATAAAAAGGTGAAATGATATACAGACTATCCTCAACTTATGATGGTTTGACCTATGGGTTTTCAATTTTACAATGGTTTGAAAGCAATACCTATTCAGTAGAAATCATACTTCAAGTACCCATATAACCATTCTTTTTTCACTTTCAATACAGTATTCAATAAATTACATAAGATAGTCAACACTTTGTTATAAAATAGGCTTTGTGTTAGATTATCTCACCCAGTTGTAGGCTAACGTGTTTTGAGGATGTTTAAGGTAGGGTAGATTAAGCTGTAATGTTCAGGAGGTTAGGTGTATCAAATGCATTTTCAACATATATTTTCAACGTACGATGGGTTTATCAGGATGTAACCCTGTTGTAAGTTGAGGAGCATCTGTATAGTTGGTTCTTTCCTTCCTTGTGAGCTGTACATTTGTATTATTCATAGTAAAGTGCTAGTTTCCATCTGGTTTACTTCTGACCTGTTTCCTGCCCCCTCTCTCTTTAGGATTTGCACAGTATTCTGGGAATTGAAACTGAGTTTAATTTAGCAAAACATATTTAAGAAAAAAGAAGTCTGGTGCTGAGGAAACTTGTTATGCATTCCAAAGGATTTCTGAATGAAAAAAAAATTTTAGAGACAGGGTCTCATTCTGTTGCCCAGGTTGAAGTACAGTTACATGATCATAGATCACTGTAATCTGCTATTTCTGGACCCAAGTGATCCTTCTACCTCAGCCTCCTGAGTAACTAGGACTACAGGCATGTGCCTCCATGTTTGGCTAATATTTTAATATTTTTGGAGAGATGGCACCTTGCTGTGTTGCCTAGGCTTGTCTCGAACTCCAGAGCTCAACCGATCCTCCTGCCTCACCTTCCCAAAGTGCTGGGATTACAGATATGAGCCACCATGCCCAGCCTATTTTAGATTAGCAAGGATAATATTTATTGTGTAGATAATATATAGTTACAAATAATGAGTCGAGTACATAATATTTGTTCTTAGTAATACGCTGAAGTCCAATATTTTTCAGTTATTTGTATTAAATTTATGTAAATATTTATTGAGCACCTACTGTGTGTAAACTTCTGTTATAAGTTTTTGTTTGTTTGTTTTTGTTTTTGAGGTGGAGTCTTGCTCTGTTGCCCAGGCTGGAATGCAGTGGCACAATCTCAGCTCTCTGCAACCTCCACCTCCCAGGTTCAAATGATTCTCCTGCCTTAGCCTGCTGAGTGGCTGGGAGTACAAGTGTGTGCCACCATGCCCAGCTAATTTTTTGTATTTTTAGTAGAGACAGGGTTTCACCGTGTTAGCCAGGATGATCTCGATCTCCTGACTTCGTGATCTGCCCCGCCTTGGCCTCCCAAAGTGCTGGGGTTACAGGCCTGAGCCACTGTGCCCAGGCTATACATTTTTAAGAAACACAAAGATGAATAAGACAGTCTCTGCTCTCTAAATATTTTTAGTCTAGTTTTTCGGTTTTGTTATTTTATAGAAACTGAAGTTTTTCTAAATAGTTTTTTAACAGCTTTATTGAAATATAATTTATATTCCACATAATTCACCCACTTAAAGTGTAGAATTAACTGGTTTTAGTATATTCAGAGTATATTTAGTATATATAAGTCTGAAATTATTATACTTTTAGAACATTTTCATTAGCTCCCAAAAGAAACCTTATATCTGTTAGCCATCACCCTCCATACCCTTCCTACTCCCCAGCTCTGGGTAACCACCAATCTACTTTCTGTTTCTATAAATTTGCCTAATTCTATACATTTCTATGTAAATGGAATTATACAATATGTGGTCCTTGGTACTGGCTTCTTAACATAGTGTTTTCAGGATTCATCCTATTATAGCATGTATTGGTACTGCATTTCTTTTTATTGCTGAATAATATTTCATTGTATGGATATACCACATGTTATCTGTCCATTTATTAGTTGATAGACATTTAGATTGTAGCTTTTCTAAACCCTTTTATATGTAAATGTTGATTACCATAATTATATGTATGGGCTGATGTTAATGATAGGTTTCTTTCTTAACTTTAAGTGACATACAAACTAATGGCTATATATTTATAAATATTCCACAAATTCATTCTATTCTATTATTTATTCTCTCATTTAATAACAAATGATTTCTGTATTTTTAAAAGTCTCTATACCAAGAAGGAATATTTAATATGGTATTTTGCTTACATAGACAGAATGAGACTTCTTTGTATAAAGCATCTCAGTATTTGATACTGAGTGATAAACAAATATCACAACTCAGGTATTTGTTTTATTTTGTAGCCTACGTAAGTCATGGTTAATAGACAATCTCCCTCCTCTTCATTAATTCCATGTGTAACTCTTCAAGAGCCTTGAACATATAAATGTAAAGTTCAGAGTTATCTACCTAACCCACACCTAGTATACAAAGGCAGACAAGGAAAGGATAATCAGATACCAACATCCACTGAAGTGTTTTCCATTACTCTCACCCATAATATCCACTCTGTTCCAAATCCTTTCATATTTGTGCTCTGTCTTACTCTTCCTGACCTGGCCCCTCATAACCTTTTCAACCTGCTCCATGCATATTGTACTACTTGCTATTCTTAAACATGCCAAACACACTCTCCCACACACTTTTTTTTCAGAGTTATACCATATTGTACACACTGTATTATATTGAGTTATTTCTTATGATATATATTGGGCAATTGTTCCAAATGAACTTCCTCATTCTTTACAATTATGTTTCACAAGAGGATGAACCATAATTTATTAATCAGTCCCCCACTGATGGACATTTACATTGTTTCTGGTGTTTTGCATATGTATGAGTATATCTGCAAATGAATTCTTTGAAATAGCATTGCTGGGTCAGGAATACATATATTTGTGTTATTCATAGTTATTTGCCAAATTGCAGCCCAAAGATGCTGTATCCATTTTAATTCCCACCTGTAGTATCTGTGAGTACAAGTTTACATCTGAACTAGTGAAAAGAATTATTACACTTTTGATCTTTGTAAATCCAATATGTGAACAAGTTATCAATATATTTTTTCATTTTTATTTGCATGATGGTGAATATCTTTTTATATGTATGGAGTCATTTAATATTGTGGGTTTTGTCAGTTGCTTATTTGTGTCTTTTGTCCACTTCTCCTCCAACAGGCGTAGGTCTGTGATTTATTTGGAACTGGTTTTTGTGTATGGTGAGAGCTAAGGGTGATGGCTCATTTTCCCCACACATGAATATTCAATTGATTTAGCATCATTTATTGAAAAGATCTCCTTTTCTCATTTATTGCAGTGGCACCTTTGTTGTAAATCAGACGATTGTATATGTGTGGGTCTGTAGTCTTTTCTATTGGTCTGTTTGTTTATACTTGTGATAATTTCACTCTGTCTTCATTACTGTAGATTTTAATTATCTATTGGTGTCTGTTAGTGTAAGTCCCCCAGTTTTGTTCCTCTTCAAGGTTGTCTTTGTTATTCTTGGCTTTTTGCCTTTCCATAGAAGCTTATTAATTTGCATAATAAAGATTTATGCAACAGAGAAATAAGCTTGTTAATTTGTACAAGAAAGATTGCTGAAAATTTGATTTGGGTTATAATCTATTGATCAATGGGAAGCATCGACACATTCACAATATAGAGCTTTCTAATCTGAGAACATGTGTATCCCTCTTTCAGTAATGTTTTATATTTTTCTGCAGAGGTCTTAAATGTCTTTCATTAGATTTCAGTGGTATGTTGGAGCCAGCTCCTACTAGTTCATGAGAGCTGATCGGGTACATCTCTTCCTGGCTCCACATTCAGTAAATCACATTGTGAGACTAAAGTGGGCCATGGTGGTAGTATTTATATCACAGAAATTGGCAAATGTCACAAATCAGGACTTTTCCCCACCTACCCACTGCTAAGAGCTGGTTATTAAACATTTGCCAACACATCACTTAGATTGATTACTAGATGATCAGGTTTTATAATGCTATGTAAATATTTTTTCTCACTAAAAGTAATTAAGTTATAATCTACATATAGTAAAATTAACTTTTTTAATCTACTGCTCTGTGACTTGTGAGAAATTTATATAGTCACGTTATGACTACCACAATCAATATTTAGAACTGTTCCATTACCCCAGATAATTTTCTCTATGTCTTTAGAGTCAGCTCTAAAGTTGAATGTATCATGGTTATTTATCCATTCCCTAGTTAAAGGAAATTTGGGTTGTTCACAGTTTTTAGCAAATATGAATAAAACTGCTATAAACATATTTGTGCAGGTTTGCGTCTGAACATGGGTTTTCACTGACTTTGGGAGAAAGCTTTCAGTATTTTATCAGTAAATGTAACATTAGCTATATTTGTAGATACCATTTATTAGATTAAGGAATTTTTCTTCTATTCCTACTTTGCTGTGAGGTTTTTTTGGTTTTGTTTTCTTTCTTTAATCAGGAATGACTATTACATTTTCATACCTACTTTTATGCATCTACTGAAATAATCATATGTCTGTCTCTGTTATGCAATGTGGTGAATTATGTTAATTGTCTCTGAATGTTAAATTAACCTTGAATTCCTATAATAGATACCATGTGTTTGTGATATTTAAAAAATTTATGTCTGGATTTTATTTGCTATATTTTGTTTAGAGCTTTTGAGTTTATCTTGATAACAGATACTGGCTTATGATTTTCCTTTTTTATAATGTCCTTGTCAGTTATTGGTATCAGAGTTAATCTGACATTATAAAATAAGTTGAGAATGGTCTCTTATTTTCTGTTTCTTAGAAGTTTGTGTAAGATTGCTCTTCGTTGTTTTCTAAATGTTTAGAAGAGTTCACCCGGGAAGCTGAGCCTGGAATTTCCTTTGCATGAAGGTTTTAAATTATGAATTTAATTTTTTCTAGGTATAACAGTATTCATAGTTATTTGTCTTATGTGGTTTTTTTTTATAAGTGATACTTTTAATTTGTTCATTTCATCAGAGTTATCAAATTTATTGTCATAAAATTACTCATAATATCCCCATATTATTTTAAAAATATCTGTAGGATCTATAGTATCTTTTTTTATATCTAATATGAGTAATTTGTGGGTTTTTTCTCTTATTTTCTTTGATCAGTCTTATATTATTAAGTTAATCTCACTGATCTTGATTTCTAGTTCATTTATGTTTGACCATTATTTCCTATCTTTTCTTGTCTTTGAATCTAATTTGATATTCTTTTTACTGTTTCTTGACATAGATATTAGCTTATGATTTTTTTCAAACATCTTTACTACTTTATGCATTTCAAAGTGTAAGTTTCCTCTAAGCAAGTTTTTTATATGTCATATTTTAAATATTTCAGTATAAATAAGATACTACAACCTAACATATTGATTCAATATTTATATGAAAAGGGTCAAAATAGCCAAGACTGATAGTAATTAGAAGATAAGAGGGCTTGTCCTATTAACATATAATGGCTTTTCATAAAGCTATTTTAAGGAATATAGTGTAGTATTGGTGCTGTCAAAGACAAATTGACAAATAGATCAGAACATTCATCAGATCATTTAGTTCACAATATTTTCTAGTTTGCATTATACTTTCTTCTTTATTCCATAGGTTATTTAGATTTATTGCTTAATTTCCAAACATTTAGAGATTTTCTTAATATCTTCTTGTTACTGATTTCTGGTTTAATTCCTTTATGATGAGATAACATATTCTTTCTTATTGTAATTCTTTGAAGTTTATTGAGATCTGATTTATAAGCCAGTACCTAGGCTATTTGGTAAATGTTCCATATGAACTTAAAAAGAATGTGTGGTTCTATAATTACTAGATGTCAGATAGGTAAGGCTGGCTAATGATGCTGTTCAAATCTGCATATTTACTGATTTTTGTCTGAATTTTAAGACAGTGAGAAGAAAATTCCTAGAAAGATAGAATGAACTAGAAGTATCTCAAGAACTATCAAGCTTTATTGGTACTAATATCACAATAGCAATCATAACTATTAAAGAAATTGAAATGGCCAGGCGCGGTGGCTCATGACTGTAATCCCAGCACTTTGGGAGGCCGAGGCAGGCGGATCACTTGAGGTCAGGAGTCTGAGACCAGCCTGGCCAACATGGTGAAACCCCATCTCTACTAAAAATACAAAAAATTAGCCGGGCATGGTGGCACGTGCCTGTAGTTCCAGATACTTGGGAGGCTGAGGCAGAATTGCTTGAACCCGGGAGGCAGAGGTTGCAGTGAGCCAAGATCGCGCCACTGCACTCTAGCCTGGGTGAGAGTGACTCTCCATCTCAACAAAAGAAATTTAAATGACAGTTAAAAATCATCTCACAAAGAAAACACCAGGTTCACAAAGTTTTACAGGTGAGTTCTATCAAAATTTCAAAGAACCGTTCACTCCAATCTTTTATTACAAACTTTTCTCTTTTTTTTTTTTTCCGTAAGACGGAGTCTCACTCTGTCACCCAGGCTGGAGTGCAGTGGTGTGATCTCAGCTCACTGCAACCTCTGCCTCCTGGGTTCAAGTGATTCTCCTGCCTCAGCCTCTCAAGTAGTTGGGACTACAGGCACGCACCACCATGCCCAGATAATTTTTGTGTTGTTTTTTTTTTTTTAGTAGAGACAGGGTTTCGCCATCTTGGCCAGGTTGGTCTCAAACTCTTGACCTCAAATGGTCCACCCGCCTCGGCCTCCCAAAGTGCTGGGATTACAAGCGTAAGCCACCATGCCCAGCTGCTAATTCATTTTATAAAGCTTGCATAACTTATATAATAAAACCACCCAAGGACAAAATAAGAAAGGAAAGTCATAGGCAACTCATTTATGAATATACATGCACAATTCCTAAACAAAATCTTAGCAAACTGAATCCAACATTATACTATACCCTGAGACTATTAGGTTTATATAAAAAGTGCAAATATATATTATTTGCTACATTGATATGTTGGATGTGAAAAGCTATATGATCACCTCAATAGATGCAGAAGAGATTATTTGATAAAATCCATTATTTGTTTGTGATTTTTAGAAACCCTTAGTAAACTACACATAGAATTTCCTTCATCTGATATGATAAAATGTATCTACCAAACCAAGCCCAACAAAACTGTAACATAAGTAACCCCAACAGGCAAATATTGCAGACATTCCCTTTCAAATCAGGAAGTTATGCCTACTGAAATCAAAAGTTATGCCCATTATCACCCCTTCTATTCAACATTGCATTGAATGTCTAATAAGTTAAGAAAAAGAAAAGACATACATAAAGATTGAAAAGTTGGAAACTGTCATTATTTGAAAATTGTATTTCTGTTTCTACATTTAAAAAACCCAAAAGTATCTACATAAATTTTACAGGAAATAATAAAGTTTAGTAAATGCTTCAATATGAGACCAATGCATTAAAGCTAATTATAGTTCTTTATCCAAACAACAACTAGAAAGTATAACTAAAACAACAACAAATAAACCAGTCATAGTTAGCAACAAAAACTACAGTGCACCTGGGACTAAATGTAATAAACCTCTTCCTACTCCCCCAAATTATAAAAACATTACCAAAGGGAATTAAAGACCAAACATAGATGGAGAGCTAGATCATGTTAATGTATTAGAAGACTTAATAGCATGAAGGTACTGATTCATTTCAAACTGATCTATAAATGTAACTTCAGTAAAGAGTTCAACTAACAGATTGATTTTAATATTTATATGGAAAGGGTTAAAATAGCCAAGACCAATAATAATTAGAAGGATAGGAGGTGCTTGCCATATCATATACAATAACTTTTTATGAAGCTATTTTGATTAGGATAGTGTAATATTGGTGCTGGTGTAGAGAAACTGATGAATGGATCAGAATTGAGAGCTCAGAAATGAGTCAGTGTGTATGTGTGTGTGTGTGTGTGTGTGTGTGTAAAACTCTTATGACAAAGATCTCATGGCAGACCACTTGAGGAAAGAAGGGGCTTTGACAGAGCTCTGAAAAAATTTGTTTCTCATATTTAAAAAAGAAATGGCTTTTATCTTCCACCCTACAAATAACAACTTCTGATGGACTAGGAACTTAAGTATCAAAAGCAAACTTTAAAACTTAGAAAAGGCTGGGCACCGTGGTTCATCCCTGTAATGCCAGCACTTTGGGAGGCCAAGGCAGGTGGATCACTTGAGTCCAGAAATTTGAGACCAGCCTGAGCAACATGGTGAGACCCCATCTCTACAAAAAATACAGAAATTAGTGGGATTTGGTGGTTGTGTGTGCCTGTAGTCCCATCTACTCGGGAGGTTGAGGTGGGAGGATCGATTGAGCTCAGGAAGCAGAGGTTGCAGTGAGCTGAGATCACACCACTGCACTCTGCCTGGGTAACAGAGTGAGACCCTGTCTCAAAAAACAACAAACAAATAAACTTAGAAGAATATATGTGACTATTGGCCGGGCGCGGTGGCTCACGCCTGTAATCCCAGCACTTTGGGAGGCCGAGGCGGGCAGATCACGAGGTCAGGAGATCGAGACCATCCTGGCTAACATGGTGAAACCCTGTCTCTACTAAAAATAAAAATTAAAAAATAAAAAATGCGAGGTGGCGGGCGCCTGTAGTCCCAGCTATTCAGGAGGCTGAAGCAGGAGAATGGCGTGAACCCGGGAGGCGGAGCTTGCAGTGAGCCGAGATTGCGCCACTGCACTCCAGCCTGGGCGACAGAGCGAGACTCTGTCTCAAAAAAAAAAAAATAAATAAATAAAAATAAAATAAAATAGAATATATATGACTATCTTTCAGATCTTGTATGTGGAATCATTTCTTAAACATGTTATACAAAATGTTAACCATAAAAGAAAATATTAATATAATCTATTACATTAAAATTAAGAATGCCTTTTCATCAATTATAGCTTAAGGAAAATGAAAAGGCAAACTCTTAGAAACTAGAAGACTCTTGCTATGCATGTAACTAACAAAGGGATAGCATTCAAAATACATAAAGAACTACAAATCAGTAAGAAAAAGACAAACCACCTAATAGAAAAACGGATAAAAGGAGATACTTATTAGCAATTAGAGAAATGTATATCAAGACCACAGTGAGATAACATTTTATACCTCTGCAATTGACAAAAACAAAGTCAGATAAAACCAAGTGTTAGAAAGGATATGGATCAATAGGATGTTAAATTGCTGGCGGAAGTGAAACATTTATATAGCCACTTAGAAAAAGACAATTTTGCTCCATGTTTTAAAGTTGAATATTTGAAAAACTTACAACCCAGAAATTCCATTTCTATGTGCATTCTCCAGTACCTTTTGCATATGTGTAGTTTGTTACAAACAATTATTTCAGTTTATAGAAAGTTATGATCTAGTTTTCTGCCCCAAAGCTGTTTCTCTATCCAAAATATTATGTCTAGCTTGGGTCTGTGATTCACATTTGTGTGCTCAGATCATAATTAAATCATAGGCAAGGAGCGTCATCAAATAAAATGTGTATTTGCTATTCTCAAAAAGGGCCTTTGTACTGAGACTGAAATTAGGTTGTAGGTAGGACTGTAATCAGACATGAATAGATAATAGTATTAATAACAGTCACCATTCATTAAGCATGTACTATTTGTCAGATTGTTCAATCTTTATTTAATGGAAATTACTTTGTTTAGTCTTCACAGAGGCTTTCTGATATGGGTACCATTATTAATCTTTTCAAAATGGAGCATAGCGAGCCATTAGGAAGCTAAATAATTTCCACAACTTTATGTTGTAAATTGTAAGGCTGGGGTTTAAACAAAGGCTCTCTGACTCCAGCACCTGTGAAATGGCAATATAGAAGCTATTATCTTTCAGGTAAAAAGTCAACTTTTCTTAACTTTGCAGAGAGAACAACTCTGATTCGTGGCTATAGGCAATGGTCTGTTGTCTCTAGATGCTTTGTATGATTGTTCAGAAAGTAGTGGTGTATGTTTATCTCTACTCATGCAAAACTAAAATTATATATTTTCAGTATTTCAATAGCATTATTTTATAGATGAACAGCAATAAAGTTATCAATGTGATATATATATATCAATGTGATCTGAAGACTTATTTAAAATTATGCCAAGAGATGATTGCCTTGCTTTTATCTAGTTATAAAACTTATCAAATAGACATCATGAAGAATGTCTACCTAAAGATATTTTCAAAAATTTAGATAAAAGATTATTTAAGAGTCCAGTTTGTTTCAAAATTATTATCATTGTCTTAGTCACTTTGGGCTGCTGTAACAGAAAATCATAGACTGGGGTGGCTTAAACAACAAACATTTATTTCTCACAGTTCTGGCAGCTGGATGAGATGGGACTGCCAGCAGGGCTGGGTTTTTTTGTAAGGGTCTTCCTCCTGGTTCATAGACTGCTTTCTTCATGTATCCTCATAATTCAGAGAAAAGGGGCTCTGGTTCCTTAATTTTCTTATAAGGGAACTAACTCTATGATGGGAGACCCTCGTAACTTAATCTAAGCATAATCTAAGGCCTCCCAAAGGCCTCATCTCTAACATTGGGGATTAAGGTTTCTACAATAGCAATTATTGAGGGTTTCTTTGAGGCTAGGTCATATATCTGATCTGAGGAATTAATTGGTGTATGTATAGACTTTCTGTTCTTATGATACAAAGCAAACGAGCCTATGTATGTGTTGTCCAAAAGTTATTTGATTGCTACCAAAGAGGCAGAATTTTTTTTTTTTTATTGTAGTAGAAAGATCTGGGATGAAAGTTTTGACTCTTGCAATCTAATCCCAGGTTGGCAGTTACTGTCCATGTGAACTTGGACCTGTAATCTGTCACTTTCTAATAGTTGTGCTCTTGGGAAATTTAATTAGATTCTTAATTTTCTCATGTGTCAAAAATACAGATAATAATAAATACTGTACTGTAACATTACAAAGATTAAATAAATAACATGAGAAAGATATAGAAATCCTATATGAGGAAGTCTACCATTTCCTTCCTTCTAAATTCCATTTCCGTCTCTTGGGCAAGGTCAGTCACATCTTTGGCTTTAATTTCCTCATCTATAATAATACCAATAGCATGCTTGAGAATCTGTGATTCTGAGCCCTTCTAGGTATTTCTTCCTATATATGTTCAGCTTTAAAAAGTATTGCAAGGATCCTTTATGTAAATAAGCTATTTCTAGGGGATAAAGAAAGTGTGAACTACAACTATTTTATTCCTCTGCTCCAAAAGTAGAGTGCTTTGCTTTGATTTTCTTTCTGACTCAGCAGACAGAGACATCTGCACTGACTTAGAGTTTTCTTGAAAAATTTTTTTGATTCAGTCATATGATCAGAAAGAACAAATGTAAGTCCTTCTGGGATATAGTGTGAATGACATTAAAATATGTCATTAAAACAAACATTTCTTTTCTTTCTTTCTTTTTTTCTTTTTCTTTTTTGAGACAGGGTCTCCCTCTGTTGCCCAGGCTGGAGTGCAGTGGCACAATCATATCTCACTGTAGCCTTGACATCCTGGGCTCAAGTGATCCTCCCACCCCCGCCTCCTGAGAGCTGGGACCACAGGCATGTGCTACCACACCTGACGAATTTTTAAATTTTTTGTATTGACAGGATCTCACTATGTTGCCCAGGGTGCTCTTGACTCCTGGGCTCAAGCGATCCTCCCACCTCAGCCTCCCAAGGTGCTAGGATTACAGGCATGAGCCACTGTACCCAGCATAAAACGAGCATTTATAATTCCAGTATGCTCCTGTGTCGGATGTTTGAGAGTTAAGAGGTACATATACATTTCTTGGCACTTTGAGATGATTAGCTGAACCAGTCACTGCTCTGTTCAACAGGTGGATTTTCGGAAAAGACATATGAATGGAGCTCAGAAGAGGAGGAGCCAGTGAAAAAGGCAGGACCAGTCCAAGTCCTCATTGTCAAAGATGACCATTCCTTTGAGTTAGATGAAACTGCATTAAATCGGATCCTTCTCTCGGAGGCTGTCAGAGACAAGGAGGTTGTTGCTGTATCTGTTGCTGGAGCATTTAGAAAAGGAAAATCATTCCTGATGGACTTCATGTTGAGATACATGTACAACCAGGTATGCAGGAAGTACTTTAAAAAGTTTTCTTTCTTCTGTGCTTCTGTCACTTCATGTTTTTATTTCATGGTGTTCAAAATTTTCAGTTCTATTATTATGTACCCTATATATGAACCAGCTAAAGAAATGCTGTGGTGTAACCATTCCAACCTCAGTGCTTTGGGGACCAAACTACACAGACCGATTTTCTCTGAAGCTGCTTTGCTGCATTTCCCTTAGAATATAACTTATATTTTTATTCTTTTAAAAATAGGCACAGAATATTCTGATTATAGACTTAAATGTTATAGTGTTTAAAATGTCACATAATTTTTGTATTGTAGTCACTTTTTTCCAACATTTAGTATGAAATATTTCAAGCATATAGCAAAGTTAAAAAAATTTTATACTAAACATCTTGGTATCCACCACCCAGATTCTACCATTAACATTAGTATTCCTGCTTTATCACTTATGACTCCATCTATTCATCCCTCTTTCCAGCCATCACTCCAAGTTATTCTTTGATGCATTTGAAAATAAATTGCTGGCCGGGCACTGTGGCTCACGCCTGTAATCCCAGCACTTTGGGAGGCCGAGGCGGGTGGATCACGAGGTCAAGAGATCAATACCATCCTGGCCAACATGGTGAAACCCTGTCTCTACTAAAAAAAAACACAAAAATTAGCTGGGCATGTTTTCCTTGTCCTTCAAGGTTATTTTTCAGGCTTAGGATTTTTATGAATATCTCAATGTAGATCATTGACTCAGAGTGAATGTTATGGAAATGTTATTATGCTAATTAATAATAATCACAATTTATTCATTGAAGTATGCATCCCAAGACATTTTTCCAGGTAATACCTTATTGGAAAAATTTCAATTTCTACCTCAAGAGTAATTATTTATTGACTACCTGCTAAATGTCCTAGATTGTGCTAGGCACTAGGCACTATGGTGGATACCAAAGAAAACATACCATAGATTTTGCACTTAGGCATCTCATGGTTTGGCCAAGGAGACAGAATAACAATAGGTGAAATATTTAGAGCATCATTACATGGTGATATGGTAACAGATACATTTTTTCTTTTCTTTCTTTCTTTCTTTTTTTTTTTTTTTTTGATACAGCGTTTCACTCTTGTTACCCAGGCTGGAATGCAGTGGCGCAATCTTGGTTCACTGCAACCTCTGCCTCCCGGGTTCAAGGATTCTCTTGCCTCAGCCTCCCAAGTAGCTGGGATTACAAGCAAGCGCCACCACACCTGGCTAATTTTTTGTATTTTTAGTAGAGACAGGGTTTCACTATGTTGACCAGACTGGTCTCAAACTCCTAACCTTGTGATCCACCTGCCTCGGCCTCCCAAAGTGCTGAGATTACAGACATGAGCCACCATGCCCAGCCTGATCGACGTATTTCTAAGTGTAGTTCAGGGAAGGGCATATTGTAGGCAAAAGTAACTGGAGAAAGCTTCATAGAGATATTGGGAGTTAGAATAGATTTTGAAGATGTGTGGATCTGGACCAGAAAAGGAAGAATGGACATTCTGGACTATGAGGAATAAGTATGATACATGTATTAAACAGAGTGTACACCTTCTTCCCTAGAGTGGAAATTAAGTATTGGAGATGAAGAAGAAATAAGATTGAATAGGTTATTGAGCCAGATAATAGAACAAATTCACAGAAGAACCAAAGCTCTTGATAAGGGTCTAAAATGCCTTTTAGAACAAGATAGGATATAATTAAATACATTTTTCTTTAAATTAGTTTATGTAGATTTTTTATCAGTCCAAGTAGTCCTCTCCCAAATTCGTCTGCATTCGTTACTGTAAGGTTGTAGATTGGACAATTATCTAATGAGATCTTCCAAAAACTAATAACTTATTCTCTGTAACAGATATCAAAATGGGGGTAACTACTATCAGCCAAGGTCACCAATTACTGACTTACTAAATCTATGGGATATTTTCCATGCCTTATCCAACTTGATCTTCAGCCTTTAAACAATTGATAATTTTTCCTATTCTGTCTTCCTTTGGCTTCTCAAACCCCACTTGTATCAGTACTTGTCTATTCCTTCCTGCTATCCTGGCCCTGGTCAGGCCTTCAATCATATCTTTGACCTTTATTATAGCACCCCCACCTTTATCTTTTCTAGCTATCATTTCCCTTCCCTACTAACTAGCCCTACCTACTTCTAGAATAGTATCTTTCTACCACAACTATGATGATAATTCATCTCTGCTTCTTCATAACTTTCCGTCGCCTGCAGGATAAAATCTGACTCCCTTAAGGACCTTACAAGGTCTTTCAGAATCTGGCCATCTGTCCAGCCTCTTCCTTCTACTTGCTTCCTCCTCCCACAAAACCAAAGCATAATATGCTCCCCATTTCCTTCCTTTCTGCCTGCCTGCCTGCTTGCCTTCCTTTCTGGAATGCCTTCTCCAAATTTGCTTCCCTGGAAAATTCCTAAATATTTTTCAAGTCTTAGCTCAAACATCCTATGTGGTCTTGCCTGACCAATGGTTAGTTATTTCTTTTCTATGCTACCATTTATGCATTATATATACTTCCATTTTGGCATGCATTTATTGCATCATAATGGTTTGTTTGCATGTCTGTCTCGCTGTTAAGCTGTGAATTTCCTCCGGTCTGCAATGATATCTTTTCATTTTTATATCCCCAGGACATATCAAAAATGTGGCAGATGGTTGCTCCTCTGTAATTATTTTTTGGATGAATAAAGTGATTGTATCAATGCAATAGATGTGCATATGTTGTTTCCTTTTAACTAGAATTGGAGAGGGATAAGAATCAGAATGAATGAATGGAAAAAACTATACACACATATCAAGTTCCATATCATAGACTTTATCATTTTATAGGAATCAGTTGATTGGGTTGGAGACTACAATGAACCATTGACTGGTTTTTCATGGAGAGGTGGATCTGAACGAGAGACCACAGGAATTCAGATATGGAGTGAAATCTTCCTTATCAATAAACCTGATGGTAAAAAGGTATGATGCTAACTTCCTAAATAAAATTGAGTTTTCACTTATAACAGTTACTACTTTTTAGGATCCTTGAAGTTGCACTTTTGAAAATTAATTTTGACCATTTGACATGAAGCTTAAAGTGGGGTAGCATCCTATAGCATGATCTTTGTTTCCCTTTCTTGTGATCAGAGTAGGTGAAATTATAACGATGATAGAACAGCAGATCAGCAAGTAACATCTGTATTTTGTTTCACTGCTACATAAAGTTTCTGTTACGTTGGATTACTAGTAAAAATTACTTATAATAGTAATCAGCTGTTAATATTTTTATTTTCTGTGGCATTCATGGCATGCGTAAGAAATTATCTAAAATACTATTCATTAATAATGGTTTGCTTTAGTTCTTATGATATTAATATTATGGTAACCCTAATGACCTAGATGTTCTATAAAATATCAATAATGTACTCTTCTTGCCTGTAGGTTGCAGTGTTATTAATGGATACTCAGGGAACCTTTGATAGTCAGTCAACTTTGAGAGATTCAGCCACAGTATTTGCCCTTAGCACAATGATCAGCTCAATACAGGTATGAAATAAGCCCATTTTGATGATGTTTCTTTAACTAAAAATTATGAGTATATGTGTTTCTACATACATGTTATAATGAGATAAACAACAGAAATTGGGAATCATATATATTGTTTGACTCAATTAGCATACCAGTTCTCGTGATTTCTATAAGAGTGGAATTGTTTTTGTTACTGTAGTTTAATTACTGACAAACTTTCAAATTGACTGCTTTGGTTAGAAAAGGTCATATTATCTTATTGGGATTTTTGTTGTTGTTGTTTAAAGCCTACAATAAACTCAGTAACATAAATCTTATATGCGTATACATTGAGACCATCTATTATAAGTTATGTTTAATGAAACAGTGTTTATACATATAAATTTTGTTCTACATAGCCAGTAGAAACATTTCTAAATGTAAAAACATTTACATGTGTTCATAGCTTTTAAAAACACCTTAATGTACATTTAGGCAAGTAAATATCTTATATATAAAATTTATCTTTCTTTCCTTTCCTTTTTTCTTTCACTTTTTTAAAAGTCTTATTTTTGAGGTTATTGCGGGCTTTCTAAATTGTCCCAAAAATCCTTGTAGAGTTTTATTAGAACCATAGAATCCATAGCATAAAAGATTTTAAGACTATTTTTAGATATTTTCAATCCACTGGCAAAAGCAAAAAGAGAGTGGCCAAGGAACAGGGCAGATCAATAAAAAAAGGTAAGATAGCTTAAAAAGGCAGAAAAGTCAAAGCAGTTAGGATGAGTGAGTCAAGACTAAAATTATAAGCAAGCATAGAGAATGGAGCTAGTGAACCAGCAACAAGGGCGTCATATATGATTAGGACAACCAAGACAGGGTAAACAGAAGGAGGAAGGAAGACTGAATTTATTAAATAAAGGACTTTAAAGTAAAAGTCATAAAAAAAAAAGTCATGGTTATAACCTACTTAATCAACTTTTAAAAATTAACTTTTCTTTCAGTTGACAAATAAAAATTATATATATTGGCCAGGCACGGTGGCTCACGCCTGTAATCCCAGCACTTTGGGAGGCCGAGGCGGGCAGATCACAAGGTCAGGAGATCGAGACCATCCTGGCTAACACGGTGAAACCCCGTCTCTACTAAAAATACAAAAAATTAGCCGGGCGTGGTGGCGGGCACCTGTAGTCCCAGCTATTCGGGAGGCTGAGGCAGGAGAATGGCATGAACCCAGGAGGCAGAGCACTTGCAGTGAGCCGAGATTGCACCACTGCACTCCAACCTGGGCGACAGGGCGAGACTCCCGTCTCAAAAAAAAAAAAAATATATATATATATGTGTGTGTGTAAATATATATATGTGTGTGTGTGTATATATATGTGTGTATATATGTATATATATAATGTACAATATGATATTTTGAATACACACATTGTATAAGCCTTTAAAATACTGACTTAATTAATCTAATTTATTGTAATTCACAGTGTAAGCCATACTTATACAAGCCTATTTAAACCAGATTGACTTTGCCTTTTCAGTATTACTCATTATTTATATTTGACCTGAATACATTGAATATTTTCAGAGAAAAATCTGCTAACTCCTTAGTAATGACTTTTTTAATTATGTGAGAAATGATGATCTGTTATTTAAATAAGTATACAGAGCATTCTTTTTATATCAGTACATAAATATGTAAGCCTCCTTAACTTTTCTTTGAAGTTAATGATATTTATTTCCCTCAAAAAATGTCATCTTAATGCTGTTATCACACATATATATAAGGATGTGAGCATGATATTCAGAACCTAACTTCCATGTGATGAAACTCTGTATAGACATAAATAAAATGATTAATTGTGAAGAAGTCAACATGATTTTTCAAAACAAAATTTTCCATATGGCTTGCTGAGATTTAGATTGTTATTATTTTGTCTTGCTTGGAAGAATGAGTTTTTTTGACTAATTGCGTAAATTAGGTTCATAAAATAATTTTAATATTCCGTCTCCAGAGCAGGTGACTACTGTATTTCTGGAACTATTTTATAATCATTGTACATTCCTTATTGTCTCTCAAGCTTATTTTACTTCTCTCTCAAGGTCTTACAAATATCATGTAAGCATGTATGTAAGAGAGTCCATTTTGTGGTAACTGATATTTTTAAAAGTAGGGAATGATGAAGTAAGTGCTTAGGATGATGCCAATTATCTTATCATTGTAATTTTATTTCTTTATCAAGGTATATAACTTATCCCAAAATGTCCAGGAGGATGATCTTCAGCACCTCCAGGTAACAATATTTATTTTCTTTTTTGTGTATCTGGTAGTCTTTGGAACATGTATAGCAGAACTTTGGAGAATGATTTCAAAACATAATCAGATTCTGATTCTG
Source organism: Gorilla gorilla gorilla (assembly GCF_029281585.2). Classification (NCBI taxonomy): domain Eukaryota; kingdom Metazoa; phylum Chordata; class Mammalia; order Primates; family Hominidae; genus Gorilla; species Gorilla gorilla. Next base: position 67,548,260 of record NC_073239.2, read on the forward strand.
CTGTTTAAACAGGAACTATTGGCCCAATTAGCTGCCTGGTAATTACTGCCTGAGACTGGTTAATTTTTAAAGGAAAGAGGTTTAATTGACTCACAGTTCAGCATGGCTGGAAAGGCCTCAGGAAATTTACAGTCATGGCCAAAGGCAAAGGGAAAGAAGGCACCTTCTTCACAAGGCAGCAGGAAGGAGAAGTGCCAAGCGAAGTGGGAGGAGCCCCTTATAAAACCATCAGATCTGTGAGAACTCACTCACTATGGCGAGAACAGCGAGAACAGCGTGGGGAAAACAGCCTCCATGATTCAATTACCTTCACCTGGTCTCTCCTTTGACACGTGGGGATTATGGGGATTACAATTTAAGATGAGATTTGGGTGGGGACACAAAGCCTAACCATATCAATAAGTAACTACCTTTCTCCCTAATTTAACATCAAATTTAATATATTTTTTAGAAAAAGAGCCACATTGCAAGTCACAGACATTTTAAAAAAACACAGCTGAGGTGATAAGGTTCAATCTAGCCTCAGGAAAACTACAGAGCAATCACTGCTCCAAAAGGAGCAGAAACAAAGAAGCAGAGTTTCGGTTTACAACTGGCGACAGTACTGAGAAAGTTCCCAGGACTAAGGAGCACAACTCTCCAGGTTTATTATGCTCTGGGCACAGTATATGTTTCTTCTCTTTCGAATTCATTTCAAGATTCTCCAGGGCCGGGTGCAGTGGCTCACGCCTGTAATCCCAGCAGTTTAGGAGGCTGAGGCAGGTAGATTGCTTGAGCCCAGGAGTTTGAGACCAGCCTGGGCAACATGGTGAAACCCTATCTCTACCAAAAATACAGAAATTAGCCAGGCAGGCGTGGTGGCGCATGCCTGTGGTCCCAGCTACTCAGTAGGCTGAGGTAGGAGGATCACTTGAGCCAGGGAGGTCAAGGCTGCAGTGAGCAGAGATCATGCCACTGCACTCCAGCCTGTGTGACAGAGTGAGACCCTGTCTCAAAAAAAAAAAAAAAAAAGAAAAAGAAAAAAAAGAAAAAAGACAAAGAAAGGAAAAGGACTCTCCATTTCTTAAGCTAAATACCTAATGCTTTTGTAGTAATCCAAGCCATTGTGCCATTAAATTTCCTCAGGCAACAGCTTTTGTAAATATATCCTACATAGTTTACAGCTCTCTGGTCTAATTTATGCAAGTTCTGCTTCTAAAGGTCATTTAGCACGTTTCCTTCTTCTGTTTTGTCCCCCACAAAAAAATTAACCCACATTCTAGATATAAAAGTGTTCATTTTAAAAATACAATTTCCATTTTAAAAATAAAATGGAAATTTTATTTTTAAATGTACTTTATGTCTTTCATTCTTAAATATCTAATTACCATGGCTCTGCTTTACCTATCCAATGCTTATTTCCTAAAAATGATTATTAGAATCCTCTTAATATAATATTCTGTTATACCTAGAGGGAAAAATAAATGAAAGAAAGCCAAGAATTAAAACTTTGCAGGTGCTAAAGTTCTCTCTCTCTCTCTCTCTCTGTGTATGTGTGTGTGTCTAATTTTTTTTCTAGCTTTTCACTGAGTATGGCAGACTGGCAATGGAGGAAACATTCCTGAAGCCATTTCAGGTGAGCGAGTGTTAAATGATGGTAAATTCTTACTAGATTTTCCTGAAGACTGTAACCAGGTATATTAATTAGGGTCATGTTTCCTTCTCTTTTTATTTCATTGAGAAAACATTTTTGAACTATTTTATGCTATTTGATGCAATATAGAATGAGATGGAAATGAGGAAATCGAATTTTTAAGAATTATTTTTTAAAAAAGAGATGTGGAAATGAAAGATGAATTAGGCATTCTGGTTCCAGGCAAAATGTCAGCTTTCTTTTTCCTGAACTCAAAGTGACTCTCAAAGTGCTGGGATTACAGGTGTGAGCCCCTGGGCCCAGCCTTATTTATGTACAAAAATTAAACATCCAGCCATATCTTATGAGATGTATTAAACATAAGAATGTGTTCATTTGAAAATAAAAGGATGGAAAAAGATATATCAGGCACATACTAAGTGAAGGAAGACAAGTGTCTATATTTTTGTGAGACTTCAAGTCTATAAGAATTATTTAGAATAGAGAAGTTCATAATAATAAAAGGTTATTTCACCAGGAAAATACAAGAATTCTAGTCAGGCATGGTAGCACATTCCTGTAATCCCAGCTACTCGGATAGCTGTGGTGGGAGGATCACTTGACCCCAAGAGTTTGAGTCCAGCCTGGACAACATAGTGAGAGACGGTGTCTCTTAAAAAAAAAAAAATTCTAAATTTGTATGACAAATAGCCTCAAAATATATAAAGATCAATAGAACCATAAGAAGAAATAAGTAAATCCACTGAAACACAGCTCCTAACTATTGATAAGTCAAGTAAACAGAAAATGAGTAACAATAGAGAAGATGTGAAACCTAGGGCTAACAAGCTTGCTTTATGGTACATGCATAGAATAGTGTAAGTAACAAAGAAAACACATTACTCTTAAGCATGCAAGGTGTATGTACAAAAATTTCCCACATATTAAGCCACAAAGCAGGTCTCCACAAATTTCGAAGGATTGAATTCATACTGACCTCATTCTGTCATCACAGGACAATTTAGTTAAAAGTTAGTAAGAAAGTGCTCATTTTAAAAAGCATATTTTGGAAATTTAAGCACACACTTCAAAAATAATTCATGGGTTAAGTTAAACTCATAATAGTTATATGAAAATACTACAAATTGAGTGCTTGAAAGAAAACATACATATTGAACATTAAATGTTATCATGAAAATGGTACTTAGAGGGAAAAAAATATAGCCATAAAAGTTTTATATTAGAAAAGAAGAAAGGCAGAAAATTAGTGATAAGTACAAATTAAGAAGAAAAAATAGGCCGGGCACACTGGCTCACACCTGTAATCCCAGCACTTTGGGAGGCTAAGGTGGGTGGACTGCTTGAGGTCAGGAGTTCAAGACCAGCCTGACCAATATGGTGAAACCCCGTCTCTACTAAAAATACAAAAATTAGCTGGGCATGGTGGTGGGCACATGTAATTCCAGCTACTCCGGAGGCTGAGACAGGAGAATCACTTGAACCTGGGAGTGGAGGTTGCAGTGAGCCAAGATTGCACCATTGCACTCTAGCCTGGGCGACAGAGCGAGACTCTGTCTCAAAAAAACAAACAAAAAAAAGAAAAAAGAAAAAAGAATAACAGACAAAACCTAATGAAAATAAGAAAGAACATTTATAAAAGCTATATGTCTCAGGATGGATCAATTTTAAAAACATAATGTGGATTGGAAAAAAAGCTAGTTGCCAAAGACTATTTACAGTAGGATAGCATTTTTTATAAAGGTCCAAAATGAGCAAAACTAAACAATATGTTAAGAATATAAACACGTGTGATAAAACTATTTGAAAAGCAAAATTAAAGTAGTATTTACTACCGGAGAGGAGAAATGGGGATGTATCAGGAAGGGACACACAGGAAGCTTCAATGTTATTGGCATTTTCAATTATTTAAGCGGGTTTGTGGGTTCACAAGTATTTATTTTATTAATCTGCTTAATAGCATATATATATATATGTTACATGCATTCTTTTGTAGGTATCATATTATGTGATAACATTTTTAAATTTTAAAAGGTCAATAGTGGTTTTTTTTTTTTTTTTTTTTTTGAGACGGAGTCTCACTCTGTCGTCCAGGCTGGAGTGCACTGGTGCGATCTCGGCTCACTGCAAGCTCCACCTCCGGGATTCACGCCATTCTCCTGCCTCAGCCTCCCGAGTAACTGAGACTACAGGTGCCCGCCACCACACCCAGCTAATTTTTTTGTGTTTTTAGTAGAGACAGGGTTTCACCATGTTAACCAGGATGGTCTTGATCTCCTGACCTCATGATCCATCCGTCTCGGCCTCCCAAAGTGCTGGGATTACAGGCGTGAGCCACCGCACCCGGCCAATAGCGTTTCTTAAAACCAGCAATTACAGCTAGCAAATATAAGTTTTAAAATATATATACCATTCACAATAGCAAAACAAAACAAAAATCTTTAGTAATTAGCCGCCAAAATATAAAGACCTTTCTGGAGAAAAATTCAAAGGTCTATTAAAGACCATAGAGAAAAAATTGTATAAACCAAAGAGATATAATATGATCACAGATGCTATGATTTAATGTTGTGGATAATTTCATTCTCAACAAATTAGTCAAACTCAGTGCAATTATAATTGAAATTACAATAGGATTTTTGTATATTTTCTACAACTCATATGGAAGAATTAAGTCTTGTTTTGATTTAAGAGTCAGGTTATTTTTTTTTTTTTGAGACGGAGTCTTGCTCTTGTTGTCCGGGCTGGAATGCATGCAATGGCATGATCTCGGCTCACTGCAACCTCTGCCTCCCGGGTTCAAGCGATTCTCCTGCCTCAGCCTCCCGAGTAGCTGGGATTACAGGTGCCCGCCATCATGCCCGGCTAATTTTTTTGTGTTTTTAGTAGAGATGGGGTTTCACCATGTTAGCCAGGATGGTCTCGAACTCCTGACCTCAGGTTATCTGCCCGCCTCGGCCTCCGAAAGTGCTGGGATTACAGGTGTGAGCCACTGCGCCCGGCCTTAAGTCAGTTTTTAAGAAGACGATCTAAATTAGAGGGCTCAATACACACTAAAAAGCCATAGCAATGAAAATGGTGAGGTCCTACACAGATACAAGAGCAAAGCTCAGTGGAACTAAACAGTTTAAATACACTCATATATATATGGGAGCCTGGTAGTCAATAGAGGTGGCATCATAAACTGGTGGGAAATAAATGAGTTAATAATTGGGTTTGGAAAAACAAGTTCACTATTTGAAGAAAGAGCTGGATTTTTACTAAATACTGTAATAGAAGTAATCTCCAGATGGATCAAAGAACTAAATATGCAAGTTAAAACTATAAAGCTAATAGAAGAAAGTGCTGGAGAATATTTTTCTGAACTGAGGTGAAGAAACATTTATTAGACCCTCCAAAATAAACCATGTAGTAAAAAATTGATGCATATTACTACATCAAAATTAAGTATTTGTATTTATCAAATGACTTGATAATCAAAATGAACAGATTGGTAGAAGATATTGACAATGTCAAAGTCAACAAAAGATTACTAAGCAGAACATACAGGAAACTTTTGCAAGTAACCAAAACCTGGTTCCCAATCAGAAAACAGGCAAAGAATATTAATAGACAAGTCACAGAAAGGAAACCTGAATGGCTAATACATTTTTGAAGGGATGTCAAGTCTCACTGATAATTAGATAAATATTAAAACAACAATGAAATACCACTTTACACTCATTAAATAGGCAAAAAGTAGAACATGGAGATAATGCCAATGAAAGCTAGGATTTGGGTAAATGGGAACACTCAGGCCCTATTGTTGAAAGTGCAGATTGGAGCAGCCATTCCATGGAGCAGAGGAAATATATAAGGATATTTATTGATAGAGTAATAGTAGCAGGAATTTGGAGACAACTTAGGTGTCCATCATTAGCAGAACAGATACATAAAAATATGGGGAAAAGCATACTCTGGAATACTTTGCAACATCTAAAGGCAATGAACCAAAAGTGCATAGAGTAGCATGAATAGAGTGTTAAAATTTGTACAGAAGTAAGCAGAAAAAAGTGTGAGATTTATAACATGATACTATTTATGCATATTTAAAATGCTGTACATACACAAAATAATATATATTAAAGTGAGTGTGGGTGGGAATGAATAGTTGAGGAATGGGAGTGAGGATCTGGGAAAAATATGATGAAGTAAAGTAGCATAGAGAGATGATGTATGCTGTGATGAAGGGGTATGAATTCTCCCGAGGGCTCAGGAACCTGGTGTGGGGAGGAGGTGAGGTAGAATACAACCAGTCTTGCTTGCAGTCTTCTATATGATTTACAATATCTACTAGACTCTGTTGTCTTTTTTTTTTTTATCATTTGTTAGGTTGATCGTTAAAGTGCTATATGGTAATTAGGCTATTGTTTTGATTTTCTTCTCTAACTTGTTACTCAGATCCACTGGCAAACCAGAGTAGGGAACTCCATTGTAAATTACAGAAAGGGACTTTAGGTCTTACCAGCAGATGTCACTGCTCCTTACATTTTTGCCAGAAATATTAAAACTGGAAAAGACCAATCAATGCTCTAATAAAATAGATGAGAGATAAAGATTGATAGAGTTGCGGCTTTTGGTTAAAAAAAAAAAAAAAGAGTTGAAAACAAACAATGGAAAAAAACTTTAAGAGATTACCCTAGTTAGTAAACTGTTGACATTATGAAATGTCAGTGACAAGAAAAAAGTTTTCGCTGACTGAGTCAACAATGACTCCTAAACATGTTTGGACTTGTAACTCTTAACTATCTGAAATTGAAATGCGAAGCTCATTAAGTAGTAAAGGTGGCATCCAAAGTTATTTTATAGTATTTTAGATTAAAGCAACCAAATCCAAAACAAAAAATACTATACATTATAAAATCAAAAGATAAAATGCAAATACATTCAAATTTCAAAACATATATGAGTTAAATAATTCAAATTTCAATTAGAAAAAGCATAGCAAAAAATTGCAAAGTAAAATAACTTTTAAATGAAATTTCAATTTAGCAATCTTTTTTTTTTTTTTTTTTTTTTTGAGACGGAGTCTTGCTTTGTCGCCCAGGCTGGAGTGCAGTGGCGCGATCTCGGCTCACTGCAAGCTCCACCTCCCGGGTTCACGCCATTCTCCTGCCTCAGCCTCCCGAGTAGCTGGGACTACAGGCGCCCACTACCACGCCCGGCTAATTTTTTGTATTTTTAGTAGAGACGGGGTTTCACCGTGTTAGCCAGGATGGTCTCGATCTCCTGACCTCGTGATCCGCCCGCCTCGGCCTCCCAAAGTGCTGGGATTACAGGCGTGAGCCACCGCGCCCGGCCAGCAATCTTTTTTAGAAGGTCACTTCTATCCTCTTCTCTCTGATAAGTTAACAGCTTTATTCATTTGGGTAAAAGTGTGGGGAAATTTTAAACATTGCCTGAGAAAGTAAGGTGAGGGATAATGAAATTTTAAAAATAATTTTATATTAAAATTAAACTAAGGCCAGGTGTGGTGGCTCATGCCTGCAATTCCAGTACTTTGGGAGAAGGAGGCAGGAAAATTGCTTGGAGACCAGAAGTTTGAGATAAGCCTGAGCAACATAGTGAGACTCTATCTCTACAAAAAGTGAAAGAAAAAAAATCCACAAAGAACTTACAGCGCCTGTAGTCCCAGCTATTTGGAGCGGGGCTGAAGTGGGAGGATCACTTGAGCCCTGGGGTTTGAGGCTGCAGTGAGCTATGATTGCACCGCTGCACTCCAGCCTGGGCAACAGAGTGAGACCGTGTCTCAAAAAATAAATAAATAGACAAAATTAATTTAAACAAATTTAAAATAGAAGAATTCTTAACTCTGAAATACAGTACAATTATGAATAATAAACAGATCTATAATAAACAACAAATATGAAGACAATTAGCCGGGAAAATGAATAGCTGAATTAACATATTAACTTGATTCTTTAAAAAACCGATTTATATCAAGCTGTAATCAAGCAAACAAAAATACGTTCGTGTATTTAAAAACCATGGTTTAAAAGAGAGAATTAAAAGCTAAATGAATTCAGTTTAAAAGCAATATTGAAGTGCAAGTGTAACCAGTGGTGTGCTGGTAAAATGTTTAAAACTGGTTGGGGAGGAGGGAGGAGGTGAGCCTGATATATATTATTTGCTAATTTTTATGGTGTAAATACTTCTACCATGGCCAATTTCAAGCTACCATGACGTCAACCAACTTCCAAAAATTCCTCAAAATTTAACAACTGTTTTTTGCAAGCTCTAATGAGCCAGCTCTAAACTGTGTAGCACGCCCAGGAAGTATAATTCACATTAAGTCATAGTATAGAGTTCTCTAAGTGACATTAGTTATTTTCTCACCTGTTTTGCTCACTATGAGCATTTGAATTTAAAGTATAAAAATCTGGCAGGAGCTACTTTATTAACATATCTATCTATAAAATAACTAGGTTCTTTATATTAGCTTCTTTACCTTAGGACTTCCAGTTTTTGTTGAGAATGACAATATTTTTCCATTAATTTAAACATGGCTGTATGTAATAACTGTGCAAGTTTTATTTGAGTAATAACACCCAGTTTGCTCTAAGAACCTAGTGAAAATGTCTTGTCACGTGCGATAGATTTGTGTCTATATTGGTATGTTATGAGTTTTTCTTTCTTGGTCATTTAGACTTGCATGAGCCACACACATGGCCCCACATTGCTCTGTATTGGGATGATCACATCCTTGGGGCAGGACCCCTACGACTAATTCTGGATATTTTTGATGTTGTCAGACATTATTTGAAGTTCGCTCTAAATGCAGGCTGCTTATCAACACCAAGCAAGGCTGCCTTCCTCTAATGCTCTGCTAAATGACCAGCCGCCAGTTACTTGTTTCCCCAGGAAAGGCTCATTTTCCACTTGTATGACTCTGAGGAGCTCTGTGTGTGTGCTTGTCACTCTTGTCCTCTCAATTCTGCTGGGCTGTGGTGGTGGAGAAGGTTTCCATTCCGTCATGTGGTAATACAGTAAGCTTGTTATGGGGTCTATGCTAAAAACAGATCCCCCTTACTAAAAAGACCCTGTATTATACCTTTAAATGTACCCTTTGGCAATAGCAGCCCAGGAGTTTATGATTTAATCACTTCATGCCTTCTAATTATGTAGGCTATGAAGAAATAGAAACATTCCCCATTTACTAAAGTGTATTATAGTCTCAAGATTCACTTGAGTTCATGTTTTAGATGTCAATACATTTCTCAGTGGCATTTCGACATGGTGGGTCTGTTTCTAGTAGGCCGGTCTGCAAAATCCTGTTTAATCTACAGCAAATTTAAATAGTGGTCACGATGTCCCTGAGCCTTGGTTCCTTTAAGGCAGAGTCCTGAATATATCTGATGATTTCTGGATCTTTTTGAGGCCCAGAGCCCTGAGGTAGTTGGGAATTTTAGCAGGATTTAGGCTGTATGGCTCACAGAGAAGAGATGGGGCTGCAGCATATCTGTAGCCTTGATGATTGATGCAGAAGCAGGTTTTTTAGGCACCTGGGTTAGAATCATTTCTGAGCCATGCCACAGTTCTGCTGAATTGGAATCCCTGTGTTTAGACCAGGGAATCTGCACTCTCTATGTCATTCTTAAGCACATATTTGAGGACAGATTTAGCCACTGGGCACCCTCCAGCAGACAGCATCTATGGCAGAAGGTTCTGGTAGCAGAGAGATAGGGCACCATTTCTATGTACATTTCTGTGTACAGATAGTTAGTAGATTAAGGTTGGCCTGTAATAGGAAAGTAGGAAGCATAAACCCTAAAAAAAAACTTTCCTTCACACAAACTTGACTTCTTTTAGAAGGCTTATTTCTTTCTTGAGCATATATTTTAGGACTATTTACATTTATTATCTTCTCTTCCATGTCCTCAGTGTCAAGTACTTCACTTTCTGGAGTTAATTCAGCCCAGTTTTCACCTATAGCATGTTTATTAACCATTTTCATACACTTAAAAGCCCAGCAAGACCTTAGACCTTAGACAGAGATTCAAATTCTCTTTGTGAGATAAAGGTAAAAACTGAATTCTTCACATTCCTTTCAGTGGAGATGTAATTATTAGTGAGCACATCAGTCTGTGCCAGTTTTAAGTTAAACTGAAGGTTGCTGAACAATAATAGAAGGGGAAGCATAAAATAATACTCTATTACATTAGGACAAGTACTGTTTCTCACAATTTCTTATTCAAATTGGGCCTACACAGGACAATTAGGAATTATTTTACTCTAGTTTGCTTAATTATGTTTGAGGACCCTTTATTCCCATGATTTGAGAATATCCATTTGCACAAAAAATTCTTTGATAGTGATTTAAGCTACTTTGAAACAAAACATCTTTGGTCAAATATCTGTGATGATTATAACTGCCAAGTCATACCTGATAAATGCATGACCTCACTGAGAAAATGAAAGGCTGATGTCTGTCTGCTTGGGCTGAAAATTAAAGGAAATGATATGGAAAAAGACAGCTGAGGAAGTTATCTACCCTATCCCATGTTCTGTCGAGAGAGCAATTTAGGTGATCTGAGAGCTGTATGGATTCGAAGAAATGCTTATCTGGCTACATAGAACTAGGTCAGTGGTGTGGACTAGGATTCTCCCAATTTCTACATTTAGGTACCTGAAATGTTCAGAAGAGCAATAACAGCAATTTATTGCATGCTTATTTTGTGCCATACACTGTGCTAAGCATTTTTCTTACATTATTCAAATTACTGATCATTACAGTTCTATAAAACAACTAATGTTACCACTCCTTCTTCATTCTCGTCTTTAATTTTTCTATCCAATGAGAAGTACTGAGGCTGAGAGTAGTTGAGAAACTTACTCCTGGTCACATATATCTTTAAATTGTAGAGCTGACCTCAACCTAGGCCACAGCTCAGAGCCCTTGCACTTAACTACCATCTTTTAGTGCTTCTCTTTGCTATCTTAATCTGAGCCACTTATTAAGCTGTATTTTATTGTCTTACATTTTAATGTGCCTATCCCCTCTCATTAATTAAATTATAAATGACTTATGAGCAAGAACTTTGTCATTTACTTTTTGAAGTCTAGCGCACCTACCATGCTGTTCATAAAGCATGTGTACGATAAATGTTCACTAAGGGGGTAGTATATACATATTTGGGATTGTAAATAGTTTGCATATACAACTCGAAATTGGAAGACCTGGATTCAAGATCTGGAGCAACTATTAGATATCCAGTATTGTCTCTTTATACTTTTAAGGTAAGAACTATATCCTTTATACTTTTAAGGTAAGAACTATATCCAAACAATATTAAGTCATAAGTTGACGTGAGAGTGTCCAAAATATTTATACTGGGCATGGCCCCTTCTTGAACTGGAGAAACACAATTATGAAATTCTCCTTCAATGGGTAAGGGTATAGAGTTGCTGCATTGAAAGTGTCACACTGATGGGTGGTAACACAAAAAGAAAATACCATATTTCGTTAGTTAAGACTAACAGAAAAATGTTGGGTGTTTTCAGTTAGCAATAGTGATTGTGCTGTATGTGGTGCCATCAAATTTAAAGGTGATCCTAGAGCATGGTCTGTAGATACTTCAAGTAATTAGATGAGGCTGTAACTGCTCTGAGGCAAGGAAGATAAGCCTTGGTTACTGGATCAAGCAATGGGCTAAAAAAGGCACTGAGTCTTTGATGTTGTTGATTTAATACTTATCATGGATTTTCTTTTTAATAAAAAAGAAAGATTTATGATAATTTGGAAGGATTGATCTGCCCTCCTATTAGCTTGTCTCTAATTTTTCTGCCCATATCCTTGGAGAGTTTGTGCAAAGATTCTTCATTTTTTTTTTTGTAAATCATATGTATTATAGGTATTCTTAGCTGCTTTGGGACACTGGTTCTTCCAGTGGATTTTCTGCCTGCAATATCCATAGACTTCCCTATCTATAGGTTCCTGATTCATAGAGAACAGAGGATATTTTGGTCTTGTTTTTATCTGAAGGACCACAAATTTGTCTTGATTTCTATTTTGCTAGTTACCCAAGCCCTATGAAAAGTCAGTGATATACTAGAGATTTCTAAATTGACAATTTCTCATTCAACCTTTTTATTCTGAGTCTATATTTTATATCTGAGCCTCATATGTTTTTTCTTCCATATTCATATTTTATGTCTGAAAGTTTCCTGAAGTCAATTTTTAAAGTTTCCTGTTGATTCATCCCTATTTTATTTATAATTTAGAACCTCTGTCCAATTGATATTTAAGAGAAAGTCTTCCGAAATAGCCTTCTGTAATTTTTTTTATTTTTCTTGCCCCCTAAAGGCCACTAAATTGTTAAAATGTATTATCATTATGTTTTAATAAACAGCTGGATTATTTAAGTATTCTCCTGGTCTTTCTTATCCCACTGTTTTTAACCATTTTTTTCCCACCTGAAGGTCTAACAATTAAGTGAACTAGTTGGAACAGAACTGATAGTTCAGGACAGTAAATATCTAACAAGTCTGCAACAAATTTTTATCTTTCTGGGTTAAAGGAATTCCTTAACACTCAGCTCAAGACCAGAGTTTAAATTCAACTTCTGTAGAATAGCCTTCTGATCTAGCAGTTTTAAGTAGATTTGGGCAGTGTGCCCACTCCTTTCCTGTGAAAATTTCTGAGGAAAAAGTAGCTTGTTTAGAAGGTCAGGGGAAGGAGCAGAAGGAATTGAAGGGATGTATTGAGTGGTAAAAATAAAACTGAATGAAAAGAAATGCAAGGAGGGCAGGTTTCAGAAGGTTACAGTGTCAAATGTAGAGACTGCATTTTGGAGTCAGCATTTTATTTTGAGGCCTCAGTTTATTATTTGAAGAAGCTAACTAATGAGTGTTTGGTATTTGTCTCAATATTTAAAGAACTCTTAACTGTATTGTTTATTCTTACATGTCCAAAGTTCACCATAATGGCCACAGTTATTCTCATTTTTTAAAAGTATATTTCCTATTATTGATACAAAAATTAGTGTTGTTGTTTAATAGAAATAGGAAGCAGAAATTCTTCCAGGAGGAGCTTGCAGTTTTGATATAAACCTGTAACATAAAAGTTAATCAATAGTATGTGCTCATGAGAAGTGTTTTGGGTTCTTTAAGCAAGCGGAGGCTAGGACAGAGTTGTATGATCAATAATCTGACAATTACTGATTTTGTATTATGTGCTATACAAAGTGACTCACATATTGAAAAGACAGAGAGTGTCCTCTTGAAGGTTTTGTAGGGAACCTAAGGCAGAATTTGATTAATTACTTTTACATAAATTGGTTGCCAGCCTACCAGACTTCCAACCATTAGTCTTTGGGGCAGTGTGAATGGGACTGAAGACTTCTTAGGCCTATGCTTCCATCTGTTCTTTATAAAGGACTTTAGTATTCATTAAGTGATACAAAACAATTCAAGACAAAACAAAAACACATGAGACAAGACTTTGTACAAGTTGTCAAATAAAAGAAAGCAAAGCAAGCAGCAAAAGAATAAGCAGGCTAATGGCAAAAATATTCACTGAATGGTGTGCCCCCAAACCAAAAGTTCTAAGAACTTTATACAAAAATTAGGTCTTATTATTTATCAAGTGAATGTACTTCCAACACTAAAATTTGAATTACTCTATGCAAAGACTTAGGACTAATGACCCTATATAAAGACCTATATGGTTACAAAATCCTAGGATAACAAATTAATTTAGAAACAAGAGCTCAGTGAAGCAAATCAGAACTCAGATTGTTGTTGAGACAGATTCACCTGGAAGCAAATTGAAGGACAAATGGAATTTGGGAACAAGGCAGAAAGAGAATGCACCTGTAAGTCTAAGAGTCACAGAGGATGCTGCCAAGTGAAGGCATTCAAAAATGGTACAATGAGATGTCCAGAATTGGCAAAGGATAAGACCATCTCTCAAAATACAACTTAAAAAAACAAAGCTAAACTTATTGCTTAGTGAAGCATAGAGCTCTGCTAGTGAGGCATAGTCTCATTGAGCAAAGCCAACTGATAACCACATGTAGGCGTCAGGGGCGTGTTTTGGAGTTTTGTGGGTTATGGAAGCAAGATGGGTTGACATCAGTCTGAGAATATGTCTTTTGTTAAACGTGTTGGGTGTAGAGGTGAAAACAGTAAGTTTTCTGGAGTGAGTCTTTGACTACTTGACTGACTTAAAGCAATGAGGCTCTCTGTTGGCTTCTTGTGTGGGTTGTTGATTGAAGTAAGTGTTACTTACTTTGGGTTTAAAACCAGTTCTGGTGTTTACTTTTACCTGAAACTGAAATTAGAAACTGATTAAACGTATTAAAAACCAGTTCAGATATTTACTGGCTGTATGGTGTTAGAACATGTAGTCTTTTTCGGTGAGTGTAGGAATAATTTCATGTATTTATAATGGATGTGCACATAAATTTACTGTTATTTTTCAAATAACATTTGTTTCATATAAGCTTTTTATACTGACATAGTCAACTCATGTGTTGATATATTCTACATACTTATTAATAGCTATGTGTTATATTAATGCACCATAGTTTGTATAGCTATTTCTCAATTGTTGAGCATTTGGATTTATTTCAGTTTTTCACTGTTACCAAGTCATGCTGTAATACTCCTTTTGAATAATTTCCTGAAAGATATAGTCTCCAAAGGGACGCTAATAAAATTTGTCATGATTTTAAAAAGTTAGATGATTACTTCATTTGTAAGCTAAGTATAGTATAGGTCCATCATTTGACCCAGTTGCCTGACTGAATTTAATTTAAAAAAGTGTTTGTGGCTTCATATGTTTTTATCTGAGCAAATTAGGCTAATTTGTATTCTTGGTTTTTATCTCTACCTATATTCATACATGAGCAAATCAAGATTCTGCAGTGTAGAAAAACTGATGGATTTTGACATAAAGACTGAATTTCGTAGAAATCCATACATGATGAATGGAAAGCATATAAATTATCTAGGGAGGGGTGGGGGACAGTAGGAATTGCTCATCCCCATTCATGAGAACCAATTATTAAATATTCAGGAATTATATAAACCAGTTATTAAACTTTTAATAGCTTGGAATCAGCCATGATGGGTATATTTACACCACAGAAATTGGCAAATGCTACAAATCAAGGCTTTTGTTTTTTTTGTCAGAGAGCCAGTTTATCAGCACATCACTGGGTGAGAGCATCAGGCAGGAAACCTGGGAGTTGGAACATTGCCATTAATTTCATGATTACTTTATGTATTGCTAATTTTAAAAAATGAAACTTTATATTTGCTTCTATACCACACATGGTCCTCATTATTTTGAATTGGGAAGATGGCCAGTGAAAAAGACCAAGAAATGAGACTAAAAGCTCCCAAGAAAAATGCAAAATACAGCCAAATCCACATACTTGGTTTCATTTATCCTGGTTCATGAACCTCTATATTGAAAAAATTACTTCCCAGCTAACATCTATTTTCAAAATACATGTTTTAGGAAGAAATGTTCAAAATACAAATTATTATATTTTGACAAAAATTGTGGCAAAAATGGACATCTATTTAAAGTTAGCAGACTACTTAAAGAGGGTGGATGTGGGTATTTTTAATTCTTTTCTCTACAAGAATCCCTCCTCTCCCCACAAGAATCTACAAAACAAAATAAGAGGGAGGAGAGGCTCCATCTTATGGGAGCAAGAAAGATCCATAATCACACGCCACTTAGAAGTGACCCTGTTTAAGGAAAAAAGATGTGATTCAAGGATTTGACATCCAGCAAAACTGACTTTCAGGCATAAAGGGCCACAGCTATTATCAACATGTAAAAATCCAAGGAATATTGTTCCCATGACCCTTAATGCAAAATCTACTAAAGAATGAATTTCAGATCAGCAAAGATGACATGAGGACTAGGAGTGATCATTAAATGTATATTTGTTTGTGGAACTTAGACTAAATGCGGGACAAAAGGGAGAGAATATCATATGTAATCTCTATTTTCTTTAAATAAATGAATGAATAGATAAACTAAAAAGTAGGAGAATGAGGAGAGCATGTGCCAAATTAAAAAAAAAAACTTTCATTAAGTATTCATAGTAGTTGATGGTGGTATTGGTACTGCTACTCTGTGGCTGTTGTGTATGTATTAGAGCATTGAAAAAATGAGTAATTATGGGATATCATAATTCAACCATCCCTGATGCATTAAGAATCAAGATTCTTGATTCAAGATTCTTGGACAAGGAGATATGGATATAATATAGACATTCAGTGGAAACTTTATAGTCCTGAATTTGAATTGGGAATGTCAATATGAATTTATGAGGTATTTTATCATACACACACACACCACACACAATTTTATTCTAGCTCTGCCCACTGAAAGGTCTAGAAACACTGACCAACGCAGCAGCACTTTGAGCATTATAATCTTGAAGTACCATATTCTACTAAAAGAAACCAGTGCTTCTTAGAAAAATGCCCGTTCTAGGTCTAAGGTAGGAAATGAACTTGGAACACCTTTGGGGGAAAGAAAACTGTTATAAAGTTATGTTAGTTATTTTTCTGGATTTTTTTTGTTCGTGATACTAGCCAGTTTTTTGAATTTGTAATTTATATTCCTCATTCTAAATAAATATTCACTTTCAAGCCTAATTCTGCATTCTTTTTCTTACAGAGGTTTTCCTCTGCCCCACTCTGCCCCACAGATTATGTAAGCTTCAGGCCCCATAAAACCTGGATTCACACCCGCTCTCTACCACATACGCATAATGAGAGCCCCTTAAGAAGAAAATGAAACAAATGAGGAAACAATAAATGTAATAGAGGAAAAATATTTAAAGAGATGATAGAAAAAACTTTTCTCGAATAAAACTTGAATCTTCATACTATTTCCCTAGGGAAAACTGATACATTCCAGTCAATATGAGAATATACTTAGTAAAGTTATTGAACTTTTAAGAAGAAAGGATCCACACAGAGTTTTCCATAGCAATATTCCATGGAAAAAGACAGACAAATGATAATTAACAAGGTTTTGAAAGAATCACCCTAAGAATTTTTATATCCTGCCAATTTGTTAATTAACTATGAAAACAACAGAAGATATGCTCAAGAATGTGAGTACTCAGGAAATACAGCAGTCCTAATACTGCTTCTTGGAAAACCATATGGCAAAATTTGGGCAACTTTTATTTTATTCAAAATAAGAGCTCAGGTATGGAGAAGTTGACAGTGAAAGGATTTTTGATGTAGTGAATCCAATTAAATATAACACTAAAGCCAAACAACTTTGAATATTGTGAGTACAGAGCAGAGTGTAAATATTTTAAACCCTGACATTGTGAAATTGATAATTAAAAAATGAGAAAATGATTTATTCAACAAATCTGTATTAAGCACTGATTCTGTGCCAAGCACTGTACTAGGTGTTAAGGATACTATAATGATCAAGAAAGAGATTCAATTTTTGCCTCTAAAAGGCTCACAGTCTATAAATAATGCACCATAACATTATGGTTTGGAGTTATCTATTTCTTTTTCCATCTAGTTCCCCTTCTAGCAATAGAACTCCTCTTTCCAATTCCCTCTGGTTCAGGTGAACCTGATGACATTCACCCCTTACATACAGGTGACAGTTCAGACCATCCCATCCCTCTGACCATAGTGATTATTTCTGGACTGGGCATATGATCAAATTGGGCCCATTCCTGGAAATTTCCTGACATAGCTGTCTTGAAAAACTGACTTGCACTGGTGTTGCTAAGCTAGCAGGATGTGAATCTGGATCTCAGTGGTCATCTTGGCCATCATGTAGAGAGGACTGTTCAGAGAGAGAAAGAGCCTTGATGTCACTTAAGTGTCCCAAATCCTTCTGAAATCACCTACACCGCTGACCTTTCCAATTACAGAACCAATTATCTACTTTTTTGCTTAAACTTGTTGGAATTGGATTTCATTACTTACAACTGAAAGAAGTCCACCAAATTCTAGTGTTATAATAGGGGAAGTTCAGGATGATATGGGAACACATAGCAATAGTACATATATAAATTGTCTTGTAATTTCCATATGCATTTGTAGTATCTTTCAATGTTTATTATATTTTAAACATATTTACTCAAACTGCTTTTGGTTTTATTTCAAAGTTATGACATGTAAAACGTAGAAGGAAGGGAGGAGTGGTAAGAGGAAATCTGAGAATGCTGATTTTCTTATGGCAGGGAATTAAAGGTGAAACATATACTTAAAAAGCATGACTCCAAACCACTAAGTAAAGACAAAAGACCTGATCAGCCTCTTCACAAAAAAGAATAAACACAAAGGGCCAACAAACATATGACAATGTGCTTAATTTCATTAATCATCAGGGAAATGCATATTGAACACAATAGGCTAGGCTACTAAACCACACCCTCCAGAATGTTTAAAATTAAAAAGACAGTGAATATCAAGCATTGGTGAGGATGTGTAGCATCAGGAACCCTCTAAGACTGCTGGTAAGGTTATAAATTGGTACTTTGGAAAACAGACAATATCAACCAGTCCTGAACATGTGCACACTCTCTACCCAGTAATTCTGTTTTAGTTATAAACGCAAAAGAAAGAAGACACAGAAAGAAGAGCAGAAGACACATGAATGTTCATAGTAGCACTATTCATGCCAGCCAAGAACTAGAGACACTGAAATGCCCATCTACAGAATGAATTAATCATTATTCACATAATGGGAAATTGCGCAGTAATGACTACGAATTATGAACAATTATGCAATAATATAATCTCACAAATATAATTTTGAGTGACAGAAGCTAGACCAAAAGAATGTATCATGTATCATGTATGATTCCACTTACGCAAATTATAAAAACAGGCAAAACGAACTGATGCTGTTAAAAGTCAGGCACGTGGTTAACCTTGAGCAAGGGGTCATGACTGGAGGGTGGCAGGAGGAGGGGCTTATGGAGTGCTGAACATTCTCTGTTTCTTGATCTAGGTGCTAGTTACACAATGTGTTCAGTTTGTGAAAATTCATTAAGTTATATACTTAATGTGCAGTTTTCTGTATGTGGACTATATTCCATTCAAAGGTATAAAAAGTTAAAAACATGACTCCCAGCTCAATGTTTTCCAAAATCTTTGTTCTTAATTTCAAGTGAACTTATTAGAACTTCCAATGGTAAAAAAATCATTTACTTGAAATTCAGCAGTATTTTAAATGTCATCTCATCTTCCTTTTAGTCAGTTAATTTCAAGTGCATTTTAATACTTTTTATTTAAAATGCCACATACAAAACAGTTCCACTTTTTATAAAACTGTTTTTCTCCTTTTTCTTTCTTTTAGCCCTCTTCCATTTGTGTATGTACCTAGGGAGATGACTGATGATGTTCACCAAATGTTAACTATCGTTAAATCCAGGAGATGGGATTTGGGGTGCATTTTTAAATTTTCTCTCTGGACTTTGCTATCTAGTTTGAACTTTTTATGATGAGCATACATACATATCATTTCTATAAAAACATTAAAACAATTTCTTTATAAAAGAAAAGCTGATCTTATATCTTATGCCTGCATTCAGCCATACCTATCAGAAAGGAAGATTCCTAGGAACATATTCTACACAAAATCTGATTATAGTGACATAGCTCCATTCAGGCAGTTTGGGAGTCATCTCTGTCATCTCTCAGTGGAGTGCGTTCATGCTGGCATTTTGTACACAGCCTTCTCTTCACATTTAATGGAAATATGTAGGATGATCTCATAGGGGAGAGACTGCCCAGACACTTTCAAAGGTTTCATGTTTGATTTTTAATTTAGCAATGTGGGAAAGAACGATATTCAAATGACAATGATATTATAACTGGTTTCCATATAAAGCAAAGGGAGGCACCTTAAAGTCCTCATATCAATCCTTTCTTATTATTTTTTAGAGTCTGATATTTCTTGTTCGAGACTGGAGTTTCCCATACGAATTTTCATATGGAGCCGATGGTGGTGCCAAATTCTTGGAAAAACGCCTCAAGGTTTGTTAGATATTTAGGTGCATGAAATTTCACTAATAATCTGGAATTATTTTTGTTGGATCATTTGGTGAATAGATACTCAGTAGCCACTAGCCACAATCTCATTTGTTATCGATATTAATGACACAGGTGAAGAATTCTTTGTATATATCTATAAAACAATAAGTTACTCCTAAAGATAAAACTTTTACTTTGAAGAATTAAATCACTTCAAGACTGACAGTGCAAATATCAAGATTCAGGTTTTAGTAGAGGTTTCAAAGCCAGTGTAACAAATACCTAATTTTGAAATCCCTGGAGTCAATCTTAGAGCACAGAATGTAAAACTAGAAGACCTTCCACTTTCTGTGTCGTGCTAGTTCAATACTGTACAAATTGTTACACTGAGCAGATATCACCAAAAGTGCCTACTGGGAAATCAGGGAGAAAGATCAAAATTTACAAAAATGTTCCTTGAAAATCGGGATCTCTGAACTTATTAGGTTTACAGTCATAAAAGTTTGTCTGTATTAAAAACTATCAAATATGTATTTACATAAAGTGGGAGGTGAGGGTGATTTAGCTTGTAAGTAAACACCCAACTATTCAGATTCCATTCTAGAATTTAAATGTACACTTACCAGGTGATAGGAGGCTGTCTTGAATATCTACTAAAAAGAAAGTAGAAATATCCTACTTTCTCTTTGTGGCTCCTACAAGTGCTTTGAATTAAAATTCGAATTTGTAGAAACTAGCCAGATTAAAACCCCACTAATTTGTATTAAAAAATGGGAAGGTCCATTTGAGTTAGCATAAGGGTAGACACTTGTTAATTAAAACTATGCCATGCATTTTCTACACTTAGACACGGCTCTGTGTGGGCAAACCCACCCAAGACTTTCTTCTTTCTTTAGTAGCAGCCCTGTCGTGTCATTTTTATCATTGTGGGACCAAACAGACATAGCAAATATAAGATGCCACAGAATTCCTTTGCGTAATTTGTGATGAAAGTAGTTTAAACTTCAGAATGATTTACTGCAGGTCTCAGGGAACCAGCATGAAGAACTACAGAATGTCAGAAAACACATCCATTCCTGTTTCACCAACATTTCCTGTTTTCTGCTACCTCATCCTGGCTTAAAAGTAGCTACCAATCCAAACTTTGATGGAAAATTGAAAGGTTTGTGTCTTTTAATGAATATGTTTGCATCACTTAGTCTGATTATAAAAATGTCATTTTATCTATTGGGCTTATGGCTGATAGTTTAGTTTATCCACTGATAGGAGGCTGATGATTAGAAATTGTCAGGAGAATAGGGCATCCTGGGCTGGTGCTCCTCCTTGGTGAACTGTGGGATTCTATGGGCGCTGGATGTATACACTGCCTGCAAAAATAGGCCGGATCCTGAGTTCACCCAGAAGGCAGTAACCCTCACCTTCTTATCTCTGTGCACTGAGAAGTGCTCCTTAATGTTTTTAGGCTAATTTTCCTTATCTACATGAAAAAGGAAAACAGATGTCTATAGTATTGGAATTCTGTATTAAGTTATGTAATTAGAGATTGAAAGAAATGCTCTTTAAAACTGCTCCTAAAGAATTTAATTACAAATTATTAAAAACTTCACTAAAAATGAAATCTTGTGTGGAAGAAGAGGACCAGTGTCTTAAAAGAAAAGCACTAGAGTGTTTTTCAAATAGTGTATACTTATAGGATGTAATTATGTCTTTAATAGAGGACTGATTGTTACATGATTCCAAAGCAGCTTGACTTGTTAAACAAACAAACAAACAAGAGCAGGAGGGGAGGTAGGAGTCTGAGGAAATGGAAGTTAATCTTTCCCAAAAGATATCCACCAGGTCTGTAGACATATGCTTTGTAGTTAGTACGACATTGTTCAAAGACATGACTTTTTAACTTGAAAGCGTAGTGTTGAATATACCACTGAATTCAGACATTTGTTTAATTTACTGTGGCCTTTGTGCATCGTGCCGGGAGTGAGACAGTGACATTACAAGCTTTTCAGCACAATTGTTGTCAGAGGGATTTAAAATTACTTTAAAGAAAGGACAATATAACTTGTATCCAGTTTTACAAAACTGGCAGATTTGAAAAGCAAATGAATTATTTTTGTCCCTGCACCCATGACATTTACTCTCAGATACCTTACATTTAACTTTGGCAGTTAGTACCATAACTACAATATCATAAATACAATATCAAATTTCTCAATCATTAATCAGCACGGTGCTTATATACATTTTATCTTACTTTCATACCACAGACTAGATAGCAGTAAGCATATGGTACATATGGATGACAGGCTCCTATAATTTCACTGTCACACTTATGAATTCCAACCCACTAGTGGATGCACAGATCTCAGTATTGTGCAATTACCTAATGGCTTTAATGTGTTTTGAATAAATTACATAAAGAAAGCCTTCTTACATAAAGAGAAAGCTTCTCTTTCTTCTCTGGAGTTGGGAGACATAAACAGGCAGAGGAGGGGTGCGCCTTCAACAACAGTCCTTTATTGGAACTAAAAATTACTGTGGCTTGTTCCATTACTGCAGTATACAGCTACAGCTCTTAGATTAACTGATACATTTTGCAATGAAAGAGCTCAGGGAGAGAGTTTAAGACAAATAATGCAAATGCAGAATCCTACTTATTATTTTTATTTTTTATTTTTAGACACAGGGTCTCACTCTGTGGCCCAGGCTGGAGTGCAGTGGTGCGATCCTAGCTCACTGCAACCTTGAACTCCTGGGCTCCAGCCATCCTTTTGCCTTAGCCTCCCAAGTAGCTAGGACTAAAGGCACACACCATGTGCAGCTAATTTATTTTTAAAATTCTTTGAAGAGATGAGGTCTTGCTATGCTTCCAGAGCTGGTCTCAAACTTCTGGGTTCAATCAATCCTCCTATCTTGACCTCCCAAAGTGCTGGGATTACAGGTGTGAGCCACTGCACCCAGGCAATTATTATTTTTTTAGAGATGGGGTCTTGCTCTGTCTCTCAGGCTGGAGTGCAGCGGTGCGATCATAGCTCACTGCAGCCTTGAACTATTGAGCTCACACAATCCTCCTGCTTCAGCCTCCCAAATAGGACTACAGGAGTGTGCCACCATGCCCGGTTATTTATTTATTTATTTATTTATTTTGCAGAGATGGGGGTTTCACTATGCTGCCCAGGCTGGTCTTGAACTCCTGGCCTCAAGTGATAAATTACAGGCATGAGCCACCATACTTGGCCAGAATCTCACTTTTTAAGACATTTGTTCTCCATCAAATTTTATTCACTTCTATGCATATATTGACCTACACAATTGGTTTACAGTTAACTATAAGTTATGGGTTTACCAAAGTGCCTTGCCTAGGAAAAAGAGTAGTGAAAGGCAGCTTCAATTTCCATAAAATTTCCATTTTAATGAGACTTTTATATCTTACAAGACTGCTGCTAAAGCCCTCTTGTGTGCAGAAATATCGTACTTTGCCTCCGTGTTTCTTTGGGCAGTTTTGAAAGTCTGCTATCTACATTATTTTTCTGTCCCACCCTGAATCTTACAATTTGGTGTGATTTCTATCCAGGATGTCTTGTCAGCTGACTGTGATGTTCTCCAGAGGGCTGGCATCTCAGTGGTTGCCTCTGGTGAAGAAAAGTCTCTGAATAAACAATTATGCAAAAGTTGTTCTTTGATAATAGTTTCTCATATACTCTTTCACACACAGAAATAACTTTCTAGCTCATTATCAATAGTAATCATTGTTATAATAACTATTTGTTCATGGTCCCTCAAAGTATTGCAATTATTATTGTCTTACCTATTTCTAGTGTTATTAAAAACTGATAATAATATGATTAAGTTTAACTACTGTTAATTTAAGAACTTCCCAAAAGGAAATGAAAAAGATTAAAGGCACTGAATCACATTCATTTATGCTTCATTCAACCAGCTTTTATTGGCTGCTTACTGAATACCTAACCTAGCATAGCAAATACAATTTTTTAAATAACAAGGAGTTATCCTTTTTTTTTTATTTTGAGGTTGCTCTGCGTTATAGTACCATATGTAGAATGAGCAGGTAGCCACATTATAAGATGTGGAGCTGCTTCCTTAGCAGCTGCAGTTAGACTTGAGAATGCATAGTCAAATGCGTGTTTCCAATCACTTATCAGAATCAGGAAATCCTGAGAAAATATCTTCCTTTGTTAATTTATACAGCAATACTATACTAGTGCATCTGCCCTGTGGAGTTCTTATAAAGCATACATCATAGTCTCAATTATTGTGTCAGGTAACCACCACTTTGACCAAGCCTCTAAAGTCCTTGGAAGATTTTACCCTTGTGGAAAAAATTACTGAAGAAAATTACTGAACATAATTCTGAATCAGCTATTCATATATATTAATTGACCACTTGCAAGGCCAAAGCTTATTAATGCCCCTCGGCAAATCGATTTGAACTGGTTTGCAGATTTTCTGGTTCATGTCTTTACTGTGTTCAACTAACATTAGCAAGAGCTCACCACCTACGTATGTTATGAATATATTGTTCTTATTTTCTGAATCCAAAATTGGAATACCTAGCATTGGTTCCAGTGAGAACAAAGAGGGCTACTGCCATCTTCAGACACATTTTTAATCCAAATGTGTGGTTAGATGCTGGTTACTTTAATGATAATTAATTACCACACTTGCTGGTGCATTAACACACAGTCGTATCTTATTCCATTCCAATTGTATAAGGAATGTTTGGGGGCAGAAATTTATATACAAGTTCTGAAAGTGATTTTAAAGTGGTTTTATAAGAAGAAAACTTTGTTTTATTCAGAAGCTGAAGAATTCATACATTCTAAATGTATAGTAATATTCTACTAAAGATGAAAAAACGTAAAATCATATAGCAAAAAAGAAACCTATTAGTGTCAGTGAATACAGATACATGGCAGGCAATAAAACACAAAACAGGAACGTGGTAACATAAATACAAATATCAGTATTGTAGTCCAGTGAATACTAGTAACTAAAAAGCAAACCACAATAATAAATCTATATATAGTACAAAGCAAAATTATCAGTGAAAATTGGTACAATGCAAACAGCAAAATAAGTGAATAAACTCCACTGCAAGTACCTATAAATCACGGTCACTAGAATTTCAAAGTGGCACAAAACATGAAACAAAATAACTTGGAAAGATATCCAGCATGCTTGTGTGTGTTATAAAAGAAGTAAAGAAAACAAATTCTAACATAAAATAGTATTTCAATGTAGCCCCAATGTTATAACTGGGGCTATAATAAAGGGGAAAATGCAAACACAGTCTTAAGTTTTGAATCTTTAAGGCCTTCAAAATCACCAGCCCCAAAGCCTGAAAACTCTAACTCTGCTAAAATTTAGATTTTTAAAAATTACAGGCAGTTACTGAATTTACTTAGAAATCAAGCAAGTCACTGGACAGATCTTGCTTTTTTACATAGTATGTGTATTTTTCCACATATATATAATGTATATGTGTGTGTGTGTGTGTGTGTATATATATATATATTTTTTTTCTTTTTTTGAGTCAGGGTCTTGCTCTGTCGCACAGGCTGGAGTGCAGTGGCACAATCTTGGCTCACTGCAACCTCCGCCTCCCGGGTTCAAGCGATTCTCCTGCCTCAGCCTTCCGCGTAGCTGGGACTACAGGCATGTGCCACAATGTACAGCTAATTTTTTTTTTTTTTTTTTGAGACGGAGTCTCCCTCTGTCGCCCAAGCTGGAGTGCAGTGGCGTGATCTCGGCTCACTGCAACCTCTGCCTCCCGGGTTCAAGCCATTCCCCTGCCTCAGCCTCCAGAGTAGCTGGGACTACAGGCATATGCCACCCACGCCTGGCTAATTTTTTTAATTTTTATTTTTAGTACAGGTGGGGTTTCACCGTGTTAGCCAGGATGGTGTCGATCTCCTGACCTCATGATCCACCCGCCTCAGCCTCCCAAAGTGCTGGGATTACAGGCGTAAGCCACTGCACCCAGCCGTGTACAGCTAATTTTTATATCTTAATAGAGACAGGATTTCACCACGTTGGCCAGGCTGGTCTCAAACTCCTGACCTCAAGTGATCCACCTGCCTCGGCCTCCCAAAGTGCCGGGATTACAGGCGGGAGCCACTGCACCCGGCCCCAATTTTTCCATATATTTGAAATAACAATTTAAGAAATTATCCCTGTGTTCAGAAGACTTCTCTCGTGATCTGTTTTCTATATTACTTTGCTAAGTCTGTAATGTTAAGCTTTAACCTACTGCTACAGCTTGGGTTATGTGTAATCAATTATATCAAACATGACAGCTACATACTCATACTACCTCTCATCTGCTTAAGTGGCCTTTTCTTGCTATTTTATTTTGTGTTGCTGAGTTCCACCACTAGAGGTAGCATCATTGTCACTATCTTTTTGAACTCTGCAGTCCAGTTACCACAGCTTACCCAGTTTTGTACAGTTCTTAGAAGGTGGGCACGCTATGCACGGAGCAATTTTTGGATACATTTTCTGGAGGGAATGCATTATAATAAGCCAGTAAAAATCTGGTCTCTTCCCCATTTATGAGCCTATATATATATAACCACAAACAAGACTTAAAACATGAACTGGTTATGGCTGGGCGCGGTGGCTCATGCCTGTAATCCCAGCACCTTGGGAGGCCGAGGCGGGAGGATCATGAGGTCAAGAGATCAAGACCATCCTGGCCAACATGGTGAAACCCCTCCTCTACTAAAAATACAAAAGTTAGCTGGGCATAGTGGTGTGTGCCTGTAGTCCCAGCTACTTAGGAGGCTGAGGCAGGAGAATTGCTTGAACCCAGGAGGCAGAGGTTGCAGTGAGCTGAGATTGCACCACTGCACTCCAGCCTGGGTGACAGAGCAAGACTCCCATTTCAAAACAAACAAACAAACAAAAAAGCAAAAACAAAACTTGAACTGGTTATATGAATGGGCTACATACAAAGCATACATGTAAAATCAAGCAAGCTAACTTATAATATCAAGAAAGCTAACTTATAGGTGGAAGACAAGATACATATGAAACGGGAGTGGAAATTTGGGCAAGGAGAATCATTCACTGCGAGAAGAGCAGGTTTCAGGAGTCGCTTAAGTGATGGGGAAGTGAGTGATGGCATTATCACAGGGGAGGAAATGGGGGAGATCAAAGGATGTTTTATTCTGTGGCATGGAGGACTGGGAATGATTCCAAAAATAATAATGGATTTGCTTTTACTTGTAGAAATAGATGATGAATTCATCAAAAACTTGAAAATACTGATTCCTTGGCTACTTAGTCCCGAGAGCCTAGATATTAAAGAGATCAATGGGAATAAAATCACCTGCCGGGGTCTGGTGGAGTACTTCAAGGTATCACTCTCATTTCTAGAGCATTTGTGGGTACTTAGATTTGACATATATTGGATCGTAATTCCTATAAACAAAAATTATAGACCCGATAATATGGGAGCAAAGGTACGAGGAATCTATAAAAAGGATTTTAAAAATCCTTTCTAAAAAGCTTTTTCAAAACCTTTCAGAAAGCTTACTTTCTAAAATTATTCTTTTGAGGAAACTACATATAGGTAACATTATTGTCCCCTTTTATCTTGAGGGAACTGTATTTTGAAATATGAATGTAAGAGTTGGAAAAGTCTTTTGGGGGGATGGGGTGTTTCCCAGGGTCCATGGTCTATTCTGAATTTTACCTTCATAATTCTGAAGATTTTCCCCAAGGGGATACCTTCCTACTGAAGAAAATACTTCCCCATTTCTTACTCTCTGCACCAAGAGCCAATATGAAGTGGAATTATTTTAAATTTGCATTTACCTGTTTACCTTCCTTAGATAGCACTGAATACTTTTTACCAACCCATATATATCCTGGAGAATTTCAGTTACCAACCCAATTGTGGACTGATGCTCCAAGGACTAAAATATCAATTTTTAAAATTCATGTTTTGTCATTTAATATGCTATCATATAGGTTCTGTGTGATCTGTTTACCTTCATGATTGTCAGCAATAAATGCCATGCTATTAATCTAAAATATGAATTTTTACTGCGTGTAACACTGTGGAGGTGCTTACAATTTGGTAGGAGATTCAGGACCTTCACAAGGGTCTGTTCCATAAAGCTTATGACATCAGCAGGGTACAGATTCCTGCGGGTTACTGAAAAGGGCGGTTACTCCCGGCAGAGGGGTCTAAGAACATTTTTAAGGGAGTGGCATTGAGTTGAGCCTTTAAGAAGGGCCAGATTGGCAGACAGAGATGTTTGAAAAACGCATTTCAGGAAAGGGAAACAACATGAACTAAGAAAAAAGGGAATTTAAGTATGAGAAAGATGAAATAGTTTTAGGTTCCTGAAAATATTTTTTGAAATGTCAAGAACTTAGAATGCAATTTCATAGAATTAGAGGAAATATTGAATGGAATTGCTTGAACATGAATCTTTTTCTTTTTTTTTAGGCTTATATAAAGATCTATCAAGGTGAAGAATTACCACATCCCAAATCCATGTTACAGGTATTTATTAATGAGGAGGCATGTTTTAAGACACGTGACTAAGGCTAAGATTTCTGGCTGTCAGAAATAACCAAATAACAATATTAGAATAATTTATTGGAAGGTTATTTGCCTAATAACTTTACCTATTTATGTGTTCATCTAAACATTTTTCACTAAACATATTGCAGCCTCACTTGTGTTGAGACACAAACACTTTATACCAAAGGGTTTTCATTCTCTTTGCACTAAATTTGTTTAGAACAGTCTTATATTATGATTTAGATTCACACATGTAACACACAGTAGAAAAGCAGGTGCAAGTTTTAAAAAACTGGTCTCCACAAACATTTTTTTAAAATGAGCCAGGCACGGTGGCATGTGCCTGTAGGACCAGCTACTCAGGAGGCTGAGGCAGGAGGATCACTTGAGCCCAGGAGTTTGAGTCCAGCCTGGGCAACATAGTGAGACCTCATACCTAAAAAATAAGTCAATAAATTTTGGCCGGGCGTGGTGGCTCATGCCTGTAATCCCAGCACTTTGGGAGGCCGAGGCAGGCAGATCACGAGGTCAAGAGATCGAGACCAGCCTAGCCAACATGGTGAAACCCTGTCTCTACTAAAAATACAAAAATTAGCTGGGCATGGTGGCGCAAGCCTGTAGTCCCAGCTACTTGGGAGGCTGAGGCAGGAGAATTGCTTGAACCCAGCAGATGGAGGTTGCAGTGAGCCGAGATTGTGCCACTGCACTCCAGCCTGGGCAACAGAGCAAGACTCAGTCTCAAAAAAAAATAAGAATAATAAATAAATAAATAAATTTTAAAAAGGGAGAAACTAGTTTCCTTATGTATTTTAAAAATGTAAGTTCTTAATAGTTCCTTTTTGTTATCAGTGATACACTCTTCTATCAGCAGCAGTCCTTAGATATATGTGTGTATTTTAGTATTTATAAAATGTACTATGTATTATTCCCCGTGAGTTTGGGTTTATGATTTTTTTCTTCCCAGCATTTAATGACAGGCTAAAAAATATTTTTTGAGAGGAAAACTCTTCCAAATGAAAATTCATTTTAGAAGTATTGTGTATTGAGTAAAAATCTGTTTATGCATTTTTGAAACTTTTTTACTACTTTTTAAAATGTAGTAGAAATATTGTAACAGTTTTAAATTGAGGACTTTGGTTTCTTGCACATTTCTTGCACATGATGCTCTGAAATGTGAAGTGCCTGTGGAAGTTTAATCTATATGAACTGCATTTTACATGATATTTTGTACTTTGTCCAAAGGCCACAGCAGAAGCTAACAATTTAGCAGCCGTGGCAACTGCCAAGGACACATACAACAAAAAAATGGAAGAGGTAAGAGTTAAATATTTTAAATTCTGTCTTAAACAAAACCAGTATTCTTCATGCAACTCATTCTCTTTTTTCTTCCATGTTACACTGTACACACATGCAATGAGGTGGCATTGACTTTTTCCTCAGCCTGTATCACATGTCTATTTATTATATTCCTGAAATATTTTTAAAAACATTGTGTGCACAATTTTGAAGGCATTTTAAATGAATTGCCTCTCTCTGTAATATATCTCTATTCACATATTTGGGGGGAGTGCCAGGTCTTTCCACTATTTATAAAATCTAGTAGCCAAAATAGCATGTGGTACCCTCGCCACTACACCTCCTTATATTCCACAATTTTGGTATTTCTCTTAAAGATGAAAACTTTTAGGGAAAAAAAAAACCCTAAGGGCCAATATTTCTATTTATTACATTTCCTCATTTTAACACTCCAAATTAGGATGGATCTAATAATTATTGTGTATATGTACTACTGTGATAGACATTATTTTCTCTTGAAAATGTTATGAAATTAGGCTGGGTGCGGTGGCTCATGCCTATAATCCCAGCACTTTGGGAGGCCGAGGCAGGTGGATTGCCTGAGGTCAGGAGTTCGAGACCAGTCTGGCCAACATGGTGAAACCCTATCTCTAGTAAAAATAACAAAAAAAAATTAGCCAGGCCTGATGGCACGCACCTGTAATCCCAGCTACTTGGGAGGCTGAAGCAGGGTAATTGCTTGAACCAGGGAAGTGGAGGTTGCAGTGAGCTGAGATTGTGCCACTGCACTCCAGCCTGGGCAACAGAGCAAGAATCTGTCTCAAAAAACAAAATGTTATGAAATTAAAATTGCGTTCAAATTGAAGTCTTAGAATGAAGGAAAATGTAGTATATGGAGTGGCATTGTTTATAAGGACAAACAGAATGAAAGAATTCTCGATATAGTTAAATCTCAAATGCAGGCATACATACCTCATTTTATTGAGCCTCACTTTCTTGCACTTTTTACAAATTGAAGTTTGGTGGCAACCCTATGTGAAGCAAGTCTATTGACGCCCTTTCTCCAACAGCAAGTGCTCACTTCATGTCTGTGTCACGTTTTGGTAATTCTCACAATTTTTCAAACTTTTTCATTATTATTATATCTGTTATGGCAACCTGTGATCAGTGATTGCCGATGTTACTATTGTAATTGTTTCGGAGTGCCATTAACTGTGCTGTTATAAGATGGTGAACTTAATCGATAAATGTGTTTTCTGACTGCTCCATCAACCAGCAGTTCCCCCATCCCTCCCTCTCTGCAATCCTTTCTTTTACCTGAGGCACAACAACATTGAAAATAGGCCAATTAATAACCCCACAATGGCCTTTAAGTGTTGAAGTTCAAAGAGACACATCTCTCACTTTAAATCAAAAGCTAGAAATGACTAAGCTTAGTGAGGAAGGCATATGAAAAGCTGACATAGGCCAAAAGCTAGGCCTTTGCACCAAATAGTTAGCCAGGCTGTTGGATGCAAAGGAAGAGTTCTTAAAGGAAATTAAAAATGCTACTCCAGGCTGGGCCCAGTGGCTTACACCTGTAATCTCAGCACTTTGGGAGGCTGAGGCAGGTGGATCACTTGAGGTCAGGAGTTTGAGACCAGCCTGGCCAACATGGTGAAACCCTGTCTCTACTAAAAATACAAAAATCAGCCAGGCATGGTGGCACATGCCCATAGTCCCAGTTACTTGGGAGGCCGAGGCAGGAGAATCACTTGAACCCAGGAGGCAGAGGTTGCAATGAGCCAAGATCGCACCACTGCACTGCACTCCAGCCTGGGCGACTGAGTGAGATTCTGTCTGAAAAAAAAAAGAAAAAAAAGTGTTACTCCAGTGAACACACAGATTATAAAAAAGTGAAACAGCTTTTTTGCTGACACAGAGAAAGCTTTAGTTTGGATAGAAAATCAAAACAGCCACAACATGCCCTTAAGCCAAAGCCTAATCCAGAGCAAGGCCCCAACTCTGTTCAATTCTATGAATGCTGAAAGAGTTGGTAAAGATGCAGAAGAAAAGTTGGAAGCTAGCAGAGGTTTTTGGTTCATGAGGTTTAAGAAGCCATCTCTGTAACATAAAGTGCAAGGTGAAGCAGCAAATCTTGATGTAGAAGCTACAGCAAGTTATCCAGAAGATTTACCTGAGATCATTGATGAAGGTGGCCACAGTAAACAGAGATTTTCAATATGGATGAAATAGTCTTCTATTGGAAGATGCCATCCAGGACTTTCCCAGCTAGAGAGGAGAGGTCAATGCCTGGCTTCAAAGCTTGGAAGAACAGGCTGACTTTCTTGTAGCTGGTGACTTTAAGTCGAACCCAGTGTTCATTTACCATTCCCCAAATTCTAGGCACTTAGGAATCATGCTAGGCCGGGCACGATGGCTCACACCTGCACTTTGGGAGGCCCAGCACTTTGGGAGGCCGAGGTGGGTGGGTCACGAGGTCAGATAGAGACCACGGTAAAACCCCGTCTCTACTAAAAATACAAAAAATTAGCCGGGCGCAGTGGCGGGCACCTGTAGTCCCAGGTACTCAGGAGGCTGAGGCAGGAGAATGGCGTGAACCCAGGAGGCGGAGTTTGCAGTGAGTCGAGATCACACCACCAGCCTGGGCGACAGAGTGAGACCCGTCTCAAAAAAAAAAGAAAAAAAAAATCATGCTATACCTACTCGTTTGTGCGCTATTGATGGAAGAACAAAGCCTATATAACAGTACAGCTGTTTACAGCATGGGTTACTGAATACTTTAAGCCCACTGTTCAGACCTACAAAGAAAAAGATTCCTTTCAAAATATTACTGCTCGTTGGCAATGACCTTATTCATCAAAGAGCGCTGATGGAGATGTATTTAAGGAAATTAATGTTTTCATGCCTGCTAACACAATATCCATTCTACAGCCCAGGAACAAGGAGTAATTTTGACTTTCAAAAGTTAATAAGAAATACATTTTGTAGGCTATAGCTGCCATAGATAGTGATTCTTTTGATGGATCTGGGCAAAGTACATTGAAAACCTTCCAGGAGAAATTCACCATTCTGGATGCCATGAAGAGAATCTGTGGTTTATAGGAGGCAAAAATATCAACAAGAATGTGGAAAAAGTTGATACCAACCCTTCTGGATGACTTTGAGGGGGGTTCAAGACTTCAGTGGAGGAAGGAAGTGCAGGTGTGGTGGAAACATCAAGAGAACTTAAAAGTGGAGCCTGAAGATGTGACTCAATTTTGTAATCTCTTAACGGATAAGGAGTTGCTTCCTATGGATAAGCAAAGACAGTGGTTTCTGGAGATGGAATCTACTCCTAGTGAAGATGCTGTGAACAGTGTTGAAATGACAACAAAGGGTTTAGAATATTTTTTATTGGTACATAATAGATGTACATATTTTTGGAGTACATACGATAAATTGATACATCCATATAATGTGTAAAGATCAAATCAGGGAAAGTGGGATATTTATCACCTTAATATTTCTTTATGCTAGGAACATTCGAATTATTCTCTTCTGGCCATTTTGAAATGTACAATAGATTATTGCTAATTACAGTCACCCTACTGAGCTACTGAACACTGTCTTATTTCTTCTAACTGCTTTATTTGTACCCATTAATCAACCTCTCTTCATCCCCTTCCCCCTACTCTTTTCCTTTCCAGGGCTTTAAAATATGAAATAAAGTTAGTTGATAAAGCATTGGCAGGGTTAGAGAGGATTGACTCCAATTTTTAAAGAAGTTCTACTATGAGTAAAATGCTGTCAAACGGCATCCCAGGCTACAGAGAAATCTTTCATGAAAGGAAGTCTATCAATATGGCAAACTTTACTGTTGTCATATTTTAAGAAATTGCCACAGCCACCTCAACCTTCAGCAACACCACCCTAATCAGTCAGCAGCCATCGACATCGAGGCAAGAGCCTCCACCAGCAAAAAGATTGATGTGCTGAAGGCTCAGATGATCCTCAGCATTTTTATGCAATAAAGTGTTCTTGAATTATGTACATGGTTTTTAGATATGCTATTGCACACTTTACTAGACTGCTATATAATGTAAACATAACTTTTATATGAATTAGGAAATAAAAAAATCATGTG
This sequence comes from Gorilla gorilla gorilla, assembly GCF_029281585.2. Taxonomy (NCBI): domain Eukaryota; kingdom Metazoa; phylum Chordata; class Mammalia; order Primates; family Hominidae; genus Gorilla; species Gorilla gorilla. The sequence continues at coordinate 67,581,893 of NC_073239.2, forward strand.
ACTTGCTTATTGCAGTGGTCTGGAACCAAACATGTATTATCTCTGAGGCATGCCTGTAACCAAAGTGAATGGTATGGTTAACTGAGATTACCCTTGTAACTTTTCAAAAAATCGAAAATGTTATTCAAGAACATTTAATATACTGCTAACTTAGTTTCTGGAAGAAAATACTCAATTGGCTCCATTCAAATAAAAATCAGTAAAACTGCTAAAGAATGTATTTCACAGTTTACTTTGAGAGCTTTATAGCATTGATCATTGTTTATTAAACTTCATTGGTTAAAATGACTTCAGTGTAGTTAGATTTCCTAGAATTTGGATATACGTAGTTTTCTTAGATTTGGATTCATTCTGTGAATGAACTCAGTTTGCACTTCATGTTGTGTCACACGTCTTTTCATCTCGAAGGACTTGGATTAAGTGATAAATATTATTTTCCATGTCAAAAAGAGAAAAATTTAAAATGATTTTAAGCCACCTATAAAATACCAGTCCCATTTATAGTCATGCCTCGTGGATAGGGGGTGGAAAGATGTGGGCTGACAAAACATATATGCAGGCTCCTGATTATTAACGTATTCTAACAAACTCAACTAGCTAAGTGAAAAATTTTGATACAGTTGCCAATTTTACTCTGCATTGCATAAACAAATACTTCTCTATCTGATACAGATTTGTGGTGGTGACAAACCATTTCTGGCCCCAAATGACTTGCAGACCAAACACCTGCAACTTAAGGAAGAATCTGTGAAGCTATTCCGAGGGGTGAAGAAGATGGGTGGGGAAGAATTTAGCCGGCGTTACCTGCAGCAGTTGGAGAGTGAAATAGATGAACTTTACATCCAATATATCAAGCACAATGATAGCAAAAATATCTTCCATGCAGCTCGTACCCCAGCCACACTGTTTGTAGTCATCTTTATCACATATGTGATTGCTGGTGTGACTGGATTCATTGGTTTGGACATCATAGCTAGCCTATGCAATATGATAATGGGACTGACCCTTATCACCCTGTGCACTTGGGCATATATCCGGTACTCTGGAGAATACCGAGAGCTGGGAGCTGTAATAGACCAGGTGGCTGCAGCTCTGTGGGACCAGGTAAGAACACCTTTAATTCACAACTAAATTCAGCACAGATTTGAATGTCATCCATGTGCCAGCCACTGCATTAGATGTTGGAAATACAGATCAACAGGAATTGGGCCCCAGTCATCAAGAATGTTATGACCTGCCCAGATACAAGCAACTAACTATATAATACTGTGTAAAATGTGAAGTCCTACACAACTATTTTCCAGTTAACATTTCAGCATTTAAAAAAAAAATACATCAGTTGAGTAGTATATATACTTTTTTTTTCTTTTTTTGGGTGGGGGGGCAGTCTTGCTCTGTCGTCTAGGCTGGAGTGCAGTGGCGTGATCTCAGCTCATTGCAACCTCCGCCTCCCAGGCTCAAGCAATTCTTATGCCTCAGCCTCTCGAGTAGATGAGACTACAGGTGCATACCACCATCCCCAGCTAATTTTTTGTATTTTTTGTAGAAACGGGGTTTCACCATGTTGGCCAGGCTGGTCTCAAACTCCTGACCTCAAGCAATCTGCGCGCCTCAGCCTTCCAAAGCGTTGGGATTATAGGCGTGAGCCACCCAGCCTACTTTTTATTATTCTAAAAATGTTATATCTATTAAAAGTTGTAAGAGAAAACAGCTTTTATTTAGCTAATTATGACTTGTGTTAACATTATCTCATATTTACAACCTATGATTTGATTAGCATTAGCTTTGTTAGGAGCTATCTGAACCACTATCATAAGTTGTCATATCATTCTCTTTTTTAGTTAAAAACTTCCAAAAGCAGTATCAGATTACTTCAGATTGTCTCTGTACCTGAAGGCAGCAGGTAATAGCTACAATTCTTCCAGCATTAAGAACATACTTATGGCCGGGTGCAGTGGCTCACGCCTGTAATCTCAGCACTTTCCGAGGCCAAGGTGGGCGGATCATCTGAGGTCGGGAGTTGGAGACCAGCCTGGCCAACATGGAGAAACCCCGTCTCTACTAAAAATACAAAAAATAGCCAGTCGTAGTGGCGCATGCCTGTAATCCCAGCTACTCGGGAGGCTGAGGCAGGAGAATCGCTTGAACCCAGAAGGCGGAGGTTGCATTGAGCCGAGATGGCACCACAGCACTCCAGCCCGGGCAACAAGAGTGAAGCTCCATCTCCAAAAAAAAAAAAAAAAAAAAAAAAGAACATACTTATATATACTTTATAACATAATTGTAACGTGCCTTTGAAGGATCTAGCTGAGATAAACTAGTGGTAGCACAATGGGAAATGAATGAAGTAAAAACTGGATCCTCTGAGCCACTTTCTGAAATAGTCCCTCAACCACAAAAGATTTAAGAGGGGTTGAGGTCAATGTCAAAACCCTCCTAGACTATGTTATGCTAAAACCTATGAGGAATACAGAATTGAGTTCTTCAAAGATTCTGATAAAATATGTAATCTAAACTGAAAAATCTGCAGGAGTATCTGTTCTGTTCTTAAATGCTCACAATATTGTAAGCAAAGTTGAATATTATAATGCTGTTAATAAAGCAGGATATATACTTTTCTTTTTTCTTTTTAATCTGCCTTTGCCACAGGGAAGTACAAATGAGGTAAGTTAAATTTTTTAAAATTCAGAGCTATATATTTGTAAACATTATGATATTATTTTATAAACTGACTAGCCATTAAAAGATGTCTTTATGTAGATTAGAACAATCTTTGGTGACTTCTAACATTTAAATTTGTAATTGTGAATTTTTAACATGGTCTTAAAATATTTAACTTTTTCTAGACATTATGTATGATTTGATCTACACACACACAAAAAACGTAAGAATTGAATATCATCAGTATTTGTTTCATGAATGTGTAGAAATTTTCAAAATTCTTAAGCTCTGAAATGGTGGACTCTGCTCTACTGCAGAGTAAAGCAAGCAGTTATGAAACCTGAGGAAATGTAACTACTGGAGGGTATTTAAATGTAGCTACAACCTTTAGAAGTTGTTTTCAACTTTGGCTTTTGACTGACAGTAATACATACCACTTTAAGCAGGGCCCAGGCCAGTATGTATTCTTTCTTGGCAGACCTCAGGCCTGACCTGTAAATTAGTGTTCATTTCTCCTACCGCACATGTGCAACACTACATATCTCAGAAAAGACTCTAGGCATCCACGAAGGAATCATCTGTTACACAAAGAAAAATTACCACTCTGGAATCATTTAGGTCATTATCTTCAGGAAGCAAAGCTGATCTTGAACAACTATAGAGATAATTCTTTCCTCAGTTTCTACTGTGGCATATAATTGGATTATGTCCTCGAATCAAATACCATTTAATATTTACAAGTCAATAAGAAGTTATTTTATGCAAAATTCAGTAAGCAAGTTCATTAAAAAAGCAAAAGCAAATTTCAACTTTGTAAATCAAAGCTTAAGAAAAAATATGAGAATCAGAATTAAATTGAATGCCTTAGAATCAGAATATAATGGAAGACAATACTATGTTGCACCAATATACATTCATAGATCTGAAGATGGTACCATACAGACGTAATGCCCTAAGAAAATCAAGGCCAGGCGCGGTGGCTCACGCCTGTAATCCCAGCACTTTGGGAGACTGAGGTGGGCGGATCACTTTAGGTCAGGAGTTCGAGACCAGCCTGGCTAACATGGTGAAGCCCCATCTCTACTAAAAATACAAAAAATTAGCCAGGTGTGGTGGCAGGCACCTGTAGTCCCAGCCACTGGGGAGGCTGAGGCAAGAGAAGAGCTTGAACCTGGGAGGAGGTTGCAGTGAGCCAAGATTGTGCCACCACTGCACTCCAGCCTGAGCGAGAGAGTGAGAGTCCAACTCAAAAAGTAAAAAAAACAAAAAAACAAAAAAAAAACAGATCCAAAGAAAGTAGGTATACAGACTCACAAATGATAAAAATTAATGGAATTTCCTGGGAACAGATTACTATTTAAAGGATCTCAAGCTTTTATGCAGCTTTTAAAGATATTCAAAGACTCTTTATAAACTCCAGAACTAAATCAGACAAGTCATTTGTAACTGACTGTCAAGTATGTGAAAGTCAGAGGAGGGGATGAAATCTTAGACACTAGCTAAGGGGGCCAGGAAACAAAGATATTTATGAACACTTATATAAAGCAATATACAATACACAGAAATTCCTATGATTCAAACATCATTAAAAACCCACAGAGAACATAAGAGGTAGTTTTCAATGAGGAAAGCTTGCTGAGGTAATGTTTTTGAAAAAGGTTTGTAAGATATTAGCTAAGTCATGGAAACAAGGCAAGAGCGTGTAAAGTGAAGGATCCTACTGTGCTGGGGGAAGGACACCATATGTGCTTAGCTGCATGACTGTATCAGTAAATGATGGAGAATAAAATTGGCCCCACTCAGGAAAACACTGGAAGCCCAGAAAGCAAGTAGCCTAGCTATGCATAATAGTTACTGCCAATCAGAAGTTATGAGGTCTTACAATTCATCTAAAACTGCTAATATTCACAATTTGAATTTTCAGCACACCCCTGGGGCAAAGTAGAAGCTCACTGCTCCAAGAAGTATGCAAGATAAAAGGAAACACAGTTTGAGAATAAAACATTTACCACAAAGGTCAACACACAAAAGTGTTAATGCACACATTGAGGAGTTGAAAATACTTTTGAATTTTAAGATATTAATTTATATATCGATTAAAAAAGATTTCAAATTCAACATGCTAAATTTTATACAGTACGATAAACTTTTTAAAAAGCAAAAAATTTTACATCTGTGTGTTTAATAAAATGTTTTATAATCTTGATGCTTTTATTCTAGGCTTTGTACAAGCTTTACAGTGCAGCAGCAACCCACAGACATCTGTATCATCAAGCTTTCCCTACACCAAAGTCGGAATCTACTGAACAATCAGAAAAGAAAAAAATGTAATCCAAATTTTAAGAAATACAGGTGCATGACCAATTGTCAATTAAATATTCAGTTTTATGTCTCCATGCAAACATTCGAAGTGCTTCCATCAGAACAGAGTAAAATACTAAACACCTCTGAAGACTGCAAACTGGATTAGTTCTTTTACTTCAGTGTTTAATAAGCAGATGTATGTATGCATGGTTATACTATTTTGTTAACATGTACAATTTTCTGATTTTTCTTCAAAAATGCTGTTATAAAGTATTTGTCTATTTATGATAACAGTACACGTGTTCTGCTTGAATTTACTAAATTCTACTACTGGGTTATAATTAAATCATGTGATATTCCACGTTTGGATATGCTCATTTAATTTCTACAGAAAAAATTTTAAATTATTTCACATAGCCATTTGTTAAAACACAGCATCATAACTCAGCAGGCTTGATTTAATCTGTGTCATCTTATATATATCACAATCTTATTTTTAAGCACATTTTAGAGTTCTTCAGTTGCTTTATCAAAAACCAGATATTGCTTTTACATGGTTTAATAGAATATAAACCTCTTGATAAAAAATGCACAAAAATCACTTTGTATATGTGAGTTTCACTGCATTGTATATTTTTTCATTTAGTACACAAAGAATGTATTCTTCATAGGTTTATTATTTTAATATGTGAACTATTATTAAAGTTTACTCTGGTTCCTAAGATTAAAAACAAATGCTTACTGAATTTGAAAATGAGAGGTGCTGATATAGAATGATGAAGGTTTATCTCTTTTTTTAGACTCAAGATGCATTTTATTTAATGTTGACATCAGTACAAACTTAAGTTTCTATTTTACAAAACATGCTAATTCCTTTAGGTAACTTCTAGTTCTTAATGACTAAAATCTCTAGTGGAGTTTCACTGAACAGACTTCTTAGAGGAAGAAGGAAAGTGTGTTAATGAAAAAAGTAATACTTATCTAGGAGGTCCAAAACAGAGTAACTTCTAAAGATTGTCACAGAAATGGCTACACCATAATTAAGTAGCGATATAAAGTAAGAAGTGACAGGAAAGAACAATTAAGATAGAGGAGTGTGGGAGTTCATAAGATATATAAACTTACATCTTAGAAAAGTCTGATCACAAGTTCAGCAAATTAGCTTTTCCCAGTGATAAAATTCCACTAGCCATACTTTCATTTTTCAATACCCCTTTTCATTACCCCTTTCAATTATATTGATTCCTTTGTCTATGGCCTTTTGAACAGAAAAATGAAATACAGCACTATGTCTAAAACATGGACTCAAAAACCACGCGCTTAGTTTCCACAAAAATATATTTAATAAGCTTGTTATATAAAATCAAACACTTAACATTGTCAACATTTCTTCAGTTATTCAAACTCACTGATATCTAACTGGGAGTAGTTTGTATTCTGGAAGACCTCCTAAGCTAAAAGTATATTTACATATTTACAACACATGTAAATATAACTGAAGAACTACTTCAAATAATGTTGAAATTCACAGAATTCTAGAGATTTATAGTTATAGTTTAGAAGTATCACCAATTTGTTTGCAATCAAGTGTACAGCACTAATTATGAAAAATGTTTTAACTATTAAACCAAAAGGGTGAGAAAAACTGGGAGGGAAATATATGGTGTTAAAGTCCTGTGATAAATACTTAGAAAATTAAAAAGTAATAATATACATTCGATTTAATGACCAAAAATTTTTTTTGAATCCCTGATTGTCATTTTTGGTAGCTTAACCCAGTCTGTCAGAAGGCAGTATGCTATGCTGTCAGGAACTCTCCACTGCCTCGTCAGAGCCATGCTAAATGCAGTAACAGCACTGGCTGAAAATAAGGAAGATGATGTTAGCAACTTTGAGTTTCACGCACCTTCCCAATACAGGCTAAGTATTTCTGCTTATATGTATTTCTGAAAGATTAAAAGGCCCGTCACCCATTCATACCAAAAAATACTTTCTCAACATGCTTTAAAAGGATTCCTTATTTTGTTTTTTTATTTTTATTTTTTATTTTTTGAGACAAGGTCTGGCTCTGTCTCTCAGGCTGCAGTGCAAGTAGTGCGATCTTGACCCTGCAACCTCTGCCTCTCGGGCTCAAGCCATCCTCTGACCTCAGCCTCCCAAGTAGCTGGGACTAGAGGCACACACCATCATACCCGGCTAATTTTTTTGTATTTTTTGTAGAGATGGGGCTTCACCATATTGCCCAGGCTGGTCTTAAACTCGTGAACTCAAGCGATCCACCCACCTCGGCCTCCCAAAATGCTGGGATTACACAGGAGTGAGCCACCACACCCAGCTGGGTTCCTTACTTTGGAGAGGGGAGACAAACATACATCATATATAAATATTTATCACAATAAGGTTCCAAATCCTATTTTATATTTCAACTACATCATGGTAATATTTAAACCATCCCTTTCCAGACAATATTTCACACTAGAGCAGTAAACATTTTTTTTAAAAAAATACCGCAGATTCTTTTTTTTTTAAAAGGTACTACTGCTGTAAGAAGTTAACAAGTAGTAATTTCCTATTTAACATCTGTTCATAATGACATTTCTGCTGCATTTTTTTCCATCAAGAATACCAAAACAGTTTCCTAATATACAGTATCTGAAAGTGTTTGCCATACTGGCTCTTAAAATGATAGACTAATTTTTCTCGTTCAATAAAAGAAAATTTCTAATAACAAAATACATGTAAAGTTAGAATTTTATAATTTCCACAAAGGAAGCAGCATTTATTAACCAGAGTACTTGTTTGCAATTTTTTATCTGTGAAAATATTTTAAAGCTCTTACAAAACTTAAATTTTTAAAAAATCAGCTCAAAAATTTTTTCCATGTTGTTGGGCATACCACTGCTGTCTCTGCTTTCGGTTTTCCAACTCTGTAAGAAGGGCTTGTCTGTATGCTTCATACATTTTAACAATCTGCTCCAATTCTTTCATGAAGAGCAACTTTAGCATTCCCTGGTATGTATCCAGGTCAGCCAGCTGGAAGAGTTCCCACTTCAGAATGTGGTCATATCTGTTTTAAAACACCATCATATATATGTTCACAACATATACATAAACATGTATTTCTAGCAAGAAACTAGTCTGTTTTTTAAAATGTCAACTTTATTTATAACTAAACAAACCATAAGTTTTAATTAAAAATAACTGGGCACAGTGGTGGCGCCTATTATAGTCCCAGCTACTTGGGAGGCTGAGGTGGGAGGCTGAGGTGGGAGGACTGCTTGTGCCCAAGAGTTTGAGGCCAGCCTGGGCAACATAGCAAGACCCTGTTTCTAAAAATAAATAAATCAGTTTTTAAAAAATCTGAGTTATTAACTGCTATTTACATATAATTCTTTGTTGGTTTGTTTTTTTTGAGACGGAGTCTTGCTATGTCGCCAGGCTGGAGTGCAGTGGCGTGATCTCAGCTCACTGCAACCTCCGCCTCCCAGGTTCAAGCAATTCTCCTGCCTCAGCCTCCCAAGTAGCTGGGATTACAGGCATGCGCCACCATGCCCAGCTACTTTTGTATTTTTAGTAGAGACAGAGTTTCACCATGTTGGCCAGGATGGTCTCAATCTCCTGACCTCGTCATTCACCCACCTCAGCCTCCCAAAGTGCTGGGATTACACTTTGGGAGCCACCGCGCCCGGCCTACATATAATTCTTCTAAGGAAAGGAGAAAACTGCTAATATTACTTCATTTCAATTTAAGTTAAAGAATACCTATTTCTTTAAATTACCCATTATTCTAATATTAACACCAGACAACCTTGAACACAGATTTCGAACTACAGTGGTTCTATAATTTCTGAAGAACATATTTTGTGCTACTTATAAGTTCATCAAAAGTTAACTGTCAGGAACTTAAGAATACTTTAGACCATATTGTGCTTGCAAATGATAATGCACAAAAATGGACAGTCATTTGCATCATTCATGTTGATGGATCTTTTTGAGGAATGCTATTCACAACAGCAAACAAGGAACCAAACAGAAGGAGAAATGAAGAGGAACCCTCAATTCGTGGCTCTAAGTATTCTTGAGGCTAAGTACACAGCATCTAAAAAAACAAACAGGAAAACTAAAGAAGGAAAGAATAAACTTTTTAAAATGAGAGAATAAGTAGACTATAGAAGGTTTCAGTGTGGTGAAGGATTCACAAAAGATTCTGTTTACATATATCATGGAAGACCGTTAGTAGTCTTTCAGTGGTAAGTAGATCCCTGCTTAGCAGTAGTACCTTTAGTAGTTGGCTACATAGTTCCATTTCAGTATGTGATGAAGACAGCACTGTAATTAACATTCTCATTTTAAAGATGAAAAACACTAAAACCTAAAGAGGCTCTTTACCTCTTGCAAAAGTGCTTAGTGACTAAAAGTTCAAAAAGGAAGAGAACTATGGACCAAGATGCTTCAAAATAGTGGTTTTCAATGTTAATATCCACTAAGACTAGATAAAGAACTAGAATTAAGGAAACGCATGTTATACCCGAAATTATACCTCTCAAATCATACCGCAGAGCAGACATAATAGGAAGCTTTGATTGCAAACTCTAGCATTATTTTTAATGATCGTTTATAGTATTTCCTACCCAGTGGTTCTTTGATATTATACCATTTTCTTTCAAAAGGACTGTCTAATATTTTAAAATGAGATTGAAAAAAAGGGAGATAGAAAACATACCGAGCAGTTAGTGTGAGCCACTATACTTGGCATTTTGACATGTTTCTATTCAACTTGAGTATGTGTAACAGAAATGTCAGTAATACAACATGCAAAAACTGGAAGGTAAATATATTTAATTGGACTCCCAATTTTACTCAGTTACTTGAGAGCTGCAAATTTATTAATAGATGTAGATTTCTTTGGTAGGAAGCTCTGTTCTTTTTAATGGGAAACTCCAACTACTTGTGAACATAAATTAGAGTGATACTGTAAGAAACACTCAATGAGCCTCCATGAAGAAACAGTTATAAGGTGTTTCTTAGAACATCCACCATTCTTGTAACTTAAGATTTTACGTGCTCCTTGGAAACAAATTCATAATTCCTAACAAAAAATCTTAATCTCCCAGAGTTAGCTAAGAGGCAATTCAGCAATGTCTACTAAATCAAGATGGTTACCATTTATACCAGGTGAACTACAACAATGTTAAACTAATCTATCATCTGTGTACTTTCTAGCAAGGAAAACAAAGAACAAAAATAAGATGGTAAATATTATACTTATTTTTAAGACATGAATATCATTCTGTATAAGTATTCGAGTTTTGTCTAAAGGAAGAAAAAACCTTCAAACAATTTTACCAGTTTTTTTTTGGTTTTTTTTTTTAAGAGATGAAGATCTCCTATGTCTCTCAGGCTGAAGTGCAGTGGCTAATCACAAGCACAATACCACTACTGATCGGCACAGTAGTATTAACCTGCTCCATTTCCAACCTGGGCCAGTTCGCCGCTCCTTAGGCAACCTGGTGGTCCCTGCTCCTGGGAGGTCACCATACTGATGCCAAAGAGTACAGACATCCGACTGGCATAGTGCACCACAGCCCAGAACTCCTAGGCTCAAACAATCCTGACTCTGCCTCTCAAGTAGCTTGGATTACAGGGGCACCACCATGCCTGGCCAAGTTTCTGACTTGCCAATCAGCATTCAGCATCAAGAGTACGATTATGGGTAGAAGCAACAAAATCAGATTAGAGAAAATCCTTCTGGGGGAAGAAAGTGCACTCCAAGAAGGGCACAGATGTGAAAAAACTGCAAAGCATGGAATGGAAATCCTATTCCAAATTCTTTCCTCTGTTGCTTCTACATAGTTACTACCCTTCTGCCTATAATCACCTAAGTGTTCCTTCTTTTTCTGAAAAGTATAAACTCCCATTCTTTCCTTCTTAACTAGCCAAGAAATTTGCTTCCACAAGTTTAACTTTTAGTCATTTATACTGTATATACACAGGTAAATCATTCCAAAAATTGGGTGTAAAACATTCCAGTAGTCCATGCTTCTAGCATCTCTTTTGCTCTGTTTTTCCTAGGGCAGTATTCTATTCAAATACTACTTATAAATAACCCATATATACAAATGCCAGTTGCTATAATGCTACCAAAAATAACCTGTCCATACTGCATGCTGACTTCAAGATCAACAGTGCTGCTATCCTCAGCTCCAGGTATCACCATGTAGCCTAAGTCTCCTGCACCCACCCGCCATAACACTGTGTCCACTCCTCCCTCTTTTTCACCTGTATCCAGAGCAGGGTCAATGGTGACACTGCAGGACTGCCAAGCCACTGGAATAAAAAATACCCCTGCCACACACTGCTGAGGACTAGTGTTTTGGTGTGTGTGTGTGAGAAATAACAAAGTAAATATGTTCTTGACAATGTTTTTGCTGTCAAAGATTAAATTTTATTTTATTATATTTTATTTTGAGATGGAATCTCGCTCTGTCACCCAGGCTGGAGCGCAATGGCGCGATCTTGGCTCACTGCAACCTCCGCCTCCCGGGTTCAAATGATTCTCCTGCCTCAGCCTCCCGAGTAGCTGGGACTACAGGCGCGTGCCACCATACCCAGCTAATTTTTTGTATTTTTAGTAGATACAGAGTTTCACTGTGTTAGCCAGGATGGTCTCGATCTCTCGACCTTGTGATCCACTCACCTCGGCCTTCCAAAGTGCTGGAATTACAGGCGTGAGCCGCCACACCCGGCCTAACTTTTAAAATTTTATCCTATAGTTCAGCTTGAGTACAGTTATACCAAGCATTATAGACTTTTGTGAGCAGACACAGGAACATAACTTTACAAAAATTAAATACAAATTTAAAACACAGTCTGTTTCTAAATCAAGTTTTAGAAGTATATGCAAAAATTGTGTTGGTAAATTACTGTGAGAGATAGGATTAAAGAATTTCAGGATTAAAGAATTTCAGATTCTCAATTGTCTGAAAAACAAAAGGAAGAAACATGCAAATTTTTTTTGCAAAAATGTCTCTTTGTGTTGTGATAATTGATTCTTCATTATCTAATTCATAGATAACCACTCACCCTTTGTTGATAGAATATTAACCATTTCCATCCTCTTCAGCAACATTAATTAGAATCAACTAGAAAGCAACAGGCTTCTAGACCTCTTGTTTAAGTTTTTAAGCAGTAAAGAAGTATAGTACTTGCTCCCTTTTTGTCAGTCTGGCCCATTTTGGAAGAGTTACAACCTATTTGCTAGTTTCCTTGAGTTTTATAGTTAGCTCACAGAACCACAGAATTCAAAAAGACTATAATCTTCAGGAATCTGTTTCTTTCTGTAAGAAACCAGGAATTCCATTTAAGTACTATCTCTTCCCCCCAAAAGGAAAGATTATGCTATTTCTTATTAAACATGGCTATAGAGTAGAAATAACATACAACAGAAAGAATAACTCTCCTCAACCATATCCAACCCCAGAAATACTAAGGTTAACAGTTAGGCACATATTCTTCCAGATTTAAGGAAAATAAAAACTCATACAGATATTATGTACGATTTAGAATCAGCATACAAACATACAGTTGTAGGTCAGGTGGTATCAAGGGAGAAAGAAAAGAGGAAAATAGGAAAGAAAATGCCATCTGCTATCATTCCTTTTTTTGGCACTAGTAGGGGGGCAGTCAGGGTCTCTCATGCTCTGTCACCCAGGCTGGAGTGCAGTGGCACAAGCATAGCTCACTGCAGCCTCAAACTCTTGGGCTCAAGCAGTCCTCCCACCTTAGCCTCCGACGTAGGTGAGATCACAGGCACACACCACAGCATGCTGCTAATTTTTAAATTTTTTATAGAGACAGAGTCCTGCCATGTTGCTCAGGCTGAACTTGAACTCCTCAGATCAAGCTATCCTCCCACCTCAGCCTCCCAAGTACTTGGGACTACAGACCATGCAAAAAGCCTGGCTAATTTTTAAAATTTTTTTGTGGAAATGCGGCTCTCGTTATGTTGCCTAGACTGGTCTCGAACTCCTGGACTTAAGAGATCCTTCTGCCTCAGCCTCCCGAAGTGCTGGGATTACAGGTGTGAGCCACTGTGCCAAGCCCATGTCCTTACTTTTATCACAAGTACTGTATCACTTATTTACAAATTAATCTTCTCCTATGAGAATGTAAGTTTCTTACTTGTATCCCTAATAGCAGAGGCCTGCACACAAAGAAATGAAGATTCTATAAATGTCTGAAGAACTAATATTTCTAATTAATGATTTTCACACATTATAAACTATGACATCCTTTATTCAAGTCAAGTATTACTTAGAAGCCGAATATTATTAAGAGTAAAATATGGCACACTACTTGGATCGAGCAGCCCAGAGACTCCATTCAGCCCTTCACTCACTCCTCAAACAAATTTGTGCTGTAAATGTACTCACTTCACAGGGGCTCGTGCGTAAACTTGAAGCCAGTCAGGAATTTCTGCAGTATGATATGGATTTGCAGGTACCAGAAGGGACTGATTTCTTTCAGTTTGCTGTGGCTGGTATGTGACAGGAGGTGGTTGATCATACCGAGGTACACTAAGAAGAAAGGAGTGACATTCTTTAGGATAAAGGTCTTAAAATCTAAACAAGAAATTATAAAGAACAAATAATACTTAAGCATTTTTCAGTGTGCCTTCTGTCCAAACTGACTTACACCACCTGAAAGATAATGTATTTTTAAGATATTTCTTCTGGCTGGTATTTAATCTTTTCAAAAACAGGTTCAAAGGAGGATATGAAAAAGCTAGAACTAAGTTTTAACCTTTATACAAAGGCTTAAAACTAGAATAGTAAATTCCCACAAGAAATAGTCATCAGCTGTAAATTCATATCAGAAAGGTTGACAGTTTCTAAGAAAGGATGTTTCCTTCCTCCCGTAGGCTGAAAATGGGGGTCAGGATATGTAGTGACGCAGCAGTGAGTATTGTGTTTGAAATATCTCTATCCAATGCAGATAACTTTTCAACTTTTACCAACTCAAGAGAACATATGGGAGTCAGAGTTGATCAGAACCTATTTTAAGTCACAGAGATTAAAAAAAAAAAAAGACCATACTTTAGTTCTAATAGCCTGTGTATGCTGTGGGGAGTGGAGATATTATATGGGAAAGTGTAAGGAAAGCACTGAACCACCTGAAGGTTAATAGCTGAACTCGAAGCGGACAAAAGGGTCTATTTTAGACCGAAAGGGGTCTGCACCTTCAAACATAAAGATTTATGTGTATATGTGGCCAACAAGCATATGAAAAAATGCTCAACATCACTGCTTATTAGAGAAATGCAAATCAAAAGCACAATGAAATAAATACCATTCCACATCAGTCAGAATGGCTATTATCAAAAAGTCAAAAAATAACAGATGCTGGTATGGTTGCAAAGAAAAGTGAATGCTTATACACTGCTGGTGGGAATATAAATTAGTTCAGTCACAGTGGAAAGCAGTTGGGAGATTTCTCAAAGAACTTAGAACTACCATCCAATCCAGCAGTCCCATTAATGGGACTATTTCTACAAAGGAATAGAAATCATCCTACCATAAAGAAACATGTGTGCACACGTTAATTGCAGCACTATTCACAATAGCAAAGATACGGTATCAACCTAAATGCCCATCAATGGTGGGCTGGATAAAGAAAATGTGGTATGCAGACACCATGGAATACTACCCAGCCATAAAAAAGAACAAGAGCATGTCATCTGCAGCAACACTGATGGAACTGGAGGCCATTATCCTAAGTGAATTAATGCAGGAAGAGAAAACTAATACCACATGTTGATAGGTAGGAGCTAAACACTGAGTACACATGGACACAAAGAAGGGAACAATAAACACTGAGGCCTACTTGCAGGCAGAGGACGGGAGAAGCATGAGGATTGAAAAACTACCTATCAGGGACCGGGCGTGGTGGCTCACACCTGTAATCCCAGCACTTTGGGAGGCCGAGGCAGGCGAAGCACCTGAGGTTGGGAGTTCGAGACCAGCCTGGCCAACATGGAGAAACCCCGTCTCTACTAAAAATACAAAACTTAACCAGGCTTCGTGATGCATGCCTGTAATCCCAGCTACTCGGAAGGCTGAGGCAGGAGAATTGCTTGAACCTGGGAGGCGAAGGTTGAGGTGAGCTGAGATCGCGCCACTGCACTCCAGCTTTGGCAACAAAAGTGAAACTCCGTCTCAGAAAAAAAAAAAAAAGAAAAGAAAAACTACCTATCAGACACTATGCTTATTACCCGGGTGATAAAATAATCTGTACCAAATCCCCAAGCCATGCAATTTACCCATGTAACAAACCTGCACATGTACCCCTGAACCTAAAATAAAAGTTAGGGAGAAAAAAAAGAAAATGTGGTGTATATATAACAATGGGGAGAAAAAAATGCATGTGTATATTAGAAAAGGTCACTGTTTACTAAACTGGGATTAAAATAAGGTTAGATTATGCTGTGGTTAACAATTTTAAAAGATCAATATGCAAATGGAACTGAATTCTATCTTCAACTCTTCTTTCCTAAATAGGTTCAAAGGAAAATGTTCTTTGATAGTACAACTGGGGGTGAAGAAGAATTGGGACTTTGAAGTCAGGTACGCCTGGATTTGAACCTCAGCTTTAACACTTACAAACTATGTAAATGTAAGCAAAACTCCTCCTATCCCTAAGCCTCAGCCTCCATACTTGTAAAAGTGGAATAATAAATTCATACCACAGGTGGTTGTTCTCAGGATTAAATGACCTAATGTAAGTCAAGAATTTTGTATAAGGATTGGCCTAAGATAGACAACCAGACAACTATTAATACTACATATGTGAGCTTAAGGGCAGCGTTTATTCTCTCTTGTTCAACTTCTACCAAGTTGCTGAGAGAAGTAAATTAACTAATTATGAAATTGCTTTTAAAAAACTATTAAAATTCTGTAATAACATAAGGTTAATGATGATTGTATTAGTCTATTTTCACAATGCTATAAAGAATTACCTGAAACTGGGTAATTTATAAAGAAAAGAGGTTTAATCGACCCACAGTTCCATAATTGGGAGGCCTCAGGAAACTTAAATCATGGCAGAAGGTGAAGGGGAAGCAAGGCACATCTTACGTGGTGGCAGGAGAGACAGAGAAGGGGGAACTGCCACACACTTTTAAACTATCAGATCTTGTGAGAACTCACTACCAGAACAACATGGGGGAAATGGCCCCCATGATTCAATCACCTCCCACCAGGTCCCTCCCTTGATACATGGGGATTATGATTTGAGATGAGATTTGGGTGAGGACACAGAGCCAAACCATGTCAATGAACAGAAAAGTAAACTCTCAAATCTGGTTATCTGGACTGCAACAATCATTGCCACCTGATGACCACACCACAGGTTTGATTCTTTCGAAGGACAACAACCTCAGTAGTTTAATAAACACCGATTGAGTGCCACTACATGGAATCATGGGAAAAAACAGATTTTCAAAGTTGAATTAATAAATCCAAATATGTAAAATAATTAAAACAACACAATAATGATAAAGCTTAGTTTTCCAGTTGATAATACTAAAACACATTTTCATAACTATTTTAATGGTTCTAAGAAAATACAAATGTCCACTATAACCAAAAAACTGTATTATGCCAGATGACACTAAGCAACATTTATCAAAATGCAGATGATATTTTACTCATTTTTAATCTTGTGGCTCAGCTTTTGAAGCTCAAATGTGGTTAATTTGAAATATTTGCAACTTCATTACTAAACTAATACTAGCTTTTATGTACTTTGAAATCCAGTGTGTATTTACACTTACAGCACATCTCAATTTATATTAATCACATTCAAGGGCTCAACAGCCACACGTGACAACTGGCTATCAGGCAGCACAGGGCTAAAAGTCTGGCAACAAAGCAGATCTACCCAGCCCAGTATCAATCAAAACAGCACAAAGAATTACTGGCTATATTTATTAAACAGAAATGGGATGTTTTGTTCAGTCCCAATTTTCACTTTCTTGTCTAGTAATAGCAAGAAATAGAACATACAATCATGTCTGAAATAGAATAAACAGCAAAATGTTATAATTCAATTGTACATTCTGACTTAGGGGGTAGGTCTGTATTATTTGTAAAAATTTAAGTGTAAGAAGGCAGAAGCTTTAATTATTTAATTTTCTGGACACCTATAACAAAAACATTCTGGCATTACTACAGCAGAATCTGATCATAAGAACAATGATCTTGTTTTTGAGGTTTTTTTAAAGAGAAAAGTATTTTTTTAACTTATTAAAGTCATTTATTACTAAATGTATGTCCAGAGAAAAATGTAAATTTTGAAATATAAGGCT
The DNA here is from genome assembly GCF_029281585.2 of Gorilla gorilla gorilla. Lineage (NCBI taxonomy): Eukaryota > Metazoa > Chordata > Mammalia > Primates > Hominidae > Gorilla > Gorilla gorilla. The sequence goes on from NC_073239.2 coordinate 67,599,222, forward strand.
TTCAAATCTCAAGCTTTAGGATGCTATTCTCTTGGATGAAAATATCAGTTCAAAATCTAACATTAGACAATCCCGAAACAAAAAGTTGAAAATAAAGTTGATACTGTACCTAGGAGCACAGGGATGCCTGTATTGGGCCTTCTTATTTGTGTGATCTACATAATAGGTTCCAAATTCGGATGACTCAACTCGTTCCCATCCAGGAGGAAGCCCTTCTCGCTCAAGAGGATGGCTCCAGTGAGTTGTATTTGTGTTATGATCTATATAATATTTTCTCCCTCTCATTGTCCAGTCCACAGACCAGCCAGGAGGAAGGGGTAAATCTTCAGAACCATGGTTAGTCAAATTTCCTAAAGATGTAGCAGCAACTCTCCCAATACCTACGGGGAAAGAGAAAATGATAGAGAAGAAACAGAATAATTATTCAATGCAAAAAATGTACCAGCTAGCAAAGTCACAACATTAACTATCCTGATTGTACTCTTCTATTTAAATTCATGATTATGCCCATTATGATGGTTTTCATAAAACTAGTCAGTATTACTATTAAGGAATTATAAAAAGGGGGAGGAACTAGACTTTGAAATTAGTAGAGGGTTTTTTGGCTGATGCTTCCATCAACAGGCCATACAAACACTTAACAACAGGTTGAGCATCCCTAATCCAAAAATCTGAAATTTGAAATGCTCCAAAATCCAAAACTTCGAGAGCTGACATGTTGCCACAAGCAGAAAATTCCACACCTGACCTTATGTGATGAGTCATAGTCAAAATTCAGTCAAAACTTTGTTTTATGCACAAAATTATTTAAAATATTATGTAAAATTACCTTCAGGCTATGTGTAGAAGGTATATATGAAATATAAATGAATTTCATGTTCAGATTTGGGATCTCTTCCCAAGATATCTTATTATGTATATACAAATATTCCAAAATAAAAAAAAAATCCAAAATCTCAAACACTTCTGGTCCTAAGCATTTTCGGGTAAGGGATAATCAACCTGTAGCAGTAAAGCTACTTAAGTATGTATACTGCCAAAAGAAAAGTGGGAAAAAGAAAATTTCCCCTGATTAAAGATTTGACATTTCAGCTTTAAAAAAAATGCAAAAATGAACTTGTAAAACCATTCCCGGTTACAAATTCTTAAAAGTAATCTGGCTGTGCCCTAGAATTATTAAGTAAGCTTAAGGTAGCAGGGTTAAGGTCAACATACAAAAATTAATATTTATATATTAACAAACAACAACTGGAAACAAAAGTTATTGAGATAATATCATTTATAATAGCTCCAAAGAATTGTGCAGGATCCATATGCTAAAAACTACAAAACACTGATGAAAGAAATAAAAAACCTATCACATTAATGGATTGGAAGATTCGACATAAAGTTAAGATGTCAATTCTCCTGAAACTATCTTTATCTTTACAGGAGTCCCCCCTTATCCATGGGGGGATCCATTCCAAGACCCCCCGTAGATGCCTGAAACTGCAGATAGTACCTAACCCTGTGTATGCTGTGTGTTTTCCTATACATACGTATCTATGATGAAGTTTAACTTATAAATTAGGCACAGTAAGGGATTAACAATAAAACTGAACAATTATTATAATAAAAACTGGGTGAATGTAATCTCTCTCCCTCTCTCTTGAAAGATCTTGTACCATATTCATCAATTTTCACACTGCAGTTGCAGAGGTAACTGAAACTGTGGAAAGCAAAACCATGGATAAAGCGAGACTACTGTCATTCCAATAAAAATTCCGGCCGAGCGCAGTGGCTCACGCCTGTAATCCGAGCACTGTGGGAGGCCGAGGTGAGCGGATCACCTGAGGTCCGGAGTTTGAGACCAGCCTGACCAACATGGTGAAACCCCGTCTCTACTAAAAACACAAAAATTAGCCGGGTGTGGTGGCGGACGCCTGTAATCCCAGCTACTCGGGAGGCTGAGGCAGGAGAATTGCTTGAACCCGAGAGCAGAGGTTGCAGTGAGCTGAGAACGTGCCATTACACTCCATCCTGGGCAATGAGAGTGAAACTCTGTCTCAAAAAAAAAAAAAAAAAAAAAAAAAAACAATTCCATGAAGTTTTTGTAGATACAGATAGTTATTATACAGATTTTAAAATGTATACTGAAAGGCAAAAGAGAACTAGAGTAGCCAAAACAATTTTTTTGAAAAAGGGATAAAGTTGAAGGACTCACACTACCTGATTTTTAAGGCTTACTATAAAGCTACATTAATCAAGACAGTATGGTATTGTCAGAAGAACAGACAAATAGATAAATGGAACCGAACAGAGAATCCAGAAGAACACCCACACAGACATGGTCAACTGATTTTTTTATAAAGGTGAAAGGACAATAGCGGGGAAAGGTTTTTCCAACAAATGACGTTGCAACAACTGGACATCCATATGCAAAAAACCTAATCACAACCTATACCTGCCACCTTACATACAAATTAACTCAAAATAGATCATATATCTAAATTTAAAACTATAATGCTTTTACAAGAAAAAAATAGAATAAATTTTCACGAGTTGAGTTTAGATAAAGAGTACTTTTTTTTTTTTACCATGATGCTGAAAGTTCAACTCATAAAGAAAAAATACTGATTAAATTGAACTCTGTCAAGATTAAAAACGCTTGTGAAGGACACTAAGAGAAAGAAAATCAAGCTGTAAACGGGGAGAAAATGTTTGCAAATCACATTATTAGCCAAAGAACTTTGACCTAGAATATACAAAGAATTCTCAAAACTCAACATTAAGAAAACAACCCTGAGCCTGGTGCAGTGACATGCACCTGTAGTTCAACCTACTCAGGAAGCTGAGTAGGAGGGTTACTTGAGCCCAAGATTTCAGGTCTGTAGCACACTATCATCATGCCTGTGAACAGCTACGGCACTCTGGTCTGTGCAACAGAGTGAAACCCCTTCTCTCAAAACAAAAACAGAAGAAGAAAACAAAACGACCCAGTTAAAAAAAAAGGGGGTAAGAATTTTTAACAGGCACTTCACCGAAGACAACATATTGATGGTAAATAGCACGTGAAAAAATGCTCAGGATCATAATTAGCCGTGAGAGAAATGCAAATTAAAACCATAATGAAATGACAATACACGTCTATGAAAATGGCCAAAAAAAACAAACAAAACCTGACAATACAAGTGCTTACATGGATACAGAACAATTGGAATGCCCATACACTGCTGGTGTGGATGCAAAATGCTACAGTCACTCTGGAGAACAGTTTAGCAATTTCTTATAAAGTTAAACATATGCTTTTCATACGCTACAGCAATCCCATTCCCAGATATTTACCCTAGAGAAATGAGAAGTCATCTTCACACAAAATCCTATTTGTGGATATTTACAATGACTGTATTCATATTTGCCCCAAAGTGGAAACGACACACATGTCCTTTAACAGAATGGATAAACAAATTGTGGTGCAACTGTACAGTGAAATCTACTCAGGAATAAAATGGAACTAATTATTGGTACATGCAAGAATCTCAAAGATGAATCTCAGAAGTATCATGCTGAGGGAAAGCAGCCAGTCTCAAGTGGCTACAAATTGTACAGTTCCATTTTTACGAGATTCTTCCAAACACAAAACTACTAGGACAGAAAACAGTGACTGCTAGGAACTGGAGGTGAGGGACAGGAGTTGACTATAAGAGGACAACCTAAGGGAATTTTAGAGGGTGTTTGAAATGTTCTATATTCTCATTAAGCAGGCATTACATGAAATCTATACATATGTTAATACTCAGAACTGTGTAACTTGAAAAAAGTTAAATTTACTATATTTTTTAAAACAATAATCTGGCTGCATAATTTTATTCTCACACCAGAATACTAATAGTTGGCCGGGTGCGGTGGCTCATGCCTGTAATCCCAGCACTTTGGGAGGCCGAGGCGGGCAGATCATGAGGTCAGGAGATCGAGACCATCCTGGCTAACACGGTGAAACCCCATCTCTACTAAAAATACAAAAATTAGCCGGGCGTGGTGGCGGGCGCCTGTAGTCCCAGCTACTTGGGAGGCTGAGACAGGAGAATGGCGTGAACCCAGGAGGCAGAGGTTGCAGTGAGCCGAGATTGCGCCACTGCACTCCAGCCTGGGCGACGGAGCAAGACTCCGTCTCAAAAAAAAAAAAGAATACTAATAGCATATGTATAACAAATCACCCCGAAACTCAGTGGCTTAAAACAAGAAGTATTTATTTGGTTCACCACAGGTTGGTGATACTGGTTGAGCTCAGTAAGTTTTTTCCTTGATATTTGGTACAAGTTATCTTTACTGTCTCATTACTTGATGAAAGTTATCTCTTGTATAACTTTCAATATGAAGCCCTACTGATGATCAGACCTCCATTTCTTCTCTGACTTAAGCTGCTATTTTTTTTACCCTTAGCTCACTCTGTTCCAGCTACACTCACCTCCTGGATGCTGTTCTCGAACACAGCAGGTACTGGCTGTTTATTCTCCCTAGAAGATTCTTCCTTCAGATATTCTCTTGGCTCACTCTCACCCTCTTCAAGCCTCTTCTCAAATGTCTCAATGAAGCTTATTCTTACTATGGCAATCTACATCTGCTGAGCTTCTACTTACTGTTTTACTTTTTTAAAAAGCACTTTAACCTTTTAACTTATTATATAATTTTAGTTTGTTTATTTACCTACAAGAATCCCACAAAGAAGATTCTTAGGACAGGAATCTTTGTTTTGTTCACAGATACATCTCCAGTCTCTAGAACAGTGTCTACAGAATAAAGCACATGGTAAGTGTTAAATAAATAAGCTGCAGTAATAAAGACAGTGTAGTATTAGTGGAGGAGATACACACATCAATGAGACAGAAACTGCATAAATATTTTCCTTGATTTTTGGACTTATTTTTGCCTCTTTCACTCCCACATTTTACTAGTTCTGAAACGAAGGTGTTTTTTATAATCAAGAGAGTAAATCTGTTAGCCACTAGGCAGCAAATACAGATGTATTATCATTGCTGGTGCATGTTCTAACACAGTCCTAGGAAGACAGTATGTGGTTCATACTATTATTAATCCTCATTATTTGCAACAGTTGCACCCCAGACAAAATTTTAACATAAATTTGAATCCCTGTGCCTGAAAGGTACAAGGATACAGCATTTAAATGAAAAGTTAGTGTGTTAACAGAAGACTGCCAGTCAACCCAAGGCCCTAACTGCCAAATTTAGAATATCTCAGAATGGTCAAAATAAGAAAGACTGGGTGACCACTGAGGTGTGAAGGAGTACCATGCCAGAGCAAAACATCTACTAGTCAAAAGTTCCCAGCTGACTTTGAAGAGCTTTTAAAACTACAGTTGGCTGGAAACTAAGGCAAAATGAAAACATCAAGTTTACCTTTAAAGAAAGGCAAATGAAACAGACCCCAGTGACAAAAGGTAATTTAGAAGAAACTTTAAAATTAAGGTAAATGCTTCAATTCAAACTCAGATTCTAAAGAAGGATATGTAAGTGTATGGATAAATACGGGTTATTGGCATGTGGTTTAAGAAACTGTTTTTATTTAAATACAACATACAATGCATATGCATAAGGCTAGTCACTGCAGCAACATCTATAGTTGCAAAAGGCTAGGAATCAACCAAATGTCCAATAATAGCAAACTGGATGATTACACTATTACACGCACAGAACAGAGTACTATATTATATAGCTGTAAACATGAATGAAGATGATTTCTATTTATTGCCCTGGAATAATATTCGGGATATATTATGTGAAAAAAGAGTCTGGACAGTACACCACCATATATACATATATGTAGTAGCCAGCCAGTAAGGTGAACCTGGGCCCCAATTATCCCTGTCCTCCTGGGATTCACACCCTTGTCTGTGTGACCAATAGTTTATGGCAGAAAGGATGGTGTGTGACTTCTGAGATTAGGATATAAAAGACCGTGCAGCTTCTGCCTTGGTCAAGTGTACTTGCTCTCTCATCACTCACTCTGGGGGAAACCAGATACCATATCATGAGAAGCCCATGAGTGAGGAATTGAGGCCTTCAGCCAGAACTGAAGCCTCCTGCTAACAGCCTTGTGAGTGAACTTAGAAGCGGATCTTTTGGCCGGGCGCAGTGGCTCACACCTGTAATCCCAGCACTTTGGGAGGCCAAGGTGGATGGACCACCTGATGTCAGAAGTTTGAGACCAGCCTGGCCAAGACGACAAAACCCTATCTCTACTAAAATTACAAATAATTAGCTAGGCGTGGCGGCACATGCCTGTAGTCCCAGCTACTCAGGAGGCTGAGGCAGGAGAACACTTGAACCTGGGAGATGGAGGTTGCAGTGAGCCGAGAGCACGCCACTGCACTCAAGCCTGAGCAACAGAGAGAGACTCTGTCTCCAAAAAAAAAAAAAAAAGAAAGAAAGAAATGGATCTTTCAGCCAGAGCGAAGCCTTCGGATAACTGCAGCCCCAGCTGACGTGTGTGAACTGCAACTTCATGAGAGATCCTGAGTCAGAATGACCTGGCTAAGCCGCTTCCAAAATCCTGACCCACAGAAACTGAGATAATAAATGTTTATTGTTTTATGCCAATGAGTTTGGAAGTAATGTGTTTTACAGCTACAGAAACCTAACACAATACATATGAAAGAGAATAATATGAATACATATTTTACATATGTATGTATTTGTATCTATTTTCATAAAGTGTTGCAATGAAGTATGTAACAAAAATTAATAAAATTGGGTATTTACAGGGGGAGGAAGGAAATGGGATGGAAGAGGACAGGGGTAGAATTAATTTTCTAAATGTATTCTGTTTTATCATTTTGATTTTGCAACCTTTTAAATATCCTATGTAACTTACAACAAAATTAAATCAAAATTTAGAAAAAGCAATCCCTAAAAAGTGAAAACAAAATGAAGTAAACAAATCTAAGAGTACATGAAGCAGCTAAGGCATACTTCAGAAAAATTAATTCAAAGTGAATGTTATGTATTACTTATTTGTTATTTATTTTTGAGACAGGGTCTCACTCTGTCACCCAGGCTGGAGTGCAGTGGCACAATTACGGCTCATTGCAGTCTCAACCTCCTGGGCTCAAGCAATCCTCCCACCTCAGCCTCCCAAGTAGGTGTGACTATGGGCATGCACCACCAAGCCTGGCTAATTTCTTTTATTATTTTTTGTAAAGACAGGGTCTCACTATGTTGCCCAGGTTGGTCTCAAAACCCTTAGACTCAAGCATTCCTCCCATCACGGCCTCCCAGTATGCTAGGATTACAGGCATGCGCCCCTGTGCCCGGCCCAAAGAGAATTTTCTACACAATAAATTGTACTTCCTCATCGGGAAATATCCTAAATTTAAAAAATAAACTACAAAGAAATCTTCTGTTTTATTCAGTAATCATATTGTCGATGATACTATTTTTAAAGCTAGTTATGCTACAGATAAAGCAAATGAATAGTTACATAATTGTCAACAGGAACCAAGATTTTCAGTATGAGAAAAAATAAAAACCTAAGGCAAAAAGAAGGTAGCTCAATGTGAATGTACTTACTGCCAACAAACTGTACACTTAAAAATGGTTAAGATGGTAAATTTTGTTATGTGTATTTTATCACAATTCAACATTTTTTTAAAAAGCTAAAAGTAAAAACTTGGAAATCTTAAACTGCCAACAGTATGAACTCATAATGAATTTCTATTTCCAGAAAGCAACAAAACATATTTCCCAGATATGTCCATTGAAAAGGTCTACAAACATTAATCCACCAAATAGCAATGAGTACAAGCGTGCAATCCCTGAATACTACTTCCCCATCCAAAGGAACCAGGGATCCTTAGAATGGTTGAGTACAGGACTGAGGCAGAAAATGCACAATATGAGCCTGGAACATCTAGTCACATTAGAAAGCAAAGAGAAATAAAAAGGAACCAACATTGAAAGGGCTCCTGCCACCAAAGAAGCAGCAATTTAAACATCAAAAGGAATTACCACACCAATAATTAAAACTAAGTATAAAAATCTTAAAATCTACCAGCTCATCTTGGAGAAACGGCTTCTGGGTCAGGCAAAATACATGATAATATGGAACACGAGAAAAACATCAGACTTTTGAAATTGAAAAAAAAGGCTGGGCACAGTGGCTCACGCCTATAATCCCAACACTTTGGGAGGCCAAGGCAGGTGCATCACCTGAGGTCAAGAGTTCAAGACCAGCCTGGCCAACATGGCGAAACTCCATCTCTACTGAATATACAAAAATTAGCCAAGCGTGGTGGCACGTGGCAGTGATCCCAGCTATTCAGGAGGCTGAGGCAGGAGAACTGCTTGAACCTGGGAGGTAGAGGTTGCAATGAGCCAAGATTGCGCCACTGCACTCCAGCCTGGGTGACAGAGGGAGATGTCCAAAAAAAAAGAAATTGAAAAAAAAAAATGAATTGAAATTGAGGTACAATCTACAAAACATTCTGTACTCCTCAAAACTGTCAAGGTCATAAAAAACAAAAGACTGAGAAACTAGCATAGATTAAATAAGACTAAAGACATACAACAATGAAATGCAATGCAGTACACTCTGGAATGAATCCTAGAACAGAAAATAAAAATTAATAAAAAAATGATAAAATCCAAATAAAGCTTGGCGTTAAAAATCCATGAGTTCATGGTTACTTTTGTAGGTGGCTAGGGTATCAATTCATCATTCTGAAATAGCAAACAAAGGAAAAGATCTAGCATTTAACCCTTCTTTCCTATATGAACAGCAACCAAATAATTGATAAAGTCCTTAATTATAATATTCCAACTAATAAAGAAGAAATAACAGAATTCAAGTATCAAAATTTGCAACACTTAGACATACTTTGGAGATATTTCAGGTTTGGTTCCAGATTACTGCAATAAAGTGAATATTGCAATAAAGCGAGTTACGTTAATTTTTTTGTTTCCCAGTGAATCTAAAAGTTATCTTTACGGCTGGACACGGTGGCTCACACCTGTAATCCCAGCACTTTGGGAGGCCGAGGCAGGTGTATCACGAGGTCAAGACATCGAGACCATCCTGGCCAACATGGTGAAACCCTGTCTCTACTAAAAATACAAAAATTAGCTGGGCCTGGTGGCGCATACTTGTAGTCCCAGCTACTCGGGAGGCTGAGGCAGCAGAATCGCTTGAACCTGGGAAGTGGGGGTGGCAGTGAGCCGAGATCGTGTCACTGCACTCCAACCCGGCAACAGAGTGAGACTCCATCTCAAAAAAAAAAAGTTATATTTTACAATATATTGCAGTCTATTAAGTGTGCAATAGCATTATATCTTTAAAAAAAGTACAGGTCTTAATAAAAAAAATTTATTGCTACAAAAATGCTAATGATTATCTGAGCCTTTAGTGAGTTCACAGCATCTTTTTGCTAGTGGAGGGTCCCGTCTCCATATTGATGGCTGCTGACTGATCAGGCTGGTGGTGTTTGAAGGCTGGGATAGCTGTGGCAATTTCTTAAAAACAACAACGAAGTTTGCTCCATCAATGGACTTTACCTTTCATGAAAGATTTTTCTGTAGCATGTGATGCTGTTTGACAGCATTTTACCCACAGTAGCATTTCTTTCAAACTGGCGTCAATCCTCTCAAATTCCACTGCTACTTTATCAATTAAATTTATTTAATATCCTAAATCATTAGTCATTTCAACAATATTTACAGCTTCTTCACCAGGAGTATATTCTATCTCAAGAAACCACTTTCTTTGCTCATCCATAAAAAGCAACTCACCTGTTCAAGTTTTATCATGAGACCAGCAGCAATGCAGTCACATCATCAGGCTCCACTTCTTATTTTAGTTTAGTTTGCACACAAGTGCAATTCCTTGTGATGCCCCAAAACAATTACAATAGTAACATGAGCAATCACTGATCACAGATCACGATAACAGGCAGAAATGAAAAAAGTTTGAAATATTCCAAGAATTACCAAGATGTGACACAGAGACATGAAATGAGCATGTGCTGTTGGACTGCCACAAACCTTCAATTTGTAAAAAACACAGTATCTGCGAAACACAATAGAGCAAAGCACAATAAAATGAGGTATGCCTGTAATAGTGCTAGCCAATGATCATTAATGGCTGCCAAAAACCAATAATAGATAAAAGGCTTATGGAGAACTTCATGATGATGGATGAATTAAGCTGACATCTGTACCCATGGCTGCATCTTAACATCACAGACAAATCAGTCATTATATGTCACTGAACCTATGCAATAGAAAGTACACAATATTATCTATGCAGTATTCTGGCAAAAAGGATGCAAGAACAAAAACAGACTAAAGATCACCCTTGTTCGGTATCCTTTCAAAAGAAAGCTAATATATAATTTTTTAAAAGATGGTGACAATAAAACAGAACAAAACAAGCCTTTTGGTGAAACTGACCTTAGGCTTCTATTAAACTGAAATTGAAAGTTTAATACGTATAGTTTAAGCAACTTCAGTACTTAAAGAGAAAATATTTAAACAGAAAAGAAGCCAATGTATGAAACACATGTACACAGCAAATGACTTTAATATCACATCGTAGAAACACAAAATTACTTTACATTCTAATATGTTTATGTTAAAAATGCTTTACAGCCAAAACCAAGCATAACAATGTAACAATTTTTTCTAATGTATAGTCAATTCAGTGTATTTATATGAGTTACTTATAAAAGCTATAATATTTTGGCTAACAGAGCTAACAGAGCTTCCCTCAGGAAATATATAATAGAAACAAAATTCTAAATACTGCATTATTAAAAACAAAAGCTGCCTTTTTTTTTTTTTTTTTTTTGAGACAGAGTCTAGCCTCATCCCCCAGGCTAAAGTGCAGTGGTGCAATCTCGGTTCACTGCAACCTCCACCTCCCAGGTTCAAGCGATTCTCCTGCCTCAGCCTCCCGAGTAGGTGAGATTACAGGAACCTGCCACCATGCCTGGCTACTTTATGTATTTTTAGTAGAGATGGGGTTTCACCGTGTTGGTCAGGCTGGTCTCCAACTCCTGACCTTAGGTGATCCATCTGTCTTGGCCTCCCCAAGTGCTGGGATTACAGGCGTGAGCCACCGCGCCCGGCCCCAGCTGTACTTTCTGAAAGCACAATGTGTGATATATTTTTTCAAATTATTATTTGGGATAATTTTACAAAATCTATTGAGATAAATGTACAGTACAAAACAATGCAAACCACTGTTCTAAAGCATAAAGCATTACCAAAACAGATCCAGAAGATTAAAAAATAAAAAAGCTATGTCAAGCTCTAATAAATCATTCCTCCAGTATGAGTTCAGCCAGAAAGCTCAAACTTCAATAACCAACATCCCAAGTATGTGGGAAAAGCACGGAACACAAAACACTACTTTTTTTTTTTTTTTCTGAGACGGAGTCTCACGCTGTCGCCCATGCTGGAGTGCAGTGGCGCAATCTTGGCTCACTGCACCCTCCACACCGCGGGTTCCCTGGTTCAAGCGGTTCTCCTGCCTCAGACTCCTGAGTAGCTGGGATTACAGGCACATACCACCATGCCCAGCTAATTTTTGTATTTTTAGTAGAGACGGGGTTTCACCATGTTGGTCAGGCTGGTCTTGAACTCCTGACCTTGTGATCCACCTGCCTCGGCCTCCCAAAGTGCTGGGAAACACTCACTCTTACAAAGGACATGTGCAAACAGTTATGGATGTGTATTCTATCCCCAGCCCTTTCCATATGTCTTATTTCATAGCCAAAACTGCTCTAGGAGGCAGTACTATTACCACCAATTTACAGATGAGAAAACAGGTTCAAGTGAATTATTTTACCAGTGGTCACACAAGTGGTATAAGGTCAAATGCAAACCTGTTACTAACCATGTAATCTCAGCAACAAAAGATCAATTGTTATTTATTCTTTAAAGAAAAATATGACTACCACTAGTAAAAGAAAAAGCAAGCCACCAATTTTGATCCAAATCAGTGGGAAAAAATGATAACTTCAGTTTTTGAGTGACAAGAACAAAATTACCTTTCCGTAATTTCAAGTAGTCCTTGAAAGTAATAAACTGGATTCATAGTTAATCCTCAAAACAGCTTCTATTTGCAGGAATTAACTGCACAAACACCTTCTATTAATACAAAGTAAAACATTCATACACTAAACATATGACTTAGCCGAAGACACAGATAAAGTATTATTTTCTCTCTCAGCTATCAGTAGATGTGCCAAAAAACTTAATCTCATACAACCAGGCAGATATTTATGAGATCTACCATTATGAATAAGACTCAAATAGGCCGGTTTCCAAATTTTGTAGTGGCTACAGAGAATAAAATGGATCTAGAGCTCTAATACAGTTCCACAGGGTCCCTAGTAATGGATACTACACATTATTAGCGTGTGTTATCATCAAGATGTTGATAAAAAGATCTAAGTATTAAACTCAACCAAATGCTTTCTCCCTTCCTCTGCAAAATAAATACAGAAAAGGTGGTGTCTCTAAAGATTATCAACCCCTCCTCAAAAGATTCTGGTTACACAAATATTTACACATTACCCGAGTAATTGCAAGTCCAGTATTTCTTGATAAAGCCCACACTTTTCAGTCTGATTTTTGTATCCTGATTTCTTTAGTCATCTTTAAACGTTTAAAAATGTTTTCGAGACAGAACTAAAATTTAAGCGCAAAACAAAGGAATTCAATCTGCCTTTAGTACTCCAACTAAAGACTTCCTGTTAACGGCAGGATTCCTTTCTTTGGCACATACAGTAAGTGCGTGACTGGTATGTGGCCAAGAACATTAAAGGTCAAATTTTCTAATCTGAAAGTTCTACAGCTAAACGTAGAACTGTCTAGGCTCTAAAACTTTCTGAGATTATACAACTTGTTTTTGTGCTTCTACTAAATACAATAAGCTGAATTTAACCCTTGACACAAGGTGTTTCCTGAAAATCTAATAACTAATTGACAGGAATTACTATTGCCATTAAGTCATTACAAAACAAATTTTCCAACCTTTTTATGCTTATGACAATCAAAATTGAATGTTTCTGAAAATAAATCTATCTCACAAACCTATCCTATCCTCCTACAAACTTACTTTCTCCTTTCTATTCATTCAAATCCCTTGAACCTTATTCAGCATAAATCCTAAAAATATGTTTTAAGTCTTCTCAAGGTGAATTCAAGAAACTTTCAGCTACTGTCTCATATTCAGATTTTTCCCTTGTGGAAGAGGCAGTTATTAGGCTTTTCTGTTTGGCATGTAATTGGTTATTAATCTTTCCCTGCAACTTTAGAGATTCCTTCAAAAAAAGTACTACTTTTTTCTACAAGGTAAAACATTAAATCTATATTGCCCTGATAAAAATGAATCTTATCAAATGAAGTCTCTCAAGCTCTCAAGCAGTGTATCAACTGCTGTAAAGAATTTTTTTTTTTTTTTTTTTTGGTTGGGAGAGATACCTTATTACCCGAGATTCTTCAACTACCTGCAACCTTCTTTAAACCTAACGCAATCTGATATAAAAGAGCCTGGGATGAGACTTCGAAGGCAGAAGTCTACTGTCTCATTAAAACAAGGTCTTGGCTATTCCATGAAATCAAATCTTATTTCAGTGCATGTGTGTTCCAATAAAACTATTGTATTGCAGGAGGCAAGTCTATCTGGCCTATGGGTGTAGCTTGCTGACTCCTGCTGAAGCCTCCCTCATAAAATTAAAAACACCCTCAAGATTAAAATTACGGTAGGGGCCTGAATTTTGATAAAATATTTTCCTTCTCTCTTTTTCCACCTCCATGTATGACTGCTTGCAAAGTCATTTCAACAAATGGCAGTCACTAATAATTGTCTTCCTGTGGCAGCCCCTGGGCAGGCTGCCCATAAGATTAACGAACCTGTTTCTTTTAAAGAACAATAATCCAGACTGGGTGCTGCGGCACATGCCTGTAATCCCAGCACTTTGGGAGGCCAAGGCAGGCAGACTGCTTGAGCTTGGGATTTTGACCAGCCTGGGCAACACTGAAATTCAGTCTCTACTAAAAATACAAAAAATTAGCCAGGTGTGGTGGTGCATGCCTGTAGCCCCAGCTACTCAGGAGGCTGAGGTGGGAGGATTGCTTGAGCCAGAGGTCGAGGCTGCAGTGAGCTGTGATCATGCTACTGCACTACAGCCCGGGCAACAGAGCAAGATTCTGTCTCAAAAAAGAAAATAGAAGAGAAGAACAAGAAAACAATGATCCTAGATCACACAGACCCCCTTGATGGTTTCCAGAATTTGGACTGGCCAAACAGGCCAGGCCACTTTGATCACTGGTGATCTCACCTCCTGCAAACTTTTCTGCTAAGCTATAGGTTTAAACAGTAACCTGCCATTTTTTCCCAGCTTTCTTTCCATAGTAACTGGCAGTCACAAACACTACTGTAAAACCTAAGACTGGTCTTCGAGATATTTTTCAGACTTTGCTTACAAGTGGACCTACTGACACCAAATGGACCAGTGTTCCATGAACTCAACCAAGGAACTGACTTGGTCTTGTGACTCCCCAATTTCCCAGCAACTGATTCAGCACATGAAGACAGCATTGATAACCCTATGATCTCATGCCAGTCCAATCACCAGCACCCATCCCCTAGCCCCCTGCCTGCCAAATCATCTTTAAATATCTTAGCTTCTCAAGTCTTGCGGTGATGACTCTGAGAAACATCTCATCCTCCTTACTCAGCTGCCTTGCAATAATTAAACTCTTTCTTCTTTACAGTATCTGCTGTCTCAGTGTTCTGCTCTATTTGGATAGCAGACAAGAGCCCAGTCAGGTGGTAACACTGTTTTATAGCATTTTTTGGATACATAATATTTGCACGTTTGTGGGGTACATGTGATATTTTGATACATGTAAAGAGTATGAAATAATCAAGTCAGGGTATTTAGGGTATCCATCACCTTGAGTATTTATCATTTCTATGTGTTGGGAACATTTCAAGTCCTCTCTTTTAGCTATTTCAAAATGTTAACTGTAGTTACCCTACTCTGCTATCAAACCTTAGAACTTATTCCATCTAACTGTTATGTTTGGACCCATTAACCTACCTCTCTTTACCTCCCCTCCCATCGTTCCCAACCTCTGCTATCATTCTATCTCCATGAAATCAACGTGTTTCGCTCCCACATGTGAGTAAGAACATGAGACCCTTGTCTTTCTGTGCCTGATTTCCCTTAACATAATGACCTCCAGTTCCATTCAAGCTGCTGCAAATGACATGATAAACATGGGAGTGCAGGTATTTCATTGATATACTGATTTCTTTTCCTTTAGATAGATACCCAGTAGTGGAACTGCCGGATCATATGGTAGTTCTGTTTTCGGTTTTCTGAGAAATTTCCAAACTGTTTTTCATAGGGCCTGTCCTAATTATTGTAACATTCCCACCAACAGTCTGTAACAGTTGCCTTTTCTTCACACTCTCACCAGTAGTATATTTTTTTGTCTTTTTAACAATAGCCATCCTGACTGGGGTAAGACACCTCACTGTGGTTTTCACTTATATTTCCTTGACGATTAGTGATGTTGCACATTTTTTCACATACCTTTTGGCCATTTGTATGTCTTCTTTTGAGAAACGTCTATTCACGTCCTTTGCCCACTTTTTAACGGGGTTGTTTTTCTTACTGTTGGCTTCCTTGCATATTCTGGATATTAGTCCCTTGCTGGATGAATCTTTTGCAAACACTTTCTCCTATTCAATATGTTGTCTCTTCATTCTGTTGTTTCCTTTACTGTGCAGAGGCCTTTTGGTTTAATATAGTCCCATATGTCTATTTGTTTTTGTTGCCTGTGCTTTTGAGATCTTAGCCACAAAATCTTTGTTAGAAAGACGTCCTGAAGTGTTTCCCCTACATTTTCTTCTAGTACTTTTATAATTTCAGGTCTTAAGTCTTTAATCCATCTCAAGTTGAATTTGCATATGGTGAGACAAGGGTCAGATTTCATTCTTCTGCATGTGGATATCCAATTTTCCCAGCATCGTTTATTGAAGAAAGTGTCCTTTTCCCAATGTACGTTCTTGGTGCTTTTGTAAAAAAATCAGTTGGCTGTAAATATGTGGATTTATTTCTGCATTATCTATTTTGTTCCATTGGTCCATGTATGTCTTTCTACACCAATACCATGTTATTGTTGTTACTATACCTTATTTGTGTTTACTATAACCTTATATGTGGTTACTACAGCCTTATTTCGAAGACAGGTAGTGTGATGCTTCTAGCTTTGTTCAGTTTGCTCAGGATTACTTTGGGTATTTGGGCTCCTTGTTGGTTCTGTGGAAATTTTAGGATTGTTTTATTTCTGTGAAAAATGACTGGTATTTTAATAGGGATTGCATTCAATCTGTAGATTACTTTGAGCAACATGGTCATTTTAATGATGTTAATTCTTCTGACCCATGAGCATGGGATGTCTTTCCATTTGTTTTTGTGCTCTTCAATTTCTTTCATCAGTGTTTTGAAATCTTGTTATTTATTTATTTATTTATTTATTTATTTATTTTTTGAGACAGAGTCTCACTCTGTTGCCCAGGCTGGAGTGCAGTGGCGAGATCTCAGCTCACTGCAAGCTCCGCCTCCCGGGTTCACGCCATTCTCCTGCCTCAGCTTCCCAAGTAGCTGGGACTACAGGCGCCTGCCACCACGCCCGGCTAATTTTTTGTATTTTTAGTAGAGACAGGATTTCACCGTGTTAGCCAGGATGGCCTCAATCTCCTGACCTTGTGATCCACCCGCCTTGGCCTCCCAAAGTGCTGGGATTACAGGCGTGAGCCACCGTGCCCAGCCTGAAATCTTATTTTTTTAATGACATACTTGAATCTGAAAACGTATGCAATTAACTTGTACTTTATTTTGAAGTTGTGACTGGAAAGTTGCTTTAAAGTCTGTCTTTAAACTTAAAAAAATTATGTCAAATTGCTCCTAAGAGAGGATCAGTAGAGATTTAGTTCTTATAGTATTTCCTCAATTATATTTGGCAAATTAGATTTTCAAAACAAGAGTTTAACTTGTTATTAATTCTTCATATTTACATACTTAAACCTCAGGTAGAAAACCATTACAAGCTATCAGTGACGTCGCAATATAGGTGGGAAAGGTGAATGCAAAGAATAACACATATTCTATATTAACAGTAAACATGGCTATTTCTGTTCTCCCTCAGCTACCAAAAACTGTCTTAAGCCTCCAGATTTAAAACCGCTGGGTTCATTCACTCATTCAGCCATTTATTTTTGTGAGCATCTCTTAGGCAGTCATGTGCTGTGCTAATCCTATCTGACTCTTCCCTCTCCTTTGTCCTTCAAACCCCGTTAGTGGCCAAGTCCCATTAATTTGGGCATGTCCCACTTCTCCTCTTTCCAAATTTCTGAAGTATAGGTCAAGTCCTCACTAACCACTGAATATGCACAAAATGGAAGATTACGCAGTCATTAAAACCACTCATAAAAAGTATACAACATGAAGAAAATCATTCAAGTAAAAAGAACAGGAAACTGTACAAAATATTATATAATCACATCCATGTAAAAAAAGAATTTGGCATGGAAAAAGATGAAGAAAATAACATACTAAGAGGATCTCTGGTGGACAGGTACTTTGCCTTTACGTTTCTGCATTTTGCAAATTTCCTGTAATAAGCAGTTATTATTCTAGAAGAAAATATAAATGAGCTTTATTTTTAAAACTTACTATTTTAGTTAGATAACAAATTATTCCTGAGGTTCAGAACTGCATATCAGAAATAACCAAAACAAACACTCAAGCATGCAGCTAATTCTTTAACCTAATTCCTTAAAAACTAAAAGGTGCTTTTACCCATGCCTCTTACTGCATTTCCACATGCCTAGAAAACCTCTCCTCTACAATGTTCCAGTGAGACTCTGATGTCAGCTTTCATAAAATAAGCTGTTCTTACCAACTATTCCACATTATTTTTAAAACTTCAGTGATCTGCTTTCTCCTAAACTCTAATTCTCATTTTTCCTTCAAAAGCATCCTAGATTTGCCTTTTCCTATTACCACTGGTACCCACTGGTACCTGCAATCCTCTTTTCTCTAGGAATCTACCCTTAATTCTAGTACAAAACTAATCTTTAAACACTGCTTTCATAAAATCACTTGTCTTTCCGAAATGTGCAAGAGCTTCCACTTGACTCAAATCTAAGCCTGTTGTTGAACCACAAATCTCCACTCGACCTTACATCTTACTTCTTCAAACCAGGCAGAACTACACTGTTCCTTATATTTAAACCATGCCTACTCTGTTTTCATTGTGCTATTCCCAATTTTCCATGTAAAATGTCCTTCTTCTGGCCCTTGTTAATCTAAAGGCCAAGCTCAAGGCCCACTCCAAGTCCTACCTCTTCCATGAATCATCTCTTTAAGTATTCCAGCCTATACTCATCTCTCTTCTGATTCCCTGTTGCACTTACAGTTAGTATCACGAAGTATAACAATTGTTCTGTGACCATTGTGTATAGATTGGTTTTGTTTCCACAAATAAGGTACTAGACAAATAAGGTACCAGAAAGCAGAGACCAACAGACCCAAGGAAAACGCTACACACATAAACAGTTAATATTAAATGAATAAATTTTTTCTACAGTCAAAATTCTAATGCTCCAAACCATTTTTAAGTCGCCTTATTTGAAGTTATGTGAGCCAAAAAGTAAATCTGTCTCACATTTTATTTTTATCCTACCAAAATTTAAAGTCTATAACTTGGTAGAAAAAAACAATCAGACAAGAAAGTTTAATTTTCATCTCATCACTTCATTTTATCTGGTAAAACCAGGACTTCAGGAATAAAGTAGAACTGTACATTTCTCCCATCTCCTCTGCTCCTTTCAGAAGTATCTCCAACTCAGGAGATATGGAAAGTACCTTCTTTTCTTAAATTATATGGTAATATTTTTTGTCTGTTACAAAAATAATAAAAAGACATGCTCAACACATAATTAACCATATGACAATAAGTCTTTTTGATCAACTCAGGAAATAATTCTTGAACTACTTTTTGTTCAGAGAAAAAGTGCAGGATCTAGCGAAGTAATGTGGTTGCTCAGGGTATCACTGAGCATGCCCAGTTGTTCCTATTCTTCTTTCCTTTCCCAAGTTTGTCAAGCGTCTCTGAGGACTCAGTCAAGTGTCTCTGAAGACTTACCCTTCCCATTATTCTACCAAACCTAAACCTAAATTCAGCCCAACTGGAGACATTAAATTCTCTAGGTTTTCAAGGGTCACAGCATTAAGAGTCTAGACAGCCTTGAGATAAATACCAAGTTTACATAACATGAGTTAATAAAATAAATGGTCACAAGGACTCTTCCATTCAGTGTAGATTAACAACTATTTGTACACAGGCTTAAGCAGGACGAGCAAAGTGGAAAAACATTTCGCTAGTAGTATTTGTTCGTGTCCCAAGAAAATCTAGAAAAGAACATCTTTTTAATTGACATGTCAATAAATATAAACTACTATATTATTTATAATGTTAAGCTACCTGAAGCATGCCTCCCCTGATTCTGTGGCATTCTTTGGAAGAGATCATGGTTGTATTCATAATATCTGTAGTCTTCATGTGCACGATCTCCAAGTGGCCGCTTTCTCTGACCATCAAAAAAATTGTCTGAATAATAATATCGGGAACCAGAGTCTCCATTTTCAACAGCAAAACTAACTTCCGTTACAAATGACTGAGAAGAACCATACTCTCTAGGGACATCTGCCAGACTTCTGGCAAGATAAGAAGGTGCAGATAATCTGTTGCTTTCTCTTCTCATTATTTCATGAGGTGTTCTTTGAATTGGAGTTCTAAGGAAACTCTGGTTTCTTGAAACTACTCCATCTCCAGAACTTGAAAAGGCATTAGGGCTTGAATCTGGAAGACAGATATCAGTTCGTCTTGGAATTGTTGGACCATGCCGGATGAATGAAGGCATAAGATCTACAATAAAACAAAGGATAAAATTACCCTTTCATCAGTAAGTAACAAAAGTTTTCGAAAGTTGTTCATTTATGTCTACCACCCCAAAATCAAAATGTCAGTCAACTTAAGAAAACACAATTTTAAATTTTGGTTTAGGATGGTACTTGGGCATTTTAAATTGAGGAAGATTAATATTTTCCCAATCAAATGAATTTATATAACTTGCATTAATGGACTATGCGTAAAAGCTCAGCTAAAATGAAATGTATTCTGCATACTACCATACATAATATGATAAAATACCAATAATCTTATCTATGAACTACACATTAATGAAATGCTCATGAATTAACGTATAAAAATAGGAAACAATCTAACAAATTGATAATTTCTAGTTAATTAAGCTAGTAGTTTATTTTGTTGTTCTCACTTCATTTTAGAAACTGCCAAAAATCCTTCTTGAAGCAAACACAATTTCAAAAATAGAACTTAATGCTACTCCCAAATATGTAAAAGTGGATTCCTTTAAAAATTAAAAAATTAGTAGCTCTTTCTTCTCTTGGAATTACCTAGCACTAGCACAGTAATCAAAAGCTAGAAAGCCAAAAATTTATGTATGAAAACTGAAAATAAAAAGCTCTCATTTCAAAGAAGCACACAAATGTAGAACTGGCTCAAAAAACCAAGCCTGAAACTATGTAATTATAATTCAAAATAGTAGATAATAGAACAATAGCTTTTAGGATACAGTACTTTTAAACACGAAACTTGAAAACAGCTTAAGACATTCCCAGTTAGAAAGCAAATACCTTTAAAACAAGAAAAAAACCTGAATATGGAGACCCTCTTATTATTCATCAAGTAAACAATATTGGAGACACTCATATTAATAAGCTTCAGAAACTAACACTGGACAGAAACAAATATCTGAATAAATAAGGCTCAACACTTGATGTAACGACAACAAAACAAAGTAGATCAAAAGTTCTTTGCTTAACTGTGACAAACATTAACAAAACTGCACGTTCTACACATGTACCCCAGAACTTAAAGTATAATAAAAGTGTGACAAACGTAATTCACGATTTCAAGTAATGTCTGATAAACTTTATTTGCAGCAAACAGCAAGCTATCACTTAAAAACAGCCAGAAACCTAACAGCATGTGACTGAAAACCAAGTTGTTAAAAAAAAAAAAAAAAATTTAAAAATCAAGTTTCGAGTTACTGATGTACTCAACTGACATATATTTTGTTGAAAGTATTGCAAGTACCACCATAAATCTGGAAGGCTGACAATGTGGTTATGATGGAAAAACATGCTCTCCCATCTGTGTGGTCTTGGGCAAATACTAGAAACCTAGCTTTCCCAATTACAATATGAGGTAATACTTAAGTCACAAGGTTACTACCAGCTTCCAAGACGGAAACTTACGCAAAGGGCCCGGGGCGCAGTAAGAGCACCAAAATACCAGCTCCATGCCTCACAAATGTCCTGAACACACAAGAATTAAAAATTCAAGAGATTCAACTCAAAAATCAAATACTTACATTAAGAAGAAAAGCAGCGGGGGACCGGAGATGGGGGTTGGGAGTGGGATCTACCCTATTAAAAAAAAACTTTTCGGGGGGGTGTTTCTCTAATACGATAGAAATTATTTTGAGTTGCCTTCTTGGAATCTCACGAATATAGCCAAATACAAAGGCTTTTGGCTCTCTGCTCTGGTGTGTAAGAGTGATGAGGCTTTGGGTGGCGGCTACAAGAACGACGGTGTGCTTTCCACCTTCTCAAGTCTGCATCCGGCAGCAGGACTAAGGAATTCTGCCCCAGAGTTCGCACAACTTGCAGCATAGTCGAGAGACACCCGCAATGTTTGCAAACATGACGCACATCTCGACGCATCTAAAAGAGTAAAAAGTGTCCCTGTCTAATTACTTTTACTCCTATAGCATTAGGTGATAAGCAATTTAGATGTTTCCTACTCTCTCTTCCAGTACTCAAAACCAACAACTCTGCCTGGTGGGGCGAGGAAGTCTGTTATTTTTAGGGGGTACTCTTGGGGGGGTTAGGCGCCGGGGGGACTAACACAAGTTTCTTACTCTTATGGGCTTTCAATCAACGAATACCACTTCAGACACAAGAAAATCTCAAAACCAGTATTTCACAGCGACCAAGGACGAAGGAGAAGCCCTGGAGACCCGCCGGCGCCCCCGCCAGGGTCCCCGCAGCCCCCGGCCGCCTGGGCCAGGTGTGGGCACGCCCCGCCTGACACTCACTCCGAAGCAGAGGCGACGTCTCCTTCTTCACGTACTTCCCCTGCACCTCGGCCGGCTTGGACACTTCGTTTTTGGTTTTCTTTCGGGACAGCATCCTTCTCGACGAGGCCCGAGGCCGCGCTGAACTGCCTCCCTAGGGCGCCGCGCCGGGCGCCGGCCGTCTCCGCCGCCACCTCCGCCGGCGCCGCCGCCTCCTTCCCTCCCGAGCCGCCGCCTCCGCCGCCGCCTGTCCGGAGCCCGGGGTCGCCCGCAGGGACTGCCGCATGTTCAGGGCGCTAAGCGCGCCGGCCGCCGCTCAGTCGCTGGTCAGTTCCTTCCCGGAAGTCGGCCCACTCTGCGACGCTGCTCGGGGACGCCGTGAGGAAAGCCCAGCGACGCCGGGCCAGGGCCATGGTCCGCCGTGGGCCGCCGGATAACCGCTACCACTACCGCCGCCGCCGCCTACATCCCGTAAACTTTCCCCGCGGCCGCTGGGAATTCTGGGAAGCTCGACGCAGCGCGGGCCGCCGCTGCCCCTCCCCCACCGCGGCTCCAGGCGCGGCTCCGGCGGCCCGACTCGGGTGCCGGCGCTCTAGGCTAACGGGCTGTCCCCGCCGAGCTGCGGCTTTCCTCACTCATCCTCAGCGAGAAGCAGGTCCTGCCGACTGAGAAGATGAAGGACGAAACCTGCCGTGCTGAGTGCGGGAGTTCGTCGCATGCGCATGTCGTGGAGCCCACTCTCCACAAGTTTTTTTTGTTTTTGCTTTTGTATTCTCTCGGGATCTCTAGCGGAGGCAGTGACTCTCTTCCCCCCAAGACGTTGGTTCCTGTTTGAAGGTGTTCTTCCTAATGTTTCTGGGCTGCTGAATTCAGCTTTCTAAAAAATGCGGAATGCTAACCATGACCCTCAGGCAAGTGCTACACCAAAGCATCTATTCTGCTGGAAACGTTCATGCTGATTAACTAGAAATAAGTTGATCCTCTACTGAGTATCAGGGAGTGCGTTTTTCTATAATAGGAAAAAACGGGAGAATGCAAGATGGAATTTCCAATACCTCTTTTTAAGATACAGTTGGTGTTAGCATATTACAATTATTTTATTGCATCATCACTATCATTAGTATGATTAATAGCCACATATTTCCTCCTGACGTTATGTGTTATGATCTTAGAATTTTGAGGACTTTGACCACTGCAAGTCGGGACCGGGAATTTTCTATCTAAAATAATAGACTCTACTTCCTTCTATATAACTTAGCAAGACTGCCAAATGTACAGGATAACATTTGTAAAATAAGATTGGATTCATCCCCTAGTGACCAAATTCATGCTTTAATAATGAGGAATGCTTTCCCTGAGATGTAAAACATCTCACAAGAGATCTAAGACATATATCACAATTAACAAAAGACATGGAATTTTTTACCACCTAAGATTAAGAAGATGGTCAAATCTTTTACCATGAGCAAACAAAGGAGACATTTGATCTAGTGTCTGTCTCCATATGTTCCCTTGGTGCAGATCTCCCACAATTCATTCATTAACCAATAAATACTCATTACCCACTGCGCTAGGCACTGTGCTAGGTGTTTGTGATAGAGCAATAAGCAAAACAGACAAAAATCCCTACTGTCATGGGAAAGAGAAAAAAATGACAAAAAATAAGCAAAACATGCTACGTTAGATAGTGATAAGTGATGAAGTGAAAATAAGAGAGGACTCACAATTTTAGAGAGGGTAATAGAGGGACCAGAGAAGGCTCACGAGGAGGTGACATTGGAGTTAAGTGACAGGGTGAGGAAACTGGCCATGCAGCTAACTGGAGGAACAGTATTCCAGGCAGAAAGAACAGCAAGTGCAAAGTCGCTGCAAGTGGCCATGTTCCTGGCAGATTGGAGGAACAGTAAGAGGGTTTATGTACTGGAAAAGACGGGGAGACGAATGGGGAATGCAGTTAGAGAGTAACAATAGCCACGGCACCTAGGGCTTTGTAGGCCGTTGTAAGGAATGTTACTTTGAGCAGAGGAGTGACATGATCTGAGTTAATGTTTTCATAGGACTGCTTTGGATGCTGTGTGGAGAGTAGACAATGGAGGTAAGGGCAAAAGGGACATCAGTCAGAAGTTATTGCTGGCTTGGACCCAGGCAATAATAGGTGGAGAGATAAGTGGACATATTTTAGACATATTTTAAAGAAAGCCAACCAAATTTGCTGACATTGAATATGGAGGGTGGGAGTATCAATCACTGCCATGGGTATGAAAATCTTAATAAACAGAATTGGAACTCACTAGAAGCAGAGTGTACTCTGAGAGAAACATTAGAAAAACAATTACTTGTTCCTGTGGTTCAGAAATAAGGACGAGTCCTAAAGCGTTGATAGTGTGCAGGGAGAAGAAAGAGTGATGAAACTTAAGTGAAAGCACAATGGGGTTTTTGTTACACATCAGGGTATGAAGGCGGGAGCTGAAGGAAGAAGGGGGAGCCGAAGAAGTGCCAGGATTCTGCCTAAGGCTTACCTCAGAGAAGGATGAAAGGATATTAGCATCTTGTTAATAAAGGCAACTCTTCACACCTGGAGTTTTCCCAGAGCCTGAAGTATGGGGACGCCTTTCACATGTGCGGAGGAAAGAATCCTAGAATTTTATAGTTGAAGAATTCTGAGATTGCGTAGGCTCACCTCATCAACATCAAAAAGAAACGAGAAAAATTGTTTTGCCTCAGATTACATTCCTGGTTAATGACAGAATAGCATCAGAACTGGAGTTTTCAATTTCCTTTTTTTTCCCCCCCTGAGGCAGAGTCTTGCTCTGTCCCTCAGGCAGGAGTGCAGTAGCACTATCTCAGCTCACTGCAACTGCTGCCTCTCAGGTTCAAGCGATCCTCCTACCTCGGCCTCCTGAGTAGCTAGGATTACTGGCGCCCGCCACCACACCCGGCTATTTTTTTGTATTTTTAGTAGAGACTGGATTTCATCATGTTGGCCAGGCTGGTCCCGAACTCCTGGCCTCAAGTGATCTCCCCGCCTCGGCCTCCCGAAGTGCTGCAGTTATAGGCGTGAGCCACCAGGCCAGCCTTGATTTCCGTTTGGGGCTCTTTTCTGCTACGGAACATTCAGAATCCCACTAATGTGAGTCCAGAGTGTTTCTAACACAGTTGTTTTGAAAGCCGTCTATGTTCCTTAGAGAGTACTCCCTTTTACAATGCTATTTAATTTCTGTGAATTATAGCAGAGAGAAAGCCTTAATTAGGTGCTCTATTTAAGACACCTAATTTGTCTTTTTATCAAGGAGGGTACATTCCAGAATCAACAATATGCAGGCAGCATTAGCTATAGCAATGCACAACAAATATGTGAACTTTGAATTTGAATCCTTAAATCTAAAAGCTTTGAATTCATGTCTGTTTTCTAGAAATTCCTTGACTTCTGGGAATTTTTATTAAGGAATTCAGATTTGCTGTAGTTCTACGGAGCTGTAATTCTCCAGACATTGCCTTCAATAATGCTAATACTGCATTCCATAATAGAGATTTTTTTTTCCCCTTACAGTTACATTCTTAGTGGAGAAAACTGGCAATTAGGGAGCTTCTCATGTTTTAACAACTTTTTTAAAAAATTAATTTAGTATTAACATTTATTTTAGTGGAGCCTATAAGGTATGACCCTGGGCTAACCTCATAGCATTCTGAGTTCTTGGTTGTCTCATCTGAAAATGAAGAAAGTGAACCATTTGTTTTCTTTTTTTTTTTGAGACTAAGTCTTGCTCTGTCGCCCAGGCTGGAGTGCAGTGGCAAGATCTCGGCTCACTGCAAGCTCCGCTTCCCGGGTTCAGGCCATTCTCCTGCCTCAGCCTCCCGAGTAGCTGGGACTACAGGCGCCTGCCACGACACTCGGCTGATTTTTTGTAGTTTTAGTGGAGACGGGGTTTCACCGTGTTAGCCAGGATGGTCTCGATCTCCTGACCTCGTGATCCACCCACCTTGGCCTCCCAAAGTGCTGGGATTACCGGCGTGAGCCACTGTGCCCGGCCAAACCCTTTGATTTCTAAAGTGTCTTTCAGTCCTGGAGTTTTCTGCCATGTAGGCAGAAGGGAATATGCAAAAATAAAAACTTACCTTCATAGGATAAGAGAAATGTTGGTGATTTTCTTTCTTTAAAAAGTTTGTTCTTTATTCAAGTATTAAAGAAAATATTAAAATATCAGCATTATATAAAATCATGATTAGCATAAAAATAAAATTTCGTGCCAGATTGTTACTTTCAAAGACAGCTAAAGTCTTTATGCTATGTTGACTTCCTCGTTGGAAGCATATAAAATTTTAAAGGGTGAACTATTCAGTGAAAGATTATCCAAGAAAGACAACCAAAATGGAAATAAGCCCTACATATGGCGCCTCAGAAAAAAAAAAAAAAAAGGAAAAAAGGAGAGGAACTTCTAGTCTACTCTCCAGCTCACTCTTCTTCTTCACATAACAAGATAAACTTAATCTGTCTCAGGAAGATGTAATAATTATGCCAATTATAGCTCTTCAAGTCTCCAAAATTTTGCTATTAAAATATGGGAGGGGGCTGGGCGAGATGGCCTGCGTCTATAATCCCAGCACTTTGGGAGGCCAAGGCGGGTGGATCACCTGAGGTCAGGAGTTTGAGACCAGCCTGGCCAACATGGTGAAACCCCATCTCTACTAAAAATACAAAAATTACCGGGGTGTGGTGATGTGTGCCTGTAATCCCAGCTACTCTGGAGGCTGAGGCAGGAGAATCGCTTG
Organism: Gorilla gorilla gorilla; assembly: GCF_029281585.2. Classification (NCBI taxonomy): domain Eukaryota; kingdom Metazoa; phylum Chordata; class Mammalia; order Primates; family Hominidae; genus Gorilla; species Gorilla gorilla. Next base: position 67,626,231 of record NC_073239.2, read on the forward strand.
AACTAGGGAGGCAGAGGTTGCAGTGGGCTGAGATCGCACCACTGCACTCCAGCCTGAGCAACAGAGTGAGACTCTGTCTCAAAAAAATAAAAAATAAAATATGGGAGGGTAAATTCCTAAGTGTGCTTTAGGCAGAAACTTTGGTTGTTTCCTATGAAGGATAAGGGTGTGTAATGTCTACACAGATCTGAAGATATTATATAATTGCTTAATATTAGCAATTTAGTAGGGTTCCTAAACTCCTGTTATGTAAGATGAATCATCCCCCCAGTAACATAAAGAATTAGTATCACAATTCTTTTTTTTTTTTTTTGAGACGGAGTCTCGCTCTTTTGCCCAGGCTGGAGTGCAGTGGCGCGATCTCAGCTCACTGCAAGCTCCACCTTCCGGGTTCTTGCCATTCTCCTGCCTCAGCCTCCCGAGTAGCTGGGACTACAGGCGCCCGCCACTGTGCCCAGCAAAATTTTTTTTTTTTTTTTTTGTATTTTTAGTAGAGACAGGGTTTCACCATGTTAGCCAAGATGGTCTCGATCTCCTGACCTCATGATCCACCCGCTTTGGCCTCCCAAAGTGCTGGGATTACAGCCGTGAGCCACCGCGCCCAGCTTAGTATCACAATTCTAATCAAAAGGAGTCAAGCTGGGAGATTTGGTGTCTCTGAGCTTAGCTTTTGTTCTTATGTACTGTTATTGCTTAGACTTAGAGGTCCTCTGAAACCTTGACAGAAAGCCAAAATGAATCTTTTATTCTTGGCAGCACTGGCCTCGGACTTCAGTTGTCTGTCCTTCTGGTTCTTTCTGTATCTTGACTTCTCTGACCCTAGAAACTTTTATTTTGCTTCCAGAATTGGGCCGTATCTTCAGCCACTTTCAACTTTATTTTTAAACTATTCTTTGCAATTATCAGTTTTTACTTGGCTTCGTGATGTTGTGAAATATATATTTGGTCTTCATCTCTGTTTCCTGACATAGACTTCTTAAACCCTTGTAATCTCCAGAAGAGTGTCTTCTGTATGCTAATGAGATGACTGGTGGCTAGATAGCTTCAGAATAAGGGCTGGTCACCCAAGAAAGACCAAAGTAGGATTAGAGGGTGGGGACTTTCAGCCCCACCACCAACCTTCTGGGACGGGAGAGGGGCTGAAGGTTAAGTTGACCACCAATAGCCAATGATGTACTAAGTCATTTCTACATAATGGAGCTTCCATAAAACCACAAATGACTGGCTTTTGAGAGTTTCTGGATGGCTAAACACACAGGTTCCTGGAAGCTGCCATTCCTAGGGAGGGCATGGAAGCTCCATGCCCCTTTTCCCATACCTCTCCCTATGTGTCCCTTCCATCTCGATGTTCACAGGTATCCTTTATTCTATTCTTTTTAGTAAACTGGTAAACACAGCTTTTCCCTGAGTTCTGTGAGCTGCTCTAATAAATTAATAAAACCCAAGAAGGGAGTTGTGGGAACACCAATTTATAGCTGATGGGTCAGAAACACAGGTCACAATGTGGGGCTTGCGATTGGCATCTGAAGTGGGGCAATCTTGTGGGACGAAGCCCTCAATCTATGGGATCCTATCAGGTAGATCGTGTTAAAAATTGAATTTAATACATCTATTTGAAATAGTTTCAAGGAAGAAGTTTAAACAGAACTTCTTCAGTAGAGCCAGAATGTAAAAAATTAAGAAAAAAATGGAAATGTCCCATTCCATGTGGAGACTGGCCACATAAATATATCTCCACTCCCTCCTGGAACCCCAGTTAATTGACAGTGAAAGAATATAGAGAGAATAAACTTGTAATTATTATGAGAACACAAAATAGGCCATCAGATCAGTAGATGTGACATTAATGTCTAGAAGATGAAGAGTGATAGGGTTGCAAGAGGTGGGAGGAGATCAAGAGACAATGAAGCAGGATGAAGTATTTTAGTTCACAGCCTAAGATGCTCATGGAAGCACATATTGCCAGAGGCCGAGGCGAGGCTTGCGATCACGTGCACCTGGTTTAATTAAGGAAGATAGGAAACTAAGGTGGAGCCGAGAAGAGCCATTAATTGAAAGTTAGACATCCACCCCCATAGAATTTCAGGTGTTAGGCACCTATTCCCTTGAAAGGGGATCTTCAGGTTCTGTTTTTGGATAAATTAAATGGCCCTATGATAAAAATTTTAGCATTCTGACATATGTATATCCTACAAACCAAAGAACTAAATCTCATAGAGCAGCATCCGGGTAGTAGGCCCTGATTCCTCAAATAGCACACTCACAAGTGTTTGCTTTTTTGTTTTATTTTGTTTTTGTTTTTGAGACAGGGTCTCACTCTGTCATCTATGCTGGAGTGCAGTGGCACAATCACGGCTCACTGCAATCTCGACTTCAACCTCCCGGGCTCAATCCATCGCCCTACCTCAGCCTCCCAAGTAGCTGGGACTACAGGTGCATGCCACCACACCTGGCTAATCTTTCCGTTTTTTTTTCTTTCTTTTTTTTTTTTTCTTTTTTTTCTTTCTTTTTTTTTTATTGATCATTCTTGGGTGTTTCTTGCAGAGGGGGATTTGGCAGGGTCACAGGACAATAGTGGAGGGAAGGTCAGCAGATAAACAAGTGAACAAAGTTCTCTGGTTTTCCTAGGCAGAGGACCTTGCGGCCTTCTGCAGTGTTTGTGTCCCTGGGTACTTGAGATTAGGGAGTGGTGATGACTCTTAACGAGCATGCTGCCTTCAAGCATCTGTTTAACAAAGCACATCTTGCACCGCCCTTAATCCGTTCAACCCTGAGTGGATACAGCACATGTTTCAGAGAGCACAGGGTTGGGGGTAAGGTCACAGATCAACAGGATCCCAAGGCAGAAGAATTTTTCTTAGTACAGAACAAAATGAAGTCTCCCATGTCTACCTCTTTCTACACAGACACGGCAACCATCCGATTTCCGAATCTTTTCCCCACCTTTCTCCCCTTTCTATTCCACAAAACCGCCATTGTCTTCATGGCCCGTTCTCAATGAGCTGTTGGGTACACCTCCCAGACGGGGTGGTGGCCGGGCAGAGGGGCTCCTCACTTCCCAGTAGGGGCGGCCGGGCAGAGGCGCCCCTCACCTCCTGGACAGGGTGGCTGGCCGGGCGGGGGGCTGACCCCCCCCCACCTCCCTCCCAGACGGGGCGGCTGGCCGGGCGGGGGGCTGACCGCCCACCTCCCTCCCGGACGGGGCGGCTGGCCGTGCAGAGGGGCTCCTCACTTCCCAGTAGGGGCGGCCGGGCAGAGGCGCCCCTCACCTCCCGGACAGGGCGGCTGGCCGGGCAGGGGGCTGATCCCCCCACCTCCCTCCCGGACGGGGCGGCTGGCCAGGCGGGGGGCTGACCCCCCCCACCTCCCTCCCGGACGGGGCAGCTGGCTGGCCGGGCAGAGGGGCTCCTCACTTCCCAGTAGGGGCGGCCGGGCAGAGGCGCCCCTCACCTCCCGGACAGGGCGGCTGGCCGGGCGGGGGGCTGATCCCCCCACCTCCCTCCCGGACGGGGCGGCTGGCCAGGCGGGGGGCTGACCCCCCCACCTCCCTCCCGGACGAGGTGGCTGCCGGGCGGAGACGCTCCTCACTTCCCAGACGGGGTGGCTGCTGGGCGGAGGGGCTCCTCACTTCTCAGACGGGGCGGCCGGGCAGAGACGCTCCTCACATCCCGGACGGGGTGGCAGGGCAGAGGTGCTCCACACATCTCAGACGATGGGCGGCCGGGCAGAGACGCTCCTCACTTCCCAGATGTGATGGCGGCCGGGAAGAGGCGCTCATCACTTCCTAGATGGGATGGCGGCCGGGCAGAGACGCTCCTCACTTTCCAGACTGGGCAGCCGGGCAGAGGGGCTCATCACATCCCAGATGATGGGCGGCCAGGCGGAGACGCTCCTCGTTTCCCAGACGGGGGGGCGGCCGGGCAGAGGCTGCAATCTCGGCTCTTTGGGAGGCCAAGGCAGGCAGCTGGGAGGTGGTTGTAGCGAGCCGAGATCACGCCACTGCACTCCAGCCTGGGCGCCATTGAGCACTGAGTTAACGAGACTCTGTCTGCAATCCCGGCACCTCGGGAGGCCGAGGCTGGCAGATCACTCGCGGTTAGGAGCTGGAGACCAGCCCGGCCGACACAGCAAAACCCCGTCTCCACCAAAAAAATACGAAAACCACTCTGGCGTGGCGGCGCGCGCCTGCAATCGCAGGCACTCGGCAGGCTGAGGCAGGAGAATCAGGCAGGGAGGTTGCAGTGAGCTGAGATGGCAGCAGTACCGTCCAGCTTCGGCTCGGCATCAGAGGGAGACCGTGGGGAGAGGGAGAGGGAGCGGGAGAGCAATCTTTCCGTTTTTGTAGAGACCAGATATCACCATGTTGCCCAAGCTGGTGCCAAACTGCTGGGCTCAAGCAATCCTCCCACCTCAACTTCCCAAAGTGCTGGGATTATTAGAGGCATGAGCCACCGTGCCTGTGTTTGCTTTTTTAATGTATCATTCTAAAATATAAGTATGCAATCAAGGATCACCAGAAATTTCAGGAAAACTTGCAACATGAGTGATAGCAACATAAACAGAAAAATAGACTACAAATAAAACAGGTAATTCAGAGTATAAATGAGTAAGCAACAATGCTTATTACTATCAACAGGATGATTTGCAAGAAGATATTGCACTCATAAAACAATAGGAAGCTATGAAAAAGAAACAGATCAGAACAATAAAGAGCTGTTGGAAATTAAAGATAGGGGTTGCCAAAGTAGAATTTTCAGAACAAAGTTAGGAAGATAAAGTTGAGCAAATCTCCCAGAAAACAGAACAAAAAGACTGAGATGGGAAATCTCAAAGAACAGAAAAGAGAAATAGGCTTTATACAAAAGGCCCAATATCCTGAAAACTTAAGTTCCAGAAAGAGTTAACAGAGAAAATGGAGAAGTGTATGGCAGACTCACTTCACAGCAATAACTTAAACATACCCTGAGAATGACCCTACGATCTCAGAAGAATGTGTGTTCGAAATTCCAAGCTAAGGAATTTGGGAGTAGCCAACCCAGAGATTCATTCCTTATCTATGAGGAACATCTGAATCCCCAGCCCATCCCGTGGAAGACAGGCCTTCCAGGAGGATTGAGGTCCTTTGTTTTGGGTTAAATGAAGGTTGTCAGGTGGAGGTTGTTAGGAGGAGGGTGCTAAGGGAAAATGCTACATAAACTGCGCGCTTTTTACAAACGGCAGTGGTTCTCCTGTCCAGCCCACTGCCACTGGACTACCCTGTATATGAGTCCCCTCAATAAGTCCTATGTCTTGTTTGCTGGCTCCAGTTTCTTCTTCGGCCTCTCAAAATGGTGCCATTGCTACTGAAATCAGTAGGGGTCTGGTGACAAGATGCCATCATCAATAATGAACACAAGATATTTTTTCAGAGAGGGAGGAATTTCCCAATTGATAGGGTATCCCAAGTGCCCTTCGAAATAAATGAAAAAAGATCCATGTCTCAATGTGTTGTGAAATTTCAGAACATTAAGGATAAAAGGAAGACCCTGAAAGGTTCCAGTGAAAAGATCTTAGCATTCTGACATTTGTATATCCTGCAAACAGAAGACAAAAGTATCAATTATGAAGGAATGAGAATCACACTAATGTCAGATTTTTCATCAGCAACAAGGATTTCTATAAGACTATGGAGCAATGCCCTCAAATAAATGAGGGAAAATTAGTTTACAATTTTATACCCATCAAAAAAGGTGAATCAAAATCCAAATGTCAATCAAAAATGAAAGAATAAAGACATTTTTTGGAAATAAAGGGACTCAGAAAGTATACTTTTCATATATCCTATTCTAGTGAGTTACTTTAGAAGATAAGTTTTAAAAAAATGAGAGAATAAACTGACACAAAGGACAAAACAAAAACAGAAAAATAGGGGCTCAAGAAATAGTGAATCTAACTCAGGAAAGTAATTTTAGTCTCAGTATCATGGTTGTATAGCAAGCCTGGAAGCCAATCAATCCAGAGTGAAATTGGCCTTTAGAGGACTCTAAAAGGAAGCTACCTAGGAAAAGATGAGATTTAAGAAATCTGTGTTAGAACAAATTACGAAGGTGATAAAGGCAGAAGATTCAGTGAAAAAAGAAAAGTAATGAGACATGAAAATTCAGGGAAATACAGCATTTTGGGCCCTTCTGAGAAGACCTACTTTGAGAACAAAGAGATTAGATTTGATTTTGACAAACCAAGAGATTAGTCAAAATTTGAAACTCAGGATTGGAGAAGTAGCTGCAAGTGAACAGGTGGTAATCATTGAATACATTTAACTATAGAAAAGCCTAAACAATGGTGAGAAATAGGGTTTTTAAAGAAACCAGGCAAGGCACAGTCGCTCATGCCAGTAATCCCAGCACTTTGGGAAACTGAGGCGGGAGGATCCCTTGAGCCCAGGAGTTTGAGGCCAGCCCGGGCAACATAGGGAGACCTTCCGTCTTTACAAAAAAAATGCAAAAATTAGCCAAGTGTGGTGGAACATGCCTGTAGTCCCAGCTACTCAGGAGGCTAAGGTAGGAGTATCAATTGAGCCCAGGAGGTTGAGGCTGTGATGAGCTGTGATCGTGTCACTACACTCCAGGATGGGTGACAGAGTGAGCCCCTGTTTCAAAAATAAAAAATAAGGAAACCAAACTTTGTCATGCATTTTCTCATGTTACCGCATCTTAAAAAATTTCAGTTTAAAGAGCTCAGTATCTTTAAAAACAACCAAAATTATACATTGAGTCAAGACAGGTCTAAACAGGACATTGAATGTCAAAATCCTGTGCCTTTGGCTGGCAATGCTGTTTATTTCGTGCTGATCAGGATTGAGGAACTAGAAATAACAATGTAGACAAAGAGCAGATTCAGTGGAGTGAGGAAATGGGAGGGGATGAACAGGAGGTTGTGGTCAGAGGGGAATTTCAGAGTTTTAAATAGTTATCAGGTGTGACCAAATTAGCCCGTAGTTGGAGTAGAGGTGGAAGTAATGAAATTGAGAAAGGAATGTAAAGGTCGCATGTTAGAAAACATGGAATATGGTAAAACAAACAACAAACTAAGCCATTGAAACAGGATGAAGGGACTGTCCTGCAAGTAGTAGAGAAGGAAGAGGAACGGCGGCATAAATAAAAGACACAAAAATAGATTTCTTTCTTATGATTCATGTATTACTCAGAGGCTTCTGTATTCCTAGAACTTCTATTGAGATTTCCAAATCAGTTAGTAATAATATTCAAATATTGTATTTCACTGATGTGCTTTACTGTTAATTTCACAGTGCTATTAGAGGCCTAATGTCTTCAGATAAATTGATGTCAGAGCTTCCACAATAGTCTGTTGTCAATTTAGAGTATGGGTAGCCTTGAATGTTAGGGCCAAATGATCTCAGATGTAATTAGTTAATAGAACTGTGGGTGATCAGAAGTTAAGGACCTTGAGATGGAGAGAATGAGCTGGAAGTATCCAGGTGGGCCCCATGCCGAAAGTAATCACAAGAGTCCTTATAAAAGGGAGTCAGGAAAGTGGTGACAGGAGACGTGAGGATAGAAGCAGGAGGTTGATGAGGTGAGCCAAGCAGGCAGCCAGCCTCTGGAGGCTGAAGAAGTCAGGGAAGCAGATTCTGCCCTCAGAGCTCCCAGAGGCAGCCACCCTGCCAACAACACCTGGGCTTTAGCCTCCTGAGACTGATTTTGGACTTCTCATCTCCAGAATTGTAAGATAATGAATTGGTGTTGTTTTATGCTAGTAAGTTTGTGGTAGTTTTTACGGTAGCAACAGGAAACTAATACGAAAAGTTTGCAAATGGTTTTAGGGTTTTAATTGCCAAATTTTATCAGCAGTGTGTGAATGCCTGTCTTTTTAAATTTTTAACTGACACATACATATTATGGAGTACAGAGTGATATTTTGATGCGTGTGTACAGTATGTAATGATCAAATCAGGGTAATTAGCATTATCTGTAACTTCAAATATTTATAATTGCTTTGTGGTGGGAACATTCAAAGTCCTCTCCTAGCTATATGAAAATATACAATAAACTACTAACTATAGTCACTCTACAGTGTCATAGAACACTGTAATTTATTTTTCCTAACTGTAGTTTTGTATCCATTAACCAGCCTCTCCCTATCTTCCCCTCTCCCCTACCCTTCCCACCCTCTAGTAATCACTATAGTTTTTTAGTGTCCACATATGAGTGAGAACATGCATTACTTATTTTTCCGTGCCTAGCTTATTTCACTTAATATAATGTCCTCTAATTCCATCCATGTTGTTGTAAATGATATGATTTAACTCTTTTTATGGCCAAATAGTATTCCATTGTGTATATATACCACATTTTCCTTAGCCATTCATCTGTTGGTGGATTTCATGCACGTCCGTGTGAGAAGACCACTAAACAGGCCTTGTGTGAGCAACATGGCTGTTTATTTCACCTGGGTGCAGGTGGGCTGAGTCCGAAAAGAGAGTCAGCAAAGGGTGGTGGATTATCATTAGTTCTTAGAGGTTTTGGGATAGGCGGTGAAGTTAAGAGCAATGTTTTGCGGACAGGGGGTGGATCTCACAAAGTACATTCTCAAGGGTGGGGAGAATTACAAAGAACCTTCTTATGGGTGGGGGAGATTACAAAGTACCTTCTTAAGGGTGGGGGAGATTACAAAGTACATTGATCAGTTAGGGTGGGGAAGAAACAAATCACAATGGTGGAATGTCATCAGTTAAGGCTATTTTTACTTCTTTTGTGGATCTTCAGTTACTTCAGGCCATCTGCATGTATACGTGCAAGTCACAGGGGATGGGATGGCTTGGCTTGGGCTCAGAGGCCTGACAGTGGACACTTAGGTTGATGCCATATTTTGGCTATTGTGACTAGCACTGCAATAAACTTGGGGGCGCAGATGTCTCTTTGATATACTGACTTCCTTTTCTTTGGATAACTACCCAGTAGTGAGATTGCTGGATCATATAATAGTTCTATATTTAGTTTTTGAGGCACTTCCATGCTGTTTACCATAATGGCTATATTAATTTACATTCCCACCCACAGGGTGTAAGAGTTCCCTTTCCTCCACATCCTCACCAGCATTTATTATGTTTGTTTTTGATAATAACCATTCTAACTGGAGTGATATGATATCTCATTGTGGGTTTTATTTGCATTTCCCTGATGATTGAATGTCTCTTTAATCTTTACCTTTTTTTAATGGGTATGTCCTCATTTAAATAGCTTGTAAACTTTTCTAGGGTATGAAACATGTCCAGTACTTCTTTTTCATCTCATACAGGTATCCTGAACCTGGTAGATCCACAAAAGTGTTAACGGTGTTGACAAATTTCAGTAGTGTTGATAAACTTCAAAAGAAACTTGACCTGAGTTTTTAAAAAGGAATTGCAAGAATTTTACTTTGAGCCTTCTGAGTTAGGTTGAGTATGATATTGCATGTGTTAGAGTTAAAAAAAAGTTCCTTCAATAGGATAGGATGTCAATAAACAAAAAAAGTTTTTGAAAGTAAGCTTAGCGGTGCCATTTTGTTACCAAAATGAGAGAAGCAATTTGAAAAAAAAAGGAAAGAAATAGAAATATACAATACAGATTAATATGTAGAAATTGAACATAGATCATGCTTAACCTTTTACAATTGTACATTTTTCCTCATTCTTTTTCCACCTATGTTGTTCTAACACATTATCAGATCTAAGAGTTTTTGGGAGTATCTTTAGTTTTTAAAAATATGATTATGTCATCTGCAAAGAATAAGTTATTTCCTCTTTTCCAACTTGGATGCCTTTTATTTCTCTTGCCTGGTTCCTCTGGCTAGGATTTCCTGTACCATGTTTAATAGGAGTGGTGAAAGTGGGCATCCTTTTCTTGTTCCAGTTTTTAGAGGAAAGGCTTTCAGCTTTTCTCAGTTCAGTATGCTTTTGGCTATAGGTAGTCATATATGACCATTATTATGTTGAAATATGTTCTTTTTATGCCTAGTTTGTTGAGAATTCTTATTAAGGTATGTGGAATTTTATCAAATGCTCTTTCTACATCTATTAAGATGATCAGATAGTTTTTGTCCTTTATTCTGTTGATGTGACGTACCATGTTTGATTTGTGTATGTTGAACCATACTTGCATTCCTGGGATAAATACCACTTGATCATGGTGTATTATGTGCTGGGGTTTGGTTTGCTAGTATTTTGAGGATCATTGAATCTATGTTCCTCAAGGATACTAGCCTACAGTTTTCTTTTTTGTTGTTGTATCCTTGTCTGGTTTTTTTGTACTGGGGCAATGTTGGCTTTGTAAAATGAGTTGGGGAGAATTCCCTCTTCAATCTTTTGGAATAGTTTGAAAAGAATTAGTATTGGTTTTTTGTAAGTTTGGTAGAATTTCGTAGTGAAGACATCTAGTCCTAGACTTTTCTCTGAGAGACTTTTTATTACTGTTCCAATCTTGGTTGGTTGTATGTGTCCAGGAATTCATTTCTTGTAGGTTTTCCAGTTTGTTGGTATATAGCTGTTCATCACAGTGTCTGATCTTTTTCATATGTGTGGTATCAGTTTTTTTCTACAAGTATATTTAAGACAGCTGGCCAGGTGCGGTGGCTCACACCTGTAATCCCAGCACTTTGGGAGGCCAAGGCGGGTGGATCACAAGGTCAGGAGATCGAGACCATCCTGACTAACATGGTGAAAAAAAAAAAAAAAAATTAGCCAGGCATGGCAGCAGGCGCCTGCAGTCCCAGCTACTCGGGAGGCTGAGGCAGGAGAATGGCGTGAACCCAGGAGGTGGAGCTTGCAGTGAGCCTAGATCATGCCACTGCACTCCAGCCTGGGTGACAGAGCGAGACTCCGTCTCAAAAAAACAAAACAAAACAAAACAAAAAACAGCTTTATTCTAGTTTTAGGATAAAACTTGAAGCGAATATTTCTGTTAGAAAGGATAAATTGTGCAATGTTCACAGATGAGTGAATAGCCATTACAATGAGTAAACAATATCTTAATGCAAACAATATGGATTCATCTTATAATCATGTTACATAAAGCATTGCAAAATAATACATTTCACAGTTGCTAACATGATGAAAAATAAAGGAATTATAAAAGCTAGGCTAATTACTTTCATTTTTAAAAATCTATTTTTATTTTTGTGGGCACATAGACATATTTATGGGGTACATATTTTGATATAGGCATGCAATGTGAAATAAGTATATCATGGAGAATGGGGTATCGATCCCCTCAAGCATTTATCTTTTGAGTTACAAGCAATCCAACTACACTAAGTTTTCTTAAAATGTACAATTAAGTTATTATTGGCTATAGTCACCCATTGTGCTATCAAATAGTAGGTCTTATTCTTTCTTTCAATGTTTTTGTACCTATTAACAATCCCTACCTTACCCCTCAGACCCCCACCACCCTCCCAGCCTCTGGTAACCATCCTTCTCCTCTCTAGCTCCATGAGTTCAATTGTTTTGATTGTTGGATCCCACAAATAAACGAGTACATGCAATGTTTGTCTTTCTGTGCCTGGCTTATTTCACTAAACATAATGATCTCCAGTTCCATCCATGTTGTGGCAAATGACAGGGTATCATTCTTTTTAAGACATATATACTGTGTATATGTACTACATTTTCTTTATCTGTTTATCTATTGATGGATACTGAGGCTGCTTCTAAATCTTGGCTATTGTAAACAGTGCTGCAACAAACATGGGAGTGCAGATATCTATTCGATATACTCATCTCCTTTCTTTTGGGTATATATCAAAGAGTGAGATTGCTGGATCATATAGCAGGTATATTCGTTTTTTGTTTTTTTTTTTTTGAGACGGAGTCTTACTCTGTCGCCCAGGCTGGAGTGCAATGGCGCGAACTTGGCCCATGCAAGCTCCGCCTCCCGGGTTCACGCCATTTTCCTACCTCAGCCTCCCGACTAGCTGGGACTACAAGTGCCCGCCACCACGCCTGGCTAATTTTTTGTATTTTTAGTAGAGATGGGGTTTCACCTTGTTAGCTAGGATGGTCTCAATCTCCTGACCTCGTGATCCACCTGCCTCGGCCTCCCAAAGTGCTGGGATTATAGGCCTGAGCCATGGCGCCCGGTCTATTATTAGTTTTTTGAGGAACCTCCAAACTGTTCTCCATAGTGACATTATTAATTTACATTCCTACCAACAGTGTATGAGGGTTACCTTTTCTTTACATCCCTGTTAGCATTTGAATTGCCTCTCTTTTGGATATAAGCCATTTTAACTTGGGCGAGATGATATTACGTCGTAGTTTTGATTTGCATTTCTCTGATCAGTGATGTTGAGCACCTTTTATATGCCTGTTTTCCATTTGTATATCTTTTTTTTTTTTTTTTCTGAGATGCAGTTTTGCTCTTGTCGCCCAGGCTGGTGTGCAATTATGTGATCTCGGCTTACTGCAACCTCTGCCTTCTGGGTTCAAGTGATCCTCCTGCCTCAGCCTCCCAAGTAGCTGGGATTACAGGCACCCACCACAATGCCCAGCTAATTTTTTTTTTTTTTTTTTTTTTTTTTTTTTGTAGAGATAGGGTTTCACCATGTTGGCCCTGCTGGTCTTGAACTCCTCACCTCAGGTGATCCACCAGCCTTGGCCAAGTGCTGGAATTACGGTAAGCCACTGCCCCAGCCACTACTTGTATATCTTTAGAGAAATGTCTATCCAAATCTTTTGCCCATCTTTTGATTGGATTATTAGATTTTTTTTCCCTATAGAGTTGTTTGAGCTTCTTACGTATTCTGGTTATTAATAGCTTGTCAGCTAAGTAGTTTGCAAATATTTTCTCCCATTCTGTGGGTTGTCTGTTCACTTTGATAGTATCCTTTGCTGTGCAGAAGCTTTTGAACTTGATATGATCCCATTTGTCTATTTTTGCTTTGGTTGCTTGTACCTGTGGAGTATTGTTCAATAAATTTTTGCCCAGATCAATGTCCTAGAGATTTTCCCCAATGTTTTCTTGTAGGAGTTTCATAGTTTGAGGTCTTAGATTTAAGACTTTGATCCATTTTGATTTGACTTTTTGTATATGGTGAGATATAGGGATCTAGTTTCATTATTCTGCATATGGATAATCAGTTTTTCTAGCACCATTTATTGAAGAGGCTGCCTTTTCCCTAATGTATGTTCTTAGCACGTTTGTCAAAAACAAGTTCACTGTACTTGTATGGATCTGTTTCTGGTTTCTATATGCTGTTCCATGGGTCTATGTGTGTCTCTCTCTCTTTTTTTTTTTTCTCTCACTCTGTTGCCCAGGATGGAGTGCAGTGGCCCAATCTCAGCTCACTGCAACCTCTGCCTCCTGGGTTCAAGCGATTCTTCTGCCTCAGCCTTCCTAGTTGCTGGGACTACAGGTGCCTGCCACCACGCCCGGCTAACTTTTTGTATTTTTAGTAGGGATGGGGTTTCACTGTGTTAGCCAGGGTGGTCTCAATCTCCTGACCTCATGATCCCACCTGCCTCCGCCTCCCAAAGTGCGGGGATTACAGGCGTGAGCCACCATGTCCGGCTGGTTTATTTATCTGTTTTTATGCCAGTACCATGCCGTTTTAGTTACTATATCTCTGTAGTACAATTTGAAGTTGGGTAATGTTGTTCCTCCAGTTCCCCACCCCCCTCCATCTTAGGATAGGGATTGCATTAAATCTGTAGCTTGCTTTGGGTATGGACATTTCAACAATATTGATTATTCTAATCCACGAACATGAAAAATTTTATATTTTTTTGGTGCCCTCTTCAATTTCTTTCATCAGTGTTTTATAGTTTTCATTAGAGATCTTTCACTTCTTTTGCTTAATTCCTAGGTATTTAATTTTATGTGTAGCTATTGTAAATAAGGTTTCTTTCTTGATTTCTTTTTCACACTGTTTGCTGTTGTCGTATAGAAATGCTACTGACTTTTGTATCCTGTAACTTTACTGAATTTATCAGTTCTAATAGTTTTCTTGATTTTGATATTCAATTTTGATATTCAATTTTGATATTCAATTTTGATATTCAATTTTGATATTCAATTTTGATATTCAATTTTGATATTCAATTTTGATATTCAATTTTGATATTCAATTTTGATATTCAATTTTGATATTCAATTTTGATATTCAATTTTGATATTCAATTTTGATATTCAATTTTGATATTCAATTTTGATATTCAATTTTGATATTCAATTTTGATATTGGATCTATTTAGTCTATAGTACAAATTAAGACTGTTTCTTTTGACTTTTCTGTCTGGATGATCTGTCCAAGGCTGAAAGTGGGGTGTTGATCTCCAACTATTACTATATTGGGGCCTATCTTTCTCTAGCTCTAATATTTGCTTTATATATCTGGGTGCTCCAGTGTTGGGTGTGTATATATTTAAAATTACTATATCCTCTTGTTGAATTGACCCCTCTATCATTATACAGTGACCTTCTTTGTCTGTTCTTGTAGTTTTAGTCCTTGTCAGAAAAAAAAAAAAAAAAAAAAAAAAACTCGCTCTGTTGCCGAGGCTGGAGTGCAGTGGCACAATCTCGGCTCACTGCAAGCTCCGCCTCCCGAGTTCACGCCATTCTCCTGCCTCAGCCTCCCGAGTAGCTGGGACTACAGGCGCCCGCCACTGTGCCCGGCTAGTTTTTTGTATTTTTAGTAGAGATGGGCTTTTACTGTGTTAGCCAGGATGGTCTCGATCTCCTGACCTCGTGATCCACCCTGCTTGGCCTCCCAGCCTCCCAAAGTGCTGGGATTACAGGCATGAGCCACTGTGCCCAGCCCTAGTTTTGGTTTTAAAATCTACTTTGTCTGATAAGTATAGCAACTCCTGCTCTTTTTTAGGTTCCATTAACATGGAATATCTTTCTCCATCCCTTTATTTTCAGTCTATGTGTATTTTTATAGGTGAAGTGTTTCCTGTAGGCAACAGATTTGTTTTTTCATCCATTCAGCCATTCTACATATTTTGATTGGAGAGTTTAATCCATTTGCATTCAATGATACTATTGATAAATAAACACTCACTCATGCCATTTTGTTATTTGTTTTCTGGTTATTTTGTAGTTCTATTTTCCTTTCTTTCCTTTTTTCCTTTATTAAAGGGGATTTTCTCTGGTGATATGGTTTAGTTTCTTGCTTTATTTTTATTTTCTTTTTAAATTTATTTAAATATATACATATATAGCTTATTGCTTTCTGCTCCTGTCAGACATGCCTTACCTGAAGTTTCTTGCTTTTTATATTTTGTGTATCCATTATATATTTTTTGTTTTGAGATTACCATGAGGCTTGCAGATAGTATCTTATAACCCATTATTTTAACTTGATAACAACACTGGTTGCATAAACAAACATGCAAAAATAAAACTAATAGAAATTCTGCACCTTAACTCCATTCCCTGCTTCTTAGCTTTTTGTTTCTGTGTATCTTATTGTACTGACTATGTCCTGAAGAGTTGTTCTACTTATTAATTTCAGTTGGTTCCTTGTTTAGTCTTTCTACTTAGGATAAAAGTAGTTTACATACCAGTTACAGTATTATAATCTGTGTTTTTTTTTCTACTTACTATTATGAGTGAGTTTTATGCCTTCAGGTGATTACTTATTGCTCATTAATATCCTTTACTTTCTGGTTGAAGTACTCCCTTTAGCATTTCTTGTAGGGCAGTTCTGGTGTTGATGAAATCCCTCGGCTTTTGTTTATCTGTGAAAGTCTTTTTTTCTTCAGGTTTGAAAGATGTTTTCATGGGATATAGTATTCCAGGGTAAAAGTTTTTTTCTTTCAGCACTTTAGATGTCATGCCACACTCTCCTGGCCTGTAATGTTTCCACTGAAGAGTCTGCTGCCAGATGTACTGGAGCTCCATTGTATGTTACTTGTTTCTTTTCTCTCACTGCTTTTAGGATCCTTTCTTTATCCTTGACCTTTGGGAGTTTGACTATTACGTACCTTGAGGTAGTCGTCTTTAGATGAAGTCTGCTTGGTGTTCTATAACCTTCTTGTACTTGGATATTGATATCTTCAGGTTTGGGAAGTTCTCTGTTATTATCACTTTGAATCAATTTTCTACCCAAATATTTTTCTTTACATCTTTCAGGACAATAACTTTAGATTTGCCCTTTTAAAGACTGTTTTCTAGATCCTGTAGGCATGCTTCATTGTTTTTTATTCTTACTTTTGTCTCCTGTATATTTTCAAATAGCCTGTATTCAAGCTTATTAATTCTTTCTTCTGCTTAATCAATTCTGCAATTAAAGGACTCCAGGCTGGGAGCGGTGGCTCACGCCTGTAATCCCACCACTTTGGGAGTCCAAGGCAGGTGGATCACCTGAGGTCAGGAGTTTGAGACCAGCCTGGCCAACATGGTGAAACCCCATCTCTACTAAAAATACAAAAGTTAGCTGGGTGTAGTAGTGCACGCCTGTAGTCCCAGCTACTTGGGAGGCTGAGGAGGGAGAATCACTTGAACCTCGAAGCAGAGGTTGCAGTGAGCCGAGATCACACCACAGCATTTCAGCCTGGGCAACACAGCAAGACTCCGTCTTAAAAAAAACAAAACAAAACAAAACTCTAATGTATTCTTCAGTATGACAATTGCATTTTTCAGCTCCAGAATTTCTGCTTTTCTTTTTAATTATTTCAATCTCTTTATTAAATTTATCTGAGAATTCTGTATTCCTTCTGTGTTGTCTTGAATTTGTTTCCTCAACAGAGCTATTTTGAATTCTGTTTGAAAGGTCACATATCCCCTTCTCCAGAATTGGTTCCTGGTGCCTTATTTAGCTCATTTGGTAAGGTGATGTTTTCCTCGATGATATTGCTATCTAGTAGATGTTCTTTGGTGGCCAGGCATTGAAGAGTTCAGTGTTTATTGTAGTCTTCATGGTCTAGGCTTATTTGTACCTGCCCTTCTTGGGAAGGCTTTCCAGGTATTTGAAAGGACTTGGGTGTTGTGATCTAAGCTGTATCTGCTTTAAAGGGCACCCCAAGCCTGGTAACACTGTGATTCTTGAAGACTTACGAAATATCACCTTTATGGTCTCGGACAAGATTCAGGAGAATTCTCTGGATTACCAGGCAGAGGCTCTTTTTCTCTTCCTTTACTTTTTCCCAACCGGAGTCTCTGTCTGTTCTGAGCCACCTTAATCTGACAGTAGAATGACACAAGCACCCCTGTGGCCACCACCACTTTGACTGTGCCAGGTCAGACCTGAAGCAAGGATAGCACTGGGTCTTGCCCAAGGCCTGCTGTAACACACTCCCTGCCTACTGCCTATGTTTGCTCAAGGCCCTGGGGCTCTATAATCAGCCAGTGGTAAAGCCAGCCAGGCCTGTGTCCTTCCCTTCAGGGAAGCAAGGTTGCCGGGGCCCTAAGTGGGTCCAGTGATACCATCTGGGAGTTGGGGACTAGAGTCAAAAAACTTAGTCTACCTGGTGTTCTATTGCACTGCGACTTAGCTGGATAACAGTCTTTCCCACTCTTTCCTCCCCTTTCAAACATAGAGGAGCCTCTCCCCATGGCTCCAGACTATAGACCCATGAGGAATGCTGCCAGACTATAGCTAGGACTCCAGTTAGCTTATGGTGAATGCTGCCTGTCCTGGGACTCACCCGTCAAGGCAATGGGCTCCCTTCTGGCCCAGGGCAGGTCCAGAAATGCTGTCAAAGAGTCAAGTTCTGGAATTGGGGGACCCCAAGAGCCTACTTGGTGCTCTGCCCCTCTGTGGCCGTGCTGGTATTTAAGGTATAAAACCAAGTCCCTTTTACTTTTCCCTCTGCTTTTCTCAAGCAGAAGTTTTGTCCCATAGCCACCACAGCTGGGAATGCGCTGAGTTTCATCTCAAGCCAGAGAGTCTTAGGGGTTCACCCAAGGCCTCATCATAGTACCTGGGTATCGCTGCTGGTTATTCAGGCCCAAGGGCTCTTCAGTTAGCAGGCGATGAATGCTGTCGGGGCCGGGTCCTTTTATTTAAGGCAGTGTGTTCCCTTCTTGCCCAGGTTGTGTCTAGAAATGTCCTCTAGAAGCTAGAGCCTGGAACAGGGGCCTCACACCTCTGACCAGTGCCTTATCCTGCTGTGGTTGAGCTGGTATCCAAGATGCAAGGCAAAGTTCTCCCCCACTTTTCCCTCTCCTGTCCTTAAGTGGAAGGAAGGGGCCTCTTTTGGAGCCACAAGCTATGTAGCCTGGGGTTTTGAGAGGGCGTGATGCCAGCATACCATTAGCCACCCTAGCTGGTCTCTTAATATGTCACATGTCCCCCCAGTCCACTGTCTCTGGGCCTAGTTCATCACCAGGACTCACCTAAGAGTTGCAGTCCTTATGTGCTCAACTGCCATTCAAGTTCACCTGGAGACAGAGCACTATAGCCCTCAGTGGCAAGGTTTACAGGAACTCAAGTTCCTACCACTGGGATCAGTGATTCCCTCCTCTGGCTAGGGCTGGTTTAAATGCTCCCTCTGTGGGCAGGTGTCAGCTGAGTTTGGTCCTTTCTGCTCTAACAGGACAGCACTGAGTTGAGTGCCTCACAATTGCTGTGTTCTCCTTCCCCCCATGCCCAGAGATGTTCTCTGTACCACACCAGCTGCCAGGGGTGGAGGAGGGGTGGCAGAGGGGTGGCATCAGCTATTTGGGACTGTTTTTTCTATCTCTTCAGAGCTTCTTGCAGTGATATGAAGTTAGAACTAGGTATTATGAGGGCTCACCTGATTTTTGGTTCTTATGAAGGTGTTTTTTTTCTGTGTAGATAGTTGTTAAATTGGTGTCTTTGTCGGGGAATGATTGGAGCCTTCTATTCTGCCATCTTGCTCCGCCTCTCAATGATCTAGGCTAATAGTTATTTTTAGCAGGAAAAGAGTTTTGAATCAAGAGAAGTGAGATGGAACCTGGTAATACTTCTACCTTCCTAAAAAACTGGGGTGATTAATTATTTTATTCTATTTGTTAAATCTTGTGCTTAAGTTTTATGTACTTTTTCTATGTGACTATTACATTTTACAAAGAAAAAGTTAAAAAGAAGAACATCTATCTGCCGCATTATTTAGCCCATCAAAGTTACCTGTTAAGTCTCATTGTGATGCCCTAAAGGGGAGAAACTATATCCCTCATTATCCTTTTTCTCTCTCTCCCTTTCTCTCTCTCTCCTTGAACATATTTGATTTACAGAAAATGGATTAAACTCTATACACTGTCCTGTAACCTAATTCTCACTTATAGGTCTCTTGAGGCACATTCCATATCAGTACATACAAATCTACTTTTTGAAAATTATTAATATATTAAATTTTTATGTAGAGGTAGCATGATCTAACCACTTCTGCATATGGGCATTTTAGTTGTACCAGGTATTTTTATATCAAATAATGTTGCCATTAATATAGTTTTAAATAAAATTTAATGCTTTGCCAGTATATTTACAGAGTTTGCACACAAAGTGTACTAATTTTATATTGTGACAAATGCCAATTCGGTGTCTGAAAAGCTGGCACCAATACACTTCTCTGACAAGAAAAGGATAAAACCTACGAGATTTTTCAGAAAATTTCCTTGAAACTTTTCATATTTATAAATACCAAACACTTTAGATTTTCAAACTGATTAATAAATCCATTTTAAAATCAAAATATTTTTATAAAACTTTTTTTGCATCAACTATGAAAGCAATACAAAAACATTTCTTAAAATACAGGAAGAAAATTATCTCACAATATCCAATTACAGTGAACCATTGTAAAGGTTAGGAGAATACCACATGCAGAATCTCTGAGAATAAATAAATAGCGCCTAAGGAGAGACAGCTAGGTAAGAATATTATAGTGAAATGGGATGGTGTGCTATTTTTAATGATTAAATTTAAACTGTTGTCTTTGAACCCAACAGAAGATAAAAAATTTGAGTAGAAATTAAAGGATTTAAGGTACAGATGAAGGTGTTATTTTTCTCACATAAGATATACTAGTTCCTAAAAGGTGCTCAGATTTAAAATATTAAACTATTAAGGTAATTAGGTAATATTTAACTATAGTTCTCAATACTCGACAAGATCTATGATTCCTTTAGGTGAAAGATGAGAATAATGATATTCCAATGCTTTTCCTAGATCTCCGCTATCCATAACCTATTTTCTTATTAGGAATTGACAAGGTTCAAACCATTTTTGTTATACTTTATACTTTTTTTTTTTTTCGCCCAGGCTAGAGTGCAGTGGCGTGATCTCAGCTCACTGCAACTTCCACCTCCCGGGTTCAAGTGATTCTACTACCTCAGCCTCCTGAGTAGCAGGGGTTACAGCCATGTGCCACCACACCCAGCTAATTTTTGTATTTTTAGTAGAGATGGAGTTTCACCATGTTGGCCAGGATGGTCTCAATCTCTTGACCGCATGATCTGCCTGCCTCGGCCTCCCAAAGTGCTGGGGTTACAGGCATGGGCCACTGTGCCCGGCCCCTACTTTATACTTATGATAAAGACTTTGAGGGGACTTAACTATCTGATTAAATCATTTTGTACATACCACTAATCTTTTTTACCATGGCGTCTTCATTCTTTAGGCCCTTGTTTGAATTCATCTTTTGGATGCTTGTATTTTATTGTTAAGCAGTGTTTTGCAGTATTTTACTATAAATAATCCTACTTGTATTTAAGGGAAACCTAAAAGCTGCAGCACATATGGGCCAACAGAATCTAACAGTATAGTTTTAAATTTCTCAATAGCAAGAGAAAACTACAACGAAAATGATAACTTGGGCTGGGCGAGGTGGCTCACACCTGTAATCCCAGCACTTTGGGAGGCGAGTGGATCATGAGGTTAGGAGATTGAGACCATCCTAGCTAACATGGTGAAACACTGTCTCTACTAAAAATACAAAAAAATAGCCGGGGGTGGTGGCACATGCCTGTAGTCCCAGCTACTCAGGAAGCTGAGGCAGGAGAATCGCCTGAACCTGGGAGGCAGAGGTTGCAGTGAGCGGCGATCGCGCCACTGCACTCCAGACTGGGAGACAGAGTGAGACTCTCAAAAAAAAAAAAAAAAAAAAAAAAGAAAGAAAAAAAGTAACTAAGCTATCGAAACATTTAAGGTTGATCATTCTATCTATATTTGCAAGAGTTAAAAATCTCTTTTTAATAGGCAGAATATTCACTTTTATACATATTTGGGGTCCTGGCTCATCCATTAAAAGAAATAAAACCAACAAAATTATACGTATTGAAGTATAAAATAAAACTGTCATACTATTTGTTGACATTATTATGTATACAGAATATCCGAAAGCATCTGTGGATAATTATTTTAGAACAAATCAGTGTTGTAAGTTTTGTTGGACAACTGTGGTATCAGTTTTAATGTCCCTGTTTTCATTTCTGATTTTGTGTCTTCTGTTGCTTTCTTGGTTGATTTAGTTAACAGTTTGGTTGACTTTATCTTTTCAAAAAAACCAAGTTTTCATTTTGTCCTTTTGTATTGGTTTTTACGTTTTTATTTCATTTCGTTCTCCTCTGACCTTATTTGTTTTCTAATTTGGGGTTTGGTTTGTTCCTGCTTTTCTAGTTCTATTAGGTGTATATTGTTTATTTGAAATCATCTTTCTATTTTTTTGACATAGGGGTTTACTGCTATAATCTTTCCTCTTAGCACTGCTTTTGGTGTACCCTATAGGTTATGGTATGTTGTGTTTCAACTTTGACTTGATTCAAGAAGCTTTATTTCCTACTTAATTTCTTTCTTGACGCAATGGTCATTCAGGAGCATGTTTTAATTTCCATTTGTGTGTATAGTTTCTAAAGTTCCCCTTGTATTTTTTTTTTTTTCCATCGTAGAGACAAGGTCTCACTCTATCACCCAGGCTAGAGTACAGAGCACCATCATAGCTCACTCTAGCCTCAAACTCCTAGGATCAAGCAATCCTCCCACCTCAGCCTCCCAAAGTGCTGGAAATGGAGGAGTGAACCACTGTTTCTGGCTTGATGTCAACTTTTTTTTTTTTTTTAATTAATTGACTTGTTTCATGTTGTAACATATGACCTATCCTGGAGAATGTTCCACATGCTGATATATTCTATATCTGTTAGATGAAATGTTTTGTAATTGTCTGTTACAATTTGGGCTAATGTGCAGTTTAAATGTAATGTTTCTTCGTTAATCTTCTGTCTAGATCTAATAGAGTAGGGCATTGAAGTGCCCAACTACTGTGTCAGTCTCTCTCTCTGTTTAGACTTAATATATTTACAAATCTGGGTGCTCCAGTGCTGGGTGCATATATGGTTAGAATTATATCTTCTGGTTGACTTGATCCCTTTATCATATAATGGTCTTCTTTATCTTTTTTTACGGTTTTTAATTTAGTCTGTTTTACTTAAGTATAGCTGCTCCTGCCCACTTTGGGATTCTGTTTGCATGGAATACCTTTTTCCATCCCTTCCCTTTCAGTCTATATTTGTCTTTATATGTGAGATGTATCTCTTGTAGGCAGCATATAATTGGGTCACTTAAAGTCCATTTATCCCATCTTTATCTTTTGTTGTTGTTGTTGTTTTTGAGACAGTGTTTTGCTCTGTCACCCAGGCTAGAGTATAGTGCCATGATCTCAGCTCACTGCAGCCTTGACCTCCTGGACTCAAGGAATCCTTCTACCTCAGCCTCCCAAGTAGCTGGGATTATAGGTGCATGCCACTATACCCAGATAATTTATTTTATTTTTATTTTTTGTAGAGACAAAGTCTCACTATGTTGCCTAGGCTGGTCTTAAACTCCTGAGCTGAAGGGATCCTCCCGTTGGCCTCCCAAAGTACTGAGATAACGGGCGTGAGGTGCTGCAGCTGGCTTCCATCTATATTTTTTAAGTAGAAAGTTTAATTTGTTTACCTTCAAGGTCATTATTTATGTATGAAGATTATTTCTATCATTTTCTTTGTTGATTTTTTGCATATCTTTTGTTCCTTCCTTTCTCTTATTTATCATCGTGGTTTGGTGGCTGTCTGTAGTGGCAACGTTTGAGTCCTCACTCTTCCTTACTTATGTGTTTGTTCTACCAGTGGGTTTTCTACCTTTGTGTCTTCATGATAGTAGATATTGTCCTTTTGCTTCCAGGTATAGGACTACCTTAAGTACTTCCTCTAGGACTACTCTAGGGGTGATGAATTCACTTAGCTTTTGCTTGTTTGAGAAATACTTTATTTTTCCAACTATGAAGGATAACTCTTCTGGGTATATTATCTTTGGCTGGCAATTTTATTTCTTTCAGCACATCGAATATCTCATCCCATTCTCTCACGGCTTGTAAGGTTTCTGCTGAGAAATCTATTAGTCTGATTGGGGTTCTCTTATAAGTCACTGGATGGTTTTTTTCCCCCTTTTTAAGAACTATGCTTTTATTTGGCTTTCTTTAGACAGTTTGACTAAAATGTGCCATGAGGACAACCGTTTTGAATTCTATTTGTGGATCTCTGAGCTTCTTATATCTGGATGTGTAAATCTTTTGCTAACCTTGGAAGTTTTCAGCTGTTATTTCATTAAATAGGCTTTCTATCTCCACCTCCTGAAATACCAAAAATTTGAATATTTGGTTGCTTTATGGTATCCCATATATCATGTAGGCTTTGTTTGTTCTTTTTCACTCATTTTACTTTGTCTGCCTGGATTATCTTAAGAGATCTGTCTGGAAGTTTTGAAATTCTTTCATCTGCTTGATCTAGTCTATTGTTAGAGCTTTCAAATATTTATTTCATTCAGTTAATTCTCCTGTTCCATAATTTGGTTCTTCTTAATGATATCTCTCTTCAGTAGATTTCTCATTCATATCCTGAATTGTTTTTCCGATTCCTTTGTGTTGTTTAATCCGTGTTCTCTTGTATCTCACTGAACTTATTTAATTCTTTTAAAATTTTTATCTGGTATTCATAAATTTCTTTCTCATTAGAATCTGTTACTAGATGTGTTAGTTGATTTTCATGCTGTTGATAAAGACATACCTGGTAGTGTGTAATTTATACAGGAAAAAGGGTTTAATTGTCTTAGAATTCCACGTGGCTGGGGAAGCCTCACAATCATGGCAAAAGGCAAGGAAGAACAAGTCACTTCTTACATGCATGGCAACAGGTAAAGAGAAAGAGGTTGTGCAGGGAAACTTTGCCTTATAAAGCTATCAGAGCTCCTGAGACTTATTTGCTATCACAAGAATAGCACAGGAAAGACTTGTTCCCATGATTCAATTACCTCCCACTGGGTCCCTCCCATAACATGTGGGAATTCAGGATGAGATTTGGATGGGGACTTGGCCAAACCATATCATTCCGCCCCAGCCCTTCCCAAATCTCATGTCCTCACATTTCAAAACTGATCATGCCTTCCCAACAGCCACCCAAAGTAACTCATTTCAGCATTAACTCAGAAGTCCACAGTTGAAAGTCTCATCCAAGGCAAGGCAAGGCAAGTCTCTTCTGCCTATGAGCCTCTAAAATCAAAAGCAAATTAGTTACTTCCTAAACACAATGGGGGTACAGGCATTGGATAAATGCAGCCATTCCAAATGGGAGAAGTTGGCCAAAGTAAAGGGGCAACAGGCCCCATGCAAGTGTGAAATCCAGCAGGGCAGTAAAGTCTTAAAGCTCCAAAATGACCTTTTTTGATTCCATGCCTCACATCCAGGTCACACTGATGCAAGAGGTAGGTTCCCATGGTCTTGGGCAGCTCCCTTCTGGCTGCTTTCATGGGCTGGCATTGAATATCTGCACTTTTCCAGGCACATGGTGCAAGCTGTCAATGGATCTACCATTCTGGGGTCTGGAGGATGGTGGCCCTCTTCTCACAGCTCCACTTGATGGTACCCTAGTAGGGACTCTGTGTAGGGACTCTGACAGCATGTTGCCATTCCGTACTACCCTAGCAGAGATTCTACATGAGAGCCTCGCCCCTGCAGCAAACTTCTGCCTGGACACCCAGGCATTTCCATACATCCTCTGAAATCTAGGCGAAGGTTCCCCTACCCCAATTCTTGACTTCTTGCACTCGCAGGCTCAACACCATGTGGCAGCTGCCAAGGCTTGAGGTTTGCACCCTCTGAAGCCATATCCCAAGCTCTACATTGACCCCTTTCAGCCACAGCAGGAGCAGCTGGGATGCAGAGCACCAAGTCCCTAGGCTGCACATAGCATGGGGACCCTGGGCCTGGCCTGCGAAACCACCACTTTTTCCTCCCAGGCCTCCAGGCCTGTGATGGGAGGGGCTGCCATGAACACCTCTGACATGCCCTGGAGACATTTTCCCCATTGACTTGGGGATTAACATTCAGCTCCTTGTTACTTATGCAAATTTCTAAAGCCAGCTTGGATTTCTCCTCAGAAAATGGGATTTTCTTTTCTATCGCATTGTCAGACTGCAGTTTTCCAAACTTTTATGCTCTGCTTCCCTTCTAAGACTGATTGCCTTTAACAGCACCCAAGTCACCTCTTGAATGCCTTGCTGCTTAGAAATTTCTTCCACCAGATACCCTAAATTATCTCTCCATTCAAAGCTCGAGAAATCTCTAGGGCAGGGGCAAAATGCCACTAGTCTCTTTGCTAAAACATAACAAGAGTCACTGGCCAGGCATGGTGGCTCACAGCTATAATCCCAGCACTTTGGGAGGCTGAAGCAGGTGGATCACCTGAGGTTGGGAGTTCGAGACCAGCCTGACCAACATGGACAAACCCTGTCTCTACTAAAAAAAAAATAAAAATAAATAATAATAATAATAATTAGCCAGATGTGGTGGTGCATGCCTATAATCCCAGCTACTCAGGAGGCTGAGGTAGGAGAATCGCTTGAATCCAGGAGGCAGAGGTTAGTGAGCCAAGATCATGCCATTGCACTCCAGCCTGGGCAACGAGAGTGAAACTCCATCTCAAAAAAAAAAGTCACCTTTGCTCCAGTTACCAACAAGTTCCTCATCTCCACCTGAGACCACTTCAGCCTGGACCTTATTGTTCATACCACTATCAGCATTTTTGTCAAAGCCATTCAATAAGTCTCTAGGAAGTTTCAAATTTTCCCACATCTTCCTCTCTTCTTCTGAGCCCTCCAAACTGTTCCAACCCCCTGCCTGTTACCCAGTTCCAAAGTTGCTTCCACATTTTTGGGTATCTTTTCAGCAGTCCTCCACTCTACTGGTACCAATTTCCTGTATTTGTTTTCATGCTGCTGATAAAGACATACCGGACACTGGGTAATCTACACAGGAGAAAAGGCTTAATGGACTTACAGTTCCACGTGGCTGGGGAAGCCTCACAATCATGGGGAAAGGCAAGGAGGAACAAGTCATGTCTTACATGGATGGCAGCAGGCAAAGAGCTTGTACAGGGAAACTCCACCTTATAAAGCCATCAGATCTTGTAAGACTTATTCACTATCATGAGACCAGCATGAGAAAGACCTGCCCTCAGGATTCAGTTATCTCCCACAGGGTCCCTCCTACAACATGTAGGAATTCAGGATGAGATTTGGGTGGGGACACAGCCAAACCATATCACTGGAGAATTGTTTGTTTTTTAAATTTTTAAAAAAACTTAGGTTCAGGGGGTACATGTGCAAGAATTACTGTGTTGCTTTGGAGGTATCATATTTCCTTCTTCATATTTTTTGTCTTTATGTTTATGCATCTTATATAATGGTTACATCTACTAATTTTTTTAATTTATTTTTGTAGGAGAGGACTTTTTTCTGAAGATGTTTCTATGTTGTTGGTAGGGTAAAGCACTTTGGTTTTGATTCTAGGTGCATGCAGTAGTGTGGTCTCCATATAAGTTCTTCAGCTGTAAATAGCAATGGTGGTTTCCAATTTCCTCAGGGGAAGTTGTGTCACTGCAACTTCCGCCTCCCGGGTTCACACCATTCTGCTGCCTCAGCCTCCTGAGTAGCTGGGACTACAGGTGCCTGCCACCACGCCCGGCTAATTTTTTGTATTTTTAGTGGAGACAGGGTTTCACTGTGTTAGCCAGGATGGTCTTGATCTGACCTCGTGATCCACCCACCTTGGCCTCCCAAAGGGCTGGGATTATAGGTGTGAGCCACCGTGCCTGGCCCTCTTTTTCTCCTTTCTTAAGGTAAAGCCTGTGGTTATTGATTTGAGACCTTTCTTCTTTTCTAATATAGGTGCTTAGTGGTATAAATTGTTCTGTAAGTACTACTTTAAAAGCATATTGATTTTGAAATGTTTTTATTTTGATTCAGTTCAAGATAGTTTAGTTTCCCTTTAGACTTTTTTTTTTTCTTGAACCAATGAGATTTGAAGTGTCTTCATTAGTTTCCAAATTCTTGGTATTTCCTAGCAACATTCTTGTTAATGAATTTTAATTTGATTTAATAGTGGTCAGAGAATGTACTTTGTATGACTTGAATCCTTTTATTTTTAACTTTAGGTTTGGTGGTACATATGAAGGGTTTTTTTGTTGTTGTTGTTGTTGTTTGAAATGGGGTCTCACTCTGTCACCCAGTCTAGAGTGCAGTGGCACAATCATCTCAGCTCCATATGAAGGTTTTTTACACAGGTAAACTCATGACACAGGGGTTTGTTGTACAGATTATTTCATCACCCAGGAATTAAGCCTAGTACCCAATATTATCTTTTCTGTTCCTCTCCCTCCTCCCACCCTCCACTCAAGGAGACCCCAGTGTCTGTTTCCTTCTTTGTGTCTGTGTGTTCTCATCATTTAGCTCCCACTTGTAAGGGAAAAAAATGCGGGATTTTGTTTTCTGTTCCTGAGTTAGTTTGCTAAGGATAATGGTCTCCAGCTCCATCCTTGTTCCCACAAAAGACATGATCTTGTTCTTTTTTATGGTTGCATAGTATTCCATAGTATATATATATACCACATTTTCTTTTTTGTTGTTGTTGTTTTGAGATGAAGTTATGCTCTTGTCACCCAGACTGGAGTATAATGGTGCGATCTTGGCTCCCTGCAACCTCTGCCTCCCGGGTTCAAGCGATTCTCCTGCCTCGGTCTCCTGAGTAGCTGGGATTATAGGCGCCTGCTACCATGCCCAGCTAATTTTTGTATTTTTAATAGAGATGGGGTTTCACCACACTAGCCAGGCTGGTCTTGAACTCCTGACCTCAGGTGATCCACCTGCCTCAGCCTCCCAAAGTGCTGGGATTACACAAGTGAGCCACCATGCCAGGCCTGTATTACATTTTCTTTATCCAATCTGACATCGATAGGCATTTAGGTTGTATGTTAGTCTGCTCTCACGCTGTTATAAGGAGATACCTGAGACTGGGTAATTTATAAAGGAAAGAAGTTTAATTGGCTCATAGTTCCACATGGCTGGGGAGGTCTCAGGAAACTTACAATCATTGCAGGAGGGGAAGCAAACACATCCTTCCTCACATGGTGGCAGGATGAGAGAAGTGCCGAGCAAAGTGGAGAAAGCCCCTTATAAAACCATCAGATCACATGAGAACTCACTATCACAAGAACAGCATGGGGGTAACTGTCCCTATGGTTCAATTACCTCCCACCAGGTCCTTCCCATGACATGTGGGGATTATGGGAACTATAACTCATAATGAGATTTGGGTGGGAACACAGCCAAACCATACCAGATTAATTCCATGTCTTTGCTATTGTGAATAGTGCTGCAGTGAACATTTTCGTGCATGTGTCTTTATGGTAGAATGATTTACATTCCTCTGGATATATACCTAGTAATGGGTCTGCTGGGTCACATGGTAGTTCTACTTTCAGCTCTTTGCTTAATCACCCTACTGCTTTCCACAGTGGTTAAACTAATTTGCCCTCCCACCAACAGTGTATAAGTGTTACCTTTTCTCTGTAACTTTGCCAGCATCTGATATTTTTTGGCTTTTAATAATAGCCATTCTGACTGATGTAAAATGGTATCTCATTGTGGTTTTGATTTGCATTTCTCTAATGATCAGTGATAGTGAGCTTTCTTTCATATGCATGTTGGCCGCATATATATCCTCTTTGAAAAGCATTTGTGCATATTCTTTGCCCACTTTTTAATGGGGTTGTTTCTCTTGTAAATTCAAGTTCTTTATAGAGGCTGGATATTTAGACCTTTGTCAGATGCACAGTTTGCAAATGGCTTCTCCTATTCTGTAAGCTGTCTGTTTATTCTGTTTAGTTTCTTCTGTGCAGAAGCTCTTAAGTTTAATTAATCCCACTTGTCAATTTTTGCTTTTGTTGCGATTGCTTTTGGTGTTTTTGTCATAAAATCTTTGCCCATTCCTATGTCTGGGATGGCATTCCCTAGGTTGCCTTCCAGGGTTTTTTTATAGTTTTGAGTTTTACATTAAAGTCTTTCGTTCATCTTGAGTTAGTTTTTGTATATGGTGTAAGGAAGGGATCCAGCTTTAGTCTTCTGCATATGGTGAGCCAGTTATCCCAGCACCACTTATTGAAGAGGGAGTTCTTTTTCCCCATTGCTTGCTTTTGTCAGCCTCGTCAAAGATCAGGTGGTCATAGGTGTGCAGCCTTATTTCTGGGCTGTCTATTCTGTTCCATTGATCTGTGTGCCTGTTTTTGTATCAGCACCATGTTGTTTTGGTTACTGTAGCCCCGTAGTATAGTTTGAAGTTGGTAATGTGATTCCTCCAGCTTTGTTCTTTTGGCTTAGGATTGCCTTGGTTATTTGGGCTCTCTTTTGGTTTCATATGAATTTTAAAATAGGTTTTCCTAGTTCTGTGAAGAATGTTGTTGGTAGTTTGATAGGAATAGCACTGAATCTGTAAATTGCTTTGAGCAATATGGCCATTTACATGATATTCTTCCTATCTATGAGCATGGGATGTTTTTCCATTCATTTGACTTCTATGAGCAGTGTTTTATAATTCTCATTGTAGAGACTTTTCACCTCCCTGGTTAGCTGTATTCCTAGGTATTTTATTTTTTTGTGTCAATTGTGAGTGGAATTGCCTTTCTGGTTTGGTTCTTGGCTTGGCTTTGGTGTATAGGAATGCTAGTGATTTTTATACATTGATTTTTGTTTTCTTTTGTATCCTGAACTTTTATTTATCAGCTAAAGGAGCTTTTGGGCTGAGACTATGGGGTTCTGTAGTTATTGAATCATGTTGTCTGCAACAGAGATAGTTTGACTTCCTCTCTTCATATTCGGATGCCCTCTATTACTTTCTCTTGCCTGATTGCTCTGACTAGGACTTTCAATACTATGTTGAATAGGACGGGTGAAGGAGGGCATCCTTGCCTTGTGCAGGTTCTTAAGAGGAATGCTTCCAGCTTTTGCCCATTCGGTATAATGTTGGCTGTGGTTTTTTCATAGATGGCTCTTATTATTTTGAGGTATGCTCCTTTAATACCTAGTTTATTGAGAGTTTTTAATATGAAGTGGTGTTGAATTTTATCAAAAGCCTTTTCTGTGTCTATTGAGATAATCATGTGGGTTTTGTTTATGTGATGAATCACATTTATTGATTTGTGTGTTTTGAACCAAACTTGCATCCTGAGGATGGAGCCTACCTGATCATGATGTATTTGCTTTTTGATGTGCTGCTGGATTTGGTTTGCCAGTATTTCATTGAGGATTTTTACATCAATGTTCATCAAGGATATTGGCCCGAAATTTTCTTTATTGTTGTTGTTGTTGTTGTTGTTGTTGTTGTTGTGTCTCTGCCTGGTTTTGGTATCAGGATGATGCTGGCCTCATAGAATGAGTTGGGGAAGAGAACCCCCTCCTGAATTTTTTTGAAATAGTTTCTGTAGGAATGGTACCAGCTCTTCTTTCTACATCTAGTAGAATTCAGCTATGAATCTATCAGGTCCTGGGCTTTGTTTGGTTGGTAGGCTATTACTGATGCCATTTCAGAGCTCATGATCGGTCTGTTCAGGAAATCAGTTTCTTCCTGGTTCAGTCTTGGAGGGTGTATGTGTCCAGGAATGTATCCATCTCTTCCAGGTTTTCTAGTTTGTGTGCATAGAGGTGTTTATAGTAGTTTGATGGTTATTTCTATTTCTGTGGGGTCAGTGGTTTCCCTTCATCATTTCTAATTGTGTTTATTCAGATCTTCTCTTTTCTTTATTAATATAGCAAGTGGCCTATCTGTCTTACTAACTTTTCAAAAAACCGCCTCCTGGATTCATTAGTTGATCTTTTGAATGTTTTTTTGGTATCTTGATTTCCTCCAGTTCAGCTCTGATTTTGGTTATTTCTTGTCTCCTGCTAGCTTTGGGGTTGATTTGTTCTTCTCTTATTCTGTCAGTTGTGATGTTAGATTGTAAATTTGAGATGTTTCTAACTTTTTTTTTTTTTTTTTTTTTTTGAGATGGAGTTTCGTTCTTGTTGCCCAGGCTGGAGTGCAAAGAGCATGCATGATCTCTGCTCACCACAACCTCCACCTCCGGGGTTCAAGTGATTCTCCTACCTCAGCCTTCCGAGGAGCTGGGATTACAGGCATGTTCCACCACGTCCAGCTAATTTCGTATTTTTAGTAGAGATAGGGTTTCTCCATGTTGGCAAGGCTGGTCTGGAACTCCTGACCTTAGGTGATCCACCTGCCTCAGCCTCCCAAAGTGCTGGGATTACAGGCATGAGCCACTGTGCCCAGCCGAGATGTTTCTAACTTTTTGATGTGGGCATTTAGTGCTGTGAATTTCCCTCTTAACACTGCCTTAGCTGTGACCCAGAGATTCTGATATGTTATATCTTTGTTCTCATTAGTTTCAAAGATTTCTTGATTTCTACCTTAATTTCATTATTTACCCAAAAGTCATTTAGGATCATGCTTCATTTCCATAAAATTGCATGGTTTTGAGCGATTTTCTTAGTCTTGTGTTTTTATTGCACTGTGTTCCAAAAGTGTTTGGTATGACTTTGGTTCTTTTGCTTTTGCTGAGGATTGTTTTATGTCCAATTATGTGGTCAATTTGAGGAGAATGTATATTGTGTTTTGGGGTGGAGAGTTCTGTAGAGGTCTATCAGATCCATTTGGTCCGATGTTGAGTTTAGGTCTGAATATCTTTACTAATTTTCTGCCTTGATCTGTCTAATACTGTCAGTGGAGTGTTGAAGTCTTCTACTATAATTGTGTGGGAGTCTGTCTCTTTACAGGTCTCTAATAACTTGCTTTATGAATCTGGGTGCTCCTGTGTTGGGTGAATGTATATTTAGGATAGTTGTGTCTTCCTGTTGAATTGTACCCTTTACCATTATGTATCACCAGTGAAGCCTGCGATATAGCAAAGATGGTAGCCTGCCCTTCCCTCTGAAAGTTCTGCTCCAGGGAGTTAGGGACCTGTTGCCAGCCCAAGCAGACCTGTAGGAGGTGGCTGGAGACCCTGGTTGGGACATTCCTCCCAGTGAGGAGGAATGGGATCTGAGACTCAGTTAAAGCAGTCTGGGCTGGACACAATGGCTCATGCCTATAATCCCAGCACTTTGGGAGGCTGAGGCAGGCAGATCACTTGAGCCCAGGAGTTTGACACCAGCCTAGGCAACATGGTGAAACCCCGCCTCTACAACAAAAAATGCAAAAATTAGACAGGCATGGTGGTGTGTCTATAGTTTAGCTGCTTGGGAGGCTACGACAGGAGAATCACTTGAGCCCAAGAGGCAGAGGTTGCAGTGAGCTGAGATAGAGCCATTGCTCAGTTTGGGCAATGGGAGTGAAACCCTGTTTCAGAGGCAGTCTGGCTACATTTTGATAGAGCAGTTGTGCTGTGCTGGGGGTCTGCTTCAGTGCTGGACACTCCAAAGCTCAAAGGCCAGAAGAGCTAAGTGACCCAAACAGCGAAGATGATGGCCTGCCCCTCCATCTGGGAGCTCCAGCCTGGGGAGGCTTGAAACTTCTCTCAGATGAAGAACACTCGTGGGGATAGCTTCAGACCCTTCCTGGTGATGAGTAGGATCAGGGACCTGCTTGAAAAAGCAGTCTGGCTGTGTTTTGGTAGGGCAGCTGTGCTGTGCTGGGGATCCACTTCCAGCCCCTGGTCATCTTGGACTCTCCAAAGTCCAAAGGCTAGAATAGCTAAGTTACCCAAACAGCAAAGATGGTGGCCCACCCTTCCCTCTGGGATTTCTGTCCCAGGAAGTTTTCAAATCTGTGTTTGCCAGACAGCACTGGTGGGGGTGGCTGGAGGCCCCAGTTGAGAATTCCTGCCCAGTGAGGAGGAACAGAATTGGGGACTGGCTTAAAAAAGCAGTCTGGCCATGTTTCACAGGGCAGCTGTGCTGTGCCGGGGTACTGCTTCTGCCTGGTCAGAGGTTGACTTGGACTCTCCAAAGCCTGAAGACTAGAAATACTACCACCCAAACAGCAAAGGTAGCAGCCCACCCCTCCCGCTGGGAGCTCCATCCTAGGGAGGCTCCAAATCTCTGTTGGCTGGAGAACATAGGCACAGGTGGCTGGAGGTTCTGGTGATCCTGCCCAGTGAGGAGGGATTGGGGACCTGCTTAAAAGAGCAGTCTGACCACGTTTTATAAAGCAGCTGTGCTGGGGCATCCCTTCCGCCCCTGGTCAGGTTAGACTCTCCAAAGCTTGGAGGCTGGAACGGCTAAGTTGCCCAAACAGCAAAGATGGCAGCCCACCCTTCCCTGCTGGAGTTTTATCCCAGGGAGGTGCAATGCTGCTACCAGTGGCTGTCTGGAGTTCTAAGCCAGTGTGTCTTTATCTTGTGAGGTTTGTGGAGGTTTGTGGAAGTGGGGCCTGCAGATTGTCACTGCTCAGCCCCCTGGATTCAGCCTTTTTCCTAAGGATATGTACAGAGGTCTAACCTCCCGCTTTGCTGGAGTTGAAACTACTTTTGCTGGGAAGTCTGGAGAGTCCGAGTATCGAGGCTCTCCTGGGTCTCCACATGTGCCTGAGTGGCTGTTCTGTTGGGACTCCATGTAGCTGTGTGTGTCAGTCAGAAGGCCCTGGTGGAGTGGGTTCACAAGGAGATCTCCTGACCCAAGGATTGCAAAGATCCATGGGAGAAGCATGGGTTCCTGGGGTTGCACATTCATGCGCCACTTCCCAGGGTCAGGGGAGGTTCCCTTGGCTCCATGTTGCTCCTGGGTGGGCCATCATCCTGCGTTACTTTTCTCCATCCTCCATGGGTCAAGTTGCTTCCTTGATTAGTCCCAATGTGAGTAACTAGACGTTTCAGTTGAAGGTGCTGTATTTACTTGCCCTTTCTGTTCCTCTCCATGAGAGCTACGTATATTACCTGCTTCTAGTCAACCATCTTGGCCACCTCCAGCACCTAGGATCCTTTAAAATGTATTGAAACTTGTTTTATACCCCCGAACATGGCTGATCTTTGTTAATTTTCCATGTGTTCTTAAAAAGAATGTGTATTCTGCTGCTGTTGAGTGGAATGCTTTATAACTATCAAGTTTGTTGTCAGTGTTCAATTCTTCTACATCTGTGGCAGGCAAATTAAATATCACACAAAGATTTCCATGTCTGAATCTTTAGAGCTTGTGAGTATGTTATTTCAGTTGACAAAAGGGATTTTGCAGACATGATTCAGGTTAAGGAAACTTAGATGGATATTTAGATGAAGCCTAGGTTGTCCAGGTGGGTCCAGTCTAATCACCTGAGTTTTTTTGTTTTTGTTTTTGTTTTAACCTATGAGTCTGCCTTTTTATTGCAAGACAACAGGTAGAAGAAACCACACAAACATATAAGGCAAACACTCTTAGAACGATCATCCAGGTTATGAAATAGAAGTTTTCCAGCAATCCCAGACTCTTCATGTACACCTTCTTCACTTTAACCTGTCCCACTATAGAGATTAGTTTTAGTTTTCTATATCGTCTAACTGGTTTAATAATTCCATCAGAGATGGATCAGTTTTAAAATTGGAATCTGTTACATAGAGGCTATCCGCATTGGATAGAGCAGGGCTCAGCAGACCCTACGTTTGAATGACTAAGATGACTTGCTCAGATTGTCCTTGGAGGGAAGAGACAAATGCAAGAAGTGTCTCCATAGTACTGCTTTGCTTTCATCATTGTCGTCTCAGCCATCGCCTCTGGAGGCCTGTGAAGTTGGAGCAGCCAGCCCTGGAAGTGGTGCCCAAAGCCTGTCTCACTGGCTTCACCTTTTGGAGGGGTGGGCAACAGCATTTGTCAGAAATCTTGACAGCTGACGATCCTTTTCCTCTGAGCTAGAGGTCTTGGCTGGGCTCCAGGGAAGGCTTGAACTGCCCCACGGAGACCATGGTGCTGAGCTGTCCCGAGGCACAGCTTGCAGGTGGGAAGGCGACCAAGTCTGAGTCCTTGTTCTCACTCTGATCACTGTGCTGCTGCTTGTGGCATCTCAGAGTCATCCCTGACAAAGGCGGCGCCGCAGGTCTCACAGCGAAAGGCCCTCTGCCTCACGATCTCGGCCACGTGTTGGGAGCTGCTCTCTGAGCCCTTCCTTGCCCGGAGGGGCCCAGTTCTCTGTCTTGGCCTCATCGTTGTGCACCCTGTCGATGCGCTTGGCCAGGCTGCTGGGCCACTTCGCGTCGAAGCTGCAGAAGTCACACTTGAAGTTTCAGTCCTTAGAGTGGACTCCGCTGTGTATGCACAGGGCGGCTGCGCTGGAACAGGAGTTGCACTCAGGACACTTCTCTGGGTGGTCGGCCTGGTGCAACCAGCTATGCTCCAGGAAGTCAGCCCATCCTGGCCCTGGAAGGCACAGTGCAGACACTTGAAGGTGTGCTTGATGCGGATGTGCGATTTGAGATTCGCCTTCATGGTGCAGCAGAAGTCGCTGCAGAACTCGCACTCGAAAGGCTTCTCCCCCAGTGCACGATCATGTGCCTTTTCAAGTCTGAGCTGATTTTGAACTTGGCGCTACAGAGCCAGCACTGGAAGGAGGTATCTCCAGTGTGGGATCGCAGGTGGACGGTGAGCTGGCTGGAGTTGCGGCTGACATAGGGGCAGAGCTGGCATTTGTATGGCTGCTCGTCCGAGTGGATCCGTAGGTGTTTCTTGAGGCTACTGCTGTCCACGGCAGCATAGTCACACAGGTGACACTCGTGCGGCATCACATGTGCATGGTCAGGTTGTCCTTCCGCTGAAGCACTTGTCACAGAACTCACACTTGAGCGGTTTGTCACCCGTTGTGGATTCTGAGATAGCGGTCCAAGTCTTTAATGCCATGGAGAGTTTTAAAGTGGCAACCTGGGTAGCAACAGTCGAATGTCCTCTCTCCAAGGGTGGCTGTTTCTTCCCTTGACTCTGAGGGAAGAGTGATGACAGGGGCCTTCCGCTTTCAGTCACGGCTTTCAGTGGAGAGGCAGGTTGCTTTTGGAACATCATTATCAAGTTCTGAAGCTGCACAACTCGCTGCTTTCCATCCTTCGGGCCTTCACTCGAAGGTCCGCTCCTTGGTGAGGATTTCCCTGGACAACGCATTTGAAACCTAACCCCAGGGCAGGGAGCCACCTTCCAGGTGCGCAGCCAAAGCCCAGTGCCAAGGAGGCCGGGGACTTGGGTGCCCGCGTACACCGAAAACAGTCTCTGAGGGGTCCTCAGAGCATCTTTCCAGCATGTTAACAGCAGAGAACCTTTCCCAGCTCTAATCAGAGGGAGAGGTCACTATGGAAAAAGGGTCAGAAATATAATGTTGTTGACTTCTAAAGATGGAAAAAGGAGGCCATGAGCCAAAAAGTGTAAGTGACCTCCAGAAGCTAGAAAAGACAAAGAAGTAGAAACGAATGTACCTTGCTGACATCTTGGGGGTGTGTGTGTGTGTGTGCGCGTGCGCGTGCACGCGCGTATCTTTCTCAATGAAATGTTAAACTTCGAGCCTGCAGTACTATAAAATAATAAATCTGTATTTTTAAATGACTAAGTTCTTGGTAATTTGTTGCAGCACCAAGAGAAAACTAATACATTTGCCAAGATAGTTGGCATTTCTTGAGTGTGTGTGTGTTTGTGTGTGTGAGTGTGTGTGTGTGTGTGAGTGTGTGTGTGGATGTTTCTTTAGATTCACATTTCTAATTGGTATCACTCTGTAATTTTTTTAAACACTTATAGTGGAGGTCTACTAGCAATGTAATATTTCAGCTTATGTCTGAAAGTTCCTATTTCACCTTCATTTTTTGAAGATATCTTCATTGGGTAAAGAATTTGAGGCTAGTAGTTTCATTTCCTTCAGTACTTTATAGATGCAATATTTTCTTGCATTCTTTCTGATGAAAAATCTGTCATCTTTACTTTTGTTTCTCTGTACATAATGTATCTATTTCTCTAGCTGCTGAAAAGTGAGTGGGATTTATATTTTAAACAATGGTTTTAAGGTACTACAAAAAGGTAATTTTTGGTGAAAAATGGATCAACTAATACTAGGTTGACCAAAGATTGGATTTGTCTGTATATATACTAAATATCATATATATATAGTAACTGTATATGTAATTATATGTGAATATATAGTAATGGTTCTCAAAATTTTTGGTCTTAGGATTAATTTGTATTCTTATAAACTATTGAGGACCTCAGAGATTTTGCTTATGTGAATTATATCTAGCAACATTGATCATGTTAGAAGGGAAAAACTTTAAAGTATTTATATATTTTAAAATACTGAAAATAAGCCTATTTCATGTTTAACACCATAACATACTTTCATGAGAAATAAACATATATTCCAAAACAAAGTATTTGAGAAGAGCTGTGAAGAAATCTCTTAAATGTCTGGCTTAATAGAGAGTAGCTGAATTATCCCATTTGTTTCTGCATTTGTTCTGTTTTGTCATGTATCATTTTGGTTGAAGTATATGGAAAAAAACCTGATCTCACAGAGGCAAGTACTGTAGTTAGAAAAGGGAAAAGTATTTTAATCTTTTTTGATATAGATAGTCTTCAGTGATACTAAACCAAATCAAACAAGTAGTAGTTTCTTAGAGGTAAGTTGAAATGTAGAATCTGAAATCATATTTTGTACTTTTTTTTTTTTTTTTTTTTTTTTGAGACGGATTCTCACTCTGTTGCCAGTCTGGAGAGTAGTGGCACGATCTCGGCTCACTGCAATCTCCACCTCCCGGGTTCAAGCGATTCTCCTGCCTCAGCCTCCCGAGTAGTTTGGATTACAGGTGTGCACCACCACACCCAGCTAACTTTTTTGTAGTTTTATAGAGACAGGGTTTCACCATATTGGCCAGGCTGGTCTCGATCTCCTGATCTCATGATCTACTCACCTCAACCTCCCAAAGTGCTGGGATTACAGGCCTGAGTCACTGTGCCCGGCCTCTACTCTTAATATTAGAATCCATTGGTCCATCTTGGACTTTGAATGGATCTTTCATCCATGCATGATTTTGTAACATCAAGCATTGGTCATATGGAAAATATTGGTTACTGGGTTATATATATCCTCTCATTGATTCATACAATTATACAATATTTTAAAATTATATTCATAAATATCACCACTGATTTTTAACCTGAAAAGTCTTTAAATATTGGAAAACTGTCAAGGCCACAGTGGCAGACACACGATTTCAAAATACAAATTTTTTTTTTTAAGATGAAGTCTCACTCTGTTGCCCAGGCTGGAGTACAATGGCATGATCTTGGCTCATTGCAACCTCTGCCTCCTGGGTTCAAGTGATTCTCCTGTCTCAGCCTCCCGAGTAGCTGGGATTACAGGCATGCACCACCACGCCCAGCTAATTTTTTTGTATTTTTGTAGAGATGGGCTTTCTCCATGTTAGCCAGGCTGGTCTCGAACTCCTGACCTCAAGTGATCCACCCGCCTCAGCCTCCCAAAGTGCTGGGATTATAGGTGTGAGCCACTGGTGCCCGGCCTCAAAATTCTAATTTTTTTCTTGAAAGCTTTGAGCATGTAGTCAATCATCCTTGAAATTATAGAATCATTTCATTCATTTTCAAGAAAATGCTATCTGGATATTAAAGTCTGAATAACTAGGGTTTGTCTCTTCATCACTCTTTCATGTAAAAATGGTGTTCCATGAAAACAGCAGCTAGTTTAGCACACTCAAAGAATCACATAAGTGCTTTTCCTTTGAGACAAGCGTATACTTTGGTATGGAGCAAAAGCGCTTTAGGTGTACTCCCTATTTCATTGCATTGAATATTCAAAATATGTATATGGAAGGGTCAAGATTATATAAAATTAACTTTTTTTTTTTTTTTTTTTTTTTACTGCTTCATCAAGAAAATTCTTTTTTTTATTTTTGTTTTTTTGACATGGAGTCTCAGTCTGTCTCCAGGCTGGAGGGTAGTGGCGCGATCTCAGCTCACTGCAACCTCAGCCTCCCGGGTTCAAGTGATTCTCTTGCCTCAGCCTCCCAAGTAGCTGGAAATACAGATGCACGCCACCATGCCCAGCTAATTTTTCTATTTTCAGTAGAGATGGGGTTTCACCATGTTGGCCAGGATGATCTTGATCTCTTGACCTCAGGTGATCTGCCCACCTCAGCCTCCCAAAGTGCTGGGATTACGGGCATGAGCCACCGTGCCCGGCTGCATCGAGAAAATTCTTAAGTGAAACTGGCTTCCTTTCCCCTACTCCCCTTGCTGCCTCGATCAAGAGTGTGTAGTGGAGGAAAATACCATTACTGTTCGTATAATTTGGTGCCATTGTTTTGATGCATACTAAGATACCACCAGTTTTACCCACTATTGTTTTTGTACAATCAGTGCAAATGTGAGCATAGTGAAAAAGGCAAATAATGCATTTTTTTAATCTTTATTTTTATTTTTTTTCTTAGTGACAGTATCTTGCT
The DNA here is from genome assembly GCF_029281585.2 of Gorilla gorilla gorilla. Classification (NCBI taxonomy): domain Eukaryota; kingdom Metazoa; phylum Chordata; class Mammalia; order Primates; family Hominidae; genus Gorilla; species Gorilla gorilla. The sequence continues at coordinate 67,665,917 of NC_073239.2, forward strand.
CTCACCCAGGCTAGAATGCAGTGGTGTGATCATAGCTTGCTATGAGACAGAAAAAATCTTCCTGTCTCAGCCTCTTGAATAGCTGGGACCACAGGAGTGTGCCACCACACCCAGCTAATTTTTTTAAAATATCTTTTTGGTAGAGACGGGGTCTCCCTATGTTTCCCAGGCTGGTCTTGAACTCCTGGCCTCAAGTGATCTTCCTGCCTCGGCCTCCCAAAGTGCTGGGATTACAGGCCTGAACCACAGTGCCTGGCTAAATAATGCATTCTAATGAAATTAATCTTATGGACCTACTGAAATGGGTCTTAGATTCCTAGGTTCCATGGACTACACTTTGAGAACTACTAGCATATATTTACTATGACCTCACAAGTCCCACAAGATTAGCATTATCATCCTTGTCTTACAAATGCAGTCAATCAAAGCCAGGGGTTAAATATTAAGTTTTTTGTTTGTTTGTTTTGTTTTCAAATCTATACAGTTAGTAGGTAGCACAGTCAGAATTTGTACAGAGCTCTTTCTTTCTCTGACTTTATACTCTTAACCACTATGCTACTTATAGTTGTCCCTGTAAATCCTCTCATACTAAAAAGCTGAATATTGATAAATTATTGACTTGGTCTGTAGTATGGTAAAGCTTTCTGCTGCTTTTTTTCTAGTCATTATGTTCTTCTCTCCAATGTGCTTTTAGTTTGTTTCCTATCTGTCTCAATCATCAAACTTATAGTAGATTTCTATTGTGTTGCCAGGTAGCATGAATTTATCTGAATATATTCTAATATTATTGGGAGCACCCATCTTCAACTCTCGGTACATTCAGTTCTGGCGAAGCTAACTTCTTTGCTAGTTGGTCTGCCTTTCCCATAGTATTGAAAGCTCCCTGAAACAAGGACTTTGTCTATTTCCAGTTTCTAGTATTATACATTGTATATGAGATGATCAAGTAAGTTACAAATTAAGTTATTTTATCTCTTTGAATCTCCATTTCTTCATAGGAAAAATATATAAATACTTATACCACAATGTTCTCTGAATTTTAATAATATAATGGTACTGATATGCTTGGTCCATGTGAAATGACCAGAATAAATGTTCACCAAGTGTTAATACGTTTATTTACTGTCTTGATAGGTTTATCTCCTGGAAGACAGAAGCAACAAATAGGGAACTGCTACTCTACTTAATTCTAACAAAGAGTAATTGTTGGCAAAAGTTAGTGATGGGAAGCTTGGGAAAATTGACCCAAATTAGAGTTATAATAGGGAGAGAAAAAAAATAGACATGGTTAAATGGCTGACCAAGACTATAAGAAGTACATCTCACAAAATTCAAAGAAAAGACACTATTATATTGTCATGAGATCTACAGAGGGAAAGATGAGCCAAAAGGAATCACATACTATCAAAATCTGGAAGTGCAAATGCTCTCGAAGTAAGAGAGGAATTATTTAAATCCTGTGTGGTTGGACAAAGAGCTCTCCATTAAGCTCAAATGTTAAAAGAACTTGCACAAAAGATAAAAAGATAGGAATATATATTCAAAAAAGAATACACAAATGTGGCAGGCCTGGAGCAATAGTACCAAGAATTCGTACACATCAACCACCTGCCCACATCAAACTCGGGTTCTTGCTGCCTTCTTTGCCGAGCTTAGTCTGTGCTCCTCCCCTAAACCTCTACCCAATGTACCCCCAATCCTCTTGCCATTTTTGCCAAAAATGAGTTGACTTGCAAAAATGCTACAGACAGCTAGAGAACTTCTTAAATTTATGATCTGATGTTTGAGGCCAGGAGTTTGAGACCAGCCTGGACAACACAGTGAGGCTGCATCTCTACAAAAAAAAAAAAAAAAAAAAAAAAAAAATTAGCCAAGCATGGTGGCACATGCCTGTAGTCCCAGCTATTCGGGAGGCTGAGGTGGGAGGATTGCTTGAGCCCAGGAGTTTGAAGCTGCAGTAAGCTATGATTGTGCCAGTGCATTCCAGCCTGGGTAACAGAGCAAGACCCCCTCTAGGAAAAAATATGAGAAATAGCCACCTGAAGATAAGAAATAGATATACTGTAAATGATGTCATGTTTACAAATGAAGAACTTCTATTCCTATTTTGCTTGTGTCTTCTTTGTCAAGAAATGATTTTTTTTTGTACCGGGGGAAAAAAGTAGAATGGTGTGGGATCCTGAAATATAATTAATGAAGACACTTTAATAGATAGCTGGTCCTGTCCTGTCCCAGACAAATTTCAAGACAATAGAACTCATGAGTGAAATTGCTCAATTTCTGCTAGGGACCTTTGAAGCACTCTGAAGAAAACGAGAGTTGCTACTGGGAACAATGGAGAAAGGAAAGCTAATAATGTAAGATACTAATTGTAAGAAAACATCCTGAGAAAGTGAGAAGGGACAGGATCTAGTTCACAAAGGCGTTTGGCCTAGGAAGCAAGGGCAGTTTATTAATTACAAATTATTAAGAGATGCAGGAAGTGGGTAGAGTCGGTGGTGGTTAAATGAGTAGTTCTCTTATGAGAATCAACTTACTCAGAGTAAAGACGAATTGGAGGTATTGGAGATTTGAACAGGACATATGAACCATTATCTTGGATAGTGAGAAGCTGTTCTTTTTTCTTTTCTTTCCTCTTTTTTCTTTTCTGTTTTTTCTTTTCTTTTCTGACGGAGTCTTGCTCTTTTGCCCAAGCTGAAGTGCACTGGCGTGATCTCGGCTCACTGCAACCTCTGTCTCCTGGGTTCAAGCAGTTCTTCTGCCTCAGCCTCCTGTGTAGCTGGGATTACAGGCGCCCGCCACCACACCCAGCTAACTTTTTTTTTTCTTTTTGAGATGGAGTCTCGCTCTGTTGCCCAGACTGGACTCCGTGGCACGATCTCTGCTCACTGCAACCTCTGCCTCCTGGGTTCAAGTGATTCTCCTGCCTCAGCCTCCCAAAGTAGCTGAGACTACAGGCGTGTGCCACCACACCACACTAAGAATTTTAGTATTTTTATTAGAGACGGGGCTTCACCATATTGGCCAGGCTGGTCTCAAACTCCTGACCTTGTGATCTGCCTGCCTCGGCCTCCCAAAGTGCTGGGATTACATGGGTGAGCTATCGTGCCCAGCCAATAGTGAGAAACTTTCTAAAAGCTGGGCGTCATGGCGCATACCAGTAATCCCAGCTACTGGGGAGGCTGAGGCAAGAAAATCCCTTGAGCCCAGGAGTTTGAGGCTGTAGTGAGCTAACATTGTTCCACTGCACTCCAGTCTGGGTGACTATGAAATCCTGTCTCTTAAAAAAAAAATAATAATAATGGAATTGTTAAGCAATGTTGAAATCAGTGTTTATGAATTTAAAGTGAGGCCAGTTGGAGCAGCTGACTGTCTTTCTCTGGCCATTTTCAGTTGCTTTGGTGTAATTGCAGAATAGGAAAAGAGTTGAGTTTAACGAGGGTTGGGAAGTTGGGATTGCCATAGGTAAATGTCATAAAGGTAGATAGGGGCAAGCAAAGTGATTGTGTTTCAGGGGAAGTGGCTCTAGTGATGGATCGTGGAACATAAGCTGAGTAAAGACATCATGAGGACATGAGGTAGGTGTAAGGCTTAGTGATGGACAGTGGAAAAGTGGTGGGATCAATGGATAGAGGAAACGAATTTTAGAAGTGAAGAAGAAGAAAGATGGATGTCCAAAGGCTTAGATGCTTGAAATAAAGACCAGAGATGGTGAAATTATTGACAAGGTAGAGTGTGGTCTCATCTTTCTCTCCACGATTCAAATATATCAAATATGAGATATTGAAAGCACTAAGAGTAGTGATAGAGGTAGTGGTGAGAAAAAGACAGTGACCCAAGTTCTAAAATCAGTGAGGGAGGTGGCCAGGAGGAAGGTAGGTAGATGACTGCAACAAGGAATGTCTAATCTGTTTCTCATTATAGCCTACTGGTTGGGATTGATCTCTTGGAAAATCAGTAGTAATGAGGCTTGAATTTGTATATTATATACAAATACATAATATGGAAATGTATATATTATACTGTAATATACAAATGTATATATTCTCTCTACATATATATTATATATCTCCCTGTCGGTGGTATCATAGCCGTGAGAGGAATGGCCTGAGCAAAGCACACAGCAATCTTGGCTCGTTTACAGATTGCAATGGACAATTTACCAGCCAGTGAAGTGATCACCTTGTGGGCTAAGGTGGAGAAAAGATGTCTAACTAGGGGAAGGGAATGGAATAAAAACCCTGTAGTTAATTTTGTACTTTGTACTTCTGGAAAGTATAAAGAAGCTTAAATAATCTTTTCAAAGGAAATCTTCAAAGGTATACTCATTTGTAGTCTACTGCATGTTTGGGGGTTCCTCTTACAGGTTCCACTGTGAATCACTATTCCTAAGTAGATGGGAAAATCTGTAGAAAACTCTTTGTGCCTATGTCCAGATCATACTGTTCTGTGGGCAAAAAACCTCGTGGCTTCTTTTCTAAAGCCCCCATTTTCCGACACCTATTGCAAATCTTAGGAGCAGTAATGTCAGTTTCTTCTCCCCAATACCACATGTTTACTTCTCCAGTTATCTCTGGTCAATGAAGACAAGCGCAGTCTTATTTCAGGGTCAAAGTACAGCCAATTTAGTACTGCTTGAAAAGTGGAATCCAAGGGCTGTCACCCTGGACAGCAATACAAAAATAAAATTGCTGCATTTAATTAGCTTCCACCACTGCAGGCTACTGCTGCTGCTTTCTCTCCCCCGCAAGATTCTACCACTTTTTCTTTCCCCAGGTGTATGTATCACGTTTGAACACGAAAATTGCCCCGTTCTCTCCAGGAAACTAACCGTAGAACTAAACTCTACCTTTCTTGGACTTCATCTTTTCTAGAATTGCATACATCTTATATCTTCTCTAGGGTCAGGCTGGAAAATCAAGACCCCTTTATCCTTCCCCGATATCCAACTAATTCTAGGTCTCAATTAGGATAAGGTTTGGCTGCATATAATAAGAAAATCCAAAATAATAGTTACTTAAACAACTAAAAGTTTATTCCTTTTTCGTAAAGTCCAGAAGGAATTAATTGAGGCCTCACATGATAGCTAAATGAATTTGTCAGAGATATAGGCTCTTTCCAGCTCTCTACACTGCCATCTGTAGGATATGGCCCTCATCTTTATGGTCCAACATAGTTGCTAGATCTTCAATCATCATCTTCACTCTAGGCAGTAGGAACAAAAACAGGTGTATTCCCCCTCTTTATTTTTGGAGATGGGGTCTTGCTCTATTGCCCAGGCAGGAGTGCAGTGTAGTAATCATAGCTACTGCAGCCTCAAACTCCTGAGCTTAAGGGATCCTCCCACCTTAGCTTCCTGAGTAGCTAGGACTGCAGGCACTGTGTCTGGCTAAATTAAAAAAAAAAAAAATTTTAGAGACAAGATCTCACTATACTGCCCAGGCTGGTCTCACACTCCTGGGCTTAAGTGACATTCCTGCCTCAGTCTCCCTAGTAGCTGGGACTATAGGATTATGCCATCACGCCAGCTTATCCCCTCTTTTAAGAAGTCTTCCCAGACCTCCTGCATATCAGTGGCCAAAACCTAGTCACATGGTCATATCTAGCTGCAAAAGAGGCTAGAGAATATAGTCTTATAGCTGGGTAATAACATGCATGGTCAAATTTCAGCCTTTTTTTTTTTAAGGAGGAAGGGGAGGATGGTTAACTGGAAGCAACTGTTTGTCCTGCCTTTTCCTCCTACTCAATACACAGACAACATAGCAAGAGATACTGTTGCCCTTTGAGAAGCCAAACAGAGTTTAGTATGGCTAAATTCACTAATTATTACTTTATGAATTAATCAGAAGGTATTCTTAAGAATTTAAAATCTTAAGTATTCTCACCACAAAAGTGATAAGAATGTGAGGTTATATATGTTAATCAGCTCAATTTAGCTATTTCACAATGTATATGTATTTCATTTCTTTTTTTTTTTTTTTTTTTTTTTTTGAGATGGACTCTTGCTCTGTTGCCCAGGCTGGAGTGCAAGTGGTGCGATCTCGGCTCACTGCAAGCTCCGCCTCCCGGGCTCACACCATTCTCGTGCCTCAGCCTCCTGAGTAGCTGGGACTACAGGTGCCCGCCACCATGCCCGGCTAATTTTTTTTTGTATTTTTAGTAGAGACGGGGTTTCGCCATGTTAGCCAGAATGGTCTCGATCTCCTGACCTCGTGATCCGCCCACCTCAGCCTCTCAAAGTGCTGGGATTACAGGTGTGAGCCACCGTGCCCAGCCATGTATATGTATTTCAAAACATTGCATAAGATATATATGTACAATTTTTATTTGTTGATTTAAAAAAGAATGGAGACTTGAGGACATGGGGTGTTCTTAAACAGTAGTGTGACATTCAGTCTTATTTTAGAAGAATCCTATTTGGAGGCTGTGTGGGGAGAGCAGGTTGGAGTGGGGCAACTTTAAGAGGTTCATGGTAACCTTGGCAAGTACAGATTTGATGAAATGATGGGGGCGTGGTCAGGGAAAGGCAATCCCAAATCTTGGACTTTCATATCATTGATTTTTTTCTAATGTCTTGTGATCTTTTTCTTTTACCCACTTCACCATTATGTGAACTACCTCAGAATTGCTTATTTTAAGTATCCTGCTTTTTGACCATCATTTAAGAAAAAATATTTCCAACAAACCTACTTTAGCATCTCCACTTCAAAAAAGTCTTTACTCCCAAACACTGACCCTACCACTTTTCATACACATCAACCATCTGCCCACATCCACCTCTGGTTCTTGCTTATACCCACTGTGACTTGCATGGACACTGTTAACTTTACATGTAGTATCTGGAGAATACATAGGAATCAGGACAAAGGGGTGGGGAGAGGGCAAGGACAAAAGAAGGAATGATATGAGAAATAGTGCTAAGATGAGTGACCACACTTGTCACTAGACAGCACTGAATATGGTACTTTTTTTTTTTCTTTTTTGAGAAGGAGTCTCATTCTGTCATCCAAGCTGGAGTGCAATGGTGCGATCTTGGCTCACTGCCACCTCCGCCTCCCGGGTTCAAGCGATTCTCCTGACTCAGCCTCCTGAGTAGCTGGGATTACAGGCGCGCGCAACCATGCCCAGCTAATTTTTGTATTTTTAGTAGAGACGGGGTTTCACCGTGCTAGTCAGGATGGTCTCAAATCTCCTAATCTTGTGATCCACCTGTCTCTGCCTCCCAAAGTGCTGAGATTACAGGCATGAGCCACTGCGCCTGGCCAGTGCTGAACTTTTCATAATAAACTATAGGTGTATGGTTAGGCTAGCATAAATGGTTTCTAGTGAGTTTTTACTCGGAATACCATCTATTCTTCAGAGTAGCTACAAGGGCAAGGAAGATTAAGGTGCTTGACACCACACCTAGTACATTTTTTTATCCATAACACTTCAAACATTTTAACTGGAAATCATTTCAAACTTACAAATAGGGTTACAATGATAATACAAATAATCCTTGCTTCACTGCCTTATTTCTCTCACTCTCTCACATTCTCCCTCACACGTGTATGCACATGCGTGGGTAATTTTGTTTCTGGATCATTTAAGAATAAGTTGCATATATCGGTCGGGCATGGTGGCTCATGCCTATAATAACAGCACTTCGGGAGGCTGAGGCAGGTGGATCACGAGGTCAGGAGATCGAGACCATCCTGGCTAACACAGTGAAACCCCGTCTCTACTAAAAATACAAAAAAATAGCCGGGCGTGGTGGCGGGTGCCTGTAGTCCCAGCTACTTGGGAGGCTGAGGCAGGAGAATGGCATGAACCTGGGAGGCGGAGGTTGCAGTGAGCCAAGATCACGCTACTGCACTCCAGCCTGGGTGACAGAGCAAGACTCTGTATCAATTTTTTTTTTAAGTTGCATATATCATAGTCTCTATTCCTAAATACACCAGTGTATACTTTTGTAGAAGATACTTTTACATAAATGCAGTAACTAACTTCAGTATATTTAATATTGATATAATACTGTTTTCTAAGCTACTATCCATATTCCAATTTTGTCAGTAACTTCAATGTCCTTTATAGCACTGGTCCCCAACATCTACAATTCACCATAATGTAGACTTAGAGGGAGCCCTGAGCTTGTTTTCCTGCAACTAGACGGTCCCATCTGGGGGTTATGGGAGACAGTGACAGATCATCAGGCATTAATTAGATTCTCCTAAGGAGTGCGCAACCTAGATCCCTTGCATGTGCAGTTCACAATAAGTTTGCGCTCCTATGAGAATCTAATGCCACGGCTGATAAGACAGGAGGCAGAGCTCATGCGCTAATGGGAGATACGGGGAATGGCTGTAAATACAGATGAAGTTTTGCTTGGGTCACCTGCTGCTCACCTCCTGCTGTGTGGCCTGGTTCCTAATGCCCAGGAGGCTGGGGACCACCTGCTTTACATTTTCTTCTCCGACACAGAATCTAGTGTAGGATTAGGTACTGCATTTAGTTATCATGTCTACTTAGACTCCTTTAATTTGGAACACGGCCACATCTTTTTTTTTTTGACATTGACACTTTTTAAAGAGTCCCTTTTATTGTTCATAGTATTAAAATACTAGATAACCTGTTAGTACCTGGCACAGGGTTAGTACTTATTTATTGCTTGATCTTGAAGACAGATATGCCTCCAAATAGGAAAGAAAAATGATTGGTAAATGTTCATCTGGGCTGTAAGCACTGTTAAGAGCTGTCTACTTTGCCTTAACTAGTAAAGCATATCCCATGTAATCATTTTTCAGAACTAAATACTATTTTAATACAAGGGTATCCAGCTCTATTTTACATTGTTGCCTACTCATTACAACATTTCACTGATTTAGTTATACAGTTCTCTGCTTTGGAATTTTAACTTTATATGGAATTTTTAAAAAAGTCTGTCAAAACTAGCCATGTCTCCTGATTTGCAAGTGAAGCAACCAAAGAATAGAGAGCACTTCTGGGTGAAATTTAACCTTTTGATCAGGAGATTATATAATAGACATTTCACATAATTTAAGTGAGAATTCCAGTCTTATGGCCAAAACATAACTATTATTATGGGGAAAATGGACATCAAGTACATGTTAGAAAATTACTTCTTATAATTTTGCACAGTAAATAAGACTACAAAACACACAGGCTGCACAAATCTCAATGAAGTGCAGAATTATATTGAATGCTAGGTTAAGGACCTTACGCATTTGACACTAATCTTATTTTGGTGCTCATAGCACAGAGTCCATCAACACTTGATTATCTTCTGTATGGATGTAGATTTTCTAATCTTCTTTTCTGTGTAAATCTTACCACTCCACCACAAACAGATGGCAGGAATGTTTTACACAGTACTTTCTTCAGAGTGCAGTGTACATGGTTGCCATTGAACCAACACTGATAGTTCTGCCAGAAGTAGGAATTGATAGAAGTGTTGCAACACAGACAAACCTGAGCCTCTAGTCCCAAGTTCCCTACTTAGCTGGCAGTGTGGCCTTGAGTTTGCTAAGCTTCCATTTTCTCATCCATAAAATGGGAATAATGGTAGTTCCTGCCACGTAAAGGCAGTATGAGGTTGGTATAAAAGCTTTGAAATGAAATAAAACAGGCTTGTGAGATGGGTCAGTTTGGCCAACATTTCCAATTCTACATTTCAGTGTTCAGCATATTAACATGCTTTTAGGTTGTTTTTGTGTTTCCAACTGCATATATCTCATTCATGAGCTGCTCAATTAAGAAAGTCTGAGCCACCCCTAAAGATGGCAACATGAAATAAAGCCATCTTTGAAGCACCCAAAATCACAAACAGGGCCTTGCCCAAGGTTAAGTCATGATTCTGCAGGTAAACTATGCACTGCCACAGTATCTGGGGACCCCAAAGTGGCTGGTGTAAAAGTCATCCTTCTATAATAGAAATGGAGTCCCAATGCTCTAAATCCTATACAAATCGCTTGGGGAATCTCTTTAAAATGAAGATTCTGATTTAGTAGGTCTGGAGTGCGGGCTGAGATTCTGCATTTGTAGAATGTGTTTAGTCAAATATTTTGATGCTATCATTCTAAAGACCAACGATAAATACACTGAAACTTTATTAAAAGGTCAGGGGATATAGAAAACAAAAGGCATGTTTGCAAAATTATTTATTTACATCTTAAGCTCACATTAAAATCTTTCTAGGATAGAATGGCTAAGATGAAATATACAAAGCTGATATAAACACATAACTCATTAATCTTTATCTGAACAGAAATATAGAGATGGCTTTAGATAATCTGTTTTTCCTTCACAAACCAATGTTCCCTTAAGTCATGCCATGATAATGTCTCCCCATTAAGAACTTAACTTGTATTGCCCAAAAAAGCTGAGAAGCAAAAAGCTAACTTTGATTTGTTAAACAGCTATTCATATGCCACAAAGCCAAAACTATTTTACAGTGCTGAGAGGCCCAGATAGGTCCAAACGTGATGATTTTTAAATGAGTGCTTTGGTTAATTAGGCTTTGACTTGGTTTTTGGCATTACTTGTATAATTATATCATTCCAATGAGTCACTACAGGTAATCCATTCAAAACATGACTTGCTTAATACTATCACAAAGCACTTAGCCTTGCCTTGACTGGAAATACCTTTAAGATGCTGACAATAGCAACAATTTCTCTTTTCCTTCACTCAGCAAAAGAAATCACATAAATCACAAAATAAAAAATTCATTTCTCACATGTGAAAAAGCAAAGTCTGCCATAAACCCTTAGAGAAGAAACAGTTTCTCATAATATCTGCCCTGGGTAATAGTGCATTATTAAAATACTAGACCTGCAAGATCTCTTCCTATGCCTTGGAAGCCTATGACTTCATGATCTACTCATGAAAAATATGCCGAAGGCTAAATATGCAATGCATTGAAATTTCTGGGAAGAATTCACATTTAAAACAGTTTAAAAAATCTGGATTTAGTAAGAGTTTTAGAAAAATAAACAAAACACTGTGGTTCTACTTCTCCCCTTCTACTCTCCCTTCACAAATCTGAGCTTAAGTGCAGGCTTCTAAAAAGCAGAAGAGAGTAAAATAGAGAGGTGGGTTTTACTATCCACATTTTCCTTTTCTTAGTGTAACGTATTATCTCAAAGGCAAACTTGATTCCCTTTTCTTGAAACGAAGATCCCATCTTCTGAGACGATCTTAAATAATTGTTCTTAAATCAAAAAGTTTGAAAATCAGTGCTTTTAATAAGCAACTAAATGCCTATAAAATATATAACTTAATATTTTGAAGAGTGCTATTGTAAAGTTTGAAACAAGATCTAAACATATTTTTAAGTTTACATTTAATGTCTTTAAAAGGTCTTTTAAAAGCTATAAGCTCTATTATAAATTGCCACTCACCTTCTCAAAAATTGTTGCACAAATGCATACATTTAAGGTATCTGTATGATATTTCTCATATTGATCTTTTTCCCAATCTCATAAGTGGGATAAAATGAGAAATTAAGCACCTAGATGTTGGTTAAATTCATTTGAGCAGCATTTTGATTTTGAATAGAGATTCTAAATGTAGTCTAAACTTTCCAGAAAGTCATATTTACACTCATTGTACATTTTATATACACATAAATACAAATTTATAGGAAATAAACAAATTAACCTACACCTCTCATACTGTAAAAGACAAAAATTAAAAATACAACAACTGTGATCACATGCTAAGGCCAGCTATCTGGGAAATATTATTGTTCAGTTCCAACAGCAATAACTTTGAGTAACTTGACACGTATCACATAAATACACTACAGGTACTTAGTTTATTTTTGTCCTTAGCCTAGGCCAATCCACAGTTTTAAGTGAAACAATTTTCTGTGAAAGCTAATGCCATACAAGTGGTCAAACACTTACTAGAAATGTTTGCACCGCAGAAGAAAGATCTAAAGAAGGCGTAATAGCAGATGTCAAATATTTTGAAGTATAATTATAGGGAAGGATTAAAATTAACTCTTTATCCAGGAGGAACTCAGGGCTTTCTGACAAGAGCTGTGCAAAAATTCAAAGGTCTGCTTCATCAGTGTGAACTCCCAGTCCCACAAAAAACAGTGTCTTGTCAAGGCTCTTGTAGTAAGGCCTCCTGGGTTGACCGGTGAGACTCATAAGCCCCCAAGAAAACCTGAAGTTCCCTGATGGAAATTATTTTGTTGAGATTGAGTTTCTGACATGATGACTTCTTGGGCAGTTTGCTTTCTCTTGTGTTCCTGCCCATAAAGCAGTGCTTGATTTTGCTGTTCACCTTTTGTAAATAGATGGGCTTGGCCCTCCAGGAATATATCAAAGCGAACTTTTCGGATTACTGTCTCATTAAAACAAGCAGGTTGTTGTGATGAGCTTGGATAGTGCACTGCACCTAGTAAGTCTTCCACCAACTGCTGGCGGAAGTGGCTAGAAGCAGAGATTATAATTGGAAGAAAAAAAAGGTTACCAAATCTAAAATGTTGACTGTTCTATAAAGTTTTGATCTTGAGCATGAGTGGAAAGTCCTATTTGGCTCTCCTTGACCTCAGGTGGCATGCCAATGATTATCACAGTAAGAAATTCTTAGAATCAGATTTGAGGTATAGAAGGAATAAGAAACACAGAAAATTTTGACCTATATTAAATAAACTCTTCTATAAGTCAGGTTTTTAACCCTAAAATCAAGGCATTTTCCCCCCAGAATATTAAATTTACTAAAAACATAGAAATAAAAATTCTAGTATGGCTGTAAATATATAAGACAAATAAATGAGGTCACATGGTTTATACATTTCAAATTCTTAGAGAGGCCCTACAGTAGTTCAGGAAGACAGTTTACAGTATTGTTCCCTGAGTTCTTGAGGCAACCTCAAGTAAATTTATGAAGTCCAAGATTTGAGAGACAGAAAACCTACATGGTCTGCTTATCCCTCTTTTCTAAGAGTAGCTATTTACTCTAAAGTGGTTTGTTCAGTGCTTTCCCTATAGTTCAACTGCTTTAATTATGTGGCTTTATCCGTTTCTTAGAAGATCAGCTCCCCAAATGAAACTTTTAAGAGAAAGAAGAAAAGGCTGTTTAAAGCAAGTAAGCTTTTAACATTAGTTAAGAGTGCAATTGAGTAAATCAGTTCTAAATCTATAATACAAGAAGAGTGGTAATACTGTCACAGGTGTTAGAAGGTTAGAATTCTACAGATTTGGGTTTGTCTGACGTCAGTGGTTAATAACCACTTAATAAGCCCTGCCTCCTCACCAATTATACTCTACTAATTCTCTACCAATTCAAAGAACCAAAACTATTATAATGACTTTCCAGTATTTAAATATGTAAGAACACCTAAATTTGGTTTTAAAATAAAGTTTATAACAACCATTCTCATCAGATCTCAAACTTCAAATATCTAAACTTTACACATGGATTTGTAATAATTAAAAAAAAAAACCCAAAACCACAAAAACTCATTCAAAACTGGTATTTTTTAGGTTCTTGAATTGTTTTCATATGTCCACATTCTTGGTGGCTATTAAAATTTTAAAATAAATTCAAATCTTGGGAATAATTTAAGTAGTGAAATGTGTATTTATTTTCAAACTCCCATAGGGGTCTATTTAGAAAAACTAATTATGATAAATGGAAACTCCAGTTGTGTTGCTGGCAGTTTTAGGTTAGGCTTAATTTTAACTTTAAGTTGAGAACCTACTGAAATGTTCATCTATTTCAGTAAAGTGCACAAATATGAGTGTACCCTTTGGTTTGGCTATGACCTCAAAGGAGGTGTAGAAGTCAATGGCGCTGGTGTCAGATTCCTAACTATATTACTGAGGCTGGCAATCTTCTCCTCCAGGAGGTAATTTTTCTTCTCTGCTGTTTTCTGTCGCTGTTCAGTCACTTCCAGAGCTTTCAACAACTGGGCATTTTCAACATACAAGTCCTTCACCATTGCGTCTGCCTTAGTGTTCTTGCAGAGCTAGAAACAGAACCAGAAACATCTTGACTCCATTTCTGTAACTCTTCTTAAACCTTCAGTTTAAGGTCTGACATAAGGACAGTTGTTTTATAAAGGCAAATCACTTCTTCTAATTATATTCTTTTATTTTACAATATAGCTTTAACATCAGACTTGGCATCAGGGACACCACTGGAACAAATCCACTTTTTCTAAGCTATTTCTTTGCATGAGATGTTTATGTCAGTTACTAATAGAACAGATTGATATTAGATGGCACCAAAAGTTTTTTTTTCTACCTAAATAGGCATTATTTCTGTATTTATTCTTAAAAAATATCAAATACTTTTATAGCTTAAATTCCTGAGGTGTCAGGTGTGGACTGTTTAACTCTGCTTGTAACAACAGATGCTTGAACTTACCATTCATAACTACAACCCACTGATTATTTTAAAATTTAGCTTATGTATTATAACAGAGATAAGATTTGGGCAGTTACTTCTCCTGAACAGTCTTTGTTTTTGTTTTGTTTTGCATGGGGCCTTGTCTAGTCTAATCTTTATAGTTAGAATATATGGTCTAGGTTGGGGTGGGAAAACTTGTTAGCAGCCTTGGGATACTTTCATTGTTGTTCTGGTTAATATTTTCCAGTCCCCCTTCCCATGTTACCTTTTTAAGTGTTCATTTTACACCCAATTTCAAGTAGGGCATCTAAAAGTATAAAGGTTTATGAGAATAAAGAGTAACTAAAGAGTAGCTTAACAACCTATTAGCATTTCAAAGGGCAGGGATAAGGATGACAGCACTCTCAAGTTCAGAACCTAGATGACTGGCAGACATCACATAACATTTCAGAACATATTTTCTGTTGAACTTCCTGAATACAACTTTTTTTTCCTCCCTCCCTCCCTTCCTTTCCTTAAAAAAACACTTTGATGGTTCTTCATCGCCGACAGAATAAAAATCAAGCTTCTTTCTTGGCTCAGCACTGGAGGCCTACTGTCCTGTTCCCCCTTCCTCTCTAGTCTCTCCTCCTGCCTCTCCCAGGACAGTGTGAACTGGCAATGCTGAAGTGTTTATACGTGTCCACACCCCACATGTGGTCATAACTCCATGACGTTCCCACAGCCTAGGATGCCTTTCCCCACACTTTCTTAACTAGCTGAAATCTTAACTCTCAAGATGCAGCTTCAGAGGTCTTCAGGAAGCTTTCTTTAAACTCCTGGGTTGGATCAAATATCTCTTTCTCTTGTGTTCTCCTCTACTGAAAACAGGACGGATCCCACTTATTTCTGAACCTACCATTTGGCCAAATGCTTGGCACCTTGTAAGTGCATTCTATATGGGCAGGGGCTCTGTTCACTGTTGTATCCATGTGCCCACGGCAGGACCTGGCCCACAGTAACTATGTGTTGAATGCTTGAATATGTAAAGAACTGAATGGATAAATGCTCACTGAACGGGACTTTTTCTTCCCTGTGTATTAAGAAACAGGACAACCAAAAGTTGCTGTCTACAGCTGAATTCAGACCCTCTCTTGGGGTTGTTATTCTTAGCTTTTAAGTATCTAAAGAACTAGGTTGGGCATTTTCTGCCCCCCACCCCACATGTTCATCTCAGTTTCCAGAGAGGCTATAACACTCTCCCAGAGGGTAGTACTTTCTGCTTGTCTCTTCAGTGGATGTGCAACTAATTTCTAAACACCAAGGTCACATCTGCCACCAGCAGGTGAAAAGGAGCAGGCTGTTTAAATGGTCCTGGAATCTGGGGTCTAGATTCTAACTCAAAGTACATCTTTTTGGAGTCTAGCTGTAGCAATAAGATACTTGTTGAGGTTTTCATAAGCTGTTGGGAACAGGAAAGCTAAAGTTCCATTTATTATCCCCCTAATTTTTTAACCAATATCATTTTTCAATTTAAATAGGAATATTTCCTGTCTTGGGCAGAGAAAAATCTGTTGATTCACAGGGACCTAAAGCATGTGAATGGACATGCTTTAGGTCTATGTGAATCAATAGATTTTTTCTGATCTTTAAAATCTTAGGTCCATGTAAATCATGTTAGCAAAGATTTACACTTTTAAATTGTGGACAAACATGCCTTAAACAGAGCTTTGGAAAAAATACAGAGTTCATATTTTTTGGGGTGATATGAGGGAGAGCAAATCCTAAGTTCTTACAGACATTTATAATAGAATTTGCCTTTATTAGACAACATAAGTTAACGAGTTAATGGCAATAAAGGGATGTAAAACTGGAGTTAAAGCTGGAATGTGAGGTGGGTGAACAGAGATGACCGGGTAGGCTCACTTGTTCTTTGAGCTGATTCACTTTCTCTTGAAGAAGGCTTTTCACTAATTTCAGTTTCTGTTCAACTTCTATCATTCGTTCCTCCATGACAGTTACCAGTTGTTCCTGGTTTCCCTGAAGGGAAGAAAAGTATATTATTCGAAAATCATGTCACACTGAAAACACTGGTTTATTTTCCCCACAAGATGCCTAGAGAAAGGACAGCAAATGTTTTGCCTTTGTAACAGGAAGGATGGATTTCTCATGAAATGAGAGTTTTGAGCCCTGCATGGATTGCATATGTCAGAAAAGTAACCCTATCAGATAAAGGATCAGACTGAAAAATCAAAAGAATCTTACCTGTGTTACCATCATCCCCCTGATATAAAGCAAAATTCTGAAAACCCATAATTTAATACCTGTGAGTACCTCTAGTAAAATGGACATCCAAGGTAACTTGGAAGATAGCTATCAACCTCCCATCTGTGATCTGGGTCTCTGCAATGTTATGGGCCTCTCAACAACAAAACAAGCACTGAATATATTCAGGGTTTCCTAACATATCCAATCAGCTTGCAATATGCATGTCTGTTTTTCCTTTGAAGTGGGTGATGACTGTGAGGGTGGTAAGTTTCTTTCTTCATAATAGCCTCTTCCTGCCAATTTTTCTAGTCATCTGTTTCCCACTTGTAAATGTGAAGCACACATCTGGATTGGAGGATGGGTTTACTATCAGAGCAGATTGAAAATGAAAAATCTCCTGTTCTCACACAACGGTGATGGGTTAAGGAGTAAGTGAGTTTTGGAGAGGAGAGAGACCTAGAGAGATTAGAATGCAATTGACTTATTAGAATGCAACCCCCATCCCTCTGCAGTCCACCAAAATGTCCCCATAAGGAATTTCAGATTTCATAAAGGTGTTAACAGCTGATGGTAGTTAAGATATACTTTAAAAGACATGCAGAATGACCAAACATGAGTCAAAGGCTACCATCTGTTTAGATACTAAGTAGTAACACTTAATCCTAAAAGAAACCCTAAATCATGTAGTAACTATCCGGAGGATAAAAATTGTAATAGGCAAAGGTCTAATGCAGGAAGTAAGTTACAAAAAATTGGGCCTGGAGGACATCTAGCTTTTAAAAAGGCCTATATTTAAAAAAAAATAATAGCTTTTTAAAGTTCAAACATAAATACAAAATGTCTGATGTCTATCTGCCCAACAACAAAGCAAAACCAAAAAAAAAGAGATAATTCAAAGAACATAGAGTTGGCAAAAGAGTGGAAAAACAGGAAAAACAAAGGCAGTCATATACTTAAAATTTATTTTATTGTTTCATCAAAAATTTCCTGTCAAAAAGATTTGTACATCTTATACAAAACAGTATAAATACCCCTGGTTTTCTTCAAATTCCATATATAAAAGTAGTACCTTTTGTTAAAAATAGTTACAACATATGGAATGAGAAAATAAATATATAGACTACATCCTTTCAAGAATCTTAAATCCACACTCTTTAAAGGGTATAAATAAAATGATTTGTAACAAGCTGATGTTTGTGAATTTGATTCACAAGATCTTTCATTTCTACATAAATAAATAAGAGACATAATACTGCAAAGGTTTAACAGTAAAAATAATAAAATAATTTAAAAGAGCACTTAATTCCAACATAGCTTATGTCTGTGTGTGTGGTGTGTGTGCATGGGTGGGTGTGTGCATCTGTCTGCCATGGTAAGAAATGCCATCAATAGCAGCCCAGTTTTCACAGGTGCCCAATCCTTCTGTAGGAATCTGCGTGCACTGCTCGCTGCTCCGGTAGCAAGGCCTAGAGAAAGAAGGCAAGTAGTACACTTCACCCTCATGTCAGGATGAGTTTTTAGGGGGAGTCTAAATTCACACATCTACAACGCAAACAATTTTTAAAAGCACACACATTAACACTACATAGGCAAGCAAAGCAACACAAAATGCAGAAGAGATCACATCACTCCACACACAGAAACGTGCAGATTTAACAATATTCTGTATTCTTAAAATTAGTGTCAGCTCAGCAGCGGGAAGTGGGAGAGCCTGCAGTAGCATTCTGGTGAGAGTAATAAGCAGTCCACCCTGTCATCTGGTTGGAGGATTTTTTTTTTCTTTCAAAAATCTTAGTTTTTGTCTAATCCTGAAGGAATTGGAGGAAAAGGATATTTTTTTTTTAACATTGGTGGGTGGGTTGGAAACAGCAGGCTTTGAAAATAGGGTGTAAGAGAGCAATGAGAAGAATCTTGGAGGATCATTTGGTTAGAAGGTCCACTAAAAACTGAGATCAAAGTTTTGTAGTTCAGTTATATACTGGAGAATTAAAGCATCTAACACTCTACCATCACAATTTAAGAACTTTAATACTGGGAAGTTGAAGAGGTATGTATAAAGCTTCCAAAAACAGATTTTAAAGCTCATAAAACAAAAACCTTCTAAAATTTATTAGAAATACAGCATAGGTACGTATGTAGAGGGAAAAGTTTATTAGAACTGACAAGTGGTAGGAGTACTTCGTAATTAAGCATAGATGGATAGTAGAAGAAACAGAACTGTTCCTATGTAGAGTTCCAGGGCTAATGTGACTTTGCAAAGCCACTTTGAGGGGATTCAAATAAGAGATAGGAAATCCCTTATCAAGCATTAACTGAGAGGCAAGGTATCTGAACACACAAGTGCATGCAAACCAGAAAGGATTAATGTAGAATTCCACAAAGTAGGACTTCGTATTTTATTCCTAGTTCTGAATTAACTAAATAGGCAAGCCACAAGAGTTAAACTTCTGAGAAAGGATGATGAATGAAGCACTAAAGAGAAATAACTCTGAATACTTGAAAACCTAAGTAATATAAGATTGGATGTGGTGGTGAGCTGGGATCATGCTAATGCAAACAATGAAAAGATTTTTATTTTCTTAAATAGTTTTATGAACTATGTCAACTAGAAAGATGTCACTGACTACACACTCTATTTGTTGTGAAAAGTCATCACTTGTGATTTTCATGGGATGCAGCAGGCTGCACGGCTCTGGCACAGGAAAGCTCTGTACTTTGTTAGTAGCGCATATCCTAGCAACATTTAAATTTTGTAATATTTTTGGCATGGGATGGAAACATCAGGCCAATTGTGTGCTATGTTTAAGTGATCCTGATACTTCATCATTTATTACAAATGGGCAAATCATCTATTACAGAACACTAAATGACTCAGCTTAGAAGCTGAGAGCTCAAAAGTAGCACCGCAGTTCTATGGATTTGCCATATAGGTAAAATATCTCTCTGAAAGAAGATTTAGGATTGTGATTTTGTTTTGTTTTTTAAATTTAAGAGACGGAGTCTTGCTATGATGCCCAGGCTGGAGTACACTGGCTATTCACACACATGATCGTAGCTCACTGCAGCCTTGAACCTCTGGCCTCAAGCGATCCTCCCGTCTCAGCCTCCCAAGTAGCTGGGACTACAGGTGTGTGCCATCAGATTCAGGTTCTTTCTCTCCACCTTTGAACTGGTATAACTTTCAAATAAACAGGTAAAATTAACAGGTGATCTATTAGAGAAGAGAGAGCTTCATACCTGTGGTGTGTTGGTTTCGGAGGTCCTGTTTTCAAGTTCCTCCTGCAGGTGCTGGTTTATCCTTTCTGCCTGCAGCAGCTGGTGTTGAAGCTGCAGAAACTGCTCCCTGGGCACCATCGGACAGGCTTGCTGCTGGAGCAGCTGCAAATCCCAAGCATGAGGGGACGGGCTAGGCGTCGCAGTGGACCTCAGGTGCTGCATCTGAAGGACAAGGGCAAAGCCCTGTTCAGCTGAGTCCCTTCAATCCCAGAGCTGCCCTTTATGGTGTCAGGCAGTGAGTAATGAAGACTATTAATTCATTAATAACCCCAGACCCACTGAAACTTGGGAACAGGACAGCATATGGGCCTGAGGAATATAGAAATGAGAAGCTATTTCGCTTAGCAGAGAATATGCTTAATAAGTAGGCTTTCTTAAAAGTTTTAGGCTTAAAAAGCCCTTCCCAACTCTGGAGTGATATTAAGGGCATGATGTACATAATACATGTGAATTCTATTTCATTTTTTCTTATACTGGAATAATTACCTCCCCCCTTTTAAAAACTGGGGTTGGAGAAAGTGGTTATGCTTTAGGGTTTTACCACTTTACCATTCATAAAGATTGTTAAATGTTCAATGACTACATTTTTTCCAACCCCAAGTTAGCAATTTTTTTTGAAGAACCTCATCTTGCATCTAAAATTATTTTAACCTACCTTTAGTTTATCAATATGTAGTTACACCCTTAGATTAAACCGCACAAGACAGACAATTCTGGGGCATAAAGCAATAATATCCTAGAACATCTGGGAACTGGAGAACATGGAATGGAAGTATTCAAGACAATGAGGAAATGTGTACCAACATGCCAGTCAAAGTGGGGGAGAGGAAAGGGAGGATGATGCACAGCATTTTGGGCAGTGAGGCAGGCCACCTCACATCTATACACACGCGGAGCATGCGACAAACATTACCAAGACTAAACTCAAGAAGCGGCACCTCCAGGCTTGTGAGAAGGTGGAAAAGGACCTCTAAGACTCGGCTATAACTAAATGTTGCCATGAAATGTCAGAGCCACTATCCATTTCCTTATATCTAAATTTCTAGGTGGGAGTGGGGGCATTGCCCACTTTGAAATACCTCTAGTTGTAGATTCAGAAAACCACTTTGTTTTCATGATAAAAATTATGGAGAATTATCCCATAATTTTGTATCAGTGGGATAATTTTCTTCATACATAATGCTTTAAATACTGAGGAAAAGTTTGATGTAAACAGACATATTAATTACACCATTAAAACAAAATGAATACTGGCTCTTTCCTTAAGTACTTATTAACTGTTACAATCAACAGAAATAACATGAGCAAGGGGTTTAATGAGATGGCTCCATGCTATGAAAGTTCATTGAAAGAGAATGTTCTACCTTCACACACTATCTCAGGCAGAGAACTGCACCCTTCTCTGCTACTTCCAACCACTGAGTTCTAGGTACAGGTTAGCCACAGACAAGACAAAAAGAAGAGAAAATTACAGGAGTTAGAGAAAAGTATGAGTAATAAAAAGAGAAAGAACAGTACTAATTAGGTCTATTATATACATGAATAAGAGCATATGAAAGACACATTTTTCTGTATATAAATTCTACAGACATTAAAATGTCCTACAACTCTAATTCTGCAAGTGCATCTTCACTTACTGTATCCTATTTGTGCCCCTCCCAATATAATGATTTAGAAGATTCCAGGTCCAGGCCAGGCACAGTGGCTCATGCCTGTAATCCCAACACTTTGGGAGGCCGAGGTGGGCAGATCACTTGGGGTCAGGAGTTCAAGACCAGCCTGTCCAACGTGGTGAAACCCCGTCTCTACTAAAAGTACAAAAATTACCCAGGCATGGTGGCACGTCACCTTTGGTCCCAGCTACTCGGGAGGCTAAGGCCGGAGAATTGCCTGAACCTGGGAGGCAGAGATTGCAGTGAGCCAAGATCACACCAATGCACTCCAGCCTGGGTGATAGTGAGACACCATCTCAAAAAAAAAAAAAAAAAAAAAAAAATAGGTCGCGTATGGTGGCTCCCAGCACTCTGGGAGGCCAAGGCAGGTGGATCACGAGGTCAGGAGATCAAGACCATCCTGGCAACGTGGTGAAATGCCATCTCTACTAAAAATACAACCGGGCATGGTGGTGGGCGCCTGTAATCCCAGCTACCTGGGAGGCTGAGGCAGAAGAATCGCTCGAATCCGGGAGGCAGAGGTTGCAGTGAGCTGAAATCGCGCCACTGCATTCCCACCTGGTGACAGAGCGAGCCTCCGTTAAAAAAAAATAAATAAAGATTATTCCAGGTCCAGTACAGAATGGATCTGATGTTAAATCTCTTGCCACTTGGAGATGTAGAATGCAGTATAAACTATAAGCCATTTTGTTGTTTAAGTGTCTGAAATGTTAGCTATCATAGAGGTACACAAGAGACTCGAGAACTGCTGATGTAGTCTGTAACCCTTTTGCTGAGTGTTCAAAACAAACTTATTGAACCGCTCAGGTTGAAAAAGCTCTGAAGCAGGCGTCAAATTCTAGCCCTAATTTTTTTCTTTTCCTAGTCTAGTGATCTGTGATCTTTAATTACAGTGGGGGGATGTGTTATGTTAGAACCGTGACTGTTAAACTAGTATATAGAGATGAGAGACTACTTCTCCCAAGGGAGTGCATATATCGGATTAGAACCATGAAGACAGCTGTGCTCAAATCCCCTGACTCCAGAGACTCTGATATAGAAACCTGTCCCTGCCCAGCCTGCCACCCGTTGCCCCAATCAGGTAAGAATCCCTGCCAGAGTGAGAAGGAATGTACCTATCCCTCAGGTGAGCTGGGACACACTATGCATCCCCCAAATTAACCTACTCTATAGGTATCATACTATAAATACAAATCCAATTTGTAGCGCTGGAGAGGGGGAAGGGTTAACGCTTAATAGCTACTGCCGAGTGATGAACAGGTTTTGGAAGGAGTGGTAATGGTTGTAGGATGTTGTGAATTTAATGAATGCCACTGAATTGTACATTTTTAAATGGTTAAAATGGCAAATTCTATGTTAGGTATATATTTATCACAGGTTAAAAATTAATATACTAAAAACCATTGAATTGTACACCTGAAATATGCAAACTATATAATATGTGAATTATACCTCAATAACACTGTTTTTGTTTTTCTTTTTTTTTGAGACGGAGTCTTGCTCTGTCACCAGGCTGGAGTGCAATGGCACAATCTCAGCTCACAGCAACCTCCACCTCCTGGGTTCAAGTGATTCTTCTGCCTCAGCCTCCTGAGTAGCTGGGACTACAGGTGCATGCCATGGTGCCCGGCCAATAACACTGTTTTTAAAAACTTCAATCTGGAGAAATGTAGGAGAGATCAGGGAACTCCCAACACTTTGGGAAGCTGAGGTGGGAGGATTGCTTGAGCCCAAGAATTCAAGGCTGCAGTGAGCTGTGATCACAACACTGAACTCTAGCCTGGGTGACAGAATCTCAAAAAAAATATCCAATTTGTATAAATCTATAGCATTAATAATTTTTTTTTTGAGATGGAGTCTTGCTCTGTTGCCCAGGCTGGAGTGCAGTGGCACGACCTTGGCTCACTGCAACCTCCGCCTCCTGGGTTCAAGCGATTCTCCTGCCTCAGCCTCCTGAGTAGCTGGGATTACAGGTGCCCACCACCATGCCCACCTAATTTTGTATTTTTAGTAGAGACGAGGTTTCACCATGTTGGTGATGCTGGTCTCGAACTCCTGACCTTGTGATCCACCTGCCTCAGCCTCCCAAAGTGCTGGGATTATAGGCATGAGCCACAGTGCCCTGCCAATAATTCAGTTCCATTTCCTAATGAAAGTTTCATTAGAATAAATAGGTATGAGATGTTCTTTTCAGTGTTCAAATAGAAAAATCCATGCTTTTTCCTTAGCTATTCGGCTCCAGTGTCAAGAACACTCAATTTTCCTCCTCTGTTAGCAAATATTTACTACGAGGTGGGAAAACAACAAGGGGAAATTGCTTACGATGGCTAATAATGTTAATGGGTGCTGGGTAAGACTGGAACAGGCAGGAGAAGAACTGGTCTCTTGGCAGAGCCTCTGGAAAGGCACTCACAGTGACTAAGTACACACTGCTACTTTTCAATTTGATACTAGACATATGGGCTTAGTTTTAGACATCTTATTCCTCAGAGTATATAATTATATTTCATCAGAAAAGCATGTCTACATCTAAGTACAGCCCACAGCTCAAAGTTTTGAATGCATTCGTTATATTGCTGTTAAAAAAAGAAAAAATGGTTTAGACTTCACTAAAACTTTCATGAATTTCCCCTTTAGTTGATAAATCAGAGAACACAAAATTGACAAACTTCACTGGTGATTTAATGTTAGTGCTATACGTTTGCCCATATTTCACATTAAAAATCAATGCTTGGTGCTTGGTTTTTAGAAGCTACCTTTGCATGTGGCCAGCTTCATAAAAGAAAATACTTAAATAGTTCCATTTCTTCTTTTTCTTCTTTTTTTTTTGAGATGGAGTCCGGCTTTGTTGCCCAGGCTGGAGTGCAATGATGTGATCTCGGCTCACTGCAACCTCCGCCTCCCGGGTTCAAGTAGTTCTCCTGCCTCAGCCTCCCAAGTAGCTAGGATCACAGGTGCCCACCACCATGCCCAGCTAATTTTTTTGTATTTTTAGTAGAGACAGGGTTTCACTATGTTGGCCAGGCTGGTCTCGAACTCCTGACCTCAGGTGATCCACCTGCCTCAGCCTCCCAAAGTGCTGGGATTACAGAGGTAAGCCACTGTGCCCGACCCCATTTATTCTTATAATTCTGGCTTAAAAATATGTGTATACACAGTACTTTTTAAGAGCACAAAAAGACAATTTCTACAAGTTCTTCTCTGCCTTACATAAGTCTTATAGTTCACTAAATGTTAGATTAACTAATTTCATTTACCCAAGGTATATCAATGAAATCCTTAAGAAGGATGTATACATAAGTTTGTTATATCCTATAATTAAACTCGGTATTCAGAAAGCAATCTAGAAGACTGGAACTCAAAGTCCAAGCTGACAAGCTAGTTTTATAAATCCATTTTTTTTCTTTTTCTTTCTTTTTGAGACAGGGTCTCTCACTGTCTCCCAGGCTGGAGTGCAGTGGTGTGATCTCAGCTCAATGCTACCTCCAACTCCTATGCTTAAACAATCCTCCTGTCTCAGCCTCTCAAGTAGCTGGGACTACAGGTACGTGCCAGCACACCTGGCTAATTTTTGTATTTTTTTTTTTTTTGTAGAGACAGGGTTTCACCATGTTGCCCAGGCTGGTCTTGAACTTCTGAACTCAAGCCATTTGACTGCCTCAGCCTCCCAAAGTGCTGGGATTACAGGTATAAGCCACCATGTCCGGCCACAAATACATTTTCATAGTGATCAGATGTACCTCTCACAAGGCAATCCTGAGTTCTAAATGTAGTAATGAAGAATAGCAGCACTTGAAATTAAAACTTCCAAATGTTAATGCTCTCAAATTTCCCGCATGGATTTCCCAACTGAAGAGGGTGCTAGAGACCAATCATGTCTATAAAATGCTGCAATATAGGAGGGATCAGTGAACTGGTATAAACATGGTGATGGCAAGAGTGCTCAGGGCCCCTTGGCTAATCAGAGAGTCCCTGCCTCCCTGAATTTGCAGAGGTACAGGTCTTTGCATTTTAGGTCATCATTATTACTTACTCTGAAAAGCAGTATGGCTTCCTATGGCAGTATAATGAAGCAAAGTTGTCTGTTAAACTTGGTAAGGCAGACCAAAGAATTCAACTTGGCAGTGTACTTAGATTTCCACAACGGGAATTCAATGCCATGTCTAGTCTCTCCCAACAAATAGCTCATTCATGGATTAACATATTCTTCATAGCTAAGGCCATCTGCTGAGAAACTTACCTCCATGAGCTGCTCATCCAGTTTTACTTGTTTCTTTTTCAGGCCTTCATTTTCCAAATGAATTGTTTCTAATTCTTGTTCAAGGGAATTCATCTGACTGACCTGTTTAAAAAAACAAAATATTCCCTTGAAACAGAAACAAAAACACTTGAGTTGTTCTACTTTATTTTGACAAATCTGTGCTTGTCAGAAATCTCAACTCTTGGAAGAAAGCCAAGTTAATTCAGTGACAAACAAATAATACAATTCAGTGTATTGCTTATGTTTAAGTAATCCAGTTTTAATCACCTGTCCTCACACAGAATAGATTCCTTAAGGCAGCTGGCTTTTAAACTTGGATGCCACCCACTGTAAGAAATACATTTTATCTTACAACACAGTACACACACCCACACATATGTACAGTACATATCACTGAAATATCCTTACCATGGACCATGTACTGATATTTTGTAGTATATTAATAAAAAATGCTGGTTTCCATTAAATTGATTACATAATCCTCTACTATGGATCTGCAGCAGGAAAAATACTGTCTTAACGCAAACTTAAAGGCTTAAAATTGAGAGTACATAAAACCTGATTTATATAACTTTTAATTTTAAAGATTTCATGAGTACCTTTTTTTTTTTTTTTGAGACAGAGTCTCACTCTGTCACCCAGGCTGGAGTGCAGTGGCACAGTCTCAGCTCACTGCAACCTGCACTTCCCAGGTTCAAGCGATTCACCTGCCTCAGCTTCCCAAATAGCTGGGACTACAGGTGTGCACCACTGCACCCAGCTAATTTTTGTATTTTTTTTTTTTTTTTTTTAGAGATGGGATTTCACCATGTTGATGAGACAGGTCTCGAATTCCTGACCTCGTGATCTGCCCACCTCGGCCTCCCAAAGTGCTGGGATTACAGGCATAAGCCACTGCATCCAGCGGTGTAAAGAGTATAACTCTTTACTACAGGAAGAACCTAGTGAGCTAGAGGACACGAGTCAGAATATTGCTCAGTAAAAAACATACAACACTATCTATCTTAGAAAGCTGATTTTGCTTCTATCAAAAAGAGCTGAGGAGAACAGCAAGAATTGTGAAACAGAAGTGTAGTCTTCCAGGTCCATTTTAAACTTCAGTATTATTAAAAGCCTATCACAGACTTCTTTCCCTCTAATGAGCAGCTAAATGAAACCCATTTTCTTTCTGCAAAGTTTACTTGAATGTACCTGAAATTAAATGACATTTCAGCTTTTCAGCTTTAGAGCACAACCAGGCCTTCTTACTGCAAATGGTCATGATAACTTTCACAAAAAAACAAAAATTTTATGAATATTTTATAATGAAATATTTTTCTCAGATTTCTAAACAGACCATATTTTTTATAAAGAGGTAATAGTGAAAACTGAGTTTCAGTTTAGAAAAAGAAAAGTAACAACTCTGAGAAGTCTGGTCTAGAACTCTAAGTTCATGGGACAAATTACAGAAAGCAAACTGATTGGCACTGCAGAGGTGTGACCAGGGGGTAGCCAGCCTCCAAGAGGCCTCAAAGAGCCCCACCTCCGGGTATTCACACCCTTATACAGTCCTCTCCCACACTATACTAGGGTTAGTCTGCGTGACAAATACAGTGCAGCAGAAATGTTGGTATGTCACTTGCAGGATTAGATCATAAAAGGACCACAGCTTCTGTCTTGGTCTTTCGGTCTCAGTGTCTGTTTCATCACTCCTTCTGGGGGAAGCCAGATGCTACACCCTGAGAAAAGGCCCAGGTAGTGAAGAGCTGAGGTCTCAGGCAAGCAGCCAGCAAGGAACAGCAGCCTCTTGCTAACAGTTATACGAATGAGCTTGGAAAGTAGATCCTCTAGCCCCAGTGAAGCCTTCGGGTAACTGCAGGCCTGGCCAACATGTAGACTGCATCCTCATGAGAGCCCTGAGTTGGACCACCCAGCTAAGCTGCTTCTGAAATCCTGACTTGTAGATAAGACAAGAAATGTTGTTTTAATTTGTTACATAGCAATAAAAAAAAGCCCATATTAAGATGTTTCTAAGATTTGAGTGATAAATATTTTGCCAACTTATAAGGGCTTCTAATACTAATAAAGATGATTAATTGCCTTCTTAAAGAAAGCTTAAATTGTGGTTTTTTTTTGTTTTTTTGTTTTTTTTTTTTTGAGACAGAGTCTCACTCTGTTACCCAGGCTGGAGTACACTGGTGTGATCTTGGCTCACTGCAACCTCCGCCACCTGGGTTCCAGCAATTCTCCTGCCTCAGCCTCCCGAGTAGCTGGGACTACAGTCACGTGCGACCACGCCTGGCTAATTTTTGTGTTTTTTTAGTAGAGATGGAGTTTTACCATATTGATCAGGCTGGTCTCAAACTCCTGACCTAGTGATCCGCCTGCATCGGCCTCCCAACAGGCATGAGCCACCACACCCGGCCAAATTGTTATTTTTTTCAACCATTATTCAATCAAAAAGAACCACGATGCTATTTTGACAAGATAACAGCATAAAGAGATACATGCCAAAATATGCCATCGTAATCATTTCCTTAGAAGTACACCTGAGAAGAAACACACTTAAGAACACATTATAGTGAGAACATAGATGCACGCCATATATTCTCAAAAACTCACCTTCCTGTTAGCAGGAGATTGTTCTTTCTGAAACTGATCACACTCTCTCTTCAAGCTCAATTTTTCTTGCTCTGTGGGTTTCATGGTACCTGATGGGTTTAGATGTTTTTGGTGCTTGGGAAGAAGATTGGATTCCAATTGACGGACCTAACAGGAACAAATGTTAAGAGGAAGAAATGCTAATACAATCACCCAGCCAGCAAAAACAACAAACATAGGGAAAGTTTTAATTCAGTACTTGGGTCCTGTTTAACATCCTTTTTCAATCAAGCCTGTAAATACTTGAAGCTAGCTTTTCTGGATTTCAAAAGACCTTTTCTAGGTGAGTCTGGTTGGGTCTGCAAACCCAGGACTATAGGAACAAGACTGGGAAGAGGAGACTTCTGGGTCTACTAACTCTCCAGGAGTCAACAGTGTATGTGATGTGGCTGCCAGGAAAACAGGCACAGCGGTCCCAGGCCCTTTTTTTCTCACATGAACACTACTTTTAGGAGAGAATGGGCTGACAGTTCCCATCTGCTCTTATTGGACTATTCACATCTGAAACAGTTCTACGAAGACATGAACCATGTCTGTCTTGCTCACCACTGCAGCATCAGTGATAGCAGTTTCTGGCACGGAGTAGGTGTTCTAACTAAATATCTGCGACTCTTCAGAGTTCCTCCTCAAAAGGGGTGTTAAGCATAGGTTAAATATCATTGGGAGACTGCAGCAGAGGTAAGGAATTCAAGCACCAAGTTGGTGGTTGGAAAAGACCTTAAACCTTGAAATGCTGTCTTTTAAAGGAGGCACCTTTTTCTCTCTTGAGGAGTTATTTAGACCTGCAAGATCTGAGTCTAGTTTTACCATTTTTGTACTACTAGTCTTGGTGGCCAGCCAATTTGAAGACTGTATGGTTCACATAATTTCCATGAGTCTATATTTTGGATATGAAGATTAAAGTCACAAATATATTTTAATATAAAACTGCTTATAAAAAATATTTTATAAACATCAGGATAAAATTATGTGAGTAAATGATAAATTATACATTCTTAAAATAAGTCTGCTATAGCAGGATACTCAAATCCATACCTTAGAACCATTCCAATCATATCCAACATTCATTTTCCTATCAAACTAGTCATTTTCAAACATATGCCATGATGTGCAGCTTCTCCAGTTACCTTCTCCCGGGAGTGCGTGAGTTCGGCTTTGGTGTTCTGTACCACGGTCTGGAGCCTCTCATTCTCTTGCCAAAGCAGCTGCTGTTCCTCATTCATCAGATGATCCAACTTGTCCCAGGACAGCCTTTTCTGCTGGTTTTGGAGCCCTGATGGATGAGTAGCTATTTCTGGGGCCCAGCTCTTAAGAGAATTGCAGAGTGTAAGCCTTAAAAACAAGCTATTGGGTAATTGCTGTTTTGAGACAGGTGTCATATCTACCCAATGACAACGACTCCTAGTAAGTACCTTTCAATTGTCCCCTCAGTCTTCTAATGAAAGTATGTGTATGTACATATAAATATGAATAAAACAATATTCTTGAAGTTTGATTTAAACAAAAAGGTTTGGAGAGTCTCTGTTTAAAACGGTCTTTGACAAAACAGCCATGTCATGTCCAATAATGAATATGACTGTAGGGCAAGGCCCAGTTCCATAAAGGACCCAATTGCATTGAGACTGGTGGCTTAAAAGTTGCTTCATTCTTACGAAGTTATCTTTAAGCCCAGAAGATATTCATTTGATTCACAGAGGACATAAAGAGAAGGCTGAAATGCACTGCCAACTCAAAAGCTTTCACAGGCTAAACTCTACTTTCATTTTCACATATGCAATCATATCCTTTTTTTAGAATCCAAAGCACATATTGTCCATGTAATTAACGTCTGAATTCAGAAATGTGCTTTCAGCTACCAAAGTGATTTTTTGGATCTTGAAAATGATTTAAAAAATAAAAAAGATAACACAAATAGATAAGCCTCTTGCCTTTTAAACCAAACATGAAAAAAAAAAAAGGTACAATCTCATTTTCAGAAAAAGTCAACCCAGAAGTAATTTTAAAAATGCAAACTTTTTTTTTTTTTTGAGACAGTCTCACTCTGTCACCCAGGCTGAAGTGCAGTGGCACGATCTCAGCTCACTGCAACCTCCACCTCAGGGGCTCAAGCAATTCTTATGCCTCAGCCTTCCAAGTAGCTGGGATTATGGGCGTGTGTACTACCACATCTGGCCTTTTTTTTTTGAGACAAAGTCTAGCTCTGTCGCCCAGGGTGGAGTGCAGTGGCACAATCTCGGCTCACTGCAACCTATGCCTCCCGGGTTCAAGCGATTCTCCTGCCTTAGCCTCCTGAGTAGCTGGGATTACAGGCACTCGCCACCATGCCCAGCTAATTTTTTTATTTTTAGTAGAGATGGGGTTTCAACATGTTGGGCAGGCTGGTCTTGAAGTCCTGACCTCATGATCCGCCCGCCTAGGCCTCCCAAAGTGCTGGGATTACAAGCGTGAGCCACCATGCCCGGCCATTTTTGTATTTGTAGTAGAGACAGGGTTTCGCCATGTTGGCCAGGCTGGTCTTGAACTCCTGGCTTCAAGTGGTCTGCCTGCCTCGGCCTCCCAAAGCGCTGGGATTACAGGCATGAGCCACCATGCCCAGCCCAAAACAACTATCTTATTTTTTTATAAAAAGTTTCACCAAGAGATAAAATAACTGAATGTGTCTACTTTTATTGTAGGACAAAATCTTGACATCTGCCCCAAAATGACATCTATAACATTGTTCTTAATTTATTTGCACACAGATTAGGCAGCATTGTGACTTATTAAAATGAGACACTTTCTACCACACCACCATAATGTGTCAGCCAGCTAACACTTTAATCAGCTCTTCCTGGACTTTCTGGTGCCATAGCAACCTATTTGTAGCAATGAATTATCTCCCAAAATTCAATACTATTGTTTTATGCCTTTTTAGCAGAAGCTGTACTTTTTTGCAAGTCTGTGTATAAGTTCCCAGATTAATTTCTTGCAATGTTTTTCTACATTTGATTTTTTTTAAGGTCACACAAATACTTTTATCTACCATTTAAGAAAATGTTTGTTTTGTTATTACAAAACTCAACTCAGCCATGGTC
The DNA here is from genome assembly GCF_029281585.2 of Gorilla gorilla gorilla. Taxonomy (NCBI): domain Eukaryota; kingdom Metazoa; phylum Chordata; class Mammalia; order Primates; family Hominidae; genus Gorilla; species Gorilla gorilla. Next base: position 67,697,452 of record NC_073239.2, read on the forward strand.
TTCTGACTTGCTCAGTACAAAAAAAAGACCTGTTTTATATCACTATGGTTTCATTTATATGAAATTTAGAAAAAAGCATCCCTAAACTACAGTGGCAGAGGGTACAGAAGTGGTTCCCTTGGGGTTACCAACTGGAGGGAACAAGAGAGAGCCTGCTGAGTGCTGGAAATGTTCTACATTTTTATCTAAGTGATGGTTATACAAACACAGATACATAAAATATGCATATTTATATGTACATGCATATACACATAAAAATAACCAAGTTGTAGTCTTAAGATTTGTATACTTTACTGTAAATAACTTATACCTAAATAAAAAAAGAACAAATCACCTTGCCACCAGCATTCTGAAGTTGCTTATGTAAAGACATCACTTCTTGTTTTAAAGCCTCCTTTTCCTGCTGAGTCACTCGTAGGTCAGATTTCATCCGGGACATTTGCAGGTTTACATTCTGCAGGGTGTCTTCTAAATTCTGAACCTGTATTGTGAGAATGATCTTTTACTGCTACACAAACTCTTGTGGTCTCACCTCTAGGATGCTCAGGAATGAATAAGGACAAAAGAACTTTCAAGTCCATTTGTTTCTCTTTACTAAATCCAGCTTTCTTGTCAGTAGCTCAGTGGAAACCCAGGACAGTATGTATATTTACAGGATGTTAAATTATATTTAGGACAATGATGAACTATGTCTGGAGCAAGGTATTGCTGATAGTCATCTGGTAGATTACTAAATGGTATCTTACAATACCAATGGGTGCCAACTGGCATCACAAAAGATGGTTTCACTGAATTTTGTAGAAATTGTTTTAGCCTATGATGTTGGACTGTAAAGGACCCTCTTAGTTGCAAATACAAATATATACTTGTAGAATCCTATTCTAGGCTAGGCATGGTGGCCCACACCAGGAATCCCAGTACTTTAGGAGGCCAAGGCAGGAGGATCGCTTGAGCCCAGGAGTTTCAAACTAGTCTAGGCAAGATGGCAAGACCCCCCATCTCTACCAAAAATAAAAAGCTGAGTGTGGTGGCGTGTGCCTGTAGTCCCAGCTACCTGGAAGGCTGAGGTGGGAGAATCCTTTGAGCCCAGGAGTTTGAGGTGGCAGCAAGTGGTGATCCAGCCTGGGATACAAAGAGACCTCACCTTTTTTTTTTTTTTTTTCTGGAGACAGAGTCTTGCTCTGTCGCCCAGGCTAGAGTGCAGTGGCACGATCTCGGCTCACTGCAACCTCCACCTCCCAGGTTCACGCCATTCTCCTGCCTCAGCCTCCCCAGTAGCTGGGACTACAAGCACTTGCCACCGCGCTCGGCTAATTTTTTTGTATTTTTAGTAGAGACGGGGTTTCACTGTGTTAGCCAGGATGGTCTTGATCTCTTGACCTCGTGATCTGCCTGCCTCGGCCTCCCAAAGTGCTGGGATTACAGGTGTGAGTCACCGTGCCCAGCTGAGACCTCACCTCTTAAAGAAGAATCCTATTTTATGCTAATATCGCATATAAATTCCAATTTTAAAAATTTAAATTCATAAAAGGAATGTTGATATAGATCTTTAAAATAGGGCATAAACTGCCTTAGAAGTCCTATTTATAAATTAGGAACAAGCAATCATTTTTATGCACTATTCTCAAGCCTTCATAATTAATAAACTTTGAGGGAAATATTTAAATTATTTTGCTGCAATGTTTGAAATATTATTTAAATCATTTTGTCATACTATATTTACTTTTTTTTTTTGAGATGGAGTCTCGCTCTGTCGTCCAGGCTGAAGTGTACTAGCATGATCTTGGCTCACTGCATCCTCCACCTCCTAGGTTCAAACAATTCTCCTGCCTCAGCCTTTGGAGTAGCTGGGACTTACAGGCACCTGCCACCACACCCGGCTTTTTTTTTTTTTTTAAATTTTTAGTAGAGATGAGGTTTCACCATGTTGGCCAGGCTGATCTCGAACTCCTGACCTCAAGTGATCTGCCCACCTCGGCCTCCCAAAGTGCTGGTGAGCCACCATGCCCAGCCTTGCCACACTATAAACGCACATCAAACATTGGTCAAATTGAATCATTTGGAACCCTCTTACGCTACTTCTACCTGGAACATTCTTTTTACTGGGATTTCTCTTGGAAGATCTAGGAGAATACTAACCGTGAAGATGAAACAAGAATTGTCCATGTACCTTTTCCTGAGAAGCCACCAGCTGTGACTTTAAGCTCGCACTCTGATGTTCCCAGGATTTCTGTTCCTGCTTCATCGTCGCAATTCTGTGCTCTAAAAGACTTGATTTTGCCAACTGTTTCAGGAAGGGAAAAAGAGGTAAGAGGGCATTTTTGCAAACAATAGCTAGCCTTAATTTATATGCCTGCACTTACATTGTCAAGAACAAGTACCATCTATTTATGTAGCGGAGCAGGGCAAGGTCAAAGGAAATGTTCTTCCTGGCTCCAAATCAAGACAAACCAAAGACTGTTTTACATGTCTATTTTTGAGGAGCTGCTTCTTTTTGGAAATTTCCTATTTTTCTTTTCTATTGCCTCATGTTTTGAGGGTGGAAGATGGTAAGCTGGAAGGCCATTAAAAATCTCAAGAGCATACCATAGGAAGAAAACAGAATATCTATTAAGGCAGGTGGGGAAAAAAGGTGGTGTTATTGGATTTGCTAAAGAAGATAAAATAGAAAAAAAGTGTTTATCTATGAAATTGATCTCAGATTATTAAACACATAATTTATATTATAACAAAATAGCGGTATAAAGTAGCACTGTGATGTGATAATGAGAAAAATTTTATATTATTGAGTTTAATAATATAATTAGTAAACAACTAATTTAGACTTCATCAGTCTTGGCTGCAGGAAGTCTAGGATCACAGAATGCCAAAGAAATGCTGCTCCAGGACACTCTGGAACAACAGACTACCACAGGAGGCCCCTGTGCCACTGTCCACAGAGAATGGTTCATTATGGTATATATTGTATATGATGATGGTAAAGTCTTATTACTTCTACTACCTTATCGACACAGCTATTTAATTCCTCACTCAGAGCTTCCTTTTCTTTCAGCAGTTTTTCGTTGTAGCTTAGAACACTAGAGATTTTTTGCTGGAAGTCAGAGAGATCGGGACATCTGTGCAGCTGTAAGAGATAAACAAATGAGCCCTCCCATCACATCTCATGGCTGGAAGTACAAAGGGGTATTTCTAAATAGGGCATTTTCACAGCTGCTGCTATTTGCCTATCTGTAGATATTTCAGAGGACATAAACTCTAGCAGAGACTATAATAAACTTCAAGGATTCCCTTCTGGCTTCTCTCTGTTCCCCAGGTGACTGTTGAAATGTCTGCTTAGGTAGATTCAACCAGGCAGACATTGTTAAATAATGATCCTAGCTCTCCATTTTACCTTCAGGGTAAAATAACATACTGCCATTCTATCATCAATTTAACACATGTAGCATATTACACTTTCCTCATACTTTTAAACAGAAAAATGTTTTTCAAAAAACCAGTCAAGACTATAGAATTGGGCTGTGGGGGTGGCTCACACCTGTAATCCCAGCACTTTGGGAAGCCAAGGTGGGGAGGATCACTTGACCTCAGGAGTTTGAGGTCAGTCTGGTGAACATGGTGAAACCTTGTCTCTATTAAAAATAATTAGCCAGGCGTGGTGGTGCATGCCTGTAATCCTGGCTACTCAGGAGGCTGAGGCAGGAGAATCGCTTGAACCTGGGAGGCGGAGGCTGCAGTGAGCCGAGATGACAGCACTCCAGGCTGGGTGACAGAGACTCTGTCTCCAAAACAGAACAAAAAAAAAAAACCCTAGAATTGGCATGAACCACATACAAGTAACAACCCAAAGGCAAGTTTAAAGATAAAACCGTGTTTTCAGCTTGTTCCCTGTACTCTTCCTTTCAGAAGGTGCCTACGCTGACTGGCCAGTAAAATGTTGTTGGTGTGAACATACTGGCTTTTCCTCTCCACTTCATGAAATCAAGACAAACCAAATACTGTTTTTATTCCTTTTCAATATCAGTGCTGGTACTAGTCTCATTTTGGGCTAGATAATTCTTCTTCAGGAGTTGGGGGTCGCGGGGCATTCTGGACACTGTAGGATGCCTCACAGCGTCTCTGGCTTTACTTAAAAGATGCCAGTAACCCCCCACGTTCCAGTTGTGAAAACAAAAAATGTGCCCGGACATTGATAAATGTTCTGGGGCAGGAGAGCAATCCTCACCCCTTCACCCTATTGAGAACCCATGCTTTAAAGAGGCTGTTTCTTACACTTCTTAACCCTTTTCCATAGTTCATAGGTTTTTAACTTTCCTCTATTTCACTTGACTCTTCAGTTCTTTATTATCATTATGATTTTACGACCATCTTTCTACTTCCTGAACCTGAAATTCTTTCACATTTAGCTGTAGGAATAGTATGACAAAACAGACTTTCAGGGTTGAATCTTGTCTTCAACTGGTGACAAATCCAGCATACCTTACAAATCTGAACAAGTCAGAAGGATATAGGAAAATGTATTTTGAAATACCTGGGCACTGGTTTAATAAAGGACCTTCTACTTTATCCACTGCCTTGTCTTCCCACCCTCCAGACACCCATAAACTTGATACCATTTTGGATGTCTGTAAACTGGCATGTAACTTTTGCTGATGCTATTTGTGTTTCCTTTCAGTGCAATAGATAACACAGATAGAAGTGCTTTGTGAACTATGAATCACGATATCATACAGAGTGACACATGCCTTCTAGGTCCACGTTGTATAATAGCAATGATGGGCTGACGCTACCCTATTCTTGGGATCCAAAAGGATCCAGGTCTCTGATAAAACAACTTTCTACCAAAGGCAGACCAGGCTCACAATTTCTTCATCTCACTATTTATACCAATGCTTGTTTAAAAAAAAAAAAAAAGCAATAAAAACGTGCTGAATGACATCCCCATCATGTTGTTTTTCTCCTAGCTCTGCTCATTTCCTTCTGTTCTCCAGCTTAGCAAAGCCACAAAGCACACATTTCCCATACTATGAATTTGAAACCAATCATTATCATCTAAAGGCTGAACAACAGACAGGCTTTCAAAAAGTCAAGGAAAAAAGGATGCTCAAGTTAATTAGGATAAAGTTGGTAATAACAGCCTTGGAATACTTCACCACACTACAGAAAGGCCCCATGAGTTTTAACTTCTGTTATGTTTATATGGACAGGCGACTTCTCTAGTCACAGCAGAACATGCATTTTGCATAGCAGTAGTTGACTTGAAAAGGTTCTTATAAAGCACCTATTGAGTACCAGTACTATACTAGGCATTATGAAAGAGACACATACCCTGAGGGTTTTATAATGCTATTAAAAAAGCAAGACGCGTAGCAGTCAATCAGATCAACATAAACATAATACCAGATTTATAGACTCAATGTTTCCACATTCAGGAAAGGACAACTTTGTGCTTACAGGTTGAAGAGACAGATGTAAGAATGAAAATTTTATATGAGTGCCATCATAATCTGATGCTGAAGTAAACAAATAAAATGGAACAACTAAATTTTCCTACTATAAATCAAGATTGTTCCAATTGAAAGACTCCTGTAAATACTGAAAACAGGACAATGTTTAGGATGCAATTTTTTTTTTTCCAACAATGCATTTCTCCATGAGAGGACATAATTTTTAAGTTGAGACCTCTTTCATATTTTCATATTTAAAATTAAGCCTTTTTTCTTTCTTTCTTTTTTGAGACAGAGTATTCTGTCGCCCAGGCTGGAGTGCAGGGGCACAGTAGCGCAATCTCAGCTCATTGGAGGCTTGACTTCCCGAGCTCAGGTGATCCTCCCATCTCAGCCTCCTGAGTAGCTGGGACTACAGGTGCACACCACTATGCCCAGCTAATTTTTTTGTAGAGATATGGTTTTGTCCTGTTGCCCAGGCTGGTCTCAAATTCCTGGCCTCAAGTGATCTGCCCACCTTGGCCTCCCAAAGTATTGGGATTACAGGCATGAGCCACTGCGCCTGGACTAAAGTTAAGCCTTTGTTTGAAACTTTGAAACAGGCTTCTGAAGTCCACATTCATGAGACTGCATGCCATCATGCTCTAGAACTGATGCCTCATAGTTGCTACAGAAAAAGGCAGAAGGATCAGTTTCTTCAGTGCCTCACAAATCAGTGTGAACAGAATTAGAAAAGTTATAAGCAAGATAGTCCCCCTCCTTTTAGACAAACATATGTTACTTTATAACCTGGCTGGGTGACAGAACAACAGTTTCTTAAACTGAAGTGGTTGGGATTCATTTATGATAATAGAATTTTAGAGTGGGCCGGGTGCAGTGGCTCACGCCTGTAATCCCAGCACTTTAGGGGGCTGACGTGGGTGGATTGCTTGAACCCAGGAATTCAAGACCAGCCTGGCCAACATGGCAAAACCCCACCTCTATTAAAAACACAAAAATTATCTGGGCGTGGTGGTGGGCACCTGTAATCCCAGCTACTCGGGGGGCTGAGGCATGAGAATTGCTTGAACCTGGGAGCTGGAGGTTGCAGTGAGCTGAGATCACACCACTGCACTCCAGCCTAGTCAACAGAGGGAAGAAGCAAACTGTCTTAAAAAAAAAAAGGGGGATTTTAGAGTGTACAGCATATATAAGTTAGACACATGTATAATTAGCAATAGCCTTTACAAATAGGATTTTGCACTTTACGTCCTCAACTTTGCCAAGCAGTACGTCCTCAGCTACCAAGCTAGTTGACAGAACTTGGTACAAAGGACAACTGGTGGTTAGAAATACCAGCCCAACAGGAGCCCACCAGGTACATATTGTTCTGTGAACCCCCCCTTAGCTGCACACAGCCTTACCTGTTTCATTTTCTCCAGTTCATCTTTGAGAAGGAGGTTTTCCTGTTGCACAATATGGGTCTGTATTTTAAATTCAGAGAGCTCCGCCTCCAGAGAAGACACTAAAGTGGAGGACTAAGAGAAAAATAAAAAAGTCAAATAACAGACATGCATATTTAGGCTGGGGAAACTTACCAGGTTCATAAAAGGCCATATTAAGGAAACAATAATATGAACTCAATGACACTGTTTTATGACCACTTTTTATCGTAAAAGACTTTCCACTTAAATGGCATGGAAAATTCAACATCATGCTAAAAAACTCAATAAACTAGGTATTGATGGAACGTATCTCCAAATAATAAGAGCTATTTATGACAAACCCACAGCCAGTATCATAATGGGCAAAAGCTGGAAGCATTCCCTTTGAAAACTGGCACAAGACAAGGATACCCTCTCTCACCACTCCTGTTCAACATAGTGTTGGAAATTCTGGCCAGGGCAGTCAGGCAGGAGAAGGAAATAAAGGGTATTCAAATAGGAAGAGAGGAAGTCAGAGTGTCTCTGTTTGCAGATGACGTGATTGTATATTTAGAAAACCCCATTGTCTCAGCCCCAAATCTCCTTAAGCTGATAAGCAACTTCAGCAAAGTCTCAGGATACAAAATCAATATGCAAAAATCACAAGCATTCCTATATACCAATGATAGCCAAATCATGAGTGAACTTCCATTCACAATTGCTATAAAGAGAATAAAATACCTAGGAATACAACTTACAAGGGACATGAAGGACCTCTTCAAGGAGAACTACAAACCACTGCTCAAGGAAATAAGAGAGGACACAAACAAATGGGAAAACATTCCATGCTCATGGATAGGAAGAATCAATATCGGGAAAATGGCCATACTGCCCAAAGTAATTTATAGATTCGGCGCTATTCCCATCAAGCTACCATTGACTTTCTTCACAGAATTAGAAAAAAACTACTTTAAATTTCATATGGAACAAAAAAGGAGCCTGTATAACCAAGACAATCCTAAGCAAAAAGAACAAAGCTGGGGGCATCACGCTACCTGACTTCAAACTATACTACAAGGCTACAGTAACCAAAACAGCATGGTACTGGTACCAAAACAGATATATAGACCAATGGAACAGAACAGAGGCCTCAGAAATAACACTACACATCTACAACCATCTGATCTTTGACAAACCTGACAAAAACAAGAAATGGGGAAAGGATTCCCTATTTAATAAATGGTGTTGGGAAAACTGGCTAGCCACATGCAGAAAACTGAAACTGGACCTCTTCCTTATACTTTATACAAAAATTAACTCAAGATGGATTAAAGACTTAAATGTAAGACCCAAAACCATAACAACCCTAGAAGAAAACCTAGGCAATACCATTCAGGACACAGGCATGGGCAAGGACTTCATGATTTCTAAGGTAAGTTTTGCATGTTTCTCCACTGTAAAATTACTGTCTTTTTCTTGGAGGAGATACTTTGAGACTATACAAATTCTATTTCTCCTCAAACTTCTGCTTATTAATTTTAACATCTATCAATGCATTTTGTCTACAACTATTATTACTGGGGTGTTTGCCTAATGATGATTTTCTATTTTCTTCTTCATTTATTAATTGGAATTAGAGCTGTTGTTTTCCCTCCCAGCTTAAATTTTTATATCAATATGGACTCATATTTATTTATTCAATTTTTTTGGTGGGGAGACAAGGTCTCACTCTGTTGCCCAGGCTGAAGTGCAGTGGTGCAATCTTCGCTCACTGCAGCCTCGACCTCCCAGGCTCAAGCGATTCTCTTGCCTCAGCCTCCTGAATAGCTGGGACTATAGGGGCATGCCACCATGACCTGCTAATTTTTTTTGCATTTTTTGTAGAGACGGGGTTTCACCATGTTGGCCAGGCTGGTTGCAAACTCCTGGGCTCAAGTGATCCACCTGCCTTGACCTCACAAAGTGCTGGGACTACAGGCATGAGCCACTATACCTGGCTGGTATTTATTGTAGTCTATGTTTATTTCATAATTATATTTATTTTATTCTATACTATCATTTATTTTGGTGATCAAATTGTTCCAGCTTTGGCCATCAGGACACAGGCCCTTTTGACATGTCCTTTTTTTTTAAAACACCTTTTTCCTTCTGGCCGCATCAGATGTTCCAGGCTTATCCTGTATTTTTCTCTGCCCCAGCCCTAGAATCCATCATTTTTCCAAGGAACCCTGGTTCCTTTTATAGGAGAATGGTGCTTAGTAACCAAGATCTGGGCAATCCATGCATATATACACATCTATGTTTCCGTATCTATCTAGCTTTGTATACATATTAGAAACCATGAGTTTATCCAAATACCTCAGATCTCAATCTAACATCAGAGGGCTCATCTTAGCATTCCCCATTGCCCCACTTGCAACTTCTTCTCCAACAGTGAGAAATCTAGTTCTTATTGTTCACAACATATTTACTTATTTGTTCAATTGTAGTAATACATATAGTAGTTTCAGAATTACTAACCCATACCTCTCATGAGAATCCTGTTTACTGACTAGATTATCATAGCATGTAGATACAGTTCATCTTGTCTTTAGCCTGGATAGTATCCAGTCAAGATATTAATTTCTGAATTACTTAAGAGAATTGTTTTCTTCCCCAGTGTGGTTATATTACCCATTTATAACACAGTTAGGCTCATCTGTTCATGTATGTGCTCCCTTTGGGTTTCTTCCCCCACCACTACCATATTGATTAGTTTTACTTGTGCACTTATTTTGGGGGTAAGTGAAGAGTACGTGAAACGTTACTATGGTTCTAAGAGTCAGAGCTATATGAAAAGATAAACTCAGAGAAGTGTCACTCGTCTTCCTCGTCCCTTCTAGCGCATTCTCATTCCTCTGTTCCATCCCTTTCCCACCCTCCCTTTTTAGTTCTGGTTTATCCTTCTTGTGTTTCTTTTGCACAAATGAGCAGACATGTACTTTTTAATATCCCTTTCTTACACGCACAAAGGCATTCTATAGATACTTTTTGCACTTTTCTTTTTTCACTTAACAGTATGTCTTGGAAATCATTTCATATAAATAGGGATTTTTTTTCTTCCTTTTTCTTGAACAGCTGCACCGTACTACTTCACGGTATGGACATACCCTCTGTATTTATTCACCTAGTCTCCTACATATCAGCATCTATGTTGTTTCCACCATTTTGCAATTAGAAACAGTGCTGCAGTGAGTAACCCTCTGCATATGAGTTTTTGTATTGTTGGGGTGGTATCTTTAGGGTAGATTCCTAGAAGTGAGATTTCTAGGGCAAAAGCTAGGTACATATGTAATTTTGTTAGGTATTGTCAAATTCACCTACAAAAAGGCGGTATCAGTTTGTATTCTCCCAGCAAAGCATGAAAGGGTCTGTTTCCCCACAGCCTTGCCAACAGAGTATGCTGTCATATTTTAAAATTGATGCCAGTCTTATAGGTGAGAAATTATACAACAGTGTTGTTTTAATTTGCATTTCTCTAATTTTGAGTGATTCTGAACATTTTTCCATAGATTTGAGGGCCATTTTAATAATTTTATTATTTAGAGATAGGGTCTCACCCAGGCTAGAGTGTAGTGGTACAGCCTCAAGGGATCCTCCTGCCTCAGCTTCCTGAGTAGCTAGGACCACAGGTGTGCGCCACTACACCCAGCCAATTTTTAAACTTTTTGTAGAGATGGAGTCTTGCTATGTTGTCCAGGCTGGTCTTGAACTCCTAGGCTCAAGCTATTCTCCTGCCTCGGCCTCCCAAAGTGCTGGGATTACAGGTGTGAGACACCACGCCTGGCCCATTTTTATCTTTTGTATATGACTTATTTGTTCGTATGCTTCTCCCATTTTGTTATCAAATTTTTGGTCACATGTCCCTCCATTTTTAAGAGTTCTTTACTAGCAGGGATATTAGGCCTTCTCACTGTGGTATATGTTGTGAATATTTTCTCCTAGTTTGTCAGCTGTCTTCTAACTTTGTTTATGGTATCTTTTTGCCAAGTAAACATTTTTTTAACATATAATCAATGTTTTCTTTTATTGCCTCTGGTTTTTGAGTTACAGTTAAATAGCCTTTCTTTACACCAGGGTTAAAGACAAATTCACCCGTATTTTCTTCAAATATTTGTATAGTTTTATTTTTTTATATTTAGTCTCCTAATCCAATTAAGTTTATCCTTGTGCATGGAATGAAACATAGGTCTAATTTTATCTATTTCCGAATGTCTACTCAGTTGTTCAGGCACCATTAATTTAAAAGTCCATCTTTACCCCAGTGGTTTGAGAAGTGGCCCTGGTTATACACTACGTTTCCATTTCTATTTAGGTCTAATTCTAGACTTTCTATTCCACTTATCTACTTGTCTATTCATGTGCCAGGACCATACTGTTTTAATTACTAAGGCTTTATGTTTAAGGAAGTTTAATACAAACATTTCTTCTATTTCTTGGGATTTCCTCAAAAAAAGCTCTCAGGTGGCTACAGACCATACCTGCACTTTACAACGTTCCAGTTCTTCTTTCAGATTAAACTTCTCTTGTTCCCGTTCCTCCAATGCACTGTTTCCTGGCTCTTTTTCCTTCTGGCATAGCATTTCTGTTAGACGTTGATTAAGTTCTTGCAGTTTTTCCTGGTTTTGAGAGTTCTTTTGGCTAAGTTCTGTATTTTCCAAATCCAACTGTTGGTTTTTGATTTTTAATTCTGAAATCTAATTAAAATTAAAATAAGTTTTTCAAACTTGTTACCCAACTTGTGCTAAAAAAAAAAAAAAAACAACAGATTTAGAGACATAATTGTCTTTTCCCTCTCTATATAAAGTTTAAAATATATATATATTTCAAAACAGAAATAATACACCCTCATTATTACAAATTCATTCCATTCACAAGTGTATGAAGAAGTGAGACACTCAGTCTAACCCCACTCTACAGGGGAGCCCATTGTCCACAGCTGGATATGTGTCCCTCCAGATCATTTTCTATGCATATACAGAACCCATACACACATACAGATTCTTTTCTTCTCTTTAGCAAAAATTTGGAAATTTTATGTTTGGACAGCTCGCTTTTTTCTACTTACTTACTTAAAAACTCTTTCCAGGTGGGCACGGTGGCTCACGCCTGTAATCCCAGCACTTTGGGACGCCGAGACAGGCGGATCACCTGAGGTCAGGAGTTCGAGACCAGCCTGAACAATATGATGAAACCCCATCTCCACTAAAAATACAAAAATTAGCCGGGTGTGGTGGCATGTGCCTGTAATACCAGCTATTTGGGAGGCTGAGACAGGAGAATCGCTTGAACCCAGGGGGCAGAAGTTGCAGTGAGCCGAGACTGCGCCATTGCACTCCAGCCTGGGCAACAAGAGCGAAACTCTGTCTCAAAAGAAAAAAAGACTCTTTCCAAGTCAGTGTTCAGCAACCACCACATACTACTACTTTTTACTGGCTATAGGATATTCCATGTAGTAAGATATTCCATAATGCATTTATCTGTTCCCACATTGATAGAAATAAAGTTTTTAAAATCATTATTTCTTTTAAATGGATCTTTTAGAAAATCCATTTATACATGGTAGCATTTTGTGTTTAGAATTATTTTTTAGAAGTAGGATTGCTGGGTTAGAAGATCTGTATATAGATATATATTCATTATTGTTTCAACAGATATCTCTAATATGTCTTCCTCACAGTGCTACCACCTTATAATCCTAACAACAATGCATGGGCACAGTCATTTCCTCACAACCTTTTAAATACTAGATATCAATCTTTACTTTTTGCTAATTCAATAGGTTAAAAAAGACGCTTATTGAATTTGCACTTCTCTAATCACTAATAAGGCTAACCATCTTTTGTATTCTTTTTTTTTTTCTGTGACTTGACCATTCATATAGATTGCCTATATTTCAACTGGATTTTCCCATTTATTTGTAAGAGTCCAAAATACATTTTGAATGTTAACACCTTGTCTATTTCAAGTGCTGAAAATACTCTTTCCCAATATGTCCTTGTCTTTTGACTGCTTCAGACAGATTCTTAAATGGCCTTCCCTTTTTATAACTGCATGTTGTAAGATTATACAAATTGAGCACTGAATGGCACCAGCTATCTGAATAAAATGTAATTCTGTGAAATGATATGCTGATTAGCTGGCATTCTGTATATGTGAAATTCTGCCCTTAACTTTCTGCTTTCAATCATGGTGAGGAAAAAGGAAGGGCTAACATTAACTGAAACTGCACAAGGGCTAGAGCTAATATTTCGTAGGTATGGTTTTAGAGGTATCACCTCCTCAATTCTGCTGATGATAAAGCTTCATCAAGCACTTAGGGCCTAGAATAATATATACATTATTTAACATAAAACAGGAAGCTAGTTTAGAGTCAGTATGAGGTAAGTTTCCATTTTCAAATTCAGAATTTACAACCTTACCATCATTAGCTATATGCTCTTCATTACCATGTGCTGTAAATTTATAAATTTCAAAAAATGGGAAAATTTTGGAATCAAAAAACATTGAGAAATATTAAGTATTTCCTTACCTGTTTCTTTAAATTTTCAACCATCTTCTGAACTGCAGCATTTTCTTGTTTTACAGTTTCCGTTTTTTGCCTAAAAGGAATGATGAAAATAAAATTTAATGGTTAGGCTTTAAAAGCTGATGTAAAAGAATTTTAGTCTTTGCAAAAATGTCTTAGGAAAACTAAGTATACGTCTTACCACATTTCTTCCTGAGATCCATTTAATGTCCCTAATTTCAGGTTAGAAATGCTATCTTCTTCATTTAAAGTAGTAATTTCATTTCTCAAAATAGAATTTTCCTGTTGAAGCTTTTCAGATTCATATCTGAAGCACAGAGATTGAAAAAAATAGTTACAAGGCAGTCATCTGGCATCTTTGGAAAATATTTTCTAGTAACTTCCAAAAGGATGAGTATTCAATGCCAGTTAAAAAGAAAAGTCTAAATTAGTAGTCTCTTAGTATTTGGAAATCGAGTTATGACATATTGACACATTTCTTTTGGGAAGTAAGAATTTCACTAAAAGATGTTAGAGAAGTGTAGCTAAAAAACCCTTAAGCCTGGAGAAATGAATCAAGACTCAATGCTCATTCTGGTTGTTGATTTTTCTCAATGGCAAGCATACTGCTTTGAGCAAATGACTTCATTTATCTCAGTCTCAAGTCCTACCTGTTCTGAATACACATAAGCCATGTTACAAAGCTATATTAGCTTAGTTTTAGGCCCCTGGGTACCTACGGAAAGAAAATTCTCTATGTAAATCAAAGGGCCACAATGAAATATGTACACTGTTTACTTTGTGATTTTATTCATCTCATTATATTCTGATTTTTAGGACTAAAAATGGTCTGAAGAAGAGGAAAAACTACATTCAGAATTAAATTATTTCAGAGACATTTCAGATGTCCTGTAATAGTTTACAAGTTTTTTTTTTTGAAAAACCAAATTTGCTAAAAGACTATGCAATTATATTTTACAGTGTCAAGTGGGCAGTGGTTCAAATTAATTCTACTTGTATCTCTGCTTTTCAAGCATATTTATTAGAATCTGGAGGCTCCTCAAATTATATGTTCTAAGATAAATTTCCACTGTTTGTTTTGTCTTTTTTTTTTTTTTTTTTTTTAAAGAGACAGGGTCTCACTCTGTCACCCAGTCTGGAGTGCAATGGCATGATCATGGCTCACTGCAGCTTTGACCTCTCAAGCTCAAGCAACCCTCCCACCTCGGCCTCCCAAGTAGCTGGGACCACAGGTGTGCACCACCACGCCCAGCAAACATTTTTTTATTTTTCTGTAGAGGCAGTCTCGCTATGTTCCCTAGGCTCGCCTGGAAACTCCTGGCCTCAAGAAATCCTCTTGCCTTGGCCTCCCAAACAGTTGAGATTGCAGGCATTTAAGCCATGGTGCCTGGCCATTTGCACTGTTTATGGGTTATCAGCATGTGCTTCAAGTGATATGAGTACAAAACTACAAAGACAGAACATTTTTTCTATATTAGCATAAGAAGTGAGTTCTTATCTACTAAGTTAATAATACACACAAAGTCATTCATTTGTATATAACATGTTTCCTCAAAATGAGGAAAGTAACACTTAGCAAAAAAAAAAAAAAAAAAAAAATCCCCTATCCATCTAAATGAAATAAGTGCTAGAAAAAAGTTAAAGAGGTACATTGAGGATGCACATGGTTAAACAGCAAACACTCGCCATTGTGAACTTTCACACCCCATATGAACATTTGTTTGCTACAGCGGAAGGGAATGCCTCCTAAACAAGGTTATTTTATTTGTTAACACAGCACAGAAGCAGAAGGAAGTCTAGAGAGTACTGCTGTCTTCTTGAAGACTACTAGGTTAGTTTCTCTAGGCATGGCAAGCAGTAGAAGTTAGATCTGGTGAGGTGCTCTGTGGGATTCGTGACGTCTAGAAGGTACATACATTACCTCAGAAGTTCAACTTTTTGCTGCATCTCACTGCACGTGATCTGTAAGTCATGCATCATTGCCTTCAGCTCTTCCTCCTTTTCTCCGTGAGAAAGTACATCTTTTTGCTTAACTAAAATAGTGACTCTCTCCTTCAACTTCCTAGTCAGCTCCTGTAACTTTGTTTTCTCCAGTTCTAACTCTGCTATGGTGGCCTGATGCTGAAAATGTTTGTCTTGAAAGCCTAGGAGAGTAGTGTTTTCCTCCAGTATAACTTGATTCTGTACTCTTGGCCTTTCTTGATGTGTCTGAATTGTTCCATGTAACCAGGCAATTTCATGTGCTTTTACTTTTTCCAAGAGCTGTGTGTTCCCCTCAAGGTACTGGTTTTCTTGCTTACATTCTTCTATGACATGATGTACACTCCTAACCCTGGGCACACACTCTTGCAGTGTCTGATTGAGCTGGAGTATATTTCCATCAGGTTCGATTTCCAGGTTCTCTAAACTGGCTTCCCATAAGCAGCAGTCACACCGCTGGACCACACTTTCCTGAAGCTTCTCAATCTTGCCTTGAAGTCTCAAAACCAGAACATTCAGCTCCTCATTTTCTATTTTGACCTCATCGTAACTCTTTTCCAGGCTGAGGAATGTTTCAGTGACTTCCTCCATTTTCTTCAGCTCATCCTGCAACCTGAAAACCTCTGCAGTGAGTTCTTTGTTATTTTCTAGTGCCTCATCGTAGCGTGTCTCCATCATTCTCAGCTCTTCCTGAAGGCAGTCATTTTCTCGGCTCACATCTTCATACAACAGCTTATATTTGGGAGAAGCCTCAGGGATTCTCTCAAGCATCTTCAGTTTCTTTTTTAGCACAGAAACATCAAAAAGTAGGTCCTGTTTCTTTTCAGAAGCTCGATCACAGTCCGCACATAACATCATTAGCTGTTCCTGAAGCTGACTAATCTGATTCTTCAGCTCCCAGGATTCAGTCCTGGTCTCTTCACTGTTTTCAAGCTCAGAAAAACCCTCTACTGAAGCTTCAGACTCCTCTATTTTGACTTCCTGTCTCTGAACAGAGCTCGTCCCTGTACTTCCCAGGTCCCGGACCTCGTCATCTTCCAGGTCACTTAGGACATGCCGCCTGGTCACACCTTCTACTTGCTTCGTTCGGTTTTGCTGTAAAAACGGCTCTGTTTGTTCCGCAGTATTTCCAAAAAACTCAGTAGCTGGCTCATCCAAACAAGAAGACATTACTAACCCTGGCTCTAACTTTTGTAGCCTCTGTTGCAATCTAGAAATTTCAGTAGCCATTTTCACATTTTCCTTCACTGCCTGTTCATGAGCTCTCTGCAGGCTTAAGAGGACGTCCCCATTTTCTTCCAACAGCTGCTCCCCTTGCTGAAGCAGGGACAGGGCTCCATCTCCTTCCACCTCCTCCTCTCCTATCACCTGGCAACCAATCTGAAGCACTGAGAGAGGAGATGTTGCCTGCTGCATTTCCTTTATTTTACTCTGAAGTCTGGAGATTTCTGTGCTCATCTCGGCTCTTTCTCGATCTGCTTTCTCACAGGTCGCTTTGTGAATGTTCTCCATGGCTAGAAGCTTGGACATCATTTCCTGCCTTTCCTGGTCATGTTCCATTTCTAGTCTTTCCAGCCGCTGGCTGGCCAGCTGCTCCGAAGCCCCTGCCTGGCACAGGACCTCCTCACGCTCCCTCAGTTCTCTTTTGTGACTGCTCTTCAGCTCAAGTATCTGGTCAGACAGCAGGCTTTGCTGGGTTTCAGATACATTTCTTAGGTCTTCCAGGTCTTGGAGTAGCTGCTGTCTCTCGACGACCATGCTGTTCAAATGTTCTTTGTATGTTTTCTCCAGCATCTCTCTCTCCTGGGTCAGGACCAGAGAAGTTGTTTTCTCTCTCTTAAGAGTCTCTTTCAGCAGCTCCTGGGCTTCCGCACACTCCTGGGTGAGCTCGTCCTTCTCAAATTCCCACTGGGATTTCTCCTCGCGCTGCTGTTCCTGGAGGTCCTTCAGCTCTTGGCGGTAGCGCCCCTCCAGGCTTTGCAGAGCGCTTTCACACCTCTCAGTGACTTTCTGACAATCAGACTGAAACTGGGCTTCTATTTGAGAGGTTCTTCTATTACACTCTGTTTCCATTTTTTCCCTAAATATAGTCAACATACAGCATTATTGAAACTGCCGCCAACTCCAGAAGCAAACAAAAACCATTTTCCCATGCACTGAGAAAGCTGCTGAGCAAACAACTGAAATACTCCCTAAAAATGGTCTTAACTTACTCCTATGTGATTCATTTATACTGGAAAGGGATCTCATTTCTGAAAGCTAAGACTGGCAGCCATAATTCATTTAAAAGACTTACCTCTCTCTGGAGTTAGGGGGAAATCTTAGAAACTAATTTCTCTGGCACACTCCTGGATGTATTTGTTTATGGATTTTTAAACCAAAGACAAATGACCAAATGTATATTAATCTAATTCCTAACTTGGGAAATATATAACATTCCTTCATTTTAATTAAGCATGCATTATAGGATATCAGTCACATAAATGACACATATTAACAAATTCATTCTGCTTTTGCTTCTTACTTAACGAAGTAGCACCAAGTCAATCAGGGTGTGATGAAACAAAGCCCTCAAATAAACCTGGGATTTCACATGAGGAAGGTAAGCATGGAGTGCTGTTTCTTAACTCTGGGAGGAAATGTAACCTTGCCTGGAATACAGTTTATTAATAGCTTTTCTCAGAAAGCAACAGGATTGAACTAGGAAGGAACCACTTTTGGGATAATCTTATCCTCCTCTTGAGCCTTATAAGGTAGAATAAATCTTAATACGAGGAATACTTTCCTCTTTTACAAACATAACAAAATAAAAACAGTTCCAATCATCCCAAGGTAGGTTCACATCAAAATAATGGCAAAAACAGTAAAAAAATATTTAAAAGAATCTACTCAATCAATGGGCTACTATGCCTTCTGATTTCTCCAAGTCTCTTAAGCGACTGGCACTTGTTTTTTTTTTTGAGACGGAGTCTTGCTCTGTCACCCAGGCTGGAGTGCAGTAGCACGATCTCGGCTCACTGCAAGCTCTGCCTCCCGGGTTCACGCCATTCTCCCGCCTCAGCCTCCCGAGTAGCTGGGACTACAGGCGCCTGCCACCACGCCCGGCTAATTTTTTGTATTTTTAGTAGAGACGGGGTTTCAGCATGTTAGCCAGGTCTCGATCTCCTGACCTCGTGATCCGCCCACCTCGGCCTCCCAGAGTGCTGGGATTACAGGCGTGAGCCACCACGCCCGGCCACAACTGGCACTTCTAATGCCCCGAGGGATGGTGCCCCAGGTAGCTTCATTTCCCTTCACTTTCTTACCTTCCCTCCTGAAGCTCCCTTTGGTGCTTTTCCAAGAGCTCTTTTCTTAACTCCTCTTTCTCAAGAGTGTGTTTCTCCACCAGGCTTGTCAGCTGCTCCTGGTGAAACTGCTCTAGTTCCTGAGTCAAGCCTCTCACCTTCTCTTCTGTCCAGGCGCTACTCTGAAGGCCTTCCCTCTCCCGCTCAAAGCTTGCTTGAGCCTGTGTCAGTCTAGCCTTGAGCTCCATCTCATGTTGCAGCCTCAGCTTCTCCTGCAAGTGAGTCTTTTCCTCCTCAAGCTTCACTTGCAGTTGTTTTTTCTCCTCCTCATGCCTGCAAGTGGCCTCATGATGTGCCTCCTTGAGCAAGGCTGCTTGCCCCTGAAGTTCAGCAATTTCATTTTTAAGGTCACTTATTTGTTTTTCTAAGGTGTGCGTTTCGTTCTCATGCCTTTGCTTCATGTTCTCCTGTGCCTTCTCGCAGCTGACCACGGTTTCATCCAGCTGCTTTTCATAATGGCGCACCTGAAGGCACAGAGGGACACCACCACAAGATTACTCAGCTCAAGGTCACTGAAAGTGAAGTGACGGAGCAGCAAGTGCTTTTTTTTTTTTTTTTTTTTCCCTACAAGACATTTCTCATTTCTCTATCTTGTTTTAAAGTAACTGAATTCAACACTTTAAGCAAGATACTTAAGTCAGGCATGGTTTACATATCTCTTTTAAGTGGCTGAATTTTATTAGTGTCTGAACAACCTTATTAAGAACTGAGCAGCCATTACATATAGATACCCTCTGTCTTCCCATGCATCCTTTCCAACTGTAAACTTGAGTCTTGGAACATATATATTTTTTGAGACAGGTTCTCACTCTGTCACCCAAGCTGAAGTGCAGTGGCGTAATTATGGCTCACTGAAATCTCCATCTCCTGGGCTCACGCAATCCTCCCACCTCAGCCTCCTGAGTAGTTGGGACTAAAGGCACACACCACCATGCCCTAATTTTTTTTTTTTTGGTAGAGACGGGGTCTCACCATGTTGCCCAGACCGGTCTTGAACTCCTAGGCTCAAGTGGTCTGCCCACCTCGACCTCCCAAAATGTTGAGATTACAGGCATGAGCCACTGTACCCTGCTGGGTCTTAAAATACTTAATTAAATTCAAATATTAATTGAACACCTATCAGGTACTTGCAGGCCTCGGAATACAACGCTGGGTAAGATATGGTCCCTGCTATCCAGGAGAAACCAGTCTAGACATGGATATGACAACTATAAGTACAGTAGGAGGCAGAAAATAAAAGGTATACAAAAAAGAGCTACAATGTAACCCAGGGATTCAAAGGAGGGAAAAAAATCACATTTTAGTTGGAGAAATTCAAGAATGGCTTCATGCAAGAGGCAGCATTAGATATAAATCCTGAGGGGTAAGTACACTTTTGAGAAGCAGAAAGAAACTAATATCAGCATAGTTTGTAACAGCACAAGCAAAAGAGGACAGAGTTTGATGGACAACTAGGAACTACCCAATTTAGCTGGAGGATAAGGTAACTCAAAAGAACGGTGTAAGAGAAGACTGGAAACGTCAGTTGAAGTCTCATGGTGAAGAGTTTAGAGGCCAAGGTTCAGAACTTGTACCTAATTTAGTAGGCAATGAAACATCAAACGGCTTTTTTTGGTTTCACTGAGATGTTTTTAAAAAAGAAATTGGGAGATAATATAATGGGTTTCAAGCTTCAAGTTCCATGATTGCCAGGGCTGAAGATATTACATTTTGGAGAAACTCTCCAGAAAAAAGGGGCCTTGCTGTCAGCCTACAAAACCATCCTGAGGATGTGGGTTCCCAACATAGAATGTGCTGCTCTATGAGAAAAAAGAATTGGAAATGCCCTACACACATAAGGCTGTCAGAGCCAAAAGAAATTAGAGAAGTGGATTGGTGGGAAGGACTTACTTTATCTTCGAGCTCCAGTCTGAGGCAACATATGTCCCTGTGATGCTGTTCTTTCATCTGTTCAATGACCAGCTCTGCCTCAATGCTCATATTCAATGGATTGCATTCTTCAGAACCGAGCCCTGAAAACACATGGGACTCATTGATCCTGCAGCAGGTTCTTTCAATAACACAATGTGGCATCTGAGGAGGGACATCCAGTTTAACTAAGGAATAATTTTCAGCCTGAATTACCAGAGATGTGAACTAACAGGAAATAACAGAGGCCAAGAGAAGTCTTTTCTCTTTTCAAGCGTTAGGGCAAACAAGAAGAAATGAAGGTGAACACATTCTTTCATGTACAGGCAGTGGAAAAAACCTTAATAGAATCCATCTCTTAGAATAGTAGGTGGTGGGGCGGGGGGGTGGAAATTGTTGCTTAAAGGTAGCTACCTCCTAATGCAAATGCTGCAAATTGAGGTAATAGCATGAGGTAGTTTGGTCAAACCAACCAGACTCCTACCCATCCAACAAATACTGAATGACGATGTGGCAGGAAAATGAATGGCCAGCATACTTGCTGCTATGCCCTGAGGAGTTAGCTTCATGGGTCACACTATCAACAACCCATCACTCAACATTACAGAAGACTGCCTATTTCCTATGAATTTCCTGGAGTGTGGGTAGATCCCCATTTTATCTTATCAGCTATTATTGGCTAAAATTATCATATTTTAGCTATTATCAGCATAATTTTAGCATATTATCAGCTAAAATTTTAAAAAATAGGGCATAGGTTAGGAACCAGGATACAGGCAGTTGTGGGTAGAAATTCTTAACTCATGCATGAGCTCATCTCTGCAACTGCCCACGATGATGACTGAGAATGACACTGAAAATGTGAAGCATAAGTTGGGGGCTGAGCTTGTACACAGAAGAAAAGATTATGACTAATCTCTTAAGGCAGTGGGACCCAAAATAGCTTTGTATGTGGGGATACACAGGCAGATGGAAGAAAGGAACTTTTCTTGGGTATAGGTCTAGCAGCTGCAACTGGCAGTCTTGCTTTGGGTCTTCTCTTCATATTTGATGGCATATTCCCAACTGAGAAGTAACACCCAGGGTGTGAGTCACACCACGATGGTACAGCTTCTTGTCCTCATGAGGAACAACCCCAACACTTGGCCATCTATGGAAAAGTCCATAACAGCTGCCGAGATATATCATATTATGAGATCCTCGGACTGGAATGAGCTAAGAATCAGAGGGGAGGTCTTAAGGCCTCTTCGTCTCCTCCTTCCCCAATCTGTTAATTATTCTGCAGTAAGAGGAGGAATAAACAACCTGTGTAAGAACGACACTCCTATCCCCAGTAGCACTGGGGAAAGTTATTTATAACAGAATAACTGATTATGAGCTGTCTCTGAAATTTAAACTCAACACCCCCGAGAAAAGAGGTAGGCTATCAGGAGAGAGGAAAGGAGCTCATAGTTAATGCAGGAGGCTCCCAAACTCTGCCTTCCAAACTTGCCACTCAAAATCTTCCTCAAAGGCCAGGAGGCCAGCCCTTATTTATCTTCTTTGTTCTGCTGAGGCAATACAGACATTCAGCACAGCCAGTATAAGAAAACCAGCTATAGATTCTGTAGTTTCTGGCTGGCCTGCTCTCCAAAACCATCTTCATATGAGTTACACACTCTCTTTGAAGAGGACAGCAATAGCTCAGTGTCTGAATTCTAATACTCCCAAGGCCTGGATTCCCAGATTTGCAGCCAGTTTTTTTGTTTGTTTTGTTAACAAAGCAAATACCCTTGTGGTTTGATTCTTCCATTCCTTTGTTGACGCATATCAAAATCAGATGGAAATGTTCTCATAAAAACTTCAAGGACAAATGAAAAACCAGACCACAAGTGAAACAGCTCAAGAAAAGAGTATGGCCAAATTCTTTTTTTTTTTCTTTTTCCAAGTTGCCAAAGTTTTGCAATTTTATATTGAACCATGTTTCTAAAAACAAGAGTAAAGGCTTTATCTACAGCCTGTCCGAATGTGTTTACCGTGTTCGGGCTCAATGCTACCGCTGTTAGCATCAAGTTCTTCTGACGGTGAGTTCTTCAACGGAAGCCTGAGCACTCTGCCTTGTGCACGATATTCTTCCAGCTCAGACTGGAGTTCATCTACTTGGTCTTGTAGTACCTGGGATTTAAAAACCAACACTGGTCTTAGATGTGACACCAAAAGCATAAGCAACAACAACAACAAAAAAGATAAATTGGATATCATCAAAACAAAATCTTTTGTGCTTCAAAGGACACTATCAAGAAAGTAGAAATGTTTTGCAAATTAAGTATCTGATAAGGGACTTGTAACTAGAATATATAAAGACTACTACAGCTCAATAATAAGACAATTTTAAAAATGGGCAAATGATCTGAATTGATATTTCTCTAATGATGATATACAGATGACTAATACATACATGTAAAAGATACTCAATATCATTACCTATCAGGGAAATACAAATCAAAGCCACAATAAGATACCATTTCACACTTACTAGGGTGGCTAGAATCAAAAAGACATACAATAATGACTGTTGGTGAAGAAGTGGAGCAATTGGAACTATCATACTAGTGGGAATATAAAACAGTGCAACCACTTTGCAAGAAGTTTAGCAGTTCCTAAAAAGGTTACACATAGGGTTACCATACAACCTAGCAATTCTACTCCTAGATGTATGCCCATACAAAAACGTGCGCACAAATTTTCATAGCTGCGTTACTCATAATAGCCAAAATCCCCCAAATGTCCATTAACTGGTGAATTAATAAACAAAATGTGGTATATCTACACAATGGAATATTATTCAAGAAATGAAGAACTGATACACGCTACAACATGGATGAACTTTAAAAACATTATGTTAAATGAAGGAAGCCAGTCTCAAGGGCTAATATTGTAAGATTCCATTTATATGAAATGTATAGAATATGCAAATCTGTAGAGACAGAAAGTACACTAATAATTGCCTAGAGCTGGGGGGCTTGGGAGAGATTATGGCTAAGTGGAGAAGGGGTTTCTTCCTGGGGTGATGAAAATGTTCTAAAATTGAATGCGGTGATGTTTGCACAATTCCGTCAATACAATAAAAGACTGAATTTATACCTTCAATGGGTAAAACATATAGTGTATAAAGCTGTTAAGAAAACAAGTGGATGAGGCTGGGTGGGCAGATCACCTGAGGTCAGGAGTTCAAGACCAGCCTGGCCAACATGGTGAAACCCTGTCTCTACTTAAAAAAAAAAAAAAAAAAATTAGGCGTTTGGCAGACGTCTGCAATCCCAGCTACTCGGGAGGCTGAGGCAGGAGAATTGCTTGAACCCAGGAGATGGAGGTTGCAGTGAGCTGAGATCACACCACCATACTCCAGCCTGGGTGACAGAGCTAGATTCCGTCTTAAAAAAAGTAAGAAAGAAAACAAGTGGATGAACTGGGGGAATTTCTGAAGGTAGAGCTGACAGCTTTTACTGATGAATTCATTAAATGTAAAGACATTTAGAAAATACCTCTATTTAATTAGAACCAAGAGCTAAAATTTAATTATAAAAGCAGTAGAAATGTTTTCTTAACCATGTATGTATATTTCCTGAAAAGGAGGGCTGCAAGTAACTTCATAATATGATTGTTCTACTCATCTCTGCACAATTAAACTTTTTATTTAAGTAGCTGGAACTCAGTTATATTTGTCTCATTAAAATAAACACGTGTTTCTGGTTTAAGAAAAAAATTCAAATTCCTAACTTTAGGGGAATTTTTTTTAAATCAGAGATTCTTGTTATTTGTAAAAATGTTTCCATCTCTCCTGGCAGAAATTGGGAATGATTTACTAGCTAAGACTTGAGTGGTTTTCTGTTCCATTTGTATTTTATAAATAAATGGAGTAAAAAATGTATTCAGAAAAAAAAACCCCACAGGACAAAACCAAATCACATCAGATTAGATCTGCAATGATCAATCAGGAAAGGCTAATTTTTTAATAATAATGTTAATAGCTAACATTTATGTAAGTGCTTACTCTATCCTTGGCTCTGCTCTAAGCACTTTACATATACTCACTGATGGAATTTTTGCTACAACCTTTTGTGGTGGGTACTTTTATTTTTACCATTTTATGCATGAGGAATGGAAGTACCCACAGATGAAGTGACTTGCTTAGGGTCACAGAGCTAGGGAACGGGGAAGCTGGGGTCTGAACCCAGGCACTCCTGCACTTACTCAGTTCTGTTTGTCTACCTACCCTGCACTGCCGCTCATATTCATTTCTCATCTGTGTCAGTCTCTCTTCTTGCAGGAAGAACTCAGCACTGCTAGGATCGAGGTCACCAAACTAGAAGGGGAAAAGGGCAAAGCTGTCATTTTTCCCGAGTGCCCTTCTTTGACCCAACACAGCAAAGGCCCAGTTTCTGGTATTCACCCAGTCTCTTGAGTATGATAGGAATGTGACATGTAAGCACGAACACCACCAACTGGGTGATGGGGAGAACGCACTAGAGTGACGTGTTCAATGAACACAGGGATCATTTCTCAGTGCCAGGCAATGTTCTCCTTCATAACCAACTTAGTAAATTATATCCCTACAAAAGTTAGAGCACCATTTAGCTACCCCAGCAATTGCCTAATAAAAATGTTCTGGTGGCATTGCTCCTGTTCTTTTGAGTAAACGACATAAAGTAGGCTGCCTGTCAGGAAATGAGATTTGAACAGGTTTACCTTTTCTGCTAACACATTTTCCAAATTTCTCTGAAGTTTGTTCGTCAGATTCTCATATTCTGCCAACTTCTCTGCATTTTCTAGAAGCTCATTTTCCAGACGACTGTTTTCCTGAACAAGTATGGGGAAATTAAATGTGGTACAGATTAAGAAATTAGCAAACTGTGGTACTATTTTATATACAGCATAAATCAGTACCGTAGATTAAAGATGTTTATCTATCTTAAAAGCTGTAGTAGACTACAGGAGGCAAAAGTAAATATAAAAGGTTGATATCTATTTTATAACAACAAAATAAGTTTGCCCTTTTGTTTTTGACCACGTAGAACTGTGCTGTCCAAAACAGGTAGCTGCTAGTAGCCATACCGGGTACTGGGCCCTTGAAGTGTGTCTAGTACAAACCGTAAGTTTAAAATAGACACCAGACTTTGAATAGCCCCAAAATGTAAAATAGCTCAGTAATATTTTTTGTATACTGATAATGTGTCAAAATGATAATGTTTTAGAGATACTGGATTAAACAAGATTATTTGAAACTAGTTTCACCTGTTTCTTTTCACCTTTCAATGTGGCTACTTGCAAACTGAAATTATAATGCAGGCCACGTATGTGTATCTGCATTGCAGTAGAATATGAAAATATTCTCAATACATAATATTGACAAATGAAAGAAAATGATTACAAAATACCTTGTTCAGCTGCCAGCAAAAGAGAACTCAGAAAAAGTATAAAAAGTAGAGTAACTCTAGGCCAGGCGCAGTGGCTCACGCCAGTAATCCCAGCACTTTGGGAGGCCAAGGTGGGCGGATCATGAGGTCAGGAGATCGAGACCATCCTGGCTAACACGGTGAAACCCTATCTCTACTAAAAATACAAAAAATTAGCCAGGTGTGGTGGCGGGCGCCTGTAGTCCCAGCTACTTGGGAGGCTGAGGTGGGAGAATGGTGTGAACCCAGGAGGTGGAGCTTGCAGTGAGCCGAGATGGGGCCACTGCACTCCAGCCTGGGCGACACAGCAAGACTCCGTCTCAAAAAAAAAAAAAAAAAAAGTAGAGCAACTCTAAAATCAATTTATTGATATTATGATTTGGTTTATATTTAATTTATAAATTTCTTTTGGTTTAAAGATATAAAAACTGTACATATGAATTGCTCATAATTTGTATATGTTTATATTATAATAACACATCAACTAAAACCCATAAAAGTTTTTTTAAAAGGATCTGTATATATAGTATTTTTAAGAAAGATTTCCAACCACATTTGCCAAAACACACACACACACACACACACACACACACAGACGTGCCATTTGACATTTTTCTTTTCCAGTGTTAAAGGCTGATTGGAAGAACATCATTTTCTAAGAACATTTTGCCAAAAGAATACAGAGCCAGTATATTTTTAGTATATTCTAGTTCACACCCTCATACAGCAATATAAGTAAAAAAAAAATGTACTTAGAGCATTTAAAAAATACTACCTTCCCCTAAAATGCCAATTCTATAACATTAATCTTTCAAAGTACACCTAAATGTAGAGACTAGAACAACATAGAGTAATCTCTGTGTATCAGGCAGTGCTGGTGCTCTGGAAATTGACAAATCAGATACTGTTGTTATCTTGGGAGGGAGGCAGATGTGGATACAACTCTATATGACCCAGTAGGAAATGTGCTATCTCTTGGCAAGAAAAAGGTAAATGTAATGGGAATGAAAAAGTAATTTGGCCTGCAGTGTTGGGGAAAGCAGTGAAGGGGCATAAATGTGCTCTGCCCTCTGAGGCACGGAGAGAGCTGGGGTAGGTGCAGTGGGGTGGGGGAGGGCATGGCACTGGGACTTGGTGGCAGCGGCTCAAGTTTGAAAGGTATGAGGACGAGCTCCTTTTCAAGAGCCTTGACTGCTAACACATTGTTTTTGTTGTTTTTTTGCAAAGGGTGGTAACAGCATGATTGTAATGGATCTTTAGTTAAGTAACTGGTAGCCATATGGAGGTGGAAGAGATGGAAGAAAGAACTGTTCAGGATACACATTAATTAGCTGAGACATCACGATGAATTCTGAACCTAATCAGAGGCTGGGGAAATGCAGAGGAAGGAGATAAATCTGAGAGTCACTCCGGAGCATCAACATAACTTACAGACTGATGAGTAATCATGAGGGAAGATGACGAGGAATTTTAGCTTCTGAGACTTACACCTCATGGTGTTGATGTTGATTAGGGAGAAATTCACGAAATGAAACAGTTAGATGGCTAGGGAGTGATAATTAGCTCAGTTTTTGATGTGTGGAGTATCAAGAACCTTTTGCGATAGCAATAACAGCAAACATTTCATATGTACTTATTGTTTTCCAGACACTGTATGTGCCTCATCTCATTTAGCCCACACATCAATGCTATAGGGTAGGTATTATTATGGTGCCCATTTTTAACATTAGGAAACAGGCTGAGGAACCGGATCAAAGTTTTCAGTAAGTGGTGGTACCCAGATCTAAACCAGGCAGCCTGACTCCAGAGCCCTTGCACCTTATTATCTGGTGTAAGAGTCCAGCAAAGAGAAGGACCACTTCTTTCACTGAGACACAGGAAAGAGGGGAGGATGTTTGAGAGGCAAGGCACATTTGGAGGCCGAGGTGGGAGGATCACTTGAGGCCAGGGTTTGATACCAGCCTAGGCATCATAATGAGACCCCGTTTCTACAATTTTTTTTTTCTTTTAGATCCAGAATCTTGCTCTGTCGCCTAGGCTGGAGTCCAGTGGCACAATCTCTGCTCACTGCAACTTCCTCTGCCTCCCAGGTTCAAGCAATTCTCTTGCCTCAGCCTCCTGAGTAGCTGGGATTATAGGCACACACCACCACACCCTGCTGCTAATTTTTTGTATTTTTAGTAGAGACAGGGTTTCACGATGTTGGCCAGGCTGGTCTCGAATTCCTGACCTCAAGTGATATGCCTGCCTCGGCCTCTGAAAGTGCTGGGATTACAAAACACATTTTTTAATTAGCTGAGCATAATAACATGAGCCTATAGTCCCAGCTACTTGGCACGCCGAGGCTGGAGGATCACTTGGGGCCAGGAGTTTGAGGCTGCAGTAAGTTATAACTGCACCACTGTGCTCCAGTCTGGGTGACAGAGTGAGACCCCATCTCAAAAAAAAAAAAAAAGAAAAGGCACATTTGGAGGCCGGGAGAAACAGGCATCCATGTAGCAGGAGGCAAGACCATCTGCTGAGAATGACGGGGGCGGGCAGGCGAGAAGATGGGGATCTGAGAGTGAGGGCCAGGTTTGGAGTAGCAGCGGGAGGAATCAAGGGGTCAGCCAGGTGCCAAACAGCCCTGAAGACCTAGTGAACCCGCAGTGGGAGAGAAGAACAAGAGATGCTAATCAATACTGTGAGCAAAGCAGGAGCCTGGGTAGCCCTGCTGAAATCCAGATTTTAGCAGGGCCCTGCCAAGTCTGGGTGAAGACCCAGCTGGGCAAACTTGGAGGATTTTTGGACTGAACCCTGTGCAAACATGCCCACTTCCAAAGCTGTAGTTTTCCACGTGGTGTTCCCGGCAGGGATGCAGACCACAGAACTAATAAGATGATTACCTTTAAAGAGAGGGCAAGGCGGTCCCGGATGTAGTTTTCTTCTGTTTTTGCCTTTTCAATTTCCTGTTCAAGTTCTAAACGCTGCTTGCCTGCCTGCTGCAGGATCTGCTCTCTCTCTTTTCGGAGTTCATTTTTTAAGGCTGCTATTCGCTCCTTGTACTCTTCATCCAGTTTCCTGTAAGGAAGAAAAATGGACAAGCTGCCATCACGTCTTTCAGAGGTCCCAGTATCAATCTACCAAAAATGGAAACACAGAGGCACAGAGATGAAAAGCACCTGGATAAAATATCTAGTGTACCCTGCTTTCCCTTAGGGCTTAACCACATCTGAGTCACTCCAGCAAGGTGTGGCCAACAGGCTGATCAGAAGAGTCCCCAATGCACTGTTCTGCCCATGCAGCTGCAGGCGCCACTGCCCTGGGCCAGGGTGGTGGGTGAGGAGGAGCCTCACTCTGCTGGCCTCACCTGAGGTTGTACTCATTCCGCCGCTCTATGGCCGCATGGTGATCATCCACCTCCGAGGCCATTAAAGACTTGAGCTTCTCGGCCTTGTCCAGATCTGATCGTAGCTTCTCTTTTTCTCTGACCACCTGATCAACTCGTTCCCTAGGATCAGAAGTACACTGAGTTAATGGGAAACTGTTTCTAAGCAACAAGTAGACCCAGAAAAGCTCTCATCTGGCTTGCATCAATACAGAAGCAAAACCAAGACAACCAAAACCCTCCCAAAGCAAAAAGGCACTCCACCCTTCCCTTCAAAAGCCTACATGTCAATCTAAGTTCTCCTTAATTTTCCTATACTTTAAGGAAGATGTGTGCAGCAGTTGGATAGAAGATGAGCAACATTTGCATACAGAATAGAAGGATGTCCATCCAAGGCATCCGAATGACTTGCTGGACAAGTAGGAAAGGGAATGGGGCAGGCGAACCTTCTGCTCAACTCACAACAAATGCCGGATTTCAGCCTTAAAGCTGGCCAGAGCCGCCTGGTGAATGCTGTTCTTGGTAACCAAAAGTTCATTTTCAAGGGCCAGTGTTAATTCTGTCAAATTGATGTTTCCATCGAGGCTGAAATCCAAGGCCTAGAAATCAGAGCAAGGCGTAAATTCAAAAACAAATCACTCATTCCATCCTCTGAAAGCAGAAAACGTGAAGGCTATACAAACTCTGAGAGCTGACAATGATCTAGAAATTAGACAATTCCATTGCTTTGGTGATTGCTTAGGAACAGCCATCAGTCTAGAACACAGTTAAGTTTTCTCTAAGGAAAGCATAACATGATTATTTGTGTTAAAAAGAAAAAAAAAATTATCTTGGCCAGGTGCAGTGGCTCACGCCCGTAATCCCAGCACTTTGGGAGGCCGAGGCATGCGGATCATTTGAGGTCAGGAGTTCAAGACCATCCTGGCCAACACGGTGAAACCCTGTCTCTACTAAAAATACAAAAATAGCCGGGCATGGTGGTGTGCGCCTGTAGTCCCAGCTACTTGGGAGGCAGAGGCAGGAGAATCTCTTGAACCCCAGGAGGCGGAGGTTGCAGTGAGCCGAGATCACACCATTATACTCCAGTCCAGGTGATAAAACGAGACTCCGTCTCAAAAAAAAAAAAAAAAACAACAAAAAACAAAAAAAAACACAATAACAACAACAACAAAACTATCTGGCCCTGTAAATAAACACAATTGTAAGAGTATTTCTCATGTCAATAATCTGGGGGTTAAAAACATGGAAAGTACTTAACAAAAGGCTCCTGGTTAAAAGGGCTAAAAAAAAGTTACCTTTTATCTTTGAGACTTTGTGAACAGAAGTACCATTAAGGAGAAATAAAATCAAATCACAGTTTCCAAAAAAAAAAAATGAAAATTTTCAACCCTTCTCCGGTTTGTCATTTTTCTCAATTTTAGCTGCCACACCTTCAGGATCTCCTGGCTGTTCTCAATGCCCTCTTCCTGCCAGGTGTCGAGTATTCTCTCCACAGATGCATGGCCCATCCCATCATCCAGGCAGGAAAAGACCCGAAAGCCAATGGTACTTGTCATTGCTGATGAGGTTGTGGTACGTCGTCCACTCTCATCGAAAGACTGGAAGGAGGAAGAGACTTGAGTAAGCCTAGCTTGATTCCAGGCATTTCAACAAGATATTGGTCAGCCCTGACCATGATGGGTAGAAGGCATGTTTCTCTAATATACAGTGCCAGGAAAAAAGTCATGCAGCCTCTCTGATCTCTGTTCCCAACTGAGTCAAGCCTACGGAGCTTATCAAAACCAACTGTTTTGGTAGAGAGTTCTATGACATAGACGAGATATGTCCCTAATTAACACCAGGTTTCTTCTGACCCAGAGCTGACATGACAAGGCATAATTAGTGGTCTTTCCACTGTAATTTACGGTCATTTCTCAAACCCAACCTTTCCTTCCTAATGGTTAAGTCTTTCTAATTCTTCTTTTGCTTCCCTCTCTTTCCTTAGTATTTTGCTTCAGACAACAGATTAATTTATTAGACATTACTTAAATGGGTTCTAACTTTTATTCACAAAGAAAGCACTTTTGTTTATTTTTTACCTGCATGGAAAGGTGCCTTTTTAGTTGTCTATATGGAGTAGATGCTGATGGTGTAAGAGATTTTCCATTTTTAAACAAACCATAGAAAAAATCTTCTACACTCATTGTACCGTCAGGATCAAGATTATGGAATACTTCCTCGAGCATCTAGAAAAGAGTCATCACATATTTTAAATACTCCATTCAAGTATACAAGGCCCAAAGTATACTTCCGGCCAATAGTAATCAGTACCATGGTTGGTCCCAGGACTCCAGAAATATAATTATGCCCCCTTATTCTCACTTTACTGATTTCTCTTTCCGGTAATGATATGCCCTCCTCCTTCCCACAAACTAAATAAAAGTCAATTTCCAACATCTTCATAATCTTATGCAATTTAGCAATTAACTATATTCTCTTTTACTCACACTCCTACAATAGGCAGTCTTTAATGTTGTTACACATTATTCTTACAAATTTTAAAAAATACCTAAATAATATAAAAATACAGCTTCCCAGTGTCATAACAGTAGAAAGTGGTTGGACATCTGTTACACTTTTATACTGTGGTGACCCTCAGTGATATTTTCTTTATGTCGAATTTTTGAAATTGGTAGGCTAGCACAGCAGAATTTGGTCTGGGACAGATTACAATGATCTGATTACAATTAAGATTTGGAATCTGAAATCCATAACTTGGGGTTTAGAACCTTACTTGTAACAATACTGAGTGTGTTGGCTTTTTGCTTTAATGTTTTAGCACAGGAAAAACAAAGACTTTATGTGTGTGCAATAGAAGGGTTCCAAGACATGTAAAGGCAAGGGAGTTTTGACTGGCTAGTCCGCACCCTCTGACGGTAATCAAATAGCCCCTATCCTGTAATAGGGAAGGGGAGATTGGGCTACAGCCCCATCTAGAGGCTTGCCTGGGAATGGCTGGTTCCCTAGCTCCACAGAGGAATGGGAAGGTGAATAGAGCAACGTGGATCATTGAAGCCACAGAACAAGGAGGAAAGGCAAAGCCCTCCCACTAGCAGTCAGATTCCTCTTTATTCTGGGGTTAAAATGTTTCTATAGGAACATGCCTCCAATGTACAAAATGGAAATCTCTTGGAGAGCTTGTTAGAATGAAGACTCTAATATGGTAAGTCTGGTGGTGTGGGGATTCAGATTTCGGCATTTCTAACAAGCTCCCAGTTAAGGCCCATGCCACTGAGCAGTAACGAGGCAGAATAAGCAACAAATTGCTCTTGTTGCATTTGAGCCTACAACTGGACTCATTCTAACACAGGCCTAAATTCTCTGCAACACATTCTCAAACTTCTAATATTCCTTTTGTAAATCTGGACTACTGCTAGGATTTATACGATCTCACTATTGTTGATTTCATTCTTCATGTAAGGGCTTGAGGCAATTCTTTCATCTCAAATGCTTTTTTTTCCCCAATTCATACCCAACAGGAAACATTAGTTTCCATTCTTGCTTTCATACGACTTCCTCTGGAGGGAACTCTGAAACAAGAAAACCATTCTAAAGAGTGGAAACGTTTGCAAGAAGCAACAATTCCTAAAAGAGGATCAAATCAATGGAAAGATATTTGGGGCAAGATTCTGAGGTTGCCAAGATCCCTTAACTTTTCTATCCTGTTCTTATCAACCAAAATAATATTTTCCTGGAGGACAAGGCTTTCAGGACCTTTGTACCAGAAATTACTGTCAAGTCCAGGTGTGTTGACTGAAGTTAACAAGGTTAAAAGTTTGGCTCTAACCTTAGATCCACACTGCTTGACCTTGTGACATTAGCCAAATCAGTGCACAGCTTCCAGACTGCCTAAAGACCTCGCACCTGGAAAGTCCTTCCAGTTATTTTAGATGGCGGAGTGGGCAAGTGATGAATAGAAGAGTGTGGATTCAGAAGACGGGGCGGGGGCTAGGCAGAAAACAATGCCGGTTAAATGGCCAACTGGGGCACGCTCTACACTTTGAGCAGGAGCTGTCTCTGGAACTGTGAGGACATTCTTATTCTTACATGGACCAGGTCTTTGGATAGCTGGTTTGCTGAAGTGTAAGTTGGAAAATAATCACAAACCCAAACACTCAAAGAGGCCCGGAAGATGATGTCAACGAATGAGGCAAGATGGGTTTAAGACATCAGAAAGTAGCGAGTGCTGGGAAACTGAACACAGGAGTGCATGTCCTCTCCAAAGGGGCTGGCTGCATCTTACTGCCCATAAAATGGAGCCAAATCTTTGGATTTTTAGAAAAATCTCCTGATTTTTTTTTTCAATGTAGCAAAAAGTTCAATTTTAAAAACACTGGGCATGACAAATAAAATAGGCTTGGGGCCAGATTTGGCATCGGGCGTGCTGGTTTGCATCTCTGCCCTGTCATTGTTCTTGCTTTCGGAAAGGAGTGTGCTAGTTACAGGCATAAGACAGTGACTCTAGTTCCCCTTCATGAAAGCAGGGAACAGCCACGATTTCACTCTCTCTACCTATAAAATGAGAGGTGACTAAATCTAAAATGGCTTTCAGTTGTAAAATTTTAGGATTCTAAGTAAATGAGATCATCTTGAACTTCCAGCTCCTCTGTGGTTTAGAGCTAGTAATACTAAGTACTATAGAATTTCACTATTTTTCTTTAGCAGGAAAAACACTAAGTAAAAGTTGTATTCTATGAGCAATCCTCTACTTGTCCTCAGGCCAGAGGAAAATAACTAAATGTGCTACTTCTTTTCCTGAGCTTTGGAAACCACCACAGAAGAAAATGCAGCTCTCCACAAGTAGCTACAGTTTATTCCAAGAATTGGTTTTAGATAAATAATCCAAGTTTGTGCAATATTTTTTGGCAAAAACAACCCAAGGTTCTACATATTGCACTGATTTACAATTCAGGAGAATAAATTTAATTTTATGACTTAATAGTCACCAATGAAAAGTAAATTACCACTGAGCCATTAAAAAGGTAAACAAAGGGTATATAATGGTCAAAAATACATGGAAGAAGGGGAAAACAACAAAAAAAAATTTCTGTAAGCTAGGCTACTTGAAAGCTTTTGAAAATAAATCAAAAGCTATTATTTGTTTAGAAAAATACCACTAAACAAATATTTCTATTATCTGTTTAGAAAAATAATACCACTTATCCCCCGAGCAAGCAGAAAGCATGGTTTCAAATATCATTATAATCAAAGATTCCCAAAGCGACAACTGTAGCCCTACCCTAACTCTCTCCAATCCTTATTTTCAGCTCGTTGAAAGGCACATCTTAGAATTATTTCTATTCTTATGTTTCACAGCTATTCATGCACCCAGTCCTACCAGTTCCTCTCTTAATTTTTTAGAAAACATAAAGCTCAGAGTTTTACCAATGAAGAGTCTTTTGGGGGCTCCTTCAAAACTCTTCTTAGTATTTTCAAAACAACCAAACTACCCTTTATCATTTTCTCATGACCAGAATATTGTAATGGCTGCTGGCTGCTCTCACCCAAGGCTCTCTTCATGCCAATATGTAAAAGCAGTTTAGCTCCTCGTCAGCAAGCAAGATTTTTCTATATATTGCTCAATCTGCTTAAGAACTCAGAGATGATATTGAGATGTTCTTTCCAAAAACTTAAATTTATCCTTCTGGTCTTCAAAATACTCCCCCAACTCAAATCTACTGAAATCCTTGCTTAATTCTGCCTCCACATGTTTCCCACAATTTACTCTGTGAATGCCACCTCTACAAATACATCTGACATCATGGCTACAGAGAGCTAGTGCCTGACAGTTTCACATGCGGTAACCTGCCTAGCACAGTGAGCTTACAATAGCTGGGTAAGTGTCAGCTCTTGTCAGTTTTTCTTTTCCACAACACAACAAGAGCTCCTCAGTGACAGAATCTTCATGAATGACTTCTTAGGAAAAAAGAAAATGGAGTCTAACAAGCTGCAGAGAGCCACACTACAGCTGTTCCTAGCATGTGGCCAGCTACACTTTTACCATCATTATCATTCCTGAATTATACTGTGAGGCTTACCTCTCCATCCACATTCTGTAAACCATACTGCTCACAGATGGAGACCAGCTTCTTCCGGTTCAGGTGACCATCACGGGTGATCCCCAAATCTTCACAAACTTCTTGCAGTTTCTCTTCTATCCAGTCTTGGGGAGGGGAAGATCCACTCTGTGAAGCATTCAAGTCATCTGGGTTCCAAAACCTTAACTGACCTGAGAGAGAAGCATATGTTGCACGGTTTCCAAAGGAATTGCAAAGAGAGAGTGCCTATTCTTAAAGAAAACTGTGCTTTTTGAAAATAAATACTGTAAGAAAAAGGCAATAAATGTCAATTCCATTTTGATTTGGTCCTGAAGCTCCCATGAAACAGAATCAATGGTTCTAAGGCTGCAACTAGAGTAAATGGGTACTTTCTGGCTCCCTGACAGTCATACCGGTGTAATAAATATAATCTCCTGTGCAATACTGCAAAGTTCTAGGCTTGTTTTATTTCAGCTGAGCACATCACAAGCTTAGGCTATAGTGATCATAGAGAAGGCTGGTTGAGGGCCATTATCGAGAACTCTGTAAGCTCTATCTCAACTATAGCTACCAGAATGTATTACCTCCACTTTCTTTCCAGCCTAAGTACTACAGCATCTTTTACTGAAAAGAAAATAATTTCATGATAAAAGTCTCAACATTAGCCTGTTCCCAAATCCTTACATATGAATATTCTGACATACAGAACCAACAGTCCAACTGAAATTAAAAAAAAAAATCAATGGTTGCAAGCTATAAGTTCCCAGTTATCTATACATTAAGGTAAATTTCATTTGAAGACTTAAGGATCAAACTACTTATTTAAAAATCAAAACTTCTTATTTATTCTCTATTAAAAGCCCTCACTTCTAAATTTTGCTTTACACATTAGAGATTCTGTAAAGTCATTACTTAAACATGAGATAATTACTGGCACAATTTTGTGTGCTTGGAAGAACCTCAGAGGGTTGAAAGCAGTATTTAGTGCTACTCCCACTCTTTAGTGACAGGAATTAAGCCCATTACTGCTGTGGCGTTTCAACCTAGAGAACAGGTTGTAATTACACTTAAGTACAGTTAATCCACAGAGGGCTGTGAAGTGGGCTGAGGTTCTGTTAGCTGAACCACAGTGCCATCTGGTGGCCAGAGGATCAACGTGTTCTGATGCTTCTTAAATACATTTGAAACTTGTCAAGGGATGCATTTTTAAATTAATTAATTTATATTGTTATTTTTATTTTTTGAGACAGAGTCTCTTCTGTTATCCAAGCAGGAGTGCAGTGGCACAATCACGGCTCACTACAGCCTCCAACTCTCGGGCTTAATGGATTCTTCCACCTCAGCCTTCTGAGTAGCTGGGACGACAGGCATGTGCTACCACATCTGGCTATTTTTAGTAGAGACGGGGTATGCCATGTTGCCCAGGCTGGTCATGAACTACTGGGTTCAAGTAATCCTCCTGCCTTGGCCTCCCAAAGTGCTGGGATTACAGGCGTGAGCCACTGTACCTGGCCAAAGGATGCATTTTAATAGGTCACTATTTAAGACTGTTAGAAAATTAATCTGAAAGTCTGTATAAGAGAGAAATTAGCCCGTAAGTGAAATTATATATCTTAGTTACCATCTCTTGCATGATACTAAATGCTAGGATTTTAAAACTAAAAGCTATCAATTGGGAATAAATTTTTTGTTGCTGTTGTTCTTAATGTTAATTCCCAACTGGCTGCAGCATAAGAGATCAGAAAGATGGGGTGTGGAGAGCACCCGGCAGCCCTTCCTTTCCAGGCACGTCCTGACACACACGGCTCTTACCTTCCGCTTCATACTCCTCACTGCGTTGCGTCTTCCAGTGCTAGAGAAGGCAAGAGAAGATTAGTGTGCTTTAGAACTTATTCAGAAAGAACTATCCTAGCTTTTCCTAGAGCAGATCACTCTCTGGCTCTGAAATCATCATCTAAGTGAGTCACATAATTTCAGGACTCTCTAGTGTATCCATCTAGATGAGTTCTCTTCAGTTAACCAGCCAATCAGGACGAGACTCCTAAGAAACACCACACACCCTTCTGCAGCATTTCACCAAGGATTTGTCCTCATTTGCTAGGTCACTTATTCAACAGCAAAACCTATCACAACCAATTAAACCCAGCCAAAGCAAATATCCAGTATCCATCAACCAACAAGTATCTGTACACATGCATTTATGAATTTATTCTTCAATAAATGTGTACTGAGTGCTTCTCTTTGTGCTAGGTACTGTGCTAGGTCTTGGTAATACAACCATGAACAACCATGAACAGGATAAACATATTTCCTGCCTCAAGAAGTTTAGATGCTAATGAAGACATGCAGACAAGAAAACAGGAAATACAACAGGGTAGTATTTTAAGTGCTATGACAAGGAAGTTCAGGATGCTATGTTGCCACGCAGATGGCATACTTTAGACTTGTTAGATCGGGAAGAAGCAATGTCTAAACTGAGACCTGAAGGATAAACTGC
The DNA here is from genome assembly GCF_029281585.2 of Gorilla gorilla gorilla. Taxonomy (NCBI): domain Eukaryota; kingdom Metazoa; phylum Chordata; class Mammalia; order Primates; family Hominidae; genus Gorilla; species Gorilla gorilla. The sequence continues at coordinate 67,735,475 of NC_073239.2, forward strand.
AGAGAGCCAAATGAAAAGAAGGGGGCAGGCTGGGCACAGTGGCTTGCGCCTGTAATCCCAGCACTCTGGGAGGCCGAGGTGGGCAGATCATGAGGTCAGGAGATCGAGACCATCCTGGCTAACACAATGAAACCCCATCTCTACCAAAAATACAAAAAATTAGCCAGGCGAGGTGGCGGGTGCCTGTAGTCCCAGCTACTCGGGAGGCTGAGGCAGGAGAGTGGCATGAACCCAGGAGGCGGAGCTTGCAGTAAGCCGAGATTGTGCCACTGCACTCCAGCCTGGGCAACAGAGCGAGACTCCGTCTCAAAAAAAAAAAAGAAAAGAAAAGAAAAGAAGCGGGGCAGTTGTTATTTGCTGAAGCAAGGAGGCAAGAATGAGCCTAGCGTATCTGTGGCATAGTGAGGAGAGAGACGCAACTTAAAATAAGTAGGCTAGAGAAAGTATAAAATGTACATTACCAGTAAATTACATTAAAGGCAGTTCAATTTATCTGAATTGGACCATTTTGCCACCTTATCAGGCTTCATTACTCCTGCCTCTTCTCCAAAGTCACAGCATACAGTTGTAATTTGTGTACTGCATAAAAGTGCCCCGCTAAGGGCACAGGTCAGGACCGAAATCCAGCCCTTGCTCCACTGGCCGGGGATAGTACAGGTCGTCTTTTGACCAGTTGCAACAAGTAGGTCCACAGTGGCTGTGGCTTCCAGCAAATGGCTTTAGCCTCTCCAGCAAACTGCCTAAAACTAATCACTGTTATGGGGGGTTACTACAACCATCAAAGAAAACCCTGTTAGAAAAGGTGAATCGCCCTTTCCAAATGGGGCTGCTGTCATAGCAGTGATCCAGCTTTATGAATGAAGCTGCCTTTGATAACAAATAACCAGTACATTTTCTGGGTAGCTGACCTGTACAAGACTAGTTGATTGCTTAGAATCCGAAAATAAACTCGACAGGAAAGTCAGCCTAATTAATACCTGTCTCTAGAACTTGGATTCCTCATGACAGATGGTATGGCACGTAAAATTTTTAGATGAAATGTTGTTTTTCAGTAGTTCATTCAAGTTAATACGAGTTGAAGTTCTTCTTTCAGGCAACCTACGCTCATCTACTTTATTCTCCACACTCACTAGTGGTAGTTCTCACCTCTTAAATGAGGGCCAACCACCTACCACAGTTTCACAGGTCCATGTTAGATATTTAAGACAGTATCAATTCAGAGAGTTCATTTAATTTGGCCATACCAAGCTGACAATGCTGAGATGGGTTGTTGCTGACAAATGGAAGACACCAAAAGGCCATAACTCAAAATGTTTAAGTTCACTACAATTCATGCAGATTACAATGGAAAGTCACTAATAAACATGGTATCAATGAAAAGTGAATTAGGACGTGTGATTTTTGCTTGTGATAACAATTTCATCAGCTCACTCAGCCTACATTTCTACATAAAGACGTCTCTCCAATCTAGTGGATGTCTGAGGCATGGTGGGGATGGGGAGCAAGTGGTAAAGTCAACAGTCCTTCATAAATTTTCTTACATTCTCATTTCTGGTCAGAATTAAGTTGTTTTCACATAAGAAATTTTAAATCAACAAAACCATCCTGCCTGTCTGTCCCTCCACATTTATTTTCCTGTTCAACAGAGCAGACAATTTAAATGCTCATACTACTTCGGCATCCAAAATTATGAAAATTCATTATTTAGCATACCATTTGGAAACACCCCAGAACTAAATCCACTGATTCCACCTATGACAAATAAAATAGGGTTTTATGGTCTCAGCACCATTGGTAGAAACCTACCAAATCTCAAGCAGGGGATGATTTCTAACAGCAGAAATGAATGGGAGAAATGGCAGGAGAATATGTTATCACTGGCCCCAAACCATAAAGAGAGTCCCAGTTGGAATATACAGCTGTAAAAATGCAACACACACACCTTCAAAAAATCCTTATCATTACTAAAGCACTGGCTCATTTACTTCTCAGTTCATTTGAAAATAGTGAGCCCAGAATTCAGAGAAGCAAGATGCTCCAATATACTGTTTCCAACATCTTATGAGTCTATGAGACTGGGTGCCTATGTCTGATTCACTCTCTGGGACAGTACTTCCCTGCTGCCTTCTTCCCTGGATTCTTACTCCTAACTAATAAAGGATCGAGTATGGAGGCCACTGCGTAGACTTAGGAGGCAGGGTGCCTGGTGCTGAATCATGGCTTCCCTACCAGGTTGGCCTTAGGCAAGCTTCTGACGACTTCTGCCTCAGGTTCTCTGCCTATAAAATGGGAACAAGGCAGTGCATATTTCATGGAGTTACGGTAAAGTGCTTAGAATTGTGCCTGGCACATAGTAAGCTCTATACAATTTTGTTATTTTTATTGGACATATGTTTACATGATACATGTGGAATTTATTTTAATTTCCATATTTAAACTTAAAGCATTCAATTGGGTAGACCTGGGGAGGTATCTGTTATGGATATACATTTGTAAGAAAAATGCCAAGTCTTCCCAGCAGAGAAGCAAGAAACACAGACAATTCACATAAGAAGCAACATAATTAAAAAAAAAAAACAAAAACAAACAAAAAAACATGGGGGAAGGTTCATCTCAACAGCAATCAAAGAAGGATTAAAACCAAGAAGTCATTTTGTTCCTATTAAACTAGCAAAGTATTTAAGATATAACTTCTACTACCATCAAGGTTATGATTTAAAATAGGCCCGTTTATATGTTATGGGTAGCACTGTAAATGATTATTACTTTTAGTAATGTAAATGGCTTTATGTATCAAAAGCAATAAAAATGTTCATACTTTTTGATCCAATAATTTCACTTGGTATTCAAAGACAATAAAATCAAGGAGGAAGAAAAGCCATATGTGTAAATATGTACATGATAGCACTTTTTGTAACAAGAAAGTATTGAAAACAATTTATTCAACAATAGAGCATAAAGTATAATACATTATAATGCAGTCATTAAAAGTATAATTAAAAAACCATGTAGGAACGTGGAAAAACATCTTATGAAATGTTAAATGAAAGACCATTACAAAAATGCTATCTATAGTACGATTACCACCAGCAAAAATATTTATACAATTAGACAAAGGCTGGAAGGAAATAGAGATAATAAAAACAGATGCATATTGGTTGAAGGACTATGGGAAACAATTTTCTTTTATTCTTTTACTGTTATAAATGTTGTTTATGCAACAGAAATAGGTACAACTCTCACTATTTATTTGCCCACTAAATTCTCACTAAATTTATTTCCTGTGACTTGGGGGTGGGATAAAGGGAAGCTCCCTCCTTTTGGTAAATATTGCTCTGCAGCATCTCCCCCGTATTATGACAGATGACGCGGTTTGGTGGGAAGCCCAGGTGCTGCTCAGGCTGGTGAATGTTGGATGCCAATGCCTATCCTAAAGTGGCAAGATCAGAGACACCCGACTGAGATCTGCCTTGTGGACTGAGACCATCCCAAACAGACATTCCTGAGACAGTCCAACCCAAAAGCGTCAGATACGGCACAGCCTTCGAAAGCCCAGGCAGCATCCTCATCTTCGATGATTTCACACAAAATCTTAAGGCAAGTGGGGGTGGGGATTAGGGGAGAAGGATAGTTTAAACATGGTTTTTGTTTGTTTCTATTTTTAAGACGGAGTCTCACTCTGTTCTGCAGCCTCAACCTCCCACGCGCAGGTGATCCTCCGGCCCTCCCCGCTGACCCACCTACAGATGCCTGCTACCACGCCCGGCTCATTTTTGTATTTTTTTTTTTGTAGAGATGGGGTTTTGCCATGTTGCCCAGGCTGGTCTCAAATTCCTGGGCTCAAGTGATCCACCCACCTCAGCCTCCCAAAGTGTTGGGATTACAAGTGTGAGCCACTGCACCCAGCCAGTTTAAACATGTTTTAAAGTCTTCTGGGAGTAGCAGTATCCCAAGAATTCCCCCTAGGACCCTTTGTAAGAAACACAGATCCAGCCAGGACCACCCTGTTAAAAGGAGAAGCAGGCTTATGCTAATGGCTACATTTTCATTCCAAGACCACCTCAGTTAGAGATGGGGCTTACCACACAGATAGGAGGTATTCTATGCTTCCTTCTACCTAGTCTCCACCAAGGGTCTGTTCCCTTAATAAGAGGGAGAAAAGCACAGGGTGGCTGAACATTTGTTATTAAATTGCTATTTCATGGGGGTGGGTGGGGGAAGATGCAATTCATTCACAGCTCATTTATTTTCATTCTCACTGCCTGGAGCCAGTAGTTCCAATTAAAAAGCAGGGAGAGAAGGAGGGGAAGGCAGGTTAGAAGGCTAGGGGGATTAAATCATTCCGTTACTGGAACGCCACCAGTAAAGGGAGGCATCATTCTGGAAAAGGGTCCTTTAATTGCTGATGACTTACCCAGCACAGTGGAAGCCTGGCAGGTGGCCTGTAGACACAGATCTGCCATGAGCACTAGAAGGACGATTATCACAAAAATCTTTGGAAAAGTAGGGGGGAAAGCGAGGAACAATGGCTGAGATGTGTTCACAAGACTGAATTCATGAGATAAGATTTATTTCTTCCCTTGAAATATACGTAACCTCTCATTGGAGAAAGAATGGATATTAATAAACATAAACCTCACCCTGTGGGACTTCAGTTTCTCCCTGCTCTGGAGGCACAGTTGTAGACAGATAAGCGAAAGGTTTTGGCAGAGACACTGTCTGGGTTGTTTGGCTCTGCCACTTTCTGTGACCCCTCAGTACCTTACAACGTGAGGAGGACACTCCAGTGCACCCAAAGGGACATGGAGTCATATGCTTGGCACTTAGGAAACCTTAGCTATTGTTATTATTTCAGTCAGAAAAATGACGTGGTTAGGGGTTTAGACTGCAGAACCATACTCGAGTTCAATTTCCGCTCTACTACTTACTCGTGGTGTGACCTTGGCCAAGTTACTTACCCTCTGTGTGCCTCAGTTTCCTCATGAGTACATGAATAACAACACGTACCTCTGATGGTGTGCTTCACATTTGGAAAGCACTTACAACAGTGCCCATTAAGTGCCAAGCATTTGTTAATAAATGTTACAATGACTATTCTTACTACTTGGATGTGTAAAACTAGAACAAGGGCAGAAAAAACAGCAGACAGACCAGTGCCAGCTTTAAACAACAAACCCAGAAGAGACTCTCTTTAAAATCTACAGCCTTGATATGTTAATTGGCTTGATTTAGTTATTTCACAATGTATCCATATATCAAAACATCATGTTGTACACTGTAAACGTACATAACTTTTATAATTATACCTTAATAAAGCTAAGGAAATCCCCAGAACTACAGCTATGAGCATGATGATTGTGATGAAGCAGTGAACTTCCAATTCAACTTAGGATCAGGGCTTCCCCTGGGGCCCCTCCCTGCAGACAGTGTCCCCTAGGCAGCCACGGCTGGCAGGGGCTGCCTTGTCCTTCCTCATTACTATGCCAGTGTACTGGCCAACAGCCCCATTGAGAGTAGGCAGAGGGGAGAAGGTCAGAGGTTGTCCAGCCCCAAAATGGCTGCTCACAAGACAGTCCCCACCCCCTCAGGCAGACAAAAGGAGTCCCCCCAAACCCACTCTGTGGGCCGTGCATCTCAATGCCATGCTGGCCATTGTAGCCAGCTCTTGAGTTGTCCTACAGCTGGACAAGGGTGCCCTGCACACAGCGGCTGCACAGGCGGCACCGATTTCTGGAATGCTTTCTTTGGAGGGACACCTGCTTTGCTGGACTGCAGAGCAGATGGCCCGAGCCTCCTGGATCTCCAGCTTCCAGCCCCAATGCCGGGCCAGCATCTGCAGCCTGTGGTCCTGGTGTGGCCCCTGCCCACAATAGCCCAGCCGCCACCCCCACCAGCCATCTGCTCCAGCGCAGACCTTTGCGCCCCGCAGAATGTACGGCTAATTAAAACCATTATGGGGGCAGACACCGGGGCATTCTTTCCCAGCAGACGTTGCTGAGCTGATCTCAGCAGCCTCAGAGCCTGGAGTAGAGTTGTGGTTTTTTTTTTTTTTTGGAAAGGAAAAAGCCCTGTAAACCCAGAGAGAAGAGGAAGGAAATGTACTAGAGTAACATAGCTCCCCAAACACACTGAGCTGTAGTGTGCATTTAGAAGAGCAGCATATGTAGCTAAGCACAGGAAGTCTCTGAAAACACCAGAAATCAGTTTAAGGAGAGTGCTCATGAAAGAAACTTTAAGACTTTTAAAAAATACAGCATCTATGGCGTATTTCACTAACAGTCCTAAGTATTTATAAAGCCTGTGCTCTGAGCTGGGTAGTGGAAGCTGAGTGTGCCCGGCAGGGCTGGCTATTGTTTCTGCAGTGACACACTTCCTGGGACTGTGGTTCATTTTCCACCATGCCACCTTTGAAGGCAAAGGCAATGGAGAGCCTGACAGTTCAGCTCCCAGTCTCTCCATGCTGAACTCCGGGACAAGCTCCTAAGGCCAGGGTTGTCACGATCGGAATGCAAATCAGTGCCTTTATCTTTAAAGGCAATTAAGTGCTACAAGTGCATGCGGGGGATAACAGGAATTAACATGATTTTTAAACGCACACACATTTAGATGAGTCCTACTACAAATTCACACACAATTAGATGAGTCCTGCTACACTGAAGGCTAAAAAAGCCTTTGGTACTGCTGATCCAAGGAAATGCTGAATTTAAGAGTTTGGGCCTTAAGCCTCTTCTCCTACCAAGGTTGGGGACTAGTTTTGGTTCACTGGATTTTAAAGTCCTTAAAGGAAAGAGATGTAAAAAAATACCTTTCCTGCTCCTTAGAGCTGCTATGTAACGAATACTACTTTTCTGTTGGAAAATATTTAATGATATGTAGGACAGAAAATGTTACTGTCATCATGAACATTAATTCTTGACTTCTTGTCTGTTTTAGTTTCTAGTTAGAAGATAAATATTAGAAATTGTTGATCTGGAAGGAGGTGGGGGTGGGGTCTGGTCTCCAAGACAATTCCCGCTGGGATCAAGTCAGGAAGGCTCACCAGGACACCAAAGCCTAAAAGTAGGTGTCAGAAAAAGAGACATTTTATAAGCTTTGAAGGAGCTTCTTTCTATCACTTTCAAGTGATCTACAATTGCATCTTGAATGAATGTTTCATCTCTGGGAATAGCTGGATGATCTGATAAGACTTAAGACAATGAAGGAAAAGAATGGAATTCCATTAAAAAAAAAAAAAGTCCATCCTGAAGACATCATAGCCTTTGGTAGAATAAATGGCATCAGCAATAAAACTGTCTGCTTTGTCAAAGACTGGAACAGAAAATTTAACAAGGGAGTAACAGGAAAATAGGTGCATTTCAGCTACAAAAGATCTTAGCAGAACTTCTCTTGGTTATTAAGTTTACTCCAGAATTAAATATTGACTCTGTACGATGTAAATGAATAATTCATAAACTGCAAAGTTATGCATACATGAAAATGAACATAAGGGAAAAGATAAGTCAGTTTCACACTTCTTGAAGAAGTTTCATTTTATGTAGGGTAGTAAAATCAGTTTGTCTTTTTTTAAGCTTTTTAACAACCACCTCCCCATCCTCCTACCCTCATAGTCCCAACACAAAGACTGGATTTGCTTGTAGTGCAGTAATCAGCTTTAACTTTTCTCTCAGGTCCTCACTTAAACCACACTGTGCAAGCCAATGGTTTTGGCTTACACTACTATTGTCTACAGTTGGAAAAATGACTGTATCACACCCCTTGCTGTTGATAAGAATCTTACTAGACCTGATTTATTCCCTGTGGAGGAAAACAGTTAACAAGGTGTACCCTGTTTTCAACCAGGGCAGAAAGCAAAGTGGTCCTGCCCCAATTGTATTAATTGCACAACCTTTTCTACCAGGCCTGAGTAATCGAGAACAGAATTGAGAATTAGTTTAGTTTAGTTTTGTTTTCCCTGCCACCTGCCCTCAGAAGAAACATGAGCATAAAATTCAAGGTCAGTTCAGTAGCTATTAATATACAAGGGAAAAAATGTACTCTTCTTACTCTCGCTTGTTTCTTAACAAAGCAAAGCAAAAACAGTGACAACCAAAATCTCATTAATCACACCTTAGGTTGGAATCAAGAAGGTGCCCTTTATTAGTCTGGACTAATTCAGAATAGAAATGGCCAACTGAATTGACTTGAGCGAAAATGATCCCATAAAAAAAGAAAAATCACCACTTTCTTTTCAATATCACCCAAGATGAGAGGTCAGACTCCCAAGGGATCCAATTGCCAAATAAACACGTGAAATTGGAAGTCAAATCCTCATGGTAGCCTCATGGTGGGACCTACCTGTCACTTATGAATTAGCACATTCTGCTTCGGGATTTCCAAGTGAAATTCTGAAATGTGTATTTTGGTGCTGAAAATTTAGCTGGGTTACAGTAGCCTTTCCCTACAGAGTAGCTTTATTGACTTGTAATCTAAATTTGGTAGAAGAGACACGCTTAGTAGCTAGGTTATATATTTTCTGTTTCAGCAGGAAAGAATCAAAGTGTCTGATAGAAGCATGGGGTGGGGGAAGGGATTTCCATCTGATAAGACTTAAGACAATAAAGGAAAAGACTGGAATTCCGTTAAAAAAAAAGTCTATCCTGAAGACATCATAGATGTAAACATGTAAACATGTAAAATGTTTACAATTTATGTTGGGGCTTTAACATGTACGAACTAAAGCAAAAGTAAAATATGATCAAAAGCAACTCAAAACAAGATTTCTTTTCATACATTCTACCCAGGAGAGGAGGCCAAGGTGGCAGAACATTTGCTACCCCCTAGTGCCAACATAGGCTCTCCCACCCGTGCCACCATATCACAGTGGGCACTACGAATAGGCACCAGATGAGCTCCAAGTCGCTTGTAAGTAATGAAGCCTGAAGCTTCACAGTGGACTTACATTAAATATAAATTTAGTTGCTTCAAAGCAATCTCCATAATAGCCTCCCTCTCACATGCCTGTGTTTCTAGATGTTTTCTTGAGTGGGAGATGAAGGGTGGAGTTGTAAGTAGACTGCAGTGAATGATTCTCAGTAATCACTGAGGATGACCCATAATTTGGGTTATGCTTATGGGCAATAGGAGAAGGCCCTCCAAATAAGGATGCAGAGAAAACTGTGAACCACTAACCCAAGAGCCTAGGAATGAATTCTGGCTGACCTGTAGCAACCTCCCCTACTATGAAATCACCTTAGAGGGCAAAAGAGGAGAAATTATTATTTTATCTTTTCAGATGACTGTCTGCTCACTAATCCCTACAGGATGAGTTCCTAGAAGCCAGCCCCCTTGGGGACAGTTTTTATAGGAGTTGTGACACTGTTCCATTCCACTGCCCACTCCTCCACAATCCTCAGAAAAATAAAATTATTATTTGATGCAACCTAGAGCTAAAATTAGTCTTCTGTTGAGTAGCAACAGTCAGATTTCCCTCCCTTTAACTTCGGATGATGGGTTTAGGCCCTTTTATTGTCTTCATCACAAAAAGAAAAAGTCATTTGAGGAAAAATCTGGATGTCTGAGAGCAGGGGAAACTGAAGTCCAAAAAGGTGAGCTGAGAATCCCTCCTTTCCCTAAGCTGGGATCCAGAAGTCAAAGGAAAACTGCAATCAAAACAAAGAAGACCTGGCTCCAGATCCCCATCTTATTACTCCTTATGAAATAGTCACATCAGGGGAGACTCGGCCCCAGTCCCTCTTTCCACATTGCCTGGTAGCCCCGAGATTAAGTATGAGCCCAAGGAATAAATTTCCAACATCCCCAAAGAGAGGAGACAGAAGGGCTTCCAGCAACCAAAAGGGAGAAAAAAGCGGCCAGCAGTGCAATAAAGAACTGTCAGAGGCCGGGAGCGGTGGCTCACGCCTGTAATCCCAGCACTTTGGGAGGCCGAGGCAGGTGGATCATGAGGTCAGGAATTCAAAACCAGTCTGGCCAAGATGGTGAAACCCCGTCTCTACTGGAAATACAAAAATTAGCCAGGCATGGTGGCACGTGACTGTAACCCAGCCAGTAGGGAGGCTGAGGCGGAGAATTGCTTGAACCTGGGAGGCGGAGCTTGCAATGAGCCGAGGTTGCGCCACTGCACTCCAGCCTGGGCGACAGAGCGAGACTCCATCTCAAGAAAACAAAACAAAACAAAACAAACAAACAAAAAAACAAGATCTGTCAGATTCAGAATTCATTATAAGAGGAAGAAATCAATCCCACACGTCATTGAGAATTTTTTTCCTTCCCACACTCTGCAGCTGGGGCCACTCTAGAACAGGGAAGATCACTGGGTCTCCTAAGAGACCTGAACAGCTTCTGTAGAAGGGACAGAGGTTCCCAGAGCAAGCTTGTGCTGCCCATTGCATGAACTTCTGTAGGCCAACAGAATGGCCCTCAACTGCTAAGCCTAATATGGAAACTGACCAGAAACAGGAATGCTGTCTTGCCATAATAGTAAGTAACAAGACTGATGCATTGACAAGGCTGTACCACAAGATTCCTGCATACACAGGTGTGAAGGCAGTGAGTGTGACCCACAACCACAGCTGCTGCGCAAAGCTGGGCTTTGCCTTTTTTAACTGCCAACAGGAACATCAAAAATGTTTTGTGTGAAGCTATTAATTTTTTTTGTGGAGACAAGGTCTTGCTCTGTCACCCAGGCTGGAGTGCAGTGGCACGATCTCGGCTCACTGCAACCTCTGTCTCTTGGGTTCAAGCAATCCTTCCACCTCAGCCTCCCCAGTAGCTGGGACCAAAGGGCATGCACCACCATGCTCAGTTAATTTTTTTGAGTTTCGTAGAAACAAGGTCTCATTATGTTGCCCGGGCTGGTCTTGAACTCCTGGGCTCAAGTGATCCTCCTGCCTTGGCCTCCCAAAGTGCTGGCAGGCATGAGCCACCATGCCCAGCACTGAAACTTAATTTTTTAAAGAGATGAAGTGATTTGAAAACTGACAGGCACAATTCAGCTTACAAAACACTTTATTTTTAGGCAAGAAAGCAGTTGGATGAGCTTTGGTTTGAGTCCACTTTTGGTAATTAAAAAAGGTGTGGTACAAAGGTGTTATCTTGTATTCCTACAGGCATTGCTCTGGTGTGGGATATAACAGAATAGCAAAGTCGAGTCAGTTGGAGTCCTCGCTGAGAACAGAAATCCAGAGAAATGACCCTCTCCGGGCCTCTATTTGCAGTTCTGCTGATGGAGGGTGGTGAATGCTACAGCTTCTGTGTATAGCATCAAGAGGTCATATCTAAGAGGTTTCTGGAGGAGTTAAGGGAAGTTGTAAGTACATCAAGGGTGAAATGATACTCCCAAAATATCATTTTACTGAGACATAAGCCACAAGATTTTGCCCAGGCTCAGGCCTCAACTCTTATCTTTATTTATACATGAAATCAAAGTCTCACTTTAAAAATAGTAAATCTCCCTGGGCACCAGTAGATAACATATAACAAGGAGATAAGAAACATGTTGCCAGCAACAAAGTCAGCTCTGCCCAACAGCTTTCTGCATATTCCTAGATGAGGACTAGAAACTCATGTCAAAAAATAAGTAAGCATTTACTTTCTTAGTACCAAATAATACCTTGGGGACTGAAATAGTTGGGGAAATGAGATATTAAACTTACTGAGACATTTAACCATTTTTTTCATAAAGAAGTACATTCCACACCACTCAGGGTTATAGAACAGACTTTATGATACCCTTCCTGACAATAAGAAAACTATTATGAACACTGTACTAACTGAAGTATGTAAATTACTTGCATCCCTGAGATTGTATATGTAAAATTTTTGTACATATGAGTATATGTGTTTTACTGGGGAAAGACCCCTATCTCAATTCGCAAAGAGACCCAAGAAAGGAGAAGGACTTCTGAAACTGTTCTCAGCTTTTTCTGCTTTTGGCTTTTTCTATTTTCAGCTGTCACTTCTCATCCACACTACTCTTATACCACTTTTGTGGGGTTTTTTTTTTCTCTCTTCTCTCTTTTAGTTGCTTTTCTCCCTCTCTTCTCAATAACATTTCTGCCACTGCTGCTTCACTTGTGGTGAAGGACAAGTGTCATTTGTTTTTTTAAAAAAAAATGATGCGGACCCCGATCAGCAGACTGGTCATGTGTCCTTATAAATTTCCGTATTTATTGCCAACACTTGGGCTCTTTTTTGTTATTTTTGGATTTTGGGGTATTCTGGAAAGTTGAGGAGGACACTGGATGTCTGATTGCTGGGGCCATTATTGGGAGCAAGCTTCCTGTAGATTTCAGTAAGCTGAACATGGATGTTAGACCACAATGAACACACAGGTGCACGCGCACACACAAACACACACACACACACGCACACAGAGTCCACTGGCAATCTACAGACCACTTTCAGAAAGTTGAGGCGCTTTGTTTCTTTTCCAATTTATATTAGTATCTGAAATATCTGTAGCCCCAGTCTGAGCTGGGATTTGCAAGAAATATTTACAGCTTGCTCAGCATGGCATTTTCAATCATGTTCTATAAATGGGATGCTGGTAAATGAGCCATAAAGAAAGAATAAAGAAAATGTTACTGAACCTCCTTTATTGGTAGATTATGGCAATATGCAAAATGAAAAGATGGGGGATGAGGGAGGCTGGCGACTCGCCGCATGCTGGAGAACAAGACAGGCCTGGGTGCAAGGAATCCAGCAGAAAGAACCATGGGAACTGCTGGGCACTGGAAAGCGCCCCAGGCTCAGTATCTTGAGGCAAAAACCAAGTGTTCGAGCTGCTTTATCACACTACAAAAGATAAGATGCAGGCTTTCAAAATGCCTGAATGCGTTGCTTTCATTTCCTGCTACAGATGCTGTTTTATAGTTTGGGGCAAGGGAGGGGGAGGAGCTGGTTCGCCTTTTAAATAACTAAAAATGATCATGCTATAGAGGAGAGAGATATTCAAGAACTAGAAGTGGGAGACCTCAGATGATGTGGAAATACCTGAACTCTAAATGTGTACATGACGCATGCACAGAAATGTCAGCTCTCCAAAAGCTGAAACGAGGTAAAAACATTCAAAAGATAGAAACATTATATATGTCCAAAAGGCAAGTAATAAGATTAGCAAGGAGTTGGTAACTGAGAAAAGCCCACATTGTGCCATCAACCCCCTCAGCTCTCCTGTCTCTGTGCTGCACTGACGTGGGACTCCACACTCATGATCCGGATGAACGTGCATGCCCAATTCCTTACCTCACTGCAGTCACTGGCTGGGATGTGTGAAGGCCGCGCTTCTTCATCCAGTGGCTCAATCACCGTCACTTCGGGAAACTCCTCCACGGACTCTTGGAACTCGGGCAAGGACCTTCGTCCGTAACGCTTCCCACCTCTAACATATTTGGGCTGAGCTTCTAGTGAGCAGTCTGAGAGAGGAGACAAGAGTTGAGGCCACATGACATGAGAATCTCAGTTCTTAGCTGCCACTCACAGCCTTCGGACACAGCCTCTTATACCAACCTCAAAATAAACCACCACTGTTTGCCAATTGTGGTGGCTGTGGGTGTATATGAGCCATCGGGTCAGATGCAGAGCACGCCTTCTAATTCTGAACGATTTATGGGACCATGAGTATATATCTGCACATGACGGGAGCAATCCAACAATGGCAGCAAGGGATCTGACTTAATTGCAGAGGATTAAGGTCAGGAAAAGGTGAGGGGTCACATTTGTTCTTCTGTTTATTAAGCTGGGTTTTCCAGCAGGATGGGGAGACATCATATTAACAAAGAGACACCTTGGAGGAAGTCTTAGAAAATGGTAATACAACGGACACCAAATCAGCACTGTATACTCAGTATCCACATCAATTAGTCTGAAACACCCTTCCCTACCTCAGTGATTCCTCTGTTAACCATTCCACTCTCTGATCTATCAGACAAGCAGATGACAAAACAAAGAAACGGACACAACACATTCTAAGCAATTAATGACAGCTAGTTACGTATATGAAACCCGGCATCAAGATCTCATTGTAAAATTAAAAGCAGTAAAATAAAATAGCAAATGTGAAAGCACAGTAAAAAAAATTGTATTGTTTTATCTCTTTGTAAGCATCAGTGTTGTACAAAATAAAAAAGGAATGTGCATGAGGAGAGAGTCATCTCTTGATCTTAAAGAAGGACTTCAGCATTTTGACATCACTTGTCTCAGGCTCAACACTGACCACCTTCCCCGTTACCATCACCACCACTGCTGCCATCACCACTGCCATCACCACCACCACTGCCATCACCACCACCACCACCACCTCCACCGCCACAACTACAGGCTAAGCTTTTTCTACAATTGGAGCTTTAAAGCAATAAAATAAATACTTCACTCTATTCAAATGTTATCTCAGCTATAGATTTTTTAGCACCTTGTACAGCATCAGAATAAAATGTTTCATTAAAGTACAAAAGATGACAATGCTTTGATTTCTGTTGTCTTGCTGTCCACATATTCACACTCTCTCGAGAACAGGTATGTATTCTGTTTGAACATGAGTCTTAGCAAGGTAAGTCTGAACTCAGACACGTAGACTTTTAAATGAGATTATGTACACGTATCATAAAAACGACAATAGTTGATTAGATAAGAACTAAAAGAACGACCGTTCCTTTATCACCATTGAAACCATGCTGGGGTTTAGCCATTACTTTACAGTTTCCCAGGGAGGACTGGCGACCCTCTTTGACTAACCACCTCCCCGCCATGTCCTTCCTCTGGGACAAGCTCGGATTTCACTATCTTCACAAATGTGGCCAGACACATTCAGAAAATGCTCAGCAAAGCTCAGAGTGAAGTATTTATGGTAGCTATATAATTTCTAGTGATATTTATATCCAGCTTTAAAAAAGTCCCAGTCAAGTCATTTTATTAGGTCGAGTGATTCTCTTACAGGAAGTGTTTAAGCATACAAAATTTATACTGAAAATTGCATGCATATTTGAGGGTACCTTTTATCAGAAGATAGCGTGTCAGCTTGTGACCATTCAGGAGCGGCCCAGACACCCGAGCTACTTGTTGGCAGCTGACACCCACAGATGCTAGTCAGATAAGAGGCAATGCAGAACCATCCTTAATTTATTACATATTCTTAAATTTTGGTGGCAGACAACAAGATACACCATTAGTGACTATAGGGGTTTGGAAAAGATTAAAAAGAACACTTAGAACCCTGGATAATGAACCACGTATTTTCCCAGTGTAAGAACAAAGTTGTGTCCTGGGGATGGAAGTGGCGAAGGAGCTCTTATTGCATGCTGCACTTATTCAGAGGTTAAAAAAAAAAAAAAAAAAAAAAGCAGTGGGAGAAAACAACTATCTTTTAAAAATCCATTGTGATCTAATCCCGAACCTACTGGTGGATGAAATGGTTCCCTGGTTGTTTACTACTCACTACCCCACGTAGTGCATAGGGTAGATGCAGTGGTGGATTCAAAACAGCTCTTTTTCTAAGCAATAAAAGGTAATAGATTGTGAGCCAGCAGGGACCCTGTGGAGTTTTGGTTTATTTACTCATTTATTTTTGCATTGCCAGGCATTAAATTGTTTATTTCATTATCTTATTATAATAACTAATTTAAGCAAACTTTAAGTTAATATCCTTCATAGAACGTACGAACATGATAAAGTCAATTTCTAGAGACATCTATTAAACTATGTAACCTTTTTGGAATAAAGACATTAGCACACACAAAGAAAAATGGGTTAAAGTTTTCTCATCACTTTATTTTCCAAACCATGCAAGTGACCAATAACGAAGTGGACTAATCACACCATTTAAAAATAGTCACCTCTTAGAATGACACACTCACACATCCCTCTCCCATTTAGAGCATCCGCCTCATTGCACTTAACATGATACGATGGGAACAGAGACAGCAAAGCTAAGGATGTTCAGAGAGAACATTCACGGTCAACAGCCCTTGCTAGGTTAAGCACTGAAAACACTATGATTCTCCTTATCAATCTCAATCAGAGATTTAGAACTGAACAGCAGATGTCCACCGAACCATGGGGATTATAAGACACTCTTACCCACTCAAGTTAAAAAATGCCTTGACCCTTTCTGACCATGCCTAATGGAAGAGATCCAAAACTGCAACCCTGGGGCTACGTTTATTTACTTTCTGAGCACATCCAGATGGAATCTTTATTTTTCAGGGTGTCATTCTGGAATAATCTTATCTATGTCAGATAACATGGAGGCTTTTGGTTTATTAAGAAACGAAATTATTGACATCACAGAGCTTCCGCGGGTGAGAGTATCTGCTCCAATCACCAGCTCCAAGAAGGGACATGAAATGCCTGGCCAATATGGCGAAACCTGGACTCTATTAAATACAAAAATTAGCCAGGCGTGGTGGCTCGTGACTGTAGTCCCAGAAACTTGGGAGGCTGAGGCAGGAGAATCGGTTGAACCTAGGAGGCAGAGGCTGCAGTGAGCCGAGATTGCGCCACTGCACTCCAGCCTGGGCAACAGGGCGAGACTCCATCTCAAAAACAGAAACGAAACAAAACAAAAAGAAATGCTATCAAAACAAAGTATAAAGGACTGCCATGCTTTCAGTGTTTCAGTGTTTGAGTTCCTTGAAAGTGTATTTATGATTCTCCTTGGATTGTGAAGCTTCTGAGTCATTTTTCCTTCTTTCCCATTTTCCATTTCTCCTATTTGGCATCACTACAAAAATTAAAGTGGGCTTCAAAGGAAAGCAGACAAGCCCAGCTTGCCTGGAGGTGTCTCAGACCCCATCCCTGGAAAGCTTATTATGAGACACACCAATCAGAGGAAGGTGGCTTTGAGGCAGTCCAACCTGACCTAGTTTAATGATCTAGGTTTTATTCCATAAGCCAAATGCTTGGTTATGAGCAGGGGACAGTAGAGAAACCTTGCTTCAACCCTCCACTGGAGTAATGTGGAAGTGAGTGACAGTCTCTACAGAGCACGTGGGAAAAACATCTGATTCGAGAGTTAAAAAGATGAAGAAAATACTATGCCTTCTGGCCTTAGAAATGACAGCTGGGTTGCTCACACGCCACATTTGTTATTTCACATCTCATCTGTCCCAAGAAGAGAAACTCCAGAGCTGTGATAATGTTCCCCTTCCAAATCAGGATAAACCACCACGCACATGTATGATGTTTGACCAGAGAAAGTTAAAATATGGTGTCAGGGAGAATGACCACTCTGAGTAGATAAGCCAGCTGCAGCCAGGGGAAATAACCAACACCCGCCTCATTCCTCTCCCAGTTCCTTTCCCAGCAGCAGTGTGGAGGGGAGAAACACAGCCTCCCCTACTCCAGGTTTCAAGCAATACAGAGTACACTTTTTAAAGCTCTCCCCTAAAACTGACCACTGCACCAGATCACCACGTCTGCATCAGATTCAGTGATTACAGGTCACTGCTTAAAATACTCAGCTCTCCTAAAACCACTGCATGAACAGCCAAAGCCAAAGCAATGAGGACCTAAGGGAAGCTAAAATCATTATGCAAAAGCCTGAACACTATATATTCAATTGAATGCTTTCTTTGCAAAAACATAAGCTCAGGACCTGGAATGGAGTGGCAGCCATAGCTGCTTCCGGGAAGTTAAAGGAGATTTTTCAAAGATGCTCCCCAGTGTTAGGCAGATTCATTTAACACATAAGCGTATTTACCAAACACCTGCCATAGGCAAAACATTACGTTGTACCTACTGAGGAAGAAGATGGATATTTTAACTTGTTTTTTGAATCAAAAAATTCCCTGTTCCCAAAAATGACCTGAGGCCATTTCCAAGGATGAAGAAGAAAACCCTGTCGTTAGGGTGCTGGTGTTCTCATTTTGGAATTGCTCGCATATGACTTTGCTTTCTATGTCCCTTCCTGACTCATTTAGTGAGCCTGGGAAATCATTCCCAGAGACACCACCCCCATCCAAAGAACCTCAGCACAGGAGGCCCTTCATGTTACATTGCTGCTGAGCTCACAGGAATGCTGAAATCCGTTTGAAAAGGAAAGGTAAAAAATGAAGCATGTGCAAACCTCAAGGCCAGCATCCCCAAGAAGCTTTCTTGGGAAAAGGCAGTCATGCAGCAAATGAGCCCCACCCTGCCCCATTCTACATCCCACCTCCTCGCCTATGCTGAATGCACCATCACACAGGGATTACACAGTGAAAATGCAAACCCACGCCTGATTCTAAATAAGAGAAGGGAAGAAAATCCAACGGAACACTAAGACCAAGAAAAATACAGACAGAGACCAATGGAAACTGACACAGAGAGACAGATATGGAGAGAGATTGAGACAGAGACTGAGACCAAGAGAGGGAAAGAAGTGGGTGGGGAAACAGGAGATAGTAGGGACCTAGAGGCCTATGGAGGGGTGGGGAAGGGGAGCAAGAGATATAGATGTGGGAAGACCACCAGGAAGGGAAAGAGTGGAGTGGGAGACTGAGGAGGAGGAGGGGAGAGATGAGCTGGGGTGGAGGAAAGAAGGGAGTTGGGAGGGGAACGTCTCAAGGATGGGAAGGGAGAAGGGGAGGCCAAGAAAGGTTAAACATGAAAAAGGCATCAGCAAAAGCTTTCTGACATGATCTGCCTTTCCTTTTGCTTCCCAGCGCACTCCCTGCCTCTAGGGCCATCACCAGCAAGCAGCCGCACCACACTTCTGTGTGCACTAAGCCCTTTCCAATTAGCACCTCCCTCCCCAACTACTTCTCTCTCCTGGAACCTCCACACAAGATGCAGATGTTTAATTAGGTCTTTCAGTTCCTCCCTGAACGCAGTGACAGAATCTTAGGCGCAGTCTCCACCCAGTTCTTAGCCACCTAAATGATGCTTCTTGCTGGAACACAGGGGCTTCTGGACACAAAAGTAACAGGGTGGCTTTGATTAGCCTTGCCCAGGAGGAAGGCTTCCAGGGGAAAGTTACCACCCCCCGAAGGTGCCGAAGCTGGTGGATGAGTGTGGCAAGGCAAGCCCCAGGGCTGACTGGATGGTCTAAGTCCCAATGCAATTGAAGATTAGTCAACAGGAAAAAAATCTTTGAGTTGATAATGATTATATAATTGTTTCCCCAACCTTTTCATAGGAGGATCAACCAGCAGATCTCTGTTAGGATGCCTGCATCTATAGCCATTTTTGGGAAGAAGGATGAGATACACTTTTTACCTAACTGAACCCTCTCCATTGTTCAAGGGGAACTCAAAACTCATTTCTTTCAAGTAATTTCTTGGCACCACTTTCATGGAACCTTTTCTCCTCTGCATTTAGTGTAATGCACACTGTCCATAGCTCCCTATTTATGTATTTATTTGAGACGGAGTCTCGCTCTGTTGCCAGGCTAGAGTGCAGTGGCATAATCTCAGCTCACTGCAAACTTCACCTCCCAGGTTCAAGCGATTCTCCTGCCTCAGCCTCTCAAGTAGCTGGGACTACAGGCACGTGCCACCACACCCAGCTAATTTTTATATTTTTAGTAGAGACGGGGTTTCACCATGTTGGCCAGATGGTCTGGATCTTTTGACCTCGTGATCCATCCGCCTCGGCCTCCCAAAGTGCTGGGATATGGCTCCCAATTTCATAATAACCATAGTCACATTTTTCTAAAAGCATTTTACACGTTAGGATTACCTACCCGGATAGACTGTAACACTTTCCATGGGAAAGAGCTGTGCTTTGGAATCAAACAGACCTGGACCTGGACACACAGTTCATATCAAGGTTGGGAGTGCCGAACCTCATGAAGACTTAGTTTCCTCATCTGGAGGGAGGGAAAACAATAGGCGCTTCATGGAGTAAGGTCAACATCAGTCTAGCAGCTCTGCCCAGGGAGCTCCAGCCACACTCTGGTCCTTCCACCGGGACTCCTGTGAAGCCAGTGGTGGCCCAAAGCCATCGGGCCAGGGAAAGGTGTCCAGCATCAAGCAACCATGGGAGCAGTTAGCAAGAGTCTCTCAGTTCTCAATCCTGAAGAGTTCCTCAACCTCAATTTTTGGTAACAGGTAAGATTAGTGTAATGACGTTATCCAGTTCATCACCTCAGAAACTAGAGCTGCTCTGATCTTATTCTTGCCCCAATTTTCTCATTAGTCTCCTTTCCCTGCATCAGTGAGCTGATGTGAGAGGAACACACTGATTTTCTAGGATTCCCTGTAGAAAACCGTCATCCTCATGTCCCCTGTTTGGAAACCTTCTTATATATCCACTAAGGTTGAAATAAAATATAGACATGGCTGGGCATGGTGGCTCACGCCTGTAATCCCAGCACTTTGCGAGGCTGAGCCAGGCAGAGTCAGGAGTTTGAGACCAGCCTGGCTAACATGGCGAAACCCTGTTTCTACTAAAAATACAAAAAATTAGCTGGGTGTGGTGGTGCATGCCTGTAATCCCAGCTACTCGGCAGGCTGGGGCAGAAGAATCGCTTGAACCCGGGAGGCGGAGGTTGCAGTGAGCCGAGATTGCACCATTGCATTCCAGCTTGGGCAACAAGAGCGAAACTCCGTCACAAAAACAAAAAACAAACAAACTATATATATATATATATATATATATATATATATATATATATATACACACACACACACACACACACACACACACACACACACACACACAACTCCCAAGTAAACTGTTTCATTATCAAAACTCTCACCAGCCCTATTTATTTAATTTTAAATTACGTGAGTATTTCTTGCACATATACATATTTTTAAGTTGCCTTTTACCCTTAGTAAATTTACCACGTAAGTATTCTTTCATAGCACAGTTTAATAGCTACTTAGTCATTGTTTACATAGATAGAGCACGATTTGCCTATGAATACACTGTCTAATTTCTTCACTTGCTTTATACAGGCTGACTATCCATTATCTGAAAGGCTTGAGATCAGAAAAAAGTGTTTCAGATTTCAGACTTTTTCAGATTTTAGAAAATCTGAAGTATATCAGTTGAACAACCCAAATCTCAAACTCTGAAATCTGAAATGCTCCAATGAGCATTTCTTTTGAGTATCATGTTGGTGCTTAAAAAGTTTTGGATTTTGGAACATTTCATATTTTTGGATTAGGGATGCCCAACATATATATTTTTTCACTACTTTAAATGACTAACCTTATACACACATTTTTATGTACATCTATAATTATTTACATAGCATAAAATCTGAGAGTAGCATGGATTAGCCGAAAGCATTATTACAGTTCTTGATGCCTATTATCTTAGGTAATCCTAGAAAGGTTCTATCATTTTACAAAACATCAGTGGGGATGAGTGTTTCCAATTTCAGGATTATAAGCACAATCCTAATATCCTCTTTCGTTGTTGTAGTTGGCATTGGTGGTGGTAGTGGTTTGCTTTGCTTTTTTCTTTGCTTTTTTTTTTTTTTTGAGACGGAGTTTCGCTCTGGTTGCCCAAGCTGGAGTGCAATGGTGCAATCTCAGCTCACTGCAACCTCCACCTCCTGGGTTCAAACGATTCTTCTGCCTCAGCCTCCTGAGTATCTGGCATTACAAGCGTGCACCACCACGCCCAGCTAATTTTTGTATTCTTTAGTAGAGACGGGTTTTCACCATGTTGGTCATGCTGGTCTTGAACTCCTGACCTTGTGATCCGGAGTGATCCCACCTCAGCCTCCCAAAGTGCTGGGATTACAGGCATGAGCCTCTGCGCCTGGCCTTTTTTTTTTTTTTTTTTTTTTGAGACAGTCTTGCTTTGTCACTCAGGCTGGTGTGCAGTGGTGCGATCTCAGCTCACTGCAACCTCTGCCTTCCAGGTTCAAGCGATTCTCCTGCCTCAGCCTCCCGAGTAGCTGGGATTACAGGCACCTGCCACTACGCCCAGCTAATTTTTGTATGTTTAGTAGAGACGGGGTTTCACCATGTTGGTCAGACTGATCTCAAACTCCTGACCGCAGGTGATCCACCTGTCTCAGCCTCTCAAAGTCCTGGGATTATAGGCATGAGCCACCGTGCCCAGCCTGTTTTGCTTTTAACTCTTGGAGAAAACTTCTGGTCCTCACTGTTAGCATTTCATTGATGCCAACAGAACAGGGACTAAGTTCTTACTTATCTTACTTAACCAACAGAAGACAACAGAACGAGCCTTTGGGCCATCTGTGTGTAATATCTCCTAAAATCAGGGACTTCAGCCAGACTTCAGTGCCTAACTCAAGGCCTCTGAACATAGTTATAAACACAAATCTTCAATCACTGAAATCAATAGCTAGCCCAGTGACAGGCCATAAGACCTGGTTCAAGACACAATTACTGAGTAAATGAAAAAATGTCTGTTAACTGTATGTATCACTTCTTCAAAATATAAAGAAAAAAATTACAATTATGGCAGTCCTTGAAACTAGGAAGGTCTGTTACAATAAAACAATCATCTGTACCAAAACAATGCCTGGTCCTATTTTTCTAATGAGTTGGCTTTTTCAAACCTGAGGTTTTCCCCATGAATAAACAAAGAGACATTTCCAATGAATCACATCAAGGAAGAAAGAGCTTCCTGCATTATGCTAACATCTACTAAAGAACAGAAATCTAATGCAAGATGCATCAAACGAGGACAAAATCTCTGGAGAGAGGATCCAGCTGGCATGTTGATGCCATGTAGCTTGGAGCTTGTGCCAGCATTTCCATTACAAAAATCCTATAATCCAAAGCCACGGCAAATTGAATAAATAGCTAATAATTAAGTTGTTGCCCCTCTCCTATTCCAGAAAAATAATTTAAAAATTAGATTGTACACATAGATATGAAAGAATTATGCCACTGGCAATGCTAATCAGTTTGGAATTTACAAAAGACTCCCTACATCCCAATCCATTTTTCTGCCTTTATCTGAATTTCAATATTTTTCACTGTGTTGTTATTATTATATAAATTGCTTTTTAGGGGAAAAACGCTAAGATTCTTAGAATTATAAATATCTGAGTTAAAAAGATGCTGAAAATAATCTAGTCCGTATCTCCTGATTCTAAAAATAAAGAAACTGTACCTCAGAGGAGTTATAAATGGCAGAGCCCAAGACTATAGAAATAACTTAATTTCATCTCCTCTCAAATCCCATGAGAGCTTTGTTTTTATAGAATTTATCTACAACTGTCTTTTATTAGGAGGCTATAAAAACATGAGATATACTATGCATTTGCCCTCGGGAAGAAGAACTTTATAGTTTCAATGAATGTTAAGTAAAATCTTACATAAACACAGACTAGCATTTTTCATAGATATGGATAATGTCATTTAGATATTAGGAGGCAACACAATCAAATCTTGGAGCTGAAGGATTTTATGTATTTTTTCAGCACAACCACTTTCACATGCAAGGTGACCAAAGACCACTAAGGTCATGATATATAAGATCACCCGATTAGAGGGACAGAACCAGCATTTCCGAACTCCTCACTCAAGGGTGGCTCTATTAAATCAAGCTGACTTTTCTATATTATAGTCTGGTACAATAGCTTATATTTTCATTTATAAAAATCTTTGGTGTTATAAAATATCAATTCACGGCCCTCTTGGTTTCTAAGGCTGAGCACTATGGCCCCCCTTTTATTTTCAGTCTCCTTCTATGGTGTAAAGGTAACCTTTTATCTCAAAGACTACCATCTCCATTGATTTCAAAAAGGCAAAACAAAAATAACACAGACCTGGCTGGGCGCAGTGGCTCATGCCTGTAATCCCAGCACTTTGGGAGGCCGAGGCAGGTAGATCACAAGGTCAGGAGTTCAAGACCAGCCTGGCCAAAATGGTGAAACCCCATCTCTGCTAAAAATACAAAAAAATGAGCCAGGCGTGGTGGTGGGTGCCTGTAATCCCAGCTACCCAGGAGGCTGAGGCAGAGAATTGCTTGAACCTGGGAGGCGGAGGTTGCAGTGAGCTGAGATTGTGCCACTGCACTCCAGCCTGGGCAACAGAGTGAGATTCCATCTCAAAAAAACAAAAACAAAAACACAGACCTGGCCCCTTCTGGTATAAGATGAACTAAGCATGACCAGCCAAATAATGCAGAGGACACAGGCATCCCTGTCCCTAACGATCAGGTGAAACTTGCTTTTTGTTTATTCCTCTTTGCTGCCTCTGGCCACTTGTCAGACCCTTTTGGCCAGGCTGCACTGACCAAAGACTGGCTCACCCATTTGAAAGCTAAAATCCTCAACCTAAAGCCTTCTTGAATCACATCCCTTGGTGATACAGCGTAAGCACCCTCCTCTGCCACTAGCTGTAAGACTTCAATTAAGCTACGTCCCTCTTTGGGCCTCTAATTGCTCATGGATGAAATGGCAGGGTTTTCTCCAGCCCTAAAATGCTATATGATCTATGATTTAAGGGATAGTTACTTCCATAAAGGGAGAGGGAGAGGTAAATGAAGGTGGCCTGTTGATGTACTGCATTTGAATCCTGACCCTACCTCCTCTGTCTCTGCCCAGCCAAACCAGTCTGCTTGCAGCGGGGTAGAGTCACTTTTTTTTCTTTTTTTTTTTTTTGAGATGGAGTCTCACTCTGTCACCGAGGATGAAGTGCAGAGGCATGATCTTGGCTCACTGCAACCTCCACCTCCTGGATTCAAACAATTCTCCTGCATCAGCCTTCTGAGTAGCTGGTACTACAGGTGCCTGCCAACACACCTGGCTAATTTTTTGTATTGTTAGTAGAGACGGGGTTTCGTCATGCTGGCCAGGCTGGTCTCGATCTCCTGACCTCAAGTGATCTGCCCACCTCGGCCTCCCAAAGTGCTGGGATTAGAGGCATGAGCCACTGCGCCCAGCTGAGTCACATTTTAGAGTGAGTGGAAGAATGTTTGAGTGGAAAGAACTGCACGATCCCCACGAACAACTGGAGGGGCCAAGGAGAAATTGGCAAAAGACAGAAAAAGCAGAGATGCTCAGGAACAAAGCAGGGAATGTGGGAGGAAAGGCTGACTCATGTCTCAAAGCACAGGCTCAATCCTAGGTTTTATCCTGCCAGGACAAATGTTAGGGAAGTCATAAATGCTACAAGAAATGCTATCAACAAGTACTTTTCTGCTGCATTACACTGAGGTGGAGCAGTTTTGTGACGAAGACTTACTGCCTACCCAAAGGATGGAACACACAGCAAAACTATAAAAATCCCTTCTGTGTGTCTTCCCGGAAGACTTGTCCAAATTATGATCTTTGCCTGCATAGCAGTGAGGCAGACACATAACTATGAAACCACCATCTGGAGCTAGATTTATAAATATTACTTCCTGGCTGTGACCAAGCTCAACCAGCCATTGTCTAGCTCAGGGATGTCCAATCTTTTGGCTTCCCTTGGCTACACTGGAAGAAGAATTGTCTTGGGCCACACATAAAATACGCTAACACTAATGATAGCTGATGAGCTAGAAAAAAAAAAAAAGGTCCATGCATAAATGTCATAATGTTTTAGTTTTAAGAAAGTTTACAAATTTGTGTTGGGCCGCATTCAAAACTGTCCTAGGCCACATGTAGCCCATGGGCCGTGGGTTGGACAAGCGTGGTCTAGCTCATCCTACTGCTCGGATCCCAACAATGTACAACTCTGTGCGGGGACCCTTCACATCTGTAGTCACTATAAATCTGTATATTTATTATAATTTTCTGGCAGGTGACAGTGACAGTACAGGTTTTGAAGAAATGGCAGCAGGAGGATCATGTGGATTAGCGGCAGGACGGCCTGTTCCAAATCCACATAAAAGCACATCATCAGCACACAGAACCCTGAAGTTATGCTTATATTACCTATGCTCACATTAGCTAATATCTACCCTGGCGGTGATGTCAACCATAGCTCTATTCAGGCCCCCCAGATGTT
The DNA here is from genome assembly GCF_029281585.2 of Gorilla gorilla gorilla. Lineage (NCBI taxonomy): Eukaryota > Metazoa > Chordata > Mammalia > Primates > Hominidae > Gorilla > Gorilla gorilla. The sequence goes on from NC_073239.2 coordinate 67,761,316, forward strand.
GCACCATTGTCATCAAGATGACAGATAACCTTAAAAAAGTGAAAACACCAATAAAATGAGACCATATAAAAACACAAAAGTCCATATTCTAGCAGCGGTCACCTGTGGAAATGCTAATGTTTGTCTGGAAAATTTCAAGAATGCAATAACCTCCCTCTCAGGCTCACTGGGGGCTTCCAAAGAGCTTTATCAAGTATCAGAGTTAAGAACAACATTGCTAGGGGTGTTGCCATCACCGAAAAAGGCGGAGACTCAATCCAGAACCTAAAACACTGCTAAAGGCAGTGTCCGTACACACAACACAAATCTGGAGCACTTCAGAGGGCAGGATGAAGAACTAGATCACCCGGCAAGGGTGAGAAATGAGCTCCCATCTGTGCCTCACCTAAATAGGTCACAGTGAATGACTCCTTGTAGTGACAAAATCTTAATGATTTATGCTCAGTTTCAAAACTGGACTATATTTTTGATGTTCTCTTTTTTAAAGTAGGGTTTATTGAGGTATAATTTACATAGAGTAAATTTAATCCTTTCATTGCACAAGTCTCTGGGTTGGAAAAACTCACACAATCCTGTAACTACTAGCACCATCAAGATATAAAAGTTTCATTGTCCCCCAAATTCCTTCATGCCACTTTGTAGTCAACTCCTGCCCCTACCCCAACAATCACTAATTTGATAAAACCAGACTGTACTGTAATATAAATTTCCACAGTTTTTAGACTTTCCTTTACACATCTACCATATTTCATTGATTTGAAGACACCTCCCCCCCCCACACACACCATATTTGGACACTCTGAAATGAGAATTTACAATTAATGTCATTTTACATTACAATTGGCAACAATTTTTGTTTTTAGAGATACATGAAATAACAATGTGTCTTACAACCTATGGTGCTTAGAAAAAAATCAGTGAAGTATAATATTAAGTCTTTTTATTTTGAAACATTCATTGAATACTTACTACATGCTAAGCATTCTTCTAGGCACTGGAAATACAAAAATGAACAGCATGGTCCTCAAGGAATTATCACTTGAGAGGAGGAGACAGATAATTATAATGTAATGTGATAATGTCTATAGCAGAGCATGATCCACTCACTATGACTAAGTAAAATTATCTCTAGACTGGTCACTCTTCTACCTTCAGGAAAAAATTTCCCCAAATCATATCCTTCCATGTACAAGGAAACAAGGATGAAAGCAGTTACCATTCAGCTTCACTCTACTCATTCCTCATTCCAAGAATGAGTTATTGCCACACCATCTGACATATTGCCTAGAAACAATCCAATTATTTTCTCCATAATACTATGCTGCTGTAGTAGAGAAGTCTCATTTTAGTGTGCAACAGCTGCAAAGCTTTTATGATAATATTGAAGAGAAGTCACCGAAAATAACTGCTCAATCTGTGAAAGGCAGATGTCCCCAATCCTTCATATACATGCTTCAAGGTCCCCAGATTCTTCCCCGGACAGCTTTTAAAGGGGAAGGCAGAGAAGAAAAGTGAGTGACCTTACCTGGTTCTTGAAAGTGTTCTTCATTTGACAGAGTTCTGGACAAGATGAGTATTAATGCTTCTTTAAATTGGTCAAAATGTACCTAAAAAAATTAAAAATAGATTTAAAGTAATTTCCACAGCTCTAAGAATGCAAACCTATCTACAAGGTACCAAAACTGTTTTCTTCCCATCCTGACAGCCTTGAAGTGAGTCATAATCCAATTTGTTGCCTTTTTCATTTCTCTAAAGACAGAAGGGAAAATAGGCTGATCATTTTGACACCTAGTGCCGTAAACATTCATATCAATATTTATTCACCCCAAAGGAAAAAAGCTATATAGCAAAATCCTCCTTATAAACTCAGAAAAAGATATATTTTAAACTCTTAGCTGCTTTTGTTTTTCTGTACAAGACCAGAAGAGAAAGACGTTAGGCTAGACATTAGAAAAGCCTTCCCAAGCAAATGATCCAATGTAACGATGTCCCAAAGATGCTTTCGTATCTTGAGATATTCTAGAAGGGAGTAAGCTGTCTTTTGAGGATGACTTGAATATAGTCTTCCTTGAGGGAAGGTATGTAATATTTATTTCCCAAGGCCTCTGTGATTCCATAAATAAGCAAAAATCAATAGCAAATGCACAAAGGATAAAAGAATCTTAAGAAGTATTTTCCTGAATTCTTAAAAAATAGAGTTATCTTGACTGAAGTTGGAAAGAACCTGAGTTTTATTTAAGTAAATAGTCAGAACTAGGATATTACTTTGTTGAAAAGGTAAAAGCATTTTCTTTATGGCCAAGGATATTCTATAACTTAGATGTATGTAATCTCACCTTGGGATTTCTTCTCATCACAATTCTAGTTTGATAATGTGGCACCTATTGACATAGAACCCCCATGTAAATACAAAACTGGTAAATTTGTAGTTTGTTCTGCTATGGGATGGGTCTGTTTGGATGTCATTACAAAACACTGCCTAGAGGTTTAATATAGGTGACAGATAAACTTCCAAATCAAATTTACAAAAGCAGCAAACTTCATTAGTTATTGAAACAGTGGACAAAAAATCATATCATGTCTTATCTATGCAAATCAAAACAAAAGAGAGGAATTCATTTATATGTCATAAAAGATTTATATGTCATCAAATTGTATCTCCTTGCAATTTACCACACTCTTCCAAAGTATATGTGATTTCTCTACCATGTTAGTTTTGATTGATTGGAATTACTTACTGAAATCATTAGATTATATTGCATATATTCAAGGTGTACAACTTGATGATTTGATATATGTATACAATGTGAAATAATTACCACATTCAAGCTAATTAAAATATACATCACCTCACATAATTACCTTTTTACAGGCTTAAAAAATCTACGTAATCTAAGGAGCCAGAGCAGAAGTCTGTCAAGGAAAACCAGGCACCTGCTGAAGATCCAGGGAGGCACAATCCTTGAAAGGGTAAACGACTGTAGAAAGGTAGGCTATGTTAATTAAGTTTCACAGCCAAACATCCTGGGGGAGGGAGGGGCGGCCAGGTCCTGCTACTGTCCCAGTCAGGGATAGGCTCCAGTTAACATGGGCAAGGCCAGCTTCCCAACCAGCCAGTTCACAAACATCATGCACTCAAGAGCTCTGGCACTCAGGCCACTTGACAGGCATCTGTGAATTTCTACAGAATCATTCATTCTTCTCAGGGAAGCCAGGAACAGGGTTAGGAGGACACACAAAGGCTTTATAGCTAGGTGGGTCCAGGCTCTAACCCTAGCTCTTCCTTCACTGCCTGATGTGAATTGGAGACATTACGAAGCCTCTCCAAGCCCTAGTTTGTCTGTCTGGAAAACTGGGGACATCTAACAACTGATATTTATTATTCATTCAATAAATATTTATTGAGCAGCTGCTCTATGCCAGGCACTGTACTTGGCCCTGGTGACACAGTAGTGAATGAGAGTGACAAGTCCCTGTGCCACGATGCTCATAGTCTCAGGAAATGTCACAGAGAGTCCAGGCAGCTGCTAAGAGCACTGCATGTATTTTATGGTATTTATAATACCACTTCCCTGTGTTAGGAAGATAAAATGAGAATTGGGTAAAGTATCAAGAATGTCCTGGGACTGTTAGATGCCCAGCAAGTGGTAGTTAATACTACCAATAGCTATAGTAATAGGGGTGACTGACTGTTCCCATTACTTTTATAAAGAATCAGGGCCATGGCCAGGCACAGTGGCTCACGCCTGTAATCCCAGCACTTTGGGAGGCCAAGGCAGGTGGATCACTTGAGGCCAGGAGTTTGAGACCCGCCTGGCCAACATGGTGAAACCCCGTCTCCACTAAAAATACAAAAATTAGCTGGGCGTGGTGGTGTGCACCTGTAATCTCAGCTACTTGGGAGGCTGAGGCAGGAGAATTGCTTGAACTTGGGAGGTGTAGGTTGCAGTGAGCTGAGGTCAAGCCACTGCACTCCAGCCTGGGTGACAAGAGCAAAACTCCATCTCAAAAGAAAAGAAAAAAAGAATCAGGGTCATATTTTCAAGCAAAGCTAATAGCCATGAGAGTGACCAAGATAGCCAAGAGTGAGTGGTGGGGGCGGCAGCAGGGAGGTCTGAGGGCCTGCCTTCTCCTCCAGGATCTGCGGAGTTGCCCAGCATCAGAGAAACTGATCCAGTTTGCTATATTTAGGGACCTGTAACTCTAGGTTTCCTCTCTCTCTTAAGGATATTAATGGAGGGGACTGAATGAAACGTAAGTCTCTCCTTGCTAGAGTTACAAGTTGAATATAAAGAAGGTTCTCTTTCAAAAGGAAGGTGTTTGGAAGATTTCAGATTCTTTAACTTGACTCCGTGGGTCTCCCTGGGGTCTTCTAATGGTGTAAGTTTTGATGGAGGCCATTGGAAATAACCTTCCTGAATTTGGTCCTCGCATAGTTCAATTCATTGTTTGAAGGTCACTCAGTAGTGCACGTACCTGAATTTTACTTTCCCTGACACATGACAAAGACATCTATAATCTGGAATTAATTCTAATAAACTTCCAAGGCTTTACATGAGGCCTAAGTATCCCTTGAATATGGTATGACAAACACACAAGCTTTTGAGACTGTATAAGCTTCATTTGTATGGAGTTTATTTCACAGCCTCACCTATCTGGAGTACTACAGACAACCAGGAAAGAAACACATGGGGTCAAAAGCTGAGGGAGGTGTCATAAAGCCCAGGCACTCATCCTGTAGAAAATGCTACAGGACTCTGTAATCCCAGCACTTTGGGAGGCCAAGGCGGGTGGATCACGAGGTCAGGAGATCGAGACCATCCTGGCTAACACGGTGAAACCCCATCTCTACTAAAAACACAAAAAATTAGCCAGGCGTGGCGGCGGGCGCCTGTAGTCCCAGCTACTCGGGAGGCTGAGGCAGGAGAATGGCATGAACCTGGGAGGCAGAGCTTGCAGTGAGCCAAGATCGGGCCACTGCACTACAGCCTGGGCGACAGAGTGAGACTCCATCTCAAAAAAAAAAAAAAAAAGAAAATGCCACAGGACCAACTCAGTATTTTCTACATTCCTACTCTACCTGATTATTATAAACTTCATAATCCTGCTTCCCAACTCACTGCAGATTGGAAGCAGGAAATAAAAGACAGGGGCACTCCAAGCTAAAAGTACAAGAAGTAATTATTAACATATTAGCCAGGTGTGGTAGCGTGCACCTGTCATCCCAGCTATTTGGGAGGCTGAAATAAGAGAACTGCTTGAGGCCAGAAGTTTGAGACCAGCCTGATAACACAGCAAGACTCCATCTCAAAAAATATAAAATAAAAAGAAGCAATTATTGACATATTGAGATGGAGGAAAGATATTAACCATCCTCCTTCAAACAAAAATAAAGTATAATACTTCTTACAATTTACAAAGGTGTTTTTAAAACTCTATTTTTTTTTTAATTAATTATTTTTTTTTGAGACGGAGTCTGGCTCTGTTGCCCAGGCTGGAGTGCAGTGGCGTGTCTTGGCTCACTGCAAGCTCCGCCTCCTGGTTTCGTGCCATTCTCCTGCCTCAGCCTCCCGAGTAGCTGGGACTACAGGCGCACACCACCATGCCTGGCTAATTTTTTTTGTATTTTTAGTAGAGACAGGATTTCACCACGTTAGCCAGGATGGTCTCGATCTCCTGACCTCGTGATCTGCCCACCTCGGCCTCCGAAAGTGCTGGGATTACAGGCGTGAGCCACCACGCCCAGCCTTTAAAACTCTATTAAAAACTACATAAACTATAAAAAAAGACAACATGTGCATTCAAAAACTTAATAGGCTGGGGTTGTCGCATGTATCCATGCTTAGTGTTGAGGCAAGGATTCATTAAGTGAATCCTGAAGCTATTACTTTTTTTTTTTTTTCAGATGGAGGCTTGCTCTTGTCACCCAGGCTGGAACGCAGTGGTGCAATCTTGGCTCACTGCAACCTCCACCTCCCGGGTTCAAGCAATTCTCCTGCCTCAGCCTCATGAGTAGCTGGGATTACAGGTGCCCACCACCACGCCCAGCTAATTTTTGTGTTTTTAGTAGAGACTGGGTTTCACCATGTTGTCCAGGCTGGTCTCAAACTCCTGACCTCAGGTGAGCCACCCGCCACGGCCTCCCAAAGTGTTGGGATTACAGGTGTGAGCCATCGCGCCCGGTCCTGAGGATATTACTCTTATAACACAGAAGAAAAACTAATGGGTCAGGAGATTTGAAATGATCAAGAACAATCTAGTTGTATTTAATACACTCTTGTATATGATAAAACTAAAATTTTAAATCCCCAATGGTCAAGCTTTTTTTTTTTTTTTTTTTTTTGGTCTACCATTAAATGGGGTAAAAGATCCAGGTATTAAACAATTTTATGGGCTTTTGCAGTAGCTCACGCCTGTAATCCCAGCACTTTGGGAGGCCAAAGCAGGCTGATTGCCTGAGCTCAGGAGTTTGAGACCAGCCTTAGCAACACAGTGAAATCCCATCTCTACTAAAAAAATTTACTCTGGGAGGCCGAGGTGGGCGGATCACGAGGTCAGGAGATCGAGACCATCCTGGCTAATGTGGTGAAACCCCGTCTCTATTAAAAATACAAAAAATTAGCCAGGCATGGTGGCGGGCGCCTGTAGTCCCAGCTACTCGGGAGGCTGAAGCAGGAGAATGGTGTGAACCCGGGAGGCGGAGCTTGCAGTGAGCCGAGATCGCACCACTGCACTCTAGCCTGGGGACAGAGCGAGACTCCGTCTCCAAAAAAAAAAAAAAAAATGTAGCTGGGCGTGGTGGCAGTGCCTGCAGTCCCAGCTACTCAGGAGGCTGAGGCAGGAGAATCGCTTAAACCCAGGAGGTGGAGATTGCAGTGAGTTGAGATCACGCCACCGCACTCCAGCTTGGGTGACAGAGCGAGACTCTGTCTCTGAACAAAAAAATTTTTTTTACGAATGTGGGTCATGGATAATGCTAGATGAATGACGATATTATCATAGGTTCATTCTTTCCTAGACATTTTGTCATTTGAATCTCACAATATCCATGTGACACAGTCAAGGCAGAGACCCTACCTCAAAATTGAAAGGTGAGAGGTAGAGAAGGCATGCACCAGGACTCTGACTGGACTCATCAGAGCCCAGCAAGCCTGCCTGGCTCAGGCCCACTTCCCTCTTGGTCTGACCCCTCAGGGAAATCCCTTGCTGCTGGAAGTCAAATCCTCAAATTTCACACGAAGCCACCAGGTGTAAAGCACACACCAAGTATCAGGCAGGATCAGGAGATACATGATCAAGAAGACACATAACCTCTGCCCTCGAGGAGTTTATCAGCTACCCCATAGATTCCAGAAAGTAGAAGGGTGGAATGGGGAAAAAGAGAGGAAGGTTTATTAGTAACTACAAGATAGAAGCTGGTATGTGCCTGAGAGAGACAAAAGCTGGTAGGGGCCTCTGATAAACAAGCATGTCCTACTTGGCCAATAGGGAGGAAAAGAGGGACAGTTTTGCAACGCTTGAATTCTCTCAAATCTTCACAGACGGAGATTAAAGGTTTCCGAAATTTATTTATGATGTAGTAAATCAGCCTCATTTTAGATGAAAACGGGCTCTATAAAAGATTAAACATGATTATTAACTCAGAGGCTCTTCAGAGCCCAATAACGTCTACTTGGTTGAATTCCTCTTTTCCCAACAAAAAGTCCGAAAATTCACACACCACACAGCAGCTGGCCCAAACCATTAGAGCAGCTTAAGTCTTGCATTGATCTTTATTTTCCTTCTTGCAAGTGTAGACACTGGGCCCTTGGATTTAAATAGCAGTAAATGCCTCATCTTTCAAAGAGATAGTTCTCTTGTGGAGGAGGCGACCGCTATTTTCCATCAATGCTCATGAATACTGATGTGGTGGAAAAGCCCCTTAGGACACAACCCAGAACCAAAATGTTGATGAACACCACCACCGGTGGGCTAACTATGTTCAGCAACTGCAATGTTTTAAGTACCATTTTTCTCCTCCAAGGGAGCTTTACTATTGTATTTTGTTAAAAAGTAGAAATCTTCATAAATATACAATACAATTAAGTCTCACAAGGTAACAAGTTTCCAAGTTGTGCATACACTGGTTGGTACCTCTTCATTTGAATAATAATTGCTGCCATTCATTTTACAAGCATTCCTATACCTTGTATGCCTCAACGGGCGGTTTGCAGCAATGGGAAAATTACACGACTGACGAAAAATACACATGACATTTAAACTAAATTAAGAGGAAGACCAGTCAAGTCTGATATTTTTTGTCATGTGTCACCACCTCTTAGGAGAAATTTACCTCATCACTTTTCCTCTTCACATTTCATATGAATGCTTTTTTAGAAACGCAATTTGCTTTTTTTTGAAAAAGAACTTAAGCACCACACAAGAAACAAATTCAAACCACACACACAAAAAAACCCTGTAACAGGAAGTGGAATAAGGAAACTAATGTTGCATAAACTCATCTCGTGCAATCATGGAGATCAAATGCAGTTTCCACATGTGTGCAGGCACTACTGGAAATAGACCCAAGGTGGGAGAACTCAAACTAGCACTGAACAAGGTGAGTTTATGAAACAAGACAAAGGTCTATGTAACTAATACAAACTTAGTAGATTTGTCTTTACTAATATAAAGAGATATTAATGAAAGAAGATTCAAAACATTGTGTTAATTGAAACAGCTACGGAAATATGGACTTATCAGAAGTCAATGCACGGGAAAATGCTTACAGCATTATGCAAAGAGAAATGACATAGACTAAAAAAGAGGCAGTTTCATAATGAAAGATACACTTATATTTTATTTTAAATAAAGTATTCAGGTCATTGTAACTTGAATTGTTAACTTCATATTATTATATTTAATATTCATTTATTAAATTATAATATTGTAACTTAATTTACTGCAGACAATGTAGAGAGAGGCAAAGGCTATTTTAAAAGGTAGGTTTATAAAACCTAAAGCAACTATATGAAGGTGTACTCCAAGACTGGTCCAAGGAATCCTGTTTACAGATGGAAATGAATTCAAATCACCACCACACAAGAGAACTTCTAGCAAATCTACTCTTCACTCTAACCATGTTTCTTGGTAAATCATTACCAGGAAGTCACTATTTATCAAAGAGCCATTCTGGGTGTGTAGAGGGTAGGGGAAAGGAGCATACAGCCAAATACAGCAAGTTAACGGTGTCCTTGGCGCTATGATAAGCCTTTGATACACACAAATCTTAGTCCACCTTCATCACAGTCTTGTAAGGGAAATAGTCTTCCCATTACACTGAAGAAAAATCTGAGGCTCAGAGTATTTAAGATAACGTGTTCATATGGTTAAAAAGTGGCAAGAGCTGAATAGCCAAGACAATCCTAAGCAAAAAGAACAAACCTGAAGGCATCACGCTACCCACTTCAAACTGTACTACAAAGTTACAGTAACCAAAACAGCATGATTCTGATAGAAAAACAGACACATAGACCAATAGAACAGAATAGAAAACTCAGAAATAAGACTGCATACCTACAACCATCCGATCTTTGACAAACCTGACAAAAACAAGCAGTGGGGAAAGGATTCCCTATTTAACAAATGGTGCTGGGAGAACTGGCTAGCCATATGCAGAAAATTGGAACTGGACCCCTTCCTTACACGTTATACAAAAATTAACTCAAGGTAGATTAAAGATTTAAATGTAAAACCCAAAACTATAAAAACCCTAGAAGAAAATCTAGGCAATACCATTCAGGACATAGGCATGGACAAAGATTTCATGACAAAAATGCCAAAAGCAATTGCAACTAAAGCAAAAATTGACAAATGAGATCTAATTAAACTAAAGAGCTTCTGCATAGCAAAATAATCTATCATTAGAGTGAACAGACAACCTACAGAATAGGAGAAAATTTTTGCAATCTATCCATCTGACAAAGGTCTAATACCCAGACTTTACAACAAACTTAAACACATTTACAAGAAAAAAACAAACAACCCCATTAAAAAGTGGGCAAAGGACATGAACAGGCACTTCTCAAAAGTAGACATTCATGCAGCCAATAAACATGAAAAAAAGCTCAACATCACTGATCATTAGAGAAATACAAATCAAAACCACAATGAGATGCCATCTCATGCCAGTCAGAATGGCAATCAATAAATAGTCCAGAAACAACAGATGCTGGTGAGGTTGTGGAGAAAAAGGAACACTTTTATGCTGTTGGTGGGAGTGTAAACTAGTTCAACCATTGCGGAAGATAGTGTGGTGATTCCTCAAAGATCTAGAGGCAGAAATACCATTTGACCCAGGAATCCCATTACTAAGTATATACCCAAAGGAATATAAGTCATTATATTGTAAAGATATATGCATGCATATGTTAATTGCAGCACTATTCACAATAGCAAAGACACTGAATCAACCCAAATGCCCATCAATGACAGACTGGATAAAGAAAATGTGGTACATATATACCATGGAATACTATGCAGCCACAAAAAGGAACAAAATCGGTGGGGCATGGTGGCTCAGGCCTGTAATCCCAGCACTTTGGGAGGCTGAGGTGGGCGGATCTTGAGGTCAGGAGTTTGAGACCAGCCTGGCCAACATGGAGAAAGCCCATCTCTATTAAAGATACAAAAAATTAGCTGGGCGTGGTGGCATGCAACTGTAATCCCAGCTACTCGGGAGGCTGAGGCAGAATCGCTTGAACCCAGCAGGCAGAGGTTGCAGTGAGCTGAGATTGCACTATTGCACTCCAGCCTGGGGCGACAGGGCGAGACTCCATGTCAAAAAAACAAAACAAAACAAAACAAAATGAACAAAATCATGTCCTTTGCAAGACATAGATGGAGCTGGGAGCAGTTATCCTCAGCAAACTAAAGCAGGAACAGAAAACCAAACACCGCATGTTCTCACTTATAAGTGGGAGGTGAACAATGAAAACACATGGACTAATTGGCAGGAGGTAGGGGGTGGGTGGGGAACAGCACACATTGGACCTATGAGGTGGGGGGAGGGAGAGCATCAGGAAAAATTGCTAATGGATGCCAGACTTAATACCTAGGTGATGGGTTGATCTGTGCAGCAAACCACCATGGCACATTTACCTTTGTAACAAACCTGCACATGTACCCCAGAGTTTAAAATCAAAGTTGAAGGGAAAAATAATGTGACAAGAAGTGGAACTTGAATCCAGGACTGCCTTCAAAGCCTGTGCTCTAACTGTATACTATCTCCATGTGGTGGGGGTAGTGTTTGGGGAGCAGGGTGAGGGAATGGAGATTCACTTTTGCATATTTGGAGTTTGAGGAAACTGTGCAGATATGTATTCAAATGCAGGGGCTGGGAAATCCAGGATCCCATCCTGGCACTGCCTCAAATGAGTCATCTGACCTTGGAAAAGCCAAGGTTTCTCTGTCAGATGAACTCTGAGGTCTAAAATCTGAGACAGACACTGAAGAACTTTAAGTCCACTCTGTCCAGACAGGAAGCTACTCATAAAATTATCTGTGAAATAATGATGAAATCTAATGAGCATCCCTAATCACAGAAATAAGGCATTATAAAATCAGGTCGGTAGAAGAGAATGGCCATTTAGCATTTGTTCCCCCCTGCCTGTTCTAAGTCCAGGCCTTCCCAACAGCTCTCCCATCTCGATCCCTGTCACACTAAATATCTCTGACAGACACAACGATGTACTGTACACAAAAACGCACTTAATTCTGCAATGAGTTTGATGAGAAAGCATTAATACAGAGTCAAAGCAAGTTGAGCAGTCTCCTAATCAGGTCTTCTTGTTTATAAATGGGGAACCACAGACCCTCAGGAGTTCAGACTTAGAGACTAGATCCAAGTCTACATATGCAAAAAACCTCCTCCTAGCTATCTTTTCTCTCCCACAGCATAGGCCATTTCCCTTCGCCGATTTAAGTCTCCCTAGCCTCCCTTCCACAAATCAGAGACAACCAGTCTGACTTTTGTATGAGTTATATTATGACAACCCCATCAGCAGCACCACTATTACAAACTAATGGTAGTTAATATTGAATGTAATTTTGCATACAGAGAACAAGTCCAAATAAGCACTACAAGAAAGTACTTCTCCATTTTTGATTTACACTTCAAATGATTAAAATGTATATAAGAAAAATAAATCTTAAAAAGCTTTTGAGTTGGAAACAAATCAACCACATGAAATTTATCAAGAAATTTAGAAAGAACCTCAAACCCTTTCAGAAATGTAAGAAAATTGAGCTAAATTATATATATTTGTACAGCTATCAAATTTTAATACTAAAAATTTCAACATGTCTTTGATTACCAAAGTCCATGTACCTACCGGACTCTAGAAACCAATGGTGATTCTGCTGCCTGGAGGCTTATTCTCACTTTAAAGTGTGCCAGGGACATAGGGTATTTCAGCATCCAAATTCATATTAAGAATATAGCAATGCAACTCCTCAGAACTTCAGGGGCTGTTTTGTCTCAAAGTTGGTATACTACGTAAGGAGTTTTTGAAACGGAATCTCGCTCTGTCGCCAGGCTGGAGTACAATGGCGTGATCTCGGCCCACTGCAACCTTTGTCTCCCGAGTTCAAGCAATTCTCCTGTCTCAGCCTCCCGAGTAGCTAGGATTACCGGCGCCCACTGCCACGCCGGCTAATTTTTTGTATTTTTAGCAGAGACAGGGTTTCACGGTGTTGCCCAGGCTGCTCTCGAATTCCTGAGCTCCAGCAATCTACCTGCCTCGGCCTCCCAAAGTGCTAGGATTACAGGCGTGAGTCACCGTGCCTGGCCAAGAAAGCATTTTTAAAACTGGATATGGCCGGGCACGGTGGCTCACGCCTGTAACCCCAGCACTTTGGGAGGCCGAGGTGGGCGGATCACGAGGTCAGGAGATCGAGACCATCCTGGCTAACATGGTGAAACCCTGTCTCTACTGAAAATACAAAAAATTAGCCGGGTGTGTTGGTGGGCGCCTGTAGTCCCAGCTACTCGGGAGGCTGAGGCAGGAGAAAGGCGTGAACCCGGGAGGCGGAGCTTGCAGTGAGCAGAGATCGCGCCACTACACTCCAGCCTGGGCGACGGCGAGACTCTGTCAAAAAAAAAAAAAAAAACACTGGATATAACTAAATGTTTCAACAAAACCAAGGCAAATTATCTTCATGTCCTGATTTCTAATAAAGGAGATAGAGAGGTATGCAGAAACACTTCATTTAAGCATCTACAATTAGTATGATTGCTTGGATAAAACTTGGTTCATGGTTCCCCTCGATTTTTGTAGTATTTGCTCCCCGTGCTACTCATTTGCCATGTATATTACCCGACTAGATTGTAAGTTTTTCGGTGTCTTGAGAAGCCCCTTGTGATGAGGCCTCATCTAGCTGACAGGTGCTTAACTGATGACAAAGATATGATGGAACTCTTTTCATAACCTAGTGGTAAACACATATCGGCAATATCCCTTTTCCTTCAAATCAGGGATCCACAAGCTTTACGCATTTCAAACACCTGTACAGTAACCACCTTGCTCAGGTGAATATGGTTTCAAGCTATAAAGCAAGACAAATGAATTGAAAAATAATTTGGGGGAAAATGACCTATTGGTAAAACACATAGAAATGGCAAGTTGATTTAAGTTGCTTTCATTAACAACTATTAAACATTAGGCCTCAAAAAAAAAAAACAAGTTATTGAAGATGCGTTGTAATATTTAAAAATAAATACACAATGTTTGCATTCCTGGTTGAGCGAGACAATGCTTTCCATCTTCTTTTTCAAGAAAAAAAGGATTAATTCAGCCCAAGTCCAATAGAGGTAAGGTGGATTTGTATTTGATTTAAAAATTATATTCATTAAGATAATTCAGCCTAAGTCAACATGGAGGAAACTTGGAAGTTGTATTTGATTTAAAAATTATATTCATTAAGATTTAAAAGACAAAATTAAAGCCAGAAGCATCCAGGAAGTTGACGGATACTAATGCAGCCAAAAGCCAACTTAATGGAAAACTGTAGTTTACAGTAAATGTAAATATAAATAACTTGGACCCTGATATGGTTTGGCTGTGTCCCCACCCAAATGTCATCTTGAATTATATAGCCCCCATAATTCCCATGTGTTGTGGGAGGGACCCAGTGGGAGATAATTGAACTGTGGGGGTAGTTTCCCCCATACTGTTCTTGGGGTAGTGCATAAGTCTCACGAGATCTGATGGTTTTATAAGGGGTTTCCCCTTTTGCTCGGCTTTCATTCTGTCTTGCCTGCCACCACGTAAGGTGTGTCTCTCATCTTCTCATTCTCTCTCACCTTCCACCATGATTGTGAGGCCTCCCCAGCCACAAGGAACTGGGAGTCACTTAAACCTCTTTTTCTTTATAAATTACCCAGTCTCGGGTATGTCTTTATCAGCAGCGTGAAAACGGACTAATACAGATCCCATGCCATAAGACTACAGGAATGCCTGACAGGCAGGACACACACAATACATATTTGTTGAATTAATGAATAGATTAATATATTCAGATTTGTTATGCTACCCTTTCTTTCTTTCTTTTTTAATTAAACCAAGCTGCTAACCCTTATAAGTTTTTCTACAAATATCTTCTAAAGAGAAGAAAGATGACTGGCAGTAAAAACCACTTATAATTTTACAACTATAATCCCTACTGTATGCATCATGAAAATGATAACACTTGGATGGCTCCAGTGAATCCTATGGCATTTTTTCTTATAATTTAAAATTATAGACCATATAGAGTATCTTGATAGCATATGGCCAAGTCTGTGTGATCATCTGAGGAGAATAATTTGGTTTCATTAAAAAATGCAAATTTAACAGTAGTGCATTAACTCATGCCAACCCCCCCACTCTCAAGACTATCACCAGGGACCTCCCACATGAAATCAATATGCATCCATCTATTTAACTTTTATCACTGGCTCACTAAGTAAATATCACACTATAGACCACTTAAGTATTCATTATTCAGGCAAATAGCAAGCGTCAGAAGCAGGCTGGTAGTGTCAAGTCGTTAACAAATCAATCAATAACTGCTCCCTGTTTGAGTCTACCAAATGAGGGCAAAGATATGCAACATCTGGAGAGCAAAGCATTGACCTGCTGCCAAGGTGCAGTCTGTTTACGGCGTGGCATTCCATATTTACGCAGACTCTAAGAAAACCACTCAAGGAAACCTTAGTTGTATCATGCCTTTTCAGACTTTAATGAGCATTAAAACAGATCAGCCCATTGATACTATCCTTTAGACACCAAAAGTACTGAGATCCCCAAGGACCATACTGGGAGATGCCAGTTTTTTTGCTACCCACAGAGTCTAAGACTGAGGCGGAACTGGAAAATATGTGAGTGCATGAGGAGCAAATGGTTCAATCTTCGAAGCTTCATTTTAAGATTATTAAAGCAAGATTTTTAGCATTTTATGGGGACCACATGTATTTATAGACAGCTAACCCTCCCCCCGCCACAAGAGGCCAAGAATGGCTCCAGTTTTTGCAAAGAAGTCACATATTTTTTTCAAGTGTGAGTCCCATTTAACATCACACTCATGTGCCAAGTGCCTGAGAATATCATCTTTTGCACATGAATTTCAGGATGATGGCTACTCCTGTCTGTCTCAGGTTACAGAAAGCCAATACATGGTACTATATCTGAAGTCACTTACCTCTCTCGTCAGCTAAAAGACAGTGAAAATGAAATGAAGAAAAGGAAGCTCAGTTACTAGAATAAAGTTAAGCCTCACGACTGCTTCCTCAATTTATACGTGATAAAAACCAGAATGAAGCAACAGACTGCAAAAAGTGTTGTCCATCTTTTTCTCTCATCATTCCAAAATCCAAAAGCAAGAGACTTGACTCAAAGCCATATAAACCTATTGATTATAAATAGCTATTAATTATAAATAAGGCAAATAATAAAAGCTATTAATTATAATGAGGAGAATTGAAGGCAATCTCAGGTCATGGCAGATCAAATATCCACCATTGGCAAGAGGAAAAAAAGACCCTCTCTCACTTCTTACTCACATCTGTGACTTGATCTATGGTAATAACATGACTATTTGTCGTCAAACACAGAGGTTAACACTGGCGTGCACACACACATCCCTGCTGGAAGCAAGTCGTGCTGGGTTTTAAATGAACCTGCACTGTATTTATTTACCCTGCTGTCTTATTTCCTGGGTAGAAGGTTTAATTAATACTTCACCCAGAAATAATCCACACAAGAAATAGCTTCACTGGGAGTAAAAGTCATAACAATAGCTTTCTTACTGCATTTTCTTTCTCTTCAATGGAAATCTCACCCTCCTCCTTTCTGTCCCAGTGATGAATGTGGAGTCAATAAAATAAACCACAAAGAACAAGACAAAAGCTGGAAAACATCCTTTCATTACCTCTTTTTCTTTATCTAAGATGCTCACTGTACACCATAATTCCAGAGCACAAATTAAAGCAGGCTCTTGGTCACCCTAGCAAACTGGACTGTGATGTCACACCCATTACATTCTTCTTTTTATCATGTAACAGCCAGGATGCTAGAAACAAGTTGCAACATGTGTGGTCTGCCCCACCCCCAGCACCCCGGCAGAAACCGCACCCCACTTCCCATAGCCATGTTCTTCCCCAGACCTTACCCTGCCCAAGAGGTTGTCCTGAAGTAATGTCTGCTGCAGCACTGGGGCCACCTCCTCCAAGCTCAACATGTGGCAAAGGTCGGTGAGTTCCTCCTGCCCCAGGGACCCTGTGCCCGTCGTGTCAAAACTGTCAAACAGCTCCTTGAGTCGGGCCTCATGCTGGTCCTGCTCCACCTCATCCATCCCATAGCCCACAGTGCTCACCTGTGTGTAAGACAGAGACAAGGACAGGTTGTGGCAGCCTCTCCAGTCCTACCGTGGTCACCACCTGGCACATTCCCCTTCTCTGTACCCCACCAGTCTCTAGGGAATGCTTGGGAACACCCAGTTTCTGATGCACCCCATAGCAAGACCCCCAGTCTCTGTAGGACCAGCCCTGGCCAGTGACACTCCTGCATGCACTCACATCAGGGGCATATACATAAGCTCAGATCACACTGGGAGCAAAATTACCAGAATGAGAGGGTCACGTACAGTAGAAGACACCCTCCTCTCTTGCCTGGTTCTCAGGCGGACAGCCAGACTGCCAAACTCAAGGCTGAAGGTGGTTCTCTCCCAGCTCTTCTAGCCCAGGATTTTAAGAAGGTGAAAAGCCACTTTGACAGCAAGACTATTCAAGTGAACTAATTGTTAGCGCCAGCAGACTGCATGGTCAGAGCTTCCATGCTAGCTGGCAAGCTTTAAACAACCTGCCCCGATGCTGCAATCGGTCAGCGTGGCCAAGCTGATTCGCTCTACTTCATTCAGCTTAGATAGCCCCCATCATAGCTAGACTGGAGGGCTGCAGCAAGAGGCACTAAATGAACACAACGTCTGCTACAAAACCACCTCCCTGTTTT
Source organism: Gorilla gorilla gorilla (assembly GCF_029281585.2). Lineage (NCBI taxonomy): Eukaryota > Metazoa > Chordata > Mammalia > Primates > Hominidae > Gorilla > Gorilla gorilla. Next base: position 67,778,841 of record NC_073239.2, read on the forward strand.
ACATGAAACTAAATGCCTTTTACACGAGTTCCTCAAAAAGCAACTCAATTAACTTCACTGGTGCAATTACATGAGGTGTGACGGGAAGAATATTCCCAGAAGCTTGCTTTAGTCCCAGCGAGTTTTAGGTAATGCTTAGTTGCCTAGAGAAAGGGGAAGACACTATTTCAACCTTTCAGACAGTGAGGTTTAAAGGAGCCACAGACTGGTTTATATGAATCATACAGCATCTCAGGGAACCTCCACTCACTAAAGCATCTCATCTCTTTATGCCTGGTTAACCTGTGTTCCGTCTCTCTCACCTACCCATACTCCAGGCTTTCCGTTTTGCCACTGTCCTTAGGATCAGTAAAAACTTGGAGACGTCAATAACTGAGTCATTTTTGTTAAAAATATACATCATAAAATTCCAGGTAGCTCGTATTTTACTAATGAAATCTGTTTTTTTTCCTTGCATGACAGTTCATTTTTAATATGCTGGATTTTCCGATGAAAGCCTGAAACCTGCACATCTGAAGATGCCTTCGCCATGATGCAATGGATGCCAAACACGACACACACCCTTGGGACGGTGACCTCAGCCATCTGCAACAAGGCTCTCAGAACCAGTCCTTTGACTATAAAAAAAGCAGCAGCTTTCACTAACCAAGCATCTTTAATCCAAGCCAAATTACAGAAAACTCTCTAACTTAGAGGTGATCGTCTGTACGGCAGATCATGACAACATGAAAAACGTAAGCTAAGATGTTGAACACAGCCAGAACTGAAAATAAAAGAGCTTTCTAAAACAAATCAGTGTTGCTCTAGGTTGTGTTTGCTTTCTTTCCATAGACAGCTGTTCAAAACATGACAAGCTACAACAGGGCCACGATCTTGCCAGGGGTTTCAGCAGAACTGGGTGGACACAGAAGATAAATGTGAACAGCTCTGCCATACAGCTCAGTTTTTACTGGGGCCACTCATTAAAGTAAAGCAACATGGCACAATTTTGGTCCAGGTTCCTGGTCTTGGACAGGTCTCTTCTCCTAATTATCAGTTTTTCTGTTACTAAGGTGCTGCAGGCTCTGGCTGTCTTCCCAGGATTGGTCTGTTGGGTTAACTAATCACTATGTAAATGTTTTCAAAATAAGTTGAGAGTGTTATATAAACATCAAAGCCTCAGAAAAGAAACACCAAGTTGTTATGCAAAGCCACAGGAGTTAAGAATTTAGACAAGGCCAACACTTCGCTAACGAGATTCACTTAGAGTCCACCAGTTAATTGTCAACTAAGATCTGCTCAGAATCCCCAAGGTGCTCCAGGATTTTCAGTGTTGCGATAGCTCTTAGTCTCACTCTGAGTTTTACAGTCCCCTGGGCTGTTATCTGACCGACCTCATAAAAGCAAGACTCTTCTTCTGCTTGATTTTGCATATATGTTTAAAAACTCAATAGCAAAAGAATTCTAACACTTCCCTTTTTAAAAATTATTTTTAAGGGGCGGGGATTTGTCCATCTTAAACCAATGAAAGAGAGGAATAAAACACTGATGTACTGAGAAGCCCTGATCTTATCCACGGTGTCGAATTTGATATACTATCATGCCCCACTCTTTGGGAGGTCATTGGATATTCACTAAATCAAACCTCTTTCATTTTATGGCAGCTTTCTTTTCTTTGTCTCTTTATTTCATCTCCTTCCTTCTCAAAACACTGTGCTTGACTGAAGGGGAGACAAGCACCACCCCTGTGGAACAAATGCTCACGCTGAAACATCCAGGAGATGTTACGCATGGTGACAAGTTGTCAGTGCTCATCTGGCACAGAAGGCATTTTTACTGGTTGATATTATTTCCCAAATGTTCATCAGTAATTTCATGTGCAAGAATTTTTTTTCTCCCCACTTGGCAGAAAGTTCTTCAATGGTAAGATCCACGCTCCTATTTCTTTTATATCTTCCCCCAAATGCATACTACAGTCAGTCTGTTCTTCATGCCAGGGATTTGGTAAATATCATGGATTGACTTCCTGTATGGATCACTCCTTGAGAGGAAACGTACCCTAAATGAGGTCTACAGAAATGGGCATATGAGAATTTTGGAATGCCTATTTCATCCACCTACACACCTCCACTTCCCCCATCCCACCCTTTCTCAAAGGCATTTTCAGCCTCATAAGCAAGAAGTAGAAAGCCAACACCAACTGCCAATCTGTACCATGCAGCGCTGTCTGAAGTTTAATTCAATAGGCTAGTAATTAAGTAAATGGATTCACAAACTTCGACTGCATTGTCTTGCTATGGGATGAAACTTTGGAGGAGAATCTATACTAAAACCTTTCTCAAGTCCCCTCGATTACAGCATGAGAATAACAATATCCATCTGGAAGGTTTGTTCTGAGAGTTAAATGTGGCAAGCAAGCGCGAGTGGCTAATTCCAGAGAAAGCTGATACAAGAGGGAATTTAAGATAACCAGAAGAATACCTGCAGCTACAAAGGAGTGGTAAACTGAAGAGGAGGTAACAAGTGAATTATCTACAGATCTACCTCCAAAGAAGCAAAGCAGGAGATGTGAAATGCTATAGAACAGACTGAGAATGGGCAGGGAGTGTACTATGTATATAAACATCATTATATAACTAAATGATAATGGCAGCAGGTAATGTTCAGAGCTTCCTCTATCTTTAAAAGCAGGTTATTGATAAATTTAATGTCAAATAAAAGCAGAAAGCTGCACTGTAACTGGGAATTACTTCTGAACATTTACTATGAGTCTGGCCTAAACTAAGTACTTTATGTATATCATTTCATTTCATCCTCCCAAATCTTAGAAGTGGATCTTCTCATTTTCCCATGCAAGATGTAGAAATTGGGGCTTGACAAAATTAAGCCACTGTCCAAGGATACAGCATTAATCTCCTTGAACAAAATGGGGGTGGAGCCAAGATTTGCACTCTAGTGTGACACTCAATTATATTATCCCTCAATCCTACACATGCACGTAGAACACATGAAGGAGACCTCTGAAATGATGCCACTGGCAAACCACTTATCTCCACCCTTATGTGTTAGCCAGTTGAACAGTACTAAGCAGTAGAAATTCCCACAGAACACTCCATGGCCACAAACTTTTCCAAATTGGAATTGAGAAGCAGAGTTCCTTCCTCCCTACCTCCCTTGATCCATTTATTGAATAATTATAGCCTACAAGGCACCAGGGATATACAAATAGAATACACATTCCCTTTTTTTTTCTAAAGCAGCTTTGGGATTTAGGGCATGAAAGAAATAAATGCTTATATAAAAATGATCATGAAGGGTCCCACGTCTTCAATAATGGGCATTGTCCAGGAACTGATAATTCGTAAATGACTTCCCCTGAATAAACACTTAAGTATGTATAATCTGTGCAATCCAGTGCTTTTCAGAGTCAGACCCTAACCGGTATCCACCAGAGGCAGGAATCTTACTCAGAGATTAAGAAAGTTACATTTTGAGTGAGAAATTCTCCTTCAAATTGCAAAGAAGAGCTCCAGTGTTACGAAGCCTGCCATAATAAACCCGGGCCTCTCCTCACCATCTACCTTTCCAATCAAATTGTTAGAAGGCTTTATGACTCTTTCGGAATGAAAGAACCAGTATGGGCAATATTTTGGAGTTCTAACTGGGGATGGTTAAATAAGAAGCAGATGCACAGAACCATTAATCAAAACATTTACCACTCAATAACCACCCATAATGACAATTATTCTGAGCATTTTCCGTCCAAATAACTCAAAATAAGGCTGCCAAAATGCTGCCGACTCTGACAGTGGTGTTCATTACCCCAGCTGATGAAATCACAGTGCCAAATAGGACTGCAAACTAAATAGGTGGAGGTGTGGCTAGAATCATGAGTGGATATGTGGATTTATGAACTTTTCAGTGTTCAACCAAGGTACAGAAAGGAGCTTGTAAGAATGACACCCCAGCTAAAGGGGACGTCTGTTCTGGGCCAGAGGGAGTGAAAAGGGGACAAAGTCTGGCGAGTGAAAAGGGGACAAAGTCTGGCAAGTGAAAACCAAGTAATAAATATGCACAATGCTAGAGCCCCTAGCCCAGGCCTTTTATTTCGCATCCAGATGGTTCAGCAGCTGAAGAGCTCTGCGGAATGTCTGCATGCCCCTCTCGGCTCAGCTGCTTTCCTTGAGAGGGCATCATAATAGATGCTTTTGGACCTGTGTGCAGACATAGCTGTTGGGGGTCCACAGACTAGGCAGTGACCACCAGTGACTCATTTACTTACTCTACAGCTGACGTGATGAACACCGACAAACCCCACTTGGGCAAAGCTCTCCATTTATGCCTTTAGCTTTCACCATTTGGCAAGTCGGAACCTAATAATGCCAATGATCAAATTAAAGTGTTCTTTTTCTTCTTTCTTTTCTGCAAATACTTTAATTGGCTGCACAGATTTTCAGGCTCACCATATTGGACTACTTTCAGTATAAAAGGAAAGAGTGACAAGGATAAATTCAAGTTTAGTAAAAGCTCAATAGAAAAAGCAGTTGCAGCCATTTACGAGTTTATATAGGAGAATACTTCCGCCAAAAACCAGTGCTGCTTAGCAGCAAACTGATTACTGTCAGAATGCCTCCTCTCTGCTCAGTGTCTCACTTCTAGCTGGATACCAAAAGCACAACAATATCACTGTGAATGAAATCATGATATAAAAATATAACACGAAAGCTTAAATGCACAGGAAAAAAGTCACATTAAATACATTTGAAAAAATGGCTGGGAGCGGGGGCTCATGCCTGTAATCACAGCACTTTGGGAGGCTGAGGCAGGTGGATCACAAGGTCAGGAGATCGGGGCCATCTGGCTAACACGTTGAAACCCTGTCTCTACTAAAAATACAAAAAAAAAAAAAAATAGCTAGGTGTGGTGGCGCACACCTGTAATCCCAGCTACTCGGGAGGCTGAGGCGGAAGAGTTGCTTGAACCTGGGAGGCGGAGGTTGCAGTGTGCCGAGATCATGCCATTGCACTCCAGCACAGGAGAGAGCGAGAAACTCCGTATCAAAAAAAAAAAAAAAAAAAAAGAAAAAGAAAAATAACAACCTTTGTCAACTACACTATAATATTTAACTAAGGCGTTTATTCAAAAATGTAAGCAACCTTTATTATTTTACTATCCTGAAGGATGTAATAAACCCATGCTTTTGTTCAACCTAATAACTGGTACATTACCCAATCAAGTAGTTAACTCAGGTTAGCTACAGGAAAAAAACAAAAAACAAAAAAACACAACAACAAAAAAAACGCCATTAGCCTGGCACAATGTGCATTCAATAACCTGTAATCAACTACTAAGTAAATTACAGAAGCAGAAAACAGAGCTGCATGTTTGTTACAAAAAAAAAAAAAAAGGAGAAAGCTTATAACAACTTCCACTTCTTAAGCCATATTGACTCACATTAATTTAGGATGCCTGAGGCTATGAGTATGGTACCCTGAGGTGTAAGTGAAGGTGATCTTCTCTTCTCACGTCTATGAATAATATTTTCCCAACTTTGTTTTTAAAGTGAGAATTAGGGTATAGATAGATGCTTTGTAATTTTTCCATCCAAAAGCTTGAATAAATGGTTAATTGCTGACTTAAATTGCAATAAAGAAGTGTCCTAATTTCAAACAAGGATGCTCACTTTCAGAATCTCACAATCTTTTCAAAATTCTATTTTATTCATAAATAGGATAAAAATCTTTTTGCAAGCTTCACTAAGTCTCTCCATAAGCCCCTGCCCAGCAGATGCAAGTTCAATAGCTAGAATTCAAACCAGATAATTTATTGGCTTACAAATGAATTGGCATCTATAAAAATAAGCCTTCTAAAAAGGCTTCACGCTGTTTAAATCCTTCTAAAATGCTCTGGCTAAGCTTGCCCACCCTTTATCAATGTAAGACTGATAAAATGCATTTTCATTATCAACATAAAATGGAAGCATCAAGATAGTTGAAATGTTAGTTTAGAAAGTCATTTGCAGTGACATTTAAAACAATTTATTTGAACATTTGACTCATGATAAGAATACTGCCTATTAAATTAAGATTGGCTGTTCAGAATTCACTGGAGCCCTATTCTCCCCCTCTGTGACAGTTAACATCTTTTGATATTAAGGGTCATTACACATCTAAAATGAAAAAGAAATAAGAAAAAAGAACCCCACGCCATTCTGAGCAAGTGCCTATTAAAATGACTGATCCTTGACATTTTAATGCAGACTGTATGATGGCTTCCTCTCTATTGCCCCCTGTGAAGTCTTTCCCTGTATTGGTAATAACTTTGCCTATGTCCAACCCTGTGGAACATTCATCCTACCTTTTCCCCACTCTGCAGAATGCTTCCCTCTAAAGAATCACCAGAGAACAGGGAAAATAAACAAATCTGCAAACAAATTCCCGGGCAGTTCACATCACCTCCCAAAGGACACTGACAATAGCTGAAGAGACCACAACACACAAACTCGTTTTTCAGCCAGTCTGTAATGTTCCTCCTATACACACTCTGGAAATCCTCACAGCCCCCTTCAACTCCAGAGCAAGAGCCACCAATATTCCAGGTCAGCCACCTATATAATATGCTCACCACGAGAGAAGACTCAAGGTAAAATTAAACTGACAGAAAAAAGCAATTTTCCTTGTTAGATCATCAAGCCTCCGGAATCATGCAAACGTGTGTATGTTATGGTGTTTACGGGGACCTAACTGAGAAACGTCGTGGTTCCAGGGGCTTCCCTCATGTGTCAGGATGGACTTTATCAGGATTCTCATCCTACAAAGCTACCATGTCAGTCACAAAAGACAACTACGCAATCTGTTTCGATGTAATAAATTCAGGAGTTGAGCTGTATGGCAAGCCCATCTTAGAAGTCCTCAACACCAGGAGAGGATCTGTCCTAGTTAGGTGCAGAAAGCAGATCTCATAATATCCAAGTTGTCTGGAAACATGATATATGGTAGGGCAGTCTTTCCAGCTCCCATTTTGTTGGTGCCTTCACCTCGGGTTGTCAGGGCTGGGGTTAGGGAAATTGCCTCTTTCCGTCTCTATCTCTTTTAACTTCGCAGCGAGAGCTGGAAGCAGTGACTGTTCCCATCACCTAGTGTCCTTCTGTCAGGGGCCGCTTCGGTAGCTACAGAAGCCTAGCCGCTGGAAGCTTCCTTCTCCGACACTCCATACCTCCATGCCACACCTTTTAGGCAATAACCAAATGTCATTTTGTTCTTTCCCCTTCTCCTGGACATTACACTGGGAAACTGTTTACGCGCATCGACCCCACACACCTCCAAAAATCTCCACTTTCCGGGCTCCAAGCAGCTCTCCGCTACTCAGACAGCCCAGGCTAACACCTCGGGTTTCCCCATGCAGTTTCCTCTTCAGCGTCTCAATCACAAGGCTGTGCGGGCGGCACATGTCAAAGGAACCACCACCCCTTCTGCTCCCTCGGGGACTCAAGTCTGCTCTCGGTCAGCGCACAGAAGCGGCTTTCAGCTCCGGGCAGGCGGCCGGGGCGTCGGGGTTACTGGAGGTGCCCAAACCCAGCGGTGCTGCCGGGCGGGGAAGCGGAGGTGCGGCCGCAGGACAAGCGCGCCTCCCAAGTCCCTGGCCACCTGCGATGCGTCCTCAACTCGCCTGCCCATCGCCACTACCAGAAACCTCAGACACCCCATTGTGTGGGCAGGCAGCGCGTTCCCCCGGCCCCGCCGCCCTCGCCTACCTTCTGTCGGTCTCTCCGGAGCGCCCGCACAGCCGGCCGCCCGCCTCCAGCGCTCTGCAAAGCGAAGGAGGACGCTTTGTTAGGGCTGGAGAAACGGGACAATACTTCGCAGCTGGCGCAGCGGTTCCGGGCGGGCGTCCTTCAAAAGGACGCGAATGGGGACCCGCGTGAGCGTCATTTCCATATGTAAGGGGCCAGCTCTCACAAAAGCGCGGCTCTCGGGGGCCGCGGGCTGCAGCGCGCATCCTCCCCGCCCCCGCCGGCCCGCCCCCCGCCCGCGCAGCCCGCGCAGCCCGCGCCTCCGGGACCGGCCCCTCCTCCCGCCTCCGAAGCAGCCCCGTCCCCGCCTCGTCCTCCCGCCCGGCCGCCGCTTCCTCCCGGCCCGCAGGGGTTGCGCCCCGCTGGCCCCGGACCCCAAATGGGAAGCCCCCGAGTGATCCGGTGCCCAGTTCGCTCCGGGCTCTCAGGGCCTCGCCGACGGCGCGGGGGCAGCGCGAGGCCTCCGTGCACCCCCAGGCCGTGGGTCCGGGTCCCCGGGGTTGCGCCACTTACTGCGTCCCGGGGCTCAGGCGCCCGGCGCCGCCGCGGGAACCATGGCCGCTGGTGCACTCCGGGCTTGGCGGCGGCAGCGGGACGGCCGCGCCCAGCGCGCTCGGCTCCCGGCTCGGCCGCGGCCACCCGGAGCTCTGGACGCCGGGGAGGAAGGGCCGGGCCCGCGCGGGGAGGAGGAGTCAGGGCGACGCCGGCCCCGGCGCGGCTCCTCCTCTGCGGCCCGCGCGGCTCCGGCAGCCGAGGGAGGAGCGGGCGGCGCCGCCTGAGCCCTCGCAGACGCGCCCTCCCCCTCCGAGCGCCCGCCTCCGAGATCTGAAGTTAGAAACGCCGGGGCTCCGGGTGCGGGTATAGGAGGCTGGCGCCCCGAGGTCGCCGCCGAACTGGGGCTGGCGCTGCCACCCTCGCCCCTTGCCTGTCCGCCTCCCTTTCTTTCCCAACACGCCTACACTCACCCGCACCGCGAACACTCGGGCCGCAGCGTCTTCGCGCAGAGGAAGGGCCCCCGCCTTCAGCAAGCGGGACTTTAAGGGGGTGATCCCTGTGCCTCTTCTGCTCCCGGGCGGCCCTGGATTTCCCAGCCCTCGGGTGTCGATTGGCCATCAACATTGGAAAGGGTGTTCAGGAGGCAGAAGGGCTCTAGAAGTGACTCGGAGCCCTGTAGAGCGAGCGCGATCCTCCTGCCGGGTCTACACTGGCTTCCGCACCTGCCCACCACGTCCTCACAGGCTCCCGCCCCTGTGCAGCCTTCTCCGGGTGAAGCTAACCCTCGGTCGCAAGCCACACAGGACGGAAACTCCTTGGAGTTGGTGGTTCCCAGCCCAACAGTTGCTCGATATTAATCGCCTCCTACCTACCCCAGAGTCTCCGTTCTCACTCCCCCATCCCTACACTTCTGATCTCATTGCAGTCAAATAGGATCCCAAGTCCAGGCCATGGTTCTTTTTGAGCAGCAGGGTTAAATGTGTTGCCCTTGAAGGATCCGCCTGATGGATTACAACCCACAAGTCTGGTTATTTTAGCAAGAAACTGGTGATTCCTTTTCTACCGAGAGAGCAAGCAATAGACAAGAGGAAACCAGCATTCCTTGAGAATCCAGTGTGCTAGAAACTCGACAGAAATTATCTTCCCTAATTCTCACATCACTCTTAGGAGGCAGACATTATTTTGCAGATGAGGAAAATGGATCTCCCAGAAGTCAAAGAGCTTCCTCAGGATCACACAGCAGGAACTCCACGGAACTGAGATTCAAAAGCAGATCACATATGTGGCAAAATTGCATAGAACTGAATATACACTCACAAATAAGAGCACGTGAAACTCTCATGAAATTTGAATAAGACATTTGGACTACACTAATGTCCATTTACTGATTGTAATATTGTTCTACAGTTATGCAAAATGTTACCATTGAGAAAAATTGAGTGAAGCGTCTATAGGGAATCTCTCTATTATTCCTTACAACTTCAAGCGAATTTACAGTTACCTCAAAAAAAATTTTTAAAAATTTTAAACATCTCAGTCTTATTCAAAAGCCCAGGCTCTCTTCTTTCAACACGGTATATAAGCGTGCCTGCAGAATAAGAGAGATTTATGCTCCTCTCTCCTTTTTAAACAGTCTTGAATAAGTACACATACACACACAAACACACACACTCATACGCTGTATGCATGGTTGTTCAGTCATCCAGTAATAATGATACAACACACACACACACACACGCAGTTCATTAAGAGGTAGCTAACCTGTTACCAGAATACTTACATAGAGGTCATCTTGTAAGACAGACAATAATGCTCACTGGGCACTAAAACAGCCAACAGTCTTGGAAGGTAAGAATGAAGAGGTGTCTTTCTTGTTTCACCTAATCTCTGCCATGGAAGCCTCATCCTACTGGTTACCTCTCCAAGCATCGCTTTTTAACCGGCAAGAATCCTTAAGGATGATATTGATCATTAGTTTAAAACAGTGATTCCTGGGGGTCAGGGGATATTGGAAGTGGCATTCACTCCCTGTGCAGGAAGATCAGAATTGCTGGGGGTTGTGTAATTTGAAAAACACAAGATGCGCTTTCTTGAGAGGAGTAAGTGGGGTGGAGTTAGCCCTGGGACTGGGAACTGGGATCACCTCCAGCCTTGCTACAAAGGAGGGAAAGCATGGAGCATGGTTACTGCGTGGTGTGGGTTGGCAAGAGCAATCCTACCAAGAAAGATGATTTATTTAACACAATGGGCCTGCAATTTGGTTTGCACTGAGCAAATGGTTAGTCTTAGTCCAAACTGGAGTCATGGGAAAAAAAAGCAGAGACTTCCTTTAGAGCCCATTACTTGATCTTTTCTCTGTTAAACACAAAATAACAGCAGAAGTAGCAACCAGGCTCCAGTTCTACATTATAACCAATATAAGAGAGAAAAGAAGAAATGTAAATGTTTATTCAGAGTTATCACCCTTTACAAACAAAACTTCACTCTTATCTGTTGCAGCTTATCTGCCTCTGATTTTTACTCTCACTTTACAAAGAACCTTGTTCAAGGACCTGGGATCCTTGAAGTATTTGTATGTGAAGTTTTTGAAGGGTCTTCTGCCATATTTCACAGTACGGAACTGGCTTTCTCAGATGGTTAAAGCTCTAAAACGTTAACTAAAGAATAATCCAGGGAAGAGAAAGTTACTCTTTGTTTCTTTTCTTTCTTTTTATTTATTTATTTATTTTTTGAGATGGAGTCTTACTGTGTCGCCCAGGCTGGAGTGCAGTGGTGCAATCTTGTCTCACTGAAACCTCCACCTCCTGGCCTCCTGGATTCAAGCAATTCTTCTGACTCATCCTCCCAAGTAGCTGGGATTACAGATGTGCACAACCACATCTGGCTAATTTTTGAATTTTTAGTAGAGACAAGGTTTCACCATGTTGGTCAAGCTGATCTTGAATTCCTGACCTCAAGTGATCCTGCCTCGGCCTCCCAAAGTGCTGGGATTACAGGCGTGAGCCACCACGCCTGGCCTACTCTTTGTTTCTTCTTGAAGTAATTTTGAAATTATCAGTTTAGAGTCAAGACGACAAATGAGAAAGAGAGAGAAGGAGAGAGAGAAAAAGTCAGGTTTTGTAAATTTCCTGGAACCTGAAAAGTTATTTTTTTTTCTTAGCCAAAAAAAAGGCTCTAACCAAACATAGTCTACCCTCTCCCAACTCACAGTTGGGTATAAACTATTTTTCATTCACAGAATAGTCAAACAGCCTGTCACTCACGTAGCAACTCCTGGCTCCTTCTAAACTTCTTTAATCGATACCTTTCTTATTTCTGTGACCATTTGAACTCAGCAGGACAGTTTTCAGGCAAGTTGCAGAGCTGTGTCAAAGACAGCCAGATTGTTAAAGTAGATGATCAGTTATAGTTTGGCCCAGGAACTCACTCGGTGAAAGAAAGGGACATCAATGATCTCCCCAAGGCCCTAAGGAAGATGAATGAGGAAAGGAAAAAGGGAGAAATTTGAGTTCCAGACATACAAGTCAGGGACTAAGAGTTCCAGCAGCAAAATGTTGGTGGTTAAGAACCCAGGAAGAAAGAGGAAAAGTATAGAAAAGGGAAGGGAAGGTGACAGAAGGCAAACTGATTTATACTTTTGCCCCTGGGGGACACCTATTAGAAATTAGGATTCTCTATTCATTTTCCTTATGAAGAAAATGAAAGAAGAGGAAACCAGGATTCCATACAATTTATTTTTTTTAAGTAAGCATTGATTGCCTACCCTGTGCCTAATACTGTCCTGAAAGTCACACAATGTTCAAAATAAACATCAGGTTGGGCATGGTGGCTCACACCTGTAATCCCAACATTTCTGGAGGCTAAGGTGGGTGGATGGCTTGAGCTCAGGAGTTCAAGACCAGCCTGGGCAACACAGTGAGAACCCCCTTCTCTACTCCTCTTTTTCTATTAGCCAGGCTGGGTAGCATGTGCCTCTGGTCCCAACTTCTCAGGAGACTGACATAGGAGCATCGATTGAGCCCAGGAGGTCAAGGCTGCAGTGAACAACGATTACACCACTGCACTTTAGCCTGGTGACAGAGTGAGACCCTGTCTCAAACAAAACAAAATGAAGTAACAATCAACCTTGGTTCTTACCCTTGAGGAATGTATCATTCTCTTTTGGGAAGGTAAAAATATGCACTCATGAGACAGTAAGGGAGTGATGTTAGGTGGCATTGGACTCTAATTACATTCTCCAGTTGGGGGACATACACACGCTACAGCATGGCAAGAAGAGAGCAATGATTTCCCTAAAACGTGGCTTCCATTTGATCATTCTGACCACTGCTTTTCACATCAGGTCCTAGATCTTTTTCCTGACATTCAAGGTCCTTCCTGATCAATGCAAATGTATGTATCCTCAGTGTCTGCAGGAAACCTACCCTCCCTCCACTCTGCTCATGTGGACCTTCTAATCTTCCCTCTGCTGCTCTTTCAGCCCAGATCATCAGTCCTCATGTGTATTGAATGCCTTGTCTCTCTGTTCATTGTTTGGCCCAGCAATTGAAGCATAGCAGGAAGTGGTTATTGCACATGTGTCTTTTGGATCCCATGGGCTGAGCAATTAGGTACTTTCCAAATACTTGGCATTCACGTGGAGAAGAGATGTTGCATATGTATACATGGGATGGGTGGGTGGGGGGTTGATCTTTACTTTTGGAATTATCCCTTTTCATGTGGCTGGATGCTGGCAATGGTCTACTGTTTTAAAGACTGTAAGTGCCAAAGGACTGCCACTGTAGCTTCATTTGAAGGGGGGAGGAAATGAAATGTTACTTTAAGAAACATTGGCGTTCCCACCCTCATTCACTCTTTTTTTAAATTTTATTTTTATTTATTTTTTTCATTTTTGGGGGTGGAGTCTTACTCTGTCACCCAGGCGGGAGGGCAGTGGTGGCATAATCTCAGCTCCTCCACTGCAACCTCTGCCTCCCGGGTTCGAGCAATTCTCCTGCCTCAGCCTACCAAGTAGCTGGGATTACAAGCACACGCCACCACACACAGCTAATTTTTGTATTTTTAGTAGAGATGGGGTTTCACCATGTTGGCTAGGTTGGTCTCGAACTCCTGACCTCAGCTGATCAGCCCATGTCGGCCTCCCAAAGTGCTGGGATTACAGGAGTGAACCACCACGCCTGGCCCCTCCCTCATACACTCTTAAACACTTAACCAATATGACATGAAATCTTTACTTTTTTGTTAGAAGAGTTTTGAATGGAAAATTAAACATTTTTCCACAAGCAAGACTACTTTGAATTCTCTAGAATTTGATGTGTACACAAAAGAAATGGCAACCCAGAAACATACATTTTAAAACATTTCTGTTCAGTAGAAATATAATGTGAGCCACACATGTAGTTCAAAATTTTCTAGTAGCCACATTTAAAAAACATGTAAAATTAATTTTTAGATTTTATGTAACCCAATATACCCAAAATATGATCACTTCAACATGTAATCAACATAAAAAGTAGTAATGGGATATTTTACATTTGTTTTTGTTCTAAGCCTTTGAAACCTGGTGTGTGCTTGGCATTTGCAGCACATCTCAGTTCAGACCAGCCACACGGGGCTAGTGGCTGCCACAAACGCAGTGTCAGAACAAGAAGAGGATTCAAAATCTGTCCAGCCCAATTCCATTATGGTTAAAGGAAAGCTGTGTTCAGGAAGGTTTGGTGCCTTGCTCAGGATCACACAGTGGATGCATGACACCCCTAGGCCTGACCTGTCCACCTCAGCACTCGCCTACTGAGAGGGCTTATGGCTGACTCAGACAGCTGCCATGGAATGAAACCCAGTGTTTACTAACATTTTTAAACAATCACCATCCTCTAAGTACATTGGCCCCTCAAAATATGGTTAGACATACAATTTCTAAAGAAAATAGCCCAATATATACTATTTTGTTTTATTTTTTCCCTTTCTTTCTTTCTTTCTTTCTTTCTTTCTTTCTTTCTTTCTTTCTTTCTTTCTTTTCTTCTTTCTTTATCTTTCTTTCTTTCTTTCTTTTTTTTTTTTTGAAACAGAGTCTCATTCTGTTGCCTAGGCTGGAGTGCAGCAGTGCAATCTCGGCTCACTGCAACCTCTGCCTCCCAGTTTCAAGCGATTCTCCTGCCTCAGCCGCCAGAGTAGCTGGGACTACCTCGCCCAGCTAATTTTTGTTGTTGCTGTTGTTGTTGTTGAGATGGAGTTTCACTCTTATTGCCCAGGCTGGAATGCAATGGCGCAATCTTGTCTCACCGCAACCTTGCCTCCTGGGCTCAAGCGATTCTCCTGCCTCAGCCTCCCATAATTTTTGTATTTTTAGGTACAGACAGGGTTTCACCATGTTGGCCAGACTGGTCTCAAACTCTTGACCTCAAGTGATCCACCCACCCCAACCTCCAAAAGTGCTGGGATTACAGGCGTGAGCCACCGCACCTGGCCCCAGTATATACTATTTTAATACTTAGAAATGACAACCCTGTAGGCCATTTGTTAAAGCACACCCCACCCGTTTTTGACTCAGCTGTATTGGCATCTGAAGGGTACCAGCAGAGGGAGGGTTGGAGGCCAAGAAGGCAGTAGCTGCTGGGCCTTGCCCGTCCTCCAGGAATGCGTGGAAGGAGTGCTTCTCCGTCCTCCATCCTCCATCCCACCCACATCAGCTCCTGCCAGCATCCCAAGGACGCAAGCTGTCTGCCATGATTAGTATCAAAGGCCTTAAAATAACTGAGTAACCTTTTTTTTCCACTCTACACACTTTGTAGTGCTTTATATTCTGAATCAAGCCAAAGCCAAAATCCAAGAAAAGTGACCATTTCAAAAACAGAAAATGAGCCCACTAGGAAGAGAGCATTGCTTTCAATAATGAGAACATTTGGGAGTAAACTGAATAATGAGGACATCTTTGCACCTGGACTGATGAGAAAACGATTAGATAGGGCATTACAAAAAGCAACATAAGGATCTTTGATTTGCATTTGTTGTCAACTGTGAGAGAATGAGTATAATTCTCTAAAGACGTAGTTTAGACCTCTTTGTACTAAAATACAAAGTCAAAGTGATGATAAATCTTATGGCAGTGGGCTCTGTGAGTCATGTTTCACTCTACATAAAATGTCTTAGAGGCTGAAGTGCTGGGGCTATGCTGATACCCAAATGCCATACTCAGACTTAAATAAAAATGTATTTTGTCACCTGATTTTTGATGTCCCCTTCTCACACATCATGCAGCCTATCTCTGGGTCCCTCAATGTGCAAACAAACAATATAGAAGGAGACAAGGTCAGCAGAGAGAAAAGTAGTGTTTATTTAGGTGTATCTGGTCACAGGTCAGGATCAAGAACCAGCCAAACTGTGTGTGTGTGTGTGTGTGTGTGTGTAAGATAGGTAGGCAAGTGTGCTGGAAAGCTTCTGTTTGTCCCTTCAGATCCTCTCCCTACTCTTCTCCACCTGCTGTGTGCCCCAAGAGGCTAACCCTAGAGGTACTACATTAACAGGCTCCCTCAAGCCCTAGTTCCCATTATGTTCAGCTGATGGGGTAGCGCTGACGAGATTGGAGGCAAGATGGAGCATAAGTTTGGTGCTTACTCCTTGCAGGGTCTCTGCAGGCTGGCTGCAACCTGTAAAGTCACAGCTCCTGTCTCACAGCCTCTCCACACGTTTCTGTCACCAGCTTGCAAAGCCACACTCTCCTTTTACCAGTGAGGCCTAGAGTTGGCAATGGCACATCCTGGTCCTAGCTTCCAGGTGGGCACTTATCCTTGTCTCTCTGAACCCAGTCCACACCTTTGTAAATAGTCTCTTTATTACTACTCTTTCTCCAAATACCTACTTTGACTTTATCCACTATTTGCTTCTGAGACTTTGATTGATAAAGTAAGCATGCATATGTTCCTTGCTCTAGAAAGAATTTCTGTTTTCTTTATTAGCAGGATACTCGAACTTTTCCATTGCCCAGAATCATCACAGGTCAGTTTCCCAGAAGCAGATCCCAAGACGAGAATTTGTACATGAGTTATATGAAAGATGTGTTACAGGAGAGACCTCCAAGGGGGTATGTGGGGAGGCAGGAGCAACACAGGGAAAGAAGGAGGGAAAAAGCCAAGTGCAAGTGTTATTCAGGCAGAGTCCCAGTCTCAGCCTATTGCTGACTGGAGCTCTGGAGCATATATTACACCTCAGAGTTTTCCCAGACTTGATTCGGGGGAGCTGGGCTTTCAATTTCCTGTACCAGTAACTCATTGGCTGTGGGCATCTCAGGGCCACAGTAAGCTCCCAGGCACTTTCAGTTCTCTGTGCAAACAGGTGAAATTCCAGTAGTTAAAAGGCAACCCTCTGAAGATAGTTGCAGAAGCTAATCATTAGAAAGCGAAATACACTGAAGCTGGGGCGTGGGCACAAAGAACCAGCAAAAGAGATTCAAGGTCATCCGGGCAGAGCACCATCAATTTATGCCTCACATGTATCTCCTGGAATTTGAAAGTATCTAGGGAGGGGAGATACACTGAGTATCAGTTGACTATCAATTAATTATCAATTAACAACAGAATTATTGGAAGACAGGAAAGAGTTATCTCCGATGCTAAGGGAACACACCCTTTGAAAAAGCACTGCATATTAATCAAATGGTATTTGCTTCCAATGGACTCAGTTAATATACTTTTAGTAAAAATCAAATCAGGGTCCATAGGCTTTTTAAAAGGCAGAGGCATCTTTATTGGAATCTTAGCTACCAGATGCAAGTATGTTCCATGGTATGTGTGCATGTGGTTGGTGGTGGTGGTTGCGGGGAGAGAGGGTATCAACACTTGCCATTTTCCTCTGAAGCTTCTAACACTTGGAAATTTGTCATAGAAGATTTTCTCATCTGCAGTTCAAACACTTCTCAGCAGGAATTTAGCTGAAGTTGAAATCACCATCTGGCATCTCATATTGAACCAGGTTCTTTGCGTGCCAAGAACTTCTTCTTTTGGCAATGACGTTGACTGTGATCTTTCAAAAATGTTTCTTGGGTTGGCATTCTTGACTGAACAGAACAAGCAGCCTGTCTTGGAATTTAGGAAGAGATGTGCTGAGCAAGTTTTTGTCCCAGGAATAAAAGTGCGAGGTGAAAAGTTGAAGATTTGAGGTTTTGAATCTCCAGAATTCACGTTTTATTGTCGTTGACCTAAAACCAGCTAGGGAAAAAAAATCCTGCAAAACGATTAGTAGAAGCAAAATGTTGCACAAGGAATATTCCATTTGAATCAATAAATCCTATTTAAGCAATTTCCAGGTGCAAAGTGATATCCTGCCTGCTGTAGGGACATGAGGATGACTAAGATGCAGTCTTTGCTCTTAAGTACTTCAGCATCCACTGGCTGGAGGCAGGGGATGACAGTGCATGATTAGGTGGATACAAGGCAGACTATACTAAGAAGCATAGCTGACATCGTCAGCCTCCTCCCAGGTACTCTGGGATGTCTTTTACCATTTCTGTGTGTTCTTCCATCCACTCTGAAGTGCTTTTGCTGCCATTGGCTTGCACCTGCGACTCTCTTTTGGTGGCTGCCCTTGGGCTGCTGTGTACAAATGCATGCAGAGAGCAAGAAGTGCTTGGGAACTGAATCTCTAGCAAGTGACTGCTCAGTGTGGGAGAAAGCAAGCTCAGCTCCCTTGTCTTAGAGAAGGACATCAATTAATGTCCAGAGTTCCCCTATGGAATTGAGCTGGGCTACTCGCCTTGGGACTTTCACCAAATTTCTCACCCTTGCTTGGTCTCTTTCTCTTCTCTGTCTTACTTCCCTCATTCACTTGCCAGACTCTTTGGGGAGCATTTCCTTAACAAAACCCTTCCCTACAAATCCTCCTGTCATGAACTGCTTCTGGGAACCCAATAAGGGGCACAATAGGAATCTGAACAAAATGCTATGGGAGCACAGAAAGGAGGGATTAGTTCTGCCTGGAGAACAAGGAAGTTTACATAAAAGGAGAGAGCATTTGAGCAAGGCCTTGAAACGTAATTTGGAATTTGCCAGACAGATAGAATTAAGAAATGTCATGATAAATCTGGGGGAAAATACGTTTATGAAGGAATAATCAAGGTAATGATGACGAGTGATGGGAGATGAAGTTACTAGAGTTGGTTGGGATGAACTGAAGAAGAGTCTTCAATGCCATTAAAGAGTTTGACTTTTAAAAATCTAAAAAAATGGCAATAGTGAGCCATTGTAGGTTTTTGAGCAGGGGAGAAATATGATAAATCTTTTGGGAAAATAATTGAACAAAAATACAAAAGATGGAGAATATACAAAAGATGTGTTGGAGAATAAGAGACAAATAGTGGAAGGCAGTTTGAGGGTCATTGCAATATTCTAAGAGGGGATGATGAAGGCCTGACTTAGAGTCCTTGACATGAGAATGAAAATAAAATGGCAGCTCCAGAGATTGAACAATTGTACTTGGCAGCTAACCGGATATATGAGGCAATAACGTGAGAAGTCAAATGTGGCTGAGGTGTTGGTCTGGATCACAGTGGATAATGGTGCCATCAACCAAGAGAGAAGCCAGGAGGAGAAAGTCAGGCTGAAGAAAAGTCAATGAATTCATTTTTGAAAAAAAAAAAAATCCCCAAATGACTCAAATACATTTGAATGGAATCAAAGTAATCTGAGAATGAAGAACAAACAAAAAAAGTCAGAATATTTGGATACTCATGAAGTTCTTGTTCAATTTTAGAACAAAAGCCTGGGCACAGTGGCTCAGGCCTTTAATCCCAGCACTTTGGGAGGCTGAGGCAGGAGGATTGCTTAAGCCAGGAGTCTGAGTCCAGCCTGAGCAACGTAGTGAGACCTCATCTCTACAGGAAAAAAAAAAGTTAGCCAGGTGTGGTGGTGCACACCTGTGGTCCCAACTACTTGGGAGGCTGAGATGGGAGGATCCTGTGAGTCCGGGAGGTTGAGGCTGCAGTGAGCAGAACTGTGCCACTGCACTCCAGCCTGGGTGACAAAATGAGATGCTGACTCTTAAAAAAAACATTAGAACAAAAAGATACTTTTAAAAATTAGCTTTCTAAGGCCGGGCACGGTGGCTCACGACTGTAATCCTAGCACTTTGGGAGGCCAAGGCAGGCGGATCACGAGGTCAGGAGATCGAGACCATCCTTGCTAACACAGTGAAACCCCGTCTCTACTAAAAATACAAAAAAAATTAGCCGGGCGCAGTGGTGGGCACCTATAGTCCCAGCTACTCGGGAGGCTGAGGCAGGAGAATGGCGTGAACCCAGAAGATGGAGCTTGCAGTCAGCCGAGATTGCGCCACTGCACTCCAGCCTGGGTGACAGAGTGAGACTCCGTCTCAAAAAAAAAAAAAAAAAAAGCTTTCTAGACAGGAATCAAAACGACAAAATTAACAACAGAAACCTGGACATCCTATAAGAATAGGAACACTTAGAATTCTCAATCCAATGCTTCAGTTTCATTATGATTGTACTTAGCTTATTGAAAATAGAGTGAGGAGTCTCTACGGTCTAAGGATTGAATCTGAAATGTTAAATCTGTGTGGCTGTTTGAAGCCATCTTTGAAAGCAGAGTCCTATGACAATAGTGCTGAAATCAAGAAGAAAAAATAGTGCTTTTAGTGTTTACAGACTATTATCTGTGTAATGTGACCAGTTTTTGTAGAGGGGCTTTGGAGTAATAGTCCCATCAATGGACAGTGGTCATTTCCTAGCCTTTAATTATTGTTGTTCATTTGCTTATGGCTATGGCTCTGCATTGATTTTTCTTTTTTCTTTTTGAGACAGTCTTTTATTTTTATTTTTATTTTTTGAGACAGAGTCTCTGTCACCCAGGCTGGAGTGCAGTGGCACAATCTCAGCTCACTGCAACCTCCGCCTCCCGGGTTCAAGTGATTCTCCTGCCTCAGCCTCCTGAGTAGCTGGGGTTACAGGCGTGCACCACCATGCCTGGCTAATTTTTGTATTTGTAGTAGAGACAGGGTTTCACCATTTTGGCCAGGCTGGTCTTGAACTCCTGACCTCAAGTGATCTGCCCGCCTTGGCCTCCCAAAGTGCTGAGATTACAGGCATGAGCCACCGCACCCAGCCTGCATTGATTTTTACAAAAATCAATATGCCCATGTGAGAATTGGCATCCCTGCATTGCCTTGACATTTTAAGCAGCACACAATTAGAAGAAAAAGCACAAGTCCAAATTGTTAAAAAATGTTTTAGTTTGAGGAAAAGTCTACTTCATACAAGACACATTGTTTCAAAAGCCAAATGAATTAGGGCAGCAGAGAGGACTTGCTACTCTGTAACAATGTTACATGTAAATTCTCTTTGAGAACACCTAATGCTTAGAGCCTCTACCACTTCCTCCTATCCTAGGCAAAAGGTAGATTTAAGAAGTAAAGTTATGCATGAAAATGATGGAGGAAGAGAAGGTAAGAGAAATAGAAAGCAAGAGAAAGAGGTCATTGGTTGTGTTTATTCATTCAATCACTTCTTGCTGCCGTTCTTTCTTTCATCCTTCCCCCGTCTCTCCCTTCCTCTCCCACTTCCAGGAATTATTGAATACATACTGTGTGCCAGGGACTGTACTGGAAGCTAGAGATACCACACTAAACAAGTTAAACATACATGATCTCTACTCTCATAGAATATAAGTCTATCATACTTGATTTCAGATTCTGTGTAAATAAAAGATTATCACTTTTTCTTCACCCTTGTTCTCTCTCTCCCCTTCCTATTGTATATTAAAGCATATTGGGTTCACCCATTTCTTGGGCAAATGTCCTAAACATAACCCAATTAGGCTGCCTTCATCTGAAACCCAACTCTCCCACTTAATAGTTATGTACGTTTGGTCAAGGACTTGTTGACTTTCCATCTCTTCATTTATAAAACATACATAATAATAACACATGCCTCATAGGATGTTGTGAATATTAAGGAGTCAATTCATTTAGAATTTAGAATGGGCTCTTGGACACAGTGAGTTATCAATTGATTTTAGCCACTACTGTTTTATATTATGCACAGGAATAAAAAGATGAAACAGATTATATTTTCAAGGAGCTTACAGTCTTGCAGGTGGAGACAGACAGGTACACAGATAAAGGCAATAAAGCATGGTAAGTGTGGTGGGTGAAATGATGAAGAATGGAGACTCTAGTCAGGGGGCCACAGAGAAGGGAGTGGTGAATTCTTTTGGTCAACTCTTTTGAGACGGATGTAATATCAACCCAAAGTAGTTTCTTATTTCCCTGACCCTTTGGTAAATGATCCTTCCCTATTAAATGCCTGTTTTGACTGCTTTATTTGTACATAATTGTTCCACCGTAAATTAATTACGTAAGCACAAATGAAGGCTTTTCACTAATGGACATTGTGGTCCCTCTTTATTTACACTCTGAAAAAAGGACCTTCCCATAATTGGTGAAATAAGGTTACATTTGCCTGATTCTTATGCTCAGCGCCATATTTCTTATAGAAAACAGAGTTGCTCCTACAAAGGGAATACAAGTCTTTTCTTACCCCAGAAGGTAGTCAAGGTAGTCTTATTCCTTTTGCCAATGACTGGCTAAGTCATGGACATATGATTTCATTGCGGCTAATGGGACCCAAAAGGAAGTAAGCTGGGGTTCTGAGAAGGATTTTCTCAAAACTGCAAGAGTAGTTTTGTGATGAGTCACGTGATTAACTGTGATGAGTTTTGGGATGAGACCCTGGAATAAGTGCTGGACACAGTGCCTGACTCAGACTGTGGAAATATTAATTTATTTTATTTTTACTTATTTATTTATTTATTTTAGAGACATGGCCTCACTCTGTTGCCCAGGCTGCAGTGCAGTGGCACTATCACAGCTCACTGCAGCCTTGAATTCTGGGCTCCAGCCATCCTCCCACCTCGGCCTCCCAAAGTGCTGGAATTATGGGCATGAGCCACCACTCCTGGCCTAATTTTTAAATTAAAAACAAAAAACAAAACAATATGAGACTAATGGAGGAAACGCTACTACCCTTCTCTGGATATCGCTGGTCTACCCGTGATGCCCGGCACTGCTGCAACCATCTTGGAACTATGAAGGGAGATATTGCCGGCATCTTAAGGATGGTAAAGTGGAAAGATGGAAGTAAAGTGCATCCCTGAAGGCATCTTTGAGATGCCAAATTTACCTCCTTGGGCCTTGATCCACCTCCAGACTTTTTGTTGTGTGAGAAAATAACCCCTCAATTATTTAAGCCACTTTTAGATGGGTTTTTTGCTTTCAGTCAAGTCTTTCCTACAGAAGCCTGTATTATTGTCTCCAAATATTTGGGGCCCTTCCCTGCAGGAAGATTGTACATACTCTCCCTTTTAAGCCCAGGCCTGGCCATGTGACTTGTTCTGACCAATAAAACATGAGCAGTGTGATAGGCCATTTCCAGGTAAAAGCCTCAAGAGTCAATATGTGGTTTGACGTGCTTCCTTTCCCCTGCCCCTGTGATCGGGGAAGCATGCTGAGGTGGAATCTCCTTTAGCCTTGTTTCTCAATGACTATGATAAGCAGGGCCTTCTTGTCCCTCCCACAATGGACATGTGGAATGGACAAGAAATAAACTTGATCATTGTTGCTGCTGAAATGTGTTGTTCTTGTTATCACAGATAAATGCAGTCTATATTGACTAGGAGACATCCTAAAATTTGTAGTACTAAAAACAATGAAGTGAAGGCAAGAGCTTGAGATGCAGGACCTTAACCCTGAGTTGCCAGGAAACTGATTGAGAGCAGTATATGTCAACGACTGAACAGATATTGGAAAGGACAGACTCATCTCTACCCACGCCATACACTTCCTGGTTAGTGAAATGAGCCTTGGAACAGTAAGTAATTTAATCCAAATAATGCTTTGAAAATGGCTTCACTTCAATGCATTATTCAGAGTAAATTAATCACAACTTATTAAGTGTCTCTTCAGTATCTCTGACAGTCACCTCATCACTTTGCCCCACTAACTTTTTTTTTTTTATATATATAATGACCTTTCTATGCATTACCTTTACAACCCACTCAACAGACACCTACCTAGGGGCTTTTGGTAATGGCTCAGTGATCACGTGCACAACTATTAAATGAGGGTGATGTGTCAGTCGTTGGGACAAGAGAATGATGATGATGAGATAGACAGCTAGTATTTATATAGCACTTGTTGTATACCAGGTTTTATTCTAAACACCTTGTATATAGTAATTCCCTTAGTCCTCACCTATAATGAGGCTGGCATTATGATTATCTCTCTTTTATGGATGAGGAAACAGAGGCACAGAGATATTAAATAGCTTGCCCGAGGTAATGCGACTAAAACGTAGTGACACTCAGATTCCACTCCAGGCAATTTGGCTCCAGAGTTGTGTTCTAACTCTGATGATTAACCAAGCGGGGAGAGGGTTGTTCTTGGGGCAGCAGTTCTAGGAGAAGCAGTTCTCGGAGAAGCAGTTCTCTGTGGGGCCAGAAGTTAACAGTCTCATTGAGCTCCACCTGACTTGAATCCTAGTTGGGTGTTGTCTCCCAATTTGCAAAACATGTCTATGAACTGTTTTCCTCAGCCATAGGCTGATGCTACTAATAGTTCTGTTCTCTGAGAGTGGCGAACAGTTAAGTAAATGAATCGTGTAAAAGTCCTAGTATTGAACTGGGCCCTGATTACTGTCAACTGCATGTTACTGGGGCTGCTGGAGGTTTACGGAGTAGACCCTCAGAGGTGCAGAAGTCTTGGGCATGCAAAGAGTCATGCACAAGTATGAAAAGAATTTCTCTAGGAGGCTGTAGGAGGATATGAATCATAAGGCCTGGGAACAGTTAGCTGGAGAGTTACTTCTGGGCTTTGCAGACACAGCAGTGACTGAGATGCACTTGGTGCCCTGGAATGGATGGCTGGGTAAGCCATTTGGACCAACGGTGATTTAAAAAGGGTAGGCCAGGTGCGGTGGCTCATGCCTGTAGTCCCAGCATTTTGGGAGGTCAAGGCAGTTGGATCACAAGGTCAGGAGTTCAAAACCAGCCTGGCCAACATGGCGAAACCCCGTCTCTACTAAAAATACAAAAAATTAGCTGGACATTGTGTCGCGCTCCTGTAATCCCAGCTACTCGGGATGCTGAGGCAGGGGAATCGCTTGAACCCGGGAGGTTGCAGTGAGTCAAGATTGCGCCATTGCACTGTAGCCTGGGTGACAGGGTGAGACTCCATATGAAAAAAAAAAAAGAAAAAAAAAGAAAAATTAGCTGGGCATGGTGAAGAACACCTGTAGTCCCAGCTACTTGGGAGTCTGAGACAGGAGAATCTCTTGAATCCAGGAGATGGAGGTTGCAATGAGCAGAGATCGTGCCACCGCACTCCAGCCTGGGCGACAGTGAGACTCTGTATCAAAAAAAAAAAAAAAAAAAGGGTGGGGAGAATTTTTCTGAGGCACAAGATGGGTATGTGGATGTACATATGAGTAGGGAAGTGAGGGAAAGGGGCTTGGATCTAAAGTTGTTTCAGAAAAGCTTTGGAAATGTAGCTCAAGAGAGATAATATTTAGGGAAAATGAAATGATCTACCAGCAAGTCGTATAGGTTGTATCTCTAAAATATATTTTAAATCTGAACACTTCTCACCATCCCCACGGTGAGCACTGCTAGCACCTTACCTAAGGTCGCCATAGTGTCTCCCTAGGCGCCTGTGTTAGTCTCCTAACCGGTCTCCCTGCTTCCATTCTTGTCCCTTCCTTTACAGCAAAAAGTCAAACTGTTTTTTCTCTACCCACGTTCAACACAGAACACTTCTGGTCACAATGATATGTGAATTTTTCCCCACCAACAACCAATTCTCCAAATACCAGCTGAGTGTCCTACAATTCAGGTCAATTCTGCCACTAACTGGAGTTAGTGCAGATCTCCAAGTTCCCTATGGCACAAATCCACAAGACTGCCCCCCACTTCAGATGCCAATTGCAAGTCATAGGTTGCCAGGTTCTGCCCAACTTGGCTGCAAATCAGAGACTCCAGTGACCCCCTTCTTGGGTTCAATAATTTGCAAGAACAGCTCACAGAATCCAGGAAAACAGCTTATTTACTATCGCCTATTTATTACAAAGGATATTTTAAAGGATAAAATGAGCAGCCAGATGAAGACTTACATGGGCAAAGTTCAGAAGCGTCCTGAGTGCAGGAGCTTCTATCCCTGTGGAGCTGGGGTGTGTTACCTTCTCGGTAAGCGGATGGGTTCACCCACCTGGAAACTTGCCCAACCTCTTAGTTCAAGGATTTTTATGGAGGACTCATCATGAAGGCATGATGGATTGTTAACTCAATCTCCATCCCTTCTCCCTTTCGTAGAGTCTAAAGGGTAGGGCTGAAAGTTGCAAGCATCTAAGCATGGCTTAGACCTTCCAGTGACCAGCCCCCAAGTAGAGGCCACCAAGAGTCACTTCATTAGAACAAAAGACTGTCCTGTTACCCAGGAAATTCCAAGGGATCCAAGTGATTAGGAACTCTGTGTCAGGAAATTACAAGGGTTTTAGAAGCTCTGTGCCAGGAACTGAGAGCAGAAAATGTGTGTGTGTGTGTGTGTGTGTGTGTGTGTGTGTGTGTGTGTGTGTACGTATATTATTATTTATTCTTTTTTGTAAAGCTGAGGTCTTGCTATGTGGCTCAGGCTGGACTTCTGGGCTCAAGCGATCCTCCCTCTCAGCCTCATGAGTAGCTGGGACTACAAGCATGTGCCACCATGCCTGGATCAAATACATATATTTTTATTATGTACACTGCCTTTTCCATTTGCCTCATGGTAGACAGAGTGATCTTTTAAAAATGCAGCCAGTTCTTGTGGCTTCTTCTCCTTAGAATAAAACCCTAATTCCTTGCTATATAATCTGGCCCTGCCTCACTCCTGGATCTCATCTCTCACTAGCCCCACTCCTGCCTTTTCCCCACACTGTAGTCCCAAGCTCCTTCCTGCTTTAGGGTTTCTGCATTCTCTGGTCCTTCCTTTGCCTGGAATACTCTGCCCATGCATCCCCCCACTACCACCCTCAGCTCTTTGCAAGGCTAGCTTCTTCCCCCACTCTGGTCTTGATCCAGATACCACCTTTTCCAATTTCCTGACCACCTTATCCCCTTTCTCTCCACAACTCGCTCTCGGCCACTAGCCATCCCATTGGCAGATTTTGTTTTCTTCATAGCACTCATCACTATCTGAAATTGTCTTTGTTCATTTGCTTGTTTATGAGTTTGTTTCCGGTCTTCCCTATTTGACTAAATGGCCTTTGTTTGACTGATTCATGGCTGTACCCGTCACCTAGAAAAGTTCCCAAATGCATAGAGGCTTCATAAATCAAGAAATAAGTAATTTAGGCCGGGTGTGGTGGTTCACACCTATAATCCCAGCACTTTGGGAGGCCAAGGTAGGTGGATCACCTGAGGTCAGGAGTTCGAGACCAGCCTGGCTGACATGGTGAAACCCCGTTTCTACTAAAAAAAAAAAAATACAAAAATTAACCAGGTGTGGTGGCACGTGCCTGTAATCCCAGCTACTCAGGAGGCTGAGGCACGAGAATCGCTTGAACCCAGGAGGTGGAGGTTGCAGTGAGCCAAGACTGTACCGCTTCACTTCAGCCTAGGCGACAGAGCAAGACTCTGGAAAAAAAAAAAAAAAAAAAAAGAAGGCCGGGTGCAGTGGCTCATGCCTGTAATCCCAGCACTTTAGGAGGCCGAGGTGGGGGGATCACGAGGTCAAGAGATCGAGACCATCCTGGCTAACACGATGAAACCCTTCTCTACTAAAAATACAAAAAATTAGCTGGGCATGGTGGCGGGCGCCTGTAGTCCTAGCTACTCAGGAGGCAGAGGCAGAAGAATCGCTTGAACCCGGAAGGTGGAGGTTGCAGTGAGCCAAGATTGTGTGACTGCACTCCAGCCTGGGGAACAGAAAGAGACTCTATCTTAAAAAAAAAAAAAAAAGAAGTAAGTAATTTACATTTAATTTCCATCAGTAATATATTTCAAACAGGTTACTTACATGTCCCAGTGGAAAAGAGATAAAGGAGAAAAAATAATTTTATTTACATGTAATTGAATATTGATGCATTTTTTGGATAGTGCCAATAGAACAGTGATATTTGAACACAGTTTTATGAGGTTAATCTACTCCTAGAAAACCTGAAATTACATATGGCTCAAAATAAATAAGTTTTTCATAGAAAAGGTAAAACCCAGGAGCCACTATTGATAGGTTCCTATGTTAAAATATTATGAAAATATAAAATTAAATATTATGAAAATGTAAAATGTAAGCTACAATGTTTCTATAATAAAGAACTTGTAGTTAGTAAGGACAGAGAATACAATGTCAAAATCTAGCTATATATGTATATAGAATTATATATATACACATCATCAAGTGTGTATGTATACAATGATAATATACAATGGTACATGCAATGGTATATACAGCATTGTATACATACATACTTACTAAGTTTTTTGAAAAATTCAATGGTACAGAGTGTTTATTTGGAGTCCAGTAATATATTAACAATATGTGAGCATTAGTTGCATTTGCTGATTTGTCTTTTAATTCAGCATTTTTATATTTTAAGATCCTTAATGGAGGATCCTCTGGGATATACTCATTTTCTAGTTCACATATGACTAAATGTGGTCATATTTGCTGATTATGTAAAGAAATAAATATTAATTCTGACTGGTTTTGAAATAAGAACCCTTGGGGCACCTCTTCTTCCTTCCATTTTTAGATACCTCTGTTAGAGGCTTTAACACTTGGGTGGAAGTGTTTTTAAAGGAGCTTATGAAGATTTGGAAAAGATTTTATTTTTAATATCCCAGATTGCATCCTCTGCATTGGGTTGGTTTTGTTACATGTGCTCCATCTGTCTCAGAGATATGAAAACTCAGTAGAGGAAAAATGGAAAGGGCAAAATTGTTTGCCTTGTTTTATAAAATTTCTGAAAATTATTTCATATGTAAGCTCTAGTGCATGGATTCCTTCACTTCTAACTTCCACAACACTACCCAGGTGCCTGTCAATCTGCCAAACGAGGTGCATTGGCTCCAGGCGCTTGTGCCTTTCAAAGCAGGGAAAGGGGATATTGCTTAGTTGTCTCCTGGTTGGAAAGTTCACAGGATGGAAAGCCTTTTACCCAGCCACTACTTTGAAAGAGTTCAGTAAGGCTTCTTATCACTTCAGGTGAATTTAATGAAATGCACATATTAGTTCTTTTATTATGAATTTCCTCAAAGGAGAATATAATCAATTTACTTGCAGGCTACAGTTGATTTGGGATTTATGATCTCTTTCTTCAATGTTTCAAGCTAAGTACTGGATTTTTTAAAATATGAAAAAAAATTTCTCTCCCTATCCCAGCTATACCTGGCAGTGAAAAAAGTTGAAATTTTGCTTCTCACTAGACATTGCATGTAATTTCAACCTCCTATTATCTTTTTTTTTTTTAAGTGACCGGAGAACAAAAAACTACTAATGTTTTTTGTTTCTCTGAAAATCAGCTGGTTACATCTAATTGGAACATTTCAATGGATTGGGTGTCTGGGAGATTTAAGTGCTGTTTTCTCACCCTACCATTATTCACCATTATATTTATGTATTTATTGAGTGTCTTGTAGCCTTGCAATGTGAACATCTGGAGACTAAAGATCTTCTATGATGTATGTAGCACTGAATAAGATATGGATTCTTCAGTAATATCTCAAAAGGGACTTTAATCTGGAGCTATAAAATTCATACTTTTTTGGTATGTGTTGAATTGCAAATGATTCTTTGAACAGAATCAATCTTCAACAAGCCTAACTCACAATCCCCAACTTTATGAACCTACCAAATTGAGGTGATGTTACTATCTTGGTTTGTTAATTTTAGGAGGATTGCTATTTTAGATTTTTTTTTTTTATTTTTTATTTTTTAGACTGAGTTTCACTCTGTCGCTCAGGCTGGAGTGCGGTGGCACGATCTCAGCTCACTGCAACCTCCACCTCCCAGGTTCAAGCGATTCTCCTCCCTCAGCCTCTTGAGTAGCTGGGATTACAGGTGCCTGCCACCAAGCATGGCTAATTTTTGTATTTTTTAGTAGAGATGGGGTTTCACCATGCTGGCCAGGCTGGTCTCGAACTCCTGACCTCAAGTGATCCACCTGCCTTGGCCTCCCAAAGTGCTGTGATTACAGGACTTGAGCCACCATGCCTGGACTAGAATTACTATAAACAGAGTATTTTCAGTCAAAAGTAGATTGTTGGAGAAGGTGACATTTAAAGCTGGCGTTACAGTTTGTAGGTTTTACAAATCATGGCTCCAGCTTATAAATGTACACATTAGTGCCTATTCCACATAATATCAAATTTTCTCTTGTCCTGTGACTCATCTTAGAGCTCTACTCACTTGTCATCAATATCTCCTATCCTGTTACAAGACCTGGTCATCACCTATAATTGCTTCTCCTCTGAAATCTTGAACTTTGAAATTCCACTCTGTCCTCAACCCCATACCCTTTCCCTCCCCTACACCTTCATCCTGCCAAGTTTCAGTCTTTTTTTTTTTTTTGAGACAGAGTCTCGCTCTGTTGCCCAGGCTGGAGTGCAGTGATGCAATCTCGGCTCACTGCAACCTCTGCCTCCTAGGTTCAAGCAATTCTCATGCCTCAGCCTCCTGAGTAGCTGGGATTACAGGTGCGTGCCACCATGCCCAGCTAATTTTTGTATTTTTAGTAGAGACTGGGTTTCACCATATTGGTCAGGCTGGTCTCGAACTCCTGATCTCAAGTGATCCACCTGCCTCAGCCTCCCAAAGTGCTGGGATTACAAGTGTGAGCCACTGTGCCCGACCAAGCTTCAGTCTTAACAAAGCATCCGACCTTCAGCCTTCCCATTGAATGACCTCCAGAACTCTTGGCTTGAAGGGACAGTTCTTTGACTTGCTGGCACAGCCCACCAACAAATTCTCAATCTTGGATCCACCTACCCACCTGCTTTCCTTGGCTCTTTATATTACTGGAAAAAAAAATCACATAATTATACAGTCAGGTGCTCATATAGATTTTTAATTTCAAACCTCAACTGAACAGTCAAGATCATCTGAAAGTTTTTGATCATCCTCAGTTGGCTTTCTGTACAACTTGCCTGGTCTGAAATATGTGGGACTATGAATCACTGGCAGTTAGGACAGAGCTAACTAGCTTCTTTTTTTGTTTGTTTTTTTTTGAGACGGAGTCTCACTCTTTCGCCCAGGCCGGAGTGCAGTGGCGCAATCTTGGCTCACTGCAAGCTCCTCCTCCTGGGTTCACGCCATTCTCCTGCCTCAGCCTCCCGAGTAGCTGGGACTACAGGCACTCGCCACCTCGCCCGGCTAATTTTTTGTATTTTTTTAGTAGTGACGGGGTTTCACCGTGTTAGGCAGGATGGTCTCAATCTCCTGAGCCTCCCGAGTAGCTGGGACTACAGGCACTCGCCACCTCGCCCGGCTAATTTTTTGTATTTTTTTAGTAGTGACGGGGTTTCACCGTGTTAGGCAGGATGGTCTCAATCTCCTGACCTCGTGATCCGCCCGCCTTGGCCTCCCAAAGTGCTGGGATTACAGGCGTGAGCCATCGCGCCCGGCCGCTAACTATCTTCTTAAAAAGTATTTTCTCCCTGGATTTCATGTGAACCAGACTGTTCACATTTTTTGGTGTGTGTTTTCCCTCTCTTATTTTTATTTTCTTTTGCCGTTTTCAGGAAGTAAATAGGTTACTTTCTGGGAGGAGAAGTAAAGCGTTTAAGGGAATCATGGCTGGGTGCGGTGGCTCACACTTCTAATCCCAGCACTTTGGAAGGCTGAGGTAGGCGGATGGATTGAGTCCAGGAGTTTGAGACCAGCCTGGGCAATATGGTGAAACCCTGTCTCTACAAAAAAAAAAAATATATATTATATATATATATATATAATATATATAAATAAATATATATAATATATATAAACATATATATTATATATAAATATATAGATATACACACACAACACATATATATATAGCCAGACATGATGGCGTGCCTCCTCAGGAGGCTGAGGTGGGAGGATCACCAAAGCCCAGGGAGGCAGAGGCTGCAGTGAGCCCTGATGGTGCCAATGGACTCCAGCCTGGGTGACAGAGTGAGACTCTGTCTCTAAGAATAAGAAGGAGGAGGAGGAGGAGGAGGAGGAGGAGGAGGGAGGAAGAGAGAATCACAAAAGATTCACTACATACCTATGATGTGCCAAGCACTGTTGTAGGTGTTCGTGATTCAGCAGTGAACAAAACAAACAGCTCTGTCCTCATAGTCTGTATTTTAGTAACAAGGGATAGATGATAGGCAAATCAGTAAAATGTGTGCTATGGTAGAAGGTGATAGGTAAGAATGTAGAGTCCTGGAATGGTGGTGGAGGCTGTGGGGCTGCTGTGGAAAGTGTATGAGGCGCTAGCTTAAGCCAGGCTGCCTGGGTTCAAATTCCAGGTCCAACACTTACTACATGTGTGACCCTGGGCAAGTTAGCTGGCCTTCTCTATCTATAAAATGATGATTATCATAACACCAACATCTTAGGGTTGTTATAAGGATTAAATAACTTAATAACATACAAAGCATTTCCCTTTGTAGGTGCTATGTAACTGTCAGCTACCTCATTTTAAGCAGTGGTTTCACTGTGGCCAGCACATCCATAACTGGTGTCCTAGAGGCAGAGGTGGATTCACTGTGAAGAGAGAGTCCTCACGTGCCAGGCCCCTTCCAGGTGTCTGAGAGGGGCCCTCACACTGTGTTCACGCGGTGCTTTAGTCAAGTTTGCAAAAGTAAGATATTTTAACCACAACTGGTTAAGATGCCATCTGTTTCCTTATGTTAGTGGCATTGAGGTGGCCATGGGCATTTGGGGATCCAGCTAACAGGAAGTTGAGTTGGAGACACACTTAGTTTGGGTTTAGTGTGGGAATGTCCATGTGGTTTGTTCACTTCCCTGCCGATTTTGGTTACAGCTGGTCATGCTTGTGTGGAAGCAGCTCCTAGGACTCTGGGGTCCACTGTGCTGCAGGGCAGGACATGGTGATGCTAATGTGTCCCACAGAGCCTCGCAGCAGAGGCATGTGGGTAGAGAGGAAAACCAGTCTCAAAATGTGCAGAGCGAGAAGTTAGTCTTTGGAAAATTCTGATAATTCTCTGGCATATAAAACTGTAAGTGGGCGGGGCATGGTGGCTTGCTCCTGTAATCCCAGCACTTTGGAATGCCAAGGCAGGTGGATTGCTTGAGGCCAGGAATTCAAGACCAGCCTGAGCAACATAGCGAGTCCCTGTCTCTACAAAAACATTAAAAAATTAGCCAGGCATGGTGGCCTGCACCTACAGTTTTAGCTACTCAGGAGGCTGACGTGGGAGGACTGCCTGAGCCCAAGTTTGAGGATGCAGTGAGCCATTATTGTGCCACTGCCCTACAGGCTGGGTGACAGAGTGAGATGCCTACAAAAACAAACAAACAAACAAAAAACCCCAAAAATAATACATAATAAAAATAAAATAAAATTGTAATAGGAGGATTTGGTTCTCAGGGCACAGTCGAAACAGAAGTCTTTCCCTCTCAGGAACATATTAGAGAATGCAGCATTTATGATTATAAATGCATGGTTATGGACTAAATGTTTGTGCTCTCCCCCAACCCCTGCTTCGTATGTTGAAGCCCTAACCCCCACTGTGATGGTATTTGGAGACAGGGCCTTTGGGAGGTGACTTTGTTTAGATGAGGCCATGAGAGTTGGGTCCTCATATGGAAAATCAGACAGCCTCCTCTCTCTCTCCCCTCCGCGTGAATATATAAGCAAGAAGGTACCTGTCTACAAGCCAGGTAGGGAGCCCTGACCAAAACTCCACCCTATCTTGAACTTTCAGCCTTTAGAACTGTGGGAAATAAACTTCTGTTGTTTAAGCCACCTAGTGTATGGTATTTTGCTATAGCAGCCTGAGCTAAGACACATTTTTTCTTTCTTAATGGGAATCACGTGAGATAGAATTACAGCATTTCTACAAGTAGCAAGAAGGTCTGTGTGTGAAGTTGCAAGCTGGGACTACAGGCATCATCTTGCTGTGTTGCCCAGGCTGGTCTTGAGCTCTTGGGCTCAAGTAATCCTCCTGCCTTGGCCTCCCAAAGTGCTGGGGTTACAGGTGTGAGCTGCCACACCTGGCATAACATCATTTTTAAGTAGTGATGAACATAAATGATATTTGAAAATATCTGCAACAGCCGGGCACAGTGGCTCGTGCCTATAATCCCAGCACTTTGGGAGGCCTAGGCGGGCAGATCACGAGGTCAGGAGATCCAGACCATCCTGGCTAACACAGTGAAACCCCGTCTCTACTAAAAATACAAAAAAAAAAAAAAATTAGCCGGGCGTGGTGGCGGGTGCCTGTAGTCCCAGCTACTTGGGAGGCTGAGGCAGGAGAATGGCATGAACCCAGGAGGTGGAGCTTGCAGTGAGCCGAGATCATGCCACTGCACTCCAGCCTAGGTTACAGAGCGAGACTCTGTCTCAAAAAAAAAAAAAAAAGAAAGAAAGAAAGAAAAAAAAGAAAATATCTGCAACAACTGAAATGTGAGGCGGAAATATGATCTGGAAAATCCATGATTCTATTGACAACAAAGTCATAGATATTGCTAACATTATTATAGTCATTTTCTTAACATTAGTAATTGAAGAAGATGATAAACTTTAGTAGGAGGGAAGTGAAAATAAAGATACAATGCTTTTCCTACACAAGTGTACAGACCCCTGAGCTCTGGCCAGGTGAACAACACCTGTTTTAAAGTGATCCCTGGCACTCACCTCCTCTTTTCCATTCCTCCTGCCACTGATCTAATTAGAGTCCCATCTCCATGTGGACTCACCACAGCCACCCAAACTGAGTCCTCCCCTTTCTCCTAAGCCTGCTGTTATTCCAGTGTTCCCTGCGTACCTGAGAGGAGCTGCTGCCACCCACTCATCTATGCCAGAAGCTGAGCATCAGGACTCCCTCTCCACATCCTATTTGGATGGAGTCCTGACTCCTCAACGGAGCTCAGGTTTGCCACCCTCTCCACCCACCTCCAGTGCCTGCCTTCTTCGTTAGGTGACTACAACAGCCTCCACACTGCTGTCCTCGCCTGGCCTCACCAATCCTTCTTGCAAAGGCACAGACCTATTTAGAACCCAGGTTGGATCAGGGTGCATGGCTGTTTTCATCCTCCTGGCTGTCTTCAGGATGAAATTCAGGCTCCTCAGTGTGGTGTGGCTTTCTGTCCACCTTTCCAACCCAGCTCCTGCAACTCTGTGTTCCAGCCACCC
Source organism: Gorilla gorilla gorilla (assembly GCF_029281585.2). NCBI lineage: Eukaryota > Metazoa > Chordata > Mammalia > Primates > Hominidae > Gorilla > Gorilla gorilla. The sequence continues at coordinate 67,813,484 of NC_073239.2, forward strand.
CTCCTTTCTTGAGTTATCCAAACTGCAGGATGATCAAGGGGTTAAAAGTGGGGGCTCGAGAGCCAGCGTGCCTTAGTTCAAATCCCAGCTCCATCAGTCACCGACTGGATGGCCTTGGTAACGCCCCTTGGCTCCTCTGTGCCTTAGGGACCTCAGCTTCAGAATGGGAGTGATGAGAGCAATGGCTGTGCAGGGCTGTGGGGATGCAGTGATATACCACATGAGAACCATGCAGGGCAGGGCCGTGATGTATAGAAAGGCTCAGCACAGGGGCCTTGCTATGAAATCCTGTTTCCCTGGGGAAATAGCCTTTCTCTTGGTCTCTGCTCACCTAATGAGTCCTTTAAGCTGCCGGCATCTCCCCATCCTGAGAACCTTCTCTGACCTGGGCTGGGCTGAGCTGGGCTGGCTGCTCTGGACTTCATTGCCCACCTGCCCAACACCACAGGCTCATCACTTACCTGTGTCCTGCATTGAACATGTAGTCCTCCAGGCAGGGAATGTGGCACCCTCATTCATAACCCAGGTGCTGCCTAGAGCCAGAAATTTACTTCTCACAGTTTTGGAGATTGGGAAGTCCAAGATCAAGGTTCCGGCAGATATGCCTGGTGAGGGCCTGCTTTCTCATAGATGGAGCCTTCTCTCTGTGTCCTCACATGGTGGAAGGGGCAAACGAGCTTTCTCCTGCCTCTTTTATAAGGGGACTAACCCCATTCATGAGGGACCTAATCACCTTCTAATACCATCACCTCTGGGGTTAGGCTTTCAGCATATGAATTTTGGGCAGACACAAACACTCAGACCATAGCAGAGGCTGAATGGAGAGAGAGAATACAAATCAAAGGACAAAAGTGCTAACAAAGATAAAGAACAGCTAGTTCTCTTCCCCTCTCTGGACAATTTGCTTTTCAGAGTATTGTAAATATGTGGACTTATCTTACTGTTTCTCTGAGTGGTCCTGTCTGTACTGAGTCCTTTCCTGGCCAATTCTTGGGCCTGACAGCATCAGGTTTCTGAAAAAGAGAGGAAAAAAAAGTCATGGGGGAAGGGGGCTGGGCAGAGGAAGGAAGCTCTCAGCCTGTTCCTCAAAAATAGGTCTCCAGGGACATTATAGCCATTTCAAACTCTTTTAGCTAAAGGGACCACAGCAGTGGGAGCAAGAACTTATATATATATACATATAAAAAAATAAAAATATATATATTTTATTTTTATTTTAGTTTTTTGGAGACAGAGTCTCACTTTGTTGCCCAGGCTGGAGTGCAGTGGCACAATCTCAGCTCACTGCAACCTCTGCCTCCTAGGTTCAAGCAATTCTCCTGTCTCAGCCTCCTCAGTAGCAGGGACTACAGGTGTGTGCCACCATGCCCGGCTAATTTTTTGTATTTTAGTTTCACCGTGTTGCTCAGGATGGTCTCAATCTCCTGACTTCATGATCCACCTGCCTTGGCCTCCCAAAGTGCTGGGATTACAGGTGTGAGCCACCGCGCCTGGCCCAACTTAAGTATATTTTTAAGAACAGAAAAAACCCACTTGCTGTGCCGAGTCCTGGCTGAAGCATGTCCAACATAGCAATAGTCCTGACTTTAGTTAGAGCTGTCCTCTTTCCTTTATTTTTTACATTACAAAATAATTCATTTCTATCCTGGCATGGTGGCTTGCACCTGTAGTCCCAGCTACTGGGGAGGCCAAGGTGGAAGGATCAGTTGAGCCCAGGAATTCTAAGTGATAAAGAGCTATGACCGCACCACCGCACTTCAGCCTGGGCAACAGAGTGAGACCCCCATCTTTAAAAAAATAAAAGATGCAAAATTAAAGAAATAAATACAATAAATTCATTTCTTGGGAAAAGATTAAACAATACAAAAGTGTAGAAAATAAAAAGCAAAACTGCCTTATTTCCCTGATCCTAGTCCCCAGAGATAGTCCCTGTCTCAGTGTGGATTTTAAATACACATATGGAGGGTCAAAGTTACAAATCCAGTATGGCGTCAGAAATGTAAACTTATGCCTAGACTTGTCTAGAGAGTCGAGCTGGATGGAAATGCTACAATAAATGCACATTTCTTTTGTAGTGGAAGAAATAAGCTATCTAGAATACAATACATACAAGGAACTCTTTTGATCAGGGAGGGCCTGAGGTTCAGGAGTGGCTGTGCAGTTTGACTCCTGGCTCTGAGCTTTCTCATTGGCTACTCAACAGGTCACTGCCAGGTAGTGTCCCACACCCAGACAGAGGGGTAACCAACCACCCAATGCAATGAGGCTGCCCATCCTGGGGGAGCTGGATTGTTTGGTTTTAAAATGCCTGGGCTGGAAGTGCATGCTGGGATGGGGGGAAGCAAGCTGACCCAGGGCTGAGCAGGAAGGGCCCAGGAGCCTGCCTGGGAGCTCACCCCTCCCCAACCCTTCTCTTTAAAGCCACCATCATTCTTCCAACTTGTCAAGCCACACCAAGGCCAAGGGAAGCACAGCACTGGTAGGCTAGGGCTTTGGAAAGCAGAGGCAACAGCTGTGCGAGGGGAAAGCTCCGGGCAGGAGGCAGCCCTGGCTGAGTCTAAAAATAAAACCCGGCCTGACAGCCTGACAAAGGGGCTCTTGTCAGGCCCAGCAAGAGGGGCTGTCCTGGCCGCCCTTGTGAGGCTGTTCTGGGGCCACGTGGGGAATCCCTCCCTTTCTGCCCTTGGGGTGTCATTCTCCAACAGCCTCTTCAGGTGGACCAGGCTGTCCTCAGTAAACAAGCCGCCTCAGCTGGGTGTTTAAAGATGGATCGGCCGCGCCACTGCACTCCAGCCTGGGCGACATAGCGAGTATCCGTCTCAAAAAAAAAAAAAAAAAAAAAGGATGGATCGGCTGTGGTACCTTTGTGTACAGACTCTCCTGTATGCAGTGAAAGTGAAACCGGGTACAGGCCCATCTTGCTTTTCAGAGATGGGCGATCTGCCTGTGCCATACTAGAACAGCAGCTCCAGATAGGCATGGATGAAACACATCCGTCTTTGGGAAGGAAGAAGGAGTGCCGCTGTGTTTCCCCATTTTATAAAAAGGAGCCCTTGGAACCGATTTGCTCTCAAGATGTTGTCAGCTCCAGGCCAAAGTGGGCTCCCCCCAAAGGCAGTCCTTTTACTCTCTGCACCGCACAGAGCTCGTTTTCTGAGCCTGTGGGGTGGGAATATCCCGCCTGTGCTCCCCGGGTTTCAACTCGGCTGGTCAGGAGGAAGTTTCTCAGCTTTAAAATAATCAAATTCCTCAACGGATTGAAAAAAAAATGTCAATAGAAAAAGCAAAAACATCAGGGAAATTAGAAAATTAAGCACTAATGAGGAGCAGGAAACATCTGCTAGAAGGAATTCCTCTAGTATTTAATTTTAAAGGTTTAAAAAATGTGTATCTTTTTGGTGTAAATAATTTTAAAACAGAGCTAGCCGGCATCTCAATCTCTAGATTCAAACTTTCTGGCTCCAAGGTGTCACCATTGTTTGTGCTGCTCATCAGCTCACTGCTGCCCCCGCGTGTCTGATCTAAAAATTACAACACAGAGCTTGTTCTCAATTTTATGCTTTGCAAATAAATGGAGAAAAGTCCCACCCGCCCCCCCGCCCCCAACCTATTAGCTCCCATGACAACAAACGGTATAGAATGAAAGCAATGTTTTAGCTTGTTAGTGACAGCTGCATAACCCAGGTGAATTTTCAACAAGTCTTTCATTCGAGAAGATATCATTAGATTACTTTATTTTTTTTTTTTTGCAATTCATTGAGCCTTTGCTGAAAGGAGAAATTTAATTCTTAGAGGGAGTGGTTATGGTTATATTAGTGATGTAAGTCTTACTAATGATATCCTCTTCCTGAGAAACTACATGAGTTACTTATTGACCTGCATTAGAGTTTATTTTATAACATTACATAAAAACCCTATATTTAAGATGATTGAAAGTTTGCTTTCAATCACAAAGGGTCTGTGATGTGAGAGAATTTCTGACATAAGGCTCAAACATTAACCAAAGGGCAGCTTCTTTGTGTTCACCTGGTACCTTTGTCTGTAGTGAGCAGATTGGATCACTGTTTTGATGTGAAACTAGGCTGCCTCTGTGATTTCTACTGAGCACCAGTTTTTCCTATTTCTTGCTCATCTATGTAGTTTATCTGAGTCACTTTTTGCTTTATAAAAACTGGGACCACACAGAATATCATGCTGCTCTAGATGCCATTTGGAAAGTGCCTTCCATCCTGAATAGATCAGGGGGCCTGCTTCTTTATGCAGAAAGGACACAGTCCCCTCTTCAACATTACCTGTATGGAAGAAAAGGCCACTTGTTCCCAATACTCACACCAGAATATTCCTATACTTTAGTGAGACTTCCCAAAGTCATCCACTAAAACCTGAATGCCATTTATGGATCTTAATGATCTTTCACTGTTCAATCCAAAAACAGCTCTGGAAGAGAGGGCTGAGGCTTTACCTCCTACCAAAGCAATCAAACAAGTCTGGTTAAAGTCAGTGCCCACATAGGGCCTATGGGGGCAGATTCTCTTAGATCCAACCCCAGTGTACTCCCAAAGGAAAGCTGTGAAGGGCATGGTCTGAATGGGCAGCTGATATTACTGTAAGAAGAGCACTTGGTAGAATGTTCATCATGTCTTGGAATTCTTTTAGTCACCTGTGTGAGGTTCCTGTGAACTAGGTTAAGACCAGCTTTACCACTCTGCAAGGTAAGGCAGAGATTATGGGTCACAAAATGAGATACAAGTTCAGTGTTTCTTGGCTATTGACATTGCTCTGACCAAGTCTTCCCTGTGTTTCTAGTAACATTCCAGGTTCAGCACATCTACAGACATTTAACCCTAAGAGGCAAGGTGCCTATCAATGTCTGGAAAGGCAGCTGACAACCTTGGCAGCAGGGACTTGAGAATTTCTACATAGGAGGAGTGCTGAGGTGACTGATTGGAGAGAATGCCTTGAGGTTGCATTTGCATTCAAGCACACTGTTTTCTATTGTGTATTTATTACGGGTGGCTCTGAGGGTCGCTGTTGGAGCTGCCCATTGGAACTGTCATTGAAGAGAATTCAGTTGGTCATTCTTTCACTTTTTCAAACAATAGGCTCATTCTAAATATAGAAACTTGGTGTGAAGAGTTTATTCAGCCTAAGTTGAAGTCTGTTCAACAGACCAGGGGATCTATGGCTGTGTAACAGTTTTAGAAATCTGAGCAGGGAGACGCCTGCAATGCCTGCAAGTCTTCAGGCTTGTCAGTTCAGCCTGGAGGGGTCCCCTTCTCTAAGTACTCTCAGGAGGGAAGAAACAGAGGTCCTAGAGTCCAAGCCTGCCTTAACCTTGTGTCTTTACCTTTGCCACTGACCCCTGCCATGTCCATTCTCCTGACCACCATCCAGTTGGGACCATGCTACTTAATTGCTGTATGTGTGTCTGTAGAGGAGTGGAGGTGACTGAGGACCTAGTGGGAGTTATTGAAGCTATAGAATAAATACAGCACATCTTCTTGGATTGTTGATTTTACTCAAAGCTTAGGAACATGTACAGTTTTATTAAAATAAATGACAATATATCATAGAGTGTGAATTTGTTGGGATTAAATTTGGCTATAAGTAACAGAAAAATCCAAAGTAACAGTGGCTTAAGAAAATGGACATTTCTGTTTTCCTCATACTGACAAGTTTGAGAGGGCTGGTATGGCCATCCACAGGGTCAAAGACACAGCTCCTCTGTCTTGTTGTTTTGCCTTGAGTAGCTTCCATACTCAAAGATATCTCCTGGGACAAGATAGCTGCCAGAGAAGGAGCCTTTAAATTTGTGTTCCAGACAGCAGGAAGGAGGAAAGGATTTACCTTTAGGGAGACTTCTGAGAAGCCATATATATCACTTCCTTTATGTCACATGGCTACAACTATTTGCAAGAGAGAGTTGGAGAAGTGGTCTTTATTGGAGGCAGGTGTTTGCTACCTGAAATTTCATAGTCCTATGGCTGTAAAAGAAGGGAAATGAATGTTGGGGTAATTTAAACAAAGTCTCAGGTGATGCTGGTGCAACTGATCCAAGGACCATACTTTGAGTAGCAAGGAACATGATCTTGCATGATCTGGCTCCTGGCTATTTCTCCAATCTTGTCTCCTTTCTCTCCCCCTGTCAGTACCAATGCTTCAGCCACACCAGCTTTTTTATGGGTCTTGATTACTTCCAGCTTGTACCCTACCTGGGAGTCCTTGAACTTGCTATTACTTCTGGCTGGGACCTCACTCTTTTTTTCCTTTTTTCTTTTTATTCTTCTTCTTCTTTTTTTTTTTTTTTTTTTGATGGAGTCTAGCTCTCTCGCCAGGCTGGAGTGTAGTGGCGCGATCTTGGCCCGCTGCATCCTCTGCCTCCCAGGTTCAAGCGATTCTCCTGCCTCAGCCTCCTGAGTAGCTGGGACTACAGGCACGCCCCACCACGCGCAGCTAATTTTTGTATTTTTAGTAGAGACGTGGTTTCACCGTGTTAGCCAGGATGGTCTCGTCTCGATCTCCTGACCTTGTAATCCGCCCGCCTCGGCCTCCCAAAGTGCTGAAATTACAGGCGGGAGTCACCGCGTCCGGCCGGAACTCCACTCTTAAATCTTGTCATTAAGATCTCAGATAGGCCTGGCGCGGTGGCTCCCGCCTGTAATGCCAGCACTTCGGGAGGCCGAGGCGGGCAGATCACAAGGTCAGGAGATCGAGACGAGACCATCCTGGCTAACACGGTGAAACCCCGTCTCTACTAAAAACACAGAAAATTAGCAGGGCGTGGTGACGGGCGCCTGTAGTCCCAGCTGCTCCGGAGGCTGAGGCAGGAGAATGGCATGAACCCGGGAGGCGGAGCTTGCAGTGAGCCGAGATCGCGCCACTACACTCCAGCCTGGGAGACACAGCGAGACTCCATCTCAAAAAAAAATCTCGGATAAAGTAGTTTTTGTATTATCTGATTTGGTTTTGATAGCACTAATCTGAATTTATATTATTTATTTGCATGATTGCTTTTTGTCTTCCCCCTCTAAAATGTCAGCATAATGAGAGGAGGAAAATTATTTGTCTTGGTCAACTTTGAATCCCCAACACTTAGAAGAGTATTTAGCACATGTGCTCAATATATGTTTATAGAATAAATGAGCAATAATAAATAGTCTCCCTAATGATAATATTAGTTCCTGAGTTCAGGGGCCATGACTTATATTTTCCCTTTTCTCTACAAGGCTTCATGTGATGGAATACGTACAGCTGGCATTTGATGAATGCTTGCTGAGTGGGGATTGCACAAGAGAAGGACTACCTGTTTAATCTCTAGATGGGTCGGGGTGGGGTGGGGTGGAATCACACCTTTACACATGACATGACAACTATGCTAAGCATAGAACTTGCCTCTGGGTGGGGGAGGTGAAAACAGGGCAGCAGACCCCAGACCAGGCCAGCTTAGTGCACCTTCCAGCCCTTTCACTTGCCCTGGTTTCTTTCCTGTTATCCTGCAGTTCAGAATTGTATAGATGCAAACTAGAGAGTGCCACAGGGGCCTATGGAGAATGTATGCGATGGAGTTTCATGGACTGGCTGCAGTACAGATTCAAGTTTTTCCATTATTTACAAAATACGTATTGAGCACCTGCTTTGTGCCAGACATTATGCTAGGTGCTGGAGATACACACAGCCTGTATGTGTGAAATTTTGTTCTAAACTTAACAAGTAACACCAAACACAAAAAAGATTCCTGATTTAGATAGTGCAAGACTATAGAATTGCATGTGAAACACTGTAGCCCTTCTGCTGAAAAATTGTTTAAGTGGTCACCTCGCAAAGCTACCCAACACTCACCTCCGGATTAATGAGCTGATATTTGCTAAGTAACTTGTGATTGCTGGGTTGGGAGTTCTCATCCTCTTTGACACTTAGCAGGCAGGAGAAGGAAGAACATTATCCACCCCCACTCTCACCCACTCCTTTGTCTCTCGCTCTGCAAGGAAGGGTATGAGTCTCCTGCTGGTATCAATTTTTAATTGCTTTTGGTAGGCGGTGAAGTAGAACAGGATAACTGCATGGACTCCTAGGTACATTTGTGTATCTATTCATATTTATTAGTAATTAAACTTCTATGTTGGTCTATAAGCCATAATGTTGATGATTGTCTTTGTAAATGGATGCATGCAAATACGCCCAGGAGCCTGACAAAGAGAGTATCAAATACACTCATTAATAAATAATACCAATACTGTGTATTTGTAGGCTGAAATTTTTTTTAACTTCAAAGAAGAGCTTTCATATCTATGATCTCATCTCACGCTACATATGATTATTTTAAAACTCCTCTCTAGGGGCAGGTTGTTCCTTGCATGCTAAGCCAGGCCATGTGAAGATAATGAAGTCCCGCCTCAGGCTACCGGACACCGTTTGTACCATCAGGCCAGCCTGTCCAAGTCTCCTGGGGTCTTTGCCTGCTTGTTTAAACACTAAAGGCCAAGATGAAAAAGTACACTAATTTCAAGCTGTGCTGGGAGCACATATACACTCGGACATGAGCAGGGGAACTGAGGAAATGAAGCTGCTTTCAGGACCATCTTCGGAGATTCTCTAAACGATGAGGAACAGATTAATTCAAACTGATGGCAGGGATTCAGAAAGCCCAGAATTACAGACCCGTCATCTTTTAGGACTGAAAACCAGTTCCTGTTTACTTTATCTACAGCTGTGACTTTTTTCCTGTCTTCACAATTTCTTCATGTGCGCTTGCATTAACGGGAAGATATTTTTACATCATCTTGCTTATCTTTTATAATAGCTTTTCCTGTTGAACTTCAATAGGCTAAAAATTCAGTGTCATTATTTATCCTAAGACTGAAGAACTGCACATCTTGGAAACGCCCTTACTCTGAATTTATTAGAGGGGCATTTAAAAAAATAAAGAGAAGTCAAGAAAATAAAATAATCTCTGATTGGGAGGCTCTCCCTGCCTCTCTGTCTCCATAATCCTAAACCAGCTGCGGTGTTCCCAGATCACAAACGTTTAGGCTTGTGTCCACTGTAAAGGTTGCTTCAGAATTTTCTACCTGGATGTCTGTATATCCAGATATGAAATGACTGGACACTGTAGGTGGTGATAAATTCTTCCACCCTGATTACTCATGAAGCAGAAATAATTAGTGCCTACCTAACCTGTGAATAACTATTTGAATTCTGCTATTTTCAAGGGTAAGTGGAAGAACTAGTAACCCAGTTTATAACTACCAGTTGGCCCGATCACCTTTGCCTCAAAGACCTGCCCCTTGGGATGCTGTGATAGGTTTAGTTTTTGCCAAGTACCAGTGCTATTTGATAGTCTCACCTTGCCTGCTCTTTTGTATAAGTGTAGCCCATGCTGTGCATTGCACGCAGTGGGTACTCAATAAATACTGAATGAATGCAGCTTATCATCCATCATTTGGTCTGTTTCGGTCTCAGTTTCCTCTATGTAAAGTGAGATTATTAGCAAATGAGTGCTTATGTATTTTGCAGCTTTAACATTCTATGGGATCTCTGGATAGCCATTTTAAATTACCTCGTATCTCCAAGGCTGTTTCTAAGCAACACAGTAATACTTCCCTGGAATCCTTGCCTGACCTCTTCAGCCCACACAGGTGTGTCTCACTGGGCCTTCTTATTATCTGGTGGTACTCTCAGGTTGTTATTTAGCTTTTCATACATGTAGGTCCTTCCCTTGCAATTAGAGTGTAGGCTTCCAAAGCTAGATACTATATAAAATATACAAATAAAGACATATCACCCAAAGGCTTAATCTTAATGTTTTCTAGAGGGAATCAAGATAAATGTCAAGTCTGTGGTTAGGGAAACTTGGTGTATGATGATCCTGTTCTTCAAGATAGGGAATTCTGCAAGTGGTACAGGTTTGGAGAAGGAAGGAGAGCAGATGACTTTAGTGAAGTGCCACATTCTATACCTTTTTCTGGGAGACTCTCAAAGATCATTAAACAAGAAAAGATTTTGAGATATGAAATCTTGGCCAAATGAACATATTATTACTGTGTTTAGCCCAGAGCTTCTCAAATGATTAAACATAGTGTTGATCTAAAGAAAGAAACTGAGGCAAAATTAATATAGGTAGTGAGTTTATTTGGGCCAAGTTTGAGGAGTGCAGCCTGGGACACAAAGGAAGTGAGAAGGACGAATAAGGAGAGGGGGCAGTTACAAAGGTTGTTTGCAGGGGATTCTCATTGGTTTACAGAAGTAACATTGATTAGTGATTAGCTATACATTGTTGAACTCTAGGGTATGAGTTACGGTGTCCAGCATGTGGGATTGTTAGGTTAATTTATGGCTGCTTAACATCACTCAGTGTAGAGCCCACATAGCAAGAAGAGATTACTTAGCTCAAGGGAGGAGTGAGAGGTGACTGCTGTCACATTTCAATGCCTCACTGGGCCAGATAATTCAAAGGGGCTCATACTTCTCAGATAAAAAGTTTCCTTTCTTTCCCAATAGCTTTTAAAATTTTTATTATTTTTTTAATTGAGACTGAGTCTTGCCCTGTCACCCAGGTTAGAGTACAGTGGCATAATCTCGGCTCACTGCAACCTCTGCCTCCTGGGTTCTGGCAGTTCTCCCACCTCAGCCTCCTGAGTAGCTGGGATTACAGGCATGTGCCACCATGCCTGGTCAATTTTTTTATTTTTAGTAGAGATGGGGTTTTGCCATGTTGGCCAGGCTGGTCTTGAACTCCTGACCTCAAGTGATCTGCGCACCTCGGCCTCCCAAAATGCTGGGATTACAGGTGTGAGCCACCGCGCCTGGCCTCTTTCCCAATAGATTTGGAAATCCTGGTGTATACAACACAAGAAGAGAAGCAGAGCTAGGAAGGAACCCTGAGAACAGCTAACTTTTAAGGAATGGCTGGAGGAATTTGGAAAGTAATACCCAGAGAGGTAGGAGGGAGTTGTGACTGCTGTGGTTTAATCCCAGCTCAGTTCTTCCATAGATATTAGGAAAACCAAATCTCATGTCTTACTGTAGAACAGCAAGGACCCTATGAGCCATGTCTGGGAATGTGGAGAGCTCTTTGGAAGAAACAGCGTACCCAATGTACTCAAGCACTTCCAGTTTCAACTGAAAGGGGCCCATGACATTATCATTTTCTCTTCTCAAAGAAACCACCCCTTTAGCTAAAAGGAAACCCGTATTAACACTCTCAATTCTAAGCACATGAGAATAATCCAACAGCTACTCTTGAAGCTATAATGAATTGTCTTAAAATTAGATCTAATATAGAGGAAGACAATCCAAAACTAACAACATAGAAAAATAAATATTCTGAGTGAGTTAGTTACATCATTCTTTCCCTATCGTCTGGGACTGGACTCAAACTTCCCTTTAATGGTTTATTTCAATCTCAACAATATTAGATTAAAAAAAATTCCTACCTGTGCATGGAAGGCTGAGAAAGGGTAAAAAAGGTACATGGTGCTTATGTTGGTGGGATTGTATAATGGGGTAGCCACTTTGGAAAACAATTTGGCAGTTCCTCAAAAAATTAAACACAGAGTTACCTATATGACCTAGTTATTTCACTCCTAGTTGTACAATAAAGAGATATGAAAACATAAGTCCACACAAAAATTTGTATGCAAATATTTATAACAACATTATTTATAATAGACAAAAGGTAGAAACAACCCAAATGTCCACCAACTGATGAGTGGATAAGCACAATGTGGTATATCCATACAAAAAAATATTATTCAGCCACCAAAACGAATGAAGTATTCACTGAGATAGCACATGGATGAACCTTGAAAACACTATACTGAGTTAAAGAAGCCAGACACAAAATGCAACATATTGTTTGATTCATTTATATGAAATGTCCAGAATAGGCAAATGCACAGAGCCAGAAAGTAGATTAGTGATTGCTTAGGGCAGGTGAAGGGAGGAATGGTGAGTGCTAATGGGTATAGGATTTCTTTGGGGGCGTGTGATAAAAATTTTCTAAAGTTATTGTAAATAATAGTGATAGATGCACAACTCTGTGAATATACTAAAATTACTGAGTTGTATACTTTAAAATAGTGAATTTATAGTGTGTGAATTTTATGTCTCATAATGCTTTATTTAAAATAAAAGAAAACACAAGAGGGATGCATACTTTCTTTTCAAGATATCTAGGTCTTCAACACCCAACTGCCTTATTACCAGCAGTTTACCTTCACAGTTGTACAGCAGCTGAGAGGTGGTCAGTCTTATTCCTCATTCCCTGTTTTTCCAGAATAATTTTAGGTGGTCAAATTAATCTGTCTCCAATCAAGATTTATTTTTCTGCTAGTGCAAATAACATTCAACTGTTGGTTTCTGATGTATTTGTACCATCAGCTTTGTCTTAACATTTATACAACATGACATAGGACATGTTCATTTATATAGTTTATCTGTACATTTCTTAGGTCACTTTTCAAAAGTCAGGTTTGTTGAGGTATAATTCATATTCAGTCAAATTCACCTGTGAGTTACATGCATTGGCGGATATTTATAGTAACCACCACCACACTTGAGATGTTGACTATTCCCATCACTCTAAAATGTCTCTTCGCACCCATTTGTAGTCAACCTCCCCTCCCCACCTCCAGCCCCTGCTATCCCCTGATTTAATCTCTACCCTTAAGACACTTTTCATTTCCTGTTCTGTGTTCTCATGGTTCATCCTGAAATTAATCTCTACCAGGTGGGATCCTGATTTGTATCCCTGCAGTGCCCAAGGTGGTACCTGGTACCTAAAAGGTGCTCAGTAAATGGGTGCTGAATAAATGAATGCATATTTTGTTTTTCAGGTTCTATCAAATCATATTGGAGACTTTGTTCTCTGATTTCCAGGATGTGCCATTTGAAAGGGGCTATTTATATTGGGAAAGACCTTCTTGCAGAGTCTTATGCAACCTTTCAAAAAATGGGCCATAGTGATTTCCAATTTCAGAGATTTTTGCTGAGCATTTCAAACATATCCCTAGACTTGGGGCTTACAACTTTGTTCATCCAGCAAGTAGATGGAAATATCCTCTCTCAACCTGAGCAAGTAGATGGAAATAGACTCTGGGACCATATGCGGCTGTTCTTCTCTCCTCCAACCTCTCCTCCCCATCTGTGATCCCTCCATCTCCACTTGGCATGGCCCCAGAGTCCCATCCAGAGCTTCCCTGAACAAGTTCTGGGAGATTCCAGACCAAGTTTATGAAGAACTCCAAGGGTAGAACCGACATCTGCTTGAAGCTTTCTCATCATGCAGGTTGTGGCTCTGTGAAAACCCACCTGCTGCTGGCTCATCAGTCAGGCTTGGATCCCATTGGTCCTTTCTGAGCTAATTCCTCTTCTATCTTGATGTGTGTGAATCAGAAACTGAACATTCCAGCCAGGTGTGGTGACAGAGACCTGTAATCCCAGCACTTTGGGAGGCCGAAGTGGGAGAATTGCTTGAGGCCAGGAGTTTGATAGCAGCCTGGGCAACATAGTGAGATCTCATCTCTATACACACAAGCGTGCGCACGCACACACACACACACACACGCGCGCGCGCGCGCACCAGGCATAGTGGTGCATGCTTGTAGTCCCAGCTACTTGGGAGGCTGGAGTGGAAGGATTGCTTGAGTCCAGGAGTTCAAGTGAGTTCAAGTACAGTGAGCTATGATTGCACCACTGCACTCCAGCCTCAGTGACAGGGTAAGACCATGACAAGAAAGAAAGAAAGAAAGAAAGAGAGAGAGAGAGAGAGAGAGAGAGAGAGAGAGAAAGAAAGAAAGAAATAAATAAATAAAGAAAGAAAGAGAGAGAGAGAGAAAGAAAGAAAGAGAGAAAGAAAGAAGGAGAGAAAGAAAGAAGAAAGAAAGGAAGAAGGAAAGAAAGAAAGAAAGAAAGGAAAGAGAAAGAAACAAAGAAAACAAACATTCCCAGAGCAAGTATAAGAGTATTAACAGGCAGTGAACAAAATCCCCCTTTGCCCTGACAGTTCCATGAAATGAGCTAGTCCTCAAAGAAAACTTCCCTTTCTTGAAAAGTATGGGTATTTTCCCCCAGACCGTCTTACTATCTTCAAGCAGATGGGTTTCCACGCACTTTCTGGTGCTGACAGCCCCCTGCTGTGCCCTCTGAACACAGACACTACGAAAAACCCATTTCACCTCTTAAGATTTGCACCTTGCCTCCAAGATGAAGCCTTGATGCTGGCATCCGAATGTATCCAAATAAAACCTAATTCCCTTTCTTCCTCCTTTGTCCCCACACACGCAGGCCGTGGCTTCCCTAGAGCAGCTCTGGTAGACAGTTCCTGCTCCTAGGAGACAGTTGCACAATGTAAACCTGCACCAAGATGTAAACCTGTACCAAGGTCAAAGTTTCAAGGTGTGAACTCCTTGGTACAATGGTGAGGTTCTGCTACATGCTGCTACGTAAACAAAATACCGAAAAGGTCTTAATTTTTTGCTACATGGAGTAATTGTGTTCATAACCCCACGTGGACAGACAAATCATTAGTAAATCAAAGGGAGCCAAAGAAATTCTTTCTATAGTAAAGGTGACAGGGTGGGGGGCCGTGAGGATTTTGGGGGTGGATGGGGAATTGGAGACAAGGAGGCTTCAGAGAAAGAGAAAGAGAAAAAAGTGAGGTCCAAGTAGAGGAAAGTTTATATTCTTCATGAAAATCAAAAGCTGCGGCTGTCAAACTTTTGTGTTAGTAGTGCCATGGTGAAAACATATTTTACTGCGTTGTGCGCGCCTCACACCCGCACACACACACAGAAGTATAATGGAAATCAATTTAAAATAAAATGTTGCATAGCTAGCTATAAGCTTAGGACATCTGTGTGTGTGTGTGTGTGTGGCCGCGAACAGCCTGACCCGGGCGAAGCGCACCCTCGGGCCGCGTCTCCCCCGCCGTACCAGCCTGCCTGACCGCGCGGAGGAGGAGGGCGGGCGCGATGCCGCCGGGGCGGGAAGGTCGCGGGCGGCTGCTCCGGACTGCAGCTCCCGCGGCGGTGGCGGCGTCTCGGGACACGGCGCGGGATGGACGCGCAGGACTGCCAGGCGGCCGCATCGCCCGAGCCGCCCGGGCCCCCAGCCCGTAGCTGCGTGGCCGCCTGGTGGGACATGGTCGAGCGCAACCTGCGGTGAGTACCGCCCGGTCCACCCCTGGCCGGGCCCCGACGGCTCGGGCTGCGCGGGGATGGGGCAGGGGGCCAGGGCGCGGCCGAGGCCGCAATCCCCTCTGCTGGCCCGGGCCCAAGGCCCAGCATTGTGGCTTCCGGGGCACCTCGGCGGCCCCCTGAGAACTCTAGGGCTCTTTGGTTGCCCTTGGTATCCTCAGCCTCAATCCCAACCTGGACCAGCGAGACTCTCAGGTTTGGTATTTCAGGAAGTTATAACTTTTGGGGGCTTCCGAAATACAGATGCCAGGGAGATGGTTGAATTCCTACACCAATCTCCATTATCTGACCATTTTGCTAACATACAAGATGGATCTGAATGACATTAGTAATAGTGACAATAGTAATATATGTTGTAATCTTGGACGGGATCCTCTTAGGTCAAGGGCCTATCTGTGTAGGTGGAAAAAAATCAGAAAATCCCTGCCTAGTTCCCTGAGTGTGAACTCCCTGGCATGTATTTAAAGAACACACCTCCAGTATGCTAAAGATGTACATAGTGTGTTGAAACCATAACTTGGCATTACCTGTGCCAAGTTCTTATGTTGTTTAAGTCTGAAATGTATCAGTGGGTGTTTTGGGTTTTGTTTCTGTTTTCTTCCTCCCATGGATCCTCGGTTTAAACAGTAATCTTAAATTACCTGAATCCACCAGCAACATATTGCCAGTCTTGTTTGCACTGAAGCCAGGTATTGGTTGGAGATCCTGGACCCAGGACACGTGGGTATTTCATTTAGTTTTGTTGGTGTGGGAAGGTATTGGCATTTTTACTTCCCTCTTTCTATTCCTTTTGTTTAATTTGTGCTGATTAGAAAATATCCAAAAATTACATCCAGACACAGGAGACCTCACTTTGGAGTGCTCAGAGTGATGATGACAAACAGGGATCTTTTCTCTCTCTCTCTCTCTCTTTTTTTTCTTTTTTGAGACAAGGGTTTCACTCTGTTGCCCAGGCTGGAGTGCAGTGGCACAATCTCGGCTCATTCCCAGGGCTCAAGCGATCCTCCCGTCTCAGCCTCCCCAGTAGCTGGGACTACAGGCACCCGCCACCACACCGAGCTAATTTTTGTATTTTGTGTAGATACGGGTTTTCACTACATTGCTCAGGTTGGTCTCAAACTCCTGGAGCTCACAGGTTCCACCTGCCTTGGCACCCCAAAGTGTTGGGATTACAGGTGTGAGCCACTGCACCTGGCCTCTTTTCTCTTCTATTCCTTTTTATTCTCATTGCAGACAACAGAGTGCTGGCAGCTCTGCAGGGGCCCAGTCACCTAGAACCCATGCCTCCCAGCTCTGGGTTGGATCTGAACAGTGCCAGAATGTCCTGATTGCACTTGTCAAACTGCATATTAACAGGACTTCTCTCCCAGATGTGGTGATTCTGGGAACATTGACATCTAATGTTTCTCACTTTGATGGTCTCTGTGGAATTGATGGCTGATTATTTAACATTTATTTGGCAGTAAAGGGCATTTATTAGGCAGAGAATCAAAGTTGCATGTCATACTCATAGAGAATAACCCACTTTGTTGATAATGGAGTGGGAGATAGGGAGTTGGGGACCATCTATTACTTGCCTTACTAATTAGTGAAAAAAGTCTCAAGAGACACTTCCTGAAAGAATAAAATACTAGCGTATGTCTTCATCTGAGCAGAAGATTATTGGCTACCATAAGATGTGCTGAGGCTGAGGTCCAGACCCATTTCCACTATCCCAAGTCCTCTTTGATTCTTGGAGCCGGGTTCATTTAGGTGAGCAAACCTTCATGGAGGGCTTGCCATGCCCCTGGCCCTGATCATGGCACTGGAACTAGTGGGATGTGTTGTGAGACCCAAGAACATTTCATCATATGATTTTTTCAGTGGCTATTTTTTAATGCCTTGGGAATCTAGTTATTTATTTTACAAAAATTTTTATCGAATCCAGTTGCTGCTTAAGGTGGGTGGGCCAAGGAGAGTAAGTCTCCACTTTACAACTGGTTTTCTTTAAATTAGAAAAATGAGGCCAGGCATTGTGGCTCGCGTCTGTAATCCCAGCACTTTGGGAAGCCAAGGCGGGCAGATCATGAGGTCAGGAGATCGAGACCATCCTGGCTAACACAGTGAAACCCTGTCTCTACTAAAAATACAAAAAATTAGCCAGGCGTGGTGGCACATGCCTGTAGTCCCAGCTACTCCGGAGGCTGAGGCAGGAGAATTGCTTGAACCTGGGAGGCGGAGGTTGGAGTGAGCCGAGATCGCACCACTACACTCCAGCCTGGGTGACAGAGCGAGACTCTGTCTCAAAAAAAAATAATAATAATAAAAGAAAAATGGAAAATGTGCTCCAGAAGGAAGTTGGGGGAAACCAAAGGTTTATTTTCCTCCTCATTTCCCCCATTCCACCCCAAGTCATTACAGTCCTAGATAGTGCTCAGAAAATGTGCAGGAGTAGGCTGATAAATGTGTTCATTCTTTCCACAGCGTTGGTTCTTTATTATCTATTGGACAGTATTCTAGTCTTGGTCACACAACAGTAAATAAAACAGACAAAATCCTTGCTCAGTGGAGCACACATTGATTCATTTGCAATTGTAAGTAAAAAAAAGAAAATGAAGTCCTTCCTCTTTCCTCTGAAGCTACCAATAAATGTTGCTTCCTTCTCCCTTACAAAATAAATGCACTCTCTTTTTATTTTCAACCTATGCGTCAATATTTACTGAGCTCAGCCCTGGGCTAGACAGAGGGAAATGTAAAGGAAGCATTCTATGCCATGTTGTTCTTGTTGTCTGTGGCCTGATAGAGTGGAGAAGACAGGGCTAATAATGGGAAAGCCATCAGAGAACAATTCAAGGCCAGCCGAGGCCCCATTATTATTTGTGGGAGGAAAGACAAGAGAGGAGAGGTCACCATGGAATGATCTCTCCAGGAGACTTTGACAAAAAAGAGATACTTCCATGGGTGTGAAGGAAGAGGGGATTTGGTTGGGAGGGTGTCTCCTAGTGCTTGGTGACAAACACATGTCGACTGAGTGAATTGGCACACAGGTTGAAGGTACCTGTCTTAATATTTGAAATAGTAAATGTAGTTAGATTTGGGCTTCCCAAAGTTGGTTTGCAGGAACCTCTGAGCATGAGTGATTCACCCTGTAGCAGCTCAGACTCCACCAGCTTTCACCAGTAAGAATCATCCAGTTAGGTTCTGAGTCCCCTGTGGGACGCTGTGCGGTTACAGCTGCAGCTGATCAAAGGGCAAGTGAAAGAACACCAAAGCACCAAGGTGGCCGTTTGATGTGGCTGGCCGTTAGCGGGGATTGGGCTGAAACTGCATCCTCCGCTCAAATAAGGTCTATTAGCCACTGGTGACTTTTGATCCCTTACTGATCTAGGGGAAGTCAAATTGACAACCCCTTAGTTAAAAGAAGCTGCTTTGCATTATTGATGCTCTGAGGATCTGGTCACTCTGTTCTCTTCCCACAGTGCATCTCAGAGAAGTGCCTCGAGCTATTTGAGAGAAGGATTGTGTATGAATTATTCCTTAAAAAACAGACACACATTTCCCTCTACTGCCTCTGCTTCCCAAGCAGACCTTCAAAACATAGCTTAGCGGGAGACTACCCTGCCTACCTTCAAAAGACAGCTTAGCGGGAGACTAACAGGCAGGGTGGAGGTGAGTGAGGGGAGCTTAGAAGGAAGCCAGCAGGAGCCAGCAGCTGGAAGGAGGCACAGTTCAGCCTTGGGTTCAGTTCTGTCCATTTGGGCTTGATCTGTGGCTC
This sequence comes from Gorilla gorilla gorilla, assembly GCF_029281585.2. Lineage (NCBI taxonomy): Eukaryota > Metazoa > Chordata > Mammalia > Primates > Hominidae > Gorilla > Gorilla gorilla. The sequence goes on from NC_073239.2 coordinate 67,832,432, forward strand.
AAAGTGGCTTCTCTGGGTTTTGATTTCTTATCTCTAAAATCAGAACAACAATGTCTACTCCTTCCTGCCGCCTTCATGGCAGGGGTGGTGGGGTGCTATTTTAAAGTATTATGAAACAATCATTTTCATTTCTTTCTTGCTGATTTTATGAGTAGGCAATTGCCAGTGTATGATGTATTCAAAAATCTATCCATTACCCTTAGCCCACATATCTTTTCCACTTCTTGCAGAACTGCTGGAAATTCATCAGAGATTCATTATCTTCTCTCTTCGTGCCTCTTCCAAACACATATAAGTGCTCTGATTTTTAAGTCATTAACACTTCAGGGGGAATTAATTTTTTTAGAGGTCTTTCTTTGATGACTTTGTTATCAGAGGGCTCCTGAGAATACAGGAGCAGGAAGGAGGAAAGAAGAAAGGACGGGACCCTGCTGAGAGGGCTAAGGTGCAGAAGGAGATCTTAAAACAAGATTGTCTATGAGCAGAATTTTGCCAGAGGCCAGCTTTGTTCCTGGGGTTCATTTCTGCTTACATGGATGTCACCAAGACTGTGACATCCTGGAGATCATTATAAGACTACGGGATCAGACAGACCTGGGTATGTGTGGCTCTGCCATTCATTGACTTGTGACCTTGGAAAGATTACTTAACTTTCCAGTCTCATTTGCAAAGCAAAGGTAATAATTATCTTCCAAAAATGCCTCTGGTCTAGCATAGAAATCAGGGCAGGGGAGACAATTTATCAAAAATGCTTTCCAGCCCCTCAACCTTACCATTTGATTATATTAAACAGTTTTAACAATGACCTCTTACAACGTGGAAAGGGACTTACTTAATGGATAATGTGGGCAAAAACTGGAAGCAGGAGGTGATGACATTGACCTCCTGTATCCCTCACCTCTCTAAGACCCTCACAAGAGAGGTGGCTTGAGACAGAGGTGTCCTTAGTGACCCCTCATGGACAAATCGTCACTTGTGTGCTGACAGCTCCTGATTGCGTGGTTTGTGTCACAGGCAACAATAGTGTAGGCAAGATGTGCATGCGCCCATCCCACTCCCTGACCAGGCTCCAGCCCTGTGCCTCATGGGTCCGTCTCTTCCAGGGATCTCATCTCAGAAGTGGGGTCTTCTAACACTGGCTCATTTCTTCCTAAGATACGTCCAGAATACAGAGGATCTAGGGATTATTCCCTCACTGCCTGAGACTAATGATAACAATAGCTAACACATATAGTGCAGAATTGTGATATAATTAAAAACTGCAGCAACTGTTAAACTGTCTGAATCCTGTTTACTGGTGACTTTGGGGTCCAGCCTCAGCCTTCTATGGGGCTACAGTAAGGGACCAAACCTGGCTGTGGTGCGAACATATCCCTTCCCCTCCTGTCCCTGCCATGTCCTGGCTTTTTCAGCTACTGGTTGGGGCCCTGCCTTATTACTCTCCTTACCTGGTTTCCCCTTAGTCCCAGTCTTGACCTGCCGTGTAGATAATTCCTTGTCATTGTGTAAAAGATTTTGCTTAAATGCCATCTGACCCGGAATTCCCAGTGTTAGTCTCTGAAATTTGGGGGCGGATCACCTGAGGTCAGGAGTTCGAGACCAGCCTGGCCAACATGGTGAAACTCTGTCTCTACTAAAAATACAAAAATTAGCCAGGCATGGTGGTGGGTGCCTGTAATGCCAGCTACTTGGGAGGCTCAGGCAGGAGAATTGCTTGAACCCGGGAGGCAGAGGTTGCAGTGAGCTGAGAACATGCCATTGCACTCCAGCCTGGGCAACAAGAGCAGAACTCTGTCCAAAAAAAAAAAAAACAAAGAAAAAGAAAAAAACAAACCAAGACAAATGGATTAATTTCTAAAACCTTGTGTGTTTCCCAATATCTTGCAGATATTTTCCACACTCCTGTTCAATGCTCAGAAGAAAAATTGCTGCTCTGTATGACAGCTTTACTAGTAAATCCTTAAAAGAACACGTTTTCCTTCCTCTGATAGACATGCTAATTTATTTTAATTTTTGTAAGTATGGACCTTCCATAAATTTGCCTATATAATTTTTCCCAAATAAAGACCTCAGTACCCTTAAAGTTGTGACGTAGTGAAAAGACATGTCAGCTGTAAAATTGTGGTTAGACTGAAATGGTCTGAAACTTATTTAATATTGACTTTGAAGTCTAGCAGGAATCCTTGCAAACTGTTGGGAGTAAAGAGAGATGCATGGCCTTGTAGGTGGGGGTTCCATTCACAGTCCTTCTAGTTCTTACCTGCTTGCCTCCTGGTAAGCAGGTAATTCTGGACATTTCTTGCCTTTTTGCTGATGATTAGGTTTCACCGAAGTAGCAGAATACTTATTATTTTCTTCTAGGCCTTTTTACCTTCTTAGGGGAATGGTCTCCGCTGCTTTTAAAAAGCTGGAGACAAGGATAAGGATTGAATAACTCTGTTTCTCTATTATGAGCCATCACACTGATGCTATTTTAAAATCTAGCTTTTAGGTTTTTGTTTTTTGCCCCTCCTCTGCAGGCTAGTCCTAGCTGATAAAATAAAATGCTCTGCTAGGAGTTTAGTGTAGTAGCTTGCAACTTAGAAGCCTGTTAACCTATGTAGGCTAATTCCTTTCTTTGATTGTGATTAAAAGGCATGGAATTTGATTCTTGAAGTTGATAATGATTTTTACTTTCCAGTCAAAGCCCCATTTCTTGTGGATTTAAAGAAACCGGAGTTAAAGATTCCTCACACAGTGAACTTCTACCTGAGAGTTGAACCTGGGGTGATGCTAGGGATCTGGTGAGTGCACGGATGGGACACCGGGTTGCTTGATGGGGCAGGTGTTCCTGTTAGGACTCAGAGGAGCAGTGCTGTGTTACCTGCCCATGGAGAGGTCGGTGCTCCTGGAGGCTGTTTCCTACACCTTCCTCTTCTGTTGATTTGCTTGATTTTGCTTTGGAGTATAGACTTTTAGGTGTTGCCCTTGGCTTCTGGCCTTACCCATCCCTTCTGCCTTATTCCATACCACCCTTGCCTTCATGCCCTTAACTCCAGACACACTGTCCTCCTAGGACATGCTCTGCCCTCAAGGCTTCCTTCTATTTCTCAGCTCCCTGCCTTCCCTCTTCTTGCCTTGCTAACTGTTTACTCATCTACTGGATCTTACTTTAATTGGTAATTTTCAGGAAAGCCTTTCCTCACTGTCCGTTTTAGGTATGTGCTGTCATGGCCATCTGTGCTTGTCCCTTTTGACAATTATTCCCATTGTCATGAAATAAATGTTTGTGTGATGATTTGGTTAATATTTGTCTTCCTTATAAGACTATAGCTTCAGCAGGTGATAGACTTTGTTGGTGGGTTTTCATTGCTTAGCACAATGTTTGGCACATAAAGGGCATTCAGTAAATATGTCAGATGAGGTCATGAACAGTCTATTGTCTTACAATGCTAACCTTAACATTTCTTCTGTTTAGTTGTAATACTCATTCTTGGCTGCCAAGTTTCCAGTGACCTGTTTTCTATTTCATCTCCCTGAGTTCAAACCTTTGATCATAAAATGTTTAGGACCAACCCATAACTTCTTCCTACTCTGCAGGGTACAGTTCACCCAATAGTGTTGGAATTTAGAAATCTTTTTATTCTTTGCTTTTGCCCCACTGGTCCTTGGTTTGGTGAGTCAGCTATCTCATCAAGATCAGCTCATCCAGCAGGCAGCAGTGCCTATATTTGGAGTACAGAGGCCCTGGGGATGATGGCAGACTTTCTGTCCTTAAATGATGGAGAGGACAGAAGATTTGTCACCCTTAGCCAGTTCTCCGCATCCCATGGTGACATGTCATAAGGCAGTGTTTGCATTTGCAGCATTCACTGGTTTTACAAAGTGGAGAAACTGGAACTCACACAGATGTTTAAAATCACAAGGTTACTTGGTTTCTGGAGCAAAATAGTTTAGTGTTTTAGTTCTTTTCTCTTACATAAACTGGTTTCTCTTTAAATTATTTCCTACTTATCTCTTCAGCCGAACTCATGGCAGATGGTAAACATCTATTATCTTTTACTTGTTTCCCTTTTTAAAAAAACAATTTCAATGGGCTGTACCTAAGAACTGCAATCTTGGAAAATTAGCAGGTGTAGAAGTCAGAAGAACGAAAACAGTAAGTCGTTAAAAGGCATTGTCTCTGTGCATGGGGACATGGGGTAGGGCAGTTGTGGTTCTCATCATAAGACTTTTTGTGGTGTTAGATTTTTATTTTTGCCATGTGCATATATTACTCAGATAAAAAATTAAAATATATGTATATATATCATAAGGAGACTTTCAGCCTTTGGAAAGGATGGAGAATTCCTCTTTGTACATTTGTTTAAACCTCCCTTGCTCTTCAGGCACACAGTCCCCAGCAGCCGGGGGGAAGATGCCAAGGGGAAGGACTGTTGCTGGTATGAAGCAGCCCTTCGCGATGGGAACCCAATTATTGTTTATCTTCATGGCAGTGCAGAACACAGGTCAGTGGCTCTGCTTACACATTTTTTTTTCAGGAGATTGAGAGCATTTCAGCCCCATGGGGGAATGAAGAAGGACAGGGCTCTGTTTTTAACTCTGTAGGCATGCCTTCTCATATTTCTTCTCCTTTGTTGAAATCTGAGGGTGTTCTGGCAATAAGCTTCACTTAAAAAGATTATTGTATATGTAGAATAATGTGGATCCCTAACTGAGGAGAAAAGAATAACTCTTCCAAAAGTTGGATGTTGATTTCAAAGAAAGTGATGATTCCTTTGCTCCCGAAGAGTGTCTGAAATGATGGATCGAACCCATGAATGACAGGAAAGGGAATAGGCACGCATTATGGGGGAAAGGAAGAGCCATTTCCAGATCAGAGATTTTTCAGAACACTACAGTGGAGAGTCCTTTATTTAGCTTTAATGTTATTAGCTAAAAATATGACTCCTTAAGAGAGGTCACACGGAATTCTGACCACAGGTACTGGGAACCGTCTGACTAATTCTAGAATATTTACACCTCAGCCCATTCTCTGTAGTCCCAACCTCGCTTTGTAACAAAGAACGTCTCCCAGCAGTCTGGCTCCCCTTCGATGTGCTGTCCGAGCCTTTTTGGGCCTGTATAATTATGTTGGGTGATGATCATCGGCTGTGACTGTGCCCCTTCAGCTTGGGGCAGGGGCGATGTGCCTCAGAAACACACAGATCTCCACCATCTTGGGAGGAGCACCTGCCTGTGACTCCCTTCTTCCCTGTCTTTTTCTGGCAGGTGACTCGCCTTTCTCAAGACTCGACTTTTCTCAAGGGGCTTTTTTGATGTGTCCATTTTAGAGCCACATTTGCTGAAATTTCCTGTGAAACCCAGCATTTTTTTTTTTTTACATTTCCCCTTCTCCTAATTATTTATTCCTCCAACCTGAAAGAGAAAGGTGTGAGATCAGATACCAGCAGCACGAGAGTGATTTTTATTGAATTTGTTATCATCGTTCCTAATTCTTGCTTTTCTTTTTTTTTTTTAACTTCCTTCACAGGGCAGCTTCACACAGACTGAAGCTGGTAAAGGTATGTCTGAAGAGGCCTCAAAGCACCCATTTCATAAGTCTGTTCGATATGTCATAAGATTTTCCTCAGGCCCTCCGCGTGGTTGTTTTTTGAGAGGTCTCCAGGGTACTGGTCAGGGTGGGTTGTGGTGTCTGGGGCTCAAAGTCCCACGGGTGGACTTCTGCTCCTACACTGATCAAAACAGAACCGAGCTTCTCTAGGTCCCAAAGTACCTTCGTGAAGTTAATAACCTCATTGCCAAATGGAGGTGAAGACATTTTTATTTGCTTTCTCTGAGGGCTGGGGGATGGGTTGAGAGAGTTTTTGTTGTTGTTGTTGTTGTTGTTTGAGATTCTGTTGCCCAGGCTGGAATGCAGTGGCATGATCTCCACTTACTGCAACCTTCACCTCCCAGGCTCAAGCGATTCTCCTGCCTCAGCCTCCCGAGTAGCTGGGATTACAGGCACCAACCACCACGCCCGGCTAATTTTGTATTTTTTAGTAGAGACAGGGTTTCAGCATGTTGGCCAGGCTGGTCTTGAACTCGTGATCTCAGGTGATCCACCCACCTCCGCCTCCCAAAGTGCTGGGATTACAGGCGCGAACCACCTCACCCGGCTGACATTTTTATTTGCTTTCTCTGAGGGCTGGGGGATGGGTTGAGAGAGTATTATTAAGGTGCAAAATGTTCACTCCTTTTAAAAGAATCAACCTTTTTAGTTTCTAGTGGTTATAGGCTAAAGACACAGAATGTCTGCTTTTTTTTTTTTTTTTTTTTTTTTTGAGACGGAGTCTCGCTCTGTTGCCCAGGCTGGAGTGCAGTGGTGCTATCTTGGCTCACTGCAAACTCCGCCTCCTGGGTTCATGCCATTCTTCTGCCTCAGCCTCCCAAGTAGCTGGGATTACAGGCACCTGCCACCACGCCCAGCTAATTTTGTTTTTGTATTTTTAGTAGAGATGGGGTTTCATCGTGTTAGCCAGGATGGTCTCAATCTCCTGACCTCGTGATCTGCCTACCTTGGCCTCCCAGAGTGCTGGGATTACAGTCATGAGCCACTGCGCCCGCCCAGAATGTCTGCTTTTAAAAGGCATTCAAGGCTGGGTACAGTGGTTCACGCTTGCAGTACCAACACTTTGGAAGGCTGAGACCTGGAGTTCAAGACCAGGGTCTCAACTTAATGAGACCCTGTCTCTACAAATAATTTTAAAATTAGCTGGATGTGGTGGTACTTGCCTGCAATTCCAGCTACTCAGGAGGCTGAGGCGAGAGGATTGCTTGAGCCTGGGAGTTTGAGGTTGCAATAAGCTAGGATTGTGCCACCACACCGCAGCCTGAACGACAGAGTGAGGAGACCCTGACTCAAAAAAAAAAAAAAAAAAAAAAGTCATTGACACCCTGGCTTCAGCCCATGTAAGGCTTTGTAGAGTAGCATGGTGGCCACACTTGCTCTCCTCACTCCCTGCTGCATGACTCTGGTTTGTTGGGACAGCCCCTGTGTTTCCAGGTATGCAGAAGATGGCAGGCTTTCCACTTAGCCATATCTGCCTCAGAACCGGTTGAACAAGCCACCTGTTTATCCTCTTCCACCCTCTGGTTAGGTAATCTCCGCTGCTGGTGACCGGCTGGTGACCACAGGGACTTGGTCTCTCCTCCCACATGCTGGCTCCCACTTTGGAGTTCTTTCCTGATCAAACAATATTAGTGGGGCCCAGAATCCTGGCAGTACCGGTATCTCCAGTGCTTTCTTCATCCTCTCTCCCCTGTGCAGACAGGAAGCTCCTCTCCTGTCCCCTCCCCTCATCCCCTCAACACTGCCTTCTCAGAGCCAGTGCTTGTAGAGTGGCAGGGGGCTGGGTGCAGTGTTGCCCAGGAGTACCATGTTTATTCATTTTTAGGTTTGCTTTCCCCTCTGCACCCTGCCCTTTGCATTCCCCACGTGAAACGTGGTAAAGCTAATGTCCGTGAGAATGTGCGTGCTTTTCCCCTCCCACTCAGAGCTGTCTCAATGTTGCCAGAAAGGAGAAGAGCTGTAGGTGTGAAATGCAGCCAGGTGATCCTTGTGGTAGTTAGGGTGGGTGGGGAAGGAGAGTGGCTGGTATGGCAGGACTTTGCCCCCAGGCAGATCGTGGGCATCAAGTGCCAGTGCCATCATTGCCCAACAGGACCAAACTTCCTTAGCCCTTCCTTTCCTCCTCTGGATAGGTGATTTCTTTAAAACAATAAATTTTCATTATTAAATTTTCATTCATTCATGTATTCATCACTGCAACAGACTAATACAGCTATTTGCATTTATTTGCATTCCCACCTAGTTTTTACTTCTCCTTATAAAAGGCTTTTGTTACTATGATTGTATCTATATATACATTTATGTTGTGCTCTTTTACTTCACACTGTTTTATAGACATTCTTCCATGTTTTCACAGTCATCATAGTTAGCCAGTTTAAAAGGTTATGTCATTCTCCATTATATTTATAAGCAATTGTTTACTTAACTATTACACTGCTATTGGATATAAGATTTTTTCTCCCTGCATTTGCTTTAACTAATATTGTTTCAGAAAACTATAAACATCTAGATTTTTCTTCTTTCATGTCTTTTTCCTAGAAATGAATTCTTAGGAGTAGGGTTTGTTGCAGTTGTGGTTCTTGGGTTGTATTGCCTAGTGGTCCTTCAACACGTGCTGCAGCACACATGCATATTCCCATTTTCCTGCATGCTTAGCCGCCATGTGTCCTGGCTAACTTTCTTGGAGGGAATGTAACAGATACGTAAAAGGTATATTTAGCTCCTTGTTGTTAGTTTAATTTGTATTTACAAGTTCCTAATGAGGTTTTGCCACCCGGATATAAAATGCAGTGGGAGGAAGCACAGTATTTGGACAGAGGCAGACCCAGGAGTGAATCTTGGTTCTAGTTCTAGCCAGTTGGGTGATCTTAAACAAGTTACTTAAGCTCCGCAAGGCTCAGTTTATCTGTAAAATGGGGATAATATCTACTTTACAGTACAGTTGTGAGGATTGAATAAAGTTTCAAAAGTGCCTGCACAGTAAAATTTTGTCCTTTTTTATCTCTCTTTTCTTTATCTATGATTGTATTTCTTCCTCTTTTTTTTTTTTTTTTTTTTTGAGACGGAGTCCCTGTCACCCAGGCTGGAGTGCAGTGGTGTGATCTTGGTTGCTCACTGCAACCTTAGCTTCCTAGGTTCAAGCGATTCTCCTGCCTCAGCCTCCTGAGTCCTGGGATTACAGGTGTGCACCACCACACCCAACAATCATTGTATTTCATTTCATGAAAAATTATGTTTTCATAGTCTCTCCTTCTTTACCTACTAGAAGCTTGGCAGTGGTCTCATATATTACAGTGATCTCTTTATTTTTATTGAAATTAACTCTTTATTCATATTTAATATAAATAGCTTCCCCTTTTTGATTGCTTCTACTACAACTCTGTGTAGTTCTTATTCTCAAGGAATTTTTGAAAAGAGACATTTATAGACCTAAAGGAGACTATTATTGTTTCTCACTTTTCAGAATAATATTTACATATGTAAATGTTAAATAACTTGGCCAAGGTCACACAGCAGGTAAGTGGCAGAGCCAGCGTGAGACCCTGGGTGTCTGACCCTGCTTAGCCTTCCTGCTCTCCGTCTCTCCCACTGAGCCTCGGCTTCTCAAGTTGGAAGTCAAACACCAGATTTCAAAAATACATCTTTCCCACCTGTTAAACTTGTGTGTATGCTTTGAACATACAGATACCTAGAGCATCCTAGAGATGTTTCTGACAGTGCAACAAACTTTCTTTTTAATCTTCATTGAATATAAAATAATAGCTGTTTTTCTATTAAAACAGCTGAGTTTTAATAGCTCAGAGTTTCTAACAGTGCAACAAACTTTCTTTTTAATCTTCATCGAATACAAAATAATAGCTGTTTTACAGAGTTTCTGACAGTGCAACAAACTTTCTTTTTAATCTTCATCGAATATAAAATAATAGCTGTTTTTCTAGGTTCTGCAGTTAAAAAAATACTAATGAACAAGTTAAAATTACCTTTGAAAGAGCCCTCCTTGTGATGTGATATGGATAGATATAGGGAGGAGAAGCCTTTTCTGTTTTCATCTTCTAATTAAAGTGATAACAGCTCCTTTGTTACCTAGGTGCTGAGTGATGGTGGCTTTCATGTCTTGTCTGTTGACTACAGAGGTATGTGTTAAGAACGGTGTACAAAGATTTTTCAGTAAGCAGGGGGCCTCTGATGACCCCTCATTTTGAAGGCAGTGATACTGTGTTTGCCTTTTCTTGCTGCCAGGATTTGGGGACTCTACGGGTAAGCCCACAGAGGAGGGACTGACTACGGATGCCATTTGTGTCTATGAGTGGACCAAGGCAAGAAGTGGCATCACTCCCGTGTGTCTCTGGGGCCACTCTCTGGGTACAGGGTAAGTGAGATCTGCAAATGTGTCTTTAGGCAGGTCCTTGAGGCTTTAGTGTCCTATCAAAGGCAGCAGCCAGTAGTGGAGGGAGCACTGAGTCAGAAGACAGGGACTCTTTGCTTATCATTTTCACACACTAGAAGTGGCTGAAGATCTTGCCATCTTACCATGCTATTTGTAAAACAGAAGGTCCCTTCAGCTCTACGGTTATCTATTACTTTGAAGTCCAAGTATTTCTGAGGGTTTTAAAGGAAAGGATCCTTGGCCAGGCGGGGTGGCTCACACCTGTAATTCTAGCACTTTGGGAGGCTGAGGTGGGCCGATCACTTGAGGCCAGGAGTTTGAGACTAGCCTGGCCAACATGGCCAAACCCCGTCTTTACTAAAAATACCAAAAATTAGCAGGGCTTGGTGGTGCGTGCCTGTAATCCCAGCTACTCAGGAAGCTGAGGCAGGAGAATCACTTGAGCCCAGGGAGGTAGAGGTTGCAGTGAGCCGAGATTGTACCACTGCACTCCAGCCTGGGTGACAGAGTGAGGCTCTGTCTCCAAAAACAAAAAAACAAAAGAAAGAAAGAAAGAAAATGACCCCCTTAATATAGGGCCTGTGGAACCCTTTGAAATAGTGTGCAAATTTTGTGTCTATATGCATTTTTCTAACCAGAGAGCCCAGAGGTTTTATCAGATGCTCATACCAGAAGTTGCATTTTGTACTGTTATTGCTTAACACATGTACTAATTTTCATTGCTTTACAGAGTTGCAACAAATGCTGCAAAAGTGCTAGAAGAAAAAGGTAATATAAAATGCTTAAGTGGTATAATTTCCCATCTTCAGATGGGAAAGTAAAAACAGTCAAGAGACTATTGTGTACACTTTGAACATACAGACACCAAAAGCATCCCAACTTTAGGTGGTTTCTGGCAGTGCAACAGACTTTCTTTTTGATCTCCCTTTAATATAAAACAATAGCTGTTTTTTCAGGTTCTGCAGTTAAAAATAAATATGAAGGAACAAGTTAAAATCACCTTTGAAAGAGTCCTCCTTGGCCGATGCGGTGGCTCACGCCTGTAATCCCAGCACTTTGGGAGGCCGAGGCGGGTGGATCACGAGGTCAGGAGTTCGAGCCCAGCCTGGCCAAGATGGTGAAACCCTGTCTCTACTAAAAATACAAAAATTTGCCAGGCACAGTGGCGGGTGCCTGTAATCCCAGCTACTTGGGAGGTTGAGGCAGGAGAATTGCTTGAACCCAGGAGGTGGAGGTTGTGGTAAGCTGAGATTGCCACTGCATTCTAGCCTGGGTGACAGAGCAAGAGTCTGTCTCAAAAAAAAACAAAAAAAACAAAAAAAACAGAGTCCTCCTAGTGATATCATATTAATTTAAATTACAGGATAAAAAATACTGTATCATTAAATGATACACAGAACTGGCTTTCTGCAGCCCTTCTTAGTAATATTTATGTCAGGTTTTCTCAAAGTGATCTAACTGTTAGTATCAGAATCTTCGACCCTAGCTGATTTGAAGAATTAGAATCTCTGTGAACAGGGTCATTTAAAAAAAATTAAAATTAGAATTTGCTCCTTATATAGAGATGCTATATAAATGCAAATATTCATTACCCTAATGCCATACAATTTAAACATTTACATTACAATTATCTGCTTTTGTGTGTGTGTGTTTTGCTCATCTTTGTATGGCTATTTTTGATTAAGGGCTACACGTGGTTTATGGAAAATCATAGAAATGATTTGAGGTTTGAACTGATATTATCTTCTTCCAGATATAATTTACTCTTCTGAAAGGCAGTTATGGTAGGGAGAGATCACCTTAATCTAATTAGAGATTGAGCTGATCTGAAGCTGGTCTTCAGTCTTTATGATGGCTGGTCTATTTCTAGTTCACATTACTCCTAGACTGTAGTTCTTTGAGATCACAACCAAAAGCCTGAGAAATGTACTAGGGTCCTCTTTTTTGTCAGATCCTGAACTCTAATTGCTGTCATTTGGATTTTGTCAGAATGCTGAAAGTTTTGTCTCGTTTCTGATTCTCTCAGCCACCACTATAGCTTTCAACTGAGTTGAGGGAAAAGGCAGCTCAAACTCTCTGGACTTCTCTCTTTTGGTATTGGTTCTGTAGTTTCTCACTGACCACTAGCCCCCATATCCTTTCAAACATATACGTATATATACCTTAACCAACCACATCTTTTCTAATTGTTCTTAGAGTCAGTGTTGACCAAAACAACCTAGTCAGCCTCTGGCACATTCTTAGCAACGGACTGCATGGACTGCAGAAAACCATCTTCCTGTAATACTTTGCTTTCTTTTTTTTTTTTTTTTTTTTTGTGGCGGAGTCTTGCTCTGTCGCCAGGCTGGAGTGCAGTGGCGCAATCTCGGCTCACTGCAACCTCTGCCTCCTGGGTTCAAGTGATTCTCCTGCCTCAGCCTCTCGAGTAGCTGGGACTACAGGCGTGCACCACCACGCCTGGCTGATTTTTGTATTTTTAGTAGAGATGGGGTTTCACCATGTTGGCCAGGATGGTCTCCATCTCCTGACCTCGTGATCCGCCTGCCTTGGCCTCCCAGAATGCTAGTATTACAGGTGTGAGCCACCGCGCCTGGCCTTGCTTTCTTGTTGTCCAAGCCATGATGACCTGGTTGTGTTCTTAGAAGAAGGTAGTGGTTTTCAGTTATCATTATGTGCACAGAAACCTCTTGGGGAGGGGAGGGTGGAAGCGTGTTAAAATGCACATTCTCAGCCCTCACCCTGGAGAATCTGACTCATAAATATGAGGTGGGGTCCAGGAATTTGCATTATTAATAACCTTCACAAATAATTTTGATGCACATACCTCATGTACAAGATCTTGAATACCCCTTATCTAGGAAAGATGGTATTTGAATAGGGGAGTTACTGATTCCTTTCTTTCTTTCTTTCATTTCAAGGATGCCCAGTTGATGCTATTGTCTTGGAAGCTCCATTTACCAACATGTGGGTTGCAAGTATCAATTATCCCTTGTTAAAGGTGAGACTCTGATTCTTCTTTACAAGGGATCAAAGTAGGCTATTTTGATACAGTGTAGGCTATTTCTACACATGTATGTTTATTAACAGTCTTCCTTTTCTTAAGTAGTTTTATATGTTTTTAAGTTATTCTAATCTGAGACAGTTTATTAACCAGTTACCACAAAAGGGAACCCATGGCTGTTGGATTTGATATTTCCTTCACTTTCTTCTAACGATATCTGTTTTATAATTTTGTAGTAGATAGACTTGCCTTAAGTTTATTCTTTATTTTTATTTTCTTCTTAAAAGTGAAAACAAACGTTTCATACATCATTTTTGAGCCCTATGAATGTCATTTGAATATCTTTCATAACTTTATCGTAAGAAAGTTTCTAGAGAATTTAAGAAAGCTGCGAAATACTTTTACACAGTGTGCCAGATGAAGACAAACTTTCTAAGAAAATAAGTTCTAAGGCCGGGAGTGGTGGCTCCCACCTGTAATCCCAGCACTTGGGGAGGCCGAGGTGGCTGGATCACAAGGTCAAGAGATCAAGACCATCCTGGCCAACATGGTGAAACCCCGTCTCTACTAAAAATACAAAAATTAGCTGGGCGTGGTGGCACGCACCTGTAGTCCCAGCTACTCAGGAGGCTGAGGCAGGAGAGTCGCTTGAACCCGGGAGGCAGAGGTTGCAGTGAGCCGAGATCACGCCACTGCACTCCAGCCTGGTGACAGAGTGAGACTTCGTCTCAAAGAAAGAAAAAAAATCTATTGTGTAGACTATCCTAACTTTATAATCTTATTCTATACCTAATGCTCAATTGTTTATAGTTGTACATACGTGTAAACGTTAGCAAATGAGAGGCGGGGAGAGAGAGAGAGCGAAAGTCTTAGAGGGATACATGGCCTCAATTTAAAAATTATTCTACATTGTTGTTTCATACTGTAAGACATCTTGGAGTATGTTACTCTAACAACTTTAGGAATTTTTTTGTACAATACGCCATCATAGATAGAATTCCATCATACACAGAATTTCTGAAACTCACTTAACTATTTTCAGGGAAAAGTAGCTCACCACTTCCTAGGACAGCGAGTTCACATAATCACATACTCTTGAAAATGGCTTTAATATCTAAGTTTAACTTAATATAGGAATCCCCTCTACAATGCAAAATACTGAATGCTGAGTAATTTAAGATATAATAAATATTTTCAATTGGTTCTAGAAACTGAACATTCATTTTAATATAATATAACCATTAATTGCATATCTATCATATTACTCTAAGTCACTACCAATAAATTCATTAAATTGTAGGTATGTAACATAAGTCAAATACAATCTTTTTATTTAGTTTGTTTTTAAAAATGTGTTAATGTTGAAATTTAGCGAAATAAGGAAAATACATGATTTAATGAGCAATTATAAACTGAACACCCATGTAACTATTACCTACGTCAAGAAATGAGCATCACCCACACTCTAGAAGTCTTCTGTATATTACTTCCCAATCCAGTAAGCCTTATTTTAGATGTAATCCTTAGTCCTTAGATGGAATTCTTAGATGAATTTTACGGTAATCATATCTGTGCATTTATTTATAGAGTTACCACCTGTACATGCATCTCTGAGCAATATTGTTTTGTCTGTGAACTTTATATAAAAGTAAAATTATATAGAATATATTTTATTTTTTTCACCCAACATTATATTTGTGGGATTGTATTCATGATGTGCATAGTATAGCTGTAGGTTGGTTATTTTCATTGCTATATACTATTCCATTGTATGTACATACCAAAATTTATTGATCTATTGTGTTGTTTATTATATTTGTATTACTTTCAGTTTGGGGAAATTAACAATATTGTTGTTATGAATGTTCTTGAACCTGTATTCTGTAAACATGTACAAGAATTTCACCGGGGTATACCCTAGGAGTGGAATTGTGGGGTAATAAGGTATCCATATGGCCAGCTTTAATAATTATAGTGCAAGTTTTCCTAAATGACTTTACCACTTTACTCTCTCACCAATCCTGTATGAGAGCTCCAGTTGCTTCAAATCCTTGCCCTCATATTGATATATCAATATGGTTGTAATTTGCATTTCCCTTATAACCAGTGAGGTTGGGCAACTTTTAATATGTTTATTAGCCATTTGGATATCATCTTTTGTGAGGTACTTGTTCATGTCTTTCGCCCATTTTTCAGGTAGATTTTATTTCTTTTTATTTGTTGAATTTCTTCATAGATGCTGGATATGAGTCATTAGAACATTATTTGTATTGTAAATATATTGTATTATTTTGTTTTGTCTTTTCACTTTCTTAATGATATGTCATGATAAAGAGACGTTTCTTTTTTTTGAGGTAGAGTCTTGCTCTGTCGTCCAGGCTGGAGTGCAGTGGCGTGATATCGGCTCACTGCAAGCTCCGCCTCCCAGGTTCACGCCATTCTCCTGCCTCAGCCTCCCGAGTAGCTGGGACTACAGGTGCCCGCCACCATGCCTGGCTAATTTTTCTGTGTTTTTAGTAGAGACGGGGTTTCACCGTGTTAGGCAGGATGATCTCGATCTCCTGACCTCGTGATCTGCCCACCTCGGTCTCCCAAAGTGCTGGGATTACAGGTGTGAGCCACCGCGCCCGGCTGATAAAGAGAGATTTCTAAATTTAATGTGGACCAATTTACCAATATTTTTCTTTATGGTAACTTTTGTGTCATTTATAATAAAACTCTGCTTACCCAAAGATTATCAAGATACTCTTCTATGTTGTCTTCTGGAAACTCTATTTTACCTTTTACATGTAAAGTTATAATCCACAGGTTTAGATTTTTGTATGGAGGCAGGGGTCCACACGAACGTCTAATTGGTCTAGAGTCATTTATTAAATGGACCTTCCCCACCACTATGCAGTGCTAATGTTTGCATATATCAGTGTCTATACATATAGAGAGAGGTCTGGTGGTAGGTTCTCATTTCTCTCCATTGTCTATCTGTCAATCTTGATATACTATGGTCTTTTAATTACTATAGCTTTATAATATGTCTTGATATCTGGTTGTATAAGTTCCTCAGCTTTGTCTTCTTATTCAGGATTGTCTTGGCTATTCTTAACGCTTTGCATTTCGGTATACATTTTGAAATACACTTGTCATGTTCTACAGAAAACTTGCTGGGACTTTGGGATTGCATTGGATCTATTTGGGGGACTTGAGATCAATTTGGGGGACTTGGTATCTTTCTAACATTGAGTCTTCAAATTCATGAATATTGTGTTTTATTTATTATTTATTTATTTAATTTTACATTTATTTCTCATTTAGGTTTTGTTTAGTTTCAGTTTTGGGTCATATTCTCCTAGAAGCAAAGCCTGAGACAGAGATTTGGTGTGTTTGATTTATTGAGGAAATGTTCTTCAGGAAAAAATCCAAAAGGGAATGAGGGTAGTAGCACTGGAAAGGGGGAAGAGCAGAACAAGGACGTGACCTCAGGCAAAGTCTAGCTTTGGCCTGATTCAGGCAGGGTGCTAAGCTTTGAAGCAAAGGGCCTGTTGTTTCTGCCCTCCGCTAAGGTAGCCAGTGGAGGAGGGGCGGGAGGATGGCGTAACCTTTTAGGAGTGATGGCTTCTGTCATCTAAGAATAAGGAGAAGCAGCCAACACTCACAGCAGAAGTTAATTAATTTTGTCAGTCTTTTCAAAGAACCAGCTTTGACTTTATCTTCTGTGTTATATGGTTTGTATATTTTTAATTTCTGGTTTTACCTGTATTGTTCCCTTTCTTATATGTTCTTTGGATTTAATTTGTTGTTATTTAAAAATTTCTTTAGGTAGTACTTAATACCATCTAATAATTTATTTTTACTATTTTTTTTCTAATTTATGTACTAAGGCATACTTCACCTAAACCACACTTCAGCTGCAACCAAATTTTGAAGTGTGTTCTAATTATCATTTAGTTCAAAATATTTTATAATATTATTGTGATTTCCTCCTTGACTATATGGATTATTTAGAAGTATGATTCATAACTTCTATGCATTTGGGCATTTGATTATGATTTTTATTGATTTTTACCTTAAATCTCTCAAGATCCAAGAATATGCTGTGTATGATTTTAATCTTTTGAAATTTGTTGAGACTCGCTTTGTATACTAATGTATGGTCAATTTTGGCAAATTTTCCGTATGCTTGAAAAGAATGTGTTCTGCTGTTTTTCATGCAGTGTTCTATGTACGTCGATTGAATTGGGATTATTAACCATGCTTAAATTTGTCAGGCCTCTGAGCCAAGCCAAGCCATCACATCCCCTGTGACTTGCAGGTATATGCCCAGATGGCCTGAAGTAACTGAAGAATCACAAAAGAAGTGAATATGCCCTGCCCCACCTTAACTGATGACATTCCACCACAAAAGAAGTGTAAATGGCTGGTCCTTGCCTTAAGTGATGACATTACCTTGTGAAAGTCCTTCTCCTGGCTCATCCTGGCTCAGAAGCTCTCCCACTGAGCACCTTGTGACCCCCACCCCTGCCCACCAGAGAACAACCCCCTTTGACTGTAATTTTCCATTACCTTCCCAAATCCTATAAAACGGCCCCATCCCTATCTCCCTTGGCTGATTCTCTTTTCGGACTCAGCCCGCCTGCACCCAGGTGAAATAAACAGCCATGTTGCTCACACAAAGCCTGTTTGGTGGTCTCTTCACACGGACACGCATGAAATTTGGTGCCGTGACTCAGATCGGGGGACCTCTCTTGGGAGATCAATCCCCCATCCTCCTGCTCTTTGCTCCATGAGAAAAATCCACCTACGACCTCTGGTCCTCAGACCAACCAGCCCAAGAAACATCTCACCAATTTCAAATCCGGTAAGCGGCCTCTTTTTACTCTGTTCTCCAACCTCCCTCACTATCCCTCAACCTCTTTCTCCTCTCAATCTTGGCGCCACACTTCAATCTCTCCCTTCTCTTAATTTCAATTCCTTTCATTTTCTGGTAGAGACAAAGGAGACACGTTTTATCCGTGGACCCAAAACTCCGGCGCCGGTCACGGACTGGGAAGGCAGCCTTCCCTTGGTGTTTAATCATTGCAGGGACACCTCTCTGATTATTCACTCACGTTTCAAGGGTGTCAGACCATGCAGGGACGCCTGCCTTGGTCCTTCACCCTTAGCAGCAAGTCCCGCTTTTCTGGGGAAGGGGCAAGTACCCCAACCCCTTCTCTCCTTGTCTCTACCCCTTCTCTGCTTTTCTGGGGGAGGGGCAAGTACCCCTCAACCCCTTCTCCTTCACCCTTAGCAGCAAGTCCTGCTTTCCTGGGGCAGGGGCAAGTACTTCCCTCAACCCCTTCTCCTTCATCCTTAGTGGCAAGTCCCGCTTTCCTGGGGCAGGGGCAAGTACTTCCGTCAACCCCTTCTCCTTCACCCTTAGCGGCAAGTCCCGCTTTCCTAGGGGGCAAAAAACCCCCAATCGCTTATTTCTGCACCCCAACCTCTTATCTCTGTGCCCCAATCCCTTATTTCCGCACCCTGACCTCTTATCTCTGTGCCCCAATCCCTTATTTCCGTGCCCCAACCCCTTCTCTGCTTTTCTGGAGGGCAAGAACCCCCCACCCCTTCTCCGTGTCTCTACTCTTTTCTCTGGGCTTACCTCCTTCGCTATGGGTAAGTTTCCACCTTCCATTCCTCCTTCTTCTCCCTTAGCCTGTGTTCTCAAAAACTTAAAACCTCTTCAACTCACACCTGACCTAAAACCTAAATGCCTTATTTTCTTCTGCAATGCCGCTTGACCCCAATACAAACCTCACGGTAGTTCCAAACAGCCAGAAAATGGCACTTTGAATTTTTCCATCCTGCAAGATCTAAATAATTCTTGTTGTAAAATAGGCAAACGGTCTGAGGTGCCTGACGTCCAGGCATTCTTTTACACATCAGTCCCTTCCTAGTCTCTGTGCCCAGTGCAACTCATCCCAAATCTTTCTTCTTTCCCTCCCGCCTGTCCCCTCAGTCCCAACCCCAAGCGTCGCTGAGTCTTTCTAATCTTCCTTTTCTACAGACCCATCTGACCTATCCCCTCCTCGCCAGGCCGAGCTAGGTCCCAATTCTTCCTCAGCCTCTGCTCCTCCACCCTATAATCTTTTTATCACCTCCCCTCCTCACACCTGGTCCGGCTTACAGTTTCGTTCCGTGACTAGCCCTCCCCCACCTGCCCAGCAACTTACTCTTAAAAAGGTGGCTGGAGCCAAAGGCATAGTCAAGGTTAATGGTCCTTTTTCTTTATCCCAAATCAGATAGCATTTAGGCTTTTTTTCATCAAATATAAAAATCCAGCCCAGTTCATGACTTGTTTGGCAGCAACCCTGAGACGCTTTACAGCCCTAGACCCTAAAAGGTCAAAAGGCCGTCTTATTCTCAAAATACATTTTATTACCCAATCTGCTCCCGACATTAAATAAAACTCCAAAAATTAGATTCCGGCCCTCAAACCCCACAACAGGATTTAATTAACCTCGCCTTCAAGGTGTACAATAATAGAAAAAAGTTGCAATTCCTTGCCTCCACTGTGAGACAAACCCCAGCCACATCTCCAGCACACAAGAACTTCCAAACGCCTGCACTGCAGCGGCCAGGCGTTCCTCCAGAACCTCCTCCCCCAGGAGCTTGCTACACGTGCCGGAAATCTGGCCACTGGGCCAAGGAATGCCTGCAGCCTGGGATTCCTCCTAAGCCGCGTCCCATCTCTGTGGGACCCCACTGAAAATCGGACTGTTCAACTCACCTGGCAGCCACTCCCAGAGCCCCTGGAACTCTGGCCCAAGGCTCTCTGACTGACTCCTTCCCAGATCTTCTCGGCTTAGCAGCTGAAGACTGACACTGCCCGATCGCCTCGGAAGCCCCCTAGACCATCACGGACGCCGAGCTTCCGGTAACTCTCACAGTGCAAGGTAGGCCCGCCCCCTCCTTAATGAATACGGAGGCTACCCACTCCACATTACCTTCTTTTCAAGGGCCTGTTTCCCTTGCCTCCATAACTGTTGTGGGTATTGACGGTCAGGCTTCTAAACCTCTTAAAACTCCCCAACTCTGGTGCCAACTTAGACAATACTCTTTTAAGCACTCCTTTTTAGTTATCCCCACCTGCCCAGTTCCCTTATTAGGCTGAGGCACTTTAACTAAATTATCTGCTTCCCTGACTATTCCTGGATTACAGCTACATCTCATTGCCGCCCTTCTTCCCAATCCAAAGCCTCCTTTGAGTCCTCCTCTTCTATCCCCCCACCTTAACCCACAAGTATAAGATACCTCTACTCCCTCCTTGGCGACCGATCATGCACCCCTTACCATCTCATTAAAACCTAATCACCCTTACCCCACTCAACGCCAATATCCCGTCCCGCAGCACGCTTTAAAAAGATTAAAGCCTGTTATCACTCGCCTGCTACAGCATGGCCTTTTAAAGCCTATAAACTCTCCTTACAATTCCCCCATTTTACCTGTCAGTCCTGAGAAACATCGCCCATTCTCCCTCCATACCACCCCCCAAAAATTTTCACCGCCCCAACACTTCAACACTATTTTGTTTTATTTTTCTTATTAATATAAGAAGGCAGGAATGTCAGGCCTCTGAGCCCAAGCCAAGCCATCGCATCCCCTGTGACTTGCACGTATACGCCCAGATGGCCTGAAGTAACTGAAGAATCACAAAAGAAGTGAAAAGGCCCTGCCCCGCCTTAACTGATGACATTCCACCATTGTGATTTGTTCCTGCCCCACCTTAACTTAGTGATTAACCCTGCGAATTTCCTTCTCCTGGCTCAGAAGCTCCCCCACTGAGCACCTTGTGACCCCCGCCCCTGCCCACCAGAGAACAACCCCCTTTGACTGTAATTTTCCATTACCTTCCCAAATCCTATAAAACGGCCCCACCCCTATCTCCCTTTGCTGATTCTCTTTTCGGACTCAGCCCGCCTGCACCCAGGTGAAATAAACAGCCATGTTGCTCACACAAAGCCTGTTTGGTGGTCTCTTCACACAGATGCGCATGAAAAAATTTTGTCTATTGTTACTGGTTTTTTGGACTGCTTGCTTTTTCAGTTACTCAAAGAGGATTATTAAAGTACCTCATCATGATTGTGGAATGGTTTATTTCTATTTTAGTACTGTTAATTTTTGTTTTAATTTTTTTGAGGTTATGTTGTTAGATACATAAGCCTAATAATATTATGATTTAGTTTAGTTTTTTTTTTTTTTTTTTTTTGAGATGGAGTTTCACTCTTGTCGCCCAGACTGGAGTGCAGTGGCATGTTCTCAGCTCACGGCAACCTCTGCCTCCTGAGTTCAAGCTATTCTCCTGCCCTAGCCTCCCAAGTAGCTGGAATTACAGGCATGTGCCAACACACCTGGTTAATTTTTTGTATT
Source organism: Gorilla gorilla gorilla (assembly GCF_029281585.2). Taxonomy (NCBI): domain Eukaryota; kingdom Metazoa; phylum Chordata; class Mammalia; order Primates; family Hominidae; genus Gorilla; species Gorilla gorilla. The sequence goes on from NC_073239.2 coordinate 67,853,813, forward strand.
TTTAGTAGAGACAGGGTTTTACCATGTTGATCAGGCTAGTCTTAAACTCTTGACCTCAGGTGATCCACCTGCCTCAGCCTCCCAAACTGCTGGGATTACAGGCATGAGCCACCATTCCCAGCCTATGATTTAGTTTTCTTATCTTCCAGGTGGATTCATCATTTTCATCATAAAATGTCCACCTTTTTTGTGATCAATATTGCTTCTTGACTTAAAGTCAACTTTGTCCAATATTTGTATATCTTTGTTTTGATTAGTGTTTGCATGGTATATGTTTTTCTATCACTTGATCTCAACAGGACATAAATAGGAGGTATAAAGTAACAACAGGGATTTCTACGGGTCTCTTTGGAATCAGTTTTGTTACTCAGAATCGAAAGGCAGCATGATGTTGTGGAAAAGAGCATGGGCTGTGGAGCCACTCAGACTTGGGTTCAAATCTGTCCTTGGCCACATACCCTTTGTGACCTTGGTAAATTGTTTCTCCCTAAGTTTTCCCATTTTTTTTACCAAGGGGTTGGCGAAGACCACTGCACAGGGTTGTTGTGAAGATTGAATTAAGTAAGATAATGTATGTAAAGTACCCAGCTGCTAGTAAGCACTAGACAAATACTTGTTCCTTTCCGTCCCTCTTTCTGTTACAAATTAGGCTACAGTGTTATGTATGGCAGGAAAAGGCAGGGAGAATTCAAGGCAGGGAGAATTACAGAAGAGAGAGGCTTTGCTCACAGGTGTGGCCAATGAAGACTTCACAGCCTATTGGACCTAAGCTGCTTTCTTGAAGGTGAGGGAAAGCAGTTAGGAAACAGAGCGAGGCACAGGTGAATGTCAGCTCAGACCCCTGGCAGGAATGGGGCTGTTCTATGTTATAAACTGCCTGAGAGTTAATAGAGGACTTCCACACAAGTCTTTCGCACTCGTTATTCTTTTAAATCCTCACAGCAACTCTCTGAGTTTGTCATCATTGCTTCCACTTAGAGATGAGAGAAATGGAGACCTATAGGTTTGCCTAATTGTCACATATCTTATAAGAAGAAGAAATGAGACTCAAACCTACATCTTCTAATTGCAGGCAGATAGACTGGAGTTGAGCAGGGTTTGGAATGAAAGATTGTGGCCAGATGTGGATGGGCTTGCTGTCTAGTTGTTGTTTTCAGTAGATAGTGTGGCATGCCCAAAGCTTTGTAACAGCAGATTTAATATAACTGGTATTTTAAGGATGTTTATCTGGTGGTGTTACAGAAGAGAGAGGAAGGTAGGAAGACCAATTAGGACAGCCCATTGCCATGGTCTAGGCTGGAGGGGAAGGTATGACCTGTGAGTCTCAAAGGGCACTCCTGGCTGGAAGGGAATGAGGAATAATGAGAGTAGATTGACCGGGGTTTGCTTTCTTCCTACTCTTTCAGAATTTGAGATGAATTGCTGAAGGACTTCTCTTACTGAATTCTCCTCAGGGGAGTCTTAATTCCAGGGGTGAGAGTACCAGAAGACAAAAGAGAAAACAAAACAAGAAATCTTGCCCTTAACATGGAAGAGGAGGGAGAAGAAAGAGAAGGAAAGGTTGTGTCAGGAAGTCCAGAGCACACCTGAATGCAGATCAGTTGCTATGAGACCAGGCCAAAAAGTTCAGGCCAGACAAATCCCACAGAACCAAGGAGATTCCAGCTGGGCACGGTGGCTCGCGCCTATAATCCCAGCACTTTGGGAGGCCGAGACGGGTGGATCACCTGAGGTCAGGAGTTCAAGACCAGCCTGGCCAACATGGCGAGACCCTGTCTCTACTAAAAATACAAAAATTAGCTGGGCGTGGTGGCAGGTGCCTGTAATCCCAGCTACTCAGGAGGTTGAGGCAGGAAAATCACTTGAACCCGGGAGGCGGAGGTGCGGTGAACCGAGATCGTGCCACTGCACTCCAGCCTGGCCAACAAGAATGAAACTCCGTCTCAAAAAAACAAAACAAAATAAAACCAAAAACCAAGGAGATTCCTGGGGGAATAGCAGGCCTAAGCCAGAACTATGAAGCAGCAATTTGTATTTAGTGGCACTGGCTTACCTATTTTATACCCATTTCCTTACCACATTCCCTAAAATGACATCAATTACTTTCTAAAATCAGAAAAATTGTATTTAAGTTTATTCTATTTAGAAAGTCTCTATTCTATTATTACAGTTCATAGTAGGAGACTATTAACAAATGACATTATAGCCATCGGGCAAGTTTTAATTTCTTTTTCTTTTTAAAAAATTGTGAAGCAGAAGTTTGTATTTATTGGGTCCAGCCTCCCTATTCTGTGCCTATTTCCTTCCCTTGGCCATGTCCCATTTACTACCCCCTCTACCCCTCCTCTCTCAGGCACAACACGAAAATGTATAGTACTTTGCTTATTTTTCCTCTTTGCAAATTTATTGCAAAGATTTGTAATCCCAGCACTTTGGGAGGCTGAGGCAGGCGGATCATTTGAGGTCAGAGTTCGAGACCAGCCTAGCCAACATGGTGAAACACCATCTCTACTAAAAATACAAAATTACCTGGGCGTGGTGATGCATGCCTGTAGTCCCAGCTACTTGGGTGGCTGAGGCAGGAGAGTTGCTTGAACCCAGGAGGCAGACGTTGCAGTGAGCCAAGATTGCACCACTGCACTCCAGCCTAGGCGACAGAGTGAGACTCTGTCTAAAAAAAAAAAAAAGAAAAAAAAAACCTTAAATCTGGGCCAGGCACTGTGGCTCATGCCTGTAATCCCAGCCCTTTGGGTGGTCAAGGCCAGAAGATGGCTTTGAGCCCAGGAGTTCAAGACCAGTCTAGGAAACATGGTGAAACCCCTTCTGCACAAAAAAATTAGTCGGGTGTGGTGGCACACCCCTGTAGTCCCAGCTACTATGGAGGCTGAGGAGGGAGGATTGCTTGAGCCCAGGAGTTTGAGCGCTGCAGTGAGCCATGAGCACGCCACTGCTCCCACTCCCAGTCTAGGCAACAGACTGAGACCCTGTCTCAAAATAAACAAACAAATAAATAAAATAAGTAATATCTGAAATTCAATCATACTAAGATGAAAATGACAGATAATAACAAAATGTACGCCAGGGATATTTGCACAATAGACTCATTTTGTCTTTAGCAAATATTTATCAAGTGTCTATTATGTACCAGGAACTTTTCTACTTTTTGAGGACACCACAGGGAATAAGAAAGTTGTGGTCCATTTACCTACAAAGTTCATATTGTTGATGGAGAAACAGATAGAAGATAAATACATTAAAAAAGAAATCCAACAGTGAGAAGTTCTGTGAAAGCACCAAAATAATGTGATGGAGAATGACTGGGTGGTGGGGGCAAGGTTTGATAGCTGGTTATGGAAAACAGCTCCGAAGAAATAGCATCTGAGCTGAGACCTGCCTGAGATGAAGCCAGCTGATGGGAAAATATAGAGATCTCAGGCTGGGGTAAAAGTAAAGACAAGCGCCTTGAGGTGGGATCAGGCCTGACATGTTCCAGAAGCAGAAGGCAGCAGAGCCAGGAGGTGGACAGGAAGGGGCTTAATGATAGGAGATGAGGCTGGAGAGGGAGGCAGGAAGCCGCCGGATTCTTCAGGGCCTTGGAGGCCAAGGTGACACGTTCAGGTTTAATCCAATTGCCTTTGGAGGGTGTTAAGCGAAAGAGTGCTACGATCTGATTTGCACGTTAAAATAATCATTCTGGTTTTCCTGTGGGAACTGGATTATGGAAGGGTGAAGGCAGAAGCAGGGAGCCACTTGGAATTGCAGCTTAGTATAAGCAAGAGATGAAGGGTGGCTTAGGCTAAGTGATAGTGGGGATGGGGAGAAATGAATGGGTTTGGGATATAGTTTTGGAGGCAGGATTCAAAGTTTGTGAGAAAGGTGCAATATTGCTCAGAGTTTTTATCCTTTACTCCTTATTTCCAGATAAAATGGATATTTCTAGGGCATATAAACTAACTTACATGTTGACTCTGTGAGTCAAAACATTGTAAAAGTGGATTTAGCTAGCATTCTATTTCTTAGATTTTGCTATTAAACAACAAATTTAGTATGTCTAGAGTGAGCATTGTTATATCTGTAATCCTGCGGTCATTGTTAAAAACTAAAATGTCTTTTAAGGCATTGGCATATTAAATCATATTCAAAAGTTTGTAATGTTCAAATTCTCTAAAATCAATTTTCTATGTATTGTATATTTTCATCAGAATTTTTGACTAATCAGAATATTCTGTCCACCAGCTAAACCAGTTATGTTCACAGTAGAAGCAATTTTTAGGTTTTGCATACCACTGCTTCTATATGGAGAAGTAAGAGTTAGTGGTGCCATTTGTAGGAAGTGAAAACAAAATGTTAACAATGATGGTCTATGATGGCAGAATTATGTGTGCTTTGTTTCTTCTACATCCCTTTCTTTTTTTCCAAATTCCCGACGTGCATTACTTTTTAAATCGTAAAAGTTTTTTGTGAAGTTTACCTTATTTAGAGAGTCACTACTCTCTGTGTTACCCTGGTTCATAGTGAAAGACTATATAACAAATGGCATAGCTATGGGGCAGATATTAATTTTTTTTCTTTTTTAAAAATAGATTTACCGGAACATTCCAGGATTTTTACGTACACTTATGGATGCCCTGAGAAAAGACAAAATAGTCTTTCCTAATGATGAAAAGTAAGTTAATGATGAAAAGACATGCATTATTACTGTATCCAAAGGATTCTAGGGGCAACTATCACGTGACTTACTGGATGGTAACATGAGACACCCTGAATATCATTCTTATTCTTAGAATATTGTTCTGCGCTTCTTAGATGGGCACTAAGATTTGGGTAAAGTATCTATGAATTTTTAGTATTTGCTATTTTCCTCATGTCTAATTCAATGACTTCACCAATTCAGTACTCTCTCTGAATTCATAAACGAAGTTGTATATCTATAGCCTATCAAGACCTTTTAAAGGGCTGGTAGTGTTAGCGTATGCCTATAATCCCAGCACTTTGGGAGGCTGAAGTGAGAGGATAGCTTGAGCCCAGAAGTTTGAAACCAGCCCGGGCAACATAGGGAGACATCATCTCTACCAAAAAATTTTAAAATTAGCCAGGCGTGGGGGCACGTGCCTGTCATCCCAACTACACGTGGGGCTGAAGTAGGAGGATCACTTGAGCCTGGGAGGTTGAGGTTGCAGTCAGCTGTGATTGTGCCACTGCACTCCAGCCTGTGTGACAGAGTGACATCCTGTAAAACAAACAAACAAACAAAAAACCAGCCTAACATTTCTTGAGGCATCTCTGACTTCTAGGCCCTTTTCCCCATATAATGAAAACTTGTCTACCATCCACCTTACTGATGTGACAGCAAATCCAATGACTAGAATTTATCAAGTTAGCCTGTTACAGTTAGCAAATTTAAGAATGCTTCCAAATAGACAGTTGTCAATATATTTTTCTATGTCAACACACTTGAGAAAATCCAACATTCTCAGGGGTGTCAGTGAGTCACTGTGGCAGAGATGGATGGGTATCAGAATTTTGGGGGGACAGGGAAGCATTGCTTGAGAAAGTAACTGGAGTGGGAGACAAGACATTCTTCATGCCATAGCCCTTTTGAATTAGCAAACTAGGGGGTTGACCGGGAAGCTAATCAGACCTGTTAACTGCGTGTCCATCCTCTACATTTATGGAGAAAAGTAAACAAATTGCTACAAAGAGGTCTCTGATTCTGTCATAGTTTTTGTTTTATTGAGGTTTTGAGTTTTGTTTTCTTTTTTAGTCTTTTAATAAAATATTTCAGATGTTACAAAATAGGTGGAGTAAAGAAGAATATAAGGTTCTTCTAACACTGTACAAAATCAGTGTTTCAGTGTTGTTGTTTTTTTTTTTTAGTATTTCCAAAAATCATGCAGAAGTAAATTAATTAAACAGCCAGTTAAATTGCATGAGTAAATGGGAGAGAGGGAAACTTGCATGGAGAAAAAAAGCTACTATGTGACTATGTGAAATTTTTAAATGTATGATATTGTTATTCCTTGGAAGGAAGGAAAGAAATTTCTTGTAATTTAGACAGGCCTCATGTTTTGCTAAAGCTCTAACTTAGAAGAGGAGAAATCTCAATGTATAATTCTTTAACTGAATGCTTTTCTTCTACTTGTCCCTAGTGTTAAATTCCTTTCTTCTCCTCTTCTCATCTTACATGGAGAGGATGACAGGACAGTGCCTTTGGAGTATGGGAAAAAGGTAAACTAAGGGCTCAATGCTGACTGAAATATACTATACTCATTTCACCTTTTTTTTTCATTCAGCCAAACTTTGATTAGAGCCGAAAGGAGGGTCTCTGACATTATAGGAGATTCTCTACACCCCTAAATAGCTTCTATAGGTTTATAAAATGGGCATCAGCATCCTTGGCTACTTAGCTCAAAGGAGTGTTTGTGGCAGAGCCTGGCTCCTCATCTGGATTGTGTGGAGCTGCAAGTGTAGGGTATCCCAGGCTGCTGTGGGAACCTCCATGTCGTCTCTACTGTAGTGGCTCTAAAATGGAAGACGCAGACTTTTTCCTTTTAAACAAACTTCTACTAGAGTGGGTCCATAGCAATTCCTTGGCATTTTGCAGGGAGGTTCAAGCAGGGAAGGATGAGGTTTTATCAGTATTCTATATTAGCTGAGCAGCATTCAGATCTTTAGCTATAGAGACAGGCAACTGGGACATGGAGAGTTTTCTGTCTCTGACTTAATGGAACAAACTCCCCAAGTTAGCTCTTTCTGTACACTTTTAGGGAAATTGGACTAGAAAAATCTACAGCTTTGAATGGCCATCCTTTGAGTCTCTTTCTGTCCCTTGCAGCTCTATGAAATTGCACGCAATGCATACAGGAACAAAGAGAGGGTCAAGATGGTTATCTTTCCTCCTGGCTTCCAACACAACCTGCTTTGTAAAAGCCCCACACTGTTAATAACCGTGAGGTAAGAGTTGCTTTGCTAAATGTATGTTGCCCTTCAAGGCAATTAGGGCTGCTCTGGCTTACTTAGGCCACAACATGAAAATGTATAATATTTTGCTTATTTAGGTAGGGAAAGGGTGTGAGCTGATCTGGGTCCTTTTTCTACAGAGATTTCCTGAGCAAGCAGTGGTCATGAGTCTGGGAGGAGTGGAAATCTTCAATGAAGACTTGGTCCAAACACCACCTGTGATGTATATTGTTTTAATGTAAAATTGTACTGGGCTGGTCGGATGAGCTGAGGCCATTGACTTCTCTACAAATCACTTGCCATTTTAACAACAGAAAGTACGAATGTTAGGCAGTATGGAATGTTCTTATTTAGCTTATCATAATCTACTTTGTAAAACATGCTGAAACTTCACTGTGGAGAACCAGAATTTGGTAAAATCTAGATCCTATCTAAAAATATGTAGTTATCAAACATTCTGTGGATATTTGTGAATAAGGTAGTTGCTATGGTCCGAATATCTGGGCCTGCCCCCCCAAATTATGCTGAAACCTAATCACCAGTGTGATGGTAATAGGAGGTGGGACTGAGCTCTCATGAATGAGATTAGTGCCCTTATAAATTATGACCAAAAGAGCTCTTCACTCCTCCTACCATTTGAGGATACAGTGAGAAGCCTTCATCTATGAACCACAAAGTAGCCCTCATCAGACACTGAATCAGCCAGTGCCTTGCTCTTGGACTTCCCAGCCCCCAGAACTGTGAGAAATAAATTTCTGTTGTTTATAAGCTACCCAGTTTATGCCATTTTGTTTTAGTGGCCCACAGGGACTAAGACATTGGTCTTTGGTTTGGACTCAGATAGCAGTGTAAGAAAGTTGCTTCTACATAGTTAAGTTTTTTGTATTTTAGTTTAGTTCATTTAAATGGCATTTGAAAGTTCTAAGCAGTTTTCTAATTTTATGACTAGTTTTGGGGTAAATCCTAGCAGTAGCAAAGCATCACTAGATTTGCTATAAAATAAGTTTTAGCACTCATGTAGCCCTTGGAAATTGACACTTTATTTTTAAGCTCTATTACATATAATTTCCCTCCCCATTCCCAGAGATACTCAACTATTATAGATTATTAGCTAACAAAACAAAAACCAGTGAATGTTGTAAAAATGTTCAAGTTCAGTAAGAAGCTATGTTTTCTAGAGACATTCTAGAGTTCAATTTCCATTGACTTTGTTAGATTCATTGGATAGAGAAATCTTTAGATCTGAAGGTTCCACGTTCCAGATGTTTTGGGCATATTCTTTAATTGTTCGGTCACTGGAGAATTTCCCCGAGGCAGCTATGTTTTTGAGTACCATTGTGTTCCAGGCCTTTGGATTCTGTAAACAACATATGCATATACAGCCCAGAGTCCCAGTACGCAGTGAGCTTTATAATAAACATCAGCCAAGCACATCCAAACACATTTCATGAGGGAAAATGACAGGAATAAATTATAGTAAATTACAAACATTCTTGTTTGTCTGTTGAGAGGTAGAATAGAATGCACTTTTCTCATATTTAGAGTATAATTCTCTTAGGAATGAAAAAAAGGTATTTTTCACTCTAAGAGAAACCATGGATGTACATTGCCTAGTTGGCAATTCCTGCTATGGTTACAATGTTTTGGCATGTAAGCCATATTTCCCATGCTTTCTTATGAATGAAGATACTTCCCTTTAAACTATAGGGGAGGAATCCATTGTCTGCTAAATGCCATGTCAAGAGACTTATCCTATGGCTCATAGAGTTTGAAAAACACTACTCTAAAATGTTAGCTATAATGCAGGCAAACAATTGAATGAGAGGCTTTATTGACCTACTTAGCTTTTCTTGTTCTTTCTGAAGGTACGCACCCTAGTAGGCTTACACTGAGTCCCAACACTCCACTGGGGCTTCAAAACAGGGTCAATTGAGTCTTTATCCTTAATAAAAATATATCAAAATCTCATAATTTTTATATAAAAGAATATGATAAGAAGGAATTTATTTTATAGCCTCTTAATTTTGTAAGGAACTCTAAAAGTGTATTGGAAGTGAACAGAACATTATTCAAAAATGTTATCAATGCATTATAAATGCTTACAAGAAAGACTAAAACTACCATCATTCCTTAAGGTACAGCAAAACAGCATCTGAAATTTGTTTATTCAGACTTTGGAAGCTTCCTGTAATAAGAGGAGGATAAAAGCTTTCTCTCTTCATTTTCTTTAACTATTTAAATGGATAATGAATAGACTTCCCAGCCATATGGGTCATGTTTACTAAGTCTCAACAGTACAATCATTGTTAAGAGTAAAAAGCTGCAATTTGCACTAATGAACAAGAAAGACTGAATCAAATGCTGGGTTTCTAGATGAGCATCCTTTGGATTTGGGCCATAATTTTAACAGAGGAGACATTCACATTTATCCTTGCCCTTGTTCATATTTTTCTTTCCTGTGCTGTTTTATTGATCTGTCTTGAGGTGGCCATTCTCTTCCCTGTGTCTTTGCATTCTTGCGGCCTGTATATGGCTTTTCTCTCCAATGTACAGGAAGCAGGTAGTGAGCCCCTGAGCTTAGCTCTAGCACTGCCCTGCTTGTTTGTAGCCATTAACTTGAACTTATTCTGGTCTGTATGCCACTGGGGGACTGGCCATTATTCTATTAGAAGATAAGGGCTGTAAAGCAGCACAGGCGTTGAATGATCCTTTTTAAAATCCCAGTGGGACATTTAGGATGACTGTAGGAACTACCCTTTTATCTGCCTTGGGAAAGGAGTAGAAAGAAATGTTAGTAAAACCCACCCTGGAGTCTTGGCACAGAGCTAGCCCCCTCCAGTATCCATTCCTCTAGGGTATCTGAAATTCACTAAAAGTCTCTCCTATCAGAGATGATCAACCTTTTTACATATTTACAAAACACAGCTAGAGAGTTGTTTGATAAAGCGTATAACTTTGCATGCGGAGGCTTATTCACATGGCTGTACCCATCCCTTTTTTTTCCCTCAGTATAGTGTTGTCTTCCTTATTCTTTCTTTTTTTAAAAATTCAATTATGAACACCTTTCTCTTTCTACAAATTTATATTCTATTGATACAGCCCCCTCCATGAGAAGTCCAGAAGAGGTACCTATTTTGCAATTTTCAGAGAATAGGGGTCAGTCCTTATCTTAAAAAACCATGGTTTAGCCTTAGAATCATCATGGCAGGTTTCTCAAATACTGATGACCCCACCCACTACTGGGAAGGAATCTCTCAGTGCGGGGGCTGGCGTCTGTACTATGATGAAGCTACCTTGGTGATTCTGATGTGTACCTCTGGTTAAGAATCTCGATGTTCAACAGGCTCCTTGAGGGAGGGGAGGGAGGGAGAGACCTCAACTTTGCTCATGCTGTGTTCTCAGTGCCAGCACAGTGCCCGGCATAAAAAAGACGCCTAATGCCCCTCTGAGGCTTTATTTCCTTAGCTTCCAGGACATGTCTGCTACAGAGTGGGTGCTCAATAAATATTGAATTATTTGTGACTTTTAAAAAACTTGGATATTAAAAAATTTACAACTGGCTGGGCATGGTGGCTCACACCTGTAATCCCAGCACTTTGGGAGGCAGAGGCGGGTGAATCACCTGAGGTCAGGAGTTCTAGACCAGCCTGGCCAACACGGTGAAACCCCATCTCCACTAAAAATACAAAAATTAGCTAAGTGTGGTGGCACGTGCCTGTAATCCCAGCTACTTGGGAGGCCGAGAGGTGAAGGTTGCAGTGAGTCAAGATCACGCCACTGCACTCCCGTCTGAGTGACAGAGCGAGATCTGTCTCAAAAAAAAAAAAAAAAAAAAAAAAATTACAACTCCTGCTGAAATGTCAAATCTCAACCTTGGCCTGAACTTGGGAAAAGACAAGGTTTTTTTTTTTTGTTGTTGTTGTTTGTTTGTTTTTGTTGTTTTTTTTTTGATTGCTTAATGGGGATCTGATATTACATGGGGATCTGATATTTGCATTTAATTAAAAAACCCACATTTTAATGAATCATAGTAAACTGGTTTTCTTTATAAATCTTGGCAATTTACTCACCATGTACAGCTGACTCACTTTATCTTGACACTTGACATAGGCTTCATAGTCTGCAAAGACTTTAAACCTTTTATTTTGTGAGTGGAAGAGGAAAAAAACAGTCAAAATCTTCATTAATAGATATATGCTAAAATTCCATGTAAAATCATCTTTTGCTTAATATCAGGCATGGCTGATTTACCAAATTCATATTTCTGTTTGTAAGACTTTTAACCAGCCCTCAGCCTTCTTATGGTTCTCACATGTGAGAATGTCATCACTTGGATGCATTTGGAAGTTGGGAATATCAGTGGAAGGAGAAAAAGAGAACCAGATTTGTGTGTGTTATTCTTAAACCTTACTGGCATCGTTGGTGGAGAATATCTAACTTTTTCCCCAAGCCTAAATTACCTGAGCAGATCACGCTAATCTATGCTAATCTACATGAGTGGGTTTAAGTTGGTTTAAGATTGGTTTAAGATTTTCTTGTTGGTTTTAGAGTTGGTTGGTTGAAGATTTTCTTGTCCCCCTTTCATGATCCAAATAGCACCATCTTCTTATGGGAACTCACCTGTCATGATAAAATAGCATGTTGATGATATCTTTGAAGAGGTCAGGCTGCTTGGGAGAAAAAAAACCATTGTCAATTTGATCAATGACCAGCTTCAGCTCTGGAAGTGCCTCATAGTATTCTTTTGCCTCGTACCTGTGGGGTAGGGGTGGGTGGGTGATAAAAAAAAGGCTCTGTTATTGTGTTGTGTGATTAACAACACACTAGACACTGCATTCACTGTGAAAAAATACATTCAGAAATACTAGCATTCAAAGAAGTCATTATAGATTTCACCATGAGTATATATAATTTTAACTAGATCTGTAAGTTTTTCTTCCTGTAAATTTGATTCCTTATAACCAAAGACACTAAGAACAATAGATAATGAAAACTCTAGTCACAGATCAAGAGTCTGATGTGGTAGAATACAGCAAGGTCCATTTCAAAGCAGACTTTATGGCTTTAAATGAACATTGTATTAAGTAGATCAGTTGCTTTTTGGATCCACAGATTCTCAAAAGTTGTTGCTACTGAGTGAAACTGACTTCCAAGGGTCAGGAAGTATATTCAACATCCTCCAAATGTTACTTCTTTGGGCAGTACTCTTTATTTTGTGCTTGAACTCAGGTTAATAAACCCATCCAGATATTAAGTGAAAATAAATGTTTCCAATTACTTCTGTACACCCGTATCTATTCTCTATCACATTTTAGTGCATTTCTTTGATATCTTAAAGGAGCACTAGATCATGATTTAAATTATAGGCAACCTTCCAACTAGAAACTGGTTCATCTTTTGATCAAAGTAAAAATCATACATATGGAGGAAAAATAGCTCTTTGAGGCCAGCTCTGCAATGGCCGATAACAAATAGCAACTCCTCCATGTGTCTGTACTTTTATTTGCTGGGTTTAATAATATTAATCTGTGGCCAGGAGGCTCTCCTGCCTCATCGTGGGGGATGTTCTGCTGCCACCTCTTATGTGATCCAACTTCAGTGGGATATCGGTGTGGGCAGGAAGCCCTCTGAGGTCACATACCTTCTAGGGGGGAGGGGCGGTCCTGCCTAGCAAAGAGAAGCTATTCTCTTACCCTTTCTTGTCCAAAGCAGCCACATCATCTATCCTCATGCCAAAGATGAACAGGTTCTCTTCCCCGGCTTCTTCTGCCATTTCCACATTGGCCCCATCCATGGTCCCGATAGTTAGGGCCCCATTTAGCATGAACTTCATATTGCCTGTCCCTGAGGCTTCGGTGCCTGCAGTGGAAATCTGCTCTGACAGATCTGTGGCTGGAATGACTGCAAGAAAGGTAAGTTAAAATTAGTAATTTTGTCTGTCTAGATCTGCTTGTATTGTATTGAAGCATTTATTAAGTTGGGCTGTTTTGATAATTAAAGTAATACATGCACATTAAGATAAACATTCAAATGGTCTAGAAGGCAGATCACACTCTTTCCCCTTGACTCAGGCAACCACTTTTGTCCATTTTATATGCTTGTATCTTTCTCGAGCTATAAACTTTGAAGAGTATCTACTGACTGTGACAAACATTGATACTACATTTCTCTTCTTCCTTTTATTCCTTCCAATTTTTGTTACGGTTTTATTTTTATTTCTTCTACTTTATAAAATATATTGAAATTTTTCTTTTTTTCTTTCTTTTTTTTGGTACAGGGTCTCACTCTGTCACCCAGGCTGGAGTGCAGTAGTGCAATTACAGCTCTCTGCTGCCTTGACCTCCTAGGCTCAAGCAATCTTCCTGCCCCAGCCTCCCAAGCAGCTGCAACTACAAGCGAGCACCACCACGTCCAGCTAATTTTTTAAAATTTTTGTATGTATGGGGTCTCCCTATGTTGCCCAGGCTGAACTTCTCTCTCTTGATCCATAACATTCAGAGTGTCCCTCCAGGACTCCTCTTTGGCAACCTGAGGAGACTGGATTGTCTGCATTCCTTCTACTTCTCACCTCCTTCCTTCCACTTTCCCTGCAGGGAAATAAGCCACACGTAATTGAGGTGTGCCTGGGGCTAGACATCTAGCCTCTGACCTTTCAGGCTGATTTGCACGCAAATTAGAGCTGCCTGAAGCACTTCCTTTGACTACAAAGGTCAGGACCACTTTTCTGCTTTACTGTGAGAGCTTATTTGTGGATTAGATGTATCTTCTTTTGCATCCCTAGGAACCTGGCTCTTTTCTCTTTATGCAGAGAGTTCTTAAACAGTAACATCAGAGGACCTAAAAACACCACAAAAAGAAAAAGCTCCCTTTCTACCTTTTCAGTTTGGGAAGTGGGTGAATACACAGTTGGGCATTTGCATGTGGATGGTGCTCTGTGAGCTTGTGACCCAAATAACCAAAGGTCCCAGTGGAAGAGAAAGGGACACTGGCTTCTTGCCCATCTGGCTGTCCCCATATGGGAGCATCATGCTTGATGCTGAAGTGCCCATGTGAGGCACATCTAAGCCTTGTGCTTTGGCAGCCTGACATCTGCCCTCATTTATTATTGCTACAAGAGCAAGTGACAGCCCTTCTTCTCACAGGGTGACCAAAGGAATATCTGAACACTGGGGATTTGGTGTTCTCTTGCAAAACTGGGGCTGGGAACTGAAGACCTTTCCTCTATTTTATAGAGCGGGTTCTGAATGATGCTGAAACCTCAGGGTTGCCTCCCCCAGCACATAGCTCTCACTGGCTTGGAAGAAAATGGACTTGCAAGTATAATCCTGTGATACTGACTCCAGGACATCAATTTCATTGTGACTTGGGTCACTTTAAAACCTCTTACTGTAGGCCCTTATTCTGCACAAGAGTGACACCTTCTATCCTAAGTTACTAGCTCCTGGAGGTTGGCTGCCCCATCTTTCATACCATGTAATCTCTAGAGTTTGCCCTGGCCCCTGCATATTTTGCAATGAGGGTAGTACCTTTTTCAGCAAGAGATACTCTGTAGTTCTCCAAGAAGATGACTTTCAACTTGCTTCCAACCATAGGGTCATTGTTCACCACATCTGCCACTGAAGTGATCAGCTTTATGATCATTTTGGCCATGTGATATCCTGGGGCAGCCTTGGGGAAGAAGGTCAAACGCATTGACAGAAGGCAGCCATGATGAAGTAGAAGAATGGCAAGAGATTAGAGCCCTCAAGTCCCCATTGAATAGATTCAACTTACTTTACCACCAATGATAACTGTCCTTGGCACGAATAACTTCTTAGGGTCTTTCTTAATGCCTGAAAAAGATGGAGAAGTGGATGAAATGGAAGACAGCTGACGGTCAGGGCAGTGAGACCTATGCTGAGTCTGCTGCTTCCACCTGCAAGGGGGCTTGTTGGCTACAGGGCTGACTCACGGTTGTACATCGTGATCACATGCAGACAGTTCAAGAGCTGTCGCTTGTACTCGTGTATCCTCTTCACCTGGACATCAAACATGGAGGATGGGTTGATCTTCACTTTGTACTCCGTCTCCAGGAACTGAGAAAACTTCAGCTTATTCTCCTGTTGAGACAGTGCATGGTGCCAGAGCTCTTTTGGCCTAGAAGCATTGGGTGGTCCGGTTTTTCTTTTTTTTGAGACAGAGTCTCACTCTTTTGCCCAGGCTGGAGTGCAGTGGCACGATCTCAGATCACCGCAGCCTCCACCTCCCACGTTCAAGCGATTATCCTATCGGGGATTACAGGTATACGCCACTACTGCCTGGCTAATTTTTGTATTTTTAGTAGAGACGGGGTTTCACCATGTTGGCCAGAGTGGTCTTGAATGCCTGACCTCAGATGATTCACCCTCCTTGGCTGCCCAAGTGCTAGGATTACAGGGATGAGCCACTGCGCCTGGCTGGGTGGTCTGTTTTTAAAAACTACAGGATAGGCTGGGCGTGGTGGCTCATGGCTGTAATCTCAGCACTTTGAGAGGCCGAGGCGGGTGGATCACTTGAGGTCAGGAGTTCGAGACCAGCCTAGCCAACATAGTGTAACCCTGTCTCTACTAAAAATACAAAAATTAGCTGGGCGTGGTGGTGGGCGCCTGTCATCCCAGCTGCTTGGGAGGCTGAGGTGGGATAATCGCTTGAACCCGGGAGGCGGAGGTTGCAGTGAGCCGAGATCGTGCCACTGCACTCCAGCCTGGGCAACAGAGCGAGACTCTGTCTCAAAAAATAAACAAACAAAAACTACAGGATAAACTCTCACAGTGAGTGCCCAGGAGGGGACCCACACCTGGAAGGCTCACCTGCTTCACCTTGGCGAGTTCTCGGAGGAAGACATCATCACCCAAGAAGCTGTGGAGCTTTGTCAGCTGGCTCAGGTCTTTCACATAGTCTTCTCCAATTTTCTTTCAATTCAAAGGAAAAGGTGACTTCAATTTGGGGATGGTAATCAAGTCCAAATGGGCAGTTTCTGTCAGTATTTCTCTCTGTCACCTACCACAGTGTAGTTCACATATCACACAGAACATGGGATAGTTTGACTCAAAGAAGAGTCTATAAAGTCTATGTGGGAAGAACACTTTTGCTAGTATCTTAAATGTAGCTTCAGCAGTTTTTAAAAATTATTTTTATTTATTTATTTATTTTTATTTATTTATTCATTTTTTTTGAGATGGAGTCTCGCTCTGTCGCCCAGGCTGGAGTACAGTGGCACGATCTCGGCTCACTGCAAGCTCCGCCTCCTGGGTTCACGCCATTCTCCTGCCTCAGCCTCCCGAGTAGCTGGGGCTACAGGTGCCTGCCACCACACCTGGCTAATTTTTTTTTGTATTTTTAGTAGAGACGGGGTTTCACTGTGTTAGCCAGAATGGTCTCGATCTCCTGACCTCGTGATCTGCCCTCCTCGGCCTCCCAAAGTGCTGGGATTACACGCGTGAGCCACCGCACCCGGCCTAAAAATTATTTTTATTTTTATTTAATTTTTTTGGAGACAGGATCTCACCCTGTCACCCAGGCTGTAGAGCAATGTCGTGATCATAGCTCACTGCAGCCTTGACTTCCTGGGCTCAAGCAATCCTCTTGCCTCAGCCTCTGAATAGCTAGGATTACAGGTGCATGCCACAACACCTGGCTAATTTTTTTTTATTTTTGTAGAGACGGGTGGTGGTGGTGGGGGTGGGTCTCATGTTGCCCAGGCTAGTTTCAAACTCCTGGCCTCAAGTGAGTCTCCCGCCTAGGCTTCCCAAAGCACTGGATTACATGCATGAGCCATTATACCCGGCCAGCTTCACTGGTATTAAAGTGTTAAAAACAGGAAATCTACTTATAAGAGTGACCAGGAACCCAGGTTCTGTTAGTTATTTATATGAGCTTTATTATCCTCTTTTTTTTTTTTTTTTTTTTTGAGACGGAGTCTCGCTCTGTCGCCCAGGCTGGAGTGCAGTGGCGCGATCTCGGCTCACTGTAAGCTCCGCCTCCCGGGTTCACGCCATTCTCCTGCCTCAGCCTCCCACGTAGCTGGGACTACAGGCGCCCGCCACCACGCCCTTATTATCCTCTTTTACTAGAGAAAACCATCTTCTATGTGAGTGTCCTATGAATACTGTTAGCTGCAACTAGCTACATAATTTGCAGGACCTTTTGTTCAAAAATTAAGAATTTCAAGATGACGGCTATGTGTGATGGCTCATGCCTGTATTCCCAGCACTTTGGGAGGCCAAGGAGGAGCAGATAACCTGAGGTCAGGAGTTCAAGATCAGCCTGGCCAACATGGTAAAACCCCGTCTCTACTAAAAATACAAAAATTAGCTGGGCATTGTGATGTGTGCCTGTAATCCCTGCTACTCGGGAGGCTGAGGCAGGAGAATTGCTTGAACCCAGGAGGTGGAGGTTGCAGTCAGCAGAGATTGCACCACTGTACTCCAGCCTGGGTGATAGAGTGAAACTCTGTCTCAATAATAATAATAATAAATAATTTCAAGATGACTACAGCAGAGAATTAAACCCAGCATGGAGCCCTGTGTGACTGCACAAACCACATGCTGAGGAAGCCAGCCCTGCTGCAGACTGGATTTACAAGTTACAAGTATAGTCATATGCCTCTTGCATTCGAGTCAGGCCTCCTTTCCTCTCAGCACTTCCCAGTTACCTCTGCTATGAGCTCTGCAAGTCCTGGGTTGCAGAGTAGGAGCCAGCGCCTTGGAGTGATCCCATTGGTTTTATTCTGAAACTTGTCAGGTTCTAGCTCACTGAAGTCCTTGAATCTGGAGACGGAGGAGACACATCACTGAATTTGGCTGAAACGGCAAAGGGTCCTGCATACTGGACGAAGTTCGGAGTTATATTCAAGAAGCCAAGTGCAGGCTTAGAAAGGTTAAATAAAGGTGGAGGGACAGGCTGACAGTAGCTGACAGCCTGACAGCCATAGCTGTCATTTAAATAGAACTTCATTTGCAACTCAAAAGAATTACCAGAAAAATTCCAAATCTAGTCACTTCCATCTGACTTCTTCACACTGACATATATACTACACTTTCAGTAGAATCGTTTTTGGTATTTTGTTTGTTTGTTTTGGCTCCTATGTCTAGAATTAAGATGGCTCTGAGAGGAAAGCATTCTTTTCTTTCCTTTTCTTTTCTTTTTTTTTTTTAGAGAAGAGTTTTTTGTATAGAAGAAAATACTTTCAAACATTTGAACAAGGCCTTTCCTCATCCCTAAGTGCAACCCTGCATTTAGTAGCATCATTCCATTAATGGATCAGTGTCAGACCCACTGCCAGAGTAATGGAGGCTCACACTTTAGTCTTCACGATGTCTGAGTGGATTTTAGCCACGCCATTCACAGCATGGGAACCGACAATGCAGAGATGGGCCATGTTGATCCTTTTGCTTCCTTCCTCTTCTATCAGAGACATCCTTCTCAGACGGTCCACATCTTTAGGAAACAAGGCCACAATTCTCTAGCCAAAGGAAGAGAAAGCCCTTGCTGGTCACTCAGGTTTAATGCAACATTGGGATAACGCTGTTCATGTCTTAAGCAAAATCTTCGGTGTACTCAATAT
Organism: Gorilla gorilla gorilla; assembly: GCF_029281585.2. Lineage (NCBI taxonomy): Eukaryota > Metazoa > Chordata > Mammalia > Primates > Hominidae > Gorilla > Gorilla gorilla. Next base: position 67,872,357 of record NC_073239.2, read on the forward strand.
AAACTTCACTACCACGGGGAGGGGTTGAGTTAGCTCTACAGAGGTGCCATCCCTCCATTTCAGCACTTTCAAAAAGCTGCCTTTGCTGGAGCCCCATTCGGACTTGAGTACTTTTGCTGTATCAATGATTGAAAGATGTTTGGTAAGAGGGAACACTGTAGCCATCTGTAACACCTTAAGACCTTATGCTCATGAACAGAGAAAATCTCTCAAAATGACTTACATCTAAATGCTTCTGATTTATCTCATAAATGATTTCCAAATGTCGAGGGAGCAGCTTCTCCACCAGGTCCACGGGCCAGCGCTCCAGGGCTTCTGGGAGCACTGTGTGGTTGGTGTAGGCGAAGGTCTTCTCGGTGAGCTCCCATGCCTGGGGGAAAGGAAGGAGTCAGCTGCTTGCCCTGAAGGTGGGCACCCCACTGCACGGGCCAAACCCTTCTTCAACCCTGCCCTGTCTGCAATAGGACAATTCCAAGTGTGCATAGTCAGAGCACTCAATTCCACTAAGTTCCTGAATAGTCCAGATAATAGAAACATGTTCTGGGTGTGAGGGGGAAGCCATTTGTAAAGCTACTGGTGAAACTTAAGACAGCATTCTGATCAATCTATCTACTATCCTTACGTGTCTTTCACTTATTAAATACACAAAGATTGAGGGATAAAAACGTAAATAGTGCTCTCAGCAAGTACAAAGTATGTAAAATGCTGACTTCTAAAGCTATGGGGACACTCAATTAGCTGTCTTCTGAGGTTAGATAATTTAATTTTTAATCTTTTTCAACACAAAAATGGTAAACACAATATAAGCCTTAATACAGCTATTGATTTGTGTCCCATTAGGAATGTACTCATTTATTTTATAGTCTTACTCCCTATAAAACTCTAAGGATGGAAAATGTCAGCGTCAGGGAAAATATACCTTTAACTGTTGAAAGTTAGCAACAATAACTTACTTTGAAAAACTAAAAAGGGAGTTTTTGGCAGTCTTTCAACTGCAGCCATTCTGGTTAATTAAAGGAAAAAGAAGCCAAACTATCCAGACCTTGGACCAGGGCAGTTTTTCAATATCCACAAAAATCCTCATCAGCTCAGGGATCGCGAGTGCAGGGTGAGTGTCATTCAGCTGGATGGCCACCTGGGTGGGGAAAGACATCAACATGAAGGCAACGGGTGGCTCAGGGTCTGGCTTCTTTGTCCTAACACATCTGGAGAAAGCACTGGATGATATGCCCACCTTCTATGAAAGGCTTGATGCACACTATTTCTGCTCAACGTTTTTAGCACTGAGAGAGAGGAATTAATCTGATAGGAAATCCCAGTCAATCCCTCAGTGGACCCTAACTGCATCCACAGACTAAATACTTGCCTGATCCGGGAAGGCATCAAACACAGTTCCTGCACCACGGGTGGAGCCAAACTTGGAGGCTTTGAAACGGCGGATGATATCTTGCAAGGTTGCAGCCACCACAAAGTATTCCTGCTTCAATCTTAGCTCCTTCCCTTCGAAAAACTTCAAGCCAGAGAGATAGAATAAAAATGGTTCATATTGTAGGTGTGGCCAAAATGTGACTGGTGTCTCCTGCACTGGGAACTTTAAGACTAAGGCCCATTGGACATCTGCTGAGGGGTGGTGGTTTGAATGCCAAACTGTGAGCCTTTGCTCTTTCCTGAGACCCCATGAAAATGGCAGTAAAAGGATTCTCTAAAGGCATACAGATAAAAGATAAAGAGGTTGGGATAAAGACAATAGCAACAACCTTTTAGAGGCTGAAAAACAGATGCATGAGCGGTAAGTGATTCAGAAGATCCAAGACAGCCAAATCCTGACCTGGTAGTGGGGAAAAGCCAAAAAGCAACTCAGTGTGTACATTGGAGCTCCCCAAGGCTCAGGAATTGGTAGTACCAAGTACTCGGAAGCAGGGAAGAAGTGAAGGAAAAGGTTAATGACAGCCTGAGGACACTTGGCCTCCGACCTTATCCCCAGTTCCTGCAGCTGAGCACAACCAGCACATGACCACCCTCCTCCTGGCAGGCAACGTATCAGGAAGCACTGGCAGCCACGGACCATGTGGAGAACCACGACTAGCTGAGAATGCCCTACATGACTGCGAGACAGGATTGCAGCCAGGCCATGATGTGCAGGGTGGAGGCCTTAGAGGCCATGATGGTGGCCAGCTTCCAAGTTCCTCCCACATAGATTTGCTGTCGGTCACCTCAACCGTGTAAATGTCACCAAGAAATGGTCCTGACCCTGAGCCATCACACTTCGATTTTTATAGATCACGGAGCTGCCCTGTCTTTACCTGGTCGTAGAATTAAAAACTGTAACTTCTATTAAAAATGTGAGCCTTGACTAATATCCAGAATCTACAAGGAACTCAAACAAATCAGCAAGAAAAAAAAATCCCATGAAAAAGTGGCAAAGGACATGAATAGACAATTCTCAAAAGAAGATATACAGCCAACAAACATATGAAAAAATGCTCAATATCACTAATTATCAGGGAGATGCAAATTAAAATCACAATGAGATACCACCTTACTCCTGCAAGAATGGCCATAATTAAAAAGTCAAAAAACAATAGGTGTTGGCACGGATATGGTGAAAAGGGAACACTTTTTACACTGCTGGTGGGAATATAAATTAGTACAGCTACTATGTTAAACAGTATGGAGATTCCTTAAAGAACTAAAAGTAGAACTACCATTTGATCCAGCAATCCCACTACTGGATATCTAGCCAAAGGAAAAGAAGTCATTATGTGAAAAAGACACATGTACACACACGCGTTTATAGCAGCACAATTCGCAATTACAAAGATGTGGAATCAGTCTAGGTGCCCATCAACCAACAACAATATGTGACATATATATACCATGGAATACTACTCAGCCATAAAAAGGAACAAAATAATGTCTTTTGCAGCAACTTGGATGAAGCTGGAAGCTATTATTCTAAGTGAAGTAACTCAGGAATGGAAAACCGAATATCGTATGTTCTCACTTGTAAGTGGGAGCTAAGCTATGAGGATGCAAAGGCATGAGAATGATGTAACGGACTTTGGGGACTTGAGGGATAAAAGACAATTTATTGGGTGTACACTGCACAGGTGACAGGTGCACAGGTGACAGGTGCACAGGTGACAGGTGCACAGGTGACAGGTGCGTAAAATCTCAGAAATTACCACTAAAGAACTTATCCATGTAACCAAAACTACCTGTACCCCTAAAACTATTAAAATTAAAAATTTTAAAATGATGAGCACCCCACCCCCCAAATGTAAGCCTTGGACCAGAGTCTTATTAAAACTAATGAATATGAGCATAGAGGTCTGCATATAGAATATCTGGGGCTCTGAACTCCCTAATACTTAAAAGTATAATCACTGACCTATGCCAGGGCTATGGCCAAGTTGAGGAGAAGAATGAATTTGTTATTGTAATTACAGTACAAAAGGATTTATCAGCTTACTCTTAAAAACAAACAAACAAACGAACAAAAACATGATCCTGAGAACTCCCTTTTACCCAACAAATCTAGTCAACTTTTTACCCCATGCTAACTTAGTATATATTGTCAGTTACTGCAGACGATTATTTCCCAGTAAAATTAGTTTTGGTCCTTACTGAAGACAGGAGGATGAATTTCAAGCCCCTGCAGACCGGGTTTAGGTTGGCAGTATGGTCCCAGACTTGGAAGAACTCTTCCTTTGACCCTGACATAGAATAACTTTTTGCTTTTGGGTTAGAGATTTCTCTGAAATGTACTGAAGCCACAATGTTTTCCACAAAGGAATAATAGCATATACCATTAGGTTCCTAAAAATGCTCCAGCAAAATCCACATAATCATCTTCCCTTCTGAGAGATTATGATTTAACACCAGGTGGACATCTGGTATTAAGGACTATTTATGTCCTAGTCCCCCTAAGATCCTTGTCTTCTGCCATCTTTGTAAAGCAGAGTGCTAATTTTATTGCTTCTGAGACCACTTTAAAAAAATCATTACAGCTTCATGAAAATGATTTTACCCATAGAGAAGTTTAGAGTTACATATATTTAAAACAACTAAGAATCAATAGCAGTTATCTGAGATCCAGTTCCAAGTGGTGTGTGTGTGTGTGTGTGTGTGTGTGTGTGTGTGTGTACGTGTGTGTTTTGAGAGAGTCTCACTCTGTCACCTAGGCTGGAATGCAGTGGTGCAATCTCGGCTCACTGCAATCTCTGTCTCCCAGGCTCAAGCGATTTTCCTGCCTCAGCCTCTCCAGTAGCTGGGATTACAGGTGCCTACCATCACACCTGGCTAATTTTTTTGTATTTTTAGTAGGGACGGGGTTTCGTCATGTTGGCCAGGCTGGTCTCGAACTTCTGGCCTCAAATGATTTGCCCGCCTCAGCCTCCCAAAGTGCTGGGATTACAGGCATGAGCCATTGCACCTGGCCCCAAGTGTTTTTTTTTTAACTAAGCTATATTTACAATACAATTAGAATAATTGACTATAAGAAAAAGATACAAGTCAGTGGCAGAAGAAACAGATGTTTGTTCATGGGTCTGCCCCAGGGTCTCTGACTCCATCTAGCATCAGGGCAGAGGACCAGAAAGAGCCTAGTCAGTGAGAGAAGAGGCGAGGCAGAAAATATTCAGTGACTTCTGACTTTGCAGATAAAATTTCTATCTGGAAAGGAAGCAGTGCTTCACCAGTGATTTACTTCATCTCTTATATCCAGGTTTTGTTTTAAAACACATCTCTAGAACTTCCCAATTAGTGATGGGGTCACTAATCAAGGGCAAAATACCAATTCTGATTTCATGCACTATACAGATTTGTTTTCCTTACTTGGTTGGGAGGAGAAATCTACACAATTCAGGAAGAAATACGGGGCTTGTTCTGCACATGGAAAAACATCAATATTAAATGTGTTTTATAGGTTACTGAACAGGCTCTTGTGAAATAAGCTGCTTCTGTTGCCACTAAGAAAGCAACCTTGATCACTCACATTGTCATTGGGATAGAGGACCCGGGAGATGTTCTCGGCCAGGTTTCGGTCCAGCACAGCCTGAATGTAGTCTCCAACATTAACTAGGGGAAAGTTAGAGAAACAATAAATAGAGAAACCAGCCATTGTTGTTGGAAACCTCTTGATCTCACTGGCTTTTGTGCTGTGTGTCATGTGGGATTCCTAAAATTCCTAAAAATCCCAAAGGATTTCAACACACCGTCATGCTGGACTTCACATGAGAATTGCTTTAAAAATGCCCTCCCTACTTCCTCCATACAACGCCTGCTTAGTCACTGAAGTTCAGATCAGAAACTCAAGGCTTTTTTGTTTGTTTCAAGCTCAATTTGGTTCTAACTACCAATCAAAAAGATTAAGCACACGCATAAAGAAACCAAGGCCTGTGCTGTACTCACAGTCTCTGAGGTTAAAGTCATTTGGTGCCCGAGCAGACCAGAGGCGCATGGTGTTGACAGTGTTATTCATGTAGCCGGGCACCGGGGTGTCATATGGCAGAGCCAGGACCACCTGTGGGATTAAACAGAAGCAGCTGCTCATTGTTTCCCAAGTGTGATGACATAGGTTGAACAAGGGGCTGGGAGACTGCAATGGAATTCTATTCCTGGCTCCATTACCAACTTAAATTGTGTGAGGCCTAAATGAAGAAGAGGGTCTCAGGGCTGCAGAGGGTATTAGAGGAACATGTGGTTCCTCCCCCACCTGGTACAATCTAGTGACTGAAACCATCCACACTGATGGTCCATTACAGTATTTCTATGTTAAATCTCCATGTGCCCTTGCCCTGATATAAATGCAGTGGAATGGAATGATATGGTATTGGTATTCAAAAAAGTTTATCTTTTTTTTTTTTTTGAGATGGAGTCTCGCTCTGTTGCCCAGGCTGGAGTGCGGTGGTGCAATTTCGGCTCACTGCAAGTTCACACCATTCTCCTGCCTCAGCCTCCCGAGTAGCTGGGAATACAGGTGCCCGCCACCATGCCCGGCTAATTTTTTTGTATTTTTAGTAGAGACGAGGTTTCACCGTGTTAGCCAGGATGGTTTCGATCTCCTGACCTCGTGATCCATCCACCTCGGCCTCCCAAAGTGCTGGGATTACAGGCGTGAGCCACCGCACCCAGCCAAAAAAGTTTATCTTTCATGTTTCAGATAAAGCCATTGCTCTAATAATAATAAAATATGATATGCAAACAAAGTGACAATGTGAATCTGTACCCACCAAAAAATAGCACTTAGAATATGTTTTGCATAGGTTTTTTAGTGATCTGATTTCAAGTATGATGAAAATAAATGGAATAGGAAATTTATGAAGCTATAACATCTCGTATAATATTTAAAATGCTATGCTAGATTTTTAAAGTTGCATAAGGAGTTATTTTAGTGATTCCTACAGTGATCTGCCAAATCAGCTGATAATTAGCTGAGTTGAGTCTAAGAGGTAAGCTTTGGAAAATCTCGCTTGATCTTTGTGACAGTCACTGAAATAGAGAAGAGGAAGATTAGCTATGTTTCACAGTGCATCGAAAATTCAAGTGAGAAATCATTCATTTTTATTCCCGGCCTCATCAGAGTCAAGCTCGAAGGAAGGAGAATGACAGAATAATTGAACTGGAGGATGCTGGATCTCATTTAGTGCAACCCACTTATTTTGGACATGAGGGAGCTGAAGCTGAGAGAGAAGTGACTTGCCCAAGGTCACAGTCATGGCAGGATTGAAACCTAAACATGCATCTCTTTAATTTGGTCTGCTGAATTGTGAATGAATGAAGCATTATGGCCCATATCAATCACATATATTCAGTCATACTTTCATGATCACCGCGACCTCAAAGTAATAAATCACCCTCATTTAAATATCTTTCATTAAGAGATAAAAGTCTCTGGACTTTTAAAGCAAGTTGTAATCAATCAGGGGAAGTCATTTTCAGGCTGGGATTGAGTCTCGGTTCAAACAAGAGTTTGACCCTTCTGACCCTTGAAGCATAATTAAGGCAGCCCAAGAAGTGCACAGCTTAGATCTTCTTTCAGAGAACCTCAAAGAGAACTTGCTCCCTCAGAGCTCACACCAAAGCTGCGCTCTCTGGGACACTCCATGTGGCTGGGACACTAGGGCCGAGACTTCTCTAATGGGCAATCTTTAGTGTCAGGCTCCATCAGCCTGGCCACTTGCTCAGAGTGGCACTGTGGTCTGAGGCTCTCCCTGAGAATGCTGCTTCTTTCCCCTTCACTTTTCACAGGTGGCACACCTGTGTCACAGTCTGAAGCCTTCCCACCTCATCCTGCTCCCTCTCCCCTTTATCTTTCATAGGCATCCCCCAATATGTCACTTGCACTTCTCATTCTCTCTGGTGTCTGTTTCCTAGAGGACCTAAACTGACACGTGACTGTGTCATTTGACTTTATTGGAAGCCATCCCATGCATGCACAGAGCACATCTGGACTCATGCTCTGACATCACTGGGTACCAGTTTGGGGTTAATTCATGTGATGACTTCAATCTATGAAGCTAAGTTACACGGCTTGGGCCAGCTCACTTTTATTACCTCTGCCCCCTAACCTTGCCTCTGTGGGCTCAGAAACACACACTCTCTCTAACTGAATTTCTGGATACATTATGAAAGTATCTAGAGGTGCTTTGTAAATACAAGTTAGCTCAGCAGTGGGACCCACAGTGTAAATAAAATGCTTCCAGGATTGATTGTGTAAACTGCAAACTTTTATTTTTATTTTATTTTATTTTATTTTATTTTTTTTGAGACAGAGTCTCACTCTGTTACCCAGGCTGGAGTGCAGCGACATGATCTCAGCTCACTGCAACCTCCACCTCCTAGGTTCAAGCGATTCTCCTGCCTCAGCCTCCCAAGTAGCTGGGACTATAGGCATGGGCCACCACTCCTGGCTAATTTTTGTATTTTTAGTAGAGATAGGGATTCACCATGTTGGCCAGGCTGGTCTTGAACTCCTGACCTCAGGTGATCTGCCCGCTTCGGCTTCCCAAAGTGCTGGGATTACAGTTGTGAGCCACTGCACCCAGCCAGGAATGACATTTCAAATTATTCAATTTTGCTATCAACACCTTAATATAAAACCAAAGAGGTAAGCATGCTGGTTACTATAGAACTGACAATTTTCTGGCAAAAAAAAAAAAAAAAAAAAAAAGAACTGACAATTTTCTGGCAAAGCTGGTTGCAAAATGACCCTTATAAAAGTCACTCCTCTCTTGGCCTCAGCTCCTTTGTCTCCAAAATGATGGGGCTGCGCTAAGAGAAGTAACAGATTTATTTACAAAAATACATTCTATTATTCAATACACGACATGCCCTATACTCAATATCACCACTATATGCTACATAGTCAATGTATTATCTACTGTACTAAATACTATACAAAACGCTGGCTATACGAGCACTCTGAATACCTGAGTGTCAATCCACTTGGTCCCGGTGTTGGTGTGTTCTACTTTTCCATAGAAGTGCACAGGCAGCATGAATTCTGGGCGGGACTTCTCCCAGGGGTTTCCATATCTGAGCCAATCATCTGCTTCTTCTACCTGCAAAAGGATACAGTATTGCTTAGAATTTGTTTGTCAGGAAATATGAACCTAGCACTTCAATTATATTAAATTTAAAACATCTTTAACTGAAACAACTTATGAATACTGAGTACTGTTTTGTAACTTTTTTACAGCCTACATCAACAATAATAATACTTGCTAATACCGCTCTAAATATTTTATATGTATTACTGCATTTAATCCTCACATTATATCAACCATATAGGAGGGAACTATGATTCCTCTTTTAAAGATGAGGAATTGTAACTGCTCAAGGTCAAATAGTAAACGGTAGAGATAAGATCTCAAGGTCAAATAGTAAATGATAGAGATAAGATCTGCCCTTAGGTCTCTGTGTTCCAGAGCCTCTGTCTTAACATCTGTGAATCCAATTGTCCAGCTTCAGCTAAAGACAGAGGCCTTACAGGGATGTTTATCGTTGGATACCTGGGCCTGTTGAGTCCTACACAAGGGGTTCAGTCAAGATTCTTGTGGCTAGAATATACAGAATCAGTTAGAAAATGCTACTTACAGAACACTCTTTTAATCAAGCTTATTGGTATAGGTACAGAACATTATTGCATTATGTAGTCTTTGCTTATCTTAATCCTTATGTAATTTTGATTTGATAATGAACTATAGATTATAGTTTATTTTAAAAATAACATATTCTAAGAGGTAATGAACTTATTTTATTGACAATTTCAATATTTTCCTAGGTATTTATGTCAATTTATAACAAAATATTTCTTATATACGATTTTAAACTATGGTTTCTATTTAGGATATCCTGGACATCAAATACATTTTCATGTGCAACAAACAAACAAACACATCAAAATACGAACACCACCACCACCAAACACATTGGAGGGGGATGTATTTTTAAATTATTGAAACCTTTAAAATATGACACATACAGTTGTGGATTGCTTAACGACAGGGATACATTCTGAAAAATGTGTTCTTAAGCAACGTTGTCATTGTGCAAACATCACAGAGTGCACTTACACAAACCCAGATGGTGCTGCCTACTACACACCTGAGCTATATGGTATGGCTTCCTGCTCCTAGACTACAAACCCGTACAGCACGTTACTGTGCTGAATACTATAGGTAATGGTAACACGATGGTGTTTGTGTATCTAAACACAGAAATAGTACAGTAAAAATTCAGTATAAAACATAAGAAATGGTACACCCATAGGGGGCAGCTCCATTACCATCTTATGGGACCACTATTGCATATGTGCTGTATTGTTGACTGAAATGTCATTATGTGGTGCATGACTATACATTAAAAAATGGAATTGTGTTCTAGCCAGAAGGGGGTAAAAAAAGCAGCTTTGTCAATGAGATCATCTCCAATACGGTTATTTTACCTATTTGATACCTCATATTCACCTCTTAGAAAACTCAGCTTTAGTTTTAGAAGATACTGCTTAAGAATTACAACACAATGTTGGACATCTCATGATCACCTAAACATGAGTGTAATGCCTGTCTCAGGAACAGTGTGAAGAGATAAAAATAAACACAGCCACTATCTTTTGAGAATTTAGACTAAACATTATTGTCAACAGCCGGAGAAATGAATACAAGGTCACTTATTCAAATTTTGATAGTGTTGTTTATCAAGAAAGCCAGTAAGCTTCCCACTAATATTAACCACCAGTGTAATGATGAATGGAAATGGGACTCATAGCAACAACATCTTTAGTTAGAAGAGCTAGGAGTTAGAGAGCCACTGGAGGAAGGAGGAGGTATCAGATGCAAGATGAACCCTAGGGAAGGCTGGAGAGAGACCTGAGCTCATCAGAAAGTCACATCTTCTTAAAATGCAGATTCTCAGTAGGTCTGGGGAGGGGCCTGAAATTCTGCATTCCTAATAAGCTCCCAGGGGCTCCTGATTCTACTGGTCCCTGAACCCCACAAAGAGCAGCCAAGAGCTACAAGGCAATGTAAAGTCAATAACTGTAATCTGTAATTCAGAATTAAAAACTAAACTTCCGCTATCCCAGTCATAAGAGAACAAAGATAAAATTTTTTTGAGGCAGGAAGGTTGCTTGATCCCAGGAGTTTGAGAGCAGCCTAGGCAACATAGTGAGAACCTATCTCTAAAAAAAATTTTAAAATTAGCCAAGTGTGGTGGTGTGCACCTGTAGTCCCAGCTACTCAGGAAGCTGAGGTGGGAGGATTGTTTGAGCCCGGGAGGTCGGGGCTACAGTGAGCTGTAATCATGCCACTGCACTCCACCCTGGGTGACAGAGTGAGACTCCATCTCAAAAAATAAAGTAAAATAAAATAAAATAAAATAAAATAAAATAAAATAAAATAAAATTTTAATAAAGAAACAGTTGAAATTTGCCAGTTGACAAGAAGCTTGTTAAAGAGTCCATTAACTTGGCCAGGCGTGGTGGCAACGCCTGTAATCCCAGCACTTTGGGAGGCCGAAGTGGGCTGATCATGAGGTCAGGAGTTTGAGACCAGCCTGGCCAACATGGTGAAACCCCGTCTTTACTAAAAATACGAAAATTAGCCGGGCATGGTGGCGGGCGCCTGTAATCCCAGCTACTCAGGAGGCTGAGGCAAGAGAATCACTTGAACCTGGGAGGCAGAGGTTGCAGAGAGCAGAGATTGTGCCACTGCACTCCAGCCTGGGAGACAGAGTGAGACTCTGTCTCAAAAAAAAAAAGAAAAAGTCCATTAACTTGGGTTCATAACTAGAAATGCTATAATAAATAAAATGATGACATCAACAAAGGATCAAAACATCTTGACTTAACAAAATACTTTATGCTGCACTTAGGCAAGGGCCAATTTTGGGTTTTAAAATACTGAGCAATGTGAACACTGCTTCCTGTAACAGGAAAGAACCATAGGCCTGTTTGCCTCGTTTCAGCACGCAGGGCTGTTGTAAAACCCATCTGAAGGTATTGTATGAAATAGGAAGACGATGAGGCAGAAACAGTTTTCCTCTGAAAACTCATGACCACGGGAGAACCGATGACATATTTTTTTGCTGAGAAATGCAGCAGGATGATATACTGTCCTGCCCCCAAGAAGCCTGAAATGCTCAGATAAGAGAGGATGGGCACTGAACTTCCTCCTGTGGGCTCAGTCCCTGACTCCTGTGGAAGTCAGAGGTTGCATTTACTCTTTTTATTTTTATTTTCATTTTCTTTGAGACAGAGTTTTGCTCTGTTGCCCAGGCTGGAGTCCAGTGGCACAATCTTGGCTCACTGCAACATCTGCCTCCCAGATTCAAGTGATTCTCCTGCCTCAGCCTCCCAAGTACCTGGGATTACAGGTGCCCGCCACCACACACAACTAATTTTTGTATTTTTAGTAGAGACGGGGTTTCACCACGTTGACCAGGCTGATCTTGAACTCCTGACCTCAAGTGATCTGCCTGCCTCGGCCTCCTATAGTGCTGGGATTACAGGCGTGAGCCACCACGATAAGCCACATTTGCTCTTTTGAGGGTACACTCTTACATGAGATTCTTAATGCCATCAAATGTTGGTTGAATTTTTTTCCTGCCAAGTAAATGATTGGTTTTAGCTTCATGGGGCTAACAACTCGTAGGATAGTTTATCTGCTTGCTGTTCTTTATTGTGAATCTCCCGCTGATTCAATAAAGAGTCGGTGAATAATTCTATCAGTTTTATAAGGCTTGTTTTTAAGGTAGATTGAGAAACAAGTGTTTCATAACAACAAGTTGACCTGAGTAGATGTGAGGAGGAGAGAACTATCCCTTGCTGCCTCCACTAAATCTACAGAAGCTGCAAGATGGTGATAAACCTTCTCTCTACCTTGCTTTCTTCCAATGAATTGACAAATTGATCTGTAAATTTAGGTTTCCATGTAGCCAGTGATCCCCAAATGCACTAACATGCCAATCATATGAAGGGGTAGGGGTGGGGGGCCAAGGTGGGAGAACTTTCATCTACATCCAAGTGAGCTGTCAGAGCTGTTTCATCCCAGAGGCTGCACGGGGCTGAAGAAAGCACGCGTGGATCTGTGGAGTAAAAGAGCCAACCTGGGTGCAGGTGGCAGCTGGACTAGGCATTTCTTTAGAGGAATGACTCAATGGAATCTGTCCCAGCCAGCAGGGATGGAGAGGTCAGCCCAGGGGACTCTGTCGACTGAATTCTAAGAAATGCTCTTCTCTGCACCTGTGGGATACAGAGTCCACAAAGAACCAGTGAACAGTCATCAGGAGAGCCCATGAACTTGGCTTTCTGATGTTATAATAACTGATAAATGTTTCTGTGGCACACCAAGAATTCCACAATGATAATTAGAAGCTTGCTGGGTAATGTGAATCACGCATGACTGGCTGTCACGAACTTGGTGTGGGTGCTAAGAGGCAAGAGAAGGGTTGCAGAAGCCACTTGGATCCAGCTCCGAGATACATACTGTGAGTGCCTTTCCACCCGGGTCTTTGGTGTGATTGTGAAACTTCTGTGAGGTTGTTGCAATTGTCTTTCTCCCCACTTCCTCCTAGGGGCCAGCTATTTTCATAGAGGACTGTTACTGCACTCCCCATGAGAGGAGATGGTAAATATAGAATTTTAGCAATACAATTATTTTCCTCAGGGGGTTCATGATGAACACTCCACACCTGCAAATCTTCCTTGAAGAGACTCAAAAATTAAAAGCCCATCAACCTTTAAAAATCTTCCCAGCATGTGGAATTTTCATCAGCCTTCTCCAAATCTGCCTTTGTAAGAACAGTGTTACGTGTGAGTGGGGGCATGACTATACTCTGAAAAGGCCTGCTGCTTTCTTGACAGATGCTTTTTGCTTTTTATGGAAATAATTTCTTTTTTATGGTATGATATATTTTATGTTTGACAGTTAAATCCCAACCCAGTAAACAATGGAGGTGGTAAGTAAAATTATATACCCTTCTGATTCAATTTCAAGTCATAATGAAAGAAGTGATGATGGTTGATAAGGTTAGCTTTGGAATTTATTTTATTTTATCTTATTTTATTTTATTTTATTTTATTTTATTTTATCTTATCTTATCTTATCTTATTTTATTTTATTTTTGAGATAGGGTCTCACTCACTTGCCCAGACTGGAGTGCAGTGGCACTATCTCAGCTCATTGCAACCTCCGCCTCCCAGGCTTAAGTGATTCTCCTGCCTCAGCCCCCAAGTAGCTGGGATTACAGGCACGCGCCACTAACTCCTGGCTAATTTTTGTATTTTTAGTAGAGATGGGGGTTTCACCATGTTGGCTAGGCTGGTCTCGAACTCCTGACCTCAAATGATCCACCCACCTCGGCCTCCCAAAGTGCTGGGATTACAGGCGTGAGCCACTGCACCTGGCCAGCTTTGCAGTATTTTGAATGAGCAAAACCTATTTGGTCTTTCTTTATTTTTCTTTTTAAAGAACACTGGAATACATGCTTTCTTGGTCTGATAGGAGAGAAAGAGATAGTTTCCTGGAACAAAGATCATTTAAAAAGAGCAAAGGTAGGTGTGATAACAGTGACCCTTCATAAAACGTAAGGGGAAAATATACCTGAGACAAAAAAAAAAATTGAAATTTGTTTTCTGAGTTTCTTTTAAATCTTCCATCTGACAGTAGTTAAGAGATAAGAAACGAGATCCTTGGAAATTCTGGTGTATAGTGAGTAGCACACGGTATCCTTTTCAAAGGCTAAAATTAGATACCATGTGTTGTTTGGTTAGGTTGTGTCAAAGTGTTGGTTGTCCTGGACATGCTTGCTAAATAGGCTCTCAACACGGAACTCTAGGTTACTCCACTGGGGAGAGGAACAACCTATTTCATTTTTATAACTTTTAATGATTACAAAATACACATTATTTATGGAATCTAAAACATGTAGAAGAGTAAATAGAAGATAGTATATATATTTCTTACAGAAAATGAGGTATGTAGAAGAGTACATAGAAGACAGTAAAAGTTGCCCATCTTCCAGAGACAACTTCTGTTGAAGCTTTGATGTACTTTTTTCTAGCACTCTTCCTTTATCTTTCTGGCCTTCTCTGGGTAGCTGAGGTTATATTACCCTTATAACTCTATATCCTCTACTTATAGGTAACACAATGATTTCCTATTTTGTTAAAATTAATTAAAAATATAATATGAATGGCTTCACTAATATTTTATTATAGAATTGCACAATTTATTAAAGCATCCTCCTTTTCTTAGGCAAAATTAGCATTTTATTGTGTGCTTACTAATATTAGCATTGTATTGTGTGCCAGATATTTTACATGTTTTTATAATAATTCTGTAGCGTTTGTATCTCCATTTTGCCATTGAGAAAACTGAGGTTCAGGGAAGTTTGGTAACCTAATTGAGGCAGCATACCTCATAAAAGTAATCAGGTCTCCTAAGCTGACATTAGGTCTCAAATGAGAAATTAGGACCCAGGCTTCTCTTCTACAAGATGCTGCCTCTCAGCTTTTATTTATTTGGGGGTAGCTAAAGATGAACAGCTCTGGTCCTTAGCAAAATGTGGAAGTTTGTCTTCCACTCTATCCCTAATATTCTCCTGAGCCTTTTTCCTTGGCACATTCTCTCATCAAACCAAATTTTTTAGTTCCTCCCTTTTTTGGTTCACAAAGAATCCAAATACTGAGGGAAGGGAAAGAGGGCAGTGGTGACACTAAACTCATTCTCGTCGGGTCATCTTCTTTTATCCTGGCACAGCCTAGGTCTCTGCATCCAGTCCCTGAGCGTTCTCTTGTTGGACTCATCTCATAAGTGTGGGAAAGGCTCAGAGAGCTCAAGGTTTTTGGAAACTGAAGATATATATTTCTGTCAATGGTGTAGGTATGAGACAAAAATAGGGAGAGAGAAAGCCTAAATCACACTTAGTATTAGCAAAAACTGTCCACACTAGGGCGACTGTAGACTCAAACAGTTACCAGAGATAAAAAAAAAATAAGTACCTAACAATCTGGTTTGATTATATAAAATAAAAGTAGTGTCATTTGGATAGATTTGTACAAATTTCTATGGGGCAGTGTAATTATACATATTAAATGCGTGCCAGATTTATTTGCTATAACAGTTAACAACACTGTCTGATTTCATCTTATAAAAAAATCAGGACACTTGGTTTGTATCTTGTAACCATGGCATATTAAAGAAGGCAAGACTCTGAGTGTAGAATAGAATACTGAATGTGGTCCTGGGAATCTGGGGATACAGACATGTATTGGCCAGCAGTGTGATCTGAGGTAACTTTACTTCCTCAGAGACTCAGTGTTCTCACCTACAAAATGGCAATGTGCTTCCTATCATCAAGGGTTCTTGGTTGAGATCATGAGTCAAAGATGTGCTCCTCCATTATGACTGCTGCAGAGAATGGAACATCACACATTGTAGGTGCTCCACAATCAGGCAGTCAGTGATAAATATTTTCAGAGCACCCTGTGCGTCAGCCACTGCCCTCAGTGCAATGGATCTGGTGATGAGTGATACTGGAAGGCTCTCTGTTCTTGGGGAACATACATTCTGAAGTGGGAAGATGGATAGATAGAACTCACTGATACCAACCAAATGCCAGAGAAATTAGTACAGCTCGATGTTAAAGGTCCATATATTATAAATCATCCAGAGCACCATGAAAGAGAAGTACTTTAATGACAAAATTTAAAAAGATGGCTCACACACCTGCCATCCATCTCGGATCTTCTGATTGAAAATCCCATATTCATACCGAATGCCGTATCCATAGGCTGCAAGTCCCAGGGTTGCCATGGAATCCAAGAAGCAGGCTACATTCAACAGAGCACAGGCAAAAGATAGAGTCATTAAGCTGAGTCAAAATTTCCAGTCTTTCCCTAAAACACATGGCAGCCACAAAACATTGCTATATGAAGAACCACATTTGTATTCTAAAGCACAGATACTACTGTACAATGGGTATTGATTTTTAAAAATAACTCATTTCTAATTATAAAATTAATACTATAGAAAAGTTAGAAAATGCAAAAATGTATAAAGAAGAAAATCTCATCTATGACCTCACCATCTAGAAATAACTATTGTGTACATTTTGTTTGAGAACAGATAAGGAAGCCAACCTGCACCAGATAATGTCGATTATTGTCCCCACACTGCCTTTTCTAAGGGAAGCTGTCTCTATCCTCCCCTAAGACTCACCCCACTGGAAAAGACAGTCCCAGGAGAGTATAACTTATATGTGTCCCATTCCCTTCCAGCAACTGACTGACAAGATATTCTGTGGCCAGCTCTGTTTCTTCCTGGCTAATGGAATTCCACTGTTGTTCAGATATTAGGTGATCATATGCTTCAGGGAGGCTGAACCAGGAAGTGAATCTTGCTCGATTGGTCTAATCTGCTAAGCCAATCATAGCAATTGTATTTCCTTCTCCATGGGCACACGATGACATTCAATCAGATGAGAGGTGCTAGAAAGTCTGTTGGGTATAGGAGAATTCTGGGAAAGATTTTCCTTGCTGCCACTGTCTTTTTTCCATGAGGGGAAAGACAAAAGGACCAGAGACCTGGAGTCCTGCTATACTCCTGCTGCTGAATAAACCAGTCTTGGAATGGCCTTACTTCTGGAGTTCTTGTTATGTGATAACACATGTCCTTTTTGATTGAAGCATTTTTGCTAGGTTTTCTGTTATTTAATGACAGGGCATCTGATCCAGAACAGTTAACCAACAGGCTGGGTAAGGATCTGTCTTGTGGCTGGATGAAAACTAAGGTGTTACACTAATCAGGTTGTCCCTCCCAGGAATTTAAGCTGAGAAATATAC
Source organism: Gorilla gorilla gorilla (assembly GCF_029281585.2). Classification (NCBI taxonomy): domain Eukaryota; kingdom Metazoa; phylum Chordata; class Mammalia; order Primates; family Hominidae; genus Gorilla; species Gorilla gorilla. Next base: position 67,889,704 of record NC_073239.2, read on the forward strand.
ACAGAATGAGGAAGTGTACAGTAGGAATTAAAACTGACAAGATATTAAAAGCTGTAGATCAAACAGAAAGGGACTGAATGAGGTTGGTGGTACAGCCCTTAAAACAGAGATCCACAAACACAAATGGCCTAGGCTTTCAAGTTTTTCTTACATCGCCAATCCCTGTGCTCACATATGGCCTGGCTCTGCTCCCACTCCTGTTCTCTTTGAGCTGTGGCTCTTCGGCTTTTCCTGAGTCCTGATCAGATTATCTTTAGAGGGGGTCCCAACTTAGATGAGATCATCTAATGAGAATTCTCAGCTTCATCAGCCTCTTCACTCTGACTTCATCAGTCAACTCAAGGAGCGATGTCATGAATGTCAGACACAGAGTTAACCTAGCCAACAAAGACTGAGGGCTCGGGCTTCACATAAAAGGTAGGCAGGCTGGTTCTTATTCTCAGATGTGCATCAGCACTGCTGGCCTTCCTGCAGCCCCATAGAAAGCCTACTAAATTGTCTGATAATTAACTTCACAGGAAGGTGGCAAGTATCCCACAGGCATTGTTTTATTTTGTTTTGTTCATTATTAATGGCAATGTTAAGGCACACTGTGACTAATGTACTAAGGATGAAAAAAATGAAACAGATGCAAATGGCTTTCTAGTAACTTGAGTGTATGCAAAATCAGAAGATTTTTGAACAATTTCTAAAAGAGAGGAGATAATTATTTTTCATAGAATACAATCTGATACATGTGTGGTAGTACATTTTTATTATTAAATTTAAATTTCACAAATAATACATTAATGCATCTTCCTTAAAAATATTAAAAGTTACAGACAAAAAAATTTATTATGCCAGCATCCCCTTTGATCGCTATCCCAGTTCTGCACTCCTCCCTACAGGGGGTCATAGGGAACAGTTTTGTATTTAAAATTCCAGACCTTTTTTTCTACATATTCACATTATATACATATGTACACACACACATATATACACACACACACACACACACACACACACACACACATATATGTCTGGAATATATATCTTCCAGATCTTTTTCCTATATATTTACACACACACAGACACATACATATATATTCACAGAAAATATTTAATTTTTAAAAAACAAATGGTATCACATTGTATGACTTTAATGCAATTTGATTTCTCTTTTAATTTGGAGATCTATCTAGGAAAGTACATCTAGGTCAATTTTGTTCTTCGACAATCAGTGTAGTACTTTTATAAACTACACTGTAACAATTATTTTCCCCACATGTCTTCTTATGTGTGTGCTTCTTTAGGGTAGATATCAAGTGGAATTACTTGGTTATAGAGATGTGTATTTTCTAAACTAATGGAGCTGATATTGTATTTTTAGTGCTTTCCTATATATTTGCTGAAAAATTATTCCCTGAAAAAAGCAAAGAACTCAAATTGTATCCACACACAAAAAGGACATTATTAACAAAATCATACCAATAATATTAGTGTATCATTGCCCACTAGTCAATCAAGCAGTCAAGTGCACAAGGCAAGACAATGGTTGACCAACTGGGGTCATGCCTCTGACCTGGAGTCTACCACTGAAAAAATAAAATAAAATAAAACAACAGCAACTTAACTTAGGTCATGCCACACAAGGATGTGAATTGAGAAGCTTTGAACAAATAATAGCGAAGTAAAGGCACTACTTTTGACCTAGACGTACTTTCCTGGATAGATCTCCAAATTAAAAAAGAAATCACATTGTATTAAAGCCATACAGTGTGATACCATTTATTTTTTAAAAAATTAAATATTTTCTGTGAATATATATATGTGTATGTGTGTGTGTGTGTGTATGTGTGTGTGTGTGTGTAAATATGTAGAAAAAAGGTCTGGAAGATATATATTCCAGACATTTACATGTGTGTGTATGTGTGTGTATATATATATGTGTGTGTGTGTTTGTGTGTACATATGTATATAATGTGAATGAATATGCAGAAAAAAGGTCTGGAATTCTAAATACTAAACTGTTCCCTATGACCCCCTATAGGGAGGAGCACAGAACTGGGGTAGTGATCAAAGGGGGTGCTAGCATAATAAATTTTTTAGTGTGTTAACATTTAACATAATCTTAAGTGCATAGGAAGGATCTGGTTAACTGAGTTTTAAGCAGTGTCTCTTTTGTTCAAGTTCCCGTCTCTATTATTTGTCTAGAATTGATCAAACCAAAGTGCAAACTCAAGAACAAATACATCTACAACCAGGTCATACCTTGTGCTTCTTCTAGGAAGCCTGCCTGGTTCTTCCAAGCATGGTCATGCATGGCATCTGAGATGTCTTCAATCGGCCAGACAATATAATACACTCACAATGTCACTTACCAGCAAGTCTCCCAAGACCACCATTGCCAAGTCCAGCATCTTCTTCAATTTCTTCTAACTCTTCTATATCCAATCCAAGCTGGTAATGAAGGGAAAACAATATTGGAAGCAGATAAAAATTCAGGCCATTCAGAGGGACAGCCATTTCCTACAGCTCTGGGTAAAGGTATTCAGGTTTAGCTGTGTACCTAATCTAGCGTCAGCTCCCTTGCAGCTTGTTCTGGCATCAGATACTGACTGCAGAGACAAACTGTATGAGATGGTGCAGCTGCAGCATGGAGAAAAGTGTAAGCTCTAAAAGTCCATTATTGACTCTGTTACTTCTTACATGACCCTGGGCAAGCTACTAACTCTATGCCTCAATTTTCCTATTTAAAAAAGTGGAGGCTAACAGTACCTACCTCACTGATGATTGCCGTGAATTAAATGAGATTATACAAACAAAGCATTAGAACTATTCTTGGGCAGATATCCCTCAATAAATGTTAGCTATTATCATTAAAAAAAAATTGTGTGTGTGTGTGTACAGTAGGGTTAAAACCTCAGAAACAGTCCAGTACCAAGCTGATATTAATTGGACTGAGGGATTTTGAAAATGACCAAAAGGTCTCAGGTCAGACGTTCCAGAATGGACTAAAGTTCATCTTTTCATGACCACAGCATATTTACTCAGTAGGGTCAAAAGTTGTTAACTCAAAACCAGTTAGTGGGTCACTGCCCCGGAGACCTGGGTCCTGACAGCAGGCAGGGAAACCGCAGTCCTGCAATCCAGCTGGATGGGGTAAAATCCTTTACTTTTCCCTGGGGTGGATAAGAGGCTGTGGGAAGCCAAATAGCAACTGTGAACTTGGGCACGGATGGGACTGATTGCCAGCCAGCTCCCTGCCCCAAAGTGCTGGGGATCACACAGCAGAGTCCGCAGCACCACTGGGCACTCGTGACAGAGCTCTGCAGCCCTGGAGATCACACTGGATTGCTCATTTTTACAATGAAAGAATTGTTGGTCAGGCAAATGACTTGTTCCATCCTGACTAGATGCTAACCTAGCCCAGGCATGGCTAAAGGTGGCCTATTGTGAAACAACCGGGTTCTTATCTGAAGTTAGGCAACCCATGAAACTGGGTATTTTTTTTAAATGGAAAAATAATTTGCACATTTGAAGACATATGTGGAAGATGCACCAGTGCTTGAAGTTGTGCCTCAGTTTCCATGGAGCCACCTGTTTGGATTCCTACCTGTCACACAGGTCTTGACAACTGTATCTTATGAGTTCAACCTTGGTTATGCTTCTGTTCAGTGTTAAAGGGTCTTTCAAATTTGCTCTCTGCAGATTAGAGCTTACTAGGTTCCTGGTGTAAGCCAACTGCTGGTGCTAACACTCAGAATTTTTAAATTCTAAAAACGTAAGTCTAAAGCGTGATATATGCTGGCACGGTGACTCACACTTGTAATTCCAGCATTTTGGGAGGCCAAGGTGGGTGGATCACCTGAGGTCAGGAGTTCGAGACCAGCTTGGCCAAAATGGCGAAACCCCATCTCTACTAAAAATACAGAAATGAGCTGGGCAAGGTGGTGCATGCCTGTAATCCCAGCTACTCAGGAGGCTGAGGCTGGGAGGTGGAGATTGCAGGGAGCCGAGATCGTGCCACTGCACTCCAGCCTGCGTAACAGGACGAGACTCCGTTTCAAAAAAAAAAAAAAAAAAAGTATGATATAAATTTTGAGCAAGTAGACATGGATCACATCACCCTGCCTGGCTATAGGCTACTCCAAGGGAGAGATGTTATTTTCAGCTGATATTAGGGGAAGGAGAGGGAAGGGACATGGAGAGGACCTGCAGGGGTTCTTTCACAGGAAATACTCCACCTAACCCACATGTATTTGAGTTAGCTATGACCTGGTTGTAGACGTATTTGTTCTTGAGCGAAGGACACATGAGGGGACAATCCCATGGCAAAGGAAATGAAAAGTTTGAACAGTCTCTCACTTAGAATGTGTCTTTGCAAATACACATTTCTCCTTTCAACCACATCAAAAAGGTTAAGGGCTACCTGTTTTGGGTATGAAGGTGCCTGAAGCTCAGGAAAGAAAAAGTTAAATATATTCATGAAAACAACTTAGCACATTAGGGTTAAGACTTCAAGCTTCTCCTTTAAGGAGGAAGTGTATTTTACATCTCATTAAGCAACAGAGAAAGTATGACAACAGAATTTTTAAAGCTGATCATTTTCACAAATTGCCTTGATACATGAATAACAAAGTTTGATCATTTCTTAAAAATGAGATAGAAGCCCAAAGTAAAGATTGTGATTCTGATAGCAGAAGACTCAAGTACTTTTAAAAGGCTTGTTCAGACACTAATTTCTGAAATGTAATTTGTGAGGAATGCTGTCAAAGACTTTGATTGCAAAAGAAAATTCTCATGAGTCATAACAAGTTATCTAACTTTTTCTGGCTGTTCCTCTTAAATGAGAGATTACCAGTGATGTATATTTCTAAAAGTTTGTAATAGCCACATCTATAGAGGCGATTTTTCACTCTTATTTTACTTTATTTTTTTTGTGCAATGTCCCCAAGTTTCCTGAAGCGCACATGAAATTTAAAGAGACAGGATGAGAGAAATCTAGGAACAATGTACCTGGTAAATGGCCTCATCACAGGCATTTTGCAGACCGAGGTTGATCATGGTGTTCTGTAATGTTCGGCCCATGTAAAATTCCAGAGAGAGGTAATAAACCCTCTGAAATAAAGAAAAGAGAGATAATGTTTCCCCTAAGAGATCAATCTTACTTAATATAAAAACACAAGGTCATGTGTTAGGTCACCAATAAGAAACAAACAGGCAGGACTATGTCACCACAGGTTCGAATGAGACTCCTGTCAGAGGTGTTTGAACCAAAGTGACTCCATCTTGAATAGGAGCTGGGTAAAATAAGGCTGAGACCTACTGGGCTGCATTCTCAGAAGGTTTGCCATTCTAAGTCACAGGATGAAACAGGAGGTCTGCACAAGATACAGGTCACAAAAACCTTGCTGATAAAAGGTTTTCTTTGCCTCCTTTTTAATAATTCCAAATTAGCATGGACTTAAGATATTTAAAAATATTTCAAAATCTTTTCTTTTTTTAAAGACAAAGTCTTGCTCTGTCACCAGGCTGAAGTGCAATGGTCCAATATCAGCTCACTGCAACCTCCACCTCCTGGGTTCAAGAGATTGTCCTGCCTCAGCCTCCTGAGGAGCTGGGACTACAGGCATGCGCCACCATGCCCAGCTAATTTTTCTATTTTTAGTAGAGATGGGGTTTCTCCCTGTTGGTCAGGCTGGTCTCGAACTCCTGACCTCAGGAGATCCGCCCAACTCGGCCTCCCAAAGTGCTGGGATTGGAGGCGCGAGCCACTGCGCCCGGCCCCTTTACTTTCTTAATAAACTTGCTTTCACTTTATTCTATGGATTTGCCTCAAATTCTTGTGCGAGATCCAAGAACCCTCTCTTGGGGTCTGGGATGGCGACTCCTTTCCGCTAACACTCCTATAGAGATGTATGAAGGACTAAATAAAAGTGTTACTGACAACAGGTTTTGGCAAAGCACTATTTTTGGTAAAGTAATTCAGTATTTTTTACCCCCGGGGAGAAAAAAAGCAAACTCATCTAAGTAGATTGAATGTTTTGCGTTTTTTCCCTCTCCTGATCATGAGCCTCATGAATAAAGCATAGGTTTTGGACAAACAGAAGTCAGATGGCCATAGCTCACCATTCATTAATAAAATATTTATAGGGCACCTTGGTGGGTGCTGGTAAACTGAGTTGGCTATGACTATCTGAAGTCATCCAAGAAACACAAAGATTAACTCCCACACACCGCATGGGTAGAAAATATTCCTCCTTGGCTGATTACTGTAAGAAATTTTACAGTTTTATTAATTAATTAATTAATTAATTAATTGATGGATTGATTGAGACACAGTCTCCCTCTGTCCGCCAGGCTGGAGTGCAGTGGCGCGATCTCAGCTCACTGCAACCTCTGTCTCCTAGTTCAAGCAATTCTCCTTCAGCCTCCTGAGTAGCTGGGACTGCAGGCGCCTGCCACCATGCCCAGCTAATTTTTGTATTTTTAGTAGAAACAAGGTTTTGCCATGTTGGCCAGCCTGGTCTTGAACTCCTAACCTCAGGTGATCTGCCTGCCTTGGCCTCCCAAAGTGCTGGGATTACAGGCGTGAGCCAAGCGCCCGGCCTACAATTAATTTTAGAATCAAATTTTTCTATAAAGTCTATTTACTGGCAAGTTCCTTATGAACAAGAAGACTACCTAAGGTTTATTGGTGTTTGTTCTTATTGAAATTGGAAATTTCTCTATTGACTTAGACATTATTTGCCTTTGACATGGTAAAAGTCAGGCAAATATCATCAGAGTTGAAGGTGAGAGGTACAAAGTTCAGACCTGCTGAAAACCTTCTTTATATACAGCACAGTTTACTAATTAAAAAAAATAGCACCAGTGAGTAACTTCATTGCCCCCTTTTACAATATCTTATTCTCCAATCATTTATCCTCTCTTCTCTACTAGACACAAAACAAAATGGCAAAAATCTGTAAATGCACCAATATAGTTACCTCAAATTTTAGGGATTGCCCCATTTCCATAAGATAAGAAGTAAAAAAAGAAAAAATAATAATTTGGCCAATCAAAAAAAATTGTGAATAGAATTCAGTATAATAAAGGCCTATTATCATATTTAACATACTAGTTACACATACATATTTAAAACAAAATATTATTTGAAAATGTCAACTTGGAAATTTCATTCTTTCCCATTTTCCTTTTATGAACAATTGAGTTCTAAATTTCACAACAAATGGTCAACATCCATGACCTAACGGGCCACCTAACACTGCTTTCCAGAACACATCAACTTCGTTTTCATCCAAGTTGTTTGAATGTCTATAATGCTGTTACTAGAACCCTCACCAGCTATTAGATACCTTTGAATGATTGGATAAAAGTACCTTCTCTGGGGCAGACATAGGCAATGGATGGTGCTCTAGTACGTGATGACTGCTGTCACAGGTAATAGTATCTTAAGCCACAAATACCCATTTGCACAGTATTACCCAGTTTAAAAAAATCCTTCCGTGTGTATTTTCATTATCTCTATAACCATGATGTTTTGCCTTTTTCTTTTAAGTAATCTACAAAAAGCTTGTTTATATAGTATATATTCCACACTTGCAATTGTGAGGTTATACCCCCAGGAATAATGACTACATCTGTATTAAATTTGCCTCCTTTTTAATGATTCCACATTAGCACGAACTTAAGTCTTCTTAAAAATATTTCAAAGTCTCTCTTGAGAAATATGTGGTTGCTCAGAATAAAGTAAATGAGAAAATACTTCCTTGCATGACAGACTTTATAAGGACAGGAACGTAAGGTGATTCCCTGTTTTCTCACAAATAACTTTTTAGAGGTAATCTCTCCTTATATTTGGGAATATATAAGACTTCAAAAAATAGATCTTGGCCATACTCTTACTTACTGGTCTCTAAATATTTGTTACATATGCCTGATAGTAAAATATATGAGCATCTCCAATATACTTTATAAATTACACGCATGTACCATGATTACTAGTATTTTATGTAAAAGGTGGATATTTTCAAAAGGCTTGTAAAATAAAATAAAGAAGATACAACAAATATTTTTAAATTGTATGTTTTATTTTTATCCCCAGCATTAGTCAGAGGGCTTGGGTACTTCTGGAAAGACCTCTGGAACACCTGTCAATAAACCTGAGACTTGCAGGACAGGCAAGAGTTGAGCATAGAAATGTGGTAGGAAGGACACTGCAAGTGAATCGGGGGCCCAGAGTGGAGATTGGTTTGTTGGGAGAGCAAGGTGGGTACAGAGGGTAATGGAAGATAACAAGGGAAGAACAGGCCCACCTGGACTGAGAAGTGCTTTCGAATACTTGCTTAAGTTCTATGGCAGGCAAGAGGAGCCAATGATAACTGAGCAGGGGCAAGATGTGTTGCTTTAGGAAGCTTGAGCAGACCACAATGCACAGAATGAGATGGGATCATATACTCAAATGCCTTCAGGAGCTAGGCAGAGAAAATAAATGTGTAATTGAGGTCACATAAAACAAAGAAGAGTACTGGGCTAATAAATGGAGTGTGCAAGTCCTGACCACAGGCGCTAAACATTAAACTCCTGAAAAATGTCTTGGCCAACAAAGTATGTCTGCTATCCTTATTCAGCCTCAGGCTGCCAGTTTTACCACCTCTGGAAAGCAAAATAACCACATGAAGTCAGTTGCAACAAATGGGTAGCTAGAGCCTCACCAAGGCAGGAAGAGATAATGGAGGAGAGCCCATCATTCAAGGGAACCTACAGAAATCAACAGAAATTGGCAAACAGTTGAACGGCAAAAAGTGAGACTCAAGTTTGCGTCTGGATTGTCAAGATGACAATGGCATGAAAACAAAAAACACAGAGGCCAGTCGTGGTGGCTCATGCCTGTAATCCCAGCACTTTGGGAGGCCGAGGTGGGTGGATCACCAGGTCAGGAGTTCGAGACCAGCCTGTCCAAATGGTGGAATCCTGTCACTACTAAAAATACAAAAAGTAGCTGGGCATGGTGGCATGTACCTGTAATCCCAGCTACTCAGGAGGCTGAGGCAGGAGAATCACTTGAACCCGAGAGGTGGAGGTTGCAGTGAGCCGAGATTGCATCATTGCACTCCAACATGGGTGACAGAGTGAGACTCTGTCACAAAACAAAACAAAACAAAACAAAACAAAACAAAACAAAACACAGAAGATAGGGCAGGATTGGGAGAAATAATGGTTTGAGTTTTTAACGTGCTGAGTTTGAGGAAATAGGAAGATATCGAGATATGTTCACTAAACACTCAGAAATGTACGCATAGAGTTAGAAAAGGAATTCAGACTAGGGATCCATATTTGGGATTCATCTGCACAGTTATTGGAGAGCAAGGGAGGTGGGAGAGGAGCTTGGACACACCTACTGGCTCTACTTTATGAGGGCAGGAACCATCCTGTTTAGACAGACGACTGTGATGGAGTAGATATCTGATGAACACGTGTGGAATGAAACATGTTCATTGTTGTATCCCCAGTGTATTGCTATCAGAATTTACACACGTCGGAATTCCTGGCTTATACCTGCACTCACGTAGAAAAGGAGAGCCCAGTGAAGAAACTGGCCGGAGAACCAGGAAAACCATAAAGCACAGCATAAGCCACCGAAGGAAAAACATACAAGATTCTCTGGTGCTCTATGATGCTAAATGCTACAGAGGCGTGAGTGTGTGTTTCTAATATATGCTCAGTGTCCCACCCTTCCGCTTAAAATTGTTAAAAATAATTTTTAATGAGAGGCGCAGTATGGTGCACTTAGTAGCATTCCCTTTGTGTAAATAAATTTTTAAAAGATAGTGGCCGAGTGTGGTGGCTCACACCTGTAATCCCAGCACTTTGGGAGGCCAAGGAGGGAGGATCATTTGAGGCCAGGAGTTTGAGAGCAGCCTGGCCAACATGGTGAAACCTTGTCTCTACTAAAAATACAAACTTAGCCAGGTGTAGTGGTAGGAGCCTGTAGTCCCAGCTACTCGAGAGTCTGAGGCAGGAGAATCGCTTCAACCCTGGAGGCGAAGGATGCAGTGAGCCAAGATGGCGCCACTGCACTTCAGCCTGGGCGAGAGTGAGACTCTGTCTCAAACAAAACAAAACAAAACAACAAAACAGTAAATATATGTATACATAAAGTGTTTTCTAAGGTGCATTTAAATTTTTAAGGATACATTTTAGCAGTTGCTACCTTGGTGGAGGCTTAGGTCTTTGGGGTGAAGAAGAGTTACTTTCCATTTGAAAACTGTTACAGTTGCAATTTCTTACTATGAGAATTTACATTCATTTCCTTTCTTAAAAATTCCTACGGGGTTTCTTGGGCACTGGGATTATAGACCATTTTTTTTCTTCACACCTTTACATAATTAAAAAGTTCTAATAAATGTTTATATATATTTCCCACTGCCCCTGGGATGTATCCCAATCTTTTATTCTTTCCAATATGTCTCCACCTGGCTTCTCCAGTTTCCTCTCCCAATACAGACTCACACCCGCCCTCACTCCAGCCTGCACACAATCCCTCTCCCTGCCATGTCCTCCCCAGTCCTTCCCCACTGCCTCTCGCCCTCTTCGCAAACTGTCAGGCAGAGATATTGTCCCTCTGTAGGTCCAAAATCACCCTAAGGAGGTCTCTGCTCCCGCCCCCACGCCGTGTATGGAGGTGGTCCCTGACCAGCCTTCCTCAGCAGCTCTGGGGGCAGGCCTCAGGGGTGGAAGGGCTAAGGGTGGGGGGAGTGTGTGTCTTCGGGAAGTACGAGTCCAGGGCATTGCCTGGCCCTGGGCCGCCTTTGCGAAAGACTCACGGAATTCCAGGAGCTACATCCACTCAGGAGAATGGGTGGGCGGCGCTCTACGCTTGGAGCGGGACCCTGCCCCTCCTCTGCACCACACTTAGCCACTCCCAGAGGCCTGAGCCTTACGACGTTTTCCCAGCTCGGCGTTTGTCTCCCCTCCCAAAATACCAAGCTCCAGCAAGGCAAGATTTTTGTCCCTTTTGTTTAGGGCTGAGTGTCCAGGGCAGAGAACAGTGTCCGGCAAACAGGAAAAGAGGCCCCCGTCACCTCTTGATTAAATGCTGAGAGTCAAAGTTCCAAAAAAGTTTGTGAAGCGGACAGGCGAGAGGGGCCTGGGCTTTTGCCCACCTGGCGGTTTCCAGGGGCGGACGGCACAGTGGTTTGGGCGGGACACTGGCGGGTGGCACCTCGGAGACATGAGTTCGGCGTCTGTGGGGAGGCCGAATCTGTCCCACAGGCTGCCCGCCCACAGCCTAGACACGTCTCCTCTGGACTTCGGGGCAAGGACCGGGTGCAAGGGACCACTCTGAGGGGTTCTCCACCTCGTCCCGCCCGGCCGCGGCCGGAGACTCCGACTCCGGGCTGGACCCCGGCCCGCCGTCCCGCCCCCGGTTACCTTGGGGCACTTGTCGTAGTAGTGCTGCTGCGTGCGGATCCAGCGCCCCACCAGGTGGTCGCGCACCGTGTGCGCCAGCGCGAAGTAGTAGTCGCGGGTGGTGGCCACGTTGCGGTCCTTGACCAGCGTGAAGTGCAGGTGCCGGTTGAAGCTCTTCTTCAGCTCTGCCACGTTCTCCACGCCCACGATGCCGCGGATGCTGATCTGCCGCCGCTTCTCCTGGTCCGTCAGGGGCTTCGCCATGGCTGGGGCGGCGGGCTGCGCGGCGGGCTGCGCAGAGAGCTGGCTGTGCGGCCGGAGGCGCTGGGCTGCCGGGCAGGGGTGGAGTCCGCCCCGCCGCGCCAGCAGCTTTCAACCAGCACGAAAGTTTGGGGCCCGCCCCCTCGGGCGGTGCCGTCCCGGCTGCATTCCCACCGCGTCCCGGCCCCTGCCCCAGGCCGGAGGGCAGAGGAAGTGCCCGGCCCCTCCCGGGGCTCTGGGGCCGCAGTGGGCTCGGGGGTGGGAGCCGAGGTCCAGGCGCCGGCGAGACCCCTGCCAGCCCGGGACCTGGGCTCGGAGGCTCCCTTCCGGATTTCCAAAATCTGCGGAGGCAGCATTTGTCCCGCCTCTCCCCTCTAGAGTGTGGAGACAGGAGGACGTCTGTGTAGGGAAGCACGTCGTTGGCAGACTGCTGTTTTGCCGATGTTTATTTGTTGTGCCATTATGACTGTTAGGATTTCTCACCTGGAGTGGCTTCCGCCATAAGCGCCGGGATCGGGAAGGACGGCACGTTTGACTTCTGTTGTCCCAACCTCACTTGCCAGCCCTTGGCACCGCCCCAGCTTGGATCCTCAGGGCGCCTCTGTTATTTTCATTCATTTTTTTGAGGACTCCAGGGTTCAGGTTTCTTAACTCCTGGACCAAAGTTCGCCCGCTCGTAGCACCCTGTCGCTCATCCTTAGAGGCAGGTTACTAAGAATCAGAGTAGGTGAGGTGAAGCTCTAGGCTCATTTTGCGGCAGGGGCTTTTACCTTAGGCTTCTTCTTCGAATTACGTTTTAACTGCAGTGGAGGGTGTGGGGGGAGGAGGGGGAGAAAACAGAAGGGTATGTGTGTGGAAAATGAAGGGATTACTCACTGGACTAGTTGCCTTCTTTACAAAAAACAACCCAGTCTGTGTTACTGTGCGGTACAGACTGATCTTTGCACCTCCACTTTGGGTGGTATTTGAATATGCGTGTTTATGTGTGCTTAAACCTTGGTAAAGGCAAACACTTGGCATTTTAGGATGTCAGAGGTTTTTTCTTCCTCATTAAGTAGTATTAATATATTATTTTAGAAACAGTCCATTGCCAGACTTAAGTTTTCTTTTTCCTTTTTCTTTTCTTTTTCTTTCTTTTTTCTTTTTTTTTTGAGACGGAGTCTCACTCTGTTGCCCATGCTGGAGTGCAGTGGCGCGATCTCGGTTCACTGCAAGCTCCGCCTCCCGGGTTCACGCCATTCTCCTGCCTCAGCCCGGCTAATTTTTTGTATTTTTGGTAGAGACGGGGTTTCACCGTGTTAGCCAGGATGGTCTCGATCTCCTGACCTTGTGATCCGCCCTCCTCGGTCTCCCAAAGTGCTGGGATTACAGGCGTGAGCCACCGTGCCCGGCCAAGTTTTCTAGAAAAATCTTAGTATACTTACATTAATATATTTTGCTTTTTATAATAAACCCAAGTTGATTATTTTGAATTCACACATGGTGGTGGTGGTGGTGGGGGGGGGGGGGTAATGGATTAATTGATTCAGACCAAATGTGACTCTCACCATAAAAGTGAAAGCTCAAAGCTCATAGTTCTGACAAAATTTCCTGAATCCTTGTCCTCCCAGATTCTGAAGTTTGGACTTGAGCTTTTGGGGCAGAGACTGAATTGGGCCTTATGCAACTCTTGCAATACCGATGACCTGCAAAGGACAGTATTTATGGAAGAGATGAGCATTAGAGTTTGGATCTGGATGGGGCCACAAATACCCTGAATTAAGAGTGGGAAGGGGGGGCCCAACAAAATCATTGATCTTAAAAATAAGTAAGGCCTGTGGGGTAAAATTTGAAATAAAGCAGAAAGATAAGGTTCTTTGATTATTATATAACTTAAAAAGTGTTTATCAGCTTTGAATACCCCCAAGATGGTCACAGCATTAAGCCAGTTATGGGTCATTCGTATGTAAGTGTGAAATTAGTCACTCAGCTTTAACAGCTGGATGAAAAATAGGGTAGAGCCTAGGATGAGGGAATACCAGGTCTGAGTAGGTCTTCCTCCCAAAAAGGTCTCTGAGCAGGAGAAGGCATCATAATGTCTGGGCACTGGGGAGTGAATAATTAGGGGGCACACAAGAAGGGATGAAAGACACCAAAAGCAAGCTTACTCGGTTTCTTAGTTTTGCTTAAGACAGTTTCAAATAGATGGCTCCCAGCTCCGCTGTCTACTTTCCTGTAGTAAATTCTTGTTGGAAACTCAGGGTAATGATGAACTAATGAACACACTATTCTTGATTCACTATCCAGTCGGTGAGCCTGCACCCCCGACTTGAACAATTCTCTATGCAGAAAAATCATGAACTATAGAATGCTAAATATATAGAGTATGGGGAAAAACCATCCATCTCCATGTTAAAAAGAACATGATGGAACCAGGTGGTTTAGGGTGCTCCATAGACCCAGTCTTAAACGACAATGAATTACATTGCAAGACAGTTATTCCCCTTTCACTTTTCTTTAAGTCTTTCTGGAAAGTCCTTTGTGTTAACATGTTAGCATTTTTAAATCCATATTTTTAACAGAATGCAGGTACAGACTCTAAAAGTTCTTGAAGTTTTAGCATCTAACTAGAATTTAATACAATTATCTTCCATTTATGGTAAATGATACTTTTTCAGTTGACATTCTGATATAAACTTTGTTTCATCTGCTTGTTCTGTGCTAGTCTAGGACACTGAGGCCTTGAGAGGTTAAGTTACTTGACTAAGAAAATTAATATATTTAAAAACCTTTCCTTTAGCCTCTCTTGACCAGAAAGAACCAGAAACTATGGATCCCTGAAAAAGTATCAGATTTCAGTGGCTCACGTGTTTATAGCAGCCTTACTCACAATGGCCTATATTATTCCTGCTTCTCATCCACTGCTTCCCCATGGCTGCTGTAACGAAATGGCGTTTGTAAATAGCTGAACAAACAGTCCAGAACTCACAGGACAAGTGTAAAAAAACATGAGAAAGTAGTGTGTTAGCTCGGGTCTTCAGAGAAGCAGAAGCTAAAGCAGGATTAAACATGTTAAGATTTTTTACTGGGGTAAATGCTTGTGGGAGGGAAAAATAGGGAGTGCTAGCCAGAGAGAGCATCAGACTGTGATGCGAGTGTGACCTAGAGTGAAGGGGAGAGAGAGGGAAGGGTAGAAGGGCATATCTCAGACAGCCCTGTAGTCCCAGGAAGATCCAGCAGTGCTGCTGGGCAGTTCTGGAGGGCATCTGCTGTCAGGAGTCCACGGTACTCTGCTCGGTCATTGGTGGGAGCATCCTCCCGGAGGCATGGCCTCTGCAGGGCTATCTGGAGCCCTGGGTCGGTTATGCTTCCTGCAGCTTGGGGCATCTATGAGGTCCTTTCTAGTGACCACCACAGGAAGATATGAGATAAACAAATACAGGTTAATATCCACTATGTTTCAAAGCAGGGCCTATTGTGGTGGCATACCACTTTCAGATTATCAAAATGGCAACTAGCATTTTCCAAGGACTCTGGCAAGGCCTATAATGTGCATTACCTCATTTAATCTTCTCATCAGCTCTGTGGGACAAGTTCTGTTTTTCTTTCCATTTCACAGATGAGGAAATCGAGGCTTAGAGAAGGTGAGTAGCTTGCTCAAGATCACCTCACCAGTAAGTGATGGAAGAGGTTTTCAAATCCCTTAATGTTGTTTCTCCTCCCCTGAAACAGGATTTGTGATCTGTTAAGTAAACCTGAATTCTGACTGCATCTCAGCTAACCTATTACCCTACTCACTTGGTTTGTTTTGTTTTGTTTTGTTTTGTTTTGTTTTGTTTTGTTTTTGAGGTGGAATCTCGCTCTTGTCGCCCAGGCTGGAGTGCAATGGCGCCATCTTGGCTCAGTGCAACTTTTGCCTCCCAGGTTCAAGTGATTCTCCTGCCCCACCCTCTTGAATAGCTGGGATTACAGACGTGTGCCACCATGCCTGGCTAGATTTTGTATTTTTAGTAGAGAGGGGGGTTTCGCCATGCTGGTCAGGCAGTTCTCAGACTCCTGACCTCAGGTAATTCACCCGTCTCGGCCTCCCAAAGTACTGGGATTATAGGCATGAGCCACCGCGCCCGGCCTGTTTTGTACTGTTTATTGGTTTTTGACCATCTTCTAATCAGTTCTGCAATCCAGGGAAATGCCAGAGGTCCACAGTGGCCCCACAGACAGGTCACTAACAGTCTGGAAAGGGATGGTGTAAAACATGGGCTGAGCTTTATGCTCAATGAGGGAATTTGAGTACACTGCACTCAGCATATTTAATGTATGAATCTGTTAACCAAGGTTGTTATCCAGGCTCCGCTGTTTCACATATTTAGAAAGATGACTGAGGGCCAGGTGCGGTGGCTCACACCTGTAATCCCAGCACTTTGGGAGGCCGAGGTGGGTGGATCACGAGGTCAGGAGATCGAGACCATCCTGGCTAACATGGTGAAACCCCGTCTCTACTAAAAAATACAAAAAAAATTAGCCAAGCGTGATGGCGGGCGCCTGTAGTCCTAGCTACTTGGGAGGCTGAGGCAGGAGAATGGCGTGAACCCGGGAGGCGGAGCTTGCAGTGAGCCGAGATCGCCACACTGCACTCCCAGCCTGGGTGACAGAGCGAGTCAATCCTGAGCCAAAAGAACAAAGCTGGAGGCATCACACTACCTGACTTCAAACTATACTACAAGGCTACAGTAACCAAAACAGCATGGTACTGGTACCAAAACAGAGATATAGATCAATGGAACAGAACAGAGCCCTCAGAAATAATGCCACATATCTACAACTATCTGATCTTTGACAAACCTGAGAAAAACAAGCAATGGGGAAAGGATTCCCTATTTAATAAATAGTGCTGGGAAAACTGGCTAGCCATATGTAGAAAGCTGAAACTGGATCCCTTCCTTACACCTTATACAAAAATCAATTCAAGATGGATTAAAGACTTAAACGTTAGACCTAAAACCATAAAAACCCTAGAAGAAAACCTAGGCATTACCATTCAGGACATAGGCACGGGCAAGGACTTCATGTCTAAAACACCAAAAGCAATGGCAACAAAAGCCAAAATTGACAAATGGGATCTAATTAAACTAAAGAGCTTCTGCACAGCAAAAGAAACTACCATCAGAGTGAACAGGCAACCTACAAAATGGGAGAAAATTTTCACAACCTACTCATCTGACAAAGGGCTAATATCCAGAATCTACAATGAACTCAAACAAATTTACAAGAAAAAAACAAACAACCCCATCAAAAAGTGGGCGAAGGACATGAACAGACACTTCTCAAAAGAAGACATTTATGCAACCAAAAAACACATGAAAAAATGCTCACCATCACTGGCCATCAGAGAAATGTAAATCAAAACCACAATGAGATACCATTTCACACCAGTTAGAATGGCAGTCATTACAAAGTCAGGAAACAACAAGTGCTGGAGAGGATGTGGAGAAATAGGAACACTTTTACACTGTTGGTGGGACTGTAAACTAGTTCAACCATTGTGGAAGTCAGTGTGGCGGTTCCTCAGGGATCTAGAACTAGAAATACCATTTGACCCAGCCATCCCATTACTGGGTATATACCCAAAGGACTATAAATCATGCTGCTATAAAGATACATGTACACGTATGTTTATTACGGCATTATTCACAATAGCAAAGACTTGGAACCAACCCAAATGTCCAACAATGATAGACTGGATTAAGAAAATGTGGCACATATACACCATGGAATACTATGTAGCCATAAAAATGATGAGTTCATGTCTTTTGTAGGGACATGGATGAAATTGGAAACCATCATTCTCAGTAAACTATCGCAAGAACAAAAAAACCAAACACCGCATATTCTCACTCATAGGTGGGAATTGAACAATGAGAACACATAGACACAGGAAGGGGAACATCACACTCTGGGGACTGTTGTGGGGTGAGGGGAGGGGGGAGGGATAGCATTGGGAGATATACCTAATGCTAGATGACGAGTTAGTGGGTGCAGCACACCAGCATGGCACATGTATACATATGTAACCTGCACATTGTGCACATGTACCCTAAAACTTAAAGTATAATAATAATAAATAAATAAATAAAAAGAAAAAGAAAAAAAGGAAAAGAAAAGGAAAGATGACTGAGAACCCAGATTTATTTTACTTTTGAATTCCCTTAGTGTCTGCAGACAATGCAGCTGGCTGCATTGCCGTCTCTATAATTGGCTGTGACAGTGACCATTTACTCGTTACCTGAGTATATTTGGCTTGTCTTGAAACAAGCGGATGTTCCTGACACTTTCAGGTCCTGTCATATTTGATTTGCTCATTGATACAGTAGTTTGAATTCTTAGGCATAGTCCAGTGGGAGTTCCTGAAAAGATGCAAATACTTCCAGCCTATCTTCTTCCTCTCCCTCAAATCACTGACAGCCTTCATATGCCTATTGTGGAGTATGCTGAGATTGCAGAATCACTTAGTGCCTTGATTTCAACTTCTGCAAAGTAAGGACAAAGATCTCTGTCCTTCTCAGTCCCTAAAATGGCTAAGTTCGGCTGAGTGCGGTGGCTCACGCCTGTTATCCCAGCACTTTGGGAGGCCAAAGCAGGTGAATCACGAGGTCAGGAGTTCGAGACCAGCCTGGCCAACATGGTGAAACCCCATCTCTACTAAAAATACAAAAAATTCGCTGGGCATAGTGGCGGGCGCCTGTAATCCCAGCTACTCGGGAGGCTGAGGCAGGAGAATCGCTTGTACCCTGGAGACGGAGGTTGCAGTGAGCTGAGATCGTACCACTTACTCCAACCCAGGCAACAAAGTGAGACTCCGTCTCAAAAAAAAAAAAAGATGGCTAAGCTCAAAAGAGATATGAGTGGAGAAGTGCCAGGAAATGGTAAAAGCATTATTAAGATGGAAACTTCTGGGTTGGGATTATATTTTGACATATTAACCAGTGTTTTGATTTTCTCCTGATGGTTTACTTTTTCCCTATCTCCCTTGGGGAGCTGCTGTAGCACCTGAGGTGCTTATAATCTCTGAGGAAGATGTGAGCCTTCCTGGTTTTGAACTCCAAATTAACATTCAGGAGACACATTAAGAGTGAGGGCAAGGGGCTGAGGAGAGTGGGGCAGTAATGAGAAGATGGCATGGAGGTGTGGGGAGTAGAGACATCACTGGTCTTGGAGTCAGGATCCTGGAGCTGGCTTGCTTCCTTGATCAGGTAGCAGAAATCCCAGGCAGGCTGAGTATCTGAGAAGTGCCCAGGACTTTGCTCTGCTTCCTGAGAAGAGCCCAACGAGGAAGTGACTGCCTGGAGGGTCTCAGTAGTCAGGGCTTGGACAAGGTTCACAAAGGCTCCTCATCCCCAGGGAGGTGCAGGGCAGCCATTGACCAAATCCCCAGCGCTGAAGACTAATTCAGAGAATACCCAAGGGAGAGGCATCAAGGCTAGAGACTTCTCTCCACCGGCTCCTGCCACCAGGGCCTTAGCACAGGGAACCCCTGCTGAGGGGTCCTCAGTTGAATAGACTGGTTGACTGAATTTGAGATCAAAATTCTTCCCTGGAGGAATGAGAGCTCACATTAGAAGTTAAACTGAAACTGTTACAGGCCAGGGCAAGGTGATTCACAGCTGTAATCCCAGCACTTTGGGAGGCTGAAGCCAGTGGATTGCTTGAGGCCAGGAGTTTGAGACCACCCTCGGCAACACGGCAAAACCCCATCTCTACTAAAAATACAAAAATTATCTGGGTATGGTGGTGCACGCCTGTAGTTCTAGCTATTTGGGAAGCTGAGGCATGAGAATCACTTGAATCTGGGAGGCAGAGGTTGTAGTGAGCCGAGATGGTGCCACTGCATTCACTCTAGCCTGGCAACATAATAAGACTCTGCCTCAAAAAAACAAAACAAAAAAAAGCAGTTAAACTAATACAAAAAATATAAAGCTGCATGTCAGGCCTCTGAGCCTAAGTTAAGCCATCATATCCCCAGTGACCTGCACGTATACATCCAGATGGCTTGAAGCAACTGAAGATCCATGAAAAAAGTGAAAATAGCCTTAACTGATGACATTCCAACATTGTGATTTATTTCTGCCACAACCTAACTGATCAATGTACTTTGTAATCTCCCTCACCCTTAGGAAGGTTCTTTATAATCTCCCCCACCCATAAGAAAGTTCTTTGTAATTCTCCCCACTCTTGAGAATGTACTTTGTGAGATCCACCCCCTGCCCCCAAAACATTGCTCCTAACTCCACCGCCTATCCCAAAACCTATAAGAACTAATGATAATCCCACCACCCTTTGCTGACTCCTTTTTCAGACTCAGCCCACCTGCACACAGGTGAAATAAACAGCCTTGTTGCTCACACAAAGCCTGTTTGTGGTCTCTTCACACGGACACATGAAACACTGCATTCCTTGCATATCTGAGTTTATACGCTGTTTGTATTTGCATTGCCCACTGGAGTTATTACTAATGCAATAAGACATGTTCCAGAAAAAGCTTTCACCTTTGTTTTTTGTTTGTTTTGAGACAGAGTTTTGCTCTTGTTGCCCAGGCTGGAGTGCAATGGCACAATCTTGGCTCACTGCAACTTCTGCCTCCCGGGTTCAAGCGATTCTCCTGCCTCAGCCTCCCAAGTAGCTGGGATTACAGATGCATACCACCACACCCAGCTAATTTTTGTATTTGTAGTAGAGATGGGGTTTCACCATGTTGGCCAGGCTGGCCTTGAACTCCTGACCTCAGATTATCCACCCACCTGAGCCTCCTAAAGTGCTGGGATTACAGGCGTGAGCCACCGTGCCTAGCCAAGCTTTCACCTTTGTATGGGAGCAAATGAGGAGAGTAATTCTGGACAATTTTGCAAAGAGATATGAACAAATCCTGACCAAGGAAAGGAAGTGAAAAGTGTGCTAAGCACAGGGTTTCAGCAGATAATCATGATGCAATGTGCACAAGGGACAGCCTCTTTGCTGCCTTGTCTCAGGGTCTTTGTCATGCAAACCCTCCGTTGAGCCCACATTTTGACTTGCCCTTTGTACATGATTGATTAATTGCAGGCTTTAACTACATAAAACATATAGGCTTCTATTAAAAATATTATTGAATTTTAGAGTTTTGTTCCCTTATGGGGGTAAACCTAAGGAATCACAAACCCCAAATTCTCAAATGCCAAATACTTTAACTTCTCTAAGCTGTTTATCCATCGTTAAAGTTCTAACTAGTAAGGTGCTTAGATAGTGAAGGATAACATGTGTTAGCTTAAAACATATAGAAATGCCGGAAGAAAATAACTTCCTTTCACTTAATATTTCCTAGGATGGAGGCTGGGAGTCTGATGATATACTGTAGGCTGATCTCATATACAAATGAGGGCTTTTCTTTTTGCATTTCTTGTATTAAATAGATTATAGTTCATTGAGCATAGCTTTGCATAGCATAACCTACCTCTGTTTTTCAAATTCAATGTTTCTAATTTATTGATTTATTAGGAAAATATTTGTTAAGTACCTACTATGAGTCCAGCATTGTGCTGGACACTTAACAGTGAACCAAACTGACTGTAGAATAACAAAACACCTTGTCTCCCCAGGATCCTATCTTCTGAGAACCACCCTCTTCTCTTTATCTTCCTGCTTCTGGTCTTACCTTTAAGTACAAGTCCCTATACTTACTGCAGGAATGGCTGTTTTACACCCTGACCCAGTTTTTACAACCATGACTATAGGACTCCTGTAGGGTCATGAAAGAAGAACTGGGCATTAGCCAACTTGGGATATCAACAATGTGATCACTGAATGGGTACTCACTGTGTACAAGGTACTGTGCTCGCTGCTAATGGTAAAACAATTCAGTTCATGGCATCTGCCTTACCCAGAACCTTTAAACTACTTCAAGGCACCATATTCGCATTAAGGTACAAGGCAGACTATGCTAAAGAAAAAACAAGTAGCCCAGATCTTAGGTGGTATCTGAGGTCACAGGAAGAAAAGAACATCTTGCATTTGTCTAGAAACCAAATGATAACAGCCATTTCTCTATCTTCCTAGAAGTTCCATTTCCTTCTCCACCTTATTGAATGATAGTTTCTTAGTCATTGAGTCATAATACGTTTCCAGCTTAAGATGAAAATGTAAAATTTCTCCCCACTCAGAATTTTCATTTTATGTTTTTTAGGGAGTTGATGTGTGAATTGCAGAGACAGGCTGATACCAGCAGGTGGAAGAATTCACCATTTGAACTCCACATCATAGGCTAGTGAATGGTTCAGCAGGATGTGACTGCAATTTTAATCAATGCTTCATTTCCCTTTCTTTGTTCCAGATATTTATGCACCAAAACCCGTGAGAAAATGACCCATAATCTGAAGAAGATAAATAAAAATGGATTATTTTTATCACTCTAGACAGAGCATAAAGAGATGGCATTTTCTCCGTTTTAAAATCTTAGATGTAAATACACTGAAATCTAAAGAAAAAAATTATTCTGATAAATTGGAGAAATTTAAAAATTATAAAAAAGTATGGGGTTTCAACATTCTTATGATAGATTTAAAGAACACTCAAAGTTTGATGTGCTGGTGGCTTGGGCCTTCCAGTGAACCACATGAGCTTACAGGATTAGGGTCGTGAAGTAGAGGGAGCGGCGTTGGGGTCCAGCACAGGGTTTCAGGCCTGTCTGGGCACACCTGTGAACTGGTAAGACAGGCCTGGGCAAACTCTATGTGCCTAGGAGAGGTGGAGCCATCTGGGAAAGATGTCAGATCACACCCACTGCTGGGATTTAGATGTATGCGGGCATGTCTAGCAAGCTGTGAGGGCTGAGAAGCTTCCTGGGTGAGAACTCACCCTAAGGGCAGGAGTCTGCTGATTCACTTCACCCAGGAAGAAGCCTTAGTTGTCAGAGGGGAGCAGTAAGTATGACTATGGCATGGTAGCAGTTTCTGGATTCTGTTCCCTGGTCCAGCTACCTAGAAGCCTGTATACCCTGTGGATGTAGAGGGCTGTCAGCAAACCCTGAAAGAATTTTCTCACCAAGCTTTGTAGAAAATACTCAGACTCAGAAACAGCGTCATACCTTCTAACTGGAAGAAGTGAGTCATTCTCTTGTATCTTAGAGGAGGATCTGGATGAACTGTGATGACCAGTGGGGCAGGGCGTGGCCAGCAGGACTGGGAGCAGCACATGGAGACACCTCCTGGAGACTCCTAGAAATACAGGACATGATAGTTAGAGGTTTGGTGAGACAAATGGGAGTGAGAACTACTGGCATTTGTGTTGGAGTTAATGGAATGCCCTCTGATTCAAAGACTCAGGGGAACTGGAGAGGTATGCATCTCTCTTTCACACATATTCACCACATATGCACATCTCACATCTCATATATGTGTGTATATGTGTGTGTGTGTATATATATATATATATATATATATATATATATATATGTCAAGTTATCAGAGTTTTCAAACATTTACTAAAAGAACTTTATTTTTTTTTCAAGGCAGAAGAATTTTTGTTAGTACAGAACAAAATGGAGTCTCCTATGTCTACTTCTTTCTACACAGACACAGTAACAATCTGATCTCTCTTTCTTTTCCCCACATTTTCCCCTTTTCTATTCCACAAAACCGCAATCGTCATCATGGCCCGTTCTCAATGAGCTGTTGGGTACACCTCCCAGACGGGGAGGCGGCCGGGCAGAGTTGCCCCCCACCTCCCGGACGGGGCGGCTGCCGGGCGGAGACGCTCCTCACTTCCCAGACGGGGTGGCTGCCGGGCCGAGGGGCTCCTCACTTCTCAGACAGGGCGGCCGGGCAGAGACGCTCCTCACCTCCCAGACGGGGTGGCGGTCAGGCAGAGACATTCCTCAGTTCCCAGACGGGGTCGCGGCCGGGCAGAGGCGCTCCTCACTTCCCAGACTGGGCGGCCGGGCAGAGGGGCTCCTCACATCCCAGACGATGGGCGGCCGGGCAGAGGGGCTCCTCACTTCCCAGACTGGGCGGCCGGGCAGAGACGCTCCTCACTTCTTAGACGGGGTGGCGGCCAGGCAGAAGCTGCAATCTCGGCACTTTGGGAGGCCAAGGCAGGCGGCTGGGAGGTGGAGGTTGTAGCGAGCCGAGATCACGCCACTGCACTCCAGCCTGGGCACCATTGAGCACTGAGTGAGCGAGACTCCGTCTGCAATCCCGGCACCTCGGGAGGCTGAGGCTGGCGGATCACTCGCGGTCAGGAGCTGGAGACCAGCCCGGCCAACACGGCGAAACCCCATCTCCACCAAAAAATACAAAAACCAGTCAGGTGTGGCGGCATGCGCCTGCAATCCCAGGCACTCAGCAGGCTGAGGCAGGAGAATCAGGCAGGGAGGTTGCAGTGAGCGGAGATGGCGGCAGCACAGTCCAGCCTCCCCTCGGCATCAGAGGGAGACTGTGGAGAGAGAGGGAGAGGGAGAGGGAGAGGGAGAGGGAGAGGGAGACCGTAGAGAGAGAGGGAGAGGGAGACCGTGGGGAGGGAGAGGGAGAGGGAGAGGGAGAGGGAGAGGGAGAGGGAGACCGTGGAGAGAGAGGGAGAGGGAGACCGTGGAGAGAGAGGGAGAGGGAGACCGTGGGGAGGGAGAGGGAGAGGGAGAGGGAGAGGGAGAGGGAGAGGGAGAGGGAGAGGGAGAGGGAGAGCTTAAAAGAACTTTAATAAATGATGTCTTTTTATGTGTGAGCTCTTTGTAAACCCTCTTTTTTGGAGAGGGTAATATTTTTCTATCAGTAAAACATACTTATTAAAATGTGTGGAAATCTTAAGTTTGTGTCACAATGAATTTCTCCAAATGGATGATGACTCATGTTCCGTAGACAGACTGAGCTACAGAACATTACGAGCAGCTCAGAAGCCCCTCCTGTGCCTGCTTCCTGTCACTCTCTCCTAAGGGTAATTGCTACCCTGATTTCCAATAAGGCAGATTACTTTTGCCAGTTTTAAACTTTGTATAAATGGAATTATACAGTATGTCTCTATTTGTCCGACTTCATTTACTCAACATTGTAAGTTTCATTTATGTTCTTGCCAAATTTCTTATATTTTCATCATTATGTAGTATTCCATTATATTAATGTAGCACATTTTTTTTTTTTTTTTTTGAGATGGAGTCTCACTCTGTTGCCCAGGCTGGAATGCAGTGGCACGATTTTGCCTCACTGCAACCTCCGCCTCCAGGGTTCAAGCGATTCTCCTGCCTCAGCCTCCTGAGTAGCTGGGACTACAGGCGCGCACGCCCAGCTAATTTTTTGTATTTTTGGTAGAGACGGGGTTTCACCGTGTTAGCCAAGATGGTCTCAATCTCCTTTCCTCGCAATCTGCCCGCCTCGGCCTCCCAAAGCACAATTTTATATATCCATTTTGCTGCTGATGGACATTTGGGTTGCACCCAGTTTGGGTTTATCATGAACAAAGCTGCCATAAACCTATTTGTACGTGTTTTGTTTTGTTTCAAGACAGTCTCATTCTGTTGCCCAGGCTAGAGTGCAGTGGTGTGATCTCAGCTCACTGCAACCTCCACCTCCTGGGTTCAAGCAATTCTCATGCCTCAGACTCCTGAGTAACTGAGATTATAGGCATGCACCACTACATCCAGCTAATTTTTTGTATTTTTAGTGGTGATGCGGTTTTACGAAATTGCCCAGGCTGGTCTTGAACTCCTGGGCTCAAGCAATCCACTCACCTTGGCCTCCTGAAGTGTTGGGATTACAGGCATGAGCTACCATGCCTGGCCTGTATATGTTTTTTATTGCATGCATGTCCTCATTTCTGTTGGAAATATAACTGCTAGATCTGATATATAAGTTTTAATGCATTTTCTTCTGTATGTGAAAAATGTTGTTTGGGTACAGATGTACTGTTCTTTAGAAGTAAAGTATTTGAAGTAATGAAGAAAGTGAATTTGACTAGAAATCCAGAAAGAAAGAGGGATGACATTATTTAGAGTAGCTGGGTACTGATAATTTTATTTATGTATTTATGTTATTTATTAATGTCAAATCTTGATTAGTTATCATAAGTTATAATAAGTGGTAACAATGTAAACCATTTCATTGCTCATGACAGATATAAAAACTTGCAGGATAGTTTTTTACTGCTATCTAGAATCTTTTTAGAATGCCTCATCCTGCAAACTAATTATTAATATTAACCCCAGGACAATAGGCTTGGAAAGTAATTTTTAATTAAAAGATTTTCTTCCTATCTGTGCAGATGGTTAAAAGCTGATTGTGGCACTCATAGTTTGTAGCCTTTACCACTAGAAACCAGGAAAAATCAGTGAATCTTCTAAATTTTTATTTAATAAGTTGGCAAGTTTGTTGTAAGCATTGACCACCGTGTTTCATGAGCTTAAGCTATGAAGACTGAATGAAAAGGAGCAACACTAAGTCTGGGTCCTAAGAAACAAACGTTTTGTGATGTGGACCTCACTCAGAATGTCTGTGGCTAAAAATATCCCTGGGGGGTCAAAGTTATCCAGTGGATCTTGGCTCAACCTTGCGGATTGGGCATCTAATCTACAGGAGCATCGTTTAGCAGATTTGTTAGAAACTAATATTTGTTTTATTTGTTTTCTAATAATAAAAATAGAATGTGTTTATTCTAGAAAATTTGGAAAGCATATACAAATAGAAATAAAAATTATATGTAATAACATCATCCCTTCTTAATATTTTGGAGTATTTTTTTCAGTTTTTAAAGCACCCCTTTTTTTTAAACAGCTCATTTGTTCAACACATATGTTTCTGAGAACTTCTTGTGTATAGATGGCAAAACTGAACAGAACCAGAAATCCTGCAGTCCTTTATAGGGTCTCCAAGACCATAACTTATACAACAGAATCCAGAACAACTCTAAGGTCAGTGGTGGTAATGGAGAAGCTGCAGAGGGGGATCTCTGGGTGACTGTAATGAAAAAGAGCTAACATAGCAGCCCCGAGACAGCAGACCTCAGAAAGGCCTACTTGCAAGGTTGACCCATGCCTAGCATCTGGGAACTTGGCTTTCAGGAGTCTTCCTACCATTCCGTAATTGATAAGGATGGTTTACTGTGCCTAGACTGTTTGTACAAACAATATGGTTTATGCTGAATACCACTGTCCTGCTGGAAGTCTGAAATTTTATATGTGCTAGGCAGAGGGTTTCTATGACCAGTCCCCAATAAAAACCGTAGGCTCTGTTAAGTGCATCCTGTGCCATTTTACTGGGAGGACCCTGGAAGCTTATGTCTGGTTTCCTTTGGGCTTTGCCCCATGCGCTGATTTTGCTTTGTAGCTGATTTTGCTTTGTATCTGATTTTGCTTTTGCTGGTTTTGCTTTGTGTCCTCTCGCTGCAAGAAACTGTAACTGTGAATACATTTACTTCTGAGTCCTTTGAATCCTTCTAGCAAATCACTAAACATGAGGGTGGTCTTGGGGGCCCTTGAAATGATGACCCACTAGGAAATTAAGTTACCAGATGAGTCATTACCTCTACTTTCACAAAGGCCTTTAGGATAAAGTTGGGCATATAACTCTTTGAGTAGGAGAAATATTAGAGGAAATGTGTTGTTTGGGCATTGGTTTATTCACAATCAACTCTGCCCATATTGGCTTACTCACCAATCCTCAAATCACTTAGTCTCAATCATACAAGCACTTTTCACTTAAGACTGACACTGGTTTAGGCTGGGCACAGTGGCTCACGCCTGTAATCCCAGCACTTTGGGAGGCTAAGGCTGGCAGATCATGAGGTCAGGAGTTCGAGACCAGCCTGGCCAACATGGGGAAACCCCGTGTCTACTAAAAATACAAAAATTAGCCGGGCGTGGTGGTGCACACCTGTAGTTCCAACTACAGGAGGCTGAGGCGGAAGAATCGCTTGAACCCAGGAGGCGGAGGTTGCAGGTGAGCCGAGATCGCACCACTGTACTCCAGCCTGGGTGACAGAGCGAGATTCCATCTAAAAATAAATAAATAAATAAAATAAAAAAAAGACTGACATTGGTCTATATAAATTAAAGAAGGCTTTTCAAAAACTTGGCAAGGAGGGAGGTAATGGAAGAGAATAATCTCACAGAGCAGGAAATGCCTTAAAATTGGATATCAGACATCCTTGCACCCAAAGTCCATTAGACAAACACTGTCCAAGGGAATTCATTACTGGCTGTTTCTTTCCTTGGGTCTTACTCTGCTTCCATGTTTCTACTGACCATCGTTTTGGAGCAGAATGGCTTTTACCATGTCCTCTTGTCCTGAGAACTCCAACTGCAATCTCTGAGCTTGGCAGGAGCAAAAAGGAGTACCTTAAAATGAAACCAACCAGGCCGGGTGCAGTGGCTCACGCCTGTAATCCAAGCACTTTGGGAGGCAGAGGCGAGTGGCTTGCTTCAGCCCAGGAGTTCAAGACCAGCCTGGCCAACATGGTGAAACCCCGTCTCTACTAGAAATACAAAAAAATGAGCTGAGTGTGGTGGTGGGCACCTATAATCCCAGTTGCTCAGGAGGTTGAGGTACCAGAATCACTTGAACCTGGGAGGCAGAGGTTGCAATGAGCCAAGATTGCACCACTGCACTCCAGCCTGGGTGACAGAGCGAGACTCTGTCTCAAAAAAAAAGAAAAAGAAAGAGGAAAACAACCAGCCTCCATTCCCAGATGCTATCTGCACAAAGATGAATTACTGCACAGAAAAATTTAGTTCCGCATTATCTCAGTCATCTCTGCTGAGCTGGGCTGGGGTTTTCCTTTTGCATAATCAGAGGTTCCATTAAACATTTTAAAAACAAAAGCAGGCAGGGAGAAGAAAATAAGCAGTTTTTTTTCTGAAAACACCCTTCTAGTGTTCTCAGTGCAGCAATGGCTGGAACTTAAAAATTCCCATCCTTCTAGCCATTTTACTCTCAACTCCCCTCTTTTGTTCTGCTACACCGAGAAGCAAAATTTTTGTCCTCAAGAATGTGAGCAAAATGCCCTGAACATGGCTGACCTTTGAAGATCTTGCATTTCAGCCCTCAGATGCAGCAGGCACAGTGTATCCACTGCCTCCAGCCATGGTGTCACGGAGAGGGACAGTCTTCACTGGATATGAAAAGAGAAGGCAGGGTGCCCTCTTGGCTGCAGCAGATATTCTCATAGCTGCCTGGGTATTATTTTGTGCAGGTCTACATTTCTGAGCTGGCTGTTGATACTGGAGTGACCCAAGCTCCCTTTTCTCTCCTTCCCAGGTGACCATGCTTCTCTGTCCCAGAGGGTGCAGCCTGTTTATTTCAACAAATTCCCTTTGCACACAGTTCTGTTTTGCAGTCCAGCCTCCTTTATGCTGACATTGATCTAAATGCTTTTTAGGCACTAGTAGGGACATAAGTGACTTTATTTTAAATGCTAATCTGCTGACTAACCCCAAGTCTGGGAATGCCTCCAAAATGTCTAGGTGATGTATTAGTGTTTATGTAGGAACAGTTATTCATTGTAAGTTTCCCTCAAAACAACCCTTGATAATGTTGCAGAAATCATAGGCTGTGATGCTTATAGCCACCTACATATTCCTTCCAGAGTATAGATACTTTTTCCTCAAGATACACATCCTGGGTCTGGGCGATTGCAGTGCAGAGATTTACCTGTCTTGTAGCCAGCTGCCGAAGACCAAGCTTCTGTTTGTAAGTTCCCCCCAATAAATCAATTTATTTTATTTTTATTTTTTGAGACAGAGTCTCACTTCATCACCCAGGCTGGAGAGCAGTGGTGCGATCTCAGCTCACTGCCACCTCCACCTCCTAGGTTCAAGCAATTCTCCTGCTTCATCCTTCTGAGTAGCTGGGACTACAGGCACGTGCCATCATGCCCGGCTAATTTTTTTATCTTTATAGAGACGGGGTTTCCCCATGTTGGCCAGGCTGGTCTCAAACTCCTGACCTCAAGTGATCTGCCCACCTTGGACTCCCAAAGTGCTGGATTACAGGCGTGAGCCACCATACCCAGCCCCCAATAAATCACTTTATATCAACAGACTGAATTTGTCTGCCTCATTCTTTGGTGTCTTGGCTCCTTTGGCATTTGGGGTCCACTTTGCATTTATGACCCTTTCATATATGCCCTGTCAAATGGTTGACAGGATTTCTAATGCTATTGAAACTTCTAAATTTTAAGAAGCTCAAATGGGTTTCTTAGTGGGAAGTTGTAAGAAATTGTATTAGAGATTATTACCTTGATCAGCAATGACCTGAACATTGAAGACTGGGAGATTTAACTGAGAAAACAGAAAAGAGATTGAGCTGAGGATGGCTCTGGAGGCATGGGGTAAGCTGCAGTATTGGAAGCTTTCCACACTTCGGATACTATATTCCTGGTGAGAATTTTCGGGCACAGAAAGTAAAGTGAGGGGGTGCCAGAGAGGCACCTGGCTTACTTGGGAGCTTTGCCTGAGGTTGGCCTTGTTCACTGTCCTCCAGGACACTTGGTGGGGACTAAGACCCTACTCACAAGAGTCTCTTTTATACCATCTTGGTGATCCTCTGGGAGGGCCAGGGCCAGCTTGCAGGGAGACCAGTTCTCTATCAAAATTTCTTCAGGTCCTGGACATAAACCATTTCAATCTATTCCAGCAAATGGGGGAGAAAGACTGATTTCCCTCTCCTCCAAAGCCACTCTTTGATCCCAGTTGATAACA
Source organism: Gorilla gorilla gorilla (assembly GCF_029281585.2). Classification (NCBI taxonomy): domain Eukaryota; kingdom Metazoa; phylum Chordata; class Mammalia; order Primates; family Hominidae; genus Gorilla; species Gorilla gorilla. Next base: position 67,920,047 of record NC_073239.2, read on the forward strand.
TCTTCTTTAAGCCATACATGCCAGTGTAGTGAGCAGATGGAGCTGAGAAGCATTGCTCAGTATTTAGTATTAGAGGTGTGTGCATGGGCAGTTGTGGTTGGTTTGTTCACGTGCACATGGAACAGCTTACAGGGAACAATAGGTGCATGGAGTCATATTGAAGAAGACATGGTCTCTGCCTCCAGGTAATGCATATTCACATAAATTACTGCTAAACACAATTTAAAACTTGAAAATCATTCAAATCTATGTTTGAGGACCCACAAAATACACACAAAACTGGAATTTTAATTTGTTATTCCAAATCCCAAGTGGAACAGCTTTGCATATGAGGACGGAAGGGAGTTGAGCAGCTCGCTGGGGAATGTGTGGATTCGTGCTTCTCTGCTATGTGGAAAGTATGGTTAAGAGTGAAGGCCCCAGGGCTGGGTATGGTGGCTCACTCCCGTAATCCCAGCACTTTGGGAGGCTGAGGTGGGCGAATCACCTGAGGTCAGGAGTTCAAGACCAGCCTGGCCAGCATGGCGAAAACCCGTCTCTACTAAAAATACAAAAATTAGTTGGGCATGGTGGCGGGTGTCTGTGGTCCCAGCTACTTGGTAGGCTGAGGCAGGAGAACTGCTTGAATGCTTGAACCTGGGAGGTGGAGGTTGCAGTGAGCTGAGATCGCGCCACTGCACTCTGGCCTGAGCGACGGAGTAAGACTCTGCCTCAAAAAAAAAAAAAAAAAAAAGAGTGAAGACCCTAGAACCGACATGTAAGGGTTTAAATTCCAGCTCTGTCAGTTACCAGCTGTGTGGCCTTGGGCAAATACAGAAACTTTATTTGCTATAGTTTCCTAATTTTTACAATGGGGGATAATGGTAATCCAATGACATGACGTTGTTGTATAAATTAAATGAGTTAATAAATATGAAATGCTTCAAATAGTGCCTGACACACTGAGCACTCCAGTAACAGTAACTGTTACTATTAATACCTGCCCTAAGAACTATCGGTGGGAACTATATTCCAGGACTATAAATCTTTTTAAGTTACTCAAAATCAAAACCTGTTGTAAATCATTTTACCCCTCCACATCCTCACTGTGAACGTAATAGAAATGTATGTTTAATTATATACTGACCATTCTCCATTGCAAGCATAAACAGCTTAAACAAGAGGAATCTCCGTGAGCTCCTCCTGCACTAGACACAGCATATTTTCTAACTTAATCCTCACAACCACCTTAGGATATGGATATTATTATCTCTAGTTTATGATAAACTAAAACTATTGTTTAAGGTTAATTACCTTGTCTAAGCTCACATCTAGTAAGTGATTGACCTGGGCTGGGAACTGGGTTTTTGTGACCCCAGAGTCCACGAGACAGATTTTCAGGTGAATAAGATTCAAAGAATTAAAAAAATTTTGAAACCAGTTGTGTAGATCTTTATATCAGAAAAAAATTCCCAGCTCAGTTTCTGGTAGCTTAGAGGCAGCAATTTCTTGTGTTCATTTCTTGGGAAAGACGTGTCAAGTCAAGTTGGCTGTGGTCCCAGTTTCTACTGAGTTGTGGAAGCTGTGTTGTTTTTTGAGCTAGATCAGCTGTGAGCATTTGACATTCTGAGGCACAAAGTCAATATAGAAGAGAACCTCCCCTCTCACTGTTTATTCTCTGCTACGACTGTAAATGTCTCCCAGCTTTCTGCCATTTCCAAAGCATTTACTTTTGTTAAAAAAAAAAAAAATCCCAGAAATTAAAGGCCCAGACTAAACAGCATTTATTCATTTAAAACATTACGTAGATATAACCTGTTGCTTCACTTTGCTTAAAACCCACCAGTGGCTTCCTGCTACACTTGGAATAAGCCCAAATACTTCATCATGGTGCAGGGGACCTTGCTCATTTTGCTGCCAAGCCTCCATCCCTACTTTTCTAGAAATAGCACTCAAATTGGATTCAGTGGCTGGAATTCTAAGTGGTGATGTCCTGCCTTCCCTCAGCTAAGAGGTAGACCCAGGACCCAAGCAAAACCAGACACCATCTTTCTGGAATTAAATCTTGAGCAGTGAGACAATAAAATGAGGATGAGCTGGAGCTTTTGCGCCCCCTTGGCAGTCTCTGATAAGACCCGATATTCATCAGTTCCTGCTACCTTGATCCCCAGAGCTGCCCTCGTTCCCATCTTTCTGGGCTGCCCCATGTCCTTCTCGCATATTCCTTCTATGCCTTTAGGTCAGCCACAGTCAGGTTGGGTGTTTTTGTAGCCAAAGATTCCTACCTGGCACACCTGCCTGGCAGGGTCTCCCTGCAGTGGTCCCTCAGTGTCTGCGGGGGCATTGGTTCCAGGACCTCCCTGAGATACTGAAATTCACAGATACTCAAGTCCCTGATATAAAATGGTGTAGCATTTTCATATAACCTCAGCAGGCTGGGCTCTCCACCCTCCTTCCTCTCACTGCATGCACCTCACCCTCACTAACTCTTTGACTTACTGGGCTTGTTCCCGCCTCAAGGCCTTTACCCCTTCCCTTGGTCTTGGCTTCTTCAACCCAAATATAACCCCTTCAGAGAGGTAATTGCTGACTTTTCCATATCTCTCTATCTCATAGCCTGTTGGATTTCCTGTGTTGTATTTATTGAGACTTAAAATGATTTTGATCTTTACTTATTATTTCCCTATTAGAATATCAGCTCTAAGAACGTAGGGACCTTGTCTATTTTATTCACTGGTATTCCCAGTAATAGCATTGTTACAACAGTATTTATCACTTAATAGGTGCTCATTAAATATTAATCGAATGAATGGGTGTGTCGTCTGTGGTACATCCTATGTGTAGCAATCATATGTCATATAACCCACAGGTTAAGAGCCTGTGTCTTGGAGTCAGTCTATTTGGGTTCAAACCCTGGCTGTCATACTTGTATACTGTGTGACTTTGGGCAAGTTGCTTAACCTCTTGTGCTTCAGTTTCTTCATTTCTAAAATGGTAATAATAAAAATGCATAAGTAAGATGAAGGGTAAGTAAGATGATTCACAAAAAGCCCTTGGTACATTGCCTGGAAAACAATAAGATTCAATATTTGGCAACCTACATTATTAGAGCACGGTTGTCTCTCCGTATCTGTGAAGCCTTGATTTCAGGACACCCCTGGGATACCAAAATTCACAGATAGTTAAGTCTCTGATATAAAATGGTGTAGCATTTGCATATAACATATGCAAATCCTCCTATATACTTTAAATCTCTAGATGACTTATAATACCTATGCAATGTAAATGCTTTGTAAATAGTTGTTATGCTGTATTGCTTTTATTTGTATTATTTTTCTTGCTTTTTTAATTTCCTTCCCAGTATTTTCAACCCAAGGTTGTTTCAATGCAACCATGTGGAACCTGCGGATATGATGAGTGATTGGATTTCTCAATTGTAAGAAGTTCTAGTTAGAGATTGTATGATGCACTACTGGCTTAATAGTAGCTCTTTTGGCCGGGCATGGTGGCTCACGCCTGTAATCCCAGAACTTTGGGAGACCGAGGCGGGCGGATCACCTGAGGTCAAGAGTTCAAGACCAGCCTGGCCAACATGGTGAAACCCCGTCTCTACTAAAAATACAAAAATTAGCCTGGCATGGTGGTGTGTGCCTGTAGTCCCAGCTACTCAGGAGGCTGAGGCAGGATAATTGCTTGAACCCGGGAGGTGGAGGTTGCAGTGAGCCAAGATCACACCACTGCACTTCAGCCTGGGCAATAAGAGTGAAACTCTGTCTCAAAAAAAAAAAAAAAAAAAAAAAAGGAACTGTTTTGGAGAAGACCAAAGCCAAGTTCAACATTTAATATATACCACTTGGAAAAACTCTACTTACAATAGCATGCATTATCTGCCACAATACATGCTACTTTGCTCTTCAGACTAACAAACACAATTGGGGCCCCAAATACCTCTGCATCAAGCAGGGCCACTGGCAGTTATATGTAATGTAATGATTACCCTTGCACGAGATCTGGACCTTGCTAGCATATTTGTGAGGCTGCAGAATAATTTAAAGAATGCAGTGGGATTATGTGTGTGTTTTTTTCTTTCTTTCTTTTTTTTTTTTTTTTGCATTTCTCTTTTGGCTATTTTGTTTGTATTGCTACTGTTAACTGAATTATAAATAATAGGAAATAAAGAGCTTCTGGGAAGTAGCTGGAAGCTTTTGACAGATTTAGACATCTGAATGATAGCTCTTCACATATCAGTTGGTCCCAAAAACTTTTCCTAGATTTCAAAAATTTGTGATTTGTTCTCAGCATCTTGACAATTTTATTAATTATATTATCCAGTGTATGACTATTTCAATTGTATATTATCCAGTGAATGATTATTAATTTTATGCATGTACAATATATTTTTTCATTTCTATACTGCATTATAATGGAATCTTTTAAAAGACCTTTTAAGTGATAATTAAGATGTGAATTTAAGTTTATCAACTTTCAAAGGAAATAACAAGTAACAGAATGATGAAATTGTTAGCTGGTGTAATGCCTCTGTGACATAGCTGAATTTCTGCTCTGCCCTAACACTGCTTTGAGAAACAGGATGCTTGCAATAAAAAGTTCCCTTTGTAACCAGAACAGTTGAGACTGGTTAGAACCAAAATAGCTGAGCAAATGACTTCAGAAAGAACTCGGGCTTCATTATAATCTCATTTCCATGCTAAATGACACTCTGACCATCACCATAACAGTGGACAATTGCTAGGACAATGACCAGAAGAAGCTATAAAAGGACAAAAAAGGAGGAAGGCATCACTCCAGTTCTGGGAAGTTCACTGACCATTTCCAGAAAAGACCTGAGTCTTCCTCTTTTCATTTTTCTTTCTCTTTTTTTTTTTTTTTTTTGAGACAGAGTCTTGCTCTGTTACCCAGGCTGGAGTGCAGTGGTGCCATCTGGGCTCCCTGCAACCTCCGACTCCCAGGTTCAAGTGATTCTTCTACCTCAGCCTCCCAAGTAGCTGGGATTACAGGTGCGTGCCACCACGCCCAGCTAATTTTTGTGTTTTTAGTAAAGAAGGGGTTTCACCATATTGGCCAGGCTGGTCTTGAACTCCTGTCCTCGTGATCCATCCGCCTTGGCCTCCCAAAGTGCTGGGATTACAGGTGTGAGCCACCGTGCCCGGCCCCTCTTTTCATTTTTAATGTCCATCCTCTTAGTTAGAAAAACTCTTTATTTTCACCCCTCACCCCTCACTGGTCAAGAAGTTGATTTGTGAGCCATGCTTCCACTTCTTAATTCCATGGCCATTGAATAAAGCCTGCTCTACTTGACAATTTTAGTTTTGTGTATTGGCTTCATGACACTGAACATGGAAAGACTTCATGTTTTGGGGGATCCACTTTGTTGGTTATAAGATGATGCCCCCCATCTTAATGTTTTTCCAAATGTGTAGGCAATAAAAACTTCACTGAGTATACACTACCCACTCATTCCTTACCTCTGGGCTGTCAACTCTAGACACACATTAGAATCACCTTACAAATTCCAGATTCTCAGGCTGCATCTTAGACCAACTAAATTAGTAACCTGGCATCAGTATTCTTTCCTTTTTTTTTTTTTTTTTTTTTGAGACGGAATCTCGCTCTGTCGCCCAGGCTGGAGTGCAGTGGCGCGATCTCGGCTCACTGCAAGCTCCGCCTCCCGGGTTCACGCCATTCTCCTGCCTCAGCCTCCCGAGCAGCTGGGACTACAGGCGCCCGCCACCACGCTCGGCTAATTTTTTTGTATTTTTAGTAGAGACAGGGTTTCACTGTGTTAGCCAGGATGGTCTCGATCTCCTGACCTCGTGATCCGCCCTCCTCGGCCTCCCAAAGTGCTGGGATTACAGGCATGAGCCACCGCGCCCGGCAGCATCAGTGATCTTAAAGTTCCGCAGATGATTTCAGTGTGCAGAGGAGGCTGAGAACCACCACTCTATCAATGGCTGAAGAGTTTTTCTTTTCTTTTCTTTTCTTTTTTTTTCTGCGACAGAGTCTCGCTTTGTCACCAGGCTGGAGTGCGGTGGCACAATCTCAGCTCACTGTAACCTCCACCTCCCGGATTCAAGCGATTCTCCCGCCTCAGCCTTCCGAGTAGCTGGGATTACAGGCATGCACCACCACACTCGGCTAATTTTTGTATTTTTAGTAGAGAGGGGTTTCACCATGTTGGCTAGGCTGGTCTCGAACTCCTGACCTCAAGTAATCCACCCGCCTTGGCCTCCCAAAGTGCTGAGATTACAGGCGTGAGCCACCGCTCCCAGCCTAAAGAGTTTCTTTTGACATGTGTTGTAAGATGTGTCTTGATTTGAGAGATGTTAAGGTGTAAAAAACAAAACAAAAAAACCAGCTGGGTCTGGTGGTTCACGCCTTTAATCCCAGCATTTTGGAAGCCCGAGGCAGGAAGATCCCTTGAGACCAGGAGTTCAAGACCAGACTGGGCAACATAGCAAGATTCCATCCCTACAAAAAATTTTAAAATTAGCCAGTAGTGGTGGTATGTGCCTGTAGTCCCAGCTGCTCAAGAGGCTGAGTCAGGAGGATCCCTTGAGCCCAGAAGTTTGAGGCTGCAGTGAACAATGATCATGCCACCGTGTGCCAGCCTGAGTGACAATGTGAGACCTTGTCTCTCAAAAGAAAAACACAAAACACAACCCTTGCATCTGAGAAATAAGAAAATTGTAATTGCTATTATTAGTCTAGCCCTAGAAGGATTCAGACCATGAAAAATATCATCTTGGGTCAGATCAATTTTGTGGGACAACTGATGTTCCTTAGTTGTTCTCCTTTTACAGTGCCTTTGACATTGTTTACTAGGAGTGTACCCCAGGTATTATAAAGCTTCCTTTGGTTACTGCCAGACACCTGGCAAGAGCTTAGAAATGAAGCTTGATGCATAAAGAAAAAAAAAAAGGAAAAAAGGGAAACAAAACAAAAAGCATGGTGTGTGATGCGTGTGAATCTCCTGGTCACTGGGTGCACCCTTGTATCCTGTACCCTTTTGGGCCCCTGATTTCACATCCCAACTCCCCTTGGAGTTTGAGGTCAGCCTGACCAACATGGAGAAAACCCGTCCCTACTAAAAATGCAAAATTAGCTGGGCTTGGTGGCACATGCCTGTAGTCCCAGCTACTTGGGAGGCTGAAGCAGGAGAATCGCTTGAACCTGGGAGACAGAGGTTGCGGTGAACCGAGATCATGCCATTACACTCCAGCCTGGGCAACAAGAGTGAAACTGTGTCTCAAAAAAAAAAAAAAAAATAGACTCAGTGTTTCATCTGATTCCTTGGGATTCTCTCTTTCCCCATCCCTAAGGCAAGGAGAGCAGATGCTCAGATTCTCTTAATATCAAAGCAAAGTGTCCCCTTAGCTAGGATGACAGCTAGCTTAGCCTCAGCATATGTGTTAATTCTTGGTCTGACTTGAAATCTTGAAGATGTGGAATTTGATAGTGGCATGGAGGTTTGGCTGGACCTCAGAAATTTTAAAGACTGAGTGATTTCATTCCTATAAAGAAATTTGTGGTTTTCTGCTGGTATATCAGGTCTTAATACAACACTACACCTAGATAAAGTTTGCATATTCTGCAAAGCCTGTTATTTCTGCCAAAATGCCAATGATAAAATCAACCTCTTGAGAAGCTACAATTAACCTTCATCTAGTCATCATTTCAAGCCTGCCCAACCAACAAGCCTGCAGACATATTTCTTCACATCTCAGAGAAACAGTGCCCACTAGGCAATTAGGAAAATACATTGAGATCACATATGAAAATCAGCATTATGGCAGGAACAATTAGGATCCTCATTTACTGCAGGTGATTTGCTCATTTTAAACTAATTAAACTACTAGGTTGAAAACACAGTTCAGAAACAGAGTGTAGAGTAGTTCATATTTAATACCTCCATCTTTCCTTAAAAATTGTTTGTTAAATGGCAGCCTAACAATAAATCAAAAAGTCAATAAATCTTTGCTACTAGAAGTGGGTTTAGATAAGATAAAGATGGGTCCATTTAATTAGGGAAGAAAACAGATGGCTGTGATGTATGAACAAGGATAATACAGGAGGGTTTAGAACATAAAATATAAGTTGGAGAGGAGCTTTAGAAAATTGAGAAGCTTATTACATCTGGACAGGTTTGGGGAAATAGGAGCAGACTATTATGAGTAATTTGATGGAGGCTGGAAGGAGAGAACTCATGAGACTCAGGGTCCAGTCCAACATGGCCCCACAGTGACCGCATTACAGCACAGCCCTGGCAAAGGGTGGCATCCTGCCTGATGGGGCCTGAGACAGCGCTCCTGCACTGTCCATGTACTTTGCTTCCTGCTGAGTGATCCTTGAGTGTTGTCACGGAATTTTTTTTGTATTAAGATATAATTTACATGCCATGTAATTCACCTTCTTGAAGTATATATTTCAGTGGTTTTTCGTATATTCACAAGATTATGCAACCACCACCACTATCTAATTCTGTACTGGAAATTTGATAAAATGTTGATCCTTTTTCTTTTTTCCCAGTGGCCCAAACATCTATTTCTGGTTTTTTTTGGGTTTTTTTTTTTTTTTTTTTTTTTTGAGACGGAGTCTCGCTCTGTCACCCAGGCTGGAGTGCAGTGGAGTGATCTCGGCTCACTGCGAGCTCCGCCTCCTGGGTTCACGCCATTCTCCTGCCTCAGCCTCCCGAGCAGCTGGGACTACAGGCGCCCGCCACCATGCCCGGCTAATTTTTTTTTTTTTGTATTTTTAGTAGAGACGGGGTTTCACTGTGGTCTCGATCTCCTGACCTCGTGATCCGCCTGCCTCGGCCTCCCAAAGTGCTGGGATTACAGGCGTGAGCCACCGCGCCTGGCCACCACACATCTATTTCTGTAGTTTTTCTTAGCACAGCCATGGTAGGGTGAAGAAGTAACAAACTGAAAGGCCCAGACTGAGGTTTCTGTACATCTATTTAGGTGCTTTTGTTGTTCACTCATATTCAGTGCTCCAAATTCTGTGTTTATCCAAAAAGTTGGTTCTTCAGATAAACACAACATTTAGGTAGCCTCAGTTGTATGTGATGTATTATGTCAGATCCACGCTTCCCTAAACATCAGCCTTAGTGGAAATGGCTAGCACATATTTTGAGAAATACATACAGGTGTCTTTAGTGTGTTCACATAAATCATAAGGTAGTGTGACCAGAGAATTTGTTTATTATAGTTCCATTGATTCATAATCAGAAATCCGGATTCAACAGCAAGCCCTCCTTTCTTCTCAGTGAGTTGAATAAATAGGCAAAAGATTAATGCCTACAGTAGAGGGAGGAATAAAGGGACCTCATTTCTAGAAAATAAAATTTCTTGCAAATCACTTAATCACTCCTATAAGGAAATATGAGGAATTAGAAGTTCCATTAACTTTAGTACCACGAGAAGAGTAAAACATAAGTAATGTGTTCCATTAGGTAGTAAACAGAAGAGCAGAAAACCAGAACAGAGATGGGACCAACAGAGGAAGAAGAAGAAAGTATCATGGTAGTGGAAATGATGGCACCAGCGGCCCATCTGGAGCCACTGCTGCAAAGACTCTGGCTGCAGGGGGCAAGGTGAGCCTGGGGCTGTCTGCTCGACAGAGCCAGTAGGGGCCGGGAACAGGCGAGAGCCCTGCTCCCTATTGAGCTGGCAGGGCGAAAGCCCCATAATCCCAGGCGCAGCTGCGGCAGCCCAGCCATAACTCTGGACTTGGGCATCCCTGTGCTCTTGGGGGCCTGGGAAGCTCCCCTCCCCCCGTAGGCTCAGAAGTACCTGCTCCTGCTCCTTGGCCTCTCCCTGCTCCTGGTGCCCCCTCCGGGGTGGAGCAAAGTTGTGGTCAAGCCTGGGTGCTGTCGGAAACCCCCCAGGTGTGTGTGTGCTCGGGACAGCACTGTCACACCAGCCTTCTGCTGCCTCAGCCCCCTCTGGACTTTGGGTGCTGATGAGCATGGGAGGGAGGCCGAGGTGGAGCCGAAGATAGCCCAGTGCAGGCCTGCAGGCACCCCTCAGCACAAACATCCTCGGTACTGTGGAAGGCATGTTGATGGCGGCAGGAAGAAGTCATGCTCCTGGACAGAAAAGGGCAGGTCCCTGGTGAAACCCCTACCTTCAAGCCAGGGATGGCCTGAAGCCTGGGTGCCAGGCTGCCAGTTCTGGGGTGAGTCCGTGGCCCAGAGTGAGAACTGATGATGCTGTTTCCAGGCCCATCCATGCCTGCCTATGGATCATTCAGTACACACTTCCTTCCTTCTGAGCCCATAAAAACCCTGTGCTCAGCCAGACGTCGACACTACCAGCTGCAGGAAGGAGTTACCCACTCTGGGTCTCCTCTCTGCTGGGGTCTGCACAGACATCAAGGTGACCTGTCTGTGGAGGGAGCTACCCACTTCAGGTCTCCTGAGAGCTGTTCTGTCACTCAATGAAGCTCCTCTCTGCCTTGCTCACCCTCCAGTTGTCCAGGTACCTCACTCTTCCTGGATACAGGACAAGAACTTGGGACCTGCTGAATGGCGGGACTGAAAGAGCTGTAACACAAACAGGGCTGAAACCCTCAGCCACCCCCCTCAGCTCGCCATGTTGCAGGTGATGAGAAGGAGAGAAGAGCTGTGGCCCTTCTGGGAGCCCATACCTAGGGGCTCCTGGAGCCAGGGCTGTGACACCCTCTTTGGGGCTCTGTGGTTCCTGGTATCTCCAAGCTTCCGGGTGCCACCACATACCCTTCAGCCAGATGCATGTTCCTGTAGTGGAAGCTGTGTGCAGTACATCTGGTCCAGCCACAGCCATAGCCTCTTACAGAGCCAACAACTTTGCTGGTGCCTGGAGCTGCCTGCCCTGCCGCAGCAGCTGGCCTGCCTGGCTGTGTGAAGTGGCCAGACCCAGAGCTCACTTCCCCACACAACCCTTGCCACTCCGCACCTGACTCACCCTTAGCAGGTGTGGGATCCAGGCTGGTAGTGTGAGCCGAGCGCAGCCTGCCAGGCCGAGTGGGCAGAATGAGCCCAGTAGGTGCAGGCAGTACTCAGGCAGAAGGCGCTGCCAGCCATAGAGGTTTTTGGCTGGCGAAGTGACACCCCAAGGATCCCGTGACAGAAAGAGGAATGTGTAGAAACTGGAATCAACGGAGAGCAGCAGCAGCTACCAACTGTGTACTATTCCACTCTGTGAGGTTATAACTCAGACCATATATTTGTAGGTAATGTTTTTCCTTTAATCAAGAAACAAACCATTTTTTTAGTGGCTAACAACAATGTTAGGTAGATGAATAATGTTGTAATTATTGTTTTGCCATTCAAAGAAATGTTAAAGGAGCTAGGTTTGAAAAAGTCAGTGACACTCTGTTTTGCAGTACTATAAAATTGCAAGCCAAATTTGTGGCTTTTTAAAAATAAAGTAGGCCAGGCTCACTCACGCCTGTAATCCCAGCACTTTGGGAGGCCGAGACGGGTGGATCACAACGTCAAGAGATCAAGACCATCCTGGCCAACATGGTGAAACCCCGTCTCTAATAAAAATACAAAAAAATTCGCTGGGCGTGGTGGTGTGTGCCTGTAGTCCCAGCTACTCGGGAGGCTGAGGCAGGAGAATTGCTTGAACCCAGGAGGGGAGATTGCAGTGGGCCAACATTGCGCCACTGCACTCCAGCCTGGTGACAGAGTGAGATTCCGTCTAAAAAAAAAAAAAAAACAGAAGTAAATCCCCAATACTTGGAGGCAGACCCCAAACATCTCCACTGGACATTTCACATCAGGTTAAATTTCATATGAGTAAAACCAAAAGGCAGTGCCACATGCCCAAGGAAACAAGGGAAAGAATACATGCTCTCCAGAGCTCTGGGGGCCTTTCCAATGAGACCTTCCTGAAGAAACATTGCTCTGACAAAGGTGAATTGTCATCCACAATAGATAAGAACTAAGAAATTCTAGAGACATTTTATTCTCTCATAAAAATCATTTATTGGCACACCAGAAATGACAATTTTTTCTAGTATAGTAGTTGTATGCATCTGTAATTGCAATTCAGTGTAAACTACGTTACAAGTCACTAGAAATCTAATTAGCAGGATGAATTTAATAAAGAACAAGAGGAACTATGAGTCTACCACGGCCCAGCCATTGAGTCTCATTGGAGAGTAAATCAAATATCAAACTAGTGTTGCCCTGCAACAGTTTTTCTGTAGCCAAGAAAAACCAAGACACACATAAACAGGATAGCACCCATTCCATAAATTAGGTACACTTAACTAGAAAAAGATTGTAACTGATAGAAATAATCTAAATAAAGTAAGCACAAAAGTAAATAATTAGCTATTTACATATATTCCTTTTTGCCAAAACTTTAATTTGTTAGCTTTCCCATCCTATCTCTTCCCTTCTATTTGTTAATCTTGTTTTTTCATGGTGAATTTCTTGGCTCACTGAAAAATATTTAGACAACTAATTAGAACTTCTTTCCGGGTCCTACCTTTCCTAAAACTTTATGACAAACTAATGAATTTCAAGGGTAACCTATGTAAGTCTATCTCTATATAGAAGTAAGATGCATTATTATTCTGCTATCAGTCATAGTAATGACATACAATCCCATGTTTTTCCAAACATTGTTTGGACTACTCCAGAAAATTAGGCTGTGAATGGCAGCAGAGTGGATGGATTTTTCATTCATAACAGGCACAGATAGTATATATGGAGACAAGCATGTTTATCCTGAGAATGTGAATGCTGTGGGCTGCAACTCAAGATCTCCCATTACTGAGAATGGGTCCTTTGCCCTCTGGTCACTCTTTTTTTTTCAACTGTCAATTTTTAAGGCGTGGTATCATAGCAGCATCAGCAAATAAGAATGCTGACATCATTTCTACCAAGAAGGGCTCTGTGATGAGTGGCAGCAGGTACCATAATTAAATAGCGCAGCTGAAAAGGCATTGAGTTGGTACATTTCTGGTGCTATGGCCAGAATGTGTGGATTTTTAGCATCATTCTAGGAAGCCTGAAAGATCTTGCCCATGAGTCTCTTTGACCCTTGCCCATTTCCTTTCTAGTGCATATGACCATTTATAATTATTTTATTTTTGCTTTTTCTCCTACTGGAATATAAGCTCCGAAGGGCAGAGACTATGCCTGTCTGTTCACCACTGTGTCCCCACAGTGTCTAGAACATAATGTTCTAGTGTCTTGAACAGTGCCTGGTCAATAGTAGGTTCTCAATTAAAAGCTTTTACTAAGTAAACAAACCAAATCATTAAGTCCCCTGGTTTGCCTGTGTCTTAGAGACTTTCCAATTTTATACAGTGGCCAGGGTTCTGGCCTATCCTAATTATAGAGCCATCCTAACGATCCTACCCTGATGTGAACCTGTGTAGCGGATATTTTTGTGCTTCAATGAGTAGTAAAACTTCTCAGTGATAGATTCATTCTCCCAAAGCTTAGCTCTGCAGAGCTAACGCTACAGGAGAGGTAAGAGGGCAAGAACATTCTAGGAGGTAAGCTGTATGCTACAAATTCAGCTCATTCTTCCCTACCTCCCCCTATAACCTTATTGTTTGACAGAAAGCTTAAGAAAAAATGTTAGCAAGAGAATTTTCTCCTGGCAGTGCCAGTCCAGTAAGTCACCAATAACCTGATCAGAAAAGAAAGAAAATATAACTCACCTACATAAAAAATTAAGTTAAATAAAAGCAAAATCTGGGAGTGGGAACCAAGTGACTTGGTGGGCTGTCTAGGTCCTTTGTTGGTTAGAATTGTTGGAGATGGAAGCGGAAGCAGGCATGACAGCAGAGGAGAGGTTGAAAGGGAAAAGGGCAGAGCTGTGGGTGTGAAGACTGCAGAGGACCAGCTTTTCTCTCCTCCTTCTCCCACTCCTGCCAACTCTGCACCCCACCATGGCTGGCTGAGCTCCTTGCTGTGGCTCTCGCAGGCGGAGGTAAGAACAGGCAGCTGGCGCCTCCACGGCACATCCTTAGGCTATTGATGCTCTGCTGGAGTAGAAGTCAGGGACTGGGAGCCCGGTGTGCAGCGTGACCTGGGGAATGAGACTGTGAGTCCTGAGAGGCATCGTGCATCCCCCTGTCCCTTTACACAGTGTACCGTGGGTGTGTCCCTAACTCAAAAAGTGTTCTGTTTGCTTCTCTTTAAACATCTAGGCTAGCAGGTATTAAACGGAATTCAAGAAGAATCCTGCCTATGGTAAGAGGCTGCTCACCATGGCGGGCTCTCAAATCCTGGTGACATTTGATTATATGGTTCTTAGTCACCTGCCTATTTTAAAGGATTCCGGGGAGATTGTGTTCCTTATAACTGAAGACACAGGCCTTGGTTTTCAGATAGAGGAGCCTACTGGTCACACCACAGTGACCACTGCCAAATCCATGGATAGAGGACAGATTCGCAGAGACAGCACTTCCCTTATTACTTGTCCGCCAGTTATTGTAATTAGGGCAAACATTTCTTTCTGGGGTCGCATAGATGATTGCCAGTTGTGAAAAAACATGGCATTATACTATTTCACCAATTTCTGTGTATCCCCAAACCTCGATGGATAGCTATGGATAAAACTAGAACCATTTCATGCAGTTCTTGTCCCTGTCTTCTCCAGCCCAAGAGTCTTTATCAATAGAAAATCAGAAGGTCCTGAAAACCCCTGAAGAGCCTCTAGTATAATATTCTTTGAAAGGGAAATGGCTAATGTGAAAAACCTTGAATGGGGTTTTTCTGAGACTCGCTTCTACGGTAATTTATGGTTTTCTTTCTTAAAATGTAGAGGCTGAACTCTGAAAGATTAGATTCCAGCCTTCTAGAAAACCCCATCTCCTTGCAGGAAGAGAGAAGGGCAGGGGCTGCTAGTTTGCAATCAATGTTACTGCACATACTGAAACACAACAATGAATTTTGATAAATAGTTTCCAAGGCTGGTTCTGGATAGGGCAAAAGTCATCAGTAATTCTCAAGCCTTATCTCAAGACAACCATTTGTGGAATGAGGCTCATAGTTGTTAATGAGATGCCCAGCTCAGGAGGGAAGTGAAACCCTAAGTCCTGACAGCAGCTGGCAGGGCACAGCTCTTCCCCCATGCATGGCTCTGGTCCCCCTTCCAGGCCCCAGCCCAAGAGTCTCTCCACCATTCCTTGCCCATGCAAGGCCCCTCATGCCTTAGAAACTGTGCACAGGCTGTTCCCTCTGTCTGGAAGGCTCCACGCAACTCACTCCCTCACTCCTTTAAGGCTCAGCTCACCGGTAACTGCGATAAGCCCTACCTACGCTGACCATCCTACTTAAGACTGCGGCTGCCCTTCCCAACCACAGTACTCATGGGCCCTTGGTCTTTTCTCCACTGCACTAAACGCCTTCTGACACACCATCTGATTAACATTGTAATTATGCTTATTATTTATTGTCTGTCTCCTATCACTAAGATGTGAGTTCTATGAAGGCAAGATTTTTATCTGTTTTTTTTTTTTCACTGATGTATCCCAAACACTTATAACTGTGCCTGGCACATTAAAGGCATTCTATAGATATTTGCTGAATGAATAAATGAGAAGCTGTTGTTTTATTCTATAATAAATAATAATTAACTAAGTTGTAGGTAGGACTATGTTTTCTACCCCTTAGGACCTAACAGAGCCAAACAAGAGTGCAGAGAAGATGCTCAGATTTTCTGATAACGATACTAATGCTTCAGTCTTACACCCTCACCTCTTCTCAGGCACTCCTGAGCTTTGTTAAGTCATTCCATTTGTTTTCATGCCAGTTGGTTAAAGGCTTTCATTTCTATTTAGAGGTGAAACTAGAGCTACAGAGATGATCATTAGCCAACCATGAAGAGAATTCTAGTTTCCTATGTGCTATTAACTGGTCTGTGTCCAAGTATAAAGAAGGTGCTTATGCTTGGCGTGGAATAATATAAGTTGTCAGCGCTGATCCCTTTCTCTCCTCCTCTCCTTCATGTCTTGGTCTGAGCCTTACGCTGTCACCTTCCCTCTCTCCGGTTGGATTGAACGGCCCTGGGCAGCCTTTGAACCGGTAGCCAGCAACAGCTGTTTAACCTCAGGGGCAGGGTGCTTACCTGCACGTTCCTGTTCAGGCTGACCGCAGGGAAGAACAGGCCCTCCACGTTATCAAATGCTATGGGACCTTGTTGTTCATCGTTGATAAAAAATGTCAAGTTTTTTCTATTTAAGTCGAGGAGGACCCCAATTGTGGCCCCTTTTGTGATCCCTCCCTCAGTTCTGTAGGAAAAGAGAAAAATTGGGGTTCATTTCCTTGTGGTCACTCTAGAAGCTCCCCCCTTTTGTGTGGTGAAACCAGTGTCTTGCAACCTGTTTATAATCATCACTACCCCAAAACCTTTTCCCTAATCATCCCTTGCACATAAATTTTAATACCGCAGATATACTGTATACCTGTTGGTACTGTGTGTATATCTGTGTTTTATACATAACAAGAGTATGATTTTTTGCTCCCTCCCTGCCACCATCAATTTTCACTTCCTAGGGGGAGATATCTGCCCTTGTGAGTCGTTCTGCTGTTGCTGAGAGTGAACTCATTCATTAGGGTCTCTACCACTGAGTCACAGCAGTAGAAAACCAAACATTAAAGACTAGGCAAAAGTCACCTTTGGGCTATCAGAGCTCTGACTCTAGGAATATTGCACACTTTGTATAAATGGTGTGAATTAAATATCATTAAATACAAAGTGACTTAATTTGAAAGTCAAAATAAGAAGCACTTTGGTTGCACCTAAACCACACGCATGAGAAATTGGATTTGGGGCCTTATGTTATCCATTAAACAGAAAAACTCATTCCAGAAGGATAGCAATTTTTTGGCTTGTTGCATTTGAATTAAGAACTTAGAGGCTGTCTGTGAAATGACAGCACTGAAGAAGAGGCTTCTTCTCTGTACAGTGAAATAATTATACTCTGAGATGTAGTGATTTTAAGGAACCTGCATACAAATGCCATTTTACAAAGAATTGTGTCTTATGCTTCAATTGATGGTTTCACAAAATGCCATTAAACATGGATGATCAGATTTGTCCTTCCCATTTTTTTGAGATCTAGCAATATTGAACTTCATCCTCATCTCAGCAGAGCACAGGAATTTGTGTCATTCATTTCCTCTTGCATGCAGGATACAGACTGTACATAGTCATTAAAAGACAGGTTTACAAATTGCCTCTTGCTACTTCACAGGTTTAACAATGAAAGCACAAGTGACATGCAGGTTGCATGCAAGCAGATGTGTTCAGCATTAAGAATGTGTTTCTCTGCATAGTGTGATGGTTATGTCATTATTCACTCCTGCACTTCAAAACAAAGATGCTAAAAGGGAAAAAGTAAGTGTGGCATCTGGGTGATAGCACTGAGAATCTATTGACAGAGAGTTCCCCAAAATGCCAATCACTGAAGATAACCACTTATCTACATCCAGTAGGATTTGCTTTCATGGTGAAATGGTGTGTGTGTTCACTTCAAGTGACAGCGAATAATACACACTTGAATGCTATAGAAGCTATCCAAGGGAAAAGGAGGCTTTAGGAGTCTACAGGCTGGGGAAGGGTCAGTGATGAGCATACAGAAAAAGATAAAACAGTGGGGTCCAATTATCCTACCAATGTCTGACTTGCTTTCCCTTTGATCTGGTTGAACACTACTGTATTTTTTTTTTTCTCAGAGACACTAATGAGAATGTATCCTGGGGAAATCCTGGAGCATAAGGTGGACCAGGGTCCACAGTAGAAATTTCTCTGCCTAGGAAATTTGTGAAAAATACATTTGAGGAACACAATCAAATGAGAAAGGAAATCCATTATAGTATGTGTTCAATTATAATGATCTATATTTTGGTGGTAGAAGAAAACCTCAAGGAGATTACTATATTTCCTTTCCTTAGCAAACTGGCTGCTCTGGATTAATACAGTAATAAGAGAGTTCTCTCTAAGTAGAAAGCCATTCAAATTGGCATCCATAAGCTTTAGTTTAATAAATCGTAATAAGAACAATGGCTACTATTTTCAGGTGCTTCCAATGTAAGGCATTTTCACATATTTCATTTAATCTTCAGAAGATTCCCACAGGGAAAAATTTTATTGTACTAATTTGATGGATTTGGAAACTGAGGTTCAAAAAACGAAGTAACTTGCCCAAAAGTGCTTTTCTGATAAGTTGTAGGTCTGGGTGTTTCAGCATCCTGGATCGTTTTCTTATAATGGATATCCATTGGGATTCTTAGTTTCCAGCCATGGGTGAAATACAGCAATGAAGGGAGTAGGAAAGTACTCAAGTCTCTATCATTATATAGAAAGTAAACCACCAGCATGGACTCAGCTGAGGCTCATAGATTGCCTGTGCTACTTAATGTAGACCACCTGCTTGATTTCCTGAATGTGGTCTATGTAATAGGTTTTTGAACTGGGGCTCTCACTCCTGATCAGAAGCCAACGTGAAGAAGGCTTGGTTTGGGGGCTGCAGGGTACCTGTTGGTGTGCGAGTTGTTGTGCATGAACCAGCTCCGGTTATTGTCCACATACATTGCCCAAGCTTTGTCGTCTTTTCCTAACATCACATCCTTCATCACGTCCATGCGAGCCACGCCAAAGGCAGGATCAGGGTGGTTGTCATAGCGATCTACCGTGAGCTCCCAGTAGTGGACGCCCTTGGAGAAGCCAGTCTTCCCTAGCACCACCCGGTCATCATAGCTACTACAGGTCACTGTCAGGTTGTCATTGGAGAGGATGATGTCCGAGTGCGCCGAGCCAGGGTCGAAAGCAAACCAGGCCACTGGGAACAACAGAAGGGAACCAGGTTATTAAGACAGACCCAACAAGCTCAGCACCATAACATACTCCTGGGCGGGTGAGGAGCGTTGTGTAGCGTTTTCATGCTGCCATGCAGGAAGGAGGCGTCCAGGGCCAGGGCAGACAGGGGCACGTCCTGGGAGTTGGTACTCTCTGCACCAGAAGCAGACGGAGGACACACGACCGATTCAGCAGGGGTTACCTGGCTCAGACTGCACTCCCAACCAGGTGATCCGGGAGTGAAGTGGCATCGATTTTGGAAGGTGCAAGTCCCTTCACCTGGTGACTGGCAGAACAGTGCACCAGAGACATAAAGGGAGAGGGGATGCGCTAAGATGCCTGTGTAACCCCTGAGGCAGGGAGGCTAGGAGCTAGAGTCCTAGATGGAGGAGGGATAAAACACATGGAGTGAAATCAGGAAATATCCCTTCGGCAGAAGTGCTAACATCTAGTCGCTTTGAAGTTTTCCTTGGCTCTAGTGAAAGCTCACAAGCTGCGAAGCTATAAGCAACATAAACTAATATTCATGAGTGATTGTGACTTGCATGTAGGACAGGTTGCTGTCTGCATAACTTAAAAAACACAGTTTGCGTGCTACTCCTGAAACTAACACGTCAGAAATTTTGCTGGAGCAGTAGGAATTTTGGACATTAGGTGCAGATAGAATGATGTCTTTGTACGCATTGTTACGCCCCAAGTTCTAAATGCCACCTATAAATATCCCACTCGAGAGAGGTAATTGCTGATTTATTGAACCTGTGAGACACCTCACATGCACTTTGGTCTTTGCTATTTGGTAACAGAATAAGGTTATTCCATACCTGCCAACAGCTTTTTAATGTCAACTGTTGTCATTCCAAGTGAAAGGCATGGGGGAGAGAGATAGGAAGCAAAATTGACATGGATAAGAAAATGTGTCTCTCTTGATAAACTAGTACCCCAAAAGGACTCAATTTAAAATGCCACATATACTAAACAGGTGCTCTCTGACTTGTACCTTTACCTACATTTAGTGCTCATAAAGAGTGTTTTGCATTGATGTATATGAAAACTGGGGGAAAAGTAAGCTTTGAGGCATAACATTAAACACTACAGGCATCTTTTCCATTTTTTAAGAGTTTGAGAAACTGCTATAATAGGGTTAGAATGACAATTAGACAATTTTATTGACATAAGACAAGTTGCCGCCATTTATTTTGTGAAGGAAATTGAGCACACCAACCACGTAAGTAAAAGATAATTACAATAGGTATACTTGCCTAATTGAGAGTAAGGTGCAGATTGTGTCTCAAAATTGCATCCTATAAAGAGATACTACACATCAACGCTATGAAACAACAACCAGGTTGATAAAAATTACTTGTATACACTTAAAAAGCACCAGTTGAATATAGATACCAGAGGCCTGATCCATGAAAAAACAAAGCCCTTTTTATATTATTTACTTTGAAGAGCCTCTCTGCTCTTTCAAAATGAAAAGCACATCTTTTTACCATTTAATAAATCCTCCTCCAATTGATCCTAAACTCTGTAGCTGAATTTTTCATCTTCCAAGTTCAATCTTTTCCTCTAAAGTTTCCACAGTAAGAAGGCTAGCTGTTTTAAAAATGGGGAAAATGTACTTAATTGCAACGGAGAAATCACTGGATTTTGATAAAACTCTGCTCTCACTATTCTATGCACTTCTAACTCTGGTTATGCCAAAAGGTCTTCATTGTGACTTGAGCCCAAATTAAATATAACTAAATGTGTAATGTAATCCATTTGTGAATACATACATCTTATTAATAATTATTAATAATGACATGACGAATGTGTTAAAACTGCCTTCCTTTCCTTCTTAGGAGACAAGATCCTTCTCACCTGAGGGAGGGGAGGAGGGATGGTAGGAGTGAGTGTGGTCTCAGAGATATATTGGAATCCCCTGTGGAACTTTTTCAACCATCTCCCTTCCCTAAGATTTGGATACCTGTACCCCATGAGAAACTACATTGTGTGGAGGAAGACTGCCTAGTCTTAAAATGTTCAAAAGTGTGTGACCTACAATTTCCAGTGGTTTCGAGGACTGATCTAGAAAATGTGGTTTTGATGAGCAATGGGGGATAAAGAAAGGATCATTTTATTTTCTTTTCTATTTAGTAAGGCCTTTATATGCTAATTCCTAAAACATTTGCAGGATAATGTGCTGACTTAAAAGAATTTTACAAGAATTAAAAAAGCAGCTTACTATAAAAAAGGACTAATGGCTGAGTTAAAAACAAAATATAAAAATTATGATCTTACTTTTGGTTAGTTTGCTTTTCTCTGGGATGAATTCACATGCAAAAGAATCATTTCCTCCCATCTCATGGCTGATTTTTATGTTTTGTTTCTATCAATTATCACTTCAATTCCTATTCATGTGTTAGAGCATAGTGAGTATGGAACACCTGGAGTTTTAAAACTGACTCTCATATTCAGCTTGGAAATAAGTTTGTAGAATCTGAACAGGGCTTTAAAAACTTTTAAATGAATCATGCCTTGTGCAACTCTTTTTCAAAACAAATATTCTGAAATCTTTTTACACTACTTTATTATCGTACATTTAAGATTCAACAATACAACTAGAATAATGCTCTTAAATACACCCATCAAATATCCCAAAACTCACATTTCATTTTATTCTTGAGACAACGTACATTACAAAGACTGTAACAATATTTCAGTACATTAGACACAAGGGAAAAGAGTTTCATAACAAAGCATGTTGGGAAGCCATAGTGCACAGAAAAACAATAAGAAACATAAAAGCACAAAGAAAAATGTCATTTTAAAGACAGCTTGAAGTCCCTGCATCCTTTTTGCACTGTCATGCTGTGGCCTTCTTCATTCCAGAATGTGGGATGAGCAAAAAGAATAAAATAAAAACCAAAAGAAACCTTTGGAAATGTGAAATGTGCATCATGTGTATCCATGATTACAATATAGTCCTGAAGAGATCAAATAGGTCTGCATCTTAGATATTTTAACATTCTATTTGCTAGGCAGTGTTCGCTACAAAGGAACACAAGTCTAGCTTTGCTGAAATCAGCCTTAGGCTCTGTCACAACCAGCTTGGCTGTGGGAAACTTCGAGGAGTCCAGACTTTTTGATTACTCAGATCTTTGGTCATTAGGCATTAGGAGTTAAGGGTTTCTAATTCAGCTAGCAGTGATCCCACCCCGTTGCTAGGAAAACACTCAGCCATGAGCCCCACTGTCCTAGCAGTGAGCACAGGCTTTTGCAGAAAATGCTTTCACTTTATGCTCTCTGGATTGCCTGCTTTATAGGATGCTTTCTGCTGTTGGTGTGTTTTTACTTTTATTGTACTTTGTCAATAAAGATCTCTTGAGTCTATGTTTAATCAGACCACTCCAGGCTGGATGCACTGATCCAGTCTCCCAGACACTGCTGGTTTCCTGGATACAGAAGGGCTGCAAACCTCCACATTATTGCCATGGCCGCCACTCAGCCAGCGCCTGTGCCGTGCTATGCCACTGCATGTGATGACAGAGCGGGTTATCCATGGTGGTACCAGCTTGTGCAAAAAGAATAACTTCACTCATCACTTTCTGATGCCGTAATACATAGACCACAGCTCCATGGTTGCTCCTTCCACCACACAAACAAGAACGCCACAAAGCTCCACCATCCCGATGCTCCTCATACGGAAAGCAGGCCACAGACAGAGACTAGCTCATCCCCCTCACCACGCACATGAATGGCAAGAACAAGACACGCGTTTCAGAGATGCCTTCAAGGCACAGAGATCAAGGGGAAAGGTCTGAGGAGCTCAGCTCACCCGGTGCATTGAGAGACTGTAAAGAGGAATGCAAGCTCAGCTGGTGGGGTGAGGATCGGAAATCAAAGTAGGATCTCCCGGGGAAGCTGGGTTGTAGATTAAGGGTGGAGGAGAAAGGACTCATTCTACGGAGCGGCAATCTTTCCGAAGGCACTGGAAAAGGGAGGGTCTGTTCTTCTGAATCTGTGTCTAAATGTAAGATCAATGCAAACTAGAGATCAGAAGTCTGCTATTATGTCCCCGTGCACGGTTCCCCAAGACCTGCCTTAACAATGCATTCATACAAAGCCTCATCTTTCCCACAGGGTGCCACACTCAGGCATTTACAAAACCAATGTGCCTGGGGGCAGGGAGGGAATTTTCGGCAGATCAGGACCCAAGACCAGAGGACACCTCGAACAACAAAGGCAATTGTTGTCACTTTCCCGATTTTTAGTGGTAGAAAATTGGAAGGTTTCCTTTTAATTAGATAAAATATTTTTAGAATTGAATGTACAAAATGTAAAGGCAAATTTTACCTATTGATGACCAAGAGGATATTATTTTACCCCCTTCAGTTGTCCTGGGAGTTACTACCTATTCAACAATGGCCTCTTAAAGGGTTTCTATTTAAGAGATGGTGATTTTTTACAAACTGTTTCCTATTCCATATTTTCCCATTTCTCTCCTAATGTATATTTTTCTATTAGATGGATGAGCTGATTTTTTATACTAGCACACTCCAGACTCTATCTTTGAACAGGAGAGGAAATGTGGTGTGGTCTAAGGAAGACAGGGCTGGACAAGTAAGCAGGGAAGGAGCCTTACCTTTGTTTCTGAATTATGATCAGACTCTAGGGATGTCACTTGACCATCTCTGTTTCTCTAATGATAAACAGACTGTAGGCAGTGGTGAGGTGCATTGGTGGCAAAATATCTGTTTCTGTTCAGATAGTCAGGTTTGGCCTGAAGATAATTATTATATCAGACTAAAGACTTAACAATTATTTGATCTGGTTTTAGAAGGGCATGAGTTAGTTTCTCTGAATTACTAAAATTGCTCCTTTCTATTTTGTCAAACAATAGCTGGTTCTATGCACGGTGTGGTCTAGTCAGAGGTGGATCTTTCACCAATTGAAGCCTTCTTAACATTCAGTCTAATAGCAATAATTTAGGAAATACAGATGGTAGGAAGGTAATATTCCATGTCCAAAATCTCAAAGGAACTTTCTTCTCATTGAAATAATAATTTTGTTTCTGTGACCAGAGGGTATTTCCGTGAATTTTTTTCTGGTTTGAATCAGTTAGCAGCAATTCTTTGCTGGACATAGACTTCTATCAAAATGCTATTCGCATGTTGAAGCAAAAATAACTGGAGTGTGTGTGTGTGCAGAATATGATCCTATGTGAAGAGCTCAGAACAAGGGCATTGGCAAGTTTTAATTTAATACCTCCAAGAGTCAGCCTCTGAACTTACAATATTAAAGTTAGCTTTTCAGGCTTTAGACTTATCTGTAGGGGGATGACTTTTAAAAAATGAAAGTATAAACCAGATCTCAGAGAAAAGGAATTGCTATTTATGGAGTCAAGACTTTGTGTTCCCACTAAGAATACATTTTTCTCCTACCTAAACTTCATATGGTTTGAATGACTTAATATCATGTATTATCATTTCTTTCTTCAGATATGATAAATCAAAAATTATTTGTTATAATCATCTTAAGGGGAAATTAGCCTTTGAGTATAATAGAAAAATTCAAAATACAACACCCAAGCACCACAAACTGGCATGGGTTTCTATTATGGAGCGAAGGCATTTACAACTATATTTATATCAATAAAATATTTTATTTATTTATTTATTTAGTATTATTTATTATTTTTTGAGACAGGGTCTCACTCTGTTGCCCAGGCCAGAATGCAATGCCACAGTCTCATCTCACTGCAACCTTTGCTTCCTGGATCAAGTGATTCTTCAACCTCAGCCTCGAGAGTAGCAGGGACTACAGGCATGAGCCATCACGCCCAGCTAATTTTTCTATTTTTTGTAGAAATGGGGTTTTGCCATGTTGTCCAGGCTGGTCTTGAACTCCTGAGCTCAAAGTGATCTGCCTGCCCCAGCCTCCCAAAGTGCTGAGATTACAGGCGTGAGCTACCACACCCGGACTAAAATATTTTTTTATTAACAAGAATTTGCTTGGAAATGTATTTTTCACTAGGTGTGACAGTCAATTCAGTATATTGAAAATATTTGTTGCTTTAAAATTTAATGGAAAGGACATATAAAATAATATGAATTTCAGAGAGCATTGAATTCCCAAGCAGTTATCTGAAAACCAGTGAAGAGATGTTTACTGAACACAGACCTTGGGTAGTGTATCCAATCCCATCATAAATTGTACTCACCTTTTCTATTCTCAGCACCAAGAAGAACTTAGAGTAGGTGATGGCACCCTTTATAGGGTGGGGACTGAGGGTAGCTACGGTTATTCACGGGATTAGTAACTTGGCACTAAGATGGTTATGGCTCTTCCTATCCTTCCATGTGGATCCATTGTTTACTGATGACCCAATTTTCCTTGACTCCTTTCACTCTAATCAGGCAAGTTTATTTAACATCCATAGTGTACAACCATTTCACTTTTGTTTTTGAGTTTTTTCCCCATCTATGACCTCCCATTACCTACCAGCTGGGCTTTTACTGTATTTTCTCTAAGTAGCTGTTAACAACAACAACAAAATCCTACCTTGCAATGAGAACTTTTCAAATGAATTACAAGAGAGAAACACTTTCCAACTGATCCCAGCTTAGCTAAACAAGCAATTCTCCCTTCATGCCCTTCCCCATGGGCATGTAGTGCACATGCTGGGTCAGCTGCCTGTAAGTCATCTATACCACTTCACATTACCTTAGATTTCAGGAGTCTTAGAGGGAAGAAACTTAATATCATCAGAGGAGCTGCCATCAAGCTTCCCCTTGAAGTCCCCTGGGGTGAGGAACTCATTGCTTCCAGCCAGCTCCCTCTAGTTGGCAGTTATTGCTTATATTGGTCTAGACATACCTCTTTGGGAGCTCCACTCTCCAATTGTAGCGTTACTATCTGGGGCCACATGGAACAGATCACTAGTTCTTCAAGTATTTGAGGCCAGTCACCAATCCTCTTTAAATCTTCCCTTTTCTGGGCTAAATAGAGTCAATGTCCAACCATTTCACTATGTATGGATTCCAAATCCTTTACTCTCCTGGTCATGCCCTCTGGACACGTTCAAAGGCATGAATCAAAGACAATATGACAACATTGAGAACAGTATTGCCACTCCCTGGTTTAGCCGAATCACACTTAACACACATTGAATGTGCACACACCTACTTAAGTGTGTATTCTGCGTTATGCCCATGAGATGCAGGAAGAAGGCACACACTACTTCCTCACCTCCCCTTCAAAACACAACTATGGAGAAGGCTTCTCAGCCATTCATATTCTATTATTAAGGACTAAGAGGAATGAGGTTGTCATTTTTTTTTCACAATACATGATACAAAGCTATGTTTCAGGTCACAGCTAATATGCAGGATAATAATTATTATTAATTTTTAACTTTATAGATCACTAGAGAAAAATGAGGAGCTCCTGAGGAGACTTTTAACATCACATCATATTTCATCACATGCAGGAATCCCGTGTGGTTGCAGAGCTTTGCTGAATGAAAGCAGTTTAGCAGGAAAGAGCAATGGAAAACAGTATGTCAATGGCCAAATGTGGTGACTCTAGGCATAACTATAACTCTAGGACGGGACTGTGTTCGTAACGAATACGTATCAAGATATGCTTTCCATCAACTCTGTCAATGACCATCATTTTCCTCTTGCTCTTTCCTGGACTTCTTTCCCGGACTTCTTTCCCTTCCTCACTAGGATTGGCTGGAGTCTGGAATTAGGGTCTAGATAAGGGCAGAGACCTCCGCTTAAAAAAAGCAATCAAGAATCAACAAAGCAAAGATTGGCTGGGGACCACTTGTATTATTGACTGAGAATATCTAGGTGATGTACTCCTGTTTGGCCACCATATATTTCTTTTGTTTCTTTATTTCTTTTTTAGAGACAGGGTCTCACTTGGTCATCCAGGCTAGAGTGTAGTGGTGTTGATCATAGCTCACTGCAGCCTTGAACTCCTGGGCTCAAGGGATCCTCCTCCCTCAGCCTCCTGAGTAGCTGGAACTACAGGTGCATACCACTGCACCTGGCCAATTTTAATTTTTTTTTTGTAGAGACAAGGTCTTTTTATGTTGCCCAGGCTGGTCTCAAACCACTGGCCTCAAGCAGTCCTCCCACCTCAGCCTCCCCAGTGTTGAGATTACAGGCATGAGCCATGGCACCCAGCCCATATATTTCTTTTATTTGTTCATTAGCCAACGCTATTGAACACCTGTCATGTGCCAGACATTGCAGTAGAATTGAGCAGTTGGGAAACATAAAGTTGGCAGGAGACTCAACCATAAGAAAAATAATAATTTAGAGAAAATCAGTGTCATATATTATTGATTGGTTTTTACACTTCTGGGGGTGGAATTTCTTGACTGACTCCAAGGACAGAGTACTAAAGATTTTTGCAGATGTTGTAGAATATTTGAAAAGGTAGCCTTTGGGGTGTTATTTTTGGAATCTAAAGAGGAAAAGCAAACAGATTGTGGTTGCTTATGGTAGTGTATACTAATCCAGTGTCCTCTGTGTCCTGGTAGAAGTCTGGGTTGTCCTCCTGTCTGGCAGTGAACAACTTCATAACTTAAGCAGCCCTTGAACCCAGGTCCAATAAGATGGTTGTATTTTGGAGCACGGTAAGGCAAAACATGTCACTAAGAATTGTACGGTGTTAAAGATGAGTTTCAACTCAATTATAAACCAGCTGTAAAATAATTTGCTTTTGTTGGGAAGATTTTAAAAGAGACAAAGAAATGAATGAAGAATGAGGCTGTTTTCGTAAATGGTCTTATAAGCAGCCAAAGTCACAATTATGTCCAACTGGTACATAATTTATAATAAAAGCGTTCTTAAGTGTGGCATTTTAGGCGTTCTTAAGTGTGGCATTAATTGCAATTGAGAAGTGAGAAACAAATCTGTTTTGAAAACCTTCTTTTAGAAGAATGAAACAGCTTTTGCCACCCCAAGGACAGATGCATACTTCATCACCAAGTTCTCCACTCCAATTTAGAATACCATGGCATTATTTATAAGGAACTATCATCAGAGGAACTGAAAATTCCTGTATTTCAATTACATACAGAGGATTCCAAAGAATGAAACTGCTTTCCAGAGTATCAGTTGCAAAGCACACTTCCCAGAACCAAAAATAGGGTTCTGAATCTCAGTCCTATGGAAAAATGCAAGAAATTCCCTGGGATATCATGCATGTGTCAAAATTTAAAAGAACAAAGTATCTCTCTTTTCTGGGCTCTGAAACCTATCATTATGCCTCTCACCTTGGATTTTGTAAAATTTACCCAAATATGGTCAGGTATGATTACCTACCTTGAGAACTTTGTCCTGGAAATGCATATTCTTCTAACTATTTTTGGAGAGGCCCAGATGCTCTGGGTCAGGAAAAGCAGAGACAGAAAAACCATCTTTCAGTAGACCATATACATTTCCTTATATGATCCTTTATCAATCATTTTCTATTAGTGTTGAATTTTCAGTATCATAGGCATAACTTTAAGACTCATTATGACCCTTGGAGGAGGCAGGAGGTATCTAATGCTGCTTCATAGCATTTTCTGAAACAACTTTCAACAGCAGTTTTAGAGAGAGAAGCCACAAAGGTACTAATTGTAAAGACTCAGAGGTCCTCAGCTCTAAGTCCATGGTTTTAGAGATGAGAAAACTGAAGTCCAGAGAGGCTAACGGACATATCCAAGTTACACCACAGCTGTGGAGGGATACAATAGAGACTCAGGTAGGATCAATTCCTGGAGGATAAAATTTTGGGGTGACAAGACTATTGCTGCTCCTTTGTAACCTAGAAATATACAAAAGGTAAAGCTTATGCCACTGGCCCCAGGGCACATTTCAGTGGTCTCAGTGGGGACCAAGGTTTGTGTAGAGGACCTAATAAACCTCAACTGTGTTAAGGATACATCTTTTCTTCTCTAAATAGAGTGTTTAGTTTATGTAGTGGTTAGGGATTGGAAAGGCACACACATCACTGTCCTCCTTGGAATTTTGGCTAGAGGGATTAGATGGGCTGAGGTGTTCCCTGTAGTTGTTCTTCTGACAGGTTCTTTGTTCCTCACAAGGTTACAGCATTTCTGGAGGTCTCATCACATCAGGGTGCAGTACTTATGCTGGACCAAAATCACTATTAAATATGAGCAAAGGAGCTGGGCACGGTGGCTCATGCCTGTAATCCCAGCACTTTGGGAGGTCAAGGCATGAGGATCGCTTGGGGCCGGGAGTTTGAGACCGGGCTGGGCAACATAGTGAGACCCTGTTTCTATGGAAAAAAAAAAAAAGCCAGGTGTGGTGGCATGCCTATAGAGCCAGTTGCTAGGGAGGCTGAGGCAGGAGGATCACTTGAGCCCAGGAGGTCAAGGTTACAGTGAGCCACGATCGTGACACTGCACTCCAGCTAGGTGACAGAGTGAGACTCTGTCTCTGGAAAGATAAATGAATGAATGAATGAATGAATAAATAAATAAGTAATTGCAAAAAGATTCTGGAGAGATGCATGAGGCCAATTTGCATTCAGACAAATGGAAGCATAAGTTTGTATTTTGTCTGCACCATTACATCTTTTCTGGGTGGTTTCCTTCAATGCACAGAAGAAGGAGCCACTGCAATGAAAGGGGCAGCGTGATGCTGAGAGTCTAATCGGGGAGAAAGACATTTTAATCTTTATGAGTAACATTGTCTAGGCCCACTTTTTAGAAAGCAATTTTTAAGATGTAGTTTCAAGAATCCCAACCTATTTGTCATTACATAAAACAATCCTGAAAAATGCTGGGTAGATGGCTTGAGAGCCAGCCCTCTTTTCTCTAATTATCACTGACTACCTTCTCCCCATTTTCCCTCACAGTTAGGACAGGCAGGGCTGGAAAGCTGCTGTGAATAAATGGCTCTGTGATGTCAACCCAAGCAGGGCTCTGAGTGCCAGACCTCATTTGGTAGTAACTTTCATTTGGTAGTATCAGAGCCTCAGAGATGTAGCTCTGATATTCCTTTTCCTTCCCGGGCAAATCTCGTCACTGCCAGCCAAGAGTATCCACTGGTACCAGTGGGGGAAGGGCCTCTCTAGGTGACCTGCTCACCTGGGATGGGAGGGAGCTGGAGGAAATTTTTGCAAAGACATGAAAATGAGCACAGGACCTGATATAAAGAGTTTGGATATTATGCTGGAAATGACGGCCACTCCCACATCTTCTTAAAGCTGGAACGCTACTCTTTTCAACAAGACTCTTTTTTTTTTTTTTGAGATGGAGTTTCACTTTTGTTGCCCAGGCTGGAGTGGAATGGTGCGATCTCAGCTCACCGCAACCTCTGCCTCCCAGGTTCAAGTGATTCTCCTGCCTCAGCCTCCCAAGTAGCTGGGATTACAGGCGCCCGCCACCACACCCAGCTAATTTTGTATTTTTAGTAGAGACGGGGTTTCTCCATGTTGGTCAGGCTGGTCTCGAACTCTTGACCTCAGGAGATCTGCCCAACATGACTGCAAGTAGTAAAGTCCTCCTTCTGGCTGGGATTTCTGGATGAGCATATGAGGCAGCTACACAGCGCTGCTTCATTTTGACAAGGTGTTTTCAGTCACCTTGCAGACAGACTTTGGATAGTTTTCCCTCTCTTTCTTTCCATTTGGTTGAGGGCAAATAGCACTTTTCTAATGTTAGCACCACAGCGGACTGTGCTGAGCATTGGCGGCTTAAAGTCCTGGATCTGACATATTATTATACTTAACCTCTCAGCAGCTCAGTTTCCCATAAGTAGAGAAAGATGACAACAATAATACCTTCCTCATAAAGTATAGTACTAAGAATAATGGGCCATCTAAAAATGTCCACATCTGAATCCCCAGAACCTGTGAATATGTTATTATCCATGGCAAAAGGGACACTGCAGAGGTGATTACATTAAGGATCTTGAGATGGGGGGATTATACTGGATTATCCAGGTGGGCTCGAGGTAATCACAAGGGTCCTTATCAAAGGCAGGTAGGGGCTACATGGTGGCTCATGCCTGTCATCCCAGTACTTTGGGAGGCCAAGGGAGGAGGATCACTTGAGGCCAGGAGTTTGAGACAAACCTGGGCAACACAGCAAGACCACATCTCTACAAAAAATTTAAAAAATTAGCCAGACATGGTGGCACATGCCTGTAGTCCTAACTACTCAGGAGGCTGAGGTGGGAGGATTCCTTGAGCCCAGGTGTAGGAGGCTGCAGTGAGCTATGATTGTGCCACTGCACTGCAGCCTGGGTGACAGAGTGTGACCTTGTCTCAAAAAAAAGGAAGGTAGAAAGGTCAGAAAGAGATTGGAAGATGCTACATGTCTGGCTTTGTAGCCACAAAGTCTATCTAAATAGACTAAATAGATAGACTTTGTCCTACAAAGTCAGATGTCTAGCCCCTACCTAAATAGACTTTGTAGGCAGAATCTACTTAGATAGGAAGAGGGAAACTAGAGAAAAATAAACAGAAAATGTCCTATCCTGTTCTCAACCCTGTATGATTTTTTAAAACAGGAGTACAGCTTGTCTCACACATAGCATAAACCTTAGAACTCTGTGTATTAAGATGGCCTTGCTGTGTAATGTTTTCAACAGATACTCTTTTGCAGATGGTTTCAAAGACTGTGGCACAGCCATGATGGCTATTAGATGAATTAATTTAAAGATACACATGACCAAGTTTTGGGGCTTGGGGGCCTTATTTTAAAATTTCATTAAAATTCTTAATTGCTTACAGTTATATTTCATCTTAAGTCAGTGTAATTTGGTTTAGATGTGCAACTGGCGTTTTTTCCATGGGTGTCTTTGATACATCTCCAGGAACTTTGCTTTCAGAGAACTAACCACACTTGGACTCATATAATAATGCATTCTCCTTTCCTTTTCTCTGTCTCTTTTTTTTAAGATGGGGTCTTACTATGTTGCCCAGGCAGGATTCAAACTCCTGGGCTCACAGGATCCTCTCGTCTCAACCTCCCAAGTATCTGGGATTACAGGCATGAGCTACGGCACCTGACTCCTTTCCTTTTCTCTTAATAGCATGTTCTTTATAATTTCCATTGAATTTAATTAATTTTCATTGTTTTCCTAATTCTCCTATAAAAATTTTATCTTCCTGCTAATCCCTTTTCCCTTTTTTTCAGTGTTTATCACAATGTGTAAAAATGGAACTGTGTATATGTTTATTTCTCTAAGGCTTGTTTCTTTTTCTAGCTTGTAAACTCCAGGACAGTAGGGATAACGTCTGTTCAACACTCTATACCCACAGCCTAGCACACAGTGGTCACTTATCAAGCACTGCCCAATAAATAGATAAATTTGCTTTCGAAGAAAAAACCAATCAAAATTTATAGTAATGTAGACATTTGATCTCCCCTGCATAACGTTACCTTTAGATCAGCAAAAGGTTTTGTGAAAGCTCACAGAGTACAAAAGATGAGCAATTTAAACCCCAGACTAAATGCATGTGATTACAAGTTAGACTTGTTACCGCATATGAAATTTTACCTTTCTGTGATACAGAATTTTTGTTTTGAAGTTTGAAAAGAGATTAACTCTTGCTAAGAAGAAGGTGAAAGATTTTGTTACACTAGAAAGCCAGAACGCACCACCCCACCACCCCCAATACCAGCAAGAAAAAAAAAATCTCTAAAGCAAACCTTTCTGGAAACTGTAGGAAATAAGATTAATAAAGCATAAGTGCAGTGAATGTACCAAAACTCTGTTAATAGCATTTTTCTCACTGATTTCTAAAAAACAAACAAAAAAGAGATAATTATTTAATCCTATAGGCTTTGTCTATTGTTACAGATTGATCATATCTTTTTTTTTTAAATAAGCTATTCACTATATTTTTTCTTGCTTTCTAAATCTTGTCTCACTGAATGTATTAGAATGAGGGAGAAACAAATAGAACAAACCAAAGTTATGGAGAAAGTATGTGTGTGAACTTTATTTCATCATGAGAAAATTACTTCTGTGCAGTAACAGAGAATACTGATATCTATATGATGATAGGCTTTTCTTTGTATTCAGATACATACCTTATATTTGTACACAATATATAAAATTCATGGAGGAAATTAATTTCTACAGTACAGTTTCTTTGTTGGAAGAGAACTTGTTCCGTTTGTTTCATCTAGAAAATGACCCCCAGTTCTGTGACTGTGGTACCAAGGATCGCAGTTCCAATCCTGTAATTTATTAAATTAGACACCATAATCTTATGAACATTAAAATAAACTGAGGCGCTACATCCTCCTGCAGGATGAAACGAGAGACATAAGTGCTCAGGCTGTTATGCTAATAACTGATTTTTACCAGAATAGTATGATTCCCATGATGTATTATGAATAGAAATAGTTTTCCCGCAGATCTGATAACACATATTAGCAACATTGCTACAAATTTCTCTCTGCTCTGCAGGCATGCACTTCACTCTTCAATCAAACCACCTTGTACACACATGGGAAATGAGGCCATCACCAGTAAGGGCCTTCTGCTTTGCATCTAGGAAAGACTCTTGGAGGGCTTTAGCAGTTAGTATGGTATTTTGAGAAAAGAGGCAACTGCTCTCAAACTGATAGGTCATCCCTGAGAGAAGGTGCTAAAATGATAATTCTGGGGGAAGCTGTAGCTACCACATCACTGTACTCCAAATGGGAACAGGTCATGTGGGCATTTTCCCTCAGCATATCCTTCTCTTGGAATAGCATCACTCAGACTGACAACTGCTCCCCAAAGCACTGTTTTCACGGCTAGGGGCCTTTCATCCTTGCTGTAGGATTCAAAATTGTGCTTGTTTTTAACCATGTGAAGCATTTTAGGGTGACTGGCACATGTTGAGGTTTGTGGGAAGTGGGAAAAAAACACCACCATAGATAGTTCTTTTAGCTAACATCTTGAACTTGAACAAAATCAACATAATAGTTCTGCAGAGGGAAGTTATGGAGAATCCCGGTGAGGTGGGGGGTGATTTCTTTGATTAAAATGACACCCCAAAGTGTCAGAATGCTTTGGCACCAGCCACAAATACCTCCTTGTAGGTTTAATTTCATGTGTCTTGCTTACTCTTAAAATGAAAATGTTAAAAGCCTCAGAGGTTATGTCTGGCCATCAAATTCAAGCCTCTCATCTGAGACACATTACTTGTCTTTGATGACCAAAATATTTAAAGTATAGCTAAGAAGCAAAAATTCTCTAGAGATGAACCTTGTATGGTGGCTCTAGGTAGCCTAGCCAAGACTGAAGGGACTGGCAAAGATGAAAATGGCGGGTAATGCGAAGTTGCTGGTCTCTTCCTGTTTGGTGCCCACAGGAAGTCTCAGTCCTGGTGCTGACAGCCTCCGCTTTGGGGATGATATGGAGGCAGTCTAAGTGGGTAAGCCAGGAGCAGCCAACAGGCCCTCTCTGAACAGCTCTAGCACCCCACCACCCATTTGAAACACATTCAGTCATACAAATCCACAACTGGAAAGAACCTAGGTCCCACCCTCAGAACAAGCAAGTACTACAGAGTAATTTAGAATCATCTGGGCAAAACTGGCACATGATGTGTATCGGTGGAGAATGGGAGCCTGCTCTAGAGCCTAGATACATTTGTCTTACACACCAGGGGCACATTCAGGCCTTCATTTTTCAGCTTCTTCAACTGCAGCTTATTTAGATTGTTATCAAAGGAAGCCGCCGGCCCAAGCCATTGGAACTGCCGATGTGGAATCTTTGGTTTGATCACATCCACATACCATAGGCTCTCTAAAGGCAGGAGAGGAACAGCGGCTCTGTGCAGAATGCAGAGCAAGTCATGGAAACACTTCAGGAATGTGGGCAGTGGTGGGGTTACCTCCGGGCTTGCCAGCCACTTTAGATGCCACGCAGTTCTCGCTCTGAGGGATACTGCTGAAGGGCCTTACCCTCAGACGTTTGGAGGACCAGGGTCTTGCTGTACGGGCTGACTCCTGTTTTGTTGAAGGCCTTGACCCGAGCGTTGTATGTGCTGTTGAAGTGAAGACCATCCACAGTGCACATTGTCTCCTTCCCCACATACACCTCCTGAGAGTCAGCAAAGAACAGGACAGCACTTAGCCTGCACCCTTTTGAGGGGCGAGGGAGGCAGTGTCGCTCAGTGGTTAGGAGCAAGAGCCCTGGTGTCATTCTAATCTGGATTTGAATCCTGTGAGATATTGGGCCATTTAATTTACCTTTTTAGCCTCAGTTTCCTAATCTGTAAAATGGGATAATAATATCCACCTTATGAGGTTGGTGTGAGGATTACTTAATGTTGTATATGCAGATTAGCATCATGCCTTGTATTTAGCATGGGCCAGGCAGCCTAATGAATGGTAGTTATTAGCAGCTAGGGCTTAAAAAAAATAAAACTGAGTGCTTATAGTTCAGATTACACTTACTAACTTGGGATTGGTACATTATGTAGCCCCTACTGAGCTCCTTATCCATCAGTATGGTTTGTAAAAATCATGTTTGAAACCATGAAAACAGGAAGGTGGTCTCTATCCTATGTTTAGAACTCCGCTGATAACTTCAGAACTGTCACAAAGATTACACTTCAAGCCACGGGGGATAGGTTTTCATCACAGTACAGAGGGAAGGGGGAGGAAACAGGGAAAGGAGGAAGAATGACATTTCAAAGGCTTAAAATAAATCCTAGCATAATGCGTCTTTAGCATAGGTTAGGCATTTGCCTCCCTCTTCAGCTGTACACATTGCAAAATTATGCTGATGTAATGAATAAAAATAATTTGCATTCAAAGCACAGCCTTAAAATGACAACTCTCTGGTAGGATACTAAGAAGACCACGGCCTTGGATCACCCATCAATTCATTACTCCTGCTGGAATAACAAAAATTGGAATATTATGTCCTCTCATTCAGTGCTTCTCAAACTTTACGTGCATATGAATCACCTGAGGATCTTGTAAAAATGCAGTTGCTGATCCAGTAGGTGTCTGGGGTAGGGTCTCGATTTTGCATTTTTAACAAGTTCCCAGGTGAAACCAATGCTGCTGGGGGAGGACCGCACTTTTGAGTAGAGGAAAAAGTCAAGACAAAATAAGATAATTATTTAAAGAATTGGGAAAACCGGGAGAGTTACTTTCCCAGGAGAAAAAAAAGATAATAAAGGGAAAAGAAAGGCCCTGAAAATGACACAGGAACTGAAAAGGCAAAGTCAGGAATGAGAAACTGACAAATAGGATTTTACACACACACACAACACACACACACACACACACTCACACACTCACACACACTGCAAAAGACATGAAATGGAACCTGAGGCCCTTATCTTAGAAAGAAAGAAATTAGATTTTATCATGACAATAAATCAACATATATATAAATAAGGCTTCTCTATCAAAAGAGAGAAACTTTGTCCTTGAGGAGAATTGTAGAAGACACGGCCCCTGCTCTCAAGTACTTAAACCTAGTGGGGGATCAAAAACACATTCAGGAAAAGGGGGCCTTGAGAGGCTTTGCTCTTGAAAGCCAGTGGCTCAGGTTTGGCTATTGGTGACCAGAAGAAAGCCTCATCCTCACGGGCCTGAGGTTTTTTTAGACAGGGGTCTCCTCTTCATCAGTGCAGGAACTGGCCTCAGTCCCCAGAACGGCTGCTCCCTTAGGAAGCTCCAAGCATCAGAACTTCCAGGCAAGACTAGGGTGGAGAGGATGGAAAGTAGGGTGGCAGGGAGAGGATGGATGAGAATGAAGCTCTGTATGAGAGAAGCAGACACATGCCGGCAGGTGGTGGCACATGAATCATCAACCTGGTGGTACCACAGCCGTGTCTTACCAGGAGGCCATTCTGTCCTGCCTTCAGAGGGCAGCATGAGCTTCTGCATGGGGATAGGGCTCCCTCGCCTTGGGAAGGTAGCAATCTTCTGGTACCAGTTCTATCTGGTGAAAGGCCCAGAACAAAACTATAGAACTGGGGAAACCTTTGCTAGAAAGGCTGCTTAGAATAGGGAAGCTATAACAGGAGACCATGTCAATTAAGAGGAATGCCAATGAAAGACATTAGAAGCTGTGGATTGCAGAAATAAATCTTGGACAACGGTTAATTATATTATTAGCAATAAGCAATGATGGTAATAATAATAACTAATAATGAATGCTTGCCATGTTCTAGGCAGCATGCTAAGAATTTTGTATGAATTATCTAATGGACTCTTAGCAACAAAGCATGAGATTCACGCTATTGTTATCATCCCTCTAGTTAATAAATGAGGACCTGAAGACTCAAAGGGGTGATAATTAGGCATTGTCCACATAGCTAGGGTGGAGGAGACCAACTTGAATGCAGGCAGTCTGACTCCAGTATGTCCTGTCTCTTAAGAAGGGTAGGGCAGTTTCAGAGACTGCTCCACCCACCTTCATGGTAGAGGGAGAAAGCAGGCTTCAGGTGAAGGGCAGGCAGGCCCTGCCAGGATGGTCTGTCCCCAGGAGAGACGGGGAAGCCAGCCTTGAGACTCCCTGGCAGGTCCTCTGACAGAGTCACTGCTTTGGGTTAACAAGTATGTAGTGGGCTGTCTACTGACCCGGAATTGACCACCGTTGCCATCATCCAGCTCCAGAATGTATCCATCGGCGGGCACCGTGGACAGAGGTGGCTGTTTCCAGGACAACGTAGCGCTGTTGTTGTGGGTACAACATTCCTCCAGCTGTAGGATAGGGGTTGCTGGGACTGGAGAGGAAGCTAAACAGAAATTAGTGTAACTCTGGCTTCTGTTAAGCTGCAGACATTCCAGTATCTTAGAATGACAAGCATCCCCCTGATAAACACGTGGTTAGAAGTAGCCAGAATGGGGTGCACAGGGGAACTGAACAGGATCCTTCACAGAGTCCCCAGGAGTCAGACTGGCTCCTGATTTGCTGTGAGGCCATTTTCTAAGCGCACAGTGGCCCTTTCCACCTTCATTGTGGCGTTGGAGGGGAGACAGGCAGATTCACAGAACTGTGTTCTCATCCCCTTGAGCATTGAAGACATTATCCCTAAAGGAAACGTTTTACATGGAGGCTGGGGTTCCAGTCCAACCCACTAAAGCATATTTAACTCATAACGTGCCTGAAGCTGTGCTAATAATTTTTTTTTTTTTTTTTTGAGATGGAGTGTCGCTCTGTCGCCCAGCCTGGAGTGCAGTGGCACAATCTCGGCTCACTGCAAGCTCCGCCTCCCGGGTTCACGCCATTCTCCTGCCTCAGCCTCCGGAGTAGCTGGGACTACAGGCGCCCGCCACCACGCCCGGCTAATTTTTTTGTATTTTTAGTAGAGACGGGGTTTCACTGTGTTAGCCAGGATGGTCTTGATCTCCTGACCTCTTGATCCGCCCGCCTCTGCCTCCCAAAGTGCTGGGATTACAGGCGTGAGCCACCGCGCCCGGCCGCTGTGCTAATAATTTTATCATAAAACTTATTCTGAGGTTGAAACCCAAGTTAATAAACCAGAGACTGCCTATTCTGAGAAATAGCTCTAAAACCACTACATTTCCAATATTCCATCATTTTTTTTAAAACCAGTGATTCTACTCCAGGTCTTGTGCACATAAGTAGCTACAACAGTGGATTTTTGAAAATTTGGATCCAAGTGAGATCACAGTGATCTCTCTGTTTCAAAACTTCCGAGGAACCTGATGTCATTCTCTCAAG
Organism: Gorilla gorilla gorilla; assembly: GCF_029281585.2. Lineage (NCBI taxonomy): Eukaryota > Metazoa > Chordata > Mammalia > Primates > Hominidae > Gorilla > Gorilla gorilla. The sequence goes on from NC_073239.2 coordinate 67,958,532, forward strand.
GTAGCTATACCTCAAAAACAGCACTAGGTCAAGTCTACTCATTTTCAGGTATAGAACACCCACTGTGAGCCTGGTACGTGGACTAGGGGCCTGGAGCATGACAAGGAGGCTCAAGATGTCTTTGCAGCTGCGTGAGAGTCTGTCATGCTGTTACGAGTCATAACACCACCCTCCACATTTTATACTGTGACTCTTTTCTAGTACTTAAACTGCAAATTAGTTGAGCCTTCAGACACACATAGAAATATTAGTTACTGAATAATCCCAGTTCTTCATATATAAACTTAATATATGTAGTTGGGAACCATGGTTTTGTGTGTGTGTGTGTGTGTGTGTGTTTCTTTTTTTTTGAGACGGAGTCTCGCTCTGTCGTCCAGGCTGGAGTGCAGTGGCACGATCTCGCCTCACTGCAAGTTCCGCCTCCCAGGTTCGTACCATTCTCCTGTCTCGGCCTCCCGAGTAGCTGGGACTACGGGCACCTGCCACCACGGCTGGCTAATGTTTTTTTTTTTTTTTCTTCTTTTTGGTATTTTTAGTAGAGACGGGGTTTCACCGTGTTAGCCAAGATGGTCTCGATCTCCTGACCTCATGATCCACCTGCCTCGGCCTCCCAAAGTGCTGGGATTAGAGGTATGAGCCACCATGCCCAGCTGGGAACCATGTTTTTGCCAGCTGCTTAAAAATTTTTTTTCAGCACCAAAACATTGATTTATTACTATTATTACTTTAGTACTTTAATAACAGGAGAGAACAGCTTGGACCATATCCAGGGACATTTAGATGAACAAATGTTCATAATGGAACACCTGGTATGCTGTACCAAAATTGGACTCTGTGTCTTGTGCACTGAATTAAATCTATGCCTTGTCAGTCATCCCAACCAAAACAGTGTTTAATTTTACAGCAGTTTAGAAAACAGGTTCTATGGCAGATAACCTAGAAAACAAAAGCAGTGACTGTAACATAAGAAATGAGAAGGTGAAGCCGGTCAATTGTCGTATACTTAAGAAAACACTGTGAGACATTACAATAAAACCATGTCTGAGCTACTAAATCAAACATAGCTAAATCAAAATTAGTGCCTGTTAAAACTGCAGGCAATTGGTTTAGGAGAAGAAATCATGTTTTAAGCTTCAACGGCACAGGGTTTGGATGAAATCTTATCAAAGAGCTACAGCTACTACAGGCTCAGAAGCCCCAGAAATCCAGATTTGGAGGAAAGGAAATAAATTCATTGTCTTGCTCACTAAATAAACTACAGGACTGGTTGGAAAGAGGACACAGAAGACATAATGCCTTCTAATGAGAGTATCTAAACATAAATAGGCATCACCCAGGAGTCGTAATTGCAGGATTAACTTTAGGTCATTGTAACTACTAGGGACTTTCCTTTTTATTTTAAATTTGTTTTCTTTATTAAAATACATTTTAAACATATTTACTATGGAAGATAAATATAACAAGTTTTGGGAAACCATTCTTCAAAGGGCTTGTAGAGACATGAAAGATTCCCCCCGGGGGGTATTTATTCTTAACTGTCCTTATTAGTTAGCGCCCACCATGAAACAATTCCTTATGCTCTTATTTCATTAGCTCCATATTAGTCTTTCTTTTTTCCTTTGTTCATGTTTCAGGTAAGTCTACATTTCATCAATTACAAAAATCAAAGAATAAGATCACAGATGGTTTCAACTTAAATCATGCAAATGCTTACAATGTCTCTGATAAGAAACTCAAATGTACCTGTGTAGACATAGGTATAATTAAAAGAGTAACTGAAATACATGATGTCATGTGTAATTAAAACATCAGAACTTAATTTATAAGCCCTTGGTGGATACAGTTTAAAAGACCAAAAGGATAAAAAAAAAAAAAGGCTAGACTCTCAATAATCTTCAGATCTTGATATTGTCCCAGATTTAGACAAATTAGCAAATGGACAAAAAGTCAAAGGGAGTGGAGAGGAAAAAAAAGAAAGAACTAACCCAGAGATATTTGCATCTGCCTGAATCTATTCCTCCATGTGCTGAGAATTAGTTTTCCGTTTTCCTTATTTACCCCCAGTGATGTTGTATATAAAAGGTAAATGTGCCAAAATTACAGCCTCATTAGCAGAGACTCAGGCTGACATTCTAGAAAAATATATTTTATAGTGGGTGTTATGTTATCCTATTTAACTTCATTAGGCACAAAATAAATGGTCTACTAGAAATCCAAAGTACTTTCCAATTAATCTATCTTTTATGGTTTGGAAAAGGATAGCATTACAGTTTCTGGACTGAAATCTAAGGAAGAGCATTGTATTTTACTGGAACTCCTGTTATTGGGGCTGTCATAGCTATCTTGATTTTTACACTTTCATGATCATTCTGGGGCAGCTTTTGTTTTTTCCTTAAGAATGAATTTCCCCTGACCTGATCAGGGTTCCAGCATTTATCCTTCCTTTAGCCTGTAGAATCAAGCTTTAAGCTAAAAATTCTTCTCTTAAAATACAAGGGGGCAGCTATTCTCACTGACTTCCTTGAAGAGGTCTGGCGGAGCTGTGGTTCAAAATTAAATTTTCCAGTAGCAGCTTCTTATACCAATGTTTTCAAATGTCTTCCCTTTTTAAGGCCACTCTATTTCAAATTCTATCTCACATTTTATTTGTTTAATTTTTTTTTTCACTGATCTTTCAGATAGTGAACACTCACAACCATCCAGAATTCCTCTGTGAAAGTACACAGGAATGTGGCAGGGACAAGTGAGAAGAGAAGCTGGGCTCCCAACCTCAACAGGGAACACTAATCATAAGGGATGCTTTCAAGCACTTTACTGAATGCCAGAGAGTGTTGTGAGAGGTTTACAGGTATTCACTCATTTAATTTTCACAATAATCCTATAAAGAAGGTATTGCAATTATCTTTATTGTGCAGCTGAGGAAATGGAAACACAGTAAGGTTTTACAGCTAGTAAGTGGCAGGACTGGCATCTGAAGCCAAGCAGCCTGGCTCCAGAGGCTGTGTGCTTAGCATTGCATCATACTGCCCCTCTCCAGTCCGGTGTTTAGAAATAGTGTACTGGAGGAAAGTCTGCACGTCTAATTCCCAAAGCTTCTTTCTGTTTCCTATAATGTGAACAATAAAGATTCCCCAAATAGAGATTCTACCTTCACAACTATGTGGTTGGGAATGCAATTTTACTGTGTTATCTTCTCTGAAGGCTCATTTGTAGACTGTCATTCCCCTTTATGGTGGCTGAACAATACAAATGGCATCTGAGGAAAGTTTAGACTTTAGCAGAACTACAAGCTGTTTCTGGAAAGCTATTACCGGTACACTGTTAAAGATAACCCTGAACGCATGTTTTGAGTCCATGCATTTCAGGCTATCAGCATTAACAGATTACATGCAAGTGTGTGTGCTCATTCCATCCCCGCTAACCCTCTGGCAGCTTTCCCCCTATGATTTATAGGGGACTCTATTCAGATCACACTGTCCTTGCCCATGACCTTGGTGCATACTCAGGGCTCTTATATTCAACTTGAGTCAATAAAAATAAATACACCCTTAGGTGAGTAGAGGCACTTAAGGGGATTAACAGCCAATGGTCTATGTGCTAAAAAGGCTTGGTGAACTGTTAGGTCATTGTTTCGTCCTGGTTCAGAATGAACAAACTGGCATTTCACTTCAGTACCATGACTCATGAATCTTGGGATTCTTTGTGTACTTAGACAATTCTGGGTTAATATTTATTGGGGGAGGAAGTAGGTATCTGAAATCTATTCTCAACCAAACAGTAAAGCCCTTGGCTGACTAGGAGAAGACTTAAAATTTCCTTCCTATGACCTGGAAAAGAGCTGATTATACAACCTTAGAATTAAGTGGAAAATGTTTTTTTAATTACTCTCTAATAAAAGTAGAAGACAAAACGTAATATGTTGTTTTCTATAAAAGGAAAGTCTGAAAGATCAAACGCCACTTCCAGTTTTCTGGAAAGAGGGTAAGATGATTTTCTAATCAAAATACAACCAGAAAACGTGCCATTACAATTTAGGGATATTTGAAAAAAGGTACCAGCCTTCTCCAGATTGATCCCATTGCTTGAGGGTGGTGTGGAATCAGAATGGGTCAGTTAAATCCTTAGCTAATAAGAGAGTAAAACTTTAGATAGTGCATTCTTGCTGAATAGCAGCTGGTCTGAGTGAAAATATGTAAAAGCCAACTGCAAACCTACTTTCTTTTTTATCAACAACAACAACGAAAACAACGGCAACAATAATGGCGTCTATGATGAGCTTTTGAAACCAGAGATGTTTGATAAAATTCTGAGTCAAGAAGTAAACAGATATTTTAGTTATGCTTTTGAGTCAGAACTTTAAATGCATACTTTAAGTAAATTTGAAAATATTTTAACTCCCTCCTGTAATCAACTTAGCACAATTAGAAAATACATATTGAATTACATGTATTGTTAGTTTCACAATGGACGGATTACTTTAATACCACTCCAAATGCTACTTCTTTCTTTGAGGTGCAGTTTCTTGACATATTTTTTACTGACAAGGTGTGAAAGGGCAATTTATTAAACTGACGAAGAATATCTTTAAAAAATAAAAAGATTAACGCCACAACAGGAAGAGTTGTGTATATATTAACAGATATTACAGAGGCCAATAGAAGTCTGAACTCCAGCCAATCAAGTTCTATTGTGTCATGACCTTTGGCTTTTTCTTTCCATCGCAAGCATCTGACAGATGAAAATTATTCAGATTCTAAAGAAGCCTAGGCTCTCACTGAATTAATTAAACTCAATGAGCACAAAGCAAAGCATATAAATTAACCAGGCAGAGTGATAATAATCAGAAGTAAATTAAATTAGACAAAGTGTTAAAAAAGAAAATGAAAATGGAAGACTATAATCCAGTATTATACCAAATGGCCTGTTAGGTTAACTTCATGAATCATTGTTCTGGTTTTTGTGTGGTTTCAGATGGATTTGTGCTGGGAGAGGGTTCTGTGTTTTGGCCCTGAGAATACTTGGTATTCTCTGCTGTGTGTGCAGACTTGAACAGACTGGACAAACAGCCTTGTCCCTCTTACTTTTGTGCGCAGTCCTAAGTGGCCAAGTGACAGTGCTTTAGAAATGTGGTCTGTGATGCAGAGAGCATGAACTCGCAGTTCCCATACCCAGTGAAGGGCCTGTTCACTCCAGCTCAATCTTTACCATCCTGCCAACTGGCCTGGACTCCACCGTGGGCAGATGGACATGACTCAGGAGGGCAATGAATGGGGGAGGAGAGGATTTTGACAGATGATTAAAGCATTTCAAAACCCTGAGGCTTTTACCCTCTAACTGCCTCCTCCTCCTGCCCCCTCACTGAGGCTAATTGGGTTAGCTCATTTTTTCCTCTTTCACCAAAAGCCTTTCTATTGCTCTTTTGTGACATATTTTTTCCTTTAAGCTACTTGTGACATACCCTTCAGTGATTTTTATCTCATTGAAAGAATTGGGAATAGAGAGAGGCTGATCCAGGGGGATTTATCTGGGGCTCTATATTTTATTAAGGATGGGTTTATTTTACAGGCTACCACACTGGTATTAAAAATATTTTTTTAAACAGCAAGAAAGAATTTCTGCAACAAAAATGTAGATTTGTTAATATTAAGAGATGAATTCACTTATTCCCTGAAGAAGTGGCTCAGTGTGGCACCAGCTTTACAGCACAAACTAGAAGTTGTAGGAGTTGGTTCTATAGCCATGCTCCCTGACTTTGAATCCTGGCCTTGCCACTCACTAGCTGTGTGAGCTCAGGCAAGTAACCCAGTCTTCCTGTGCTCCAGTTTCTTCAACTGTCTACTAGGGTTACGAGAATAAAATGAGTTATACGTAAAACACTTTGGAGAATGTCTGGTTTGGTTAGCACTCAATAAATGCTAAACATTTTTCTTACTGTAACAAAGCATACTTATTTCCAATCTATATACTACTTCAAAAATTTATGAAGCCATCTTCCCAAAGCAACACATATTAAACCAAAAAAAAAGGACAAAATAAGAGAGAGCAAAAATCCATTAAAAGGCTGAGAGATGTACACATACCAAGTACAGGAACGCATTTAACTGCATCATGTGGACCCTAAGTAGACAGCCCTAAGACTCACCGGCTTATATAATCTCTCTTTGATAAAAGCATGCAGGTAGATTTTTCTTAAGAAACAAACCTTTTAAAGCACTGAATGCTAAGAGTCATTTACTATACGGATGCTTAAATCAGGAGTTGCAAAGAACAAATCAATTTCAATTTAAAAAATCAGCAAATGACAAAACTATAGAGATGGAGAAAAGATTAGGGGGTTTCCAGAGATTAGAGTTGGTGGAGGGGAGGGCTATGACTTTAAAGGGGTGGCAGGAGGGAGGTCTTCATTCTGTATCCCGATGCAGTGGTGATTATAGGAATCTGTACATAGGATAAGATGGCATAGAACTATACACACACACTGTTAAGTGTCAACTTCCTGGTTTTGATATTATATTATAGCTACAAGATGTAACCATCAAGGCAAGCTGGGTAAAAGATGAACAAAACTTCTTACTATTTTTGTAACTTCTTGGGTATTTCAAAACAAACAGTTAAAAAGAAATATTTTTCAAATGGGTATTACACTGCCATAAAAATGTTGTTGCATGGTTGGCTTGAGTTGTTATTTTTCTTTGAAAGAGCTGTTTTCCTTAAAATATTTTCAGCCCCCACCCAAAATCTCAAAGAGACCTTGCCATATCCCTTAATCACATAATCAAATTTTAAAGTTTATATCAAATTTCAATTTTCCTTCCAGGCTTGCATTTTTCTGCCAGTATTGGCAGGCCAACTGTGATCCTCTCAAATTCCCACTGATCCATGCTCAACCATTTGCTTACTATCTCTATCCATGTGGAAGCAATCATTTCAATTCTGGACTCCCCTGATTTATATCAATGTTTCTGGATTCCTTTCCATACCCAGATTTTATTTATGTATTGTGATGATCTCTTTCTCTCTCTGCTTTCCTCTTTTTGTGTCAGCTGTTCTCTGGTGCTGAGCACTTGAAATCTCTAAGACTCTCAAAGAGGCAAGCATTGAGTTGATCTGAATTTATCCAGCTTGCTGAAAGGTAGGTCACACATTTATAAGGATACATTTTCATTACATAAGTTAGAAGCCACTCCAGATTCTTGTAACATTAGCCAAAGGGGTACTGATCCTGCTTCAAGCACCAGCATCCACTCAGGATGTTGCTCTCTGACTTGGGGGATGCAAGGACATACCTTTCACTTGCACGAAATCAAGCTGGTGGATGGATTGCAGCAGAGGGCTGTTGTCCAGACTCAAGTCAAAGTCCGTGGTCATCCTTGGAGTGAGTGTGCCTTTACCCCACTGATCCTCAGTCAGGTGCACTCTTCTTATGAGGGCGTCAGAAATCTAATCAGATAAGGAAGACCACAGCCTAAGAAATACACCACCACACTTGAAACACAACACTGCCCCTTGGGTCTCCAGGAGCATTATTCCCAAACTGCCTTGAGGACTCATACCCTGACTGCCTCAGTGCTGTTGGTGAGGAACACCCCATTAGGACTAGGGTGACTCATAATTCATCAAGCAAATCTGAACACTTTTGTGAGTTGGGGGGCACTATAAATAATTAGCAGGTGTTAACTGATTTATTAGACAAATCTGAATATATGATCATGCTATTTATGACAGATTTACTAAATGCCAACAATTTTAAAGGATGATATGTTGGAAACTAGTTAATTTCTATTAGAATCAATAGCTCAACCCTTCTAATTTAAAGTGTGGGTATCCTATCAAGACTTGGAAATGAGTTTCATAAAATAGTTTAGTGAGGGTGCACATGGAATTTCTCACATTTTAAGCACATCATCTTCATGTGATTATCACTGTATTCCTTGGTAGAAATCTCTTTCATTTCTTATGTTCAATCTCTTTCTGTCACTCTTGGCCAGTTTAGTAGAGTGTGACTTGGAAGAGATCTACATGTTCCTTAACAAAAGGTTCCTTATCATTGGGATCAAAGCTTAAGTAAAACCCAGCTTACACCATAGCATCTCACTGAAACAATTAACACTGAAGAATGAGAAATCTCTGCGTTTGAGAAATCACCGACTTTCTGGCCAGCAGAAGGTGTCAAGAAGGTAGACATCTTACAAACTTAGACACTTAGACATCTGACAAAACTGCCCAAGAGATATTAATGAATAAGGACCGAATTCTTGGGCAAGGCAATAACTCCACTTTGAAAGAACTTACAGAGAATTATGTTTTCATGATTAAACAAAAGAAGAAAAAGAAGAAAAAAAAAAAGAAAAAAAAGAAAAAGAAAAATGTCCATGCACCTCTCAGACTTGTAGTACATGGTGCCAGAGACTTCCAGGAAGTCAGCGGAGTTTATTTAGCTGGCACGTACTTCCATGTACACTGCAGTGTGAGGTAGGTTCTGTTATTGAGGGACACAGGCCCACCCAGGGCTGTTGGAAGCCTGACTTAAGCATCCTAGACTATGTCCTATGGGACATTTAGAATCTGACGCAGAAACTAGTTAACTCTTACCTGCAAAAAGCCACTAGGATCATTTTCCTTAATCACCTCCAAGCAGTACTCCATGAGACCTGTGGTCTGGCGCAATTTCACTGTGCAGTGAGAGATCTGATCTCGAACCACCTAGGATTAAAAAAAAAAACAACAGAACAGTCCAAGATGGCAGAGGGTAGAAGAGAAGCAAACTGGACCATTGGAAAGCTTCTTCAAACCAGAATCCATTCCATTCTGGAATGGAACTAAATTTATGAGAATATTTTCTGGCAGTGTCTGCTGGGGATAAGGGCTCTGGAAGACAGATGGGATAAGATTATCAAAGGAAATTGGTAACAGGACCCATCAGAAGGGAAGGCAGGTAGATCTTGGAACCCTAGATCTGGTGACCTTGGTGCATCAACGAACACCTTCCAAAGGTCACTTTGCCCTGCACTTTTCTGTGAAACTGACTCTGCTGAGCGATGTTTGCTGGGGGTCTGTGGAGGAGCTATAGTTCCCCAAGATGCGGCTGCAGCTGTGCTTGGTGACACTGTCCACCTTCAGTGCCCTCTACTTTACTTGTAAAGAGCAGACATCACCATCTGAACCCAGTTCCTTTCCCTTCCTGCCCCTCCCCACAGCCCTACAGTCAATTGTTCTGCATCTTTTTCCTTGCGTGGATGGTGGGGGACCTGGAAGGCCAAGGTGGAGCTTGGGAGAGGTAATGAACTAATGAAAAGCTGAAGAAAGAAGACGGATGCAGAATTAAGTTTTAAGAATAACCCACTGAAACCACTGTCTCATTTGGAGAGCAGTTGTAAAGGCTGCTCATTTGCCAAGCTGTGAGTCTGCTTTAACCTAAATAGGCATCTCTCTGAGCAAGTGGTTTCTGCTTCTAAGAAGCTGTCTGTGCTTGGTGATGAATGCATGACATTCCTTGAAAAGTTTTTTTCTTTAGAGGCATTTGTCATATGTGTCCTCTGCTCAGTAACCCAAATCTTGAATGCCTATATATTTTATTTCCAAAGATGGGGTCCTCCCATGTTGCCCAAGCTGGTCTTGAATTCCTGGGCTGAAGTAATCCTCCTACCTCAGTCTCCAAGTAGCTGGGACTACACTGCAGCTATCTTTGAATGGTTTTTGAAGCGTAGAATTGAAGAAGGGTTTTCCAGGAACCATAACTACTCACATCCCCAATATTTATACTACTTTGCAAAAGCCTAAAATATATCTAGTATTTTGGATTTTATGGATAATAGCCAAAAGAGAATCTAATAATAATTATTTTAAAATGTTCCTTGTTCCTTCTTTTCATTTTTGGTTATAAATTTATTTTCCATTAATATTATTTCATCCACTTTCCAAAACAAACAGGAAATAGATGAGAAAAAGCAAATACTCTTATCATTCTAATGTAAATTTTTAAAGTACTTTGACATTTCTTTTTAGTTTTTCTCTGGAATCAGACTTATTTATCATTGCAGTCATTGTATATGACAATTTTACCTCCCCTTTCCCCCAACTTAATACTGTATCACAGGCAGTTTTCATGTTGCCACAATCAATGGTTACAAAAATATCCCATTGAGTGGGTAATCTTAATTTGCTTAATCATTCCTGTTCTCTTATTATTGGGCATTAAATTTCTATCTAATATTTTGATAACTCATTCATTCATTATTTCTGATTTTTTTGTTCTTAACGTGTTATTGTGGCAAAATATACACAGCATGACATTTTCCACTGTAACCATTTTCAAGTGTGTAATTCCGTGGCATTAAGTACTTTCACACTATTGTGCAACTATCACCACCATCCATCTCCAGAACTTTTTCATCTTCCCAAATTGAAACTCTAAACCCATTAAACAACATCCCCATTTCCCCTTCCTCCCAGCCCCTGGCAACCACCATTCTACTTCCTTTCTCTATGAATTTCACTATGCTAAGAACCTCTTACATAAGTGCAATCATATAATATTTGTCCTTTTGTGACTGGCTTATTTCACTTAGCATAATGTCTTTGAGATTAAACCATGTTGTAGCATGTGTCAACATTTTCATCTTAAGAACAAATAATACTCTGATGTATGTATATCACATTTTGTTTATCCATTCACCCATTGATGAATACTTTTGGCTACTGTGAATAAAGTGATTATAAACACGAGTGTACAAATATCTTTGTAAGTCTCCGCTTTCACTTCTTTGGGGTATTATACCCAGAAGTGGAGTTGCTGGATCATGTGGCAATGCTATGTTTAATTTTTTGAGGAATCACCATACTGTTTTCCATGGCAGCTGTACCATTTTACATTCCCACAGCAATGCACAAGGGTTCCAATTTCTCCACATCCTCACCCACACTTATTATTTTCTGATTTTTAAAAATATAGCCATCGTAAATGTATAAAGTGGTATCTCACTGCGGTTTCAATTTGTATTTCCCTAATGACTGGTGATGCTGAGCATCTTTTCATACGTTTATCGGCTGTTTGTGTAGCCTCGCTGCTAATCAGGTCTTTGCCCATTTTTAAAATTCGGTGTTGTTGTTGTTGAGTTGTAGGAGTTCTTTATATATTCTGGATATCAATCTCTTATCAGATATATGATTTTCAAATATTTCATACTGTTGGGTGGGTTGCCTTTTCACTCCTTGTGTCCTTTGAGACACAAATATTTCCAACTTACCTATATTTTCTTTTGTTTCCTTTGCTCTTGGTGTCATATCTGAGAAATCATTGCCAATTCTAGTGTCCCAAAGGTTTCCCCCTGTGTTCTCTCCCAGGAGTTTATAGTTTTAGGTTTTGTATTTAGTTCTTTGATCTGTTATGAGGTCATTTTTGGATATGGAGTTAGGTAAGTGTCTAACTTCATTTTTTTTTTTTTTTTTTTTTGCATGTGGATATCCAATTTTCCCCACACCACTTATTAAAAACACTGCCTTTTCCCCATTGGATAGTCTTAGCACCTTGTGAAAAATCATTTGAGCAAGTATGTAAGAGTTTATTTCTGGATTCTATTCTATTACAGTGGTCTATATATCTGTCTTTATGCCAGTATCCACTATTTTGATTATTGTAGCTTTATAATAAGTTTTGAAGTTAGGAAATGTAAGAACTTCAAATTTGTCCTTCTTTTTCAAGATTGTTTATTTACATCGCCCAATTTTCTGATAGATGATTTGTTACTGTTTTTTAACTTTTAACAATAATTAAAAAGGAAAATAAAATGTGGGATTTAAAATCTCTTTATTGTCACTGGTGAAAGGAACCAACTCTGATGGAAAGATTATTTTTGTGAGTTTTGGGGTGATCAAATTTAAAATTCACTGGTTGATTTATTTTCTTCTGACATCCAGTATGCCTGACAACCACCACCACCATATGTTGGTCTGGGTTCAATGAATACAAATTATTTTATTTTTTATTCAGAAAATAACAGGAAGGTTAGGCTTCCATTTCTTGGGGAGGAAAACCCCACAAGTAAAACATTTAAAAATTAAAGAGAGGTGACCCACAGCTAATATGCTATTCCCCTCTGCTGTATGAGGCTGAACTAACTTGTTTCCAGGATGACATTTTTATATTTTGGTAGCCAGTGTATTGGTGCTGCCAGGTAGCAGACACCTCCACAGTCATCATTTCATTATCCAAATGACATCTGCCCTTGACTACAGGTACTGGAAGTCCGAATAATAAGGACAGATCAAATCTGAGCACTATAACCCAGAGTCAGTCTGCTTTTGAGATAAAATAGACTGAATTGTTGTGTTTCCTTTCCAGAGGATTCAGTTCAATGATGCATTCATGTACTGAAATAAATACATTACTCAGTCCTCATAAAATTCCACATTTGCTTCTATAAATTTCCTTATCAAGCATGGTTTATTGGGTGCTGAAGGAGCTATCTGAGTGCTGGGGCTCTCTGCTGACTCTTAAGAAGCTTAATTGTTGCATTGCCAAAGAGCCGGGGAGTTTCAGCAGGGGTTTGCAATTGGCTCCTGCATTCTATGACTCAAGCTCCTTGGAAGGACTCAATATTCTTGAGTTCCTGGCTCTCAACCCCTCACTCTTGCTACAGTTGATTTTGGTCCACCTTTTTTACATTTTAATCAACCATTCACAATGATCACAATAGCTTGTGATAAAATCACTGCGAAAAATTAAACTATGGGGTTCCCAAAGAAGCATTTTGGGTGCCCTGTAATTAACTTAGAGTTTCTGAATTAATTTAGCAAGATTTCCCACATTATAGACATCAGGCAGATTATCTTAAATCAGATCTTTTAAGAGTATAAATACTTTCTCTCCAGTTGTCTTTATCAACTCTCTTACTTGCTATCTTCTTTAACTTGCGTTACTCATACCACATTTTGTGCTCATTTATTTCTACATTGAGTTTTTCATAGAAAATGATTCCTGGAAGCCAGGCCACCTCACTGTTGTCTTTGAATGACACATTTCCGTGCTTTGGCTCTGATGTGCCAGAGAACCCCTTGGCATCACGTGTGCAGTGGGCTGGATTCAAGAGGTCCTTTTCTCAGGGACAGGGCAAGTTGCAGGAAGGACACAAATAGGGCCTAGGAGAACAGTCTTCCTGCTTTCATCTGCACTAAAGCCTAAACCAGCTCCCACAGGACAGTGAATTAATCTGTAGTCCACAGTTTCAGAGAAGGCTTTTAAAATTTTATCAGCGGAGCCACCATCTGTTCTGGATGGCAAGTGTCTATTGATCATTTGAACAGTTTTATTTTGTTAAGTGGCAAATTTATAAAGGTCATTTCTTGGGTCAGGATATGACACTGATATCTACTTGTTAAAGGAGAGTCTGAAGGACTGTTGTGTCCCTTTGAATTCTCAGACATTGTCAGTAGCACAGAGCAACTCAGGAGAGAGTACACAATACACAGGTAAAATTTTGTCCTGCCTGTTCACAATTACATTCCCATCACTAACAGAGCAATCTCCTTCCTCCAGGCAGTTCATGTGACACAACCAGAAGCAAGACCTGAGGTTAATTAGGAGAATTTCATTCTTAACCCAACCACGACCTTGACACCTTCCCCCACCTCCATTTACCTCTCCATTTTACATGTGGTTCTTTTAAAATTTTTCTTTATCTTTTTTAAATAAATGCTTTTTTCTTTCTTTACTTTTCTTTCTTTCTTTTTTTTTTTTTTTTCTAGATAGGGTCTCCCTCTGTCACCCAGGCTGAGTGCAGTGGCACACTCACAGTTTACCACAGCCTCAACCTCCTGGGCTCAAGTGATCCTCCCATCTCAGCCTCCCTGGTAGCTGGGACTACAGGCACATGCTACCCCACCTGGCTAATGTGTATATTTTTGGTAGAGATGGGGTTTCGCCATGTCATCCAGGCTGCTCTTGGTGTCAAGTGATCCTCCTGCCTTGGCCCCCAAAGCATTGGGATTACAGGTGTGAGCCACCACACCTGGCCAGTGCTTTTTCCTATAGTACTCTCTCTCATCATAGGTTTTGATGGGATATCACTAATGAACTGCAGCCTAAGTAAACACTAACATTCTTTCTCTACTATTTCAAAAAGTTCTTTCTTAAATATAAGCTATGCCTTCCCATTATAGTTTAAAACAATTTCCCCCAAGCATAAGGTAATCCTTTAATCCTTTTTGTTTAAGGTCTGGTACAGTTGTCTCCTCAGTATCTCTGGGGGATTGATTTCACGATTCCCTGAGGATGCCAAAATCCACAGATGCTCAAGTCCCTGATATAAAATGGCATGGTACTGGCATATTACCTATGCACATCCTCTTATATACTTTAAATCATCTCTAGATTATTTGTAATACCTAATACAATGTAAATAGGTATTATATTGTATTGTTTAGGCAAGGGCAGGGGTCCTCAACCCCCGGGCCGTGGACTGGCACTGGTCTGTGGCCTGTTAGGAACTGGGCTGCACAGCAGGAGGTGAGTGGCGGCCACCTCCTTTCAGATCAGCAGTGGCATTAGATTCTCACAGGAGCAGGAACCCTACTGTGAACTGCGCATGCAAGGGATCTAGGTTGCCCACTCCTTATGAGAATCTAATGCCTGATGATCTGAGGTGGAACAGTTTCATCCCAGAACCATTCCCCCCCACCCCCTACCCCCCTGCAGCTCTCTCTCTCTCTAAAAATAATATTAATAATAACATCATATCATTAATAACACAATAACAGTAATTATGTTATTATTAACATATTAATTATATTAATACTAATAACATAATATTAATTATTACTAATAACATAACATTAATGATACTATGCCATTTTATATCAGGGATTTGAGCATCTGTGGATTTTGGTATCTGCAGGGAATCGTGGAATCAATCCCCCAGAGACACTGAGGAGACAGTTGTACTCCATGGAAAACAACTGTCTTCCATGAAACTGGTCCCTGGTGCCAAAGAGGTTGGGGACCAGTGGTTTAAGGAATAGTAAGAAAAAAGTCTGTACATGTTCAGGAGAGACTTTTGTTTCCAAATATTTTCAATCCATTGTTGGTTGAATTCATGGATGCAAAACCCATGGATATGGAGGGCTGACTGTACTTTTAAGATGCAAGTTTGAAGTGTTTGTTCTCCATGCGTCCTTTTGATCAGGAGGGAGTTTCTATGTGTCCCATTGTGTCCTAAAGCATGATGACCAACTGATGCTTTGAATTAACTGTGTGAATTAAAGGTGAAGTGCTTTGGCTGTTAGATCTTTCTGACAAAATAAAGAATTCTCTTGTTTTTTCCAAGAGTAGAACATTATCTACCATTTCATTGTCACGTTCACTAAAACTTACAGCATTTAACTTAAAAAAGAGCATTTTAAATTTCTCACATGCCACCACTCTCCCTCATAGTTTAAGGCAAATATTTTCCCCGTTCTCTTGATACCACCTTCTATACTAATGTTATTGATTTACCCACACTGGCAACTAATCACTTCAAAGGCAAGTCTGAGGCTTTGCGTTTTTAATCAAGAAAAGGATCATTTAGGCCTTTAAATAAAACACACACCTGTTTTTAGGAAGTCTTGAGATTTTTAACAGTAAAGCTGTGAAATTTCTATTCTAGAAGTGTGAATATCACCAATGCCTTACCAATAAACATGGAGTGGAATATGCAAAGCATACTCTTAATGTATAGAATACTGTATCCCCGTACAGAGAAGTTAATAAAAGAAGAAATTCAAGACATTGGGAGAGAGAAGCATATTGGGCAGTCCCAACCACACAAGAGAACATTTACCACTGAAGGTGGGTTGCAATAAGAGTGAAGCAGTATGATGTTTTGTAGCATGTGAAGAGTAGCAAGGTATAGTGGATTACTCCATCTCCTCAAAGTATGAGTTAGGTGCCTTCTGGAGATAAGAGATGTCACCCATATCTGGGTTGAAGCAAAGAGTACTAAGGAAGCTCTGAGACTGACTTTGATTGGCATTGCCAAAGTGAGTGGGGGGGCTGTTCAGGGGTGTGATTTCTAACCTAGAGGAACTCCAGCTGTGTATGGGGCTTCCTCGTGATTCCATGGGTAGCCTGGGCACCCTATCCCATACAGTCTCTCTTGTGATTTTTGCTCTTATGTGGTGGGAAGCAGAAGACTGCAAAATATGCCAAATGAAACTCTGAAAGGAATTCATCATTCATCATGGGCTTGTAATCAATCATAATTGTGGTTAAATAATTAGAATTGGCTTCTACAGACTTCTGCTGAGGGCAGTTGAAAGCTTCAAGTTGTTCCAGTGTGCCTAATTTTTCCAAATGTCTTCATTGTAATGGAATAACTGAGTTCTTTGTCATTAATTTTACAGGGATTGAGGTGGTTCTTGGCTTGAATTAGTTGCTTTTTTTTTCTAGTAATGACTGTAGCCAGTCAAATAGTATCTAATTATTTTTAATATTTTGTGAGCTGGGATGGCCTGCCTGCCTGCCTGCCTTCCTCCCTTCCTTCCTTCCTCCCTTTTTTCTTTCCTTCTTTCCTTCCTTCTTTCTATCCTTCCTCCCTCCCCCCTTTCTTTCTTTCTTTCCTCTCTCTCATCTGAATCAAAGGATTATTTGCCTGTCATAAAACGATGGCAAAATAGCTGCAGTAAGCAGTTCATATGCCAATAATATCCGTAATGTAAATTTGTGTTCTTAATATGTGATATAATTAATTTTTGGCAAACATAATGGGATCATAATAGGCAATACATGGTAAATAATAACAAAGATAATGGTGAAAATAATGATAATTATTCTAACAAAACTCATAGATTACACTAGGCCTCAAAATCAAGCATTCTACAGATAACTACAATTGGCACACGGAGGCCCTCAGTAAATATTAATATGAAGACTGCGCAACATGGTAAGCTTTATCATCAGCCCTCAGCATCCTTGCTGAGTAATTTTGTTGGTATGTTAAATTTACCAACCACACATGGAAACTGAAAACTAGAATTTTTCCCCAGAATCATTTGGAATAACTGTAACATTTTTTTTCTTTCAGATTATCTTAGAGTTCAAAGGTAATCAAGAAAATACATATCGCCTCTTACTATTCAATGTGTGAATTCATTCTAAAATATTAGAGAGAACACATTTAAGACAATTTCAGGGTTATGTCAAATTGTGAATGTTACATAAACAAAAAATAATTTTCAGATATGTCTTTAGGCTTATCAAGAGAAAGTGGCATATGTAAAGTTTCTGAAGAAAGCATAGATCTCATTAATGGCACAATTTAGTTTAAATGTTGTCATAAATTCCCTGTGAGGAGCACAGATAGGAAATGTAGGCTTTCTTCAGCTAAAGCAGACCTGGGAAGGATGTTAACACACTGGACAGACCGAGACAAGAAACCTGGAGGTCCAGTGTGCTCTGCTGACTGTTGGAATACTGCCCAAGTAGTTCCAAATATGAGTTAGTAATATTTTTATTGGAAGCTCAAAAACACTTCTTCCCTCAGTAGCTTTCTGACATTCGCATTAGTTCACCACATTCTGAAAATAGATATTTGGCTCCCAGCATCTTATCAAACCACAGAGTAGTATTAACTATAATTTACATTTCAAAGAGTTTTCCTCAAACATGTCCACATCTGCATATGTCTCAAAAGCTTTTTTGCTTTTTTTTTAGCTCATCAAACTTTGTGAACTATTTTATACAATGATCAATTATGAATTCATGCCACTAAAGAATCTCCCAGGTTCATGGATAATAACACCAGTGTATGAGCTAATTCTAGACTATGAATTATGGTATCATAGAAAACAAGCCCCTGGAAACTCTTCTTCAGGGTGTTGAATGAAGCCATATTTCCAGTCATTCTCTCTCAATCACAACAATAACAGTTAATATACATTAAAGATTATACTAAGTGCTTTGCAATGCCCTATGAGGTACCACTTCCAGCCTTATTTTACACACAGATGAAATAAACTTTTGAGCCACAGACTTGCTCAAGATGAGAAACCTAGTAAGTGAGAAAGTGTGTCCTCTCACCCCAGCCTCTGTGACACAGAACCTGGGCTCTTTACCACTCAGTTCCATCTTGCCTCAGAACCAGAACTATTAAATCTGTTCAAGCAATCAGTGCTTTCAGAGAGGGACATGAGTAGATTATAAAGACTGTGTAAGTACACACTCACTTTCCAGCATTCCTAGTTTTTTGGATTGCTCAAGGAGAGAGAGTTGCCCAAAAAATACACACACAACTCCTCTCTTTGTCAGCAAAAAGCAGGCCCTCAGAGAACTCAGTCAAAGGGAAGCGGAAGAACATAAGATTATCCCTGCAGGACAGTGAGTGATGGGTTAGCCAACAAAGATAGAAAGAAGTATTGTGCTTGGCAAGTGATGTCTATAAAAGGCCAGTCTTTTCTCACAAATCTGAGTAGCAACAAGAGTGACAAGAAAGGGAAAAGGCAGGGGGAGAGGAGAGCAAGCGAGCCGTGGAGGCCTGTATCAGTGGTCATGACAGTGTGAGTGGCACTGGTGGCTGTTTTTGGAAGCAATGACAGATATAATCAGCTGAAAACAGCAGAAAAACAAATCACTCGAGATAGAAGACAGAACAGCTTTGCTGCTGTGGGGGACAGCCAGCCACCTGTCTCTGGTTTCTGCAGTCCTTTGAGGTCTGGGCAGGAAACTCCAGCCTGGGCAGGGTGGAATGAGGGCAGGCAGCTGCCTCTGCTCAGCAGCCCCCAAATGCATCCGCATTCCCTGCTGGGGCAGCCTAGCCAGTACAGATGGACCATCAGAGGAGGGAAGAGGACATAGTCACGCGATGTGGCATCCCAGCGATGCGTGAAAGCCATTCCTGGGCAATGACATCTGCAGCCACAGCACAGTCCTTAACTGATTTTCACACAGTCCTGTTCTGCAGAGGCAACACTAAGCAGGAGGGCAACGGGGCTTCTCATGCCTTCTGCCATTCTTTGATAGGGATAAATGATGCATTCTCAATCATCAAAAAATTCCCCCTCCAGATTGCTGCCTTTATGTCTCTCCCATATAGAAAGGCTGGAGTTGCCCTACCATCACCATGTGACTGTTGCAAACTGTTCACCATATTCTGTTAAAAAGTGCCAGGAAGTGTTCGCAATGTTTCAAAAAAGATATTTCCATTAAGAAGAAAGTTAAAATGTTATGGCTAGGTACTTAAATAGTTGTTCCACTATTTAGCGGGGAAAACTGTTCAGTTTCATTTCCCAAAGACATTTGTGGTTTTATTTTATACAGTTCTATGTGATTTGAATGATATTTTGAGGACTGCTATAACAATAAAAGTTTTGGGTTTCTGAAGGGTGCTCAGATTGAAGGGCTATAGTGACAGTTTTTTAGCAATGTTAGGCCAGGTGCTGGATACAGAAAACATCCCTTGGTCCTCAGGCCTAACCAGATGGAACAAGACCACAGTGCACATGTGCTAATCACCCACTTCTTCCCTGACAGCTTTGCCGATTCCTGCAGGTAGGAATGTAAGTGGTCATTAACACACACTTCCTACAATTTGGACTGCTCAGGTGCCAGCTCTTGAGGTACTCTGTGACCATTTTAACTGCAAGTAATTTTGCCCTGTCACAACTTCTATGACACTGGGCACCTCTCTCCTGGAAGCCCACTCTGTACCTATGTTGGAGTCAGCTGTGGGTATAGCTTATCTCTTCCATTGAACTGTAAACTCCATAAGGGCAGGACTCCTTCTGAACCACCTTCATGTCCCTCCCTCCTCCTGCTCCCCTGCCAGCACTATGAGCATAAGATCAGACCTCATTTCTTCCTTCATCCTAATACCATATCAACACTGCACACCACATACCCACCACCCACCAGTAGCCACTCTGAAGCCTGCTGGCCACATGTGTGGGCCTCAGCTGATTGTCTACTGCTGGACCCCTTCTGGTTTGCTCTTCCCATCCATTCATCCTTCCTCTCACATCTTGTTGCCCTGCACCAATGGGGTGATAGATGGAATATTAGATGTCTCCTGGAGGACCAGTCCTGCCAATAGGGTCCCATTCTAATAGCCAGTTGATTCCACCATGTCATGACAAAATTCTTTACAGCTTCCAACTGTAAAGTTCACTTGAGAAGTTAAGACAAATCATGCTCATTTTCTAGAAAGTACAGATTCTATTTTTCAATTCAAAAACACATTTTTTGCCTGTGTATGGCCACCCTATCCAAAATTTCCACCCCTATCCCCAGTACTCACCATCCTCTTTTCCTACTTTTAGAATTTTTCTTAGCACTTTTTACTAATATACTCCATATTTTACTTACTTATTGCTATGGTTTGAATATCTCTTCCAAAACCCATGTTGAAATGTAATTGCCATTATAAAAGTATTAAGAGGTGGAGCCTTTAAGGAGTGATTAGGACATGAGACCCCTGCCTTCATGAATGGATGAATGCTATTATCTTGGGAGTGGGTTAATTGTCATGGGAGTGGGCTCCCAATAAAAGGTTGAAGTTTGGCCCTTATCTTCCCATTTCCCATGCTCGCCTGTCCTTCTGCCTTCTGCCATGGGATGATGCAGCATGAAGGCCCCACCAGAAGCCAACACCATGCTTTTGGACTTCCCAGTCTTCAGAACCACGAGCTAAATATAATTCTATTATTTATAATCACCCAGTCTGTGGGATTCTGCTATATCAACATAAAATGGAGGAAGACACTTATCTTGCTTATTATTTATCCCTCTTGATAGAATATAAGTCCCATGAAGGCAAGAATTTTGATTTCTTTATTATTCCTGTGTCCATTGCAGTTCCTGGCCGAGAAAAGTCACCCAACAAACATTATTTGGGTAAATGAAGGAGTAGGTAGTGAGTGAAGGGAGGTGTCTGTTCCTTTCTGGCCAGACCACTGGCTACCCAAGGCTGTGGGCATCCTCTCCTCCTGTCCATGGGAAGGAATTCTCCCAGCCTGTCCATCATGCCCCTCAGGAGCCTGGCTTGTTGGCTTTCTGCTCTTCCCATGATGCAGCACTCACCTTCAGCTTGTGCTCATGCTCCTTGTTGACGCGGGCCAGGAGCTGGGCTTTTCTTCTGTTGAGGGCATCGATGAGGGCATCACATTGGGCCACCAGACAGGCTTCAAACTCCACACTGTTCTCCTGTATAACAGAGCACATTTCTCAACTGCAAGCTGCTGGGTGCCTCAGGCTGCCAGAGAAAACAGAGCTCCCCTATCCTGCTGAAGGGAATGAAAAGGAACTCTGTCCACAATGCACATTTGGTAATTTTAAAAAAATAACTGGATAAACTTTATTCTACAGTGGTCATGTTTTGCTTTAAATTTAGATTAAAAGGGATAAATATTTATCACTTAAATTTATCAAAAGGAAATCATCTCCACAATTTGAATTCTATTAAGCAAAACAAAGCTTTAGTTCATAGAGTTGTTTATGAATGTTTTTGAGGGCCACATATGTTCAGCTATGTATGGTGGAAGCTGGCATTCAAAAAGGCAATGAGGAGGGAGTGGGGCATTGCTGAGGCATGAGAAATCATTAAATTCAAAGGAATAAAGAAGAAAAAGGATGGCACTGTCTTCAATATTAACAATAATCCAATGAGAACAGAAGTTTATAAGATACGAGAATAATGGGTAAAAGTACTTGCCCCTTTCATTAAGGAAAGCAAATAGTAGGCAGATAAAAACAATCAATGTGTGTAACAGGAATCACCCTGCCATAAAAATCAGATATGACCCAACACCTTGCAGGGGAAAGGCAACTTCATACTAAATGAATTATAGCTTCCCTATGATGTTTAAATTAAATGCTGGATATAACCTTTTTATTTGATTTAAATCTGTACATGCCATAGACATTTATTTTAAGCAATTCTTTCAATGAGTTATATGCAGTTATTAAGGATAAGCCTTTCAATGAGTAATATATGCAATTTTGATTCTTAACTCATAATCTGAAAAAAGTAATTTACAGTAAAGGAAAGCTAAATACTCACATATACGTTAGTAGTACTTAAAAAACACCACCCAGTTGAGTAAACTGTAAACTTTTGGGGCTGGCAAGAAAGGCACAATTTAAATTTATTTAAGGCACAAATTTTAATTTATTACCAAAGTCATAAAGAACTGTGTCTTTTTATATAATAATCAACTGGTAGGCATTTAGTAATTGTTTTCAAATGCAAGGTCTTCGTATAAGGAATGCATTAGTAATTGCTTGAGCAATGCTAAATTTTGGCTTTCACGGCAATTGCTTTTGAACTCTCAGAGAAGGCCTTTGGAAAACATCATTTAAGAGCTCTCTATGCCACATGCAGGGTAATATTGGAGGGTGGGGTGAGGGGAAACCTTCTCCTTGTAAGCTCTGTCACTGATTTAGAGCAGAAAGAAAGCTTTGCTCTGATGAAGAGGCCCGGGCAGAGGCAAGCCTGGGGCTGCACATTTTATGCCAGCAGAGTAAAGAAAGAACTGATTGATAAACTCTATTGCTTTGGAAAACAGAAGGAAGTATACAAAACTGCTAGGCTGTTAGGGAATCAAAAGTTTAACATGGGCATGTGTGCCAAAAAAAGGCAAAGAAATCAGTGTGTAATTCTTTGAAAGGGTGGCTTACATTTAAAAATCCATTTCTGCCTTAACATGGTTAAATATGAACTTAGTCAATTTACTGGAGGCCAGAACTAAGGTTATTTCTGTGAGGCAAACCTCAAAACATAAGAATGCTAAACAGTACAGAGGGTCATTATTTTACTGTCTTATACAGTTTATGGTTTTTCTCCTTCAGCTATAGTGGAGAATTTATGAGCTCTTAAATGCTGGTTGAATTGCTGGTCATTGTGTCTAGATAAAGCAATCTGAAATTATAGTTGCCAGGGCATCATGGTTGAAAAATATTTAAATGTCTAAGCAGAGGAGAAGCATTATTGTGGGTCAGGGAGGAAGAAAAGAAGAAAGAAAGGCAGAAAGGGAGGAAGAAAAAAGAGGAAGAAGGAACAAGGGAGGAATGAAAAAGAAAAAAAGGAAGGCAGGAAGGAAATGAAGGAAGAAAAGAAGAGAAAACTGTGGCCTGTTACCACTAAATGATACAATTATTACAAGGTGTTTTGGAAACCTACAAGGCTTTACAAAGTCAACAATAAGGACCCTGAGTTTACAAAAAAATAGGCCTCTTTCTGAATATTCAGTAGTAGAGAATTAGGACCTCAGTGTGGAAGACAGGAACCAGTTGGAAAATCAGGCTGTGTTTCCGGCTTGTTGGCAAAAAGTAACTACCTCAAGAAGGGGTATGTTTGAAGTTGATCTCTATGTGTGTTTGTATGTAAAGAACAACAACAACAACAAAATAGGAATTTTCCCACAACACATAAAAATAAAAGAGGAGAAGGAAACTCTCCCGCCACACAGTTACATATTAACCGGCGGGTTTCCTTGCGTCCCAGGTAACACCCATACCTGGATCTGCTGGACCATGTTGCGGAGCTGTACCAGAAACTCCTTGGCTTCTTTGGCCCTGTCTGACAGTCCGTTCAGCGCCTGGGAGAGCTGGCTCTGCAAAGACAAAGAAGGAAGCCATGGAGCTGTAATCACAGGATACACCAACAAGGCCACACAGGTGTTTTCAGCGAGACTCAAAACTGAAGAGTCATCAACCTCCTCAGATTCCTCTTGTCTGAGGTTGGACCTTTTTGCTGGCATTTGTACAGGTAGATTCTGGTGTCGAAACTCCCTGTGCTCCTGAGTAGTTTCTCCTTGGAAGCAGTGAACACTTCTGACCACAGCAGTCAAAGGCCCTCACCAGCTGATATCAACCTAGAATTTCTTCATCTCCTCCTTCATTGATTAATTAAACAATCATTTATTGAATACATATTTGCTAAGGACTAAAAAAGCAAAACAAAATAGTGAGTCAGATGATCTAATTCTTATCAACGTTACTTAGCACAAAGGGCTATTGGTCTGGGATTAGGGCAGAAAGAATAAAGAACAGGATGAAGGAAGGGGTAGGTACTGGTGTGATCCTCTGGGGCCACTTAAATATAATCACAAATTCAATGGGCAGGATGACATTCCACTCCTGCCTCATCCGTGTCCTCTTCCTTCTCCCAAGTACAGCCCTGCTGCCCTAGCACATTTGTGTCCTCTCCCCACTAGCCTCCGACACCAAGGCTTACTCTCTTTCTTTCTTCCCACACCACCCCATCCATATGAGGAGGCAGTTCTGCTGGGTTGGCAAGGTGTCCAGGTAGGTACTCGCTCTTCCAGCCTCTTCGTCCGCTGGGGAGGCCATGGTACACAATCCTGACGGACGAGCCCTAAGTGGAAGTCTGCTGGGGACTGGAGGGGTCTGAGAAAGCTTTTGCTTTTCTGCTGATACGGAACCACTGTGATTGATGCAGTCTCTCCACTGTGGTTCCTGACTTTAGGATGGATGTGATGTCTTCTGGCTCACATGAGGAGAAGGCCAATAGGGTATGGGTGGAGGGATGGGAGGGGAAGGAGCTAGGTTCTGATGGCATCTTTGAGCAGCTGAGCCAACACCTGAAACCTTCACCACTAGCTTTCTTGTTATGTGATAAAAATTAACTCCTATTTAAGTCACTGTTCTGGAGTCTTCTATTGCTAGCAGGAATTTATATCAAGTATCACTGTACTTGATACAAATTCCTTCCCCTCCTAGCAGTCTGGGTATACCCTTCCGTACCTCAGGTACAGAGACAGACTCCCTTTCCTGCACTGTCTTCTTTTCAAATTAAAGCCTATTCTCCTTGCCAACACAATGATTCATCTACCCTTTCCTTTCTGTAAAAGGACAGAACCTTAAAATTATATCTCTTGGTGCTGTGAATGCTTTTCTCTTATATTTGTCTTTTAAATACAAAGTTGGGCACTGACTCTCTAAAAATATGCACACCAAATGCTTGGTTGAGGCAATGTGGGATGGTAGAAAGAATACAGACTTTGAAAGGGTGCAGATTCTCGCTCTATCCCCTATAAGTGTGACCTTGAGAAAGTTACCTTTGTCTGAATTACTCCAGTGGAAAAGGTGGGAAGAATAGTAATACTTTGTAGTTGGGTTATTGTGAGGATTGAATGCATTAATGAATGTGAAAGCTCCTGCTAGTTAAGGGGACAATTCTGAATTCAGAAATGCCGCCAGTTACTGGCTGTTCAACCCTTTATACATTGTTTTACCTCATCCATAAAATCAGAGGAAGAATACTATTCTTGGGTTTTGTGGGCATTGCATAAGATACTATATCTAAAGCCCAGAACCCTTTTACCCTACTGGTGCACAGTGCATGATGCGTGCTTAATAAATGCTGGCTGTTAACTTTTTTTTTTTTTTTTTTTTTTTTTTTTTGAGACAGAGTCTCACTCTCTCACCCAGGCTGAAGTGCAATGGTGTGATCTTGGCTCACTGCAATCTCTGCCTCCCAGGTTCAAGCGATTCTCCTGCCTCAGCCTCCCGAATAGCTGGGATTACAGCCGTGTACCACCACACCGAGTGAACTTTTGTATTTTTAGTAGAGATGGGGTTTCTCCATGTTGGCCAGCCTGGTCTCAAACTCCTGACCTCAGGTGATCCGCCCACCTCGACCTCCCAAAGTGCTGGGATTACAGGTGTGAGCCACCATGCCCAACCAGCTGTTAACTCTTATTTGTTTTCTTCATTCTTGCTCACACAAACACCTGCTGACTGGAGGGATTCACAGGACAGATTCCTGGAACAGGGTCTGTTGGAGAACATTTTCGATCACCTGTACTTTGCTCTATGTATTCAGGCTCCAAGAGGCAAGACCAACACAACTGAGTAAGATAAAGCTCAAAGTGAGCCTACAGTTGCAAAATTCTTTATGATTGGGTCTCAGCTACAACATTATTTGGAGTAAAAGTTTCTCCTCAATAACTATTAATATTTCCAGGAGCCCAAGGGATAAAGGAGGGAAAAACGGTCTCATTTGGAAGAGCAGGCAATAATATGAGAGGCATATTTTAAAGAAGAAATTTTTTTTCATTGTTACTTTAGAACTCATCTTTTTTTTTTTTTTTCCTGAATGAGTAAAAGTTTGCTGGACTACCATAGTTTTCTTCCTCTTTTTATTATAACCTATGTTTAGTAACCACATTTAGATGTTTCAGTACAGAAGCAAAATTGATTTGGTTACACAGAAGTGAAGCTGCCTGGTGTCTTGTATTCCAACCTTGCAATTAATTGTGTCTGTATAAGACAGACTTGATACCCACAGATTTTTTGACCAGTTGCTGCTGTATACTTAGAAATACAATCATTCCTAGTAGTAGACAAAGAGTTTTGGCCCCATCTAGTCCCAGGATTTTATATGACAAAGCAGTAAGTGAACTGCAAAAATCAATTTATTTCCAATTTCCTCTTTGTGTTTATGGTCCGTCCCAAGAATGCCTTCTACCTGGCTGATGATTGTTCTGGTATTTGATAAAAAATTGCATTATAAGATAAAGATCTAGAAATCATTCTCTTAAGCTTTGTCCACTTGTAGAAATTGAGGAGACAATGAAAAATCCTGGAAAACTATCACTAGAAAGTGCTCTTATTGTAAGGATTTATATGCACATTGTTTTTATAGGATGGTATTTTGATCACATTTATAAGCTCCATCTGATGTAGAAGAACATTGTTATTGACTGATTTTGTTTCCCAGATGCATTTAAATTCCTACTCTGTGCTAACAAAGATGTTCTGTATTCAGGACCACAGAGCAGTGCTGGAAATTTATGACCAGAACAATGAAGATGCAAATATGTAGTATGTGTTTTCATCACGGCATCTTTGGCGGTACAAGCAGCCATTTAAGGGAGAAAGGTACGTTCTAAAGCTGTTTATAATGCCTAAGCAGTGACATTCAGATTTCTTGGATATTTGTTTTCTAGGTTACTGAAAAGGTGTCACGATCTGAAGGTGAATGAGAGGAGAAAAATGATGCAGCTGAAGCCCTGATCTCCAGTCAAGTTGTTCTTGGCTGGGAGCATGCTGAGAATCACCGAGGTCTCCCAGAAAGATGACAAGTTGTTCAAGCCTGGAGGAGAGAAACAAAGAACTCTGCCTCCTCCTTCCCTCCTTGCGTGGCTTTCGTTCTCAGCTTCCACCCTGACCCTGGCTCCCCTTGCCTCCCCAGGAGGGAGAGATCAGGCACTTACCCTGGGAGTGACTGTGGAGGACGTTTCAGGACCTACTTCTCACGCTCAGCAAATGGGTAATGCAATACAATCCATCCCGCTCAATGCCTCACTTGCCCAAGCTGCTGAGCGTGCCCAGGCAGAAGACAGTATCTTCTTTCCATTTCCCACTGTAAACATTCTTCACGTGGCCTTTTCCCCTCAATTCACCACAAATATTGGATAGAGATAAACTGGGACAAATGAAAAGAAGCTTTCTGGCTGTCTCGGATCTGAAGTTACAGGCACAGGATGGGTCAAAAGGGTCACTCGAAGAGTTGGTACAAAACAGATGAGGCGGCAAACAAGCACTGGCAGCTTGATGGCTCAGAAAACGACCCAGCTGCCTCCCCGGGCGTGGGGCACCTTCTGGTGCTGTATCACAGTGCATGCCATTCAGGCACCGCAACACCACTGGGCCCAGGAGCCAAAGCCCACTCTCGCTCCTTCCCAGGTACAAAGGTAAACACAACACTCAGGAAAAAAGTGATCATTGATGCAATGGGACTTTGAGGGAAGGCTGCCAAGGAGAATAACAGTTTTTCTGATGAAATATTGATCTCTGGGTCACATTGCTCAGCAATTACTCATTGCCGGTTACTCAGTACATTGCTGACATAGTACAATCAAAAAGTGTAAGCAAGAAATTCTAATAATTGTAAGCAAGAAATTCTAATAATTGTAATACATTGGTCATTTCTTATGAGCCAGGAACTCTGATGGGTGCTTTCAATGCAATCCCAATCACCTCCCTGCCATTTTGCAGAGGTGCCGAGAGGATACCCCTGAGTGAAGGTTTCACCACTCACATACGGAACAGCTGGAACACAAACCCTCATCTGACGGCAAACTCATGCTCTTTGCTCCAGCCTCCCAAAAAAAGAGAACTCTCTCACCCTCACAGGCCAAAACAATTGTTTAATTGTTTAATCCACGGTGAGAGCATGTACAACCAGAGAAGGTGAGAGGATGACTATGATTGATTATGAGGTGGTCTGATTATGCTTAGCAGCCAGATAGTATGTAAATTACAGCATGACTAGTTAACCTACGAAACATTCAACTTTTTTCCTGCATGAAGTTTTCTGGTGATTTTGAAAAAGTCCCCTAAGAGAGGAGTCTCATGGAGGAGGGAAGAAGCTTTGGATTCAGGTCCACTGACAACTTTGTCAACTACTGGCCTAAGATCTTGGGCAGAGATTGGGTGAAGTGGGAATTAAGTAAAGGAAGGAGACCTCACAGAGTGACTGGTACTTGGGGAACCATCAAGCTGAGCTGTCCAAGGGTCCTGATTCCCCTTCTAGGAAACGTTTCTATTCCTCCTGCTTGCACCTTTAGTGCCTGCAAGAATGGATCCCTTTTCTGGTTTCTCTGGTGCTGGAAGATCCTGGATATACCCCAACCCCAGTTCACTATAGTCAGATGGACAGGAATCCTCCAAGACCAGCTGGTCTGCAGATGCCAATTTATCTCTAAGCCCAGCAAAGGGCTGGCGCAGTGAACAGGCTATGATTTGCAAAAGAGTAGCTGGGCCTGGGAATGGAAGCACACAGTATAGGGACAAAGGATGTGTGTGTGTGTATGAGTGTGCATATGGTGTGTGTGTGTATAAGTGTGCATGTGCCTGTGAGTGTGTGAAAGTCTATGTGTATGTGGATAAGAATGTGAGTTTAAGAGTGTGTAAGTATGTAAGAATGTGTATGTGTATGTATGTGATTGTATGTGAGATATGTCATCAGTGGAGTATGGGGAGGCTCTTGGCTTTGGGGGAGGCTCTTGGCTTTGAGCAAGGCTGGTATCAGAGGAATCTTATGGGTAGGGATTTGCTCCATTAAACTGCTGCTTATTGTTAATTGGTTATAAGAAAGATTCGAGGCCGGGCATGGTGGCTCATGCTTGTAATCCCAGCACTTCGGGAGGCCAAGGCGGGCGGATCACTTGAGGCCAGGAGTTCAAGATCAGCTTGGCCAACATGGTGAAACGTTGTCTCTACTAAAAATACAAAAAGTTAGCCAGGCATGGTGGCGGGTGCCTGTAACTCCAGCTATTCAGTAGGCTTAGGCATGAAAATCTCTTGAACCTGAGAGGCGGAGGTTGCAGTGAGCTGAGATTGCACCATTGCACTCCAGCCTGGGCAACAAGAATGAAACTCTTTCCAAAAAAAAAGAAGAAAGAAAAGAAAAGAAAGAAAGAAAGATTGATCCTATCCTTGACCAAGTTATAGCCAGGGTCCTCTGAGCCCTCTTCTTACCTAGGCCTCAACCTTGGCCTATAAAGACTTGAAGAAACACACAGTTTCTAACAACTCAAGGCTGAATTCCTAAGATGACCCCAGCCTCCCTTAAGGTACCTGTCTGAGAAAATTCAAGGCTGCCAAAAGAATTTGATGTTGTTCTATTGAACACCTGAAGAAAGGGACTCTATCTGCCAGTCTCTGTGAGAAGGTAGGGGTCTAACTTCAACAAGCACAAGTTAGCAAACCCAGATGGATTTCATACAGACTGATTTTCTCCTTCCTGATTTTTGGAATTTTTTCACTTCTCTAACTCTGAGCCCCTGCTCAACCCCTTTCCTATTCCCTCATTCCCCTTGTAAAGTGCCCAGTCACCTCTGTACAAATCGAAGCTGAGTTCAGTTCATGATGTACTCTTTTCCCTGTTGCAATTGTATACTGATTAAAATCTGTCCTTTTTACGCATTAAAATCTTTCCTTACCAGTTTAACTAGTGTCCAGCTAGTTAGTGACAGTTGCTAGCCCTGCTGCTGACCCAGGGAGAGCAGGGCAATCTCTGGGCAATGAGCTGACCCTTCAGCAGGCCAAGGTTACCTTGAAGGAT
This sequence comes from Gorilla gorilla gorilla, assembly GCF_029281585.2. Taxonomy (NCBI): domain Eukaryota; kingdom Metazoa; phylum Chordata; class Mammalia; order Primates; family Hominidae; genus Gorilla; species Gorilla gorilla. The sequence goes on from NC_073239.2 coordinate 67,988,591, forward strand.
AAGTGAGGGAGCACATCACCAAGGACGCAAATTCCTCCACCTAAGCCAGCACATCTCTCATATACTAAACAAATCTCACCATTTTTATTGTGAACCTGACTCTATGAGCCATGTGGAGGGCAGAAAGGAGGAGGGCTCTGTGCTTTTATTCCAACACACTGTTACATAGAATCCCCTTTCCCATTCTTTGTTGTTAGACTTGCATGCCCCACCACACAAATATTCACACCAAAAGCTAATGCATAGTGACATTTACCTCTTTTTAAATAATAATTTAAGTCTAAACATGCTGTTTCATTCTTTGAACCACAAAAAATGTATCAGACATGCCATTATTCCATCAGATAGTAGGAATTGGGCCAGACAGAGCAATGGGGACCAACATGGCATTGGAGTTAACAGGATAGACTTCAAAGTCAGACGGACTTGAGTTTCAGTGGTGGCATTTCACTAGTTGTGCGATCATGGACCTATTACCTAACTGTAGTGAATACTGTGGTGCTCTACCCAGAATATTCTCTCAAAGACTATGCATCCTTCTCCCAGCTGCAGGGAATATCAGCTGTTGATAGATTACCCTAGGAATTGCTCTTGGCCACAGGGAACTAACTGCCTTACTGAAAGCTATGTCCCCTTCTGGGGATGTCCCATGGCAAGTGAATGGCTGGGGCCCCCTTGCTTCAATTTTGGACAACCCTGAAGAACCATCCCAGATCTAGAACTTGTAGTAGGATTGGTTGAGGCCATTGCAGGTTAGCTTCAGCCTCAGTTCAACCCTGGCTTCCTCACTTCCAGGTGGATCTACCAAGAGCACACAACAACTAACTATCTCTCAGAGTCTGTGTCCAGGGAACCCAGTCTAAAATACTAAGCTTCAGTTTCCTCATCTGCAACATGGGGATAATAAGAACCTACATCCTAGGAATACCATGAGGATTACATGAAATCATGTATATAAAGTTATACGCAATGCCTAGCATATTGTTAAAATTCAATAAGTAGTACAGGTTGAATATCCCTGTTCTGAAAATCCAAAATCTGAAACATTTCAATGAACCTTTCCTTTGAGCGTCTTGTCAGCACTCAGAAAGTTTTGAATTTTGGAGCACTTCAGATTTCAGATTTTTGGATTAGTGATCCTCCACTGGTAAGTATAAGGTAAATATACCAGAATCTGCAAAACTCAAAATCTGAAACACTACTGGTCCTAATCATTCTGGATAAGAGATACTCAACCAATGTTATTTTTATTTATTTACTTATTTATTTATTTGAGATGGTGTCTCGCTCTGTCGCCCAGGCTGGAGTGCAGTGGTACGATCTCAGCTCACTGCAACCTCCACCTCCCGGGTTCAAGCAATTCTCCTGCCTCAGCCTCCTCCTGAGTAGCTGGGACTACAGGTGTGCACCACCACACCTGGCTAAATTTTGTATTTTTAGTAGAGACGGGGTTTCACCATATTGGTCAGGCTGGTCTTGAACTCCTGACCTTGTGATCTACCTGCCTCGGCCTCCCAAAGTGCTGGGATTACAGGCTTGAGCCACTGTGCCTAGCCCAATGATGTTTTTATAGTAAGAATAAAGTTAAAATATACATACATAAATCACGAAAACACTTTTGTCATACCACGTCTTGACTGAGGGTTTGGTCAATTACAATTATTCAAACAGTGGGGTAGACTGTAGTATTGTTCAGAACAATTTGCTCTGGTCCCATTTTGTCACATGACTTGCAGTGCCTCCTGCAGATGGAGCATGTGTCCCTACCCCCTTGTCATCCTTGGCCATACGGCTTGCTTTTTAGCCTAAAAAGGCACTGTGATTTTCTGCTAGCTCTTTTGCTCTTCCTCTTTGTCACAAGAATCAGTGGTGTGCTGATAAACCAGCTCTCAAAAAACAGAAACCAAAACAAATTTTTATTTGTAGAAATCATCTATTTATTTTAGAATATTATAGATCAGGCAGATAAATAATAAGCAAGAATACAGGTTGTCTGAATAATCCAATTAACAAGTTCAGTTGTATTTATATGAATGTATTCCAAAGGTTTATATTATGCATATTCTCTTTATATTATACATAGAAGAGAATATACCCATTGAATGTTTACCAAAAGCTATCATATACATGTATCTGTCCACAAAATAAGTATAAATGCTAAAGAATAGAGATTCTGTGAACTAGATGCTCTGACCATAATCTATTAAAACTGGTAATCCATGACTTTTCAAACTGGTAATCCATGACTTTTCAAACTGGTAATCCATGACTTTTCAAACTGGTAATCCATGACTTTTCACTTCCTCTTCAACAGGCCACCTGAATTTTCCGAATTGTTTTCCAGTTTTTGGCTTCTAAGGCTTTCTTGGTGGTAAAGCCCACCTTGATTACAAACAGTCATCAACAGTGAGAAAAAACCACATTTGTTTAACACACACTTAGATAGCACTCTATGTGCCAGGACCACTTCTAAGTGCTTCACAAATAAACCCAATGAGAATTTAGGCCTTAACTAGGAAAAGAGCAATAAGAAGTTTTTGAAAAAGGGTCCCTTCTCCTCCACATACTGATAATTTTAAGAGGTAAATTTTAAAAAATGAGATTCCATTCTTTGCTTATCAGATTACAAAAACAAAATACAAATGAAAATATTTAGAGTGACATACAGGAAAGAAGTACACTCATCACCTTCAGCAGGAGTGTGCATTGGATTGACCACTCAGAAGGGCATTTTGGGAGTATGATTTTTTAAATTCTCTAAATTTGAAAGTTTAACGCAGTTTCACCTCGGGAAACAGGAATAATCAAGAATGTGTTCAAACCTTTGCTACATGAATTTCATTTCAGCTCTTTGCAACAAGATGGAAACAAACTATTCTAAAATAGGAGATTAATTAAATAAATTATAGAGACCTATACAGTGACTTACACTACAGTTTAGCAGTTAATAGCATGGATTCTGGCCCCAAACTACCTAGTTCTGAATCTCCGCTGTGTTTCTTAACAGATTTGTGACTTTGGACCACTTAACTTTCCTTTCCTTAATTTTTCTTGTCCTATTCTATCACCTATAAAAATTCTGAATAATAATAGTACCCATCTTGCTGGGTTGTATATGTATAAAGCCTGGCAGGCCACCCTGGCACATAGTAAGTGTAATCTGAGTATTATGTAGCAATTGAAAGGGGGTAGTAACATATTTAGTCATATGGGAAAATATTTATAACACATTAAGTGAAAAGAACAGATTTCAAGATAGCAATAGATATATGACATGACAAATTTTGTTGACATATAGAGACATGCATTATCTCCATATAAATGTATAAGATGTTTCAAAGGATACACATTAAGGGTTAATTATCAAGGCTATTCGTAGTGTATTTCTGGTGAAATTCAGGGCTTTTTTTCTTCTTCTTAAAGTTCTTTTGATTTTCTGATTTTTCTGAAATGAGAATGTTCTGCTTTTGAAATAAAGAATAAAAAGTCATTTCTTGAATAAAAAAGCCTTATTGACTGTATAGATCTAAATGGAAACTTGAGGGGTGAATAAGAAGTCTATCCTTTCTTAGCACTAATATTTGAGTCTCTGAAAGAGTGCAGTCAAATAATTTTTATATGAAAAATATTTATCTGATTTTTCACTTTAATACATACATTTCTAATACCATGTTTTAAATTATTTAGTGAAAAAACACTATTTGTAGAACTGAAATTTTCTATCTAAAGAACTGAAAATAATTGGATCTCAAAACTGTTTTGCTTATCTTAAAACTGTTCCCTGGTAGTTTCAGACAAAGGAGAACGCTATACCACCTGGAAGAACATGGTGGCCCAGTGTGGACGTGAAGGCAGCCAGAGAGATGTGTAGAGAAAACAGCTTTCTGGAAAAAGGACTCATAGACTGCTGGTTAGGGCTCTTCGAAAAGAGAGGGTAGCATGTGCAAAAAGGAGATCTATTCTGTAGTCCATCTCTGGAATGTAAAATCCAATATTTACACAAAGGCTTAGCCCAAGGAAGGCATATTTTTGATCCTCAGTTGTAAATACTTGGTAACTGCCTAACAACGCACATAAAATGGTTTAGAATACCCACAGAAAAGCATGCTCCCTGACAGAGCCTTGTGCAGAGTGGTAGTGACTTCACAGCCTGTATCTTTGCCACTGTATTAGTTTCATGCCTTCAATCACAATTGCTTGCAAGAATTCTATTGCCTCCAGCACTCTAGGTAAAAGCCACAGAGACTTGGCAAATCAATTTTCCCCCAAGAAACGATGAATATTGTGTGAGGCAGCAGTTTCTTTTTGCCATGCCCTGAGGCAAAAAGTGGCTCTTCCATCTCATTGCAGTGAAAACCTGCCATGTTGATGAGCCAGCCCACAGCACAAAAAAGCCAACATCTCTTCCATGTTAGCAACGTCATGTTGGTAGTGTAAAATCAACTATGTATTTACACCATAGAAATTGGCAAACACTACAAATAAGAATTTGTTTTTGTTTTTTTTGAGAGCCGGTTTGTCAGCACACCACTGTATATACTTCAAGCTTGTCTGACTCGCCTTATTTTGTTATTGTTCGTTTTGTTTTGTTTTAGGCTTTTAGCAGCTTGAAGCCATGGATTTCAGTTTCTGTCTCTAGTGATAAGTGGAAAAGGGGAATGGGGAAAGGGGCTTTACCAGCTTAACCAGAAACAGAAACTAAGAGCCCATGCCAGTATTCCCTCCCTTGGACAACCCTAAATCATCTCTAGATTACTTATAATACCTAATACAATGTAAGTACTATGTAAATAATTGTTACACTATACTATTTATGGAATAATGACAAGGAAAAAAGTCTTGACATGATCAGTACAGGCTCAATTATTTTTTTCTCAAGTATTTTCGATCCAGTGTTGGTTGAATCTATTTACGCAGAACCCATGCATACAGAGGGCTGACTGTATATCCTCTCTCTCACTCTCTGGTATAACTGCCCATCATTTATTTTAAAACTAGATTTGTTTTTAACTTAATCTGACAGTTTTTCCCCTTATCACAGGGAAATTTGGGCTATCTACATTTATTGTGTTAACTGACATAGTTGGCTTTATTCCATCCATATTGTGTATATTTCTAGTTGTAATAAACCATTTTTTCTTTTTACCTTTTATAGGTTTATATTTCCTTTAATAGCTTAATTCCAAATTGCCAGTTAATTTGGATATTTTGCTATGCTTCTCCATTTTGCAAACTGTTACCTTACTATCTTTCATCCCATGTAAACCAAGATTTGTCCATGATTAAGTCAAAATTAAATAACTGTGATTCCCCATCACCTCACTACGTTCCTCAAAATGCTTTACTTACTAGTTACTATCTCTTGGAAATTAAGAAGCGCCATCCTAAATAACTCCAAGATCAAATAGGAAATTAAATGTATAAATTATCTAGCTATTAATACAGAGAGCCACTTTATACAAATGTATTGCTTTTAAATATGATTGCGTAGGTTAGCTAGGAAACCCAAGTGTAACATGGTTCCCACTAGGAATACTATTCTTAGATAGAACTTGGAAAAACAGGAAAAATTATTTCCCTTTTCCTTATCCTGCATGCATGACCTAGACCCCTGATAAAAACAAAAACAAAAACAAAAACAAAAAACCTCTCAGCCTCTCATACACTTTAAAAGCTAACCCACAATGGTGATCAGATCAGAAAAGAAAGAGGGGGCTTTTTTTGCACTTAAGTGCATACATCCAGGATGGCTCTGGTGGACTGTTGTTAAGTTCTGAACATCCAATAATTTCAGGGTGTCTTTATTCCAGTATTAAGTTACAAATTTCATTTGGAAATTATTAATTAATAATGAAATTTATAACTTAATACTGGAATAAAGACACAGAGACTCTTTGGCTCTTTAAAAAAATTTTTTTCAAGAACATGAAAGCAACTCCTGTATCTAAGATTAAAGTCACAAGTTGCCTTTAAACTTTACTGGAAGATAAATACAACCAGCGGCGTTACCATCTATTCCTTAGCCTGCAGGACGCCTTGGGAGGGTAAAAGCCGTTCTTGTTACATGTACACCATTAAGCAGCATTAGTACATGTTCACTTCAAGGGAGCACCTGTGGCTCAGCAGCAGCAACACTGAGAGTCAGGTTCAGCCAATGGAATCAGGGTGACTGGGTTCAATCTCCTGCATGTGAATTCTGCTTCTTGATGCCATAGGCAAAATAATGGTCCTCTAAAATGTCCAGGCCCGAATCCCCAGAACCGGTGATTTTGCAGATGTGATTAAAGTTATAGACCTTGAGATGGAGAGATTATCCTGGATTATCTAGGTGGGCCCAATTTAATGACATGAGTCCTTAAAAGCAGAGGAACTTTCCTGACTGTGGTCCAAGGGAGATGTGATGACAGAAGAAGGATCAGAGAGAAGCCACATTGCTGGTTTTGAAAATGGAGGAAGGAAATGGATTCTCCTTTAGAGCATCCAGAAAGGAACTCAGCCCTGTTTGTTGGACTTCTGACCTACAGGAGTGCAAGGTAAAAAATCTATGTTGTTTTAAGTTGCTAAGTTTTTTGTACTGTTTCATGGCAGCAATAGAAACCTAACACACCTGAGAAGGCAGTTGGTTAAGAGCTGGATGCTTACCACCTTTGGCGGTGGTCGGATTGCTTCACCTGATATTTTGTAAACCTGTTTAGAATATGCATCTCCTGGTCTCCTTTTAAGTTGGAGAGAGGAAAGCCTTAGAGGAAAGGCAAAATGACCACAAAGAATAAACAGAATCTGGCCCACTGCAACAATGTGAACACATTTCAAGGTTGAATTAAGGAACAAGAATGGGGTATTCAGTTCTTTTCATCCACATGTGAAGTATGTAAAGCATCTGACCACCTGATGAACTAGGAATTCTGTGAGACGGAGCTGGTTCAACAGCCCCTCCTGCCAATCACCAAGAGTGAAGCTTCTCCGTCAGTCTGGAATCAACTACTAAGTTTCAATAACATCTTAAAAGTAGGGACAGGGAGGAGATTTTAGGTTTCTTCAGAGCAAGTGGCTATTGTTCGGTTCAGAAGCCTAAAGTGATGTATGTTTTGGATACTAAAGTGGTCCATTCCAGCTTAACTGTTCTTATCATCAGCTAATGTCTTCCCCTGAAATACCAGCTTATTTAAACTTTTACTTTATATTAGAAAAAGCTACAGTTTTCTCAAAGGCATGGGGTCATTAGAAATGACTGGGAAATGTTAATCACAAGATCTGAATTTAGAAGGCCTTACCAGGCCTTTACAACACCGATGCAAAGATTGGCACAGCTTCTTTAAAAACAAAGGGGGGCACAAGTGAGAGACCACTACCCAGTAGTGGACTGACAATTTGGAGTGCTGGTCAGCACATGGAACATCTAGACCCTCACATGTTGCTAGTGAGAGAGTTAAAATGGTAAAACCAATTGGGAAAACTGGCTCTTCCTAATAAAGTTAAACATATCCCAACTCTATGTGATAGCATATGTCCACGAAAGACTTGCATACGATGTTCATAACAGTTTTATTTATAATAGCCCCAAGCTGGAAACAGCTCAGATGTCTACCAACAGTAACATGCATAAATAAACCGTGTGTATTCACGCGATTCAATACTGCTGAGCAACAAAAAAGTGGAAGCTAATGATACATGCAAAATGTGAATGCTTTTAAAAACACTATGTTGAGCAAAAGAAGCCACACAGCCAAATAGTACATGCTGTATTTAAATGAAGTTCAAGAACAGTTTGATGGCGATGGAAGGAGGCAGCAGGTTGACTGGCAAGTGTCATGAGGGGATTCTCTAAGGTATGGAATGGCCTGTCTCTTGATCTGAGTGGTGGTTACACAAATAATTTTTTTTAAGTTTATGTAACTGCAAACCTCAGATTTGTATATTTTATTATAAATTATATTTTTAAATAAACTTTTTTTTTTGAGGCGGAGTCTCTCTGTCACCCAGGCTAGAGTGCAGTGGCGCGATCTCAGCTCACTGCAAGCTCTGCCTCCCGGGTTCACACCATTCTCCTGCCTTAGCCTCCTGAGTAGCTGGGACTACAGGCGCCCACCACCACGCCCAGCTAAATTTTTTTGTATTTTTAGTAGAGACTCTAAATTTTAGTTTAGAGTATTTTTAGTAAACACGGGGTTTCACCGTGTTAGCCAGGATGGTCTCGATCTCCTGACCTCCTGATCCGCCCGCCTCGGCCTCCCAAAGTGCTGGGATTACAGGCGTGAGCCATTGCACCCAGCCAAACTTTTAAATATATAACAGGATAAAGTATATGCAGATAAAGTCTCTTTATTAAGACCTCAACTGTGCAAGAAAAAGTAAATATTTCCTCGGATGGTCTTATATTTTCAGTTGGACCTCTGAATTTAAATAGATATTCACAAAATCCTCAAGCCATTTATAATTGACCAACAGAAATAGTTGACTGAATTTTCTTTAATATTTAATGCTGGGGCCCCTCACTCAGAGGCTGTTACTGCATTTGCTGAAGACTCTACCATCTCTCATGCCCTTCTCCTCTGGCTATGTTGTCACCTTTTCTTCTGTTGCCTGTACCCGGCAGCACCCGACATCTAGTCCCATGGTAACTGCCTACTCTGGTCTGTGCGCCCTCCCACAATGACATAATTTTATTTATGCCTACTTTGAGAAGTGGCAATTCCTCAGAGGGATCAGGAGTGACTGGAGCCCTGGAGTGAGGGATTGGACAACATGTATCCTCTGCTCATACTTTCACCCACTCTGAGAAGTGTCCTGCTTTTTAGAAAGATTCGAATGCCGTAAAGCTTGTGGTACACATCTCCCATTTCTAGTCAACTCATGATGCCCTAAGTTTTTAAGAACTTGTGTGTAGATGTGCATGGTTTCTTTACTTTGATTATGAGTTTGAGAAGCGTGTGAACCTTTCATATTAATGATGAACCACAGATTCCTTCTCTGTTAGTACTAACATTACATTTACGAAGCCTGAATTTAAATGACCCTTAACTCTTCCGCTTACTACCACTGCTTCAATTATTCTGAAAATAAAATACAACCTTATTCTAATATCTGATCCTTTTCACTGGCAAAGGAGAAACTCTCTGAGAGATCTCAAATAGCTTCTATAATAGATTTAGGTTTTTTCATACCTAGTGTTGAAAGGCTTATTAGGATTCAGTACTTATAGGTCAATTTCCTTCCACAACAAAATTAGTAATAACTGTCAATATTATTCAGAAAAATGAATTTAAGCCACGTCTGATTTCTTTTCACCCTTTCCCTCAGCATCATTGTCAATCCATTTCCATGCAGTGAATTGCAGCTCCAGCCTAGGGAAAATAGGAATGGTTTCCATGACAACAGTTTTCTCTCTGCTAGTTAGAATCTAAGATTTGACTCCCATGAAAATAAATCTCGCCATGGGAATTAGTTGATTTTGTAAATGACAAAATAACTGTGCAATCATTTCCAAAGAAAAGGCTGTGATAAGCTTGCACATGCAAGGGCGGGTTACACAAGGTGATTGCTGAAGCTGCCGCTAACATCACACACCCAGAACAAAGTGCAGGGAAATGCCTGCTTTGACCTGCAGCCCACTCTGCTCCTCGCCCAAGTGTGAGCCCACAGCCTGGCCCTCTTATGAATGTCAATGATGTTTCAATCTCAGGTGTAGGGAATAGGTTTTAAAGCATCTCATAGCAAATGACAAGGATTAACCCCCAACTGCCTTTCGCCTGATTTCCAGCAACATTAGTTCCTTGAAAAGATGAGACTCCCAGAGCAGTTCTTAAGGCAGCCAGTATGGTATGAATTTAATTTCTCATTATCTATTTCTCTGTTAAGATTAGGTGCTGCTATTGTACAATAGCACTCTTTTCTCTTTACTATTATTTCTTCTTCTGAGTAATCTGTCTTATTTTATTGCTTAAAAATACATAGAACCATTTTGTTTTAAAAAAATTTAAAGCCTAATATGATGTTAAGTGTTTCAAATAATGTTTAATAAACATGTTTTCCCAATAACATTTATGTAAAGAATAATGCCCACTTGTAAGAAAAAACTGCTATCAATCTAGTGGTACAAAATTAATAAACTGAATTCCATGTAACCTTGTATCGCCGAATCCATTAAGCCAGGGTTTTCTTCTGAACAATGTGGCTCACTGCTGGAGCAGGAAGCTCTGTCGGAGTGAGGTGGCGTCCTCAGCACAGGTCTGAGGGGGATGAGTGCATAGTTTTGAATAAGGATGTGAATATTCAAGACCATGATGCAGGCCCTCTGCAAAATGCAAACTTGATAGCTAAATCAACTCCCTCACTCCAGCATGATGATGCATTATGCTAAGTGAGCTGGTTTTTCAAAGCCGTTGCAAGTATGTGACAGAAATCCCTCAAGACCCAGCCTGTCATTGTCCCTACCCAGCAGAAGATAGTTATGGCCAAATCTGGTAAAGCCTGCATCTCCATTTTGTGCACTTCCCTTGTCCCCTCAGCCTATCCTCTGGTGCCAGTCTCCTCTTCCTTCCTCCTCTCAAAGCTTAGGAAGGATCTGAAACCTGTCACTTAAGAATGATTGGCCAAATACCCCATTCTTCTTTCAGTGAAATTCACTCACATTAAAATTTTAGCTAAACCAAAGATTTCCCTTTTAAATCTTTTATTTCTAGTTGTAAAGTGAAATACTTTGTCTGTAATTAAAGAAGTAATTTTCATTAATGTTGAGAAGAGTGGGAACAGTTTTGGTCGGCAAAGGGAACCTTAAAATGACATTAATTTTACCCTGATGTTACAAAGGTAAACCCAATATTATCTTTTTAGGATGAAGTCTCTCTTTTCCCATCCCTTACATTGAACATCTTCTTCCTTGGGGGAAGAGCATCCCTCTAAGGTCACTGGAGGCTTAGTCCTATTTGCAGGTAGGGGTGGAGGAACTGGTGTCCCTTCTTCATGAGCTTTGCCAGGACCCCAAGACCAACCTACTCTGGTACACACCTGCCTCCTGGCAGTTCCTCTTATTCCAGATCCATTCTCAACCTTCCCTGGGTAAACACAACCTCCCCTGCCTCCTTTAACCTTCGTTCTACTCTGTTCTAGGAATGTAGGTATGTAAATATACACACATACATACATGTCTCTATATATCTATTCCTGGCATAAAATGTTATCCAAGCTGGTGGTTAATAATGTTAATAGCATAACTTGCTTATAAGAGGTCCTAAAATGTATACATGATATAGTGTTTCTTCCTCTGAATTTCTAAGAATGTTGTTATTGGACTGCTTCGGTTTTGTGACAATTGTCTTCCCAAATGTCTTGTACTTAGAATATCACCTTTTGCTCATTTCTATTATATATTTTGAATGACAGAACTCAGATATGCTAATGGCTAATTAACTGGAGTTACGTATAAAAAGAAGAGAGGAAGAAGGAAAAATGGGGAAGGAAAGAAAGCTCAGAGTGTATAGACTCTATGGCCTTGAGAGCAGAGGGCAGCTGAGACATGCAGCCGGAGGAAGGAGTTTCCAAAGGGGGTCGGCGGGGAATAGTGGGAAGAATGAAGGGCAGAGAAAGGTCAAGAGATACACAGAGAATGGAGAACAAGTTGGAATCAAATATTAGGCCAGCTGGGGTAGTGCTGAAATGCCTGTTGGCCCCATAAACACACTTAAGCAGTTCTATCTACAGCCTATCTGTGGCCCAGAAAGCTAATTAGTGTGTCCTCACCTAGGACCAACTCTGAGGGACTAGGGGAGAGTGATGTCACAGAAGTTTATATGAAATTTGGATGGGAAACTAAATATTAGGATTCATGACCTAGAGAACTTTTATCCCTTTCTATGGGATATGCACAGAGTTAACAGAACTGTGCAGCTCACTAATTATATGAATACTTTTTAGTTCTCTAGCAGCAGAATGAAACTGAGAAGAGGTGGTAGCCGAGATATGTGTCAATGTAGGAATTTTCCAGAATTTCCTTTCCAAAGGCATAGGGCAGTGGTCCTGTTTGGTTTAACATTTTTATTTTAATGCAGTATAGAAAGCTTAAAGCTCAAGAGGCCAAATACATGCGCATACATTTAAATTATTATTATATTAAATCTGGTCATATTGATTCTTACTGAATCAATGCATATATTTAAGTTAAATGACATATTTAGGATCCAAAGAGATTCTAATAGACTGGAGCAATGGTCTAAGTTGAATCAGGTTACGTGTTCTGTCCATGATGAAATTAAATTTTTAAACAATTTTTAATTTGTTTTTAGTTTTTAAAAATTTAAAAAATTTGCACAAGTACTAGATTGTAACATGATTTTACAGAAACATGTAAGAAGATTTAGTGATTTCAAACAGCAGATTCAACAGGGGTCCACAGAGTGATATGGATGCAGAAAAAAATTAGGTTGCACTGATGAAGGAGATATCCTTTGGAAGGGTCAACAATCCAAATTGTTCCAGGGGCTACCAACTGCCTTCTAAATATCCAGGAAGAAAGCCTCCTCTTCTTCCATCCTAACCCATCCCTATATTATTCCAAGCAGCAATGTACCTGGCTAAAAATAATTTCTGAACCTCCTCTGCAGCTAGGATTAGCCACTGAAATGTAGATGATGTTTTTGAGAGGGGTTTCTGAGAAAGTCCTTTAAAGGGAACTGATTCAGATGGGTGGTGTTGGTGCCATTTTGGCCTTTCCCCATTTTATTCTTTCTGCCCTCTGAGTCATGGCCTTAATGACTGGAACTCAAGCAGCCATTGTGAACCATGAGGCAACTTAGAGAGTGGAAACTTCAGGCCAAGGATTGTGGACCAGGAAGAAGTAACCTAAGTCCCAGATGACAGTGCGGCCACTGTATGCTGACTTCCTTTCACTGTATTTATATTATGTGAGTGAAGAATAAATCATGAGTTTAAGCCAACCTTGTTTTGTTATATGGCTAAACCTAATCTAACTTGTACAAGAGGCCAGTAAAAAAATGAATGAGATGGGCTAGATAAATAACTGCCACTCCCACCACTCCCTATCATCTCCACTAAGTGAGAGTTTCTGTCGGCAGTCATTTTTGTTTTGTTTTTTTCTTTTAAGAAAGAACAATCCAGGCTATCCTAACATCAGCCTAATATTATAGCTGTAGTATACCTTAGGGTTGGTGAGGATGGTGTTGAACTGGAGAATTTATTTGTCTAAGAGGGCGGTTGGTTCTCAACTTCTGTTGATTGTCATGTGAAAATATGGAAAAAAAATCAAATACTGCATAGTCTGACATTGTCGGGAGCTGTTCAAGACTCATTTGTGGGCTTGCTTCAGCCTGCAAGCCTCCAGCTGCTCAGCTGGTGAGCTGGCATCTGTGATGAGAAATCAGAGACTCCTTCCCCTGTGAGCATCATGTCTGGTCCTGGAGATCCTCCTCTGAGAGGAACTGAGACATATGGGACAGAGTGAGATATCAGAGTCATCTCTAAATATTTGAAGAACACAAAATTTATCTTGTGTGTCCCTGTGAGGGTGACACTCAGACACATAAAACAATCTTTCTTATGACAAGACAGATTTCATTTTAATGTAAAATAGAACTTTCACCTTTTAGAGCTGCCAGGATGGGCTGCCTGAAGAGGGGCTGAGTCACCTGACCCTGGAGGTTAGGGACAGGATGTCAAGTTTCAGTTGGAGTATTGTAGAGGGCATTTAAGACCTCACTGGTGTGGGTTACCTGGAAGGTCCCTTCCAACTGGTTGTCCTATGATTCAAGGAACAATGTAGCATAAATCCACATTGGTAAAGAGTAAATGTGAGGTTACTGTCATTATTGTGGCATTGTTTGCTTTATCTTTAATACCTTCATTAAAAGTGAGAGGGCAGATCTAGTAATCTGGATGTTTGTCAGAAAAAGGAAATTCAATGGCCCCAATCAGATTCTTCTATGAGCTTGATTATAACAAATAGGTCCATTATTTGTAATAAATAATTTTTTTCATTCACCTTTCTTTGGTCATTAAAGGCAGACCTCAATTCAAGTGCAAAGAAGCAACAGCATGCACAAGGAGGCATGTTCATGGATTTTTTGTAATGGTGAAGAAAATCCAGGAATCAACTTCAATTCCATCAACAGAAAAAAAAAGATAATAAATTGGAGAATACCCAAACAGCAGTTACAGCAAACGAACCAGTGCAACACACATTGATGTAATGTATAATACTTGAAAATACAATGTTCGTTGGAAAAAAAAGCAAATTGCAATATGATAGGTAAAAATGCAGGCTTTGGAATGACCGCGTTTTAGAAATGCAGGACAGTTTAGTAGTAGCCAGGGATTAGGGATGGGGACAGGGGTGATGGGGTGGGGGTTGAACCAGGTTGGGTGGGCTAGAGAGAAGTAGGTGTGGTTACAATAGGGCAATGCAAGGGACACTTGCGGGGCTGGACCTAGTTATTATCTTGACTGTGTGGTGGCTACACAAACTTACACAGGTGATAGAATCATTTTGAACTCTCTCTCAACACACACATGCAAATGGGTACAAGGAAAATTGGGAAATGGGAATAAAATCAGTGTGCTTTATCACTGTCAGTATCCAGCAATATTGTTACACTGTAGTATGGTTTTGCAAAATGCTACCACTGGGAGAAACCGGGAAAAGTGTCGAAGGGATTTCTGTACATTAATTCTTATGATGGCATATGAATCTACAGTCATCTGAATTCAAAAAGAAAGAAACACCACTTCAAATGTGAAAAGCCTGGAAAATACTCTTGGTCTTCTATTCTATAATGGAGAATTTTAAAAATTTCATTCTCAGAGAAAAATAAGGTGAATTTCATTAACAAAATGACCTTAAAAGCCAAGGATAAAGAATGCAGACTTTGGAACCAGACTCCTGAAACTAAATTCTGGCTTTCCCATGTATTACCCGTAAAACCTTGGGCAAATTAAAAACTCTATACCTTCATTTCCTTCTTAGTAAAGTGGAATAACAACAGGATCCACATCATGGAGTTGTGAGGATTAACTGGCCAATATATGTACAATGTTTTCAACAGTGCTTGGCACATCTTAAATGCCAGGAAAACCGTTGGCTCTTATTATATGAACATTATAAAGTTTGAAACAGGTGGTACTAGAATATGGAAACATGTATGTATAGTAAGACTGTAAAGAAATGCATAGGAGTGATAAACATAAACTCAAGATAGAGTCACCTTTGAGGATGGGGACGGGGATACATGGAGTGTCATTTATCTGCACAGTGTGTTGTTTCTCGAGTCCTGTGACGGTATCTGCCTCTGCTTGAGCTGGGGTTGACACTTGTGTTTACCATGAAGGTCCTATGTGGCTTTAAGTCTCTGGGCCTTTTAACATTCTGTCCCTTTTTTCCTAGAATTCCCTTTCCCTGTCTTCCCAGCAACTCCAATGTCATCTTTCAAGCCCTAGCTCAAGCATTACCTCCTCTGAAACTCTGTCCTTGACTTGCCCCACCCCAGGTAAGACAGTCAGTCATCACTCTGACAGCATCTGGGCCACAGCATTCATTTCATCATGGCTGTTTCCCACTGGAGCTCCTTGAGGAAAAGGACAGGTGTGTGGACCCATAGGTGACTTTTGAGGAATGAACACAGAGCTTAGAAAACCATTCGGTGCAATGAGGACACCATAGGACTGATTTGCTCCCAGAGATATTATAAAGTTAGAAACCAAGAGAGGACACTCTGCAGCAAGTTATTTGACTTACCTCTGAGGTAAATGTTCATGATGCACCTAACACTTGCAAAGCAGTGATCCAGACTCTGCAGTACAAAGGTAAGTAGGATAAGGCAACATACCCAAGGGAGGTATGGTCTAGTACAAGAAAGAAATGCATATAACAATCTGTATCAGGTAAAAAAGAAAATGGCCAATGAAGAGGTGCCAACCCAATGCTATGGGCAATGCATCTTAGAAAACAAGAACAAAGCTTTCAATTGGGGGAACACACAACTTTTTAACACAAATTTATACTTCATTCACATTAAAAGAACAATCCATTTTTAGTATAAATATTCTCATACAGTTTATCTTTTTAGAAACCTCCTTAGCAGTGAGCCAAGTTCGCACCGCTGCACTCCAACCTGGGCGATACTGTGAGACCCTGTCTCAAAAAAAAAAAAAAAAAAAAAATCCCCTTACCAAATCCGTTAAGTGCATAGTAAATGCCCGCCTTTAGGTATGTAAAAGTAATGTTTTTGGCTCTAATTAATAGCTTGCTCCAAGGTGCCATTTCTTAAATTCTACTCACACAAGACTGTTCTCAATGTTAGAACAATGAATATACAGCCACACCAAGTTAAACCCCCAACTATCTGAAAGTGCAGAGGTTTTCAGGGTTAAACAGTTTCCTAAAAGCTTTGGGAAAACTCAGTGCACGGGCAATCTCTGCCTTGTGAATGTCTATCTGTACAGGCTTTAGAGGCTGTGCTGATACCATGTAGCTCTGTTCCTGAGACCAGTCCTGACAGTTCTCAGCTTACAGACCCTGTGGATAGGAGCCACATTCATTGTGACGGTCTAGGAAAAGACAGTGAGCATGGTATCAGGATGCTGAGTAAGTGTTTCTTTATGCTTTCTTCTTGATGGAACACAGTTAAGAAAGTTCATGTGTTTGTCTGCCTGTCCATCCATCAAATCCTGAGTGTGTCCTAGTGAAAGTCATTGGTTAATTACTAGGGACATAAAGGCCAATATGACCCAGACTCTGCCCTCAAGAAGCTGGGGATCCAGAAGAGGGGATAGGCACATAAACAAATAAAAGTGTTACTGTGCTTTCATAGGTGTGTGTCTAGGGTGCCGTGTAATCAATGAAAGGAAGCACCTGGTTCTACTTTGGGTGGGGTGGTTTAACAAAACATCCCATCTCGGGGGCCGGGCGCAGTGGCTCACGCCTGTAATCCCAGCACTTTGGGAGGCCGAGGCAGGCGGATCATGAGGTCAGGAGATCGAGACCATCCTGGCTAACACGGTGAAACCCCACCTCCACTAAAAATACAAAAAATTAGCTGGGTGTGGTGATGGACGTCTGTAGTCCCAGCTACTCGGGAGGCTGAGGCAGGAGAATGGCGTGAACCCAGGAGGCGGTGCTTGCAGTGAGCCGAGATCGCACCACTGCACTCCAGCCTAGGTGACAGCATGAGACTCCATCTCAAAAAAAAAAAAAAAAAAGGAAACATCCCATCTTGGCCTTATCATTTACATGAACATAGTTTAGTGTAACCACCATTATGGGCTTTTCTTGTTCTTTTTCAGACGGAGTCTTGCTTGGTCACCCATGCTGGCATGCAGAAGCGCAGTCCCGGCTCACTGCAGCCTCTGTCTCCCAGGTTTAAGTGATTCTCCTGCCTCAGCCTCCTGAGTAGCTGGGACTACAGGCATGCGCCATCACACCCAGCTAATTTGTTTTTGTATTTTTAGTAGAGACGGGGTTTCGCCAAGTTGACCAGGCTGGTCTTATTTTGTTTTACAGATTGAAAAGATTATACCAGGTCTCACTGTGACTTGCAGTACTGTGAATGCTTCTTAGCAGTTAGGGTCTGTGCGTGCAGTGGAGTCTTGCCTTACCTAATCCTTTCAGGCACATCTACTACAGGGCTGCCACGATTGCTCAGCACAACTCAGGAATGACTTTCAGAAAGAGTTACCATCCATTTGTTTGTTCATTCCTTCACTCAACAAATATAGTGTATGTGTAAGTGTAATAATATATAATATAGGCCGGGCGCAGTGGCTCATACCTGTAATCCCAGCACTTTGGGAGGCCGAGAGGGGTGGATCATGAGGTCAGGAGTTCAAGACCAGCCAGGCCAAAATGGTGAAACCCCGTCTCTACTAAAACTACAAAAATTAGTTGGGTGTGGTGGTGGGTGCCTGTAATTCTAGCTACTTGGGAGGTTGAGGCAGAGAATTGCTTGAACCCAGGAGGCAGAGGTTGCAGTGAGCTGAGATTGCACCACTGCACTCCAGCCTGGGTGACAGAGCGAGACTCTGTCTCAAAAAAAATAAAATAAAATAAAAATAAGAAGATTATTATTATTTATAATAATCTGGGCAGAGGAAATGGCTCTGGTATGTGTAAAAGGTGACAAAAAATGTGTGGCTGGAGGGGTTGGGTGCGTTAAGAGTGGAAAGAAAGGAGTTCAGAGTGACAAGCTAAATCACACAGGGATTTGTAGGCAAGAAATTTTGGAAGTAAATGATGCAGAGCCGTGAGACAGTTTTTAGTGGGGGATTGATATTGATCTGATTTACTAGTTACATACAAAGAGTATTAAATCACCATATGGCCATAGGACACCCGTCTTACAGAAGACTGTATTTTCCAAAGATGGCCATACCTATGTATTTATCCCTTTCCAAATGTGCCTGATATGGTTTGGCTGTGTCCCCACCCAAATCTCATCTTGGATTGTAGCTTCCATGTGTTGTGGGAGGGACCTGGTGGGAGATAATTGAATCATGGGGGCAGTTTTCCCCATACTGTTCTCATGGTAGTAAGTAAGTCTCATGAGATCTGATGGTTTTACAAGAGGAACCCCCTTTCACTTGGTTCTCATTGCCTCTTTGCCTGCCACCATGTAAGACATGCCTTTCGCCTTCCACCATGATTGTGAGGCCTCCCCAGCCATGTGGAACTGTGAGTCCATTAAACCCCTTTTTCTTTATACATTACCCAGTCTTGTGTATGTCTTTATCAGCAGCATGTGAACAGACTAATAAAATGTCTTGAACAATGTGACCCTCCAACAGCAGAGGGTCTATGTTCCCCTTCCTCAAAACTGGGCAGTGGCTTGGGACTGTCCCAACCAAAAGAATATGACAGATATGATCCTATGTGCCTTCTGAAGCCAGGTCATAACAAGGATACAGCTTCTGGCTGGCTTCTTCTCCCTCACTCTCTCTGTTTTTCCCTCCATCCCCCTCTCCACCCGTCTTCCTTTCCCTCTCCTTTTCTCCCTCCCATTTCTTCTCCTTGGATGCTCCCCATTGGATCTCAGCCAGCACCAACCACCTTGCCAGCCAAGTGAGTGAGCCACCTTAGACAGGGATTCTACAACCCTACTCAAGCCTTCAGATAACTATAGTAGCAACTGGTATCTGAATGCAACCTCACGGGAGACTGCAACAGAACCACCAAGCCAAGCCAAGATGCTGCTGATTCCTGGGCACAGAAACTGTGAGAGATAATGAGTTGTTTTTAGTTATTAAGTGTCTGAGATCTAGATTTCAGGAAGGCTTTGTAGTTCAAGGTAAGGATCTTAGATTTAACTCTAAGCATGATGAAAAGTCATTGCAGAGTTTTAGTAAGGAATTCATATGTTCTGGTTCCCCAGTTACAAAAAAATATTATCATACCCAGATAACTATAGGAAACCTTCGTTGTTCCTGAAAATTTCCTATATCTTTTGTCTTTGCAAGAAAGGAAGAGAACAGTGAGAGAGGGGAGAGAAAGAGAGCTCAAAAGACACAGATTGAAAAGAGAGCAAGGAAGGAAGAGATGAGACAAAGAAGCAAGAGCAGTTATTCTTCATTCCCTCTCTCTTTGGCCTGCCCAAGGACCCTCAGAGGACCTGTGATCCTCTTAGCCAAAACTAGCACTGTGGAGAAAGGGTGGAAGAGGAATTTGGGCCAGGTTGGGTGAGGGCAGGCAGTCTTACCTCATAGGCCTTTGCTACATGTTAAGGATGGGAGATTTTTACACAAAGAACCCAGGAAGAGATGCATTTATATAGCTTGCTATTGTGGGTGTAATTAGCAGAGGAGTATAATGCAATTAGCTATTAATAAATCACCCTAAACTGAGATTGATAGTGAGCTATACCATGGGATACCCAAAGAAAAAGATGGAATAGGCCGGGTGCAGTGGCTCACACCTGTAATCCCAGCACTTTGGGAGGCTGAGGCGGGCAGATCACTTGAGGTCAGGAGTTCAAGGCCAGCCTGGCCAACATAGTGAAACCCCATCTCTACTAAAAATACAAAAATAATCCAGGCATGGTGGCATGTGCCTGTGATTCCAGCTACTAAGGAGGCTGAGGCGAGAGAATTGCTTGAACCCAGGAGATGGAGGTTGCAGTGAGCCGAGTTTATGCCACTGCACTCCAGCCTAGGCAACAGAGACCCTGTCTTGAAAAGAAGAGAAGAGAAAAGAGAAGGGAAGGGAAGGGAAAGGAAAGGGAGAGGAAGGGAGGGGAGGGGAGGGGAGGGAAAAGAAGAGAAGAGAAGAGAAGAGAAGAGAAGAGAAGAGAAGAGAAGAGAAGAGAAGGGAAGAGGAGAGGAGAGGAGAGGAGAGGAGAGGAGAAGAGAAGAGAGAAAAGAAAAGAAAGGAATAGTCGAACCATCCAGACTTAGGATCTTTTATATGACAGGCACAATGATCCAGCTACTGGATTCCATTAATATCATTATCCGACTTAACATTAAATTAATTATCTCAATATGTATTTTTCCAAAATCATTAATATGGGGGAAAAAGACCTATAAATAAATGTTGCAGAGCAAACTACCAACTCCCTATCACTTGAGGGGACGCCTTAAAAATAACAAAAGAGTCAAGGTCAGCGAACATAATAAGAAATTACTTTATAGTTAGTAACACCTCTTCCAAAACCTTTTTACCGCCTATTGTATATCTGTAGGAATTCCTCTTTTCCTGGGAATTAAATTTGATTATCAACAACCCCAGCCCTTGGAGTTATTTATTTTTGGCTATTGTTGCTATTAGCATCATTTAATTTATGTTTAATCCCTATGGATTTGATGTTAAATGGGAAGGAGACAGTGATCCTGATGGCCTGAAGCAGCACAGTCTGTCTGACATTTCATCTTTTCAATGATATGAGCCTCTGATTTAAAGTAGGAATTCTGATGCAGGCAGAGGCGGCCAAAATTCTATAACATTCAGTTTAGCTGCAGGCACCATGCATGCAGACCTCATTACTTACACAGATTCCTTTTTAGCCCCCTCTTTTTGACTCCAGACACAGACGTCATTGCCCATAAATCACTAGTTGTTGTGAATTAGAGTTTGGTAGGTCTCCTCACTTTACTGGTGCACTATACGAGCCCCATACCTCATTGCTGCCACTGATGGAGAAAATTTGCCATTAGGCCAAGCATGGTGGCTCATGCCTATAATCCCAACATTTTGGGAGGCTGCGGTGGGCAGATCACTTGAGCTCAGGAGTTTCAGACCAGCCTGGGCAACATGGTGAAACCCTACCTCTACAAAAATGTACAAGGACAACAGCCAGGTGCGGTGGTGGGCACCTGTAGTCCCAGCTACTCCAGAGGCTGAGGTGGGAAGATCATTTGAGCCCAGGAGGTGGAGGTTACAGTGAGCCAAGATTGTGCCACTGCATTCCAGCCTGGGTGACAGAGAGAGACCCTGTTTCAAAAAAAAAAAGAGAAAAGAAAAGAAAAAGAAAACTTGTCATTTTACTATCTATAGAGTAAAAACAAAAGAAAAACTCAAAAAGAATCTTAAAAAATGTCTTACACAGAGCACTTTTATTTCATATTTATGAAATGCTTAATTAATGATAATAAAATGAGTTTTATTTTAGGTCCTCTCACAGTATTTATCAAACCTTAAGAGTCCTAAGATGAGTCAGTGCACACTCATGATAGGAGATGCTTCAACTCAAATGCAGAAAAGTTCATTCAATACTCAGTTTGTATCAGTTTGTAGTTCACACTCTGAGAATGTCTCAGACACACAAGCTCAACTATAAAACTGATCAGAACAGGTATTCTTATGGATGGTAAGAATTACAAATTATTGCCCAAAGAAAAGACTAACTATAAAATGAAAAGAAATATATTATGGGTAAGAGTGAATCTACAATGGTTTTGCTGTCTTAAAATCACTAATAAAGCGTGTTATCAGTTTAATCAGCTATCATCTCTAAAGATAGATGAGTGGCCAACATTAACTTTTAAAATTGATTATCTTAAAACTTAGTAATTGAAGTCCAGAGGCTATCACAGAATTAATCTTTCTTTAGAAATCATTTTGACATCATTAAAAAGTTAAAAAAAATTTTAGAGACAAGATCTCACCAGGCTGGCCTGGAGCTCCTGGGCTCAAACAATCTTCCCACCTCAGTCTCCCCAGTGGCTCGGACTATAGGTGTATAGCACCACGCCCAACCATTGACATCATTTGAGAGCGTGATTTATGACTTATACAGAGGAGAAAGAATTGAATCCTATTTATACTCATTTGTTGTTGTTGTTGTTGTTGTTGTCCAGGCTGAAGTATAGTGGCTCCATCTTGGCTCACTGCAATCTCTGCCTCTTGGGCTCAAGCCATACTCCCACCTCAGCCTCTCGAGTAGCTGAGACTACAGGCGTAGGCCACCATGCCCAGCTGTTTTTTGTATTTTTTTGTTAGAGATGGGGTGTCATTATGTTGCCTAGGCTAGTCTGGAACTCCTGGGCTCAAGCAATCCGCCTGCCTCAGCCTGCCAAAGTGCTGAGATTGCAGGAATGAGCCATTGCGGCCGGCCAATGCTCTTTTTTGTTTTTTTTAGAAGGAGTTTCGCTCTGTCGCCAAGTTGCAGTGCAATGGCGCGACTCACTGCAACCTCTGCCTCCTGGGTTCAAGTGATTCTCCTGCCTCGGCTTCCTGAGTAGCTGGGACAACAAGCGTGCGCCACCAGGCCCAGCTAATTTTTGCATTTTTAGAGACAGGTTTCACCATGTTGGCCAGGATGGTCTTGATCTTGACCTCGTGATCCGTCCGCCTCGGCCTCCCAAAGTGTTGGGATTACAGGCGTGAGCCACCGTGCCCGGCCCTTATACTCATTTTTATATTCATTTGGTTTATTACTTTGAAGTTATGATATTGTTATTTCATTAAGTCTAAAAGCCATCAACTGTAAGACACACCATTATTTTACATTCCAATAAGAAATAAAAGCACGGCCAATTGAAACATGAAAAAATGTTTTCTTATCACGTTGATTACAAGATATATCCTTGTATTCCACATTGATTGCAAAGATTATAAAATGTGTGTGGTAGGTAGGATAATGGCACCCCAAACATCATGTCCACATCCTAACCCCTGGAACCATAAATAGGTCACATGGCAAAAGAGAATTAAGGTTGCAAGTGGAATTAAGGTTGCTAACCAGTAAACAGGGAGACTATCAAAATGTAATCACAAGTCTCTTAAAAGTGGCAGAGGGAGGCAGAAGAGAGTCAGGAGGGGATGTGACTATGGATGAATGGTTAGAGAGAAACAAGTTTGCTGGCTCTGAGGATGGAGGAAGAGGCTATGAGCCAAGGAATGTGGGTGCCTTCTAGAAGGTGGAAAAGGCAGGAAAATGGGTTGTCTCCTAGAGCATTCAGCTCTACTGACACCTCGATTTTAGCCAGCAAGACCCATGTCAGACTTTTAGCCTACAGAATTGTAAAACAGGATAAATTTGTGTTTGTTCAAGCTACTAAGTTTCTGTGATCTGTTATGACAGGGATAAGGAAACTAATACAATGTACATTTTAGAACCCATGAATACAATATAACTTGCACAAATTTGAAGTTACAATATTTATGTTTTACTAGATATATAAATTCATGAGCTTTATTAAGCTATTATTCATATAAATGTTTTAGAGAATCTTGAAAAGTATAATGATGCAATCCTCTGCCACAGAAGACAACCTTCATCAGAATGTATAAATTCAGATAAGTATGTCCAAAAACTAACCTCACTACTCAATACTTCACCCATGTCTCTGATGTTTACTTCACTTCTATTTATTACAGATGTACAAAAGCAGACCTCTACAATGGTACAAAAATTATGCATATGGATTAATAATCTTTGATAAGAAATTAGAATAAGAAATTCAAATATTCTAAAACTTGTAAAGCCTCTGTAACCAGACCAGAAATTGGTCTATAATCAGCAATTCTTTATCCTGCAAGAGAATGAAAAATATTAATTGGTATTTATTTGTTTTTCAAATTAAAAAAATAAATTCATCGTGTTAACTGTGGGTCCAACCCACTAGAAAGTAAGTCTATACAAACATATGGTTTGCAACTATACTACTAAATACAAAGGTGAATTTCTAAAAACAAAACAAAATAAGCAAGTTCATCATGAAATAATCCCCAGTGGCAGATATGCTATGCTCTAGATCCCAGAGCTCATAATCTCAAATATAAAACCTGACATTCAACAAATAAGTCCAACATTTTCCAGGCAGTTTGGAAATGTCACTTCACATGTGCACAGTGAGCTATCCATCAGAGGGCACCCACTCTGAATACAAAATGAATGACCCAGGCAGGTGGTTTGCGTCAACAGCTCAGCAAATCATCTAAGAAAACTATTCTTTTGCTATTCTTAGGCCATTATCCTTACTCCCAGTTTCACAATTCCAGGATCATAATTGCAACTGGCCCAAGATCTTGATATGTCTGTCTGACAGTTTTTCTTCTTATATCTTTGTTTTCTCTATCATTGCTGTCTCATCACACAAATACAATTTGCTGGAACCTTTCCCTTATCTTCCCTCAAATCAAAGGTCACTGTTTCCAGCTTCTGGAATCATGAGGCAGATATTTATTAAGGCAAAATAGAGATTTCAGGCAATATCTTGTACCTGTTAATATTCATCTGATTTGGTTTAGCTTCTGCCCATCAGAAAAAAGAATGAATAAATGAACCCATCTCCTATTCATTAACAAAATCATACTGGAGCCTTCTTTTTGAAGCATTCATTTGGGTAGCCAGCATAGGCCCTCAGACATATTATATCTGCATGGCCACAGATGCTGTGCTCTCAGCTCTCCAATTCTTATTTTCATCACCCTAAAACCCCACAATTCTTTGGTAGACATTGCTGCTCACTATTTCAATGAGAAGCAGATTATCTGAGTGGCTATTGAAGCAAATGACTGAGCTAATGAATTGTTCTATTACTGCTATTAGCCTGATTATTATGAGTGCTGCTTTTTACAGAATTAAAATGCTGCTTTTGTCTCCTAAAATAATCCAAATTACCAAATTACCAAAGTAATTTACAGATATTTCCTTAATTTTCTTCAAGAAGGTTATAATGGAAGTAATATTGTGTACTCTTGTATATAAAAGGATTTGTTTTCTGGAAGTCACCATAATTAGTATTATTAAAACTTGAATTTCCTATCTTTTATAGTATATTATATCTGCTAAAATAAAAGGTACTAAATTGAAAATAATTTTTTGTCATTCGGCAATTTTCTAAAAATTTTTAATCTTTAAAATCTGCTTGCCAACTATTTATGGTCCACCCGAAATATGAAATACATAGGCAAAAATATTACTGCACATTATAAATTTCAGAAGCCATGAAAATCATGTTTTATTTTCTTCTCTATTTTTGTGGTAAAAATCAAAATCATGGCCTTTTAATCTGAATGTATTCATCTTTCTCTAGTAATGTAGCCTATTGACTAGAAAAGTAGGTCAAGCTTATAAAATCCCTATGTTTTGATTTTTGAGATGAAAACATTCATATAAGAAACAGGAGGTAAGTGGAAAAGATGTCTACAGAGCCAAGTCTGTACACAAGTTTATCCACTAAAGATCAGTTAAAGACAATTTATTGAAAGGATAGACTTTTGGGCTCTTATTCCAAGCCAGTTTACTCTGATTTTAAATTAAATTCTAACAAACCTGATTATTTAGCTTCTAAGTCTTCAACTGATTGAAAGTAATGCTTCTATAAACAGATTATAGTAAGCTGACAGCCTATCAGTAACTGACAGCCTATCAGTAAAGAGACTGAAAAACAAATGAAAAATTAAAGAAAAGTCCCATGGTAATCTAGCAGCCTAAGCCAGCACTAGTCAGTCTCCCAGAGTAGTCCTGAGAGTGTCCCTGCATTACAGGACAGCACAATCATGGAACTCAGAGCCAAAACCTAAGTTCATTCCAGACATGACCCCTTATTATCTGAACATCCTTGAGCTAGTTACTCAGGTGATGTGAGGCTCACATCTACAGAATGGAAAAGGTATTTCTGCCTTGCCTACTCTAACGACATTCTTGGTTGGGATGCCTAAATGAGATCTAGTAGTATTAGCTAGGTCATTGATTCAGGTACTTGTGAATTGTCTTCACCCAGAATAAAGACTGCATTTCTTAGCTCCTCTTCAGCTGGGTGTGGCCCTGAAACTGACTTCTGGCCATTGAGATGTGGAGTGGGGAGTGGTACATACATCCTCCAGGCCATACCCTCCCGTCATCTGCTCCCACTGTGGTAGTGAGAAGGCCACTGGGGTGGTGCGCTGGTGAGCCACCCTGGGCCAGAGGATGGCCCCAAGACCACAGCTGCCTAGACCTCCAAGGATGGCTTCAACAGAACAGATATACTCAGCTGCCTTTTACGTGAAAGAAATAAATTTCTATTACGTGTAAGCCCCTTCAATTCAGCTGCACATGGTGTGACTCACTCTATCACACTAATTCAAAATGACAAATGCTCTGAAGATTATGGATGGGATTTGTTATAAGCTTTTGGAAGAATAAGAAAAATATTGCTGATTCTTAAACATAGTGAGTTACATTCTTAGCTCTCCACATACAAGCAAGAATTCTCATGTAATGTTTTGCATTTTTCTTCAGGGACTATAGAAGGAAAGAAGGGTTGCGGAATCTTGGGCTGACTACACAGTTTCTCTAAGTTCTTTAGGGCAAGTTAGAGAACAGGCCTGTAAAGGAAGAGCTAATGAAAGGGAGGCTTAGTCTGCCAGGCCTACGACCAACCCCAATATCAGCACGAGCTTCCCTGCTTTGCCCACCTCCACAATGGTCCTGGGAAATCAGTTCTTTCCTCCAAGGAGGGAAACAGTGAAACACCGATCGGAAAACAGAGGAAGGGCAGAGATTTTTCATTCCCCCAAACAGCACTTCAATAACTTTCCCTCATGTTACTATGGTTACCACATGACTTCTGAATTAGTTTCTACAGAAACAGCCATTGTGGAAGCAGATAGGCTAGCATTTACCCAGGTGCCTTCATTAATAACAGGAAATGCAGGGCATCCATTAAAATATACAGATGATAGGGTAGTCTATTCTTTCAACATTTACTTTTTTTTGTATTTGTTCACCAATTTTCAAATTGGAAGCATAGCATTGGGAGCACAATGAAGAGAATGAAAAAACAAAACAAAACAAAACAAAAAAACCTGCTTGGCTGGGCACAGTGGCTCATGCCTGTAATCCCAGCACTTTGGGAGACTGAGGCAGGTGGATCACGAGGTCAGGAGTTCAAGACCAGCCTGACCAATAGGGTGAAACCCCATCTCTACTAAAAATACAAAAATTAGCTGGGCGTGGTGGCATACACCTGTAGTCCTAGCTACTTGGGAGGCTGAGGCAGGAGAATCGCTTGAACCTGGGAGGCAGAGGTTGCAGTGAGCCAAGATCGTGCCACTGCACTCCAGCCTGGGTGAAAGAGTGAGACTCTGTCTCAAAAAAAAAAAAACAAAAAAACAAAAAAACTAAAACAAAACAAAACCCTGCTCTATTCTTCTACTAGGAATATCTGACCATCAGTGAAACTTCTTTAGAATATTGGCTACTACCACGGCCCTAAAACCAGGTTGCAAATAATGCATTAAATGGAAAATATGATACAAATTGTTTCTTAAAAATGTGTTTTATCCTAATTTTAAGGTTTCTGTAGGTCATTCATTCCAAAAGTAGATTCCACCAAACTGGGAGTCACAGATAAATCACCTCCTGCCTGTAATACTTCAGAATTTATAATGGGCTTTCTAGCTTTCTGTTGTTTCTTTCCACAGACTGTAGTTGGCTTCTAGGATAATATTTCAGAAACAGCATTTTCATCATATTATTTACGTGGTGAGAATCTCAACATTCTTATTTTGTAATTGGTCAATTCTTACCACCTTAGCCTAGCTGTCCAAGTCTTATATCAGCCTAACTTCCTATGACCATTTAGCTAACCCTTTACTCCCTCAGTATTCCTTAGGGCAGCATCCTAACATTCTCTCCGTATGTCATAATTTTCTTATATTTATACAACCACACAGTATGTATTTTGTGTCAGCTGCTGTCACTCCACATAATGCATTTGAGACTCATTCTTATTTATTCTCTTATATTCATTCTCTTTTTATACCTCGTGATCTGCCCGCCTCGGCCTCCCAAAGTGCTGGGATTGCAGGCATGGGCCTCTGCACCCAGCCTACATTCATTCTCTTATAAGAGGCAGATTGATTCTTACATGATTGCATATACCATGACAGCATTTGTATTGCTGAATAGTATTCCATTAACTTTATGAAAAATTGTCAGCTTTCCAAAAATCATTTTATTTTCCCACTAGCAATGGTAGAAAATTCTAGTTACTTCACATTCTTTCTAACATTTGCTACTGTGAGTCTTTTTCATTTTAATAAGTTATATAAAATGGCATCTTATTATGGCTCTAATTCACATTTTCTCGATAAACAATGATGTTGAGTACGTGTTCATGTCCTTAATGGCATTCCTACATTTTTTGTGAAGTGTCTGCTCGAGTGTTCTGTCATTTTAAAAAATTGGATTGTTGGCTGGGTGTGGTGGCTCATGCCTGTAATCCCAGCACTTTGGGAGGCCGCAGCAGGTGGATCACCTGCAGTCAGGAGTTTGAGACCAGCCTGGCCAACCTAGTGAAACCCTGTCTCTACAAAAAATATAAAAGTTAGCTGGGCGTGGTGGTGGGCACCTGTAATCCCAGCTACTCAGGAGGCTGAGGCAGGAGAATCACTTGAACCCAGGAGGCGGAGGTTGCAGTGAGCTGAGATCACACCATTGCATTCCAGCCTGGGTGACAGAGCAAGACTGTGTCTCAAGAAAAAAAAAAAAAAAATTGGATTGTTGACTTTTTAATGTAAGGATTTACATATTGAATTTAAGTCCTCTGATACATGTAAAATTTTTTCCTAGTCTGTATCTTGATGATTTTTAAGCTGTAATTTCTTTATTTTTTTGTGGTTAGCACTTTTTGTGTCCTGTAAGAAATTTTTGCTCATTCCAAACTGAAAATATATTCCCCTATATTTTCTTCTAGGAGCTTAATGATTGTAGCTTATACTTTTAGGCCTATGATCCAATAAAAATTAATGTTTGTGTATAAATTGAAATAGAAGTTGAGGTTCTTTTGTTTTTTATTATGTATTCATTTATTTTTACATACACAATCCAGTTGTTTTAGCAGCATTTATCCTACTCAGGGTTCTGTAAGCTTTTTGGATCTGTGAGTTGAAGTAACTCTTCATCTTTGGAAAATTCCAAGCCATCATATCTTCAAATATTTCTTCTGTCTTATATCCCCTCCCCTACTATTGCAGGACTCCAGTGATATGTATGTTAGGCCATATGATATTATCCCACACGTTTCAGACCATCTATTCTGTTTGTATTCACTTTTCTTTCCTCTTACTGCTTCAGATTATTTCTGAAGTGCGTTAGATTATTTCTTCTTAAAGTTCATTGATTCTTTCTGCCGCTATATCCAGTCTGCTATTAAGTCCAATAAATAAATTATTTATTTATGATATTGTGCTTTTCATTTCTAGTATTTACATTGGTTCTTTTTATGGTTCCTCTCTCTGCTGAAATCACTCAACTGTTTATGCATGTTATTCAACTTTTCTACTAAGTCCTTTAATATACTTACTACATTTATTTTGAAATGCCTGTCTGTCTGATAATACCAACATCTGGACCACCTTTGGGCATGCCATGTAGACTGCTTTGGTCTTGATGAGGTGGTCATATTTTTCTCGATTTTTTTGTATGTCTCACAACTTTTTATTGTATACCAGAAACTGCACTGTAAAGAACAATAAAAGTACCAGTTTCACTCATGGTGGAGTAGCCTTTACTGAAATAACCCTCATATAAGTATCAATTATAAACCCTGGGGAATATATGTAGATATTTGAAAACTATTTGAAGGCATTGGAGAGCAACCCAAATCAGGCATAAATGGAAGAAATTATATGTAGATCTATGTTTATAGGGATTATTTTGGGGGGGAGGGATATCAAGGATAGCCAGGAAAACCTGAAGATTTATTGGCCAGTGGTGAGGGAAGGCAGAATTTTAGCTGCAAGACCAGCTGGAAATTGAGAGGGGAATCCTTGAAATCTATATTTAAATTCCACCTGAAATGCTTGGCTAATCCCTGAACTGTGGATGCATGGGAGAGACTCCAAGGAGCTCAGCAGAAAGAAACAGCTGTTAACAGTAAAATAAATAAGCAGAGATATCTGCATCTGCCAAGTGAAGAGGAGTTAGAGCTTGAGTCCTATCAGTATGAATTACTTTATAGATACCTTGGAATTTCCAAAATCCACCCTAACAAAGTAGAATGCTAAGCCACATGAGATATGTGGAGAAATAGAAAATGAAATCCATAGTTTAAAAGAAAAAAGGAAGAAAAATCAAGCAACAGAAACACCCTGAGATGAGCCAGATGTTGGAATTAGCAGGGAAAGGCTTCAAAACAGCTATGATAAAGATGTTCAATGACTTAAAGGAAAAAATGATCATCATGTATGAACAGATGGGGAATTTCAATGAAGAAATGAAAGCTATAAAAAAGGCATCAAATGGAGATACTAGAAGAGAAAAGTATATCTATAATAAGCATCAATTTAATGGGCTTAACAATATACTGGAGTAGGCAGAATAAAAAATTCTGAAGGCATCAATAATAATTATTCAATCTGACGGAAAGAGGAAAAAAGTTTAAAAATGAACAGAGATTCAGTGGCCTGCAAGAAATAATTAATCAGCCTAATATACATTTAATTAGAGCAGAACAAGGAAGGGAAAGCAAGAATCATGCAGAAAAAAATATTTGAAGAGATGGTAGTAAAAATGCTCCCAAATTTGGTTAAAAAATTATAAATCCAAGAAGTTCACTGAACTCCAAGCAGAATAAAATTTTCAAAAAACAGCAGAACTACACATACATATGACAGTCAAAGTCCTAAAAACCAAAGATAAAGATAATATTATGAAATTAGTCACAAAAAGACATATATACAGGGGAGTGACACTATAAGTAACAGCTGACTTCTCACCAAAAACAAAAAAGGAAAGATGGTAATGGAATCAAATTTTTAAAATACTAAAACAAAAATAAAACTCAGAATTTTACATCCAAAGAAAATATCCTTCAAAAATTAAGGGAAAAGAAAGACATTTTTAGATAAATAGAAGCTAAGACGACTTGTTTCCAGGAGATTTACACTACAGGAAATGTTAATAGGAATATTTTTAGTGTCAAGCGGATTGAAACAAGATTGCAACTTGAAACCACAGAAAGGAATAAAGACCATCTGAAATGGGCATAAATACATATATGTGTGTGTGTGTGTATAATATATAACAGATTGTATAGTTTCCTTCCTTTATTTAAAAGGCATATGATTATTAAAGGCAAAAATTATAGCACTATATTATGGAACTTACAACATATGAAGATTTCATATATATGATAACAGCACAAAATTAAAGGTGGGAGAAATAACTGAATGGTTGCAAGGTTCTGATATTTGATGTGAATGTTAGCTGTAGGCAGACTGTGATCAATTAAGAGCATAGACTGCATATATTGACTATGATCGATTAAGAACATATAATCTCTAGGGCAGCTAGAATAAGTACTGTAATATATAAAATACTGTAATAAATAAAAATTGTAACTAAATACTCAATAGATAAATTATAATTAAATAGTAAAAATTACAAACAAGCAATAAGCAGGTGGAATAAATAGAAAAATGGTAGCCTTAAATCCAACCTTAGCAATAATTATATTAAATTCAAAAGTCTAACTACTCCAATTAAAAGGTAAAGACTAGCAGATGGAATAAATAAGTCCCAACTATAATTATCTATAAAAAGTGTATTTTAAATATAAAGAATCAAAAGTTAAAAATAAGGGGAAGAAAAAGGAAAGGATATAATAAAGACTAGAAATCAATGAAATTGAGAATAACAGAAATATTTCAAAGTTGGTAGTTGGTTTTCTGAAAAATACTAATCAAGAAAC
The DNA here is from genome assembly GCF_029281585.2 of Gorilla gorilla gorilla. Taxonomy (NCBI): domain Eukaryota; kingdom Metazoa; phylum Chordata; class Mammalia; order Primates; family Hominidae; genus Gorilla; species Gorilla gorilla. The sequence continues at coordinate 68,020,709 of NC_073239.2, forward strand.
AAAAAGAAAATACACAAACTACTGACAACAAGAATGGAAGAGAGGATATCACACACAAAAAAAGTCCTATAGATATTAAAAGGATAATAATATTATTAATAGCTTTATTACAATGAAATCAACAACAGCCTAGATTTTAGAAAGGCCAAATTCTTTCAATATAATGAACCAAATGGAGACAAGAAGCAATATAACTTCTGAATATCCCATATCTATTAAAATATTGAAATCATTATAAATCATAATAAATCATAAATTATATCATAAATCATAAATATTGAAATCATTATAAATCATAAATAAAGCTTAAGGCACAGATGATTTTACTGGTGAACTCTGACTGGCCCCTCACTTTGGGCCACTGCAGCAGGCTTTATGATCCAGCCAGCTGGCTTTAAAGTCCTTCAAAACCTAGGGAATCAAGAAGTTAAGAAATTCTTCTCAATAATATTAACAATATAAAAAATAGCTCAACATTTTGTGGGCTAGTTTCCTCAGAGCTTTGTGTTACAGTAGGATCCATAAATTTAGGGATTACATATATGAATCCCTGTGTGTATATGTACATGTGGGCACGTGCATATTGCTTCAATATATGTGAAATGTTCCAGGAAAATGAAATCAGCCTCTTTAAGAAGTCAACTTTGAAACCGTTGAATGTCAACAAAGGTGGAAAAGCTGGTGTTGAGTACATTTTACTGGCTGCTTGGTAATTCCAGTTGCTCTTTAGAGAGAAGGCTTTGGTAAAACCAATAGTCCAGAAAATCCTCCTTGATGGATAATGGATGCTTAAGAGAGTCCAGGAAGTGCAATGTATGGGGCAGTCACAATATGTCATCTTCCAGCCAAAATCTAGCTACATGGAACACAAAGTCAAGGTTCATTTCTGAAAAGGGACAGGGAAAAATAAAGACAAATCCTGAGCTAAGTGGAAGAAGTAAGGACACACATTTTTGCCCTCCTTTGACAAGTGTAGACAGTCTAACTGCTGAGTTGAGATGAAGGTTAGATTTAAGCTGATGAGGGTTTTAACATCAAAGCGGCCGTAGAGGCCTGGAGTTGGGATTCACTTCATGAGCATGAGATTTTAAGACAGCATTCAAATAAGTGGCTGCTACCTTGTTCTCAAAGGGAAAACAGTTTGATTAAATAGCAATCATTTCACATTAGCTTGGCTCCTTTAAGCTGCTATGCCTTTCAGAGTAAAACATAAGGCCCACTTGAAGGGGGTGCTTTGACATTTATAAGTGAGTTTACACAACTGAAATGATTCAAAGAGTTTGTTAAAGTGAAGGGTAAAGAATTTTGACTCTTTCCTGATTTTTCTGAGCCGTTAGCCCCAGCATCAAATACAGGGCCTGTGCCATCAACTTCTTTATCACTTACTGATTATTTTCACTGGCGTGCAAGCAGGCCTGAGCATCTCTTTTAGAAGGAAGGAAGGAAGGAAGGAAGGAAGGAAGGAAGGAAGGAGGGAGGGAGGGAGGGAGGGAGGGAGGGGAGGGGAGGGGGAGGGAGACAATTTTCCTTTTCACCATATCTCCTCCAGTTACTGCCCCATTTCTCTGTTCTTGATGGCAAAACACCTTTAAAGCCCTGACTAAACTCAGTCTCTGTGTTTCATCTTTCATTCTCTCTTCAACCAATTCCCGTCAGACTTTTCATCCCCGTTGCTTCACTGAACCACTCTTGGAAAGGTTCTCATTCATCTCCATCTTCGCAAACCCAAAGGTCAGTACTTTGTCTTTGTCTCATACAACTTCCCAGCAGTCCTTGACACAGAGAACATTCTGCTCTTCTTCAAACTCCTTCACTAGGTTCTGGAACACCACATTCCTGATTTTCCATCCTGTGTCACTGGCTGTCGCTTCTCAGTGTCTTTACTGGTTCCTCACTTGGCTCAACCTCTATACTCTTTCCAACATGCTCTTATCCCATGGCTTCGAATCATGTATATGAACTGTTAAAAGACAAAATTACAAATCTAGTTTAAAGATCTTAACTGGCTTTTAGTCACGATTCTGGAATTGAACAGCTCTCCAAATCAGAGCACGTTCAAAGCACTCCAGTCTGCTGCGTGGTCGGACAGCATTTATGGACAGAAAATGGAAATGAGGTGCAGAAAACGGAAGTGAGGTATAGAGATAGCTCCACTGGTTGCAGCTCGGCGTTTGCCTTATTTGGACACAGTTTGAACAGGTGGCCGCCTGCGATTGACTGAAGCTCTGCTGTTGTGATTGGCTGAGACTTAGCTATTTATTACAAAAGTATACTCTTAAATTAGGCTTTCAGTTAGTTTACGTACTAAATTAGTCTGCAGTTCCTTACATAAGGACTCATGTATGGAGGCGTCCTCAGGCCAAATTTAGTTTAATTTAACAGGACTGATGACTTCTAAATTTATCACCCACATCTGACTTCTTCCTTGAGCTGTAGACCAGGGCATTAGATTTTGTACTCTCCATCTTCACCTGTATGTCTATGAGCACCTCAAATTTAACTTGGACAAAAAAGAACTATTAATATTTCCTCCCTCAACATGTTAAACCAGTTCCCTCCTCAGTATTCATCTTAATACATAGTGCCATTATTTAGCCCGTTTCTGAGGCCCCCTCCTAGTAGTCATCCTTGATTTCTCTCTTTTGTACTGTAAGTATCTTCCAAATATAAGAGTTTCTTACCATCTCCACTTCTAAAATCTTAGTCCTAGCCACCATCACCTCTCTCCTGGACCACGACAACAGCCTACTAACTTCCACAGTCTGTTCTTGCCCTGACAGCCAGAGTACTCTTTTAAAAATGCAAATCAGATTACATCATTCTCCTGCTTAAGACACTCCCATGGCCTCCTACTACAACTAAAATAGCATTCAAACCCTTTGCCAGGATGTACGTAATTAGACCCCCATCTATCTCTCTGACCTTATCTCTTACCATGTCTCCTACCTCCCACTTTGCTGTAGCCCACTGGGCTTCTTTCTGTCCCTTTCATTCCTGCCTAAGGATCTTTGCATGTGCTATTTCATCTGTTCGGCTGGCCCTTCCTGCAGATCTTCACAGAGGGCTGCCCCTTCTTATCACCATTTAGGTCTCAGTTCAGTGTTCCTTCTCAGAGAGGCTTCCCCTGACCACCTGAGACAAAGCAACCTCCTTACCACTTCTTTCCAAACACTCTCCATTACATTCTACCATTTACTTTTCCTCATAGCACCAGCCCTTACCTGAAAATCTACTGTTTATTTTATTTTGTGTTATGTCTATTTCTTCCAACAGAATTAAGCCCCAAGACAGCAGAGACAGTCTTGTGTATTGTTGTATGCCAAATTCCTAAAAATTACTGACACATAGCAGGCATTCAATTGACACTTGCTGAATACATGAATTAAAGTTTTCAAACTTTAATGTGCATCAAAATCACCTAGAGAGCTTATTAAAACACAGGTTGCTGGACCCCCAAACCCAGAATTTCTGATTCATAGGTCTGGAGTGGCTCCTAAGACTTTGTATTTTTAACAAGTTCCCAGTTGATGGTCTGCAGACCACATCTTGAGAACCACTGAACTAGTATTTACTAATTGCCAAGTATCTTCTTAGCACTATGCCAGGACCGTGGGGATGAAAAAGGAGTAAACACCTGTGTCTGGCCCCCAGTAAGCTCACACTCAAAGCAGAAAAATAAATAGTATATGTATTTGGTGTGCACCAAAAACAAAAACAAAAAACAAACCCAAATCAATATATGTGAAGTGTCAAGTAGGCAGCACAGATTACAAGATCTGCAAGATCTCACAAGGGGAAGATAAAATAAGAATAAATATCACATGACATTTATTAAGAGCTGCCTGTGTGCTTGCAACGTGCCAAGTACTTTATGTGGAAAACATCAGTTAATTCTCACCACAACCTTGTAGATGTTATTTTTATCCCTGTTTTACAGATGACAAAAATGGGGCTCAGAAAGGTTAAGGAACTCCTTAGGAATTTTAACATCAGTGTGCATACCTTGGAGCCTAAGCTCTTGGCCAGACACTGTTTTGCCACTATGGGTGGGTTATGAGTTGAGAAGAATAAGGATGTAAAGTTGTGTAGAATTAGAAGAGGAGGTGTGATGAGGCCAGCCCATGTTGCAGAACCAAGGTTTAAACCAGGCACCTGGCACTCTAGAGCAACTGTTCTACTGCCATGATGTCTCTTCTGATAAGCTCCTGAATAAACTGTTGGATCCTTAGCAATGATTTGTTAAGTGAAGCATTAATTAACATTTTTGAAAGAGGGTTGGGATGGAATGAGGTTGACAACATGATTTTTAAAAAGTGTCTTGAAATATCATTTGGCAGTGATTAGTCTGATAGAATATAGAAGAGGGAGATGAGTGTGGGGTGCCAGTTAGGAGATTATTTCAATAGTGTAGGTGAAAGGACATAGGGGACAATGGTAAGGATTTTAATAAGAATAAAGGAAGAATTGAATGTGAGAACTGATAGACTCTAGAAATGGAATCAGTCTGAGAGAGTTGGGCCTTCTTCCAAGTGCATGGATATTTTCCTTTCTTAGATTGATTCCATTTCCAGAGCCCATGCAGCAGTCTCCAGCAGTCTCAGGAACAGAGAAAGATGAGTCATAAGGTGCCCTTAAGTGGTTCATCTGTGTTAATCTAGACCACTGGTTCTCATCTGGAGGTGATTTTCCTCCTAGAGGATATTGGCAATGTCTACAGGCAATTTTTTTTGTCACAACTCAGAGGTGAGTGGTGTGGTGTAGGGATGGATACACAGGTATCTAGAGGCCAGGGATACAGTTCAACATCCTACAATGCATAGGGTGGCTCCCTAGAACAAAGAATTACCCATCCCCAAATGTCAACAGTGCTGAGATTGAGAAACCCTGCTCTAGGCTGCACTGAGAAACTGCAAATCCGAGGCCCTCGGGACAAGCCAGGCATGGTGAAGGCATGTGTTTGATTTGTTTCATGGCATTGTTGGTGTTTTTAATTTAAAGCAACACTTAAAATCAGGAGAGGTCATATCAGAATGATGCAAATGTCAGATTTCTCTTGGAAGATCTGCCAACCCTGTGCCCATATTGCACCAAGGCTACACTGGACTATAACTGACCCCATATTCCTTGGTTTGCCAGTCTATGCCATTTGCTGCCCAATTACTGAGAGCAATCTTCAGCTGCCATTTATCTTTGTTCTTATCTTTCTCAAGGTGGAAAAATACAGTCAATCTCTATTATTTGTGTATTCTGTATTTGCAAATTTGCAAACTTGCTAAAATTTATTTGTAATTTCCAAATCAATACTCACAGCACTTTCATGGTCATTCACAGAATGGCAAAAAAATGAGTTGTCCAATGTGTAACTTCATAGCTGAGGTTGATCAGGGTGATGCTCCTTGTTTCAGCTCTAATTCAATAAACAAGTGTACTTTTCATGGTATATTCAGTGTCATGTTTTTCATTTTGGTGCTTTTTGGTGGTGCATTTGCTGTTTAAATGGCCCCAAACACAATCCTTAAATGCTGTCTAGCATTCCTAAGCACAAGAAGGCTGCAATGCTTGGGGAGAAAATACATGCATTAGATAAGCATTGTTCAAGCATGAGTTATAGTGCGATGGCTGTGAGTTCAATGGTAATGAATGAACAGTATATATTAAACAAGGTATCTTTAAACAGAAACATACATAAAACAAGTTCATGCATTGATTGGTTGACAAAAATTTTGTGACCAGAGGCTCACAGGAACCTAACCCTCTATTTCCCCTAGGAGCAATATTCAGTATTCATTAATACAGTGTTCTTGGTGACTTAATAGAACATAACTACAGGTTGAGTATTCATTATCTAAAATGCTTGGGACTGACTGGAAGTGTTTCAGATTTCTTTCTTTTTTTTTTTTTTTTGGATTTTGGAATATTTGCATTATAATGGTTCAGCATCTCTAATCTGAAAATCTGAACTCTGAAATGCTTCAATGAGCATTATCTCTGAGTGTCATATTGGTGCTCAAAAAGTTCCAGATTTTGTAGCATTTTGGATTAAGAATACTCAACCTCTACTGGGAATAACAGGGATTGACTGCATGTCTTTTACAGAAGTGGATAAACCAAAGATAGACTGAGGGCCACATATTATTAGAAAAATGGCACAGTGTATTTGTTTCTGAAGGTAAAAACTATTCCTGTTATTCCTGTGGACCAAATATGCACACCTTGCTTGTATCATCTGGCCCCTGTAGGCATTTGACTCACATTCCTAGACGTTTTCTTTCTTTCTTTCTTTTTTTGGTGGAGATGGGAAGCATCCAGAACCAAAATAGAAAATGATGAGTCAGAGATTCAGAGACCGGGGACTACCATATAAGATAATGTAAATGATCCTGGAAAAAGGAATACATTTACATTTCGGGGTTTTGGTGGACTGATGGGGATGACAAAATAAGAATCCTGTCACCTAAGAAAGGGGAGGCGGCCAGGCACAGGGCTCACATCTGTAATCCTAGCACTTTGAGGCCAGGGTGGGTGGATCACCTGAGGTCAGGAGTTCAAAACCAGCCTGGACAACATGGCAAAACCCTATCTCTACTAAAAATACAAAATTAGCCAGGCATGGTGGCACATGCCTGTAATCCCAGCTACTCTGGAGGCTAAGGCAGGGGAATTGCTTGAACCCGGGAGGTGGAGGTTGTGCTGAGCCGAGACTGCACCATTGCATTCCAGCCTGGGCAACAAGAGTGAAACTCCGTCTAAAAAAAAAAAAGAAAAAAAAAAGACAAGACAAAAGAAAAGAAAAGAAAGTGGAGACAAATAGACTTCACTTGAAATGCCAACTCTGATACCTGGGTACCAGTTGCTCAGTGTGCTGTGATAAAAATTCTGAGCTGCAGCTGGGTATGGTGGTTTACACCTGTAATCCCACCACTTTGGGAGGCCAAGGTGGTAGGATGATCGCTTGAGCTCAGGAGTTCAGTGCCAGCCTGGGCAACACAGTGAGACTTTGTCTCTACTAAAAATAAAAAAAAATTTAACCAGGCGTGGTGGTGTTTGCCTCTAGTCCCAGCTACTCAGGAGGCTGAGGTGGGAGGATTGCTTGAGAGCGGGAGATCAAGGCTGCAGTGAGCTGCAGTCACACCACTGCACTCCAGCCTGGGTGACAGAGCGAGCCCTGTCTCAAAAAATAAATAAATGAATAATTTTTAAAAAAGAATTCTGAGCTGTATTTGGGTCACACCTGGAGTCAGTGGGAAAAGTGCCATCACTGACAGTGCTGTTTGCTATGGGCCCAGAAGAGAGGGGTGGTGAGGTGCTATACATTTGCCAATCCCGGACTCAGCAGCGTGAGGGAGGAGCATGAAGGAGTGGCACAAGGGAAGTAGAAGGCAGGGAAGGGAAACTTTCCTTCCTTCCTTCCCAGTGTTCTCTGGGCTGCCCATGCTGTGTGCAGCAAAAAGGCACAAGTGGCAGGACTGGGCCACCTGGGCTTCAGGGAAATCTGCCAGAGCCTTCAGGAGGTTCCAGGAATAGCCTCAGTTCTTTCTGGAACATTCCAGGAAATGTATTTCTTTTTTTTTCATAGGGAAACTTAGCTCTCTCTCCTGAAATTGTGGTCGTAATACTTTATCTTATTATTTTATTACATTAAAAAAACACTGAAGGAAGGGAAAGCAATTATGCTTCTATGAAAATCCAGCCATCCAACGAGAGTTCCTAAACCTCTGAAATGTGAACTATCCTTTAAAGTAGCCTACTTTCTTGCATAGAATCAGTTATGGATTAACAGACTGCATCCAGGTATCTAAATATAAATTTTTAAAATAAGACAGCTTACACAATACATAGGAGGAATTCAATTTTAGTGGATAAGGTTTTTAAAAAGAGACTTACCAATAAAAAACAAGTTTTTTCTATTGAGAAAGTGGAAAGGAAAAAGAATAATCACTCCTGGAAACTTTCTAAAATTCATGTTTAATATGAAATCACAATTACATTCTTGAGGTTACTGAGTTTCAATTTATTACTTTTTTTTTTTTACTTAGAGACTATTTGAATAGCTCTTACTTTCATTTAAGAAAGAATTGTTCTCTTTTGAAAATCTATTTGCATTCATACTGTTTGCACTTAAGAACCTCTCTCCCTAAATTGCTTTATAATATTTCTAAGTGAAGCTCTGAAATATGCACAATATCTGACAATGATTTGATAGAGAGCAATGTACCATGTAGGAGATGATTTGCACTGAGAAAAAAAATTACAAGAGAAAGCAGAAGTGATAAACTGTTTCTGATTAGTACCTCTGGCTCTCAAGACAAAACCACAAGGAAAAGGCAGCTTATTTCAGAATTAATGTTATATTTATTATTTTTTTTGGCAGCTCAATGGAAAAGTGGGTAAATGACTTAGCAGACACCACACCAAAGATGATATTCAAATGACTGGAAAATATAAACACATGCTTAATACCATTAGTTATCACAACACTGTGATACCACTGTACACCCACCAGGATAGCTAAAATGAAAAGACAAATAATAGCAAGTGCTGGTGAGAATGAGGAGTACTACTGGGAGAGATGTACCATGGCACCACCATCATCTGGTAACTTTTGCAGGATATACTAACAGAGCATTTGTGTACCTGAGCACCCACTGATTGCCCTCCTAGGGATACAACCAACAGAAATGCTTACATTTATGCACCAAAAGACAGGTGCTATAATGTTTATAGCTGCACTACTCTTAGTAGCTCAAACCTGGAAACTATCAAAAGGCTCACCAATGACAGAATGGATAAATTGTGAAACATTCATAAAAATGGAATACTATACAACAGTCAGAATGATCTAAAGCTATATGCAACAACATAAGTGGATCCAAAAAACATATCTTTGAGCAAGAGAAGCCATGCATAAGAGTGCATACTGTATGATGACATTTATATGAAATAGAAACATAGGCAAAGTTACCATGCTGCTAGAAGGTTATCCTTGCCAGGAGTGTGGTGTGGGTGCTCTGGACTGGAAGGGAGCATGCAGGGGGCTTCTGGAGGCTGATATTCTGATATTCTGTTTTTCTGATTTATTGCTAATTACACAGGTGTGATCAGTTTGTGGAAATTCATTGAAATGTACATTCATGATTTCTTCACTGAAAATTTCTGTAACGTATCTTTTTTGTTGTTTTTTGCAGCTGCAGGCTTACATCATTTTAGAGATAATTTTAGAAAACTTGCAATTTGGCAGTTCCTCCCATAGGATATACAGCCAAAGAACTGACAACAAGCAGTGGTATGCTGGGGCTGGCTTGTACTGACTTCCAAACGTCAAGGTCAGCAACCTCAGGTAGGTAGCCTGAAGGCAGCCATGGAAAATGCTACAAATCAGAGCTTTCCATGTTTGCCAGCACACCACTGAATAGCAACAGAGACAAAAACAAAACAATCACTGAATAATAGTAATGATCATAACAACAAAACCAAACATCTGCATTTAAAACTCTAATAGCTGGGTGCGGTGGCTCACGTCTGTAATCCCAGCACTTTAGGAGGCTGAGACACGAGGATCACTTGAGCCCAGGAGTTCAAGACCAGCCTGGGCAACATAGCAAGACTCCGTCTCTACAAAAAAAAAGTAATGGAAAAAAATTGAAATTCAAATAATAAAAACAATGAAAATAACAGTATGTAAATAATGGTATGTAAAAATCTAACAATCACTTGACATTGAAGAATTTGGCATGTAAAATGAATAATACTGTCTTCCCCCAAGAAGTTTAGCACCAAACTGGCTCTTGTCCTGATATAAGGAATTCCAGGCCAGGCTTACATCCCAACTCAGTCCTCAAAAGCCCTCTCTTGCAGAATGAGAAGGCACAAGCATATTCACCCATATTCACCCATTTTGTTTTCACCTTCCATCTCTCTCAATCAAATCTTACTTCTCATTTTAGGAAGTAAATAGTCCAAAATGGCCTTTTAATTACTCTTTGATCCTTCCACCCCACCCTGCCCTTTTCTTTCCTAGCAAGGAAATGACAATGAGTGTGTCCTATATACAAGGGTGATTACAGATCCACCAGTGGGCTCTTCCGCCCAGGATGAGGGGGGCAGAGCTCGAAGCTGGTCAGTGTGTGTTCTCCTCTCTCCACTTAGCTGTCATTCCACCCTGTGCTTTTCTACCTCCCTCTTACAAGGGGCCAACAGGGCTGTGGAGCCCCAGGGCACTTCCAAGGCATAGGTAAAATGAGGGGAATGAAAGATGCCGCAGCTACACGGTTCATCTCCTTTTGATCTCACAATGTTGAAGCCCCAACTGAGAAGCTTGAAAGAGGAGGGAATTTAAAGTGTCTCTTCACAAAGGCACAAGCAACAGGCAGCGGACATTTTTATCCAAAGAGACTCTTGTCAGGAACTGAGTCAGAGAAACATCAGTAAGTCTGGATCCCAATTAAATTTGCCGCTAACTGGGACCTTAGCTCTCATGTAATCCTGCATTCTTATTTTATACACGAGCTAGAGGTGCAGAGGAGTTAAGTGGGTCGCCCAAGGAGGTAGGCACAGGATCCAAATAGGGGCCTCAAATTGCATCTCCAAGTTTGTCTACCCTATTTGGCCACTGCTATTCTAGGTTCCTTGATGGAGCCCCACTCCCACGCCTACTCCACGTTAATGTTCTGAAATTGGGATGTACTTCGTAATTATTTCATGTAATTCTTTTTCTTGTTTATTGTTTTTTTCTTTAAAAAAATGTTTTAAAGTCTGTTAGTAACTCGTCGGTGTACTGGAATCTAGGTAATGTGGATTTGCAACATGTATTTACATTTGAAAATTATACACCAAAGATTTGTCTTTATTAAAAATATCTCTAGGACATTTACAATCCAATCTAGTTTACACAAAGTTTTCGGGAATTCATACCCACTGAGGGCTGCATTTCGGAAGCACTCCTGTGCAGCTTGTTGCTTGTCCACCATTTTTTCCCGCTCTCCTTGAAGTTATGGGCTAAATTCTTTGCAGACTCCCAGAGGTGAGTGAGAGTCTGAAGGCCTTGAAATAAAATGGAATTAAAAATGGCAGCAGGGTGCCTGAGCTGCTCTACCTCTCAAAACTTCCCAAGGCGGAGAGTGGGTCTGATCGATCTGAATTTCTCATTGCTCTTGGCCACCTTCTGACTAACCCAACTTCTGCCTTTGTTTGGTGTAAAACCCACTGAATGCAAAAAAATCGTTGTGGGCTCTCTTGCCAGAGAACATACAACCTTAAAGGTGATTACACAGGAATTCAACAAATGTTTCATTAAATACACCTCTATTTATTATTTTAATTTTTTTTCACTGCTATATTCCCAATACCTACAAGAGTACTGGAGCACCAATACAAATGGCTGAATGACCTTTGAATAATAAAAGATATTGTTATTAAATACCTGCAAATGCTGGGCAACTTTTCAAAGACTATCTCATTGATCCTGCTCTATAACTGTAGGAGGTGGTGTGTTGCCTGTTTCACAGATGAGGAAACCGAGGTACAGATGGGATAAATAACTTACCAAAGACACACTCAAGAGGAAGAAGTTGAGATTTTCAGGCTCCAAAGCCTGGGTTCTTTCTCAGAATGTACTGGTCTCCCTTTTCCAAAGAGTAATAGGTCCTCAAGTTGAGGGGTGACTCTAAGGGACTGTCAACCCCTTGCTAGAGATTTTGTCTCCCTGACCTCCTTTCCTCCATTCCTCCATTCCTGCTCTGTGAAAGGCACTGTGTCTTTGGCTGCTTGACTTTCCCTCGTTCCCAGGGGAGGGACCCACATGTGAGGGGAAGCAGCCGTAAGCATTTCAGCCGTTCTTTCCATGCTTTAGATACCCCTCTATCTGTATAGATACACAATCATAGTAAAAACCTGGGTTTATTACAAAAGGCTTTCTCATACATTCATTCTGTCATCCAGTCCTCATCACCACCCTGAATCTAGTCAGAAATTACTAGCACCATTTAACACGTGCCAAAAACTCACATTAATTAGGAGGTTATTCTGGCCAGGCTCTGTTTTAAGGGCTTTGTGTCTATCATTCCTTTCATCTTCGCAATAATCCTTGGTGGATGGTCTGATTATCTCCATTTTCCAGATGAGAAAACTAAAGCACAGAGAGGTCAAATAACTAACCCAAGTTCACAGCTTACCACCGTCCTTCCCACTGCAAGATACAGGTCCTTATTCCTAACCCCTCAGTTGTGTTGCCTGAATAGCAGTAGACCCTGGAACAGATTCTAGTTTTCCTGACCCTATACTGCCCAATGCCATTTGGGCGGTCCCCACTATGGTTTTATTAGGAGAAGGCCTCTTCAGACGCATCTAGTCCTCTGGCTCCAACTCTCATTTTAGCGCTTGCTATAAAAGGGCTTAACAGAGACTGGTTAAGCCCTTTCTGCCATGCTCATTCTATTTCCTGTTTCTCCTAGTTTACTGTCCATTAACTTGAATTTCTGCTGTGCATCTTGGGTTCTCCTAACTTATGTACGGTGTCAAAATGCTTGTCATCCTTTGCAGTTGGCCAACAAGCACTGATTTGTCTACAATGTAATGGCATACATATTCAACTGCTTTTAGGAGCTGGGAGGATGCAGCCTCATGTTTCCCATAGGTGACACAGTATAGGTGACACAGTGGCCAAGATAGGGTGTTTTAAGGTTTGAGGTAAGGCGACCATGAGCTGTCAAACTTAAGTCTTGGCCCTCAGTCTCATCTCCAATTCTGGTTTTTTGTTTTTTGTTTTTTTTGAGACAGTGTCTTGCTCTGTTGTCCAAGCTAGAGTGCAGTGGCACAATCTCAGCTCACTGCAACCTCTGCCTCCTGGGTTCAAGCAATTCTCCTGCCTCAGACTCTCCAAGTAGCTGGGACTACAGGCCCACACCACCATGCCTGGCTAATTTTTGTATATTTACTAGAGATGGGGTTTCGCCATGTTGACCAGGCTTGTCTCAAACTCCTGTCCTCAGGTGATCTGCCTGCCTCGGCCTCCCAAAGTGCTGGGATTACAGGCATGAGTCACCACTCCCGGCTGTCCTAAACCAATTCTAATGAGTCTCCCTGTTAAATCAACATTCCTGGTGGAAAAGACACTGATATGAAATCACATCTCATAGCATAGTTCATATAGCAAGTCTTGTTTCAGCAACAGCTGCTCCATACCTTGGTTTCAATACATTATAAAAACCAGTTTTTCTCAGAGGCATCATGGAATTACAATAGTCACACACCATTATCTGTGTAACGATTATCCATTCTTCTTTCTGGGCATAGAAAAGCGTTTTGGTTATGCAATCAAACTAGAAATCTCCCTCACTGTGTGAACGACCCAATTGAGCAACCAAGTAAACCTGAAGCTCTGTGCCTGCTGAACAGCTCATGGTCTTATCAATGGTCTTATCAGATGAGCCAGTGGTCTCATCACCAGTATCCTGAACTCGAATCAACAACAGTAAGGGCCTCACTCAGCCTATGTCAGGCCTTGAGGTAGTTACAGTGAGGACGGAGCTCTAAACACAGATCTAAATTCTTTAACATGGTTGGGAAGATAAAAGAACAGTAGGACAGGAAGGAATGTAGTGGGTATATTGTGCCACTGATAAATATGATTTAATATCTAAAGAAAATTATGAGATATGAACAAATACTAAATGAAATTAATTTTCAAATCCAATATTTATACAAATTTTATAGTAACCTTTTCAGATATACGAATTAAATAATTTCTCTAAAAACACTCTTGGATTCACAATAGCCAAGATATAGAAACAACCTAAGTGTACATCAACAGACAAATAAATAAAGAAAATATGGTATGTATACATATATAAATACATATATACACAATGGAATGTCATTCAGCCTTAAAAAAGAAGATCCTACCACTTGCCACAACGTGGGTTATGCTAAGTAGATGAGGAAATTATGCTACGTGAAGTAAGCCAGACACAGAAAGAAAAATATTATATGATATTTACTGTACAACATACAACGATATTGTACGATATTTTAAAGTATTACTTACGTGGAATCTAAAAAAGCCTAATATACAGAGATAGAGAATAAAATAGTGGTTACCATGGTGGGGAGAAATGAAGGAGATGTAGGTCCAATAATTCAACGGAGGAGATACGTAGGATAAACAGGCCTGGAGGTCGAATGTATAACATGAAGACTGTAGTTAATAATATTGTATTGTATTAGGGATTTTTGTTAAATAAGTAGATTTTAGCTGCTCTTGTCACATACAAAAAAGCAACTAAGTGAGATGATAGACATGTTAGTCTGCTTTACTATAGTAACCATTTTTCTATCTGTATCCCATAACATCACATTGTAAACCTCAAATATGCACAATACAATTTATTTTAAAGTAAAATAAAATAAAATGCTCTTGATTAATTTTTGATGGCGCTTTCACAATAATCTTTTGTACATATAGTTTCAGAAAACTTAATAATAGACACTAATCCAAAAGCCTTCATAATATGCAAATTAAATAATGTGAATGGAAAATTGATGACTTTGTTCTTGTAAAAGGGAACAGAGGAATTTAGAGAGTGAAACTATAATAATAATTGAACTATTTGGCTCCACTCAGAAGAGAATAATTGGCCAATCTTTGGCTAGCCTCCAAATTGAGTAACAATCTCTGACCTACTAATTCACTCCTTCCCTGTTTTACAGATGGAATTCATAAATTATTCTTTACTTCCTGCCCTCAACGTAAGTAGAACTTCCAGGTTCTACTAAGTATCTGTCCTATTTCATTTCCATGGTGGCTATATGTCAATGGATTCTGTGTTTACATATAGTTTAATCATTTTATGGCATGTTTCAAAAGAAAAGATTATGTGAGTGCATTTTTTATATAGCCCAGATGTGTATGTAATCTTATTTTGACATTACAGGTTATTGAGCAAGTGCATTACAATAATCTATTGTTAGGATCAGAGCCAGCCCTAAAGCTGCTACACATGAGGTATAATTCAAGGAACTGTCAGCACTGGGATCTTCACTGGGAATGATGCCAGGGCTGGGCAAGTCAATGTCAGGCTGGAGGTAAAGGGTACACACACCAGGTGGACTAGGTAGAGAGACTTCCTCAGTTTGTGGTCAACGACCTAGAGCTAGATGAAAAGACTGTACACAGGTCAGAACAAGCCATAGAGATGACCAGGAGGGAAGGCACATACCTTGGAACCAAAGCTGTGCTTGCAGACAGGAAGGCAGAAACTCTAGATACACAGGAGACTACAGAGGGAGAATGAAGGAGTAGAGAGTGCTAGTGGTAAGATGCCAAAAAAAGCTAGCAAGTAGTGCAAATGAATGGGGAGAGGAGCATTTTGCCTCATTCCAGAAACTTCTTTTGTGCTTTTTGCTAGGGTAGAAGTCAACCAGACAGCCAATCCAAGGGGACAGTCACACTGCTATGTGTTTTCTGTGTGAGAGGCATAGCAAAACTAAACATCAACAATTTTTTTTCCTTTTCTAGACACATGTGGAAACTCCTACCAATAGATTGATCTTTGGGGCAAAGGTAATGTCTATCGAAAGCCAATGGTAAAAAAAAAAGAATATATTACTTATAATGAGGGAACATTCATGTTATAGTATAGACATATATAACTTCCCCTTAAAGAGAGAAAACAATGTTAATGTAAACTTTGATAGTTGTAATGTGGAATATAGAAAGAAAATGTGATTATGGGTGTCTGAGGGCATGGAAGAGTCCCCAAAAGGGAGAATAGGTGTTTCAACTGAGTTTTATTGAACACACACACACACACACACACACACACGGAGAAACAACTAAAAAATGAGTCTTTGGATGTTCAGAATTCTTAATGTAAATAATAAAAAAAAGGGGTCTTGGCAATATGTACTGTGTCACTTGGGTGATTTAATGTTCTGGGATTTTTCTAACTTTGCAGAGGGTTGAGCAAATGATCTTCAAGATCCAGTGTCCCAATTCTATCCATTTATAACTCTCAACTGAAGTGGGTGGCCACCTTTTTGACACCCGGAAGTGACTTTTTTGAATACTGCCGTGGTAACCCTTAGGAGCCAAAGATGACAAGAACCTTATGATATTATACTGAGGTAGACTCCATTTCCAAAGCCAGAAGTGGAAGTTGGGTAAGGAGGAGGAGGAACAGCTGCTATATCCAGGGACCCTGATAAAGAAATGATTTCCTCCTCCTGCTTTTGGACTTTTCCATGTTTCCTGTTTGTCAAAGCCAATCTAGATGGACTTTATCCAAGTTCTGTCTCAGAATTGGCTTATTTTGAGATATGATGCAAAGAATTTGCAGTAGGTCGTGATAGGCCAGTCTTGATAAGATTTCCTCCCACGCAGGTCTGTGTCTGCTTTTTTCCTCCTGTGAGTGTCTGAGAATTGAGAGGCTTACACCTATGTCTCTTCCATTTTAAAAGTGAATAAGTACCCTGCATAAATAACTCTTATAACTCAATAATAAAAGACAGACAACCCAATTAAATGAGAGCAAAGACTTTAAATAGACATTTCTCTTAAAAAAGACATAAAATAGCCAATAAGCACATGAAAAGATTCTCAACATCACTAGTCATTAGGGAAATGCAAATCAAAACCACAAGACTTCACCTCACATCCACTAGAAAGACTATAATAAAAAGGACAGACGATTACAAGTGTTAGTGAGGATGTGGAGAAACTGGAACACTCATACACTGCTGGTGGGAATGTAAGATGGTATAGCTTCTTTGGAAAACAGCTGGACAGTTCCTCAAAATTTTAAATATGGAGTTAGCATGTGACTCAACAATTCCACTCCTAGGTATGTACTTCAGTGACTCCAATTTACCGACACCCCTAGGCGTCCTGCAATTCAATCCTATTCTGACACAAACTACCAGAGTTAGACTCCACAGCTGTAAAGGATCAGTCCCACAGGATTGCCCTCACTTCAGATTCCAGTTGCCAAGTCCTGGGTCCCCAGGCTACCTGAACTTCTTTCTGACTTGATTGCAACCTTGGATCATCCCCTTCTCACATTTGATAATTCACTAGAATGACTCACAGAACTCAGGAGAACACTTTACTTATATTTACTGGTTTATTATAGAGGATACAACTCAGGAACAGCCAAATGGCAGAGATGCATAGAGTAAGGTACTGGGGGAAGGGTGGTGCTTCCAAACCCTCTCGGTGTGCCACTCTCCCAGCACCTCCATGTGTTCTCTAACCTGGAAACTTTCCAAATCTTGTTGTTCAAGAGTTTTTATAGAACTCAATCTCCAGCCACCCTCCCTGCCCTGGGGGTCAGAGGTCAGTGGGTGGCGCTGAAAGTTCCCACCCCTAGAGCTCACATTTGGTCTTTCCAGTGACCAAAAGATTCTCAACATCACTAGTCATTAGAGAAATGCAAGAGTTCACATTTGGACTTCACAGTGACCAGCCCCCCTCCTGAGGGGACCTGGGGGCCCACCCTGAGTCACCTCTGGTCAAGACACTTCTAACTCAGGAAATCCCAAGGGTTTTAGGAGCTCTGAGCCAGGAACCACGGACAAAGACCAAATATATTTTTTACTATATCATGATACTCAAGGTAATTGAAAACATGTCCACATAAAAACTTGTATATGAATGTTCATAACAGCATTATTAGTAATAGCCAAAAAGTGGAAGTAACCCAAATGTCCATCAACTGATAAATGGATAAACAAAATGTGCTATATCCAATACAATAGGATATTAGTACAGGATAATTAGTCATAAAAAAGAATGATGTACTGAGGCATGCTACAAGGTGGATGAACTTTAAAAAACATTATGCGAAGTAAAAGAAGACAGATGCAAAAGGCCACATATTTTATGATTCCATTTATATGAAATATCCTGATTACACAAATCCACAGAGTCAGAAAGTACACTAGTGGTTGCCAGGAGTTGTGGGGTTTTAGTGGTGACTTAATAGTTGAGGTTTCTTTTTGGGATGATAAAAATATTCTGGAATTAGATTCTGTGCTGGTTGCACAACTCTGTGAATGAATCTAATTAAAACTATTGAATTACACACTTTAAAAAGGTAAATTTATGGTATGTGAGTTACATCTCAAAAAAAAAGTGATTTGTTGTTCCCATATAAGAGCAAGCCACCTCAACTTTGTCAGGAGGAGTGTGACCAAAGCTATATGTAGGATCTCTTCTGTGCAGTAATGGCAGGTATAGTGGTTAAGGCACAGAATACAGAGTCTGGCTCTTTAAGGGGAAAGCTTGGTCTTGGCACTTGTGAACTGTGACTTTGGGTTTCTTGGTTTCTTAGTCTCAGTTTTCTCATCTGTAAAATGAGAATAGTAATGGTTCTTGCCTCATGGAGTTGTGGGAATTCCCTCAGTTAACACACAGAAATTACTTAGATCAGTGCCTAGACCACTATGTACTTGGAATATAACAGATTCCTACATCTTGCTTCCTTTGATAGACTAGAACTCGATACTTTTCTCATGAAGTGAATCTTTGTCTAGTTTTCTAATACTTTTTGAAATATGTGTGGGGTTTAAGTAGTTTATTTGAAATCCTTAGTTTTTTAATTAATTAATTAATTAATTTATTTAGAGACAGGGTCTCACTTTGTCACCCAGGCTGCAGTGCATTGGTATAATCATGGCTCACCGTAATCTCGAACTCCTGGGCTCAAGTGATCCTCCTGCCTCAGGAAGATCCTCAGTAGCTCGGACTACAGGCATGTGCCACCATGCCCAGCTAATTAAAAAAAAATTTTTTTTTTAAAGATCAGGTCTCAGTATGTTGCCCAGGCTGTTCTCAAACTCCTTCTGCCTCGGCCTCCCAAAGCACTGTGATTACAGGTGTGAGGTACCATGCCCAGCAGGGATCCTTAGTTTTAAAATACTTTGCAGCAGCATTCTTCACACGTCTGTGGAGTTAAGATGCTTGCATTCATTGGTTCCTATTCAAAAAGTAAGAGAAGGAAATCTTGGAGTTACAAAATGGAGAGAGATGGTGAATTCAGATCTGGGCATCCTGAATGTGAGGGAGTTGAGATACATATCCAAGTGGAGATGCCAGCGAGCTTTAGGGTTCAATGCAAAATGTTTGATTAGTGGCTATGACCTCAATAACAAAAAATGTGAACTTCTGACATTTTGAAATACATTTTAACCAAAATAGTATTTAGTGTGGTACAATGGACTTGAGAGTTAAACAGGGTTCAAGCCCTGCCTTTGTCAAGCTATATGATTCTAGGCCATCACTCAACCCCTTGAAAATAATAATAGCAATCTCAAAATGTTGTGTTAATGTCACATCAAATAATGAATGGCAAGTAAACAAGAACTGAGGGTATTCTAAATATTAGAAGCCTTCATTTTCTTTTTAGCTTGATAGTATTTAAAAATATATGAGAAATATTTATGTACTGATTTGACAATACCAACAGTTTTAGTAAGAGTCTTTATATCTAAATGCCAAGAGCTTACTATCAATTCAAACTTTTCCACACTTTTTTTAAAATATATATTTAGTGACCAGAGCAACCAGAAATCCATGTCCTAGTTCAGGTGTAAATATGCCATTTTTGAACCCTTGCTTATTGAGCTTGGTGAGGCCAGTCTGGAAATTCAGGGTTCACACAAGTTCCTACATTCCAAATTTCTTGATCCTTTAAGTAAAAAGTAGAGAAAATTCTATTTAATACTGAATAACGTTTTAGTTCCATCAATGATAGATACACTTCCATAATGGCAGAAGGTAGCCGGATGACACAAGGTAGTGTGTAAACATCATTCAGCTTCATACTGCATTGATTATGTGCTGAAAGCTGTTTATCATATTTCCTTGCTAAGTCTTGGCTAGATGACTGATGGTCAATAAAATCAATAATAACTGTTTGTTAAAAGCACCATAGATTTATCTGTGCCATGTTAGACTTACTAGATTGGATGAATGTCCAGTTTTACATTTGATTTTATGTGACTAATGCTCTTGGGATAACATTATTCCAAGATAATGGGACAGCATAAGTGACACCATTTTATTAGTTTTATGAATTGATGCACTTCATGATTGCATAAATATCAGCAGTGCTAGGTAATGGACTATATATATCTAGTAAAGTCAGCTGTTGATTTTTGCACTGATGAAAAGAAACTAAAGTACAGACAATCAAAAGAGGTAGATTATGTCATAGAGTAATTTGGCTTTGGATGAGCTGGGCTTACAGTTGAGCCTGTGTATATTTGACCACCCAAGATTTTGCCCTCTACAAAATCACAAAGCCTGTTATAAAGACCTGCTCTAGACAGAAAGTGTTTAATTCCCTATATTGCCATTTACTCCTCTCTGCAACCTGCTTTGTTCAGAGACTAATAATGCCTTAGACTGATAGACAGCGCAGGCCAGAACAGTGTTATTCTCTCAGGCTCTCCTGGAGCATGGGAGTAAGTGATGAATATTTGGTGCCACACAGTTACTTCTTAAAGTGCAGGCTGCAAGCAAAGTAAGAGTAAGAGGAGATGAGCAAAAACCTCAATAAAGCTGAACTGATGCTACCCAGCTAGAAAGTCAGTGTCACATGAATAAATCAGCGGTGGATGAGAATTAACCATCTACGTGTACTCCTGACAGAAGGTGGCTATTCCCGCACCAAAGAATAATGTTTAGCATTCTATTTCCAAAGCCAGCTCTTTAAAAGGAACAGTTTCTTCTTTGATCGGAACTGTTAGTATAAAACACGCAGTTCCGCTTCTATGCAAGGCTTATGAAAAACAGTTTTATTTGGCAGTGTTTAAATCCATTCTTAAACGATATTCTCCTCGGTTCACATATTCCTTTTTATATGGTGAAAGGTGGATCAGCTTTCTATTCTGAACTGGAATACACATATTTTCTTTTAACCACATAGGCAAAAGATAAAAAAAAAAACTGAAAATAAACAGATACTTGCTTACAGATTTAAACATGTTTTGTGTTTTCAAAAATGGACTTATAAATGTTTAGATGTGTAGAAATAAAGATACTTAAAATGCCTATGGATTTTTATTTTTTAAATCTACTTATTAGTTTATGGTTCTTTTGGTCTGTAATTATTAAAATCTACTTATTAGTTTATGGTTTTTATGTCTGTAAATTTTGGGATGCATTATTTTGTTAGAAGAGAGACAATGCTCCATGGTCGAGCTGGTAAAATCTTACTGCCTATTTGTTACTTAGTTCTGACAGAGAGGCAGGATGAACCCCCTACGAGGTAATTAGGCCTATGCCTCTGATGATCTGGTCTGTGGAATATTCAACATACTTGTCACCTCTTTCCTCCTGCACCACAATTTCTTTTCTAAATTTATTTTGTCACAAGGAATCTTAGGAGAAAAAGGACTCAATTTCTCAGTAATTTTCATACACGAGAACTAAAGGAGTCCAGCTATTTGTTATGTCATTGAAGTTTGTAAGTTCATAAAACTGTACTTTATAGGTATACTTCCTGGGCTTATCAGAAAGTAGAACAGAACAGCAGTTAAACATGTGAGCTGTAGAGTCAGACAGCCAGGATTCAAACTCTGACCCTGCCAATTACAATGGGTGTGACTTCATAATCTTCCTGTGTTCCAGTTTTCTCACAGGAAGATGTGTGGATTATGAAGATTAAATGAGAAAATGCTGTAAAAATCTTAGAGCAGTGCCTGCATGTAGTAAGTGCCCAGTACATTTTAGCAAAAAGTATAAAATACAGGCTTTCAAATTTAATGATTACTGTCAGGCTAATTTGAGAAATTTAAAATACCGGGTTATATTGCTAGTTATTAGTCTTCCTCTACTGATTATTTTCTTCATTGAACCAACCTTTATCTAACTTCTACTAAGTACAGAAACGGAGTAAAAGAAGATAGATAAGAAACTGTCTATGGCATTGAGTTATTAGGGTTCAGTGGAAGATTTCTCACAGAAGCAATTATAATACAGTGGGAGGATGCTCAGGGTTAGAATACAGATATGGACGCTATGGAGGAGGGTGAGGTGAACAGGTGACAGGGCTGGGAAGAGAGTCTGGGACCAAACTGTGAAGAGGAAGGGGATTGAAATGACCAGATCTGTTTCAGACAATCAGGTACAAGCAGGAATTGAAACCACGGACTGGATGAGTTTCTTGAGACAGGCGTGTTGAGGAGGGGGGAAAAGTAAATGATGTTTATTTATTCATGACTAGACACTCAAAAAAAGTTTTCTTGCTTTTTCAGCTTAAAATGAATCAGCCAAAATGAAGAAAACTCCCTCTCTACAGTTATTTAATAAAAAAGTGTCTGCAATTAAACACAGCTGGGGTGGGGGGAGGTGGCAGGCACTGCTGGTGCAGGTGTAATCTGGTAGGTGGGATAGCAGCATCAGGTTCCCGGTTGGCAGGCTGGTCTGGTCCACAGCTGTGGAGGCTGACTCATCTCAACTGGGTGTGGCCAGGTTAGTTGGTCTGGTGATCTGAAGGTTTGGTCTAAGAAACTGGGGGAGGGCAAGCCTAGTGGACAGGAAGGGAGGGGCTCTATGGAGAAAGTCAGAGGGTGTAAAGAAGAAAATAGCTAAGCAGGCAGATGGGATTGTGACTAGACCCATGGCCAACATGCTGCACTTTAGGCCTGGATAGTTTAAAAAGAAGGCAAAACCAGGGCCAAACAAAAGTGAAATGATGTCATGATGATTTCCCTGACACAGATGCAGTTAGAAAAAAGAAAACCTGCTGTTGGATATATTTTGCTTAGGTTTCTTGGGTAATCTCACTTGGAGTTAGGTCTCAGTTTAGGATAGGGGCCCAGTTTAGGGTTGTGAGAACACCCCAGGGGAATGATCTTGGCTTTGAGATGTCCTTTGGGCTGAATTAGATATGCTGCTTAACAAAACCTAGATGGTCTCTGATAGTGTAGGTACACTGTGGTGGCCATTTTATAGATAACTCTTGTTCTAAGGTTAAAAATTGACCCGAAATGTCCATATAAAAATATTAGCAAAACCTGGAATGCATTAAACAAGCATTTACTTCACAAGTTGTTATGCTATGTTGTCCCCAGAGCAATATTAAAGTTTTAAGCTTTTAATATTGTCTTTTTCTGCTCATCAAAAGTATCTTTAAAACAATCTATTTTTGTATACCACAGATTAATGAAAAACTCAATTAGACCAGTCATTTGGTATCATGTATACAAAACCTAAAAGTAGTCTAAAGTAGAATGAAGTGGTGGTTTTTTAAATTATATTACATTAATATTCCTCATGCCTAAAATCAGTTTTTGAGTTATTTACAATAGAAAGGTGGACAACATGTATTCCAGTCCATACATATAAATACTACAAAACTTATGTTAATTATTTTTACCTCTTTGACTTTTAATGTTTAAAAAATAAAATAAATTTAACTTTTAACATTTGCTTTAAGAATTAATGCAAGATTTAAGATTTAAGGATAGGTTTGCTGCAGGCATAGTTTTAGGTATTCTAATCTACATAGACAAGAAATGAATAACAATTACTTACTAACTTATTCACTAATAACTACCTGAACTAGTGTTCTCCAAACTTGTGTGGCACTCTAACAGAGTTTCCAAAGTTAGACAAATTTGGAAAATGCTACATTGAATCAAGTGGCTTTGTTTGTTGCAGGATGTGTATATATAGGCATATTGATACAATGTACAATGTGGACTACCTGCAGCCTGTTCAGAATGGAGAGTCTCAAACTTATTTAACTATGGAAAATTTGTGGGAACAGAGTTTGAGAAATGCTGACCTAGAGTATAGATAAAAAAAAAAAGAATTGTGGAGTGCTCATACACATCTTCAGAGGTTTTCTTGCCTTTGAAAACAAACAAACAAATTATTGGCAGAAGTTCGATTTCAGAACCTCCCTGTCTGGCCTAATGTTCTTAAAAGTGTCATCACTACATACATGGAGTAATTTCGAGTTGGTAAAAAAAAAAAAATCTCTTCGGCCTCTTTGTGAAAAACCTCACGATAAAAATAACTGAAGAAAACAACCAAAAGGCTAATAAAAGCTACCTAGTGGTGAATGGGTAGATAACATTGAATATGATATGATTTCTGCTTCATTGAATCAAAAACCGCCCCTCTATTTGTATTTATGGCATCAGAATGCAGCCTTCTAAACACAATATTCTAAAGACAATATCTAGGATGAATAAAAATTAGAATCTTAAAGTATTTACATGTGTTAATTCATATGCTTTTGTAAGTCAGGACTTCTTGGTTGCAAGTGGCGGGAAACCAACACAAACAAGCTAAAGCAAAAAAAAAAAAAAAAGACTCTCAGTGGACACTGACATGAATAAGTAAGAAATTAGATGCCATTATAATTCACTGAGATTCGAAGATTTGTTACTGGAGCATAGTCCAACCTGACTGATAGTGAGAGTGAACTTAGTTTCTAGCTTTATAGTTCCATTCTCCTTGTGAGTTGATTTTATTTCACTTCCCATGAAATCCTCTGAGATCACCTAAGTGGGTTTCTGATCCTTTCAATGAATAATCCCTGATAAAACTGATAAACAAATGATATTTATTTATAACTATTTGATTCTTAAACATTTATCTTGTAATAGGTTCTTCTATCCTTCTGTATGCCAAAGTTAAGTTGTATGTGTATATACACTTTGAAAAGTCCACCAACTTGTTTAGGTGAGGAAAGTGCAATTTATCATACTGATGGTAAGGACAAATGTTCCCTGTGCATTATTTTCATTACACAAGAACAGATGGCTGTGATAATTGTCTCTTACTTTATGCAAACTGTGATTTGACCTGAAACTCCAATTAATAGCATCTTTTCATGGCATATACAGGAGAAACAATTTCTGCTATTTCAAACTGGTAACAATATCTTTATTGGAGAATCTGAAAAAAAAGGAGCCTTATCAGCTATTTCAGCTTACTTAGAGAAAAACAGAATGCTTTTGTTTAATATATAAATCTTTGTATAGTATTCTTATTTCTTGAGCTTAATTCAACTGAATATTCTCTCTGGACCCATGAGGAAGAGTCTCACTCTTTTAGGCCACCTTTCAGAGCAGCTTTGGACTGTACCCTATGCTCTGAAAAGGATCCAGAAAAGTACCCCAAGTTGGGGGATGAGATTTTTACGCAGTAATTGTCGACTGGTGAGACATTGACTCTGTTTGACATGAATAGTTTATGGTTGTGTTGAACTGAAATTAGTAAATTATAAACATTTAATTTACCTTATCAAAATCCTTTCACAATTGTTTTTAACTCCCTTATATCTTTGTAGGTAGGAAGTACAGACAGGTGATGATACTTGCAAAAAGTTTCCTGCAAGTAAGTGGCAGCATTGGTTCTATAACCTGGATCTCCTGTTATCTAGTTCTTTCCATTATGCCTGGGTACAAAGAGGAATAACTGTCTTCTCTGTAACATTTTCCTTAATATCTGTAAAAATGTTTACATGGCACACAGAATGTTCTAATTGTACTAGAAGTAAATCAAAAGAAATGTAAAAACATGAACATATGCTGCCTGTTACATTTACCACAGGAATATATAGACTATATTGTGTTTACTGCTGACATATAGTTAACTGAATATCATTTTAGTGGCATTATATAACACATTTTGCTACATAAATATTTAATGAGATGCCACCATAAAGCTAAGCAGATATTTTTTTCCAGGATATTTTAGAATTGAAGGCATATTAACTGACAGTTTATTTTAAAATATTGTTTAAATTGCAAATTTTCATTTATAAAAACAAAGGTAAGAGAAAAATAACATTTGAGACAAGATTAAGAATGAATAGTGTTTAGAATAGAAAGGAAAAGAAAATCTTTGCTCAGTAGCATGAACACAAAATAATTGTTACAAATATATTACTGATTCAGTGACTTCATTTTTTTATTTTGAGACAGTCTTGCATCGTCACCCAGGCTACAGTGCAGTGGTGAGATCTTGGCTCACTGCAACCTCTGCCTCCCAGGTTCAAGCAATTCTCCTGCCTCAGCCACCCAAGTAGCTGGAACTACAGGCATGCACCACCATGCCCAGCTAATTTTTGATTTTTCAGTAGAAATGGAGTCTCAACATGCTGGTCAGGCTGGTCTTAAACTCCTGGCCTCAAGAGATCTGACCGCCTCGGCCTCCCAAAGTGCTGGGATTACAGGCATAATCCACTGCACCCAGCTCTGATTCAGTGACTATTGAAACCCCAGGAATTCAAGGATAATATGAGGGTTTAGGAATGTGAACTGCTTAAAATCACAAAGTAATAGTAGTGGTTTCTATTGCCCATTTTAAAGTATCTACAAAATCACTTTTTTGGTGTTATAATTCTTTTAACAAGTAAGTTGAATAAAGGAATATAGTAAGTACTGGCACTAAATAAAAACTGCTACCAAATATTTGACTTATAAGACCATTATTATTATTATTATTATTATTCATGTGTTATTATTTTTCATGGAGTTTTGAAGACCAAAAATATCTGAAAAACATTTTAATCTGGCCAGTTGAAAACTAGTGAATTTCAACCAGATGTTTTTAATACCACTTTAAAAATAAACTTCAGCCATTTTATTATATCTTGAGTGTGTAAGATGATGATTTATGCCTGTGGGAAATACTTATCTGCAGGACTTGCTTTATCAGTAGAAATGACTAATATGATAGAATATGAATGAAAACTTTTCAGGTCTAGTAATAACCTGTGTTGATAACTAACTGCCCAATTTTGGAAACCTAGTTAGTATAGTTCTCTGCTGTCCTATTTTTTCAGGGCATAGAAATTCTGGCCCATGAGCTTTTGTGGAGATAGAAGTACCATTAACTAAAACATAAACTATATGAGAAAACTGGCTGCTAACACATTAACTTCCTTATTAAGTAAATAAGGTGGGGGAGTAATGTTTGTTGTTCATCTAACAGATGACAAGTGAATGTTAAAATCTGTCATCCTTCTGTCTTATTTTTTTTCTTGGCAGTTTAGTAATCCTCATATTGACTAACAAAAATTATGTGTACTTACTCTTTTGGAAAAAATGTGCAAAAGATCAGAGAATAAATGGTCTTCTAACCTACTTATGTCATGTTTCAAGGGTTTTAACATTCTTTTTTGGCAGGTAGATATCTAAATCTCAACCCAGGCAGCACCAGTGTCTGTCTACTCATAATTTCTATTGCCAATAAAACAAATGATTTAACATTTCAAATTGACATGGGGCTTGACAGAGATTTAAAGGTTTCTTTTGGTCTTAATAGATCAAGGATAGGCTTGTCATAAAAAAATAATAATGTTGTGGTTTACCCATCCTAATTACCTTGTGGCTCTAAATTCTTTTTCCTGACAGAGTGATTAATTTTTTAGTTCCAAGGATACTTTGTAGGGCAATTCAACATGGACTATAATTAGCAGTTTAAAAGTGAAATCAAAATATGAATTAAAAACTAGCTGTGAACTCAAGTTTTGAAAACTTTCAAAATTAAATGTCATTTTCAAAAATTTAAATTTGACTGTTCTGAAAACAGTGGTGTGTGCCCAGTTAGGCTTCAATTTGTGCTAAATGAAATCTCCATCAGTACTAATACGATTTAATAGGTTATATGTGAGAATAGAATGACTGTAAACATGGATCACATTCAACTGGGTTAAGGAGTTGAGAAAACTTTCACTGATTGCTGAAAATTAATGACATTTTTTTCTTGCTGTAAACAAAATATCAATGTTCCAGCCTTAACTCCACGGTTGGCCACTTGCAAAAGCTACCCTTTCTAGTCTCCAAGGAATTCTGGGAGACTCTGAGCAAGGCCACAGCTGAGGCCTGGACACTATCTTCACTGCTCTATCTCATCCTTGGGTATGCAACTCAGTGATGTAAAGAAAAGCTCCTTCCAACCATCCTGAATCCCTGCTCTGCACTCCACAGCCCCAACTAAATGGATCATTTAAAAAATGAAAAGCAAATTCATGCACATCTCCTCAAGAGTTGTTCCCTTCCTTCTAAGCAGTGTGGGCATATTATAAGGATCTTCTTCCTCATGAGGCTTATTTCGTTTATGTCTGTGTGTGTACAGGGAGCAATAGATAAATACAAAAAATAACAATTAAAATATATAGCATGCCACACAGGGATAAATACTACCGAGGAAAATAAAGCTGAGAGGGAACTAGCGGGTGTCTGGGTGGGTGGCGCTGCAAAGATGATACCTGAGCAAAGAGCTGAAGGATGCAGGTAAGTGACCCATTCGGATCTCAGGTAACTGGGGAAGAGAGCTTCAGGCTGAATGAACACCAAATGCAAAGGCCCTGGAGTGGGGAAGTGCCTGGCGTCGTCTGAGGAACAGCAAGAAGCAGTGTGGCTGGAGCAGAGGGAGTAAGTGGGAGGCAATGAGGTCGAAGGGGCCAAAATGGAAGAGGTCATGTAGGACAGGCTGAGAAGCTTGGGAAAAATTGGAGGGTTTTGAGCAGAGGAGTGGCACGACATAATATGTTGCTAAAGCCTCTTCGTGTCTAGCCATGGTGGAAATATCATCAAAAGAGACTGGAAAGATAAATCTGGTAACAGGTGTCCCAAAGTTTGCACATATAACTACTGAAAGAGGAAAGGGCTTGAATTCTGGAGAAGTGGGTGTGTGTATAGTTGGGAGGAGAAGGTTTCCCTAGGAGATGCACCTGTCTGGCTTCCAGGCCGCGACTGCGCAAACTCCGGTCCTGACACTCTAGTCTCAGGTCCCAACTCCGGAAGGGTTCAGGCCCAAGCCTGCACGTCGCGTTGCCATGGATACCGCTGGCTGCCCTCTCTGGTCTGTCTTTTGAGCACGTGGCACCAGGACCCCGCGTTCTCTCCAGCTCGAGAGCCAGGTCTGGCCCAGAGCCGGGCTCATCAGTATTCCGCCTGCGGCGTCTCCCCGATCCTCCGCCGTGCCTCACCAGGTCCGCCTATCCAGCAGCGACAGACTCCCGCCGTCCGCGCGACCCCACCGCCCCGATCCCAGTCCCTCCCCGGGGGTTCGCAGCCCGCCCTGCCCTCGAGCGTGCCTAGCGGCCCTGGGCACTGGCGCGGCTCTACCCAGCTACGCAGTGCTTTCCCACACACTGGCCGCGGCCACTGGCTGCAGACCCGCCGCGGAAAGGGGGCGCCCTGAGTCCCGCTCGCAGGCAGCGCGCCCCGAGAGACCCGCTCTAAGGCATCCCCGCAACAACTCTGTGGGGGCATTCAACTCCTCCGTCCGCCGGTTAAGATTCCCCCATGCCTCCTGCAATGCACCAGACCAGGGAGGTAAACATCTAAGGCACCTGCATTGCGCCCCCACTGGGATGCGCTGTGCGCAAGAGACGGGGACCGTCTGCTGCAAAACCGGATGATCGGAGACGCAGGGAGTTAGGAGTGGGTTTTCTTAGGACTCACCTTATGTAGTTTCCACATGGCCCCCAGAGCCTTGACTTCGTGGCTGGAGTGTTTGCCCTCCTCCAAGCACTGGTAGCACACGGGCATCTTGCATTGCACGCAGTACATGCTGTGGTTCTCCAGCTCGTGGTCTGTGCAGGTGGAGACCTTGCGTGGGCTCAGCCTCCGGCTCACACGACCCTGGGCCGGGGGCACCAGGCGGTGCTTGGCTAGGGGCCCCCGGGGCGGGTGGCAGCGCAGGCGGCACGGATCGCAGTAGAAGACATCGCACTGTTCGCACATGACGGTGGCTTCCTTGGGCGCCTTCTCGCAGAGCTGGCACTTGAGGGCCGCGGCTTTGCTCTGCTGGTAGCGGTCAATTACCCCTTCCAGTACGCGATTCTTGGGGAAGCCGCGGAGCCCCCGGTCATCCAGGATGAGGCTGCGGTGACACTGGGGGCAGGTGATACAGGAATTGCGGGGCACCGGGGCCAGGGCCGGTGACAGGTGGGTGGCCGGTGGCGGCATAGCCGGGGGAAACACGCGGACGCCGTTGGGGGACTTCTGGCACGGGGTAGTGGGGGCGCTGGCGAACCCCCCGTAGGAGCCATAGCCGCTGTCCGCCTCGCTGTATAGGCTCATCTTGTCCAGGTCCAGATAGTCATAGTCGGAGACCCCGGAGCCCGAGGCCCGGTGGCTCTGGGGGGATTCAGACTCTGGGGTCTGCACCAGGATGTTGCGGGCGCACGCCTGACACAAATTGTGAGAGCAGGGCAGGATGATGGGCTCCCGATAGAAGGAGCCGCACACGGGGCATTTCAACTCCTCTTCCATCTCCTCCATGGGGACCGGTCTGGGAGGAGGCAGCGACGGCTGCAGCGGGTGCCTGAGCTGGCGAGGTGGCCGACGGGCCCGTCTTGTCCAGCACCCTGGCCAGCGGCGGCGGCTGTGGTGGTGGTGCCTTCCCGCGCAGCACTGGCGCGGACACCCGGAGAGGCACTAGCTCTGTGAGCCGCAGCCGCGTAGCCGCCGCGCCGCGCGCCAGCCCGGACCGCCCCTACCTGCCCTCCTAGTCCCGCCCCGGCCCATGAGCAGCGGCCCATTGGGCGGGGGGCAAGAGATCGAAGCTCTCATTGGCCACCAGACCCATCCGTCTCCTCGTCTCCGCAGGCCACAGGGGGTTCGGCAGAGTCTGAGGATAGGGCAGTCTTCGCTCGCGGCTGCATGATCTCTGAAGAGGGCCGGCGTGCGGAGGCTAGGGGACCGGGAAGGAGGAGTTAGGCGGGATGATTCATCCTCGCCCCGCTTCCTTCCGACCTCCGGTGCAGTCTCCCAGGAGCTGGGGGCGTGAGAAACCCCTCCCCGCAGCGAGTGGGCTGGC
This sequence comes from Gorilla gorilla gorilla, assembly GCF_029281585.2. Lineage (NCBI taxonomy): Eukaryota > Metazoa > Chordata > Mammalia > Primates > Hominidae > Gorilla > Gorilla gorilla. Next base: position 68,051,499 of record NC_073239.2, read on the forward strand.
GGAGGGGGCTGGGGCTTCTCGCCAGCGTTTGCGTTTGGCTCCCAGCTCTGAGCTCAGCGCCCACCTACCGCGGGCGAGTGCTGCGCAGTACGGAGGACGCCCCTTCTCTTCCGCTGCTGGCAGCCTTCGCAGGCGCCTCACCCGGGCCTAGGCTTCTGCACGGCAATGGGGCTTTTCTCCTTCGTGAATACGCTGACGCCCGGCCCTGGAGCTCCCCCATCCCGGGAGTCTGACGGCGCTGGCGCAAGCCCTGGCGACACTCTTGGCTTCTTTCATCCTGCGTCCCTCGTTTCCTAAAGAGCATGTATAAAGTCGATTTCCTAGTGTCGACGTGAGATTCAACTGGGTAACAGATGGAAATTGTCAGCATTAGTCAGAATCTATGACCCCTTCGTTTCATGCTTTAAATTATAGCTCGGCCCAGAGGCCTCAGTGCCGTGGTGTGAACGTGCTTCCTTCCACGGATCCTTCTTCCTCCTCGCGGCCTCCCAAAGCACCTGGCTGAGCTTTTTCGAGGCCCGCTGGGCCTTTGGTTCGGTTGAGGCAAGAACAGTTTGTCTATTTCTGAGTGCCCGTAGTTTAGTAAAGCTCTGTAAATGAATCACTGTGTGACTGCGGAGTCTCAGTGTTTGACTCCAAACAGCATTATTCAACCCCACGTGCCCTGGGCATCTGCCATAGCTTACAGCATCGTGTGCCTTTCTGTTTCCTCCAACGAGGGGCATGGTGAGGCGGTGATTCTAGTGTTAGTCCCTGTACAAGGAGGGAGGGAGGGAGGGAAGAAGGGGAAGAGGGAGAGAGGGAGGAAGGAAGAGGGGGAAAAAAGGAAAGGCGGAAGGAAGGGAAGAAAGGGAGGGAGGAAGAAGAAAAGGAAAGGAAAATCTTTGAGTCAAATGACATTCTGAGGTAGTAGCATTTGAAATAGTACATAGCCGGCTTTTGCTGAGTGATTCATGAAGTAAAGGACAAAAACTCTTTGCAAGTTCTAGAAATGTTCCAATTTTCCACCTTCCAGACAGGAGATAACTTGATTATATGCAGCTATGTTGATAATTTAAAAGTACTTTATTGTCCAGAAAAAAAATGGACATTTTATAACACTGCCCTTGTAGAAATTGTCCAATAAACTAGGTTATCTTTTCAACACCTTTAGTTGCAATGAGAACAGTAGTTGATCATTGTGTGGGGGAATAAAGTCCCCATTGTTATTTAAAGCCATGTTAATCATAAATGTGACGTGATTCATTTTTAAGCTGGCTTTCAACTAGTTGAGACCAGAGCATCCAAAGGTATATGCACTCTGTTTACAGACATAGATAAAATTTCTTCAGGTATGGTTGGGACATTAGCTGCACTTGCAGGATACACTTAATTTATAGGTCCCAAGAGAAATTACTAATAATTATATTTAATATAGTATTAATTGAATTGTAATGAAAGTTAATTATTGAGACAATATTAGAAAGGAGTGTCCTTTTATGGCTTTTATATGCATTTGACCACAAGTCACAATATCTTGGACCAGCAAGGTGAGCAGCTGTTACACTTTGTATGAGTTTGAACTCTGCTTATGATAGTATATCATCTAAGAGATCTTATTAGCAGAAAGTTTATGCTTAGTTCAAAGTAAAGAAGAATTTTAGAGGATGTCTCATGGTGTAATGCAGTGTTGGGTTCGCAAAAAGAACAACACAGGTTTATAATATAGTCAATATAGAAAGATTTGGTCTATTATGAAGTCGCTTGAGATGATTTCATTGTTAGATCTGTTTGTTTAGGAATTAGCTAAATCAGTCAATCCTAGGAGAGCTCTTAAAATGACTCATTTGTTGAGAGTTCACCCTGTTCCAAACAGGGGATTTATTTATTTGTATACATTACTTGGTTAAATCCCTGTAATTACAAGAAGAGGTAGGCACAATTATTCCCATTTTACAGATAAATAAACTGAAGATAAGCAAAGACACTTAAGTACTCAAGGTCAAATATGGTGAGGCTGGGATTGGAACCCGGACACATATAAGTTTGTACTTTTGTTCATTCATTCATTCATTCATTCAACAAGTGCTGAGTTCTACTCTCTTCAAGATCTGAATGTGATAAGTACCCAAAATGTTCTTTGTTAACTTCTATGATATTCTGCTCACCTTCCCTGAAAGTTTACTTTTTTTTTTCCTTTTTGTTTTTTTGAGACTGGAGTCTTGCTGTGTTCCCCAGGCTGGAGTGCAGTGGCACAATCTTGGCCCACTGCAACCTCCACCTCCCAGGTTTAAGCGTTTCTCGTGCCTCAGCCTCCTGAGTAGCTGGGACTATAGGTGTGCACCACCATGCCTGGCTAATTTTTACATTTTTTTTTAAGTAGAGACAGGGTTTCACTATGTTGGCCAGACTGGTCTCAAACTCCTGACCTCAAGTGATCCACCTGCCTCAGCCTCCCGAAGTGCTGGGATTACACGCATGAGCCACCGCTCCCAGCCAAAAGTTTACTATTTTTCTTGAATCCATTTCTTTAAAATATTCTTGAAGGCCTTTGAAGATTTTCCCCTCATGTTGCACTGTTTGGCCATAATGTGCTTTATAGCCCCCCAGTGACTTATGTTTAAAAGGGAATAAAAATTGAAATGTAATTGATAATATTATAGAAATATTATACTATTGAGGGAATATCTTCTGTCTTCCAGCTGGTGATCAGTCCATGCCCTGAAGCACAAGGATTGATAGCCCTGTAATTTCATCATTCCTGGGATGACTGCAGATGTTCTCTTTTGTGTAAAGTGCCTAATTATCCTCTGAAACTTACTATTCACCCAAATTATGTTCTTTAGCAATGAGAGCAATTACATTTAAAATGCAATAACAGCTTTTGCATTTTTAAAAAAAGATAAATGTTTTTCTTTTTTTGATAAATGTTTTTCAATGAAAAATTGAGTTGCTTTCCTATTTGCTTTTGACTACAATGCTTGATTATTAACAAAACAGTCTCTGTGAGTCTAAAGAATGAACACAGAGAAGAAAGGTTTTTCTTTCTACATTCTCTCCTAGAGCAGTCTATCCTTAGTTGTGGGGAGGGGGGGGGGGAATCAGTGAAAGGAGCTGATCTTAGGCTCTAACATTTTAAGATTATCTGACATGTATAAAAAATATTTTATTAAGGTATTTGAATAAGGGTCTTGCTGCATGTGGTTTGTAAAAGTACATCACTTGAAAAGTGATAAATGTGATGTTTCTATTCTCAATAGAAATTCTGAAGAAACTTCTTTTATGGAATAATTTACCCCATTTAGTCCACTAATATTCAATTTTATACTTATAATTTTGTACTGTTCTTTAATAACATATTTATTGTTGATATTCTTTGGTAATTTAAATTATTTGATTATTATAGTGAATTATGAGCTTTTTCTCATTTAGTACTCCTGGAAGATAGCCATATTCAAATTCTGTAGTATTTCTTATTGTAAGTAATATATTACTGATGCTTTGGGAAGGGTAGACTGGAGAATCGGAGAAAATGAAGATTTAATGAATCCTATATGGAGGTAAGAGAGCTGGAGGATAAATCCAGAAGACCTAACTTGTGAATAATAGGAATCTCAGAATGAGGAAATAACACAGGTGGAGGGAAAACCACAGTTGGAAAACATTTCTCTGAACCAAAAAAATATATAAAATTACAGATTGAAAGGATTTTAGAATTATAGATGACATTAATGAAAAAAGACCCAGTTATATACAGACACAATTCTTAACTCAGAAGAAAAAAAAAAGATCATTTTACAAGCTCCCAGACAGAAAGAACAACTTAATTGTAAAGAAAAAAGAATCAGATTGGCATTGGACTTCTTTCTACAACCTTGCAGGTGAAAATAATGTGAAACAAATTCTACAGCCTACTAAAACTGAAAGAAGTCACCCTGTCATAGTCCGTTTTTGCTGCTATAACAGAATACCACAGACTGGATAATTTATAAGAAACAGAAATATATTGGCTCATGGTTCTGGAGGCTGGGAACGCCCAAATCAAGACACTGGCATCTGGTGAGAGCCTTCTTGTTGCATCATCCCATGGTGGAAGGGCAGAGAGAGGGCAAGATAGAGGGCAAGAGGAAGCTGAACTTCTCTTTTTATAAGAAACACACTCCCGCGATAAGAAACCTATTCCCATGGTAATGGCATTAATCCATCCATGAGGGTGGTGCCCCTGTGACCTAAACACTTCTTAAAGGTCCCAACTCCTGACGCCTTCTCACTGGGGATCAAGTTTCTAACACATGAACTTTCAGGGACGCAGTCAAACCATAGCACAGCTTAAATATTTTATAGCCTGCCAAAAGATCATTTGTTTGTCTGGTCAAAGAAGAATATTTGCAAGAATTTAAAGAATAGAGCACTCACACATTCCATCTGAGAAAAATACTTAAGAAGACTTTTAAATAACAAATAAATCTTAACAGAGTCCCCAGAATGGGTTAGGAGTGAGTGGGGACCTGAAAGCATCCTAAGGAGTTGATACTGGGGAGAAAGAAGAAATGAGAAAGGAAAGGTGGGAAATAAAATGTTTCTGTTGGAGGGATTACTTGGTATCCTTTTTTCTTACATAATATTAAAACATTACGTGTATTATTAGGCCTGGGAAAGGAATATAACTATTTATTTTGTGGAAAGTAAAATAGAACTTGCAAATTAACACACATTGGGAAAGTATTCTGTGAAACTCTATGATGACAATTTTTAAAACCTAAAGGAAAGGGATACTTTCTGCCAAAAATATATAATTGAATCAATCCCTCAAAGTAGAAAGATTGAGTAGACCAACCTCCATAAAAGGGATTTGAAAGATAATTTCAGATTTGTCATTAATAAGGAGAGGATGGTTGCACTGATGAGTTCTAGTTAAATTTTTTAAAACAAGCAACTTTAATGGTATTGAAATAATCAAAACTAAAGAAAAATATGGACTATTTCCAAGTCTATGAAGCCATCATAACTTTAATAACAAAACATGATTATATAGTTAATAGAGAACACACTAAATAAAAAACTATGGCCCAAAAACTAAGTGTTAGATGTAAAAGTGCTAAATAGGATGTCAGCAAATAGATTTCAGATTTGTATAACAAGATTAACAAACTATGACCAAGTAGGGGTTTTCCTACGACTGCAAATATAGTTGAGTATCAGGAAAACTATCAACAGAATTTATTACATGACAAATTAAAGGGGAAGAATTCCCTCTTTTGGCCACATGGGAGTAATCTTCCTTCCATCAATGACTAAAAAGCAGGAATAACTATAAGAAACAACCATTGTCAGACACTGGCAGGAAGTGTAGGGCTTTAATTCCTGGGAGAAGCCAACAGAGATGAGCCCTACCATCAGCCAGGATTTCTACCAGATGACAATTTCCAGGCTTTGGAACACAGAAGAGGAACCCAAACGAAGCTCACCAGTCTCCCCTAGTTGAAGAGACAGAGAATTTTGGGAAGGCCAAGAGAGCTAGAATTTGCAGAGAGTGAAGAGATAAACAGAGTTTCAGGTATCTGTGTGGGGATTTGCTTGGACTTTTGACTAAACACAATATGTGCATGTATAGGGTGAACCTCCACCAGATTGGACAGTAACAACTTCTGAGGAAAGAGCATTTATTGGAATTGTAATACCAACAATTCTAAGAGCACACACAGAACCAGGAATCATTCATATTCCCTTCAGCCAGAATGGAGAGAACTCACTGAATGTACAAAAATCAACTGTATCTCTATGTACTAACCATGCATAATGAGCAGTTGATATTAAAACTACCATTTACATTAAGAAAATTAACTCCACAAAATATGTGCAAGATCGAGGCACTGAAAACTATAAAACATTCCAGAGATAAATTAAAGATGACCTCAATAAGTGAAAAGATATACTATATTCAAAAAATGGAAAGATATACATCTGAGCCCCTGTCGGGTCCCCATCCCAGCAGTGTGAATCTTCTCCCAAGGGGACGCTGAGGTAGGGGCATGAAGCATTCCTAGACTGGGGAGTCCCACACGTGCCCCGGAGACAGCTGTAGCAAACAAGCTGCCCTCCCCATTCCTGACAACTTGGGCCTCAAGGATGGCCAGGGGACACCTGCCAGTCCAAGGCAGCTCCATGTTGGAAGCAAAATAGATGGAGGTGAAAGTGGAATGTGAGAGGGGCTGCAGCTCACGCCTTCCTCTTCAAGTGGGATGGAGGCAGGGGGGTCAGCCCTCCTCCTTGTCTCTCACCCACACAGGCCCCCCACCTCTCCTTCAATAAGCAGAAAAATATGCTATATTCAATAAATTGAAATATATACTTAGACTGAATATGGCTAAAATGGTAATTTCCTCCAGATCTATGTAGATTCAATATGCTTCCAGTAAAAATTTCAGAAGGTTTGTTTTTTGGTAGAAATTGATAAATTGATTCTAAAATGTACATGAATATGCAAAGAAGCTAGAACAGCTAAAACTGTTTTGAAAAAAAGATAATACTTGAAAGTCATACTAACTGATTTTAAAACTTATTATGAAGCTGTAGTAATTAAGGTATTGTGTTAATGACTTAAGGATTGACATATAGATCAATGAAAAAGAATAGAATCCAGAGATAGACTCACACATCTATAATCAATTAATTGTATGTAAAGATTCTAAAGCTGTATGGAAACAGCTATTAAAGTAAAAAATATACCCACTTTTCAACTCACCAATTCCATTGCTAGAAAACTACATTATAAAAAACATCAATATGTAAGAATACTTGTAGAAAGATGTTTATATTGTCCCCAAACTAGAAAAAAAATCAACTTCCAGTGATAGTGTCATCGTTGAATAGATTATATTGCATCCATGCCATGGACTATGATAAATCCATTAAAAATAATTAATTCATTAGCATTTGATTTAGAGGGATTTCCATCAAATATTGTTATTGGGAAAAATAACATACATAGGAGGGTACATAAGATAATTTCACTTTTGTCAGGCTGACAGTGCCCCTCCTTAAAACACCTCTATGTACATATGTTTACATATGATTATATGAAGATGTAGAAACTTATTAAAGCATGCTCACCAGGTTGTAAACCATGGTTACCTGGAAAAATCAGGGGGTGAATTATAGGTGGAGATGGAGGGGGTAGAGTATAAGCCGTTAAAAAGGTACCAATTTTATTTTACTTCCCCAGCATATGGGATATTTTACTTATGTAAACTAAGTTTATGAGTGACTGTATGTTCCTCTCTCCCTCTCTCCCTCACACACACACACACATACATGTCTATTTTAAAGAAAAATACCTAGAGTATGCTACTGCTGTTGTGTGCTTAGTTCTGTGTATCCATTAGGTCTATTTGGTCTATAATGTTAAATCCACTATTTTCTAACTGATATTCTTTCTGGTGTTCTATTCATCACTGATAGTGGAGTTATTGAAGTCCCCTACTACTATTGTATTGCAATTTGTCCCTTCAGAACTCCCAGTGTTTGCATTGTGTATTTTGGTGCTCTAATGCTGTGAGAACTGACCTTTTTATCCTTATAAAAATATTTTTGTTTATTGTGAGTTTGTGAATAATATTTGTGAATAAATATTTCTTTGCATATTGTGAGTTTTTGACTTAAAGTCTATTTTGTGTCATATAAGGATAGCCAGCCTGCTTTTTTTGGTTTATGACTTTCATTGAATAGATTTTTCCTTCCATTCACTATTAGCCTATGTGTGTCCTTAAGTCTAAAATGGGTCTCGTGTAGGCAACGTATAGTTGAGTTTTGATTTATATTCATTTAGCCACTCTATGTCTTTTGATTGAGGAATTTAATACATTTACATTTCAAGTAATTATTGATAGGGGAGAACATACTATTGCCATTTTGTTAATACTTTTTTGAGTTGTAATTATTTTCTCCTTTTCCTTTCTTGCTGTCTTCTTTTTTGTTTCATTGATTGTTTTGTAGTGATATATTTTAATTTCTTTCTCTTTTTCTTTTGTGTATCTTCTATATGTATTTTCTTTGTGGTTACTATAGGCTTACATGAAACATCTTATACTTATATTCTTTTTTTCTTTTTACTCTTCTAATTCAGTAACTTCAAATAACCTGTCTTTACACTGATAATTTCTTCTGCTTGAACAAGCCTGCTCTTGGACCAGTGTAGTGATTGTTTTCAACTTAGTTATTGTACTCTTCTGCTGCAAAATTTCAGTTTCATTCATTCTCTCTCTCTCTCTGAAAGTTTATACCTCTTTGTTGATATTTTCATTTTGTTTATACATTGTTTAACTGATTTCATTCAATTGTGTTCTGTTTAAGCTACCTTATTTAATACAGCTATTTTGAATTCTTTGTCACATAATTTATAGCTCTCTACTTCCCTATGGTCAGTTTCTGGAGATTAATTTAGTTCCTATATTTGGGCCATATTTCTCTGTTTCTTCATATGCTTGTGATTTTTATTTATTTTTTTTATTTTTTGAGACAGAGTCTTGCTCTATCACCCAGGCTGGAGTGCTGTGGCATGATCTCGGCTCACTGCACCCTCCGCCTCCCAGGTTCAAGCAATTCTCCTGCCTCAGCCTCCTGAGTAGCTGGGATTAAAGGCACCTGCCATCGCACCTGGCTAATTTTTGTATTTTTTAGTAGAGATAGGGTTTCATCATATGGGCCAGGCTGGTCTCAAACTTCTGACCTCAAGTGCCTCTGCCCACCTCAGCCTCCCAAAGTGCTGGGATTACAGGCGTGAGCCACTATGCCTGGCTGCTTGTGATTTTTTTTTTTTTTTTTTTTGAGACTTGGGAATTTAAAAAGCCAGCTACTTCTCTTTACCTTTTTTGAGTACCTTCAAGAGAAGCAGAGATCATCACCAATCAGCCTGGATCAGAATTCTGAGGGCCTCTCAATCTTTTTCTGGAGATGTGTCTTCTCTAGCCTTGTGCATGTAATTTCCCAGTTAGAGAGGTTTGTGAATTTCTTTTTCAGGAGCTTGTAGTCTCTTGCTATCTCTGGTGCCTGTCTGTTGTACTGAAGGTTACTGGTGCTGCAACAAGTTGCTAAGCTCTCCTTTGCTCTCTGTAGCTCCCAGGCATCCAAAGTATGCTATTTCTTTCACCACTCTGAGCCAGGTGAGACAGAAACCAGTCCCTCAGGCAGCCCCCACACCCTCTGCAAGCTGGAAAATTAGATGCATGTTGCACCCTTCTCTTTCAAACCAAGAACTGAGCATCATCTCCTGATAGCAGTGAGCTGTGCTGGCTTCTGACTGTGGTGCTGCAGATTCTCTCATGCTGCAGCAAACTTTTATTCACTGAGCCACTTTTATTCACTGAGTTCTATTTTATTCTCTGAGCTTCTAGGTATCCAGAGTATGCAGGTTTCATCAGGACTAAGTTAGGCAAGAAAGAAACCAGTCCCTTGACCAGCTTCTGAAAAGCTGGAACACTGCATGCATGTTCCACTCCCATCTTCTCTTTCTCTCCTGAGGAGAAACCACAAATTGGACACTTTCTCCCAGCTGTGCTGGGCTATGTCAAATTGGGTGAGGGGTAATTGAAGGTAGAAGGCAATGGCTTACCTTCATTTCAATGCAGCTGTTCTCAGCTTTGTGCTCACTTGGGGTACTCTGACTTCTTAACCAGTTCCTGGAGTTCCTGTAAAGACATTTTGGACTGGACATTCTTGTTAAGTCTCTTAACAAGGGAGTTACAACTGGAGCCTCCTACTCCACCATCTTGCTGATATCACCCTTCTTTTTTTTTTTTTTTCCAAGACAGAGTCTCGCTCTGTCACCCAGGCTGGAGTGCAGTGGTGCGATCTGGGCTCACTGCAACCTCCGCCTCCCGGATTCAAGCTATTCTGCCTCAGCCTCCTGAGCAGCTGGGACTACAGGTGCCCGCCACCACGCCCGGCTAATTTTTGTATTTTTAGTCGAGATGGGGTTTCACCATATTGGCCAGGCTGGTCTCGGACACCTGACCTTGTGATCCGCCTGCCTCGGCCTCCCAAAGTGCTGGGATTATAGGCGTGAGCCACTGCCCCCAGCCCACCCTTCCATTTTTAAATACAATTCAGTTTATTGTATTTCTAGCATGTATAATATAATTTTCCATTTTAAACTTTAAAAACATTTCTGGACATCACAGGATATATAACAAGAGTGCTTGTGTTCATTCAGGACTGTATAATATATAGAAAATATTCCTATTCATTATCTAACCTGTTACAATGTGGGAGGTAATCAACGCAGGCATCTTAGTTTTACAGGTGCAAAACTCTCATGACTTCTGTAAGGTTACATAGTAACAAGCAGAGCCAGGTCCAAGCCAGGACTTTTGACATGTAGTCGGGTTCTCTTTCCACTCACTGAGCTAGCAGAAAGACAAGAATAATTTTTTTTTTTTTTTTTTGAAATGGAGTCTCACTCTGTCGCCAGGCTGGAGTGCAGTGGCATGATGTCGGCTTACTGCAACCTCCACCTCCCAGGTTCAGGCGATTCTCGTGCCTCAGCCTCCCAAGTAGGTGGGACTACAGGCGCCTGCCATCAAGCCCGGCTAATTTTTTGTATTTTTAGTAGAGACAAGGTTTCACCGTGTTAGCCAGGATGGTCTCAATCTCCTGACCTTGTGATCCGCCCACCTCGGCCTCCCAAAGTGCTGGGATTACAGACGTGAGCCACCGCGCCCGGCCTAAAATTATTATTTTTTAATGGTAAAAAAAAGTTAATGAGAGAAAGAATAAGGTAAGAGAATTTATAAATATCTCAGACTTGAATATAAAGATTTATTTATTTATTTATTTATTATTATTTTTTTGAGCTGGAGGTCTTGCTCTGTCACCCAGGCTGGAGTGCAGTGGCACAATACCAGCTCACTGCAGCCTCAACCTCCTAGGCTCAAGGGATCCCACTTCAGCCTCCCACATAGCTAAGACTACAGGCATTTGACACCAGGTCTATCTAATTCTTTGTATTTTTTGTAGAGACAAGGTATCCTTATGTTGCCCAGGCTGGTCTCAAATTCCTAGGCTCAAGTCATCTTCTTGCCTTGGCCTTCCAAAATCCTAGGATTACAGGCATGAGCCTAAAGATCTTCAATGGACTGATTCTTTCAACTTGACCATTCCTTAAACAGGGAAAGCACCAATTGTGCTTCTAAAACAAGATTTCTCATAATCATATGAGCTGTATAATCTTGTGCAAGTCCTGTACCTTTTGGGTCTAAAGTTTCCAAGTCTTAAGAGTACCTAAATGGTTCCTCAGGTCCCTTGAAGCTTTGTCAATCTCTGACTTTAGTACGCACATTGTATTTCTGGGAATAAGGAGGAAGAGGAGGAGGAGAAGAAGGAAAATGAAGGAATGAAGAGGGAGGAGGAGGAGAAGGAACAAGAGGAGAAAGAGAATCTGCTCTGTAGTCTCCAAGGAAAAAATGTTCAGATTATTTTTCCTCTGGCCTGATGAGAATGAGGATGGGCTCTGGGGTCCACGTAGTGCTTGAAACATCTTGGGTACATTCTTGCACAGATGAATGGTCAGATTTACTTGCTAAGTGACATCTAAATAGGATAAAATAGAGCTCAAGCTCATTCAGGAGAGGAAAATTGCTAAAATATGGCTATAGTATTACTAGCCATTTTATTATTACTTTCTGTTCTTTGCTATAAATTTGTATTCAATTTGTCACGCAGTGAATATCTATGATTAAAAATAAAACCCAAGTTTAATATAATAAAATATTAGCTTGATAATGCAAGCAGATAAAAAATTAAAATACTTTTGGTATGGTACCTAATTTTTCACTAACACTTATATATTGGATCTTATTTGGTCCTCACTATCCTGGCAGTAAGTGACATTAAAGAAATGGAGGCTCTGACAAGTTACATAGTGTGTTCAGGGTCATGCAGACAACAGTGGAGTAGGCAAATCAAATTTGTAAGATAATTTTTGTTGTCATATTTTTTAGAAGTGGCATTCTACTATGTAACATTTTTTCAGCTTCAGTAATATTTATAGGGTAGTTATATAGTAAAATGAAATGCCAAATTGTATGAGATGGCTAATATTTACTATTCCATATTTCTCTTCCATGATGCCACTAATGAACATTATACTAGAATGCCTTTATGTAGATTTTTGGATAGTTTCATTTCATTGCTGGTTTTGGAACTCCTAGCTTTTTAAATTTTACTAACCTTATAATTTTACTTCTGATGAGAACCCGAATGAGAATGATCATTTTTCTTGCCCCAAATCCACAATTTAAATCTCTTTGAGTTGCTGACAATCATGTCTTAATTAATTCACTGCTGAATTATTTTATACCACCTCACAAATTTGGCTGTACATTTGGTTCTTCACTGTGACTCTCAATTCTCCTTGAATAACTCCTTGCACAGTATAGGTAATAAATAATTATTTATGGGTCAAACTAACATCCTCTTTTATATTCTTACAGATTCAAATTAACCGCAACATGAGGCTTTTATGCAAGTTTCTTTGTGGTTTTGAAAATAGCTGGTTCTCTAAAAGAGCAGTTCAAAGCACCCAAGTAAAGATCATATGGCCTTAATTTTTTAAAATAACACAATTCAACTTAAAAATACTTATTGCTCACTTTTTAATTATGAGATATATAATGAAGCCATCCCTGCCCTGTCAGAATTGCTTTATTAGAGAGTATAAGACAAGCCATTTATGATCAGAGTATAAGACCACGAGTGCCAGGAAAGGGGTCCAGAGTGTGGCAGGGGGTCAGAAGAGGGAAAGCAGCGCATGTGGAGGAAGTTCAGAAGTCTTCATGGGTAGGATTCAAAAGAAGGAGCTGGGGAAGGGAAAAATGTCTAGTAGGGCATGCAGTAAGCAGAGAAACTACAGCTTGGGGCTTTTGACCATGTAATGTAGTAAAGGGGCATCAGCCCTGAGTTATTATTTTGGTCATATATGGCACAAGATCATAGGGATGGTAGAAGCAGCTGGACTTCAGGGCAGAAACATGTCCGTGAATTTTAGCATCCTCTGACAGACTTGGAGTAACTCATTGCTAACTAGTGAAAATCTGATATTCTCCAGGATCTAAAGAGGGAAAAGAGGCTGGATGCAGTGGCTCACACCTGTACTTCCAGCACTTTGGGAGGCCAAGGCAGGAGGATCACCTGAGGCCAGGAGTTCAAGATCAGCCTGGAAAACACAGGGAGACTCCATCTCTATAAAGAATAATAATAATAAAATTGTCCAAGTATAGGTGGCACATGCTTGTGGTCCTAGCTACTCAGGAGGCTGAGCCAAGACGATCACCTGAGCTCAGGAGGTTGGGGCTACAGTGAACTGTGATCGCACCACTGCACTCCAGCCTGGGTGACAGAGCAAGATCCTGTCTCAAACAAAAACCAACCACAAAAAAAAAAAAAAACCATGAAAACAGGAACAAAAATAAACAGGAAAAAATGATCTTTAACAGTATGCTTTTTCATTACTAAAACAATATACATTCATTGTTTAAAAAGACAAATAATTTAGAATCAAGAACTAAAGTATTTTCACTTTTTTGGTACTATTCTCTTTTGGTGAAGAGGGCAGCTGAAGCAGGGCCAGATAGCATCTATTTAGGTTACTCAAATATTGCAGTCTTTGTTTGAGATCCTCCATTCCAGTTGCCACGTGTAGTGAAAAAAGCATCAATACTGATATCTGGTAGATCTGGATGTAAATCCACTGACTAGCCACATGAACATAGGTATAAATTTCATGAGGATTTTGTTTCGTTTGCTGCTATATTCCCAGTAACTAGAACAGTGCCAGGAACTTAACAAGTACTTCATAAATATTTGTTGAGTGAATTAATGGTGCTTTATGAACCTTCATTTTATTATTAATAAGGTGGGAAATATCCCCAATTCGAAGATTCGTATTGAGGAATTAAACAAGAAAATTATTGGGGAAAGCATCCAACACAGTTCATTTCACATACCAAGTTTCTAAAGACATGACTTTCTTTCCATCCTCAGATAAAGATTACACTTAACTATATATTTCAACAATTAATTCCTTTTTTGTTTTTACAACTATTGTGTTAGTCTGTTTGCATTGCTATAAAGGAATATCTGAGACTGGGTTATTTATAAAGAAAAGAGGTTTACTTTGGCTTATTCTTCTGCAGGCTGTACAGGAAGCGTGGCACCAGCATCTGCTCCTGGTGAGGGCCTCAGGAAGCTTCCAGTCATGGCAGAAGGCAAAGGGGGAGCAGACACATCACATGGTGACAGTGGGAGCAAAAGAGGCATGAGGAGGAGCAAGAGATGGGGGAGGAGGAGCCAGGCTCCTTTAACAACCAGCTCTCACATGAACTAATAGAGTGAGAACTCATTACCATGGGGAGGGCACCAAGCCATTCGTGAGGAATCCACTCCCATGACCCAAACGCCTTCCACCAGGCTCCACCTCCAGCATTGGGTATCACATTTCAACATGAGATTTGGAGGAGACAAATATCCAAACCATAACATTTAGTATCTGATTTAGTATCTGTAGAGCTAAGAACATGATGTTTTTAAAACATGGCTTGGGAAAACAAACCAGTATTGGCTTTGATGCTTTCTTTTTTTTTTTTTGAGACAGAGTCTTGCTCTGTCACCCAGGCTGGAGTGCAGTGGTGTGATCTTGGCTCACTGCAACCTCTGCCTCCCTAGATCAAGCGATTCTCCTGCCTCAGCCTCCCAAGCAGCTGGGATTACAGGCTTGCACCACCACGCCTGGCTAATTTTTGTATTTTTAGTAGAGATGGGGTTTCACCATGTTGGTCAGGCTGGTCTCAAACTCCTGACCTCATGATCCGCCTGACTTGGCCTCCCAAAGTGCTGGGATTACAGGTGTGAGCCACCGTGCTCGGCCAGCTTTGATGCTTTTTGCTAGCTCAGCTGAAGCCTGCCCTGTGTGAAATGGAGACAGGGCACAGAATGAATGGTGGGATGATGCAGTCATGCGCTCCTTGGTGTTTCTCTGGGAACACTAATGGGTTCACCTGTTTTCAATGACTTGACCAACAAATTCAGTTTACAAAGTGAAAACAGAATAGTTGAACAGGACTTGTCCATAGATATAGCTCAAGTTAGAAATCTAAGTCACATAAAGGCTAGCTTCCTTTATTCAATGTAGGTAAATTTCCTATACTGATAATTCTATAGAATTTTATAAAAATTCAGTCCAGGCCAGAATGGTTGCTCATGCCTATAATCCCAGTGCTTTGAGAGGCTGAGAAGGGAGGATCACTTGAGGCCAGGAATTTGAGACCAGCATGAGCAACACAGTGAGAGGTTTTCTCTAAAAAAAAAAGAAAAGAAAAGAAAAGAAAAATTAGCTGGGCATGGTGGCATACACCTGTAATTCCACCTACTTGGAAGGCTGAGACTGGACAATCGCTTGAGCCCAAGAGTTTGAGGTTGCAGTAAGCTATGATCATGCCACTACATGCCAGCCTAAGTGACAGAGTGACACCCTGAATATTAAGAAAATTCAACCCAACAAAATGTGTGCCAAGAACTATGCTAGATGCTAGGGATACAAAGGTGAATAAGAAATTTCATTTCTTATTTCAGAAATTTCATTCTGTTTTTAGATTCAGAATAGGATTTGCAAGTGACAAAGAAGATAGTGCACTGCCTCATGCCGGTCACTTGGCTTTTGAGACTAGCTTAGCTATGACATGCAAAGTGGTTGCTCTTAGGCTCATAACTAAATAGGCCTCTAAGTAGTAGAGGTTGGCTCAAACTAAAAAAAAAAAATCTCCACCAGAAATACCATTTGACCCAGCAATCCCATTACTGGTTATATACCCAAAAGATTATAAATCATTCTACAATAAAGACACATGCACACGTATGTTTTATGTTTACTGCAGCACTATTTACAATGACAAAGACTTGGAACCAACCCAAATGCCCATGAATGATAGACTGAATAAAGAAAGTGTGGCACATACACACCATGGAATACTATGCAGCCACAAAAAAGAATGAGATCATGTCCTTTGCAGGGACATGGATGAAGCTGGAAGCCATCATTCTCAGCAAACTAACACAGGAACAGAAAACCAAACACCACATGTTCTCACTCATAAGTGGGAGTTGAACAATGAGAACACATGGACACAGGGAGGGGAACATCACACACCGAGTCTTGTCAGGGGATGGGGGGCAAGGAGAGGGAGAGCATTAGGACAAATACCTAATGCATGCGAGGCTTAAAATCTAGGTGATGGGTTGATAGGTGCAGAACACCATGGCACATATATACCTATGTAAGAAACCTGCACATTCTGCACATGTATCCCGGAACTTAAAGTAAAATTAAAGAACAAAAACAAAAACAAAATTGGCAATGACCAATAAAAGCATTTCCTCTTTGAATAAATAAATAAATAAATAAAATCGCCAACCACTGTCATATCTTAGATAGCCAGTATAACCTCTGACCCTAGAGAAAGAGAAAAGTCCTGCCACATTGCAAGACCTACCACCATTCCCATTCAGAGATGATTGGCAGGGGTGTGTCCTTTCTTCTCCCCAGAGATTGACCGGGGAAACATCCATTCCTTTTAGGCGTGAGTCCACATCAGTCAGAGCTTTTAGACAGTCCAGATAGTTGATAGTACCTTTCCTAAAGTCTGGCTTATTCAGTTTTACAATACTTTTCAAAGACAGTACAGACTGGGGCTAAACTTAGTTTAAAATTTTCTTCTACTTATAACGGCAGACAAAGACCCAATACATTATGGAACAGAACACTGACCATCTCAACTGGAAATTTGTGGATTGTAGTTAACAATGAACAGGTACAGTTTTCCACCAAACAATAGGTGAGAATTTCTTTAGTCAGGTGATTTTCACTAAACAAAAGAAAGCTGATTTACTGATATTACTACTGCTAAGGACAAAATCCTTTCCCTTTTAAATGACACTTACCCCCATGCAAGTTTCCCCATCACCTGCTGCAGGGACTGATGAAGCCTCACATTATGAGTATCTGTGATTTGTCAGTGACTGCGGCCACTGACAGTGTAGACCTGAGTTACATTTTGGTATCTTCTTTGTCTCTTCGTCTGTTAATAAGTATCTACTAAATGCTTATAGGGAACAATGCTGCTTTTTCTATTTGCTACTTTTAATTTCATTTTTAATCTCTGCTTTTATTCTTTTATTTACTATTCTTGGGGAATTGTGTGATTAAGCTAATCATAAATATATGGTCTAGTATGTTCTTTTGTGTATACCATGTATAGATCTGTTCGTGAGAGCATATGAAGATTTTATCAGGCTCTGCAAGTGCCATCACAAAACATTCATGGAAGCTAGCAAGCCAGTAGTATTAATCCAAATTCTTATGTGAACCACTAGGAAAAAAACTGGGAGGATTAAAACATTATCAGCTTTTGTCTTCTTTTATCAGTACAGATTAAAATAATTTTAAAAAGAAAAACACACTGATTTGTTGATAAAATTGACTGATAAATTACAATGTGACGAAAGGAGAGACAGTCAGTATACTCAATTCAGTGATGTTGGGAATCACTGCATCAAAGACTATGGGTGTACACTTGCAAACCAAGTTTACCTGTGATTAGCTAAGGAGCCTAGGGAGTGAGGTCATCTTAACAGTCAGGAAAGCTTCTTGGAGATTGAAGGATGTAATACAAAGGAACCAAGTGTGGTCCTGTCTTCCACTCCCATGATTTCCCATGAGATGTAAATGTCAAGAGGCTCAGCTGAATGAACTAATTGATTTGTCATTAGTTATGAAAATCGGAAAACAAATACTGACATCTTTGTTGGGTTCAGAGATTTCGTGAGCAAAAATATATATGCAACCAAGATTTAGTTATATCATTTATAAAAACCACACATCAGCCTTTACTCTCTCCTGCTGGACAATGGGGTGATGTCCAACGGGAGCTAAGGGAACATGTCGTGGTGGTCATTCCTGTTCAGATGCAGATGTTGAGAAATGGTTTTCTGCAAGTCTCCTGTAAATAACCATTTACTACAGAGAATTTCACTTCAAAGGCAATTATCTTGTTTATATTCTTTTTGAAGAGGTCATTAATTACAAAATAAGTCTAGAAAAATCAAACCTTTGTCTAATTTTCTTTTGTTAGACTACATCTCCAAAGATTCTAATGCATATTCATTAAATTCATCATTGGGTCAATTCTAGATTTGGGGAGATGTTGAATTATCAGGCTAATGATAACTTTTTTTTAAGAGAGATGGTCTTTCTCTGTAGCCCAGGCTGGTATGCGGCATGACTACAGGCAAGGGCCACCAGACCCACTAATTTTACTAATTTTTGTAAAGATGGGGTCTAGCTATGTTGCCCAGGCTGGTCTTTAACTCCTGGAATCAAGCAATCCTCCTGCCTCAGCCTCCCAAAGTGCTGGGATTAGAGGAATGAGCCACTGTGCTTGGCCTAATGATATATTCTTAATAGCTATGCTCCAGAAACTCCTAGAGGCCTGATAGGAGAATAGGAGCCAGTTTTCCCCTCCTCTAAGCCTCTTTGCTCAAGATTCTTTGATCTGTGGCACCATGCTAGCAGCTGTATTACAAAGGATATAGGCAAGGGGGAGATCTTGAGAAGAGGAGGCATGGTGGGCTCTGAGTACCGGAGAGTGGAGGAAAGGGCCTGGCAAGAGGGACAACATGTGCAGAATAGAATATACAGCTACAGAATGGGTAACATTATGGACTCAAGATTAATGAATGGAGACATCTCTTGCCAGAGTTGGGAGAGACAAAGAAGAGACAGCTCATTGCCACTGGGAAGGAATGGCCAGGTATAGGCTGTCTGTGCACATCAATGATGTGACTCAGAAGGAAAGCTGTATCCAGTTTTATATTTTGATGTGTGCCTGGCTGGTTCAACCTCAGCTTTATGTCCATTTGTTGATAAAACCATGAGAAAAGTCTTAAAACATGCAGTGGATGTTAATATACTCACTTCTAAAATTCCAGAGCCCAGAGGCCAAAGCTGTTCTGTTCCTGCTTCCTGGGGCAGGGGGTGGGGTGGGGTGCAAAATAAGGGAACATGACATATTTATAATATATTTATAATGATTGTGTATAATGCCTAGTGGGTTATTAGCTTTCAGTAATCCATTTCATAATGTTTTCGTAAAACAGTGGGATAGGAGAAATAGTGTAAGTTTTAGTGATGTATTCCCTTCCCAAGTTGAAAGTTTTGGTTGCTAGAGAAATGATTTATTAGTAAAAGTAATTTAAATATCAAAATTCAAAGTGTTTATTTGAAATTTAATGTACCTGACCTGAAACCATAATTATTAGACACCTTTTCTCCAAGTTAAGACATTTACCTGAGAACCTATGTTTAACAGCCTTTCCTAGAAAATTAATTAGAAACAAACTACTTCCTTATTAGTGTGAATGGTTTAATAAGCTATTTTAAAATTATAATCATTCATAGTTCAATAAGTTTAAAATTCTTTTGTTGGTGCAGGCATTTTCTCACAGATTAGACTATTATCTGCCTCTTTTATTGTATGATGGGCTTTGCTTCTATTTCTTTCAGTATTCTTGTCTACATTCTGGATACCAAGGCCATACCTGTAGCTTTTGATAGCACCTGTATAGGAACTAAGGGCCCCTTAGGAGTAAAAAGCCATCAGCGAATTTGTTCATAACAGTAATTTGTTAATAAATATCTTTTAGTTTCTACCGTGTGAAGATAAGTGATGGTACAGAAGTACTGATTTCACCCATTTGTATCCAGTTAAAATGCTAACATAATAGTAATAGCAGTAGTAATGATGGTACTTTATGAAGAGCTAAGTGCCAGGTACAATGCAGGCACTGTGCTAACCAATAACGTGCATTGCCTCATTTAATCCTCACAGCCTCCTCATGAGGTAGACTTTATTGTCTCCATTTATAGTTCAGGAAACTGAAGTTCAGATAGTTAACTGCCTGAGATCTCACAGTTACTAAATGGAAGAGTTGGGATTCTAATGTTAAGTTTAACGACTTGTTTTAGTTGGCTAAGGCTGCCATAACAAAGTACCAAAAACTGGGTTCTTAAACAACAGAAACTTATTTCCTTGCAGTCCTAGAGACTAGAAGTTCAAGATCAAAGTATCAGCAGGGTGGGTTTTTTCTGAGGCCTCTCTCCTTGGCTTGTACATGGCCATCTTCTCCCTTTGTCTTCACATGAGCTTTCTTCTGTGCCTGTGTATGTCCTGATCTACTCTTCTTACGATGACACCACTCATTTTGGATCAGGGCCCACCCTAATGAATTCATTTAAGCTTAATTATCTCTTTAAAGACTTTATTCCCAAATACAGTCACATTCTGCAGTACAGAAGGTTAGGGCTTCAACATATGAATTTGGGGGAACACAGTTCAACCCATAAAAGTCCTTAAACCATGAAGTCTGTGTATTACCACTAAGAGGAAATATCAAGTCAGCTAGACATTTCCATTCTGGTATAAATTAGTTTTTCCCCAACTAATTTCCTGCAGGAAGATGTGGATGGTGAAACTTATGGAGAAACTTGGGGGCTCTGGGTCCTTTAGGGAATGAAGAAAAGCCACCAAAAGTGGGAACAAGGACAGAAACTAGAAGGACAGCATCTCCTAATTTGCTGTTTTGGGTAGGACCAAACTTCTGCAATTAAATTAAATACAGCATCATTTTCTAATTTTGTTTGTATATTTAATCTTTCTAGCTTCTCCTCATTTTTGTTCTGAAAGCATCATTGCTCTCCAACCAAGCTGGCAGGCTCCTCATCTCTTGGAAAAGGTCCTGAACAAATCCCATTGTAACTTGCGAAATAGGACCAAAAAAAAAAAAAAAAAAAAAAAAGAAACTAATAATCTGCTAGATTCTCTATCATTTAAAAATATTATTAAAAATTATAGACATCCGTTAATATAGATTGGAATCCAGAAATCATTCGTGGGTATCTGGAATGTTTAATAAGAATTCACAGGAAGCCAATCAACATCAGGGATGGTTTTTCCTTGTGAACTCCCAATTTCCATCATAGGTATTTCATCTAAAGGAATATATCAGAAAGTAAACCAGAGCACTGCTCACATCCTGCCTTCCAAGAGTTCTTATTTCTATAACCTTTTGGGAGCCAAAGCTAATGAAGAAAGCAGGGCCTTCCTTCTACCCTCATCTATCAAGAGCCAGATTCTCCCATTACTTTTTCTCTTCCTACGCCAGTGAGTTTGTCCATGGGGCATACTGCTGAATTTGCCACTTGTCTAGAGGCAAAATTAACTACCAATTTACTTTTGGACACTCAGCTCAATGTGAATAATCCTGTTTGACAGCCTGTTAAGTGCCTTCTGAGTCAGGAAGGGCTAGTACATTTCAGTTTGCACACCAACTCCAAATGATTGATGGGTAGTGACTGTCTAGGTAAGGGCAGTGTTGAGAAAGTTGTGAGGCCATTTTTTTTTAAAGAAAAAAATGCCATAATCAATTAGTGAGGTCTACCATGGGAGAGGGACTAGTGGCACAAATATAAATGATCTTTCATCAGTAATAAACTCAAAGCTGCAATTTATAGTGAGCTTACCCTGTGCCAGGCACTGGGCCAAGCCTGGTACATGCATTATTTCAGCGAATGTTCACAACTTTCCAGGGTAAGAGTTACATATCTCTATTGCAAGGATAAAGAAACTCGGGCACAGTGGGTTTAAATAAGCAGCTCAAGGTTATCTGCCTAGTAAGATTCAGAGCAGAGCAATCATCATATAGATTCTTGGAAAAAATGCACTGAATATGTGAATTCGGATTTGAGCTGAGGCTGCTGCAGGCAAGGCTACAGTGCTGGTATCACTGTGAGACTGCAGGGCATCACCAAGGACCCAGGAGGGGAACTTCCTTAGATGTGCCCTCAATA
The DNA here is from genome assembly GCF_029281585.2 of Gorilla gorilla gorilla. Classification (NCBI taxonomy): domain Eukaryota; kingdom Metazoa; phylum Chordata; class Mammalia; order Primates; family Hominidae; genus Gorilla; species Gorilla gorilla. The sequence goes on from NC_073239.2 coordinate 68,073,430, forward strand.
CAGCCTTCCTAACTTGGAGCTGGCAGGCTTGTCTTCTCATAATTGAGTCCGCAGATACTTACTGAGCATCTACACTGTGCCAAGCATCCAGAATGCGGCAAGCACAATAGGGTTCCCTGTTCTTGAGGAGCTTATGCTCAAGTTGAGAGAGGCAGACAATAAACACATAAACAAATAAGATCACTTCAGGCCTAGATAAATGCTGCAGAGTTGCTTAAAGAGGGTTACTGGATGGGACCATGTGAGAAGAACTACTTTAGCCAGGGATGAAGAGTTCTCTGAGAAAGGGATCTGAAAGGTGAGAAGAAGGCAGTGTGGGGAAAATATGAGACAGACAGAAGGAGGAGCAAATGCAAAGACTCTGACACATTAGGACCTTGTCATGTTTGCAGGAAAAGGCTCGGTTATTGGCCATTCTCTCACTGTTATTTGAAGACTAAAAAGCATGGCCATGCTTCAGTGATTGTCTGAATTTCAGTGCCCCTGCACAAACTACTTGGTGGGGAAAATAGAATAAAGTGATCTTCCTTCTGTTTTTCTTTTCTCTCTTCCGCCCTGTAAATGTTTATGTCAATAAGTCAGTAAGGAGCCACACACATGCCCAAACCTTCAGCATTTTGAAGAATTAATTTGCTTAGGGAAGAATATGAACTTACAGCATGTCTTGTAGAGAATATCTATTGATAATATACATAATAGTCACACATCAAACAAACTAGTATTAGGGAGAATCCTTTCATTAACACAATCTAGAGAGTTTATCTTTGAACACTAGGAATAGGTTAGAAAACTCAAGAAAAAGTAAAATCATTTTCATGAGTTTTGATACAATCATCATATATTTCCCACAGAGTGGACTCTCCTTGTTCTAATCACATGATCCTTTGGGACAGGTGTTGTGAGGAGGACACCTCAGAATAAGGGGTATCATGCCATGACACTGTGTTTTTTTTTTTTCTCGGAGCTTTTTCTGACATTGATTTGAGATTGGTTTTCATTAGTTTATGTAATATTTTAAATGAAAATAATGTGCATGCATTTCATGGTTATTACAGTATAAATAGGACAACTATTAGCTAAAAGCTTGAATTAACCTTTGCAAAGTGGCCCAACAAAGCTTCCTCCTGAGACAAAACCTCTGGCATCACTGTCTCACATATCTACACTTATTTAATAAACATTTATCAAGTACACCCAAAAAGTGCCAAATTCTATGAAAGGTAAATAAAAAGCAGATAAATCATTGTTTCTACCCTTGAGAAACTTGTATTTCATTGGGGATAAATATTTGAAAGAGCTAAGGAACAAAGCTAGAGCAATTCAGAAAAAATAATAGGTAACTAAGATTTGCACAGAGCATCATAGATCATCTTCATATGCCTTTCTTTGTTTCACTTGCACAATGGTCTTTTGAGATAGTTACTGATATTATCCCCATTTCCCAGATGAAGAAACTGAAGCTTAGAGAGGTAAAATACACAAAACAACTAGTAAAGGCCAGGAGCAGGCACTGTAGTAGTTAAGAGCAAGGGCTCTGGGGTTAGACAGACTGAATTAGTTTTACAAACTTGGGTAAGTTTTTTACCCTCAGGCTCAGTTTCCCCATTTTAAAGGATAATAATGGTATTCACTTTCTCCACTGTTGTATTGAATGAGAAATCTATTGAAGATGCCTAGCACAGAGCTGGGACCACAGCATCCACTCAGTGAATGCAGCCCTTGTTATGAGGAAGTGGCAGAGCAAAGACTGGATTCCAGCATCTCTGCTGTCCAAACACAAGACCCTGCATGTCATGTGGACCCTAGCACTCTCTGCTTAGGTTAAAAACGTGGCTCAACCACTTACAAGCATGACCATGGGCAAGTTCCTTAACGGCTCTGTGTCTCTGTTTCCTCATTTGGGAAATGGGGATGATACAGTTGCTACCTCACAGGCTATGTAAAGATAGAGTGCTTTACTACACATAGAGCACTTAGAACAGTGCTTGGCCACATTAAGCTCCCTAAAGAACTTTACCATCAAGGATCAAAGATGCAGGTGGGGTGTGTTTAGGAAGGCTTCTTTCAGGCAGAGCTTGTCACTTATATCCTGATGGAACAAACGCCAACAGGAATTGAATCGGCACACCCTGCTGATCATTACCCTCACACAGTTGGGGGAGGCATCATGGCTAGATTTTGAAAACCTACCTCCACCGCCTCTCTTGCACCTGTCAAAGCTGCAGGGGCTGCTCAGCAACACATGAGAAATCCAATTTGCAATAAAATCATTTTTTCCAAATACATCTGTCTACACTTGAAGGCAGCAAAACACAGTTGAGAATTCGCAATCCTGCATAGAGGATATGAACTTGTCAACTTGTTCTGTCAACAGGCTTGATGTCTGAGCATTGTTGTCATCACAGAACCGCTTGTTATCTGCCAAGCTTGATTGTTTCCCTCTCAAGCGGGAATTGGAAGGTTCTCTAACAGGAGAAGAAAGCTTTACAAGCCCTGGGTATAATGCAAAGCCACAGCTCTTGACTTTGTAAAGTGGAAGGTTTAGTCTCTGTGTGCTCTTAGCTACGTTTTGCTCCATGGCCCTGAGAACCTTCCCCTTTTCCCTCTTCCCCTCCCCTTCACTTTTTATTCCCTTTCTCCCCTTCTATGAACCAGCATCTCTAATGGGGGCAGGAATAGGTCAGCTTTGTTTGCCACTCTGGAAACATTCATTAAATTAAGTTACCATTTAGAGTTTGTTTATCAGGTGCTTACTACATACATGACCTTGTTTAGTCCTCAAACAAGCCCTTAGAGGATTTGAACATAGGCTTACTTGATGAGACAGCCAGGAATTTGAAGCATGATACTTCCTCTGAGTATGTGCAAAGAGTTTGTCTTTCTTGCCTGTGAGTCAAGGGAACTTTGGTTTTTGCCATAGGGGACTGTATTTTAATTGTATTACTTACATTTTTGACAACTAAAAAGGGTGAAACATAAGAAAGTTGTAGATTAAATTTAAAAAGATGAGGAAATAATCCTAGCTCCAGAAAGTAAATGAGTTGACTCTTGTTGAGTTTATAAGTGTCATTCCAACAGGTTTCATTAAAATCCAACTAGGAAAGAAGAAGTGAACAGATCACTAGCTTTGGAGTCAGATTCCACATGGGGCCAAATTCTGATTCCATACATGGCCTTGGGCAAGTAATTTACTATCTTTAAGAGGGAGCAAGCCTGGTGGCTCATGCCTTTAATCCCAGCACTTTGGGAAGCCAAGGCAAGAGGATGGCTTGAGCCCAGGAGTTCAGGGCAGCCTGGATAACATAATAAGACCCTATCTCTTTAAAAAAACACAAACACAAAACTCTCTCTCTTTCTCTCAAAGCCCCTTGATTTTCTTGACTATAAAACAGGAATGATAATACCTCAGTTATAGAGTGGTCAGCTAACATATATAAAGCACTTGGTTCACGGTTAGTACTAAATTAGTCTATATTTTCCTCTCTTTAAGTTGTACCTCTCTTTAGCAGATACAGAAGGAGGAGTTTCTCAGCAACTTGAAGAACCACAACATAATGCAGTTTTATTATAAAAGAAACAACAGTCTTGCCATGTCCTCCCCAGACAAGTTTTAAAAAAAATCTATTAAAAAATTGAGACAGAGGAGACTAGGAAGGCAAAAATATATATATTTAATAGTGACATTCTACCATTAAGAAATGTGATTTTTGGCTGTCATTATAGCCTTTTTCAGTTTTGGTGGGAAACATTGCCAAATAAGAAAAAATTCCATATATGGCCTTGGGCAAGTGAAATGAATAGAATTTTTCAACTTCTTAGAGGACGCTCCTTTGACATGCAGTATAATTGCCGGAGGAAGTGAGTGCATGTTTTGAATACTGGTAATGACCCTAGTAGAACCAGGTCAGACCTAAAGAAAGCAATTTGAGCTTCGATCACTTTGCTCCAGAGGATTCTAGTTTCTTGTTCAACTGATGGTGTTTAGTGCTAAGGTGGACTATTCATCATAGCAAATAAATGATGCAGATTCAGGCATTTTCTGTTGCTTTGTTAGAAATAAACGGGCCATACTCACAAACCATTCGTTGGTATCCTAAATATCATAAAAAGTTACTTGGGAATGTTGCTTTTTTCCATAGACTGGCTTTGGGAATAGTTATTCTGGAAACTACTCTCTTAAAGTTGTTTAATTATTGGCACAGGTATAAGTGAAATAGCAATTAATTTCCTGGTGGAAACAGAACCAAACTTTAAGACAAAGAAACATTTAATAAAAGCTCAAGAACTATTTTTCTTTCTTTAGAGTACTGTTTAGCCCTTCTTCTTGGCAACTTCTGCCTTGTCAATTTTAGTAGTAACATATGGAGAAATTATCAAGTTCCATCCATTAGGTAAATGTGATTTATCCTTTGGTTTTTAACCAAATGGCTTGGTGGTTTTCACAAAGGGAGATGTTTTGTTTGTGTTAAATGACTAATGGTACAATTTGTTTTACATTATCAAAAAAAAAAAAAAAAAGGAGAGAAACTGACTTAAGAACTTGTTTGGAAAGGATTATTGAAGAAGTAATCCATCTTCACAGAATGGAGTGCCTGAAGCATGTGAAAGAAAGTCCTAATCATTCTCCCTTTGTTTTGGGAAATTAAAGACTATTTTTTAAAAAACAAAACAAAACAAAAAAAACAGAATACAAGGAAAAGACGGTTTCTAGACAGGGCTGTAAGCAGAAAGAAAAGCTGATGGATGTAAAAATTAAGGATTTAAAATAATAATGTTTGCATCCTTTCCTTTTGTCACATCTTTCTTCCACAGGCTTTTAAAATGTAAAAGTGAGGACAGTGGGTTACATTAATTTGTGTTTATAGCATTGTAAAAATGACTGAAATTTTTTCAAGATGAAAACAAAGCCATATTCATCTTGATCTGAACAGCTCCTGCTGTTTTTTTTTTTTTTAAATTCTCTTACCACTGGTAATTGATGGTGGGTCCACATCTTTTTCCTGTACTTGAAACCAGTTCTGTGTCAATTGAGGTCCTGAGTCACCGATGAAACTAGGATAGGATGCAAGAAAAAAAAAAAAGCCAAAACTGGTGACCTTAGGAAATCCTCTCCAAAGGTTTTTCTCTTTATTTTGCTCATAATCACTATCCTCTTGATTCTCACACTATTGAAAATAATGTTACTTCACTTAAAAACACCCAAAAAATTCCAACCACTAAATTCAGTCATCTCATAAAACATGTAATATTTGAATCCTTTATTCTTCAAAGGGATACATATATGTATGTACATATACAGTCAGCCCTTTGTATCCATGGGCTCTGCATCCATAAATTCAACCAACCACAGAGCATAAGTATTTGGGGAAAAAAATTACACAAAGTTTGAAAAAGCTAAACTTGAATTTACAATGCACTGAGTACTACATTGAATCCAGGCAAGTGAGGTGATATGTAGGCATTGTATTAGGTATTATAAGTAATCTGGATATTATTTAAAGTATACAGAAAGGTGTGCAATAGGTTACATGCAAATACTATGCCATTTTATACAAGGGACTTGGGCATCCTCAGGTTTTGGTATTCACAAGGGTCCTGGAACCAATCTCCCATGGAAAATGAGGAATGATTGTGAGTGTGTGTGTGTGTGTGTGTGTGTGTGTGTGTGTGTGTATTTGGCTCTCTGTTGCAAATAATGGAGGTAGATGAAAGAAGACTAAAATAAACAACTAAATTCTTGCTTTTTAAATCTAGGTTTATAGAAGATATAATAATTAAATTACCATAAGGACAGTAGAATATCCTGAACTTAACAGCAGATTATATTTTTAAAATATTTTAAAAGATAGATAGTGAATGTCATTTAATAAGCTCAAGTAGCTTGGAAATAAATACATTTTTTAAAAAGGTAAATTGGAAGTTATATCAGTTAGTTATTGCTGCGTAGCAAACAACTCCAAAATATAGTAGCCTAAAACAACAACCATTTATTATTTCCCATGAATCTACATATCAGTTGGGTGGGTCCTGCTGATCTTCACTGGGTTTGGCTGCGCAGTGTTTTGATCTTAGCTGGGGCTTATGCACTGGCTTGACAATTAGCTGGAAGTTTGCTGATCTATTAATGGCTTCAGCTAGGATGACTGGACTCTACTCCACGTATCTCATTCTCCAGAAGGCTTGCCTAGGCATGTTTTTGTGGCAATCACATGGTGGTCATAGAGAGCAAGTAGAAATATGCAAACTCTTCCTTCAAGCCTGTGTGTGTGTGTGTGTGTGTGTGTGTGTGTGTGTGTGTGAAATTTGCTACTTTCCTCCTGGCCAAAACAGGCTACACAGCCAAGCCCAGATTCAAATTGGGTAGGAACTACAAAGTTTCTAGGCAGTTACAAGGCCAATAATGCAATCAATCTACCACTGCAGGGTAGTTGGAGTGAGTGAAAATTGATATGGTGGGGAATATCTTAGCATCTACTAAAGAAATCATCAGGAAGATATGGAATGTCCTGAGAAGGCTTCCCAAAGGAAGAAAATGAAGGGAAGACCATTTCAGGTGGGAGAAAGATAAATTAAGGGAATAAGTCATTTTACTGGAGGTATAATCACTTATGTAACCAATTTCCAATTGATGGACATGTAGGTTGTTCTAAATTTTCTCCATTACCATCAATGCTGATCTATGCATCTAGCTAGCTAGTTTGCATATAAGATATATGAAATATTTGTACACACACACAGATACATCACGCGCCCATGATACGCAAATATAAATTCTTAGAAATGGAATTGCTAATTCAAGTAGCTCGTAAAATTTTATAGATGTTGTCAAATTGCCATCTAAACAGATCATACAAATTTATACTTCTACCAACAGTATATGAGACTTGTTTTCCTTATATTTACATTGGATTTTTATCAAACTTTTTAAACTTTGCCAGTCTAACAGGTAAGAAGTAGTGCTTGCGATTTTTATAAATATCTCTTCAGTTATAAGGGAGGTTAAACTATAATATTTTTGGCCGGGCATGGTGGATCATGCCTGTAATCCCAGCATTTTGGGAGGCTGAGGTGGGTGGATTGCTTGAGCTCAGGAGTTGGAGACCAGCCTGGACAATACAGCAAAATCCCGTCTCTCCAAAAAATACAAAAATTAGCCAGCAATGGTGGCATGTGCTTGAAGTCCCAGCTACTAGGGAGGCTGAGGTGGGAGGATGGCTTGAGCCCAGGAGGTGGACATTGCAGTTAGCGGAGATGGCGCCACTGCACTCCAGCCTGGGTGACAGGGCCAGACCCTGACTCAAAATAAATAAATAAAATAAAATAAAAATAAACTATAGGCCGGGCACGGTGGCTCACGCCTGTAATCCCAGCACTTTAGGAGGCCGAGGCAGGCGGATCACGAAGTCAGGAGATCGAGACCATCCTGGCTAACACGGTGAAACCTCGTCTCTACTAAAAAATACAAAAAATGAGCCGGGCGTGGTGGCAGGCGCGCCTGTAGTCCCAGCTACTCAGGAGGCTGAGGCAGGAGAATGGCGTGAACCCGGGAGGCGGAGCTTGCAGTGAGCCCAGATCGCACCACTGCACTCCAGCCTGGGTGACAGAGCGAGACTCCGTCTCAAAAAACAAACAAACAAACAAAAAACTATAATATTTTCACATATAGAGGACATCTGTTTCTTATGAATTGTCAGCTCATCTCTTCACTCATCCTTTAAAAAAATTAAGCCTAACTTTTACAGTTGTTTTGACTTATTTTTTAATCTATTTTTATTTCAATAGGTTTTTGGGGAACAGTGGTGTTTGGTTATAGGAATAAGTTCTTTAGTGGTGATTTCTGAGATTTTGGTGCACCCATCACCTAAGCAGTGTGCACTGTACCCAATGTATAGTCTTTTATCCCTCACTTCCCTCCTACCTTTTCCCCCAAGTCCCCCAAATCCATTGTATCATTCTTACGGCTTTGCGTTCTCATAGCTTAGCTCCCAGTTACGAGTGAGAACACACGATGTTTGGTTTTCCATTCCTGAGTTACTTCATTTAGAATAATAGTCTCTAATTCCACCAGGTTGCTGCAAATGCCATTATTTCATTCCTTTCTATGGCTGAGTAGTATTCCGTGGTACATATAGACCACACTTTCTTTATTCACTAGTTGATTGATGGGCATTTGGGTTGGTTCCACATTTTTGCAATTGCAAATTGTGCTGCTATAAACATGCATGGGCAAATATCTTTTTTGTATAATGACTTCTTTTCCTCTGGGTAGATACCTACTAGTGTGATTCCTGGATCAAATGATAGATCTACTTTTAGTTCTTTAAGGAACCTCCACACTGTTTTCCATATTGGTTGTACTAGTTTTACATTCCCATCAACAGTGTAAAAGTGTTCCCTTTTCACGGCATCCACGCCAACATCTATTTTTAAAAATTTTTTTTTATTATGGCCATTTTTTGCAGGAGTGGGGTGGTATCACCTTGTGGTTTTAATTTGCATTTCCCTGATCACTAGTGATGTTCAGCATTTTTCTATATGCTTGTTGGCCATTTGTGTATCTTTTAAGAATTGTCTATTCATGTCTGTAGCCCACTTTTTGATGGGATTGTTTTTTTCTTGCTGAATTGTTTGAGTTCTTTGTAGATTCTGGATATTAGTCCTTTATCAGATGTATAGATTGTGAAGATTTTCCCCCACTCTGTGGGTTGTCTGTTAACTCTGTTGATTATTTCTTTTGCTATGCAGAAGCTTTTTAGTTTAATTATGTCCCATCTATTTATCTTTGTTTTCATTGCAGTTGCTGTTGGGTTCTTGGTCATGAAATCCTTGCCTAAGCCAATGTCTAGAAGGGTTTTTCTGATGTTATCTTCCAGAATTCTTATGGTTTCAGATCTTAGGTTTAAGTCTTTGATCCATTTTGTGTTGATTTTAAGGTGAGAGGTGAGGATCCAGTTTCATTCTCCTACATGTGGCTAACCATTTATCCCAGCACCATTTGTTGAATAGGGTGTCCTCTCCCCACTTTATGTTTTTGTTTGCTTGTTTGAAGATCAGTTGGCTGTAAGTATTTGGGTTTATTTCTGGGCTCTCTATTCTGTTCCATTGGTCTATGTGCCTATTTTTATACCAGTACCATGCTGTTTTGGTGACTATGGTCTTACAGTACAGTTTGAAGTCAGGTAACGTAATGCTTCCAGATTTGTTCTTTTTGCCTAGTTTTGCTTTGGCTTTGCAGCTTTTTTTGGTTCCATGTGAATTTTAGGATTGTTTTTTGTAGTTCTGTGAAGACTGATAGTGGTATTTTGATGGGAATTGCACTGAATTGGTAGATTCCTTTTGGCAGTATGGTCATTTTCACAATACTGATTCTACCCATCCATGAGCATGGGATGTGTTTCCTTTTGGTTGTGTTGTCTATTATTTCTTTCAGGAGTGTTTTGTAGTTTTCCTTATAGAGGCCTTTCACCTCCTTGGTTAGGTATAGTCCTAAGTATTTTATTTTACTTTATTTATTTTTTTGCAGCTATTGTAAAAAGGGTTGAGTTATTGATTTGATTCTCAGCTTGGTTGCTGTTGGTGTATAGCAGAGCTACAGATTTGTATACATTAATTTTGTATCTTGAAACTTTGCTGAATTCATTTACCAGCTCTAAGAGCTTTCTGGATGAGTCTTTAGGGTTTTCTAGGTATATGATGATATCATCAGCAAACAGTGACAGTTTGACTTTCCCTTTACTAGTTGGGATGCCCTTTATTTCTTTTTCTTGTCTGATTGCTCTGGCTAGGACTTACAGTACTATGTTGAATAGAGGTGGTGAAAATGGGCATCCTTGTCTTGTTCCAGTTTTCAGGGGGAATGCTTTCAACTTTTCCCCATTCAGTATAATGTTGGCTGTGAGTTTGTCATAGATGGCTTTTATTACCTTAAGGTATGTCCCTTCTATGCCAATTTTGCTGAGGGTTTTAATCATAAAGAGATGCTGGATTTTGTTGAATGTTTTTTCTACATCTATTGAGATAACCATGTAATTTTTGTTTTTAATTATGTTTATGTGGTGTATCACATTTATAGACTTGCAGATGTTAAGCCATCCCGGCATCCCTGGTATGAAACCCACTTGATCATGGTGGATTATCTTTTTGATATGCTGTTGGATTTGGTTAGCCAGTATTTTATTGAGGGTTTTCGCATCGATGTTCATCAAGGATATTGGTTTGTAGTTTTCTTTTTTTGTTATGTCCCTTCCTGGTTTTGGTATCAGCGTGATACTGACTTCATAGAATGATTTAGGGAGGATTCCCTCTTTCTCTATCCTGTGGAATAGTGTCAACAGGATTGATACCAGTTCTTCTTTGAATATCTGGTGGAATTCAGCTGTGAATCCATCTGGTCCTGGACTCTTTTTTGTTGGCAAATTTTTAAGTACCATTTCAATCTCACTGCTTGTTATTGGTCTGTTCAGAGTTTCTATATCTTCCTGGTTTAATCTAGGAGGGTTGTATATTTCCAGGAATTTATCCATCTTCTCTAGGTTTTCTAGTTTATGTTTGGACTTTTAATTGCTTTCATTACGACCTTTATTTACTTTCATGTTTTTCATAGATATTTTATAATATTTTTCCTCTTTACTTCCAACTAACTAATCTATTGGTTTTATACTATGTAAATTGCTTATTTTATTCCTTTTAATTTTCTTATTTTATAATTATCCTTTTGGTTTTAATGTCTTCTCCACCTATCTTTGAACTTTTATTATTTGAGCCTGGGCACAGAAGCACAGGCTGGAGGCTGCCTCTCTGCAGTGGCCCTGTTTTCACCTCTTTTCCACCTTACTGAATCTCTTATCTGTTTATCTTCATCTTAGCTGCCTCAGAAAACTAAATAACTGACTTGGCCCAGGAGAACTCCTATTTTTGCTTGTATGGATGGTGCTCTTGTTATACTGAAATGGTGATAATCTTGATAATTTGCACTATCCAGAAACTATTTCCAAAGATTACTTATGAGAAGTAGAACAAGGTGATTGTGAACGAGAAAAGACATAGAGAATCTTTACTTAATACTTATACCTATCTGTGCTGTTTGGAATGTTTCCATAGTCGTGTAGTACTTTTATAAAATACACAAGTGAAAACTAGCAAGTTTTGTGTTCGCCATCATTTATAGGCAATGGCTATGGGACAAATTGTATCAACAACATGCCAAAGGTGAGATGGGAAGTCGTTACCCTGCTCTGGCATTGGTGAGGAAGCTGTTGATAAACAGTCCCAGGATAGCAACACAGAATGTCTATATCCAGGTGGTGGCCAGCAGTGGACAAACTCTAAGGTTACTCCCAATGACCCCTGCCTTCTAATATTCAAATCCCCTTCCTTTGAGTGTGAGTAGGATCTGCAACCTACTTCTTTTTTTTTTTTTTTTGAGACAGAGTCTCGCTCTGTCGCCCAGGCTGGAGTGCAGTGGCGCAATCTCAGCTCGCTGCAAGCTCCACCTCCTGGGTTCACACCATTCTCCTGCCTCAGCCTCTCGAGTAGCTGGGACTACAGGTGCCTGCCACTATGTCCGGCTAAGTTTTTGTATTTTTAGTACAGACGGGGTTTCACTGTGTTAGCCAGGATTCTCGATCTCCTGACCTCGTGATCCGCCTGCCTTGGCTTCCCAAAGTGCTGAAATTACAGGTGTGAGCCACCGCGCCCGGCTGGATCTGCAACCTACTTCTAACCAAAAGCATATGGCAAAGGTGATGGGATATCACCCCTATGATTACGTCATAATACATTAAAGAAGACTCCATGCTACTGGCACTCACTGTTGCTCTCCTACTGGCTCTGTAGAAGCAAGTGGCCATGATGTGACCTGGATATGAAGAGGGCTGTGTGCTGGGAGCTGCAGGCAGCCTCTAGGGGCTGAGGGTGGTCTTTACCCAATACAGCAAGAAACCAAAGCCCTCAGATCTACAGATGCAAGAAGGTGAATTCTGCTAACAACCTGAGTGAGATTGGAAGCAAATTTTCCCTTACTGAGCCTCTAGATGAGAACATAGCCCAGATGACACCTTGATTGCAACCATTTGAGAGCAGAGGACCCAGCTAAATGGTTCCTGGAATCATGACCCATGGAAACTGTGACATGATAATGTGTGTATGTATGTGTTAGTGTGCATGTTTAATTGCTTTATTGAGGTATAATTTGTATACTATATAATTCACCTATTTAAAATGTACAATTCAATGAATTTTAGTATATTCACTGAGTTTGTAAGCATTACCACAATCTTAGAATATTTCATCTCCTCCCAAAAAACCTCCACACACATTAGCAGTTACTCCCCAACTCCTCGGCCCTAGACAATTACTAAACTACTGACTGTCTCTATAAATTTGCCTTTTCAAGACATTTCATGTGAATGAACTTGCATAATATGTGGTCTTTTTTGATTGACTTCTTTCACTTAGTCTTGTTTTAAGCCCCTAAATATGTGGTAATTTGTTACACAGCATAGAAAACTAATACACATTCACAACAGTTTAACTCTAATATTTATTTCTCAATTGCTCCTCTTCCCTTCTAATCAGGGTCAAAAGAATCCTCCTCATCCATTGTGTCCCTTGTGAGAGCTGCTCATTTGTTAGAACTTTTATTTGTCATTCAGGATTCACATAAAAGGTAAGATCCCAAACAGGAGGGAAGCACTCTTCACTTCCATATCATGGATCTTTGTTCCTTTTAAGAAAGTGCTTCAAGGGTTTAGGCTGTGGCTGAGGATCCTATAATGTTTGTTTGGTTTCCCCAAGGACAAATAGAATGTTTACTATGATATTCAAATCTAAACCTTGACTTTTTGTCTGCTTGAACTATCAGTAACAGAGAGGTGTGTTACAGTCTCACTATGATTGTGGATTTCTTGATTCCTCCTTGTAAGCTTCCCCTTACCCTTCACTGTCCATCTGCATCCCTTATCCCTGAACTACCCTGGCCTATGGTTTCAGGTCACCTCTGTGGTTTCCAGTGACCCATTTTCTGGCACTTGGAGATGTTCCTGTTTTAAGAATGTATGAATTTGGCTTTGCATTTAAAATAATTTGTATTATATTTTATAAATCCTTTCTAGGCATTGCAGTGAGAGGGTTTTCATGTTTCTCAGTCTGCCATATTGCTGAAATTGGATCAGTCAAAAGTTGATTTTTCTAAAGTCCTAAATGGGACATATTTTCTATCCCCAGGTGTCTTATAATTTTGTTTATTAACAATCTTCTCAATGCCTCAAGGAGTCAGGTGTCATCTTGCAATCCCCTTCCTAACAGATCATCACTAGGCTCCGGCATTTGACCACAACTCACAAGATTCCAGACACCGCCTTGTGAAATGCCATCACTTCCTACCCTCAGATTCAAGTGCATAGATGAACACATGCTTACACACATGCATGTCTTCCTGCCCTCTCCACAGAGTTTCTGAGGGGGTGCCAATAGGCCAGAAACCAGGCAGTAAACTATGGCCACAATGAACCATGCTCAGTTCCCTGAGAGTGCGATGTTCCTGTGGATGTGCTTTGCACTTACTTTTCCCTTCTTGTGCTATTTTCCTTATTTCCACCTGGCAAACTCCTGTTCATCATTCAAAATCCACCTCAATCCATTCCTTTTGCAAAGCTTTCCCTGCCCTTTTATTGCTTTGCACATCCCTCTACTATTGGATTCATTATACTATATTTTTGCATTTAAATGTCTGTCCACCTCATCAGCCTATGAGCTCTTTGTATCTCTAATGCCTGCCATGTTGCCTGACTCATACCAGGTACTCAACTAATGTTTATTGACTTTAACTTATCAGGATTTCAGGGTGATATCAGGGAAATGTACTGACACTGACTCCCAGAATTGGGTTTATTGGCAATCTACCCCTGGACCTTGAAATCTGAGAAAGTGACACCGGTTATACCTTCTCAAAGGCATTAAAAGGGGGAACTTGGGCCGGGAGTGGCGGCTAATGCCTGCAATCCAGCACTTTCAGAGGCCGAGGTGGGCAGAGCACTTGAGGTTAGGAGTATTACACCAGCCTGGCCAACATGGTGAAACCCTGTCTCTACTACAGGCCTCTTCAGGCGTAACCCTGACCCATCCTTCCTTAGTGGGTGGGGCTTCCCTGCAGGATCTCCAATAATTCCAGCCAGAGGCTCAGGGACAGAATTCAGATCTCCCTGGGCCTGAGCCTCTAGGGGGAAGGGTGGCCACAGTCTCTGCAGACTAGCAGACCTAACCACTCCTCCTGGTAGTTCTGAGGAATCTGGGCAGACCAGATAAGTGGGTTTCCCTCCAGTGAAACATACCCTCTCCACCAAGGGACAAAGTGCTTCGTTAAACGAGTCCCGCTCCCCATGCCACCCAACTGGGTGAGACCCTCCAACATGGGTTGTCAGACACCATATACAGGAGCAATCCTAGTGGCATCAGGTTGGTGTCCTTCAAGGTCAGAGGTCCCAGAAGAAGGATCAGGTACCCATCTTTGCTGCTCTCTAGCCTCCTTGAATGACATCTCCAGGCACAGAGCAAATCAGATTAATAGGGCCTGAAGTAAACCCCTAGCACAGAGCAGCAGCCCTACAGAAGAGGGACAGGACTATTTAAGGAAAAACAAGCAGAAAGCAACGATAGCATCATCAACAACAACAAAAACAACAAAAAGACCCCCAAAAAACCCCATCCAAGGGTCAGCAGCCTCAAAGACTGAAACAAGACAAACTCACAAAGATGAGAAATAATCAACAAAGAAAATGCTGAAAACCCAAAAGACCAGAGTGTCTCTTCTCCTCCAAATGATCGCAATGTCTCTCCATCAAGGGCACAGAACTGGACAGAGGATCAGATGGACGAGTTGACAGGAGTAAGCATCAGAAGATGAATAGTAAAAACTATGATGAGCTAAAGAAGCATGTTCTAACCCAATGCAAAGAAGCTAAGAACCTTGATAAAAGGTTAGAGGAATTGCTAACTAGAATAACTAGTTTAGAGAGGAATGTAAATGACCTGATGGAGCTGAAAAACATAGCACAAGAACTTCATGAAGCATACACAAGTATCAATAGCTGAATTGACCAAGTAGAAGAAAGGATATCAGAGTTTGAAGACCACCTTACTGAAATAAGACATGCAGACAAGAATAGAGAAGAAAGAATGAAAAGGAATGAGCAAAGCCTTTAAGAAATATGGGACTTTATAAACAGACCAAACCTATGATTGACTGGAGTACCAGAGGAGATGGGGAGAATGGAAACAAGCTGGAAAACACACTTCAGGATATTATCCAGGAGAATTTCTCCAACCTAGCAAGACAGGCCAACATGCAAATTCAGGAAATACAGAGAACACCATTAAGATACTCCATGAGAAGATCAACCCCAAGACACATAATCGTCAGATTCTCCAAGGTTGAAATGAAGGAAAAAATGTTAAGGGCAGCCAGAGAGAAAGAACAGGTCACCTAGAAAGGGAAGCCCATCAGACTAACAGTAGACCTCTCAGCAAAAACTCTATAAGCCAGAAGAAAGTGTGGGCTAATATTCAACATTCTTAAAATAATTTTCAACCCAGAATTTCATATCCAGCCAAACTAAGCTTCATAAGCAAAGGAGAAATAAAATCCTTTACAGACAAACAAACGCTGAGGGATTTCATTACCACCAGGCCTGCCCTGCAAGAGCTCCTGAAAGAAGCACTAAATATGGAAAGGAAAAACTGATACCAACCACTGCAAAAACACAACAAAATATAAAGACCAATGACACTATGAAGAAACTCCATCAACTAGTGTGCAAAATAACCAAATGGCATCATGATGACAGGATCAAATTCACACATAACAATACTAACCTTAAATGTAAATGGACTAAATGCCCCAATTACAAGACACAGACTGGCAAACTGGATAAGGAGTCAAGACCCATCGATGTGCTGTATTCAGGAGACCCAACTTATGTGCAAAGACACACACAGACTCCAAATAAAAGGTTGGAGGAAAATTTACCAACTAAATGGAAAGCAAAAAAAAAGCAGGGGTGGCCAGGTGTGGTGGCTCACACCTGTAATCCCAGCACCTTGGGAGGCTGAGGGGGGCGGATCACCAGAGGTCAGGAGTTCGGCTCATGACCAGGCTGGCCAACATGGTGAAACCCCATCTCTACAAAAAATACAAAAATTAGCTGGGCATGGTGGTGGGCACCTGTAATCCCAGCTACTAGGGAAGCTGAGGCAGGAGAATCTCTTGAACTGGGAGGCAGAGGTTGCAGTGAGCTAAGTTCATGCCACTGCACTCCAGCCTGGGTGACAGAGCAAGACTCCATCTCAGAAAAAAAAAAAAAAAGCAGGGGTTGCAATCCTAGGCTCTGACAAAACAGACTTTAAACCGACAAAGAACAAAAAGGATAAAGAGGGCATTACATAATGGTAAAAGGAACAATTCAAGAAGAAGAGCTAACTATTATAAATATATATGCACCCAATATGGGGGCACCCAATAAAACAAGTTCTTAGAGACCTACAAAGAGACAGACTCCCACACAATGATAGTGGGAGACTTTAACACCCCAGTCAGTATTAGACAGATCAACAAGACAGAAAAATAACAAGGATATTCAGGACTTGAACTCAGCTCTGGATCAAGTGTACCTGGTAGACGTCTACAGAACTCTCTACCCCAAATCAACAGAATGTACATTCTTCTCAGTGCTCATGGCACTTATTCTAAAATCGACTACACAATTGGAAGAAAAGTACTCCTCAATAAATGCAAAATAACTGAAATCGTAACAGTCTCTCAGACCACAATGCAATCAAATTTGAAATCAAGATTAAGAAACTCACTCAAAAGCACACAATTTCATGGAAATTGAACAACCTCCTCCTGAATGACTCCTGTGTAAATAATGAAATTAAGGCAGAAATCAAGAAGTTCTTTGAAACCAATGAGTACAAAGAGACAACACAGCAGAATCCCTGAGACACAGCTAAAGCAGTGTTAAGAAGAAAATTTATAGCACTAAATGCCTACATCAGAAAGCTAGCAAGATCTCACATTGACACTTTAACATCATAATTAAAAGAGCTAGAGAGGCAAGAGCAAACTAATCCAAAAGCTAGCAGAAGACAAGAAATAACTAAGATCAGAGAAGAATTGAATGAGATAGAGACATGAAAAACCCTCCAAAAATTATATGAATCCAGGAGCAGGTTTTTTATTTTTTAAAAATTAACAAAACAGATAGACTGCTAGCTAAACTAATAAAGAAGAAGAGAGAGAAGAATCAAATAGACACAATAGAAGATGATAAAGAGGATATCACCACTGACTCCACAGAAATACAAACTACCATCAGAGAATACTATAAACATCTCTATGCAAATAAACTAGAAAATCTAGAAGAAATGGATAAATTCCTGGATGCATACACCCTACCAAGACTAAATCAAAAAGAAGTTGAATCCCTGAATAGACCAATAACAAGCTCTGAATTTGAGGCAGTAATTAATAGCCTACCAACCAAAAAAAAAAGCCCAGGACCAGATGGATTCACAGCTGAATTCTACCAGAAATACAAAGAGGAGCTCGTACCACTCCTTCTGAAACTATTCCAAACAGTTAAAAAGAAGGGACTCCTCTCTAACTCATTTTATGAAGCCAGCATCATCCTGATACCAAAACCAGGAAGAGACACAACAAAAAAAGAAAACTTCAGGCCAATATCCCTGATGAACATAGATGCAAAAATTCTCAATAAAATACTGGCAAACCAAATCCAGTAGCACATCAAAAAACTTACCTGCCATGATCTAGTTGGCTTCAGCCTTGGGATGCAAGGCTGGTTCAACATATGCAAATCAATAAATGTAATCCAGCACATAAATGGAACCAAAGACAAAACACACATGATTATCTAATAGATACAGAAAAGGCCTTTGATAAAATTCAACATCCCTTCATGTTAAAAACTCTCAATAAACTAGGTATTAATGGAACATATCTCAAAATAATAAGAGCTATTTATGACAAACCCATAGCCACCATCATATTGAATGGGGAAAAGCTGGAAGCATTCCCTTTGAAAACCAGTACAAGAGAAGGATGCTCTCCTCTCGCCACTCCTATTCAACATAGTATTAGAATTTCTGGCCAGGAAATCAGGCAAGAGAAAGAAATAAAGGGTATTCAAATAGGAAGAGAGGAAGTCAAATTGTCTCTGTTTGCAGATGACATGATATTATATTTAGAAAACCCCATCATCTCAGCCCCAAAACTTCTTTAACTGATAAGCAACTTCAAAAGTCTCAGGATACAAAGTCAATGTGCAAAAATCACAAGCATTCCTTTACACCAACAATAGACAAGCACAGAGCCAAATCATTAATGGAGTCCCATTCACAATTGCTACAAAGAGAGTAAAATACCTAGGAATACAGCTAACAAAAGATGTGAAGGACTTCCTCAAGGAGAACTACAAACCACTGCTCAAGGAAATAAGAGAGGGCACAAAAAAATGGAAAAATATTCCATCCTCATGGATAGGAAGAACCAATATTGTGAAAATGGCCACACTGCCCAAAGTAATTTATATATTCAATGCTATTGCCATCAAACTACCACTGACATTCTTCACAGAATTAGAAAAAACAATTTTAAATTTCATATGGAATCAAAGAAGACCCCATATAGCCAAGACAATACTAAGCCAAAAGAACAAAGCTGGAAGCATCACACTACCTGACTTCAAACTATACTACAAGGCTACAGTAACCAAAACAGCACGATACTGGTACCAAAACAGACATGTAGACCAATGGAGCAGAACAGAGACCTCAGAAATAACACCACACATCTACAATCATCTGATCTTCGACAAACGTGATGAAAACAAGGAATGGGGAAAGGATCTCCTATTCGGTAAATGGTGCTGGAAAAACTGGCTAGCCATATGCAGAAAACTGAAACTGACCCCTTCCTTACACCTTATACAAAAATTAACTCAAGATGGATTAAAGACTTAAATGTAAATCCAAAAACCATAAAGACCCTAGAAGAACACCTAGGCAATACCATTCAGGACAGAGGCATGGGCAACGACTTCATGACAAAAACACCAAAAGCAATTGCAACAAAAGCCAGAATTGACAACTGGGATGTAATTAAACTAAAGAGCTTCTCCACAGCAAAAGAAACTGTCATCAGAGTGAACAGGCAACCTACAGAATGAGAGAAAATTTTTGCAATTTATCCATCTGACAAAAGGCTAATATCCAGAATCTACAAGGAACTTAAACATATTTACAAGAAAAAAACACAACCCCATCAAAAAGTGGGCAAAAGATATCAAGACACTTCTCAAAAGAAGACATTTACGCAGCCAACAAACATATGAAAAAAAAAACAACTCAACATAACTGATCATCAGAGAAATGCAAATCAAAACCACAATGAGATACCATTTCACGCCAGTCAGAATGGCAATTATTAAAAAGTCAGGAAACAATAGATGCTGGCGAGGCTGTGGAGAAATAGGAATGCTTTTACAGTGTTGGTGGGAATGTAAATTAGTTCAACCATTGTGGAAGACAGTATGGTGATTCCTCAAGGATCTAGAA
Source organism: Gorilla gorilla gorilla (assembly GCF_029281585.2). NCBI lineage: Eukaryota > Metazoa > Chordata > Mammalia > Primates > Hominidae > Gorilla > Gorilla gorilla. The sequence continues at coordinate 68,093,062 of NC_073239.2, forward strand.
CCAGAAATACCATTTGACCCCGCAATCCCATTACTGGGTATATACCCAAAAGATGATAAATCATTCTACTATAAAAATGCATGCACATGTATGTTTATTGCAGCACTATTTACAATAGCAAAGACATGGTACCAATCCAAATGCGCATCAATGATAGACTGGATAGAGAAAATGTGGTACATATACACCATGGAATACTATGCAGCCATAAAAAGGAATAAGATCATGTCCTTTGCAGGGACATGGATGAAGCTGGAAGCCATCATTGTCAGCAAACTAATGCAGGAATAGAAAACCAAACACCGCATGTTCTTACTCATAAATGGGAGTTGAACATTGAGAACATATGGACACAGGGAACAACCCACACCAGGGCCTTTTGGGGGGTGGGGGTTAAGGGGAGTGAACATAGAGGATGGGTCAATAGTTGCAGCAAACCACCATGGCACACGTATACCTATGTAAACCTGCATGTTCTGTATATGTATCCCTTTTTTTTGTTTTTTTTTAGAAGAAATAAATTTTAAAAGAGGGGTGCTGGAGGACTTGGCAGGAACATAAAATATCGTGCAGCCATGGTGGAGGAAAGTTTGATGGCTCCTCAAAAAGTTAAATAGAATTACCACATGACCCAATAATTCTATTCCTGGATATATACACAATGGAATTGAAAGCAGGTGCTCAAACAGATAGTTGTACACCAATGTTCACAGCAGCATTATTCACATTCACCAAAAGACTGAAACAATTCAAATGTCCATCAGTAGAAAAATGAATAAACAAAATGTGGTATATCCATATAATAGAATATTATTCAGCTTTAGAAAGGTCTAAGATTCTAACACATACTACAACATGGATGAACCTTGAACAGGAGAATAGGAGATACGCATACACACACACAAACACACACACACACCGGACATTTATTGGAGGAAGTGGCACATATGATTATGGAGGTTAAATCTTATGATCTGCCATCTGCAAGCTGGAGACTGAATAAAGTCAGTGGTGTAATTCAGCCTGAGTCCAAATGCCTGAGAACCAGGGAGCTGACCAGGGGAGCAATCCCAGGGCAGAAGAGGTTAGATGTCCCAGCTCAAGCAGTGAGGTAGGAATAAAAGGGTGAATTCTCCCTTCTTCCACCTTTTGTTCTACTCAGGCCCTCAATGGATTGGGTGATGCCCACTCACGTTAAGGAAGGCAAACTACTCTGCTGAGTCCAACAATAGACTCAATTCAAATGCTAACCTCAGCCGGAAATACCTTTGCCACACATCCAGAAACAATGTTTAATCTGGGTAACCTGTGGCCTGCTCAAATTGACACATAAAATAAACCATCACAGGAATCAAGAGAAAAAGAAACGTCCTCTTGTTGCTTTTTCTAAAACAAATTCCGAGTCAAAGAAGGAACATTACTTTGTGGCATCTGGATTAGCTCTTAGTATTTCCAAGTAGTACAATAATGATTGAATCTGTTTTGTGATTAGATCAGCCACTCTGCATTTAGAAGCTGGTAAAGGTTACAGTACAACAAGAAATTTCAGCCAACTGAGCTAAACATACAACAGTGATGGCTTATGCCTGCATTTCCTGCACAAGCTAGAAAGAAAGGGCCTAAGCCTTCTTTGTTACAGTAACTTGAAGACCCGGGTCTGGGAACTGCCTCATCTGACTTGCCTCTCCAGAATTTCACCAGATAATGCAAACTGATGGAGGTAGTCAGAAAACAGACTGAATCTGTCTTCATTCGGCATGTGTTAGACAGAGACAGCATATGGTTGCATTATAAACTCTTGAGACAGATTTGCTTCTGGAAACCTTTCATTGCCCTACTGCTGTTGCCATGTCAACTGCTAGGACTTTCATTCTGTCTTGGTCCTTCCTTCAGCACTTGACCACTGGGGTGTGACTTCTGTTGAGCACTCTAGGAAAGCTCAGTTGCGACTACAAAGACTGCGTTGCAGTTTATGGGTGTCATAGGGGAATTGTATCCTCTTTTTGCTGCTCGGGGCAAAGTTACTATTTTGGGTCTGAACCCTCTCTCTGTGGGTGCTGCTCAGAGGATCTGGGTTGTTCCCTTCAGGCTAGGTGATTACATAACCTGGAGGTGTGACGGGAACTGTTCCTCTTCCATTGTGTGACTCCTACAGTGGAAAAATAATTACAGTCATGGCGGTGAGTAAGTAGGTGGCAAAGCAAAGAACTGAATGATGTGCAACTACTTTCTGCTCTAGTGTCATGCGACAGTCTTGTTTTCAGAGAGAGGCTCTCAAGCAGTGGTGTCTTACAATGCTTCAGGATGGAAGCAACAGCCAACACTGAAGAGTTTCAGGCAACAATATAGAAAATTTTGCTTTCAATTTCCAATTGCATTAACCTAATTGCCTAGGTTAGTGGATTAAATAGACAAGCTAACAAATCTATTTAAAAATGTTTTTAGGCTTTGTTTTAATACAAGACATTTTTAGATCGCGTTATGATTCTGACAATTTTCCATGCTAGAGAACTACTGTTCACTAGCTCTTCTTTATAAACAGAGATAATTTTGTGAGAAATTAGAAGTAAATCCTTATATTTAAAATGTCTGTTTTCCTCATATTTTAATTATTTACATAATGAAAATTCATAGAACTACATAAAAGGTACTGGGTCTGGGGCTGGTCAGATCTCAATGTAGTAAGAACAAATTAGTTTTCTGCATAATAAAGGCTTAGGAATTTGTAATTCATGGCCATTATCACTCTGCTGGCCTTCATATTTTTGCATTGCTTATCACAGTATATTAACAAATATTCATTAAATCCTTGTCAGCAAAATCCAGTAAAAGATTGATATCATCACTGTCTTACCCATTTTGTCAGAGGACAGAAATGAAGATGAATTGAGTTTATTCTTTCCTTCCTAGAGGAATTTGGCTAGAATAATAATTCACTTGGCTAAAACTGGCTGGAAAACATGGGAGGGAGAAGAAAAAGAGGCTGGAAGGGAAGAATAAAGCATATATATTTTTAAATGTTAGTTATATTCCAATATGCTGGAGCTTTGAAGGCAAGGCTCTTGGCTTCATCTTGACTTTCGATCACGTTCTTCCTCTGGTGACTATGTAAATGAATTCATAATATTTAACACATCTCAACGCACGTGCCCCTTCTGTTTTCTTTGCACCACGTTGTAGATCTGCTTGTTTGTGTTCTCTCAGCCAATATGAGGCATTTGCCTCAAATGCCATAACACCAATGAGTCCTTTGATCAGAATGGAAGAGGAGGGAGCCCAGAGGCACAGACATCCTGGCCTCAGGGAATGCTCAGCAAGGACTTCCCAGAGTCCCTGTTCCCAGCCCAGAGGTCACTTCACCTACTCCATAATGGACCTTCCATTATGTGGTCCCTGGGAATGAAGGCAATGCCCTTTAAAGCAGCTGCCATCATTTACCAATTCATCAAACCCTCTAAAGTCACCATGGTTCTCCCTGGTTGGCCTTCTTCTTTGAATTCAAGTTTTTGTTGCTGCCGTTGTTCGGTAAGCCTTTATTAAAGATGTTTTTATTACAGTCTGTATTTGAGTAGAATATCTGTTTTGAAATTGAAGTTTAATTTCACACTTTTCTTAAAACATATATTGACACAGAAAAGATATGTATAGATGCATGCGCATATGTAGCAGGAAGAGCATTTGCTATTTTGAGGCTTGACAGAGAAATTAAGGAGGTGCAGGGAAAAGAGAAGGGAGAGAGGTCTCTTTATAAAGAGTGGAGAGAAAGAAATCAGGCCTATCAAGGATGGCTGGTGACTTCAGAACCAGTCATGTCTGAGATATATATATAATCATTCACACGGTTCAAAAATTAAGAATTGAAATCTTCCTCCCACTCGTCTCCAATTCATACAGACCACCTCTCCAGTTTTCCCTATTCTATCAACAAATATTATTATTTTCTCAAGAAGGTTTCCAGAGTTTCTCTGTGCATATACAAATATGAATAAATCTATTTATGTATTTGTTCATTCAACCAATTACCAATTGTTCCAGGCACAAAACAAAGCTCCCTGACCCCAAAAGATTACATTCTAGCTGGAAGAGACAGATGATATACAACAAGTATAACAAATTTGAAAATAATATTTTCCATTAGATCAGTGGGTCTCAGGAAGAAAAAAACAGAAAACGTAAGGAAACAATCAGGATGAGGAGACTGGTTGCTGTTTTCAAGATGGCAGTCAAATGAGGCCTCATTGAGAAGGTAATATGTGAGCAATGACTTCAGTTGGGAAATGACTATGGGCTGGGGAAAGTTTTTTTTTTTTTTTTTTTTTTAATAGATGGGAGTCTCACTCTGTCGCCCAGGCTGGGGTGCAGTGGTGTCATCTTGGCTCACTGCAATCTTCCCCTCCCAGGTTCAAGCAATTCTTGTGCCTTGGCCTGCCCAAGTAGCTGGGACTACAGGTGCTCGCCACCACACCCAGCTACTTTTTTGTAGTTTAGTAGAGACTGGGTTTCATCATGTTGGCCAGGCTGGTGTCAAATTCCTGGCCTCAAGTGATCCGCCCACCTTGGCCTCCCAAAGTGCTGGGATTACAGGTGTGAGCCACCGCGCCCGGCCGGGGTGGGGAAAGTTTAACCCCACTCATAATAAGGAAAATGGTTTTCACCTGTGTTTCCTATGGGCACAGTGGTATTGATGAAAAAAGCCTAACTCTGTAAAATATTTAAAGAGATTTATTCTGAGCCAAATATGAGTGACATGGCCTGAGGCACAGTCTCAAGAGGTCCTGAGAGGAGGTTGGGTTACAGCTTGGTTTTATATGTTTTAGGGAGACATAAGATATCAATCAACACATGTGAGGTATATATTGGTTTGCTCTGGAAAGGCAGGACAACTCAAAGGGAGGAGGTGCAGGAGATAGTGCTTATAGGTCATGGGAGCATTCAAAGATTTTCTGATTGGCAATTGGTTGAAACAGTAAAATTATTATCTAAAGACCTGGAATCAATAGAAAGGAGTGTCTGGGTTAAGAAAAGGGGTTGTGGAAACCAAGGTTTTTATTATGTAGATGAAGTCTCATAGGTGGCTGCCCTTAAAAATAATAGATGGCAAATGTGTCCTACTTGGACTTTTAAAAGGTGGTAGACTCTCAGTTAACCTCTTCAGGACTGGGAGGGGCTAGAAGGGGAAAGATCTAGTTATGTTATTAGAGATTCTTTACAGATACAAATTTTCCCTTACAAAAGATGGCTTTACAGGGCCATTTCAAAATATGCAAAGAAACATATTTTGGGGTAATATATTTTTATTTCCTTATCTGCCATGTGATACTAGAGGCAGGTTGGAACTTGGTATCTTATTGCTACAAAGAGTCCGCTTTGTCAGTCTGAAGACCTGTTTTTAATGTTAATGCTGGTCAATTGTGCCTGAATTCCATAAGGAGGAGACCTCCTTTCCTTCTCATTATGGCATAAACTAGTTTTTCAGGTTTCCTTGGGTCCCTTTGGTCAAGAGGAGGGGGTGCATTCACAATCAGTTAGTTGGGGGGGTTGGAAATTTATTTTTGGTTTATAGTGGCATTATAAATTACACTGGATGGCCCACACACAGAACTGGATACACGTATTCCCCTCCATCAGTGCTCCTCAGGAAAACAACCTCTCTTTGTTGGCATCTCATCAATGTCAACAAGGGGGACTCACATACATTATGTCGTTAAATGTATAACTTTTGTCCTCTAGGAAGAAACCAGAAGAAGCTGCTGTAGTTTTACTTTGGTGACATTTGTGAGGCAAAGACAAAGCAGCATCTAGAAGGGGCAGCTTGTTCCTTTGCTTCCAGCAGCAGTGGAGGGTGGGGGAGTCACTCTAACTCCTCTCATTTATTGGGCACTTAATATCTACCAGGCACACTGCTAAGGATATGATCTCATTTGTCTCTACAACAACGCTGTGTTGTTGTGGGATAAGAATTTTTATTCTATTTTGACAGATAATAATTTATTAATGTTATAGGTAAAATGTTAGACTCAGGTTATGGAAACTGGCCAAGGTCACATAGATCCCAAGTATCCAGTTCTGAAGCCTGTGGTTCTGGAGTGGGATGGACTCATTGTAGTCCTTGCCTTTCAAGGCAAATATCAGGCAGTGGGGTATCATCTGCCTTCTGCTGTTCATGATTGGAGCAGCCTGGTAGTGGCTTTGAGCAGCGCAGGTAAATATGTATGCTATCTCCCAGGAGGTCATGCTGTGGTTTCTCACAGAATCCATGATACCTGGCATTCAGTTTGATTTTTTTCCCCTTCTATAATAAAATACCATATCAAGTCCACTTCTGTCAAATGTCCTCATTGGTTTCACATCTTTAAGTCTACCTGTAGATTACTAAGGCAGTTTCAAAATTAATCACGGGATTCTCATATGAAACTCACAGTCATTGTTTTGTCACTTTTTACTATAAAATAGTGCAGTGTCTCTTATCATTTAAAAGTTAATGGTAACTCCGTGCAGTTTTAACAATATATCTCACATGGCTTCCAGAACACTTGTTCAGGTTACTAAATTCCTTGGCTTGTTGCTGACAGAGTTTACAGAAAAAGGAATAAGTTTTTAGTTGAGCTGATCTATTTTAGGACAAAAGGGAGTGGATCTTACATACACTAATGTTTACTTAAAATTATATCTCTAGCCAGGTGTGTGGTGGCATGTGCCTGTAATCCCAGCTAGTTGGGCAGCTGAGGCGGGAGGGCTGCTTGAGTACAGGAGTTCAAGGCTGCAGTGAGCTATGATCACATCATTGTACTCCAGCCTGGGAGACAGAGTGAAAGACCCTGCCTCAAAAAAAAATCATATATATATATGATAGTCTCATCTCAATCTGAATTCTAATTATTCACTAAAAGTACAAAGTACATCACTCTTTTGGGATAAAACCCATTCCTATGCCAATGCCAGAGTGAGTGTGACTGGAGCTGGATTGTCAATTCTATAATTAAAACGTCAATTTTTTGTTCTTTAAAAATGTAGTTCTATTTCTATTCTTCTATTATTCTCTTTGATTCTCAGAAAGCAAGAAGAAAAATAAACTTAAAGTTTGTACCCTTGATGAAGAATTGACCCAAACACTTCTTTCTGTTGTTGAAGATGAAATGTGCCTTTTGTATTTTAGTTATTGAAATGTCAGCCTTGGAAGTATTCCATTTTTTAGAAATTAAAGGTCTCAGAAGTTGCTCAATTAGGATCCTTTTATTTGTGACTGATTTATTAATCAATTACAAATGTGATTTAAAAGACATACTTTTGAGATCTATTAATTTGTTATTTATCAATATAATTCATATTTACTTTTCATTTTGAGATGTTTTAACCGTAAGTGATGCTGACATAGGAATGATATAGGGGAGACAGGGATAGAAAATAAATGTCTGACATTCTGATGTGTTTTTAAAATTAATTGGAAGCAGTATTCAGAAATATTCTCTAATTAGCTGTCAGCTTTCAGCCTGCATTCTGTAGCAATCTTTAATTTGACATCCAAAGATACTTCTTTATAGAAGAAAAACACAAATCATAAGTATAGATCTACCTGGTACTTTCTGGAAATTCTTGTAAGCTGCCAAACGGTTCTATTCTGGAACACGAGAAACAAAACAGCAGAAATCACTTATGTCATTGCAAAAACAAAAAACGTCTTTGTTTTACTATCACCATCATTATCATCATTGACTCTGAGTTTAGGAAAACTTTGTTTTCCATTGGCTTTAGGTGTACCTTTTGCCACATGTCCATAGTAGATGCTCGATAACCATTTTTTGAATGAATGAATGAATGAGATGTTTATGTTTATGGCTGCAGTGGGCCAGAGTTGGAAGATCTTAAACATTTCTGAGCTGTCACATGAGTCAGCACTGCAATACTTGTGCTAAAGAGAATCTTTCAGAGTTCATCTTTTCCTAAGTTGTCTTCTGCATGAATCGTCCTAAAGTTCTTCCAGACACACTGGGACTCCCAAATGCCTGTGATGTAAGGCCTCTGCAATGTGTGAATGTGTAGGAAGTGTTTTTAAGATTTTCTTTCCCAATCAACTTGCTTTTTGGCAGATGACACAATTAAGGTGCAATATGTAGGTGGACATTTGCTAAATTATAAAATAAAGGAGGCTAGTGGGTGAGTGCAGAGGCAATGACACTAATAAAGTGGAGAAGATAAGAATCAGATAATTAGAAAAGGCAATTTTTTTTTTTTTTTACAATTTATGAAGAGCCATGAAATGTTATACTAACAGAAAGAATTAAGCAACCAAAAACATATACCAGCCCTCTGCAGGAAGGGGAGACTACAAAGATTATTTTATTTTATTTTATTTTATTTATTTATTTTTTTAGATGGGGTCTTGTTCTGTCACCCAGACTGGGGAGTGCAATAGTGCAATCTTGGCTCACTGCAACCTCCGCCTCCCCGGTTCAAGCGATTCTCCTGCCTTGGCCTCCTGAGTAGCTGAGATTACAGGTGCACACCACCATGCCCAGCTAATCTTTTTGTATTTTTAGTAGAGACAGCGTTTCACTATGTTGGCCAGGCTAGTCTCAAACTCCTGACCCCAGGCAATCCGCCCGCCTCGGCCTCCCAAATTGCTGGGATTATAGGTATGAGCCATCATGCCCGGCCAATAATTTTATTTTTGACCTGCAATTTTTATACGCTCTTCTACCAACTTAATCTCTCATTTTCTGATTTTTAAACACACACACACACACACACACACACCTGTAAATATAAAAGTATAATGTTGTAAAGCAAATGTGATTTATAAAACAAAATCAGTGCATGAAATACCTTCTGAATACAGAAATACAGTTTAGAAAAGTTCAGTTTGTAGAGGATTTCATATGGTGACATTCGGCAGTTCAGTCCCAAGTCATTTTACCAGGGAGCACAATCACCGTGAATTTAGCAGCAACTACACTGCTGTTTTGACTCTCAGCCTTGAAGACCAGTGCTTGGTTTTGTGCATGCACCAAGAATGAATCCATCTCTTGAAGGCTGACTTACTAGAGACTGATCAGTAAAATCAAACTGCCAGTTTGTTTGTACAGTTTCATGGCACATAAAACTGTTACATCGGCAAGAGTCCTCACATCAACATGACTAGCACATTCTCTCGCTGTAGAAGACCAAGAAAAGAAGTTAGGCCAGCCCTAGAAGGCTGTATGATGAACACGGACTCAGGATACAGGAAGTGAGAGCAGCTGAGTGGCTGAAGGTATCAGGCCTGAGGTGGCCAATAGATGCTCCCAGGAGCCAGACAAGTAGGAGAAGTGGGTGAAGGTACCCTCTGAGGGCTTTGGACAGGCAGAGAGCAGTCTGCAAGGGACAACTGTTATTAATTCTGATTGTTGCTACAAGGGAATAAGGGTTTTTTCAAGTAAAGTAATAAATGGAGAATCTGATATAAAACGTTTTCATTCAAAAAACATTTCCAGTGTGGCTGGGCACCATGGCTCACGCCTGCAATCCCAGCAGTTTGGGAGGTCAAGGTGGGCAGATCACTTAAGGTCAGGAGTTGGAGACCAGCCTGGCCAACATGGTGAAACCCTGTCTCTACTAAAAATACAAAAAAAAAAAAAAAAGAAAAAGAAAAAGAAAAATTAGCTGGCCATGGTGGCACACACCTGTAATCCCAGCTACTTGGGAGGTTGAGGCATCAGAATTGCTTGAAACTGGGAGGCGGAGGTTGCAGGGAGCTGAGACTGCTCCACTGCACTCCAGCCTGGGTGACAGAGCAAGAATGTCTCAAAAACAAACAAACAAACAAAAAATGTCCAGTGTGAAAGAAAAAAACCAAGGCTACAGTTTTCCAAAGTGGAGGCAAGAGATTGTGCAATCCTTTCACAAAGGTCAAACCACAAAATGTTCTAATAGATTTAAATAAACAACCAAAGTCAGTATCCACCAGCTTTCAAAATCCATCAGTTGGGAGTGCCTTCATTAACTAACCAATCAGAACTGGTTTGCAGTTTAGGATTTCTGCCTAGCCAATGAATTGCCTATGGAAACAATTTTTCATGGAAATCCCCTATAGAAAACCTCTCCTGCATTTGCCTTACAAGACACTATTGGAGGCTGCCCTGATTCAGTGTACCAGAATTGCAATTCTTGGTTTCCCAAATAAATGTTATTTATTTTGACCTCATGTTGATCTTTTTTTTTTTTTTTTTTTTTTTTTTTTTTTTTTTTTTTTTTTTTTTTTCTAAGCTAATGTCAGAAATGGGACCTGAAGTGATCTTACTCAGTGGTCCACGGACCAGTGTTCTATAAAGTACGGTGAAGTCCACACAACAAAGAGCCACTTGTACTCTCTGCTTCCTCGGATCACAGGCTCCCTTGCTCATGAGTCCTCTCAGGCTCTGGCCTCCTTCCCTTTGGTTTTGGTCAATGCCTTTATTTGGGAATCTGAGAACGGTTGTTCCATCTGTGCCCACAAAGACTTTTAGGCTGTGCAAGAGTTTTCCTCGTTTATCAAGAGTTTGCCAATATTTATGTTTTCCTATTAGTGAGTATTATTATTATTGTTATAAGTATGGGATTCTTTAATTCTAAACCTTGTAATGATTGTTCCCCTTCTGGAACTCCTGCTGGTTTTATGTTAAAAAAATTATGAACACTGAACCTGCATTTATCTAGAATACTGGAGCTTCTATACAAAAGATGCTTTCAAATTACAACAGCCAAAGTACAATTCCTTTGATATATCAAAACTAGATTGTCTCCTAACTAAATTAGAAGACCAATGTTCTAAAACAAAACAATCTGAATGGGGTGCATATTTTAATTGACATTTAGAGGTGTCCAAACACATTCAGGACTCTAAAAATTGCCTCTCTTCAAAACACAGTCTCTAAACTCACAGAGGCTAATAAAAAATTAAAAAAGAAAGAAAATGTCTTCGAGGCTCAGATTTCTTCCTTCAACTCTCATTCCCTGACTTCTTTTTCTACATACTGGACTTGTTGAACTTCCTTTCTATTTTTTGACACTGAAGCTTCTCTTGATTCCCTTGTTTATGTTAAACCTGTTCAAATTCATCATTTCAATCTCCATCCACATAATGAAGGCACTCACAAATATTTCTTATATACCCTGGACAAAAGTCAAACTTAGGGATATGGCTAAAGAGTTTCCCAAGGCTTCTGAGGATCCTTATAAATTTGCTAAGATTTTCAAATTGTTATCCATACTTATGAACCTAGTTTCTCTGACCTTTATCAATTAATACATATGCTTATTGAAGAAAGTCAGGCACAATATTGAATAGCAAAAGCAGGCTGGAACAATCCTTTAACAAACCTCCAATGCAGTATGCCTCTTGATAAGCAAAAAGCCCAGGAAAGAATCAAAACTTTATACCAAGCCATTGTTTTAAGTATTCCCTAAACCAATAGACTGTAACAAGAGTCAGGCCTACACCCAAAAGGAAGGTGAGGCAGTACATGACTATTACAACAGACTTGAAATAGTTTTCAAGAAAATCTGAATGCTCCCCTTGGACACTGAATCTACCAAACTGGCTTTTAATTCTATGTTCATAAACGGCTTAGATGAAGATCTTCCAATTCTAGTTAAACAGGGTTGGTTTAATTGGAAATAATGCCCACCTCTGATTTAGTTAACCTGGACAACCAATTATCCCAAACAATTTCTAAGATCAATAATGTGAGGCAAATAAGATAATGATGCTACAGCTTTAGCAGCTTTCTACCTTCATAATAAAAGATAGCAGTCTAACACCAGAAAATCAAATCTTAAAGGGGTCTGTCACTGTTACAAAAAGTGTGGACATTGGGAAAAAAATACGTACAATTAAAACCTGTTGAATAAACCCTTAATAAGCTGGCCTCTATGTCCCTTATGGACTGAGGGTACTCCCAGGAAAGAAGGTGATCTTTCAGATCTTGCCTCTTTATCATTTGAGTGAAACTTTCCTAATGATTGGAAAGAAGGTTCTCACTGTCCTTTTTGACACTGGAGCAACCTTCTCTGTGCTTACTCCCACCAGCCTCAAGCAGCCCCTTCCTTGAGTACTGAGTACTGAAAAAATTCAAATGGCGGGAGTTTCTAATGATTATTAACACTTTACACATCTTTACCCTTGCTTTTTCAATTGGATCCTCTCTGGGACAGTCATTATTTTACACTAGTTCCCTCAGCCATAGTTCACTTACTTGGAAGGGACTTAGAAAGTTTCATGCTGCCATTTCCTTTTCTGAAAAGGGGGAGATAATTTTTGAAATCCACTCAACCCCCTCTTTATTTATTAATTTAATTTAATGTGTTCAGAGACAACATCTCACTCTGTTGTCCAGGCTGGAGTGCAGTGGCATGATCATTGCTCACTGCAGCCTCAAACTCCTGGGCTCAAGCAATCCTCCCACCTCAGCCTCCTGAAGTAGCTGGGTCAACAGGCATGCACTACCACACCTGTCTAATTTTTAAATTTTTGTAGAGATGGGGGCTTGCTATGTTGCCCAGTCTGGTCTTGAACTTCTGGCCCCAAGTGATCCTCCTGCCTTGGCTTCCCAAAGTGCTGGGATTACAGGCATGAGCCACTGTGCCTGAGCTAACCCCTGCTTTTACTAATAACAGTAAGAATTCTTCAACATCTTGGGGAATTTCTGCCCTTAACTTAAATAACGAAGATACTGAGTTTTTCAAAAGAGTTTCCTGAGGAACTTTGGGCTAAATCAATAACAAACATTGGATGAATCCATTTGGCTCCCCCATTAAAGATTCAAATGGACCCAAAGAACCCCCCAACTAGCCAGATAATACTCCCTAGGCCTTGAAGCTCTTGCAAGAATTAAACAAATTATAAAAGAAAATAAAGCCAATAATCTTATAATGCCTTGTACTAGTCCTGTAATACTTCTATCCTTCCTGTAAAGAAACCTCATAGATGAGGATGAAGATTTGTACAAAACCTAAGAGCCATTAATAACAATGTCACTCCTTGACACCATGTTGTTCCAAACCTGCATACCCTCCTGGCTTGACTTTCATCCCCACAGATGGTTAGTTTTTTCACAGTGATAGATCTTTGTAGTGCTTTTTTTTCCTTTAGCATTCCCGTGTGTGCTGATCATAATTCTGAAAGACACAATCTCAAATGCCATAGCCTGAATGTTGACATTCTGAAAGATCAAAATCCCTAAAGTTTAAAATCCTGAATGTATAAGGTCCTGCCAAGAAGATTAAAATCCTGAGTGTTGAAATCTTGAAAACCAAATTCTGGGGAAGATATTAGTTCTTTTCTGGTTGTACACATTATGTTAATTGTGTCATATTAGGTAAAACTATTACCTTGTTATTGTCTTTATTTGGAAATTAGGTATGGTTTAAGGAGATACATACGGGTGCCAAGTTGACAAGGGGTAGACTTGTGGACTTAATCTTAAGTGTCAACTTTACTGGGTTAATGAATACCTAGAAACCTGGTAAAGCATTATTTTGGATGTGTCCATGAGGGTATTTCCAGCAGAGATAAGTGTGTGAGTGTGAGTGGACTAGGTGGGGAAAATCTGTCCCCAGTGTTGATGGGCACCATCCAACTGACTGGGGGCTCAGAGAGAACAAATACAGAAGGTGAATTGGTCTCTCTCTCTCTCTCTCTCTCTCTCTCTGAAAGCTAGGACAGACTTTTTTCCTGCTGCCTTGCACATCAGAATTGCAGGTTCTAGGATTTACATCAGTAGCCCCTTAGGTCTTGAGGCTTTTGGCCTTGGACTGAGTTATACCATCAGCTTCCCTAGTTCTGAGGCCTTTGGATTTGGACTGAGCCACACTAATGGCATTCCAGGGTCTCCAGCTTTCAGATACTCTGTTGTGGGACTTTTCAGCTACCATAATTGCATGAGCCAATTCTCCTAATAAATCTCCTCTCATAAGTCTATATATACATATCCTATTGGTTCTGTATTTCTGGAGAACGCTGATTAATACAGATTTGATGTTGGGGAAACAAATAGCATTCCTTCTTACCGTGTATGCAAGAAATCTGTGAAATTGTTCCCTTGCCAAAAAGCTATGATAAGTTTAGTGTATGAGTCTACTTCATGGTGAAAGATAAAGTTTAAAAGCTAATTATTATTGGTGCTGCAAAATCAGAAAGCATTTAGTCATAATAGCCATGCAATAACCAGGCTTTCAAATTTGTACAACCACTCTCCAAATACAAGTGCAGCAAGTGTTTTGAAGGTCATAGAAGACATACAAACACAGGGAAAATTATAAGAAATTTCCCGTCAGATGCTCTCTCTCACCACTCCTATTCAACATAGTGTTGGAAGTTCTGGCCAGGGCAATTAGGCAGGAGAAGGAAATAAAAGGTATTCAATTAGGAAAAGAGGAAGTCATATTGTCCCTGTTTGCAGATGACATGATTGTATATCTAGAAAACCCCATTGTCTCAGCACAAAATCTCCTTAAGCTGATAAGCAATTTCAGCAAAGTCTCAGGATACAAAATCAATGTACAAAAATCACAAGCATTTTTATACACCAATAACAGATAAACAGAGAGCCAAATCATGAGTGAACTCCCATTCACAACTGCTTCAAAGAGAATAAAATACCTAGGAATCCAACTTACAAGGGACGTGAAGGACCTCTTCAAGGAGAACTACAAACCACTGCTCAATGAAATAAAAGAGGATACAAACAAATGGAAGAACATTCCATGCTCATGGGTAGGAAGAATCAATATTGTGAAAGTGGCCATACTGCCCAAGGTAATTTATAGATTCAATGCCATCCCCATCAAGCTACCAATGACTTTCTTCACAGAATTGGAAAAAACTACTTTAAAGTTCATATGGAACCAAAAAAGAGCCCGCATCGCCAAGTCAATTCTAAGCCAAAAGAACAAAGCTGGAGGCATCATGCTACCTGACTTCAAACTATACTACAAGGCTACAGTCACCAAAACAGCATGGTACTGGTACCAAAACAGAGATATAGATCAATGGAACAGAACAGAGCCCTCAGAAATAACACTGCATATCTACAACAATCTGATCTTTGACAAACCTGAGAAAAACAAGAAATGGGGAAAGGATTCCCTATTTAATAAATGGTGCTGGGAAAACTGGCTAGCTATATGTAGAAAGCTGAAACTGGATCCCTTCCTTATACCTTATACAAAAATTAATTCAAGATGGATTAAAGACTTAAATGTTAGACCTAAAACCATACAAACCCTAGAAGAAAACCTAGGCATTACCATTCAGGACATAGGCATGGGCAAGGACTTCATGTCTAAAACACCAAAAGCAATGGCAACAAAAGCCAAAATTGACAAATGGGATCTAATTAAACTAAAGAGCTTCTGCACAGCAAAAGAAACTACCATCAGAGTGAACAGGCAACCTACAAAATGGGAGAACATTTTCGCAACCTACTCATCTGACAAAGGGCTAATATCCAGAATCTACAATGAACTCAAACAAATTTACAAGAAAAAAACAACCCCATCAAAAAGTGGGTGAAGGACATGAGCAGACACTTCTCAAAAGAAGACATTTATGCAGCCAAAAAACACATGAAAAAATGCTCACCATCACTGGCCATCAGAGAAATGCAAATCAAAACCACAATGAGATACCATCTCACACCAGTTAGAATGGCAATCATTAAAAAGTCAGGAAACAACAAGTGCTGGAGAGGATGTGGAGAAATAGGAACACTTTTACACTGTTGATGGGACTGTAAACTAGTTCAACCATTGTGGAAGTCAGTGTGGCGATTCCTCAGGGATCTAGAACTAGAAATACCATTTGACCCAGCCATCCCATTACTGGGTATATACCCAAAGGACTATAAATCATGCTGCTATAAAGACACATGCACACGTATGTTTATTGCAGCACTATTCACAATAGCAAAGACTTGGAACCAACCCAAATGTCCAACAATGATAGACTGGGTTAAGAAAATGTGGCACATACACACCATGGAATACTATGTGGCCATAAAAAATGATGAGTTCATGTCCTTTGTAGGGACATGGATGAAATTGGAAATCATCATTCTCAGTAAACTATCGCAAGAACAAAAAACCAAACACCGCATATTCTCACTCACAGGTGGGAATTGAACAATGAGAACACATGGACACAGGAAGGGGAACATCACACTCTGGGGACTGTTGTGGGGTGGGGGGAGGGGGGAGGGATAGCTTTGGGAGATATACCTAATGCTAGATGACGAATTAGTGGGTGCAGCGCACCAGCATGGCACATGTATACATATGTAACTAACCTGCACATTGTGCACATGTACCCTAAAACTTAAAGTATAATAATAATAAAATAAAAAAATTAAAAAAAGAAATTTCCTGTCAAATTATTCAAGCATGTGCAACTTCTGATCCTTCTCATATAGCGCCAATTTGTTATGCTATATATTTCATCTTCACATCATTTTTAATACTGGAAATATAAATGGTATAAAGACTTTTAGAGCATCCTAATTGGTTTTATTCAATTTTTGCAAATTTGACTCCATAAACATGCATTATCACAATGTTGTGCATATATATAGAAATGTTGAAACTTCCTCAATAAATGAAGAGATGTCCTTTTGGTACACCTGCATTTGTGAAAGGTTAAATTTCTTGATCTTGACTCTCTGGACAACAATCTTAGTTTCTGATTGATCTCATCAAAAAACTTAGGTTGTCTCATCACAGTATTTCAGATGTCTACAGTTATAAAATTGAGTGCACACAGTTACCAACCATAGTGATATGCATTTATACATTTTGCCTTTTGATCTATTTTTTAATGAATATGGTTCATCTGCTCTTAACTATTATACCCATGTAATTGTTGTTAATGTACCTGTTCATACTTGGAAAATATGTGTACTATTATATGATTGCTATTTTATTGTGTGAACTAGCATATGACGTGTTCTGTCTTGTTTTTATGTTTCTCAAATAAACCCCCTTTTGGATGCCCCATTCTCCATAATGTGCTTATTTCACATTGCATGCTTGTATCAAAACATCTCATGTACCCCATAAATATATACACCTACTATTTACCCACAAAAATAGAAAATTAAGGCCAGGCATGGTGGCTCACGCCTGTAATCCCAGCACTTTGGGAGGCTAAGGCGGGTGGATCTGAGATCAGAAGATGGAGACCATCCTGGCTAACACAGTGAAACCCCGTTTGTACTAAAAATACAAAAAATTAGCCGGGTATGGTGGCAGGTGCCTGTACTCCCAGCTACTCGGGAGGCTGAGGCAGGAGAATGGCATGAACCTGGGAGGCAGAGCTTGCATAAGAACGCACCACTGTAATCCAGCCTGGGCAACAGAGTGAGACTGCATCTCAAACAAAAAAAAAAAAAAAGAAAAGAAAAGGAAAGAAAATTAAAAAAATAAAATCTAATTTAAAAAGTACATAAATGTATTTTTAAAAAATTTTAAATTTATTTCTTCCGTAATTATATTTTTGGTATTTTGATCTTTCCATATTTCAACATTCAGGATTATGACATTTGGGATTGTCTTTTCGGATTATGACCCAAACCCTTCCTTTTATTTACCTTCATGTGTGAAGAACAACAATATACCTGGAAAATAATGCCCTAAGAATATACTGAAAGCCTCTCTTTTTTTTTTTTCACAGAGACTGAAGACAGATTTAACAAACATGTCTTTCCCTCAGGTTTGACGCTCTTGCAGTATGTTGATGATGTTGTTTCCCTTCTAAGGAGGCTTATGAACATGATAGTGTTCATTCCTTAACCTTCTAGCAGACAAAGGCCATAAAGTTTCTACAGAAGAGATTCCAGGCTCATGTTAAATATTTAGGATTTTTAAGATAAAAGATATTATCTTGGATATCAAGAATTTCTCTTAGATCCTGACAGACTAAAGGGTATTTTAAACTTTCCTCAACCTCAGACTAATATACAATTTACGAGAGTTTTGGGGCCTAGCAGGTACTGTTGAAACTAGATGCTTAATTTTTCCTTGATAGGTCAGACCTTATATGCCCTTCTAAAACTTGACAAACTAAATCTCCCAGACTATGAAGAGAATGCTTGTATAGCATTCTATCAATTAAAAGAACTCCTAAGTCCTCCTGCCTAGGGCACCTCAGTTACCAGCTCTTATTCTCTCTTTTTGTGCATGAAAGATGTCAACCTAAATAACAGACAGAGATAGACTCTTTAAGAGAAAATAATATTTATTTGAGAATGGGCATCGTAATGAAAATACAAGCTATAGTAAACTATACCCTGGGGCAAGGAGAAGTTTTAAAGGCAAAATAAGTAGAGTTATAAAAATTGTTTTGAAACAACAATCCTTGGCTACAAGGATCAGTAACCAGAGTGGCATTAGTCCAAGGCTGGACAGGCAGTTGCTGGGTAGATATCCTCGCAGAAGTAATTTTCTGTGTGTGAAATTGCACACACAATGAGATGAGATTTGGAGGGAAGAAAACAAGGTTGTAGTTTTTGTAGAGTCTTTTATGATAGTTCTTGTTATCAAGCATTCATGCATGTGAGCTCTTCATGGCCTTCCCTAACTTCATTTGTCAGAGTTTTAACACAAGTTACTCTATTTTGATTGTGATTTTACATTTTACATTTCCCCTTTAGATTGAGATCTTTTCCCAAAAGCATCACTGATGAATCATTCTGTAGTTAGATTTCCATTATCCTTTGGTGCTGGAATACATCAGTCCCAGTTTGTTGGTCTGGTCCTACATCAGAGGGAGTGACTAGTAACATGGAGTAAATGTCAAAATCCTTTTAGCCACATTTGAGCAACAAGGTAGGTTTGGAGGGAGTGGCTTTCAGGTTCAGTCTACCTAGAGTCCATTGTTAAGTTCAATTTTGTCTCTTCTGTAGGCACTGGCTATCATCTCAAATTGCTGGTCCAACATTATTCTGTTAGGAGCTGTACTTCTGCAGAAATTTAAAAAGGAACAGTGTTATGGTTTGGATGTTTTGTCCCCTCCAAATCTCATGTTAAAATGTAATCCCTAATGTTGGAGGTGGAGTATGATGGCAGGTATTTGAAATGAGGGGGTGGATCCCTCATGGACAGCTTGGTGCCATCCTCACAGTACTGAGTCTTACTCTATGAGTTCACATGATTTCTGGTTGTTTAAAAGAGCCTGGAACCTCCTCCTCACTCTCTTGTTCCCTCTCTCAGCATGTGACATGCTGGCTCCCCTTCACCTTCTGCCATGATTGTAAACTTCATGAGGCCCTCACCAGAAGCAGATACTGAAGGCATGCTTGCACAGCCTGTAGAACTGAGCCAATTAAACTTCTTTTCTGTATCAATTACTCAGCCTCTGGTATTCCTTTATAGCAATGCAAATGGACTAACATAAACAGGTTTTCTTAAAAAAGAAAACATAAAGTAAAATTACTAGTAGTATGAAAATCTCAGTTTGCATAGTGGTTTTTAGCCATGAACCTCGGCTTAAAGGCAATTGAATGAATAAATCAAATAACCATAGGCAACTAGGTGAAACCTGTTGTAATTATATGACCTGTTTTCTTATTTTGTGTATGTGGGTCACCACTTCTCCAGACGAATTTATCCAGGTACAGCATGTAATATTAGCAGTATCATAGACATTTTCTTATTTAACAAACAGGTAATATAGAACAATTTTATCATCCAGTATCCCATGACTGGGTTGAATTAAAGCAGAGAGTGAGCAACAGTCATATTAGGGATATTGCCAAAGTTGCCCACTAGGTGGACTAAAGGATCTCTTAGGTCAAGGTCTGTCAAATGTCTAGCATAAGCTACTGAGTGAGAAATTTCAATTACACTATTTTCCTGCCAAGTGGAAAAAGTCCTACCTTTTACCATTAAAAGGGATAAGAGTCTCATTACAATATGGTGTCTTGTTGCAATGTCTTAGGAAAAGCTGTTTATGGCAGAAAGCCATCAACTTCCTGTTCTGGTTTGCATGTCTCTGGTTATGGCATTGGGTCCCTAGTTATGGCATTGGGTAGTTTGAACTTTCTATGTGGCCCATATATCAGATGAGATTTGTTTCTTAAAAATTATCTACTCTCAGCCTATAGGACTCCAGGAACAGAGAACATTTCCATTGTTAGTGATATTATGGAAGAAAGTTGGATTGGAGGAACATAGAAGAATTCAGGATCCAGTCTAACCTACAGGTAGATAATGAAAAAAGCAATACAGAGGGCTGCAATTTAATAATGGGTGTATTATAGCTTTTTGGGGAAACATACAACTTTTCTCTCCACAGTCTTTTTGATTTCTACCAAAGATAATAAGAGTGATGAAAATTTGTAAAATAAGTTGAGTCTCACTGATTTTGGTCTGATTATTTCACAAGTGCAGCAGGACTAGTAATTCATTACATAAGAATTTTAGATTTAAAAACGTCTCAAGGCTAATAAGGCAAACCAAAGCAGACTTCATATTTTACCTACTGTCTTGAGGTTCCTGAGCCTGTTAGAAAGTGACCATTTTTACTCACTCACCATAAGGCTGAGAACCCTTGAAGCCAGGCATCCTATGTACATTCTCAAGTATGACATTCCAGTGAAAACCTGGGTAATATAAGCAACATTTCCAATGCTAGGGAGGAGACTTTTATTGAAATTATGCAGACAGTTGTTTTACCATAAAAATAAGAATACTCATGAATAGTATCCAGACTTTGGAGGGATCAAGTAGGAGAAGAAGTAAATGCTTACACTTTTGTTCATATGAGTATACTTTACCAAATTAAACTATAGATAGCTTAAGATAAAAAGTTTTATTAAGCCTGAAAAACACTTAGTAAAGAACCAACAATGTCTCAAATAAAAGTCATAAAACATTATCTTTATCAGTTATTCAATCTCATGTAATTTTTGTTTTGCTTGATCCTAATTAGCAGCTTTATAAATTCATCAGTTTCTTCATCAGAGTTCTAGAAATTTGTTTTAGTCCACTGATCTTGAAGTTACTGGAAACCTATATTTAAGAATACTTGTTAGAGCCTTTTCCATGAATCTGATTGAAAGTGCTTTTAAAGAAGAATTGAAACTGTGAATGACAGAGACTTAGAATAGCCATGATTAAAAATTTGATAAAAGTGTATTATAAATCAGCAATTGATATGGAAATTTGGTTATTTCTGTGGTATACAACATTTTAACACAACAACTGAAATTATGACTGACACCATTAGATTTCTATGAATCTATATAATTTTTGAAATAATATACCTATAAATGTAACTGAAAAAAGATCTAGCATCATTGATCATTTGACGAGGCTTTCAATATAATTCAACATCCCAAATAAGCCTTATTTAGTACAATATAATTTTTTTTTTTTTTTTGACACACTCTTGCTCTGTCACCCAGGCTAGAGTGCAGTAGCGCAACGTTGGCTCACGGCAACCTCTGCCTCCTGGGGTCTGCCTCAGCCTCCCAAGTAGCTGGGATTACTGGCATAAGTCACCAAGCTCGGCTAATTTTTGTATTTTCAGTAGAGACAGGGTTTCACCATGTTGGCCAGGCTGGTCTCGAACTCCTGGCCTCAAGTGATCTGTCTGCTTTGGCCTCCCAAAGTGCTGGGATTACACGCCCGCGTGAGCCACTGTGCCCGGCCCAATATCTCACTTTTATGAGCCTTTAAGAAGTTCTGGGGCCTCTGGAACATCCCAAAGTTAGTTCAAAGTCAAAAAAGACTTAATTTAGAACTTGATCCTTGGGAAGCCTAGCAAGGATATCAAAAGATTCAAAACACTTGATCAAAATAGGAACACAGTTCACTGTGAAATAATAGTCACTTATTTAACCAGAGTGGTAATCAAAGACTTCAAAAGTTATACAGAAAGTTACATAGATGTAAAAACAAAACAAAACCCCTTAACTCTTTCAAAACTCAGTTTTCCTAAGTAATCACAAAACTAATAAAGACAACATGAAACACAGGAAATTATCTTGATAAAATGTAAAATTTTTGTTTCTTAGACCAGTTACCAAAAAGGTAAAGAAAGCCTCCTGCAGTGTGATGGTTTCTCCTAATGGAAAGCCCGTTTAGCTAACCTGGAGGTTGAACCTGATGAGAAAGTACTTGAATTTAATCAAACACAGGAAGAATATGTGCTCAAGGCTATGAGTGTACCCCATATTATAGAGGAATGTAAATAAGAAAACTAGTACCTTGAGCAGGAAAATACATGGCTTTTAGTAAGAGTATGGGAAATTTCCTGGTTACATGGAACAATTTGGACACATCACGAAAAGCCAAGAGTATAGAATCAAGTTATACTGGAGGAAAACATTGCTCTAAATTGTAAATCTCAGTTCAGATGATTGAAAACGTAAAGAAACAGATTTCAGAATTAAATCAAAACCTCTTGCAAATTTTACCAAGAACAGATCAATTCTTCAAGGAAACCTTCTTGTAACATGGAGAACCACATTTTAGTTTTATATCAGTGTATTTTTAATATCAAAGCTCAATCTTTTTTTTTTTTTTTTTGAGATAAGTTCTCGCTCTGTTGCCTAGGCTGGAGTACAGTGGCATGATCTTGACTCACTGCAACCTCCACCTCCCAGGCCTGAGGCAAAAGCGATCCTTTCATCTCAGCTTCCCAAATATCTGGGACTACAGGCATATGCCACCACACTGAGCTAATTTTTTAATGTTTTTGTAAAGATGGGGTCTCACAATCTTGTCCAGGTTGGTCTTGAACACCTGGGCTCAAGTGTTTCTCCTACGTCAGGCTCCCAGAGTGCTAGGATTACAGGTGTGTAATCTCCACCCAGCTTCAAAGATCAATCTTTAGAAAGATACAAATAATTTCCTTCTAATTATAGCTAACTTGATCATGCACAAAAGTTATTTCATAAATTCATGCTTCACAAGCCTTTCATGGCTTACTCAGACCTTCCACAACCTACTTAGGCCTTCTGCCTTGTCCTATACTTCCTCTTTCTTTTTTTTTTTTTCTGAGATGGAGTCTAGCTGTCTCCCAGGCTGGAGTGCAGTGGCGCGATCTTGGCTCACTGCAAGCTCTGCCTCCCGGGTTCACACCATTCTCCTGCCTCAGCCTCCCCAGCAGCTGGGACTATAGGCGCCCACCACCACGCCCAGCTAATTTTTTGTATTTTTAGTAGAGACAGGGTTTCACCGTGTTAGCCAGGATGGTCTCGATCTCCTGACTTCATGATCCGCCCGTCTCGGCCTCCCAAAGTGCTGGGATTACAGGTGTGAGCCACTGTGCCCTGCCTACTTCCTCTTTCTTAAATAATCAGTCATTTTACTTTAGGAGAAAAAAATTACTTTCTTTTTCCTCATCATTTTGAAAACTATTCTCTTTTTAACCTTCCTCATCAAAAATACATGTTCATACTTAATAACTTTCTATGCAATGCTCCTTCCTACTTACTGATTCCTTTCTAACTTGTTTCTCTTTTTCTTCCTGCTGTAGTTTGAATGTTTGTCCCCTCCAAAACTCATGTTAAAACTTAATCCCCTATGTGTTACTATTGAGAGGTGGGGTCTTTAAGAGGTGATTGAGTCATGAGGGCTCTTCATCCATTCACGGATTCATGGGTTAATCATGGGAGTGGACTAGTGGCTTTATAAGAGAGAACTGAGACAGCATGCTTAGCCCCCTCACTATGTGCTATCCAGCACTGCTTTGGGACTTTCCAGAGGGTCCCTACTGGCAAGAAGATACTGACCAGATGTGACCCCTTGACTTTGGGCTCCTTGGGAGTAAACTTATTTTCTTTATTAATTACCCAGTTTCAGGTATTCTGTTATAAGCAATAGAAAATGATACTAAGATACTTTCTAAATTTACTTTTTTGAAACAACCTTAAATAATGTCTGAATTTAGAGAAAATTATACTTCTCAATACAGCACACATTTTTATGCCTTTCTTACAATTTTTCTTACCAAAAACACATCTTATTTTGGGGACATATTTTGTACACAGAATTATATACATTAATTAGAACTTTTAATTCTCGGTTACCTTAATTTCTAGCAAAAACTTAGGAAGTAAGCAGTTCTGAACTGTCTATTACATATCAGTATTTTATAGATGAGAACCATTTAATAATTTTTAGAAACATGTTTCACCTAACATAATTTTTATGTGTATTAATAGGCCAAAATACATTTAGTTTCTCTATGAAATTCAAGAAGCCAAGAACAAACTTACATTTATGTCCAGCAATTTGTTTCAGTATTTTATCTTATTTGAAAGTTATCCATACATTTAATGAGTATCTATTACTTAATTTAATATCACATAATTTTAGGATTTCAAATTATGTGAAAAGTTTATTTATAAATATTTATCCCATGTACAATTATCTAATTTATTCATTTTTAATAATTATACCAGATTATGAAAATTGAGCTATTAGATAAAGCTAGTCATGATTTCAAGTTATTTCCTAGTTAACCATTTTTACAGCATGTGACTGTCAGGTGAATCATCTAAGTAAGAACCTTAAAATTAAATATATAGGTATCTTGCTGATAACTCAGAAAATACAGCTGTGTTCATTATACCGACAATATTAAATTAGTCTTATCAAAGACTCACACAAAGATCATTGTGTTTTTAGGTTGGGTTTACAGTTTTAAGACCTTAAAACATCCAACAGAGACAAATATGATCTTACCAGTAAACCTAGGTGAAAATGTATGCTGACAATTCTGAAGACATTTCTATTTTTATTTTATCAACACATTTAAAACCAGATTATTTATCAAAGATTTACGTAAGTCACATGAACTAAAATGCATTTGGGTTAATTACTATATATTTTAGCAATTTATATGAGGACTCACTTATTTAAGCCAATCTGAATAGAATTCTGTAAAGGGATTTCCGGCTGACTACACCAGATTCTACCATATAGACACACCATACAACATGATACATATACATATGTGTAAACACAGCTAAACACATGTACACACAAAGATTATATAGTTTTCCTTTTAGAATTTTAGTCATGATACAGTACAACACGGTAATATAAATTCACTAGTATAAAAGGAGAGTTGGATCCAAATTGTGTTTTTGACAAAACGGGATCCCTTCACATGGCTAAACTTTACTTGCTCTGATAGGTAATATTATGAAGGCTGTGGACTAAAATGTTGGGTAAAGTAATTTGATTAAAAATATATATATTTTACCCTCCCCACTCCCCTTTAGTTTTAAATGAGATTAAGGTTAAATTTTCAAATATTTACATTTTGTCTAGCTCTGGCTGAACTGTATAAAAGAAAACAAAAGCCCCAAGTAGTGTTGAATTTTTGTTATGAATTTATATTTTGTTTGCCGAGTTGGTTTGCTTGATTAGTCAATGAAGGCATGGAAGCATTTTAGAAAGGTATTTGCAGTTTTTCGTTTTGGCTTTTTCTGGCTTCTGCATGACAGGCAAGGTAGTTTTTATGCTGGACAAAGATATTATTGCTCTAAGCACAAGATTTTGATGTATTGTTCTGACAGCCTAACTTTTATAAACATTTATCAAGTTATTTTCTTTTACATTACCAATCCTTCAATTAGCTGTTCTATCACCCTAACCAACTGTTAGCCAGGCAAACCTACATTTACATTTCCAAAAGAATGACTCAGGTTTCTAGGATGTTGGTTACCAGGGAGTTTTTGTAAATTATAAAGCCATTAATTTGAAAGTCCTTTAAGATTTTATTTTTCTATCTTGCCTGGAATGCCATAGCATATCTTGATACTAGCAGAAAAGTCATCAGATTCAAAGTTGGTAGAAAAAAAAAATAGAGAACTTAGAGGGCTCTATATGTTAGCTCTAAAATTAAAGTTTCTAATCCAATTCTAAGAAAAACAGGCTTGGGGAGTTCAAATGATCTCCATAATGGCCACTGATTTAAAAATTTGCCTGAAGAAAAGTCATGAGGTGTCCCAGAAAGCTTGGCATGCCTTAATGTTTGAAAATCCCATTCCATTTCTTATTAATCTCTTAAGAACAAAGAAAATCCTATAAATCCTATCAGAGAATGTCAAAAGTTTGGACCAGTGTCTTAGATGGTGACAACCATCCTAGTGGCTTTTAGCCAGCCATCATGCGCCCATCATTTAGAATGCTTTCCCCCTACCCTCTTTCAGCAGACATCTGTCAGAAACAAGCAAGGGAAAACAAAGTAAAAGAGCAAATCATTTACAGATGCAAGTAACCAAACCAAAATGAAACAAAAATTAAGACCGCTCACAAAAACTTTAATCCAGACATGTAGGCCAAACAAAATATTAAACTACATGCACAGAAAGAACCAGAAATGAATTTGCCAGAAAGACATGCCTCACAGATGGAATGTAAATTCTGCAGAAACCAGAAGGGCACTTGTCTCTACAAGTGACAAGAAAGGGCTTGTCAGAAAAAACCTTTACAGTCCCAAGAGGAAGGCATGGTCCTTTTTTAAGAAGGCAGCCTTAAAACCAAATCAGGTCCTGAATAAAGTCAAAAGAACTCACCAAAAAAAAAGGAGCCTGAGAATCTGAGAGGAGATTCACAGGCAGAAAAGGCAACTTCATGGAAGCAGAGAATGCAGAGGGCTCAGTAAGTAGTGCACTGTATTACAGTGTACAAGGTGAGCTTACTTTGGCCCCGCTTCTGAACACTAAATGATGTCAACCTAAATAACAGAGAGAGGCTCTTTAGAAGAAAATTATACTTATTTGAGAATGGGCATTGCAATGAGATTATGTATGCATAGTAAACTATGTACATATTTAAGGAGGTGGGGGTGAGGGGACTTTTTAAAGGCAAAATGAGAAGAATTACATAAATTGTTTTGAAACAAGAATCCTTGGCTATAAGGATCAATAGCAAGGGTGGCATCTTCCAAAGGTTGACAGGTAGTTGCTGGGCCGATGTGCTTGCAAAAGTATTTTTGTGTGTAAGCTTGCAATAACCTTTGTGTAATGTTGTGGATTTTGCAGTCTTTTGTGACAGTTCTTGTTATGAAGCATTAGTGCATGAGTACTTTCCTTTCATGGCCTTCCCCAGCTTCATTTGTCAGAGTTTTAACACAAGTGACTCTATTTTGATTTTGACAACTTTCACTAAGACAATGAAATGAGTTGGATGTTCTTACCCAGAAACATGGAGATCAATACAGACCTGCTGGCTATTAGAGCCAGCAGTTACTTTTAATAGATAAGGGGCTTCCTCCCTGCATGAGAGCTATCTAAGCCATCACGGTTTTAACTAAATCTATGGAAGAGATAGTCATGGGCTCTCTTCTTACTATCTATGTTCCTCATGAAGTAGAAGCATTACTCAACTCTCATCATACTTAACATCTTTCTGCAAGCAGACTCACTACTTATGAGATCTTGCTCTGGATTTGTCTTTATATTATTCTGTGTCATGCAATAATATTAATCCAGCAACCCTCCTTCCCCTACCTGATGATGAGACACCACATGACTATCTAAATCTAACTGACCAGCTACTAAAACCTCGAGTTGATTTACAAGAAGCCCTTATACCAAATGCAAAACTTTCATGGTTTAAGATAGATCATTTATGACAGACAATGAAGAAAAATATCTTGCTGAATATGCTACTATCACCTTATACTGAAGTAGTTGAAGCAGTCCCACTGCAAATGACTAGTCTGGCCCAGCAAGCAAAACTTTATGCCTTAACCAGGGCTCGTATTCTGGTGAAAGATAAAACTGCAGATATTTACTCTGATAGCCATTATGCCTTTGTTGTTGTTCATGATTTTAGTATGCTTTGGAAACAGCATTTTTAACCTCCAAAGGAAACAAAATTTAAAATGAAATTTTTATCAATAATTTATTAGATTCAATTCAACCTCCCTCTTCCTTGGCCATCATCAAAATTTCTGGGCACTCAAAATTGGATTCTGATAAAGCTAAAATGAAAAATTTTATTGGACTCATAATGGTTGCATTTTTTGCCCAGCATAAAATTTATGTGGTATGGTCTCAATAATAAAGTGGTATTACCAGAATCAATGAAAAAAAAAATCCCCACTCAAAATGATACATTAAATGATTCATTGGGCAACTGATAAACTTGTTAAGTTTTCTAACATAGTATTGGTGGGGAAATATTACAATGACAGCCAAAAGGCCACAACTGTCTTGTATTGTTTGTCCAAAATTCAACCATGGAAAGACAAGTCAGACAGTTCCAGGTCATTTTGGCATGCCTAATGGACCCTTTGAGGTTTAGCAAATAGACTGCATCCAGCCACCTCTCTCTCAAGATTCTAAATAGGTTTTTTTTTTTTTTTTTTAGAACGGAGTCTTGCTCTGTCGCCCAGGCTGGAGTGCAGTGGTGCGATCTGGGCTCACTGCAAGATCTGCCTCCCGGGTTCACACCATTCTCCTGCCTCAGCCTCCCAAGTACCTTGGACTACAGGCGCCCGCCACCACGCCCAGCTAATTTTTTGTATTTTTTAGTACAGACGGGGTTTCACCGTGTTAGCCAGGATGGTCTCAATCTCCTGACCTCATGATCCACCCGCCTTGCCCAAAGTGCTGGGATTACAGGCGTGAGCCATCGTGCCCAGCCAATATGTTTGTTTTGATTTTTTTTTTTTTTTTTTTTTTTTTTTTTTTTTTGAGACAGAGTCTCGCTCTACTGCCCAGGCTGGAGTGCAGTGGCGGGATCATCGCTCGCTGCAAGCTCCGCCTCCCGGGTTCACGCCATTCTCCTGCCTCAGCCTCCCAAGTGGCTGGGACTACTGGTGGCAGTAACCACCACGCCCAGCTAATTTTTTGTATTTTTATTAGAGACGGGGTTTCACAGTGTTAGCCAGGATGGTCTCGATCTCCTGACCTCGTGATCCGCCCGTCTCAGCCTCCCAAAGTGCTGGGATTACAGGCGTGAGCCACCGCGCCCGGCCGGCCAATGTGTTTTTGTTATGATTTGTATGTCTTCCTATTGGGTAGAAGCATTCCCTTGCCAATGTGCCACTGCCTCAGCCATTTCAAGACTATTAGAAAAGATTATTCCTCCACAGGGCATACCTTCAGAGTTACATACTGACTGAGGAGCTTACTTCACTGGCCATGTCATAAAACAAGTCTGTGAACTCTGGTCCATATTACAACACTTTCGTTGTACCTACCAGTTCCAATCTTCAGGATTGGTTGAAGGAACAAATAGCATTATCAAAACTCAGCTGGTAAAATTTGTGGAAGCACTGAAGCTGTCTTGGCCAGTGGTACTTCCTCTGGTCCTATTAAATCTAAGGTCTGCACCTTTTGGAAAGTTGTTACCTTTTAAAATTATCACTGCATGGCTGATGCATTTAGCCCACTCTGCTTTTAATGTTAAGTTGATTAAACCAGGCATTCTCCAATATCGTAACGGAATAATTAAGGCTATAGACATAAGCCATACCTTGGTAGAACAATATTTCCATAGTAAACTCCCAGGAGACAAAGGCACCAGACATCATACCCTTCAGCCTGGTGATTTGTCTATTAAAAGAGGTATTTATAAAATAATTTCCTTCAACCTTGATGGGAAGGGCCATATCAGGTACTCCTTACCAATTCCTGCACTGTCAAACTGAAAGGCATTGACTCTCAGATTCGTGTTCCTCATTTAAAGAAAGCTCCTACACCTGCTGGAATTCAGAAACAATCGGAGATTTGAAGCTAAAACTGACCCAAAGTGAAGCAGATGACAGCTGAAGTTGACTGCTTACCCAAGACACCTGGACCAGACCTCTGTATTATTAAGCTCCCTGAAATATTTGGCCTCTTATTTGTTGCTGTCTCTATACTCTTGGTTTTTGCCTTTTAATCCCTTGCACAACAGAGTTACACTGAATTATATCTTGGCTGAGCAAGGAGGTGTTTAGATTGTAGCCAATATCTTCTGTTACACCTGGATAAATACTTCTAACAAAGTAGAAACCAAATTGGAAAGATTTGTGCACATGTTAATTAATTAGCTAGAATACTCACCATTAAAGTGTGTGGCTTTTTTATCTAGTCGGTTGACTACCTTCTAAAGTTAGAAGTGGATAAATTTCAGTCTTCAACTTTTGTTACTCACTATTGTGGTTATTGTTGCTATTGTAATATTTAAGTTACTTATGTTACTTCTTACCCAGGTTTACTTAGAAATAAAAGTTTAAACAAAGTAATAGTTGTTTAGAAGCTCAACATGATCAATTAAGCCTATAATTCAGAAAAGACAGCCAACCTGACAACTTTTTTGGGGGACCTAAGAAGTCTTGAGAGCTCTCCTCTCAAAATCTCCTCGTTACTCAGATGTGGCCCATTGTAGCCTTACACTCCCTTAGAATGTGAATCTCTTCCAGGGAGAAACATGATTCCTGGGACAGGTTATCCCAATGACAAAGAACAAAATTAAACTTGCCAACTGATCTGCAATGCTTTCTGTAGAAATATCTTGATTAAAAGGAGGAAATGTGAAAGAAAATGAAGTAACTAAGGCTAAGGCTTTCTAAAGTGCAGTTGGCAGATTGTGAGAGGATTGCACTCATACTTGCTAAAGGTCAAACCACAAGATGTTCCAATAGACTCAGATTAACACTGCCCTTCAACATCTCTCAGCTGGGAGTACAATGGCTAACCAATCAAAACGGATTTGGGATTTAGTATTTTTGGGCCTCTGAAAACAACTTTTAGTGAAAATTCTCTATTTAAAAACCTCTCCTGTTCTTGCTTTATGAGACATTGTTCAGGGCTGCCCTGATTCAGTGTACAATGCTTTGTTTCCCAAATAAATGCTATTTCCTTTGACTTCTGTGCCAGTCTTCTTAGCTAACACCAGTTAATTTGATTATTAAAAAGAAAACCTACAGGAGTCAGACAAATCCATCCGTGAACTAGGTTAGGTGTACAGTGCTCCAGTTTGTAACTGTTGCCTTGAGTTTCCAATAGCTTGATGCCTCTGGCTCACAGGAAAAAAAAAAAAAAAGGTCTTGCTATAATACTGTGAGCAGCCTTTAAAGCTCCTTGTCCCTTAAACAATGTTTAAATGCATAAAGCCAACACTTCCTTAGTGACACTCATTTTCCTATGTTTCTATGTTTTTATGATGGACCAACTTTGCTCCCTCACACACATCCTCACATACTTTGGATGAACACATTGTTTAGGTATTATATTTATTATTTTATTGTCCATCTTGCTGACCCAACAGCTGTTCTGTCTCTAAATAGATTTGCATTCTCAGCTCTGATTGCTACCTACTGATTTCATGGTTTAACTCTCATTTCTCTTGCTTTTAAGTTCCAGGGGGTCAAATCACTGTACCTCCATGAACTGACAATATTGCCTGGTAAAATGTAAGCCTTTTTGTCAAAATCATAATTTATTTTCAGTTCTGCCCCTTTGACCTGGAATAAACTATTTTTCCTACATTTTGATAAAAACAATAATCTCCCAGTTGGCCTGTTTAAAATAGAACGTATTAAATGGGCCATCTGTATGATATCTGTATTACAGTTTTGAAAAAAATAATGTTTGAGAACTGTTTAGGATGAAATAAACTGCAGAAATGATTCTTAATGCTTTTTTTGTCTAATCACAGCTGGTTCATTAGATATGTTATTTTTAAAATCAGCCGCATGGTCATAGAAACATTTTCTTCTCAATTTGCCACACCAGTAGGCATATGGTGCTGATGCCGGCATGAAATTGAGGCAGTGAAGCCTTGAAAAAACCCCATAACATTATGTTTTACTTTGGGTACTAACTTGAGATTAAGCAGCTGTTGAATGAGTGAAGGGGGCATTTTAGAGACAAATTTTATGGTCTGGACTTTAAACTCTGCTTAATGGAATGGAAGGTTCTGTCCTTTGAAGTGCACCTATTGGGGCATCAGGTCTGGATGGCACACTCACTGCAGCCAACGTAGCCTGTGCTTCATGGTTCCAAAGAGAAGCCAGCTCTCTGAAGAGAAATCAGAGGATGTTTCATTTTGCCAGTCTGATCTTAAAGAGGCACTGAGATATTTGGTATTCAGGAACATTATATCTGGCACCTGGCCCTGAAGTTTCAGTTTACTTAAACAAATGTATGATAATGAATTTTTATAAAGGCGAATACCTTTATAATGACCACCCATATCAAAAAACAAAACATTGCCTTTCCTTCAGAAGCCCTTCTCATGCGCACCTATCCCAATGATGATTTTTACTTTCTTTCTCCGATTACCTTTATAGTAATTGCTGCTTTAAAAATACTTTTATCATCCAATTGTGCATCCCTGAATATTATGGTTTTAGTCTTGCTCATTTAAGAAAAAAGATGTATTTTAAGTTTTAATCTGATCATCCACTTCTTTTCCTCATATACATATACATATACATATACATATATATATATATATATATATATTTTTTTTTTTTTTTTTTTTTGAGATGGAGTCTCGCTCTGTCGCCCAGGCTGGAGTGCAGTGGTGCGATCTCGGCTCACTGCAACCTCCACCTCCCGGGTTCAAGCAATTCTCTGCCTCAGCCTCCTGAGTAACTGGGATTACACACCTGGCTAATTTTTTGTATTTTTAGTAGAGATGGGGTTTCACCCTCTTGGCCAGGCTGGTCTTGAACTCCTGACCTTGTGATCCACCCAACTCAGCCTCCCAAAGTGCTGGGATGACAGGCGTAAGCCACCGCACCGGGCCCTTTTCCTCATATTTTATCTGGGTTCTTGGACCTATAGAGTTTCTCACAGTCTGGATTTTGCTGATTGCACAACTCAGGATGCAATTCTGTCCCTCTGTCCTCTGGTATTTCCTGAAGGAATCAATGATTTGGTACACTGTAACAGTCTGAAGGTAATCAGTTCTTTTGTAGATATATCATATGAGCTCACAGATTTAAGCATATTTGATTAGCTACTATCCATCAAAATTACTACTAAAATTACTATTACCATTGAGCTCCATCTTTGGTCAACAAGATCCATCTTTGGCCAACAAGGTCCATCTCTGGCCAACAAGAGCTTAAGTTGGCTCCTGAGCCTTTTTAATGTGACTCTAGTAGTCTTTGATAACTTCTTTGGTACTTGGTACACAATATATTCCAGGCTCATTTTATCACTTTCGGCCTCAGACCTGGAATCTGCCATTTCTTCTAGAAGCTCTGGTTTCCTTTAGTGAGAAATAGTATTTTAAGACCACAATTTGGGTACTAGCGATGCCCTTCCTTCTAGGTTGGTCATTGTCTCTAGGCCTTCTCTGTCTCTACTTGTCTCTCTGTCTCTATGCATTTATTTATATTTACCTATGAATATAATCTGTATATGTTATATATAATATGTAAAAATATATATTTCTAAATCATTTTAAAAATAACTTGCAAACATCATGACACTTCATCCCAAATGATGTTCTTACTGAAATTTCACCTGTTATCATTTACAAGAAATTTAACATCATCTGATAATATAAACATCTATATTTAAAGATCAATATTTACATCTCCATTATCCCCAAAATGGCCTTTACATGTATTTTTTAAATCCAAGATTAAATCCAGGCTTATGCATTACATTTGATTGTTACACCCTTTTATTTCTCTTTAATTTAGAATAGTATCCACCCCTCCCCACCACACACCTTTTATCTTCTCTGACACTGACATTTTGAGGAGCATGAGCTGTTGTCTTTCAGAATGTGCCACAATTCTGGATTGGCCCTTATGATTACATTAAAATTAAACATTTCGACAAGAATACTGCCTAGGTGATATTGTGTATTTCCCTCTTGTAGTATATAAGGAGAAGGCAGATACTATCAATTTGTTCTTTTATTAGTGAGAAACAGTTTGATCCCTTGATTAAGGTGTGTCTGCCTGATATAGTCATTGTAAACCTCTTTTTCTTTTTTAATTAAAAAAGAATCCATGTGATGATAATTTCAGATAATGTAACTACCTTATTTTTCAAACTTTCACCCAATGGGTTTAGTGTCTTTTTCTAATCCTTACCTAAATCAATTATTCTATAAATGTTGTAGAATGATTTTCTAATTAAATCATTTCTTCTATCTTAATTACCTTTCATTTCTGTGTAAAGAAGACCTTTTCCGCTTTTCCCTTTTTCTATCTCTCTGAGTATCACTGTGGGTATCACACATTTTAAAATTTATTATATTACTCAAAGTGGCAGCACCTTCAAGCTGGCTCCTTTAAAGAAAAAGAAATATTTTGTGTACTTAGGTTCCTTGTCACAATTAGAAAGGCATTTTATAAAATCTATGGAAATACATACTCTAAGGTCACACACCACATTCCAGTTTCCAGGACAGTGACCAGCATCCCGTCACTTTTGTTAAAATGAACTAAACTTGCATGTGCCTGAACCATGTCCCTTCTTGGTGGAAGTCTGGCCAGCAAAGAGCATTGCAAGTGGTTATCTAATAAAAGAGAGGGTGGTATGGTGATTCTCAAATCAGGCACAGCTTGGTCCTAGTGCTGCTTCTATCTTATTAGTAACTTTAAGGACATAGGAAATGATACAACTTCTCTGAGTCTCAGTTTATTAATTGTTTTTTAAAAAAAGACATATGATAGGAGTGATTGTGAGGTTTATCGATCACCCCATTCACTGGAGGCATTCAGTAAATGATAGCAAACATAGAGCAGCCAGAGTTTGAAACGATGCAATGGCATGAAAATCTACTTATACTCCTGTTTTTTTTTGTTTTTTTTTGTTTTTTTTTTTTTTAGTCTTCTTGCAGGGAGAAAAGACTCACTAGGGAAGAAGCCTGCTCTGGGGTGCTTCAGAATATAAACTTGGGGGAAATCCATCTTGTTTTATCCCATCAATGACTGAAAGCAGGGGTTCTGATTTGTGAGTGGGATATTTTTCTGTCCAAAAGAAAATGCTTGTCTTATCTCTGGGTTTTTATTATTATGGTAAAATATATGTCACATAAAATTTTCCATTTTAACTATTTAAAAAGATATAGCTCAGTGGCATTAAGTACATTCCCACTGTTGTGCAACTATCACCACCATATATCTCCAGAACTTTTTCACCTTCCCCAACTAAAACTCTGTACCCATTAAACAATAACTCCTGAGTCCCACCTCCCTCCAGCCCCCTGCAACCATCATTCTCCTTTCTATCTCTGTGAATTCACTACTCTAGGTAACTCACATAAGAGGAATCATAAAGTATTTGTCTTTTATGACTGGCTTATTTCACTTAGCATGTTGTTAAGGTCATACATGTGGTAGCATGTATCAGAATTTCTTTTCATTGTGGTAAAAAACAACATAAATTTTACCATCGTAACCATTTTTGGGATGTACATTTCAGTAGTGTTAAATGTACTTACATTGTTGGGAAACATATCTAGAAGCTTTCCATTTAGCAAAACTTAAACTCTATATCTACTAAACAACTCTTATTTTACTTCTTTGTCCAGCCCAATAACCACCATTATACTTTCTGTTCTTATGAATTTGACTACTTTAGATACTTGCTATAAGTGGAATCATACAGTCTTTGTCATTTGTGACTAGGGTATTTCATTTAGCAAGTTTAATCTATGTCGTAGCATGTGACAAGATGTCCTTTCTTTTGAAGGCTGAATAATATTCCATTGTATGTACATACTACATTTTGTTTATCCATTCATCTGCTGATAGACATTTAGGTTGCTTCTAATTCTTGACTATTGTGAATAGTGCTGCTATGAACATGGTTGTACAAATATCTCTTCAAGCACCTGCTTTCAATTCTTTGGGATATATACCCAGAATTGGGATTACTGGATCATTTCCTTCCTTTTTAAGGCTGAATAATATTCCATTATATGTATACATCGTATTTTGTTTATCCATTCATCCATCAATGAATATTTGTGTTATTTCTACCTCTTGCCTGCTGTGAATAATGCTGCTGCTATGAATATGGGTGTACAGATATGTTTCTGGATTCTTTTTTGAAGAGTGCCTGTGGCTCCCTGTTCATTCATTCATCATATCCATATTGGCCTATCCTAGCACTTATCCTATCCTAACACATAGTTGAACTCAGCTAGAAGCTATTTCTTTTCAAGTTCCACATAGAGCAAACATTCTAGATTGAGTCCTAATTAGATAGCTCCATTGGAAAGGTGCTGTTGCTGCTTTTCTTTGACAACTTTCTGCTGCTACCACCTGAGGTTTGCTGGAGGCAAGAGAATGAGGCCTTCTTTATTGTGAAAAAGACCCTAGATTCACAGTTGTTTGATGCTGTGAATGCTTTATTCCTCTGCAAAAAGCCTCCCATACACAGTACCACAAGCCCTATATTCTCCCGAGTTGGGAGAAGCAATTTCCTCTACCTTGCGAAAGAAGAGTAGCCCTCTTTGCCAATAGATGACACGAAGACCTGAGATGTAAGATGATGCTTGTCCTTTTCCAGATCGACCCCCACCTTCTATCATTACCACTGGATTAACAATTAGAATAATCTCAGCACAGCCCAAGCAGTCCCTGCTGCAGGAACAGCCAGTTTTCTTCTGAAAGAACTGCAGGATCTTACCAATATGTACTGGCAGGAACCTGAGAACATATGTGGGACTGGATCTTGACAGTGTTGGACAGAGTAAGGTGGAATGTAAAGTTGTATAGAGGGGCATTTATTGACCTGGGAGCACCCTCCCATGACTCAGGATTTAACTCCCTGGCAAGGACATTTAATAGGTTGCTGGCCAAGTTCTTTGGTGCTTGGACATGAAAATTTACAGTAAAGGAGACAAAGTATGGAGAAAAGAGTAAAAGGGCACATCAGAATTGGTTTATTGCATGATATCAGAGAACTTAACAAATACCTATGTTCCCCAGGAAGGTCCAGAAGACAGTCCTTTTACTAAGACAACAAGGAATGCCCCAGTGAGGGAGGTACTGACACCACTGAGTAGTCAATGGTTGCTGTCTCCTGTAGGCTTAAGGACCATGCCCCTTTAGCCCATCTGATTCCAGCACAGACTCAGTATTTTTGCCTTAGGACATTCTCCAAAATTTGCTCATCCTGCATAGATGAAATCTAGAAGCATGGGGAGCTTAATGTCTCAGGGGACTGTGATGGTTAATATTATGTCTCAATTTGACTGGTCTAAGGGATGCCCAGATAGCTGGATAAATGTTATTTCTAGGTGTGTCTGTGAGGGTATTTCCAGAAAAAATATAGCATTTGAACCAGTAGACTGAGTAAAAAGATCCACCCCCACCAATGTAGGTGGGCATCATCAAACCCACTGAGAGCCCAGATAGAACAAAAAGACAGAGGAAGGGTGAATTCTCTCTGTTTCTCCTTGAGTTGAGGCATCTTCTCCTGTCCTTGGACATTGGAGTGCCTGGTTCTCAAGCCTTCAGACTTCAATTACCTTACACTATCAGCTTTCTTGGTTCTCTAGCTTACAGACAGCAGATCATGGGACTTCTCAGCCTCTATAATTGTGTGAGCCAATTCCCATAATAAACCTCCTTTTAAAAGCATGTGTGTGTTTGTATATACATATATACACTTATATACAAACTATATATATGTGTATGCATATTTATAGACACTATATACAAACTATATATATGTATATATATTTATATACAAACTATGTGTGTGAGTGTGTGTGTGTGTATATATATATATATATATATCATTTGAATATTTGTCTCCTTTAAATCATGTTAAAATTTGATCTCTGGCCGGGCACGGTGGCTCACGCCTGTAATCCCAGCACTTTGGGAGGCCAAGGCGGGCGGATCACAAGGTCAAGAGATAGAGACCATTCTGGCTAACACGGTGAAACCCCGTCTCTACTAAAATATACAAACAATTAGCTGGGCGTGGTGGCGGGCGCCTGTAGTCCCGGCTACTCAGGAGGCTGAGGCAGGAGAATGGTGAGAACCCGGGAGGCGGAGCTTGCAGTGAGCCGAGATTGAGCCACTGCACTCCAGCCTGGGTGACAGAGTGAGACTCCGTCTCGGAAAAGAAAAAAAAAAAATTTGATCCCTAATGTTGGAGGTAGAACCTGGTGTGAAGTATTTGGGTCATGAGGGCGGATCCCTCATAAATAGCTTGGTGCTGTCCTCATGGTAATGAATGAGTTCTCCGTCTATTAGTTCCCAAGAGAACTGATTGTTAAAGAGCCCGGCATCTCCTTCCCTCTCTTGCTCCCTTTCTCACCATGTGACACACTTTCTACCTCTTTACTTCCCACCATGACTGGAAGCTTCCTGAGTCTCTCCCCAGAAGCAGATGTCAGTGGCATGCTAGTTGTACAGCCTGCAGAACCATGAGCCAAATAAAACTCTTTTCTTATAAATTACCCAGCCTCAGATATTCCTTTATAGCAACACAAATGAACTAAGAACACACACAACACACATAAACAACACATAAACACACACAGATACACACACACATGTAATTTTTCCCCCTCTGTTGGTTCTGTTTCTCTGTTGAACCCTGACTAATACAGGGGCTAACTTCACTTTTCAATGAATGAGTAACAAGTTAGATAATAAACTCCCCAGTTTCTCTGTTCTTCAGTGGAACATTCTGAGGCACATTCTCCACAGTTTCTTTAAGGGTCTGTGGTGGGACTGAGTCCCTGATGTCCACAGCAGTAATAAGTCACCCCACACTGGCCTTTCTCCTGTTCTGTCTCACACTCTTAGCGACCTCACTCCTGTTCCCTGGGATCTCCTCCCAATTTAACTACCATACCTCAGTCCTTCTCTAGGTTTTGCTCTCAGGAGAGCCCAAACTAAGGCTCTTCTGAACTACAATTTCAAGTTACTAAAATTTGTGTCTGGATAGCATGGTATGCTGAATACCCATTAGCCTATAAAGATATGCTCATTCAGAAAACATATTCTAGCCTAGCATTAACTGATTAATATTAACATTTTCAAAACTCTACAACCCACTCCCTCTACTTCAAATCCATTTAGAGGAGAGGCTGAATTTTCCCCATATTTCCCCAAAGTTCTGATGGAGTACTTGATGGCAAAGCCAGGTAAAGCTTACAATATGTGTGAGCAAATAGCCAGAACTACAGTATTTCATAAGGAGTGACTGTTACTAAAAGCAATAAGGGGGACCTAATTAGAGAGCTAGTGCAACTGGCAGTAATTGCATTTTCTCATGTAAGCATCTTAGCACATCTAAGTGCTTAGCCTTAATTCTCCACACTAACTCCCATTAAATGTTTGTACTGTCCTTTGCTAACACCCACCTTTCCTAAGTTATTGTCATGCTTATTCTGTAGCACTATTTTCATTCTGTGAAACATTAGCTGGTTCTTTTTCTCCCTTTTATCAGGGAGAAATTTTCATATATTTAGGTCCCAGATCTTGAAATGTTCTTTCTCTGGTAGACTCTAAGCCTTGCTACTTCATTTGAAAAGCTTCCAAATCCCATTTCCTTCACAGGTCTTCTCTCTGAGGAGCATGATATTGCACCAACTCCAGCCTCTTTAAATTCAGAATTCCTCAGAGATCTTCTTTCCCAACCTCCAATGAGGGCAGCTCTTGGCAGGCACTGAGGTTCAGACTGGTTCCTCAGATCCCTCTTTGTCCTTTACACCTCTCCACAAAGCATGTGGCTCTTCAGTTGGAAATTCCTTGACATCAAAAAATAATGGCTTTGTAATTCAATTCCTGGCACAAGGACATGCATGGAGAAACACTTAATAGAGTCGTTTTACGATGATTGAGCCAGATGTAAATGCAGAGAACACAGTTATTTTGCTTTGAGTTAATATTAGAAGGCTCAGTGAGCAGGTTCACGTGGCTATAATATAAGTGCTATACTTCACAGCACTTAGGAGCCAACGGTAATTTAAAAACACACAAACAGTAAGTTATATGAGGTGGAGAGTCACAGAACCAACCACATTCCAATATAATATTGAGTGTTCTTTGGGGCATAAAGCATAGTAATATCCTAGATCCATTACCAGTGGTATTCCTTATGTCTATATAGTCCTAAAGGTCTATAAAAATGATGGCATTGGGTAGGAGATAGGTCCACTATGCAAATCCAAGAATATTAAACATGGACAGGATGATAGGGATTATCTGATTCAGCCCTCTGATTGTGCATTTGTGGACACTGTCATAAAGAGGCTTGCTCAATGCACACAGGTAGTTAGTGGAATAGTGAGTCTTCTGACTCCTAAGTCTGTGTCTTTCCAACAACATGCTATGTGGATGTGGGGAGTGAGCCTGTTGATTCTTTTCAAACTGCAGACTTATCAGGAAGCCAGGAAGCACTTCTAATCTAAGGACCTATATAAAGGAAAAAATTATAAAATGAAGAGTAAAGTTTTATATATAAGAATATTCAGGCCAGGCAAGGTGGCTCACGCCTATAATCCCAACATTTTGGGAGGCCAAGGTGGGCAGATTACTTGAGGTCAGGAGTTTGAGACCAGCCTGGTCAACATGATGAAACTCTGTCAGTACTAAAAATACAAAATATTAGCCAGGCTTGATGGTGCACAACTGTAACCTCAGCTACTCGAGAGGCTGAGCCAGTAGGATTGCTTGAACTCAGGAGGCAGAGGTTGCAGTGAGCCAAGATTGAGCCATTGTACTCCAGCCCGGGTGACAGAGCAAGACTCTATCTAAAAAAAATATATATATATATATTCATTATGGGCTGTTTACAATAGCTAGAAATTATCTAAATGTAGACAATAAAGTAATAGTTAAGTAAATAATGGGATAATTATACAATAGAATAGTGTGCAATCATATAAAGTGCTCTACTAAAAAATCTTAATGCCATAGGGAAAGCAGAATACCAAATTTGTATATGTCATATTACCTTAACTGTGTAAACATATATATATATACACATACATAGGAGAAAACAGACAGAAGCATACTGTTTTCAGTGTGCTTACTGAAATGGTAACTGTGATAATTATGTATCTTTGAGTGCTGAAACTAGGTGGTGATTTTTATTTTTAAAATAACATTCACACAGTTACCATAATGATTTTCCTACAGGAAAAAGAAGCAAGTAAGATAACCTAAAATATACTAGTAAGAGTAATCAAATGATATAAATTTTTACGTGAAAGACAATTTTCAATGACTCTCTGTCAATCTTTGAACAGGGGGAGATGCATTATCAGGACAAACCAGACTCAATCATAGCAATGTGCTACCCTGGATTTTTGACATGTCAAGTACAAATGATATAACATCAGAAAACATCAACTGTATTTAATTTGTGTCTCTGACAAGAAAGCTATTAAACTTTCAAATTTTCCTTTTTTCTTTACTTTATGACCAGCATTATTTTTCCTGTTACTTAAAATTTATTTATGAACTAAAGGTTATTTTAATTTTGTTTTTTGTGCTGCTGTAAAAATCATGGTCATTGTGTTAGTTTGAATCTTTTGAGATTCAGGTGTCAAGATTAGATGTGCAAGATATTTATTGAGGTAATGCAGGCAAACAATAAATGGAGAGAGCAGGAGTGGGCAGAAAGTGCCTTCAGACAGAAATAAAAGTCTGACCCCTGTGGCAGCAAGGCCATT
Organism: Gorilla gorilla gorilla; assembly: GCF_029281585.2. NCBI lineage: Eukaryota > Metazoa > Chordata > Mammalia > Primates > Hominidae > Gorilla > Gorilla gorilla. The sequence goes on from NC_073239.2 coordinate 68,134,645, forward strand.
GGGCAGTTCTTAAACCAAAGTACCCACTGAAAGACAGACTTAGTCCATTTGTGCTGCTATAACAGAACATCTGAGATTGGGTAATTTATTAAAAAAAAGGAAATTTATTTCCTCATGGTTCTGGAGGATGGAAAGTCCAAGATTAAGGCACCAGCCTCTGGTCTCTGGTGAGGACCTTCTTGCTATGTCCTCACATGGCAGAAGAGCAAAAGGGAGCAAACCCACTCCACAAGCCCTTTTTATATGGCCCTAATTCAATCACAAGGGAAGAGTCCCTCATGACCTAATCATCTTGCAGAGGCCCCATCTTCCAATACTATCATCTTGGTGATTAGGTTTCAATATTAATTTTGGAGGGGGCAGCACATTCAAACCATATCAAGAACACTGTGTCTCACAGGAATAGAATTGTATGTGTGTCTCCATTGTGGTCAGTCATTGGCTCAGGGCAGCCATGGGAATTGTCCCCTTGGTACAAATGATGGTGGTGCATTCAGAAGGTCATTCAATAGGGCCACAATAAATTATGTCCATTACATTAGGATATATGAGTGGCACAAGTTCAGGGTTATCATAGTCATAAGATGCACATTACAAGAAGACAGATAGATGGGTAGTTCCATAAGCCTTTGAAACGCAGAATGAATGACCTTGACATTTTCTTCAAGTTCATTGCCATATGCTGCAGTGCCAAGAGGCAATGCCTAGAATAACTTGGAATGAAGCATATTTGAATTTGTGAGCTGATAATGTATATCACTTTAAAATCACCTCACAGATACAGAAATAGTTATTGTGTGCATATTTAATCTCTCTAGATGAACTTCGGCTGGGGACAGGCAACTCATCTACTCTAATGTACTTTTGTTTTTACTAATTCCCTATTTCAGGTAAATGTAATGAAGATAATAATATATTGTAAATGAGATATCAATTCAGGACATTTCACAGTACTTCCTTTGAAAATATTGGCTCAACAGAAACTATAATTACTGGGAAGCAAAAAATGTAAAGCTGCCATACAAACTGAAGTGTTTCTACTATTTCTCTGAGGAATTTAATCAATTCAGTCAAAGCAATCAACAAAACCAGTTGTTTATTATTATACATGCCAAATCATTTAATGACTAACTAGGTTTCTTCAGATTTAACTGACTAGATGTTGAACTGCTGGGATAACATAAACCAACATGCCCAAAAGGCTCTTCAGGTTGCAAGACTTCAGAAAATTCACTAGAGCTAATATTAATGAGTAAAACCCCATCTTCTCTCAATTATTTTACATTGGAAATAAAAACACTCTTGAATTATTAAATGGTCAAAACAACCAGCGAGGCTGGATAATATCATACATTCTTATTAATTTTTTTAAGTTATCTTGCTCTGAGGGGTGACTATATTTTTAAATTTTGCCTCTGGGATCCACTTTATTAGGATATCTTTGTGTTTCTGGGACAGAACAGACCCTGTATGCTCTGCTCGTGGTATAAGCTCACGACTACTTCTTGATTTGATTTGTGTTACTCTAGAAAGACAAATGAGGAACCAGACTATTTCAGTCTGTGATTCATTCTCAAGTCAAGTGTGGTTCCTGGACCTAGCAGGAGCAGCATGCTCCTGGGAACGTGTTGGAAATGCAAATCCACAAGCCCACCTCAGACCTACCGAAAGTGGCACTTTGGGGATGAGGCCAGCAATATGAGTTCTAACAATCCACCCAGGTGACTCTGATGCATGCTAGGAGGAGGTCTGGCTGACACCACTCCCCATGGTGTATTCTTCAGAAGGGTATTCTGTGGCATATTAACACGTGTCACACAATGAAGGGGTTCCTCATTTGAATACGTTTGGGAAATTCTGAGATAAAAAAGTTAAATAGAGCAAATGGACCACACTCCTCCACAGTTTCCCTATAGGTTATCATATACAGATACCGGTTTAATGTCCCACAAATAGGATATCCCATGCTCTTTCTCCAAAGAGTCTAGTTCTCCATCCCTCTCAGCTATTCAGAGAGAGAAATAATTCTCCTTCTTTCAGTACAGAGTCCATTTTTTTCCACCCAAACATGACTGACAGGGGGAAAATTCAGTGTGGTTTGATGCCTCATTCCCCCTACTGCAAGGCAATCATGATAAGAAATGGGCAACATGTTAAACAAAGTCTGAGTTATTCAGTCTTAAATAATTACCCCTTTGGGACAATATTCAACTTACTCCACATATATATTTGGAGAAAAGACACTTCTTCAAGGACAAAGTCTTGCTAAAAACATAGCAAATTCCTATTACTAAACCGAATGAAAACATCTTGGTCTGAATCATCTATATTTGTATTATTTCAGTGGTTCAGGGCTTTCCCAAAATTACTGTGGGGTCATTTGCTTTCCATCTATCTTCAATGTAAAACCTAACAAGGACTTGCCTACAGAATGGATTCTAGTTTCCACTTTAGCACACAGAAGTAGGTGATGAACCCCAGGGTGGTAGTTTTTCAGTTTCAGTAACTTGCGCTGCAAACTCTACCACTAACAACAGGAAGAAGCTGCAGGCAACTTAAATTATACTGGTTTTCTACTGACACAGGGGATACTAAATAAGACTTAAATGAGTTCAAATTACTTCTTCACTTAAGAAAAAAATTTTAATATACTCCAATGCTGTAAAATTTTAGTTTAATTTAATAATGAAAAATAGAGAATTTAAAAAGTTCATTTTTGGTTAAATATTGTACGCCAGAGAGCAGGAGGACAAGCATGCAGTAAAGGGGATTATTCCAACCTCTACAGAAACAACATTGCATTTTTTGTTCGCCTTTGCCTGGGTCAAGATATACTCCCATACAACCAAGTACAAACATCTAATGGCCATGTAGAGAAGAAGCTTTCCAAAAACTCAGACCCTAATGAAAGCTGATAAAATCTGGGTGAGACAAAACTTAGAGAATAACTCAAGCATGACTTCAGACTTAAAACCTCTTAAAGGAACACGTCAAATTATGTCAAGTTGCTTGTGTCCAGTTGTAAGGAGAACAACTCAGTGCTGTAGGAGAAAGGGCACTAATTTAAGAGTTGTTGGCATGGCAAACAATAGATGATGTCTCATCCCTTTATATCCTATAATAAGTGTGTGTCATCCCAGCCTTTCCTCTAGTTCCTCTGACTCAAATTCATGTATTGTTTAAAAACTTACTAAAATGCACTGAATCAGAGCACTGCAGACAATAAAAATAGAGGCAGTTTTTGACGCCAAGCCAAATAATTTTGGCATTTATTCCCAATATGCATGTAAACAAACTGTCAGGCACCCTTATGTACGAATGGAAAATTATTCATAAAGGGGAATGATGACTGAGGTTCTGAGAACAGTTACCACTGCAGGGAATTAATTCACTGACGCATGTTGTCTGTGGAGGGCTGTTCCTTCATTTAGTGTCACATCACATTAGCAAACATTTCATTTCATGTCGTACACCACTAAACACAAAACTCTATGTAAACCACCATAATTAAAACCCAAGTCTTTCAAAACAAAAACGTTAAGGCTCTCTAATGTTCTGTTTTTTCTTTCTCCATAAAAAAGGAGGGAAAGAGGTAGGATTACTAACCTGAAAGCTGGGAGGTCAGACCTTAGAAAATGGCCATCAATAAGGCAGTCACATCTCTTAAATAAGGGGCGTGATGGAGAGATAAAAGCAGTACAACTGGATTTTAAATGTGTTAATATAAACAAAACAAAACAAAAGTTTTGTTTTGTTTGGATGAGGGGTCATAGATTCTGATTAATTCTTATAGAAAATCAGAAAATCAAAGTTTTAGTTGTAGCAGAGACCGCTAGATACCCACAACTATGTATCCTCCCCATTCTATAGTCATATGATTTGTAACTGGGTACATGGCCTTCAAATTTGTCTATATATTCCAGGATCCCTTATAAGCCAAGTGTGGCCTATGACTAACTTCTAGCTGTAGGGATGGATACAGAAATGATGTGTGCATCTTGCAGGGTGTGCCTCTAAAGAGAAGGGGCATGCTCTCCACTTCCCCTTCCTCCTTTTCACTGACTGAAATGTGGATGAAGATGTAGATACACATGAAGGCAGTACCTCAGTGACCAGGACCAGGAAGAAAGGATCCTGGGTTCTAGGACCATTGCGTTGCCATAGGAACCCTGACCACTCACACACAATTTAAAAAACCTATTTTTATAAAGTCATAGTATTAGATTATCTGTTATTGAAGTCGCATGCATATTCTAATAAATACAAGATACGTTTGTTAAAAATGAAGGATATAAGTCTTCTAGTCCTGTATAGCAATGGTTGGTAAATTATAGCCATAGGTCAAATCTGGCTAATGCTTGCTTTTGTAAGCAAAGTTTTACTGAAGCACAGCTATGTTCATTCACTTATGTATTGGCTGTTTTCCCACTATAATATCAGAGTTGAGGTGTATCATGAGAACACACTCACTATCGTGAGGACAGCACTAAGCCATAAGCAATCCACCCTTAAGACCCAAACACCTCCCACCAGGCCCTGCCACCAACATTGGGGATTGCAATTCAACATGAGATTTGATGGAGACATATATTCAAACTATATCATCTACCAAAGAACACAGGCCAAGTTCAACAGAATGAGATCAAGTGCTTGGAAATCACCTAATGAGTATATGGTGTCCACGGTACTCTTACATTTGTTAAACAAAAATTAACTGTATGCTCAAGTATCTTATGAAATTCTTACCACTGGAGAAATACAGAGAAGGGCCCATGATTCCACTTGTGGGTAAAGGAGAAACACTCATCCTTTGGGGCTACCCAAGGACAGAAACAGTGAAGAGATCTTTAGTCTTTGGGCTTCTCTGGGTGTATTCTGTTTGTGTGCAGCCCAAGGGAGCCTACTATATTTTTATTACTCACTCCAGTCTTGGTCATACCTTCTTTCTGGGGCATTTGGTGGACTGTCTCTCATTGCCAGGACCTGTTATGATGTCATGCACCTCAGCCTCAACTACTTTTCCACAAGACTACACAAATTCTTTAATTATCTACAGAGCCTACTAAGAGGAGGCTGACATGAACTGAGCAAGTGCTGGGCAGGCACAATGAGGGGGATGAAGATGCAGAAATGATACACTGACTTTCTTCTCATATCCCCATGGAATTAGAAATATTTCTTTTCACTTCCAAAATTGTGAATAGAGTACCACTCTTTTAAAATTCTTATTATTAAAAAAAATTTTTTACAGGCAGGGTCTCACTCTGTGGCACAATCATAGCTCATTATAACCTCAAACTCCTAGGCTCAAGTGATCCTCCCACCTCAGCCTCCCAAGTAGCTAGAACTATAGACACATGCACCACACCTGGCTAATTTTTAAATAATTTTTTGTAGAGACAGGGTCTCACTATGTTGCCTAGGCTGATCTCAAACTCCTGACCTCAAGTGGTTCTCCCACTTTGGCCTCCCAAAGCTCTGGGATTACAGATGAGAGCCATCTCGCCCAACCAATCAACACTCTTTAAATCTAGAACCAGGGTTGATCCAGAGCCAGATTTTTTTTTTTCTGGGATGTTATAGGCTATACTTCCAGTAACTGGTCTTATTAACAGTTCATTAAATAAATATTTCCTGTCACCTGTATGTAAGCTATTGTTTTAGGTACTCTGGATTCCAGGATGGATAATAATGTGTCCTCTGCCTTTGATGAATTTACATCTAATAAAGAGGAAAAAATTCAAGGATAAACTACCCCCCTTTCTCCCCTTACCATTTTCCCCTAATGCACTAATATAGACAAATACTACGCAAAATGGTATGCCAACTATCGGTCATCAAATTTGGTTCTACAGCTATTACAATACTTACATTGGAGTGGACCCTAGAGACTATGAGTTCATTTCTGCTCCTAAAAATCAACTGCCTTTGAAAGCAAAAGGACAGAAAATAAAGGTCTGTATTAGTTTGTTCCCACATTGCTAAAAAGAACTACCTAAGACTGGGCAATTTATAAAGAAGAGAGGTTTAATTGACTCACAGTTCTGCATGGCTGGAGAGGTCTCAAGAAACTTATAATCATGGCAGAAGGCAAAGGGGAAGCAAGACGCATGGTGGCAGGAGAGAGAGAGCAAGGAGGGGAACTGCCAAACACTTTTAAACCATCAGATCTCTTGAGAACTCACTCACTATCACGAGAACGGCATGGGGGAAACCCGGCCCCATGATGCAGTCACCTCCCACCAGATATCTTCCTCAACATGTGGGGATTACAATTCAAGATGAGATTTGGGTGGGGACATAGAGCCAAACCACAGTAAGGTTTTTTGCTGATATAGGCTAAATCCATTTTGCTGATATCTGAGTATTACCAAAATTTGGGGGTAAAGAGAAAATTTAGACTGAGTTTTTTAAAAACTCATTTTTTTGGTGTGTCCCTTAAAATTACTATTTAATTTGTGCTGGTTTTTTGAAACAGGTCTAATATTTTCTGCAACCCAACACATACTGCCCGAGTAATACACTAATGAAAAATTGCAATATTGCAGTATGGAAGTGACTTGAACTCAGTTTTCACCTATTTGTTTCTGGACTACTAATGGCTTTCTGAAACCAAACCAAAACAAAAACACTCTATTTTTAAACTTCCAATGAAAGAAAGAATGGTTAAGAAAGTTTGGGGATCAATTTTCTTCTCCTAGAGAGGCAATTTTGAGACCACAGTTTTCATTTACCACTTTCAGAGACATTTTACCACCACAAATGTGTTTCATGCATAATAGAACCACATGAAAGTCACTGGAGTTGTGGTTGTCCCTTTGCTGGTAACTGCCAAATCTGGTCATCAAAGAGTTGCATGTTCTAGGACTGGCCTTAGGCAAAATTACCAAGTAGGTATATAGTTTGTCTTTGACACCTCTCACTTCCTATTTTCAGGTGTCCTTCTACTCTTTCTGTAGTTACCCTTCTCTCTTCTTTAAAAAAATCAGTTCCTCATGCTCAATTCTCAGCCTCACTCCCACTATATTTTATGATCCTATAATGCAGGGGTCCCCAACCCCTGGGCCATGGACTGGTATTGGTCCATGGCCTTTTAGGAACTGGGCCACACAGTAGGAGGCAAGTGGTGGGCAAGCAAGCAAGGCTTTATTTGTATTTACAGCCTCTCCCCATCACTCGCATTACTGCCTGAGCTCCGCCTCCTGTCACGTCAGCAGTGGCATTAGATTCTCATAGGAGTGCAAAGCCTATTGTGAACTGCACATGTGAGGGATCTGGGTTGCATACTCCTTATAAGAATTCAATGCTTGATGATCTGTCACTGTCTCTCATAACCCCCAGATGAGACCATCTAGTTGCAGGAAAACAAGCTCAGGGCTCCCACTGATTCTACATTACGGTGAGTTGTATAATTATGTCATTATATATTACAATGTAATAATAATAGAAATAAAGTGCACAATAAATGTAATGTACTTGAATCATCTTGAAACCATCTCCCTCCCCACAGTCTGTGGATAAGTTATCTTCCATGAAACTGGTCCCTGATGGCAAAAAGATTGGGGACCACTGCTGTGATGGTTAGTGTATGTATCAGCTTGACTGGGCTAAGGGATGTCCAAATAGCTGGTAAAATTATTTCTTGGTGTGCCTGTGAGGGTGTTTTTGGAAAAGATTAGCATTTGAATCAGTAGACTGAGTAAAGAAAATGCCCTCACCAATGTGAGTGGGCATCATCCAATCTACCAAGGGCCCAAAGATAACAAAGAAACAGAGGGAGGGTAAATTACTTCTCTCTTCTTGAGCTGAGACATCCATCTTCTCCTACCCACAGATGTTAGAGGTTCTAGGGTTTTCAGACTCCAGGACTTACATTAGCACCCCACACCCCAATCCCAGCCCAGGTTCTTAGGGCTTAGACTTGGACTGAATTACATCACCAGCATTCCTACTTCTCTAGCTTGCAGATGGATCATGTGACACATCTTGGCCTCAATAATCATGTAAGTCAATTCCCATAATAAATTATCTATCTATCTATCTATCTATCTATCTATCTATCTATCTATCTACCTGCCTACCTGCCTATCCATCCATGGATACACATCCATGTGTGTGTGTATCCTATTGGCTCTGTTTCTCTAATTAATCTGTAATACAGACCTCATAAGTTGACAATCATTGCCACTTGTTACTATCAAAATCTAGCTTTTTATGTCACATTCCCTTAGAGCCTTTTTTCCTCCAAAACATTCCTGGAGCTAATCTGCTTAAGTAGATTGAGTTAATGTATTTTGACTGTTAAATGTTTTAATGAATTACACTGGTGGCTTCACTGTGTGTTATTTTGAGGTTATAACTTCAGGTTTCTCAAAAGTTAATATAATAACTGGCCATGTGAAGAATAATTTTCATCTTTTCCTGACTGTTGAACAAAAGTGCATTCTTTTGTTGCCTACATATAATAATCTCTTTTAAGAATTTAGTACCGGAAAAATCTCTCTTTCCTAGGACTGGCCTCAGGCAAAATTACCAAGTAGGTATAGTAGGTATAGACAAACTGATGTCTTTTCTTTTAATAGGTGATAATTGTATAATAAATTCTAATAATAATTTTATTTGGCCAGCTTCAGGAAACTTAGAGCTCAATTAATGTTTAAGCATAGTAATAATATTAGTCTGAGTTCAGGGCATATTTAACTCTTTCTGTGGTGTCTATACTAATGGTCTAAGGGTAAAGATCTTTTTAAATATGGGCTACCTCATGTTTTCTTAGAAGCAAACAAAAATAAATATAGATTTGATTCTAAAATATTACTCCTTGCAGAAGCATATTCACAATTTTCTAGAATCATATGGAAGCAAATTATCCCAAAGGAGTGGTTACAATGACAACTGAGACATGAAAAGGCCTTGGGGGGATTATTTTCATAGTCTGTTGGTGTCTGCCAAATTACACTCTTAGGGAGTTGCTTTTATAGGCCCACCTTTAGGCCTGGCCCAGGAAGACAATCCCTGTGTTGGTTGTGCTAGGGAGAGGGAGTTTGGTGAGCTCCTCCTGGTAGCTGGCATAGCAGCTTGAAAGAGCTATTCAATAGAAGATGAGAAGCATGTCAATTTGTAATCTGGTCTAGCCTAGAAGGTTATGCAGGAAGACCCCATGAAGGGAGGGGGTGAGAAGGAACTTATCAACAAACTCTTCTGATATAAATATTCAAACCTAGTTTTCATTGGTCTAAATGCTATTTTTGTTTCTGAAATGATGTCCTGTGGAAAAAAATCAGGGCAACTAGGGCATGCCTGTGCACACCTGGGATTTTATAAGAGTTCGAGTTCTAAGTAAAAGTTCCATTTCTTTTATTCAACCACCTACCCCCCAACCTAATTCCCATCTAGTTCCCTCTTAACTTAGAAGAACACCTTCATTTAAAGAGAACCTTCACTGTGGATCTCCTTCACATGATGTAAAATGGCCTCTTTTAGAATTTAATTCTGCACAGCTGGACAAGCAAGGGGGGCGATGCAGGTTGCCACAGAAACTGCTGTTGGTGCTGGGATTCTTTATACTTTGTTCCTAAAAATAAGATGTGAAATGTACCGAGGGTGTGATTAGCGCAGCACAGAAGGGAATTTCTAAAAGGAGAGCCAAACCTCCCGCCCCCATAGGAACGGGGGTGTTCTTCATAGCTGGAGGACAGGACATAAATCCGGGAGCAGATGCTCAACACGGTTCCTCCCTCAAAGGTGCAGGGAAAGACAAGTGGGAAAAGTGGCTTTTAAAGAGGAAAACCATCTTCCATCAAGCAAAATTCATATAAATTCCAAGGTTGAGATGTCCTGAAATTACCCAGGAAGTAAATAGAACTGTTCTCCCCAGCCTACAAAAAAGCCACAGAAATTTGGCAAGGACACTACATCAGATTATTGTAGTCCAATATCCAGCCCAGCACAGGATCCTGTCACATTCCACTTTGGCCAGATGGCTCCCTGGTCAGCCTGGACATATTCAGTGACCTTCACTTTTTTTGGGGAACATGTGACAACTAGAATGTCTCTCTAAATATTGTTGGAGTCTGCCTTTCTGTAAATTCCACTTATTTGCCCTTGTTTACCTTCTGGGGCAACAAAGAAAAGTCAGTTGTTATATTATTTGGCTGGAATGCAGTGATCTTGGTTCACTGCAGCCTCTGCCTCCCAGGTTCCAGCAATTCTCCTGCCTCAGCCTCCCAAGTAGCTGGGATTACCAGCATGGGCCACCATGCCCAGCTAATTTTTGTATTTTTAGTAGAGACGGGGTTTCACCATGTTGGCCAGGCTGGTCTCGAACTCCTGACCTAAGGTGATCTGCCTGCCTCGGCCTCCCAAAGCACTGAGATTATAGGCGTGAGCCACCACACCTGGCCTGTTTTTTTTCTTTATACTTCTTCAAGGTAGATGTCACTTTTTTTTTTTTTTTTTTTTACTTAATATGATAATTCTTTACTTAATACCAAAATGGAGCAATTGGTCTAGGGTATCCACTTGCAATTCCGGGAGCCTGATCAAGCAGACAAGTCAGTTTCATAGATCTTTGGCTTCAGTGCAAAAGCAAACACCATTAAAGCTTTATCTTTTCATGGTTACACACAGAAAATTCTTACGTGTTTCCCAAGCAGGGCCACGTGTGTGATTCAACATCTACTATGTGCCAGGCACTGTACTAAATGCATACATTATTTTATTTGATCTGGTTACATGAGGTTACCTTTGACATCCCCAGAATTTTATAGAGGAAGTTCAATTCAGTCTGAATGGCAGCATCCTCATGGGTGTGTCCACCAAGTAGAGTGTCAAGGGCGTAGACTTGCTAAATCAGTGATCTTGGATAAGTTATATAATTTCTTTGAACTTCAGGTTTCTCATTTCTAAAAACTGGTATAATAAACTCTCATGAGTTATTAGAAGTAAAGAAAATTATATGCTGAAAATGTCAAATGTATAGTGGGTGCTCAATAAACCCTAGCTCTCTTCTTCCCTTCCCTTGTAATCCTATAGGTCTCCCACTACTGTTGTATAGCAGAGCTGTCAATCAAATGTCACCTCAGAGCCATATGCAAGCAAGCCTGGAAAAACTACCTGTACAGGTATTAAGAGTCAATCTGAGCAAATAAACCATTAAATGAATAAACCCCTTTGTAAGCAGAAAATAGTGAAGTGATATGGGCTGCTAACATGAAAGAACTTACTTCCCCCAAGGAAGTGATACCTAGATCTCATTAACAATTAAAATGAAAGAAAAAAATAGATATATACATACCATCAAGGAAAAGGTTGAGACAGACTTGTGTTAAGTCCGGAATTCCCTGCTGTGACTACCACCTCCCACCCCTCTATCCTTCCCAGTCTTCAGTGCCCCTCACCTGTTCTTTATATCCCTGGAGGACATAAAGCCCTTTAGTTCTTTTGCCCTCATTCCTTCCTGCCCAGATGGACCTCATAGATAGTCTTTCAGTGAGACTCAGACCCCTTTTCTCATGGTCATCTCCCTCCCTAATCCCTAACTCCGGATAGACAATACCACCACCACCCACCTCCCTATTCTGCTGATAGTTCACCTCAGTGTTGGTAAGATGATAAAGGAAGCCTGGGAAGGAAAGGATATCTCTTGACCTTCAAGGAGGCTGAATAAATATAAGTTTTCAGGGATAAGATTGGTTAGGGCCTCATTATTCTTATATAATTGTGAAACTTGTATAAAATAATATATATGTATACATAGCAAATAAACTTGGGGTATCTATGTAGCACCAACTTATGTGGGTCACCAGGTTGTGCAATGAGGTGTTGCATGAGTGTGCTTGATTGGGGGGACCTCAGTCACTTGCTGGTGCCTAGTTGCATAGGAGGAGATGGGAAAGAGTCCTGGCTTCTGTCATGGGAAGGCCAGGACTCACAAAATAGGTAATTCTTCACATAGGAAGGGCATTCCAAGGTGTAAGGCAGCCAAAAATATATTAATCATCTACCCCATAGTGCCTTGAATAAAGTGTCTTTTTCCTCCTAACATTTCTAAATCCCCTCCTCTTGACCAGGAAGTGGAGTGCCTGAATACTGCAGCTACTAAGAAATTTTTAGAGTTCAAACAACCCTCAGAACTTTCCAATTCTAGAGCAGTTTTTACGCAGTGATTTAGTAGGACACAGGCAAAGGTAACCTAGCCCATTTAGCTGCTATAAGAAGTAATTAGCAACTTCAATTATGCCAGAGTCCTTAAATGGACTTCAGGCTCTTCCATGTCTGCCTCGCCTCACTTTTTTTTTTCAAAAGTAGTTTTGTTTTTCTTCTTGTTTTTCCTTAAGGGCCTAGTGATAGCTATCTACTAATAGTAAAGTTTCACTTTTCTTATCAGTTGATATTTTACTAATTCACAAATTCATCTAAAAAATATATAAGTGGGCCAGATGTGGTGGCTCACACCTGTAATCCCAGCACTTTGGGAGGCCGAGGTGGGCGGATCACTTGAGGTCAGGAGTTTGAGACCAGCCTGGCCAACACAGTGAAACCCTGTCTCTATTACTAATACAAAAATTAGCCAGCCCTGGTGGTGGGTGCCTGTAATCCCAGCTACTCAGGAGGCTGAGGCAGGAGAATGACTGGAACCCGGGAGGTGGAGGCTGCAGTGAGCCGAGATCATGCACCACTGCACTCCAGCCTGGGCAACGGAGTGAGACTGTCTCAGGAAAAAAAAAAAAAAAATATATATATATATATACACACACACACACATATATATGAATGAAAGAACCCCAAGTTAAGGTACTATCTATAAAAGCTCATTGGAAAAAAAAAGTGAAATTGTTATAATGCACAATATTACCAAAGTATAACAAAATGAGATTTATTAACAAATTGCATTCTAATAATATATTACATTAGTCAGAAATTTGTAGATACACCACACTTCCAGAAATCTGACTGAGTTCATTTGGGTTCTCCAGGGGCAGGCTATTCAAGTGCAGGTAGTTTATTTGGGAGGTGAAAGGAGCACTGATAAGAGAGTGAGGAAATGAGACCAAGAAGGGTTAGGTAGCCAATACAGGGTGTGTTACCACACCAGCTATCTATGTGGGAGGCTGAGCTCAATCCCACTGCCACCGGAGGACCCTTAGGAGCCAGCATAGATTCCACTCCTCAGAGTTGTCCCAGCTAAAGAGTGAGGGAGGACTTGAGGGCTGCTCCTGCGGGTGTTAATTTTCAGGCCTGCTGACTTCACAAAGTGGGTTCCAGCAGCAAGAGTTCTTGCCCTCGGATAAAAGAAGATGCTGCTGGTTGGAAATCATGCTAGAGTAGACTGGTGAGGGTCTGCAACCATGGTTTCCTAACTGACCCAAGCCTCTTAACACTTGACCTACATAAGATTTGACCTAGTAGTTAGTCTCTTTATCTGCTAAGAGAACTATTTGGATCAGATGTTTTCTAAAGTTTCTGTGATTGTCTTCAGATTCCTCATTTGCTTGAACTCCCTGGATGGAGTTACATGCTTATTTCTTGTTACTATTATAACATAAATGAGATGTCTAATGCTTCTGCTATGTAGGAAAATTAAGTTCTAGGATATATTTGTGATATGTGGTATCAAAATCTCTGATTTCCTTTTTTGGGGTGTTATTACTCTACTCTGGTACATTTTATTGCAATAGTTTCCTAAAGCCACGAATAAGAAAAGATGTTTGTTACATATCTACAGAAGCTTATTTCAGAGAAGATGGATACAGGGGATACTGCAGAAGCTTCTCTCCTTAACAAAAAAAATCACTCTGAGCCTATGGCATGAATATGAAGTGCAGATATAAATGCTTGTCCAATACTCTTTCTTTGAAGACAGGATGTTAAGTTTACTACAGTCTTGTTCTGATAAGCATCTGATCATGGTTCTTGAGATTGAAGATATTTTTGCTTTGGAGCTGGGGCTGGCATGGCCACATGGTTTCCTTCTGATGGGCTTTGGCTCCATTCCGCTCCTGCTGAGCTGGTGACAATGGCTGTGTCCTCTCCTATGTGGCTGTATCTTCCTTCTACTCTTGGCTTCTTTCTCTCTTCCTCTGTCCTCTCCCTTTCTTGCTCTCTTTTCTCTTCCTTGTATTTTCTTCTCTTCTGTCTTCTTGGTTTCTCCCTCTTTCTCTCCCTCTTTTTCTCCTAGGTTTGGGACACTTCCCTAGTCTGTTTCTCTCATCTCTTATCAGTTAATTTTGGTCCCCATAAAATTAGGAAGAACCCCCAGCTCAGTGCCAGTTGTTTTTATCTGGGTTACATTCTCTTTTCTGGGTAAAGTGGTTGGGATTGTTCCATGGCTTTAGAAAAATAAGCAGATGAGATTTTTTTGGCTTCTCTTCTTACCTATGGTTGCCATATTTAGCAGATAAAAATACAGGACACCCTACTAAATTGTAATTTCAGATAAGCAACCAATTTTTTTACCAAAACTATATCCCAGATATTACATGGGACATACTAAAAAATTATTTAATAAAGTGAAGAGTACAATTACTATTGTGGTAAGTTATAGAATAGAAATTTAAAAGCTACTACTAAAGGCAGTTCTCATCCATCATATACAGTCTTTGTGATTAACTTGTATGTGATTACGTTGAGTATTTTGATATGTACTTAAGGAGTTCTGTGTGGTGTTTGTTATAATGAGAATTTAATATGTCTCATATACTGGTACACAATGACAGTTGGACAGAATGACAGTTCTGTGTTTCTCTATTTTTCATTACATCTTTATCACTTGGGCTTAATTTTAGGGACATAATAATTAATGGTGTGGTAATTCTCAAATTCTGCCCTCCCAATCATTCTTTCCTCTTGGCCCGTCCCTGTCGTGGATGATTCTAGAGAGAGCTATACATGAAAGAAAAAAAATAACAAATGGAAAACAAGGTAATACAATCTCATTACCTGTGACAATGTCCCCCTGTTGAGCCGTAGTAAAGATGGCATGGACCATGTGGTTTAGGTTCAGGGACTGTGTGAGGCCCCTACTTCCCTCTGAGTGGTGCCAAAATGTGAATAGAGTGAGGAAGACATCCATGCAGGAGAGCAGACCTGGCGTGAGGTATCAGAACCTTAGCAGCATGAGGAGAGCATCCATTTGGAAAGAAGAAATGGGGTGGGATATTATAGCCCAAGTGGAGTGAGGCGGATATCCACAAAAGATAGGGGACAATAGCAGCAATGTGAAATGTTACATACAGGGAAACTGACCAAGTAAATAAATGCATTAAGGAGAATGGGGCCAGGTGCGGTGGCTCACGCCTGTAATCCCAGCACTGGGGGAGGCCGAGGTGGGTGGATCACTTGAGGTCAGGAGTCTGAGACCAGCCTCGCCAACATGGTGAAATCCCATCCCTACTAAAAATACAAAAATTCACCAGGTGTGGTGGCGCACACCTGTAATCCCAGGTACTCGGGAGGCTGGGGCAGCAGAATTGCTTGAACTCAGGAGGCGGAGGTTGCAGTGAGCTGAGATTGTGCCACTGCACTCCAGCATGGGTGACAAAGAGAGACCTTGTAAAAAAAAAAAAAAAAAAGGATAATGGGAGACAGGGAGACAGGTTTCTCACTGTTGGAGATAGGAGATATAAATATGAAAAGGGAAAACACTTGAATGAGCACAGTGGTGCTCATGGTGTTGGACTGGAATCAAAGATATTGGTGTGAACTCATGAATTTCAATAAATATAGATGAATATAGAAATATACATGAAAATGAGAATATATATATATATATAAAACGCTAGCTTGGTCCATTGAGAGGGCATGGGAACAAAAATGTTCTGGGAAGGAGGTATGTGAATGGATCTATTAGAGTGGGAACGAAGTATGAGATCTTTGTCCACCAGACAACACCCACTGTAGAAGAAGCATTAATAACCACGTGGACAGGATGACTTGGCCAGTAGATGTCAGCCAGCTTCTGTCACCAGCCATCCCATTTGCTCAAGAACAGGGTAGTCATAAGCAGAGATGGATACTACATCTAGGCCCAATAGCAGATAAAGCCTTTCCTGTCACTGAATGTCTGACCTTCCAGCAGAGAAATAAAAACTGATCCCCTGACATCGTACCAAGCACCTGATAGCAAGGTGATTCCATCAGACACCTCCTACTCAAAAAAAGTCAATGATTCATCCTGATCAGGATTGGTGCATAATGCAGGTATGGGTTTGCCTTTCCTACCTACAGTGTCTCTGCAAGCACCACTAACTGAAAGCTCACCACTTGTCTGGCATCTTGACATAGGATCTAAAAAACACCACCTTGGAATACGCAAACCCTTTACGGAAAAGAAGGTGTGGTAATGGGCGCCTGAACATGAGATCCACTGGTCCTACTGCATTCCTTATCATACAGAAGATGCCAGCTTGATAGAGCTCTGGAAAGGACACTTAAAGGTACAACTCATGTGCTAGGTAGTAGGTAGAAACCTTGTGAGAGGGGTACTATCCTTCAGGATGTGTAGACAGCTTCAATAGCCAGTTTAAGGTACTGTGTCCCAAGCAAGTAGACTACCTGGGCCGAAGGACCAAGGGGTAGAAGTAGGAGTAGCACTTCTCTCCATCATTACCAGTGATCTACTTGGGGACTTTGTGCTTCCTATTCTCCCAGCTTTTGGGCCTAGAAGTCCTAGTCTTCATCAAGAAAACATTTCCAACAGGGGTACATCAAGATACCCACTACACTTATAGCTGTGGCTGCCACCTGGTCATTCAAGGCTCCATGTGCCAGTAGACTAGCAGGTACACAAAGGAGTGCCCATACTGCCAGATGTAGTTGACTCTGGTTATTATGGGGAGGTAAGCCTGATGCAAAATGGGAGCGCAAGGAATATACTTGGTGCTCAGGTGATCTAATGAGGCATCCCGTGGTTCTCCTACGCCCAGTTTCAACTGCAAACGGGCAAGTGCAACCATATACTGATAAGGCACAGTAAGCTGGGGCCCAGCACCTCAGTGATGTGGATCAGGGCCACTCCCTCCTCGCTAACAAGCCAACTAGACTAGCAGAAGTACTAGCCAAAGATGAGGGGAATCTAGAAAAGGTTGTGAAGGATGGTGATAATGAGTATTGATTATAGCTTGGGACCAATTGCCACAGCAGAAATCTACTTTCTTCTCCTGACCTTCCTCTTGGAAGTTTCCCCAGATATTGTGACTAATTAGAATCCTGGAGAAGTTGTATCTAGATGGAGTGGGTTAAATGTGGAAAGCCAGTGGATCTGTGCACAGCACAGTACAGACTGTTGTAGATGCTGCTGGTGTTCCACCCAGATGACCTATACCTGACCTGTGCACAAGGTCACCTAGCAAGGTGATTCCATTAGGCACCTCCTACTCGAAAACAGTCAGTGATTCATCCTGATCAGGATTGATGCATAATGCAGGTATGGGTTTGCCTTTCCTACCTACAGGGTCTCTGCAAGCACCACTTGTATCTTCCACCTCCAAGTCCGAGGCCTAGGATGTTTGGGAGGTTTTATGCTCCCCTCCCAAGGGTGGACAACGACGGTCTGTCACAGGAAGGACAGCTCTGCACTGTGATTTATGCCCTAGAGCATCCCTTCCAACATAGACACACACACACACACACACACACACACACACACACACACACACTCCAGTGGATCAGGCCAAGGCTAGACTTTACCAGAGACCATTACCATGCTCGGTTCCTTCCCCTTCCCTATTCTGCCTCTCTCATCCCTTACAAGTTTTTTTCCTGAAGAATATTCACTAATAACACACATGCCCTAAACTCTCTTACAGGATCTAGTCTAAGGCTATGCCATTGCTATTTCTCTGGGAGGCATAAAACAATTTTCAAGTTTACTTAGACCAACTGGAAGACTAATTCAACAATGGGTGGATTTCAGAAGAGATGAAAATCCTATAGTACATTTAGGGGAAATAAAAAGATTTCTCCAAATAGAAATTTATGATACTGAAGTACTAATTAAGACTAAACATGGAGAAAAAAGATCCAGCCTCAGTTGATTTCATAAACCAAACATTAATTAGCAGTGACAGTGCTATTGTTAAAAGCAGAAGTACTCTGAAGAAATATAATGTCTGAACAGCCAATAAAAAGTCTTCCATTATTTTCTGAATTGGTCAAACTCTTAATATAGTAGTATATCCTATTTGATAAAAGAGAGTGTGAAGAAGGCTGGGCGTGGTGGCTCATGCCTGTAATCCCAGCACTTTGGGAGGCCGAGGTGGGCAGATCACCTGAGGTTGGGAGTTCGAGACCAGCCTGACCAATATGGAGAAACCCCGTCTCTACTAAAAATACAAAATTAGCTGGGCGTGGTGGCACATGCCTGTAATCCCAGCTACTCGGGAGGCTGAGGCAGGAGAATGGCTTGAACCCGGAAGGCAGAGACTGCGGTGAGCTGAGATCACACCATTGCACTCCAGCCTGGGTAACAAGAGGGAAACTTCGTATCAAAAAAAAAAAAAAAAAAGAGAGAGAGAGAGTAAAGAAACTAGACCATGTGGGGCACAGCAACACAATTGATTAAAGTGCAAACAGTAGGTTCTATGTGCAGAAGATCTTTGAGAGGAGAAGCATTTTATCATTGACATTGTTAGGAATTGCTGGTGAATGCTGATAAAAAGTAGACTGATTTTTAGTCAATTATATGATTGTTTTAAAATTCTCTACAGACAATACAAGTTCCTACTGCCTGTGCCCACAGAGACTGCTCCCTGCTCTTTGCTCTTGGTATAATACAACAATGATTTTCTCACCTGACAAAAGACTGGAGAAAAGTAACAAGAATGTTTTAGAACATTGCTATGCAAGGCAGGGTCTATGGACCGGAACTGGTCTGTGACAAGGTAAGTACAGAAATCTAGAGTAACCTCTTAGGCATTTTTTATAGCAATTTTATTTTCCTGATATCCAGTATCACCTTCTAATAATTCATTTCCACTGTATTTTATAAAATCTACTGGGCTGTGACAGAAAATTTTAAGAGACTGCCCTTCACCATGAGTATTTTGAGAAATATTAGTTTATAAGTGTCCTGTTGATACACTCTGGAGTATCTTGATCAAACAAGATTGTGACATCTCATGAATCTATGAATCTGAAAACATACCAAATGGCTAGGCTTGGGAAAAGAATGGACTAGATGTCACCAAAGCTGGATATTAGAACATAGTGCTATTACATTAGGACAATTTTAAACATCTGATTCTATCCTGGGACAAACTTATTATGGTTCTCCTAGAATAAAGCTCGTTAATATTGAGGAGATAAAGATGTGAATTTCCTTTCCTGAAGGTAACAGACTGAAATGTGAACAGTGCTCACCTTGAATTCTTTCATAGGGTAGAATACGGGCAATTGGAAGGATGCCGTGAATATAATTAATAATATATGGATGACTGTGTGCAAAAAAGAGTAGGAGGGATTCACTGTTCGATCCCAGAGCAGTGATAGCTGGGCTGACTAAGACAGTATATAATGGAAGACATTTCTGACTGAAATAATTAGGGGAAGAATGAAAACGTCAGTCTCTTACTGACAAGAATTTCTTTTTACTCCAATTTTAGTTAAGACTCCCCCCTCGGTTCTTCTGTCATTTGAAGTTTTCTTAAAGTAGTTTGGCATTTCCTTTTCAAAATGCCACCAGTCATGATTCAGGTAGCAATTTAGCTTCACAATCCTAGCTTTTTCTGTGTTAGAACACAGTGTAGAAAGAAGGAATATTTATCTCACAGGGGATTTTAAATCTGTGACTTAAAAAATTCTACTATAGATATTACAGAGTATAATTATTAGTTATCTTCAACTTCATTATTCATCCATTCACTTCATACTTTATGGCGTAATAGGAAATAATCTTTTGGCATATGAATAGAGTAAATGAATAGAAAATAGACTGGAATAAATTTAAGTCAGAGGAATGCAAGATATTCTTGCCTATGGGGGGAAAAGGTTATTTTTTTTCTTTTTGAATCTATTATGTTTGAAAAACAGTCTAAAAAACATCCATTGTTCAATTCATTCCAGCAGTCAATGAAGCTAAAACACATAGATATATCAGTGTCCAAATGCTTTATTCTTACAATGTTTCTTGAAAACACAAGCATGTTTTACTGTTTTCTTCTTTTACTATTTTTTTAAAAAGACAGATCAGAGATATTTCTTAGATTACCACAGGCTCTATAGAAAACATTTTTGATCCAATAACCCATCATCCAATCTAGAGTTCTGCCTATAGTCAAATGGCTACTACCAACCAACAAATATACTATCACATGTTTAATAAATGTACAAAAAAGCCCTAATATTAAATATCTATCTCAGGACCTTGTTCAACATCAAGTTCCACTAAATAATCAGTCTTGCCTTTTTGAAATTCTTTATATGTCGTATTTGAATTTTTCCTGTAATCATTTAGCCCCTCTTTCTAATAGCTTCATAGCGTATAGGTTCTTTCAATAATTACTTTGGAAACATTGGACAATGTATGAGACTCACAATCACAACTACTTGGTAGTTTTCTGATTGAACTTGAAACTTGCTGGATTTTTCTTTTCTCAACTTTTTAGATTTAGGGAGTGCATGTACAGGTTCGTTACAAGGGTATATTGTGTGATGCTGAGATTTGGGGTACAATTGAACCCATTTCCCAGGTAGTGAGCACAGTACCCAATAGGTAGTTTTCAACCCTTGCCTCCCTCCCTCCCCACTCTAGTAGTCCCCAGCGTCTACTGCTCCTATCTTTATATCCATGAGTACCCAATGTTTAGCTCCCACTTATAAGTGAGAACATGTGGTATTTGGTTTTCTGTTCCTGTTAGTTAACTTAGGATAATGGCCTCCAGCTGCACCCATGTTGCTGCAAAGGACATTGATTTCATTATTTTTTATGGCTGTGTAGTATTTCATATACACACCACATTTTTTCTGTATCCAATATACCATTCATGAGTATCTAGGTTGGTTGGTTCCATGCTTTACTATTGTGAATAGTGCTGCGATGAACACATACAGGTAAATGTGTCCTTTTGGCAGAACAATTTATTTTCTTTTGGATATATACCCAGTAATAAGATTGCTGGGGTTGAATGGTAGTTCTAAGTTATTTGAGAAATCTCCAAACTGCTTTCCACAGTGGATTAACTAATTTACCTTCCTACTAACAGTGTATAAATGTTCGGTTTGAGATCTTTCTGACTTCTTGATGTGGGCGTTTAGCACTATAAACTTTCCTCGTAACACTGCTTTCTACATCCCAGAGCTTTGGTATGTTGTGTCTCTGTGGTTTTTGTTTTGTTTTGTTTTTTCGACAGAGTCTCACTCTGTCACCAAGGGTGGAATGCAATGGCACGATCTCGGCTCACTGCAACCTTTGCCTCCCGGGTTCAAGCGATTCTCCTGCCTTAGACTCCCGAGTGGCTGGGACTACAGGTGTGCACCATCACACCCAGCCAATTTTTATGTTTTTAGTAGAGACAGGGTTTCACCATGTTGGCCAGACTGCTCCTGAACTCCTGACCTCAAGTGATCTGCCTACCTTGGCCTCCCAAAGTGCTGGAATTACAGGCATGAGCCACTGCACTGGGCTGTGTCTCTATTTTTACTCATTTCAAACAATTTTTTGATTTCTGCTTTAATTTCATTGTGTACCCAAAAGTTACTCAGGAGCAAGTTGTTTAATTTCTGTGTAATTGTGATTTTGAGAGATCTTCCTGGTATTGATTCTATTTTTATTCCACTGTGGTCTGACAGTATGTTTGGTATGATTTCGATGTTTTTGAATTTATTGAGACTTGCTTTACAGCCGAGCATGTGGTTGATTTAGAGTATGTTCCATATGCCAATGAGAAGAATGTATATTCTGTGGTTGTTGGCTGGAGTATTCTGTAGATATCTATTAGGTCCAATTGGTCAAGTGCCAAATCCAGAATTTCCTTGTTAGTTTTCTGCCTTGATCTGTCTAATGCTGTCAGTGGAGTGTCGAAGTCCCCCACTATTTTTATGTGGCTAAGTCTTTTCATAGGTCTATGGGTACTTGATTTAAGAATCTAGGTGCTCCAATGTTGGCTGCAAATACATTTAGAATAGTTAAGTCTTCTTATTGGATGGAATCCTTTATCATTATGTAATGTCCTTCTTTGTCCTTTTTTACTATTGTTGGTTTAAAGTCTGTTTCATCTCATTAAGAATAGTACCTCCTGCTCTTCTCTGAATTTCATTTGTACAATAGATCTTTCTCCCATTCTTTACTTTGAGCCTATGGGTATCATTACATGTGAGATGGGTCTCTTAAAGACAGCAGCCATTTTTTTTATCCAACTTGTTACTCTGTGCCTTTTAAGTGGAGCATTTAGATCATTTACATTCAAGGTTAATGTTGACATGTGAGATTTTGCTCCTGTCATGACATTTTTAGCTGGTTACTTTGTAGTCTTGATTGTGTAGCTGCTTTATAGGGTCTTTGGGCTATGTACTTAAGCGTGCTTTTGTGGTAGCAGGTATCATTCTTTCATTTCTATGTTTAGAACTCCCTTAAGGATATCTTGTAAGATTGGACTTGTGGTAATGAACTCCCTTTGTATGTGCTTATATGGAAAAGATTTTCTCTTTCACTTATTAAGCTTAGTTTGGCGGGGTATGAAATTCCTGGTTGTAATTGCTTTTCTCTAAGGGTGTTGAAAATAGGCCCCCCATCTCTTCTGCCTTGTAAGGTTTCTGTTAAGAAGTCCCCTGTTCCCTGCATTCCCTTTGTAAGTGATCTAACCCTTTTCTCTGTCTGCCTTTAAGATTTTTTTCTTTTGCTTTGACCTTGGAACATCTGATGACTATGTGTCTTGGGGATAGTCATCTTGGATAGTATCTTGCAGGGGTTCTCTGAATTTGTTGAATTTGCATGTTGATCTCTAGTGAGACTGGGGAAGTCCCCTGTTCCCTGGGGTTCCCTTTGTAAGTGATCTAACCCTTTTCTCTGTCTGCCTTTAAGATTTTTTTCTTTTGCTTTGACCTTGGAATATCTGGTGACTATGTATCTTGGGGACAGTCATTTTGGATAGTATCTTGCAGGGGTCTCACAATTTATTGAATATGCATGTTGATCTCTAGTAAGATTGGGGGAATCTTCATGCAATATATCCTCAAATATGTTTTCCACATTGCTTACTCTCTCTCCTCAGGAATGCCAATAAATTGTAGGTTTAGTCTCCTTACATAATCCCATATTTCTCAGAGGTTTTGTTCAATTTTTAAAGTCATTTTTTCTTTATTTTTGTCTGACTGGGTTGATTCAAAGGACCAACATTTGAGCTCTGAAATTTTTTCCTCAGCTTGGTCTAGTCGGTTGTTAAGGCTTCCAATTGTATTTTGAAATTCCTATAGTGAGTTTTTCAATTGCAGAAGTTCAGTTTGGTTCTTTCTTAAAATGGCTATGTCATTTTTCAACTCTTGGATAGGTTTACTGGCTTCCTTGGATTGGGTTTCAGCTTTCTCTTGAATCTCATTGAGCTTCTTTGCCATCTAGCTTCTGAATTCTATGTTTGTCACTCAGAAATTTCAATTGGGTTAGGATCCATTGCTGGGAAGCTAATGCAATCCTTTGGAGGTAAGGAAACACTCTGAATTTTTTAACTGCTGTAGTTCTTGCACTGATTCCTTCTCATCTGAGGGTTGATGTTTCTTTATCTTTTTGAAGTTGCTGTCATTTGGATGGGGCTTTTTGTGTTATATTCTTTTCTTTCCTTGAGGGTTTGACTGTGGTGTGTACTACGTATAGTCAATTGGCTTCATTTCTAGGGGATTTCAAAGGGCCAAAGCTCTGTATGTGTTCCTCAGTTGTGGCTAGTTTCCTATACTGGGTTTTGCAGATGTGTGCTGAAGAAATTTTTCTTTGGTGGTGTAATTCAGGCTGTGATCCTAGAGATGGTGCTTAGGAGGGAGTGCAGGCAGACAGGTGGCTTTTACTCAACCATGAGCTTCTTTTATATTTCAGTGCCTTCGCAGCAGTGCTCTGGGGAGAGGGAGACAACAGGAGGTGACAAGAGATAACCTCCTCACCAAGTCCCTTTCAGGGCCTTGGGCAAGTACCTTCCAATCATTGGTGCTGCACCCACATTTCCATAGCCCCAAGGGAGGCCGTGGCAGGCTATACTCCCCAGTCCCTTGGTGGTGGCCTCAGCCAAAGGTTAGGTCACCAGAAAGCCTGCAACTCCCTGGGGACCTGCTGTTCCTCTGTGCCTGGCAGAGTCATAGCAGGTTGTGGGGTATGTCTGTGGGTGGTGTGGTGATGCAGTGGGTCAAGGGTGGCAGATCTCTGGGCAGGGTGGTGGTGCTGGGTGTGTAGCTAGTGTGGCGCCCATGCCTCAGGGGTTTTTTGCCCAGCAACAGCTGTGGAGCCCTCCCAGTTCACACTGCCCTGAGCAGATCTCCCTCCAGTGTCTGCCCCAGGAGCAAGCCCACTCAGCTAGATTTGCAAACCCTGAGACTTCTGTGGCAGACTATGGGGCTCCCTTGGGCAGAAGCTGTAGCTGGTCAATAGGCTACAACCCTCCCAGACCGGTCTTGCAAAGGGAAAGATGCCCAGCTCCTGTGCTGGCTCATGAACCTGTGCCTCACTCTTCTCAATATTCTGAGAGTGGGGGCTCCTCCCCAACTTGAACTCAGACCACAGAGTTCAGCTTGATACCCCTGGGCAGTGTGCTAAACCCTGCAGGGTTGGGACCAGGCCCATAGCTTTGTCTTCTGGCCCCTTGGGATCGAGCACCAGTTGTGCTGGGGGTGCCAAAATACTCCCAGGCCACTGGCAAAACACTCAGGCAGAGCAGTAGGGGCTGTGCTTTGTGTGCCTGCTTACAGGAGGGCGGCCAGCAGGCAAGGGGGCAGGCAGATCAGATATGCCTTGGTCCCATGGGAAAGGCAATCCTGCCTTCTCCCAGCCCAGCAGTCAGCAGGGGCTAGAGCCTCTCAGAGCAAGATGGAGAGCCCTGGGGGATGGGCGCCTGTGGCTGTTTTGCTACAGCTACCCCATATTTGAAACCTTTGTTGGTTTCATGTTGCATGTTGTGCATGTTGTGCATGTTGGAGCTCTGTGCATGTTGGAGCTCTGCCTCTGCCTACTCTCCAGGCAGTCTCCTTGCCAATTCGAATGTCTGTGGGGTTCATGGGATCTCTTGGAGCTAAAATCCCAGAGTTCCATAGTGGGAGTGTGGTGCCCCAGAGGTCCTTTGCTAACCCCTTCCTTAGGACCTGTTCAGGTATGGGAGCCAGTCCTGGCATTTGGCAATTCCGTGCAGGCTTCCCAGCTTCCTTATTCTTCAACCTTGGTGTCTGCATTGCCGCTCTATGAACTTTCAGTGTTTTCTCTCAAAAGATCCATTTGAAGTATGATGGTTTATTCAACATTTTGTTTCCTGTGGATGGAAGAGGGGTTTCCTGGCTGCATCTAGTCAGCCATCTTGTCCCTCTCCTCGAGATTAGACTGGACTTTTCTTACCCCTCCATATACCACAGGAGGCAATGCAGGACTCTCCTGACTGAAGCAAAGCAGAATCTACAGGGGAAATGGAAGGAAATAAAGCAGGTGGAGGAGTCTCCTGGGAGTTTGTTCCCTATGGAAATGTTTTAGATCTCCAAGGCTTCCTATTTGTAATCCAATTCCCCCCTGTGGCTAATAATTTCTGGCTGTTTATTTATTATTTCCAGAGGGAACATTACCCTTAACAATAAATACCATACTATATCAGAAGAGAGACCAAATAAAAATGGCAAGTGGGTGAATGTAGAACTTACCAACTCACACATTAATTATCCCTGGTGAGATGAAGGGTGGGAGAGCTCAAAAGGCTTTGCAAAGCTAAATTTCAAATGGCTGGTAGATCCCCACAGGCCTTGCGAGGCAGAGGGCAGAATGGGGAAGAAACTATTGCATATTGCTTTTATTATATTTGTAAAAAATGGAACCGTCTGTATTAGGAAATTTTGGAAAGATATTAAAAATCTAAAATTTTATGTTTCATAAATATAAAATAAAAAAAGAAATCTCATTTCTTTATAAAAATCTCAAACAGAAAGACATGCCAATGGAAAATTAAAGTTTAATCTGTATAAATTTCCTTTGTCATTTAAGGAAAATTAATGATTGAGCCAGTCCACGCATTTATCACATTTGAAGTCTAAAACTCTTTTTCCATAACGAGAAAGAAATACTCATTTTTCTTGGCTAAACCACTTTGAATAGAGTGTACTTTTTAAAAAAATCAGAAATTCTGGACTCTGAGGCATAGTAAGCACACTGGTGATCAGCTGTTACTGTGCGCGTTCTTCGGTTTCAACAGTGCTTGACTCAGCAGCCCTCTCTCGCAAAAATGGGAGGAAACATGACCTTTTAAAGCCATGGTAGGAACAGTGTGCCCCTCTGCCTCGAATGAGTATGTTCCAGCAACCAGAATGCACATCAGAGGGCAGGGAGGCCAGAGCCCATCTGCTGCTCTGGTCTGGAAGGAGCCACGCCACAGGCAGGTCAGGAGTAGGGTCAGATCTTGTGGTGAAGAACAGTCCAGTTCCATCCCCCACCAGAACTAATTCCCCATTACTCTCGACTGCTTTTAATATCATGTGAACATATGCTGTGTCAGAGACCACATGGGCGGCTAGCTGTGGCAGGCAAGAAGGCTGTGGCAAGAGGAGGTGAGGGGGAAGTGACGAAGGCTTGTGTCTCCACTCTGCCCAGGAAATATGCCACCAGGTGCCTTGTTTTAGACAGAAAAAAAAAAAAAAAAAAAAAGAAAGCCAACTGTTTTTCCTACTCTCATACTCACCACACAACATACTCTCAATACTTCACTTCTAAAACCAGATGTGTGGCTTTTTCCCCACTTACCAAGAAATTGTCCAGTGGACACCACCTAGGTGTACAATTCATTCGGACACTAGCTACCTGGAGTTACAGTCAGATCCCTCAGGTTAAGGGCTCAGTCCCACAGGACTGTCCCCTCTTCAGATGACAATCCTAAGTCTGGGTCCCTGAAACTTCTGTCCAGCTGGCTCTAATTAGGGTTCCCATGGCCTGCTTCTTGGGTTCAATTAATTTGCTAGAGCAGCTCACAGAACTCAGGGAAACCGTTTACTTACATTTACTGGCTTATTATCAAGGACATTACAAAGGGTACAAATGAACAGCCAGATGAAAGAGATGCATAAGGCAAGGTATGAAGGAAAAGGCAGGAGTTTCCATGCTCGCTTTGGATGTGCCATCCTCTAGGCACCTCCACCTTTTCAGCAACCAGGAAGCTCTCTGATCTCTGTAATTCAGGGATTTTTATGAAGGCTTCATCATGTAGGCATGATCGATTCACTCAGTCTCCAGCCCTCTTCCCTCTCTGAAGGATGGGAAGGGGGACAGAAAGTTCCAAGCTTCTAATCAGGCTTGGTTTCTCTGGTGGATGGCCCCCATCCAGGAGACCTCAAAAAGTCACTTCCTTAGAACAAAAGACACCCCTATCACCCAGGAAATTCCAAGGGATTAGGAGCTCTGTGTCAGGAACCAGGGACAAAGAGCAAATATTTGAGTAAAAGATGCACCTAGCACCACTATTGCTTGGGAAATTACAAGGCTTTAGGAGCTCTGTGCCAGGAACTGGGGGTAGTGACCAAATATATATTTTTCTTGTTATTTCATAGCCCTACTCATAAAAATGGTGATGGGCTCAGCATTTTCTATGTTCAATATCTGATGCAATATTAGATACACCCATCTCTTGTGATAGCTCAGAAGTTACCACTAGTATATAGCACCTCCTTACTCCTAAAACCCAGCTTCTGGAGTAATTAAAACTACCATGTACTTAAAGATGAATTCAGATGCCTCAATTTTTCTAAACTTGAAGGTTCTAGGTGGCTAAGAGACCTCCTTTTGGTGGATAATTTTTTTCTTTCAGATTTTTATTGTTTGTTGTTAAATACACTGAACACATACAAGGGATGGCTATAATTTATCTATGTTGGAAAAATAAAAAAGCTACAACTTACTTGGTTATGGTCATTTGAGTACAAAGAGCCTGATATAAGTATCGACCCTAAGTTTCCTCACCTATTCATCTCACACTCATGTTTCAATTTATATTGGTCCAGATTTTCTTTCCTGAATTTTAATATTCACTGTTTACAGCTGTTCCACTGATTATCTCTCATTTGTTTCCCAGAAGGCATGTTTTCTCCAAAAGTACCTCATAAATCACTTTTTCCCATTCTCCCATTCAGGGAGGATATGTTCTTTTTAAAGGATAGATATGGTGGCACAATTTGTTCTCAAATCCAAATGATATAAAATTGTCTCTGAGCCACTGCTCAAATTTCTATTTTTATATCTCTCCCTGCTTTTGTAAAAGATACCTCCTCTGAACACAACTCAGATTTCTGTTCTTTTTGGTAACATGTATGCAACATCTTCAGTTTTTTTTTAAGAACTATTTTTAGTTTATCTAATTTTAATAATCCCTGTGTTTCATCAGGGGGAACCAGAATTTCTGTTGAATCATGTGCCGTAACAAAGGAGTGGGTAACAAATCCTTAAAACGTTATTTTACTTCTTATGAATGATAATGATCTTGAATGTTGATTATCGTCATAGGCTATTGCTCAAGAGGATGCCCAACTTATTTGCTGACAGATTGTGGCATTTTATGAAGAGGAACAGGTGTTTAGCTTAGGGGTTGGGGTTTATTTACCTGGGGAGTCACTAATGTGCCAACATCCCTCATGTAGGCTTTTTGTAGATGAGGCCTCCCCTGGGGCACTGTAAGAACTCCCCTTCCCTCTAGTTCTGGGAAGGGCTCTTCCCACGGAATGTGGCTGCTCCCTCCCTTCTTCTCCTTTCCCTCCTCTTCCTCTATCCCAACTGCTGCTGCCTGAAGGTCTTGACTGATTCTGTCTTAATGCTCAGACTGACCAAATTAGAACCAGGAAGCATTTGAGCAGATTAATAAAATATCCTTCCCAACTTGCCCCCAAGGGTCTGATTCCAGCTCTTGTGCCCTTTTTGAGAGGAAAGCCCCAGACTATGACTTGAGTTTTGAGATGGAAGTTGCAATAAATGTTCACAAATCAACAATGTTATCAATGATGCGTCTGGTCTCTAGGACTATTAGCACGTTATTGCAATTCATCTGTTTAATTCCTATGAGAACTGGAAAAGTCTGACAAAGGAAAACACAGAAGATGATACACTGTTTTCATATAAGACTTCCTTCATGGAGAAGAGATTTCTAGTTTCACTGAAGATTACCAAAAGCTATCAATTTATTATAGATCCAGTTGTATCTGCTGCTCAGTTTATATTTCCCAACCTATTTCCAGTGTCCAGATAATATATTCCCTCTGGGAAGGAAACTTATAATCCACATACAACATTTCCCTCTGGTACTTGTAAAGTGTTTCCTTCAGTTTCTGTCAGCTGTATTTTAAGATGGGGAGCACTACTAGTAATTTGGAGCTTGTCTGAAAGATGTAAGACTAGTAGACAGATCACTCAGATAACACAAAACATAGTTCAAAAAAGCAGATAATGGCTGTCTACACCTACTGCCCTCAAAAATACGAACAAGAACTTCCAGAAGACAGAAACATATCCAAAGGAAGTCAAGACAAAGTAATGCATTTTGGATATATACTACCTTCATGAAATGGAATTTAATTCTGGTAATACTATAAAAATTTTCAGGTTAGAATGGAAAAATCTTTTACTAAAGAGACAGTCTGATCTTTGGGAGATGCGCTTTTGAGTAGAATATTATTTGTTTGCATTATACTTCATGGAGAGGAAATCTGACATTTTGAAAGATTAATATCATTGGATCTTCAGGCATAAAAGAGAAATAACAGGTTGTCTAAGTGAATGGAAAGCATAAGCTCCCAAATATGACACACTCTAAGTCTCATTTTGACGCACTATAAGTTTCACAAAAAGTATAACAGGTTACAGATCTACGTTTAAAATTTCAGCTACACATCATACTGGGGAGCTATTTCCTATAACTATGGTGTTAATACATTTCATGTTATGTATTAATCAGTGACACCTTGATGTGTCAGGGAGCCAGCTGTACCCAGCAGGTTCTCACAACCTAGCAGATGGCCCAGGGTTCAAACATACTACAACACCTGTTCTTCAGGAGACTCCTAGCCCAGGCCTTTTCCTTAAACTCAAAGAGCTTTTTTTTCAACTATGTGTGGAAATAATTCTATTATCTTATATTACACAAGAACAGAATTTGTATTTCAGGTTTCTGTTGGTGGTTGGGAAGGCAGGGATGAAAAGGAATATTTTTGAGCCCACAGTAGCAAATAAATGGAAGTAAATATACGTGTAAGGAGAGAAAGGGAAGGAAGGAGACAGAGATATTTGTGGCCTGTAAGCAATGAAACCAGGGGCAGGACCAATACAGCTGCCCTCTGCTCACTGCACCATCTACTTTGCAGCTGGGACAATACCAGGGGCTGCACAAACAATTAACTTACTGCTGCAGAGGGCCACTCATGAGCCAGGTGCTGAACCACCTTTAACCCAAAAAGCAACCCAATTGTCCCAGAGGATGGATTAATGCCAATCCCTAATCTATTTAAGATGATTTGGGCAGCAAAATCTTGAGATAAAATGTTTATTTTTTTTATTTTAAGGGACCAGATCATTAAGAGAAAACTTTTGTCTTTGAATTTCATTTCTTTATCTACAATTATCTGATGGTACAAGATTTCATATTTAGATAAGTTAGTACCAGTAGCATAAATAAAAGAGCTGGCTATAGATTCCTGAACTCTTGATCACAAAGAGCACTAGGAAGGTCAATGAGGATTGTGGCAAAAGTCATGTGCATAAAAATCCAATGGGTAGTTCTCTTTACATTTTAGAATCTATAAAGGACTCTGTTCACTAAAAGTGTAATTATCGGTAAATGAACTGTAGCAAGTCAGTATTTTTATCTACTTAACAGCAACTCAAAATTCAGGTGTTACTGTTACTTTGAGTTAGGGCAAAATAGTAACCTATAATTTTTTTAAAAATGCAACCAAGACATTATAAAACTAAATCTCAAAGTTCATCATTAAAAGGCAAATTAATAAAAAGTGAATTAGGCCACATGAAAGAGGGATTTCTTATTGTAAAATGAGCCAAAGCAAGTCATTAAATTGACAAACAGGATGAATATCTGATTCTGAAAACCAGAGCCAGTTTGATAACAATTAGTACATTACTACATAGGAAAGCTCTTGACTAGGCATATAAAATGGAAGAAGGGCCAAGATGAAGAGTTTCTAGAATTGGGGGCAAATTAAAACCTTAGTAAGTCCTTATATTTGCATACTTCTTCACTGAATAGTCCACTGCTATTGACAACTGCTTGAAGTTACTTAATCTAATATACTCTCTAGAACATTTTCTAAAACCTTTTTAGTAATCTTTGGGTGGTCTTGGAAGGGCAACATTGCTTGAAGGAAGCAGTTCCTAACTGAAGCTTTGACTTTCTAGAGCCAAATGGGGCATATGAGAAACTCAGTGCACAGAAGGAAGACTCTGCCTGTGTTCAGCACAGCCTCTTCAACACTCTTGCTGCCTGCCTGCCCTCAGGTGGATCTGCAGAGCAGGGACCAGTTGAGGGCTGGGCAGGCTTACTGCTCAGTGCTGGGGATCCAGTGCTACATCAGATATACATAGTCTCAGATCAAGTCAGTAGACATTAGGATGAAAGAAAGGGGAACTAGAATAATTTCCAGTTATTCTCCTATTTTCCCACACTCACTGTTTTAGGTTTGGGGCTGCAGGAAGGGAAAGAAGGGGAAAAGAAATAGAACTGAAAGAGAAAGGGAAGAAAGAATATAGAAATGAAAAATGAAATAAACACAACTCAGAAGTAATAATGGCTAATACATCTTGAGAATTTACTCAAAACCATGATGTTTTGTTTACACACACATGCAAAACATATGTACATGTTAATATATATATTATATATTACACATTTATATAACATAGATATATTTAACTTTTTTTAAGGATGATAAATACTAAAAACACTATGAGCACTGGTTTACTGGTAAAAGTTTAACAACCAGCTCTCAAAAAAAAAAAAAAAAGCCTGATTTGTAGTGTTTGCCAATTTCCACCATTGCTAGTTTCAAGTTACCAAGCTGATGTCACTGAACATGGGAGCTGGGCCAAGATTCACAACAGCCCAGTAAGTAGCTCACCATTATATGCTATTTGCACTACACACATACAACAGATATAAATAACCCCAAAAACATAGATAACAGTAAAATATAGTCAAATAATTAGGAAATAAGTTTTGAGTATTTATTGCCTTTAATTTGATATAATTTAGTAAATTGTATAATAATTTAAATTTTTTAAAATTCCTGAAAATTTAACAATTGGTTTTTGCAAATAGTAATAAGCCCTCATACCACTGCCTATAAAATAAGTACTATTATTATCCCCATTTTACATTAAAAGGAAACTGTGGACAAGAGAAGTTTAGGAATTTGCCTAAGATACGATAATTTGTGAATGGTGGAGCTGGGATAACAAACTCAGGCTCCAAAGCTGTTCTGCTACTCTGATGGAGAAGTATAGACTTAAAACAGGTCCCAGTGACTGAATTCACCTCTGTTTACATTCTAATTACTAGTTGTGGCTATTCTGGTGAAGAGGGTAGCTTTACGGAGAGGTGGATGATTCTCTAGCCTGGATGGGTAGAATGCTGGTTAGAGACCCTACCAAGCTAAAAACGACTGGTGCTTCTCTCCATGTGTCCCAGGAGGAAGCTGCATCTGAATTCAAGCTCAATACGCAGAATCTTATTGAATATACTTTGTGGAGAACACCAATGTCAATTTACTTTTCTTCTTAAAGTTATCATAAGATGTCATTTCTGGCTAAGATGAGTGAATTGAATGAAACTTTTTAGTCACTGGGCTGAATCCATATTTTCTCCAGAATCCCCATAGAGATTTCTGAGTGGGTCATAATTCTAAATGAGAAAGACACAATATTCAGGGGAAAAAATGTTATCATTCAAACAAAGTGTTATCTATGAGAGTTAACTGGTCATAACTATCACTAACACTACACTGACAAATAGCAAATTACTTTCTGTCATGACTTTTAGCAGTTTTCATTTTATGTATGTATTTTGAAATAACTATTATTTGAAAATTTAGAACAGAATAATATATATCCTATACATCCTATAAATTAATTCATCCTATATGAATTAATTTTATGTTTATAACCTATAGTTTTGGGCTGCATATTTAGAAATTCAAGCAAGTAAAACAATCCATATTCATTTTTGACAAAAAATGAAAATCATTTCAAAAGTCATTTAAAGCAACTAAATGTATAAAAACACTAATTGCTTGGAAGCTAATTCATTTGGGTTATGAATTTACAAAGGTTGTGCTTCCTGTGGCCTCCATGGTAACAATAATAAAACAAGTTAATAGAATTAAATTTACATTCAATCAGTTTCAAAGATTAAAAAGTTGATGGATATACTGGAATGTAATTTTTAATAACCAAGTAAACCAATTACCAAATTCAGTGCTAGGCACACGCGTACTTCACAGCAAAAAAATAAAAATAATGTTTTAATCTATTTAAAATATCACTGAAGAATTCATTAATACATCTGCTTAATGAACCTATACAACCTCATTAATTTTCTTGTTCAGTTTTTCCTGGAGACAATTCTATGAATGAATGCTGGCCACACTGATCACGAGTTCACTGCCTGCCAGAAGTGGAGTCCAGGTCATGCTAAAGACAGTGGGAAATAGGAATCAGAGGAGAGCTTGAAAAGATAGTGGTGGAACTCTTACTATAGGATTTGGGAAGTAATTTCAGCAGAGTCAGGAAAATCTGAACCCCTGTTTCAGCTACTACATGTCCATTTTCCATCTTTCATGCCTATACACAACTCTTGTCAGCCCCTAAGTCCCTCAGAGCAATGTAACATTTGAGACCTGTCAGTAAAAGACTTCAGGATAATATACTCTAAAGGTTCAAAGATTAAGAGTGGTAGCAGGGCATGGATGTGGCTTGAAAATCCTGCAGCCCCAAACCCAAATGACTTCCACATAAGGAAGATATGAGAGTTGCCTAAGGAACCTCTTCCACAGGACAACTACCACAGGCTTGGCAAGAACTGCTAGAGGTCCAACAAAACCTTTTCCTTTACCTCCTGGCCACATAGCTAAACAACATTTAACTGCCTCCCTTGCACATGACTGAGTTATGACCAATAGAATGAGGACAGAACCATGTCAGCCATTTCCAGGTCTGGAAGTTTCATAAAAACTTCCTATGTGATTCCTCTTCTTCTTAGACCCCATTCGCCAGCTGGATGCAGAGGATCCAGCAGCAAACTCTGATATCCTTAGCAGATGGGCTCTACTACCCCATCTTTTTTTTTTTATACTTTAAGTTCTAGAGTACATGTGCACAACGTGCAAGTTTGTTACATATGTATACATGTGCCATGTTGGTGTGCTGCACCCATTAACTCGTCATTTACATTAGGTATATCTCCTAATGCCATCCCTCCCCCCTCCCCTCCACCCTACAACAGGCCCCTGTGTTCAAGTGTTCTCCAAGTGTTCTCATTGTTTAATTCCCACCTGTGAGTGAGAACATGCAGTGTTTGGTTTTTTGTCCTTGCAATAGTTTGCTGAGAATGATGGTTTCCAGCTTCATCCATGTCCCTAAAAAGGACATGAACTCATCATTTTTTATGGCGGCATAGTATTCCATGGTGTATATGTGCCACATTTTCTTAATCCAGTCTATCATTGATGGACATTTGGGTTGGTTCCAAGTCTTTGCTATTGTGAATAGTGCAACAATAAACATACATGTGCATGTGTCTTTATAGCAGCATGTTTCATAATCCTTTGGGTATACACCCAGGAATGGGATTGCTGGGTCAAATGAGATTTCTAGTTCTAGATCCTTGAGGAATCGCCACACTGTCTTCCACAATGGTTGAACTAGTTTACAGTACCACCAACAGTGTAAAAGTGTTCCTATTTCTCCACATTCTCTCCAGCACCTGTTGTTTCCTGACTTTTTAATGATCGCCATTCTAACTGGTGTGAGATGGTATCTCATTGTGGTTTTGATTTGCATTTCTCTGATGGCCAGTGATGATGAGCATTTTTTCATATGTCTGTTGGCTGCATAAATGTCTTCTTTTGAGAAGTGTCTGTTCATATCCTTTGCCCACTTTTTGATGGGGTTGTTTTTTTCTTATAAGTTTGTTTGAGTTCTTTGTAGATTCTGGATATTAGCCCTTTGTCAGATGAATAGATAGCAAAAATTTTCTCTCATTCTGTAGGTTACCTGTTCACTCTGATGGTAGTTTCTTTTGCTGTGGAGAAGCTCTTTAGTTTAATTAGATCCCATTTGTCTATTTTGCCTTTTGTTGCCATTGCTTTTGGTGTTTTAGACATGAAGTCCTTGCTCATGCCTATGTCCTGAATGGTATTGCCTAGGTTTTCTTCTAGGGTTTGTATGGTTTTAGGTCTAACATTTAAGTCTTTAATCCATCTTGAATTAATTTTTGTATAAGGTGTAAGGAAGGGATCCAGTTTCAGCTTTCTACATATGACAAGCCAGTTTTCCTAGCACCATTTATTAAATAGGGAATCCCTTCCCCATTTATTTTTGTCAGGTTTGTCAAAGATCAGATGGTTGTAGACGTGTGGTATTATTTCTGAGGGCTCTGTTCTGTTCCATTGGTCTATATCTCTGTTTTGGTACCAGTACCATGCTGTTTTGGTTACTGTAGCCTTGGAGTATAGTTTGAAGGTAGCGTGATGCCTCCAGCTTTGTTCTTTTGGCTAAGGATTGACTTGGCAA
Source organism: Gorilla gorilla gorilla (assembly GCF_029281585.2). NCBI lineage: Eukaryota > Metazoa > Chordata > Mammalia > Primates > Hominidae > Gorilla > Gorilla gorilla. The sequence goes on from NC_073239.2 coordinate 68,170,583, forward strand.
TGCGGGCTCTTTTTTGGTTCCATATGAAATTTAAAGTTCATATGGAATTTTCCAATTCTGTGAAGAAAGTCATGGTAGCTTGATGGGGATGGCATTGAATCTATAAATTACCTTGGGCAGTATGGCCATTTTCACAATATTGATTCTTCCTACCCATGAGCATGGAATGTTCTTCCATTTGTTTGTGTCCTCTTTTATTTCATTGAGCAGTGGTTTGTAGTTCTCCTTGAAGAGGTCCTTCACATCCCTTGTAAGTTGGATTCCTAGGTATTTTATTCTCTTTGAAGCAATTGTGAATGGGAGTTCACTCATGATTTGGCTCTCTGTTTGTCTGTTATTGGTGTATAAGAATGCTTGTGATTTTTGCACATTGATTTTGTATCCTGAGACTTTGCTGAAGTTGCTTATCAGCTTAAGAAGATTTTGGGCTGAGACAATGGGGTTTTCTAGATATACAATCATGTAATCTGCAAACAGGGATAATTTGACTTCCTCTTTTCCTAACTGAATGTCCTTTATTTCCTTCTCCTGCCTGATTGCCCTGGCCAGAACTTCCAACACTATGTTGAATAGCAGTGGTGAGAGGGGCATCCCTGTCTTGTGCCCGTTTTCAAAGGGAATGCTTCCAGTTTTTGTCCATTCAGTATGATATTGGCTGTGGGTTTGTCATAGATGGCTCTTATTATTTTGAGATACGTCCCATCAATACCTAATTTATTGAGAGTTTTTAGCATGAAGGCTGTTGAATTTTGTCAAAGGCCTTTTCTGCATCTGTTGAGAAAATCATGTGGTTTTTGTCTTTGGTTCTGTTTAGATGCTGGATTACATTTATTGATTTGTGTATGTTGAACCAGCCTTGCATCCCAGGGATGAAGCCCACTTGATCATGGTGGATAAACTTTTTGATGTGCTGCTGGATTCAGTTTGCCAGTATTTTATTCAGGATTTTTGCATTGATGTTCATCAGGGATATTGGTCTAAAATTCTCTTTTTGGTTGTGTCTCTGCCAGGCTTTGGTATCAGGATGATGCTGGCCTCATAAAATGAGTTAGGGAGGATTCCCTCTTTTTCTACTGATTGGAATAGTTTCAGAAGGAATGGTACCAGCTCCTCCTTGTACCTCTGGTAGAATTCGGCTGTAAATCCGTCTGGTCCAGGACTTTTTTTGGTTGGTAGGCTGTTAATTATTGCCTCAATTTCAGAGCCTGTTATTGGTCTATTCAGGGATTCAACTTCTTCCTGGTTTAGTTTTGCGGGAGTGTATGTGTCCAGGAATTTATCAATTTCTTCTAGATTTTCTAGTTTATTTGCATAGAGTTGTTTATAGTATTCTCTGATGGTAGTTTGTATTTCTGTGGGATCGGTGGTGATATCCCCTTTATCATTTTTTATTGCGTCTATTTGATTCTTCTCTCTTTTCTTCTTTATTAGTCTTGCTAGTGGTCTATCAATTTTGTTGATCTTTTCAAAAAACCAGCTCCTGGATTCATCTTAAAGGAAGGAGACAGGTTCTCTGACTGCCCACATTGAAGGCTGTTATCCAACCCAGAATATCATCATTAGACTTTGCACGACAGCAAAAAGTAAACTTCTGTTGTAGTAAGCCACTGACATTTTGAGATTTGACTGTCACAGCAACTAGCGTTACTTATCCTAGTACAATGAGGAAAGGGAAGCAGTTTTACACAATATGAAAAATTTTTAACCTTTATACCTTTGCTAAGGCTGCCCCCTTTTTGTTTAAACTATTTTCAACAGAATGAGGGCTCTTGCTACTTATTAGATAGCTGAAGAACAGCTATTTTTAGCAGGAAAACAAAAGACATTAAGGAGGTTCAGAGGAGAGTAAGGTGCAGACAAACATAAAATGTCTGACTCTTGATGATTTTATTGTATGATGATACACATACAAATCATGTAAAACCTAAGTACGCAGGCAGTTATCATTTTGTAAACAATAAAGGGATAGAAGAGAATATGACCCAACAGAGGAAATAAATAGGATAAAATAATACTGTACAGGATTACATTCTACAGGCACACCATTTTAAATTACAAAATTAGAAGAGATTTCTTTTAACAATTATTCTGATAAGAAGCCTCTCAAACTTGCTATGGGTAAATATAATTTCTTTTTTAAAAAAGGAGTCAGTAAACAACATACGAATTAATCAATAAACTGACAGTAAATAGCATTAAACTGCTAATCCCTAACATGTACTTCTATAGCCTAAGGAAAAATAATATTAAAAAGTTACTTGTCAGTAAAATTTCCAATCAGTGTGATAGCAGTTTTTTAATCTAAAATTCCTAAGATACTGGATTCTTGAATGTTTTATTCATTTATTTTTGTTCTGTTATTCAGAAAAGTACTTAGTTATATAAATTCACAACTTATTGGCACATCTAAAACATACAGCCATACCAAACATTTAAGTTTGACTAACATAAAGTGTGCATATGTAAAAGGAAACCAAGTGGAAGAAAATTATTTCTGAATTGTCATTTAATTCTATTACAATTTGAAGATGTTAATGAAAAATTGAAAAACCACTAAATTATAATACAAATAAGTTTCATATTTAATAGCCAACAAACTCCAATATCCAATGAGCTACTAATTTCAATTTGAATCTGTTTACTTCTCTATTTTAAAGCATGGTTTTAAAGATTTAAAAAGCTGATGTTTCACACCTGTAATCCCAGCACTTTAGGGGGCCGAGGCGTGCGGATCACGAGGTCAGGAGTTTGAGACCAGCCTGACCAACATGGTGAAACCCCGTCTCTACTAAAAATACAAAAATTAGCCAGTCATGGTGGGGCGCGCCTGTAATCCCAGCTACTCAGGAGGCTGAAGCAGGAGAATAGCTTGAACTTGGGAGGCGGAGGTTGCAGTGAACCAAGATCGCGCCATTGCACTCCAGCCTGGGCGACAGAGCGAGACACCGTCCTAAAAAAAAAAATACAAAGCTGATGTTTTTTGAAAGCGTCTTCTAAACTAGAAAGCATTATATGAATATAGTGTAAGATATCATTCAGCACTTCAGGAGGTCGAGGCAGGAAGATTGCTTGAGCTCAGGAGTTCGAGGCCAGCCTGGGCAACATGGCAAAATCCTGTCTCTACAAAATATATAAAAATTAGCCAAGCATGGTGGCATGTGCTTGTAATCCCAGCTACTCAGGAGACTGAGGCACAAGAATGACTTGAACCCAAGAGGTTGCAGTGAGCCATAATCGCACCACTGCACTCCAGCATGGGAGACACAGGGAGACTGTCTCAAAAAAAAAAAAAAAAAAAAAGGTATCATTCAATCTAGATGATTTAGGGACAATTTCATAACTTAACATGTAATAAAGATAAATGAAATATAAACTTCCTCCTTTTACCCCACAGTCCTACCTTCACATCTGGGAACATGAAGATTTTGAGATGTTGTTTCATTTATTCAAATAACATCTGTGTAGGTGTGGCAAATTACCTACTCACTCCTTCTCACTTAATTTTTTTTCCCAAAAGAGAGAAATAGAAAGGAACCACAAGATAAAGATACCAAGTAAATCTTTACCAATTAACAAAATGAGAACTAGCCCTGTGAGATTTCCTAAGAGTCACATAGTCCTGCGAAATTTCTACACGTTCACTGCCCTGTTTCACATGTATAAAACAGTCATATATTGGCACAAAGCTTCTTTACATTAACCAGTTTTGTGTGTGTGTGTGTGTGTATGTGACGAGTCTCGCTCTGTCACCCAGGCTGGAGTACAGTGGTGCGATCTCAGCTCACTGCAACCTCCACCTCCTGGGCCCAAGCAATTCTCCCATCCCAGCCTCCCAATTAGCTGGGACTACAGGCAAGTGTCACCACGCCCAGCTAACATTAACCAATATTATCTCCATAATCTCTCAATTTTTCCATTATATTGTTAAGATAGCTATTAAGTATTATTTAGGAAATAAAGAAAAACATCTTTTTGTTATTGTGGATGCCTCTGTCAGCTTGAAGCTTTAGAATATGATGTACTTTTCTGAAGATGAGCACACTGGACTTGTTAAAACTAATTTTTTAACAGCTCTGTCATTGTAGTTTATTTTATTTTTATATATGTACATTGACACCATCATAATATTGTTCTTGCCAATTACACTGTTGCAGGGATCTTTAATTTTTTGGCTAGAGAAAGATCAATGGGATAAACTGGCTTTCACCGATGAATTATCTCTTACAGGCATACAAACATAACGGAAAGACGTTCTGAGGGAATAAACATGATGATTAGATAAAAGACGAGAAGTTGGCCTATATAACTGTAAAGACCTTAATAAACTCTTTGTTTCATAAGGACTTTAAGGATTAAGCTCATTTATATTACATGACATTGACAACATGACAATATGCCTGAAACCAATACATGTCTAACATTAATTCCTTCACAACATGGTTCAGCCTTCCAAAAAGAAAAAAATTAAAAAAAAAAAAATGTTCCCAGTTCTGAGTCTGTGAAGTGAGGTTGTTAATCACTCAGGCTCTGATGTCCATCAGACCTATTTTGAATCCAGCCTCTGCTACTTATCAATGACCTAGGCACTATTTGACCTCTTCAAGACTCTGCTCCTTCCTCTGCATAATGAAGATTAACAGTGTTTGCCTCATCGGGCTGCAGTGAGGATTAAACAGCATAATCTATGAACACCTCTTAGTCTGTTGCTGGTACATAAGAAGCACTCAGTAAGTGTTCCTGGTTTATCTAGTGTTGTTGTTTTTGTCATCATTATTACTATAATACAGCCAATAGTTCAAATTTGCTGATGTCAGAACCATGAGATACTAGTGCAAATGTATTTATGAAGTCTATAATGTGATTTTTAAATTTTTCTAAAACCTGTTTCCCACTGAATTATTTTAAAATAGTTTCTCATTGTAACCAAAAGAAGCAACCTCTGCCACCTAGTGGCTCCTTAACACCAGTCAAGAAAAACATAAAAAGACACCAGAACAAAACACAAAAAACAAAATCCATACTTACTTTAAAAAAAGAACCCATGCTGTAGATAAAAAGACGCAATACATGAAAGAAAAAATATAAATTTAAAATAATGAAATCCTATTATTTTCTCCATAGTATTATACTGTTCAAATTGCATTTGATTAATTCTTAATAGCACCCCTGCAGAGTGACTACGAACTTTTTTTTTTAAATTTCCTCTATTTTTGTTTGTTTTCTTTTTCTTTTTTTTAAAAATTATACTTTAAGTTTTAGGGTACATGTGCACAACGTGAAGGTTTGTTACATATGTATACATGTGCCATGTTGGTATGCTGCACCCATTAACTCATCATTTACATTAGGTATATCTCCTAATGCTATACCTCCCCCCTCCCCCCACCCCACAACAGGCCCTAGTGTGTGATGTTGCCCTTCCCGTGTCCATGTGTTCTCATTGTTCAGTTCCCACCTATGAGTAAGAACATGTGGTGTTTGGTTTTTTGTCCTTGCGATAGTTCGCTGAGAATGATGGTTTCCAGCTTCATCCATGTCCCTACAAAGGACATGAACTCATCATTTTTTATGGCTGCATAGTATTCCATGGTGTATATGTGCCACATTTTCTTAATCCAGTCTATCATTGTTGGACATTTGGGTTGGTTCCAAGTGTTTGCTATTGTGAATAGTGCCGCAATAAACATACGTGTGCATGTGTCTTTATAGCAGCATGATTCATAATCCTTTGGGTATATACCCAGTAACGGGATGGCTGGGTCAAATGGTATTTCTAGTGACTACGAAACTATAGCTTTTAGGCCACAGTTAAGTTCCTTGGTTTCTTCAAGTCAGAGGTGATATAATGATTTTATCCTTTATGCTTTTAAAATACAAATAAAAACATACTGATGTAAAAAATATAGAGAGTGGTCAAGGGCCTTCTATTTGTTTCTTGGAGGGTCAGTACATGTTTATTTTATTGTTATTATTTAAACTAAATACATATGTTTACATAAGAATGAATGAAATTTGCTGGACAAAAGCAGTAAGAAGGGTTGTCTAGAGAGAGGGAACATTGGATGTAAAGACAGATGTATCAGTCAGGTTTCTCTAGAAAAACAGAACCAATAGGATGCACGCATATATATGTACATACATATACATATACATATACATATACATATACATATACATATACATATACATATACAGATAAATCTTACAAGAAATTGGCTCAGGTAATTACAGAGTCTGGCAGATCCGAAGATCTGCAGAGTAAGTCAGCAAGCTGGAACCCAGGATAACTGATAGTTTCAGTTTGAGTTCTAAGGCCTGATAACCAGGAGAATTGATGCTGTAGCTCTAGTCAAAAGGCCCGCAAGGCTTGAAACTGTAGAAGAGTTGATGTTACAGTTGAAGTCTGAAGGCAGAAAAAAATCCTATTTTCTAGTTGGAAGTCCATCAGGCAGAGAGAATTGTTTCCTCCTCAGGCAAGGGTCAGCCTTTTTGTTCTATTCAGGCCTTCAACTTATTGGCTGAAGCTTATTCACAGTGGAAAGAATAATCTGCTTTACTTGATCTACTGATTTAAATGTTAATTTCACCATAAAATACCCACAGAAGCACCCAGAATTATGTTTGAACAAACATATCTGGGCATCCCATGGCCCAAATTGGTACACAAAATTAATCATCACAGCAAAGGACCTGTAATGGCAGGTTCTGGAACTTTCAGGAAGCGCCATGTTTGGGCTCTAAGGTTCACAGGTTAGGGGAGTGGATAGAAGGTGTATTAGTCTGCTTCCACACTGCTGATAAAGACATACCCGAGACTGGGCAATTTACAGAGGAGAGAGAGGTTTAATGCACTCACAGTTCCATATGGCTGGGGAGACCTCATAATCATGGTGGAAGGCAAGGAGAAGCAAGTCACGTCTTACATGGATGGCAGACAAGAGAAGAGAGCTCATACAGGGAAACTCCCATTTTTAAAACCATCAGATCCATGAGAGTTATTCACTATCACTAGAACAGCATGGGAAAGACCTGCTCCCATGATTCAATTATCTCCTACCAGGTATCTCCTACAACATGTGGGAATTCAAGATGAGATTTGGGTGGGGACACAGCCAAACCATATCATTCTGCCCCGGCCCCTCCCAAATCTGATGTCCTCACATTTCAAAACTAATCATGCCTTCCCAACAGTCCCCCAAAGTCTTAACTCATTTCAGCATTAACTCAAAAGTCCATAGTCCAAAGTCTCATCTGAGACAAGGCAAGTCCCTTCTGCCTATGAGCCTGTAAAATCAAAAGAAAGTTAGTTACTTCCTAGAAACAATGGGGATACAGGCATTGGGTAAATACAGCCATTCCAAATGAGAGAAATTGGCCAAAAAAAGGGGGCTACAGGCCCCATGCAAGTGTGAAATCCTAGCTGGGATTAGAGGGATGTGCCACCATGCCTGGCTAATTTTTTGTACTTTTAGTAGAGACAGGGTTTCTCCATGTTGGTCAGCCTGGTCTCAAACTCCCAACCTCAGGTGATCCGCAAAAGTGCTGGGATTACAGGCATGAGCCACTGCACCCAGCCAAGGCGGTCAAATCTTACAGTTCCAAAATGATCTCCTTTGCGTCCATGTCTCATATCCAGGTCACGTTGATGCAAGAGGTGAATTCCCATGGTCTTGGGCAGCTCCACCCTGTGGCTTTGCCAGGTACAACCTCCCTCCTGGCTGCTTTCATGGGCTGGCATTGAGTGTCTGTGGCTTTTCCAGGTGCATGATGCAAGCTGTCAATGGATCTACCATTCTGGGATCTGGAGGATGGTGGCCTTTTGTCACAGCTCCACTAGGCGGTGCCCCAGTAGGGAGTATGTGTGGGGACTCTGACTCTACATTTCCCTTCTGCACTGCCCTAGCAGAGGTTCTCCCTGAGGGCCCTGCCCCTGCAGCAAACTTCTGCCTGGACATCCAGGCATTTCCATACATCCTCTGAAATCTAGGCAGATGTTCCCAAACCCCAATTCTTGACTTCTGTGCACTCGCAAGCTCAACACCACATGGATGCTTGAGGCTTGCACACTCTGAAGTCACAGCCCAAGCTCCATGTTGGCCCATTTCAGCCATGGCTGGAGGGGCTGGGATGTAGGGCACCAAGTCCTTAGGCTGCACACAGCACGGTGACCCTGGGCCTGGCCCACAAAACCACTTTTTCCTCCTAGGCCTCTGGGCCTGTGACGTGAGGGGCTGCTGTGAAGACCTCTGACATGCCCTGGAGACATTTTCCCCACTGTCTTGGGGATTAACATTCAGCTCCTCGTTTCTTATGCAAATTTCTGCAGCGGCCTTGGATTTCTCCTCAGAAAATAGGATTTTCTTTTCTATTGCATTGTCAAGCTGCAAATTTTATGAACTTTTATGCTCTGCTTCCCTTATAAAACTGAATTCCTTTAACAGCACCCAAGTCACCTCTTGAATGCTTTGCTGCTTAGAAATTCCTTTTGCTAGATACCCTAAATCATTTCTCTCAAGTTCAAAGTTCCACAAATCTCTAGGGCAGGGGCAAAGTGCTGCCAGTCTCTTTGCTAAAACATAACAAGAGTCACCTTTGCTCCAGTTTCCCACAAGTTCCTCATTCCTATTTGAGTCCACTTCAGCCTGGACTTTATTGTCCATATCATTATTAGCATTCTTGGCAAAGCCATTCAACAAGTCTCTAGGAAGTTCCAAACTTTCTCACATTTTTCTGTCTTCTTCTGAACCCTCCTAACTATTCCAACTTCTGCCTGTTACCCAGTTCCAAAGTCGCTTCCACATTTTTGGGTATCTTTTTAGCAATGCCTCACTCTACTGGTACCAATTTACTGTACTAGTCCGTTTTCACACTGCTCATAAAGACACACCCGAGACTGGGCAATTTATGGAAGAAAGAGAGGATTAGTGGACTTACAGGCCTCTGCAGAGGCCTCACAATCATGGTGGAGGGCAAGGAGAAGCATCAGATTTTTAAAACCATCAGATCTCGTGAGACTTATTCACTATCATGAGAACAGCATGGGAAAGACCCGCCCCCATGATTAAATGACCTCCTACCAGGTCCCTCCCATGACATGTGGGAATTCAAGATGAGATTTGGGTGGGGACACAGCCATATCAGAAGGGTAGGTGAGGGCCAGATTCTCAAAGGTATTGAATGTTATGCATCTGGACTTTAAACTGTGGACTATTGGGAGCCACCATAGTTCTCTACAAAGGAAATTAGATGGTGATAATAGAAAATATTGATAAGGACAAAAGCTGCCATTGATTAAGTATCTCCTATGGGCCAGAAATATTTTTGTTTCCAAATACTATCTCAATCCTTACAGTAACGCTTGAAACTTTTGTTTTACTTTATTTTACCGTTTAGGAAACTGAGGCTCAGAGGAGTTAAGTAACTTATTTGAGGTCACATAGCCAATAAGAGAGGAAGGCTGGATTCAAAGATGACCTATCTCTAAAGCACATGTTCATTCTAGTAAACCAGAAGGCCTATGCCATGCTTGTTGATATGGTCACATTTTACGACAATAAATAATGTTCTCTTATTTTGATTGTTTTGAGAATTAGGGAACATATTTTGAGGGGTGAACATTGTTTCTTAAAATATTTTTGTCTACCACTGTGCACAGTAAGTGTTCAAATGCTTTCTGAATGATTCAGTGCTGTGTGCCAGCTTCCAGGAAGGGTGGGTGGAAGGTATTAAGCCTTCTCAGATGGAATTACACTTTCATCTAGTTGCTCATAATTGCATGAGGAAGCAATATTTGAACAACTCTCTCAGGATTTGTGTGCTACCATACATTAATAAATAATGTGTATTGAGTATGTGTTATAGATATTAACTCATGTTAGCCTTATAATAAGCCAAGACTGAAGCACAGAAAGATTGCATAACTAGTCTAAGATCTCAGTCTATTCATTGATAGAGGCAAGATTCAAAGCCAAGACATTTGACTTTAGAATTCCCACTCCTAAGCACTTTACTATGCAGTTCCACTGCACTAGACTGCCTCTCAGTGAATATTTGTTATATCCCATATGATTTAGCGGGGCTGTCATCTCCTAGGACAATACTGGAGACACCAGCAGCCTATGGGCAACACAGAGAGAAGAGAGAGTTTTGATTCATGCTACTGTGCTCTGGGGCCTACAGCCATTGGGTGAGTGGGGGCTCAAATTCAGTCTATGCTCTGCTAGCAAAGTGCTGTGCTCTGGCCACTGTTCTTACCAAATCAGGTGCCCTGCAGGGCTGCCTCTGCCATGAGGAAAGAATGCCCTTTCCTAATTTATATGAAGGTACCATACAGGCAAAGCAGCCCTGCATGCGGATCTTATTTGGCAGGGGCAGTAAGGGGCAAAAGGAGGGGACAGTAAGAAGTTAATAACCTTATAGGAGAACCTCAAAAGTTGGAGAGTTCATAAAACATGATCCTCGGCTTCAGAGATTGACCTAGAATGATCCAGCACACTGTTCAACCACTAAAGACTCAAGAGTCAAGTCTTAAATAATTTAAAATGACCAGTTTATAATATATGGTTTTCCCTGAAAACTGCTTGTCTAATAAGTGTTATCCAAATTGAAAAAAGTTGGAAAGGTTATATTAATATTCCAATTTGTCTGAAAACAGAAATAATCATAACTAGAATACAGGTAGGAGTTAATTTAGGAGATTCTCATAATCCTGCATTGGATTATATGGGCAAGCCTGAATTTGAAAACAAACAAACAAACATAAAACTTTAGCAAACCATGATTATTTATTAAGACTACCATTATTATTTAACTGTTGCAAATTTTCTGCCTTGGTACATTCCTTGAACATCAGCCATTAGATGTGTACATCTGTTAGATATCAAATGTTAATGTAATAAGAGTCAAATATGTAAACAGCTTGTGGTCATGATGTTCACTTCAAAATAACGCTGAAATTCAAATAACAGAATAATGAAGCAAAGAAACAGTTGGGAACATGTAACTTATCCAGAACTGTTTCTAGCTAGGACAAGATTCTTCAAGGTGTTCTTTTACTCCAACCCCTGACCTATCCATCAGATGCCTGATTCCTGACTACAATTTTCTTTTTTTTTTTTTAATTGTTATTATACTTTAAGTTTTAGGGTACATGTGCACAATGTGCAGGTTAGTTACTTATGTATACATGTGCCATGCTGGTGTGCTCACCCATTAACTCGTCATTTAGCATTAGGTATATCTCCTAATGCTATCCCTCCCCCCTCCCCCCACCCCACAACAGTCCCCAGAGTGTGATGTTCCCCTTCCTGTGTCCATGTGTTCTCATTGTTCAATTCCCATCTATGAGTGAGAATATGTGGTGTTTGGTTTTTTGTCCTTGCGACAGTTTACTGAGAATGATGATTTCCAATTTCATTCATGTCCCTACAAGGGACATGAACTCATCATTTTTTATGGCCGCATAGTATTCCATGGTGTATATATGCCACATTTTCTTAATCCAGTCTATCATTGTTGGATATTTGGGTTGGTTCCAAGTGTTTGCTATTATGAATAGTGCAGCAATAAACATTTGAGGCAGGCACCGTTGCAGAATCTATCTTTAAAAGGTTCTTTCACTGTGTATTTCATGAATAAAGTGAAATGACTAATTAAAAATGATCAGACTCCCACTATGCAATGAGAACTTAAAGTCTATTAAAGTTTTAATTTGACTAACACAAACATACACCTGCATGGTAGTTGATACTTTTTAAATCTCCCTTCTCCCTTTGTGTTGTTTGCATCTGACTTACATTATACTCTCTCAGAGGTTATTGTGTTCTAACTCAATGGACAACTCTTCAGAAAGCATCACTCTTTTGTCCTGAGGAAAGCCTGTTTATTTGGTTGGAAAAGACCAATTTTTAAGGAGGGCCATCTGAAAAAAAGAAGTCACTTATAGGAGATAAATCCTTCCCTTGCACTTCTCAGTTTCATTTATTATCAGAGCATGCCCAACTATAGCTACATCCTTACAGCTCTTCTTTTAAAAGCATTATTACTTACTCTTTGTAAATGACAAAAGTATCATAGACATGTGAGATATTAGGTTAGTAAGGGGATGATGAGGATGATGTTGATAAAGTCAGAGAGCATTTATTGAACTCTTGTGATGGTGTGGATCAAGCAATGGGCTAATTTACATGCATTATTTAATTTTTAAACAAATATGTATGGAGCACCGACTGTAAGACTGGCACACTTCTAGGCACTAGAAGTGATGAATGAGACAAAGTCCTCATGGAACTGACATACTAGTGAAGGAGGGCAACAATAATCAAAATTAGTAAACAATTACAGTTATCCCTCAGGATATGCATGGGATTTGTTCCAGGACTCCCTCAATACCAAAATCCTCGCATACTCAAGTCCCACAGTCAACCCTGTGGAAGTTGGCCTTCCATGTATGCAGGTTTTACACCTTGCAAATAGTGTATTTGGTTGAAAAAAATCCATATATGTGTGGGCCCACGCAGTTCAGACCTGTGTTATTCAAGAGTCAACTGTATATAATAAAATACCGGGTAGTAATAAGTGTTATGAATTTTAAAGAATGGATAAAGTAATGAACGGAGTAGTCGGAGAACTCTGAGGAGGTAAAATTTAGGTAGAGACTTGAATGAAGTGAGCAAATGACCCATGAAAACATATAGGGAAAAACATTCCAGGCACAGAGAAGAGCAGGTGGAAAGGCTGAGCTGGGAGTGGCTTAGACAGTCTGAAGAACAAGGAGGCCACTGGATGGAGCAGAGTGAGGAAGGGAGACATTGAAAACAAACAAGATCAGCATGGTAGTTACTTGCTAGATCAGGTTCTGCTATATCTTAAATTTCTAAGTCTGATGGGAAGCCACTGGAGAATTTTGAGCTGTGAAATAACATGATCTGGCAGAAAGGATCATTCTTTGTGTGCTAACTCATTTACTTCTTTAAGCAAACTTACGAGGTGGATCCATCATTTCCGTATAACAGATGAGGAAACTGAGGATTGGAAAGAGTAAGTAGGTAGTGAAATCAAGATTGGAAAGCTGTTCCATCTGACTCTGGAACCAGACGCTTGACCACCAGACTTAAACTAGCATGACCATCAAAATGGAGCTGTTAGGTTTAGTAGCCAGTTTCCATGATGGCCTTCAGTGATTTATGTCTGCTTGCATCATATGCTTGTGTGGTCTTCTCCCACATTAAAAACGTGTAATTGTTCAGACCAATAGGACTGATGGCAAGTGGCTTCTAAGGCTAGTCCATAAAAGACATTGCAACTTCTGCCTTGCTCTCTCAGATGGCTTGCTCTGGAGGAAGCCAGTCATGAAGTCCTCAAGCAATCCTGAGAGAGAGGCCTATGAGGAAAGGTGCTGAAGCTTCCCACCAACAGCTCCCACTGATTTGCCAGTAGTATGAGATCCACTTTGGAAGTGGATCCTCTAGCCTCAGTAAAGCCTTCACATAACTGCATCCTGACTGACATCTTGGCAACAACCTCATGAAACACTTCAAGCCAGAACCACCAGAAATTAAGCCACTCCTGACTTACTGACACACAGAAAGTGTGAGAGATAATGTTTACTATTGCTTTAAGTTACTAAATCTTGAGAGAATTTGAGGCAGCAATAGATAACTAATATATGAAGCTTTTGTAAAAACAGATGGCCCTTATACTATTGGGTCCAAATATTATATACAATGGGAATACTAAAAATCTAAAGCATATTGACTTGTTGCCTTTTTTTAAATGATTAAGTGGTCATTTTCTATACTTATTGAATTTCCAAGACATCTATAATTAACATATGTAACTATAAATTAATAGGCAATATTGTTCTTTATTAACTGCTAATAATCATGGACAGGGAAACAGTACTATCCATGGCCAGATGTGCTCAGATAATGATCCCTGTCCTGGTCCAGTTCAAGCATTTCTTGTCTTGGCTCTGCATCATTTATCATCCACTTCTATGCCTCAGGCCATCTGCATGGGGAGAGCTGCTACTTGTGCCAGAGATTTTAATGCTATGTGCACACAATGCTCGTTCTCCTGAAACTGACCAGACTTCATAATTTAATTCTGATGTCTATAACTTTAGTTTTCTTCCTGCTTTTTTGACAATTACAATCACACATATTAAACTAATCTTGAGCTCCAAATCCCTGTAACTTGCCACATAATTACAGCAGTGATTTAGTAACCTTTCAGATGGCCAAATGTTGTTTATATACTTTAATTCAGGGTTTTAAATGATAAGATCCGTTTCAACAGCTAGATTTTTCTCTAGTTATGTTTAAAAATTTTATGCATGAACAAGAACATTATAAAATATTTAAAGCTTCTTTGAAGTTAAATTTTAAAGCCAATCTCATAAATTCAAAATGACCCTTACTTTTGCCTTTCTGAATCTAGATGGGAGAGACTAGTCAATAATCCTAATCTTGGCCTATGGAGCTGTGAGATTGTCTGAAGAGCCATGTCCTTTTGTGATGACACATGGCGTCATACTTCTCCAGTTGTGTTTTGTTTCTAGTCTTAGCGATAGTCTTTTGCTGCCACTAACTATATATATGAAAGAATTTCTTTTCCAAGCTGATATACAAAAGGCTTTCCCCTTTCAGGATATCAGTGATACTGTTTACTACAATATCTGTGAGATAATATCTTTTCTCTTATTCATCTGTAATTATAAACATACATGAAGATTTTTTCGCATATATGTTGGAAAAAGGTCCCACTTTTCAGTTCATTCCATGTGATAAAGTACCTAGAGTAGGGTTCCAGAGTGTATGAACTTTTTTTTTTTTAATTTGAGACAGGGTCTCACTCTGTCATCCAGATTGGAATGCAGTGGCACGATCTCGGCTCACTGCAACCTCTGCCTCCCAGGCTGAAGTGATTCTCCTGCCTCAGCCTCCCGAGTAGCTGGGATAACAGGCACACACCACTACCGCCCAGCTAATTTTTGTATTTTTAGTAGAGATGGGGTTTCACTGTGTTGGCCAGGCTGGTCTTGAACTCCTGACCTCAAATGATTTGCCTCCCTCAGCCTCCCAAAGTGCTGGGATTACAGGCATGAGCCACTGCGCCTGGCCTGTATGAACCATATTTCTAATTCTTAAAATATATTGCCAAATTATTTCCAAAAGTGCTGTTCTGATTTATCAGGCTAATAGTCATGCTTTGTTTGATGACTAGTGTTCCAAGTATCGGTTACCTTCTAAATTTTAAAAACTTAAAAGGTAAAAGAAATCTATACTTTCCATTTATGTTTATGTTATAAATATACAGAAAAATTTCATTACATTGACTTTATATATGTATGTATATATGACTTAATATATGTGTCTGTGTGTCTGTGTGTGTATACATACAGAGACATTGATGTCTGTTGAGTTAAGCACATAGAACTTCTATGTTTTTATGTAATCTTGGTGTCTCTAACTCTTTGGGCTATAGATTTAATTGGCCTGCAGAATCTGGTAATACCAATGACCTATAGGTACTGAAGAAACAATGATAAACATGATAGACACAGTTCATAATCTGGAGTCACAATCCTGTGGGGGAGACACAAGTAAGTAGGCAAATACAATACAGTATACTAAATGTGAAGTTAGAAGTTCAGGGTTCAGAGAGTGTACCAGGGAAGACATCATACCCAAACTAATTGGCTTAAGAAAGACTTTCTGAAGAAAGGGATATATAGGTAAAATCTGAAGATTGAATAGTTATGTGGCAATGAAGCAGGGCAGTTGGGGAATGAGGGGAGCCGTATACCTTCCACAAAAACCTAGAAGAGAAAATATAGCTTGGTCAAGGTACTGTAAGAAACCTAGTATGGCTTTATCAGACAGTACAAAAGATGTCAAAAACTGAGGCTTGGTCATTAGAAAAGGCCAGATACAGTATGATTTTGGAGACTATATTAAGAAAGTTGAACTTTATGCTAAGGATAATAGAAAGCATGTTACCTAGCCATTAAACAGTTTTAAGTAGGGGATGACATGGTCAGCCTTGTGTTTCAGGAATACCACTTTGGTTTTAGACAGGAAAATATACTTGGTGAGCTGGGAGGATGCAAGTATAAAAGCATTGAGACTAGTTAAGAACCTTGCATGTTGTAATAATCCACATGAGACAAGATGATGGCTTGGGTTGGGCTTCCAGATGGCAGTGTGGACCCACCCCAGCAAAACAAGCATAATTGGTTGTATGAGTTTGCTGGGGCTGCCATAACAAAGTACCAAAAACTGAGTGGCTTAAACAACAGAAATTTGCTTTCTCATAGTTCTGAAGGCTAGAAGTTTGAAATCAAGATTTTGACAGGGTTGGTTTCTTCTGTGGTGTTTCTTTTTGGCTTGTAGATGGCAATCTTCTCCTTGTGTCTTCACATGGTCTTCCCTCTGTACTGTACAAATCGGTTTTCTAATTTCCTCTTCTTACAAGGATACCAGTCATTCTGGATTAGGTCTCACCCTAATGACCTCATTTTAACTTACTTGACTCTTTACAGACCCTATCTCAAAATACAGTTACACTATGAGTTACTAGAGGTTAGGACTTCAACACACGAATTTGGAGGGGGCACACAACTTCATCCCATAATACTGTTGAAAACTATAAAAACAAAAACAACCATCTAAAGTCTGTGGAAATTGTCCTAAGGGCATACAGCAAATGAAGAAGCTTTTTTTTTTTTTTTCAAGAAAATCCACTAAAACTGAGTAAGAACAGTAACAGTCTATGGCATCTGAGCCATACACTTGATTCCTACCCATCTTCCTCACCCCCTGAGCTCATCTTGGTCAAAACTCTACTCTGGGTGAGTGTGACCAAGAACATAGGGCTCCCTGTCTCCTCAGCTCTCAATCAAGAGAGGCAATTTCTCACCAGGAGGAAAAGGCCACCAGCATTTTTCATCCATTCCAACTCTGAGTTGCAGAGGCTAAATTCCTGGTAAGTGTGGCCCCATACAGGGGACAAAAGTTCTATGCCAGGTGCAGCAGAGTGAGAACACTGGGAACTCCAATCACCCTTAACCCAGCTTGCTCATATGGCAGAGGTTCCACTTCAGAAGCAAGTCCAGAAGATCAGGGCCTCCTGTTCTACCCAGTGCCCAGAATAATAACTAAGCAATTTTGCCCATGAGGAGACGCAGTCCATAAAAACAGAGAGCCCTGAAGCTCTCCCCAGAGGACTTACTTTTATTTGAAACAGAGTGTGGGTGACGGTCAAGCCTCGGGTTACTCTAAAAAAAAAACAATAGTTTCCTGTAATAAAAAGCAACGAGCTAAACCATACGCTAGCTAGTTTACCAGAGAGAACCAGGGAAGGAGACAGCTAAGAAGAGCCCTCTTGAGGTTAGAGGAAACCTCCAAGACTGGCCTCAAAAACTACCAATGCCTGAATTTTATTGGATTAGACTGTGGAGCAATTTATGCCCCAGGGGGTATCTTCTTAAACAGAGAAATCATCCTACACTTAGTGTAGCACAACAGCTAGAGGTAACACCAAATGAGACAGAAAGTTTAACAGAGAGATCAAGGAAAGAGACAGTCAAAGAGAGCCTTGCTAGAACCACTGATATCCCCTGGTGACGGTGCACATGTCCAAGGCTGCACTCTCTGAGAAATGGGAGCAGAGGCCTTCTGCTACTGGAGAAATAGACTTCACCAAAATAGCCTAGCCAAGTCACTAAACAAACCACAATCAAATAAAAACAAAAGACAAGTCCAAACCATATAGAGGGAATCAGTACTCAGAATTGCTATAATGTATTACCTAAAATGTCCAGTTTTCAATGAAAAAATTGTCATGCAGCGAAATAGCAAAGTATGACCCATAGATCAGAGAAAAAAGTAGGCAACAGAAACTACCTGTGACAGAGCCAAAATGTCAGATTTTACAAAGATATCAAAGCATTCATTATAAACATATTCAACACACTTAAATAAATCGTGCTTAAAGAACTTAAAGGAAGGTATGCTGACAATGTTGCATCAAATAGAGAATATCAATAAACAGAAATTATTTTTAAGAGGCACCAAATGAAATGTCTAGAGTTAAAAAGTACAATAACTGTAATAAAAAAAATCACTACAGGCGCTCACCAGTAATTTGGAGGCAGAAGAAAGAATCTGTAAACTTGAGACAGATTCACAGAGGTTATGTAATCAGAAGAACAGAAGAAAAAAGAATAAAGAAAAATGAGCAATAAATGTGGGACACCATTTAGTTTACCAACATATGCTTAACGAGATTATCAGAAGGAAAGGAGGGAGAAAGGAGCAAAAAATACATGGATTTGAAGAAATAATGACTGAAACCTTCATATTTTCCAGAAAACATTAATCTAAATGTACAAGAAGTTCAACAAATGCCAATAGGACAAATGCAAAGAGCTCCACACCCAGATACATCATAGTAAAAATGCTGACAAAGACAAAAAAAACTTGAATGCAGCCACAGAAAAACAACTTGTCACGTACAAGTGAACCTTGATAAGATTATTAGATACCTCTCATCAGAAATAATGGAGATCAGAAGACAGTGGATGACATATTCAAAGCACTGGAAGAAAAAACTATACACCAAATATCTTATATAGAACAAAAACCATCTTTCAAAAATGAAGGTTAAATGAAGACATTCCCAGATAAACATAAACTGAGAAAAGTGGTTGCAAACAGATCTTCCTTATAAGAAATACTAAAGGAAGCTTCTCAAGTTAAAAGCAAGTGTGCCTAGATGGTAATTTAAAGCCACAAGAAAAACAAAGAGAATGGGCAAAGGTGATTATGTAATTATAAAAGGCAGTATAAATGTATATTTATTTTCCTTTTGTCTCTTAGCTGATTTAAAAAACAATTGTATAAAACAATTTTTTACAATTGCATTGTTAGGCCTATAACATACAGAAATGTAATATAATTAACAACAGCATAAAGGTGGTGGGTGGGAGCAAAGTTGTATTGGAGGAAGGAAATTATACCAGATGATAATTTAAATCCACAGGAACAAATGAAGATAACCAAAAATGATAATATGAATATTAATATAATAAACACTAAATATATACTTGTTCTTGTTTCTTTCCTCAGCTTCTTTATTAAACATAAAAGTACATAAATTAATAATTATAACAATATATTACTGAATTTATAACATAGATACAATATATAACAATAATAACACAAAAAGTAGAAAGAGTAAACAGTTACATAGGAGTAATGTTTCTGTATCCCACTAGAATTAAGTTAGTATAAATCTGAAGTAGATTCTGATAAATTAATATATATAGTAAACTTTAAAGAAAATGCTAAAAAAACTTTCAAAATATACACTATAAGAAATTCTTATAGGATTAAATGTTATACTAGAAAGTGTTTATTGTAAAAGACAGCAGTAAAGGAGGAATAGAGGAATGAAGTAGTCATAAAACATATAGAAAACATAAAGTAAAATGACAGAAATCCAACCATATTAACAATAACATGCCGGTTGTGTTAGCTAATGCCTGTAATCCCAGCACTTTAGGAGGCTGAGGCAGGCAGATCACTTGAGGTCAGGAGTTCAAGACCAGCCTGGCCAACATGGTGAAACCCCATCTCTCTAAAAATACAAAAATTAGCTGTGCATAGTGGCGCATGCCTGTAGTCCCTGCTACTCGGGAGGCTGAGACAGGAGAATTGCTTGAACCTGTGAGGCGGAGGTTGCAGTGAGCTGAGATTGCACCACTGCACTCTAGCCTGGGTGACAGAGCAAGACTCTTTCTCAAAAAAGCCAAACAAACAAACAAACAAACAAAAAAACCAATAACATTACCAGTAAGTGGAATGTCCAGGCACTCCATCCCGGACAACAGAATGAGACCCTGTCCCCCACCAAAAAAGAAAAAAAAAAGCAAATGGATTAAATATGTAATCAATCAAAGGGCAAACATTGTTAGACTAGGTAGAAAGAAATAAAAACAAAAACAAAAACCCTCAAGGTCTAGTTATATGCTGTCTACAGGAGACACACTTTTCAGATTAAAAAATACAAATGGTTGAAAGTAAAAGGATGGAAAAGATATATCATACAAATAGCAGCAATAAGAAAGCTGAAGTGGTTACGCTAATATCAGGCAAAATGACTATAAAACCAATAAAAAATTTTAGGTATAAAGAAGGAAATTTTATGATGAGAAGGGTCAATCCTCAGGAATATATAACAATTATAAAGATATATGTCAGAGCCCCAAAATACCTGAAACACAAACTTTCAGAATGAAGAGCAAAATAGACAATTCAACAATATTTGGAGAACTTCAATACTCCACTTTCAACAATGGACAGAACAAGTAGGCAGAATATCAACAAGAAACTAGAAGACTTGAACAACACTATACACCAATCAGACCTAACAGACATCTAACTATAGAACACCCAGTGATGGAAGAATGCAAATTCTTCTCAAGTGACAGAATATTCTCTGGGATAGGCCATATACCAGGCCATAAAACAAATCTCAATAAATTTTAAAAAGATTGAAATCATACAACGTATGTTCTCTGACCACAATAGAATGAAATTAGAAATTAATAACAAAAATAAATTTGGGAATTCACAAACATGTGAAAATGAAAAACACACTCCTAAATAGCCAATTGACAAAAAAGGGTATCAAAAGAGAAAATTAGTATATGCTTTGAGATGAATGAAATGATGACACAACATAACAAAAGTTATGGGATACAGCTAAAGCAGGGTTGGGAAATTTAGAGCTTAAACACATACATTAAAAAAAGAAGAAAGATCTCAAATCAATAATCATAACTTTCATCTTAAAACAATCACGGTAAAAGGGGGCATAAACCCAAAGCATAAAGAAGAAAGGAAATAATCAAGAAGAGAATAGAAAAATGGTAGAGAAAACCAACAAAACTAAAAGTTGGTGCTTTGGAAAGGTCAACAAAATTGAGAAACCTTTAGCTATACTGACTTTGTTTTGTGTTGCTATAACAGAATACCCGAGGCTGGGTAATTTATAAACAAAATAGGTCATGATTATTAGCTCGTGGTGCAAATGGCTGGGAAGCTCAAGGGCATGGCCCTGGCTTCTGGTGAGGTCTTCTGTGCTGGGTCATAACATGGCACAGAAGGTCAAAAGGGAAGCGGACAAGTGCAAAGAGAGAAAACCTAAGGGGTATCCTGGCTTTATAACAACCCATTCTCAAGGGAACTAATCCATTCCCAAGAGAACTAATCCAGTCTCATCAGAGTGAGAACTCACTCACTATGAGAACAACACCAGGGCCAGCACTGAGGCTATCACCTTTACTTGGGAGGCTGAACTGGAGAAGCACTTGAGACCAGGAGTTTGAGGTTGTAGTGAGTCATGATTGCACCATCTCTCCCCAGCCTGAGTGACAGAGAGATACCCTATATATTTTTTTTTAAAAAAGAACAGCACCAAGCCATTCACGAGATCCACCCCCTTTATTCAAATCCCTCCCAATAGGCCCCACCTCCCAACACCATCACATGGGGAATCAAATTTCAACATGAGTTTTGATGGAGACAAACTCAAACCATATCCAAACCATAACACTGACCAATAAATAAAAGAAAGAAGACTCAAATTACTAAAACCAGCAATAGAGGACATTAATGTCAATGTTACAGACATAAAAAGGATTATAATACTATGAACAACGTTAGGCCAACAAATTAGACAACTTACATGAAATGGATGTATTCCTAGAAAGATGCAAACTATCACAACCAACTCAAGAAGAAATAGAAAATCATAGTAGACTTATAACAAGAGATTGAATTAGTAATTTAAAAGCTACCTATAAAGGAAAGCCCAGGCCTAGGTGACTTCACTGCTAGACTCTATCAGACAGTTAAAAAAGAGTTAATACAAATTCTTCACAAACACTTCCAAAAAATAGAAAAGGAGGGAACATTTCCCAACTTATTTTATGAGGCCAGTTATATCCTGATAGCAAAACCAAAGACATTACAAGAAAACTACAGACCAATATCTCTAAGGAATATAGACGTAAAAATATGCAACAAAATACTAGCAAACTGAATGTGGCAATATATAAAAAGAATTATACACCATGGCTAAGTGGGATTTATACCAAGAATGCAAGGTTGATTTCATGTCCCAAAATCAATCAATGTAATACACTGTATCTTTGGGAGGCTGAGGCAGGCAGATCATGAGGTCAAGAGAAAGAGACCATCCTGGCCAACATGGTGAAACCCCGTCTCTACTAAAAATATAAAAATTACCTGGGCGTGGTGGCACGTGCCTGTAATCCCAGCTACTCGGGAGGCTGAGGCAAGAGAATTGCTTGAATCCAGGAGGCGGAGGTTGCAGTGCGCTGAGATCACACCACTGCACTCTAGCCTAATGACAGAGCAAGACTCCGTCTCAAAAACAAACAAACAAACAAACAAAAAAACCACACCATATCAATAAAGGACAAAAACCACATGGTCATTGCAATAAATGCAGAAAAAGGATTTGTCAAAATTCAACACTTCTTCAAGATAAAAACAGACGACCTTCTAGGAATAGAAGGAAACTTCCTCACCTGTATAAAAGGCAACTATTTAGAATTCACATTAACATCATACTTAGTGGTAAAAGACAACGCTTTTCTCCTAAGAACAGGAACAAGATAAGTATGTTTGGCCACTCTTGCCATTTCTATTCAACATTGTAATGGAGGTCTAGTGTCTTAGCTTGGGCTGCCATAATAAAATATCATAGACTGGGTGGCTTAAACAATAGAAATTTATTTTCTCACAAACTTAGGAAGTTCTCATTGTACTCAAGGCAAGAAAACTCTGGACTAGGGTGTTGGCTGTTGAGACGGAAATTGGTGGTCAGATTCAGGATCCGTTTTGAAGGTAACATTTACAAGATTTGCTCATGGGTTACAAGAGGTGAAGAGTGAGAACAATAAAGAATTAAAACGTACATGTTTGGCTAGAGAAACCTGGTGAACCTCGGGGCTCTTTAGTGGATGGAAGACCAGCAGAGAAAGAATCAAGAAGTATCTTTTTTGGCCGTTTGATGTTTGAGCTTCTGAACCCCCAAAATCTGAGACAGGTCTCAGTCAATTTAGGAAGTTTATTTTGCCAAAATTAAGAATGCGCGCCCATGACATAGCCTGAGGAGGTGCTGAGGACATGTGCCTAAGGTGGGTGGAGCACAGCTTGATTTTATATTATATATTTTAGGGAGACACGAGACATCAATCAACATATGTAAGATGAACATTGTATTGGCCTGGAAAGGTGGGACAACTCAAAGCAAAGGCGGGACAAACTCGAAGCCAGGAAGGGGCTTCCAGGTCATAGGTGGGTAAGAGACAAATGGTGGCATTCTTCTAAGTTTCTGATTAGCCTTCCAAAGGAGGCAATCAGATATGCATTTATCTCAGTGAGAAGATGGATGAGAGGCAGGTTTGCCCTAAGCAGTTCCCAGCTTGACTTTTCCCTTTAGCTTAATGATTTTGGGGCCCCAAGATTTCTTTTCCTTTCACCAGCTATTACGTACCCAAGAGATGTTTAGCAAGGATTTGAATACATATGCCTGTAGTTCCCAGAAGGATCAGAGTCTGAATGATATACAGTTGAATACATATGTCTGTAGTTCCCAGAAAGATCAGAGTCTGAATGATATACAGTTGAATACATATGCCTGTAGTTCCCAGAAGGATCAGAGTCTGAATGATATACAGTTGAATACATATGCCTGTAGTTCCCAGAAAGATGAGAGCCTGATGATGTGAAGAGAAAGGTGGCGGGAGATGGGGGGCGGAGGGCAGTAAAGCATCCTGGGGATGCCGATGTCCGGAAGTAAAGGAGGACCAGCCAAGAAGTTTGAGAAGAATCAGCTAGTGTAGGACAGAAAAAAAAGCGAGCTGCCCAGACAGCAAGATAGTAAAGTGTTTCAAGGGTGTGGTAGAATGGGGCTAGGAGTCATGCTAGATGCATTGAGAAGAAACAATTGGGATTTATCTTGCAGGTCGCTGGTGTCCTTGAGAGGGCTATTCAGTGGAGGGGTGGGGAAGAGGACTAATTGGGGTTAGTTAAGTTGAAAAGGTGAGGTAAGATAGTGGCAACTATTTCCTTGAGACTTAGTCTCTCTCTATAGCCCAGATTGGAGTGCAGTGGAATGATCTCGGTTCACTGCAACCTCCGCCTCCCGGGTTCAAGCAATTCTCCTGCCTCAGCCTCCTGAGTAGATGGGACTACAGGCGCCTGCCACCACGCCTGGCTAATTTTTGTATTTTTAGTAGAGATGGGGTTTCACTATGTTGGTCAGGCTGGTCACAAACTCCTGACCTCAAGTGATCCGCCTGCCTTGGCCTCCCTGTTTTGCTAGGATTACAGGCGTGAGCCACCACACCTGCAACTATTTTCATTTGACTGATGGGGCAGTGCACATTTTGGTTTGCATTTGTATTTACGAATGTTTGAGAGAAAAAACTCAAATATGTTACAAGCCTATGTGTCTGGTTCCATTTTGAAGTACTGACCTAGGATCTCTGTACCTACTGAATTTTTTTTGAGAGATAACATACACCTGAAAGTGCATAAAGTGCACTGTCTTAAAATGTACAGTTTGATCCTTTTTAAAAAAAAATCATATACGTACGCCCATGTAACTACTGTTCATATCTAGATGTTGAACACCTCCAACACATCCAACATAACCATAATGTTCCTCTGCACCTTCCCTGTCTATAATCTCTCAGAAGTAAACCAATATTCCGACTCCTATAAAATCCATTAGCTTTACTACATGTTTCAAAGAAAACAAATGAGAACTCTGAAGGACATTTAATTGGAAAACTGCTTTAGCACATTATAAACTTACCAATTTGCTTGTAAACGCTAACTATTTGGCGCCAAAATCCTGGGAGCGTCTTTTAAGCCGTTCTTCCTCAAAGCACCGCCCCACTTTTTACACCACGCCTCCTTTTGCTCTGTTCCTTCCCCCACAATATTGGGGCACCCTAGGCGGTAGAAGAAGCCGCTTTTCTGTCATGCGCATTGCGGAGAGGCGTTCTTCCCTCTTTCCCGACTTCACCACTCACTGGGATCAGACCCCTGTCATGCGCAGTGAAAGTCCTCTAGACAGGCGCTCCTCGCAGCACCGTAGTGCGCTTGCGCTGAGCAGCCCGCGAGGGCGGAAGTGGGAGCTGTGACCGGAGGGAGGGGCCGCCGCGCTCGTTGTGAGGTGGGCAAGCGGCGGAAATGGCGCCCTCCGGGAGTCTTGCAGTTCCCCTGGCAGTCCTGGTGCTGTTGCTTTGGGGTGCTCCCTGGACGCACGGGCGGCGGAGCAACGTTCGCGTCATCACGGACGAGAACTGGAGAGAACTGCTGGAAGGAGACTGGATGATAGAATTGTGAGTGCGGGGCGGCCGGGGTCCTACGTCCGTGCCTGGACACACGACTTCACCCCACACGTTCCTCGTGCAGGTCGCAGGCTCCCCAGGACTGCGCCTCCGAGTTGCGGAGCGAGCGTCCCCGACTTCTGCAGCTCCCCAAACTCCTGGGATCTGCTGCCAGCTTGGTCCCACCCCCTCGTCTCTTACCCGTGAATGTTAAGTTTCTTCTGGCGTGCACCCTCGTTTCGTTTCTTGGGTTGTGGTGCGCCCAAAGGGTTAGCGCCAATGCGAATTCTGACATTTTTCATGACTTTGAGGATGCGACTGGGGCGCGGGGAGGGAGGTGTCCGACTAGTGTCTAAGTAGTTAAAGTGATTCTTCACAGACTTCTACACTTATTTTCACCACATTTTACATAAGAGAATATTGAGCAAAATCTCTCCTCTCGTTTTGTCTGTCCTTAAAAGATAGTCTGTTTATGGTGTTGGAATTTGGGGCTTTTAAGCTTTTTTTTAATGGATTAGGTACGTTTCTTTTTTATTGTAAATACTGAGTCAATTCAAGTTGGGTTATTTTTAAGTTTTCGTTTTCTCTTTTTGCCTCCTCTTTTGCTTTCTCTTTTTTTCACTCCTCATCTCATTTTTCCTTTGGGTGTCTTTGTAGTGTAGAGAATACCTTGGGTTGTGACTCCTAGGTTTTTGTAAATGGTATTACATTAAAAGATAATGTATTAATGTATACACTCTCAAGAGCGCCAGGTCATCATTTATTGCTCGAACGAAATCATGTATTTTGTGTGGTGATTTCAATTTAATAATATCTGTTCTGCCGCGGTGGGAAATAAAGTATCTGCCTTTGCTTTAGATGCTAAGTCGTTGTTGATGGTGGTATTATACATATTAGCAGTATTTACTGATAATAGTAAAAGCATGATTATTGAGTATTAACAGTGTACTGGACACCACTAAGCACCCTTTACACGCATACCATATTTAATTCCCTACAAATTCTCTATGACAGGTGTTTTTCACGTTTTACAAATGAGTAACAGGATACCTAAATACTTTAGTTAACCTATGCAGATATTGCTGTGCTGGCTTTCTTTGGGTCTTCAGAGTAGGCATACAATAATTGTTGTTAGAACACCTTCTTCTTTTAAAAGGTTCAGCTGGAAGTGGCGTACGCTACCCAGGAGATTGAGGTATGAGGATGACTTGAGCCCAGGGGTTCAAGAGATCCTGGGCAACGTAGCAAAATAAATAAGTAAATAAGAATGAAAAGACAACAGGGTTCAGGTGAGTGTTTTCTTGTGTCACGAATACAACAAGGGTTGTCAAGTTAAGGAGGCCAGTGAAAGTGACATCCCCAAGGGAGAACCCAGAAGGCTAAATCAGTAAGTCCTGTGTTATTTTTTAAAAAAACAAAACTGGCCGGCGCGGTGGCTCACGCCTGTAATCCCAGCACTTTGGGAGGCCGAGGCGGGTGGATCACGAGGTGAGGAGATCGAGACCATCCTGGCTAACACGGTGAAACGCCGTTTGTACTAAAAATACAAAAAATTACCTGGGCGTGGTGGCACGCACCTGTAGTCCCAGCTACTCGGGAGGCTGAGGCAGAAGAATCGCTTGAATCTGGGAGGCAGAGCCGAGGTCGCACCACTGCACTCCAGCCTGGGCGACAGAGTGAGACTCAATCTCAAAAAAAAAGTAGAACATTTATATGGAGGGTAAGATAAAGGGAAATTTTCATAGTATGCATATAATCTGCAATTCTGAAATGAATTTTCATTCAGGCACCATTGAAAGCTTCAGGGGAGAGGAACTGTGACACTTTTTCAGTCATCATCATGAGTAACTTGTTTTAGATCGTGCCTGTAAAATAGTGTTATAAGCAATATATTAAGCAATAGTGATCGTGTGTGTATATGCAAAATACAGTCAAGTATTACTCAAGGATATTTTTTAACTCATTATGGTCCAACTATATAAATACAGCAATCAGAAGTAGTATTAAGGAGAACAAGACTAACAAAACATTGAGTATGAGGTAAATCCACATTGGAGCATCTATCTGAAATTATGCTATAGAGGAGTAGTTTTTCTTTTTCCTTAAGTAGAGATTCTAAAGTAAGTTTTTAGAAAGCAACTGACAGCCTGGGCAACATGGCAAAAACCAGTCTCTACAAAAAAATACGAAAAATTAGCTGGGCGTGTGGGCAGGCATCTGTAGTCCCAGCTACTTGGGCTGAGGTGGGAGGATATCTTGAGCCCGGGAGGTTGAGGCTGCAGTGAGCCCAGATGGCGCCACTGCCCTCCAGCCTGGGTAACAAAGCGAGACCCTGTTTCAAAAAATAAAAAAGCAACTGAGCAACAAAACGAACCTGAAAAAGAAGGACTCTAGTAGTTTTAGTAATAGTCTGCTCCTAATTACAAGTGAATTATCTACAGTAAATCCATTTCTGCTCAGAAGTTTTGTCATGGAGATATTTTCATTGTAATACGATTTATTGTTAGGAGCTTGGCTTTTATACTACCAGTTTGTCTTGTTCTACAATGTCTATTTTAGGAGTTTGGTTTTCATAAAACAAGTGAAGAAAATGTGAAGTGCAGAAAGTATAGTTTTGTGTTTAACTGCTTTAGGCTTTATTCTTCCTGGTTCTGTTAAAAAAAAAAAAAAAGAACAACCCTGTGGTGTATTATAAGATAAAATACAATAAAGTGGAAAAATAAGATCCTCGGGAGATAATACCAGAGGAGTAATTTAAATGCTAATATGCTTGCATTTGTAAATCCAAGGTCTTGGAAACAGGATGACCTAACTGGCCAAGAGTTTTGTTTGGCCTGCTTAGTATTTGTGTGTGGGTTATTTTTTGAGGTAACATTCTCATATAAAAATGCAGCTCTCCATCTTCTTTTAAATGTGAATAGCCAGCCTTAGTGTGCCAGCATCCTTTGTGGCAATCCTACTTAATAATGGTTGCCACTTTAAGATGGAATATGTGCTTTCTTATTCACCACAGCCCAGGACACTTCTATTTTTCCAACACCTTGCATTTGTGACTCTGCATTGTAAATTATTAAAATTGGTAAGCTCTAACTTTGGTCTTGAGCTTTCTGGTGGCTACACCATTAATAGAGAAATGCAAAAGTTTTCTAAAGAGCTGTTTTGCATGTGAAAAAATCCTGTGTCTTATTCTCAGAATTTTATTTGATTAGCATCATCAGTTCATCATTCTCGATTCCTGGATTGTTAGATCTACCCTTAAAAGTTTTTCATCTGCATAAAATTAACCACCTTATCATCTTCAGTGTTTTCATATGAAATATTCTTCATAAATTATACATTTAAATTTTTTATCCCAAGATAAATGGTCATACTAAAGTGCTTAACTTTTTTTTAAAAAAAATCTGTATTTCTTAGTTATGCCCCGTGGTGCCCTGCTTGTCAAAATCTTCAACCGGAATGGGAAAGTTTTGCTGAATGGGGAGAAGATCTTGAGGTTAATGTTGCGAAAGTAGATGTCACAGAGCAGCCAGGTACTGTAAGTCTTTGGTTAGTTTTGTTTCTTTGCTGTTTGGGTTGATATATTTATCCTATTTTCTACATTACATAGTCTTAATTCTACCTTTCTTTAGGTTTTGAAAACCTACAGTCTGCAGCTAGTTAACCTGACTTGTCCACCTCCCTGCTGGGGGCTCAGTGTGCAATGGTTGCAAAATGGAGATTCCCTGGTTGTGTATACACCTGATTTCTTGAATGTGTTGCTTTAAGGGTTCTTGAAGACATTACCCTCTTTTTATTCTTGCCCATATAACTGCCTCTGATTTGTTGTTCTTTGCATCCCAGGCCCCAGACTAGTATGTAAGATGCCTTTGAGAAGTCCTAGAACACTGTGGTTCAGGTGAACATTGGCCAAGCCACATTTGCATCCATACCAGGCTTCAGAATAAGGAGCATGTGGTTGAGTGTTTTTCTGGAGTCAAGGTCACGTTCCCTGACAAAAGAAGATCTGAATCTCTGAAATTGAGTTTTAAATTTAGTACCTATGATTTGAGGATGTGGGCTCCTAAATATAAAGCCCTCGTGGTTGTGAGGTCAAGTGCACTCCTGACTTGGTCCCTGGACAAGTGGCAGGTCCTGCCCTTAAGGAGATTCCTTCCACAGACCAATCTCATCTTACCGTTCTCGGTAGTCACACTACCCTTGGATTCTTGGCTGTCCCATCCCAAATGGTAATAATAAGTAATATTTATCGAGCGCTTGCCTATTATAGCACTCTTCCAAATATCTTGTGTTTATTATTTAATCCTTATACAACCCCGTGAAATATGTAATGTCCCCATTTCACAGATAAGAAAACTGAGGCACAGGTCAATTCTCTGTAATATCAGTGCTTGACACATGGCTAACAATAAATGTTAGCTCCTATTATTTTTGCCTGTCTCATGAAAGATTCATAGTATTTTCCATTTTTAGCAGCACCATAAACTGCCTTTGTTTGTTGAATGTCAAGTGCAATTCCATTGGATTTTAGATCTAAGACCCTATTACCTTGTGCTCTCCCATGAGCACAAGGTGCTCTTATTACTAGTAGTCTTAATTTTGACAGTGATATAAATGATGAAGTGTTTTTATTTAAAAATGTATTCAGTACTCTAGTTCTACATACTTTTTAACTGAGATAATGTGCAGTATTGTGTTTTTTAAAGTTGCTTTAAGTACATAATTCATTTTTAAATTATGTATTACAAAGCTCAACTATTAGGTATAATTTCATGTTCTTTCCTATTAGTATGTATTTAAATAATTCAAAGTCACCTTTTAAGTAGTCAGTGATTGGCCTATGTAAAACCTGCTGTGTGTTCTTTATTTGTAGGACTGAGTGGACGGTTTATCATAACTGCTCTTCCTACTATTTATCAGTAAGTATTCGAAGATTCTAAATTATGGAGAAGGATGCATTATAGTGTAGTCAGAAGTAGTAGGCCTCTGGCTTGGATCATGTTGGAAGAGCTGAGGTAATCTCATATTCAGCAGGTATTTTAGAGGGCTTGTTTTGCTTAGTGTTATCCTAGGTGCCTTTAGGTAGTTGAGTGATGTGTGAAACAGTCTCTGTTCTCAAAGATTTACAGTTGTTTTGGAAAGTGATGTTCTTGTGAAATGGTGTGATCCTGTTCAGCGTGTTAAGTCATTATGCATCCAAAGTAGTGGTGAGTCCTGTAGGTAATTGGATAAAGGAGAAATCACAGTTACCTGGATTGGTTCCCAGAGAATATGGGGTTTAAATGAAACCTTGGAAGTAGAATTTTAAGAGTGGAGCATAAGCATTTTATTGTGAGGACAATCTCATAAACCGTCATTAACAGGAACATGTTATGTCCAAAAAGTAGCTAAGAAAGTGCTGTTGTACAGCCTTGGGTAGAGTAATAGGTGACAGTTGGGTAATAAATCAGAATGAGCAAGATTATGTAGTCTTCAGTGTCAGGTCTGTTAGTTTGACTTTATCTTCTAAATTGAGGGTATGAAATCTCAAGTCTGTGTACCCTAACATCATGTAGCTGTTAGGTTAAATACCAGGAGGTACTGAAAATAAGTTGACAATTCTTTGTATTTGTAGCTTGCTTTTCTTTGCCCTTTTTTCTTTTTTTTATGTTTTTAAAATTCACCCCTACTCCCTTCACATCTACGTAAATTTCTGTTCGCTGTCTCCATAAGTGCTTCTGTCCTGCCCTTCTCATTCAGTCCTTTTCCCCACGTGCCCCTTCAGTCTCTCCCTTTGCTTTTCACTTCTTAGTGCCCTGTGACCTTATTTGGAATTTCCTGCCCTTTTTCTTTCAGTCAAAATTGTTTACCATATCCTTTCTCCTATTTCCTGCCTGTCGAAATCTTACCTATGCTTCAAATAATAGCTCAAATGACACTTCACAAAAACTTTGTGTTTTGGGGTGGGGGGCTTCCTCGTGGTTTTTACCTCTGAGTGGATAAAGGGTCCCTTAACCCTACTTAACAGGTCCCTAGTAGGGAGCTGATGAGTTTTTGCACTTAAAGATGTTGGAGCCAAGAGAACATTTATGACTCTGACAGAACTTTCTACATTGGGAATGGGAAGGAGGAGGTGGATCTAAGGAAGGCTGCAAAGCTGACTAAAGTCACTGAAATGAGAGGAAGGGAAGCACCGTACCAGACGCCTCCAGTGATTTAAAGCAGGGTGCCTGAGGTGATGCTATTATAGCCAAAAGTACTAGAAAAATGCCTTAAAATTTTAAGTTATAGCTTAACAGCTAATAATTACTATATGCCAAGCACTATTCTAATAATTTTTATATAATTCTTTTTATATGTGTATTACACATAAGGCTTAAAAGTACTTTTCTGAGATTTATCTACTTACTGTATTTCATAGTTTCATTACTTGGAAGAATAACAGTAATTACATTTTAAGGCTTATGATTTTAAAAAAATGTAACCTCATTGTTAAATTGGGGGCTAAAATGTCATTAGTAGGTAAATAGTATAATTTGCTATTAATACTTGTACATTGCTAATGCTTTTGAATGTTAGAATTGACTGTAAAGTGAGGTGAAAAAATAGCAAAATAAATATTTAATTATTTCTCAGTGCTGGATAATATTTAATTCTGATTCTCTTTAGTTGTAAAGATGGTGAATTTAGGCGCTATCAGGGTCCAAGGACTAAGAAGGACTTCATAAACTTTATAAGTGATAAAGAGTGGAAGAGTATTGAGCCCGTTTCATCATGGTTTGGTCCAGGTTCTGTTCTGTAAGTATGAGGGCTTTTTCTCTTACCCATTTCATAATTAATTGGAACAGATAATTATATTTTATGTAAAGCATTCATACTCAGTTTGTTTCTTGAGCAGTTAAGGTATATCCACATTTATTACATGTTTGATTTTTTTTTTTTTTTTTTTTTTTTTTTTTGAGACGGAGTCTTGCTCTGTCGCCCAGGCTGGAGTGCAGTGGCGCAATCTCGGCTCACTGCAAGCTCTGCCTCCCGGGTTCATGCCATTCTCCTGCCTCAGCCTCCCGAGTAGCTGGGACTACAGGTGCCCACCGCCACACGTGGCTAATTTTTTTGTATTTTTAGTAGAGACGGGGTTTCACTGTGTTAGCCAGGATGGTCTTGATCTCCTGACCTTGTGATCTGCCCGCCTCGGCCTCCCAGAGTGCTGGGATTACAGGTGTGAGCCACTGTGCACGGCCTACATGTTTGATCTTTTTAGTTTGACCTTCTAAGTCAAACATATTTTCATGCTTCTTGAGTTAGAGAAGGCATTTTATAGAAGTAAGTTGTACACCTTTTCAGGAATATTTTAGCTTGCTAGATTTGGTCATATGTATCATCAAAAACTAAATGCCCCTAAGAGTCTTCACACTGTAATGGGTAAAGCTATCACTCGAGTGTAATAATTTGAATGAGTAGGCTCAAACTTGT
Source organism: Gorilla gorilla gorilla (assembly GCF_029281585.2). Classification (NCBI taxonomy): domain Eukaryota; kingdom Metazoa; phylum Chordata; class Mammalia; order Primates; family Hominidae; genus Gorilla; species Gorilla gorilla. The sequence continues at coordinate 68,203,470 of NC_073239.2, forward strand.
ACTCATGCTACCTCCAGACTTCAATTTGTTTTTTAATGTTCTGTCTCCATGGAGACCGTCAAAAATTGCCGATACCAACTAAATTACATAAACTTCAGCTCTTGATGTCAAGCAACTGAATTGTTTGGTTGGTTATTCCACCTGTCTGATAACTTCTTATATGAATAGTGTGTATAAATGGTGACCATAATAGCGTGCCTAAGCACTGAGCTTTATAGATATCTAGAGGGTAGATGAATTTCCTCGTAGCAACTGGCTATGGAGTGATAAGGATTGGAAGTAGCAAGCATGCTTTCTTTCTGCTTTGCTGTTGGAGTACAGGGCCTCACTGGTCATGTGAGAGACCTCTGGGAATAGTGAGTTTTGCTGAGGTCACCATGGACTGATCCTGTGTGGCCATCTGTCTCTTCCTATCCTCTCACCACACTTACCTTTGGAGGATAGGGAGTTGGGACAGTAGTCACATAAGAGAAAAATGCTCTAGATTCTGTGGATGGGAGAAAGATTAGCCCTGTTAACACTCACCCATGGAACTACCATGCCCAACTCAATTTTGGATCCTACTGTTCCTGAAATAAATTACTGCAGACTACAGTGAGGCTATACAGTGCTTTATGTTTCAGTTCCTTGTTTCTCTTCTCACTTGGCTTTTAAACAACAGAAGCAACATGATTAAAATACCTTTCTGTGTTGAACTAAAAGTATAACTGATTTTTGTTCTCTGAAATCTCATCTCATAAATGAATCTTGTTCTTCCAGTAGAAGAAAGTAGTTGCTTGTAAGTCTATTTTCAAGCAGCTACAATTGGGAACTCGCAGACCTTTCTTATTTCTGAAGCATGCCTTTTTAAAACTGACCATTTAATTATGTAAAATACTAATTTTTGCTTATATGATGACTTAGCATTTATTTCCTATGTAATAATTTTGTATATCATTAAATGATGTCAAACTAATACTCTTGTAAATTTTAATTAATTTCAATAAAAAAGAGGGATAGTTCTTAAATGGAAAGAATTGGCTTGACAATTGTTTCCAGTCCTTCCTTTAGCCTCCCTTTGGTCTTGCTTTGAAGGCTTTTAAGGGTGAGTAAGAGTTGCCTTTTCCAACTGGTTTCATGGAACTTGTAACCCTTTACTCAGTGTATTGGAGAAATCATCAGATGAAAGACAAAATATTAACATCAAAATAGTGGGAGAAAAGGAAAAAAATACTGTCAAGTATTTTTATTTATGAGGCTGTCACATGGTAGTGTCAATTTAGAAACAGTTTTCATGAACAAGGCTTATTACAGGCATGAAATCAGTGATGTATCACTAGTCTTGATTAACAGCAATAAAATCTGTCATATTGGGGAAATTATAGAGTAGAAAATAGTATGTATAGACAAATCTGTGTATGTTACTCAGTTTTTTAATCATCTCTTTTATTTTTAGGATGAGTAGTATGTCAGCACTCTTTCAGCTATCTATGTGGATCAGGGTATGGACTAAAATATTTTTATCTTAAACATTTTTACCACTATCACTTTAACAAAAATGAACAGATTTTTAGTTTTTTTTTTTTCTTTTGATTTTAGACTTGCCATAACTACTTTATTGAAGACCTTGGATTGCCAGTGTGGGGATCATATACTGTTTTTGCTTTAGCAACTCTGTTTTCCGGACTGTTATTAGGACTCGTAAGTATTTCATTTTTGGAGTGCTAGGAAGAAAGATATTTAAAAATGTGATTATTTAAAATAGTTACATTAGCTGTGGCATATATTCTACATTCAGATTTCTTACAATGTTTATTTTTACAGTGTATGATATTTGTGGCAGATTGCCTTTGTCCTTCAAAAAGGCGCAGACCACAGCCATACCCATACCTTTCAAGTAAGTATATTTTAAAATGTTTATTTTTTATTCACGATAGTCCTATTCATTACTGTAATCACAATCACACATTTCACAGGTTGCTCTTCCAGCTTAGAATTCTAACTGTGGATTGTTGGTCTTTATCAGCTATGGCATAAAGGAAGGTAGAGGAGATGTATATTTCATATAAGAATGTAGCCCAGTGGATTTTGGAACATTGTTATTTTCTTGACTCTTATATTATGGGGAATTTTAACATTGCATATAGCATGTAGCTATTTAATAATATTTATTTGGTGTCATTTTATAAGTGGAATATATTCTACTCTTGAAGTCTTTCATTAGTATACTGGCCGCCACATTTGAAGATTATTCTTTGAATGCCAGCCAATTGTAAGTTTTTTCTGGTAGGATATTGGGAAAAGCAATCCCTATAGTTGATTTAGGATGCCACTGACACTGAACTGTACTACAGAACAATTTAAATAATTACAAGCATTTACCACTCTTGTAATTGTACTGTTAATGGAAGCATTTATATTTGCAGTTCTTAAAGAACTTTTACTTATCTGTTACCTCGTTTGCTCTTCAGCAACTCTGTAGTAGAGTGCATAGGTGTTACTGCTCCCATTTTGTACTTGAGGAGACTAAGGTTCACAGTCACACAGAAGTGACAAAGCTGATTTTAACTAAATCAGACTTGTGGCCTGATATTCCTTCATTTATTATGTCTTTTGTTTGTTTGTTTGTTTTTGAGACGGAGTCTCGCTCTGTTGCCCAGGCTGGAGTGCAGTGGCGTGATCTCGGCTCACTGCAACCTCTGCCTTCCGGGTTCATGCTATTCTCCTGCCTTGCCCTCCTGAGTAGCTGGGACTACAGGTGCCCACGACCACGCCCAGCTAATTTTTTGTATTTTTAGTAGAGACGGGGTTTCACTGTGTTAGCCAGGATGGTCTCGATCTCCTGACCTCGTGATCCGCCAGCCTTGGCCTCCCAAAGTGCTGGAATTACAGGCGTGAGCCACTGCGCCCGGCCATGATGTCTTTCTTAACTTAGCTTATTGAGATCAAAATTTCCGAAATGAAGTCTATGGAGATTGAATTTATAGTGTACCTTGTCCTTTCATACTGGTAGGTCATCTTTTCATTTCTTAGATAGTTGCATTGATACTAAAAAGGACATGCATAGGGGATGGAATCATTTTATCCAAAAAGGGCCACTGATGTCTAGGAAAAAAACGTAAGCACAGATTACTTAAAAGACAAGTGTATTGTTAGGTTTAAGGTTTTTGAAGTGAAATGAATATAAAATGTTTACTCCCCAACTTTTAAATTGTGAATAAAATGTAAGATCTAATTTAGTAGATACAAAAGATAGATATATAAAGGTAGCTATACCGATGGTCCCTGACCTACAATCATTCAACTTAAAATTGACTTTACGATGGTGCAAAAGGAATATGCGTTCAGTAGAAACCGTACTTTAAATTTTGAATTTTGACCTATTCTGGGCTATTGGTATGGAGTACTTTTGTGATGCTGGGCAGATTAGGTTAGGTTAGGTGTATTAATGTATTTCAACTTATGTAAGGATAGGTTAGTTGTATTAAATGCCTTTTTGACTTATGATATTTTCAACTTATGATGATTTATCAGGGTATAACCCCATCATAAGTCAAGCAGCATCTGTATTATGTTTTTTTTAATATATTCTGTCTTCACCCTCACATAAATCATATGGCCGTCAGAAAATCCGTAGTGTGGTAAGTGTGCAACTAGCATTGGATCCCATAAATGTACCAAAGTACCTACTAAGTCATGTGATGTGCAGGCTGTTACTGCCACTGTTGCCAGGTCGTCCTCCCGTCTCCCAAGAGTTTACTTTGGGAGTCTGCATAGATTGATTTCTCTGAGGATGTAGGTGTTGGAGTCTGAGTCATCTTACCACTTAGAGCAAACTTGAGAGTGTCTGAGACTTGCCCGAAGAACTTGTTCAAACAGATTGCTGATTCCCCACCCTGGGTTTTGGACTCAGAAGTTCTGTATTGGGGCCAAGAATTTCCATTTCTTAAAATTCCCAGGTGAAGTTGATGTTGCTGGTCTGAGGACCACTATTTGAGAACCCCTGTCTTAGAGAAAGTGGTTACCAATGGAAAAATCTATAGGCCCCGGGGCCTGAAATAACTTGTCTTTTGGTGTTGACCATACAAACTTTTTAAAAGAATACTGACTCTGATAGAATCCTTTCGGTGCAATATTGTGGAATACGTAACTGGTATACACAAAGAGGTAAGTGTTCTCAAACAAGATGGGTAAGTCAGTGAATAGGCACAATTTTAGAAACTTTAAAAGAGTTGAACCTAAGGAAATGACAGAGGTAATACTCTACCTCTTTTAGGAAGTTACAAGGGAATTCATTTCTTGGAAATGAAATTTTTAAAATGACTTGGCTAATTAATGTCAAGCTACTGAAGTTTTTCTGTCCTCTATTATGATCCACAGTAAAAGTCACTAAAGAAATCTTTACCTTTAAATATCTGTTAATTTGGAGGGATTGAAAGGTATAAAGTAAAGGGTTTTTTGAATGCTTTCCAAATCATTCAAAAAGAAGGCAAGCATGGTCTCTGAGCCAGAGAGATCTGATTGGGCATCCCAGCTCTACCACTTAATAGCAAAGCAGTATGACAGACATTTTTTACCCTCTGAGCGTGTAACCTCCTTTGTGAAATGAAAGTAATTAAATTTGCCCCTTTGGATCATTATGACACTTAGGAGATAGGTATGTAATGCTCACCTTATCCTAGTAACATATAATAAGCATTCAGTAAGCACTATGCATATGATTATGTAATTTATTTTTCTTTAGTAATACAACTGATATTAATCCAGACTTTAAAGTGATATTGCCATGCCCCTTCCGTAATGGAACACATGATTTGAATTGTTTTTCAGTATGTGTGCTTGTCTTGATTTTGAGTTGCTAGGGTTGCTAAGGAAACCCAACTCAATCTACTGTTAAGCAAAATTGGAATTTATTGGTTTATATAGGGATGAATTCTGAGGTCAGGGTTGACTGGATCCTTAAGGCTCAAATGATGTTGTTAAGATGCTGTTTCTGAGTTAACTCAGTTCTCCACACCTTGACTAGTTCAATTCTCAGTTGAGTGCTTTTTAGAATTTTTTATTTTTTATTTTTCTAGTTTTTTTCTGCTCACAAGGACATCTGGATCAATTTGGCCCTTTCCAGTCACTAGCATAAGGTGGTTAGAGAAAACCATAGTCACAATCTAAGAATAAGAAGGAAATTCATTTTTTTTTCTACACCCACCTATTTTTTGGAGAAATTCTGGTACACTCTGCTTGTGTAAAGGTCTCACTTTTTGGAAACCAGGGTTTCTCAGCCTTGACACTATTGACGTTTTTGGCCAGATGATTCTTAGTTGTGATGGACTGCCTTTTATACACTGTTGAATATTTAATAGCATTCTACTTGCCAATAGCACTGCCCTTCTGAGGTGTGAAAAAACAAATATCTCTAGACATTGTTAAGTGTTCTTTGAGGAGGGCGAGAACTTGCCCTTGGTAGGGAACCACTGCTGTAAACTAGTATTCACCAGGACCGCCTGGGGTGTGGCATAGAAAAGGGGCTGTTAGCCCAAAATAAAGATGGATGCCAGGCAGACTAAACAACAGATGGTTCATTGCTGGTAATTTTTCCCCATGGTTTGTTCTGCCTTATTAACCCAATCCTTCCTTGCGGGTGTCGCCTCCCTGGCCCCACCATTCTTGATTGCCTAGGATTGGGGGCAGTCTGAGATCATTGAACAGAGTAAAGCTCTTTGACCCAGTTCTGTCTCTTGTATCTCACCATGGTGTGCTCTAAGCTTAAGTTAACTAGCAGCTGGCCATATAAAACATCGAAAGGGTGTGTATTTATTCATTGAGATGTACACTTAAGATTTGTACATTTTATTCTTGTAACTATGTTGTAATAAAATCATATATATGGGGGATGAGTAAGGGGAAGCACATTTATAAGACCAGAAGAAGATATGGACAGAAATACAACCTTCAACTGCAAATGTGTGATTTCTGTTCCCCTGGGAACTGAAACAAGAATACTGTTTAAGTTTTAGTATACTTGTTGACCAGAAGTTTAATAGCGAATTAATATGAGATAGTTTTTTTTAAAAGGCAGTCAAATTTAGCAGTGGGGGTTGTGTATCACCATTAGTGACAGTAATAGTAAGTTCTGATAACCTACTACCATTGGACCAACCAGTTTTTTTTAATGCTGTACATTTTCTCACAACTTCCATATTCACAACATTAATGCTGATTCATTAATTTCAGTTCAGTTTATAAATAGGTGGGTAATTAGAATGACTTTGATAACTAAGATGGCTCAAACAATTTTTATTTTTATAAAATTCATGGTTTTTTTGATCTTATCTTGAATAACTTTTTCCTTTTGGAAATCCAAACATGATAAATTTATGCCAAAGCGGTTTTGGGGCATATGAGACATTGTATCTTGATTTTACTCTAAAGCAAATCTAATACATCAACAAAAATACATTTTTGGTCTTTGTCTTTAAGAAAAATTATTATCAGAATCTGCACAACCTTTGAAAAAAGTGGAGGAGGAACAAGAGGCGGATGAAGAAGATGTTTCAGAAGAGGAAGCTGAAAGTAAAGAAGGAACAAACAAAGACTTTCCACAGAATGCCATAAGACAACGCTCTCTGGGTCCATCATTGGCCACAGATAAATCCTAGTTAAATTTTATAGTTATCTTAATATTATGATTTTGATAAAAACAGAAGATTGATCATTTTGTTTGGTTTGAAGTGAACTGTGACTTTTTTGAATATTGCAGGGTTCAGTCTAGATTGTCATTAAATTGAAGAGTACATTCAGAACATAAAAGCACTAGGTATACAAGTTTGAAATATGATTTAAGCACAGTATGATGGTTTAAATAGTTCTCTAATTTTTGGAAAATCGTGCCAAGCAATAAGATTTATGTATATTTGTTTAATAATAACCTGTTTCAAGTCTGAGTTTTGAAAATTTACATTTCCCAAGTATTGCATTATTGAGGTATTTAAGAAGATTATTTTAGAGAAAAATATTTCTCATTTGATATAATTTTTCTCTGTTTCACTGTGTGAAAAAAAGAAGATATTTCCCGTAAATGGGAAGTTTGCCCATTGTCTCAAGAAATGTGTATTTCAGTGACAATTTCGTGGTCTTTTTAGAGGTATATTCCAAAATTTCCTTGTATTTTTAGGTTATGCAACTAATGAAAGCTACCTTACATTAATTAATTACAGTTTTCTACACATGGTAATACAGGATATGCTACTGATTTAGGAAGTTTTTAAGTTCATGGTATTCTCTTGATTCCAACAAAGTTTGATTTTCTCTTGTGTTTTTCTTACTTACTATGGGTTACATTTTTTATTTTTCAAATTGGATGATAATTTCCTGGAAACATTTTTTATGTTTTAGTAAACAGTATTTTTTTGTTGTTTCAAACTGAAGTTTACTGAGAGATCCATCAAATTGAACAATCTGTTGTAATTTAAAATTTTGGCCACTCTTTTCAGATTTTACATCATTCTTGCTGAACTTCAACTTGAAATTGTTTTTTTTTTTTTTCTTTTTGGATGTGAAGGTGAACATTCCTGATTTTTGTCTGATGTGAAAAAGCCTTGGTATTTTACATTTTGAAAATTCAAAGAAGCTTAATATAAAAGTTTGCATTCTACTCAGGAAAAAGCATCTTCTTGTATATGTCTTAAATGTGTTTTTGTCCTCATATACAGAAAGTTCTTAATTGATTTTACAGTCTGTAATGCTTAATGTTTTAAAATAATAACATTTTTATATTTTTTAAAAGACAAACTTCATATTATCCTGTGTTCTTTCCTGACTGGTAATATTGTGTGGGATTTCACAGGTAAAAGTCAGTAGGATGGAACATTTTAGTGTATTTTTACTCCTTAAAGAGCTAGAATACATAGTTTTCACCTTAAAAGAAGGGGGAAAACCATAAATACAATGAATCAACTGACCATTATGTAGTAGACAATTTCTGTAATGTCCCCTTCTTTCTAGGCTCTGTTGCTATGTGAATCCGTTAGATTTACAGTATCGTAATATACAAGTTTTCTTTAAAGCCCTCTCCTTTAGAATTTAAAATATTGTACCATTGAAGAGTTTGGATGTGTAACTTGTGATGCCTTAGAAAAATATCCTAAGCACAAAATAAACTTTTCTAACCACTTCATTAAAGCTGAAGACCAGTATGATTTCTGGTTGCTTTTTGAAGGTATGCTTTATTACTTTGTATTTAACGATGTTCGGATGAGTAGTTGTGTGTTCCTATATATGTACTTGATATGTGTAATCAAAAGACTGCCTTCTTTTTCTATTGAGATGTTTAAGGACAGTAATGCTCATTAATCAAGCATTTTTTTTTTTTTAGTGTTCTAGTATATGTGACATTGCCAATTTTTTTATTAGAAAATATGTGACCAGAAAGATTCTATAGAGTAAAAAATCAAAGCAAAACAAAAACCACAAAAAGACCCCTGTACTACAGAAAATGTAAAGTTGGCTGAACAGATAGGGTCTTGAAATTTCAGGAAACATATAATCTCACAGTTCTTAAAGATTGTCACTGTAGACATCTGAGTAATTAATTTTCAGTTAGTAACAGGCTTATAGAAACTCTTTGGGATTATTTACAAATGGTTTAGGAAAGAATAAGGTATAGTAAAAGTAATATCCTGGAGAATTCTGGGCCACCTACCCACCATAATCAATTTAGCTCTACTACTGAAGTATTGTAAAATCTGATCTCTAGAGGAAAATACAGTATCCTACCTTATGTTGTGTAAATACTTAATGATTATCAGAAAGACTGAAAAAAGTTTTAATGAAGAATTCTGGCTACATCTAACAGCTGCCATTTACCAAGTACCTACTGGAGCTTTGTTGTTTTCTTGTATTTATTAATTTAGTCCTAATGACAACTGCAAGACGGGTAAGCATTGCACATCTTTCAGGTGAGTCGTCCCAGAGGTGTGGTACAAATAGGTAAAATTTGAATCTAATTCTTGTTCCAAATCTTTTTTTGTTTGTTTTTGTTTTTGTTTTTTTTCTTCAGTGTGGGTACATGAAATTCAGCAATCTCTTATTTTGGTCTTTTTTTTTTTTTTTTGACACAGTTTCACTCTTGTTGCCCAGGCTGGAGTGCAATGGCATGATCTTGGCTCACTGCAACCTCCACCTCCTGGGTTCAAGCAATTCTTCTGCCTCAGCCTCCCAAGTAGCTGGGATTACAGGCATGTGCCACCATGCCCGGCTATTATTTTGGTCTTAAAATTTCACTCCTATCAGAATATAGGAGTGAATAAATGCTATTCATAAATAACCATAATTATTCAGTATTTGCAGTCTCGTGATGTTGGTTATTGCATAAAGTAAGTTATTGCAGTAAATGATGCTTTAGAAAGCAATTTTCTCTCATCAGTTTCATCCTTATTCAGCCTTACACAAAAAAAGGCATAGTTCTGGGCTTAATTGTGATGTAATTAAAATTATTGAGTGAACATTTTGGCTCATATTTTATGACATTGTAGTTCCTCCCCATGGTCAATTTAAGGTAGAGTTCTTACAATATATTACTTTCAATATAGGTATTTTATTAATAAGAATTTATTTCAGTTGGACTTATTAAATGAGTGGTTTTGCTGAGTGTATGAGTCTATAAATAAAATTTTAATTGAACATCATTGGAGATTTAGATATGTTGGTACTGCTTATCTAGCAACTTTTGTATTTGTGAAACCATTAAAACTAGAGTAACAATAAATTTAAGTTGGAATTTTGATAATATGTAAGTAGCAAAGTCAGATTATATATTTGAACAAGTATAACATATCCCCTTTTCTCTTATTTATTTATTTATATTTTTGAGATGGAGTCTCACTCTGTTGCCCCGGCTGGAATGCAGTGGCATGATCTCGGCTCACTGCAACCTCCGCCTCCAGGGTTCACGCCATTCTCCTGCCTCAGCCTCCCGAGTAGCTGGGACTACAGGCGCAGGTGCCCACCACCATGCTCGGCTAATTTTTTGTATTTTTACTGGAGACGGGGTTTCACCATGTTAGCCAGGATAGTCTCGATCTCCTGACCTCGTGATCTGCCCACCTCGGCCTCCCAAAGTGCTGGGATTACAGGCGTGAGGCACTGTGCCTGGCCTTTCTCATTTATTTTTAACTGACAGGAAATAATTGTGTATATTTATAGGATACAATGTGATGTTTTTATCTGTGTACATGTAGAAAGATTTGACCAAGTTAATATATCCATCACTTCATCAGTTTATCATTTTTTTTTGTGGAGAAAATGTTAAAAATATAAGTTAGCTATTTTGAAATATACATTATTATTAACTGTGGTCACCATGCCATGCAATAGATCACTAAAATGTATTCCTGTGGTCTAACTGAAACTCAGTACTGTTTGATCAACATCTTCTCTTTCTCCATTCCTCCCTTACTTCCCAGCCTCTTGTAACCACCTTTCTATTGTTTCTATGAGATTAACTTTTTTAGGTTCTACATATAAGTGAGATCATACAGTATTTCTTTCTCTTCCTGGCTTATTTCACTTAGCATAATGTCCTTCAATTCTGTCTATGTTACTGCAAGTGACAGAATTTCCTTCCTTTTTTAAGGCTGTGTAGTATTCCAGCATGTATACTACATTTTCTTTACCCGTTCATTCATTGACAGAAACTTAGGTTACTTCCCTATCTTGGCTACTGTGAATAATGCTGAAATGAACATGGGAGTGCAAATATCTCTTCAGCATACTGATTTCAGTTCCTTGGATACATATCCAGAATTGGGATTGCCGGGATACAGGGTATTTCTGGTTTTTTTAGTTTTTTGAGGAAACTTCATACTATTTTCCAAAATGGCTGTACTAATTTACATTCCCACCAAGAGTGTACAAGGGTTCCCTTTTCTCAAAATTCTCACTAATACTTATTTGTCTTTTTGATCATAACCATTGTTAACAGGTGATCTCTGATTGGGTTTTAATATGTGTTTCCTTGATATAATTAGAGATGTTGAGCATTTCTTATATCTATTAGCTATTTGTGTGTTTTGAGAAATATCTGTTTATCTTTTGCCCATTTAAAAAAGTTATTTTTCTTAATAACGAATTGATTTATTAATAAATCATTAGAAATTATTAGACATTAATAAGAAATTATTTGTAAATAAATAGAGTTTAGTTCCTTATATGTTTTAGATATTGGCTCTTTATCAGTTATATGGTTTGCAAATATTTTCTCCCAATATATGGATTATGTCTTTTCCTGTGCAGGAGCTTTTCAGTTTGATGCAACCCCATTTGTCTGGTTTTGCTTTTGTTGCCTGTGCTTCTGGAGTTCTGTTCAAAAAATCATTGCCCAGATGAATGTTGTAGAGCTACCAGTAACTTTATAGTTACAGGTCTTAGGTTTAAGTCTTTCATCCATTTTGAGTTGATTATAGTGTGAGATAAGAATTCCATTTCATTCCTCTGCATGTTGGTAAAAGCACTTATTCCAAACACCATTTGTTGAAGAAACTCTTTCCCATTGTGTGTTCTTGGCATCTTCTTTGGAAATCAATTGACTATAAATACTTGGGTTTATTTCTGTGCTATCTATCCTATTCCATTGGTTGATGTGACTGTTTTTATGCCATTACCATACTGTTTTGCCTTTTTGCTTTACATTTTCATGGAATATCTTTTTTCATACCTTCACTTTCAGTCTATATATGTGCTTAGAAGTGAAGTCAGTCTCTTTTAGGCAGTATGTAGTTGGGTCTTTTTTTCTTTTTTTTTTTTAATCCATTCATCTGCTCTGCTTTTTGATTGGAGTGTTTAATCCATTTATATTTAAAGTGACTATTGATAGGTAAGAACTTAATATTGTCATTTTGTTAATTGTTTTCTGGTCAATATTGTGGATCAGTTGTTCCTCTCTTCCTCTATTGCTGTCTTCCTTTGTGGTTCCTTGACTTTTTATAGTGGTATGCTTTAATATTTACTTTTTATTTTTTGTATATCTACTAAGGATCTTTGCTTTGTGGTTACCACAAGGTTTGCGTAAAACATACTAATAACGGGCTATTTTAAGCTGATAACACCTTAATTTTGATCACTTGCACAAATTACACTTTTACTCCCTACTAGTGTTTTTGTTGACATGTTTTATATATTTTATAGTTTGTGTTCCTTAAAAAAACCATAGCTAGAATAATTTCTTAATAGTTTTGTCTTTTAGCCTTTGTACTAGATATATAATTGTTTTTTATACCACCGTCAGAGTATGAGTGTTCTGAATTTGACTGTATACTTTTACCAGTGAGTTTTCTATCTTGATATATTTTCATGTTGCTACTTAGCGGTGTTTTTTGAAGAGTCCTTTTGGGATTTCTTGTAAGGCAGGTCTAGTGGTGATAAATCATTAGCTTTTGTTTTTCAGGTAAAGTTTTTGGAAGACAGGATTGCTGGGTGTAGATAGTATCTTGGTTGGTAAGGTTTTTTCCTTTCAGCTTTTTAAATATATCATCCTATTTCCTTCTGGTTGGCAGGGTTTCTGTTGAAAAACCCAGTGATAGTCTTATGGGGCAGCCCCTTTGAATGTAGCAAGTCACTTTTTCCTTGCAGCTTTCAATATCTTCTCTTTGTCTTTAACTTCTGAACAGTTTGATTATAATATGTTTTGGTGTTGGTCTCTGGATTCATCCTTTTACATCATTGAACTTCCTGGACCTGGCTTTCTATTTCCTTCTTCAGACTTCGGAAATTTTTTACCATTATTTGTTTGAATGTTTTGTCCCTTTCTCTCTTTTCCTGGCACAATGATAATGCATAAATTCTGCTTGATGATGTCCTGTATGTCCCTTAGGCTGTCTTCACTCCTTATCCTTTTTTTTTCCTCTCTTCAGACTGAATGATTTCTAATGACCTGTCTTCAAATTTGCTAATCCTTCTGCTTGATCTAATCTGTTGTTGAACCATTCTGTTCATGAGTTTTTTTAGTTTAGTTATTGTATTTTTCAGCTTGATGATTTCTGTTTGGTACTTGTTAATATTTTCTATCTTTTTATTGAATTTCTCTCTTTAAGAATGGCTCTCCTTACCTTGGTGAGCATCTTTATGACTGTCCTTTTGAATGTTCTGTCAGGCAAATGACATATCTCCATTTCCTTAGGGTTGGCTTCTGGAGATTTATCTTTTTTTTTTTTACTTGGAATACATTTCCCTTTTTCTTCATTGTCCTTGATTTTTGTGTTAGTTTTTGCTCATTAGATAAAAGAATCCCCCTCCAAGTCTTGGTAGACTGGCCTCATGTGTAGATGTTCTTCCTCAGTCAGCCCCATCAGAGATTCTAAGTGCCTCTAAACTCTTTGTGCTTGTCCAAAGAATCTTTGTTCTTAGTGGGCCCCAAGAAATTAGAGAGCATCGAGTCATACTATTGCCTTGTGAGAGGCAGGATAGAAGGCAGTCCTTTGGAATGCAACTGCAGAGGTTGGAGTGTGAGATATGATTCAGTTCTTCCCTTGCAGAGAAGCTGAGAGCCAGAGTTTATCTCTGACTCTTTCTACCTTACATCAAGGACGGGTCAGAAGCAGATCCTTAAAGTCTTGTTCAGGTTGTGCACTTTGAACCTGGGGAGATAGCTGCTGAACGTACAAGTTTAAAAGTCATCTGTTTGTTCTCTATGGTCCAGAAGACTCAGGAATACAGAGCTCTGTCAGTTTCCAGAACTAGGTGATGTAGGTGCCAGTAAAGGCTTGAGTGAAGGCTTTACAAGTTGGGGTGCTAGATGCATGTGGAAACTTTCCACAGAGTTTGCAGGTTGGATCTGTTGTTGGAACAAGCCAGAGAAGATGATGTTGGGAGTGCTCACTCTCCTGTTAGAGCAAACAGAAGTTTCACAACCTCCTAGCAGGGGTAGACTTTTCTGGAGTTGTCACTGAAGTAAGCCAGGGAGGAAGGCAGGGAGTGTCTGCTTTCACTTTTATACCTAGAGAGGTACCCCTTGCTGGTCAAGAAGGTGCAGGGGATGCTATCGCTCCCATTCTTGCTGGCAGAAGTCTCCAACCTCTTTCCCTGGAGAGCTATAGCAAGTTAAGGAAGGTGACATAGGGAGTGCCATGCTTCCCGTTTAGACTTGAAGAGATTCATTTATTTATTTATTTATATATTTTTTGAGACAGGGCCTCACTGTTGCCCAGGCTGGAGTGTAGTGGCATGATCATGGTTCACTTCAGCCTCAATGTCCTTGGGCTCAGGTGATCCTCCACCTCAGCCTCCCGAGTAGCTGGGGCTACAGATGCATACCACCATGCCCAGCTAAATTTTGGGGGGTTTCTTTTAGAGATGAGGTCTGAACTATGTTGCCTAGGCTGGTCTTGAACTCCTGGGCTCAAGCAATCATCCTGCCTTGGCCTCCCAAAGTGCTGAGATTATAAGTGTGAGCCACCACACCTAGCCTTATTTATATATATATTTTATATATTTTATATATATATATGTTTTGGAGACAGGGTCCTGCTCTGTCACCCAGGCTTTAATGCAGTCGCAGCTTCGTAACTTACTGCAGCCTCAAACTCCTGGGCTCAAGTGATCCTTCTGCCTCAGCCTCCCAAGTAGCTAGGATTACAGGCACACACCACCACACCCAGCTAATTTTAACATTTTAAGTAGAAACAGCATCTTGCTATGTTGCCCAGGCTGGTCTTGAACTCCTGGTTTCATCCTCCTGCCTCAGCCTCCCAAAGTGAGGTTTATTCTTTATTTTGCTATGTAGGTTACCAGGTACAGGTTTGTTAGAAGCCAGAATCTCAGGGAGCTGCTGGAAAAGTGTGTGTTCAAACCCTTTCAGGAACAAGTTGGGAGCTGAGCTGATCCTGGGGACTGCAGCAACTGGGAGTGTTTGTTTGGTTCAAAAGCCCCCTTTGTTGTTTGTGCTTGAGGGAAATCTGATGCCATGCCCTCCTGTTTCCCAAGCAAAGTAATTTTAAGTGTCAGACTTTAAGGCAGTGACTGTAAATGTTGAGCACATGTGGTATAAGTCTCTCACCCATCAGGAAGAAGCTAGGAGTTGGAGTTTCCTTTCTGTTTTTAAGGTGCCATGCTCACGGTAGGGTTAGTGTGCTGGTGTATCTCCACTTTTCCTACCTGTTTTGATGTGGATATTTTCTCAGTCATATGGTGTGTAGGTGTCTTTCAGCTGGATTCTGGCTTTCTCTTGAGAGCTGATCCATGTGTAGGTGTTTACCCAGTGTGTCTGTGGGATGAAGGACAGTCAGGAGCCTTCTATTCTGCCCTGTTGCTGACATCATTCCCCTCTCTCTCTTTTAAAGTATTGTTTATTTTGATTCATTAATCACAAATGGTGATAATATCAGTATTTTGCCTGGTAATGAAATCAGCTTGTATCTTCTACCCACTTGGGTGTGACATTACTTTTAAGCTTGTTTTCCTAGTGGTATTATAACTCAGACTGGTTGTGTCCAAAACATGAGAAATGAAAACACCAGAAGTAAATTGACCAAATAGAGGTTTGACTTATCTGAAACTTCTTTTAAATGTAAATATGATTAAGAGTCGTTTTAAGTTTTAAGTTCAGTGGAAATATACTTAATTTTTAAGAGTAACTTAAGCAGTGTATTTTTTTCAAGCCTTCCTATTTTCAGTGTTTTTAATAAAGCAGGTCAGAAATAAGGTTACCTGGTGGATTAGAGTATATCAGTTCAAGTCCTTAGGATGATTCGGCATATTGCTACCTGGGCTTTTATTTATTTATTTATTTCTTTGAGACAGTCTTACTCTGTAGTCCAGGCTGGAGTGCAGTGACGCAGTCTCACCTCACTGCAACCTCTGCCTCTTGGGTTCAAATGATTCTCCTGCCTCAGCCTCCTGTGTAGCTGGGACCACAGGCGTGGACCACACCTGGCTAATTTTTTTTTTTTTTTTTTTTTTTGAGGTAGCAGGGCATTCTTAAGAAATGTTCTCTAAACTTTAGATATCTCCCATCTTCCACAGAATCAAATATACATTTCTTAGTTGGAAATTTTAAATGTTCTTAACTATCTGCCTACCATCCACCTCAGTTAATATTCTTGAGACCACTTTAACAAATCAGCTGTTCAGTGAATGTTCCTCACATTGTCTGTTGGTTCATAAGTCAGCTGAAATCCATTTAAAGTCCTTTCCGGCCCACAAGTATAGGTTTTATCATCCTCTGGCAGTTAAGTCACATTTGTCTTGTAATGTTTCTTCTCTTGCATTTATTATACCAATTAGCTAAGTGACATTGAGCAAAGACCATACATCTCTTGTCCTCAATTTATGTGTAAAATGATTACTGAACTTTCTTCTCTACCTTTAAGAAGACAATTATTAGATTCATACTTGTCTCCAAAACTTGACTGTCAGCTCCTTGAGGCCTGAAACTTGTCAGTTTGAAACAAACTGTAGTGATGTAGTGGGAGACTTCCGAGCATTGATGTTCACATTTGTAAAACGAAACAGGTCACTAGGAAATAATCACACCCTGAGTCTGCTGAGAATGGGGAGCCAGAAATGAGAAAGGCTGCCCTGCCCTTTACTCTCATAGACAATACTGTTGTGTTGTGTCACTGTACTAGCATCATCCCATCCTTCACTGCAAAAGCCAGATTTTAAGTCCTCCATCTGTGTCTCCCCTGCATTCATATGCTTCAGGGGCAGTTGACTCCATCTTTGCCTGCTAGATTGAGTTTAGATTATGAACACACATGCTAATCCAATCCAGCAATTGACATGGTCAATGGATATGTGCTCCAAATAGAGCCATTGAGATGCTGCGGTCTTCTGGCAAGGCCTCTTAAAAATGAGACTCAGAAAAGAGATAGTTCTCTCTCTTCTGGAGTTTGGCATTATCTGAATGTGATGCACAGAATTTTGAGGTCATCTCACAGCCTGAGGATGAAGCCAATAAACAGGATGGCAGAGCCAAGAGGATCTCAGAAAAGCAAAGGGAAAGTCCTGGTGTAATACCCCTTACCTCTGGACATCTTACTTGAGATAATTTTTCTTACTACCTAACCATTTTGAGTAAGACTTTTCAGTTGAAATTATGAGCATGGCTGTTACCTCTCGACTTTGTGAACAATGGTGTCTTGATTTGACTTAACCCAGTTCATTCCATATGTATTTCATTATCTGAGAATGCTTATTTCAAGCCTATGGTTTACTTCTCTCACTGTGACATTCCAAGGTTAGGGGGAACAAAGAGTACATGTATGTGGTAAAAAGTAATTCTTGGGCCAAATCAGACACAACAAACACTGGGTAATGAAAGGTGAAATGAGTATAGTTTTCCTTTCAGGGATCTATTTTTTATTATAGCTCATAATTCATTACACTAATGTTATGCTCTGTAAGCATTAGAGATGAAATCCTGGAAGCTAAAAATAGTATATATTGGGTTCAAATATAGCTGTTTAGTGTGAAAGCAGGCTTTGAACCTAAAAGAGCCTTGCTTGACTTGTTTAATAGAACTTTTATATTTGGATTTTATGTTTAGTGAGCAAATTCTTACAAATCGTTTTGGACAGTTACTTTAGTTGTCTTCTGAGAATGGGAACAATATAAGTTTGAAGGTGGTAGAGAGGAAATATTTTGCTATTTTGTTTCCTTTGAGGAGGAGGAAGGAAAGGATGAGAAATGTTTATGTTATCACGAATGTTTCTTAGTCTAATGTTTATAAAGGTGGGTTGCAGTTGAATAAGACTACTGCTTAATAGTCTGTAACTTGCACTATAACTGGAACCATTTTTTAAACTATTATTTTGTAAACCTGTCAAGAATGTGATTCCTTTTTTTTTTTTTTGATGTGATTTGCAAGCTCCTTGTCAGTGCATGCTTTGACACCTTACTGCTGGAGAAGCCAAACTGCTTGAGAACTTTTAGTAATATATTGCATATAAACATTTTTAGTTACATTCAATATTAACACGTAAATTCAGATTGTTAAATGGTCCCAGTTTTCAGGCTGATTTTTAGCTGAGTACGTGCAAACTGCATAAAATGATCTGTTACTTATTCTCATCTTGGATATGAGTTTCCAAAGAAATCATAGTCCACAAAAATAGGGCATTGTGGTATATTTTTATTAATCCTTCAGGCAGTCCTTTATTCTAAGATGATATCTTTCTACTTCTTAGTGTTTCTAAAATGAAAAATGATAGTAATTTTTAAAAATGACCTTAGTAAAGTTAGAAGTTGACAGTTTCTTGTATCTAATATTTGGAGGAGAATGTTACTGGTTTATAACATTTTGAAGTCTGGGAACAACACGTCTAGTGGGAGATGAATAAACTGAAGTTTCCTCATTAGCTCATTTAAAGGCAGATAGATAGAAAGCAAGTATTAGAATCTCCTCCCAATCAGTAGATGTCTTCATCCTTCACAAAGTTTTGTTTGAGTGGAGTTACTGGAAGCCATGCTATGTGATACAACTGTAAAGTTAAATGCTCTAGTCACATTGTTAAATAGAACTCATTTTTGATCAAAAAGGGCTATTGACTTAAGAGATCTATCAGGTGACAGTTTGTATTATTGTGACACCCATGCCTGTAGTAATTTCATTACTCTTTGTGTCTGTGTTAAGAAAAGATAGACTCACAAGGTGAATGATTATCTTGGCATTTTAGTTACATCAGTGACACTTCCTCCTGTACATATGGGGAGATCAGATTTAATCTGATGCTTGGCACTCACTAAGGAAGAAAAAGATCAGTTGGGTTACTGAGAGTTTTTGTTTTGTTTTGTTTTAGAAGCATCATTATAAAATTTATCATAGCAAGGAGAAGTGTCCAAATTCAAATGGAATCATATTAGTGTCTTGGCACTGTCATCTTAATAAATTCTTGCTGAATATATTTTTTCATTCGGCTGTTTACCACTGATCTTGAGTTAAGCCACCAAAGAAGGCCCCAATTGTGCTAGTTATCCAACTTTGCAAAAAACGTTTTTTTGAGACGGAGTCTCACTCTGTCACTCAGGCTGGAGTGCAGTGGTGCGACCTCGGCTCACTGCAGGCTCCGCCTCCCGGGTTCATGCCATTCTCCTGCCTCAGCCTCCCGAGTAGCTGGGACTACAGGCGCCGGCCACGACGCCCAGCTAATTTTTAGTATTTTTAGTAGAGACGGGGTTTCACCGTGTTAGCCAGGATGGTCTCGATCTCCTGACCTCGTGATCCACCTGCCTCGGCCTCCTAAAGCGCTGGGATTACAGGTATGAGCCACTGCGCCCGGCCACAAAAAAACAACTTTTAATAGAATATTTTCCATTTTATTTCATCAATAATACTGTCTCATGATCCCCATGGATTTCCCTTATCTCTAATGTGAGATATTGTAAAAACCTTTTGTTCCCCGCACACACCTGTAATCCCAGCACTTTGGGAGGGTGAGGCAGGTGGATCGCTTGAGGTCAGGAGTTTGAGACTAGCGTGGCCCACGTGGTGAAACCTCTTCTGTACCAAAAATACAAAAATGAGCCAGGCGTGGTGGTGTGCACCTGTGGTCCCAGCTACTCAGGAGGTTGAGGCAGGAGAATCGCTTGAAGCCAGGAGGTGGAGGTTACAGTGAGCCAAGACCAGACAACTGTACTCCAGCCTGGGCAGCAGAGTGAGACTCCGTCTCTAAAACAAAACAAAACAAAAAACCATTTTATTCATGTGTATGTTGCTTTAGGGTTTACAAAGGGCTTTCATGTTCTTTATCTCATGTGACTCTAACAACAACCTTTATTAGTAGATGGTGACTGCATATTTTTTGTTATTATGAATATTATTATTATTTTACAGATAAGGAAACTGAGAGGCTAAAAGACTTGGGTGAGGTTACACCATAAGTAAGTGTTGGAATGAAGACTTGAACCTAGGATCATTAACTTGAGTAGAGTTCAATGTTTCTCAAAATATTTTCTGTAGAAAACTAATCCCACAAGATATTTATGAGGACAATGCTCGTGGTCAAATGAGTTTGATACGTATGTCAATACAGTATGTTCCAGTTGGATGTTTACAGTACCTTTTACCAATAAGACCAGTTTACCTTTGTTCAACCTGGTATTAATCAAGTTTGTTTGAATGTAGAATCCGTTTTGAAAGCAACAACTTTAAATATCCTAAGAGATCAGTATTTCTTAAAGTACACTTTGGGAGAATGTTAGTGTAGTAACTTCTCCTATGCTATGCTACCCTAATCTTGCATGGGACTTTTCTGTATGGCACCTTGTACTTTAAACTTCCTACTCTATTGTAAAATCCTGTCTTCCTGAAGTACACCAAAATAATCCTATTGATCACTACATTGACAGCATCTTGGTAATGTCTTAGAGGGAGAGCAAAGGCAGGATATTTTGGGTTCCTTGGGGCTCTGGCTTATAGTGGGTCTTTTCATTTGGGGGCTTATGCTTAGACAAATTTGTGGATAGGATTTGAAAGTGAATCTTGGCCAGGCACGGTAGCTCACGCCTGTAATCCCAGTACTTTGGAAGGCCAAGTAATCCCGGTACTTTTCGAGACCAGCCTGGCCAACATGGTGAAACCCATCTCTACTAAAATTACAAAAATTAGCTAGATGTGGTGGCACATGCCTGTAGTCCTAACTACTTGGGAGGCTAAGGCTGGAGAATCGCTTGAACCCAAGAGGCAGAAGTTGGAGTGAGCCGAGATCGCACCACTGCACTCCAGCCTGGGCAACAAGAGTGAAACTCCATCTGAAAGGTAAAATAAAATAAAAATAAAAAAGTGAATCTTGAGAAGTAGACATTCATTGCTGTATTCTGAGAAAGGAGTATATACTTTGATGAGGGTAAGTTCAGTAGTTTAGTGTTCAGATAAATGATTATGATATGTTCAGTAGTTGAGTGTTCAGATAAATGATTATGACTATGTCTTGAAATGAACAAATAAAATTATTTGCAAATTTACCTTCCTGGGTAAATTTCCTAGAATATTAATGCTATATGAATGAAGACAGTTGTTGATATTGACGGTAAACAGCGTGGGTGCAGATGGTTTCAGCTTTTAGTGTATCCCCTTGTAACATAATATGAAATATATATTTGGTCTTTGGCCCCCAGTTCCTGACACAGAGTTCCTAAAACTCTTGCAATTTCCTTAGTGATGGGGTGATAGGAGTATCTTTTTTAATCTTATTCCTTGTTCTTGACACAAGAGCTTCTCAGAAACTTGCGATCTCCGGAGTGAATGGTGAGTGTCTTTTTATATTTTCATGAAAAGAGTGGTGCTAAAAGCCCCTAAATATTATAGCTTCAGGATAGGGACTGGTTACCAGGGGAATCAACCTTGTGATTAGAGGACTGAAACTTCGAACCTTTCTCCCGACCAGTGATTGAATTAATCATACCTATGTAATGGAACCTCCTTAAAAACCCTTAATAAAGGGGTTCTAGGAGTTTCTGGGTTGGTGAACACATGAAGGTGCAGGGAGGGTGGTATGCTTAGAGAGCACATGGAAACTTATATCCCTTCCCACATACCTTGCTGCCCGATACCTCTCTTCTCTGGCCGTTCCTGAGTTGTATCCTTTATAATAAGCCAGAAATAATAAGCATTTCCTGAGTTCAGTGAACCATTCTAGTAAGTTATTGAACCTTAGGAGGGGTTCATAGGAACTGCTGATTTATAGATGTCAGGAATATGGGAGGCTTGGATTTTTGATTGGCATTTGAAGTGGGGAAAGGGAGGCAGTCTTGTGGGAATGAGCCCTTAACCTGTGGGGTCTGCACTGTCTCTGTATAGTCAGTGTCAGAATTAAATTGTAGGACACCCTGTTGGTATCCACAGAGAACTGGAGAATTGCTTGGTGTGGAAAGCTCCCATACATTTGATGTCAGAAGTGTGAATATAGAGGAAACAGTTTTTCCTTTTCACCCCCTTATTGCCATTCTTTGGCCTGAGCTGATGGATTCACTACTGGGGATGTGATCAGTCTAGATCTTCTCTGCTATATATAGTCTCTTGGTCATGTATCATTTCCCAGATGGTTGTTTCAACATTCAAGTGTTAGGTTTTTCTGTTCTTTTTGTTGGATGATCATTTGTTTAATCATGTGGTAAGACAACAGTTGGACAGCAGCATTTAAAACTTGAGGACACACCATCTGAGCCCCTGTAAATAAAATATACCAAGAGAAGGATTATGATCAGTTTGTTGTCTTCCTCTAAGCCGTGACTCAAGAGTGTCCAAATTAAGCTAGAAGAACAGATTTTATCTCCTATATAATGCGGAGATGCAGTACCAGGTATGGGATTATTAGTCAAATCATAAAGTTAATTTTATGATTTTTTGGTTAGCTTACCAGATCTTTTTAGTATTGTTAAAGATGCCAGAGACATCTGCAGGGCTATAAGCACACCATTTCCCCCTAAAACAGCATGTTTTCTCTCAAGACACCAGTATTATAACTAATGGGCTCTTTTTGAGTTCCATTTTCTGAACCTCTTGGGCAAAGAGTTCTATAGTTGTGGTAGCATTGTTTATTATAGATTTCCTGCTTTTCTCTGAACCATAGCATGCCGGAGCCTCTCTACCTCTAGGCCTCTTATAAAGTGAAGAGGCTTGAAGACAGCAGAAAGCAATCCAGAATTTGAGTGATTAGGGTTTCGATTCTCAAACCTTTAAGACCCACTTTTTCTTCTTTCATGAAGCTATCTCTTTTTCTAAGAGGGTAAATTGATGAATCAAAACAGATCTTGGATGATAACAGGGACTATCCTGAGGTTAGGAGTTTACCAAAGTAACAAGCCTCTGTCCGATTTGCAGGTAGTAGCCAGTAGGTTTTTGTGTTACAAATCCACTCACTGGTGGCCACTCAGTCATCCGTTTTTGGTCAAAATACTCCTGTGGGTATTGTCAAATCCTTTTGCTATGCTTTGGGGCCACTTATGAAGAGTGGTCTGGCTCCAGGCAGTGAAATTTATGGTGTCAAGACTATTAATTAGGTTGTCCTAAAGTGAAAGAGAAGTAGTGTGTTTTACTTGTCAGATTGGGTAAAGTGAGATAGTCTCCAAATATGCATAATCTGTTCCCTAGTTCTCTTTCAAGCTTTCTGTCTGTGAAAGTTTGTGTACAAAAGCTAGCTCCCACAAAAGGTCCCAAAGGTCTCAAGCATAGTTTTGGTGGAGACAGGAACATTTTGTTGTTTTGTTTTGGTTTTTGATAGGCTATTTATCCTTATATTTTACCCAGAAAATCATTTGATCTCATTACAAGGAAATGGAACCAACGGAAGCTGGGTGGCTCCTCCAAAAGGAAAATGTATATAATCCCAACTCTCAGTTTGAGTGTATGCTTTATTTAGCTAATTCATGAGTAAATTGTTTCTTTCGGAAGACCAAGTCTTTGGGTTTCAGGTTGTATGAAGTTTGTTTGGGAGGATTTGGGGGAAAGGCTGCTCATACCTATTGATAAGACTGGATGTTTAGCATGAGTTCCTTGTAATACTTGGTCCTGTCTGCTTGCCAGTTGTGTCTGGAGTCTAGAATCAGATGTAATATTCCTAGATGCCTGGGCAGGCCTGTATTTACTCATAAAGCAAGAGTTGATAGACTCCAGTGGACTCATTAAAGCTTATGGGAATATCTTAGACCGTAGAACTTTGAGAGTCTCTGGGAACTTGGCAAAATTGAGATTCAGAGTTATATTTATTCTTTACCTTTCTTGGATATTGGGGCAATATAGATAGGGAACTTTCTGATTAAGTGGAGGGGCTTTGCAAAGCTCTTTAATAACAATCCTAGAAAAATTGGGGCCCCTGCCACTAGAGAGATGTTTGAATTCCACAGGTTGGCAATATGACATCAGATAATATTTTTTCTACCATACAGCCATAGCTCCCTAGCAAGGAAAGGCTTAGTCTATCCTGAGAATAAGCAAACAGTGGACAGGACATATTAAAAACTCACTGCAGGATGTACTTGTATGAATCCATTTGGAGGTGCACAAAGAGGACCTTTGTGGTTTTGGGGTTTCATGGGTGCTAGGAGCTTAGCAAAAGATGCCTGTCTTCCATAGTGACCAGCCAGAACACCTCGTTTAGCATTTGTGTTATCCCTTTTTGGGATGAATTTCAACCTTGATAATAACTACCACCTTAGGAAGTATTAGAGCACTTAAAAGTTGTTTTAATCTGCCAATCTTAATTGGATTTCCTGCTGATGTCAAAATCCTGTATTGTAGCCAAAGCATTCTAAAATCATGGACTACCTGCAAAAGCATATCCGCTATAAGTGTATATATTAAGCTCCTTTATTGCTAAATAACCAACAAGCTAAGCAATAGGATTTCATAGGAGGTAAGCCCACTTGCGAGAAATGTGTGTTTCCAGAAAGCAACAAAGGTTGTATAGCATGGGACACCTTCAAGACTACCATCAGAACTGTAGACTTGGTTTTAGGGACACCGTTAAACTTGATGATGCCTCATACTATACAACTTGCAGGCTTTATAAGGGCAGAAGGTTTTACCAGTAGTAAAGAGAAAGATTGTAGTAAGCCATTGGCATCTAGAAATTCATATGGGCTTGAGTCAGAACATTAAAAGCTTGTTCAGATCTTTCTTGTACAAATAGGCACAATGAATAGGCACAATGATTTATGATGAGAAAACCCAGAATATGATGTTGGTGAAGAGCACAACTTGGCTTTTTTATCACAGAAATAGCCATGACAGTATGTAAATGAATGAGTGTTGCTATATTACAGTAATACTTTATTTACAAAACAGGTGGCTAGACATGGGCCTTACAATGAAATGTATTTTCTCTTTCTGAAGAATTTACTCCTTTAACATTTATTGTGGTTACTGATACATTTGCAGTCATTTCTACCGTCTTACGTTGTGCTTTGTAATTGTCCTATTATTTATATACATATTTTTTCTCTTGAATTGTTGGAGAATTTTTTTTCCAATTTTTTAATTAAAACTTTTTTTAGAATTCCATTTTCCCCCTTATTGAAAATGATGCCATTTTAATTTTTTTGTGGATCTCTTAAAGTTCTAACAAGCATATTAATCACTATTTTTGCCTACCTCCTAATTTACATGCTATTGTTTTTATTTCAATTCTCTCTCTATATAAAATATATATTTGTTTAAAATATATTTTTTAAAATTATATATTATAATTTATGTATATATTTGTTTTGGTTTTGTTTTGAGATGGAGTCTTGCTCTGTCACCCAGGCTGGGGTGCAGTGGCGTGATCTCAGCTCACTGCAACCTCCGTCTCCTGGGTTCAAGTGATCCTCCTGCCTCAGCCTTCCGAGTAGCTGGGATTACAGGTGCCCAATACCACACCTGGCTAATTTTTGTATATATATATGTTTTTTTTTTTTTGAGACAGAGTTTCACTCTTGTTGCCCAGGCTGGAGTACTGTGGTGCT
Organism: Gorilla gorilla gorilla; assembly: GCF_029281585.2. Taxonomy (NCBI): domain Eukaryota; kingdom Metazoa; phylum Chordata; class Mammalia; order Primates; family Hominidae; genus Gorilla; species Gorilla gorilla. The sequence goes on from NC_073239.2 coordinate 68,228,880, forward strand.
ATCTCGGCTCACTGCAACCTCCACCTCCTGTGTTCAAGCGATTCTCCCTCCTCAGCCTCCTGAGTAGCTGGGATTGCAGGCACCCGCCATCTCACCCCGCCAAATTTTGTATTTTTAGTAGAGATGGGGTTTCACCATGTTGGCCAGGCTGGTCTCAAACTGCTGACCTCAGGTGATCCTGCTGTCTCGGCCTCCCGAAGTGCTGGGATTACAGGCATATATTTTCAGTAGAGATGGGGTATCACCATGTTGCTCAGCTGGTTCTCAAACTCCTGACGTCAAGTGATCCTCCTGCCTCAGCCTCCCAAAGTGCTGGGATTACAGGTGTGAGCCACCACACCTGAGCCTAATTCTCTATATTTTAACCCCACAATTTAGGTATTACTATTGTTGGTGCCTTATGCAGTCAATATTAGTCTAGATTCCCCTACTTATTTTGCATTTATTATGCTCATCATTGGTTCTTGCATCATGGACCTTCTTTTTGGGCTCATTTTACTTCTTTCTGGAGCAGACCCTCTGAAGTTTTGAAGCCAGTCATTAAACTAACTTTTTTATATGCAGTCTGTCTTTTGTTGTTCTGTAGTGTCTAGGTGTAATTTTTTTATTCAATCTTTTTAGGATTCATCAGGATTCTTGAATCTGAAGATTTTTGGCTTTCAACAGTTTGGAAATTTTTCCACTATTATATCTTTGAATATTGCCTCATTCCTGTATTCTCTACTAATTTCTTATTAGAGGTATGTTAAACATTCTCCCCCTGTCCCCAATATTGATTAATTTTTCTTTTATATTTTTCATCTCTTTATTACTCTTTATCCTAAACAATTTCTTTAGAACTAGCTTCAAGTTTATTATTTCTTCAACCATGCCTAATCTTTCATCTGTTTATTGAGTTTCTAAATTCAATGATATATTTTAAGTTTCTAGATGCTCTACATATGAAATCTGCCTTTCCATACTTAAAGTACTATCTTTTTATATTTAAATATGTTCAATGAAATTATCTTCTTTATTTCTGTATATGTAGTCACGGTGAGTCTGATAGGGTTGTTGGTGTTCTGCTGAGTGTCAGTCATGTTAATTTGTCTCCTCTTGTGTGTACAGGTTTTTGAGCTTGACTTGGTTTGTCATCTGCATAAATTTTTGGAGACCAGACTTCAAGGTGTGTTCCTCTAGGATTTGTACTTATTTCTACCAGTCACTTGGAGGTGTTTTAAATTCTCACCTTGGGGTTTTTCATACCTAAGGGTTATACAAATTTTGCCTTGGTGTGCAGGGCCAGTTTGTGGATAGAAACTCATGGAGGAAATTTTTTTCTCTTTCTTTTCCAGAGCCAAGGCAAAATAGGCACATTTTTTGTTTGTTTGTTTTGCTATCTCCGTCTCTGGGGGATATTTCCTGGTTCCACTGAGGGAGTTGCTGGTGGGTCTCATCTGACCTCTCTCTTGCTAGGCTTTTCCTCCAGTGCCTCTGTTTGTATAAAGACCAATGAACTAAAAGACCCAGTCCATCAGTGACCAGCAGAAACTCCGTGGTAGCTGTTAGCTCTTAGACTTGGCTGCTTCACTGGGTTCAAGTTTTTCTTCATTTTTAGCTTTGAGGAGATTCTCAAATGCGCAGCTGTGAATTTAAGGAGATTTAAAAATTTTTTACCCAGAACTTTTAGGCATCTGTCCTAGGAGTTTTTCTCAAATTATTCACTCCACTAAATTGCCTGAAACAGAAGTACTCCTCTGTTTTTTTTAATTTTTTTTGTTTTTTTAATTTTTTTTTGAGACAGCCTCTCACTCTGTCACCCAGGCTGCAGTGGTTCAATCTTGCCTCACTGCAACCTCTGCCCCCCATGCTCAAGCGATCTTCCCATCTCATATGAGTAGCTGGGATCTCAGGCACGCACCATCACACCTGGCTATTGTTTTGTATTTTTAGTAGAGACGGTGTCTCACTACATTTCCCAGGCTAGTCTCAAACCCCCGAGCTCAAGTGATCTACCCGCCTCGGCCTCCCAATGTGCTGGGATTACAGGCATGAGCCACTGTGCTGGGCCTACTCCTCTGTTCTTTTTGTATTTTTGGTGTATACTTCAAAAAATCTTTTCACTATGACTTTAGTGGTGTTTTGGAAAATTAAAGATTAACAAAAAGCTTTTATTATTGAAGGTCGTTCAAATATTGGGGCCCTCTTTATACTAAAGCACAGGGATGATGATGTCACAAACACAATTGAGTTTAAGGTTATAGCTGCATCCAGAAATTAAGTGTGATGCTTTTTTCCTCCCTTTTACTATCGATTATTAAGTTGCTTGGGTTTGGCAGCTCAGTCTGTGTGTGTTAGGGTGTGTTCTTATATCATTTCACTCATTTAAACTGTTATAACCAATAGCTTCAATTGATACATTTTACTCACTTTAGTAAAAATTTAAAATGCTATAAAATAAATATTGCAAAGTTATAAATGTTGGGACTTCTGAATATGCTTTCCATGATGTTAGTCTTAAAAGGCAAGAGAGTGACCTTTTTATGGGGCAGAAGATAAATTGCAGAGAAAATGCTTGAAAGCTATCATATGAAGATCTTATTTAGATAAAAGTGTAAGTTGTGCAGCAAAGGACAATGTAGTTTATTAAGCTGGTAAAAATAAAATTTCTTTTACCTGAAAAGGGCACGTTTGTAACGAGTTTTATACCTAATTTAGGACTGACTCAGCAACAAATTCTCAATCAGTATGGTAAAGTACAAACCTTATTTATTTGGGTTGAACAATAGAGTAGGGAGTTCTGAACCTGTGATCTGGGCTTCATAGGACCTAAGATCCCTGAAATTATGTGAAGTTTTGCAAATACATTTATATTCATGCATTTTCCTGGGACCAGCCCTCCTTGGCCCTCACTCCCCCTTTGGCCGGGTACACTTGTGCATTGTTTGAATTATATGGTGCTCCTGGCCTTACTGAAGTGGGGTTTACTATTTGAGAAAACATTTTAGAAAATGTTAAGCTTGCATCTCATAGTTTGAGAAACTGTAAAAGATAAATGGAAACAACATGATTTGACATATTGAGGAAACATGCCTTATGGGTTTGGGATTTAGAAACTCAAGTCGTCCTTATCAGGTGCATTAAATATGGAGGTGAAGAAAGTGAACTCATCTGAGTCAAACAGTGTTTTTATCCTTTTCATTTACACTAAAATCCTTTGTGTGTGTGTTTACCATACTTTGGAGGGGCCATTCACTCCAGGAGAAGAAGCCCTTTTGCCCAATTATTACTGGTTGAGGGTGTCCCGGTTCTTGGTGTCTTGAACAAAGAATTGGACAAAATGCACAAAGCAAGGAAAGAATGAAGCAACAAGGGCAGAGATTTACTGAAAATGATACCACACTCCACAGGTTGGGAGCAGGCCTGAGCAAGCGGCTCAAGGGCCCAGTTACAGAATTGTCTGGGATTTAAATACCCTGTAGATGCTTCCATTGGTTACTTGATGTATGCCCTATGTAAATGAACAGGCTAAAGTGAAGTTACAAAGTTATTTACTCTGTGTATGCCCTATGTAAATGAAGAGGAAATTTCCTGTCTTAGGTGGAGTGTTTCCATTTGATTTAGTTCTAGGAAGTCCTTAGGTTCCCTGCCTCCAGGCCCTATTCTCCTGCCTCACAATTATCCTCAAAACCTTGCCTGATTCCTTGAAGCAGATTTAAGACACACTATGCTTAGTGGTTGACTATTTCCAGCTGATTTTTCAGAGTAGCAAGGAACTTGGAAACTGGCTATCTGTAGTCTTACTTCATAATTCCTATTTTTTTTTCTTAAGTAGCTAATAGATTTTTTTTTTTTTAAAAAGAACAAACATCATAAAGCAAACCTGGGGAGAAAAAAAGCAAAAAGTTTTGTGTGCAAATTACAAAATAATATGATTGCAATTGGTTTAAGTTGTTAGGCAGCTGTTTTGTCAAAAACTAACAATAGGGCTGAATTTATTTTTGTTAACAAATTAGAGTTTTGCTTTGATTGTGTTTCTTTTAGGCTTCTCTGCTTTTTTCTTCCTCGCATAAGTGAACCAAATATTTTCTCTCTGATATTCCACAAGAGAAATCTCTCACTTAAAAAAAAAAATTGTAGGACTTGTCTTTCATATAAAAAAATCTGAAATACATCTTTTTCTGTTCCAGGTCAAAATGATTTCATTTTTCATCTTTGTTGTTGACTAATGGTAGACTTCTTGTAGGAGCTTACATGCATAAGAAGTTTTTGAGCAGTGCTCATGAAGTCTTTTGTTAGCCTTTTTTTCCATGTGTCATAAAGTAAACCCAACCTGATTTGGTTCCTGAGCTCTCTTCATGGGCAAAGAATGCCATCTTTGCTTGTTCTATCTGGAATGATTGGCCTATATCTGGTATAGATGGTTCACTGTTTAGAATTCTCTTTTGCAGACATTTTTATGAGTATTTTGTGAATTTAATAATGTACTCCCACTGATTGGTATCTGTTCCATATTTGTCCTTAACAAGTTTGTCCTGAAACTTGTCCTTAAGGGCAAGCTTGTATCTTTTTCTTGGCTTGAGTCTCTATCGTCCTCTTCCCACTTCCTACAACCCCCTACCGTCCTCCAAAGCAGAACAAGCTTGCACAACTTGTGGCCTGCCGGCCCCGTGAGGCCCAGGGCAGCTTTGAATGTGGCCCAACACAAATTCCTAAACTTTCTTAAAACATTATGAGATTTTTTAAAATTTATTTTTATTTTTTAGCTTATCAGCTATCAGTAGTGTTAGTGTATTTTATGTGTGGCCCAAGACAATTCTTCCAAGTGGCCCAGGGAAGCCAAAAGATTGGACATCCCCTGGTCTAGAACAAAGGCTAATGAGCAAGAAGTTTACTTGGTAGTGATCCCATTGTGCTAAAGTGAGGGATCAGGGGAATTGAACAGGAAATGGCGGTGGTGGTGGGTGGGGTATACTGTGATGTGTTATTGAGCTGTTAAATTGGATGATTGATACTCAATGTTTGTGGAATCTTCTTTTAAATGTGTCTCAGAACTGTTTGCTTGGGGAACAAAAGGAAGAAACATGTATCTATTGACATCTGTCTGCTATTGCTTAAGTCTGTCCAGGCAAGCATTAACTCCAAGGAGTGAGACCGAAAGGATTTGCGCCTCTCATTTGTGGTACTTAAGAGATGTCCAATAAAATTTTGTGGACTTATTAGGACCAAGCTCAAATCTATGTGCATTCAGACTACTTTACTGACTTGAAAGTTACAGCTCTGAAAATAGAAAAAGCACAAGTAGCACATTATTATTTCTATTTTTCCCAAATCTGCTAAACAAATAGGTTATATTTTATGGTGTTTTAAGCAAAATATTGTTCTGGTTTCTGGTGTCCAACATTCTTCCTACATAATTTATACGTTAATATCTGTAGAACTTCAGTAACAGTAAGCTCTTCCACATGGCCACTCCCTTCAGAAATGTACCACATAGCAATGTTTTCACCTTATGGAACCACTTTTTTTTTTTTTTTTTGAGATGGAGTCTCGCTCTGTCCCCCAGGCTGGAGTGCAGTGGCACGATCTCAGCTCACTGCAACCTCTGCCTCCCAGGTTCAAGTGATTCTCCTGCCTCAGCCTCCTGAGTAGCTGGGATTACAGGTGTGCGCCACCACGCCCAGCTAATTTTTGTATTTTTAGTAGAGACGGGGTTTCACCATGTTGGTCAGGCTAGTTTCGAACTCTTGATGTCGTGATCCACCTGCCTCGGCCTCCTTAAAGTGCTGGGATTACAGGTGTGAGCTACCATGCCCGGCTGAAACCACTTTTTTCCCTTAGCTTTAAAAAAACTTTTACTTGGAAATATGTATAGACTTACAGAAAAGACTTCTAAAAATAAGGAAATTAACATTGACATCATAAACTAATCTGCAAACAATTCAAATTCTAACAATTTCCCTACTAATGTCTTTCTTCTGGTCTGGGATCTAACCAGAATTCCACAATACATTTAGTTGTCATGTCTCTGTAGTCTCTGTAATCAATCTTTGTCCTTCATGACCTTGACACTTTTGGAGAGTGCTGGTCAGTTATTTTGTAGACCGTCCCTCTGTTGGGGTTTGTTTGTTGTTTCCTCATGATTAGAGTGAGATTATGCATTTTTTGCAATAATGCCACAGAAATGATGGTATGCCCTTCTCAGGGCATGATGTCAGGGAGTACATGATTTCAAATGTCTTATTACTGGTGATGTTTACTTTTTTTTGAGACAGAGTCTCACTCTTACCCAGGCTGGAGTGCAGTGTCAGGATCTCGGCTCACTGCAACCTCCACCTCCTGGGTTCAAGCAATTCTCTTGCCTCAGCCACCAGAATTACAGATGTGTGCCACCATACCCAGCTAATTTTTTTTTATTTTTAGTAGAGATGGGGTTTCACCATGTTGGCCAGGCTGGTCTCGAACTCCTGATCTCAAATGATCTGCCCACCTCAGCCTCCCAAAGTGCTGGGATTACAGGCGTGAGCCACTGTGCCTAGCCTAGGTGATGTTTACTTTGCTCACTTTACTTAGATAGTGTTTGTCAGGTTTCTGCACTATAAGGTGACTGTTTTTCCCTTTGTAATTAATAAGTACCTTTTAGGGAGATACTTTGACACTATGGAAATATCCTGTTTCTCATACTTTTGTCCACTAATTTTAGCATCCATTGATGGTTCCCTGCAACAGTTATTAGCTATGATATTTGCTTAGTAGTGATTATTTATTTCCATCATTTCTTCCACTTTGAATTCCACTTTCAAATTTATTGATTTGAAACGCTAATTTATTTTTTATCAATTTGGACTTACGGGCATAATCTATTACTATCATTATATATATTATTGCTCAAAGTGTTTCCACCTTAGCCATTAAGAGGTCCCTCTAGTTAGCTCCTATATCCTTTTTTAGCTACCCCTGTCATTTTTTGAGCACTCCTTTTTGGCATCAGAAGCTGTTCCAGGCTCATCTATATTTTATGTTCTAAGCCTGAAATCAACTGTTTCTCCAAGGAGCTTTGGTTCCTTATATTATAGACTGGTATTTAGAAACCAAGATCGTAGAGCTAGGTGTGCTCACTGCTTCTCAGAAGACATTGGAAATGTATGTATGTGTATTAACCCATGTATACACACATATATAGTTATTTTGGTTTTTCTTTTTGTAATAGTCAAAATACTTACGATAGCTCTTTCTATCTCACCCTCTTCATTTGTCGTGTTATTCATCTGCGGTACAATTAAGTTCACTGGTTACTGTTTATTCTATTTTGGGTTGTCCTCACATCCTGGTTTATTTATTTTGGGGGTATGTAAAACATTACATGATTTTAAGAGTCAGAATTATTTTAAAAGGTATACTTAGAAAGGTTTTACTCCTCCTTTATGACTATTACTCTGTTTCTTTTTCCTATTCCCTTCTGCCCTGTTCCCACTTACTCTTAACCAGTCTCATTAATTTATGGTTTATTCTTTTTTTTTCTTTTTTTTTTTTTTTGAGATGGAGTGTCACTGTTGTTGCCCATGCTGAAGTGGAATGGCATGATCTTGGCTCACTGAAACCTCTGCCTCCCAGGTTCAAGTGATTCTCCTGCCTCAGCCTCCCAAGTAGCTGGGATTACAGGCACCTGCCACCATGCCTGGCTAATTTTTTGTATTTTTAAAACACAAAGCATTTTTAGTAGAGATGGGGTTTCACTTTGTTGGCTAGGCTGGTCTCGAACTCCTGACCTCATGATCCGCCTGCCTCGGCCTCCCAAAGTGCTGGGATTACAGGCGTGAGCCACCACACCTGGCCAGTTTATTCTTTTGTACAAATGAATATACATATGAAAGAAAAAAATATATATATTTACATTCCTTTCTGTTTTGCATGAAAGGTAGCATACTATAGATACTCTTTCACATTTTGCATTTTAAATTTAATGTGTCCTGGAAATCACTCAATGTAAGTTCATAGAGATCTTCATTCTTCTTTATAGCTGTATAGTATCCCATTCTGTTGGATACATTGTAGTTTATTCAACCACTCTTATGTATGAACATTGAGCATCTAGGTCGCTTCCAATATTTTGTAATTACAATGCTGTAGTGGATAACCTTGTGCATATTAATTTTGTATTGTTGGAGGTTTAACTTCAGAGTAGATTCCTAGAAGTAGAATTGCCAGGACGAAAGCTAAATGCATCCATAATTTTTACTAAGGGTTGTTAAATTTCCTTCCAGGAGGGCTCTACCAATCTTCATTCTCACCAGCAATGTTCAAGAATATTCTCCCACAGCCTTGATAACAGAATATATTGTCATACTTTTTAATTTTTGCCAATCTGATAAAGAAGAAATGGTATCTCAATGTTGTTTTAATGTCCATTTTTCTTTTTTTTTTTTAAATTTTTGTGACAGAGTGTTATTCTGTTGCCCAGGCTGGAGTGCAGTGGCATGATGCAGCTTTGAACTCCTGGACTCACGTGATCCCCTATCTCAGCCTCCCAAATAGCGGGGACTACAGATGCGCACCACCACACTCTGCTAATTTTTAAATTTTTTTCTGTAAATGTAGAGTCTTGCTACGTTGCCCAGGCTGGTCTCAAACTCCTGGGCTCGTGCAGTCCTCCTCCCTCAGCCTCCCAAAAGACTGTGATTACAGGTGTGAGCTACCATGCCTGGCTGCATTTTTGTAACTATAATATTTTTTTCATATATTTAAGGGCCATTTTGTGTATTTCATTTTATATATTTTTGGTTCACTTGTCTGTTGATATTGGGTTTTTGGTCCTTTCTCCCTTGATATTCAAAAGCTCTTTACATATTAGGGGTATGTCTGTTGCAAATATTTTCTCCTAGTTTGTCAGTTGTCTTTTGACTTTGTTTATGGTAATGATGATGTTGCTGTTTTACCATGTGTTATATTTCATTTTTATGTGGTCAAATTATCTTTTTTTGCCTCTATTTTAAGTCAGTCTCTACACTGAGATCAGAGAGTAATTTACTCATGGTTTCTTCTAGTAATTGTATAATTTTATTTTTTGTACTTAGGTCTCTGGTACATTTGGAGTTTATTCTTTTGTATGGCATGAAATGCAGATCTAATTTTATTTTATTTTTTTCCAACTGGCTACCCAGTTGTCCTGACACCATTTATTAAAAAGTACATCTTTGCCCCAGTGGCTTGAGATGCCACTTTCATCACATGCTAAATTGGACGGAATCACCTGTGAAGTTCCCTTTTTGCTATTTTTACTTTGTCATGGTGTGATTTGTCTTTTGCTATCTGTTCATTGCCTGTGGTGACAAATGTTTGTTCTTCTGAAAGAATGGTTAATTATTGCAGCAATAATCTTGAAAGCTAGAGCAATTTACCGTCTGGCTCTGTGTTTATAAAACACTGTTACCCAAATTGAACCCACAGCTCTGAGATATTACTCCTTCTGTCTAAATGTTATCAGTGTCTGTTCTATTGTAAAATCATTAGACTGAAATGAAGCTCTTTAAAATTAGTCTCAGTTCTACTTTGGAACCATTGTACTGAAACCTTGGAGAACAGTCTTATGAGAACTGGCTTTATTCATGTTTATTGTCTTTGACTCCTGGACTTGTTTCCTTCATTCAGCTGCTAGATCTAGGTAGACAAATTGTTACATCAGACTATTGTCAGAGTAGATTCATTAGAATAATAAGGTAATTTAACTTTCATGTGCACCTATATCCAGAGTACAAAGTTGCCTGGCAACAATGATGTCCTCATTAAAATTCAGAAAACCTCAAACAAAGTCCAGCCATTATTCTTCTAGAATGAATTTACATGTGAAGGAACACCATCTTACAGAATCCTCCTGTTTTCAGAATGAATAATTAGCTCTTTAGAGAAATAGATTAATAAAAACAATGCAATATTGTACCGTTTCTCCATCTTATAAGGCCAGTCTTAAGTATTTGATTAGTGCCATAGAGCTGACTTTGCTTGCAAAGCACCCCCATTTCTTGGGCTTCAAATGTCAGAGTATGTGGAAAGTGCCAGAGGAATTTTAATTCATTGCCTTTATTTTGTCTCTCTTTTAAAATACTTATTTCAAAGTGATGAAGAAAGGTGCCGGTAAAAATGAAGCCATGGCTTCTATTACGATTTTTTTCTTTATAGTCATGTTATTCATACCTTTGCCCTCTAGAGGGAGCAAGAAGGTTATAGTTGTTAAGTAGTCATAATTCCTGAAAAAACTCAAATCTTACCTCCCTTACCTCCCCAACCCAGATGGAAATTTGTTTCAGTAGATGGGGCTATTTCCTTGGAAATAGTATTATTTATTTCACTCCTCAAGCTCCCCACTGTGGTCCTTTTCCTCCATTAAGGTAGAGAGACCTGTAAGTTCTTTTCTCCCGATTCCTACCAGCAACAAAAATGTTAGAGAACATGGCCAAAAACTAAGCCATAGTTTAATTTGACTAGTTAGAGAACCAACCCTCCAGGTGGCTTCTGGGCTGAAAAGTTGATGTATCACAAGATCCTTCGTTGATAGAAAAGTCCAAGCTATTAGAAAATGCTGTTTCTCATTGGTCTCCTGCTTCACAGGAAGCTTTCTCCGTGACGACTGGTCCCAAATAAACACTTACAACTTTATCTGAAACAAAAGCCTGTACAATAATGATGACCTAATTTCAACGTATACATTTTCTCTCTCTTGTGGTTATTGGTAAATTCAAGATGGGTTTGTGGTGCCTGATTCTGGATCTTAAATGTTATGCTGAATCTGAGAGCTTGGCTTGGGGGAGGTTTGGGAGTGGTTGGGTTTTTTCTTCTTTGGCCTGACATGGGCTGGCCTATGGAGGATTTCAGCCCCGGTGCCTTCCATGCACAGAAGAAACCTTTCTTCATACTGTACAGTGGGCTTGACGTACCATCTGTATGCTGCTGATTCCCAAATTTTTATCCTCATCTCTGACCTCTCATCAGAGTGGCCTGTTTCATATTACTTGAATATCTCGTTGGAATTTCAAATTTAATAAGTTCAAAACAGAATCCCTGACTTTTCCCACTGCACACCAGTTTCTTCCCCAGGATTCCCCATTTCTGTAAAAATGGACAACCAACTGTCTATTACTGACTTATGAGTCATTTTTGGTTCCTCAGCTTTCTTCACCCCTACCATCTAATCCATCAGCCAATTCTGCTGGTTCTACCTCCAAAATATTTCCTCATCCTGCCTTCTTTTACTTATCTCTCCTACTCTCTACTCTACTTCCAACAGGTATCAAGCTATGGTTATTTCTCACCCAGAACATTAGGATAGCTTCTTAGCAGATGTAATGATGGTCATGGTTTGGAACAATTTCATGTGCTTTTCTCTTTTTCCTGAATATATCTGCCTCTGAGATGAGATAAATGAATGCAAACTAAAAGGAAGAGTTAAGATTTGGCTTCTGACATTCAAAAATGGGGTTCTGCAGAAAGACAGTAGGCTTAAAAACTAGTCCGTGCAGGGAGAGAAAAGATTTTTAAATGTTTTTATTTTTTATTTTCGTAGCAAGGAGTAGGCCTGGAAAATTAGACTGTAAATTTCTATGATAACATATATTAATAGAATGTTTATTCTATTCACCATTAATGCTCAGTAATGAGGCTGCGGTTCAGAAGATGATGACTATGATAATGAAGGCTGCACTCCAGCCTGAATAGATTTTTGGAGGAGGAAGACAGAGAGAAGAGGGTCAGAAGAGGTAGATGGTGAGTTCAGCACTCTGATCTTCCTTTTGGTCTTAACCCTGGAGAGTGGGAAGTCTGTTAAATTCCTAAAGGGAAATGGGGCAGAGAGGTTCCTTCCTTGCTTCCAGCCTGGGACACTGGGAAGAGATCATCTGGAAGCTCCTTGAGGGACCTTCTTGGCAAACCTGGAGGGTGACCACATGAAATCAATTCAGAGATGTGGTCAGAGAGAGTGATGGTCTAATTTGCATCCCCAATACTTCCTGTGTTCTCCCAAGACATGAATGCAGACTTGAGAGCTGACAAGGCCTACACAGGCCTGTTGAGATAGGGGATTTACAGAGACTTAGAGGGGTTTGTAATGCCCGTGAGAGCTGAAATGAATGAGGCTGTCATACAAGGAGTCACTGGGTCCAACTGAGCTGAAAGGGAGCATAGACCAAGATGCCTGCCAGCTGCAGCCTCAGCCATAGCCCCTAATGACACCATTGAGGGCTAATCACAAGGGGAATAAGGCACATTGCTGGGGAGCCAAAAGACCCTGCATGGTTTTGAGGACTTTTACCCCCCAAATCTGCAAGGTCATGTACACTTCTTTGCCCAGCACTGTCCTGGGGGCCAGGGATGTTGCTGAAATCTAGAGACTAAGTATGTTTAACCAAAGTGGCCGAGTTTTACCTAAAAGAAAGATTTAAATTATTGTATTGATCTAAATGTTATCCCCTGCTTTTTTGTTTTTCTATAGTGCATAGGAGCTAGCAAGCAAGAATAGATCAGATCTAGGCAAAGCAGAAGTGTAATTTCTCTGCACATGTGAGTTCTGGGGTGAGTGCTGCACTGGTTGCTTCCTGCCTCCACCCTTACCACTACTGTAGTACACACACAGCAGGCAAAGTGGTCTTTAAAAGTGAGATCTGGTTCTATGTCCTATCCCAACCTTCTAAAAAAACTTCCTGTTGGGCACAGAATTAAATACCAGCACCTCACTATGGCATAAAAGGCCCCACATGATCTGGGTCCTATCTTCTGTCTGTCACATCCTATACCTTGTCTAAGAAGCTCCAGCACAGTGGCCCCTCTACTCCTTGAACAGGCTTTGCTATTTCCTATTGCAAGCTTTTGCACTTGGTGTTTATGCTGATGCCTTCCATTTGCCCTTCTAGACCTAATCTTCAGTCTTTCTCATCTTGTTCTGTGTGCCAGTAGGCTGATGGTGTGAATTGCATCGATGAACACTCTTGCTTCCTGACTTCCTGTTGGAATTGGCCAATGGGAAGCACTAGCAAGAGATCAGAGAGAGTGAGGAGGAGATATTTATTCAGGGTATTTACCACCCCACCCCTGCTCCTTCCTTGCTGGCTAGTCACCTGAGGATGGTTGCATCCCTTTACCAAAGGCCACAGCTCCTATCAGGGGTCTTCTCCATCTTTTGGTAGCCACTCCTCCCTTTGTCCCTGCAGGCCAGGGGTGCTCAGGTTCCCCCCACTTTTGGTAGCCCTGGGTAGCTAGTTTCATTAAGCTCTGCCTGCACTTTTGCACATCATCCCTTGTGAGTGTCTTCTGCTTCCTATTAGGCCTCAGCTGTCACATTGCTCCTTCTGTAGGCTCTCTGCATGCTGGTTCGTTCTTTTCCTTGAGCTCAGCTCAGATGTTACCTTCTGAGGCAGGAGTAAAGGGAGGGAAGAAAGGGCCCCCCGACTCCTCCTCATCTCCCTGCCCACTCCCATGTCCTGCTTTATGCTCTTCACCTATTTATTTATTTTATTTAACATCTTTTACATTGTGGTAGGAATACTTAATGTGAAACCTACCCTCTTGCCAAGTTTTTAACAGTGCAATATAGCATTGTTTATAATAGGCATAATACTGTACCACAGATCTCCAGAACTTTCTTATCTCACGTAACTGAAACTTTATACCTGTTGAATAGACACTCGCTATCCCATCCTTCCCTCCCCGCAGCTCCTGGGAACCACCATTCTACTCTCTGCTTCTATGTGTCTGACTATTCTAGATACCTTATATAAATCGTGGAATTACGCAGTGTTTGTCTTTCTGTGACTCTGGCCTTCACCCTTTTTTTTTTTTTTTTTTCGAGATGGAGTCTTCCTCTGTCTCCCAGACTGGAGTGCAGTGGCGTGATCTTGGCTTGCTGCAACCTCTGCCTTCCAGGTTCAAGCGATTATCCTGCCTCAGCCTCCCGAGTAGCTGGGACTACAGGTGCATGCCACCATGCCTGGCTAATTTTTTTTTGTATTTTTAGTAAAGATGAGGTTTCACCATATTGGCCAGGCTGGTCTCAAAATCCTGACCTTGTGATCTGCCCACCTTGGCCTCCCAAAGTGCTGGGATTACAGGTATGAGCCACCGCGCCCGGCCCCTTCACTCTTTTTAAGAACATATTTTTAATTTCTTGCATTGAAATCATAATTTGACACTATTTTTTGTTGTTGTTTTTACTTGTCTCTTTTAACTGGACTGTAAGCCAACAATAGAAGGAACCTTTTGTGTTTCACTCACTACTGTGTCCCCAGTGCCTAGAACAGGGCGTGTACATAGGAAGCAGGAAATAAACTTTTTTTAAAAGAAATGAATGGGGAGCTGATTTTTCATGCCCTTGAGAAGCCAAGATCTCGAAGCAGGCATATGTGGGGGTGTCAAAAGCAGGTCAGGAGGTCGTCTCATTTCCTTGTACTTTCGTTGCATCAAGGTGCTAACACTGCTTCTCAGGTACCATTTGTTAACTGAACCATCAATGCTTAGGAAGTAGAAAGGAAGAAATGAAATAATTATGTTTCAGATTGAGCCCTTTTCCTGGAAACTTGGAAGAGTGTTCCATACCATCCAGTCTTTCTGTCACTTTTACCTATTTCAGGTGTGTCCAGTCTCAGCTGGGAATGGAAGATGCTTTGCATATCTTTAAAATCTTCGGGCCATAGAGTTGGGGAGAGTACAGAAAGAATACCACAGAACTTTTACGCCAGAAAATGGCAGGTGCTCCGAGGGCAATGTTGGAATGCTTGGAGTGCATAAAAATACCAAGGTGAGTGCCTAGTGGAGGGTTCTCAACATTAGACCTAAGTCATAAACTCCAAAGGTTGTTTTCAGGAATCTGTACTTCTAAAAGTTCTGAAGATGCATCTGGGGCCAGGATGAGGGCCACTGGTCTGACATAAAGAGGATGGGCTCTGCTTAGTTCCATAAATTCAGGGAGTTAATTATGTTGTTTTAAATTTCTTATACCATTAGCACAGGGCTGATGAGCCGAACACCTTTTATGTTTGAATCAATAGATGTTTCTTCCCATGTCTTTGGGAATATTTCACAGTAGCAGTTGGGGTCTTAAAAAGTTGGCATTTGAAGGCTAGTGTTATTTTTTGTTTATAAAATAAGAAATTGATCTTTGGAAAGCAATTTAGCAATCTTATTTGGCCACAGTGGCATTGAGACCACTCTCTTTCTCCCTTTAAGGTTCATTATAACTCGAGTCCATTGCATAAAGCTCTTTTTATTGTAAAATGAGACCCCCATCAGGATCCTATAGACAGTTTTATTTCCTCTTGTTGCTTTCGGTACTCCCATACCATATTTCTGTAAAGGGCAACCTTACATTGAGTTTGGCATTGCTGGGTAGGCATTGCTGTCTTCAGGAGCCTTCTTCAGCTCATTTCTTTTTTGTTTGTTGCTCATAAAATAGCAGGCATCTGTGCACCAAGCTGATGTATTCATTGGTCCATGTACCTTTTAGTCCTTGTATGCACATTTAGGTTGTACAGACTTACAGTAATATTACTGCTAGAATTCTATTATATATCTCTTCCATTTATATTATGCCATGAATTTTTTTTTTGGAGACAGGGTCTTACTTTGTTACCTAGACTAGAATGCAGTGGCATGATGATGGCTCACTGCAGCCTTGACCCTCCCAGGCTCAAGCAATCCTCCCACCCCAGCCCACCAAGTAAGCTAGAAGTACAAGTGTGTGCCACCACGCCCAGCTAAGTTTTAAAAATTTTTGTAGAAACAGGGTCTCACTGTGTTACCCAGGCTGGTATTGAATTCCTGGTCTGAAGCAGTCCTCTTATTTCAGCCTCCCAAAGTGCTAGGGTTACAGGTGTGAGCCACTGCTCCTAGCCCAAGTATTTTTCAGATCAACTTTACTGAGTATAATTTACATATAATATTAATAAACTAGTACAAATGATTGTACAAGTGGTTGAGGTTTTACAAATGTATTCATCTTGTAACTACTACCAAAATCAAGACACCAAATAATTTTATTACCCCAGAAAGTTCCCTCGTACCCTACTATGGTTAATCTCTCCTTCCATTTTTGGCCCCAGGCAACCACTGATGTGCTTTCTGTCACTACAGATTAGTTTGCATTTTCTAGAATGTCACACAAATGACATCAGACATAGTTATGATTTTGTATCTCAGTTTTTTTGCTCAGCAGAATATTTTCACATGTAAATATTTTTCATTTTGCTCATCTTTTTTCCATACCTAATCTTTCTACCACTATCACCATGACTGCTTTTTTTTTTTTTTTTTTTTTTGGAGACAGAGTCTTGCTCTGTCACCTAGGCTGGAGTGCAGTGACATGATCTCAGCTCACTGCAAACTCCGCTCCCCAGGTTCAAGTGATTCTCCTGCCTCAGCCTCCTGAGTAGCTGGGATTACAGGCACGTGCCAGCATTCTCAGCTGATATTTTTGTATTTTTAATAGAGACGAGGTTTTGCTATGTTGGCCAGGCGGGTCTTGAACTCCTGACCTCAGGCCTCCCAAAGTGCTGGGATTACACTTTGTTGCTCATAAAATAGCAACAAACTGTGCCCGGCCACCACTACTGCTTTCTTAAATCAGATAACTTAAGCTTGATATGTATATTTCCAGCCCTCTATCAATATTCCTACAAACATATACACATACAAGGGAGCCTAGGTGATTTGGCCTGTAAAAGTCATCCTTACAAGATACAAAATAAGATGGCAAAGGGAGGGCAGAGAATGGATTTGGAGGGGCAAAGGGAAAATAATCAACAGAGGTAGGTAGGTATTTCTGTTTAACAGATGAGAAAACTGGGAAACTCAGAAGGATCCTACAGTTAGTCAGTGGCAAACCCAGCATTCCAACACAACTCTTCTGACTCCAAATCTCATCTCTTATTTCCCTCCAAGAGGGTTTTTTGCTCCATAAAATTTTGAAGGCCCTGAGGGCAAAGAAATGTAGGACCTGGAAAAAAGATAATGTTAGTGATGAGGATAATGATAATGATGATGATGGTGCTGATGGAGGTAATGATGATGATAGTGATGATGAAGATGGTGATGATGGCAGTGATTATGATGGTGATTGTGATGGTGGTACTTTAAAGCAGTGATCCCCAACCTTTTTGGTACTAGGGACCAGTTTTGTGGAAAACAGTTTTTCAATGAACCAGAGTTGGGGATGGTTTTGGGGTGATTCAAGTGCATTACATTTATTGTGTACTTTATTTCTATTATTATTGCGTTGTAATATATATGATCAAATAATTATACACCTCACCATAATGTAGAATCAGTGGGAGCTCTGAGCTTGTTTCCTACCACTAGATGGTCCCATCTGGGAATGATGGGAGATAGTGACACCCAAAGTGTGTTGGTTATGTCCAGTCTACTCCATAATCTCGTTTGGGTTGCTGTCACTGCAGAAAACCCTGCTTCACAATGATAGAAAGTTGGAAATGGAAGGAGGATTTTCAGTGCTTTTATGGCAATCTCAGGACATTCCAACTTGACTTTAATCCAAAAGATACGGAGATTTGAAGTTGTCTCAGATGTGCTTTTAAGGCCACCAGATGTAGCTTAATTGTCACTTGCCACTCACTGATTTGATAGGAGTCTGCAAGTAATTGATTTATTATGGTCTCTGTGCAGTCAAACCTCTCTGCCAATGTTAATCTGTATTTGCAGCCACTACACAGCGCTAGCATCACCACCTTAGGTTATCAGGCATTTGATTCTTCTAAGGAGCATGCAACCTGGATTCCTCACATGCGCAGTTGACAATAGGGTTCATGCTTCTGTGAGAATCTAATGTCGCAGCTGATCTGACAGGAGGTGGAGCTCAGGTGGTAATATGAGCAATGGAGAGTGGCTGTAAATACAGATGAAGCTTTGCTGGCTTGCCCCTCATTTCCTGCTGTGCGGCCTGGTTTCCAACAGACCATGGACCAGCACTGGTCCATGGCCTGGGAGTTGGGGACCCCTGCTTTAAAGAACACCCAGATCCAGGGAAAGCTGAAGGTAACAGAAAATAAAACCCCCCTTTCCACAGTGCTTTCACCTGTTTTTTTCTCATTTCATCCTTACTACCATCCTGTGTGATGTGTATTATGATCATTCCCATTTTAGAGAACTTGAATCCAAAGCAATTTTTCAACAATGAGCAAGAGAAGCAGGTGATAAACATTTATTCTGCTTTTTATATTCCTAGTGTTTGTAAAAATCAGTTCCAAGTCTTTTAATGGCACGTTAGGCTTTCAATAAATTTGGTAAAAATCACCAATTTTTCATGCTTAAAAGCAAATTTTGTTCATGCCAAGTTACTGCTAAACTGTTGAGAAGGAATGAATTGAAGTATATTAACTTAGAGGGATTTCAGTTTTATTGTCACTATTATCTTTAGATGGGGAGATGAAGATGCAGATAAAGGCATATTAGTAGGTCCCATTTTGATTAAATATATGTTAAACATTCCTTCTTAAGCTATGGTGACCAGCCAGTAGGGAGAAAGAAGTCAGGGGGTTTCTTCCCCCACCTCTGCCCCCTTCCCTCCTTGCTTGGCTGGGGTTTAAGCAGATGGCCACAGATCCTGCTGGGCAGCCCCTCTCCCACAGCCATGTCCCTAATGGCCCTGACAAGGTTCCCATAACATCATCCCTTCTTCTTGCCCCTTAGACTTAGGGGCAATAATTGCTTCCTGCTGTTCCTGGTTGCTGATTGTTTTACCATTCCCTTTACCCTGCCCATTACTAAGCTGATATTGCTCAGCTCCTCACCACCCTTTTTTATGCCCTGCTTTTTGGTACTGGGCTGTGATGTTCCAAAAGACATCCCTCTTTGTCAGCAGCTCTCTGTCGGTTCTGCCAATATAGGGTGCTGTGGGGAGCCTGCAAGACTGGAGGGAGGAGCAGGGACCCACTCCTCCTTTTGCTTGTGCTTCCTCTTAGACTCTCCTCAGCAGCCATCCTTCCCACAGCAGCCTTGAGATGCAGCCTCCTGTGTTTTTCTGGCACTCTCAGGGCCGTCCTTGTGCTTGCTCTCAAGGACCTGTAATAATCGGGCAGCCCCTCTTCAGAGGCCTCAGACCCACATCTGCTGCCCTGCTCTGAGCTTCTGGGTGACAACACTAAGCTCTTCCCTTTGTTTCCTGGCCCGAGTGGTGCTAGCCTGTCCTTCACAGTTGCTTTTCTGTGTTACTTTTATGATTCCTTTCACATATTCAGATCTCCAACCCCTTTCTTTTTTTCCTTTTTTTATTGTGAAAAACACATAAATGTTACCATCCTAACCTTTTTAAGTGCACAGTTCAGTGGTGTTAAGTAGCTTCACATTGTTGTGCATCTAATCTCCAGAACTTTTTCATCTTACAAAACCGAAACTCTCTACCCTTGAAACAGATCCCCATTGCCCGTCCCCCAGCCCCTGATGACCACCATTCTACTCTGTCTCTACGAATTGACTACTTTAGATACTTCATATAAAGATCTCCAATCCTTTCTTTATATTTAATTCACCTTATTAAAATAATCAGCACAGTTTTTGTTTTCCTGATTGGACTCTGACTGATCCATCTCTGTAAATAGTCCTTTCTTTAAACAATTTTCACTTAAACTCTTTGAATGGCCATCTGATCCCTGCTGGGACCGCAGCTGATACACTATGGAATTATTCGGGCGGTCAGATGAAGATTAGGTTAAAATAATAATAAGGGTAAAAACCCTTTTAACTAAAAAGCACTATATATTATAATTCATAGTAGTAGTAATTTAAGTGAGGCCACATCTGAGCTTCCCCTGCAGGGCCTTGAAACACTGACATCCAGAGAAGAAGAAGAATAAACAAGAAAGTGGCTGCAATGCCAGAGTTTCAACAGATCCTTTGTGGCTCTAGAACTGGAACTCTGTCTCCTTTTCTAAGACAGGATGTGGGGAGTCTTATAAAAAGCTTCATATTTGTATTCACAAGTTAATGTGGGAAAGAAACCAGGATTTCTGTGTCCTTAAGTGATACGGAGACTCTGGCTCCAGCAAGACAAGGCTCCGATCCCAGATGTCAGTCCCCAGCGATTCAGAGACACTTCAACATCCTGACTTCAAGTGAAAAATCAGGTTGCTTTTCGAGAGTTGTAAAAGACTGGAAACTCCCTGACCACTCGCCAACTCACAAATGCCAGAAACTCTGCAGCCATAGCCCTGGCCAGAGATTTTTCTGGCAGAGTGGGGTCCCCTGACCTCTTTAAGAGGAGCACTGCTTTCTGAGGGCTCAGAAGGCAATCTGAGGCTCCAGAATCTTGGCCAGGGGCTGTGAAGAGACAAGTGGAGCACAGGGTGGGGTATGCAGGGAGCAGGGGGTATCATGGGCGGGCCCCTCAGGGAGGGCCGTGGATTATTCAAAAGTGCCCTGGCCTGCTGTGCATTCTGGAGGATATTCACCATCAACCCTGCCAGGAAAGAAGGCCTCACAAAACACCAGGTCTGAAGGAAGGATCAAGGAATTTCTTTGACAGATGTTAATCAAGAAAACCTGAACACCAAGGGAGGCTATTGCTTCCTCCTGAAACTATTTGACTGGCTTGGTCTCTTTGTACTTGGGTGGGACTAACCATGAGAAAAAGCTCAGCTGTGTGAGTTTCGTGGCTCAATGTTATGGGGTACAGACGTGAGCTACTCCTCTAATGTCCAGGAGCTGTATCAATCCCAAGAAATGACTTGCAATATCCTGCGTGTGTGTGTGTGTTGTCAGGGAGGGATCTGGAACAATTTTCTGGGGCCTGTAAATGTAAGCTGATTCACAAGATGAAGTGCCCCCTCCCTGCCTCTTCCCCCATCCTGGAATTGAGAACGGCTCTAGATTATGAGGCAGAGGAGGCTGGAGCAATGACTTCCCTCCCGGAATACCCGACAGTACCCTGCCTAGCAAGCTTTGTGTACTGTCTTTATAGGAGTACTTACTAAATTGAACATATAGAAGCAGCCTTCAACTTTTAGGAATCCACATACATTCCTCCCATCCAGAAGGTTAGCTTGTGATGAGAGATTCTTTTGGGGATCTCATTAACAGTTTCTTCTGTTTGTGGGATGGCTCTTCCCAAAGGGGTCTTAAAATCAGAGAACAGGCCTGGCGCGGTGGCTCATGCCTATAATCCCAGCACTTTGGGAGGCCAAGGTGGGCAGATCACGAGGTCAGGAGATTGAGACCATCCTGGCTAATGCAGTGAAACCCCGTCTCTACTAAAAATACAAAAAAATTAGCCAGGCGTGGTGGCGGGTGCCTGTAGTCCCATCTACTCCAGAGGCTGAGGCAGGAGAATACCATGAACCCGGGAGGTGGAGCTTGCAGTGAGCCGAAATCACGCCACTGCACTCCAGCCTGGGCAACAGAGCGAGACTCCTTCTCAAAAAAACAAAACAAAACAGAACAACAGAGAACAAGATACACAAGTTTGGGAGGCTAAGTGCTAATATTGGTTTTCCTACCAACTCTGTTTTGTCCCAGTTACATCATCCACAAATTCATAGTCTCTCCCCCTCTCTACTACTCAATAAAGTTATTATGGGGAATTGTGATTAAAAAATGAGAGGAAGGAAATTTGTAAACTCAAAGTTGTAGTATTAGTATAGCTAGATGAAATAGGAGTTGGTTCCCCTTCCATGTTATTAGCGGAGAAAAAGAGACAGATTGAGGGAGGAAAAAGAGATGTAGCAGGATATTGTCATTAACATTGTAGCAAACTAACATGACATACTGTTGGTGAGTAGGTAAGAAAGATAGCTCTGAGTCCCTCACTTTAAGACACGTAATGGAAAGGATTCAGAACATTGCAGGAAGTGAAAGGACTATTTGATTCATCATTATCCTATTCTTAGTTGGAATTATTTTCCTCTTCATTTTAGTTATGACCACGGGTCAGCCAGAACATTAAGACAAGAGCACAGGGTTACAGTGTGGGAGCCCTATTTAATTGATTCCAGAATGCACATCTGTCACATCCCAACATCTCTGGGGATCAGCTGATGGTGTTGGTCAGGCTCTGTTAATAATGTCATGGCAGTTGTTAATAATGTCATGGCAGTTCACACTGTCATCATGTCAATTGAATTAGATGCATTGTTGATGGTATAGGTGTTGAATTTAATTGCGTTTAGAAGATCCTCAAAAAATTATACTATGATTTGACATTAAAATGAAAAATTACCTTGTGTGCAAAAAGGCGTAGAAACAGAGCAGCAGGACTTTAATTTGATATTAGTGAAGCAGATACGCACAGTTGGAGGAATGAACACAATAGTGCATAATTTTTGCAAAGTAACAACCGAACTGCTTTCTGGAGCCTAAGAGAGGAAGAGCCATCCCTCAAGTAGAAGAAACTGTTAATGAGTTTCACAGAGGGATTGGCCATCACAAGCCCAGTCGAGTGACAGCAGAAACTGCTGGCACATCTTGGATGGATGAAAGAAACGTCAAAGCAATCAGAGGCTTGCATGACTGGATAACTATAGTTAAAGCAGTGTATCATGTCATCTAAAGGATGGTGTTGCTCCTGGTGACTCATAAGATGTGTCTTAGGATCAATGGAAAATGGTACAAATGTAAGCTTATAACATTCAGGGAGCTACTACCATTTTTAAAGGAAAAGGCAGACAGACCTAGTGCCTCTTTTGCTGGTGGGCTTAGTCTTTTGAGAATCAGTACAGAGGTCGGCACATGGCTGATCAGGGACTATGTGCCTGTGGTGCTACTTGCCCTAATGACTCAGAACACACAGGAGATAGGACAGGTCTCAAGAGTGTGGAGGAATAGAGCAAGTGTCCAGGACCTGTCCTCCTTCTAGACATGTGAATGTGAGATGGACAACGGATTTTTTTTAAAAAGAGTACAGTTCTTTATTTAAAGAAAGAATTTGCAGTTTTGGAATGCTTCTTATAAACCAGCAAAAACTAACCCTAGATTTTAAAAAAGCCTAGCAGTTTCAGCACCCTACAACAAATATAAAACGTTTTAAAGTAAATTCAACTAGTAAATATTTAATCATCTCCAAGATTATACCTTTAAATTTACGAAGCATGATTATTTTATGAGTATATTAAATTCTGTATGATGAATTTTTAATGTCCCTAAAATGACAAAATTACTTCAGATTAATAAAAGGACCAGAAGCAAATATTGCATATATCTATTTTATTTCTGCCAGATTTCTATTAACAATCAAGACATGAGTAAAAAGAATATTTTCAAGCTTTTGTCCTCATCCATCCCATCCCATCCCCACCTTGAATTTCCTCATGTGTGGATAAACCTTTCTAGACATTTCAGATTTTTAATTCTTCAGTATGTTTATGATCATTCTTAATCTTGGCCCCATTGCCAGCGTTCCATGGATAGGCTACAGGGAACCCGTGTACCCTTGAAATTATATAAACAATCCTGAGCACTGTGTGCATTTTGGTGGTGGTGGGGAGAGGTATTCTGGTTGTCATATATTTCCTAAAAGTGCCCATATTTTAAAGAATGAAAGCATCCATTAACCACTGTTGAGCATTTTGGATTTGTTGTGACTTGGTCCTTGGCCCCTCCTAGACGTAAAATGGGAACTTTTAGTGAGTAAGTATTCTGCCTTAACAGGAGGCTGCGTCTAGACCCAGCAACAAGGGAGAGGGAGATTCTTGAGCAACAAGACACCCGGGAAATGGCTTTGTGATTCCGTCTTGGTTTTGGGATTTGGCTGCCAATATGTCCCTGCTCTTCCTCAAAATAAACAAAGAAAAGCCCCTGCATTCCTGTGCCACCCAGGTTCAATCTGGAACTTTGAACTTTGTTTTTTTTTTTTTAAGTGACAGAAACCAGGTCCCAATCCTTGAGTTTTCCTCTCCCTCTGACGGGGTCAGAGATCTCCAGACTGTGATATGGATAAGACTGGGGGAGGCTGCAGGGGCAGCTATCCAGGCCATTCGCCACTGGTGGTGACCGTTACACTCTAATTTAAAAATGCAAAAAAAAAGGTCAGGTTGAATGGAGTCTCATTGAGTTCCATGGAATTCCTCTACCTCATGGGCCTGGCATGGCCTAAACTGATGGTCAGCCTCTGAACATCATAGGCTGGGCCGTGACTTGAGAGTCAAGACGTTTCAGAGTAGCAGGTATCAGCGTTGGAGATGTTTGTTAAAAAATCTCCAATCCTTGTTAAAAACAAGCATTTGTTTTTGGTGGAGAGCTTGTTAAAAACACAGGTTCCTCAGATCACCCCCAGAGATTCTGATTCAGTAGGTCTAGGGTGGAATCCTGGAATTGGCATCTTTAAACCAACATCTCCAGGTGATTGTGAGAAAGGGGCTGGAAAAGGTTTCGGTATTCCACGTGTTGAGAGCCTGGATGAAGAGAAGGACATCTGGGCCCTCAAATGTTCTGTCTTTCATGTGTTAATTCTGTTGGGTCTGAGTCCTCTCCTTATCTTCTGGGAATGGCTTAAGAGGGGAGCCCTGCCCTCCTGAAAGGGCACTGCCGTGCAAGATGAAACATCTCAGCTAAAACCATGACCGAGAATTGTCTGTCGGGGCTGTGTTTTTCCAAGCCCCTGACCCCAGCAAGGCTGTGCTTTGATCTGAAGTAGAGAATGTCCAAAGGTAGAAGTTTCTGTGGGCTTCAATCTTAGGGGAGGCAGAGTGGTATGGTGGAAGAGCACTAACCTGGGAGTCCTAAGTCATTCATTCATTCACTCATATACTTGGTTGGTTACCGTGTGCTAAGTACTGTGTTAGGTGCTGGGATTCAAGGGTGAACAAGACATAGTGCATGCCTTCATGGAACCTTCACACTAATCAGAGTGAAAGACTTTCAAAAATGGTTCTAAAGTTTCTACAGGGATGGGGATTGGGACTTTAGTCTGGTTTTGAGACAGAAAGGGAATGGCAAAGAGACTTGACTTAAAGGTGATCTTATATTGCAAAATGACTTGTCTCTTCTCATGTTAACTGTTTATTTGGAGTGGATGATGATGAGGAAGAACCGATGGAGATTGTTGAGCAGTCAAAGATGCTCCCTCACGGCCCCCTTCTGCAGTCCTGCCACATACAGCGTAACACCAAGCTACCCCTTGGTAACACCAAGCTACCCCTTGGTGCCACCATCAGAATAAACAAATCATTATTTAATTCATGTAGTCAATCAATTGATTAGTTAATGACAGTTGAAAGTGCTAAGAGGCACACAGCATAGTGGGAGCTCATCAAAGGACACCCAGTCTAGGGCAGGGCATGAAGCAGAGATTTCTTAAACAAGTAACTTTTAAACAGAGACCAGACATAACTAGTAAGAATGGGCATGGAAGGTGGTGAGAGTGTCAAGGCCTGGCCAGGGCAGCATAGAGGTGAATGTCACAGTGAGTTTAGAGAGAAGCAGCATAAGATCCTACAGGGTCTCAGGGATTTTTTTCTTCCCACTTGCTGCTTTGTGATCTTGAAGGAGTTTCCTAATTTCCTCATCTGTAAAATGAGGGACAGGGCCAGCTCAACAAGGTAGCAGCATGGATTAAAGCTGCTTTGTAGAATGTAGCTGTACAGAAACTGAATTACTGTGAGTGCTCAGTGTCTGCTAGCTCATATTTAATTCACCTGAAAATGATAGAATGATTTTGGCAGGAGCCCAGTCGAGATCTCCCTTGGCTTTTCAAAAAACCTCATGGTAAAGGGGAGGGAGGTGAGTCTGTCCTGGTCCTGATGGCTTTGCCTGTTCAGCATCTTCTCTGGGCTTAGTCAGAGGGGGCATTTCCTCCAGCAGGCTGTCCCACTTCTGGAAAGAAGCCGTTTTTTCATTTTCTGGGTGTGCTACTTCTTTCATTTTCTTTTGTGATTTCTCTGAGTCAATGAATTCTAGCTCCTCCCCCTACCTTTTTTTTTTAAAGTAAGTTTGAGAATAGCAACCTTTGGTTAGACAAACATGCGTTTTTTATAACTCAGTAAATCTATATTAATAGAATATGCAGAGATTGATGCATCAACATGACATTTGGTGGTGTCACAGATGAGGAATTGTACCTAACATTTATTTAAATTTCATATATCAAATTCCATGTGGTTCACAAATGGCCAGTGGAGATTCTTTGAAGAAATGAAGATCTGTCTGCTCTTCACCCTCACCTCTCTTCATTGTCTCCCTTTTAAGTTTGGCAAACACACACATGCAGCATTTCTAAACTGAACCTGGTTATCTGCCCTAGAGATATTATTTCCAGCACTACAAGAGTTTATATAACACCTCTCTTCCCATGCACAGATGCATTCTCACATTAGCACTTCTCCTTGATTCCATATGTGTTTATAGAAATTTTTTTGAAAGATTTATCTGACTTAATGAATAAAAGAGGCATAGGAAAAATCTCTGGGGCCCTGGGACCTAACGTTGGCTTAGCCACTTGCTAGCTGTGTGACATTATGTGGGATGAATTTGGCTTCAAGTAACAGAAAACTTGACAAGTGGAGTCTTCCATAAAGAGAGATTTATTTATGTATATTCCATAACAAGAAGGCTGAAAGTAGGAAATTGCTGGCTTGATTCAGCCTCAGCTGAATGGTGTCCTCCAGGACCAGCTTCCTTGTGTCTTTCCCTTCTACAACCCTCAGCATGTAGCTGTTTTAGCCTTACTCTTGTGGCTCTATTGCCACAAGATGCCCACCTCAGCTCTAGAGCAGTGTTTCCTTTAAGGCAGGACAAACAGGGAAGGTTGATGTCTCCATGCATGCCCCTCTTTACTGAGAAAGCAGATTTTCTTTTTTTTTTTGAGATGAAGTTTCACTCTTTTTACCCAGGCTGGAGTGCAATGGCATGATCTTGGCTCACTGCATCCTCTGCCTCGCATTTTCAAGTGGTTCTCCTGCCTCAGCCTCCCAAGAAAGCAGAAGATTTTTAAGAAACCCACTCAGCAGATGCCACTGGTCAGAACTGTCATGTAACCACTCCTAGCTGCAAGGGAGACTGGGAGGATATTTAGCTTTTCCATCTTGTGAAGTGGAAACTAGCATGACAGTAGAGGTTGGAGCCTGTAGGATTAGTCAGTAGGTAGCATCTGCCACAGTGTCCTTGGACAATTTACATAGTGTTGGATGTCAGTGACCTGATAAATTGGGGTGGCTTGACCAGAATCTAGATGACCTCTGGGGTTCCTTTATTTCTAAAGCAGGACTTCTTGGGCCTTAAACACATGTACAAATCACCTGGAGATCTTGTTACAATGCAGATTCTGGTGGTAAGGGGTACAGAACATGCATTTCTAATAGGCTCCTAGGTGTTGGTGATGCTGCTGGACCATACTCTGATTTGCGGGGTTCTGAAGGTCTACAAGTTGTTAGATATCTTTCTGCTTTTCTCATTAGACAAGCCAGCTTAAGACAAATGCCAAACAAAGCCCTCGAATTTCCCAGTATGACTTAGAATTCACAGAAATTTTCTGTCCATCAGCACATGTGCACATTCCTATTTTTTTTCATCATCTGAGCCTTTGTGTTAAGGAGATTATAAGTAGTTAGGAAGTAGGGAATAGGGAATTACTTCTCTAACTTAATTCTCATAACAACCCTAGATTACTCTCATCTTACCAATAAGGAATTTGAGAATCAGAAACTCAGGGAAGTTACTTTCTTAAGGTCATATAGCTAGAAGATGACAGGGTTTGGATGATAATAACCGAGGTCTCTGATTTCAAAGTCCATGTTTTTTTCCACTTAATCATGCTGACTCTTGCAGAGGCCTGCACATGAGAGACCACAGAATGAATACAAGATAGGTCCCAATGGAGTGATGATTGTTACAAACCTGTCCATGCGAATGTAGCTTGTTACAAACCTGTCCATGCTAGCTAATCTCCCTTCACCCCTCCATATCCATTCCCCACCCTTTTCTGTATCTCCGGGTAGGCGGGGAGGGGACTGACCTCTCCCTGGGCTCTGGCCTCCAGTTGGGTCTGGCTAACAGGAATTGCCTACAAGAGATTGTGAAGCATGGAAGAGATAGAGGCTGGGGTATTCATTCACCACTTTCCAAATGGTTTGGCAGTAGTGGTGTTTCTCTATGTCAAGTCCACAACTTAGGAGGCCTCTCTGATGGCTCTCATTGGTGTCTAGTAGTAGGGAGTAGTTACTCCCTCTCTTTATCCCTTTAAGCCTGGGTGATAACTGCTTCCTCTGTTGCTAGTCCCTGGGTGACCTGCCATCTCTTTTTGGTTCTCTCAACCCTGCCCACTCCTCTATAAATAGTCTTTGATTATCATTTTTAGGTGCTGCCTGTTTCCTAATAAGGCCGTGACTCACTCACTCATTTCCTAAAGAATGTTCAGGTAGAGGTAGATACTGTTAAACTCTATAGAAGGAGGAGGTTGGGAGGCCCCAACAGTCAGAATATGGGGAGAAGTTAGGGCTTCAGCTTGACTTTGACACGTGGGGAGGATTTGCAGACACAACAGAAGGAGAACATGCCAGAAGAATATCAAGCAGAGCAAAAATTAAAGGGATGTGGGGATCTAACTGCACTTTGGGATCAATAATAGGTTGCCTGCAGTGAAACCAAGTAAGGGTGGGTTATAGGAATAATAATGCTAATGTTATTAAGTGCTCGAGTTAGTGTGTGCTAAGTGCTTTACTTGAACTAACTCATTCCATTTTCAACAGTCCTGTGATCTTGTTTTTGAAGAGGAGAAGGAAGCTGAGGTAGAGAGAGGTTAAGAACCAGTCCCAGGTTACCCAGCTCCTAAGTGGCCAGGATTTGACCCTTTGTAGTATGGCTGTGAGCCTGCCCTTTGACCCACCATACTGTGCTGAAGCATAGACCTCCAGAACCCATTGACTGTTTTGGAGCAGGGATAAACTCTGAAGAACGTGATATTTAGGAGAGGGGAACCTGGATGTGCTGGATAGAAGGCATGCGGGGAAAAGCTGGGGGAATCTGCGGCTCTCTCTGCAGGGCATTCAGTTAGCATGCTCCACCTCCCATGAAATGCAGGGGAAAAGAGGCTCTCAGCCACGTATCAATCAGATGGGATTGTCAGCTGCAGAATGATGAGGTTTATACATTTGGAAAGGAGAGCTTTATTTCTCATAAAGGGTTGCAGCCTGCAGGTGGCTATTCTGACAGGCTGGAAAACACAGCCTTTGGCCAGAAGCCAGAAACAGATAATTCAAGGGAGGGGCAAAGGGAACAGAAATTTATGCTGAGTGGGGTGGCTGAAATACATATTTAATAAGCTGTAGGAGGAGTTATAAATATGAAAGGAAAAACATACACATGCACAATTGAACTTCATGCCTCTCCTTGGGTCGTATGTTCAACAAATGGCTGTGTTAGCGTGATCTGAGGGTAGAATTTTCAGCCCTCTGGCATCAAAGGTGAAGCATTGGACACAAAAATCCTCAGTGCGCATCCCTGTAGACTGGCCAGAACCACTCTGTGGTCAGAAGGAATGCTGGTCAGTTGTGTCAAAGGCACTAAATGGGAGGGGCAGTCACGGGGTTGGTTGAAATCAATGGTGGAGCAAGCCTTTCCCAAGGACTAGTTTCTGTTTAACCCTTAGGAAAGAAAAGCAAGGAGGTATAACTAGGCTTGTCCAAACTCCCAATCATGGCTCGGAACTCAGTTTTCGAGGTTTCTCTGTGGTCCCCTTGGCCAGGAGGGGGCCTGTTCAGTCAGCTGCAGAGCTTAGGATTTTATTTTTATTTCTCAGGTTCATCTGCCCTCTTCTGGGTGTGACTATGGAAGAGCTGTCTTTTCTTTTCATATGCCCCGCATCAGAATTCATGTTCCTTTATCTGAGTGGCAGGGAAATGGAAAGGACCAGAGTCAGGATGGCTGGGAGTGACAGCTATTGCCAGGTCCAATTAACAAAAGGGCCTGGAGGAAGTGGCTGCCCCAATCCTGGCAGAGCCCATGTGTCTGCAGGGTCTGTGTTGTCCCTGGATTTTGAGATGGCCCCTTAAGTATCAACATAATTGTTTTTGTTTTTAATTCCTCCGAAATGAATTTCTTTAGCAGCCAAGTAGCTCCATTTAGCCAGTTTGTTCTCTTTCTGTTTTCCATGTGGAAATGTAGGTTAGGCTGGGCACAGTGGCTCACACCGGTAATCCCAGCACTTTGGGAGACCATGGCAGGTGGATCACCTGAGGTCAGGAGTGCAAGACCAGCCTGACCAATGTGGTGAAACCTCATCTCTACTAAAAATACAAAAATTAGCTGGGCGTGGTGGCATGTGCCTGTAGTCCCAGATACACAGGAGGCTGAGACAGGAGAATTGCTTGAACCCCAGAGGTGGAGGTTGCAGTGAGCCAAGATCGCGCCACTACACTCCAGCGTGGGTGACAGAGTGAGACTCAGTCTCAAAACAAACAAACAAAAAAGGAAATGTAGGCGAACCTGAGTTTCCTTTTCCTCATCTCCATAGCATTGGTTGTAACCCCTATCAGACTGTACTATGTGCCTTCATGTGCATTCCTGTCATGGAGAGCACCCAAAATAGATATTCACAAATACTAGTGGGAATTGCTCCTTCCTATTAATCTATCTTCCTTCCATTGAAAGTCATTATGAAATGATAAGCGTGTTGGACAGAGTCCGTCCTCCCCTCCCCTCCCTCCCTCCCTCCCTTCCTTCCCATTGTGAAAAATTCCAAACAGACATAAAAGATAGTGAAATATACCATCATCATCATCAAGACTTAGCAATGCTCAGCAGCTTGCTGTATTTCATTTATTTTATTTTTGCTAAAATATTATAAAGCAATCCCAAATATCATACATTTTATATCAAATACTTCAATGTGCATATCTAGAAGATAATGTTTTCTTGGCTGGATGTGATAGCTCATGCCTGTAATCCTAGTGCTTTGGGAGGCCAAGATGGGAGGATCACTGGAACCCTGGAGTGCAGACCAGCCTGGGCAACATAGTGAGACCATGTTTCTAAAAATAATAAAAAAATTAGCTGAGTGTGGTGGCACACTGATATGGTTTGGCTGTGTCCCCACCCAAATCTCATAAATTTTAGCTCCCATAATTCTCTCATGTTGTGGGAGGGACCCGGTGGGAGATAATTGAATCATGGGGGTGGCAGTTTCCCCCATACTGTTGTCGTGGTAGTGAATAAGACTCACGAGACCTGGTGGTTTTATAAGGGGAAACCCCTTTCACTTGGCTCTCATTCTCTTCTCTCGTCTGCTGCCATGGTGAGGCATCCACAGTCACGTGGAACTGTGAGTCCATTAAACCTCTTTCTTTTGCAAATTGCTCAGTCTAGGGTATGTCTTCATCAGCAGCTTGAGAACAGACTAATACACACTTCTAGTCCTAATTACTTGGAAGACTGAGATGGGAGGATTTCTTGAGCCCGGAGTCTGAGGATGCAGTGAGCTGTGATTATATCACTGCACTCCAGCCTGATCAAGACCCTGTCTCCAAAAAAAAAAAAAAAGAAAAAAGAAAATAATATTTTCATAACATAATGTCATTAATACACCTAAAAAAAATTAACAGTAATTCCTTAGTAGTAAGTAATACCCAGACCATAGTCGCATGTATTCAATTGCCAGCACGGTCTTTTTATAGTCGATTTGTTCAAATCAAGGTCTAAGCATGGTAAGTAGCACAAGAGAGAACAGCTAGCTGGGGCCCCGTTTACAGTTCTTAGAGTGGAATGCAGGAATTTCTTTGCCTAGTGCACAATGAGTCAGTTTTACTGATAAAGTGCACCCTGACATTTGTGGTTTTGACTGTCTGGAAACAACTTCAAATGTACATGGCATTTAGCAGTGTCTGCTGAGGCACAAAAGTGAATCCTAGGGACTCCTGAGGCTGTGTCTGGGAGGGAGTGGTTCAGCTAGAGAGTAAACCTAGCTGAGAGCTGGCACTTGGCTCCTCAATGATGCTTTGTTCTTCTCTTTTCTTATTCTTCCTTGATTTGGGATTTCACAGACTTGTACAATTAAAAAGTGGAGTTTTACATAGAATTATTAATCTTTTATTTTGCTAAGTAAGGACATCAGAAAAAAAATCTTGGCTGGGTGCGATGGCTCACGCCTGTAATCCCAGCACTTTGGGAGGCCGAGGCTGGTGGATCATCTTGAGGTCAGGAGTTTGAGACCAGCCTGGCCAACTTGGTGAAACCCCGTCTCTACTAAACATACCAAAATTAGCCAGGTGTGGTGATGCATGCCTGTAATGCCAGCTGCTTGGGAGGCTGTGGCAGGAGAATCACTTGAACCCAGGAGGCAGAGGTTTCAGTAAGCTGAGACTGCACCACTGAACTCTAGCCTGGGCGACAGAGCAAGACTCTATCTCAAAAAAAAAAAAAAAAAATCTATCACCATTGTTTCTTAAAAGAAAGGATATTTTAATACTAAACGGGTAGAACTGACATGATTTCAGAATAATGGAGCATCTATCCCAGGAAGTGATTATTGACCACCTTATCTTGACATTATATATGTTCTGTGGTTCTAGTTTTGTTATTTTGTCATGGATTGGTGAACAACATTTTGTCACAGTTTGGTATTTGGGAAGCATTCCTCTACCCAAGATTGCTTAGATAGTAAAACTTGTGCCGTGATAAAAATGTCATTCTCTTTTGAAAAATAGTTGAGTGGGAGAGGAAACTTGTAGTAAAAGTTGAAAATGAAGTTAACTTGTGATGTAGAGATAGGCACAGAGATGCTACTGTTTTGATCTGTGATTTAGGGGCATAATGGGAGCAGGTACAAACATTTCCATATTCTCATATAGATCTGCGATTAGATCAAGGATGTCAAGAATTATTCTCTTAAACTTATTAGGCTTCTGATCCAACTTCTTCTTGGCTACCAAGAACTTGCATTGTTCTTGCTCACATTTCCAAGCCCACATGTCCTCCTTGTCCTGTACTCACAGCCTAATACCAGCATTAAGCGGATGACCCCCACATTTGCATCTCTTGCCCACTCTGCTCTGCTGAGCTTCAGACCAGTGTATCCAATTGCATTCAATAACAGCTGCATTCAACAACAGGGAACCGTTACTCTGCTTCCTCATTCTGGCTCTTCCTCCTCTCTTCTCTATTGTGCAAAATGGAGACTTGCTCATGCCAGAAACCAGGACCTCTTGCATCCATATTCACCCCTCTAAGATTTTACTTCCAAATATATTTCAGTCTATTTACTTCATGCCATTACTATCCCTACCACTCCAGTCTAGGTCACTGCTACCTCTTGCTTGGGCTTCTACAACAGTTCTTCTTACTCCACCATCTCTACACTAACCCTACCAGTCCATTCTTCATACAGCCAGAGTGACTTTCTTAAAATGGAAATTGTGTCACATTGTACCCCCTGTTTAAAACTCTGAGGGCATTTGAGATAAAATGAAAAAAAAAATTAAGAGAGGGTCCAAGGCCCATGTGGCCTGCCCATTACCCAACTTCAGTCTCATCTCAAGCAACTTTCCTTTTCATCTACCCTGCTTGATTGATACATCCTGGACTTTGATTTTCTTGAATACTCGAAACTTTCTGATTCAGAGTAGGGAAGACATGGTGTTTCTTCTACTAGAAAGTCCTTCTCCCTACCCTCTCCGCTGTCTGTCTCTTCCCCCTCTGCATTGTAAGCTCCCTGAGGACAGACCCTAGACTATTGTGCTCATTAATGAATAACCAATATCTATTCATAATAGCACAGTCCTTGGCAGAGAGTAGGTGCTTGCTAAATGAGTGAATGACTATTCCAATTAATACCAAACTTCCTTCATCCCTATAGAAGGACAGAAAGGAGAGGCTGAATATATTTGAAAAAGAAACAAGACCATATTTTTGCTGGGTCAGCCAAATTGATATTGGGTATTCAGGTGAATATTTATCTGTGTCGTTATAATGACGGACCTTTCTGTGAAATAAAGTCAATCATATTTAAGTGGGTGCTATGATCAGCCCCATTTTGTCTGCGTTACAATAATTGCCAAGGTTTCTATAAAACTTCTGGAAAGGGTGACCCCTCTGTCGTGATAAAGTGCTAAATCTGTCCATTATAGACAAAGATCTATAATATGTCCATTAAAAAACACTAAGTACCTTATTAGAAAAGACTAAAATCAAATACATGGAAAATGGCCCCATAACTTAAGCCCACACTTTTATTACAGTTTTTAAAGAGAAGAGTCAACATATTTGTAGAACCATTTCCTATAATACTTTTCAATAAATTATATAATTTGCACTTTTGCTTAGCGGAAATGAAATGTGTTCTGAGAATTGTAAGCCCACGTTGAGCTCCTCTTTTACTAATTCCCTTTTAATGCATCATCTCAGTGACTCACATTTAGCACCACATCTTATTGGCTAATTATCTCTACTTTTCAGTTTAGCATCCTACTTCATGCTAACTGAGTCCTTACTTGTATTTTGTGGGTATGATTTATCCCAACTATACTGTAAGCTTCTTGTAAACAGGAGTTCATGTATTTTTCTACTTCTGCATTGTAGTTACCCTGTGTAACAATAGGCAAAGTCATAGAACAGTGAAAAAAAAAAAAAAACCGACATCTCAGGAGCTTCGTTTCCTACTCAACCTGCATGTCCAATATGGGTCCGCAGGGAAACTCTGACACATCCATCACCCTGATATTCACCCTACTAAGAGTTGTGTTCTCCCAGGGACCCAGGCTAATGAAGGCTTTGTCTTGGCACTTCTTTCCCTGATCAAAACAACACTGAGGAGGAAACATGACAAACCCCATAGCTGGATTTTATAGCTCCTGCCAGTGTGTAATACGTATCATTCCACATGCATGTCATTGGCTAACACAAGTCACACGGCCATGCCTAACCTCAAAAGTGGTGGGCAAATGCAGCCCTATTGTGTGCCAGGAAAGAAGAGAGTCAAGAATACTGGCAGCTCTGCACTCATGATTCACATTCAGTGCTGCTCAGTTCCAGCTCATGATGGGATTTCTATCATAACTTGTTTCACTGAGGTTTGGAAATGCCTGAAGGAATATATGTGGGCTCAAGGTAAAGAGAAGGCAGTTACTGGTTGAAAAGAAGAAAGTGTGGCTACTGTGTGTTTGTACTCTTTCTTGTTTCAATTTCTAAAATCTGGAAGGGAAAGCCCTAAAGAATATTTCAAAATAAAGGACCCACATGAATACCTGCCTTTATGTAGCCAATAGGTGTGTACTGACTAATCATCTGGTATTCCACTTGACCTAGTCAACATTTCTGCCAATGATTTGCATGATTGCAGATGTTGACATGCAGAAAACATTTGCATACTACATGAACCTGGAACCAAATTACTGGAATGAATAATTTGGGTGATAGAATTATGATCCAAAGCTGGGATCATGGGCTGGAATAATGGGTTCACTGTAAAGGATAAATTTGTGATGTTTGGGTCTAAAGACCAATTCAATTACAAAACTACAAGATGGCAGAGCTTTGAATAATAGCATATGTGAAAAATCTTCATGATTTTATGTTGACATGAATTGTATTCTTATCTGATGGTGGGATATGGTGAACAAATGAATTAAAGGAATGTCTGTCTGCATGGGAACATGACACCCAGGCCCAGGAAGGAGGGGCTCATGAAATCTGCTCAGGCATTGTGCAGAGCCTTGAGCTAAGTTTGGCCTGTCAGTGCTTGAGGGACCTTGACAGATGAGCCTGCCCAGAGGAGAGTAGTGAGGTTACCAATGGAATGAGAACACTCAAGGAGCAGATGAAGGGGCTAGGCCAGCTTATCCTAGAGAATAGAGAGACTGGATTGGGGAAATGTGGGATGGGAAGGGCAGTCTTCACATACTCATAGAGCTACCAGGTAGAAGAGGGAATAAACTTTGTCTTGCTGTGGAAGGCAGAGCAAGGATAGATCATAGCACTGATTTTGACACAAAGGAGAACAGAACTCTGTGAAGTCCATGTCTGTGTTATTCTGTGTTCTAACCGAACTCTGTGAAGTCTCAGTTAAGTTTCTTGTATGTTATGTCACAGAGAAGATTCATGAATCCAGAGAGTAGAGTGACCAACTTCGTTTACCCAAGACTCAGAGATTTTTCTAAGACTTAGAATCTTCAGTGCTAAAACCAGAAAAATCCCAGGCAAACCTGGAAGAATTGGTCACCCTACCAAAGAAGTTTGCTTTTAATGTTATCTAAGGTCTCAGCCCCCTCAGAGATTCTATGATTTCTAAGATAGATATGTTGATTTTCTCAGAAAAATTTCAGGTAAACGCAGTGATTCTTATACAATACTTTTGGTTCTCAGTCCCATGCTAATTTAATCACGAAAGACTTACATGTATTTTGAGCAATTATTCCACATTTGTGTTTAAGATTTGATCATTGCCAGTAGATTCATGCCCTACAATTGTATCAAATAATCAGGAGAATATTTCCCTGCAAGTCCAAAGTCATTAATTACATAAATGAACATTTTAGAAATACAGAACTGCACCTTTCTTAAGAAACCACAGTGGGTAATTTGATTGTTTGGAGTGCTGTTATCCTTAGATGAAGCTTTATGAAGGTGAACAGCAGAACAGTCTGTTCCATCAGAATGAAATTTCACTAGGCTTATACACAATGAAAGAGCTATTTGTGTTCAAGACATCCTAGTAGAAACTTTGTTCCTTTCTTTTAATCATTTATTGTATATGGGATTCTGGAATAAATTTATTAAATCAATCTGCAATCTTGAAGATTTGTTCATTCTTTGGGGTTCAATGTTTGTGTATTTAGGAATAAGACCTTCACAAAGAGGTTTTGTAGTTTTCCCTTGGTATTCTTCTTGGTAATATGCCACCTGGCCATTCTAACTGTTCAACTTCAATACAACCATGCGATGGTTTATTGAGGTCTGCCAACTTCCCTAAGCCATTTCCCTTATAGCACACTTGACAAAACCATGTTAATAGAGTCCTACGAGATGAGAAGTGTAACTGGTGAATGGGCTCTATTTTTTAATCTAGTTGGTGATTTATGGAGAAGAGAAAGAGACTCTTCAAGTTTCTGCCTTTCCATCTCATTTCAAGAACAGAAATACGTCGAGGTAAGAGAAGCATGGCAAGGCTATTGATGTGGCTTAAGGGTAGTGGCAATAAAAAGAGTTTTGACTGAGAGGAAAATAGTGGGAAACAGCTGCTCACTCAAGCCCACTCCACCACATGCTCCCTCCTACTTTGGTTTGGCTTCATGCCTTCTGGGAATTTTCCTTGGATCATGCATCTGACTCTTCTCTCTGCTGTCACACAGCATAACTCTATTCTTGGATCTGTGTTGTTCACTATAGTTATTGATGATAGATTTACTATAAGGCCAGGAAAAAAACCTTGTTGTTCATGATGAATAAAGCCCCAAATGGGTACAGTCTTGGACATTCTACTGCTTAAATTATCAACCATGCAAGAGAGGTATACAATTGTCTTAGCTTCCTGGCTGTATCACTCTGTGTACTGTGGCTATGGTAGCTTTGGAAACTAATTGGAAACAGAAGCAATGCAGTGTAGGATAGTGACACATCCCTGAGAAGATCTTATACGAAGAAGAGATGCATTTGTTACTAGAATCTGCAACCCCCCTCACAATCTCATCTATCTATTTTCACAAGTAACACTCTGGAATCTCAAACTGAGTGTGGAATTGTATGCTTACCTTGTATGGCCTTTCACATTGATTTGAAAAGGAAGTCAGGACTGAGTATTTTTAGTGGACACTGCAATTTTGATCCAGAATATCTTAGCTTTTTATGAATCATTGCAATGGTAAATATTGGAAATCCATTGTTCAAGTTCAGAAAAAGGCTCACCAAAGGTAAATAGCATGTGTGCTCATCAATGATAATTAGCTTGCTTTTATTTAGCTATATTCCAGCCATGTTTAAACACCCATGGGAACGTGACTGCCCTTTTCTGGGATTGCATCTGAAGTTATCTACATGGATAAAGGTGGATTTCCCCCCCTTCCTTCTTGGTACTCATTTTTCCTGGATTTGATCTTTTTCTCACACTATCCACACTGAGGAAAGGTGAATATCTCCTCAGCATTTCCCATGATTAGGATGAAGATGATACTTGATTGTAGAACAGAAACCTACCCTCAAGAGAGAAGCTGGGAAAGAGGTTTTGAGAAATAATTTGCTTGTGCAGGAACAAGAACATGGAGAGACTTATGAATGTTAAGTCAGAAAACTCACTGTGATGAGAATGAAGTGTATAAAGTAACTTAGCAATGTCAGTGATGCAGGAGAAGCTGTAGAGTGGGCCAGTGGTGTTGCTCCCGGGATAGACCTTTTCATGGACCTGTCATGCTGGACTGGCACTGTGCACACTGCTGCTCTTGCTGTGCTATCCTGCGCTGAATACATTGCGGTCTCAGATTTACCGTGACTGCACTTTTCAAAAAATAGTGTTTGAAATTTATGAAAATATGAAAATCTGAATGTTACTAATTGGATTTATACTGCTCATCAAGAGATTCTTCTTCACATATACTCAGGGCATTGCTGAACTGAGGTATCACCACCTTTCTGCCCAGTCACTTTCCATGTTTGCTAAGTTCTCCTGTAGGCTGCCCTGTCAATGTGACGCTTATTGCACATGGCCTATGTGCCACCCTTCCTGTCACCTTCAGTTTATCCCATGCTTGAATTGCACTATCATGTTATAAATCCATCAGAGAGTTCTTGTTTTATTCAAACTGGTATCAAAACAAAATTATCTACAGGCAGCCAAGCCAAGTTTTTCCTTTACTTGCTTTTGAAAGACTTTATTTTTTTATTTTTATTTTTTTCATAAATTTTTCTAAACTTTATTCTTTTTCTATTATTATTATACTTTAAGTTTTAGGGTACATGTGCACAATGTGCAGGTTAGTTACATATGTATACATGTGCCTTGCTGGTGTGCTGCACCCATTAACTCGTCATTTACATTAGGTATATCTCCTAATGCTATCCCTCCCCCCTCCCCCCACCCCACAACAGTCCCCAGAGTGTGATGTTCCCCTTCCTGTGTCCATGTGTTCTCATTCTTCAACTCCCACCTATGAGTGAGAACATGCGGTATTTGGTTTTTTGTCCTTGCGATAGTTTACTGAGAATGATGATTTCCAATTTCATCCATGTCCCTACAAAGGACATGAACTCGTCATTTTTTATGGCTGCATAGTATTCCATGGTGTATATGTGCCACATTTTCTTAATCCAGTCTATCATTGTTGGACATTTGGGTTGGTTCCAAGTCTTTGCTATTGTGAATAGTGCCGCTATAAACATACGTGTGCATGTGTCTTTATAGCAGCATGATTTATAATCCTTTGGGTATATACCCAGTAATGGGATGGCTGGGTCAAATGGTATTTCTAGTTCTAGATCCCTGAGGAATCGCCACACTGACTTCCACAATGGTTGAACTAGTTTACAGTCCCACCAACAGTGTAAAAGTGTTCCTATTTCTCCACATCCTCTCCAGCACCTGTTGTTTCCTGACTTTTTAATGATTGCCATTCTAACTGGTGTGAGATGATATCTCATTGTGGTTTTGATTTGCATTTCTCTGATGGCCAGTGATGGTGAGCATTTTTTCATGTGTTTTTTGGCTGCATAAATGTCTTCTTTTGAGAAGTGTCTGTTCATATCTTTTGTCCACTTTTTGATGGGGTTGTTTGTTTTTTTCTTGTAAATTTGTTTGAGTTCATTGTAGATTCTGGATATTAGCCCTTTGTCAGATGGGGAGATTGAAAAAATTTTCTCCCATTCTGTAGGTTGCCTGTTCACTCCGATGGTAGTTTCTTTTGCTGTGCAGAAGCTCTTTAGTTTAATTAGATCCCATTTGTCAATTTTGGCTTTTGTTGCCATTGTTTTTGGTGTTTTAGACATGAAGTCTTTGCCCACGCCTATGTCCTGAATGGCAATGCCTAGGTTTTCTTCTAGGGTTTGTATGGTTTTAGGTCTAACGTTTAGGTCTTTAATCCATCTTGAATTAATTTTTGTATAAGGTGTAAGGAAGGGATCCAGTTTCAGCTTTCTACATATGGCTAGCCAGTTTTCCCAGCACCATTTATTAAATAGGGAATCCTTTCCCCATTTATTGTTTTTCTCAGGTTTGTCAAAGATCAGATTGTTGTAGATATGTGGCGTTATTTCTGAGGGCTCTGTTCTGTTCCATTGATCTAAATAATAATGTACAGAATTTAGTTATAAATTTAATTATGCTAGGAGAAATAATCACCAAGTTACTGTTTGGTGTATAACATTTTCCCTCACGACATCAATCAGGTGCCTGAAATAAACAGCTAACAGCAGCCCACTTTTTTTTTCTTTCTTTCTTTCTTTTTTTTTTTTTTTTTTTTGAGACAGAGTCTTGCTTTCTTGCCCAGGCTGGAGTGCCGTGGCATGATCTCAGCTCATGGCAACTTCTGCCTCCTGGGTTCAAGTGATTCTCCTGCCTCAGCCTCCTGAGTAACTGGGATTACAGGCATCTGCCACCATGCCCAGCTAATTTTGTATTTTTAATAGAGACGGGGTTTCACCGTGTTGGCCAGGCTGGTCTTGAACTCCTGATCTCAGGTGATCTGCCCGCCTCGGCCTCCCAAAGTGCTGGGATTACAGGCATGAGCCACTGCGCCCGGCCTCAGCTCACCTTTTTATTTATTGTATGAGTTTTTTCTGTCTTTCCTATAGAATTTTCAAGCTCTTAAAACAAGTGCATGCTTCATGTGACCTTTTCGTTGAACCCACAAAAATCACTGCAAATGCTGTTTTCTCTTAGGCTCTAAAACTTAAAATAGGGAAATGAATCTGAGGCAGTCAACACAACTGGGATGCTTCCTTTAAAAAAAAATTCTTACACACTGCAAAAGATAGGCATCTCATCTCATTTGTATTTAACATCATATATGATATGCATAGATATATAGATATAACTTACACAAAGATAATTCAATATATATGCTTTGAATAATCCTACTGATTGGTTGCCTTCTTGCTTAAGTAGTCATTGCAGAGACAGTAAGGTTTGCTTAACCTGCCTCTTTGGCTGTGGGGGTGGGGGTGGGGTTGTGTGTGTGTGTGTGTACATAAAGAGAAAATACAGCTTTGGGAAGAGACCAGTCTTTCACTATAGTTGTTTGGAATGTAATGAGCTGGTATATTCCTTAACATAAAGCCACCACTATGATGTGCTATTCTTTACCATGTCCTAAGATGGTTGTGTTATAAACTGGGGTTATGGTATATTGACTTCATTCCTTATAGCTAAATCATTAAGGATGATAATTAGCATTCTTTCCATATGTGTGCAGATTACAAATTTAACCTGAGATGTGTTTCGCCTTCAGACAAATTACTTTTGGGTCCACAAAAGAATTTCTTCGTTGTTTATTTTTAAAAATTATCCTGCCTTTTCT
The DNA here is from genome assembly GCF_029281585.2 of Gorilla gorilla gorilla. NCBI lineage: Eukaryota > Metazoa > Chordata > Mammalia > Primates > Hominidae > Gorilla > Gorilla gorilla. Next base: position 68,270,261 of record NC_073239.2, read on the forward strand.
TTTTAACAAGCAAATGTTTATCGGACACCTCATTTGTAAAGTCTATAATAAACAGTGGGAGGGAGGGAATCTCTGTCTTTAAGGAACTTATTATTTAGTGGAAGAACCTAAAACCCGTTAGTTGTGGTGTGCTCATTAAGTTTCCACATGGGACAAAAATATACATTGCTGATTAATATGCCAAGGTGGTATATATTTAGTTAGGTTTAGGTCATATGAAAAGTTTGGTTATACATCCCCATTGGCATATACACACATACACATTTATTTAGATCAGTGGCTTTCAAGCATGTTTTCTCTCCTAAAGTGGCAGAGACTCTAGCCTAAGTGAGGGAGAGGCAGGATTCTTACTGTTGGCCCTCTTTATGCCACCTCCTCTCTTCATGCAATAGCCTTGAGCATGACCTGAAAATTCCTGATTCAGATTGTTTGATATGCAACAGTGTGTCTTAGAACATTAATTATTACAACTGTAGTCAATTTCTACAAATATAACTCAATATACATGCTTTGAGTAATCCTACTGATTGGTTGCCATGTTGATTAAGTAGCCTTGTTTCTAATGACTTTGCAGTTTTTTCTTAATTCAGGCCTTTCACATCATTCACCCTCTTAGTCAACCATATACAGTTTATAGCTTCACTATAGACATTTTCTATAACCAATTTGTCTCTTTGGCAATACACATCTTATTGATTTTCTAAGTAAATATCTGGGCCTTATCACTTAGGATCTCATCACTTTTCATCGAATTATTAGGATAACCTCTGCACTAGCTTTCTGCCTTTATTCTTGAAATTGATAGTGAATTTATTCCTTTCCACTTTGTTACCAGAGGGGTATTCCTGAATCATGAGTCATTTTTTGTTCTTCCCTGTTTAAATTTTAGTGAGTTGCATGGTCCTGGAGATAAAGTTCAAACCTCCTAACGTGGCATACCAATTTCGTCCAGTTCAGCTTATTGAATCTCTGATGAGATCCCCTAGTAATTCAGGAACCAGGTTAGAGATGGGAGTCCTTCCTCCAACCTTGTCCTCTGCCTCGTCCCTTTAAGTGTGTTGAGTTTTTTCTATTATAGCACCTCAGCACCTCATTGCCTTGGTACAGGCTGTAGCCTCTGCCTGGCGCAGCCTTCTGCAAGCTTCAATAATTCCTCTTTTTTTTTTTTCTCCCAAAATTCAGCTTAAGTTTCACTTATTTTAGAAACATTTCATGATTGTTTCCAGACTAAGATCTCTTCTTCTGTGTTCCCTCTCTCCACTGAAGCTATATCCCAGCATATACTTTTGTTAGAATTCTATTGCACTGATTTGTAACAATTTTCTGTCTCCTCTCATAAGAATGTGTTTATTTGATGGCCAGGACTGCATCCTGTTCATGGTTGTATTCTCTGTACTATATCATCTATCAAGGTGACTTGCCTAAGTATTTTATTTTAAAATATGTGAATTTGAGCCCCTCTTAATATTGATCCCGTCTGTTATGGACTGAATGTTTGTGTCCCCACAATTCATATGTTGAATCCCTAACCCTCAATGTGATGATACTTGGAGATGAGGCCTTATGGAGGTAATTAGGGGTAGATGAGGTCATGAGGATAGGGTCTTCATGATGGGATTAGTACTCTTACAAGAAGAGACACCAGAACACTCTCTCCCTCTCTTTCTCTGCACACACACTGAGAAAAGGCCATGTGAGGACACAATGAGAAGGTGGCTGTCTGTAAGAAGCCAGGAAGGGAGCTCCCACAAACACCCAACCATGTTGGCACCTGATCTCAGACTTCTAGCCTCCAGCACTATAAGAAAATGAATTTCTGTTGCTTAAGCCACCCAGTCTATGGTATTTTGTTATGGCAGCCCCAGCAGAATTATAAACCCTCAGGGGAAGAACTGCTTGTTTATCATTTTGTTTACTATCTTTATGTTAGATTTCTAGCTCTGGAAAGTATTCCCTTTAGTTCTATGGTAATTCAACATTTAACAACAGGTTTTTTAAATTAAAAAAAAAGTAGTACATGCTTGATATACAAGATTTGGGATGCACACGCACACACACACACAAACACACACACCTCACAATGAAAACATCACCCATAACCCAACAGAATCACTGTTAATATTTGTGTTTGTCTTCTAGTATATATAATACAGTATGTATTACACACATACGTATTCCACAAAAATAAGATCATACTATACTCCAAAGCAGTAAATATAGCTTACACTTATATACTTATATGGATGTTTATTTTGTTTAGCGTCACACGGTGCACATTTTGCTATGACAGTAATTACTCTTCTGCAACATTATTTTGGGTATACAATTTTCCATCCAATGAATATATAACTCTACTGTAGATGTAATTTTTGGTCTGTATTCTTCTGAGATATTTAAACATTTATTAGTTTACTGGTTCCTCCAATCCAAGTGTTTATTACTCCCTCAAAGTTTACTTAGTTTCTTATAGTTCAAATATGGCAACTTTTCACAAGAGTATCACAAAGAATCTTAAAAATCATTTATTCATTCATTGATTGATAAATATTTATTAAGTACCCACTGGGTAGTAGGAACTGTGTTTGTATTTCTGGGGAAATTCAGTAATATATAGCAAGAATCCAGAAAATATATGTGGTGTTTGTTCTAGTTATTGTGCTTTTAGAAATTTATTGCTAGGAAGTAATTGTATATGCACAAACAGACCTGTGTACTCAGATGTTCATTGCAGCATGTAGAGCAAAGGAATGGTCATGACCTACATTTCCAACAGTGAGGAGATATCTGAAATAATTGTGGCCCATCCATATGGTAGAATGTTTTTCAGCCATTAAAAATACCCTTCTCAGAGAGTATTTAAGAATGTGGGAATTGCTTAAAATAGAATGTTAAGTGAAAAAAAAAAAACAGGTTACAAAATTATGTGTATAACACGTGATCCCTGTTTTATACAAAACAAAACAGAACAAAAACTATTTATAGAAAATAAAATACCGAAATATGATTTGTTTTCTCTAATAGCTGGATTCCTGCCTTTGTGACTAAAAAATGTTTTGGGCAATTAAACATGTTTGACATGGTTTATTAATTTCAGAGATATGGAGCACCTTTTATTAGAATTGTTTCATTTTGGTGAAGTGAAATGCTTCAAACATCGGTTGAATTCTCACCTTCATAGTGATACCAGGGATGTTTTTGGAGTGTTTTTGATGAAAGGAAGCCCATCAAGGAAGCAGGGGAGGCATCACCAATATACCCTCAACACTTGTTCTTTAAGACTCAGCCTAGCAGTCAACTCTCCTGGGAAGTTTTCTCTGCATCTTATCCTATCACCACAAATGCAAATCCAGTATACTGTGTTACTATTACACAGTGTTGCTATTGTTTGTTTCTTTTCTCTCCTGGATTGTGCTGGAGCCTACCAATGTACTTGGTTTATAGTATTCAGTAAAATGTTGAATGCATCAATGAGAAGTGAATGACTAATCCAATGCCAACATTGCTCAACTACCCCTGAAACCCCTATACCTGAGCAAACCAAAGCCGGTATGTTGGACTTGATGGAGTGATATCAGCCTTGCTTAATAGAGAAGCAGCTCAAGTCAGGATATAGGATGGACTGTGTCAGTACGACCTCGGTGAATGTTTTTCATGCACTCCCCCGACATTGTTCTCCCTGGCTGGCTCTTGTATGATTATATTAGCTCTCGCATATCTGAGGTGAGAACTGTTAAGCAGCAAGGAGGCTGCCTGCTATGTGGTTCAGCATCCGACATTATTTGGTCCTAAGCTCTGTGATGGAGCTGATCTGTTTCTGTATACTGAACTGTCTTTTTGGGGTGGGTTGGGGGAGGCTGCTGGGTTCTCAGACCTCAAAAGCCTAATAAAAGAACAACCATACATTAAAAGATATCAGGGAAAGAGGGCATTGTTTCTTATGTGGCAGCACAAAAGATGGGCTCTGGGCTAGAAGGAGAGGCCCTGCTAATAAAGAGCTAGCCCTGTGAGGGCTCTGGTGCTCTTCTTGTCGTATAAAAAAACTGGAATCCCTGAGCAGATGGCTGAAGCACAGGACTCTTTCTGTTAACTTCAAATTCCCTTCCTATGGTGTAGGACTCATTCATAGGAGATAGGTCACATTCTGGCTCACAATGCCATGCCCATAATTCCTGCTGGAATCAGTGGGAGCTGTGGGTCCACAAGCTGAGGGCAGTCTGGTTTCCTTTGATAAGGAGTGTAGAGTGTGTGTGTGTGTGAGTGTGAGTCTGTACGTGATAGAGAAACTGTACATGTGTCAGGGGAGAGAGAGGGAATGAGAAATATTGAGAATTGGCCTTTTCCAAGAGAAAGGATTAAAGACATCCCTTTCTGTTCTGGGATGGCCCTTTCTTTACTGTTATGAATAGCTCTACTAATAGAAAGAATTAACAAGTACTCCATCTGTCATAAATCCCATTTAATATTCATGCCCGAAATAAACTGAGTTCTTACCCTAATCTGGCTTGCTGACTGTTCCTTCTCAGCCCCAGGGAAAGGATTATTCCAATGGGATCACTTCCAAATATTTGGAGAGAAGGGGGTGGAGGTAGAGAAAATGAAAAGGCTGATTCTGCCTTCCAAGGAGTTTAATTAATGCCGCTGCCTTCTAGCCCTGAATTGTCTTGTGGCAAATGGCTCATCGAATTATCTGAAGCATACCACCTCCTGTTAACAAAGGTCATTTAAGGTCACCATGACTGGCTTCATTTCTGAAGTGTCTCTTCCTACCATGCCTGGGCAAATCTCAACTTCTATTTTGTTTCCTGATAGGGCTGCCTTTTCTGCATAGGATTTGGAAAGACTCTTCTATTTAATATTCAGTTTTACAGACCATTGCCAAGAAGCTATTTAAATTGTCCAGACACATAACTGTACATATTTTCTGTTTTATATAGGGGCTCTTCCATGAAAGGTAGCAGAGAATTCAGTATTATGATTTGGCAAAACCTAGTTGACACAGATGTGTTGCCAGTACCCTTGGGCAATGCAGGACCCATAAAACTGTGTCCCAGGTGTGGCACCCCACTCCCACCTCAAGTTGAACCTTAGTGCCAAGAACTCACTCTCTTAATTGGTATAACTTTACAGCAAATGTTGATATATTATAGGGCAAAAGGCTGCACCTTGTTCTTCTTTAAAATTATTTCAGATATCCTTGTTCCTTTGCTTTTTCATGTTAATTTTAGAATCATACTATCAAATTTTAATCAAAATTATTTTGGGTTGGATTGCATTTACTGAATTTATAGATTAATTTGGAGAGTTGGAGTTGTCCTTTATAGAGTCTTGAGTCTTCCCATACATGATATATCTCTCCATTAATTTGGTCTTATTTCATATCTTTCCATAAAGTTTAATAATTTTTCCCATGAATGTCCTGGACATATTATTTTAGTGCATAACTCAGTGCCTGCTATATAGTAGATATCCAGTAAATTTTTACTGAATAAATATGTTTTGTTGCTAGTGTGAATGGAATAAGAGTTCAACATATGTTTGTGTATTGATTTTTTTATCTAGGAACCTTTCTGAAGCATGTTTTTCTATTTTTTTTTTTTTTTTTTCTTTTTGAGACAGAATTTCACCCTTGTCACCCAGGCTGGAGTGCAATGGTGCAATCTTGGCTCACTGCAACCTCTGCCTCCTGGGTTCGAGCAACTCTCCTGCCTCAGCCTCCCAAGTAGCTGGCGTAGCACTGCTACGCCAGGCTAATTTTGTATTTTTAGTAGATACTAGGTTTCACCATGTTGGCCAGGCTAGTCTCGAACTCCTGACCTCAGGTGATCAGCTCGCCTCGGCCTCCCAAAGTGCTGGGATTACAGGTGTGAGCCACTGTGCCCAGCCCACGTTTTTCTATTCTAATAATATGGTACATTTTCTTGGATTTTCTGTGTATATAATAATTTGGCCTGAAAAATCAGAGGTTTGTTTTTTCTTTCTAGTCTTTATGCATTTAGTTTTCTTTATTGGCTTATTTTATTTGATATAATTTCCAGTACAATGTTGAATAGAAATGATGATAGAGGTATCCATTTCTTTTCCTGAATTTAATGGGAAATTGAAATCTCACTATAATATGTCTGCTTTCAATAGATGCCTGTTATCAAATTAAGAAAGTTCCCTTGTATTCTAATTTTCTAAGTTTTTCATATCTTAAAATCATGGATAGGTTTCAAATTTGATTAAATGCTTTTTTAAAATATGCTTGATTAGATGTGCTAACATTTTACTTAGTGTTTTTGGCATCTGTGTTCGCTTGATATTCATTCTTTGGTCACAGATGCAAATATTGGTGTTATAGCATAGTGGTTAATAGCGCATGCTCTGAAGTGAGACTGTTCAAAGTTTGAATTCTTGTTCTATCACTTCTGACTACTAACTTGAGTAAATTACAGACATTCTTTATGACTCAGTTTCGTTATCTCCAAATGCAGTTAATAATAACACCAACCACATAGTTTTCTTTTTTTGAAGAAATTAAATGATATAATCCAAATAAGGCCGGGCATGGTGGCTCATACCTGTAATCCCAGCACTTTGGGAGGCCAAGGTAGGTGGATCACTTGAGGTCAGAAGTTCAAGACCAGCCTGGGCAACATGGTGAAACCCTGTCTCTACTAAAAATACAAAAACTAGCCAGGCGTGATGGTGCACACCTGTAATCCCAGTTACTCAGGAGGCTGAGGCAGGAGAATCACTTGAAGCCAGGAGGCAGAGGTTTCAGTGAGCGGAGATTGTGCCACTGCACTCCAGCCTGAGTGATAAAGTGAGACTTAGTCTCAAAAAAAAAAAAAAAAAAAAGAAAAGAATAATCCAAGTAAAACTCTAAAACAGTTCTCAGTGCCTTGTTGAACATTAAATGTATGTCAACTCCATTTTCTTCTTCCTATTACTATTATTTCTCAGACTCCCCTTGTTTAGTTTTGGTGCCAAGGTTATAATGGTACCTAAAGGAGGATTGAGAGATTTCTATTTTACTTTTCAATATAGCTTATATAAAATTAAGATTTTATGTTTGTTGAAGCTTTGGTAATACTCATTAGTAGAAATCATCTGGCTTTAGGAATTTATGTGGATAAAATTTGGGGATAGTCTTTAAAATTATAGACTTACTTGTTTTTATTTCTTTTTGAGTCAATATTGGCAAATTTATCGAAAAATTATAAATTTATTTCTCAAAATGTGGGTTCATAGTGTTCACTTAAGATTAGTTTTGAATCCCTAGTTCATCTAAAATGCTGTTCTCTTTTCTATTGCTACCATTGTCTAACTTGTACAATCTCCTTTCCTTGACCCATCTTACCGGAAAATCATCTATTTAATTTTCCATTTCAGAAAAAGAACTTGGTTTTATTGTTCTTTTCTATCGTTTCTTCCCTTGTGCTTTTTATTATTATTATTATAATTATTATTATTATTATTATTTTGAGACAGGGTCTCGCTTTGTCACCCAGACTGGAGAGTAGTGGTACCATCTCGGCTTACTGCAACCAACCTCCACCTTCTGGGCTCAAGTGCTTGATCCTCCCACCTTAGCCTCCTGAGTAGCTGGGACCATAGGTGCATGCCACCATGCTCAACTAATTTTTTATATTTTTGATAGAGATAGGGTTTCACCATGTTGCCCAGGCTGGTCTCGAACTCCCGAGCTCAAGCGATCTACCTGCCTCGGCCTTCCAAAGTGCCCTTATGTTTATTATATGCATCCATCTACTTTCTTCAAGTTCCATCTTTCTCTTTCTAACTTCTTGAATTGAATGCTTAGTTCGCCTTATTTCTAGTTCATTGTGATACATATATATATATATATATATGTACTTTTTACTTTTAATACTACTTTAGGCATATCATACAAGTTTTGACATGTCGTGCTAATAATTTCTATCATGAGTTGTTAGCTCACAAGTTATTTGGAAATATGTTTTCTTTGTGTGGCATCATGGAAATATGTTTGATCTTTGTCCTTGTTTTTTGACAGAGCTCCTGAATCTCTTATAATTCTCTGAGTGATGGGGTGATAGGAGCATATATATATATATTTTTTTTTTTTTTTTTTTTTGAGATGGAGTTTCACTGTTGTTGCCCAGGTTGGAGTGCAATGGCGTGATCTTGGCTCACTGCAACCTCCACCTTCCGGGTTCAAGCAATTCTCCTGCCTCAGCCTCCTGAGTAGCTGGGATTACAGGCATGTGCCACCACACCTGGCTAATTTTGTATTTTTAGTAGGGACGGGATTTCTCCATGTTGGTCAGGCTGGTCTTGAACTCCCGACCTCAGGTGATCCGCCTGCCTTGGCCTCCCAAAGTGCTGGGATTACAGGCGTGAGCCACCACACCAGGCTGATAGGAGCATATTTTGTTCTAACGAAGTGACTCTTGGTTGGGCCCTTAGATCACTTCAGGATGGGGACTGGTCACCAACCAGAAAACTTGATTAGAAGCCTAAAACTTTCAGCCCCACCCCTCAACCTCCAGGTAGGGAGAAGGGGCTGGAGATTGAGTTAATAATTGATCACTCCTTTGTGATTTAACTTCCATAAAAAAATCCTAAACAATGGGGTTTGGAGAGCTTCTGGGTTGGTGAATGCATCCATATACTGGGAGGGTGCCACATCCCAACTCCACAGGACAGAGGCTCCTGAGCTTGGGACACATCTGGACTTCACTCTACGTACCTGTTCATTTGGCTCATTTGTACCCTTTATAATAAATCAGTAAGTGCAAGTAAGGTGCTTTCCTGAATTCTGTGAGCTGTTCACAACCTGAAGGAGGGGATTATGGGATTCCACAACCTTGTAGCTAAGTCAGATGAGGCATCAGTAATCTGGGAACCTCATACTTGTGACTGATTCGTGGTACTGAGTCCTTAAACCTTTGGTGTCTGATACTAACTCTGGTTAGTTAGTGTCAGAATTGAACTGAATTGTAGAATACCCGGTTGGTGCCAAGGAATTGTAGAATTGGTTGTGGGTGTGGAAAATCCCCTACACATTTGGTGTCAGAATCTGTTGATGTCAGGCGGAATAAACACCTTTCATTTGGCATGAGTGTTCCATTATTTGAAAGTTATGTTTTTCTGCCTCATCTCAGAATTCTAAATGTCATATAGGTCAATATTGATTATTATAATTATTTGAATCTTCTATGTCTTACCAATTTTTGGTCTAGGTGACTCGCTTTCTGACAAAGATGTGTTAAAATCTACCTCTGTGATTTTTTCATTTTTTCCCCTTATAATCTTGCAGCCTTTTGCTTTATATATTTTGAGACCACATTGTTTAGCATAACAGTCAAGGTCAGTCTCTCTTCCTGAAAATAATTTCCCTTCTCATTTAGTGTGTTTAATACTAATAACTCTGTCTTAAATTCCATTTTGTCTGATTATAATAAGGCTCTCCTAGCTTTCTTGCACTTACTATTTGCCTGGCGTATCTTTTTTCATCTGTACCTTGTAAATATCATACAGTTCAAATTTCAAAAATTCCAGTCTGAGACTATAACCAGTGGTTTTAATTTTTTTACATTTATTACTAGTATATTTGGATCTATTTCTTCCATCTAATTTTCTGTTTTTGCATCATTCTCCTTTCTTTTTGCCCTTTTGGTCCATTTGAGTTTTGTTTTTCCTCTTCTTTTTCTAGTTTGGGAGTTATACTTTTTATTTCTATTGTGATAATCTTTAAATTCTAAATTTAAATTATAGTGATAATCTTTAAATTCTTGTGACTAATACTTGACTAAGTTTAAAGTTAATGTTTCCCAAGCAATGTGAGGACTTCCACTTGTCTGTTCAGCTTTATTGAGTTACACCTGACAAACAAAAATTGTATATGTTTAAGGTGTCCAATGCAATGATTCAACATACATACCCATTGTGAAACCATCACCAGATTCAAGTGAATTAACACAATTTGTCACCTCAGAGTTACTTTTTTGTGTGCTGAGAACACTGAAGTTCTTTTCTCTTAGCAAATTTTAAGTATACCATACAGTATTATTAACTATAATCACCATGCTATGCATTAGATTCCCAGAACTTATCCATCCTATAATCGAAAGTTCGTACCCTTTATTTTACCATCTTCCCATTCCCTGCCCATCCAGCCCCTGGAAATCATCATCTACTGTGTGCTTCTATGAATTCAACTTTTTAAAGATTCCACATATAAGTGAGGTCTTACGTGAGGTCATGAGTGAGTATTTTTCTTTCTGTGTCTGGCTTATTTCACTTAGAATAATGTCCTTTGGGTTCATCCATATTGTTACAAATGGCAAAATTTCCTGCTTTTTTATATTCATATGTGTATGTGTGTGTATATATATCTAAAATGAGATATTATGTATACATACATGTATATAATGATGCTATATATACCTATATATGAAATTTATGTGGAATAATTTAGATATACCATTATATATATGTAATTTATATATATATATGTAATTTTGTGGATTATTTCACATTTTCTTTATCCATTCATCTGAGCTTACTTTTTAAACTCAGCTCCTCTTCCATTTCCATGTTATTAGTGACTACTATTGTCTTCTATCTAGTTCTAACTTCCTCATTAGTTGTCTGAATTATTATTATGCTTTGTTTACAGTTTCCATTTATCATCATATGTACTGATATTTGTGTTCATCGTTGCATCTTGCTTTTTACTTCTTTGTTCTGGACTAAATTTCCTTAATGAAGTGTATTTTTAGTAGGTATTTCAGTGATGAATGGCAAATTCTCCTTTCCTTTTTCCATAAACATCTTTACTCTCCTCTCTCGGAGTTTTGTTGAGTTAGGTGTTGTATTCTAGGTTGACAGTTGTTTTCAAACAATAGCATGAAAATACAATGTGCTTTTCCTGTGGGATATTCTGTTGCTGATGGGAAGTCTACTGGGGATCCAGCTGTCATTTTTTTGTTGGCAATTTGTTTCTTGTCTTTGTTTGCTTTGGAGATTTTCTGCTGTTTTTGCTATTCTGCAATTTTACCACAATGTGTCTAGTAGCAGATTCAGTTTCATTTAGCCTCTTCAGCATTTGGGTACTTTTTCATTTTGAGGAATTACAATTCAGTTCTGGAAAAATCTTAACAATTGTCTTTTCAAATATTACCTCACCCTCATTCTCTCTTTTTTCTCTTTTTGGAGATTTATTTTGGACTTTCATACCCTAGCCTTTATATCTCTTAACTACTTTCATATTTCCTATCTTTTTATTATTCTCAGCTGTATTCTGCATAATTTCTTTAGATCTAGTTCCCATTTATGTAATATTCTCTTCAACTCTGTTTAATCTGCCACATACTTTGATTTTCTAATTTTATTTTATTATTATTATTATTTTTGAGACAAGGTCTCACTGTGTCACCCAGGCTGGAGTGCAGTGACATGATCTCGGCTCACTGGAACTTCAGCCTCCTGGTTCAAGTGATTCTTATGCCTCAGCCTCCCAAGTAGCTGGGATTGCAGGCATGCACCACTACGCCCAGCTAATTTTTGTATTTTTAATAGAGATGGGGTTTTGCCATGCTGGCCAGGCTGTTCTTGAACTCATAGCCTCAAGTGATACACCCTCCTTGGCCTCCCAAAGTGCTGAAATTACAGGTGTGAGCCGCCGTGCCTGGCCTTGAACTTCTAATTTTAAGCACTATATTTTTCATTCCTATAAATTCTGCTTTTTAAAAATCTGTCCTTTTTCATACTTTTATTATTATTTTTTAACAAAGTTTTAATAATTTTAAATATACACATTTTTTAGTCTGTTTCAGTTCTCTTCTCTCCCAGTACTTGGAATGATAATTCTCTCATGTATTAATTACATCTGCTGGCATTCCATTCCCTCTTGGTCCTTTATTCTTGTGTGTGTGTGTGTGTGTGTGTGTGTGTGTGTGTGTGTGTATTGTAATACTTTATTTTTAAATAGAGTTCATTATCAGCAGGTTTTTTTTTTTCCTTGTGGGATTTCTGTGTTCTCAGTTGGTTTAAGTGTCCCTCCAAGAAATAGCTTACACATGGTTTCCGGAAAGTTCAATATTTCTTGCTATTGGTTACAACAAAGAGGATAGAGCTAGCAGCCACTGAGAGACAAATCCCAAGTGAGCAAGGACAAAATGAATGGAGCAAGGACCTAGAGAAAGTGAGAAGCTAAAGGATGAGGAGCCCAAGTATAGTATAGCTTTATAAAAAGGAACAGGAATATGTCTTTCTTTTCAATAGGAGGGAAGGTAAAACTGTGACGAAAAACACAGAAAATTTTGAGTAAAAAACTTGAGAGAAGCCCCAAGAAATGATTTATTCTTCTTAGAATGACAAGAGATGAGTTGTCTTTGCAGGTAAGGCAGTCAGATAGTTATGTGTCTGAGGAGACTAATGCTGTTAGAAGTGCTGAAGGGCAACAGGAAAAGTTAACAGAAAGGATTGTCAAGAAGGAGGGAGGGCCCAGCCAGGATTTAGAGAAAATAGACTTGTGGGATACAATCTATGTGCTTTGGTGATTTTTCCCACACTACTTGGCAGCTATGGATAGAGGGAAGATAAGTATGGGTTTGCCAGATTCGATGACTGACAATCCAGCCATAGGAGGCAGTTTGGGAGTGAGCAATTCTAAGATTCCTGCAAAAGCCCTATTTAAATCATTTCTAATGGATTCCAGGCTGGGTAAGGGGCAAAAGAAGCCAGAAAGACTCTGATGAATGAGGAGACAAGAGAAGAATCTAGAAAATGGAGACTCAGTGAAGGTGAGGACAGATCAGCAGGGATGAGAGGGCTGTGGGGTAAGAAGTGCAGGAAGTGAGGTCAGGAAAGGGGATTTTCCAGCTTGAGCTCTTGGCCATGGAATAGTTCCCAGGGCCAAGCATACCAGTAATTATTTGTGGCTCAATTATTTCCTAGATCCTTGCTATCTGGAGGAAAAGTTAGTGGCTCTGAGCTGCAGCATGGGGTCTCTCAGCTCCAACTTTCTATTGTAAAAAGTGAGAATGTCAGCCTTGCAGAACTATTATCCTACTTTAAAAAAAGATACATATTAGGTACTCAGCAGTTTATAACATCTCTGGTGATTGTGTCTAAAATTATCATATTCTGAAGCCATGAGGGGGTCTATGAAGGCAAATATTTTAACATCACTTGAGGACTTTGAGCCCTATTTCTTCAAATGCTTGCCCATGATTCCTGGAACCTTTGCTTTCTGGTTGAAGTCTTGGTTTAGCATGTGCAGCAAATAAAACAGAACACAGCCACTCCCTGAGAGCATCCCCACCTCCCCTCTCCTCTCCTGTGACTTACGTTTTCCTCAGTGAGCTGGCTGCCACCTCTGCAGCTGCCCTTTGAAGCATTTCTCCAGAGTGGTGACTGTCATTAGCTGTGCTGCGGCTTGGCTGTTCTCCCTGCCAACTGTGGTTGTGTCTGCCCTCACTTTCCATAGGACGTGCTGGCAGGCTTGGTGCTTTACCAAATCACAGCGGCCTTTGTGGGTCTCTGTCAGCATTTCTTTCCTTTTGCTTTCTTTGTCTATGTTGTTTCTAGAAGGGAGCAGAACTTGGTTGCTGAGTCATCACTGGCTGTGATGTGGGAAGTCAGAACAGTTCTTTACCTTTTGTTTATTTGTGATCTCCTCCCTCTAGAATGCTGAGAGTGTTTTGAAGGAGAAGATTCATAGGAAGAAACAAATTTAACCAGGATAATAGGTTGGGATGGGACACACTTCCAGTCCAATCTTGCTGTCCACTTGGTGGTAGGGAGGGGTCAATTCACTGTGCTGTTTCGTTGGGACTTACTTTGGCATCCTCATGCTGAGTTAAGTGTAGAGAACACAGTGATGGGATTGCATTAGCCTCCAAAAAATGCTTACTTGTGACTGGCCTACTTAGAAAAATGGAGTGGAAAAAAAAAAAAAAAGGAATGTTTTGATGCAGAAAGAAAAATAAGGTAGTAGAAGGTAGAAATAGAGAATCACAGTGAAGGACCAAGCAGATGGGCTGTATCAGCTCTAAAACGTCCCTGGACTGTGTTCTTCCTGGCCATGTCCTGGATTTTCCATTCTTGCTGACATTTCCAAGTCATAAATCAAGGAGGAATACTCGAAGAGCCTTACGATTTCGTTGAAATGTGAGCAGCCAGGACATCCTCTGGGTGGAGTAGGACTTGCAGGTGCTGGAGGTGGGCGGGCAGGACATGAGTTGAACAGCAGGCAGGGATATTGGGCACGGTGGCCATTGCCCATGGAGTCCAAAATGTCACCTTTTTATAAGAAACTTTGGGATTTGGGCCTATGAAGGACAGCCCAGTGAGTCATTTCTCCTGGGCTGGGATGGGAAATTACTAGTTTTTGGTCTTATGATTGTGAAAGTCTGCAGATGTGCAACCATAAGTCTTTTTTATTCTCCTTTACTCTGCCTTTTAAAAGTTTACAGTTAACAAAACCTTCCCTATTCTGCCCCAAGCGGATCAAATCCTTTTTCTCTCATCTGACTCCATTATAGTCTTGAGAACTAGCTAGGCACTTTTCAGATTAAGAAGCTATGTCTTGCCCAAATTCCTGTCCTCGTGACAAGTTTTCCCCAAATCTAGGACCAATTCCTGATCAACTGCTTTACATATTCAGATCAATGATGGCTTCAGTTCTGTGCATATTCTAACACTTGACATGGACATCTATCTTAAGGGCTTAAGGACTATTCTTTTTTTTTTTTTTTTGAGACAGAGTCTTGCTCTGTGGCCCAGGCTGTAGTGCAATGGCATGATCTCGGCTCACTGCAACCTCCGCCTCCCAGGTTCAAGCCATTCTCCTGTCTCAGCCTCCTGAGTAGCTGGGATTACAGGCACCCACCATCACGCCCAGCTAATTTTTGTATTTTTAGTAGAGATGGGGTTTTACCATGTTGGTGAGGCTGGTCTTGAACTCCTGGCCTCGTGATCCGCCTGGCTTGGCCTCCCAAAGTGCTGAGATTACAGGTGTGAGGCATCGCGCCTGGCCCTTTAAGGACTATTCTTAATTGCCTGATGCCATAGGCTGTGGGTTGTGACTGTGAGATAGGTACTGTGCTAATCTCTAGACATTCATGATTTTGTTTACATTTTACACCCCTGTGAAGTAGATATTATTATTCTCATTTTATGGCATAATAAAATGAGGTTCAGAAGAGTTACATAAAGTGACAAGAAGCTGGTAGTAGCTGAGCTAGGATTTGAACCCAGATCTATCCTACCTCAAAGCCTAAGTGCCTAACCAGTCTGCTGGAGACTCAATCTGGAGTCCACGCCCCTGTCACCCCTAGATTTTATGTGACCTTTTGTACATGTGTTTTTCTGGGAAGAGGGATCCTGGTCTATATCAGATTTTCAAAGGGCTACGATCCCACAAAGCTAAGAACACTGTACTTAACTATTAGAGTTGGTGGATCAGTTAGGATGCTCTTGGTTGCAAACAAAGCAGAACTGAACTCAAACTGGCTGTGTCAGTGTTCACGCACAGTTTAATCAGGATTCCTGCTCTGTTTCTCTGTAACAGTCCTGGCTTCATCCTCCTCGTGTGTAGGCTTTGTCCTCAGGCTTCCCTTATTGATAGCAAAATGCCTGCAACAGTTCTGGGTCCAATGTCTGCACACACAGGTCCAAAAGAAGAACCAAAAGAAGGTCCAAAGGAAGAACATTTCTCTCCTCTCTACTGTCCAACAAAACTTGTGGGCTTCATTCTTGGCCATGGGGCCAAGTGAGATCCTGTGCCCCTGTCTTGAGCAGTCATGGGAACTGGGGGACGCCATGCAAGGGTTGGCTGCAGCATGTATTCCTTGTGTATTCCTGAATCAATCACAGTCTTAATGAGGATAAGATTACATTGAGTGCCTTAGGCCACTGCAGCGGGGAGTAGGGTCATTTTTACCTCACTGACATGGCTGATTCCTAATGGTCAGGGGAGAGGTGAAGTGGATGATGGGCAGGCATCCAGCAATACCCAAAATAGTTAGTATGCTTCCTGTGGCAACTCAAAGATTTTGCAACAATCTCCATATCTTAATGGGACAAGATGAAAGCAAATGCGGCTTCTAGGAGGAAGCTTTTTGGCATTTCATTGTTCTCTTTGATTTGAAGAGTTTAATATGCTGCCTTTTCTCATCCCCAATCAGAGTCTATTTAGTGAGGCAAGATGTCCCTACCAATGAAGAGATATTTCCTTTAGATGCAGTTCTAATTAGAACTGCCGCTTCTGAGAAACACTTTCATGGCCTGAGTTACAAACTCCTCTGGAATATTTTCCTCTTGTTTAAGAATGCATAGTCTCAGAATCCAAGGGTGGCTGGGAAGAGGAAGAGCAATTGAAAATGAGAATGTGAAAGAAGACAGAAGTCTTTTTTATGAGAACTTAAGCAGAGTGATGACTGCATGTGTCTGAAAATATAATTATCCTCTTTTGTTTGCTTGATAGAGTTTTGATAGACAGAATCTTGACAGCTCTGTTATGAAATGTTAAAATGTAATTTAGGTTAAAAATCTTAATTATCTTAAATTATAGTCTGAAGTCATGTTCTAGACTTTGATCCTTTTATCATGTGTGACACAGCAGAGGCTGCAGGTGCAGCTAATCCAGCTGCTGTGTTTGCATAAAAGTGAAAAAAGTGGTTGATTGGCTCACTGGACACCCTTGGAAGGGGTATATGTGTGCGTAGAAGGAAACCAGTGGGATTTGCCTTCTGCCCGGCAATCCCTAGATGATGCTCTTAACTTTAGAGCAGAGGAGCATTGTGGGTACTTATATTCATTAGAGAATAAAGCCCGAGCTCCTTAGTGCAACATTCAGGCCCTTAAGGACATGGTCGTAAACTACCCTTTCAGGATCAGGGAGACATATGTGCAGTGAAGAGGGTGTGGGCTTCAGAGTCAGACACTAGTCTCCTACCTCCCCCCACTGACTTGCTAAGCAAACCAGGATTTGCTATTTAAGATCTCTAAGCTTCAGTTTCTTCTGTTTACCGTATATGCAAAGAAGACACACTGACCTTCCTTGTGGAGTTGAATCACCACATCACTCCTCTGTACTCTCCCAGATCTCTGCTTCCTCTCTCTTCCTCTCTCCCTTTCTTACATTGTATTTTTCTTTCATGTGGCCTCTCTCTCTCTTTCTCTCTCTCCCCCGCCAATCAAGGAGATGGAATGTTCATTAGGGACATGGACTGCATGTCCTCCCCTCCCTTTATCCCCTAGTCTTAGTACAGCAATTGGTCACATGATTAAGTGCTAGATACAACTTTGCTAAAATGAGTGCTCAACAACATCCTTCATCATCCGTTTGACCTTCTTAGCAAATGTCAATTAAAAAATGAAATACCGAAGTGAGTCAGAAGGAGAGAGGGCTGGTTGAGATGAGACATAGCTTTGTATAGTGGGTGCTGGAGTTTGACCCAATGGGTTTAAGTTCTGGCTAAATGATGACCTTGGGCAAGTTACCATTCTGTGCTCAGTTTCCTCTGTAAGATGGGGATGACAATAGACCCTCTTGAGAGGGTTGCTATGAGAAAAAAA
Organism: Gorilla gorilla gorilla; assembly: GCF_029281585.2. Classification (NCBI taxonomy): domain Eukaryota; kingdom Metazoa; phylum Chordata; class Mammalia; order Primates; family Hominidae; genus Gorilla; species Gorilla gorilla. Next base: position 68,287,814 of record NC_073239.2, read on the forward strand.
TGAGATAATAAAAAATATACTTAGGAGAATGAGTACTTAATTAACATGACCTGTTATTGTTCCCCCAGAAGATTAGTTCTGCCAGGTAAGAACTCGACTGTACACTCATGAAATTTGAGGCAAGTCTTATTCTTTCATGAGATGAAAACTGAGCAAGAGCAGAGAAATCCTTTTATGTCTTTCTCCTCACTTTGTTCAAGGTGGGGAACAAGATATGTAGGACTATAGGATGTTTCCTGTAGACAACCTGAGCATTACTGAGGGAGAGAGGGAGTGTGTGAATCTTGTGCCCTGGCCTGACCACACGGCTGCCTATTTCACCATGTCAGGGGGCTGCCAGCCTCTGAGGCATTGTCCCTTTTGACATCTTCAGAAGCCACCCATCATGAAGACTAAATTCTACATCTGTCTTCTGTAGAAAGCAGAGTAAAAAATCAACATATATTAGGCACTTATTGCATACCTATTATGACATAGACAATCTCATTTAATTCTCACAATAATCTCCTAAATTAGTTGCTACCATTATCTCAACCTCACAGAGGAGGAGACTGAAGAACAAAGCAGTCAAGTACACTGCCCAGGGTGTACTGGTTAGAAGTGGTAGAGGCAGAATTCGCATCCACCCCTGGCCCTGCTGCCTCCTCTGCTCATGATATCTGTGCCCCAGGGTTCCAGATGGGACCATGCATCCACGACATCCACAAGGCTGTCCATTCCTACATGGTGCTCTTCTCTTCTGACCTCCTAGTGAATGGTGATAAAGGTTAATGACTATTTGGACTTTAATGTGTGTGGCTATTGTTTCAAAGGGAGAATCATGATTTAAAAGAGGCTTAGGAAGGCTTCATGAATTTAGTTGTCAGAAATATGACTCTCCCAAGGCTTGGGGTGAGTTGAAAGAGACCTCAACACAAGCCCATTAGCTTGATGCAATGTCCTGCTTAGGGCTTGCAAGAGTCCAGTGTAAAGGCAAATGAAAGACCCAGGTGCAAAAATGGGTGGGCATGTGTTTCCTTTCTTCCATCAGATTGGGCGTCCTTGCTCCCAGTCTTTCCAGATGTTCTTCCCACTCCTCAACTGCTCCTGGCTCAGAAACCCTGCACACCTGGAAGAAAGTGAGAACCAGTTTTTCAATAAACAGCTTGCACAGACTTATTGTGAACCCCGGGTGGAATCAAGCATCGGAGGGAGAAGAGAACGTGGTAAGTTTTATTACTCTACAGAGCACTTGAACTCTGCCTTCTTAGAAGAAATACCAGTGTTCTGGGGTATCTCTTGTGCCCAGGAAGCTGATGGGAGCATTCATTGCCTCAGTTAGGGGAAATCTCCAGAGAATATTTCTCATTTGAAGTAGAGATTCTAACTCATGCTTAGAGGATCATTTATACAAGATTCTTTTGGGAGCCTGGTTGTTTAACATCTGCTTTAGGGCAGGAGTATTTTTCTAAAAAAATACTTTATTTCTTTCTTATTAACAGTTGTCTACCCTACAAAGTTCCCATGTGCAACCAGGATGGGTCTTAATAAGGCTGCAAAAGTTGTTGTGGAAATCCATTTGGCCTCAGGCCTCTGTATATGGCATGCTAAGACACAGAGAAGAATTACTCAGCCTGGGTGCCAGCTGAGATGCTCTACCCAGCTCTGCCCTGCCTTTTTGGAAGCTTTCTCTGTTTCCTTACTTTTGACATGTGGGGTTGTAAATTTGAGAGCTTCCTGAGATGTCAGCCATGAGAAGCCAGATCTGTGTAATGCTACCTATGTAGTCTTCCAGACTTGAAAATAATCAGACGTATAAGTATTTGAAAGGCCAAACAAGGAAAACTATGAGCCAAAGAAAGACTGAAACAAGATGTGACAAGTCTCATGTAAATTGTTCATAATTCTGTTCTGATTCATAGTGGAGTTAAAATAACCTGTAAGCCCAACACTGCAGCTGGTTAACAGAGCACTGGTGTGTTTGTTTCCTCCAGTGAGGGCAGGCCAAGTGGAGGGCTGTGGGCGGGAGATCCCTGCAGATAAAAATGACTCTTCAAGGCCAAGTGGCCTGTTGGCTGAGGGTCTCAAAGATTTGGTAATCAGAGTTGGAGTATAACCAAAGAAGAGGCTGAGGAAAATCTGGATAGACCTTTCTGGGGGTGGTGGCCCCTTCTTTGCCTTTGCCCCACCCATTGCAGATTGTCTCTGGGAAAGCAAGTTCCCACAGCCCCGTTTTTTCTTCAGAGTAGGATTGACAAACTATCTACTTTAAGATTACCTAGACCACTTATTAAAATGCACACTTCAGGCCCTATTCCACGAAATCAGGAACTTTGTCTGTGCAGCTGAGAAATCTACTCTTCTAGAAAATACCCCAGATGACTCTCGGTATTAAAAGCTTGAAAACCACTGCTAAAGCCTAATAGGCAAATACTTTCTTGGACTCCAGCATAATCTAAGTTTTTCTTTAATTCAGGGAGAGAAGGATCTGTTATGATCCAGATTGGACATAAATGGGCAAGAATTTGATGCATCCCAGCATAGTTACTCAGTGTTTCAAAAAACGAATTAGCAAGTGTTTAAGCACTTTTATCATAGGAGAGGAGCTCAATAATGTTTGTTTTGCTTGTTAATTTGCTATAATGTCACCAGGGAGAGACACTCAGGCCATGTGGCAGGTTCTTGCCCTCAAAGAACTTCCGCTCTGTAAAATCCTGTGAAGTAACATATAATTAAGTACTAAATTACCTGGTAGGAAAGTTAAATGTTAGGTAAAAACCAAAGCCTGGCATAATCAGGAGAAGCTTCATGGAGGAGATGGGACGTAAGCTGAATTGTGAAGAATTGGTAGTTGTGGGGACCTTGAGAAAGAGGAGAGGAAGTTGCCGGCAAGAGGAAAATGATGTCCAGAGGCCTCAGGTGGGAGTGGGCTTGGGAGCTGGTGCTGCACCGGGAAGAGCAAGGTGGCTAGTGTAGAGGGATGATGGGAACTGGGAAAGGTAGGCTAGATTGCGAAGGACCTTAGAAACCAGGCAGAGAAATTCAGGCAAGAAAAGAGAGCTCCTGAAGCTATTGAAGGCCATGGGGTAGCAAGGATCCCACTGTTCCACAGTCCCCTCAGGGCCAGAGGAGTGCCCAATGCTGAGTGCCACTCGCTGCTAGTAGGGAAAGTGCTGAGACATCAGACACATCTGGGGAGATTCAGCATTGGAGATGGGTGGCCAGGGGCAGATGGGGCAACAGAGAGCAGGCAATTCTGGGGCTGCTGGGCCCTGGCTGGCAGGAGAAAGGGGCAGCAAGTCAGCCCGGGGTGGCTGGAGTCAGATACAGAGTTGAGTCAAGGTCATGGGCTGTGGAATCTACAGTGGAGAGGGCCAGAGCTTCATAAGCAGGGCAGGAGGCCAAAGCAGACACTGAAGCTAGCAAGTAAGGGAAGACTTGGCACTGTGGAGTCTGAGGAATTAGTCTGATTATCCGTGGTGAAACGAGGCTCATGGGATATGCTCTTTGGAAATTCCAATAAAAAATCTGTGCTGGGCATTAAAGGACCATCTCCCATTGCGTGGACAAAGAGCTGTGGGTTATACTCAGGATTAGTTTCCCCACATGGCAGGCTAGCCTGGCCATTCTACAGTCTGCCCAGAGCTGCAGTGTAAAGAGGCATTAGACGGTACATATTGTTGATTTCCAGGAAGTTACACTGCCCTACTTTAAGGTGATGCTCATTAGTCTGCAAACCTGGATGCTGAAGAAATCCATGTCATAGAAGGACAGAAATCTTGTATCCTGTGCCAACTCTAATTGTTTGGTGGTGATTGCCTGGAGTGCTGGGGCTAGTCTGGGTTCTGTAGGAAAAAAGGTACTGATTGGTTAATGATATGTGCCATGGATGTGTGTGTGCGTGGAGTGGGAGGAGGTAAGTGAATGAGTGAATGATGGCACCAGTACCACCTATTTACTATGTCTGATTTGATCCCAACCTCCTGATCTCACAGGTGAGGAAATGGAAGCCCATAGATATTAAAAGTGTTATAGTGGTCACAGGACTCAGGGGTAGATCTGGGAGACAGGCTGAGACTCCTGGTCTAGTGTTTTTTTTCCTTTGGATCAGAAAGCCTTCCAACCCTTCCACTCACCATGGGGCTGTCACACTGACTTCATTTTCCCAGTCCCACCCTTGGCTTCTGCTAGACTTTGCATTAGAAACTTGGCCACAGAACTAATTTGCACAATGGCTAAACTTGTTTCACATGTGATCGGGACTCTTGGGGGAAGGATTCTAGGAAAAGAAATTGCAGATTGATTCAGAATTCCTGAGAGCTGGAAAATGCCATTAGGTAAGGGGACGGCAAGAGTTGACTGAGAGAGAGAGGGAGGAAGATTACTGTGGAAAGGTTTCATGAGGGAAGCAGCAATAGATTGTCACTACTTTTACAGAATTGAAGATGCACAAATTGAAGTTGGAGATTGTGGCTGCCCAAAGTGCAGAGTGGGCACACTGTGGGGAGGAGACAGCCTGATGTTTATTGAACAGTGTTGGGAGAGGTAATGTGCGGTTTTGGAAGGCATGTGGACAATGGGGTCACCCAAAGCCCAGCTCTGCTGAAACAAAGTAGGCCCACAATAAATGTTAGCCAAAAAAGCCAGCTGTGCTTTCAGCATTTCATCCTCCCAACTCCACCTTGAGAGTGGATATGATTAGCCCAATCTATACCAAAATAGAAAGTGGCTGGGGTCTCAGAATGGCTAACGAACTCATCCAGGTATGCAAGTGGCTGATCATGTTACAGATTCCAAATCCCATTCTCTTTTCCCTGGTAGTGAGAATGTCTCCTGAGCATACCTGCTATTTAAGAGAATGAAAAGAGTTTTCTCTTTCTGCTTATTACCTTGCTCTTGGATGGAAAACAACCAGCTTCTAGTCTATGGGACAGGAATCTAACTATTCTGAATTCCTAGAGTAGAAATTAGCTCTGTGTGTTGTTCTTGAGTTGTATGCATGTTTTATTGAGGAATTAACTTCATAACAAAAGAGTATGATTGGAACTTTTATAATTGCACCTGTTACTTCTATTATTGAACTTCTCTCCCTCCCCTGTTTTATTGCTAAAAGAATCAGTGATAAATTATTTGTTTGGAGAAATGTGCAGCCTGCTGAGTCCAGACTGCCCTCATATGCTTTTGGTATCTAGACACATAAACTGTTGTTATTTGAATCTGTTTAAAGGAACTTCCAGCACATGCCCAGGCAGGGCCTCAGGGTGGGCGGAGCTCAGGTGGACTGCTGTCTCCATCAGGCTAATCACAGGGCAACGTGGCTCCCATCTTACTACTAGCTTCAGAAATTAAACCTACACTTCCGGGGCCTGGTTGAAAACCACTGACTCTTCTGCCAAGCAGGAGCTGTGCCCTCAGGGACCATCTGCAGAGGTAGTGTGGCCAATTATGGGCATTCAAAGCAAGCCAACTGGTTTAAGCCATCTTTCGCTGCCAGTGTTGGCTGCTGGCAACAAAGCCAGAATCTGGAGGATGCTGGAGGAAGAGTCATCCCTGAGGTCTCTCTTCAGTCTCACAACTGCACTGTCTCTAATTTAATGTAGTCTGAGAGTCTCACAACCACACTGTGAGCCATGGAGCATCCGTTGATCTCATTGAATACATGAGGAAACCAGGACCCAGACCTGTTATGTGACCTGTCCAAGGTCTCCTTGATCCTTAACAATGAAATGGAAACCCAGCTTTTACATTTCTTTAGAAATACTTATTTAAATGAAAAATATTACATTATTTTAATTATGCTGCTTCTTTCCGAAGAGAGATCATTATAACACAAGTGAAAAAAAAAAAAGAAATTTTTAATACTTCTCTGCTTCCTTTTTTTGGAGGGGAAGACAGCAAAATTATGACAACCAAAAAAACTTAACTACATGACGTTTCAACAATTCCTACTGTCTTGCTTAAAAGACTTTGCAAGTGTTACATATTTTTGCTTTTAAAACACTGAATCTAAAAGTCTTTGCTATTATGATTTTTAAAATTTTTATGTACATATTTATTGGGAAGTAAGCTCATAGTAAAGAGCTTAGAAACTGCTATAAAAGTAGAAAACAAATGCCCTCCTAAAGTAAAAATTCAGAAATAACTATTTACTTTCCTACACTTCTTCAGGTTTTTCTTTTCTATGCCTACATATGTTTCTTAAACAAAATTAAGATTTTGCTGCATACAGTTTGGAGTCCTAATTTTTTTTTCCACTGGAGATTATATCATCCTATTTTTGTAATATTAAGATTCAAATGTATTATTAATTTTTTAAATTGCAAACAAAAATTATATATATATAGTATATAACATGATGTTTAGATAGATATATATTATGGAATAATTAAATCAAATTAACATATCTATCACCTCACATACTTATTATTTTTGTGTGGTGAAAACACTTGAAATCTACTCTCTTAGCAACTTTCAGTTATACAATGCATTATTATTAATTATAGTCACTATGTTGTATCAAATACATTAATTTTAATGGCTGTGTAATATTTTCCCATTCCCTTCTTGAAACATTTTCTTCTTGGCTGCTGGAACATTTCTTTCTTGGTTCTCCTCCTTAGAATCTTCTAAGTCTCTTTTGTAGAGCCTCTTCATCTCTTCTCAGTCTCTAATAGCAGGAGGTGCCCCAGAACTCAGTCCTGAGGCCTCAGACCTCTCCTAGTCCTTCTCCATCTGCGTTCACTTGCCAGGAGTGCCCATCAAGCACCATGGCTTCAAATACTGTCCACCCATCCCCAACAACTCCCAGATTCTGTCTCCAGCCTCAACTTTCCCCCGAATACTGCCTATTTGACATCTCCACTGAGATGATTAATGACATACTAAACTTACTGTGTCTTAAGCTAAACTTCTAATGAACCTGCACTCCATGTTCCCCTTCTCAGCAAATGGCAACTTCATCCTTGACCTCAAACCTCCAGGCCTCAAACCTCATCTGAGGTCTTCTCTGAGTCTTTTCTCTTACATCACACATCCAGTCCTTCACAAAACCTGCTAGTCTCACCTTTTGAGTAGTTCCAGAATCAGATACCATTCCCATCTCACCTTACCTTCCCTGCAGCTGCACTGGCCCAAGCCATCTTCATCTCTTGGTTGGATGATTTCAGGAGCCCCCTGAGGGGTCTTCGCCTGGATTCCATCCTGGTCCCGCGACAGTTTATACTCAACAAAGTAACCAGATAATGTTATGGATCTGCTCAAACCCTCAAAGGCATTGCAATGTCACTGCCAGTAAGTGTCTCTATCTCCCACCGCTGCCTCTATCCCACACCCCTCTGGCCCTTATCCACTCTGCTCCGGCCACACAGGTGTCCAGCTTCCTCTCCCTTTGGAACTTTGCTTTGCTGTGTCCTGACCTGATATGTTCTGTCCCCAGATGCCTGCCTATCTTGTTCTCTCCTTGCTTAAGGTTCCTGTTCAAATACCATCTTACCTGTGAAACTCTCTATGTAGTCTTTATAAAGAGCAATCTCTCTACCCAATACTCCTTTCCCTGCAATCTTACCTATTTTAATTTTTCTGCATCTTGCTTTTTCTGTGTGGCGTGTATATTCATTTCCTAGGGCTGCCATAACCAAGTACCACAAACTGGTTGGCCTCAAACAACAGAAATTTATTCTCACCTTGTTCTGGAGGTCAGAAGTCCGGAATCAAAATGTCGGCAGTGTTGGTTCCTTCTGAGGGTTCAGAGGGAGAATGTGTTCCACGCCTGTCTCCTAGCTTCTTATAAATGGCTGGCAAACCTTGGCATTCCATAGCTTGTGGATGTATCACTCCAGTCTCTGCCTCCATCTTCACATGGCCATCTTCCCCCTGTGTCTCTCTCTTCTTATAAGAACACCAGCCATATTGAAGTAAGAGCCTATTCTACTCTATTATGACCAATTTAATGTAACTGTTTACATCTGCAATGATCTTATTTCCAAATAAGTTTACATTCTGAGATCCTGGGGGTTGGACTTTAACACATCGTTTTTGGAGGACCCATTCAACCCGTAGCAGCATACAAAGTATTCACTAGTTGATTTCTTTAGTACCTGTCTTTACCCACAAAAACATAAGCTATTTCTGTTCACTGATGTATCCTCCATGACTAAAATACTTGGTACAGAGTAAGCATTCAGTAAATACTTTTTAAATGAATGAATAACTATGGAAATCCCATTTTCTAATCTTTTCTAAACACCTTGCTAATGTAAATACTGGTATAGTGAAAGTTTTTATGCATAATTATTCACCTACATCTTGGATTGTTTCTTTGGGATATGTTCCCAGAGATAGATTCAACTCAATCTACTACCCCTTATCCTAGTGCTGGCCTGTGCTGCATGAATAGGGAAATCCTATTCATTCAGATGTTGCTCAAACGGAATTTGTGGTGACTTGAAGGAAAGGGTGACCTGGTTCATCTTTGCTGTTTGTTAAGCAAATTAAGGGTGGAGTCAAAGTTTTAGTGGGCAGTAACTCAAATCCTAAAGATTATATGTGGTTATATAACCTTTTTTCCTATTTAAGAATTGGTTTGCCTTTTCCCCAAGTCTTTGCGTAACTTCATAGTTATATTTAATGGCCAGTATTAGAAAATCTTATTTCACAATCTGTTATTATTGGGCATTTAGTTTCTTTCTGATTTGGGGGTATTATAAATAATGTTGTAACGTCTATTTTCAAACATATATTTTTCCCCTCACATCAGTATTTTCTCTTTAGTGTAAATTCTTAAGAATCAAAGACTCTCAAAATGTCCAAGCGATTAAATATCTTTATGGTGTTTGATATATTTACTTCCTTCATTTGAATCACATGGGCCGAAGGGTATATCCATACATTTTTTAAAAGACATTTTACTTACACATTCATCTTTTAAGAAAAATGGCCCAACTCTTTTTGCCAGTATTGTTATAATCATTAGTTGGTTCATGTTCATTCTTTCTTAGGGAGTGGAGCTTCCTGTTAATTGGGTACCACCTGCAGGACCTGGGCCAGGCTCAAAGCTGAAGGCAACTCTGTGTGGACTGGCTATAAGGGAGCCAATCACCCTTGGGAGGTTGGCAGAGACTGTGCCCATTAAATCCCTCCATACCATGCAGTGCTGAATGGCCCAATCAAATCCTCTATTTAGAAGAATATATATCAGATGATTAAAGAGAAAGCTGATGACTCAGCTTTAGGCTGTTGTTTTTTCTGGAGCAATAGTGAGAAAATATCACTGGTTGTTTACGATGCTGGCTGCACATTTTAATGGGTAAACCAATGTCCCTGAATACCTACACTGCTGATCAATAATGCCTCCTTTTGCTGGCCTTTCCCATGGTTCTTTGAAATAAACTTTTATGTTGGTTAACAATTTGTGCATATTACTTCCTTGTAACCCTGAAGGAATGACTAGTAGAGCCAGTACAATAGTGCTTTACAGAAGGGAGTACCCCCTGATAATCCTGCCAGTGGTAATGCCTATAAGCAGCTGGGTCCCAAATTCACCAATTCCGAGAGTTGTCACTAAAACTTCTTTTTTGGGCAGGGGGATCAGGTTCAACATGATGTTGATTTTTTTTTTGTTATTAGTTAGAAAAATTGAGTACTTAAATGGTCCTTACTTATTTTAAGCCAAGTTCACTAATAGAGAAACTGGCCTCTGGAAAATTGGCCTTTAGTGTTGACTGCTAAGTAATGTTCTTCATTTACTGGGGGAATTCATCAATATTGACTTCAAATTATTCAACAACGAAATCATAGATTTACTGTAGACACAGTAGTCCTCAAGCTTACAGAATTTGGGAGCCCCTATTGTCTACTTGAAACTATCATTTTGTTTCTGTCATTCGCATATGTACAAGTCATGGCTAACTTGATTGCTTTGGTGTTTTCCCAGGTAATATTGACTCCAATCCAGAAGACAGTCATCAGTTAAGTAAATAAAACAGGAACAGAACATTGGTACTTACAGTAGGCATGATTTTAAGATAAACCCCAATGAGTCATACCCTTGTATAATCTCCTCCCCTTGAGTGTTGTTGGAGCTAAGGAGTTGCATTTAGTGAACAGAATATGGCAAAGATGGTGGGATCGTCACTTCCGTGGTTACGTTATTGCTATGTAAACTGCCATTATAGCAGACTGGAAGGATTGATTCTCCTTTTGGCCATGAAGTAGTGAGGTGCCATGTGACAAGAAACTGCAGGCAGCCTCCTGAGTCTGAGAGTGGTCCCTGGCTGACAGCTAGCAAGAAAACACGGACTTCAGTCCTCCAGCTTCAAGGAAGTGAACTCTCTGAAATCACATACACATGGAAGAGGACCCCAAACTCCAGACTCCAGAAAAGAATGCAGCTGTGTCGACACCTAGATCACAGCCTTGTGAGACCCTGAGCAGGGGACCCAGTTAGGCTGTGCCTCAACTCCTGACCTGTAGAAACTGAGATGGTAAATGGGTGTTGTTTTAAGCCACTAAACTGGGATGTGTTATGAAATGACAGAAATTTAATACAGTCTCCGTATTCAGGGTGGAGTGTAAGAGAGTGTGTTTAAATCTCAGCTTTGCTACTTATTAGATGTACAACCATGGCAAATTACTTAACCCCTCTGAATCTGTTACCTTTATGGTAAAATAGGAACAAAAATTATACCTATTTCAGGATGATGAAGAGGGAATGAAATGGTACACGTTGAGTCACTTAACGTGGTACCTGACACATAGTGACTTCTCAATACATGTTTTTCATTGTCATCAGAGGTTGGACATTTTAAATTCCATAATCCTAAATGTTTTTTTCATTATTTTTTCTATGTTGCTCATGTTTTGAAGATTTTCATTTATCGTATTATCTGATTTTATTTATTAAGTAATCATTCATTTTCATTTCCTCATCTATTTTTTTTCTTTTCTTTTCTTTTTTTGAGATGGAATCTCGCTTTGTCACCCAGGCTGGAGTGCAGTGGCGCAATCTTGGCTCCTGAGTATCTGAGAATACAGGCACATGCCACCACACCCAGATAAATTTTTTGTATTTTTTTAGTAGAGACAGGGTTTCACCATGTTACCCTGGCTGGTCTCGAACTCTTGACCTCAAGTGATCCACCTGCCTTGGCCTCCCAAAGTGCTGGGATTACAGGTGTGAGCCACTACGCCCAGCCCTCCCCATCTATTTCTAATTCATGACCTACATACAGCTTCTGATTAGCTTGGGGTATTCTTAATAGATTAATTATAATTAATGTAGTTTGGCTAAAAGCAGACATTTAGTGTTATAGTTAGTAGAATTTCCCTTAACTTTTGAAATATAAGAAATGAATTGTTGAACTTTGCCAGATTACCATTTGGAACCACAGTGTTAGCTGATTGATGGTAAATAGGCATTGGGTGACTTTCTGCAGCTAAGCAAGGCAATCATGATTTGCCTTTATATGCCAGCATATTTGCTCAGATATTGCTGGATGGGTGAGAATGGCTGAAAAGAAAGTTGTTAGTTCAAGTGAAGGAAGGAAGTGCCCAGAAAGAAAGAGAAGATAAAATATTAACATTATTTAGGTACTTAATGGCTGGGAATTAACTTATGAATCACAAAAGTTTTAGGAATTGTTGTGCAATGTCAGTATTTAAATTATGGTAAAATGAATAAGTATGCTTCATTTATGTTGTGTTTATAGTAAAATGCTCTTATTTTGTAATTTATTTTGTGTATAATAAAATAAGAGCATTTTAATCTAAAATTATAATATTTGAAGTATGATTGCTACTCTTTCATTAGTGCTTTATTTCCTCTTTGAATATTATCTAAAATATTGCATTATATTATGTTATTAATATCAAGGCCTAATGTATTCAGTTTCTAGATGAACACTTTTCAAGTTGATTACAGACTTGATAGGGAATTATATTTATTTAATAGAAGTCTCTTTAAAATTCTGAGAAACAAGAAAAAGCTATGTTATAAGGAACTAGTTCATCTGCTGTAAAAGTACACTGACATTTTAAAGTGCAAAAAACCAAAATACAGCTTAAGAAGTATGTCTGAAAAGTTGATGTTAAATAAATTAGATTTTCCAGGTTATACTCTATATACGCCCTGAAAAAGTTCTGCAATACAACGCATAGAAAACATACACATACTCACACAACAGACACATAATACATAAAACACCCATAGTGCACACATGCAAAACACACAAATGGCAACCCCTATAAGCATATTAAGGTCTCTGAGAAGTCCTATAATAGAGACCTACTAAGTTTTGTTTAATCACGTGCTTCTCCAATTGATCTCAGAATCCTTCCCCCACCATCACAGGTAACCCTGATTCCTGATGACTTTGTGTTCCTTGGAACACACTTTATGAATGACGGCTCTATGAGATTTTTCCCAAGGAAAACTATTACACAGGAGAAGTATAAGATGCCCTCAACGTTTATGGGTAAAAAACAGATACCACCATTAAAATAACCCATATATCAGAAACAATACCTCCAAATTATGTGAAGAACATTGAGAATTCTTGCAGGGACTGAAAATCTTTATTTCCTTCTGGAATCCAGGTTCTTTCTTTTGGTGTTATGTACAGATAAAGCCAGGTCTATCTGCAGGTGATCACTGTGCTGCTAGTCTCTGTTCACATTGGTAGAAAGATGTCGTTGGGTAGTAAAAGATGGTCATCTTCCTGCAAAATAAGTCAGTAACCCAAGGGTGAAAGCTGTGTCTCCCCCACAAGTTCTATCAGCATCTTTTGACTTGACAGCACAATTGGGAGCCTTATCCTTTCTGCATTCCTGACACAGATGACCAAAGGCCAGTCCTTAACAACTTGTACCGCTCTCTCTGTTTATTCCATAAAGAGTGAAAAAGGAATATATTTCCACACTTTAAGACTATATGGTGGGGCATTTGGAGGGTGCTTACTCTGATAATTAAAAGGATTTTATCTTCATAAGGAAATCGACATTTGCTGTCAGGATGCCAGACAACAATTCTATAGAAGCTTTTCTCTTTTTTTATGATTGATATGGTTTGGCTGTGTGTCTCCACCCAAATCTCATGTCGAATTGTAATCCCCATATGTGAGGGGATGCTCCTGGTGGGAGGTAATTGGGTCATGGGAGTGGATTTCCTCCTTGCTGTTTTTGTGATAGTGAGTGACTTCTCACGAGATCTGATGGTTTAAAAGTGTATGACACTTTCCCCTTCACTCTCTGTCTCTCCTGCTCTGCCATGGTAAGATGTGCTTGCTTTCTCTTCATCTTCCACCATGATTGTAAGTTTCCTGAGGCCTTCCAACCATGCTTCCTGTCCAGCATGTGGAACTGGAACTGTGAGTCAATTAAACCTCTTTTATTCATAAATTACCCAGTCCCAGGTAGTTCTTTATAGCAATGTGAGAACGGACTAATACAGAAAATTTGTATCAGGGAAGTGGGGCATTGCTTTAGAGATACCTGAAAATGTGGAAGCAACTTTGGAATTGGGTAACAGGCAGAGGTTGGAACAGTTTGGAGGGTTCAGAAGAAGACAGGAAGATGTGGGAAAGCTTGTAACATCCTAGAGACTTGTTGAATGGTTTTGACCAAAACGCTAATAGTAATATAGACAATAACATCCAGGCTGAGATGGTCTCAGATGGAGATGAGGAACTTATTGGGAACTGGAGTAAAGGTCACTGTTATGCTTTAGCAAAGAGACTGGCAGCATTTTGCCCCTGCCCTAGAGAGTTGTGGAACTTTGAACTTGAGAGAGATGATTTAGGGTATCTGGCAGGAGAAATTTCTAAGCAGCAAAGCATTCAAGATGTGACCTGGCTGTTTCTGCAAGTGCATGCTTATATGTGTGAACAAAGAGATTATCTGAAACTGGAACTTATATTTAAAAGGGAAGCAGAGCATAGCAGTTTGGAAAATTTGCACCCTGGCTACATGGTAGAAAAGAAAGACCCAGGCTGGGCACAGTGGCTCACACCTATAATCTCAGTACTTTGGGAGGCTGAGGTGGGCGGATCACCTGAGGGTGGGCGTTTGAGACCAGCCTGACCATCTTGGAGAAACCCCGTCTCTACTAAAAATACAAAATTAGCCAGGTGTAGTGGCGCATGCCTATAAGCCCAGCTACTCGGGAGGCTGAGGCAGGAGAATTGCTTGAATCCAGAAGGCAGAGGTTGCAATGAGCTGAGATCGTGCCAATCCACTCCAGCCTGGGCAACAAGAGTGAAACTCCATCTCAAAAAAAAAAAAAAAAAAAAAAAAAAAAAAAAAAAAAAAGAAAGAAAGAAAGAAAAGAAAAAAAAAGACCCATTTTCTGGGAAGAAATTCAACCTTGTTGCAAAAATTTGCATAAGTAAAGAGGAGCTGAATGTTAATAGCCAAGGCAATGGGGAAAATGTCTCCAGGGGATTTCAGAGACCTTCAAGGCAGCCCTTCCCATTGCAGGCCTGGTAGCCTAGGAGGAAAAAATGGATTGATGGACCAGGCCCAGGACCCTGCTGCTCTGTGCAACCTTGGGACATGGCACCCTGTTTCCCAGCTGCTCCAGCTCCAGCTGTGGCTAAAAGGGGCCAAGTTGCAACTCAGGCTATTGCTTCAGAGAATGCAAGCCCCAGGTTTTGGCAGCTTCCACATGGTGTTGGGCCTGCAGGTGTGCAGAAGGCAAGAGTTTGGGAGCCTCTACCTAAATTTCAGAGGATGTGTGGAAACACTTGGATGTCCAGGCAGAAGTCTGCGGCAGGGAAAGAGCCCTCATGAAGAACCTCTACTAGGGCAGTGTGGAGGAGAAATGTGCGGTTGGAGCCCCAACAGAATCCCCACTGGGGCACTCCCTAGTGGTGCTGTGAGAAGGCAACCATCCTCCAGACCCCTGTAGGGGTGGGTTGCCCCTACACACCTGTGGGTCTTTCTCGTAAGGTGGAACGAGAGACTTAGGAAAGAAAAAGACACAGAGACAAAGTATAGAGAAAGAAATAAGGGGACCCGGGGGACCAGCGTTCAGCATATGGAGGATCCCGCCAGCCTCTGAGTTCCCTTAGTATTTATTGATCATTCGTGGGTGCTTCTCGAAAAGGGGGTTGTGTCAGGGTCCCAAGACAATAGTGGGGAGAGGGTCAGCAGACAAACACGTGAACAAAGGTCTTTGCATCATAGACAATGTAAAGGATTAAGTGCTGTGCTTTTAGATATGCGTACACATAAACATCTCAATGCTTTACAAAGCAGTATTGCTGCCCGCAGGTCCCACCTCCAGCCCTAAGGCGGTTTTTCCCTATCTCAGTAGATGGAACATACAATCGGGTTTTACACCGAGACATTCCATTGCCCAGGGACAGGCAGGAGACAGATGCCTTCCTCTTGTCTCAACTGCAAGAGGCGTGCCTTCCTCTTATACTAATCCTCCTCAGCACAGACCCTTTACGGGTGTCGGGCTGGGGGACGGTCAGGTCTTTCCCTTCCCACGAGGCCATATTTCAGACTATCACATGGGGAGAAACCTTGGACAATACCTGGCTTTCCTAGGCAGAGGTCCCTGCGGCCTTCCGCAGTTTTTGTGTCCCTGGGTACTTGAGATTAGGGAGTGGTGATGACTCTTAAGGAGCATGCTGCCTTCAAGCATCTGTTTAACAAAGCACATCTTGCACCGCCCTTAATCCATTTAACTCTGAGTTGACACAGCACATGTTTCAGAGAGCAGGGGGTTGGGGGTAAGGTTATAGATTAACAGAATCTCAAGGCAGAGGAATTTTTCTTAGTACAGAACAAAATGGAGTCTCCTATGTCTACTTCTTTCTATACAGACACAGCAACAATCTGATCTCTCTTGCTTCTCCCCACAGACCCCAAGATGGTAGATCCACTGACAGCTTGCACTATGCACCTGGAAAAGCTGCAGGCACTCAATGCCAAGCCGTAAAAGCAGCTGCAGGGGTTATACCCCAGAGCCACAGAAGTGGAGCTTCCCAAGACCTTGGGAGCTCACTCCTTGCATCAGCATGCCCTGGATATGAGACACAGAGTCAAATGAGATTATTTTGGAATGTTAAGATTTAGTAACCACCCTGCTGGGTTTCATACTTGCGTGGGGCTTGTAGCCCCTTTGTTTTGGCCAATTTCTCCCTTTTGGAATGGAACATTTACGCAAGCCTGTATCCCCATTGTATCTTGGAAGTAACTAACTTGTTTTTGATTTTACAGACTTATAGGTGGAAGGGACTTGCCTGGTCTCAGATGAGACTTTGGACTTGGACTTTTGAGTTAATGCTGGAATGAAATAAGACTTTGAGGGACTGTTGGGAAGGCATTATTGGTTTTGAAATGTGGGAAGGATATGAGATTTGGGAGGGGCCAGGAGTGAAATGATATGGTTTGGCTCTGTGTCCCCACTCAAATCTCATAGCGAATTGTAATCCCCACATGTCAGGGAAAGGGCCTAGTGGAAGGTGATTGGATCATGGGAGCAGATTTCCCCCTTGCTGTTTGACATTCCTGCTTTCCCTTCACCTTCTATCATGATTTTTGTAAGTTTCCTGAGGCCTCCACCCATGCTTCCTGTACAGCTTGTGGAACTGTGAGTCAATTAAACCTCTTTCCTTCATAAATTACCCAGTCTCAGGTAGTTCTTTATAGCAATGTGAGAATAGACCAATACAATGATTATCTGTTTATTATCTAAAATATGCAGTCCTAATTAAACTTTCTGTTTATATTAACCCTAATATTTTGATCTTCATTTTTTTAACTTTGTGAACAGTAGAGTTTTATCCAAATGTGAAGTTTTATACCTTCACAGCTATCACTCCAATGAAGATATTTATTCTATTAAACAAAACATTTTAAAATGTTTTAACATATACAAATATATTTACAACATAATCTGCCAACTAAAGACTCCAACAAAGTTTACAGTACCTAAAACAGAATATAGATGCCTGCAATAGTTTGCAGACTGATTTAGTTCACAGTTACATCTATTGCTTTAAGAAATACCATTAATACAAATGCATGATTTACAGTATTCCCATTACAGCAAGAAAAATTAGATTTATAAAGTAAGATGTCCTTTAGGCATTTATTATGCCAAGTATATCAAGTATTTACTTTTTTTTTTCTTTTTTTTTGAGACAGGGTCTTGCTGTGTCCCCTAGGCTGGAGTGCAGTGGTGCAGTCTCAATTATGCCAGGTACTTAAATGATTATTCTCATTATGACATAAGAATAATGGTCTTTTAGTGATGAAAGATAAATTGTATTAGCTCAAAGACCACTGAAGAGCTTCCAGGAGGTTCCAAAGTAAAATCTGGCTATTCTTTATGTGAAATAAATAGAATAGCAGCAATCTCAGTGTATTCCTTAAACATAAACCAATGTGATTCCATTTATGTTCATTGGGCCTTAAGTAAATGACTTGTTACAAATAAAAATCAAATTTTAGAAACTAGTTAATACCACTGGTCTAAGTTTGCTTTTTTGGTTTTTTTTTTTTTTTTTGAGACAGAGTCTCGCTCTGTCACCCATGCTGGAGTGCAGTGGCCCGATCTCAGCTCACTGCAAGCTCTGTCTCCCGGGTTCACGCCATTCTCCTGCCTCATCCTTCCAAGCAGCTGGGACTACAGGTGCCCACCACTATGCCCGGCTAATTTTTTGTATTTTTAGTAGAGACAGGGTTTCACCGTGTTAGCCAGGATGGTCTCAATTTCCTGACCTCATGATAGCCAGGATGGTCTCGATCTCCTGACCTCATGATCTGCCCACCTTGGCCTCCCAAAGTGCTGGGATTACAGGCGTGAGCCACTGTGCGAGGCCGTAAGTTTGGTATTTAATTGCTTGCATATGTCTGAGACATTTTACCATGAAGTACATATTAAAAATTAACAATTATTTCTAACTTATACATAAGCCAAAATGCTCACTCTTTTTTTTGTAGGAAAGTTAGAGATTGTATATTATTGAAAAAGTTCATTTTCCAGGGCTTCAAAATGACCAGGGGAGTCAAGAGACGCTATCATGGAATCAAACAATGAATTTTTGTATTAACCTATGTGTACATTGACTATTTCACATTGACTAAGTTGCCTTAGCTAGAAAAACAAGGTTCTGTCATTTCTTTCCTGATCTTTTCCTTTCCTTCCTTATTCACCAAGGAGGATGGCCCAGCAGCAGCTCAGCCTACGCTTTTTAACTCACCTTCTCTATACCCTCTACCCAATGTCCACATCAACCAAGGATCCCTGAAGGATTCTTTAACAGCACCAATGTACTGACCATTACTCTACATTTTTCTAGATGGCTCTGAGGTCCAAGTAAAAGATAATATTTGCAACCAACTCACTGGAGTTGACCATCAAAACTCTTTTCCAGGTAAGGTCTCCTTCATTATCTGAGGCAGAAATTTTTTATTGCTTTCTATTCCAATTGAATTAAGATATGACAATCTTCCCATGTACATCAAAGATGACTTACAGAATTTCCTGGTGGGCTATAAGGTGGGAGTCCATCACCAACTAAGATTTCAAGATGGCATCCATAGATGAGCGCATCGGTTACAAACTGTATGGAAGAGAGCTTTTTCCTACCATAAACATTTTTTTCTTCTCAAAAAAGAGTTTGCAATTTGCAACCAAATGGACTGGAAAATCTGGCACAAAAGTCCTGGGCCTTTTCCACAAGTGTCCTGTCTGCTTTATTTGGGGCCATTACTTTGACCACTATTTCCCAATGGGTTTTGTAATGTCATAAGTTAACAAAAGACCTGTGCAAACAGGATACAGCATGGTCTGATGCTCATAGACTTTTCTGTAATTACAGGCACACTCAGGCATCACAGAAAATAATATGTATTGTGGAATCCCTCACTTGATGAATAATCTAGATGATCAGAAATGTGGCACTATTTTGGCTTTCAGGTGGAAAAGCACCCTGAATCCAGCTTCCTGCTATGAATGAATACTGACCTTGGGATGGTGGAAATGGATTTTCGAGATAAGTAAGTATGGCCATATTCTAAGGTTCCTGGAATCAACTGTGTTCCCTTTAGGTGGTGTGGGATTTTGTGCATGGGACTGGGTATGCCTATGTGTGAATCCAAGTGGTGTGATTCTGAGTGTTTGTGCATGTGTTCTTGGCAAAATGCTCACTCTTACCATGGAAGCAAAACTCACTTCTGAAAATAGCCTACTCAAATAATATGTAACACATGGAGCTTTGAGATAGACTAAGAACATGCTCCTATGTTCTATGGATCAAAATGCAAAGGTATCTGTACATATGTAAATGAAGACATTTTCGTTAATTTGGGATATATTGATATTACATAACTATGTGCGTACCTATATAGACCATAAAACAAATTTTGACAATGTTTCTAATGACAACATACTTTCTAAGCCCCAAATACTGGACATAAATATGAAAATGAGTTTTTCTGTTTTTAAATACAGTTTTTAAGTGGAAAAGCAAAACCAACACTCTCCGTTGTAACATGTACTGGCCTTTAAAAGGTTCAGAGTCAAAAACTTCTGGTTGTTCCCCAATGTGATAAAACACATAAGCTTTCTCTCTCTGGTGAGGAAGTCTGATCATCTCTAGTGTTTTGTCTTAAAAATTGCTTTCCAGGATAGGTCGGGCGCAGTGGCTCACACCTGTAATCCAGCACTTTGGGAGGCTGAGGCAGGCAGATCACCTGAGGTCAGGAGTTCGAGACCAGCCTGGCCAACATGGTGAAACCCCGTCTCTACTAAAAATACCAAAATTAGCCGGGCATGGTGGTACCACGTTTCTCAGTCCCTAGAGCCTTTCTTTCTTTCTTTTTTGTTTTTTTCAAGGAAGCGTTTTGCTGTGCCACCCAGACTTGAGTGCAGATTTGAGACCATGGCTTACAGCAGCCTCAACCTTTCCTGGCCAAGAGCCTTTCTTTTTTTTTTTTCTTTTTTTTGAGACGGAGCCTCGCTGTGTTGCCCAGGCTGGAGAGCAGTGGCGCCATCTCGGCTCACTACAAGCTCCGCCTCCTAGATTCAAGCCATTCTCCTGCCTCTGCCTCCCGAGTAGCTGGGACTACAGGCGCCCGCCACCACGCCCTGCTAATTTTTTGTATTTTTAGTAGAGATGGGGTTTCACTGTGTTAGCCAAGATGGTCTCGATCTCCTGACCTTGTGATCTGCCTGCCTCGGCCTCCCAAACTGCTGGGATTACAGGCGTGAGCGACTGCGCCCAGCCACCAAGAGCCTTTCTTAGCACCAACTGTTTACATTGTGTACTGCCCTTTAGCCTTTGCGTTTTGCAGCCTAATCCAAGCCAACTGCTGAACGAGACACGCGTCTCCGCAGTCTCCGAGTCTTCATGGCTTTGGTTGTTAATCACTCTCAGCAATAGCCAAATCCCTTCCTCCACGTTGGTCTGTTCTCCCTAACTGAAAATGCAAGTGAAGGTGGACGGTTTGCCGTTCTGAGGAGCCCCTTATCAGTAATAATGTAGCAACTTCAGAAAAGTTAGCTGAGCAGCCTAGAGAAATAAGCAAAGGCCAGAATGTAGAAAGCCTTGACTCCATGCTGCTTCGTGAGAACAGGGGTTCTTAGACCTATCAGAGCAGCAGCACCTTTTGACAGCGAACGCTTTCCATCTTATCAAAGGTGGTGTCACCTTTCTTCAAAGCAATGCGGCTGAAACTCTCGACCAAGTTCTCCGCAGCTTCTTCATCTTGCGGATCTTCTCGCCCGGCTGCGGCTCAAAGAGGTGGCACCTCTGGGCAACGCAGGGCCCCGGCAATGTCCCCAAACTGGTGGAGAGCAGGCGCGCGCCAAGGCCTGCTCCTCCTCCACGCGCCTTCCGCGGCTCAGGAGGTGGGGCGGTGGCGTTTTCCTTGGTGCCAGGCCTACGTAAGTTTTCCTTAAGGCCTAACTGATAATTCGGCACAGGAAGCCTGTATTGCTGAAATTAGAACAAAAGGCCTATGTACCTTAATGCATTCATATTTCATATTTTAAATAAAACCATGGTTTCCCACAGAGTGACTTCTACTCTAAGAAATGGGGCCAGGAGCGGTGGCTCACACGTGTAATCCCAGCACTTTGGGAGGCTGAGGCAGGTGGATCACTTGAGGTCAGGAGTTCAAGACGAGTCTGGCCAATAGGGTGAAACCCTGTCTCTGTTAAAAATACAAAAAAAAAAAAAAAAAAAAGAAAAAAGAAAAAAGAAAAAAAATAACCTGGCGAGGTGGCGGATGCCTGTAGTCCCAGCTACTCAGGGGGGTGAGGCACAAGGACCGCTTGAACCCGGGAGGCAGAGGTTGCAGTGAGTCGATATCGCGCTGTTGCACTCCAGCCTGGGCGACAGAGTCAGATTCTGTCTCTAAATAAATAAATAAATGTATGTATGTAAAGAAATGTAATATCCTGGCAACTTCTAGATAAGCTTTTTATTAGTAAATTACCTATTTATTAAGGTACAGTGAAGGAAAGAACTTGCTAAAAATTATTTTGATTCGGTTCACTCAATATTTGAATACATGCAAGACATTTTGCTATGCATTTTGCCTTTTGATCAATAAGCAAGAAGTAAATATATATTTTCATCCTTCCGGAAAAATTTTCACCCGTATTTGATGGGTATTTGTAGACTGAACATGTGCCAGAGCCAATCTGTCCTTTCTTCTTAAACTCATAGGACTAACCAGGCTGGCAAGTGGTAAATGACACCAAACTAGGCTAGATTCATAGGAATTTAAAAATGTCAACGGACAATATCTACTCAGAAACAGATTTTCTTAAAAAATGAAAAAATTTCTTTATCACCATGCTGAGTTGACATATTACCATCCTCTTCTAACCTTTTTTTTTTTTTTTTTTTTTTTTTTTGAGACGGAGTCTTGCTCCGTCGCCCAGGCTGGAGTGCAGTGGCGCTATCTCAGCTCACTGCAAGCTCCGCCTCCCAGGCTCACGCCATTCTCCTGCCTCAGCCTCCAGAGTAGCTGGGACTACAGGTGCCCGCCACTGTGCCCGGCTAATTTTTTTTTTTTTTTTTTTTTTTTTGTATTTTTAGTAGAGGTGGGGTTTCAACATGGTCTCGGTCTCCTGACCTTATGATCCGCCCACCTCGGCCTCCCAAAGTGCTGGGATTACAGGCGTGAGCCACCGTGCCCGGCCCTCTTCTAACCTTTTCATTGTAGCATCTCGAGTTGAAACACCAGAGCCAGCAGTTTGAAATACACATATGGTTTAGGAGGCTGTGTTGCTATAGGACATTTCTGACCTATCAATGGTACAGAGACAGGAACTTCCTTAGCTCTTTTGCCTGAGGTCATTTGTAGAGACTCAAGTCTCAGTGATGGGATTCGGAGGGCTGCCGGTTAATTTTCGAGAGTGGGTTGTGATGGTTATGTTTATGTGCCCACTTGGCCAGGCCATGATATTCAGTCAAGCTTTCTAGATGCTTGTGTGAGCTATATTTAGGTGAGGCGAACATTTAAATCAGCAGACTTTGACTAAAGCAGATTGCTCTCCAAAATGTGGTGACCTTCACCCAATCAATTGAAGGCCTTAAAAGAAAAAAGGCTGAGCTGTTTTGAGGCAGAGGGAGTTATACCAGCAGGCTGCCTTCCAACTTGAGATGCAACATCTTGTCCCTGGGTCTTCAGCTTGCAGGCCTACCCTGCAGATTTTGGACTTGTTAACCTCCATAATCATGTGAGCCAGCCAATTCTTCAAAATCAATCTGTCTCTCTCTCTCTACACACACACCCACCCACCCTTTCAGTTCTGTTTTTCTGGAGAACCCTGACTAATTGATGGGTAGCCTTTAATACGCTTCATTGTCAAACCCATGAGCGGCTTCATAAAAACAATCTGGGATGGCAAGGAAGACTTTTTTGGCTTGGTTCCCAAATTTGGCTTTGACCTTTGCCTAGACTTTGGCCCCTGAATTCCCCCCCTGAAAACCCTGTGACTGACCCTCAGGACCCAGCTGTCTCTGCCTCTTGAATAACACGCCAAGCTCCCTTACATAGAGCTGAGTCTGAGCCACTAGGCATTTTTCTCTCCAGCTAAAATTACACGGGACTCACTCCTAACTTTGCACAATTTAAGAATCGATTCAGAATTTAACTAGTGAGCATGTCTGAGTTCCAATATCATACAAGGTTAATTCATTAATACTTGAAGATTCAAACAGCATTTTCCTGTACTTGCCCTTTTCAACTCACATAGAGGTGACCCTGTTCTATTACAGTGCCATTTTATACAATTTTGGTCCATTTCTGCTCATGCTTTCCACTACACCCAATGCTGGAGAGAGGACCTATAAAACACTAACCCATGGCGTCACTTGTGTAAATACCGTAATCTATGTACATGATCCAGCTGTGAATGTTGGTAATAGTCATAATTATAATGCTCATATTTACTGAGTGCTCACTATGTGCCAGGCATTACTTTGTAGGTACTAAACCCTTTAATGCTCACACCAATCTTAAATGAGGTAGGTGCTATGATTATCCCCATTTTATAGATGAGGAAATTAAGCCACACCCTCAATGGCACCATAAATAGTAGATGACCCCTGAGATTGTTCAGCTGCACTGACTGGCAGCCATTCCTGATGCTCTGCTGCTGGCCTTGGGAATTTCTCCTTCTGCTTCTATCCACAGGGGCACACAGCATGGCAATCCCCTAATCCTGCCTTTGAGGATGCTACCCTGAGAAGCAGAGCCTATGGCTCTTTGCTTCCCACCAGGGAGCAAAGCTCTTCAGTCTTAGATTTTTTTCTGGCTGATCCTCTTTTCTCAGGATGCTGCGGCTTCTGTTCTAGTGTCTAATTTGTCATCATTCCTTTTTTTCCTGCTCACCCCAACATGTGGCCCCTACTTGTTTTTGTGTTATGTTTCTGTGCCCTGTCCCTTCTCCGGAGGGTCTCAGGAAACATCCTGGTGGGCTCAGCATGCTAGGGGCTGCTCTTCACCTTCTCAGCTCCTTTTTGATGTAAACTGTACTGCAAGACTGAGGGCTTTGGATAGTTGAGGCTTTTTTTATCCATACGAAAAATACACTGACTCACCTCTCCTGACTTGTACATAAGATTATCTTGACTCTCTTCACATATCTTGTTCCTTAACCGAAGTCCAATACTGCTTATTTCATTTAAGTATGACTTCAATGAACTTCTTAATTTGAAGAGTTGTAAGTTCTCAGTGATTCTGGTGAATGTTTTCTTAACTTTGAGGTGACTGTCTTCTCTTCCTGTAAGTCACTGAAGAAATCTTCTTAAAGTGAAACAAGCCTTTCTGCATGTCTCTCTTTGGAGCAGACTTCAACTGGCCCCTTAACATGCCCCTCCTTTGAGCAGAGGCACACTTCTTCTCTGTGTGTCTTTGTATCCCCTTATACACCAGGAATCCATGGAGCCCATCATACCAGGTATCCATGGAGCCCATCATACCAGGTGCCCATAGCATGGTAACTAGGAAGTAGCATAAAAAATATTGCCCTACGAAAAAGGAGAGCTGTTACAACCCAATTCATTAATTCCTGCTAGAATTGAAGGGTTAGGTCCTGCTAGACCTGGGTAGATTGGGCTGTCACTGTCGGGAGGCAAGTATAGGCAGGAAAGAGCTGACAGAGTAGGTCTGAGACTTCAGAGCAGAGCCCTACAGTCAGAAACAGAGGTAGTGGCTCCTGGTGGCCTCTGGCACAGACACTGAGGAAATAATGGCCAGGTTGGAGCCAGGAGAGGGACGGGGGACAGAGGTAGAGAGCCAAGGGAAAAGCTGGATGTGGGTTCAAGCGCAGGCTACGAGACACAGAATTATGAGGCTCAGGGACATCTATGCTGATACTTTCTCAGAGAGCAATGGCTTTTCTGAAGTGACAGGTTGACCCCCATTCTCCAAGGATTAAAGGGTCCCATTGTCCTGGAGCCAGCATGGGGGGCTCTTCATATCATAAGTGATAGTGCTGACAGCACGTTTATATTATTTTCTTTAGCAGGAGTTTAGGTGTTCCCAGAACACTGAATTGAACTAAGAGCGAGAGAAAGAGAGAGAGAAGTGAGTGAGATGCTGTTGAGTTGAGGTAACCTATCTGTGAAATACATATTTTAAAATTTAGCCATTTAAAAAGCTGATTGTCTCCTTAACATTCCATTTAGGAAAGGAAGGGGATCTGTCTTACGAGTCAGATATTTCAGTTTAGCCATCTCATTTGCTATTCCTCTCACAGTAGAGGAAAGCCAAGTGAGTTGCGTAAATGGAATAATTACATTTCCTATTCCTGGGCGACACATTTGCCAATTCTTTCTTAATAGCATTAGAGCCAGGCACGGTGGCTCAGGCCTGTAATCCAAGCAGTTAGGGAGGCTGAGGTGGGAGGGCTTGAGCTCAGGAATTCGAAACCAGCCTGGGCAACATGGTGAGACCTTGTCTCTACTAAAAAAATAGCTGTGCTCAGTGGCACAAGCTTGTGGCCCCAGCTACTTGGGAGGCTGAGACGGAAGGACTGCTTGGGCCTGGAAGGTTGAGGCTGCAGGAGCTGTGATTGTGTCACTGCACTCCAGACTGCACGGCAGAGCGAGACCCTGCCTCAAAAAAAAAAAAAAAAAAAAAAGCATTAGAATAGATAGATTCAGGAAAACCCCCTGTGTACATGCAAAAGGTAGTAGTTGTTAGCATAACTTAAAGCATAGATCTCTGGACATAATGAAAAAGATGCCACACTCGTCCACAGATTAGAAAGATACATATGTAGAGAAAATGATTTTTGAGCCTCCTTTAAAGATACTATTCCAACTTAATTCATAAACATAATGATAGCATTCCTCGCTTACTTTACAGCTACTTCATCATTTTGTCCCATCTAGAGAAGACTCATCTCTGATAGGATAACTCTCATTTATCTCCTGTGTGGCTGGGACTCCCACCCATAAACCTGCATAATTAGAGGCCTGCAGGAGATTCACATACCTTCTCTTGGTTTGTCTTTTAAAAACTCCCATTTGTTCAGTTTCCCTGGCACATCATACATGTTCTTGCCTTCCTTTCCTTCTTCTCAGGCCCCCAGGCCACTACAGCACATTTTCTAGAACTTTCCTGAGATATAATGCCTTTATCTAAACACTCTGTGGCTGAGTTCTGGTAAATAATGACAGGCATGTGTGGACTTGTGGGCAGAAGTAGGTTTTGCCTCTGTGCTTTTTCTCAGTGGGAAGCCCAGGAGGCTGGCCCTGTTTCAACCTCCAGATCTTTCTTTTTATGAAGATAATGATGATCACAGAGTCATATTATTGGCCTCCCTGCGGGCACTCAGAGGCAGCCAGCCCAACGCTCTCATGTTTCTTTGCCTTTCATTTGAAAACAACATGTAGGGGCACATAGACAGGGTCAAGATAATTTTAAAAGAAGAATTATTGAATTTAATTAGATAATACTTCATAATAACATACTTGGTTCATTTGCACAGGGTATGGCAGCATGCAAAGGACTTCCACATGTATGATGCTATATAGTACTTGAAACATTGGATCTGTTTCTTTGCTGATTATACAAGTGTTAAAGCAAATGTCTCCCTCTGTTTCTGTTAAAAAAGTGACAGAAATGGAATATTTGCCATGATCACTTTTGCAGATACCATCCTATTTTCTTGCTTTTCAACGCAGACTAAATTCTTCCTCAATCCAGTGCTCCTCCAAAGCCCCTTGTTCTTCTTCTTTTATATCCTAGCATTTAAGCTAAAATTAGTATTCATGGCCATATGCTTGTTAATTCCCTTTGCATGAAGGTGCGTTGTCGGCAATCTGTGCAGATCATTCTTTAGTTTGGACTTGCAGCTAGCAAACTCTTGGAGCAAGAGCCAAGCTCAGGTGGGCTGGCCTAGAGGACATTGCTTCCTCTTCTTTTCAGCAACAGCTTGCATCTCACACAGTCCCCCAAGAAGACTATTTGATGAAGTTTTGGCATGTGGAAAATATAAATACACTTTGCAAAGTGGTATAGACAAGCAGAGATTTTTCTGAACTAATATATAATGAGAAAATAACATTGAAATGGGAGCTGAATCCCCAAACCTGCATTGAAGAATGGCTTTATTTTTTCCCTAAGCCTTCAAAATACTGAGGTGGGTTGCATACCAATAGCCCTCAGTGGGCTATGCTGAGGGAGAATAGGCTAGCAAAGTAAGAAACAAAATGTATCATTTTAACAAAAAAAAAAATCCCCTTTTATTGACTATGACATACATACAAAAAGATATGTTATGCATATGAGTTGTGGGAGCACGCGCGCGCGCGTGTGTGTGTGTGTGTGTGTGTGTGTATTTCCTAGCTCTGTTCACTGAAAAGGTTTAGAAACCACGACCGACCCAGTAGCAGTGGGCATCCCTTGTGCCCAGGTGTGGCTTTGAAACACCATTTTTCCACTAACGAAAACTAGAGAAAATGCTATTTCTAGGTTTGGGATGGGCAATGTACAAGATGTGTCTGGAACACCTTGCCATACCAGGTAATGAGGAAGCTCTTGAAGACCACCAGGATCATGTTGAAAACACTCAGGGGTCACCTTGAAGAGGCTTCCACTGGCTGATGAGGGGGAAATTTGAGCTTCAAAAAGGATAATAAATGTAATCATTATGAAACCCATCAAATTAATTGAAATCCATGACTTCATAATGATACCTTAAAAATTGATCTCCTTCAGAGCATAATAGGGAAATAATCCATTTTTTGTGAAAATTAGTAAATGAAAAGAAAGAATCAAACATTTATTCTACTTCTGCTAAGTGAACATGCCACTGAGTAATCAAATAGTAGATGCGGGAAAGTATATTTTTAGAAAAGTGTTCCAGTGACAAATTAATAAATGGAAAAGAAATGATAGAACTAGAATGTTACCATTTTGCAACCCCCTTTGAATGAATAGATCTTGGCATCAAGCATCAACAGCTGCTATTATCACAACAAGAGAAACAACCAGACACTGCATGTCTCATGATGAAAGAACAAATCACCACCTAGAATCTTGCCAAAAGTTCAAACCTGAGGCTGACCAAGTCTCTGGATCCAGCTCCCATTTGCAGGAAATATAGAAGACAGAGGACAATCGGT
Source organism: Gorilla gorilla gorilla (assembly GCF_029281585.2). Classification (NCBI taxonomy): domain Eukaryota; kingdom Metazoa; phylum Chordata; class Mammalia; order Primates; family Hominidae; genus Gorilla; species Gorilla gorilla. The sequence goes on from NC_073239.2 coordinate 68,315,896, forward strand.
ATACAATCAGCAAAGGTCAAATGATGGGAGGTCTACCAGTCAAGTCGGAAAAAAAGAAAGGGATGGAGGAAAGACCCTGCAGACTATAAGAGAATTAAAAGACACGTCAAATTTACAAATGGGTAAAGCTACACTATAGTGTTTAGGAATGCACTCCTAGATAATAAAACTACAAGAAACACAAGGAATGGTTACTTAACACTTCAGGGCAGTGGTTAGCTTTGTGAGAATGAAGCCATATTGAGCAGGATGAGACACACAAGGGACTTTGGGGGTGCCGTGCAAAGTTCCATTTCTTGACCTGGACAGTGGTTTCTAAGGTGTTCACCTTTTAACAATGAATTGAGCTATGAATTCACTTTGTGTGGGTTTCTTAATCTGTGTTTTATTTTATAATGGAAAGCGTTAAGAGAGTAGAAGAAAAGAAGAAGACCAATTTTGAAATTTACATTTTATGAATGCCATAAAGGGCTTAACTAGTGAAGAGCAGTTGCGTCAAGACATTATCATGGAATGGTAATGAGCGTGAGCTCTGAGCCACCCTGGTGGGGTCTAAATCGCAGCTTTGCCACTTATCAGCTGTGTAACCCTGGGAAAATCACTCAGCCTCTCTGTTTCAGTTTTCTTATCTGTAAAGTGCATGTCATAATAGTTCCCACTTCATAGTGTCATTATAAGATTTACATGAGATGATAACGTGAACATTGAGAATACTGCCAGGCATATAGTAAGGGCTCAGTACAGCTATGTTGTTCCTTCTTACTTCTTGCCTTTCTCTCCCATTCATTTTCCTCAAACACTGTAGCATTATCTCTTTCTTAAAATCCTGTGGAGCAGGGTGAGGAATCCTCTACTAGTCCTAGCCTGTGTCTCTCTTGTCCTTCTATCCTCTGCTCCTCATTCTGTATTTAAATACCCCCAGGGAGAAATCTGAAAAGACAGGGAAGGAAAGATCCCAGCTGGGCACTCAGAATCTATGTAGAGATGAGAGAGAGGGAAAGGGACTTTTCTTGAATCCACAGCACTTAGAACAGTGCCTGATCCAGAGCAAGCATGTAGCAGACATTTGCTGAAAGGATGAATAAAATAACCTGTAGAACGTGATTTTAAAAGCACTGCTCAAGGATTTCTCTTTTGGATAAAGAGTTTGAAGCAGTCCATGGCTTTATTTTTGCCTCGTCCTGCCTAGCTGTTTTTCTTCCCTGCTGCCCCATTTTGGTGTTCATGTCTTAGTATGAGTCAAATAGTCTAAATGTAGTATCTGTTGGCAAAACATACATATTGCGCTTGTTCTTTATTCAGAAAGCCACATGTGGACTCCAGCCCCATGCCTACCAACCGTCTTGTCACTGTCACTCGGAGCTCCTTCCTGCCCAGCAGATGTGTCCACCTTCTCCTTCTTCCTCTAATGTTCTTCCTGTCATTGTTCCCGTACGTGACTCCCTCCCATCCTGTGTTCCAGTGTAGATGAGCCCATTGCAGCAAAGCCTTTGTGTACCAGCCTCTCATAGGTAAATTTCCCCATCCACTGCTTGTTTCCTTCCTGTTTCCTTCAAAGCACTTACCATGTATCTACCCATGGATGAATATTTGTGGAGGAGTCCATGGCCTTGACAACAAATGACCAAACACACACTACAAGAATGGAAGCATGAATGCGAGGTGACTTGTTTCTCGTCTCCTCCATAGCTTCCATGAAGGTACTGTGACTGTCGAGTTTACTAGTTTCTAGTTTTTAGTGGGTGCTCGATAAATACTTTGTGAATGAATGAATAAACAAATAGATAAAATGTGAAGCTTCAGGCTTGGGGTTGGGGAGGGTGGTTCTACAAGACGACCTATCAGAGTCTCATTGTGAGGTGGAGCAAGGAGATGGGGATTCCAGGACAAGGAAGTAACATTCACAACCTTGAGGAAATAGGCAGTTTTCCCTGAAAGATCTGCTTATAATGAGGGAGACCACCCCATACCTTTATTCAGAGATGGGCTAGAAGGCAGGACTCAGGAACAGGAACTGAGCCTACAGCCAAGGTCAAGGGCCTACGATGGTGAGCAGGATTGCTGGGCCTATTGTGCCCAGTGGACAGTCTTTAAGATGCTGATTCCAATGGGCATTTTGAGGTTTCTGAGAGTGAATGATGACTGAGTTCCATCAGGGGACTCAGCGTGGCCTGTCACTGACAGGGTGCTTCAGGATTCGGAGTGGTCCATAACTATAGACAGAGTATAGCTAAAAAAGCCTTGAATTTGAACCTTAGTTTTGTCACTTACCGTGTTATCCTGAGCAAGTTTTTAACTTCTCAGTGACTTGGATTCATTGTTTATAAGATGAAGATCAAAGTATGTACTTTCTGTGGTTGTCATGACAATGAAATAAGATCTTTTCTGAGGTAAACTGCCCCATCCAGTATTGCTCAAATCTGGTTGTGCATTAGAATGGTTCATGGGGAACTTAAACACTGCACACACACCTGGGCACAACTGCAGCAGATTCAGACTCAGTAATTCTGGGGTGGCCTCCAATCATCTGTGGTTTGGGAAAGCTTAGAGGTGACTATGCAGCTCAGGCAGAGTTGAGCAAGGTCGGATTGGTGTATATAAGGCAACAAAAGATGGAAGTTTTTCCAGCTACCTCCTCTTCTGCTGCCACTGCCTCATCTTCTTCTTTCTGATCCTTTTCTCCTTTTTTTCTTCTTTGTTATTGGGTGTGAGCATAAGTGGACAAAGTCACATGGTACCTGGAGAAGCAGTGGCATTAAAAACAATTAAAGACTGATAATGTCCACATATGACGTTGATTCCAGCAAATGACTAGATAAAAGCTATGAGAATTGAGGTCTTGATGCTAATTAGTCAGCTTTGAATATCTGGAACAGCAATTGCAAAGGTGTGAAAGATGGTACTGCCAGTACCTCATTTGCATAGAATGACTCTTACACATGCCTTTCCGGTTTTCCTATATTTAAAAAAATTGGCCGGGTGCAGTGGCTCACACCTGTAATCCCAGCACTTTGGGAGGCCGAGGTGGGTGGATCACAAGGTCAGGAGATTGAGACCATCCTGGCTAACATGGTGAAACCCTGTCTCTACTAAAAATACAAAAAATTAGCTGGGCGTGGTGGCAGGCGCCTGTAGTCCCGGCTACTCAGGAGGCTGAGGCAGGAGAATGGCGTGAACCCGGGAGGCAGAGCTTGCAGTGAGCCAAGATCACGCCACTGCACTCTAGCCTGGGTGACAGAGCGAGACTCTGTCTCAAAAAAAAAAAAAGTACTTTCTATTAGACAGTTTCTGATATTCTCAAACAAAACATAACCATTTTAAAATAAAGATTGTAGAGTGGTTTAATTTTCCTGCGTAATGAAAATTTACTGAGTACTTTCTGAGTACATAGCATTGGGCTAAGGACTATTGACGTATGATTTAATTCATTCATTTATTCAACATGTGTTTATTGAGCGCTGCTGTAGGTGTTAGAATATAGTAGTGAAAAAAACAGATAAAAATCCCTATGCTATTGGAGCTTACATTCTAAGGGGAAGAGACAGGCCATAAAAAAGTAAACATAGTAAGAAGTAAATCATAAAGTGTTAGAATGTGATAAAATGTTACTTAAAACTATTTTAAGTAAGATGGTTAAGGAGACTCATCGAGCAAGTGCCTGAAGAAGGAGCAGGAGTTTTACTATGTGGATACTGGGAGCCTCACATACAGGCAGAAGGACCAGCCAGTGCAAAGGCCCTGAAGTATACAAGATGTATCTGAGAAACAGCAATGAGGCCGGAGTGGTCTCAGCGAAGTAAAGTTGAGGACTAGGGAATGAGGTCAAAGAGAAAATGACCTTGTAGGTCATTTTGGGACTCTGGCTTTTACACTGAGTGTGATAGAAAGCTACTGGGGTGTCAGGGGCAGAGGAGGTATAGGATTCATATTATAACCAGATCACTCCGGCTGCAGCATTGAGAATAGATCATAGGAAGGCAAGGGTGCAAGGGAGAAGGATGCAAGAGAAGAGGCTCTAGTGGGAATCCAGGGAGAGCCCCAGTGGCTTAAACGAAGATGGTGGCAGTGGACATGGAGACATGTGAATATATTTTAGAGAAAAATTCAGCAGGATTTCCTGATGTGTTGACATGCGGTATAAGAGAAAGTGTGGAATTAGTGACTCTAACGCTTTTGTTGTTATTGTTGGGTTTGGTTTGGGGTTTTTGTTTGCTTTTTCATTTTTTCCTGAGCAACTGAAAGGATAGAGTTATTTTCCAGATGGGAAGATTGTGGGTGGAAACTGTTTGGGGAAGAATATTAAAGTTTGCTTTCGGTGACTTGAGTTTGATCCCCAAGCGAAGACATCCAGGAGGCGCTGGACCTGAGCATTTGGAGTTGGGAGAGGTATCTGGGCTGGGGGGGCATACGAGGGACCATTGGGGTACAGATGGTGTTAAAAGCCAGAGACTACATGAAATGGGTGAAGGCGGGGTGCAGATGGAGAAGTGAAAAAGTGCAAGGACCAAGCTCTACGGCACCCCCAGAGGTCTGGGGGACAAGGAGGGATCAGCAAAGTAGAGTGATGAGGAACTACAGGTGAGGTGAAAGGAAACTCAGGGCAATGTGGTGTCCTGGCAGCAAGTGTGGTGAGGATGGTGAGGAAGAGAGCAAGGAGGCCAGTACCAAATGCTGCTAGGGGTCGAGTTAAAGGAGGACTGAGAAGTGACCATTGGATTTAGTAATGGGGAGGCCATCTGTTACCCTGACAAGAGTAGAGGTGTTAAAGCCCACTTGTATGGGTTAACAGAGAAGGGAAGGGAGGAACTGGAGACAGAAGAGAGGAACAGGCAGTAGTTCATAGGGAACTGGGTCAAGAGGGTTTTTTTGTTTTTCATTTTTTAAGTGAGAGTGATAATAGCATTTTTGTGTGAAGATGAGAATAATACAATGAGAAGAGGAATTGTTGATGCCAGAGAGAAAGCAGAGCTGCTGGAGCAATGCCCTAGAGTAGGTGGGATGAGATGGGATCTATATGCAGGTGGGAGGTTGGCATTAGATGGGTACACAGACAGGCCAGCTATTGTATCAGGTGGGAGGTGGCACATGTGGGTGATGATGCTGGCAGGGATAATGAATGGTATGAGTCTAATGATTTTCCTGATGGCTTCAATTTTCCCTGTGAAATAGGAAACTAAGAACTGGAGAGAAGATATCAGAGGCTTAAGGAGAGTGGATAAGGTATTATGTGGATGTCTAGGAGAGTGGGAGAGTCCATAGACCAGGGAAATGAACACAGTTGCCTGGTTGCACCAAGCACTCATGATGTTCACTATCACAAACATAAAGTGGGATTGGTGCATGTAGTTAGGAGTTTTTCGCTAGCCACGTTTGGCTGTTCGGGTGCAGACACAGTTTGCTAGATTTAAACAGGGTTCAGGTGTTGCCAAGTGGGAAAGCTACAGAGAGACAAAGAAATAGAGATTAGATGCAAGGGGGCCATCATGATAATTGCCCAGGTAATGAAAGGAAGCTGAAAAGGGAAGATAGTGAGGGTCAGCAAAAGGTGGTGGGATCAGTGGATGGGCGCTGCCAGTGGGTTGAAGGTGGTGGGAGCAGTGATGGGGCTCCCAGTGGGTTGAAGGTGGTGAGAGAAGAGGATGGGCACTCCCAGTGGGTTGAAGGCTTGTTGGAGTTGGGACACTGGGTGGTATGAACTGGAGAGTCAGGAGGTAAGTGATCAGATGCTGGGATGGATGAAAATGAGAATATGGATGGCAAGGTGGTTGTTCACCCCCAAACATGGCTGGAATACATTTTTTTTGTTCCTTTTTGCAGTTAGATATGGCCAATGCTTAGTTCTGGCAAAGGAAATGTGGATGGAGATGATGTGCCCAGTTTCTAGGCCTGGCCCATAAAAAAATCATCTCATGCAATTCTATACCCTTTTTGTTTTCTGTCTGCCACTGAATGCAGAGAATCCAGCCAGGACTGTGAAGCCCCAGGGAATGGCTGCACTTCAAGTCAGAAGGAGCCTGGGTCCCTGAATCATCATGTGGAAGGCTCTCCACCCAGTTCAATGGTGCAATGGACCACAAGCAGGAACTTAATTTAGAATGTACTTATTTTGTTAGATTTTGTAATTAAAAAATGGATCCCACTCTGACTGAATCAGAGATGTTGAAGTCATTGATCTGGGAGGGTATGTTCCTGGGAGTGGGTGGCTGAGGTGAGATTTCAAACAAGGTTGTTGAGGAAGAGGAGTTCAAGTGACTGAGAGGACATATTGTTGGATAAATTGTGCGTGTGTGTGTGTGTGTGTGTTGAAATCACCAAGAATAGGGAAAGAAGTGTATAAGAGAGTGTGGCAGTGAGCCCAGAGCTAAAAGAAATCATGAGCAGGGAGTAATTCACGAGCAGAAAGTAGAAGCAATGAGAGGCAGTTAATGAGAGAAGCAGCTGAGGGATTTTAGCAAGGGATGGGGGAGGATGGTATGGAAGCAGTATCTGGGGGCCAAGAGGACGCCGCCCCATCTCCAAGCCCAGTGGTCAGGAGAATGAGGGGAAAATGTCAGCGCAGGAGAGGCTACGAGGGAGGAGGAGCAGCATCGGCAGGAGGAGCCCCAGGTGAGAGGGACATTCAGGGAAGAGACTGCAGATTACAGGGATTTTTCTAAAGAGGGTTTCTGAATCCAGACGCACATTGGAGGACTCTTGAGATGCTGGGGTCTTGTGATGGGAAGATGGAGACAGAATGAAGGATGTGTGGAGCCCTACGGGGAGGAGAGAATAAAGAAGTGGGGTGACCTGGGAGCCTGGGATTCTTGTGACCATGGACACAGGTATCAAAGGCATGATGCAGTTAGCCCTGGGGAACCTGAGGCAGGTGGTGGTGATGAGGGGCAGGGAGCAGTGGTGTCTGGGACTCAGTCTTGGCTGCTGTCACTGGAGGCAGTGAGGCCTGAGACAAATGGGATTAGTCCCACTTTAAGACCCTTCTCTGAGCCCATAGGCTTCTTCTTAACCCCTATTCATGGAAGGAAAAAGGTAGGACATGCGGTTGATAGATGTGATTAAGATGTGGATTCTTAATCACATCTACTAGCTTCAGCTGTCCTACTCTTGGGACGCTCGCTTTTATACATAGAGAAAATATGTGCCATTATAACTGTGCTTCAGTGGGCAAAGTAGAGCAGGCTTCATTTAAAAGGCTGCTCCATGCCTCTGCCCGGCTGCCCTGTCTGGGAAGTGAGGAGCGCCTCTGCCCGGCTGCCCCGTCTGGGAGGTGTACCCAACAGCTCGGAAGAGACAGCGACCATCGAGAACGGGCCATGAAGACGATGGCGGTTTTGTCGAAAAGAAAAGGGGAAATGTGGGGAAAAGAAAGAGAGATCAGATTGTTACTGTGTCTGTGTAGAAAGAAGTAGACATAGGAGACTCCATTTTGTTCTGTACTAAGAAAAATTCTTCTGCCTTGGGATGCTGTTAATCTATAACCTTACCCCCAACCCCGTGCTCTCTGAAACATGTGCTGTGTCAACTCAGGGTTAAATGGATTAAGGGCGGTGCAAGATGTGCTTTGTTAAACAGATGCTTGAAGGCAGCGTGCTCGTTAAGAGTCATCACCACTCCCTAATCTCAAGTACCCAGGGACACAAACACTGTGGAAGGCCGCAGGGTCCTCTGCCTAGGAAAACCAGAGAACTTTGTTCACGTGTTTATCTGCTGACCTTCTCTCCACTATTATCCTATGACCCTGCCAAATCCCCCTCTCCGAGAAACACCCAAGAATGATCAGTAAATACTAAAAAAAAAAAAAAAAAAAGGCTGCTCCATGTTCATTACAGAAAACAAAGTCAATGTGCTGTTGACATTATTGCACATGACTGCACAGCTGTGCACAAGCTCCACCCACCAGGTGAGTCTTACCTCTTTCCCTAAGTCCTGGTGCCTTGCTTCTCAGCGTGGTCCATGGGCCAGCAGCATTGGCATCACCTGGATGCTTGTTAGAAGTGCAGGATCTCAGCAAGACCCAGACATACTGAATCCGCATCTGCATTTTAACTAGATCCCCAGGTGATCCTTAGGCATGTTAAGCCTGAGGAAGCATTGTGATGCATTTCTTGTTATTAGTAGGAACAAAGCAGGTGCCTCCAAGAAGAAAAAGGCAAATGAAAGAAGCAGCTCCAGGAAAGATGACAATGTTACTCATCAGCCTTAAAATTCCAAGTTCAATGCATTTTTTCCCCCTAGTCCTGGCAGTGTATTGGATTCATGTGAACCTCATTAAAAATTAAAACAAACAAGTTCTAACTTGCATGACTCCAAAAACATTTCATTGTTTCTTTAGGGAGAAATAGATGAGAACAGACAAAGTTGATTACACAGAATAAGGACAAAACAACTCTGAACTTTTAACCTGCATGAGTTGTCAGTAGAATCTCGGAATCATAGAATTCCAGAGTTTAGAGCAGTTGGCTCAACACTGGCTACACATCAGAGTCACCTGGGGAACTTTCCAAAAAGTACAAAATATTAGTGCTGAGCCCCAATCCCAGATATTCTATCTGAGGAAAGAAACGGGCATCAGGTATTTTTCAAAAGCTCTCTGGGTGATTCTTACATGCAGCAAGGATTGAGATTCACTGGTAGAAACAAGATGCAAGACACATATGTGATTTAAAATTATCTAGGACCCAAATTAAGTAGGTAGAAACAAATGAAATTAATTTCAATAATGTATCTTAACCCAATATGTCCAAAATATTATCATTTGAAATGTAGTTAATATAAAAAACTAATGACTTTTTTCTCAGTAAGACTTTAATATCCAGTGTGTATTTTACACATGTAGAACATCTCAATTCACTTTAGCCACATTTCAAGGATTCAATAGCCACATGTGGCTAATGACTGTCATAGTGGACAGTGTAGTTCCAAGTAATAACAGTAATGCTAGTCTATGAAAGATAGGTTTCCACCTCTGGAAAACAAAATGATTGCCCATTTAAAGTAGAAGAGCCAGTTCAGAAGATAATGAGATGTAATTCAGTATTATTTCTTGCTTGCAAACAGCCTCTTAAAATCATCGTGGAAGTTCAATGAAGAGGTAAGATTTAGAAAGTTTGCAAAATTTCTTCCAAAAAGGGAAATGTCTGGGATTTACATGACAGAGGCAAACCCTTACGTGATGCTATGTTAAGACATGTAAATGAATACTGTGCTGAGTTTCTCAGCAACCTATGGTGTTGGGAAGGGCTGATCTTCTGATTTTGATCTAGGAAAAGATAGGAATATAGTCAATGGCTACATTTTCTTTTTCTCTCTTGGAATCAACCATTATAAAGAGCAGGCATCTTTGGGAATTTTGGTGTCTGCACAGCTGAATCAGCATCAGAATCTGGAATGTGCGAGGATAACATTCTGTGGTTTGGCATTCCTGTCTCAATTCCTCCACTTCTTAGAAAAGAAGCGTCACTCACTGATATTCTCCCAAACCAGCTGTTGAGTATAATAAAGACCTTCCTCTTAGTATTAACATTACATTGTATTCTTAGGATCTAATTTTTACCACGTTATTTTTCCCTAAAGAAATTAGAGAAATCACTTAGCCATTGGCATGTGTTAACTGTAACCAGGTCATGGAGCTCTTCTGAGCCTGAGGCAAATAAACAGAAAATCTTAGTGACATGTGCTGAGAACTAGGTTAAACAAATTTCTCAGGATGGGTTGCAGAATAGTTTGCTGGTGCTGGCAATGAAGTGTAGAGGCACTTAGGAGGGATGGTTTCTCTCGCTTTTTACCAAAATATCTTTGCTTCCCTCATAAGCCACTTTCTTCCGAAAGCCAACCGTGTTTTTGTTTGTTTGTTTGTTTGTTTGTTTGTTTCTTGAGACGGAGTTTCGCTCTTGTTGCCCAGGCTGGAGTGCAACAGCGCAATCTCGGTTTACCGCAACCTCCGCCTCCCGGGTTCAAGCAGTTCTCCTGCCTCAGCCTCCCGAGTTACAGGCGCGCTCCACCACACCCGGCTAATTTTTTTTTTTTTTTAATTTTTAGTAGAGACGGGGTTTCGCCATGTTAGCCAGGCTGCTCTCACACTTCTGACCTCAGGCGATCCGCCCGCCTCAGCCTCCCAAAATACTGGGATTACAAGCGTGAGCCACCGCGCCCGGCCCCGACCATGGTTTTATAAAGAGAGAACATTGAAAACATAATTGGTCTTTGGTCTATCTAGTTTCTCCATTTTGTACCCTTCTTTCACCTTTGCCAGTAATACTCTTTTCTCTCGGAAGGCCCTGGAATGTTTCTCTAGTGTCAAAATTCATCCCAGCTAAGACTTGTGAACTTAACACCAAAGAGTAACCTGTTTATATCACAGTGCAAATTACACAGAACTATCACTCTTCCAGTGCTTTTGTGATAAAGAAATAAAGCACTATCAGAAGAATACCGTGCATCCGCTAGGTAGTGAAGATTTTTAAAAAGTGGGCACAAAATTAGAGCAAATGGAACCCTGAAACCGCACTACATAGGCAAATAGCTGAGTACAGATTGAAGTTAGAGAACCCTCGAGGGGCTAGGTATGAGTCTGCAATTATGATAGGCGGCCATCAGGGGGCATTTCAGCGCCTTGGTTGTGTGGCCAAAGGATCAGGTTTACCATAATCAGAGAATAAGGTAATTTTTACTTCTTTAAAATAGAGTAGTTTAAATAAAATTATCAATTAGGGTTTAAAGATGATTCATATGAGCAAGTTCTTAAACCAAAGCCAAGGAAAAAGTGCGCTACCTGCCTCACTATGCGGTTTTCATAATTCAGGGTAGCCTTGCTTATGGCCCTAAGATGTAATAATCATGTTCCTTCTCACTCTGATTTCTTATTTGGGAACCATATTCTTTTATTGGGTTAAGGGAGAACTTTTTCTTTTTTTTTTTTTTTTCTTTTTTTGAGACGGAATCTCACTCTGTTGCCAGGCTGGAGTGCTGTGGCACGATCTCAGCTCACCGCAACCTCCAACTCCCTGGTTCAACAGATTCTCCTGCCTCAGCCTCCTAAGGGAGAACTTTTAAAGGGGATTTTCACAATTTCAATAGCCCAGCAGTATCCTCTCACTCTCCTTTCCTTTTCCACTGCTACATGGAATGGAAGGAGCTGCTCGCTGTGTTAAAATGTGGAGATTATTTTGTAAATTTGAATATGAAGAGTAAGTGTCTTAAGCCATTCTCTCATTTTTATAAAGAAATAACCTGAGACTGAGTAATTTATAAAGAAAGAGTTTTAATTGGCTCTTGGTTCTGCAGGCTGTACAGGAAGCATAGTGACATCTGGTCCCGGGGAGGCCCCAAGAAGCTTACAATCATTGTGGAAGGCAAAGTGGGAGAAGGTACATCACATGGCAAAAGCAGGAGCAAGAGAGTGAAGGGTGAGGTGCCACACACTTTTAAACGGCCAGACCTCCCAAGAACTCACTCATTATCTCGAGGACAGTCCCAAGGGGATGGCACTAAACCATTCATGAGCAATCCACCCCCATGATCCAGTCACCTCCCATCAGGCCCCACCTCCAACACTGGGGATTACATTTCAATGTGAGGTTTGGGCAGGGACCACATCCAAGCTATAACAAGTAGTTACTTTAAAAGAAATGAAGTAGTCTTAGCTGATATCTGCAAGATATTAGAAGGGCTTTTCAGGTCAAATTACTCTGAGGTTCTCAAGAGAGAAGTCTGACACATATAAGATAAAATGTGTGAGGTTTAATCCATCTGAAACTCTACAGTGCTCCCCTTTGCTTAAAGATTAGGTATAGATTATTCCATCTAATATGAATGAGTGTAGGACTCACATAGTGGATTAAGTTAATGCTGAGTGGCAAGGTAAAGACATAAAAATAAATCTTAACGTTTGACTCAGGAGATTGCATTTAATTTGGCAGCTAGTAGGAAACCATTGAATGTTTTTGAGTAAGAGGGGTGGCATTCATGGAGTAGTGCTTTAGTGTCAGGGGAAACAGAGAGGACAGAAAAAGCTCAAAAGCTTGGTGGAAGTGGAATCCATAAAACTAGGTAGCAGATCAAATGTAGAGACTAAAGAAGAAAGATGAGTTAAAGATGACTCCGATGATGAGTAGGAGGATGATAGTGTCCTGAAAGAATAGGGAGGCCAAAAGTTGGAAAGAAATATAAACTTGACCTTCAACATGCAGAGTTGAGTATCAGATAAAAATGTGTATGTGAAGTGCTTTGGAAGGTGCACAGGATCATTGTCATGTAATAATACCTTTTAGTAAACACAGGCAAGTATTTTATGTGTAGGATCTCAGATATAGGCTGTGCCCCCACTGTCAGGAAAATGACCCATAAGTACAGGAGAAAGAACTTCAGGGCAGAGGAAGACTATGTCCTGAGCTTTTGTTTTGTTTTGTTTTTAATCAGTTGGGGCAATGAAAAGAGGCAATGAGAAAGTAGCAAAGAGAACATAACAAGTGAAACAACAGGAGGTCACTCTAAATAGCCCAACGACTTGGAGATGACACGCTTCAATGTGGTAGAAAAGACAATGGGCTTCAAGTAGGACTGGCTGATTTCAAATTCAGACTCCACAAGTTAACTAGCTGGCTTATTGTGGGCAACTTCACCTCTGCATGCTTCAATTTCTCTATGTGTAAAATGAGGCTATTTAAAGTATCTGCTCATAGAGTTATTGTGAGGATTAAGGGAGATCATACTTGAAAGTGCTAAAAGTAGTGCCTGGAACACTGCCACAACTCAAAAACTGTTAGCTGTCAGCAGTAGTATCATGGAAGTTAAATCAGAGAAAAAAAAATTTAACTATTATTTTAGGTTCGGGATACATGTGCAGGTTTGTTACACAGGTAAACTTGTGTCACAGGGTTTGTTGTACAGATTATTTCATCACCCAGGTACTAAGCCTAGTACCAAATACCTATTTTTTTCCAAACTTCTCCCTTCTCCCACCCTCCATGCTCCAATAGGCCCTAGTGTCTGTTGCTCCCCAATTTGTGTCTGTGAGTTCTTATCATTTAGCTCCCACTTACAAGCGAAAACATGTAGTAGTTGGTTTTCTGTTCCTGCATTAGTTTGCTAGGGATGACAGCCTCCAGCTCCATCCATGTTCCTGGAAAATACATGATCTCATTCTTTTTTATGGCTGCATAGTATTCCATGGTATATATGTACCACATTTTCTTTATCCAGTCTACCACTGATGGGCATTTAGATTGATTCCTTGTCTTTGCTATTGTGAGTAGTGCTGCAATTAGCATATGTGTGCATGTGTCTTTATGGTAGAAAGATTTATATTCCTTTGTATATATACCCAGTAATGGAATTGCTGGGTTGAATGGTAGTTCTATTTTAAGTTTTTTGAGGAATTGCCACACTGCTTTGCACAATGGTTGAACTAATTTACACTCCCACCAGGAGTGTATAAGCATTCCCTTTTCAAATCAGAGAAAATTTCAAGGAGGTGGTCGATGATGCCAAACTTTTCTTAGAGTGGTGATGGTGGAGGGCAAAATTTGTGTTTAAAATATGAAATTTCAATGAGAAGATTAGGGTGATTGCAATAGCAGTAACAACAGGAACAATAACTCACATTTATTTCCTTCCATGTGGCCTTCTGATTGAATTTGTTATACGTTGGGGAAATTATTTTCAGTCTTCCTCATGCACATGAAAAAAGTCTGACAAAAAGTAACAATATGTAAAAGAGTAGGTGTTTAATATTTATAACACTAAGTAGCACATTTGCTTTCTCTCAGAAGAAAATTTAACGGTATAATTTGCCAAGAGGAGGTAATCTAATTATCATGTCCACCCTGAATAGCATACTGCCATGCCTAGGAACTGTGCTGGTGAACATTTAAAAATATTTTCTCAGTGCACATCTTCTAAACACTGTGTACTCTGCTATAATATACCCTACTATAACACTTTCCCTAGGATTTATACTGGGTATATGTCAGTGATTTAATTACATTTTTTAAATGGATGCTATTTTTAGGATCCTCCTGAGCCTTTAAATTCTAGTTGACTATATATTGTTTAATACCATTTTAGTCAGTTCTCATGCTGCTCTAAGGATGTATACCAGACTGGATAATTTATAAAGGAAAGAAGTTTAATTGACTCACTCTTCCACAGGGCTGGGGAGGCCTCAGGAAACTTACAGTCATGGTAGAAGGGGAAGCAAACATGTCCTTCTTCAAAAGGTAGCAGGAAAGAGAAGAATGAGCGAAGGGGAGAAAAGCCCCTTACAAAACCCTCATATCTCATGAGAACTCACTCACTGTCACAAGAACAGCATGAGGGTAACCGACCCCAGGATTCAATTATCTCCCACCATGTCCCTCCCACAACACATGGGAATTCAAGATACAATTCAAGATGAGATTTGGGTGGGGACATAGCCAAACCATATCACCCACCCCTAACACCCCTGTTTGCTTCTAGACCTATAACAATAGACTCAGGTCCCAGCAGGCCCCTAGAGGTGAGGTTCAGAGTGTGACCCATGAGGAGGTGCACTACGCTCCAAAATAACTGCTTGAGTTTTCTAATTTATGTAAGCAGAAATCTGGAGAACAGGAATGGGAATGGATATTAAGGGTGTGGGGTAATGGTGGAAGGAACATAAAGTTGGATCAGGCTGAATTTATTGATTTGGGCCCACTAAGCAGGGATTCTACATTTAATGTTGCAGCTTGGGGAGTTAAAAAAGGTTCTAATAGTTTATTTGCTTCGTTAGCTGAAATATGGATGAAAAGATGGCCCACTGTAAGTGACCTAGAAATGCCTGATCTCCCTTGGTTTAATGTAGAGGAAGGGATCCAAAGGCTTAGGGATATGGGAATACTAGAGTGGTTTAGTCACATTAGACCTGCTCATCCCAGCTGGGAGAGTCCAGAAGACATATCCTTCACTAATACCTTGTAAAACAAATTTGTGAAGGAGGCATCTGCTTCCTTGAAGAGCTCTGTGATTGTTCTCTATATGCCAGATCTCACAGTGGGAACCGCAGTCACAACTACAAAACTGAAATACAATGGGAATAATTGAATCCCAAGGTAGCTGGGGCCAAGTGGCAGCCCTCAACCTTCAAAGGCAAGGTGGACATAGCTACTGTAATGGACAACAGAGGCAAAGCAGCAATCAGAATAGTCTGACTCATGTAGAGCTCTGGCATTGGCTAATTAATCATGACGTTCCTAGAAGTGAAATTGATAGGAAGCCTACTGCATTCTTACTTAATCTATATAAGCAGAAAACTTCCAGGTTGAGTGGACAAAGACTAATTTGAATTATAAAATCAGAGAATCATGGCCCCTCAATGAATTCCAAGACTTGAATGAGTTTACAGACCCAGAACCCCTTGAATGAAGGGGAGTCTGGATCCCCTTGAGGAAAGACCCCACTACACCACTGATAATTTATGCTGTTAATCTTTCTCCCATCCTTCCACAAGAGACCTCTGGCCTTTTACCAGAGTGTCTGTGCACTGGGGAAAGGGGAATGATCAGAACTTTTGGGAACTACTGGGCACTGGCTCTGAGTTGACGCTGATTCCAGGGGACCCAAAACGTCACTGTGGTCCTCCAGTTAAAGTAAGGGCTTATTGAGGTCAGGTAATTAATGGAGTTTTAGCTCAGGTCTGACTTACAGTGGGTCCAGTGGGTCCCCAGACTCATCCTGGGGTCATTTCCCCAGTGCCAGAATGCATAATGGGCATAGACAGTCTGTCATACTTAGCAGCTCACAGAACCCCCACATTGGCTCCCTGAGTGGTAAGGTGAGGGCTATTATGGTGGGAAAGGTCAAATGGAAGCCATTAGAGCTGCCTCTACCTAGAAAAATTGTAAATCAAAACCAATATCGCATCCCTGGAGGGACTGCAGAGATTAGCGCCACCATCAAGGACTTAAAAGATGCAGGGGTGGTGATTCCTACCACATCTCCATTCAACTCTTTTATTTGGCCTATGCAGAAGATAGATGGATCTTAGAGAATGACAGTGGATTATTGTAAGCTTAACTAAGTGGTGACTCCAATTACAGCTGCTGTATCAGATGTGGTTTCATTGCTTGAGCAAATTCACATATCTCCTGGTACCTGGTGGGCAGCCATTAATTTGGCAAATGCCTTTTCTCCATTCCTGTCCATAAGGCCCACCGGAAGCAATATGCCTTCAGCTGGCAAGGCCAGCAATATACCTTCACTGTCCTCACTCAGGGGTATATCAACTCTGGCTTTATGTCATAATCTTGTCTGGAGAGATCTTGATCGCTTTTCCCTTCCACAAGATATCACACTGGTCCATTATATTGATGGCATTATGGTGATTGGACCCAATGAGTAAGAAGTAGCAAACACACTGGACTTATTGGTGAGACATTTGTGTGCCAGAGGATGGGAAATAAATCTGACTAAAATTCAGGGACCCTCTACCTCAGTAAAATTTTTAGGGGCCCAGTGATGTGTGGCCTGTTGAGATATTACTTCTAAGGTGAAGGACAAGTTGTTGCATTTGGTCCCTCCTACAACCAAGAAAGAGGCAGAGCGAGGCCTCTTTGTGGGCCTATTCGGATTTTGTAGGCAACATTTTCCTCATTTGGGTGTGTTACTCTGGCTCATTTATTGAGTGACCCGAAAGGCTGCCAGTTTTGAATGGGGTCCAGAACAGGAGAAGGCTCTGCAACAGGTCCAGGCTGCTGTGCAAGCTGCTCTGCCACTTGGGCAATATGACCCCCCAGATCCAATGGTGCTTGAGGTGTCAGTGGCAGATAGGGATGCTGTTTGGAGCCTTTGGTAGGCTCCCATAGGTGAATCACAGCAGAGGCCTCTAGGATTTTGGAGCCAGGCCCTGTCATCTTCTGCAGATAACTACTCTCCTTTTGAGAGACAGCTCTTGGCGGGTTTACTGGGCTTTGGTGGAAATTGAATGTTTGACTATGGATCATCAAGTCACCATGCAACCTGAACTGCCTATATGAACTGGGTGCTTTCTGACCCATCTAGCCATAAAGTGGGTCATTTACAGCAGCATTCCATCATCAAATGGAAGTGGTATATACATGATTAGACTCAAGCAGGCCCTGAAGGCATGAATAAGTTACATGAGGAAGTGACTCAAATGCCTATGGTCTTCACTCCTGCCACCCTGCCTTCTCTCCCCCAGCCTGCACCAATGGCCTCATGGGGAGTTCCCGATAATCATTTGACAGAGGAAAAGAAGACTAGGGCCTGGTGCACAGATGGCTCTGCATAATATGCAGGCACCACCCAAAAGTGGACAGCTGCAGCACTATGGCCCCTTTCTAGGACATCCCTGAAGGACAGTGGCAAAGGGAAATCTTCCCAGTGAGCAGAACTTTGAGCAGTGGACCTGGTTGTACATTTGAGTCAGTGGACTGGGAGAGGCAGACCCACCCTTAATCTGAGTGGGCACCATCTAACCACCTTCCAGTGCAGCTAGAATAAAGCAGGCAGGAGAAGATAGAAGAGCAGACTTGCTGAGTCTTCACGCCTTCATCTTTCTCCTGTGCTGGATGCTTGGGGCCCTTGAATATCGAACTCCAAATTCTTCAGCTTTTGGACTCTTGGACTTACACCAGTAGTTTGCCAGGGGCTTTCAGGCCTTTGGCCACAGGCTGAAGGCTGTGCTCTTGGCTTCCCTACTTTTGAGGTTTTGGGACTTGGACTGATCCACCACTGGCTTCCTTGCTACTAAACTTGCAGATGGCCGATTGCGGGACTTTACCTTGTAATCGTGTGAGTCAATTCTCCTTAATAAACCCCCGTTCATATATACATCTATCCTATTATTAATAGTCGGTCCCTCTAGAGAACCCTGATTAGTACAGTGGGTGGTGAGGAGAATCAGCATTGCCTTGTCTGGCAACTGCCTCAGGGGAGGCCATCACTGTTGCCTCAGGCAGCTCAGGGTTTATCTCCTCAGATAAAGGTGGAAAGGCTGATGGCAGCCTGGGTGGAAGAAGGGATGTGGTCACCACTGGGGGTGGGGAGGCTGTTTCCTCTGGCAAAAAAAGGCTCATCAGAGTTTACAAGCTCAGTGTCCCCAGCTTCATCATGGTCCTCCCACACATCCCCATTCCAAGTTGCAGGGTCCCATTCTTTTCCAATCAATACCCTCACTTTGACAGTAGACACCTGGTGAGACAGAGTGCACCTTTTGGTCCAGGTCAGCCACTTGCATGATAAGAGCTTGTGTCTGATTTTCCACATTTTCAGTCCTTTGTCTATAGGAGATAAGACTCACTCAGGGCAATTCTACGATAAGCTGTCTGCAAGCTGAGGAGCAAGGAAGCCCGTGGTGGATCAGTCCAAGTTCTAAAACCTCAAAAATAGGGAAGCCTATAGTGCAGCCTTCACTGTGGCCAAAGGCCTGAGAGCCTCTGGCAAACCAATAATGTAAGTCCAAGAGTCCAAAAGCTGAAGAACTTGGAGTCTGATATTCAAGGGCAGGAAGCATCCAGCATGAGAGAAAGATGAAGGCCAGAAGACTCTGCAAGTCTGCTTTTCTATCTTCTCCTGCCTGCTTTATTCTAGCTGCACTGGCAGTTGATTGGATGGTGCCCACCCAGATTAATGGTGGGTCTGCCTCTCCCAGTCCGCTGACTCAAATGTTAATCTCCTTTGGCAACACCCTCACAGACACACCCAGGGACAGTACTTTGCATCCTTCAATCCAATCAAGTTGACATTCGATATTAACCATAACAAATAACAAAATCTGGTTTCTTGGAGTATGAACATTTACTGTTATAGTTTGCTGGACTTGCTTCATTTAGAAAATGTAAAACTAGGCTGGTCATGGTGGCTCATGCCTGTAAATCCAACACTTTGGGAGGCTGAGGCAGGAGGATCACTTGAGGCCAGGAGTTTGAGACAAGCCTGAACAACATAAGCAGACCTTTATAAAAAATTGCCGGGCATGGTGGTGCCCGCCTGCCATCCTAGCTACTCAGGAGGCTGAAGCCAGAGGATCGATGGAGCCCAGGAGTTCAAGTTTGCAGTGAGTTATGATTGTTTGCACCATTGCACTCCAGCATGAGTATTAGAGTGAGACCCTATCTCTTAAAAAAAAGGAATTATACTATTACCATGCAATAAATCACTGTAAGCAATTTGGTATATTTTTTTCAGACTTGTTTCCATATATTTCTTTTTATATAGTTGTAATCATTCCACACATGTAATATTGGCACTGTTCTTTAATATGAAATTATTAATAACTTTTATTTTACTACATGGTCTTCAGAACCATGGCTTTAATTATTATATAATAATTAATTATTATGATATATATTATATATCATATGTATATCTATGATATAGATATATGATGATTTACCTCTTTATTCCCTTCTGACTGAACATTAGTTTCTTACTTTTTTACTATTAAAATGGCAGCATTTAGCATATTTAAGTATGTAGCTTTTTCATATTTAATATTTTTCCGTACACTTAGAAGGTTAGCTGAGGATTAAAGGGCACAGGCATTTTTATAGCATTTGGTAAACAACGCCAAATTATTTCCCAAATGGACACACACACACACACACACACACACACACACACACAGACACACACACACAAATATGTGTTTATGTAAGTGTATGATTTTGCTAAGAGAAAAAAATGCCTTGTTTTATTTTGTATTTCTCTGATTTCTTGTAGGTTTGAATATTTACCTAATTGCATCTCTCTGATGTTGTTCGCTTGTTCAGCTCTTTTGTGTTGGTCTGTTTCTAGGAAAATGATTCTTTTGTTTAAAGTTAGTTTAAGATGGTTACACTAAAGTTAGATTATTTATTACTTTCTGATACTCCTCTGCCCCACCAAAATATGGACTTCAGTCTAAAGATACGCTTTTGCAATGCAACATTTTATCAATGAGCTTTAAAAGGGCTTAATAATGTTTGTACTCAAACAGAATAAACCACCTGAAATACTTCCTTAAGAAAATCCCCAGAGGTCCTTAAGAAGAGAGAGATCTTCAAGAAGTAAAGCTTGAGATAATACACGAGCAGCTCAAACTACTTACAAAAAATAGTGGGGCAATTTGACATCATTTATTTAAAATAATTAGGTATTGATAGACATGAAAATCTAAACGCAAGATTCCTTAGCATCTCATACTTACCAGTTTCTTTTCCTTCCATGAAAACTGCACTTTCTTTCAAATGAAAGCACAGAGGGAGAAAATGGAAAGTCTGGGGGAACAGCCAATGACCGGTGAGTGTATTGAAAGTTCTAGGATTTGCTGCCTCCTGTGTTTGACTCATCCATTACATACCTCTTGCCCTGGTGTATTAATCTGTCTGCAAGGAGCAGAAACCAATTCTAGCAAAAAAGCAGGGAAAAGAGAGAAAGGAGAAGATGTGTTGGTTGAGTATGGAGTTATCTCAGGACTTCAAGTTGAGGATGAAGCTTGGCCCCAGGCGGACAGTCAGGGATGGGGGTCCTCAGGAATGCCTCTTTTCTCTCAGTCTCTGCCTCCACTCCTCTCCCAATGCCAACTTTATTCTTTTGCTTAAGATCTTTCAGTCATGGATCCAAAATTCCTAGGAAAGGAGCTAATTGGCCTAGCTTAGCAGAGGAAGCTACCCACATCCCAGTCAACTACAGCTGTGAGGTCAGGAATTCCACAGTATGGAGACATGGTATTTCCTACTACACTTATTTGGGTGGTGTGTGAGTAGGTAGAGGCAGTTTCTAGAAAAAGGATGCTGAACAAAAAATTAAGCAGCATGCTTACTATGCTTGCTACCCTATTCTCCTTTGTACCAGCTACCTGCAACCTTAGCTCTGCTGGACCTCTTAAGGTGCTCTAAGTTGTCCATTCCTCCAATAAGCTACATATTTGCACTTCAAAAAATACGCACATGATATGCAATCTTCTTTTTGTATGTTTATGTTCATGTACAAACAACGTATTGTAAATGCCTATGTGTTTATCATATATGTGTATAGAGACAAAGAAGTATTTCTTCAATTATGTTTATGAGAAGTTTCTAGGGAAAAAAGTAATGTTCTCTGGTCAGATAAGTTCTAGAAGCACTGAGCTAAACAAAGATATACAATTTCTTTATAGCATGACTTCTCAGGTTTAGTGGGCTAATGGGTACTACATATTCATAGAGAGAGACCATTAGATTTTCCCTAAACTTATTTGAATATATGTATATATGTGAGTGTATGTTTATATATTTTTTAATTTGAGGAATATTTGTAAATATATTGGTTATTATGTAGAATGCGATTTGGGAAATGTTGGCTTGGGTTTGAAGATAAGCATACATTTCCCTTTGAAAAAGTAAGAGACAAGTAGATTGTATGCAAAAAGACATGAAAATGTGTTAGTATAAAAGCTCAGAGGGAGAGGCAAGTGGAAGAAATAAGCAACTTTGGAAAAAACATTAGCCAGGGGAAGACATGGGATTTAGCCCTTCCATCTCCCGCTGACTTTTCAAGACCTCCAGTAACCAATGGACTCTGCTTCCTCTAGTGTAAAATGTAAGATTAAGCCATTTTCTTTTTGGAACACCAACTGTATTTTTCATGGTGTTTGTATTGATTTATGAAATACTGTGCCTCAGAATTTAGCACTCTTTGGAGTATGTTTCTATATAAGTTTAAGATCCAAATCTAGTTCAGAAACAGCAATAGGTCTAGCCACTCTCTTTAACTAAAATTATTGTATCATTATAACTGGTAACTAGATTGTCAACATTTTAATTTCTCTTTTCTTTTTTTCCCTGTACCAGATTCTTCCTTCTAAACCAAAAGCAGTGTTTTTTTTTTTTTTAATTAAAGCTAACATTCCATGAGGCCAGCTGACAATGATGTATAGAACTTTTAGATATCTTTTTGTTTGTTTGTTTTTGAGACAGAGTCTCGCTCTGTCATCCAGGCTGGAGTGCAGTGGCACGATCTCGGCTCACTGCAAGCTCTGCCTCTCAGGTTCACGCCATTCTCCTGCCTCAGCCTCCTGAGTAGCTGGGACTACAGGTGCCCACCACCACGCCTGGCTAATTTTTTTTTTTGTATTTTTAGTAGAGATGGGGTTTCACTCTTAGCCAGGATGGTCTCGATCTCCTGACCTCGTGATCTGCCCGCCTCAGCCTCCCAAAGTGCTGAGATTACAGGTGTGAGCCACGTGCCCAGCCAGAACTTTTAGATACTTTATCATACCTTAAAAGAGTTTGACTAAGATTGTTTGGTGAGGACAAAACAATTATCCATCCAACCACCATTTATCATGCCCTTTCTATGAGCCTGGCTCTGTTTTAGATGCTCAGGCTGTGACAGTGAACAAGACAAAGCCAAGCCCTGCCCCATGGGTCTTCCATTTGAGTGTGCGTGCGTGCATATGTGAGTGTATATGCATGCGTGTGCATGTGTGTATGTGGACTGAGTACAATAAATATATAACAATGTCAAATAGATAAGTGCTGAGAAGAAAAATAAAGCAGGCTAAAGGGATAAAGAGTGATTGAAGGTGCTGTGTTAGAGAGGGTGGTCAGGGAAGGTCTCTTTGTTCAGATATCTCAGCAGACACTTGGACTAAGGGAGTGCTTCACGAGGCTTTGTAAAAGAAGAGAGTTCCATCTGGAAAGGCAAGTGCTAATGCCCTGGGGTGTTCATGTGCTGGGTGTGTTGCAGGAGCAACAGGGAGGCCATAGTGGCTGGTGTCCAGTGATGAAAGGGAAGGGAGAGATGGGAGAGGAGTCAGAGCTGTAGTGGGGGTGAGAGTGTGTGTGCGTGTGTGTGAGTGTGTGTGTGTGTACATGGAGGGGGAAGGGGACCAGACAACAAAAGGCCTTGTTGGCTATAGGAATAATTTTTTATTTTATTCTAAGTGTGATGGGATAAAATAACCAGAATACAAAAGAGCAGGAACAACATCATCTACGTTCTTTTATTACTCTTTCATCTCAATCATTGTAGCCAAAAAATTCTTACGTGAAAGGAAATGAAACATTTGCACTATCTGGCAATCACTTTGAGAGAAGGGACACAAGGAAATAGCAGTACTGCATGTGGGAGAGCCATGATGAACAGGCCCTTTTTAAATGGGAAGGGCACCACTGCTGCTTTGGGGTTCATTTGTTGTCTATAAATATCACTGTTAATACAACCCATTAACTTGGTGACTGGGTGAAGAAAGGCAAGTAGCACCAGGTTGGAACTGCCTGCTGGTGAGTCAGAATGCTCTGTTCCTACTTGTGTGCCTTAGGTGAATGGAAAGCTATTTGTAGGTAGAGGCATGCTGGCACAAGCTGGGAAGACGCATAAATCAAGTGACACTCAAGGCTTACTTGTGTCAGAAGCAGAGAGAGCTTTTACTGTACCCTCAGAAATCCACTTAAGATGTAAAGAGATTAGGTCAGAGGAAGTAAACAGTCCTCTATCTTCCTTGTAATACACCTATTAGGTGGATTTCAAGCAGGTTGCTCTGGCCTGACTCCTGGGAACATCTTTTTTAATGGCATTTAGAAATGTAACAGGTTTCAGGTGCCAGGGCCTGACAAAGTGGCTCCCCAGTTGCTCTGAACTTGGTAGCTTTAAATTCTAAGTCTGGCTTTATCCCCCGAGGACTCTACGTATGAGTGAGACCTATTATTTCCTCTCTTCTTTTTCACCATCTCAGGTGTTGGAACCGGAATAAACCTGCGTTCCAGTTGTAGCTCCAGAACTTGGTTGTCATGTGTCCTAATTAGCAAGTACATGATCTTTCCGTGCCTCAGTGTCCTCATTTATAAAATAGGGACAATAACACGTAGCTGTTGGGTGAGGATGTAAAGTGCCAGCGAAGAACCTGGCACTCAGAAAGCACTTGAGAAATGCAATAGATCTTGGAGTGCAATCAAAAGGGATCTGAGCCTCCTGGAGCTATCACTTGATGATTAGTTGACTTGAGGGTCATTTTTACACATTGTTGGCATTCAAAAAATTGAAATTCAGCTATAAAATATATGTGGTCCCTATTTAAGCTTCATCTAGATACTCTTCCACTCTTCCCTTTCCTACAATCCTGCCCAGTCACAGAAAGGGAGAGGAAGCAAGACTTAGTAACCACCTACTGCAGACAAGGCGTTTTACATTATCTTGTCTCACTTGATCTTCATAACATTTTTAAAACGTAAGTGTGTATTATTATCTTCACTTAATGATTAAGAAAATAGAGCTCTGAAAAGCAGAATTAAGAACCTAGCAACTGACAAAGTGGCAGAGATGGAGTATCAACCTAGGTTTGCTTGAATCCCAAACCTGAATTCCTTCCAGGACCCTGGGTGACCTACTGAGAGCACACTACCATCAGCAAATAGAGTGCTGCACCAGAAGAATCTCCTGAACACAGAATAACAAGGGAAACTGGAGCCAGGTGAATTTTACCCTTCTGGCCTAGTCTCTGCATCTCACTGGACTATGTGAATAATCAATGTCCCCGAAATGGGGCCAGTCCTTTTGTGAACAGTTGATATAAATCTATCCTTAGGCAACATGAAGCAAAGATACTTCTGGCCTATTTTTAAAAATCAGCTCCCCTGCTTGACAACCAGTCCTAGGGTCTTATAGCCCTTATAGATGTCCTCATTTTGAGCCTCAGTCCCCATCATGGGGGGCCACCATCACTCTTATAATAGCTCTACCCAGATGTGAAGACAGATCTTCAATCCCACCATAGGCTTCTCTTTTATGGAATGACTAACCTTTAGGTTCCTTTAGGTTTCTTATACGACCTATTTCCTTGGCCTTTTAATACTTTTCACAACTGTTTTCTGGACACTTTCCAAAGTTTCTGCTACTTGCCAAAGTTACTGAGTCAAAAAGGAGACATGAATTCTAATAGAGCTCTGAGAAAAGCTGAATTTAAAGGACTTCCCCCGCCCCTATCTCACATGCTTGCCTCCCGCTTCCACACCCCCGGGGTGTGCTCGGTGTCTATGCTGCAGCACTAAAGGATCAAGTCATTTTCCCCGTGGGCGAAGAAATGCCAACTTTGAAAAAAAAAGCAAAAGACAAAAAACGATAAATTAGGAAGCCGGGGCTTCTGACAGTATCTGATAGAGCTATTGTTGCTACTATTGTAATGAACAATCCTAATATATACGCTTTTTAGTTCTAAGAAGGAACTTACATAAAAATGAGTATGTTTTCCACTAGCATCAAGAGCTCACAAAGGATACCAAGGAAATGGATCAATTAAATGCCCCTTATTAATATTCTTGACCTAAGAAAAGGAAAATCCTTAGTTAATAAACAACTGGGAAGATACTCATAGCAGGCAAGCAGATAAGATTAAAAAAATCTTTACAGCACAAACTGTTTCAAAGTTTTAAGTACCAAGATTTGGTCTGTCTTTATAACTTTTGGGGATTTAAAAGGAATTACTTGGAATAAAGAAAGAAGCAGCTGTTGCTTTTAAAAATACTTGCTCACATATATCTAGCCACAGGAAAACATGTTCATAATTTGACATTTGAAGTTTCAGTATTTGATTTGGTTAATTATTTTGAGAGTTATCTTTTCATTAAACGTGTTTCAATTCAGTTTGAGGATTAGAAGAGCTTTCAGAATTCTTACATGTGATGTCTTTGTTGCATCTTTGATCAGTGTTTTTTTTCCCTTGAAAATATATTTTCTGGTTTTAAAGAGTCAATGAAAAAAATGAATGATTCAGTTTGCAGAAATTTCGTATCTAACAAATCGATCAAAACAAGCAGACAAATCTGGCTACAAATCCTGTCTCCCACACTGGCAAACAGTGGTACGTTGAGAAAGTGATTTAACTCTCTGTGCCTTAAGTTTCTGTGATGACTAATATATATGCAGGTCTTAATATGGGCTTGGAATATGATCACAGGTTAGAAAACATTTGTGTCCCTTACATCCTTGTCAACTTCTATTTGTTCAGTTAATTTGAATTCTAATCCAGTCCTTCAAAGTATTAGTTATCTCACCATTTTAACAATCTCATCATTGATAAAAGCATTTAAAATGTCATTTAAATTAACAAACCTTTTGAAAGTCCAACTGAAATGCTGCTTATAAAAGCAAATTATTTTCTGGCTTTTGTTTTTCTGACTTTACCTGGAAAAAGTCTTTATTATTTCTTCACGAACCTTACTAGCTTGTAACATTTCCACTCCTTGTAACATTTAGGTGTGCCATAGGTCTATGTTTTTTGTCACCCAGCATGCCATAATTTTCATCTGTGACATAAGCATTCCCCTATCACATGTGCACCCCTTACTGCCCTGTGGTTCCAGGATAGTTATGGTTGTTTTTAATAAGAACTTCTATTTTCCTGACTTTATTTACCCATAACATTTTTTTCCTCTCATACAGCTTTTTTTCCTCCCTACAATTTTCTTTCTTCTCTTTTTTTTTTTTTTTTTTTTTTTTTTGAGACAGAGTCTCGCTCTGTCCCCCAGGCTGGAGTGCAGTGGCGCGATCTCGGCTCACTGCAAGCTCTGCCTCCCAGGTTCACGCCATTCTCCTGCCTCAGCCTCCTGAGTAGCTGGGACTACAGGCGCCCGCCAGCACACCCGGCTAATTTTTTTTGTATTTTTAGTAGAGACGGGGTCTCACTGTGTTAGCCAGGGTGGTCTCGATCTCCTGACCTCGTGATCCGCCCGCCTCGTCCTCCCAAAGTGCTGGGATTACAGGCGTGAGCCACCACACCTGGCCCCAATTTTCTTAAGCCAACTTAAAAATTAGGAAACATTGATATTAAGTTTCTGACTTAAAAAATTGGGGGAGTGGGCAAATAATACCAATTTTCAATTTTTCTCTACTAATGGGGAGAGACGAAAGTTACCACACTCTGTGGTAAACTCTTAGTTTGGTGACCCCCAATGAACCACAGCTGTTGGAGTTCTTACCCTTGTGTAGTCCCCTCCCACGTGGACTCTGGGCTTGATCATGGAGCCATCTTTGGCCAATGGGACATTTGGCAAGTATGATGCAAGGAGAGGCTTGATAAGTGATTTCATATTGAGGCTTGTTTTCTTGGAATATTTGCTCTTGGGAACTTGTGGCCATCTTGTCAGAAAACCCAAACAGCCACATAGATGGATCTATGTGGAGGAGGAGAGAGGTCCCTGGCCAACAGTCCTAGTTGAGGTCCAGCTGACAATACAAGCTTGCCAGTCTTGCAAGGAAACAATCTTGAAAGTGCATCCTCCATCCTCAGTTGAGCTGCCTCAGCTGATACTATATGGAACAGAGACAAACTGTCCCTGCTGAACCTTGACCAAACTGCAGAACTGTGAGCAAATAAATGATTGTTGTTATTTTAAGCCGCTATGTTTTAGGATGGTTTGTATGTGGCTGTAGACAATGGAAGCATAAAATCACTCTCATTCCTGACCTTAAGTGCACAATCAAGAGAAACTGGCAGCAAATTGACAGTACTATGTTGATGCCAGATCAATATAATTCTCCCCCACCTAAGGCATAATTAGGTTGAGAACAAGGAGGGGTCTGAAGCTCAGATGAGCATCAAATGGCACTTTTCTAGTAGGAAAAGTTTTAATTATTTCATTCCTCCTTTTCTTCTTCCTCCTCCTCCTTCTCTCCCTTCTCTTTCTTCCTTTTTGACACATACTCATCAAGCACTTGCAGTCAAGAAGACAAACGCTAGCTCTGACAGAGCTTGTTTATCTTCCTACCATTGTTATTCTTTACCAGATGTCATAATCTGTGACAGATTGAAGTGTGGCTTCCTCTCTTGTCCATTACACAATGCTAAATTGTTGAAAAATGACCAAAAGATGGTTAGCCAAGTAGGAGGAACAACTGGGACATTAGCTCATCTTCAAAGAATGACTGATACAGATGAAAGAAGAGATGAGATTATATGTGCTGCATTCATACTTACCTGGTTAATTCTTCCCAACACATATTATCTAAGGGTAGAAGAGCTCTGCACCCTTTTTTTCTTTAGTGGGTGGTGTGTCTCTCAACAGGTGTCAAAACTCCAGACTTTCCTGTAGAATGTTTCCTGGCTCCCCCTTGCTGGAGGGCACGGTTCTTTTCAGCACTCATCAGATTTATGAAGCCTCCGCATGTGCTGCATCCTCCTCGCTGTGTGAAAGAGACCGTAGATTTTAGAAACTGGGGCTAAGTCTGTTTCTCCCTGCTAAGGAAAAAATCAAATGGGCAGTAGGCTTCTGGTTCCTTTTATGCTAGCAGCTGACAAGAAGACAAGTTTCAGAAATCCTGCAAAGGGAGGAAAAAGTGGAGGAGATTTGTTGTAATATACTTTGTTTACTCCAAAGCAGAGGAATCACTGGTCATTTCATCAGGCAATTGAAGATGAGATGTTTTCCTTTTTAATCTGTAGAGAGATAGTGCAATGTAATAGTTGTAAAAATAGGCACTGGGGTCAGACTGTTTTGGTTCTTAGTGATCTTCTGCATTTACTAATCCAATGACCTTAGTCAAGTTGTTTAATATCACTTGATTGTCCAGATTTATAAAATGAAGAAAATAATAGGAATCACCTTAGGAAGTGTTGGAAAGAGCAAATGTGCATAATAAATTAGCAATAAATATTAACTATTAGTTTTAGCTAGTCTGTCTTCAGAAACTTAGCATTTTCCTTCCACTCATTGAATGTATTCTTAATTCTGCAAAACAGGAAGGATTATTTTAACTATTCTATGGACAAGCTGTTTTGGATGTATTCTATTTTAGTTTTCTCACAAGAAATGTAGCTGCAAATTTGAAACCTCTAGCTTCAGAAAAACTTTATTTAACCTAAAAATATTATAAAGCTCTATCTCATGAGCCTTTTCATTTGTAAGCATTTAAATAATCTGTGTAGTCAAGATTTTAAAGTAATACATATCCCTCACAACTCATTACAGTATATAATGTAATACTGTATACAGTATATAAGTAAGATTTGTGAAGTAGCTTTAAGTCATCTCTGCCTGTGGAAAGTTTTTGATCACGTATTCTTTTTGAAAAAGACCATTCACTATGGAGAATTAGGACCACTATTATATGTTCAATCTTCAAAGAAGTTCTATGTTAGGACTTTTATTGTCAGGTCAGCCAAGTTCATCCATATGCACACGCTTTTATACAATAGAACTTAACAAATACTACATTTCCTTTTTCTTTCTTTTTTTTTCTTGTAGTGAGAACATTGAACATGAGATCTAGCCTCCTAACAAAGTTTTAAGTCTACAATACAGTACTGTTAACTAAAGGCACAATGTTGTACAGCATCTCTAGAACATACTCATCTTGCATCACTGAAACCTTATACCCGTTGAATAGCAACTCCCCATTTTCTCCTCCCTTCAATCCCTGGCAATCAACATTCTACCCTCTGCTTTCGTCAGTTTGTCTATTGTCTTAGTTCATTTTCTGTTACTTAGAATACCTGAAACTGGGTAATTCATAAAGGAAAGGAATGTATTTCTTATAGTTACGCAGGCCAAGAAGTCCAAGGTCAAGGGGCTACATCTGGTGAGGGCCTTCTTGCTGGCAAGGACTCTTCTGCAGAGGTAGTGCAGGGTATTACATGGTGAGGGGGCTGAGTGTGCTAGCTCAGGCCTCTATTCTTATAAAGCCGCCAGTCCCACCCCCATGATAACCTATTAATACATGAATGAATTAATACATTCATAAGGGCAGGGCCCTCATGACTCAGTCAACTCTTAAGGAATCAATCTCTCAATACTGCCGTATTGGGGATTAAGTTTCAACATGAGTTTTGAAGGGAACAAATAATCGGACCATAGCAGTTCTTTTAAATATCAAATATAAGTTAAATTATACAGTATTTCACTTAGCATAATGTTTCTCTAGGTTCATCTATGTTGTTGCATATTGCAGGAGTTCATTCTTTTTAAAGGCTGAATAATATTCCATTATATATATATACCACATTTTCTTTATCCACTCATCTATCAGTGGACACCTGTGTTGCTTCCACCTTTTGGCTACTGTGAATAATGCTGCAAGGAACGTGGGAGTACAAATATCTCTTTGAGATCCTACTTTCAATTCTTTTGGGTATATACCCAGAAGTGGGATTGCTAAAACATATGGTAGTTCTATTTTCAATTTTTTAAGGACCCTTCTTTCTGCTTTCCCTAGTGGTTGTACCATTTACACTCCTACCAACAATGCAGAAGAATTCCAGTTTCTTTACATTCTCACTAGCATGTGTTATCTTCTTTTCTCTAATAGACATCCTAACACTCTAATGAGGTGATGCCTCATTGCGGTTTTGATTTCCATATCCCTCATGATTAATGATGTTGAGCATCTTTTGTTTGCTTGTTTGTTTTTTGAGATGGAGTCTTGCTCTTGTTGCCCAGGCTGGAGTGCAGTGGCACGATCTTGGCCCACTGCAACCTCCACCTCCCAGATTCTAGTGAGTCTCTTGCTTCAGCCTCCTGAGTAAATGGGACTACAGATGCCTGCCACCACGCCCAGCTAATTTTTGTATTTTTAGTAGAGATGGGGTTTCACCATGTTGGCCAGCCTGGTCTCGAACTCCTGACCTCAGGTGATCCACCCGCCTTGGCCTCCCAAAGTGCTGGGATTACAGGCATGAGCCACTGCACCCGGTCAAGCATCTTTTTATATAACTGTTGACCATTTGCATGTCTTCCTTGGAGAATGTCTATTCAAGTCTTTTGCCCATTTTTAGTAGGGTTATTTGTTATTATTTTATTTTATTTTTTGCTATTCAGTTGTAGAAATTCCTTATACACTTTGGATATTACAGTAATCCCTTATCAGATATATGGTTTGCAAATATTTTCTCCTATTCTGTAGTTTGTCTTTTCATTCTGTTTCATTTGCTACGTGAAAGCTTTCCTTGCCTTTCCTTTCCTATTCCCTCTCTTCCTTCCTTTTCTCCTTTTCCTCCTCCTCCTTTTCACTCTTTCTCTCACTATTTCTCTCTCTCTCACTGAGACTTGCATCATTTTCCTCCTGATATACTTGAGACTGCTGAGTTAGGTTTTGTGTGTGTGACCTAGAACAAGTGGCAATGAAAGACATCTAGGTAATCTATAAACTTTACCTTGTGAAATGGGAGCTTGTCCCCTTCTACTCTCCATTCAAACAATGTTGTAAGGGCTGGGGTGGAACTTTCTGAGTGTCTTCCATCCCCCTTTCTTTTGGTCATTGATGTTATGGCCCATCATTGATCTGGTTTACTTGGTTAACTTAGTTGATCACAAAACTGTTAGGAAGGCCTCATGCCCATTAGGATGGCTAGCCTAAAAACATAAAATAACAAGTGTTGGCAAGGGTGTGAAAAAATTGGAACCCTTGTGTACCGTTTATTGGTAGGATTGTAAAATGATGTAACTGCTATGGAAAACACTATGGTGAGTCCTCAAAAAATTAAAGGTAGAAATACTGTATGATCCATCAATTCACCTTTTGGGTATATACCCAAAAGAATTGAAAGCAGGGTCTCAAAGAGATGTTTGTACACCCATATTCATAGCAGCATTTTTCACCGTAGCCAAAACGTGGATGCAACCCAAGTGTCCATTGAGGGATGAGTGAGTAAACAATATGTGGCATCTACATATGATGAAATATTATTCACCCTTAAAACAAAGGTCATTCTGACATGTGCTACAACATGGATGAAGCTTGAAGACATTATGCTCTGCGAAATAAGCCAGCCACAAAAGAACACATATTATATGATTCTCTTTATATGAAATATCTAGAGTAGTGAAATTTATAAAGACAGAAAATAGAATGGTGGTTTCCAGGGCCTGGGGAAAGATGGGACTGGGGAGTTATTGTTTAATGGAGGCAGAATTTCAGTTTGGGAAGATGAAAAGATTCTGGAGATGGATAGTGGTAGTGGCCGTATAACAATAGGAATGTACTTAATACCACTGAACTGTAGGCCTAAAAATGGTTAAGATGGTAAATTTTATGCTACGTGTATTTTACCCCAATACAATTTTTAAAAAGATAAAAAATAATAAAACTGTTTGAAAGTCTTGTTTTGTTTCTTGCTGGTTGGAAAAATCCTTGTTATAATCCTAGCACCCAAGTTTTGTAATATTGTTTTAGGCCCAGCTATTGAAATTGGTTTTCTTGAGCATTTTTAAGAGAGAATTAAGGTAAGGACTAGACCCAGTTAATTTTATTCAAATAAGGAAGTGGAAGAGACATGGGTGTCTACTTCTAGATACCAATAAAACTTTAGAATAAGTTGGCCCTAAGTAAAGCTTTGTTGTGTCTCTGTCTTAGAGATATAAAAATGAATCTAGAAAAACAAATGACACCAGATGTTTCTCTCAAATTGGTTGGTATCAAACACCATAGGTTTACCTCACAATGTGGACTCATTCTGAGAGCTGAGAGCTAAATGTGAAGCACCTTAGATATACATGCACACACACACACACGAACACACACATGCACACACATGCATGCACACACACACACACAAGACCCACACACTATGTAATTAGAAAACTGTGTTCCATTTTATAACCATAACCAGTCTTCATCAGTTATTTCCACATCAGAACCACTCAGTGGAGATTTGCCTGTTCGGTGCCTGATCTTGATGTTTTCTAGTCCTAATCTTTCCAGCAATGGGCCAAGTGTAGGTGCCAGATAATAGCAGAATCAGAACTTCAAATACTTGTTTTGACCAGAGATACCTAAAAGGCACAAATCCTGTTTCGTCATAGGTCTGCTCAGAGGGCTGTGCCCAAGCAGTCAGTGAGGGTCCTGGGATGTTTCTGGCTTCCCATACATGAGAGGCGTCCTGATACTAGCAATGAACTGAGTCCTGGAGTCTGGAAAAGCACTTTATATCCTCAGTGATCAGGTGAGAAATGGCCAATTGATGGTGCTGGAAGGTGAAGATGTTTAATTATTTCCATGACGGTTTATATCAATATTTAACAGAAATATGCCATGGCTCATTCGATGTGAAGTGCATGGTAAAATGATGGATTTTTTTTTCTTTTTAACTATCTAATAGTCTATGAATTTCCCCCCAGGAAAGAACTGTCCAGCTTAGTACTTAGCACAGTGTCTTGGCAGCAAGTAAGCACAGAGCTGATTGCTTGAAGGAATGCATGCTCTGTCCAAAGCCTCATCAATTATCACCTAATAAATGTAATAATTTTTGTGATGAAGACTCGTAAGTTCTGATGTTGGCAGAGAATATATTTCTAGAGTAAATCTCAGGATATTCCTTCAGAGTAACGTGAGGTCCAACCCAGCTATGCTTTTCTGCTCTCCTGGGATCCAGTGAGATGTTCCCCTGGGGTGTGGAAATCTAGGTTTCCTGGATATGGGAAGGTTTGGAGGAGACACTCCAAGGAAGATCATTGGAGAAGGGTGGAAGGGGCCACTCCAGAGGCCTGAGATCATGGCTAAGGGTGGTCCTGGAAAATGCTCCTCTTATCAATCATGGTAGCTATTACAGGGATGGATATTTGGTGGAAGAAAAAGCAAGCAAGTGAAGAAACTTGTGTTTACCTCTTCTATGTGACTCAGAAGTCGATCCATAATTGACATCTGTGAAAAAGAGAAGCAAAGCACCTCCTCCTTTCAGGACCACCTTGAGAAAAAAAAAAAGAGGTGTTTTTAGCTTCCTCTTCACCTTTTGTCTTTTGTATATAATCTAGCCTTTTCATTGTATAGATGAGGAAACTGAGGATCAGGGCGGCAAAGTGACTTCTCAAAATTATCTAATCAGTGCAGGGCTGGAGCTAAAATCCAGGGCTCCCAACTCTGCAGACCACCATTGTTTTTATGACTTTCCCCTCTGTCTTCTACCTAGTCCTCTTTTCTCAGAGCCTCCTCTCCTAGCCCCTCACTATTATCATAACTACAATTTATGGAGTGCTCACTATGTCTGAGGCACTGTACACTTTCCATGTATTTTGTTTAATCCTAGCAGCTTTATAAGGTCGATATTATGATAATCCCCACATCATGGATGAGCCTGTTGAGGTTTAGTAGCTTACTTGGGGTTCCATCACTGGTGGTGATTCATGAATGAGCCTGTCGAGGTTTAGTAGCTTACTTGGGGTTCCATCACTGGTGGTGATTCCAAAGCCCATGGCCCAGCATTCCCACAGAAGACTTGATTTGTTTGTAGTCTCTATTCCTCAAGACTAGGAAAGTTACAGGGCTCATTTTTTTTTCCTACTATCAATAATTCATGTTCAAGTGTCAATAGCCTGTGAATTACTTTGCTAGGGCTGCCATAACAAGGTACCACAGACTGGGCAGCTTAAATAACAGAAATTTATTTTCTAATAATCCTGGAGGCTAGAAGTCTAAGATCAAGGAGTCCCCAGGATTGTTCTCCTCCAAGGCTCCTGTCCTTGCTTTGTGGATGGCTGTCTTCTTCCAGTGTCTTCACACGGTCTTCCCTGTGAACAGGTCTGTGTCTCAATTTCCTCTTATAAGGAGACCCATCATATTGGATTAGGGCCCGTCCCAGTGACCTCATTTTAACCTAATTACCTCTATAAAGACCCTGTCTCCAGATACAGTCACATTCGGAGCTACTGGGGGTTAGGACTTCCATGAATTTTAGGGGGACACAATTCAGTCTACAACAGCCTGATATGTTGCCCCTGGCAAGAGTATTTTTATTTTGAAAGAAGTTTCTTAGGTACAAAAACGCATAAGTCCAAAGGAATAACCTACAGTAGGTGTTCCAAACACCAGACTAATGTAGTACATACTCTGTTAAAGGGAGGTGGGAAGAATACAGGTTTTACCTTCACTTTCTACAATATTGGCCAATTCTGACTCTCAGATCGTATGTGTGAATTCTCAGGTCATTTTCAGAGGCTTCGATTATAGGAAGAAAACAAACTGGTGGTGCCTATTCATCAAACCTCCGTTGACACCTCACATTTCTAATAGTCATCCCTTTTGGAAAAATCTGTAATTCTCACAATTTAATGTAATTAACAGCTATTTTCAAATTTCAGAGGTGCCTTGGGTGAATTCCCAGGGTCAATGAATGACACAGCCCCAGAGCCATTTATTGTTAGCTTGGGAGCTATTTGCTTGGCGTGCAAATAATTCCCTGGCTCCTGACTGAAGAGAGGCCAATTTCTCTTTCTCAGGAAGGCCCTCAAGTTCTGTTTATAAATCCTCTTTTGTCATAAAATCCAGACACAGAGAGCCTGCTGTTGCACTCTGGCTACTTCCTGTAGTGAAGTAAAATCAGGGATAGGATTCAGGGACAGTTGATGCAACTGGACGTCTAAGCCCTGCCCACCTAGGACCCCCGGAATCAGGAGTCAATGAGGAAATGAGGAAGAGGCGCTGCAGGCTGCAGAGGATGGGACCTCCTGGGATCCTCCTTTCCTGAGGGACATGGGGCTTACACAGGGGCTCTATTGTTCATAAAAAGATGAGGTGCCAGACTCCTGTCCTGAGAAAGAGGAGAAGCCTCTCCCCCTCCCTTGCTTCCTGTACTCTCCCTCTTCTCTAGTCACCTTGGCATTTGAACTTGTCTTTCAGGTCAAGCAAGTTGGTGCAGATGGCAGATTATTTTATCTGACATGTCCAACCTGTGTCAAAAAGGTGTCTGTTTGGTCACATAAATGCTGCCTGATGTTGCCCTTCCCCTCATCCCCACCTCCGACTGTTCCCAAAGCCCTGGCTTTATTTTCTCTTGAAGAATAGCTGGATCAAAGTTATTACCTCTGATTTAAACCCATCCATAGGATGGCAAAACACTGAAAATGAAATCCCAACTCTTCCGCTAATTTGCCATGACCTGTGTGAGTAGTCTGACCTCGCTAAGCCTTAATATTCTTCCCTTTGTAAAATCATCTCTGAGTTCCCTTCTAACTCTCTGTGACTCTTAATAAGAAAGGAACAAAACATCTCACTACTGACCAGCAAGCTGAAGGGCTTGTGAGAGCGAGCCACGCTGTCTTTGACTCTGAGGGGCACTGCTGCGCTGCTTCCTTCCACCTCTTAGGGTGGGTGAGGAGGCAGAGGCACTGCATGCCATGTTCTCCCAGCCTCCCTCCCAGAGAATCCCCTGTGGGACAAGTCTGGACTTCACCCTGAGTGCTCCTGAAAGCAGGTCAGAGCCTGAGAGTGCAGGCGGGTGCGAGGGAGGGGAGGCTCCACACATTTGTTTTTGATCCTCAGAACACGCCAGATGGACTTAGGATAACTTGGGATCTGTAAGTGAACATTCTTGTCAGGAGGCCAAAAAGGACAGCGCCAGGCCCTTCTGGGCTAGATTGTGCCTAAGGGTGATGCTCCCTCTCCCAGGCTCGGAGGCCGAGGGCCTGCTCTTTGTTGCGAGGGGAGGCAGCTGTGGTGCAGAAAGCTACAGTGTTTGTATTTCCTACTTTTGTTTCTAGCTCTTAGGCACCCTGGCTAGCAAAGAATCCATCCAATCTCCCCTTCCTTCTTTCCCTTCCTTCCTGCCTTTTCTCTTTCTCTCTTCCAAAAAGGCATGTATTTTCTCTTTTCAAAGCCATAACAAAAAGGGATTTATTTTCTCTTTTCAAAGCCGTAACAAAAATGTTTATTGTTGTTTCTAAATAAAAGGGTGAAACCACAGTGAAAAAATGTAGTTCCTGCTTCATATAACATCCTTTCTCCAAAATAGTGATCTGTCTCACACTCCAAGACCCAGTAACTTTTGTTAGGTCGTCAACAACTGTTTAATACACATTATTCAGAAAGCCTGGGAAGATAAAGATTTTCATGTTATAGATTTTCCCATATACTTGAGAAATACATTCCACGGCCTAGAAATTTGTTAGGCAGGTATGTGCAGTCACAAATGTATACTAGTTTGTAAATAACACGAATATTTGTTCATGGAGGTGGAAGGGATATTTCACATGATTCATAACCATCTGGTTATAGAGCAGGAAATGAGGTGTTTGGCAAATATTCTGGGTTTTTTTTTTTTTTTGCCAGCGAATTATTTTTTTCCCCAAAGAAGTTAAACATGTGCTCCATGGCCTACGACCTGCAAGAGGTCTTGTACTGTTTATCGTGATAATCTGTGGGCTCCTGGTGCCTGTGCTGCCACGGAGCTGTACAGCCACGGAACGCAGCTGCCTGAAGTTAATGATTCGGGAGTCACCATCTGTGCTGAGTTCTGTCTCTTTGGCACATACCACACAGACACGTCCAGAGGTGAAGGCAGTACTTACACTCACAGATTAACATTCCTGCTCATCGGAACAACTTTCCAAGGAGAAGGCCCAGTTTTCTGAATATTAAAACTTTAGGTGAGTCATTAGAATCTCATGTTTGGGGAGTCTGTAGGCCAAATTAGTCAGCCAGACAGTGTGACAAGTTGGACATGAATATATGTAACTGGACGAGCTACAGGGGCCTTACTAATCAGTTAGCCAGAACAACCTCCTTTTTTTTATACGTGGATCCAATTTTCCAGTTCAGTTGTGCAGAAGGGGCTATTCTGTATCCCTGTGGTTAAGGCTAAATGTTAAGGCACACCATGTGAGGGGCAGGGAGGATTTATCCCTTGCTATAAGTGTTCTTAACTTACCCTGTGTGAATTCGCTCCTAGAAGTGGGTAGGTTGGGGTCCTGGAGACCTGGGCAGGGAAGATCTGTTCCTTGAGTTTGGTCAGTGAGGAGCAGAGAAGGATCTCAGAGGTGGTATCTGATCTGCAAGAGGAGACTGGAACATAGATCCACGCTGCCTGCCCAGTGAGCTGTCATCATAGAAGACTTGGGCAGAGAGGCTGAGTCTATATATATACATCAGGAAGGAAACTGAGGCAGAAAGACAGCATTCCAAACAGAGGCCAGGACGCATGCCCAGTCTGGAGGGAGTGCTCCTTCACAGGGCACAGCTGCAAGCCCTTTACATAAGGTATTTGTGGCTTCTGCCATAGGTGGAGAAGAAAAGGTTAAGATCAATAAGTTTGCTCAGACACCTTCCCTTTGACACCACACTATGGTAGGCAGGTACATACCTAGAGCTTGAGACAAGAGATGTGAAGTTTTCAGAAATTTGGAAACACTTGCAAAGTATATGTGTGTGTGAGTAGCAAAGATGATTTGTGGGAGAGAAAAACAACTTTTACCTACTAATCTTTTTCGCTTTTCTTCAAAAGTTAGGGGCATAAGTGTGTTGTACTTTGTACCTGCTTTGTTAATAAATTGGTTGTGTTTGATGCAAAGGTTGAACACCTGTAATCCCAAACTCCAAAATCTAAAATCCTCCAAAATCTGAATGTTTTGAGCACTGACATGGCGCCACAAGTAGAAAATTCCACACCTCACCTCGTGTGATGAGTTGCAGTCAAAACACAGTCAAAACTTTGTTTCGTGCTTAAGATTATTTAAAATATTGTATAAAATTATCTTTAGGCAATGTTTATAAGGTGTATATGAAACATAAATGAATTTTTTGTTCAGACTTGGGTCCCATCCCTGATATATCTCAGTATATATAGTCAAATATTCGAAAACCCAAAAGTATCCAAAATCTGAAACACTTCTGGTCCCAAGCATTTCAGATAAGGGGTATTCAACTTGAATTTAAAAGTGTGAAGTCCTTGAAAAAAAGTTTAGAAACATAGACAACAATTTTTTTTGTCTCTAGAACCAAAAGGGGGAAATGTCTTAGGAGAAAGTTGTTATACATATTTACTTGGATATACAAAAAAATTATAAAAGTGAAGATTTTCTTCTCAGCATTAGAGCTGGTTAAGTGCGTATTTTGAAACTAGTCATTTAATGCTTCGGTCTATTTCCTTGCTTCTGACATAGAGATATTGGTACTTAGGTTTAAATTACACGGGCCATTTTGAGAATCACTGCACCTCCCCACCCACGATCCCCTCGCATGAACACATAGAGGAGGCTGTATTCATTTCGGTGCACATGTTCCCAAGGTAGACGTCATGGTCTTCAGACAAGGCAAAGCCAATTTTCTTTAGCTCTATTCTTGGTGGTAAAATGCTCTTAGCAACTTACTCAAGAACAATAGCTATGCAATTTTTCAAAGAACTTTCTCTCATCATCTATATAAGAAAAATATGTCAATGTCACAAACAATGTTAATTAAATAGCCAATATTTATAAGCTGAGCAAATTGCATGGTTTTTTTGCATATTTCACCATCTCACTAGAAATCCTTAGATTATGAAAAGTACACTAAAAAGAAGTCTCTAACAACCAGGCTTTTGGAACAAAGAAATAATGATAAACCTAATTTCCTACTTTCATTCAAAAAATTACACCCTGATATGCTAATAATCCTCTCTGAAGACAGCAGG
This sequence comes from Gorilla gorilla gorilla, assembly GCF_029281585.2. Classification (NCBI taxonomy): domain Eukaryota; kingdom Metazoa; phylum Chordata; class Mammalia; order Primates; family Hominidae; genus Gorilla; species Gorilla gorilla. Next base: position 68,355,200 of record NC_073239.2, read on the forward strand.
TAAACTAGAAAATTGGGAAAAAGAGTCTCAACCAGGGACAATAGATTCCATAATTTTTTCACTGGTCTCCAGGTTTTCCTGACTCCAAATTATCCTATCCACCATCACCAAAGAGAGTGCCCCAAACCTAGATCTGCTCACTCCTTGGCTCAAAACATGTCAGCAGATTGCCAGTGTGTACAGAATAAAGCCCAACCTCCCTGGAATGGCCTCTAAGTCTCTCCAGGATCGGGCCCCAGCCTGATGCTCCAGTTCTGTTTCCCACACACTTACTGTCCCCACCCCACATCGGCACACCCTAAACTCAGCAAACTGCTCACTGCTCCTAGCCAAGCCCTTTTCCTATGTGTCTACCATTGCTCATGAGCTTTCTTCTGTTGATACCCTGGCCCCAGCTCTGCTCTTGGAAACCTTACCCTTTCTTCATTCCCTGAGTCAGAATTTACCACTCCCTCTTCTGCCTTCCTTAAACATTGCATTCAGCAGGTCTTCCTTCTCCTCCCCGTCTATCTTTATGCATGTCTCACACTTGTCTGCCAGGCTACTGCATTAAGGGACTATTTGTAGTTAATGGTTCACCCATCACAGTTACTTGAAAATATTAAGGGCTCAATAAATATTAAATCTACTACTTTCCTCTCTAGTAGACATTAGCCACCATCTGAATGTGCCCCATTTTTCGGTAGATACATGAGTGCCTAGTAAAACCTCATTAATCTAGATTAAATTTGGGATATATCATCTGAGTTAGAAAAATATCTGATTATTAGAATATTGTTTCCAAAATATAACTTTATTACTTTTGAGTGCCTGCAGTTATGAGAATTAGGCTGAAAAGTGTTGTTCTTCATTGAATTGATCCTGAGAAGGATTTGAAATTATTATATCGCAATAGGCTTAGCAGTACCTCCTCTGTGCTTCAAATTTAGTTAAATTATTGATACATAAGTGGGTGCTTCCAAAGTGTTTCTCTCTATCTAAGAGAGCTGTTTTCTCAGTATTTTTATTCTGGTTGTATTTATATTATTGATTGACTCTCATAGAATAAACTTTAGACCAGCTCTTGTCAAAAGTAGTGAAATCATTGAATTGACTTAAGTAGAAATAAGAGGTTTTGTTAGATAAGGCAAATACAGGCGAATAAGAAAGTGAGAATTTTTGAATTTATTTTTTCTTTTATGCTTCAATGTGCAGAGAATGTTGTTGTTTTTTTTTTAGTTAGCAAATATTCCTTTTTTAAAAAAAGTTTTATTTTTAATCGGCAAAAAATAATTGTATATATATATATGGGCACAATGTAATGTTTCAATACATGCATACATTGTGGAATGATCAAATCAGGCTAATAAACACAGTCATCATCTCAAATATCTATCATTTCTTTGTGGTAAGAACATTTAAAGTCCTCTCTTTTAGCTATTTTGAAATGTAAAATGTATTATTATTAACTTTAGTGACCATGCCATGCAATAAGTCACCAGAACGTATTCCTTCTGTTTCTGTCTAACTGAAACTGGTGCCCTTTGACCAATGTCTTTCCTTCCCCATCTACCGCTCTACTCCCAGCCTCTGGGAACCATTCTACTCTCTACTTCTACTTTTTTTAGATTCCACATGCAAGTGAGGTCATATGGTAACCGTTTCTCCATGCCTGGCTTATTTCACTTGGCATAATGTCCTCTAGGTTCATTCATGTTCATACAAATGACAGAGTCTCCTGCATCATTACTATTTTCTCCCCTAATATTTTACTCTTGTCCATTATCACCTAATTAATCAGTATTTTTATTTTTTGGCAACTCAACTTTATCCAGTCTTTCTAAAAATTTCAATCTGTTTTTTGGAGAAATAAAAATCTCTCTTTTGTAATTCCATTGGTGTATATACTATTTAATAAAAGTATATAATTACAATAAAAAACTATAACAGCATAAACAGGTTTGGGAACAAACACACCTGATTCTTGGTGAGCATAGAACTCAACTACTGGGAATAAACATGTGTGGGTTAATGAAAGACAGCCTACAGGCTGTGAGCACTCAGCATGCTGGGGCATTAGACAAAAGTTTATTATGTAAAGAATGGAGAGTTATGGCTAATCCAGAGGGCTATTTAGGTTTTAAAGAGCCCTTCTACTACACAGTAATTTATTTAGCCAATTTCCTAGGTTGAACATCTTAACAGTTTTTCTCCCACTCACTGTTGAAAGTAATGCAGCATTAAATATCTATGCAGATAATTCTTCAGCCACTTCCATAATTATTCCTAGAATTGGAACTACTGAGTAAAATTATATACATTTTGAAGACTTTAAATAGCACTTTCAAATTTTTCTTCAGAAAGGTTTTCCTGAATTTTTAAGTATTTTAAAACACAATTTAAAATAATGAGAGACCTTTTAATAGGCAGTCTAATTAAGCAACCAACTCCATTTTTCTGCATGTGGTAGGAATTTAAGTCTGATCCCTTTATCCTAAAACAATGACTTCACCTCTTCCAAGACATGGCAGAAAAACACCTTCCTTTTGTTTTCTGTGGCAATAGCAACAGTTCCATGGATGGAATTTATTTTTCATCCAGTAATTCAACCCATTTTGTTTTAGGATGTGGCTAGGAAAAACTGAGCCAAATATGCAAGATTAAGGCAACTTGATTTTTACGCTGTGTATACAGTTCTGCTTTGGGTTTGGCGGACACAAACAGTTTCCATGGTTTGGGAGTTTTTGTTGTAGCAACAAATTCCTTGGGCAGCAGTCTGAAATGCAAGGTCCCTCTGCAAGGAACATTTTGAACTCTTAGAGTAAAAGGATCAGATCAGGTGATATCTTGGATGGGTTCTCTGGAATGCCCATCCTAACCCAAGCTCAGGCCAAAAGTAAAACAGTCTTCAATTTCTCTGAAGACTTTTTCCATTGTTTGAAACTTCCCCGTGGGAGTATTCAACTTGCTAATGTCAACAGGGCTCGAATGGGACACTGACAGAGGCACGTGACTGAGACTAATATGAAATCACTATACTGTGATGAATTTAAAGAAACTGCTCTTCCCTGACCTCCTACCCATGTATTTGGGAAGAATAGGGGGTGCCCAAGAGAGCCAGACTTGTTCATCCCAAGAGTGTCTGTCAGGGGAGATCATGGCACATGAGGATTGAGAATAGATATTGGGAAACAGGCCGTGGAGGGAGTGCTGAAGATGAAGTCGAAACACTTGGCCCAGCCAGGCCTCCTGTCACAAGAGCTGGACAAACAACCAGAGCCAAGGAACTGGGCCAAAACAAGGGAATCTGAGTAACCAGGAAAGCTGGTAGGCCAGTAATATGAGGTCCAGGCAAATTCAGCGGAGACTAGATAATACTGTCCCTGGGGTTTTTGATATACTATTGGCAGATATCTGTGTGGATAAATTCTGTTCATATAAGAAGACTGGGATAAAAAGAATCATTATGGCCTTGAAGAGAATGCCTGCAAATGGCAGTAGGAAGGTTGGGGAGTTTATATGAACTCCAGGTTTTAAAAGAGACGTGAGAGAACAAGAAGGTCAGAGAGACTATCTCTGGCCAGGCAGCTATTTCACAAACCTTTATTATATGGTTTTGCTCTGTGTCCCCACCCAAATCTCATTCCCACGTGTTGTAGAGAGACCCAGTGGGAGATGATTGAATCATGGGGGAGGGTCTTTCCCTTGCTGTTCTCATGATAGTGAATGGGCCTCACAAGATCTGATGGTTGTAAAAACGGGAGTTTCCCTGCAAAAGCCCTCTCTTTGCCTGCTGCCATCCACGTAAGATATGACTTGCTCCTTGCCTTCTGCTATGATTGTGAGGCCTCCCCAGCCATGTGGAACTGTAAGTCCATTAAACCTCTTTCTTGTGTAAATTGCCCAGTCTTGGGTATATCTTTTTTTCTTTTCTTTTTTTTTTTTTTTGAGACGGAGTCTCACTCTGTCACCCAGGCTGGAGTGCGGTGGCACGATCTTGGCTCACTGCAAGCTCCGCTTCCCGGGTTCACGCCATTCTCCTGCCTCAGCCTCTTGAGTAGCTGGGACTACAGGTGCCCACCACCATGCCCAGCTAATTTTTTGTATTTTTAGTAGAGATGGGGTTTCACCCTGTTAGCCAGGATGGTCTCGATCTCCTGACCTCATGATTCGTCCACCTCGGCCTCCCAAAGTGCTGGGATTACAGGCGTGAGCCACCGCGCCCAGCTAGGGTATATCTTTATCAGCAGTGTGAATACAGACTGATACACCATAGGTAGGGGACGCAGGAAGGTTCCCAGAATCCCTCTTCAATTTCTTTCCCAAATGCTTACGAAGGCTTGAAATTCTCCGGTAGAAATTCACTGTTTTGGAAAGTATATGATGCTTGATGGTATTTTCAAAATAAAAGATAAAAAGTAGATATATAAACATGTCTAAGATAAAACAAATAAAAATACCATCTACCTGGTTTAAGAAAAATAGTTCATCCTTTAAGTCCTCTGTAGGACTCTGTGGGCTCTTCCTCTTTCAGAGAAAATTGTTATCCTGATTTTTGTGTCAATCATTGCCTTGCCTTTCTTTAAGATTTTACCTTTTACATTTATTGACCTATAAAACATATTGTTTAGTTTTACCTGTATTTGAACTTTATACAAATAGAATCAGACTATATTCTGCAACTTTTATTTTATTTTATTTTATTTTATTTTATTTTTATTTTATTTTATTTTATTTGAGACGGGGTCTCACTCTTTTACCTAGGCTGGAGTGCAGTGGCACGATCATGGCTCACTGCAGCCCCTACCTCCCTGGCTCAGGTGATCTTCCCACTTCAGCCTCCCTGGTAGCTAGAACTACAGGCATGCACCACTGTGCACAGCTAATTTTTTGTATTTTTTGTAGAGACGAGATCTTGCTATGTTGCCCAGGCTGGTCTTGAACTCCTGGGCTCATGCAGTCTGCTCATCTCAGCCTCCCAAAGTGCTCGGATTACAGGCATGAGCCACCATGCCCAGTCTTGCAACTTTTAAAAATCAATATTATGTACTAAGTTTCATATGTGTTTTTACAAGTACCTGTGGTTCTCATTTTATTGTTATATAAAATTGTATTGAATGAATATGCCACAAACTTAAACTCCACAATTGATAAACATTTGGATTTTTTTCAAGATTTTTGCTATAACTGAACAGTGCAGGTACAAATATTCTTGCGTGGGTCTTCTGGTGCAAGTATTTCCATAGGAGAGAAGATGTGAAATTACGGGACTTGTGAATCTCCAAATTTATTAGAAAGTGCCAAATTATTTTCCAAAGTGGCTGCACCCATTGGAACTTCTACCAGTGGTGCCTAAGTGTTATGTACCACATGTACATGTTATACATGTCATCACTGATTCTTGTTATTTTTAGAATTTTTAATTTTTGCTTTTCTGGTAGGCTTGAAATACTATTGCATTGTAGTTTTAATCTGCATTTTTCTTAATACTAATAAAATTGATCTTTTTACATTTATTGATGTATTTTCTCTTTTGGAATATGTTCAAGCTTTGACCATTTTTCTTTCTGTATTTGCTGAATTTATTTTTATATATTCCGAATATTAAAAGTATGTCAGTTGTATTTGTTGCAAATATTTTCTCCCAGTTGGTGACTTGTCTTTTTACTATATTTATGATGTCTTTCAATTTGTAGTACTTAATTTTAGTATAGTTAAAATTTGCCAAATTTCTCAAATTTCTGTTTTATGGGTTGAGCTTTTAAGTCTTCTTTTTAAATTTTTTCCTACGTAACAGTCATAAGATATTCTTCTATTTTTTTCTCTAAAAATGTTAGTGTTGTTGGCATTCTCCCTCAAGTCTTTGATTCACCTAAGAATTGATCTTTATAAAAGCCATAATGTGGAAATCCAATTTGATTTGTTTTCCTTATGGATAACCAATTGTTCCAGTACCATGTTTTAAAAGTCCATCCCTTCTTTAGTATTCTGCAATGCTTTCTCTGCCACAAGCCGCATGTATGCTCTCTATTCTGTTCTACCACTGACTCACACTCCATTGTTTTAGTTGATATACTGTATTAATAATTCTTTTTAAAAATTTTTATTTTAGGTTTGGCAGTACGTGCAGGTTTGTTATGTAGGTAAACTCGTGTCACCAGGATATGTTGTATAGATTATTTAATCACCCAGATATTAAGCCTAGTATCCATTAGTTATTTTTTCTGCTCCTCTCCCTCCTTCCACCCTCCCCCAACGTGTAGGACCCAGTGTCTGTTGTTCTCTTCTCTGTGTCTATGAGTTCTCATCATTTAGCTCCCACTTACAAGTGAGAACATGTGGTATTCGGTTTTCTGTCCCTGCCTTCGTTTGCTAAGGATAATAGCTTCCAGCTTCATCCATGTTTCCACAAAAGACATGATCTCACTCTTTTTTATGGTGGTATAGTATTCCATGGTATATATATACCACATTTTCTTTATTCAGTCTGTCATTGATGGGCATTTAGGTTGATTCCATATCTTTGCTTTTGTGAATAGTGCTGCAATGAACATTTGTGCACATGTGTCTTTATGGTAGAATGATTTATATTCTGGGTATATTCCAAGAAATGGGATTTCTGGGTCTAATGGTAGTTTTGTTTTTTGCCCTTTGAGGAATTGCCATGCTACTTTCCACAATGGTTGAACTAATTTATACTTTCATCAACTGTGTATAAGTGTTCCCTTTTCTCCAGCATCTGTTATTCTCCAGCATCTGTTATTCCAGCATCTGTAAGTTCACCAGCATCTGTTATTTTCTGACTTTTAATAATAGCCATTTTGACTGGTGTGAGATGGTATCTCACTGTGATTTTGATTTGCATTTCTCTAATGATCAGTGACTTGAGTTTTTTTTTTCAAATGTTTGTTTACCGCATGTATGTCTTCTTTTGAAATGTGTCTGTTCATGTCCTTTGCCCACTTTTTAATGGGCACTTTTATTTGTTTTCTCTTGTATATTTGTTTTCTCTTGTATATTTGTTTAAATTCCTTATAGATGCTGGATGTTAGACCTTTTCCAGATGTATGGTTTGCAAATATTTTCTCCCATTCTGTAGGTTGTCTGTTTACTCTGTTGATCGTTTCTTTTGCTGTGCAGAAGCTCTTTAGTTTAATTAGATCCCTCTTGTCAATTCTTGCTTTTGTTGTGTTTGTTTTTGGTGTATTTGTTATAAAATCTCTGCCTGTTCCTATGACCAGGATGGTATTGCCTAGGTTTTCTTCCAGGGTTTTTATAGTTTTGGGTTTTACATATAAGTCTTTAATCTATCTTGAGTAGATTTTTGTATATGGTGTAAGGAAGAGGGCTGGTTTCAATCTTCTGCATATGGCTAGTCAGTTATCCCAGCATCATTTATTGAATAGGGAATCCTTTCCCCATTGCTTGTTTTTGTCAAGTTTGTCAAAGAGATGGTCATAGGTGAGCGGTCTTATTTTTAGGCTATTCTGTTCCACTGGTCTATATTCCTGTTTTTGTACCAGTACCATGATGTTTTGGTTACTGTAGCCCTGTAGTATAGTTTGATGTTGGGTAATATGATACCTTCAGCTTTGTTCTTTTTGCTTAGGATTACCTTGGCTATTCATGCTCTTTTTTGGTTCCTTAAGAATTTTTAGTTTTTTTTCTAGTTCTGTGAAGAATGTTATTGGTAATGATAGGAATAGCATTGAACCTGTAAATTGCTTTGGGCAATGTGGCCATTTTAATGATATCGATTCTTCCTAGCCATGAGCATGCGATGTTTTGTATTTGTTTATGTGTTTTCTGATTTCTTTGAACAGTATTTTGTAATTCTCATTGTAGAGGTCTTTCACCTCCCTGGTTAGCTGTATTCCTAGGTATTTTAGTCATTTTGTGGCAATTGTGAATGGGATTGCCTTCCTGATTTGGCTCTCAGCTTGGCTGTTGTTGGTATATAAAAATGCTAGTGATTTTTGTACATTGATTGTTATACTAATTAGATCCTCCACCCCAGCCTAATTATTCTTCAGGATGGTCCTCACTACTTACATATGCATTTGTAAACCAAGCTTGTCCAAATATATACATAACCACATGCATACAAAAGGCAGTCTTTCAAATAATGCTTTGTCATTTTCTCTATGAAGGCCTTGTGCATCTTGTTAGATATATTGCTTTATATTTTTAATGCTATTATAAATAATATTGTTTAAAATCTCATTTTAGAACACCTTGTTGTTGGTGTTAAAAAATGCAAGTGATATTTACATATAGATTTTTGTATCAGACAAACTTGATAAACTGTTACTAGTTCTAATTATTTATTTGAGCATTCATTGAAACTTTCCACATGGATAGTTATATTAACTGCAATTAATGTGAATTTTTTTCTAAGTTTCCACATTTCCTAGGACTGACTAGAACCTCTGATAATAAGGAAAATGTATAATATAATTTACCATGTTGTATTAATTTATTTTTTAAAAATGTTAAAGTAATTGTGATTGTAACATCCATTTTATTTATTATTGTATTTGATTAGCTCATATTTTGTTTGGATTTTGCATCTTTGTTCAACAGTAAGATTGGCATGTAATATTCTTTTTTCATATTGTCCTTGCAAAGTTGGAATATCAAGGTAATGCTAACCTCATAAAATGAGATGGAAGGTATTCCTCTTTTTCAATATTCTGGAATAGTTTGTGTAATTAGAATTATTTTTTTCTTGAATGTTTGGTAATTTTTGTTAGTGAAGCCATCCAAATATTGGCTTCACTAACAAATATTACCAAACATTCAAAATTGGTGAAAAATAAAATTCCACCAGTTTTATTTGTGAAATTTAATTTTTTTCATGGGTATAGAATCATTGAATTTTTCTGTTTCTTCTTGGGTCCATTTTGGTAATATACATTTAAAAAGGAATTTGTCAATTTTTTCTTTTCTCATATGAATATTTATTACTGCTTTCTATATTTGGCAAGTAGACTTAAAAAATTCAGTTTAAAATATTTTTCTAATTTTCATTTTGATTTGTTCTTTGACCTATAAATAATTTAGAAGTATTTCTTAATTTCCAAACATGAGGATGTCATCTCATTATGATTGTATTGTTGATTTCTAACTTAATTGCCTCATTAGCAGAGAACATGAGATGTTCTTTATGGTTCATTTAATTTGGGTAATTATCATAAATGCTTTATGTATGCTTTGGCAGTTTGTGTATTTCAGTGAATTTTTCTACTGAGTTATCTTAGTTCTCAAATTTATGGGCATAAACTCTATAGCATTCCTTTATTGTTCTTTAGGTAGAAGACTATGGCTGCTTTTAATACTTTCTTTTCAATCTTTAGTGTTCTGGAATTTGACTAGGTTGTCTTAATCTATGGACATTTTAAAACTTATTTTAACTGGGATGTATAGAGCATTCTGAGTCTTCACATCGATGTCTTTTATTAGTATTGGAAAATTCTCAGCTATTCTTTTTTTTTTTTTTTACAAATACAATATCACTCTGTTGCCCAGGCTGGAGTGCAGTGGTACAGTCATGGCCCACTGCAGCCTCTACCTCCTCCTAAGCTCAGGTGATCCTCTCACCTCAGCACCCCTAGTAGCTGGGACTACAGACATGCGCCACCACACCTGGCTAATTTTATTAATTCTTTAATATTGTTTTCTCCTCATTTTCTCTCAACTCCTTACTGTCCTTCAGGAATACTGCTTGAATTTATGTTAACATATATCATAGTCTATATTACATAACTCTTAACTTCTCTTTTGAAATTTCTGTGTGTTTATTTCTATATGTTGTATTCTGGATAATTTCCTCTGATCTCTCTTCCAGCTTGCTAATGCTCTTTTCAGCTCTGTCAAATCAACTTTTCAGATAGGCTTAGTCATTTTTGTAGTCTCTTGCCTTTTACTCATATTACAATCCCTTTATAGCCTCTTCTTCATAATCGTTTTAGAGTCTCCTGCTCATATTTTTAAGGTTATCTTTTATTTCTTTAAACATGTAAAGTATTTTCTATTGTGTGTCCAATAATTTTAATATCTATATATTGTGTGTGTCTAATTTTCAGTTCTTTATTTTTCTGCTTCCTTTAATGGAAGCTTGTTTTCTGGCATTTGGGGAGTTTTTAATATGAGCTCCTATTTTGAAAACTTTATCTTTGGCAATTTTTTGCACAAGGATCCAAATGGTTTTCCTCAGAGAGGATTGATTTCCTTAGGTTCCTGGGCTACTACAAACTTCGAAGTCTTTAAAGTAAAAATTCACCTTGAGGATTTTTGGATATCCTAGGTAGCATGAAGGTATACAAAATCTATAATAGCTTTTGGCTAAGAATACTTGACAGGGACTTTTTCTCCTTCTCACCATCCCACAGTTTGAGAGAGACAGTTTTTCTCACATTTCACAGGGATGGGGGCAGGTTTATTTTTAGTCTACTCCTTAACTGAGCATGAACCTCTTGTAAGCATTCATGGGGGTCTCTCATTAGCCTTCTGACCCTCTGTGTGCAGATCTGTGCTTCTTCTTCGTCCAGTCCTTCGCGATAGGAAAACCAATGCTCAGTTTCACCTGAGTTGACAAATCCCTCAGAGCAAAAGCCAGCCTAAGTGCTCGACTTACCCTTCAAGACTCTTGTTTTAAATTAAGTTTTTTGCTTTTTTTTTTTTTTTTTTTGCCTCAGAGAATGTCTTGTTTTCTGGATAGCTCATCAACTATTCTAAAAAGATGCTGAAAGGTCTTTCATTCAGGATTTTTAGTTGTTTCCAGCAGTAGAATTGGTCAAGGTCTCTAGCCCACCATTGAGAAGTGGATATCATCTTTACTCCTCTAACTTCAGGCTTTAATTCTTGTTAAAATGCAAATGCCCATGCTTAAAAGCATGTTAAGGCAGTATTTCTTTTATTTCCTTATTTATTGTTATTATTTTTTGACACAGCGTCTCACTCTATCACCCAGGTTGGGGTGCAGTGGTACAATTTTGGATCACTGTAGCCTCAACCTCCTAGACTCAATTGATCCTCCCACCTCAGTATCCTGAGTAGCTGGGACCACAGGCACACACCATCATGCCCTGCTCACTTTTGTATTTTTCTTAGAAATAAGGCTCTGCCATGTTGCCCAGGACTCCTTGGCTCAAGTGATCCATGCACGCCAGGCTTCCAAAGTGCTGGGATTACAGGTGTGAGCCACCACGCCTGGCCCAACGCAGTATGTTTCACAGTGCCATCTTAGACCGTCTCCTTGAAAATCACCTGGCATGCTTGCTAAAATGCTGATCACAGGTCATATCTCAAACTTCTTGAATATAAATCTTGGGATGGAAGAAGAGAGAATTATTACTCAGTGTTTCAATGGAGAACTACTTTCTTATGTTGCTATCTGTCTTATGCTTTTGTACAAATTAGTTTCAGATCTTTTTCTGAAACAAATTATCCCAACAAAAAAGTTTAGGAATATTTGGTATTGGGAGGAAAAAGTCTTCCCAAAATTGGCATTAAAAAAATGGCTTTTCTCTGTAAAGAATCTAGCATTTGCTGATTCCGTGTCCCTGATCACTACAGTGTGAGTACTGCCTCCTGTTTTCACCTGTATCTATAGGTTATTTAGTCTCAAAGCCAGGAGTCAACTTGTTTTACTGAATTTTCTTCAGATTGCCCAAGGAATTGTAAAGGAGGCTCATTTTTCTGTCATACCTATGGAGAAACCATGGATCCTCAAAAAATGCTTACTTTCTTCTAGAAGGAAAAATAAACCTTTAAACTTTCATGTAAAAGTATGTTTGAACGTAACTCCAATTATTCTCTTAGGAGAAGTTCTTTGAAATGGATTTACTAAGTCAAAAGCCATGCATATTTTAAGACTCCCTGTCCCTTAATAAAAATAGCTTTATTATCCTGATTATTTAAAAAAGCAGCACATGTTCAAGGTCAGATATGTGAAAATACTTTAGAAAGATTTTAGAATAAATTAAAATTACCCCAAATCTACCACCCAAAGAAAATCATGGTCAAACACGTTCATACATTATATGTCTTGTCAGGCCTTTTTCTCATGCATAAATACTTTTTTATGTTCCAAAAAACAGAATTATTTTGTACATGCTGTTTTGTAGTCTGATTTGTTATTAACATTTATATCGTGGCTCTTTCTATATCTGTGTGTAATGTAATGTCTATGTGTAAATGTGAATTTTAGAAAACTGAACAGTATTTTGTCGGTGGTATACACTGTGTGCTCAGCATCTAGCAGAACATCTGATACTATTAATAGTAGGTTCTTTGTTTATTCATTTAACACATATTTCTGACCCCTCCTGCTGTGCCTGTAACTCCCCGCAGTTAGTTAACCCCTGTCTTTGTAGAAACGGCAGGCATTAGGCATTTATGTCTTATACCATGTGTTCCCTCCTATCCTCAGTCATTGTCTGTTGGATGAAGGGTAAGAAGAGGCCCCAAAGCAGCCACTCCACAGGCTGGCTAATGACCTAACGAGTGGTCTCATAAGCAAAGGCTGAGCTAGCTAATACAATTCAATTTCTTAAGAATTTGAATTCAGAAATGCTTAAGAGGGAGTTGGCAGCAAGAGCAGAACTGAAAAGTCATGTAACAATGCAAGACTGGAGAGATCATAAAGAACCAAATTTAGGGCAATATTCACCAAAAAAGCAGAAACTGGGAAGTAAGGACAAGACATGGAGGGGGAAGGAGATAACTGGTGGGGTGCAGAAAGAGGCAGTCGGTGGAGGGGAGCTGAGTCAGTTCATGCTTGAGCACTAAGCAAAATCCACACTCTCAGGCTGCTGGTCTCTCCCTTGGGGAACCTCCCCCTTACATTGGGGGCAGCACACTTGTAACCATTGCTTTATTGTTAGATTTCTGTTATATTCCATTTCCCTAACTCCACTTATCATTACAATTGCATGCATCAATCTATGCACCCATGGTTTGATAATTTGAATGAGTCTCTGTTCTCTGAAGCCTAAAGAATATAAATAGCACAATTGTTTTGATTTAGAACCAGGAGTTACTTAAGAGGGTGGATTTTTGGTTTTAAGTTTATAATTGGCTTGTGTGTATGTATGGAAATTTTTTGTTTAAATATCTTATTTCTAATTTCATAACAATATGATTAGGAAGGGTAACCTGTACAATTTGTGCTTTTTGGAATATGAGGTTTCCTTTGTGGCTGAGAATAGTATGCATTTTTACACATGCTAAAAGGAAAGCATGCTCAATTTGAAGGTATAACATTTTAAATTAACTTTATTAAATATATCATTGAAATACTATAAATCTTTATTTTTGGCTTCTTAATCTCTCAGGATCTAAAAAGTAGTCTGTTAAAGTCTTCACTATTGTACTGTCTCTATCTTATTTCCTTTGCTTCCAGTTGGCACGTTATGTAGTTTGATGTAATTTATTCCTTAAGTCTTTTTTCTACTTAACATCTATTGCTTTCACACTTTTTGTCGGAGGCTAACATGGCCACTCTGCTTTCTTTTTAAATATATATTTTTGATATATCTTTAGTCATCCTTGTATTTTTAACTGTTCTGCATTACATTTTTTGTTCAAGTGTGTCTCTTGGTGAAAGTATAGCGATTCTGTTGATAATTTTGTTTGGACTGTCATTCGAGAAAAATGACGTGATGAATCTCAATCATTTTAGAAGATTTATTTGCCACAAAGTTAAGGATGTGCCCAGGAGACAGGTCTATGCCTTTCTCTGAAAATGATTTTGAGAGCTCCAAATATAAAGAGGAAAGGGTGGGATATTGAGAAGTACACAATTTTCATGTAAGAGAGGGGGAGGGAAAAACAGTCATTCATGCTTTTGTCTGGCTCAGTGAATCTGCATTTTTTTACATAAGATAACATAGACAGGCCGGGCGCGGTGGCTCACGCCTGTAATCCCAGCACTTTGGGAGGCCGAGGCGGGTGGATCACGAGGTCAGGAGATCAAGACCATCCTGGCTAACATGGTGCAACCCCGTCTCTAATAAAAATACAAAAAAATTAGCCCGGTGTGGTGGTGGGCACCTGTAGTCCCAGCTACTCGGGAGGCTGAGGCAGGAGAATGACATGAACCTGGGAGGTGCAGTTTGCAGTGAGCTGAGATCGCACCACTGCACTCCAGCCTGGGCAACTGAGCAAGACTCTGTCTCAAAAAAAAAAAAAAAAAAAGATAACATAGACAAAAATGGGACAGAGTAACAATCAGATATGCGTTTGTGTCTGGTGGGCTGGGGTGACTGCACCTGTAAAGATAAGCTATTGATTTACATTGCCATAGTTAAAATTTTTTTTTTTTTTGAAATGGAGTATCTCTCTGTCGCCAGGCTGGAGCGCAGTGGCGTGATCTCAACTCACTGCAACCTCTGCCTCCTGGGTTCAAGCAATTCTCCTGCCTCAGCCTCCCGAGTAGCTGGGACTATAGGCACACACTACCACACCCAGCTAATTTTTCTATTTTTTTTATATACTTTTAAGTTCTAGGGTACATGTGCACAACGTGCGGGTTTGTTACATAGGTATACATGTGCCATGTTGGTGTGCTGCACTCATCAACTCGTCATTTACATTAGGTATTTCTCCTAATGCTATCCCTCCCCCTGCTCCCAAACCCACGGCAGGCCCAAGGGTGTGATGTTCCCCACCCTGTGTCCAAGTGTTCTCATTGTTCAGTTCCCACCTATAAGTGAGAACATGCAGTGTTTGGTCTTCTGTCCTTGTGATAGTTTGCTCAGAATGATGGTTTCCAGCTTCATCCGTGTCCCTGCAAAGGACATGAACTCATCCTTTTTTATGGCTGCATAGTATTCCATGGTGTATATGTGCCACATTTTCTTAATCCAGTCTATCATTGATGGACATTTGGGTTGGTTCCAAGTCTTTGCTATGTGAATAGTGCTGCAATAAACATACGTGTGCATGTGTCTTTATAGTAGCATGATTTATAATCCTTTGTGTACATACCCAGTAATGGGATTGCTGGGTCAAATGGTATTTCTAGTTCTAGATCCTTGAGGAATTGCCACACTGTCTTCCACAATGGTTGAACTAGTTTACACTCCTACCAACAGTGTTAAAACATTCCTATTTCTCCACATCCTCTCCAGCATCTGTTGTACCCTGACTTTTTAATGATCGCCATTCTAACTGGTGTGAGATGGTATCTCACTGTGGTTTTGATTTGCATTTCTCTGATGACCAGTAATGATGAGCAGTTTTTCATGTGTTGTTTGGCTGCATAAATGTCTTCTTTTGAGAAGTGTCTGTTCATATCCTTTGCCCACTTTTTGATGGTTTTTGTTTTCTGGTAAATTTGTTTAAGTCCTTTGTAGATTCTGGATATTTGTCCTTTGTCAGATGGGTAGAATGCAAAAATTTTCTCCCATTCTGTAGGTTGCCTGTTCACTCTGATGGTGGTTTCTTTTGCCAGGCAGAAGCTCTTTAGTTTAATTAGATCCCATTTGTCTATTTTGGCTTTTGTTGCCATTGCTTTTGATGTTTTAGACATGAAGTCCTTGCCCATGCCTATGGCCTGAATGGTATTGCCTAGGTTTTCTTCTGGGATTTTTATGATTTTAGGTCTAACATTTAAGTCTTTAATCCATCTTGAATTAATTTTTGTATAAGGTGTAAGGAAGGGATCCAGTTTCAGCTTTCTACATATGACTAGCCAGTTTTCCCAGCACCATTTATTAAATAGGGAATCCTTTTCCCATTTCTTGTTTTTGTCAGGTTTGTCAAAGATCAGATGGTTGTAGATGTGTGGTGTTATTTCTGAGGCCTCTGTTCTGTTCCATTGGTCTATATCTCTGTTTTGGTACCAGTACCATGCTGTTTTGGTTACTGTAGCCTTGTAGTGTAGATTGAAGTCAGGTAGTGTGATGCCTTCAGCTTTGTTCTTTTGGCTTAGGATTGTCTTGGATTTGCAGGCTCTTTTTTGGTTCCATATGAACTTTAAAGTAGTTTTTTTCCAATTCTGTGAAGAAAGTCATTGGTAGTTTGATGGGGATGGCATTGAATCTATAAATTACCTTGGGCATTATGGCCATTTTCCTGATATTGATTCTTCCTATCCATGAGCATGGAATGTTCTTCCATTTGTGTCCTCTTTTATTGTGTTGAGCAGTGGTTTGTAGTTCTCCTTGAAGAGATCCTTCACATCCCTTGTAAGTTGGATTCCTAGGTATTTTATGCTCTTTGTAGCAATTGTGAATGGGAGTTCACTCATGATTTGGCTCTCCATTTGTCTGTTATTGGTGTATAGGAATTCTTGTGATTTCTGCACTCTGATTTTGTATCTTGAGATTTTGCTGAAGTTGCTTATCAGCTTAAGGAGATTTTGGGCTGAGACGATGGGGTTTTCTAGATACACAATCATGTCATCTGCAAACAGGGACAATTTGACTTCCTCTTTTCCTACTTGAATACCCTTTATTTCTTTCTCTTGCCTGATTGCCCTGGCCAGAACTTCCAACACTATGTTGAATAGGAGTGGTGAGAGACGGCATCCCTGTCTTGTGCCAGTTTTCAAAGGGAAGGCTTCCAGTTTTTGCCCATTCATTCAGTATGATATTGGCTGTGGGTTTGTAATAAATAGCTCTTATTATTTTGAGATAGGTTCCATCAATGCCTATTTTATTGAGAATTTTTAGCATGAAGGCTGTTGAATTTTGTCAAAGGCCTTTTCTCCATCTATTGAGATAATTGTGGTTTTTGTCGCTGGTTCTGTTTATATGATGGATTATGTTTATTGATTTGTGTATGTTGAACCAGCCTTGCATCCCAGGGATGAAGCCGACTTGATTGTGGTGGATAAGCTTTTTGATGTGCTGCTGGATTCAGCTGGCCAGTGTTTTATTGAGGATTTTTGCATCAATGTTCATCAAGGATATTGGTCTAAAATTCTCTTTTTTTGTTGTGTCTCTGCCAGGCTTTGGTATCAGGATGATGCTGGCCTCATAAAATGAGTTAGGGAGGATTCCCTCTTTTTCTATTGATTGGGATAGTTTCAGAAGGAATGGTACCAGCTCCTCTTTGTACCTCTGGTAGAATTCGGCTGTGAATCCATCTGGTCCTGGACATTTTTTGGTTGGTAGGCTATTAATTATTGCGTCAATTTCAGAGCCTGTTATTGGTCTATTCAGAGATTCAACTTCTTCCTGGTTTAGTCTTGGGAGAGTGTACGTGTCGAGGAATTTATCCATTTCTTCTAGATTTTCCAGTTTATTTGCGTAGAGGTGTTATAGTATTCTCTGATGGTAGTTTGTATTTCTGTGGGATTGATGGTGATATCCCCTTTATCATTTTTTATTGCATCTATTTGATTCTTCTCTCTTTTCTTCTTTACTAGTCTTGCTAGTGATCTATCAATTTTGTTGATCTTTTCAAAAAACCAGCTCCTGGATTCATTGATTTTTTGAAGGGTCTTTTGTGTCTCTATCTCCTTCAGTTCTGCTCTGATCTTAGTTATTTCTTGCCTTCTGCTAGCTTTTGAATTTGTTTGCTCTTGCTTCTCTAGTTCTTTTAATTGTGATGTTAGGGTGTCAATTTTAGATCTTTCCTGCTTTCTTTTGTGGGCATTTAGTGTTATAAATTTCCCTCTACACACTGCTTTAAATGTGTACCAGAAATGCTGGTATGTTGTGTCTTTGTTCTTATTGGTTTCAAAGAACATCTTTATTTCTGCCTTCATTTCGTTATTTACCCAGTAGTCATTCAGGAGCAGGTTGCTCAGTTTCCATGTAGTTGTGCGCGGTTTTGAGTGAGTTTCTTAATCCTGAGTTCTAGTTTGATTGCACTGTGGTCTGAGAGATAGTTTGTTGTGACTCCTGTTCTTTTACATTTGCTGAGGAGTGCTTTACTTCCAACTATGTGGTCAATTTTGGAATAAGTGCGATGTGGTGCTGAGAAGAATGTATATTCTGTTGATTTGGGGTGGAGAGTTCTGTAGATGTCTATTAGGTCTGCTTGGTGCAGAGCTGAGTTCAAGTAGTGGATATCCTTGTTAACCTTCTGTCTTGTTGATCTGTCTAATACTGACAGTGGGGTGTTAAAGTCTCCCGTTATTATTGTGTGGGAGTCTAAGTCTCTTTGTAGGTCTCTAAGGACTTGCTTTATGAATCTGGGTGCTCCTGTATTGGGTGCATATATATTTAGGATAGTTAGCTCTTCTTGTTGAATTGATCCCTTTACCATTATGTAATGGCCTTCTTTGTCTCTTTTGATCTTTGTTGGTTCAAAGTCTGTTTTATCAGAGACTAGTATTGCAACCCCTGCTTTTTTTTTGCTTTCCATTTGCTTGGTAGATCTTCCTCCATCCCTTTATTTTGAGCCTATGTGTGTCTCTGCACATGAGATGGGTCTCCTGAATACAGCACACTGATAGGTCTTGACTGTACCCAATTTGCCAGTCTGTGTCTTTTAATTGAGGCATTTAGCCCATTTACATTTAAGGTTAATATGGTTGTGTGTGAATTTGATCCTGTCATTATGATGTTAGCTGGTTGTTTTGCCTGTTAGTTGATGCAGTTTCTTCCTGGCATCAATGGTCTTTACAATTTGGCATGTTTTTGCAGTGGCTGGTACCGGTTGTTCCTTTCCATGTTTAGTGCTTCCTCAGGAGCTCTTTTAGGGCAGGCATGGTGGTGACAAAATCTCTCAGCATTTGCTTGTCTGTAAAGGATTTTAGTTCTCCTTCACTTATGAAGCTTAGTTTGGCTGGATATGCAATTCTGGGTTGAAAATTGTTTTCTTTAAGAATGTTGAATATTGGCCCCTACTCTCTTCTGGCTTGTAGAGTTTCTGCCGAGAGATCTGCTGTTAATCTGATGGGCTTCCCTTTGTGGGTAACCCAACCTTTCTCTCTGGCTGCCCTTAACATTTTTTCCTTCATTTCAACCTTGGTGAATCTGACAATTATGTGTCTTGGGGTTGCTCTTCTCGAGGAGTATCTTTGTGGTGTTCTCTGTATTTCCTGAATTTGAATGTTGGCCTGCCTTGCTAGGTAGGGGAAGTTCTCCTGGAGAATATCCTGAAGAGTGTTTTCCAACTTGGTTCCATTCTCCCTGTCGCTTTCAGGTAAACCAATCAAACCTAGATTTGGTCTTTTCACATAATCCCATATTTCTTGGAGGCTTTGTTCATTTTTTTTAACTCTTTTTTCTCTAACCTTGTCTTCTCACTTTATTTCATTAATTTGATCTTCAGTCACTGATACCCTTTCTTCCACTTGATCGAATCAGCTGTTGAAGCTTGTGCATGTGTCACGTAGTTCTTGTGCCATGGTTTTCAGCTCCATCAGGTCATTTAAGGTCTTCTCTACACTGTTTATTCTAGTTAGCCATTCATCTAATCTTTTTTCAAGGTTTTTAGCTTCCTTGTGATGGGTTCAAACATCCTCCTTTAGCTCGGAGAAGTTTGTTATTACCAACCTTCTGAAGCCTACTCCTGTCAGCTTGTCAAAATCATTCTCCATCCAGCTTTGTTCCATTGCTGGTGAGGAGCTGCAATCCTTTGGAGGAGAAGAGGCTCTCTGGTTTTTAGAATTTTCAGCTTTTCTGTTCTGGTTTCTCCCCATCTTTGTGGTTTTATCTACCTTTGGTCTTTGATGTTGGTGACCATCATCATGGGGTTTTGGTGTGGATGTCCTTTTTGCTGATGTTGATGCTGTTCCTTTCTGTTTGTTAGTTTTCCTTCTAACACTCAGGTCCCTCAGCTGCAGGTCTGTTGGAGTTTCCTGGAAGTCTACTCCAGACCCTATTTGCCTGGGTATCACCAGTAGAGGCTGCAGAACAGCAAATATTGCAGAACAGCAAGTATTGCTGCCTGATCCTTCCTCTGGAAGCTTCATCCCAGAGGGGCACCCGCCTGTATGAGGTGTCAGTCGGCCGCTACTGGGAGGTCTCTCCCAGTTAGGCTACACAGGGGTCACGGACCCACTTGAGGAAGCAGTCTGTCCATTCTCCGAGCTCAAACACTGTGCTCAGAGAACCACTGCTCTCTTCAGAGCTGTCAGACAGGGACGTTTAAGTCTGGAGAAGTTTCTGCTGCCTTTTGTTCAGCTATGCCCTGCTCCCAGAGGCAGAGACTACAGAGGCAGCTGGCCTTGCTGAGCTGTGGTGGGGTCCACCCAGTTTGAGCTTCCATGGCCACTTTGTTTACGTACTTAAGCCTCAGCAATGGCGGATGCCCCTCCCCCTGCCAGGCTGCTGCCTTGCAGGTTGATCTCAGACTGCAGTGCTAGAAGTAAGCAAGGCTCTGTGGGCTTGGGATCCACCAAGCCATGCACGGGATATAATCTCCTGGTGTGCCGTTCACTAAAACCATGGGAAAAGCACAGTATTTGGGTGGGAATGTCCTGTTTTTCCAGGTACCATCTGTCGTGGCTTCCCTTGGCTAGGAAAGGGAGATCCCCCGACCCCTTACGCTTCACTTGTGAGGTGATGCCCCGCCCTGCTTCAGATCACCCTCTGTGGGCTGCGCCCACTGTCCAACCAGTCCCCATGAGACGAACCAGGTACCTCAGTTGGAAATGCACAAATCACCAGTCTTCTGCGTCAGTCACACTGGGAGCTGCAGACTGGAGCTGTTCCTATTTGGCCATCTTGGACTAATTTTTGTATTTTTAATAGAGATGGGGTTTCACCATCTTGGCCAGGATGGTGTCAATTTCTTGACCTCGTGATCTGCCTGCCTGTAATTCCAAAGTGCTGGGATTACAGGCATTAGCCACCATGCCCAGCTGCCACGGTCAAATTTTAACAGAAACACCTTAAAAGATCTTACAGCTCACTAGGAATTTCCTTGTGGGCAAAATATGGGGGAGTCATGTAGCTTTTCATCTTGTAACAATCTTCTTTAGGAACAAAATGAGGGAGGCAGGTTTATGTGATCCAGTTCCCAGCTTGACTTTTCCACTTGGCTTAATGAGTTTGGGGTCCCAAGATTTAATTTCCTTTCAGAAGACCTATCTGAAAGTCTCTGAAATTAGTAGAATGAGTTCAGACACTGTCTAGCCATCTCCAAGCTTATTTGATTTTCTTTCAAAGAATACCCACAAAGGTCTACAATCTCTTGTGTTGTTAGGTGTGGCCATGTGACTTCCTTCTCTTGTTAGGTGTACTTATGTGACTTCCTTCCCTCATTTGGTGTAGTCACATGACTTCCTGCCCTTGCTAGGTATAGTCATGTGACTTCCTGCCCTTGTTAGGTGTGGTCATGTGACTTCCTGCCCTCATTAGGTGTAGTCATGTGACTTCCTGCCCTTTTTAGGTGTGATTGAGTTCTGGCTAATAAAATATCGTGAAAGTGAAGCACATTCACTTCCCAGGCATGTGCTCTTTGGTCTGCATGTCAAGGCCCGAGGCAACCTTGTCACAGGTAAAGTAACAGATCCTTTATCTCTCAGAGTCCCTGAATAACTGCATGGAACAAAGACTGTATATGAGAGAGAAATATACTTCTATTATGTAAAGTCACTCAACTACTATTGTCACAGCAGCTAATATGAACTAATGCAAGACGTGGTTAAAAAATTTGGGCACTATAACAACAAAAACTAAAACATACAGTACTGTCTTCATAGTAGGAGAGCAGGCAGCCAGAAAACTGATATTGAGGGTTAGAGGGATGGAGACTTATGACTAGTAATGGCAAAACATTTGGGAAAATGTCAGTGATAACTTTTAAGTTAGACAAAATGCTTATTGGGCTTATAGTTCTAAGGAAAGAAATGGAATAAAAGAATGTTAGTACACTTGGCCCTCCCTATCTGTGGGTTCCTCATCCATGGATTCAACCAACCACATATCAAAAATACTTGGAAAAAAATGGAGGCTTGCATTTGTACTGAACATGAACAGACTTTTTTCTTATCATTCCCTAAACAATACAGCGAAACAGCTATTTACATAGCATTTACATTGTATTAGGTATCATAGTAATCTAGATATGATTTAAAGTATAAAGGGTGATGTGTGTAAGTTATATGCAAATACGGTACCATTTTATTTTATTTTATTATTGTTTTGAATGGAGTCTCGCTCTGTCACCCAGACTGGAGTGCAGTGGCACAATCTCCACTCACTGCAGCCTCCGCCTCCCGGTTCAAGTGATTCTTCTGCCTCAGCCTCCCGATTAGCTGGGACTACAGGTGTGCCCCACCACACCTAGCTAATTTTTTTGTGTGTTTTTAGTAGAGACGGGTTTCACCATGTTGGCCAGGCTGGTCTTGAACTCCTGAGCTCAAGTGATCCACCCCCTCAGCCTCCCAAAGTAATGGGATTAGAGACGTGAGCCACTGTGCCGGCTGTTTTTATATTCAAGACTTGAGCATCCATAGATTTTGGTATCCATGACAGTCTTGGAACCAATCCCCTGCAGATACTGAGGGACAACTGTACTGTATATGTGTTGACAGCAGCTACATTTTGCAAGACTTTAGGAGAAAGCACTTAAGCAAAAACTGACCAGCTCAAAAGCAGAAATGAAAGAAAACAGGGTTCAGGACTCTGAGGATTGAGGAGTAGGAAAAGCTGACTGCCACTGGATTGAAAGCAGCAGGAAAATAAGTTGAAAAAAGATTTTGAGAAGTTAAAGCCCTTCAAGACTCAGTCCTAAGGCCAAGACTTCATTAAGGGTGTGGTGTTCTGTCCCAAGCCTCTGCAAATCACCGCCATTGAGTTGAAAAAGAGTGGAAAAGAGTTGAGTGAGAACAAAATAAATTAGGCTTGATAATTATGTCTAGGAAAGAAATCTGGGTATGGTTCTGGATATAAGGAACTTCCTGGAGGCAAATCAGTTAGAAGCTATTAAGAATTGTATAGCAAAAGAACCGTAAGAGCCTGAGTGCTATAGGGAACCTCCTCTCTGATCTTAAAATAGAGCACTATAATTGAAGTGACACATCTGTGTCATGATAGAGCAAGCTGGGCAGAAAGGCCAAAGACTAGGGCCATGGTGAACCCCAGCTGGCCTATTTCCAGGCAGTCTCTGCCCTGAGTTTGGTAAAGCTGCTGCACAAGAGACCAGGTTTTAAACATCGTTGGCCCACACGTCAGGAAGAGTGCCACAGCATGAGGAAGGCAGCCCAGGCCTGCAGACTTTCCCCTTGCTCTGGTGGCACTTGGCCCCACACCATCTGTGTAAACCTTCTGGGTCATGCTGCGGATCTGCCATAGGAAGTAGGGTTCAGGGGAGCTAGCCTCATCCATCTCACAGCTGTTTCTCACCTCCAGCCCTTGGCCCTCCCAACTTAGGAGAGTTACTAAGGTTCCCTGAGGCTCACTTCCCTTTTTTATTTCTTTTCTTAAAACCTTTTTTATAACAGGTTTATTGAGATGTAATTTATATACCATAATACAATTTACCCATTTAAATATATATCATCATCATAAAGCTGAAATTGTTCCCTGAATTAATTCAGGGTGTATTGACATAGTTCTGATTGTTATTTCACAAAATGGCCTTTGAAAAGACTTTCCCCCTTACTTATCATTATCATCATCATCAACAGTAGCAACGGTAATGCTTTATTGAGCACTTATGTCATGGGCCAAGAATGGCAAATGGTATTTAGGAAATGATATTTATGTATTTTAAGTTTTCTTTGCTATAATTAGGAAAAAAATTAAACTAATATAATTTATTGAAAATTCCTTAATAAACAAGTACATGACTGATAAATAAACCAATAAATCAATACATTATTGATTACAAATTCAATGATTACAAATAAAAAATTATATGAAGGAAATTAACAGGGTAAAGTAAAAGAGGACAAGAGGGAGGAAACTACTTAATTAAAAAGATCTGGGAATAATTATACAAGGAGAAATTTCCATTTAATCATTTATTGCAATAAAATTGATTAGTAAGGTTTTAAAAAAATTTATATTGAACTCTTTTCATATTTTGGAAACATTTCAATGATGACCTGAAGTCAAGGAGGCAAATCAGTTTTCAATCCATTTGCATTCCCAGAGAAAAGACTTTTTTATGGTGCACAGGTGGGTCAACACCCTTTGGGTAAGGAGGTTGTGCCCTGGGATAGGATGAAGTTGTTAGTGCTGTTCACAAATATTGCCCTCTAGAAACATGGTAGGATTGTACTTCACTGCCCTTTTGAAGTTAGGCATGGTCACATGGTTTGCCTTGACCAATGAGATGTGAGCAGAAGTGATGTATGTCGCTCTGGGAGGAAGCTTCAAGAGCCAGTATGCTATTCGCATCTTTCCTTTTCCACCACCACATGAACATGGAAGTCTTCCCCAGCCTGGCTTCCTAAGTGGTACGGCAAGCTGACTTCTGCCAGCCTGCTTTGGACTGTAGTGTGAATGAGCTAGAAACCTTTGTTGTGCTAGGCCACTGAGATTCTGTAGTTGTGTAGCTTATTCTGTCTGTTTCAGCACATAAGTCTCAGGATATGGTCACTTTATAAGATCAAAATAAACCAGTCCTTTCTAGGATTCATTTCCTTCCCCACATCTCACAAGTCTCCAAGCTTCTAGTTCTCATGGCAGAGCCTCCCTAGCCATTTCCTTACATGGGGGCACCCGTCTGTCACTGTCTGAAGGATCCATGCACTGCAGCCTTCCAGGCCTGAAAGTCCCCTTGTCTTGGAAAGGGGCTTCTTCTCACCTTGCGTGTAGCTACTTCTTCATGTAGACTCTAAGTCTTAGGCTCTTTTGCATGGTGGTGTTACTATGACCAGTAGCATTTGCCTTGGGACAGGAACTGAGCTCCTGAGATGGCTCACCCCTTCTTTTTTCACTTTAGAGCAACTTTCTGTCTTCTCCTTCTCACCCTTTAATGGACACTGGCCCAGGTGGTTAAACTCGCCTGTCCCATACTCTTCTAGACAAGCTGTCCTGCTCCCATGTGCCAGGACTCTCTGGAAGGTTCTGCAGCTTGTCCCTGTCATCTCACTGAACCAGAGCATGATTCTGACCACACTCCTATTTCTTTTGTATCAGCAGAATTTTACCAGTTTCATCTATTTATCTGACATTTTTGTCCCCCCTTTTCATTCTTACTCCACACTTCTTAGGGCTTTAGTAATAAGGTTCCTTACATCTGGAGAGCTGGGCTGTTACTGTAAGTGGATATGTATCTAGCAGTCTCCTGGGGCTTGATATAGGAAAATTTAGGAAGTAAAATGTATAATTCTTGAATACAAAATGTCTACAACCTTGAGAAAGAACTTGTGTATGTGAAATAATGTG
This sequence comes from Gorilla gorilla gorilla, assembly GCF_029281585.2. Classification (NCBI taxonomy): domain Eukaryota; kingdom Metazoa; phylum Chordata; class Mammalia; order Primates; family Hominidae; genus Gorilla; species Gorilla gorilla. The sequence continues at coordinate 68,380,426 of NC_073239.2, forward strand.
TGAATGAAAGAGTATTGCATTTGAGCATTGTATATACAACAGTAAATTGTATGTCATATGGTTTAGGCAACTGAAAAATTGGGCAGTAATTGATTAGGCTCAAACTGCATAGTGATTATTTTATTAGCAAGGTACATAAGCCTTGATGAGGTGTTGAAGAAAAAGACTGCTGCATTTTCTTTCTCATCCTCTCGGGTGTGAAAGAACAATAGTTAAAGGTGAAGTAGAAGGTAAAAGCCACTGATGAGATCAGCAGAAATGTGGAAATGGGACACTTTTGCTTCACTGGATGACAGAACCTGTACTGAGATGACCACCCAAGTTCACAAGTGGATACAGACAAACCAAGCATTTACTGAAACTGTTTTCTTGAGATTCTATAAGAATTATCAAGAGCACAAGTGAAAACCATGGCAAAATCAAATCCTTTAAATTCATATCCTTGATCTTCATTGTGAAGGTAGAGAGTGCCTTTTAAAGCTACAGAGACTACAGAAATTAAAGGCTGTGAATCAGGACGCTTCCGCTGAAAGGCAAATATAACCATTTTTGTTAGCCTCCTGTGGATACCCAAATATATCCCAGAAAATGTCCTCTCTTCTAAGGAGATGTGGCTTTTGGTACATCCCCCTCTTCAGGGAGTCCCACAGCATCACTGCAGCTAAACTCCTCCCTGTGGCTTTGTTGTTGTCTGAAACAGTGTTCCAAAGAGGAATTTCTGTCTCTCATTCTTGCAGATGTAAAAAAGTTGGTGTGTATTGTATGGCTATTTAGCAACAATCAACAAAGCTTATGGGAAAAGAAAAGGTCTCCAAGAAGGGGAAAGAAGTGTGAGAAAAAGCAGCTGTTATCACACTTTTATCTTTTCTGAGCCATTAATTTAGTTGTAGATTTCTCCAGATCAACTCCCTTCCCTAACTCTGCTCTAGTCACTCACAAGAGGACAAAAGGTCAGCAGTTCCTGTGAACACATGGTGCATTTTGACTTGGGCAGGACTAGCTTTCATACAAAAGAGCTGAGACAGGGAATTCCGGGTCATGGTTCTTTACCACCAGGGCCATTGCATCCACTTCAGCTCGGGCAGCATTTGCCCCCAGCCCTTTCCTCCTTTTGTCTCCCCAGGCTCCATCCTCTGCCCTCACTGGCACCAAGCAATGCTGCCCATGCTGTTGTGCAATGGACGGGACTTTGGCTGGGCTGGATGCTGCCACCCAATCTCATTCCCTGCCCTGGTCTTGGCTCCCTCCCTGATTATCCTCGTCCTTGAGCCCCTGAAGGGCTCTTTATTCTCCACCACCTCGGTTCACAAGCTGGACCTGTGACCCCCTGAGGATTCCCAGGACTGACCCTGCATGCCCCAGGATTCTATTTGTATGTCCATATATCCTGTGTCTTGTGTGTCCATACGTCTTCCATCCCTCTCCTTGGCAAACCTTGCCAAATGACCACCTCCATGCAGGTGATCCTCTCTTCTGAGCTTGTCAGCAACTGCTTGATATCTTCTTCTGGGTGCCCACTGGCTCCTCACCTGTAATATGTCTCAAACTCACCTTCTCTTTTCCAGTTCTCATATTCCGTTCTATCACTTCCTCCTGTTCAGGTCTCAGGGTCTTTTCCACACAGCCTCTTCTTCCTAAAATGTGTCCCCTTTCCCTGTCTCAGCCACATTCTGTATATGGCTGCAGTCTCCTCATCCCTCTAGGATCAGCAGAATGTTGCCTGCACAGATAACCTACCCCAGACCACCCTCTCTGAGTAGGTCTCTCCTCTTGTCCTCTCCTGTCACTCTGTGAACTTCCATCATGACACTTCCAACTACACTTGTAATTGTTTCATCTTTTCTTGTCTCTGGTCTGATTTTCTGACTATCCTCTATGCTCCGCCTGGCAGGGATGAAGTCTGTTTTTTTCAGCACTGAATACTCTTGAGTGTGATGCCTGGCACATAGCAAAAGCACAGTGATTACGTGCTGAATGAGTGGATGGATCTTCCTGGCCACCCTGCCCTGAACTTTATATATCTATTTTTTCCTCTTTCATGCTCTCCAAATCCAGTCTCATAATTGTTAACAATCTTGTTCAATATGGGCCCTCATTTTTGGATTCTTTTAATGGTTTCCTAACAAATGTCCCATTTTATTGATTCCCCCTGTTGTCTCTGTCACCATTACTGCTTGGTGACTTTTTCTTGAAGTGTTTGTCATAATCGTTAGTTATATTCAAAAACCTTCTACTTCTCTTGGAACTTAGCCTGGCAATCAAGATTTCCTGATTGTGTTTTCCATTCCATCCCCTCCAGATCCTCCACCTAGTCACGTGGTGTCTCAGCCTCACCATTTGCACTCTCTGACTGTGCCCGCGTCTGTGTGTCCTTCCCATCCACCTGCAAGCCCCACTCCCCACTAGAATTAGACCCTGCTCTCTCAGAAGTCTCTACTTTTGTCTATGTTCACTTACAACACATGACTTTCTACCTTGTACTATAGTTTTTTTTAATATACCCTCTATTTTCCTAAGCGGATGGCAAACTCCTCAACAGAGAAGACTATATGTATTTTTGCACTTTATTTACTCAATGCCTAGAAAATTTGGACTTAATAAATATTTGCTGAATGAATACACAAGTAATGTATAACCTTGAATGCAGATCAGCTACACTAAGTAGGATAAGAGATGCCAGGTACCGTGAGATGGGGGGAGTGGAACAGAGAGTGCAGAGTTTAAGACCCTTCTCGTTCTCTTCTCAGAGAGGGCTCACCTAGTGTGGAGAACTTTCTCTTGAACTCCAAGCTTCTCTGTTACCTTCCTTATTAGACCTTGAAGTGGCAGTGAGGACCCTGGCTCGCAGGCTGTTGTCAGTAATGGAATGGGTTCTGACCCCTGGCTTCACCTCCTGTTGTTTCACCCCACTGCATTAGCTTAGAGCTGACAGAGCAGAATTTGCCTGAGCCCAAAATGACCACAAGAAAATAAATCTGGATTGGAATTAGCCTACTGGAAAATGGAACAGTTACCAATTTTTCTTTAACTTTCTTTTCTCCCCTCCTCATCAGATATGAGACTCTAAGTCCTATTCAAATGGTAAAGTTAAAATAATTGCTTTCTGAGACCTAGTAGGTGTATTATTTATTTCCTTTAGGCTCAGGACCTTTTATTAGCACAACTTATAGCAAGGTGGAAAATCGGTTTATCTCATGGGCTAGTTCCAACTGTGGGGAAGTTCCCTAGAGCACCTTTTCCTCAAACTATTTATCCTCTTGTATACAAGTGTCATGACCTGTTACTGTTGTCTGCCATGCATGCAGGAGGAGGGAGGGGAGCACATACATTATTTATTTGGCATATGCCAGCCACTTTGCTGATCACCGTGCATATGGGTCCAAAAGAAAGAGGAACAATTTGGCTTCACGTAGCTCAGGCATTTGAGGAAGGCACACAATTAAATTATGAATGTATGAAGAACCTTATGGGAAGAGAAGCACATAGAACTTTGGGAATATGTGATTGAAAAGAAATGGGAAAACTTAACCCCTGAAGTAGTATTAGTATTGTCATCCCCATTTTACTTATGCAAACATTGAGACTTAGAGAAGAAAACAAATTTGTCATGGGTCGCGTGTTGGCTATAAGTTGCAGAATTAGGATTTTTACCTAAGATAGCCTTACTTCAAACATGCTGTTCCCAGGTTTTTCACTTCGTATAGAGATGTGAACATAAGCGAGCATGCAGTGGTATACTTGTTAGCTTGTGCTGTCTTGTGAAAGGTAATTGTACATTTTCAGGAAGTTTGCAAGCTTTCTGATGTTGTGCTGAACTTGAAAGCAGCCATGGTGGGAGTATCTACACCATAGAAATTGGCACCCACTATACATCAAAGATTTTTCTTCCCCAAAGACCTGGTTGTTAAACATTGACCAGCAAACAATGGATGTACAATACTACCACATTCTTTAAAAATTCACAAAATATAACTAAATTTTTACAAAGAAGTAAATCCAGTGGATGTGAACTTTTTGTGGCACGGGAATCATTTTGGGAGGTGGAGGCTTGTTAAAAGGAGTTTGGGTTCAGTAAGTCTGGGCTGTGGGAAGAATCTACATTTTAAAAAAGACTCAAAGTGAAATGAGAACACGCTTTAGGACATACCCAAACTTTTCAAGTGAGTATTTTCCTTTTTTTTTTTTTTGAACATTAAAGGTGCCAGGTGAACTTCCTAGGTCAGTGATTCCAACCCTGACTATGCATTAGAATCACCTGGGGAGCCAATACAAACTATCAGTGCCCAGGCTGCCCCCCCGACCCAATTAAATCAAGGCTTGAATCAAGGAATTGGTGTCACGTGCCCAACTATTTCAGCATTGCCATGTACAAGTGACTTCTGTGATTCCCGTTGTGCCCCTCCCACTTTTGAACTTGAGTGTCTACTGCAATGATCTCAGTCATTATATGCTGGGTATATGGGGCAGACAACTCCAGTCTCCAGGTTACAAGTCTTCAGATGAAGAGGAACTGTATTTAAAGAAACATACCTGATAGCTTCATATGCACCAAGACATGATTTAGAAGATGAGATCCTGGACCTCCAGTCTGAGCCTGTTGCTGTAATGAGATGAGAATCTTGGGGGTTGTGGGAGAGGGTGAATGAACTTTGAATGTGGCAGGAATATAAATAATCAGTGGCTAGAGGATGGGCTACAGCAGATTAAAGATGGCTACAAATTCTTTGATACCTCTCCCACTAGGAGGTGGGATTTATTTCCAATCCTTGTGGGTCTGGGCTGCCTGACCGCTTTTGCCAATAGAGAATGGCAGAAGTAACACTAAGTCTGGTCCTTAAAAAGAATGGCAGTTTCTGTCAGTTTCTTGAGCCCCAAGCTATCTTTACCATATGTGAAGACTATGAAGATATTCCCTGAGGCTACATGGAGAGAGAGAGGGGGAGAGAGAGAGAAGGGGAGAGACAGAGGGGGAGAGAGAGGGTGAGAGAGAGAGGGGAGAGAGAGGGGGTAGAGAGGGGGAGAGAGAGAGAGAGAAAAGAGAAGAGTGAAAAGAAAAGAGAAGAGGAGAAGAGAAAAGAGAAGAGAACAGGTGAGCTCAGATTCCCATTTGTTCCTATCAAGGCACCAAGCATGTGAATAAAGCATGTGAGTGAAGTCATCTTTGATTCTCCAAACCAGTTCAGCTGCCAGCTAAATGCCACCGAGTAATCCCAATTGACACCACAAGGAGCAGAAGAATCACCTGGTTAAGACTTGCTCCAATTCCTGTTCCTCAAAATTGTGAGCTCTCATGAAATGGCTGTTGTTTTCAGCTACTAAATTTTGTTGTGGTTTGTTATGCAGCAGTAGATAATCAGAACTCTCCCCCAGGTGATTCTAATGTGCAGCCCAGCCATTCAAAAACAGTTTCACCTGGGTAGTCATGAAGGTTTTTGTTTCCCTCTAGCCCTTTATCCACACATTACCAAACCATTTTCTTCTCTAATTCTGCAATTCCCTCATTGAACTTTGTCGAGCACAGGTATGATGGCTCCCTAAGTAAACTACTTTTATGTGGCTAAGGACATCTCATGCGTTTGGACAGAATGATCCGTTTCCCCCATTTAACATTCAATTAAGTGTCGTGGGCTTTTAAAAGAGACCAAGCACTGGACAGGAGTGAGGAAAACTTGACAAAGTCCCAGCTTTGACATTACTACCTCTATGACCTTGGGCAAGTCATGTATATTTTCCCCATCTTATTTTTAACATTTATAAAATGAGGAAGTTAGATTACTTGTCTCTCAGTTCCCTTTCACTTGTGGGACTTTGAGACATTGTAAGGATGTTGAATAGTAACTATCAATGGGGAGAAATTCTTTTCACAGAAAACACACAACTCATCAATTTCCTCTTGATTGCCCTGACTCAGTCTAGATTTATACCCACCACCTTGGGGCAAAAAGTTATGTCTACATCACTAGTAACATCCTCAGGCACTTAACTTCCTGAGGATGTACGCCCATTTTAAATGCACGAAGCTCAAGAAGAAAGAAAAAGAAATAAAATTGAATTCAACATGCATTCTTTCATTCCATAAGATTCAGTAGAGGCTTTGTGTTCCATGTGATTATGCCAGGCAGAAGATGTTCAATGCCATGGGCTGTTCCGGGGAATGAGAGATAGAGTAATGAAATTCATGACATGTAAGTTTGGATTTACAAGTCAACAACAAATCCCTCTGTGAGTTTTCAGAATTTATCCACCTCAATGTTAAAAGCCGAAAGAAAGAGTTCTTTGTGTATAAAGTGAAACCATACTCCATCCTAAGTCTTTAAATATAGTTGCTCACTTCCTTCAGCTCCTGTTAAGCACTGCTGACCTTTCCCAAAGTATTCTTTTCTGGCCTCCACTAATAGCAGAAGATCTAACCCACTGCTGTTAACAATACACATTACAGGGTTTTGAAAGCTGAAAGTAGTAGCTCCACGCAAATTGGAGTTGTTTTTTTAATTCCTTTATTTTGAAAGTTTAGGCATAATCTGGGGTAGAAGTTCATGTGTTCGTGGTAGTTAAAAAGTCAAGGTCAAACTCTACATGCCACAGGGAATCATAAAAAAAAAAAAAACAAAAAACAACAAAAAAAAAACCTCTGTTCTTCTCCGCGCTGTAATCAGAACCAAAGAATTCCCCAGTGAGAACATATCTCTCATCTTTCACTCAGAACAAAAAGCAGCAGTACAAAACATGAACTGCATGGTGTTTGCTAACCTTGGTGGCAGCTGCTAGCATGAGCATTACCATTTGTATTCAAGGGATCTTTTATTCCCAGTTGCATGAGCCAAGCCACAGGGCTTGCAAGAATGCTTGGGATGCTTCTTGTGGACTTAGGACACAAAGAATCTGTGGTGTGGCTCTGAAATGGGAACCGCTAAAGACAGAAGAACTGAAAGGGATGTTTATTATGTTAGTAAGGACATTGCTATTCATGTATGGAGTATGTATGTGTGCAGAAGACTGTGTGTGTGTGTGTGTTTATGAGGGTATGTATATGCTGATTTTAAAGTCTCTCTCTGTTTTTAGACAATTGAGGTTATTGTTTTCTATATATACCCAGAAGAGTGTCAAAATGGCTTAATGGGCAGTGAGCCATCATACCTGTGGTTGGCCAAGTTCAACAAGGCAATTGCAGAATTAAAGAAGGGGACTGTGTTTTTCTTATTAATGGTTAAGCCATTGCCCTGATAAGAGATTTTCAAAGTTTGCAAACAGGAAACTGGTCACCCAAGCTGGAAGTCCTTCTAAAATAGACTCCCTATTTCAGTCAGTATTGAGCAATTTTAGTATGCCAGTGGCTCTAACAGAAATTGTTTTCCATAAAACATGCAAATTGATATGTTTTCAACTCATTCTATCTCTCCTAAAAAGACTGCAGAAAAGTCACCCACAGTACTACCCGGTACAGAAAGGGAAAAGTTTGAAACATTTTTGTTTACATCAAAGTCAGGGAAACCATTTCATACTCTGAATGTTCTTGAGATGATTAATTCCTGCATTGACAGCACCTCTTTCTTAACCAAGGTTGCAGTGAAAGTGAACTTGAGTTTATAGTTCGTGGTCCATAACTGAAACATCGTAGATTTAGGTATACAGAAATAGAGCTGGTAATACAAACAAGACCTTGAATTTTACCCGAAGTCGGTGATAGACTCCCCTTAGCTATTTTCCCTTTATTTATTTTTTCCAAATTATAGATGAATTTATGAGGAGTTAAGGGTAAAGGGGACCCTAAGGATAGATCAATTTTCCTTAATCCCATGTAACTAACAAATAGAGGTCATATGCAAGTAGAACAGCTTTTAGGTGTCAGGCTAAAAGAGTTCTTGATGAGATTGCTCATGTGGAAAGAAAGTATCCCTTTTAAAGTCACCCACTTTGCAAGGGTACCATTGAGCTGTGTGTGCTAAATAAGGCTTGTGCAGTTACTGCATTACTTCCCTTCCAGCCCTGGAGACTACAAGCAAAGGAAGATACTTCCTTATTTAATTTGATAATGATACTAAATGAAACAAATAACAACAAGCTCTTTTGAGTTAGAGAATCAAAAGAAGACAAGATGTATTAATAGCAGAAAACATTGAATTAAGATACAGTAATGACTCTGTTGTTCAAATTGATCCAGCTCTTTATTTACATTATTGAAAAGATAGAGAGTAGCGGAAATGCTGCCTTTGGTGACAGTTCAACCTCAATGGATCAAATCCAGCTTCATTTCTGTCCTGACCATATACATGGAAGTGATGCCTAATGTAAGGCTCCCCTGGCAGTTCTTGTAATTTACAAGATTGATTTTTTTTTTCCTCTGAAGAGCTGTTAAATGTGATTAATTCAACTGAAACTCAGGAAAATTCCCTTTTTCTTTTGCAAACAGAGGTAGAGGAATTCACAATGATCTGGAACACAGAATCATCAGTCATAAGGTCAGTCCCCTGCTTTGACCTTTGCCAAATGGTGAGTTGATTGACTTTTCCCAGTATGAAACATGAGGACCAATGCCTGACACTCAAATGTGAAGATACACAGGGCCCATGTTAATTTTTAACTTTGTGATTTCTACACCAAACACAGGGCTTATTTTTAAGCATCTGCAGAAAATGTTTTTTATTGTCACAGGAAACCTAAAAATAACCATAACCTTGAATACTCAGATCGTTGAGCTTGATTAAGACACCAACCAAACTGCAGTACTGAGGTCATGGACCGCCTCTGGGAGGAATAGAATTCTATCTGCCCCGGGTGCTGGGTGTATGAATAGGGCTGAGAAAGCAGGCAAGTCTAAGGTCTCCATGGAGCTCAATCCAGGGGGCAGGGCCTATCTTGGGAGCCAGATGTGAAAGTTTCCTGTCCATTTCTGTTGTTGGCTTTGCTTTCATGAGCAGACAATTCACAACAAATGAAATAGAAATGGCCCTTAAACATGAAGCTTGTTCACACTCACTCATAATTAGAGGAATACAATTAAAACAACACTGAGATACCATTTCTTGCCTGTCGGGCTGGCAAAAATTAATAAATTTTACAACACATTCTGTTACATGCATTGCTGGTAGGATGTCAAGCTGGTACAACCTTTTAAAAGTGAAATTTGGCATTACTTTACAAAGCTACATGTGTGTTTACTGTTGGACTCAGAATCTCATTTTAGAAATCTAGCCCAAAATTCACTTCCAATGATATGACAGTACATATATACAAGATTGTTCATTGAAGCATCATTTGTAATTGCAAAATATTGGAATCAAACTAAATGCCTACAGATGGATGAATGATTGACTAAAACCATGGTTCATTTATACATGGAGTACTATATATCTGTAAAAAAAAATGAGGAAAGTCTCTCTGAAATAATAGGTAGTGATTTTCCAGGACAGACTTTTAAGTGAAAAAAGTAAAATGCAAAGAATATGTATAGTATACTATGCTTGATATAAGAAAAAATGGAATACTAAAAGCATATACACATATCTGCTCATTTGTGCCTAAGTATGCTATGCCTATTTACATACAGCTTCACTAATGGAATGTGTTGTAAAATTTGTTAATTTTTGCTAACCCGACAGGGAATAATATACAGAAAAAATAAGCCAGGGGTAATGAGATTAGTTACCTACAGAGGGTAGATGGAAACAGGGTGGAAAGAATGGGAAATGAGAACAGAGTGGTAGGAGCAAGGTATGAGCAGCACTTTTCTGAATATGCCTTTACTATGTAGCTCTGACTCTTAGAACTATGGGAATGTCCCCCTCTCCCATTATAATTAATTAAATTCAACCCAGATGCTGGGGGAACACCAAATAGAACACAACAGTAAGAAAAGTAGCATTAGAAATAGTATTTTGACTGTATGCTATAGCACTAAAGACTACTGTATGCAAGTATTATAAAATGAACAGTATGCAAATATCTTAATCTATTTGGTAAATACTCATGGGGATATGCTTTAGCCATTCTGAAGCTACATATCTACTAGGATTAAACAAATAAATAGAAACATTGTGAATAATGAGAGCCCCATTTCTCAAGTAGAAGAAATAAGTTAAGGAAGGGGGAGGAAGCTAGAATAAACCCTATAGTGTTAGAATAGGAGGTATCAGCATAAACTCATGATTTTTATTATGTACACAGATGGCATAAAGAAGGAAATATAGATGTATATATACATATGTAATATACAGACACATATTTCCTATACCTCATGACATCCCAGTAGCAATGAGCATGTCTACCACCTATATTTTGGTTGTTAAATGCCATTCTTCAATAAAAGGAACCAGGGTTCCTTGCAGAATTGGTTGACTCCCAGTGAAGTGATAAGATTAGTCTGGAACATCTTGTGATGCCAGAAGATAAGGAAGTACTCAAAACCTGATGGGGACATGCTGAAAGAATGTAAGAAACTTGAAGGGGTTCCTTTTGTAGTAAAAATTGGGACAATTTGAGCAACAACAATTTAAAAATTGTAATAATGAATTATACTCAAAATAAGTATCTATGGCTCTAAATTGATATAAGTAATTGAATGAATAATTAAGAGGCTGAGAAAGGACAATTCTTACAGTAGGATTCTGATTAATAAATGTAGAGGAAATTATTTAAATAAAAATTATTCTTAGGCAAATAGCAATAACTGTTCAGATAAGAACCATCATTGGGCACTAAAATTAATGAGCAAAAGTATAAGAAATAAGACTATTTGCATAGTCTTAAATTTTCTCTCCTAATTATTACAAAGGGAAAAAAATGTCTTTTTGGTAGAAAAACCTGGCATGCATCACCTTACCCAAGTCATCAAAGTTAATATCACCTAATATTGTGTATCTCTAGATATGGGACACTGAGAAGGGCACAACATCTCCTCTATGTTATTCTTGCAAAAAAGTATAATTAAGAGAAATTATCAGATCAAAATCTAGGGAGATTTTTCAAAATAACTGGCTAGTAGGCTTCAAAAGTGTCACCGTTGTGGGAGACAAAAAAGACTAAGGTGCTGTCACAAATTAGAGAACACTTAGGACACATGACAACCGAATACAACGTGGAATCCTGGATCGTACCAGTAAAAAAGACATTAGTGGAAAAACTGGCAACATTATTTCAATAGGGTCTACGGATTAGTTAGTGGTATTGTATCAATGTTAATTTCCTGGTTTTGATCATCTTACTAAGACTATATAAGATGTGGTCAAGAAAACTGGGTAAAGGATATCAGGGATCTCTGAACTTTGCAGCTTTTCTCTAAGTCCAAAATTATTTCAAAATTTAAAAATTAGGCTGGGCATAGTGGCTCATGCCTATAATCCTAGCACTTTGGAAGGCTGATGTGGGAGGATCACTTGAGCCCAAGAGTTCGAGACCAGCCTGGGCAACACGGCGAAACCCTATCTCTATTAAAAAAAAAAAAAAAAAAGAAAGAAACAAAGTGTAAACATTAAAAAGAAATAACTGGTAAAGAGGAACAAAGGCAAATACAAGTAAACATTTGTTTTTTATTAGAAACCTTAAGAGTCCGAGTCTTGAATTTTTACTACTGAAAACAGTACAAACTACAGATGAGCTTGGTTACTTGAATTCAAATCATACTCAAAACTATTACTAAATAGTGCTAACTAGAACCTGGGAACGGTAGAGGGAAGGAGAGATAGGGAAAGGTTTTTTTAACCAATACGAAATTACAGCTAGATAAGAGGAGTAAGTTCTAGTGTTCTATAGCACTGTGGGGTGACTATAGTTATTATTTATTTGATATTTTAAAATGGCTACAAGAGAGAATTTTGAATGTTCTCAACACAGTAAATGTTTGAGGTGACACTAATTACCTTGATTTGATCATTATGCATTGTATACAGGTATTGAAATATCACACTGTACTCCATAAATATGTACAATTATTAAGTGTCAACTAAAAAATTATTTGTATTAAGAAAACCCTCTTAAAAAATGACCCTGAGTTTTTTGCCTGCTTCCTGATGAGCGAGGAGACCCATGGTCTGGTTCTTGGACTTCCTTAGCCACATGGCCCCCAAACACCTGTCTCCACTCCCACCTCAAATGAAGAAACCAAGACCACCTCCTGTCCTGAGACCAGAGGAGACATTGACTTCTGCAGGCTTACTGAAGAAGGGAGAAGAAGAAGAACAAGAAGCAATTGAACACATTGATAAAGTACAAAATGAAATAGACGGACTTAATGAACAAGCCAGTGAAGAGATTTTGAAAGTAGAACAGAAATATAACAAACTCCGTAAATAATTTTCTCAGAAGAGGTCAGAATTGATTGCCAAAATCCCAGATTTTTGGGTAACAACAGTTGTCAACCATCCAAAAGTGTCTGCACTGCTTGGGGAGGAAGACGAAGAGGCAGTGCATTATTTAACCAGAGTTGAAGTGATGGAATTTGATGACATTAAATCAAATTGCCGAATAGATTTTCATTTTGATGAAAATCCTTACTTTGGAAATAAAATTCTCTCCAAAGAATTTCATCTGAATGAGAGAGGTGATCCATCTTCAAAGTCCACTGAAATCAAATGGAAATCTGGAAAGGATTTGACAAAACATTCAAGTTAAACACAGAATAAAGCCAGCAGGAAGAAGCAGCATGCGGAACTAGAGAGTTTTTTACCTGGTTTACTGACCATTCTGATGTAGGGGCTAATGAGTTAGGAGAGGTCATCAAAGATGATATTTGGCAAAACCTGTTACAGTACTACTTCGTTTCCAATATGGATGATGAAGAAGGAGAAGGAGAAGATGATGATGAAGATGAAGAAGGAGAAGGAGAAGATGATGATGAAGATGAAGAAGGAGAAGATGATGAAGAAGAGGAGGAAGGATTAGAAGGTATTAATGAAGAAGGGGACGAGGATGAAGGTGAAGAAGATGAAGATGATGATGAAGGGGAGAGAGAGGAGGATGACGGAGAAGATGACTAATAGAACACTGATGGATTCCAACCTTCTTTTTAAAATTATTATACTTTAAGTTCTAGGGTACATGTGCACAACGTGCAGGTTTGTTACATAGGTATACATTGCCACGTTGGTTTGCTGCACCCATCAACTCATCATTTACATTAGGTATTTCTCCTAATGCTATCCCTCCCCCGGCCCCCCACCCCCCGACAGGCCCCGATGTGTGATATTCCCTGCCCTGTTTCCATGTGTTCTCATTGTTCGACTCCCACCTATGAGAACATGCAGTGTTTGGTTATCTGTCCTTGTGATAGTTTGCTGAGAATGACGGTTTCCAGCTTCATCCATGTTCCTGCAAAGACTCTGTCTCCTTTTGAGATGGAGTCTCGCTCTGTCGCCCAGGCTGGAGTGCAGTGGTGTGATCTCGGCTCACTGCAACCTCCACCTGCCGGGTTCAAGCGATTCTCCTGCCTCAGCCTCCCGAGTAGCTGGGACTACAGGCAAGCACCACCACACCCGGCTAATTTTTTGTATTTTTAGTAGAGATGGGGTTTCACCGTGTTAGCCAGGATGGCCTCAATCTCCTGAACTTGTGATCCGCCCGCCTCAGCCTCTCAAAGTGCTGGGATTACAGGCGTGAGCCACCGCGCCCGGCCCCAACTTTCTTTTTAAAAAAATTTTCTCCAATCCCTGGGAGCAAGTTGCAGTCTTCCTTTTTCCCTTTATTTTCCTCTTGCACTCAGTCGCCCTGTACTTGAGGTCTCTTTTCTCTACAACATGGTTCTCAACTTATTTTGGGAGAAATACCTTGAGCAGAATACAATGGAAAAAGTGTCTCTACCCCTTTCTGTTCAAAATTCATTTTTATCTTTTCCTGTCGGAACAAAAACTGTACAGAATCAACACCACCGAGCTCTGTGGGAAAAAAGAAAAACCTGTTCCCTTTGCTCTGCTGGAAGCTGGAAGTTGTGAGGCCTCTGTGTAGCATTGCACAGAATTCTAGCTTCTTTTCTCTTTTCTCTGTACATTGGGCTCAGAGACTACACCATGTCTCTATGTGAATATGCACAGTTAGCATTTCCCAATATGCATCTGTCTACTTTCTCTTGTTTAAAAAAAGACAAAAAAACTTTAAAAGATGGAGTTATAGAAGGTGCAAAGGGTGGGTTGGTGATGTTTGGGTGGGTTAAGTGGGCATTTTCACAGCATGGCTTCTTCTTTGGCATGTTCAATTGTGATATTTGACAGACATCCTTACAGTTTAAGATGACACTTTTAAAATAAATTCTCTCCTAATGATGACTTGAGCCCTGCCACTCAATGGGAGAATCAGCAGAACCTGTAGGATCTTATTTGGAATTGACATTCTCTACTATAATTTTGTTCCTGTTTATTTTTAAATTTTCTTTTTGTTTCACTGGAAGGAAAGGAAAGATGATGCTCAGTTTTAAAGGTTAAAAGTATACAAGTTGCTTTGTTATGATAAAACTAAATGTGTACACAGAGGATTTGATGCTTTTCTCTCAGCATAGATATGCTTAGTATGACCTTCCAAGTTTGACTTGTACAACATCACTGTCAAACTTTGTCACCCTAACTTCATATTTTTTGATACACACTTTACAGGAAAACCTCAGGGCTATGTGGATTTAGTAATGGGATTTGAATCATTCTGTTAATATCTCCCTAGCTGGGAAACATGGGTACAATTTGCCGTTGGTTTCTGATAATATTCACATCATTTGGGATACCAGAATGCTCAATACTCAGTTCTCAGAACGTTGTGCCCTTGATTTTTAATCTCCAGGTGGCAGTTTTTAAAATTTGCCTTTTACCAGGATATAAAGTAATAGTGCCTGCCACCACCATCAAATAGACCTGGTGCTTTAATGCCAAGCTATATATGGGACAGTTGCTGGCATGTCTTCACTGGCTATGTAAAATGTGGCCAAGAAGATGGGCTCTCAGAGTAAGAAGTCTGTGTTAATTAGGAGTAACTGTCCCAGCTCTCTGGTATAAAGTTGTCAAATATGACTGTGTAAATCTGGGTGGGGTAATGGACTCAGCTCTGTCTGCTCAATGCCATTTTGCAGAGAAGAGGCGTAATGCGGAAGCTTTTTAATGTTGTTAAAGTATAATAGCTGAAATTAAATGCCACTTTTTCAGAGGAGAATTAATGGACAATCTGGTGAAATTCAAAGCTTTTTGATGTATAAAACTTGATAAATGGAACTATCCCACCAACAGGCAAAAGTGTAACAACCTATCTAGATGGATAGTACGTAATTTCTGTATAGGTCTCTGTTTAGTAAATACATCACTGTATAGGGATCAGGAATCTTGCTCCAGTGAAAGAACATAAAGATTTTTTGGGGGAAAGAATGACTCTAAGAGATTGGCTCATTTTTCCTCACCTGGTGAAGCACAGCCAGAAATAAGAGATAAGCCAAAGAGACATTTTATGCATATGTCTCAAACTCTATGCACGCAAGGCTCTTTGCTTTATTCCGAGTAGATACGTCAGTCTTTATTCAGAGCCTTTTCTTTCTTAATTCATGTAAAACTCTGTCAAGGTTGGCTTTGGGTTTTTAGTTCAGAAGAGAGTAATACTGCCTCAGACTATTATGAAGGCAGGTCCACAGTAAGTGACCCACTAATGTGTTCACTAGGTCACATGGTTTTGTAAAATTTCCAAAGGTAAGATATCTTAACCACAATTGGTTCAGACTGCCTGCTGCCACTCTGACTTGCCCTCCAGCACACATCACCTCATGTCAGATGGCATTGAGGAGGCTGTAGGCGTTTTTTGAGCTCTAGCTAAGTAGAAGTCAATTAGGGTTTGTTGGAATATATATGTATATTTTATAGTTACTTCTGTGTATTATTAAATTATTGCTAGCGTAACCAGAGTAGGACTGTCTTCCAGGAATATGCCCACTGTCCAATTTGGTATCTAATTTTGTATTTGTAATTTTGTATTTTTTTTTTAAGAGTCCCTCCTCCCAACAACCAACAATTGTCTGAGCTTCAGTTCCCTAAAATTTCGGATCCACCCTTGGCATTATGCTAATGTTTGAAGGAACAGCCAGTTAGAAATGTTAAAACAAGGAATTCAGCAGGAAAACAAACCCTTGTTAATTAGTGTAAACAAAAGATAAGAAAGCACAGTGCCTTTGATCTATTTAGCATGTGGATAAAGAGCTAACAAACTTCAGCAGATCCTGAGGCCATCACTGTAGTAAAGCATGTGTAATAATTGATGTTAGTAATAATGATCTTGAGTCATGAAGGAAAGCTTAAACTGTTGAATATACTTGTTAAAAATACAGAGAAATATATAATTCATCTTAGGAATATTTTCTACAAATGTTTAAAATAGAAATGTTGGTGCTTACACATTCAAATTTTCAATGATCCAGAAACATACCCAAGAACAATTAATTATCCAAGGGTTTAGCTGGCCTGGGTTTTATTCTGGTTTGGTTACCTAAAGCTGGAATGGTGGGTTATCATCTTTATTCCAAAAATCAGAGTAGTGTGCTGGACCAATCAGTTGAATCCAACTTCCCTTGTCCTAAGTGCACACGTTTAGCACATTTCTCAAAGAATCATCACCAGTGAGGTAGGCCACTCTTAGAAAGTGCTGGAGAACTGAGAATTTTGCTAAAGGTGTTTGTGAAGGCAGAATAGTGTCAAGGATGGGCTATAGGCCATAGAGCCAAGCAAATGTACTTATACTTGCTTAAAGAGAGAGAGAGAGGGGGAGAGAGAGAGAGAAGCTATAGTTGTTAACATTTATTGAATACTTACAACGTGTCAAGCACTGTGCAAAATATTGCTTCATATAAATCATGTGTCTGAATTATCAGCCTAACGACTCAATCAAGAAGCTATTTATTAGTCCCATTCTTCAGAGGAGGACATTAAGTCTAAGAAAAGTTAAGAAATTTGTCCAAGATCAGAGAGCTTCCTAACCCTGGCACTATTAAGATTTGGGGCTGTATAATCCAAGGGAAAGTTCTGCAACTTTTAGATGTTTAGAACATCTTTGGCCTCTATGCCTTTGCCCACTTGATACCTGTTGTGGCAAATAAAAATATCTTCAGATATTGCCAAATGCCTCCTTGGGATGTGGAATCATCTTTGGTTGAGAACTGTTTACCAGCAGGCATGGAGTCACTGCTACAAACCCAACCTCCACTGGTGCTCCTTCTGCAGCCAGAGGGCCGGACCTCCTCTCCGTTATGTGGACACATTGTATGCTAAGTAGCAGGCAGCCTTGCCAAATGCTCCACAACCTGGAACCGGACACAGGGAGGCTTTCGGGTCCTGCCCACATTTCCAGGCCCTGACACTTCTATCAGGCAATTGCTGGGCCACCCCTTTTGGAGAACTCCATATCCTACCAGAAATCTATAGAGGCTTGTGACTATTCTTATGCCTTCCCTCAGTTAGGTCCCACTTTCACTCTGCTTAGCATCCAATCCTCAGAAACTGAGGTTGAGAGTTGTGGCTGTATCCTACTTTCACTAAAGAAGGTGGGATTGTAAATTTCTTAATTTTCCATTCTTTTAAACTTTTATATGTCTTTTGGGAAGGGAATTGAACCAAAATACTTCTATTCTGTGATCCTTACTAGGAGCCTTGGTCCAGTTTTAGTTCCTGTGTCTCAAATCTGTGAGAGAGAGGGAGAGACAGATGGACAGAGAGAATGCAGGTGTCTAAATGTAAACCCATGCATGTAGAGTTTTAACATTAGCTACGCTTCTTCCTAAATTGACGTTGGGATGAAGCTCCAAGAAGGTACATAGAGCTCTTCTTAGAACTATAGAATTTCAGAAAAACATTTAAAAAATCTTGTTGTGGGAATAATATAATGATGCAAAATTCCTTTGAAAATTGCTGTAAATATGCAGTGACATTAAATGTGCTTGAAAATTATATACTACTTAATGACATAATTAATCTTTTATATCTGTTAACCGAGATGAATAAAAAAATATGCTGTCTTCTTTATTCAAACACCTGAAAAGTCAAGTTTCTTGACAAGCCTTACAGGCTTGTTATCATCTGTGTGTGTGCTCAAAACTTCGTACCATCAGATAGCCCAGGGGAGTGCCAGCAGTTGCAGTGTAAGGACCGTTTTTATCTAGCTTATTCTGTGAAGCACATTAAATGTTTCTCATATATTTCAAAATCTTAAAAGCATTTGTGGATGACGGTGACTTTAACAATTCTGAGAGTAGAAAGTCCTCAGTGGTTTTGAGCACTGGGGGATTCAATCTAGGTTAGGGATCCCTTCTCCCCTCCTCCGCTCTCTCTTGTCCTTTCTTTGCCTCCCTAATCTTCCCTCCTCCTTTCTCTTTCTCTTCTCTCCTTTCCTTTCTCTTCTCTCATTCTCTTTCTCTCACATATACACATGTACTCCTACCCCTCTTTTTTCAAAGGTTTTAAATTCCATCCCTTGATGAATAATTTTAGTAATTGCCCAGTGATAGTGCTAATTAAATTAGACCTCCAGAGGGAAGGCTACTCTTGAGTCTAAATGGCCTTGTGAGTTTTCCTACCTCTAATTTTATTCTAGCAAACTTCTAGAAAGCCTCTGCCTTGCTTGTCTTTAGTTTTACTATCTTCTGCTTATTAAGTATTTATCTCTTACCCTGCTCCCCACATATTATAAGCTCCTCAGGGCAGAAACTATGCCTTTTAAATGGATGCTATTCTAGTGACTACTCAGGAAATGTTTGTTGACATATTTGACATGTTGAGTCTCCCAGGTCTATGGCTGCTAATGAGACATTGCTGGTCACTTCTTCCTCCTCTTGGGCAGCCCTCTTTAGGATAACTATATGCCAGACCTCTTTAGTATAACCATTTTGGTACAAAACATGTTGAAGCTTTATGTTCCATTCCACCTCAGAAGAACAGCAAGAAAACAGAGTGACGTACCATTTTCTCAAGAAACCATGGAGTGCAAAATAGCAGAAATCACCAGTGCCTGGCCTTATGCCTGGATGCTTTCTGAGCTTGGATTCCTGGTGCATAAATCACTGCATGACTCTGGCTTCCCCATACTTGAGGTTGTGAAGGCACCAGGATAGGGAAAAAAACCCTGTAGGATTTTAATCTTACGTGCATCATCCATAGGCTTCTCCCCCTTCTTGCCACTACTGGCTCAGGACACACACATAGTTCTATGAAATAAAACATATTTGTTCCCTATCTTTCAAACAGTCTTTTCCAATCTAACGTATCAAAGACATTCAAAAGTTTGAGCAAAGGCTGTTCTTTCTCTGACTTTGTTTCATCATGGGCAAGTCTGCTAAGGAAAACAGCACATGCTAGCCAGAAGAACTTGAAAAAGTCCAAGATGTATAGATTTCTCATTTCTGTCCCCAAAATCTTTCTATTTATATTCTCTGAGTGTCAAAATGGATATGACTCAGCTGTGATCCACCAAAAGATGAGGCAGCGTGTTAATTCAACCCTCACTCTCTCTATCAGCATATGGCAAGGTTTATGGCTGCCAAAAAATGCACAAGCTCTTGCCCCCAAATACGAATGAGCAAAAAACCCTGTGCTTTATGAAACCAAAGGCTGCATCTCCACCAGCTTGCACTGGATATGCAGTCTTTCTGGGCCTGACCGGGCTGAAGGTACAAATGATGCACAGGACGAGGAGTTGGTCTTTCCCATGCGGGGTTTGTGCCATACTCTTCTCTCTGAAAGCCTGCCTCGCTGCAGCCTCCATCCCCATCTTCCAAGAGAAATCGTACAAAAGATCTCTCTCCCCAAGTCCTTCTGAAGTAGTCTCTCCTTTAAAAAACAACCAGGACATTGTTTCCTGAGCATTTGCTAGGAATGCCAGAACAAGGCTTAGCTCCACCAATAGAGAAATAACAAACATGATTCCTTTTCAGAAAACATTGCATGTATACATGCATATTTGGAGTAAAGGTAGGGAGAATGAATTATCCCTTTCAAGCAAGTTGTGAGTTTTTTTTTTTTTTTTTCCTCTCGTTGTCCAGGCTGGAGTGCAATGGTGCAATCTTGGCTCACTGCAACCTCCACCTCCCAGGTTCAAGTGATTCTTCCGCCTCAGCCTCCCAAGTAGCTGGGATTACAGGCAACTGACACCAAGCCCGGCTAATTTTTGTATTTTTAGTTGAGACAGGGTTTTGCCATGTTGACCAGGCTGGTCTCGAACTCCTGACCTTAGGTGATCCACCCACCTTGGCCTCCCAAAGTGCTGGGATTACAGGCGTGAGCCACCACGCCCAGCAGTGGGTTTTTATCTAACAGAGTAAGTTTTTCCTGGAGAGTGCTAGCCCCACTGGCAAGAGGCTTAATGGTAATTTTGTTGCCATCAGACGCTGAGATTAGTTCCTGAGCTTTGTCTCTTGAGGACTACCTGGGTCTGGGAGGTGAAGATGAGAACTGGCACGTGGTTGCACTGAGAGTTGTTTGTACAGGGTTGCCATGATATGAAACTGGGGTTACACTGCAATTCAGTTTTTTCTCTCCTGTTTTCCCTGGACAGTCTGTAACGAATCCATTGTTAGCAATGTGTGTGTTCACTCATTTAGTAAAATTCCAGCCTATTCTTGTGGTGCTGATGAAAACTGAGAGAGAGCAAGGGAATTTGGACTTCTGACTCATCTCTTTTAAGCACTTTGAAGGCTCTGTCTGCCTTGAATGGTGATGGCAGGTGAGGTCGAGAGCCAGCTTCTTCTTGGCTCTGGCAAGAAGTCACGGAGCCCTATACCCTTAGAGTTTTATTCTTCAGATGTCTAAATTGTTTTTCTAAATTGCTTTAGCAAGAAACCCTGTGCAACTGATAGGGGGCGGAGGCATCTGTGTGCTTGAGAGCTCCTTGTTGTCGATGTTGGTGTCTAGAGAGCCCACATCCCAGTCCATTCCCATCTGGCCCGAGATGAAGCAGCTCCTCAGAGCTGTTCCTTTTAAGTTCTTCCCCCACCTCCTACCTAATGCACTGTACTTGAAAACTTATTCAATGATATAATACTACAATGATCATTGAAATGCCTCAGGAGCCTGGAAATGGCTCAACTTTGATCAACTATTATTTTTTTTATTTGTTCAGTGGACCCAGGAAGAAAGAGAGGGTCTGCTGCCATCCAGTTGACCACCAAAACCTCAGTGAATCTTGGTGTAGATTTGCTCCCTGCCAAGAGAAGCTGGACTATTGCCTGAAGCAGCAAGAGATGAATGGTTCCTTCTGTAGGTCCTGGCATGAAAACATCTCATTGTTCTATCCTGGTCTGTAGGGGCTGCGACTGGGCCCCCCTCAGAGACCTCAAGCACACCAGCCTCCAGGAGAGTCGCCTGCCAGCTTCCCAAGTCTGAAGAGAACATTCCTTCCTCTTTCCTGATGTCATCAAAGCCAGTGGTTGGGTCTGGGTTGAGGAGTCTCGGTTTTTCCTCTTTTGTGACCTCAAAAATAAGTCCCCATGTTTCCTAGTCCATGAGAAGAAGAGTGGAAGAAAAACCCCTGAAACAGAAGTGCAATTTTTTTTTTTTTTTTTTTTTTTTTTTACAAACAATCAAATCTCCATGATCATAAAGTTATACAGTGTTAAAGCTAGATGATCAAGTAGCCAAACCGCCTGGCTTTGCAGTTGAGGAAACTGAGGTCCAAAAGGATTAGGAGACATGCTTAAAGATTTGATACCTGCTAACACCTCATCAGAGACACCTTACAATATCAAATGTAATAGGGAAAAAGTGAGAAAAGAATACCTTCCTAAGTGACATCATCTCCCCAAGTGCTACTCATCTTTGTGCCCTCAGCAGTTAGCACAGAGAAGGCTCTGTAAATGCTTTCAATGAGTATGAAAAAGTACCTAGCACAAGACTGTCTTATGTTGTAATTTTGCGTTTACCCATAATTAGCTCAATAAATATGCATTAAATTATTATGACAGCTAATGCTTCTTGCGTATACTACATAGCATGTTACATACCAGGTATTTTGCATGTATTTTCTCAACCCTCTCAGAAGCCCTGTGTTGTAGATAACATCACTATCTCCATTTCACAAATAAGGAGGCAGAAGCATCGAGAGGTTTGGTACTTACCACTGTCACAGAGCTGACAGTGATGGAGTTAAGATTCAAGCTCAGGGTGACTGGCTGCAGAGCCCATTCTTAGCTTCTACACTGTCTTGCAGAAATTAGTTGTATGCCTAGCACTGTGCTGGAGTTGTAGAAGATAGTCAGTTTTCTTAAGAAGTTTACATTTTCTGGGAAAAACATGATCTGCATCGCAGCAGAGCTTTGAGCTGGGGCAGTGGTAGAAGGAACCAGAGGAGTGACTGCAATGGTTTTCCCTGTGTTCTGGCTTCTCCTTTTCATCTTTGGGAAAATTTACCCTATGAATGCTGAGAAAGTAGAGATAAGCTTGAAGATTCACAAGAGACTGCTGCTGCCCAAGAGTATATGAGGGAGCAAAGAAGGAAAATACATTGGCCCCAGAGGAGGGTAGTCCTTCTCTCTTGTGTAGACACACACACACACACGCACACACACACACGGAAGTTGAGGTTGCCTGTATTGGGTTCTGGATTTCATAGTTTTCTAAGTCAGTCACATGTCCAGAGAAAGATGAGTTGGATGATTTGGAAACCAGACAATATGGTTGTCATTTTACTTATTCTTTCAGAAGTAATTTAGTGAATGTCCATCATGTAGCCACTAGTACTCCAGACCTTGTGAATATTGGCAATGATCAATAAGAAATGGTCTTTGCCCTCAAGGTACTCTTGTGCATCACTAGTGAAGTTTACAGTGCAGTGAAATAAAACCTGTGATTGGGGTGAGTGCAGGTACTTTGCCAAATCCTGACCATATTAAAATGATTAGGATGCAGTCCTTTAAGGGAAAGACTGAAGCTCTTTTCCTTGGAGAAGACAGACACAGGAAGAAATGAGAGTTGACATCTTGGAGAGGAGATCCATCATGATGACCTAGGCTGTGAGCCTCTAGGTCCTGGGAGAGCTTGGGCAGGATGGGGATGGGCTTTGGTCACAGATGTTGTACAGGAAATTCCACAATGGCTGTGAGGAAGTACTGAATGACCTCAAAGATTCTTGGAGACTTCAATACTTTATAATACTCTGTCCCGATATGAGTGGGCAAATGCAGGCAGAGGTGTAGGACTCACAAGGAATCCTTTACAGCTCCTAACTCCTTGCATTTCCGTGGCATGGAGTAGAAAAGCGTAAATGAGCAGAGGGCCTGCAGGGGTGCGGGGAGCAACAGCAAGGCCACTCTGGGGTGCGGGGAGATGTGGAGGGACTTGTAAAATGGTGTTTGACCTTCTCAGGCTTAGAATTCTACTAGGTCCCTGATGCCCTTGGAAAACACATTGATTGAATTCTGGAAGAGCTTTATCAGCCTTGAAGCTCCCATTTAGCTTACCTGTGTGCTGCCTGCTCCACTCATCGGAATCAGTGTTCTTCTATACAGTCCAGTGCACAAGCCTGAACACCAGGAAGACGTCGTACTTATGGGATGCAGCTATCAGAGGCATTCTATTGCCTGAACATACCATAGTATGTCCATGTGGACCTCTAGGCCTTTGCTCAGACTGCACCATCTGGAGCACCTCCCCTCAGGGCAGCAGATACAAATGTGCAGACTGTGCCTTATGTAAGGCCACCAAGCTGAAGAGTCTAGAAGAATTGGCATCTCGCCTACAGCCCACACTCTGGGCACCTTGAGTGGAACTGTGTTGGATTTGAGGTAGAGCCTTTTCCTCATTTAAACAAAGGGATCCTATCACTGGCAGCAGTCCTGTCTCCTCACTCCCCAGCTGTCTCAATCCTACTCACATCTGTTCCATTCCCCACCCCTCAACACCACCATCCATGCACGATTAATGCTCCTCCCTTAGCTTTCTCAAAGCACCTTACTTATAACTTTAAATCCCTATCATGGCCAAAATTATTTTCTTATTGCTTTGAGGTCATATGATTCTAGCTTGGCAGTTATGTACTGTCTTGAAGATACTACTCCCCTGTCTTTTCTGGGTTAATGCTATCACAGAGAAGCTTGTATTGTTCTAATTGCTATTCCTTTGTAGGAAATGTGTCTTTTCTCTTTGGATACTTTTAAGATAATCTCTGTGTTTGGTGTTCACAGTCTCACCATGATGGATTGTTTGCAAATTTCCTTGTACTTAATATATTGGGGATTTTTTGGAATTCCTAATGTTTGAGAAATCCTCAGTTATTATCTCTTTGAATATTATTTCTTGATCATTCTCTTTATCATCTCCTTCTGGATTTCCAATTATATAGATAGCAGACATTCTTACTGTATTCTCCATATGTCTTTAACCATTATAGCAAATATTTCCATTGCTTTATCTGTCTGGGTTGCATTCTGGATAATTTATTTGCATTCATGTTCCAGTTCACTAATCTATATTTAGGTGTGCATGTGTCTAATTCCATACATTAAAGTTGTAAGCTCCTTACAGTGAGGGACTGCATCTATTTCATCTTGGTTTCATGACTAGTACACAGCCGGTGATAAATAGTGTTTGCTGAAATGAATTTGTTGGCATGTCTGAGAAGCAATTGTTAAGCTGATCTTCCTGTGTAGTCCAAGGTAGAAATATATGCTGAAATATAAGTTAGTTACCCATTGGCAAGGAAAGAGGGACCATGGTCATTTAGCGCTTACAGTAATGGCATATGGAACTGGTTGGCTTGTACTGCTCTGTCTGTAGTTCAAGGGCAGGTTAGATCAGGCAGAAGCATGTGACACGTGTATTCAAAAACCATGGCCAAGCCAGGGTCTCTCTTCTTCAAATAAAACTCCTAAATACCATCCCACTTATGCAATAAAACTTGGGGCAGGAAATGAAACTTTTGAATTGGTTACCTCCCTCAGCTTGTTGTGGGTATAATCTTGACATTCTCTCTCACTTAAAAATGCATGAAGGAAGGTTACCACCAAGGAAAAGGAGTTTGGTAAGCCTCAAAAAGCTTGTTCAGACTAGTCGTGGTACCTCATCTCAGGCACCAGGTAAATGGGACAAGGGTAGGCAAACAATGCCTGCAGTCTGCCTTTAGAAAAACCTGATGCTGCTTGTAATCATGCAGCCCATCATGTTTCATTAAAATAGAGATTCATCTCTGCTGTTGTTACAGAGCAGATGTCTGACCCTCAGTTGCTGTACCCAGCTGCTGGTGGCCACAGTCATGCACAGGCAGGGTCACAGTCCAGAAAAGATATGCATGACTTCAGAGGGAGTTTCCTGGAGTGTTTTTGGCAAGAGGGAAAGGGATAGTGGGAAGGCCAAGCTCTCCCTGTGGCAGTCAGTGTCTGGCATTTAGCCATTCTTCAGTGGGAGGTTCTTCGGGAGAAACATGAAAATCAGTCTTCAGGGTAGTTCAACAAAAGAGCATGTGGTGATTTTGAGATTCCACCCAATGAGAAAGGAATCTCAGTGCACAGTGGATTTTCCCATCACAGCTTATGGGATTATCAGGCTAATCTGCACCTTCTCTTGTCTGTCAGTGCTGCTGCAGAACAGTTCCAAAGCCACAAAGAAGGAGCTGGCCCACTGTTCCAGAGAAGGCCATCTGAAACAGCAGGAGGCCCTGAAGTCCCTCTTCGGCAATTCTGAATTGAGTATGTTGGGTGGTATCTGTAGTGATCCCAAAGAGTGTCACCAAATTCTCTCAATTAAATTAATTTTAATTAACTTTATTATTAATTAAAAAATTATCAAAAAGCATATAGTAGCAGTATCTGATAGAGCCAAACATTCAAGAGTGACTGTGGAAGCCTGGAAGTCAGGAAGCTTGGCTGAATTAAATCCAATAAAACACAAACCCACAGCTGATGGTTCCTGGGTCCCACAGGAACCCCCCAGCTCTTGGGTCCACATAGGGGAACAGATGGCAGCACCAGTAGGTCATACTCTGATTTCCTCTTCCTAGAAATCTGCTCCTTTATCACAGCTGGGGATTTCAGCTATTCCTGATGGCAGCGATTTCCATCTGGGCCTGTGGTGAAAAATAAACTTTTCCTGAACCAGTAAAATTCATAAAGCTGTTAACAGTTAAGGTGTAAAAAGCTCTTGAGATGTCTCTGTGCATGTGATTGTTGTCTGTTTACTGTGAAAACAATCATACCTGTGGCGAAAATTCAATATACTTATAAAATTGAATCTCTCATGTCAAGACCCTGTGACTTACTGCCACAGAGGTAAGAAGAAAATGAGATAGTAGTGAGGAAAGTGCTAGTTTGAAGATGATAATATCACTACCATCTTCTCTTAGAGCTCTTCAGGGAAAATGTATGAAAGAAAATTTAAGATAAAATTCTTTGAGTTTCAAAAATTGAGGATAGGAATTACAGCATGAAAATTTAGATAATAGATAGAAATCTAGACAGAAAACCAGACCAGAATTTTTTGGGCAGTGTGGGTTTCTTGTTTACCCTAAACATTCTGGGGCAACCAAGTTGGTCTCTAAACCATCAGTTCACTATTTAAGGAAAAACAAATGCCTAGAAGCTCCTCCAAATAAAGCTCATTCAAAAGATTCTGCCAGCAGTTCCCCACCAGGGTCCAGGAGAGATGCAGGCTCCCAGTGAGATGTGGGCTAAGATGGCAACAGGTGCTCTCTCATGAGGTCAGCTACCACACAAAATAGGAATCTAACGTTTCCAGATATTTAGTTTTCTCAAGAGAATCCAGAATTTGGGATTTTTGTATGAGATCTCATGATTTTTAAACATTGATGTATAAAAAAATAAAAAGCCATCATGTGGGCCAAACAAACCATGACTATGGGCTGGATTTGACCTGCTGGCCATCAGCTTGCACCTCAAATAGATAGATAAATTCCACAAATGTTTGTTGAGGTCTATTTTATGCCAGGCATTGTCCTAGATGCTATGGACACAGAGGCAAGGAGAATGCTGTGTGTGCTCCTGTGAACTTGGCAGCCCAGAGGAAAAGACTGACCTGTAAGATCATCTGAGTGCACTGTGGAGGGTGATCTGGGTAATAGCTAACCCACCTGCAGAGTGGGCATGTCACGGAAGACCTCCTGCAGGTAATGACGTGGAGGAGTTGAGTCTTGAACCTCAGTTGAATCTTGAGGAATTTACCAGGTGACAAAGGGAGATGAGATAGAGATAGGACATGCCAGGAAAAGGTCACAGCAAGAGCTGAGGATAAGCAGTCTGGCCTGTGTAGATACCTACATAAAGCTCAATGCATGACACAGGTGAGGCCAGGGATAGGTGGACCATTGATATAGTTTGATATTTGTTCCTCCAAATCTCATGTTGAAATTTGATCCTCAATGTTGGAGGTGAGGCCTAGTGGGAGGTATATGGGTCGTGGGGACAGATATCTCATGAAGGGCTTTGTGCCATCCCAGCAGCAATGACTGAATTCTCACTCTATGCATATGTATATATATGTATGATAGAGTCTTGGTCTGTTACCCAGGCTGGAGTGCAGTGGTGTGAAGTCAGCTCACTGCAGCCTACACCTCTTGGGTTCAATTGATTCTCCTGCCTCAACCTCCCAAGCAGCTGAGACTTCAGACATGTGCCACCATGCCTGGGTAATTTTTTTTGTATATTTTTTTAGTAGACACAGGATTTTGCCATGTTGGCCAGGCTTGTCTTTAACTCCTGACCTCAAGTGATCTGCCCACCTCAGCCTCCCAAAGTGCTGGAGTTACAGGCGTGAGCCATCACACTTGGCCTCTCACTCTATTTAGTTCGCACAAGAGCTAATTGTTTAAAAGAGCTTGGCACCTCCCCCACTTCCTCTCTTGCCATGTGATGCCAGCTCCACTTTTCCTTTTGCCATGACTGGGATCTTCCTGAGGTCTTAACCAGAAGCAGATGCTTGTGCCATTCTTCCTGTACAACCTGCAGAATGGTGAGTTAAATAAATCTCTTTTCTTTATAAACTGCCCAGCTTTGGGTACCCCTTTATAGCAATGCAAAACAGATTAAGACACCCATGGAGGACTTTGACATATCAACTTGTTTGGGCTTTATCCCAAGCAATGGGATGCCCATGGAATGCTTTAAGCAGGGCAGAGATGGGGTGAGATTGGTGTTTTAAAACTATTCTTTCAGCAGTTGAATACAGCATACATCGAAAAGGGATGAAGACTGACAGTGGAGAGAATACTCAGCAGGCTAGGGTAGCAAAACTGGCAAGAGATGATCAGGACATGAGCGAGGGTTGGAAAGAAAAATGGGAATTTAATAACTATTTAGGAAATTAAATTAGCTGGACAGGCAGATGGAAGAAGAAGATGAAGGGGGCCGAGTCAAAGGTGACTCTAAGGTTCTAGGCCCAATGATGAGTGGATGGTGGTTAGAGAGACCATCTCCATTTGCCTGGATTGTGACAGTTTTAAGATTGAGAGTCCCACATCCTCAGAAGCCCTTCAGTCCTGGGAAAATGGGAATGGTTGGTCACTCTAGTGATGGTTTTCAAACTAACATGAGGAATAGTAGAAGAAGCTGTAAGTTTGGAATGTTGAGGAGATAATAAGTTTGATTTGGAGCATATTGACTGAGGTGCCAGTGGGCAACTAAGTTAGGATATCAAGAAGGCACTTGGAATGAGTCTATAGCTCAAGAAGAGGAGGACTTTGACTTGGATAGAGTATATTTGGGAGCCATCAGCATAAACAGAAGTGGGTTAAGTCACCCAAGGAGTAGCATAAAAAGAGAAGTGAATCAAGAATTAAACGCTGGAGAATGAAACATTGGAAACTTCCATGTTTAAGGAGCATATCTAGAAAGAAGGGCCAATGGAACAGGCTGAGACGGAACAGTCAGAGTGTAAGAAGGAAAGGCTGAAGACAGGGTGTTAGAAGGCATACGAGTAGAGTGTCTCAAAGCATGAGCAGTCATTAGGGTCAATGGCAAGGAAGATGTCCAGTACTTTGAGGAGAGAAGACGATGTCTCATCATCGGTAATCTTTGCAGAAACCCTCTCAGTGGTTTGATTGTGGGAGCCAGGTTGCTTCCAGGGAGAACGGAATGTGACTTGAGAAAATGGAGACAGTGAGTTCAGTCCAATCATCTGAGAAGCTTGAGGAAAAGGGAACAAGAGAGATAAAGCAAGAACCTGATGACCATGTAAAGTTAAGGGGCAGTAATTTAAGATGAGTGAGAACTGAACAAGCTTATAAACTGACAGGAAAAGCTGGTAAAAAAAAAAATAGAGAATTAAAGATGTGGTGCCCGAGAGAGGTGATTAATGCATCAGGGACCCTGGGGAGATAAAATGATAAGAGATGGATTCAAAACCAGAGAGGAGGATGTTGGCTTTGAGTCGGGGGCTGGCAGGGAGGACCCAACATACTCTGGGACTGTGGGAGGGAGGACAGTTTAGGGTGAGGTAGGGGAAGGAGCAAGAACAGCCTGAAATGGGAAGCTGTGAAGCAAAGAGCTGTGGTTAATGTCAGGCAGAGAAGACTGAGAAATGAGGAGGTATTGATGGAAATGATGGACATGAAGACACCCTCAGCTGCTACTTTTAAGAAGAATGATAATAGTCCAAGATTCAGAGTACTTTAAGGTACAGTGGATATACAGTTTTTGGAAAACTTTAGTAAATAGATATTTTGGAAGTGACTGACTGCACGCTATTTGATTGAGGGGATTATCAAATTATTCTCTTTAGAATTGAAGGACCTAAGTGATTAGCTTTGTCTCACACATGCATGCATACATACATACACACATATGTGTGCACACACACAGACACACTCACCCCTTATATGTAAACAAGGTACAACCTGCTCAGACTCCAAAACAGGCATTAAAATACTAAAAGTATTGCTTTCAGACACAGTTAGGCTTGTTTTTAGACACAGTTAGTTTTTGCTAGGTGGGAGGCTGGTGTATAAATACAGAAAGGCAACGTCAAGCAATTTTTTTCCAATTAAAGTTGTATACTCAGTTAGGTTGAGTTTAGAAATCACGGAGGAGCCATTCAAAGCCCACTGGAGACACATGCTTTAAGAGGAAATTACCAAAGGCGATGAAGCAGGGCTCTGCTCCGTGCCAGTCAGTGGGTGAAGCCACAGCAGCACAATGCCTACCAGAGAGAGCCGATGCCCCGCCAGCAGCCAGCAGGGAGGCCTCTATACGCTGCCTCCGTGAGTCATTCATTGAGCACAGCCTAATGCCTCCCTTGGCACAGGGAAATGCCATGGCATTTCATTAGCTCTGCTTATTTTGGTCAACGACTAGGAGCGGAGCCACGTACACGATGCTTTCCAGGGTATGTACTTTACCTTCTGGCTTTTAAAATGTTTTTAAACATAACTTTGCTCTGGCATAAAAGCAATGTGTTGTCCTTTGTAAACATTTTGGTCAATGCAGAAAAAATAGAACAAAGACCAAATTACCACTTCAGTGTCAACCACAGTTAACATTTTGGTGCATTTCCTTCCTGCCTTTCCTATGATGGGTTTCAGGATGAAGAGGACTGAGCTCTTCCCTCCTGAGAAGAGCAGATAATTCCAGGACAGGAAAAATCTCCTGGCAGATGAACCAAAATATCTGAGTTTGAATCACAGCCCCACCACTGCTTAGCCTATGGGTTTGGCAGCTGCCAACCTTCCTGAGGCTGCTTCCTGGTTTATGAGATGTTGGAATCTACTGTCAACCTCTAGTGCCTCTTCCAGCAGTCTGGTGTCATAGGCCTGTGATATTCTGCCTCCTCAGAAAGATGTGCTTTTGTTCACGAATTCTTCTTCAGCAGTTACAGCTCTTACTCCAAAACCCAGGGTCTTTGGATCTGTGACTACAGGACTGCAAAGGAAGGGTCTTGGAATGATGTGATTACTCTGCATTCCTTTTGTTAGGTCCTATAATTAAAAAAAAAAAAAAAACGAACGCACTGAATGAGGATGCATTTCAATGAAGAGCATATGTCAGAGGATCTAATGGCACAGGATTTATGATCATCCCATGAATTGAGCAAAGACAGTAGTTTGGTTCATTCTAGCTAATAATTAAATTTAAAGAATCAGGAGTTTTAAAAACCTGTTAAATAAACCTGGTTCAGAATTTCCCAAACTGTGTTCTCAGGACAAATAGGTAGTCTGTTGAGAGAGAGAGAGAGAGAGAGAGAGAGAGAGAGAGAGAGAGAGAGAGCCAGTGAGCAGTAGTCAAGTACATTTAGAAAAGATTAGGTTAAATGAAGTGTAACAAGTTTCTTTACTATAGGACTTCTTAGGACATTAAATATACTTAAATGCACTGGGAATCCCAAGGGGGATATAGAGTATGCCTCCTAAGCTAACCTGATTATGAAACTATTTTGTCAAGGCATACTAATTCACATCCCAAGAATTTAATTTTCCATAGAACACAGTTTGAGCAATACTGTTCTAGCTCCTTCTAGCAGTTCCCAAGGAAGTGATTTTCTTAAGGCACCATTATGGATCTTTCAATCATTATTCCTGACTGCTCTTGTCATTGTGGTGATATCTTGAGCTGAGTTTTTAAAGCCTATAAACTTCTTGACCTTGGATACTTTATTTATGGGTTTTGTAAATTCTTGCATGTGTCGGGCAGTTTTTATTTCCTCAAATATATAGTTGTCAGTGTTAACCTGTCCCGGACACTGTAGCAGCATTTTTAGCTCTGAGTTTTGCCATTATCAGTCTGTGTGATCTTGGGTGAGTCGCTTAACTTCTTTTGGTAGAGTCAGGTGATCTGGGCTAGGGTCCAGGAGCAGGAGAACACTGGGCAGAGAACAGCTTCAAACTCAGGGTTAATAGTCATAGAATTTAGGAAATTTGGAGGCAAAGCAAACGTCTGGGAATGAGAGGAGACAGCATAGAATTCTGGTATGGGGAGGAGGCAGTAAAGGGAGAGGTAAGGGAATTGGAACTCTCCATTGCCAAGGGCAGGCCTCCCTCTAAAAGCCAGATAGATGCAAAGATGGGGGAAGGTGAAGTTCAAGGTCAGCAGAGGCCTAGTCTTCAGGGGTAAGATTAAGGATTAAAATTTAGGAGAAGGTCTTGGACCTGTGCCTGATCTCCCTGTTATTTTCAGGCAGTGGGTGGGTGAAGCCTGCAGGATCAAAGGAGAGGAGCAGTTCCTTGTATCCGGATGTGGATAAAGTCTTAGGAAGAACTGGGCTTGAGGGGGCTCTGGGTGGGTGTTTGTTTCTGGCTGAATCATCATCCTGTGGGAATATTTCTTTTTCTCTTTTTTCTTTTAAATTTTTTTTATTATACTTTAAGTTCTAGAATACATTCTGCAGAACTTGCAACATTGTTACATAGGTATACATGTGCCATGGTGGTTTGTTGCACTCATCAACCCGTCACCTACATTAGGTATTTCTCGTAAAGCTATCCCTCCCCTAGCCCCTCGCCCCCTGACAGGCCCCAGTGTGTGGTGTTCCCCTCCCTGTGTCCATGTGTTCTCGTTGTTCAACTCCCAATTATGAGTGAGAACATATGGTGTTTGGTTTTCTGTTCTTGTGTTAGTTTGCTGAGAATGATGGTTTCTAGCTTCATCCATGTCCCTGCAAAGGACATGAACTCATCCTTTTTTTACAGCTGCATAGTATTCCATGGTGTATATATGCCACATTTTCTTTATCCAGTCTATCATTGATGGGCATTTCTCTAATGACCAGTGATGATGAACTTTTTTTTCATTTGTTTGTTGGCTGCGTAAATGTCTTCTTCTGAGAAGTGTCTGTTCATATCCAGCAATGCTCCAAAACTGAAATCAGTATATTGAAGAGAGATCTCCACACCCGCATTTATGCAGCACTACTCACAATAGCCAAGATACGGAATCAACTTAAGTGTCCATCAGTGGAAAATGGATAAAGAAAATGTGGCGTATATACACAACGGAGTACTACTGAGCCAGAAAAAGGATGAAATTCTGTTCTTTGCAGAAACATGGATGACCCTGGAGGACATTAAGTAAAATAAGCTAGGCATCAAAAGATAAATACTGCCTGTTCACAGTGATATATGGAATCTAAAAAAGTTGATCTCATACAAGTAGAATGGTGGTTACTAGAGGCTAGGGAGAGCAAGAGAGAGGAAAATGAGGAAAGATTGGCCCATAGGCAAAAAGTTACAGTTAGGCAGAAGGAATATATTCTAGTGCACAGCAGTGTGACTATGGTTAATAGTGTTGTATTGTGTATTTCAAAATAGCCAGAAGAGAGAATTTAGAATATTCTCACCACAAAGAAATAATAAATGTATGATATGATGAATATGTTAAATCCCCTAATTTGATTATTACACAATGTAAACGTGTATCAAAGCATCACAATATATCCCATCCACATGTACAATTATTGTGTCAGTTAAAAACAAAATTAAAAAGAGAATTGAAAACATAGAGAGGCAATAACAAATAAAAGCTGGAAATCATCAAGTATATGATGACTAGAAAAAAAAACAACAAAACAAAAAGAAAAACGAACCAATGACAGAAGGGTGGGTGCTGTGGTTGATGAAGCATTTTTATAAAAAGCAGATATGGGAAGCTACGAGTCCCTGTGATTTCAGGTCCTTGCTTTGTAATCTTATTTTCCATTTGAAGCTAATGATGTGGCAAAGAGTTAGAGAAATGTCCCCCATTTTTCCTGCAGATGATCCTCCTGAACATCCACCATTCCTAAATATTACACCTGAGCTGTGCTTTCTACGATGCCCCAGTTATACAAGTGTTAGGTGTAGGTTCCAGGTATTAGAAACTGAGCAGGTCACATGGTAGCACTTCGCTGTAATTGGGTGAAGGGTCTAATCAATAGGTCAGAGAATATTATTTATGGGAACTTTCAATAGAGCAAAATGATTGGCTTATAAAAAGCATATTGCATGGAGCACCTTGAGAGAGTATGTGTTAGGAGGCTGTGACGGTGTGTTTTCATCTTTGCATTCCTAGCACCTATTGCATGAATGCCTTAACATAGAATGGATGTTTACTAATGGGGAACACATGGATCAAATCATTAATATTTAGTGAATCCTGGTAGTAGAAGAGGATCTTGAGAACTCAACCTGTGCCTGCTCTGAGATCAGCTTGGGTTCTGACATGATTGTTTGTTTATTAACCTTTTTAAGGTGCCTTGGAATGTGGGCCAGATAAAGGAGGTAAAAAGCAGACTTGCATTCCATGTGAATAACTTGATTCCTTTGTTTCCAAAATTCAGTGGTTCACTCTTTGACCTATCTGGCTTTGTATGTTGTGATTTTTAATGATTTTTGAAGAGTAGAAGAGAGTTGTGTTGATATGATACGAGAGATCAATACCAGTTATTAACTGTTCCTTTTTCTTGCATGGCCCCTTTCCCATCTCCTCTCACCCCTACCCCAATCTCTTATCAGTCCAAGGAAATGTTTGCCCAATGACTGATTAGATTTTCACAGTAAATTGCATTTTTGGGAGATGATCCTGATAGCATGTTCACAGCTTCCATGGAAGGTTTTGAGGTTATGTGTCTTATCTTCAAGCTGTTCAGTGT
The DNA here is from genome assembly GCF_029281585.2 of Gorilla gorilla gorilla. Taxonomy (NCBI): domain Eukaryota; kingdom Metazoa; phylum Chordata; class Mammalia; order Primates; family Hominidae; genus Gorilla; species Gorilla gorilla. Next base: position 68,414,916 of record NC_073239.2, read on the forward strand.
CTTTATGCAGCATTTTATCTCCAAGGGTTTTTGTTGTGTTTTAAATGGGTTAAGTCCTTTGAAGTTTGATAGACAGTCCTTTCTGGGTCTTCCTAAATTCAGTGAATTCCTCCATACTATCTCTACAGACCATTAGTGATGCAGTTCCAGAACCAATTGGCTGTTTGATTATTTATAACTAGGAAAACTAGAAGATAAGCAAAGTGAAAATGAAGAATTGAAAGGGCACCTGGACTGTGTTCTAGTCTGCAACCTGATTATTTTGGTTGGACTGGTGTTGGGGTGAGCAAAGGGTGAATCATGGTGTCCAGTCATTTCCAGTATGACCAACTGTGGATTTTGCTTCACAAGCCATGATGTACTCTAGGTCTTAGTGATGAGACGTCTTGCAGCTGCTTAAGCTGTGTAGAGGGCTGGTGATGGAAATGAAGGAGGGTACTTACTAAAACACTCAAGCTCACTGGTACTGGAAGCAAGGCTGTGACTTAGTGGCTTGGGCTGCCAGAAAGAATGAGAGAGCTTCCTCGAATTAGCAGAGATGGCAGAGGTTGTCTGGACTAACAACCCCATCCCTCCTCCTTCGTATCTGTCAGAAGCGTACGGAGCATCGGAGATGCACACGGCAGCGTAGTGAAGTGCTGAACGGTGCTAGCAGCTAGTTAAATAGTTCTCCCCTTAGATTGACCCTTAGATCTATTTACCTATAACTGAAATCCATTGGTTTTACTTCTGTTCTCTGTAGCAACAAAGAGCAAAAATCACTTTCTCTGACAAGGTCTCATGCTGTTCAGTCATTTGCTATTTTTTCTAATTCTTCTAATCTCTCAAAGATGACCATTGGTGCCTCTGAAATTCCTGTAGGCCCTGGAATCCAATTCACATGGGCCTGGATTCTTGAGGCCACTTGAAATGACTAGGCCCTCCCTCACTAACTTCTTGCCTATCCGGCACTGAAATTTCCTCTTTACATGGTTTGTTCAAAACCCTCTTTAGGTTAAGCACCAGATTTTCTTTTGACTAGCACAGAGGTAAAACAGTCACTGGGGATTTCTGCTTTCTGTCTTCCCTTTCCCAAGCAGTACTCTTTGCTTTTCTCCTTGTTTCAATTATACCTTAAAAAAGCTGACGCTGGCTACGCCTGTAATCCCAGCACTTTGAGAGGCCGAGGTGGGCGGATCACGAGGTCAGGAGACTGAGACCATCCTGGCTAACATGGCGAAACCCCGTCTCCACTAAAAATACAAAAAAATAGCCGGGCGTGGTGGCGGGTGCCTGTAGTCCCAGCTGCTCGGGAGGCTGAGGCAGGAGAATGGTGTGAACCCGGGAGGCGGAGCTTGCAGTGAGCCAAGATCATGCCACTGCACTCCAGCCTGGGCGACAGAGCAAGCCTCCATTTCAAAAAAAAAAGCTGACGCGTACAGCTGACTTAAAATTACTGACTCCCATTTTTTGTTTGTTTGTTTGTTTTTTACAAACTTCGGCTATGGCTAATCTTTTAGCCTTCCTGATACTATTCTGATAAGTTCTTGCTAAACGAAGTAAAACGGTACTCTTTATTTAATTACTATTTCCGTTAATACAATCTTGCATCCCAGTTTTGTCACTTGATATCATATCATGAAATCTTTCCAAGTCATTAGAATTTATTCATATATAATGTGTTTATTCATTCAACAAATATTTATTGAACAGCTGCTATTGCCAGAAATTATAACACGTGTTGGGAATATGTTGGAGAAAACAATTAGAAACAGGGCCTTGTATTAGAAATACATTAAATAATTACACAGATGTTTATTTAGTCAAGGAAACACACATGAACCACGAGAGGGAACTGTTGGGGGAACTTGACCTTGTCTGATATGTAAGAAAGAGGAGCTTCCCTGAGGAGCATGGAACATAATTTGCTCTACATTCTTCCCATTCAGGGACTTTGCATTGTTTCTAGTCTTTGGTTATTTTCAATAAACCTACAATTAACACTTATGTGCATGCGTGCTTTTATTTCCATAAAGTAGATTCCTAAAAGTTTAATTACTGACTCCCTCTGTGCATAAGTAATGTTTCCTTAAGGTAGTTTCCTAAAAATATAATTACAGGGTCAAGGACGTGAACATTTTATGGCTCTTGATACATATTTTTTAAAGCCTTCTAAAGAATCAGCAGAGTTTTAAAGCTGGCAAAGGGTCTTGGAGCACCACATCTCAAACCGCCTTCATAGAAACATCAGGTTGATTTCAAGAAATCAGTTAAATTATTAGTAAGAGCAAGTGATATGTTTCCTGTACATGTTCTCAACTGGAACTAATCAAGGTGTAGTCCTCTGGAGTAGATCCTGAAGATGTTGATTAGTGGTCTGTGAAAAGTACAAAGATTGAGAACTAAGCATTTTAAAACTGTGGTAATAAGATAAAGTGATTTTATGTTAAAAAATCTGGATATATATATTGTATGTTCCTTTTTCATTTTTCTTTTAGTAATTTATTTCTGTAAACATTAGAAGTATTGGCTTATGATGGAGTGAGAGGAAAAAACAAGTCCTTCCCTACATATAGTTTATATAAAAGATAGTGGAAACCCCTTGGTCAAATTTGCTTTTATAGATCCAAAGAGCCACAAAGGGAAACCAATGGGATTAACAGATTTTGACTACAGACATGAGTACTTGAGTTAAGCCACACAAGAGCTGTGTATATCTTTCCCAGAAAGATAAAGCACACCTATTACAACAAATGAGACATGTGCTATTTAAATAATTTCTGTGAGAAATTTCTCAGTCCAGGAATTACAGTAGTCTGCAGTTTAATTTTTGCTCTTAGACTACAGCAAGGTACTTGACCATTGAACTTGCCTATGATCAGACAAGAGAATGATGATTAGATGCTAACACTGCCAGTTATTTCTTCCAGAGGAAGTAATAAAAGGTGCCAAAAAATTTCCACCTCTGAAACCTTCCACCAATTGTGTCCATAAAGTTTAGCTATAAGTTAAAGGCTACTTCCTTTGTGTTCCTATTCCCAATAACAGAGATCAGAACTATTCAGACATTTGATAGGAAGAAGAAATCTCACCAGTCAAATGCTGAAACCACTATGAATAATACCTGAATGTCAATTAGCACTATACTGAATAAAAAATACAAGGAGTTACTGGTCTTTTGATGTCCTTCAAAAATAAAAAACTTAGCTCAGAGAAAGTCCTCATCCATAATATTGGTGAGGGCCCCAACAGGTGAGAACCATGTTTTCCTAAAAACTCTGCCTGCCACCAATTTGCTGGTCAATGTAAGAATCAAGCAATTTTCTTTGCTCATTTTGAATAGAGATGGAAGGTAGTGATGAATTGGAGAGAGTAGATTCTGAGATCAGACTGCCTGGGTTTAAATCCTAGAGTCTACATGTTACTAGCCAGCTGGTGGGTGTTACTTCTCTCTCAGTATCTCAGTTTTCTCACCCACATATTGGAGATAACAGTAAAGAGAAAATCCATGCAAGGTGCTTAGCACACAGCAGTCACTCAATAAATGTTAGCTGTTCTTATTCTTGTAATAAAACTTATCAGAAGAAATTCCTTAGGAAGGGAGAAAGGGAGGGAGGGAAGGAGGAAGAGAGGAAGGAAGGAAAGAAAGGAGGAAGGAAGGAAAGAAAGAAGGAAGCAAGGAAAGAAGGAAGCAAAGAAAGAAAGAAGGAAGGAAAGAGAAGAAACATCTTTTAAAAAGCAGTGGGACTAATTTTTCCTGTGAGATGTTGGAGAAGAGTGTGGGATTGGATCCAGTGGACTCTGGCTCTGGTCCTGGCTTTGCCATTTACTAAGTGTGTGATCCAGTCATGTGACATTGCTGAGCCTGAGATCCTCTTCTCTTTTGTAAATGGGATGATGTCAATAATACGTGCCTTGGGGGTTGTGAATACAAATGAGTTGATGTATGGGAGATGCTGTGTACGTGGTAAGAAATTATATGGGTGTGGTTCACCTGCTCCCAACTCTTCCTTTGGTGAGACTGTGCTTCCTGCTTGTGCCTGCTTGAACTGGCTCCTGGTGTAGGCAGGCCCTTCCTGAGTTTAGGACTCGGGCTTTCCCCTTCTTCTGGGCTTCTGTGCAGCAATTATTCATAGAGACCAAATGGGTAGACCCCACCTTTCTGGTTCCTGGTAATCAAGAGGTGAGGATTGCTGCTGGATATTAGTGTATGTGTCTCCAGAATTGCTCCATCAGAATCTTGTACCTGTAGATAAGGAAAGGCTTGGTCTTGGGCCATTCTGCATTTGTTCATAAGATTAAGCTTCTTTGGAAGTTGAATTGTGAAGACCCATAAGATCAAGTGTCAAAATAAAGAGAAGGGAGGAAGAAAATAAGGGAGGAAGAGAGAGAGAGAGAGTGAGAGAGAGAGAGATAAAGGGAGAGAGAGAAAGGGAGAAGGGTGACTCACAGATGAAGAAATGAACTAAAAACCCAGAGGCTGAGAGTTCTAATCCTCTCTGTGCCACAACTTGTTATGTGACATTAAGCAAGTAAGTGAATCACTTGGTGGCTTCATTTCCTTGTCTGTACAATGTGGTATGACAGTACCAACCACCTTTGCTAGATTGTTATAAAAATAAAATAAGCATTTGCCATGTATAGATATTCCAGCTATACACTCCTTCCTTGACTCTGTGGTTTGAGGAAGGTTGAAAACATGAAAAGGACAACTTTCCCTATGGCATTCAACCAGGTTAACTAGAAAAGAGTATTTTGCTGTTCTTGTCATGAATTTTCTCAATTTCACTCAGGTAGCCATTCACTAAGTAGCATTAATCTACTGACTGAAAGTATTTGCTTTTTCTGGCCCTAAAGGACATGCTGTTTTCAAATCAAGAATTGATCAAGTCTGTGATATAAAGTGGCACAGTATTTGCATATTACCTATGCACATCCTCCCATATGCTTTAAATCATCTCTAGATTACTTATAATACCTACACATCACTTAATTTGTATGGATTCAGTGTAGTACTTGGTGCATAGCAAATTCAAGTTTTGCTTTTTGGAGCTTTGTGGAATTTTTCCCCCAGAAAATTTTCAATTTGAAGTTGGTTAAATCCATGGATTCAGAACCCATGAATATGGAGGGCCAATTGTAAATGCCCAGAACATATCCACAGTAAAGGCCCTGGGAAGCTCTAGAGAGCACAGAACAGGAAGTAGAATTGGCAAGGCCAGAACCTCTTAGGAACTGTCTTACTTAAAACAGGTATCAGCAAAGAGTTCCAGTGAGCACGCTACATGCAGACAGGCTCCAGTGCCTCTGACACCTGGCACTCTACCAGACACATTGTAGGCCTTCATGGAAGATGTATTGAGTCCTTACCCACAACAGTTTTTTGCATGTCAATATTAAAATACAGTTATAAATGTTTTCCTGAGTTTTTCTTTTCTGTTTTTGGGGGTGATGGAGGGGACAGGGTCTTACTCCATTGCTCAGGCTGGAGTGCAGTGGCATGATCACGACTCCCTGCAGCCTTAGCCTCCTGGGATCAGATAATTCTCCCACCTCAGTCTCTCTGGTAGGTGGGACTACAGGCGTGCACTACCATGTGTGGCTAGTTGATTGTAGAGACGGGGTTTCGCTATGTTGCCCAGGCTGGTTTCCAATTGCTAGGCTCAAGCTATCCTCCTACCTAGGCCACCCAAAGTGCGGGGATTACAGGTGTGAGCCACCGCACTGGTCTGAGGTTTTAAAGAGTGCAGTTGTACTCATATTTATCTCTGCTCCAACCTAAAACTCAACTCTAAAGATAGTGAAGGAATAAAATATTCCAGCACAATGAGAACAGCAAAAGAAACAGCAGAGGAGGTGGTGTGGGGAGAGAGAGCATCAGGAAGAAGAGCTAATGGGTGCTGGGCTTAATATCTAGGTGATGGGATGATTTGTGCAGCAAACCACCATGGCACACATTTACCTATGTGAGAAACCTGCACATCCTGCACATGTACCCCTGAACTTAAAAGTTGAAGGAAAAAAAAAATCAGAGGAGAGGTAATAAATTTCTGGAAGACAGAAAACAGATAAAGTGGTCCCTAACTTAGAACAGAGCAGAATGTATATACTAAAGCCAACTAACTTGTACAGGAGAACTCTCCAGTTATTTCTCCAGGTATTTCTGAAGGCGGGGATGGGGTAGAGCTGAGAACAGGAGAACTAGGTTAGCAAAATCTACCCCCACTCCTGCCCTGTTACTCTGGGCAACAAGAAAACTGGCCTTCTCCATAATAGTGAAAGATGGATACCCATCGCAGGAGGTGTTGTCCGAGGGGCTCAGTTCTGGGACTTCCAGACAGAACGTAGAGTAGTAGTGAGGTCAGGGGTCTGTAAACAGGAAGGAAGAGCTGCATACTCAATGGTGAGGTCTCTTACCCATCTTGGCCCCCAGAATGCTGCCAGCCAGGTATATATACCTGAAGCAGGGGGCTGGAGCGTTGCTCTGTAGGGGAACGGACAAGCCCGAGAGAAATTGCATACAGAAACTGAAATTTAGGAGCCCTCCAGCATTAAAAACTGGATCTCTGCTAGATCAACAATCTATGAAATAATTCAAGGGAATTATGAAGCTCATTCCCTGCCACATATACAGGCTTCCAATCAGCCAAGAACCACCAGAAATTAAAAGAATGGCTCTTAATATCAAAAAAGGAACCAAAATAACAACAAAAAGGAAAAGCAGATAATGCAAGGGACAGGTGGAAAATAGAAAGAAAAATGTAATGAACATTCTTAGAAAATTAACGCAGATATTATGTTATGAGACAAAAAACGATAATGCTATTTTTAGGTTTACTAGAATGATTGTTTCTGTTTGTGTTTAGTTTTACTAAAAGTTTACTGAAAAAAATTTTATAGAGCCATAACTCATGAACAATAAACTGCATATATTTAAAATGCACCATTAGATGAGTTTTGACATTTGTATGCATGCAAGCAACCATCATAACAATCAAGGAAGTGTACATTTCTATCAGTCTCAAAAGAGCCCTTCTAAACCTTCACAGCCCCTCCAACCTCCCTCCCCCCGCCATCTCTAGGTAACCATAGTTTGTTTTCTGCAACTACAAATTGATTTGCAATTTATAGAATTCTAAATAAGTAGAATTTAAATAAGCATACTCATCATGCTCAGTTAAAGAAGCCAGACAAAAAAAGAGTTTTCATTATATAATTCCATTGAGTATCATCCATGGTGTTGCATGTATCAAGAGTTTGTTCCTTTTTGTTGCTGGGTAGTATTCTATTGCATGGATATACCACTATTTGTTTGTGCAGTCACATGATGATGGACATTTAGGTTGTTTCTCATTTTGGGCAAATATAAAATAAAGTTGCAATGAACATGTACAAGTCTTTGTGCAAACATGTTTTCTTTTTTTTTTTTTTTATTGGCAAATACTGTATCTAAGAAGGGAATGGCTAGTTGGTCAGTAGGTGTATATTTAACTTTTCAAGAAATAATCAAACTGCTCTCCAAAGTGGTTGTACCATTTAATCTTCTACCAGCAGTACATGAGAGTTCCAATTGCTCCATATCCTCACTAGAATTAATAAAATCAGTCTTTTAAATTTTAGTTATTCTAATGGCTGTATAAAATTTCATTGTCATTTTAATATTCATTATCCTGATGAATAACAATCTTGAGCATCTTTCTACATGTTTATCAGGCACTTGTACATTTCATGAAGTGTTCGAATACTTTACCCATTAAAAATGGGTCACTTTATTGCTCTATAGGAATGATTTATATATTCTGGATACAAGTCTTTTATATAGATTGCAAATATTTTCTTGCATTTGCATTTATTAATTGTGTCTTTTAAAGAGCAAAAACTTAATTTTGGAAAAGTTGAGTTCATCCATTTGTTTCTTTTGTAATTCATGCTTTTTGAGTCCTGAGAATCCTTTGCATCCTCCAAGATCACAAAAGTTTTCTCCTATATATTCTTTGAAAGTTTAATAGTTTAGGTTTACCTTTAGCTTTATGATCCAGTATTTTAAGTTAGCATTTATGTATTATGTGAGATGAAAATTGATATTCATTTTTTCTATATGAATACGTAGTTGATCCAGAACCATTTGTTGAAAAGCCATTTCTTTCCCCATTGAATCATTTTGGCACTTTGTCAAAAATTAATTGGTTATATATGTATAGGTGTATTTCTGAATTCTCTACTCTATTTATTGATGTATGTATCTTTTTACCAGTACAAAATTGTTGTTAATATTACTGTAGCTTTATAAATTTTAAAAGAAACCTAAGTACTCCAACTTTGTCCTCTTCTAAAACTGCCTTATTCTAGATTCTTTGCAATTTCATGTAAATTTTATATGAAGCTTATCAATTTCTATAAAACAACTTGCTGGGATTTTGATAAGGATTACATAGACTCTAAAAATCAATTTGGGGATAATTGCTATCATAACCATGTTGAGTCTTCCAATTCATTAATGTGGTATATCTTTCTATTTTAGCCTCCTTTAATTTTTGTCAGCCATGATTTGTAGCTTTTAGTGTAAAAGTCTCAAAAATATTCTGGTAGATTTATTCCTTTTTTTTTTTTTAATATTTATTGATCATTCTTGGGTGTTTCTCGTAGAGGGGGATTTGGCAGGGTCATAGGACAATAGTGGAGGGAAGGTCAGCAGATAAACATGTGAACAAAGGTCTCTGGTTTTCCTAGGCAGAGGGCCCTGCCGCCTTCCGCAGTGTTTGTGTCCCTGGGTACTTGAGATTAGGGAGTGGTGATGACTCTTAACGAGCATGCTGCCTTCAAGCATCTGTTTAACAAAGCACATCTTGCACCGCCCTTAATCCATTTAACCCTTAGTGGACACAGCACATGTTTCAGAGAGCACGGGGTTGGGGGCAAGGCCATAGATTAACAGCATCCCAAGGCAGAAGAATTTTTCTTAGTACAGAACAAAATGGAGTCTCCTATGTCTACTTCTTTCCACACAGACACAGCAACAATCCGATCTCTCTTTCTTTTCCCCACACTTCCTCCCTTTCTATTCCACAAAATCGCCATTGTCATCATGGCCCATTCTCGATGAGCTGTTGGGTACACCTCCCAGACGGGGTGGTGGCCGGGCAGAGGGGCTCCTCACTTCCCAGACGGGGTGGCCGGGCAGAGGCGCCCCCCCAACCTCCCAGACGGGGAGGCGGCCAGGCGGGGGCTGCCCCCCACCTCCCAGATGGGGCGGCTGCCGGGCGGAGGGGCTCCTCACTTCCCAGACAGGGCGGCCGATCAGAGACGCTCCTCACCTCCCAGATGGGGTGGCAGCGGGGCAGAGACACTCCTCAGTTCCCAGACGGGGTCGCGGCCGGGCAGAGGCGCTCCCCACATCCCAGACGATGGGCGGCCGGGCAGAGACGCTCCTCACTTCTTAGACGGGATGGCAGCCGGGTAGAGGCTGCAATCTCGGTACTTTGGGAGGCCAAGGCAGGCGGCTGGGAGGTGGAGGTTGTAGCGAGCCGAGATCACGCCACTGCACTCCAGCCTGGGCAACTTTGAGCACTGAGTGAGCGAGACTCCGTCTGCAATCCCGGCACCCCGGGAGGCCGAGGCTGGCAGATCACTTGCGGTCAGGAGCTGGAGACCAGCCCGGCCAACACGGCGAAACCCCGTCTCCACCAAAAAAATACAAAAACCAGTCAGGCATGGCGGCGCACGCCTGCAATCCCAGGTACTCAGCAGGCTGAGGCAGGAGAATCAGGCAGGGAGGTTGCAGTGAGTGGAGATGGCGGCAGCACAGTCCAGCCTCCCCTGGGCATCAGAGGGAGACTGTGCAAAGGGGAGACGGGGGGGGGGGGGGGGGGGGGAGAGAGAGGGAGCAGATTTATTCCTATTTTATATTTTTATTTGGTGCTACTAAAACTTTTTCTAAATTTATTTTAAAATTTTTGCTACTTGTATATAAAAATGTAAGTGTTGTATTTGCGTACTGTGTCCTGTGACTTTGCTAAATTCACTTATTTTTTCTAATAAGCATTTTCTAGATTCTTGGGAATTTTCTATGAAAATTGAAAATAAGAACAGTTTTACTTCTTTCATAATTTTCCTTTTTCTTAAAAAATTTGACATTGTTTTTAGAACCTCCAATACAATGTTGAATAGAAGAGAATGGAAGTATTCTTGCTTTGTTCCCAAACCCGGGGGTGGGCAGGGGGACAATTCAGTCTTTTGTCATTAAGCATGATGTTAGCTGTAGATGTTTTTGTCAATGATCTTTATCAGTTTGAGGAAATTCTCTGCAACTCTCAATTTACTCGAGTTTCTTTTCACTTGCTTTCGTTTCCTTCCTTCCTTTCTTTCTTATGAATAGGTGATAAATTTTGCGAATGCTTTTTCTACATCTATTGAAACAGTCATATGGGTTTTCTTCTTTATTGTGTTAATATGATGAATTACATTTGGTTTTTTTGTTTGTTTGTTTTGTTTGTTTGTTTTTTTGAGACGGAGTTTCGCTCTGTTGCCCAGACTGGAGTGCAGTGGCACGATCTCGGCTCACTGCAAGCTTCGCCTCCCAGGTTCACACCATTCTCCTGCCTCAGCCTCTCGAGTAGCTGGGACTACAGGCGCCCGCCACCACGCCCGGCTAATTTTTTGTATTTTTAGTAGAGATGGGGTTTCATCGTGTTAGCCAGGATGGTCTCGATTTCCTGACTTTGTGATCCACCGCCTAGGCCTCCCAAAGTGCTGGGATTACAGGCGTGAGGCACTGCGCCCAGCCTACATTTGTTTTTTGTTTTTTATTTTTATTTATTTATTTATTTATTTTTACTGTTAAACCAATCTTGCATTTCTGGAATAAAATGTACTTTGTCATGGCTGGGCCCGATGGCTCACGCCTGTAATCCCAGCACTTTGGGAGGCCGAGGCGGGCGGATCACGAGGTCAGCAGATCGAGACAATCCTGGCTAACACGGTGAAACCCCATCTCTACTAAAAATACAAAAAATTAGCCGGGCGTGGTGGCAGGCGCCTGTAGTCCCAGCTACTCGGGAGGCTGAGGCAGGAGAATGGCGTGAACCTGGGAGGCGGAGCTTGCAGTGAGCCAAGATAGCGCCACTGCACTCCAGCCTGGGTGACAGAGCGAGACTCCATCTCAAAAAACAAAACAAAACAAAAAACAAAAAAAAAACTACTTTGCCATGATATGTTATTTTAATATTTCTGGATTTAATTTGCCAACATTTTATTAAGAATTTTTGTCTATCATGAGAAATACTTTAATTTTTTTTCAGATTTTGGTATTAGGATTGTAAAATTGGTTGCAGCGTGTCCTGTATTCTTTTTATATTCTGAAAATGTTTGTGTAAGATTGCTGTTATTTCTTTTATGAATGTTTGATTCACCTTTCTATGGAAATCATTTGCACCTAGAGTTTTATTTGGGGGAAGGTTTTGGATAACAAATTGACAGAGACAGACTCCGTCTCAAAAAAAAAAGTTAATACTTACACAGACACAGGGCTATTCAGATGTTCTGTTTCTTCTGGTATCAATTAAGTTGTATTTTCCAAGAACTTTTATTTAATCTAAAAACTTTGTTTATAACATAAAGTTTTTCATTTTTTAAAAATTTAAAATGCTCATAGAATCTATAATGATAACCCCCTTTTCATTCCTCAGTGATTTGTGTTTCTCTCTCTTTCTCTCTGTGTTTCAATTAATCTAGCTAGGGGTTTGTCAATTTTTTAAATCTTTTTTAAAAAATCAGCTTTTGGGAGGGGCATGGTGGCTCACGCCTCTAATCCCAGCACTTCGGGAGGCCAAGGTGGGCAGATCACAAAGTCGAGAGTTCAAAACAAGGCTGGCCAATATGGTGAAACCCTGTCTCTACTAAAAATACAAAAATTAGCTGGGTGCAGTGGCAGCTACTTGGGAGGCTGAGGAGGAGAATTGCTTGAACCCGGGAGGCGGAGGTTGCAGTGAGCCGAGATTGCGCCACTGCAGTGCAATCTGGGCAACAGAGCGAGACTCCGTCTCAAAAAAGAAACAAAAAAAAAACAGCTTTTGGTTTTGGTAATTTTCTCTTTTATCTATCTATTGTCTGTCTATTTTGGTTATTTCTGCTCTTATCTTTATATTTTTTGCTCTTATTTTTATCATTCTCTGATTTTTAATTTTTCTATTTTTATCTTATATGCATTTTAAAGCTATTTTGGCTGAATTCCACAAATTTTGGTACATTGTGTCTTCATTCAGTTCAAAACATTTCTTAGTTTCCCTTGTGATTTTCGTCTTTGACTTATGAATTAAGATGGTGTTGCTTAATTTCTAGATATTTGTGGGTTTTCTAGATGCCATATTGTTATTGATTTCTCATTTAATTCCACTGTGGCCAGAAAATACACTCTGTATATTTCAATTCATTAAAATGTATTGATTTATTGTCCAGCATATGGCCTATTTTTAAAAATGTATTATGTGAACTTGAATAGAATACATATTCTGCAGTTGCTGGATGTTTGTTCCATAAATGCCAATTAGATAGTGATCAATAGTATTGTGCATACCTTCAGTATTTATGTAGATGTTTTTTCTGGTTTTTCTGTGAATTGCTTACTAATGGGGTTCTAAAATCACCTGATATAATTGTGGAATCTATTTGTCCCCTTAATTCTGTGAATTTTTGCTTCATGTATTTTTGGGAACTGTTATTAGATGCATATGCATTTATAATATTTATGTCTTCCTGGCCAGGTGCGGTGGCTCACGCTTATAATCCTAGCACTTTGGGAGGTGGAGGCGGGTGGATCATGAGGTCAGGAGATCAAGACCATTCTGGCTAACACAGTGAAACCCTGTCTCTACTAAAAATACAACAACAACAACAAAAAATTAGCCGGGCGTGGTGGCAGGCGCCTGTAGTCCCAGCTACTTGGGAGGCTGAGGCAGGAGAATGGCGTGAACCTGGGAGGCAGAGCTTGCAGTGAGCCGAGATAGCGCCACTGCACTCCAGCCTGGGTGACAGAGCCAGACTCCGTCTCAAAAAAAATAAATAAATAAATTTATGTCTTCCTGATGAATTATTCTTTTTATCATTATAAAATTCCCAGTGCTGTTTTTAAAGAAACATTCGGCATTCTTGGAAAATGAAGACATGGTAACTAAAATTTTAAAATATGTACATTTAGATAAGGTTCAGTTAATACAGTTGAAGAAATCTCACAGCAAATGGAACAATAACAACAAAGTAAACAATAGTGATAGAAAATGGTAGATAAATGACAAGAGTCCAAGAGGATTTCTCTAGGAAGCTCAGCATTCAAATAATAATAGAGTTTAAAAAAAGAAGAAGAAAGAAAATGAAAAATAGGAAAAAGGAAAGCAAGAGGAGAAAATTACCCAAGAAATGACATAAGAATATTTTCCCATTTTATGCCCTTGTAAAGGGCTGGAGGAGGGAATTTGTTCCTTTTGCCCTTCTGCCTCTGCCATGTGAGGACACACTGTCCATCTCTCCAGAAGACGCAGCATTCAAGGTGCCATCTTAGGGGCAGACACCAGACCCTATGAGGCAACTGAACCTGGTAATGCCTGATCTTGAACTTTCCAGCCTCTAGAACTGTTAGAAATAAATTTCTTTTCTTTATAAATTAAGAATATGCATATATTTCCCCTAAGTGAAGGACACAGTTTACCAGCTTCAAAAGACCTACATAGGACCCAGCACAATGAAGGTTAAAGAGCTACACCAAGACTCAAAGACTCATCATTGTGAAATTTCAGAATACTGGGTGTTCTAGGGACTTCTTTCTCTGGCTCAATTGCCAAAGGAATTATTATTATTATAATAATTATTATTTTTTGAGATGGAGTCTCGCTCTGTCACCCAGGCTGGAGTGCAGTGGTGCGATCTCAGCTCACTGCAAGCTCCACCTCCCAGGTTCATGCCATTCTCCTGCCTCAGCCTCCCGAGTGGCTGGGACTACAGGCACCCGCCACCACACCTGGCTAATTTTTTGTATTTTTAGTAGAGACAGAGTTTCACCGTGCTAGCCAGGATGGCCTCGATCTCCTGACCTCGTGATCTGCCCACCTCAGCCTCCCAAAGTGCTGGGATTACAGGTGTGAGCCTCCGCACCCAGCCTGCTGAAGGAATGATTTTAACTGTGAGAGAAAGACTTATTCAAGGAGAACCAACAGGGACCCTCCTTTTCAGTTCCTGAGTCTTAGCCTCAGCTCACCTGAACTTAGCCTCACAGCTGAAGCACCCTGTCAAAAATTCTGAGCAGCCCTATTCCCCTCACCCAGATTTCTGGTTCATGTGAATCTTTGAAATGCTCCTAGTACTCAAGCACTGAGGCGCCAGGAATCTTTGTTTAGCCACCTCACCAAGTTAATCCCCAAGGCTGTGCTTTAAGTCTGTTACCAGATTTAATTGAGGATAATGTAGTGTATCCTTCCTTAGGAGAATATTTGTCCCTACATGTGATAAGACCTAATGGTTACCCCTTGAACACTTATTAGTTGATACCCTTGAGCAGTTTGGGAAATAATTTTCAAATGAGGTATAATGAGCTCAAGTCTTTTGGAAGTCATCCAAATGAGGGTGCCCAGGCCAACAGGAAAAGCACTGGGAACAAAGTGAGAGCTGAGCTTCTGCCCCTGCCGGTCCTGCTGCTTGTGCGTCCCAAGTCAGGATAATGATTTACAGCTGGAGTTTTCTAGGGCTGTACTAGCCTTGGAGACAATCAGGATTTGGCTTTAAATTATATGTGTATGTGGTCTCAGCTACCTCCCAGTTTTGTGTTGGTTCTAATTCATGTCCTATCTTATTTTAAAAGGCCAGTAAAGGCTGATCTTGACCCAGCCACTTGTTGGTCTCTGTTGCAGTTTCTAAGTAACCCCGCGTGGCCACCATCACTACTGCTCCTCTGCTGCCTCAGCTGACTCTGACCCTGGCAGACAGTGTTTCTCCAGAGATCACAGCTTCTGACCAACCTAAAATGACCTGGCCAGTAAGTGAGCACGACTCTTTATGCTTCCAGAAGTAGGCCTGTTCTTCCTGTTCTACACACCCTCCGTTGAGGAAATTTGAACAGGTTGAAACTAGTACACCTTTCATATGAAGGTATTACCTGGATTCTCACCAAAAACCTCTCTTGCTCATTCTGGACCTGTGCCCCAGGTTAGGGCATAGGCTTCTGGCTCTATCTCAGGGAGTTTTCTGCCTTTTGAGAGCAGTACTTTCTCCGCCTACCCCTTTCTCTTATTCCCAGCCACACCCTTGAGGCAGGAGCATCTTTATCTCCCACTTATTACTAAGGACTTGTAGTCCTGGTGTTGGAGCTAATTTCAATGCTTTCTTTACTTTTTTTTTTAATCCCAAGATGTATTAAAATCCTATGCAATTTCCCCTGACCTAGAGCTATCCCAGCATTCTCAAAGCTGCATGACTCAAAGGAAGACATCCCCTGGAGCTCTTCTTCTAATCATAGTTAACATTTATTGAGCACGTATCACATTATCTCATTTATCATCACAAAAACCCTACGAAATCTATATGTTACAGATGAGAACACTTGGCTTAGAGAATCTATGTCACTTGCCCTAAGTTTATAGATAAAAATAGCTAAGCAGGGGTTTGAATCCAGATCTCTCTGATTCCAGAGCCCATGCTTTTAATCACAGCATCACTTCTAGGTCTGGATTTTAACAGTGTGTACAGATTTCAATTTCATTTCAAGTTAGGAAAACGCTGGGGTGCTTATTTGTCATCATCGCTGTGATTAGCAAAGTGAGAATAGAGACAGGAGTTGGAAATTTCCCTGCCCTTAGAACTCTGAAAGACAAAGCAGTTAAACACTACATCACAAAAGTTCATTATGCTTAGATAACAGAGAAGAGGGTGGAGTGGTAGCAAAGTCAACAGGAATTTACAATGGCAGTTTGGGACTGGCGGGAAAGATTTAGGCCTCAGAATCCTAGGCAGTAGTGCATCTGAAATGCAGAAATCAGTGGGGCCGGTGGGGCCGGAGGAGTTTTCAGAGGGCAGAGTGGTCTTGAATTTGCCTTTGAACTAGCGAGATTTTGGTTTGTAGAAAGGAAGAGGGAGAATTCTTCCAGGTAGAAGACAGCTGGAGCCAAGGGAGAGAGGAGAGAATGAGTGTGGGTATTTGGGATGGCATTGGAGTGGGCCAGCCCACACTGGGGAGTGATGCAGGATAAGTTTGAGAAGGATCTTGAGAGACAGATTCAAAAGCTTGGAATTGAATGTGAAGGCAATGGGGAACCACAGAAGGCCTTTGGACATGGGAGAGGTGGGCGAACAAAAATGATACAGAAAGTTTTGTTCACAGCGTGACTCATTTTGCCCTATCAAACAGCTGTAACTGGAGTCAAGCTATTAACACTGCACTAAAGATTTAGGTTCTATTATCTGTTCAGCCATAGAGCCATGTTCTTTCTGCAGAGATATTTTTCTAAACTGAGGGAAAGCCTTATGTGAAAAGTGAGAGGTTGCTCATTGGCTCAGGGAAAAGTGAGCTAGACAGTCTGAATAATAGAGTCATCAGTTATGATAATCCCCACTTCCAATGCATAGATGTACCTGCCAAGAGAGTGACAATGCTTGTTTAAGCTAGCCAAGACATGCTCTCTCTCTGAGATGGTGTCAGAATACACAAATTTCTATTCTCTGGTCCCCCTTTTCCTAGATTCCAAGCCAATTATATTTTTCATTATTTCCTCATCCAGGAGACTATGCCATTTATTTGGGTACAAATTGATTTACATTAACAGCATTGGAACCTGAGGATATATGTGGGTCACCTAGCTCCTGATTAGATTTAAGAAATGCCTTATTTTTCATGGTTCAATGAAGTAAACAAACTGTCCTCTTTGCCATAGAGTTAGGAAGCACTATGATGTCAGGAGTAACTTTTGCTACAAGCTGATTTCACCCATTCCAAGTTGATAATATGTTCAGCTTCAGAGAGTGTTCTTAGCCCCAAGTTCTAGGAGGGCTGTGGCCACCTTAGATCTCACAGCTTTCTTTTCCTCTCTACATACAGCATGAGCCATTGTGATGCTATTAGCATATTTCATGGTTTCTCTATTCGTTGAATCTATGAGCCCCATGAGGAAACCTCTATTTTCCCCCTTGGGTTGGATTCAAAACCTAACATAGATATGCTATTATGGTTTACCTGTATATTCTAGCTAGCAACATTTAAAATTCTCATTTATAAACTTTCTAGATCATCAAAGGATGAAACAGGTAATAACTGAGATGCCTTTTCCCAAACTTTTTGCCAAAGTGCTCATGAAATTACATGAAAAGCGTGAAAAAGGGAGGACAATAAGCTGTAAATGTAAGATGGAGAAAAGCCATATGCTGAGGTCCACAGAGAATGTCTACTAACGTAATTGTCGATGGAATGGATTGAGAAGCATGTAAGCACGTGCTTACATGCTGAACCAGAGAAGCCCAGCTGGTACTGAAACATAGTAGAGAACAAATGTACCTTGCCCTCATCATTTGCCCCCGGCTATTTTAGGACCCTGGGGCTGCCCTGGCCAGAAAAGTAAATGGTTCAACTAGGAACCGTTCAACTATCTTCTGCACCAACAAAAGTCAAATCCAGAGTCATGCCTTCCACTCAAACTGTCAATTTCTCTCTTTCCACATCCATTCGGAGACTATGGCTCCCAGACCACAGCTGGGCATAGAGACAAGTAGAGGTATGTTGCATCTTAGAATGGATGCTGTGTAATAAAAAGGACCGTAACAGGGAGAGAGGTAAGAAGGCAGGGGCCAACGCATGCTGGGAGGGAATGTGGTCTTTTATGTGCTGCTGTCTAAAACAGGACCGTAGATTGCCTCCCAGTCTTTCTTTTACCTGTCAGAAATCGCAGCAGTTGGAGCAGGAGAGACCCCAACCTAATGCTGAGACACCTGAACAAGCTAAATCTCTGTGGACTTTGAAAACAGGTAGGAACTATCTTCACCAGTTTACCCGTTATACCTGCTTTACTTGCACTCAAGAGGAGAGTGAGGGAGTATGAAGACCCTTCACCAATACTCTGCTGGCAAGTGCCAGGAGTGAACATAGTGTTCTCTTTTCCAGTATGAATAGGTGGAGAAATGCCCAAAGGGGACCTATAAAAAGAATACTGCAAGATAAGGGAAAAGAAGCTTTTCCATTAAAACTTGAAGCAAGACTACGTATCCAAAAATAAATTTCTCCAGGAAAGAGACTTTTTCAGTAGACATATTTTTGGTATCCCTTAAGAAAACTGAGAAGGCATAGCCTCTATGAGATGGGAGTCAGGGGCCATCAGGAGAAAATAGACTGGGATGCAGGCAGGTTTGCAAAGGTTGAAATAAGAAATAAGGGCAAATATACCAAAACTATAATAGCAGAATTAAAACTTCTACTGAAGAGAGTAACTATAGGGAAGACTGCAGAAATCAAACCAGTAAAGTAGAACACAAATTAAGGAGTGAAAGGATTAAGATGAAAGTGTTCAGTGAGAAGACAGAAAACACAGATCTAATCTAGGAGTTACATTTGTTCCCAATGAAGAAATTGAACAAAATACTAGAAACAATGTTCAAACATATGGCAGAAGAAAACTTTCCTGCCTGCAGAAGAGATCTGAGATGAATTAAAATTACCAGACTCACATAGAGACATATCTTGTAAAATGTTTTGATTTTCCAGGTTAAAGAAAGAATCAGGGATTTATAGAGAAATAAACAGGTTACTAACAAGGAAATGAACATTAGGATGGGATCAGACTTCTCAACCCTGAAGGCTAAAACACCATTTTAGGAGACAAGGTGGTATCTCAAGAATTCCATGTTCACCCAACGTGATGTTTATGTGCAAAGGCTGTAGGAATTCATTTTCATATTTACAAGAAGACAGAAAATACACACCACACAGTCCCTTCTTGGAAAAAAAATTTTAATTTGCAGCCCAATTGATTAATAGGTGTATTGGCATGAAGATACAAGGCGGGAAACAAGTAGAAGATGACTTGCGGTGAGTGTTGGAGACTATTCAAAATATAAAATAAATAATTACCTTGAATATGATTATAAAATGGTATGCAAAAGCTGACAGGTGCTGTTGAAAAAAATTTAAGTATTATAAACTTTAAATTGGGTAAGCAAAAATTGATAAATGGGAAAAAAGCAGTATATTTCATGTTCTCCATAATGAGCTAGTGTTCTTTTCTTTTTCTTTTCTTTCTTTCTTTTTTTTTTTTTTTTGGAGACAGAATCTCACTCTGTCACCCAGACTGGAGTGCAGTGGCACGACCTCAGCTCACAGCAACCTCCGTCCCTGGGGTTCAAGTGATTCTTGTGCCTGAGCCTCCCAAGTAGCTGGGATTACAGGCACGTGCCACCATGCTGGCTAGTTTTGTATTTTCAATAGAGACAGGGTTTTGCCATGTTGGCCAGGCTGGTCTCCAACTCCTGCCCTCAGGTGATCCACCTGCCTCAGCCTCCCAAAGTGCTAGGATTGCAGGTGTGAGCCACTGCACCCAGACTGTTTTTTTCTATAGCATGTTATATGACATGTTATATCTTTCCCCCTAACTAAAAAAACATGAGATAATGTTTTCTGTAACTGAGTGATTTTAGTTTGAAAATGACTTCTTCAACAGCATGCTTTTCAAGCCAGCATGTCTGTAAAACTGAAATTATTATAGGATCACATGGCTTCAATTGTGTATCTGGCTTCAATTGGCAATGAGGAAATTCTAATAAGCTGAGGCTTTAAGAAACTGCAGAAAGATACAAAATATATTATATGCATTTTTTTTCCTTCTCATTGGATTTGTTTTCCAAGTGAAGAAAAGCGCTGGCATCGGTGAGAATGAATAGTGTAGTCAGTGGAAACGTAAAGT
This sequence comes from Gorilla gorilla gorilla, assembly GCF_029281585.2. Lineage (NCBI taxonomy): Eukaryota > Metazoa > Chordata > Mammalia > Primates > Hominidae > Gorilla > Gorilla gorilla. The sequence goes on from NC_073239.2 coordinate 68,434,817, forward strand.
AGAATGACTTTGGTAAGATAAGTTTTCTAATTTGATGTTTTGGTTAAAAAGTATCTGTTTTATTGCTTATGAGAATTCACTCAGGAATTCATGAATTCCAATTAAGCCAATGTAAAAATTTTGAAGTAAAATGTTTCTCTATGGTGTTGGCTTTTGTTAAAGCATTGATCTGAAGTGGGAGGGAGGAGGAATCTCGTGAGTTCTTCCATATGGTGTTCCTCAAAGAATGGGTGTGGGAAAGAGAAACTGGAAAGTATGCCTATGAAGAATGGAATAAATAATTATGCCTTTAAAAAATACTATTGCAGGAAAGAGAATATTTTAGCAGACATATTTTGGTATCCTTAAGAAAACTAAAAAGGCATAGTCCCTATGAGATGGAAGTCAGGGGCCACGAGGAGAAAAGAGATTGGGAAGCTATCTTCAGTCTAAATCATAGTCTTTGCCTCCTTTGCGTTGACAGTTATACTGTAATATTTATCTTTGATGAATTTAGGTCTATACACACCATAGTTGTCAAAAGAAAAAAAATGTGCCAGAAGAAATTCGGAGAAAACCTATAATATTGTGGTACAAATATTTGGTTCCTTGGGAAAATTTTGCTGCCACCTGATTTTTAATAAAATCAGAAGACCCAGGTGTTGGCCAGGGCAGAATTAACAACCTCCCCTACCTTGTAGCCCTCCAAAAATGCTAGTTAATTATGTCATTAATTACTGACAGCCCATCTGTGATTTCCAATCTTTAATGTTTCAAGTGAATGGGAAGATGGAAGTAGTGAGAGTAACTTAGAAAAAAAATCACATAGGGCCACTTTTAGACCATAAACTCCCCCAAACCTTCATCATTGTGCGCTAAAGTGTTGGTTTAACATTTATGCGCACATTGTACAAACATGGTCACTCTTATAGGGTAGAAATTTTACCCTCCATGGTCACTCTTGTAGGGTAGAGATGCATAATATCGACATGTATAAATGACCACCCAACTATACTAACTAATCACTTATACTGCACCTAGCACTCTGCTAGCTGTGTAGGAGGCACAGGATAAATATGAGCTTAGTCTCTGCTCTCAAGGAAGTGGAAAGCTAGTTAGAGAGATCACACAAAATGATTAGCAAACAATCAGGTGTTAACCAGAATTGTCTTCTTTTCTGTGCCTGTGTTTCTTCATCTGCAAAACAGGAATAATAAAACTATTTATCCCAACAGGATATGGTATATAGGAAGTGCTCAGTAGAAGTTAGCTCATCATTACTGTCATGTAAATAATTATTAACTTTTAATAGGAGGTAAGAGAAAGAAGTGAAAGCTGGCTGCTGCAACAGTAGGGAAAGTTTAATAATAGAACTGAGACTTGAGCTGGGCTTTTGAGCAATGGGTAAAATTTAGAGAGCTGGATACCTGAGTGATTGGGAGGTCATCCAAGGTGAGAAAAATAGCAGTTGTAGAGGCATGTGGGTTGCTGCCTCTTCAGTTAAGCTCACAGTGACTCAGTGACTGTGTATTGACTTCGTGGGAAAGAAAATTGAATGGAGAGGGTGGGGTGTGATCATGAAGGCTTCATAAGTCAGGCAAAGGAGTTTGGATTTTGATATTATAAGCAATTAATTGTCTATACTTCAGTGAAAAAAGTCTGGTAGCAGGATGCAGGATGTTTGGAAGGAGTGGATCACTGAAGTCAGGGAGGCCCCAAGAGAAGGCAGTTGCAACATCCCAGTTGAGCTATAATCAGGGCTTGGCTTGCAGGGTGAAGAGTAAGAGATGGAGCCAAGGTGCTAAGAAGGAAGAAGCAGCAGGCCCTGGGAAAAACAGCAGAGCAATGAAAAACAGCACAGTTGCATTTTGGGATCTGGTGCCACATTTTCTGAGCCTAACACAGGATATACGTACATGTGTATTTACTGAACAATTCAGGCTGAATAATTGATGAAGTCACTGCAAATCTGAGATTTACGGGGATCACAGTTTATAGCCAGGCAGAGAACAAACGAATTGGGAAAGAATATGAAGAGAGGAGTGTCCTCTCCAATCTTCTTTTAGCTTATTTCTTTAATGAATCTGTATGCCCAGTGTGTAGAAAATTAAGACCTAAAACATTGTTTTAAAACATTGGTTTTAAAATTCCAGGACTGGAATCATCTATTTGCCTAAACGTATCCTCTATACATCTCTGTGGTTCTTGAGGGTAAGAAGGCATCATGTTTATATACAATGACTAGATTGATTAGGGGAGCCTTATGTCCTATCTACGTTCATATCCTGACACCGTACATCTAGCTGATGTCTCTGAGTGAGTTCCTGAGCCTCTCTATACTTTAGTTTCCTCCTGGGTAAAATGAAATAATAATAGCATCTACCTCACAATGATATTGTGAGGCTTAAGTGAGCTACTACATGCTAGGTGCTTAGAGCAGTGCCTGGCAAATATTAGATGTTACCTGGGAGAAACCATAATAGTAGCTGTAGCAGTGGTGGCATGTCACGGTGTGATGGTGAGGGTAATAGCTCACTTTACCTCAGTGAATGTAAACATTGTAACCCATTGTTCAATAAATGCTCCTCTAAAAGATATGCTGAAAGCATAATTGTCAAAGGTAATTCCTGTGAAACCACATGTAAAATACTAAGAGTAAAGGGCAAATATTTGGGGGATATCTATTAAGACCAAAATTCTAGGTTTCAGGGAGTATCACACTTACCCATCATTCATGCAAAGATCATTTCATGAAAACAATGTGATGCAGGTTTCATACTTATAGATACAAAACTTAAAGGTAATAGTGAAAATATGAGGTATGTATTCGTCCGTTTTCATGCCACTGATAAAGATATACCTGAGACTGGATAATTTATTTAAAAGGAAAAAGAGGTTTAATGGACTCACAGTTCTACATGGCTGGGGAGGCCTCACAATCATGGCAGAAAGTGAAAAGCATGTCTTACATGGGGGCAGACAAAAGAAGATGAGAGCCAAGTGAAAGGGGAAACACCTTATAAAATCATCAACTCTTGTGAGACTTGTTCACTACCACGAGAACAGTATGGGGGAACCGCCCCCATGATTCAGTTATCCCCCACTGGGTCCCTTCCACAACACATGGGAATTATAGGAGCTACAGTTCAAGATGAGAGTTAGGTGGAGACACAGCCAAGCCATATCAAAGTGCCTACTATTTGCAAAAGTATACGGTGTAAAGGACACAGACACCTCACCTAAGTGAATATCACTTAGGTTCCAGGTTTCCTTCAATCACCCAAGATGGCTATTATTATCGTTCTTACACTGCAAGCAACTTATATCCCAGGCCCTGAAAAGGGGCCAGCTTGGTTGGAACATCAAGTGTGGACTGACATAGGAATACTCTGTCACTTGACTGAAAATTGGAAAGCATGAGAGTGCTTTCTGGCACACGGGCCCCTCCAAATGCTTCCTGGAGTGGCTATTTTGCCAGTAGATCGGTAACAGAGATTAGGGCATATGCAGAGCAGGCCCTGTTGTTTTTCCAGGAACTAGCCCTAATTTGTATTATGTTTTATTTTGTTTGTTCAAATTGCATTTTATAATTTATAATTACATTTCCCCCTGGGTATAGCAGAAGGCAAGCAGTATGGTTATGGAAACCTCAGCGCTTATTGTTTTTCAAAAATGTTGGAAGTTCAGGGACTGAAGAATGGGGATCATTTCATTATAGAAAAGAAAAAGATGTCTAGCAAAGGGTAACAGTCTCAACTTGATTAGTGTTTTCCATAACATAAAAGTGGTGCTGTCTCCAATAGAATTATCTGGCTTTACCTGACTTTGGACTTCACTTCAGATGTTTTCTACAGCTATTTGCTGACCACCTGAAATGTTAAGACTGGGGCTTATGTCATGGCACACAAGCAGAGTGCAGGGCCTCCTGGAGCCAGCCCTCGCACATGGTGTCATGGAGACTGCAGAACCCCACACCGACTTTGGCTGAAGGCCGCACACAGTCTCCAGCGCCAACGAAGAGGCTTCTCAATCCATGTTTCTAGAACAAAGCTCAACCTGCAGTGGAGGAGTCTGGAAGAAGTGCTCCATGGGTGTTTCTATAACCTGTCTTTACCAGAGAGTCGGCATTGTGCATTTTACCCCCTCTATCTCTGCTCGGAGAGAATCACCGGGAATAGTGAAATTCAGGAAAGCCGCAAAAATTCTTAAAGTGGGAGAATCTGTCCAAGGAACAGAAGTAAGCATAATACAACTATATCTAAGAAAGAGAGAGGTGCAATTGGAGAAGGAACTTTGCAGGAACTCTGTGTGTGTGTGTGTGTGTTTGGTTTTTGTTTGTTTGTTTTTGAGATGGAGTCTGGCACTGTCACCTGGACTGGAGTAAAATGGCACGATCTCAGCTCATTGCAACCTCTGCCTCCTGGGTTCGCTCAACTCTCCTGCTTCAGCCTCCCGAGTAGCTGGGATTATAGGCGCACACCACCACACCTGGCGAATTTTTTGTATTTTTAGTAGAGACGGGGGGGTTTCACTATGTCGGCCAGACTGGTCTCGATCTCCTGACCTCGTGATCTACCCGCCTCAGCCTCCCAAAGTGCTGGGATGATAAGCGTGAGCCACTGCGCCTGGCCTTGGTTGGTTTTTAATGCATCCAGTGATGTTTTGTCCTGTTCCAGTTCTTAAAATTTTTTTGAAAGCTAGATATATTTTTTGCTTAGTTGTGTACTGGAATACCTCTAGTGATACCAGTAACAGTTCAATTTTATGAAGTGTTTTTCTTTAAACCATTATCTTCAGAGATTTTTGATTGAAGAATTCATTCATTCAGTAAATACTTATTGCATATCTTTTATCCAATGGGCACCTTTCTGAAAACCGGAGATGCAATAACAAACAAGAGAGTTGAGGTCTCTCCTCAAATGATGCAAGTACTTACATTCTAACTGGGGAGACCAGCAGTACACACATATACAAGAAAGCACCAGGTGGTAACAAGTGTCATAGAAGATTAAAGGAGGAAGCATGTGTTCAAAAATGAATGGGGGATGGTGATGGGGCATTTGAAGGGAGTCTTGCATGAACAGAAGCAGGCATGAGAAGCCCTGGAGGAAGGGCATTCCAGGCATGGGGAACAGCCAGGGCAAAGTCTCTAAGATTGGCATGAGCTTGGCAATGTGCAGGAACAAAAATGGTACCCGTGGCTGAAATGTTTTACAGGAGAATTTGGAGAGTATGGTGGAGGCTGGTGAAGGCCTTGTAGGCTAAAGTAAGGAATTTGAATTTTAGCCTAGCTGTCACAGAAAGCCATCACAGGGTTTTAATCAGGGAAGCGATAAAGTTTCATTTGGAAACAGTAAACTAATACTCAGTACTATTGAATATTGCTCAAACTATTTATTTAAAGTCAATATTTCATTTTTACATGTTTTAAGGAAAATGAAAGGTAATGAACACAGAGCATCTTTTATGTAGAATGTATTGTTTGTTTCATGTAACTTTTAGAACAACCCTAGAGGTAATTATTCATCATATCTATATTCATCCAGATGATAAAACTGAGGCTTGCAGAGATTAAGTAACTCACCCAAGGCCACATAGCTGGGGCAGAGTACAAGTTCGCTTCTTTATGAAGAGTGTGTGCTCTTTCCGTTACACCATGTTGTCTTAGCATTTGAGGTCTAGAAAAGCGCCTTGAACATAGATGTTCAATAAATCTGTTAAATGTATAAAAAATAAGCTTTTCCATTAAAAAATCTATTTTAAGTCATAAGTCAAAGAATATCTTTACAGGGAATTGGGCATGTTCAAAATTGTTGGAAAGGCTTGGGTTGGGGGATGTGAGGCTGGGATTCCAGATGATTTCAGAATGAATCACTGATCTGGCCTGCCAGGGAAGCCACCTCTGTTTCCTTCTGCTATGGCCTGGAACAGATGTGAATCAGGAGGCCACTGCTGATACTGTTAACTCCAGGAACAAATCACCTTAGCTGCAATATAACCATCAAGAAAACTTGACTACCACCACCAGAATAGCCACTCAACAGTCACCCAGTGGAGACAGGGCCCTGGAAACTGTTAACTCCAAGAACAGATCACCTTAGCTGCAACATAACCAACAAGAAAACTTCACTACCACCACCAGAATAGCCAATCAGCAGTCACCCAGTGGAGACAGGGCCCTGGAACCCTGCTGTAGAGAAGCTCCTGCCTCCACAAACCTGTTTGCAAATAGCAACAGGAGAAGCAGCAGGAAAGATAGTCCCTCCCTCACTTCCATCTTCCAAATCTCCCATGTGTAACTAATTTGGAGGACTGAATTGTAAATCAAACCCTGGCTGGAAGAGAGCCTAGGAAATGCAGTTTTTAGCTTTCCAGCCTGTGAACCATGGAGGGAAAGTGAAGTGGATGATGAGTGCCAGTTTCTCATATTCACATCTCCCACTTCCTATCCAACTGCAATGTCCATCACTTGGCAAAGCAATTTTGAAACTTTGAAAGGCAGTCAATGGGGTAGAGGTTTTGGTTGACATTAATTGAACACAGCTACTCTCTGAGTGTCAAAGGGCTGCACTAGTAGCTTCTTGGGTGAGGAGCTTCCTGGGCCTGCACTTGGCCTATGATGCTTCTGCCTCAAAGATAAATGAGCTGAGGATTAGTTTATACCCTGCGAGGTCCTCAGAAGAACACAGCGTAATTGAAGTTAATGTGCTTTCTTCACAAGCATTTAACCAAGCTCAAAAGTATCTGTGGACAGTTGGCTTTTAAGGCGTCTGAGAACACGGTTACAGAAGGCCTCTCACCAACCACCAGCTTCTAGAGAAGCCCATGTGGGATGGGGATGCCTCCACGGCGTTTGCTCTGCTTCACAGCTCACCTGCACAAGTCTCATGTCAAGTCAACTCTGCTGGTCACATGGGTTTCTTCCCTGTCTCTCTGTGTTTCTTCTCTTCTTAGAAGAAAACTGGTCATTGGATTTAAGGCCTACGCTAATCCAATAGGACCTCATTTTTAACTAATTACATCTGCAAGACCCTATTTGCAAATATGACCACATTCTGAGGTTCCAAGTGGACATGACCTTTGAGGGAACACTATTCAACCCACTCTATTGACCCTTTCAACTGTGCACCGTGCAGAAGATTTGTGTTTTCTTGCTAAGGCAAACCCTAGATCCGGTACACCATTCCTGTTTGAGGAACAGTACCTGTGACCATCTCTTCATCCCATCTCACTCCCTAACTCAATCCTGTTCAAGATTATTTGTTCCTATATTGGCTCTCTTATTCACCTAAACATAAATTCTGATGTGTCCTTGGATTCATCCCCTGTCCTCACCCTTGACCTCCCCAATTTCCTAATGCAACCAGCCATCAATGCCCATGCATCCTCTCTCCTAAATCTGTGTTTCTTTTCTTCTTCAAATAACACCAGTCATTGGATTTAGGGCCTATCCTAATGCAATAGGACCTCATTTTAACAAATTACATCTGCAAGACCCTATTTATAAATAAGATCTCATTCTGAGGTTCAAGTAGACATGACTTTTGAGGGGACACTATTCAACCCAGTACAGTGACCCTTTCAACTGTGCACTGTGCAGGAAGATTTATGTTTTCGTGATAAGACAAACCCTAGATCCAGTACACCATACCTGTTTGGCTAACAGTGACCTCAAACAGGACCTCCCCCAGTTTCCTAATGCAACCAGTCATCAATGCCCATGCATCCTCTTTCCTAATCTAAGTTGAATCTATCCCCATCTCTTGGTCCCCACAGCCGATGTCAGCCACCAGCACTGCTCCCTTAGACACTGTGAGAGCCTCAGACTTGGGCTCCCTGGCTCTGGTCCTGTTTTCCTGTTCCCAGTCTCCATGTTGCCTCCAGGATGTTCTTATAAATAAAAAGCTGGTCAGTGACTAAATCTAGTGTCTCAGCAGACTTCCACATACATGCTTCACTACTGTCACAATAGACACCTTGCAATTTCCTGAGCTTGCCATGCCTCTCCTCACCTCCACACCTTTGAATATATTGCTTACACTTTCTGGCACAACGCGCTTCATGGAGCCTGCCTGGTTCACATCTGTTCATTTTTTCAGACTTATCATAAGCCTCATTTTTATTTTTGAAGCCATCTCTGATGCCCCACAAGCTGGGCTTGGTAAGCCCTTCATCAGTACACATCTTATTCAGCTTATCTATGCACACAGGTGGTATAATCCTAGATTTTGTTGTTTGTCTCTCATACTAGATTCCTTCACAGTATGTACCTGTCTTCTCCACATTTCATATAGCTGTATCACAGATATCAAGCACAATACCAGGCAAATAGAAGGTTTATTAAATTCTTGTGTAGTGAGTGAAATTAGGTCTTCCTGATGGAGTTTAAAACCAGTAATTAGCTAAATCAGCGCCAATGTGTGGCTCCTTCTTACACAAAATGTAGCTGTTAAAGATTTCTAATTTCTGCATTTGAAATTTCTGCATTTCTGTTCAGTATGTGATCCTCTAGGGTATACCATAGTCACGCCATCCTTTGTTTGGTGGTGATCACATGTGTGGTTACAGAATCATGGGCATGGCTCGGTTGAAGATTATATATGCTGGATATATGTCTTCATATTTTATTTATATGGCTGTATTTTTCTACCTAAGCGAAAAACCTTTTCAAGGTTAACTTTCCCGAGGTGAGGAGTCCAAGCCTAGAGCATTTTAACAACAGGTGACGTTTAGCAGGCACACTGCAGTCAAGCTGAGGGATGGCCAGGGAACTGCCTCAGAATCCCAGACCTGATTGTTGCCAGACTTCCCCTTGAAGTTCCAACCATACTTGCAAGTTTGCAAGTTGGATCACTTCCTTTTCTTTCTTTTTTTTTTTTTTTTAAATTGTTTTGAGATGGAGTCTCGCACTGTCACCCAGGCTGGAGTGCAGTGGCGCGATTTCGGCTCACTGCAAGCTCCGCCCCCCGGGTTCACGTCATTCTCCTGCCTCAGCCTCCCGAGTAGCTGGGACTACAGGCGCCCGCCACCATGCCCGGCTAATTTTTTGTATTTTTAGTAGAGACGGGGTTTCACCGTGTTAGCCAGGATGGTCTCCATCTACTGACCTCGTGATCCGCCCGTCTCGGCCTCCCAAAGTGCTGGGATTAAAGGCATGATCCACCATGCCCGGCCTGCAAGTTGGATCACTTTCTTTGTGGGAGTCTGACGGACTGAGGAGGGCTATCTAACTATTAAGCATTAGCAGTATGCAGTATGGTGCAGCAGTTCTGTATCAAGAATTCCTGTGTAGAGTTTTTATGTGCATTCAATGCATTGATGGTTTCATTTATTGACTTTGCAGGCATTTATGAAGTTCTTACTGTATACCTGTTATCATAACTGGCACTGAAAACATAGAAAAAATAAAAGACCAGAATAGTTCCCAAAGGAATCAAATTTCATACTTGTATCTTCGTGGACACTGATATAATGCTAATCTCTTTCCTGGTCAGTCCAGAGCTTTGCTGATCTATAGACTCAATCACAAGATGCGTATTTCAAGTTGAAAGTGGATGATTCTGGTTGTGGGTATGCTTGTCCTTATGTGGAAGATGCCAGTCATTCTCTCTTTTGTCATTTAACATATGTTGTCATATCCCTAACGATCTCTGACCTTGCAGCCCCTAAAAAGAATGATGCAATACTATATATGCTAGGCATGGAAAGATGTCCTAGATACAATATTCAGTGAAAAAAGCAAGTTTCAGGATAGTATATAGGGTATAAAACCATTTTTTTTTGTTTTTGAAGTACTGGAGAAATGTTGTTCTGGGACCAGCAGCATCAGCATTACCTGGGAACTTGTTGGAAATGCAAATGCTTAGGCCTCACCCCAGACCTACTGCATCAGAAACTCTCAGTATGGGTTTGGGAATCATGAACATGACCCCCAGGTGGTCCCAATGAATATTCAAGTTGAAGACCTGCTGCTCTAGTGTGTACAGTGTCCCAGTATTGTTTGTTACTGTATATAGTATCCTAAGGTCTAGTGTGGGTTTGTCACAGCTTTATAACTGGCTTATAGTTACAGTCCCTGTAAATGAATTGTTTGTTATAAAGAATTTTGATTACATTATATCTGGTTTATTGTATTTGTATATACATTTCCTTTACAAACTCAGTAAAATACAAAATCAACAAATTATAGGTACTGGAAAAAATGCTGGTGACTATATGAAAAAAATCTCTAGATGGCTGTACATTAAGCCAGTGCTTTTCAGACTCTGATTTACATACAGATCACTTGGGGGATCTTGTGAAAATGCAAGACTGGATTAAGGCCTGAGGTCCTGCATTTCCAGCCAGCTCCAGGTCAATGCTGCTGTTCTATGGGTCATATTTTGAATAGCAAGCCACTAAAATGTTATCCATAGTTATTGCTGGAAGGTCAAATGGTGGGGAGTTATGCTTTGTACATTTCACCTTTGAGCATTATTTTTTAAAAATATTTTTTACAAATAACTATATTCAGAGAAAGGATGAAAGATTTTTAAAGTCTTTCACCAGAATTTGCCTTACTTTGACATCTCTCTGCTATGCAGGCTTAGCCTTGAAACAAATTTCCAAGAGTGAAGCAAAAGGAAACTCATTTACTGGCCCTAGAAATCCCCCCACTGATACTGTAGATATGAATGTTAAAAAGCAGTGGTGATAGGTATAGAGGGAAGTAGGAAGAAATTCATATTAGCTGGAATTTTTTTAGTGCAAGTATTAGAAATCTAATTGAAATGGGCTTAAGGAGATAAAGGACATTTTTAAGAAATCTGAGGGAAATGCTTGCTTTCGTCATGGCTGAATGAAGTGTTCAAACGATGTAGTAATGAGATCTGCTTTCTTCTGCAGTGGCTTTATCTTCAGGCAGTTCCTCTTTCCCTAGGGTGGCCACCAGCAGCCCTAGGCTCTGCTTCTATGATCAGAAACCACAGCAGAATGAGAACCTCCCTTCCCGGCAAAAATTCCAGGGACGACTCCCATTGGCAGGAGCCCATCTCTGAAATTTTCGCAGTAACTTTGATTGGCTAGACTTGGCCACAGGCCCACTTCTGAAGAAGTCTGGGGGGTGGTATCAACAACATCCACGACGGCTGAGAGGAAGGGGTGATTCCCCAAAGGAAAATCAAAGTTTTGATACAAAAACAAGGTGGAATAGATGTAAAACTGAGAGATGGTGTTCTGTTGTGCCAGTCTTCCAGCCCAATCCTTTCATTTTGCTTATTTGGAAATCAGGTTAAGGGATTTATTCAAGGTCACATGGGTAGTCAACAGCAGAGCAAGACTTAACAACTTCTGCCCTATTTCTATATCCTCTCTACTGTAGTACTGCCACCTTCTTGGAAACTAGGAATGAATCAAACATGGAGCTTCTATAATGCTTGCCTTATCTTTGAAATGTCTTCTTAAATACTGATATTTCATGATATTGAATTTAAAGGAACTCTAATTGCACATCTATCATCTTTGACTCTCCTACATTGACTGCCTGGAGTAAGAAAGCCACATTCTTTCTGTGATAGTAATCCTTGCTACTCCTTTCCTCTTTGGGGAAACAAGTCAGAGCTTGACAAAGTGTAGCTGCTGATCTATTTGAACGAAGTTCGATCCCTAACCAGTGAGCCCATGAATGAGGTGGATGCCCTATGGATGGAGAAGCTCACACCGGCCTCTGCTTTTTTTGTGGTATATTTTATCCCAAGAGCTTGATTAATAATCTAGACTGGGTCCTCCCTTTGGGTGGGTATGTTGCCCTCCCAATTTTCCCAGGCACAGCAATATCTCTGCAGACAGGTACGGGCATGCATCAGAAATCTGGAGGCTTGCCCAAAAAGTTATGTCTGCTGTTTGTGAAGGGGCAATGTAGCAATTATATGAGTAATGCAGTGGCAGATCTTCTATGAGAAATTAAAACTGGAGAAAGAGGGCTTTCCTCCTTGAAGGAAGGGTGCTGGGTGAACTAACACTATTTTCTCCTGCCCTTTCCCCCAATCTCAATCCCTTTCTCTCCAAACATTCTTCCTTGAGCACCCCACTCTGGCACTCCAAAAGCCATGGGAATGGGAAAGAAGTGTCTGGAAGTAAACAGCCTGCTTACTCACAGCAACTGAAAATTTTGTTTCGACGATTCTGGTTCCAGGGGCAGGAGCTGAAGATTAATGCCTGGAGTCTGCCCCATTCTGAGAGCAGCAGCCTGGCTCCTGGTGGCTCCAGCAGCAGGTAGGAAAAAAATGTTTGTTCTTACCCTTTTTTATGAAATATAATCTGAAGACAAATTTAATGTTAAATTCCTGTACAATGGGCACAGTAGAATCATTGAAGGGTTTAAATAATTTGATTTGTCTGCAAACCAGCCCAAACTGCTGAGGGAGTTGGTTCTGCTGCTGAAGTTGATCTGTCTCATGATTTATTCTTTAGGGAAGGGGGCACCTTGGGTTGTCCAGTGTAACAGCCACTGCTGTCAGGGCTAGGAAGAAACTCACATCTTCATGACTTGACAGTGCCTGTGCTTTCTGTACTTTTGCTTATAGTGTGTGTGTTTATGTACGTGTCCTGTACTCCAGACACACACTTGCCTTGGTAAGCACACTCTCAAAAACACAGATGATAACCTGACCAGAAGACCGGACCCTTTGATGCGCCGTTTTATTCTAAATGTTTCAAGAGCCCAACAATGACTTCTTGTAAGACACCATCATAAGTTTTTAAAAAGGAAGTTATTAAGAGTCTGGGAAACATTAAGTAGGTGTCAGTTACATTAGTATCAGTTACATGCTTACCCTCTGGGTTGGAAAAGGAGACATTTACATATTTGGGGTTCCTGCACTTCTTTTATGAGGGGTATAACTTAGCAAAACTAGACAAGAAACTGTAAAATGAATACAATGAGCTGTTACAGAGTTTGTCATAACCAGATCCCAAGTGTTGTAAAAGTAAAATATGATGCATGTGTGATAGAAGGAAGTGATAAAGGGAATATGAAGAAGAACAAAGTGGAGTTTTATGAGAATTTCTAGGTCTACTTTTTAAAAGCAGACTAAGTTTGTGAGTCAGTAACCAGGCAATCAGTTCTCAGAGAAGCTACTTATGAACTGTGTTATTACATTACTTTTAAGATGACCAAATATTGAGGCTATCTGTTGTTTGCCATTGTGAGTGTGTGCCTGTGTTTCTGCATGTGTATTTATGACAGAGAGAGAGAGACAGAATATGAGGGAGGGAGAGAGGAGAAACTCTCATATATTGGCTTACAGACAAATGCTGGGTCATTTAAAAATGCATCTCTGTAACCACTTGTTCTGGAAACATTAATCACCACCTTCTGTGTTTTGGGCACCGTGCTGGGTCCTGGCTGTATACGTGTGTATAGTGTGTGGGGCACAGTGCTAGGTCCTGGACTATATATGTGTGTATTTTGTGTGTGTGTGTGTGTGTGTGTGTGTGTGTGTGTGTATAAAATGCGAAATTTCTTCTTTAGTAACCTTTACCTACCTCTTATTAGTGTTGCCAACAAAAAGACAACCGCAGAGTTTTAGTGCAGTTACCGTAGCAGAATTCTTAAGGTGGCCCAGTTACCGAAACTGCTTGTGTACTGACCTACTATAAAAATATATATTGTCTGTATATACTTGGGAATGACACCCTGTTGAAAATAAATACTGTGTTCCTCTCAGTATTGGGCTCAAGCTTCCTTAAAATCCAGTTCTTCAAGGCCAAGAATAGTGAGAGCACTGCTATGAGATTTGGACCCTGTTTGTGATCCCTGAGTTCCCTGGGCAAGGGCCCTGGTTCTTGACTAAGGGCAGGCTCTAAGGCAGGGACCAAATACCGTCTCTGCCCTGCCCTCTCCCCAAAACCCTGGGAATGAAGTTGAATGGGGAGTGGGGTGGGTGGAGCCCCTTCCCCTTTGGAAGACTCTTCCCTGGGTGTTTCCAAGGGAAGCTTCTTTTCTCTTTTGCATCGATCTGAATGCCCTAGGCCCTCAACAAACATTCTTGAACTTCCTTGCATGTTAGCATGGGGCCCTCACCTGCCCTAAGAGGCTAACTCCTTAGCTGGACTGAGGCAGGCCCACAGGCAAGGTTGATAGATGTAAAGGTCACCTCATTACCAGCACATGCGCTTCCTTTTCACTGCTTCCTTACAGCTGCTTCTTCTCTTGGTTGCTATAAATAACATCCTTCCCCACTCTGGAAAATGTCTGAGTTTGTCATTGATGGTCTCCTAGCTCCTCACATCTCCTAGTTCTGGTGAAATATGCTGCCATGGGGGAAATGACAAAGCAGAGGAAGAAATCAGCAGCAATAGCAGTAACAGCACCCAGAATTTGCTGAGCGCCAGCTATGTGCCAGGTACTGCGCTAAAGGCTTTATATACCTGATCTAATTTATTCTTTACAACGACCCTATGAGGTAAGGACTACTGGTATCCCCATTTTATAGAAACAAACAAACAAAACAAACAAAAAAATTTAAAAAATGAAACCAAAATGGACACTTAGCCTTTTCTGTGCTGCTGGGGGATTCAAATCTAAGTGCCTGACTCCAAAGCATTCGACCACAGCCTGTGATGACAGTGAAAATCAAATTGATCTTGAAAGTTGGCCAGGAGAAGACAGTACAGCATTGTGAGGCGGACACTTAGGCAGAATCCCTTCTGGCCCTCTTAGCTCCCCTGCTCTTCCATGGAGCCTCTGGAAAGGTCTGCTGGAAACCACCAGGGAGACCAAAGGACTTCCTCTGCTGCCTGTGAGTTGTCTCTCCAAGTGGCCTGTCGTGCCTCCCTTTGAGGTCTGGCAGCTGACATTTATCTTGGTCTTTGTTTACAAACAAGGGCTGTGCATCCTGTTCTTTCCTTGCTGTTCAGGGCTGACTCTAATTCTGCAGGAACATATGTTTGACTTCCACTATGCTGCTGTTTCCGGAGACAGAGTCCTGCTTTAAGAGGAGTCAGGAAGTGTCCACACTTGTTCTTTTCCTTTCCTTGACTTTCAGCTAATATATTCCCCAGAACCTACCTAGAACCAAGAGTTCTCCTCTTGGGATGGACTCCTAGTACCTGTTTGAAACTACTCTCAAGTAGAGTTTGGGAAATCTCTAACCTGTTTGCCTGTGGCCCTACAATTAACCAGTCTTGTGATAGCTCATTCCCAAGCTGTCACAACTATCACAACTCTAACCTTTTCCTGTGTGTATCTGTAGGCAAATCTTCTGTAATGTGGCTCTTGTCTCACAAGACTAGGGATGCCAGAGGAGGGCCAAGGTCAGCCTCCTTAGCACCGGGACCATTGGATGACTCTGGTTAACCTGAGCAGCACACCGAGACCTATCCCCTTAAACGTCTTAGAAACTATTTTTATTGTATAACTTGGTAATGAATCAGTCAAGTATCACCTTCTTTGATGTTTGGTCTTAAGTTGCTTATTTTCATTTTCAAAGAGTTTCTCTCATTTTGAATTTTTAAAAAAAGAGAATAAAAAAATTGCAGATTTGAAACAACAAAAAGGAAGAAGACTAATATTAATTGAACAGGTAGTGTGTACCCAGTGTTTTACTATCCTCTTTACATGTGATACACCATTTAATCATGACAGAACCTGGCAAAGTAGAAAGACCCATTTTACAGTTGAAGACATTAAGGTTTAGTGAAAGTTCAGTACTAGGTGTGACGGAGGCGGCATGTAAATGGGGGTTGTAATTTGAAGCTCAAGTTGTTTCCCTTATTCCATGCTGCGTCCACCATGGCGCCTGGATTATAAACTCCTTCCCAGTGGACAGGGTGTGCTCAGATGGTTCATCTCATTTTATCTTCACAATCCTGGGATATAGGTACATGACACTGATTCAGCAGATGGGGAAACTGAGACTCAGAAGATGCTGCTGGGTTTATTTAAAACCACTTCCTATTATGGCTTTAAAAAGTTTCCTCCTCATCTCAAAGACAGCTGACTTCCTGGGAAAATGGTGTTTACATGAAAAAATTTAATCTCCCAGATCCTAATCAACAATCATCTATTTGTATCACTTTAGATTTTTCAAAACCTTGATCTTAGCAATATGTGTTTACTACTTTGTTCTACTTTATTTCTAATATAATTTTATTTCATAGACACAGGCTGATATGATTTGGCTGTGTCCCCACCCAAATCTTGAATTGTAGCTCCCATAAGTCCCATAATACACGTCGTGGGAGGGACTCAGTGGGAGGTAATTGAATCATGAGGGTGGGTCTTTCCTGTGATGTTCTTCTGATAGTGAGTAAGTCTCACGAGATCTGATGGTTTTATAAAGGGGAGTTCCCCTGCACATGCTCTGTCTCTTCCCTGCTGCCATGCCAGATGTGATTTTGCTCTTCCTTTGCCTTCCACCATGATTGTGAGGCATCCCCAGCCCTGCGGAACTGTGAGTCAATTAAGCCTGTTTCCTTTATAAATTACCCAGTCTCAGCTGTGTCTTTATTAGCAGTGTGAGAACTAATACACGAGGAAATGTCAATGAAATGACATACTTGTCATTTACTATATGAATATAGTTTTCTATCATATTACTCAGGCCAATTCCTTATTATTGAGCATTTGAGATGGTCCAGTGAATGCAACTTTTTAACTTTTTCCTTTGGGTTTTTCTTTCAGATGTGTCAGTCTGTTCAGGCTGCTATAATAAAATACCGTAAATTTGCATGGCTTATGAACAATAGAAATTTATTTCTCACAGTTCTAGAGGCTGGAAAGTCCAAGAACAAGGTGCCAGCTGATATGGTGTCTGGTGAGGGTCTGCTTCCTGATAGATAACCATTGTCTTACTCTAACTGGTGGAAGGTGCTAGCTAGTGGGGGTTCTTTTTAAATAAGGGTACTAATCCCAATTATGTGGATTCATAAGGATTTCAACCTATGAATTCTTGGGGTACACAAACATGCAGACAATATCATTCTGTCCCAGTCTCCCAAAATTCATGTTCTTCTTTCATGCAAAATACATTCATTGCATCCCAATAGCGCCAAGAGTCTTAACTTATTTCAGCATCAACTCAAAAGTCTAGAGTCCAAGGTCTCATCTAAATGGCCTCTAAATTAGATATGGATGAGATTTAAGATATGATTCATTCTGAGGCAAATTGCTCTCTAGCTATGAATCTATGAAACCAAACATGTTATATGCTTCTATGATACAGTGGTAGGATAGGCATAGAATGGACATTCCCAATCCAAAAAGGAAAAATAGGGAAGAAGAAAGGAGTAACAGGTTCTGAGCACGTCCAAAACCTTAAAACTCAAAAACAATCTTTGGCTTGATGCTGTGCCCTCCAGGCACACTGGGGCAGAGACTCTGCCTTCTGGATCCACTGGAGTGGCAGTTCTACCCTCACAGATTTGTCGGGCAAAGCCCATGCCACAGCTGTCATGGTTCGGAGTTGTGTGCTTGTGGTTCTTTGGGGCTGAAATGCACACCTGTGGCAACATCTATCTAGGGTCATGGGGGCAGCCTCACCCCCATGGCTGCACTCCACATTGATTTTGGTGCCCTAATGGTAGTCTATGATAACCCTGTGCTTGATGGGGCTTTTGCACTCTGGGCCCATGATGAAGGTGACAGCCCTAATATTTTCTGAATTTACTTCAGAGCCATTCTTCCATTGTCTTGGACAATAGGTCCTGGTTTCTGTTTAGATAGTTGACTAATTTCCTTGTCAACTATCATTGTCATTTGGCCACACTCTTGATGTTTTCTCCCAAATATACGTTCTCATTCTTTACAATATGGATAAGCTGAGAATTTTCTAAATCTTTCAGCTCTGCTTCCATCTGGATTAACAATTTCATCTTTACATCATTTCTCTCTTCTCACATTTTAGTATAGTCAGCCAGGAGAAGCCAAACCATACCTTCAACACTTGACTTAGAATTTTCCTCAGCCAAATATCCAATTTCACTGCTCACAAGTTTTTCCTTCCACAAAACACTAAGACAAAGACACAATTCAACTAAGTTATTTGCTACTTTGTGACAAGGATCACCTTTCTTCCATTGTTTAATAACATGTTTCTTGTTTCCCTCTGAGATCTCATCAGAATGGCCTTCATATCCATATTTCACCAATATTCTGTTCACAACAACCACTTATATATTCTCTAAGAATATTAAGGCATTCTCTACAGCTCTTCTCTTTTCTTTCCGAGTCCTCACCAGAATCACTTTTAAGGGTCTATTTTAGGAGGACACAAAAGTTCAGACCATAGCAGGGGAATATGGCCTCCAAAGAAGAAATCACTGAGTCAAATAGAATGACAAATTTGATAGCTCTTCTGGCAAATTGCCACATTGATTTCCTCAGAAACCAGCAACAAATACAAGCATTGTTTCCCTACAGTCCTAGGCTGCCCTGTTCTTTATTAAGTTGAATTCATTTATAGTTCTCCTCTCCAAAAGCTTTGGGGGCATTGATATTAGAGTGTCTTTCTCCCTATCACTGAGCCTTCTAACTGAGGACTGACACTGAGCCAGCTAACAGCAGCAATTCCTCCAGTCAGGGTAAGAAGATGTTAAATGCCATGTTCCGTGGCCTAAAGGAATTGGAGAGGTAGAGGAAATGCATGGGACAAATTGAGAAGGAAAGAAAACTAGGTGAAGAAGCCATGATAAACAGAGGTGTAATGGATGATATGGGAAAAATTAATCCCTTGGGGTTCTTGAAATAAAGACCAAGATGTGAACTATATTTATTTATTGGTTTAGGTGGTCACCAGTCTCCAAGATAGCCCCTAATGATGACTGCCTCCTGATATTAGTACCCTGTGTTGTCCCTACCCACATTCTATAAGCATTGGTTTGTGTGGCTGGAATACAAGAGAAGTGATGATATGTTACTTCTGTATTAGAATGTGGAAGATGTAGCAGCTTCCATCTTGGCCACTCATTCCTCTCTCACACTCTTGGATCACTCACTCTGAGGAATCCAGCTGCAAGTTGAAAGCAGCACTGTGGAGAGGCCCACGTCATGAAGAGCATGGTGGTGACAGTGTTCCAACTGCAGCAGAATCCCAAACCACACCTTCACAAGAAAACCTGCACCATCTGCTCAACTAGCTCCTTGTTAAACTGAATAGACTGTATCAGTTATCTATTGCTGTGGAACGAAGCACCCCAAAATATAGTGGCTGAAAACAACAATGATTTCTTGTTTCTCACACTTCTTTGGGTTAGTTAAGTAGCTCTCATGCTGTCTTCTTCCTAGACTTACTCGTGTGACTGCAGTTAGCTACAGATTTAAGAGGGTGTCACTCCCATGTCTGGGGCCTCAGATAGAGATGGTTGGAATAGCTGGGACTCTAACTCCTGTGATTTTCTTATAGGCTTTAGGACAGTGCAATGTTCTCAGGGTACCAAGAGGATAACAGTAAAAGCTGTGAAGCCTCTTCAGATCTGGGCTTGGAAGTTGCACAGCATTACTTCTGCCACATTCTATTGGGTAAAACAAGTAAAAAAGGTTAGCTTAGATTAAGAGATGTGGGAATAAACTCTACCTCTTAATGAGAAGATTTGCAAATAATTTTTGGTCACTTATAATCCACAGGTCTACCATCTGGAAATAATTATTTGCATTCTTCCCATATGCAAAATACACTCATCCCTCCAAAACACTTAAAGTCTCATCTAATGATTGTGTCTGGTTTGAAGTCCATGATTTTTTGATCTGCCATCTGGTCCAGACATAAAATTTCTCACACGTAGTTTCTCTTCATCCAGAAATGAGATTTGCCTTCCAACATAGCATATCCTGGCCCCTGTTCGTTTCCTCTAAATTATACTTACAAGTTAAACCATATACCCACCATACAATGTTGAAACAGGGACATGGTAACCTTAATATCCTCTTTCAAAAAGGAGGGTAATGGAGGCAATAGCAGTAATTGGTCCATAGTAATTCTGACATATGTATCTGGGCACATATTTCCAGATTCCTCCACTCAAGCAGGCAGAATTCCTTGATTAGAATCTGGCTCTACTCCTGACTCAACGCTCTGGGTTCTTGATTCCATCTTCTGAAATAACCTTTTTTTTTTTTTTTTCAAGAAACAACCTATGTTTTCAGCCAAGTATCTCTCTCAGCCTGTTGCTTGCTTGTAGAAAGTTGGGAGCCCAGAGGTCTCTTATCATCTAAACTGTTATTTATGTAAAACTGTTCTTCAATCTGATACAACTCCTTTAAAAACTTTATCGGTTTTCCATGTATCATATTATTATTCCCTCTATTAGACAAAATCTATACCCATAGTTCTTTCTGGGACAGGCCTCTCTCTACTAATGCTCTCTCCACACTAATGTTACAATAGAAATATAATGAAAGCCACATGTGTGAGTCATATATGTGTTTTTTTTGAAATCCTAATAGCCACATATTTTAAAAGAGTAAGAAGAAACAGATGAAATTGTAATATATTATTAGATGTAGTGTATCTAAAATATTATCATTTCAACATGTAATCTGTATAAAAATTATTGAGATATTTTAAACTTTTCCATACTACATGTTTGAAACCCAGCATGTATTTTACACTTACAAAACATCTCAATTTGGACTAGCCATATTTCAAGTGCCCAGTAGCTACACATCACTAGTGGTTACCATCCTGGGCAGCCCAGCTCTATATTACCCAGAGGTATTTTGGGATGAGGCTTCTATGAATCTTAGAAGCCCTTTCATCCAGTTGAGAGTCTACTCAGAACTTCCTAAAGTCCTTTAGAGGCCTTAATACAGGATTTCATAGCCACACTCTAGATTAATCTTTACCCTGAAACCATTTTTTACTTTGAGAATCCTTTGCCAGCTGGAGAAAATGGAAATGAGGAACAGTCTTACATTCTAATCCAGCAAGTCCTGGCACCTGCTCATTTCCTCTATGTTGTGCTTGCAAACTAAATGATTCCTTCTTTAATTCATCCGTCTTTCTTCTATACCTTATCAGGCAGTGTTAAAAATAAAAACAAAAAACTATTTTAGCATTTTGTGTAGAAATAGCATTAGCCAGACCCATAAGTTTATCAGGTACAGTTTTTGCCTTACAAGTTACCACAGGAAATTATTTTGCTGATTGTTTCAAAAATATGGGTTGCCCTTTTTCCAGACTCCAAAAATAATTTCCTCTCTGCTCTTTCAGCCTCTGCCCACCATGTAGTCCCAAAGCCAATGCCACATATTTTAATTTTTTTTTGTGGCAGCACTCCACTCACCAATTTTTGTTTTTGTTATTCATTGCAGAGTAACAAATGATTCCGACGCTTAGTGACTTAAAACAATAATTTGTTATTTCTGATGATTCCATGGGTTGCCTGTCTAGCTTAATTGCTACTGGTATTACCTGGGCTTATGCACGTGGCTGCCTTCAGCTGGAAGATCAACAGGGGCCTGGGCTCAGCTGGGACAGCTGGGCCTCTCTCTGTCCATCTGCTCTTTCATCCTTCAGGAGGCTAGACTTTCTCATGTGGTGGTGGCAGTGTTCTGAGAGTACAGTACAAGCTTCAACAGGCAAGCATTTGTCGAGCTTCTAACCATGATCACATCTACTCATTCCATCCACGTGACCAAACCCAGCATCGCATGGGAGGAAACTACACAAGGGCATGGATCCTGGGAGGTGTGATGAGTTGGGGAATAATTAATGTAAAATCTACCACTAGATCTCATAGGTATTTTATGTATTGCATAAGATATTTGTATCTAAAGCACTTTTTAGCACAGGCCTACTGCTCTGCAATTTGCCCAAGGTCCCACAAAGAGTGACTGAATTTGGTTCCAATGTTGCTTTTACTTCACATTTGGAAAGATTCCACCCATGCTTGCTCAATCTAACAAGAAACAGAGTTGAGCAGATGGGACAGGTTTCCTGGCAGAGGTGTGACTTGGAATTCCACTGCAGTTTTCAATACAGTTAGTTCTCACACAGAGAGACCTCACAGGATCCCTTGCAATAGATAATGTTCAATAAACACATGTTTCTTGATGCTCCTTTTGTTCCAGAGAGGAACCTTGCCCTCCTTTAGTGGAGATGTTGACTCTCAGCAACGACAGCTGAGCCTGTAGTTTTTCTCTGTTCACAGTTGTCACCTGGCCTCTCATTAATATACAAGGGAAAGCAGAGAAAGAGTAATTGAGGTATGAATGGCCCAATTTTCTTTTCTATATTTCATACTAAAACTTCTATGGTTTTGATAGATTTCCAATTTAAAGGAAACTGGCTAACACTTATTCAGAACTTTTGTGTTAAGTGTGAGACATTGTATAAAAGCTTCAACTACATTAACTTATTTAATCCTTAAAGCAGTCTGTTTTACAGATGAGGAAATAAAGCACAGAGAAACTAGGTAACAGCCCAGGGTCACACAGCAAATAAGACGTGGAGTAGGGGCCTGACCCCAGGCAGCCCAGCTCCAAAGTCCATGTTTCTAATCACTGTCCCACAGCTGTCTACATACAGGGAAAGCAAAGAGACCATGAAATCAGAGAAAAGCAAAGTGTGGGGTATAGCAGAAATCAGAGCAACAGTCTGATGCTGCATATATTCTTTTCAGGTATTCGGTCCTTGGGTGATCTGTATAAACTCTTTTAGGACCCTAATTTCTTTTGGTCACTTGGTTTCCCAATTCGGCACATGGGTTGGGAGGTATTTTTTTTTTCTTAATTTGTCTCATTTGATTCTCATATCTGAACTGAGCTTGTTAAATTGAAAATATTCTCAAGTGTTATGGAAATAATGGCTTGGTGGCCCTGAACCCTGGCTAGAGAGGGTGCCATGTCTTGGAAGACCTCAGCAGGGCTCCTGCTAACGTGGTGGAGAACACACAGTTTAGCTCCTGCTACATCAAGACTTACGATATTGCGAAGGTGCCAAGTTTGCATGCAGGGTGACAAAAAGAAGCAGCTCACATTCACAATTAAGTCTTTTAAAATCTGCCCAAATGTTGCTGGAGCTGCATTTTAAAGCGTTTTGGCAGTTACATATTTTGGGAGATGATGGGGGAAATGTTAGAGATGTAAATGAATGTGGAAGTAGTATAAAGATAGTGTGTATGTAGGCCGGGCGTGGTGGCTTACACCTGTAATTCCAGCACTTTGAGGGTCCAAGGTGGGCGGATCATGAGGTCAGGAGTTCGAGACCAGCTTGACCTACATGGTGAAACCCTGTCTCTACTAAAAATACACAAATTAGCCAGGCGTGGTGGCACGCGTCTGTAATCCCAGCTACTCAGGAGGCTGAGGCAGGACAATCGCTTGAACCCTGGAAGCGGAGGTGGCAGTGAGCCAAGATCGTGCTCCAGCCTGGGCGACACTGCACTCCAGCCTGGGCGACAGAGTGAGACTCTGTCTCAAAAAAAAAAGATAGAAAAAGATAGTGTGTATGTAAAGAGAAAGTTTTGAATGAAGCAAGATCCGTGCTACTCACTCATTTTTAGATTAGTTTTTGTATGTGTGGACACAGAAAGACCTGAATCATTAATGTGTCTTCAGTTAACAGAAAAAGATTTGGGAAGTTAAGGAACCCTGAAGGCCATAGAAGATTAGATATATGTACATATATACATATGTGTGTGTGTGTGTGTATATATATACACACACATACATATAATGGGTGTGAGTCACACGTAGCTGAAGTATCTTGAGTTGGAAGCCCATACGGTGAGCAGTACAGTGAGTTGTTTCTAAATTAATTTCTATGGCAATTGTCAACGATCTCAAAAATGTTGGCCTAAATTAGGAAGCAGATTTGATCTTTGATACTGCAGGGATTTTGCCATGAATAGTTATGGGAAACTTGCCAGCTTATCAGGGTGGATTGGCATTAAGAAAGCTGGTGCTCAGACAGCTTCCCTGTTCCTCCTTCCTAGCATAAATCATTTCCTCTACTCCAAAACTCTAACAATTGGGCTTAGAATTATACTATGTACTGAATAGGAAATTGGAAACAGAAGTTCAGAATCTCTCCATGCCCTGTTTCCTCCTGACTTGCTGCCTCATTTGGGGTGTTATGTCATTTTCTTTTTTCTTCAACTTTTATTTTCAGAGGTACTTGTGCAGGATGTGCAGGTTTGTTGCATAGGTAAATGTGTGCCATGGTGGTTTGCTGCACAGATCATCCCGTCACCTAGGTATTAAGCCCAGCATCCATAAGCTATGCTTCCTGATGCTCTCCCTCCCCCAACCAACCCCTCGCAACAGGCCCCAGTGTGTTGTTTCCCCACCATGTGCCCATGCATTCTCATTATTCAGCTCCCACTTGTGAGAACATGCGGTGTTTGGTTATCTATTTCTGTGTTAGTTTGCTGACGATAATGGCTTTCAGCTCCATCCAGGTCCTTGCAAAGGACATTATTCTGTTCCTTTTTATGGCTCCATAGTATTCCATGGTGTATATGTACCACATTTTCTTTATCCAGTCTATAACTGATGGGCATTTAGGTTGATTCCATGCCTTTGCTACTGTGAATAGTGCCACAATGAACCAACGCATGCATGTTTCTTTATAATAAAACAATATATATATATATATATATCCAAAAGGATATATATATATATATCCAAAAGGATATATATATATATATATCCTTTTGGATATATACCCAGTAGTGGGATTGCTGGGTCAAATGGTATTTCTGCCTCTGGGTCTTTGAGGAATCACAACACTGTCTTCCACAATGATTGAACTAATTTCCACTTCTACCAACTGGGTAAAAGTGTTCCTTTTAATCTGCAACCTTGCCAGCATCTGTTGTTTTTTGACTGTTTAATAATAGCTGTTCTGACTGGCATGAGATGGTATTTCATTGTGGTTCTGATTTGCATTTCTCAAATGCTCAGTGATGTTGAGCTTCTGTTCATATACTTGTTGGCCACATGTATGTCTTCTTTTCAGAAGTGTCTGTTCATGTCCTTTGCCCACTCTTTAATAGGGTTGTTTTTTTCTTGTAACTTTAAGTTTCTTAAAATAGCTGGATATTAGACCTTCAAAATTTTTTCCTATTCTGTAGATTGTCTGTTCACTCTGATTATAGTTTATTTTGCTGTACAGAAGCTCTTTAGATTAATTAGATTCTATTTGTCAATTTTTGCTGCGGCTGCAATTGCTTTTGGCATTTTCGTCATGAAATCTTTGCCTGTGTCTGTGTCCTGAATGGTATTGCCTAGATTTCCTTCTAGAGCTTTTATAGTTTTGGGTTTTACATTTAAGTCTTTATTCCATCTTGAGTTAGTTTTTGTATATGGTGTAAGGAAGGAGTCCAGTTTCAATTTTCTGCATATGGCTAGCCAGCTCTCCCAGCACCATTCATTAAATAGGGAGTCTTTTCCCCATTGTTTGTTTCTGTTAGGTTTGTTGAAGATCATATGATTATAGGTGTCTGGTTTTTATTTCTGAGTTCTCTATTCTGTTCCATTGGTCTATGTGTCTGCTCTTGTACAAGTACCATGCTGTTTTGGTTACTGTAGCCTTGTAGTATAGTTTGAAGTTGGGTAACATGATGACTCCAGCTTTGTTCTTTTTGCTTATGATTGTCTTGGGTATTCAGGCTCTTTTTTGGTTCCATATGATTTTTAAATAGATTTTTCCAATTATGTGAAGAATGTCAATGGTAGCTTAATGGGAATAGCATTGATTATATAAATTACTTTGGGCAGTATTCACAGTATTGATTCTTCTATCTATGAGCATGGAATGTTTTTCCATTTGTTTGTGTCCTCTCTGATTTCTTTGAGCAGTGGTTTTAGTTCTCCTTGAAGAGGTCCTTCACATCTCTTGTTAGCTGTATTCCTAGGTATTTTATTCTCTTTGTAGCAGTTGTGAATGGGAGTTCATTCATGATTTGGCTCTCTGCTCACCTATTATTGGTATATAGGAATGCTAGTGATTTTTGCACATTGATTTTGTATACTGAGAGTTTGCTGAAGTTGCTTATCAGCTTAAGAAGCTTTTGGGCTGAGACAATGGGATTTTCTAGATATAGAATCATATCATCGGCAAACAAAGATAATTTGGTTTCCTCTCTTCCTATTTGAATACTCTTTATTTCCTTTTCTTGCCTGATTGCCCTGGCCAGAACTTCCAATACTATGTTGAATAGGAGTGGTGAAAGAGGGCATTTTTGTCTTGTACTGGTTTTCAAGGGGAATGCTTCTAGCTTTTGCCTATTCAGTATGATATTGGCTGTGGGTTTGTAATATATGGCTCGTATTATTTTGAGGTATGTTCCTTCAATACCTAGTTTATTGAGAGTTTTTAACATGAAGGGATGTTGAATTTTATCAAATGCCTTTTCTATTAGGTGCCTATTCTAAATAGGCATCTATTGAGATAATCATGTGCTTTTGTCTTTAGATCTGTTTATGTAACTAATCACATTTATTGATTTGCACATGTTGAACCAACCTTGCATCCTGGGGATGAAGCCAACTTGATTGTGGTGGATAAGCTTTTTAACATGCTGCTGGATTCGGTTTGACAGTATTTTATTGAGGATTTTTGCGTTGATGTTCATCAAGGATATTGGGCTGAAGTTTTTTTTTTTTTTTGTATCTCTGCTGGGTTTTATTATCAGGATGATGCTGGCCTCATAGAATGAATTAAGGAAGAGTTTCTCCTTTTCAATTTATTAGAATAGTTTCAGTAGAAATGGTACCAGCTCTTCTTTGTACCTTTGGTAGAATTCAGCTGTAAATCTGTTTGGTTTTGGGTTTTTTTTTTGGGGGGGGGGTTGATAAGCTATTTATTACTACCTCAATTTCAGAAATCATTATTGGTCTATTCAGGGATTCAATTTCTTCCTGGTTCAATCTTGGGAGGGCGTACGTGTCCAGGAATGTATCCACTTCTTCTAGATTTTCTAGTTTATGTCATAGAGGTGTTTATAGTATCTTCTAATGGTTGTTTGTATTTCTGTGGGGTCAGTGGTGATATCCCCCTTACCATTTCTGATTGTGTTTATTTTATTCTTCTTTATTAGTCTAGCTAGGTTTCTAGCTTTCTGTTTGTTTTTCTTTTAACAGTCAGGCTACTCTACCATAGGGCTGCTGTGGTTTGCTGGGGTCAGCTCCAGACCCTAGTTGCCTTGGTTTTTACCATACCTGGAGATGTCACCAGTGAAGGCTGTGAAACAGCAAAGATGGCAGCCAGTTCCTTCCTCTGGAAGCTCTGTACTGGGGCGTACTGACCTGTTTCCAGCCTGAACGCACCTGTAGGAGGTGGCTAGAGACCCCTGTTGGGAGGTCTCACCCAGTCAGGAGAAACGGGGTCAGGCACCTGCTTGAAGAAGCAGTCTGGTTACTTTTTGGTAGAGCAGGTGTGTACTTTTTTTGTGCTGGCTGGAGATGTGAGCAAGGGACAGCTCTCAGCTTCATTTTTTAGTCGCTGACACAGCAGCTCATCTCCAGACCAGGAAATCCTTATTCTGGCCTGACTAGAAATTGCTCCTTTTCTTTTAACCCTGTCTACTTTTCTCACTGGACCTCTTCAGATCCTCTTTCTCTGGTGGGTTAAATCAGATCCTGCTACTGCTACCTGGTAACACAGCTCTGTCTGGGCCCAGAGAATCAAATGGGTACTATCAACCACACAGGCTGCTCCAGAACAACTGCATTCCATGTTGTGGCACAGCAGGCATGAGTCTGTGATGGAGGCATCACACTCACCCAAAGAACAGAGTGGGCTACAGTTGCTCAAGTTTATTTTACAGTGTTTCTGTTTAAATTTAGACAGCAGCTGCCTGTCCTTTCAGTTGAGCTCTTCCCATCATAGCAGAGAAGCCAGCCAGCCAACAGCATGGCACAGCGCCATGCTCCTATTCCTCCTCAGGTCCTAGGCTTACATCTGGCCCTTGGGAAAGACCTCAGGTGAAGAGCTATCTTAAGGCTCACTGTCCAGCTAGGAATTGTTCCTTGGGTGGCTTACACATCTCCAATGGGGAAGCAGAATCCTCTACCCAGAGGTAGGGCTGGATGGTGCATTGTTGGTAGGACTTGAGAGAACTTAGAAAGGCTTTCTGTCCCCCGAATATTCTCCCAGAAACTTTTCACACTATTAAGGAATCATTTATTTGTGTTAACAAATACTCTTTATTTATTTTTAAACTTTTTTTAGAGACAGGGTCTCCTTATGTTGCCTAGGTTGGTCTCAAACTGCTGACCTCAAGCAATCTCTCACCTCAGCCTCCCAACAAATACCCTTTTAGAAATGTTTATTATTTATACCTAAAAATAGGTTGCTTGTTTATCAAATTTTTACATGAATTGTAAAACAAACTGGGCACTTCCTAGAGAAGGGAAAGGGGCTCACATGCCAGGGACAAGGACAAAGAGGTTGTCTAGAATAACAGGGTATCATGCTTGGATGGAGGGTGGTGGGGTAGGGGAAGAGCTTTTGGCAATCAGTATGTGGATTCTGAGTACCAGTGACTCCTACATCTGTATTCACAGTCCCAGATTCTCTCCACAGTCCAAAATCCATATTTATAATTTCCCTTTCAATAGATCCATCTAAAGGCCAATGGGCACCTTAAATGCAGCATGTTTCTAAACCTAAATGCATCCTTTCTTCTTTTTTGCCCGTACTCACACCTTTTCTCTAATCCAAGCCTTTTTGAATGTCCCCCCTCGACTCAATCACCCTTTCCAAAGGTTTTATCTCATACATTTCTCTGCTCTAACCCCGCACTGCCCATGGCTTCTTTCTGGCTCTCAGTTTCTTCACACAGCCAATTGCAAATGGCCTTTATATTGGTCTTTCTCCCTTCATCTCCCTCTTTCTACTTTATTTCCTCTTCCATATTACTGCCAAAATTAACCATCTGAACACAAATCTGATCACCATTCTCCTCCAAAAATGCTTCCTGTAACAATCTGCCATAGCTACAGAATAAAGTCTAAACTCTGTAGTACACTACACAGAGCCTGTCTGCATTTAGCCACTCCCCCATGTCCACCACTGGAACACAGGCTTTGATGACATTGCTTATGCTCTTTCCTCTGCATGAAATGGCCTTTTCCTATTCTACTCCTTTCTTCACCATTCCATCAGATCTAGCCTTCTCTGCAAAGCTCTCACCATTCCATCAGATCTAGCATAAATATTGCCTTCTCTGCAAGGCTCTCTCTAGCTTCCCCAGGCCTCCCTCTCAGCGCCCAGAGCATTTTATACAGTACAGCTCCTATAGTTGGAGCACTAATGTTTGGCAAGTGTCTGCACACAGGAAGTGCTCAATTGATGTTTGCTATTAAATTAAGAGGATACTGGTGAAAAGAGGCTCCAAGAGATTACAGAAGGTGCCAGAGGGAGAAGAGAAAACAGTGAACAAGTTAAAACAGCAAATGAGCTATGCCATACACAATCATCAGACTGGAAGAGATTAAAAAGACTCATAGTGCCCAGTGTTGAGGGCGAAGGAGGAAAATGGGTGTTTTCATTTGCTGCTGGATGCTTGGTATCCTGATCGAGACTGTGTAGGGAAATTTTGACAACATGCCCTTAAAGAAGATGACAGGATTTGACCCAGCACTTCCATTTTAAAGAATTCCCCTTAAGGGAATGATCTGAGCAGCATTTAGTGATATTTATATAAAGATCCCTGTTTATATCAATAACCTAGTGACAGCTGAAACATCTAACTACAGGGAATTGACTAAATAAACCACAGCACATTTTTACCTTAGACTATTAAACAGCCATTAAAAGTGACAATATGGATCTATAATTATTAACATGGAAGGATAATCTTTGTGATGTATTGTAGAATGAAAAAAGCTGGTTATAAAAATGTGCATATACTACGATCTCACTTAAAAATATTAGCATTAAACAATCATGAGGAATGTGTATTATAATGTTAATTGTGCTTGTTCCCAGTTGATGGTTTCTTTACACCGTTCTATATTTTCTGAATTTTTGAAATGATTAGAATTGGTTGTATACACACACACACACACACACACACACACTGCAATAAGGCTATTTCCACTAGGAGAAAGAGCAGGGAAAGCAGCCTTAGCTACGGTCGGCTAACCCCGACTTCTGGTTCCCATTGTCATAGCAGCTGCAGGGCATCCTGGCTGGTGTGGACACTGAAAGCAGCAGAGTCCTCACAACCCAGGGGGAGCCCAGTTGAGGACAGGCTGAGCATTGCAGTGGTGACAATGCTAAGTGAAGATCCAGCAGTGTGGCAGCAACATGTGCTTCCAGATCATTCCCCAAAAGGCATGAGTCCCATGCCTTTTCTGTTAATATCCAAGCTAGCTCAGAATCCACTGGAGGGTATCTGGAAGACACTAGGAGCTAAATTAGGTAGAGACCCTGAATAATTCACGGCCACAGACCTTTTCAAAATTCTACTATAGGGGAAAATCATCTTTAAAAGTCTCCGTATCAGGAATTCCAGTCTGGCCGAGCTAAATAAAACCTAGTGGGGAAGCTGGCAGTAGCTTCTGAAGCGGAGGACCTCCTCCTCTTTCCCCTCTCCCTTCCCCACTAATGTGTTTTAGTTCATAGAGTGCCTGCTGATTTCCAATTCCATTAGAAGTACTCCAGAGTGAGTGTTTGTTGAAAACACAACCCAGGGGAGCTGAAAAGACTTGGCTGGGCATTGCAGTGGTGACAATGCTAAGTGAGGATTCAGCAAATGTGGCAGCAACAATTGCCTCCTGATCATTCCCCAAACCCACAGGATGGCTTGATCACACCTCTGGGCCAGGCAGGAAGTCAGGAGACCCTATTTTCTTGGTGCTGGAGAACAGGGATGCTCTGCCTTCCAAAATGCTCCAGGCAGCTTGAAATGGCATGATCCCTTACCTGATCGTGGGAGCCCCCTCATCCTTTGCTGTGCCTCCCCCTGCTACTGAGCGTGCCCACTCAGGCTCCATCGCAGACCCTGCAGCCAGCTACTCCCCTCTTCAGCCCCTCAGTCCTCCTGCAGCTGCTAAAGTGGCCTTGGCCCGGGCAATGAGCACCCCCCAGCCTGTCCCGTGCTCACAGCCACCTCTCCCGCTGGGTGACCCCATCTGGCCCTGCCTGTTGCTACTCTCCATGTCCTTCCCCCACCCCCGGAGTGCTCCCTCCTCTCGGCTGCCCATACTCATAAATCTAGAAGGCCCCAGAGGCCGGCACTGGCAGCAATTTAGCCAGAGTCTGTCCCCAGAGCAAATTGTCTGGGAGCTCTGCCAGCTTCTGAAGAAAATCTGCTTTGTGAACAGGGGAAGAAGCCTCTTTTATACTTTCTGCTAATCACGTTATTCACATAAGAGAGCCCCGTGTGTTTCCTTCCTTTCCCACAAGTCCTCACACTCAAGCCCCTGCTTGTCCTGGAGCCTTGAGGAGACAAGAGCAAGACGTGAACAGGTGGTCGACTATTGTTCAAAATATGGAGGAAATGTAAAATACATGTCCTGAAAACTCATTCAGTTTCTCAAAAGGCTAAGGCATTTTATTAAATACATTTTCTTAGTAAGGAGAAAAATAAGGCTGTAGCCCGACTGGAAAATTTACTGCGGCCCATCCTGAGCACTCCCCTCTCTTCACAAAACAAATAGTCATATGAATTGTGTCTTAAAAAGCAAACTATAATTACAGTCTCTTGCCTATAAGCTTGATTTCTCTGTGATGTTTCTAAGCTAATTTGATGTTCTTTGCCTTGACTTGTCCTTTCACTTGTGGCCTTTCACTCTCTTCCCACCCTTTTCTTCAAACGCTGGTCTTTTCCTGTTTATTTCCTTCCCAGACTCCCTACCTCAAAAGCCAATGGAGTCCAACAGATCAAGAATGACTATGAACGACTGAGGCTTATATGTTTTAAAAAACATGGTGAAAAAGTCAAGCTTAGGTGAGGGATATCCTTCAAGTCATGAGTTCAAGAAGTTATGCCTTAATATCACTGCTCACCATCATTCAAAATATTTATACAAGGCCTCCCTTGGAATTGCCCTGAGGGGTGGTTTACAAGACACACAAGAAAAATCAATCTTGATACTTTAATTTTGTCCCCACTTGGTTACATTTCTTCTTCATCAGACTTGGCTCTAAATGACAAATCCTAAATGAAAACGAGTCATAGCCAGGTGCGGTGGCTCACGCCTGTAATCCCAGCACTTTGGGAGGCCGAGGCTGGCGGATCACGAGGTCAGGTGATCGAGACCATCCTGCCTAACACGGTGAAACCCCGTCTGTACTAAAAAAATACAAAAAAATTTAGCCAGGCATAGTGGCAGATGCCTGTAGTCCCAGCTACTCGGGAGGCTGAGGCAGGAGAATGGCGTGAACCCAGGAGGCGGAGCTTGCAGTGAGCGGAGATTGCGCCACTACACTCCAGCCTGGGCGACAGTGCGAGACTCCGTCTCAAAAAAAAAAAAAAGAAAACAAAACAAAAGTCACGCTAGCAGGACAAAGGTTTGCCACCAGTAACAATGCACATATATGTATATACTTTATTTATGTATTTATTTTGAGATGGAGTCTCACTCTGTCGCCCAGGCTAGAGTGCAGTGGTGCGATCCCGGCTCACTACAACCTCCGCCTCCTGGGTTCAAGCGATTCTCCTGCCTCAGCCTTTTGGGTAGCTGGGATTACAGGCACCTGCCACCACGCCCGGCTAATTTTTGTATTTTGGTAGAGATGGGATTTTGCCATGTTGGCCAAGCCGCTCTGAACTCCTGGCCTCAGGTGATCCACCCGTCTTGGCCTCCCAAAGTGCTGGGATTTCAGGCATGAGCCACCGCGTACGTGTATATACTTTAAATAAGCCCTGAGGACAATCCCAATGGAGGCGGTCCAAGATTATTTTGTGAAAACAGGGCAATCTTCCCGTCAGGCATAGCACCCTAGGGCAGCCATTTTGGAGGAAAACATTTCAGTTGGATGTCTAAATTCAGAAAAGTTGTATGTTGTTTATTTTTCATCCATCTTGTTGCCATGGAGGGAGGCGGTTGTGGCATGTGATGTGCACTAATATTTACGGACTGTCTCCTACAATGAGCCCAGCTCTGAGCTGAGCATTTGGTGTGCAATAACTCATTTATTCTCCCAGCAACTCTGTGAGAAAGCAGAGGCTTTAAGAGGCAGATAACTTGAGCAAGGTTACACAGGGAGGGAGTAGCAGACCCAGGAATTAGATCCATTTTGCTGACTCTAAGGCCCCGTTTACCAACTCATCCACCTGAGTTCACCTGTTCGTGCCTCCCTTGTGTGGTTCTTTCTTTTTAACTTTCAATATCTCCGTGATTTTTTTTTTCTTCAGGAACTTGGTTCCCTATTTTTCCTGGATTGTTATTAATAATTTCTAAAAGAATCCAATATATTTTATTACTACAGATTTTTGTTCTAACCCATGACTTCACTTGTAGATGTTTCTCAGTTACCTCGTGAAGGAGAGCTCTGTAGAAATATTTATCACTGGTGTACCACAAGCAGTTTGTGTTATTTTCTTTGTAAACCTTATGTGAAATCTGAATACATAAACTTATTATATCATGCGTTCACCAGAGCCATAAAAAATGCCTGGTAATTGGTCTCCACATCCAGAGCTTGGAAATCTACCTGTCCCTGGGGAATTATACCTCCAAGGCTAACACCTGAAGGGTCCGTCTCTACTGCCTTCTTTAGTTTTCTTTTCCCATAGGCCTTTGCAGCAAAAATGCGTGTAATGTAGTTTTATCCACTTAATTGTTTCTTTCTGTTATCTTCAACCTTTTGGGATGCATGCCCTGCTCTGTCTTTCTTCCTTTCGTCTCTCCTCAGGGTCCACCTGAGGCAGTGTCTGGCTCTTCTTTCTTTCGCTCCCCGCCCCCGCCAAGAGGCCTATAACCCAGAGTGAAGCTTGTAGGGCTGCTTGGTAAAGCCATTTCATTCACCTACAGCCCCGCCCCGAGTCTCTCTAAGTGGTCCCACTGCTTTCTAACCTACTCCCCAGTGGCTATTACCAGATAAAACTCACTAAATGAAAAACAGATATTCCCCACACAGAAGAGAGACAGAGAGAGATTTTTAATCACTAATATTTTTTGGTCTTAACTACAGTTATTTACTTGTAACCTTGGCAGCAGTTTTTGTACCACTTTCCAAAAAAAGAAAGATGGTGACTGATTCAGATAAGATAGTATCATAGAGGCCAGTGGCCATGAACTGAAATGAAGAAGAAAGAAATTCTGATAATATGAATAACAGCTTTGATCATGAAAATTCTTCAGGGCAAAGTGATGTATTAGGATAACCCATTTCAAATTGTGGGGGTTTGCTGTAGTAACTGGGAAACACAAATACTTGTAGTTGTAGAACACATTGGTTTACAAGCCATCAATGCTCACAACAAAGGAATATAAGACATTGGGGAGCTCTATTATGTCACCATTTTATAGAGGGAAAAATTGAAACAAAAAGAAGTTAGGTATCTTGGAAGGGAAAAGATTGATTAAGAACACAAGAACAGAAAACCAAACATCATATGTTCTCACTCACAAGTAGGAGTTGAATAATGAGAACATGTGGACGTAGGGAGGGGAATATCACACACCGGGGCCAGTTGGGATGGTGGACTAGGGGAGGGATAGCATTAGGAGAAACACCTAATGTAGGTGATGGGTTGATGGGTGCAGCAAACCACCATGGCACGTGTATACCTATGTAACAAACCTGCATGTCCTGCACATGTACCCCAGAACTTAAATATAATAATAATAATAATAATAATAATAATAATAAAGAAATAACAATAAAAATAAACAAGAAACAAAAGAGCTAAGGTTAATATAATAGTTATAATAATTAAATGACAAGTTCAATGGACATTTTCTCTTTTGGTAATAATACTTCATGGTGTATGTATGCATAGGAATCATATGATTTTTTTCAATCACTTTAGACCTATTCAGTCCAGAACTAGAAATGAAGAGTGCTAACTTTTGGGTCTTGCCTCAGTGATGAGCTCAGTCACTGAAGTCTAGCCAGGCTATCCTTCAACTTCTTTATCTTTAAAGGGTTGGCATGCAGCTGGGAGTGGTGGATGGATAATAGTTGTGCATATGAAGGTGTTGTGGTGGTTTAATTAATATTGATAAAATACTTGAAGATCCTCAGATGAAAGTGATCAACCAAAGAAAAATTATCGTAGGATCCCTCCCTGCTCCTGCTTCAGATTTTTGGGCCAAAGTAAAAGGAGTTAACCTAGTCTGGAAAATCCTGCCACTAGAATTATGATGAAGGGTGTAGATGCTTGTCACCCTAGTGCAGACTGATGGTTTATTTTGGGTTGCTGAAATGCTGCTGCAAATCATTGTATCCCCAGGGACAACGTCTTATCATCCATCAAGGCTGCCACTGGGGAATTTTCTGCCTCAGCAACTCCTTGCCCTTAAAGCTAGCCCATGCAAGGAAGTCACAACCTCCTTCTGATAGCTGATGTAATGTTTCTTTCTCTTTTTTTTTTTTTTTTGAGATGGATAAAAAGAACTAAAGTCTGGGACACAGCACAAATCGGTGGGTTCTAGCAGCTGTGGAGGAGAGATGTTAAGAGAAGGAGTAGTCTGTATGTACCGGATTCTTTCCCCCAGGCTGGAACCAACTCAACTCTGGTCATGTGATCAGAATAGAGGAAAAGCAAGGATTGGGGCTCAGTGGTGAGGCGACTGTAGAGATCTTGACGTGGAAGGGGCTCCTGTCCTCACTGCCTGGATGTATTGGCCATGGCAGCACTGACCACTGAGGCACCTCAAGGGCCTCCTTCCCAGCGGTGAAAAGTGCCTCAAGGGCACTCCTTCCCAGAAGTGGAAAGTGGTGTGCCCGGGCAAAAGTAGCCATTCAGAGGAGACAGAGAGGCTTTCCACCCTCACTCTCTCAAAATTAGGAGGCTCTAGTCTGATTGAGCCCTGACAATGGTAGGAAGAGAGTCTCTATGCCAGACTTTCCCAGAGTGCCCCACCCTCACGGCCATCTACATCAGAATCACAGGAGTGGCCTTCTGAACCTGGGCCTAGGACTCTGCATTCCACAAGCTCCCAGGTTTCTCTGAACTGGTACAGTCCCCTACCCCACTCCTTGTTGATCCAAGTCCTAACTGAAAAGTTGGTCCCAATGACCAAAACAGGCTGCATTTCCTGATCTCTCAAGAAGAGAAGAGCCATCCCTGCAGCTGGCACATTGGGTGACTGTTGCCTCTTTTGAGGACATATCTTATAAATTTCTAATCAGAGAATTCTGAGGAACAGATTCCTTTGCCATTCCTCTCAGCCACAGCCCAAATTCGGCCGAGCCATTGACAGCTACTAAGTCAGAATACCCCGGGCCAGGCCTTTCTTCACAGTGGTTATTTTGGCTTTACTGTTCAAAGTCTGGATGGCAGAGCCCCAAGGCAAATGCTCTTATGCTCCCAGAGAAAATGATACACATTTGATCAACATTCTTGGATGCTTCCTGAATCTCTACATTTTTTTTTTAACTAAAGGAGGATTTCTGTATTATTTAGAGCTTCTCTAATGACCTGAAGTGAGGTCTCGGTGCCAATAAGTTAAGACAGCTTAGTCTTTGACCTGGGCTGAAGCTTCTCTGAAATTCCATATGTCTCCCTGTATCCATCCCATGCCTTCCTTGTCTCTTCATGACTGAGCCCTGGCATCTCCCCAGCTAAGGCCTATCTCTCCTCTCCAATCCCAACTGGAGGCAAGAGGCATTTAAGCTTCCCCAGCTCCCATGTCTGGGAAGCTCAGACTGTTGGAGCATTGACCAACCATGGGATATCAGGGAATTACAAACATCTCTAAGACTTGGTAACGTTATTTGTGAACATGAGAAGAATAATTCTTACCTTGCCAGGATTAAATCAGATTATGTATGTTAAGTGTCTACACTTGTGCCTGGCACATGGAAGGTGCTCAATAAGTGGTGTAATGTCACTCTTATCACTTCTGGGCTCTTGTAATCTCTCCCCCACATGACTCTTCCTGCCCATTTCACCCTGGTTACAGCTAAATTGACCAACAGACTCTCAGGCAGGAGGTCGCTGGGTAGAGAGACAGGGATAGTTCTCAAAGTTCTCTCCTACCCCAGCACATTTTTCAAAAGTGATTCTTCTCAATAATTTTTAAGAGAAAATGTTAATGAAAACAAATGACACAGGGAGGGGAACATCACACACTGGGGCCTGTTGGGGGGTAGGGGGCAAGGGGAGGGAGAGCATTAGGACAAATACCTAATGCATGTGGAGCTTAAAACCTAGATGATAGGTTGATAGGTGCAGTAAACCACCATGGCACATGTACACCTATGTAACAAACCTGCATGTTCTGCACATGTATCCCAGAACTTAAAGTAAAATAAACAAATAAAAAAAGATAAAATGTGAGTAAGATCAGTTAAGACTACAATTCAGCCGGGTGCCGTGGCTCGTGCCTGTAATCCCAGCACTTTAGGAGGCCGAGGCAGGCAGATCACTTCATGTCAGGAGTTCTAGACCAGCCTGGTCAATATGGTGAAACCCTGTCTCTACTAAAAACACAAAAATTAGCTGGGCATGGTGGCGCATACCTGTAATCCCAGCTACTCGGGTGGCTGAGGCAGGAGAATTGTTTGAACCCAGCAGGTAGAGGCTGCAGTGAGTCAAAATTGCACCACTGCACTCTAGCCTGGGCAACAGAGTGAGACTCTGTCTCAAAAACAAACAAACAAACAAAAAAAACTATGATGACAAGAGGAGAGAGGAAGCAATATGAGATGCAAAATAGATTGAGAAGGTGGTTGTGGGTATTGCTTTTTGTGTGTGTTTTAAACTTGTTTTCTCTTTCATCAACCAGTAGCAGAGTTTTCACATACATCCCGAGTCCCTACCCTCTTGTTCAACCATGATGGTGTCCCCACCCCCATCCTAGAACCTTGTTATGCCTCTTTTCCTAGATTGTGCTACAGGATGGAAGTAGAACCACATCACACATTCCCCTCTCATTCAGCCCCTTTCTTAAATGGTTCAGTTCTGCTAATGGACCTCCTGCTTCTTGGTTCTAAATACCAAGGCAGCTTGCCCCACTCCAGTTCCTGTTACCAAGATCGTAGTTCTGCCTTCATCCCTGTGTCTGAATGCTAACTCCAGGACATAACTCAGTCCCCTTCTACCACTCAGACCTGACTATCTCTAACTAGTCCCTTTGCCCAGTGGCAGGACCTCTATTCTCCATCCATCACCTTTCGATGCCTACTGGCTGCCTCCCTGAACTTCAGTATATCTGCTGCTTCAATTCCCCATGGCTGGACTCTGTGTATATATTAGGCCCCCACTTCTAGTGCAACTGGTGCCCCCCATTTGTTGGAATCCCATATGGAACTATCTATGCTCCCTGGACACAGTATCTTGGTGTGGCAGAAACTCCATGTCACCTGGGCCTACCTCCTACCACCTGTCTTGCCCCTTGATGATAGGTTTCCTCTTCCTGCTACATGGTCTTTATAGTGACCAGCAGTAGCCAGGACACCAATTTCTGGGAATAAACAGCTAATAGAGCTGAAAGAACATCTTCAGGAGACAGGATAATGGAGCTGCTACTGATGTTTCCAAGGAGACCCATCCGTTGGACTTGAATAGCTGTGTCAGGGAGAACCATTGAGGAGGTTGAGTTTTTTTCATTAAATCGGAGTACAATCTTTACCTAGAGCCAAGCCAATGAAGTTTGAATCCAAGGAAAAGCCAGCTTCCAATACAAATAGAATGTGAGACGTTTTAGAAAAGCAGGGCTTTAAGGGAGCTGAGACACTGCAAAGTAGTTACTATTGTAATGCAAAGGGGATGAAGGCCAGAAGGAGGCACTTTCTAACCTTCTGGGTGTTCTGAACCCCTGAACATCAGGGCAGTTTGGCTGCTGTGCATCTTAACTTCATCTCCAAGTTCTGTGGGGAGAGGGGAAAGTGCTTACATGGTGTATGGGGGAAGCTGGTAGTTTCTCCTCCTGCCAAAGAGCTGCCCACTGGTGAACCCCTTGCCTTGAATTCTCTCTTCTAAGGACTAAACACAGATATTATGCATCCCAAGACACACTCACAAAAAAACAAAATGTGTTCCACCTGAGTTGATAAATTCTCCATTTACAGGGACTGGTTTTTAGGTTAGCTTTTTGCTATCTAGGTAATTAGACATAAGGTGGGTCCATCCGATTAGAGACGAGTAGGAGGAAAGAGTGCAGTGATGCATTGATTAAAGCATTCACTTGGGTATATGACTCTGGAGTAGAAGACATCAGACTCGGACAGTTAGCCAGGGCAGAGAGAAGCCAACACAAACAAAATGGCATCTCCACATAACTTCAGAAAGGACCAGAGTGAGGGGGTATATGTGTGTGCACATTTGTGTATCTTTCAGAGTGAAATAGATGAAGTGAATTTCTAGCTGCCATTTGTCTATGTTCACAACGCTTTAGAGCCCTGTCATCTTGAGTATGTAAAAAAATAAGTGCTTGTGCTTCCCTGAAAACAGGCAAATTCTACTGATTCTTAGTCTCAAATAAACATAAAAAGCTGTGGGCTTAAAACTCAGCTTATTTATTTATTTTGATGGCACTTAGAATAAAATGTTCCAAATTGAACATTTAAAAGGGAACAAACAAAGTAACCCATTATGCAAATGGTATTATGGGATGTGGAGTCCCTGGGCAAAGGAAGATAAATGTATTTATAATTGTGTTTTAATCTTCCCTGCTGGAAACAGTTCCTTGCCTCTTTTAATCTGATGCCAATCTTTGAGTCAAGAGATGGTGACTTTAATCTAGAACTTTGTCAAGATGGCTGTCAATTGCCTTGGTTATAAACAGTCTTATAATTTTGCCTCCAAATTGTAATGTCATTTTCAATTCCCTTTATCATTACAAATAGATGTTCTGTTATAAAAAATTGAATGATGAGCTTTGTTGTATACTTTAAGTGTTATTTTTATGAAAAATGCCTAAAATTTGGAACTGGGAAATAATAGAAATGATTAAGGAAACAATCTGTAATTGACATACTCCTCCCTCTAAATTACATTTTCCAATGGTTTATTTATAAAAGTTGACCAATCCGGTTTGGTTATTTCCATACATATGAGTCTGTATCTCTCCCCTGAGGAGTTTGCTGGCAGACACGCTAGGAGCAGTAATGAGTTTTCCAATCCAGACCAGCTGGAATCAAGGCTCCAAGTATTTATTCTGTGCAAAGAATGTACCACTTGTCACATAGATATAAAAATCCTCAGTGAAGCATTAATAAAGAGAGCTGTTTACCCTTTGTGTAGCTATTATAGAAACCAATAAGAATCTAGAAATGTAGGTGTTTGAGTAAGATAAATTTAATTGTGTTTTTCTCAGTCATAACTCCCCACTGTTGGTGGGGAAGAATAGAATCTCAAGTTCTGTTAAATTACCTAGCTCTGATCCTGAAAAACATCAGTTTTCCTTCCTTAAGACCCAATTACAAAGCCTATAATTATATCATTGTCATCCAGGCAGAGGCAAATACACTTCATCTTCTGCAAAGCAATGGGCTGAAATGTAATTCTTCTACAAGACTAACAACAAGCCACAGTTATTTCAGAGTCATGGCCATGCTTGAAATTGAAGACCATTCTCTAAATACAAGCTGGCTCTCCAGTATGGCCTGATGTGCTAACTCACAGATAGTACTACTAGGAAGCTTGAACGGGGGTGATGAGTAGCTCTTCAGTCCTCCCTCCCAAGTGACTGTCTACAGCTGACAAGCC
This sequence comes from Gorilla gorilla gorilla, assembly GCF_029281585.2. Lineage (NCBI taxonomy): Eukaryota > Metazoa > Chordata > Mammalia > Primates > Hominidae > Gorilla > Gorilla gorilla. The sequence goes on from NC_073239.2 coordinate 68,475,554, forward strand.
TCATTGTCCCTCCGAGCATGACCCAGCCAATGAAATTTTTGAGTAGTCTCAGCAAAGGAGTTCCTCTTGGACAAGTATAACATACAAACAATTAAGGAAATTTTGTCTAAGAGAAAAAAATTATCTTAGCATATTCCAGTTAACTTATTTTAAAGAACGTTTGCATAGAAAAAGGAATTTGAGACTTCACACGGAGTCATGCTTCCAAGGCACCTATCCCCGTGGAATTGGTGAAGCATTATATCAAAACTTAATCAAAACTTGAGATTTATTTAATATGAATCAAAGTGTACCATGAAGTATATACTGTAGTAAAGACAATTTATCTCATCTCATGGCACAGCAAAGGAATATTATTTAGAAATCAAAGACACAAAAGAAATGTAGATTTAGATGTAGACCACCATCCATGGCACCCTGTAGGCAAGGGGATTTTTCTCTAAGGGCAGCGAAAAAGAATGCTGGAGTCCCAGCTAGTCCACTTTGCTGAGCTGTGAAATCTTGGGCAAGACATTTATATTCTCAGAAGCGCATTTCCAGCTCTATGTAATGGGGATAAGTATACTAATGTTCCCTGTAACTTTCTCCCAGGGGTGTTATAAGGAGTCAGTGAGAAAACACATATGACACTATTTATAAACTGTACTAAATACTATTATAATGGTGGTCAGTCTTCTTTTTATTATTAAGTTTACCTCTGATATAATCTAAAGAGGAAGTATTTTCCTTGTGACCTTTCTCATTTCTGAGGTCCAGGGCATTTTCTCTCATTTTGGAAAATTTTAACCACTAAAAGTCAAAATGATACAAGCCTTACTCCAAGTATTAACTGACTTCCCACCTGGGATATTGCCGGGAGATTTGGATTATCTTGTTGCCACCATAGCATTGTTTTACCCTGAGTGACTGTGGCTATTTGGTTATAGCTGTCTTATTATGGCAAATTATGCATGTAATTCTGAATAAAACAGCCAACAGCTTCAGAATTACTCAAGCAAGCCAAGCCTTTGATACTTCATTCATGCATGCATACAGTCATTAACTAAATTTAATACATAACGATTTGTCAGCACTGAGTGCAGTAGGAAATGAACAAGATAGTCTTGTCCTCAAGATGCTCACTGTTTCACTAACAATAAACTAAATGATTTAATACATGGTACCCTAGATATTTCTTACATTTCTAACACAGTGCTTGGGATGTTGTACATTTTCCCAAATCTTTTCTTTTTTCTTCCCACCCCCCGCCCCCTGCCACCCCAACGGAGTCTCACTCTGTCGCCCAGGCTGGAGTGCAGTGGCACAATCTTGGCTTGCTGTAACCTCCGCCTCCGGGGTTCAAGTGATTTTCCTGTCTCAGCCTCCCAAGTAGCTGGGACTACAGGCAGGTGCCACCATACCCAGCTAATTTTGATGGGGTTTCACCGTGTTAGCTAGGCTGGTCTCGAACTTCTAACCTCAGGTGACCCACCCACATCGGCCTCCCAAAGTGCTGGGATTACAGGTGTGAGCCACCGCACCCGGCCCACATTTTAGCAAATATTTTCTGAAAGAAATGAATAAAATATAGTTCATCAGTGTTCTGAGAGTTTTCCTAGCAGAAAGGACAAACTCATTCAGTTCCAATTTTGAGAGCTTAGAAGAAGCTTGAGTTTTTTAACTTAGAGATTCCTATTCTTCCTGAAATCCAGGACAAACCCAACTTTTCAATTACTTTCTCCACTACAACAAGGAGGTCATGGTGATCCTTACACTGTAATGAAATAGTGTCTGTACTCATTGCTGACTCACTTTGTGCAGTGAAGAAGACTTTCTGTGGAAGGGTATTGGAGAGATAAGAAAGGAATGAGGCAGAGACTCCTGGTAGCACAAAATTTGGGGGCCCTATCACCAGTAGGTCTTGTGTTAGATAAGCCCAGGGACTCTTTGCCACAGATACATTTCAGTCACTATAAAATGGGCAATATGATTTGATTTGGCACTGAATTTTAAGAGACATTCGCTCCACGCATTAGCAAACCTTGTTTGTATATGGATGTACCCATTGTGCCCTAAGGAATGGTATTTCAAAAACTGCTCTGTGAAAGGCACCATTAAGAAAATGAAAAGGCAAACAACAAAATGGGAAAAAAATATTCACAATACATATATATGTCAAAAAATTTGTGCCAGGTGTATACAAAGAACTTTTACAACTAAGTAATACAAAGACAAACAACCTAATTTAAAAATGGGCAAAAGACTTCGACAAATACTTTGCCAAAGAAGATATATGAGTGGCCAAAAAACACATGAGAAAATGTTCAACCTCATTAGTCATCGAGGAAACACAAATTATATACCACAATGAAATATCATTATACATGGCTAAAATTAGAAAAGGTGCAGAGCAACTTGCATTCTCACACACTGCTGATACGAATGTAAAATGGTGCTACCATTCTGGAAAAGAGAGGAAGTTTCTTATCAAGTTAATCAGTATTATTCTATGATACAACAATTCCTCTCCTAGATATTTCATTCAATATAAGTAAAAATATATGTCTACACAAAATTTGTACACAAACGTTTATAACAGCTTTATCCTTAATAGTCAAATACTAGAAACACCGAAATGTCCATCAGGAGGTGATGAATATACAAAGTGTGATATATCCATACCATGAAATTAAAAATCAGCATTTAAAACAAGTAAACTGGCGAGTGCGGTGGCTCACCTCTTCCAGCACTCTAGAAGGCTGAGGCAGGTGGGTCCCTTGAGCCCAGGAGTTTGAGACCAGCCTAGGCAACATGGCAAAACTCCATTTCTACAAAAAATTCAAAAATTAGCCAAGCATGGTGGCACGTGTTTGTGGTCCCAGCTACTAGGGAGGCTGAGGTGGGAGGATCACCTGAGTCTGAGGAGGTCGAGGCTGCAGTGAGCCATGATCATGCCACTGCCCTCCAGCCTGGGCAATAGAGTGAGACCCTGTCTCAAAAATACGTAAATAAAAAAAATAAAATGAGTGAACTATTCATCTATGAAACAACATGGATAAATCTCAAAGATATTATGCTGATCATTAAGAAAACATAGATGCAAAAGAACGTACATTTTATGATGCTGAAAAAGACAAATCTAATCTATAGTAATAGAAAGCAGATCACTGATTATCTGGGGCTGGGGGAAGTGATTATGGTATTATATAGTGATTCAAGAGAGCTTTACTGAGGTGACAAAAATGTTCTGTATCTTGACTGTGGAGATGGTCATACAGACGTATACATTTGGTGAAACTGTCCGGTAGTATAGGTGTATTTTATTAAATGTAAGTTGTAGTTCTGTAAGGTTAATTTTAAAAGCTGACATGAAAGAACATATATAAATACACCAAAGTAAAACTCGACATCAAAACATTTATGTTATATACAAATTGTATTAAAGTATTTTTATTTTACTGGAATATAAACAGTTAAAATGAGATTGGAGTATATAAATTGAAAGGAGGTTTATCCATATATTCTTTTAACAGTCATATAGTGATATATCTCAGAGAGTATGCAACACAATGTACTTAAATCTCTAGAAAACATTTACATATTTATGTCTTTCGTCTTTCAGTAGAGAACGGTAAAGAATGTATAGCTCTAAAAAAAAAAGACTGGTGTCATTTTTATTTAAATTCATGGAAGAGAAGCATGCATTGCTTTGTTGATAGACGCAGGCAGGTTAAGAAACTTAAATGCAAAAACCCTATGCAAGAAGTAGGTCTTAACCCCAACCAAAAGAAGAAGAAAGGCAGGAAAAAAAAAAAAGGCTAGCAGGGCTATATTGGGATTATAAATTTTCATGCAGGAGGCTTAATACATATTGTGGAATTCAGCTCTTATTTCATCCCTAAAATTTTGTTTCTCTTCTTTAACTGACCAAGATAAATTTGTGATGAGCAGAAGTGATATTTATGTACCATAAATTCCTAGCTTTGAACAAATCATATTTGTGGTCACATCTGGTTTCAGGCTACATATTTATGTAACCCTTTCTCAGAGCATTGCACAGAGCTTACTTAAAATGTAATTGAAAATGTGGGTATAGAATGAATTACTTTTAAGTGTAGTAATCATTTAAAATGTACCAGGATTAAAGGTCATTTAAATGACTCATTTCTGGAAACATAAAGTGAAAAGATAGAATTCTTAATTTAGCTGTTCCTTAGATTTGATTTTTAGCAGAATTTTAAAAGCACCTTAAACATACCTCATACTGATTTATTCAAGACCACGCATCAAACCATAAGTGAATTCTTATGTAAAATGTCTTATTTCTAAATACCAGAAAGTAATCTGATCTTGACCTCAAAATTTTTGGGTTATGAATGACATGTAAACAATATCATTTTCAGCTGTGTATCTTACATGTGGTTATTTACATGTGATGACATAAATCTGAAGAACAGGGGCACGGGTAAAATAACAAAATGATGGTCAATTTAAACTTAACCTTTGCAAATAGCTTTCAGTTTTTCAATTAGCTTTGTTGTTTAGGTTTCTGTCTACCATATTGCTATTATAAAACCCTGTAGCACCATGTTTTGGTAGGGGCAGCAACATGATGAAAATGCCTGTTTTCCCTTCCACTTTTAAAAGAAAGTGCTCTAGGAAATGGAGCATGAATTTAAAATTCAGTCATGTGTATCTGCACCTCAGCATCATAAAAATATCATGGATTTGACAAATTTGCACAAGTGTCCCTTTTTGGGGATTTGAAAAGGGAATGTTGCATTTTCTTTTGGATTGAAAATTCTTCCTATGTTGGAAATGTCTTCAGCAACTACAGCAAATTAGATTTGGCCTAGAGGAGTCAGACCTAAAAGAAATCCTACTTTGGACAAAGTTAAAATATAATACACATTGAAAATGCAACACATAATATAAACTTTTATGTACAGCACTTACTTCAGCAGCCTGTGTACTCAGTTGGAACAATATGGGGAGATTAGCATGGCACCTGTGTAAAGATGGCATGCAAATCCTTTTATGCTTCACATTTTACAAAAATATAGGTTATAGACGTGATCTGCATGGGATTAAAAACTGTATGGAAATACAACAAAATGGAAACACTAATCGTCTTTGGGAATTAGAACTATTATTTTTTAACCTCTCTGTAGTTTTAGATTTTCAACAATAGAGGAGTACAAATTCATAATCAGGAAAAAAAATTTAAACATAAAATGATGTATTTATACAAGCTGACTATTTGATTATCTGAAGACAAAAGCAGAATTTACAAAAGTGAATGAAAAATAATGTTTTTCTTTAAGTCTTAGTGCCTTGGGGAAATAGCTTCTAAGCTCTTCTGAACAGAATGATTTTGTGAAAATAAAATGTTATGCTAACTCCCAGCATGAAAAACAGGCAGAAAAAAAAGCTGCCTTGGTGGGGTAAGATAAGAGCCGATGACCAGATGAGCCTTCCCCTCAGCCTCTGTGGTCCTGGAAGGCACATATGCAGAACTGGGGCAACGCTGAATAGAGCTGGAAAGCAATTGTCTGTGGCCGAGGATTATGAGCTCAGCTATGAGCTCAAAGACAGAAACCCACGCAAGTGATGCCTTGCCATCTAACCCAGTGCTCGTGACATGGTTGCTCATGTAAATGTATGCTGCTTGGCTGTCTGGCCATCTTATTTTCGTGGCCATCTGGTCTTTGTGATGTAGAATAGGATGGTGACAAATTCAGGGTCCTTCCCACATTGTTTGCTCTGGAACTCCCCTAACACATGATAACTGACGGTCAAGGAGGCCTCTAGCACCTAAGTCTTGCTTGTGAAATGAGCTACTGAACACATGAACATCTGCAATTTAGGGCCAATTTAAATTTCAAAGCAGATTTATTAAAGTATTCTGTATTCAGTGTTACATGTTTGGAAGTGTGCTCTATAACAATGTTGTTGACCAAATTGTGCATAGTAAAATGCCTATGGTGGAAAGCATATGGTTATTACAAATATGATTTAAATGTGTTTTGCAGATGATTTTGTGCTAGCAATATCAGGGATAAAGCCTCCAGAACAATGCAGGGTATGGGAAATGGCCCAGCTGCTTAGACCATGCATGCAGTTTGCTCTTTTATAGTTGATCATTTTTGTACACACATACACAATATTTCATATCTTATGTACAAAAATATACACATAGATGCATGTGATTTGCAGTTAAGAATCTGGACCCTGAATCCATCCTTTCTAAGTTCAAATCTTGCCTCTCCCCTTTACTAGGCATGTCCTTTGGGCAAGTGGGTTTATTTTTCTGTGCCCCACCTCCTTCCTCTGTAAATTGGAGGTCAAAATGTAACTTATAAAGATTTTAAAATATAATATATATAAAGATCTTAGCATAGTGCCAAAACATAGTAGTCACTCAATAAATACTAGGTATTATCATTTTATCATTATATCATATTTATTTTCTAGAAGGAATTATACATAACCTTAGTAGGTGTTTTGCGGGGAGGGGGACCTCTGGGGGCAAGGAGAGGTCCTTTCCATTCTGTACAATTCTCTACCATTGGATTTGCTGTTCTTTCATATACATTACTTTTTTATTTTTATGACAGGAGGGGTCTCTTTGTTGTTTAAAGAAAGACTTTAGACAGATTTAATTTAACAGCGTTTAACTGAGCAAAGAACGATTTGCAAATTGGGCAGCCCCCTAAACAAGAATAGGTTTAGAGACTCTGGTGCTGCCACATGGTTGGAAATTTAGGGATAGAAAAGGGAAAGTGATGACATACAGAAAATGGAAGTGAGTTACAGAAACAATTGGGTTGGTTATAGCTTGGCGTTCTCCTTATTTGAACAGTTGGCCACTTGTGATTGGCCAAAACTCAGTGATTGATGCAAGAGTAGGTTGCAGTCTATTTGTTTATCCAATTAGGTACAGTTCACTATGTTCAGAAAAGCCTTTAGGCCAAATTTACAAGGATGCAGCTTTAAGCTAAACTTAATTTAACTTTGTGCAGAAAGATTTTTACTTCTTTTTCTTTTTGTATCTCTCTATTAAAAAACACACAATCCAGGATTGTGTGTTGGGTGGGGGGGTGGGTGGATGGATGGAGAGAAAGAGAGAGAGAGAGAGAGACAGACAGACAAATAGAATAGATAGATGATAGATAGACAGATAGATAGATAGACAGATAGATAAATAGATAGAGACAGATGATAGGTGGGTGGATGGATGGATGGATGGATGGATGGATGGATAAAGGTTTTTAAGTACAAACAGAAGGGAAAATGAAGCTCAGACTTGTTTTTTAAAGGCCCTTCTTTATTTATTTATTTTTTTGAGTCGGAGTTTTGCTCTTGTCACCCGGGCTGGAGTGCAGTAGCGAGGTCTCTGCTCACTGCAACCTCCCCCTCCCGGGTTCAAGCAATTCCCCTGCCTAAGCCTCCCGAGTAGCTGGGACTACAGGTACGCACCACCAAGCCCAGCTAATTTTTTGTATTTTAGTAGAGATGGGGTTTCACCATGTTGGCCAGGCTGGTCTTGATCTGCTGACCTTGTGATCCGCCTGCCTCAGCCTCCCAAAGTGCTGGGATTACAGGTGTGAGCCACTACACCCAGCATTTTTAAAGACCCTTCTTTCTTTACAAGATGTTATACTTTTCACTGCTTAATTTGAATCCCTAGTAAATATTCTGGTGGAACTCCCTTTCTCCTGCCTCCTCATTTTGTGTTAATTGCATCACCATAACCCCTGACCTTACTACTTTCAACTCATCTTCCATTTCTTCTGGAACACACACTTTTTTACAACTGGAAAGTTGTAAAATAGAAAAGATTCATTATTTTGACTCTTCTAAAAGAAGGTCACATGAGTCACTTGAGGGGGTCCACTGTGAGGCACAGACTCTGCCCTCAGGAAGTTGACAGTCCTTTGAAGAAGATGAATGAGTAACCATACAAGTGCAAGATGTTAAAACCACCATGAAAGGGGTGAGCTCAGAGTCCTGGCAGGGCACAAGAGGCATCCGGAAGGAGGCTAAGGAGTGACATCTATTCTGGGACACTGGAGAACAATACCAGTGAGCTGTGTCTTGTACAAGTCTGAGTAGTAAGCCATAAATTGATCTTCGCTTCTTAACCAGTCCTCGCCCAGGGCTGCCCTGCTCTTGATAGGGACTATGCTCTGTAGCCTGAACTCTAAACAGCTGCCTAGAAACCAGAGCTGAAGGGATGCAAGAGAGAACAAAGTACTTGGCATTCACTCAATGATTTCCTTTAAAGGTGGAGCAGGTACTGTCCCCAGATCATGTCTCCTCACCCTTATCACCTCGGTGTACAGGAGTTGCACCTGCCGCCACCTCTTTGTTTGAAGGCTTTCTCTGGTCTCTGGAATCCACTTTGCTACCCACTTCATGAGCAAGAAATACCAGGGAATTAATATTCTCAGCAGAATCCCCCAATCAATAACTGACAGGAGTTAGAATATAAACATCCCAGCTCCCTTGCCCCTTGGGTGGGATGACTATGAAGTTTGTGTTTCCCCAGAAATGAGCTCCCATTTACCACAGTGATAGGTCCCTGTCCCTTTGCTGTCTCACTTTTCCTAGTCCCCTAATAATGCTCTTTTCACCTTCCAAATAAGCCTCTTACACTAAATTCTTGTCTGAGGCAACCCAACTTAAGACCCATGAGCAAGCCCATTTGCAAACAATCACAACAACCACTTTTTATATTATCCTACATTCTCCACCACTCTCATCAGATACTGTCTCTGTTTCCACTCACGGACCTGTCACAGTGCTCAGCACACCACAGGCTTGCTGCTTTGCCTCTCTCATTGAATTGTAAGGGCTTTGAGAACATGGACTCTGTCTCTCATCTTTCTATCTTCAGCACCTCAGTAAAGCCTTCCTAAATGAATTTCCTGTGGGTTCTGCAATCTTCCTCAGGGAGAATGTCTCAGCTGAAGATATATTACTAAATACCTGGCAAGAAGGACAAGGTAGATGAGTATGGGAATGATGTCCTAGAAGGAAGAGAGGAAAGAAGTAGCCCTGATAATGTATCCACAATCAAATGTAACCCCTGCCCATGGGTAAAGTACACACATTACTGTGCTTCAAACTCTCTGTCTCTAAAGTGGAGATTAAATAACACTTGCCATGATTTAGTGTAGAAAAAGTGCTTTGAAACTTCAGAAAGACTCTATATGATTAAAGAAGTAGCCACTGTTCCATTATTTAAATAATCTCATTGGCAAAGGCCATGCATTAGTCATCACAGCAGAGTTTTTTATATTCACTGAACATCTTTCATCTGAGGCCATCACCATGGTTTATAAACATTAACTCAACATATTCCTCAGGACAACATCCAGACTGGTCCTTTACATGAATGAATAAACTGAGGATGGGAATGGCTAAACAGCTTGTCCCCAGACATCCATAGTTGGGGCCAGGCAACAGGTTACCATTAGGCAAGTTCGTAATCAAGAGATAGCCTTATATAAATATTTGGGTAGATGAGACAAATAGATCAGATAGGCAGACCCATAAGGAAAATAGTACTCTCTCCTCCTTTCCCTGCTTCTCATAGAAACAACATTCCCAATGGGGTCTCTAGAAAAACCTCCACTGAATAACAGGTTTCATGAATTATGAAAACCCCTGCAAAATATGTCAGAGTTGCTTTATGCTCAGCAGCTTCTCTGTGCATCCCATAGGAGCCCATCCAAGTGGTCCTAGATTTTTCTTGCTTCTGACAATAAAACTAACTGTACCTTTCAGCCAGATAAAGAGGGAAGCCTGCTGTACCTTTATGAGAGACAGATGGGTGAGGCATACATTAACATGGCTTCCACTGCAGTCAAATATGATCCCTCTGTTCCAGCATCTGGTCTGCAAACACAGAAGGACTCCTTCAGTGAGGCTCAATGGGGCCAGGCCGAGGTGGGAGGATCACTTAAGCCCAGGAGTTTGAGAGCAATCTGGGCAACATAGTGAGACCCCCATCTCTACAAAAACTAGAAAAATTAGCTGAGCATGGTGGCTCACGCCTGTGGTCCCAGCTACTCCAGAGGCTGAGTCCAGAGGATCATTTGAGCCCCAGAGGTGGAGGTTGCAGTGAGCTAGGATCATGCCACTGCACTCCAGCCTGGGTGACAGAGCAAGACACTGTCTCAAAAAAACAAAAAACAAACAAAGAAAACAAGAAAGAAAGCAGACTCAGCTCAGTGGCAAACCCCAGTGGTGGTTAGGAGTTGCCAATTCCCACTTTGGCCAGTGGATCATCCAGCTGAGGGGTAGAGCGACTTGTGTTCTCTCCCTAGCTGGCCCTCAGAGAGCACCAAAATCAGTAATACTACAATGTGAAGCACAAAGCACTAGGAGCACTAGGAATAGGCAGATTTTCCACTTGGTTTTGCCTGCTGTTGTGGCCTTGGAAAAATCACTTTTCCTTCCTGCTTTTTGGGCTCCCACAACTATAAGGTGAGGAATTTTAGCTATATCTTTAATCTTCCATATGTATAATTAAACCCTTGCATTCCAGAATTTTGGGGAGCCCATTAGAAGGTCCCCAAAGGTAAAACACCAAGATCCCCAACCCAGCTACAACCAATGGTTTTACTTTTATCTCTGTCATTTCTATATTGGGTTCCCATGTGAGATTGCATTGGGGAAAGAGGGTAGGCTTGTGTTTGCTCAAAAACAAAAGTTTGAAAATCACTGGTCTTAACTTTGAATACAAAGTTTTTTTCTGACTTTGAATACAAAGAGGAAATCATTTGATAGTTCTGATATCCTGTGGTTCTTTTATATCAGAGCAGAATGGAATTGAACCATGTCCGTGCAGAGAAATCTTCCAGCAAAACTAGCCAGTGCATCAAAGAGCTCCCAGGAAGCTTCCTAGAATCAACAACCTCTCACCCCTTAACATCCCCCAGTTTCCTCCTGCCACTAAGGCTCGGTAGAGCTTTCCCATCAAAGGGTGCTAATCTCTCTTCTTCTGTTAACTTAGTTGGAAAGCATCCTCCAGTCTATGAGCCCCATATCTCCTCTCACAGGCAGACACTTACTATAACTATCATAAGTCACGCTCTCCAAGGCACACAAGATGAATAGTTGGTCTTGTGGGACATGCTGACAGAACAGCCCTGCAGACCTAGAAACATGGTGTTTTGTGTTTTCAGTTCATGCCTTTCCTCTAAATGGGGAAGAAAACACTTTATAATGTCTGAAAGCATATATTATGGTGCTAGACTTCTTGGGCTTAAATCCTAGTTGTACTTCTTACTAACTTTTTGGCCTTGGGCAAGTTTCTTAACTTTTCTGTGCCTACCTTGACACATCTATAAAAAGAGAATAACAATAATCATGAAAATGCCTATCTACTTTTCAGGATTGCTGTGATAATTAAATGAGCTCATATATGTGAATGCATGTAAAGTGGTTGCCGTTCAATAAGCACTACAGAAGTGTTTGCTAATTAAAAATACATACACACATATTTATCATCATACACAGAGAGAGAGAGAGAGAGAGAGAGAGAGAGCACAACTACTGTTGTTCAGGCACTGTGCTGGCCAGGCATTTTATCAATATTGCTTTTATCTGTGTATTTCTTATATATCCAGTAGCAATCATTTCACCCTAGTGGATCAGGAAAAAGAACTGAAATTTCTACATAAGCAAGTAGTAAATATAAAATTGGGAATTTTGTTCCCTAGTCCCAGCATCTCCTCATAGACCACCCTACCCTGAAAGACACGTGTCTTAAACATCTCACCTGGCAAAAGCACCTGAGGTGATATCTCATAACAGAGAACCCACACAGCCATTTTTACCCTTTCTTCCAGTTAAAGTGAATATTTCCTGTGACTGGAAATCAGTTAGCTATGGATGAAAGAATGGCACAAACCAACAAAAGCATGTTCTGAGTATCAGTTAGTTTGTATGGCTTGTGACAAGAATCTAAGAGAGAGTTTAGTTCTCATTCCCAGCTTTGTGATAAGATGCCCTTGGTGGCCATCTGGCTACAGGCAATAATGCCTGCAATTGTGAGCTGGAGCCAGCTCCTACAAGCTCATGAGAGACAGCTGTTAAATCTCAGGATGTTTTGAGGATGTTGTTAAACACAGCCACTGTTAAAAATTACATTATGTAAATGTTCATTACATTCTAAAGAAAGGTAGTAAATACTCAGTTAATCATTTCTTAATTATTTTACTGCATTTTGCTATCACCTATGTTCTTGAAGTTACTCACATCGATTCTGTCTGTATGGTGGACATACTACACAGTGACGGGTTACTGTATCTCTCTTCCCAGCTCCACTCTCCGTGGCGTCACACTGGAAGCTGAAATGGGGCCATGTTTGGAGTATTTATACCACAGAAACTGGCAAATGCCACAAATCAGAGTTAGATTCATTGTTTTGTTGATTATGTAGTCTTAAGAAAGTAACAGGTAGATATTAATAAGGTAGATTAAATGTAAAAGTGTGTTGCATCTACCTCAATATATTTATTTATTTGTGAGTTACTATCATTATTATTTTAATTTGAGACAGGGTCTTACTCTGTCACCCAGGCTGGAGTGCAGTGGCACAATCTTGGCTCACTGCAACCTCTGCTTCTGGGGCTCAAGTGACCCTCCTGCCTCAGCCTCCCGAGTAGCTGGGACCACAGGCATGCACCACCACACCCAGCTATTTTGTTTTTTTTTGTTTTTTTCTTTTGAATTTTAGTAGTCATGGGGTCTCACCATGTTGCCTAGGCCGGTCTTGAACTCCTGAGCTCAAGTGGTTCACCTGCTTCAGCCTCCCAATGTGCTGGGATTACAGGCATGAACCACCATACCCGGCTGCAAGATATTTATTAATTAGAAAAGGACAAACAGTAACTTTACAGTTCAGTGTTCTGGCAGATACCACCTTAACAAAGAGATTGTCTTGGTCCATTCTGTGCTGCTATAACAAAATACCTGAGACTGGGTAATTTATAATGAACACAAATTTATTGGCTCATGGTTCTGGAAGCTGGTAAGTCCAATGCGCCAGCATCTGGTGAGGGTTTTCTTCCTGCATCTTCTCATGGTGGAAGGGCAAAGAGGGTGAGGGAGAGCAAAAGAGTAAACTAGTGGCCTCAAGCCATTAATCTGTTTATAATGGTAGAGCCTTCATGACCTCACCTCCTTCTTTTAGGCCCTACCTCCCAACACTGTTGCATTGGAGATTAAGTTTCCAACACATGCTTGTTAGGGGACACATTTAAATCATAGCAGTGATTAAGGTTATCACCAGTAATAAGATATATCAACATCCTGTACCCCTTGATAATGATGTGCTTAGAAAGGCACATTACTTCTGAAATATTCTTGCATAAAATGAATAACTTTAACATAATCACGAGAAAATGTCAAACAAACCAAAATTGAGGGACAGGCAACAAGATAACTGACCATTATTTTCAAAAGTATCAAGGTCCTGAAAGACTAGGACATACTGAGGTATTATTATCACAGCCACAAGGAGAAATGACAACTAAATGCAATGTGGGACCCTGATAATCTGAATAAAGTCTGCAATTTGGTTAATAGTACGGTGCCAATGTTTATTAGTTTTGATCATTATCACTTAACTGTGGGTCTAACATACTTCAAAAGAAAAATGTGTTGTATCTACAGCCATTACATAATGAATAGCACAAAAAATTGAGGAAATATTCTTCCCGTACTCAACAACTATTATCAAGTTCAGTTTGACAAAAAATTTTCTCATGTTATTGTTGAACAGGTGAAGTTCTTTCATGGTCTTTGCTGTTTTACTTTTGCTTTACTCATTAACATAAATGAAAATACCAATCAATATTCATATCAGAAATACATTCATTTGTCAATTGCAGCCATAAGTTGGCTATGGATATGAGACTGGCAAAAATCAACAAAAGCACTCTCTGAGTATCAGTTAATTTTTACTGCTTGTATTAGCATTTGTATACGTGCTATCCATCTATTATATCAGTAAAATTTATAATAAACATATACTTCTTTTCCAGGGAGTCAGTTGTTAAACATTTACCACCACATCACTGAGTATCTGTCAGAATTATTCATCTTTTCTTCTCTGGGGCTTTTTAAAAGAAATTATTGGGGCCAGGCGTGGTGGCTCACGCCTGTAATCCCAGTACTTTGGGAGGCCGAGGTGGGCGGATCACGAGGTCAGAAGATCGAGACCATCCTGGCTAACATGGTGAAACCCCGTCTCTACTAAAAATACACAAAAATTAGCCTGGCGTGGTGGCGGGCACCTGTAGTCCCAGCTACTCGGGAGGATGAGCCAGGAGAATGGCGTGAACCCAGGAGGTGGAGCTTGCAGTGAGCTGAGATAGCACCACTGCACTATAGCCTGGGTGACAGAGCGAGACTCCGTCTCAAAAAAAAAAAAAAAAAAAGAAATTATTAAATATGCATTTTTCATATTCTGGGATTGTGTCTAGGAATCTTCTTGTGATTTTGCTGACAACAATTATATTCATACAGATTGAAGAAAATGAATAAAATATATTGTGCCCACCCCAGGGTTCATGATACCTCACTGATCACCTGCTACTGATTATATTAGCAGTCATGTGTCTTTGAGCCAATTTTCCAACCAGGTGGAAGTGTTGACACAAAACATGATTTAAATTAGTAAAAATTTTGTTTTGTGTGCTTATTTCATAATTTCCTGAGTCTGAAGACGTCCTTCCTATATAAACAACCAACTACATTGACTGAAACTCTTGAGGACAGAGTTTATACTTAGTTCTGTCATTATTTTCAGAATCATTTTTCTCTTTTTGCATTACAAGCTTCAGATCTGGCCCACAAACTGACCTTCTCAACAGTAATAGTAGTAAGGAGACAGAGCTCAGTGCTAAGTTATCCTAAAGCTCATTCAACCCCATTTTGTAAATCTTTGTCAACCCAGTGCTCAGCACATGGCCTGGCACTTAGTGGAATGTCAGTGAATGTTGTCAATGTCATCAGCCCTTTGAGGGCTGCAATACTGCTATTAGCTCACTCTGAATAATGTATCTTTAGAACAGTCCAGAAAATGTTATGTCCTACAACCAATAATGGTCTCTGCCTCCTCCATGTCTTGCCAAGTGCTTGGGTCACATACCTTTTGCAGCTCTCTTGATTTTACCTAAGTGTAGCCCAATGACAAAGAGAGGACCATTCAGAGGAATTACAATGCCAGATGAACAAAGCCAAGACCTACTTAGGTTTTTGCTGGGCTTCGAGGAGTCTGGGTTTTTTTCTGGGGTGGGGCAGGTTGATGGTAGGGAACTGCTCTGCTAGAGAGGCTTTGGCAATTACTCAGAGATGTTTACAAGGATTTATTTCTTAGAGTGGTTTGATTTCCAGAAAAATTGCCTTTAAAAAAAGCTGGATAAAACAGGTTCCACATTACACTTGTATGAGTTGTCCTGAATGGCATAAATTATTTTTCCTGAGGCTATTAGCTCAGAGTCTGAGCAACACAGTGGTGTTTTTACAGGAGTCTAATGCATAGAGATTATGGCTGACTCTCCATTTTGTATAATTCCTGACCTAGTACTGAGTCTCACCAAATGTTGATGATCTTCAACTCATTCAGCAACTGGGAAATAATCACATTCAGACATTTCTACCTGGCTTGTCACAGCTACTAATGCCATCCTTTAAAAAAGAAATACCCTTCTGAACCCTATCAATAAATGTCATGGTCTCAAGATGACATTGCCAGGCCCTTAGACCCAGGTTTCCTGTTTCCTCCTAGGATGCCACCCCTGTTCCACTTTCAGAGAGCGTCTCTGGGTCTTGGCTGAGGTTGTGCCTAGTGAGTTCTTGTCACTGCACACTGACAATAACTCCCCTCACTTTCAGTTTTCCTGATGGGCTACTTTCTTCAATGTGGATCCTTTTATCTCTTTCAATTATAGTAAGACCAATAGGAAGAAAGTCTTTTGGGGAACAGCAGAATTGCAGCTTCTAGGTGGGTGGGGAAAGGACCTAATTCACAGCCTTGGGTTGACTGGTTGTTGCATGTGCCTGGGCAGCTCTGCCAGTGCCTTGCACAACAAAGGAGTCAAGTCTATGGAGGGTGGGGGTACACAGGGAACTCACCCTGCTCCTGTCTGCCTGTAGAGACAGCCGTCCACATAGTTCAAACAGCTGTAGATCTCAATTCATTCTAAAGTCTACTAACTGGTTATGTTTTCTTGAACCACATGCTTAAACCAACTTCTTCCACATAAGCAGCTTTTACCCATATGATATCACTATTACAGGAAGGAAAGATTTTGTCACTCTACCCATGGTACTGTGTGATGTAGTCACCAATCCTCAAAGCTTAATTACAACAGTGCTGCATGATTGGAGAGTGAGTTGTTTCTTATGATGGTTGATTTTTTTATTGGACAAGGGCTTAGAGCCTAGCTACAGGAAGTTGTTTCTTTTGGATACAATCCTAGAAGTTTTCCTTTTAAAACATTCTTTCTACCTTTCCTATTTTCAATACCTATCAGGTCTATGTAAATATCACCGTCTCTCTCTTCTTTGCCCAGACAGCTGTCACACTATTTAGCTTTTCCTTCTATAACATTCTACTTAGAGAGATTGCCAGTGTCACTTTCCCTCCTCTAAAACTGGGGATTAAAATTCCCAGCCTTCCAGAACAGGTAAATAATTGCTTTGTCATGAGAAAAATCAATATCTGCTACCACAGGAAGTGGGGTAGGAAGCAGTTGGACAAAGGCCTGCACTTTAGCTGTGCAGCAGAGTCATTTGTGTGACCCCAAAGGTTATGCTTTCCTGCTTGTTTTACAAAAAGCTGATGAGCCAGGCAGAGGAACCAGAGTCCAGATAGGACTAGAGGTGTGTGCCAGGTACTCTCCAGTGGAGAACGCAGGGCCCCGGGGCAGCCGCTCAGTTAGATGTATTGTTGACCCGAGGTGAGATTGAAGAGGAGATAAAGACTTTCAGGGAAAGGGAAGAGCAGTGAGCAGTTCACCCACATTCCGCACCAAAAGTGAACTACTCAGATGTTTTGGAGTTTTCTCTTCTAATGCTCAGGGAGCTACAAGGACATTTTGAGCCTGTTCCATCATCTTTTGATTGAAATTAGGGAAACTCAGTACTCTCATGGCTTCCAGGGTCCTCAAACCTTTCTAGCTCACTTAAAAAAAATAGCTTATTGAAATATAATTTACACACATAAAATTTGTCCCTTTAAAGTATATAATATAGTGGTTTTTAAAATATATTCACAGTATGTACAACCATCACACAGTCAATTTTAGAACACTTTTACCACCTCAAAAAGAAACCCTGTACTGTTTACCAATCATAATCCTATTCTCCCCTCACCCCATCCCTAAACAACCAATAATCTATTTTCTGCTCTATAGATTTGCCTATTCTGGGCATTTCTACTTTCTATCTCCACAGATTTGCCTATTTTGGACATGGAATATGTATAGTCTTTTGAGACTGGCTTCTTTCACTTAGCAAAATGTTTTCAAGGATTATCCATGTTGTGGCATATATTAGCACTGTGTTCCTTTTTATGGCCAAATAATATTCCATGATGTGGATATACCACATTTTGTTGATCCATTCACCAGGTGATGCACATTTGGGTTGTTTCCATTGTTTGGTTACTATGAGTAACGTTGCTATAAACATTCATGCACATATCTTTGTGTGGATACATGTTTTTAATTCTCTTGGACTGAAATTGCTGGGTTATATGTTTTGAAACACTGACAAACTTTCCCAAAGTGGCTGCTCCACCTAACAATCCCACCAGCAAGGTATGAGGGTTCCAATTTATCCACATCCTTGTCTACACTTATTATTGTCTGACTTTTTTATTTTAAGCTTTCCTGGTGGATATGAAGTGGGTCTGATTTGTGTTTCTTTTGTGAATAATGATGTTGATCATCTTATCATGTGTTTATTGACCTTATCATTAAACACATCTTGTCATCTGTTTATTCTCCTATGGTAAAACATCTATGCAAATCCTTGCCCATATATATATTATATTATATTGCATTATATTATATATATATAATATATATGTATATATATATAGAGAGAGAGAGAGAGAGAGAGAAACAGGGTCTCACCCTGTTTTCCAAGCTAGGGTGTGTTAGTGTAATCATAAATCACTGCAGCCTCACCTCCTTGGCTCAAGTGATCCTCCCACCTCAGCCTCCTGAGTAGCTGGGACTACATGCCCATGCTGCCATGCCTAGCTAATTAAAAAAAATTGTAGACACAGGGTCTCACTATGTTATCCTGGCTAATCTTGAACTCCTGGCCCCAAGTGATCATTCCTGCCTCAGCCTCCCAAATTGCCAGGATCATAGGCATGAGCCACTGCAGCTGGCCTCTTGCCCATATTTTTTATTTATTTATTTATTTTATTTTTTTTAGAGGAAGTCTCGCTCTTGTCCCCCAGGCTGGAGTGCAATGGCATGATCTTGGCTCACTGCAACCTCTGCCTCCTGGGTTCAAGCGATTCTCCTGCCTCAGCCTCCCCAATAGCTGGGATTACAGGTGCCTGCCACCACACCTGGCTAATTTTTGTATTTTAATAGAGATGAGATTTCACCATGTTGGCCAGGCTGGTCTCGAACTCCTGACCTCAAGTGATCTGCCCGCCTCAGCCTCCCAAACTGCTGGGATTACAGGCATGAGCCACCGCGCCTGGCCTCTTGTCCATATTTTTAAAAGTTTTTAGAAAACATCTTACTTTCTAGTTATGATCATTCATAAACCAGCTGAGCAGTTTTAGGGAGAACACTTTACATGGTGGAGTGATATGGATAATGGAGTTTGTTTAATATGTTTGGGTGGATTTCTTTTAAATACGCTTTTTAAAAAGCAGCTTTAGGTTCACAGGAAAATAGAGAGGAAGGTACAGAGATATCCTGACTACCCCCTGCCCCCCACACACAGTCTCCCCAACTATCAACATTCCCCACCAGAGTGGTACATTGGTTAAGACTGATAAATCTACACAGATACATTATCATCAAAGTCCATAGTGTATATTAGAGTTCGCTCTTTATGTTGTATATTTTATGGGTTTTGACAAATGTACAGTGATGTGTATCCACCATTGTAGTATCATACAGAATAGTTTTACTTTCCTCAAAACCCTTTAGTGCTTTTCCTATTCTTCCTTTCTCTCAGACATTGATCTCTCTGTACTTTTGCATTTTACAGAATGCCATCTAGTTGTAATCATACAGCATGTAACCTTTCCAGAATGGCTTCCCTCACTTAGTAATATACATTGAAGTTTCCTCCGTGTCTTTTCATGGTTCAATAGCTCATTTGCTTTTAGTGCAGAGTATTTCATTGTATTGGACGGACCACAGTTTTCATTTATCCATTCACGTACTGAAGGCTACCTCGGCTGCTTCTAAGTTTTGGCAGTTATGAATAAAGCTGCATAAACATCTATGTGCAGAATTTTATGTAGACTTCGGTTTTCAGTTCATTTGGGTCAATCCCGTGGAGTGTGATTTCTGGATCATACGACAAGAGTGTTGTAAGTTAGTTTTGTAAGAAACAGCCAAACTGTCTTCCAAAGTGGCTATCCTATTTTGCATTCTCTGTAGCAATGAATGAGAGTTCCTGTTGCTCCACAACCTCACTAGCATTTGGTTTTGTGTTTTGGATTTTGGCCACTCTAAGAGGTGTGTCATAGTACCTCACTGTTGTTTAAATTTGCAATTCCCTAATAACATAGGATTTTGAACATCTTTTCATATGCTCACTTGTCATCTATCTGTACATCTTCTTTGGTGTGGTGTCTCTTCACCTGCTCATTTTTTCACTTGGGATGTTCGTTTTTTATTGTTGACTTTTAAGATTTCCTTATGTATTTTGAATAACAGTTCTTTATCAGATATGTCTTTTGCAAATATTTTCTCCCAGTCTGTGGCTTGTCTTTTTGTTCTCTTGACAGTATCTTTCACAGAGCAGAAGTTTTAATTTTAATGAAGTCTAGCTTATCAATTATTTCTTTCCTGGACCATGGCTTTGATCTTATATCTAAAAAGTCATCACTGCACCCAAGGTCATCTAGATTTTCTCTTGTGTTTTCTTCTAGGAGTTTTATATTTTTGCATTTTACTTTCAGATTTATGATCCATCTCGAGTTAATTTTTGTGAAAGGTACAAAGTCTGTGTCTAGATTCATATTTTTGTATGTGTTAACTCTGTACATTTTGAAATTGGGTTGTCTTTTTTATTGTTGAGTTTTAAGAATGTATATTCTAGTTATAAGTCCCTCACTTGACTTATCTATGATATGAGAATATTTTGTCCCATTCTGTGGGTTTTTTTACTTTTTTGGTGGTGTACTTTGAAGCACAAAAGTTTTTAATTTTAATGAAGTTCCATTTGTCAATTCTTTTCTTTTGTCACATGTGAATTTGGTGTCATAGCTAAGAAATCATTGCCTAATCCAAGAACAGGAAGATTTACTCCTGTTTTCTTCTGAAAGCTTTATAGTTTTAATGCTTGTATTTAGGTCAATTATATGTTTTGAATTAATCTTTGTATTTGGTGTGAGATATTGGTATAACATCATTCTTTTGAATATAGATATTCAGTTGTTCTGGCACAATTTATTATAAAACTATTCTTTCCCCATAATTTTCCTGGCACCCTTGTCAAAAATCAACTAGCCACCTAAGGTAATAGGGTTTATTTCTAGACTCTCAGTGCTACCCCATTGATCTGCGTGTCTATCTTCACAGCAGTACCACAATGTCTTGATTACTACAGCTTTGTGGTAAGGTTTGAAATTGGGAAATATGTCCTCTGCTTTTTCATTTTAGGATCATCTTGTCTATTTCTGCAAAGGAATAATCTGGGATATTGATGGGGATTGTGTTGAATCTGTAGATCAATTTGGGGAGTTTTGCATTCTTGGATGGTTCATTGCTAGCATCTAGAAATACAATGGACTTTTATATATTGATCTTGTATGGCAAAACCTGGTTGGACTCAGGTATTGGTTTTAATGGGCTTTTTCTATTTTTGATAGGTCCTGCTTCCACTTTGCACTACTCTCCTCATTTCTGAATTCCACCGTTTTTTACCTTTTTTCAATTTCTCTAACACACTAAGCTCCCCCTTGTCACAGGGCCTTTGCACATGCTGTTTTCTGTCTGGATGTCACCCTTCTGAATTCTTCCACCTGGTTAACTATTTTTCACCTCTCCCTCCCTGAGCTGCCCCCACCTCAGTCCATGTCTGTCCCTTTTGGGAAGCCATCATAGTACTGTGTTTCTTCTCAACATTTACCTTAGCTTATGAGCTCATTTGTGTTATATTTTGACCAATGTCTATTTCCCCAGCAGACAATAAGCCTCTGTTTTTCTCATTATTATATTTTTCAACATCTACACAGTGCCTGGCACATAGTGGATGCTTAACAAGCATTTTTTGAAAGAAAAAAATGAATACATAGTTAGCATTGGGAACATGCACCTATCACAAAGAACTTTGGGCAGGTTGGTAGGGGGAGCAAATTTAAAGTTGGGCATACCATCTGTGTAACCAATTCTGGCTTCCTTCTGGGCAATTACATTCCAGAATGGAATGTGATTGTCTGGGAGAGCAGAGGCATTGAGTGTGTAGCCAGTAACGTGGTTCCCCCAACCCCCACCCTTCTCTCTCTACTAAAGTTTCTTGCCTTGTGGTGGGAAACCCAGAAAGAAAAATCCAGCCATCTGAGTCATTTGCAGATGACTTCTTTGTCTGCTTCTTACCTTTCCTGAGGTACAGCTGACTTATGAGGGTGGGGGGAGTAGAGGAAGGTGGGGAGTTGAAAAGATTCATTTACTTTCCTTACCAAATTAATTCACTCTAACAAAAATAGGGAAATCCCCAACCAGCTGTTCCAGTGACTAGCAAGAAAAATATTCTCTTGGAACACTCCAACAAAAGGCACATTTTGTGTGCTGGCTGTCTTAAAAAGAATGCTTTAGAGCCTTCCAACTATTTCCCACCCTGAATGCTTTATAAATATGAGTGGCAATAGTTAGAACGTGTTTTTTTTCTTAATTGAAATTCTGGTGCTTTGGTGATGGCATAGATCCCCGGAATCAGGAGAAACGTTGAGGGTGGTAGGGAACCAAGAGAAGACTAGCTCAGGGGCCAAAAAAACGGAGCCAAGATATGGTGGGGCTGCCACTTGTTGGTGTGTGACAAACTTTCTGCCCTATTCTTGGAATCCATGTTCCAGTTGTCAGGCCGGACAGAAGGAAAATGTTTGCATACAGAGAAAGAAGGTTGGGAAGTAGATATTTTTCACTTTGATGTATATTTAAGATGTTCCTTATGCATCTGAAATGGGGTTTTGCTTCAGGTGTTTTGAGACCTTTTACCCGTGGTGAAATGTTGTATTGTGAAACTGCGACACCATCATGATAGGGGCCGTGCTGTTTTGTCTTTGGGTCTTCATTGGCTACCACAATGCCTGGCTTAGAGTAGAGGCTCAATGAAAATTGGACAGAATGTCTTAAATAAGATGATTCATGGCAAACTTGCTTTGCAAAGTAGATTTTACAGCCCTGTGAAGTAAGCTCACTTCCTGTGTTTTTTATTTTGTCCTGAGGCTCATCCTTTTTATCTTCTGTGCCACAAGATACAAATATTTATAGTACTTAATTTTTAGTTGGTTAGAGTAAATTTATTATAAATAAATTCCATAAGCAAATAAATGAAATAATTGTTTTGCTGTCAATAAAATTTAAAGGAAAATGATTCAAAAGTGAAAAATATAGCTTACTAGTCATGGTTTTTCAATGCTTTGTCATAGGAAATTTTAAAATACTAGGAATTTATGTTGAAACAAGAATGGAAAAGGAAGTTTATGAAAGCACAATACTCAAATCTATTTACTTTCTTAGACTAATATATTAAGGTAAACACCATGCAAGAACTACCCTCTCTTAACTTTCCTCCTATTTCAGAATACTTCTCTATTAAAAGAACAAAATTACAATTTGAGTCCCTTCTTCTGAACTCTGCAATTTCCCTATCAGTTATGTTGATGTGGGGTGTCTTAGAGCAGAGGTTTCTGAGTACTCATAGGCAAGTTTCCAGTTGCTTCCTAACAATATTGCCTGGGACAAAATAGAGACAGACTTCTAAGCTGGGATGACTTTACTTGAGTTTAAAAATTTGCAAATTGTTACAACCTAAATAGGTCTAGATCATTGAACTTGGGTTTTCTTGGATTTCCTCTATTCTCAAAGCTTTGCTTATCATGTACATGCTATTTTGGTTCCATAAATATTCACTGAGCATTGACTGAAGTACTCATCTAGATTCTGGGAAAAGGGCAATGAATAACACACAAAACTCCTCTTCTCATGGAGTTTATATCCTGGTAGAGCTTATTATTTTCCCCATAGTAAAATGAAATAAAAACAGTATAAATCTCACAGCGCTGCTCTTAGGATTCAATGACGGGGTAGGGTAAGGAGATGGAAGACAAAAACTGAGAGACAAAATATCCACTGGCTTTTCAAGGATCTTGGCTGTGTATGGATGTAAGAAAAGGTTAAGGGAGACCCATTGTTAGGATGCAGACATGTAGGCATGGTTTTTAGCTGGAAGGGAGGAAGCACTAGAAACAAAAATTGCTGAAAACATGAGAGAGAAGAAAAGAATGAGGTCAAGAGTATAGGAGAGATTAACCTTGATCAGGGAACAGAATTGTGACTCCAGATGTCACAGGAAGAGTTCTGAGTGGAGAGACTGAAGGTGTTTTTATGTAACTAGGCCCTGGAGTTGTGTCATTTAAAGTTGTGAACGGTTTCCCATATTAAGAGGTAGGAACTTTGAAGGTTAATGTGTGATGTCCCTGAGGCATTTTCCTGGCTAGATTATATGGTATAAGGTTTTTATCATGGAAGTAATTTAAATATCCCTAGAAACAGTACACCAATGTTTCTCAGAGTTTGTTCCCAATACCACCTGCATCACGTTACTGTGGTACTTATTAAAACTACATGCTCCTAGGCCCCATACCAGGTGCTTCAAAATAGGATCTCTGGAAGCTGAACTTTGAAAGTTTCATTTATTATTTTGGTAAAATACACACAACAAAATTTCCCATTTTAAAGTATAAATTCAACAATAGTATATTCACAGTGTTGTGCATCCCTAAGCACAATCTGCTTTCAAAAACATTTTATCACTCCAAAAGGAAATCCTATACCCATTAAGCAGTCACTCCTCATTCTCTCCTACCCTCAGTCTGACAACTACCAATCTGCTTTCACTATCCATGGATTTGCTCATTCTGGATATTTTCTATAAATAGAATCATATAATGTGTGGCCTTATGTGTCTGGCTTCTTTCACTTATCATAA
Source organism: Gorilla gorilla gorilla (assembly GCF_029281585.2). Taxonomy (NCBI): domain Eukaryota; kingdom Metazoa; phylum Chordata; class Mammalia; order Primates; family Hominidae; genus Gorilla; species Gorilla gorilla. The sequence goes on from NC_073239.2 coordinate 68,499,974, forward strand.
TGTTTTCAAGATTCATTCATTTGTATCATAATCCAGTGCTTTCTTCCTTTTATGGCTGAATAATATTCCATAGTATGATATACCACATTTTCCTTATTCAGTAATTTGGCAATAGACATTTGGGTGTTTCTTTCTTTTGTCTATTGTGAATAGTGCTTCTATGAACATTTGTGTACAAGTTTCTGTTTTAACACTCGTTTTTCATGAGTATATACCTAGAATTGCTGGGTAACATGGTAATTCTATGTTTACCTTATTAAAGAAATGCCAAACTGTTATATACAGTGGTTGTACCACTTTACGTTTCCACCAGCAGCAATGTGGTTCCAATTTCTCCGTGTCCTCACCAACACTTATTATACTCCATGTTTAAAATTATAGCCATTCTGAGTGAGTGTGAAGTCGTATACGACTATAGTTTTAACCTGCATTTTCCTAATGACTAGTGACATTGAGCATCTTTCCATATACTTCTCGGCCATTTGTATATCTTTGGAGAAAGTTCTATCCAGGCCCTGTGCACATTTTTTAACTGCATTGTTTGACTTTTTGTTGTTGGGGTATAGGAGTTCTTTATATAATTTGCAAATATTTTCTCCCATTCTATGAATTGTCTTTTCACTCTGTTGATAGTATCCTTTGATGAACAAAAGTTTTTACTTTTGATGAAGTCTAATTTATCTGTTTTTTATTGCTTGCAGAAAGGCACCCAAGTTGATTATGATTTTTATGACCATGATTATAGCAGTAAAACAACTAATCTTGCACTGACAGTATTACCAAGATCCTATCTGTTGAGGATAGTATATTTCTGATAGCTAGATTTGCTTTAGGTGTATATATGTAAGAGTATCAAAAATTATGCCCATTTCATTTACCTGTGTCTTTTTCAATTAAAAGATACTTTTTATTAGCATAAGTATTTCACCTTTAATTTTGATTATAAATAAATTTCATGCCTTACTTAGAAGGGTTAAAGAAAAACAAAAAACAAAACTGCTAAGTAAAAATTGTTTAGCTATCATGACTTACCTGTCATAGTTTCATTGGTCTAAACATTTACTTTTATATAATCTGTTTGCATTTCACATTTATTTTGCTCATCAAAAATTTATTGAGCATCTACCACATGCTTGATAATATGCCAAGCACCAAAGATAGGAAGATAAAAAGACCTGATCTCTGTACTCATGGTTTTCACCATCTTGCAGGACACAAGAACATAGATGCTGAAAAGATTGTACTACACAGGACATTTCTATAGGAGAAGGAGACTAAAGTGCTGTGAGATCACAAAAGAAAGAATTGCAAACTGTATTCTTTTGGTGATGGGAACTTAAAAGAATTATTTTGGGCAAGGGAGTTCCATGAACTCATTTAATTTTTTTGAAATGTAATTCTGGCAGCAATATTAGGGTGGACTGAACTAGAATAGACCAAAATCAGACAGTGAAGTCAGTAAGAATGGGTACTTTGGCAATGAATTCGCACCATACTCTTGTTCAGCCCTTAGAATTGTTCTAAAATGTTTCAGATATTGCTGTGACGTAGGTTTCTTGAACTCTTATTAGGGAAAGTTTCAAACATACAAAAAATTCTTTCATGTACCATCAGCACAGCTTCAACAGTTATCAAAAACATGCCCAGTCTCATTTCATTGATTGTCCCCCATAGCCCCCTTCCCAGGTATTTTGAAGCAAATCTCAGACATTATATTATTTCATCTGTGAAGATTTTTATGTAACTCCAACAGATAAGAACTCTTAAAAATATATCTCAATAATATTATCCTACCTAAATAAAGTTAATAATACTTTATTAATGGTATGAGGTTTTTAAAACTTAAGGATTTATGTAAATATTCACATATAAAATTCTATATTATTTCTTATGGAGAATTTTTTCCTTAATACCTTTGGTAAGGGATGCAGGAGTGATTGAGTTTCTTAAAAACTAAAATCATTCTTCTTCAAATACATACAAAATATACAGTTCTCAGAGCCACATCAGTTATTAGCTCTTTTATTATATGTGTATAACAGGGAAGTTTCTACTTTGTTATACACTCATAGTTTGAAAACAATATGTATAAGTTGAGCTGTTGAGGAATTTTCCTTTGAGATTTTTTTTTAACTCAATAATAATTCCTCACGTTTGTGTCATGCCTTGAATTCTCCAAAGTGCTTTCATGTCTATTATCTAGTGAACTCTGAGAGTTCTGCTGTGCAAAGATGTCTATTATCTACTGTTTACAGTTTTTTTTTTTTTTATCAATTTTACTTTGTTGTGGCTTTTGGGCTTGGAATGAAATAATAAACAATATATGCAAAATCCTCTACTTGCGAGCCAAGAGAGACTTTGTAGTCAAGCCTGCATGAGGATGAAAGGAAATTAGTGTAACATCTCATCAGTTATAATTTACTTAATTTTCTGTAGTATGGGAATATTTGGCATTTATACACACACACACTACACACACGTGTATAAGGATTTTAAATCCATAATTACAACTCAGTATTTTCCATGGGCTCAAAACCCACCTATAAATTTCCCGAACCATTTGGAAAGGGTTGTATTAATAGTAAGATTAAGAAACATGGCAACACATGAGTTAGGAAGGGTTTGGGGCTGAAACATTCCAAGAGATCACTCATAATTGATGCTCCATCCTTTTTATCATTCTTTAATTTTTGTTAACGTGCCCAGACATGCACTAGACACAGTTATCTTCAAAACATTCTGTAGCAGAATAGCTTGGTGTCTGTTAACCGAAGACATGATACAAGTATCATATTTAATATCAATTTTTGCTGTTCACCCATAAAATACAGAACATTGAAGCACTCTTTTTAAACACAGCAAAAATCTGCCCCATGATTAGAAAGGAGTACAGAGGTTGACACTCCACTCTGTACTCCAGAGGTGTGCTCTGGAGTAGTACAAACGGGTTTACAAACTGCTAGAGTTAAGGAAGCTGCATGGTCTGTCTTCTGATTTAGTTTCCTCCAGTGGTGGACTGGAGTCTATTTTACCTTATCCAAAGAGCTGATTGTTAAATATGCAAGAATTTTGCAAACTAATATTTAAACTGTCAGTTGCTTGAAATCAGCCAGGGTGGGAGTATTTACACCACAAAAATGAGTCAACTGTCAATCTGGCTTCCCTCCTCATCCCCCAGAGCCATTTTACCAGCACGCCACTGCCTCCCGGGTAAGTTTAAGGATAAAATGAGTTAGTTTATGTAAAGCGCTTTTCATAGAGCTCCCCATAGACAAAGCATTCAGTAAATGCTAGCTACCATTATTGTTATTATTATTTGCCATTGAAAATAAATGCAGCCAACTCTCAACTGTTTATCAAATTGATAAATCATCTATGTCCTATGTTTGTTTGTTTTTGTCCCTATTTGACAATTTTACTAGCAGCATACAAGGGAATATGTTTCGGCATAGGAAAAAAAGCAGTGAAATCCTAATCAGCCCATAATAGTGCTTATTATTATAGCATCGTGATCTTGACAAAATATTTGCTGAGAGAGAAAGAATTAAAGTTGAAAAAAATGAAAATGGGATTATATCTAAATTTAAAATATTCACTCTATTTTTGTCTTCCTTGAAACAGCTCATCGAAATTCCATTATAAATAGAAAATGATAAAATAATAATTTTGAACAATTGTAGAAAAATATGACAAGTCTGGATTTCAGTGATAAATCATAGAATTCCTGACACACATTATCTTAGGCCAAAAAGGGAATTATTGGTTCTTGTAAATCTCAAAGGTAAAAATCAAAGGATAGGTCTGTGTTTGAACACACCTTGATGCAGGATCACATTAGGCCATGAGTGCTCGGTTTCTCTAGCTTCTATTAGATTATTGCTATTTCCAGTCTCCACGTGGCAGCCTCAGCAGCTCCAGACTCTGCCTTTAAAGTGGAATGCTCTTCCCAAAATCGTGTCTCTCAGGAAAGAGAAACTCTTTTTTTTTTTTTTTTAAATAGTTCCTGTAAAATTCCTGAAGTTTATTTTGATTGATCTGGCTTTGGCCACACATCTGATGCCTGTTTGGGAGAATATCTAATGGGGTAAAAGGTAATTTATTAAAAAAAAAAAAAAACTGTAAGAGTATATCTAACAGGGTAAAGGTAATTTATTCCCCCTCCCCATCAAAAAAAAAAAAAAACCTGTGGTGTTATTACACTAAGATAAAATGGATGTCATGCAACCAAAATACAATTGTCTACTCCAAATCATCTTCATTGTAATTGAATTCATGTTGATGGCAACTCATGTATACATGTAGAGCTAGCACACTGCTTTCTCTTGGAACACAGTTCTGATAATAACCTTCTCAGATCAAGTTTCAGCCCAGGGCACTTCTGAAGCCATTAAAGACCCTAGTCATAAAGAAGCAAAAATAGAGATAGTATCACTACAAGAACTAATTTGAGAAACCCGGGTAAAAGAGTGTTTTAAAAAGCAAATGCTAGCCAAAAAATAATTTATAACACCTCCTGCCAGGCAAAGTTCAAGTTTCAGCTAATAGGAGAATATTCCTGGTATGATCTCGGTGCCTTCCTTAACCAAGAATTAGAGCCCCATGGTACAATGACCTCAGAAATTTTGAAAGCAGTAGCACCAGGAAAAGTGAGAGGTCAAAACTCTGTGTGTTCTGTAATGGACACAAACCTGTTGGCATTTAGAAATTCCACAGTGTTTTGCTGTCAAATTTGTTTTAGAATTTCATTTCAGGAAAGTAAGTTCTAACTCTAATGTTATGGAGAAGTTTAAATATTTATACCAGAAAAACTAAAAAGCACAAAACACTCTACCCTAGAGTCTCAACCATTGACAAGTTACATAATTCTAACGAGTGTAAAGTATCAAGCTCTGTACATCTTGCTCTCTGCTGGGAAGGTGATGCTTCTGTTTCTCTTGGCTATAAGTTTGTTTGGCCTGAGCTGGATGTCAGCCTGATTCCTAACCCTCCTCATGGAGTCACAGGCTGTAATGCATGAGTCACAGAGGTTAAAATGCAGCCTTTTCTGGTTTATATTGTATGTGGATTCTGTAATAGTCTTGGAATAGTGTTCTATGATTCATATCCTAGTCTGGTATGCCTTAGCCAAATGCATCTCCTGGTCTGGTGATGTATATTGAGAGCCCTACGACGCTTATTGAGTATGGAGTGATTTAAGGAAACCGTTTTTCTATCCCCTGGGAACTTTCTTTCTTATAATATCCCACCCAAATGTGATTTGTTTAAAACATTGTGATGCTCACCTTTATCTTCACCATTAAATATGTCATACTAAATAATCTTGTGGCCATACCAAGGAAACACCAAATATAAGAAGAGCATTTATTTTACAAAAAAGAGGAGACACATCTGTAAGTATTTTGGAGGGTGAGCATATTTCCCGAAGATCTTGAGATTGGATGTTGGCACCCTGTGTGGCCCTGAAAAAAAAAAAAAAACTATCTTGGGTCTTTTGTAATTGAACTAGAAACTGTACCAACCCAGAGTTTATAAACAGTATCATATAACATTCATTTCGAAATATACAGAAATGTTAATGAGGTGATGGCTGTGAAATCAGCTTTTACTAAGAAATACAATGTGTGCCCGCATCAAGCAGTGGGAATAATTACTAATTTATTTTCTCCTATGAAAAAATGATACTCAAGCATTAGTGGGATCTTGGAAAGGGATTTGCGTTATTTGTGGAAGTATCACTAAGGCTAAACAACTGTGGCACCAAAGGACAGGCAGCATAATTTTCTAAAATATAGAAAAATTTAAAAGAGGCATTGCCAGAAAATGAATGAGAATGTTCATTCTCGCTAAGCTCTATGAGTAATGTAAACATATCTGGCATTTGTCCCCACTTTCTTCCTGGGACCTTTAAAATGAAAGTTTAGTAATTTATTCTTAATCGCCCACAAGCTGTTAGGTACCCTGTGGCTTGTAGCCATCAGAATTAATTGCAGGTGGCTTTGCGGGTCTGCAGCATGCAGTAAACATGATCGTGATGGATTCCTAACACAACCTGGCTGGCTTAGGGTAATTAGCTCTGGATCCCTTCTTCTTGTTCTGAAGTATGTTTAATTCTCCGTGGATTTCTGAAGCAATATTTTGTCTTTCTTGAAAGAAAATTGAAGAAAGTCTGTGAAATAGAAAAATAATTGGACTAAACTCTCAATGTTTTGGAAGGGGAAATGTGGGGGAAACGGGGAGATAAGTTAAAGGCTGAAGCACTTCTGTGAAACTGTTTCTCTAAAACAGAAAAAGAAGAGTGAATTTGGTGATGGTATATTTACCCTGGAATTTAAGAGGAATAACTCTTTCTGGTGTTCAGAAGTCCAGACTTACTGATGTACTGTAAAACCTTGCCCTTCTAAGTGTGGTCCTGGGATCAGCAACATCAGCATCACCTGGGAGCTAATTAGAAATGGAAAATCTTGGCCACTCCAGACCTGAATCAGAATCGGCATTTTAACCTGGACCAAGGCGATTGGCATTCTTATCAACATTTGAGAACAATTGATGTAATCCATGCTTAGAATATTTGATTTATTTAGAGAGCTTATCATTCTGTCTAGAAGGCATTTATATTCCAGTTATGATTGCCAGAAAGTCCCAGAAAGAAGCAGGTGCAATGCTGTTCCCTGGGAGACCATGCTGTGAAGGCAGCAGCCATGCCTCTCTGGTCTCTGGATTCCCAGCACCTAGCTCAGTGTATGAAATGTTAAGGTGGATGAATGGATAGGTGAATGGATGGATAGATGGATGGAGGGATGGATGGATGAATGAGTGGATGAAAAGCATGGTAAACCCCTGAAAAAACGAAAGATGAAGTGAATATTTTTAAAAAATCAATTACAAGCAGATTTTTTGTGTTATTCCATAGTATAGGCTAGCTTAATATCACAATCACAGTAGATTACATGGCAGGCTAACAAAGTCTTATTTTGAAAATTGGACAGTTCTAGGCCTCCAACAGCCTGTGAAGCGAGGTTTGGTTTGTGGAAGGGTGTTATTCCAGCAGAGAAGAATACCTTCCCTTCCCCGAACTCATCTGCTGCTGCATTAGTGCCCTCTATTGCTATGTTCCTTTTTTCTAGCTAGGCCCTATTTTTTTTTTTTGAGACAGAGTCTCGCTGTCGCCCAGGCTGGAGTGCAGTGGCGCACTCTCGGCTCACTGCAGGCTCCGCCCCCCAGGTTCACGCCATTCTCCTGCCTCAGCCTCCCGAGTAGCTGGGACTACAGGCGCCTGCCACCTCGCCCGGCTAATTTTTTGTATTTTTAGTAGAGACGGGGTTTCACCGTGTTAGCCAGGATGGTCTGGATCTCCTGACCTCGTGATCCGCCCGCCTTGGCCTCCCAAAGTGCTGGGATTACAGGCGTGAGCCACCGCGCCCGGCCAGCTGGAGTATAAAGCTTTTAAAGGCAGGACTCTGCCTGCAACATTGACTCCCCTGCCCCCAGCACATGTCCGCTGACCTAAAGCAATGGCTTTTTAATTTTTGCATATTTTTAAATAGTGCCTGTCCTTTGGTGCCACAGTTGTATAGCCTTAATGATACTTCTGCAAATAATGGGGATCCCTTTCTTTCTAAGATCCCGGTAATGCTGCTCATGCCACATTGGCTAATGCTGAGAACTTATGACAACATGAAGAAATTCACTCCAGGGAGTAACAATCTGTGTCCTCTTTTCTCATCCCTAAATCCACCATTTCTTTTGGAAATAGGAATGATGTCTTTTTATTTTTTTAATTTTTTGTTTAAACAATTACTGGTTCTGTTGTCCAGGCTGGAGTACTGGGGTGCAATCATGGCTCACTGCAGCCTTGGCCTCCCTGGGCTCCAGTGATTCTCCCACCTCAGCCTCCCAAATGTCTTTTATCATTGGCTCATTTTATTGCATTCAATGAATTGTTGGAAATTAGAGCCAGCCAAAAATTGTATAAATATTGGGCTGCGTCTGCTTCTCTGACACTAGATGAAGATGCCATTTGTGCCTGTGTGTCTGTGGGGTCCTCAGGAAGCTCTTCTCCTTGAGAGGCCTTGCCAGTGCCAGCCTCATCAGAGGGCAGCTTGGGAGGAGACCCCCCCCCATGCTTACAGCTTGAATGGATTCCTGAGATGATGTTTCATGGTGTAGAGGCAGAAGAAGGGTGGGATAGTGAGTGGAAGAAGCATTGGCCATGAAATCAGAAAACCTTGATTTGAACTGTAACTCTCCTACTCACTACTTGTGTGATCTTGGCAATTTTCATCATGTCTGTGAAATACATTGTACAGTGCATGACAGGGAGTCAGCATTCACCATTTGCTGGTTTCCCTTGCCTCTCTGAGCCTGTTTCTTCATTATGATGCATAAAAATATCACATACTTTAGCACTTGTCACATAAAACGTGCATAATGAATGCTTTTGATTCCCTCCCAGTTTGCTGGTCCCGGGTACCACCCACACTGTTTGGCACTCCCTGTTTCTCTGTGTTGGATCTTCTTAAAGTGTTCTATTGGATGACCTTCACTTGTCCCTTGATGCCATGGTCAGAAATCATGGTCTATCTGCCAAGTGGACTTTCTTCCATCCAGTAGTTTCTGTCCATCCGTGACTACCCACTAGATCCTCCATTTACCCAGCACATGTTTCAAGATCCAGGATCTCCCACTACTAAGTAAAAAAACTTGTGCTATTTGCCACTGGAAACTGACTTGAAAACACCAGAATCCAGAAGGTTTATTCTTGGGGCACTTCCTCTTCAAATTCCAGTACTTTTGGCATTTTTGACACAAATACAAATTTTATAAATTATTTCTTTAAAAATAAAGTATATAGGTTCATCGTAGAAGAAAAATTGACTTAAATATAGATAATAAAAAGGAAGAAAAAGTTCAGTTGTAATCCTATTATACACAGAGAACAATTATTTGTCACCTTGGTGGATAGCCTTTTAATTTTTATATATGACCCAGCACAGTGGCTCAGGCCTGTAATCTTAGCACTTCAGGAGACCAAGGTGGTCGGATTGCTTGAGCTCAGGAGTTCGAGACCAGCCTGAGCAACACAGTGAAAACCTGTCTTTACAAAAAATACAAAAAATTTATCCAGGCCTGATGGTTTGTGCCTGTAGTCCCAGCTACTTGGGGGGCTGAGGTGGAAGGATGGCTTGAGCCCAGGAGGTCAAGGCTGCAGTGAGCAGAGATCAGGCCACTGCACTCCAGCCTGGGTGACAAAATGAGACCTCTTTAGAAAAAAAAACTTTATATAAATGAATATATAATATATATAATTTTATACAAATATACAAATAAATGCATATAATATAAAATGCATTAACATCTATTATATAAGTATATGTTAAAATATTTTTAGTATATAGGTATGTATTTGATCCATTGGCCTCTAACTATTCCATGTTTTCAGAAACACACATACAGTCTTAATGTTCTTAGAGTTTTATGGCTTATATTTTTTCCACCTGATTATCCCCTGTGCTACTGAATATAAATTATTGTTTAAACAAATCAATGCCTAGAACATTGCCTAGCCTATAGTAGTGTACAATGAATAAATATTTTGAGAATAAATGAGAAAACATATCCTAATGTAATTTTTGTGTAAATTTTGAGCTTTCAATGTTGGATTTTCTTTTAAATGGGGTAAATCTGTTGATAAATTGTTATGAAAATTTCACATGGAAAAAAAAGCCTCATTTAAAGGGAGATTAAGATAGCTCTTTACTAACATCTGTTGGTGAACCTGTCTGTCATAACTTTTCATTTTAGAACCGCACAGTGATTTAGCGTTGAATCCTATTTGGACTAATTTAACCCTGCAAATCTGAAAACTATCTTTCCTTTAAAATTTGAGGGCTTTAAGTGCAATGTTTTTAGGGATTGGACAAACAGTTACAAGAGGGACGAGTGCCTTTGAATTCCCTGCCAGTAGGCACAAACCCTGATGCCCCTAGGGGCTGGCAATGATTTCACAGGTTAAGTGGCGCAGATGGGAACCCACTGCAGTCACTCTGCAAAACTGGAGTGCGATGCCTGACGGAGAGTCAGCGTTCATCCAGTGCTAGTTTCCAAAGGGCAGCCACTACTGAACTTTCATGTGGCAAGGTGGGGTCCAATGGCACCAGCTTGTTTTCTTTCTTCAGGAGAAGTAAAAAACTTGAAAAATTATGTGAAATTCTTGATTCTGAAATAATGGCAGCTCATTTAATTTAAAATATGAAACTATGCAAGCAAAACAAAATCCACCTGAGAACAATGAGCCTCTGGGTTAAGCTGAGGAACTGTTTAAATTGCCTAAAAGACCCCAGTTATTCAAATGCCAGGTGGAAGACTGCTTCAGAAGACTGGCTGGGTCTGCCTTCTTCAAGGGTGCGACACGTTGCTCTCATGAGCCAGATCTAGGTTCTCAGTGGCTCCTGCAGGAAGTCATAAGTGGATGCAAGAAGTCCCAAGCTGGCAGTCTGCCAGGCGATTCCAGTAGGTAATGTCAGTTCAAATAGAGGAGACTGCCAATACCTGTGACCTGGCACAGTGAATTGGCAAGCAAATCAGAAAGAGATCTCAATACATTGTGAATAAGTCCTGATTTCTAGAGAGATCTCCAAGGTTGAATTATTAAAACCCTCACATTTACCTCCTCTTGGAGCTCTATTGGAGTTAAAAGTCTCTACTGAATCTTAAAAAGGACGCTAATGTCAAAAAGAGACAAATCCCAGCCAAGTGATGGGAAATGTGATTTCAGGATAATAGCATCTGCACATTGGTCATTAAAATACATTATTTCCAATGAATGCCCTTAACTCTGCAGGATGGGAACATAGCTTTAATCAGACAGGTTCCCAGATCAGAGTACATCAAAACACAAGCAGCAGATTCTGTGCTGCCTGATCAACAGAGGAAAGAAATTCAGAACATTTTCTTTTACATTTAAAATGCTTTATGAGGGAAATGGGTAGTTAGTCATATTTATTATTGAACATTTATAAGAATACTTGCTTATTGTTTTATTTCCTTATTATTTATTTTGAGCTGAGTTTCTGGTTATTAAGAAAGGATCCTCTTTCTTAAAGGGTAGATACCTGATTGTGCAGCTAAAAGGAGCTACTTAAAGGGTAGATACCTGATTGTGCAGCTAAAAGGAGCTAAAAGGTGCATCAGAACTGAAACACCTGCCTAGAGGTAGGAAGGGGATCAGATTTTCTCTAGGGATACCTACTGTTCAGTTCTAAGAGACACAAGTTCCTGAAGGACTTCGTTTTTCTGGTGGCTTTTTCTAATGCTGCTTTGGTCCTGAAGGAGTTGCAGATAATAAATAGCTAAGAGAAGATGGTGGAGTTTACCGAGCGGATGAGGGGCAGGCTGTGAATTTAGTAGGAAAAGAGAAATGGGTCTGTGAAAATCTCTAGGAAGATGAGAACAAACTTGTACTTGAACATCAAAATAGCACCCTAATATCTTATTAGCAACAAGCATACCTGGTGCCTGGGTGTTGATTTCCAAGGCCATTATCCAATAAAAAGAACCAGGGATTCTTGGAGACACGAATGATTCTAGGGCTGGAGCAAAAAAATATACAAGATGAACCTAGGGCACCCTGTAGAGCCAGAAAATAAGCAAGTTCTAAAACAAAACAAAGGCCAAAACTTACAATGATGAGAGTATATTCAAAGGAACACAGGAGCCAACTGAAAGAGCTCCCAATGGCCAAAGCTGGAACAATTTGACAAATAAATAAATAAGCATTTGGATTATAACTCAAAATACAAAATAAATATCCATGAGTCCATGTTATAAATAAATGATTGAATAAATAAATAGTATAAAAGAGACAAATCTCCCAAGCAGAAAAATTCCATATTTTGTGGAGATACTCTGGCCTCAAGGTGATGGAATGTAACTCCCAATTCCTTAATTGAGGCTGTGTATAGTAACTTCCTTCCAAAGAGTATAGTCTGGGAAGAAACAAAAGAGTAACTTTACAGTGGGGAAACCTTACAAACAGTACCTCAACCGGATGCTCAAGATCACCAGCACAGTGACAAGTCATGTTGATGCTATGTTATCCTTGATATGATGTGATGAAAATGGCATCTGTGGAATCTGTGACTTTCTCCCCAGAATCCATGACTACAGTCTAGTCATGAGAAAAACATCAGACAAATCCCAATAAAGGGACATTCTACAAAATATCCGACTGGTACTCCCGAAATTGACTGTTCAGGTCATTGAAACCAAGGAAAGCCTGATAAACTGCCATGTCCATGAGGAGTCTAAGGACACATCCAATTTCCATTCGCATCCAAAATGGAATCCGAGACAGAAAGAGGACCTTAGGTGAGAACTAAAGAAATGGGAACAAAAGTATGGACTGTAGTTAGTGACACTGCATCAATTTTGGTTCTTTAGTGCTAATAAGTATACTAAAATAACGTAAGATGTTAATAATAGGAGAACCTGGGCACATGGTACATGGGAACTCTGTGCTATTTTCACAATTTTTCTGTAAATCTAAACTGTTCTGAGACATAAAGTTGGTTTTTAAAAGAGCCATCCTGGCCTGCACTAGGAAATACTTACTCCATGCATTGTGGACCCTTCCTCCAATACAAGATGTCTCAAGTAGCTTTCTTGGTTAAAAGGGCAGTGATGTAAAAACAGGCATCATTTTACCAAGGGCCACCAGATGGCTGTCATCTGGCAGAAGTCTACTTCCTAGGCTTTCTAGATGCATACATGACTATCACCGGGAGCATTCACCCTCCAAAGAAGAGTTCTACTAATTATGTCTGTCTAAATAATGTGATAAATTTAAGTTTCAAGTGATAGCAGTTAGTTCACATTGTAAATATACAACTCAGTTTGTCTGTACCAAATTTAAAACAAATTTGCCTACTGTGTCCCAGGAAATATTTCAGCCAGGTACCTTTGATTTTCACAATTGGGCTATGTAGAAATTGCTTTTGGAGCCAATTAATTGGAAGCACTTATAAGGTTGTAGCTTTAATTACATACCGATGTAGTCTGCTCCTGGTTAAAAAGGCACCCCATAGGTCAGGCTTGGTAGCTTACGCCTGTAATCCCGTCACTTTGGGAGGCTGAGTCGAGCAGATCACCTGAGATTGGGAGTTCGAGACCAGCCTGACCAACATGGAGAAAGTTTGTCTCTACTAAAAACACAAAATTAGCTGAGCGTGGTGGCATATGTCTGTAATCCCAGCTACTCGGGAGGCTGAGGCAGGAGAATCGCTTGAACTTGGGAGGCAGAGATTGCGGTGAGCAGAGATTGTGCCACTGCACTCCAGCCTGGGCAACAAGGGCAAAAACTCTGTCTCAAAAAAAAAAAAAAAAAGTTACCTGATAAGTAGTAGTGATACGTTAAAGAAAAAAATACTACTGTTGAAGTTGCTGTTAATTACATGTTGGGTACTGCTTACTTCCTATGTAAGGTCCAAATTCTTTGGATGATTTGTTCAAAAGTTGGAACAAGAGATATGCAGAGGCACTTTATAATCACCTTTTGCCTTCTGAGGTAGTCATTTGTACCTACCTCAGCTACTCATAAGCTCCTTCAAAACTAGGGCTAAGTATTGATGGCCTTTGTGTTTCCCATGCAACTGCCAAAGGGTCTTGCATCAATACATTTTGGTGAATTAGTTACACAACGTACACCTCTGCTGTTCCTAGGACTTAACTGGAGGCTTAGACTGGAATCACAGAATAGTCAGAATGTGCCATCTTGATTACTGCTTCCCTTCTACCCACAGACATCAATGGTAAAATCAGACACTTTTGTTCTCTCAGATTTCTGTATTTTAATGTACTATAAATTACGTATTTGAATGCACTGTATTCATTTTTCGTATCAATCACTGAATAATTAGAAGGTATTTCTTCTTAACAAGTGTCAAAACATTTCATAGCCCCAGTTTACTTTGTAGAATTTCACATTGTGAGTAGGTGAGAGCCTTAATCATCAGAGTCAAACCTTAAGTGCTAAAATCCGCTCTGTGGTGACATTTACTTAATTGCTTTACAAGACTGAGGCTCAGTCAAGTTTGTCTTCCTCAGCAACTCTTCCTTTTTATCTAGTTATGCATTTAGATGGAGTCCCTGGTGGTGGGGAGGGAGGGGACAGGGGTATTGGCATTAGACAAAGTTTCTGTTCCAAAGGAGATTTAGTCCGTTATTATGTCTAAACTTTCCAATTCGTAGTCCATTCTAGTTTTTAGATGGATTAATGGACATCCTATCTGCAATATAGTAATATTAGCCTTATCCATCATTGAAGAGTGAGCTCACCACCTAGTTCTTTCCTGAGCTGCCCCTGTCTCCTTCTCTACCCCTTCCACCATACTCCATAGCTTCAACCAAAACTTCTATTCAAGTAGCTTCCAAATCCAGATCTAAATCTCTGACCTTTATTCTAAACCCAAGATGCCTGCTTTTCCAGACTCACAAATTTTACTTTTTGAGGAACCATATTGTTTTTTCCTGACACTTATCACGATGCTTTGCAGGCTATAAGAAAGTAATAAACCGGGCATGGTGGTATGTGCCTATAATCCCAGCTATTCTGAGGCTGAGCGGGGAGGATTGCTTGAGCCCTAGAATGTGAGTTTAGCCTGGGCAACATAGTGAGACCCTGTCTGAAAAGAGGAAAAGAAGAAGGAAGAAAGGAAAGAAGGAAGGAAGGAAATGAGCAAATGAAGCATTATTCACAATAGCCAAGATATGTAATCAAATGAGGTGTCCATCAATGGATGAGAAAATGTGATATATATATACATACATACATACATACATACATAGGACTATTATTCAGCCTTTAAAGAGAAGAAGGAAATCCTGTCACTTTCAATGACATGGATGAACCTGGAAGACATTATGCTAAGTGGTATAAGCCAGGCACAGAAAGCCAAATACAGCATGATCTCACCTCTTTGTAGAATCTAAAACAGTCAAACTCAACTAGTGGGATAGTGGTTATCAGGGGCTAGGGCAAGGCTAGGGCAGGGTGATGGTAGGGGGAGCCAGGGAGAGGGATTGGAAAATGTTCTTCAAATGATACAAAATTTCAATTAGACAGGAAACATAAATTCAGGACATCTGTACAACATGGTTACTAGAATTAGTAACAATGTATTGTATACTTGAAAATTGCTAAGAGAATAGATTTTAAATGTTCTCATCACAAAACAAAATAAATATGTGAGGTAATAGATATGTTAATTAGTTTGATTTAGCCATTCCCCAGTGTATTCGTATATCAAAATACCATGTTGGGACACAAAGAAGGGAACAACAGACACCAGGACCTACTTGAAGGTCGAGAGAGGGAGGAGGGTGAGGTTGGAAAAACTACCTTTTGGGTACTAGGCTTACTACCTAGGTGACAAAATAATTTGTACACCAAACCCCTGTGACACACAACTTACCTATATAACAAACCTGCATGTGTGTACCCCTGAACTAAAATAAAAGTTAAAAAAAAGACAATTGGTAAGGAAAGTATGATTATTATTTGAGGCTTTCATGAAGATACCGAAAGATATAAAGATGATTTTTTGTTAATAATTTGTTTACAATTGTATAGTTGTCTTTTATTCTCAATAAATTATTGAATTCCTTAAAAAAATGTTGTAAACCATTAATATATACAATTTTCATTTTTTAATAAATACCTTTTTAAAAATTAAATGAGGCCGGGCACGGTGGCTCATGCCTGTAATCCTAGCACTTTGGAAAGCTAAGGTAGCAGATCACCTGAGGTCAGGGGTTTGAGACCAGCCTGGCCAACATGGCAAAACCCTGTCTCTACTAAAAATACAAAAATTAGCCAGGCATGGTGGTGCAAGCCTGTAATCCTAGCTACTCAGGAGGCTGAGGCAGGAGAATCACTTGAACCTGGGAGGTGGAGGTTGCAGTGAGCCAAGATTGCACCACTGCACTCCAGCCCAGGCGGCAGAGCAAGACTGTCTCAAAAAAAAAAAAAAAAAAAAAAAAAAAATTAAATGAGCAAATGAATAATTGAGCATATAATATGGAAAACAAAAGCCATCTCTCTTAGGAGCTAAAAATTTTAGCCATTTTAAATGAGAAGTCTCCAAAAATGTCATAATATAATATAATTATATAATTACATGCCTTTCCCAACAAAATCTACTAAATATAATTTAATCTTTTTCTTTTTACTTAGAGACCACCCTTATGAATATCAGTTACTATATAACATGTGGTAACATAGTAGCCCTTAGGTGTTTTAACTATTTGAGAAAATTTGCCCTCCTCTAAAGGAGTTTTTTTGTCTGCTTTTCATATTCTTCACTGTCAGGATGCCAGCTGTCATTTCTTGCTATCACTGGTGTCTGTACCTCCAGCATCAGCCCCACCCTTGTTCCCTGATTGTACCACTCCTTGCCAAATTTTATGACTTAACTGCTGTGAGTTAGGAAACCCTATAGCTTTGTTTTTAGACATTTCTAAACAAAAAGTAAGCTCTAAGCAAGGCCTTGAGGAGCTACTTTATGAGTACAGTGTGTGGATTGGTTTCAGTCCATTTTATCCACACTGAAACATTTTGTTGCCACATTTCTTAGTTTAACTGTCCTAGATAAATGAAGTTGCTAGATGAGAGAAAGTTGCATATCAACATACCCTGGCAAATAGGCCTTCATTTGATTTGGTACCTATTCTCTGATTCTAGAGAATATACTAACTCTCACTCAGAAAAGAAATAAGATCTGTAAATATAAATTCAATAGGAAAATATTATTTATTCCATCCATCTCCCTACTTAAAGGTCATAATTTTTGCCTTCTTCTGCAAGACTTCAACCATCATTGTTTTCAGTGTTTCTCAAAGTGTGGTCCTTAGACCAGCTGCATCAGAAACACTCAGAGTGCATGTTAACAAGCAGATTCTTTGGTCCTACCCTTGGTCAATCCAATCAGAATCCTCCGGTGGTGATGGTATATTCCACGTTTCTTTTTTTTTTTTTTTTTTTTTTTTTAAGCAAGCCCTCCTTGTGATAAATTCTCAGGCATATGAGAGTTTACATCACCAAGCTAGAATGACTCCTCTGACATTCTTCACAATTCCTTTCCACCAACCCTTCCTCCTATCTCTATGCTTTCTCTTCCAGTTTCATACATTCTGCTTATCCACTTTTTCTTGAATTTTTCTCTTCTCCAGACCTCCAAATTCAGAACCTTCCTTTGAATATTTTATGACCATCAGTCTTTCCCTAATCAAGAACAAATAAGGTAATCATTTTTTCCTGAACATAAAATTTCTGCAATATGCCTGTCCCCTTCCCTGAGCCTGCAAGATTGATAGATGGGTTATACAAAGTGATGGAAACACTTTTTCTGGAAGTTTTTCAGAAGTGAGTATAAGCACAGTCATGTTCATAGGTAGAAAGAGAACTGGATGACTTATAAAGCCATTTCCAGGCCTGCCTAGAGTCTTTACATTGTAAATACTAACTTAATTTATTAATTTTCTGTCCATTCCTTTTTAAGACATTTCTGCTAGTTTTTTGTCTTTATATTTTGAAGCTTTTCTATCCTGGGACTATACTTTGTAATCATGTTGTATCTCTTATAATAGTAGACACTAGCAATCTGCAGTACATTTATGGACATGGGATAAATCCATATTGATCTATACTTTGCATCCTTGTTTTCTGTATCACATTTGAGGTGTGAGAAGGCAGAGTCTCACCTAATACAATGAAATAAACATCACGCAACACAGAATTGAATTAAGTTTTATGCTTATTTAAATTTTCTCTGATGAGAAATTCTTAAAATAAAAGGTTTTATATCAGTGTCATATATTTATGTACCAAATTACACCCTGAATGGAGTAGTAATAGTAGTATTCATGTAGGCCGGCAACAGTGTTTCAGAAGCTGCATGGGAGACAGACAGGCTTGGTATAACAGCCAAGTGGGCAGGTGATCTCTGTTGACATCCCACTCCTTTGCATTGATCCTACTTTGTTTGTCTGTTTTTTGAGACCAAGTTTCATTCTTGTTGCCCAGGCTGGTGTGCAATACCATGATCTCAGTTCACTGCAATCTCTGCCTCCTGGGTTTGAGTGATTCTCTTGCCTCAGCCTCCCAAGTAGCTGGGATTACAGGCATGTGCCACCATGCCCGGCTAATTTTTGTATTTTAGTAGAGACAGGGTTTCACCGTGTTGATCAGTCTGTTCTCAAACTCCTGACCTCAGGTGATCCACCTGCCTCAGACTCCCAAAGTGCTGGGATTACAGGCATGAGTCACCGCACCTGGCTGATCTCACTTTTTTTAGTTACCCAGAGTCCTCTCAAAGGTGCCCTTCCTACATCCTACCATGACCTGTTCACCCACAAATTTCTCCAAACTCCAAAATTACTCTTGGTCTCTCTTTAATAAAAGTTTTGGTAGTAGGGAGAAAGTAATCTGATGTTTGCATTTTATTTAAAAAGTTTATTGAATAAAATTAATGTTAGATTATTGACATCTATGTGGTCCACATTCCTAAGCCCCTTTTCCTGCTGTCAGAAGACTATGAGTTAGTAACTTGCCATCCCACTTGAAAATATCTTGGTTTGGGGAAGACAGAGCTAAATTGTGGGTACAGAATATTTGCCCTTTGAATCTAGGTAACTTAAGATGAAGTCTTTCTGTAGGAGGCAGTTACACCAGCTGCCTTTCAAGGATGAATCAGGATTCAGATGAATTCAGCCTCACATTATTTCTTTATATCAATGACAACATTGATTTCTCAGACTATCAATATGGTCTTTCTCTTGTGGCCTCTAACCCTAACCCTGTAACAAAGAAGGCATTTTTAATCACTGAGGGCTAAAATATAGAATTGAATGAAGGCAAGCAATTCCATTTGGAATGTCCCATCAGCATTGGAAGGGACCTCCTTTGTACTGCAGCCTGCTGTGGCTAAGCACTAAGAATGTATTGTGAACTACCAGTGCTCAGGGAGCAGCCGGGGAAGTATCTTCTCTAGACAACAGAGGCTGAAGCTGTGAATCACGCATTTAAGTAACAGAGTTGTAGGCAAATAGCAATAGACTTGTAAGCAAAGATTATATTGAATTTGACAACAGGCTTGGGTGGTTTGTTTATTTATTTATTTATTTTGATGACTTCAACCTGACATTGACCTGATGCGCTCAGAAAAATAGTCTTGAGCTGAAGAGCGCTGACTTCCCAGCAGAGATTTCCATGTTAATGGATATGTCAACCTTATTCAGTGAAAAAGAAGGTCAAGGGCATCCAAATAATACATATAATCCTTTCAGGCTATTTTAATTGAGTTTTTCAGTATCATAGTTCACTAAGAAGAAAAAGGGAAGAAATCATCACAAATTCATTTTGATTGTTATCCCAAATGAAAAAAATATATATTTAGTTTATCTTCGCTAGAAAATCTGATCTTGTAGAACAATCCTGGTGTTAAACCATTTTCTAAAACTACATTTCCAGAATTAGCCAATTCAGTTTCTTTTTCTATTCTGTAGAATTTGGCCAGAATCAAAGATTCCCACCCTGGCTTTTTTATCTGCCTTTTAGGGCCCAAGTCCGGCATCAAGTGCTCCTTCAACTCCAAGATGAGTTGAGCGATGAGTATTTGAGGAAGAGCACTGCAAAGTAAATTTCCATCTTTCACCCCCACATTTCTATCCCGCCCATCCCTGCATCTGCAGGCTCCATGATCAAAAATAAATATCTTGCTTTCTTAATCAGAATTTAGGTATCAACCAAAGATTGCCTGCATCCAGGGACTAGTGGGAGTAGGTCACAGGAGATTAGATCTAGATCTTACCCAGGTTGACAATCTCTATCTAGGAGGTCATGCATGGTAGCATTTATCAGGAAACAGAAGATAGCATGCATATTGCTCAGGCCACATGGCACCCTGCGATCTTCACGCTGGCCCAGGTATATATACTGTGGAGACACAGTTTTGTAAAAACTCTGATGCCAAAGTAGTTCAGAATGAGTACGAGTGGGAAGTCAATCATGCATGGGGACTGCATGAACCCCCTGAAGTGTTAGTCTAGATAAAGCTTCTCCAGTTTACTTCTTGGCAAAGAGCATTCCCTCACTCCAACCCAAGGGCAATTTCTATACAGTGGCTAAATATCTAAACAGGTTATCATAATGGGTTGGGAGAATATATTACCAAGAAGATTTGAGTCAGTACAGCTTTCTTCCCGCATAAGACTTGATAACCTGAATTAAATTAAACATGATGGGTTGATTAAGAAACACAATTTGCATGGTAGTAATTATTAATGGCTCCAGCTACTATTGCTGCACAGGAAACCACCCCAAAACTTAGTGGCACAAAATAGACATTTATGATACTCTTGGATATAGAATTCTCTGCTGGTCAAGAATTCAGACGGGACATAGTAAGGATAGTTTGTCTCTTTGCACAACGTCTGGGACCTCAGCTAGGGAGACTCATGACCTGGGGGTGATTTGATGACTCAGGGCTGAACTGATTTTGAGGTTTCTTTCTGCCATGTCTGGCAGTTGATGTTGACTGTAGGCAGAGAGCACAGTAGGCTGCTGACCGATGTGCAGCATCGCCAGCATGGCAGCCTCAGAAGAGCCAGACTTCTTCCATGGTGACTAGCTCCTCCCAGAGTGAGTATCCCAGGAGAACCAGGAGGAAGCTTTATGGCCTTTTCTGACCTAGCCTCATACGGCATCATTTCCATAGTAAAAGAATTATCGCTTACAAGTCCAGATTCAAGGGGCAGAGTGAAAGACCCCATCTCTCAATGTGTCAGAGAATTTTTATATAAGATTTAAATATGTTTTCTAATTGCCTCATTCATATAAGGCATAGCCATCAAGAGCTAGAGCCATGGTAGAAAAAAGCTACTGTGGCCAGGCGTGGTGGCTCATGCTTGTAATCCCAGCACTTTGGGAGGCTGAAGAGGGTGGATCACTTGAAGTCAGGAGTTCGAGACCATCCTGGCCAACATGGCAAAACCCCATCTCTACTAAAAATCCAAAAATTAACTGGGCATGGTGGTGGGTGCCTGTAATCCCAGCTACTCTGGAGGCTGAGGCACAAGAATCACTTGAACCTGGGTGGCAGAGGTTGTAGTAAGCTGAGATCATGCCACTGCACTCCAGCCTAGGCAACAGAGCGAGATTCAGTCTCAAAAAAAAAAGAATGAAGAAAAAAGCTTCTGTGGTTGCAATACAACTTCGATGTAATGCATAGCTCAGTAACAACTCAGAAGTGAAGAAAGTATACAGAAGGTCTATGATTACACTAATGGCTATGAAAAATGCTTAATATAATCAAGCTTGGAAAGTCCATTTTTATTCACTGATAGTAAGGTTTCTAACTGTACACTTAGAGATGTTTAGAAACAATTTTATTTTCAGAATTCCCACAAGATTAATAACTTTGCGATCGCAAGTCATAAACTTTCAAGTTCTAACCACTTTTACCTCTTGAAAACAATTGTTTTATTACCATTTCTAAAGTTTTTATTACGGAAAATTTCTTTTTGGGTATGCAGCTAGGTACTGATTTCATTTATTACAGCTCTGGTCACTGTTTATCCTACTCCTTGTTCAATATTACTTCACACCCCCACAGATTGGCCCGATTTCCTCCACGAGCCTCCCTTGGTCATGTTCAAATTTCACACTGCATTTGATTGAGCCTCTCTTTACACAGTACTTATATTTGTCGTTACTTTTGAACATGTAAATTCCTAAGCTTGGAGAGTCTTCTCATTAGGACCAGGGAAAATGCATTCGTGTTGCTGTCTTTGATCTCTGAGGCGGTATGTGATTTAAGTTTGCCTCAGATCCTCAGTTTCCTGTCTACAATAATGAATTTGGGCAGAAACCTGTATGATCTAGTTTTAGACCAAAATCTCTTTTTTAAACGTTTTAAATGAGATGAAAAAGAAATTGGCCTCTTTGAGAAGAGAGGAAGTAAAAATGGAGCGACCTGAAGGGACCCAGGGAGATTAAGCGGCCTCCATTTTGAGCAGGCAGCTCTGGGGTCTGAGAGAGCTGACCAAGGGTGGCTTTGACAGAGAGAGATTATGGACAGCAGCAGCTCAGAATAATAGGTGGTTTAAAGGATATAATTAACAATCCTCTTCTGAAAAGCAGCACAACAGCCTTAGAAAGAGAGGTCAAGGGCCCTTTTGGAAAGGCCTCGGGGCAACAACCTCTTCTAAGCAAATGTTTAAATAAGCAGTTCTCATAACAGTTAAAGGGTGACTTCACTTACATGTAGGAGCTTGCATTTGCTAAAATCAGGTACCATGTCACTCACAGAAAGTTTATCAACATGTGGGATATTTTCCTAATTAAAAATATAGGAAAAGAAATGTGCGTGCATTTTCTATGTGTATATATTTAAAGAGAATCAAAAACACAGGGAAGTGATTTTTCACGACAGTAATAAGGGCAGACCTGTTCATGATGTTTAACTTGCCACGGTCTGTTGTCCAGCTTGCATTCATTTCTGTTTATAAAACCCATAAAAGTCTTGAGCGAAAACTTCCTTGGAAAAGTTTTTATAATTCAAAAAAGTCATCAACTCAAAACCCAGACCGGGTTTGGCTCCTTGGATGGCACTGCCTCAGGGCCTCCTCCCTTTGTTCTTCTGTGTACACAGAGAGAGGAGGTGGAGCCAAGGACGATGAAAGTTCTTGACACTAATGCCTGGCAGGACAAGTCTGGCAACTTTCAGAACAATGCAAATTGAATGGCCAAATTAGACAAATTTTTCCCAAACTGAAATGACTTCTTCACAGAAACTTGTAACACTTGGCTTACATGTGCCAAATACTAGCGTAACCCACTTGGGGGCAGCTGTAGTTGAGCTCTATTAAGCTTCAAGGTGCTGCTAGAACAATACTGGATTAGCCCACTGGGTTCAAATACCAAGAACTGATGGTATGAGGTGAGGCATGCTCTTCTAGGCTTCTTGCCCAAAGGTAGTTTGGGTTTGTTTTTAAATATTTGAAAAGAAACAACCCTTTTCACTTTCAGTCTTGAGAAATAGACGGAGGTTTTTGATGGGGGTGATGGTGATGGTGGTGGTGCTGGTGGTGGGGGTGGTAGTTGTGGGTCGTCCTTGTTTTGTTTAAATGAATCACCAAGAGCCAGACAATGCCACGGTAAATATGGGCTCTGAAGATCTAGCCCAACCACCTCCATTAACTGTGAAGGAAATGGGGCCTCAGGGAACAGCAGCAGTTCTAGAGGTGGCGAGGCCTTAGATGGAAGTCATGAATTGGGGCACATTGTGTTGTTATGTTCCCTCATTTGAGGAACAAAAACCAGGAAAGTTTAATGATCTCTCCAAGTTCACAGAGCTGTTTATTAAAAGAGTCAAGACAGTAGCCGGGCATGGTGGCTCACGCCTGTAATCCCAGCACTTTGGGAGGCTGAGGCGGGCAGATCATGAGGTCAGGAGATTGAGACCATCCTGGCTAACATGGTGAAACCCCGTCTCTACTAAAAATACAAAAAAATTAGTCGGGTGTGTGGCGGGCGCCTGTAGTCCCAGCTACTCAGGAGGCTGAGGCAGGAGAATGGTGTGAACCCAGGAGGTGGAGCTTGCAGTGAGCCGAGATCATGCCAGTGAACTCCAGCCTGGGCGACAGAGGGAGACTCTGTCTCAAGACAAAGCCCACTGGGCTAAAGAAATGTATGCATTTAGGATAGTCAAATGAACAAAGGAATGACCATTGCAGTACCAGCATGAAAAGTCATTCCGAATCGAACACATGCAGCTTGCATTGACCAGCCACTTGGATGCGACACATACATTTCCTCAGAGCAAACAGTAAAGAATCGATTGTCCACAGTAAAGACCCATACAGATGTGTCTGGCTTTATAGAATACACAGTGCTACTTTTCAGGTAGATTTGACCATATTTTAAATATATATGAACAACTTTGCTTTTAAAAATTCTTTGTAAAATAGGGACATTTTCTGAAAAATAGAATAAGCAACCTCAATTTATCCACTTTCCAATCTGAATTTTCCCGCGTAATATTTGTTTCACCTGGGTCTTTTTAAATTCAATGAGCTGAAAGAGTTAATGAAGCTCCAGCCTTCCCACACAGTAGCCAGGCAATCCACCATCCTCGAATATGCATTTTGAGTCATTATACCCAATGTATCCGGTTGGTGCAAAATAATTGCAGTTTTACCATTACTTTTTACTGCAATTACTTTTGCACCAACCCAATACTTTCAAAACCAAAAGTTAAACTATTTGTATGTGTTGTCCATGATAGTTTCCTCTCTAGACTAGGAACAAAGTTTTGTAAAGTATCCTTCTGTGTATAAGTTGTTTTACCTTGCAGAAGTTGGACTGAGAGGGTAGGATCACTTGTTTTCATAGAATTGGTTGAGGTTGAGCATTTGTCACAGGCCCCCTATGCAGGAGGCTCTGTTAATGCACAGCAGGCATTGAAAACGCAAATGCCCACAAGAGCCAGACAGCTGCTACAGATGAGCAAAGCAGCAGGTTAAGTGGGAGAAGCAACAGGAAGTGGTATGGGAGGTGGGGAAGGAGTAGTTAGTGCCCCATCTGAAGAGATGGGTGCTACTCAGCTCCAGTTCATGCAGAAACATAGGCCAGTTACCATGCAGAAACGTAGGCCAGGTTTTGACAGACTCTTCATTTTTTAAAAGAAAAAATGTATTTTAATGTAAAATCTTCCGACTTGTTAATGTTGGCAACTAACTCAAATTTGTTTTGAAACAAGTGAAGGTCAAATTAAAAAGTCCCTTGACCCTCTGGTTACCAGTATGAGACTTCTAGATGCTACCATGACTACCCATCTGTTTTTGGTTTTGTTTTCTTTTAGGGACAAGGTTTCACTCTGTCACCCAGACTGGAGTACAATGGAGGCATCATAGCTCACTGCAACCTCCAACTCCTGGGCTCCAGTCATCCTCCTGCCACAGTCTCCTTAGTAGCTAGGACTATAGCCATGTGCCAACATGCCTGGCTAATCGTTTTGTAGAGACAGTATCTTGCTATGTTGCCCAGGCTAATCTCAAACTCCAGGCCTCAAGCAATCCTCCTGTCTTGGCCTCCCAAAGTGGTAGGATTACAGATATGAGCCACTATGCCCTGTCCCACCCATCTTTTTGTAGAAATCATATGCATCCTTTATTTGCCTTAATCACATCCTTCTTAAAGCTATCCTCAACACTCTGACATAATACATCCGTAAGGTCTGTACTGCACAGTTAATGCTTAACTCTCTCCTTTCTTTGTTTCTGATTATTTCATATGTACAGATTTTGTATTCAGACTTGATCATAAGCACTTCCAGAACAAGACTCATATCTAATACTTCTTTTATAGCTATCTCAAAGCTCAATAAATGTTTGCAGTTGGTATTTTTCTTAATAAAGGGAAAAGAAAATAGTCTTTGCTGACACACAAATACGTAGTTATACTAGGAATGAGTTTCGTGTCTCGAAGTTCCTGAATTTCTAGCCTAGGCAAGCTAACAAGTTAACATCTGTAGGCATCTTGCCTTGACGAGCTGAGAAGCACTGGCTTGCCATAAATGTTTAAGAAGAAAGCACTTGGCAAAATAGCTATGAGTTCATTTATGTCTTTTCTAGAATAAAAATATCATAGGCTATATTTAGTCCCATGGAGGTGATGTTGTTCCTTACAAGCCTTGACTGTGAATGAGAAATTTTCTGAGCCAATTCTTGTCTGCAGGAAACCTTCCATTGATTTAGGCATTAGAAGAATGATAGGTCCAGCTAAAGAATGTCAAGCTCCTGTTTTGCATTCACAAGTCAGAACTCTCTGGGCCTTCTTCTTACAGTGTTTTGGAGGAGTACAGCGTGAGCTATAAGCAGCCTTAATCCAGAAACAGGTGTAATGGGAGGAGAAATGGAGCAAGCATTGAAGTTCAAGAAATGAGTGACCACTATCTTTGTCCCTATGTGGAAGTGAGGAGGGGTGACTAAGAAATGGCGAACACTGCAAGAAACTTTTTGCCTTGTGCTGGCCTGTTAAAGTTATCTCTCTGTGGCCAACAGTAGGCCAAAAATCCAGAACAGCTGGGCATGTGTGCCAGGCTGCCCAAGGATGGTTCTGGGAGTGGTTTGAATTGTCCAGCACCGTTTGTGAGTGAAGGAGAAGTATGGAAACAATGACCTCTACAGATCCCTAAATCCAATGGGCTTGATATGATAGGGAATCAAGAGGCTGTGGTGAAGGGACCAGCTCTGGTATGAATTGATTGCCTGACCAAAGGAAAACATTGTATTTCTTCCCTTACCTGGAAATGCTAATAAAATATCCAGAAAGACTTTTACTTTTTTTTTTTTTTTCTGAGATGGAGTTTTCCCCTGTTGCCCAAACTGTAGTGCAATGGTGCAGTCTCGGCTCACTGCAACTTCTGCCTCCCGGGTTCAAGCAGTTCTCCTGCCTCAGCCTCCTAAGTAGCTGGGATGACAAGCAGGTGCCACCACGCCCGGCTAATTTTTGTATTTTTGGTAGAGACAGGGTTTCACCACGTTGGCCAGGCTGGTCTCCAACTCCTGACCTCAGGTGATCCCCCGACCTCTGCCACCCAAAATGCTGGGATTACAGGCGTGAGCCACTGTGCCCAGCCGGAAAGGCTTTTACTGAAGAAGCCCTGTCTTCATACTAGCCCTCACAAACGCTACACAGGCGTGCCTCTCAGACATTTCTGTATGGTTCTCAGTTTCCCAAATTGTTTGGTAATCAGAAAAAGAAATAAATTATCAAATAAACAGACAACAGCCTTGCATTAGGAAGCAGACTTTGGAATGTCAAAAAAAAAAAAAAAAAGGTAACCAAAATAGTTTGGTTACTAAAAATAGTGCCTTAACTTAGGCAAACAATACCAGGGTCAGAATAAACACTAATTAACATTGTTTAGAATACTTTATTGTAACTCTGACATTATTGTCACTTTCTATTTAATAGTAGAATTTTCTTTTCTTTCTTTCTTTCTTTTTTTTTTTTTTTTTTTCTGAATCTCACTCTGTCGCCCAGGCTGGCGTGCAGTGGTGTGAACACAGCTCATTGCAGCCTTGACCTCCCGAGCTCAGGTGATCCTTCCACCTCAGCCTTCCTGGTAGCTGGGACTACAGGCATGCCACCTTGCTCAGCTAATTTTTGTATTTTTTGTGGAGACAGGGTTTTGCCATGTTGCCCAGGCTACTCTCAAACTCCTAGGCTCAAGTGATGTGCCCATGTCAGCCTCCCAAAGAGCTGAGATTACAGGCTTGAGGCATCATGCCCGGCCAGAATTTTCTTTCTTCTTTTTCTTTTTTTTTTTTTTGAGACCATCTGGCTCTGTCACCCAGGCTGGAGTGCAGTGGCGCTATCTCGGCTCACTGCAAGCTCTGCCTCCTGGGTTCACGCCATTCTCCTGCCTCAGCCTCCTGAGTAGCTGGGACTACAGGCGCCTGCCACCACACTCAGCTAATTTTCTGTATTTTTAGTAGAGACGGGGTTTCACCATGTTAGTCAGGATGGTCTCGATCTCCTGACCTCGTGATCTGCCCACCTTAGCCTCCCAAAGTGCTGGGATTACAGACGTGAGCCACTGCGCCTGGTCCGTGAGCCACCGTGCCCGGCGGAGAATTTTCTTTTTAACTTGTCACATTGTTAGTCCAATTGCATTTTCTTCATCTGCAAATTTGTTCAAGTTGCTAATAAAAATGGTGGAGAAAATAAAATTGATGTATCTTTGGAATGGTGGTGTTTAAAGTGTCTAAAAGTAATGCTAATTATAAAAATAGAGACATTTGTATTTCTTTTCTTGATTGTTCCTTATTCTTCTCTCAACAGCCTTCATATCTGTTTTTTTCTTATGAAGCTTCTTCTGGTTGGAAACTTGTCAAATTTCATCAGGTAAGAAGTGCTAAATGTGAACCTGTAAACCTTGTTTCAAAAAAAAAACCAAAAACCGAAGTTTAAGAAATCTAAAGATGGTGTCAGCCTTAGACAGATCTCTGGACTGTAATCTGGGGAAGGTCAAATAAGATCTCCAATCGTGTACAATTCCAAATACATTTGAGAGCAGTGGGTCTGAAAATGTGGTTCCCAGACCAGCAGCATCAACACCATGAAGGAAGTTGTTAAAAATGCAAATTCTCAGGCTCTCCACTGTGCTTTAATAAACTTTCCAGTTGACTCTGATGCACATACAGTTCTGAGAACCAGTTTTAGATAGGTTTCATAGGCCAAAGGAATAGAAAATATCTCTCTGGGTTGATTGCATTTAATGGACTTAATGTTTCTTCCTTTCTTTTCTCCATTGCCTTTTCTTCCTTCAGATTCATCCATTCCTCATTTAACAAGCTTGCTTCATAAAATCATACATTATTCCAAACATATTATCTTTATGACAACTTAAATTCTATCTAATATGGGACTCCATCAAAACGATGTGTTCAGTAGAAATTGTCAACTAATGAAATGATTTATATCCCTTGTTAGCTTTGAGGAGGAAAATAGTCATGGAAGACACATCTATAAATGGGTGTCCAGCTACTAAGATGGCTGCCTTTTATAATTAACATAATTAACATCCACAACATGGCTGGGCATGGTGGCTCATGACTAACCCCAGCACTTTGGGAGGCTGAGGCAAGAGGATTGCTTGAGGCCAAGAGTTTGGGACTAGCCTGAACAACATCGTGAGACTTCATCTCTATAAAAAACAGAAAATAAAAATTAGCCAGGCCTGGTGGCACACACCTGTAGTCCCAGCTACTTGGGATGCTGAGGCAGGAGGATCACTTGAGCTGAGGAGTTCGATGCTGCAGTGTGCCTCTGAAGCCATTGGCAAAGGATTGTATCGTCCTTTATGAAGGATTTATGTTGTCACACAAAATGTGATTCTGTCCTCTTGTAGTGTTTAGGGTATGCTGGAGTTCTCCACACTATCCAGTATCACCAATTCTGAAAAACAGCCTGGATAGCTACCCAGCAGAAATTTCATCTCTGATCTGGTGTAACCCTGGGAATCCCTGTTAATTAATTATCTGCTAAACTTAAAAAGAATATGTATAAAGATACTGTTGTTTTTAAATGATTGGTAAATGTGGCTCCCAAGAGTACCTTTGCTGCTTTGCTGAAGATGATGCCTCATTTGCCAAGATATGCATGATTTCTTCTCCAAATCATACATATTTCTTGACGAGTAGGTATCAGAGTCTCTTAGACTCAATTTCCTCATTTATATAATGAAGATACTAATAGACTGTACTAGTGAGGATTGCTCTAAAAAAATAATGCAGATAATCCAGGAGTACTTAGCAAATACCTGGCTTAATAAATATTAGCCATGATTAAAGATTTTATTAATAGATTTATAAATTCAAAAAGGTTACATCAAACTTTGTCTCATTAAAAACAAGCAGACAGGGGAGATATCAAGTGTCTCTCCTTTGCATGGCTCACCCACCTGTAAGTTTTCTCATCCCCACTAGACCAGTAGCAACACCACTACTATGTTTTATCTTCTCTGAAGGTTTGTTATTATGTCACCTCCCTGTTCTCTGCTCTTCTAGTTCCTTGGCCACTGCTGGCACTCCAGCATAAGGCCAGATAGCATTAGGGACATGATAAAATATGGAAAAGCATCATTCATAGCCTATCCATAGTGCTAGGAGAGTACAGAATAGTGCCTGCTATTAGCTCCTCTAATGTTCACCAGCCCTTGGAGCAAAATTTGAAAAGCCAGCTGGGTGACCCCAGTGCAGAAGATCAAAGGACCAGAAGAGGATCTTGAAAGATGATTTATTTCCCTTACCTCTATTCAATGTACAAAGCAAAACACGTCATCAGTTGGCAAATATTTCAGGAGAAGGAACTTTCCCTAATCTTTCACATAAATGCTAATATGAATGAATAACAGTTATATATGATTAGGAAATCTCATTTTAGCATAAGTTGAAATATTTCATAGCATATGCTGGAAAGGTACAGTTGCATCTATGACATATTGCCCTGTAGATGGCTTTGGTGAGAGAAGGGAGACAGAGAGAAAGGGGATTCTTAGAGGAGAGGTATGTAAAACATTAGGATTAAACAAGTGTCCAACAAACAAGAGATTTCTGAGTTTGAATTAGTGACGTAGAAAAATGAGAGACATCTGAAATCTATACTTCTTTTGCCAGTCAGAAACACAGTTTTGAGTTCCTTTGTTGAATCATTTACTTTGTAAAGACTTATTAAAAACGAATGCCTAAGGTGGTTGAAAAGGGAGCAAATTGAATTCAGAAGGCCAAGTCCTTTAAGGGAATCATTTCAAAGAGCTTTTACTTTCCATCAACTAAGCTTAATGTTGTCTCCTCAGACTAGTCCTTTTGTTCTATTTCAATACATATGTGAAGAGTCAGAGGCTTATAGACTCACTTGAAATTTAACAGTAAATTTTTGGAGACAGAGAGAAGATTAATTTTCTTCACATTCTTAGGTTTTATCATATGATGCTTTCATAGACAACACTTTCCTCACCCTACCCCCACACACAAAAATCATCTGAGAGAAGGGGATCTATCTAGACATTGGTCCTTCAGACACAGCTGAGATATAGAAATGAGGTTGTTTTCTTTGTTCATTCTGGGGAAGACTCAGCTGCCCTTGATAGTCCTGTGACAGGCTTCTAGCCAAGATAGACTATGGAGGATAAAGGGGGGTTATGCATCACTTAAACCCCACTTTGTCCTCAGTCAGTGCTTTCAAATGCCCTTGCTGGGTCCCATAACTAGCCACTTACTGGAAGGAAAGCAGGGGTTATAGGCCAATAAGGTGACCTGGTGTTGGAATTCTGAGGAGACCACTGACATTTCAATGCCCCGCTGGCCCTGTTATCACCTCTTATGCCAATGAGAGACAAAGGAGCGGGAGAGAGAGAGGGGAGGAAAGAAGGGTGAAAAGGGACAGAGGAAATGTCTTAAGGTGAAACAGATATTCCAGGAATACACTCCTCCCTCATCCATTTGCTACTTTCCTTTAGTACTTTACAAGAAAGTAAACATTGTGAGGAGCCAGATCTCAGGGAAGGCACAGAAAGGAATCCTACATTAGGCTGAAGCAGTATTTTTGGTGCTCTGCTGGCATACTGAATTCTTAGGATGCTACTGTGGAGCCAACATCACGTTGGTCGTTTGTATTCAAGTTATGGTGATGAAGACAGTCCCCGTGTCTCAAATCTCTATGTCCAAGTTATTAAATTCAGGAGACCGGATGCTTACCTTAAATGAAGCAAGGTAGGAGGCAGATGACTACTTACCAAGACCATCATTTGCATAAAGGAGTCAAAGAATCACCGTGTATCAGTCAGATCACAGGCTGGTTGTCTCTCTAACCAAGTAACCTGATGCTATTAATACAATGACAACTAGGGATATTTAGGGAAAGAAACGAGACAAGATTGCTTTCTAGGAGGCGTTTCCAGAATCCCATAATAATTAGTTATTACTAAATTAATCACCCTCTTCAACCTATTTTTTTTATTTTCTATGAAGCATCTCTTGGGTAACAGTTTTCATAGAATTGCTAGCCACAGGGTGACTTCATGCTTCCTTTTATTTGTGCTAAAGCCACCTTTGATTAACCCTTGGGAAGGTCTTCCTGTGCTTGCCCTGCCAGCCCTGCCCAGCCCTTATGGTTTTGTAAACATCAATCCTCTCTGCCCTTAGCCACCAGCTTTTCAGAGTGAAGGGTGCAATAGGCTCTCCCTCTCATTGCTCAGCCTTTCTAGTCTCTTCTGGTTGTGCCCTGGAATTTATTGGACCGTGGTTTTCCAAGCATAGATCAGGGCACATGCAAAAATAGACTCTAAATATCCACAGAGCCTTTAAAGCTACCCTGATAAGAAGTCTTCTTTTTTGAGATTTATATTCATTTTGAATTATTAAAATACAAGTGTCCATCATGAGACAAATGGATAAAGAAAATGTGGTATGTATGCACAACGGAGTACTATTGAGCCATAAAAGAGAATGAGATCCTGTTATTTGCAACAACATGGACAGAACCTGAGGACATTATGTTAAGTAAAACAAGCCAGCCACAGGAAGACAAACTTCACATGTCCTCACTCATTTATGGGAGCTAAAAATTAAAACAATTGAACTCATGGGTATAGAGAGTAGAATGATGGTTACCAGAGGCTGGGAAGGGTAGTGGGTGGGGTGGGGGAAGTGGGAATGGTTAATGGGTACAAAAATATAGTTAGATAGAATGAATAAGAGCTAATATTTGATAGTACAACAGGGCGATTCTGATCAACAGTGATTTATTGTATACTTTAAAATAACTAAAAGAATATAATTGGATGGTTTGTAACACAAAGAAAGTATAAATGCTTGAGGTGATGAATGCCCCATTTACCCTGGTGTGATTATTACACATTGCATGCCTGTATCAAAATATCTTATGTGCCCTATAAATATATACACATAGTGTGTACCCATAAAAATTAAAAATAAAATAAATTTTTAAAAGGATAATAAAGAAATACAAAGTAAATGTGTTGCTCTCATGTAAGACCAGTTTGGCCTTTTTTATCACAGCATGGAGCCTATTGAAAGACCACTTTTATGCCTAGAGGGATGATGCCCCACCAGTCACTCAAAATGGCTACTAGGAACATTATCAATCCTCTTTCATTGCTGAGAATGGCTTAAATTTGAATTTTAAGATTCAATTTGTTATTTAATTTTAAAATATGGCTTACATTTTAACTTTAAGATCCAGAGGCAGTCTGAATTAAAAATTGGGGAGAAAGGAATTAAGGCAGATAAGTAATTCCAACTTATCTATCGACATGAAATAACCTTTGCAAAGATAGGCTGTGAATATAAAGAGAGCTTTGTCTGCGCTCCCTGAACATCAGGTCTTTGGATCTTGCATCAGCGGAGGGGGCCACCTGGCTCTGACTTTCTCCTGCAGATGCAGATGCTCCTTGGTTGAGGTAAGTGGAAATTCCCTTCTGAAGTCTCCCTAGGTAAGGGCCATTAGAAAGTGTCAGAGGAGTGTGTGTGACTGTTTTCTGTTTTCGTGAGATATTGTAGAACTTTAAGTCTGCTGGTCATAAATGTTTTCTTTTTGAAATCCTTAGAGATTTTTCTTCTTCGTCGTCACAATGGCAGGAATACAGAGATTTCACATGATTTCTTAATGGGATTCAGCTGCCTACGCTGCAGTGCTTTCAGCTGTATTTGAGAATGCGCTGTGTTCCTGCCTTGTTTTACATTTGCAGATGGCTGGAACTCTCCCTGTCTCTTTTTCTTTCTGTCATGGCTGGCAAGAGCTCATGGGCCATGAGCTGCATCTTTATAAACATGAACAGATTAGCAGGTATTCCCAAATGGGACAAATGCTACCTTATTGCAGACAGTTTCTAGTATAGTCCCACATTCTTTGAGAAAGTAGGTGGAGACCCCGTCAGCACCAGGCCACTGGCAGCAAATGGTTGTAGCCAGGAGCCAGAATAGAGCAAGTCCAGCCTGAGCCTGTGGTCGGCAGTGGAGGAGAAGAGAGGGTCGCAGACCTGAGGCAAAGGGCAGCCTGAACAACCAAGAACCAGAACAGCCCTGGCACCCGACGCCCAGGAGAGTGGGCTACAGGAAAAGGATCTGAGACCAGAGCCCACAGAGTCTGCAGGAACTAGAGGCACAAGGCACGAGGAATCACAAAGCGAACTTAAGTGCCAACATCAAAGAAGGCATTCTCACCCTGTTTCCTGCTGCTTCTGGGTTTCTCCACATTCCTATAGCCTTACAGACAGTAAGCCCAGTGTGGCGGGAACAGGGAATTGAAGTGGAAAGCACAGGCCAGGGGATCTGATGGGTCTCTTATATCCCCTGGGAGGGCATGACAACATAGAGAAAGAAGAGTCCTTTAAAAGCATTCAACATAACGTAGTTTGCCCAGGCAGTTCACGCTGACTGAAACCTCCTCTGTCTTCTGAACTCGGGCATGCCTATCTCATCTCTTCTTTTGAAGCAGAATGCTTTAAATTTTTATTTTTATCCTGTGAATTTCAATATGTGACCTCCTTCTGTGACAGAGCTTCTCTTTTGGTCCCCCTTGAGTGGATATCACCTTGTACTCCCCTCCACCCCTAAGCTCATGTTCTTCATCTTCTCTTTGACCCTCAGCATGTTATCCCTTGACCCATTCTTCAGTGTTTTCATGTCTATCATCTGCAAAATCTTTTCTGCCTCATAGTACTTAGGAGACCAGACATACACACTCTGGGGACAGGAACCTCCCAATATCAAATTAGCCACTTGGGCCATCTTGTCTGGCACGTTGCATAAATGTTGTACGGAAGACAGGTCCTCCTCCCAATTTCGTTTTTCACTGGCCACATGATGTTAGACAAGTCTCTTTCTCTCTTTGAGCCTCTCCTGTCTGATCCAACGGGTTGTAAGAATCAGATGAAATAACAGAGGGGAGAGGATTACACATTTTAAAGCACTATGCAAATGTAAGGTGTTGTTATAATAAAATATGGATCATGGCTTATGTTAGGGTGGGGCTAAGCCTCCTTCAGTCATTCTTTCAGCTTGTTTGTGTAACCTCTGGTGAAATTTTAGTAACTGTTGCAAGGCATAGGTTTCAGCACGTTCTTTGTTTCTTCTGTTGGTATTCACAAGGCAGTCACATCTGCCATGAGCTAGTCCTTCTCAGAAGGGAGTGGGTGGGAAAACATGTAGCTAAAAAGGGCTTAGGAGCCCTGAGACATCTTAAATAGGAGTCATTTAACTACTCCAATGAAAAAAAAAAAAGAACAGCAAAAATATCACCAAACTCATGGCACAGTCAGTAGCTCAGCACTATGGTTCTTACCATTTGAAGTTTCCACTCAACCATGTTTCATCTCCAGCCACTATCATCATCATGATCATCAAATTTAGCTGAATTACTAGTTCAGTTAAGACTCAATGTATAGTGTTGTGTATCAGATATGTGCCAAGCCCTATGCTAAGTATACAGCCTTGAGTAATTCACAGATTCTTCCATACGAAACTCACATACAAATAAACACACACATAAAAATAAACAACGTCAATTTGATAATTGCTGTAGATCTGGATAATTGGTACATTTAAAGTACTATGACAGTACCTAGGATGGAGTAACTAACTCTGCATGGAAAGTAGGAGAGGAGGTAACATGTGACCTGGCCCTTCAAGGATGAACAGAAGTTGGTCAGAAAGTGAGTATAGAGCTATACTCACTGTGTATATAGGCTTTGGGGCCAGCCACCTAGTTCAAATCCTAGCTCTGCCATTTCTTTTCTCTTTTTTTTATACTTTAAGTTCTGGGATACATGTGCAGAATGTGCAGGTTTATTACATAGGTATACACGTGCCTTTGCTATTTCTTAACTACATAACTTGGCTAGTTACTTGATCTTTCGTTGCCTCAATTTGCTCATCTCTACAACAGGCATTATACCAATAGGGCCTACTCACAGGTTATCATGAGCAGAAATGAGTTCAGGCACGTAAAACACTCCTAATAGTTCCTGTCCTATGGTTAATCACTCAATAAGCAGAAGCCATCATTGTTGTTATTATTGTTCTTTGCCAGGTCAACAAGCAGGAAGGAAATTCCTGGAACTTTTAGAGACCTGGTCTCTGAATTTAAGAGACTGATAATAGCATCATTATCATTATGAATAACAGGAAAGCTACCATTGATGCCAGGCACTAGATTCTTGACATGTGATTTCACTTGGTTATCATAATAATCCTGAGTGTCAAAAAACTTCCACTGAAATATAAATAATGCCACAAAGAATATAAAGTAAGTGAAAAATAAGTGGCACAAAGTGGCCACTGGATGAAATAGAATTACATAAGAAGAAATATTTACCATCTAAGTAATGAGGCAAAAGTCAAAAAGATTCCAAAGTGGTGGGTTTAAACCAAAAGAGGTCCGAGGCATTTTTGTTTGTGTATTTTCATTTTTGTTTCTGTGCACGTTCATTGCCTCTAAGCAGAGCATGCCCTTGCCTATTCGCTCTGATTCTCACCACTCGTGTGATACCCAGCCCTGAAAACACTTGAGTATTGAAGTTTGTGACATGCAGACAAGGATCTAGAACTTGAGTTTTGCAAATGCTTGCATTTGTTGAATGATGTTTTTTGTGCCAGGCACTATGCTGGGTACTTTCAGACACATGATCTGTGTAACATCCTGAATAAGATATTATGATCCCCAATTTGTAGACGAGGAAACTGAGGCTGGAAGAGGGCAAGACTAGAAAGAAAAACAAGATCAGAGGCACCAAAGCAGGGAGGTACATATCATGTTCTGCAATCCATTTGACCAGAGAAGAGGACCCATGCATGGGGAATAGTATGAGTTTGGGTGGAAGAAGTTAAATGACCTTGAAGGCCAGGCTTAGGAATATGAATGTGGCTATGGGAAGGTAATAAATGATAGGTTTCCTTTTCTTCTTTACAGCTTTATGAAAACCCACCCACAGCAAACATACAGGCTGGCACAAGGTTTGCTCTAAAGAGGAAGAGATCTAGGTGGGGCTGAAGATGTATCACTTCCCTTTGGAGAGTGCCCTGCCACAGGCAGGGACAATCTTTCATCTCTCATAGAGGAAAACATAAGGGAGGAGGCGCCTTCCAGTAAATATCCTCAGTTGAGTTTTCATATTATATATAATATATTCAAGGAAACAACCACCCAATTTCCCTCCCTGGATTCCAAGCCTTGAGATATAACTAATATTTAAGTTTTGCATTGCAGAGTGCCCTGATAATAAAGAACAAATTCCTTAACCTTTGATCCTAAGATGGTTTTTGTAATATTGCTCCTGTTTACCTCTCTATCCTCACCTCACTGTACTCCCACAGTATACCCCAGCTGTGCTGATCCCATGGCTGTTCCTGAAAGCACCAAATTTTCTCCAAGAAAATTTATCAAACCACTTGACACCCCCTCATATCCATAATGGCTTGCACTTACTTCTAGGATATAACTTCTCACCAATAATGTGTTTATTTGTTTCCTTTAGATGATAGCTCCATGAAGGTAGGGATTCTGTCTTGTTCTTTGTTGAATACCCTGCATCTAACACATCCCAGCACATAGTCAATGCTCAAGAACAATTTGTCAAATGAATGAGTAAATGATTTGGTGAGAGAAGAGGTGCTATGATTCTCTGGTCCTTACTCATTGTTGAATCCTGCTTTTCAACTTGCCAGTGTATTCCTCCTCTCTCACTGTTCACCTGACCCTAGACCCCTCTCCCTTTGCAACTTGATCATTGATTTCCAGGTCCTCTTCAGATCTGACATATTCTCTGCCCCATTTACAATCTGACACATGTACACACTCACCACCACTAAAAGCAACAATAAAACTGTCTCTTCTCTCCTTCTGGGGCTCATCCTTTACCAAAAACCATTGTTATCTGCCAGAGCTCCACTGTTACCCATGAAACGTTCTGGGGACTCACATATCCCCCATTTCCCTCTCAAACCCAACAATGATGTTTGAATGGACTAGACTGGAGAAAGAGACAGGGAGGGAAGCCCTAACAGCATCCTGATTTTGTAGCATTGTTGTTAGAAGTTTCTGAAGTAAAAGGGAAGTTGTGTGCACCGTGTGTGTGTGTGTATGTTTGTGATCTGTCAACCCATAGGTGGGGATTATCTGGCTACCTCTCGTGGAATGAACAACCTGGGAGGAATGTGGACACCTGCCCTGCTCATTGGAAATGGACAGGCTCTGGATGGGCAGTCCCAGCTATAGGGGCACAGGAGGAATTCTGCCCAGCAGGCTCAACCTGGAAGTCCAGTATCAGCAATAATAATTTAGTAGCAGAATTGCAAACACCTATGAGCACTCCCTATGTCACTGTGCTAAGTGCTTTACATAGATTATCTCAATTATTTCTTACATTAACCCTATAGGGTAGGAGCTCTTATTATTCCTATTTTACAACTAAGGAAAATGAGGCACAGAGAAGTTAAATAGTTTGCACAAGATCACACATTAAGTGATGGAGCCAGAATTTGAACTCAAGAACTGCAACATCAGAATCCTACCCAATATAGAATGGTTGAAAATAGGTATCCTTTGATTTTTGAGAGTTAGAATGTGGAAGCATCGTAAAAAAAGCAACACAATGTTTTCTGTAATATAACCCTCACAGACTGAGGAAAATGAAAGAATCAGGGGGTCTTCAGGACTATATAATGGGTAAAGAGGAAAGATAGTTAAAAGTATTTCTCAACGTTTTGCACTTCCAGCAATTTATCAATTTGTAAATGTATTTCATTACAAATATAGGGAGAATGAGGGAGCACAGCACTGTCATGCACTGTACTGGATCTGTAACTGTTCCTGGGAATTGTGCAGTGCACAGCCTGCTCATCTTTACATGGTAGCCCAAAAATGCAGGTTTCTTTATATCCCTAAATTAATATAGGAACCAAACGAAGACCTATTACTAGAGCTTGAGCTAGTGTGGCCTTCAAAAATTAAATAAAACAGAAAAGATGTGGAAATGATAGACTGGCTGCCACAGTACCATAGAAAGCAGATATATAAACCAATGTGGCCCCAGAGTCTTTCTGCAGCCTCCTCTGCCACCATGCCTTTCCATTCAACTACACTAATATCATGTAACCTGCCCCCATTCCCCTAACATGCATCCGCCCACACTTCCCACACTGTACAAATGCTTCTCTCTCATCCTCAGTCTCTCCCCCATCTTTCTTTATCTACTA
Source organism: Gorilla gorilla gorilla (assembly GCF_029281585.2). Lineage (NCBI taxonomy): Eukaryota > Metazoa > Chordata > Mammalia > Primates > Hominidae > Gorilla > Gorilla gorilla. The sequence goes on from NC_073239.2 coordinate 68,538,809, forward strand.
CCTCCTCTCCGTCAGGACCTAGACATTCATCCATGCCTCATTCATACATTCATTCAACAAACATTTCTGGAGCGCTTGAGGTAGATTCAGAAGTGACCAAGATGAGTAAGGCAATTCCCCACTCTCAAGTTTCTAACAATCTAGAGGGAAAATTAAACAAAGTGAGTCATCTCCAAGAAGTTTTATAATCATTCTCCTCTTTCTTCCCAAGCTAGAAGAAATTCTTATCTTTTGGAGGTATTTACAGTGCATATCCTTATCAGTCAAGTACCAATTCAAAAGACTTAAAGCAAAACAAACACATGGTGGAGAAACATAGAAAATATTTTGAAAGCTATAAATCACTAAGTTTATATGTCTTTATCTATCCTTGGTTCATTTTGTGAAGAGGCAATAAAATGCTAAGTTAAAGCTCAGTTGATTTTCTCCAGATACTTGCCGAATTCTTGGCATCACATTCTACCATGTTTCCAGGATTCAGAGTGTCTAAGCAGTGCTAGTGAAAAGTTCAGTTGAGCAAAAGAACTTTATGTTTCATTCTAACCTGGAAATGCTTTCCCTACCCGCATTAAATGTATGAAGCTTGAATCAGACAGCTGTACATAGGGTGAAAGTAGTGTCATCCCCAAAGAGTAGCAAATCATCATAAGGGAACCACAGTAGGTGAAAGACTTTGAAAAAAAATCCTCTGTTGTGAATATTAAATCCCAGCTGTTCCATTTTGAGACAAAAAGGGCTTATCTTTTATCTTAGTAGACTGTAAGCTCCTTTAGACTAGGACCTGTCTTATTTATTTCTCTAGCCCAAGCTTCTAGCATAGGGCTCAATAAGTATTTGTGAATACGTCATACATACTGACTAAAGTGGAAGTCTATGCAATTTTCTAATAGCTTGTCATACTCCCTAGTGTTCTACAGAAAGAGTCACTAGAGTTTGTTTCCATTTGGTTTGTTTATGTGGGGAAGGGCAGAAGGAGAATTATTTTGCTTTGTTTTTGAGATGTGTCCTAATCCAGTAGAGATCAGGATGAGAGCAATGACCTTGTCCGTCAGGATAGTCCGTCGTCCCACTTAATGAGGGAAGACATTGGATGATATTATCTTCTTTGTGATCATCACTCAAGAAAATAATTGTGGACTCAGCTTTAGTCCACATTACTTTGGAGTTTTGCTGTATTTTCACCTCTAGTATTGTAACCACACCATTTTATGGCTCCAGACCCACCATGGCTTCCAAAGGCTATGCAGAATCATTAGGAAGCTACAAGCCTTCCCACTAGCCCACACTGCTGCTGCAGTATGCACTTATCTGGATCACCCATGAGATCAACTTGCAAACAGGAACCGGCTTATGAAGCCATGCTTGCTCTGAGAAACATAATGGTCATCTCACTGCCAGTGGAATGTAATATTTGATGTCATGACACCCTTCCTGTCCAACTTGGCATTGGCAGTTGGTTTGACTTAGTGGTGAGAAATACAACAAAATGATGAGAAATTTTCCTTCTGGAGCACTTCTTAAGGGAGCTTGGTTGCTTTATTGGAAATTCGTACTTCTTAGCTTTCATGAAATGTCCCTTTGGTACATTAGTGAGAAGGTTCAAGGCAAAATAAACACATTTCATCTTGACCATATTTGGAACTCACAATATAAAGGAGTCAAAAGGTAAGCTGATGAAATAAGAATATTTTATCCTTTTATTCCACACATAGTTTTTACTTTCTCGCCTTTCCTGCAATAACTGCCTCAACATGATGGCACTCATATGCATTTTCAAAAGATTTTCATTTTATTATGTATTGAATTATATAAAGTAGTGTCAGTAAATCCATTAGAAATTCTCATTCCCAACTCTTAGAATTCATCTACAAAGAGTCAGAAAGAAACCAAGACATTAAGGAGAAGCCAGTGGCTGCAGCTGCAGGGTCTTTATTATGTTTATTTGTGTCATAATTCTCTTTATTTGCCTAAAATAAACTAAAATGGTTTAAAGTTGCAGTGCACCAGGTAAGGCCTCCCTTACTGTCTTCAGGTGTTTGTTTAGAATAGGTTTGTTTGTTTGTTTGTTTAGGAATAGCTGCTGTAATGCTTTGAATTCCCTTGCCAGGACATAAAATCATAGAAAATAGTGAAGATCCTTGCTGTTTACTTGGGGAGACATTATCTACATGCACGAAACAATTTAATTCCTAAGATTTATTTAAAACGTGTGAAATGTAGTTGCAATAATAATAATAGATGATATTTACAGAGCACTTACTATGTACCTGGAGCTCTTCCATGTGTTTTCATATATTAACACATATATTAAACTTCACAACAATCTTACCAAGTAGCCACTCTTACAATCCATTTTACACACGGTGAATCTGAGCCATAGAAAGGTTAACTAACCAGCAGCTCCTAAGTAGCAGAGCTAGGATTTGACTCCAGGTGGTCCGGCTCCAGGGCCCAGGCTCTTTGGCTACCATGTGTATACACTTTCTGAAGAATTACAATAGTGCAGCCCGAAGTCACTCAGGAAAGCTGTCGGTGGACAACTTGGTTCTGGTGCAGAACCTTGATGATGGCCTAAGGTTTGAGCTGTGAAGAGGATGGAATTGGACGTTTTAGGAAGCAAGAATAGCAGAAAGAGAAGCTGGGGTTTAGAAATGAATAAGACATGATAGGAGGAATAGCCATCTTATAAAATGGTGTGAGAAAACTTTTATATAGAGCCTTGAACACCAGGTTTAAAGTTTGAAACAGAAATCCATAGGCAGGTATACAAGCAAGGAATTCATTCATTAGTGCATTCATATACTTATAACACTAGAAGGACCTTAGAGAGCATCAATGTCAACTCCTCCTTTTATATTTGTAGAATCTAAAGATCTAGAGGGTTGAAATGACTCCCAGTGTCACTCACCTAGTGGCAGCATTAGAATACAGCATAACTCTTCTGATTCATCATTTAAGCTTTAAGCCTATTTCCAATGTTCCAGGACACTCTGAAAGATTCTCCTGGCAGAGGCATTTGGTTCAGCCTGGAAGGGAGAGACAAGAGGCAGGTGACCTGTGAGGCATTATTGCAAAATCCAAGTGAAGTACAAGAGGTACACTGGGCTCAGTGAAAATAGTAGAATTTTCCAGAGACGATTGAGAAAGCATGATAGGATATCAATAATAAAGGAGCTAAGTTGCTTCCAAGCTGGCATAGCTTTGGCAGAAATAGGGAAATTGGGCAATGGTACCACTTGGGCATAGACAGCATCAGTTCAGGTTTGGTACCTGTGAGAGGGAGTTGGCTTTATTATAATTACTTCTGTGTGGAACCTTGTGTAACATGATGATCACATTCCAAGGCCCTTTGCAATTTTTCCATTAATCAGTTGCCACCATCATCAGCATGTGAGCAAGTCCTTGTCAACACTGAGATGAAATTTAACTCAGTTTTGCTTTAATATCCATTAGGCTCCATCCTGTCCTTTCCTTTTCTTAGTTTCTTTCGCTGCCAATCAGCTTCATACGTGTTCACTTTCCTCAGAGTCTGTAAATTATAGTGGTAAAGGGTATAAGCTCTGAAGGCAAATGGCCTAAATTTGAATTCTGGTTCTACAACGCTTCTGTGACTTGGGCAAATTTAATTCTTTTTAGAATTAATTCTTTGTGGCTCAGTTTCCTCATTCATAAAAAGATATTGTGATCAGTGCTTATCTTCTAGCAAGAATGTGAATATTAAATGAGTTAATACACATAAAGCCCTTGGAATGGTCCTTGCACGTAGTGAACACTCAATACACAGTAGCTGTCATTGTTGCCATCCTATCATTCCCCTTTGCTGCATTATAGTTTCAGGGCGTTCTGTCTCTAGGACAGCCTGGCAAGATGGAGTTCTTCCTTTCCACCAGGCACGCTGTTCCTGTGACTGCTATTTTAACATTAGCGTGTTATTTTCGCCCCTAGAAGCTCCTCCTGTTTCTCCAGCAAAGCTATCCTAGGCCCCCAGTTCCTCACCACATCTGAGTCTCTCCCCAGTAAACCATCTTTCACCTTCATACATATCCACATACGACTTAAATTTGTCCCAGCGGAGGGAGGGAGTGACCGCTTTCTCCTTTTTTATGCAATCTCACAACCTGAAATTGTGATGAGACTACAATTTAAGTGTTTACCCAATTTAAGTGTTTACAATTTAACAGTTTACCCAAGAAATATCAGATTTAGCAGATTATAAATTATCTGCTTCTGAAGCAAGACCAAGAAGGGATTAAAAGCAAAGACTTGAGAGGCAGCTGAACCTAGGTTCAAATCCAGGTTTCACATTTATGAGCTATGTGACTTTAGATCAAATAACAACTGAGTCTTGGTTTCCTCATCTATAAGATAGGAATACCTATCCTGCATGTTGTAAGGATTAAAGGTTATAAACTTTATAAAATAGGTAATTTTTAACCCCTCGCCCAATTCCCACCCTCTCACCTTTCATAGTCTCCAATGTCTATTATTTCTCTCTGTATGTTCATGTATACCCATTATTTACCTCCCACTTGTGAGTGAGAATATGCAATATTTGACTTTCTGTTTCTGAGTCATTTCACTTAGGATAATGGCTTCTAGTTCCATCCATGTTGCTGCAAAAGACATTATTTTATTCTTTTTATGGCTGAATAGTATGCCATGGTATGTATGTATGTGTATATATATATATAACATTTTCTTTATCAAACCTTTGTTGATGGGTACTTGGATTGATTCCATGATTTTGCTATTGTGAATAATACTGCAGTAAATATACAATGCAGGTGTCTTTTTGATATAATAATTTCTTTCCTTTTGGGTATACACCCAGTCATGGGATTGCTGGTTTAAATGGTAGGTCTGTCCTAAGTTTTTGAGAAATCTCCATACTGTTTTCTGTAAAGGTTGTACTAATTTACATTCCCACCAACAATGTATAATCATTCCCTTTTCTCCACAACCTCACCAACTTCTGTTGCTTTTAGACTTTTTAACAATAATCATTCTGACTGGTATAAGATGATACCTCAATGTGGTTTCAATTTGCACGTCTCTGGTGATTAGTGATGTTGAACATTTTTTCATATGTTTGTTGGCCACATCTATGACTTCTTTTGAAAAATGCCTGTTGATGTCCTTTGCCCACTTTTTAAAGGGGTTGTTTTTCTTCTTGAGCTGTTTGAATTCCTTACGGATTCTGGGTACTAGCCCTTTGTTGGATCCATAGTTTGCAAATATTTTTCCCATACTGTAGTCCGTCTACTCTCTTGATTGTTTCTTTTTGCTGTGCAGAAGCCTTTTAATTTAATTAACTCTCATTTGTCTATTTTTGGTTTTGTTGCATTTGCTTTTGAGGACTTGCTAAAAAATTATTTGCCTTGGGCAATGTCCAGAAGAATATTTCCTGGGTTTTCTTCTAGGATTTTTATAGTTTCATGTCTTATGTTTAGGTCTTTACTTTATCTTATTATTATTATTATTATCATTATTTTGGACATGGCATCTTGCACTGTTACCCAGGCTGGAGTGCAGTGGCATGAACATGGCTCACTGAAGCCTCAACCTCCTGGACTCAAGCAATCCTCCTGCCTCCATCTCCTAAGTAGCTGGGACCACAGGCATGCACCACCACACTCAGCTAATTTTTAAAAAAAAACTTTTTTAGAGACAGAGTCTCGCCATGTTGCCATGTTGCCCAGGCTGGTCTTAAACTCCTGGGCTCAAGCGAACCTCCTGCCTTGGCCTCTCAAAGTGCTGGGGTTATGGCCATGAGCCATCACTCCTGGCCCAAGTTCATCTTTTTCTGTGGTGAGAGGTATGGGTCCAGTTTTATTCTTCTGCATGTGGCTATGCAATTTTTCCAGCAACATTTGTTGAATAGGGTGTCATTTTCCCAGTATACATTTTTGATGACTTTGCCAAAGATCAGTTGGTTGTTAGGTACGTGGCTTTATTTCTGGGTTCCCTATTCTGTTCCATTGATCTATGTGTCTATTTTTATACCTGCAGCTAAATTTTAGTAGTAGATTGAGGTGGCTTCTCTGAAAATACAGATGAGATAGCGGTGACACCTCTGAGTGTCACCTCCTCTTAGATGGAGTTTAGCTTTATTGAGGGCAGACCTTAAACACTCTTTATGCCAAGTTTTATTAACTTGGGTTAATTGTATGGCCACAGTGGCTGGTGCGAAATTGACCAGCCCTAAATATTGGTATAGCTTAGTTAAACTTTCGTTTATTATTAAAGATTTATCACTGCTGTTTCCCGTGGGGGTGTGGTTGAGTAAGGTGTTTTGAGCTGCATTTGTGTGTGCTTGATATCTGCTGCTTTTGATCTGGGTGATCTAGAGGGCGTTTTCACTGGGATGGGGATGCTTTCTTGTGTAATCTTACTAAGAGCTGATAAAAAGGCCGGGACAAAACCTATCTGTTTGTGGGGTTGTGCAGACCCATCTAGACATTTTCAGTGTTTTGCTTTGAATAGCTAAGCTGCATTAACTGTAAAAATGCTTAAGTATAAAATTAAAATATGAAAAAGAAACAAGTGGTCCCTGTCCATGAAAGTAACCTTGAGGGTCCTTCCTACTGACGTTATTGGCAATGATGTTCTTATCACTGTTCTGTGCATTCAATAGAACAAGAAAAAGTTTAGGGTTACAGCACGATGGAAATGAACTCCCCTGACCCCTGAGAGTCAAGCGCTGTTTGGATTAGGATTTTAGCTATTTTTCCCCCATATTTTCTTTCGTTTTCATTATGTTCTCTGGCATTACTATAGTCTGTATTACTGTGCTACTTCATATTCTCTCTTGTAATTTTTTTTCACTGTTGAAAGTAATAAATATGTATTGCAAACTTTAAGTGATATAGACATTTAAAATGAAAGCTTCCTTTTATCCTAATACAAAAAAGCATTGCCCCCGCTCCCAAACCTGCAAATGACTCAATGTATATGCTGGGAGTTTTTTTGTTGTTTTGTTTTCTGTTAATCTTTGTTTTTTTTTTTAATTTTATTATTATTATACTTTAAGTTTTAGGGTACATGTGCACAATGTGCAGGTTTGTTACATATGTATACATGTGCCATGTTGGTGTGCTGCACCCATTAACTTGTTAAAAGATGAATTTTTATTAGATCCTAACAAAACTAGCAGAGAGAGAAGTTTAAAAGAAAAATAGGTGTTCTGCAAGTCTCTACTTGATTATGTAGGAAAATTATAAATTATAAATACAAGGAGCAGAAATACCCTCCCCTGCTGAAATATCTTCTACATCTACAGGAACATGACCCAAACAGGGAACATGGTTCTCCCATTCCCTTTGAGACAAATTTTAGTGATCAGCTTGAATGCTCCCATGAGGAGAGTTTTAGATCTCCTAAAATGACTTCCACCCCAGGCTGCCCCAGCCTCACACTCTGATATGCCACCATCTATGCCTAACAGTTCTCACTTGAAATAATTCTGGCTAACTTAAACTGTAAAGCATTAAATCAAAGAACAAAGAGAGGCTCACAGACTCATGGGAAGGCCAGAGAATCAGACACAAAACCCACACAGGGGACAAAGGAAACTCATAAAGTCTCATGCCACATGAACAGTGTGGCTTGGTCACTGCCATTTCTGGGGACTATGCGCCACGGCTGATGCCGTGTCACTGAGCGGTGGCTGCACCATGACCACCACGAGCCCTAAACTGTCCAGGCTTCTCTGGGTCACTCACTCTGAAATTAAACACCCATGGGAACATGCAGTTGACCTTCTACCTCACAGTTGATAATGGGAAGGGGATTCAGATGATGGAGAGCTGAAAAATGAAAAATATTTACTTTCCTTCATGTCCTTCTCTACCTGCTCACATTCTACCTTGAATTAAGTATGCAGCAAGCTTTCATTCTTTTCCAAAAAGAGTTTGTAGTCCCCACAGCATTATCAATCCCATTTTACAGATGGGAAAACCAGAGGATAAGTGACTATAGAAGGTCCTAGAGAGTATTTATCACTCCTAGATTTTTGCTCCATGTACAGGTTTTAAACACCACCACCCACTATTGTTTTGTTTTGGCTGGGTTTTTGTTTTTGGTTTTGTTGTTGTTGTTGTTGTTTTCTTTTTTCTTTTTTTGCTGATGGAATCTTTTTTTATTTTTCTAATGAAACCTTGCAAGAAACTGCAACATCTAAGGCAGATCAAAGCAGATCTGCTTGGGTTGAAGAAGGGTGAGGGAGAACAGAGCCCCATCTGCTTGGCCTCACACTCCTCATTTCACATACACGAAACACTCTCCACTGAGGGATGAAAATGCTACTGCCAGCCTCAGCCAGAGAGGCTGATCATTCCTGGCTCATTTTCTGTTACTACCCCTCTGGTTCTGGAGTTGGGGACAGGAAGTAGCTCTGAGGTCAAGTAGAGTTAGCTGTGCATAACCAATTGTGTCCATGACCATGGTCCAGCATTTCTTAAAACAAGTTCCATAGAACACAAGTTAGTCCAGATATCAATAAATGATCACGTAAATGAGGCTGTGCATGGTGGCTCACGCCTGTAATCCCAGTGCTTTGGGAGGCTGAGGCGGGTGGATCACCTGAGGTCAGGAGTTCGAGACCAGCCTGGCCAACATGGGGAAACCCCGTCCTACTAAAAATACAAAAATTAGTGGGGCGTGGTGGCAGGCACCTGTAATTCCAGCTACGCAGGAGGCTTAGGTAGGAGAATTGCTTGAACCTGTGAGGCGGAGGTTGCGGTGAGCCAAGATCGCGCTGCTGCACTCCAGCCTGGGCAACAAGAGCGAAACTCAAAAAAAAAAAAAAAAAAATCAGGTAAGTGAGAATTTTTTAAAAAGTTTTGTTAATGTTGGATTTCTCACCTTGTCTAAAAATATAGAAAAAAATAGGTTTGTAATTCCCAATAAATTGAAAACATTTTTTACCTACAAGGAAGGACTCTCCGAGAGTGTCATGACACTGCAAAGAGGCAGAATGATGTTTAGATTTTTCCAGATGTTTTACCAGACAACTATTTTTCAAGTTGTATTTCTCAGAGGCAGCCTCTTCGATTTTTTTGGTTTGTTTTTGTTTTTAAACGCCTACCAATATCATTTGGCTATTTTTGGAGGCAGGATTAATTGGTTTGTACCCAGCAATTTTTTTTTTTTTTACAAGTGTTCCTCTAAAGCTTGTAAATCCAAGAAGAAATGCTAAATTCACCCAGGAAAGTTAAACCTCTGAGTCCCTAATAGCTGAAGGATCCGGTTTATGCAACAGCATTTCTCTGTCAAGTAAGAGTACAGACCGTGTGGCTTAGAACTCAGAAAAATCCTAGGCCCAGATACTCTCAGAAGAGTAACAACAGTAATTACAACTCTCTAAAAGGGGTCTGTAAAGTTCAATTACAAAAGACAGTGAGGTGAAGGGATATTTGCTTTCAGACTCACTTTTTTAAAATCCTGGTGGCTGTATATTTACTCCTCAAGGAAAATGGAGATGTCTCCAAAGATCTGATCCAAATGCAAAAAGTGACCAAAGTTTTGGAGAAGAAATAATTTAACTGGTTGGAAGGCATCAAGCTGCCCAGAGCAATCTCTTCCAGGTGGACAGCTGTGACTTACTGTTTTACTCTGTGGAAGTTAATGTGTAGCCTGATTTATATATACCTCGCAGTCCCCTGTTGCCTTCTTCAAATGAAACCTGCTCAGCCTGGATTCTAATATCTTCCTCAACTGCATCTTTATCTCACCAATTCATTCTCAGCTTAGATAAATCACTGACCCAATGGCAGCTGCTGTGGGGTTTTTTTTGGTTCATTTTGTTTTGTTTTGTTTTAGTATAAAATTGGAGCAATCAGAACTTCTCTGTCACCTCTGAGGGCTGTGGTGAGAATCCATCATGTTGATCAGGGCCAAGGCCAGTCCATACTGCGTCTTTGTGTAAATTAGGTGAAGGCAGCCCTTCTGGAAGTATGTGGTGGTGTTGAAAACACACAGAAGAAGTGATGCTGGCAAAAAACAAACAAACAAACAAACAAACAAAAAACTTTACATTAAAGGAACTATCAGAGATAGTTCACCTAATTGAAAGTACAAAGGACAAAGTGCTGGAAGCTGATCCAGACTTAGAAGTATGACAATGCAAAAAAGATGCTTGGTCCACATTATAAGTTGTACAATGAAAGATAGACCAGCATTATTCAAACTATTTCTGGTAAGTTTTTTACAAAGAAATAAAACACTTTAATTCTCAACATTTCTATATTTTAAATTCAGAGTACTAAAGATTAATTTTACTGTTTTTTCTTTTCTTTGTTTTGCCAAGACGGCTAGAGTGCAGTGGCGCAATCTCAGCTCACTGTGACCTCTGCCTTCTGGGTTCAAGCAATTCTCCTGCCTCAGCCTCCCAATTAGCTCAGATTACAGGTGTGCGCCACCATGCCCAGCTAACTTTTGTGTTTTTAGTAGAAACGGGGTTTCACCATGTTGGCAAGGCTGGTCTCAAACTCCTGACTTCGTGATCCACCCTCCTTGGCCTCCCAAAGTGCTGGGATTACAGGTGTGAGCCACCACATCCGGCCACTATTTTTTATTTTCTTATACGTTTATAAACAACAGTAAGAGAGTTTAATGACAAAATAATTTTAAAGGTTACAGAACAATTGGATTTTCTCCACTGATTGTTAAGATCACTTTGCATGATTCTAGCTTTCGTGGTCATTTTTGCAGTCTCACACTATCGTGCAAAGTGACAACTGCCCATACCTATATATACTCCATAGGAAAAAAGTTACTATTACAAATACACCAAAAAGTTAATATAGGAGTTGGAATTACAGCTGGTTTTAATTTTCTTTTCTGAAATTTTCATATTTTCAAATGTTCGACAATTAGCACACGTTGCTTTTGTGATCAGAGAGGAAATTGTGATTTACAAAAAAGCTTGGTTTAAAATTCAGCTCCATTGAGAGTTTTAGACCCCTTTGACTGGCTCTCTCTGTCCTCGGTTCAGAGTCCTTTGATCAAAATATGGTTAGGATGCCTTGTTGCTGAACTATAGCTCTGTAAAGGCATTTGGGTTATTGTGTGTGTTTCAAAAATTATCGGAACTAAACTAAAATTTCTCGTGTATAGAAACGATGTATTTATATGTTATCCTTCCCATCCCTGGAGCCCTGTACAGTGTTTATATAAGTAGTAGGTGCTCAATAAATATTCTAACCTATCTCTCAAAAACTTGCCAGCAGTTGCTGAAAAAATTACCCAAAGAGCATCAAGGAACATATTAGATGACATTTGAACACGATGTAATAAATTTCCTGTAAAATTACTTGTGTTCTACTCATTTAATTAAAAATTTAATTTCCCTTCTTCAAACAACAAATTATTGAGAATCTAGAGGCTCCTAAATCATAATGGTTACATGTTTTGGTTTCCATCGTAACTGTAATTCAGCCTGAGAGTCTTAACACATTTCTTTAGATTACAGCAAATAGGGTTAAATTTTTAATCTGTATGTACATATCAAAAGCAAAGTTCTGATTTTTATAGAAGCCACAATTTCTATTTTTAAATGTTCATTTAAAATTAACAAAATATCTTACAAATGATTTTTTAAATATATGTCCTTTATTAAAAATATATGAAGTGCAATGAAAGACAAAACCTGTGCATTCCTCATTGTAGCACCTATTTTTAAGGCTTCCCTATCTGAGTCAGCTCAGTCTTTGATGTGGGAGGAAAGGGATATAGGCAGAGCTGATGGTTATGTGATGTTATTTTGTCACTCAGTTTAGTAAACAATGCCTTTTGTAGTTTTTACCTAAACCACCTTCTTATTTTTTATGGCATCCTGACGAGCTGCATTTCATTGCAGGGCCCTTGGTGTAACTGATGGGATGTTAACATATCTGCACCTGCAGAGGGAAGTCATGTGGGTGAGGAGAGTAGGCAAGGGACTCTACAACACTGCCCTAGCGAACAGCTCCAGATTTCCCTTCTGACAAAGAGAGGGTATTTGTAATGTAGCCTCTAATGCAGCCAAAGAAACATGCTGACTTTCTTCTTAGATTTTAGCATTCACCTTTTCCTGAAGAATGTGAATAAGTGGAAGCAAAGACAAATAAATCCTAATTTCAAAATATATCTAGAATTTTTAGCTCCCCTCTCACAGCTTTTAAAATAAAAACTTACTTGCCAGATTACTGAATTGTACCTGTGACAACAGACAAATGAATGTCAGCAGAGCAAGCTGTGTCACTACCAGCAGACAGTTGGCTGCTGCACGTATATTCCTGTGCCTCTGAACGGTCTTGCTTCACATCCTCTGCCCTCAGCCTTGTGAGACTGTAGTGAGCACATGACTGTGCCAGACAGGGGTGAACTTGTGCTTCCTAATGACGAATCCAGCTGTTTTGATTCTGTCTTCTCTGCTGGAGTTCGTGGGCTTCATTCTCAAAGAGAATAATCTAGGTAAACCCTGACTCCTGTTTCTGGATACCAGACTACTTTGATATAGTAAGTACAAAATTGAAGATGGCAATTTGAAATATGTTATGTGTATATATATATACACACATATATCTATATATACATACACACACACATATATATGTATATATATATGAACCACCCCCCAACTCTACAAAATTTTCATTTCTCCTTTCCAAGAATAGAATCCCCCTACTTTCTGAAGCAAAAGTAAGACCAAACGGCTTGGCATTTACAGATATACTCAGAGAGACAACAGAACAGGGTGTGTGAAATGGGAATGCCACAGTGAATTACTGATGGAACCTAGATGAACTCACGACATTTCTTATACCCCCTCCAGAGATTTACTAAGAACAAGAAATGAGTACATGCTTTGTTTGTTTGTTTTTGAGATGAAGTCTTGCTCTGTCACCCTGACTGGAGTGCAGTGGCACGATCTCGGCTCACTGTAACCTCCACCTCCTGGGTTCAAGCAATTCTCCTGCCTCAGCCTCCCAAGTAACTGGGATTACAGGTGTGCACCACCACACCCAGCTAATTTTTGTATTTTATATTTATTTATTTATTTATTTATTTTTTTGAGATGGAGTTTCACTCTTGTTGCCCAGGCTGGAGTGCAATGGTGCGATCTTGGCTCACGGCAACCTCTGCCTCCCAGGTTCAAGTGATACTCCTGCCTCAGCCTCCCCAGTAGCTGGGATTAGAGGCATGTGCCACCACGCCCGGCTAATTTTATATTTTTTGGTAGAGATGGGGTTTCTCCATGTTGGTCTGGCTGGTCTCGAACTCCCGACCTCAAGTGATCCACCTGCCTCGGCCTCCCAAAGTGCTGAGATTACAGGTGTGAGCCACCACGCCTGGCTAATTTTTGTATTTTAGTAGAGATGGGGTTTCACTATGTTGGTGAGGCTGGTCTAGAACTCTTGACCTTAGGCAATCCACCTGCCTTGGCCTCCCAAAGTGCTGGGATTACAGGCATGAGCCACCACACCCGGCCATGAGTACATGTGTTAACCCTTGTCCACCCCAGGGACCCAACTCCTCACTGTGCTTGGAAATGGGAAATAAAGCAGGAAGAGTCCCTGTTATTTACCGGTGGCAAGACTCTGGCCAGAATTGTTAAGCAAGAGCAAAATTGGCTGCTTTGGATATTTGTTCCTTCCGTTGGAGATGGTGCCTTCAGGAAAATTGTCAGAACTTGCATAGAAGAGAAATAAAGAATGATGAGCTGTTGGGTTAACCCTGGATACTCAGCCTCAACAGAAGGGGTAGGGAGTCCTGGATTGTGCTAGACACCAAAGGAGGGAGCCTGTAGTTCTCATCCCGTTCTGTGCTAGGAGACCACATGGATCAATGAGCCAAAACTCTTGGAATAGGTGGACTAAGTAGATGCTTAAGCAATGTGATTTGAGAGCGACCCATCTTGCCAAAGCTGCATCAGTCCCCTAACTCTGAGTGCCTGGAATTCTGACTTTCAGAGTACCACTTTTAGGCTAAGGCATTATTGGCAGAAGATCCCTTTGAACTCAAATCTGTACCCTGGAAATATGATGTATTTTGTTATTAGATCCCATTTTCTCAGATTATTCTACAAAACACTTTAGCATTTCCTTAACAGAGTCTGGGAAACAGGATACTCTGAAATCAAGGAACATGGGACTGGTAAACTTTGATTATGTTGGAAAGGTAGAGACCAAAATCTATTTCCAGGGCAGACAGGGATATGAAAGTATTGTTAACAGTGTGAAGGCTCATCTCTGGAGTGAGTGAAGTGTCAGAAAGAAAAAGAACATCTATAGGGGAGTACATAGGGTGAACCCTGACAGCATGAAATCCAGCCACATCTGCCAAATCAAAGATGGCAACGGGAAGCCCTTCTGTTTCATGGAAAAGCCAATTAATGAGGATGAATTGAAGATAATATTGTAGGTCAATTACATGCTGTAAAATATAATGTACTAGCTTTTCCATATGGCTATAGACTATGGTTCATTAAATTTTTCAGTAAACAACAGTTTGCCTTCCTTAGAGTCTCAGGCAATAATGAGTCTTCTCCATTCTGGTTTTATTTTAAAACTAAACTATTATCAATAATTAATTAATGGTATTCTAATGTAAACAGAATATAAGTTTCACAATCTTGAATTTATTTTTCCTCTTCTTTGGGGTATGTAGGGTTTTACATATTTTGGTTTGTGCTTATGGAAAAATGTTTTACTTCTGCTGTTGAAATCATAGCCACCCGCTGTTTTCTATAGTTATGAAATATTGTAAGTCTTGTCACTTGCAGAACTAATGTTCCCACTGAGATGCCTCTCTAGCCTTTTTGATTAAAAAGCAGCAACAGCAAAAGACACAGCCTGGGACTGAGTGACCTATTATTTTTGTGTCTCATTTGGTCACAGTAATTCTCAACCCATGCTTCACATCAGAATGAACTATGCAGTTTTTTGGAATTGTGGAATTTCCAAGAGGAGAGCCTGGTGTGTGTGTGTGTGTGTGTGTGTATGTGGGTATGTGTGAAATTCCACAGGAAATCTGATACATAGCCAGAATCAAGCACCCTCACATTACTGATTTCAGGGAATATGGCACTGTGAACCGTGTAAGCCTGAGGTTGGGAGGTGATTTAAATTCTATTATAAGCTGATACTTACTATCTAAGACCCTGTCAAATGATCAGATCAAAATATTTTGTGTTCATTGCTCTCTCTGCCTGATTGTTTCTCTGTTACTTACATGAAAATTAGAAAAAGTGTACTCCTTCGTAAGTTTACCCATGTGGCTGAGTGTCATCAATAATGACTTTGTGTAGCTTTATATATGGGAGGAAGTGTTTTGCATCCTGAGGGTGGTGGCCTGAGCTGTGGCTGAGTCTCAAGGCTCATGGTTAAGCAGTGACGCTTCTGTGGCCTGTGAATACCACTTGCAGTGTGGACACATTGGTGGGTGAGAGTTACTCTGAGCAGAGCCCCACCGCCTGGTTCAAAAGTTCATGGGCCCAGAAAGAGCAATGATAGTGTAGAGACTCAAGAGAAAAGCTGTCTTTCACACAAGAGCATGCAGAGAAGCCATGCAATGACCAGCTCATCCAAGGCAGACAGCACCCCGCATGTATACATGGGGTCCTCAGATCTGCTGCTCTGTTGTTGCAAGTTTATACATCGCACAGATGCCTCCCCACTTAGGAAAAACTGCATCGCCTTTAACTAACACATGTAAATATTCATTTTATAAATATGCAATTTTATAGGAGCCTGATTACAATGTGTGAAAGAGGGCATTTGCTCATGAAGCAATGTTACCTATCATGTGCATATTCATTCACACATTTTTTGTACCATGTGGTAAATACAGCAACAGACGTTATCTAATGTGTGCCACAGAATGCACTAGGTGATATGGGAGCTGGGAGATCATCACACATGCATTCTACCATAGAGAGCTTATCTTATGTTTAAAAAAATGAAATATATGCATACATAACTAGAATGCAGGGCAGAATATGGCACATGCCACACAGTACAATGGAAGTACTTCGCTATTTCAGCATAAGGAGATTGACCCTAGCTAAAGGCAATTAGGACTCGCTCCCTGGAGGAGACAGAATCCGCCCTTCATTTTGAAGGCTATATAGGATTTGGACAATGCAGAGTTTAGGGGAGGGACCAGATGTGGAGGCTTTCCGGGCAAAAGGAACAGGAGTGAGCAGAGGCCTAAGATGGAGACCTAGAGCCTACAGCACGTTTGGCTGGAATGCAGAATGTGTAACGAGGAAAGGCAGCTCTGCCACCCTGTAGAAGGCCATCCTGGTCAATGACTCAGCCTCTCTGTGCCCCAGTTTTTCATCTGTAAATGGGGATAATGGTGCCTACTTGATAGGGCTGTGTGATGAATGAATGAGCTAATATATATAAACTACTTAAAACATTCCTTGGTGCATAGTAAGCGTTCTATAAATGTTCAATCCAAGTTATTAAAGAAGGGGGTAAAGAAATTCCAAGACCAGATGATCTCTAAGATGGTTCCAATTCCAAGGTCTAGCACTCAGGGCCACTGAGAGTTCTGACTGGTCTCTGAGGGTGGAGTGCAGTGCCAAAGGCTGCCGTGCCATTAAACCTGATGACAGTTTGGAGAAGTGTGGGAAGAGACTGAGGCCTGGAAACAAGGATGATTCAAAACAGATGCAGACGGCTGCCCCCCAACCATCCATTTTTGCTGTTAATATGAATATGGAATTTGAAGAAAAGGGCAAGAAGCCCTTTTATGCTATTCCCTGATTTCTCCCCAGTGGAAAATTCCCTATTTTGAATTGCTTTCAACTCTCTTTTGTGTTTTCATTGACAATGAAATTATTTAAAAAGAATGAGAGAAAAACAGCTTTGCTCTAGAGAGGAGGAAAAATTAAAGAAAAATAATTTCTCCCCCTACCCCCCAAAAAACCAAACCAGAAATTAACATTATAATCTATAGTCACAGACACAGAAAGTGGTCCCAAGAGCTAAACCTCCTCCATTCCCTCCCTGCAGAAGCACCCCAAGTGTGATTGAGAATAAATGAAGGGAGTTGTCAGGGTATGGGGTGAATATCAGTCTGACTGCTTATTGTTGCATGTCATTGCCTTTCTTCTTTTTAAAATAATTTTAACTTTTATTTTAGATTCATGGGTTACACGTACAAGTTTGTTAAGTGGGTATATTGTGTGATGCTAAGGTTTGAGATATGAATGATCTCATCACCCAGGTAGTGAGCATAGTACCCAATAGGTAGTTTTTCAGCCCTTGTCTCCTTCCCTCTCTCCCCATTCTTGTGGCCTCCAGGGTCTACTGCTGCCATCTTTATGTCCATGAGTACCCAGTGTTTAGCTCCCACTTATCAGTGAGAACATGTGGTATTTGGTTTTCTATCTCTGGGTTACTTCACTTAGGTTGCATCCATGTTTCTCAAATAACATTATTTCATTATTCTTATGACCGTGTAGTAGTCCATGGTGTATATATAACACATTTTCTTTATCCAATCCACTGCTGATGGACACCTAGGTTAATTCTGTCTTTGCTATTGTGAAAAGCGCTGCACTGAACATACAAGTGCATGTGTCTTTTTGGTAAAATGATTTATTTTCTTTTGGATAAATACCCAGTAATGGTATTCCAGGGTCAAATGTAGCTCTGTTTTAAGTTCTTTAAGAAATCTCCAAACTGCTTTCCACAGTGGCTGGACTAATTTACATTCCCACCAGCAGTGTATAAGCATTCACTTTTCTCAGCAGCCTTGCCAGTATCTGTCTTTTTTTTTTTTTTTTTTTTTTTTTAGTAATAGCCATTCTGACTGGTGTGAGGTGGTATTTCATTGTGGTTTTGATTTGCATTTCTCTGATTATTATGATGTTGAGCATTTTTTCTATGTTTGTTGGCTGCTTATATGTCATCTGATCTTCAACAAAGTTGACAAAAATAAGCAATGGGAAAAGGACTTCTTATTCAATAAATGGTGCTGGGATAGCTAGCTATCCATATGCAGAAGAATGAAACTGATCCCCTTCCTTTCACCATATACAAAAATTAACTCAAGATGGATTAAAGATTTAAACGTAAGGCCACAAAGTATAAGAATTCCAGAAGAAAACGTACGAAACACCATTCTGGGCATTGACCTTGGGAAAGAATTTATGACTAAGTTCTCAAAAGCAATTGCAACAAAAACAAAAATTGGCAAATAGGACCTAATTAAACTGAAGAACTTCTGCACAACAAAAGAAACAATCAACAGAGTAAACAGACAACCTATGAAATGGGAGAAAATATTTGCAAGCTATATATCCAGCAAAGGTCTAATATCTAGAGTTCATGAGAAACCTAAACAATTGAACAAGCAAAAAGCAATTAACCTCATTAAAAAGTGAGCAAAAGACACAAACAGACTTCTCATTGCCTTTCTAAGGCAGGCACAGGTTTCCTTAGTTGTTCTGGCTCTTTTTTCTTCAAGCTTTGTAGCCAGGTTCTGAATGAATACCACCCCCCAGGTAAAATTCCTTGTTAAATGCTGAAACACATACCTTTGAGACCCTCTCACTTCTCTGTAAATGGCTCTTTTTGCATCTAGTGTGGCCTCTGAGTGTACCCATGGAGGCTCCTGGGTCCTCAGAGTCTGGACGGGGAGCCAGGAGTCCTGGCCTCTATTTCAGCTCCCGACGGCCAACCTGGGCTTCAACCACAGCACAGACTCCTGACTACTCCCACCCAAAAACAGTTGTTGGAAGACTTGAAATCACAGATCTGAGAACTCCTGCACTTTGTAAATTCAAGATGACGTTGTTACTGTTCTAATTTTTTTAAAATTACAGCACTCTCACTTTTTCTCCAAAAAAGGTATAAACAAGAAGATAGTTTGACTTGTTTACCTAAAGCTCTCCTTTGAGTTGCCAAGAGGAGTTAGTTACTTGAACACAGACACAGAGCTTAATTTTTTTCCCTTCATTGAGTAACATTTCAGAAAAGCACCAGTAATTGGAACATAATTTATTTATCAACAGGAATTCAGAATACTCCCTTGCAGTTGATTTTGGAAATCCATGTGACCCTAGCAGAGTGCTATAACCAAGGTGAGAAAGGCTAGAAACAGACGTAGAATTACAATTACCAAAGGGAGAAGAGTTCACTGTGAATATTTAACACACACTGGCATTTGGCCACCAAACTCTGGGTCTTCCTTCAAAGTTCCTGACATACCCATTTATAAAGGAGGTTAATGATCCCTTTGTACCTACACCCCCACAGTTACAGCTAAATAACAATTTTCATGATAAGCCTTTATTTTTCTGCAACTTAGAATTTAAGGCAGCAATTTCATCTACAATGTTTAAGCCCAGAATTTATTTTTGCCCTTTTCAAAAGAAAGTTGTACCCATTTAACTTCGCCTGGCAATATAAGAGAAAAGTGTTTTTAAAAGTACAGATTTTAATTAACTAGGCAATTTGCCTTTCTCTGAACCATCAAACCCTGGCCATTGCCAAAGGCAGGAAGCCAGACTAAGCAGAACCATGGTTAGATACAGGGAGGCAATGTCAAGGGCTTGCAGCAAGCAGCAGTTGCCAATAGCCTGGGTTAGTAATATGCATATTATTTTAATATCCTATTAGCACTTGGCTTTGAAATGAAAATTGGGTGATTAAAGACAAAGATTTTTGGGCAGCAATTTTTAGAACATAGAGGTAAGATGTGTTTTTCACCACTTGCTTTAAGAAGCACCCTGATGCCCAGATGTTGACCTTTAAGCTACCTCTCCTAGCTCTAGGGTTTCCTGGCATTTCATGGGCAGACCTGTCCCCCAGCATCCACTATGCTTTGGGTAGAGCTGAGCTCCAGCTTTTGAAGCCTCTGGTCAGGGTTGGATGAATGGCAAGCAAACACTGCCACAAGAGAAAACCTGCTGGCTGGCAGCCCCTGGGTCAAAGCTTGTTTTAGTTTCCCGAGACCACCTTTCTATGAGACCTCAGAGAAGGGTTTTACTGCCCCAGGGGTGTAGGATGTCATATTTAGGAAAAAAGACTCTTGCAATTTCAAGTCTGGGTAACTTATCTTTCTTTGCCTACATGGTGAGAGGATACCTTTGCAGGAAATGCTGTCACATCAGCCCTCCATTGCCCTATTTCTCTTTGCCTGTCCAAGGGTTACCTTGGAATTAGTGGTGAAACTTCCAGGTCCAGTCATATGCTAAAGGACTCATGAATGCATTTTGTTTGGAGCTTTACAAATCTCTAGAAATTTAGTAAATGGCTCAAGAACTCCCTCTAAGCTCAAGTTGTTTAAATTTTATTTTTCTTTTTATCATTTATGCACAAGTAAAACCATGAAGTAGTGACTTCGACTGGATAAAAGGCTTAAGACCCTGAGGATATTGTGAAGCCATTATCCATGAGAGGAAGAAGGCAAGGTCCTATGTCTACCAACATGCAGACAAATGTCCCTGACTGCCTAGGCTTGGTAACATTGAGCAGTTATTTTTGTCCTTATCATAATTTAGTCATTTAATTTCTTTATCATTTTCTTGGCAGTTAATAGCCTCTGATTTGAGTTTTTGTTTTTTCTTGTACCACCGTTGTTCTGCCTCCCTGATTAGATTGTAAGCACCAGTAGATAAGTCATCTTAGCCTTCTTGGCAAGCCTTATAATACCAAAATCAACTTCCTAAATGAAGAGCTGGGTATCCAGCCACTCAAAAATGTTTTCCCCAACATTCCGTTAGCCTCACTGGTACATGTTCTTTTAAGTGGAAATTCTCAAAGGGAGAGTTGATCCCTACTAATCACTCTTTAATGTGAATTAATTCAGTCAGATAATCATATGCTCCAAGAAATAGAATTAAAGAAAATAGAAGTAATTTTTGAACTTATGGAACTCTGGGAGAGGGTGGCCAGCTTACTAGGAAAGGACTTTGGGGTAATCAGGAGTGTATGTCCGTGTATGTGTGTGTGTAAATCCAGGAGAAGGGAGGGTTGGAAAGAGAATTCTCACAATCCTGTAACTTTGTGGCTAGAAACAGATGTAGGCTTATGTCTCTAAGGATGAATGGATGATTTGGAGCAAGAAAGGACCAGTCACTTGCTTTTGTATGGCACACAGACTAAAGGTAGTTTTCACATTTCTAAATGATTAGAAAATAATCAAAAGAAGAAGACTATTTTATGACACATGAAAATTATATGAGAATCACATTTCAGGGTCTATAAATAAAATTTTGTTGAAACATGGCCATGCTGATTCATTTATGGATTGTCTATGGCTGCTTTTGTGCTATGATGGCATAGCTGAGTAGTTTTGACAGAGACTGTATGGCCCAAAAAGCCTAAAATATTTACTACCTGCCCCTTTACAAGAAAAGCCTGTCAACTACTGATTTAGAGCAAAGTGTTTGTTTCTTTTTCACTTTCATGCATTTGGATGAACAGTTTTTTAACACTTATAAAATATTTCTTCCCTTTCATAAAATATTAGAATGTACAGAGATAATTACAGAGATGTTTATCCCAATATTATTAACATTCAAAGAAACAAAACTTCAGGCTAACCATGTGGTACTGGTGAAATTATGGTATAGCTATACAATCGATTGCTGTGGAATAATTTATTGGTGCTATGGTCTAAATATTTGCATCACCTCAAAATTCATGTGTTGAAATCCTAACTCCCAAGGTATTATTAGGAGGTGGGGTTTTTAGGAAGTGATTAAGTCATGAGGGCTGAGCCCTCATGAATGAGATTAGTGCCCTTATAAAAGAGACTCCAGAGAGCCAGCCAGCTCTTCCACCACATGTGGATACAGCAAGAAGCTACCATCTATCAACCAGAACTCCAGCCCTCACCAGACACTGAATATGCCAGCACCTTGATATTGGACTTCCCAGCGCCCAGAACTATAGGAAAAAAATTTCTATGGTTTATAAGCCACATAGTTTATGATACTTTGTTATAACTGCCTGAATGGACTAAGACAAGTGGCATAAAAACTATGTTTCCAGTTTTAACTCTTTATACAACATGAACCCATAAAAAATGTTTCAATCAAAAATATCATCAAAAAGCCATACCAACTTTCAGATATGTTGTATCTGAGTGGTGGATGGCAAGTGATTTTTTTTTCTTCTTTTTGCTTCTCTGTATTTCTTGAATGGTTTACGGTGAACAAATACTACTTTTATAAAAAGGAAAAATACATAACGAAAAACTTTCCTTTGATACTAGAGATGAAAAAATAGAACAAAATTATAATATGTTAGATATTTTTTCATCCTTCCCTAAGGTAAAAATGTTCTCCTGGGAGACAGTGGAGCAAGGGCCTTGGCATCAAACTGCTCACTGGGGTTGAGAAACCAAGACTGCCAGTCACTAGTTACGTAACCTGGACTGAAGTGCTTACTATCTCTGAACCTCAGTTTTCCAAGTTCTCAAATAAGGAAAATAACATCCTCTTAGGGCTTCTTCAAGCATTAAATAAAATCATACATAGAAAACAACTAACTCACATGGTGACAGGCACATAAGCACTAAAAAAATGATTAATTTTCAACATATTTTATGTAGAATATTTGCCATACGATGTCCTGCCTTCCATGGTAATTTCTCTTGTGATACAAAAAAAAAAAAAAAAAAAAAGTCCCTAAGATGAAATACATGGAGTGAGGAGCAGAGGAAGGTGAGGGAGTGAGTATCAGAGCAGTGAGGAGACAGATGCCAACTATCCTGAGCATAATGGAAAATGGAGCAGTTCAGAAGAGCCACTGGCTTTGTCATTTGGTCAGGAAGCTTTCATTACTACTTGCAATAGTGAGAGACCGCTAGATTGCTGAGTGCGGGCAGAATGTCTGCATGTGTGTGATGGTGCAGGTCTGGGAGGAAAATTTTTCCAACAGTTCACAGTATAGTTCCACAGTTTTGAGCACCCATTGCGTGAAAAGCACCAGAGATTCCAAGATGTGTAAGATACAGTACATTCCAGAGTGAGCTCTGGCCTTGTGGTGGGTTGGAAGGAATCGCTTTGGAGTAAGGCATTGAGCAATCACTTGGAATGCTACTTACTTGAACTGGAAACTATGCTTTCCAGATTATTATCATTATTATTATTAGTGTGCTTTCAAGATTATTATTTGAAGGAATTCACAGCAAGAAGGAAGATTCTTACTAAAATACTATTAAAATCTTCATGTTTTGCAGAAGTCATTGGAAATAATTGGGCCAGAAATAAAAAGAAACACTAAAAAAACTAATGATAAGTTGGGGGAATAGATGCTAAGAGCTTAAGAGAATGGGAAGAGGTGAAGAGAAAGTTCTATGGCCCATTGTATTTCTTCCACCAGATGCCAAGGAGCATCCCTTGGGTAGAACAACGTCAACTAGAAACTCTGAAGAGTGCCATATTCTTTTCATCCTCCTTGTCTATCTTCTTGTCCAGGGAATACTAACTACTCCAAGAGTTCATTTTCCACCTTTATACTCTTCCAGGCCCTCTCCACGCCTCTGTACTCCCAACCTCCTCAGGGGCCATGCTAATCTCTATATCATTTCAATTTTAGTATATGTGCTACCAAAGTGAGCACTGCTTACTCTTAATACTGGCACAAGTGAATATATTCCAGTCCTGAGATTATATCCTTGAAGTGTAATGGCCTATGCGAGCTGTGATCTCAAGATACATGAGGGGTAAAACAAAACAGAAACCAACCAAAACAACACCATTGCTTTGTGAAGTTCCCTGTATCTCTACCCCTGCCTGGCCACCCATCTAATTTGTTACATAGTGATTACTTTTTTATGCTATTTACTTCTCTGCAGGTTTCTTTTTTTTTTTTTTATTGATCATTCTTGGGTGTTTCTTGCAGAGGGGGATTTGGCAGGGTCATAGGACAATAGTGGAGGGAAGGTCAGCAGATAAACAAGTGAACAAAGGTCTCTGGTTTTCCTAGGCAGAGGACCCTGGGGCCTTCCGCAGTGTTTGTGTCCCTGGGTACTTGAGATTAGCTTTCAAGCATCTGTTTAACAAAGCACTTTACATATATTTGCATTACATTATTTATTCCAATTTTAGGATGGGTTTGAATAGGATGGGTTTGAATTTGCTACATCAAATAAGGGAAAGAAATCATTCTTTCTTAATGTCTCCACACCTGAAGTATTTGGAGTCCTTATAATTATGTTGCTTATGTCTTACCCCAAATGATGTATGCTCTACTTGAATGTCCCTCGTGAAAATGCTGAGAGAGAATATATACCTTAAAAGGCACTTCAGGGAGGTGTCATGCCCCCATCTGCAGAAATGGCACCCAGCAGATCAAGACTATACAGGATTAGCTTTCTATTGGATCTGGAATATGACTCTTTCTATCATTGGAAATGGTATGTGCAAATGTTGCTAACAGGATGTGGGCTATACATTTTGAGACCTGTTGAAAGAGAAGGCAACCAGAGTCACAAAATATCACTTTATTCATCTGTAAAGGGAATTCAAGTAGTCATATCAGGAAGAGCTGTACCCCCAAGTCTCAGAACTTGTGTCCTTCCTACTGCTGGGGCTGGATACACTGAACCCACTCCACGTTATTACTCAGGCTCCATGCTGTTGTCTTCAGAGGGTCAGAGAAATTGGTGTCTTAATTGAAAATTGATAATGCAGCCAGAAGTATGATGGGTTAGTTTCTGATGCTAGAGAAAGTGTGTTCTCTCCAGGGTAAGGTAAGCATTATCCTTTGCCATGCCTGTGCATCACAGTGAGATGCCAGGAAGTTCTAGGGGGGTGGGGGTAGTCAAGAATGTGACATCAAGTCTTCAAGCACTTGGTAGAATCTCCTTGGCCTTCTGGCATGGGGAAAGAATGATCCATTCCACACAAATATCTTCACACTCACCAAATCACACACAGCCAGTAATACACATGGACAAACATTCAGAAACACACAGGCACAGCCATACGTACAACAAGCACACATATTAATGTATATACACAGTCACACATACAAATATGCACATGCCCACACATATAAGCACATATATGTGAGACACATGCACATCCTCACATACACATGCACATATGCACACCCCTGCTGGGCACTCTGCAGGCCTTTTCCAAGGAACAGTCTCTAGTCCCCAGCCCTCTCCCATCACCTCTGTCCTAACGATGCTCTGACCCTGGGATAATACTTAGGTGACCCTGGCTCTCCTGGGCTCAGTCCATGAATTATTTCTATCCCAATAGCTCTAGGATTGAGTGTCTGAAATGAATGCTGAAAAGCAGGGAGTTTGCATGTATTAGTCGGGGTCCTCCAGAAAGACAGAGCCAATAGGATAAATATAGGGAGAGATATGAGAGGGAATTTATTAGGGGAATTGGCTCATACAAATGGAGGCTGGGAAGACCGTGACACGCCATATGCAAGCTGGAGACTCTGGGATGCTCAGGAATGCTGACCTAGCATGGCTCAGCCCAAGTCCTAAGGCCTCAGAACCAGGGAAGCCAAAGGTGTAATGCTCAGTCTGAGGCCAAAGGCCTGAGAACCTGAGGTGGGGAGGGGGCTGGCGTAAGTTCTCCAGACCAAAGGCTGGCGAGCCTGGAACTGTTGTTCAAGGACAGGAGAGGAAGGGTGTATCCTGGTTCCAGCAGACAGGTCTGCACTTTCTTTTCTGTGTTTATTCTGTCCGGGTCCCCGGTAGATTGATTGATGCCCACCCACACTGAGGGTGGGTCTTCCCCCACTACTCCCCTGAGGCCCACATGCTAATCTCCTCTGGAAACACCCTCACAGACACAGCCAACACAGTGCTTTACCAGGTTTCTACATATTCCTTAACCCAGCCAAGTTGACACCTAACACTGGCCATCACGCTGCTGTGGGGGACAGTGGGAGAATGGAAGAAAGGGGTGACCACCCTTTCTTCATCCATGTATGTGCAGGATCAGACGACTTCTTCCATGTCTTCTGACTCACACTATGAAACTATCAATATTTGGTACCTTAGGGTGGAAAGTGTATTATTGTGTATCCAGTTTAAAACTGAGGGGGCAAACGGGGCATGGTCATGAAGACCAAAGAAAGAATTGGCCCTGCCTCTGAGGTGCCAACTCTAATGTTGACTGACAAAGAAATGACTAGGTTCAAGTTTCTCAAATTTACTTGACCATTTTTCATCATCCAATAATACATGATTGCCATGTAAGTAATATTTCCAAAATACAGGTAAAGCCAAGGTCTCCGTCCCTCCCCCATACCACTTGCTCCTCAGGGATGATGGCTGGCAGCAGGAAGTGGATGGTCTTCCAGTCTGCACGCTTTGTTGGGCTTTTTGTCCTAACACAGATGGTACTGCACTACATGAATCATCTTAAAACTTGCCATTTCCCTTACTTAACTATATGTCTAAATGGGCTTTTTATTAAGTGACTTTAAAATGAAACAAGTCACCGGCCTTCCGGGTGGGGCCCCTTTCCCGGTTTCTGCTGAGTGCCACGCTGTGCTTGCGGTTGCGGTTCCGTCAGGAATCCCTGACTCTGGGTTCCTGCCTTTTCCCATCTCACAGTCACAGCACTTGCCTTGCAGTGTGTCTGGGCTCCTGCCTGTCTGCTGTGGCCACGTGAAGGAAGCGGAGTCGTCTTACTGTAATTATTTGAGGCTCTGGGCAGTTTTCTGTGCATCAGATCCAGTAACACAAAACAGAAGAAAACCATTATTCCCCAAACCCAGCTATTTACTCTCTCCCACACAGCTTTTTCTGGGAAAAGGAGACTGCGGTGATTTGGGAGAGGGAGCTGTGCAATCCCCAGCTAGGAGCCCACGAACTGTGATCTGCAGAGTGTGCTCTGGGCACCCAGGACTGCTGACCTAGGCAAAGTGGAACAAAATATGAGAGGTTCGGCTTGGGATCCTTTGCCAGAGAGAGTAGCCTGGTGATTAAAACAACACAGACATAATCAGACTTTTCCCTCAAATCCTGGTTCTGTGACCACCAGCTCTAGAATCTGAGGTCAGATACTTATTGTTTGTACACCTATCCTTATCACCTGGAAAATGGCTGTAGTAGTAATTACAACTTTATAAGGTTTTGTGAAGCTTAAGTAAGAGAATGCATGGAAAGTCCTTAACACAATGCCTGGCATGAAGTCATTCCCAAGAAAAGATGAAATCCTGAGTGACCTTCCACCTCCCCTTCCTTCTCTCAGGATTTTTCTTGGTGGTTCAACCCCTTGCATCTGCCCAGTCACACTTTCCCTGTTCAGCCACGCTTGCAGTAGCTGTGAACCTGTCTATTCCCCCTAGCCTGGATCTTTCCTAGTGTTCCCCAGGGATATACCCTCATTCACCTTTTCCTCTAACCTCAGCAAAGCCTCCCCTCAACCCCCAGCCCAACTGAAGTTTGCCTTCACTCCTTCATACACATTTGTCATTCATTCTTTCAATACACATGTACGTTAGTGCACAGGATAGGTGATGGGGAGGAAGAGACAGTCCCTGCTCCAAGGAAGCCCAGCCTATTTATTGGGAATCAGGGATCCATCAAATGGCTACCACAATGCAGGGTGACAAATAAATGCACTGGTGAGAAGGAATGTCCTACATGCTACAAGGAGGGCATGTGCGCCAGCCTTGGGGGGCGGCTTATCTACTTTCTGGGAGATTTTTACAGTTCTATCTTCCAAACCTCCTACTAAATTTTTTATGTCATCAATTACATTTTTAATTTCAAGTATCCTTTCTTGTTCTCTGATTATTCTTTTTTCATAGTGGTTCTTAAAAGATGTATAGGAATCAGAAATGTACATTTAAACCAGGACAGATTCTAACAACCTGGACAGGAAACCTAGTTATGAATATCCCAGTCTCTCGGGGTCAGGTTCTCTGTAAGATCCAAGGGACAGTTGGCCAAGCTAATAAATGGAGTCATTCATTTCTCACTGGTTGCATCAATATTATTATTGTCTGTTATGTTCCAAGTTATGGTTTGGAGTGGTGAGGGCCATGGTCTGTGCTTTCAAGAATTCACAGACAAGTAGAAGAGAGCAGCACATAAACAAACAATGACTCTACCAAAGGGTGAACTCCACAGACATCGGTGTATGGATTGCTCAGGAAACGGTTGGGGAGAACACTAGGAAGGAGGGAGGGGGTCACAGAGGTGATGTTTTTGCTGAGTCTTAAAGGATAAAAGCAAATTCACCAGGCAGAGAAGGGGCAGAGGAAGTGGCAAAGGAGGAGCAACATTCCTGGCAGAGAGAAAGGCATGCGTTCAATCAGAGAGAGATTAAAGAGCTTATAGCATGTTTGAGATGGGATGAGAAGTTCTGTGGCTGGAATTTAATGTTCACTGAGTAAGGGGAGATGGGGGAGAGCTGACTGGCAGGAGATGCGGCTCAAGAGCGGTTGGTTAGTCTGGATTGTGTAGGGCCTCACCTGTCATGTTAAGGATTGGGGTTTTGTGTTTGTGGTTCTTAAACACTTAACATATACCCTTTTGAAAATGTGATGAAAATTATGGATCTTCTCATCCAAAATGGGCACACACACACAAAGTTTCAGGGCTTGAAGAATCCGAAGCCCATTCCTCTACTCTGCTCAGTCGGCAGAGAAACCTCTGAAAGTTTTTAAGCAGGAATATCATGTTCAGATAGAGGATTGAGCTCTTCCATGTCCAGCTGTATGTGGCTATAGAGTCATTTCTGGTGCAAGCATCACGTGCCTGCAGTCTGCCTCTAGTTTCATCTGCAGTTGTGGTGGACAGTTCTGTACAAGCGCTGACTCATCTTTCAACTGGCAGTCCTAGCTCTCTTGACCTAGGCACAGGCTCAGTCCCAGGGCAGCCCTCGACCTGTGGACCCGGGGGTGGGGGAGTCAGTAAATAAACAGCGCAGCCTCCTTTCTCCAAGCCATTATTCCTCCAACCACTCCTATCTTCTAGAAAATTCTCAACTCTCTCATAAGCTGATAGCTCCCATCCTATTCTTTTTTTAATCCCTTTTTTTTTTAAAAAAAGCTGCAATCTTTGGTGACTCGCAAACAGAAAAAGAGATAAATGCTTGTATTTGGTTGGCCATTATTAGCTAAACATCTGTTTAATTTTTGTATCCTACTTAGAATAAAAAGTTTAAAATATATTTTAAATAAAAACAAATATTAGAAACTGAAGGAAAAATTGAAGGGGTTAAAAATGGGAGAAGATTAGAACCAGGATCCCTAACATTCCTCCAACTGAGTTTAAAAGTTGAAGAATTTTAAAAATCACTTTTTATTGGTCAAGTCTAATGCCAGTTTCCTAGGGTTCCATCATAAAATTCTCTACGTAAGTCAAAATATTCAGAGTATGTGGTATGGTCCAATTTTGTGTAGAAAAGGGAAATAATACTATAACTTTCAGTTTTGAAAAAGTATATTTTCCCCAGGTCCCAGGGTTAGAAATTGTTAAACATTCTTCAGGACTTGGAGAACAAAGCCTTCCCAGTTGACTCAGGTGTTTGTTTTTTCAGTGGTCAATTGATGGAAAAGAAAATTAGAAAAACAACTGATGGCTATGACTTTGATTTTTCTTTCAACCTATGGTTGTGGCATTGTGTAGACAGAGGCAGAGTTTCCAAATCCCCTGGCTTGCTTAAATACAGGCATAAGAGAAATTGGATGTGGGTCTTGCAAGCAGGAGAATGTGCCAGAACAAATACAATTATTGAGAAGAAATCGAGTAATCTTTCTATTGCTTCTTGGCTCTGTGATACAGGAAAACCAGGCTTTGTGGTCTCTGAGCAGGATCTCCAGAGAGTGTCAAGCCAGGAATCTCTTTGGAGAGGGGAAAAATGGAGAAGGAGGCTAGGGAGGAGCAGAAAGGAAAACACAAATGGGAAATATAAGGAAATTTCTTAACTTAAATTTCCTTAAAAGTATTATGGGGTCTTATTTTACCAGAACTTCCCATAGAAATTCAGAGTTCTTCGTAGTAGAAAGAATTCTGGCACTAAGGAGAGTGGCTGCATAAATATCATCTAATCAGTTTGAGGCAGGGATTCTGTTCCTTCTTCCATGGCTCTTGAACACATTGAAATAACCAGGGCTGCTTTAAAAAAGACTGATGCATGGGTCCCACCTCTAGAGATTCTGGATTTATTTAGTCTGGAGTGTAACCTGGGCCTTGAAATTTTGAAGATCTTCCTAAAGTACAGTCAAGATTGAGAATCACTGTTTTTTCTCATTTTCTCTTTGACTTTACTGTGTCCACAAATCACCCAAGGATCTTACTAAGACACAGATTTGAATTCAGTAGGACTAGGGTAGGGCCCAAGAATCTGCATTTCTAACAAGCTTCCAGATGATGCGCATGCTGTTAGTCTGGGGCTCACACTTGGATAAGCATAGGACTAGAGATCTCTAAGGTCCTTTTGAACTGTTAATGCTGTCATACTACCAACTTGCTGGATTTCATGCCTTTGTATGTCACTTTGTCAAACAACTCTAAGCATTATGCTGTGAGTAGCTGATGGACTATTATGTAGCCATGAAACATTATGCTAATGAAGATTATATAGCGATAATGGGGGAATGCTTATGTCATGATGTAAAATGAAAAAAAAACAGTGGCAGAAAAATTTTATATGATCACAAATATGTCAAAGAAAAACTGCATAGAGAAAACTGGGAAGAATTATATCAAATGTTAATAATAATCTTGAGGTGATCTTTTTCTTCTATTTATTTTTATAGTTTTCTAGTATTCCATAATGAACACCAATTATTTTCATAACAAAATATTTTCAAAAGAAATGCCTAAACATCTGCAAGTTGAAATAATATAGTGCATTGAATCCTTTCATATATCTAATTTTATGTTTATATCCATCCTTATTTTATATTAACAATAAATACAGGTAATTTAAATCTCTCCATTTAGTCAACTCTAGATGACACTAGAGTAGCTAGTAATTCACAGAGCAAAGGATAAAACCAGCCTCATTGTCGTAATTTGGTTCTTTCCATGAAAACACTCCATCTCTCTGTACAAAATATATCATCATTGCTTCTGTTGAATAACTCAGGGAATGCTGCAAATTGTAAATAGCAATGTGAGACAAGGGAAAGATGCCTAGGCCAACTATAAGAAGACCTGAATTCTAATTTTATCTTGCCAGGTAGCCGGCTACATGACCTTGGGCCTAAATTGCTTACATTCACTGAGGCCTCATTTTTCACTTCTATAAAATGGGTATTAGTAAAAATGCCTACTTCAAAGGTCATTATGAAGATGAAGTGAGATAGCAGGCACTCACTAAGTAATGACTCAACCTCTGTAGGTCTTGATTTTGCTCATCATGGAATGAGAGGGTAGACTAGAAGACCTCTAAGGCACCTTCAAACTCTTACTCATAAAGTTGGAGAACTGTACTTTTGAAAGATCTGCACAAACAAGACTACTTGGAATTTCTCTGGATATTAAATAAACCCCTACCAGTTCTCAGCACTAGGCAGCAAGGACAAAAAGTCAGAGTCAAATAAATTTAATATAACATGATAGATATGTGCCATAATGGGGATAGATAAAAAGTGCTATAAGAGTCCAAAAGTAGCTGTAGTTGAGCTAGTGATAATGTGGGGGTTGAAAGCAAAGGGGAGGAAAAGGAATTCAGGCAAAGGGACACACAGGTGCAATGGCTTGGAAGCATGAAAGAAAACCGTGGTGTGACTGGAAAGTATATGGGAAGGAGAGTGGAGACGAAACCAGAATTGAGACAGTTTATGGAGGACCTTTTTGGCCAAAATGAGGAGTTTCTAATTTAATCTTTGAACCAGAGAGTAATATAATCCGATTCATGATTTTAAAATAAACTGTAACAGCTGTGAGAAAGGTAATGTGGAGAAAGAGAGGCAAGTTGGGAGGTTATGACAATAATCTAGGCATTGGTGACAAAGAAACACAAACAGGTGTATTCAAGAGACTGATGGGTCTTAATGATTGTTTGCCTGTGTGGGTGTGGTAAGGGAATAAGGAGAGGAGGAATTCAAAGATGCCTGTGACCCAGATAGAAAATGCAAGAGATGGAGCAGTATCGGGGTAAGAGGTGCTAATATGTTCAATTTGTAGGTGAAGAATCCAAGAAGACAGATTGAGCAGATTTGTGGATATGTGTACTTCTAAATCAGGAGGGAGAGATATTATGGAGTCTGTGTGAGTGGTAAAGTAATGAATGGATCAATGTATATCTGAAAACACCAGCAATGCTAGAGGTTTCCAAGGCAGCGCAACTCCAAATGTAATCCAAGGACAGTTTTGTCAGCATCATAGCTCCCCGGTGCTGGGCTTGATTCAAGGCCCACTGAGACAGCATATGCAGCCTGAAAGATGAGCATTTACATCTTAACAAGTCCCTCTTTGCTCTAAGAAAAAGGGCCCTTTGAAAAACTGATGGAAGCTGTGGACCCAGTACCATTCAACAGAAATACAATGTGAGCCACATATGTAATTTTAGTGGCCATATTTTTTAAAGTAAAAATATATAGATGAAATTAATATTAACAATATATTTTATTTAGCCCAATACAGATGTTATTTCAATATTAATCAATACAATAATTATTAATGATATATTTTATATATTTTTTATCACTATCGCTCAAAATCCAGTGTGAATTTCACATGTACCACACACCTCAATTGAAGCTACCACATATCAAACACTCAATAGCCACATGCAGTAGTGACCATTACATAGGACAGTGCAGCTACAGGCACTTCCCACTCTTCTGCCCTGAAAAATACACATGCACACAAAATGTTCAAGAATTCTGGGGATTCTCATAGCTCATGAAGCACATCTGCGCTTGGTTAAGAACTCTTTTTTTCTAGGAACTTTGGGTTGGTTGGTTTTTTTTTTTTTTTGCCTGATTCTGGAAATAGGTGACTTTTCTTCAATGTTGCAAGGCTTAAATATTCTAGTCACATAGAATACAGGGTAACATACACCGTAGAATGAGAATTCAATCTTACGAAAAAAAGATTATCTTTTTGTTTCATAATTCTACAGTGGACTGTCTACTCTAAAAGATAGATTCTTATATTTTCACTGGTCACACTATTGGTTGCAGACTTGGTTTATTAACTCTGTGGTTATTGTTTCCAGGCTAAACAGAAACAAAGAGTTATATGCAATATTTTCTGGGTGGATAATTTTAAACAGGATTTTCAATTCAGTGAATTTTTAATTGTTTTTTTGTGGTCTCTTTTCCCCATGTATTGGTTATATACACATTTCAGAGAAATGTCCTGAGGCACTACCACCTTCAAACTCCCATGTATGGTTCCTTTAAAGCAGCACCCTCTTAAAGAATACTTTTTTCTGGATCTCAGGCAGAATTATTTTTAGAAGCAGCATCATGTTATAGTTGAAAGAATGACCCTTCCTTTAATTGGACTGCTGGGATGATTTGGTTGTGGTCTCACATAATTATAGACCTGTGACAACAATCTAAGGGCCATCAGCATATTTCCAATGCCTCTAAATCAAGGGTCTGTGGTTAATTGCTCACAGGTGTTTTCTTGTGCTTATGAATACATGCAGTCTATGAGTTTTACAAAACTTGGCAGAAAGAGAGGCCGTAAGGTTGAGGAGTTTCTTAGATTTACTCAGCTAATTAATCAGGCAGAGTAGGGATTTGACTACTCCACTGAAGGGGCTAAGCATTTAGAGTATGACTGAGGAGTAACCTGTACTGTATTTTTAAAGGAGAGTTTAAGAGGAAAATAAAAGGAAACAAAAACTTTTAGCAGCTGCTGCCACTAAAAGCTCAGTGTAGTAGTCCAGCCTGTTCTAGCTGTTCTGCAGAGGTAGGTCAGCACTGCCCAGCTGCAAAGAAATGGTGTTGGATTCCAAAATAAAGCATTGACTGTGTTAGGATATGAATTTTAATTTCTAAAACTGTATATTAAGAGACAAGCCACATTGTTGATCCTTATTTCTTCTATTACTAATCATTATTGTCGGAGCTATGGCCTTAGAAAGTATGGAGATGCTAATGAGAAGATTCATGTATTAGATTTGTTTATAAATTCATCCTAAGCAAGTAAACATGACATTATTCTGTAGCATAATATAAAACCCCAAATAATGTCCCAAGAATTGCCCCAGGTAACTTCTCTAGCAGTTATCCATGGAAATAAAAGCACAGGGGCCTGCAGAAATGAAAATCACTTACAGCCAGTTAGACCACATCATTCTGCCCAAGAAGCTAGGTGGAAAATTGTTTTACATTCA
The DNA here is from genome assembly GCF_029281585.2 of Gorilla gorilla gorilla. Classification (NCBI taxonomy): domain Eukaryota; kingdom Metazoa; phylum Chordata; class Mammalia; order Primates; family Hominidae; genus Gorilla; species Gorilla gorilla. Next base: position 68,573,052 of record NC_073239.2, read on the forward strand.
CTTCGACAAGCATATGGTGAGCCAGGTACTGCTGTAACAAAGGTGAAAATGACATGGTTCCTGCCCTCAAGGAGCTGATATTTGAAAGGAGAGGAGGGGAAAAACAAAGGAAGAACCTCGCTTGAAAATAATGTACAGGAGAGTCATGATCCACCCAGTGAATTCTAGAAACATTTCATGGAGGATGTAGCAACTGAGTCAAGTTATAAAAGATTAGTTCAGCTAAGAAAGTGTGGTATTCCAAGGAGAATATAACCAGAGCACAAAGAATTATGTGGGAAGTAGTTACATGTGGAACTAGAGATACAGGTAGAGGTGATGAGTTCCAAAGATACCTTTCTAAAGATGCAGGAGACTTAAGCTTGCCTATAATCTGAAAGGAAAGATCTAGTTGAAAGGAAGAGATTAGATCTTGGAAGATATGGGTATAAAGGCCATAGTTTGAAGTGTTATCCTGAAATAGAAAGAAGGACATACCAACCTCTAAGACTGAGGGAAGGACAGCAGGTTGGGGGTGGAGGTAGAAAGGCGGATGAGAGGATAGGAAGTTGAGATGTCTGTAGTTGACAGCCTTCCATTTTCTGATGAAGTGGGAGGTGATGTTATTAGCTTAAAGCAATGGCTCTAATCCTCGGCTGTACACTTACCGGGGTTATCTAGAGAGCTTTAAAAAAGTACTGATGCTTGGATCCAGTGCCAGTGAATACAATTTAAGTGTTCTAAGATGCAGCCTAGGCACTGGGATTTTTAACAGATCCTGGAGTGACTGTAATGGGTTGCCCATGTTGAGAACTACTGGCTTAGACTAGATTAAAGGGTTTGGAACAGCTGTGGAGGGGAATGGACAAGGGAGCTGAAAATAAGCCACACAGCTGTGAGGCGGTCTTAAAGATCAGGTGAATCATAAATGTCTGAGAGTCCCAATCTGCAAGGGATGCTCCTTTTTTCCTCCTCAGCAGCAGTGTTATGCTGGTGAAGGAAGCTGGTTTTGGGGCTGATCCTAAGGTGGGGTTTACTGGGCTGGGGTGGTGAAGAACACAGGCTCAAGGGAACTGAGGCATGAGAGAGGGCTCCAGCCATTTTTATGCATTCTAGGCTGAGCCTGGAAGAAAACAAGACAAGCAGCAGCCCATCCAGTTCCACCATAATCCTATATTTCTGCTAATGGAAGTTCTAATGAACAGGAACATGAGCCAAAAACCAAACTAGTAAACAAGCCACTTGGAGAAGCAAAGGAGCCAGATATTCCACCACCTATGTAATTAGCTGAGTAACCTAGAGGTGACTTTGTGTGCATGCTTACTATGAATACGTGTGACATTACATGTCAAGAACTGCATTTTATACACTTCCCTTTTTGAAACTCACCTCATATGCCCATGAAACAAAAAGCCAGTATATGGTTTAAGATGGGTATAGCTTTCCCGTTTGTCATACAAAGCTTCTATTAAAGCATCAGGAGTGCCATGTGGTAGCCCCCTTATTTTCTGTAGGGACAGGCAGTGTTGCTCTTGCTAAGGCAGTGACCTATTATTGAACCGTTTTGCATGTAACACAGTGAGTCATTGTTCTGGCAGAATTCCCTGCTCTCCACACACATTTTTACCTACCTTTGGAATGTGGGAACACTGACCTTGTATATCATAGCCTGGCAAAAAAGTGGCTCTGTCAGAGATTTTACTACTGAACAGCAGGGAGTGGGGGGGAAAAAGAAGAAAAGGGAAGAGAGAAGGCAGAGAGAGCAAGGGCTGGAGAGGTAGAGGGAAGACAGGGAATGATGACCAAGAGGAACCAGAAATCATTCTTCCAGATGCAGTGTTGCTCATAATGGAAAACCTGATTGAGAAAAGCTCAGTATGTTAGAATTGCTTGTCAGTGAGATAACGAACATGAATGTGGGCCTATTATGTAACATATATTTAATATGATATATTGCTGCACATATATGTTTGAGACCTTGGGCAAATTACCTAACTAGTTTGTACCTCCATTTCCTTATCTGTAAGAAAAGGATGGTTATAATGCTACCTACCTCGTAGGGTTGTTGAAGGGATTAAATGAGTTAATGTTATTGGAACACTCTTGCATATAATAAGAGAACAATAAATTTTAATCATTATAATTATTATTATTTTCTATGAATTAGTCAGCTCTGAACTCAAGGAACTTAAACCACCTTTCCTAACTTATTTTTCTTCTTTAAACCTGTTTCACTATCTGTAGAAGGGGGATAAAATCATCTGGTCAATATGTATCTTCATTTAGGGGTATTAGAACACTCATGCACTTTAAAATAAAACATGCAATAGATAAATGCATGGCAATAATGATCCATTTACTTGCAAGTATTTAATGAAAATTTATTATATACCTGCACTGAGCCAGAACATATGTGATATCTGCCCTCATGGAGCTTACAGTCTATGAGTGAAGTTAGGCATTATATATATGGAATTATATATCATATATACTAATGCAGATTGTGGTGAGGGTTTTGAAAGAGAAGAACCAGGTGTTATCTGTGAGAATAACAATTACTTTCTCTGAGTACGCTGCATTACTTGCCTTAGTCTGCGTGTAAAACTTTTTAGAAGACTGACATTTTATTAAGGCCCAAGGATGAAAAGAAACTGGTTAGGGTCTAGGGCAGGGTTTAGAGGAGGGAGAGGAAGGAAATGTTTCAGATCACTTTCAATACCAAAAGAAATCCAAGGCAACTAGAGTATAGAGAGCCAAGGGAAAAGCGGCAAGAGATCTAGACCTATGTTAAGGAAGTGGAGACAAGAGCACAGCTTGCTCATATTCTTTAAAAGGTCATTCTGGTTGCTTTGAGCAGAACAGACTGGAGAGAAACAAGTATGGCAGGAGCGAGACCTGTTGCGAGACTACTGATGAGTGGTCCAGCAAAGAAATGATGGTGGCTTGGGAAGCCTGGAGTAAATGGAGTTAGGAGGGAAATAGGCAGAGTCAAAATATATTTTTGAAGTGAAATAACAGGACTTGGTGATAGGTTGAATGTGAAGGCTGAGGGCTGAGAGGTATCAAGAATGACTCCCAGTTTTCCAGCCTCAGGGGTTGGGTAGATGGAGTAGCCCCTGGCTAAAATGAGGAATCTATAGGAGAAACAGGTTTGGGTGGGAAGATGATTACTTGTGATTTGCTTTCAGAATCATTCAGTTGAAATGGAAATTATTTTAATCCATTGCATTCAGTAAATTATTATAATACAATTATAAATGTATTTCTATGAAGAATTGACAGTTTCATCTGATGATGAATATATATTATTATATATGATATATTATTTCATATATAATATGTAATTACATATATTATATATGTAATAATAAGTCCAGATGATTCTTGGTTTCTATATGTTTAAAGAATTTCAAATAATTTGTTGTAAGACAAAAAATATAATCAATCATTGGGTGATTTAGAATTCCCTTAACTGTGATTTTGGCACTACTTCAAATAACTGCTTTGCACATAACAGAAGTGTTTCATGACATAAGTTTTATACAAAAATGTCCTGGTCTTGATTCAGTAAAGCGCAAGTCTTCTTGTATTTACATGAAAACATGAATATACATAGTATCTATACAGAAGCTGAACAATATGAAGAAACACTTATTTTTAATACATGTAAAGGAGGCCAGAGTTCAACAAGTGCCCAATGGATACAGTATCACTTACACAAAGACTTCTGTGGATGTCTGTTTATTAAGTTAAATAGCATAGCTGGGCTTTAAGGTATGCAAGAGGAGGAGGATAAAGAAAAAAAAAAAGAGGAAAGGAAAAGAAGAAGAAAGGTCCTGGCTTTCACCTTTAACGGATCCGAGGTCAGAACGTAAACAAATAGTTACCCTTTGGAAGAGTCGTCATAAATATGACCAAGAAGATTTCTTCCCAAATACCCCATAAAAAAAAACCTTCCTACATCACCACCTCACAGAAGCTTCCCTGATGACTCTGAAAGTACCAGAGACAGATGAGAAACCATAGACTACTCCACACTAAGAGCATAAAGGCTTTTTGCTAGTGGACAGTGTATTACTGGAACCTAGGACCCAGCTCTGTCCAGATGTTTAGGGAGTTTTGTGCCTTCTAGCAGCTCGTCCATGGTACTTACCAAAATGAGGTCAGCTACTTTGTATGCTTTTTGGAATATCTGACATATCTCAACAGCTGGATTCCATGTGTTTTCTTTAGGGGTATAATATTACTCCATGAGAAAAAAAAGTTAGAAGTTGAAAAGAAAAGATGAACTTGAGAATAACAGACAAGGCCTTTCCTTATGACAGCTGTGTTCAAGGTGTCGCAGAAGGCAACGGGGTAATTCCCCTGTAGTCTACAGAGCCACCCATACCTTGTTACTTTCAGAGGTGACCCCCAAATAGCTGTGAGATAGGACAAGTTAATTCACCTTTATGAGCCCCAAGTGCCTAGTTTGTAAAATGAGGTGACTGAACTAAAGGTCTATGTGAGATTTCTTCCAGGTCTGTCCTTCTACTACTTTGACTTACCACCCTGGGAATGCTGTGCTCAGGTGCCATGGGAATTGGCTTGACTTGCTCTGTGGAGGCCATCCAAACCTGATTTCCACTTAGTTTGGTCTGTGAATTCTACTTTTAAATTGGCCTGGGAATGTCTCCTCTAGAATTTACAACTGGATGAAAGAAATCCATCAAGGGCAGCTAATTAGCACAAATACAGCTGCCAGCAGTAACTCATGAAGGAAATTCTGTAGGGATGAAGGAAAAAGATTCCGCAAAACCACAAGGAAAGTTCCACTGATTTGGCGCATGGTTGGGGATTGGGCACCAGGATGAAGGGCAGAGGGGTGATGACTGAGTCCTCACCGAGAAAGGTATGATTCCAAAGTGGAAAAGAATAAATGGGCCCCTGTGTCCTTTTATGTAGAACAAAGTTAGACTACACCAGTCAGACGTTTGCTTGGGCCCATTACGACAGTGCTTCCAGAGCTAGAAGCCAAAAACCATCATCTCTTGACCCCTAGGAACGTCACCTTTCCCAAGAAGTCTTGTCCACTCCACCAGCCTTTCTCTGGATGGATGTCTTTGGCTTGTTGAGCAGTGGCAGTCCAGCCCCAGCAGGACCTGGTAAGACATGACAATGCACAGACCCAAACCACTGACACTCCTATGGGCCTCAGCTGTTTCCAAGGGCTCTCACTGCAAGCTGCTATGGGCCAAGGTCCCCAAGCCCTGCTGCAGACATATCATTGGTTGGAAGCTGGCACCAGCCTTAGAGTGCTAGGCAGTGCACCACACTTGTCTTCAAGTTCTGATGTTCCCAGAGACAGTTCTCAAGTAGGAAGTAGTAAATTCAGGGAGAAGCATCCAGGCCAGCTGATTTGCCAGAGTTTGCTGATAGAATCAACTTTGTTTGCTGCAATGGGGCTTTCACATCACTACATTCCAGGGCTGATGTATAATTACCTTAAACACAGAGTGGCATTTAACCACGCCACTGTTTATGTGCCCAAATCAGCACTCAGAGGAAGCTGCCTTTTAAACTTTAATTTTTTTTTTTTAATGATACCTTGACATTGCATGTGACTTTGGCAGGGAAAATAAGCCTGGTTGTTTGTGCTTGATGTTATAACTCAAAGGCTCAGAAGTGGTGGAGTTGGATCCAGCAGCCAACCCACAATAGAGCTGTCTTGACATCCTCACTGGTCCAGCCATGCAAACCAGCTTCTCGTGGGGGTGGAGCTTTTCTGCTTAGCTTTTCTGCCTTTCTCTTATAGTGATGAACTGACACAGTGTGACCACCAAGGGCAAGTTATTGCCCAGATATACTTCCTTAGCTCCACCATCACATTCAGATGCAATCAGCAACCCAAGGACAGGTAGCCAGAAGATCTTTTTAACTAGGCCTGAATGTCCTGCTGTTCCACCCTGTAGGTTGTTCAAGAAGATGGGTGGATCTTCATGAAAGCATAACAGAAAGGACTACATTTACTGGATTAGATGGTATTACTTACAGATTCTTGCATCTCTAAATGACAGGTGCTGTACACACCAACGACTAATTTTTTTTTAAGTCTAATTTATATGATACCAACACAATACCTTTAAAGAAGATAGAAAAACACAACAGAACAGAACCTTCCTTGCAACCCACTGTAAGTAGGTCAATGTGATTACCCCTACTTTAAGATTGAGAAACAGATTCTACCAGACCCAGCTGGGTCAGAAAGCCAGTGAGGGTACTAAAATTATAACTGAAACTCCCCATCTGGCCCCAGCTTGTGTGGTCACAGAGGGGACCAGCATAAATAGGTGACCATATCATTTATCATGCAAACAAGGACTGTTTTTAGAAAGGGAATTATTAAAATGTAGACAAGAGCAACAGGCATAACCCGAGACTGTTCTGGCAAACCAGGACTTTTATCCAAGCCATCTTCCTGCAGCCTTCATCAGTGATACCACGTCTGGGTGAAGGAGGAAGCTGATGGAGTCTGAGCTTCAGGTCCCTCACTTGCACAGATCCCTGTGAGTGCTGGGAGTGGCTAAGACTTGTAGAATGTTGTCTGTGCAGAACAAAAGCCAGATTACAATAAGGAAGTGTTTCTATGTAAGAACGTCTTGTAACTCAGCTAAAGATATTTTAGGAGTCCCAAATTTCCAATCCTTCAGCAACCTGTTGTGATTTCTTTCCTTGCTCTAAATAATTATTCATTTTTATACCTAATTTTGCATATATAATTTGCACCAACAGGGTGCAAATCAGGCTATTTCTGACCCTCACTATATTTATACCAGTGAAATTAGGATAAAATGGTCACTAAAGGTAGCTCTAGAGAAGGAGCTGAGGGTCACAGATAAAAGAAGTGAGGCAGAAGCAGTCCTGACTCCTAGTCCTTGGTTATAGGAGGAACTAAAGAAGGAAAAGGTTCATTGTATGTTTGTGAGCTTCAAGTTCTTTCATAGTACCAACTGGTAGAGTTATTTCCTGCCCTAGAGCTTCACTCGGAGTCAATCCCTAACTAACCCCCAACTCACATACAGAGTGCCTGCTGAAGTCAGATTCCAGAGCATTTACTCTTATTCCTAGTATCCTAAAGATTCATCCCAAAGCAAGCTTTTGGGAGTCCTTCAATCTAATTCTTTCTCTGCACTGACACATTGTGTGGCTTTGTTTTTGTTTTTTGAGACAGGGTCTTACACTGTCACCCAGGCTAGAGTGCAGTGGCACAGTCTCGGCTCACTGCAGCTTCGATCTTCAGGACTCAAGCGATCGTCCCATCTCAGCCTCCTAAATAGCTGGGACTACAGGCAGGCATCTTCATGCTCAGCTAATTTTTTAAAAGATTTTTTGTAGAGATGGGGTCTTGCCATGTTTCCCAGACTGGTCTCGAACTCCTAGGCTCAAGTGATTACAGGCTTGTGCCACCATGCCCAGTCATGGCTTCGTCATTTGTCATAAGATCCTCTGTTTTCTTGGATGTACAATAAAAACAAATAATACTTGCTCCTCCAAAAAAAATAAGAGATCTAATTTTAAAATCAACTGGCCTCTGCACACACGTTAGAGCAACACCTTAGGTATATGGAATGTGAGAAAGGAATAGGTGGTTGTTAAAACAAAACAAAATAAAAATAATCTTGGTGGAATTCTTGATCATATGTTAAGAAATGAAATGAGATTATCGCATTGGAGAATCTCCTCCTCAATGAGTTATACATTTTGAACCAGCCTGTCATTATATTTCCTGACTGGTAATCAAAGAAGTGGCCTTTAAAATGGGATCCTGAATGCCACAGATCCAAATGATTAGATTATGAAACCTAGACCTCTGGTTGGTCACTCTGAAAGCTGTAATTCTGCAAATTACTCAGCTGTCTTCCAGGTCTGTTACCTTTCATATTTTTGAAAGGACACACAGATTTTCTCATGCTTCTCTGTGTTTGGACATGCTGTTTCTCCAAGTAGAAAGCCACTTTACATCTCAACCTGGATGGCTCCTCATCATCCTTCAAAGTTTTCCCAGATATCACAGTTTCCTGGAAGACCTTTCTAACCACTGCTGCCCCCCTCTCACCATTCACACCTTGTTCCATTAGCACTATTGGTATCACAGTACTCTACCATATGTTAGTGAGTTTTATTGGCCCATCTCCCCCCACTAAACTATGAACAATCTGAGTGTAAAGCTTGTGTTTACTATAGTTGTAGTAGACATTCAATACATGTTGAAAAAATTGAAGAAATGAATGAAAGCAAAAAGATGCTGTATGTCAATTATAAGGCAAGAACTGTGGTTTAGTAGCCCTGGAAATACAGTCAAAGAATTTTCTGTGAATGTGGTACATATACATGGAATACTATGCAGCCCTAAAAAGGAAAAAGATCATGTCATTTGCAGGGACAGGATGGATCTGGAGGTCATCATCCTTAGCAAACTAATGCAGGAACAGAAAACCAAATACCACATGTTCTCACTTACAATTGGGAGATAAATAATGAGAACACATGGACACACACAGGGGAACAACACACTGGGGCCTACCAGAGAGCAGGGGATGGGAGGAGGGAGAGGATCAGTAAAAATAACTAATGGATACTAGGCTTAATACCTGCTGGGTGGAAAAAATCTGCAAAATGAACCCCCTTGACAAACGCTTACCTATGTAACAAACCTTCACATCCAGCACATGTACCCCTGAACTTAAAAGTTAAAATAAATAAAATTGCAGAGAATTTTATCTGAAACTTACCCTGTTGTTTCCTAGCTTAGACACTGTAGACCAAACTGGGAACATCATGTGAAAAGTACTATTCAAAAATTAGATAAAGGCAGATTCCAAGGGTCTGGGCAATCCTGAGTGAAATATTAAAAGGATAAATTGCACTCTTCAATTTCTGAACTATCCCCTTCTTTCTTCCTGGCTTTTAATACTGCTGACTTCCTAAAAACAAGATGAATGTGTAGGGTGCATGGTATGAGCATGTGATCTCATTGTGGAATTTCTATATCTAGCCCATTGCTATCTTTTATAAAATGGCCTCTGTAAGGCTCTGCTTAGCGAGTGGACAAGAGTGTCATCTGGAGCTGCTTCATTTCTGGCCCCTGAAGCTCAGAGGGATGTTTTTCACTTGCCCTTCTAAACTGCAGCGCTGAGATAGCTAAACACCAGCACCAACTTTTTTATGCTCAGCAAGTTAGTAAAATGAGTTTTCTTAAGTCCAAATCAGAGCTGAGAGAGGTTGGAAAAATGTGTCTGGAAGAATAACTTGCCTGCTTAAAACTCACTAAAATAACTGTTCACCCCAATCTTGTACAAAACTGTGTAATTAAACACCCTGGGAAAATGTCAAGTTGTCCAGGTAGAAGAAAAATTGTAATGATAATGAAAGTTATATTGTATCTAGAAACCATACTTGAAGACTGCACAGTTAACACTCTGTTTCCTATTATGCTAAAAGGTGACAAAATTATCATAATTTCAAAACAACATAATTTACTGCCCACTTTGTCTTCAGCATAGTATGAGCCAGAAGGGAGTGAAACAGGGCAGTTTGGGGGCACCTTCATGACCTGAATCTCCATTTTGAATACTTGGCATATTACTTCCAGCAATCTGCCTATTTAGAATGGGATGAATTTGTGTGTGTGTTGGAGGTGGTAGTGGTGGTGGAGGAGGTGGTGGTTATATATTTTTCTTACTTAGCAGAAACTAATTCCGAAGAGGTCCGATAATTTCTACTGTTGCATTTTCAGAAAATAGATGATGAAACTGAAAACAGAACCCAGGAATAAATTCGGATTTCTAAGCCTATATTTGTCCCATGGCCCTTTTGGGATTCCCCTTGTCTTTTTTTTTGTTGTTGTTAATGATGGTGAAAAAAACAGACATATTTCTACCCACAGCAGGAAGCAGTACCTGGATAACTTTTCCCTGGACCCTGACTGGAACTGATTTTTGTTAGTATCACAGTGAGCTGCTGTAAGATAAATTGATAGAGCCTTCAAATCTTTCTGCTCCCGAGCACAAACCCCATCATTCTAACCAGGTCCTCATTGTTCTCGGATCCAACACGCTCATTCCAAGCTGGAAGTCGTTGTAGAATGTTCTTCCCTCTCTTCTCTGCTTATCCAAACCTTGCCTTATTTTAGGTCCACCTAGATCTCACATCATCTGAGGAAGCTTTCCCTATTCTCCTCAGCTCATGTTAACTGTGCCCCTCTCTAGATTCCCCTAGCATTTACTGTCTGAATCATTCTTTTTAGAACTTAGTATTCCACCACGTGTTAGGGAGTTTTATTGACCTGTCTGTCTCCCCCGACCAGACTATGAATAATCTAAGTATAAAGCTTGTGTTTACTATAGTTGTAGTAGATGCTCAATAAATGTTGAATAAATTGAACAAATGAATGAAAGTAAGAAGATGCTGTATGTCAATTGTAAGGCAAGAACTGTGGTTTAGTGGCCCTGGAAATAGAGTCATAGAATTTTCTATGAAGGTGGTACATACACACCATAGAATACTATGCAGCCATAAAAGGAACAAGACCACATCCTTTGCAGGGACATGGATGGAGCTGGAGGCCATGATCTGTAGCAAACTATTCTATTCTCCTTTTCTCTTTACTGAATTTTGAGATCCAGAAGAACAAGGTCCATGTCTTATTTTGGAGGGGTTGTCATTTCCTAGGTTCCAGCTAGGCATTAAATAGGCAAGATAAATATTTGTTCAAGAAGCCAGAAAGTCATCTAATTCTTGGTGGTACTCCAAGGTTTGATGAAGAGCATGATAGCATGAGGGAAAGCACGTCGACTGAGTCAGACAGAATTTTCTAGTTTCCCTTGGCCCCAGTTATGTTTTTTGTTTTCTGCTCTTTTTTCTTGTAAATAGGAATAAGAATACCTACTTTGCCACGTTATCGGGGTTAAAAATAATAAATGTGAAATCCCAAATACAGTGCCTTCTATATAGCAGGCTCTCAATAAACAGAAGTTGCTATTTAACTAAGGGTGACCATTTTTGAAGAATATTTATTATCATGAGGTCTAGTTAGACCCATGGAGTAGGGATTGAGGACACTGGGTTTGGAGTCTGAAAGACCTGGGCTTGAATCCTGGCTGTGCTACTTATCAACTGCCACTTTGAACAGAGACCTCTTTACGTCTTTTCTCATCTACAAAATAGAGATAACTATTGTACCTACTTCAGAGTCATTGTGAAGATTAAATAAGGTGTCTGGAACATCACAAGTACTCAATAATTATTAGCTATAATTTGTAAAGTACAATAAGCTTCAGGGAAAAAAGAAATCTATGTAATTCTAACTCCAAATTATTCAACTGGCAGATAGACCTGAGAGAGCATTTGCAGTTTTAAGGAGGTTTTAAAACTACTTTCACTTTTAAAATGTACCATATGCCTAATGATCTGATATTTAGTTGATTCACACAATTTCTGATTTTTTTATATGCCTTTAGAACTGCAACCACCAGTATTACAAGTGTATTATATTTATCTGCATGAGATAGTGAATTCTCCCTCTTTATAATCTTACTCTGATGTACTGTGACTGGATGAAGTTGAAAGGGAGCATGATTAAAATATCAAGCCCTGCACTAGCCAAACTTCCCTATTCTTTGAGATCCTAAACCACACTTATTTTCTTCAATAACATAAATTGCAAATCGATAATCTCAACTTCTTATGTATGTTTGTGGATGAGATTAGAAAGGCATTTTATAAGTGACTGAAAAATAATGATTGAAAGATAAGGTTTTCCTTGGCTTGAAATGTTGCATATAGGGATTATGCCATGTCAGAAGAAGGTCTAGCCAGAGAGGACACCCTGGTGTACAGGTGACTGAGGGACCAAGAGATGAAGCAGCACAGCCCAGAGGAGACCAGAAATCAACACAAAACAGGAGAGCACTGGGCAGAGATAGGCTGCTGGGCCAAGACAGGAAATGGCAGAATGGACATATTGGGTGCTGGTTCTTGAAAGATCAAGCAAAGCAAGCACACTCCATTTCCATTCCTGATGCTTGAGAACAGAAGCAGCTTCTGGCCTGTGATCATCTCCCTGTGCTCTCTCTTTGGCTCTCCTGTTACCCGACCTGCTTCTCCCCTTCACTCACTGCTCCATGCCTTACCCAATTAGAAAGTTGGAGCACTGGGGATGTTTACCATCAGAGTCACAGGACAGTGAATAGTCATCCCTCCATATCCTTGGGGGATTGGTTCCAGGCTCTCCCTCTCTCCTGCAACTGCAGATCCACCGGTGCTCAAGTTCCTGATATAAAATGGTATAGCATTTACATGTAACCTACACACATCTTCCTCATATATTTTCAATCATCACTAGATTACTCATAATACTTAATAAAGCATAAATGTTATGTAAGTAGTTCTTAAACTACATTGTTTAGGAAATAATGACAAGGAAAAAAGTCTACATGTTCAGTATAGATGCAATTTTTTTTCCAAACATTTTTCATCTGTAGTAAGTTGAATCCACAGATGCAGAATCCATGCATATGGAGATCTCACTGTATTTGAGCTAAAAAAACAGATATCTGCCTATTTCTAAGAGTACAATCTATGATATTCTCCAGTCTCTGAATGCTACTTTTAATATGAAGATCACTTTATGAATTATATAACAATAAATATGTTTTAACAACTTGAGGTATAATTGACATACTATAAAATTTATCCATCTTACATGTATAATTTAATGACTTTTTAGTACCCTTTTAGAGTTGTGTAATGATCACCACAATCCAGTTTGAGAACATTTCCAACATTCCCAAAATAACTCTCATGCCTGTTTTCAATCAATCCCCATTCCAATCCCCAGCCAACCATTAATGTACTTTCTGTCCCTATAGATTTTAAATTTAAATGGCTTGGATGTGATGACTCACGTCTATAATCCTGTAATCCCAGCACTTTGGGAGGCCAAGGTGGACAGATCACTTGAGGCCAGGAGTTCAAGACCAGCCAGCCCAACATGGTGAAATGCCATCTCTACTAAAAGTACAAAAATTAGCTGGGCATGGTGGCATGCCCATGCTCGGGTGGCTGAGGCACCAGAATCACTTGAACCCAGGTGGCAGAGGTTGCAGTGAGCCAAGATCATGCCACTCCACTCCAGCCTGGGTGACAGAGCAAGACTCTGTCTCAAAAAAAAAAAAAAAAAAAAGGCAACATACACATACACTATGCCTTTTGCATCTACCTGTTTCTTTTCTTTTCTTTTTTTTTTTTTTGAGACGGAGTCTCGCTCCGTTTTCCAGGCTGGAGTGCAGTGACGCAATCTCGGCTCACTGCAAGCTCCGCCTCCCGGGATCACGCCATTCTCCTGCCTCAGCCTCCCGAGTAGCTGGGACTACAGACGCCTGCCACGACGCCCGGCTAATTTTTTGTATTTTTAGTAGAGACGGGGTTTCACCGTGTTAGCCAGGATGGTCTCAATTTCCTCCTGATCTTGTGATCCGCCCGCCTCGCCCTCCCAAATTGCTGGGATTACAGGCGTGAGCCACCGCGCCCAGCCACATCTCCCTTTTTCACTTGGCATAACGGTTTTGAAGTTCATCCACGTTGTTGCACATATCAATAGTTTGTTCCTTTTTACTGCTGAACAGTCCATGCACCAATTGAAGGACATTTGTTTCCAACTGCTGTTATGAATAATGCTGCTATGAATATTCACATACATGTCTTGGTGCCAATGTATGTTTCATTTCTGTTGGGTAATTCCTAAGAGCAAAATTCCTAGGTAATATTGTAGGTCTAACTTTTTAAGAAACTACCAAATTGTCTTCTAAAATAAAATATATTTTACGTTCCTACCAGCAGTGTATGGGGGTTCCAGTTGTTCCACATCCTTGCCAACACTTCTTATTGTCTGTCTCTTTAATTATACTCAATGGGAACATAAGCATTCTACGGTGACTAGAGTCTACTTTTCAATTTGTAACAGGCCCTTTGATGTCTTTAGAAGCAGAAAGGGATGCTTAGTTTCTTGTGTTAGTTAAATAATTATAATAAATAAAAAAGAAACCTGGCACTCGATATGGGCAGGCACCCAGGCTCAGTGCTGACTAGCAGTTTTCTTTCAGCCAGCTGGCCAGTTGCTACTAGTTAGTGATATGTAACCTGGTAAAACCACATAATTGCTTCAAGCCTCAGTTTTTTTCATCTATAAAATAAGAACACTGGATTAAATTATCTATATGTTTCCTTCCAGCTCTAAAACAAGGAGTCAATTCTGATTATTCTTCTCCCAGAGGCTACTGGTTGTTAAGCTGCTGTTGCTGCTTTCTTTTTTCAAATGAGACAGGGCCTTGCTATGTTGCTTAGGCTGGTCTCGAACTCCTAAGCTCAGACTCCTCCTCTGCTCCAGCATATTGAAGTAGATTCCTTTAGTTATCTAAGCCGCTCATGGCCTATGATATTATTTCAAAGAAAAAACAGCAAAATCAAGAAAGCCTTTATTCTTTATTTTCTTCTCAAAATGATGGGATTGGGTAGTAAGTTATATTTGCAGAGGAAAAGAGAGGAAAGCAAAGAACCCAACATTTGTTGACTGCCCATATACTAGATATGAAATAAACATTTTCATAGTTTTAATATCATAAAACTCATAATCCCTGAGATAGTTCTATAATCACCATTTTACAGGTAAAGAAGCACAGGCACAGAGTGTAGGCAAATTGCATAATGTTACACAGATAGTGAGTGAAGCTGGGATTCAAGCCCATGTCATCTAGTTCCAAGCTGGATTTTATTTCATTATGCCAACTGAGAATTAAAAAAACAAGAAACATTTTAGGTTGAGTGCAGTGGCTCATGCCTGAAATGCCAGCACTTTGGGAAGCCAAAGTCAGGGGACTGCTTGAGGCCAGGCATTTGAGACCAGCCTGGGCAAAAAAGACCCTGTTTCCACAAGAAAATAAAAAAAGTAGCCAGGCATGGTGGCATGCACCTGTAGTCCCAGCTACTTGGGAGGCTGAGGTGGGAGGATCGTTTGAGCCCAGGAGGTCAAGGCTGCAGTCAGCCATGACTGCACCACTGCCCTCCAGCCTAGGTGCAAAATGAGATCCTGTCTCTAAAAAAATACATAAATAAATAAGCCTTAATGAGCAGGCGGAAGAAAGTGCATGTAAATGTCAACTAATGAGAAAATGTAACAATGGGATTTTACAATGGCCAATTATTACACCTAAATTATACAGCCAACAATTATCTTGTAGTACAAGGCTTCCACTCATTTCCACACTCTGCTGCCATATGTATATGCATACTTCAAACCCTGAGGACCAAGAGTCAAATTGGCAGTTTCAGAAGGAATGTAGAGGAGTGGGATTCCTGCTTATTGAAAAGGCATTTTGATTTTCTCCCACCAAGAAAGGATTGCTCATTCTGAGTACTTGCCCAGATAGTGCAGAGAAAATCCACAGAGACAGTTTTGCTACCCAAGGTGAGAAACTGAGAAGTTCCAGAATTAAACTGGTACATTTTTTGAGTAATAGTTCTGCTTCCCTTGGGTAAGATGAATCTTTACTGATGTCATTGCCACCCACCACCACCTGGTATCTCTGCATGGTGGAAGCCAGAGCAATATATAGAAGGAATGGAGCACTTACAAGAAGTTACAGGGCACTTGGAGGAATTCTCTCAAAGAAACACATTCACAGATTCCACAGTGAATGCCTCCTTAATCTCTGTCTTTAGGAACATTTGATTTATGTGTCTCACACACCATTTTTTTTTGGTAAATGTTTATATGGTCATCGAAAGAGGAAAAAGTAATACTTTTTATCTTTAGAATGTCTACTTTCATTAGTTCTGTTCCTTCTAGAATCAAGCTAAGGAAGCTAAGGGTTGTTCATGCTTAGGTAGAGAAGGTGGTAAAAGGGACAGAGAATGGGAGGTGCAAATACGAATAATATGCTGTGAAATCACTTTTTCTCTTCACCATTGTCAACACAGGTTCTGGTAATTGGGGATTATTTGAATTTTTAACAACTCAAATAAGACTCAAGTAAGATTTTAAGTCTTCAAATTTTAGGGCTTTAAATGCAATCCTAACTCTGGCAGTAGATTTTACTCAGCTCGTATCATGTATTTAATATCACTTATCTTTGAATGGGAATAAAAATACTAGTTAACACCACAGGGTCTAAGAGTGAGAATGAAAATTAGCAAAAGTGACTACATGGTGTTTTGTCACAACAAATTCTGATTGGTGTCCCTAAGAAAAGCAGTAATAACATTAGCATAGATCGATGTTCTTCCCAAACTATGCTCCAAGTGATATGATTTGGCTGTGTCCCCACCCAAATCTCATCTTGAATTGTAGTTCCCATAATCTCCACATGTGGAGGGAGGGACCTGGTGGGAGGAAATTGAATCACAGAGGTGGTTTCCCTCACACTATTCTTGTGATAGTGAGTTCTCAAGAGATCTGATGGTTTTATCCCCCTTTGCTTGGTTCTCATTCTTCTCCTTTCTGCCACCCTGTGAAGAAGGATGTGTTTGCTTCCGCTTCTGCCATGATTCTAAGTTTCCTGAGGCCTCCCCAGCCATGCTGAACTTTGAGTTAATTAGACCTCTTTCCTTTATAAATTACCCAGTCTTGGGTACATCCTTGTAGCAGCGTGAGAATGAAGTAATACACAAGAGATATTAATTAAGGTGATCTGCTGGGGACAGAACACAACTCCATAATAAAATACGCTTACGAAACACGAGTAAAATTTCTTTGTGGCACTCCAAAGAGTCTTTAATACAGTATATTCAATGTGCATTATGAGCCTCCAAAAGGGAGATGCTGTGTGTTGTACCACTTGAGCTGCTTGAAAAACTTAATCTCAGAAATATTTTTTAAAACATTTTGGGGAAAGATGGCCCAGAAAAGGCATAGTTCCTTTGGAAGGATGGTTTCCTGGCTATCTGCAGTTCTCTCCGTCTCACCCCTCTCCATCTCACACCCATCCTGTCTTTCTGAGATCTCCAAAAAGAATGTGGTCTGATAAATCCATAGAGGATGGAAATATATTGAAAGAAGAATGTCCATGGCCCTTTCTTTCTACATCTGAATTGTCTTATAGAAGCCTAGAGGTCCAGCCTGATTGAGACACTGGTTAATGGTAGTTTCAGGTAAAAAGGGAATTCTTCTTTAAAAAACAAAACTAACTTGCACAATAACTAAAGGGAATGCATGGAACTTGTTTGGACCTGAATTCCAACAAGCCAACTGTAAGATGACATTTTGGGGACATGGAAATTTCAAATGCTAAGAAATTATTATTAAATTTGTTAGGTGTGATTATGGTATCTGGTTATATAACAAAATGGCATTTTTAAGAGGCAAACTCATGCATTTCGTGTGAAATATCAAGATGTCTAGAATTTCCTTTAAAATATCTAAAAAAATAGATGTAGCAAATAAAGCAAATGTTAATAACTGTTCAATCTAATGGGATATGTGAGGATTTTTTTAAACAAGTCTTTTTATAGTTTCAAATTTTACATGATGAAAAGTTTTTTAAATACAGATTTCTTAGCCCCAAATCTACCAAATCAAACTCTCTGGAGATTAAGCCTGGGAGTTTGTTGTTATTTACCTCCTCTTTATTTTTTTTATTTTTTAAAATCATATTATCAGGGTTTTTTTGGCTGGGTGCGGTAGCTCACGCCTGTAGTCCCAGCACTTTGGGAGGCCCAGGTGGGCAAATCTCTTGAGCCCAGGAGTTCAAGACCATCCTGGGCAGCATGGTGAAACCCTGTCTCTACAAAAAATGCAAAAATTAGTTGGGCATGGTGACTCATGCCTGTGGTCCCAGCTCTTGAAAGGCTGAGAAACGAGGATCACCTGAGCCCAGGAGGTGGAGACTGCAGTGAGCTAAGATCATGCCACTGCACTCCAGCTTGAGCAACAGAACAAGACCCTGTCAAAAAAAAAAAAAAAAAAAAGGAAATGATTATTTGTCATAGTTTAAGGTAACCATAAAATTGTAATAAAAAGCAGTGTTTTGTTTTAGAAACAAGACATTTTCAAGAAAACAACACAAATAATAACTCTAATCAATTTCTAACATGTATACCCAAATATAAGTTCCTTAGAGTGGAACTGTTTGTGATTAGCATAATAAAGTTACGTACAATACTTCACATACTAAATTACTATCAAATTTCAGCAGTGACAACTTGATGTATCTTTTAAATAATGCAGCGATTAACACAGAAATTCAGTACATGCAGAATCCATGCTATTAATCCATTTCTTCGGTACTTTCAAAAATCTGTATCATATTTTTAAAATGTGATGGCAGGTTTACAGAACATGCCTGTGCATCATGCATGTAGTTCAGACAGTCTGCAAAAAGCAGATCAATGCCATGATTAGCCATGTCCTAAGATACAACATCCACAAATATGGATTTGTGAACTATCTTTTTTCTACATTGAAATGACTATATAACTACATCTTCATACACTGAAGTGTATATAATTGTTTTTTTAAGTGCTTGTCTGTTATCACCTAAAATAATGTGGCATACAATAAATAGTACTCTTATTACACTTTGGGAGATAGTAACCTAATTTAAGACCAGCAAGCATACATCAGATTCTTTGCTAATAGGGAAGGAAGGAAAAAATTATTCCTCAAGGGAAAGAACTTTGCCATATTTGTATGACCTGTACCTAGCACAGTGTCTAAAATAGGCATGCAATACATGTCTGTGTGAATTAATGAATGAATGCTTATCCTGTCTCCGAATTATCTCTATCCCCTATTCCCAAAACCAATTATTTGTCAAGATGAAGGCTTTGATGAAAGCTCTTAGTCCATGAAAATTAAATTGCTGAGTCTGACCCCTTTGTAGGAAATGTAAAATCATGAAATTCAAGTACTCTTGGGAAATCCAAACAAATTTTCATTTACCAATGTCTATAAAAAAGGCAAAAAAAAGATAAATTTACTAAAATACATAAATGTTAGCTTTTGACATTTTTTAAAACACTGGAAAAGGAAATAGAAAATTCCCTCTCACAAATTTGGAGGCAGCCTAGTTAGTATAACTTTGAGAATGCAGTCAGAAAGGCCAGGCTTGAACTCTGGCCCTGCCACTAGTTAGTGATATGTACCCTGGTAAAGCCACATAACTGCTTCAAGCTTCAGTTTTTTCATCTATAAAATGAAAACATTAGATTAAATTATATATATATTTTTTCCAGGTCTAAAATAGAGTCAATTTTCTGGTTATTCTTCTACCAGAGGCTACTGACCAGTGCTTGGTTGTTAAGCTGCTGCTTTTTTTCTTTTTTTCAAATGAGACAGGGTCTCAGTATATTGCCAGGCTGGTCCCGAACTCCTGGGCTCCAGTGGTCCTCCTGACTCAGCCTCCCGAGTAAGGCTTCAACTTCTTTACCAGTATTAAGCAGGCAGAGACCGGGTACTGTGGTTCACACCTGTAATTCCAGCACTTTGGGAGGCTGAGGTACAGGGGTCACTTCAGGCCAGGAGTTTGAGACCAGCCTGGGAAACACAGTGAGACTCCATCTTCAATTCAATTCAAATAAATAAATAAGCAAGCAAGCTGGGCATATTAGCGTGTGCCTGTGATCCCAGCCACTCTGGAGACCGAGGCAAGAGGATCGTTTGACCTAGGAGTTTAAGTCTGCAGTAAGCTATGATTGTGGCACTGCACTGCACTCCAGCAGGACCCTATCTTTTTAAAATAAAACAAAACAAAAAGGAGGCAGAGTCTAGCTGTGTGCTTTTCAGGGACCCAGTGCCATTCTGAATTACAGGAGCCCAAGTACTGGCAAACACAATCTTCAGCATATCAGTAAAAGCCCTTGGTTATCCAATTTTTTTTTTTTTTTTTTTTTTGAGACGGAGTCTTGCTCTGTCGCCCAGGCTGGAGTGCAGTGGTGCAATCTCGGCTCACTGCAAGCTCCGCCTCCCGGGATCACGCCATTCTCCTGCCTCAGCCTCCCGAGTAGCTGGGACTACAGGCGTCCGCCACTGCGCCCGGCTAATTTTTTGTATTTTTAGTAGAGATGGGGTTTCACCGTGGTCTCGATCTCCTGACCTCGTGATCCGCCCACCTCGGCCTCCCAAAGTGCTGGGATTACAGGCGTGAGCCACCGCGCCCGGCCCCAATTTTTTTTAAAGTAGATTTAGAAAATAATTTTAAGTGCTCTCATTTAGTTTAACGTTTTAAGTAAATTTTACTATAAGGCAGATTATTTAGCTTTTGAGAACACATTCTCTGCAGTCAGACTGGGTTGAAATCTAGCTTTAGAACTCAGGACAAAGGACTTCTGTGTGTCTCCTATTACCTCATATTTTTAAAAGTGATAAATAAATAATGCCATCTGCTTCACAGATTTGTTGGGAGGTAGAATAAAAAAATACTTGCAAAGTACTCTCTTAAGTAGGAGAATACCTGACATGTAGTAATCACTCAGTAAAGCAGCTATAATTTATCTTTTCCATAGAGGCTTTATGTAGAAAAACACTCTTATTTTCCTGCTAAATAACACAATAAAACAATCCCGTAGTGTACACCTAGCTCTTTACTCCGTCCTATTTATGCTCACATTTGCAGCATGAGTGAGTTCTGCAGTGGACAGGTCTATACAAACCTACTCCCAAAGTCCGAGAAAGCGGAAGGCAAAGAAAGAGGCTGACAAATTCAGTTTCTTAGGGAGAAACATTTAATAGGGACTTAGGAGCTGAAGTTGCGTCTGTGTCTTGGGCCTCAGGTGGTGGTGAGACAAGATGGTGGATCCCCGCCCCATTACTCCCCGGAGCCAGGGTTTATATAGGGAAAGGGTATGCATGATTCAGATGGGATGTGAAGGACAATTGAGGTTTGATAACATCAAGGTTGTTTTGACCTAAGGGCAGGATTTAAACAAATAACAAAAGATAAACTGGAAATCTTAGAGTCCTTCCCAGAAAAGGTTTAGTCATTAGTCAACATGGCAGATTAGCATTCAATGGAGTTGCTTTAGCCTTTGTGAGGAAGGCTGGTGGAGATCACTGCCTGACTGTTGGTCCATATTCCTGCCGTAAAGTTCTATTCCTTTCTGCCAATAACTAAATTGTGTTGGCTGGGCAGCTGGAGGAAAGGAGCCCTGTGAAATGCTGACTTGTGTTGAAGATGGCTCAGGAAGTCCCTGGACTCCCTAGCCTCCTCCTGTTTTTGTGAGGCAAATGAGATAATGCTGGTGGGTTAAAAACTATAAAATGCTGTCCAAGTGTTAGTTATCATATGAAAGGTTAAATTTGATGTTAAAGTTTAGAGGGGAAAAGGCCAGAATGTGGGATGTGACCCCTGAAAGGTCCTCGTTGTTACAAGGTAAGGTGCTTGTTTCCCCGGGGCCACGGAGTTGTTGTTTATAGGTCCCCATTAAGCACTGTGAGAGGGGTGACGTGAGGGGAGAAGCAGGGAGCCCCTTTCCCAAGAGGGCTAAGAAAGAAAAGTAAGGGTGAGGCCACTGTAGAGAAAAAAGACCAGATTCATTCTGAAACATTTTCTCACATTAATAAACATTTTAAGTAAATAGTAATTGTAGGCTGGGCACAGTGGCTCATGCCTGTAATCCCAGCACTTTGGGAGGCTGAGGTGGGAGGATGGCTTAAGCCCAGGAGTTTGAGACCAGTCTGGGCAACACAGGGAGACCCTGTCTCTACAAATAATAATAATTAGCTGGGCATGGTGGTGTACACCTATAGTTCCAACTACGTGGGAGGCTGAAGTGGGAGGATTGCTTGAGCCTGGGAGGTCAAGGCTGCAGTGAGTTGTAATCCTGCCACTGCACTCCAGCCTGGGTGACGGAGCGTGACCCTGTCTCAAAAAAGAGAAAAAAACTGCATTTCACATTTAAAAAATAAATCTTCATTTTTCTTTAAAATAATTGGCAGAAAATTCTACCTAAGGAAAGGAACATTTTAAATAAAAACCATTACATCAAAATCCTTGAAAAATTGATTTTATTCTGTAATTGATTTATGTGCTCCCATATTTAGTATGTAAATAATGTCAAATAGATGTCATTCTTTTATTTTAGGAACACATTGTTGATACATACAGGCACACACGCGCGCACACACACACACACACACACACACACACACACACACATATTTGGAAGTAAGAAGCATGCTACCACTGGCTAGGAATAGTTGGGGGAGGGGGTAGGAAACTGACCTACAGCACATGGCATGTTATCAGCGCAGATACAATTAGCAACATTTTACTGTACCACACATACTTGCAATGCAGTGTATCTAAAAACAAACTTAAAGGAAATGGAGAACAAGAAAAACATTTTCCCCAGTTAATTTCTGTAAGTCACAAGAAGGATTTCATTATAAAGTAGGAATTACAAACAGTGGGGGCAAAAAAGTAAGGAATAAAGATTAAATTCACAAAACAAGTTGGTATCTTTACCTTTTCATGACTGTGATCCATAAATCCAACTAAATCAGTTTTTTCAAGTCCATTCCAATTTAACTCATCTTCTCTGGATCCCCCTAAAAGATTTTAATGGCTGGCTTGTCTTGAAACTCAGGGACATTTATTTGTGAGTTCTCCAAGATGCTGAGTAAGACGGCAATCTTTAAGAAATAAAGTCTGCCAAGCACGGTGGCTCACGCCTGTAATACCAGCACTTTGGGAGGCCAAGGTGGAAGGATGGCTTCAGCCCAGGAGTTTGAGACCAGGACCAACCTGGACAACACAGTGAACCCTTGTGTCTACAAAAATTTACAAAATTAGTTGAGTGTGGTGGCATGCGCCTGTAGTCGTCACTACTTGGAAGGCTGAGGTGGGAGGATCACGAGTCCAGGAGTTTGAGGTTGCAGAGAGCTATGATCACACCACTGTATTCCAGCCCGGATGACAGAGCAAGACCTTGTCTTAAAAAAGTTTGCCAAATTCCTTCCATGGGTAATAAGCTGAGTGAGAGCGGATAGCATAGTGCCAATCCCCAATGCCAGTGCGAACAGTAACTCTGTCCCTACTACTCCATTGAGACTGGGAGCCTCCAGATGTGCGTGGTTCCGCATTGTTCACATTCCCCCTGGAGACACTTACTGCCGGGCTACTGCTCCGGGAGCCACAGCTGACAGATGAGCCTTTGTCCCATGCTAGATTTTACAACCTGGCTCCCGCAATGATAGGGACTGAAGGCAAAGGTGATTCCAGGGGACTGTCAGTCAGCTCCCCATTTGTGACCCGGATTGTCCAACTTTCTCCTTTATACTGAGTGTATGGCTCAAATGAAGCAATTAGAAACTTGAAGGACAAAAGCTGAGTTGCAGATGGAATGTAGAGGGGTGTAGCAACCTATCTGAGAACTTTGATCGTTCCTTCCTTAGTCTGATCAATTTAAGACACAGTCGAGCTTACACTGTTGGAATGGAAGAGGTGTCATCCAACACTGCCCTATTGACTCCTTCTTGCCAAATGACCTCACATAATTCCTTGTAATTATTTTTAAATGTTCTACCCACTAGAAATGGGCTAAGAATTTTGTTCCCAGTCCTTCCTGTTCCATATACATATCTAAGTTTGAATCAGTTTGAGCAGGGACATATCTTGGGTTCTTCTCCCGGTTTTCTGATACATAGTTTGCTGTCCGAAAATCAGCCACTCTCTGCTAAGAAAGTGGACACTTCAAGTGTCAGGATTTTTTTTTTTTTTTATTAAAACTAGGTGTTCCCATTTTTTTCCACAGGACTTTTCTTTTCCTTTGTTTTTTAAAAAATTATTTACATACTTCTCTGCCGAGTTCACACACAAAAATAATTATTACATCCCAGCACTTTGGGAGACCGAGGCGGGCGGATCACGAGGTCAGGAGATCGAGACCATGCTGACCAACACGGTGAAACCCTGTCTCTACTAAAAATACAAAAAATTAGCCGGGCGTCGTGGCAGGCGCCTGTAGTCCCAGCTACTCGGGAGGCTGAGGCAGGAGAATGGTGTGAACCCGGTAGGTGGAGCTTGCAGCGAGCTGAGATTGCGCCACTGCACTCCAGCCTGGGAGACAGAGCGAGACTCCAACTCAAAAAAAAAAAATAATAATAATAATAATTACTACAAACTCCACTATTAATAAGCTACTAACTTTGGGTAACTTGTCTGTTTTCTGGTTTCATTATTTGTAAAATAGGAATTATGATGGTACCTATTTCATGATGTGCTGTTATGACTAAATTAGATAATAAACCTAAACTTGGCACAGCATCTAAAACACACAGTAAACAATAAATGATCAGCTGTCATCATTTTAAATGATTATTTCAAATGCGTTGCATTCCTGGAAACCACCCTTTTGAACTTGTCATTCATAGAATAAAACAGTATCTATCCATGCAACCTCGTATTTATCTATGAGCTAAAGCCCTTAGCGGGTCAGTACAGTGGAGATGAAATATGTCCCTAAATATATGTAAAATATAGAGATATCTATTAGGCAGCATCAAAAGAGCAAGCTATGAATGGGAAGGAGTAGAAATTGGGATGCCTGTATATCCTGTTCAGTCTGTATTCCATTTTCTTTGAGCGGCCCTTCAGCATATTTATGGAAATGTTAATTAAGAATATGATTCATGTACACATTATTAGGTTGATGTAGAAGCTTCTGGGGACTAGATGCAATTATGTTATTCACTAAGACTGGTAGGTTCCAGTGCTTTCTTTAGTTGAATGACTTCTTATTGACCAAATTAATAATTACAGTTTTAGTTATTCCATTAACATCCCAGAAAATTAAAAACAGGCAGTCCTTCCCCAATCTGAATTAGATGCACTGACGTCAATGTCCTTATTGTGACAAAAAGATTACTAATCACATTTTACCACATTCCTCCCCCTCCACGTTTTTATTCCTTGGAAGGTAAGGGTAGAGTTACAATACCTAAAGCATTTTGGGGCTTCAAATTAAACATTTCAGAAATATTTTAGATCTGGCCTCTTCATTTAAAACTTGTTTTAGTATAAGCATCAACAGGGCAACTACCTGCATGTCATGAATGGGTATCAAAATCATTTGGATCTTGTTGCTGATATTTTAATTGGAGATTCCTGGCCCTGTCACCAGTTCTTAAATGGTACTGATACACTGCCAAGTTTGGAAACCACTGTCTAAAAGCAATCAGCTAATAAGTCTAAGTGGAAATCAGGCAATATTTGAAAAAGATGCTTAATGATCCCCTGTTTACAACTATTCTTCTTGGGTTTTGTCTTCATGAGAATTTGAGTATATTTGAATTCATAATTATATATTCTTTATTATAAATGCTAGTGATATGATGAACAATAAAGTATAAAAATAAGAAAATGGCTTTAATCAATATGACTCTGATTGGTTTGATTTATACAAACAATTCTTGATAGCCCTAATAATCATTTCAATGTTTACTTCTACATATTTGGCAGTAGCTATTTGTTTAAAACACACATAGTTCCATCTATTAAATACATTTCTACTAAACCACTTAAAAATAAAATTTAGCAAATTATTTAAGTAATGATAATTTTCCATGGTAAGAGCTAATATCCACTAACTTCTGGTTAAATTTTGGAGTTTATACTTTATTAACATAACTTTCCTTTTTTTTTTTTCTTTTTTGACAGAGTCTTGCTCTGTCACCCAGGCTGGAGTACAGTGGCACGATCTCAGCTCACTGCAACCTCCACCTCCCGGGTTCAAGCAATTCTCACGCCTCAGCCTCCCAAGTAGCTGGGATTATAGGCGATGCCACCACACCCTGCTAATTTTTTGTATTTATTTATTTAGTAGAGAGGGGGTTTCCCTATGTTGGCCAGGCTGGTCTTGAACTCCTGTCCTCAAGTGATCCATTCGCCTTAGCCTCCCAAAGTGCTGGGATTACAGGTGTGAGCCACCATGCCCTGCCTATTCTCCTCCTTTAAGACTTAATTTTTGTTCAGTAAATTGATTCTTCATTGCTACTAACTTAAGTGAAAAGCTTAGGTTTCCAACTTTTTTCTTTTGGGTCTTCACTATTGTTTAATTGGGATTAAGATAAATCTTATCCTACCTCTGTTGAGAAAGAGTCTCCTATTTACCTTTCCCCTCAAAATCTCTACATACTAAAAAAGAAGGTGATCTAGGACGAGATAAAATGTGTACTGAACGTCTTGGGGCTGTGGGAAGATCCAAATAAAGTTAGGGGAAGGGTGGAGGCAGAAACTGAGTCCAAATATCTCACTCTTTAGGTCCCAAAGACATGATCCTTCACCTCCAGCAACTTTCCAATAGACGCTTGGCAGGCTCAGCCAGCATCCCCCAGATACTAACTGCCCTGACTCACAGGGCACCTCAATGTTCCAGTCAAGTTCACCCTTTCGATCAGTGGCTTTCAAGTCAGGGCAGCAATTCTTCGTTGTGAGGTTCTGTCCCCTGTGTTGTAGGACGTTGAGCAGCATCCCTAGCCTCTGCTTGCTAGAAGCCTACAGTAGCACTGTCCCTCCTCCCCGCTTTCCCCATAAAGCTGTGACGCCAAAAATACCTCCAGACATTGCCAAATGTTCTCGTAGGGGCAAAATCACCCTCTATTCAAGGACCACTAGAAGTGACAAAATATGGCTTTGAAGGTTCCCTTGTCTCATGATTATCTCCCACCTTACAGATGCCAAAATTTATTAATAAGGCCACGTACCTTTTGTTTCACAATCATAGACTTAAAGGCTTAAACTGTAGGTACTAGTTTGAGGTGATTTTGGTGGGATTTCAGTGAAAGTACAACTAGTCAGTCATTAATGGCAAAGGGTTGGTTTTCAGAACCTTTCTGGGTCTGCTCAGAAGGGAACATAGTGAGAGAGAGAGAGAGAGGGTTTTCAACATCTGAAGTGGGCTACTTTTTAGAAAAAGGAGGCCAGAGGCTGGGCATGGTGGCTCACGCCTGTAATCCCAGCACTTTGGGAGGCCAAGGTGGGGGCATCACCTGAGGTCAGGAGTTTGAGACCAGCCTGGACAACATGGTGAAACCCTGTCTCTACTAATAATAGAAAAATTAGCCAGGTGTGGCAGAGCACACCTGTAATGTCAGCTACTTGGGAGACTGAGGCAGAATTGCTTGAACCCAGAGGTGGAGGTTGCAGTGAGCCGAGATCGCGCCATTGCCCTCCATCCTGGGTGACAAGAGAGAAACTCCATCTCCTAAGTAAATAAATAAATAAATAATACAAAGGAGGCTAGAGACTAAGAACAAACTTCCAAACCTTGATTAGTTTACCTGGAATTATTTATCCCTCTGTCAAACATGTTCCTGGTGCCTTGTCAGGTGTGGTGCTAGATGTAGTATGAAATATACAGTCACTTCAGCATTTCTGTAGGAGGAAGATGGCCTAGGGCATGGTGAGATGTTAAATATTTTAGAGGAATAATTTGAATGTAAAGCTCCAGGACTAGAGATTAGGTTTTGTTTACCTGTGTCCCTAAGACCTAGTGTACAATACTTAATAAGTATCTGCTAAATGAATCAACAAATCAATGATGGAGAAAGCCCTAAGACAGCCAGGGGAGCAGAGGATACAGAGCTTTGGTAGGAGGAGATTAACTGAGAAGAGTCAGGACAGAATGGCCTAGGAGAAAGATACGGAAAAATCTGTAGGTGGAAAGGACTGAAGCTCTAGGGAGAAAATGCCTGACCAAGTCTGTACCAGAAGCAAGGCAGTTTAGGGACAAAGGGCATGAGCTTAGAGTCAGATTTCCTAGGTTCAGATCCAAGCATCACTACTTATTTTCTTTAAGAACTTGGGCATCTGTAAACCAGGGATAATCTCTTCCTCAAAGGGCTGTTGTGAAGATTCAACAAGGTAATACATATAAACGTCACAGATCAGTGACCAGCAAGAGTAAGGCTCGGTTGACCACTGAGAGTGGCAGGATTTCAGAGTGGGATGAGGAACCTGTGGAGAGTCATAAACATGTGAACAGTCACTGTGTGATGAAAAGGAAAGAGAGCCAGGCAGGGATGAATAAAAAGTTGACCCAACAGCTATGAGTGTTTCACTGACCAAACTGTTGTCTTGGTGATGTGACTAATCAACTCATTTATTCAATTTTCTTTAGGCTTCTTCAATGTCTTTAAAGCAAAATGTAAGAAAACGGATGATTGAGTTGACCTGAATTTTGGGATTGTTAAGAAAGCTGGATTAGAAGGTCAAAGGGATTGGGACACGAGACTACTCAGGGATTAAACTGAAAAGGAAAGAAGTCAAGCCAAAAAACGGCTAATAAACTGAAAGAACAGGGAGGGGTTTGGGGACTGAAAGTCTAGGGGGAGATGGTGACAATGGCAGATGTGGTGGACAGAGTAGTTTCCAGTCCAAAGGTTCAGAGATGGAGCAGCTCCAGGAAACACAAGGTGCAGTTAAACCTTGGATGGAGGTGGCGGAGGCTGAGCAAATGGAGGCAAGGCCACACATTCTTCCTTGTTCAACTCAAACTATTCTGTTCCCAAGCGTATCTCATCAAAATGTTTTGTGAGCAAAGAATTCAACAATAACCACTGTAGTAAAATCCTGCTAATAAACTTCTTAATATCTTGAAAAGCTGGAGCATGTATAGTTAAGTATAGTTTCACTTTAGTTGAATGATTTCTTATTACCAAATTAATAATTACAGTTTTAGTTATTCAATCAACATCACAGAACATCAAAAATAGGTAATCCTTCCCAAATTTGAATTAGATCCACTGATATCAATGCAGGGGGAAGGCTAAAAATAGAAATAAAATATACAATAAGGAACATCAATAGAATATTAATTATACCATACATTGACACTTGAAAAAAATAAACATTACGTGAACTGAGTGATATAAGGTGTCCCATTCAAATCAACCAAGGCTTCTTAAGGGATAGATCATTTTTCATCAATACCTGAGATATCTGGCCCAGAAGCTTCTCAAAAAATGTTAATCCTTTTCTGTTCTCATCTCAGTGCATCTCAGTTTTCTCTGCCTCACCCTTCACACACACACACACACACACACACACACACACACACACACACACAGTCTCTCTCTCTCTCTCCCCCCCCCCATCTCTACATGTAATTTATGGGATTCATTCATTCAACAAATATGTGTCAGATACTGTTCTAGATGAATGGGGCCATAGCAGTTAGAGAGATTTTAGATCTGTGCTCACGTGAAGCTTAAATTCTGAAAGGAGAGACAGTTAACATATTCATAAATCAGACAGTAAAATGTGCTATAAAAATAAGTGATGTGCTAATATTTCACAATGATTTGTATATTAAGTCTGTATTGTACATAAAACTATGATATATTAATGTGTCTCATTATCCTTTAAATTGGGGTATAAGTGTGACAAAATGATCCAATATGGACTATTTGCAGAACAGAAAATCACTAATAATGCTGATTCTGTTTTTCTGCTCAAGAAATCACATGGAATGTATGGCTTAATTATATAGGAATAACAAATACATAAAAATGTTTTTACAAGACAGCGTATTTCCCCGCCCCCAGTCTTCCTCTCGAAGCTAAATCTAGTTAAGAGTGCTATTGGCCAGTACTTTCTTTTCTCCATACATGTCAAAAGTAAACATCTGAATCTGGGGTCCTTTGAGACCAATCTTCCAATCCATAATTTCTAATTCAATCTCCATGGTCTAATTAGCAGTGTTCTTTCCTTGAAGAACTGAAGTATAAGAAGTCTGTTTAGGCTAATAGAATAATTTATTAGGCTACCTTTGAAAACGAAAAATCTAACCACTACCTTGCCTGTAGAAAACTTTCTTAATATTTTCTGGCATTTGGTTTCATAGCCAAGCCAAACCAAAATGAATGCAGATTTTGTTTCTAACCTAGAATCAGGTGAGAGGAGAAACAGTGATCTAATGTCGGGTGTTTCAAGGTACTGTCTTCCTTTCATCCCACCAGTTAGTATAGCTAGCACATCAGCATCTTGTTTTATAACCAAATCCCAACCACCATGGACAGGTAGGGTGTCCCTTGGAGGCTGCACCAAGTCCTTTAGCCTCAGTGAACTTCCCATGAAATTCCAGAGCTAGGAGAGCCTTTTTTTCTTCTTCTTCTTGAGACAGTGTCTTACTCTGTCACTCAGATTGAGTGCAGTGGCATGATCACAGCTCACTCCAGACTTGACCTTCCGGGCTCAAGTGAACCTCCACCTCAAGTGAACCTCCTGAGGAGTAGCTGGGACCATAGCTGCAAGCCACTCCACCCAGCTAATTTTTAATTTTTTTATTTTTATTTTTATAGAGATAGGGTTTCACTATGTTATCCAGGCTGGTCTCGAACTCCTGGGCTCAAGCGATCCACCTGCCTTGGCCTCCCAAAGTGCTGAGATTACAGGCAGGAGCCACCACATTTGGCTTAGGATATCTTATTTGTACTTTTACTCATGATTCTTTCTTAAGCAATCAAAAACAAGTTCAAAGGCACATTTGTTATGCTTATAACCTACCCAGGGTAACTAAATTAAAACAGAATGGACAGGTTTCATAAATTCTCTTTGCCAGTGGAACTTTTGTTGGTATTCTCAAGAAAGCCAGCATTGGCCAGGCTGTACATGCGTATTCTGAAAGACAGATGTTCACCCCTCCCACTGTTCCAATTCAGTATGTCTTAGGCACACATTGATATCACAAAACACTGAAGAGAGGCCGGGCGCGGTGGCTCAAGCCTGTAATCCCAGCACTTTGGGAGTCCCAGGCAGGTGGATCATGAGGTCAGGAGATCGACACAATCCTGGCTAACACAGCGAAACCCGGCTCTACTAAAAATACAGAAAATTTGCTGGGCGTGGTGGCACGCGCCTGTAGTCTCGGCTGCTCGGGAGGCTGAGGCAGGAGAATCGCTTGAACCCAGGAGGCAGAGGTTGCAATGAGCCGAGATCGCGCCACTGCACTCCAGCCTGGGTGACACAGCGAGACTCCATATCAAAAAAAAAAAAAAAAAAAAAACCACTGAAGAGAACCTCAGTGGCCCAAGACCTCCATAATGTTATCACTAGTGTTTCAAAGGAATCCTCTGAGAATATTATCTCAGATAATCAGAGCGTGCCTGAGACATAAGTCAAAGAGTAACCAGTCTGTCACCAGATAGATTGCTGCTTCCTTTCTTCTCGTGTATCCTAATGGGAGTGGAGGGAATTGCCTCCCAACTCTGGGGTAAGCTTTTTTTTTCCCCAGGTTTTCAGTGAGTGATCAAGGAATCAGAGCTGCAAAACTACTCTGGAACCTTTAAGACCCATTGTATAACACACAAACAGAATACATAAGTTTCATACTGTAGGGAATCCACCCTTTGTCCTGCCCTTCTGCTTGACATTTTTCTGTACTAGAGCTCTTCTATCTTCAGTCTTCTGTATAAGGTAAAGTCTCATGCATAAGGCAGCAATCCCATGTTTATACATAATTCCTCAACTATATTTTAGTTAGTAGCAGTATCCCTTAACCTAGCACTGCCTTGCCGCTATGCCTTTCAACTCCAAGACGCCAGTGCAGTTCTCTACAATGGGCCCTCTCTCTACATTGTGCAACACCTTCCCAAGAGCAAGGGGCAGGGTGTGGCCCTTCCAGCCTTATCAAACCTTTCTTATTACATCTGGAGTATTCTCGTATTCAAGCCCTCAAGGAATGGGAATGTGATGTTTGTGGTGAAATTAAAGCCATAATAGAATGGAAACAAAGTAGTTCTTTAAATACATCCCCTGTAAACCGTATTAAAATGAAACTTTGACCCTGGATAATCAAGTTATTCTACTTTTACATATTTTTTTTTCAAAATTTGATGATCAGGAGAATAGAATTTAATGAATTTAATTTTTTCAACTCTGTATTTCTATAAATTGGGTAAAAGTAAATCTTCTTGAGTTAGATTGCTACATAAAATTAAGCCCTGTGCTATGCTGCCTCTGAAAAATAATTATGCGTATTCCTGGTTAGGGGCTCCTGGTGTATGGTAATTAGACAGCTGGATTAAATGAATGATAATCAATTTTCCTGACTTTTCTTAAGCATTAAAGTCTCTTTGGGTACTTTATTTTACTAGCTGAGAATAATAAAAAGAGCATTTTAAATGTTAGGCAGTGAAAATCAGGACCATATCACTAAACTATTTAAGTTTCCATGTGAGGTTATTTTCTTTCATTAGCTACAGGGACATCTAAAACCTTAAAGTAGGACTTAATTAAATTTGTTTGTTTAAAGTACTTTTTGTTTTACTTTTAAAATGAATCTCAGTAATTACCAAAAAGAAAAATGAACTTAATTTCTTTATTTTGACCTTCAGCCAGAATGATGAACGGTATTTAATTCTGGAAAAGTATTCTTTAAAAGCCAGTATGTTAAATCACTGACTTCTCTCTTAGACTAGAACTTACATATCAGCATTAAAACATACTCTGAATCCTGGATAGCCCTGAATTATTATTATTATTAATTAATTAATTAATTTATTGAGATGGAGTTTTGCTCTTGTTGCCTAGGCTGGAGTGCAATGGCACGATCTTAGTTCACTGCAACCTCCGCCTCCCAGGTTGAAGCGATTTTCCTGCCTCAGCCTCCTGAGTAGCTGGGATTACAGGCATGTGCCACCATGCCTGGCTAACTTTGTATTTTTAGTAGAGATGGGGTTTCTCCACGTTGGTCAGGCTGGTCTCGAACTCCTGACCTCAGGTGATTTGCCCACCTCCACCTCCCAAAGTGCTGGCATTACAGGCATGAGCCACCGCGCCCAGCCAATAAGCCTGAATTATACAAAAGATAAAAATAATTTTTTTTCTTTTAATATGCTAATCTTAATTGTCAACATACTATCCTGGTGTCTAGAAAATACCTGTAAAGGAATGTGAATTACAGCAGTTCTTATCTCATTTTCTATATTATTGTGTATTGTGTTCTTTACACCAAAATGTACAAATACCACCTACCAAAGTTTACACCTCTCAAAATAAGGCTATGGCCATCATGCTTTAAAAGCATGGCTCTGTGTGCTTGTTCACTCTGTGTCCTCTGCCATATGCCTACACTTAAAATAACCTGGGGATATTTAAAACATTCCAAAGCCCAAGCCATACCACAGACCAATTAAATTATATGCCTGAGACACAGGCATCAATAGTTTTTGAAAGTTTCTAGGTAATTCCAACGTGCTTGCAAGTTTGAGAGCACTGTCTCAACCAACTTGTTTTCAGGCAAACTTCTGTTTATCCTTCCCTTCTCAGTTCACAGGGGATGTCTGATGCTCTCCCTCCCTAGGCCTTCTCACTATTCTTCCTGCATATCTCTACCATGGCATGCACTAACTATGTTGTAACTGTTTACTCACATGTCTGTTCCCCTAATCTACTATAAGATTAAGGAGTATTTTTATTTTTGAATCTCTGAATCTGACCCTTTGCCTGGTGCATGGGAGAACCCAATAAATTCATAGAATGAATAACCTGTTCCTAAGAAAAACAAAAGCAAAAATGTAGAGTTGTGTTAGTATTTAAATGCCATGGAAAAAGTAATTGCTTAGGATGTGTTTAAAATAATGTTTCCCTGGTGGGCAATGTCCCATATTTAGAAAAACATCTCATCATATTAGTGAAAATAAAACATCCCAACATTAAGAAGAAACATAAAATATAACTTTGAATTATTACCCACACAGTTGCATTCTTTATTGTAATAAGCACAGAAAAACGTTTTCTGTGATAAGAAATATCTAAAACAACACATCCTTTCTCAGCTCCCCTTCCATCTTTACTAGATTATGTATTACTTCCCCAATCAGTCCTTTCAGAATTCGATGATGTTACAGGAGTTTATAAAACTGATTTTAAGAGTTTAAAATACTTATTTTACAAAATATTTTAACTAAGAGTCTCTGTTTAATGTGGTATTTATACTGTTAATATTATCACTATGATTCAGAAAATATTCACATAGTGAATTTTCCTACAATATAATTCTGGACAATAAGCCCACTCTTAAACACACTTTTTTTTTAAACTGTTCAAAATATTTTGCTCTTTGTTTTACCTAATTATATTTGAAGCAATGTTTCACAGCCTACCAATATGTTGTTGTTTGTCTGTTAGATTTTGATTCATGAAACCTTAAAATAAATCAGATTTAGGAACTGTTTTCCAAGATAGTGATATATTATTCACTTATCTAATTTATCTTTACACATGAAATGCCAGATTATCTCAGTAGGTACCAAATTAATTTAAGATCTTACCAAGTAGTATTCAATATGCGCTCATTCTGATGCATATAAAAGACAAAAATGAGAAAAAAAGTGCAATCCTCTACCTTTAAATGCCTACACTGTCCTCAACTATTGTTATCCAATTTTTAATTTTAGTACATTAAGTACAACTACATTTTTTTTTTTTCTTTTTCAGACAGGGTCTCACTCTGTCACCCAGGCTGGAGTCCCGTGGTGTAATCATAATTCACTGTGGCCACAACCTCCTAGGCCCAAGCCATCCTCCCACCTCAGCCTCCTGAGTAGCTGGGGCTACAGGCATGGGCCACCATGCCCGGAAAATTTATTTATTTTTTATTTTTAGTAGAAACAAGGTCTGGCTATGATGCCCAGGCTGTCTTGAACTCCCGGCCTCAAACGATCCTGTCACCTCGGCCTCCCAAAGTGCTGGAGTACCACTAATTTAAAAGGCAGTCATTGAAACATATTTCTTGCTCTCTTTTCCATAATGGAGTTATGACTTTAAATCATAAGTACAGTATCCTTAGAAACTGCCCAGCTTTATCAGAAATAAGTTCTGAATGTATTGTCAATTGTGAAAAGACAAAAGATCACAGTTCTAATGGCATGGTTCCCCAAAATGTAAAAGCTGTGACTGAG
Source organism: Gorilla gorilla gorilla (assembly GCF_029281585.2). NCBI lineage: Eukaryota > Metazoa > Chordata > Mammalia > Primates > Hominidae > Gorilla > Gorilla gorilla. Next base: position 68,607,964 of record NC_073239.2, read on the forward strand.
ACAATTATTTCAAGAGAGCTTCAGCTGTAAATAAACACAAAACTGAATTCCTTTGCCATGCAAACAAGAGGCACACTTTCAACCAGTAACAGCTGGCTTCATATATTCATCTTTGGATGAAAAGAGCAGGGCAGTTTTAAAGTTGACTTCTGAGAGCATCAGATTTTGGATAGTGTCCTTTCTCAGGTCCTGTTTCCTTGTCTCCTCATCCCATTTTCAAAGCCAGACACATAAACCCCGGCACTCCTTTAGCGAAGGGCTCAGTGAGGGCGTTTTTGCCACCCGTGGCCAGGGGTCATTGGGTCAGCAAAGTCAGAGGAAACCTAGAAAGGCAGAAGCCCAGGAGGTTGACGCCCTGCGGGTCTAGGGGCCAGGTGCTGGGTGTCTCTCCTTTAGTGTGCGGTCCCCAGCAGCAGGTCCTGGTGGGGGCAGACTGACCGGAGAGGTGTGGCTCGCCCCCTCCCCAGACCCCGAGGTGGCAATGAAACCTCCATCTCCTGGCTTGATTCCTTGTGCTATAAAAAATCTTCCACTGGCCCTTTGCATCTCTCCCCCTCCATCCCCCAAAGCCACTATCGGGAGGGGACAAAAATAATTTCTGAGGGGCCACGGGCACTAAAACCACAGCAGACAGAGGCTGTGTCTACCTGAGGAACTGGAGAGGTAGAGTTAGCGGGGGAGGATGGGCATCCTCGGCGGCGCCCCCTCCATCCAGCGTGAAACCCACGAGGCGCGGCGTCTCGAGTGGCGGGCGGGCAGGGGGCTGCAGGATTCACGAAGCCTCCTCCGCCGGGGACCGCCTCCTCTCGGAGTGGCCTCCCCTCCGGCGTTCCGCTTTAGTAAGACGACACTCAGGCCAAACAGCCGCCCCAGGCCAGCCCGACTCGGCTCTGGAGGGAGCGCCCCGAGGGAGTCCAGCCGGAGGCGGAGAAGGCCACTCGGCCAGAAGGTGGGGAGCCGCCGGCGTCCCCTCGCACCTCCGTCTCCACAGCAGGGGGAAAGGCCCTGATCGCCGTGGTCCACACCACCGCGTCCACCTGAGGCTCGCCTCGCTTCCTGGGTCCCTAGAGGAGTGGCTTACTCCGCTTTCTCCTGCCCCCAAGTGGCCGCACCCCTCCGCGGGACGCTTGGTTGGGTCCAGGGCGGGGCGGGCGGGCGCTCCCCGTACTGCCGCGAGCTCAGCGCGCAGCTCCCGCGGCTCGGCTGCCGCCGCGGCCAGTTGGGGCGGGTCGGGGGCGGGGTCTCAGGGGGCGGGGATTCGGGGGGCGGGTAGGGTCGGGAGGCGTGGGTGGGGGGCGGGGCGGACGCGGAGCGCTCCTCTGGCTGGCGGGGCCAAGGGGCTGAGAGGAGCGGGGCAGGCTCGGCGCCGGCAGGAAGACTCAGAGGGCTGACCAGAGAGCCCAACCCCTGGTGCTCAAGACTTTCTCCGAGGTATGAACAAGAACCAGGCGTCTGGGCCCTTTCCGCTCGCCCCATCGCTCAGCCGCCGCGCCCTGGACGCCCGCTGTGCCCCCTGCCGGCGGGGCGGCGGCGGGACTGGGTTTCGGGAGGGTTTCTGGAAGTCGCGAGTCTCAGCGAAGGCAGTGCGCCGCTCTCCGCCTCTTTCTTCGCCTTCTTCTCGCTCCCTTAGCTCTGGGTGTCGGGCACCGGCGGTAAGGTCGCTTCTCCGTGAGTCGGAGCTCGCCCACTCCGGGACGGGCGGACGAGGCTCTAGGGCAGCCGAGCCCGGCAGCGGGGGAGGCGTGGAGCTCGGGGCGGCTTCAGCGGCGGGGGCGAGAGGCTGGTCCCGGCTGCAGACTGCGCGCCTGGGCTCCGTGCGCGGTGCCTGGTCCTCTGCATCGCGGAGGTCCCCGGATCACAGGGCTCCCTGGTGGGCCCCGGCACCCAGGTCTGTGTCGCTGTGGCTGGGCGCCGGGACTAGCACCCGAGTCCCGCGCTCCCGGGGGCTGCGCCGTGCCGCCTGTTGTGCGCGCGCAGAGGCCGGACAGCCCGGCTGCGGGAAGGGACCCGAGCGCAGGGTCTGCCCCGCGTCCCGGAAAGTGCCTAGTCTGCGGAGCCGGAGGTTGAGCTGGGGCAGATCGGCGCCAGACGGGGGCCTGGGTGAGATACGAGTTGGGGGCGCGGCCTGCAGAATTTGGGTTTCTGGAGGAGCTTGCGGCGCGCTGGCGGAGCCCCAGGCGAACAGGACCACCGGATTCGGCTCCGGGAGGGCCAGGCACTGTCAGGTATGGACAGCTGGGGTCCACCCGTGTAAGTGTAAAGTCTACAAAGATTAAAACAACACCTCGAGTCCTGGGACAGCATAACCTAATGGTGCGGGCGCTTTCTTAAAGGCACGAATAGATGGGAAAATGTCAAAATAAGCATATTTTAAAGTTGAAAGCTGGCAGATTTTCAGGCCGTGTAGTTGTGTAGCTAGTGTCCAAAGAAATATTAGCTCGTTTTCCCCCTTAACACCTTTTCATTTTTTTTTTTTTTAAGCAAAATCTGTTTTGCCAGTATTTCCCTCAGGAGCTGTGCATTGCTCACAGCAGGGAAGGAAAACTTCAGCAAGCGTTCTCAGGTTGCTTCTGACTTCCAGCCTGTGCTCTCCAGCATTTCTGAATGTGGAGAAAAAGTATCTCTTGCTGGATTTTCCGAGTATGATTCCCTTCTGTTCTTCTCTGGGACCGGGCAATGTTTGTTTATTGGTTTTATAAGCATCTATTTAAATTTAGTTTTTGCACGAAATACTCCCTCTTGCCACAGGGTGTAGTTTGGGGTTTAGAAAATGCTGTTGGAGAAAGCTGCTAGTGGCTTCATTTTCCAAGAATGTAAGTCATTTCCTTTCTGTGATTTCAGGGAGTTGATATTTCACAGCATCAAAACTTTGTGGGGAAAATTTTCCGTAATACATCTGTCATTAAAAAGGCTTGTGACTTTTGGGTTTCCTTCTTAGAGCAGTGCATGAATTTAGGTTCAGCAGTGTTAAAGGATGAGAAGTTTTTTTTTAGAATTTAGAGCATTGTGAGACTATTGTAGAAATTTTAACAACCAGGACCTACAGGATGGAGAGTGGGGGAGGGGAGAAGACCAGAAGAGAGGCAGGAAAATAGATGCCTTTGCTGATGTCCTTTGTAGTATAAAACTTAACAGCACCACAGCACCTAGTCATTTTCTTAGGTGTGGCTTTGAGAAATAAACGTTTTATGTTAAAAATGAAAATATTTCACAATATGAGACAGCTGGCATTTGAATACTTTTCCCAGTATGTTTGTAAACATTTTGGATTCATATTTCATATTAAAATGGACATTTAGTAGGATTATTAGATGAAAAGGGTCCCCCGGGGATATCTAATATCAAATTATCTGCAGGACATCTTCTCCAGAAAGCAGATTGACTGTAATATGAACTAATTTTCCCCCCTTTGAGTTGCTTGCAAGAATCTCTGAGATCTGACACTGATGGGCTACAGTAATCAGCAGTTCTTGCAGTACTCAAGACATTTTAAGGGGCAGGAAATCTTTCCTATTTCCAGTATCTCCTTTTTGGGGGCAACAAAGGTAAGCTGCTAGTTTTAAGTACATAATTTGAACTTAGAGATTTAAGATGCTCCTGGCTGTACAGGAAAACGCCTGAAAACAGCATGGGCCTGGATGAAGACGCTGCTTTTGAAAGCAAAATGCCAGTGTGCTAGGTAGCGGTTTTTAGTTACAAATTCTTAAAAAAAATTGTTACTGAACTAGGTTAGCTGAATTGGGGGGGGGGGGTCTTTTTCTAGTTTTTGGATTTTGTTTCCACATTTAACTATACTTATAAAGCTTTTGGCTTTCTGAACTTATGATGTAATAGACTGCGTAGCCTTTTGTGGCAGATGCTTGGAATGAAAGTTTCAAACATAGTTGTTTTTGACTGAGCTGTCAGGTTCAGAGTTGAGTGTAAATGAGTCCTGTCTCACAACTAACTTTTTTGATAAAGGAATTCTTTGTAGTTTTCCATTTGGATGTTGCACATTTTGATTTCTAAAGTTGTGGGGTTTTTTTTTTTTAAGAAAAATAAAACCTGCAAACAATTATTTTATTACATGAAAGCCAGTACCAAGAAAAGATTAATTCAGTCCAGATGTAAAAATGTATGTGAATTTTAGATTTGGATGATCTCAACAAGTTTTCCCTTTTGTGGATGGGACTGCCTGGATCCCAGATGGCATTCACAAATTATCCCTTAGGTAGTTTTCTGAGTTGAGAATGAAATTTCTTGGGCTTTCCCTAAAATCATTTTAATATTAAGTCTTCTAAAGGATAGAAAGTTTTTTGCATTTGTACATTTTTGCATTTTTCTGTTCATTAATACAAACCTCATAAATGCCCTAGTTTGGTAGATGAAGCATATTTCTTTCATAAGTGGGAAAACAGGAGGTATTCAGTTTGTGTGTCCTTATGGGTAAAGCATAGAAATTTTGGCTCTCATTTTTGCAATTTCAACTTTCTTCTTTTAAAGTAAAAAAAAAAAAAAGTTTTAAGTGTGTTTACAATCCTCAATAGAATCCTACTGTAACACAGTTTGTGGATTCAGGTATAGCAATTGGTCCTTGTTTGATGATCCCCTACCTCCTCCCCACCCCCAACGAGGAAAAACAAACACAGTTTATTAAAAAGTCAGTATATTTTTAAACGTGTACTCCCAGTACTAGAGTTATAAAGGCTGTTTGTTGCACACATTAAAATTATGTATTTTTAGAAAGTCTTTGTATGATTATATCATTACACATTTTGGGAGTGTGTTTATGTCGTGATTATGTATAAAACAATGGAGAGTTAGGAGAGGGGAATGGGAAAGATTTAGTGAAGGAGTTTTATGAGTAGTGAAATTTCAGTTATAATGTATGTTCCCCAAAACCCAAACAGGAAAAATGTTATCATTGGTCTCTGTGGTTAAACTTTGATACAGAGGGTAGTTGAGAGGGCTTTCTGAATTGCACATTATCCTGAGGAAGAGGCTTTGGGGGCCTTTAAAAATAAGTAGAAACAAGTTAAAGGGATAATTTGAGAGGAACGAGGAAGTGGAATACTGGACATTGAATTGCAAGGAAAAAGTTAGAAGGATAAGTATTTAAAACAAGGCTGAAGTAGAGAGAACTTACTGTTTAGAAGTGTAGATTAAAGAATAAGGTATTTTTAGCTGAGAAAAAAGGATTAGAATGATTAGAATTAAGGTGCCCTATAAGGTCTGTATACAACTTGAAATAGGACTGCTAATTGATAGTTATCCTGGAAATTTTGCCTGTCTTTGTGTTGAATCACTAGTTTGGTGTTAAATAATGTGCAGGGACTGGATGCTTGTAACTGTATCCCGTACACTCCAAAAGCCACTTCCCATTTCAAAGACTGGAAACATTTTTTGTTTAAGTGCTAATGATTCCACAAATATTTAATTAGTCCCCCAACATTTGAGGAAACTACTAATATCTACTTCCCATGCTGTGGGACCAGAGGGGGCTCTACAGCAGTAATGGCTGAAGTTATTATGAAGTTTTAGGTAGAAACAAGCAATCTGTGCTTCTCATTACTTTATGCGATTTAGTGATGTAATTACTTCTGATGCAAGTTTGTGTACGATCACTTTTTGTATATATCAAATGGAACAGAGCAGTCATGCAGTATATATACCATATTGATCAAAGATGAATTACAGAACACTGAGAAGGGGAAAGAAATCATTGATCTCTCAGCTGATTGTATTGCTTCAAGTCAAGAAGAGAAAAATGTGCTGAAACAAATTTGCAGATGAACCAAATACAGTCCCAAGGAGAAGGCAGTGTTTTCCTGGAGCTTCCTTGGAGTGGTCTGTAGCATAGCATTTTCTTTTCTTTCTTTTTTTTTTTTGAGACGGAGTCTCGCCCTGTCGCCCAGGCTGGAGTGCAATGGCCTGATCTCAGCTCACTGCAACCTCCACCTCACGGGTCCAAATGATTCTCCTGCCTCAGCCTCCCGAGTAGCTGGGATTATAGGTGCCTGCCACCACGCCCATCTAATTTTTGTATTTTTAGTAGAGATGGGGTTTCACCATGTTGGCCAGGCTGGTCTCAAACTCCTGACCTCGTGATCTGCCCGCCTCAGCCTCCCAAAGTGCTGAGATCACAGGCTTGAGCCACCGCGCCTGGCTAGCATGGCATTTTCTTGAATGTCTTTCCCCAGCTGTATGGTCTTAACTTAGCAGAGTTAAATTGATGTGTCAAGAAACTAGGTAGAGATTTGGTCATTATCCAGGTCAGTGCATTAATGTGCTGATAATTGGGATAATTCTGACCAAAAATATCTATTTATACTCTCAGTATTCCAAATGGATCCTCTTGGGGGTGTTTTCAGATGTTTTCCAACAACATTATCTTTGTACATGTTTTATACAACTTTGAGCAATAATGTTTTACTGATATATGAAGACAGAGGGAAAAACAATATTTTGAATTAATTTATAGCCACAGTTTCATGTGAGGGAGGAAATCATTTTAAAAAATTAAGCAATTTCTTGATGCATATTTTAGGAAATATAATGAAGTTTCTCACTTAGCTTTTCAGATGATTTTTCTCTCTGATTGGGTTAAATAAAATGTAATTAATTTTCTCCCCACAGGTAGTAGCACTTGTGTGTACAGTTTCAGTAGATGACTTTTTTTTTTTGGTCCCTGTAGCTTTATTTCTTTGAACTTGTTACTGAATTATACACAACCAGACAAATGCACAGATCAGGAGTGTACAGCACAAAATGATCACATTTGGGCAACTAGCATCCAAATCAAGAAACAGAACATTACCAGCCTCTCTTTACAGTCATCAACTTTGCCCCCAGGATAACTATTATGCTGACTTTTATTGTCATGGTTAGTTTTAAACTGTTTTTGGACTGCATTTAAATGCAATAAAATACACGTTTTTTGGTCATCTTTAGCTCAGCATAATGTCATGTGATATATCCAAATTGATGTAGGTCTCAATAGGTCTTTTTTCTGTTATTTCTGTGAATGAATATGCCCAGTTTCTTTATCCATTTTGTTGGTGGATATTTGGGTAGTTTGAGGACAGTACATGGTAGGTGACCTTTTGATGGCTCTAAAAAATGTTGAGCACTTTGGGGTTGAAAGCAGAGTATTGTCTTAAGATTAAAAGAGAAAAAGTAACGTTAGAGGTAAGATGTGAGAGGAAAAAAAGCAATCTTAAGAAAACTGTAAAGGTTCAACTCAGCCACTGTATCCTAAGGATATAGTTTGGAATATACCAGCTAGATATGACCAGATTTCAATTGAGAATTGGTAAGAGGAAGGAGGCCTTAGGTGACATCTAGCCAGCCCCATCATTTTTCAGAGATGGAGGCGCTGCGGCCTCAAGAGGTTGAATGATTCATACAAAGTCTCACAGCTGATGACAGCGCCAATAGTAGAAGCTGCTCTGACTCTCAATCTTGTCTCCTCTAGTGCCACATGCTTGTTGGAGAGAGAGAAGGCAAGATCAGGGCTACCAACTGTAGCTGTGCAGGTTTTGCCATGCAAGGTGGGTCTGAAAACCAGCTCCCTACTATGCAGTCCAAGCAGCGAGTCAATCGGGGGGCTCACTGCCTGGAGGATGGGTGCCCTTTTCTGATTCATGCAAAGGTATTCTATGGCTCTGTTCAGATAGACTCAGATCTGCCCAGAGAAAATGGATCTGTAGTCCAGTGAGGCAGAATTTTTCTTCATTCAGCCTGCTGTACCTCTGCCCTCCATACAGAGCTCTGTTGGGGCTTGCCTTTTCCCTTTTCTCTCTCTCTCTCTCTCCTAGGGCTTCCTAATGAGACTTTGGGTTGTAAGTATCAAGTAGGAGATCTCTTGAGGTCCCTCTTGATTCACTCTTGTTGATCCATAAATGATCTAGGATGGACCCTAATTTCAAAGGACTGCTTTGTCAATATTTTCGGAATAATTCATCCTTAAGAAAATGTTTCAAAAATTCATTTTTTGGACTCCTCCTGCCTTTATGCTTCTCCCTCTTTTCTCCCTTTTTGTGTCTTCCTTCCACCCCCATCCAGTTATCGTTTCTTAAAGATCCCTGGAAACATCCAGTCTTTGTCTACTGAGAGCAGCAGTGAAATTCTGAACCGCTAAAATCTGTGGCAGTCTCCAGGAAGTACTTATTGTAAAACATAAGATGATAATTTCACTGAGAGATCTAACAGATAAAACAAAGTGCTTGCAAAGGAAAACTATTCATGTATACATTTTCTTTTATGTTTCCCTAAAGAATAAAGGACAGTTTTATTATTTAAGAAAAGACTCAGAGCTTCAGCTTAAGCTCATTAAAAAGGTGAAGAGAAGGTAAAATTAGAGAATTTTATAAATATGTGGTATCTATATATCCTACCCGAATAAGATACTGCTTATCACAGCAAAAATTTAGCATATGTAATGTTAACAAATAAAAAATATGCTGACCATAGGGCCACAGCTCTGACAAGTTGCTCATGAAATTACTACAGAATAGAGTAATCCGTATTGAAGACAGCATGGAAGAGGGATAGTAAAATATAATGATAGGAATGAGGTCTTCGAGATCAGTTCCCTGCGGCCCAAATCCAGACTCCAGTATTCTCCCATGTGTAACCTTAGGGAAGTTACTTAACTCTCTACACCTCTTTTTCCTCATCAGTAAGGTGGGAGATAATTATAATAGCTATCCCACAGGATTGTTCTTATTTTTAAGTGAAATGGTATGTGTAAAACAAATGGCATGGTCTTTGATATATAATAAACGTCTTACGTGATGTTAGCTATTGCTGCTTAAGACAAAAAGAAATGATGTATAAAAGGACTTATAGTTTTATTGGAGGTTCCCAAGCCTTCATTTATAAGCATTTCATGAGATTTAACTTTGTTTTTTGATGGCATTAAGCAGGCAACAAAACCTAGTATTTCTCAGTTACAGATACTGGCAAGTCTGTGTTGCTGCAGTAGGAGCAGCTGGCCTGTCGCACTGATTACTAATTGATCGAGTTATTTTTCCTAATTCTCTTCTAATTTCCAGCCGTCTCAGTCCTTCAGCTTCTGTCTGCTAGATAATTGTTTCTTTCCATATGTCAAAAAAGCCAGCCTGCAGATTTTTAAAATTCTCCTTACGGTGACTGATGTTGTGCAAAGTTCTTTTAAAGAGTACCACTGACTGGCCCATGTCTTTTGCTCATGTTCCCTGTATGGCTTCATGTGAGTGCTTCTGAAGAAAGCCACTATTATTGATATAAAGCAGTTCTTCATTCCCAACCCCTAACCATTGGCACAGTTTATATAACGTGGGTCAGAACCATTTGTGATTTTCTGTTATGAGGGCCAGAGTTTGAGATTTTAAACATTCATCCAAAGAAGCTTAAAAAAGACACAGTTAAGCACCTTAGAAAGATACGTTTTCATCTAACTAGCCTAATTACAAGCTCAGCTATAAAAGGTACAGGATCCTCTAGAAGAATCGTGCTGTATCATTCTGATCTGTTTGTTAAAGGGCGGGGGACCTAGTCCAGATAACCCAGTTCCCCGTTTTGATTGTGCGTGTAAAATCTTGAGCTTAGTAAACTTAGCACTTTAAAAATGTTCACTAAGTCCATCAAAAGCCAGGTTTTATGTCTTTATGAAGTATTCAGGACTGTGCTGAATACTTTGTGCAATTTCTGTCAATGTGTTTCATGTCTAGTTGGGGGAACAACATACATGTGTTTGAAAAGATATTAGATGTTTCCAGATGAGTGTGAAGTTGAACTTTCGTTTTAGGGTCCAAAATCAAGGATGGTCACATAGAATGTTCCCAGCCTTCCTGGGGCCACTGGATTTATACTGGTTAGTGAAGTCAGTCTGAGATTTTTCTATCCTTCAAGCCCATAGAAAAGGGGCTTTTCTAGTAGCAACAGAATGTGCAAGATCTGGTAAAAATCTCAAATATTAAAAGTTAACTATGAAATTAAAATTATTAAATGTTTAAATTCATGCATTCAATATAATGTATGCCTAGGATATGCCAAGCACTGGTCTAGGTCTGAGAGATGTCAGTGAATAAAATAAAGGGAAAAAAAAAAAAAAAACTCTGCCTTCGTGGACCTTATATTCTATTAGGAGGCAATCAGCATAAGAAAATAAGTGTTGTAGTATTTTGGAAGGTAATAAGCCTGATTGGAAAAAGAAAAAGTAGAGCAGGCTAAGGGACAGTAGGAGTGCTGGGGGAGGGAGGCAGGGACTTTGCGATTTGGTGGAGTATAGTCAAGGTAGGCTTCACTGAGAAGAGGGCTTGAAGGAGGAAGAGAGCCACACAGAGCTAGCTGGGGGAAAAGTGTTGCAGCAGAGGGACTAGTGAAGGCATCAGGCGGAAGCATGCCTGATGTGTTCCAGGAACAGGGAGAAGGCCACAGTGGTGGAGCACTGAGAGCAGGGAGAGAAGGAGTGGGAGAGAAGGTTAGAGATGTTTGGAGAGCACATATTTGGCTTGTGTGGACCGTATTCAGGACTTGACTGTGAGTGGAATGGGGAGCCAGGTTTTGTGCAGAGGAGTGAGGGGATTTGATTTGCATTTTAATAGAATCACTGGTTGCTGTAGGAATCTGGAATTTAGGGAAGAGGTCTAAGTTGGAGATACAAATTTGGAAGTTGCCAACAGAACTTGGGTGAGATCACTTGGGGAATATGTGTAGTCAGAGAAACAGGCTTATGGACCAAGCCTTGGGGCATATCAGTATTTACAGTTTGTAGAGAGAAGAAGAAATCACACACATAATCCAAGAAAGTGTTTTAAGCCAAAGTAATTATGCACAGTTTTCCAACATAGTGAACCCAATTAAGTGTCTCCATTCCTTGAGTAACAATGTTATCACTAGAAGATATCGTGAACTCTATTGATCTACACAATGGAAGAATGAACTATGAGTTGTTTTTCTAATTGTGATGATGGTCTTGGGCTAAACCTGGATGCTTCATCTTTTAGAGGTTGTGTTGATAAGGAGGAATCAGTAAAAGAAAATTAAAAAGGAGCAAGCAGAGGATAGGAAGAAAATTAGAAAAATGTCCCTGTAGTCAAAGAAAATATCTCCAGCAGAAGAGTGGATCAGTTAGCTCACATGTTGCTGAGAAGTCAAACAGGGTGAAGACTGAGAGTTGCTCATTGGATTTAGCAACCTGGGGAGTCATTGGTGATGGTGACAAGAGCTGTGTCACTGGAGAAGTGGAGATGAAAACCTTATTGGAGTGGGTTCAAAGAGAATAAAAAATTTATGAAAGATAACTATTACTTGTAATTCAGTTTTGTATATTACAGATATTCAGTGTTGATGTGGGTACATTTTAATATGCCTGGTAGGATGTGCAGTGGGACTTTGGAAATGGGAATGTTGGAGGCCGTGCATATCTTCAGCAGGCTTTGTCAGGGTTAGGGAGCCTTTGAGCTTTTCCCTAGTTATTATTGGTAGGGGTAGGGCTCTAGTATATAGATTGTAGTTTGTATATTTTGAAATAGAGAAACAGTTCTACGCAGTTTTTTAGTTCTTTGTTAAATGTCTTTGGATGAGAACTATATCTTGAAAATACTCATACTTTATTTAAAGACTTTTTCATTTCTAGTAAAGATGTGTTCTTTAATTCAACCTATTGATCCTTGTCTTAGATTGTTTTTTGATACTATAGTGGAGTACCACACATAAGGTATTCTGTCCATAAAGAATGGAAGTTTACTATTGACATTCTTTACAGAACTAGAAAAAAACTGTTTAAAAATTCACATGGGACCAAAAAAAAGAGCTTGAATAGCCAAGGCAATCCTAAGCAAAAAGAACAAAGCTGGAGGCAACATGGTACCCAACTTCAAATTATTAGAGCAACAGTGACCAAAACAGCATGATACTGGTACAAAAACAGACACATAGAGCAGTGGAACAGAATAGAGAGCCCAGAAATAAGGCCACTCACCTGCAGCTGTCTGATTTGTGACAAACCTGACAAAACAAGCAATGAGGAAAGAATTCCCTATGCATTGAATGGTGCTGGGATAATTGGCTAGCCATATGCACAAGATTGAAATTGAACTGCCTCCTTATACCATATACAAAAATTAACTCAAAATGGATTAAAAGCTTAAATGTAAAGCCCCAAACTGTAAAAACCCTGGAAGACAACCTAGGCAATACTGTTCTGGACATAAAAATGGCAAACATTTAATGATGAAGACACCAAAAGCAATTGCAACAAAGGCAAAAATGGACAAATGGGATCTAATTAAAGTAAACAGCAAAGGAAACTGTCAACAGAGTGAACAGACAACCTACAGAATGGAAGAAAATATTTGCAAACTATGTACTGACAAAGGTCTAATATGTAGCATCTATAAGGAACTTAAATTTACTAGAAAAAAAATCCATTAAAATGTGGGCAAATGACGTGAACAGACACTTGAAAAGAAGACATGGACGCAGCAAACAATCATATGAAAAAAAAAAGCTTGTCATTGATACTGGAGAAAGCAAATCAAAACCACAGTGAGATACCATCTCACACCAGTCAGAATGGCTATTAAAATGTTAAAAAAATAACAGATGCAAGGTTGTGGAGGAAAAGGAATGCTTATACGCTGTTTGTGGGAGTGTAAATTAGTTCAACCATTGTGGAAGACATTGTGGTGATTCCTCAAAGACCTAAAAATAGAAATACAGTTAGACTCAGCAATCCCTACTGGGTGTATACCCAAAGGAATATAAATCATTCTATTATGAAGACACATGCATGCATATGTTCATTGCAGCACTATTCACAATAGCAAAGACATAGAATCAAGCTAAATGCCTATCAGTGGTAGACTGGATAAAGAAAATGTGGTACATATATATCATGGAATACTATGTTGCCATAAAAAAGAATGCGATCATGTCCTTTGCGGTAACATGGATGGAGCTGGAGGCCATTAATCCTCAGCAAACTAATGCAGAAACAGAAATACTGCATGTTCTCACTTATGTGGGAGCTTAATGATGAGGACACATGGACACATAGAGGGGACATACACTGGGGCTTACCAGAGGATGGAGGTTGGGAGGAGGGAGAGGATCATAAAAATAATTAATGGGTACTAGGCTTAATACCTGGGTGACAAAATAATCAGTACAGCAAACCCCCATGACACAAGTTTATCTATACAACAAACCTGTACTCATACCCTTGAATTTAAAATAAAAGTTAAATTTAAAAAAAAGGAAGTTCATTCAGCTTATGGTTTGGGGGCCCTGAAGTCCAAGAGCACAGCACCAGCATCTGGCCCAGGTCATCCCATGGTGGAATGCGGAAGCAAGGGCAAGACAGAAAGCACAAGGGGCTGGACTGGTTTTTATAACAACCTGCTCTTGTGATAACTACGTTAATCCACTCATGAGGACTTGACCCTCATGACTCAGTCACCTTTTGTTAGGCCCCACCTCCCAATGCTATTGCATCGGGGATTAAGTTTCCAACACATGAACTTTTGGGGGACACATTCAAACCATAGCAGTCCTTTTTCCTGAAAGGTGAGACATGTGCTTTGAGTTGGCTTCTTTTTCAGCAATGGTGATAGGTTTGATCTGACTAGGCTACACAGCATAGTGCCCCACTGGCCTGGAAGCCATCATTTACAGAGTAGATGGCTCAGGTTAGTGAATCCCAAGAGCCAGAGCAAATTGAGTAATAGAAAAATTGCCTCGTTAAAATTTTAAATACCTTGTTGATGACTTTCATCATGAAGTGTTATTTCAAAGCATGTGATTAAGCAATTTTCATAGTTCTGTATTTTATAATTATACACCAAGAATTTTCTCTTCTGGGAACTACCTTTGAATTTTGCTAACTGTCTGTAATACTGTCATCAAAATGAATCAACAAGTGTCTGATACTAATTATCTTCTCTTTCTCTAAGCTTATTAAAATGCTAACACATAGGCCTTTAATGCATAAGTATTGTTTTTGGATAGTTAAAAGCTTAGAGTGGTTGGTAGAATGAAAACTTTGTTACATATATTTTAGTGTTTGGTAATACCAAAGTGTAGTATTAGTCTTTAGAAAGTTGCTAATTTAGAAAATGCTGGAAAGGGCAAAGACTTTCCTTTGCAGTGGATTAGGGCACAAGGTTTTTGAGAAGTGGAGCTCTGGTGATTATATGTGTGTTTCCAGTGGGCTGTGGTATATGCATATAATGTCAGCATTCTCTTAGGTACTGCTTTGCCAGCACTGTTTTATTCGTATCATTTTGAATGTTTTTTTCAGCTGAAACTTGTAAGTTACTCTACAGTTAGTTAAGTTACAGTACAGTTAATTAGAATGTAATTGGCTTGGAACAAATACATGAGGCCAATGTAGAATAATTTCACAGTGCTGAGGATTTTACATTGTAGATACTGGAGTATGCAGAGGTATAAAACTGAGCAAATTTTGAAGTAAATCTTATGTCACTTGTCAGTGACTACAGAATAAAGTCCAGATCTCTTAGGGTGGAATTCATCATGCCAGCCCAGAGTTGCAAGCCTGTGGCCCACCAACAAGTTTGGCTGCAGACATGTTTTGGCTTTTAACATAGTTATTTGCCAACATTTAAAAATAGAGAAATTTTACATTAAAAAAATTGCATTTTATACCTTCTCTTGAAAAATTTGAAGGCCTGGCAAGGTCTGTTGTAGCAACATAACAGCTTCCCCCTTTATACGGGGTGTGTGCTCTGTAGTCTCCCACAGTCCCTGGCAGAGACTCTCTTGTCCTCAACATTGGGACCAAGCTGCTGTAGGCATTTTTCATCCTGCAGGCTTCACTTCTTTGCTCCTGCCCTTGTAGGCATGTGAGTTTGCTAACCTTGTGTTTAGATACTTTTTTTTTTTTTCTCAGAGTTCCTTAAATCTAGCCAAATTGTTCTTCCCATTGCCATGTCTAATGCGTACACACTTCGTCTACCTCATGTTTCTGCTTCTGGCTTCTCCTTCTGCTGCATCCGAGCTGCATGTTGCTCATGTCACATCATTGGAACTTAGCACATTTCTAGCTCCCCAGCTGTACTAGTTTCTTGAAGACAAAGATTATTTAATTTACTAACACCTAGCAAATTTATTTTAGATCTTCTGGGTTAAGTGTTTGCTATGGTTTGGCTGCGTCCCCACCCAAATCTCATCTTGAATTTAACTCCAAGAATTCCCATGTGTTGTGGGAGGAACTTAGTGGGAGGTAATTGAATCATGGCGGTGTGTCTTTCCCGTGCTGTTCTCGTGATAATGATTAAGTCTCACAAGATCTAGTGTTTTAAAAATGGGAGTTTCCCTGCACAAGCTCTCTTCTCATCTGCCGCCATATGAGTTGTGCCTTTCACCTTCTGCCATGATTGTGAGGCCTCCCCAGCCACGTGGAACTGTAAGTCCAATAAACCTCTTCCTTTTATAAATTACTGAGTCTCAGGTATGTCTTTATCAGCAGCATGAAAATGGACTAATTCTCTGTTGTTAGATTTAGCTTCCAGTGGGTGGTAATCTTGATTATAGTGACACCTGTAGAAGAAGTAGAACGTAATCAAAATCTTATGTGAAATCTACTTCCTCAAATAGTGCTTTCTTAATTTACTATACCATTTCCTTTGTAGCTTTGTTAGTAACATTTATATAATCTATTTGAGTATGAATTCACTAAACACCTCATTTATTGCCATTTCCCTAGTTCTGTCATGTAGATGGATGATGCTTCCAGATGAATGTGTCATTACTATGTGCCATTTTATTATTTTAGATATGCTTCTTCCTAATGACTAATACTGTTTTAAATGTCTTATCTTTTTATTCATTTGGTAAATAGTATGTCTGTGATATTACTGTGATACCTTCCCTTTTGAAGCTTTTACTTTTTAGCAGGAAATTCAGATTTAAATAATGGAGTACATAATGATTTAATTTCAAAAAGTGTTATTAAGAAGTAGAGGTGCTGTGAGACTTTAGGGCAGTCTGATCTGGTCTAGGAGTGGGGACTGAAGTGGGAATTGCAACAGGACTGAATTCTGAATTCCTTAACTTTCTCATATATATTCCATGGCAGTTTGTAAAGTAATTGGAATGTAAAAATTTAACCTTACAAACAAAAAGATAATTTTGTAACAAAATAATAGTTAAAAAGTTTTTTCCCTGAGAACTTAACTTGGCTGTTGTCATTGCATTAGTGATAAACAAAATTATGATTTATAGCTCTAGAATTTATTGTTTGGTACCTGAGTTGAACTCTGTTTAAATAAGTAAACAAAGGACAAATGGGAAATTAGGCTAGAAATTTCAGATATTAGCCTGGCACAGTGGCTCACACCTGTATTCCCAACACCTCAGGAGGCTGAGGCAAGCGCTTTGCTGGAGCCCCGAAGTTTGAGACCAGCTTGGGCAACATGATGAAACTCTGTCTCTACAAAAAATACAAAAGTTAGTTGGGTGTGGTGATGCGTGCCTGTGGTCCCAGTACTGTGGAGATTGAGGCGGGAGGATTGCTTGAGCCTGGAAGGTCAAGGCTGCAGTGAGCTGTGATCATGCCATTGTACTCCAGCCTGTCTAGCCTGGGTGACAGAGCAAGATCCTGTCTCAAAGAAAAAAAAAAAAAATCAGATGTAAGTAGCTTACAAAAACAACTTTTATTTTATGAAACTATAATTATTTCAAAGGTATTTGTAATGAGGAATTTTCTCATGGCTTTCAGAAATAGGATATAAAAAATAAACTTAGTAATCCCCCAACAGTTACTAGTGGATAGCACCTTTATTTAATACTTGCAAGCCCATAACTGAAAAATTAATACTTTATTGGTCGGAAGAATGAAGTAATATGGTATCCTGAAAAAAACTCAGCAGTGAATTTACTGACATGTGTGACCCAAAATATAGAGTGGAATTTTGTGTGGTTGCGTATGTTTTATCACAACAATCAGAAATGTTTTATGTATTTTCTTCCAAAGAAAATAGAATTCTATACTTAGCCCATCTAAATATAGTGGTAAAGTTAATTTTTTGCATAGTTTAGTGACACACTGAAACAAAGGTCAGCTGCAGTGGTGCCATTTCTGAAATCTCTTTTGAGGAACTCACGTTACTTACAATTATAGAAGGAGATTCAGAGAAATTGACATGTTTAAGGGTTTTACTTCAGAGAAACCCAAGATTTTCAAGTGTAATATTAAGGATATTTAAGGAAATTAAAATCCGGAACAGTTTTTAATAAATGTTATCTCATCTAGAATTTAAAATAAATTCTAATTAAATCTTTAAAATCTTTTAAAACTCAAATACTGATTTTCTGAACCTTCATTCATTTTAAATCTGTGAAAGAGGATGTTGAGAGCTAATGGTTTGTAATTGACTAAATTATTTGCTTCTACAGGTGCCTAGAGAAATGTAAAGAGAAATTTCCATGAAATATAAGTTGTAGAGTAAAACCTAGCAGGGAAAGCTAATTGAAGTTATCTAACTTATAAAACAACATTTGCTTTAATTACTGCCTTACATATTCTTGAACTAGGCTCATGTTGCTGATGAGTAAATTTTCAGGAAATTTTTAATCAGTATATTATAGATACAGGGTCTAAATTAATTCCCATTATCAGTCATTTGTTCAGAGCAGCTGTTACCCTGAAAAATACTCTATTAATTTATAGAACTGGTTAGGAAAGGGAAATGAAAGTAAAGGTGTTTTGAAATGATTACATATTATACATTTAAGGGTAAGATACTAAGGACGGTTGCTTGATTTACTCTTTAGAACTTACTTATTTATTGAGACAGAATCTACTCCTTTACCCAGGCTGGAGTGCAGTTGCATAATTTCGGCTCACTGCAACCTCCGCCTCCTGGGTTCAAGTGATTCTCCTGCCTCAGCTTCTGAGTAGCTGGGATTACAGGCATGCACTACCATGCTCGGCTAATTTTTGTATTTTTAGTAGAGACAGAGTTTCATCTTGATGGCCGGGCTGGTCTTGAACCCCTGGCCTCAAGTGATCTGCCCGCCTTAGCCTCCCAAAGTGCTGGGATTACAGGCATGAGCCACCATGCCCAGCCCAGAACTTGGTAATCTTTAAATTAGAATGCAGAAGGCTGTGAAGCTCGAATGAAATAATGCTGGTGTTTTTGTTGTTTTGAGACTGAGTCTCCCTCTGTCACCCAGGCTAGAGTGCAGTGCCATAGTCTTGGCTCTCTGCAACCTCTGTCTCCCGGGCTCAAGTGATTCTCTTGCCTCAGCCTCCTGAGTAGCTGGGACTACAGGCATGCACCACCACACCCGGCTAATTTTTGTATTTTTTAGCAGAGACGGGGTTTCACCGTGTTGGCCAGGCTGGTCTCGAACTCCTGACCTCAAGTGATCCACCCACTTCAGCCTCCCAAAGTGCTGGGATTCCAGGCATAAGCCACCACGCCTGCCCAAAATCAGCTTTTTAAATGATGAATCATATGCAATAATAAAATAAACAAATTTTAAGTAGATAATTTGATGAGTTTTGACAAATGTATATATCATCATGTAACCAGCACTGCAGTCAAGATACAGAACATTTTTGTCAAGCCAAAAAGTTTCCTTCAGCTCCTTTTTAGTCAGTCTCCTCCCCTGCCACTCTAGATGCTTTTGTATCTGGCATGTTTCACTTTAGCATGATGTATTCATCCATTTTCTTGCGCATATCAGTAGTTCCTCTTTATTGTTGGGTGGTATTCAGTTGTCACAATTTGTTTATTCATTTACCTGTTAGTGGATATTTGGATTGTTTCTAATTTGGAGCTGTTATGAATGAAGTTACTATAAGCATTTATGTATTATATAAGTCTTGGGGGACATAGTTTTTCATTTCTGAGTTGTATAGTAAATGAATGTTTATTAAAAACTGTCAAATTCATTTTCAAAGTGGCTGTATTATTTAACATTCCCACCAGCCGTGTCTGAGAGTTCTAGTTGCTCCAGATTCTCACTAAGATTTGGTATTGTCAGTGTTTTTAACTTTAACCATTCTGGCAGGTGTGTAGTGGTATCTGACTTCGATTTTTATTTGCATTTTCCTAATGACTAATAATGTTGAGTATCATTTCAAGTGCTTATTTGCTATTTGTATATCTTTGGTGAAGTGACTTTTTTGGCCATATTTTTAAGAGTTGCATTGTTATTGAGTTGTAATATTTATATATTTTTGGATTTAAGTCTTTAATCAGATATGGTTTCTATTTTTCCAAATATGTTTT
Source organism: Gorilla gorilla gorilla (assembly GCF_029281585.2). Classification (NCBI taxonomy): domain Eukaryota; kingdom Metazoa; phylum Chordata; class Mammalia; order Primates; family Hominidae; genus Gorilla; species Gorilla gorilla. The sequence goes on from NC_073239.2 coordinate 68,627,193, forward strand.
GAAAATGTATTTTCTGTTATGATGATTTCTTTGTGATTTTTTAAGTGACTTTCAGAGGGCAAAATTAAAAAGCAAAATTTTTGTGGTTCATGTTTTTAATGCCCTAAGAAAACCAGGGCAACAAAGATCTTCCTCTGTAACTTTTCTATGACTTTTAGAGTTTTAGCTTTTCAATTTGGGCCTGTAGTTCATTTCAAAGTAATTTCTGTATAAGGGCTGAAGTAGATTAGAATCCAATTCTGAATTTTTACCAAAAAAAAAGTCCCTGGGATTTTTAAAAACTTTATTTTGAGGTAATTTAATTTTAATTTTTTTAGAGACAAGTCTCACTCTGTTGCCAAGCCTAGAGTGCAGTGCATGATCATGGCTCACTGCAGCCTTGACCTCCTGGGCTCAAGCAGTCCTTTGCCTCAGCCTCCCAAGTAGCTGGGACCACAGGCATGCACCACCACACATAGCTAATTTTTTATTTTTAATTTTTTTTGTGGAGATGGGGGTCTCACTATGTTGCCCAGGCTGGCCTCAAGTGCTCCTCCCACCTTAGTCTCCCAGAGTGCTGAGATTAAAGGCATGAGCCACCGCACCTGGCCTGAAATAATTTTAGACTCACAAGAAGTTGCAAAAATAGTGTACAGAGTCTCCCAATGATAATCGACTGTAGTCTGTTTTCAAAACCAGGAAATTGACATTGGTACAGTACTATTAACTAGCCTTGGATTTCTTCAGTTTTTGTGTGTACTCATGTTTAACACTAATTGAACTTTGGTTGTAGTTGCATTGAATATATAGATTAATTATGGGAGAATCAATATCTTAACAATATTGAGTCTTCCTATTAATGTACATTTTTATATATTTAGTTAGGTCTTTTTTTTTTTTTTCTTTGAGATGGAGTCTCAATCTGTCACCTAGGCTGGAGTGCAGTGGCGCAATCTTGGCTCACTGCAACCTCCACTTCCTGGGTTCAAGTGATTCTCCTGCCTCAGTCTCCTGAGTAGCTGGGATTGCAGGCGCACACCACCACTCCCGGCTAATTTTTTGTATTTTTAGTAGAGATGGGGTTTCGTCATGTTGGCCAGGCTGGTCTCGAATTCCTGACCTCAGGTGATCCACCTGCCTCGGCCTCCCAGAATGGTGGGATTACAGGCGTGGGCCACCGTTCCCGGCGGTTTGTATGTTTTATCATGAACATATGTTAAATTTTATCAGCTGTTTTTCTGCATCTATTGAAATGATCATATAATTTCAGTTTTTCATCTGTTATGGTGAATAACATTGATTTTTGAATATCAAACCAATCTTGCGTTCCTGGAATAAACCCAACGTGGTCATCATATGTTGTCCTTTTGGTATATATTGCTGAATTCAGTATACCAAATTTTCTTAGGAATCTCGTGTCTGTGTTCATGAGGGATATTGGTCATTTAAAACATTTTCTTATAATGTCACCTAGTTTGGGAAATGATGGCCTCATAGAAAGAGTTGGGAAATATTCCCCTTTCTTTGGTTTTCTGGAAAAGCTTGTGTAGAATTGATATTAATTTTTTATTTGAACATTGATAGAGTTTACCAGTGATGCCATCTGAGCCTAGAATTTTCTTTGTCATAAAATTTTTAACTAAAAATTCAATTCATTTAATAACTGAGGGGTCTTCAGAAAGTTCACAGAAAATGCATATTATGTATGGATTTCAGAATGGTTTTGCACCGAAATAAACTGATACTAACATGTTGTAAGATACCTGAATAGGATCTAGTTTGAGGCACTAAAAAGGGTAAGATAGCAGTTTGAAAAGAACCCCTCTCAGAGCAACATGAATTCTGCTGAAATTGAGGCAAGAGTAAACATCAAATTTATGGTGAAGCTTGGGTGGAAGAATGGTGAAATCATTGGTGTGCTTTAGAAAAAGTTTATGGGGACAGTGCCCCAAAGAAATCAACAGTTGGTGGATAACTTACTTGTTTTAAGAAGAGACTAGCAAATGTTAAAGATGAAGCCTGCAGGGGCAGACCATTCACATCAATTTGTGAGGAAAAAAATTCATCTTGTTCATGCCCTAATTTAAGAAGACCAACAATTAACAGCAGAAACAATAGCCAACACTGTGGAATCTCAGTTAATTCAGCTTACACAATTGGAACTGAAAAATTTAATTCGAGCAAACTTTCCACTAGATGGGTGGCAAAACCATTGTGCCCAAATCAGCTACAGACAAGAGCAGAACATTCATTGGAAATTTTAAAGAAATGGGATTAAGATCCTGAAGCATTTCTTCAAAGAATTGTAACAAGAGATGAAACATGGCTTTACCAGTATGATCCTGAAGACAAAGCACTTTCAAAGCAGTGGCTACCAAGAGGTGGAAGTGGTCCAGTCAAAGCAAAGGTCAGGGCAACAGTTTTTTGGGATATTCAAGGCATTTTGCTTGCTGACTGTCTGGAGAGCCAAAGAATTGTAGCATCTGCTTATTATGAGAGTCTTTTGAGAAAGTTAGTCAAATCTTTAGCAGAAAAATGCCTGGGAAAGCTTCTCTGGAGAGTTTTTCGCCACCACAACAATGCTCCTGCTCAATACCTCTCTTCACACAAGGACAATTTTGGGAAAGTTTTGATGGGAAATCATTAGGCATTCACCCTACAGTCCTGATTTGGCTGCTTCTGGTTTCTTTTTGTTTCCTAATCTTAAAAATCTTCAAAGGGCACCCATTTTTCTTCAATTAAAAATGTAAAAAGACTGCATTGACATGGTTAAATTCCCAGGACCCTCAGTTCTTTAGGATGCACTAGGTGGCTGGTATTATTATAAAAATATCTTGACCTTTTGGAGCTTATGTTGAGAAATAAAGCTTATATTCTTTATTTTTATCTTTTAATTCCATTTTTTCCATGAACTTTTTGAAGTCCCTTCATATAGGGCTATTCAGGTTATCTATTTCGTCTTGAATGAGCTTTGGAAGTTTGTCTTTTAACAGATTTGTCCATTTTATCTATGTTTTTGAATTTATTAATGTAAAATTATTCATAATAGTCTTATTGGGTGCTGGATTTTGACAGTTTGGGCTTTATTCTAGAAGGATGAATGAACCCGTTCATTGGGTTCAATTTTTCACGGAGGATAAGTGTAGATAAGTTACTTGGGCATTAAAGAGTTTGGACCTTATTCTAGCATGTAAGTAAGTTACTTGGGCTTTAAGAAGTCTGGACTTTATTCACCATGTAGGTAAGTTACTTGGGCCCAGTTTGATCCTTTTGAGGCTTGCTTTTAATCTTCTTTAGAGTTGGTTCAGGGCAGCCTTCAGACTGAAGCTTTACTTGGCCTACTGAGGTGATATCCTTCACACTAACCTATCTGATGCCATAAATATTAAAGGGTTTCTCCTCTGGCTAGTGGGAATGAGAACTATGCCCAGCTCTATGTGAGCTGTAGGAATTGTTTGACCTATTGCTTGTCGAAGATTCTTTCCTCTGCCTTGTGGAGTTTTTTTTCCACGTTAGCACAGATCAATAGTTAGCCAATGTACCAGGAGAACCTCTCTGAAGATCTTTGGACCTTTCTCTGGGTTCCCCTACTTCCTCTTTGGGATTCTGTGCTGCCCCCCAAATTCTAGCTGCCTCTGCCTCCCAAACTTTTCTCTTTATCTTCTCAATTCAGGGAATCTTCTCAGTTCCTTTTGGATTCCTTTCCTCACTGTGGACCAAAACTGCCTCCAGTCATTAAGTTTGGGGAATCATTAGGCTCACCTAGTTTGTTTTCCTTCAGTGTCTAAAAACCATTTGATGTGTTTTATCCACTTTTCTAGTTGTTTATGGCAGAGGACCATTCCTACAGCAATTAATATTTGATGGACAAGAACTGAAAGTTCCTGGATGTAACAGGTTATTTTTCAAAACTCCCCAAAACTGGAAGAAACGCATTGAAAAATGTGGAGGGGAAAAAAAGTACAGAGGCATCTTTTGCATAATTATGTGTGGAATATGGTGCTTTTTATACTTATTCTGAGAAATGGTCCTTGAAAGTAATCACTTGCCAGTGGAAGTTTGTAGATTGTCCAGAGTTTGTGGTGCATGTGACAAGAGTCTGAAAGGAAATATTTCTTTTTTATTATCAGAATCTTTGCTTTTAATTGCTTTATTCACTAAAGTGGATAACTTAGACCTCAGCTACAGTTTTCAGTTATTATACATGGAAGCTTAGGAAACATCACGACTTTTACTCTTGGAGAAAATAATTTCCAAATCCTAGACAGATGACTTTCAATTGGAAGATGCTTTTGAAAGAAAGACTCATTAGAGGGAGTTTCAGGATTTTGTCTCCTGGTTATTGAAACTTGTACTGAAGGTAAAAATCCAATAGATTTACAACTTTGCAAATCTTATATCTGAAAAAAAGAACCCAACTTTTCCTAGAAAGCCCACTATGAGGAGCAACACCGTGTTTTCTTCATTCATTCTTCCAAACGTGAAAGTCATGAAGGAATATAGGCACTCCTCTCGATGAGTGCTTTTTAAATACTTGAATGATTTTGCCTGTGAATCAGAGATAAGGTGATTCCAAGGCAATTAATTGTAGGCAATATATAGTCTTTTTCTAGGGTAGGATTGAGCGAGTAAGAGGCAACAGTGAGCCATTTGTGTTGAGCAGTGGTCCTGCCATGCTTGCTGACTTGGAATAGTCTGCTCCTTGGGTTTCTCCAGGATAAATGTTTATGGGTCAGTCTCAGTACTTCTGCCTTTCCAGTATGATTAGAGCCATATGAAAAAGCAGTGCTGAGCAGAGGTAGGGTGGTTTCTGGTTTTTGTTTGTTTGATTGATTTGGGGTTTTCTTTTTTAACTGTAACCTTCAAAGTTGAGGTATGGTTCCATTTTTCATGGAAGATTAACCCTATTTGTGTAGGGTAAGGTGTAATTCTGGTTTCCTTCCCCCACACCCTTTAAAAAGCATACTTTAAGTCTCTCTCAAAGCATCAGAGGATGATTATTGTGAGAAGGAATGTTCTCTTTTGGTAATATGGAGGGGGACGCGCACCGAACAACCAGATGATCCAGTAAATAGGTAGGTCAAATGGAGGTGACTGGACTGGGCTCTTCAGTGACTCATTCCTGGATTTTGTTGACTTCACACACCAGAGAGACCAGAGAGGTTCACTGTTAAGTGGCTTTATTTCTATTTCTTTTAGAATAGATGGATAATAATTGAATTGACCGTGGTTTGTATATTATTTCAAAACTCTAGTTGAGAAGAGTTACAGAAATAATGCCTGCGAATTGGCATATGGGAAATAGAATGTTGTTAGATAGGTAAGTACCACTGAAAATGAGATTCCACACTTGGTGTAACTGGCAGATTCATGGTAGTTATCTTCTAGACGTAAGCTAAGAGAATGAAACACTGGGTGACAGTAGCAGAGGCCGGCTTCTGATTGAAGATTCCCCTGGGAAAAGCATGAAGGATACAGCCATCCCTAGCTCCCAGTTATGTTCCTGACAGCTACCTTAGCAGTCTTGGATCCATGTTTCTATGGAATAACAGAAGGCACCTTGGTCTCCTTAGAGCACGTTGGCTAAAGATTTGGTGACTCCACAGGGGAACTGTAGATCTCTGATTAATGGAAGGCTTTGTTAGGATAGAAGTGTCTTTTAATGTGTTGGAGACAGAATCTGTACATGAAAATGACAATGGTAAATATGGTGTGAAACTATAATAAAGCCATATATAAAAGAAACATTTTTATCATTTCTCTTAAGGGCTTTTAAAACTGTATAATGTTTTGTCTTTTTAAGTTTATTTAGCAACTTGTCTCCAGCTTGTGTAATCACTGCAAAATCCCCCAAGGGGGTGTTAAACAAGGACTTTTGTAGCAGTAGAAAGTCTTGTTCGATTGTCCAGATAAATTTTTTAATTTGAAGTCTGTAGGTTGTGCTTTTGATCTTCTTTACTTTAAAGAGTACCTGGCCTTGGAGCCTCACTTTGCATCATTCTGCACATGTACAATGTGTGTGTGTGTGTGTCTCTGTGGGTGTCCCCACAGCAAATGCTGCTGCTTTGAGTGTGTCTAGGTAACAACATAATCTTAGCCCCGTAATTATGTAGGGTAAAAATTAAATCTAGAATCTCCAAAGCCCTTTTCTGGCTTCATAAAATTTTTCACATATAATGAAAGGTATCAAGGTAAAAGGCAGGTTTTATTAGCATTTGGGTATGTTTAATTTAGTAAATTATTTTAGCACGTTTCCTAACTTTCTGTTTAAAAATATAAAATATGAACTTTCTGAAAAGATACTAGATTAAGCTAAATTGTTTTTTACCCATGGGAGTTTTGGAATATAATTTAGGAAGAAAAATCCCATTAAGGAAAAGCACACCAGGGTCCTACAGCTGACTCTCATCTTGGCCAGCACATTCTCTCAAAGTGCCAGTTTCTTAACCTGTAAACTTAAAAGGTTGGATTAAGTCATCTCTTAAATCTGATACAGTGATAAATTTTTCATTTGATTGCACTTTGTTACATTTGTTTCCAGTTAGGAATAGATAGAAACTCAGAAATTATTTTATACCTGTCACTAAATTATAAAAATTACAAGAATTCATTAACAATACTAGGAGCTCTAAGGCTTTTCTTAGTTTCAGATCCCTGGAAACAAACTGTGTAGTAAGTGAAATAACATTTTTTAAGTATGTGGTACATGGTGGTTACATGGTAGTTAAACTCTGCGTAGGATCCGTAATGGATTCATCTTTTGTGAAATGTAGCGCAGGCAGTTATAGCAGCATTTCATACTTGTCCTGCCTTATGTATCTTTTTAAAGTTTAATTATCAGTATGTGATTATTCACAGCATTTTCAACCTCAATACTTCTGATGTGCTTTACAGAATTGTGAAATATACACATAGAAGAGTGTTTGTAATGTTTGTACATTTTAAACAATAATAGTGATGAAAGAACACCATTGTATTCACTACCAAGTTATGAAAAAAATTTCTCTAGAACCTTTGAAGTTCTCTGCTGCTTTCTGAATATGTCATCCTACCTCCAGCCTCCCCCACATTACAATTTTGAAGTTAATCATACCTTTGCCTTTCTTTAGTTTTATCACACATATATGTATCCCTAAATGAATCATTCATTAGTTTTGCTTATTTTTGAACTTTTTTTTTCTTTTTGAACCTGACATGTGAACATAAGAACTTTCTATTTGTAATCTGTCATATGTATTCTTCTGTTACTTGCTTTTTTCCTTAATGTTGTTTTTTGAGATTCGCACTTGTTAATGTGTAGCTGTAGTTCATGATTTTTCACTGCTTAATTGTTTTAATGTACCATATTTTGTTTAGTCTGTTGTCAGTGGGCCTTTGCGTTTCTAGCTTGTACATTTCCTTGTCGTTAGGAGCCATGTAATGACATAGAAAATCCTTTTGCAATGTTACCAGAAAGCTAGCAACTTCTCAAATATTTAGTTCAATCTTTGTTAGGGGCATTATGCTCTCTTTGGGAAGAAGTATTTCAGGGGAAAATAAGTAAAGTTAATGTTAAGATTCATATATTGCTACTAGATAATGAGAATTTCACAGCAAAGTCATTATCTAGAAAACTGCAGTTCCTGTGTCAGAGGGAATTGAGTGCAAGTCCCATGAATGAGGGAATCAAAGATTTCATTGTGGAAATTAGAAGCAGATGCTTCTAAGTTGGAGGATTTTCCCTGAGAACAGCACTTTTTGTTGGCGATGTCATGCTAGAAATTCATCTTGGTTGAAAGGAATTTTTGTGCCTGGTTGCTAAACCTGATATGACTTTTGAATACAGATGGCTGTGAAAATAGTTTCTGTGGTTTAAAATTCATGAATTTTACCATTGCCTTTGTTCTTGTTGGTTGCCTATCTAACATCTTCTCTTATCCCCTAGCTTCCCATAGGTACCCAAATTTTGGTTTTGATGTCCGTGTACTTCAGGGGAAGTTAACACACCGCCAGATCTAGATGTGGGCCCTAGGTGGCTTAGGCTAGTTCAACTATTCCCTGCCCCTGTTCAGTGCTGAAGGACTTGTGAACTCTCCAGTCAGGTAGAGATTCAGTATTCTTGTTTCCTTCCACATTCTGGTTGATTTGGCCACTCTGAGAGATGCCAGCCTTAAGATGGAGCTGATTTCAGGGTGCCAGGAGAAACTAGGTTCTGTGTATGACAATGTGAGCCATCACATCAAACCACCTGTGGGGCCACCCATTTCACTTTAGGCTCCAAGTTACTCTATTTATAAATTTCGCTTATTTAACTAGTCCTGTTGTTTACTAATAGTTAACACTTATCTAGTGCTTACCATATGCCTTATAATACCCTATAAAGTATGTACTGTTATAATTTCCATTTTACAGATACGGAAGCTGAGATAGAGAGGTGAAGAGACTTTGTCAAAGGTCATACAGTTAGTATTAATAAATAGCTGGCTAAGAGTCAGACCCAGGCAGTTTGGCTTCAGAGTCCAGATTTGAGTTGGATATTTTTGGTACTTGCAACTTAGTGCGTCCCAAACAGTGTGTCTCCTTATGTGTTTGCTTTCACATAAGTTGGCTTAACCTGACACACATGGAGACTTTTGCAGAAACTATTTTGTGGACAGTGTTGGAGGATCGTATTCTCACATTATGTCCACTAAATTTGGAGACAAGAAGAAATGTACACATTTCCTCTATAACTAATATGCAGAAAATATTCAAGAAGCTCTGACCAACGCTGACTCCCATTGTGGGGGAAAAGTGTGTCGTAAAGGAACATAATTTTTAACTTAATTGCTAGGGATTCATTCACATTTCTGGTAAGTCTGAATAGTGTATTTAACAAGTCCTACTGGATACCTATACAGAGCCAGTACTACCCTGGGCATTACTGACATAAGGATGCTGACAGCCTACCCTTGAGGAGACTCCAGTCCTCCATGGGGAGCAGGAGAAAAACTGCTGAGTTGCCTAGGAATGTGGAGGCATGCTTCACAGACCAGCATCTTGAGTTTCCAGGGAGAATGAAGATATTTTGTGATTTCATTATGTTCTTTTGGAGTGGGTGGGTGGGTGGGATAATATGCAAGGGATAATATTCTAGGCAGAGGGAACAGCATGGTCAAAAGCATAGAAGTATGAAAGCAAGACTTGTTCAGGGATCCGTGAGGAAAAGAACTGCAGTAATTCAGAACATGAATTGGAAAATACTCACACTGAGGAGGAATGGGACCCGATGGTGAAGGATTACTGTGCTTTAGTGTTAGGTGTTGTCCTGTGGATGTGCTGAACTGTTAAAGAATGTGAGCAATGGTGTGATATGTATGATCAGATATGCAATTTAAGAGGTCACCCTGGCAGCATTGTAGGGGATGGCTTTAAGGAATGAGACAAGACAGAGAACATTTAAAAATTTAGGTGAGAACACAGTGAGGTTGTATAGTAGAGAAGAAAGCTGTTAAAAAGACTAGACAAAAGGAAGGATTTTTTTTCTTACTAAGATTATATAAAAATATACACACATGTGTGTAGATGTATATATTTGCTATATATAATGCATACTATATATGTATGATGCATATTATATATAATATATATTATGCATATATATAATGCATATGTAGCATATATAGAGAGAGAACAAATAATACAGAGAGAGCAAATAATTTTCCCAACCTTTCAGTCATTGAGGATCACTTTCATTTGTCATTTCCCCCACCTTCCTTAGGCTTAATGTTTGGAAAGATTGTCTGTCAAAACAAATTAAGTCATTTGTTTTCTTTTTTTTTTTTTTTTTTTTTTGCTTTGGCATGTAAAGCTAAGTGTGCTATCAAAATAAGTGCCTGAAAATAATACTAATATTACTTAAGTGAAAGATCTTTTAATTTCCCTTGAGATATTATTGTGGGAAAATATGCCATTTCTATCAGGCTTTTTGAGATATTTGAAGATCCCCATCACTTCTTTTATGGGCTTCATTGTAATAGTTGATTAACAGAATTATGCTTATTACTGTTCAGTTTAGGAAGGATATACCAGACCTGTGCTTTGGAGAAATATGTTTTTAATTTCTAATGTAAGACAAGTGATAATTTCATTTTCCCAAGTACCTATTATCATTAGGCTTTGCTTTGCCTCTGTAATCAAATAAATAGCGTGAGTATGGTGGTAGCAGAAAATAATGCCAAAGAAGAAGGGGGAAGGGTTGAGTCCAAACAGCACAGGGTACAAAACCTCGGTTAAAGCTAGAGAAGGCGATTCATTGGCTGAGTTAACAAAGAACAAAACTTTGAAAAACAGTCCGTGGTGTACGATGCTGTGTGCCATCCAAGCGAATCTTGGTGGAAGCCTCTCAGGGTACTGAAGAAAAGCCTTATATTTCAGGAGAAGGCTCTGTAACCAGGCTTCTCATCTGTTCAGTCTGAGTTTGCATGGGGCAGCAGCACAGGCCCAGGCCTAGGCCTCTCCACTAGGGCCCTTATCTGTATTACTTCCCACCCTTGCAATTCTTTCTTCTCCCCAGAACATACATGCCGTTAACCTCCCTTCATGGAATCTTTCCTGAATGCCATGCTCCTCCCAGTTCTCAGCCTTTTCTCAAATCCCACAGCCTTCATTTTACTGCACAGTTTAGCATTTAATTTAAGATGTAGTTGTATTACTTCCTATTGTTTCTACTCTATTAATTTTGACTCTTGAAAGAGTATAAACTGTCTAAGGGCTAAAATTTAGAAATGGTGTTGAGAGGCAAATATGTATGAACTACACTTTAACAAGTGCTAGAGTTCTCAAATACCAGTTGGTTTATGCTTATTCATTGACTAACAGAATACTTATGATCTTTTTCTTGCTGTTTTTTTCCTCTTTGATTTAGCAGCTTTCTTTATTCCTGTTAGTCCTATTCTAAAATTATATAGTGAAAGGGTAATTTTTGGCTATAGTGGGTATTTGTGATTTAGGGGATGATGTGCTCAATAAACGTTTATTATTATTGATGTTATTTTTTATATACTATAATTTACTAATCTGTTCCTGTCTTTTCCCTATTTAGATTTTGCTCATTTTTTACTTTGATAAATAACACTTTAGTGAGTACTTTTGTTCAGAAATGTTGAATGCTTTGTTTGAATTATTTCTTATCCATTCGCTGCAAGAGGGATTATTGGGTGAAAAGGTATGAACATCTCTATGACTCTTACTACAAAAAAAGCCAAATTGGTTGCAGTGATTTATAATGCTAACCACAGCTTATGATTCAATTTCACTAATTTTTCTCTTTATTGCAATAGAAAGTTCTTTGCTGGTCTTTTTATATTCTCCCTTTTCTATAGCTGAGTACTAGCCACATAATGTTTTTCGTTAGAGTATGATGAGCATTACTTGGCACCAATGCAAGTCCACTTTAATTGGAAGGTTCTTTTTTTATTCCTAACCCCGAGGTTAACCTCATTGGTTAAATACAGAAGTTAAACAATCCGTTAGCTGCCAACAGGAGAAAAACACCATTTATTTAGATTTCAAGATATGATAAAATAGCGTAGATAGTGACCACTACATGTTTGCAAACAACAGTGCTTCCACTTGCTTTCCATGATATGAAGCCAGTTATGTTTCTTGCTAGTAAATACAGTAACACATACTGTATATCAGGCTCTGTTCAAAGTGCTTCACATATGAGTAACCCATTTAATAAACTTCACATGAATCTCAATTCAAAGGTGAGCAAAATTGATACAAAGAAGTACAGAGACTTGCCCAAGGGTACCCAGGTGGGAAGTATCCGAGCTTGGGTTCAAACCCAAGCTGTTTGGCTCCAGAGTCCAAGCTCTTAACAGCCTATTATACTGCCTACTGCTATACAGTATTTCCTCTTTCAAAACTTAGCCTTTCTGTTGATTCAACAACTAGCCTGCATTTCAAGTGACATACACAGCCACTTACAATTGTATAGTATAATAATGTTACAGTCAGATTACAGTTTCTTAGCTTGCATTTGGTAATTAGCTTAATGGTTTTCCCCTTACCAAATTTATAAAATATGCTTCACATTAAAGCTATTTTTACTAAAATTGCTATGATTACACTGTTTACTGATCAATTTTCGAATTACATGTCAACCATGCTTTCCAGTTATTTTGTTTGCAGTAAAAGCATTTTTTTACAGCTACTCTAATTTGTTACAAATGTACAATACAATAAAAGCATATTCAGCGTGATTCTGTAAAACACATTGTGGTCTTTAATAAGAGGACTATTCACCCACACATTAGTATGCAAGATGAGATGTTCCTTTGTTGCTGAAAATTACTGTTATTAATTGCCCAATATGCTTTGTTTGCCTTAAATGAATTTTGCATTATTTCCATAAATTATTTACTGTGTTAGTGATTTATTTTGAATTATTTTCTACTTATATATTCCCTGTAAGTGGGATTATTGGGTGAAATAATAATTTACTATTATTTTAACTCAACCACCTAAATTTTTCAGCTACTCAGATTTTATCCCCCATCTTCTTGGTCTTCTCTGCTTATGGTGAATAGTGACTATTCTCCTTTTTTTGGATTGGAGAGAAACTTTAAAACTTAGAGCAGTTTTTTTTTTTTTTAAGTAAAGTAAATATCAATGTTGGTGTAGCCAGAGATAGGAAACAGTGAATTAATGAATGAATGTATCAAGCAGTCAGTCAGCTTCTTGTTTGGATTATCTGTATTAGAGAGGACTTACTCTGTTGCAAGTGGCAGAATTAACGTAATTAGCTTAAGATAACTTGCTGGCTCACTATATGAGAATTTCTATGGATGGTTTCTGGCTTCAGATAGCTAGATGCAGCAGTTCAAATGATGCAATCAGGATTCTTTCTGAGCTTCTCTTTCCTCTGTGATGATGTCCTTCTCAGGAGATTTCTTACCATGTGGCATCAAAGATGATTGCCAGCAACTCCAGGCTCATATTATTTTCACAAAGAGCAATACAAAAAGAAGAGCAGCTCTCTCCTTCCCAGCGTTTATATCACAAATTTCATGGAGGAATTCTGGTTTTGCTTGGGTTACATGTTCAGCATGCATTTAGACCAAGCACTGTGGTTGGAGAATGAACCCTGTTTGGCCAGCTCTGAGTTACATCCCTCTCCTACATCACCCCCATCAGCCAGGGTGGGGACAACACACTGTGATCAATAGCCCCACTGGAAAGATGGTGCCAGGCAGACTAAAACAGATGTCCTCTACCTTCCATTCTTTGGTCAGCCAGCACACATTTCAACCCATACACCCATATGCATTGTCTTTCAGTACATAAAATTTCAAAGGAGTAACCACTTAATATAATGCCACTTTTCCATTTACAACCAACAATACGCTTAACTTCCCTACCCAAAAGTAGACTTCTTAAAGTTTAGCTCATTTGCTACATCTGGCTCTGAGGCCTAGATCTCTGTATGAGTGTATTTTTATTAATCAGTTGTAGATATTCCTTCTCATGACCTGGCAACTCATGACTAGTTTTTATTTTTTTTAGTTTTGAGACAGAGCCTTGCTCTGTTGCTCAGGCTGGAGTGCTGTGGCACAGTCATTGCTCACTGCAGCAATGACTTGAGCCCATCTCCTGGGCTCAAGTGATCCTCCTGCCTCAGCCTCCTGAGTAGCTAGGACTACAGGCATGTGCCACCATGCTCAGCTATTTTTTTTTTTAAACTTTTTTAGTAGAAATGGGGTCTCGCTGTGTTTCCCAGACTGGTCTCCAACTCCTAACCTCAAGAAATTTTCCTGCCTCAGCCTCTCAAGGTGCTGGGATTACAGATGTGTGTCACTGTGCCTGGCTTTGACTCTTATTTTAATGAACAATCTTTCCCACCCAAATAACCTGATAGCTAATACTTATATCCATTATCTCATTTAACCCTTCCAATAATCTTAGGCGGCCAATACTACAGATGTTACAGATGAAGAATCAGATTTAGAGATCAGGTAACTTACCGAAGGTCACACAGCAGGTGTTGTGGAATCCAGATTAAGATCCAGATTTGACTGATTTGAGAAAGGGTTATTTAACCCTTAAATCTATCTTCTTAATCAGTAATCTGTTTGTATCGTCTCTAAACATGAGGTTAAGCCATATCAAAGGCGATCTTAGCCTTTCCACAGTGCCTCATTTATCCACCAGAGCAATGGTTGGAAGGTAGGAAAGAGACGGCAACAAAGAATCTGATGTTCTTTCCAGAGTATTTGGCTCCAGATGGTTGATAGATGTCAACTACTTTCTTTATAGGTAAAATGGTAACTGTAAAACAGGCCATGAAACAGAGTGTTCAGTTTACGTCTCACCTTAAGTGAGAAAAGTAAATCTATGGCTCCTAAATGTTTTGTTTTGTTTTTAAATAAATAAATGACCCTTAAAAAAAAAACCCTCATAGTACAGAGTATGCAAGCAAATTAAAAATTAGGTGTCAGTTGTTTCCAGGTCAGATTTTATATTTTCAGGTACTGTTATCAAAATAAAGGACTCTTCAGGAACAAGCAGGTGGGGATTGTGGAAGTGTATTTATGTGAGAAGTTTGGCTGTATACTGCACTAAATATTTAAGTTTTAAGAAGTTACACTTCAAAGCTATTCCAAAGCCAGAGGCCACACACATTCAAGAGGTTGAAAATTGTCTTTAAAGTTCAAGCCAGATTTCTGAGTTTAGCACTCAGTTGCTAATCTTTAGCTGGAAAATATGTATTTAGTAAGAATTGTATTATTAAATAAAAAACAGCTGGATGGTAAAAAGTAGCCCATAGTGTCTCTATATGGAAACCTGTGGAGCACTAGTTCTCAACCATGGGTAATTTTGCCCCCAGAGAACATTCTGGAATGTCTGAGGGCATTTGGGATTGTTACAACTGATGGGAGAGGGGCTCCTGGCAGCTAGTGAGTAGAGGCCAGGGCTGCTGCTGAACATCCTACAATGTGCAGGACAGCCCCCCACCAAAAAGAATATTTGGCCCAAAATGTCAGTAGTGGCAAGTTTAAAAAACCCTTCAGTAGAATCTTCATGTATAGGAAGCCAAACAGCTAACATTTAATGAGCATATACTATGTGCCTGTCATTGGAGATTAAGCAAAATATGTAGCTAGTGAAGTGACCCTCTTCTGAGAAGAGCTGAGTAGAGGAGACAGACAACTGAGGAGTACTTACAAGGAGTAATGCATAAGTAGATTATCCACACAAGGAACAACTTCTTACTGAGCATGAGTTAGTCACAGCACCAGACCAGATCCAGGGAGAGGGGAAATAGATCCCACCTCTGAATGGGAAGCATGAGAGTGAGTTTGCAGGTTTCCTTAACATACCATAAGTACCTAACAGTGCCTGGAACATGGTAAGTTTGTAGTAAATGCTAGCTATCATTAGCATTATTATTTTGCCTTTTCTGAACAGTAAGTGAATCTTGGCAAGGAAAACTCTTGCCTGGGATGGATGGATGGATAGACAGATGGAAGGAAATTACATCTCTTTCTTCATTTAGATGTTTCCTTAAATATTGACTCATTAGAGATGCTTCCCTTGATTACCCTATATGAAATAGCATCCACACCACAACCATATCTCCATCAACTCTATCAAGTACTCTGGGCTTATTTTTCTTCATAGTACATATCACCATCTATATCATATGCTTATTGTCTGTTTCTATTAGAGCAGGGTATTTTTGTTAGTGCTGTTAGTATACTCAGCACATACAGCAACATTTGGCAGACAGTAGGTGTTGAATGAAAGAATGAACAAAAACAGAACTCATTTTACTAAAGACATTTTGATATCACTTTTGGGATAGGATACTATACATTAAAGATGATACAGTTTATTCCAGAATGATCTTAGCTACAGTATTCATAGCACAGTATTTGTGTACTTAATACTGTTATCCATTATGTCTTCCTTTGAGGTTGGCATGAGAGTTGCCCATCAGAGTATGTGTGCTCTTAGAAATCGGGACAATATTATCGTTTTAAGCTTCTTGGCAGTGTGATGTGTCCTTAACTAGATGGTGAACTCATAGGTGGAGGGGGAGTATCTAATGCTTTTGTATTCTGCTTTTCAGCAAATAAATATTACCGTACTGTGTGTGTAACACGAGCTATATAAGTGTGTGATGATTAAATTAGAAGATAGGATTCTCTACAATCCAGTTTTCCAAGATAAATTTTTGCCTTGTTTTTGTTAGGTGATGAAGATACCATATTGACTGTTGATACATGCCTACTTAGTCATGCTTCGCTTACAGTAATCTTAACAAATTACCAGCTTTTTACTTTTTTAGAGACAGTCCTAGAATTGAAAATCCTCCTTTGCCTACATTCAAAATGAGACTATATTATGTGGGTAGGAAACTTCTGGTGACCTACTTTTAATTTTAAAATTAAAAAAATACTTACCTTAGTTTTAGATTCAGAAAACAGTTGCAAAGGTGGTATAGAGAGTTTCTGTATACCACACCGGCACCCAGTTTCCCCTGTTGCTAACATCTTACATGATTATGGTATATTTGTCACAACTAACAAATCAGTATTGATACATTATAACGAAACTGCATACTTTCAGGGGTAGTGACCCAGTTTTAAAGCTTATTTCCCACAATTTGTTAAAAATGACAATCAGTATTGAATGCCCATGGGTGGTGGCTTCCTGATTCTTAAAAGAAATGGAGTAATTTTGTAACCATTGGGACTTATCAGGAAATAAGGAGCTTATAATAATGTGCACCTAAAGTTCCAGTGGGGGAATTGTATAGCTTAACATATTGTTTTTGTAAGTTGGATATTAATAAATAAAGAGGCTGGGTGGGGTTTGATCACTATTAAAACTGATTTTTTTTTTGTTCCCTGGAAAATGTTACTACCACATGGTCTACCCTTCGAAGATAATAGATCCTAAGATCATTGGGCAGGAAAGGGTTGCCCTGTAGTAAGAAATGTGTCCTCCTGGGACTGAGTTGAGATTTAGTTTAGGACACAAAATAAGTAGCCAATGGCTGTTGTGAGGCTGACTTCTAGAATTCAAATTGGTATAAATTTAATCTAATTCTTTTCCCCAGGACTGCCCAATTTAAGATTAAGTTTTATACTGGCGCATATTAGAGATATGGCTATTTTGCCATTTCAGTGGAGCCTTTTAATCAGCTTTAATGCTGTCTTGGGTAAAGTAAAAACTTAAACTCTTTCTTTAAGGGCTTTTCTAGTTTGCCATCCTCAAAGCAGAAAAAGCAGCAATGAAGCAGTGCTGCTTCATATCGACTCTGCTTTTATTAAATTTGCTTCAATAATCCTCTTCCAGTCATCTTTTGTGCTGCATATTTGAGCCATAAAATAAGCAAAAATTGTACCCAAATGAAAATTTCAAGTTATTTTAATGAAGCTCTGGAAACATCCCACAGCTCAGAAGATATTTTTTTCTAGTTTATTTTTTAAATTCTGGAAAGTAGGTCAGTAGACATACCCTGCTTTAATTGGTTTAATTAGAAGTGAAAAATTATAGGACTAGCTCAATTTGAAGTATAGATTTAAATAAGAATTACACTGGGATGAGTATTACTTAAGGGTTTGAATTTAAGATGCATTTAATCAAAGCTTATAATTTCTTCTTGAAAAGATTTATATTGCAAAAAGGAAGACTAAGTTGGAATATATCAATATATAGGGGAAAATTTTGTTATGAAATATAACATTTGATAAAATCATTTTAGAATTGTATCTCTAAATGGTATGCCTAAGAATATTGTTCTATAGGACCTTAATAGATATGCCTTGGGGGAAAAAAGTATTGTGTGCTCAAGTAAGTTTGGGATATACTGCATTAAATATAAGAAGTTGCCTGCAACACTTCTCAGAGCCTTTAACACTTTCTGATTTCTAAGAGAGGACATATATAGGGTACAGTACTTTGCAAACCTATTTATCCCTGTACCACCTAGTAACATTTTTCAGGAAAATGTTTTGAGCACACAAATTTGACCTGTTTTAGGAATTCATACCTTTGACAATGTTGAGGACCTTTTTTTTTCTATTATAAAGATGATGTGATATTCACATATATTACTTTTTCCCAATTCTCTATCTTTAAGATATTTTTCCAATGTATTATATTCAGCCCTCTGCTCAGTCCCTTCCTTCTGCTAAGTAAAGTGGTGGTTTCCGTCTGTTGCTACACATCAGAAATACCTAGCTCTGACCCTGGAGATTCTGTATGAATAGAAATGCCAGAATACCTGCTCAGGATTCTGTGTTCGTTACAAACACCCAGGTGATTCTGATGCAGCCAACGCTGGTCCTCCAACTGATGCTTTGGAATTGTTGAAGGAAAAGCATGCGTCTTTTTTTTTTTCAAGATGGATGAGTAGCTTGGGGCATAGTTTGTGGTCCTAGAACACATGGGTTAACCATCCATCCTAGTGAGAACGATAGCACAGGCCTCCGATGACCCCATGAGGTGATGTACTGGCTATAACCTGAGATGATTATTATTCTTTAAGAAAAGCAGAATACTTCTAAATGGGCTTTTAGCCACCTTCCTAATAATGAAGTACCGTATATATGATTACCATTTGTTTTAGTTTCGAGTAATTCCCTTGTAAATGATGTTTTATTTATTCTTTAAGAAGAATACTAGATTATGTTTTCTAAATGTGCCAAGTATCTAAGAATATATTCTTTCCCCTCCTGCTGATAAGAGTTATACATTTAACCTTAAGCAAATCGGCCAAGATTCTATTTCATTTATGCTTTGATTTATGTGAGTATTAATGTATTTTCTGTGAAAATTGTATGGTTATATATACTCTCCACCTAGTAAAACAGTTCCATATTCCTGGAAATAGTCTTTTACATCCTACAAATGTAGCTGGAAAGGAATAATATAAATACTAATGGTTTGACAGACAACTAGTCTTGACTTGTCTTGGTTGAATAGTGTTCTATTAGCAACAATATATGAAATACTAGACACACCCATTAAAAGTAGAAAATACCCACTACTGTTTTAAAATTATTCTGCAAGATCTCACTAATGCAATGAGACATAAAACAGAAATAATGGGTGTAATTATTGAAAATTGGAGATAAAATTTCTATTAGTTGCAAACAAAATTCTCTATGTCAAAGACCTGATAAGTTAAACAATACAGTTAATATGTTTAATACAACTAATTAGATATGAGAGGCATCCAAAATCCATTTTTTCTATACAAACATGGTTTGATATATACAGTCTTGTTTTATCTGTGTATTAATTGGCTTATGAAATAATAAATGGAAAAATCAAGTATGCATTATTAGGTTAAAGAAGCAGGAGAGACAGAGCTATAAAAACTAAGAAGAATGTTGTAAGGAGGGCTTAACAACCAGGATAAATGTTGTAGAGAGATCAATTAAAGTGATGGCCTAGAGATCACGGGCTTCCTTTGGCAGAGCCATGTTGGTGAAGTGAAGGAAGTGTAAGCCAGACCACAATGGTTGAAGAATGAATGTAATGTAAGAGCCAAGACATTTATTTGAGTTTGATAGTTATGAAAAAGAACTAGAATTTTCTTATTGCTGTTGTTTTTGTCATTTCATGTTCAAAACCCTTTATCTCCCATGTGGGACTGAAAACTCCTCCAAGACAGGATCTCTGTTTCTGTGAGGCCTGTAGTACTTAGTACGTCCTTGAATGTGTGAGGCTCTCATTGGTTATAAGTTTAATTCCTGACTGTGGATGAAAGCTTTAAAACTTTGTGGGCAAAATACAGAATGAATTTCAGTGAGTTCCCATGTATTAAATAAGGTGGTGCTGGCTGGAGATATGCTGTCCCTGTGCCCACAATAGTAGTGGTGCTGTGCTCATCTTCCTGACCCGCTCTTCACAGTCTTCACCGCCTTTCTTCAGGAGTCTCTCCTTTGGCTTTTTCACAGCTATGAAACCCACGTAGTCGAACACCATGATGCTTCTCCTGCAGGGCGTGTGATGAGGAGGCGAGCTTGGCTTTGGAGTGCTGGGAACCTGAGGAATTGCAAAGGACCCAGAGCCCAGCCCTGACCACCAGAGTGCCCAAAACACAATGAACAAATTGAATTTTCATAACAACAGAGTCATGCAAGACCGCCGCAGTGTGTGCATTTTCCTTCCCAACGATGAATCTCTGAACATCATCATAAATGTGAGTAGATCCAGTTTTAGAAATGTCTAAATATTGTGTTTTCACCAGTGGCCACATTCAACTTATGACTTGATTAAGGGTGAAATCTTTACAGAATTAGGGCAGTAATCATGTGGCAGAATTGGGTTGTCAAATAGTCCATACATACATTAACTTAGCTTTGTGGCTTGTGTGCAGCTGCCTTCAACATTCTCTCACCTGGGTTAGAATTAGAGGACTGTGGTTACTATATTGAAAAACAGACATTTGCTATTTTTAAACTTTTGATCGAAATATAACTTTTATTGAAGTATATGAATTTATGTCTTAAATGCTTAGAGTTGTCACCCACACACATGAAATGGTAATCATCGCTATTAGGTTGGTGCAAAAGTAATTGTAGTCTTTGATATTACTTTCAATGGCGAAAGCCACAATTACTTTTGCACCAACCTAGATATTTTTTTTTGTTTTTTGTTTTTGCTTTTTGAGACAGAATCTCACTCTGTCGCCCAGGCTGGAGTGTAGTGGCATGATCTCAGCTCACTGCAACCTCCGCCTCCTGGGTTCAAGCGATTCTCCTGCCTCAGCCTGCCGAGTAGCTGGGATTACTGGCACGCACCACCACGCCCGGCTAATTTTTTATATTTTAGTAGCGACGGGGTTTCACCATATTGGCCAGGCTGGTCTCGAACTCCTGACCTCAGGTGATCCGCCTCGGCCTCCCATAGTGCTGGGATTACAGGCGTGAACCACCGCGCCCAGCCTTAGATAGCTTTTTAATATGCATCTTGATTTTATCTTAAGAGTAGCCAAAATCTAGCCAATTTCCAGGACTAGGTGCGTAGGCTGAATATTTGAGCACTAAGCTGTTGCTTATGGTTTGTGAGTCATAGTCAACTTGCTTAGATAACCTGAACATTGAGGAATGTGATTTTTTTTAACTTTAAAAAAATTGAGTTATAATTTACATACTGCAAAGTATAGAAACCTTATGTGTGCAGCTCAATGAATGTTTACAATTGTATACATCCATGTAACCATCACTGTTTGAGATATAAAACATTTCCAGCACCCTAGAAAGATCCTCTGTGACCCCTCCTAGTCAATATCCTTCACCTAAAGGGTAAAAACTATTCTGATCTCCTGTCACCGAAGTTTTGCTTGTTTCTTAACTTCATGAAGCTGAAGGTATGTGATATATTCTCTTCTGGCTTCTTTTACTCAACATTTGTCCTGTGAAATTTATTCATGTGAATCCATGTGACAGTAGTTCTTTTTTTTACATTGTTGTGTGATATTCCATTGTACGAACACACCCAATCTATTCATCTACTGTTGATGGATAGATATTGAGTTGTTTTAAGTTTTGGGCTATTGTAAAACTGTTATGAACATGTTATGTGTATGCACATGTAGAAATATTTCTTGGTTTATACTGAAGAGTAATTGTGAATCATAGGTTACACTATGTTTAGCCTTGGTAGAGACTGCCAAACAGTTTTATGGTAATCAGTGTCATGCCTAAGATTTTTCAACCCCTCTCTGTGTTATCAACTTTCATACTGTTTCTTTCATAGATTGTATCCTGATGGAATTAGAGGAAAAAATTGCCTTAGTGCATGACTTGAATTAGTTTCCTATATGTTACTATATTTTTATTTATTTATTTTGATTTTGATTTTTTTTTTTTTTTTGAGACAGAGTCTTTCTCTGCTGTCCAGGCTGCAGTGCAGTGGTACAATCTTGGCTCACTGCAGTCTCTGCCTTCCAGCTTCAAGCGATTCTCCTGCCTCAGCCTCCCGAGTAGCTGGGACTACAGGTGCCTGCCACCACACCTGGCTAATTTTTGTAATTTTAGTAGAGATGGGGTTTTACCATGTTGGCCAGGCTGGTCTCAAACTCCTGACCTCAAGTGATCTGTCTGCCTCAGCCTCCCAAAGTGCTAGGATTACAGGCGTGAGCCATTGTGCCTGGCTATGTTACTATATTTTTAATCCAATTGCTATATAAAAGAATATTTCTAAATATTATGCTGAAATATATATGACATTTAAATAACTTCATTAAAAAGTTTAGCTAAGAAAAGTTTCTGCTTATTGCTATAGTCATTTTGGCTTTATTCTGACAATCAACCCAGTTTCTTAATTTACTGCTGTATCCTCATTTTTGCTTCTAGGGATTGTCTGAGGATCCAACAGGCCTGCCTATTGGATGAACTTTGTCATCTTTTGGGCAGAATTTCCAATGATTAGCTACATTGCTGCTCAGGGTAACTGAAATTGTTTTTGGATGTGTGAAGTGGTGGGCTACTAGTTTGACAGCATTTGGTTTTTTAAACTGAATAAAAATCGACAATGTATCTCTTTTTTCAGTGGGGGCACTAGCAATACAAGTTATAATTGAATCCTACTTACATATGTGAATATTTTGTTTTACTTTTTATACAGTTATATAAAAGATATCCAATAATTTTAAAAAATACACATAATCTAGGATATATAGCATAAGCACTTAAGAAACTTCTCTCACTTTCATTTGTCTTTTTACGTGGTGCAATGTGTGTGTGTGTGTGTGTGTATACACACAAGCAGGTTGTGGAACAACACCTTACCACATTTAAGTGAAGGGAAGGCTAATCTGACTTAGTGAAGAATACTGAAAGCTGACTATAATTTTCAAATAAATTAATTTATACTAAAATCTCAGCTGAGGAAGATAGTTATAGAGAACAGACTGGAAGATAGCCAGTTCATTTGTTCCTATGGATCAGTGGTTTTGAAACTTGAATGTATATCAGAATTATTTGGAGCAGCTTACTAATATTCAGATTGTGTAGTCTATGGCCATACTACCCTGAATGTTGCCTGATCTCATGTGATCTCAAAAGCTAGGCAGGGTCAGGCCTGGTTAGTACTTGGATGAGAGAAATGCCGACGTAGTGAGTCTGAGGCAGGATGCAAGGATCTGCCCTAAATAGATGCTATAGATACTCTAAAATTTGAGCAAAACAGGCAAAGATCTATGTGCCAGCACCACCTAGTTTCTTTCACTCTCTGGAATTCTGGTTACTCGATTGTGTTTCAGCTTGCCCAGTACCTGGTACCTAGTGGGTACTGAGTTTGTATTAGCTTCATTTCTGTCTTCCCTCTATAGAATAATTGAAGAGTAGTATGGAAGTGAAAACACATGGATATACTTAAAACACACAGACCTGAATTCAAATCTCATATCTGAATGACTTTGGGAAAGTTAATTATACCTCTTCCAGCCTCAACATCTTCACCTTTAAAATGAGAATAATACTTACGCTGCAGGGTGATTGTGAGAATTTAGGATTAACACTCAGCATAATTTCTGATGCATATATAATAGCTGCTATTATCATTTTAATCCCTAGGCAGAGATAAATTATACTTTTTCAACTCTTCTCTTTTACAGTGTTAGTATGATAATCTCTCTAACATGGTTAGGACTATGATCATGGACTATGAGGTCATATATCACGATTAAGGTGGGTTTTGGAGTCACAGGTACCTGGGTTGAAATCCCTACTCCACAACTTTGCAATCTAGGGCAAATTTTCTAGTTGTTTTGTTTTGTTGCTTTGGTTTCCTCATTTGTGAAGTAGGGATAATCTTACCCTATGCACAGGGACATTGCAAGGATTTAAAGATGTCACATGCATGAAGTATTTAGTGAAGTGCCTGGCATATGTGAGTTGCTCAGTAAGTGAACCCTTGAGTGTCAGTTTACTTTTTATTTCCTTGAACTGTTTGTTCATTTCATTAGTGTACTCTGTTAATAAACCAAGATGAAGAGTCTGAATCCCACGTAGGCCTGCAAGATTTCTTATTTCAGGGCAGGTCTAAGGTAGGACACAAGCATGTAGACTCACTGTGCCCAAACTCCTCTCTAGTAAGCGGTTGGACCAAAGAAGGGACTAGGTTACGTAGGATGGAGGCTTCCCCACTACCAGAAAAACAATTCATGGCTGCCAAGAGGCCCTCCCTTTTTACAAAGTGTTATCTTTGTGTTCAGAAAATAGCAGTCAATGTGTATAGAGTTTGAGTGTAATAAATTAACTGTAGCAAAAACGATTTTATTAACTAATTTTTTCATAATTTCTCTCTCTATAACAATGAAAGTTTGTTCCCTGACAGGTGTGGTTGATAGAATGTTGCCTTTTTGCATATGGAATAAATTTAGTGTTTTGGTCATTCTGAATTCCCTGTGAGTTGCATTAATAGAAGCTATTTTAAATGATTTTAATCATCAGGCAAATATGGAAGCTTTGGACAATTTTGGAAGTAAAACCATTGTAAATGTAGGAGCCATAAAGATTTGAGTGAAGTAATTGTGGCCACGAGCTTGTATGTCTTCACTAAGACTAAGCAATTCTTTTTTTCTAGAGTATATTTTAAACATTCCTGCACAATAACAAACCATTAACATTTAGGATCACATGCTATTTTAATTTAAAAGCCATATAGAGGCTGGGTGAGGTGGCTAATACCTGTAATCCCAGCATTTTGGGTGGCTGAGGCAGGAGAATCATTTGAGGTTAGGAGATTGAGACCAGGCTGGGCAACATAGTGAGACCCCTGTCTCTACATAAAATTTAAAAATTAGCCAGGCATGGTGGCACTGCCTGTGGTCCTAGCTACTTGGAAGGCAGAAGTAGCAGGATTGCTTTAGCCTGAGAGGTTGAGTCTGCAGTGAGTTGTGATCGTGCCACTGCACTCCAGGTTGGGCAACAGAGTGAGACCTTGTCTCAAGGGAAAAAAAAATAGTCCATATAGAGTATATTTTTAGATAAAGCTTTAATTCTTATTCTTAATACCTCATACTATATAGCACTTTTTAACATTCCCATTGCTCCTGAAGATTAAAGAACTTGAGAAATTTTACAGTCAGCTAAAATGTAGCCTTAAAGACTCATAATATGCAAATACAGAAAACTCAAGCTTATTTTCACAGCAGGCAAGACTTCAGAGCCATGGCCTTATTTAATTATAGTTTTTGAATAAGAGCACTGCTTACTTGATATTTGTTAAAGAGCTTTACCAGTAGGCTTCAAATACTTGATTTAAACTAGCAGAACAATAATAAATGTATGGGCTGCATGAAGGAAATATATAACGTTATTTGGTCTACAGTCACACAAGGTTAAAACAGTTTATTTCCTATACATTTAGTTTGTGGTTTGGAATTTTAACTTCTTATGGCATTTTATCTTGGCTGCCTTGTACCCAGCGTTTTTAAATACAGTCAAACTAAGGATTAAAGGTGCTGTAAACAACATGACATTTTAAGTCACAAATTTGTAGTACATAGTTCAACTTAAGAATTTTATGTGATAATTGATGTGTTCTCCTCTTCTTTATCATTGTTTACGTTTATTTGTAAAGTAGAATTACGATGATAATGGAACTCAAAATCCAGAGGCCTTTTAAAGTGAATGTTGGAAATGACATAGGACTTCTATAGGACAGAAATCTAGAATGTCAGGTGATTCAACCTAGCTGTACACAAAGAGAATGATAATGATTCCCCATTGGCAAATGTGTTCTCCAGTGGTGTTGGTGGGTGGGTTTGCATTTATACAGTTTTCCTAAAATGCTGAATGGCATATTTATAAAATGGTTTGCTCAGTAATTCAGGGAGTGGTCTTGATCTCTAGTCATGGAACAGAATGAAGGTGAGGAGGAGCCCACAGGGAATCAGATTCCTGGCTTTCATTCATCGGACATTTACTGAGTGCCTACTATACATCCTGAATGTAAAATAAGACACTGTCCCTGCATGAGTTCCTGGTACTTCCAAGCAGCTCACTTGGTGCTACTTTGGTCTTAAATATCTTCTGCTCTTTCCAGTGGGTAAGATACTTTAGGTTGGTTGCTATTTAATAATGAATGTGGAAAAGAGCAGTAAACCCATTCTTCTTACTACAGTCGGAATTATCACCAGTTGTGAATTGTTTACTTTCAAATTTCAAGGGATCTTGGCATGTCTTTATTTTCCTAATCTGAGTTTCATATTAAGATATGATAAAGTC
Source organism: Gorilla gorilla gorilla (assembly GCF_029281585.2). Classification (NCBI taxonomy): domain Eukaryota; kingdom Metazoa; phylum Chordata; class Mammalia; order Primates; family Hominidae; genus Gorilla; species Gorilla gorilla. Next base: position 68,653,394 of record NC_073239.2, read on the forward strand.
ATTAATTCAGAGTTAATTTTTAGAATTTATAATAACTTAAACTCATTGTCATTATCATTGAAAGAAAGGATTTGAAAGCAGATGGTACTAATAAAAGGGGAGAATGCCATATGTAATGCGTATAGGTAAAATGATAAACTGTCATGTTACAATATTTTAATACATATATTTAATAATTAAAGTATTTTAATACACAAATAGCTGTGAGTTGCTGCCTTTGCCACTATTAGTGATATGACTTTAAGCTTTCTGAGTTTTATTTTCAGAAAATAAATTGACCTGGGTGGTTTCTTAAACTCTATCCAAACTCTAATAAACCTTGATGATTCTGAAGTCAACAAGATAGAATCAGCAGAATTACTGTCCTCCATAATACTACTTTAAACATTTGAGAAAGCATTATTATGAGATAATTATTATTTGTAATAATAATACAAATATTATTTGTATGAATTATTATTTATAATAATAATATTGAGAAATAAAGTTGTATCTTTTAAAGACTATCAGTTAACTTTTGACTTGTCAGAATAACTTATTGCCAGAGTTCCAAATTAATATGGCTTTGTGATTGAAGTATACTAAGATTCAGAAAAGGAATCTGGTTTAGGCACTAAAAATATATTAGACAAAATAACAGTGATAAATTAAAAGCTAGGCAGGCTGGGCATGGTGTCTCATCCCTGTAATCCCAGCACTTTGGGAGGCCAAGATGGGAGGATTGCTTGAGATCAGGAGTTTTAAGACCAGCCCAGGCAACATAGTGAGAGACCCTGTCTCTACAAAAAAAAAAAAAAAAAAAAAGGTCGGTTGAGACTCTGTCTTTAAAAAAAAGTCTAGACCAACTCGTAGTACAGTAGATGAGTTTTTGGGGTAGACTATTAGGAGGAAAGCTTTCCTTGAAAAGATACTTGCCCTGAGTAGACATCCCTCAAAAGAAGATATACACATGACCAATAGGCTTATGAAAAAATGCTCAGCATCACTAAATAGCAGGGAAATGTGACATCTCACACCTGTTAGAATGGCTATTATCAAAAAGACAAAAGATAACAAGTGTTGACGAGGATGTGGAGAAAAGGGAACCCTTGTACACTGTTGCTGGGAATGTAAATTAGTATAGACATTATGGAAAGCAATATGGGGTTCCTCAAAATATTAAACATAGTACTACCATATGATCCGGGAACCCCATTCCTGGATATGTACCCAAAGGAGATGAAATCATTATGTCAAAGAGACATCTGCACTCCCATGTATATTGCAGTATTATTCATAACAGTCAAGGTATGGAATCAACCTAAGCGTGTACCAGTGGATAAATGGATAAAGAAAATGTGGCACATACACACAGTGGAACACAATTCAGCCTTTAAAAAGAAGGAAATCATGTCATTTGCAATAATGGATGAACCTGGAGGATGTTAGGTTTAATGAAATAAGCCAGGCACAGAAAGACAAACCCTGCATAATCTAAAAAAGTCTGACTCAGGGAAGCAGAGAATAGAATGATGGTTACCTGAGACTGAGGAGTTGGGGGGACTGGGGAGATATTAGTAAAAAAATACAATATTTCAGTTAGGAATAAGTTCAAGAGATTTATTGTACAACGTGGTAACTGTAGTTAATGATGATGTATACTTGAAAATGCTAAGAATAAATTTTAAGTGTTCTCACCACAAAAAGATACATATGTGACATAATGCATATGTTAGTCTGATTTATTCATTCCACAGTATATACATATATCAAAACATTATGTTGTATACCATAAATATATACAATTTTATTAGTCAATTAAAAAAACAAATGAATAAAACTTTTTAAAAAAAGATACTTGCCAAATAAATATTTTTAGTAATCTGAGTAGGCTATGCTGCTTACTTTCTGAAACTCATTTATCATTTATCATGTACCATGGTTTCAGAGCTTTGTCCATGTATGGTAAGATCTGTGAGTCTTGTACTTTATTACCATGTTGTAAAAACTGGTACTGTGATCATCATTACTGAAACACAACCCCAGGTTAAAGTGATTTGGATAAAGCAGCAGTTGTTTTCTACTGTCAGCTTGTCCTTTCAAGGAATATATTTACGATGCATTAAATTGCCTGATTGTGGCTCCCTGGGTGGACTTAGTTGAATTGTTATTTTATGTCATGCCTTTTTCCCCTACAGGTTAAGATTCTGTGTCACCAGTTGCTGGTCCAGGTTTGTGACCTGCTCAGGCTAAAGGACTGCCACCTCTTTGGACTCAGTGTTATACAAAGTAAGTCTTAGAGCCCTCTCTGATGGATTTAGCCAACTATCCCTGAGGAAATGACATCTTATAGCTATAACTTAAATTGGGCATATTGTTATAAAACTGTGATTGTCAAAATACCCATGGACTGATTTTCATTTTTAGTGTAGGTGTAGTATTTAATTTTTTAATCTCAATTTCTGTGTATTTTTTACAATATTTAGGATTTTAGGCATGTATTTATTATAGTTTGAACTTAAAAATTGATTCCTCTTTGGGAATCTAGATTCTATGTGTTTGCTCTTCCATGTTTTAATGAAGCAAGCTTGATTTTTGTTTCCTTGCATTCAGGGAGCAGCTGGAATACTTAGGAAAGTAATTTAATTTGTTTTACAATTTTTGACATTAAACTGACTTCTCTTTTCAAGTTATCTTGCTATTAACTATATAGTATCACAAAGTAATTATTAATTTAATCTTATTTTTTATTTTTCTGTCTTACCCCTTCTCTATTTTCCAGTCAGACTATATGACTTGGAAATATCGGGTCAGTTTCTTCTATATTCTTTATGAGGAGAAGATTTTTAAGTAAAGGACTTCATATAAGCTTTCTTCTCTCATAACACCTTAGTTAGAGTTAAATTTCTGGGACTTCTCTAAAGCCATTTATTATAAGCTTTCTTCCTTCAAATGATATTTTTAAATTTCTCTAATTTAGTCTTCTATATATCTTTGCTCATTTTGTCAAGAAGAGTTTTTTTTGGTGCGGTGTATTTAATTCTAATTCTTGAATATGGTTTATTTTCTACTGCTGGAATTGGTTTAAATTTAAAGGCTTAAGATATCTTGGAAATCTGGTCAATACAATAACATGTTTACACCTGCCAAGTTGGAAAGGATATCAGTATAAAGTAGGTCAGCTGATAAACAAGGACCCTTTCCCCCAAAATGTAGACTGTTTTCAGTTGCCTTTTTAGGAGAGGCTAAAGAGCATGGAGCAGGGAACACATCAGGACCTTGTGAATCAGCCATTTGCTCTTCAGTTTCTTCCTGTGGTAGTTAAAACAATAAAACACTGTTGCTAAGCTCCATCCTTGTGTTAGTGCATACTTCAGTCGTTCTTTCAGGGAAGAGTCTGAGAGCCATAAGAGGCTCTATAGATTCTAAGTAACTTTTAGTATTCCATGCTCAAAGTTAATTCTTCTTACAACAACTACTGCTAGATCCTTATTGTTCAACAAATAAGTCCAATAAAACCAGTTTATAGCTTCCTTAGGTTTCAAAATAATTTTTAAGATGTCCTTTTTAAAAAAGAGATAGTAGTATGGTGAAAGAACATTGAAATAAGAATTGGTTGACCTGGTTCTAATTCCGGTTCCACCCCTAACTAGCAGTGTGACTTTGGACATGCCACTTGACTTCTCTCAATGTCAGTTTTTTCGCGTCAAATGGAAATTACTACTCCACCAGCTTTGCAGGATTAATGTGCTTTGAGAATTCTTAAGGTATAAAGCTCTGGTCAGATTGTAGGTGGCAGAGGTATAGTGGCAGTTTAAAAATATATATATGTACTATTATGGTGAACAGTCTTAATTCTATTCATTATGTTGCTTCTTTAGGTGGGAACTCAAGCCAAACACAAATCAGTTTCGACAGGAAGATTGTCTGGTCTTGTCTATTTCATGTTTAATCAGTGATATGAGAGATGGGAGATAGTGTTAGTTGACCTAAGTAGCATTCCTTTTTTTGTCTCTGGGATCTCTTTTCTAACCCTTTCATTAAAATTGGTTAACTTAATGTCATTTATAACCAACGAGTAACTTTACCCTTCTTATTTTCTTCTGGCATTTTTCCAGTCAAGTCCCAGTATTCAGCTTGGAGTCAAAGTGTAGCAAAGTGTGCACATCTTTGGAGTAGTCAAAGAGACACACTTCCAGAACAGGTACATTTTTATGCAGAGCTTTCCGTGAAGATGTCTCCTTAGTGTGATAGTTAGAATAAAAGGAATTTTAAAAAGACTTGAAACTTTGTACAATATAGGAATGCCAAAGACTTCTTTTGAAGTGAAATATCTCTCTCTTTTAAAAGATTATCTTTGGGAAATATGAAAACGTTTGTTTTCTACCAGCTTCTTTTCACGTGTTTAGATCACTTTAACATAGGTTTTAGCAGTCTTATTTTCTGTTCATCTTATGAGCATCATCCCCTGGAAGGGATATTTTGGCATCCATACTTGTTTTTCATAAAATGTTTCTTCTCTTTTCCATGAAATTGATCCCAAAGGCAGTGCGAGTAAGGGTTTATCATTTTGTCATGCTGTGTTTTGCTGTGTGTGGAACACAGACAAGAAATAGTCTTAAAGATTAGTCTTCACAATATGTGGGTCAGACTTCTCACTTGGAAATGAGCTGATACCGTGTTTTCTAATTTCTTACATAGCAATTAAGATAGTGTTTCTGCCCTGCTTTATTATTTTGTACCTGTAAGAGCAGTCTTCTTTGAGCTGAACAAAAGCATGTTTTCCTAAGACTAACACCCACAGTGTTAGAAGTTAGACTATAAGTCATAATGACCCTAGAAACTAAGAAAAAGCAGAAGTTGGAAACTAAGATTTCTTCTAAATATTATATACTTTAATAGTATGTGTTCTGTATTGCAAAAGCAAAATAATTCACAAGTATCTCATTAATGTCTAGTTCACAGAACCTTTTGTCTTCTAGTATCTCTTTGGGTTTTCTAATATGTGAATTCAGACTACATTCACAAGTCTTGAGGCTTTAAAAGAAACTTGTTTCTTTCTATATTTTTTTTTTCTTTTAAAAATCCTTTCTTTAGCATGTGGTCTCCTTTTTTTTTAATGTACAGATAATGAACATGTGTATATGGAGTTGTCACAAAAGCTTTACAAATATTGTCCAAAAGAATGGAAGAAAGAGGCCAGCAAGGTACGACAATACGAAGTCACTTGGGTGAGATTACATTTATAAGCAAAATTATTTTGATTTTTTTAAAAAAATGTTTATTTTAGCTGTTATACATTAGAAGAAAACTGTAAGCAATACTTTATGTACTATACTATATTTTCTACTATATCTACTAAGATATATAGTATATATATAGTATATATATATACACTTTAGAACTTACAATTTTCTTTTCCCATTTTCTATATATGCTGAGTATATATGTAGTAGTATATATACTTAGTAGTATATATATAGTAATATGTATAGTAGTATATAAATAGTATATATACTTAGTATATATAGAAAATGGGAAAAGAAAATTATAAGTTCTAAAGTGTATATATGTACTTAGTATATATAGTAGAAAATATAGTATAGTATATAAAGTATATATAGTATATATACTTAGTATATATAAAAAATGGGAAAAGAAAATTATAAGTTCTAAAGTGTCACATTAATCAAGTATTAATAGCTTATAGAAAATAATAAATAGAATCTGGATTATCTGTTAAATAATGTTGGATAATAACTTTAGTAATCTTGGAATAATGCTTTTAAATGAAAAGTATGGAAAAATTATTTGCTCTTCTTTTGTGGCTATGCTAGGTGTCAAAATTGCTGTTCTAGAAGTTATTACTAATTTTTAAATCTACTTTTACTGTACTTGCATTTGATGCTTTGTCCATTCATTGTACTGGTGCTTTATTTCACAAACATTAATTTCATTTACGTGAGAGAACATTAATAGGGAATTCACCTGGTGTTTCCAGAACCTCCCTAGTAAGTCAGGAATAGTAATCCTAGATCCTCTAATTTGTATTTAAGAAGTCTTGGAGTAAACTAGAAGGCTACTTCAAAGCCAGCTGCAAAGTAAAGAACATGAATGTCTAAATAAACAAACAGCATATTAGAATTTGGTATGTGGAATGTCAGAGGAACAAGAGAACATTTGTAATAAGGAGCAAATGGTCACAACAGGGAACAGAGCTGAGCGAGGAGCTGGGTCTCAGCTAGAAATTTCCACTGGCATTTATTTTTATCTTCCCTTATGTTGTCATTGGCATTACAGTGAATGAAAATCAGATAGAGGGATGGTGCCCTGTTTCGCTTTATAACTTCCTAATTGTATATGAACCTGGTATCTATATAGGACAACTGTCTACCTACTACAAGCCCCTACTCATTATAAGTAAATAAAACCTATCAGTGATCAAAAAGTATCTTGCAAATAATTGTATTTTGGTTGCTTTTGAAACCCATTTTCAAAGTAACTAGAAATAGCTTGATTTTTGTGTGTGCTTTTGTTTCTAGGGTATCGACCAATTTGGGCCTCCTATGATCATCCACTTCCGTGTGCAGTACTATGTGGAAAATGGCAGATTGATCAGGTAAGAGGACAGGGGGTGATTCTAAACGCTTTTTTTCCCCCCATGGCACTTTTTCTAACATACCAAATAAGTTACGTGTGTTTATTCTTTGTCTTCACCTTTAGGATATAAACTCTGTAGGAGCAGCAATTTTTTTCTTTTTAATATTTTATACGCTGGTATATCCTCAGTCCCTAAAACAGATACAATAGGCATTCAGTAAATATTTGTTAAATGAAAGAATGTTAGACTATTGATAAAAATATTAACAGTATCATTGGCCCACATTTTCTCCACTCCACGTTTTCATAACCAAATCAGTCTCCAAAAAGATACTTATTTCAAGAAGAAACTAGCACTTTTGTAAAGAGTGAGGAGGTTGATTAAAAGATTATGTTCTTTTCCAGTGGTAAGGTGGGAGTGGGTCAGAGGCAGGAACTCTCCTATAAAAGTGGATGGGTGTTTATATAATCGGTTTTCTTTTCATGTTTGGGGTCTTGTTTATATTCTTGGCAGTAGCCTTAAAACCAAGATTAAGCCCAGTTAAGCTATCCTATCAGAATCTTAGATGCAATTTGACAAGGGCAGGTAATTGATTCTTTTTCTGGAGGTGTGTGCATGGACAGTAGTAGGCTCAGGATGCAAATTCAGAATTCACCATTTCAGAAGCTCAGTCTGTGTAGGAGGATTCAGTGCTAGAAAACTTTCAGAAGTGATTTCTTGGCCGATAGAAAATACTAGAAATATGAACTCTGTTTTGCTTATATATTTTTAAACTTTGAGAAGTTCCATGTGAAAGAAACAAAATACATTTGGCTAGTGAGTTATATGTAAAATTAGCTCTTGATATTTTTATCAATGCCAGATGCAAATTAAAAAGTAAAAAAATTAGCCCATAAGGATTTTTTTAAAAAAGGCTAAGACACTTTATTAGTTATTCTTAGTTTACATACAATTTTTACTTATTTTACCTGGTAAGTGTGGCATGACCTGGAAAGAAGGAATATATATATTTAAAAAATAGTTAACCCCCTGGGGCTAAGTTTTAATGCATGCCTATACTTCTGCCCCTTTTTCCCAGGCATGAACCAGTCCAAACCATCTGTGGTTGGCATTATAAACAAAAGTGCTCTGAAAAGTACTCTGTCCTAAGGGGGGAAAATTTACATAAATGCTTTATTTTTAAGCTCTTTCTACTTAACCATGGTCTTAGTTTAAATAAACCCATATGTGTTTATTGTTATCTGCTAATGACATCAGCTATGAATCTCAGGTAAACATTCAACCTGAAATAATGTAGAGGCAAATGAGCTCATTAAAATATGTACACACACATTTTTAGTTTGATCACAAAAGCATCGTATTTGCCAGTAAATATTTTTTGGAGCTTTTACCATGTTTTCCCCAGTCAGCATTTCTTAACGTATTTAATGGTGACTGTATATATTTCTGATCTCAAGAGATAGTAATGAGTGCTCTGTTAGTATTTCCTTTTGTGGGGAGTATAATAATTGTCGTGACATGTGCCTATAAAAACATAACAGTAATGTAACATTCACTTCAAAAAAATCCCCAAAACAAGATTTAAGGAAAGCGTTCATTGCATTTCTTCTTGGAGAAGTTTAAAAAACGGAAAAGAAACCTTTGTTAAGCAAATTTTTTTCCAGAAGAGTATATATGCAAATACTTATAAAGGGCCTTAGAGTATTTGTAGTGTGTTCAGTTAAAACATAATAAAAAGAACAGCAAAACACTGAAGTAGGATTGCTCCTTAGATTTTTCCTTATTTATGTCACGTGTGCAGCATCATTGTAGCAAAATTAGTACAGACAACACATGTCTAGCTTCTATTCTAATACTTGTTCAGTGAAATATTTACTATTTTAGAGTGGAATGATTCAGACCTTTTTCTTCTCTGAACGAATCAAATGCTGTAAGCCTTAGGAAACGTTATTTTTATTGTCTGGATAGTCTGACTTGGGGTTCTGACCCCCTGCAACCTCAGTGAGGCAGCTATCAGATATTAGCTACAACCGCTTCCTTTTCAGTGAGGTGGGAGGGAGGAGCAGAAACAGAAGGGTTCCTGTCACCAGATGGAGAGAAGGATTTGGGTTCTGTTTACATGTCATTGGATTGTTCCATCAAAATGTGAGTTCTGTTTTCTTTTATTTTTCTAGTGACAGAGCAGCAAGATACTATTATTACTGGCACCTGAGAAAACAAGTTCTTCATTCTCAGTGTGTGCTCCGAGAGGAGGCCTACTTCCTGCTGGCAGCCTTTGCCCTGCAGGCTGATCTTGGGAACTTCAAAAGGAATAAGCACTATGGAAAATACTTCGAGCCAGAGGCTTACTTCCCATCTTGGGTAAGCACTGTTTTCAAATTAGAAAGAGTGTTTTCTCTCTTTCTAGTTTGTAGTGTTGCTACTCAAACTCTTTAAGAAATGGGAACACAGATGTTCTGTGGCCAAATTCTTTGTGATGCCCAGATATTTAATGCTTAAGAACGTGGTGCACATCATGTCTTCATGTACTTAGTCTGCTTATGGTGAATGGGGTAGAGAATTGCCATCCATCCTGATAATACGGTGGAGCTTGGAATTTACCAGCCTCCTTTCGGCATTGACATGCCCTTGACCTTCTTGCCTACTCTTACCGAAGCAGTATTTTCTCCCTTTGAAGGCAGAAAAACATAACTCTTTAAAAAGTAAGATTATTCCTCGCTTTCCTTTGCTGCGAGAACAAGTATGTCAACTTCTGGCTCCGGCCTCCATGTCCTCCGCTCTCAGGGGAGGAACTAACCCCTTCTTTCAGCAAGAAAATGTGGGTTATTCCAACGTGAACTGTCTCAGCTGCGCTTTCTCCACTCCACCCTGTCTGTTTCTCTTCCCATCCTTCCTCCATGTCTATGCTGTATTTTCTGTCTCTCTTCTGTATCATTAGCCCCTCCCCAAACTAACTCTTCTTCAGTGGGAACATGCAAAACATGTTTGGTTCTCACTCACCCATCCTTGAGAAAGAAAGTGGGGAGGGAAAGAAGAGCTACTACTCTTGCCTTTCCTTCTCAGTAAAGCATCTTGAAGAGGTAGTGTGTATTTGATTTTTTCAGCTTCTTTACTTCCCACAAGTGTTCCTCAAGCCATTTCCATCTGCCTTCTTTCCCCATCAGTCCACTCATGGTGCTGCCTGTTAGGTTGCTTTATATCAATATAGTAAAGAAGTAAAAAATTAAATATGCACTACTTTTGCTTTATATTGACACCAGTTGCTTTATATTAACATATCCAGCAGACTCTTTTCACTAAATTTTGCTGCTGTACCTGACACTTAACTACTCACATCTTGGGAGATCTCATCCAAATTAATGCTTTTAACGATCACCTACGTGAAGGCAAGTCCCAAATCTGTTTCTTTCTCCTATATCCATAAGGTAGCTGTTTACCCATAGGCCCTTCAAACTCAAGATGTCCTAAATCAAATTCATTTTCTTGCCACCTCATTTCTACGTATTCCTACTTCTGAGTACGTGGGAGTCATACGGAACTCTGCCTTATCACCATTCTTCTCCCTGTCCTGTCCCATCAACTGCAACACCTTGTAATGTCTGTGCTTGAATACCAGTCACCCAGCTTAAGAAATAAAATTCTCTTCTATTTTTGTTGCCATTAGCCTTCCTAAATGTCCATTGCCTCCTCTCCCTGTCTTAGCTCCTACTGTTTCTAGGTTCGTGTTCTCAGCAGCACTGTTGCAGAAACTTGTCCCTGCTTCGGTCTTTACTCCACAGCTTGCAGATGAGATGATTTTGCTTCTGACTTAAACTTTCAGGGCCTCCTCTGTCACCTGTGGAGTGAAGCTCAGGCTCCCATGCATAACCTAGAAACTCTCCAGATTATAGTCCCTGCCAGCCATTCCAGCTTCCTTTCTGGTTGTCCTGCACGTTGAACTTTAGGCTCTGGCAACATCCAGCCATTGGTATGTCTCCGTACTTACTGTGGTGTTTCATGCTTCAGGTCTTTCTTCTTGCAGTTCCTTTAGCCAGTGAAGCCCCTGTCTGTTTCACCTGGCTAACTCCTATTCATCCTCCGAGACTCAGCCCAGGTGTCGCTCCTTCTGGGCCGACCATCTAGGTGCCCAGTGCTCAAGAAGAACCTGGGAATAGTGTTTTACATCTTATTTTAAAATGATTTATTTCTTGCTCCCAGTAAACTGTTTCTTAGTGTGTTCTGAAAGACGGGCATAACCTTAACCTTTTCTGTTTCATCAGCTCTTCATATTGAGGTACTCAGTAATTTTTTGTTGTGTGACTTAGAGTGCTTCATTTTTTGGAGAGAAATCACAATGTCTGTCAAACTATTGCTCTCTGTAGCATGTTTGCATTCTCTGGTTGTCATCAGGTGCTCACTGAATATTGATTATTGAAATCCAGTTAGTATGCCAGGGCAACCAGTGTGCTGAGATATCAGTTTCCCCCACCCTTGGGATCACCAAAGCCATCTGCTTTAGTGCCCTTACAAATACTGTTTTCAGTGTGCTTTTGACCTGAAAAAAAGGTTGATAAATAACTGATTTAAGTGATTACCATGTGAAAAGAACCTGGAAAGAAAAATCTGTGTAACTTGAGTTCTTAGCAGAACTTGACAACTGACTATTAATTCATCATATTTAATTCTCTGTAAAATATTCAATAGGAAGAAACAAAATGTCAATATAAAGACATTTTAAAACCAAAAAGTCTGTAATTTTTAAATTTTGATTATTTTAAGCACGACTCTTCTGCTCACATTGCATAATTCTTTCCATCTGTTAAGTTCCTTATGGAATCAGCTAAGACTTTAATCAACACCTTTCTCTTAGCCTGCAGCTGCTGGATACTATATATTTGACATCTGAAAGCCCAGAGTACTGTCTGATGAAAATCTAAGTCACAGTGAATCACAATGAGTGTTTGAATGAAACGGTTTTCTCATAAGTATTCCAGCAGTGTTCATATCAGCCTCTTATGCAAGAACCAAAAATGTTTTAGAGAATTTCTCCCAGTCCCCTGCCTTCTTTTGATTAACATTTAGAACCTCCCACTCTGTGGCTGTAATTTTCTTAAGAGTTAGGTAGGATCCAGGACCTGAAGATGTGCCTACTATAGATGTATTTCATGGTACCAAGTATAAACTTGCAAGTATAAACAATTATGTGTACAAAATTATGAAAGTTTGTGTAGTGTTTTTCTCTTGGTGACTTTAAAGCAAAGATAACTTATTTTTCCTATTTGTTGTGATTTTTCTTCTTAGGTATTCAGCAGTACAACTAAGTTGACTCTATAGCTTCTAGTATTAGCTGATTTAGCCTAGTAACATAACAGATGGTGAAAACAGAAAGAATTTTCAATGCAAACCAACCAGTTTACATGGCCTATTTTAGCTTCTCATTCTTTCATCATTTTGGGGGTGGGGGTAGAACTTACATCTCTCCAACAAATGTTGCATTGCACACCCCTTGTATCCCAACAGGTTGTTTCCAAGAGGGGGAAGGACTACATCCTGAAGCACATTCCAAACATGCACAAAGATCAGTTTGCACTAACAGCTTCCGAAGCTCATCTTAAATATATCAAAGAGGCTGTCCGACTGGATGACGTCGCTGTTCATTACTACAGATTGTATAAGGTATGAAACGGCAACTAAGTCTTCAGCTTCTGAGAAAAAAAAATCTTCTCAATAGGACTGAGAAGGAAAACCTAAGGATTTCATTTCCATTAAAAATTATTTCATTTTTTACATGCTTTTAAAAGAGTTTCATTGAACTGCTTTTTGTTATTGCAGGTCAGTCTTGGAGGCCATGGTGCTTTTCCTCTGGTCTGGAAGCGGGGTGGAGTATTTTTTAATGGTTCTAATAGTGAGATGACAATTGGCTATAAGATGTTAATCTGACTTTTTCAGTGATTATGGCATTGTTATTTCTCTCCTCCCCAAATCTGCTTTTCTGCTTTGGGGAATAGCATTTGCAACTTCTTTGATAAATAATTTTTAATATTCCTCAAAGTGAAGCTATACCTGCGTTGTATCCGTCAGTTACAAGAACATTACCACAACAGGTAATGTTTATGGAGTCCTGTGTTTACTGGGCACGCTTTATATGTGTTTTTTTTAATCCTCATAACTTTATATGAAAGGTACTTTAATCTTTATTTTACAGACCAGGACACTGAGGCTTAAAGAGATTAAATGAATCACCTAAGATCACAAAACTAAATGGCAAAGCCAGGATTTAGTCAAGGCCTTCTTGATAACATAGGCTGTGAGCCTAAGGCACTGTATTCCACACGTTCCTCACTCTCGGAAGTTACTCTCCTTTGTGTCCCATGTACCTCTAGCCTCGTTTTTCCTTTCTGGGGCAGAGGTCACACACCCAAATAACAACTGGGGCCATGCTCTGCAGGGAATCACTCACAGTACTCTATATCATCTTGTCTTCTCTTCCCCTCCTCCTCCTAACCCCTTTCACTATTCCATCAGTGCCACTTTGTTGGCAAGAACTCCTGAATACCCACTTAAGTATTCAAAGGTATATTCTCAAACCAAATGGATGAAGTGGTTAAGAGCACTGTAAGTTGAGCCTAACTGCCTAGGATTGAATCTCAGCTTGGCCTCTTACTATGTGACCTCAGGCAAGTTACTTACTTAACCGCTCTAAACTTCAGTTTCCCCATAGTTAAAGGGGACAGCAACATACCTGCTTTTTAGGATTGCTGAATACTAAAGGAATTGTTGGATGAAAAACTGCTTAAAACAGTGCCCAGCACATGTTAAGCATGATGTTAAGTTGGCTGCTGTTACCATTACCATTGATAGTATTATGCTTGTTATCTCTACTTTGCCTTTTGTGGTAGGATTAGCATAGCTAGACCATTGGAAACTGGGCTTTAGTTTGGATGTATTGCTCAGTAATCTTCTTAGCTGGTTCAGAAAACTTAAGGGACCAACTGATGTTTTTTCTATCTCTCTTCTATGCCCAAGAGATGCATTATTAATGCCCCATCATCCTTGAAAGGCATAATTGAGTTCCATAAGATCTCTTTGGCTAAATTCCTAAAGGACTGAGTTGTAATTTTTTTTTAGCCTGAAGAGATTTTATTTGTGACACCTCAATTGACACAAGAAGATGCAAATAAATGACAGTTTTGATAATTAGTTTATATTTTAAAATGTATTAGAAGTATGAATGATATGTTGGAAAGAGTAAGAGTGTGGCTTTGGAATCAGATGTCAATTAGAAACCCTATGTCACTACTCACTATAGCTGGGATCCTAGGCAACTATAATCCTGAGCTGTCTATTAAGTGGGGATGATACAATATGCTTCACAAGGTTGGGAGGCTTTGGTGAGATAATGAATCTGAAATAATGAGGTGGAATACCTGGCACATTAGTGAGTGCTCAATAACCATTAATTGCTTTTTGCCTTATTTGCTGGGGAAGCTTGCTATTTTAAAGAATCCTATTAAGAAATAAGAATCTTTTGTTGAAGTAGATATCCCCAATTTATCTTTTGTGTAAAACTTAATTTTCAAGTTTACTTAAAGTATGGCGCTTCTGAATTGCATAGAAAATGACTCTTATCCGCTAAAAAGATTTTTAGTAAAAATGTAACATAATGAAGTGGGGAAAAAAGATATTGGCTGATTCACAGTTTTTATTCTTTGGAGAAATTCAGCGGCAGCCATTAAATCTGCTTCATTTAGGGGCTGCTCATAAACGGGAAATAAGGTAGACAAAGGACAAGGGAACATTCTGGAAAAAAAAACCCCGTTTTGTGCCCCTTTCCCACCAATATATACCGTATACTTGAAAACCAGCATTTTTATGAACATAGCCTTATTTTGGAAAGCAATCTGTACATCCTTGAAAGCGAAATTGACCAAAACTCATATAATGATGGATTCATTTCTCCTCTTAAAGCTTATGCTATATGTGTTTTTCTTGATGTAAAAATATACTAGTTGGAAAGAAACAGCCTAAATAGTAGAAATAGGCTGTGTCTTATATTTATAATGCCAGGTGAGGACACATTTTTAAAAAATATTTCATCCCATGTTCATGGGAAAGCTGGCACTAAGCTTAAAAAGATCTCTGCATACTCATTGTGTTTATTGGGATATCTCATAATGAAAATATTTACTTAGTAATTTCATTTCTATTTTGAACTTTATATACTATATATACTTATTACAGATGAGCACTTAAAGGATGTGGCTGAATTTTAAAGTAAACTTTTAATTGTGGAGTTTTTGTTTTCCCTTATGCTCGTTGTAGTTTATTTTCTACAGTTTATGGTTTAGCTGGTAGATTGTGTATCATATTGGCAAGTGATCATTGAACTTCTTAAAAATAAGTATTTCCAAACTATCTGAATACAATGCTTGTACAGCTTTATTATCCTCATGAGAGAGCCTTAAATATTTGGTCACTTGCCCCTAGTTTTGGCTACAGAGCTGGAAGATGTGCCCAGTTTTAAACATATAAAGTCTTATGCATCTCAGAATATAAC
Source organism: Gorilla gorilla gorilla (assembly GCF_029281585.2). Taxonomy (NCBI): domain Eukaryota; kingdom Metazoa; phylum Chordata; class Mammalia; order Primates; family Hominidae; genus Gorilla; species Gorilla gorilla. The sequence continues at coordinate 68,668,510 of NC_073239.2, forward strand.
TATTACATTTGATTTAAGATTCTAACATCTGAGAAAAGAGTAATTATGAGATGAAAGGTTAAAAAAATCAAACAATGCAAAAGCAGCAAAAATAGCCTTGTTAACTGGAGTTGTCAATAACAAGTATTTAGAATATTGTTAGATACAAAAGTGTATGTAATATAGTGAAAACACTAAAACTTTGAAATCTCAGGAATTTAAAAAGTAGAATATACCATTCTTGATTTAATATGTGCCCATGGTTTTCTTAATTCTTGTGGGAAACTAGGTATGTGGAAAGGCTTGAGCAAAGTTATTTTAAGTCAAAAACTTTTCAGTCCTGAATTTCAATCCTGAAATGTTTCTTTGGTGCTAAATTGTCCACTGTAGAAAAAATATATAAAAACATTTAATTTTTTATAAAATCCTATTCCTACAGGATAAAAGGGAAATTGAAGCATCGCTGACTCTTGGATTGACCATGAGGGGAATACAGATTTTTCAGGTTGGTAAATGAGAATTGTGTCAAATGCCATCAGCCATGTCTTATGTTTACAGCATGCCTCTGTGGTCCTGCCACAGGTTCAGTAGTTCATTTTTGGCCACTGGCTGGTCATCATTTCCCATTTGTCTAGCACAGATGTGGATGATGTAGGATGGATGAAATGACTCAGCCTGATTGTTGACAGTAATAAGAAATAACAGAAAACAATAAGTAATAAGAAATAACAGAAAACAATAAGCCAAAGATTAGCCCAGGTTCATCACTAACAGGTCACTAACAGATCATTAATATCCAAACGTTTCTGTGTGTCAATGATTTTAAATATTCTTTTATCCTTTGGAGCATTTGTAAGTGGAAAGAAAAACAACATTTTAATATTGTGCCTGACCAGACGTTTTAATTTCTGTTATACTTTTCTGATGAAACTTACCCCTTAAATAAGTAGAAACTGTCACCTTTTAGCAGGTGAGACAGTGTTATCCTGCAGCCATCAAAAAGGGAGACAGATACCTCTTTCAGCAAGACACAGAAAAGTGAAAGGATGTCTTGTCTTTGATGTAGGCAAAATATCAAGTTATGAAAGTCTGAGCGCCTTATTGCATCTCTTGAATACCTGAGTCCTTTGGACTTTTTATTTAAATTTAGGCATACACCAGAAGGGAAAAGATTGCCTTAAAAGGATTAGTTAATACAGTCACACAGGAACCAAAAGCCACAGAATTGTTAGCATGAATCTTTTAATTACTGTCTGTATTTCTCCAAAGAGATGTGGGGGCTTTTTTCAGATTTTAATTACTGTATTTTGGTTTTCAGGGAAAGAAGTTAGAGCCATTTTACAGTATCTATCATTTTTCCCATTAACTCCATATGCATATTGTTTTCATAGAATTTAGATGAAGAGAAACAATTACTTTATGATTTCCCCTGGACAAATGTTGGAAAATTGGTGTTTGTGGTAAGTTTAAAATAACTGGCTTAAAAGAAAAGTCTCATTAATTGCTTACTTTTTTGGGTTTTTGTTATTTTTTGTTTTGTTTTTAAACAATATTGTCTCAGGCACAAAAGCTGTTATTTTTAAGAAGTTGACACTGAAGATAATTTGCTTTCTTGTATTCTAATGCATGTGCTATAGATTCATTGTCACACATACCAGTAGTGAACTTAAAATCAAAGAATCTTACAGTAAAGACTCTTATAGCAAAAGAAGTTAGTAATTTTAATTTGTGTTTGGTCCGTAGCACATGACCCTAAGTTATTCTAGTTGCAGAAGGTATTTCATATAGAGGTTAGCCAGTTCTTTTGAAAGTTACCTCTCTTGAGCAAAGAATAAAGAATTATATAAAAAGATGTTTCTATTAATATTTGACTATTTAAAACCCATTATTTTAAAGAGAGGTCTGCAGTTCTTAACAGGAAAAATACTCTTACAATATTGAGAGTGATACACTTTCTTTTGTTAGAGCAACGTCTTGATTTTTCCCAAATATTTCTCTCTTTTGCCAGCTATATCCATTTTTTGGTAGGGTTCAAAGAATTATAGTTAATAATGTGTACATTTGGTCATAAAAATTCATAGTTCTGGCCGGGCACAGTGGCTCACTCCTATAATCCCAGCACTTTGGGAGGCCAAGGTGAGCGGATCACCTGAGGTCAGGAGTTCGAGACCAGCCTGGCCAACATGGTGAAATCCTGTCTCTACTAAAAATACAAAAATTAGTTGGGCATAGTGGTGGGCACCTGTAATCCCAGCTACTCAGGAGGCTGAGGCATGGGAATCTCTTGAACCCAAGAGGCGATGGTTGCCATGAGCCAAGACCGCACCATTGCACTCCAGCCTAGGTAACAAGAGGGCAACTCCATCTCAAAAAAAAAAAAAAAAAAAAAAAAAAAAAAAAATCATAGTTCTGCTTTGTCCAGAAATTACTGAAAAAAATACATGAGGAAAGGAAGATAAGGATTTGTAGACATGGGCTTCTCTCCTGTAAGAAAGATGGCCTATGTAAATAAAGGGCTATTTCTCCTGCTGGGATATATAGCTCCATGAGGCTATATTGCAAATAGAATGTGGGCCTTGACTCCATGCTGCCCTGTAAAGTCAAAAGATGTGTTTCTGACTTCACATTACTTTAATTACTTGGGCACGATTCAATCTGATTTCACTTTACTTATACATTACATGGGGCCTAACCTGTCTCCTCCTAACTGGCTCTTTTTTGTTTCAAGCTATTTGTGAAAGGATCTGAGCTGTTTGAAAAGGAGCAAATTATGACGCACTTGCCCCTTTCATGCCCCAAATTAAGTTATAATAGAGTACATTTATGAAATTGAGGGTTTTTTAGGGTCCTGGACTTGTTGCTTGCTGAATCTGTTTGTGTATTGCCCTTATCTGAGGAGCCTTTTTTAAAGATACATATTTTTGGGCCTCATCCTCCTCCTCCAGGAGATTTTTGACTCAGTGGGTCTGGAGTAGAGATGAGGAATCTATTTTGACAAGTTTCTCAGATGATGCTTCTTGAAGCCAACTCAGCTCTGCCTAGCTGTATGACCTTGAGCAAGTTACATAAACTCTGTGCCTTGGTTTCATTCTAAAATGTAGATAATTAACTCCCTCCCTAGACTTGCTTTGAGGATTAAATGAGTGGATACATGCTTAGTGCTCAATAAATGTCAGTTGTTACTATTTCAGTATTGGGGTCCACTGGTAGTTCCTTTAAAATGAGGGAAAGCTCAGAGATTAAAAAAAAAAACACCTCCACCTTATCCCTGTCTGGGCTATACAAGCCCATACTGCTCCGTACAGACCTTACGGTGTGTAGTTAGAATATGCCTCCGTTCTTGCTTTACCTCCACTCTCTGGCTGAGAATCATTATATCTGAAATACTCCTTTTTGTATTTCGGCTGCCCTATTCATTATTAGGAAAGTTAAAAGAGTTCATAATATCCCATAACTGTAAGAAACTTTGTCAAAGCCTTGCCCTCAACTTAGGACTTTATCTTAGTGATCAGATTTGAAGAATGAGATTCCTTATATGTCTGCTGATAGCTGTTCTTGTTCTTCCATCTCATCCCTCCAACTACCAGCTCTCTCTATGTTTAGCTAGGGAAGTTTTCCATTTCTTCTAAACCCCAAATAGGTATCCTGTATTGTTCACTATATAACTCCTTATTTATTTATTTCCAATAATTTATCATAAACTGTTATTATTTTGTGTGTTTCCTTGCCATTTCTCCTGCTGGGATATATAGCTCCATGAGGGTAGGAACCTTGTCTGTTGTATTCACTGCCTATTTTTTTTTCAGTGCCTAGCAAGGTGTTTGGTACATTTTAAGTGTTCAATAAATATTTTAGAATTGGTAAATGATTTAGAATCTTTTAGAATTAGTTGCCTTGTTGCTGAGTTAGGGTGTTGGGATTATATTTGATGGTTCTTTTATGATGGACCCTTCTCTTCTGCATTATACAAATAACCTGACCAGCCAGAGAAACCAAAGATATTCCTCAGCTGTTTTGGATAGTCAGTGTTTACTGACAGACCCTTGTGGCTAGATGCTTTCCTGAATTTCTGGTCATCCCCTGTCCTGTGACATTTTTGAAAAGAAAAACAATAATTTATCCCACAAGGAATTTTAAATGAAACTTTATACATTTCAGAATCTATAATATTCCTTACTAAATAGGAAACAAAGGGGACTTTGGCAAATCAGAGATTTTTCTTCCTGAATTTGATTCATGGTTTCCTTCCAAAGGGTAAGAAATTTGAGATTTTGCCAGATGGCTTGCCTTCAGCCCGGAAGCTCATATACTACACGGGGTGCCCCATGCGCTCCAGACACCTCCTGCAACTTCTGAGCAACAGCCACCGCCTCTATATGAATCTGCAGCCTGTCCTGCGCCATATCCGGAAGCTGGAGGAAAACGAAGGTATTGCAGGGTCTGGGGTGTGGAAGCAAATTGTACCTTTGCCACCCGTGGCCTCTTACTCTGAATGGGGGTTTTGAGCTCCTACAGAATTGGATTTTGGGACTGGGACTCTCCAGATTGAGAGCAGCATTACTATTTACATCTCAGTATTTCCAGAAGGCAAAGGGTTAGGCTTGAGCCCCACCTACCGTAGCACTTATTCAGAATATCTGAGGTGACTCCATTTAGCTATCTCTCAAGTACAATCTCTAAGGTTTTCCCATGCCTGACTTGAAAATACTTGCAAAAAGCCACCCATAAAGGCACAGGGCAAGGGTTTATCTGCAACTCAGATTTTATCTGCATTTTAGAGCTTTGTATATACACTGACCCACCTTAGTGCTATTATCCACAGGTGGTCTGGAATTCTTTCCAATGTGATTATTTCTTAGGGTTAGAGTGACAATAAAGGTAGGTCACAGATGTGTCTCCAGCCTCTGATTGACGGCTGGGAGGCCCCCAAGTCTGTTCTAGCAAGAATGCCAAACAAAGGAGAGGGAAGTCAGCTGGTCCTGTGGGGCCTTTGCTGAGATGCAGATGAAATAAAGCAGTCTATCTGGGGCCTCAGAGTACTGGACCCTGAAACGGGGATCATGTCAGGGTGGGAAAGAAGGCAGTGTTAAGGGTCTGTAACATCCGACTTCAACTTTACATTAATCTGATAGCCCTTTATCTTGAGTTGTGGCACCCTGGATTTCCTCCATTTAACACACCCCAACCCTAATCCTCAAAACTGCTACATTACGTATTTGGGTTTGTTTTTTTTTTTTTTTAATGCTTTGGGGTTTTGTTTATGCTTTCAAAGATTTGTTTTGCAAAAATTAGTTTTACAAATTCATGTTGTAGTAATATCTAACAGTAATTTGATTAGATTGGATTTGGTGTATTTGTGTGAATATCAGGGTGAAGATTCATATTTTAGGTTCATGTCTGAGACAAGTTTTGACACCTCAGACCTCATCTTTCCTTTAGAAACCAGGCAAATACCCATCCTTTCTTAAACAAACAAAAGACCTTATAGAGGTTTGTGCTTCTGATAGATTTCTCTCAAAAATTCTCTGTCAATCCAAATGAGACCGGGTTTGGCAATTCTTTTGTAATTTCGTAGCGATTAGAACATGAATCATTCCTCACTGTCTGCCACAAACGGCCTGTGTCTTCAGAGAGAGTTGGTATAACTGTCAGGTGTATTGGCTTCGGCTGCTGCTAGACTGCCACTTCTTCCCCACGGTGACTCATCAGTGTAACAAATATATCTCTCCTATGCTGACATGAATATGAAAAGGAATTCAGATGGGGACAGGAGGAGGATAAAGAAGCAGGAGAACCTGTGAGAATAGGTGACATAATTAGGTGCAGAGCCCATAATTTGCCAAGTCAGCTTCATTCCTAAACGTCTAACATGGCACCTTGAGAAGTTGATTTGTTCTATCAGCTTTCTGCCTGCAGCATTTTAGTACATTTTTTTTTTGTTCAGATGACCTTAAGAGATCCCTTCAGAGCCTAAAAGAATTAACGACCTTCCTCTATAGGTTCTAAGGTAAAAATTGCAAAGAATTTTGAGTTTTCAGAGAGACAGGGCATTGTTCATTGCCAACCATAGTACCAAGTGTATTCGGAGGCTTAAGTGAGTAGGTGTCTTTTTTTGTTTTGTGCTGCTGTAACAAAAGACCACAGACTAGGTAAGTTCTAAAGAACAGAACTTTATTTCCTCACAGTTCTAGAGGCTGGGAAGTCCAGGATTGAGGGGCCAGCATCTACCAAGGGCCTTCTTGTTACTTCATCCCATGATGGAAGGTGGAAGGGTAAAGAGAGGGCGAGAAAGAGTAAAAGGGGGCCAAACTCCACCTCTCATAATGAACCCACTACTGCAATAATGGCACTAACCCATTCATGAAAGCAGAGCTCTCATGATCTAATCATCTCTTTAAACTCCCATGTCTTATTACTATGATATTTGATATCATATGATTTATGATAGCAATTAGATTTCAACCTGAGTTTAGGAGGGAACAGACATTCAAACCATAGCAGTAGAGGAATGAAGAAATGACACATGCTTAGTTTCTTCTACTTAGAGGTTTTCCAGGTCTGAAAAAGGCCTGAAATTAAGTTTCTCTGGGTCAACTTTGGCCTGAATCCAATGATCTCACCCCCATTTAAGGGCTCTATCATTTTAACATGAAAAGCCCTTTTTTGGGCATTAGTTTAGCAAAAAACGGCATAAAAAGAGTCTGTGTTTTTCTTAATTTTATGTAGAGTCACCTTGTCTAAAACACTATTTTAACATTTTAGTAGAAAATGATCACAAGGATTTTTCCATAGGGTTTAGAAGAGAAACAAAAACATGCCTTGCGTCATTTAAAAAAATGTTAAAGCCTAACTTGATTCAACAGCTGGAGCTTATTCCTAGGATAAGTAGTCACATTTACTGCATTATTTTCCAAAATAGTGTATGAAAAACCTCATTGTCTCTGGGCTTTTACAACAGAGGGAGTAAAAAGAGCACAGGCATGTTGATGATCTGCACTGTTGACACCAGTGATTATTAGGGGGATGAGAGGTTGCATTTTACATTTCTTAGAAAACATTTCAGAATTATTTAATGTTTCTCTCAGTTTGTAACTGAACGGTGTGAAGCTTCCTAAATGTCTGGAAAGGGTCTGGTACAGCACTAGGGAGGGAAGAGAAGCCAGCCATGTGGAACACCCAGGCCATGCTAACATGTTGACAGGAATAGGTAGAAAACAGGCTGGTAAGTACTTGTCTTCTCGTGAGCATACTAGTGAATATAGAGGAACTATAGTGACCTCTGAACCTATCAGGAAGTTGAGAGTAAAAAGGCTATATGTAAAGATAACAGAAAAGCTTTTAAATTATTAGGTCCACAATTCCTAATTATTTTAGAACAATGGAACTCCAACAACTTAGAGACTTTTACTTTTTTCTCTTCACTTGCCACTCATCCAGGGGCCACATGGCTATTACTGTGAAACCACAGTGAATAAAAACTACGGTATTTTTGCAAACTGCTTTAGCTGTCCACCTTCATCTCACACCTGCTGACTCAGAAGATGGGGATTGTTAGGCCCCAGTCTGCTCCCTGACAAGTTGTACATGGATGCATTTTTGTTGTGATGATATGTGCGTGGAGCTCTGGTGTCTGGTTTCAGCCTGCTTTCTGTGTAGCAACACATACTCACCTTTGTGTTTCAGCCAGTTCCTTAGAACAATGTGAATAGGCTGGAACCTGGAAATGTGCACATAGCCTTCTCCAAGCATTTTTTTTTTTTTGCATTTTGCATCCTAGAAGGCGCATCTTTTCTTTCTCCTCCTGCTCATTTTCTCTCTAGGGACCCTGTGATGATTATACTTCCGAGCTGGATTCAGACATCAGGCATGCAAGTATTTTCACTTAACCAAGAAACAAGACAATTAAACTCCATTAACAGGCCCCTGAGAACCCAAATAGTCTACTAGTTTCTAAAATCAGATCAACTTCACATTCCCCAAATGCACTTTCCATTTTTAACATTGTTTTATTGTATTATTTCTCACCAGTATTAAAAAGGCAAGGAATCTAAACTTCTTCCTTGTTTTACATTTCTGACCTGAAAGACAAGAATAATATTTTTGTGTCAGTTGAGTTGTAACTGGCAGCTGGGTTGTAACTCTGTGCCTTAATGGAATGGTTAGTTTAGTATGTAATAAAAGAGACTTTGCAGTGTTGTGTGTTTGACTGCGTTAAAGAACAGCACTGACATGTGATATCAAAGAACAGCTTTACCAGTCAGAGTTGGAAATCATCAAACCAGTAGTGATTACTGGTATTTTCTAAGTAGATGATAAAGCCTCACTAATTCAGCCTAAGTGGAGAAAATCAGTCTTATGTTAATGAAAATCCAAATTTTAGAATATTCACAAGAAATTCTCAGAAGAATAGTTTTATTTTAAATTGTATTCAGCAGCTAGAACTAAGCTAACAGTGGAACAAATTGAACAAATGAACAAATAAAATGGATGGCAATTAGCATAATTGTATTTATTAAGTAATCTTCTAGAGCAGTGCTTCTGAAATTATCTGCAGAAAAGGGCCAGATTTTTAAAATATTTAATATGCTATAGATACTTTCGCAAAATACAAAATCACATTGGTGGCTGTCATGGGAATGTCACATAGCTCTGGAAGTTTCTAAATGTTCATATCATTCACTGAACTTATTTCACTATGGACCAATAAATTTGCAGACAAGAAGTGGTCTGTAACTGCACTTTAAATACCACTCTTCTTATACTGCTTGAAGCTTTCAAAAAACTAAGTAGTTTAAATATCCCCCTCAAATCTGTTGCACTGGTTTTTATTCATTTTTCAGTCTTCTGAAGTCAAATTCCTATCTAAATTATTACTACTTTCCAATCACTAGATTCTGAATTTGAAGTTATCCTTGTTCTTGGCCTGATGAGTCACTTAAGCTCACCAGCCATTCCTTCTGTCTTGGTTAATGAACTGTGTTCCCCACCACATAGAGAAGAAGCAGTACCGGGAATCTTACATCAGTGACAACCTGGACCTCGACATGGACCAGCTGGAAAAACGGTCGCGGGCCAGTGGGAGCAGTGCGGGCAGCATGAAACACAAGCGCCTGTCCCGTCATTCCACCGCCAGCCACAGCAGTTCCCACACCTCGGGCATTGAGGCAGACACCAAGCCCCGGGACACGGGGCCAGAAGACAGCTACTCCAGCAGTGCCATCCACCGCAAGCTGAAAACCTGCAGCTCAATGACCAGTCATGGCAGCTCCCACACCTCAGGGGTGGAGAGTGGCGGCAAAGACCGGCTGGAAGAGGACTTACAGGACGATGGTAACAGTACTGTCCCCTCACTGGCTCTCTGTTTAGTCTCCCAGTTTTTTCAAGCATTGGTTCTATAGAACTGGTGTCTGGAGAGCAACTTTAGGCAGTAGTAATAGAGTGGAAGAGGTGTCTTGTTGTCTTCCCCAATGACTTGGTTGAGTTGCTTGTGTTTGGCTGTGAACAAAACATCCCTCTAGTTGTGATCCTTTGTGGCCACAAGACTGGATGGTTGTAGACTCAAAGTCTTAGCTGTTTCTATGAAGTAGATTGGAAATTAGTCCTGCTGCCCTTGTGTCTGTATTTCTGCTTCCCAGATTAAATAAAACAGTGGTTAGGACAGCACAGTGGAGTGCAGTGATAGTGACAGAAACATCTTGAACTTCTGGACCCCTCCCCACAAAGTAAAGATTGGAGTCCATGCCATTGAGTTACTTAGTAATGTTTTTCTGAAGCGCCTCCCATGTAACCAGAACTATAGGGAGGATAAAAGAAATATAGCACCTGGCTGATAGGAACTTACTGCATGTTAAGGAGATAAGATGAATCCTATGGCTTATCTCAGCCAAACTTAACATTTGTGTCCCTCTTTTATATTATTTTTCTGTCTCAAATAAGTGCTGTAGCATTCAGGCTTGACGGAAAAGATAGACTTTGTTAAAGAAAAGTGCAGACCATCTTTTTGGTTTCTGTAGAATTTGTGTGGCTCTCAAGTCACTCAGTGCCCTTCAGAATAGGCAGCTATGGACATGGGGGGCTTTGTGAACTGTCATCTGCCTGTGTCAGTGAGCCTTGCTTTGGCATCAGGCAAAGGGCCCATCAGTTTTGGTTTGTTCTTTGTCATTGCAGCAAGGTAGTATAGTTTTTCTTCTTAAAAAATACAGAATAATTGGCAAATTATAGTATTAAAACACATATAGGTAATGCAGCAATCCGATAAGAAAGAACAAGTAGGCCAGGCACGGTGGCTCACACTTGTAATCCCGGCACTTTGGGAGGCCAAGGCAGGCGGATCACGAGGTCAAGAGATCAAGGCCATTCTGGCCAACATGATGAAACCTCATCTCTGCTAAAAATACAAAAATTAGATGGGCGTGGTGGCGCACGTCTTTAGTCCCAGCTACTCGGGAGGCTGAGGCAGGAGAATTGCTTGAACCCGGGAGGCGGAGGTTGCAGTGAGCGGAGATCACACCACTCCAGCCTGGTGACAGAGTGAGACTTCGTCTCAAAAAGAAAGAAATTGAGAAAGAAAGAAAGGGAGGGAGGGAAGGAAGGAAGGAAGGAAGGAAGGAAGGAAGGAAGGAAGGAACAAGTAGTACCTGTTGAAAATGGTCCCAGGAAGGAAGGGAGGGAGGGAGGAAGGGAGGGAGGAAGGAAGGGAAGGAGGGAAGGAGGGAAGGAGTAAACAAGTAGTACCTGTTGAAAATGGTCCCTGGAGTTTCCTATTGGAGTCTCATTAGCAAATTTATTTTCAAATAGGAATAATTACATAGCCACCCTCAAAATATGGTTGCATATTATGATGGTCATTTCCCTTTTTGTCATTAACTATCTTTTCCTTCTTCTGTGTCAGAAATAGAGATGTTGGTTGATGACCCCCGGGATCTGGAGCAGATGAATGAAGAGTCTCTGGAAGTCAGCCCAGACATGTGCATCTACATCACGGAGGACATGCTAATGTCGCGGAAGCTGAATGGACACTCTGGTGAGCTCTTACGGGAAGTTATTCTTCCTTGGTAGCGGGTTATCCAGGACTGAAAAACACATGCCTCAGAAAATAGAAGGGGTGAGCTTGGGGGCTCTAGACCAGAGACTGGACTGCACTAAGAGTCTCTTCAGGTCAGTGTTGTAAACTGCAGGATCCTGTGCCTTCTGTGGAAGGCAGGGAAGAGGAGAAACACCCAGGACTGGGAATTAGCATTTTGTGCTCCATGCTTTGGACAAAAGGTAGTTGAACAGTAGGATTCTCTTTACGTTATGCTGTGTCGAGAATCATATAATGTATCTGGAAGGCCTTGTAGACCCCTTCAGTCTGGCCTCCTTTTTACAGATAAGTTAACCTATAGTTCAAAGAGGACAAATCCAACATGTCTAGAAACAGAAGTAGGCCTCCAGGTTTTTGGGGTTTTTTTGTTTTTTGTTTTTCCCACTGTGTTATACTGGTAGAGGAGTCTGGGAGGAAAAGTGTCAAAACGGGTTGACCTAAAAAGACACTCTTAAATTCCATATTCGTATGAATTCCTGTAGAAAACATGCATTCCCTATAGTTATATAATACATCATATATATTTTTGTTACATGTAAGATACTATCTTTAAAAAACGGCAACAGTATCAGTTTTGTTTATAGACATCAGTCAGATCTAACTGCTTTTGTCACACATCATGAATCAGTCTGTTCTTTAGAGAAATATGTCTCAGGAACCAGCACTATTGAAATGGCCCCTTCCAGCTTTGATTGAATGAAGGGCCTGACTGAGGTAGCCTGTCCCTGCTCTGGCAAATCCACAGCTCCTGATGTTCATTGAGCCTCTTCCTCCAGGTGCCAGGCACTGGAAATCAGAGAGGAACCAGACCGATACACAGTCACTACCATCCTGGCACTTAGTCTTCAAGAGCAGGAGGCATCTTTTATTTCAGAATTCTGTTTGCTAACCCAACAGAACCCTGGCTTCCCAGACCTGCCTGTAGCTGCAGAGAATCATCTCTCTGACCAACACTGACTCGTTAGGCTGCTTACCCTAAACATGCTTAGAGTTCATATACCAAACTTTGCCCCTTTTTGCCCATGTACTTTATGATATTGAATTTTCTCCTATAATTACATTTTAATTTAAATTCACAATTATATGCACATTATAGGTCCATGTATATAGCTCTGTGTGTATATGCTTGTGGAAAGGAAATGGTCTAAAAACTGTGTATGCCGCAGTGCCTTTGGGAAGGGAGGTATGAGGGAAGCTGACCTGGACTTTGCGTTTATATATTTCTGCATTTAATTTTTATAAGACTGTTAATTTTAAATAGAAATAAAATTTAAGTAAAAAGCCTGGCTGTTTAAGAAGATTTATATATAAAAAAAGTTTGTTGAAATGTTATAAAAATAATTAAAGAATGAGTGGTAAGGCCAGGTGTGGTGGCTCACACGTATAATCCCAGCACTTTGGGAGGCCAAGGTGGGTGGATCACCTGAGGTCAGGAGTTGGAGATCAGCCTGGCCAACATGGTGAAATCCCATCTCTACTAAAAATACAAAAAAAAAAAATTAGCCGCAGGCCTGTAATCCCAGCTACATGGGTGGCTGGGGCAGGAGAATCGATTGAACCCAGGAGGCAGAGGTTGCAGTGAGCCGAGATTGCGTCACTGTACTCCATCCTGGGCAACAGAGTGAGACTCTGTCAAAAAAAAAAAAAAAAAAAGGAAAAGAACAAGTGGTTAAATTATACCATATTCATACAATGGTATATAACCATTAAATTCGAGATTTTCAAACAATATTTAATAACATAAGAAGGATAGTTAAGGTAAACAGTAAAAATTATATAAAATGTCATCTAATTAAAAACAAGAATATTTATCTGTGTATTTTAAAAACGTAAAACTATTAATAGCCTTTTATTTGGATGTTAGGGTTATAGATATAGATGATTTTATTTTCTTTCTTACATCATCTTAGTTTTCTAAATTCTCTATTAATTTGAGCATTTAAACGTTGCCTGTAAAACATTCAGCTAAGTACTCGCCTTGGCAGCACATACACAAAAGTTGCAGTGATACAGAGAAGATTAGCATGGCCCCTGTTCAAGGATGACATGCAAATTTGTGAAGTGTTCCATATCTTTCAAAAAAAAAAAAAAAAAAAACACTCAGCTAAGATTGAGTAGTGTTGAAGTATACCACACTGTCTTTCATTCTTACAGAGTTTGATAGGAGTTGGTTAAGTTTTTTGAACATCAGCTCGGTGTTGACTTTTCCAGTGGTGGGTCTGAGTTTGGAGAAGACTCTTTACAGGCATGATAGCTGAGGGCACATTTACCAGGAAATCGAAAAGGAACCATGACAACTTGTTTAAAGGTTTAATGCTCTTTAGAAGATAAAGATCGTTCTAGATCCTCTACTAAAGCCATTTGTACTAACTCCTAAAACATGAGTATCCCCTGAGTTTTTAAAGTGTCTACTTGTAAACCAGTAATGTCTTCATATTTCATGTTTCAGTTGAACTAATTATTGAATACTTAATATGTTTATGGCATATGCTAGACACTGAGTCATTATGAGATGTTTCTAAAGAGTTAAGGGATAGAACACAAGTCATTCTGTAGACTACTAGCAGTAGTTGAATAAGAATCACATTACTTAAAGGGTTTTTTGTTTTTGTTTTTAAGAAGCCATTTGGCCTTATGGATCTAGGGCTTGACCTGTAGTACACTTGCTTCATCCATTGGCAAGAAAAATTTCAGCGGTGTTCACTTACACCTCTAGTTCTTATTGGTAATTTTACCTTCTGAGACATGTTTCTACTCAGTGCTTCACTCATATGCCAGTCACATAGGGAAATGTCAGCCCTGGATTTCTGCTTCTGAAATTTTAGCGGGTTTCCACCGAGTGCTAAAGTGATTAGGTTAGGTGCTCTGTTGTTCTCAAAGACCCAGTACTGAATTTTCACTGTGGCCTCCCAGTTTGTCTCCTACCAGGGGGATCTGCTGCAGGAGGTATGTGCCAAGTGTCCCATCACCCAAAAAGAGCTGCCGTGAACTGAGTGTATCCATGTATAGTCCCTGTACCTCACTCTTTTATGCATTCACTGTGTAATTATTAAAACTAGCAGGCAGGTGCTGTTATTGGCCCGATTTTATACGAGAAGGAGACTGAGACACTGGGAGGCTAAGTAACTGGCCAGGACACATGGCTAATTAGTTATCTGGGCCAGGATCCAGCCAGATCTATCTGACTTCAGAGGCCAGAGCCCCCACAATTCACCACTATACATCCAAGCCGAACCAAATCTAGAAGGCATGTGTTCAGTAAGGGTTAAGTTTAATGTTGCTGCTGAGTAGAAAGGGGAAGAGGGGAAGCTTTATGAGATGCAGTAAAGAGGCTGCTTTATACCCATAGTCTTTGCTTCTTGTCTGTAACTTCATCATAAATAGCTTAATTAGAAGTTTGTTTTAGAAAATTCAGACTCTAAACATCTTCCTACACTCTAACCCTACATTGACTCATTAACCTCTATTTACTGTAAGATGAGAGAGAGTGTGTGTGCTGTTCTGGTTGTCTGCCACCAAAGAGTCACAGTGAAACTTTTTGGTAATGGTTAATGTTTGATTTTTCATTCCTGATAGCAATATGTCAGAATATATGGCAAGAGGTGTGAATAATTTGAAGTATTTATTGTTTTTATCTCTGTGTTTTATTTCAGGGTTGATTGTGAAAGAAATTGGGTCTTCCACCTCGAGCTCTTCAGAAACAGTTGTTAAGCTTCGTGGCCAGAGTACTGATTCTCTTCCACAGGTATTAAAGGAATTGAAAAATATCAATTAGGAAACTGAAGTTATAGAAAATTTTAAGTAGTAACTTACATTTATATAAATGAGCAAAAATTAAAAACCCTAAGGAAATGATCCTTCCTAGATACGTACATTCTAGCTTTATTCTGAATTTATTTCCATCTTATTTGCTAGTTCTGCTTATCTTTGAGTTGATTTTCACTTAGATAAATTATAGATTTTCCTTCACATTTTATATGGTTGGGAAGCCTCTGTTCTTCAGGCTTCAGGCGAACCACGTGTGCACATGCATGTGTCTGTGTGTGTTGCTTGTCCTCAACCTGGGAGAATAATATTTTTTGTCAGTGTGTTCTGGCAGAAATGTTTCCACACTCTGGTTATTCCATTCAGATTGAATTTTCAAAGTATGCTGAGCCTAGAGCATTTGACAACCTGTGATCAGTGGTTAAACTATTAAATGTCCAGCAATATAGATAAAATACTCTGAAACTCATGGTTTCAGCATTTGGATGTAATGTATGACTAATGGCCCTAATTCCTGAGCACTTCCTCCCTCCTCCTGCCTTTCTTTCTTGGGCTCTCTTTGTGTCTTGTTTTTTTCCCTTCTGTGTGTGTTTCTCTTTTTTCATTTGCATTCTGGCTCTCCTTGTCCCCTACTTTTCTCTTCCTCTTTCCTCCCTTTTTTCTCATTTGTCTTTTCTTTCTCTTACTTGCGTTGAAGTAACCATAATATGAAAATGATGTTTATGAAATATTTTCCTGAAAACTGCAATGAGTAATCTACTCTTAAGAGATGTTTCTGGGGCACAGCTGATAGTCAGATTCCACACCTACACTATGGGGAGAACTTCGTGTGCCTTCCTTGAGAGTTTGTGGGGATGACCAAATGATTCTATGTGTGAAATCCTGTTGGAGTCTGGGAAGACTGCATCAGCACAAGGGATCACTCGGATGTGACACTTCCTAGTAAAACATGCTTCTGCAACTTTTGCCTCTAGCAAAAATTGTATCTTATTCTAACAGGGTTGTCCTTTGTGGTGGGAAGCAGCAAAATTTAAAGATATAATACCTGGTTTCCTTAAATAACCCATTGCATATCTTCCATTCATATAATTATCAGAATCATTTTTAACCTATTTCTAATACCACCTCTTGGGATAATAAAAAAAAGTCTGCCCCCTGCTGTGTACAGCATTTGGCGGAACCCCCCACCCCCGACTCGTGTTCGGGAACTTAGTCCTGGTGCCTGCCTCCCAGCCTCTTCAACACCAAGAACACCCTATATCCTACCCAGCACCAAGAACACTTTATATTCAACCCAAGAATTCTGGCCTTTTAAAGAGAAAAACTGTGTTTCTTGGTAATAATTGGTTTATTTTCCTATTTCTTAATAAAATAATAACAGACCTTGGCCTAAAAGGTCTGAATTGCCATATCCTAGTGAAAAAAAAAAAAAAGGAAGCCATGTCTTTACCTATATGACCTTATTTCAAGATAATTACTTGATTTCTGAAATGCTAGGGATAGTTGGATTCCTGCTGTATTTGCACCTCTGTGCTTTGGATTATTTATCTGTAAAATGAGGAGAATGATAGTGCCTGCTTCCTAGGACTGTTAGGAAGATTAAATGAGTTAATGCATGCCGAGTATTTAGGTCAGGGCCTGGCACATAGTAATTGCTCGGTAAATGTTAGCTGCTATTATTACTGGTGGAGGTGGTGTTGATGATATATTTCCCCATACAGCCCAGAAACCACAGATTGGAAACCACTTTCTAACATGTAAGGATTACTTAACCTTTTGTGGTTCTGTAGCATCTCTCTTTACAAGGCAAATATTCTAACCTTTCACTTTAAAGTTGTTTCAACTTTCCCTTATCTTGCAGACTGTATGTCGGAAACCAAAGACCTCCACTGATCGACACAGCTTGAGCCTCGATGACATCAGACTTTACCAGAAAGACTTCCTGCGCATTGCAGGTCTGTGTCAGGACACTGCTCAGAGTTACACCTTTGGATGTGGCCATGAACTGGATGAGGAAGGCCTCTATTGCAACAGTTGCTTGGCCCAGCAGTGCATCAACATCCAAGATGCTTTTCCAGTCAAAAGAACCAGCAAATACTTTTCTCTGGATCTCACTCATGATGAAGTTCCAGAGTTTGTTGTATAAAGTCTGTCTGTGTGCAGCTGTACAGGCAGCTTACTGTTTGCTAGAGGATGCGAAAGTCGTAAGTTCTTTACATATTACTTGTGCCATATCTTCTTCACCCTAAACATAGCTCTTTCTTTATAATATTTGTGATGATGGAAACAAAAGCCTTGGAACAATTGCACTTTAAGTATTACACAGAAGTAAAAGAACTACAGAAAATGTACAGCAAGACAAGTGCCCGGAAGTTCACTGATCCTTCAGAAGGAAATGTGCTTTACTGATTGCAAAGCCTTCAGGATATTGGAGTGTGGTGTGTTTGCTCATCTGATGCTTTTTAGTTCAGTTACATGTAACATCACATTTTTTTATCACGTGAAAGATGTTAGATTTGTTTGCTTATAAATTTTTTACCACTCCCTCTTAAAATGCTTATAGTTTGGGAGAGGAAAGAGGGAAGATTCTCTCTTCTTTTAACAGAGAGACGGTTGCTCTGTATACCCATTGCTTCCTCCCTGAGGCTGTCCCAAAGTGAACACTGATGGAGTGGTCAAAATCCTAAGGTTGTAGCAAGCCAAAGATACGTACGTGACGGAAGCACATAAGCAATAAGCAGAAAACCAGAAGTGCATGCTGTGATGCCTGTGACTCCTTCATCCCACTCAGTGCCATGTCCTCTTCTGTGATCTTCCAGAAAGCTCCAGGATTCATTTGACTTCCACATCCAAGTAACAGATGAATTATATTCATGTTGTAATGCATTTTGTGGAGTTTACAAAACCAGTGTCTGTTAAAACTTTGGAAAATGTCTTAGAAAACGTTGGTGCTTGGTGATGCTTTATTTGTTAATTATCAAGAACAAATTATGGCAATGCTAGTTTCTGCTTAACCAAAATACTCTGTGTATATATTATACATATATAAATACATGGGATTGTGTATGTCTATATGTGTTTAAAGCTTACTATGTCTTCATTTTGGCTTCCATGACTATCTTTTATACATGGAATTCCTTAAGATTGAGAATATGTCACTGAGTGAATGATACCTGCAGACAGTCAGTTGATATATGTAGAGTTCAGAATGACTGTTTTCTCATGTGCCTTTGGCCATGATTCTCAACACTGATTGTATAACAGAATTTTGGGGGGAGCTTTTAAAAAATAATGACTGAGTCTCCCACCAGACCGATTACATCATTCTCTTGTGGCGGGACCCAAGTAGAATTGCCTTTTCTTTTAAAGTTCTCCAGATGGAGCTAATATGCAACAAAGTTGAAAACCACTGATCCCGGGGGGTGTCTTTTGTTAATTTTGAAGTAAAAGTGTACAGAAGACGTAGTGTATGAGAAAGGGCCATTTTTAAGACAGTTACCTGTTGTGCTGCTGTTACAATATATAATGAAACCAAGTCAGGGGAGTGAATTTATCAATCTCTTGATGTAAAGTAAAAACGTTGTTCACACTTCAGGAGAGAACTTCATAGCACAATGTCTTTCTATAAGATATTTTTAATGATTTAGTATTTTACAACATTTGTTTACCATATTTTGATATACCATTTTTTTCTATCTGCCCAGTTTTATTAAAAAAACTATATATTATTTTCTGAAGAAACAATCATATTTTTATACAAAATTATGTTTTCAGGTAACGAAATAGATTTAGGGTACAGTGGAACATAAGCAGTGTTACCCCTGGCTGGGAGTCAGTATTATACAACAAATGGTGAACTGGAACATGCCCTGTCTGTGCTGTCTCTCCTGTGCTGGGTCGCAGATGTGTAGGCAACATTGCCTTATCACGCTAGGTTCACCTGACGCTTTAAAAGGAAAAAAAGTTCCATAGAGTTCTGTGGTCACAAAATTGTTTTGCTTTTATCAAATACTTTAATAGAACCAAAGTTGCAGATATTGGAATGTATGGAAGTATCTCAGTCTCTGCATAAGAGGATTAAAGTATGAAAGGATCATTTAATGACTGTTTTACTTATAAGTCATTAAGTAATCCACCATTTCTTATGGATGATGCTTAAGCCTGGTGAGGTTTGTACTCTAAGGAGCCCAGATCATAATGCAGTGCATTTCCTTAGCCCTTAGAGTTTCTTGCAAACATTTAAAAAAAGACATATTTAAGAAAGAAAGATAAAGAAAAAACATATTTAATTACTGTAAACAGGTACTGCTTTATGTTTATTTTCTCTCTACTTCAACCAAAATCAGATCTTTAAGGTTTTGCTGACATTGTTGGTGGTTTTGCACATGTTCTTTCTAATTGGATTTATGAATAGTCCTATGGGTTTTCAAAGATGAATCATGCTAAGAACACTTTTGCTTTTTGATCCACTGTTTGCAGCAGAATTATATATATGTATAGGGAAAATCCACTTTGAATAATCCATATTTTGTATTTGGAAATTGTTTTTAAAAATAAAAAGGAAAGGAAATATATAAAGCTGTTATTTATTCTGCATTTCTTACATATCTATCGCTTGTCGGTATACCCGTTTTGGTATATATTGCCTCTGCACATCTACATTTGTATATGCAACAGTGAGCTTTATATCTACATAAACTGTAAATAATCCTTTCTGTGAAAGGATCATCATATCAAGATGATACCAAAAGTATGTAAAAAGAAGCCTGCATTATTTTGTAATTATTTCTTATAGATATTTCATGGTAAGATTAGCAGTGAATAAAGTTACTTTTTTGCCTTTAAATTGCCTTTTTGATTATTAGAGCTCTCAAGCGAGAAGCATTAAGGAGTGACAGTGTTTTCTTCATGTTCTTTGTTGTAATGGAGCACAGTAAAGGACAACAAGGTTCCATGTGATAGAATTCCAAGTAAAACAGTCCTGGTGGTGACGATGGTGATAGCTGATGCTGAGGACTACCATGTGCCAGACCCAGTTTCACATGTATTCAGATTTCATGTGTTCAGTCATTTAATCCTCATATCCCCATAAGGCAGGTACTATTATTCTTAGTTGCAGATGTGAAGGAATCAAGCTTCCAGGAGTTTGTGGTAGTCAGCCACTGTTGAGTTCAAATTATGGAGCTGAAAAAAACTCTCCTTTAAAAAGAAATATTTTAACTAAAGTAACTTAAACCTGAAAACCATCATCATTGGACTGTTGGTTTAATTATAAAATAAACAAATGGTTGCATTTAAAAGCATGCATTCACAAAGCTGAACGTGAGGGCAGCATGGCATTAAGGAAAGAGCCCAGAGTTGAGAGTCAACAGCATTCTGAAAAGCCCCAGCTCTTTTTCTGAAGGGAAATCCATTACCTTCTCTTTGCTCCACTTCTCTTGGCCAAAAAATGGAGATAATAATTCAAAGGACTGTTTGGAGAATTAGATAAGGTAATGGTTTAGTATGCCCCTGATGACTAGGTGGGAAAAAGGAGGGCTGTCAAATCTAACATTTAACTTTTGTGAAACAGAGCCATTTGGATTCACACAGTCCAAAACAAGTTTTCTAGTCAAGTGTTATGAATTTTGCAGTGTCTGATAAATTGTGAGTTGGAGTCCAGGAAAGAAAATACTTCGTACCTACTATGCATCTAATATTACAAACACCGTGTCTAATCCTCACAACCCTTCAAAGAGTTGTCACTCTCATTTCACAGCTGAGGAAACAGTTAAACTTGCCCACGATTCTACAGCTAGTGAGTGGTAAAGCAGAGTTTTAAACCCAAACTTTTCTCCAAAAGCCTTGCTTTTTTTTTTAGACTGTATACAGTTGTTACCCACTGCCCTTAAAGAAAGATCAGAGCCTAATAGGGAAGACAGACTCCAATTTTGATAGCGGATAAATGAAATTTATTTGCTAACTTCATAATTTTTTTGAGCATCTACTGTGTGCCAGACTATATAGAGGGCTTATATAGGCATTGCTTTGGCCAAGAGGCAGTAAAGACCTGGGAGGTGGGGAATGGGAGGCAGGAAGATCAGAGAAGATTTTACTGGAAAGGCAATTTTATTTGCTTGGGGACTTCTGGCAGGATGGAGTAAGGGGCAAACTATCCAGGCAAAAGCTTAGAAGGTGGAGATAACAGTGGTCAGTCAAGGGACCTGCAAGAACCTCAAGGGGCCTTTTGGCTTGAGTAATCATGCTCCAATCTAGCCATGAAAGCCTTGGACACCCAAATGAGGACACTGAGTTTTTTCTGGACAGAAGGGAGCTATAAAAGGAAGAGACGTGTGTTTGGGGCTTGAGAGAAATAGTGGGAGCTATGCTAACAAAAGGTGGGGAGACAGTTGGAAGGTGATGAGGGTCTGAACTGAGGGTGTGGTAGCAGAGAAAAAAGGAAAACATTCAAAAGCAGAACCAAGGGACTGTGTTACACACAAACAGAAGGTTGTCATCTCCTAAACTAAATACTACCAGAGAAATAGGCAATCTTCCCTTACTCGGCAAAGTCCTTGGGAAGACTAGAGTTAAGTACTACTTTATAATATGAATTAAAATCCACTCGATAAATTTGTTGAATGTTAAAAATTGGCACAATGGCTACAACTGCTCTAGTCTATAGCAGTGGTTCTCAACCCTGACTGCACGTTAGAATGACCTAGAGAGTTTAAAACAGTATAGTCTGGGTCCCAGCCCAAAGCTTCTGATATATTTGGTCTCAGGGTAGTTCCACAAGTGATGCTAATGTGCATCAGGGTTGCAACCCATGCGTCTATAACATGAGCCCGAGCCATATAGACCAGCCAGGCTATCTGCTCCTGAACTGGTATGATCTACAGTTAGGATGGATTGGGTCTCCAGAGTGTCTGGGTATATTGCATTTTGTTAGAATGACGTTTTCTTTTGCCAATAAAGCTGTCAGAGAGTGGACCAATGTTTGAGTGGGGCAGTCAACTCACCATTTCAGGAAGTCTGAATACACCCACATTCTAGAGATCAGGGTGTTACATATGACTGGCTAAGTATGAGGGTGGGGATAATGTGAGTACGGTAAAATATTTAAAAATCTCCTCACTATCGTTCTTGTATTTGCCTTGTCATTTCTCTAGTGCTTTATACAAGCTGATCCCCACACAGAGGAATAATGAAAATAAGTAAGCTAAATTCCACCCAGCCCTTAGGTTCTGAAGACATGCATTTTGAATTAATGGAGAAGTCTGACCTCTGAGAAGTCCTGCTCAGATGCTATGAGCCATTGTAGGGGATAAAGTTATATATTCTCAAGAGACTAATTGAAGGTCTATGAACATGGCACAGCTATAATTAACCAACTCATTACTTAGGATGGGTGTTTACCCATCTGGTGTCAACTGTAGTCAGCTGAGGGATCCTCAATTTATTACTGTCATTACTGCAAGATGGATTTCATAAGAACAGATAGTTCCCAACTTAGGAAGGAAGACTCAGTTCCAAATTTGCTTCTAAATTGGTTGTTTGACATTTAGAACACACGTCCCCAGCCTCCCTAACTAGCTCATAAATGCCTGTTCAACACAGAGATATTATTAGAGATGATTTTTTTTTCTGTGTATTAGTAATCATCTGTCAAAAAGGCAGGCCCACAACATAAATAAGGTAGGTGGAGTGACCCCACAACCAGATAGAGATGATATACCCCCTGTAGACCAGTAGTTCAATCTTCCGGTTTTACTTCTCATAGTACATTCATGCCCTACTATGGATAACAGTAGAAGAAAGCTTCAGGCAAGCCATGCCAAGATGAAGCAGCTCTTAGCCAGTTTTCCCTTGGAGTTCCATGAGGGATGCATCCACTGTTTTCTCATCCACACCCTCTAGTCCAGAGCTGCTCAGGCTGCTCTGCCATCATGAAAGAGTAGGCTAGAACAGGCCCTTTTCTCCTGACGTGCAGAGGTGGAAGAGGATAGGTCTAGGAGCTACTCTAAGGAGCAGAGGCCCCAGGGTCTTCTTTAGACTCTACTGCTGAATTGCTAGAGTAAGAATAACCGGCTTTAAGAGAGAAGGTAACGAGCCTGTATTGGGGCCTTTAAATGCAACATCAATAGGAATGTGTAAGACCATAAAGTCCATGGGAGGATTTCAAAGAAGACTGAAACAAATTGATATACCCTATTCCTAAAAGGAAAGAATGATATAAGTGTCAAGTTTTCCCATCAATTCCAATCAAAATCCCAAATGAAACATTTCAGCCATGACGGAAAGATGGGTATTACTTTTACCCTCCCACCTTAAATAATTAAAAATAGAAAAAATATGAATAAAAAATGTTTTTTAGACATTTGACAATAGGTAGAGCAGTAGAGTAGCCCCCAGAGAAGGAAACTAAACAAGGTGAGCATGATCAATGCCTCATCTGACAGCCTGAGTGTTCCCAGGCCACAGCACAGACAGGAGGAAATTAAATGGATCCCAGAAGTCTTCCTGAATTGAGAAGGCAGAGTTGAGAATTTAGGTAGGCCAAGGTGGCCAGAGTTCACAGGGCAGAGTACCAGAGAAAGAGCTGTGCAGAGTGAAGGGGAAGGCCATGAAGATCCGCAGAAGGTTCCCCTCCAGCCTTCAGCTCAGTGCTGATCTGCAAGTACCTGTGAGGAAAGCACCGAGGCAGGGAGTGAGCCAGGAGAAAAGAACAAAACCATCCCTGGAGCTCATGTAAGGCCAAGAACAGTTTCAGTCCCCACCAAGTAGAATGAAAAAGCCTTGTAATACATGGGACACCTCATAAAGGACTCAAGGGTGTTGCTCTGGTCCTGCCTAACAAAGCTTAAAAAGCAACCAGCCTTTTTAAATATTGAAAGAAAAATGCTATCCACTTAGAATTTTATACCTAGCAAAAATCTCTTTCAAAAACAAAGATGAAATAAAACCTTTCTCACGCATACAAAAGCTGAAAGAATTCAACACCAGAGCTGCACGAGGAATGTTAATGGAAGTCTTTTAGGCCAAGAAAAAAAAAAAAAGCCAGATTAAAAAAACTACATCTACACAAAGAATGAAGAGCCCCAGAAATGGTAACTTGTGGGCAAATACAAAAGTTTTAAAAAATATTTTAAATCTCTTTACAAAATAATCAACTATTTAAAGCAAAAATAAAAACAATGCATTGTGGGGTTTGTGACATATGTAAAAAGTAAAATGTCTCACCACAATAGCAGAAAGAAAAAAATGAAAGTATACTGTTGTAGGTTTCTTATGCTATATTTGAAATGGTATAATATTACTTAAAGATGGACTATGATAGTTTAAAGATGTATACTATAAACTCTAGAACAACCACTAGAAATAAAGCAAAGAGGCAGCCGGGCACGGTGGCTCACACCTGTAATCCCAGCACTTTGGGAGGCTGAGGCGGGAGGATCACGAGGTCAGGAGATCAAGACCATCCTGGCTAACATGGTGAAACCCTGTCTCTACTAAAAATACAAAAAAAAAAAAAAATTAGCCGGGTGTGGTGGCAGGCACCTGTAGTCCCAGCTACTCAGGAGGCTGAGGCAGGAGAATGGCATGATCCCGGGAAGCAGAGCTTGCAGTGAGCCAAGATTGTGCCACTGCACTCCAGCCTGGGCGACAGAGCGAGACTCCATCTCAAAAATAATAAATAAATAAATAAATAAATGAAACAAAGAGGCATAAGTGATAAAGTAGAATAAGAAAATAATAAACTGAAAAGAAGGCACACAAAAAGGGGAAAAGGGTCAAAAACAAATACGGCAAGTAAAAAAATAGAAAACTGGTACATTTAAACCCAGCCATATCAATAATCAAATTAAATGTAAAATTTACCCCAAAGACATTACAAGGACTAGCCAAGAATATTTTGAAATATAGACCCAATGAGAAGGTATTTACCTTTCCAGATGCAAACACACTATAGGGCTCCTGTTATTAACGATACTAACACAACAATAGCCATTTAGGGCAAGGACTGGCAAAGTTTTCCCATAAAGGACCAAAGAGTAAATATTTTGGACTTTGCCATCATACCGTCTCTGTTGCAACTACTTTAACACTGCCACTGCAGCCTGAAAGCAGCCATCGTCAATATGTAAACAAATGAGCATGGCTGTGTTCCAATAAAACTTTATTTACAAAAACAGGCAGCAGGCTGGATTTAGCTCACAGGCTGTGGTTTGCCAATCCCTGATTTAGAGCAATGTAACAGACAAAGAATCCAGGAACAGACGAATCTACAAATGGGAACTGAGTATATAAAACACACAGCATTTCAAATCATAGAGGGAAAGATGGATATGCAATAGTTAATGCTGAAAAAATTAGCTTTCTTTTGAAAAATAAAATTAAATCTCAGTCTTTTACCTTACACAAAAATAAATAGCTAAATACTTAAAAATTGAAGCTATCAAAGTATTAGAGGGCAATAGAGAAAGTTTAGGGTGGGGAAACTTCCCTAAAATCCACACATTACTCCCAAGTCCCACAAAAAATTTGATAAATTTGAAATCAAAAAAAGGCTGAAAAACTCTTTATACCATTACCTGAAGATAGGTGACATGGGGAAAATATCTACAACTTTTACAAATACAAATAATTGGGTCTATAGCATATTAAGAGATTCTGCAAACTCCCAAACAACACAGTAGAAATATTAGAGGGATCTATGCATGGGCAATTCACAGAGGAAAAATTTTAAAACAGCTTATAAATGTGGGAAAAGCTGTTCAACCTTACCAGTAACAAGTTAACCAAACATTAATATACTGATTTTTTTGTCTATCAAACTGACAAGTTAAAATGATTGATAATATCTAGTGTTTGTACAAGTGTGAAGAAATAGATACCTTCATAATTTTTTATCATAGTGTAAATTAATACTGCATTTTTGTAGGATGATTTGGTAGTTTCTACCAAAATTTTGAATAAAATTACCTTGCAACTCAACGATTTGATTTCTAAATATTTATCCTATAGAAATAAACATAAAAATTTAACAGTATTGATTTGAAAAGAGAAACATGTTATACAATCTAGGTGTCAAATAAATATTGGCACAATCTTATTATGGAGTTAAAAATAATAAATGGTTCAGATGCACAGACATTAAAATATCTTCAGCATTTGTTATGTACAAAAAGAAAGACAAGATGCAGTTCACTAGTGTAGTATGAAAAAACAGAAGATACATAATTATATGTGTATGTTTAAATGTAAGTGCCTGAAAAATGACCTTGAAAGATATCCCACAAACTAAACCATTGGTAACTCTGAAGAAGGGAGTATTAAAGAAAAGAGGGGAAAGGGAACTTGCCTTTAAAAAAAAAAAAAAAGAAAAAAACAGAACTCCATCTTCTCAGGAAAAAAAAAGCAGAGATTATGCAGAAAGTAAAAAAACTTTTGGAGAAAACAACCTCATAATAATATTGTCAGAAAGATAGAAAATATTGCACTCAGAAAATTGGAGAGGATTGCTATACAGATAGAGAGAATTATGAGCTCTTCAAAATATAATAGCCAGAATAAATGTTCCAGTGGTACATTTAAAGGTTATCTTCCTTTAACTGGTTATCTTCCTTTAACTGGAAGACAAAGGAAATCTCTCAGAAAGCAGAACAAAAAGACAACGAGATGGACAACAGAAAGGATAGGAAATGAGAGATTTCCAACATCTAGGGGGCAAATGTTACATACATGCATACATAGAGACAGGGAGGCAGCTTATGTACACAGAAAAAAATAGAGGAAAAAATCTTACGAGGAAATTCCTCAGAACTGAAAGCCATGCATTTGCAAACAGGAAAAACAAACAAACAAAAACAATGCAAGCAACGCCTAGAAAATGAGGAATAAAGACCAATCCAGGACACAACATCATACAATGTTAAATACTAAAGATAAAGAAAAGACCATAAAACCTTCCACAGACTTTTTAGAAAAAGAGAGAGGTTTTACAGTTCTTTGACGAAAGTGGGAAAAGTTGCTGATGCCTACGTAGAATAACTGAGCAAGCAAAAAGAGGAGGTTATTAACTCTGAGAACAAAATGTTGAAGAAAAACATAATCATAGTATAATACATGGGTTAACAATGAACAAGACTTGTACAATCATAATGTAAACACTATTATAATGTCAATATATTAAAAGTTACATTATAACTTTAAAAGTTACAAGTTAAACAAATTAAAAGTTACAAATATAACATAAATATGGGAAAAGAAGGGAAAATCTATGTGGATAGTTTGAGAAGAGTGAATGTGTGTAAAAGTGCTATATTGTCATTTTCCACAGTAGGAAGTTGATAATGTCCCAAATTGAAAAAGCATAAAGAAACAGTACACAAATATGACTATTACTTAGAAATATAGAGGTTAATGCGTTTCTGCTAAAAACACTTCAAGAGTTGAAAGTGTTAGTGTTTGGGGAAAGAAGGAAGAGAAAACTGCTTTTTTTGTTGTTTGTTTGAGGCTTTGTATTATATTTAACTTTTAAGTTGTGTAGATGTGTTGGATAAAAATAAAAAGTTCCTTTTTATAACAAGAAGATAAAAACTATTTTGGTCACTAGCATAGACTCCTGTTAATAACCCTGGGTTCCTGGAAGCCATAAAGAGAAAAGCACCAACAAATGGAAGGAAGTGGGGATGAGTGGGTGTTCGGTCTCTATTTTGAGGAGTGGGCTGTTATATTTGTCTTGAATGAATAGAGGACTTGGGCGCCCAGCCAGGAGATGGAATGGAAGAGGGAGGCTGATGTTCCTTTGGAGTGGGCTCTTTCTGACAACACACTCAGGCTCTTCTGGGAGATGTTAGGCTATTCAGGAGAAGGCTTTGGGGAGCCGTCTGGGAGCTGTTTGTAGTGAAGGCGCCAGAAGGTGAGGCGGATCCTCTTCCTCTCTGCCCACGGGGACGCGTGGGGTTGACACCCAGTGAGAGTGATCTGACTCCCGTTTCTTTGGCGAGAACAGCCAGCAGATGGGTGTCTGGTAACCCAAAGCCTTTGCTGAAATGGCCCAAGTCAATTGCTCCACCTGGCACTGGGGCTGGGGCTGACTCCAGTTTCAGCCACAGGCCTCTAGGGGCTAATGACAAAAAGTGGAGGGAAAGACCAAACCTGAGGCTGGCGTTCAGAGGGAGGGGTTGGAGACACACAGGGCAGGGAGTTTTGTAGTCAGGAAGGCAGGAGAGGCTAACCAGGAGATTGTTGATCAGTCTAGCCCCTAGTTCTAGGGTTTATAAACTTAAATGATTCTCGGAAGCTCCAGAGGAGCTTTGCTAAAGCTAAATAAATAAATAGATTTATTTCCGGGCCTTAGCCCACATCTACTGATGAGAACCTCTGAGGGTAAGGCCGAGGGTTCTGATGCACCCATTCATTCTTTGACCACCCTTGGGAGCTAGCTGTGCCATTCCAGACCACCCTGCCCATTTCCCAAGGCAACCCTCTGCCTATTTGAGCTCTTTCTCTTCATCCCCTTCATTAGAATTTCAGATGCAAAGAGAACTTTCTGAAACCCAGTGTCTGAGAGAATATTGTTAAAAATTTGCTTTTTGCTAGGGTGTTGACGGCATCTGTCAGTAATAAATTCATGCTAGCAGAGAAGTAGGTGCTTCCCAGGAGGGGCTGTAGCAAAGCTTCACATAGATTGTTGCCATTTTTATTCTCATCATTCATCTTCAGTGAGAACCTCTGAAGGGCAACTCAGAGGTTCAAAGACAAATATTTCTTGCTCCTCCCACAGCCTCCAAGGTGTAGAAGGTGTGTTGTGGGGAACATCAAAGGGCCAAGCTGCTGTGCTTTTGCTCAGCACCAAGAGATGCTACCAAAAATGAAGATACCTGAATGGGCTGAAAATAGAGCTTTGCTTTTAGAAGTGTTTCTTTTCCAGAACACAGAATACTGGGATAGCGTGAGGAGAATGCTAGAGAGCTAAGGGAAAGCTTTCCCCTCCAAAACAGGGGGAAGATGGTAGATGGATTTTTAAAATTGGAGCCACTAGATGCTGTTTTCAGCTGCCTGGGACCTGCATCGCTGATTTTCCTTTTGGGTTTTGGTATTTGTAGTCACAAAGCCCTCCCCACCAAAGCCACCCTAATTCAAAATCCAGAATAGAATTTTTCTTTTCTTTTCTTTCTTTTCTTTTTCTTTTCTTTTTTCTTTTCTTTTCTTTTTTTTTTTTTTGAACAGGGTCTCACTCTGTGGACCAGGCTGGAGAGCAGTGGCGCGATCTGGGCTAACTGGACTCAACCTCTCCGGCTTAGGCAATCATCCCACCTCAGCTTCCTGAGTAGCTGGGACCACAGGCATGTGTCACCATGCTCAGCTAATTTTTGCACTTTTTGTAGAGATGGGGTTTCACCATGTTGCCCAGGCTGGTCTTTAACTCCTAAGCTCAAGCAATCCGCCGGCGTCAGTCTCCTAAAGTGCTGAGATTACAAGCGTCAGCCACAGCACCTGGCCCAGAATATATTTTCTATGATGAAGAAGATCCAGGCCTTTAGAAATTGAGGGTCGGCGGAGTTTTAGCTTTCATGAAATAAAAAATGCACCAGGATGTATAAACTTCATGAGGGCAGAAGCCGTATCTCCCTCATTCTCAGCTTCATCCTGAGGAACTAGCACAATGCCGCATAGAAAGGGTGCCCAATAAATGTTGACTCAAGCAGTGAGTGAAACTTCTTCACCTGTGCCGGGATGCCAGGTGTACCCCCACTGCGAGATCCAGAGTAATATCAGCCTCTTTCCCGCTGGATGTTAGGAACTATATCACAGGTGTGTGTGCACCTTCTGCGATATTGGGAGTAATATCAGCCTCTACCCGCTGCATATTAGGAACAATCTACGGGGGGCGGGGGGGTTACACTCCCTGCGATATTAAGAGTAATATTATTCTCTTTTCCCTGTACATTAGGAACTATATCACGGGGGTCTGTACAACTTCTGCTATATTGGGACTAATGTTATCCTCTCCCCCCTTGAATATCAAAAACAATATCACAGAAGGGTGTACACGCCCAGCGATATGGACAGTAATATCATCGTCTCTACCTTTGGATACTAGGAACAACATCACAGAGGGTGTGTGTACACGCCCTGCGACATTGGGCATAGTGTTATCCTCTCTTTCCCTGGATATGAGGAACAATATCCCTGGTGGGGGAAGGTGGAGTACATGAAGAACAATATCTTAAGGAGGTGGGTGAACACCCCCCGCGGTATTGGGTGTAGTATCATCCTCTTTTTCCTAGGATATGAAGAACAATATCACAGGAGGGGTGTACAGCCCCTGCGATATTGGGAGTAATATCATCCTCTCCCCTTCTCGATATAAGGAACAATATCCCAGGGTGGATGTACATCCCCTGCGATATTGGGCGTAACGTCATCGTCTCCCAACGTGGGTATTGGGAATAATGTCACAGGGGGCTGTACACCTTCTTCGATATTGGGAGTAGTATCATCCTCTCCCCTCGGGATTGTAGGCAAAATATCGAAAGGGTTTTACAACTCGTGCGATATGGGTAGTAATATCATTCTCTCTCCACCTAGATATGAGGAACTATACCAGAGGCGGCTGTACACTTCTTGCGATATTGGGAGTAATATCATCCTCTCCCATTATGGATATTAAGAACAATATTCCAAAGGATGTGTACACCCCTTGTGATATTGAGAGTAATATTATGCTCTCCCCTTCGGGATATTAGGAACAATATCGCAGGAGGTGTGTACAACCCCTGCGATATTGGGAGTAATATCATCCTCTCCCCCTGAATATAAGAAACAGTATCACAGGAAGATGTACATCCCCTGCGATATTGAGAGTAATATCATTTTCTCCCCCACGGGATATTCGGAACAATATCACAGTGGGTGTGTACAGCCCCCGCGACATTGCCACTAGTATCTTCCTCTCCCTCCCAGGATATAAGGAACAATGTCATAAGGGGGTGTACACCCCCTGCGATATTGGGGGTAATATCTTCCTCTCCCCTGCTGGCTATTAGGAACAATGTCACGGAAGGGGTGTACACCCCCTGCTATATTGGGAGTGACATCATCCTCTCTGTCCCTGGATATTAGGAACAATAGCCCTAGGGAGTGTACACCTGCAATATTGAGACTAATATCATCCTCTCGCCGCCTGGATATTAGGATCAATATCACAAGGGTGGTGTGCACCCCCGGCGAAATTGGAAGAAATATCATCCTCTCCACCTTTGGATGTTAGGGACAGTATCACTGGGGAGGTCTCTGCCCCCTGCGATATTGGGAGTCCCATCATCCGCTCCGACCCAGGATATTAGGAACAAGATGACCGAAGGGATGTACACCCAACTGCGATATTTTCAATGTCATCCTCTACCCCCTGACTATTAGGAGTAACATCATAGAGGGGTGTACACTTTCTGCGATATTGGGAGTAATATCCTCTGCCCCACGGATATCGGGAACAGTCATATTAATTATTAACATTAATAAATATAATTAATGGTAATCATCGATATTAATAATTACAATAGAGATAGTAAAAGTTAAGACGGATTAAAAAATTAACGATTACTATTAATAATTAATAGCAATATCACTATTAATAATAAAATAATGATATCAGTAATTGTTACTTAAATCAATCATAAGTGATGTTGGTAATAAAACAGTAATTAATATTAAGATTAATAACTAATATTGAAAAATGACATTAATAGCAACAATTAATTTTAAGCATGCAGAAACATATTTAAAATAATCATCAATTATTAATAATGTTATACTATTAATTAATATTACCATTGATAATTATTATTAAGACTGATGTTTAATAATTAATGATATTATTACTCCTAATACCGCAGGGGGTGTACACCTACCTGTGATATTGCTCCTAATATCCAGGGATGGAGGGCATGATATTAGTTTTAATATCGCAGTAGATGTACACTCACCCTGTGACACTGATCCTAATATCCAGGGGGTAGAGTATGACATGACTCCCAACATAGCAATGAATGTACAGCCACCCGGTGATATTGCTCCTAATATTCACGGAAGAAGCGTATGATATTACTCCCAATATCGCAGGGAGTGTACAACTCTTCTGTGATATTGTTCCTAGTATCCAAGAGGGAGAGGATGATAATAATTCCAGCATCGCAGGCTGTGTTCACTCACCCTGTGATATTGTTATTAATATCCTGAAAGGGAGACGATGGTATTACTCCTCATAATAGATAGATATGACTCCCCATAATAGAGCAGGAGGTGTACACCCACCCTGTGATATTGTTCCTAACATTCAGAGGCCGAGAGGTTGATATTACTCCCAGTATCCCAGGAACTGTACAACCCCGTGTGAGATGGTCCTTAATAATATTCCAAGGCGGAGGTGGTGATCTTACTTCATATATCGCAGAAAGTGCACAACCCCCAGGGATATTGTTCCCATGATCCTGGAGGGAAGAGGATGATATCACTTTAAATATAACAGCAGATGGACACGCCCCACTGATATTGTTTCTAATTTCAGCGTGGGAGAGGAGGATATGACACCCAATATCGCAGGGAGTAGAAACACCCCTGTGATACTGTTCTTCATATTCAGGGAGGAAGAGGCTGATATCACTCCCAATACAGACGGTGTACACCCGTCTGTGAAATAGCTCATAATTTCCACAGGGGGAGATGATATTACTCACAATGTCATAAACAGGCTGTGAGTCCACCGTGGATCGTAAGAGCCAGTGGGGGAGAGGGGGGTGGCTCTTCCTCCCCGCATGGCGGGGGAGCGCCTCGCCCCTCTGTGATGGGCAACGCCATATCCACGGGGGGAGTGGGGGGTGACACTACTGCCCGCACAGGGGGGGTGCCCCCGCCTCCCTGCGCTGTGGATCGTCATATCCAGGGTGGGATTGGGGGGTGATATTACTCCCCAAATCGCGGGGGGGCCCGCCCCCATGCGATGTGGATCGTAATATCCAGGGGGGAGAGGCGGGTGATATTACTCCCCGCATCTAGGGGGGCTTCCGCGCCCCTGCGACATGGATGGTAATATCCAGTGGGGGAGAGGGGAGTGATATTACTCCCCGATTTTTCCTCGGATCCTTTCTATAGTGCCTCCCTCGGTTCACACCCTGGGACATTATCTTCCATTTTCTAGCAGGATACGGCTACTAAAGTCGCAGGGGGTATACACCCGTCAATATTATTCGTAATTTTCTTGGGGAATGTTAAACCTGATGTCACAGGACTCTGTACACTGTGATGTTATCCCCAGTATCCTAGCTTTACCTTAATAATAATGTCACATTGTGTGTAGACCTTGCGGTATTATTCTTATTTTCCTAAGGGGAGGTTGTTTTATTGTCACACGGGGTATGTTCCTTTGGATATTATTCATAAAGTCCTAGAGGGATGTCACCCCTTATGTCACAGGGCTTGTAAAACTTGTCAAATTACTCGTATTATCCCCATAAGATGTCACTCCTCATATCACAGAGGGTATACACTCTGTGATATTGTCGTCATATTCTAGGGAAATGTCACTTTTAATGTCACAGAGGGTGCACACCTTGTGAAATTATCACCCCCGACTCCCCCCCTGGATATGACGATCCACATCGCATGGAGGCGGGTGCCACCGCGATTCGGGGAGTAATATCACCCCCCACTCCCACCCTGGATATGACCATCCACATCGCAAGGGGGCGGGCGCACCCCTCCCATGCGGGAAGTAATATCATCCCCCACTCCCCCCATGGCTCTTCCCCCCCTGGCTCTTCTTAGGACCCCCATCGCAGGGGGGCGAGGCGCCCCCCGCGATGCGGGGAGTAAGAGCCAGCCCCTCTTGCCCCCCTGGCTCTTAGGATCCGCGGTGGACTCACAGCCTGTTCACAAGATTGTGAGCAATGTCATCTCCCCCTCTGGAGATTATGAACTGTTTCACCGACGGTTGTATACAGAGGGTGTACACCTTGGACAGAGGGTGTACACCCGTCTGTATTGGGAGTCATATCATCCTCTTCCTCCCTGAATATTAAGAACAGTATCACAGGGGTGTTTCCACTCCCTGGGATATCGCGTGTCATGTCCTCCTCTCCCACGCTGTAATTAGAAACAATATCCGTGGGGGCGTGTCCACCTTTTGTGATATTGAAGGTAATATCATCCTCTTCCCTCCAGGATTATGGGAACAATATCCCTGGGGGGTGTCCACTTTCTGCCATGTATGTAGTCATATCACCCCCTCCGCCTTGGAGTATTATTAAGGACCATGTCACACGGGGGTGTACACTTCCTGCGATATTGGGGCTAATATCAACCTCTTGGCCTCTGAATATTAGGAAGAACATCACAGGGTGGGTGTACACCTCCTGCTCTATTATGGGGAGTCATGTCTATCTATTATGGGGAGTCATATCTATCTATTATGGGGAGTAATATCATCCTCTCCCTTTCAGGATACTAATAACAATTTCACAGGCTGGGTGAACACAGCCTGCGATGCTGGAATTGTTATCACCCTCTCCCCCTCGGGATACTAGGAACAATATCACAGAAGAGTTGTACACTCCCTACGATATTGGGATTAATATCGTACGCTTCTTCCGTGAATATTAGGAGCAATATCACCGGGTGGCTGTACATTGATCGCTATGTTGGCAGTCATGTCATACTCTACCCACTGGGTATTAGGATGGGTGTCACAGGGTGAGTGTACACCTACTGCGATATGAAAACTAATATCATGCTCTCCATCCCTGGATATTAGGAACAATATCACAGGGAGGTGTACAGCCCCTGCGGTATTAGCAGTAATAATATGAATTATTAAACATCAGTCTTATGAATAATTATCAATGGTCATATTAATTAACAGTTTAACGTTATCAATCATTAATGATTATTTCCAAGATATGATTATTCATGATTAAAATTAAATATTAATATTCATGTCACTTTTAATATTAGTTATTAATCTTAATAGTAATTATTGTTTTATTACCAACATCACTTATGATGGATGGAAGTAACATTAATTAGTGATATCATTATTTTGCTATTAATACTGATATTGCTATTAATTATTAAGAGTAACCGTTAATATTTTTCATCCGTACTGTTTTACTGTCTCTACTGTAATTATTAATATCGATGATTACTTTTAATTGTTTTATATTTATTAATATTAATAATTAATATAACTGTTCCCGATATCCGTGGGGGAGACGATAGTACTCCCAATATCGCAGAAAGTGTACACCCCTCTATGATGTTACTCCTAATAGTCAGGGGGTAGAGGATGACATTATTGAAAATAGCGCAGTGGGTGTACATCCCTTCAGTCATCTTGTTCCTAATATCCTGGGTGGGAGCGGATGATGGGACTCCCAATATCGCAGGGGGCGGAGACCTCCCCCGTGATACTGTCCCTAACATCCAAAGGTGGAGAGGATGATATTTCTTCCAATTTCGCCGGGGGTGCACACCACCCTTGTGATATTGATCCTAATCTCCAGGCGGCGAGAGGATGATATTAGTCTGAATATTGCAGGAGGTGTACACTCCCTAGGGCTATTGTTCCTAATATCCAGGGACGGAGAGGATGATATCACTCCCAATATAGCAGGGGGTGTACACCCCTTGTGTGACATTGCTCCTAAAGGGCAGCGGGGGAGAGGAAGATATTACAGCCAATATCGCAGGGGGTGGACAATCCCTTGTGACATTCCTCCTTATATCCTGGGAGGGAGAGGAAGATACTAGCGGCAATGTCGCAGGGGCTGTACACACCCACTGTGATATTGTTCCGAATATCCCGAGGGGGAGAAAATGATGTTACTTCCAATATCGCAGGGGGTGTACATCCTCCTGTGATATTGTTTCTTATATTCAGGGGGAGAGGATGATATTACTCCCAATATCGCAGGGGTTGTACACACCTCCTGCGATACGGGTAGTAAGAGCCAGCCTCTCTCCCCCCCGGCTCTTAGGAGCCCCATCGCAGGGGGGTGAGGCCCCCCCCCGCGGTACGGGGCGTAAGAGCCAGCCCCTATCCCCCCTGGCTCTTAGGACCCCCATCGCAAGGGGGTGAGGCCCCCGCGATGCGGGGAGTCGTATCATCCCCCTCTGGATATGACGATTCACATCGCAGGGGGGCGGGCGCCCCCCGCGATGCGGGGAGTCATATCATCCCCCTCTCCCCCCCCCGGATATGACGATCCACGGTGGTCACACAGCGTGTTCACGTTATTGTCAGTAATATCTTCTCCGCCTCTGGAAATTACCAACCATGTCACAGACGGGTGCACATCCTCCGTACTCTTTGGAGTAATAGCATCCTCTTTCCCCTTGATATTAAGAACAATATCACAGGAGTGTTTTTACCCCTGGGGCATTCCGTGTAGTGTCATCCTCTCACACGTTGAAATTAGGAACAATATCACTGGGGCCGTGTCCACCTCGTGCGATATTGAAAGTAACATCATCCTCTTCTCTCCTGGATCATGGGAACCATATCACTGGGGCTGTGTACACTTTCTGCGGTATTGGGAGGAAGATCATCCTCTCCGCCTTGGAATATTAAGGACCGTATCATAGTGGGGCTGTACACACCCTGTGCTATTAAGAAGAATATTATCCTCGCCTGCCCTGCACATTGGAAAAAAGTATCACAGAGTGGGTGTACACCTCCTGCGAAGGGGGGGTGATATCATCTTCTCTTCTTCTGGATAATAGCAACAATAGTACACGGCTTTGTACACTTTCTGTGATATTGGGAGTAATATCAACCTCTCCACCTTTGAATATTAAGAACAGTATCACAGACTGGATGTACACCCCCTGCGATATTGGGAGTCATATCAGCCTCTCCTCTCCATGGATATTAGGAATAATATCCCAGGATGGGTGTACACCTCCTGCTGTATGGGGAGTCACATCGTCCTCTCCCTTCCTGGCTGCCAGGAACAATATCAGAGGGTGGGTGTACACAGCCTGCGATATTGCGAGTAATATCACCCTCTCTCCCTCCGGATATTAGGAACAATGTCACAGAAGTCCTGCGATACTGGGAGTAATAGCATTCTCTTCTTCCGGGAATATTAGGAGGAATATCACCGGGTGGATGCACACCCACTGCTGTCTTGGGAGTAACGTCCTACGCCATTCCCCGGAGATGATATTCGGATCAATATCACCGGGTGGGTGTACACCTACTGCGATATTGAACGTAATATCATGCTCTCTCCCTCCCTGGACATTAGGAACAATATCACCGGTGGGTGTACACCCACTGAGGTAGTAGGGATAATATTCATATTAATTCTTCCTCATTTATCATTACCATGAATATGTATTACCAATATTAATATTAATATTAAGAAATCATTGCTAATAAATAGTGTTCAGATTATTAATATTAATATTAATTATTAGGAGCTAATATGGTAGTTTTCTAATGAATAAGATTAATATCACTCTTTAATACAGGCATCATTAATCATTAATATTAATCATTTATTGTTATCATGAGTATAACTCTTTAATATGAATTATCATTCTTATAGGTATTGATTTTAAGAATTATATGATCAGTTATTAATATTGATCATTATTAGTATCAATTAATAACTGAGATTATTAATTGCGGCAAGTCACATTGCGCCATTCCACCCCACCCCTCCCTCGGCAGCTCGTTGACGACCCAAAACGGGGATCCAAATACCCCTGAGAGAGCAGCGGTATACTGGGATAGAGGAGGATGGTCACGTGGTGGAGAGGCGTGTTTTTGTGTACCAGCCCTTCACCTCTGCTGACCTTCTCAACTGGGAAAACAATACCCCATCCTAGAGCGAAAAGCCGCAAGCCCTAATTGATTTGCTCCAAACTGTTATCCAGACCCACAACCCCACCTGGGCTGATCGCCACCGGTTGCTCATGTTCCTCTTTAAGAGAGATGAAAGGCGAAAGGCGGAGAGGGCTCCACGCAGCAACTAAGTGGTTAGAGGAACATGCACCAGCTGATTATCAAAACCCCCAAGAGTATGGAAGGACCCAGTTACCAGGAACCCACCCCCAGTGAAAGAGAGGATATGCAAAGGCTAAACCGAGACAGGGAAGCTCTTTTGGAAGGATTCAAGAGGGGAGCTCAGAAGGCCACAAATGTTAACAAGGTCTCTGAGGTCATTCAGGGAAAAGAAGAAAGTCCAGCACAATTCCACCAGAGACTGTGTGAGGCCTGTGGTATGTATACTCCCCTTGATCCCGATAACCTTGAAAATCAGCGCATGATTCACATGGCTTTAGTCCGTCAAAGCGCGGAAGACGTTAGAAGAAAACTGCAGAAGCAGGCTGGGCTTGCAGGGATGAATACATCACATTGATGAGCAATAGCTAAGCAGGTGTTGGTAAACGGCGACGCAGTAAGCCGCGACAAAAAGCGCAAAGAGAATGAACTTCAGGCCCGGCGAAACGCCGACCTGTTGGTTAGCTGCAGCAATCAGAGCGGTCCCCCCAAAGAAGTAAGGGAAGAGGGGCCCTGGGAAAGAAACTCACCTTGGCTGTCAGAGTTTGCAGCGTAACCAGTGTGCTTATTGTAAAGAAATAGGACATTGGAAGAACAAATCCCCTGAGCTCAAAAGAAAACAAGGTGACTCAGAGCAGGAGGCCCCGAACAAGGAGGAAGGGGCCCGGCTCAACCTGGCAGAAGGGTTATTGGACTGAGGGAGACCGGGCTCAAGTGTCCCCAAAGAGCCTCTGGTCAGAATGACAGTCCGGGGTAGAGACATTGATTTTCTTGTAGGTACCGGTGCTGAACATTCGCTAGTAACTGCCCCGGTCGCCCCCTTATCCAGAAAGACTCTTGACATCACCGGAGCCAAGGGGGTTTCAGCAAAGCTAGCTTTCTGCTTGCCTGGGACTCGTACTGTAGGAGGACATCAAGTGATTCATCGGTTTTTGTACATGCCTGACTGTCCCTTGCCCTTGTTGGGAAGGGACTTGCTTAGCAAGCTGAGAGCTGCTCTGTCTTTGACAGAACACAGCTCTTTGCTGCTAAAGTTACCCGCCACGGGAGTCATTATGACCCTTACGGTCCCCCGAGAGGAGGAATGGAGACTTCTCTGAACTCAGCCGGGCCAAGAGATAAGACCAGCTCTGGCTAAGCGGTGGCCAAGAGTATGGGCAGAAGACAACCCTCCAGGGTTGGCCAGTTAAGACTGGGGCCCAGCCGCTTAGGCAAAAACAGGACCCGGTCCCCAGAGAAGCTCTTCAAGGTATCCAGGTCCATCTTAAGCACCTAAGAACTTTTGGAATGATAGTTCCTTGTCGGTCTCCACGGAACACTCCCCTCCTGCCTGTTCCCAAGCCATGGACCAAGGACTACAGGCCGGGACAGGATTTGCACTTGCTTAGTCAAGCTACCCTGACTTTCCATCCAACAGTACCTAGCCCGTCCACATTGTTGGGGTTGCTGCCAGCTGAGGACAGCTGGTTCACCTGCTTGGACCTGAAAGACACTTTCTTTCCTATCAGATCAGCCCCTGAGAGCCAGAAGCTGTTTGCCTTTCAGTGGGAAGATCCGGAGTCAGGTGTCACTACTCAGTACACTTGGACCGGGCTTCCCCAAGGGTTCAAAAACTCCCCCACCACCTTCGGGGAGGTGTTGGCTTGAGACCTCCAGAAGTTTCACACCAGAGACCTAGGCTGCGCGTTGCTCCGCTAGGTTGATGAGCTTTTGCTGGGACACCCCACAGCAGTCGGGTGCGCCAAGGGAACGGATTGCCCTACGCTGACACCTGGAGGACTGTGGGTATAAGGTGTCCAAGAAAAAAGCTCAGATCTGCTGACAGCAGGTACGTTCCTTGGGGTTTACTATCCGACAGGGGGAACGCAGCCTGGGATCAGAAAGAAAGCAGGTCATTTGCCATCTAGTGGAGCCTAAGAGCAGAAGGCAGGTGAGAGAATTCTTAGGAGCTGTGGGGTTTTGTAGACTGCGGATCCCAAACTTTACAGTATAAGCCAAGCCTTTGTATGAGGTCACAAAGGGGACGGGGACCGGGAACTTTTTGAATGGGGATCCCAACAACAGCAAGTCTTTCATGAGTTAAAGGAGAAACTTATGTCAGCCCCAGCCCTGGGGCTACCCGATCTGACAAAGCCTTTTTCATCCTATGTGTCAGAGAGAGAGAGAAGATGGCAGCCGGACTTTGAACCCAAACTGTGGGGCCCTGGCCGAGGCCGGTGGCCTACCTCTCTAAACAATTAGACGGGGTCTCTAAAGGATGGCCCCTGTGTTTGAGGGCCTTGGCAGCAACTGCCCTGCTAGTACAAGAAGCAAATAAGCTGACTCTTGGGCAGAACCTGAACACAAAGGCCCCCCATGCTGTGGTGACTTTAATGAATACTGAAGGACATCATTGGCTAACGAATGCTGGACTCACCAAGTACCAAAGTTTGCCCTGTGAAAATCCCCGTATAACCATTGAAGTTTGTAACACCCTACACCCTGCCACCTTGCTCCCGCTAGCAGAGAGCCCTGTCGAGCATGATTGTGTAGAAGTGTTGGACTCAGTTGACTCTAGCAGACCTGACCTCCGGGACCAGACTTAGGCATCAGTAGACTGGGAACTATAGGTGGGCGGGAGCAGCTTCGTCAACCCCCATGGAGAGAGAGGTGCAGGGTATTCAGTGGTAACCCTGGACACTGTTGTTGAAGCCAGATCATTGCCCCAGGCCACTTCAGCCCAGAAAGCTGAACTCATTGCTTTAATTCAGGCCTTAGAACTCAGTGAAGGTAAGACTGTCAACACTTACACTGATTCTTGGTATGCCTTTTTAAGCCTTCAAGTGCATGGAGCGTGATAGAAAGAAAAGGGCCTATTGAACTCTGGGGGAAAAGGCAGAAAATATCAACCAGAAATCTTCCATTTATTAGAAGCAGTATGGAAACCCCACAAGGTGGCAGTTATGCATTGCAGAGGACACCAGCGAGCTTCCACCTTGGTGGGCTTGGGGAATTCCCGCGCTGACTCAGAGGCTGGAAAAGCAGCATCTGCCCCTTTCCAGGCATTAGTCACAGCTCCTCTGCTCCCTCAAGCACCTGATCTTGGACCTGCTTATTCTAAAGAAGAAAAGGACTTTCTCCAGGTAGAGGGAAGGACAAGTGATGGAGGAAGGATGGATTCGGTTACCAGATGGGAGAGTAGCTGTGCCACAGCTGCGAGGAGCTGCAGTTGTACTGGCTGTGCAAGAAACCACCCATCTAGGTCAGGAGTCACGGCAAAAAGTTGTTAGGCTGGTATTTCTACATCTTGCCTTTCTCAGCCCTTGCCAAAACGGTGAGGCAGCGGTGTGTCAGCTGCCAACAGCATCATGCGAGGCAAGGTCCAGCCGTTCCGCCCGGCATACAAGCTTATGGAGCAGCCGCCTTTGAAGATCGCCAGGTAGACTTCACAGAGATGCCAGAGTGTGGAGGGAACAAGTATTTACCAGTTCTTGGGCGTACCTACTCTGGGTGGGTGGAGACCTATCCAACGCGAGCTGAGAAAGCTCGTGAAGTAACCCATGTGCTTCTTCGAGATCTGATTCCTAGATTGGGACTGCCCTTCCAGATCAGCTCAGATAACGGGCCTGCGTTTGTGGCTGACTTGCTACAGAAGACGGCAACGGTATTGGGGATCACACGGAAACTGCATGCCGCTTCCTGGCCTGAGAGTTCCGGAAAGGTGGAGCGGATGAATCGGACTATCAAAAATAGTATTATGGTCTTCCCCGCTGGATATGTAAAACAACACCACGAGGGGCGTCAAACCACCTGCTAAATTTGAGGGAATGTTATCCTCTCCCCGCCTCCCCCGGCCCCGGATATTAGAGACAGTAACACAGGGGTAATGTACACCCACTGCTTTATTGGGAGTAATGTCATCCTCTCCCTTCTTGGATATTAGGAACAATATCACACTGTGTGTGTATGCCTGTCGCAAAATTCAATGGAATGTCATCCTGCGCCTCCCTGGATATGACGAACAATATCACGGGGGATGTACAACTTCTGAGATATTGGGAGTGATATCATCCTCTCCCCTCTGGAAGTTAGGGACAATACCACAGGGGTAGTGTACACCCTCTGGGATGTTGGGACTAATATCATCCTCCCGCCCATTGGATATTAAAAACCGTATCACTAGGGGCATGCACACACACTTCGATATTGGTATTAATACCATCCTCTCCCTCTTTGGGTATTCGGTGCCATATTTCAGGTGGGGTATACACCACCTGCAATATTGGAAGTAATATGATTTTCTCCCCCCCACCCCCGGATATCAGAAACAACATCACAGGGGGTTGTGAACAACCCCTGCGATATTTGGAGTAATATCATCGTCTCCCCTCACGATTATTAAGAATGATATCATAGGAGTGGGGGCTGTACACCCCCTTTCATATTTGATATCATCCTCTTCCCCCCTGGATATTAGGAACAACATCAGGAAGGGATGTACAGACCCTGCGACCTTTGCTGTCATATAATTGTCTCTCACTTAGATATTAGGAAAGATGTCACTGGGGATGTGAACAGCCCTGCGATATTGAGAGTAGTATCATCCTCTCCCCCCCTTGCATATTGGGAACAACATCACAGGTGGGGTGTACTGCCTCTGCGATATTGGGAGTAAAATTTTCCTCTCTTCCCCTGGACATTAGGAAGGGTATCAGAGGCGGAGGGTGCACATTCCCTGCGATATTCAACGTCACCTTATCCTCTCCCTCCCAGGGTATTCAGAACAATAGGACAGGAGGGGTGTACACCCCCTGCGATATTGAGAGTCATATCATCCTCTTTCGCTCTGGATATTAGGAACAATATCACAGGGTTGCGTACACCCCCTGCGATATTGGGAGTATTATCATCCTCTCTCCCTCTGAATATAGGAAGATTTTCACAGGGGTGAGTACACCCCCTGCGATATTGGGAGTAATATCATCCTCTCCACCCAGGAAATGACTAACAAGGTCACGGGAGGGTGTACTCCCCCTGCGATATTGGGAGTAATGTCGTCCTCCCCAAACCTGGATGTTAGCAATGAGATCACAGAGCGGGTGCACACACCCTGCGATATTGGAAGTAATATGATCCTCTCCCCACCTGGATACTGGGAAAGATACCACCGCGCGGGTATACGTTTCCTACGCTGCTGGGAGTAATATCATTCTTTTCCTTTCCGGATATTAGGAAGAATATCACAGGGGTGCTGTACAATTACTTCAATATTGGGAGTAATAT
This sequence comes from Gorilla gorilla gorilla, assembly GCF_029281585.2. Lineage (NCBI taxonomy): Eukaryota > Metazoa > Chordata > Mammalia > Primates > Hominidae > Gorilla > Gorilla gorilla. Next base: position 68,711,652 of record NC_073239.2, read on the forward strand.
CATCCTCTATTTTCCTGGATATTGGGCACAAAAACACAAAAGGGTGTACAACCCCTGCGATATTGGGAGTAATAGCATACTCTCCTTCCCTCGATGTTAGAAAACAATATCATCAGGGCTGAACGCCCCCTGCGATAATGGGAGTCATATTTACTCTTTCACAGGCCATTTGGAACAATATCACAGGGGGTATTTACAAACAGGGGTGGTGTACACCCCCTGGGATATTGGGAGTAACATCATTCTCTCCACCTCCGGATATTAAGAACAATATCCCGGCAGGAGGTGGTACACCCCCAGTGATATTGGGAATAATGTCATCCTCTCCTTCCCTGGATATTCGGAACAATATCGCAGGGGGGTGTACACCTTCTGTGATATTGGAAGCAATATCGTCCTCTCCCCCGCTGGATATTAGAAAAAAATATCACTCACTGTGTACACCCACTGTGATATTAGGAAGAATATTACAGGGTGTACACCCACTCTGACTTTAAGAGAAACAGCTCCCTCAGATGTCCCAAACAATATCACCAGGTATACAATGATATTTCCCTAGGATATTACACATACTATCACAGGGTGCACACCCACTGTGATAACAGGAGTAATACATCCCAAGGATACTACCGAGAATATTACAAGGCTGTACACCCACTATGACATCAGGAGTGATATCTCCCTAGGCTATTATGAGTACCATCCCAGAATGTACACACACGGTGTGCACCCACGGTGATATTAGGAGTACTATCAACCCAGGACATAACCAATAAGACCACAGGGAGTACATACATGATGTACACCCACAGTGATGTTATGAGAACTATCTCCCTAGAATAATACGAATAACATCACAGAGTGGACACACATGGTATACACCCACTGTGGCACTAGGACTAATAACTTTCCAAGTTACTACCAATAGCATCACAGAATAGAAACACATGGTGTACACCCACTGTAACATTAGGTGGAATTTCTCCCTAGGATATTACGAGTAACATCTCAGTGCGTACACACATGGTGAACACCCACTGTGACATTAAGCATAATATCCCCCTAGGATATGACCAATAACATCACAGGGTGTCCACCCATGGTGTACACGCTCTGTGAGGTTAGGGATAATAACTCCCTAGGATATGATGAATAATACCACAGGGTGTACAGAAACTGTGATATTAGAGGTAATATCTCCCTAGGATAATATGAGTAATATCACAGGGTGTACACCCACTGTGATACTGGGAGCAATATCCCTCTAGGATAGTAAAAATAATATCACAGGGTGTACACCCACTGTGATACTGGGAGCAATATCCCTCTAGGATAGTAAAAATAATATCACAGGGTGTACACCCACTGTGATATTAGGAGAAATATCTCTCTGGGATATTATGAATTATATCACAGAGTGTAGACACATGGTGTACATCCACTTTGATATTAGGAGTAATATCTTCCTAGGACACTACAAATAACATCACAGAGTGTACACCCACTATAATATTAGGAATCGTATCTCCCTAGGTGATTACAAATAATATCGCAGGGTGTACACCCACTGTGCTATTAGGAGTAATATCTTCCTAGGGTATTACGAATAATTTCACAGTCTGTACACACATGGTGTACACTCACAGTGACATTAGGAGTAATATCTACCTAGTAGATAACAAATAACATTGCAGGGTGTACACCCACTTTGGTATTAGCTATAATATTTTTCTAAGTTGTTACAAATAAGATCACAGGGTGTACAAACGTGGTGTACACTGACTGTGATATCAGGAGTCGTATCTCCGTAAGATATTATGAATAATATCACAGGGTGTACACCCACTGTATTATTAGGAGTAATATCTCTGTAGGATATTACAATTAATATCACAGGGTGTACAGCCACTGTGATATTAGGAGCAATATCTTTCTAAGATGTTACAAATAATATCACAGGGTGTACGCCCGCTCTGCTGTCAGGAGCAATATCTTCCTAGGATATCAAAAATCCTATCACAGGGTGTCCAATCTCTGCCTTCCAGGTTCGAAGGGATTCTCCTGCTTCAGCCTCCCAAGTAGCTAGGCTTACCCGCCACCACGCCCGGCTAATTTTTTTTAATTTTCACTGGAGATGGCGTTTCACCACGTTGGCCAGGCTGGTCTGGAACTCCTGACCTCAGGTGATCCATCAGCCTCGGCCGCCCAAAGTGCTGGGATTTCAGGTGTGAGCCATGGCGCTCGGCCAAGAGTTATATATTCAATTCATTTGGAAACACAGCTCCCATATTTGAGTGTGCATGTACTTTTGTGAAGAAACGATGTCAGAAAACCTAAGGATGATAATAAATATGAAAAGTAACAGGCATGTGAAAAGGTGTTCTGATTGAGAACTATAAGGTTCGATTTCGTTTTTAGATAATGCGGTCCTAGCTCTTGTGTCGTCCTTTTACATACTCTACATGAAAGGAATTTGTAGCACGGTGTCAGAATAAAATAGAGTGTATTTCATGGCTTCTTAATTTCTTTCAATTAGACTGAGATCTTTTTCTTAAAGAGAGAAGGACATTTTCATTGCATTGTATTTTTTCTGAAAAGAGCAGGCCGTATGTTACCGAGATCACGGATTTGTTATACATGACATTTTGGTCTTCTAATATTCTTCAGTGGATTTTCTCTAAAGTAGTATGTACCGAAAGACTTGTATAGCAAAAAAGTAAATCACGTAATAATTCTGAGATTTTTGGAATTGTCACAACTGAGAAACATTGCTGGCGGTGTATGGTCCGCAAGTGTGAAAATGTTCCTTGTGAATTGCTTGCATCCAAAATATACACACAGCATTAAGGGCTGGTTTTTATCTTTTATTTTCCCAATCCTCTTTCCTTCTCAAGGTGTCCAAGACACTCAGAGCCACTGAATCTCACAGGTGTCTGAGAATTCCTCCTCCTGGGACTCTCAGAGGATCCAGAACTGCAGCCGGTCCTCGCTTTGCTCTCCCTGTCCCTGTCCATGTATCTGGTCATGGTGCTGAGGAACCTGCTCAGCATCCTGGCTGTCAGCTCTGACTCCCACCTCCACACCCCTGTGTACTTCTTCCTCTCCAACCTGTGCTGGGCTGACCTCGGTTACACCTCGGCCACGGTTCCCAAGATGATTGTGGACACGCAGTCGCATAGCAGAGTCATCTCTCATGCGGGCTGCCTGACACAGATGTCTTTCTTGGTCCTTTTTGCATGTATAGAAGACATGCTCCTGACTGTGACGGCCTATGACTGCTTTGTAGCCATCTGTTGCCCTCTGCACTACCCAGTCATCGTGAATCCTCACCTCTGTGTCTTCTTCGTTTTGGTGTCCTTTTTCCTTAGCCTGTTGGATTCCCAGCTGCACAGTTGGATTGTGTTACAATTCACCATCATCAAGAATGTGGAAAGCTCTAATTTTGTCTGTGAGCCATCTCAACTTCTCAAACTTGCCTGTTCTGACAGCGTCATCAATAACGTATTCATATATTTCGATAGTACTATGTTTGGTTTTCTTCCCATTTCAGGGATCCTTTTGTCTTACTCTAAAATTGTCCCCTCCGTTCTAAGGATGTCATCGTCAGATGGGAAGTATAAAGCCTTCTCCACCTGTGGCTCTCACCTAGCAGTTGTTTGCTGATTTGATGGAACAGGCATTGGCATGTACCTGACTTCAGCTGTGGCACCACCCCCCAGGAATGGTGTCGTGGAGTCAGGAATGTACGCTGTGGTCACCCCCATGCTGAACCTTTTCATCTACAGCCTGAGAAACAGGGACATACAAAGTGCCCTGCGGAGGCTGCACAGCAGAACAGTCGAATCTCATGATCTCTTGCATCCTTTTTCTTGTGTGGGTGAGAAAGGGCAACCACATCAAATCTCTACATCTGCAAATCCTGCCTCTTGGTCACATTATTTTTGTGGCTTGACGGCTTTTATTCCTTTCCGCATTTCCTTTGTGAATATTGCTTTCTTCGTTATGCCTTTCACTGGAATGGGTGAGTATTCTGGGATCCTTTGTTCAGCAGAAACCTCATGACAGAATCCTCTATACCTAGGCGGCCTCTTTTAGTTTCTGAGCAATAACCCTGTCATCCAGGTGGAATCACAACCATCTTTTTATATACACGAAGTCCTCACTTCATTTTGGAATTCCCTGAAAACTGACTTTATGGAAACAATGTACAAGAGGTCCTCCAACACCACTGGTTGTTCAAAGTTGTGTAGTTATACTGTTGATGAAAAATAAGTGGTTTCACTGTACATAACTTTGCTTCAAGGTGAAGTTTCTAAGAGACTTTCAAAGATGTTAAGTGAGGACATACTGTACATCAAATTCATATCCTCTTCCAGAGTTCATGTGGAATTTCTTTATAAACTGCTTCTAGAGGACCTATTTAGGCAGGTTGTGTGTAGAGATCCATGTCGCCGTTCCTCAATCTTGGCTTTGAGTCAAATCACCTGGGGAGCTTACAAATGATGAGGCCTGGGTCTCAATACCTGAGATTCTGATTTCCTTGCACCTGTGTAAGTATGTGGATTTTTTTTTTTTCCTTTAAAGCACCAGAGGTGGTTCCAATGACGAAGTTTTTAGAGGCATCAAGCTCCAATGAGTAAGAACAGAAATTAACTGTAATATGATTTCTTCAAATATTATCTTCAAATGCGTAGTCCATCAACACCATACAAATGTGTATTATGCTGTTTTTTTCTCACCATTTCGCATTTTCTATCTCTTTCTATTCCTTTTTTTTTTTTTTTTTGAGTCAGAGTTTCACTCTTGTTGCCCAGGCTGGAGTTCAATGGCACGGTCTCGGCTCACTGCAACCTCTGCCTCCCATATTCAAGCGATTCTCCTGTCTCAGCCTTCCAAGTAGCTGGGATTACAGGCATGCGCTACCATGACCGGCTAATTTTTTTTTTTCTTTTTTGTATTGTTAGTAGAGACAGTGTTTCTTCATTTTGGTCAGGCTGGTCTTGAACTCCCAACCTCAGGTGATCTGCCCGCTTCCGCCTCCCAATGTTCTGGGATTACAGGCGTGAGCGACCGCGCCCAGCCACCACTTAGCATTTACATTTTACATTTGTTGAAGTTATAGATTTATACACACATTGATTGCTGCTTTGTTATACACTTGCATATACGTAAGATGGGAAATAGAAAAGAATAAAATGGGCACTGTATCCCTGAAATTTCACATTCCGAGACATTTAAAAAATATTAGCTCTTTAGAAATTTGTTTCAATTAAGAAACTGTGGTATACACACCCAATGAAGTATTATTCAGCCTAAAAAGGAAGAAAATCCTCTCCGCTGCAGACAAAATGGATGAGATTGCAGGTCTGTATATTAAATGAAATAAGCCAGACACAGAATGACAAATATTTCATATCCTCATTTCTATGTAGGAAGAAAAAAGGAAACCTTGGCCAGGTGTGGTGGCTCAGGCCTGTAATCCCAGCACTTTGGGAGGCCGAGTCGCACGGATCACTTGAGTCCAGGAGTTCGAGACCTGCCTGGCCAACTTGGTGAAACCCCGTCTCTACTGAAAACACAAACAATTAGCCGGGCGTGGTGACGCATGCCTGTAGTCTCAGCCACTGGGAGGGCTGAGGCCCAAGAAGCGCTTGAACTCGGGAGTCGGAGGTTGCAGTGAGCCCAGATTGTGCCTGTGTACTCCAACCTGGGCAACAGAAAGAGACTCCATCACACACCTACACACAAAAGGAATCTCAGGAAGGTGGAAAAGTATAAAGGTGGTTAGCAGACGCTAGAAAGAAAAGGGGTGGGATGGGGAATGAAGAGAAGTGGATAATTGGGTCCCAAAATACAGAAAGATGGAATAAGTGAGTTCTAGTGTTTGATAGCACAGTATGGAAATTTTAGTTCACAAGAATTTGTTGCGTATTTCCAGATGCTTTGGTAAGAAGCTTCCTAACTTCCTAAGAGCCAGGGGGGGAAGAGGGGCTGGCTCTTACTCCCCGCACCACGGGGGGGCGCCTCGTCCCCTGCGATGGGGGTCCTAAGAGCCAGGGCGGGAAGAGGGGCTGGCTCTTACTCCCCGCACCGCGGGGGGCGCCTCGTCCCCTGCGATGGGGGTCCTAAGAGCCAGGGGGGGAAGTGGGGCTGGCTCTTACTCCCCGCACCGCGGAGGGCGCCTCGCCCCCCTGCCATGTGGGTCGTCATATCCAGGGTGGGATTGGGGTGTGATATTACTCCCCGAATCGCGGGGTGTGCCTCACCCCCCTGCTATGGGGATCGTCATATCCAGGGTGGTAGTGGAAGGTGATATTACTCCCCGAATCGCGGGACCCCCGCCCCCATGCGATGTGAATCGTAATATCCATGGGGGGAGAGGGCGGTGATATTACTCCCCGATTTTTCCTAGGATCCTTTCTAAACTGCCACCCTCCGTTTCCACCCTGCGACATTATCTTCCATATTGTAGGAACATGCAGCTGCTAAAGTCGCCGGGGGTATACACCCTTCAATATTATTCGTAATTTTCTAGGGGAAAGTTAAACCTCATGTCACAGGACTCTGTACACTGTGATGTTATTCCCAATATCCTAGCTTTATCTTAATAATAATGTCACATTGTGTGTACACCTTGTGGTGTTATTCTTATTCTCCTAAGGGGAGGTTGTTTTACTGTCACAGGGGATATTTTCCTTTTGATATTATTCGTAATGTCCTAGAGGAATGTCACCCCTTATGTCACAGGGTTTGTACACCTTGTCAAATTACTCGTATTATCCTCATAAGATGTCACTCCTCATATCACAGAGGGTGTACGCTCTGTGATATCATCGTCATATTCTAGGGAAATGTCACTTTTAATGTCACAGAGGGTGCACACCTTCTGAAATTATTCGTTATAATTTTGTGGGGTGTTACCCCTAATGTCCCACGGCGTGTACACACAGTGATGTTACGTGCAATATGCTGTGGAAATGTTGCTTGTAATTCACAGGTCCTGTTCACCCTTTAATATTCTTTGTACTCTTCTAGGAAAACGTTACTGCTAATGTCACAGGGCGTGTAGACCCTGTTATAAAATTCCTGATATCCTAGCGGGAGTTCACTACTAATCGCAAAATGCGTGTACACCCTTTGATATTATTCGTATTGTCCTGAAGAGATGTTACTACTGATGTCCCAATGCAGGTACATTCTCTGATCTTATTGGTTATATCCTCAGGGGATGTTACTTCTAATGTCACACGGGGTGTACTCCCTGTGTTCTATTTCGTAATATCCTAGGGCAATTTTACTTTGAATGACACAGGGGGTGTACACATTGTGATATTATTTGTGATATTCTAGAAAGATGGTACTCCTAATGTCACAGGGCTGTACACCCTGTGATAGTATTCATAATGTCCCAGGGGTCTATACTCCTATTGGCACAGATGATAACACCCTGTGACACTATTCGTAATATTCTAGTGAGATAATACTCCTCATGTCACAGGGGGTGTACACCCCATGTTATTATTCTTACTATTCTAGGGGGATGTTACTCCTAATGTCACAGGGATGTACACCCTGTGATATTATTCATAGTGTACCAGAGGGATATTAGCACTAATGTCACAATGTGTGTACACCTTGTGATATTATTTGTCGTATCCTAATGCCACAGGGGGTGTGTTCCGTGTGATATTCTTCCTAGCATCCTAGACGGATATTGCTCCTAACGTCACAGGGTGTGTACACCTTGTCACATCATTCACAATATCCTAAAACTACGTTATTCCTCCGGTCACAGAGGGTGTTCACCCTATGATATTTTTCATCATAGTTTTGTGGGATGTTACTCCTAAAGTCACACGGGGTGTACACACAGTCACACAGTGATATGAGCTGTAATATTCTATAGACATGTTACTCGTAAATCACAGGGGCTGTACCTCCTGTGATATTATTCATAATATTCTAGGGGAATGTTGCTACTATTGTCACGGGGGTGTACACCCTGTGATGTGACTCGTCATATCCCAGCGGGATGTTACTACTAATGTCACAATGCCTGTACACACTGTGATATTATTTGTAATATCCTAAAGAGATGTTACTACTAAGGTCACAATGCATGTACACCCTCTGATATGATTCGTTATATCCTTGGGGGATGTTACTCCTAATGTCACATGGGGTGTACTCCCTGTCATATTATTCGTAATATCCAAGGGGGAGGTTATTTTTAATGTCACCGGGGGTGACATTACGCATTAAAAATGCGTATTCAACACCTGTGATACTATTCCTAATATCCTAGGGGCATGCTCTTCCGAATGTCACATGGGGTGTACACCATGTGTGTACACCTGCTGTGATATTATTCATAATATCCTAGGGGAATGTTACTCCTGATGACACAGGCCGTGTACACCATGTGTGTACCCCTCCTGTGTTATTATTCATAATATCCTAGGGGGATGTTTCTTTGAATGTCACAAAGAGTGTACAAAACGTCACAGGAGGTGTACACGTTGTGACGTTATCTGTAATACCCTAGAAGGTTGTTACTCCTAATATGTCACAGGGGTGTACACGCTTTGATGTTATTTATAATCTCATAGAGAGATATTACTTCAAACATCACAGTGGATGTACACAGATAGTGTATACCCTGTGATGGTATTCATAATATCCTAGGGAGATACAACCCCTGATATCACAGTGCGTGTACCCCGTGTGTGTACACCCTTCATATTAGTCGTACTATCCAGGGTAAATATTACTCCTCATATTACACAGTGCACACACCCTGTGATATTTTTCATCCTACTTTAGGGAGATATTGCTTCTAATATCACAGTGGGTATACCCCATGTGTGTATACTCTGTGACAGTATATTTTATATCCTAGGGATGTATTACTCCTAGTATCACAGTGGGTGTTCACCCTGTGATATCATTCTTATTTCATCTTGCAGCCTTTTTTGAGCCACACTGCAAAAGGAATGGAACAGATAAGAAGGTATTGAGATTAGAACGTGCTGCCGTGCGGCCGCCGCAGGACACTTTTCATATCCGTTTCTCTGACTGTAGATGAAGGGGTTCATCATGTGAATGACCACCGTGTACATCACTGAGGCCACTGCAGCCTTTCTCGGGGAAGATGACACATCTGAACTGAGGTACCCTCCAATGCCTGTTCCATAAAATCATCAAACAACTGACAGGTGAGACCCACAGGTGGAGAAGGCTTTATACCTCCCACCTGATGATGAAACCCTCAGAATGGAGGAAACAATTTTATCGTAAGAGAAAAGGGTCCCCGAGATGGGAAGAAAACCAAATATGGCATCAGGGAAATACAGGATTATGTTATTGGTGAAGGTGTCACAACATGCAAGATGGGGGAGTTGAGAAGGGTCGCAGAAGAAATTAGGAATTTCCACATCCTTGAAGCAGGTCATTTGTAAGCCAATCAAGTTGTGCAGCTGGGCGTCTAAAAGACTGAGGGAAAAAAAAAAGACAACAAAAGTAGAAAGCCACAGAAACACAGGTTCATGATGGCTGAATGATATAGAGGGTGACATTTGGCTACAAACCGGTCATAGACCATCACACTCAGGAGCATGTCTGTCTTCCATGCCTCCAAAAATGGCAAAGAGAGACATCTGAGTCAGGCAGCCTGCATTGGAGATGACTCTTCTGTGAGATTGGATGTCCACAGTCATCTTGGGGACCGTGGTGGAGGTGAAACTGATGTCAGGCAAGGACAGATTGGAGAGGAAGAAGTACATGGGGGTGTGGAGGTGGGAGTCAGGGCTGACGGCCAGGATGATGAGCAGGTTCCCCAGCACCATGACCAGGCACGTGGACAGGAACAGCCCAGGGAGGACCGGCTGCCGTTCTGGATCCTCTGAGCTTCTAGGAGGAGGAATATAGAGACATCTGTTAGATTTTGTGGGTCTCTAGAGATTGGACACCTTTTGCCTAGAAAAGAGGGTTGAGAAATCGGAAGCGAGTAAAGCAACACCCAGCATCGTGTCTGCATTTTGGACAGAAGCAATTCACAAGTCATGTTTTCAGATTTCAGAGCAATCCACACTCAGCAATAGTTTGCAGTGCTGACAAACTCAGTTGTCTTCTAATGCTTTCATCATTGGTTTCTGTGTTCTTCACTTCTTGCTCTACACACCTGCCTTAGAGACACTAGATTCAAGAATCTTCCAAGAACCAGATCATCCTATATAACAAGTTGTCATTGCTAGAAAATACAGCCTATCTTTTCCGAAGAAAACGATGTAATGAAACCATTCTCTTCACTTTAAGAAAAAGGTTATCCTAATTAAAGGAAATTAAGAACTCAAATATTTTATTTTATTCGAATAGATTGATACAAATTCCCTTGATTTAGAACATCTGTAAGCACTGTATAACTGCTGAGACCATGCCATCTGGAAATGAAATGAAAGTTGATGGTTCATAAGCAGAAAATAGTTCCACAGGCCAGGTGGGTCCCAGTGATTTCATCATTGTGTTTTCTGACTTTTCTCCTTCAAGAGAGTAATTGCTTCCTCAAATCAGTGGGTCTTGTTTTAAAATTCATGGAAGCTATAACTCCTATCCTTAGCTTAGGTGGACTTAGAGTTTTCATCAGAACGTTTGGCCGGACGCGGTGGCTCACGACCGTGATCCCAGCACTTTGGGAGGCCAAGGAGGGCGGATCACGAGGTCAGGAGATCAAGACCATCCCGGCCAACATGGAGAAACCCCGCCTCTACTGAAAATACAAAAACTTCGCCCAGTATGGCAGCGCGTGCCTGTAGTCCCAGCTACTCGGGAGGCTGAGGCAGGAGAATGGCTTGAACCTGGGAGGCAGAGGCTACTGTGAGCTGAGATCACACCACTGCACTCCAGCCTGGGCAACAAGAGCAAAACTCCATCTCAAAAAACCAAAAACCAAAAACACACGCTCTGTCACACTGATGTCACACTGATGACAGCCAATTTTTGTGAACCAAGGAAGTGTCAATTCAATAATTAGCATAGATGTTTACTTTGGCTATCTCCTATGTGCCAAGCAAGATATAGGCTCTGGGGAATCAGAAACAAAAGAGACTCACTTGTTCCTCTCACAATACTCAGTACTTACTGAGATAAGGACAAAATAAGATGTCCTGTGTGGAATGCAGGGACACAAGAACTTCAGGTCAGGGGATATTTCCATTGAACCGTATGGAGTTTAAGCTTAAAATATTAACGAATGTATCTAAAGTTCACTTTGCCTTGACTTTACGCATCCATCACATAGAGATCACGCAGCGGGCACCCACTATGGGTTTCATCATCGCTCACTTTCATTGGATCAACTAGAAATCAACTCAGATGAGAGTGCTGAGTCTCAGAGGATGGACGTCTCACCCCTTGCCATACAGATAAGTAGAAAGGGTGGTACTGAAAATTAATGGCCAGACTCTAAGTCCCGGGCACTATACGTGATGGTCTCCCAACCCTCAAAATGTTGTGGGTTCTTTTTTGTTTTTGAGACAGAGTCTCGTTCTGTTGCCCAGGCTGGAGTGCAGTGGAGCGATCTTGGCTCACTGCAACCTCCGCATCCCAGGTTCAAGCTATTCTCTTGCCTCAGCCTGCCAAGTAGCTGAGATTGCAGGCGCCCGCCACTACGCCTGGCTTATTTTTTTCTGTTTTTAGGAGAGACGGGGTTTCACCGTGTTGGCCAGGCTGGTCTCGAACACCTGACCTTGTGATTCGCCTGCCTCAGCCTCCCAAAGTGCTGGGATTACAGGCGTGAGCCACCACGCCCAGCTTCAGAAGTTTTCAACAGAGCTCAGAGGTCTTAACCACAGGCACATCTGAGGAGCATTTTTGAAATGGTTTCCAGCTTCCTCAATAGGAATGGAAGCCAAACCCCGAATTGATGGCTCCTTGGAGGAAGTCGAGAGCTGTAAGGAAAGCCAGGAACAGGGGCAAGGGAGAGATGCATCCCGAATGATCCTGTGCCAATTCTTTCTGGAATCTTTGATGTGATCTCTGCTGCCCTTTCCATACTTGACACAGTGATTGTGGCACACACTGGTCTAGCTGTGGTCTACAAGGAACCCCCAAAGGGAAGGGCACAGTCAGCAGGGGCATCGGCCTGAGTGACAAGGATTGGAGGGGGCAGGTTGGATGCAGGGAGAGGAATGGCCAAATGCCACGTGTCTGGCCTTAGACTACCTTGTTCAAATTGGGCTTCACCATTTTTGACTTTGTGATCTGGTACAAGTTATATGAAAATGTGTTGCTCCTTTTCTAGTCTGTAAAATCATAAGGAAATGTGCACTAATAACTGGGAGACTATGCAGATGAAATGAAACAAGCTGCATAGAACACAGAGCTCAGAGCCTGGCCTTTAGGAAGCCCTCAGTAAGGGTTCATGGTGCCATGGTGTCTGTCATCATCCTCTTTATCCTCATCATCACCTTCATCATCTTTTTGTTGTTCTGAGGGCATACTTTAGAGGGACTCATTCCCTGCTCTCGTGGGTGAGATGTCTATGAAAAGGACAACCAGTGGGGGAGGGAAGCAAAATTTTGAAGAAGATTCCTGAGAGAGATCCCCCACCACAACCAAGAACAGAAACTCCACAGTCTGCTGAGCTGACAGTTTGCACATTGGTCTCCTCCCATCTGCCCACGGCACTCTCCCGTTTGTCCTGAAGATGAGGAAACAAACAAGGCTCCCAACCGTCCCTCAGCACTCACTGAACGGCCCTTCCCCTCTGCTGGGCCATGACCACGGAGAACAGGTCCACTGTCCTCCCTCAGTGGTGCACATGGGAGGCTCAGACTCCGTCCTCGAGGCTGGCAAGAAGACAGGGTGAGACATGAGCCTCCTGATACAGGTGAAGGGTGTGGAGCCCACAGGACTGCAACCTCACACTGCAGGGCTGGAGGCACAGACTGAGTATTTCCTATTCTATGGCCTGGGGGGCTCAAGGCACAGAGCTCCTCATTAGCCAGAGTTGCCCATGTTCCCCAGGCTCTAAGGATTTCCTCATCATCATGCAAGAAGAATAGAAAAGTGAGTGTCCATAGAAGCTTTGGGGCTCTTCCTCTAATCAGGAGAGAGCTTGTGTGTATTATTTGCTTTTTTATTTTACAAGATCCAAGTTCTTTAATTTTCATCTTTTATTATGGGAAAATATACCACGTATAAATCCTAAAAATTATAGATTATTTCATATAGAATGGCCAGTATGAACATTTACAATTTCCACTATTTTTCAGCTTAGAGTTTAATCACATTAGGTACATTCACATTGTTTAGCAACCATCACCGCCATCATCTCCAGAACAGTGTTATCCTTGAAAATGGAAATTGCACCCATTAACCAAACTCTCCATTCCTCTCCCTCTCACCCACCCCTGGGGGCCACCATTCTATTTTGCAGCTCTATAAGTTTAACTACTCTAGACACGTGATATAAGTGGAATCATACCGTGTTTAATTTTTTTGGTTTGTTTTGGAGACAGAGTCTTTCTCTGTCACCCAGGCTGGAGTGCAGTGGTGTGGTCTCGGCTGACTGCAACCTCCACATCGTGGGTTCAAGTGATTCTTGTGTCTCAGTCTCCCGAGTAGCTGGGATTACAGGCGTGTGCCACCACGCCCAGCTAATTTTTGTATTTTTAATAGAGATGAGCTTTCACCATATTGGCCAGGCTGGTCTCAAACTCCTGACCTTAAGTGATCCACCTGCCTCGGCTTCCCAAAGTGCTGGGGTGACAGGTGCGAGCCACTGAGCCTGGTCATGTTTATCCTTTTGGGATTTATTTATTTCACTGAGGAGAATGTCTTCAAGGTTCATCCGTGTTGCAGCCTGTGTCAGAAGTGCCTGTCTGGTTGTTTGGGTGCTTTTTGTTTTGTTTTGTTTTGTGTTTACATGGAGTCTCACTCTGTAGCACAGGCTGGAGTGCAGTGGCACAATCTGGGCTCACTGCAACCTCTGCCTCCCGGGTTCCAGCGATTCTTGTACCTCAGCCTCCCGAGTAGCTGGGACTATAGGCACACGCCACCACGCTCGTCTAATTTTGTGCATTTTCAGTAGAGACAGGGTTTCAACAAGATAGCCAGGCTGCTCTTGAATTCCTGACCTCAGGTGATCCGCCCACCTCGGTCTTCCAAGATGCTGGGATTACAGGCGTGAGCCACCGCACCGGCCAGAAGTGCCTGCATTTTTATGGCTGAATAGTCTTCCGTTGTATGAATGAACTGCACTGTGCTTTTTCATTCACCTGCCCACGAACCCTTGGGTTGCTTCCACATTTTGGCTGTTTTGAGTAAGCTGCTATGAATATGGGTGGACAAATCTCTCTTCCACTCCTGACTTCTAATTCTTTTTGGCAGGTACCCACAAGTGCAACTGTGGGAACATCTGATAATCCTGTTTCTACTTTTTCCAGTACATGCCATAGTATTTTCCCCATTCCTTCACGGTTTTACATTCCCTCCAATCAGATTGGAGCATTCCTACTTCCCTTTAGTTTCACCAATGCTTGTTTCTTTATCATATCCATCCTAATGTGTGGTATCACATTCTTGGTTTGATTTGCGCTTCCCTGTGGTTCGTGATTTTGAACATCATTTTAGATGCTTATTGGCCACTGGTATATCTTCTTTAGGGACACGTCTACTAGAGTCTTCTGACCATTGTTAATGGGGTGCTTTGGGTTTCTTGTTGTTCAGTTCTAGCTGTTCTTTGTATATGATGCATATCAGCCTCTTTTCACAGATATGATTTGCAAATCTTTTTCCTAATCCATGGGTTATCTTTTCACTCAGTTCACAGTGTTTGCTGATGCACAAAAGTGTCTGTCATTTAGATGTCATCCAAGGAATCTAATTTTCTTTTGTTGCCTATGCTTTTGGTGTCGTATCCCAGAAAGCATTGCCCAATCTGATGTCATGAAAGTGTGGCCAATGTTTTCTTTAAGGCATATTATACTTTCAGCACTTGGGGTGAGGTCTTTGATCCAAGTTGCATTAATTTTTGCACCTGGTGTGACATAGAGTCCACCTTCATTCTTCTGCATGTGGAAATCAAGTTTCTCCAACACCATTTCTTAAAAAGGCTGCTTTTCCACCAGTGGACTTTCTTAGCACTCATGTTAAAAATCATTTGAACATATAGGGGAGAAGTTATTTCTGGGCTCAAAAACAAACAACAGACAACAGATAAGGATACAGCATGGGCCAGGCGCGGTTGCTCACACCTGTCATCCCAGCCCTTTGGGAGGTCGAGGTGTTTGGATCACCTGAGGTCAGAAGTTCAAGACCAGCCTGACAGACAGGAAGAAACTGCTGTCTCTACTACAAACACAACATTAGCTGGGCGTGCTGGGGCATGCCTGTAATCCCAGCTGCTCGGGAGATGGAGGCAGGAGAATCGCTTGAACCCAGGAGGCAGAGGTTGTGGTGAGCCAAGATTGCACCATTACACTCCAGCCTGGGAAACAAGAGCGAAACTCTGTCTCAAAACAAAAAACCAAAAACAAAAAATCCAGGATTTCGAGAGCAGAAAGAGAATAGCTGAAAAGCGAGCATAATGAGACAGTTAGGAAGCTTCTTACCAAAGCATCTCGAAATATGCAAGAAATTCTTGTGAACTAAAATTTTCATACTGTGCTTTCAAACACTAGAACTCACTTGTTCCATCTTTCTGTATTTTGGGACCCAATTATCCACTTCTCTTCATTCCCCATCCCACCCCTTTTCTTCCTAGCGTCTGCTGATCACCTTTATACTTTCCACCTTCCTGAGATTCCTTTTGTGTGTAGGTGTGTGATGGAGTCTCTTTCTGTTGCCCAGGTTGGAGTATACAGGCACAATCTGGGCTCACTGCAACCTCCGACTCCCAAGTTCAAGCGCTTCTTGGGCCTCAGCCCTCTGAGAAGCTGAGACTACAGGCATGCGTCACCACGCCCGGCTAATTGTTTGTGTTTTCAGTAGAGACGGTGTTTCACCATGTTGGCCAGGCAGGTCTCGAACTCCTGGCCTCAAGTGATCCGTGTGACTCGGCCTCCCAAAGTGCTGGGATTACAGGCCTGAGCCACCACACCTGGCCAAGATTTTCTTTTTTGTTCCTACATAGAAGTGAGGACATGAAATATTTGTGATTCTGTGCCTGGCTTATTTCACTTAATATACAGACCTGCAATCTCATCCGTTTTGTCTGCAGCGGAGAGGATTTTCTTCCTTTTTAGGCTGAATAATACTTCATTGTGTGTACATACCACAGTTTCTCAATTGAAACAAATTTCTAAAAAACAAATATTTTTAACATGTCTCGGAAGGTGAAACTTGAGGGATACTGTGCCCATTTTATTCTTTTCTATTTCCCGTCTTATGTATACGCAAGTGTATAACAAAGCAGCAATCAAAGTGTGTATAAATCTATAACTTCAACAAATGTAAAATGAAAATTCTAAGTGGTGGCTGGGTGTGATCGCTCACGCCTGTAATCCCAGAACATTGGGAGGTGGAAGCGGGCGGATCACCTGAACCTGGGAGTTCAAGACCATCCTGACCAATATGGAGAACCACTGTCTGTACTAAAAATACCAAAAAAAAAAAAAATTAGCCGGGCATGGTAGCACATGCCTGTAATCCCAGCTACTTGGATGGCTGAGACAGGAGAATCGCTTGAATACGGGAGGCAGAGGTTGTAGTGATCCGAGATCGTGCCATTGCACTCCAGCCTGGGCAACAAGAGTGAAACTCTGCCTCAAAAAGAAAAAAAAAAAAAAGAAAAAGGAAAAAGAAAAAATAGAAAATGCTAAATGGTAAGAAACAACAGCATAATAAACATTTGTATGGTGTTGATGGACAATGCATTTGAAGATAATATTTGAAGAAATCATATTACAATTAACTTCTGTTCTTACTCATTGGAGCTTGATGCCTCTGAAAACTTCGTCATTGCAACCACCTCTCGTACTTAAAAAAAAAAAAAATCCACATACTCACACAGGTGCAAGGAAATCAGAATCTCAGGTATTGAGACCTAGGCCTCATCATTTGTAAGCTCCCCAGGTGATTTGACTCAAAGCCAAGATTGAGGACCGGTGACATGGATCTTACACATAACCTGCCTAAATAGGTTCTCTAGAAGCAGTTTATAAAGAAATTCCACATGAACTCTGGAAGAGGATATGAATTTGATGTACAGTATGTCCTCACTTAACATCTTTGAAAGTCTCTTGGAAACTTCACCTTGAAGCAAAATTAGGTAAAGTGAAACCACTTATTCCTCACCAACATTATAACTACACAACTTTGAACGCACCAATGGTGTTGGAGGACCTGCTGTACATTGTTTCCATAAAGTCGATTTTCAGGGAATTCCAAAATGAAGGGAGGACTTCACGTATATAAAAAGATGGTTGTGATTCCACCTGGATGACAGGGTTATTGCTCAGAAACTAAAGGAGGCCGCCTAGGTATAGAGGATTCAGTCATGAGGTTTCTGCTAAACAAAGGATCCCAGAATACTCACCCATTCCAGTGAAAGGCATAACAAAGAAAGCAATATTCACAAAGGAAATGCGGAAAGGAATAAAAGCCATCACGCCACTAAAATAATGTGACTAAGGGGCAGGATTTGCAGATGTAGGTGTGTAATGTGGTTGCCCTTTCTCACCCACACAAGAAAAAGGATGCAAGAGATCATGAGATTCGAATGCTCTGCTGTGCAGCCTCCGCAGGGCGCTTTGAATGTCCCTGTTTCTCAGGCTGTAGATGAAAATGTTCGGCATGGGGGTGGCCACAGCGTACATCACTGACGCCACCACACCATTCCTGGGGGGTGGTGCCACTGCTGAAGTCAGGTACACGCCAATGCCTGTCCATAAAATAAGCAAACAACTGCCAGGTAAGAGCCACAGGTGGCGAAGGCTTTATACTTCCCATCTGACGATGAAATGCTTAGAATGGAGGGGCGCCCGCCCCACTGCGGTGTGGATCGTCATATCCAGGGGGGAGAGGGGGGTGATATGACTCCCCGCATCGCGGGGGCCTCACCCCCTTGCGATGGGGGTCCTAAGAACCAGGGGGGATAGGGGCTGGCTCTTACGCCTCGTACCGCGGCGGGGGGGCCTCACCGCCCTGCGATGGGGCTCCTAAGAGGCAGGGGGGCGAGGGGCTGGCTCTTACTCCCCGTATCGCAGGAGGTGTGTACAACCCCTGCGATAATGGGAGTAATATCATCCTCTCCCCCTGAATATAAGAAACAATATCACAGGAGGATGTACACCCCCTGCGATATTGGAAGTAACATCGTTTTCTGCCCCTCGGGATATTCGGAACAATATCACAGTGGGTGTGTACAGCCCCTGCGACATTGCCGCTAGTATCTTCCTCTCCCTCCCAGGATATAAGGAAGAATGTCACAAGGGAGTGTACACCCCCTGTGATATTGGCTGTAATATCTTCCTCTCCCCCGCTGCCCTTTAGGAGCAATGTCACACAAGGGGTGTACACCCCCTGCTATATTGGGAGTGATATCATCCTCTCCGTCTCTGGATATTAGGAACAATAGCCCTAGGGAGTGTATAGCTCCTGCAATATTCAGACTAATATCATCCTCTCGCCGCCTGGAGATTAGGATCAATATCACAAGGGTGGTGTGCACCCCCGGCGAAATTGGAAGAAATATAATCGTCTCCACCTTTGGATGTTAGGGACGGTATCACGGGGGAGGTCTCCACCCCCTGTGATATTGGGAGTTCTATCATCCGCTCCGACCCAGGATATTAGGAACAAGATGACCGAAGGGATGTACACCCACTGCGCTATTTTCAATAATGTCATCCTCTACCCCCTGACTATTAGGAGTAACATCATAGAGGGGTGTACACTTTCTGCGATATTGGGAGTACTATCCTCTCCCCCACGGATATCAGGAACAGTTATAGTAATTATTAATATTAATAAATATAATAACAATTAATAGTAATCATTGATATTAATAATTACAGTAGAGACAGTAAAACTTAGTACGGATGAAAAATATTAACGGTTACTATTAATAACTAATAGCAATATCAGTATTAATAATAAAATAATGATATCACTAATGTTACTTCAATCAATCATAATTGATGTTGGTAATAAAACAATAATTACTATTAAGATTAATAACTAATATTAAAGTGACATTAATATTAATATTTAATTTTAATCATGCATAATCATATCTTGAAAATAATCATTAATGATTAATAACGTTATACTGTTAATTAATATTACCATTGATAATTATTAAGACTGATGTTTAATAATTCATAATATTATTATTGCTAATACCACAGGGGGTGTACACCTACCTGTGATATTGTTCCTAATATCCAGGGATGGAGAGCATATTAGTTTTCATATCGCAGTAGGTGTACACTCACCCTGTGACACCGATCCTAATATCCAGGGGGTAGAGTATGACATGACTCCCAACATAGCAATGAATGTACAGCCACCCGGTGATATTGCTTCTAATATTCACGGAAGAAGCGTATGATATTACTCCCAATATCGCAGGGAGTGTACACCTCTTCTGTGATATTGTTCCTAGTATCCCGAGGGAGAGAGGATAATTCCAGCATCGCAGGCTGTGTTCACTCACCCTGTGATATTGTTAATATCCTCAAAGGGAGAGGATGATATTACTCCCCATAATAGATAGATATTACTCCCCATAATAGAGCAGGAGGTGTACACCCACCCTGTGATATTCTTCCTAGTATTCAGAGGCCAAGAGGTTGATATTACTCCCAATATCGCAGGAAGTGTACAACCCCGTGTGAGATGGTCCTTAATAATATTCCAAGGCAGAGAGGGTGATCTTACTTCATATATCGCAAAAAGTGTACCACCCCCAGGGATATTGTTCCCATGATCCTGGAGGGAAGAGGATGATATTACTTTAAATATCACAGAAGGTGGACACGCCCCCACTGATATTGTTTCTAATTTCCACGTGGGAGAGGAGGATATGACACCCAATATCGCAGGGAGTAGAAACACCCCTGTGATACTGTTCTTCATATTCAGGGAGAAAGAGGATGATATTACTCCCAATGCAGACGGGTGTACACCCGTCTGTGAAATACTTCATAATTTCCAGAGGGGGGAGATGATATTACTCACAATATCGTAAACAGGCTGTGAGTCCACCGTGGATCGTAAAAACCAGAGGCGGCGAGGGCGTGGCTCTTACTCCCCACATGGCAGGGGGGGGCCTCACCCCCCTGCCACGTGGGTCTTGAGAGCCAGTGGGGGCGAGGGGGTGGCTTTTACTCCCCACATCACGGGGGGTGACTCACCCCCCTGCCATGTGGAACGTAAGAGCCGGGGGGGCGAGGGGGTGGCTCTTACTCCCCACATCACGGGGTGCGTTACCTGTACTCTTCATTCTGACCTCAGCTCCACCTCCCCTCCCCAGAAAGTTCTTCCATGACCACTCATTCCAAAATTGGTTCTCCATTGTGTCTCTATCACAGAACTCTGTTTATTTGTTAATACCAGCAATCACAACTCTGATTCACTAATTCACTTATTGATTATTCTTTGCCTGCGTCCTATACCATAATGTCGACCTGTGAAGGTGAGACCCTTGTCCATCTAGCTTAATCTAGCTTAACATACGCTAACACTTACGGCAGGTCCTTGGCTCAGCAGGCACTCAATGAATTGGGGTCGAATGAATACAGTAACACTGGATCATTAGAAAAGGAGAGAAAACTTCCTCAACGCTAAAATGCACTTTTTATCGATTCTGGAAGGGGGCTGCATCTTCCATTGGATATGGATATTTAATGTCATATTTCATTCCCACTCCTCTCTGAAAAGTTCCTAGTACATCGAGGTGCTCATGTGGTAGATTGTGTCTTAGCACCAAGGAAGGACAACAAGCAAGGATTATCCTGGGAAGGGAGCTTAACTACCTCTAAATCCAGGATGCTTTTTCTGAGCAATGAGGAGGATGGAGGCACATCAAAGGGGACAGAATAAGGAAACCAGTGCTCAGAAATGATGAGAAGAACGTGGAGTAGGAAGGCATCCGGAGATGGCAGGGCCAGCCTGCAATGGTCTTCATCCTGCACAGAGCGGTACGAATTTTCCTTCCTCCCAGCTTGGGAGTGGGTGGGGCCAGGAGTAGCTGCCTCACTTCAGGTGTTCCAGCAAGCATGCATTCAATGGCCTACAGGCCTGAGGTAGCAGGGTACGTAGGCCTAATCCCATCTGCCTGCTTGAGTCTCAGGTATTGCACAAAACCAAAGTCTGTGCTTAGCGACTGCCCCCAGGTTTGAGCAATTGCTTAAAGCATTATCTGCTCAAAGTACAGCAGTGCACCACCAACGTCAGGACCTCTCAAAGAGCTTGCATAAAACGCAGGGCATTGGGCCCAATTCCCAACCTGCAGAACTGGCCTTCACAAACAGAGCCCAGGAATCTGCTTTTTAATTTATTTATTTATTTATTTATTTATTTATTTATTTATTTTGAGACGGAGTCTCGCTCTGTCGCCCAGGCTGGAGTGCAGTGGCGTGATCTCGGCTCACTGCAAGCTCCGCCTCCCGGGTTCACGCCATTCTCCTGCCTCAGCCTCCCGAGTAGCTGGAGCTACAGGCGCCCGCCGCCACGCCTGGCCAATTTTTTTGTATTTTTAGTAGAGATGGGGTTTCACCGTGTTAGCCAGGATGGTCTCGATCTCCCGACCTCGTGATCCACCCGCCTCGGCCTCCCAAAGTGCTGAGATTACAGGCGTGAGCCACCGTGCCCAGCCAAATCTGCTTTTTAATCAGCTCCCTGCTTCGCGGGATTCTTAGGTGAGTGGTTCTCAAACCTAATAAGTTGAAGTGGGGGATGACTCATTCAGGAGGCTCATTCTCCTCCGCTGCGCCTCCTCCAGCCCTCTTAAATGTTGTCTCTTCATCTTTCTTCTGCACCTTCGGTTTATCACACTGCAGGCAGCTTCTGGTGTGCCTGCCCCTGTCCATTACAGAGGAGAAAGGAATCCACAGGCCCCTGCTGGGCGAGCTTGGGTGAGTCTGGGGGAGCTCCAGGCGTGCCCCAGAGAGCCTGGGAGGAACTAGGTCACAGCTCTCCTTTGGGGACTTACTGCTTGTTCCTAACTGCAGCCTGACCTCTGGTGGTCAGAAGGGAGTCGTTTGGTAGGAAGAACACAGAAAGTTTGGCTTTTTGCAATTGGGGGCTTGTGGGAGGAGGAAATTTAATCCTTACAAACTCCATCTCTGCTTGCAGAGGCTCCTTTGCTAAGCCTGGGGTTATTTGAGGAGGGGGTGGTGTGCAGTTTATGGCTCTTCCAAGTTCCTTGTTTTGCCTCCGTGGCACACTGATCTTGACAGCTCCCCTGTACCTGAACGTTTGTGGGAACATTTTAGCTGCATTGCTGCCTTTCATCTGAGGGGGCAGAGGAGAGAGAGAGAGAGATGGGCAAGGAAGGAGATGTTGGGTCTTTTCATGTTTTTAAAGGTTTTCTTTTTTTTTAAAGGTGGGGTGGCCAAGGTTGAAAAGCCTAGCAAGCAGACACAGCTCTGGAAGGTGTGCCTGTGGCCTCCATTATTCATGTCTTGACCTTCTCTCAGCGGCCAAGCGCCCACTCTGCCTCTCACTTGGCTGGGGCATCTGAAACCGCTGAGGCCTGAGAGCGCTGGCTCCATGGCTGCAGCAGCCCTTTCTCTGCCCCACCAGGCCCAGGTGTGGCTTTTCTGGCATCCAGATCCTTAACCTGGTCAACGTGCTAAAGCTCAGTCACACACAGGATGAAAATGGCCATAAAAACACTTAGAGAAGCCTCTCTGGCAATAAATCGCCCTCTCCTTTCCTTTTTAATTCTTAGGAATTAATTAACGTAATTAATTATTAGCTAATTAATTAGTAGTTAGTCAATTAACTAGCAGAACTAGATCACCTGACTTCCATGATAAACAATAATGTGCTTTTGCGTTTCCAGAACCAAAATATAGTGCCCAATTCAAGGAACTGTTACTCTTTAGTAATCACAAATAGTGTAACAATGTTGGTAAACAGAGACGTTAAGGCTGGACCAAGAAAGGTAGTGCGGTAGAATGGGAAGTGCACAGTCTGGCAGTTGGGAGCTGGAGCTATGGTTGGGTTGACTGTGCAATTGATTTATTTAGTCATTTAACAAACTTGACTGAGAGCCCTTGATGAAGCAGGCATTGCACTGAATGCCAGGAAGACCAAGAAAAGCAAGACATATGACCCCTACCCCCAAGTTATTTTCAGTCTTGTGGGAGGCAATCAAAAGACATATAAACTGTTTAGACCATGAAATCTGTCTGGCATATTTAGCTCCTCGATTTGCTGCATGGTCTTCATCATTGTCAACCTCCTTCAGAGAATGCATGGAATCTCATTTCGTTCTCGCAATAATCCTATGAGGGAGGTCTTATCATCCCCTTTTATAAGGAAACTGAGTCCTTAGAAAGATCAGAGAGTTTGCCCAAGGCCAAATGGCCAGTAAGTGGTGGAGCTGGCACTGCAATCTAAGTCAGCCTGACTCCAGAGCCTGTGCTGGTGGCCACCAGGCTACACGGTTCTCCAAGATCTCCCACCTCTAATCTTTTTTCTGCTGCTGTTTTGCAGAGAATCCACTTCCTGCCCTCTCACTTAACAAAGTCATCTCTGCCCATCCACCCAGCCTGATGGTCTTCCCTCCAGTCTCAGGGAACAAGGCACACACCCTCCTGCAAAGCCCATGCTCCTCCCCTGAGCCTCCTCCAGTCCTCTTAGGACCGTGCCTCTTCATCTTTCTCCTGCACCTTCAATTTATCACACTCTACTTGTTTCTTCCCCGCTCAGTCCCTAAATGTGTCAAGCGCCCTCCTGTTCTAAACAATCCCCAAAATACAACAAAACAAGAGCTTCCTTTTCCCCATACCCAGCTCAGCCCTACCCAGTCCCCACCCCACTAGCTCCACTTCACCAGCCCCACCCCATCACCCACCTCTCTCCTCTTCCCATCCAGCGCCATGCAGAATGTAATCGCTGTCCCCGTCTCTACTTCCTCAGCTTTACATCCAACCAGTTGATGGGGTCTTCCTGAGTGGGCTCCTAAATGCCCCTCTGTATCTTGTCCCATATCCTGACTCTGACCCCTTTTGTCTCTTTCCTGCATTACTGCAACCGTGCCC
Organism: Gorilla gorilla gorilla; assembly: GCF_029281585.2. Lineage (NCBI taxonomy): Eukaryota > Metazoa > Chordata > Mammalia > Primates > Hominidae > Gorilla > Gorilla gorilla. The sequence goes on from NC_073239.2 coordinate 68,735,867, forward strand.
CCATTGGTTCCCTACTTACAGAAATAGCCTTCCTAAATATCTCCTCCACCTTAAGGGTTCAGCAATCTATTTGAAATATGAACTGTCTTCATCAAACCCTTGAGCGACCATCCACCACCTAGAGCAGGAGACCCAGCCCTTTTGTATGGCATACAAGGCACCCTATGATCTATACAAAGGCACCCTATGATCTATACTGCCTATGGCAAGAGCCTCTCCATTACTGACTCTCCGTGCTTTACTCTCTCACAGGACAGAGCTGCCCATGGTTGCTTGCTTGCATTTTGCTGTTTCTCACTTCCACCCCTTAGGTACTGCTCTCTAAAGAGAATGCCTTTCCTCACCCCAGCGCCCCGCCTCCAGATAAGCCTAGCTAACCCCTGCTCACTTCTTCATTAGGAATCATCACTAACCAACTCTCTCCACTCCCTCAGGGGTTTATATTCCGATTATTTGTCTATGCGTCTGTATCACATTTCCTCAAGACCTAATAGGAAAGATGATGATTCCCAATTTAAGCGCAGGGCTTCTAATTACTTTAGGTAATCAAAATATTCTCTTGCTTGAAACATGAGGTTTATGAAATCCCAGCATTTGGGAGGCCAAGCTGGTGGGTCACTTGAGGTTAGAAGTTTGAGACCAGCCTGGCCAACATGGTAAAACCCCGTCTTTACTAAAAATACAAAAATCAGCGAAGTGTGTTGGTGCCCGTCTGTAATCCCAGCACTTTGGGAGGCCAAGGCGGGCAGATCCCCTTAGGTCAGGAGTTCGAAACCAGCCTGGCCAACATGGCGAAACCCCATCTCTACTAAAAAATAATAATAATAAATTAGCCAGACGTGGTGGTTCATGCCTGCAATCCTAGCTACTTGGGAGGCTGAGGAAGGAGAATTGCTTGAATCCAGGAGGCGGAGGTTGCATTGAGCCGAGATCACACCACTGCACTCCAGCCTGGGTGACAGAGTGAGACTCCATCTCAAAAAAAAAAAAAAAAAAAAAAAAAAAAAAAAATTATGAGCTCCCAAGGAGTTTAAAATGCCTTAGGTGCCACACTCTGCCCTTCACAGGTGTTTACATTCCAGGTGAGAAGGAAGAACTTGGAAAGAAGATGAGAACCCATCAGCAGAGGGCTACCTGGGGCCGAGGTGCTGAGGTAGCTAGGACTACTTTAGCTCAGACCTTGGTGTGTCAGAGGTGGGATGGAGAATGAAATCCACTCCATCTCCTGATACCGGCATAATCACAACAATAAATGATGTCTGAAGTGGACGTGCAGCAGCAGAGAACATGCAGAGAAATGTAAAAAACAACAACATCAACAACAAAAAAACCCCGTGCCCTTGATATTATGGGGAAAGAAATAAGGAATACACTCACATCTTAATGGAAATAGAGGAATTCAGAATTTTAAAGCCTGGTCAAGGCTCAGATAGACTCGATCAAGGACAGAGACCCCTAGGATAGTTCATTTTGGAGTTATGAGCTCTGGCAAGAATCTGAACAAAGAAGAGAGCAGCAACAAGACCTAGTGCAAACACCAAGAAGGCAAATCCTACAGCTTCCAAGCACCTCTACAGGGACTGTCTACTTTAGTCTTCCCTTCATCCCTAATCTTCATGCCTTAGCAGTCTCCTTTTGTGTTCTTTGGTTTATGCTTACCATTTGAAGGGTGACGGAGGCAACTTCTAAAAATATATTTTCATCTTAATTGAAACGTGCCAGGTTGCAAAATTCCCCTGCTGCAGGTTTCTTTTCTGAAAGAGAGTCATGCGCTGCCATCTTGTGGTTGAGAGCCGCCACAACAACAATTATGTACTCCCAACATCCCGCCCTGTCCAGTGCTGGAGTGGCGGAGGCGGGGGGGCGCGAGTGGCGGGGGTGATGCGGTTTCCAGGTAGAAAGCTCTGGAAAGGGTTCCGCTGCAGGGACAATGGCAAACAGGGAATGACCCGTGGAAAGACAGGTGTCACACTGGGGACTGACCTGGTAGTAATTAGTAGCATTGGAATAAGGTCCAAAGGGATTTTCCCTGGTCCCTCAACCAGTATGATTCCATCTCTAGGTGCCGTTTTCCCCCTAATTAATAGATTCTCATTAGTGGTGATTTTTTAAAAATGACCTTGTGCAATGGCAACAACACCAGACTGAGAGTTAAGACACCCGGTATCTAATTGCCCCTCTGCCACAGACTACCCAGGTAAACTAGCAACAGAGGATAATAGAAAAATTATTGACCTGGGACCAGGAGGTTTGAATTCAAGTGTGATCAGTCTGGTGTGTTACCTTAGGGAAGCTGTTTCACTGAGCTCCATCCTGTGCCAGATACTGTCCTAGGTATTTTACATGGTTTTGTTTGTTTGTTTGTTTGTTTGTTTGTTTGTTTTTCCAGTTTCTTACTCCAGGATAGTGTTCTACAAGTGAGAAAACTGAGGCTTAGCACGATTGAGGGAGCTGTCCAAGGTGTCACGGAGCCAGGGAGTCAGGATCTGATTCAAGGTCTGACTCTAAAGCATATGCGGTTTATTTATTTGTTATTTATTTGAGACGAAGTCTCACTCTGTTGCCCAAACTGGAGTGTAGAGGGGCAATCTTGGCTCACTGCAATCTCCACCTCCCGGGTTCAAGCGATTCTTCTGCCTCAGCCTCCGGAGTAGCTGGGACTACAGGCATGCACCACCATGCCTGGCTAATTTTTGTATTTTTAGTAGAGACGGGGTTTCACTATGTTGGCCAGGCTGGTCTTGAACTCCTGACCTCGTGATCCGTCCGCCTCGGCCTCCCAAAGTGCTGGGATTACAGGCATCAGCCACCGTGCCTGGCTGTGGTTTTTTTAAAATTTATTTTCCTTTCATAATTGTGTATCATATGAATATGAGACATATATTCATTTGTGTGCAGGGGTTACACATAGGTCAGATGGCTTAAATTTATTGTGTCCTTTGATGGTAGGGCAAGCCCAGTTTTCACAAGTGCTCAACAAAGCTACAGACGCTTCTGCTGTTGCTTTTTAATTTCCTGTGTGTTCTCATTTTTCCCCATCTAACGTTGTTTCTAAAGGCATTTAAGAGATCTAACGACTCTAGCTTCAAAAGTCATGTTCTTTGATTTCTGAAGATAAAAGGGACGACCTAGAGAGGGAACACTGCCATTCTGCTGAGGGATCAATCGGAAAATTAAGTTCCTTACAGGGAAGACAAGATGCTATCCATGGCGTTGATTTAGTGCTTTTTTCAGAGTTGCTACAGAGTCTCGCCTGGCACAGCAACCTTGTGAGGTGTGTGTTATTCTCCTCATTTGACCCTTGAGGGAATTCAGGTGCAGAGAGGTGAAAACACTTGTCTGAGATTACACAACTGTGACTTGAAGACAGGCCTTTTTCTTAAACAACTTTATTGAAGTATGATTGACATACAATAGACTGCATGCACATATTTAAAATACAAAATTTGATCTTTGATCAGTTTGACAGTATAAACCCATGAGACCAGCACCACAATCAAGATAATGAACATATCCTTTATCCCATCCATTTCCTCATGCCCCTTTGGAATCCCCCAGTCTCTACCCCCACACTGCCATCCCCAGGCAACCGTTGATCTGCTGTCACTATAGTTTTCATTTTATACAAATTTTACATAAATGGAAACATATAGTGTATATGCTTTTTTGTCTAGCTTTACTGGCATAATTATCATGAGATTCATTCATGTTGTTTTGTGTATTATTCCATTTTATTGTTAGGGAATATGTCTTTATATGGGTATGCCACTATTCATTCTTTCGATGATGGACATTTAGATTATTTCTACTTTGGGGCTATAATGAATAAAGCTTCTATAAACACTGACATGAAAATATTTGCAGCAGACCTAAGTTTTCATTTCCTTGGGGTAAAAATCTAAAAATGGAATGTCTGCATTATTTGATCAGTATATGTTTAGTTTTTCACAAACAGCTAAACTGTCTTCCCGAAGTGGTCATACCAGCATGTATGAGAATTTCATACGTGGATACTCCACATCCTTGCCAATACTTGGTATGGTTAGTCTTTTCCATTTTGGACACTGTAATAGGTAGTAACATCTCATTGTGATTTTAATTTGCATTTCCATAATGACTAATGATGTTGAACATATTTTCATGTGCCTATTAGTCATTCAAATATCTTCTTTAGTGAAGTGTCTGTTCAGATCTTTTGCCCACTTACAAAAAATTGGGTTGTTCATTGGCATATTATTGAGTTGTGAATTCCTTATATATTCATATATAAATATTTTATCGGATATGTGATTTTTCAAATATTTCTTCTCATTCTGTAGATTTCCTTTTCATTCTTTTAATAATGTCTTTTGAGGATGAGTGTTTCAAATTTTAATGATGTCCAATGTACCAAAAAATTTTTTTAGATCACCTTTTTAGTTCTGTATCTAACAAGTCTTTGTAACCCAAGGTCATAGGGATTTTCTCCTATATGCTCTTCTAAAGGTTTTGTAGTTTTGGTTTTGCTTTTAGGTCTATGATTTATTCTGATTAATTTTTTATATGATGTGAGATGTGTATTGGAGTTTTTAAAATTTATTTACTTTTTTTGCAAACGGATATCTATTTTTTTCAGCACCGCTTATTGAAAAGACTATCCTTTCTCCCCTGAATTTCCTTTGCACCGTTGTTAACTGTCAATTGACCAGATATATGTAACTCCATTATTATAATCTCTATTCTGTTCCATTGATCTATTTGTTTATTTTTATGCCAATACCATACTGATTACTATAGCATTATAAGAAGTAGTTTTGAAATCAGGTAGATAAGCCCTCCAACTTTGCTGTTCTTTTTCAAAGTTGTTTTGACTATTTTTGGTCGTTTGCATTTCTGTACAAATCTTGTCCATTTCTATTTAAAAATTTCTGAGATTTTACTTAGAATCGCACTGACTCTATAGATTGTAAGGCTCACCTCATTTTTTTACCATCTCTCAAGTGTCACAGAACTGTTTCCTATTTTCCATGTTTTGGAAAACATTCTTTCATTTTTTTTACCCCTAGTTTTGTGGTTGTTTCAGGTAGGAATTTTAAATCTCATTCCTGTTATTCCATCTTGGCTGGAAATAGCAGACTAACCAAGGCCTTTAGACCCCAGATCCCATGCTCTTTCCATAAGAAGCCTCACGTGAGAAAAGAAGGGTCGAGTCTCACCTTTAAACAAAGAAAAAGATTTTATAAAAAGTTAAGTGTTACCAGCCTTCAACAAATGCTTTAAATACTGATCCCTAACCCCTAATAACACTGGGTTACTACACACCAATTTAAAAATTCTCAAGTTTTGATTCTCATAGATCAAATCTTACTTTTGTTCAATTCTTTATTGTGTAAAGCCAAAAAAAATGTGATCTCACGGCAAATTTACTCATTTGGAGAAGATGGACGGGGTGCTGTTTCCTCTGTAATTCTGATAGTTCCCAAGTGATTTCATAATACATGAATCAGAGGACGTGGCTATGTCCTCTGTGTTTAGACAGAGGAATTCATTTTTTTGATAAATCCCATCGTGTCCCCAAACAGAAAGTGGAATCAAAGACTATGGGATATTGGTGGTTGTAAGCAGAAACCCTAATGATCTACCATATATGCTTAGCTTGACTTCATTAACTTTTTGAAAATGAACCTGCTGGGAAGACAAATCTAATGTCATCCATTAAATAAGAAAAATAAAAATTAGATCATAAAAGTGAATGTGGCTGGCGTGAAAGCAAACAAAATGAAAAATGTTTTATTACACTTCCTTACTTCAAAGCAGCCTTTTAATTAAGATTTCCTCCAACAGCAAAACTAATTTGATAAGTTTATACAGCCAGCACATTTCAATGTACACTTTCAGAAAGTGACTCTTTTTCATTTATAAGGAATTTATATACAATCTCCAGGAAGGAAATAAGGATAGAGGCAAAGGGGCACACCTCCAAGTGGGATGTGAAGATTCTTCCTGTCCAGGTGGAATAGAGTGAACAGTAACATTTTCCATTTCTTAGACTATATTTTATCCTGTCTGTTTTTCTCATTCCTAGCTATTAGGCTGGTGCAAATGTAATTGTGGTTTTTGCATTGTTGAAATTTGACATTTGGTATTGGAATACATTCTTAAATGTGGTTATGTTATACATCATTTTAATGTGCATTTCTTGCTTTACTTTTTTTCCTAATGAGTTATTACTTGCTATTTATTTTAGACTATGGAAATGATGTTAGACAAAAAGTAAGTTTGAGCAATTTTCTTATTCAAGTTCAAAATGGGTCATAAGACAGCGGAGACAACTCGCAACATCAACAACATGTTTGGCCCAGGAACTGCTAATGAATGTACAGTGCAGTGGTGGGTCAAGAAATTCTGCAAAGGAGAGGAGAGCCTTGAAGATGAGGAGCATAGTGGCTGGCCATTGGGAGTTAACAACGACCAATTGAGAACAACCATCAAAGCCAATCCTCTTACAACTACATGAGAAGTTGTGGAAGAACTCAAGGCCAACCCTTCTATGTTGCTCGGCATTTGAAGCAAATTAGAAAGGTGAAAAAGTTCGATAAGCAGGTGCCCCATGAGCGGAGCAAAAAATTTTTAAAAATCATCATTTTTAGTGTCATCTTCTCTTAGTCTATGCAACAACAATGAACCATTTGTCCAACTGGATTTTTACATGCAATGAAAAGTGGATTTTATTCATCAACTGGTGACAACCAGCTCAGTGGTTGGACCGAGAAGAGAAGCTCCAAAGCACTTCCCAAAGCCAAAGTTGCATCAAAAAAAAAATGTCGTGGTCACTGTTTGGTGGTCTGCTGCCATTCTGATCCACTACAGCTTTCTGGAAAGAAAAAAAAAAAAAAACCCTAAATCAATGAGATGCACCAAAACCTGCCATGCCTGCAGCCGGCATTGGTCAGCAGAAAGGGCCCAATTCTTCTCCACGACAACGCCCGACTGCACATCATACAACCAACGCTTCAAAAGTTGAACGAATTGGGCTGTGAACTTTTGCCTCATGTGCTGTATTCACCTGACCTCTCGCCAGCCAATCACCACTTCTTCAAGCATCTCGACAACTTTTTGCGGGGAAAACGCTTCCACAACCAGCGGGATGCAGAAAATGCTTTCCTAGAGTTTGCCTAATCCCAAAGCACACATTTTTATGCTACAGACATAAACTTATTTCTCATTAGCAAAAATGTGTTGATTGTAATGGTTTCTATTTTGATTAATAGAGATGTGTTTGAGCCTACTTATAATGATTTAAATTTCATGATCCAAAACCTCAATTACTTTTGCACCAACTTAAGAGTTTGAGAAATATTGTTGGAGGCATCAGGCTAGCTCTGGATTTTATCCCTCCTTGGAGTTGTTGATGGCAGTAGGGTTCTGAATACCAGTAGCATTTTCAGTTGCCAGTTTCCATGAAAATGGGGCAGCATGAGTTTTATAACTGCTCAAAATATCAATTCAAGCTTTATCTTGATAGCCAGTGATCACTAGAACATATAGTACTGACCCAGCTTCTCGGCTCTCTTAGAAGTGACTTAATTACACAGTTGAACAGCTGCTAGAATCAGCCAAAGACACAGGGGGAAAAAACAGTTAAAGGAGAAACAAGACAAGATGAATTTGTGGTCTAACTCATTAAGACCTCCTGCTGTCATCTTTTGCCAAACTACTGAGCCTTCAATTTTTTAGAAAATGATCACATACCTCCAGCTACTCTTATTAGTTCTCTTGATTTTGCAGAAATCGCAACAACCCCAGAAGTCATTAAAAGCACCTGGAGCATATAATTTGTTCGAAATGAGAAAAGCCTTCCCAAAGAGACAGGACTGGTCCACAGGGGCTTTTGCCCTTCTCTCTGATGGTGTTCCCAAATACCTCTTGCATTCTTTCCATTCTTCCCTCCTCCTTCTCCTACTTGCTCTTCTCTCCTCTTTCCATCTTTCTCCCTATCCTTGTCCCCCTCTGGCTGCCATGTTGAGGCTAAAGATGGGGTATCAGGGACATAGATCTACAGCTACATTCAATGTTCTTATTGAGCAATCTGTATCCATTATCTCACTTAATCCTTACAATAACCTTGAGACAAGGTATTTCTTCCCCTTATACAGGTATAGGAATTGAAGCTTAGAGAGGCTATGTAATTTACGTAAGGTCATTGTACTGGTTATTAAGCCATTTTCTTTCCATTTCGAACCTGCCCTTTTGTACTCTGCTTTGTGATGCCGAGGTGGGGATTCTGCAAACCACATTTCTGTATGGTCAGCTGGCTGGTGTTTTGTTGGCATGCCAGAAGGACAGTGAGGCTGGATGAGGGAGAGGAGACTTGCTCCCTCTTATTTGCCTCCTGTTTCTGTCTGCATCATCTCAATAATGGTTTTTCACCTCAGCAACAGCCGTTTTCTTTCTTTTTAAACTTTTATTTTATGTTTGAGGGTACATGTGCAGGTTTGTTATATAGGTAAACTCAAGTTAGAGGGCTTGTTGTACAGATTATTTCATTATCCAGGTACTAAACCTAGTACGCAATAGTTCCTTTATCTGCTCTTCTCCATCCTCCCACCTTCTACCCTCAAGGAAGCCCCAGTATCTGTTGTTCTCTTCTTTGTGTCCATGAGTACTCATCATTTAGCTGCCACTTATAAGGGAGAACATGTGGTATTTGGTTTTGTATTACTGCATTAGTTTCCTAAGGAAATTAATCCATCCATGTTCCTGCAAAAGATGTGATCTCATTATTTTTTAAGGTGGCATAGTATTCCATTGTGTATATGTACTACATTTTCTTTATCCAATCAGCAATCATTTTCTACCCTCCTGGAATGAACTCCTCAGAAATACCAGCACCAGTCCACTGGCACCTACTCCCCAGAAATCCAGGTCCCAATTATGAAGGGTTTCTACTCCAAGCCTCTAGGTTCTAATAACTTCATCCTCTTCTCTTTTTTCCCCTTGCCTTTATTGGAAACAAGTGCTTGGCACCACAAAGAAGAATCAGCACTCAGAGAGTTTCTCAGCCAGGCAACTTTACTTCTGCAGAAGGGTGCTGCTTACATCCATCACAATTGCAAGAGCACACCGAACAAAGGAGAGAAGGGATTTGTATCCCTAAAGCAGTTCCTGTTTCTGTGTCCTTCCCCCTATTGGCTGGGGCTGGACTGCACAATCTAAGCTGATCATGATTGGCTAAGACTTGAACTTTTCCAAACAGGGTAAATGCACAATTTGCAGGAAAAGGAGGAAAAAAAAGGAGGCAAGAGAAGAAGAGGGTAGGGATTTATAACCTTGTAAATTATGACCAGGAACTTGAGTCTTTGAAGAAGAACTTAGTTATCCCAACACCCTAGGGGCAGTAGCTGCTTCCTGAAGTTATGATCTCTTTGGTGGCCCACTGACCCTTTTTGTCTCCAATACCAATTTAACCAATTCCCTCTATGAAGGTCTTTTCTGTGAAATTACTGGCTTGATTTCTGTTTTTCTGACTAATAACACGCAGGAGAAGTAGGATTAAAAAATGAATATGTCTGACTCCAAATCCAGGCCCTAAATTCCTACTCTTCCCCCAATTTGCAGCCTGGCACTCAAACAACACTTTAAATCAAGTATAATTAGGAACTCAAAGTTATGTTCTTTGCGTGCATTCCTTGGGGAAAGCCTTAAGCAATGTCATATTGGTGATAAACATTCTATCCACTGTCAAATGGCTTGGAAAGACCTGACATGACAGAAGTAGCATCAGCCAAGTAAGATGGAACTCTGATTAACATATTCCTAGAAAGATCACAGAGGGTGCATGCAGGCCTGGAGCAGCAGGTGGGTGCAGGGCCAGCGTGGCTATGGGCTGTGAGGCAGCAGAAAAACAATCATGTTTGCTGTGTGGAGAGTAGACTGGAAAAGAGGAAGAAGTGGGAGTCTTCATGGAAAACTGTTGCAGAATCCCAGGATGCTTCCAAACCAGTCCCTGGGGGCTAACCAGAGCACAGACTGACCAGGTACCTGGGTGGAGACCTTAGCTGGGAGAAGGGGCACCTGGAAGGAAATTACAGAGGAAATCAACATGGAACAGAAGCCCCAGGACAGCAGGAGAGGCCTCACCTGCCGAGAGGTGCCCCTGGCGGCCAGGCTGCTGCTGGCCATGGCTCTCATGGATGAGTGGTTCTACCTCTGCCCTGACTACTTCTTCATTGCCCCTTGACGGTCCATGGCAGATGCCGGGCACTGTCCCTGTGGTCACTTCAGGATAGGACAGAGTCAAAAACCGCTCACTTGGGCTGCCCTGTGAGGAGCTGGTAACAGAAGTGAGGCAGCTGAGCTGTGTCGGGGAAGGAGCTGTGAAGAGGATGAGCCTGGGCTCACTTCTGGTCACTGTCGTGGTGTTATTCCACTTAACACAGTGTCCTCCAGCTCCACCCGTGCTGCCACGAATAACAGAACTTTTCTTTGTAATTGATAAAGAGTACCCCATTGCATCTATGTACCACATTTTCTTATCCATTCATCTGTTGATGGACACTGTAGATGATTGTATATCTTGGCTATTGTGAATAGTGGTGCAGTAGGCATAGGGTTCAGTTTGTGGGAAGCAGCCTGCCACCCAGTGTTAGGAGCCTTGTCCGCTCTATGTTTCTATCTTTGAACTCAATAATCTCAGGTCTGGGACTTTATCCTAATAAAATAATCCAAAGGCAGGAAAAAAGCCAAATGCAAAAAGGAACGCTATAGTGATCAAAAATGAGAAACAATAACTTTAGGGGACTAGTTTATCAAATTAGGGTCCAACCACTTGACAGAATATTCTGCAGCCATTGCGTTGTTAGGAACCCATGTGGTAACATGAAGAAAACCTTATGATGATAAGTGAATACAACAAGATACAAAATTGTATGCTATACTATTTTCAACTGCAAAATTGTACATTTATGTAGAAAAATGCAGAAATGATAGAAATTGTGCTAGGGTGAAAGGGAAATGATGGACAATTTTTTTTCCTGTTTTTAAAACTCTATGATGGTATTATACTGATTCTTTAAAAATTATTTCCAATTGACACATAATAATTATACATATTTAGGGGATACATACTGATGTTTTGATACATACTATGTATAGTGATCAGATGAGGACATATCCATCATCTCAAATATTTATTGCTTCTTTCTCTTGGGAACATTCAGTTCTGTCTCTGCTAGCTATTTGAAAGTATATAGCCAGAGTTTTTCCTGTTTTTAAAACTCTATGATGGTATTATACTGATTCTTTAAAAATTATTTTCAATTGACACATAATAATTATACATATTTAGGGGGTACATACTGATGTTTCAATACATACAATGTGTAGTGATCAGACGAGGACATATCCATCATCTCAAACATTTATTGCTTCTTTCTCTTGGGAACATTCAGTTCCGTCTCTACTACCTATTTGAAAGTATATAGCCAGATCATGCCTGTAATCCCAGCACTTTGGGGGGCCGAGGTGGGTGGATCACGAGGTCAGGAGTTCAAGACCAGCCTGGCCAAGATGCTGAAACCCTGTCTCTACTAAAAATACAAAAATTAGCTGGGTGTGGTGGCACGCACCTGTAAGCCCAGCCACTTGGGAAGGTGAGGCAGGAGAATCGCTTGAACCCAGGTGGCAGAGGTTGCAGTGAGCTGAGAGCGCACCATGGCACTCCAGCCTGGGCAACAGAGCAAGACTCTGTCTCAAAAATAAAAATAAAAAAATAAGGTATACAATACATTGTTAACTCTAGTCATCCTGTGGTGCTATAAAACACTAGAATTTGTTCCTCCTATCTAGCTGTAATTTTGTGTCCTTTAACAAATGTCTCCCTATCCTGCCTTTCCCCTACGCCTCCCAGCCTCTAGTAACCTCTGTTCTGCTTTTCATATCTGAGTAAACTTTTTAAAATTTCTACGTATGAGTAAGAACATGAGGTGTTTAACTTTCCGTGCCTGGCTTATTTCACTCAACATAACGTCCTCCAGTTCCATCCGTATTGCTGTGAATGACAGGATTTCATTCTTTTTAATGGCCGAATGGTATTCCATTTTGTATATATACCACATTCTCTTTTATCCGTGTGTCTGTTGATGAATACTTGGGTTGATTCCATGTCTTGGCTATTGTGAACAGCACTGCAATAAACATGGGGCGTACATTTTGAAAAATCACAAAATTGACGTATTTGCAAGTCAAAGATGTAATGGGAACTTAGCTCTCTGCATTTCTGCTGGAAATCTAATTTCTCTAAAAGCAGAACATGCATTTTTGACCTTGTCTTACTAATAATTTTATTTTGCAGAAGGAAGAGGAAGAAACAAAATGAACTTCTCTCTTAGATTTAATTCTGACCTTCCAGGAAGAACTGGTTGTTGAAGCAGAAGTACTGGAGTCTCTGGAGCTAGTGAGTCAGAGAATGTCTTTCACAGCAGGGATTAAAATGCCCAGTGAAAACCATTCTGGAAAGGCTCTGATGTGGGTTCTAAATGGGTACACAGTTCTCAGAAGGTCAGAGGAAATTGCAGTTTGATCCCATAATCGAATAATCTGAAAGAGAAGACAGAATAAGAGGGATGGGAGGATCTCCAAAATGAAATCCCGAGAACAAAAGAGTATGAATCTTGATAAGAAGTAAAAGAGTTTGGCTTCAAAAATACCAGTGTGACTAGCAGAGAGCAATTTAATGAGTTTAATTTGTCAAAGGACTGGGCAATAAATGGAAGAAGTTTATGGCAGATAATCTGTGAATGTCTCTTTGTTCCAGGAGCTCTCTAGAAGTGAACAACCCAAGCTGCTTATACTGTAGTGGAGGAGACAGACAATAAACAAATAAATAAGCAACAAACCAATACATTTAGGAAGTATGACAGGCAGTGGTAAGCACAATAACATGATATATGTGTGTTGAACCAATTGAAATTGACAATATTTACCCTTTTTTTACCTACAAAAATGGCAATTTCAGGCCAGGTGCCATAGTTCACGCCTGTAATCTCAGCAGTTCAGAAGGCTGAGGTGGGAGGATTGCTTGCACCCAGGAGTTCAAGACCAGCCTGGGCAACATAGAGAGACCTCATCTCTATTTTTTTTTAATGGCAATTTCTTTTTTCTTTTTTTTTTTTTCTTTTTCTTTTTTTTTTTTTTTGAGATGGAGTTTCACTCTTGTCACCCAGGCTGGAGGGCAATGGTACAATCTTGGCTCACTGCAACCTCCGCCTCCTGGTTCAAATGATTCTCCTGCCTCAGCCTCCCAAGTAGCTGGGATTATAGGCACCCACCACCATGCCCAGCTAATTTTTGTATTTTTAGTAGAGACGGGGTTTTACCATATTGGTCAGGCTGGTCTCAAACTCCTGACCTCAGGTGATCCACCTGCCTCGGGCTCCCAAACTGCTGGGATTACAGTCATGAGCCACCGTGCCTGGCCTTAAATGGCAATTTCATTTGATACAACTTACTATATTGTCAGAAGGGTGAGATTTGACACAAGGAGTGAGAGGCGACCTCTCAGAGAGTGGCATATGAGCAGAGACCCAAATAAAGTGAGGGAATGAGGCACATGCAAACTGTGGGAAGCGTGATCCAGTATTAGGGGAAAGCAAGTTTCAGGAATGTGGGATGGGAATGCTGGGTGTATGTGAGGAACATCCAGAGGTCCAGCATGGATACAGTAGAGGGACTGGGACAAAGAACTGTAGGAGGTGAGACAAGAATGGCTGCCAGGAACAGGTCCAGAGGGCCTTACGTGACCTGCAGGTCATGACAAAGACTTCAGGTTTTTTTCTGGGAATAAAATGAGAAGCCCTTAGAGAGATGAGGACAGGGGTGATTTGACTGGATTAATATTCTCAAATCCTGGAAAGCCTGTGGAGATGAGACTACAAAGGACCCAGTGAGGAAGCCCTGCAACCATTTATGGGACCAGTGCAGGAATCCAGGAAAGATCTGATAGTGACATGGGAAGGTTGTTAGCAGTGAAGGAGGTGAGAAATGGTTGAGGCTTTAGGCTGTATTTTGAAGGTAAAAGTGACAGGACTTGCAGATTGAATTAGACATTAGAGTGGAAAAAAAGGAATCCAAGATGACAATAAGAATTTTGGACTGAGCTACTAGATAAATGGTGGAGCCATTTACTGAGCTAGAAAGAGAGGAAAAGGTAAACATTTACTTAGGTAGAAAAAAATCAAAAGTTTGATTTTAGACATATTGACTCTAACATTCTTCCCAGGCATCCGATTTGAGATAGTGTGTAGGCAGTTGGATCAACAAATTTAGAATCAGAAAAAGAAGACAGGAGACATACATTTGGGAGTTCTTAGCATACAGGTTTATTTAATGCACGGGACTGGTAGAAATTACCTGGGAAATGAGGTCAGCTAGACCAGAGAAGAGGTCTTGGGACAGAATTCCAGGGCCCTCCAACCTTGAGAAGCTGTGGGGAAGGGGATCCAGTGCAGGAGGCTCAGGAGGAGCTGGCAGTGAGGACAGAAGGAAATCACATCAGTTCTGACTCCAACTCCCAGTTCTTGCCACAGCCTTCTTAGGAAGAGGAATCTGTCAGAAGGCATGGGGGAAGCTAGGGAAGGACCCACAGGAAACTCCTACTATAGCATCAATTCAAATAAACATGAGGGCTCAACTCTAGAGAGCCCCGTCCTCCAATGAGAATGAACCCCTGAACTACCCCCACCTCTTCCACCTCCTCTACCTCACTCCAAGTGACAAAATGGCCAGTTCTCCAAACCAAACATGATCAAGTCTGTCAGCCCAGTTATTTGAGGTATTAAAAAACCTCTTGTCTTTCAACTGGCCACAACAATAACCACTAACAAATCCTAATCAAATGCTCATCATTTTCTGGAAGGTCCTTAGAAAGCAACTTACCTCCCAGGGTGTGAAAAGGTCTGAGTACAAGGAAAGCCAGAGGATAAATTCTTGGAGGGGGTGTTGGCAAAAGTACTAAAAGACTAAAGACAAAATTAATCAGGGGACAGGAGGAGGATGAAAAACAGGAGAATCCAACTAGATTATAAAAAATGAGTAACTTACAAATAGAGGGCCATTTTGGGCAGTTCTGTTTGGGGACTTTCTCTAGAATACATGGCTGCTTAGAAGAATAAGAGACTCACAGCAAAAGAGGGGCCAATTAGGTACGTGCCAATCACAACTGCCTCCTGATTCAGGGCATTTTCACCAATTGCAGATTATAGTTTTCATTCTAAGTATCTCTGGAAATGGATAGGTAGGTAGGTAGATAGATAGATGATAGATAGATAGATAGATAGATAGATAGATAGATAGATAGATATAGAAAAATAGATAAATGCAGGTCCTGAAGGTTATACAATTTGTATAAAAGCTATTCAGAATTGATGGGTTTAAAATTTAATGTTTGCCTTGTGCATTGCTGGTAGGAATGTAAAACAGTGCCATTGTTGAGAAAAACAGTAGGGCAGCTTCTCAAAAAATTAGCCATGGTATTACCACACAATCCAGCTATTCCATTTCTGGGTATGTAGCCAAAAGAAGTGAAAGCAGAGCCTTGAACAGATACTTGTATACCCATGTTCACAGCAGCATTATTCACAACAGCCAAAACATGGAAGCAACCCAAATGTCTAGTAACAGATGAATGGATAAACAAAACACGGTATATTTATACAATGAAAAATTATTCAGCCTTAAAAGGAAAGGAAATTCTGACACATACTACAACGTAGATGAACCTTGAAGACATTATGCTAAGTGAATTAAGCCAGACACCAAAGGACAAATACTGTATGATTTCACAGACGTGTGGTACATAGGTTAGACAAATTCATTTTCATAGAGCCAGGAAATAGAATGCTAGTTGCCAGGGGTAGGGGGAGGGTGGGTAATGAAAAGTTATTGTTACTAGGTACAGCGTTTCAATCTAGGAAGATGAAAAAGTTCTGGAAATGGATGGTGGTGGCGGCTGTACAACACTGTGAATGTAATGTCACTGACTTGTACACTTAAAATGGATAAAATGGTTTTTGAAATGGTGATCAAAGATTATACAATTAAGAAAGATCGCTCATTAGGCAATGATGTCTCTGAAAGAATTATTAAGATTGCTTAGTTGGAAACAAAAATTACATTAACATGAAAGAAGCTGCCTTTTTAAAAAAGTACAGAGGTATGTGTATGTGAAAATTGATGTATACGTGTCAGCACATAACCATTTTTGTGTGGATTACCTTCAAGATTTTCTACTTCTTCCCTTTGTATATATGAGAGCTATAAATTCATCAATGAAAAATTATAAATCTCAATATAATTCTGATAGCTGGAGGATAGTGTATTTTCAGGTTTGCTGGAGGAAAAAAACTGGACTTTAAATAATTAAGCCAAAATAATTGTATTAACTTCTATCCTTAATCACTAATTTCATTTTTTATATTTCCCTTGACTTTTGGGGGAGAAATAGTCTTTGTCTCAAAAGTGGGCTTTAGTGACCTATGGGTTTGATAAAGCAACCAGAGATAACGAGACACAAGGATATTTAAATGGCAACATGCCAGCAATTATTATTAGTTAATTGGAAGCTTTTATGATTTTGGCCTGGGGCCAATGCTTTTCCCCTCTGCTGGGCTATAATGTGGGTAAGGGAGAGGAAAAGCTTTGTTTCACTTTTTAAATAAAAGTATTAAGTAACTTTGAAATTTTTATAAAATTAAAAGATAGTAAAAACAACTATTCTAACTGAATTCAAAACCTGTTAT
Organism: Gorilla gorilla gorilla; assembly: GCF_029281585.2. Lineage (NCBI taxonomy): Eukaryota > Metazoa > Chordata > Mammalia > Primates > Hominidae > Gorilla > Gorilla gorilla. Next base: position 68,752,642 of record NC_073239.2, read on the forward strand.
GCTTCAGTGGAGAGATTATTCAAGACAAGTCCATTTGAAATTGGGAGTAAATTTCTACTGGTGAAGTTTGTCAGTGATAGCTATGCACTTCTGACAAAATACGAAATGGGGGGTATGGGCATGTCACATCATCATGGTGCAGATACGTGGATGTGTGCTTCCAAACAATGGCAACCTAACTCACTGTGTTGGAACCATATAAAATATCCAAGACTACTCAAAAAGAAGGTGAAAATTGTATGCAAAAATATATTTGAAAAATATTGAGCTAATATAACACGAATGGGGAATTATACGTGAGGTATTGTAACTCATCTACAGATGTGTTTTTTGTAATCAATATTTATGGACTCAGAATACACTATAAAAGCTTACATAGAAATCATGCTATATAAACTTTCCAAATATGAAAGTAATGTATGCGTTTTACTACTGTATCTTTATATGAATTTAAATCACATTTCCAAGTGCCTTACAGTAATCAAATTAAGGTTAATTTGTCATAAGGAAGATGCAAATTAAAACCACATTGTAATATCACTACACACCTACTAGTATGGTTAAAAAGAAAAAAAAACAGAAAATATCAAGTATTGGTGACAATGTGGAGCAAATAGAACTCTTTTTCAATAATGGTGAGTATATAAAGTGGCACAAACACTTTGGAAACCTGTTTGGCATTATACTATACTAAACCTGAACGCATGCATTGTTTATGACTCAGGAATTCCACTCCTGGGAACCAAAAACAATGCATATATGTGTTGCATATGTTCACCAAAAGACATTTACAAGAATGTTGATAGCAGCACTATTTGAAATCGCCCCCAAGTGGAAACTGCACAAATGTTTAACAGTAGGATGGGTAAAGTATGGTATATTTATGCGATATAATATTATACAGAAATGAGAGTGAGGGATCTGCAAACTAATATGCAACTGTACAAATGAATCTCACAAATATAATGTTGGGTGCCAGAAACCAGGTGCAAATGAATACATGCTGTATGATTTCATTCTTTTAAATTAAAAAAATTAGTCACACAAAGTTTTGCTGTTAGAAGAGAGTGATTTGGTCAGGAGCAGGGGTAGTAACAGGAAGGGACCTCAAGGAGATTTCTCATTGTTAATTATGTTCAGTGTCTCAATCTAGGTGTTAAACAGGTGCAATCAAAATTTTAGAATTCATCAATTTGCAGGCTTATGACACATGCACTTTCCTGTATATTTCAATAAAATGTTTTAAAAAGTAAAATGACAAAAAGACACTACTAACAAAAATGACACTATTATATTAACTGTTATATTAAGGAAAATATAAAAATGAGTTCTATAACAGGGGCTCTGCAGGCCAAGCGGTCATGCTAGGAACCATAAGTGCTCAAGATTCTCATGACCTTTTGGAAGAAGGTTGGGCTTTCTTTCTTTTTTCTTTTCTTTTTTTCTTTCTTTTTCTTTCTTTTCTCTTCTTCTCTCTCTTTCTCTTTCTTCTTTCTTTCTTTCACAGGGTCTCACTGTCTCCCAGCCTGGACTGCAGTGGTGCAATCACAGCTCACTGCAGCCTCAAACTTCTAGGCTCAAGTGATCCTCCTGCCTCAACCTCCCAAGTAGCTGGGACTACAGGGGTGCACCACCACACCTGGCCTTGTTTTTCTTTTCTGACAGCTGGTGCTACTCTCTGATAGTACCAACCAATATATCATAGACCTCTCTGCACTATTTGGATTTTATTCCAGGACACCTGAACTGAGGGTAGAGAAGGAAGGAAGAAAGAAGAAAAAAGAAAATCATGACCACCACACTCTCCTGTGAAAGTTCTACCTAATGGGTATATTGTTTATAAATCATATGAAACAGCCTGTAACCTAGAATGAAGCCACCAGTGCACAACAAATGCTCTTTTATGGGGTGGGGTTAATGTCTGCAGTTCTGGGCAGCATTGTAATTTGAATACAGGATTTGGTGTGATAATATGTAACAGCAAATGTCAAATTAGGTAGGGGTGTGTACACACTATTTCTATATATATATATATAAGTATGTATGAAAGAGTTGGAAACTTACCTATGTAACAAGATATTTTAAAAACAGAGAGAAGGACCCAGAGCAGGTGGATGAAAGTATCAACATGAGCTAATGCTCCATGAAACATGCTCCATTGCTCATAGGCACATTTCTCAACCTCACTTATCCATTTGGAGATGAATAATTCTTTGTGGTAGGGACTGTTCTGTATATTTCTCTATCTACTAGATGCCAAGCATGCAACCCCCTGTTCAGGTTATTCTAGAGTATGTGTATGAAAGGACAGCTGTTAAGGAAGCAAGTCCAATTCCACAGCTTCAGAAAGTAGATGCCTAACCCTACAGAATGGGAGAAAATTTTTGCAGTCTACCCATCTGAAAAGGGGCTAATATCCAGAATCTACAAAGAACTCAAACAAATTTATAAGAAAAAAAAACAACCCCATCAAAAAGTGGGCAAAGGATATGAACAGACACTTCTCCAAAGAAGACAATTATGTAGCCAACAGATGTATGAAAAAATGCTCATCATCACTGGTCATCAGAGAAATGCAAATCAAAACCACAATGAGATACCATCTCATACCAGTTAGAATGGCGATCATTAAAAAGTCAGGAAACAACAGATGCTGGAGAGGATGTGGAGAAACAGGAACACTTTTATGCTGTTGGTGGGAGTGTAAATTGGTTCAACCATTGTGGAAGATAGTGTGGTGATTCCTCAAGGATCTAGAACTAGAATTACCATTTGACCCAGCAATCAAATGGTAATTTGACCCATTACTGGGATATATCCATTAGGTAGAACCCAAAGGATTATAAATTATGCTACTCTAAAGACACATGCACACGTATGTTTATTGCGGCACTATTCGCCATAGCAAAGACTTGGAACCAACCCAAATGTCCACCAGTGATAGACTGGATTAAGAAAATGTGGCACATATACACCATGAAATAATATGCAGTCATAAAAAAGGATGAATTCATGTCCTTTGCAGGACATGGATGAAGCTGGAAACCATCATTCTCAGCAAACTATCACAAGGACAGAAAACCAAACACTGCATGTTCTCACTCATAGGTGGGAATTTAACAATAAGACCACTTGGACACAGGGCAGGGAACATCACACACCAGGGCCTGTCAGGGGTTGGGGGCTGGGGGAGGGATAGCATTAGGAGAAATACCTAAGGTAAATGATGAGTTGATGGGTGCAGCAAACCAACATGGCACATGTATACCTATGTATCAAACCTGCTTGTTGTGCACATGTACCCTAGAACTTAAAGTATAATAATAATAATTTAAAAAGAGAGTGGATACCTATTAATCAAGAACTAACTACAATTTAGCAAATTTATTTCTAGGCTGGGGGAATGAAGCCTAAGAGTTGGACACAGGAGTCAGTACTTAGCCCTGAGAACATCTCAAAACCAACCCTCCCTCACCTCCAAAAATACCTTCTATCTTCTGTCCTCAGGAATATCCTCCATTTCTGTACTGTTGAGATAAAGGGAAAGAAGACAATAAAACAAACATCTTGACAACCTTGTGGGGCTTAGCCCAGACTCCCTAGAGAAACTCTCTTGATCAGAAGGCTGTAAGTTGCTTTCCAAAATGGGTTTTTGATGACTACAGAGTGTACTGTCACATAGTAAATGTGGACATTATTTATGTCCCTGGACAACATCCATTTGATTTTCCTTTGGGAAATTCATCCACATGTTTTGGTCACATATTTTGGTTAAATGACCTAGTCTTCAGCTCTAAGGGATTGCCTTAAGTCAATCAGCACCTTCCATCTTCTCTGGCCACAGTGCTTAGTTCAGAGATGAGTGTGTTGCCCAGTGCAATGAGACACAGTAAATACTAGGAATTGTTGAGAAGATGAGGATTGCTCAGAATGTGGTAGCAACCTAGGTGGTGCTGAGTGAAGTTCTGAGGTTGAGAACTGTGGCAGCCATGTTGCTGCCATGAAGGGAATGGGCCTGATGGAAACAAAGCACTAAGAGTTATGACCAAGACTTACATTTGATTCCTGGATCAAACTGTACCTGGAGTCAGGGCTCAATCTGGACTAATCAGTTATATAAATCAATTATTTTAATGTTTTCTTTTTAAAATTTAACCCAGGATATAAATTTTCTATCACTTGCAACGTAAAGCGTTATAAGAAGTACTATATAGGCAGATTCTCTGGGAAAACCTTTCCTGGAGGATCTGATTTGGCAGGTCTGAAGAGAACCCAAGAACCTATAGTTTTTGAAGTTCTCCAGTTGATTCCAATAACTAGCCAAATTAGGACATCTCTCTATGGCATGATTCTCAACCCTGGCTGCATGTTAGCATTGCCTGGGAAAGCAAAGACACTCGCAGAGCTTCCAAAAATAGATCCTGCCCCAGAAGAATTTCATAAGACTTTGAAGAGTAGTACCTTATCAAAGCTTTGCAGGTTAATGTTTTAAAAATTGGATAATACCAACTGTTGGAGAAGTTATATGAGAGCAACTGGAACTCTCCTACATAGCTGGTAGAAATAGAAATTGATATAGACATTTTAGAAACGTTTGGCAGTATTTACTGAAGCTAAACATATGCCTTCCTTATGGCCCAGCAGTTCCACTCCTAGAATTGAGTGGATATGACATGTGCAAGATTGTTCACAGCAGCTTTATTCATAATAACCAAAAAATGGGAAAATCCAAATGTCCAATAGTAGAATGAATTGCTGTATATACATTCAATAAAATATTACACAGTATTTATTATATATTTGTATATAATATAAAAGTACAAACTACTTATAAATTGTAAAAAATCCTTGTAAAATTCATCAAGCTTTACACATAAGACTAGTGCACTTTACCAGATATGTCATATCTCAATAAAAAGTAAAAATCAAACAGGAAAAAAAAATGACAGGAATGTGCATCCAGAGTTGAAAAGCGTTGTTCAAGAGCCTCCAGCCTCAAAAGGGCATTTAACAATAGGTCACGCTCTGCTTGGTTTATAGAACATACCTTGTCCCTCTTATTTCCCTGAAGTCCTTCTTTCAATGGGACGCCATGAAGACTGGCCTTCCTGTGTCATTCGTGCCGCCCGGCCTGGGGGCAATGGGAAGGAGTGAATTAAAAGCTCTAAATATTAAACTACTTGTAAACTTCCATTTTTGCTTACAAGAATTTCTTATGCAATGATACCACTGGAAGAGATAAATCCAAAATTTATCTGTGTATCTTCCTTTCCTGTGATATTTTCTAAACTGTAATATGGATGAAATGTTGCTTTTTTTTCATATTGTACAGTGAAGAAGCTCCTTGGCATCCTAGGCTGAAAGTGAAATTGATTTTAAAATATCTCTCCTGCCTTCAAATGATGGTCACAGCTATCTGACTGGGAAGCCAATTACATTACAGCCCCCACTCCAGCACATCTTAATAGAGTGCTATACCTCAGCAGGGAACAAAAGTGCGGCTGCCACTCCTGGCCCAAGGCTGGCAGAGGCTTCTCAGCCCTGCCCAATGCCAGTATCTGAAATAAAAACAAGTAGTTAAATATTCCCTTCAGATTGAAGATTCCCATCCAGTTCCTAGAATGAATTAAAATCCCATTCAAGATTGAGATTGTAAAATTCTTAAGATTTCCACTATTTACGGTTGGAGCCTTCTTTTTCCAGTAGTGGGTTTATCTCTAACCCTAGAAAATAGCTTTCTCTTAATTTTGACAATAATCATCACAAGCTACTCTGTGCAAAGCAAGATTTCAAAGCAAGTTAAGTCCAGCTTTTATCCTAATGAGATTTATCAGCGACGCATGACATCTGCAAAAGGAAACATATTATGGTACAAACTATATCAAGATTTTTTTTTAAGGGAGTTCAAACAACGTGGCCTGAGGGTTCAGAGTGGCTGAAATCACTTCCAATTAGGAGGAAATAACCAGAACCCCCCCTTGCCAGTCTCTGCCCATGCCATATTTACATAAAGAGCAGTTAGAGGGCAAGAATGATGGAAAAGCAATTGAAACCCTACTGGATCCTCTGGGAGAATGTCAAAGGAAATACAAGAGATTGGCTGCAGCAAACCCCATCCTCCTCCATTTCTCTCTATCTCCCACACACTCTGGATAGAGAGTGGGAGAGGCTGCGATGACCCCAGGCTAATTAGTCTTGTCCTGTAACAGATGGCTTAGATCAGCCTCTACTGTAAACCTCTGATGTTGTTCCTCCCCCTTTCTCTCCATTCACCAAAACAATAAAAACTCTAAGATCTGGAGCTTAGAGTGTACTGATGATGTGATTAGTCTGAGTATTTTATCTCCATTTAATTTTCATGGCCGCCCTCTGAGCTGGATTTAACTCATGTACAAGCTATAGATGAAGAAACCAAAGCATAGAGGAGTCAAGTAGCTTGCCAGATTCTCACAGCTGGTATATGGTAGACCCAGAACCTTATCCTGGACTCCAAGCCCATGCTGAGATTGTTAAGTGTGAGCTCCACGGAACCTTCCTCCAGAAACAGGGCTCTGGACTACAAAGACAGCCCTCCAGACTGTAGCTGTCCAGGGCCCTGGGGCTGAAGAAAGACTTGCATGACCACAGGAGCTCACACTTACAATCCATACTCTCACTTAGCCTCAAAGTATTTGATGGTAGTATGTTGTATTTGATTTTTATTTATATCTATTCGTGTCTGTGTGCCTGCCATCTCCACACCATCATAAGCTGTTGAGGACAGAGACTATGACTTCCAGGACCCACTAGGAATCTGATATTGTCAGGCTGCCTTGACAAGAGTATGGGTTCGATAAACACCTGATTCCCTTTCCTATATTCCCTTTTGCTCCCAGTGCCTAGCACATACTTGGTATTCCAAAAATATTACATGAATCGAAGACAGTAAGGACACAAATTTATTTCAGAATTTTAGGCATAAGTTCTACATACCACTTTCATTTCTGTAACTATATTTTGTATATTTCATGCTACAAAACAAATAATAAATAATGGCAGGAAGGCTTGTTACAGAACTTTCAGATGAGTTATGGCAGACTAATAGCAATCTTGCCCCAAAGCATCATCTGATCTAATGCATTAGTATGATTACTCTCAGCCTTTGAGTGAATTTAAATCATGCTTTTCTTTCTCTCTGTTAGTAAGAGCAATGATTAACCTGTTCATGAAACAAAACAAATGGAACTGGAAAAATAAGACTCACAAGCCACAGAATATATGACTAATGATCAGAGGGAGAGAGACTAGCAATATCCGCAGAGGTCTGCCCTCAGCTCACAATTCATTCCCTAAGCTCATCCCCACTTGCCCTCACTCGGGGATCTGTGCTCCGTCACGTGTAGCAGGAGCTGCTGGGTCTCCTGCCCAGACTCTGCTGCTGTAAATCATTGCTCCTCAGAGCTGGGTGTTGCATGCCAAGATTGGAATTGCTAGTATCCAGAATCCTGCAGACAAGCTTCTGCCGTAGACTTCTCCTTTGGATCTGAAAAGTGCCCTTGTAAAAAGGGAATTTCAGTATTGGGAGTCCAAGGCTTGATAAGATGAGGGTTGCAACATGACTAGGTAAATGGAACCTCAGATGACTGTGAGATTACCTTACAGGGCATGGGTTGTGGGTTTCCACCTTACAGAAACAGGGGTTCTATGATAGGAGGAGCACTTCAGAAGCTGAAGAAGCACTTAGACACCCTCCCCTGAAATATTTCTCATTAATCAATTAAATCAAGGCATTTTGGTGCAACGGTGACTCCTTAGGGATTATGTATATATGACTTCTAATCTCCCCTGCCCTGGAGCTTAAACCCTAGGCCTCACCTGACTTCTTTGTATTTTGCACCAAACTGAGAGCTACAGCCACCAAATACTACTACTAATTAACATTTATGAAGCACTTACTAAAGCCAGACGCTGCTCCAGACGTTTATATTATCTTATTTAATTCTCACAACTCTCTAAGGTAGGATTTATGTTTCCCTCTAATTTATGGTTGAACAAATGGAAGCACAGAGAAGTTTGGTAACTTGCTCAAGCTCAAAGAGTAGGTAAGAGTTGAGATTCAAACCTAGATAAGGGTAGCCCTGGAGCCCACTCCTTAAACTCTGTAATATGGCTATGCTAAGAAAGAACAGTAGGTAGAGATGTCAGAAGAGTCAGAGGCAGAGGTATGTAGAGGGAGAGGGAGAAGATTGCCACAGCTTCCAGTTGCCACTCCTCGCTTCCAAAGATGGAGTCCATATGGGCTGGCTCCGTGACTTGCTTTGACCAATAGAATGTGGCAGAAGTGACATTGTATATGTTAGAGGCCTAAGCTTTAAGAAGTACAATAGCTTCTGCTTTTTCCCTTTTAGAAACCAAGGATAAGAACATTAAGATTATCCTGCTGGAGAGAGAGGCCATGCGGAAGAACCCTGGAAAATGAGACAGCTCACAGAGCAAGAGGCCATGTGGAGAAGGCCTAGAAGTAAAATGCCTCGTGGAACAAGAGGCCATATGCAGAAGGCCTGGAGGATGAGACGCCCTGTGAAGTGAGAGGCCACGTGGAGAAGGCCTAGAGGAGGAGACACCTCGTGGAGCAAGAGGCCAAATGGAGAAGCCCCAGAGGGTTAGACACCTCGTGGAGCAAGAGGTCACAGGCCGAAGTCCTGGAAGTGAGATGCCTCGTGGAGCGAGATGCCTCGTGGAGCGAGATGCCTCATAAAGCGAGATGCCTCGTGGACCGAGATGCCTCGTGAAGCGAGATGCCTCGTGGAGCGAGATGCCTCGTGGACCGAGATGCCTCGTGAAGCGAGATGCCTCGTGGAGCGAGATGCCTCGTGGAGCGAGATGCCTCGTGGACCGAGATGCCTCGTGAAGCGAGATGCCTCGTGGAGCGAGATGCCTCGTGAAGCGAGATGCCTCGTGGAGCGAGATGCCTCGTGAAGCGAGATGCCTCGTGAAGTGAGATGCCTCGTGAAGCGAGATACCTCATGAAGTGAGATGCCTCTCATAAAGCGAGATGCCTCGTGGAGCAAGAGGCCATGTGGAAGAACCCTGGAATTCAGCGGCTGACAACACAAAGATCCCATGGTGTGAGAGAGGCCTTCATGAACTTCCCGTCCAGCCCAGCTAGAGCCAAATGGAGCCATATGTGTGACCGCAAGTGACATCAACAAAAGAACGACCCAGTCACCCTGAGAATTGTTAGAAATGAAAAGCACTAAGTTTTGGGGTAGTTTGTTACATAGCAATAGCTAACTGATACAGATGGTTTGAATTACTTGACTTTAAAGTTCCTTCTTACCCTGAAAGTTTATGGCTTAGTAAAGTGAATTAAGCACATTTGACTGAAACAGAGAGATGGTGTAGGAAAAGATCAGAAGGTAAGGGCAGGGCAAGGTGAGGAGGGCTTTCCGTGCCACGATAAGGAATTTGAACTTTAACTGGTAGGTTCTGAAGCTGTCCGAGGAGGAAGTGACATGAGAAGATAGTTTTTTAGGAAGACCCACATTGCAGCAGCATGTAGATCAGACACGTGGGCACACAGAGCAGATGTGAGAGAGAAGGAGGGATGGAGACCTGATTGCTGAGGCAAAAAGATGCAGCTGACAATTATGGAGCAACAAGCTACTGAATACAGAATTAAACATTCAGTCTTCAAGACACAGATGTAAGCTGCTTTCTCTGTATCAGCCTTCTCTGTATCAACTCTTCATTTTTTCCAACTATGATGTTTTTACTTTCAAAAATCCATGGGAGAATACATGGTATGTGGTTAAAAGCCTGGGATTTGAAATAAGAAAGCCTTAGCTTTAAACCCCTTCTCTCACCTTCTAGCTGTGTAACTCTGGGCAAGTTACTGAACCTTGCTGTATCGCAGCTTCTTCATTTGTAAAATGGATATAATGATATTTGTCTCACAGGAGTAATGCAAAGATAAAAACGGATTATGTCTGATGCATTTACTTTTACTAAATGGCTAAATGCTCAAGCAACACAAATACATGATTATTTCTCTTTCACGTAACAGTCCAGGTTGGGAGTGTCAGGTTGAGGGGTGGATCTTTTTCACATCTTCTTGAAATAATTCATGGTAAAAGCTGTCTTCGGTTTATGCCTTCCAAGGTTCTTTTGGCCATCGCCATTCCAGAAAGAAGAGGAGAAGAGAGCATGAAGGAGCCCGCCTAACATGTTTTATGGGGCGTCTCAGAAATGGCACACGCTTCTACTTGCATTCCATTGGCAAGAACACACGGCACACCGGCTGCCCACGGGGATAGGGAATCCCAGCTAGAATTCCATCCAATAGAAGACAGAGGGGAGAGAAGAGCAGGGTATTGGTAAGTGTCACAGAATTGTTAAACCAACCTGATTGCACATATCTACCACCAGACCACACACCATCCCAGTTCAATCATCACCCCTTGGGATCCAGTCTGGACATCACAATTTTTAAAATCTCCTGAAGTGACTCTAATGCGCAGCAAAGTTTAAGAACCACTGGCTTAAGCCACCATTACTTGGTTTTTCTATGGCTTGCAGCTGAAATCATTTCTAACTTACAGGTTTTCAGGGGCGGTGCTTCTCAGCCTTGCCTGAACATTAGAATCACCTGGAAAGGTTTAAAAACATTTCAAGCCTGGGCAGCAGGGTGAAACCACATCTCAACAAAAAATTAAAAAATTAGCCTGGTATGGTGGTGTGCCTGTAGTCCTAGCTATTTGGGAAGCCAAAGGGAGAGGATTGTTGAGACCAGGAGGTTGAGGCTGCGGTGAGCTGCGATCACGCTACTGCAGTCCAGCCTGGGGGACAGAGCAAGTTCTTGCCTCAAAACAAACAAACACAAAACATTTTAGTGGCAGGCCATGCATGGTGGGCCAGTAATGTTGGTATTACTGCTGTAATCTCAGCACTTTGGGAGGCTAAGGTGGGAGGATTGGATGAGACCAAGAGTTCAAGACCAGCCTAGGGAACATAGTGAGAGCCTCATCTCTTCAAAAAAAATTCTTTTAATTAGCACACATGATATTTGGGAGGCTGATACAGGAGGATCAGCCAGAAGGTTGAGGCTGCAGTGAGCCATGATCACACCACTGTACTCCAGCCTGGGCAACAGAGCAAGACCCAAGCCCTAAACCAACAAACAAACAAACAAACAAACAAACTTCAATGTCCAGGCTGTACTCCAGACCAATCATATCAGAGTTTCTAGGGGTGGGACTCAAACATCTGTAGTTGTTAAAGCTTTCCAGGTGATTCTGATGTGCAGACAAGTTTAGGAACCACCGTGCTCAAAAAATGGTTAAATTGTTGAGACTTACCTCCTGCTCACCTCTCTGTCTTATGGGTTAAGACTGCACTTCTCAGCCTGGCACAGTGGCTCATGCCTGTAATCCCAACACTTTAGGGGACCAAGACAAGTGGATTCCTTTTGTTCGGGAGTTCAAGACTGGCCTAGACAACATAGTCAGACCTCATCTCTACTAAAAATTTTAAAAATCAGCCAGGTGTGGTGGCACACACCTACAGTCCCAGCTACTCAGGAGGCTCAGGCAGGAGGATCTCTTGAGCCTGGGAGATAGAGGCTTCAGTGAGCCATGACCTCATGACAGAGCAAGACCCTGTCAAAAAAAAGAGACTGCACTTCTCAAACTGCAATGAGTATAGGAATTTTCTGGGGTCCTTGTTAAAACACAGACTCTGATTTAGTAGGTCTAGGGTGGCACCTGAGATTCTGCATTTCTAACAAGCTCCCAGGGGAGGCTGGCCTACTAGTACATGGTCCACACTTTGAGTAGCAAGGTGTTAAGCTACCATAAGGAGTTCTGTAACTCTAAGTTACAATTTAGCAGTTAGTTACATGAATAAAAATGTTTGATAATCAGTGAGGAATATACTTTCTTGTTCTTTCCTTCAAGGGAACTATCATCCCATAAAAATGTAATAAATACTTGCATATTTCAAGCTGTCTAGAGGGCTGTTTCAAATTACCCCATGAGACAGCTCAAAAAAAGAAATAGTCCTCTCTCAGTACCCAAGGGGAATTGGTTCCAGGACCTCCATGGATACCAAAATCCACAGATGCTCAAGTTCTGGATATAAAATGGTGTAATATTTGCATATAATCTATACACATTGTCCTGTATACTTTAAATAATCTCCAGATTACTTAAAACGCCTAATACAATGTAAGTGCTATATAAATAGTTGTTACACTGTATTTTGTTTGTATTTTTTTATTGTTGTGTTATTATTTTTCCCAGATATTTTAGATCTGCAGTTGATTGACTCCACAAATGTGAAACTGCTGGAAACAGGGCCAGCTGTTTTCGACAGATATCCCCTCTTTGAGGAAAAATGGCTTGATCTTTTGTCCAAGGACGTCAGAAAACTGTAGGCAGAGAAAGTCTGTGTCATCATTTTTTTAAATTTTAAACGAAATTTTTTCATTTTAACAAATTTATTTGTCCTTAAACTAATAGCAAAGTGCTGACAATAACTTCCAGAAGAAAATGCAGGAATGCTTTCTTAAAGAGGAAGCAAAATGAGTACAAACCACAGAGGAAATGGATACACTTCACTATCCTGGAATTAAAACTTCCGTGCATCTAAAGCTCATCAAAACTGAAAACATAAGCAATATCAATTTTCTCTTATCCCATTCTTTCTTGAGTTTCCTCCAAGCTTGCGCTTACCAAGGTCTGACAACCTGCCCTTTGAGAAACCCAGTGTTCAATGCAAGGCCTCGGCTAACTTTACCTTATTCTCCAAAAGCTGTGTTCTCTTGATTTACAGAATACTTCTCACTTGCTCTTTTATTATTACCTTTTAAAAAAGAAATACCATATGCACATACTTAAAACTGATTTGTATTTAGAGACTTATAAATGAAAAAAACCCAAAGCTGATTTTCCCCTCCTTACCTCTCCTGATGCCTGTTCCCCGATGACAACTGCTTTCCACTCTTTACCTTTTTCTTCCAATATTTAAGTGAATAATATTCTTTTTATGTTTTGGCTACGGTGTGGTGGCTTATGCCCATAATTCCAGCACTTTGGGAGGCCATGGCAGGAGGATCGCTTGAACCCAGGAGTTAGAGACCAGCCTGGGCCACATGGTGAAACCTCACCTCTGCAAAAGATACAAAAATTAGTTGGGTGTGATGGTATATGCCTGTAGTCCCAGCTCCTTGGTAGGCTGAGGTGGGAGGATTGACTGAGCCTGGCAGGTCGAGGCCGCAGTGAGCCTTGATCACACCACTGCACTCCAGCCTGGGTGACAGAGTGAGACCCTGCCTCAGAATAAAAAAAATGTGTATTTTTTTATTTATCACTTTTAGACATTTGGCAAAGACAGGATCTGTCACATCTCTTCCTTGTTATAGGAGAGTCTTTCTCTTTGCAATAAATAACTATTCTGCACAATAATATTATTTGGTCCCTCTGCAGCCTGTCACCTGTTACCTGGTAAGTAGTTTTATTCATGGCATTCATTGATCCCTTCTTGCCTTAATCAGTTATTACATTGGGGTTGCAAATGGTTATTTTTCTATCTAAGTTCACATTTCTTATCCAGCATGTTTTCTTTCTTTTCTTTTTTTCTGTTATGTCAATATGTTGGCATTAGTTATACTCATTATTATTTTTGATGCTTTAATTGTTCCAAATTTGGCTAATGGGAGCTCTTCAGGCTGCTTCCTGTAAACTTTTGACATGATCCCATTAGTTCTTGAGTATTTCCTTAATTTCTGGAACAACAAGATGTCAAGGTTCACCTGTACTCTACCTGCTCTAGACTTGAACCTAGCCATTTCTGCCAAAAAGCCTTAATACCTTTTAGTGGAGAATGCTTTTTTGGTTTTCTTATTATAAAATAATACAGCCTTACTGTAGAAAAATAGAACATAAAGAAAAATATAAAGAAGACAATAAAAACCATATATTTCTCTAGCATCTAGAGCTAGCCTCTCTTAATTTAGTGTACTTATTTCCAGGCTTTTTTCTATTAAAAAAAAAAAAAGAAATTTCTCCTCTTCTAATTCTTCCTTGCTAGGTGAGCATGGGAATGCTATTTAACTGCTCGTAACTTACTTTTCTCAACTATAAGATGAGATTAATAGTAGTTTCTCCTATATAGCATTGTTTTGGCAATTAAATTAAGTAATAAAGTGTTTATTACAGAGTCTATCACATCGTAAGGGCTCAATCATACTATTAGAATTATCATGTCAGGTCAGAATGGTGAGTAGGATTTGAGCTAACATTAATGGGAGAGGAGGATTTAGGCTTATGGTGGTGAGATAGAGGGGCATTCTGAGTGAAAGAAAAAATCATAGCATGAGGTCTATTGAGCAAACCTGTTGAACCAGAGTTATGAAGATTAAATAAAATTGCTGTCATGGCTGGGTATGGTGTCATGCCTATAATCCCAGGATTTTGGGAGGCTGAGGTGGGAGGATCACTTGAGCCCAGGAGGTCAAGGCTGCAGTGAGCCATGATCACGCCACCACACTCCAGCCTGGGTGACAGAGCAAGACGTCTCAAAAAAAAAAAAAAAATTACTCTTGGCCAGGCATGGTGGCTTACACTTGAAGCAAGGAGTTCGATAGCAGACTGGCCAATATGGCAAAACCCCATTTCTACTAAAAATATAAAAATTAGCCAGGTGTGATGGCATGCGCCTGTAGTCCCAGATACTCAGGAGGCTGAGGTGGGAGGATCGCATCCACCTGGTTTCAAACCCTCCCTACTCTGTGTCTTCTTTCAGAGCTGATAAATTTAGTTTTTATTTTATGTATTGATTTATTCTTAGAGACAGGGTCCACTGTGTCTCCCAGGCTGGAGTGCAGTGGTGAGATCATAGCTCACGGCAGCCTTGACCTCCTGGACTCAAGTGATCTTCCTGCCTCAGCCTTCCAAGTAGACTGGGACTACAGGTGTGACCCATCATGCCTGGCTCATTTTTTATTTTTTGTAGAGATGGGATCTTGCTATGTTGCCCAGGCTGGTCTCAAACTCCTGAGCTTAAGTGATCCTCCCGTCTCAGCCTTCCAAAGTGCTGGGATTACAGGCATAAACCACTGTGCCTGAACCAGATCCGATAAATTTCTTAAAGGTACCCTGGGCACACTAAGACGGTTATAAAGTGTCAAGCATGTATATATGCCACTTCTAGCTGTGTGACTGCAGAAAAATTATTTAACTTCCTTCATTATTTAGAATAAGAATTACAACTATATATACATATATAGTATATATATAGTATAAGGTCATTATTATACGTATTATTATTTTATATATATGTATATAGTATATATGTATAATATAAGGGTCATTGTAAGAATATAGTATAAGGTCATATATATATAGTATAAGGTCATTGTAAGAACAAACACAATGTCATATATGTAGCACCTAACAGCATGCCTCCCAGTCCTATATGCAGGACAAACAACAAACAGTAGTGTTTATTTATGATGATATAGTTGAGACTGAAAATCTTTCTAGTTTCAGCATTCAGACCCCCCCGCTGCCCATCATTATGTTGTTTCTTATTAAATTTCTAAGCTAGAATCTCCATTAGATACATTGCCTTAAATGTGCAGAACATACATATTAAAAAAGAATCTCCTGTCAGTTCCCACTACAGGTATCCACGCAATTCATCCATTTATTCCTCAAGCATGTGTTGAGCGTTTGGCGATGCTTCACGATGCTGGACTCTGGACATTCACAGAAGATGAACACATCTCGCAAAAGGTGAAAATGTTTAAATCACCTGGGATAAAGAACATTCAGGGTTGAAAGAATACATGTTTGGTTATAATACTGCTTATTAAGCAAGTAGAAAATTAGAGTAAATATCAGCCCTTTAAGAAGGCAGATCTTCCAGAGAGCCTTAAAGGCAAGGTGGGCATTTGATGGTTTTATCTGGGAACATGCACTCCAGGTTCACCGTGAGCAGGTGACAGACATGGCTACACCTCTGAAATGCTGCAAGTTCATTTTTGAAGGATTTGTCATAGTGAAACAGGAAAAGTTCCCTTATCCCCCTTACAGGGCGTGACAAGGGGAGTGGCTCGCTTCTTCCGCGCCCTGCAGCCTAAACCCCTAGGGAGAGCATGCAGACGGGCAGGTAGTAGGGAGCGTGGGCTCCAACCCCACCGCAGCGTCTAGGGTTGAGTGTTTACAGTTTTCGAAGCCCCGGTGAGCGTGTGTTGCAGCGTGCTTTTTCAGCTTAGCCATCCGCAGGCGGCTTGTATTAATCAGCTCAATTAGACCCTCTGCCTTATCGCAAGGACAGAGGGCTTTTTGTATCCTGGGGTTCTTGCCTAGTGTACTGGAAAAATCTGATCATACATGGGCTTGGAGAATGAGTGCAAGGTTTTATTGAGTGGTGGAAGTAGCTCTTAGCAGATGGATGGGAAGCCGGAAGAGGGATGGAGTGGGAAGGGGTCTTCCCCTGGAGTCAGGCCGCTCAGTGGCTGGGCTTTCTTCTGACTGCCCTCTGCCAAATTTCCCTCCGCGTCTGCGTGGTTCCACCGTCGACGGCTTGCTAGTGTTTTTCTGCGAGTGTGTTCCTCTCGACGCCCAGCTGCTTGTGCATGTGCCCACTAGGGTCTCTCGGGTTTCTATGGGCATGGGATGGCCGGGGGTTGTGGCGGGCCAGGATGGTCTTGGAAAATGCAACTTTTGGGCATGAAAACAGGAGTGCCTGTCCTCACTTAGGTCCGTGGGCACAGGCCTGGGGGTGGAACCCTGGCCAGGGACCCCATCCTTCTCTACCCAGCACCTCCCTGCCCCCTCCCGTATCAGTAGCAATGATGAAGGACTCACGCAGCCATCTTTTCAGGAGCATGTGACAGCCTGCATGACCGGAGCCAATGGTGAATGTTTAAATTCTGGGTCCCCAAGCAATATCTTGTTAAGGGCCTTCCTCTGTCCCACAGCTTCTAAAAATGTTCTGTGCTTATAGTATTGGCTCAGTTTTGTGGATGTGTTTCTGGGATTATTCATTGACCTCAGACAGCCTGCTCCAAGTCTCCCTGGACCACCTGCGTAGTTCAGCCATATTCTACAGTGAGCACTTAGATAAGAAAAAGAGGACAATTTATTGGATATAACTGGGGAGGGAGGACAGAAGAAGAGATAGAAATGGTACTTAGCGATTTCTAAGACAATGGGTTAAGCCACTTGCTAAGCCCCCCCTCCCCCTCCCCCCGGCCACCACCTTATCCATTAAACACATAGTTTTGAGTCCTTTTTACAGCTAAATAAACCTGCCACATCTCATTGGGACAAAGTTATTCAGAGACACAGAAACAATGGCTCCTGCCAACCACAGACCATGCACAGGGGTCTTTACCTTTATAGTCCCAGAAGGGACTGGGAGAGGGTTGGAGGGCATGGAGGGTATCAGCCTATGAAATACCAACTGCAGCAGCCCCAGCTCCTATTATGAAATAATCCACTGTTCTCTCTTCCTCAAGTCTTATCGGAAGCAAGAATATTATTTTTCATTGGCTCCTTTACCCTAAGCTCCCATGAGAGGGAAGATAATCTGTGATTATTGGCTTGATCTCTGTACCCTACTTAGGGACACAAGTTTAATAAATCAGAATATTTTTCTAGTTGGGTCAGATTGGCCAGGGTAAAATGAACATTTGCTTCAGGACACATTTTAGGCTAAACCATTCTCTGTATCTTCGTTTTCTGTAAATATACTTTCAGGGGTGAGTAACAAAAACTTCAACTTGAACTGGATTAAAAAATAAAGAATTCGGCAGGGTGTGGTGGCTCATGCTTGTAATCCCAGCACTTTGGGAGGACTGCTTGAGCCTAGGAGTTCGGGACCAGCCTGGGCAACATAGGGAGACCACCATCCCTGCAAAAAATTGAAAAATTATCTGTGTGTGGTGGTGCACACCTGTGATCCCAGCTACTTGGGAGGCTGAGGTGGGAGTTTCGGCTGAGCCCAAGAGGTTGACGCTGCAGTAAGCCGTGATCATACTACTGCACTCCAGGCAGAGTAAGACCCTGTCTCAAAAAGAAATAAATAAAAATAAATTTACATTGTTGCAGAACAGGACATGCAGGGGCTAGACAGGCATCAAGGCTGGCTGATTCCACAGAGCAAGAATGTCAACAAGGATCCAGCTTATTTTTGCCTCTTCACCCCACCATCTTTTACGTCAGCCTCGTCCTCAGGGAAGTAGGATGCAACAGTTCCAGCTGGACACAACAATACCCACAGGAAGACGAAAGAGACTCTTATTGCTGCTGTATCATGGGAACCTTGTCCCTGATGCCCATCAGGTTTCATCCTCCCTCCATGCTTCATTGGTTCCTTAATTGGATACTGGCAAGGAAAATGAAATTAAATTACCCTTGGCCATCAGTGCCACCCCCAAGCTAGAGATGGGGTCAGTGTCACCTGAGGCACCTAGCTGAGTGAAGAAGGCATGGAGTGCTGAACAAATTGGGGTTCTTCTAGTGTGGAAGTCAGGGGAGTGGATGCTGGCTGGGTAGCTTACATTCAGTTGCAGGAAACAGAAAACCTGACTTACAAGTGGCTTAAGCCAAAAAATTATTTCTCTCTCATAATATAAATTATTGCCCTAGCTCGCTGCTGGCACAGATTCAGTGGCTTGATGATGTCATGGTCAGCAACGTGGTGGGGCTCTTGACCTTTCCCTCATGCTTGTGACCTTGTGGTTCCAAGGTGGGCTTCAAGTTCATACATCATGTCTGGATTCAAAGCAGGAAAAAGGGGAAAAGGGGTATGGGCTGTATACAACACTATGTAAAATGTGCTGGAATCTGAGGGGCATGTGCAAAAGTAGATTTAATTTCTCTTCCTTACAAGGGCCAACTATTTACATGGGAAGGAAAAACATACCCCACAACTACAACCCGATGTCAGTACCAAGAGCAGTATGCAAATGACTATTACGGGCGCTCAGAAGCATCACAATGGAAGGGAAGTTGCAGCTGCCTATACCCACACCTACATCTTGTCTACCTGCCTGCTGTGTCACAGCCTGGGTGCATTACTGGGCTCACTTCAGCTCCAAGAAAGCTTCCAGAAATCATGGCAGGCACACCTGCAATGAGCAGATCTGTGTCTACTTGTCCTTTAAGTGGACACCACTTTTCTGTTCAGAGCACAGATCAATGTGTCAGACAGAGCTCTTGGATGACAATATTGTCCTGGCAGGGATCCAGAGCGGCTGGGGATAGAGAGTATTAAATGGGTCTGGTGCAGAACAGTTGAGGTGTGACTGGATGTGACAGAGGACAGCACCTCTTTGACAATGACATTATGTGAGTTTGGGTGGGCTCTCAGCTCAGGTTTCAGATGGCCAGGCATCTGTTGCTGGCCGCCATTCCGTTGACATTTTACATTTTGTGACCATAAATTAACTTTGGAAGAAGTTGATAGACAAGTAGGTCATTATTTAGGTGTTCCTGTGTTTCTCATAACATTTTAAATTCAGTCAGGGCAGAAAATATATATGTCTTTCCTTTATACCATTACCCTAATCCCTGGCAAATGGTGGGTTTCCTCTTGACTTTAGTGGAACATGCCTGGACCTTAACAATCCCAACACCCCACCTTCCCCGCAACCCTGTCTTCTTCCCCATCTCTCCAGCTGGCTTCCTGCCTTGTTTTCTCCTCACATAGATTTAACAGATGCTCTGAGCCCCGCAGTGCACTTCAGTTCTATTCTCTGCACTCGCCATGGCACTTGGCACCATTAACTGCAGCTCTCTCTGCCTTGACTTCTGCACCCCACTCTCCCCTGTGTGTTTTTTCTTTGGGGGTTTCTTATCAGGCACCTCTTCTTTAAATGCTTGTTTTCCTTTGAGCCCTGTCTAAAGCTCTAGGTTCCATTTTCCACTTTCTACGTTCTATCTGGTCCTTCATTCAAATTTACAGCTCACATCTCTGCTTTTGCCTCTAGCCCAGATCTCTCTCTCTCTCTCTCTCTCTCTCTCTCTCTCTCTGTCTTTCAAACTTTACACAACTTGAGACATCTCCACTCACATATCCTGCAGGTACACCGAACTCAACATGGTCAAAACAGGAGACAGTCTCTCACCCCAAAATGGAATTTCTCTCTTTTTAAAGGAAACCAGCATTCATAAGCCAGAAGCCAGTGAGTCATCCCAGAATCTCCCATGTATAGATTTCATGTGTCAGTCATACTGCAATTATTATTATCATTAATTATTATTATTAGTTTGAGACAGGGTCTTGCTCTGTTGGCCAGGCTGGAATGCAGTGACACAATCATTGCAGCCACCAACTTCTAGCCTCAAGCAATCCTCCTGCCTTAGCTTCCCAACGTGCTGGGGTTACAGGCAGGAGCCACCGTGCCTGGTCTACACTTATTTTGAATCCTGCTTTTCTGCTAAGAATATCCTAATTTTTTTATATTGTTAAATATTTATTGTATTATTATGAAAAATGTTTTTGTTCCTTCTTAAAAAACAGGTGGCTATGGATGGGAGATAAATTGATAAATACAGAAAGCATAAAGAGTGAATAACAACTATAATCCCACTCCTCAGAGGTACCGTTATTAATATTTTACAAGTTTATTATACTCTCTAAAATGCATTTTCCATAACTGAACTACATTTTATACTGCTGCAGATTCCTTCAGGCATTATGAAATTAGAAACATTTTCTTGTGCAGTTTAAAATATTTCCCAAATAACTTGTAATAATTGTATAAAAGTCCATTTTATGGTTGTTCCATAGTTTATTCAACTACTCCTCAAACGTTGGACTTTCAGGCTGTTTCCAATTTGTTACAAGTTGTTGTAAATAACATCCTTATGTATACATGTCTGTGTTTCATAATGTAAATTTCTGGTAGTGGAATTAATCTGTCAAAGTATGTGAATATTTAAAAGGCATTTGATATATATTGTCAAAATAGATGGATGCCTTCCAGAAAGTTTTTATCAGTTTGTCCTCTCACCGCATAGAAGAAGGTATTTCTCACTGAACTCTCCCCCAACACTAGGAAGTTACTATCTGACTTACAAATCTTTAAAAAAAAATCCCATCTGACCATTGCTTTAATTTTTGTTTTTCACTTAAAATGTGATTGAAGACTTCAGCATTTTTAAATTGTCATTTATAAATTGGCTTTATATAATAAATTATTTATGCCCTTTGGGATATTACTTTTTATAGAACTGTTAAGCATTTTCCATAATGATTTATGTAAGTTCTCAATATTGGAACATTAACTTTTATTAATATTTTTCACAAATATGTTTTCTTAGCTTAGTGTTTACTCTTTAATTTTCTTAATGATTATTTTTATATATAGGAGATTTTAATGTTTATGTAGTCAACCCAATATTTTCCTTTATGGTTTCTTCTACTGATTTTAACCTTAGAAAGTGCCTCTCTATCCATAAATCTCTTCTATTGATTTTAACCTTAGAAAAGGCCTCTCCATCCATAAATCAAATATTTAGCTCCCTTTCCTTCTACTATTTTTATGTTTTGTTGTACTTTTACATTTAAAGCTTTTATCCACTTGAGTTTATTTTGGCATGCCATGTGAAAAAAAGATCTAACTTGATTTTTTTTTCCTGAGAGTTGAGCAGTTGGGTGAGCATCATTTTTATAACATTATAATATCTTGCATTGAATTGCATTTCAAGACAAGATTGCTAAAAGGAAGCCAGAATAATGTTTCTGATGAAGTAAACCTTATAATGTAATTTAGAACATGAGTGAAGGCTATGGCATCCCAGGAGGTGGGGAGAGGGTGGGCCAAGTATGAGTTAGGCCTTGGTGGCAGGAATGAATTCTATTTCTGGAAATATCTTTGGCTGGTGCAGGTGCAAATAGAAAAAGCAGGAGTGTGGTTATGGAATCTCTCAGGCCCAGGAGCATTCACACATATGAAAGACTGATTTACCAATGCCTAGATATGATGTTGACACTTACATTTCTTTGGAGGTCTATAAATACAATGAGATGGGAATGAGAGAGAGCAGATGGGGAAGATGTGATTTTAATTTGCATCATTTCATACCCAGACCTCAATCCTGACCCTGTGTTAAACAATGACTCATTTCTCTGCAAATTGCTAAATGTTTTAAAGAATATAAAAACTTTTTATAAATGGAATGCAAATTTGTCTGCAAAATCCTAGGCTGCCTTATTAATGTGTGCAGTTCATAAGTTTACTCAAAAGTCGGGGTGACTTTTCAATAGGAGAGGAATCACTAATGAGGCCATTTCTTTCACCACGGGTGTAGACCAAGAGTGTCAGGACATGTGACGTTTGTCTGCCTTTGGTTAACAGATCTGGATTTTGTCTGGAAACTCAAGTATAAGACCTAGCACCACTTGCCAAGGACCTCTGCTTTGCTTTGGTAGGCCAAGGTAAGCTACAGTATGCATGGTCCTGGGAAATTTACCTTGTTCCCTTTTTAGTTATAACATAATGACTTTATTTCTCATAATATCAGCATTGCCATGCAGAACCGAGGGCATACAAGAAAAAAAGAAAAGAGAGAGGGAGACAGAATATATTGCAGCTGCACACACGCACACATACACACACACACACACACACACACCTTGGTTCAGCTTTACTGATGAGATCTTGACTTAGAAATGAAACAATCTTTTAATTCATGCAATTTATGAAACAGACCAAAAAGCATCACTAAATAAGTAGTTGTCACAGAAACATAACAAATCCTTAAGTTACCCAGCCACAGCCTATGTGGCTACACAGCCTATACAAACAACCAAGATTTTTCTCCAAAAAACGGTAGAATATTCAAGCTGGTAGCAACTCAAACCATATTGTAGTGCAACTCCTTTGTGTTACATTTTGAGGTTTTCAACTTGATTTTACAACATTTTCTTACCATTTACTAGTTGTTTCCTAATGACTATTTCTCAGCTTGCTTTTCCAGCCAGGTTACAAATTCCTTGAGCACAGAGCCTGTGTCACCTCCTCACGCCCACAAGCCTGGCTCATTGCCTTGCACATGAGAGATGCTCGTGCAGAGGATGGTGTTGGTGCTGCACACGCACCTTTCAGTACAATCCCTGACAAGAAAATACTGCAACTGCATTCATTCTGGGTTGTCTGATGACCCTTAAGGATGAATGAGGCAAGCTTGAATTATAATAACATATATGCTGGCAAAATGAACTGGCACCAGGCAAAAAATGAGTTAGCTGCCTTGTTTTTCAAGAATGTTGTTTTGATTTGTGGCTTGTCCAGGTCCCTGGCTTTTCTCACCTTGGGAAGAAGTGAGAACAGAGAAATGCAGACTTCTCTGTCTGG
Source organism: Gorilla gorilla gorilla (assembly GCF_029281585.2). Lineage (NCBI taxonomy): Eukaryota > Metazoa > Chordata > Mammalia > Primates > Hominidae > Gorilla > Gorilla gorilla. Next base: position 68,775,992 of record NC_073239.2, read on the forward strand.
GTGTTAAAGCCAGTTTCTTGTAGCAGTCTGGTCAAGCACAGGTTGACCACTGGCATGAACTACTCAAAGCCCCCAAGAGCCTCTTCTCTCAGAGTGTTGTCTTTACCCATGTTTTAAAAATAGTGATTACAAATGGAAATCTTGTTCACTGGTGATTTAAAGAACTGTGAGCTGTTAACTTTTTAAAATAGTTTTTATTGAGGTATAAATAAAATAATCCAGCTTTAGAGCATTTCTGTCACCTCAAAATGTATCCTCACGCCTGTGTGTAGTAAATCCTGGCTCCCACCCCCAGCCCTGGGCAAACGCTGACCTGTTTCTGTCTCTACAAATTGCCTTTCCTGAACACTTCATGTAAGTGGAATCATACATACGATATGCTGTTTTGTATATCTGGCCTCCTTCACGTAGCACAATGTTTTTGACGTTCACCTCTGTTGTAGTCTGAATCCGTAGTTTTTTCATTTCAATTGTTGAATATTATTCTGCTGTATGGATTTACCATATTTTGTTGGTCAATTCTCCAGCTGATGGATATTGGGAAAGTTTCCAGTTTGGTCTATGATGAATCATCCTCCCATGAACATTCACATCTGTGTCTTTATGTTGTACAGGTGTTTTTTTTCTCTTGTAAAAATTCCTGGGAGTGGAATTGTTGGGTCATACAATAAGTTTGTTTAACTTTTTAAGAAACCACCAGGCCGGGTGCAGTGGGTCACGCCTGTAATCCTAGCACTTTGGGAGGCCGAGGCAGGCAGATCATGAGGTCAGGAGTTCAAGACCAGCCTGGCCAATATAGTGAAACCCCGTCTCTGCTAAAAATACAAAAAGCCAGGTGTGGTGGTGCACACCTGTAGTCCCAGCTGCTCGGGAGACTGAGGCAGAAGAATCACTTGAAACCAGGAGGCGGAGGTTACAGTGAGCCAAGATCTTGCCATTGCACTCCAGCCTGGGTGACAGAGCAAAACTCTGTCTCAGAAAAAAAAAGAAAAAAAAGAAAAAAAAAAAGAAACCACCAAACTGTTTTTCAAAGAAGCTGTATCATTTTACATTCCTACCAGCAATGCACAAAGTATCCAATTCCTCCACATCCTCACCAACATGTGGTATTGTCTGTCTTTTTCATTATGGCCATTCTACTGGGTGTAGAATGGCATCTCATCGTGGTTTTTGTTTGCATTATCCTAATGACTGATGATATTGAACATATTTTCATGCTCTTACTTCCATTCCTATATCTTTTTTGATGAAATGTCTGTTCATATCTCTTGCCCACTTAAAAAATGTTTTTTTTAAATTATTGAGTTGTAAGAGTTCTTTATATATTCTGAATACAAGTTCTGTATCAGATTATGATTTGAAAATGTTTTCTCTCAGTCTATGGTCCATCCTTTCATTTTCTTAATGGTGTCCTTTGAAGCACAAAAGTCTTTTAACTTTGATAAGGTCCAATTTATTATTTCTTTTATGCATCATGCTTTTGATACTGTTTCTATATTATGTCAAAATAAGAAATTTTATATAAATACAATATTTAATATTATAATATGTATAATACATAATTTTATATGAATATATTTACTATTAAATATACTATGAGGAAAATTAATACCTAAGCTATCTCAGTTATTTCTCCTGACCTACTTTGTATTTTGTTTTTGTTTTTTGAGACAGGGTCTGGCTCTGTTACCCAGGCTGGATTGCAGTGGTGCAATCTCGGCTCCTGTAACCTTCACGTCCTGTAACATTCACCTCCTGGGCTCAACCCATCCTCTGGCCTCAGCCTCCTGAGGAACTGGGACTTACAGGTGTGCGCCACCACACACAGCAATTTTTTTTTTTTTTTTTGTATTTTTGGTAGAGATGGGGTTTCATCATGTTGGTCAGGCTGGTCTCTAACTCCTGGGCTCAAGTGATCTGCCCATCTCAGCCTCCCAAAGTGCTGGGATTATAGGCGTGAGCCACCGCACCGAGCCCTACTTTGTATTTTGAATAGAAGCAACAGCAGTGATGGGATTCGTACTCCAAACCTCAGCATCACACAACATTCCCATGCAGCAAATCTGCACATGTATCCTCTGTATCTAAAATAAAAGTTGAAATGTTTTTAAAAAGAAGAAATGGTAGCACTCTGTTTTAAACTAATGTTAATGTTCTCAAAGCCACAGTGGAAGAAATCCACTACATATCACCTAGAACTGGAGATCTAATCTGACAGGTGGGCCACAGTACTAATAATGTGAGTACAATTCCTATACAAAATTTTATTATACTGTATTAGTTGAGCAGACAAAACTACACAGACACTCTTCTCTCTGCCTTGTTCCTTCTTGTACTCTGTTTCCTGTTTGTGTTTTTGTCATTTTCCTTTATGTGTGTATGTGTGATTTTCTTTCCTGCCTTTGCTGGAGCTGTCACCATGTGGATGGGAGACCCTCAAATCCCCAGACAACTGGTTTCCCAAAGGGTTGATGGATTTGTTGCTTTTTCATTGTTCTGACAAGAGCTATGTGCCTGCCTTTGTTGAGTGGTAAATACGTGTTGGAAGCAAAAGCATCACTAATATAATGCTTTATGCTGCTGGGGCAACTTTCTCATTAGTGCCTAGCATACTGAGCAAAGAAGCTGGGTTCCAGAAATAAACAGAAGTGAGCTGTTGACAGCATGAGCAGAGTCCCCTTTTTACATGGCAAGAAAGAGAGAGAGAAAGATCTTAATTCTGAATACCAAATTAAAAAGCCTTTAAAAGAGGCATCTGGAAGGATTTACTCCTCCTTCTGAATCAGCCATCAGTGGGCAGCAAGAACTGAGAAATGATGCTGTCATGTATATGAGAGGGTGATAGGAAAAGGGGGAGAGTTAGAGTCTAGTGAGGCTGAGGGTTGCAGGAGAGCATGCAGAGCCAGCAAGAGCGGATGGCTGAAGGTACTGTGGCCCTTCCTATCTGTGGGTTCCCAGACAGGGATCAAAAATATATATTAAATAAATAAATGACAACAATTTTAAAAATACAAATTTTGAAAAGAAAATATAACAACTATTTACATAAGATTTACTTTGCATTAGGTATTATAAGTAATCTAGAGATTATTTAAAGTCGTTGGAGGATGTGCATAGAGTATATGCAAATTTTAAGTCAGTTTCCATCAGGGACTTGAGCATCTGCAGATTTTGGTGTTGGTGGTTGGGAGGCAGGGGTGGTCTCCAGAACCAATCCCCCACCTCGTGAATATTGAGAACAACTGTATACATGCCATTAATCATGCTGAGTGCAGTGATGCGGGTGGCAGAATGGAGGCATTGACCTGAAACAGGAACACCTCATTCTCTGAGATGAAGGGATAAGAGGGAAGAAAGGGTGTGGCTACAGATAAACTAGTTATTTGGATGGAGTAAAATATAGAAAGAAATCACACCTGATGGGACCAATGTTACTTGCTGAAGTAGGAGATGAGGTCAGCTGAAGAGTTCAAAAGGGTGAATTAGAATGGTGAAGTTTTGGAATTATCAGTGAAGGAGAGAAAAGAGAAACCGAGGATAGGTTAAAAGACTCATAAATAAGCACAGCTGGGATTAGGCACCGAATGAGGTGGCTATGAGGTTTTCTCCAGCCATGCTTGATGTCTAGCACTTAGGAGCAATGAGAAGATAAGTTGACACAGATCCAAAGTTTCCTGGGGGAAGGAGCGAGGCTGACACAAGGTGAGAGGTGTAGTTCAGGTAATTCACCACACCCTTCAAGGTGGGCAGGTAAGGAAGGGAGGCTAGACGGTGACAGCAGCAGTTCCCAAACTTATCTGTATGTAGAATAATCTGGGGATCTTTTAAAAGTTCCAAAGCCCAAGCCACATCCCAGGTGAATTAAATCACAATCCCTAGGAGAAGGGCACGGGCACAGATGTCAATACTCTTTAAAGCCTTCCAGGTAATTCTAACATGAAGACAAGTTTGAAAAATACTGGGCACATACACTAGAACAGTGCTTCTCGAAGTGTAGTCCTCAAACTGGCAGTATCAATATCACCTGGGAACTTGTTAGAATTGCAAACTCTTGAGCTCTACTCCAGGCTTATCAAACCAGAAATTCTGGGAGCAGGGATTCCGCAATCTGCCTTCACAAGCCTTCCAGGTGATCCTGACACCTGCTAAAGTTGGACAATCATTGAATTAGGAGAAAAAGAAGGAATCCTGGTCCCGGTGATCCCTCTGAGAACAGATGTAGTGAGAAAGCTAGGAGTGGTATTTTTTGATATCATACAGTTCCAGACTATAACTAGCTCAGCTTTGAGCCTAGAGGTCAAATAATTAAAGCTGTGATTAGTGTGTTGGATGTTCATCCACGTATATGTTTACATATCCCAGAATTACACGCAGTGGAAAAGCAGCACCGTGGAGCTGAGTGATTCCTGAGCCCAACCTGTGCCTCCGGTCTAGGGGCATGCAGGGGAAATTGCAGCCTCCAATGGAAAGAGAAGCAAGAGACGGTGTACCTTCAGGCAAAGGTAGGCTTCAACAAATGGTGATGGAAGGATACTGCAAAGAGGAAAACGTTGAAGTGTTTATTCTCTGAGGGAATGGTGGAAAGAGTAAAGAGCTTGGAGAGAGAGTCTGAGAGTGGGAGGACTTAGGAGGGAGCATAAAGCTGCGGAAGATGAGAGAATAACCCAGGATAGATGTTTGGGTTGTAGAAGGTTGGGGGAAGGCAAGCACCATATGCCTTGGGGGCAGTGGCCATGGATTCTCGGGATGAGAGGCCTCGGTAGAACTGACTAGCTTCCTCAACACGAGTTATTTGGTGCCACTGTGGCTGATTTTGCAGACAGTCCTGCCATCATCCCCAGGGGAGCTGAGTCACCGTGTGGTGAAAGCCACAGTCTCCGGCAAGGCTGCTTTGTGCTGGGCAGGGAAGCTGCAGGGACTGGGGAAGCCACCTCAAGGTGAACAGGAGGTGGCAGAGCCTGGTCTGCGGTGAGCGCTTTCACTCAGTAGGGAAGTTTTCCTACTTGCCTGAGCTCCGGATTGTTTCCCCCAGCAGGGAGCTGTGCCTGCCTGAAAATGGTTCCAGGGCACAATTGTTATCATAAAGGAAAGCAGGACCAGAAGAACCTTGACAACTTTTTGATATTGCTTATCCTAGCTCTGACTGATAAGGGGGCAGGAGGAAAAAAGGAGGAAGGAATAAATCAAGGAGATAATCACAAAACAACAAGGAGATAATCACAAAAGCAGAAGAAAACATGTTGTTTTCACTGGGCTGTGGTTGGCTTATGATGTCTGACTCACGGCCACACTGAGGATTCTGGAATGCATTCTACCCAGGTATGAATTAGGTATCCTAACGGCCACAAGATGTAGCTTAGTTTACAGACCCATCAAGCTGCTTGGGTTGGTCTAAGGCTGGACTGTGAAGCTGGTGAAATTTGTTTCTGACTCTGCTATTTTCAGGCCTCTTCTCCTCCCCAGAAACCCTTCTCCTTGGTTTCTCCTGCCCCTATAGCCCTGCCCTCACCCTTCAGGAACACCCCAGGGGCTCAAGGCTGGGGACGGCAGAGGCTTAGCCCCACTACCTCCCTGCTGCCTGGCAGTTTGATGTGCAGACGTGACAGGCCCTCTGTCTCTTAAGATATTAGCTCTCTTCCACCATCACACTCCCCAAACCCCCTTGTCACCATTCTTGGGAATGCCAAGGTCCACAGTGATGATACTTTGATTCTTTGTTGCTCAGGAATGATATTCACAATATTTAACAAGTGAGCAAAGGCACTGATAGGTAGAACAGACACCAGCTGTGAACACCTCAGTAAGGCAGCAAGGTACATGCTGGCCAAATAGCTGCATCCTCCTACCTACCTAGCCTTTCAGTCCTCCAATGACCTGGCCCTCCTGTGCCTCAGCTGTCCACTCCCAGGTGTATAGCCTAGACTTGTTACCATCCACAGCAGCACCTTCTCAGTCATGATCTGCTGGCTTTCCAGCTTATCTCCCCAACTCCCAAAAGTTCTTTAAATTCAACAGTTCTTGGACACACCTGCAAGGTATTGATCATACCACCTTTTCACTATCCCTTACAAGGCCCCCAAACACTTACTCCCTCCTTACCTAGCTCAGATTCCAGAGCTCATCATCATTATGTCCTCATCTTACTTGTCTTTCTTTTGCTCCAGGGTACTCACGTGTCAACCCCCATCCTGGCTAAACCGAACTCATCTCCTACTACAGATCTGCATTTGCATAACTGCTATTTCCTACCATCCTTATAAATAAAAACCCTATCTTGATCCCATATTGCCCTCCACTGACCCATTCCCTTGCTCTCTTTTAGAGTAAATCCCTTAAAAAGAAGTATCAATCTACACTGTCCCCAATTCCTTCCCTCTCATTCTCCATTAAACTCACTCCTGTCAGGATTTCACCTCCACCACTCCAATTCTGCTCTCATCAAGACCACCAGAGACATCCACTGCTAAACCTAATGTTCAGTTCTCAGTGTTTATCATATTTGACCTATGCTCCTAGTTGATCACTCCCTACTTCTTTTTTTTTTTTTTTTTTGAGACAGAGTCTCGCTCTGTCGCCCAGGTTGGAATGCAGTGGCACGATCTCAGCTCCCTGCAACTTCCGCCTCCTGGGTTCAAAGGATTCTTCTACCTCAGCCTCCCTAGTAGCTGGGACAACAGGCATGCACCACCATGCCTGGCTAATTTTTGTATTTTTAGTAAAGACGGGGTTTCACCATATTGGCCAGGCTGGTCTTGAATTCCTGACCTCGTGATCCGCCCACCTCAGCTTCCCAAAGTGTTGGGATAACAGGCATGGGCCACCGTGCCCAGCTCACTCCCTACTTCTTGAAGTGCTTGATTCTTTTGACTTCCAGGATTCCTAACTCTCCTGGGTTTCCTTCTCTACGATTAGCCATTCCTTTGTAGTTTTTTCTGGTTCTTTTTCATCTTACTGATTTCAAAACACTGGAGAGCTTCAGAACTCAGTCTTTGGACCTCTTCTCTATCTATACCCCCTTATTGAGCTCATCTCCTCTCATGGCTTTTAGTACCATCTTTGTCCTCATAACTCCCAAGATTATATTTCTAGCAAAGACTCCTCACCTGGACTCCAGTCTCAAATGCCAATTGCCTATTGGACATCTCCACTGGATGGTTCATATTTATCATGTCCAGAGTGGAACTCCTGATCTTACCTTCAGTCTGCTTCTCCTGCATGTCTCCTGGCTCAGCAAATAAAAATGCTCTATATCCTTCTAATTAAGCCAAAAAGCAGAGTCAATTCATGTCTTCTTTTGACTTGCAGACTCTACATTGAATCCATAGCAAACTTTGTTGGCTCAACTTTCAATATGTATTCAGCCGCTAACCACTTCTCATCACCACTTCGACTGTGGTCCAAGCTGCCAATGTTTTTGACCTGAATTACTAAGATAGCTTCTTAATAAGCCTCCTTGCTTTCATCATTGTCCCCATTCCAGTCAACTCTCGTTACTGCAGCAAAAGTGCACCTTTTCTAACATGAGATTATGTAGTTCCTCCTCTAAAGTCCTCCAAAAGTTGTCCATTTCACTCAAAATTTCAGTTCAAAAGCTAAATAGTTAAAATGGCTGACAAGACCTGACAGCACGAGCTGTTTCTCCGCCCTATTTGTCTCTGACCTTGTGTCCTGCCTCTCTCTCCTTTGCTCATGCCGCACGATGGCCTCCTTGCTAACCCACAAATGCACCAGGCATGCTCCAGTCTCAAGTCCTTTGTATACTTGCCATGTTCTCTGCCTGAAATGCTCCTCCTCCAGATCTGCTTTGCTAGTTCCCCAACTCCAAAAATTATTTAACTCGAACAGTTTTAATGTCACATTCCCAGAGGCCCCTGCGTTTAATATTACTATAAGCCTCCTCCTCCTTTGCGTTAGCACATTCTAGCCTCCTGCCCTTTAAAAACATTTTTTGCCAACACCTAATTATTATCTAACATACTGTATTTGTTTGTTTATTATATGTCTCCCCCAATAGAATATAATCTGCAGGAGGATGGGACAGGAATTATTGCCTGTATAGATCACTGCATAGGCCCCAGTACTTAGAACAATGTCTGGCACATGTACTGTGCTCAATACATATTTTTCACATGAAAGGATGATATAAATGAGAAGGACAGCAAGGGGGACAGCCTTGATCCATAAAATCTAGACTGTCGGTATCAGAAACCACCAGCAATAGGGAGAACTATGGTAATAAAAAGGGGTCATGAAAGAGCTATATGTTTGAGCAACCAATTCTGAGAGAAGGAAGGGAAAAGCTCATTTCTTTGTTGTAGTTAGAAATTATCTGGCACTTTTTCCTTCTCATCTCATGGTCTGTAAGGAAGTGGACTTCAAAACAAAACACACTTGATATCACTAGAGAAGCCCTACTATAACTGAATTACTTCATGACCAATGCCAGCATAGTGTTATTTTGAAAAATAAATCGCAGTCTAACATTTAAAAAGTAATATAAAATTTTTGAAGAAGTCTCATAAAGTGATACCAAAGTGAAATACATTATACAATATGCAGCATAATTCCTAAAGATTCTCTTCTCACTGTCAAAAGTATTATTTTCAAAATTTAAAAAGAGAATTCCTATACAAATACATAGTGAACATGTATCAAAGTTTTATTTTAACTCGTTAAAATGATGGGGAGGCTGGGCTGGCAGCTTATACCTGTAATCCAAGCACTTTGAGAGGCCAAGGTGGGAGGATCGCTTGAGCCCAGGAGTACGAGACCAGCTTGGACAACATGGCGAGACCCTGTCTGTACAAAAAATACAAAAATTAGTCGGGCATGGTAGCACACACATGTGGTTTCAGCTACTCGGGGGGCTGTAGTGGGAGGATCACTTGACCCCAGGAGTTCAAGGCTGCAGTAAGCCATGATTGTGCCACTGACACTCCAGCCTAGCCAACAGTGAGACCCTGTTACAAGGGGGAAAAAAAAAAAAAAAAAGAAAAAAGATGGCGAAGCTATTTCAAATGATGATAAGAGAATTTAATGTGTGTATATATATATATAGTCAGTGAAAGCAAAAATAAATGGAGAAATATGATTGCTAATTAGATACAAAACTATTACAGGGCAATAAACTGCTATCTTTGGGGTTATCTTTTCTACTTTAGAAATAATTTGCATCGCTATAGAGCAAAAATTATTCTCTCTCAGTGTCTTAGCTGGGATTCCATAACAAAATATCATAGACTGGGTTGTTTAAACAACAGAAATTTATTCTCTCACAGTTCTGAAGGTTGAGAGGTCCAAGATCAAGTTGCTAGCATGATCAGTTTCCATTGAGGGTTCTCTTTCTGGATTTTGGATGGCTGCCTTCTCCCTGTGTCCTCACAAGGCAGGCAGGGAAAGCAAGCTCTCTAGTGTCTCTTCTTATAAGGGCACTAATTCCATTATAAGGGCCTCACCCTCATGACCTCATGTAAATTTAATTACCTCTGAAAGAGTCCATCTCCAGTTACCATCACATTGAAGATGAGGGCTTCAATATACAAATTAAGGGGTTTTAGACACAGAGCATAGCAATAGGCAAAAATGGTCTAAAAAATACCTGTTAGTAAGCCAGAGAATTTTACACACTTCTGAATTCAGATGACTCTTAGGCCTACTAGACAAGATCTTCGCATAACAAGGAAGGTACACAATCATCTATTTTGCCTTTCACAGATTGGAAAAATTTTCTCAACCTTACAACTCATTTCTCTATAGATCCAGTCAAGATTAAAGCTTATGGGGCCTGAAGCTTATACAATTTGGCAGGGGCAGGGGATGGGGGAGGCAGGTGCTCTGAAAAGAAGAAAGATATATAATGAATATGTAAACACATTATTCAGGTCTGAGGGACTTGGAGGGAGTCAGTACCAGTGAGAATTTCATGGAAAATCTACCTCCGGTACCTCTTCATAGCAATTCTCACACCACCCCCAAATCTGTCTTCTAAACATTCTATGGAAATCTTCATCTTTAATGGGCTTTTTCCTTTTTCAACTTTTTTCCAGTCCCTCTTTGTTCATGAATTTCTTCTGATGTAAATCACTTTGCCCTCTCTAGGTGTCTGCTAGTTCATCTAGTTCTTGGCAACCCATTATCTTTTCAGGAGAAGGCAAACAGTCCTCCTTAGAACCTGGAGTAGGGTAAGACTGTGAATACAAATATATAATAATAACATTTGCTCCATTACACTTACTCTTTAGGAGAAGTCCAGATGCCTCTTCAAAAGGTGGAGATGCCAGATAAAACTTAATGTGGACCATCCTAAGGAATTTTTAACAGTGCTCAAGAAGTCTTAAAGGGATTATAATTTGTGGAGTAACAGATATAATAGAAGGATGTGATTACTTGAGGAGCATAGAAATGGTAATACTGATTTTTAGAAAAGCTCCTGGGAGTCCACATTCTATAGACTATCACTCACCTGTCACTATAACCAGTTCATCACAGCAGTATTGCTGTGTGCCATCTGCTGCGATGATGAATGAAATTACTTTCACATAAGAACCACCAACTATCTTTGCCACTTGCTTTCTCCTTTACAGTGATATTGGTGGCCATATGAGTGGTAGGGGTCATACAGTGTTTCCATAGCTTACAGTAGGTGTCTTGAGATCCATTCAACAATAGCATCAGACTGCCCTTGAGACAGCCTCATCATGCAATACCAACTGAGTTAGTAAACATGGCCCCTGCTCTCTAGACAATTTCTAGAAAAGACCAAAAAAAACAAAGGCAGACAAAATGATTGGTGGGATGTTGCCTTCATTCAGTAACTGCCTTTGAAATATATAACATATTGAAGCTTTTGGAGATGGGGGAAGAAGGGCATTTTAAAGGCTGGCAGGAGAAGAGCTGGAATTGTCTCAGAGGATTCCTGTCTATTAACTAGTGCGATGCAGACGCCTCCTTACCTACACATTGAAGTTCCCCCAGAATGCCCCAAGGCATTCAGCACTTGGCCCCCGAGCTGTGGTGGCTGGATACCAGCACTGTGATGGCTTCCATCCCTGCACTTGCCTGGCTTCTGCCTGCCACGGACTCCCCTGCCGAGGTCAGAGCCACATGGAAATGAGGCCTTCCTTGGTGACAGAAAACAGAGCTTGTCGACCAGCTGGGAGACAAGTGTCAAGTGCTGGGTCCAGGTGGCAGATGAAAGGCTGGCGAGGTGCTAATGTTATTCCCTCCAGAGAATGACAAGTCAGAAGACAGCTGCCTCTGTCTTATGTTCCTGTGTTCCGTGGATACCAATGCCACTGGGTCCTGGGTAAGGATAGGCACTTGCCCTCTCAATATTGAGATTGCTAAAGCCATTTTTACTTTCCAGGAGAATCCTTTCCATAAGTAAGAAGAAAAGCACTGGAGATGTCACCTAAGTGAATTTGGGAACACATCTAGTGCTATAATGCATGCAAAGTTGTTGAGTACCTGACCTGAAGTACTTGTTAATAGAATGCAAATATTCTGGAAATAGATTTTCTTTTCCATTCCCTTCAGGGCATTCGATTTATTTGTGCTATATCCTGCTCTGAGTTAGAATAATTTATTATATACCTGGTTTAAAGATACCCTAAATGTCTACCCCGCTTCTATATAAATGAATAAGGACAAAAATTCGGTGCTAAAAGAGCTGAGGGCTCTAAAGGTCAGCAGAGTCTTAACTAAGGTAGCAGAATGTAACTTAATAGAAGGTGAAGGATGTAGAATTAGGCTCCGGAGAGTGGCTCAGCTCCTTTCGTGCCCTCTCTGAGGAACAAGCAAAAGAGGAGACAAAAGAAAGCTTCTAGGTTAACCTGATGTTTATGAATGGCCCCCAGCTCAGTTGAGGTGAAGAGTGAAGCTGAGAGTCAACAATTACGGTAAGAAGCAAGAAGCAGCAGTGAACTAATTGAATCACAGAAGAGGCATAAAGGGCCAGAAAGTAGGAGATGAAGAGAAAGACTGGGCATCTAGGCTTTTGACTCTTTTAGCATCTAAACCTACATTCTAACTTCATTTGTTTCATCTTGAGTAGGAGAAACATTACTGTTTATATTCAGACCTCAGTTCTCCCAGCTGTCTTTAGCTGTAATATTTCAGAGGTCCAAGGCTATACAGGTAAATAAGATAGCTGTTTGCAAACTGTCCTCCCCAGTTGCCTCTCCCCACCTCTCAACTTCAGCAAAAACCCACACCACCCCCTACCTTTGATTTGAGATATGCTGACCCAGCACGTCGAAGTCTAACCCACTCCTGAATCCCATGTTCTGTGTGTCTCTGCAAACACTCAGATGCATCTAGAAAGCCATTTTAAGGTAAACTTACAGGATCATCCACTGCTCCCCTGACCTACAACTTCTCAATAAAGAAAAGACCCAAATTTTTGAGGCTCCCAAAGCCCAAAGTGTCTTCCTTTTAGAATTGAGAACAAATGTAAACATTTAACAAAGCAGAAAACTTTAGCAAAAACTATATTTTTCTTTTTCTCCTCCATTGTAAATATTAGTCTTATTACTAATTTTCAGGTCTTTTGCTGGGAGATGCTTTAAGGAAGCTTTAAATGTCCAGTCTTAGAAGTTTCAGGATAAGGGCTTTACAGGGAAACATATATTATAAATAGATTTGGTAGGTGTCTTAGTTCGGGATGCTATACAGAACACTATAGACTGGGTGACTTAATAGAAATTTATTTCTCACAGTTTTGAAGGCTGAGGTGTCTAGTATCATGGCACTGGCAGATCTAGTGTTTGGTCTGGGTTCTCTTCCTAGTTTGCGGAAGGCTGTCTTCTCATTGTACCTTCATTTGGCAGAGGAGAGATCACGATCATCTCTCTCCTGTCTCTTATAAGGGCATGAATCCCATTCAGGAAGGGTCCACCCTCATGACCTGATTGTCTCGCAAAGATCTCACCTCCAAATGCCATCACACTGGGGGTTTAGGCTTCAACATATGAATTAGTGGGGGAATGAAAACACCCAATGCATAGCAGTAGCTAGGGTAGTGGTCATGCAGTATCACAGGGCAAGCACTAGAGATTTGGAAGTGGTCTCTGTTCTATAAAAGTCACTAATTCATTGAGTCGCCTTGAACTCTTTGTGCCAGTATTCTATATGCAACATAAGAATATATTTTATGATGTTGCTTTGAGGGTTAAATAAGATAATGTATATGAAAATGCTTTTAAAAATATAAAAAGTCACATGAAGTTTTATTGTTAATTTTTAATATACTGCCTGCCTCATTAGTGTCCTCTCCCCTCACCACAACTCCAGCAAGCACCAGTATGCCATTTACCACTGGTTTTGCATAACCTAACCAAAATCTATTAAGTCTAATGTACTTCTCCTTCCCCTACTCCATTCTCCTCTACACACCCTTAAATGTGCCTGGAAAAAAAAATCATAAGGCAAATTTATAGGATTCTCTATTCCTGCTCCTTACAATAAAAAAACCTTAATGCTAACCTATCACTAAAAGTTTGTTTTTATAAACAATAAAATATTTTCAATATTATGATTTTAAGTGACTTCCTCTTTTTTTTTTTTTTGAGACTGAGTTTTCCTCTGTTGCCCAGGCCAGAGTGCAGTGGCATGATCTCGGCTCATTGTAACCTCTGCCTCCCGGGTTCAAGCGATTCTCCTGCCTCAGCCTCCAAAGTAGCTGGGATTATAGGCACCTGCCACCACACCTGGCTAATTTTTGTAGTTTTTAGCAGAGACGGGGCTTCACCATGTTGGCCAGGCTGGTCTCAAACTCCTGACCTGAGGTGATCCACCCGCCTTGGCCTCCCAAAGTGCTGGGATTATAGGCATAAGCCACCGCACCCGGCCTGATCTCATCTTAACGTTGATGAAATAAAAATAAACTGGAAAATCAGTTATGAAAGAAACATACCTCATTTAATATTGTTTCCCATACCTAGATATAGGGAGAAAAAAAGTTGGGATGAGAATAAAAGCTAAAGTTTATCAAACACTTATTATGAGCAAAGCACTCTGTTAATTATTGCCAGATACAAAATTAAAATATAACTCGGCCAGGGGTGGTGGCTCATGCCTGTAATCCCAGCACTTTGGGAGGCTGAGGCGGGTGGATCACCTGAGGTCAGGATTTGGAGACCAGTCTTGCCAACATGGTGAAACACTGTCTCTATGAAAAATACAAAAATATTAGCCATGTGCGGTGTCGCATGCCTGTAGTCTCAGCTACTTGGGAGGCTGAGGCAGCAGAATCTCTTGAACCCAGGACGCAGAGGCCGCAGTGAGCTGAGATTGCACCACTGCATACCAGCCTGGGTGACAGGGTGAGACTCCGTTTCAAAAAAAAAAAAAAAGTATGACTCATTCAAATATAAAGGGAGCACAAGTCAAAGGTTTTTTAACTTGTTAATGAGGGAACCAGCAGGCAGTTGAAACAGGAAAAACTGAAGTATTTATAGAGGCTGAAAAAGAAGAATGTTTGAATAAGATTCATAATTTAGATACAAAATTGGTTCATGTCCAGAGGGCAATAATAGTGTAACCTTGGAGTGATATTTCCAACCAAGATATTTTTATCCCTCTGTATTGCTCTTTGACGAGAATTATTTGCATTGCTCCTATGAGTTAACTTTTATACTGAGAGTTGTAAAATATCCTCGTCAGTAGTAAATAGGAAGTCAAACAAAAGTACCCACCTGGAGAATCAGATAAATCACCCCCTCAGGTCTACACACAAGCCCCACTGACACTGAAAAGACTTGCTAATTTCCAAGTTTTGTATAATTGTTAACAGTACCTTATGCATATTGTATGGCAGAACTTAATATTCATTATTTTATGAGATCTACACAATTCTGAAAAGTATTTATTAATGCCTGTAATCCCAGCACTTTGGGAGGCTGAGGTGGGCAGACCACCTGAGGTCAGGAGTTTGAGACCAGCCTGGCCAGCATGGCCAAAAATTAGCCAGTCGTGGCGGCGTGCACCTGTAATCACAGCTGCTCAGGAGGCTGAGGCAGGAGAATCGCTTGAACCCAGGAGGCAAAGGTTGCAATGAGCCGAGATTGCACCACTGCTCTCCAGCCTGGGCAACAGAGAGAGACTCTGTCTCAAAAAAAAAAAAAAAAAGGGGGGGGTTATTAATCCCATTTACACAGATAAACTGAAAATCAAGGAGATCAAGAAATGTGTCCAAATCCGACATAACAAATGATTACCCAGATCTGTTTACTTAGGAAGTCCTTGTTCCACTTGCTACAAATTATATATTGACAAAAAGAAAAATGTTTTAAATTTTTTATTGAGATACAGCAGCATTCATATGTTAAAGCACAATACTCCCTAATAAACTCCCGTTTATATATACATCTATCGTATGTCCCTCTAGAGAACTCTAGCGAATACAGACTCCATCTCTACAAAAAATATTAAAAATTAGCCAGCTTGGTAGTGCACATCTTTAGTCCCAGGTACTCAGGAAGCTAAGGTGAGAGGATTGGTTGAGCCTGGGATATCAAGGCTGCAGTGAGCTGTGATCGTGCTACCACTGCACTGCAGCCTGGACAATAGAGTGAGACCCTGTCTCAAAAAAAATAAAAATGCAAGACACTCAGCAATAAGTGACCCCGTAGTATGTACACCCCATGGATGAATCTCCATTACAGTGTGCTAAGTCAAATAACTCAAGCCCATAAGACTACCTATTGTAATGATTCCATGTATTAGACATTCTGGGAAAAGCAAAACTATACAGATTGTGAACCCAAAATATCTGAGACAGGTCTCAGTCAATTTAGGAAGTTTATTTTGCCTAAGTTAAGAACACACCTGTGACACAGCCTGAGAAGGCCCTGATGACATATGGCCACGGTGGTCAGGGCATAGCTTGGCTTTATACATTTTAGGGAGACATGAGACATCAATCAACACAGGTAAGATGAACATTGGTTCAGTCTGGAAAGGTGGGGCAACTTGAAGCAGGGAGGAGGCTTCCAGGTCATAACTAGCTAAGAGACAAATGGTTGCATTCTTTTGAGTTTCTGATTAGCGTTTCCAAAATGAGCAGAGGGATGACTTCGAGTTCTGTCTGTCCTTTGTCCTCAAGGAAATTCCTTGTGAGGGAGGTATCTACCTTTTTTGTCTTAGTAGCTATCTTTTTTGGGAATAGAATGTGAGGTAGGTTTGCCCTACACAGTTCCCAGCTTGCCTTTTCTCTTTGGCTTAGTGATTTTGGGTTCCCAAGATTTATTTTCCTTTCACAAGATAAAAACAGATCAATGGTTGTCAGACGCCAGGGGTTGGAGGAGTTAACTGCAAAGGAGTATGAGAGAATTTTAGGGGTGATGCAGCTGTTCTATATCTTGATCGTGGTGGTGGTTACATGATTGTGTGTGTTTGTCAAATTCACATAACTACTTTAAAAAGGGTAAATTTTGCTATATGCAAATTATGCTTTAATTTTTTTAAATGGAAAAAGAGCAAGATGTACCACAACATTTTTAATTTTTTAAACAGCTTTACTTTTAGTCATTCAATATAAATATGGAGTCCTGGAATATATGCAGAACCATGTCTAACTTCATTTATTACAACTCTAGGGGTAGATCTCTAACAGTCTTGCAACTTCAGCGAGTTGTAGGATGCTCCTGGGGAATTGGTCTTTGATTGACTGTCTTGCAATAAGCATTAGAAATGTGTTATAGTTTTGTATCAATTACTTGCATCTGGCAACCAGGGTACTGTGAAGGACTCCAGAAGGTATAAGAGTACCTGTAAGAATGGGCAGAGGTGAGTTTCTCATGTCTGGTGAAATCACTGCTCCACCTGGGTAGCTCCATCGGTAGCTAGATGTCATCGTAGGAGCTGGGAATATGGAAGCCTGTACCTCGGTCTGGGAGCATGACACTTTGTCTTCTCCTTTACTCCCAGAACTTTCTTCATCCCTTATTTTATCATTAAGAAGCTTTATGTTCCTGTACAGTGTCTGTTACATCTTTCTGTCAGTCATGTCCCCTGTGACATCTATAAAATATTCCACACAAAATCTACCTCCAACAGAGAATCCAAAGTAGCTCCTTGAGCCCATTTGTCTTCCTCCCTCTTTATTGGTCACAGTCTTGGTTCTCCACTCTGGATGCAGTCCCCAAAGTTGCCCACTTTCCAGTTTACTGACAGACTTCTGTCCTCTGTAAATACCTCATTTCTGTTCTCCCTCTTCCACTGGTGCCCCAATCTCAAACTCTCTGCATCTTAAATTTTGCTTCTCAGCCTTGTGCCTGGATTGTCACTCATTCCGTTCCCTCCAAATATTTCCTGAGGTAGAGTGTAAGGTGGTTTTGGACTCAGTGAATGGACAAAGAGAGAAAGAATGTACTTCTGTCAATCTGCCCATAGGTCAAGCAACCAGGACGGTAGCCAGACCTTTCAGAGCTCTGTAAATGACTGCCTTTTAGCACATCTGCTATTCTTATATGCCAGAAGACAACCCCCTCCTTTCTTTTATATCAGTTAGTTATGTTAGATAAGCAAATCCCTGAAGCTTCTCCTACCTTACAATATTCTGAGCCCTAAAGCTAGGTTCAGTCCCTCATGTATAATGCTACAATGTACTACCTTTCACCACAGCAAATCTAGATTAATTGGAGCCTTCACGTATCTGGTAATTTTTTTCCGAGAGCAGAAGTCACAATCATACCAGGAGGAGTGACCACAAATGCATAATATGAAACCCAAGATCAATAAAATACTATGATTGGTCAGTTTAGCAAGTAAGAAGATGGGTAGTTATTTATACATAGGTCCATGACTGGCAGGCAAAGAAAACTCCAAACTTACATTACAAATGGAGGAAAATGCAAGAGAATAGGAGGGAAAAACAAGGATAGCACCACAGGAGACCCCCACATTTTAAGTAATGGTTCCCAAATGTTACTCTGTGAATCAGCTGCAACAGGCCCCTCTCCAGACTGACTGAGTCAGAATTTATGGCAGGGGGCCCAGGAATCTAGACTTTAAAATTTCTCCCCAAGGTGATTCTGAATATTTGACCAGGTTTGGGAACCCTATGTTTAGAGGCTGCACCAAAAAAACAAACAAACGAACAAAAAGCCTGGCACTGTTTGTTCTGTATGAATTCATATAATCCTCACCATAATCCTCTAAGGTAGATACTATTTTTCTCTCCATTTTACAGACAAGAATCCCAGAGCATAGAAAAGTCACACAGCTAATTAAATGTTGGAGCGCGGATTTGAACCCAGGTAATCTGGCTTTGAAGTCCACAGTAATATTTCAACAGAACCATTAAAAGGAAAGAAAACAAGCAAGCAAAACATTAAGACACATGAAAAGAGAAGGGTAGGATGGAGGCAGATGAGAAAAATCACTTTGTAGGAAATAGGAAATTATTGTGCAATAGACATGACTTCCAGCATACAGAGGTAGGTATAGATACAAGGAAATGCTTTTCTTTGGGGCCATACGATGACAACTGTGATCTTAATGACAGTTCCAGGCAATGCAGACTCCATCAAGAAAGAAGAATAAATTGTGTCCAATAGACTGCATGAAAATTATATTATTAATATATTTAAGAAAGATGTTTAATATAAGTTAACTGTTTACACACAGCTACCCAGAAAATCCCATCAAGGAATACAGGCTGGTCTCTGAACATTCTGTCTAATGAAGTTTCTAAGTCACTGTGTGTTATTTTCCTATTGTCAAGAGGGCCTCCTTTTTAGCTCTCCTAGTTGGTTACCATGATGTCATGCTTATTTGCACTCTCCTGACCTAAATCATAATAAAATTGAGATCCTTCAAAAATCCTCCTATTCAGAGCCAGAACACTAAAAGCTTATTCAGATATGAGACTATTGTCCTGATAATATCTAGTCTAGACATAGGGATTCATGCAAGAAGGTACAATTAGAATCTTTTAGTCTGGCGTTGATGTCTTGAAATACATTTTCTAAAAAATTCAATTTTAATACATGTAATTTTGTAGAGAGAACAAGGAAGCATCTTCCCCAGGTCTTCACCAGAACAGTTCATTTGTTTCTTCTTTCTACATCCTGTACAGCTGTCCAAGTTGTGCTCAGCAATAATGGAACCTATGACTGGCAGGCAGAATTTCTTTTGCAGCAGCCACAGGGCTCCGCACACACAAACGGAAGTGCTCAGAAGCTGGGACACCCACTGTCCCAGTGCCAGAGTAGCTTTTCCTGAGGTCCCACCCCCATGGTCACAGACCTACTCAGGGCTCAAAATTTATTTAACAAGATGGTTGGTTGGCCTATGTTACCACAAATGGCCTGTGTGTGACCCTTTTTCAGAGTACAGTTATTTGCCAGAATTTTTTTTTTTTTTTTTTTTTTGAGACAGATTCTCACTCTGTTGCCCAGGCTGGAGTGCAGTGGCACAATCTCGGCTCACTGCAACCTCCGCCTGCTGGATTCAAGCAATTCTCATGCCTCAGCCTCACCAGTAGCTAGCTGGGATTACAGGCACATACCACCACACCCAGCTAATTTTTGTATTTTTAGTAGAGATAGGGTTTTGCCGTGTTGTCTAGGCTGGTCCCGAACTCCTGACCCCAAGTGATCTGCCCGCCTCGGTTTCCAGAAGTGCTGGGATTACAGGCGTGAGCCACCACACCTGGCCTATTTGCCAGAATTGAAGGAAAATTTTCTTCTCCCTCTGGAGAACTCTGCTGTTAATCTTGTTGCCACTAAGGTAGCAGGCTGAGATGTTGCAGCTAAAGACTGCAGAAGAGACTAACAACCCAATTAAGTTATAATTAGCTGAACTATTTCAGGTGTTTTTAATCAATGCTCTCCTTTCCATAAATCATAGGAAAGGTCTTCAGGGGAGAGGGAAGAAATGATGCTTCTATATTAATGCAAATACTCACTTGTTGAAGGGCTGGATGAAGGCACAAACATCTACTTGGTTGTCTTACTCTTGGAATTAATGCTGACCTCCTCTTTCTTGCTCTTCTCTCCCTGTTACCTCCTCACAGACATACCCAGACACCTGACTGCCAGCTGCTATAGAAACCCCTCATATAGAACAATGAGAACACATGGACACAGGGATGGGAGCATCACACACTGGGGCCTGTCGGGGGTGAGGGGAGGGAGAGCATTAGGACAAACACTTGATGCATGTAGGGCTTAAAACCTGGATGACAGGTTGATGGGTGCAGCAAACCACATGGCATATGTATACCTATGTAACCTGCATGATCTGCACATGCATCCCAGAACTTAAAGTTAAAAAAAAAAAAAAACTCAAATATTTTGAGTGTGTCCACTCTGCTCCTGCCCTCAACCCTACTTTCTTTCAATGCCTATTCCACACTGTCATGGGGCAGTCTTTCCAACATGCAAACCCAGTCACATCAGTCCTCTTGACTAACAGTTTTAATGGTTCCTCATGTTTCCATTTTGATGGAATTGCCATGGAAGGTATTTCCTCAGTTAACCCCAGCCCACCTCTTCAGTCCACCCCACCCACACTGCCTGGCCTTTTGGTCCCACTGTGCCAAGCTATACATGGCTCACAGAATAAGCCATGCTCTGCCCCAACTCATGCTTCCAAGCAGCCAGTGGCCTCAGCCTGCAAGGCCCCCTTTCTCCTCCCCACCCCTTGGTCACCACCTTGGTTTCCACCGTGGCTCTAAAGACTCTCCTAGTGACTCAGGCAAAGGAAACGTATCTCCTTTCTGTGCAGCTCCCGGCTGTGTGTTCTCTTCTCAGTTCGCTCTGCTCCTTCCTACTTTGTTCACGTGGCTGTCCCAGATAACCAGTTTGATTGAAGACATTCAATTTGTTGAGGCAGAAACATGGAGCAGTTTTATCTTGCAAATGGCTGCTACCAGCTGTGTGTTCCTGTCACTGGCTCTCCTTTCCCTCTAGGGACCCAGTCCCCTTAACAATATTTGATTCTATGTCATAACTCATAAGTCGTCACTTGTGTTTATTAAAACAATCTGGTCTGGTTTCCCATCTCATATATGGTTCAAACTCTCTCTCCCCAGGGTAGGCGGGACTAGGCTGGGTAGGGGGCAGATCTTATGTCTGAGACTGTCCCCTTCTTACTCATGATGTCACAGTGAAGAGGAGGAGGGGTTTCTCTAAGTCATTGTTTTCTTCATTGGCTTCAGTGGTGCTGAAGTTGCTGGTGACTCTGCTGTTGTTGACAGCCCTGTGTGTGTGTGTGTGGGTGGAGAGGAGTGTTGTATAAAGAGTTAGTATGGTCAGATGGAAGCCCCAAAACCTCCATGGAAGAGGACTCAGTTCCAAGAAGGTCCCCTGAGCATTGGTGGTTCCTTCCCAGGAGAACCTACCGTAGTTTCCGGCTGACTCCCAGCTGGAGGCACCACACCATGGCCCTTGGTATCTGTTCTTCTTTACCTCCTGCCACAATTTCTTTTTTTGAGGCAGACTCTCGCACTGTCACCCAGGCTGTAGTGCAATGGCATGATCTTGGCTCACTGCAACCTCCGCCTCCCAGGTTCAAGTGATTCTCCTGCCTCAGCCTCCTGAGTAGCTGGGATTACAGGCGCACACCACCAGGCCCGGCTAATTTTTTGTATTTTTAGTAGGGATGGGGTTTCACCATGTTGGGCAGGCTGGTCTCAAACTCTTGACCTCGTGATCCTTCCACCTCGGCCTCCCAAAGTGCTGGGATTACAGGCGTTAGCCACCATGCCCAGCCCTCCTGCCATAATTTTTATTGAAACAACTTGGTGCTCTTGCTTTGATTTAAAATAGATAAAAAACACCGAATTTATTGTGAATTGTTTTTCTTCTCTTGGCTCTCTTAAAAATCTGTTTCTCTATAGGCTAAATTAGTGTATCATATGGGCCAAATCACTTTTTAAAAGTAGGTAATTTTCAATCATAAATAAAGGCTGGTGCAGTGGCTCATGCCAGCACTTTGGGAGACCGAGGCAGGTGGATTGCTTGAGCCCAGGAGTTTGAGACCAACCCGAGCAACACGGCGAAGCCCTATATCTACAAAAAAATACCAAAATTAGTCAGGCATGGTGGTGCGCATCTGTGTGGTCCCAGTTACTCAGGAGGCTGAGGTGGGAGGATTGACTGAACCCAGGAGGTCAAGGCTGCAGTGAGCTGAGATCGTACCACTGCACTCCAACCTGGGTGACAGTGAGACCTGTCTCAATAAATAAATAAATATCCATGGATCTTTAAACTATGATTAGATCTTAGAGGCAATCTTGCCCAGCATTTCTCAAAGTATGCTCTGAAGAACTACGAGAGATTCTGTGAAGGCAGTACTCAGTGGCCAAATACGTTTGGGAAACGCCACATTCTTACTCTGTAGAACTCCCTCTCAGAGAGTCATCCCAGATGTCAGAATATCAAAAGTCCCGAGAAGTCCCATGGTAAATAAACCTGGTCAATGTTCTTGAACCTAAGATTTTGCAAAATGATTTGAGCTCTGAATTCCCCATCCGCACTTTTTACCCTGCGTGCCACCTATTGATCCAGTTTGGGACGTGCTGGCCTGAGTGATGAGTCAGTGGTACATGCTGGAAATAATATTAAGAAATGGTAGTTACAGGGCTGGATCCATCCTCTTTGTACTCTGTAGTCCCCTGGGCACAGAGTTTTGTCTCGACATCACTGCTCCAGCATCTATAAAACACGGGACACTCTAGTTCATTGCAGCTTCCACCTTTGACAAGATAGGTATTACAAAATGACCTTGTGATTCAGCTGCCAAAAATTAACAGTAAAGCACCAGTAACTCTGTGAATCCTACTCGATTCAGTTTTTAAAATGTATAAACCATTTGTCAAAAGGCAGAAAGGTGGATATTGGAAAAGGAAAAACAGATTAATTTTAAACTACTTGACTCAGATATAATCATGAAAAATCAAGGAGGTGAGTTATCAACCATTTTAGTTTTTGTATATATTTGGAGTAATATAGAATGTTTTTTACATACAATTTTTTTCACACACAAGTTCTCATCATACATATTACTAAAGATGGATAATACCCAGGTTATTAAAACCATAGAAACCTGGATTAATCAATTTTTCTTATGTGGTTTTATCAGGCTGTTACAAATCAATTTTAAAAAGACAGGAAAGCAGCTAAATTTGTTGTTAATTCTCTGAAGTTGTTGGATAGAAGTAAAAATTCAACCTCAACCCCATATTAAATTCAAGCATTTGGAATCTTAATTCTAAAATTTAGAACTATAAAAAGAAGAACATTCTTAAAAAAATGTGTGTGCGACCTGTTTTTTGCTTTGTTTTCTACCTAACTTAATTCTGCCACCCAGCTGAATATTTCAGGTTTCCTTGGTGGAACGCAGGCTGAGTGCTGAAGGGCTCTAGCCACCTGAGAATGGCATCTGCCTGCCCGTCACCATGCCAACACCCCTGGCTACAAAAAAGGGATTTCCCATTTTTCCAGTCTTCCCTCCCATGTGGGACAGGTGCATGCACCCCTACTCCAGGAAGGGCACCATTCCTAATTACAATTGCTTCCTTCCCTCCACTTTTGTGTGAGAGAAGAAAGCTTGAGATGCAATCCTTTGTCTTTTCAAACATGATTCTTTTGGTTTTGTTTTGTTTTCTCGCTATTCTTACGTCTTTGTGTGGTGCAGCGGCTGGGATCCCACTGCATCTACATGGCAACCAGGAAATCAGTCATTCAGAGTTTCCATGGTAACCAGAGGGGGGAGGGGTGGAAAAATCCATTTTATCACGGTATGCTGTGTCCCTTCCTGGAAGCCTACAGAATTTTTAGACAGAGGTCATTATGAAATCAACAACAACAACAAACGCCCGTTGGCATCAAGACAGGCCTGTGAACTGGCATCCCCAGGCAGGCTGCAGACTGGGAGGGTGGGAGTGAGCATGCAGCCGACCCCACCATGAGGCACAGGGCGTCGCCTTCTCCCCTCAGCACAGAGGAGAGGTGACGAATGCCACTTGGTCTCTGCAGCGTCTGTAGAGGGAAGTCTGTAAGCGGGAGTGTCAACCCCAATTGGCAGATTCTCTGACACTTCAAGTCTGCAAAGGAAAAGCAGGTAACCGACGTTTTGTAAGAAGTGAGCCTCTTGGTTTGGGTGGGGGCACAGCTCTACTTTTATGGTAAGAGTAGCCCTGACTACGGAAGTGGGCTGAAGGGTGCTGTCCCAAGAAAAGAGGAAGTATCTGTTGAGTCTTGTTTCCTGTCACATCCTGGAGCTGAAGGTAGTCACATTTCAAATTTAAAAAAAGAAAGTCATGTGAAGTTAACCAGTGAGATTATCTTTTAGAGGCAGGATAATTAGAATCCTCAGTGGTGTAGAATCTTCCACCTACAGGCGGGTTGAGTTTTATCACAGACAAGAGGGGCCCTGGACCCTCAGAAGGCCTTAGCTCCTGGATTTATTTAGTCTGACCTTTGGAGAGTCAAATTACCAAGAGGTGATCGCACTTCCAACTAAAATTGAGAATGTGCTCCTTGATTTTAAAAAGTCTTCTAATGGCGATATTCTAATAGGCCAGGACATAGGGATGTTACTCTATGAATACAGGTCCTTTTTTTTTTTTTTTTTGTAAAATGAAAAATTACCTCTCATCTTCCTTTTTAACAGTGGAAGATTACGCTTTTCCTTTTTCCTCTTTGGAAGTTGAGATGAACAAATTCTTGATTTCCTTCCCTCTTCACTCCACACTGCCCCCTCCACTCTCTTGAGTCCATCCTAGTAAATAGCTCCACCAGTCACCATTCACTTTGGAGTCTTCCTCACCCTTACTCTCCTTCCCTCACATCCAAGTCAGCAGCAAATTCTTATAGCCCTAGTTTCAAAATAGAGCCTGAATCCAATCTCTCCCCATTGCCTTTACTATTTGTCATCCTAAGCCAAGCCAACATCATCTTTCTAAATTCCAAAAGGCCCTCCTCATTGTTCTAGTTTCTATTTTGGCTAGCGTCATTCTGGTCTCACAATGCAAGTCAGATCATGTCATGCCCTTGTTCAGACCATTTCCCACCCCGTGGCTGTACATCACACTCAGAATACAACCGTGACCAACAAAACTCTATGAAGTATAGCCCCCGACTACTGCCCCATCCTTATACCC
Organism: Gorilla gorilla gorilla; assembly: GCF_029281585.2. Lineage (NCBI taxonomy): Eukaryota > Metazoa > Chordata > Mammalia > Primates > Hominidae > Gorilla > Gorilla gorilla. The sequence goes on from NC_073239.2 coordinate 68,801,103, forward strand.
TATGTGTGCATTCTGCTCTATCCATGCTGACCCCTCCTTGATGCTTCTGAACACACCCAACTTCTGCAGTCTCAGGGGAGAGTATTGTGCACTTGTTGAAATACTCTTCCCTAGATGTTAGGAGGCCTCCTCTCACTTCCTTCAGGTCTCTGTCTAAATGTCTTCTGCAGGAGGATGTTTGTATCAGCCCGGGTATATTAGGAAATAGAAGGCACACCATTTTTAGGAGAATGAAGGGAGTATTTACAGAGGTATGTGTGGGGATCAGGAAACCAACAGCAAGATCTGATGCCACACCTAGGCTCGAATGGGCTAGTGTTGGAGGAATGCAGAGATTTGCAGTCCTGGACACCTGTGGGGCTGCCCAGAAGAAGTTGTGGTTCTTAAGGAAGGAAACCAGGACCAGAGAAGAATGCTGAGGAATAGACACACTGAGCTCACTTTCTACCCGCTGGTCTAACACAGATGGAAATCAGAGATCGAGGGAGGTGGAGTAATGAAGTACTGGGTACTATACAAGTTATCTACTGGTATATAACAAATGATCCCCAAAACAGCGGTTTCATACAATATATACTTTTTTTCTCTTATAGTTTCTGTGGGTCAGGAATTTGGGAGCAGCTTATCTTAACATTTCTGGCCCTCAGTCTAACTTGAGATTACGGTCAAAATGTCAGTTGTTTGAAGGCTTGTCTGGGGTAGAGGATCCATTTCCAAGGTGGCTCGCTTACATGGCTGGCAAGTTGGTGCTGGTTGTTGACAGGAGACCTAAGATCCTCCCCACATCGACCGCTCCACAGGGCAACTTGAGTGACCTCACAACATGGCACCTGGTTTCCCCCAGAGCAAATGCTCAAGGAGGCCAAGGTGGAAGCTACAGGGCCTGTTATGACCGAGCCTTGAAAAATCACACATTGTCACTTCAGCCACATTCTATTAGTCACACAGATCAGTTCTGAGTCAGTGTGGGAAGAGACTATACCAGAGTATGAACAGTAGAAGCCAAGAAATAATTGAGGGCCATCTTGGAGAGCAAAGCAAAGTGGAGAATGAATTGAAAAGGGTGAGGGAGGAGATGTCGATCAGAGAATAACCAGCACCCTTCCTTGATCATTCAATTTAAAATATTGTGTGCATTCCTGCTGCTGTGTTCCCCTTCACTGCTTTATTTTTCTTCTCAAAATTTAATGCTACCTGACATATTTATTTGTTAATGATTTTATTTTTGCATTCCCTCACTATCATATAAAATCCATGAGATCAGAAACACTGTTTTGTTTCCTTCTGGCACCTAGTAAACTTCCAATAAATATTTGTATATTCAAATGTATAAATTATACCTACTTTTAGATACAAAGCAAATGCTTTTTTTTTTTTTTTTGAGACAGGGTTTCACTCTGTTGCCCATGATGGAGTGCAGTGCCATGATTGTTGCAGCTCATTGCAGCCCCTATATTTTGGGCTCAGGTGATCCTCCCACTTTAGCCTCCCAAGTAGTTGGGACTTTAGGCGGGTACCACCATGCCTGCCTAATAAAAAATAAATGCTTTTAAATGGCCAATTCCAGTAATATCCCCATCCTTTTTAAACCAAAAAGTTGTTCCTCCCAACCCAACTCCATCCCTAAAAAGACTAATACTAATCACGGAATTAAAACTTTGTTTCTGCGAGTTTTGGAAATAGCATAGTTGCTTCTTGGTCCTTTCTCTTTCTTCAGCTTCTGTTGTTTTCATTTGGCTGTTCCTTGAAGATTTTATTTTTGTTTTTTGCACTCCCCCCCCCTTAATTTTAGAAGCAAGTTTTCATATTTCTTCCTCTTAAAGTAAGTTGCCTCTTATGTGGCTGTTAAAATTGCCTGTTTATGTGGCTCCCATTTGAGTTCTCTTTGCGGCAATCTTATTTAAAAAACAGCTCTCATGAAAAAAAAAAATAAACCCCTCCCTCCTAATCTTCTTCCTTATTCTCTTTCTTCTGTTTATTCCTGAAATCTACCAACTGTACCAGTGAAAATTTCTTGTCTTCTGTGGCACATATGAGGCTAAAAATTTGCTGACCTATGGTTACTGACGGTCAGAGGAAAAGAACAGATTACAAGCAGAAAAACATTTCTTCTGGGCACTGGGGAACATGTAGAGTCCATTGTATTAGGCTGTTCTTGCATTGCTATAAAGAAATATCTGAGACTGGATAATTTATAAAGAAAAGAGGTTTAACTGGCTCTCCATTCTTCAGGCTGAACAGGAAGCATGGTGCTGACATCTGCTCAGCTTCTAGGGAGGCCTGAGGAAGCTTACAATCATGGTAGAAGGTGAAGAGGGTTCAGGGACATCACATGGCAAAAGCAGGAGCAAGAGAGAGAGAGTGGGAGGGGGGTGCCACCCACTTTTAAGTCATCAGATCTCCTGTGAACTCAGTGTGAGAGCTCACTTATCACTAAGGGAATGTCCCAAGCCACTCATGGGGGATCCACCCCCATGATCCAAACACCTCCCACCAGGCCCCACCTCCAACACTGGGAATTACAGTTCAACATGAGATTTGGGTGGGGACAAATATCCAAAGCATATCACGTGCATATGCAATGCCAACCCACCGTGGAGCTTATGTACACAACGTTATCCCAGTTAATTGATTATAACAAAAAGAAGGCAGCCTCAGGAACATTTGCACCCAAATCTAGAGAGGGTGGAAGGATGATTTTTGTCCTCCATCAGCCCTAGAAACTGATGATAAATTAACACATTTCCAGATACCAAGTGGGAGAAACCAGCCCCTTAGCTTATAAAACAGGTTCCCTTGGAGCGGGGAGATAATCTGGTGTCAAAAGATATAACTTGGCTCCTCATATGCATACTCATCATTCTACACAAAATCTACACAAAAGTCTTCATTGTAAATGCTCTGATCATAAGATGCACTTTGTATCACCATCAGCTTTTGACCCAATGGTACTGGAGCAGCAGTTTTGACTCTTATACTAAAAGTACATGCTAACCTCATCATTTACTTATATCATAAATGGGAACAGTGAGTTTCTATTGTTCTTGTGGAGTTCATTTACTCATTTGACAAAGATTTAGTGAGTGCTTACTGTATATCAGGCACCATCAAGACCCTGCCTGATCAAGAACACAATTGTTCTTTTCCTACAGACTTAAGGGTAGAAAGATGTTTTTATTTTCCTATCTGATGATTGTCATAGATGGTGAGTCTTTGAAGAGTTTCCTTAGACAGTTATTCCATAATGAAATGGGAGTCTGTCTCACTAATAAATAGATTAAGCAAATATGTCCATTCTGAACACTTTAATTTCTTCTTTAAAATCTTATCTTTTCTCTAGTGGTGCCTTCTCAGCTGTGGGGCATGAACAACCTTCTTCTCTCTTGCCTATAGTATTTGTGGTTATTGCTGCCACGTCCTTCAGATACAAAACCATTGATGTATGTAATCCTTAAATAAGGGTGCAGGTAATGTCATTTTTCCACTTTTACATCAGCTCTGCACCAAGTGTGTTGCTAGAATTTTGGCAGGATTTACTTAAGTCATATTATGCTGTTAATTTTCAGTTTATGCAAATCTACTTTCTAGATGTAAAAATTTAGCAGTGAGGGATGTACGTAAATATTTTAACAGTAAATAAATGACTTGGCTGTGGTCTGGGTAAATTTCAGTATTCTGAACTAGGAAGGAATCAGTGACCATAACTGATCTTGAGCATGTAACTCACTCTTTTCATTGGAAAAGAAAATCATAAACAATAATGTATAATGAACAAACTTGCCATACTAACAGATACTATAGGACTTTGTTAACATTTTAAAAATTAAAAAGAGCCCTACAGAAACTTGACTTATCTTCCTCCTCCTAAAATGAATCTCTGGACCTTACTTGTCATGTTTTTGCCTTTATTCATATATGCAAATAAGATTTATTGCACACCTACTGTGTCCTATGCACTGAGCACTGTGCAAGGCACCAGAGATACAAGACTAAGTAAGACATTACCTACGAATTCTAGGATTTCACATGTGGTTGAAGATAGAGGTAAACATGCAATGATAATACAATGTGATAAGAGCTATAACCAGGATGAAGAAGTGGTAATTTGTCGGGGCAGGGGAGGGGTCCCTAGCTTAGTCATTTTCCTTTATAAAACTGCACGAAAATAGTAATTCGCTAAGGAATCTTAATTATAGATTATTTTTGCCAAGTCAATAATTTGAGACTTCCAATTGTACTCTATACTACATAATTCTTCTCTGTTGAAATTTCCCTGTGTAATCATACAAGTAATACTTAAAGAATGTTGAACAGCTTCTTACTAAAGTAACGGAAATCATTTTAGCAACATTTCATGAGAAGTGTTTTGCATCACTGCAAATGTACCTTCAGAGTTCACAGATTTGCCAGAAGAGCAATCAACTGACAACACTTTCCTTCATAAGAGCTTTCTACATATAGTGGGACTTCATTATCATCTACGTAAAGAATAGATTTTTCTTTTCCTGCTGGTTTAATGTTATTACTTGGTCTGTAACTTCAGGGTCTTTCCTTTTCCAAAATCACTATCACATTTCCCCCCATTGCTACATCCTCTTCTCATTTTTTGATTTCTGGGGACATTTTTGGTAATATTTTAAGCAGCCTTAGTAGTTGTTCACTCATTCTCTTAGATTTTTAGCTGATTTTATAAAATGTTCTGGTATTTTCAAAATGGTCAGTAGTGGTCATAACTTTCTTCCATAGGACCTAATTGTTTATATTCAGTTAAAGTTAACAAACAAATACTGAGTGCACGCAATGTACCAAGTGCTTTGCGAGGTGGGTGCTGAAGATGCAGAGATGCGAGACCTAGCCCTTGCCCTCAGGGAGTGGCAGGTCTAGTTATCACACTCTAGTGGACTCTGATGGAAGGGACACATTCACAAGCCATAGTTCCCTCCCCTGCTATGGTTCTGTTCATGAAATTCTGTCATAGAAAATTCAAAATGAGAACCTGAAAACTTAGGTACAGAATAGAGCCAGAGGAGCCAAGGAAGGTCACAAGTAAATTTATGAAAACCCCTTCCAGTAGGGAAATCAACAAAGACATAAAGAAAAATGCCTTCAAACAGCTCCTTTAATTTCCTATCCTCTTTTGCCAACCTATTTACTGACAAAATAGATCACGCTGTCTGGTCTACATTTTTGGCACAGAAAAACTAAGTCTTGCCTTTCTGCCTTGCCTATAAATTATTGGAGTTATTATTGTATAGCTTTTCTTTCAAGATACTTCAAAATGACTTACATGTGTGATATTAATCTTGCAGATTTGTATTCTTTAATTCTGACATTCCTTTTAAAGGACTATTTTTCCAAGGCTTTGTGGGTGCACAGTGTTCTCTAACCTCTGTCACACTTCACTGTTAACTCCCTCTTCTTGATCTTGTTGCCCATTTCCTTTTGTCCCTGAATTTCTTTTTTTTCTTTTTTTTTTTTTTTGGGACAGTCTCGCTCTGTTGCCCAGGCTGGAGTGCAGTGGCACTATCTTGGCTCACTGCATCCTCTGCCTCCCAGGTTCAAGTGATTCTCCTGCCCCAGCCTCCCAAGTAGGCGTGCACCACCAGGCTAATTTTTGTATTTTTAGTAGAGATGTGGTTTCACCGTGTTGGCCAGGCTGGTCTCAAACTCCTGACCTCAGGTGATCTGCCTGCCTTGGCCTCCCAAAGTGCTGGGATTACAGACGTGAGCCACCATGCCCAGCCTGTCCCTGAATGTCTATATTGATCTTCAGGGACTTTGTGGAAGCAACAAGTTTTACTTCGCAGAATGACTGTTTCTGTTTTTATGGTAGTAACACATTTGGTTTAAATTCTTTCACCTGACCCCAGTCAATAGCCCAGCTCCAACTTCTGCTGGTGGAGGAGGGGTTTGGAACAGTTTCTGCTTATGGGAAGACCAGAACTTCAGAAACATACAAGGCAGCCCTGGTTTGGGGAGTGTGGAGCCCTTGTTCCTAGTAGCCTGGTCAAACTCTCCCTGGGCACAACTGTTTGTATCCACAGCAAGGCCTCCATGGCTCTTTTTTAAATTTTTTCTTTGTTTTTATTTTTATTTCTTAGGTAGAGTCTTGCTTTGTTGCCCAGGCTGGAGTGCAGTGGTGCTATCTTGGCTCACTGCAACCTCCTCCTCCAGGGTTGCAAGCAATTTTCCTGCCTCAGCCCCCCAAATAGCTGGGATTACAGGTACCCGCCACCACGCCTGGCTAATTTTTGTATTTTTAGTAGAGATGGGATTTTGCCATGTTGGCCAGGCTGCTCTCAAACCCCTGACCTCAAGTGATCCTCCTACCTTGGCCTCCCAAGGTGCTGGGATTACAGGTGTGAGCCACCGCACCCGGCCGGCCATGGCTCTTTCTTACCTACTTCCAGCTCTGGCTATGCCTCCCTCCCGTCTTTTGCCTTCTCCCTGCCTGTGTTCCTCTGTGCTACTGTCCTCTTCAGTAAGACCTCAGGCTTCATGGTTAGCCCTCCTCCAGCCCCCTTCTCCAACCTCCATCTACTCTTGGCCTCCTTACCCATCCCCTTCCTCTCCTCATCAACATTTATGTTTGTTTTCTCGTGAGGGGTTAGGAAAGCAAGCATCTTTAACTCATTCATCACCGATAGCCTCCCCAGGAGTGTATGTATATATGCAACACACACATGTATACATATATGTGTGACATTTCAGGCAATATCAGAGAAGGATCTAGGGGGCTTCGCACTACTGGCTGTGCCCAGAGCAAAAGGAGAGAACTCATGGTTCCAACACATTTCTCTCTGATGAAAGAGTTGGCTATCACTCTTCATGTCCCTTGTCCCACTAGCTTTCGTGCTGGGCTGTGAGACAGAGACTGGCATTTTTCATTAGTGAAGGCCAGCCACTCTCTCTCCAGAAAGATTAGTTCTGCCCACCCACCCCCTGACTTTCTTCGAGCCAAATATGATTCAGTCTTCTTGGCTCCTAACAGCTGGGCTTAGGCTCAGATGTCTGGAGGGAGAGAATGATCCTGTGACACACAGATCAGATCATGATTATATCTTTTTGAAGAATTCTTTAAAGAGGCTTCTTTTCCCTTTAGCTGATCCAAGAAATGCCTGGAATTCTAGCTTTTCTGTGATAAAATAACAGCTCAGTAATTTATTTATTCTTGATTACTATTCAGCTGAACAATTAAGCAAGCCATTAAATGTACCATCAATGTATAAGAGTGGACAAGATTTATGACTACATGGATTTACCTTTTTGTTCCCATTTTACTCTTCCTTCTTCCCTGCAGCCCACACATGCACTCAAGGGCTGGCTTTGCTGGCACAGCTGATGGCTCCTTTCTGATAGGAAACAGAGAGAGAGAGAGAGAGAGAGAGAGAGAGACTGACTGACCAACAGACCTACCTACCAAAGCTGAGACAGGGAAGAAAAAGTAGGGAGGGCTCAGCCACAGAAGGCAAGTCAATCAAAAAATAAAGAACTAGGCTGTAATCCCAGCACTTTGGGAGGCTGAGGCAGGTGGATCACCTGAGGTCAGAAGTTCAAGACCAGCCTGGGCAACATAGCAAAACGCCATCTGTACAAAAAGTACAAAAATTAGCTGGACATGGTGGGTTGGCACACGCCTGTAATCCCAGCTACTCGGGAAGCTGAGGCAGGAGAATCACTTGAACCTGGGAGGTGGAGGTTGCAGTGAGCTGAGATTGTGCCACTGCACTACACCCTGGGTAACAGAGCAAGACAGTCTCAAAAAAAATAAAAAATGAAAAAATAAAGAACTAGCTGGGCATGGCGGGGGAGGAGAGAGAAGGAGGTGTACAGCATTGCAGAGAGATTAAAGAGTTTGGGGATTTGGCATATGAGATGCTCTGGGACAGTTGGAATGTGGCAAAGATTTGAGAGTGCAGAAGGGGATGTGAGAAGTGTTTCTAGCTTATTCATCAGTCTCTTTAAAGTTCCTACAGAGATACAAATAAAGAATAGCTTTCTTTTTAATATTTCTTTTCTTTGTTGTTGTTGTTGTTCGAGACGGAGTCTTGCTCTGTTGCCCAAGTAGAGTTCAATGGCAAAATCTTGGCTCACTGCAACCTCTGCCTCCTGGGTTCAGGTGATTCTCCTGCCTCAGCCTCCTGAGTAGCTGGGACTACAGGCATGCACCACTACACCCGGCTTATTTTTGTATTTTTAGTAGAGATGGGGTTTCACTGTGTTGGCCAGGCTGGTCTTGAACTCCTGACCTAGTGATCTGCCTGCCTTGGCCTCCCAAATTGCTGGGATTACAGGCATAGGCCACTGAGCCCAGCCTTAATATTTATTTTCTAATTACTTTTTTGTTGCCAGACTATGCTTCTTTATAAGAAGTTCAATGCAGAAATGGAACTAGGAGTTGTCCCAGAATTTTTTAGGCTTGCCCATATAACAAATATTCAGAATTTTGTGTGCATGTGCCATGGATTTCTATAGAAAATTTGCAAAATATATATAGAGAGAGGGAGGGATTTTCTTTCTTACCCCATGACCAACTTCTCATTTTTGAGACTTCCTTTTCCTCCCCTCACTCAAAGGAATGGAATTTCTGCCAATGATGCCTTTTCATTATACAAACATCTGTTGACTACCTGCTGTGTGACAAGCAAATGTGGACCTAACCTTAATGGACCCAAATGCTAATGGGTGAGATGCACATCTAACAAAACCTGAAAATAATGGCCTTAGTGCTGAAATGGAAGTAGAGGCAAGGCACCAGTCATACTCACAGAAAAGGAAGCACTTGCCTAGTTTCCACGGCCAGGGAAGGCTTCTGAGAAAAGCTGAGTCCTAAAGGATAAGTAGGGGTTTACTAGCAGGCAAAATAGAGGAAGGGATAGGGCATTTCTGGCAACTGAAATAGCATGTGCCAAGATGCAGGGAGAAAGCAGCACAGCCCCATCAGGAACCTGTTGTGAAGGTTGTAGGATACAAGGCTGCGACAGGCCCTAAGGTGAGAATGTGGACAGGTGACATCACAGAAGGCTTTGTATGCCATGCAGAGGAATTAAGGCATATATCCTGTAAGCAACCTGGAGGGGAAGATACTGAAGAATTATAGTAGGAAAGTGACTTGATCAACTCTCCATCTCAGCAATGTGCTTCTGATGGGGATGGCTTCGAAGAGAGACTGGAGGTAGGAGGACAAAGTAGAAAGTATTGTAATTGCACAGAAAAAACCAAAGCATTTGTAAAATAAGACAGTGGCAAGAGGAAGAGAGAGGAGGGGTTTAGGCAAGGAGATAGTTTGGTGGTGAGAATGAAAGGAAGAGGAACTTTAAATCAGATTGGGATAACAAAGATAAAAGGTTTTGGGATTATTCTTATATTCCTGATGTGGGCAACTGGTTTGTATTCCTCATTAAATGAAATGGAGAATATAGAAAGAGGAACAGGCTTTGGATGAAGGTATAGTACATAATTTGGGGATTATTAAACATAAGTCCAAGGAACATCCAGCTAGAAAGCTCAATAACATAGGAGAGACATCAGGCCAAAATTATGTCCTCCTCATTACCCAACCTCTGCTACCAGTAGATGTAAGAAATACAACGTATTAATGCCTGCGAATACGGCCATGCATGAATGTTAGAGTATTTTACAGACTTTGTTTTACCCAGTGATAAAATGTACTGGGATAGGCTCATGGTTAGCAATTGATGCATAAACTATTAATGGTGAGATGTCATTTTCCTAAGAAATTAACACTTTGCAAACTTGGTATGCAAACTTGTGTTAAGAGCTCTAAACTGGATTAATCTATCCTGGCCAAGCTATACCCCCACACTTTACTTTTCTCTCCTGAAAAAGAGGCTATTAGGACCAGTTGAAAAGCAATGAGGTATTAATGAAAGAGAGGTCTTAAAATCTAGTTTTTAGCTTTGTATAGAGTTTTGTTGGCACCTCCTAACACTGGCGATTAACCTACTGTGAGTTTTATAAGGGCCAGAGATGGAAGAACTGATTAGAAGGCAGCAGGCAAAATTCCTAGAGATTTTATTGTTTGAAAGAGGTTTTCCTATATAGGCTTAAATATAAATACCAACCTATATAGGCTTAAATATAAATACCAACCATCGGAGGATGGTTGAGAGAGAGAGAGTTAGAAACAAAAAGACACAAAAAATTACTATACTTGAATCTAGAGTTTATGCCAGAACCTACTTGTCTAAAATTAACCATAGTCTTGTTTCCAACCATTGATAACATGCTTCTCATTTTTCTTAGACTTGGCATCATGCATATTTAAATTTACATTTAAAAGTTCCTGGTAACCTTTGGCACAAGGGTTCCTGGTTTGGAGATAACTCACATGTTGGTGGATTCATGCCCAATCCTTCTCACTACTGCATTTCTATCTGCTGGTGGATCAAAGCTAGTTGCTCATTTTCAATCTTAAATCAATCCATTTTGTAATTTTCAGGTGTGAGTGAGTTGACATCAGGGTCCTTTTTGATGAAAGATTTCCTTGAAAAAATAAGCAAACTGTTCAAAACAAAGGGTGTTTTGGGACTGTCTCAGAACATTTCATAGAAATTAAATTCTGTACTTTCTAGGTTAACGTGCTGTGGTCCTCACGATGTGTTTGGAAGGCTCACCTGGAGAGTTATTCTCCATCAGTCCTAGATTTCTAACATTTCCTGTTAGTTTACTTGCTGGAGGATTAAGGCAAAACTGGATTAAAAAGGAGGAGTTGGGGAATTAACTGTTGCCTGGCAAGATTAGCTTTCCAGGCACTGATTCCTGAGAAGAGGTGTTTTTTTTTGTTGTTGTTTTTGTTTTTAACTCCATAGTGTTGCCTGGACACTAGAACAGGATTCCCTTTCCCCCATCTCATGTTTAATCTGTAGCTTCCCCAAAGTACCTTGTGTTAGTACTGGGGGGAGAATGACTCACACGTTGAATAAATTGTTATTAAAGCATCTGGGCTCAGTTGTGAACATACTAATAGTGAGGAATCGGAAAACCAAGTACTGGTGAGGGTTCGGCTGCTGACTGCCGAAATCACTTGCTGAATGTGAGGCCCAACATCCTCTAAAAATAATAAGAGTTAATATGTGCCGAACACGTCCTATATCCCCAGAACTATTATTAGCACCTGTATACCATCTCATTTAATCCTCGTATTTCCAATGTAGAGCATGACTATCATCAACTATGTTTTGCAGATGAGGAAACTGAGGCACATAGATGTTAAATAATTTGCCCAAGTTCATACAGTCATTAATGGCAATTTGGATTGAAATTCTGGCAGACAGCCAGCTTGCAGGCTCTACCCTGGTGGGTTCTATGATATTACCTCCTAAGATGAAGGGAAGGGACTGGAGGATCATGAGGGTCCTTCAGCCCTACTAGTGTGTGTGGAATGGGGAGAGGAGTATTCAGTTTCTCTGTTGGGAATGTGCAGCATTCAGCACCACCTCATTCCTTCCCATCTATGAGAATCTTTTGGGAATAGTCCTCACTATTAGGCCTATAGGTAGCATTGCCAAACTTGGTTTAGTTCCCGTGCCCCATAAGAATACTTATCAGGGCCATTCTTTTCTGAGCATGTGGGTTAAGATCTCAGTGGTAGTGGGACCTTGGAGAAATGAAGCCTTTGAAATGTTGGCCACAGAGAAAAATGCTGCAGTGAGAAGCTGCAAGCTGCAAGCTCCCAGCTAGCTGGCTTGATGGGGACCACAGTAAATCAGGAGAACAGTGGAGGCTGGTGTGGGATCTCGGGGGCCAGAACCTGGGCAGGGGATGTTGACCCAAAAAAAAACAGCAGCAGCAGTAGAAACAACAACAGCAAGAACAACAATAGCAACAAGCCAAGTTCAGGCTAAAAAAGCAGGCAATGTGCCAGGAAGGGGGCCGACTGAGCAGTGTGTGGAAGCTGTCGTGGAGGTGACCGTGGGGGGATGAGAAAAGGGGAAGGAAGGAACAGACAGCACCAGAGGGACTTGAACAAAGGGAGAAGGGGGATTAAAGTCAAATCACTGTCAGCAGCCCAGGAGCAGACAAAACCACCAGAGTAAGCCCTGACATGGAAATGAGAGGGAAAAGAAGCAAGCCGCTAACAGCTACCAAGAAGAGGAGGAAGTGGGAGATGCGCTGCTTCCTGTAGAAAGAACGTTGATTGAAGACAAAGCTGGGTGGGGACTAGTCCCTGGGCTGCAGCCGCCGCTACACATACTCACAACGCTGCCGCCGCGCTCCGTGGGCAACTCCTACTACTGCTGGGCTGGGCTGGGCTGGGCTGGGCTGCGCCGGAGCTCGCCTGCACAGATCAGCTCCGGAGAAGGGAAAACCACGCTCCTCTGACCAAGCCTCGGGAGCTAAGGTAAATGAAACGTTTTCCATGTTGCTCGTTTTTAATTGAGAAAAACGACCGTCGCCTGTGGTTTTAAGGTCCGATTTCTAAGGGATGATAGAGACATCGCTTCAGGACTAGGGGAAATGATTAGATTCTTTTGGAAGGGTCTTTGAGAATGACCACATTTATGACACATTTGATTTAAAAAAACCTCATCATCAGTGCTTAGATTTGATGACTAAACAGGCCAACATGCTAAATACAAGAAGCTGTCTGTATAGTTCTCTCGGAGGAAAACCAGGGCTGAGTCGAAATCCATCTGGGGCTGTGAAGCCGTGGTCTGGTCATCGGAGCCCGGCAGTCCCCTTGTTTTAGGGGAGTGAGTGGTGTAAAATATTAATTGCATTCTCTTTCTTACACATTGCACTGGGATATCTTCTGATTTGCAAAAATAATGGCTGTGATTTGGCTTTTGGGGGAGTTAAATTCTTTTGTACTTAGATTTTGCCGACAAAGGCTTGAATTGCGTATGTGAGGGGCAGTATTTACCATTAAAAAACAGTGTCTTCCTCCCTCAGCTTGTGCAGCTGCTTTCAGGATAACCTCAGACACAGCTATCATTTGCCAGTAGGTCTTATCCTAAAGTTGCATCCTTGTTCAAAGGAGCGTGGCGGGTTTAAGGCCAGTAACTTGTCCAGAATCAGATACTAGCATATGCATGGATTTTATGTTTATAAGCATTTTATTCACCTCTAGGTCAAGGTGCATGTTAGCCTCAGTGAGGGACAAAATAAAAAAGTGCAGCTGGGTTGTTTCCTTACGCAAATATCTGGTAGATAGACTGAAGTAGTAAAACCAGAACATGATTTTTATTCTTTGATTTTCTTGAGCAAAGGATGTTCTTAATGAGAGCCTGGGTCTATGACTTGTTCATATTTATGAATGATATGTAAAAGTACACTAAATAGGTCTAGCAGATGAGAACTGAGATTGTGAGATTCCTCTGACAGGATATATTAGAGAGTTTAATACCCTCATGCTGCACGATTTAAAGAATTAACCTTTTTAATCTTCAACAGAAAGTACAGTTAAGCAGTAAGTAGTCATTGATAAAAGGGTTTTTTTTCTGGAGTTTCTATAATGAAAGGAGATAATTTTTCAAAAGAAAGAGAAAAAACTGCTTATAGTGGAGTAAAAATTAAAAAAAAGTCAAGATTTTGACACTCATAAATTCTTGAAACATAGGTTCTTAGATACCAAATATGCTAGTTGAGAGTGTATGTATGTATATGCCTCCTCCTTTATCATCGTTCTCACTTGTTAAGAGCTATAGGGCTATTTTTAATGCTATCTTTATGAAATCGATATGGCTTCTCAAAATCTGTGGAGTAGCAGCACATTTTGAGAGATGGGAAGCTTTTATAGCTACTAAAGAAAAAAAAATGTCTATTTCTCAGAGGTTTTTTGCTCATTAAAGTAAACCTGCACCATGCCTAAGAGACAAAGTACTGCTAGTATTGAAACCATGGAACTCCTTGAAGGATTCACTGAATTTAATCAAACTTGTGGGCAAAACAAGTCGTGACATGGATTTTGCAGTTCCGCTTCCTATTTGCATCCTAAAGGGAAGTATGTAAAGATCATCTTCTTAGAGAAGAGACCTAGGATAGATCTTCGATCCAGAATGACCCAGTGGAGTTCTAGAATCAAGCTGTGCATCATGAAATGAAGTAAAAAGTTGGCAACCTGAGCTGCATGGATGAGGACAGGCTTACCCTTTGGTACTTACTCCTCTGCAGGCTGTATTCACTAGATAATGCCAACACCCTACTTTGTTTGGGGAGGCACAGACAATCTGCATTACTCTTCTGTGTGTGTTTCACACATGAGTAAGAAAATGAAACCTTGCCCTACGGGTGTAGTAGAGTCGAGAGGGCCTTGCTATCTTTCTGAAAACAACTAAGAGGTGCCTATTTTCTGCACAGCACAAAACATTTCTTAATCGTTAAATTCCAGCTTGAAGCAGAACATTAGTGAGTAACAGCAGATCAGTAACTATGATGGTAGAATGTTTAGGAAAAAGATAAATATGCTTCTACATTGTAAAATGAAACTATTTCCACTTATTCTGGCCGTATGGAATATTGAAAGACTTAATGATTTTTCCTGGGGTATTCACTGGCTTTTGAGGAGTAGGCCAACACAGAAATTTTAATTGTGCTTTTTTTTTTTTTCTGCCATATGGCCAATGGCTGAATGGAAACATGACTCCATTATTTCATTGCCAGCCTTGGGCCTCATATAGTGGACATGTAGTGAATGTGTTTGGTTGACTGACTTTGTTTAGCCTGCTTCAGAAAGCAGGCCCAACTTTTAAGTCTAAAAGCTGTATAGTCAAAGTAGAAAGCCTGTTCATAAAAGACTTCTGTGGGTAGGAGAAAACACTGTGGAGTGAAAAGAACACAGGTTTTGGAGCCAGGCAGATCTGCCTTTGAAACCTATCACTGGTTCTTACTACTTACCTTGGTACATTAACTTAGGAACCTCAGTTTCTTCATTGTAAAGAAGGGCTAGTAATACATAATCAAAGTTTTTGTTTTGCTTTGTTTTTGCTTTTGTGTGCGGATAAGTGAGTGATTTCTACATAGAAGGTACTGAAATGTTATTTTTTTCTTCCTTGGTGGCATAAGGAAAAGTTAGCATATTCTTGGCCTTTACCATTGCCTCACAGGTTTAGGGAGACTTTTTTTTATAGTGATAAAATATACATAACATAACATTTCCCATTTTAACTATTTTTTTAAGTATGCAGTTCTGTGGTAGCGAGTACATTGATGTGCTGTCATCACCACCGTCCATCCATAGAACTGTCTTTATCTTGCAAAACTGAAATTCTATACCCATTAATCAATACCTCCTCTTTCCCTCCTTCTCTCAGCTCCTGGAAACCCCCATTTTACTTCTGTCTCTATGAATGTGACCAAGTATCCCATATATGTGGAGTCATACAATATTTGTCCTTTTGTGACTGGCTTAATACACTTAGCATAATGTCTTTAAGATTCATCAATGTTGTAGCATGTGCTAGAATTTCCTTCCTGTTTAAGCTTAATAATATTCCATTGAATGTATAGACTATACTTTGTTTATTCTCTTTTGATGGACACTTGGGCCATGTTTTGGCTATTGTAAATAATACTGCTATGAACACGGGTGTACAAATATCTGTTAGAGTCCCTGCTTTTACTTCTTTTGGGAACCCAGAAGTGAAAATGATGGAACATAGTAATTATATATTTAATTTTTGAAGAATTGCCATACTGTTTTCCATAGCAGCTGCACTATTTTACATTCCCACCAGCAATGAACAAAGATTTCAACTTCTCCACATTCTCATCAATATTTATTTTTTATTTATGTTTTTAATAATAGCCATTTTAAGAGGTATGAAGTGGTATCTCTTTATGGTTTTGATGAGCATTTTCCTAATCATTAGTGATAGCATCTTTTCTTGTGCTCATTGGCCATTTGTATATCTTCTTAGAAAAATGTCTATCATATTCCTTGCGGATGTTTTTCCCCAGAAATACTGTGTTGAGAATATTTGCCAATTTTTAATCAAATTTTTGAAGAGACATTTGCAAATGGCGGGATCTTTTAACATAATGTGTCATTAGATCATAATCATAATCTTCGTATTTAACCTCCTTTATACAACAGTATTATCCCTGCTTAAATAAAATACTCCTCTCAAAAGTAACATTTGAAATCAAAAGGACAGAGTAAGAAAATGGGCATAGCTTCTGCTAGTTGGTGATGTCCAGAACCTGATAGTGAAATTCAAACCTTTATTGTAGACAGTCACACCAGTGATTCTGCTGGTCAAATCTCAGACCAGGCTACCACTGCGGAGGCACTGGAGAGCTGTTTCTTCAGTGCTTTTCTGGTCCCCTCATTAGAGAAAAATGCTCAGTAGGTATCATGGTCAGAAAGGGAGGGGAGAAACTAAAGTACTAAATTGCTCTCAAATCCTTTATAAGGGGGAGCAGTAACTTGTGGGGAGGGGCTACAGTAGTTAAACAATACAAGTTTCTGAGACAACAAGTTTCTACTATGAAGTGTGATCCTAACCAAAATTTCACTTTAAAAAATAATGAATCCTCTGTTTCCTTTTCCACTACAGATTTTACTCCTAATCCTTAAACTGGTGAGGCAGGGTATAGTGAGGCTGAGGAGAGCTGGGCAGAACAATTAGCAGGGACCCTATTGAATAGCAACAGTATCTGAGCTTTACGATGTGGGGTCAGACGTTGACCTTAAATGGTTTGAAGAGCTCCTGAATAATTAATGTTAACTTTCTGTAATGCACTTTGTCCATGTGCTGGGGGCCAGGGGTGGAGGGAAGTTTGCAAATAATGACCCCTAATTTTATTTAATGTGCACATCTATTCATTCTACAATTACTGGGAGAAGCCAGGTGCCTGTCTTTACTAGATCTGGGTGGGAGAGGAGAGTTCAGAGCTGTATTGAGATTTAGTCTCCACCCTCCCACCCTCACCCCCAAGATGATGACTATGTTAATTAGCCTGATTTGATCATCACAAGGTATATATGTATCAAAACATCACATTGTACCCCATAAATATACAGAATTTTTATTTTTCAATTAAAAATATAATAAAAAATTTATAAAGGACTTAGTCCCTGGCCTAGGACATGCTATAAGGGTAGAGCTAAAAATGATCTGGGGGGTGACCTAGCCTATATCGACCTCTTCATAAGGGATAATAAAATAGGCCTGGAATTTAGAGTTAAACAGTTCATTAATTCCTTACCTCCCAGTTACAACTCCATTTCACTTACCTCATATTAGGGCAAAGTCTTTATATGCTGTCACATTTAAAATTGTTTGTAAGACTAAAATATTTTGTTTAAAAAAAAAGAGTAGACTGTTTACATTTAGTACCCTATGTAAATATGGAGTTTCTGTGTACAAACTTGTTCAGGTGTAAAAGATGCCACTGTGGAATAGAGATTTAAATTTTCAGGTAAGAGTATTAGAGATATCTGTAAATATATGGTTCTTGAAAATTCTTATGTTAAAGACAAGTTGTATTTAGTGGGAGTCAGTGTTCAGACAATCTCTAGAGGACTTCGTTAAACACTGAAAAAAAAAAGGGAGCTCAGTTCTCAAACTTCAGTGATAACATGTTTCTTAGAAGTGGTACCACTGTATACAGAGGCTGGAGATAAGACAGGATCAGCCCCTTTATCTCTTGGCAAATATGTGTAAACAGTCAAGCTGTTAATGAAAAAGCTTTGAAAAACCAGTCTCTTGACCACTTCTTCCCTGTTCCCTGGCCTTCCCTTGCTCCCTGGCCAGCCCGGGTGTGGGGTCAGGCATTCCCCTGATCCTCTTCCCAGGAACCCAGCACTCAGAGGTAGAGGAGAGGGGCTGAAAACTGGGCTGACTGGTTCTACTCTAGATTCACTGCATCTCCGCAAGGCCATTGCTGTTCTTTCAAAATTCTTTCCTTCTTCCTTTTTTATTTCACTTTTCACTCTGTCCTGTGCATTTTCAATGGAAACCATTCAACCAAGTCCCTACTGCCTTTATGCGTTAGACGTGACCTCACCTTCTGTCTTTCTGAGAAGGCACATATTACAGACTTCCTCAACCTCATTCTTACCACCTTAGAATTTCCCCATGTCTTCCTTTATTTTAGATCATTTGAATTGCTGTCACAAATTATAACCCAGAAACAACAGAAATCTTTTTTTTTTTTTTACACTTCTATGGGCTGGAAAGTCCAAGATCAAGGTACTGGCAGATTTGATGTCTGGCGAAGGCTGTGGACAGCACTTTCTGTGTGTCCCCACATGACAGAAGGGGCCAGCTGGCTCTCTCCAGTCTCTCTTATAAGGGCACTAATCCCATTCATGGGACTCCATACTCATGACCCAATCACCTCCAAAGGTGGCCTCATGTCCTAATACCATTGCACTGGGGATCAGGTTCCAACATATGGGTATGTAGGGGGACAGAAACATCTGCATCATTCACATCATTCATTCTCCTCTTCCTCCTAAGTCAAATTAACATCATCTTTCCTTCAAGCCAAGAATAAACCCTCTACTTGGACTCTCTATTCAATTCCCTTTTACTTTCTAAGGGATTATGTTGTGACAATAATTCTGTCTTTCCTACATATTTAGTTTCTTCTCTTTCTTGGTCCTTTCCTCTTTCCCTGTAAACATGCTTAGTTTTTCCATATGCACACAAAGTAATTAAGAAGTAGATGAAACAAATCTCCTCCTACCTCTCTGCGGGCTCCAACTTCACTAACTTCAGTTCCTGCTCCCCAAATATGAGTGTTCTCAAGATATGAGTCTTTGGCCATTTAATTTCTCCCTTTCCCTAATCAAATTCTGTCCTGTGATTTTAGTCACTGTTGCTGTGTGGGTCAGTCCCAAATCTGATTAAGCATCCTAATCATTCACCTCCTCTCTCAGCTTGTACAGCAAGCTGCCTGCAAATTCACTAGAACATCCAACCCACAGAAAATGGAACTCACATGTCCAAGACTGTGCTCACCATCACCTTTCCCACTCCTCAAAACCAGCTCCTCACCTGATTTCATAACTGTTAATGACACCCCATTTATCATTACCTCAGTTATGACAATTCAACTTCACTATTTGCCTCACCAAGCACCTCTAGTTGCAGGAAGTTGCATAGCCCCTTGCAATTGTGATTGGGAAAATATCTTGATACTGACTCTTTTCCATGTTTATAGCCGGTGTCTTAGTTGAGGCCCTCCTAACCTCCAGCTGGGCTGAGTTGTTTTTTGAGTTCTTTTCTCTCTGCCTGGGATAAGTTAGTTCCTGCTTCCCCTTCCATACTTTGTCCCCACAGTCTTACTTCTCTGAATAACCAAATTCCATCTGTCCTGTAAAGCTCAGTTCAAATGCTGCCTCTTTCATGAAGCCTCCCTTGGTTTCTTCCCTTTTTTCCCCAATAAAAAAAAAATGCCTCCTCTGAAATCTTTTGTTCTTTCATCACAGCATCTAGCTCATTCTAGTGTGTATAACAGCAATCTGCATAATTTTTTTTTTTGACCACACTCCAAGCTCTTTGAGGACAGCGGTCACATCTGGTTTCATCTTTGTCTTCCTTATACCACACAATGCAGTTTGTTTATCATTCATTTATTTAATGAACATTCTTGAGTGACTCATTTTTTGATGCAGAGTGGGCTAGACATAGTACTTGTCCTCTAAGAGCTCACAAACTCATGGGGGAAAACAGACAAATACAGAAATATAATTACAATAGAATTAATCAATGTGTTCAAAGTCCTAATGTCTGCAATGTGCCATGTGCTCGTCAAGATGCCAGGGAGACTAGGATGAACAAAATTGGTCAGTTGTTTTCTTGAAACTTACATTTGAGTATTGAGAGAGACTCAATAAACACATAAACCAGTGGTTTTTAGGTCTAACTGCACATTAGAAATCACTGAGAGGGTAGTTTGAAAAAAATATCATGTCCCAACCTCACCTCAGAGTAATTAAATCAGAATCAACCAGGATTGGAACCACTGACAGGAATGACTTACAATAAAAGAAAATGTCAAGTAGTAGTGAGTGCTTTGATGGATTGAAGTAGAAACAGGGTGAATGGTGGGACTGTGCCTATGCTGGCAGGGGTAATTGGGAGATTACTTTGTTGAGTAATCCCTGAAGGCCTCTCTGAAGAGGTGACATTTGAGTTGAGACCAAAATGATGCTGAGGAGTCAGCCATGTAAAGATATTGGGGCGAAGGGGGCTTGTGGAGAAGGTTTTGAGCAGAAGGTGCAGGTGCCTTTCTGAAATAAGAATGAGGTGAGATTTCAGAGGAAATGTGTCCTTCTTCACATACATGTTCTGTAATCTACAAAATATGTCTTTTCCCTACAGAAAGCAGCTTTTCAATAAACTTTGTGGACTCCAAATGCAGAACACTTGGCTGCTGTGTTGATTACTTGATCTGGGTTGGATTTTATTTAGTTCAAATTGATTTACACAGTCAGGAAGACTACTCTGTTTGATTACATTTTTTTCTCTACACTGCAATCAGCACTACACTACTAGACTGAATTAAATACCATTCTTATTGTTTAAAATAACCTTAGGTACTTGATATTATCTTTATTTGAATAAAGAGGAGAAAGCAATGACTTCTGCCCTTATTCCTGTTTTGGGGAACCAGGGAAAGCCTCCTAGAGGAGTCATTCAGACCACACAGAGTAAAGAAAGCACTAACTAGTTTGAATAAGTGAAGACTAACATATGTCAAGAATTAAGTTGAGAATGAACATTTGTTAGGCATTCAGTTTGTGCTGGATACTTTAGCTAGTTTTAAAAATAACCCTATGAAATAAGGACAATATTTTTCTATCAGGATATTTCTGGCTGCTGATAAAGGAATGTCCTACTAAAATGGCGTAAACAATAGGAAATTGATCGCAAGACCTCTGATAGGAGGGTAGCTTCAGAGTTACTTATGTGGTAGCTGGATAATGTCCTTAGCAACCTGGATTCTTCCCTTCCTCCCACTGTGACACCTTCAGCAGGTTGATTTCCCCTCACTGTGTGGACATGGCGTCTACAATTTTGGAATTATAGGCATATTTCAATACGTAGAGGCATATCAAGGGGCGGCAGATTTCTTATGTGGCTCTTTCTGGTTTGTTGAGACAGGGTCTCGCTCTGTCACCCAGGCTGGGGTGCAGTGGCATGATCATGACTCATTGCAGCCTCAGCCTGCAGGTGGGAGGCTGATCCTTTCACCTCAGCCTCCTGAGTAGCTGGGACCACAGGTGAGTGCCACCATGCCCAGCTAATTTTTGTATTTGAGTAAAGATGGGGTTTCACCGTGTTACCCAGACTGGTCTTGAACTCCTGAGCACAATAGATCCACCCACCTTGGCCACCCAGAGTGCTGGGATTACAGGCCTGAGCTACCTTGCCCTGCCACGACTCTTTAAAGTCACAGAAAATCTGTGTCCAGTGGAATTTCCACTCACAACTCACATGCTATATGTATGAGTAAGTAGGCAGACAGAACCACTGTGATTGGCTAATTTAAGAGTTTCCTCCCGAGGCCATGGAGCAGCCCAGCCTCTCTGAAGAACAAAGTCATCAGACCCCAGCAAAAGGGTCTTGTTCTATTAGCAAGGAAGAGGGGGTTAGTGGGTAGGCAGTCAGTAGAATTGGCCACTATTATTATTCCCATTTTATAAGTGAAGATATCCAGACTAAAAAGGTTAAATAACTGAGCAATATCATACAACATTGAATTGAATAGAGTTTCCATGCATTTCCCTTTGAGAAAAACACAAACAAAAGCCTTGTTTTTGGCTATATAACAAACCTGCACGTGTACCCCTGAACCTAAAAGAAAATATTAAGAAAAAAAAAACTTGTTTTTGTTGTTAGCAATGATCTAGGTAGGCCAGAGGAAGAATCCTGGCGAAAAACACAGACTGGAGGAAGCTAGGCAAAGTAAAGAATAACCTTCTAAACAAAATATTCCAGAAGGAAATACATCAGGTCCTATAAAGCAATAAGAATGGCATTTAATTTAGACAACCAGCCCTGCATTTCTGCATTGTAAAATATATATATAATTAAATTGCATTTTCCTGATTGGTCATTTAAATCAATTTGGTCTATATAAAAATCTACCCTGGGCCAAGTAATGAGCTAGAGACGCCAAGCATTCTGTGTATAGTATCTGTCAGACTTAAATGAAAACCTTGTTTTCTCTAGAGAGGTAGGTATTTTGTTGATTACAGTACCTGTAAAGAAGAATGGATCATCTCTGGAATTTCTGATTATGAGTTATTTAGAAAATAGTTTCCACTTTCCAGCTCCGGAGGCAGCATATACAGTTCCATTACTGTTGCATTCTCTTTATGGTTGCTGCTTCCTACTTTGGCATTATATTTCAGAGGCTATGCACGTGAGGCAGCAATAGTGAAAAAGGGAAATTTCAGTGGAATTGCTGTTATTACAGTGTTTTGACTACTTGTCTCTAAGATGTATTTCTGTGCATGTTCATCATAACAGACTAAGCATTAATGGTAGGAGTACTTTTTAAAATAAATGACGGAGTGCTTCCTACTCTTAGATTTGCATTTTTAAACAGGAAAGTAAGTTAATTCTAGACTTTGCCAACAGAGCTCTGTTTAAGGAGAATATTTATCTGATCTATGTTAGAACCATATAAGAAAAATTGTGAAAAAATTTAAACCGAAAAAAAACCCTCACTTTCATTTTAAAGGCTTTATTTGGGAGAATTAAATTGATCCTTTGCCGTTTTTTTAAACCTCATGAATGACGGTTGTGTTTAGGGAACATTGCTGTGTATGGGCATTAAGGCATTTCATTCACATTTTTATTTTTTCTTTGGAAAAAAATTGATATTAAATAGTTCTATGACTTTTAAAATTAAAATAAGAAAAATTTAAGTAGAGGTGAAAATTCCTAGGCAAAAAAAAAAAAAGGTCCAACTAGTCTTTTCTTATTCATCTTAAAATAATCATAAAATACTGAAGTGTAGAAAAGTAACATTCAAAGACAACGTGTAGGAGAGTGTAGTAGTTAAAGGACATTGGTTTAGAGTCAGAATTACTTGGGCAAATTGCTTAAGCTTTCTATGCCTCAGTTTCTTCATCTATAATGGGAAATAAGATAATATCTACTTCACAAAACTGACAGGAGAAAATTACATAATAAATGTGAAATGTTTATTTAGCAAGGTGCCTGAATTGTAGTGTAATTATTCAAAATAAATATATTATTAGTATAACTTATTGTTACCACAAATCTGCAGTAGAGTATCTTTTATTCTATCCAAGGGATTTGCACCAAATTCTGCAGAAGTGATTGTTATGGCCCAACATTAATCATAGGTGCTCAGACCTTGGAATAAGGCATCCCCTAAGGAAGCCTATTATTGTCGGATGTCGTTTTGACTTCATGAAGTATAGTCTGGGTTTGTGCTGTTTGTTCAGGAATCCATGTGCTTAGCCATCAATATCTCCAGTTTTCCTTTCCAGCTCAGGATAGGCTTCCACTTCCCAGTCTGCTTTGGTTAGGTGTGGCCACATGCCTTGCCTTGGCCGGTGAAGTGAACAGAAGTGAGGTGCATCACTTCCTGGAAGAAGCCATAAGAACCGGCAGGTGAGTGCAGTGGTTGAAGGATAGAAGTGTTCTCTGCACTCTTAAGTCTGGGTCATACTGTCAAGACAACACAAAGATCATCTCTGCTAAACCGCAGTGGACATGGAGAGAAAGTGAGAGATAAGCTTTGCTCAAATAAGCCAGAGAGTTTTTGAGTTGTTGCCACAGTATAACCTAGCCTATACAGATTGAAACTCTCTGGTGTTCCCTTCAAACTGTAGAGAAAAAATATATTCTTGGTTACAGTACAGTAGCTATTTGGATACAATAATTTTAAATGACTATTTTGTTTGTGTGTGTGTGTGTGTGTGTGTGTGTGTAATGTATTATATGTTAGCATCGAGGGATTTAAGCGAAATAGATTTATATAAATTCCACTTACATTTCTTTTAAAATTGGGTTTATTTCCACTTCACACAGAAGAAATCAACATACCAAAATTACTAGCATATATATGTTTTATTATTTTTTGTTGTTTGAGGGAGTCCACTGTGATGCCGATGTTAGGACTCTGAACTGCAGGCCTGGTATAATCATTAGGTAATGTTCCCTCTCACTGTCAGCCTTACCCAGAATGGTGCCTTGTGAAGCAAAGGAGCTTCCTAAGAGAAGATAACGCGCTGAGCCATGCCCATGGCCTTTGCCTCCCATGAGAAAATAGTCTTCCCTAAGCCCTATTGTGATGTTCCAGTTATAAACAATGGTGCTTAGTACATAGAAGGTCTAAAATGATATTTATTGAATAGATGAGTGGAAGCAGTGCACTGTTCTCCAAATGTCTGGACTCTTTCATGTTTGCATTTTAAAAATAGATGCTGTTGTTTTGTAGATTTGTTTAAAAACATCTTGGTATTAAGACTGACATCTATTCTTTTATAACACTTTACATGTGGTCATGTACCCACAGATTTAGGCTGTTTTATTTTATAGTTTTCACTACAGTTTATTTCACCTGATTATTTCATTTGGGTCTCTAAAACCACATTATGAAATACCTTAATTATTTAAATTAGGAACAGATTAATTATCTCCAGTGTACAAACTCAAATTAATTTCATTATAAACCTGAGGTTTAAATTGATTAATCTTGGAGTGTTTAAGGAACAAAATGGGTTTTTTTTCATCCTTAAGGAGAAAGGCATATTTGATTTGATGAATCTCTCTTCATCACACCAGTTATGATAATAGGCACAAGATATTTGCAAGAAAACTTCAGATGGATTTTATAAACCAGTCAGAAACCCGTGTGTCTGGGGCTTCTGGGGGAACAATCTGTGAGTCATTTTAAAAAACAAACACACTCATAATCACGGTGCATGTTGTTACCATGGTAATTAGGCCTGTTGAGTTGGCTTGCTTATGTTCCTGCAAAGGCAAGAGGGGGAGAGAAACTGAGAATTCAGAGCTTTGACTATTAGCTTCAATTTGCCTACTGCAGGAGAGAGTGAAGGGGTTTCTCAAGAATGCACTGGCACAGTCATTCTGAGAGGGAAGTGAAGAAACCCTGGCATCCTGCCTTTGTTATTGAATATAGGTTAGCCATATTAGTGTTGGATATTGTGGTTCACAAGGGAGAAAAGGATCATTTGGCATTCTCTTGGGAAAAAGGGGAAAAATAGTTTCTTTCTCTGATATATGACTTCATGTAAGTCTCTAAGGTCAACTTTGTGGAGTGTCTTGTGTGCCTATGCACAAGGTTTTAATGATCCTCTAAAAGGCACCAAATGCTGCTGATGAACATTATTGCAGGTTTAAATGATCTCAGCATATTATTCTAATCTGGTTAGAGGCTAGTTTTAATGAGGCCATTGTTTCAGATCTGATTCCCAAGTAGGCAAGATATCTTTTCTCTGTTTTATGGACTAGGTACGACTCCTTTATCTTGGACAGTCATCTTATAATGCAGGCCTGTGGGACACAAAGGAGACCAGGGAGGTTATGTGAG
This sequence comes from Gorilla gorilla gorilla, assembly GCF_029281585.2. Lineage (NCBI taxonomy): Eukaryota > Metazoa > Chordata > Mammalia > Primates > Hominidae > Gorilla > Gorilla gorilla. The sequence continues at coordinate 68,826,615 of NC_073239.2, forward strand.
CTCTGCCAAATCTATTACTACTCCAGGGGAAAATAAAATCAAAACGTACAAATTCTTGGGCCAGTGGAATTACTGTAGGAGAAATCCAGTATGATTCCATGTGAAGAACCAATAGCACCCTTAAATTAAAGGTATGAGTGTACACACAAATCTGTTTTTAAGACTGTTTCTAAATTCACTTTAAGAAGTCTGGGGCCAGGCACAGTGGCTCACGCCTGTAATCCCAGCACTTTGGAAGGCTGAGGTGGGGCGGATCATGAGGTCAGGAGATCGAGACCATCCTGGCTAACGGTGAAACCCCTTCTCTACTAAAAATACAAAAAATTAGCCGGGTGTGGTTATGGGCGCCTGTACTCCCAGCTACTTGGGAGGCTGAGGCAGGAGAATGGCGTGAACCCATGAGGAGGAGGTTGCAGTTAGCCAAGATTGTGCCGCTGCACTCCAGCCTGGGTGACAGAGCGAGACTCCCTCTCAAAAAAAAAAAAAAAAAAAGTCTGGCTGGGTGTATTTGGCTCATGCCTGTAATCTCAGCACTTCAGGAGGTTGAGGCAGAAGGATTGCTTGACCCCTGAGTTTGAGACCAGCTTGGGCAAGGTAGAGACACCCTGTCTCTACAGAAAATAAAAAAAATTAGCTGGGCGTTGTGGTGCACACCTGTGGTCCCAGCTACTACTTGGGAGGCTGATGCAGGAGGATTTCTTGAGCCCAGGAAATTGAGGCTGCAGTGAGCCATGTTCACACCACTGCATTCTAGCATGGGTGACAGAGCAAGACTCTGTCTCAAAAAAAAAAAAAAGTCGGGTATCCTCTGAAATGAATAATTATAATGCATTGACTAAAGTTTTACTGCTTAGAATATGCCTCAATCAGATTTTAAAGCAGAACTTTTTAAACTATAGATTTCGTTTTTCCTCTCATATGTGGAAAGAAGGTACATGTTGCCCAAACTTTATTCTATATTTAATTTTCTTAACATTAGTAAACAAAACTTAACTTAGTTTTTTTCTGATCATCAAAGTAATTCATACTGATTATTGAAAAATGTGGAAATTATTGAAAATTTGAAAGAAAAAATAAAAATGGCTCCATCTATTAATTAAATTGTTAGTTGAACTACATGTAACAGAGGCCTGATTTCACAGTGGCTAACATAAGTTAGAAGTTACTTCTTTTTAATGTAACAATCCAGACGTGGATGCCCAGGACTGGTAAGGTAGCTGTGCTCCACAAGATCATGCAGGGAGCCAGGCTCCTTCTATCCTGTTGTTCTATCATTCCTATGAGGTTTCACTTGCTTTCATTGTCTAAGGTGGCTTGTCACAAAGGCTCTGCTGTAACCAGCAGGATGGAAGAAGTTGGAAGGGGAGGCCCTGACCCAGAAGTTACACATACCACTTTTGATGCTGTACCATTGAATTTTGTCACATGACTGCATACCTAGCAGCAAGGGAGGTTGGGGAAAGTAGCTATTATTGATATGTAGGTGCTTAGCTTAGAATTCTATTAAAACCATGGAAGAAGACGAGAGCAGATGTTGGGGTATATCTAGCAATTTCTGCCACTTTTGTTATTCTTTTGAACAGAGGAAATATATTGTTTAGATTTTGATGTATTTTCTTCCAGTCTTTATGTATCAGAAAGATATTATGTATAATTATACTAGAAAATGTGTTATATAATGCAACTTATGTATATAATACATATGTTAGTGCATATATATTAGAAAAATGTATTAAGACATAGAAAATATATATTAGAAAAAATATATGTAAAGATGTATATTAGAAAATTGTTGAGTTTACACTATATATAATATTTTATATTTTTTACTTTAAAATTTAAATGACAAAAATGCATTTTACATTCTTTTTACTTTATAATAAAATAACCTTATTTTAAGTTACTTCTTAAAGTAACAACATTTATTAATTTTAAAATAAAGCTAAGTAAAAAGAGAATATAAAATGCATTTTTTCATCATTTAAACATTTTTTTCTTTTTTTTTTTTTTTCCGAGACAGACTCTCACTCTGTCACCCAGGCTAGAGTACAGTAGCATGATTATGGCTCACTATAGCCTCACTCTCCTGGGCTCAAGCTATCCTCCCACCTCAGCCTTCCAAGTAGATGGGACCACAGGTGTGCATCACCATGCCTGGCTAACTACTGACTTTTTTTGTAGGGAATATGTCTCGCTATGTTGCCCAGGCTGGTCTCAAACTCCTGGACACAAGTGTTCCTCCCTCCTTGGCTTCCCAAAGTGCTGGGATTACAGACATGAGCCACTGCACCTGGCCCATTTAAATTTCTTGTATTCATTGTTTTAAAATTTTATCATGTGGAGTTTCTGTTTTACTTAATAGGCTGAATTATTGATATTTAGGCTATTTCTTAACATCTTGATAATTCTTCTTTGTCCACATTGTGGGTTTGTTTTGGTTAAAGTCATGGAGTGGCATCACTAAAACAATGACTGAGAACATATTTGGGTCCCTTGATAAACAGGACCAGACGGCTTTCCAGAGTAGTTGTGCCAGCTTCCACTATCACCAATAACAAATGAGTGCCAGGCCCAGAACCCCCTTGAACAGGCTTATTTTGCATGTCCCACCTAGTCTTTGTTACCCAAGGGTTCATTCTCTGAAAATAAGTTGTTTTTAGCCCTTGGCTTTTTTTTTTTCTTTTTGCTGTCATTAATCATGAGATAATGGTTTTCTAATAACTTTAGCCCATTTAAAAACATATGGCCCCTAGGGTAGTCTGGGAATATAATTGGTTGGGTTGAGATTGTAGCACACAGGCCAGTCTCAAGTAATGTGAGGCCTCTGGAGACACTGATGTTCGTTTGGCCCTAGAACCCCTTGCGAATTTGAGTTCCACCCTCATTCATACTATTCTAGATGTGAGATATCTCTTTGTTCTCAGACACTGCAAAATAGGAATGGGAAAGTGTTCCTTGAGGCTTTAGCAATTCCCTTTGAGCTGAGTGCTCTAAAGCTTTTCAGGAATAAAGAAGCTCATCTACATAGGAACTTTCTCCCGTAGGAACCACACTCGGCACTGGACAAACATAGGCCACTCTGCCTGATAGCCACAGAGGTCATTAGTGGCTAAGGGCATAGGTGTCTTCTACTTCTAAACAGCCTATAGAAGCTGTGGGTGCCAAAGATACTCTTATAACCACCAACGTGTCCTCTCCACCCTCCTAAAGGGCCAGATACACACAAACTGTATGCACTCAAACTCTGTCCCTAATACCTGGAGCAAGAGTGTGTTGGTCTCTGCTGCTTTGGTCATGCTCGGAGGAAATTAGATTAGGTCAGGAGGAAAGATTGTTCTTATTCATTCCATCAGTATACAGCCTCTCCCACCAAGGACTCTGCTTCCTCTAGGTTCCTAAGTGGCCTTTGTGTTTTCATGTTTTCTTGCATGCTAGGAGATTTCACAAAGAAAGGGACTCCAATTTCACAAATCTATTTCTTAAAAGAAAGAGAGTTAATAAAAGGTTCATTTCTAGGCTCTGAAATGTAAACCTGTGAGAGACCTCCTGCCCTTATAACTATATTGCCATTACCACCCACCCCTGTTTCAGAAACTTCATTCATTCTACTTATCCAGCTCTTGTGTATCACGTTATTTTTCCTCTTAAAAAATTTGTTTTTCTCTCTGCTTTCTCAACAGCCAGATCTGCCAGTGAGCCTCAGGCTTTAGGAACTGAAGAGGTAAGAATTCCAAAATATTTTCTTCTAAAATCTTGAATTTAACCAGAACTTAAAGAGGAAAAAAAATGTTAAGTGGTCTATAGGTGAAAGCATGTGATGTTTTATTGAAAGAAACAGTCATAGAGTCCTTATCAATATTGACATGACTTCAGAATTTAAAGAAAAAATGACCGTCTTTAATGATAGTTAAAATTGATTTTCATCCAGAATTTTTTCATTTTCTTCTAAAAACCTGAGTTGGAGAGCCTTTGAGGCTGCTGTCTTAACAGAATGTATCCTCACGGCACAAACATGATTAATAGGTGGCAGACATTGAGGGCATACCCTGTGCAAGATAAAGCCTCAGATGAGGCTGATTAGGTCAGAGAAAGGTAAACCCTGTTCTTAACAGATGGTTGTAAACATTGTAAGGGCTTTTCCAGCAGCAGCAGCAGCAACAACAACAACAAGAGGTCAATCTAATGCTATTGGGGTTTCATCTTGAAGAAGCTTACTTAGCTTTTGGCATTTGAATCTTGTTCTAGACTTGAAAGGTAACTGTAATCCTAGACAGGTGATAACGTGTTTGCCCACTCCAAGATACACAGTTTTCTCTAGTCAATGACTTAGATTCCCCTCCCCCACCATTTTAAAATGTAACTTCATTATGAAAAATGCCAAGTATATACCAAAGTAGAGAGAATAATATAATGAACTCCTACATCCCCATCACCCAATTTCAATGGTTGTCAACTCGTGGCTGGGATTGTTTCATTTCTACCTCTACCTACTTCTCTTCTTTCCCCATTGGATTATGGGCGCTTGCTGAATTGTTGGGCTTTTAATTGTTTATTTACATAACTGTTTAGGGGATACAGCAAATGCTAAAAAAAATAAAACCTACTCATAACCTGACTTGCTTTACTGGAGCTAGTCATCCATCCATTTATGCATTCAGCAGGTATTTATTTCATGTTTACTAGGTATCAGTCCTTCCTTAGGATAAGAGGATCAATTTTCCTCAACTCATATTTATAAGGTCTGCAAATTTGGACTTTGGATATCTCCAAATGAGGTGATCTGTCAGAGATGTACTGACCTATACATGTATAGCTTTTGCTGCCCTATAGTCAAGTTCTTTTGAATTTAAGTACCTAATGTCTTTCAGGTGAGGGCTGAGACATCCCATATTCCATCAAATGTTACTAATAATGACTCTTTTATAAGCATCTGATGTTCTTTGAGTCGATTTCTGTCATGCTAATAAGTATGCTTAAATTTTTCAAATCAATCCAAGCAGAGTTTGTCAATGGGGTTTGCTGGCACCTCCAATGGGACAATTCTTCATTATCATCTTTGGTATCCCTGTCCTTGGTTCACAAAAGGCTGTGGCATCTTCCAGTCATTGTGACATCCAGAGCACTCTAGGGAGACGTTGTGAACATTGTGAACTACCGTGTCTTTGCACGCAAATTTAAAGAGGTTATTTGGCATATTCCACTCACCTAAAAGCATTTTTCCTTCATACAAAATCAGTGGTTTCAGTTATGTTCAGTAGTTCCTTATGTAAGTAGTCTCTGTGCTAACAAACGCAAGAAGCTGAACGAAGTAGACAAGTAAAAGGAAGTATTGTTCTGTACTGTCAGGGGGATTTTGAGTATATTTGGTCTAGGGCTAAATTTAGTTTTCAAAGTATATACATGGAAAAAAATTAAACATGAGGTAATGGTCAAATATTGAAGTTAGAAGCAAAATACCACCAAGGCATTATTGAACAGCAACTGTGATAAAAGGTGTATTAGTTTTCTGTGGCTGCTGTAACAAATTATTACAAACGTAGTGGCTTAGAACAACACAAATGTATTATCTTACCGTTCTATAGGTTAGGTTCTATAGGGATTTCACTGGGCTAAAAGCAAAATATCAACAAGACTGTGTTCCTTTCTGAAGGCTCTCTGGGTTGGATTTATTTCCTTGCCTTTTACAGCTTCTAGAGCTTCCTCCATCTTCAAAGCCAGTAGCATTGCCTCTCCATGCGTCTTTCTACCATAGTCCCATCTTCTTAATTTTTAGCCAGGAAAGGTTCTCTGATTTTTTAAGTATCTGTGTGATAAGATTGAACATACCTGGATAAGCCAGGCTAATCTCCTCATCACCAGGGCCTCCATTTAATCACATCTTTGAAATCTCTTTATCTGTAAGGTTATGTATTTACAGGTTCCTGGGATTAGGACTGAACATATTTGGGGCCTATTATTCTGCCTACTACAAAGTCAAAGAGACTAATTCTTCAGAAAGGTAGAAATGCTTCAGGTAGCAGACCATCTAATGTCTAATTATATAGGATTAAAACATTAAGGTTTCCAACTTTGATGAAGCCAATTCTCATCTTGACTCTACAGTTCTCATTTTGTAGGTCCAGGTACTGAAGACTTTTGGTTTTCTTGAAGTGTCTGGCATTGGATCAAGGGGACCGGTTGAAGTCCAATGGCTCCTTTCTTGCCCAGACTTTTGGGTACTATAGGTATGGCCCCTAGAGAGTATGCTGTTTTTGTGATTTCTCCAACTCTGGAGGGTTTGCCTACAGTGTACAGTTTACAAGGTCTTGAACAGAACCAAAGAAATGTGAGGTTTTTATTTTATGCTGTTATGTCTGGCTGTTATTTTATGTATTATTTATTAGGCTTTAAAATGTGGAAATTGGAGGAAAAAATAACATAATAATACAGAACCTCACTACAGTGGTATTTATTATAGCCAATTTCTAGGTATGGTATAATTTCCTCCATACATTAAGTTATCCCCACAAAGTAAGAAACCATTTCTTGCCGGGTGTATGAAATAGATCACTGGGTTATTTTTTAAAAATCATCTTTTGAGTAGAATATGGCTGGAAATTTATGGTGAAGATTTAAAAATTTTCAGCTTTTTTTTTTTTTTTTTTTTTTTTTTTTTTTGTAGCAAGTCCTCTTAAAATCCACTTTTAGACACTTCAGCAATACAGACCTGAAGTCCAAACCTAGAGCTAGCATCAGGGCAACAAACTGCCCTTATTTGCCAAGACAGGGCTTTCCTGGGACACAAGACTATCGGTGCTAAAACTGGGAGAATCCGGGGCAAATCAGGACAGTTGGTCACTCCAGATGTCTAACAAAATGACTCTTAATAGAAAGTAGCTGTCACATTGATGCATTGTTAAAATATAAATTTTGAGTGAACCAAATAATGACCATAACCCATAATATTTGGGTTGAAAATGGGGGTTAATCCAACCCTTTTGGAAAATCTGTAGCCATATATGCATGTTTGTTCAGACCAGCTTAAAAAGACAAAAAAAAAAAAAAACCCCTGAGATTCAGAACTGAGAAGCAGCAGCCACGTTTATAGTCACAAGCCCTAGCTGCCCTTTCAGTTCTCCTGTGTTACCAGCAGGCTCCTGCACTTTGCCTCTGATGATGGAAGCTTTAATAACTTTGTTACTGAGGTGACCACAGGACCTCGCTGAATCTTTTTCAGCAGTCAGCCTGCATGGAAGTTATAAAATCCAAGTTTGCCAATGCAGCACAGAGCTCTCTTAGCTTTAATCTTGCCTTTCATAGAGCAAAATCGAACTTTTCCCCCCTAAGAGATAGCACAGACTGTTCAAGAAGAGGTAAATATTAGGAAGACTATCTTGAATGCCCAGTGGGAGGGGATTGGAGTGGATCATGTCTTGGAGTCTCATTTGGTTCTAAGAACATGGCGCTTCCTGACTCCCAGCGGTGGAGCATGAGCCACTTACCCCCATGTAAAGTTGCTACATCTGGGTAAAGACGCTTGCTGGGCCTTTCCCCACTGCTTCTGCAGTACTCTGCCTGCATCATCCATAGCAAAACCACACTGAGAAATCAGGGAAGCTGAAGGTCCTGGGGCCTCATCCGTTACATTTCTTTGGCTTTTATTTTGAGAATTTTATTCTCTAAATCATTAGGACTAAGCAAAGAGAGCTGTAATTGTACTTGAAAGAACAATAAATTAGCTTCCCTAGAATAGGCATTTGACTTTTAGGAGCTGGAAGACTTTCTTTTTTTCTTTTTTTTTTTTTTTTTAACATATTTAATAGTTTCCTGTCTTCCAAAATTTCCTACTTGGTAGATCCAAAGCATTCTATTTCAATTCTTTTCTTTTTCTTTCCAAAAAAGATTTAGCACTAACAGTCATTGAAGTAGAATCTGGCTTTCTGACAAGGATGGGGCCTGGACAGAATTGTGAATTATTTTTATTTTTTCCTCAATCTCTTTTTGGGTTTCTTCCTTCCAGGACTTTCAATCCTGGTTTCATTTTGCTAAGACTAGCCTCATTTCAGCTTCAAATCTTTACCAATTTTTGTGAATCAACAAGTTTCAGAAGAAATGAAAACACATCAAGTTCTTATGCTGTAATTTAAACTTAGGTTCTTTTATTCTTTTTCAAAGAGAAATTAGAGAGTAAATGTAAATAATGATCAAAATAACTACTTATCTGGGTACAGGGTTTCCTTCCGGGGTGATGGAATATCTTGGAACTAGTTAGCAGTGATAGCTGCACAACACTGTGAACGTACTAAATACCATTGAATTGTACACTTTACAATGGCTAATGGTTAATTTTATATGTGAATTTTACCTCAATTTAAAACAAAATATGCCGATTGAACTTCAAGAGGAAAAAAGAAAAGGACTGTTTCCTCCTACCTTCAAATTCTGGAAAAAGTGTGAATCCGTTTTAATACACTCATGTTAAATTTCTACACCAAAATTGTTATAAAATTGTTCTATTCTGTTCCATTACTGGGAACAGATATTTGGATGTCATAGTGTCTGCAAGGTAGAATTAATTAGGAAACCCTTGAAGGGTAAAAGAGGAACATCTCTGAGAGTTAAGATACTAGTTGTTTATTCTTAAGATGTGTAGTTTTTGTTACTACGTTGTAGACTGGCCTATACTGTGCAGAGCTGGTCACAGTAAAAATTTGTTTTTAAGTTTAAAAATTTAAAATACTGGACTTTCTTCCACCTATCGTGGGACAGAATTTGCATCAGCTAGGTTGGAAGGTTTTTTAATAGCCTATAGTAGCAGACTGCAATTGGTAGTGATAAAATGGAGAGTCCATTTGGGAGGCCGAGGCAGGCGGATCACGAGGTCAGGAGATCGGAACCATCCTGGCTAACACGGTGAAACCCAGTCTTTACTAAAAATACAAAAAATTAGCTGGACATGGTGGCCCATGCCTGTAGTCCCAGCTACTTGGGAGGCTGAGGCAGGAGAATGGCGTGAACCCAGGAGGCGGAGCTTGCAGTGAGCCGAGATCGTGCCACTGCACTCCAGCCTGGGCGACAGAGCGAGACTCCATCTCAAAAAAAAAAAAGAAAGAAAAAAAAAGAACAGTCCAGATGTAATAACTTTAATGAAATGAGAGCAAGGTAACAAATTTCATATATACAAATACTTTTTATTAACAATCTCCTTAAGACATGCCCAAGCACCATTACCTGACGGGGATTTGTTTCAAGGCATGACTGCATAGGGGTTTGCAGGTAATCCTTGGCTTAACTACGAAACTTTAGGACTTTAAATTTCTTCTAGATTTAGAGACAACCATTTTAACCTTTCTGCAGAGATGTAACTAGGCAACCAGTATAGCACTTAACCAGTGCATAGCATTCAAACTTCCTAGCCATTTACATCATTTTAAAAAAATACTATTTAAATCTCTCTGTTAGCTTTGGCATATGCTGCCATGTAACCTTTAATTTCTTAGAAAATATCATGCAAACCCGCAACTGTAAAATGGTATGCTTCCTAGAAGCCCAGCATCCTCCAATGTTAATAAGGAAGTCAGCTTATAAGAAGAGCAGTAACAGCGTTGAGAGGTAGCCACATGTACTGTGTTTAAAATTGAGAATTTGAAAAGGAGGTTTCATGTTTGGTGTGTGAATTTATGAGTTTAAAATCATATCCTTGGCAGATGGTAATGAGCATTTCTTACAATATGATTCATGGAAAAATATACATTCATAGAGATGAAAACTAGATTTTATTTTAGCTGATTAGGTGGTAACTAGGGATATCTAGTTTGATCAATAAGCACAAACTTATTGAAAGCTTTTTATGTACCAGACACTATATCAGTTATATACTATAACTGCTATATACTGTATACTATAACTAGCATACACTATATACTGTGTACTATAACTGGTATATGATCCTTTTTTGTGACAATTATGATTTTAGTTAGGTTTTTTTAATTATGAAAGAAATTCATGCAGAAAAAAAACAATATATGTGAAATATTTAAAAATTCAAGTAGTAGGGACAGGCATAAATGAAAAATAAAAGCGTTTCTTTCCCACCAACTTTTAGCCTCAGTCCCTAGAGGTAACCACTGTGGAGAGTTTCTTGTGTCTCTTCCAGAGATTTTTCATCTCCTGGTTAATCTGTATCAAAAAGGTGAATACAAGTGCCGTTGAACCATCTGTTTATAAGCTTTTCTTCTGAGCTAAGTTTTACATTTTGAGACACTATTATGCTTCTTTTTAAAATGTGCCTTTTAAAACTGAAAGAAAAAAATGTCAGAACCAAAGTGATGCTAACAGAGAGGGCTGGTGGTAGTGAGAACTACAGCTGAAGGATGTTAATGTGTAGTTTTAGCCTCTGTTAACATTTATATGCGGAACTTAAGTAATAAACCTTAATGTAGTTCTTAAGTCATCTGGGGTATATTATCTCCCTTTATCCTTTAGATGACCCTGCAACGCAGGAACTGTTTATTTTACAAAGGAGGAAGCTGTGGTTCCCAGAGGTTAAGTAATGTGCTTAGGGTCACACAGCTGAAAAGTGACAGAATCGAGACAGAATCGAGTCTTTTCCAACTAGCCTTGAGCCAGACCACATGGTAACTGTGAGGAAAAGAGAGGCACAGTTACACCTCTGTGGCTGCTGCAGTAAAGGCTATGAAGTGAAGGAGACGGGTGCAGACTGAAGATCTGGGCAGTTGTTTTGATTCTGCCCCGTGGACAAGTTATTTAAGGCAGTAGAAACAAGTTAAGGTGGCTGGCTCTGTCCTCCTAGTCTCCTCAGTGGCTATTCTGTTCCGATTTTCTTAGGTTGTTTAGGTAATACTGACCACAGGGGAGGAGACTTGACCCATGCTGAGGAAGCCTCAGTATTTCATCACCAGACCACGATAGTTGGTTCAGAGGGTGGGCCTGCCATCAGCAGGGGCCAGTAGGTTCTTCCTCTGGAATTTTCCAACTCGAGTTGAGAGGAGAGGTCTCATCCTTTCTGGTCCCAAGGCAGTAAGAATCATGGAAAGCTGTGTTTCAGTCTGTAGACAGAATCAGGTCCAATGCACAGAGGGGAGGCAGAGAGAGTCAGAGAGAGAAGGGAAAGAAGGAGAGAGCCCAGTCATAATTGGAGTCCATGAATCCAGTCCATGTGAGCCAATACATTCCCATGTTTTGCCCCAGCTAATTCAAGTTGTGACTAAAACAGTTTTGACTTATACCTCCAGGCCTTAGTTTCCCCATCTGTAAAATGGAGGTTATAATATTCACCCTGACTATATCTGAACTATGTAAATATCAATTGAGATAATGAATAGGAATATACTGTATAAATTGTAAAATATGACACAAATGTAAGATGGTATTATTCACTGATATGTCACACTGAGTTAGGAAATGTTGAAAGAGTGAAATTACCACTTATTTGGAAAATAAGTGAGTGCTTTCTAAGAGCCATCTGATGTTATACAGAATTAAATGAAAGCTGCCAGGGTCCTCCAGATTTTCTTTTGAGACCTTCTTTCAAATAAATACTCTTTTAAGTTCTAATCAATACCCATAATGAATACAAGGATAGAGCTTTTACCTTGCTGGCCTAGATTTATTCAATGGGTTTCTCTTTTCTATCCCCTGCCGTATTCTATAACACACACACACACACACACACACACCCCAAACAAAAAATAAACAAAATGTCATTATTAATATTTCAACATTTTAGCCTTTTTACTTAAAAGACTTTTACAGATTCATGTTAAATATTAATAACATTTTGGCTTCATTAAAGAAAAATCATCAAGGAAAATAAATCTTAAAGCAGCTATTTTAGATACACTTCATGGGAATGAAATAGTTGAGGTGATTCTGGAGATAGGAAGTATTTGTTTTGGGCTCAGATAGGATCAAAATCCATCTTTTCCTTAATGGACTTATGTCTTTGCTATAAGCTCTAAGTAATCAAAATCTACTTGGGATTATAACTTATTCATGACAGAAAAAGCATCACTTCACTTTTATAGCATTTTTCACTATATATGATAATACCTCTCAATGAGGAAAAACAGATGGTACCTCTCTGAAAGCTTAGATTTGCCATTTAGGCAGTTTTTATTGTAGCAAGCATCTCTTTCTTTATATTTGATAATTACAACCAAAAAATGGCTTAAAGCTTCAATCGAAGTGGAATACCATATGCAAAAAAGGTTGATGTCACCATGGAAATATAATTTATAAGCATGAAGAAGCATGACATATCAACCTGAAAATGTTTTGCATTCCTCACATTTTAAAATCTGTGAAATGTATCTACCACATTCACTGTTCTCATAAGTTATGTGACTATGCCTTCACCTTACACAATTGCCAGTGAGCACTGGTGTGAGGCTGAATGGATGCTGTCTGACCACTCTACTCCTCATCTAGCCATTGTTAATCTTTGCCTAGGCTTGTTATTAATGCCATGAATGTCAGTGTTTTCATATAAACTGAGAACTTTGAATAAGTTCATATTCTGAATAGGGCATACTCAGCCCTCAGAAAATGCCAGCTGTATTGGAAAAAATTGGCATCTTCAAACCGGCTAATTTCAAGAGCACTTAGTAAAAAGAATGTTTCCAAGGATGAGGGCAGAGTATAGGAAAACTGCAAGGGAGAATGCAGTTTTCCAGGGCTCCTGTATTATCCTTTGGCCTGAGGTATGAGGACAGTGGGGAGAGGACCTCCTTAGTGGAGCTGTGGCCTCCAGGAAAGGGATATAGCCAGATTATAATGATCCTGCAGGCAGAGACCCCAGGAAACAAATAACCTGAATTGATTCTTCCACTTATTCTGATCGCCTGCTCATGCTCCTCATTGGCCAAACCCAACTGGGAGGCAAAGAGCAAGGAAGTCTGCTACTGAGTTCATGCAGTTTAGTTTCCTGGGGTATAAGCCAGGTGGAATAGGATGGAGAATGGATTTGGAGAGGCAAATGGAAGATATACAGCACAGTTAACCTTCATCACGGAAGTCTTGCATGAAGGAAATGGCAGCATTTCCAAAAAGTGTAGATAACTTACAAAAACTTGTTTAAACCAGCTTTCACATTTTGATTAATTTTACTTAGTCAAGGTTATAGCCCATGTTCAAATGGACCCAGATACAATGGTAGTATTTGGACAGAGTTCAGTTGTTTGTGTGGTGAAAGATGATCTGGAGGAGCTACACAGAGAGAGAAAACCACCCTATGCTTTCCCTATTCAGAGACGGGATGTCAACCTCAACTTACGGTTCAAGTTTGCTACAAAAACTAGCTGGACACCTCAGAGCACCTTTAGATAGCCACCTTCTTGGGCCTCCCGACATCAAAGGAAATGACTATTATCCCAAAGAAATGTAATACCTGGCTAGTGGGTTGAGTGGCCAATTTTTGGTGTTTTTGCAGCTTACTTTGAATCTCAAGTGAATTATTTTCATTTCTTTGACCCAGGGACCAGGATTACTTGCCTTGATCTAATCTAGATTAACCACTCTGATCCAGTGAAAATGAATAAATCCACTGAATCAGAAAAATTGGTTGGAGAGGTATTTGTGGCAGCACAAAATGATGGACAAAACAAATGTGGAATGCTATCCTAAAGCATAAACCTCTTTTGTGGATGGGAAAATTCCCTGACTTGGGAGGTTCTGGGACGGGTTGGGTCTATAATAGGAGCAGTGAGAGGCAGTGTGGTGTAGAGAAAAGAGCTGGGGCTGTGGGGTTAAAACGAACTGAAGTTAGCGTAATACTGACTGTGACCACCTTGGCAAATTACTGAACTTTCTCAACCTTAAGTCTCCTAGTATGAAAAATGAGAATAACTTGACTTGCTATAAAATTAATTGAAATTATATATGCAAAATGAAGGCAGTGTTTTCCATACAGTAGTCATGCAAATACCTTTTTAGGATGTATACACGTGTTGAAAACAACCATATGGAAGTATAATTGAGATTTTAAAAAGCTGAACATATTTGATGTATGTAATTTGATGAGTATGCCTATGCTCCTTTAAAAAATTATTTCTTAACAGCTTTATTTAGGTATAGTTGATATACAATAAATAACACATATTCATAGTGTATGATTTGATGAATTTTGACTGCATACACCCATGAAACCATCATCACAAACAAGATAATGAACGTATTCATTCAAAAGTTTCCTCATGCTCCATGATCATCTCTCCCTTCTATCTCCATCTCAATATAATTACATTGAGATACATCCATGCTGTATGCATCAACTATTTATTCTTTTTATTCTTGGGTAGTATTCTATTGTATTGGTATACCACAATATGTTATCTGCTTACCTATTAGTAGCAGTTACTCAATTATTGTTTTGTTTGTTTGTTTTTGTTGTTGTTGTTTTGAGACAAGGACTTCCTTTGTCACCCAGGCTGGAGTACAGTGGCATGATCATAGCTCACTGCAGCCTTGACCTCCTGGGCTTGAGCAATCCTCCCACCTCAGCCTCCCCAGTAGCTAGGACCACAGGTGCACACCACCACGCCTGGCTAATTTTTAAATGTTTTTGAAGAGATAGGGTCTCGTTATGTTACCTGGGCTGGTCTTGAATACCTGGGCTCAAGTAATCTTCCTACCTCAGCCTCAATTTTTTAAAATTCCATTTTCTTTCTTCTTTCCTCATTAATAGTGTAAGAGAAATTTTTAGAATTCCATGTTACCACAGCTGACATCTCCATTAAAATCCTCCAGGAGTAGTGCCGTTTACAAGAATTGGGTATAAATGCAGATATAATAGTAATTGTGTTTGTTAATCCCTGGTTTAGGTTGAGTACGCAGCTGGAATCTGGTTCTTTCTGCTTCCTAGGCTTGCTTTTGTTTCTTATCATAAACAAGCAACCTGGAGGAAACAACACAAATGTGGTGTATCTATACAATGGATTACTCAGCCATGAAAAGGAATAAGGTACTGATACATGCTACAACACGGATGAACCCTGAAAACACTATGCTAGGTGAAAGAAACCATATACAACAGGCTACATATTATGTGATCCCAGGCACTGAAATGTCCAGAATAGACAGATCCATAGAGACAGGAGGTAGATTAGTGGTTTCAGGCTGGCAGAGAGGGAAGAGGGGAAGGAGAAGTGACTGTTAATGGGTATGGGTTTGCGCTTGTTTTTTTTTGTTTGTTTTTTTTTTTGAGACGGAGTCTCGCTCTATCGCCTAGGCTGGAGTACATTGGAGCGATCTCTGCTCACTGCAACCTCCACCTCCCGAGTTCAAGCAATTCTCCTGCCTCAGCCTCCCAAGTAGCTGGGACTACAAGTGTGTGCCACCACGCCTGGCTAATTTTTGTACTTTTAGTAGAGACGGGGTTTCACCATGTTGGCCAGGATGGTCACAAACTCCTGACCTCAAGTGATCCGCCTGCCTCGGCCTCACATAGTGAGCCACCATGCCCGGTCCTTGGGTTTGCTTCTTTGGGGTGTTGAAAATATTCTGATATTTGATAGTGGTGATGGGTACAGAATTCACAGTCTAATCTGTGACTATACTAAAAACACTGAATTGTATACCTTCAAAGTGAATTTTATGGTATTTCATTATATCTCAGTAAAACTGTTATTTTATAAGAGCATTCTGAAAAACTTTGGGAAAAATAAATATTCAAGAGCAGCCATTAATTTAATTTCCCTTTTTTTGTTTGCTAAAGGGAAAACTTAAAGCTTTTTAACTCATTGGTTGTACTGTACCTATATTTCCAGGTGTTGAGCACAATGTAGAACTTTCTAGCATTAGAAAATAAAAATGTGAGATCTAGAGATAAATTGTGTTCGCAGATACAAGGTAGTTCAGTGCCGTACTGTTTTGGTTTATTGGAGATAATAAAGGCCCTGTAGCTACTTTGGCTTTTTTGTCCTTTCCTTTACTTTTTAAAAATAACATGCATTCAGATTATCTAATCACTCTTTCCTCTAGCCTTACTTAGTTAACTAGATACAGGATATCCTGTCAGTAAAGCATCTTAGCTAAATCAGATTATTTACCAAACTCCTAACCACAGTAGATACAACTGAGTGAGTAAAATAGAAGTCCAAGTACTCAAAATAATCCTTGGAAAGGAAAAGAAGCCGGGAGATCAAAATGAGTAGTGATTCAGTCATGGGTACAACTTTGGTTTCAGGCAGCTGTGGAGGATGGGAATAAGGACAGACTTCCTCCCTTTCTAATTGTCTTCCTTCACCTGGTGAAACACTGCTTTATTTAGAATGCTTTTAGCCGCTCAACTGCTGTGAATCAGGACCAACATTGTAATATCTGGAAATAGAGCTCCACCTGGTCTATTCCCAACAAATCAGTGTTTCCTGAGTACAAGAGATTTGTGGTTGAGAAAAGTCATTTTTTTCCCCTGCCCTCGAAAATCTTACTAGCCAAGGTTGGAGTTTTGGTGTCATTTATTTTAAATCTTAAAGTGAAAGAAAGGTATTCTTAACCCAGGGTAAAAGTAAAACCAATGTAACTCTACTCAGAAATGTTACCTTTGCTTTTTGCTATAACTTGGCAAATTATTTTCCCAAGGTGACTTGGAAATATTTATGTCACAGTGTGTGTTTAGCTTGGGTTTTCTGTTATATTCTCTCCAGTTCTGGCATACAACAAAAAATTCCATAAGATAACTTTCCATTTTACTCTGGCACTGGAAGAATATGGCTCTCAGCAATATTCCTTTGAGTATTACTCTAGAAATATATTTATTCAGTTATGTATTAAGAATCTACAACACAAAATATACCTGGAAGATGGTTAAGTGGCTTCTTCAAGAGGATGGGCTTTGTAGGGGAATAAAAATAAGTTTTTCTTCAATATTTATAGGTTCTTAGTTGGAATGGCCCCCTGTAACAACAGACAGATTAAAAAGCAAAAAACAAACAAGTTTATTAACATGTTTATTTCATATACACATGGTACACATGGGAGACACACAAGGATTGAGTAGTTCCTAAAGAGATGGCTTTGAATTCCAGCTTATAGAGCATCTTCAGCAAAGAACAGTATATTCTTTAGAGAAGTGACAAGACAATGGAAAATAACTTTGAGTCTCTAAGTGGGTCAACTTTGGGGAAGGCAAATAAATGGCAGATAAAGGCAAGTTAGTAATCCTTGTTCATGTGGATTCCTCTCATACCATCTCCAGGCCAATAAGGGTCTTAAGTTGTCCTCAATGATTAGCCTTCGTTCTCCCCAGTAGAGAAGGAGGGGAGCACGGGGCGGGATACCTTTTTGTCTTTAATAAATCCGTGTCCTACTTTAAGGCAAATAGAGGGAGGTAAAGAATTTTCTTGCATCTGCTTCTTGGTAGCCTTCAGATCAACAATTCCTTCCCATTTGGGGGTTGCATATTCTGGTCTTTCGTAGCTTCGTAGGCATAAAGCTGTGAAAGCTAGACATAGACCTAAAGGCATTCTTTCTGTGTCTATATGTGTATGTATGTGTGCATATGTAAAATATCACACATCAAAATAATGAATACATGTGCATACATATATATATTAAAGACTGTTAGTAGAACAAACCCACATACATTCCCCATCTTTTAAGTACCACCTTTAAAAACTCCTGTATGCTTCTCTCCAATTCCATCCTCCTTTTTCTTCCTTCCCAGAAAGCCATAATCTGGACATTTTATTTATCACTTCCCTGTATATATGGTTTAGTTTCACCTGTTTTAGAACTTTAAATAAATGACATCATGCTTCTTCTTTGGCTTGGATTTTTAACCAACATTATGTTTTGAGATTCATCCAGGTGGATGTACATAGCTGTAGTTTACCCATTTTTACTGCTATCTAGCAATAATTAGTGTATCATTCTTCCACTGTGTGAAATATCACACACTTTATTCATTCTACACATGTTGGGCATTTGGGTTGTGTCCACCTTTTTGCTCTGATGTATGATGCTGCTGTGTGCATTCTGTTCATGTCTCCTGGTTCACATCCAGGAGTTTTTCTAGGACATATACTTTGGAGTTCAGTTGCTAAGGCATAGAACATTGCAAATGTTCACCTTATTAGGTTGACCATTAGTGGTTATACCAATTTATTCTTCATTAGCAGTATAAGAGTTCCTCTTGCTCCACTTGTCAACAGTTAAATGTTGGACAGAACAGTCATTCAGTTCTCTGAATTTTAATTTTTGCTAGTTTTGTTGCAAATACATTCTGGAATTCTATTTTTTTAAACAACTCATTTTTAACCGTCTTGGTGAAAGAGATAAGGACATAAATTGTTTTTCATTATGTTTGATAAAATGGGCCATTACCGTAGACATACGTAGATATATGTTTTCAAGCAATATCGAGCCTGAGAGTCTTTTTTCTTTCTTTTCTTTTTTTTTTTTTTTTTTTTTTGAGATGCCGTCTCACTTGGTCCCTCAGGGTAGAGTGCTATGGCACGATCTTGGCGCACTACAACCTCTACCTCCTGGGTTCAAGCGATTCTCTTGCCTCTGCTGGGACTACAGTCATGTGCCACCATGACTGGCTAATTTTTGTAATTTTTATAGAGACGGTTTTGCCATGTTGGCCAGGCTGGTCTCGAACTCCTCACTTCAAGCGATCCTCCAACCTCAGCCTACTCCCAAAGTGCTGGGATTACAGGCGTGAGCCCCCAGGCCTGGCCTTCTTTATTTTCTTTATTAGGTATTTTTAATTTACAAATGTAACATGCTCTTGTTTTTACAAGTAAAAAGCTATAGGAAGAAGCTCATTTCCCCCTTTCTCCCTTGCCTCCCTCCTCCCCCATGTAACCAATGTTAATGCTTTGGGGTGTATCATTCCACATTTTTCTTCATGCTCACAAATGTGTAATAAACATATGCTGGGTTGCAATTTATGAGATTGTTATTTTATTAGGCCAAAGTAGTTGAAATCAGCAATTGCATACAGTTCAATCACATGCATGCATATTAGGTAGTTGTCTGGAAATTTTTCAAATATAAGAGTTAATGTGCAACTATCTTTCATGTGACAAATGTCACAGAATTCACCTAGCTGGTAGTTGTGGATCTAACAGATTCATGTTAATGATTACATCATCTTCACTCCACTGTCACCTGTGGAGCGATGTTAATTTTGTCTTCCTTGGTTGTGGTTGTGTTTCTTCTAACTAACCTGTCATACATCCGTGCTTCACTGTGGTGGAATCCCAAACGGGGATTGTTGAGTCAAAGCACTTAGGTCTCTTAAATTTTAAAATATATTGCTAGATTTCTTTCTTAAAAGGTTGTAGCAATTTGGATGCCCATTAGTAAATATAAGCCTGCCTGTTTTCTATCTCCTAGTCATCACTGGAAATTACCACTCTAATAGGTGAGGAATGGTATTCTATTTTAATTTGCATTCCCTTGAATTCTGGTGAAGTTGAGCATATTTTCATATGTTGTCATTGATCTTTTGCATTTTCTCTTCTGCGAATGTCGTTTCGAATCCTTTGCCCATGTTTTTATAAGGTTATTTGACTCTTCCCTCAATTTATACAGAACCCTTAGTTTATTAGTGATAGTAATACTTTGTCCACTTTACATGCTGCAGTTATTTCTTTCCCAGCCCATCATTTGTCTGTTTTGCTTATAGTATCCTTTGCCATACTTTTTCTTTTTCTTTCTTTTTTTAAAAAGTATTTATTCACATATGTCTTTGTTTTCCTTTATGGTTTTTTGGCTTCTTGTCTTGCTCAGGCATATTTCCTCTATCCAAGGTAATATAAATATCCTCCTTATTCTTCTAATATTTTTTTTTTTTTTTTTTTTTTTTTTTTGAGACGGAGTCTCGCTCTGTCGCCCAGGCTGGAGGGCAGTGGCGCGATCTCGGCTCACTGCAGGCTCCGCCTCCCGGGTTCACGCCATTCTCCTGCCTCAGCCTCCCGAGTAGCTGGGACTACAGGCGCCCACCACAATGCCCGGCTCATTTTTAGTATTTTTAGTAGAGACGGGGTTTCACCGTGTTAGCCAGGATGGTCTCAATCTCCTGACCTCGTGATCCACCCGCCTCGGCCTCCTAATATTCTTCTAATATTTTAAAAAAACATTTCTCCATGTTATGTATTAAATCCATCTAGAATATATTTTGTATATGCTGTGAGCTATAAATATGTTCCTCCAAACAGCCAACTCCATGACATCATTTACTTTAAAAACCCTCTTTTATCTACTGAATTGGAACACTACTTTAGTCATATATTGTTTCCACATATACTTGGATCAATTTGGATCAATTTCTGTGCTTTTTATTATATTTCCTGGATTTATTTTCTATTCCAATGTCAATGATACCATCTTCATTATAATAGTTTGATTTCAGGTTTTAATATCTAGAAAAGTAACTGGGTCCCATTTTATTCTTCTTTTCAAACATTTATTGCTATTGTTTGACATTTTTTCCTTATCAAATTTAAACTCATTTTGTTATATTGCAAAAAGGGGAAAACAACCATTGAGATTCCAATTACAACTGCATTAAAATCATGTATTATTGGAAAGGACTTTTTTATATTTTGTGGTTTCCATCTGGAAAACATGCTTCTCAATTCAAATATATCGTAGTTTTATTTTAAAGTGCATTTCTCGATATATAAAGATTTTTGCTTCTTTTGGAGTTGGAAATTTGGTAAAATGGCTGGGTGTATGATAAATACAAAAATAAATAGCTTTTCTTTTCTTAATGCTAAAACTTGTTCTCAGACTAACATACTGAGGAGTTCCTAATTCAGATCTCCAGGGACAGATGTCATAAGCTTGACTTAAGAAATGTTAAAGCAGAGCTTTGCGCCACTTGACTTAATTCCAACTTTGCTACAATGGATCATATTATTGTGGATTATTATTATGGAGGAAAACAGTACTTTGAGCTCTGTGTGGTTAGGCAGGATGTTTCTTCTTTTAGTTCTAGATCAGTCATGATGTTAAGAGTAAAATCCTAACAAAGGAAACTAATTATTTACATTTCAGTTTTTTTTTAAAGTATAATTTTATCTGTTGGACAGAGGCTTATTTGAAGATAAAACCTCAAGATATAAGCTTATTGGTACATAAAAGTACATAGAGGAGTCTCACTTATTGGAAGAATTTTATCGTTAGTTTAACAAAACCTACAGTACTTCTGTACTTATTTCTAAAAACTAGAATTTAAAGTAAAAATACTGTTGCTTCTGGGAAATTAATGGCCTAAGTAGCAGTATAGATAGCCTTCTTCATAGTAAACCCATTCAAATGCCAATGACATTTTCTCAAACAAAAATCTTCAATAACATAGCCTCAGTATCCAAAAAACAAAGAAGAACTTTTAAAATAATTCAGCTAATTTTTAAAAGTTGTAATTCCAAATAACAAAACTATAAAAGAATAGGAAAAAAAAATGAACTTTAAAACTGCCTGACATAACTAAAGCCAGGAAATAAAAAGCCATTTAGTGAAAATTACAGTATTACATACAATTAAGAATATTTCCAGAACTAGTAAAGAGAAGAGTTTACGTGGAGAACTACTAAATAGTTAATTAGGGAAGCATATTTATTAACTACAGAATCAAATAAAAAATTAGATAGCTTAAATAAACATGTATAAATAATGCCAGGCCAAAATGATCCACTTCTAGAATAGAACACAATGTTTTAACTTAAAAATAATAGGTGAAAGTACTTGAGCTAATAGAATACATAAATGTTAACGAATCAACAATTTAAGGTAGACAATATTTCCAGAATTCATTAAAGATGTGGCCTACATATTAGGAAGTTAATCTGGAAATTAACATCCAGAGAAAGATGCCGAGATGTTTACTTATAACATTTTCAAACTTCAGTGAGGAAGAAATCTTAAACATCTGGAAAAAGGCCAGATAATATTCCAAGTACTGATTTCAGATGTAGCTGAAATTAAGACCATGAACTCCCCAAGGAAATGAAACAACATCTGCAGCTCTTTTTATGGAAAAAAATTATCCAGGCAAGATGTCATTCATTTGGAAAAGCTAGAGAAAGATTTTCACATATCCCACTGATATGGTTTGGCTATGTGTCCCCACCCAAATCTCATCTTGTAGCTCCCATAATTCCCACATGTTGTGGGAGGGACCCAGTGGGAGATGATTGAATTATGGGGCGGGTCTTTCCTGTGCTGTTCTTGTGATAGTGAATGGGTCCCACAAGATCTGATGGTCTTAAAAATGAGAGTTGTCCTGCACATGCTCTCTTTGCCTGCTGCCATCCACGTAAGACGTGACTTACTCATCCTGGTCTTCCACCATGATTGTGAGGCTTCCCCAGCTATGTGGAACTGTAAGTCCAATTAAACCTCTTTCTCTTGTAAATTGCCCAGTCTCAGATATGTCTTGATCAGCGGTGTGAAAACAGACTAATATACCCACTAACCCTAAATAGTCAATGACCTTACACTTTGGATTCAGAACAGGAATTTCTTCACACTGTGGCCACCTTATGAAGTCCTGCTGTCAAGATGGGATACTAAAAACATTAACTAGGAGGATCAATGCATAGACCATAGACCCGTTGCAGAATAAAATTGTGATCTAAAATGTAAAAGGAAGAGAGGAAGGGAACTAATATTTAGAGAACATCTATAATTATCAAGTTTTTTTATAACACATTATTTCATTCAGTCTTCAAAAACCCTGGTGGTATTGTCCTCTTGTTTCAGATGAGAAAATAGTCTCAAAGAGGTTAAGTGACTTGCTTTGTTAAGTTGTAGAGTCAGAATTGAATATGTGTCTTTCTGACTCCCAAGAAAAGTATAAGTTTCCAAATAACAGTCCAAAAATTGAGAATGAGATAAGATGAGGAAGAACTAAAACCAATAGCCTAAATGTTCTTTTTTACCCATAGAAAGAAGCCTAAGAGCTTTGGGTTTTATTATTGCTGTAACTAGAAATCACCAAAATATGAATTTGATAATTTTAGTGACTTGTGTTTGTATGTGTTTGTGTGCAGATTTGATTTACATAGAAATAATTTTACTTAGAAGGGAGTATATTTAAGGTGCTTAATTAATAACTATGGCATTTATAAAGTGAAAATAAGGAATAGCGAAAATAAGAAAGATAGATGGCCAAAATATAACAATCATTATAGCTATAAACTTTAAAATGCCACATAAAAGATACGCACTTTAACAAAAAGTCATACACTAGAATATAAGGCAGGATTATAATACATGAACTAAAATCATAAGGAAATAGAATAATGTGTCATTATTGAACATAACATAAAGCCAAAAAAGATGAATATATGAATTATATAATGATGACAGCCATCACAAATAATAAAGTGAGTAAAGGAGGAATAGTGTTGAAACAAAAGGAACAAGTGAATAATGCTACTATGCAGTAGAATCATATTAGAGTAGATGCCAGTCTCTTTGGGTGGCGTCCTTTTTGCCACAATCCAGGAGTGAATGTTGACTTACCATGGAGTATATTCCAAGAGCCCTCAGGGCTGAAGAAGAACTTTGGCCTTTGGAAATTTAGGAATATATGTTGTATACTGCCTGCTTTGTTAGCACTAACTAGAGTTGGACAGTCCAGGTCAATCTAGGCTGAATACGGTAGAGTCAAGTCATTCACTTACAGTTAGGAAATGTATGAGTTTCCTTAGTTTGATCATCTAGGTGAAGAATGAGACTTTGTAATGTCAGGCAGCTGTAGAAGTGATGGCCCCCATAACTAAGGAGGCAGGTTGTCATCTTGGACAATTCCAGGGTGGGGGCATCATGGGAGTAAACCTGTGACGTAAAAAGGATAATGTTAAAATGAAGAAGTGTCACTTGGTAGGCCCCACAGATGGAACCAAATTTCCAGTTGAACTGGTATTCTAGCAGTAACTTCAAAAAAGGAGAGATAAGTTGAGGAGTTTGATGAAAAAGTTATTAAATGGGTGAATCCATGATCAAATTTGCTTTCCAGGGACATAAGCCCATGTTTAATGTTGCCTTCATTTCCTAGTAGATTACCAAATAGTGTAGGGTCCCTTCTCACCTGGTTCTGGGAGGGCAAGGAACTTATGTGATGGGAGGCTATGTGAACTTATGTGATGGCCAAGTAGACAGACTGTCATTGGCTCTGCCATGTTGGAGCCAGGGTCCCATAGGGGCATAACAGCTGTGTGCCCCACAATGTTTTGAGGGAATAATGTTTTACAGCAAGTTAGTGGGAAATATCTGCATAGTACTAACATTCTTTTCAAGTTCTGCCTTAAAATGAGATGACTGGGAGGCCTGCTAGTATGAAAGGGGCTCTATCAGCAGAGAAACCCTCTGGCTATGTATTTAACACTCCCTAACTGTTCTCTAGAGGGTTCATGCTCTCTGGGTATTGTTTCCCATTTATTTTACTTTCCATCTATGGCCTGGGCTTCTCAAGTGAATTGCCTGTGTCCTGTGGTTACATATGTTACAGAATATGAATACTAGTTTACAGATCTCATTTTCTAAAAATTTTGGAGTGGCATTATTCCAACCATGTCCCCAAGCTGCCTTTGAGGCTAATATTATTGCTTAAAAATGATTATGAAATATTTAAATTATACAGGAAATGACAGAGAATTATTTTTTTCCTTTCTTAGTGGTTCTTTTGAATGACTTGCAAGAACAATTTTAAGGGTAGAAGTAGCCCCTGCATTTAGATTTTGCTGGATCTGACATATGGTTCTGATGAGCATTGGGATGGATGTAGGAAGGCACACCACAGACCTGGCCAGGAGAAATGATGGGATGGTTCTCAGAGCTCTTCCCTTGCTTCCTCATCCCTGTTTAATAAAAAGTGAAAGATACAAGCAAGTAACATGAAACAAAGCTAAAAAAGATCACTTATTAAAGAAAGAAAGAGGAAACTGTTAAATAACAGCTCCAGCAAAAGCCCAATGGAACAAACAAACAGCCACAAAGGACCAGGGAAAGCTCTTTGTCTGAATTAAAAATAACTAAAAATAGTACAATGTGCACTGAACGCAAATGTGCAACTCATTGCAGAGCCCTCGAACTCTGTAACGTTCCAACCTCTGAGATGAGGAATGTCTCTGCCACCCATAGGGAAGAGCTTCCCAGCCAACTGCTCCTGGAACCAAGGCACTGTCCCCTTTCTTTGACAGCTAGCTACAGCACTTGGGTATTGTCAATTCTCCCTTCAGTGCTCCTACTGCAATACCATGAGGATTTGGTGGAAATCAAATGGTGAGGTAATCCAGACCACTCGTTAATAAAGACCATAAGATTCTGGTGTATTTCCCTTCAGCAGCAGTGAGGAAAGATGGAAAAAGTGGAAAGAAAGAGCAGCTGTGAGAAGATCTCTCTATCTGATAGTGCCTTGTTGAGCTTTCTGGGACCCCCATCTCTGCTCTGGAATTGACCTGATCTTCAAGGACCTATGTCCTGGTGTATGATTCTCTCCCTTTTAACACCACCCTGTCTCTACAGCATATTTCTTGTCCTGACCCCTTTCTGACAAATAGTTTGCTCTAAGGCTTGTTTGGAGAACTTGATCCTTTCCCCTCTCCCTGCCTGTTTCAGCCCCCGCCCCTACCTCCATCAGCTCTTGACTGGCTTTGCCTCCACCAGGTTCCAGCCACTCTCTAACTGATGCCACAGTCTCTGAGCCAGCCCTACTCCCTTGAGGGTTAGGCCATCCCTAGCTGGGATGGAACTGAAGTAATAATAGTTCCGACATTAAACAGAATTAGGACTTGTGTTCAAAATTGAGGATACAGAAAGGAAAATAAACTTTTTAAAGTATGGTAAAATACCTGTAGCATAAAACTTACCATCATAACCATTTTTAAGAGTACAGTTCAGTGGCATTAAATGCATTCACATTGTTGTTCAACCATGATCATCATCCATCTACAGAGCTCTTCATCTGGCAACACTGAAAATCCAACACAGTGAAACCCCCATCTCTATAAAAAAATTTTTAAAAATTAAAAACCTGAAACTCTGTTTTAAATAAACAATAGCTCCCTATTCTGCCCTCCCCCCAGTCCCTGGCAGTCAGCATTCTGCTTTCTGTCTCTACGAATTTGACTACATACATATAAGTGGAATCACACAGTATTTGTATTTTTATGACTGGCTTATTTCACTTAGCATAACGTCTTTAAAGTTCATCCACATGGTAGCATGTGTCAGAATTTCCATTCTTTTCACAGTGGAATAATATTCCATTGGAAGTATTTGTCATGTTTTGTTTCCCCATTCACCTATCAATGGATACTTGGGTTGCTTCCACCTTTTACCTAATGTAGATAATGCTGCTATGAACACGAGTGTACAAATATGTCTTCAAGACTCTGATTTTAATTCTTTCACATATATACTCAGAAATGAAATTGTTGGATCATATGATAGTTCTATTTTTAATTTTTTAAGGAAGCATCATACTGTTTTCCACGGCAGCTGAACCATTTTACATTCCCCCCAACAGTACCCAAGGGCTCCAATTTCTCCATATCCTCACCAGTACTTGTTATTTTCTGTTTTTTAAATTCTAATTCTGAAAGGTATGAGGTGATAGCTCATTGCCATTTTTATTTGCATTTCCCTAATGATTAGTGACTTGGAGCATTTTTATATACTTATTGAAAAAGTTAAGAACATGAAATCTCATACAAATATGTAACAAGCACATGTAAAAGATTTGATTAACTCATTGAAGGAAACACTGAGTGAAAAAACCTGGTTTCAGGAATACACGAGACTGAATTATATATAATCAATGAAAGAAGAAATGCGGAAATGAGATTGCCAAGTTATATTCAAAACTGGTTAATGTCCCACAGGGCAATAAAACCATAAGCTTTGGGGTTATTTTTTCATTCAAATAAGCGTCCTTTTACAGTGTCAGATGAACCTAGGATCTAGTATGACATTGAAGGGCACACAGTAATCTTTCTGCCTTCTTTCTGAGCTTTGGAACATTTTTCTTAACAGACTCAATACTTTTCCTCCCAGAAACCAATTCTGTGTCTTCTTTCCATGTTCTCTGCAAGAGGGTAGAAATGGGCCTGGGGCAGAGCAGAGAGAAACTTTGCTTTCCTAAAGTTCTTTCCAACTGGCCTTAGTGAGATTTTGGATCTATTGGTCATCTAATTGCCAGAAAGAGTAGCTCAACAGTCATGATTGAATAAAAGTAATGGTGTAAATGTATCCATCCTTTATATGCTTTCATCAGCTGACTTTGGGTTTTGTTTATTTAGGTTAGATATTCAGTCTATGCATGCAAAGCTCAAATGTGGAGAATTTGAGGATGATACCAGTGTGTTCCCACACCCTGCCATATTGACCATCTAAAATATTTGAGAATGCTTAGGATTTGCTATCTAAGTAAGTGTTAAATCTGCCAGAATTATGTTTCTGAATTATCACTTTATATAAAGCATTTGTTTTGGGATATCCAGAGTTGGCATGCACCATTAGAGCTATATTGGGTGTTAACATACTGAAATGTTTTCATACCAGTTGGTAAAGAGAAAGTATCTCTTTTTTTTTCTTTTCTTGTTTCTGGAGACGAAAAAGTTGCCCAGGCTGGAGTGCAGTGTGATCATGGTTTACCAGAGCCTCAACCTCCCAGGCTTAAGCAATCCTCCCAGCTCGGCCTCCCAAAGTAGCTGGGACCACAGGTGTGCGCCACCATGCCCAGCTAATTTTTTTTTCTATTTTTTGTAGTGAAGCAGTCTCACTTTGTTGCCCAGACTGATCTCAAAACTCCTGGGCTCAAGCAATCGGCCTCCTAGGCCTCCCAAAGTGCTGAGATTACAGACATGAGCCACCACGCCCAGCTGAGAAAGTATCTCTTTATTGAGATTATAAGGCATCTTATCATGCCACCCATGAGTGACCATGGCGGGGTAGTGGACATGGGAGGACGGCCAGCATAGATATTGACAGCCCCAGTAGCCACTGAGTGGTCCAGGAGGTGATAGTGGAGGTGTGCACAGTGCCCTCCCTCTGCTCTACGTTGTCAGGGATGACAAAGCGGGCAGTGGAGCAGGTGGCATTGGTGGCAGTGTTTTGGAAGTGGGGGTTGGGGAGAATGGGGGTGCAGGGGCAGAGTCAGTTGGAGCATATGCCCTCTGGGAGGCATTAGCGTCCAGGTATATAATAACCCAGTAGTGCAGAGGCTGCAGTGTGCCCAGGAGCAGACTGTCAGTATAACAGTGAAGTTATTGATGTGGTTATAACATGGTTTGAACAGGAGCATCACTTAGCTAGGTGACAGCTACATCAACTAAGATCACAATAACAATCTGTAAAAAAAAAAAAAAAGACCAATGATTTGGAAATTTCTAGAATATTTTGGAAATTATTTTCTCCATAATATAGCATGTATATTTTAGGATATAGTTAATTCAGCAAACAAAAGAAATTTTAAATAGATTTTGATTTTAAATATTTTTGATTTTATCACATATGGATATTTTATCTTTCTAATTATTAAATATTTTCTAAATATTAAATATTTTCATTTTGAGTATGACTTATTTCTGGCTATATAAAAATTATAGTTATTTAACAGAACCATCAAAACTAAGAAAAGAGTAAACTGGGAAGATATTGAAAATAGGTACATATTTGTTTTCTATATTACATAAAGTGCTTCTTCAAGCTAAAAAGATGGCACAAGCCTCCTATAAGCAGACAGTTAAATTTTAACAGGCAGTTTGTATAAAAGTAAAGACAGGTGGAGGAGAGGTTCCCCCAAAGGCAGGGACAGTGTCTGACACAGGCCTGGTTTCCTGGTCTGCCTAGTAGGAGCTTGATAAATGTTAATTAATTGAATGAATAACTGAGTCAATGTATGAACAACTCTTCAACCTCACCAGTAATTAAGTAAATGCAAATGAAAACAAAAATGAGATATGGTCATATCTATTAATTTATTAAAATTAAAGAAATAGGCTAGGCATGGTGGCTCATGCCTATAATCCTAGCACTTTGGGAGGCGAAGGTGGGAGATTGCTTGAATCCAAGAGTTCAAGACCAGCCTGGACAACATAGAGAGACACTGTCTGTACAAAAAATTTAAAAAATTAGCTGGGCAGTGCACACCTGTAGTCTCAGCTACTCTGGAGGCTGAGGTCAGAGGATCATTTGAGTCTGGCAGGTCGAGGCTGCAGTGAGCCATGATTGCACCACTGTACTCCAACCTGGGTAACAGAGGGAGACCTCATCTCAAAAAGCAGGAAAAATAAAATAAAATCCAATGCAGGAGAAAAATTCAATGCAGGAGAACTATTGTGGAAACAGGAAAGCTAGTCATCACTTTCTGAAAGGACCTACTTAGTTTATTATAAGCAATCAGGGATACTTACTTTCTTCAACCTGTTTGGGGTATTTATCCTCAGGAAATGATAGTAAAGAAAATGAAAACTTTCTTTAAAATTGTTTACAGTACAGCTATTTATAATAGTAAAAACTACAAGCAATTTACATACCGAATAGTTCAGTGAAATATAATGCTTTATATTTGAAATGATATATTTCATATGTAATCATTTCAAGTGATTATATTTACCTCCAGTTTAATGTTAATGAATCAACAATAGATATTAAATAAGATGTCTTTTAAACAGAAGCACACAGAAAACAAGGTTATATGTTGATTGGTTGACCAAAATGTTTAACAGAGGTTCCAAGCAACCTAACCCCATATTTTTGCTGGATGCAATGCTCTGTGTTTTTGGCAATTTATAGAACATAACTACCATGAATAACAAGAATTGATTGTATTTAATATGTGGTTTGAGCAAGGGCGTGGACTTATGTGCTCACAGCTGCTCAAATATTATTGGTGATGTTCAAAATCTTGGGCAAGGCAGAAAGAAATCTGTTTTTGGGTTATTGTATTATTTAAAAAAAATACTTTCCCTATGGCAGTGAACACACACAGTTCCAGACCTCTATGATTTCCAGTCTTTTCTGGAGTTTTTCAATTCTCCTTTTTTCCTCTAAGATCAAGAAGAATATCATTATTTGAGTAGCATAGACCTGCACAATAAATCCTTAGAAGATGGCAGGGACTTTCACAGATGTACTCAATATTTTCCCTTGTGTCCCTGCAAGGTCAGAAAATGAAAACCACCACCAATTATGGTTTGGGAAGAACTCAGACAGTGACAGGGTAGCTGTGACCCAAATCCTAATCAAATAACCTTTGCTGCAAATAACAAGGACTCCAACCTCAGAGAATTTTGTTCTGTTCCCAAGCTGTATCCACCATGGGCATTCTTATAAAAGCAGTAGTCAGCAGCTTTGGTGAACTTTACCATAGAAGGAATTTCTCAAAAGGCATGCAATGCTCAGAGAATCTCAGGAGAGCTAGAGAATCTTCAGACATGCAGGATGGGTAGACAGAATACCCACTCCTCAAATCACACCACAGAGCTGATCCTAAGAAGGTACCCCGCCTGCCTCTATTGGATGCAAACACCACAGCTCACACAGCCAACACCTGACCCTGGGTGCTCAAAAACTGCCACTGGAATTGCTGCCACAGCAGTCTCTGAAAGCCCAGAGTAGCTGCCATCACACCCACATGTACCATCACTGATTCTCCACATTACCAGCTTCCAGTTCAGGGTCTGGCAGGAGCCTGAGTGTGTACCTGTACCGTAGCTGCAAGGGAGCCTGGGAAATGAATTTTAGCCTCTGCCTCAGAACCTAGGAAGAGAGAGAAAGGAGGGGCAAAGAATAGTAAAAGTGCCTTACCATCTTGCATAGGATGTGTTAGAATTCTTTACAGAGAGGGATTCACTTGGGGTTACTCAGAGCACCATACGGAGATGTTGTTGGGATGAACTGCCCTGGCCCACCCACTCCCAGCTAAGGCAGCTGCAGCATGATCTGTGCAGGGGCCTGGGCTTCACAGACTGATGTAACTACTCTGTATATATACCACCTTCACTCTAGTGTTGAGAAAGAGGGAAACTAGATGCAATGATTAAAAATATTTTAATACCAAACTTCAAGCTTTTTGACTCACTCATGCTCCAAAAACAAGCGCAACATCAAGACTAAAGGTGTTTGTGTCCACACCTATTGTGAGATTCAAGTTGAGTTTTCGGTGTTATATTTGTGTCTTAGCAAGTTGTCGATCAGCTTCATTTCTTTAAAAAATTATTCTTTGGAAAGCACTTTGTGCCCATTGATATATGAGACATCTTCAAACAGTTGCTACGTCTGCCTGATTGCCCAGTCAGCTGGGGACACACAGAACATTATGGTTTGGATATGTAGGTTCTGACAGATCTTGACAGATAAATGTAAATGGAAATATATCTACACTTAAAAATATTTTTTATTTTGCCATTGTATTGAATATTTTTCAGTGTCAGTTTCTTGTTATGTGAGTGTGAGGAATTGTGGGAGATGGAGGAGTTTATATTCTCTGCAACTTCTGACTTGGTTGGCTCGCTGCATCCATGCTCCTGAATCACCCCATCACTCAGGGATTGGAAATAGTTTGTCCCAAATAACTATTTACCTTTCACTGTGGCTCCAATCTTGAGAAAAGTCTATTCTTGCTTCCTAGACACTTAAGATTCAATAATATTTGAAAGAATTATTTGCGGAAGTATATTTGTTTTACGTTTTTATTGTGAGATAGCTGTGGTTTTCAATCTTTGAGGGTGTTTATATTTTCTGTTTACCATATAAATGAAAACTACAGTAGATAAGTATCTTGAAAATAAAAATGATCATCTGTGTTAAAATTGCAATAAAATTTTCATCCTAAATACCTCACTACATGGTTTGGCTGAGCTTTTCTGACCATACCTTTAGATTAACAGTGAAAAAATAAAAATAAATTTAGGCACATTAGATCCACCTTAGTTACCTTTACTCTTTCAGTCTGAATGACAAGACAAGTTCCAAAAGAGCGGAAGCTGAATTTGCCATAGAAGTCAACCATGGCAACAGAGGGGATATTTTTTGGCAGGGTGATATGGTTTGGCTGTGTCCCCACCCAAATCTCATCTTGAGTTGTAGTTCCCATAATCCCCACGTGTTGTGGGAGGGACCAGGTGGAAATAATTGAATCATCGGGGAAGTTTCCCCCATCCTGTTGTTATGATAGCTAGTGAGTTCTCAGAAGATCTGATGGTTTTATAAGGGGCTTTCCCCAATTTTACTCGGCACTTTTCCTTGCTGCTGCCATGTGAAGAAGGATGTGTTTGCTTCCCCTTATGCCGTTATTGTAAGTTTCCTGAGGCCTTCCCAGCCGTGCAGAACTGTGAGTCATTTCCTTTATAAATTACTCAGTCTTGGGTATGTCTTTATTAGCAGCATGAGAACAGACTAATACACAGGGTACCCTTCGGTACAACAGAGAACTGAAACAGATAGCATTTTCCTTCTTCACCCTTCTCAGCTAATAAACTCAGGGGACTATTGCTATCACTTTATTGCACAGAAGTTGCTAGAATCTGGGCTTTCCAAATGAGGCAAGAATTTTTACTCTCTGCCTTTCCTACCACCTGACCCTCAGGGGTCCTGCCCCTTTCCTCCTGCCTCCTTCTTTATTTAACTATTTCATATTAAGCTTTGTTTTTTTAAAAAACCTACTAGGAATGAAGACATTGTGATACATTTTATGTACCATACTTACTGATATATAATGAGCCTATTCTCTTTTTTTGTTTAAAATTAGTATTCTGCAAATGTAAATTTATGCCTGAAGCATGATTTGGTTTAATCAATTTACTGAGTTTTTACTTTTACAGAGTGGTAAAACTGGATTAGAATGCCATTATATCTTAGTGAAGAATAAGAATTTTTTAACCTTGCATTGGCATCTCTAGAACAACAATTCCCAACACTTTGAATTGGAAAAGATTTCTTTTTAAAAACATTTTATAAATCTCAATACATTATAGGATAAGAGATGTACTTTTAATATCCATTGGTTGAGAAAGCTATTAATTGCACAGTATTTTTAAATGAATTTGCATTTGATCTGTCACACTGGCATCTCCCTATAATCATGAAAATAGAACATATGTGTGTAGAATATATTTTGCATGCAGCCTGCTGGAGAATCTCTTTTTTTTTTTTTTTTTTTTTGAGACGGAGTCTTGCTCTTTCGCCCAGGCTGGAGTGCAGTGGCGCAATCTCGGTTTACTATAAGCTCCGCCTCCAGAGTTCACGCCATTCTCCTGCCTCAGCCTCCCGAGTAGCTGGGACTACAGGCGCCCGCCACCACACCCGGCTAATTTTTTGTATTTTTAGTAGAGACGGGGTTTCACCGTGTTAGCCAGGATGGTCTCGATCTCCTGACCTCGTGATCCGCCTGCTTTGGCCTCCTAAAGTGCTGGGATTACAGGCATGAGCCACCGCGCCCGGCTGCTGGAGAATCTTTTACAGGGACTCCGTGACTTTATCACTAAGCCACGCTGGAGGCACAGGCATGACGGCTCCTGGATTTTATTCAGGCTGACAGCCACTGCCAAGTCTCCTTGGACCGAGCTAGCAATGAATTGATGGTGCTATGGGAGAAATTGGTTCCTTCCAGACATGCTGGCCATGCTCCTCTGACCTGTCATTGATTTGTGAACTGCTGATTCATTCAGACATTTTTTAGTTATATAAAAATACATGTAACCATTTTAAACAGAAAATAAATCATCCTACAACTATTTGAACAGATATTTATGGCTGGATTCAAAAGCATTGAAATTAAGGGTCTTAAGTAGAAGTATAACAACGGTAATAGCAGAAGAATTTCTGCAGTGAGAATTCATTTCCCTCTCTGCATTTGGTGTTCAGCAAAACTAAACCTGTATTGAAAAGGAGTCCATTCCTCTTTCATCAGAGATTGCCTTTAGCAAGGAAACAATGGACAGCTTTTCCCAGTGTTCTCTCCTTTTCTCATTGTCAAGGTGTTCTTCTGTGACATTTAATTTGAACCACTGCCTGTCTCAATAATGTAACAATTTGATTGGGTCAGATAGAAAAGGTAGAAGTCTTTTTCAAACCAAAGGATTTTCATTTGAAGGTTTGATAACCAAATTTGATTTCTGGATCCTGTGATCCCGGTGATGTCCCTTGGATTCAGCCCCCCTCTCCTCATCATTAGTGGTATCCTCCTGAGGAGAGAACAGAATACCCTACACTAACTTTAGTTGCTGGTCTTTACCGATTTAGGTTGGTATAAAGACAGAACCAATGTGAGACTAGGCTTAGAGTATAAAGTTAATATGTGCAGGTTGGGAAATAGGCACTAAAAATTATAGAGTTGACTGGATCCTGTATTAGTTATCTATAGCTACATAACACATTAACCCAAACTTAATGTCTTAAAACAACAAACATCTATCTTCTAATTGTTTTGTGGATCTGGAGTCCAGGGTGGTTCTGGCTCAGGCGCCCTCACAAAGATGCAGTTAAGGTATTAGCCAGGGCAGCTGTCATCTGAGGCTTAAGTGGGTCTGGAGGATCTGGTTCTAAGCTCATTCATATGGCTATAGGCAGGAGGCCTCAGTTTCTCTTGGCCGGGGCCTCTCCATAGACTGCTCATGACCTGGCTTTTCCCAGAGCAAGCAATCCAAGAAAGAGGGCCCAAGACGGAAGCCACAGTCTTTTGTAATGTCATTTTAGAAGAACCATATCATCATTTCTACACTATTCTGTTGGTCACACAGGATGTGAATACCAGGGCAGGGTTTATTGCAGGTCATCTTGGAGGCTGGCTACCACAGGCCCAAATGCCTAGTTTTTCTAGAAACCATGGAGAGCTTCATTCTTTTAAGTCTGGTGCTATGTCTAAGGACAGACTCTTGGTCAAGTTAATAAAAATGATCTGTCATATTTTAAAGATCTATCTATATATCTATCTATATATATAGAGAGAGAGAGAGAGAGTGAGAGAAGAGAGTGTCTCGCTCTGTCACCCAGGCTGGAAGGCAGTGGCGCAATCTCGGCTCACTGCAGCCTCCACCTCTTGGGTTCAAGCAATTCTCCTGCCTCAGCTTCCTTAGTGGCTAGGATTACAGGCTTGCGCCACCACACCCAGCTAATTTTTTTTTTTTTTTTTTTAGTAGAGATGGGGTTTCACCATGTTGGCCAGTCTGGCCTCGAACTCCTGACCCAGTGGTCCACCCATCTCAGCCTCCCAAAGTGTTGGAATTACAGGCATGAGCCACCTCACCCAGCCTAAAGACAATTTTTATACCTTTGCTTTTATAATGTAAATTTGATTGTTATATTTAAGTAAAATACACTTATAAAGTGTAAATAATACTAGGGTACAATATAGAAATCAAAATTTTCATGTAAACTTCTTATATAACCATAGTTATTAACAGATATTTACCTATCATTATAAAATAAAGAGCTGCACTATTCTGAATCTTATTGTTTTCACTTAACAGTATATTATGGATATCTTTCAATGTCAGTATATAGAATTCATTCTGTTTTCTGGCTACGTAATATTCCATTGAGTGACTCTGGCAAATAGAATAACTTTACCAGAATTATCTAGCCAGTCTCTACTGTTGGATAATTGAGCTTTTTCCTTCAGCTTTTAATAAAATATGAATCGTGTTTGTACATAAGTCTTTTTGATCTTTTTGTGCTGTGTGAGAATTCTTCAGGGCAAATCTTCAGAAGGTGAATTTTCAAGTGAAAGGGTATAGACATTAAAAATTCAACAGATATTTCTGAATTATCTGCTAAAAATGTTGTACCTAATTACACTCTTTCCAATGGTGACAAAAGTGCCAATAACCTCTTCCTTCTAAAATCAGCCTCATTTGACTTGGGTATACCTTACTGTGATTTTGAGGAAGGCATGGTGTTGTACTTGGCAGAGGAGTTTAAGACCAAAAAGGAAAATAAAGGGCCTGCTGTAAGATCATAGCAACCATCAGGGATTGCATAAAGGACCCCATGAGTGACTGATTCGTAGGCAGAGGCACCCCCTTCAGAGCTGCATGTAGCTCCAGGGCCCAAATTTGACTTCTCCCCCTTGACTATGAATACTGAGGAAGTTTGTGTAGCTCATTTGTTAATAAGCTAAACTCTGACATCTTCAGGCATCTGTCTGTGCATTGATGAAGGCACTAAAGCCAGAAATGAAGAGAAATGGACTGTGGAAAGCTGGCTTCTTGCAGTTCTTCCCAACAGCCTACAACCATTCCTTTCTGAAAATCCCACTGTTGCTTTGGTTGATGCCTCAGACTCAAGATCCTTTAAGCAGCATACAAACTGAGAAAAGAAATGCATTGAGAGACCAGGACTCTGAAAGAATGGAATTGATCCATTCATTCATGGATTCATTCAACAATGAATAAATATTTAGTACCCAGCGTGGGGCGGAAGCTATGATAAGCCCTATGTATGTAATTGTGAACCAAGACAGGCACCAACATGGAGGTTCCTGTCTAGTGGGGAAGATATACAATAATATAATCACAAATATAGATTTGGAAACTGTATTTATGTCTAGAAATTAGCAGTATTCCAGGAAGCCAGGAAAACGGAGATCTGCAGGATGAATTTGAGGTCATTAAGAGAGTTGCTGGTAGAGTCATGACAGGCAGAAAACAAATGAACAAATGGCATGTGTGCAAAGGCCCTGAGGCAGGAAAGAGGGGGGCTAGCTAAGGAACTGAAAAAGGCCAATGTGGTCAGAGGGAGTCACAGCAAGAAATGAGGCTGAAGAAGGAGCTGGAAGCCAAATCATAAAGGACCAATACATTTTCCTGGAAGCATTTTGAGAAAAGGAATTCAGGATATGGAAGTGTTCAAAAGTCCAGGATGGAAGGAAGGGGGAAAGTGACAGCCACTGGGCAGGAAGCGAGAGATCTCAGCTGGGGCAGGAGGTCTCAAGACTCTATTAGCCATGTACCTTTTACTCCTCATTGTCTACCTGGGCTTCATGGGCAAACACTGCTGTGCCCCATCTTTGCACATGGCACACACTCCAGAAGCTGAACAGCCTTGCCCGAGCCTACTTTTACCCTCATGGACTTAAAAGTCTGTGCCCCACTTTGCCTTTCATCCACCTGGGAGGATTTCAACAAAAGTCTATGTCTTGTTCTGTTAATTGAATTACAAAGGAAAGGCCCTGGTGCATTCAGCAAACCTTAATCTGTCTCCCCATTACCCTAAAATGTTCAATGTAAAAAGCCCATGGCAGAATGCCTCTAGAACAGCACTTAATTGACATAATATGGGTCACCTGTCTACATGGAATTAGCTGACAGAGCTTCCAGAACAACCTACTTTCCTCCCTTTTGTCTTTAGTTTTTGAACTTCCGAAATGCATCACTGCTACTCACGTCAGTTTTGAGCCATTATTTAACAAAGAGGTGTACAGTTGGGAACTGTGCTCCTAGCTCAGAATTTGTCTAGTGGTGCACTTGGGGGGTGAGAGGGGAATGTGGTCAGGGCCCTGGAAGCTGGGGCAGGGGCTTGTCAATACCATTGGTCGGCTTTGGCATGTGCAGCAACGCAAAACAAAGTGTAATGTGGCTTGGTGTCATGCTTTAATGGAATAAGCCTTATAAAAACCCTATGTACATGTGTATGTATGTGTGTGCTTGGGGTGGGAAAATATGAATAAATTCTGTTACGGGGTAGGGAAGGGAATGGTTATCAAGGCCTATGAGAATGAAATAGTCCCTAACCAGTAACTTGGAGTTCTTGTGTCCTGACTTGGGAAGCCACAGAGCTGATTGGCCAAAGATGTGACCTTGGAGACCCATTGCCTGAGTTCAAATCGTGGCCCCCCTCCACTTACTGACTGGGAAATCTTGGAAATTTAGTGAACTTAATCTGAACTTAATTTTCCTCATCTGTGGAATGAGAATAATGATACCTTTTTGTTTTTTTTTTAAGAGACAGAGTCTTGCTCTATTACCCAGGTTGGGGTACGGTGGTGCTATCATAGTTCACTGTAACCTCTAACTCCTGGGCTCATGTAATCCTCCCACCTCAGCCTCCTGGGTAGCTAAGACTACAGGTGTATGCCACTAAGCCTGGCTAATTTTTTTAAAAAACATTTATAGAGACAGGGTCTCACTATATTTCCCAGACCGGTCTCCAAACTCCTAGCCTCAAGTGATCTGCCTACTTTGGCCTCCCAAAGCACTGGGATTACAGGTGTGAGCCACCATGCCCGTCCTGATAGCCTTTTCTTATGTTTTTGTTGTTGTTGTTATTGTTAGATTAAAGGAGTTGAGTCATGAAAAGGGCTTTATATAAAGTAATTGCTTAGTAAATGAAAAAAGTATAGCTAATAGTGTCAGGCACTGTTCTAGGTACTTTACATATATTAACTTATTTACTCTTCACAAGCTCCCAGGAAATATGTGGTGGTGTTATCATCCCCACTTTCAAGATGAGGAAATGGAGGCACACAGGTTAAGTAACTTGCCCAGCATCACCTATTGAGTAAATGGCAGAACTGAGACTCAAACTTGGGCAGTGTGGCCCAGAGTCCAAGCTCTTGACCACTTTGCTGCACTGCCTCTCAGCCATATATAAATGTTAGCTTTCATTATTCTTGGGAGATGGGGAAGAAAGAATGGGGGAGATATAGTAAGAATGGCCAGAAAAGGAAGAGAGCACTAAGATTCCCTTGTACCTTAGGCAGGACTGTGAGCTGCTCCCATCTTCCATCCCCACACCCCAACCCCCAAAATCCCTTAATTCTAGTGGCTCAGCCTAAATATTGAATGTGTCCTGATAATGTTACACCCTCACTGATTCCAGTTAGGTGAGGAAGAGACTGTCACTTCCTGCTGTTGCTACGGCTGCCCTGGTTGGTGAAGGTTGAGCAGAGGTCTTTCCAGAGATGCCTAACACCATCTCCAGGACAAAACTCCTCTGTGGGTGGAGTCCTGTCCACTTTGATTACTGCTGGGCTTCTTCAGACAAACCAGAAGTGCCCAGGGGTAAAATTCCCAAAACAATTGCATAATTGACCAAGTCTGACATTCTCGAGAGAGCTATTCCCTACAAGGTTACCAGCCTG
Organism: Gorilla gorilla gorilla; assembly: GCF_029281585.2. Taxonomy (NCBI): domain Eukaryota; kingdom Metazoa; phylum Chordata; class Mammalia; order Primates; family Hominidae; genus Gorilla; species Gorilla gorilla. The sequence goes on from NC_073239.2 coordinate 68,865,655, forward strand.
GATGCTTTCTTCTAAGATGTCAGTGATTCTACTATGAGGCCAAAGGCACCACACAGGCGAACAACATTGTGTGGGCAGTCCTTATAAAAACCTTACATCGGATATTATGCTGCAACGTGTATTTCAGCTACTGGCTTGGTTTTGGGGGTGGGGGTGGGGGTGTGTGTGTGTATGTGTGTGTTTTGTTTCTTTGAGGTGGAAGATAGCCCAAGAAAAATGAAAACAAATGTTTAAGTAAAACTGCTGAAGCTCACTAAATCGGCTAGAAATTAATTAATTGAACCTGTAAGCTTATGTTTCTGCTTTCAAAGGGATGATACTGTGAAGTGTTCAGGAATGAAGTCTCATGATGTCTGCTACCTAGTTTCAAATGGCAGGAGAGACAGAGGGATGGGGAAGCAAAAGTGACCATTGTTAACTCTAGGTGGTTGGTATGTGGGTGTTCCTTGTTTTATTCTTTCACCTGTAATGTATGTTTATATTTTTTAAAAGTTAATAAGTTGGAGGATGATAGAAGCATTAAAAAGTAGGCCGGGTATGGTGGCTCATGCCTGTAATACCAACACTTTGGGAAACTGAGGCAGTAAGCTCCCTTGAGGCCAGGAGTTTGAGACCAGCACAGGAAACATGGCAAGACCTCCTTTCTCAAAAATTTTTAAAAAAGAAAATTAGCCAGTGTGGTGGCTTGTGCCTGTAGTCCCAACTACTTGGGAGGATGAGGCAGGAAGCTTGCTTGAGCCTGGGAGTTAGAGGTTACAGTGAGTTAAGGTCGTATCACTGCACTCCAGTCTGGGTGACAGAGTGAGACCCTGTCTCTAAAAATAAACAAAGAAGTTTATGGGGGAGAGCGGAAAGAACAGGTGCCATGGGATCATAGGATGAGAGGGCAGTACAGGATGAATGGTCCTTTCCCCCATTGTCATCACCTTTGGGATCAGGGAAGAAGCAGAGATGTAGAGAGGAGGTCTAGAGGTTGTATGGAGGAGCAGCTGATCAAAAAGCTGTGCTCTAGATAAAGGAATAAGCACAGAGCTCTTAGTACTGCTGTAAAACTAGAAGTTACTGTGGGAGTGGGGGTGACTTCCTTTAAGTTACATTTATAAGTTCTATTATTAGGATTAAAGTACTCTATATTCTCCCTTAAAACTGACCACCAACAATGAAAATGTTGCATGTATATAATTTATGCATCTGTTGCATATATAATATATGCATAAATGTTACATATATCCAAATACCTTTTTCATACATATGTTTCATTTCATATATATGAAAAACAATGGGAAGAATATCACTAAAATTTTATCTGTAGGTAAGAATTTCCATGTGTGCTTAAAACTGGGAGTCACTGTATCCAATATAAAGTTCAAGGTTTTTTGTTTGCTTGCTTGCCTTTTTATCTACTTTTGCAGAAGATATTGAAATTGCAATCATCTTGTTTTTGGGGGAATGGAGTCATTCCATATTGGCTCTTGAGTATGTCTGCCACCACTCTGATTCTAGCTGGAGGCTGCCAGAAATGACTGTGCCATTGAATGGAGTTATTAGGCAACATAAAACGGACAAGCCAGACCAAGGTAGAATGGAAAAGGACTGCCGTCTCAGGCCATTTCATTATGTCTGAAAGAAAAACTGATGAAGAAACACAGGCCACAGTAACCATAGCTCCTGCTCTAATCCTTTCTCCCTGAATCTTCTTGAAGGATCCTTGTGCTAAGGTTCCCAAGGTGCGGGAGGGATTAGAATAAATGCTGTTTTGGCAAGAGGTTTGGTAAATCATCTTGGGTGTTAAGTCCCGTGTAGAATTATCTAATAGTAATGAGGTGTCAGCAGTTTTTTATCTATTTAAAGCTTTAACTAGACCACATGAGTAATGTGCTTTCAGGTGCTTATCTCTAATTAATTAATTCATTTGTAAGTGAAATACCTAATTAAAGCAGTCTAAGGGAGCTCCTTTGCGGCCTGGATCTGGTAGATCCAGTAACAAAGAGAGGTCTTTGCTGATGCAACTTGTTGAACTGATCCTCATGGGCTATTAGCTTCATCAGATTTCATTTGAAGAGTTCTTTATGTTTTTTTGTGTTTTCAAATGTAATACAGACCAAATACTGGTCTTTGATCCTGACCAGAGTCACTCACTTATGCATAACTTTGGAAGAAACCTGAAGATGGTATGATTGGGGTCTCAACTGGGGGGAAATGGACAAAGATGATACATGCCCTGCCATCATGCCTTTCTGTCATGTACACTGTCATCATGCAAGGCCAAAGAGCCTGTCACTCCATGACTGCTTGCTTGAGTTTAAAAGTTCAGGGTCATTTCTTTCTACTTAGGAGTTTGCTTTGCCTTTACTTTATCAGAAAACTATATAACCCAAAGTATTTACCATTTCACTTCAGCTACTAAGAGATGTTGGCCACGTTTAGAGCTTAAGTGTAAGAATCAATTCAGTTGTCTCTTCCCTGTACTCCCACTAACCTTCTTTGTTCTTTTCTTAGAATAAGGGCTTCATCCTTAAAGGTAAAGAGCCAATGCCTTCTGTGAAGGGCAGTTTACTGGTTCACAGATAAGGATGGCAGCTTTGGATTGAGAAACTTCTATTTTGTCATATTACACCTCTGCTACATTATGAGGGAGAGGATGCATTTGAGTGTAATAATTATGACTAACTTATAATGTGTTTTGCTTCTTGTAAACTGTTACTGCCCTAAATACGATGAATGGAACAAAGAGCGTAAATGAATTCACGAAAAACACCTAAGCTGCTCTGAGGATATGGGAGGGACTTAAAGAGGCAGCAAGGAAACAAATCGAATTTGGGGTAAATGGAAAATTAGGGAGGGGAAATGGGTAAATATGATACGTTAGAAGCCATCCGTTCTCTTTTATAAAGTGATTTTTATTTAAAAAAAGAAACAAAAGTCTTCCTCTGAATTTCAGCCCAGCCCTTAAACGATTTCCCCGCAACAGAAAATTGATATTTTTCTAAAATGTTTTGTGACTAAATGCTATTTGGAAAAGAAAGTGGTATTTCTTTAAATTAGTGCTTTGAAAGGAACACATACTTAGCCTGAATCACTTTTGCCTACATATGTGAATTATGGGTCTGTGTTTAGAACTTAGGAAACAGCTGCTGTACTCTGTTCCCAGACAAAGACACACTGCAGAACGCTACATCCAGGTTTCTGGGTTCTTCTGAGACTGTGGTGGTAGGTTACAGGTAACAATATTTGCTGTGAGTTAAACCTGTAATAACTGTCATTTTCAGGGCGGGAGGCATTACAGTTATACAGTAAAACTATAAAAGAATAAAAAAGTCAACCTCAAAGATAAACTCCTTGAGAACAGGAGCCTATTCCTGTTTGTTTCTTTATCCCTTACTGTACAACATACTACATAGAGTAGGCACCAAAAGAATAAAGAATTATTGATTGAGTAAATGAAATCATGCATCATTCTACCTATGTAATCATTTTATGTCTGTGTAAAATTTCCTTGTGTTGAGTGGTAGCTGATAGTGTCTAACCAGAGGCTAATTTTAGACAGAGAGCCATATTTTACATCTATTATTATTTCAGCTAGACGAAAACCCAGAAATTGAGTGGGTGCTGGAACACATCCATTATTTGCCCCCTAGAGATAAATGGAGTAGTTGAGAATAGTGCACCGTTGGCAGAATATGGTGGGAAAACGTGCACATTGGCTTCCCACGAGGACCTATTTTGTACTAAGTTATTTCATATTTCGGTCTCTAGGATGCCAGTGTTACAACATCTCAAAGTGCTAAAAATTTTCCACGAAAATAATCCTGAAAAAAAAAAAGAAATGGAAATTAATCCAATTAAACTTCTCTCCTGGGAGAGCAGATTTGCAGCTGGCGCAGCTTCAACAGTGGCCATTGAGGGGGAGGAAGCCAGAAGTAGAAGAGCCAGGTGCTGGGAGGCCTACCTGCCTGTGGTGCGGTGGAGCAGTGCCAGGCTGCTGTGGACCATACCCAGGTTGGTGTAGGTACCCAGGGGTGCAGTGTGATGGACAGGGTATGTCAGGTAGTGGATAGTGTGAGGGTTCCAGGGCCATCTGCCAGCTTTGAAGCAGCCTCCCATCTAATAGTATTTATTAAAATTCAGAGAAGAAGGTCTGGCCACTGGAGATTGAGGCCTGGCAGAAGACCCAGCCAAAACAGTGGGATGAAGGTAGCATTATCTGGGTGATCAGGTGTTTCCTAGGTCCCTGGCTCTGAGACTTAAGGAAGCAAAATCTATTTCAGACCTCACCCATTGATGGAGATCTGATTTTATCTACACTGCCAGGCATGTTCAGGGCTGGCTTGGGCACTGGTGGGCAGAGCCTGGTGAAAGCAAGACTGTGGCTAGAGGGGAGGATGTAGGAGTTAGGAAAAACATGATTTAATGGACTTTCCCTAAACCTTTGGTAGCCCTTAGGCATGTAAGTACATCCTAAGCTAATCCTTACTCTTTCAAAATGATATCTCATTTCTGAAATTTCTTCCATCATAGTGAAAAGTCCCCAAATGTTCTGGAGTCAAAATATCCACCAGTCAGCACACTTCCCAGTGAATCCCAGCCGCTGCCACGAAGAGGGATAGGGAAGAAACAATTTTTCCATAGCTGTACTTACTGAGCCCCAAGTGTAAAGCACAAGAAAATCGCGTCCCATTTGTCAGACAGCAACGACATGGCTGGTTGCCTTCATACTGCAATCGCCTCTGTAATCTTCCTGTGAGACGTAGCATCCTCCAGGGAGTGAGTTGGAACCTTAGCCTAGTGCAGAGTTTATTAAAACCATGTCTTTTTTTAAATCACTTAACTTCCAGCAAATAGTATAAATCTTGCACACACTGAATTACCTCTGATTAAAGGTATTTAGGATTAATCAAGGGAGATGTGTTGTTCCCTGAAAGTAAAAATCAGACTTTTTTTTAAAATCATTCCTTTGAGATATTAGGTCATGATTATTTTAATCACAAAGGAAAATCTGAACTTTGGATCATTTTCTTATTAAGCATCAGAAACACTGTATTAAAAACTGATAAATGGCCGAGTGTGGTGGCTCACGCCTGTAATCCCAGAACCTTGGAAGGCCAAGGTGGGCGGATCACCTGAGGGGTTTGAGACCAGCCTGGCCAACACGTTGAAATCCTGTCTCTACTAAAAACACAAAAATTAGCCGGGCATGGTGGCGGGCGCCTGTAGTCCCAGCTACTCAGGAGGCTGAGGCAGGAGAATTGCTTGAACTTGGGATGTGGAGGTTGCACTGCGCCGAGATCGTGTCACTGCACTCTAGTCTGGGCAACAGAGAGAGACTCCATCTCAAAAAACAAACCAAAAAAAAAAAAAAAAACTGATAAAGAAGCCTCACTACATCCCTCAAAAGTGAAGACAAAAGCTACAGGATAATAAACCAGAAGCGATAGGGGCAAAACAGTGGGCTGAAAGCCATCCCAAAAGCATTTTTATTAGACAGTGTCAAAGACACCTGCTGAGGTGGTGACCTGACCTAACAAGCTTTGACCATGTCACCATGCTGTCTTCATGCCCGTGGTAAAGAGCTGCACTGTCTCCACTCTGCAAAGAGCTGCTTCTGGCCAATTTTGCTTCTTAGTTGTCCTCATGTAGACATGAGTCCCAGCTGAGAGCATTTTTCCAAAAAATAAAGTCAACTTTTACCTCCTTCATTTGAAAAAAAAAAAGAGCAGATTTTACAGTTGCGTCTTGATAAAATAAGGCAAAGGGTTGAATCCACCCTTTGGGATTCAATTTTGGGATAAATTTATCCCAAATTTGGGATTCAATTTTGGGATAAATTTATCCCAACTTACACAAAGATATTTTCTAAAAATAAAAGAACAGTTGTTCATCTATGGTGTGACCTCCATGAGAGAATACTTGCCTTGTGTTTGCAGGCCTTCTTTCCAATAATTAATGCTGTGAAAATAAGTAAAAAAATACACTAACTTATATAACACAAAAATAAGACAATTTATACTTGGAGATCAGCTACAGAATAGAAACTAAAGCAGATTTATTACTTAGGCACAAAATAAACTACGAACTTGCATCTGTTTTCTTATTGCCTTCATTGTAAAAGGGTTAAAATAAACAAGTTGTTACTATTTTTGGAGAAATTCTTGTGTATCATCATCAAGGAAATAGAATTTAGAAAATTTTGTTTTGTTTTGTTTTGAGACGGAGTTTTGCTCTTGTTGCCCACACTAGAGTACAGTGGCACGATCTCAGCTCACCGCAACCTCCCCCTCCCAGGTTCAAGCAATTCTCCTGCCTCAGCCTTCCTGAGTAGCTGGGATTACAGGCATGTGCCACCACGCTAGGCTAATTTTGTATTTGTAGTAAAGATGGGGTTTCTCCATGTTGGTCAGGCTGGTCTTGAACTCCTGACATCAGATGATCTGCCCGCCTCAGCCTCCCAAAGTGCTGGCATTACAGGCATGAGCCACAGCGCCTGGCCTAGAAAACTTTTAATGATTTTACTCTAAATTTTATAACTTAGAGAAAGTCTTCATTAATTTAAACTCTATTAATTCACACTTTGCTTTATTTCAGAAGTGACTGGAGTGGTGTTTAATATTACTCAAAAAATCTTTTCTTTGTGGATAATAATGGAAGTGTTTAATGCAATAATGTGAAAACAAGATTGTAAGAATAATGCTTAAAATGTTAAAAGGATAATTTGTTTTTGAACATCTTTAAAGTCTTTAAACATAGCTCTTTACACATAAATTTTGCACATGCCAAACAAAAATTGTTTCATCTAGTCTTTCAAGCAGGTCCCTAGAAGAAGTGTTTTGTAGCAAATCCAGCTCACATACTATGAGTTACCCTCAGAATTTAAAAGTAATACATGTATCCCCAGTTCTGATGTTTTAGACTGGTCTTTTTTCCTTAGTTTGATGATTACGGTTTGACAACATAACCAGTCCCAGCTAGTGGGTTCCTGGACCTTGAATGAAAGGTAGATTTGTAAGGCAGCTGAGCTTTGGCTGATTGAGACTTGTTTGTTTGAACATGTTCCGCCCTAGTAATGGATATGGTCCAGTAACTGAATAAAGATAATGAGCACTGAACAACAGATGTTTATCAGGCAAAACGGAGATCATCTTTTAACACTCTGTTGCTGAGGCTTTGGTATAAGTTTATTTAACAAATTTTAACCAAACACCTGTTTATGTACCAGATTCTAGGTATTTACAGGCAAATAAAAATAGATATGGCCCCTGTCATGGAGTGTACTGTCTAGCTGGGGAGCAGAACTAAACACATACACAATTAGATATAAACCATTATCCCTCTGTATCTGTTGGGGATTGATTCTAGGAACCCCCTTGGAGACCATAATCCATGGATACTCAAGTCCCTGTATAAAATGATATTGTAGAGTTGGCCCTTTGTATCTGAGGGTTCTGCATCTGAGAATTCAACCAATGTTGGATCAAAAATATGGTATTTGTGGGATGTAGAACCTGCAGATACTGAGGACCATATCTGGAACTAACGCAGGACTGACTGCAAGACTTGAGCATCCTCACATTTTGGTATCCACAGCGGTCCTGAAACCAATCCCCTGAAGATATCAAGGGACAACTGTTTTTGCATGTAACTTATACAAACCCTCCCCTATACTTTAAATCATCTCTAGATTATTTATAATACCTAATACAATATAATAATTATAATACCTAATACAATATAAGTAAATAGTTATACTATATTTTTAGAAAATAATTACAAGAAAAAAGTCTGTACATATTCAGTACAGATGTAACCATCCATTTTTTCCAAATATTTTCAATCTATGGTTGGTTGACTTTACGGATACAGAAGGCAGAATATAATTACAAATTATGATACAGAAGTACTCTGAACAATAGGAACAGAATGCCATGAAACTAGGAGATACAATTGGAAAGACTGACTTTGGAGAGCGTTTATAAATGGAAAGGTCTCGGTGAGCATCGGAGATTTTGAGCTCTTAGAATAATGTTCCTTGAATGGTTCTTATTCCCTCTTTCCATTTCATTCTATGTAGGCACTGGAAGATGCCTTCACCATGAATTTTACCTGTGTTACTGCCAGTATAGATGTTGATCTTTCTCAACCAAGACATCATGAATTTCCATAGCGCCGATAAATTGCAACTGTTGGGGCCATGGAAACATGGGAGCTGGGCTGCTTAGGAGAACCTGGTTCTTTCGGTGGGGTGAAGGGTGTGGTGTTTACACATTTCATTAGGATTAGAGTGATTTTGGTTCTGCTGCAGACACTGCCAAGAACTCACCATATTCCTCTGGATAAGTCACTTAATTTCATTGAATCTCATTCTTTCTCATATAAAATTAGAGAATTAAGATGAGGTCATCTCTGAGGTCCTTTCATATTCAGTGTCCTAAAAGGCCGTATTGTATAGGGAAAAAAGGTACAGACTTGGGAACCAGATTGTGAGGGTTGAAATCCCAGCTCTGTCACCTACCAGCTATGTGACTAAGTACATTTCTTAACTTCTCTGTGCCTCCCGTTCCAAAACTGTAAGATGGGAGATAAAATAGTATGCACCCCATAGTGTTGTGAGAATTCAGTGAATTAGTCTAGTAAAGTACTTAGTGCCTGCCTTATGGTGTGTAAGAAGTGTTAACTGCTATTACTACTCCCTGAAAGAAGGTCACCTCTTCTAAAGCCTGGACTCCAGTAGAGGCAGAATACTCGAGACCCCGGAGTGAACATATAAACAAAATAGTGTTTGGGAACCAATAACTGACATTTCCACAATTCTTACCAAACTTGCTTTGTGTCAGGCATGTTTTAAAGCACAACTTTTTATTGTTGGAAGAAGGCCCAAACCATAGAATGCTTTATTTCATACCCACAGGGACTCTCTTCTTCCTTAGGACACAGGCAGGTAATTAAGCCCCTGAGGATGGGGTGCACACAGGATATTGAACTAGTGCTTACTTCATAATGCTTTCACACCTGCGGCCAGGACAACAAAGCAGGAGAAATCAATGCCATTACTTCAGAGGCTGAGGGGTGGATGCTCTTATGCCAATGGGTTTTTGCTCTACTTAAGCAACATGAGACCTCATAAATTAAACTTGAAAAGGATTTTTCAAATTATGAAAAAATTCATTAAAAATGTATAAGCATTAACTTCAGCTGACTTAGTGTATCACAGAGATTCTGTTTTAATTAAACCCATACAGATTTGCAATAAACAGCATCATTTTCTCTTCATTTCTTAATACACCCAAATCTCTGAAACTATCATTTTGTTCCTTTGCACTATTTTCTTTAGCATTTTCTTCATAAATGATACCACCTGGACTCTGTTATATTATAAGTGGTTATTAAATGTTTAATAAAGAATGAACTAATAAGACTTTTACATTTCTTCCACTTTCTGTGTGTATATGCGTGTTTGTGTAATCTTCTGACAGCTAAAACTCTGACAATTCAGACTACTGTGATTTGGGGATGTCTGAAATAATGGAGATTATGCTTTCTTATAAAAGAGAGAGAAACTACTTTTTCTGTGAGAAACTAGGATGCTATCATGGGAAAGAAATTGCTTGTGGATCTTGTAAAACAGAAAATGTAGCTTTTTAGATAAAAGGAAAAGGAGAAAAAAAGACAAGAAATTAAGTTTACTTAGCAAAAATCTAGTTTCCTGAAACTTTTCTGGAGACCAGAGCACTAGAGTCTCTCAGTGTTTTTTGCTATGGATGACTCCCTCTTTTGGGGATGGTGGTAGTTGGGCGAGGGGGAAGACTCCAAGGGGTAGTAGCAGCCAACTCCCCTCTTAGCCCTGACAACCACACCCTGACCCCTACCCCTACCAGCGGCTATCCAACACTGTCGCTTTTACCTTAGAAAAGTAGAGTTCAACCTCTCTGACAATTTCCACTGCCCCTCCTTTGTCCCTAGCCTATCTTCCTCCCTTGAGCCTTCTCCCTGTCTTCGGTTTCTTCTCCCTCTCCAAAGACTTTTCAGAAGGAGCTCAGTTTTTCCTGAAGAGTAAGAAACAAAAAAGTCTTTCTGTGGGAGTCTGTTTAAGACATAACGGACTCCTGCTTATAAAAGGCCCTTTCATTCTGTTTGCTGGTATGTGTTTCCTGAGCAGCCGGGGATGGAAAGTCTCAATAGAGTCCAGTCAAAGATTGCAACTGCAAATTTCCAAGGCTGCAGGGTGGGGCAGAGGAGAAGGGAAAGCCTTGTATATAATGCCATGCAGACACTTTCAGCAAGACTTACTCAAGGCAGCCCCAGGAGCTCTGTCTTTAAACATGCCAACATACGTTTTGTTAGCAAGGCAGTTCTTTCTAGCAAATAACTTTCTTTATGGTTTCCCACGTACAGGGTGGTTTTGTTTTTCACAAAATACCGTTATTTAAAAATGACAACTGAGCAGAGAAAATAGGCATTAAGCAGGAAATGCTTGGAGCCTGTCTAAGGCTTTTTTCTGTTGTGGACTGGTGAATTGCTGCCATGGTAAGCTGATGTGTTGCCCTTTCTGTTGGAACCTTCAAGATGGTGCCCAGAGTGAGAGGGAGCATTTCAAAGAGGATTCCCTTTTGGTCTTAGGTCTTAAGTTAGAATTACATAGGGATAAGCAAATTCAAATCAGAAAGTTTGAGATTTGGATTTGAACTGTAGAGGTTAAAAGAGGGTTGGTGTAGAGATTCACATTTTTTGAAACTGTGAAATTGGATGGTTAGTGTTCACTTTTCCCCATACATACACAAATATATATATATATATACATGTTTACATTTTATATTCTGTATTGGCAAATATATGTATGTGTGTATATATGTGTATATATATGTATATATATATACACATATACACATATATATATACACACACACAATACACACACATACACAGACATATGTTCATTTGATTTAATGAATAAATATTTGTTTGGCTGACCTTAAATGGATTTCATGCTATCTTAGCACTTTCTTAAATGGAGAAATTGCAACCATGTGCCAAGATTAATATGGTAAAAGTTTCACTTTATTTTATTTAAAACTATGTATATAGACATGGAATAGAATGTAAAATGTATATGAATTTAAGATAAAAATGGAATACAACCCTTGCTTGTGACAGGAAAGGATCCCAGATTCCCTGGGGGTAGGGGTGGACTCAGCTTTAGCTTCAACAGACTCTGGGACACCTCTGCCTAGGGCTGATCATGTGGGTCAGCAGGAACGGGCAACAAAACTCAGAAAGATTCTCTGCTCAGAGATGTTGGAATTCGTACTTCCTACCCCAGTCTTCATTCTGTAGTTATAAAATTATGATCCTTTTCAGGTCTCTTTTTAAATGTGCATATTTATTGATAGGCTTAAGCTATTGGTCATTCATACCTTATAAATTAAGCAACTAACATCATATTGAGATTGGCTTCACAGACCACAGAAGAAGCTTTGGGTTCCTAACTGAGGTCCCTTAACAGTTTTGTAGACTAGAGCAAGCCAGCTAATTCACTTGAGCCCGGTTTCTTAATCTGAAAATAGGAATGATAACACCCACCTAAATATCACAGAATAGCTATGAAGTCAAAATGGCATACTACACATGGAAGACCCCTATTAAATTATGAAGTACTATTTATATATCAGTCATCACTACCAATCATTTTACCTGAAATTAGTAGTACATCATTAGGCTCATTCATTTGAGTTGAGATTAGTTAATAGAGAAGAATGGGATGGGAGAGGTAGTTTTGAAATATAAAACATTTAGGAAGATTGGGCCCATATGTGTTACCTCAGTGAGGGTCTTTGCTATTTGAAGGTATAATACAGCAGGTCAGAGGCAAGAAGGAAAAGGAAGAGAGTCAATGCCACAACAAACTTCTGCTCTGAGATTCAGCAGAGGAACCTTGAGGAAGAAACAGCCCTTGACAAGCTAAGTTGCTCTAAGGAGAAAATTCCATGATGAGATTCATCTTAACTTGTTCGGCAAGCCGCAATACATAGACTGAGACACAGTACTACTATATTACAGTTCTGAGCATGGTATTTTCCAAAGCCAGGATCTACTGAAAGTGTAAATAATTGGAAGTAAACACTGGTCTCACTTAGCATCTAGAAAACATCCTGTCCTCGTGCACGTCTGACAATGCTGCCTGTCATCTCTGCTTTTGTGTTCATCATCCTAATAACACACAGCAGTTGTTAAGCTTGCACTGTGTACAGGGCACTATTCTAAGCACTGGACATGAACCATCTTTTATCCCCACAGTAACCCTAAGAAGTATATTCTTTAACTCTCATTTTATAAAGGATTCAAAATCACACCTACATAGGAGGGATAAGTTCCAGTGTTCCATAGCACTGTAGGGTAACTAAAGTTCACAATGATTGATTTTGTATTTTCAAATAGCTACAAGAGAGGATTTTTGAATGTTCACAATGCAAAGAAATGATAAACGTTTGAGGTGATGGATATGCTAATTACCCTGATTTGATCATTGCATGTTGTATACATGTGTGAAAATATCACTGTGTACCCCATGAATTATTATATCCAATCATGTAATTAATAATATAACACATAATACAATTAACATATACAATATAACATATATGTCAGTTAAAATTTTTCAAAAATGTTCCCATTTTACAGTTGAAAAACTGAGACTGGATGTTTAAGTAACTTGACCACTTAGTATATGGCAGAGGATTCAGGTGACAATAGACCTGAATAGATTCTGGGCCTCTTTGAGGCCAACCTCTTCCCAACCCATGGTATAGCCATTGTAGGTAAAGATAATTAAAATGTGCACAAATTAGGAAGCGCTCAGAATCTGCTCCTCTGAAAATCAGAGGATACTGCCTTCTTGAGGGCCTGCTGCTCAAATTCTCTTATGTAAGAACTAACATTGAAGTCTTTTATTTTATATTATTTTTTGAGACAGGGTCTCACTCCATCACCCAGGCTGGAGTGCAGTGGCATCATCTCAGCTTACTGCAACCTCCGCCTCCCAGGTTCAAGTGACTCTCTTGCCTCAGCCTCCTGAGCAGCTGGGATTATAGGCATGCATCACTATGCCCGTCTAATTTTTGTAATTTTTTTTTTTTTAGTAGAAATGGGGTTTCACCATGTTGGCCAGGCTGGTCCCAAACTCCTGGCCTCTAGTGATTCACCAACCTCTGCCTCCCTAAGTGCTAGGATTACAGGTGTGAGCCACCGCCCCTGGCCTGAAGTCTTAAATATACTTGGAGAGGTGAGGATGAAGTAGGGCCAAAGAGAAAAAGGCTCCAAGGAAGTGATCAGTTGTTTTTGTGTTTAATTTGTTTTCTTTTCTTTCTTTCTTTCTTTTTTTTTAAGCTGAGCAAATGACTGAGAAAACAGAGGTCTAGGGACATTGAGAAGGTAAAGTGTCCAATTTTTAAAAAAATTGTCCACTTTAATTTTTAAAGAAACAGTATTTAATGAGTTCTCAATCTGATGATGTCATTTTTCTGTCTTCCGAAATCTCCTGAAATCATCAGTTTGACTTTATGTTTGCTTCTAACACCAAGCTTCACCAAGGCACATTTAAGCTTATTTAGGGAAAAAAAGTCATGAAGAACAAAGCAAAAAGCAGATTTTAGATCTTAACTTTCACAAATATTCCATCTCTTCCCTTCTAAACAAGTCATAGAAACTATGGACAAAAGTAGACTCGTGTGTAAGAAAAAAAAGTTTATATCTGACTGTAGAATGAGTTTTGGACTAATTTTTTTCAGGAGTCAGAGTAAGAAGGCCAGGAACCTAGGCCACCTTTTTGGTGCTCAGCACGCGGTGAGAAACCCAAAATGACCACTGATACATGCACTTGCCTTCTCATGTTGAGACAGCCAAGCATAAAGAGACTCCCTACTGGCCTGCGCACTGGGCAGAGCGCACGCTGGGGTGGAGCCTCAGGAAGTTGGCGCCATTTTGCAGAGGGGAGGAGCCTGGCCTCTCCCTTTTCCGATGTGGAACCTGGGATTCAGTCTGTGAGAATGGAAGTCTCTTAGCAGGACTGTGGCTTTGCTAAGGGTCCCTGTTTCCCTTTTTTTTCTTTCCACCCAACACACCCTGTCCTCACCTTTCAAAGTGTCTGCAAGCCTAATTTTTCATGGTTGTGTGACAAGGACCCCGTTTTTAGCTGAACTAAGGAGAAAGCCCTACAACAATGTTTTGTCTTTCCTCGCCATTAGCAGTTCCATTTGGTAAGATAATTTCATTTAAGTGGACAGTCAGTCCAGCAACATGATAAATAGTTTTGTCTGGGATCAAATTTCTATTACTTATCCGAAGCTGATGTCATTTTGAATTACAGTCATCACACTTCTTTACTCTGATCCCATTCTCTCATTTAGTAGTATTAAAATTCTTCCAATTCACGTTTTCTTTTGTAAGTCAAGATCTCATGTTATTTACTGTTATTTACTCAAAAGTCAGGTCTTTTGAGGTCTCCTGTTATTTACTGTTATTTGGCCAGTGGGTCTACTTCAATTAAGACTCATTGGGTGAATAACAGTAAATAACAGGAGACCTCAAAAGTCAGGCAGGTCTGATTCTTGATGTCATTGCTTCAAATTCTGATTCCAATTTATCTTCATCAGATTGCCAAGGATCGAAAATCAACTTATAGCACTTCCTTGCTAACTGAGGGAGTGCACTGAGCTTTGTATTTATTAGCTGGAGAAAAATTCTTATTCGATATAACAGACTGCTATATTTCACATTAGTACTATAAACTAAAATTTTCTTTCTCTCTGAAAAACAAAAAAATGCCTCTTCTAGGTGTTTCCACCATACCCTGGGCTTTCTCCTATCTTAGTACAAATCACACCATGTTGAAATTCCCTATTTATGGGTCTGTTTTTACCTTTAGAGTGTAAGCTTCCTAAAAATAGGGGCTGTGCCTGGTTCCCTGTTTTATCCCTAGCTCCAAGCACTGCCTGGTACATTAAATAGGCAAGCCTGAAATCGTTTGATGACACTGAGATTTGAAAAGAAAGTAGGCCCAGAGGGCTGGCAGGATTTCTGTTCAATTGCCCAGTTAGATTAAATAAGGCTACCTAGATGTTTAGAAACAGTGCTCTGTTATGTAAAGGAAGGCTGAAAATTTTAAAAATAAAGTCTTCTGGTGGTTTGTTTGTTTGTTTTTTTTTTTTGGCAAATGAGAAGAAAACATGAGCTGATCCCCTTGTGTAATTAGAATCCTGAGGTTTTTGTCATGACCCCAAAACACTTCCTAGAAATACCAAGTCTCCTCTGAAGTCTCAATTGGGTATTTGCCTTTCTCTCTCCCTCTCTTTTTTTTTTTTTTTTTTTTGGGAGACTGAGTCTCGCTCCGTCATCCAGGCTCGACTGCAGTGGCAAGATCGTGGCTCACTGCAACCTCCGCCTCCTGGTATCAAGCAATTCTCCTGCCTCAGCCTCTCAATAGCTGGGATTACAGGCGCACACCACCACGCCCGGCTAATTTTTTTGTATTTTTAGTAGAGACGGGGTTTCACCATGCTGGCCAAGCTGGTCTCGAACTCCTGACCTCGTGATCCACCCACCTGGTCTCCCAAAGTGCTGGAAATTACAGGCGCGGTGGCTCACGCCTGTAATTTCATGTTTTTATTACCGGTGAACTTAAAATTAAGGTGATATATTTTCTTCTGGCTGACAAGAACAGATAATATCATCCCAGCAAATAGTTTTCTAGAGGCACTGAGCCTCCTATAAACATTTTCATTTATCTAACTGGCATCAGAGCAACCTGCGCCACAACTGTTGCCAGCCTCTTCTCTCAACACCAACCTCATATCGTCCTTGTGTGTTCCACCCTACCAAGGATAGAGGGATCAAGGAAGCTCCTGTGGCAAACGGATTCAGTTTTATCTCATCCTAAAAAAATACTGTAATGTCATGAAAAATCAAGTCAAAACTGAGGAGGAAGGAGAGAGAGACATGACTTTTAGTTTTAACACTTGTCTATTCATTAACCCCACCCACCTCCAATCACTTTTGGCTCCGGGTACATACGGCTTATATTTATGACTAATGCCTGGTATTCTTTCTTTACCTTGGGCCTTCCTTGGAGGAGCAAATTCTCCTGGAGCTGCCTAGAGGGTTCTGTGATTTACAGGCATGAGCCACCGCGCCTGGCCGGGTGTTTGCCATTTTCTAGCCTCCATACCATCACAAGAACTAGTGAGAACTAAGCCGTAGTCTATAATAAATGATGTGCTTTCGTTGTTCTCACCGAACTATAACTTTAAGCATTTTTAAAGACTTTTATTAAAGATTCTGTTCTGTCGTTTATCTGTATGTGAAGCTCAGGAATAAGAAGTATTTCCCAAGCAACCGAGGTTACTGATCTTTGGGTTTGTAGGACCAAATCCTGGGAATTTGAAGTGACTCTCTAATGGTAAAGTATTAATTAGACCTCTGTAAAATGAATCAGACTCATTTGCTTAATCAGGAGTCACCTCAGTTAAAGGGCCAGCCAGCAAGTAACCTGGCTTAGATACAGGGCTGCTTGTTGTTTCCTTTCCAGCTATTTTAAATAGCTGCTGAAATGGGGCCACGGACTGTTTCTGTTCATCCCATTCCTATCTACCCCCAATGGTGGATGCAGTTCATATCTGCATGACTCATCTAACATTTGCTGCAGAAGTGAAAAGAATGCGAGGATGCTGAGAATCAAGAGGCACTAAGCAGCCTTTCAGGACACACAGGGTTTCTGAAATGGGTATCCATAAATCACAGAACCCTCTAGCAGCTCCAGCAGGATTTGCTCCTCCAAGCAAGGCCCAAGGTAAAGAAAGAATACCAGGCATTAGTCATAAATATAAGCCGTATGTACCCGGAGCCAAAAGTGATTGGAGGTGGGTGGGGTTAATGAATAGACAAGTGTTAAAACTAAAAGTCGTGTCTATCTCTTCTTCCTCCTCAGTTTTGGCTTGATTTTTCATGACATTACAGTATTTTTTTTAGGATGAAATAAAACTGAATCCGTTTGCCACAGGAGCTTTCTTGATCCGTCTACCCTTGGTAGGGTGGAACACACAAGGACAATATGAGGCTGGCGTTGAGAGAAGAGGCTGGCAACAGTTGTGGCGCAGGCTGCTCTGATGTCAGTTAGACAGATAAATGAAAATGTTTATAGGAGAATCAGTGCCTCTAGAAAACTATTTGCTAGGATGACATTATCTGTTCCTGTCAGCGAAAAGAAAATATATCACCTTAATTTTAAGTTCACTGGTAATAAAAACATCTATTTCTAGAAATTCCATAATGTTTCTGTGCAGAGTACCAATCACCACTCCCTCTCTGTAAGGTGGCCCATTCATGTTAGCCTCAAGCCATGTGACACTGAATAACTCTCAGCCAAGCAAACGATGCCCTAAGCAGGCATGAGCTGGTCTTCCAATTCCTTTGTGTGTGCTGCTTTTGGCATATTTGGTTAATGCACTGTGCAAATATAGTCTGAACATGCTAATTTCTCTTAGTAGCGTCAGCTTTGCTTTATTCCACTGACAAAAAAGCCTTGTCCGGCCCATCCACGTTTCTTGGTGAGGAGGGACATAGTAACCAGCAGCCTGACTAATCCATACTCACTATCAAAGCAAAATGATTTCAGATGAGAGCTCTATCCTTGGCCCTACTTTACAGACGAAACTAGTCATTTTCACAGGAAATAACTAGCATGAAAAAGGACTTTGTTTCCTAGGGTTTCTTAGTGCAAGCTCTTGTTCTCAGAGACACAAAACTCGGCTTCCTGGTCATCATCTTTGACCTTGGTCACGTCACCTGATCTCTCTATTGTCTCTTCATCTGCAAAATCGGTTTCTTGTTTGCCTTAGAAGTGTCTCTCCAAAACAGAAAGATACAATATGAGTCCTTGAAGGCGACCTTTCACTATTAAATGTATCACTTGTGTTGTTCCATTCTTGCATTGCTGTAAAGAAGTGCATGAGTGGGGGTGATTTATACAGAAAAGAGGTTTAATTGGCTTATGGTTCTGCAGGCTGTAAGGAAGCATGGTGCCAGTATCTGCTTCTTGTGAGGGGCTCAGGAAGCTTCCAATCATGGTGGAAGGTGAAGGGGGAGCAGGCACATCAGAGAGAGAGAGAGAAAGAGCGAGGAGAAGAGAGAGAGGAGGCCCCACACTCTTTTAAACAACCAGATCTCACCTGAACTCAGAGTGAGAACTTACTCATTAGTGCGAGGATGGCACCAACCCATGGTGGTGGCATGCGCCTATAGTCCCACCTGCTAGAGAGGCTGAGGTGGGAGGATTGCTTGAGCCCGGGATCCCAGGAGGTTTCAGTGAGCTGAGATCATGCCAGTGCACTCCAACCTGGGTGATAGAGCAAGACTCTGTCTCAAAAACAAAAACAAAAACAAAAAAACAGGAAAGAAAGAGAAAAGAAATACAGAAATATAGGGGGCCAGGCTAGTGTGACAGCAGTAGAACGAGGATAAGGGGTTGGATTCTGATTATATTTTGAAGGAAGAGTCCAGGGGTTTGCTGGTAGGTTGGAGGTGAGATGTGAAGCAAAAGGAAGCAGTAAGAAGACTCTCAAAGTTTTTAATCTGAGCAATCAGAAGAAATTGAGCTGCCATTGACTGCTATATGGGAAAGACTGTAAGAAGAGCAGGTTTGGAAAAGAAGAGTTTGGTTTGGGACATGTCAAGTGAGAGGTGCTCATTCACATACAGAGGGTGAGTAGGCAGTGGATATATGGGCCTAGAGGTGAGAGCCAGGATTTGTAACTAAGATACAAAATCGGGAGATGTAAGCAAGGAAAGAGCGTTTAGAGCCATGAGAGTGAATGAGATCACTGAGGGGGGTGAGTGTCAACATACAAGAATAAAGTGCAAACACTCTGAGACCTGGGGATCAGGGAGATGAATCAAACCAAGAAGAGAGACTGAGAAAGAAATGACAGGAAAGCAAGACAAGAATCCAAAAACAAAAAAATACCAAGTACTGGTGAGGATGTAGATAAATTGGAACTGCTGGTGAGAACGTAAAATGGTTCAACTGCTTTGGAAAACAGTACGGAGTTTCCTCAAAAAAGTTAAAAATAGAACATATGATTCAGCAATGCCTCTTCTGGGTATGTATCAAAAGAATTGAAAGCAGGCTCTCAAAGAGATAGTTGTATAGCCATGTTCACAGCACCACTATTCACTATAGCCGGGAGGTGGAACCAACCCAAATGTCCATCAGTGGATGAATAAAGAAAATGTGGGCCAGGCGCGGTGGCTCACGCCTGTAATCCCAGCACTTTGGGAAGCTGAGGTGGGTGGATCACGAGGTCAGGAGATCGAGACCATCCTGGCTAACATGGTGAAACCCCGTCTCTACTAAAAAATAGAAAAAATTAGCTGGGCATGGTAGCAGGCGCCTATAGTCCCAGCTACTTGGGAGGCTGAGGCAGGAGAATGGTGTGAACTGGGTAGGTGGAGCTTGCAGTGAGCCAAGATCACACCACTGCACTCCAGCCTGGGCAACAGAGCAAGACTCTGTCTCAAAAAAAAGGAGAAAAGAAAATGTGGTATATATGCACAATGGATTATTAGCCCTAAAAAGAAGGAAATCCTCTCACATGCTACAGCATGGGTGAACCTTGAAGACATTATGCTAAGTGAAATAAGCCAGTCAGAAAAAGATAAATACTGTATGATTCCACTTTTATGAGTTATCTAAAATAGTCAAACAACTCATAGAAACAGGAAATAAAATTGTGGCTGGGCTGGGTGTAGTGGCTTTCACCTGTGGTCCCAGCTACTTGGGAAGTGGATCACTTGAGCCCAGTAGGTCAAGGCTGCAGTTAGCCATAATTGTACCACTGCACTCCAGCCTGGGGGACAGAGGGAGACTCTGTCTCTAAAATAAATTAATAAAATAAAAATAATTGTGGTTGGTAAAATAAGAAAGAGCAGATCACCGAAGTCAAGTGAAGAAATTGTTTAAGAAAAAGGAAGCCATCCATTGTGTTAAATACTGCTGGGAGGTTGTAGTGGCCTGAATAAATCTCTAAAGTATCGGGTCCTAATCCTTAGAATCCATAAATGTTAACTATAAGGAAAAAGGATGTTTGCAGATGTGATTAAGTTAAAGCTCTGGATATGGAACAGTTATTCTAGATTATCCTGGGGGGTGGAGTGGGGGCGCCTAAATCCAGTCCTAAGTATCCTCATAAGAGAGGACAGAGGGAGATGACAAAAGGCAAGGAAAAGGCCACGTGACCACAGAAGCAGAGATTGGAGTGAATTGGCCACAAGTCAAAGAATGCCAGTAGCCATCAGAAGCTGGAAGAGGCAAGAAATGGACTCTTCCCTAGAGCCTCTGGCAGGAGCATGGCTCTGCTGGCACCTTGATTTTGGCTCAGTGAAGCTGATTTCGAACTCTAGCTTCTAGAACTGTTATAGAATAAACTTACATTGTTTGAAGCCATCAGCTTGTGGGAATTTGTTACAGCAGCCACAGCAAACCAAGACAGGGGTCAAATAAGATTAGGACTGAGAAGTGATCATTGGATTTGGCCAACTGGAAGTTGGATTTGCTGGTGACTTGGACAAATGTCGTTTCAGGAAAGGCGCTGGGGGAAACTATTTATACTGGATATAAGAAAAATTGAAGAGGAAGTGGACACAGCAAGGATAGGCAACTCTTTCAAGTTGTCTATAAAGGAAAGCAGAAAAATAGGATACTGGCCAGGACAGGGAAGCAGAATCAAGGGACAGGTTTTATTTTTGTTGTTATTGCTTTTTATTTTTTAAGATGGGAGATATTTTAGTTGTTTATATGCCAATGGCATTGCTTTAGTAAGGTGGAGACAAAATTAATGATGCTAGAAAGGACCAGGAAAAAACTGCAAGAATCGAGTCCTTTGGTGAGCGAAAGAAAATGAGAGCCACTGCTCGAGTGAAGGGGCTGCCCTAAGACAGGGGCAGGAGTGTTCATTTACCACAAGAGAAGAGAAGGCAGAGCTTATGCAGACAGAAATGCAGATGCAGGTAAGTTGGTCATGGGAGAATATGGGCGTTCTCTTCTTGTTGCTGCCATTTTTATAGTGAAAGAAGCAGCGAGCTCACCAGCTGAGAATGAGGATGAGGAGACAGGAGGTATCACAGGTCTGAGAAGGGAAGGTGTGAAAATCATGAGAAGGTGACTCAGGAAATGTGGAAGGAAAGCTGGATAGCACTGAGGATCCACTTGAAGTTAATATCTGTGAATTTTAAATGAGACCAGCTTTCATGATGTGTGTTTATTTTGCACTGTAGTTGCTCCGGAATAGGTTTAGAGTTGGATCCGACCAGGACTGGGGATTTTATCAGCCAGTATGATGGAGAAAGAAAGAGGCAGGATTGCTGAGTTTAAAGGGAGTGGTTCCATGATAGGCCACGGACTCCAGGCCTGGTAAAGCAGCACGTGAGGGCATGAGGGTTTTGAGGGCCGGAGAAAAGGCAGTAAGCTCAGTAGATGGAAGTCCTGCTAGAGTCAAAGAATCACTAGTGTCAGGTCACAGTGAGAGTGATCCTGAAAGCCAGGAAATGGACACCCAAGAATGAAAAGCTTAAAATCCCCTTTCCAACCAACTGGGGTCTTTGGGCTTTTCTGCATATTCATCCACTTTCCTTTTACATTTCATTTTGGAATATGGGCTGAAACTTCACTCTACTGAGAGAGTCCCAGAGCTGTGGGACTCACTGATGCAGTGATAGGAATAAAACTACAATCGACCTCTTGAACTGGCACAAAGAACTAGAAAGGAATCAAGCAGTCGTTTATCTCAGCACTCTCACTTTACAGAGGGGGAAACTGAGGCCCAGGGGGGAAATGACTCATCCGTGATCACTCAGCAAAGTTGAAAGTCAAAGCCAGACCTTCAGCCTCAGCATTCAGTACCCTCCATGTTACCCCACACTGACTCCCACGTTCTCTATGTGAACATTGGTTCAGACCTCGGGGTGCCAGGACTGTCAGTTCATTAAGCATCTTCATGTCTCTGCTACTTCCATGCCCCTCTGTCTTTCCCTTCACATTTTCATCACAAGATACCACATTTATAAAAAAGAGCTCTCCTCTAAAAAACTCCTTGGAGATCCACACAATTATCTGTTTCTTCCTTTGTACAATATTAAACCTATTTTATTAAAGTGCAGAGACGTTCTTAGCAAATACTATTCACACACTAATCAGGGAGCCTTTGTAGTCAAATTTGCAGGCTTTTTAGTCTCTGTAAAACAGTGCACGAAAATAATAACTGAGGTGGAAATTCCAGCCCAGTTTCTTTTTTTTTTTTTTTTTTGAGACGGAGTCTCGCTCTGTCGCCCAGGCCGCAGTGCAGTGGCGCAATCTCGGCTCACTGCAAGCTCTGCCTCCCAAGTTCATGCCATTCTCCTGCCTCAGCCTCCCAAGTAGCTGGGACTACAGGCGCCCGCCACCACGCCCCGCTAATTTTTTTGTATTTTCAGTAGAGACGGGGTTTCACTGTGTTAGTCAGGATAGTCTCGATCTCCTGACCTCCTGATCCGCCCGCCTCAGCCTCCCAAAGTGCTGGGATTACAGGCGTGAGCCACCACGCCCGGCCCGGCCCAGTTTCTTTAAGCTTACTACATCAGAATGCCTCATCAGTAGTGATCACCATAGGGAGGGGAGGGGTCAACAGGGACAGTAGGATATTACTTTTATTTCACACATTCCCACCCATCCATTCTCCTAACAGAGTTTCTCTAGTAGTGACCCTACATTTGGAAGGGAAGAAAAGCAACTTAGTGAGAAACCTAAACCTTAATAATGCTCCCAATCTGGGGGGATGGCAAAATGTTAGAAACATTCAAGACAGTGAAAAGTGCATCTAACCAGGTGTCTTAAACCTGGGTTTAAGTCCTTTGTTCTGACACTGTGTTATGGCTATGTTTTCTTTCTCTTTTCTTTTTCTTTCTTTTCTTTTCTTTGAGGTTTAATTGGCTCACAGTTCTGCAGGCCATGTAGGAAGTCTGGCACCGGCATCTGCTCGGCTTTTGGGGAGGTTGCAGGGAGCTTTTACTCATGGCGGAAGGTGAAGTGGGAGCAGGCAAGTCACATGGCCAGAGAGAGAGCAGGAGAGAGAGAGCTATGTTTTCTGAGGCAATTCATATAATCACTCTGTCCCTTAAGTTTTTTATTTGCAAAATCAGAGTCATGGTTCAGTGGGTTTTTTAATGCCTCATATTTAATCTCTCCTTAAGGCTCAGTGGCATAAATTTGCAGAGGAGCCATTTTTCTAACTTGCTAATTCCTAGAAAAATCGTCAAGCCCCATCCTGGAGAGTCTTTCCTCTCATGAGTCTCCAGGGACCGCCAGAACTGGACCAAACTTGTTAAATAAAACACAGTGCCACTCTGGGCTCCATGCTTTGGGAGGAATTTTCTAAACCTGTATCACAAGTGATTAAAGTGTATTAAATCAGTGGTTATAAAAGGGATTTCTGTTTTGGATAGATGGTTCTGCAAGATACTTCTGGGTCCTGCTAAACACTTAGATTTAAGAACTCTGTGTACTCCATGGTATACATTAAGTAAGGTCAGTCAAGTTCACAGCCTTTCCTTTCTTGGAAGTGCTCTTGGTACCTGGGGACCGGTCTCAAAATTGTTCATTCTATGAGGGTATGCTAGAAAAGGAAGAAGGTGAGCAGCAGAGGTGGCTAAATAGCTTCTTACAATAGCTTCTGCAATCATGGTAGCTTAGGAACTATATATACACGGTTGTCAACCTCTTCCATTGGCACACTAACTTTTTTTTTTTTTTTTTTACTCCATTGATTTTTTTTTTTTAGTTCTTATTTTTTTAGAGATAGTGCCTCACTCTGTGGCCCAGGCTGGAGCGCAGTGGCATGATCACAGCTCATTGCAGCCTCAGACTTCTGGCTCCAGTGATCCTTCTGTCTCAGCCTCTGGAGTAGCTAGGACTATAGGGTGCATGCCACCATGCCTGGCTAATTTTTTTTTGTAGAGACAGGTTGGTCTTTTTGCCCAGGCTGGTCTTGAACACCTGGCTACAAGGGATCCTCTCACCTCGGCCTCCCAAAGTGCTGGGATTGTAGGCGTGAGTCACCACACCCAGCTGTGAATTTTAATATATATAAATTATATCTTGATAAAACTGACTTTAAAAAATAATATCTGTAAGATAAACTCCTGGTCATCAAGTCAACTTTTCAAACAAGCTCCTTTCACCCAAATAAACAGCCATTCTGTAAAAAGGGCCCTTTTCTTGGTTCTCCTCCCCACAACCCAGGGTATTTCTCTATCAGCATGGGCAATAGCTGTCTATGCCCTTGGTGAGCACGTAAAAGGAAAGTTTGCTTGTCCCTTTATCTTTAATGTCTTACATTTTCTCTCTACTCCTTATTGTCAAAGGGATATTGGCATAGCAATTTATTTTAAGTACCTAGAGAAGTCATTTTAAGAACAGTATTGATTGAAAGACTAAAAAGTGGCTCTGTGCTATACATTATCAGAGATGTATAATAGCCTTAAAAGATGGAAAATAAAGTTTGACACTTGAGTAATGCGGAAAAATTAAAATAACTTCATTCTCTAAAGGAAATGGAGCAGGGTGGTAAATCTTGC
Source organism: Gorilla gorilla gorilla (assembly GCF_029281585.2). NCBI lineage: Eukaryota > Metazoa > Chordata > Mammalia > Primates > Hominidae > Gorilla > Gorilla gorilla. The sequence continues at coordinate 68,890,300 of NC_073239.2, forward strand.
AGTGTAGATCATGAGAAATCTTCCCAAAAGGTCAGCATTTATGCGGGGCCCCACAGATGATTATGTATATTAGTTAATATTTCCTTCCCTGCATGATATTAGACACAAAAATGTAAGCACTCCAAGGTGGGAAAAAGCACTTGAAAAATTGTTGCAAAGATTAACTCGGTTGTCTATAGGTGCTAGGGTTGTAGAAGATTTCTGTTTTCTGAATCTCTATGCTTTTCAGTTTTCCGAAAATGGCTATGTATTTCTTTACAAAAGAAATACATAATTTTAAAAAGTGAATTGGGAAATAATATTTTTTAAAAGTGAATTGGGAAACAAGTGTGTTACCAGCCCTCCTTGTACTAAGCTGATAAAAGGAGACAGGTGCTCTGCTGACTCTTTCCATATAAGATACAGGCCTGAAGGGGAGAAGGGAGCAGCCAATTATGGAAGCCTCAGGTGCTAGGCTTGCAAGTTTATTCTGTGGCCACAGGAAGCCTTAACGAACAATGAAAAGTGTCTTCCAGAATTAGTGAGGTAACGCACAGGCTCTCACATTCGTTCAGTGGCTGGTTTCTTTAGAAACTTATTGTAACATGTGCATGCACTTCTGGGTCACACACATTAAGCATGCAGTAAATCCTTGTTAATGAATTTTAAACCACAATTTAGAATAGTCACCATCTCTTTAATAGGTTGTTCATGAAAATTAGAAATTCCAAAAAAGGATTTACCAACCCTCCCTCAAAAAATTTCCCCCGCTTAGGATTGCTCATGAAGTTCTTGCTTAATAGAGTTACAGTTGGTTGTATCCAGAGATTTTTCCCTTTGCCATTCTTTTCATGATTCTTTCTTCATGTTCTTTGTTATGAGGAATGGAGATTATGCATGTAATGTTTTAGGTCACACTGTTTAGTAGTTGCTCAATAAACAGTGGTGGTCATTGTTTTCTGTTCATTCCCACTCCTTGTATAGCACTCCATAATTAACAATGTGCTGTCACAAACATTAGGCATGCATGTACAATCCAATAGTTGTTATCCCCACTTTAAGGCTGAGCAACTGAGGCCCAAAAAGATTAAATCATTTTCTCACTGTAAAACAGCTGGGAGTTTCAGAGCAGACTAGAATCCAGCTCTTCTGTCTCCTGGCACATGTTTTCTCACTATTATACCTAGTGTCAGTTGTACCACTAGAAATATCCCCAGATAACACAGTGATGGCAAACAGTGAATTTCACACAAGGGGGTGGAAGAGGTCCAGTTCCTATTTGGGGAGCTCAGCATCCTTTGTTCACCAAAGGATTTCTCATGTTATGATTTTGGAAGCCTAAGAGACCATCTAAGCAATGGCAAGGAAGCTCCACCAGGGTAGTATCCCTGAACTACAGGGGTTGCCTAAGGTTTGAGAGACACTGAGGATTTAGGATGGAAGCAGTGTGAGTGGTTCGTTTTAATAAAGAAATTAATTAACCAATAGATAATTTCCTGCAAGGAGGCAGAAGGCTGCTGCCTGTCAGATCCCCCTTGCCTGCTGTTGCAGAGTATTAGGCATCCATAGGTTAACAGAGCTATTTTTATGGAAACTAGTTCATTATTTCTCTTTTGTTGGAACCCTACTGGTTCATGATCTGGGCTTCTGTATTAAAAAAAAAATCCAACATGCACAGTTCAAAGTATTAATCTTTCTTCCTTGGAGTGAACAAAGCCCACCTAGCGTCTAAGAATGCCAGCTCCCATTTATAGATACAAGCTGTTTCCTTATCCAAGTCTCAGATAAAAACTAAAAGCTTACATGTCATTTTAAAGTTGCAACATGGCCTATTCGTTTCATTTTACAAAATTTGTGAAATCCATGACTTTGAAGTCATTTTTCGAGGACTCTGTTTTTTGTCAGGGTTGTTAGAAACAGCTAACCAATGACCCTCTTTCCCAGAGGAAGGCTGCATCTTGTAAAGTTAATGTTTTCAAAACCAGCAGTTTACTGGAAAGCAGAGAGCTGTCATTTCAAATGATGGCTTCTGGCACCTGCGTGAGACAGAGAAGCCATGTTGTGTCTTACTCTCCACCCACACAGCATAGACGGCTCCCATGCTGATTTGAGGGAAGAAATACGTTGTTTTGTCTCTCTCCCACTTGGTAAGTGGCAACTTCCCAGTGAAACCGCATGGAAATAGTCCAGAGTGGATTTTAGGTTGCTCTGTCAATAGGTTGCTCCCTTGGGTTATTTTCTTCCTTCTTGACCCCCACAGCAAGTTTGGTTGTTGGGGTTTCCACACTGGCCCTCATTTGCATTTGCTCTCCTTGTGGCCATACAGGCCATAAAATTGCTGTTATGTATGTGAAAACGGCCAAATATACCATAGACCCCAGATTAGGATCAGTCTGGTGCCTCTGAAAATGTGAATTGAGAAGAACTGAAAGAAAATCTTTCCCTGGGGAGAGTGCTGCCGAAACACCCTTCTGACGAATGTGCTGACCTAATCTAAGCCTCAATTTCCTTCAACAAGGGATGCATCGCTCACTTCCCTTGAGTTGTGAGAATGAAACAAGATAATGCGTTAAAGCCCTTGGCCCAGTTCCTGGCATGTGGCAAGCTCTTGGTCCATAAGCAAATCTTCGTATTAGTGTGAGTTCCTGGTCCTCCATGAAAGAACAAAGCTTTTGGCCTGTAAAATCTAATCTCTGGAAATGAGAAGCACTAAAAAGAAGAGGAGTGGGGACAGAGGGAGTGGGGAGGCACTTGGAAGGCTCCTGTTTTGTTTTGTTTTGTTGACAAATTCATTCTTCATCTTAGCCAGCGCCATGGAGTGAGTCCAGCTCTCTGTGTCTGGCCCCGCTGTGAACCCCCTGAGGCTATCCACAGTTGGATATCTTCCTGTTCCTTCCCTGCCCTCCCCTCTTCAAATGCAAACTTGGGGGGCTCAAGATTATTCCATACCCTTTATCTCCAAGCTAGTCCATGCCTGTTGGTATAGACATCTACCCTACACACACCTGCCCGCACCCTCTCTATTCTCATCTCCTTTTTTGTTCTTCATCTCAAACCTCCACATTGCTGCTCGAAAATGAACAAAGGTGAATGAGGAAACCAGGACATCATGACACCTAAAAGATCTTTGTGACTTCCCAATTGTTGAAAGACATGACTGGGAAAGAGTGACTGAGTGTGCAAGGTGGATTCCAACCCAGATCCTCCGGGGCTTGTAAGAGTTGAGAGAAAAGCAGTAAGTGTCCCAATAAATCTTGATTGATTTAAAATCTGCTTAGTGACTGAGAAGCCAAAAGAAATTAGTGTTTGCTGATTAGTAGAGATTGAAATATGCTATTTTAGTATTTTCAGGTCAAAGTGATGAACTGGCAATAGAAAAAGGTGCCTGACAAACAACGACCCTGAAACCTGGCAGGCCGATATTTTGCAATTATTACTTGATTCACAATTCACATTGCAGCCACTATTGATAAGTTCACTAGAGTTCTGTTTGTGAAAGCCCTTTAGAGGAATGGATATTAACAGTATTTTAGTATATATTATCTAATATTAGTATATATACCAATCTAATTAATGTATATAAATATCAATTTTATGTTGTGTGTATATATACATCATTTAGTAGTATATAATATAGCATATGTTAGTATATATAATATCAATTTGATGATGGTTTACTTACTTGCTGCAGAATAAATTAGAGTAAGGATCAAAAAAAGTGACTGGCAAAAATGACCAAACTAAACATGGGTTATGGTATGAGCAATTAACAAAGACATTTATCCAGATGACTAATTGCAAAAGCTCTGACAAATTCTAAGTTGGAACATCGTGAAATTAGTCTGCTAATTCAAAAGCGACTTATAAACAATCACCAAAGATGTGGCTGACTGACAAACAAGAATAATAAAAATATTAAGTGACTGAGAGACTATAAACCTCCAATTTGTATTCTAGACAGAAAAATTGTTTTTTTTTTTGCCAATGTAATCCTAACTTGTAAATACACAAAATCTCTCAGCACCTACTGCAAATACCAAAACACAGTCCTGAGAAACATACAGTTGTAATGGAAATTACAGGCCTTAGGGAAGTCTGTCTGGATGCCATCCTTGAAAAACACCATTGAAGTATGAAAAGGATGGAATCCTCCACAATTAACCTACACACTCTCCACCCATTAACAAACTATTTATTTATCTTTGTGCCACAGAAATAAGGGGTTGTGTGTTTATTACTAAGCCTAAATGACAAGAAAATGTATGGTTTCTTAACAGAAAAGTTCATTCTGAAAGAAATTAAAGTGCTGAATGTGTTTTTAGAAAATGAAATCTCCTCTAATGGTTATTGTTCCATAACAGGCCTATTTTTCATGTTTCTTGTTGGTTGGGTGGGACGGGGACTATACTCCTCTCATCAGTTGAAAAGAATAAAATTACTTCTGTATTATTCTTCAGTCTGGAATTCAGGTGGGATAATTAGGGCATTCTTTCAGAATTCTATCAATCTCTTATACACAATTCCTATAATTGTTCCAGGGATTTTTGCTATTTGTATCTTTTTTGCTTACTGGCAAATATAACCCGGAATAATCTCATTCTGTCAGTAGACTGCATAAAAGAGACTCTGCTCTGTTTTAGATAAGCCGGGACCAGATATCCATAAAGCATATTGCTGAGAATTATGAATGCTTAACACTTATTCATCATCACTGAGAAAATAATAGGGATTATAAGACATAAGAATATAAAAACCCAGTTAGTTGAAAGTTTGCACATGGAGTGCTTTCTTTGAGCAGATTTTTCATGATGGCTTTATGGCTATTTTTTTAGGTATCCTTTAATATTTCTCACTGGGGGTACTATGGGCCTTTGAGCAGCACAATTCATTGTTGACTGGCATACTACAAGGCATTAGAGTCTCCACTTCTGCACACTAACTGCCAGTAGCACCCCCAGTTATTGTCATAGCCCTAACCAACCCCACACATTTCCAAAAGCCTCATAAGAGGTAGTACCTTCCTGGTTGGTTACCACTGCCAGTGAGTCCAGTATGGGACCTTGAGAAAAGATTGAGTCCTATTAGAATTTCTGATTATTAGAATTTTATTTATTTTTTCTTTTTCTTTCTTTGTTTCTTTCTTTTTTTTTTTTTTTTTTTTTAGAGACAGGGACTCACTGTGTTGCCCAGGCTGGATTCAAACTCCTGGACTCAAACAATCCTCCCTTCTCAGCACCCCCAAGTAGCTGGGATACAGGCATGTGCCACCAGACCCGGTTAGATTATTAGAAGTTTTAAAAGACATTTTGGCTATAGAATTCTTAAAGAATCAACCTTTGGTGTGAAAATTTTCCCATTCAAATTTAAAGAAGTGTAATCACATGTATTCCATGCTATACCATGGTTGCCATGTGACCCAGTACTTGGCAGGTGCTGGCAACTACTGGGCTCACAACAGCTTGTTGTACCAAAGAATGTCACTCTAGCACTATCCAACCTTTGATCATCACCCCAGCTGATTTCCAGAAATGTTCTGAGATGCCAGAAGTGATTTCAGGAATCGATTTTCCCCAAGAGAACCTACCCTGCCTCCATTTACCTCTGCCCCATCAACTCCTAGAAAAAGTGAAGTCTACTGCTGGGCATGCCTCTGGGGTGGTCCTCTGGTGGCCCCAAAGCCAGTGTGGGCCCTACAAAGGTAAATTCCAGGGCATCACAAGTCACAGTGCATCACCAAAGACTAGGCCGATGGGGTGAGGGGGAGTAGTGTGTAGAAATGAATCACCCTCTTTTTAACCAAAAGGTTTTTTTTTTTTTTTTTGTCATTTGTCTTTAAGAGGTATGTATGTTTTGAAGCTTTGTCTACATGATTTTCTCAGCATATTTATTTTAAAGCCATTTCAGTGGTTAATGAATTCAAACCTTTATTCTCTCTTAAAAAAACTTCTGCACAATTTGGGTTACATGCAAAATGAAAAAGGGACACTAGCAAAGAATATATGATGTGTGTCTGTACTTCCCTGTTGAAACTGCCTAAGCATCTAATGGGACTCTGTCAACCCTTTTTATTGACCCCATTATGTTCACAAGGTGCAACATCCTTTCCTCAAGAAGACTTCTTATTGTATGCAGTTACTTTAAAACTCATGTGAAGGTAGAAGACAAAAGCATTCTTCTCCAGTAAGAATCAGTGAATGTAGTATCTTTATTCACTAACAATGAATAAGCTGAAAAGGAAATAAAGAAAAAATTCCATTAACAGTAGCATCAAAAAGAATAAAATACTTAAGAACTAACCAGGAAGGTAAAAGACTTATTCAACAAAAATTTTTAAAAAATTACTGAAAGAACACATAAATAAATGGAAAAAGACATGTCATGTTCATGGATTAGAAGACAATACTGTTAAAATATCAATGCTAGCCAAAGCAATGGACAAATTCACTGCAATCCATTTCAAAATCCCAATAATATTTTTGTAAGAATAGAAAAATCTGTCTTAAAATTCATATAGGTTCTCAAAGAACCCCAAATAGCCAAAGCATTCTTGAAACAGAACAAGTTGGAAGACTCAACACTTTCTGATTTCACAATTTACTACAAAGCCATGGTAGTCAAAACTGTAGCACTGGCATAAAGACGGACAATCCATATATATAGACCAATGGAATAGCATAAAGAGCACAGAAATAAACCCTTACATATATGGTCAAATGATTTTTGAGAAGGGTGCCAAGACAATTTGTCTGACTGAATTTGGGCTGCTATCAAAAAAAAATGCGATTGACAAGGTGGCTTAAAGAATAAGCATTTATCTCTCACAGTTCTAAAGGCTAAATGTGCAAGATCAAGATGTCAGCATGATAAGGTCCTGGTGAGGGTTCTCTTCCTAATTTGGAAATGGCTATTTTTTTGCTGTTTACTCACATGGCTGAGAGGAAGAAATCATTTCTCTTTTTATAAGAGTACTAATATAATTTATGCAGACTCCACCTTCATGACCTAATTACTTCCCAAGGGCTCCACCTCCAAATACCATTATATTAATAGTTAAGCTTTCACATGTGAATGTGGGAAAGGACACAAACATCCAGGCCATAATTCAGTGGAGAAAGACCAACCTTTTCAACAAATCATGATGGAAAAACTGGATATCCACAGGCAAAAGAATGAAGTTGGCCGTAACACTGTGAACAAAAATGAACTTAAAATGGATCAAACGCCTAAACATAAGAGCTAAAAACTATAAAACTCTTAAAAAAAAACATAGGGCAAAAGCTTCATGACATTGAATTTGTATATAACACCAGAGACATGGGTAACAAAAGCAAAAATAGACAAATTGGACTCCATAAAATGTAAAACTTTTGTGCTTCAAAGGACAGTTCAACAGAGTGAAAAGACAGTCCACAGAATAAGAGTAAATATTTGTAAACCACTTATATGATATAGAATTAATATCCTAAATATGAGACACTTAAAACTCAACAACAATAACAACAAAAACCAATGCAAAAATGGGCAACAGACTTGAATAGGTATCTCCACAAAGAAATATGAATGGCCAATAAACACATGAAAAGATGCTCAATTCATTAATCATTAGGGAAATGCAAATAAAAACCAAAGTTAGATACTATCTCACACCCATTAGGATGGCTACTATGAAAACAAAACAAAACAAAACAAACAAACAAAAAAAAAAACGGAAAATAACAAGTGTTACCATATGATCCAGCAATTTAACTTCTGGGTATAACCCCCCAAAATTGGAAGCAGGGTCTTTAAAAGATGTTTGGACCCCGTTATTCACAGTAGTCATAGTAACTAAAACATGGAACCAACCAAAGTGTTCATCAAGAGGTGAATGGATAAAGAAAATGTGGTATATACATACAATGGAATATTATTCGGCCTTAAAAAGGAAGGACATTCTGATAGGCTCAAGTGTGGATGAACCTTAGAGACATTATGCTAAGTGAAATAAGCCAGTCACAAAAAGATGAATACTATATGATTCCACTTCTGTGAGATACCTAAAGTAGTCAAATTTATAGAGACAGAAAGTAGAATGGTGGCTGCCAGGGGTTGAGGGGAGAATTGGAAGTTATTGTTTGATGGGTATAGAGTTTCAGTTTTGCAAGGTAAAAAGAGTTCTGGAGATGGATAGTGGTGATGATTACACAACAGTATACGTGTATTTAATACCACTGAACTATATGCTTAAAAATGGTTAAGATAGTAATTTTATATTGTGCATTTTATCACAATTTTTTAAAAAAGAAAAATGAATCAGTGTAGAGGTCTTCTTTTAGCATAAATGGAGGGATGTGTGCATGTATGTGTATGTGTATGTGTGTGTGTGTGTGATGCAGGATCCAAATACCTCAAGCTTAGAAGACAAACTCTTTCTTATTTGCACACTTAAACATCGGAATGGGTTTTCTCCTCTTCCTCTCACATTGCGTTTTTTGTTTGTTTGTTTGTTTAAGATTCTTTGTTTTGTTTGCAATAGTTGGCTTTATAAGGTTTGAACAAATTCAGATAAACCTGGAATAGAGGTACATCACTTGGTGTTTCAGGAAACAGCTAGAAAGCATGGATGCACATATGTTGTCTTTTTGAACATATACAAAGCCAATACTTGTTCTAGAACAGCATGCATTTAACGTCTTGGGGTGTAATGTTTCGTTTGCTTGACCCTCAAATTCTGCAGAAGTCACAACATGAGCAAAAAGTCTACAAGGAAATGAGCTTCAGAAAATTATGATCCAGCAACATAGTATTCAAAATTGGAATTTCGTGATTCACAGTAGAGGTGGGGAAGATTGTCTATTGTGGACCACGGTCATGGATTGAAAAATAGATGTGGGCAAATCAAAAGCAACTAACAACTAATATTCAGATGTTGTCTGATGTATGAAGAAAGTGGAAGAAAGAGAATATCTTAAGAACATAGGAGGTAATTCAGCAAATTCCAATGAATATATAGATGTACATTCTACATTGCGGTCAGTTTGAAAGAGAGAGAAAAAGGAAGAGACTGATCACAAAGAATAAAAAACCATTGGGTGGAAAGGAATGAAGCATCAAAATGTGTACAGTTTCAGAGACGGGTGTAAATGGCTTAATTCACAATCTCCTCACGCTGCTCCAGCTCCACCCCAGTGTTTCCAGTTGCGGTCATCTTCTTCTTTTCTCCTCACCAACACTGGATGCCATTGTGTCTCCTCCAGCCCTACTCCCTCACCAGTTGATTCTACTCTCTGGTGTCGTTCTTTTGCTCCTATTTTAGCTTCTGGCCTGTGGAGATCCTCCACTGCGTGATTCTAAACCCAAAATGGATCCAGTATCCATTTTACATGAATCTCACCCTTCACCCAAATGCCACTGTCACCTCTTAGGAAAATAAACACTTCTTTGGAACACTGGCCTATTACTTTACAATTCTTTCAGTCTTCAGGAGGGAATTTTTTCATTGCTTTTACGGGAAATCAGCTGGATGTGAAAAAAAGGGAAAAATGCACTAATTGATTCTAAAAGTGGTGCTCGACTCTGCCTGGTTCGTACAGTTAAACAAGAACATTCAGGGTGTAGCTGCCTAAAACTAGGAGCACAAAACAAAGCCTAGGTTTACTTTTTCTCTTAAGTCCATTGAGGTTTCAAATGAGTTTTCCCCTCCTGCATTTCTAGACTACTGCCCCATGCCTCTTCTTTCCCCCATCTCAATTTCCCACCTCCCTACTTCCCTTCCCTGCCTATACAGAGGACTTCTTCCATGATAGGCAGAATAACAGCCCCCCAAAGATGTTCATGTCCCAATTCCCAGAACCTAGAAATACATTATGTTACATGGCAAAGAAGAATTAAAGTTGCAGATGGAATTAAGGTTGTTAATCAGCTGACTTAAAAATAGATTATCGTGGATTATCTGGGTGGGCGCAATGTAGTTACAAGGGTCCTTAAAAGTGGAAGAGGTGGGCAGAAGTCAGTCAGAGGAAGATGTGACTTCAGAGGAGGTCAGAGTGATGTGACATGAGAAGGGCTCCACTCACCTTTGCCAGCTTTAAAGATGGAGGAAAGGGCCAAGAGCCAAGAAAAGTTGACAGCCTCCAGAAGCTAGAAAATGAAAGAAAGTGAACTCTCAGAGCCTCAAAAAGGAACACAGCCCTGCTTGTACCTTGACTTTAGCCCAGTGAGACCCATTTGAGACTAATGCTCTCCAGAATTATAAGATAATAAATTTCTATTGTTTAAGCCCCTAAACTTGTAGTAATATGTTACAGCAGCAATAGAACAAATATATTCTCTATCTCAGCCTCCTCAAGCAACTCACAGCTTTTCCCAGGGAGCATGAAAAGGCATTGAGACACAGACTTTCCTTGATGCTTGAATGACAATAATGGGTCATTTACTCAGTTAATAGCAGGTCTGTTGGCTAATGACAGAGAACCGCTCAATAATGGTGGCATCAATAAGATAGGCACTTATTTCTCTGTCACATCAAAGGTAACCATCTCACAGTTGGCATGGTGGCTCCACAAAGTCAGTAAGGACTCAGATCCTTCCTGTTCACCCTAGTGTAGCAGTCATGCTAGAGGTTCAAGATGGACTTCTGTGATCAATGCAGATGCCTCCCAGGCCAGTAGCAGGAGGAAGGAGAGACAAGGCATATACCTCTTCCCTTCAAGAACATTTCTGCTTATATCTCATTGGCCAAAACTTAGTTATGTAACTATACCTAGCTGCAAGGGAGGCTTGGAATGTATCTTTCAGCTAAATACACCTAGCTAAAATTCAGGGTTCTTGTGGTCTCCACTAAGAAAAAAAGTGTCGTTACTAATGAAGAAGAAAGGAAGAAGGATTAGAAGGCAAGTTGTGATCTCTGCCACAGGTCACCCTGTAATCTGGTGTAGATTCAGGGCAGAAGAGTCACTGGCCAGAATCTGAAATCTCCCAATAAGAATTTGGTAATTCTGTGATAGTCTGCATTCCAGCGTGATGAATGAATTCCAGTTTGGCAGAAGCATTAGCTTCACGGAACAGCATCCAGGGGCTTGTAGATTGTGGCTGCATCCAATGTTGGATGAATAGAAGAGTTAGGCTACCCTTCTGAATAAGTCAACGCTGTATCTTGGCCCTATGAAGTCTTCCTAGGCTGTTAGATGTTTGTTTAATTGTGGAGCATGTAATTTCCCTGTGAGGCTGCGATGATTGGGTCTCTAACCATGCTGATGAAATAATACTTGTTAAAGTCTCCTTTTATTATTTTGTTTTTCCATGCAATTCTCCTTCCTTTGATCTCCAAATGTGTAAAAGTAGAGTTCAGAGATCTCTGTGACTTCAAAAATTCCTTCAATCTTCCCTCCCATTTTATTGTCTCCAAACTCTTTGAAAATAAATTGAGGGATGGCCGGGCGCGGTGGCTCATGCCTGTAATCCCAGCACTTTGGGAGGCCGAGGTGGGCGGATCATGAGGTCAGGAGATCAAGACCATCCTGGCTAACATGGTGAAACCCCGTCTCTATTAAAAATACAAAAAATTAGCCAGGTGTGGTGGCGGGTGCCTGTAGTCCCAGCTTCTCAGGAGGCTGAGGCAGGAGAATGGCATGAACCTGGGTGGTGGAGCTTGCAGTGAGCCGAGATCGCGCCACTGCACTCCAGCTTGGGCGACAGAGGCAGACTCCGTCTCAAAAAAAAAAAAAAAAGAAAAGAAAAGAAATTGAGGGAACAATTAATTATCCTCCAATTTATTCTGTAAATGATGTTGGGTGGCTTATTTTGTGGTATTCTTTAACATAATATTCTCCATGAAGGGATTTGTATGTTACAGAGAGTCATACCTAATTTCTTCTTTTGTCTTGAAGAACTGGATATCAAGAAATAAGTACCAAAAGAGATAATTTATAGACTTTTGCTTTTTGGTCATTAAGACAATAATTACTTGTTGATTTTAGTTGGTAGGTTAAAAAAAATCTATGTACAGAATTTGTTATGGGTTATTCTTTGTTTTCCAGGTTTTCTGTGTGTTCTTTTTCTTTTTAAGATAAGTAACCTGATCTTACTTCATCCTTTGGTAAAAAGATTGTCCAAAACTAGCAGAAGTCATTATTTTTTATATAATATCTTCAGAACAAGATTCCATTAGTGTTGACGAGGCAGTGTTTAATGTTTCTGTTTCATGGGTCATGCACTCTAGTCAAATCAAAGCACTTAGGTTTTGCTTTATCTGATAGGATATCAGTGATCTCAAGGAACATATTTACACAGATAGTCCTAAAATTGTATATGACACCTTGACACAAAGTAAGATTTGTTCAGAATGTGGGGGAAATGGGCATCAGCATCGAGAATAAAATAAGGTGTTTTCCAAGATGAACAACAATTATAAAGTGAGATGGTGTGTCAAGAAAGGATAAGAAGAGAAATGAATGTGGGATAGGATTTGAAAGGGGTGGGGAGCACACATGGAGAAAGAGGTATGGCAGAGACAAAGAAACCATCTCACAATCTGCCTAGGAACAGAACTCTGCTCTCAAACTCTGGCCTCAAGGGATCCTCCCACCTTGACCTTTCAGAGTGCTGGGATTACAGGTGTGGGCCACCATGCCCAGCCAAGAACTCTACTCTCAAACTGTTTATGTTCCAGATTTATAAAAGAAATCAGTTAATAAGTTTGTTGTACTTCATTTAGAATAACACTGGTGAACTAATTGTCATATTTAGAGATTAGGCATGGCAATCCCTCCCACTTGGCATGATAGATGTGTCCCTGAGGAATTATGAGTAAAGTAGATCGTTGTGACTCAAACTTTAGTTTCAAATAGAGTGGGGAGGAATGGCTATTTACAGCAATGCTGGATTAAGTGACACTGAAAAGCCAAGCCTCCCACTATAGTGTCTCTGTAGTATAATACGCTGAGGTGGTCACAGTTAACCAGAAGGATAGGGTTTGAGTCCATTGGGAGAACATTTGGTAATATTCTTTGTGTGTGTGTGTGTGTGTGTTTTCTCTGAAGAAGGGATGGGGAAGTAGGGAGAATTGGAAAATCAAACCTCATCCTCTGGTCTGCCTGCCAGTCAGAGGTAATACCGACCAAGGATGGAGAGGGCTGGAGAAGCCAGGCCTGGCTACAGCCACTGCTTTGAGATCCCCTAGTTACGATGAACTTGCACATTTGCTGGCTCATGAATTCTCTGGTACAATCTTCTTTTTGTTTTCTTTTCTAGTGTTTCTGAAAGATCTATCCAGCACTCCGATGGCCAGCAACAACACCGCCAGCATAGCACAAGCCAGGAAGCTGGTAGAGCAGCTTAAGATGGAAGCCAATATCGACAGGATAAAGGTGAGGATGGTCTAACCCCACACTTCATCTAGCGTGAGTCTAAGGCGCATGATTTGCAGTCATCTGTCATGTGACCACTCTTTCCTAGAGAGGGATAAAACCAGTAATGACAGGAGAGCATCTTAAAGATTAGGCAGAAGTTCATTTCTAACGTGTCTTTCCCTTCTCCAGCATAAAATAATAGAATAAATTAGATCCTCTTTCCCATGTAGAATTAAAAACTAACAACACAACACAACAAAAAAGCAAAACAGGCTCATGGTTAAATTCCAGTGAGAGAAATTAGAGAACACATAAAATATATCAGCGCACTAGTTCCCCCTCCCTGTCCTCATGGAAACCTTTTTCTTATTTGGTTTTTAATTTTTTCTGTCCTGGTTCAGGTTCTAAGGCTAAATGTCCATATTTTGGGTCTAACCCTTCTGGTTATCCTTGCACGTTATAAGTTTTTTCTTCTTTATACTTTATTGAATTTTTTTCCTGCAAACACAAAAGTCACACCTTGCCTCCCTAAGAAGTCAAACAACAAAGAGGTTTAATGAAAGTTCATAGTCTATGTGTTTCTTTTTTTCCTCTCCCTCCCCAGACCTAACCTGACAGCTTTGCTGTAAGTTGGGGATAATTCATCTGGAACCAAGACTTTAAATTCAGACCCTTCGTTGGTAGTTTTCAGATGAAAACCTTGGCCAATATGCTGTCATTATTAATAGATAGCTATGGCATGGTGGCAAAGTAAATTTCTGTTAACCATCAAAACTTTACTGCCCCAGAAGTAAAATGCCTTACCCAAGAATTCTATGAAATGCAGCTCAGAAACATATCTCATTGCACTAAGCTAAAACTACAACCTTCTTCCAAATGCCCTTTTAAAACTAGAATATTTTTCCTATTTTCTCCATACCTAATTCAGCACCTGGGCAATCCAGCTGTCCTTTGGAGTCTGACAGGGTCAATAAAATTTGGCTCATGGGCCAAATCCAGCCCACTGCCTATGTTTATAAAGAAAGTTTTATTAGAACACACTCATTAACATATTGTCTATGGCTGCTTTCACTCTAAAACAGCAGAGTAGGGTGGTTGTAACAGAGACCATATGGCCCACAAAGCTAAAATGTTTACTCTCTGGTGCTTCACAGGAAGTTCACTGACCCCTGGTCTACAGCGATGGTTCTCAGCTCATCTGTGCGTTCCCAACACCCAGAGAGCTCTACAAAAGGACCAATTACCGAACCACACCCAAACCAATTAAATTAGAATCTCCTGGGGTATGATTCAGGCATCAGTATTTTTTAAAAAGAATTTTTCAGTTCATTCCGATGTATAGCCAAGGTTGAGAACCACTGTCCTATGGGAAAGAGTTTACTTCTGCTAAGTCTCATCAGGTATGTGCTAGAGAGTGAAGAGAGAGCTCTTCTTTCTCTACAAGTAAGATGAGCAAATACCCATGGACATTTTCCCGTTATCCTAAATCTCCTTTGTAAAATTTGATGCCTAGTAATGGACCACAGGATTTAATCAGCTCCTGCTCTTCTTTCAGCAGCCTTAATTCTTCTTCTTTCTTCATGACTGAGATCACTAAAGCGACCTTACCTTGCTCCTTTGCCATCTTCCTCTTCTCTTTTCTTGCTTCTTCTTTTTCACTCTCTTGCTGAAAAAGCACAAAGCGACAGGTGGGCACAATACCTGCTGAGAGAAGTAAGGTGGCCCATGGAATGTCAAATCAGAAAGGGTCATTCAGTTCTTTTTGAGGGAGAGGAGGTTCTGCCCATGGGCCTTCTGGAAAATACCACTTTGACTTTTGAGGTGGTCCAACTATGATAAAAGTTTGTGAAGCTTTACTGTGGTTGATGTTTTCTGTAAATATTCAGCATCCCCAGTTACTGTTCCTGAAGGAGGATGTGATGTGCTCATGGGTGATGAAAACTGACAGCAGAAGAAAGATAATAGAAATAGAGCTTTTCAGAAATAGTTTAGACTTTTATCATCCCTCACCTGAATTACTGACTGCAAGGGGCTCCTATTTGCTGTCTGCAATTCCATCTGAACACATCTCCATCCTGCCATCAATTACCTTCCATATTCCTTCCAAATATAATGTTCTAAAAGAAAATCTAATTACATTCCTGTTTATTGAAAATCAGCTCATGATTCCCCATCACCAGTAAAATAAAATTCAGGCCCTTTAGCAGTGTATACAAAGTTCCTGCGACCTCTGTCATCTCTTCAGCTTCATTCCTGCTCTCTTTTCTGCATGCCATACAGAACCACTTTTAATTCTTTTGATGGGAATTTCAAATGCCTAGAACATCCAGTCTCCTTTGCCCCTCTATCTTGCTGCTTTACTTACCTTATTTTACTTAACACTTAACTGCATTGACTCATTAAAGATTCAGATCAAATTATTAGGTCCTTTAAAAAGTTTTCCTAGACCCTCATCATAAGGTTGGATTTTTGCTGTTTGTTCAGTTGTTCATTCATTTACTTATATAATAAATACTTTACTGAGAGCTTTCTAAATTGCAAGGGCTTGTTAGGTTCTAAAGAGATGGAGATAGACAAAAACATGATTCTTGCTCTCAAAGATCCCTGACCTAGTTGGAGACTACAAAAAAATTGAACAAGGCCTATTATTGATGCAAACAAGATATCCAAGAAGCATAGTTACCAAATGTCATCAGAAAGAAGCCAACACCACACTCTGATTGCCCTTTGAAGAGACACAAATAAATCAATACTAAAAAAGAAGCAAAGCATGAACCTGATAAACTGGGTGTGAGTAGTTGCCTTCCTAGGTGATCTTCACATTCAAATCTCTGAATCCCACTTGATGTCATTGGACCTTACATTGTTAGAAATACAGCAGCATCCTGTATTTCAGCATTTGTTCTGTACCTCAGAGCCAGGCAGGCTTGCTGTGGTGAAGTGACAGATTATTTTTAGTTGAGCAGTTGGATAAAGTGTTGACTGTGTTGACACGGTTATCAGCTAGCTGGTTTAGGGCTTGGTTATCTGCCTTTAGAAGTCTTTTCAAGGCTTTTGAGCATTCAGGCTTCTCCACCTACTTTCCATACATGATCCTGTCAGCAGGAAGGGGCTTCTCTCTGAAGATCCCAGGCTTGTGATTTTCCAGTGAGAGTAGTGACCTCTTCAAGCTATAAAGGATAGAAATGGCTTTATATACGTCTGGCAGAACCTACTGCAACTGAGGTGGCAAAGAATAGGACTCTTAAGAGGAGGATTTGGGGACACAGCTGGAATTGAAATTGTTGAGGGTCCCTTAAGCAGGCGGTGGCCTTATCCCTCATGTGACCCCCGGAATGAATTATGCTGCATAGAGTAGCCCTACTCTATGAATAACATAGTTACATGAGTAGCATGTTTGTTTTTTAAGCCTTCTTGTTTTCTATCCCTTTACATCACGGACCCTGGGAGATTTGGGCTAAGTGAACCAATTATCTGTTCATAAGCCTCGGGCATATATAAATTATACTCTCAGCCTCTTTGTATTTCTTTGTTAGGATTTCATTCAAGGACAGAGGGTAAAGAGAAATAAAAGGAAATTGGGAAGAGAGTTAGGGGAAGGGAGAGAGAGGGGCTGTGGACTGTGACACCTGGATGAATGAAACAGCAATAGACTCACACTAACACTGACCAAAGACAAAATGAAAGAAACCTTGTCCTTAGAGCACAAGAGGAGGGAACATGCACAAAAGTAAAGGACAGCAGGGCTTCAGTAAATCTGTTTATTCATCATTGTATTAGGACTCTTTGAGTTTCTAATAATAGGAATCTAAACCAAGCTAGCTTACGCAGAAAGAGGTACTGATTATAAAAGATACAGGATGTCTCAATCCAAGAGCAGAAATGTGGCTAGATAGGCAGTGGAAGTGAGAACTGGAAGGCCATTGAGAACTGCGAGTGCTCCGTCACCTGTCTCTGCTCCTCTCTCTGTGTCTGCCTCTTCCTTTTCCTGGGAAGAAGGGATTTTTAGCGGCCAGGTCCATATAGCAGGCACAAGATGGCTGCCCATGGTTCCCAGGATCACAACTCATAGTTCCAGCTCCATGAAAAAAGAGATGGCTTGATTCAATCCTTTTCAGTCTCCATAGCACGTAGTCCTAGAGTGCCATCTCTGTTCCAGCAAGAGTGAGCCGTCTCCAGCTTCAATCAACTGACATTCAAATTGAACTCCATTATACAGACATAGCCCCTAGGAATTAACCTGCCCATGTAGAGGAATGGGAATGGGAATGGGAATCATTGTAAGCTGGAAAGATGCTCTTTGACAGGAGATGCTATTAATATTATGAAAAATAATGTCAATTTAAGAGTAAAAGATATAAGATGCAAGGCAAGAGCATGGGTAAAATGATTGCTTCTTAACTAATTGGCTGCTCCGTAAATTGACCCCACAGAAAAATGTCTCATTTCTCCCATATACTCCCAACAGACCTTTCCAAGTGATTCCTTTTATCGTTCTAAAAGTGTGCTATGCAAAGTGTCCCCTCTCTGGTTATTCTGGGTTTCTCACTGAGAATACCCTTCCCCCTTATTTCTTTGCCTCTCCCAATCTTATTCCTCCTTTAGGGGTCAGCTCAAGTTCCTACTTGTTCATGAATCTCTTTTTCTATTCTGACCATATTTACTAATCAATTTACTAATTAGTTTCATCTTCATCAAATAAATTTTTCCACCTAGACTACATAGTCCTTTTCAAAGACCATGTTGTCTACTTGTTTGCATCTTTCATGGTACTGGGGTACACAAGCGTTTTGTAAAAGCTTTTTTCAGTAGACAGCTTTAAATTTGTATATTAAGAGTGTCATATAACAAAACATTACTATATTCTCCATGACATTCCCAGTTACATTTATGGACTTGGAGATTCCAAGCATGAATGTAACTGGACAAATAAAACTGTGGTAATGGGGAAGTCAAATTAAATATTTTTTAAAAGGATGGAATTAGTCATTTTAAAGAAAGATAAATTGTTTCATATCATTGTATGATCATAATATCTAGCATTTATAGTGTGCCTTCTGTTTACAACACTTTAACATATAAAAAGAACAGACTGACTTTCACAATGAGGACAAATATGTATAAATTAGTGAGCCAAATATGGACATTTCTAATGATTAAGTCATCTTTATGATGATTATGATAATAGATTGAAATTGAACTTCATGGAACCCTGTAGTGAGAAATGGTCCAGTTAGATGCCATGCTTGGAACTAGAAAGAGGACATATATTCTAGGTTTAGGACATTTTAAGTATTTTTCCAGCATTTGAGCTGAGAGTATCCCTTCCCTAAAATGCTTGTGTTCAATTTTATTAGGAAAAATGGAATACAATCCTCCTTCTAGGCCAATTCCAACCTCACCCTATATATCTCTTTCTCCAACTCTTCATTTGTATCCTTTAAAATATCCTTTGCAATAAGTTGGAAATAGCAAGTAAACTGTTTTCTTGGGTTCTGTGAGCTACTCTAGCAAATTATCCAACCTGAAGAGGTAGTCATGGGAACCTCTGATTTGTAGCCAAGTTGGACAGAACTTGTGAGTAACCTGGGGGCCTACTGCTTGCTATTGGTATTTGAAATGGGGCAGGGGCAGCCTTGTGAGACTAAGCTCTTACCTGTGGGATCTGTTTCTATCTCCACATAGATAGTATCAGAATTGAATTAAATTGTAGGACACACAGGTGGGCCAGAGAATTGCTTGGTGTGGGAAAACCTACACATCTGGTATCATAAAAGAAGTATGTAGAGTGGTGTGAGTATAGATTAGGAGGAAATAGTTGGATTGTTTTTCTATACACACTTCCCATCTCAAGCCTCCATCCAGTATAATCTTTGAAATCCTTTTAAAACACAAATTAAAGTTAAGTCAACCTTAGATGGCTCCATTAATGCAGGCAACCCAACTAAAGCCATGATTTTATGACTGATACCCTTAATACACAGGCAATTTCCCGTGTGTATAGGCAATGACAGCCTGTCTGTGCTTATTTTTTTGCCTGATGGCTTGCAAGCATTTTGCAACATCAATTTTAAGACGTGTCTCAATTTCAGATGTAATGAAGATGGATTATTTCTCTACCTTCTGTTTAAATTTGGGGATCTGGTTTTTATCCTTACTGACAACTGCTTCATCTTGGCATTGTCAAGCAGTCTTTCTAGAGTAATTCTCCTGTTTTTTTGGAGCCTAGACTCACAGTCCGGTGGCCTTCATTGAAGCTGTCTAGAGTACCACCTGCCCCGCCCCGCCACCCCCACAACTCCTTACTTCCTGGTTCTCAGTCCCAGTCTGGTTTGGTGAGGATGCTGGATAGTAGGATTTCAGCAATTGCTAATCTGGGGAGATCCTTGCTGTGATCAAAAGTGAAGTCCTTCACTTGTGCAGTAGATCCCACCCTCTAACCAAGAAACCTCCTCCAGCAGTTTATTCTTCCACCTTCTGTCTATCCTGCATCATCAGTTTTTGATTCTCTACATCATTTCCATTATCATACAAACATGGTGTTATTTCTCCATCTTAAATAAAATTTGGTTTTTTTCTCAATCCCTCCACTTCCCCTTCTAGCAACGGCCTCAATTGTTTACATTTTTTGCAGTATGACTTTGAAAAAAATATCTATATCCACCATCTCTAATTTCTCTTTTCCTTTTCTTTTGCAAAGTCATTTTTATTCTGGAAATAATCTCAAAGTTACAGAAGATTTGCATGTATGGTGCAAACAATTTTGTTTTCTCCTGAGCCAGTTGAGAATAAGTTGTCAAAAGATGTCCTGTCAACTCTGAATACTGTAATGTGTATTTTCTACAAGTAAGGACATTCTTCTACATACTCATAATACAATCATCAGAATCAGGAAATTAACACTGACCCATTACTACCTTCTAATCCTGAGATCCCATTTAAGTATGCAAATCATCCCAGTAATGTCCCTTTTAGCGAGAGGACCAAGTTCAGAATCATTTATTGCATTGAGTTGTCCTGTCTGGCACAGTTCTTTAGACTTCCGTGACCTTCATGACCTTGACACTTTTGGAGATTAGAGGCCATTTATTTTTTAGAATGTCACTCAGTTTGGGTTTTTCAGATAATTATAATTAAATTCAGGTAACAAAACTTTGGCATTAATATCATAGAGCTAATGGAGTATTCATTTCATTGTATTCTATTGGTGGGACATTATCTCAAATTGTTACTGACTGGTAATGTTAAGTTTCACTACCTGACTAATGTGTTTTCCAGATTTCTCCACACAAACCTATCTGTTTTCTTTTTGAAGTTAAAAAGTATTTGGAATTTGGGAAGGAATTTCCTCTTTCATTCAGTTGTGTACAGTCTGCTACTATCATCATGTATTTTGATGTTTCCGTTGGCACAGACTGAAAGTGGTTATTGTGTCCTTTTGGCATGCTGCCCTCATTCTTTGAGCACTTTCTCAGTTTTTGGCACAGAAACATGTTCTAAGCTCCCCTTGTTTTCCCTGCCCCAGTCCTGGAATCATCCTTTTTTCCAAAGAGCACTGGTTCCTGGTTCCTTTGAGAATGGTATTTAGAAACCAAGATCTAGATGCCAAATGTGCTCACTGCTGAAGTGTTGCTGCCCCCAGGACCTCTCAGTGGATAGAGCTAGAAAATACAGTCATACAATCAGTCTGTCTCTCTCTCTTCCATCCCCCCCTCCATTTATATTTCTTTCTATATCTGTATGTATGTGTATATGCAACCGTAAGTTCTCACTGACACCACCAATTCCTACCCTACACTGCAGGGTTCATTCCAGTTTTCTACTTTCCGTATTTATAACTCCCTTCACCTGCAGTGAGACACCTGGCTCCCCTTATCCTTGTTTGGTCACTGTCTTGTAGGGAACCAAGCTTCCACTCCATGGCCTCCTCTCCCCACATGGATGCCTTGCACATTCATTCAGGTTCCTATATTCCTTACCAGGCTGGACCCTGCGTAGATGTTCTCCTTATCCTACTTCAGCTCTGATATCCCATCATGAGTCCCTGAGCTAATGTAAAATCCTAACTTGCTTGGTCCTACCTAATCATTTTAAGATTGAATTGTCCAGGAAGAAGAAGGAGCAGAAGGCCCATTTACTCTTAAACCCATTCCAATGAGGCTTTCACACCCACCATTCCACTGAAGCTTCTCTCATCAAGATCACCAATGACTCCAGACTGCTAAATTTAATAGTTACTAGTTTTCATCTTATTTGATGTCTTGGCAGCATTTGACATGATTGATGACTCATTGTGCCTTGAAACACTTTCTTTATTTGCCTCTTAGTAATGCCTACTTTCACAGGCTACTCCTTTTAATTCTCCTCTGGTTTGTCTTAGGCTCTCCAACTTATTACATTCAAGGGTCCTAGGGTTCATTCATTACTCAGCTCTACTTTCTTGGTGATCTTATTAGTTCCCAAGGCTTAGTGTACCATCTTTAGGACCTTGATTACCAAATGTATAGCTGTAGCCCAATTATTTATCTCAAACTCCAGCATCTTACATCTCACTAATAGACATTTCAGTTTCAATCTGTCTAAAACTGCATTCTTGATCTTCACCCCCAAAAGTCTGTTGCCATAGCCCTACCCAGCTCAACTGACAGCAAGTTCATTTTTCATTTGCTTGGTCCAAAAACTTAGAGTTATTCTTAATTTTCCTTTTTTATTCATACTGTGCATCTAATCCATTAGAAAATCCTGGTGATTCTACATTCAAATGCTATTTATCCAGAATTAGACTACTTTGTACCACCTCCACTGCTATTACTCTATTCTGAATCCCTGTTGCCCTTCACTTTGATAAAGCAGTATCCTCCAGGGTGGTCTCTGCTTCTACCCTTGACTCCCATAGAGTACTGTTCACAACACAGCATTCTGAGTGCTTCGTTAGAATATAAGTCAATGGGTCACCATTTATTTTATTGTAACTTTCATTTTGTAAGTTTCTACCAAAAGATTGATTATTTTCTTAATTAAGCTTAACTATTGCAACCTGTTCCCCAGACCCCTCCCTACCATCACCAACACACTCTCTCAATCCCCTTTACCCTGATCTACATTTTTATTTTCTTATGAACTTACTACCTTCCAGCATTCTCTATATAACCACTATGTTTCATTGCCTATTCTCACCATTCTCCCACTCAAATACCATATAAGCAATTTGATTATGCTGTGCATTGGTGTCGTTTGATTTATGTTTCTTCATTTGGGGTTTCTTGAGTTACTTGAACCTGTGGATTTGCAGTTTTCATTAAATTTGGAAATTTTTCAGCCATTATATCTTCAAATATTTTTTCTCTATCTTTCACTCCCCATATCTCTCTGCTTCTTTAGGGACTCCAATTATATGTGTATTAAGTCATTTGAAGTTGTCTCCTATCTCAGTGTGTTTTGTTCATTTTTTTTTTCAGTCTATTTTCTCTCTGCACTTCATTTTGGATAGTTTCTATTGCTATCTTCAAGTTCACTAATCTTTCTTCTACAGTGGCTAATCTGCTAATTTTATTCATTGTATTTTTCACCTCATTGTATTTTTTCATCTCTACATATTTGATTTGTGCCTTTTTATATCTTCCATATGTCTTTTTATCATGTGTTGATTTATTCTACCTTCTTGATCATGTGGACAATATTAACAATTGTTATTTTAACAATATTCATGTCTATAAATCTGCTAATTCTATTGATTGTATTTTTCATCTCATTGTATTTTTTCATGTCTACATATTTGATTTGTGCCTTTTTATATCTTCTGTATGTCTTTTTATCATGTGTTGATTTATTCTACCTTCTTGATCATGTGGACGATATTAACAATTGTTAAAATAACAATTGTTTAAAAATAACAATTGTTACTTTTGTTAAAGTATTTAACAATTGTTAAAATAACAGCTAAGTTACTTGGAAACATTTTGATCTATTCAAGACTTACTTTTCAACTTTTCAACTTCGATAGGTGGGTCCACAACATTTAACCTGGGGCTATATGGCATCACTAATGAAGTAATAACTTTGTTAGGACTCTACTCAATGTCTTGTGTGCTGGGAAGCCTTTCTACTCTGGCCCTATGTGATCTCCAGGATTGTTTTACTTGCTCCTTCCTGATATTCTTTGCATAGCCCCAAGTGGTTTTCTCCTACGCATGTGCCAATCAGTATTCAGCTAAAGACTCAAGATGAATCCTCCAGAGGCCTTAAGAGCTTTCTCTCCCCTAGTGTAATTCTTTCTTCTCTGCTATTCTCTCCTCAACTCAGGGAGATTGCTGAACTCTGTCTGGGTACTCCCTCCCTGTGCAGTGGCAGGCAGTAAGCTGGGGCAACTGTAGAATTTATCTTATCTCCCTTCTCTCAGGGATCACTCCTCTGTGCTGCCTATTGTCTAACAGTTAAAAATTATTTCTTCATATATTCTGCCCAGTTTTTAATTTAAGGCAGGAGAGTTTAGTTGGCCCTTATTACTCTGTCATAGCCAAAATTGGAAGTATAGAATGCTGTATAAACTCTACAGGGACAAGCATCTTTGTATATTTTGTTCCCTGATTATTGCAAGTATCCAGACTACACCTGGCATATTTGATGCTCAGTAAATATTCGTTGCATGAAATATCTGTCGAAGAAGATTATGTTTGAGAACTCCTTCAGCAATTACTATGAGTGTTGAATATGTGTCAGGCACTGATTATACGGTAGTAAATAACACAGGTGTGGTTCCTGCCTTCGTGGAGCCCAGAGCCTAAAGGGAAAGGCAAATATTAAATGGCAAATAAACAAACGATGTCCGTAATTATAAACTGTGATAGCAATTTATAATTTCTGTGAAAGAGAAGAATGTGAGAAAGTACTCTGAGAGAAAATAATCAGGAAAGTCACTGTGGATGAGGCGATCAGTGAAGGTTCTGCAAGGAGGTGGTATTTCTGCTGACTTCTGAAGGAAGACGATAAGCCAACCCATTGAGGAGATGAAGAGAACAATATTCTAGGATACTGAATATGTGACACTCTGAGGCAAAAAGGAACTTGGAGCTTTCAAAAAGTAAAGGAGATATTTGAGAGGGAAGAATGCTACAACATGAAATTGGAGAGAGGGGGAAGCCCAAAACATGCAATACCCACAGGCTGTTTTACAAAGTTTTGGTTTTCTACAAATTACAATGAGAAGTTATTGAAGGTTTTAAATAGGAGAATGATAGGAATCCACTTGTATTTTTAAAATATCTTTCTAGTTACAGTATGGAGAATACTACTCCTGCATAGTTATGAACACAGGAAGTCATTTAAAACTGAGATAATTAAACATTTTTGTGCTCTTGACTCATTTGTCTGTCTGCTCAAGCCTATGGTCTCCTTCTTAGAATCATGTTTTTAAATTACAAAAGAAACTAATTATATTGACATGAGGGTCATTAGAATATTTTTGTAAAACATTTTAAATAATATTCTTTAAAATATTTAAAATATCAATTTTTAAAAATATATGTGATGTAGTTATACATAGGTACTCCTTTGTTAACTGATTATGTAAGATCTAATAGGTCTACAATCATAAGGTGGATGAACATAAATGCAATGTTGAGGTGTCTACAATGAATATAATGTGATTGAAAGTATCTGGTATCTATCAGTGGCCAAGTCACATGTACTGCTAGGGCTACTGCAGTGTGTTGTCTATATTTATAATGACAGGAAGTGTTATATTTCCATTTGAGGTTAGTGAAAAATAAAGATGTAAATTTTTTGTATTATTTGAAGTTCACATACCACCCCCCGAATTCGATCTGTGGAACCCTGGGGTAATCCAAATTAATTGCCTTTATTTACAAAGTTATTTTAGTAATCACAAAGAGAGAAGACTGCAGTATGAACTGGGGTAGCTGCAATAGATATAACAGGAAGGGAGCCAAATTTGAGATATCTTTGGAGGAAGAATCAACAGGACAGAAAAGGGAGAGATTTTCTGGAGTTATTGGGGAAATCTTCATGGAAGAAGTAGGCATAGGAATGTAGAAGAAGCTGTGTGCAAAATGTTAGCAGGGATTGTCAGAAAGCAGAAAGATCTGCTAGGCAGACTATTGCTGTGACTCATTATAAGGCAAAGGACAAGGAAGACAGCCACAGGTTAGAAAGGAGGAATGTTCATGAAGATTAAGTCAGGGACATTGAGACTCACAACTCAGTAGCTCAGGAGCTGTGGGACCTGGGGCAAACACTTAATGAAGCCTCCACTTCACATATTTAAGATGAGAATGATAATAGCTTGTGACCCATAATGTTGTTGTAAGGATTAAATAAGATACCGTATGTAAAGTGGTTAGCACAGTTCTGACACATAGCAAGGGCTGATAAATATTAGCAATTATTCTAATTACTGCTGGGATTCTGACACTGTTGGAGCATTGCCCACAGGAGATTGCAATCTTGTTGAGGAAACAAGATAAAACACATAATATATTTTAAGAAGGAAACCATTCAGAATCAAATGTTCAAATATAAAGATATGAGCAGCTCTAAGTTATTAAATTTTCCTAGTATAGTACTTCCTGTATCATAAAAAGATTTTGAATATTCATGCTACATAGTTGTATGTGAGTGTTGCAAACGGGTAGGGATGAACGGTGCTGCTTCTCTTCGTAACAAATGAGTTTTAGATATCACTGATTTACAGTCTCCACTGCCTAACAGCTAAGCTCCTGTTTGGTGTAACAATGACTATCGCTCAAACAAGAAGAAAGAACGAAGAAAAAAAGTGATCTCAATTCAGTCTGAAAGTCTGTCCTTTGTTTTCATGTGGGAGAGCTAAGACATAAACAGGCTGTTTCCTTTCATTTTGTCATAGAAGCATTTCATAAAGAATTTCAATTTCAACCTTTGGAACAAAGCCCACATTTGAGTAGTTTATAATGCAGATGGCTGTGGCTTAATGGCAACACATTCGAGTTCAAGTTCTTTTTCTGCTGTGTGCTTTGCTCTATGATATTGAACAACTTATATAATCTGCTGAGCCTCAATTTTTCATCTATAAAAAGAGGATAATAATTCTTACCTCAGGATTACTGTGAAGATCAAAAGAGGAAATTTAACTCAATGTCGAACAAAATAAGTATAAAATAAAAATATTTTTATAAGTACTGTAATGTCTATTAAAAAGTGAGACTGATTTTTACATACGTATCATGTATTGGGTTGACTAGTGTCCCCTAAAATTTATGCCCACCTGGAATCTTAGAATGTGACCTTAATTGGAAATAGGGTATTTGTAGATGTAATCAAATTAAGAGGAATCATACTGGATTAGGGTAACTCTAACTGGTGAGATGGGAAATTTGGACACACAGAGAGGAGAATGCCACATAAAGACACAGACACTCAGGAGAGAATTCCATGTGAAAATAGAGACAGAGATTGGAGTGATATGTCTATAAGCCAAGGGATACCAAAGATTGCCAGCAACCGCCAGGCACTAGGAGAGAAGCATGGAACAGATTCTCGCTCAGAGCCTCCAGAAGGGACCAACCATGCTGATGCCTTGATTTCAAACTGCTAGTCTCTAACAGAATAAATTTCTGTTGTTTTAAGTTACCCAGTTTGTGATGACTTGTTCAAGACAGCCAGAGGAAACAAATACACAAACCAATACCTGTACCTCTTCATGTCAATTAGGGTTGGCTAGATGTTGTGGTAGTAACAGAAGGTGCCCTACCCTTCATTCTTAGGGGTTTGCAATAGCACAGGCACACTTCTCACTCCTACCACATGTCAATCATAAATCAGCTGCCACTCCACATCATGTCACCTTCATCAGGGATGCTGGCAGATGGAGCAGCCTCTGTCCGGAATGTTGCTTCTATCTGTTCTGTGGCAAAGGGAACAGAGACCCCAAAAATTCAACGGTTTATGGGATGAGAAGAGGAAACTGATTTCTCTACCCAACCAGTAAATCATAAAGTTGAAGTAGCCTTAAGTAACAAAGGCCAGGCACAGTGACTTACACCTGTAATCCCAGGACTCCGGAAGGTGAGGCGGGAGGATGGCTTGAGGTCAGGCGTTCAAGACCAGTGTGGGCAAAATAGCAAGAAAATTTTTGAAAAACCAGCTAGGCATGGTGGCATGCACCTGTAGTCCCAGCTACTCGGGAGGCTGAGGCAGGAGTGACAAAGGTTTAATCAACTCAGCCCTGGGACAAGAAACAAATCAAGGGTATTGCCACTATGCCATTTGTTAAAACCTCTGCATCAATTAAGAGGGTTCCTCATAAATTATTTCAGTCGGACGAAGTGGTATAGAGGAAGGGACATGGCAAACTGTGCATTGGCTCCTAAAGTTTCTGCCCATAATTGATCCACATAAATTCTGCTCACATCTCTCTGGCCAGAGCAAGCTTATGTCACTGGGCAAGTCTGATGTCATCATGTGGGCATGTATGTCCCTCTTGTAGGAAGGGGCAGTGACTATCTTTAGTAATAATATAATTCACCCAAATCTTAAATTAGATTATCCTTTCAGTAGTTGCTTTGATATCCTTTCAGTAGTTACTTGAAAGGCGTTCATAGTAGTACAGTGGTGTTGCTTTCACGTGGAAATGTGTTATTTTATGTAAAAAAATTTGACCCCAAATGGCATTCCCCAGGTTGATCATTTACCTAGTCCCCAGATGTAGCTATAGATGACTTTTAGTTTATTTCCTGAAACTAAATCCACCCTCTAATGTAGTAAAAATTTCCTCTGGTGAAGATGGTTGAAGGAAGGTACTACAGGGAACTCGTAACAAGCAGCTACAAATATGTTGTAAGAAATGACAGCATCGCCAGAATCAGTGACGGCCTCCCAGTGAAACATCACTAAAGGGCACAATGCTTGGTTAAAGTCACAGGTATAAATTTTAATATATATGAAGTATAAAAATATGTTCTATATAGTGTGTGTATACATAGATATATCTCCTGATGCATCTGCTTATAAAGGGAAATTGACATGGTTTTAGGCATCCCTAGCACAATTCCTGAAGCAGAGAGTCACGACTACAAAATGATAATAATGGCTAGCCTGTGTGGAAAGCTTGCTATGTGCCAGACACTAAATGATTTACAGGGATTTTTTCATTTAACCCTTGTTACCAGGGCTGGGACTAGGGTGGGGCAATGAGATATCGGAGCACAAAAGTGAAGGAGGGCCGGGCACAGTGGCTCACATCTGTAATCCCAGCACTTTCAGAAGCCGAGACAGGTGAATCACTTGAGTCCAGGAGTTCAAGACCAGCCTGGCCAACGTGGTGAAACGCTGTCTCTACCAAAAGTACAAAAAATTAGCCAGGCACCATGGCACACACCTGTAGTCCCAGCTACTAGGGTGGCTGAGGCAAGATAATTGCTTGAACCCAGGAGGCAGAGGTTGCAGTGAGCCAAGATCAAGCCACTGCACTCCAGCCTGGGCAACAGAGCGAGACTGCATCTCAAAAAAAAAAAAAAAAAAAAATGAAGGAGACAGCCACCTGCGGGGCTATGGAAGTGCAGGGTTGACACCTGCATGCCCCTGCCAGCGAGTGCCTCCTTCGGTTCTGCACCCTAAGTGCCTCACTCACCTTAACCTAGTCCCAGACTTGCTGGCAACAATCCTGTGAGGTCAGTGTCATCAACTTTCTTCTTTGCAGCTGAGGAAGCAGAAGCTTTTAGAGGCTGAGTATCTTGCTTCATGGAGCAAGGATTTGATGCCAGGACATTGGGCTCTAAAGCCTTGGGCCTTGACTGACTGTACCAGACTCCAGTGTTGGTTGTTTTTGTCTCCCTTTCCAGGTGTCCAAGGCAGCTGCAGATTTGATGGCCTACTGTGAAGCACATGCCAAGGAAGACCCCCTCCTGACCCCTGTTCCGGCTTCAGAAAACCCGTTTAGGGAGAAGAAGTTTTTCTGTGCCATCCTTTAAGTCTTTGAGAGGGGCCTGAAGAGCCTCCGGGCTCCTGGGACATTGATGTAGAGTTTTTAGCAAAGTGGGCACCTTTCTAGTCCACGGCATTTGAAGAGAGCGAGGAGAACCATTCTGGAAAATCCAGGCTATGCATGTTTAAAGATCTGGTCCCCTTTATGAGAATGCAAGCCGATCCACATCCTGAGTTAAGAGATCTGATTCTGACGAACTGCCTGGAGGAGGGGAATATATAAAAATAAAATTGGTGTCACTTCTTTTCTGCTATCCCCCAGTCCCCCCCCCCAAAATCCTCATGTTTCTGCTTCATATTTTAAAAAATAACAATTAAAACAGACAGCTGTACTGAGGTAAGATATGTGTGACCTTCTTGGAATGAATATTGTCTTTAGAATACCCTTTGATAAGCTGAGCTGTCCCGTGTAGATGCAATTCAGCTTAATGGCATTGATGTATAGTCACTGTGCCTTTCTTTTTCTTTCTTCCTTCTCCTCTACCCCTCCTTCCACCCCTCCTTCCACCCCTCCCCATTAGAGTAGTGTGGAGATAAGGCTGGACTGGTCTATCAGATTGAACTCTAAGAATGATCACACAAAATGTTTAGGAAGATGTTCCCCATGGTGTATCCTCATGGTAACAACGACAAAAAATGCCGGTTGTCTGTGTTCTCTTTTCACTATTCCTAACATGTGTACATGATAGCTTTGATTCTGCAAGTAAAAGTAAATCCTGTGTTGTGACTGGTGCTTTCATATATTTGTGACAATTTTTGAGTAATATTGCATGAAAATGTCCCTATGTTACATTCATTCAGAAGTTTTGTTGTTTTACTCTAAAGCTGGGAAAGGAAATGAGAGGGAAAAGACCCTGGAGAGGAAAGAAAATCTCAGTATTTTGAAAACTGAGATTACTTCAGAGCCTTAGCCACACCTAAAATACCTCCTAGTTAATAGTGGTATAAATGCCTCTTCAATACGTTTTCCAGAATCCAAAGCATTTTGGTTTATCCAGGACCCAGGGCAGCACAACTGTCACCAAGCAGGAGAGTTAAGGATTCACCATGAGCTGGGAAATGCTTTTGCCATGAGTATGAGTAAATTCCCTCTTTCCCTGAATCATGGACATTCTAGATTAAAAGAACATTTTTTGTGCTCTTAACAAGAAAACCATGGCCCTCCTTTGTTCAAGTATCAGAAGAAATAAACCCACAGCTCCAGAGAAGGTGACCATTCTCAGAACTCCAGCTATTCACTCTCCAGGGAGAAGGACCTCAAATCACCACTCTTTGGGCGGCAGGTACGGTCCCCACAGCCGGCTCTACCAGGAAGAGTTCTGGCTCTTTTGTCCACTGAGATGGTCTTGGTTTTTCACTTAACAAATTTTTTAATGGAATCTTTGTTTCTGTTCTCCATCTTGTTTGTTAGAGTCTCTCGGCCTTTATTTACAAATTCCTTGCAACTAGAGCACTCCTTCCCCAAGATATGGTAGTGAGACTAATTTTTCATTGTAGCTGTAGTCTCCATCAGTAACAGCAGGCCCTGGAAGCCTTGATCACCTTTTTCTGTGTAATTTTCAGTCAAAGAGGGCCTCTCTTACATCTTGTTTGCTTTCAAATCCCCAAATATCATCTCCATCTCCCAATTAATTTTATTCTCTCTTTCCTCTCTATTCGCTTTCTCCTGTTTTTTAAAAAAAAAGCATGAAAAAGGAAGAGAAAAAGTTTGATATGCCAAGGACAGATTTTGAAACAGACTTGGTAAATGTTTTCCTTAGCTCCTTCATGGGCATGCTGGTGAAAGAATAAATACATCCAATTAAAGCTCATGCTGGGGTCGGGGAGAAGAGGATACTGAAACATTTGTGAAATGTATGAATGCACTTCTGTAACCAGATGCTTCTGTTCTTCTGTTCAAATTGTGGGGTTTTTGTTACAGTTAGGACGCCCATGAAGATTTAGGGGTGAAAAAAACAGCAGAGTATTTATTAAACTACAGCATTGTACAATTAGCTTAGTAACACTATGGAATAAGCTAAAACATATCACAGTTTTTACATGGGCCAAAACACGAATTGAGTATGTGGTCACATGAAAACAAGCATGAATGAATAAAACACTCTTTGGTGGTGACTGAGGCATCATTAGAAGGCCCAGACGATTTCCACTATTCACAGCATTTCCTTTTCTCAGAAGGACTCTTTATATTTCCATGTAAATCTAGATCTTTGGAGCAATTAAGATGGAATTACAATTTCTAGGGAGCATTTTAAGGAAAATGTTTTGGCTTTTTCATAATTTTATGTCTTACAGTATGGAATTATAATACAAAAATCTTTATATGAGTTTTGGCTTCTTGGTATTTGTACTTATTCAGGGGAAAAAGTCTTTCGATTACTTATGCCTCTAAAGAGTTTAATTTCTTGAGAAATTCAACAGTCATTTTCACCAGCATAATTTTATCTTAAGGAATAACTAATAGGAAAAGTCAGCTTAAATATTTAAGGCCCTAGTTTCTGCATATAATATATTCGATAGTAATGAAAATCTGCCATGGAATTAACTAATTAGTAGTAACAATAAACTTCATATTTAGAATGCAAAGTCTATAAAGAACAATTTTACATGATCCTCAATATCAACTCCAGTTTAAAAAGTGTTATTTTTAAAACATTTGAAACCAAGTACTGTTTAATTTCAATCAGAAGATGCAAATAAATACTTTGATCTATGTCTGATTTTGCTAATAATATTTGAAGGAGATTGCCTACCAAGGACAAAACAATAAATTTAAAAATCAAACGATTTCTCCATACGCTCATAGTCACATATGGAATTTAGAGAAAATAAAGCATGCTGTCTTTAGGAATTTTTATACTTCTTTGTCTTTCTTCCTAAATATTTGCTTCTAGCTGCTCTTGGCAATGATGAATTGTTATGTATGCATTAATGTTTTTCAGCCCAAAAGTTGTTCACATTTTTCCTATATAAGATCTGTGGAGTGTGTGTTTCAAAGAGAGAACTACAGAACTGTTAAAGCAGGAAAACCTGAATGTGATGTGCACATTTTCATCCCACATGGACAATGTATGTGTTTTAATAAATGGAATTTTCAGATTCATTTCATATGCAGTCAATTTCATTGTGAAGGCCACTGATTCTGTGGTCAATTTGAGAAGGATCTGATGGTATGAATGGATGAGGAAATAAGAATCCATTGATTTTCTTTAGGATTTTGTTAATAGAGATGTCCGAAAGAAGAAAAAACTCACTTGACACTCTAAAAGCATTTCTTACTAGGTCTGTACATCTTGGATACAGCCTTTAGGGACAGAGAAATGTGGGGGCTGTGAGGAGAGCCCAGGGCTCTGATAGGGTGGAGTATGCAGACAGAGGAGCTGTATTTACACTTTCACTTGCTGCAGGTATGCCACAGTGGGCTTTTTCCCTTATGAAAAATAAAAACTGAACAACAGAAGTGCTGTTCTCTGTAGCTATCTGTGATTTAAAAGGAGTACAGGAGAAGCTAAGTCCTTAGAACTCTAGATGCAGCTGCTCCTTGGAGATCTTCTTAGTCAAGAAAGACTTCTGAATGTTCCTCAGATTATGCCAGTAACAGACCCTGTTAGTAAAGAAGGAAACACTGGATCTCCTGGGACTTGTGCCAGCAACAGCAGCATCTTTAAACCACGGATGAAGGGGGCCACTTGGAGTCTGCACACTAGTGCTCCACTGACATCAGTGTTTCTCAGACTGTGGTCCATGGACCACTTGCTTCAGGAGTATTAATACCTGGAATGCCTCTTTACAAAGCGGATCCTGAGCTACCCACGAACTCAGAATCCCTGGCAGTGACTCAAGAACATGCATTCTGTTACATGCTATAGTCTGAGGACCACTACAGTATTTATGACAGCTAGCTTTTCATACTGCCAAAGGAAAGGCACAAACAACTCATAAATATTCTTGCTCTTCTTCCCACAGCCCCCAGAAGTGGCTGCCTAGGCATGAACATGTAACTGAAGGGTGAGAATCTAGCCAGCAGCTAGACATGCTACACTGAGGAAGACGCCGCTGGGCTGTGACTCTGCTCCTGTTTTGTTGAGCCCCTGTGGGAGGACTGCCTCCAGTTCTCATTCTTTAATAAGCTGGTCACATTGTAGATGGCACTTAGAATGACAGAGGGAATTAGAGCTGGGTCAGCTCCAATCCACAAATTGCAAATAATTTGCCAAGGGAAATCCCTTTCCCTTCGGTTCTGCCCCAAATCTACATTTTCTTCTATTTAGAACCAGGAGACTCAGGCAGAATTTATTTTAATGAAGAAGGCCATGGGCTCCTGGGCCTTTCCTCAGCAAGAACTACTGCTGTTTCTCTCTGGAAGTCATAAGAAAAGCCGGGAGTCGGGTATTGCATCTCCACAATGAAGCAACAGAAAGACGGGGCCTGGGGAGCTCAGTCCACACTGTGCTCAAGCATTAGCATGCACTAGAGAACCAGAACTAGGCCCCAGCGCTCCCATGTGACCTTGGGCAAGTCCTTTGACCTCTCCTGCTTTAAAGTGGGTACAAGAATGCCTGATTCATTTATCTCACAAAATGGTTAAAAACAAATGAAAGAGGATGGGCACAGTGCTCACGCCTATAATCCCAGCGCTTTGGAAGGCTGAGGCAGGTGGATCACTTGAGGTCAGAAGTTCAGCCTGGCCAACATGGTGAAACCCTGTCTCTACTAAAAATACAAAAATTAGCCAAGTGTGGTGGTGGGCACCTGTAATCCCAGCTACTTGGGAGGCTGAGGCGTGAGAATTGCTTGAATCGGGGAAGCAGAGGTTGTAGTGAGCCAAGATCACGCCACTGCACTCCAGCCTGGGTGACAGAGCGTGATTCCATCTCAAAAAAAAGAAAAGAAAAGAAAAATGAAAGAGGTAAAGGGGCATCACGAAGGCAGAGGTGGTAAAGAACCATTAGACACTACTTGACAGCAACCTTCGAAGAAAGGAAACCGCTATATAGCTCCTGCTCACCTCTTAACTCACCCCCTTTCTCTCTAGCCCCCAAACGCCCTGGTTGAGACCCTCAGTGTCTCATGTCTGAATTCCCATCACACCAGCTGGTATGGCCATTCTGATGCTCATCTCCTCCCACTTTCACCCAGTTGACCCTGAGTATTCATTAGTCAGGACTTCTTTGATTGCAAGTGACAGAAACCTAATGCCCCAAAATAGGTCCCACTTCAAGCCCAGCTGGATCCAGATGCTTAGAGGATGTCATGGAATGTCCCTGTCATCCCTTGGCTAGGCTCTTCTCTGTGCTGGTTTAATTCTCAGACTCTTGCCCCACAGCATCAAGATGGTGTCAGCAGGCCCAGGTTTATATCTCAACAGTTTAGTGATCAAGGAAGAAAGATAACAACAGCTCTAGCAGAAGCCTCTGGCTATATCCCTGGAACCCTTCCTAAGACACTATTGGCTAGATCTGGTTCCTGTGCTCGCCCACCCCTGGACCTAGGGATAGAGGTAGAGTCACTGGGCCACGTGGGCAGAACAGTGGTTCTAAGGAAATTGAAGTCCTTTTGCTACAGGAGGCAGGATTGAAAGTTAAAGGCAAAAAACAACTGATGCCAACCACATCTTAAGAGATTTATTGATGTTACCTCATCTTTCACCATGTTCAGAAACCCAAGGTTCTCTGGTTCATGGTGCTCTTTGTCAACCACATCACATCCAATCTCAACTACCTGGCTCTCAAGGCCCTCGAGAGGCCCCACTTGGCTAATCCCATCTTGCCTTCCAAACCCTCTTTTCCAGTTCATCCTGTCTCTTTCAGTGTGCTGTGAGTTCATCCCACTTCCCTGTCTGCTGCTTTTTACATTTTTTTTAGACAGAGTCTCGCTCTGTTGCCCAGTTTGGAGAGCAGTGACGTGATCTCAGCTCACTGCAACCTCCACTTCTTGGATTCAAGTGATTCTCCTGCATCAGCCTCCCAAGTAGCTGGGATTACAGGCACCCACCACTATGCCTGGCTAGTCCCCCCTTTTGCTTCTGATGTTACCCCCTCTGGAATGTCATTACACAACTCCTTGAGTAACTAAACTTGCTTTTCTGTCAAGGTTCAGCTTGAATTCCACGAGGTCTATGAATGACTTCAGGAAATATGAACCTTTCTCCTCTCTCCACTCCTGTTGCCCTTGCTGTCAGTATTGTTGAGTATTTGACTGTGTTTGAGGCGTTGTGCTAGGGTAGACGGCATGGCACCTGCCTTCCGGAGCTTGTGGTTTAATGGAGAAAATAGACAAGTGAATAGTCATTTACCAAAGTGGTCAATTCTAGGACACAGAAGCTAAAGGGAGGGTAGAAGTGATGACCAGCCAGAGGAGGTGATGCTGGAGTTAATCATACTTAAATGAGAATCTTTTTTTTTTTTTTTTTTTTTTTTTGAGGCAGAGTTTCACTCTTGTTGCCCAGGCTGGAGTGCAGTGGCACAATCTCAGTTCACTGCAACCTCTGCCTCCCGGGTTCAAGGGATTCTCCTGCCTCAGCCTCCTGAGTAGCTGGGATTACAGCTGCCTGCCACCACGCCTGGCTAATTTTTGTATTTTTAGTAGAGATAGGGTTTCACCATGTTGGCCAGGCTGGTCTCGAACTCCTGACCTCAGGTGATCCGCCCGCCTCTGCCTCCCAAAATGCTGGGATTACAGTCATGAGCCACCGTGTCCGTCCAAGAATCTTGTCTCTAGGGTAGTGTAACCTTTAGGAAGTAGACAACACTAGGTGGATGGGCTTCTCTTTAATCTTTCCCTCATTGTAGGGCAGCTGAGAATGAAGCTCTCCCCTGCAAAGGGGTGGGCAATTGACTCTGCACACAAAACAATGGGCCAAAGCTGAGTGGAGGTCATCACCTCTCCCCCTCCAACCTCTACTGGCTCCATGTCTTCACAACATCATGGGGACATTGTCTTCAGCCAGCAGCCCTTTGGCCTGGGTGATACCACCATGCACCAACCTGGAAGTCAGATCTCATGGGCTTCAGGCCCAGTGGCTGCAGGAAATACATTGCTGGCTGCATCACCTTAATTTTAGCCCCAGGGGAAGGGGCCCTTCCACTATCTACTGGGAACACTATCTCTAATTGCCCTTCCCTGTGTGTGCATTTGGCAATTTACATTTAGATATAAATTAACTACAACTTTCAATAAAATTAAAAATTCGGTTCCTCAGCTGAACCAGCCATGTTTTAAGTGCCCAAAGCCACATGCAGCTAGTGGCTATTATCTTTGGACAGCACAGATATAGAACAGTTCCATCACCGTGGAAGGTTCTATTAGACAGTGCTGCTCTAGCATAATAGCAACCTTTTTTCCATCACAAACAACTGACAGAATATGCCTTCTCCTTGAGCCCAAATTTTGACAAAACATCAAAAAGAGGGTGAGAAAGTAAAAGTAGTGTAATGACCCCTAATAATCACAACAATTGGCCATTGGTCATGGTAAATCATCATACAGGCTGTGGCATAGAAGAGATAGACTGCAGATTACATGTCATTCTTGGAACCCTCTAAGTCATATATTCACTCATCTCTCTCACTCATGAACATACAATGATAATAATCATAATGATCACAACAGCAGCCGCAACAATAAAGTGAACACTTACTTAGTACTTACCTTTGCGCAAGGCACAATGCTAGACATTTCATAGACAGCACTTCATCTAATTTTCACACTAACTCTAGGACACGGTCATTATTTATCTCCTGTAGCAGATAGCTTTGTGCCTCATGACACATCCACAATCCACTGCTGATTTCAGCCACAGCTGCAGTGGAGAGTTCTCTGCAAGCTCATTCTTCCCAGTGAAAATTGGTGCCCCTGGGGCAATCCTCAGCCAATGAGGGATGAGTCTGGAGAAAAGTCTCAGGCTCCCACCCTTTCAGAGGGACATCTCTGGATGCATTTTATATGATTTCTCTGAGCATCCCTAAGAGGATGCTCAGTCCTCAATCAGCCACAACAGTAACCAGCCCAATAATATGCCATATTGTTTTTCTCACTTAAATCTGCCTCATTTTCTCTCTTCCTACATTGCTTCTTTCTGGGATCACCCTCAACACTACCTTTAATAAACTACCTGCATCCAGGTCCTTGACTCAGGCTCTGCTTTGCAGGGATCTCAAAGTAACTCACCCCTACTTTATAGATGAGGAATTTAGGGTTTAGAACGGTTGACATTTCTCTAAATTCCCATTGCCATGAAGTGGCAAACCAAGGATATAAACCTAGGTTTGTCCCGATTCCAAAGATTTAATTCTTAACTATTATCTTATGGTGTAAATTGGAGTGTAAGTACATAAAAGGGAGGTGATAATAAAAGCTCTGAGTCTGTTCTTATTTATAGAATAAGCGGATTATTTATAAACTTCAAATCTCTGAGTTACTTCTCTAAAAGGAAGAAATCAGTGAGCTCATGTCAATATTTACCTTTTCTTCACAGTGGTCAGTTGGTACCTAGAAAGTATCAGCAGTAGCTTCCAGGTTCATCTTGCACTGAAAATATTTCCTGGTATCAAGGAGCCTGTGCAAGGAAGAACAAGAAGAGTGATTCTAACAGGGAAGGCACAGAGTGTTTTTTTTTCTTCAGGATTTTCAGGAAGGAAAACTCTCTTCCTTTACTGACTACTCTTCCAATACCTGCTTCTCTGTCATCTCAGAGCCCAGTGACCCTCCTCCAAGGGTCAGAAGCAGGGTCATCTGAGTAAGAGTAGAAGCTTCCAGAGACTTCACTCTCCAAGCCGTGGTTTGAGAAAAGGATCAAGAAAGAATTCTAGGACAAAGGCCCTTGCAAATGCAGTTTCAAGGACTCACTCAGAGCTTCTTTGGGAAAAAAGAATGGAGCTTATCTCCTTCCCCCACCGTCAATCTATTTCCTGTCCCTACTCCGGGGATATATGATGTCCCACTCAAGCTTGTAACACAGAATCCCAGCACAGATCAACAGATGCTGCTACACATGCACACACTTGCCTATGTGCGCACCCAAGGAAAGGCTGTTCCGGAATGCTTAGGAAAGCCAATTGTCACTCTAAGAAGGGACCAGCATGATGTACTGGCATGCCCATCATGAAAAAATCACTACTCCCACCTCTAGGTCATCTTGGTTTACTTTATAACAGCAGTTCTCAAAGAGTGTTCCAGTAACTCTTGAGGGGCCTTGAGCCACTTTCAGGGAATCTGCAAGTTCGAAACCATTTTCATAATATTATTATGATGTTATTTGCCTTTTTTACTTGCCTTCTTTCATTAACATAATTGGATATTTTAGAGGCTACATATTGATATCACAACAAATTGAATGCAAATGCACATACAAGAATCTGTCTTCTCTTAAGCCAG
Source organism: Gorilla gorilla gorilla (assembly GCF_029281585.2). Classification (NCBI taxonomy): domain Eukaryota; kingdom Metazoa; phylum Chordata; class Mammalia; order Primates; family Hominidae; genus Gorilla; species Gorilla gorilla. The sequence goes on from NC_073239.2 coordinate 68,928,957, forward strand.
ACAATAAAGCAATTTGCAGAAATGTAAAACAATGCCACTGTTCCCACTGTATATTTTCTTGTTTTGAAAAATATAGTTATTTGTCATAAGAATATGTTATTTAAGTTACCATGTAATGGGCTTGTTATTGTTATTTTCAATGAACTAATACATTTTTTTTTGAGATGGAGTCTTGCTCTGTTGCCCAGGCTGGAGTGCAGTGGCATGATCTCAGCTCAGTGCAACCTCTGCCTCCCGGGTTCAAGCAATTCTGCCTCAGCCTCCTGAGTAACTGGGATTACAGGCACAGGCCACCATGCCCAGCTTATTTTGAATTTTTTTAGTAGAGACAGGGTTTCGCCATGGTGGCCAGGCTGGTCTCAAACTCCTGACTTTGTGATCCACCCACCCCAGCCTCCCAAAGTGCTGGGATTATAGGCGTGAGCCGCCATGCCCAGCCTCATAAATACATATTTTTTAAATTTTCTCAGTTTTAATTCTAATATGGCAAATAACAAGAGCCACAACCCACATAAGCCAAAGCCCTGATAATTTTAGGAGGTCCTCAATAATTTTCAAAAGTGTAGAAGTCCCTAGACCATGAAGTTTGAGAACTGCTGTCTTACAGAATGCCTTTCAGTTCCACTCCCTACTTTCCAGATGGGAAAGTTGAAGTGCCATTCAAAATTATATAGAAATGTAGTGGCAGAGTCATGAGTAGAACGTAAATGGAAAGAGGAGATGATTCAAAAAGGCAGCATAGAAGTGTTTTAGGTCATTCCCTAGGACCGTGTTCGAATGTTTTCTAGGAAAACGTTCCTGAATTCAATTTCATAATTAAACAGCATATTGAAAGACAATTTTCCACAAAAACAAAAGTGAAATCATGACTCTCACATAGGTATTAAATGAACACATGTCAAAGATTTTCTGTAACTCATTATTAATAAGGAAACAAGGCAGATGTTACCACTGGCCAAAGCAAAAATAAATAAAAGAGATTTAAAGATCAGGAATACTGAAATGAATTTGCAAATGGGTGCAAAATTGGCCTCTTTCACAAAGGAGGAGACAAGTCAGTTAGGCCTCCACTAGACATGATTCAGTTGCATGTCTAAAACAAGGATTCTTTTGCATTGCTATCAGTTATCTACAATTTACAGTTATGAAATAGCTCGAAGGCAAGGAAAGGCACTGAGCTCCCACAGAATCAGAATCAGATAATTCCGAGCCAAGTGCTGAGGCTCATGCCTGTAGTCCCAGCTACTCAGGAGGCTGAGGCAGGAAGATCGGGCTGAGGCGGGAGGATCGTTTGAGCCCAGTCCAGCCTGGGAAACATAGCAAGACCCTGTTTCTAAAAACAAAAAAGAGAAAGAAAAAAAGAATTAGATAACTTGGAAGAGTAATACTGTAAACAATGCATTGTTTTCTATTGAAGTACAGGTTTTTCCTTACATTTGAGACCACTTCAGGTGCCAGGCACTGAGTTAAGCTAAGTAATTCAGAAAAAAGAAGAACTTAGTTTGTATCCTGTTCTCCAAGATCTTACAATCCATTCCTATTACATCCCATCACTAACACTAAAGAGCACCTCTTTCTCACAGAAAGACATGGCATTTCTTAGGGCTTATCTCTATCTGTTGGGTAATAAAAGCTAACATCAATTTAGTGCCTACCGTGTTTTGGCTCTTAACACCCTCCCAAAAGCCCTATCAGATAATAATATCCCCTCACATTACAGAATAGGAAACAGAAGCTAGAGAGTTAAGTCCCATGTCCAAAATCTCAACCGGTAAGGTTGTTTTGAGGGCCCAAACCTCAGTAGATCCAGCTCCACCTTCACGCTCTCCCTTAATCTGGTGCGAAGTCAGCAAAGGGACTCCTCGTTGGCAAGAAATGCATGATGCAGTTAGTATTCACACCAGAAAGAGCAGTCATTTTGACCCTTGAGAATCATGTGTTTTTATTAAACCCCATAACTCAGTCAGAATTTTTAACAGCACTTTGCTTAGTAATAGACATGGTAGGACCTAAAAGAGATGTTTTGGTTCCTTCATCTTTCTTGGTGGATAACTATTTCTAGGCAGTCTAGGAAGAAGAATTTATAAAGGTATTCTCTCAGAGAGACATGGGCATTACAGATGGAGTTGAGAAGTTGTGCCGAGGGTTGGCTCAGAGCAGGAACTGGCAAACCACAGCCTATGGGCCAAATTTGGCTGGTTTTTAGATGGCCTATTAGCTAATAATGGTTTTACTGTTTTAATCATGGAAAATTGTTTAAAAATATTTTGTGACATGAAAATTATATGAAATTCAAATTTCAGTGTCTATAAATTTTCATTAGAATACAGTCACACCCATTAGTTTCATGTCTTCTGTGCCTGCTTTTAAGCTACAAGGTTCATGCCCCAAGATAGCTTTCTAAAACAGATTTGGAAACCAGGGTGATGTTACAATTGGTCAAAGCAAAAATTTAAAAAGAGACATTTAAAGATCAGGAATACTGAAATGAATTTCCAAATGGATGCAAAACTGGCTTCTTTACTGAAGGGCAGACAAGTCAGTTGAGCTTCCACTAGACAGGATTCAGTTGCATGTCTAAAACAAGAATTCTGTTCCATTGCTATCAGTTATCTACAATTTACAGTTACAAAATAGCTCAAAGGCAAGGAAAGGCACTGAGTTCCCACAGAATCAGAATGAGATAACTCCGAGCCAAGTGCAATGGCACATGTCTGTAGTTCCAGCTACTCAGCCAAATAGTTCTTGTATTTGCAAGATTGTCATAGATACTGTATGGCCTACAAAAGTGAAAATATCTATTATCTGGCCTTCTACAGAAAAAGTTTGCCAATTCTGGCTTAGAGTGACCTTCTGTTTCAGAATAATTTCTCAGAAACCACAGAGTGAGTAGTTCAGAACGACTTCAAGATGGCATGTCCTAAAGGCCACAGGGCTCAGAATTACTGGGGAAATTCTGTTATTTCAGGAGACTTGGTAAAAAGGCCAAACCCCACTAGAGGCTTGAAGTCCTAGCCTGAATACCACTTTGGGAAGGTTCTCCGCTGGGTTTCCCGCAGTTGGCACCGCTATCACTCCATGGCTGTTCTGGTTCATGTTCTGTGGAAGTCCACTTGCCTTTACCATTCATTACAATAATTACAGCTAAGTGGTGCCTCCTGTGTGGAATTTGCCATCCCTGACAGGAACAATCTTGCACATCGTTCTTCTTTCTCAAGAGCGCCCTCTGCTGGTCAGTTCTCAGAAGGCGCCACATCATCGCGTCTTTCGTCTGCAGATGCTCTTTGCAGCCAGAAGCCGAAGGTCATTTTGATCTAGAGACGAAAGCATTTTGGCTATTGTCTCCATGGCTGTTCGAGTTTTCGAGTACATAGGCATTACTGCGTCAAGATGTAGAACTTCTTCACTGTAGAAGACGCTGAGAGAACAAAACTCCCTTTGAATGCAAACCTTTGAATGCAAAGTAACAATCCCTTAGGTAAGCAGGAAAGGCCTAGGTAAGCAATGCCCTGCTGCATGCTGGCTCCCCAAATTACCTGATAATAAGGCAAAGCTGAGTGCATAGTTTCCACCATAAGGAAGTCTCAATAGGAGGAAAACAAGGTCTTATTTATGAAGACTGACGTCTGGTTTAAGGGAGATCTTTTAATGTAGGAGAGGGAGGTTGGATTAGAATTGGGTAAGGATTGTGACATAATAGTTTAGGATTGGTGGACACATCAAGGGAATGTGAATCTAGGAATGTAAACTGTCTGTTGATGACTTGAGACTTTCCAGAAAGTTCTCCCATGAAGCATAAAGATTTGCAACTTGGCTCTTCCAGGGCAGGAGTCTCTGGACTAGTAAAGTTATGGTCTTCAATGTGATGAAATAGTAAATAGCTGGTTAGGGTTCTCAGCCTCATAAGATGGTGAATGTCATCTAGGAGGCCAATTGTGAATAGGATGTGAGTGTAGCCATTGCCCTGGTGACTTAGTACAAAATGTTGGGCCCGCTCTGGGCTTCCAGCTTTGTTAGGGGTGACTGGAAGTGTGTTTATACCTCTTTCAGTGTGTTTATACCTCTTTCGGTATGTTTGGACATGGCAGCTCTGCAGCTATAAGGTAGCCCACTAGGAAAAGGGATGATCTTTCTAGGCTGCTACAATACTGGTTTGACATGAGCATCTATGTTAGGCTGGAAGGTGCAAAGGTGAATGAGAGACAGACCCTTGGGATCCTGCCCCAGCTGGGGAGGAGCTCTGCAGAGGCCCACATTAAAAAGCTACTGAAGGTGCACAGTGGACAGTGCCCAGCCTTGGTTGGATGTGGGGAAAAGTCAGGGAAACCTGCACATGGTTGAAGTCAAAACTGAGATTCAAAGGGTGATGGGAACTCACTAGGCTGGGAAAGGATCAAGGGAAATGCAAGAGAACAAGGGGGTTTATTGTGGAGGGTGAAATATTGACTTTTAGCCATGTTGGCTGTGAGGTAGAGAATGGGGCTAGCCCAAGAAATGCAAAATTGGAGCTTCTCTGAGAGGTGGGGATTGAACAAGTGGGTTTACACTTATGTTTAGGCAGGGAGAAAGAGGAAGGCATGGAAAATCCCTGGAAAAGCTAAAATAACCAAAGGAAAGAGCATAAATCAAGAGTAGAGACACACACCCCCTAGGGAAAACTGTGATGCTCATGCTGCAGCATCAGTGGTTGATGAAAGCTGGCCAGCTTCAATGTTCCTATGCTTCTCTCTCTAGGGCCAGAGATTGTCAGAGGAGCCAGAAAACTATCTTGGGACATGAGCTTGTCCCAACGTCTCGGGGCCACCTGCCCAGCAGAGAGGGCCATGGACAACACAGAGGAATGTGCTTGAGAAAGGAAGGAAAAGAACTCCCCCACCTCACAGAGTAGGACCGAGGAGGACAGAGAAGGTAATTAGTTTTTGTGGAACAGAGGACTTGGCCTATTTCTTACTCCGAATTTAGTCAACTCAGTGCCCGAAAGGTTGGGAAACAGGAGTGGGAAAGAAATTGTTCCAAATGAAGGCTGCCTCTCGGGGGATCCTGCTGTGCAGGCTGCAGAAGCAGGGGTGTGCCTGGGCTGTTGCTAAGGTCTCAGGGGTTGAGCAGAAACAAATGAATGGTCCTGAAGGGAGGAAGGACGGAGCAGTGGCCCAGGAATGGGCCCAAGTTAGGAATTCATGTGTAGAAGTCAGCACAAGGAAACCCACAAAGTTCTCTGCGACAGCTGTTCTCAATCTTGAGCACATCAGAGTCACCTGTAGGGCTTGTTAAAACACAGATTGCTGGCCTAACCCTACGGCTTCAGATTCAGTAAGCCTGGGCTGGGGCTGGAGTATGTGCAATTCTAACAAGTTTCAGGTGATGCTGTTGCTGCCACTCAAGGGACCAGCATTGAGAACCACTGGTCTATGAGATCCCCAAAAGGAGTTGCTATGGTTTGAACATCCTCCAGAAGTTCATGTGTTGAAAACATGGTCTCCAATGCTGCAGTGCAGAGAGCTGGGTCCATGTTTGCCATCCTTTAGGTAAGCAGATGAGGCTGAGCTGCCAAGCTTCACAGGCCACACTGTGGCAGAGGATCAGTGTCCCCCGGGCTCCTGAGGCGATGGAGCTCTTGTCACTTGGATAGTGTGGGAGCAGTGGGACTTTCCTGTATGACTAAGAGCAGTACAGCCCTGACACAGAGAACCTGTAAACCTGTGCACCAAGAACCAAAGAGTGGATAGAGGTGAGAATGGCCCAGGGGACACCAATGTGGGTCTACAAGGACATGGAAGTGATCTGCTAACTACCACTCATTCCTTGGAATGTCAGAAGTACCCCCAAATTTAGGCACAACTCCTGAAAAAGGAGATCATAATGGATTCATCACAGATTGATGGCGATTTAACTTATAAATTGTGTGGAAAAGAAGTTCAAATCAGAAATTAGGTTCCCATGTGTGCTCTGTTTTGTATTACTTCCTTTAGCAATGCCTGGAATGAATGAACAGCCTAGGACAGACTTTACTCCCCAGGGTGCTATCAAAGACTGCCCATCTCCAGGAGATCCATACTTTTTTTAAAAACCAAATTCCAACTATTTCCCAACTGTGAGGAAAGGGTGTGAAAATGGCAGCAGCTTTAGAAACATACTCCACTGAGCTCTAAAGTCTGAGGCTGCCAGAAAGTTGGGCTCATTGGGGAAATAGCTCAAACCCTCATTAACAATCTAAATTATTTATTCCTACCTAGTCATTAGTGGGACCAGTGAGGTCAGGTCTCAGGTTCCACCAATGCCACTAGGGAAACTCTACATGATTACAGCTGGAAAGGGAAGGATGACAGAGATTTCTTTTCTCTAGCATTTGCTAACACCCACACCCAGCACTGAATATTAGATACCAAGCACTAAATTCCCAGGAGGCTGCTGCTCTTCCTCGCCAACGCTAAAGTAGGAATGACCCAGCAAACATGAGAAATAAAGAGAAACAAGGTGTTCAAGTAGAAATGGGTATAAAGAGCAAAATTTTTCCCTTTATTATCAAACCTCAATATAGTAGCATATTTACAATATTTTCCAGGGAGCTTTTTAAAAGAAAAGATGTATAAAGAAACTATTGTGCTTTTTCTGAGCCTAGGACAGGAATTGAGGCCAGAATCTCACTGGAAAATTGAAAAATCTCTTTGAATTAAAAGAGTCACAGTGGTGGAGCTGGGAAGTATATGTCTTGTCTGCTAGCAGCTATATTCCTCCCTTTCTTTCTTATGCACTTTTTCTCTCAGGCTTAGAATTTATTTTTCTATAATTGAAAAATGATCCATGCGGCCGTTCAGCTCTTCCAGCAATGCTTAGTTGTAAACGGGCGGTACGAAGGTGAATAGTTCATATGGATGAGTCTCAATCACCCACAATAATGGCTGAAAAGAGAGTAAAGTGTAATTTGCAAAGGATAATCCCCCCAATCCATTATGCTACACCAGACAATGCAACAGCTTCTGACATTCACCGTTCCCACTCACCTCACCACTGCAATGGCTTCCTAAACTGGTCTCCCAGCTTCTCACTCTCCACCAGCTCCATTGTATTCTCCACACAGTACCCAGAAGGATCTTACAACCCAAGCCACAGCTTGTCACTCCTGCTTAAAACCTTCAGTGGCTTTCTGATGCACATGGAATAAAGTCCATACTCCACACCATGGCCTCCCTCCTCACTTAACACCAGTACACCCAACCCCCGGCTCACCACCCTCCTACCTCCCTGATCTTCCTTCAGTTTCGCAGAAGCAAACCCTTGCTGACAAGGGGCCTTTTTGCTCATGCTTTTGTTCATGCTCTGCCCTTTCCCCATTGGGAAATCCGGTAATAGCTCATATTTGATAGCTGGCTTAGATGTAACCTCCTCCATGAGGCCTCCTCTGACCACCCTATCTAACGTAGGTCCCTTTCTGTTTACCTCCATCTCCTTTGCCTTGCTGTTTCCTGCCTCCCTGTTGGGCTGTAACCTCCATGAAGGGGAGGATCATGTCTGTCTTCATCATTATATCCTGAGTGTCCACCATGGTACATAGCACATGCTGAATGAATGAATGAATGTTCTCCACCCTCGCTCTTTACCCAGGTCTGACATCCTCCTTAACTGACTCATTGTGAGCTACCTAGGCCTTTAGATGTTGATATAGTTTGGATGTTGTCCCCGCCCAAGTTTCACGTTGAATTGTAATCCTCAATGTTGGAGGTGGGGTCTGATAGGAGGCCACTGAATCATGAGGGCAAATTTCTCGTGGATGCTTTAGCACCATCCCCTTTGTACCGTCCTCATGATAGTGGAGTGAGTTCTCACGAGATCAGGTCATTTAAGTGTGTTCCACCTCCCCACTCTCTCTCTTTCTTGCTCCTGTTCTGGCCATGTGACACGCCTGCTCCCACTTCCCCTTCTGCCATGATTGTAAGTTTCCTGAGGCCTCTCCAGAAGCCTAGCAGATGCCAGCACCATGCTTCCTGTACATGTAGAACCGTGAGCTAATTAAACCTTCTTTTTTTATAAATTACCCAATCTCAACTATTTTTATAGCAATGTGTGAGTGGCCTAATACGTATGTCATGAACACACAATAGTTGTGTCAGACTTTGAAGTAGAAGATAGAATATCTTGTATTCTTCATCAAAAGAGACTTTTACTTAAAATGTTCACAGGTCTGAGAGCCATGGCAGGATCAGGGCAAATCTGTAGGAGTTCACCATCCCCTGCCCCTTCTTCAGCGGGCAGGCTGAACTCAGTGCTGTGGTTTTGGAACCCTGGCAAGTCTGAACCTAAAGTAAAGCCTGCTGTTTGGCACTCAGCTGTCAAGACAATACCTTCTACAAGTTGGTCAAAGGATTTCTGAGGAACGAGATTTCCCAGCCCTCTAAGGTCCCTGCAGTAGCAGCCCCTAATTCCTAGCATCTTGGAGAAAGACTAGTTCTCAAGAATTTGAAACAAAGGGAAAGGTCAGGCCTTTGCAGGCATCTCAGTTAGCAACTCTGCCTGGTGGGGGTCACTGAGGTACTAGGGAAAGGGAAGAGAGAACAGGAATATGCATGGGAGATCTGTAAAGTAGGTGATCTAAATTTGACTCTATGCTGGTCAATATCATATGACACCATAACCTCTGCCTTATTCATTACCGGCTTTCAAGCATTCAGAGGTGGCTTTTCTGTCACTTTTGGGGGAAGAATCCACATAATCCTATCACCCAAATGTTGATCCCTGTTACTCTGCCCCCAACCCTGCCTCCTTAAACCCCTTCCTCTCCACGTTTTAGGACGCTGTATATTCCTTGTTCTCTTAGTCCTTCCAACCACTTTTCCCATATTCCATGACTCTTCCTCCTACTCCTTAAATATGAATACTGGGTTTTCCTAGGATGAAGTCTTCAGTCCTCTTTTCTTTCCCCGTCTCCTCAGGGAGCTCACTGTAACAGTTTCCATCTACAACTTTATGCTGATGGCTCCTCAATGGACATCTCATCCACTCACTCACATTCATTCCTGACATTTCAGCAGTGATTATGGGCTACATCTACAGGACTTCGATTTCAACATGTGCAGAACTTAATTCTTCAGCTTCCCCAGACTGGTTCCCTTCTACCGGTGCTCCTGTTTCTATGCAAGAATTCACTGCTCATCACATCTCTGATAGGTGACCTTCTAGAAACCTCCTTTAAGCCATCCACCTCCTTCCCATCCTATGTTAAGTCCCACCAAGTCCATGGATCTTTCTTTCCTTTCTCTCTGGGATCTGTCCTCATGTTAAAACTATTCAGTTGTAAGTTACAAAACCCCAACCAAATCTGGCTCAAGTATAAAATAGATTTTATTGGATCACATCTCAGAAAAGTTGCATCTAGCTCCCTACCAGACATTTTTGGGAATGGCCTGTCTGTGCTTCTTGGCTTTATTGTCCTCTGTGTTGTTTTCACTGTTCGGCAAGTGTTTCGTCTGCAGTATTAGATGTGGAAGGTGAATGCTTTATGCTGTTTGCATGACTACATAAATTCCTATTCATTCCTATTCGTTTTCTACCAATAAAATTGAGTTCTACTGCCCTGCCATTTTGCTTTTAATGCTAAATCATGAAATTCCAGAGCTTGACCTTAAAAAGCAGCAAGTTTTCATATTTAACATAAAGAGTCTCAGAAAGAGATAAAGGAGATGTTCGCTCATCGGGAGGCTTCCCCAGGGAGAGAGACCTTTCTGCATTATACAACTTGTTCCAAAAATTCTGATTTCATGGGGTGTTCAATTGATAACGTTCATTAGAATATAAAACCTGTTTTTCTGTGCACTGTAGAGACTTTTGTGGCTATTCCTGGTTATTACCAACTTGTTCTGTTCACTGTTTTCGGAAGACTAATTTGAACAAAGGCTTCTAGTAAAACTGCCAAGACTTTAAAAGTTGTTACAAGTTGTGAAACTGTCCTTCAAAGAGCAACTTGTACCTCTGACTGGTTGTCTTTCTTGATAATGTGTTGCCCTGGCAATACCGTTGAAATGCCACCTCTACGTTTCTGCAACCATATATGCCCTTGCAAATATTTTAGGTTTTGTGAGTCATGTGGTCTATGTTGCATTGATTCAACTCTGCCCTTGTAGCACCAAAGCAGCCAGTTAGCAAATGGGCATGGCTGTGTTCCAATACAACTTTATTTATGTACACTGAAATTTGAATTTTATATAGCTTTCACATGTCATAAAATATTATTATTCTTTTGATTTTTCAACCATTTAAAAATATAAAAACCATTCTTATCTTGGTTTTTTTTTTGAGTACTCCATCTAGAAATCTCTTTCCCCAGATATTTGTGTGGCTAACTTCCTTACCTCCTTCTAGGCTTTCCTTACACTTCACTGTCTCAATGAGGCCCAACCTGACCATCTTGTCTAAAACTGCAACACCCATTATATCCCCACCGCTATTTGTTACCCCCCTTACCTTGTTATAATTTTCCTATAGTACTTAGAACCTTCTGAATAGTAAATAATGTATTTATTTATTATTGTACTGTTTGTCTTCCCTTGCCCAATGATAAGCTCCCTGAGGTCAGGGTTGTTGTGTTTAAGCTCTCAGATGACTCCAAAATGCCTACAAGATTGCCTGGCATGTAATTGACACTCTAAACACTTTACTGAACAATTCAACAGATGAATTAATAGCCTGTCAAACCTATGATCAACTGTTAGATTGGAGTTCAGGTCATTTGATAATAAAAGTTGATTTCCAGATCCTTCCACCAAAAAGACACATGCATTCTCATGTTCATTGCAGCACTGTTCACAATAGCAAAGACATGGAATCAACCTAGATGCCCATCAGAGGCTGACTGGATAAAGAAAATATGGTACATATACCCCATGGAATACTATGCAGCCATAAAAAGAACAAATATTATGTCCAAATTTGCAGCAATATGGATGCAGCTGGAGGCCATTATCCTAAGCAAATTAACACAGGAACAGACAACCAAATACCACAGGTTCTCACTTATAAGTGGGAGCTAAACACTGGGTACTTATGAAAACACACACACAAAAAAGTTGGTTTCCTTTTCTTGAAGTATACAGAGGGCTTGGTCTTCAGAAATGGAATTATGTAAGATTCACTTACTGTTGGGCACTCCGTTCAGAATAGGTCAAAGAACTCCTTCAAATTCAGAGAAAAAAAAAGATAACTGGGTTTTAACATAAAAAGTGGATTAATATTTATTTTATACTTCTTTCCCAAAGTTTGCTTTATCCCCTGCTCAAGTATCCCCTGATGAGTCCCTTTAGCATTCTGCATCATCTGAATCTTCCTCCAACCTCCCCACTCCTGGTGGTGGCCAGGGCTGATGACTAGGGACAGTCTTAAGTTGCTGACAATGGGGACCCTGAAGTGGAAAGACTAGGCCAGGAGCAAACAATTTCATTTTTTGCCTTGAAAGGTCAATTTCAGAAAACAAATGGTAAGAGATGTTTTTCCTTATTTTTTTAAAGAAATTCATGGTCTTCAATTGTATTTTTCCCCCTTTTTAATTTATTATTTATATGTAAGTACTTATTATTTTCCCTTCCATGATTGGTTCATTTTTTCATTTTTTGGTTAGTATTTCATTAATTATACAACTAGCATGCACTACAATATGAGATTATAGCCACATCTTTGATCAAATTTTGTTGGAAATGAGACACTCTTGAACTGATTTTCTTGATTCACTCTATAAGCACCCTAATTGAAAAATACAGATTATCTTACAGTGCCCCCTTAAAACTAAAGCTGTATTCTAGCCTCTGTACTTCTTTTTATTATTATTTTTTTTGAGATGGGGTCTTACATGTTGCCCAGGTTGGTGTGATCATGGCTCGCTGCAGCCTCAACCTTGCAGGCTCAAGTGATCCTCCCACCTCAGCCTCCTGAGTAGCTGGGTCCACAGGCACGCACCAGCATGCCAGGCTAATTTTTCTTTCTGTCTTTTTTTTTTTTTTTTTTAGTTTTAGTAGAGACAAAGTCTCACTATGTTGCCTAGGCTAGTCTCAAACTCCTGGGCTTGAACTATCCTCCCACCTCAGCCTCCCAAAGTGCTGGGACTACAGGCATGAGCCTCTGCACCTGGCCTGTACTTCTTTGTAGTACATTTTATATTTCTTGTAATTCACTTACTCTTTCTAACTCCAGATTATAAGTATTTATTTACACATCTATATTTGTCATTATACTTAAACTTCCTGAAAATAGAGCCTGTAGTTTACTCATTTGTATGCTCCTCAGATCCTAAGTGTTTAATTAAAATCTTAATTAGTGAAATGAAATGAAACATACATAGTTGGCTTACCCCCAAGAATTTCAGTAGCTTCCCTTAGCTTGCCATGAGAGGCTTTTCCTTATCAGACCCCTGCCTTTGTCTATAGTCTTATCAGCTGTCATTCCCTCTCACCCTCCAGCCCCTATAAGCTCTAGTCCCTCTGGGCCATGCTGTTGCTCATTTCCTGCCTTTATACATCCTCTTCCCTCAAACTAGGTTACCCTTTTGACTGCATGGTGAATGCCTCACCATCTTCAAGCCTTAGTTTATACTTATCTGTTTATTGTTTCCCTCATTAGCCTTTTAAACTCCGTGAAAATAGGGGCCTGGTCTGTCTTGTTCACTGCTCTCTCTCCACTGTCTGAAAAGCAAGTAGAGACTGGATCAGGAAAGATCTTAAATACAATAAAGAGTTTTGATTACTTCTAGGGGGTAACCAGGAACCACTAAAACATAAGCAGAGAAAGTTATGTACAGGTTTTTGCTTTAGAAAAATCTCTCTCATCGCTTTATGGAGGAATGGTTTGGAGAAGGCAGGACTGGCCCTAAGAAATCAATCAGATAATTAGAGTAAGCAAAAGTGATGAGGATCTGATTTGTGGCTGTATCAGTGGGGTCCGAAAGGAGGTGAGGGATTTGAGAGTTAGGAGAGACAGAATGGCAGGAATTGGTGACCTACTGGATGCTGTGACTGAGGGTGAGGGGGAGTGAGGGACGATCTCGGCTTCAGATTTCACTCTGGCTGAGGATATCTGGAACGATCGCATCGTATTAACAATTGCATGTTTACCTGTGGATCACTCCCAACTAGTCTGAAAGCATCTTACTATAGGGACCTTGCTTTGTAGTCTTTGTATTACCAGTGTTAGAAGAGCACCTGTTATGTAGGAGGAGTAATAAAATGAATGAATGCACTCAAAACACTAAACAGTAATTCTGTAATCCAACGGGAGGTACAGCGAATACCAAAAGCCTACATATACTATTCTCTGCATGCTATAGCAAGAAAGAAAGGAAAGTGGCTTCCCAGTGGTTTTCTGCCTATTGTACAACCAGGAAGCTGACAATAAAGTTTATTTGAGCGTCGACGTGCGCCGACGTGGCCCCGCCTCCCCAGCCGGAGCCGCGATTGGTGGGCATTTGCCGGCGGCCACCGCTTTTAAGCCACGATTGGCGAAGGCCGCCGTCATTTCGGAGCGTCTCAGCGCCTGCCCGCCCTGTCGCCGCGTCGCCGCGTCGCCGGTGCCTGCGCCTCCCGCTCCACCTCGCTTCTTCTCTCCCGGCCGAGGCCCGGGGGACCAGAGCGAGAAGCGGGGACCATGTTCCGACGCAAGTTGACGGCTCTCGACTACCACAACCCCGCCGGCTTCAACTGCAAAGGTGAGGCGGCGGCCTCGGCCCGGCCGCGTGTCCCTGACCTGGGCGGAGGTCCCAGCCTCAGTGCCCGCACCCCACCTCCCCGTCGGGACCCTCGGCGGCCTGGTTTCCGCCGGCAGCCTCCGGGCCCCTCTCCTCTGGGTCGCCACGTACCTCGGCTCTTCGCCGCCCCTTCCCGCCTTTAAAGCCCTCTCACCTACTCCTGTCTCGGCATGTTACTTTCTGCACTTGCTTAACTCCAAGCACCACGTAACTACCTTCTCTGTACATAAAAGGGAGAGCATTCGTCTTTCTCACTCACTATTCAACTCCATGGTTCCCTGGGTAATTAGGCGATACCTTGAGCACCTGCTAATTATGGGCCAGCGCGGTGCTGGATTCTGAGGAAGGTGCTGAGTAACTTGAAGACTAGTTCACTGCCTGCCAGGAGCTAAAGGGACGAGGGGTGGAAGCAATCAGAACCCACTGAGCAGTTTGAGACAGTACACAATGAAATCAGGACCGATCACAGTGGGAGTGTAAGCGCGTGTAGTAACGGGCTAGTTGTGTTATGTGGTGTTGCAAAAAAGTTAATAGCAGATGAGTGGGAAGGTTGAATTGTGAATACAAAGGTATTTGGGATTTTACAGCATTAGAATTTTAAAAAGTGATAACGTTGCTACTCACTGTAAATAAACTGCTACCCACCACTACTCGTTTCCTTTGTATAGTTGTGGCCTGTGATAGACTGGTAAGTTTGAAAGTGATCAAGTATAACTTGTGATACTCAGACCATTGTGTAATTCTCAAGACCTTATAATGGAAGCTTGAATTTGACTCACAAATTGAAAATAATTTCTAAGCAGGATGACAGTGTTTTGTTGATCGCCTGTAGAAGCATATCAAATTATAATCTATTGTTTTTCTACTTTAACAAAAAAGTATCAGTGACAATAGAGCCTTGTTCTGGATTGGAATCTTTGAGTCTCAATGTTCTTATCTGTAAAATGGGATATTACCTACCTCAAAAGAGGTATGGGGAGGATTAAACGAACCAATTATGCACTTAATGTGCAATTAACATTCCATGACAAGAGTTGTCACAGTGTCTTTTTTGTCATTTAATTTCTTTTACTTATTATTTTGTTATATATTTTACTTTATTACTTTGCTATAAATTTAACCTTGCCCTCCTTCCCCTTTCTGTCCGCAAAGGAACTGGAATATTAATATGTAACACTTAAATAGCAAAACTATGTGCCAGGCACTGTTTTTATCCGTATTTATTTTATTTAAGAAACTTCTTAAATAAAACAACTTCTTTTAATCTTCATAACTCTATGAGGTAAGTTCCTTTAGCACCCTCATTTTGTAGCTGAAGAATCTGAGGCACAGAAAATGTGGGTGATTATCCCAAGTTCACACAACCAGTATCTGGACCCAGGATTTGAACAGATCATTGTTAATCTGTACTTTCAACTCCAGAATCTGTACTTTCAACTCCCTCTTTTGGTTCAATTAATTTAGTATTTTGAAGTTAAGAAAATTCCACAAGAACATATATCTGAACATATACCTGAGAAGGAGGTATTTTATGTAGTGCTTCTAGTTATTTATGTGATATTTTTTATTGCAGATGAAACAGAATTTAGAAACTTCATCGTTTGGCTTGAAGACCAGAAAATCAGACACTACAAGATTGAAGACAGAGGTAATTTAAGAAACATCCACAGCAGCGACTGGCCCAAGTTCTTTGAAAAGGTAATGAATTAGGAAGTAAAGTAAAAATACAGAGAGTTTGTCTGAAAAATCGTATGAAGATGAGCTTAAAATTACTTTCTTCTTTTAAGAAAAAAATGATAATGATCAGTGTTAGGAAAGCTGGATTTCAGGGATTTTGCTTTTTTCTTAGATGTGTCTTTTGCTTTTAGAGCAAATTATTTTATGTCTTCCTACCAAGCTTTCAGTATTAGGTAGAAATAGTTTTCTCTAGAAACATGAAGTTTCTTAAATAAATAATGATGTAAATATTTCGCTTTCCCTTTATGGCCCAAATCAGAATTTTTGTTAAACACAGTGCTATTTCTTATATTAAAAGAAGACATTGGCCAGGTGTGATGGCTAACACCTATAATGCCAGCACTTTGGGAGGCTGAGGTGGCAGATCATTTGAGCCCAGGAGTTCTGACAGCAGCCTGGGCAACATGATGAAACCCTGTCTCTACAAGAAAATAGAAAGTTATCTGGGTGTGCTGGCATGCGTCTGTAGTGTCAGCTAATTGGGAGGCTGAGGTTCTCCAGCCTGGGCGACAGAGTGACACCTTGTCTCAAAAAAAGACATTATTGAGATGCTTGAAAACTAAGACTGTCGTGTTTATGCTTATATTTAATGTAAACAGATATCCCTTGTTGTATGCTAGAGAAATAGTCCTTAAATGATCTCTGGTATATCATATTTTTGTGCCTTGAATCATTTTCCCATTGATTTAGTTTTAGTAACACTTTTGCATAAAAAAGAATTCTCAGATTAGAATAAAAATCCTTTTAGTGTCATTTCTTACATTAAACATTTTCATCAGTTATATTTGATGAGTGAGATATTTTTCTTGAAAAAGGCTAAGTTTTTCATTTGCTAGAGCAGTGTGATTAGGTACTTTCTCCCTGGAATCAGTGATTTTATAAATTAGGGATTGTATAAATTACATCATTGTTATTAACCTTTCCGTGTCTCAATTTTCTCATCAATAAATGAGGGTAACAATGGTACCTGTCTCATAAGTGTGGCTTTGTTTTTAATGAGTAACTGTTCACAGAAGTCCCTGGCGCATAGCAAGTGTGATAAGCTTATTACTGCCAATGCCTCTATACTACTACTATTAATACTACTGTATTCTTTTCCTTTGCTCTTAGAAAATATTTTTAAAATTTTCAGTGGACTTCTTAAAACTTTGAAGTATATTTTTAGGATTTTATGTTTGTTTATATTACATTTTATGGTCTATTCATGTGTACAAGACAATACAGAATTCAACATGTAGAAAGGTATTTGGAGAATATAAAAAATTTTCTAGGCTGGGCATGGTGGCTCATACCTATAATCCTAGCAGTTTGGGAAGCCAAGATGGGTGGATCACCTGAGGTCAGGGGTTCGAGACCAGCTGGGCCAACGTGGCGAAACCCCATCTCTACTAAAAACACAAAATTAGCCAGGTGTGGTGGTGCATGTGTGTAATCTCAGCTGCCCAGGGGGCTGAGCCAGGAGAATCGTTTGAACCCAGGAGGCGGAGGTTGCAGTGAGCCAAGATTGTGCCATTGCACTCCAGCCTGGGCAACAGAACAAGACTCTGTCTCAAAAAAAAGAAATATGTATGTATGTGTGTGTATATATATACATATACACACACACATTTCTGATGTGAAACACCTGGAATGACAGAATAATTTCAACATATCAGAACCTAAACAGTTATTATCCTTCAAGTTGATTTTATTATAATCTTATGTTACATATAATTAATGTTACATATAATACTATTATATGCAACATTTATTTGAATATACAGCTTCTGACATTTATTTAAATTACTTGGTTACACCCTACATGTATGTTACATGGCTACTCTTTTCAGTGGCATTTCCATAATATGAAAGTTAAGGTTTAGATAGATAATGATTTATTGTATATCCTTTTTAAAGTTATTCTTTTTAGTTAATTGCTCTATGTATATTGAGACTAGGAATCAGAAAGCTTAGATTCTAGTCCCAGGTGTAAGCTGTGTAACCCTTGGCAAGTGTCAATCTCTAGGCCTCAGCTTTCTCATCTATAAAATGAGGAAGTTGTCGTATTCTATTTTTTTTCTTAAGATGATACACTTAAATGTTCCCTTCTGTTGGGTTATATAATTGCATCAAAAGTGTAGTAATGTTATTAAAAAATTGTTAGAGATCCAAACTAAGGTCTCTTTCAACTCTCCCATTCTTTTTTCTGTGACTTTATGGTAATAATGAAACTGGTGGTTTTTTTTTCTTCCCCCTCACAGTATCTCAGAGATGTTAACTGTCCTTTCAAGATTCAAGATCGACAAGAAGCTATTGACTGGCTTCTTGGTTTAGCTGTTAGACTTGAATATGGAGATAATGGTACGTTTTGTGGGGAATGTGTATTTTAAAGAGAGAGGAAAGATGGGAAAGGGAGTGTGAAAATGTAAGGAACTTTGCAGTTTGTTTTGTCTAGTACTATTTTACCTTTGGTTCATTCTTATCACAAGTTAAAAGCACTTTTATTGTCTTTCATTGGTGTTTATATATTTCTTTTAGAATTTGGAAATGGTGCCCTCTGGAGAAGGCTAATTGACTGTCTTCTCACAGAGTAACACTACTTTGATAATATGGTCTGCACCTTAGCCTTTCAAATTAAATTGTTTTTAGTGTCCCAGAATTGATGGGACTTTGAAGTGTTGTTGCAGCAGGTAATTTCTCAAAAGACTGAAACATGTCTAATGCCAATATACATTAATACTCTATAGGCCAGAATATATTACTTATGTTTACTGTCTTAGCACAGATACTTCTATGGTTGGAAGCTTCTGAATATTAGTACCTATAGTAAAAACAATTTTTCTTTAAACTTGTGTTTTCTCTTATTAGACCATTTCATTTTGAAAGGACTGCCAACATCTAAATGCAAGATTTGATTATCTTATCTGCATCCCCTGCATTTTGTGTTTTTCGGTTAGTTACAGTCCTCTTAATTATTTACTTTGGAAGCCTTTTTATATCTTGGCTTATCCCTTTCCCTTCATCCCACCTACACTGACTTTTTCTCGTGTTTGTTGTATCTTCATTCCCATTGGCATAATCCTAATTCAGGCTCTTGTCACTTTCTGCCAGGAGTATTATAATATCTCCCATTAGTGTCACCTTCTGTTCTTAACTGCATGGCCAACCAAGCTAACTTTCTGTAACGTTAATCTATTTTAGGATGCCACTTACTCCTTGTTTCCAAAGAACAGTTCCAGTTACATATTCATATTAATAAACATACATATCCATAAACACTAATTTCCCATTTTCTATAAAAAGAATTTTAAGCTCCTTAGCATGGTAGTTAATGATGACTGATACCAACCTGTATTCACATCTTGACATCCCAGCTAAATTAGAATAATAGTGTTTCCTGTTTATATCCCATTTCCCCCTCTGTTTCTTTGTTCACACTTTTCCCTTGGCTAATATACCATTTCATTCTATCTACACATCTAAATCCTACCCATCTTTTTAAGATCCATCTCATATGCTGTCTTATGTCTTAGCAGCAGTATAATTTCCCTCTGAACTTCCATAGCTTTTAACCCTATACCTTTTAAGTCATTAACCACTTTCATTTTGTTTCTATGTCTTATTCGTCCCAGTAATTTGTAAGCTGATATTCAGCTTTGATTCCTACATGGTACCTCTCTTAGCTTCCAATTGATGCTGTAACAAATTACTACAAACTCAGTGACTGAAAACACAATTTATTATTTTAGAACGAGAAGGCCAACATTAGCCCCACTGGGTTCATGTCAAGTTGTCAGCAAGGGAGGTTCGTTTTGGAGGCTCTCGGGGGAATCTGTTTCTTTCCTTTTTTAACTTCTAGAGGCTGCCTGAATTCCTTGACTCTGGCCCCTTCATCTTCAAGTCTAGCAGCATAGCATTTTCCAGTCTCTTATCTGATTCTGCTTCCATTGTCATAACTTTGTCTCTGGCTCTGATCCTCCTGAGCCCACCTGGATAATCCAGGATAATCCCCTATCTCAAGATCCTTAATTTTATCATATTTGCAAATCTTGCCATGTAAGGTAACACATACACAGGTTCCAGGGATCGGGACACGGACATCTTGGGGGGTACAGGTCAATATTGTGTCTGTCACAGTACCTGACATAGTTTCTTGCACACAACAGGTGCTTATCAATTTCAGTAATTGTGTGGCAAATGCAGTATATGTGAGTGTTTACATACACTGATTTGGAGCATCAGCCAATTTTTTGCTGATGCCTCAGACTTAAATTTCAGAAGCCTTATAGCAAAAATCTTAAGGAAAGCTCAATTTGAGACTTCGTTTACTTTTCCATTTAATTTAAAAAAAAAAAAACTTTTTTTTTCTTTAGAAAATACATGTATTCATAAGCCTTATGGCTTTAGTGTAGTATTGATTTTAGGGCCTTTAACAAGGTCTTTTTATCTACCCTGCTCTGGATTGGTAGGAACTGTATATGAGCCAATTTGTAGCTTATCAAAAGTGTTTTTCATTTATTCCCAAATTCTTACATCTCAGTTTATTTGTTTTATTCTATTTGTTCCATTTTTATAACCCGTTAACCTTCAATGGTAGATGCATATGGTCATGTATACCTGCAGTTGACTGTAAGTACATGTATTTCTCAGTAATAGCATGTTCTTTTAGTGAATAAAAGAAGCTTGTGTGTGGAATGTAAATTTTTCAATATTGAAAAAGGAAGTCAACATATACTTGAAGGTGAATGGTATCAAAAGTATATTAAAAGTCTAAGCTAGAAAACAAGTTTTGTTTATTAAAATTCAGAATTGCAAAAACAGACTTGAAAATTGGTCAAATAATACTGTCTCTAATCGGTAGGAGGCGCTGATGTTCTTTTGTGGTTTTACATTGATATGTTGCCTCCTTGACTTTTAAGTTATTACTTATTTTAAAATTTGCTGAAACCATTGTGAGTTCTTATTATTTGTGCTCTACTATTTTTTGAAGCTTTTGGTAGCTTGTCAACATGATTAATAACTGAAATTTTTTAAATGTATAATTTCAGATGTATAGAAGAATTACAAAATAGTACAAAGATTTTCATATACCTCAAGTCTACAGATGTAACATGTTACCTCATTTGCTTCATCCTTCTCTCTACACAGAGGCACACACCATTTTTTCCCAAACCATTTGATAGTAAATTATAGATGATTCCTTTTTACTCTTAAACACTTTAAAGAGCATTTCCTAAAAACAACTTTGTCTTATATAACCACAGTACAGTGATCAAAATCAGGAAGTTATCTTTGATATACTATTATTTATTCACATTTTACCAAACCCCCCACTTCTCTCGACAGAAAAAAATAACCCAGAGCAATCCTGGATTATGCACTGCATTAGTTGTTACATCTCTCTTAGTATCTTAAAATCTGGAACAGTTCCTGTCTTTATTTGTGCTTCATGACCCTGACATTTATTTTGTAGAGTGTCCCTCAATTTGGATTTATATGATGTTTCCTCATGACTAGATTTGGGGTTTATACTTTTGTTAGGAGTAACACAGAAGTGATGTGTTCTTTTTAGTGCATCATATTAGGAGATACGTGATAGCGATATGTCCCATTACTAGTTATGTTACTTTGATCGCTAGGTTACGGTTTCTCCACTGTAAAGTTACTATTTTCCTCTTTGTAATAAATATATCTTGTGGGGAGGTACTTTGAGACTGTATCAATTATGTTTTTGCGCCTCAAGTTTCCCCCACTAGTTTTAGCAACCATATGATGATTCTTGCCTCAATCATTTATTATGTTAATTGACAAAAGGTGTTCTCTAATTTCATCATTTTTTCTACATTTATTTGTTGGCTTTCTCTTGTAAGTTTTCCCATCTCTAATTTACTTGTTTAAATCAGTATAGATATATGGATTTTTATTTTACTCAATGGATTATAATCCTTTCTGTCATCACGTATTTTGCTGTTGATACTGTTCCAGATTTGGCCAGTGGAAGCCTTTTTAACTCTGACTTAAATTTTATGCTTTTATTTTTTCCTCGTTTCATTAACAGATCCCATAAGCACTGTATAGCCTAAGATGCCATTTTGAACATTAAGTTTAGTGAATTATTAATAAGTGTTTTTATTTTTGAATTCCTTTTAAGTATTATTTTTCAAATGAAAATAATAAAATCTACCTTTGGAATTCTGAATATCAAGTTTCCATGAAATAAGTTTGAGGTTTGTATATGATGGTGTATTTGATGTATTGATTTTTTTGGGGAAAGCAAGGTTTTTGGATTTTATGTACAGCATTCAAAAGAAGATGGGGGGAAAGCGTACTTTTTAATGAGTTTGTATTTAATCTTACGTAACCTATACTTAACCCTCCTCCCATTCTTCTACCCCAGATTTCAGAGGAAGCTGTAAAAGCAGATTTTTACCTTCCTAAAATTTACATGTTTGAAATGATTGCCTTTAGAAATGTTAATGAAAAGATATTTGTGTCACATAGTCCAGTAATTGCTTTAGCTTAATCAAAAAGATAGTTACATTGTCTTTTTACATTTTCTATAGCAAAAATTAAGCTTGATTGAATGAATTGTTTTATGCTTATACAGGTTAAGCATCCCTAATCCGAGAATCTGAAATCCTAAATGCTCCAAAATCCAAAACTTTTTGAGCCCCGACATGAGGACACAAGTAGAAATTTCCACACATAAGCACTTAACACAAACTTTATTTCATGCACAAAATTATTAAAAATATTATATGAAATTACCTTCAGGCTATGTGTATAAGTTGTACATTGAACATAAAAGTGAATTTTGTGTTTAGACTTCGGTCCCATCCCCAAAATATCCCATTTTATATATGCAGATAATCCAAAGTCTGAAAAAATTTAAAATTGGAAATTATTGGCATTTCCAGTAAGGGAAACTCAACCTGTAATCATTTTGGCTCAGTTAAATTTGGTAAACAGCAGTAGTCATTTTACCTTGTGTTGCAGTTCTACAAATTATATTTTTGTCTGTTTTTACAGCTGAAAAATACAAGGATTTAGTACCTGATAATTCAAAAACTGCTGACAATGCAACTAAAAATGCAGAACCATTGATCAATTTGGATGGTGAGTATATAAATGAATAACATTGAACATCAACATTTTTGGTTTCTTAAATGTTTTTTTCTTTGAAGAATGAAGTCCAGGTTTACTTGGTTTTAGTAAATTTAGAAGGATCCATGCAGACAGCATTTATGTTAACATTTTATTCCCTATAACGTTTTTATAATGTGCTTTCTCCTTCCCCTTGCATTTGAATATCTGAATGTTGATTTGATTTGCTTCTAGTAATTTGGAGTTTTGATTTGTATTTAATCATGGGGGTCATTGTTTGCCTTTTTGAATGTATAAATTTCTTTTAATCCAATGACTCTATCAGACAAGTGGTAAAATTTTCCATTATTTTAAGTCCTGGATATCTTTTAGTAATTTCCCTTTTTAAAAATATGAAGAATCTAATTACCTAAATTATGATGTGTAAAATATTTGTTCACTGGCTAATTCATTGTGACCTATAATTTAGGAGTTAACCCTTTTGAATGAGTGAGCCTCTTGGACACTCCAGAGCTGCTGCTTAGAGAGAAGGTTTTGGGAAAACTATCCATTGAGGGGATCTATGTACTAAAATTAATGGCCTTGGGAAGAAGTGTTAATTAAAAGTGCTGTATAATTTAGCCTTGCAGAAAAAGTTACAGGACAAATATAATGTGAGTTAAATTAGTCATTTATTGGATTATTCAGTTTGGCTGATGAAATACAGATACTCCTTGACTTAGGATGAGATCATGTCCCAAAGTCGAAAATATCATAAGTCAAAAATGCATTTAATACCCCGGAAGACCCATTGTAAAGCTGAAAAATTGTAGTTGGAACCACTGTAAGTTCAGATTTTCCTCATCTTGCACTAGGGTTACATCCCACTGAACTCATTGTAAGGTCAAAAAATTACAAGTCTAACCATCCTAAGTTGGGGACTGTCTCATACAGTAATAGGAAAATCATTTTATCTTACCAATTTATTTAATTGTTGATAGTCTACAGGGCTTTGTTTTTTCTCTTGTGAGTAGCAGTTTTAAAAACTAAGAGATTTGTTGCTACCGAAAAGTTAAAAATGTTTTTGTATGTTCACAAATATGTTTGTAATTATACGTTTGCAGGGTTGTGAGTTTTTGTTTGTTTTTAATCTTTTATAGTAAATAATCCTGATTTTAAGGCTGGTGTAATGGCTTTGGCTAACCTGCTTCAGATTCAGCGTCATGATGATTACCTGGTAATGCTTAAGGTCAGCTTCATGTTCTTGATTCTTGACAGAAACTGTGCACATAGAAAAAGTCTTTATTTTCTAAATATTAACTATTGATATTAAAATTATGGTTGAATGACTAAAATACACAGAAGAATATGAAACATAAAGTAGATTTCATGGTTTTATCTGATTTGGATTCTGTTTTCTGCCTGCACTATGCTAAATCCTTTGCAAAGATGTTCTCATTCAATCCTGCCAACAATCCTAGAGACAGCTGCTAATATCTTTTTAAAAATATATATCATATGAAGAAACTGAGACTCAATGAGGATAATGTCTAAGATGACACAGAAAATGACAGAGCCAGGATTTTAAGCACTATAACCCTGTGGTCCATTGTTTTTCCCACATTACCCTAC
The DNA here is from genome assembly GCF_029281585.2 of Gorilla gorilla gorilla. NCBI lineage: Eukaryota > Metazoa > Chordata > Mammalia > Primates > Hominidae > Gorilla > Gorilla gorilla. Next base: position 68,953,108 of record NC_073239.2, read on the forward strand.
TTCTGTTTAGTTAGTCTTTTTAATGATTCATAGTCTGCATTTGTTAAGATGGTCGAAAATGCCAAATGAGTAATGGTGAATTTGGTCAAAAATATATAACCCCAAAATCTCTTTGAGAAATGAATCTTTCTGTCCCCGATGCTAGATAGGCCACTCAGTTCATAACTATACTTCAGGGATCCCAGTAATCTGAAAGAGGTCTCTTGTTTCTGAGAGAAATCATAAACTTCAGAAGATTTATTCCTAGTAATCGTGAAAGTACAGTGGTGTGGATCAGGGGAGTGGTACTTAAGATACCAGACTTGGAAATTTTATAAGAGATTAAAAGCTTTTAACTAGACCTTGTGCATGTAAACTACTTTGTGATAAATTTCACTCTACCCAGAAGAGATTAAGCCATAATTTACCGTGCTTTTTAGATTTTTATTATTAAATGTCAGTTTTAACAAGACTGTTGTATTCCTAAGTTATTAAAATTTTCTATACTGAATCTGAATGTTAACTTGGATTTTCTCAATCCAGATTGCATGCCAAAAGACAAAAATGTTTTTAGTGAAATTTAGCTATTTCAAAGGCTTGTTCTTTATTCCGACGATTATGTAAATTGCCTTGGAACTATTCTATAGTGATCATGTCAGCTTTAATCATAAAGTAAGTGAGAGGAGAGTCAGACAATGCATAGTGTATTTGGGATGCTTTTGTTAGACTTCAAAACCCAAGGGGATAAAGTATAAATCAACTACAACAAAATGCTATAAAATTCTAGTCCTGCTGCACATTTGTCCCTTTTGAGTTATTTTAAGAGGCATTCAAACAATAACATAATATGGAAAACATCTTAGTACGTTTGCCAAGTACAAGCATCAGTATATTAACTGTTTGGCAACCAGACTATTTAATAACATCTGCAATAACTGTTAAACATTGTTTGAATTCTGTTTTTCAAAGATAGCATTTGGTTTTTTATTTAAAAATTATAGTTTAAGTTTTCACACTTATTTTTGAGTTGTAATTGTCATCTTCCTAATTAAAATTCCATTTTTTTAAAATTTGATTTTTAAGTGTGTATGGATACTTGCATGCATGCCTACCATAATGAAATGCCTTGGTGATTAAAACCACCAACGGTGTCCTTTGAAAGGTTAGAAAATATTTTACTAGAGTGAAGTGATAAAAGCCAAGTGTAAGACAGTATGTATGATCTGCTACCCTTTGTGTCAAAAATGTGTATTCGTGCTAAGCATGCTCGTCATTTCGCAGTTTTATTGAGGGTAAGGAATCTGTAGGGGATCGCAAGGCTCAGGTAGGAAGGAGACCTACTTTTTACCATGTGTCTTGCTGTATTTAAAGTTGTTTTTTACCAGTCATGTGCATTACCTATTCAAAAAATGGTTTTAATTGTTGCAAGCACCATTCGACATTATTAAAATACTAGAAGTGTGAAAGTTTACGTTAGATTAGTGGGTTTTTTTAAATTTAATGGGGAGTTTATTAATGAACTTAGGTAATTCTGACTTCATCAAAATGAGCAACCTTATTCTCTGGGCTCATAGAAGAAAGGATGACAGGTACACAGCCTATAAAAAGTAAAAATATTTTTGGGTTTCTCAGGCAATTCGAATTTTGGTTCAGGAGCGCCTGACACAGGATGCAGTTGCTAAGGCAAATCAAACAAAAGAGGTACGTTTCTATAAATCCTAAATAAGTTGTTAATGAACATTTCTTCTGATATGGCCATGATTTTAAACTTTGCATGTATCTGTTTAAGATATCCATTCTACGTTCTACAACTTAGAGAAAGGATAGCTTACTTCAGTGCTTCCTAAAGCAAATTGAATGTATTCAGTGGCTAGGGGGTCATTTTTGAGTGAAAAACTTCATGTTCCTCTCACTTTGTACCTTAAAAAAGCCACAGATAGCTCATGCACAGTCCACAAATCATGCTTGTGGCCCGCTGAAGTTTATTTAAAATGAGTTACCCATATGAAACTTACTGGATTATTTTGACTCATGCTGGAGAAGAAGGAACACACCTCACTACAAATTAGTTTTCTTTTTCTATCTAAATTCTATCCTTGCTCTTATTTCTTCAGAGTAAATTCTTGTTTTATTCAATTTCCTGGCATAAAACATGAGAAAGTAATTTGGCTAAGGTCACCTAGTTGGTAAGTGATTGAGCTCAGGCAGTCTGACTTGAGAGCCTGTGCTCTTACGGTAGGTGGGGAGAAGGGTCCATGCGTGGATGTCTGCATGAGCTTGTCAGTCTGCCCAGGTGAAGGGACGGGGTTCTGTTGGAGTGTAAGGTTCAAGGTACAGGTGACTGAAATGGTATCTTTCAGTCCTACCTTGTAGGCTGAGAAAAGCTATATCCCATGACTACCTTCCCCTTAAAGAGAAAATATGGAATATTTTTAGATTATATCAGAAATCCAAATATGCCTAAAGTTTCATTGGCTGTGCAGCGGTGGAGAGACTGTCCTCAGGTCAGCAGCAGCAGTGTCTGATAACACCTGCCTTCTGCAGCAATGATGTTGTAGTGAATGCCTTGGGCACAACTATGTTGTTTGTCCTCCCTGTGCCCTTCCCCCATCTCCCAATGCCTTTTGTCCTCCAGCCCCTTTAGGCAGGCCAAGCAGTGTTAAAAGGTTACTAATGCCAGGGCAGTATCTCTGAAAGACACTGTTTTCTTTTAAAGGTTCTTACTGGCTCATTGTATATGAATCGAGCCACTGGAAGTTGGATTAAAGATCAGCTTATTTCACCCACACTATAGAACAGACAGTAAATTGTTCTGGTGTAATAAAGTCATTCATTCATTCATTCATTCCTTCAGCAAAACTATGCTTTGGAAGGCAGTGTAAGTAAAGGCTTAGCCAAATCTCTTTGCTCTTGTTTGTAAAGTAAAATTTAGTGTTATTTTTAATGCTCCAAATTTTAATTTTGGTGTCATCTCAAAAGATACCAGCCTATAACAATTTAGTGGAGTTCTTACAGTCTAGTGTACTTATAAGCATTTATAACTACTATTTGAGGCATATGGTAGTTTTCAGGGGTAGCTTGGTGGCCTGTTGGCAAAGGAAAAAAAAGTGGAGCCTCTGGTACTAGATGAACATATAAAGCCACTCAGTACAATTCTGCTCTTTAATTTTGCTCACTTGTGCTTTCGTACCCATTGGTTTCTTCACACGTACATGTGTTAGCTGTTTTAAAGCAGACAGAGCCTACGTAGATTTACATTACTAGATAAGGCAAGAATTGAGCAGTGACTAAAGCATTTGAATAGTAACAGGTTGTAACATTGAAAGATTGAAAGTACGGGTAGTGTGTTTTTCTTGGCAGTGATTTTATATAATCAGGAAGTACAGACTGTCCTCATTTTAGAATTTGTTTCTGTGAAGTTTGGCATCACCATAGTCACCATCTTTAGTATGTCCATAGGTGCTGAGTGGTTTAGTTTTTCAGTAACTTCCAAGTCAAGTCTTGAAAGTTAAATTATACATAATTATACATAATCTTGGCAAACACCATGCTGGCTGAAAGGTTCGTACAATTTGTAAAGACAAATTAATGTGCTCAGAAATGGAATATAAGGTACTATTTTTGCCATTTATACCGTTGCTTACTGTCGCCAAAATAAGACAAGACAGTAACAGCCTGGCTCAACTTGCCTTCCATAGCAGTAATGACAAGGCACTGCTGCAATAAGGATATATTGTTTTGTATGCCTGGGCTAAAGGATTGGATGAGCTATAGAGCTTCCTGGTACATTTAAAGGTTAACTTAACTTTTCCCCCTAACCGGTTGAAATAGGGAAAACTCGCTAATCACAATCATCACCAAAGCAAATATAAACAAAATTCCTAGTTCCCTTGCCCATGCAGCTAAAAGAGTTAAGACACCAGAATAGCTAGGTGCTTTTCAGTTTCAGGTGAGGAAAGGATGCTATTCTTAACCATAAATACTCTCATTTTGTCTTTTTTTAAAGGGCTTACCTGTTGCTTTAGACAAACATATTCTTGGTTTTGACACAGGAGGTAAGTGATTTTGTTTAAATTCAAACTATTTTTTTACAGACTGAATACTTGGGAGGAAATAAATAAATGGCCTTAAATGTAAAAATTATGTATTGAAGCAGTGTTCTTTTCTCATAAAACAGATGCAGTTCTTAATGAAGCTGCTCAAATTCTGCGATTGCTGCACATAGAGGAGCTCAGAGAGCTACAGACAAAAATCAACGAAGCCATAGTAGCTGTTCAGGCAATTATTGCTGATCCAAAGACAGACCACAGACTGGGAAAAGTTGGAAGATGAACACTTGAGGACTTCAGCTTCTCACCTACTTAGTACAGTTGGGAACCATACACTTCTGGCATGTTTGGAAATCAAAATGTCACATTCTCGGGGGAGGAAGCCCAGAAAATTGGGTATGTGCTAGAGATTTACCACCATTGCTTTTTTCTTTAATAAAGTTTAGGAAAGTAGAATTTTTATTATGTACTGTATGTTTGCATAAATCACCTTTCTCCTTTGTGGTTAAGGCATATATGCCAACCCCCAACTTTGTCTTAGAGACAATATAGATCCTTAAGTCATAGGAAAACTTAAAACATTTTATTGGAGTAATCTAGAAAATTTTAAAATTGTTACATCTTTGGTATTTATAAATGTGATACTTTCTGTGGGTACTTCTATAGAGGCACTACAGGATCAGAAAATGCAAATTGAATCATTTTAGCACCTTTTGATATAAATAGAAATGCACCGATGCAGAGGTAAAAAATCTTAGAACTTTTGTTGGGAAACTATAAATAATTGGTCCTTTCCCATCAGTTCTGCATTGGCTTCTCCAACTGTCAAGGTTTAGGATTGTATTTTTATATTAATCACATGTGCTTTAATTTCTTGGCCAGAAAGAATCCATAGCAAAAATCAGGTTTAGAGTCTTAAACTCTAATTCTTAGTTGAATGAATTTGATCTTTTAAATATTAATGATAAATGTTTACAAGAAGTTGCTTTAATAAGCAATAGTTAAAATTCTGTTACCTTTTTAAACTTGCAATAACAACCTTCATTTTTAAAAATACAGTAGTAAAGATTGAGGTATCAGCTTTTCACAAGTCTTTTTGCACTAAAAAATGTTCATCTTGTATGCTCAGGAACGTCTAATGGCCAATTCCTTTTTTACTTTCTTTGCCTTTGCAGTCACTGTTCTTTAGGGTCCAGGTTCTGATTGTAAACTCCAAGTCTTCCTTTACATTACTGTACTTACTTTCTTCCTGTGAGAGAAGAGCAGGGGTGGGACAGGGTGGTGGGTGAGTAGTGAGTATATTGTAACCAAGTTGCAACAGCAAATCTTTGCATTTTGTGTATAAACTAGGTAGATTTAAGGTAGTAAAGACTGGCCCTCAGGGCAGGAAGAAGGCAATGGTGGCAGTGTCACAGGCAGCAGGGGTAATCAAATACCATATATATCCCTTCTCTACCCTGCTAATTTAAAGGAGCATCCTAAAGCATACTTTTCTAAAGCATACTTTTTACCTGTTGGGCAGTAGGGGTAGACTGCAGTTATCCCGTAGAGGTGAGATCGTTGTTCTGGGAGATACTCATCAGTAAACTGGCCACTATGTTTATTTACTGATACAACACCATCCCTGGTAACAGAAAGGAAGAGTGAATTCAGGGAGAGTCATTTACTAGATAGATAAAGAAGTTAGCTACAAAAAATCAGTTGCAATAGAGGAAAATTTCTGGCAGCCTTCTCTGTCCAAGGGCTGATGCTAAAGCCATACTGAAGTTTGAAGACCATTGCTCTAAATCCATTGCTCATCTCTAGCTGCATGTTAGAATCACATGATGAGCTATCAATTTGTAGGGCATGGTGTAAAGGGCTTAGACTTTAATGTTCCACAGTTCCTCATTTGAGAACTACTCTAAATAGTATTTTTCGGTCCCTCAGACAATATGTCCACAGTGTCAAAAGCCAACTTAAGCCCTGTAATATAGCTCATGGTATCAAGGGTAGTCTTATTCTCTAAAGAACATATTTAGATTAATATGCTCCCTTTTGAGACAGTTAATTATCAAATACCTTTGCTACTTTTTAAGCTATATGTGAGCAATACCATTCGATTTCTGGGTAAAGTAAAAGGATGATTTCAAAAACATGAAAGGATGAAAAAAAACATCCTTGAAGGATCTTATCTGCCAAATGAGGAGGTGATGAAACAAAAGCCTCAGAGGGCTTAATGAGTCAAGTCAGGTACTGACTTTTGGTAAAACAAGTGGTGTGTCCTCTGGAACAGTTGGCCTTTTCAGGCTTGTCCAGAATTTGTGGGGCTCACCTCCTCCAGTCTGTGTGGTAGAAGTGATCTGCATAGCTTACGATGCTGAAGGGGTACTTGAGGTTGTTTTGAATGACACGCCGTCCAGTTCCATCAGGTAGTGTACACTCCAGTTTTTTGGTTCCTTTTAAAACAAAGGGGGAAAATGAGGTCCTTCAGCTGCTTTGCCAAAAATGATAGTGACATAGTGATAGTGACACAGTAATAGAATGGGGAAATAGGATATTTTACTTCCATTGCAGTCATAGATTAGCAACTGTAAAATTACCTGTCCTATTACTAGTCTCCAGTTTTTAGTAGAGATTCAAACTTTCAATCCTTTTTTGGAAGACAGGATTGCATTTACTGAAATCTGGTAAGTTTCTGCCAAAGTAGGGCATTAAACATAATTATTTTTATAATTTGTGTGATTTCAAGCCTTAGCTTATAAATTATAACATCTGGGTAAATACTTGCCCTTTGTAAGCTATGTCTATAATTACTGAGGCAACCTTTTAACCAAAATCCTTAGTATTTTTAAAATATTTTCTAGGTAGGAGGAAAAAAGTGACTAAAATGGTAACATAACTCATATTTCAATATAAAGGAATCAGTCTTAAAAATTTTTACAGTAGCTAAACCATTCAAGAATTTCCAAGTTTCACATTTCTCATAGAGCCCTGATTTAAATTTCAAATCCTTTTAAGAAATGTAACTTGTTTTAAACAACTGGGTTATAAAAGTGACCTATGTACATTAGGCCCTTTTATTAGATTACAAATTCAAGAACAGTCTTTTTCATATTCTTTAGTATAGAACTAGACACACAGCATTTTTTCAGTTGTGCTGATAAAAGCAAACAAATTTAGGTTGCTAATACCCATGTTATTACTGAAGGAAGCTACCCTGCTACAATGCTTTTCAAAGAATGTCCTTAGCATTATAACAGATGTTTATAGTTAAGTTATAGCGACCCTCTCCCCACATAAGAATAACTTCACTTAAGTTTGTCAATTCAACAATGGCTAATTCTTTTAACTGTTAAAAATATGCCAGGCACTCATGGTCAGGCAAGCAGTACAAACTTACTGCTTGATATATATCCTTCCCTCCACCCAAACCCCAGAAAGTTCATTTTAAGACATTTAATAGTACTTAAAAGTTTACAGACCAAAGAAAGGAGATCTAAGTGATGGGATTTCATTTTGTAGTAAAATCTGTTAGTGCTCACATTCACTGTGATGAGAGGTTATCTATTTGCATTCCATCAGTAGTATTACCTGCATCTGCCCAGCAGAGCAGTTTAGAGAAAGGGTCAAAGGTTAAGCCATTGGGCAATCCAATGTCTGTATTGATCAGAATTCTTCTGTTTTCTCCATCTAAAGATGACGTTTCAATTTTAGGAGCTTCTCTATTCCAGTCTGTCCAGTACAAGTTGCTGTAAGTTAAAAATCAAGATTGTAAAAGAATAGCTATGTAGCCTGTGGTAGGCAGCATCTAAGCAGCCCCCAGTGATCTCCATCTCCTCCTGTATTATAGCCTTAAGCAATCCCCTTGAGTTTGGGCTGCATTAGTGTCTTGCTTCTTCTAGTGCATAGAGTATAGCAGAAGTGATAGGCTATCACTGCCGATATTCGGTCTCAAAAAACTGGTTTCTGCCTTAGGGGCTCTCTCTTGCTCCCTTTGAGGGAAGCTGGATGCCATGTTGCAAGCTACCCTGTAAAGGGGAACGTGTGCCAAGGAACTGATGTCCTTGAGGGCTGTTGGCCAGAGACATTAGTCGTGCCTGCAGCCCATGTGAGCATGCTTGGGCTGTGTCTTCCCCGAGCTGAGCCTTGTGATCACTGCAGTTTGGCCATTACCTGATTGCAGGCTTGTGAGAGACGCCATGCCTGAGGAGCTCAGTGAAGACACACTTGGATTCCTGACTCACAGAAACTGTGAGACTAAATGTTATCTTACACTGCTGAGGGTTTGGGCAATTTCTTACACAGCAGTAGGTAACTAACACACAGCCATATTCCACTTTTACCTGTATCACAAGGTTTTCTGATTATTGTCACTATGTGGGAGAAGTCATTACTAAGTTACTATCAGAATCCCTGCCTCTGAGATACCCCTTAACTCAACTGCCCCAAAACCCTCCGTTTGTTGAAGTCTTGAATTGGATCTTGGGTTTTAGAATAGAAACAAAGACAGCTGTTAGGAATGGCTTCGATAGAAACTATGGAACTTGAAGAGATGTGGACCAGGGATTTGAGAGGGAAACTGTTCTTTCTTCTGCCAAAAATACAATTTGGTACTTGAAGGGGTACCTGGCACCCAGGGATGGAAACATTTTAAGTTAAGCACTTTACCTTTGAAATGCCACGTTAAAAATGAAATATATTCATAACAGATACTAACGAGGAAATAATATGGTCCTATTAAGTGGAAATAGGTTATAAGGAAACAAACAGGTTTATAGTTAGAGCAGAAATAATGTTGAAAGCACTTTTTATAAAATACTATTTTATAAAAGCTATAGAAGCTTTGAATAAATCAGTTGGGCTACAGAGAACCTCAGTGAGAGGAGAGGAAGAAACCATAGGTTTCCCCTGTTGCGAATTTCATCCCTTATGCCCAACAGATGAAGCAGAGAGAAGCTGAGAGCAAAAGCCAGAAAACAGTTTCCACTTTGCGCTAAGGTGGAGGTGGCCAGAGGGTATAGCATGCATATCATTGCTTCATCGCTTCTGATCAGTCTCCTCCCCAAAATGATTTAATATCATCAAAAACAATAAGTCTGAAACAAGCTCACACAGATATTTGGTGTAAATTATTTGGGGATTGCCAGAGGAAGAAAGTTGTAAAGGTGAAATCTATAGAAAGCAAATGAGAAATATGCAGGAAGGCTTGACAACCATTCTGTTACACAGTTGAAGGAGATGTAATTGCATGTGTTATATTGCAACCTGGTTCAAGGTGGGTTTTCTTTTTGTTAAAAATTCAAGTCCTTTAGCATTTATATTTGCTGTCTGGATAAGAAAGTTCTACTTTCATATTTAAACTCATGGCTGTGTTGTGGATTTCAGCTTAAAAGTATGCTTTTTCCCCAGACTCCAGAGACATGGCCAAAGTATCATTGCCTACAAGATGGCAGCTCTCCCCAGTTTTCAGGTCAAGCACCAAGAAGGAATAAGGGGCCGGGCGCAGTGGCTCACACCTATAATCCCAGCACTTTGGGAGGCCAAGGCAGGTGGATCACCCAGGGTCAGGAGTTGGAGACCAAAATGGCGAAACCCTGTCTCGACTAAAAATACAAAAATTAGCTGGGCATGGTGGCACATGCCTGTAATCCCAGCTACTTGGGAGGCTGAGGCAGGAGAATTACTTGAACCCGGGAGATGGAGGTTGTAGTCAGCCGAGACTGTGCCACTGCACCCCAGCCTCGGCAACAAAGCAAGACCTTGTCTCAAAAAAAAGAAAAAAAAAAAAGAAAAAAGGACCTTCCAAATGTCCAAATGTCAGAAAGGCAAGCCTATGCAAAGAGTTTTTAAGAGGGCTATTAATTCCTGTTAAGTCAACTGGAATAGAGAAAGGTACAGGTACTTTTCCTGTGTGTAGAACCCAAAGTTTGAAACCACCTTTGAGGCACTGCACTAAGTATTTCATAGTCAAAAAGCACTTACCTGAAAATTAAAGCTGAAGGTTTTCTTTACTGATTTGAAGGGCATCTGGGAATTTCATTTCGTAGAAACTCCACTTAAACATGGCAAGAGTTTCTCAAGATATAAAAATTCTCCCTGATTGTAACAAGTACTGAGACAGTGAACAAATCCTGTATGTCACATTTGATGACCTTAGCAATTATACAGACAGGGAAAATGTTTATCTTGATTTCTGCTACAGCAACACTGAAGCCAGAGGTATCTGAGCTTTGGCTAATGTCACTTGATGTAGGTCAGCCCTACTGTGAGCGTCAACCCTGGTTTCTAAATGTGCTGCTAGAGGAATCCCACTTCACTTCCAGTTTAAGTGTCAGCTGAGGCCTTGCCTGATCATTTGATTCAGAGTAGCCCTAGTTCTCACAACACTATCTGAATTTTCTACATATCACATCACAGACTAATATTGTTTATACCAGTCTTGTTTCCTCCTAATAAAATGTAAGTGCCATGAAAGAACAGACCTTGTCTTTTCCTAGAACAGGTCCTGACACCTCTTAGATCCTCAGTAAATCTTTGTTACATGAATGCATCTGAGCTTTCACTCTCTTGTTCTGACCTTCCCCACATTGTATTTAAAACCCAAGGGCTTCACATCAGGATCTACAGGTAAGAGGAGAATTAGGGAAGCCCAGCTGACCCTCGGATTGGATCCACAGCGATGGCACGGGGATTCACCAGATCTGTGTAGAAGAGGACCTTGCGCTCAGAGCCATCCAGCAGGGCGCTCTCTATCTTATCCAGGACACTGTCCGTCCAGTACATTGTTCTGCGGATGTGGTCTATGGCAAGTCCTTCAGGGCTTATCAGACCTGGAAATAAAGCAGAGTCAGGACTGGAGTGTTTGCAGGATATGGAGGGCAAACCTGAAGCCCTCCAACGGTCAGGTGGGCAGGGGGGTCAGCAGGGGAAAACAAAGCCCAAGTGTCTCTAAGTCCCCAAGAACCAGGTTAATATAGAAACAAGTACTTTTGTTACATATTCCACTACCTCTAGCTTCTAGACCAGCAGACCTACCAGTTTGATGACAATCGGCATCCACAGTGCCAGAGCCAGGCTGAATAAACGAAGGCCTCACCCTGAATTCTTACCATGAATTCTTTTAAGAAGTGCGCACAGTAGGAATCACCTATTTCATTCCTTATGTATGAAGGTGTTTGCTTACAGAGGGGGCTAGTCTTACACAGCTCGATAAAATGACTTGCCTAGAACTTAACCTCCCCTAGTGGAGAAAAATCGAGGGGAGACTTCGGCGTAAAGTAGACAAGTGACTTTGTAGAATCAAATGAAATGCAGACTGCTGAGTGAAGCTGCTGACCTGAATTCACGATCGTCTCAGGCTCTGCTCCCAGTTCTAGACTGGCACGGCTGATTGTCCGTCCAGCAACATCTGTCCAGTACACCATCCTCTCCCGGCAGTCGTAATCAATTCCCACGATTATGGAGCCCTTTGTGCATCAAATCATAGAATTAGAAGAATTAGGTTACATTTCCCCTTTGTTCACACTCAGCTGCCTTGCTCATTCACAGCTGCAGTGAGCAACACTGCACTGTGATCCTGCAGGCAACAGAGTAGAGTAGCTGGACATGTGGGCACTCGGGTGAAATCTAGGCTCAGCCACTTAGTAGCCATGTGGCTTTGGGCATTTAACCTCTATGCGTTTGTCTCATTTGCAAAATGAGGCCAATAGTGTACCTGCTTCATATGGTTGCTATAAAAATTAATACTATAAGTGGTTGTAAAGTGTCCTAATCAGTAATTGGTATACAGTAAGCCCTTCAATAGGTGCTATTATGACTGATGATTTAAAAAAAAAAAAAATCAGCCCCTTCAGTAATTAGAGGACATGGCCTTAAGCAAAATAAGTTTTTAGTATTTTACTGGGTAAAAACTGAATCTTTTCCCAATGTCATCAGCACTTTTCCCAGAGCCTTAATAAAATTTGCCACTATATGCCAACAAAATCTACTCTCCCCTCCTCTGTGAATGAGATCTTTCCTCTACCTGAAGTACAATCACCTATACTCCTGCCCCTGACTCTTAGGAGGCAAGATGTTGGTTATATCCTGTACTAAAGAAAGTAGTCAGGCAGTGACTCACGCCTGTAATCCCTGTCCGTTGGGAGGCCAAAGCAGGAGGATTGCTTGAGCCCAGGAGTTCGAGACTGAGCAACATAGTGAGACCCCGTCTAAAAAACAAAAAATAAATTAACTGGGCACGGTGGCACGCACCTGTAGTCCCAGCTACTCAGGAGACCGAGTTGGGAGGATCGCTTGAGCCCAGGAAGTCAAGGCTGCACCAAGCCGAGATGGTGCCACTGCACTGCAGCCTGGGCAACAGAACTACACCCTGTCTTGAAGGAAAAAATCTAATTTATTGGGTTAAGGAACTAGGGAGTAGTGGTTATCCAACCTCTGGCTAGTGAGGTCTCTCCTCCTCATTGCTAAATAAATGACAAGTCTTTTAAAAAATAATAAAAATTTAAAAAATGCTGAGTCTGATATTTTTCCTCAACTCCATGCAGAACTTGCTTCATTCAGTTTCCAATCCAGGCTCCTGCTCTGAGAAGCCCAGCAGATGTGCAAAGCCAACATTCAGGGGTTAGCTGGCTGTCCCTGAGGTCATACAAGTTCCTGCCTTGCTTAACAGCCTCCTGGGGCTTGGCTTCACTTACGCCCCCTGGGAGCGTAGTCAGCCAAGAAAGATTGTACAAAACGGGATTTGGCTTCAGTGGAAAAACAGGCAGCTTATATGGGGGGCGGGCCTAAGGTCAACTACACTTTTATTTGAAAATTGAAAGGTCGTTTGTCCCAGGCAAGAGTACACATTCAAATGAGCTTCCATTAACCCGGGAATCATGGGATTGATAAACCCATGTCATAACCTCAGGTTAGAGAAAAAGTCCCAGTTTAAGTAAATTTCCTTAAAATGTGCAAATAACCCATGTCCCATTTCTTTCAGTTCCACTACCACTACCATCACCACCCTGTCCTGGTCAGGGGCATGTTCAGAAAGGCAATCAAGCTCTATGACTTGAATAAAAGAGGGTTAGCTTAAAGTGATGTCAACTTCTTAGTCTCTACCTCTTCCAGAGAAAGTTCTACAAAACAATGTGAGAGTTTTCTTGGGGGAGGGGACAGGACCCAACAAACTCGAATCTTAAAAAGAACACATCTCTTCCTAAACACTGGCTGCCTCTCAGCTTTTCTGGAACCAAATAAGTGTAGTTCATTAACAGAAGTAAATGTAAACTTGAATGCCGTACTATTCTTTCTTAGGGATGAGCAAGTGCCTGGAGTGTGAAGTTCAACAATGGAATCATGATTTTCCACTGTGTCGATGCCATTCGAGACAGCCACCCTTATTTTTCCTCCATTTTTGAGAAAACCCGCTCCCCAAAATGGGGTGCCTTGCATTAGGGAGGCTGCTGGCTCAGGAAGCATCAAACATCCCCTGGGGAAGGCTCCATCCACTCCTCTCCCAGCGTCACACACTCCTCAAGTTTTCATCTATGGAGTCAGGGAAGGTTAGGAAAGAAGTGGGTCAAAGGGACAGAACCAAAGTGAAAGGGAAGGGCTGCAACGGTGAGACAGTCATTAACTGACTTCCACTTGGAGTCCCCAACAAATCGCAGAGATCATACCTTGTGACTAGTCGTCCTGTCACTTGGATTTTTATGGAGATGTTATGACATAGAACCCTGGGGACTTAGGGTAAGAGTCGGTCCATTTTCCCTTGGGTCACCATACAGCCTCCATGTGCTGATAACTCTAAAGTTCCTTTTCCATTTATCTGAAACCCCATGAAGGAACCAGAGAGCACAGCCTTGGTCAGTGACAGGTGACTCCCAGCAAGAGAGAGCCCTGGTCCTATGGTGGTGGCATCGGGCCCATGCTGATGGGCTGCAGCTCAGAAACCCTCCAGGACTTCCCTGCACCAGTCCACCTCACTGCAACAGGGCCTGTGAGGTGGCTCCCACTGGGAAAGCCACGCAGCCCTGCCCCCCACAGGAGAAATCCACTTTACATGCAGAGACAGCAGGGTCTTAGCTGCATCCTTCTGAAGCCTGGTGCCATTGAGGGGTAAGTAGCCAATCTGCTGGCCCTGAGTATAGAGCAGAAAGGTGCCCACAGATGGAGGGGTCACATCTGGCCGGGGCGTGGGCCGGACCATGGGTGGAGCGACGGTGGGTATACCTGTGGGAGAGAGGGTGGGAGAGCAGGAAGGGGAACAAGGGCAGGCAGGGAGACGGGAAGAAAAGTTACTTTACCACATACCAGAGCCTCCAAAAATATCAAAAGTTCTTCGCCCTACGCAGACGTGCTCCAGATGTTCTTCAAAAGAAATTCTAATTTCTAGGGTTTTTTTAAGGATCAATTATGTAAATCTGCCATTTACTAGGGAAGAAGACAGCAAAACACTTCCCTCAGAACAAAGCAGAACAGATTTTTTTTTTCCAAGAGAAGAAAAAAAAAAAAAACAGAGCCAGCATTGTGTCAGCTTCCTTTTAGGACTCCAGAGTGACACATGTCCCCTGTCACCCTGGGCTGGGGAGGGGGAGTAACTGCCTGCTGAACCGAGTTGCAGATGTTCCAATTATGGAAGCTGCTAATGACAAAAACCAGACACCAAACGCAAATTGGGATCTTGTGTGGACCAGATTATAAATCAACATAGCACATAGTGACTTCTTTCATTAGACCTGGTGACCCCACATGTCCCCCCACTTCACCACAGCAGGCACCATCCCTAGCAAAGGCCTTAGATACAGCTGAGGGGAGCGGGGGCAGCCAGGTGCTTACACGCAGGGGTGGTGCCTGGCTGAGAGCGGGTGCCCTGCACCTCTCTGCCATCTTTGTCCACACACCAGCAGAAGTCGCTCTTTCCGTGGCACTGCAGGGGGATGAAGTGGCCCAGGTCATCGCACTGGGGCACGTACTGGTCATCCCGGGGGGTGCCACCGTAGTGCTCCAGCAGGTTTTCCCTCCAGCGCTCACAGATGGTCGGGGGCCTCTGGGTGGGCTCTGAGCAGATGGGGAAGAGGGAAGAAGAAAAACCTTTGATTGTGAGTCAAGGACAGAATGTAAAATGTAGCTTGAGACCCCATGCCTGGCCTCCTGGCCTTCCTTCTCCTACTGTCCAGGTCTCAGCCAAGCCCGTGGACACCAAACTTGGGAAGCAAATGTGTTCTAAGTACTTCTCCACCATGGGAATCAGAAATAGATCATCTGATGCTTCTTTCTTGCCAGGAGGGTCTGTCATCAAGGCCCAGCCACATCAAGAAAGAACAAGAGGAGGTAAGATCAGTAGTGCAGCTCACTCAGCCTGGGAAGGGGCATGATCTCCTTCTGTGGCCAGGAGAGGCCCACAAGGCCCATCCTGCCTGTACCTCGGGCGCCTCTGCTGACAGAGCACTTGTGCAGGTGATCCTTGGGGACTCAGTAGCCAAGGTGATGCTTAAAGTCAATTTGTATTCATTCCGCTTGCTTCAAGCTTCAAGCTCGAAGCTGCTGAGGAGAGGGCCATCTTGCGACTGGCCAGTGTGTGTCTTAGAAAGTATTACTGAAAGCCCAGCGCCACGGTGCCCTCTGTCTACCCACTGGAAAACTACATGGAGTAAAGGTAAAACTGAGTGGAATTAGTAGTAAAGCATAGCAGAGATGGTGGCAAACAGCTTAAAAATGGTTCTTCCACAGCCCAGTTTCCAGAATTGCTTTAGCCACCCTGCGCCTGGGATTATCTCAAAGCTGAATCTTTTCCTGCAGGTTCTAGCTTCCTGCCATGTTGCCCTTTCCCCCTCTTTCTCCAGCATCCTCTCCTCTTGTCCCCTCCCTCACAGCTCACTCCATGGTTGAAGTCCTGCTGGCTTTGGTTGCAAAGCAGTTTCCTCCCAGGCTGCTTCCACAGTGCCATTGAGGCTTGTCCAAAATACAAAGTTGTTCTGAGAAGACTCTGCTGCAGAAGGTTATTGAGATAACTTGTTCATTTATGTTAGGAATACCCAAAGGAACTTAAACAAGAGGAGGTGCTTCTCCTTCCTTTTTAATTCCTGCAACTTAAAGCATATGGTCTGCAGAATCACATAGCCAATAACTCTACTTGCTACCACCATTTAGATGTATAATAGAAATCACAAACTAATAGAAACTGAGCCCCTGCCTTCACCATCAAACCAGCTGCTCCCCTGGTCTTTCCCATATGAGTAAATGGCACCTCCATTTTTCCACTGCTCAGACCTAATTATCCTTGACCCTCCTTTCTCTCACCATCCACATTTGATATGTCAAAAACTCTTTTTAGGGGTACCTTCAGAATCCACTTAGAATATCTTTAATTCTCACTACTGCACCCCCTCACCCTGGTCAAAAAGCCTCATCCTCTCCCTGCAATTTCTGCAACAGCCTTCCTACTGGTTTTCCTGCTTCCACCCTTCTATGCCCTCACTCTCTCCAAAACCAGTGTAAACTCAATTAGCAGCAGCCAGAATGGCCCATTTAAAACATAAAGGCATTTCATGTCACTCCGCTCAAAACCCTCCAATGACTCTAAAGAACAAAGCTGGGAACATTATGATCAGGTTCCAGCACCTACAATTCCTCTTGGAACACAAAAGACTGCGAATGAAGTTGTCAGAGCTCAAACCCAACTAGCTCTAGCTCAACTGCCTGACTCACCAGAACTGGGGGAAGGGAATGCCGTTTAGTTGTCACTGTAGCTCATGACCCATGGAAGACAAAGCTCTTTTTAAGACCCTGTGGAGAAGGTAAGACTCTGACTTCTTCAGCCAAATGTGTCTCAAGGAACACAGAGAGGGAAATGCTACTTCCTCAAACACTGCAGGATTCCCTGGAGAAGTTCCCAATTCCACCCCTGCTCCACATTCAGAACTCCAAGGATCCATTTTTGCTTTAAGGGACCACCCTGTGCTATGTGTCTGTATTCCAAACAAAGAGACGTGCCTAACTCCTGGGAAATGGGTGTCCCAAATCACTCATACATGGGCATCCCTTTCATTCATTACTATTTGCTACTCCATGAATTTCTTTCTCTTGTGCTTCTGGTTGGCAAGGGTTTAAGTATTTTGAAATTGTGGGCACAGAGCGTCCTTACCCCCCCTTAAGCTGACCCCATCAAACATGAGACCAGTCAGAGATAGCAGCTGGGGCCAAACCAGCGCCGAGAGAGTGTGGGCAGGAAAAAGTCCGCACAAGAGAACACGACCCTATTTTCGTCATTCACTTCTCAGTCTCTTGGTTCCCCATTTAAAATCTTGGTTCCCCCTTTAAAATCATTGTCCTTAACACATGCCTGTCTTAATAAATTTAATCGAATTCTGAACCATTCCCCAAAGGCACCTCCCAACCATCTGATTTCTTCAAATCCCAGAAGGAGTTAGAACCAAGACATTTTCAAAGAGAAGGCATGAGGGAAATAGAATTTCTCTGTACCTTTTTTGGACCTTTAAAATCTTTTCCTAAAAATAGAAACAAAGAGGGACTATGGATCAAACCATTACCAATTTTTACCTATCTGAGAACCGCCAAGACCTGGCCTTTTTAAAAAAAAAAAAAAAAAAAACAGAGTCTCACTCTGTTGCCAGGCTGGAGGGCAGTGGCATGATCTTGGCCTACTGCAACCTCTGCCTCCTGGATTCAAGTGATTCTCCTGCCTCAGCCTCCCGAGGAGGTGGGACTACAGGTGCATGCCACCATGCCCAGCTAATTTTTGTATTTTTAGTAGAGACGGGGTTTCACTATGTTGGCCAGGATGGTCTCAATCTCTTGACCTCGTGATCCACCTGCCTCGGCCTCCCAAAGTGCTGGGATTACAGGCATGAGCCACCATACCCGGGCAACAGTTAACACCATTAAAAGGGAAAAAAACTATTGGTAATTCTCCAGTTCTTCTTACTTTCACACATTAAAAGCCAAGACTAGTATTTATGGAACCCTTCTCAATAGTAAAAATGGATCTTTGGATAGCAAGCTGTGTCGGAATCATTTTGGCTAAAACGGTATCAAGCCAATCCTATGCTCTTCATTAAATAAAGTTCTTCTGTAATGATTAAGGAAACAAGTTTTACCTATCCCTGAATAATTCAACAAGGAACAGAAAGTTGCCTTATCTGCCTGCTGTTGGAATCGACTGTGAGCACTTGATCACCATGCCCCACCCAGCTGGGGAATGCTCTAGATGGTAGCAGGCATGTTCTCAGATTGTATGGGCTAACAGAAACCAGATGTCTGTGCCTCCTCTGAGATGTTGGGCTGGGTTACAGAGGGCTGGGATTGTCAGTTTAGAGAAAACTAACTGGACCCACCAGCAGGTGTTATTTTTCTAATTTTTCCTATTGATACTAACAGAGCATTCATACTGTTTCCTGCCATTCAGAAGGCAGAGGTAAGCGAGATAGTTACATAGGAAGGCAGTTTTCCTTCTGGTCAAAACGCCAGTCTGGCCAGATCTTCTAACTGTCAGATCTCCCTAAGCTGCTCTAACAGGTCTAGGGTAGTGTTCTCAGTCTGACCTACATACACAATCTCAACTTTCAGTTTGTACTGGACAAGGGTCTAAGAGGCCAATGTGTAACAGATCATATGTGTCATGTATTGCATATCTCTATGTCCTTATGACACAAACATGCATATTTGTACGCATTATTATTCAAGTCTTCTCAGGAGGAAAGAGGCTATGAAGGATGGTGACTGGCCCTGCGCCTGCGTGGTCTGGGCAGGAATTATGATCTACCTACCACCAGTGCCATTCTGCTTCTTGAGCCCCAGGCCTAAGCTCACCTGGTGATGGTCCACAGTGAGGCGGGGTGGAGCCAGGTGGAGTCTGGGTACCAGGAACTTCATGACCATCAGGGTCCACGCACCAGCAGAAACCAGTGCTGCCATGACACTGTAGGGGCAGGAAGTTGCCCTGCTCGTCGCATTGGGGGATGTGGAACCGGGCCCCAGGGTAGGCATACTGGGCCTGGGCATGGCGCTGCTGTTGTTCACAGGGTGTCAGGCTTGAAGTGGAGTCTTCCAGGATCAAGGCAGAGGAAGACACAAAAGAGAAATAGAAGGCATTGCAACCCATCCACTTCACCACCCCACAGCGTGGCATGGAAAAGCGCTGGGATTTTGGAGCCCGAGATTCTTATTTTATAATACCTTGCCACTATTTACCTCATTTCTCTCCAGTTCTTCCAGTTCATCCTATAGGTCCCTAGCTGGCTCTAAGTGTAAAGCAGCCCAGCCCCTCCCTATTGTCATCTGGGGAAAATGAGGGATAGCAGTGGCATCTGCCCAACATCCCAAGAGACTCTGGAGAAAACAAGCCAAAGCTCATTCATGCCCTGAGGCCCACAGGTTAAGTCTGAGAAGCTGCAAGCCAATGGCACTCACGAGACTGCACCAAGCTAGCCAAGCTCCTCTAACACGGTCGCCACGGGCTTAACCCTGGCTACCGGCGCATAAGGCTCTGCTTAATAAGCTTGATCTCAACACTTCACCCAAATTGCACTCATCAAGGTCAAGCAGATCACTAGGGCAGTTAACCAGAGCTGCTATGAGGTAGGACGATGGGTGGGTCGTCTCCTGCAGGCCTCCAGAAATGTTACGAATCAGTGAACTATCAGTAAACTAGGCAGCAGGAGGTAACCAAGGAAAAAAATCCACAGCTTGGAAAATCCACCAAGGCTCCAGACCAGGCTAAATCAAGAGTGGGCTGTCATAGAAAAATATCCTTGAAGGAGCTAAGAGATTCATGTGCCTAATCTGGCCCTCTGAAACTTACCAGGTATGCACTGAAATCCATCCCCATAATATCCGGGTTGACAACGGCAGGAGAAGGAACCAGGAGTATTGTAGCAGGTAGCTGCAGGGTGACATCTGTTTTCTGAGCATTCATCTACATCTGCAGAGGTCAGGAACAGAAGAAAGAAGCAAAGAACACTATGACTTCACTCACACAATCTGTGCGACTGCATGGGCTTTGGATATGTGGATCAACATCCAGTGAGGTGTCAGCTTCAGAAGACCTTTGAGCATGAGCAGAAAAATGCTGACACCTAAAGCTAAGCTTAATAGAAAGGAAGAAAAAAAATCAAGGAACATGTGAGTTAACACACTAGACTAAGCATGTTCAGTGTAGAAATCAAATGGGTAGTCACTCACAGAAAAAAAAACACATCTTACAGCATGTTTCATTGACAGTGAATTCAAGGAAGTTATTACCTTTGAACTAACCTTTAGACTATAAGTCATTAACTTCCTTTCAGCAATGCTGCAATAAAGACAAATATATCCAACAATGGTTTTTTTTCTTTCGTTGTTGGCACCATCTCCCTGTAACATTCGTCTGTAGATGCAAAGGAGCCAGATGAGGCCCAAATATTTTTCAGCTAAGAAGCACATTCTGTCTTGCCTAATTAGAATCTTACTGTCTAGAACCACACCCCCATTAACCAGGTATTTTCTTTACTTTCCACTTTTAGGAGAAATAAGAAAAAAATATTATCTAGGGTTTTGAAATAATACTTACAAAATGGAAATCTAAATTTGCCAGGTATATCAGTACAAACAATTCAGGCCCCTACACTCTCCACATAGCACCATGAGGATTAATTTTCACCATCATATTTCTCAAAACTACAAAATCCTGACACTTCAAACAAAAGCCAACTTACATTCCTTTTATTTAATGAAATCCGCATATGCCGACAATAGCAAGTCACCCACCCCTCCCATCCCCAGCAGAAAAAAAGCAGCTCTGAGAATTGAATAGTTAAAACTAACGCCCAAGGGATGAGATAAGCTACCTTAAGAGACAGGAAGTCTTTCAGAGTAAAAGGAGGATAAACAAAGGGTGTAGGTCTGATTAAGGCTTGGCTGAAAATAAAGCAGTAGTTCCATCCATAGTAATAACCAAGTTTCTTTAAAATGTGTGAATAGAAAAAAAAAAAACAAACCCAAAATGTGGGATGGTGTGATCAGTGTGAAACCTAGAAAATGAGAGTGTGTTGCATCAATATGGTGCAGCCCATGGTAGAGACACATCAGCATGGGAAGACAGATATTTGAAGCCCTAAATTTGATGTGAATGGGTTGGGAACAGGGCTAGCTCCTCACCCAGGCTCCCATGACCCACATGGAACCTCTTATAGAGTTACCTGCACCACCCTTTGTCCAGACCACACTGTCACTGGGTCATCCTCTAATAACTAATGTGCTTTCTCGAGTACCATTAAGTACACACACTGGGCATTAAGCGTAGGTGTTCTGTTCACTAGAGAGGAATCTCTTATGTTATAATTAGAAGGTAAGTATTCTGCTTATCTTCTGTCTCTGGGGAGTTTAGTCAGCATATATCAGTTCCTAGGAGTCCTCCCCCAAAAATTCTGAACTCAATGCAACCCATAGAGTCTCCACCCAGGTGAGTGGCTGGCCTCCCTGGATACCATCATTTCGCCTATAAAGGCAAGAAAGCAGATATCAATTCATCTGCAAGGGTAGAAACAAACCAGATTGGCTCCTCAGTTACCCTGAAATCAACCAATGTTATCATAATTATCCCTGAGCTTGGCTCTGCCTCTTCAACAGGACAACTCAAATGCCCAGCTGGACAAAACTGGTGACCATCCAATACCTTGGACCTGGAATAGGCTGTAAAACTGGCTGTAAAACTAAAGCTGTAAAAATTAACATCCAGCCAAATGCAGGAAATTAAAGCTATTCACAATACGCATGCTAAAAGTACTTCTAATGGTAACAGGAACCCCAAGCAATGACAGGAAGCAGGAATTCCTGAGACACAGGGCCTATTTCTGGAGCCCATGGAGCAGTTTCTTATTGTTACTTTTGAACTAAAGAGAGAGGGGATTCCCCAGAGCTACCAAATAAATCACCAATGTGCTTAGAACCTTCAGCCTAAGAATTCTGACTCAATCTGAAAGACCAGCCTTCCTCCCCACAGATACTGTTGGCATCATCAAAGATACTAAAATTTTGGGTAGACAGAAACTATTAGAAATGACCAACAAGGAGGAAAAAGTCCCCAGAGAGACTGAAGATATCACAAGTGAGAAATTCCTGCCCCAAAGATTGAGACTCCCTGAATTCGCAGTCCTGACTCCTCCTTGGAGGGCCTCTCACACCATGATAGAGACTAGAGTCCTGCCAGTCCCTCCGGGGCCTGGGCATGCACAGGACGTCAGATGTCAAGAGAGAAAACATGGAAAGACTTTCAGCCCCCTGGCAAGGGAGGAACTTTATTGGAGAAGGAGAAGGAGGCCACTGCTTATGCTTAGTCATTACTAGCAGGGGTCTGTAGGGACTGCTATAAAGACAAAAACGTTCAAGAGGTCGTAGAGCCCCTTTATCACTCAGGTAATGAGAGGTAGCTTAATCTCAGTGCAATCCTCCACTCTATTAAGCTGGTAAAGAACCTGTTTGGAAAATGTGTTAAAAATCCTTCGAGTTCATGCTTTCATGCTTCAACATCCTTCTCACTGCCCCAGTACTGAGCAAAACCAGCAGGAACTGTTGGATGATAAACCTAACCCCTGGCCTTGAGTTCCCCCAGGCTCCCGCCCCTTCACCACTGCCCACTTGCCTTTGAGCCCAGTGAAATTTCTTGGTATCAATTAACCTCAAACCCATCCCAGATCCCAATAAAGGATTCAGCCCACAGGTCCCACTCTCTCTCTACTGCACAATCTGTTCAATTGGGCACCCTGCTGATTGTACCCCTGTGTGGCATGTGGTGAACCCACTCCAGACCTGTAAGTGTAATAAACCACTTCCTTTCAAGCTTCATCCTTGCCTCCTCCTATAAACACACTGATTTTACCATACCATACCCAACATCTACCTACATTCTTGGAACAGGAAACCTGGCCAGGCACATAATGGAGATTATGCTTTCATTATCAAAGAAGAGAGAAGCTAGGCCGGGTGTGGTGGCTGACGCCTGTAATCCCAGCACTTTGGGAGGCTGAGGGGGGTAGATTGATCGAGCTCAGGAGTTTGAGACAAGCCTGGGCAACATGATGAAACCCCATCTCTACAAGAGATACCAAAATTAGCTGGGCATGCTACTTGGGGGGCTGAGATGGGAGGATCACTTGAGCCTGGAAGGTTGAGGCTGCAGTGAGCTGTAATCACACCACTGCCCTCCAGCCTGGGTGATAAAGTAAGACCCTGCCTAAAAAAAAAAATAAATAAATAAAAATTTAAAAATAAGAAAAGAAAAAACACCAGGAAACCCAAGAAAGAATAATGTCAGTATCTTCCCTCAGGCCCCTGAGTAATGATGGCTCTGGGTAATGGGCCATCTGTAACCCAGCTTCCTCCACTCACACTTGCTCCTCCTGGGAAGGTCCCAACTCAGGACAATCTGCTTTTGCACCTGGCCAAGTCACAACAATCCAAAAGGACAAACATGCCTGAGAAATATCCAGCTCACACCAACACAAGTTTGAAATCACTCCAGATTGAGGGAAGCTGCAGAGGATTTAACTCTACTTGGATAAAAGCCTCCTGGCTAGTGACTCAGACCAGACTGAGAACCCAAATCCAAGTGCAGCCTCTCCAGGGAGCCGGTTTTTTAACAAACTATGGCTGGAGAAAAACTCCCACACCCCCTTATTGTTAGTTTGATGGAGTAAAAGAGCATGTGCTTTAACAATGCATAGCTCCCACAAAATACAGCCTCTATTCTTTGGTCGCTGAGACACATGTACCCTATGGAATGCCTTTAAATATGCACACATACACATATATTTCTATATTTATTCTTCAAGTTACTTTCATGATTAGCCTAGCCTGATTTATGCATGGGTCTTTAGGAAAATGACCATTCATTCTCTACTACTCCACAATCTGAAAGTTTAGAAGACAACTACACGGTAAGTGGCTGTGGTAGGCAGCCTCTAAGATGGCCCCCAACAGTCCCTACCTAGTGGTATTCATGGTCTTGTGTAATCCCCACCCTTTCAGTAACTTGCTTTTAATTAATAAAGCAACATTGAAGGGATGTCATTTTTGTGATTATGACTTCCATCTTGCTAGCAGACTTTCTTTGGCATTAATAAAGTAAGCTGTAGTGTTAGAGAGGCCCAAGTGGCAAGAAACTGAAAGCAGCCAACAACCAGCAAGGAACCAAGGCTTTCAATCCAATGTTCCTCAAAGAACCGAATCCTGCCCATAACCACGAGTGGATCTTTCCCCAGTTAAGCCTTCAGATGAGACCACTGACCCACCAGACACTTTGACTGTGGCCTTGTGAGAGATCCTAAAGCACAGGACCCAGCTGAGCCATTCCCAGGTCCCTGGACCACTGATATTAAATGTCTATTGCTTGAAGCTGCTACATTTTAGGGTAATTTATTATACAGCAATAGATAACCAATACGCTGGGGGAAGCACCTGATGGGTTTGGCATATTTTTAGTTTGTAGGCTTTGGAAAGAATCCTAAAAGCAGAGAACCAGAAATAAAATAGGGGCAATTGAAAATGACAAAAATAGGGCAAATTAAAAAATGACAATACTTAAATTCCCAATATGGAAAAGTAGTC
The DNA here is from genome assembly GCF_029281585.2 of Gorilla gorilla gorilla. Taxonomy (NCBI): domain Eukaryota; kingdom Metazoa; phylum Chordata; class Mammalia; order Primates; family Hominidae; genus Gorilla; species Gorilla gorilla. The sequence continues at coordinate 68,977,704 of NC_073239.2, forward strand.
AATTTCAGAGCCCTAACATGACCCCAGAAGGTAATCAAAGTCTTGCAGGACAAGTAGAAGAAAAAAGGAGGGAGAGAATCATTGTAGAAGTGATCAAAGCATGCAGCATCTAATCTAAATTAATATTCTGATTAACACTCATCATATGTAGGCTGAAATTAATTTCAACTTCTTTGCTTTAAACCAGAGAGCTAAGGAACTAAATATTTTAAAAGCACCATCTCTGCTGATCTGAGCAGCCAGATGTTTAAATAAATTCTACAGACAAGATTTTTCTCAGTGGATTCACATTTCTTAGAGCTGGTACTAGGGTTAAACCAAACAAACGATGTGTTCCACAAGAAGGAAAAGCATCATTCCCACTGTCAGGCTTTGGCACCTCACCCTGAACTCCATACCTGTAGAGGGTATCTGTAAAGAGTGTATCTATTATAGATATACTCAATGTTTTCTCACCAGTATATCTATGACAGATGGAGCTCCTGGCTGGTTAAGTGGGACAAACATCTGTGAATTACAAATCTACCTCATTCTAATTGGGAAATACTCTTTATCTAGAGCTAGGGGTGTTTATTCAAGAGGTCCATAGTCTTCTTACATTACTGGGCCTAATACCAAGACACACAGGAATCCCAACTGAGGGTTACCATCTGTATTAGTCAATTTCCTGTTGTTTATTAATAGAATATCTGAAACTGAGTAATTTCTAAAGGAAAGGAATTTATTTCTTATAGTTCTAAAGGCTGAGAAGTCTAAGGTCAAGGGTTGAAATCTGGTGATGGCCTTCCTGCTGGTTGGGACTCTCAGTAGAGGCCTGAGGTGGTGCAGGACATCACATGGTGAGGGGGCTGAGTGTGCTAACATGTTATTTTAGGCAGGTCTCCCTTCTTATCAAGCCTCTAGTTCCATTCCCAAGATAACCCATTAATCCATTGATAGGGGCAGAGCTCTCATGATCCAATCACCTTTTAAAGGCCCTACACCTCTCAATACTGCCACAGGGGAATGTAAGTTTCAACATGAGTTTTGAAGAAGACGAATATTCAAGCCATAGCTTCAACTTTCAATACCACCACCAAAAATATCTATTTAGTGAAAGAAAAAAAAAAGGGCTGAACTGAGCCACGGCTTTGGGTTAGTTCAGCATAAATTGTTCAAGAAAACCATGCAGCAGAGCTTCTGTACAGCACAAGTGGAAAGAGTAAGAATAAGGCTCAGAAACCACCATGTGCACTTGCCCCATCCAGAAAGAAGTGGAGGGCTGAGCTGCTGTCACAGTGACCTTTGTTCTGTCAGTAACACATGGCCTCAGCCTGCTGTCCACTCAGCCCATCCTGCTGAAACCAAAGGGAAAAAAGGAATGGGAGAAGGATGAGAATCAAACATCTGGTGAGGAGGAGGGAGGCCCGTGCTATTTGGATCTGGTATAAAGCTCCCAGGAATTGCAAAGCTGTTCTTAGCACATCAGCTCAGTGGGCCTGGGCGGATGGAGGCAGATGCACACAGCAACACCAGGAGCAGGGGAAAGTCTGCCTTTTAAGGTTCATGTTCCCCAGCAGGCCCTTTCCCATTCTAAACACGTTTCCCACCATTCTCTCATCCCCAGTGTGTCGTTTTACCCTAACTGTGTGTGTGTGACTCACGTGAAATTGAGTTTCAATCTGATCACATACCACAGGGTATGTTTGGAAAACCTTTTGTGATTTAAGATTTATTTAATGATTTCTATTTTAAAGTACTCCTAATCCTAGTTTCATGGACATTTATACTGAGAGTTATGTCTAGCCTTTAAATAACAACCTCACACATTCTTTCTAAGTTAAATTCCAATGGCTAGCCTTGCAAATGGTTTGGTGCTTTTATAAAATACTGCATTAAGTCTTAAAGATAGATTTCTGGGAGAAAAGTTTTGATATGTGTCTTTTTATATATGTGGAGTTCTCTCTTTTGAAAGAGGAGAAAAATTAGAAATTATATATGTGTTTAGAGATTGCTTAAAATATCACTTAAAGCAGAAGAGCACAACCATAAGTGTTGAATTAAGGTGGAGACCGCCTAACAGGAAGGTATGCAACTTTCCCTAAATTCCTCCAGCCTGCACTGGCTCCAAGGAACCAAGGTTAGAAGCTCCCGAGTGCTACAGGAACGTCTCCGCCAAGGAAGCCATATATGCTCGCCCATCTAGTCCAGAGGAAATCACCCTTGGCTCCCCTTTCTAACTCAAAGGATGCTTTTTTCTCACTATTTTGGCAGCCACAAGGCTGTTAGAGTCAAAGGAAGTCCTTTGTCTTTTCTGGGAGAGCTCCATCTATGTGGGGATGTGCATCCAAAGCAACTTTCCAGTCATTGAGGCTGACCTGCAGTTACTCACCAGTGCACTGGTGCCCATCGCCAGCATAACCAGGCAGGCAGGCACAGCTGAACGTGCTGCCTCCATGGTGAACACACCGGGCCTGCCCAGCAGGAGCACAGGTATGACTGCCATCCTCACAGGGGTTGGCAGGTGGGGTGATCACTGAAAAGAGAAGAAGACAAGGGCATCCAGAGTTTAGGCCTGCAAAGGATGAGCCTCGCTCCTCATGGCATGATCCACAGACCAACAGCAACAGACCAGGGAATGCAGGTTCTCAGACCCTACCCAAGGTCCAGTGATTCAGAATCTGGATTTTAACAAGATTCCTAGATGGTTTGTATGCTATTAAAGTTCAAGTACTGGTATGAATTTGCTGTTAAAATACTAAGCACAAAAACCCATCACCTAAGCAGTCCTCAATTAAAGTTTATAACACTCCAGAGCAATTGCTACACACACACACACACACACACACACACACACACGCAGTTTCTCCTATCACTTCTACCCTCATCCCACTGAATTAAAGAGTGCATTTTCTTTTTTCTTTCTTTCTTTCTTTTTTTTTTTTTGAGATGGAGTCTCACTCTGTTGCCACGCTGGAGTACAGTGGCGTGATCTCGGCTCACTGCAAGCTTCAACTCCCTGGTTCAAGTGATTCTCCTGCCTCAGCCTCCTGAGTAGCTGAGATTACAGGCGTGAGCCACCATGCCTGGCTAAAGAGTGCATTTTCTTTACTCTCATCCATCTTTATCAATGGGATGAATTGGGATAGTTCTTTTGATCCATTTTTAGGTCTGTAGTATTTTCTGGAAATATAGAAGAGGTAATTTGTTACAGAAGGAGCTCTTTAGCCAGTCAAGTAGGACATGCATCAGTGAATTATACATCCATCTCTTCTAATTTGAAAAATACTTCAGGCTCTATCTAAAGAGCTGGAGGTGTTTACTAGTGAAGTTCATCATCTTGTTACATGATTGGGCCAGAAATCCCAACTGAGGTGGGCATCCTTCAATAACTCAACACCAAAAATATCTATTTAGGGAAAAACAGTGAAAATAAACAGGGCCGAAACTGAGCCATAGCTTTGAGAGATTTTGTTGTTGTTTTTTTTGTTTGTTTTTTTGAGACAGAGTCTCACTCTATTACCTAGGCTGGAATGCACTAGCATGCTGTCAGTTCACTGCAACCTCTGCCTCCTGCGCTCAAGCAATCCTCCTATCTCAGCCTCCTGAGTAGCTGGGACTACAGGCGTGTGCCACCACACCTGGCTAATGTTTTGTATTGTTTGTAGAGACAGGGTTTTGCTATGTTGCCCAGGCTGGTCTCGAACTTCTGAACTCAAGCGATCCACCTGCCTCAGCCTTCCAAAGCGCTGATTACAGGTGTGAGCCACCACATCCAGCCAGCTTTGGGTTATTTTGATGTAAACTGTCTTCTTAAGAAAACCATATAGCAGAGCCTCTGAATAGCAGAAGTCAAAACACTGATAGATAAAAGAGCAAGATTAAAGAGCACCATTTTGGCCACACAGGAAAATGATTTTGGAACTCACAGATGCAAGTATGCCGGTCATCTGCAAACTCATAACCACTCCGGCACTCACACCTGTAGCTTCCAGGCAAGTTGATACATACAGAGTTGGGGCCACAGCGATGAAAGCCAGTTGCACATTCATTTTCATCTAAGAAGAAATGAGAAGAGAAAAATTCTGCTTAATTCAAGAGTCCCAGAAGTGGAGGGTCTAAAAACTCAATGTTTTCTCACCAGTATGATGCTTCAATGGGACAAATGGTTGGCAGATGTAGAATTTTTAAAAATCAGATATGAATGCATGTTGCAGATAATCAGAAATAGTAAAAATTTCATGCCATTCAAGTAAACACAACAGGAAGATAAATTTTTAAGTGAATATTCTAAGAATTCTTTAACTGTTTTAAAAAGAATGGATACTTGGAAGAAAACCAACAATTTTTTTTAATATCAAGAAATTTCTACCGTTGCCTTTTGGGGATATAAGACGCACAATGTCTGTCTAAAATTTAAAGAAAATCAGAAAATGTGCTTTTTGGTAAGTCTAAGAACTACTTATTACAAGCTCAAAATTACAAAACTTAACTCAAAACATCCAGGAACTGCAACAGATGTTTTCTTTTCACAGCCCCGGTGCAAAATCCACTCCACTCCAAACCATCTTTTCAAACCTAAACAGCTATGCTTTAATTTTTAAATAACTGTATTCAGATTAACAGCTGCTAAAATCATTGACAATGGAGGTTGTAAAGGTGACAGATGCTTGTCTTCTACAGACATAAGGCTGGGGAGGGCAGAGGAAAAACAAGGGCTACAAGAAGGAGACACGAGAACATGGCTCTTACCCACACAGTTCCGTCCATCTCCCTGGTACCCAGATGCGCACTCACAGGTGTAATCTACACCTGTCCCTGGATGGCACCGTGCTGTTGTGTCACACATGTGGCTCCCATCATAGCAAGGATTCACCGGAGTGGGGTCTGAATCCTCTGCATGAGTAGAGGGGAAATAAAAGCACAATCTGGCTATTGGTAAGCAAATGTCACAGATGGAGATAGAGGAGTCCTCGGAACTGACTGCACGTCTGTGTTTTGTGACACACCTGAAGACCTTACTAAATTATCCATATCTGAAGCTAGGGTGGATTTTCTGCATTTCAGTTTTAAACTCCAGCATGGCTTCCTATTGCCTACCCTATAGACAACTAGTACCTTTACTTGCTTTCAGTAGGTTTGCATCCAGGGAATAAAAACGCCCAATACATCTGTTTAAAAGTGCTTTTGCTCTATTATTTCCTGTGATTCTTGGGATAATTCTATGTGGTGAGTTGTTGTCCCCATTATGTGTAATTTTCACAGATAAGGAAATCGAGTGAGACATGGGAAAAATTGCCCAAGCTCACAAAGTCAGGAAGTGGCACAGCAAAGACTCAGACTCCAACTTCCTGGTTCTAAATCTGTTGATCTCTTACTAAAATTCCCAATTTTTATAGGTAAATCCAATTAATTTAAAAAATCTTGCTTTTTAAAGATTTCTAAGACTAAACAGGAATGACTTTCCCAGTATTTACTCTTCAGGAGTAGCCTTACCAAAGATCCATCTACTCACTAGGTAGCGATTACTTAACAACTGAAATCTTCCCTAGAGAAATCTATTTTGGCTGAGCATGGTGGCTCATGCCTGTAATCCCAGCACTTTGGGAGGCTGAGGTAGGAGGATAGTTTGAGGCCAGGAGTTCAAGACCAGCCTGGGCAATATGCCAAGACCTTATCTCAAAGAAAGAAAGAGAGAGAGAGAGAGAAAGAGAGACAGAGAGACAGAAAGAGAGAAAGAAAGAGAGAAAGAAAGAAAGAAAGAAAAAGAAAGAAAAGGAAAAGGAAAAGAAAAGAAAACAAAGAAAATTAGCCGAGCATGGTGGCCTATGCTTATAGTCCCAGCTACTCCAGAGGGTGAGGCGGGAGGATGACTTGAGCCCAGGAGCTTAAGCTTGCAGTGAGCCATGATTATGCCACTGCACTCCAGCCTAGGTGACAGAACAGGACCATGTCTTAAAATACATATATTTATTTCTACATAATAGTCAATGTTCATCGAGCATTTATGTGTGAGGCACTGTTCTAAACAGATAGGAGGATGCCTGATTACATCCTTCTAACTACATGGTGAAGAAAATACTATCTCCACTTCTGCTGCATCACAGAGAGGCCAAATAACCTGCCCAGGGTTACACAGTCAGAAGAGGTGGATGAAGCTGGAATAAAAGTCTAGCAGTCTGGTTCCATAGCTCATGCTTTCCACCGCTTTGCTGCAACCCTCACTGAAGGAACTTCATGAAGTTATCTAGTCTAAGCCAATGGCACAGAGGTATTGGAAGGAGTGTCAGATGCTCAGGTAGAATGAATCTATCAACTCTGGCACTTCTGTGTACTTCCGAGTCTGCCATGTAAAATGGAAATAGGAATATGTACATCTGCCAATCCTGCTAAAGAAAATTAAGAAAACCCATCAGAACATATTTGAAAGGCAATTCCCCATTGGCAGGTCTACCCAGTCTCTACTGACTGCACTCCTTCTGCCTTCTCAGTGGGGCCACTGTTCATCATTATTTGAGGTTCTAGCTCAATCTCAGTCCCTAGAATTAACTCTAATCTTAGACTCAAAAGATTTCCAGAGCCCCAGCTAAGCCTGTCAGGTTCTACATTGAGCCATCTCTGCTACAAAGGGAGATCCATCTAAGTTGTAATAACTCAGGCTTCTGCCTCATACTTCTGTGCCTGAGGCCCTGTCTTGATAGCCAGCTTAGCATCCTCTGAGTCCCATCCTGCTCACCAGTTCTCACTACCCACAGACACCAGCATCATGGCATCTGTAGGCAGACACTGGCAGTACCACCCATTTTACCACCTCCTCCTGGATTCTCTATCATTTCACTCTTTCTGACCCATGTCTCCCACCCCACTTTGTACAGAATCTTCTATTAAAATGGAGAAATAACAACAGGAGAGAATCAGGTTCTTGTCTTATACTGAGCCTTCAATGAGGACATGACCCTGTTCTCCATTGTAACAGATGCTGACTCAGGAACCTGGTCTATACTCTCAAGTTAACTTGGCAACCACAACCCCACTGCTATGGGGGGAGACTTGCCCAAAGTGACTCCTAATCTAGATCCCAAGTGCTGACTGCTGCAGCTGACCTCATAGACTGGACTCACTCCCAAGTCCTTCAGGGTGTCTGGCATTCTCCCCCGTGCCTGCCCTACTGCCCACATTATGGCTCTTCCAGTGCCCTGTCATAGCCTGCTGTGAGCTGGGATGCCTTGGCTGAGACAGCCTTGTTTTCTGGTAAACTCTTTCCATCCCATTTTATAAGAAACACCACAGTGCATTCTTGTAGTGGAATATTCCCGTATTATTGATTCCCGTATTATTGGCTGAAAATAAGGAGGGCTATGGGTTTATCCTCAGTTCACCACAATGTTGTTGGCTGGAGTAACAGAATCTTTGCCAAAACAAAGGACCAATAAATAATTCCAGCACTTTTTAAACCTGATGAACTATGTCAGCATAAGCCTAGCTCCCTGAAGCATGCAGACATCCTTGGAGGTCCGTTCCTCTGGATCTCTTGGCTGACAGGAAAGAGACACCCCACTGGGGTTGTGGTTGCCGAGTTAACTTGAGCCTAGACCAGGTTCCTGAGTCAGTCCTCAACAGGTTATAACTAAGGACAAGGTCATGTCCTCATCCATTAGGACCCAATGTAAGACAAGAACGTGATCATCCCCCATCATTATTTCTCCATTTTAGGAAGATTCTGTACAAAATGCCTGGCATACCCCACCAAAGCAGGAAGTAATTGTCAAATGTTTTGATTTATAAATACTAATGCTTAGCCTTCTTATTCAGTACTTTCCAGCATCAAAATTTCACCATGGCACATTCCAGCAAAGATTAGTGTGTTCACATGGACATCAAGAGCTTACCACCCTGCTAGGCATTAAAAGAAAAAAAAAAAACAAAAAACAAAAACTCAGCTCAAAAGTTGACTTGCAAACTTGGACAGGATATATTATCCTACCTAAAATTGAGAAGAAAGTGTCCCTAATTACTCAATACTGATTTAAAATGTATGTCACTGACAGGATTAGTTCCATAATTTGCAATCCCCAGTGCAAAATGAAAATGTGGAGCCCATGGTTCAAAGCAAAGCGTTAAACCAAGCATGGAGCTCTTCTGAGCACAGGGCCCCATTCACTGAACTTGGCTTCCCAAAACATTTTTAAAATACATTTCTAAAACCATTTCACGACTCATTCTCTATGACTTGTAAGCTTTTCTCCTATTATAGTAAGTAAAGAACACAGTATCCTTCTTAAGACATTTTCTATTTCACCCTCACCCTCTTAAACTGCTTGACTCTCTTAACAGAGGATCTGGAACTAATTTACTCATTTAATCAAGGGGAAGAGCGGTTTTCCTTAAAGGAACAGTCCCTTCAGCTTCACTGCACAGCCCTCTGCCCAGAGCCTCCTCAACTCGCCAAAAGGACCCGTGAAGTGGAAGGACAGGAAGCATTTTTGGATCGTGTTTTATGACCCCACAAAACAACCAACCAACCAACAACAACAAAAAACAGCTAACTCACACTTAAAGCTCAAACAATTGGTGGGGGGTGGCACTGCTGGTTGAGAAGTCACCGAGGGACAGAGGCTCCAATTACTCACTGGGAAAGACACCCCAGTTCTGCATCCTCGCCCTGGGAAGTCGCACCACACCCACATCAGGTGTGGACAGCTGTGCTGTTTCACATGAATTCCAACCAGATGATAGTTCCCTCTGGACAAACTGAGCAGTTCTTAGGAAGATACTGCTGTGTACCAAGAGGGGAAAGAAAAAACTTTTGGGTGTTTCTTTTTTGTTGTTTTTCTTTTTTTCCCTCCTATTCAGGTAGGATGAACAGTGCTGCTGTGGGTGGATGAAGTAGGGTTCAAACACAAAGGGTTTAAAAGACACACACTGCCTCTTTCAAAGTTTGGTCTAAATTATGAGGCAGTCATGAGGCCACTGTGGAACAGCAGAGCCATGAGGGGGGTAAGGGTGTGCGTACTGGAGCCGGTGCCTGAGTTTGAGTCCCAGCTCACCCAGGTCACTTACTATGACCAGGCAAATTACTTCATTTCTATACCTCAGTCTCATCATCTGTAAAATGGGTAACAAATAACCCACCCCCACCCCACCAGTGGGTAGAGGTCATTGTGGGGATTAAATGAGTTAATTCACGTAAGGTGCTTAGAACAGTACTTGGCACCAAGTAAACCATCCTTTGATATTATTATTTGACTGGGGTGGGAGGGAAAATCATAAAATTCTAAAGAAAACAAGCAACTTGGTACCTGCCAGTTTGCTTTCTCTGATCCTTTCTTACTCTCATTTGGTATGTCTCTAGGAAAAATATACCCAGAGACACATCTTTTTCCTAAATGGTTCCAGAATCTGAATGGGACTCCATAGCCTGGGAGATTATTTCACTAACAGTGGCTTTTACAGATCAGATGCCTACACCCAACACAGGGCTGACCTGGACATTTAAAGGTAAAGACCATTCTCCCCAGTAGGTTTAAATCTCTCTTTGAGAAATCTACTACAGCAATCTTTCCCTTTCTAATTTACATGTTCCTCTAAAATCAACTCACATTTTCATGTGTTCATTTGCTACCTTACAATCCAATCTCTGGGCACCTAATGCCTACATTCCCAACCAAGTTTCTTAAAAGCAAAGCACCTTGGGATTCTCATTACAAGTCACTTTTGCATCCTAGAAAAGAGTCTAGTCCTTGTACCTTAATCTTGTCATACTGCTGAAGCAACGCTTCTTTACTGAGCCTGCTGAGGCTTAAAGAGCCCTCAGCTCCAATAACAAAGCACAGAATCGCGTATCACTTACAGATTCACCTCGCTGAGGAGCTAACTCTGGGCTCAACAGTTTCAATACAGTGGCTGAATTGAGGAAGATGGTTTTTTTCTCCTGGTGTGGCTCTTACATTCTAGGGGAAAACATGACCTGGTTTTCAGAATTAAAATGTCCCCTTGATCTGACAAAGCCACTTCCCATCTGTAGAGTTCCCTGACTTCACAAGCTCATCCTCTGGCTTGCTTGAAACATTTTTTAATAAAGACCTTGCTTTTTAGGATGGTTTTACATTTAGAGAAAAATGGAGCAGAAAGTACAGAGCTCCCATATCCCCCCACCCAAAATGTGCAGTTTCCCCTATTATTAACATTGTGCATTAGTGTGGTGCATTTGTTATCCCCAATCAATACTGACACATTATTAACTAATGCCCATAGTCTGCAGTAGGGCTCACTCTTGGTGTTGGACAGTTCTATAGACTGACAAACGCATAATGGCCTATATCCAACATAACAATATCATACAGAATAGTTTCACTGCCCTGAAAATCTCATGTTCCACCTATGCATCCTTCTCCTTCCTCCTCCTGAAACACTGGCAACCACTGATCTTTTTACTGTCTCTATAGTGTAACCTTTTCCAGAATGTCACGGTTAGAATGATTCTGTATGTAGCCTTTTCAGACTAGCTGCTTTCACAGAGCAACATGCTTTTAAGTTTCCTGCATGTCTTTCTGTGACATGATATGCCTAGAACATTTTAAAATCAGTCTTCACAGGTGAGGCTAATGGTCATTGAAATTTGAGAACCACTGCTTACTTTGAGACGGTGTCTTGTTATGTGGCCAACACTGGCCTCAAAATCCTGGGCTCAGGTGATCCTCCCACCTCAGCCTCCAGAGTAGCTGGGATTACAGGTGTAAGCCACTGTGCCCGATGAGAATGGTTTTAGAGTTTTGTTTCTACTACTATTTGCTTCCATTTATTTTTATTTTTTGAGACGGAGTCTCACTCTGTTGCACAGGCTGGAATACAATGGCACAATCTTGGCTCAGTGCAACCTCCGCCTCCTGGGTTCAATCAGTTCTCCTGTTTCAGCCTCCTGAGTAGCTGGGACTACAGACACATGCCACCACACCTGGCTAAACTTTTTTGTGTATATATATATATTTGTTTTATTTTGTAGAGACAGGGTTTCACCATGTTGGCCAGGCTGGTCTTGAACTCCTGACCTCAGGTGATCCACCCACCTCAGCCTCCCAAAGTGCTGGGATTACAGGCATAAGCCAGCATGCCTGGCCTTCAGTTGAGAAGTAATTCACATACCATACAATTCATCCATTTAAAGTACATAATTAAACAATTTAGTATATTCAGTGTTATACAACTGTCACCACAATCAATTTCAGAACATTTTCATCACCCCCAAAATTAACCCTGTACCCTTTAGCTATTAATGCCCTATGCTCTCATTATCTCTTAGCCCTGGGCAACCATGAATATGCTTTACTATGTATGTGCATTTGCCTATTTTGGATATTTCACATAATTGTAACCATTCAGTATGCTGTCCTTTGTCACTGACTACCTTCACTTAAGGTTTTCAGAGTTCATCCATGTTGCAGCATGTATCCGTACTTCATTCCTTTTTATGGTTGAATAATATTCCAGTATATTAATATGTTTTTTGGTGTCCATCAACTGATGGACATGTATGTTGCTTCCACCTTTTGGCTATTATGAATACTGCCACTATGAATATACACCAATAAGTTTTTGTGGGGATCTATGTTTTCATTTCTTTTGGGTATAGAGGAGTAGAATTGCTCCATTAAATGGTAACTTTGTGTTTCACTTTGAGAAACCACTATTTTGTTTTTCACAGTAGCCACATCATTTTATAATCACACCAGCAATGTATGAGGGTTCCGAATTTTCCACGTTCTCATCAACACTTGTTATTACCCGTTTTTTGATTATACTCGACCACATGATGTAAAGTAGTATCTCATTGTGGTTTCGATTTGCATTTCCCTGATGACTAATGATGCTGAGCATCTTTACACATGCCCATTGGGTATCTGTATATCTTTTTGGAGAGAGGTCATTGCAGATCCTTTGCCCATCTTTTAGTTAGCTTGTTTTTTTTATTGAGTTGTAAGAGTACTTCATATACTCTAGAACAAATATCACATGATTTAAAATACTGTCTCCCATTCTATGGGCTGTGTTTTCACTTTGTTAATAATGTCCTCTGAAGCACAAACTGTTAAAAATTTTAATGACACCCAGTTTATTTTGCTGTTGCTTGTGCTTTTAGTGTCGTACCTAAGAAACCATTACCAAATTCAAAGTCACAAAAATTTACCCATATGTTTTCTTCTAAAAGTTTTAACTCTTACACTTAGGTCTGTTGGCCCATTTTGAGTTGGATATGCTGTGAGGTAAAAGGTTCAACTTCATTCTTTTGTATGTGGTCACTCAGTGGTCCCAGCACCATAGTTAACAATAGTTTAAAAGACTGTTCTTTCTCCATTGAATTGTTTTGGCACTGTGTTTTTTGTTTTGTTTTGTTTTGTCTTTTAACCATCAGAATTTTATCATTATTATACTTTAAGTTTTAGGGTACATGTGTACAACGTGCAGGTTTGTTACATATGTATACATGTGCCATGTTGGTGAGCTGCACCCATTAACTCGTCATTTAGCATTAGGTATATCTCCTAATGCTATCCCTCCCCACTCCCGGCACTGTTGTTGAAAAAGCAATTGACTTTTAATGTGAGTATTTCTGGGTTCCCACTTCTGTTCCTTTGATCTTTACATGTATCCTTACGCCAGGACCACACTGTCTTGATTACTCTAGATTTCGAGTTTGAGAAATACAAGTCTGACTTTATTCTTTTCCAAGATTGTTTTGGCTATTCTGTGTTCTTTGAATTTCCATATAAATTCTAGAATCAGCTTGCCAATTTCTGCAAAGAGCCAGCTGAGATTCTGATAGGGATTATGTTGAATTAATAGATCAATTTGGGAAGTATTCACATCTTAACAGTATTAAGTCTTCCAATCCATGAATGTGGAACATCTTCCCATTTAACTGGGTCTTAAATTTTTTTCCAAAAATGTTTTGTGGGATGCAATGTACAAGTACTGCACTTCTTTTTAAAAATGTATCTCTTTTTGAAACAATTTCTTAATCTTCAGTTTGCTCATTGCTACTATAGAGAAATACAATTTGGTGTACTGATCTTGCATATCCTATAACGTTGCGAACTTGTTCTTTAGTTCTAATAGTTTTTTAGTGAATTCCTGAGATTTTCTACACAAAATGTCATCTGAGACTAATTTTACTTTGTCCTTTTCCAATTTAGATGGCTTTTATTTTGTGTTCTTGCCTAATCACCCTGGCTAGAAATTCTAGTACTGAATTGAATAAAAGTGGCAACAGCAGACATCCTTGTCTTGTTCCTAAGCTTCAGGGAAAAGCATCCAGTCTTTCACCATTAAGTATAATGTTCTGGGGATCATGGAGGGGGAGGTTATACATCAAGTTCTATGATGTTTGGTTTTTCCAGATACTAGCTCTTTGCTCCACCTTAGTTTTGGATGAAATTCTTCTCATCTGTTTTAGCTAAAATGTCACTTTCTTGGGGACATCTTTTCTGAATCTTCAAACTAGACTCACAGCGCCCTGCTCTTATCACACTTGTAACAAATACTTGTCAGCATCACTCTCCCTTCTAATTCCAGTCTGCCTTGTTCACAGGTATATTCCTGATTGGCACACACAGTTGGGTATTGCTATAAACCAGCTTCACATACTATGCTCTATTTCCTGACTTTGGCAGGGACACTGTTCCCTGCCCTAAAACTCTTTTCTGCCTCTGTTTCCAACTCAAGGGCAAGGATCTGCTCTATTCATCCTTATACCTAGCACGTAACACAGCATGGCACTAGGTAACCCTTAGTAACCTCTGTGAATCATTCTAACTCTACTTAAAAGGATGTCATTTTTACCCAACAACAAAACAGGAAACCTTACCTTTGACTGGGCCAATTTGATTGGTCACAGCAAATCTAAGCACTCTTTCTTCATCATTATACAAGGCAAAGACCCGGTCCACGTTCAGCTGCTGGGTAGTGGGGAAGGACGGGCGTCTGGGGGCGTGCCTGCACACCTGGTAAGTGACGTTCTGGTGGATGCGGTAGGACCATGTTTGGTTGATTGCACCAAAAGTCAGAGAGTAGTCTCTGGAACTTGTAGAGGTCACAGCTGCAACACATTGGTAATTTTTTAAAAATATTAAATACAGAGATTTTCATGTGAGGTGGATTTTTCTGCAGAGTTTTTCATCTAATTCTTGGAGTGTGTTCCCTTGGGAACTTCCTGAGTTTATATGAAAAAATGTGCAAGGAAATCCCAAAAACCTGAGTGGATGCAAAGCCACAGTGCTGAGAGGGAGAAGGCACTACAATTGTCCATGTTATTATACACAAAGAAAAGTGTTACTAAGGGCCAGCCACGCCAGCAGTGCTCTCTACATACTGCCTCATTTATTCCTCACAATAGCCTGGTGAGGTGGGCACTAAATCATGCGATCAGAGGCTCACAAAGGTTAAGCAGCCTAAGATGCAATGCTGCTACATGGTAGAGCTGGAACTGAAACTCACATTGGTTTGACTCTACATCCTAAATTTTAAACCAATCCATCCTCTACATTTCACAGAAGTGACAACTTCCACCACCTCACATTTCAGTAAATCTGAAGGATTCCAGAGAAGGGAAAGGGTTCTCTCTCACCATCTGAGTCTAGGAGTCAAGCTCAGGTCAGTGATCCGGACACTGACCATTTCGTTCACAGCCCAGGTCTCTACTTCCCCTTGTCTTCCCTACATCTCCTGCCAGGCTGCCAGCTCTCAGCATAGGAGCAGCAGGGGTCAGAGGAAAGGCACAACTCAATCCAGATTGCTGGGCTGCACAACAGCAGCTGTGATGGAGGCAGCATCCTGCACGCAGGTAGTATTTTCACAGAACATATCACGCTTCGCACACATTGACCACATAATATAGAAAAAGCATTTTTAGTTCCATGCGAAAGATGAGAAAATACATTCTCAGATATTAAGAGGCCTTTCCCTATAGATATTAAATGGCAAGTCCAGGATATAAATTCTTATCTTTTGACTCCAAATCTAGCATTAGTTTTATAATAAATTATGGCATCTCTGTGTTTTTTGGTTTTGTTTTTGAGATGGAGTCTTGCTTTGTTGCCCAGGCTGGAGTACAATGGCACAATCTCGGCTCACTGCAACCTCCACTTTCCAGGTTCAGATGATTCTCCTGCCTCAGCCTCCCAAGTAGCTGGGATCACAGGAGCGTGCCACCACACCCTGCTAATTTTTGTATTTTTAGTAGAAACAGGTTTTCACCATGTTGGCCAGGCTGGTCTCAAACTCCTGACCTCAGGTGATCCACCCACCTTGGCCTCCCAAAGTGGTGGGATTACAGGCATGAGCCATTGCACCTGGCCTCTTTCTGTGATTTTTTTTTTTTTTTTTGAAGCAGCCTGAACTCATCAGCTGAAACAAGGTTGAGATAAATATAAATTCCAATAATCACTATTTTTCCATGTTGCAGAAAGTAGGATGGTTAAAAACTGTATATAATTATACCATCCCTACCCACCCCATGGAAAATGTTGCTATTGATTTTATTATTTGAAAATACTAGGTAGGGATATAGATATTCTTGTGTATAGCAGCCATTCTGCTCACTTACACCATATATTTCATGGTAACAATAAGAGTAATAATATAATAGAGCTCATTTTATGTTCCATGCACTGTTCTAAGGACATGCCATGTAAGTCATTTAAGCCTTGTATCTATCTCATGAGATGGGCATAATCCCCATTTTACAGATGTGAAGACTGGTTATACATACTGGAGTCCGAGTAGTGGTACAGCTCCTTGTAGGGAGAGATGTGGGCTGTGAAATTTGCTGGGACATAAGGCACCTGGCCTTGAATGTTGGTCTTAATGCTCAGGTAGTTCTCTGGGTCAAGTCCCTCAGCAGTTTGAGTGATACGAACCGTCTCCTCTCCCGGGTAGAATGTAACTTCCATGTCATGAGTAAAGGCAGCACCTGGAGATGAAAAACATTCAGCACAGGGATGAAAAGAGGTCTTGCTTAAACAGTTACCAGTATATACTGCCCCCTCCCAATTTCCACTGCTGTTGGAGATCGTGGCTAAGGAGATTATCTGATATCTGAGAGTAAGCACTATCAGCTGTTGATTCCATAAGTTCCCATACTTTTCCATTGAAGAATATGGTTTCACCCTGCCTTACCTCACCCAGCTTCTCTTTGAACAAGCTTGTATTCTGTGAGAAATACTCTTGGGAACATCCTTGACTTTTCTCTAAGGTTGCTAGACTTAGGTTTATTTGTTTGTTTGTTTGTTTTTTGCTAACAACAAAAACAAAAACAAAAAAACTACCACCTAAGACATTCAGGGTTTTGTCTGAATTTCAGATAAGTATGTCTCATGCAATATGTGGGTAATACTTATACTAGAAAATTGTTTATCTGAAATACAAATTTATCCAGGTGTGCCATATTTTATCTACTTTTGACCCAAGGGTTTTATTCAAATTTTGATTAAAGCAAGAACCTATTAACAGCTACCAAGCTCTGCAGTTAAAGATGGAGAAATAACTTCTCACAAAACTATTTTTCATGCAATAAAGATAAAACCTCTAGCAAACAAGTTTTCAGGTGGGAAGGTGAGAATCCAAAAAGTATCTTCTAAATCCTTGTTGTCAACGGGTGGCCTTTCCAGCAACACTGGTACCTCACCTCCTAGCTTGGTAGAAAAGCAAAATCACAGACCCCACCCCAGGCCTGCTGAACCAGAATTTACATTTTGACAAGACCTCCAAGTGATGTGTGTGCAGGTTCAAGTCTGGGGTGCACCGGCCTTTACTATTATAGGTTGTGGAGCTGGGAGGAGAAGGTCACCCCTTCCCCATGAAGTAAAATCATCCCCAGGTGCCCCAAGTACCATTTTTGCATTTGACAGATCTGTGCATAATTTAAAAAGCCTGACAAATATGCTTCAACAAATTGGGGTACGAGGACACAAATGTTCTGAATGGAATCATCCTGTTTCTCAGAACAGCTGGGAGAACATTTAGACGAAATCTCTGCCTTTCAAAAATCAGTGATGTGAGGTCAAACCATTCCCAACAACCTCTGGCCAGAAAACTACACACACGTGGCTCTAGGACATTAAACAAGTGATTCCTCTGTCACTGTGTAAAGGCCTAAAGACACTGCCCTAAGGAGCACCACTGCCAAAGCAACGCTGACTACCGGCCTTCTCAGAGGCCCTACTCACCTGCGAGGCTGAAGCCGTTCTCAGAGCCAGGTTTTTCTAAAGCAAAGAGCCAGCCAAACAGGCCTCCAATTGGTGTGAGGGGGAGGAGGGCCTGGGCTGCTGGCTGTGGGATGTGGCTGATGGCCGTGTAGGCTCTGCCATCATTGCCCACGATATACGCGTGCAGGTCCACATCAGTGAAGTGCACGGGTGTATGGCCCACGTGGAGGTGGCCACTCACTTTCCCATTCACTCGGTGAGGTGCCCCTAAAAGACAGCAAATCCAGTTAGGCTTGGACATCATCCTGGCTAGAGATGGGTGTACACAGGTATAATTATTCCATTGACAACTTCCAAAACTCACTCTTTAGCAAGTCGCTTTAATGATTTCCTAACCAACCAATTATCTATCTATGAAACAGTCCTGCCTCCAGTCTGTTTTCTCCCCTCCTCCTTCTCTCCACTACACTTTGGCTCTAATGAGCTGGCAGAAGGAAGCATTTCTGGATAATCCTCAAATTGGGAATCAGCCCAAACCAGTTCATTCCTCACACATTTATTGAGCACCTGCAAGTTGATAGCACTCTGATTTAAGTAGTGGAGATGTTTGGTCCATAAAGCAGAGCTCACAGTGGTAGCTGGAAACAGGTAAGCAGCAGGAATAGACACACAGGAGTTCCCAGCCCCAGTCAATTACCTTCAGGTAGACAGTGCTTCCCATTTCCATAAAACTTGGATTGGCAGTGGCAGCAGAAGCCAGTGGCATAGTCCGTGCAGAAGGCATGCCGGGAGCATTGTCTGTGGTTGTGTTCACAGGTTTCCTTGTTGGCAGCATTATACGTGAAGACTGAAAAATAAAACAAACTCGCCTTAAAAGGACTAAATGATTTCAATGTCATTGCTGCATCGGGGACACAACATCTGCTCCATAGAAGCAGTTTAGATCATAACAAACAGTTTTTGATGTTTAAGAGACCGGCATAACATTCAACCCAAGGGAATTAACCTGCTTTGTCTGCTGGCAAGAAGAATTGCTTACTGCTCCCGGCTGGGTCTCATTGCAGAGTTGGTGAACTAAGATGAGGCTGCACCCGTGGGTTTGAGTGCAGTAAAATGAAAGCAAACCAGTAAGTACATGTTAGGTTGAACTTCATGAAACCACTATTTTTGTGGGTCAAAAAGGGCTAAATATCAGCACTTTTATATGGTTCAACCTAAACACATCCTGAGAGGAAGACATAATAGAGAAGCTAACAAATGTCTTATGTCTAACCATGCTTCTTTTAGGTAACACTGAACTTAAAAAAGATAATAGCTGGTCTCGCTACCAAGATTGTTTTGAGGGAAGGGTCTTAAAGAACACACGCACCTACCTCAAAGAAAAGGCATGGGGAGAAGGGAACAGAGGAGGGCAAAGCAACAGGGATTCAAGCTATTAAAATGCCCTATGCCCTTGGCAGGGTTTAACTATGATGGGTATGGTACAAGCATGATTTCCACGCAATAGCAGACAGCTTGGGCCCCACTCGCAGATCTTCCAAGAAATTATGGAGGACTAGGATAAACTCAGTGCTCTGGCAGCTGTTTCTTCCATTTCCTACTTATTCTGCCCATTAAAAGAAGAGGGCCATCTGTGCTGCAAAGAAATGGGGAAACTGGAGCAAATGCCATAGTTCATAAAGGAAATAGCCAAGGGGGTAGGGTGTGGCAGGGGTTGTGGATGGACAGGAGGGTGCTTTCTCCGGGGCACTAGGAAATATGCCAATCCCAAGCACGGCCACCAGGAGGCCAAGCGGCTGCACACACCTCTGCCTCCACATCCCCAGGAGGTGGAGTTGGCTGGAGACTCCAGGAGCATGCTGTTGAGCAGGGATGGCATGGAATTCTAGTGTGAGACACTGATGCTGGCATGAAGGAGGACACCCACCCTACTCTTAGGAAAAACCAAGTGGTAGTTGTGTTCCAGGTCTATCTGGAAACGAGGAGACAGGAGGGGAGGAAGAAATCCAAAGATCAATCTTTACCCAGTATTCCCAGGGAGAACAGAAAGTAAAGGAGCTAATGAGACATAGCATTATAGGTAACAATGTCACCAAGATAAAGACCTCCATCAGCAAATAAAAATATAACAAAGTTAACACTTAAATCACGCTTAACATATACAAGCTTTACATTTAACAACCTTTTTTTTTTTTTTTTTTTTGAAACAGTCTCGCTCTGTCGCCCAGGCTGGAGTGCAGTGGCACGATCTCAGCTCACTGCAAGCTGCGCCTCCCAGGTTCACGCCATTCTCTTGCCTCAGCCTCCTGAGTAGCTGGGACTATAGGCACCCGCCACCACGCCCGGCTAATTTTTTGTATTTTTTAGTAGAGACAGGGTTTCACCATGTTAGCCAGGATGGTCCTGATCTCCTGACCTCGTGATCCACCTGCCTCGGCCTCCCAAAGTGCTGGGATTACAGGCGTGAGCCACCCCGCCCGGCCAACAACTCTTAATTTGCACAACAACCCTAGGTAGCAGGGACTTTTTTTGTTGCTATTGTTGAGACAGGGTTTGGCTCTGTCACCCAAGCTGGAGAGCAGTGGTGCCATCTCGGCTCACTGCAAGCTCGACTTCCCAGGCTCAAGTGATCCTCCTATTTCAGCCTTTTGAGTAGCCGCAGCCACAAGCGTGCATCACACCTGCCTACTTTATTTTTTGGTAGGGTGGGTTGGGGGGAGGGGTCTCCCTGTGTTGTCCAGGTTGGTCTCGGTCTCGAACTCCTGGGCTCAAGTGATCTTCCCACCTAGGCCTCCCAAAATGCTGGAATTACAGGTATGAGCCACCACTCTGGCCAGGGACAATTTTTTAACCCCTGTTTGCACATAAAGCTGAGGCACAGTAGACTAAAGCACCTGAAGTCGCGCAGGCAGTGAGTGGCAAAGGTGGGAACTGAACCTAGGACATCTAGCTCGAGAATCTTAACTGCTACTCTCCAAGACCCCTTCAATGGGATCCAAGTACGGAGATCATGAGCACTAGATTAGGGATCATCACGTGTCTGGGGTTAATCAGCACAGACTTCAAGTATAATTCGAGCCATACTTTATAAACTGGGTTTAATGGTAGAAGCAAGCAGGGAAGATTATCTAGATGACTATTACAGCATGTTGAAAAACAGCACAGGTAAGAAATGAGAGTAGCAGCAGCGGCATTAGCTTTTGAACGGTACTGGAGTGCTGCCTGCAGATCCTTGGGAAAGCAGCAAGCTGAGTGTTGGCAGGACAGACAGTGTAGGTTCAAGTGGAAAATCTGATTAGAACATAGTAGGAATGAAGTTATGACTCAAGATTTAGTATAGGGCCTTGATGACTTGGCTAAGAAATTCCAGTTTGATAAAAATAGAAAATTAGGCATGACTCAACTTTATTTAAACAAGAAAGTGACAAGCTTAACTTAAACAGAAAAGTGATATAAAACTCAAGGCAGAAAAAAAAAAACCCAGGATGGATCATGGTAAAATAGATGGCTGTGAAGAAAACTGTATCACTGTCTATTAGTTTAAGAAAGGGAAAAAAAACATTTAGAGTAAAAGGAAATGAATGTAACTTGGATGTGTCAAAATCTCAGGTTTCTCCAGCTCAGAAATTCACAACTAAGTGTAAGGAAGCAGCTACTGGAGGGACTCACACACTCTCGAGTGTGCTCATGGCTTAAGGGCCATCAGGACTTTCTCCCAGAGCTCAAGGAATGAGGGGCTGCAGAAAGCGCCAAGCTCTAGGACTCAACCTCAGCCCTCCCTCGGGGGCTTTGTGGAAACTGTGCAAACTGTGTCTTTCAGCTTCCTCATCTCTAAAATAAGCAGAACACCTCTTCCTCACCCCTGCACTGCCAGAAGTCGCATTTCTTCTTAATGTACTTCTGAACACCAAGTAAAAAGGCAATCTGCTACAGGTCTAAAGAACAGCCATTTGGCTGGGTACAGCGGCTCACACCTGTAATCCCAGCACTTTGGGAGGCCGAGGCAGGCGGATCACGAGGTCAGGAGACTGAGACCATCCTGGCTAACACGGTGAAACCCCGTCTCTACTAAAAATACAAAAAATTAGCCAGGCGTGGTGGTGAGCGCCTGTAGTCCCAGCTACTCAGGAGGCTGAGGCAGGAGAATGGCGTGAATCTGGCAGGTGGAGCTTGCAGTGAGCCGAGATCGCACCACTGCACTCCAGCCTGGGCGACAGAGAGAGACTCCATCTCAAAAAAAATAAATAAAGCAGCCATTTTCATAATATTCAGATAAAAATCAATCCAAACTCTACACGCTGTTCTGCCCACAAATTAAGGAAATAACAGGCTCGGATTGTATCTTATTTCAGTTATTTTGTGAAGCCTTATTCTGCAACCCAATTCTTATTCTAAGGCTGAATTATGAAACAAGGAGAGAGAAGATGAAGGAGAGACAGTATAGATATGGAGAGTTAAACTAGGTGGAGTCATAGCTTTTATCTAAGTAAAAAGAGGCAGGGCGATGCAGCCAGCAACTTACAAGTGCAACTATGCAAAGGTTTATAAATGGATTGGAAGCTGTACTACATTTTTCTATTACAGAAAAAGAAGTTATAACAATGAGCAGGCTCCCATGAAAGGCTATTATGAGACTTAAACTGTAATTACAATGGGTTAACTAGTTACTGTTAAGCTAACCTGGGAGTCTTTTTAAACAGTTTTGTGGAATATTGTATTTTTAGGATGGTACTTACTGAGCCAAGAACACACACTGTCTCTTTCAGCTTCATAACAGCCACATGAAGGAAAGAAGATGGATCAGCCCCTAATCCGGGGGAAGGCAAGCCTCCATTTATAATCCCTCTTCCACGCCTGCCTTCATACCCAAGTGCACACACAGGTTTGCACACTTACCATTTATAATGGCAGCTTGTTAGGTGAAAGGTAAATGCTTCTTACAATTTTTGTTCATTCATTCACTAATCCAACAAATATTTACTGAGCATTCACTATAGACCTGTACCTAGTCTAGAAACTGAGGACATGGCAGGGAGCAAAAGAGACAAAAATTCACATCCTGAAGCTTACGTTCTCCCCAGGAGCAGTCAATAAACAAGTCAATTACTTAGTGGGGTGGATGTGTAAGAGCTGTGCAAAGAAATACAGCACAGAAAGACAAGAGGGTGGGAGGGGGCAGGTGTACATGGCTCTTTTTATAATAGCATGGTCAGGGAAGACCTCAGGAGAAGGTGACTGAGCAGAGGCCGGGAGGAGGTGAGGGAGTGAACCCCACAGATGAGAGCAGGCGCGGTGCTGTGTCAGGCAGGAAGGGTGTGTGGGCATGTGGGAGGGACGGTGAGAGAAGAGGTGGCCTGGGTCATTCATGCAGGGTCTCAGAGATCACAGGAAGGATTTGAGCTTTCATCTGAGTGAGATGGGAAGCACTAAAGGGTTTTGAGCAGAAGAGTAACATGCTCCAACTACAGTAAATCAGACAGGAGCTGGTCCCTTGGTGGTAAGAAGTGCTGGTACAGGGGATAAGAAGGGCCCAGGTCTGGGATATTCTGAAGGTGGAACCGAGAGGGTTTGCTGGTAGATTGGATGTGGGATGACGTTCAGTCCTGATGTGGGAAACCAAAAGGGTGGAGCTGCCAGTTACTGAGATAGGGAGACTGAGGAGGAGCAGGTTTGTGGGGTTCAGTTCTGACAACAGCATGAGGCATCAAGGAAATTCACCAAGGGGTGAATAACAACTTACACCCTCAGCACAGCACTATGCAGTCCTTCACACGGAGAGCTGCATTTCTCCCGGTGGATTCCAGAGACCACTGCATCAGGATCACCTGAGATTTCTGTTAAAAATGTAAATTCTGAGGGCCCACCTTAGACCTACCAATTCCACTCTCTGGGTGCATCCTAGCAATCTACACTTTAGCCACCCCGCAAGTGATTCTCACACCAATTGGTGTTGATAGAAGGCTTGGGATACAACAAGCCTTGGATTTCTGAGCTAGGTGTTGCTCATCAATGTCGTTAACAAATTTAATCTGACCAATTAGCAGCTCCTGGGGTGGGTAGAATGTTAGGAAATTTCTCGTGCTCATTTCTGGCCACCTGAGAAGCCGAGCTCAGTGCTTACGGCCCACTTGGGCATCCATCCACAAGAATACAACGTGAAGATTCTTTAGTGAAGGTAATACAGACGCACAGCAGCCAGATAGCCCTTCCCTGAAGAAGGGGGAGACCTGGAGCTAGAACGGTACTGAGCCCACGTGCAGCTATTTATCCAGGGCGAGAAAAGCCAGACCTCCGGCCAACGTGACTGCTCAAATTTCTGTGGCAATTGCAGTGAAATTCAAAGAGGCTGAACTTCTTGAAGGCTGGGAATCAAGATCTGGATCCCAGCTAGATGAGATGTGCAATGAACACATCCGAGGAAAAGTGGCACTTTGTCTTTTCGGTGGTCATTTGCATGTCCCTTCCTATCATGGCTTTGAGTGTATTTTCATGCACTTCTTCCTATTCTAGTTAGAAGATATCTCCATTTTATAAAGGAGAAAATTGAGGCCTACAGAGATTAAACAATCTTCTGGCTCTAAATCCCATCAAATTGAGGGGGCATCAGAATCACTGAAGTGCAGAGGAATATGGCAGGGTCAGACAAGAGGGTGAGAGAGGGCAGGCGCACCTGGCTCTTTTAAATAGTATGGTCAGGGAAGACCTCGGGAGAAGGAGACATTCGGGCAGAGGCCTGAAGGAGTTGAAGGAGTGAGGTGGCTTAAAAATGCAGTTTCTGGTTCAGAAGGTAGAGGAGGCGCTTGGAAATCAGTGTTTTTAACCAGGTTCCCAGCTGAGTGAGAGGAAGGTGGATGAGCGCCCACACTGAGAAATACAGTTTCTAGTCCATGGCCTCCTCTGGGACCCACACTCTGCCAGGAAGCTCCTGCCACGGAGTCAGACCATAAAGAAGTCTGCTGGCACCTCAGGGCACAGCAGGAGGGTGGAGGCTGGCCAGGTTTGAATGAACTCATTTTGTCATGGATTTGTTAACTGAGGTTTGATAGTTGCTAAAGGATTCTTAACATGAAGATTTTTTTAAATCTTTTTTTTCTTTTTTTTTTTGTTTGTTTGTTTTTAACTTTTCTCATGTCCTTATTAGAAACAAAAATGGGGTGGGGAGATATCAGAGGAAAGAAAGAAATGCCCTGCCAAAGGACTTGAGACTTGTCCTAACTAGGAGTTCGTAACAAAAATGGAAAATTCTCCTCTGCACTTGTTCTGAGACATCTTTCAATCTTCATTTTCCCAGAAACACTTAAGCACCTGTCTGCAGCCCTTGGCCGGCCTGCCCTTCTTCACAGAAGGCCCTGGCCCAGACACAGGAGAGGTTCCATGGTGTCGACTGGGTTCACTGGGCCAACACAGAGTGACACAGGAGGCTTCGTGCACAAGGCTGCCTCAGGACAGCCGGAGCAACTACTAATTTTTACTGCTACCTCAAAAAAAAAAAGTCATTTTCACCGCAGGAAAAATTCTAAGTTTTCCCATCTCTCAGAATGACAGACTAGTTAGAAAAACCATATCCAACTTTATAACAAACAGTGGAATGCTTTTTTGTCCAGTTTTCATGTTTGTTTAATTTTGATGTGTGTGGCATGTAATGATGCTGGTGGCAGTGATCACGACCCTGGGGGTGGCCTTTTACAACTGCTGGCATGACACTAACAGGCTCTCTCCACTTCTGGTGAAGGGAGAGGGGCCCTACCAGGGAATCTCCTCATGTAGGTGTCTTCACAGGTATGGGGGGGTGGGCGGCGGCTCCTGGTCACAGACCCTCTGCAACCTGGAGGTGCACCCAGGGGATGGTCTTTGGCACCTGGAGGGTTGCACTGGCAGCAGAACCTGCTTGAATTCTTCTCAGGGTGGAAGTTGAGCTTGCAACACACTCCTGCAGCCTTTCACAAGGCCAAAAGTGGAGTGGGACTACATGAGGTTTCTGAAAGCCAGGTGTCCTTCCTCCTAGCTCATCATGCAGATTGAGATTAAATTAAGCTGCGTATAGCACCGCCTCAGCAGGCTTAAGAATAATTAAGACCCCTATCGGTAAACCTCATTCCTTTCTACTCACAACACAGGCAGTCCCATGGTCCCAGGCAGCTGAAGCCCTCACTGGCAACTGTCTCACCCCACTGCCTTAATCAACCTTTGTCTCTGTCTCTCTCCCTCTCTTCCTCCCTCCTCATTCCCATCTCCGCAACTCCGCTCTTGTCACTTCTCTGTTCATAATGTTTTCACACATTCTCCTTCTCAGACTCTGACCCCAGGCCTGGCTCAAGCCCCTCCTTCCTCACAAAGACTTCCCCAACAGCAGTGACACTCCTGGACAGTGCCTTTGACTCTCTGTCACCCTACAGCTTTCTCTAATTTCTTCATGACTTTGTTGCAGTCTTTGCCCTTGCTAGACAAGTCACTAAGTATTTCCAAGCTCAGTTTCCATCTCTGTAAAATGGGAAGGATGATTGTACCTACCCTACAGGACAACTTTTTTTTTTCAGACAATATTTCTCTCTGTTGCTCAGGCTACGCAGTGGTACAATCATGGCTCACTGTAGCCTGGAACTCTTGGGCTCAAGTGATCCTCCCACCTCAGCCTCCCGAGTAGCTAGGACCACAGTTGAGCACCACCAGACCCGGCTAATTTTTAAAATTGTTTATAGAGGCAAGGTCTCCCTATGTTGCCCAGGCTGGTCTCGAACTCCCCACAGGGCAATTCTGAGGACTAACGGTGATAATGCAATCTAATGCCAAGTTCTCACTTTAGAGCAGCAGGCTGCACTTAGCAAATGCCAGCCAAAACTTCCACTAGCACCAAGTCAGAGACAGGTACACGGCAGGTGCTTGGGTAACTTTTTGGCTTGACAACAAAACGACCAGAGCTCCCTGGAAACAAGACTCCTCAGAGAAAGCATGCTTGCACATCCATCTACTGCTGTTCTGTGGCCTAGGAAGACAGAACTCGAGTGTGGCCAGGACATTCCTGCCTGGTGTAGATATGATCTGAAAATCTAAACTTCTGAACAAAAAGAAAGGTCTGTTAAATGAGTCCCTAGGGGAAAAAAAATGTAAAAACGAGTGATATTTTCTGGGCCTTTAACTAAATCTTAATTTCTTGGTTTAGCAAGATGACTACCCTAAAGCTTCAAAGGGAAACTAAAATGTATTGGGCAGGGTGCTTCCCAAGCTCAATTTCAGTTCTTGCAAGTATATGACGAGGTCTTCATTAACTCTGTTTTAGAGCTGAGGAGAGCCAAGGGTCAAACAGATTATATGTCTTGCCCCAAACCACATAGCAGAGCTGGGAGTCAAGGTCAAGTCCAACCAGCACCAAAACCATGTGCTTTCTATTCCATCAGCAGAAAAAGCCAGGCAGATGCCACATGGCTGGGTACTTAGTACCGGACAATGTTCTGTGTCTCTGCCACTCCCACCCCACAGCTTCCCGGAGGAAGCCCACACTTACCAGACAGACCTCTGAGCCTCCAATGTTTTATGTGAAAGAAACAGTCACTGCATCCCCTCAAAAGTATTTAACAATTGCATGCTTCTATACTTCACACATCCCCCTAAATTCTTTTAAAACAAAAACTGGATTTTTTTTGCCTAAGTTTCAAACACTTCTAGATTTCTTCCCCCAAAATGTGTATTAACCAGCTTTTTCACAGGCGTTTTTTGCCATTACCAAGATGTCTATAGTAGACTGCATCCGGCAGCTGATAAATATCATAGTTCATGCCTCACAAGGGTTATAGCTGTGCCTCTGTTCTACTCTATGGCTGGTTCCTGAAGCCTCCTGCACTTTACTCCAGTGATCTCAAGCTCTCAGAGCCTGAAGCAGGGTGTGCAGTCCCTTCTTAACCCTTTAATACATGACTCCATAGATCTGCTTTTTAATATTCCCACCCTCTTCCCAGGGAAGGAAATCACAACCCACAAATGAGAAGGCCATTCAGGAATGCATCTTTACCTCAAATCCCTTTGTGAAAATCTTTGATACTTGGCCTTAAAATGTATTTAGAGGAAACTCATACTGTAAATTCTGGAGATTCTCAGAAGGATCTGAAGGTTCTAAAGACTTCCAATAAAATTTACATCTCCAACTTCATGGAAATGTGGTCCCTTAGGCACAAATTACTGTGAAACTCTTTAATAAGCACATTCTTCATTCTCTACCCATCCTCCACCCCATTCCCACTGTTTTAAATCTTCTAAAATTAGTAACAGCAGCCACTATTTATTAAGAACCAGTGAGTGCAGACACGAAGCCAAGAACTTCACATACGCTGTCTCATTGAATCCTCCCAAGTAATTCCTGAGAAATCAGAGGCTTATGGGTTACATAAGTTACTTCAGGTCACCCAGCAAGCTTGGCAGCCAGGATTCAAACTTGAAGCCGGCACCAATGTACCCCCTCGAATCCTTACACAATGCCACATTAGTCAGAAAATATTTTCTTCCCTCCTGAAATTAGTACCGCTCCATGCAATATCCTGCAGATAATACCAGAGCAGAACCCAGAAGGCCCTCTCTGCTAGGTCAGCCATGTTTTTGCCACAACAGTGACAGGAAACAGAAAAGGTGGAAAAACATGGAGATTCAGAACAAAGCAGTCACCTCTGACCTCTTTCTTCCTATCAGAGGTCAGATGAGCAGTCTCTGGAACAAACAATCTGGAGTCAGTTTCCCACTCACATCTTTCCATGCCTGATGGGGAAGAAACAGCTGGCATGACAAGTCTCAACAAGGACTAGAAGACTGACATAGACCCTGTGTCCGTGATAATTAACCACCGCCTGCTTTCGCCATCTCCCTCCTCGCCTCTCAGTCCGATCAGTGCGTCATGAAATGAGGACAAGGCTCCAGGGAGGTTCATGCCACAGCTGCATAGCCATGAACCAGAAATGACAACAGACACAGGTGTTTAGTCATTTTCTTTCCCTGTGGGCTCTCCTCTCCCACACATCACAAGCATATCTCCCCAACCAAGGGAAGCGCTAGGCTTGTCTCACAACAGAGTATGAATCTGGCATGTTCCTCTGAGCCAGCACAACTCACCACTTTAAAAAGCACAAACCCGTCCATCACTGGGATGTGTATGAAGCCGCAAAATGTTTTACCTTTGCTGAACTTTCAAACTGAAATAGTTCATTACACTTGAGAGCGTAGCTGGCGTAACAAACCCAGTTTTCCCCCACTCACTTCATGAGGCCCATATTTTAAAAAAACATTATTAATGATCAAGAGATTCCGAACAGAATCTGCCTGCCAAGATTTATTTGGCAAAGGAAATTTACTCTATCTCTTGAAACACAGGGATTAAAAATTAGATCCAATCTTCTTTTTGCTAAACTTTTCACCTACGCACTTAAGAGAAAAATCACAACTCTATGCAAAACCAGCATGGTTAAGATGAAACCTCAGCACCCAGCTTTCTAATGCACTCACCCTCGGTGTTGGAACCTATGTTGTCTTCCAGTCCCACCTCATACGTCCCTCGACTTAGGGGTGTAGTGTGACCTGAAGCAGGGTAATTTCGAAGAACAATTTCTTCTTCAGGATGAGCTGGGGGAACATCCATTTCCGAAGGCACTGGCCCTCCATCTGGGTAGGGCTGGATGCTTCCGTTTTCGGGGTACGGTGGTGGGGTTTCCCAGGAAGGAGCCAGTGAATCTCTGTCTACCTCTGGTGGAGCTGGGCTTCTGGTCCCTCTCTCATCCCAGGGCTCAACTTGGCCTTTTAAATCTGGGCCCTCTACCTCTCCCAGAGATGTTCCTTCTTTGGTGTGAGGATCCAAGGTGGAAGATTCTGTTTCAGGATAGAATGGCCAATAAGTAGGTGTTGGATGCAAGGGGGAGGACAGATGAGAATCTGGAGGGGAGATCCTACCCTCTAAAGGCTTTGTATCCACTTTGGATTGGAAGGAAACATCAATGCTGCTGTGGCCATTCAATGCCTCCTCTGGTTCACCCGGAAGGTATTCAGCTTCCTCCTCATTCACATCGTAGTAATCCAAATTGTCCTCATTATAGTCACTTTCCAGGGCTGTAGCATGGCTGAAGGAACGTCCCAGGGGAACAGAAGAGTGGGCAGCGGAAAGGTCTCCAACTGCAGCTGGCCTGACATTGTCCAACGGGGAAGTGCTGCCGATATGGAAAGCCCACACTCCAGGGATCCCCAGGTTGCTTAGTCTAAATAAAAAGGAAACAGTCATTGTAACAAATGTAACAAAAGTGTCCATTCACCCACCTTCCTAGAAGGTGAACAACTTATTTTAAAACGGAAAGACAGCTGGGCATGGTGGCTCACACTTATAATCCCAGCACTTTGCAAGGCCAAAGTAGGAGGATGACTTAAGCCCAGGAGTTTGAGACCAGTCTAGGCAACATAGTGAGACCCTGCCTCTACAAAACCCTTTTCTAAAAAAATTAGCCAGGCATGGTGCCACACGCCTGTGCTTCTAGCTACTCAGTAGGCTGAGGCAGGAGGGTCACTTGAGCCCAGCAGTTCCAGGTTACAGTGGGCTTTGGTTGCAACCACTGCACCCCAGCCTGTGTGGCAGAGTGAGACCCTGTCTCAAAAAAACAAAAAACCTGAAAGGCTATTAAGATCAGGTTCAGTTTTCACTGGTATATAAAACCAAATAAAAGCAGACTTACATGGTAACTAAAGGGATCATACTGGACTTTTGATGTGAACTACCTTTTATTTAACATTATGTTTCAAAGCTGTATGCCACAGAATGCCAGATCATCAAATTATCAATCTGCTCCACAATCCAAATGGTTTATCTAAAATCTGGCTATTTGAAAATAAACAAGGAATGTAGGAATGTTTCATCCTTCCTCTACTTGTCTGGAAACATAACACATTTTTAAAATGTATGCTTAAAACTCTACCAAATACTGACACCCAAATGACTACGACATACTTTCAGGAATTGGTGATGCCCCTTCCCTTTGCCAAGTGTTTCACATTCTTCAATGCAATCTGCAAATAGAGGTGATCATATTCAATTTTATAGAGGAGAAAATAGGCTTTAAAAGGCTAACTGATCTTCTGAAGGTCACATAACAAACAATTGGATCCGAATTCAGTTAACACCAAAGCCCATGCTCTACACATCTATGTTATATTATGACAGAAAACCATACCACACACTGCAGTCAATAAGCATCTGAATTATCATTACTCTACAGAATATTAAAGACATTTCATTGTTTATTCACTTAAACTGATTAATTCCCTAATCCACAAAGAATGGTGAGTCAATGTAAAAAAATTCAAATAAATACAAATGCCAAAACCTAAAAAATGTGTTTTTGCACTGAAAAAGTTAAGGAGCAAATAAGAAAGTAGCTTAGAAGTCTTTTAAAGACTTCTGGAAACAGCTCTCTCGTTTTCTCCATGAGAAAAGAACATGAACTCCATTGAGTTTCCAAATATCCCAATAACCCATTATTTTAGAGTCAATGGTATACCCTAAAGAGAACAACTACATATGATTTCTAAAAATATGGGAAAACTTGAGTGAACAAGAGTCTGGCTAGGTTGAATATGCCTGTTTGTATACTCCTCTGATATTTGTACAAAACACTATGCTCACATTCTCCCAAGCAAAGGAATTTCCTCAAAAGTCAGTCAATGAGGAATAACAGTCCATGCCTAATAAGATAATAAAAACTTCACTGAATTGTATAAGAACAAAAGATCTTCCTTCATTTGGGTGGGTACTCATCATGTTCATGTGGATTTCTATAGTAACAATATTTTTCAGTACAATTTGAAAATGTCTTTCTCGTGTGTGTTTGTGTGTGTTTGTGTGTGTGTATGTGTGTACATATATGTATATGCTGTGGTTACTGTTGTGGTAAATTTAGGGAAAAAAGCATAGAAAGAAAAACTGATTTTGTGTGCAATATGCTACACATATTTGTTAAGTTCATAAGAATTAATGTTGCTGTTTATTGGCAAGCAAATAAGGAAAACTAAAGACAGTAGGAGAAAATCCTGAAGTTCTGAGGATATTGAGTTAATTATCACATTAGAGGTGGTGCAACTATGAAATTTCTTCTTGAAGTTAGAAACAGAAACTATAAAATCTTCAAACAGTGGAAAAATACAGATTATGGACAATAAAAGCTAAATAAAATAACCTTCTAATTATATATAAATCACTTTCTGGGTTTTGTCATTATGCATAATGGAAAAGTAACTAATTTGAGTTTATTTTAAAATCCAAGGTCATTTGGAAAGCTTAGTAATAGAAAGAACTTAATTTATTTCTAGAAAGGAAAATTGGGTTACAAAATGGGATGACAATGCCTTCCTCCCCGGGTTGTTAGGAGAATTAAGTGAGAAAACCACATTAAAATGCCTAGCACTGACCAGGTACGGTGGTTCATGCCTGAAATCCCAGCACTTTGGGAAATCAAGGTGGGCGGATCACCTGAGGTTAGGAGTTCAAGACCAGCCTGGCCAACATGGTGAAACCCCACTATAAATACAAAAAAAATAGCCAGGTGTGATGGTGTGTGCCAGTAGCTGGTGTAATCCCAGCTACTCAGGAGGCTAAGGCAGAAGAAAAGCTTGAACCCAGGAGGCAGAGGTTGCAGTGAACCGAGGTCATGCCACTGCACTCCAGCCTGGATGACAGAACGAGACTCCATCTCAAAAAAATAAATAAATAAAATGCCTATCACTGGCCCTAAACATCATAAATACTTATTAACTACTGTCTTGTCTTCCAGAAGATAGAAAAGTATGATTTCAGAATATACATGTGTGAATTCGTATTTAAATTTGCAGAGGAAGAGTATGACAAACATTATGAACTATATAATTTATGACCTTTGAGCTCACAGTTGTGAGACAAATTTGAGGAAGAAAACAACTGACTAGGAAAATAACTTTACTCTTAATTACTTATTTATTTAGAGGTAGGGTCTCCCTCTGTCACCCAGGCTGGAGCATAGTGGTGTGATCATGGCTCACTGTAGCCTCAACCCCCTGGGCTCAAGTGATCCTCCCACTTCAGCCTCCCAAGTAGCTGGGTCTACGGGTGCACACCACCACACCCAGCTAATTTTTTAAATTTTTAGTAGAGATTAGATCTCGCTATGTTGCCCAGGCTGGCCTTGAATGCCTGAGTTCAAGCAGTCCTCCCACCTTGGCCTCCCAAAGCGCTGGGATTAGAACCACCTTGCCCAGCCTAACTTTACCCTTAAGAGATGCATACTAAGGCATTCAGCAATGAACTGGCATGATGTTTGTGACTTACTTTAAAACATTTAAACAGGCCGGGTATGGTGGCTTACACCCATAATCCCTGCACTTTGGGAGGCTGAGGCAGGTGGATCACCTGAGATCAGGAGTTTTAGACCAGCCTGGCCAACATGATGAAACCCAGTCTCTACTAAAAATACAAAAATTAGCCGGGTGTGGTGGTGGGCGCCTGTAATCCCAGCTACTGGGAGGCTGAGGCAGGAGAATCGCTTGAACCCAGGAGGCAGAGGTTGCAATGAGCACAGGATCACACCACTACACTCCAGCCTGGGCGACAAGAGCAAAACTCCGTCTCAAAGAAAAAAAAAAAAAACAGAAAAGAAAAAAATGTAAACAAACAAAAAAATGAATATGGCAAAATGTTTACAATGTATAAATCTAGGTGATGGACATTTGGGTGTTCATCTAGTTATTCTCTCCACTTTTCTGTATATTTTTGAAATTTTGAATAATGAAAAGTGAAATAGAAGATTATATTGAAGGACATTTCTATAAATTTGATGTACAGAAGTTCTTCCTAAGAATAACAACAAGATCCAAAATCGGAAAGGAAAAGACCAGTAACTTTGACAATCTGAAATGTACAACTTTTAAATCACATACCCTTTCTCAGCAATTCCACTTTTAAGAATTTATTTTAGGGAGAAATGAGAATGTGAGCAATGTTTATTATGCTGTTTACTGCAATGATATTTATAACAAGAAAAATCAGAAATACATGAAATGTTCATTAATAAGCTGTCTTTATACATATATGACATAACGTTTTGTAGCCTTAAAATGGTAGTATAGACAGACATCTGACTAAAAGACCCCTATAAGAAGTCATTAATGTGAAAACACCACTTACATAGCAAAAGAACCATTTTGGTTTTAAAAGTTTTGTATATACCTAAATTCTAGAAGGACCATTAACACTTGTTATCACTTGAAGTAGTGATCATGGATAACTTTTACTTTTATTTCACATTATTCTGCATTGCTTGTACTTTATTATTTGTATTAAGCATGGATTACACTAAAGAAAAATATGTGAGTTATTTGGCCCCATATCTTACTCTGCTTTCGCCAAGCAATTCAGAGATTTCTGGGAAGTATCAAAGATAAAAATGAGGGAAGGCATGAAAGGGGGTAAGTGGAAATGCTGTCTGTGTGTTTGTCTGTCACATGTGATTGTGGATGTTAGTTCCAAGAGACCTTTATGGCTCTGCTCAGGGAACACAACTGCTTTTTCCCACAGGTCTTTTGGCCCCACTGTCTCCTGTCTCCTGTCTCCTGTGTAGATGCCAGCACTTACCCAGGGCTCTGTAATTGTTGATCTATTTGTCTATCAACCCTAATAGGGTACAAGCTGCTGATGTGCAGGGCCAGTGTCTTAGAAATCTTTGTATTCCATGTGCTTGGCCATTGTGACCTCTCTATAATAATAAATCTATGGAATAATAAATCTATGAGCTCCCAAGTAGAAGAGAGGGTGGAACCAGAGGAGGGAGAGTAAGGAACTGAGTTTGCTCCAGAGTCCAGACTAAGCGGCAGCCTAGATGGAGCCCTAAAGATGCCCAATGTGGATCATAAGGATGGGAAAGGAAACAAGGACTCAGCATAAGATAAAATAAGTAGTTCAGCACTCCAGACTTGAGCTTGGATTTTGGCTTTGCCACTTAACTTTGAGATCATAGGCAATTTACTTAACTTCCCTAAGCTCCTCTGTAAAATTGGGAAAATAGTAGTACTAACCTACAATTCTTGTGAGTTTTAATTAAGATAACATCTGGAAAGTGTTTAGCATGATGCTTGGCAAGTAGTAAGTTTTCAATAAATGTCAGCTCTGAGTAAGCAAACCTGGCTATAGTGGTCTCTCTCTGGTAGCCGAGCAGAGTGGATGGCATGCTAAAAGTGTAAGGTGTTTCTATACCTACCCAGGATTGATTTAATGAAGCCAAGAAGCAGTTAAAGGAGGCCAGGAAGTAACCAATGTATTCTGTCTGGCTTCTATATTCAGGAAACGAATAAAAGCGAGGGCACCCCTACCTCCCCTCACACACCCCCCAAAAAACCCTGAAGTCAATAAATATCCTACTGGCACTATCTGTACTGGCAAAATGCAGAAGAGCTTATTGCACTAGCTAAGTAAGCCCTCTGGATCATTCATTCATTGATCCATCTATTTATTAAATGCCCATTATGGGAAGACACTGATGAGTCTAAGGAATGGGTTCAATTCATTTTAGGTAATGAAGCCAGAGAGACATCCTCAGACTTCTGGAAACCTATAAATCTTAGTTATTTTTCCTGCAAATTACATTGCTCAATTTAATGTTTAACAGTATCTGTCCAAAAGACTAAATCACAATGTTTCCTCCTGTGAAATGATTAATCTGGAAAACCTCAAACTGGGCAGTTTATGACTGGATATTTTTATGTGGTTCCAAGAGCAATGTTTTTCATAGCAAGCCTCAGTGGCTCTACAAATACACACACATACTGTTCTGTTTCCAGTATCTATACCCAATAGAGCAGGCAAAATAAAGGACCTTTTATGTTTTGGTGAACTTGATCCTTCCAGGGTTTAATCTAGTTCCTTGGTTTTGACTTGATGCCTTACTTAGAAGCCACCAATATATTATGTAATGGTCTTATGGTCACTTGTGTTCAGGTACTTCCTAAAAGTCCTTATATTCAAATAGGAAAGGGCTTCAGCTCAATGTTACTTACTGATAGAGATTTTTCACAGACTGTTCAGTGCTAGTCAAGCTGAAATATGGTCCTTCTGACTTCAGATCATCAGCCTCCCCTCGGCAGAAGCCCACCCGAGCTGGAAGCTGAAGCTGGACATTGTAAGACTCTTTGGGGCGGGTTCCAAGGAACTGCAGGCCGTTGGCAGGATAAAGAAAGAGGGCGTAGCTATCAGACCCATCAGATGCCAAAACTGCCTGGAAAGTGTTCAGCTGTGAGGAGAAAAAAAAAAAAAAGAGAGAGAGAGAGAGAAACATCCTGTAAAAAACAAATAAAAGAAGAAAGAAACAGAATGCAAGCAAAGCATCATAACGTGCAAAGAATTTCCCCTTTTTCAGGATTCCTCCAAATTGTTTTTAAACAGAACCTTCTTTAAAATTTCCTCTTCAAGTTAACAATCTAATTTCATAAGCAATATTATTTATTATTGCAAATACCATTTGTCAATTTAGATTAATAGTTGAAATACGCATTGGTAAAACATAGGTTAAAAAATATATACTTTGTAAGGTTTCAAACTTCTCTCCATGTAAACTCTTTCAGAGCTAAGAGCAATCAGCAAAATTAACTTGTCCATCCTGCAGTCACTGCCCTAGTTTATAACCCTAGGCACTCAGCATCTCTCATTTGCATCATTCATTCATTCATTCATCCATTTATTAAATGACCACTATGGGCAGGCACTGTGTTAGGCACTAGTTGGTCAAAAGGCCTCCTTACTGTCTCACAGCCTCACTCTCTTTCCTCTTCCATCTACCCTTTCATACGAGCATCAGGGTTATCCTCATTTCACAGATGAGAAAAAGACACAGGGGCTAACAGGTCTTCCTCAGGTCAGGTGGCAAGTATGTGGTGGTGGGCCAGCCAGCTCTAGAGCCCACACCCTAGGACACCTTAACCCCTCCTCAACATGCCATTCAAGGTGAGTTGTAACCTGGCTGCATACGTCCCTCCCAGGCTCAGTTCCACTGCATCTTTGTCAGACTATTTAATAGTCCCCATTTGTACCATGTCCTTGGATGCTTCTACACTTTGTTCGTGGTTCCCTGTGCCTAGAAAGCCTCCTAACCTTCAAATGCTGCCACTCAGAGGTGTTTGTGATTCCTTATAGAATAATTTCTGTTCTCTGAACCTCTGTAACACCTTTATGGGCATCTCTAGTGAGCATTCACCTCATTATGCTTGGTTAGTTGTTTATATGTTTGTAAACTCCATTCATTTATTCATTCATACACTAATTCAAACAGCCAAGAGTCTACTGAAGCACCAAATGTTATGCTTGATGCTGAGGATGTGAAGGAGCAAAAGACAGGCTTTGCCCAGGAGAGTCTCACGGTGTAGGACTGGGAAACAGCCATGGTTGAAATGGCAGGAGAGTCACTGGAGAAGGTGGTA
Organism: Gorilla gorilla gorilla; assembly: GCF_029281585.2. Classification (NCBI taxonomy): domain Eukaryota; kingdom Metazoa; phylum Chordata; class Mammalia; order Primates; family Hominidae; genus Gorilla; species Gorilla gorilla. Next base: position 69,014,333 of record NC_073239.2, read on the forward strand.
GAGGCCACAGAGCCGGGGTGTGTGTCCAGGACCTCAGGGTGGAGGTTGGGAGGTGTCACAGAGGCAGCTGGTGAATGTTATAAACACTGCAGGAGCCAACACAGACCAGAGAAGGACCAGGAGCCTGAATCAGCTGCCAATTCAACACCCAGGTCCTTATAGGATCACTCCTTAACATTCTGTTTACCCTCATATTTTCAACAAAATGAGATTTTTGCCTTTACCTTCATTCAGCGACCGCTCCTCCTAAAGATCTGTGAACAGTGCTTGATTCTCAAAAAGCTGTTATGTTTAGGCCTCTGAAACTGTCTCTCTCTCACTAAATCACACTACTTTTACAATTTAGTAAGGAACTGGGAAGGTATTTTTAAAACACAACTTACTTCATAAATAATGTGACTCTTAGAAATATTATTTACTGGTAAGTATCATTACCTCTCCATTCTGCTCGACAGACAAACTCGGGCACAGAGAAGAACATCACATTTCACTGAAGGAAACAGCAAGGAAGGAATGGGCTCTTCCCTTTGTTCTAAGTCTACGCCCACAGTTGTTTTAGCTCTTTTCTAATGTTAATTTTTCCTTTCAATGTTTAATTTCAAAGTAGGGTTTTGAGGTTTTGCTAATAGGATAAAGAAATATAGATGTAACACACTTTTCAAGAGAAAATAAAATACAATCAGCAGTTCTTTTAGTTCTCTAATCCAGAAAAAACAACATCTTGCTTTGCTTTTTTCATTCATTCAATTCACAAAGTAACAGGTGCCTAGTTTATTTGTTATTGTTCCAGTTGTTGATTGTTCATCAGCAAAGCTTGACTTTTCCAAAAACAAAAAGCAAGAAATGTTTTTAGAGCTTCTCAATGCTAGGAAGCCACAACTACTGCCAAATATAGACAAAGGCTGTTCTGCCTCATGTCCATCCATAAGATAGTCTACATCATCAACTAATGTGGACTCAATAACTTCAGAGTTATACATTAGTCAGAATAAAGAAAAATCAACTAGGGAAAGAAAAGTACTAGAGGAAGGAGAAAAAACCCCATTTCAAAAAGCTAAGCTTTCAAAGCTCCTGGCATTGATCTGCCATAATAAATGTGAGATAGGAGAGAATCCTGGTTCTAAATTTAGAGAAATTCCATAAGATAAGGAGGTTGTAGAGACTGTGAAGAATTGAAGGGGATGGGGAAGGGGGGAAGAGAGTAGTAAACAGAGCTGTGAAGAGGAGAGTCTGACTTTTTGCTGTGAACTCTGGGCATTTAGCACTTTATTTTATTCATTCATTCAGTCAACCAGCCAACAAATTCATTTCAATTAAAATTTATTCAACATCTTCTATATACTGTTCTTGAGATGAGCACTCATTATGGGTGGCAAGTATTTAATTTCTTTGTCTCCACCAAAATAGGCAAATATCAGAGGAAGGAAACAACTTCCTTTTAAGTAGAATTTATGATCCCAAAGTACACGCCAAAAGAGTTTGGCTGTTTAAAAGCCACCCACACACTAAATGATCACTTGTAAAGTTCTTGGTCAGTTCTACAAAATTCTACATCTAATTGCTAAAGAGCCCACTTCATGAAGTCTTGAAGGGCTCCCCCTCTCAAAAAACTTCTTGAGTGGCTTCCAAACAGGAAAGGTCCTCACATTCCTAGATACAAGCCTTTGCAAGAGCCGCACAGGCTCTGTCTCCAAAGAGAAGCCCTCAGATGGGCTGCCAAACCCGACAAACGAGTCACTGGTTCCCAGCTCCCCCAGGATCACAGAGAGGAGAGAGGGGCCTCCACAGGGAGAGAAGCAGCACAGAGAGGATCAGGGTGAGTGGCTGCAGGCCCTGTTATCAGAAAGAGAGAAAAGCCAGAGCCCTCTGCAGAAACCAGAGCCTGACTCTCCCTCCCAGGTACAGGACATCCCAATCAATGTTGAAGTGACACTCATCAGAGCCAGGCTGATGCATGCAACATACACCCCTCTAAGAGTTTCTAATTTTTTCAATTCATTTAATTAACTGCAGCTATCTGGCCAAAAATCAGAATAGTGACATCCTTTTCTTCAAGGGGCTTGCCTATAGAGGCTTATCAAAATGAAAATGAAAATGAAGAATTAGGGTGACTCTTATAGGGGTCACAAAGTTCTCTTTGTCATCTTCCTCAGGACCACATGTCCTCTAGAGCTCTAGGATCATTGGGTCTGGCCTCCAGTGTTTGCTGTGAACACTAACCTCCATTCCTTAGTGTAGTTCTTCATCTCCCACTGCCTGTAGGACACTGTCACATGTGGGACTGTCCCTCATTTATTTTACTGCACTAAATCCTACAGATCCTGCCAAAAATTCAAAGACAAACGCTGAGTGCTATCACATCCCTAATACTATATCCTTCCTGATACTCTTCAGCAAAACGTCAGCATTTCTAATTTCCATATATGGTTCAGCATTAACCAATTTCCATATATGTCTCTATTCTCTTCATCTTCACAGTGATATCTCAGACTCAGGCTGAACTCTCTTGGATGGGCTATAGACCACCCCTCTTCTAAACCTTGTCTCCAGAAGTCAAAAAGCTACAGTAAAGTCCTGCTTTTACCTCTCATTTTCTCTGTGAAATCCAACCACCTCCATCAGTGACTATCAACCTTTGAACCAAGTCAACATGTCTCAGTCTCCACCCACATGGAGGCCTCCATTGGGCAATGTCTTAATTTGTCTTCTGTTGTTTACAACAAAATACTTGAAATTGGGTAATTCACAAAGAAAAGGAATTTATTTCTTACAATTATGGAGGCTGAGAAGTCCAAAGTTGAGAGGTCACATCTGGTGAGGGCCTTCTGGCTAGTGGTGACTGCAGAGTGCCAGGGTACTTACGGTATCACATGGCGACAAAGCTGAGTGTGCTAATGTGCTAGCTCAGGTCTCAATTCCTCTTCTTATAAAGCAACCAGTCCCACTCCATGATAATCCAGTAGTCCATGAATGAATAAATTAATCCATTCATGAGGGCAGAGCCCTCATGACCCACCCAGTCACCTTTCAAAGGCCCCACCTCTCAATACTGTCATATTGAGGATTAAGTTTCAACATGATTTTCAGAGGGGACAAATATTCAACCATAGCGGGCAACCTTGCACTCATCTGTCTTATGTTACTGCCTGTGACTCCTTCATCCATTTCTCTGGCCCCTTTGCTAATAGGTTGCTCTCTCAACCTTCTCCCGGGTCATGTTTTTGCTCAGAACAATCTCTCTTGATACCTCATTCTCAATATCCATTCTTTTCAGCCCTTTCAACCTGACTTAAATTCCAGATAAATAAAACATTCCCCACACTACAGAGATCTGTATAACTCAGCTGTCTCTAACCCCATCTCTAAAATGACAAAAAAAAAACCACTCCTCTTTCCCCACAAAAAGCACAGCTAAACATTAGTCCTCTACGTCTCCCATCAATAAGTATTTCAAAGGTCTACACCATAACTTTTTTGCTCTGTGAACTACCTATGAGAGTTCAAGAAATCTCAGATTAACTGAATTGACAAACACTATTTGTTCACATTTTTTTTTCAGATACAATTACACCTTGACATTCCTGCAATATCAGGTGCAACATCTGGTCACACCTGACAGGAATATCCATGGAGAAAAAGGGCACCAACTGCAATTGTTTTTAATGGCAAAGATGCCATTGCTTTGAATCTTCCAGTTTCCAGTAACTTTGCAATATAAAGTTAGTAAGCCAAAATTTAAGAACGCCATGTAGAACTCAGTCCTTCACGCAAATTAGATTACTGTTTGCCAAAGTCTATCTCCAAAGAACTATTAAAACAAGAACTCAAGTCCCAGAGCTCTTTAAAATACTGGAAGAAACTTCAATGTGGGTAATTGAAAGAACATCCCCTATCCAAACAGGATCCTCCTTTCTTAATGAAACATTCTGAAGCCAACTAGCAAATGGTAATGTCTGCAGGTGGATTTTAATTAGAAAAGTAAAAGAGAGATGGAATTTACAAATCTCTTCTACCCTAAACCTCCCCCACCCCAGAAAAGGACCAGACAAAAGTTTTAATTCCAAAAACCTTGCATTTAAAGAGTCCTTATGCAACATAGAGAGTAACAGGATGGTTACCAGAGGCTGGGAAGGGTAGTAGGGGTCAGGAGAAGGTGGAGACAGTTAACGGGTACCAAAAAAAAAAATAGAAGGAATGAATAAGACCTACCATTTGATAGCATAACAGGGTGACTATAACCTGTGATAACAGGTTATTATAGTCAATAATAACTTAATTGTACATTTTTAAATAACTAAGAGTGTAATTAGATTGTGTGTAATACAAAGGATAAATGCTTGGGGGGATGGATACCCCATTCTCCAAGATGTGATTATTATGTATTGCATGCCTGTACCAAAACATCCCATGTACCCCATAAATATATACACCTACTATGTACTCTCAAAAATTAAAAAATAAAGAGTCCCCGTACAAAAGATATATGTCACAGCATCCTTACAAGATAGAGATCAGTGACATGGGCAAGCAACCTCACCTCTTACAGGGGGCATGTACCATCCTTCTATAGTGAAGAAGCATTTCCGTAAGTTAAAATTGAGATGAATCATATGGTTTCAGCCCTTAGAGTATGGTATTTTAGATTCAGGTCTAATTCCATAGAAGGAAGCCCTTACTTTCTTCAGGAATGAGGCAGTTTGCCATTTACCAAGCCACACTGGCCCCACTCATATCCATTTGGAGGACTTCAAATGTTGATGACAAGACTAAAGACCAGGAGCCTGGGATTTTTTACTTTCCGCAGGTAGAGACTGTAAAGCACATTGACAGAGACTCCTATAAACTAAGAAACCTGTAAACTGGCACCTGGAAGGCAATTAGGCAGAAGTTATCAAGAACTTTACCAAAAGTGCATCCTCTCTGACCTACCAATTGCACTTCCTGGAATGTCATCTAAGAACATGTGCAAAGATTTAGCTTTTTAAAAAGTGATTCACGCTATTATTTATAATAATGAAAAACCAGAAAAAGCCTTAATGGCCCAACACTGGTTGAGCATACTGTGGTAAACCCACTGTATTATACAAGATAGTAGCAGGATACAGTAGTATGCATCGTTATCAATGATGTAGAAATACATGTATTGACATTGAAACATATTTACAATACACTATTCTGTGAAAAAAGCAAGTTATGAAACAGTATGTGCAGTGTAAACTCATCATGGTTAATAGCAATAAAGATATGCAGAAGAAAAAACTCTGAAAATGTACGCAGAAAAATGTTTATCAGTGGTGGGAAAATGAGTGGTTGTTTTCTTTTTAAAAATTATCTGTATTTTCTGATTTTTTCCCCTTCAATGAACATATAATTAGAAATACTTGTATACTTGGAGATGGTTCTAAAAATAAGCAACCAAACAGTAAATTGCCTTATGTTCAAAGGGGCTCCCACATCTGCACTCCCGCTCTCATATCCGCTAAGCATTTTTTTCCTCAAGGGAGTGACCACCTGCCAGGGCCTCAGAAGATGCCTAGAGACAACGTCTTTCCTCACTTCCAAGCCACTCCAGCCCTGCTGCCTCCAACGTCAGGTTCAGCGCAAGAGTAGGCTCAGAAACAACTCCGAGCCAGTCCCTGGGTCGCTGCCCCAGAATTTAAGCCCATCCTTCAATTTCCTCAGCAGTCAAATATCCCTGGTCACTTACCTCTCCCGAGGGCAGCGCCCCGCGCTTGACCTCCTCGTAAGCGCCCACCTGCTCCCAGGTGGCCAGGAAGGCGTGGGTGGGGGTAAAGCGCGCAGAGCGCGGGAAGCCAGCGAGCACATAGCGGGCGGCCAGGCCCAGCACTGCGGGGGAGGTGTCCTCTCGGTACAGGACTCGGCCTCTGCCGTGGCTCGTGTCGATGTCGGCCAGAAAAGGGGCGATGGCCGGGAAGTCGGTGGGGAAATCATAGTCCACATACTGCGTTTCCCTGGGGAAGTCCTGAGTGGAGATGATGCCGTTGGTGCCCACCTGGGAGAGGAGAGGGACAAAAAGGTGACAGTCGCTCAAGCCCAAGGACGCTACCCTTTCGCGCAGGGAGGGAAGGGAACTGACTTAGGCAAAAAGCCTCTCTCTCCTTCCCCACCGGCCAGGGAGTCTGGATTCAGGGAAACAAGCGCAACTTTTGCGACTGTCCCAGCTCCGCGGTGCAGTAGGTCCAGGGGCCCTAAAACTCGTTCACCTATCTTCTCACTCCCCTCACAACCCCGGAGCCCCATGTCCCCGGAGAGGAAGCCTCCAGGTCTGAAGAGGGAACACCCCAGCTCCGCAGACGGGCACAGCCTTCTCGCGGTCCTAACTGCAAAGCCCGCTGGCCGCCCTAGCAACGCCACCTTTTCTGCCTGGGACGCGTACGTGGCTGCGAACAATTCTTGCTCTCCCCTCCAGGTCATTCTTGCTCCCCTACAGCAGCGGGGCAGGCAGCGGCATCGCTCTCTGGCCGGGTACCACCGCAAGGGTGCTGGGGGGCTCCAGGCGTGGGGTCTGTTTTCTCCCCTCTGGAGGCAGGGTTTCCGTGAGACCGACCCCAGAGAAGAAGCTGCGGGAAAAGTGCCAGGAGGGGGCTGAACTTACGTAGAGGTTGCTGAATCGGGCTTCGTAGAAGTGCAGGGGATTCTCCAGCTTCACCACGGCTGAGCTTTCGTCGTCGCCTTCCTGCAGGAGCTGGTCCCCCCACGACTCCCCGTGTGGGAAGAGCTCGTCTGGGTGCAGCGCCGCGGCCCGCGACATTAGCAACGGCAGCAGCAGTAGCACTGGTAACGACGACAGCACCGGCCGCCCGGCCACCCGGTCCCCCTCCATGCTCGCTCGGCCGTGCGCTTACCCGCTGCACAGCGCTTCCCGCCCCGGCCTCCAGCCCACTCTCCGCGCCGCGCCAGCCTCGAACCTGGATCTCCGCGGGCGCCTGGGCGGGGCGGGACTCCAGGCCCACCCAGCAAGCTAATTGGCTGAGGCCCTCGGCTGGGGACCAATCACCGGCTCTGAGAAAGTTCGGCAGTGGCCACCACATCTGGTTCTCGTTAAGTTTTCTAAGGCAGCGGCCGCTGGAGCAGCGGGGCTGGCGGGGTAAAAGCTCCTGGCCAGGGCTGCCTGGAGCTGCTCCTTCCACTCCGCCCCCAGGGAGCTCCCGGGTCATCCTCTCATCCGGGCTGCCCCGCGGCCCCAAGGAGCCCCACCCCCGGGACCAAATGGCCCGCAAGGTCTGGGGCAGCGGCGTTGCAGGAGATGAGCTCAGCGCAAAGGGAACCCCGCAGCGGCGAGTGCGGCTGCTGGCCTGCGCGCTGTGGCCCCAACAGGCTGGCAGGGCGCGGGCGGGTGGCGGGGTTGCTGTATGAGCTTTGCTCCCTGCCCTGGGGTCCCGGGCGCTCCTGGCTCTGGAGGCCCGGCCATCGGTCCGAGAAGCAAAGGGACATTGTCGTGGTCCCCTCGGCCGCTTCGCTCCACCCAGAGACGCCCTGAGGAGAAGCGAGCCTTTGTACGAAGGCAGAGGGCTGACTCCTAAGTTCTGTCCCCCTCCCGAAGGCCGGCCGCTAGGGAAGACTTGGCCACCCTCTGGAAATACCTTCCCCCGGGAAAACCGCAGCAGGAAAGACCATGAAACACTACTGTGTGTGATCCGCTCCGTTTGGGGAGCAGGATGAGGCATCCCGCTTGGTTACCAGGCAGAAAGGGGCGAGTCGCGGAGATGGGAAGACCCTGATCTCTTGCCCATTACTGCGGCCGTCGGAGATGCCCTCCCCCGCGGCCACGGAGGCGGTAACCTGAGCTGCTCCGCAGGACTGGAAACCGCACAACCTCGAAACCAGCTGCGCAGGAGAAGGGGAACCCCATCCACCATAAACAACCCCTCTGCGAAGCCTCAGGAGCTGGAGGAGATTTTATTACCATTTTTATTATCAAGAGCTTAAAATTTCCCAGATAGTCTGTTTTCCCTCCCAGGCCCCCCATGGGGTCCTTAAAAGCAAAGATATTTAAAAAGAACGAAAGAAAGAAAAAAACCAAAAAGCAAATCCTTGGAAATGCCTTAAAGGACTCTCCAGAGACACACTGCTCTTTGTAGGTGTTTATTCCTATGGGCCCACTGGACCAAACGCTAAAAAACCTGAAGACATCAGACTGTGAGAGTCATGGAGCAGACACAAAATGGAAAACTGGCCCAAAGCAGTTTGCTTCCTCAGAGTGGAGAGTTGTATATTTGATGTTCCAAAAATATATTTATGCTTGCACATATATTTTCTCATTCTTTCTGGGGTCAGGTATTTTTATTTTACTGAGGATGAAATGAAGGTTCAAAGACAGATGACTTGACTTGCCCAACATCATCTGAAGTTACTCCCTGATATAAAACTACTGGCCCTCTGTAGTTTTACTTTATCTCTCGATTCAGCATAATAATAATAACTAACATTTATTTAGTGGTACTAAGCTATAAGCTTTGGGGCAAGCAAACACTGAGATGGTCTCCAATAATCCCCATTTCTTGGTGTTCATTCCCCTGTATAATCTCTGCCCTGGGAGTGTGGACTGGCCTTGTGATTTCTAACAAACATAGTGTGGCAAGAGTGATGAGAAGAAGGCTAAATAAGATTGTGGCTTCTCCCTTGTTAGTTGACTTTCTCTCTCATTGATTTTGATGAAGCAAGCTGTTATGTCGGGGAGGCCCACATAGCAAGGAACTGAGGAGGGCAGCCTCTGGCCAACAGTCAGCAAGGAACTGAATTCTGCCAACAACCATGTCAGTGAGCTTGGAAATGGATCCTTCCCCAGTTGGGTCTTGAGATGGTATCTCAGCGCTGGCTGACATTTGATTGCAGCCTTGCAAGAGACCCTGAAGCAGAGGACCCAGCTAAGCCAGGTGCAGATTCCAGACCCACCAAAACTGAGAATTATAGTTTTGGTTAGATTATAATTATAGTTTTGGTGGGATTCCAGACCAACCAAAACTGAGAATTATAGCTTCAGCTTCAGAAGCTGAAGAAGCTGTGTGTTGCTTTAAGCTATTACATTTTGGGATAATTTGTTATGCAGCAATAGACAACTGATAACAGGTAGTCGTTGTGTTAAGGAAACTAAAGCTCAGATGGGATTTAAAAAAAATCAGTTATTATCACATGGCTGGTAAGTACCAGAGCTGAGATTTGAACCCAATTCTGTCTGATCTCTAAACCTCCACTCCTAACCACTAAATTATATTGCAGCAAGGCCCTTTGGAAAGTAGCTGTCGTCTATGTCTCTAAATTTATCTCCCGTCACAGCCACCCTGAAGTCTCACCTGAAGCTGAGACTTTAATTCTCCAATACAACATCCTCACAGGTAAGTCCTTTTACCTACAGTAAAAGGTCAATTTCTTGGTCAATTTCAAGCCAACACCTTCTCATCTTTAAGGCTTGAATCAAAACCCTCCTCCTTCAGGAACCTGGGAAAAGAAAAGAATTCCCCACATCTTTTGCAAAAATCTCATTAATAATCCACCCCATTTAGCTTATAATCAATAAATAACCATAAGTATAATCAGTCAAGCAGCCCATGCCACTGCTCTGCCTATTCTTTTGTTTCTTTACTTATCTAATAAAGTCACTTTCACTTTACTTTGTAGACTCACTCCAAATTCTTTCTTGCACCAGATCCAGGAGCCCTCTCTTAGGGTCTGGATCAGGAACCTTTCCAGTAACACTACTGCCCCCTTTTGAGCTATGTATTCATCCTTGAAACTGCTTGCTATTGCCACAAGTAGCTATACATTAACCTAATAATGTCACACTGGACACTATCACTCATAGCCTATAGCTTAACAGTGCATAGCCAATCAGTGAGCAATGCTGTTTCTGTAAACCAATGTGAATTCCTTACAAACAATTTCATATCAGCCTACTCCCTGTCCCCCTTTTCTGCCTGTAAAAAACCTGCTTGTAATAAAGGTGGCATGAAGCTCATATCCAGGGTTACTTGGGTCTAAGTCTTCCGGGCAACTGTCCTCACTTTGGCTCAAGTAAAGGTTTTGTTATATTTTGTGCCTCTGTCTTTTCCTTTCAGGTGGACGAAGCTTTCCTGGAATCCACAGTCTGATTTAGAAGCCCTTTCTCCTTGCTTCCATGTGCCCTGTGCTTGCCGTGATCATACCTCCTATCACACATCTCTCCCATAATCCTGATCTCCACATGCTTCCCTTACCACCACCACCACCACACCTGGAGGGCGGGGATTTTGCCTTCTTCAGTGTCTGCCGCAATGCCTGCCCGGCTCATTTGAAGTGTAAGAAATGTTTGTTGAATGAGTGAAGACAAGCAAGCCAGCCTGGGACTAGGACCCATGTCTGCTGGCTCAGAATGCAACATTCTTTCCCCTACACCACCTTTCCTGCTAATCTGACCTGACTCTTGTAATCCTCTTTACCAGGCTGCCTAGCAACTCACCTGCCACTGCTCTCCCATTTTTGTCATTCTTTCATTCATTCATCCATTCAACAACAATTTCCTGAAAGTACACCATGACAAACACAACTCTGCAAGAAATAAAGGAGTACAAAATGTGGCCCCTGATCTTAAAGAGCTCATGATCTGGTTGGGGAAACAGAGCATAAGAGGATGTCACTAGTTTTGAATCTGATGCAATCTGAGTACAAAAAAATAGTTCCAATAGAGAAGATGCTAAAACGAACAGTCTTGTTTTCCTGTCTGCATAAAGTGGCTGAATTCTCCCTGAAATAGGAGGCTTTGGACAGCTGTGCTTAAGAGAACATGCCTTTGAGCTTTTATTCTGATATTATTTTTAAAAGACGCTATGGCACCAAGAGTGGTTTCTTCTTTAAAATGTCATTTTGTGTCTTGGGGAAAAAGAAAAAAATCTGCCGTGGCTCTTTCACCAGTCAAAGTAAATACTGAAGAAATACTTTGCTTGTATCCACAGCTCTCTTTGCAAGAGTAGAATTTCCATGACCTGCCAGACTGGCTGAAGAGGCAGAGGCCCCTTTCAGGCTGGAGGTTATAGAGGACGTCTGTGGCAGTTTTTACCCTTCTTGGATTGGATCCTCAGGGTACATCACAGCATTGCTTGAGAAGTAAGATTATTTAGATACAGGGCTTTTCATCAAGCCAAGGATGCTACCAGATGCCTTGCCAACAGACCTTAGCAAGAGTCTCCACAGTTACATATTTTTTGTGGTTATATTGTTGTTATAAATACCAAGGCTTCAAGAATGATGATACTTCCTGTTATTTTAATCATGAGAATGGAAGCATATTTGCTCCACAGTGTGGCAAATGGATGTCGGTATTTAGGAGCAAGTTCTATGTATAGCACCGATGGGTGTGTGTACATGTTTGTATTGGAGGTGGGCTTGGCAGAAAATGTCCCAGTTCTTGTTGCACACAGTGATTCTTTGCATAATTTTACTATCCATTAAATTCCAGGGTGTGTGTGCTAGCATGTAGAGAAAATAGACTCGAAGAAGTTAGTATGTCTTCACAGACTCAGGCTTAATTGAAAGTAGGTTAGGCCTAAGGAGAACCATGAAGTGAGAAAGTATTTAAATTAAAATGTGCAATATGAAAAGACTGTTCAAGCTTTTGATATGAATCACTGCAGATGCAATTCTGCTGTGACATTTTTAAGTAGAGAGAGGGTTGGTGTGGCAGACACTATTGGAACCTCTCCCAGCAGCCATCCCCTCTTTTTTTTTTTTTTTTTTTTTTGGTTTTAGAAACCCCATATTGTTCAGGTAAAGGGTGCAATAAGCCCGGGAATGATGGGTTGCTTCCTCAGCCCTGGCAGATGCCCTAAGATTGGTGGAAGCCAATCATGATTAAGCCTTTCACCCTTATGGTGATACAGTCTCCTGTAACTTCAACCCTTCCCTCCCTGTTGGCCTCTTCCCCTCTGCCTCTAAATCCCCTCTGCCCAGTCTTACCCACAAAAATAAAAAACAAATTTCCCTACTTATTTGTTGCCTTAGTTTTATTTCTCTTACTTTCAAAAACTCTACTGGAAAGGAATTTATACTTCCTGCCTCCTTCTTTCCACTGCAAAAATAATCTTCCCAACCCCATCACTGAACTGCTCAGGGAAAGACCAACAGCAAAATCATATTACCAAACCCTATAGGTAGTTTTTGTTTTTATCTTACTGGGCCTTTTTGCTTCTGATACTACTGACCACTCATTTCTAGAAATTCTCTACTCCCTTGACTTTTCCAGCCATTTTGTTGTAGTATCTCCTGTGAATTTCTCATGCTCTGCTTCCAATGTCTAAATGTATGGCATGACCATGGCCTGCTGCTCTTCTCATGTCATGCTGTCCTGGAGTGTCTTGACTCCTCTGATGGCCCAGCTTCCCACCTATATTCTAATGACTCTCAAATATATCCCCAGGCCTGAGCCTTCACTTAAGTTTAGAACTAACATCCAGCTCCCTGCTGAACATCTCCCCGAGACAATACGTAAGTCTTCATCTAGCATAACTAGATTCAATATTCAGTATTTCTGAGTTTTCCATTTTAGTCCATGGCAACAATATTTGCCCTTTCTCAATTACCGTTGGCCTATCTCAGGTCCTCACCAACTGTCACCTGCTAGCTTTTGTGGCAGAAATGATAGGTTCATTTCTTCAACCCCTACTTCCAACCTCCTTCTCCCTGGCCCCCATCACTATAGAAGTAAGATTATTACTTTCTCAGTCTCTCTTGCAGCCAAAGGTGGCCATTTGGTATAGTCCTGATCTAACTTCCAGACATCTCATGAAAGTCTGGGGGTTTCTGGAAAGGTTTTGTGTTGGTGATTAAAGGGAATAGTTGTATCTTTCCCCATTCTTGCTACCTTAAACACGGAGGTGATGTTTTGAGCTTGGCCAGCCATCTTCTCACTGTGAGGTACAACAATGAGGACAAAAGCATGGCCAAGCAAAAACACAGAGGGGAGCTGAGTATCTAAGCCAGTCAGTACCTGCCATCACCATATTCCTTGGCATGTGAGCAAACAGATCCCTATAAGCTGAGTCCACTGTTGCATGCAGCAGCACCCACTCCTCACGATTGAGCCTTTCCCCCAATTCTTTCTCTACATATGTCTAAAAATACATCTGACCACCACACGTTCCTTTCATGGATCTCCCTCACCTCTGGGGAAAGCTAAGGCTGTCCAGCAGGGAAAGCCCTTTGTAGCTTGGCTTCTGTCAACTTCTGCCCTTTCCCACATTATATCTTAGCAATGATGAGCTACTTCAAGGTCACCACCCACACAAGCGGCTGGACCCTGGTGGGCCTCTGCAAAGGCTGTTCCTTGCCTGGAACACCTTTCCCATCTTCTGATGATCTCTCATTCCCTTCAGTACTCAGTTCAGACATCACATCACATTGGCAGCCTCTCTCAGTTCCAGCTTCCACAGAGAACCTCTCCCCCAGCGCATGCACAACACCCGGGCACACCCCTGTCCGAGCTCCTCACTTATGTGGCTGAAATGGTCTGTTTATGTCTGTCCCCTCCACTGTCTTCAAGGGTAGTTTTCATGGAATGATACATTATTTACTGCTTTTTTCCTTATGCCCGCTTATCTACTCAGTTTCTCTATTTCAGACTGTTTTTACCATGAGCACAGGAAAAGAGAAGGGCCTTAGAAATGCCCTGAGACTTGATAGTCCCACATAGTCACTGGAATGTGAGCCACCCCTTGAGGATAGGACTGTATCTTCCTCATTCTCCATCTCATGGGTTTAGCACAGTGCCTATCTGTTACAGAAGGGCTGTTCAGTAAACCTTTGGTGATTCGAGTTAGGGAAAAAGTCCTCTAAAGAAATCTTTCATAACTCCTGTACTTATTTCCTGAATAACCCACTCCCTGATTCTTCACATATTTGTTAGATTTTGGATTGTTGCAGAAAAAGGGGGATTAGATCGTTCGACTTTTTTGTTAGCAGAGAGATACCTTCCCTGCTAATTATGTTTGAAAATGTTATTGCTAATGGCATTATTTTCCTCCAGAAAGAATAGTGCAGAAAGGCCAGTATTGCTGTCTCCCCTCTTGTGACTCCTACTAAAAGAACAGGCTGAATCACACAATTTAGCACTTAATAATACAACATGAATATCCATCTTCTTCACGAAGACTTCTCTTCCCACCCAGACTGTAGTTCCTCAAAGGTACTACTTTTCACTTCCTTTAAGACTCCAATAGCTACCGTATACAATGTTGAATAAATAAGGGCTGGTCAACTTCTAATGAGTTGGGTGACTGCCCAAGAGTGACGCCAGTATGTGCTGTCTCCATTGGGTAGTGGCCACCGCTGAGTTTCCAGAGGCTGTTGTCCTTGGCTTCTTCTGTGCTTCTTTCCTAGACATGCTTTGCTTCTTACGAAATGGTGTCACCTCATTTCTGTTGCATGTGACCTGCTGGCCACTGTCACCTCCGCTGGAAGTTGATGCATGAGTCAGAACAATGTGAATGAAGCCAATAATAATAATAGCAAGCCTTAATTGAACTTTTATAATGTAGTGTGCTCTGGTTAAGCACCGTGCATGCAATATGTGCAACATTTAATTCACCCAAGGAACATGCCCAGTTTGCAGATAAGGAAACTAAGCTGAGGGGGATTAAGTAACTTGATCAAGAACCAAGCCAGTGAGAATGGAAGGCAGAATTCAAACCCAGGAGGTCAGCCGAGCGTGGTGGCTCACTCCTATAAACCCAGCACTGGGGGAGGCCAATGCAGGAGGATTGCTTGAGCCTAGGAGTTCAAGGCCAGCTTGGGCAACACAGTGAGAACCCATCTCTATACCACACACAAAAAAGCAAAGCCACAAGGTTTGATTCTAGAACCCAGGCTCTTAACCACTTAAAACTATAGAGCTGAGGTTCCGATCGACCAGTTACCTTACTTAGTAACATGGTCCTAGACTATACATCTAAATCTGCCAATCTGATGAAAGAGTTCTGTCTAGTATTCTCTATCATTTATAAAGCTGGAATTGGATTATCTGTATTGAACACCATCTCATAAATGCCAGAAAATTATAAATATCTAAAATTTTTATGGGAAACATGACCTCATATCCTTAAGGAGCTTGCAATCTAGATTTGGAGATAATAATAGCTATAATTTATCGAGAATTTATTATGCAGTAGACACTATATTATTTGCAATCCTTACAACAACCTATCAGATAAGGAAAATGAGATTCTGAGAATTTAAGTGACTTGTTCAGGCTATAACAACTAGTACTAGCTGAAGTAGGATATGAATGGCCCCAAGGGGTCACTCACACATAAACATAGTTATGCTTCATTACTCTGGTACAGAAACCCGGTTCATTAGCCATTCAGAATGATTGTGATATCCAAAATGAATCAGAAATCCTCCAAGTATAAACATCAGAAATTACAACGATAACAAATAAATGAAGAGAAATGTGAAGACTACAAAATCACCCCAGTCTTTGATTCCATTGACATAGGCAGACCTCCAAAAAGTAGAATGTTCATATCAGACACAAAGATTAATAGATAAAGATACTCCAGGAGTTGCACAGGATACATTTCCACTGCCAAAGTAAGGTGGAAAAAGAGTCCCCTCCTCTGTGCTGATGCCATGGTTTTACCACAAAGAAGCCTAAGCAAACATCAGAAACAGCTGTGGTTCTCGACCATAGCTGCAGATCAGAATCACCTGGGGAAGTTTTTAAACTCTCAAAGCCCAGACAATACCCCAGACCAATTAATTCAGAATTCCAGGGGTGAGACTCAGGCATCAGTAGATTTTAAAGTTCCCCAGGTGATTCAAAGTGTAGCCAAGGTTGGGATCAACTGTTCTCTAGACACCTTATAAATGGGTTTTTCTTTAGTACTGATTGGTTGAAACTACTTTCAATATTTTTTCAAGATAAAATGGTCTTCATAGTTTATGTGGCAAAGCAGTGACATTTAAACAAGTTCCTTAAGAGTCAGAATGATTCAGTACTTTTGTAGGGGGAAAAATATGATCTCACCAACTCTGTGGCCCACATCTGTGAGGAAGTAGAATGATCCCTGGCTTGGCCCTACTTCTAGGGAAGTAGAAGGAAAAAGCAAGGCTCCTAAGTTTTCCCAATAATGTGTCAACTCTGCTATTGTACATCTGTGGCCTACGGTGCTTCCTGTGAGCCACACTAAATATTGCTATATCAGGCACCAGGCAGAGAATTTGGCCAGGAATTAACCACAACCCAGCCCTTAACAATGGTTTCCTGGACACACCTGATAGTTGAGACACAGCCTAAGGGACATACCATTTCTCTATATTCCTTCTCTGTATTAAGTGAAATCATGAGAAAATAATTTACTTGGATTGTGTTATTTTACCACTCCCAAAAATTCCTTGACTGAGTCAGGATTTAATTTTGTAGTTTCAACTTTTTATTTTAGGAGATGGGGTCTTGCTATGTTGTCCAGGCTGTTCTGAACTCCTGGGCTCAAGTAGATCTCCTACCTCAGCCTCCTGAGTAGTGCTTTCAACTTTTATAGATGGTCTTTATGAGAAAAATCAACTTGATATACATTTCAGTACATTCTTGTAAAGCTATACTCAAAGACATTGTCTACTATTTCAATAAATTTTCTCATATAAGGTTTGCAAGAAAAATGCCTCCTAAAATATGGGACCAGGACTAAGTGGATTTGCAGTCAGACTGGGTGCTGCTTTAATTAGACTTTGAGTCACTGTATAACGCCATGTAGGTCACTTGGTGCCAGCCACAAAACCTTAGTTTAATCCAGCACGGATTTCATTTTAGAAAAGTATTTTGATATTAGTTCTTCAACTTTATTGTGCTGAACACCAAATGCATCAGCCTTCCCACAAACCCAGTCTTCCTCCTGCCTTCCAGTGCAGCCCAGTGTACCACTATTTCCCCTGACAGCCAAGCTAGAATTAGCCATTTGACTTCCCACTTTCCATCTCGTTGACATCCAGTTACTTGACATCCACAAATCATACATTCACAGAGATCAAGATTTTGTCTATTTTACCCCCCCAATATATGTCCAGCCCCTAGCACAATACCTGACTCCCGGTAAATGTTCAATAAACATTTGCGGAAGAAATGAAGTTCATAGATTTACTTCCTGCAGAGTGTCTTGCCTGCTTCTCACTCTCACTGCCAAAATACAAGCAGGTCTCACCGTCCTTGCTCTCATGATATGACACTCACTGGTCCACTGCATTCCAACCCATCCCTGCTTCAGTCCACACACTCCAGACTCTCCGAGGTCAGCTGCTGCTCATTAAGCCTTCTAAAATGCCTGAATATGCCCCTTCCTTGCCTAAAGGCACCCTTTGACTTAGAATTCAAGATAAGTGTTTGATATTATTCTTATGTCTGTTTCCAATAATCACTACTTGGAAAGAAAAATGGGAGCAAAGGCCAGATCATGGCAGCTATGAAGGAAGAACTGGGAGAGGGTCAGGATGGGGACAAATCCCCTCTGTACCTTTCAGGTCATGGGAATGAAAGGAGGTCATGTACATGAAAGCAAGTTAAAACAGCAGAGCACGATGAATAGGGACGTTCTATTTGTTAGTAATTGATGTCCATGAAGATAACCCCCAGTCATTCAAAAAAAATGTGAAGTATTTCAGCCTGTCAGATAAACAGCTGTCTGATTTTAGAAAGACTGCTGTTATAGGTTTAGGTTCATAATCTCCCTAGATTAGAACAATCTTTACATTTGTAGAGGAGTTCGTGGTTTACAATGCAGGACTCACAGGCATTATGTCATGTAACTCATTCTAACACCCTTAAGAGATAGGCATTAATATCTTTGTGGGGCAGTACCTTATATAATTTCCACGGTGGAATTTTGATTGTGAACATATTCTTTACTTCTGTGTTATCTTTACCTAAAACCTTGGACTTTGGTTGTGAAGTTAGGTGCCTTGGTCTCTCCACCACAGCTGTCTCTTCCCTTCAGCACCATCCATTGCTGTAAGTACTTCTGGAGTAATCATTCGCTGTGCACTATAAGTAGCAGTATTAGTAGTAATAGTAGTAGTAGTAGTGGTGGTGGTAACATATAACATTTATCAAATGTTTCATGGCCCAGGCATGCATCCATTATTTCATTTAATCCTGCTAGCAACTCCTTGGGGAGAGTAGTATTATCCCACTTTATATTTATGAGCTCAGAGAAAGAAACTGGGCTGGATCACACAGCTGCTAAGTAGTGAGACTGAGATTTGAACCTTAATGGGCTGACTCAAAACCTGAGTACTTAACATCATTATGCCATATGCTCTAGAACCTTAGGAACATCTCCACCTTTCTAAATTGCCATTTAAAGGTTTCATTTGCAAAAAATTAGCTGAGCATGGTGGTACATGACTGTAGTCCCAGCTACTTGGGAGGTGGAGAAGGGAGGATCGCTTGAGCCCAGGAGTTTTAGGCTACGGTGAGCTTTGATTGCACCACTGCATTCCAGCCTGGGCCACAGAGTGAGACCTTGTCTCAACAAAAGAAAAAAAACAAGTGTTATTTGTCTCCCCTTGCCATTTCTTTAATTTTTATTCAGTATATTGAATAAACAGGTACATTTATCAGTTGACTCAGAAAGAATCCTGAGCATTAGGTATCCTTGGGCATCATTATGGATTTAGCCTAAATGTGTTTCTTACATTTTCTCCCTTATTTCACAGACTCATAGCTTTTTAGTACTGGAAGGAGCCTGAGAAATCCTGTAATCTAATCTCCACATTTTTGTGTGACAAAACTCTGACTCAGTAAGATTCAGTCACTCGTTCAAGCGTCACAGCACCAATAGGAAGAAAACCAGATATCTGGTGTCACAGGCTAGTGGTCAGTGAGCCAGAGTTCCAGCCCTTTCTGTTGCACTTTAAGCCAGGAATGAACAGAGGAGAGGAGAGAAGAACACCTACTGTCAGATCAGCACAAAGCACTTGTGATGCATTCTTTCTGAGCTCTCTGGCTATTATCTCTTCAAACATAAAGTATATAGGAAGGGCTTAATAGACGCTTGTTCAGTTGACTTAGATGTGGGAGCATTAACTTAAGAGCTGGGATTGCAAAGACCTTTTAGCTCCTACTTGAAGCATCTGGTGGCCACAGTAAACAGAATAACAGGTAGATTCATAAAAGCAGAAAGCCAGCTTCTCACTGTTCTTTTCTGGCAGGAGGGAAAAGTTGGTCTATTACTAGAAGGGGAATAAAACAATAAAAAGGCACTTTGGGGAGGGCCCTCCCGTCAGCTTAGACTCTCAGGGTGCTGTTCTGTGGAGTGGTCACTTCATTAAAAACATCTGGTGTACCACAGCCATTACTTACAGAGCGATTTTAAAGACTTATTTACACAGGACAGTCTAATTCAGCCTCTCCTGTTTACAAACCCAAATTTGTCAGACCTGAATCATTAATAAGCCACATAAATAGAGTCAGTCTCTTTTTTAGGCTCAGCTGGAAAATGGACTTGACAAAGCGAAGCTCAGCTTTCCAGCCCTGGGCTCAGGAGATTCTGTTGTGTTGTTATTTGTGTGTGTGTGTGTGTGTGTGTTTTCTTTCTCCTCTTTCTTTTCCTCTTTTGTTTTCTTTTGTTTTTACTGCCGCAAGGTAAAATATAATTGGGAACAGGGTGGCTATTTTGCCAAATCCGATGCTAACTGCTAAAGAGGTGATTCTCATGCTGTCCATGAGCGTTGCAGTTTACCTTGTGGAGCCTAAGCATTAGAGTCCCCAGACTGGAAGAGGAGAGAGACCCTGGTTCTGCCCTTCAAGTGCCTTTTTAATTCACAGTTTCGATAGAAGGAAGAGGAGCTTGAGGAATTTAAGAGAAACATGATGAATCCATCCTTCGGGTAGGGAAAGGGAGCCCTCACCTGTGAAGGGGGGGCTGTCTGGTGTTCAAGCCTTGATGGACACCATCCACAACCCCCTGTCATGCATGGTGAGTAACTGAGCGTGACCTCCACTACACACAGTTTGCATTTATATAGAGATCTTCCAAGCTATGGTTCCAAACTCCCAATCTTTCCTCACATAGCAAGAATATCAGAGTTAATTTACACTTGGCAACCACCCCTGTCAATTCAAAAGTAGTTTCTCCCAACTCTATCCACAAAATGTACAGGATGAATCAAGACTTGTGGAGACATTTTTAAAAAATAAACATTAATTAAATTTTTCTTCCAATGGCATATTTTTAAATTTTGTTTTTAGATTTATATATATTAAAATTCAATTTTTTGGTGTACAATTCTGAGTCTTTACAAATACTTAGAGATGCATAATGAACCCCACAATCAAGATACACAATGGCTCTGTGACCCTAAAATATTCACCAGTACTTCTGCTTTCCTCACTCCACCCTAATCCCCGGCTGCCACTAATCTATGTGGTCTCCAACCCTATAGTGGTGATTTTTCAGAATGTCAAATACATAGAATCAAATAGCTTTTTGAATTCCTTTTTTTGTTCTTCACTCTGACACCCACGCTGGAGTGCAGTGGAGTGATCATGAGCTCAAGCGATCCTCCTGCCTCAGCCTCCCATATAACTGGGACCACAGGCGTGTGCCACCACACCGAGCTAATTTTTATATTTTTTGTAGAGACAGGGCCTCCCTATGTTGCCCAGGTTGGTCTCGAACTCCCGGGCTCAAGCTGTTCTCCCACCTCAGCCTCCCCAAGTGTTGGGATTACAGGAGTGAGCCATGGTGCCTGGACACTTGTTCCTTTTTAGTGTTGAGCAGTATTCCATTTTATGGGTGTACCACAGTTTGTTTATCCATTCACTGGTTGAAGGACATTGAACTGTTTTCCAGATGTTAGTGCTTATGAATAAATCAGCTACAAACATTCATGTACAGATTTTCATGTGAAGATAAGTTTTTCTTTCACTTTTTCTAGGATTGGGATTGCTGGGTCATATGCTAAGTGTATGTTTAACTGTTAAAGAAACTGCCAAGCTGTTTTCCAGAGTGGCTGTGCAATTTTACATTCCCATCAGCAATGTGTAAATGGTCTGGTTTCTCCACATCCTCTCCAGCATTTGGTTGTCACTATGTTTTACTTTTAGACATAATGATCCATGTGTAGTGGTATCTCATTGTGGTTTTAATTTGCATTTCTCTAATTATTAATGATTTTGTGCATCTTTTCATATGATTATTTGCTGTCTGCGTATTCAAAGTTTTTAAGTAGTCTTTATTTCAAATATGATATATGCTTATTAAAAATTGAAATACTACAGAAATATGTTATATAGAACACAAAAGTTTCCTATATTAGTTTCTAGATATAGCCACTGTTAGCAACTACTTCATGTATATTCCTCCATATTTTTCCATGTATATGCTAATATTTATTATTTATAAAAGTATTTGTTTTTGCAAAAATGGTGGTATTTTACATGTACTGCATGGGAACTTACTTTTATCACTTAACAATAATCTTGTATAGCTTTCCATATCTGTATATTTAGATTAACACCCATTTTTTCTGATGACTTTATAGTATAAGCTATCTTGGAGATATTGTGCGTTTGGTTCCAGACCACTGCAATAAAATGAATACTGCAATAAAGCAAGTTACACAATTTTTTTGGTTTCCTAGTACATATAAAAGTTATGTTTACACTATAATGCAGTGTATTAAGTGTGCAATAGCATTATGCCTGAAAAACAATGTACATACCTTAACTTAAAAATACTTTATTGCTAAAAAATACTAATAGCCATCAGAGACTTCAGTGAGTTGTATCTTTTTGCTGGGGGGAGGGTCTTACCTCCATGGGCTGCTGACTAATCAAGGTGATGGCTCCTGAAGGTTAGAGTTGGTGTGGCAATTTCTTAAAATATGACAACAATGAAGTTTGTCACATTGATTGACTCTTCCTTTCACAAAAGGAAGCTTGAGATGCTGTTTGATAGCATTTTACCCACAGTAGAATGTCTTTCGAAATTGCAGTCAGTCCTCTCAAACCCTGCCACTGATTTATCAACTAAGTTAATGGACTATTCTAACTCCTTTTTCAATGATATTCACAGCACCTTTACCAGGATCAGATTCCATCTCAAGAAACTACTTTCTTTGCTCATCCATAAGAAGTAACTTCTCATTCACTGAAGTTTTATCATGAGGTTTCAGCAATTCAGTCACATCTTCGGGCTCCCCTTCTAATTCTAGTTCTCTTACTATTTCTACCACATCTGCAGCTCCTTCCTCCACTGAAGTCTTGAGCTCTTTAAAGTCATCCATGAGGGTTGGAATCAACTTCTTCCAAACTCCTGTTAATGTTGATATTTTGACCTTCTTTCATGAATCATGAACATTCTTAATGGCATCTAAAATGGTAAATACTTTCCAGAAGGTTTTAAGTTTACTTTCCCAGATCCATCAGAGGAATCACTATATATAGCAGCTATAGCCTTAGGAAATGTATTTCTTAAATAATAAGACTTCAAAGTCAAAATTTCTCCTTGATCTATGGGCTGTAGAATGGCTATTGTGTTGGCAAGCATGAAAACAACATTCATTTCCTTGTACATCTTCATCAGAGCTCTTGGGTGACTAGGTTCCTTGTCAATGAGCAGTAATATTTTGAAACAAATCTTTTTTCTGAGCAGTAGGTCTCAACAGTAGGCTTAAAATATTCAGTAAACCATGTTGTAAACAGATGTGCTGTCACCTAGGCTTTGTTGTTCCACTTACAGAGCACAGGCAGAGTAAATTTAGTATAGCTCTTAAGAGCTCTAGGATTTGGAGAACGCTAAAGGAGCATTGGCTTCAACATAAAGTCACCATCTGCACTGGTCCCTAACAAGAGAATCAGCCTGCCCTTTGAAGCTTTGAAGTCAGGCATTGACTTCTCCTCACTAGCTAGGAAAGTCCTAGATGACATCTTCTTCCAATAGAAGGTTCTTTTGTCTACACTTAAAATCTATTGTTTAGTGTAGCCACCATCATCAACGATCTTAGCTAAATCTTTTGGATAACTTGCTGCAGCTTCCACATCAGCATTTGCTGCTTCACCTTGCACTTTTATGTTATAGGAACATTTTCTTTCTTTAAACCTCATAAACTAATCTCTGCCAGCTTCCACCTTTTCTTTTGCAGCTTCCTCACCTCTCTCAGACTTCACAGAATTGAAGAGAGTTAGGATCTTTCTCTGGATTAGGTTTTGGCATAGGGGAATGTTGTAGCTGGTTTGACCTTATATTCAGATCACTATAACTTTCTCCATATGGACAATAAAGTTGTTTTGCATCCTTATCATTCATATGTTCACTGGGGTAGCATTTTCAATTTCTTTCAAGAACAATTCTTTGCATTCACAACGTGGCTGTTTGGCACAAAACATCTAGCTTTCAGCCTATCTTGGCTTTTGACATGCCGTCCTCACTACACCATTTCTATCTTTTGATTTAAAGGGAGAGACACTTCCTTTCACCTGAACAATTAGAGGCCATTGTAGGGTTATTAATTGGCCTAATTACAATATACCTGTGCCCCAGGGAATAGGGAGGCCGGAGGAAAGGGAGAGAAACAGAAATGGCCTGTTGGTGGAGCAGCCAGAACATACACACATTTATCAATTAATTTCGCTGTCTTATATGTATGCAGTTTGTGGAACCCCAAAACAATTACAGTAGTAACATCAAATCTCACTGATCATAGACCACTATAACAGATATAACAACAATGAAAAGGTTTGAAATATTGGTTGTTACCAAAATGTGACACAGAGATGCAAAATGAACATACGCTGTTGGAAAAAATGGCACCAATAGACTTGCCCGATGCAGGGTTGCCACAAACCTTCAATTTGTAAAAAACATAATATCTGCAGAGCTCAATAAAGTGAAGTGTAGTAGAATGAGGTATGCCTGTATTCAGTTGTATGCTTTATTCAATTGTCTATTGTATTGTATTTTCCAGTAGAACATAAATTTGCTGCTTTTTAGGTCAAACGTCACATTTTGACAATTCCATATGTTTCAGTGTAATAGCAGTTGTATTTCAAGTATATTCCAGTAATATGTGAAGTGTACAAACTTGATGATGAAATTATGCATTGTACATATCCCAGGTTTGAGCTGAAAATTGTGTTGCAGCAATAAGGACTATTTTAGAAAAGTGTGATCAGTTGAATTATGTGGAATTATGTGGAATTTACTGGAAGTAAGTTCCAGTTAATTTTATGTTAATATCTTAAGAAACTTGGAATATGAGTAGCTGCTTTATCATCAGAAATAGCAAGAATACCCAAAATTTATTGTCATAAATGTATTATTGTTCCACCGGGTTTTCCATATTAAACAAATTGATTCTGGTATATTTCATTTCAAGGCAATTTCTTTCTGCATCAATCACTCCTATTGACTCTCATAATATTCTCATGGGGGTCAAAGTACTATCAGTGTCCTCTTTTATATTTATTTTATGTCTTTCTAGTGACTTAACCTTAGGTCCGTATGCTTACTTAAATTTAGAGATAAAGGGAAAATACTAACAATGTTCATTCTTAAGTAGAAGATTCTTTTGGTCTTTTTAGCCATAGATAAGCATATTTAATCCTAGAAGGCTATACAGAGTTAGAAAAGAAAAAAGAAATATCAGAGACCTTAGTGGGTATTTCCTCTCTCTCTTTTCTCTTAAGAGTATCTAATCCTTTGGTGTTCTAAGCAAATCTTTTGCAGCTGCTTAGTTCTCTGTTCGTGTCAAGGACCCTTTGTTTATACTAACTGCACCCAAAGAATTCTTCTCACACAAGTTGTACTACTTAAGCTCTTTTGCGAGTCTCAGACTTTATCACATCTATGCAGAAACAGAACCATATTTTTCTTTCTCAACATTCCTTCTGGTCAAAGGAGAATGTAGAGGATTTAATTCCTTAAATGTCAAGTCTTAACCCAATAGTGCCTGTGATTTGCATGTGTCGACGTATGAGAAAAGTTTCATAAGTCTGCAGCGAGATGCGCTTACCATTTCCATGCAGAGTAAATTTTAGATGACAGTACTAAGAAGGGACTTGGGGAAATACTTTAGTTCATCAGGTAGTTGTCCATCTTAACCTTAAGATCAGCAAGAACGAAAAAAAATCTAAAAAACAATAAAACCGCTGGAGCAAGTTCTCCTGGAGAAGACTGACTCCAGATACTTATCCAAAAGTTCACAATTTCTCAGTTCCATGAAAAACAATTATTTGGGACACATTTGAAAAGCCCTTGAAAATTTCAAAAATCAGGTATAATTTTTAAAATCATAAACCCCCATAGTACACAGTAAATTGAGCTAATTCTGAACTCTTAACATTTTTTCTAAAGCTCAATGGCTGTGAAGGAAAGAAGTTCCTTTCATTCAGCTGTGTCTGTTCAACCCCAAAACCTAATATTACAAACACGTGGATCATAAACTCATTGTCTCAGTTGGCAGTTGTTCAACCTTTTTTTTTTTTTTTTTTCAGAAACAGAGTCTCACTCTATTACCCAGGCTAGAGTGCAGTGGTGTGATCACGGCTCACTGCAACCTCGAACTCCTGGACTCAAGCAATCACCCCTTTGGCCTTTCAAGTAGCTAGGACTACAAGTGTGCATCACCAGGCCCAGCTAATTTTTTATTTTAGTAGAGATGGGACTCACTATGTTGACTAGGCTGGTCTCAAACTCTGAGCTCAGGCAATCCTCCTGCCTCAGACTCCCAAAGTGTTGGGATTACAGGTGTGAGCCACCGTGCCCAGCCTGTTCAACCATTTTAGAGATGAGATAGTCAAAGCCAGGAGGGGTCAAGTGACACATCCAAGTGGCTGAGGATGCATATGTAGTGAATGAGGATGGGCTCAAATCCAGACCTTTGGATCCCTCCATATTCTTTCTACTGTACTGTGATTGCTTTACCCAGAATATCCAGGTTAAAAAGTAAAACACAGCTAATCCTCTGACATTTGCTACCACCCAGCTACAGGCAACTGATGTATTATTTTTTGGCATTATGTAGATAAAATTTCATTTCTCTCCAATCTTTCCAATCTTACTTGACTAACATTACTTCTCTCCAACTCCTATGCATTTCTCAGTCCCTCTGGAAAATTTCATCATCTACAGGGTTCATAGACTCAGGTCTAGCCTTAGTCTAGCCAGACCTTCCTCACTTGTGTGCTGTGTGACCTTCATCAAATCACTTATCCTCTCTGAGCCTGCGTTTCCTCATTTTTTGAAATCAGAAAAATATGAGCTGTCTCCTCAAAATGACTGTAGGGAAAATCAAGTGAGGAAATGCCCGGGAAGCCTTTGAGGCTTTGCCCAACTGGATTAAGTGCTCAGCAGCAGTGTTCCAAAAAATACCCTGCAAGAACGAGTGTATGAAGACACAAATAGTAGAGGGACTGTGGGCTTTCCACCGAACAGTAGGTGACACCAGTTGTTCCAGGCTCCAAAGTGTATTTGATGACAATATGGAAGGTACAATGTGGCTTGCTAGAAGCATCTGATACCAGCCAGAGTCAGTTTTGTGCATTTCTTTCCGATTCAGTGTTCAGTGAAGTCAAGTTGGTAGCTTGAATCAACCATGGTGGGAATATTTACACCATGGGAAACCAGCAAACACTATAAAGCAGGCCTCCCCTTCCCTACCCAGAGAGCTGATTGTTAAACATTCCCGAGAACACCACTGATAGAGATCAGGTCTAAAGTCAAACAAATCAAGGTTTGCATCTAAGCTCTGACACTTATAGTACCCCCTAGAGAAGCTCCTCTAGTCTTCTGAGTCTCTAGTTCCTCAACTATAAGATGGGGCTCGTGGTACTTAGTTTAAAGGCCTGTTGGAAAGATTAAGTGGTGTAAGGTATTTGAAACACTTAGACCAGGACCTAGCAAATATTAATGTCAAATAGTGGATGACAGTGGTTACTATTATTGTTGTTAGACAATCTGGAGTAGTTTAAGTCTTAGGGGCATCCTATATATTTCGCTTCTTTTGCATGGTACTGATGAAGACCTGAATATGATTGCACAGTGAACTTGACTGCCTGGGTTGGGAAAGAATTTGTTTTGTGGGGAAAAAAATTCTATTTGGGTTCTTTTATTGTTTCTGTTTGAGAAAATATTTAAACAAATTTGAACATCTAAACAAAGACCGTTTTAAAGCCAAAATTCAAGTGCTCTGGGAATCTCCTCTGAGCATTTTTCAACAATGTTGGGCCCAAAGCCAGAACATGCTACAAACTTTTTGAACACACCCCACCCTGCCTCAACAGCAGTCTTCCCCCTAGGGAAAAGAATCTGATACAACGCCAACAACAGAATCTTCCTCCTTTGAATATCTTAAAACCTTCATCCTTTTTTTAAAAAATGTAGCTAAAACTACATCTCAAAATACCTTCAAAATATCCAAGGGCACAGAACACAGAGAAATAAATAATGCTCAAATATAAAAATTTGTGAATGAAGGACCTAGGCCTGAGGTCCCCCTCACTGTATGGCAGGAATAGCCCAGACAACCACAGGGCTGAATTCTTTGTCCACCCCCAAGTTGCCTCTTCAGTTCCCTTGTCATTGAGGGAGTAGCTGGTCATCTCCTGTTGATGCCCTTGGCCCCTTGCAGTAGCTCAAGGCAATCCAACTAGGCAGTTAGGGGAAGGGTCAGCCATTTATTTCTCAGTCATTGCCAGGCCATGCAAAATACGCAGCAGGAAAAAAAGAGACCAGACATGGTGGAGTCTGGAAGCCACACCCCATAGCTGATGAAGGAAAGATGTGAGAGGGATGGCCCCTGGAAGGTCCTCCAGTGCTGGGGAAATTCTACCACTTCCTCTTTATCCCTACCATCTGTCTCCTCCTTTTGCTGGAAGGACTGCCAAGAGCACATAATGTGTTTGATGTACCCCAGAGCAGGGTAAAATACAAGATTCTCTGTGGGCAGCTGCCCCTTCATTCATACATACAATTTCCCTGGGTACCGTACCATGAGCTGCACCACCACTGCCCCATTACTATGGAAGCAGAAAGACAGACAGGATGTTAGAATTGTGATTTGTTCCACTGATAGAACCCCAAGAGGTGAAATCCTTTTTCTGAGGTTGCATAGCCTATGTCTGCAGCTCAGATGTTTTTTTACTTCCTCCCAAATGCAATTTTTCCCAGTCCACCCAGTGACTGGAACTCTTCATTACCAAGATCTTAAACGTGGAGCCTCCATCTCTGAACTGACTTTGCAGTTCTACTTCTTTGGGCTAACTTGAACCAAATTCCCACACGGCAACACTGCTCCTCTTCTATTTTCCACCAACATCAACCTCATCTGGACTCACTTATCCCCATGCACAGGCTGGACCCCAGGGTCTGGCTCCAGGTCTAATTTGCCTTGCCTGGGCTTATATGTCTATTCTAAACTCTGTGTAAATTTTCTCTTTATACATGATAAACCTCAACTTCTTAAACATCTATTTTCTACAAGGATCCAGTAGATTTTAGGTCTAGCCACTCTACTGTTTCAGCAGAGAAAGCAGAGACTGAAGCTGCATTCTATCTTACTACTCTGTTGGGAAGTGTAATCTCAGGAATGAGGGATGCAGGGAAGGAAGGAAAGTCAATGGTTGGGTTCTCTATAGAGTTTTCTGACATTGATTTCAACTGATGCCTTAATCTTGTGCCATCAGACCTTTAAAAAAGCCATTATATAAACTGTGTCTAAGATGAGGACAGAGGGTGAAGAATTTGTCTATCAGTTGCCATCTTCCATTGGCCAAGTATACCCCATGGGGCATTACTGCCTTCTGCACTTCCAGGCTGCATATTATCTGAGGACAGAGTAGGGGTTTGCCCTGCCTCTGGGTAACTCAGGAGGCTGTGGGTCTGGGGTCAAGAGGGTACACGATGTAGAGAGGATGGGGCCCTGTCAGGGTGTGCTTGTGCAAAACCTGTCTGAGTCCACGCCAGTGCTGGTGCCCACAGTGGGACTTGAATAAGACCTGGTGAGACCAGCTGAAGGTGTCTGATAACACCTACGACTGCCACCTCCCCTGCCCTCCATTTCCTTCTGAAGATAGGAATGACAAAAGTTGTTTACAGCTGTTATTGGCCTTTCTTTCATGTGTGATTCTATGGTCACAAGTCAGAGAGTGCTTATTTGGATGAGCTCAGTACTAACCCTTTCCTCACCCCATGCAGGTAATCATATTCATAAAAAACTTACATCTCAGTAGGTCCTTGAAGGTCAGGGCTAATAGGACTGATCTTCTAATTGATCAGATAACCAACCATTTGAAGCACTGTAAAAGAGAGATGTTTCAGATTTCCTTCTTTTAAACCTAAATTTTAATGATTGAACTAAATGAGCCTGCCATCAAGAATGGAAATATATTCTCTGTGCAAAGGATATGGTTTTACGTGGTATACTAGGAGTAGTCTTTATAGATTACTATAGATTATAGATTATTAGTCCTGCTAATAAATTTTTGCCAGAAGGAATGACTTAAGAATGAGTCTTAATGAAATTCATCATCTTTGGCACATGTTTTCAATATCCAATCTATAATTCTGCAAAAACATTGGGGGGAAGTTAATATTATCTTCTTTTAAAAATTTTCAATTTAAATAATCTCTTCTGTGTCATAGAACTTTGGAATCCTACAGTCTCGATTGCTCACATACCTATGCATTAGAGTAGACCCAGAAATGTTTCCTGAAGATTATTTTTGTTCTGCCATGCAGAGATAGGGTAGCCATTCATCCAGGCAACTATTCTGGTCAGGCTCCTTAATTTCAGTCAAAGAATCATAATCTTACCCTTGACTCTATTGATTGCTAAAGCATTTGGATCTGGCTTTTATTAGCAACTCCAAGTTTTTGCTAAATATTACAGCTTTCAACACTCTGTAGTCCAAGACTTAGCCAAAGCTCAGCTGCAAGAATGGAGCTTGCCAAATGGCATATAATCCTTCATTCTATCGGAGATTAGCAACTTTGTCCTTGGCTCAAGCAAGCTGTCTAGCAACCATGGCTATAAAGCTATGCCTCCTTCTCCCTCCCAAGCCATCTGTCAACCACAAAATTACATTTTGAGGTTATATTTTCAAAGAAAGAATGTTAAAGAAACAGCCATATACATTCTGTATTAGAAGGTAACCCTACTGAAGCACTGTTCCAGAATCTGAGTGGCATCCTAGTAAAAGAAACATAGTTCAGCAACTAAAAAGTAATTTCAAAATAATGCAGACATATAACTTATGTTTCTTAAGCACAGTGAAGGAAATACACACTTCATAGCAATATTTCTGTTTCTCTTCTTTTCTTTTTTTTGACAGGGTCTCACTCTGTCACCCAGGCATAATCATGGTTTGCTGCAACCTTAACCTCCTAAGCTCAAGCAGTTTTTCCACCTCAGGACCCTAGTAGCTGGGACTGCAGGCAAGCATCACCACACCCAGCTAATTTTTAAAAAAATGTTGTAGAGATGAGGGTCTCACTATATTGCCCAGGCTGGTCTTGAACTCATGGGTTCACGCCATCCTCCTACCTTGGCTTCCCAAAGTGCTGGGATTAGAGGCACGAGTCACCACGCCCAGCCACACAGTAATAGTTCTTAAAATCTTATCTGTTGGCAACAATAAACGTTGCAGACAACTAGAGAGGAAAGGGTGAGAGGGGCCAGGTTGAAAATCTTACTGGTGGGTATGATAATCCCTTGGTGAAGGGATCATTTGTACCCCCAAACCTCAGCATCATGCAATATACCCAAGTAACAAACCTGCACTTATGCCCTCTAAATCTAAAATAAAAGTTGAAAAAGAAAAAAATCTCATCTGTAATTCATTATCTTGATTGTGGTGATAGTTTCATGAATCCCTACTATAGAAACTTATCAAATAATACACTTTAAATATGTGTGATTTATTGTATATCAATTATACCTCAATAACATTGTAAAAAGTAATAAATGAAACTACCAGAAAAAAATGTCACATGTGTTCAACCATCATACACCACACTTCCTTCAGAGTCTCTCAACTCCCAAATCTCTGGGATAATTCCTGACCTGTCCTAACCTGCTCACCCATTTTCTTTCACCACCTGTATGAGCCAGGGCTCTCCAGAGAAACAGAACTAATAGAATTTCCATATTTTTAGGTAGATATAGATATAGATAGTCTATTTTTTCTGTTTCTATAGAGACCAAAGAGAGAGAGAGCTAGAGAGAGAGAGAGATTTATTATCAGAATTGACTCAAGCAATTATGGAGGCTGAGAAGTCCCACATCTATTTTCTATAAGCCAG
Organism: Gorilla gorilla gorilla; assembly: GCF_029281585.2. Lineage (NCBI taxonomy): Eukaryota > Metazoa > Chordata > Mammalia > Primates > Hominidae > Gorilla > Gorilla gorilla. The sequence continues at coordinate 69,045,616 of NC_073239.2, forward strand.
AGAACCAGAAAAGCCAGTGGTGTAATTCAGTCCAAGTCTGAAGGCCTGAGAAACAGGAGTGCTGATGTCCAATGGGAGCAGAAGATGGATGTCCCAGTTTAGACAGATAGAGCAAATTCACCCTTCCTCTGCCTTTTTCTTCTCGTCAGTCCCTCAGTGGATTGGATGATGGCTACCTACATTGGTAAGGGGATCTTCTTCATCCAGTCTGCTGATTTCAATGCCAGTCTCTTCCAGAAACACCCCCACAGACACATGCAGAAACTACTCTTTATCAGTTATGTGGGCATCCCTTAGCTGGTCACGCTGACATGTAAAATTAACCATCACACCACCCCGCCTCCTTTCCTACCAATTCTTCATCATAAAACCCAGAAGAACTAGTCTGCTAACCATAGGATCCTGCCTAGAAAACAAGGGAAGAGGAAAAACTAAACAGCCAAAGCCAGAATCTTCTTTGAGGAGGAGTGAAGGCAGGAGAAGGAGAGACTAAGAGCACTTATGTTTTGCAGCCCTCACAAAGAAATGTCCTACACTTGAAAAAATATCTTAGCATTGAATGTGCTGCTGGGACAATACCAGCCAAGCAGAGTGGGGATTGGCCTGTGCCTCTTGAGAGAGTAGGCATTCATATATATTAACATGGAAACCAATTTCAAGTTAGCCATTTCATGAGAATTCTTGTTTTGTTTTCTTTTCTTTCTAATGAAACAACCTCTGTTTAGTGAACATGCACCAGTGTATTATCCCTTAGCTTACAACTCCAAAAGGATAAAGTATTAAGTTTGACTGGCCCTTGTTCCAAAGCTTTAAGACCAACTGTGCTCTTGGCTTAACCATTAGAATAAAGTGATGCTGTCTGGTCGTATCTGCAGTGATGGTTTAAGTCTAACACACAGTTAGAGTATGGCACCATAGGTCTACTATTCAACCTGGCTATTCAGCCCCCTCATATATTCATCATGAGTTTAGGACCCACATCCTCCTGTCTTAGAGTGGTGCCTATGTCCAAGAAAAAACTCCAGCATCCAGCTAAGATTTCAAAATAATGCAATCCCTGATGAGTATTTTCAAACACTGGGAGAGAGACATATAGCCAATATTATAATTGTTTCTGAAAGTCATTTTATTCTCCTTGTACTTTTTTCATGCCTCCTGACTTTTCCAAGCCAACTTCTTCTCCAAAAACTCTTTAAGGGGCCCCTCTCCCAGCCTTAGTTCAATCCCTTTCCCTTTCTTCCCAATTAGTCATCAACAAAATCCAGAAAAAAAAAAGCCCACAAAGGCATAATTTTCTTCAAATGGTGGAGGAGGAGAAGAAACTGAGTGAGCAAAGCCAAAATACTCTTGAGGAGTAGAGGGGTGGGAAAGGCTGGTTAATATATGAAATAACATTCATAAATTAAATATTATAAATTTACTCCATCACAAATCCCTGTAGGATTTGTTAGACAAGAGAGCACATCATCTGTTACATCATTGTGTCCTCTTTCTGTGAGCAGAGGAAAATATATAGGCTTCAGGATCACGAAGAGCTATGCTCCTGCTGAACAGCAGATTCATTTTTACGAATACTGGCAATCCTCCATGGGTTGTGCTTCTGTGTCTGCACAGGTCATTAAGAAGTCTAAAGCCAAATTTACACCATAACTCCAGTAACATGCATATAGAATCTACAGTGTGCAAAACTATGTGCTAATATCACATCTGGATTTGATATTTCCTATGTTTATCTTTCTCATCTACCAATTCCCTCATCTATTTATATTCTATGTAATTCTATAAATGGTTTCAGATTTATTATGGAATGAGGTGGTATGGTGAATGAATGAATGAGTAGAAACACACATATCTTTCCTTCTATTTCCTCCTTTATCAGGTTATATCTGACTTGCCTCCTTAATTTTCCTACTTTAGCTCTACCACACTATATCCCTATTTCTGCTCAGGGTTCCCCTCTTCCTCCCAATGACCCGGGATTTAAAAAGCCAGAAGTCATCTTGGTTTCTCCTTTGCCTTCTCTCTCAGGAAGTCACTAAATCTGGCCAGTCCTTGCTTCATTTGCTGCTGCCAATTTGCTCCTTCCTGTCTATTCTCAATGCCAGATTCTTGTTGAGGCCCTCATCACCTCATGCCTAGACCATTGCAATATTTTCCTAACTAACGTCCTTGGCTGTAGACTTTCCCCATTACAAATCATCATATAGATGCTGTATCATTATTCCTAAAGCACCACCAATGCATATAAGCTCCCTATTTTTGTCTTTCCTAAATTTGAGCCCAAAATGTAAGTATTTTTTTAAACATTAAGATTCTTTTACATCTAAACTATCTTTGAGGCTTTCCAGATGGTCCCAGGGTAACCAGTAAGATTTATCTCCTAACCTTATGAAAGGAGAGATACGAAAATAATAAGGTATGTTTCGTGAAATTCATACTTCAGTTAGCTTTATCAACTCTGCAAATGACTGAAATAAGTATGTCAATGCCTGATGTGGGGATCCAGAAGCTAAGTCAGCATTTTTCTTTCTTAAGTGAAAACTAGGCCAACCCCTTACTTTGGCTATTTCTAACTATGCTAACCCCTTTTCACAACTTGTACATTAAAGACAATGTTAATTTTAAGGGTACTTATTAAAAACCAGAAACTTATCATGAACCCATCACCTACCTTACTGCTCCTCTTGAGCCCTCATCTAAGGCTTATCGACCATGTTTATCTGATGCAGGAATCCTAGCAATGACAAGCGCATATAAGCCAGTTGATTGTCACCTATAAAATTTTTGTGTTGTCTGCTTCCTACACACTGATTAAATGCTGCTCTGATCTAAATCCAGAGACCCTAACTTCTCTTCCTAGTTTAGATGACTCTCACAATGTCCAACATCTGCTCTAATCATGCCCTGTTCTGTTTTGACTGACCACTTCAACCCTAATGATAACCCTAATATGATACTATTTGGTGGTCACTAATACCTTAAGAATAATCAATGTATATGCTGTGCTGTTTAAACAATATATTCTAAATATTCTATTACCAATAGCTTTTTCTTTTCACGTATCTCTGACATGAGCATGCTACAATTAAGACAGGTCTAAGTTAATGTTGATGATTTTGACATATTAGTTAAAAAAAAAACAAAGGATTTTTCTAACTTCTGTGGGCACCTCAATCAAAAATTTTTAAAGGAAATTGTTTACTTATTGGAAGTAATCTACCATCTAAAGAAAATCTCAATACTTAAGACTAAAGCTTATTCTAAAAGAAAATACACCAGCCAACTACAATTGACCCTTGAATGACATGGTTTGAACTTCATGGGTCCACTTATACATAGTTTCTTCTGCATCTGCCACCCCTGAGACATCAAAACCAACCCTTCTTCTTCCTTTTCTTCATCTGCCTGCTCAACACGAAAATGATGAGGATAAAGACTTTTGTAATGATCTACTTCTACTTAATAAATAGTAAATATGTTTTTTCTTTTGATTTTCTTAATATTTTCTTTAACTTATTGTTAAGAATGTGGTATATAATACATGTAACATACAAATTATGTTGATATTATCGGTGAGTCTTCTGGTCAACAATAGACTATTAGTAGTTAAGTTTTGGGGGAGCCCAAGGTTATATGCAGACTTTCAACTGCACAGAGAGTCAGCCCCCCGCAACCCTACTGTTGTTCAAGGGTCAACTGTATTACACAAAATGTACAGTTGTTAATGGTGTTACTGCCATTAAATTATAGCTGTTCAACGTGATTTCATAATAAATAGATGTACTCATATATAACTATTTATATATTTACATTATATAAATATAATGACAATTGCAAAATTTTCTCAAACCATTTGATGTCTTTCCAAGCCCTGTCTCAAGGGCTTATGTTTTATACCTACATGCCAAAAAAAGTGACAAAATCAGGGTGAAATTGGTTCAGACTTTATAAAACTATGGGTGGAAAAGAAATTAGCTGAGAGATTCAATAGGTGATCAAATCTTGCCTCATCTCTAATAATCATAAAACAGAAAAAAATTGTATTTTTTTAAAAAAAACTCACTTTACAGTTAAAATATTTCAAGAAATGTCATTGACATATTATTCCCAAAGCTCTAAAAATATAAAATGAGCTAATGGTATTTTACAATCAAAACTGTCCCCATTTTCCATTTTAATGAGATCTGTCAAAATCTCCATAAATTCTCACTGTATAAAATTGTTACATATAGCCCCGTGAGATACACTTGACTCTCCCTCTGACAGATATCAGATATCATTTGGAACATTCTGGTATTGTCAGATATGATAAGGAGGATACGTAGTCATAAATCCAACAGATGTGAGCTGCACCTCCAAAAGGTACCTTGCTGAATTCACTACATGATATAAATTTAGAAGACCAAATATATTCAAACAGACCCCAGTCATGAAATGCAATGACCTCAATAAAAATCAGCCTTACAACTACACTGAAAAGGGCCATTTCAGGTACTCTTAACCACAAATACTACTCTGCAGTTCCAGAACACACACTGTAGACACATGCTTCCCAGTAAACATGCTTAGGATCCTCAGTTCGTATCTGACAATCTGCACCATGGTACATCTGACCCAAAGTTTCACTGAAAACCCTCTAGAAGCAGACAACTCCTGGAAATCCTCAGCTTCCTTCCCAATCCTCTAGAGATGAAAAAGATGACATTAGGTGTAGACAGTTTCCTTTCAATATCTTTAGAACAACATCTATGTTTGTGTCAAAGGACTTATGATTGGACTTAGGTTGTGTTGTTTGTCTCTGTTCTTTACCTCTCCTTTCATGTTAATCCTTTTGCTCTCATTTTAACTGCTTCTTTTCCTATAAAATTCTCTGAACTAAATTTGTCTTTCTCAAGGAATTTCAGTGACTAACAATCTTGCTAAGTATTAAATTTGATATACATTCTCAAAACTCACTAAAATATATATTCTAACTTCAACACATCCATATACCTTAATGGGATCATAGGTCTCCATCAATTAACTGCTGTTACTGACATTTCTCAGAGCCCCAAAGGAATCCAAGGACATCAGAAAATAAGGGGATATAAGACTAATTATCCGAACTGTGGTCCAATTATTTTCCCATAAAGCTATGCAGGAATCACTGCATGATTTTTAAAACTCTCCCAGGGATTTTGTCATCCAAAATTAGACCTATTAAGATCAGATTGTTATTAGTACCTATCTCATTAAACAGTACCTCAGTGGAAATCACCTAAGTCTATTCCTCTTGAATAATAACAGAGTTATTATCCTTACCATGCCAAAATGTGATCTATTCCTTGGACATGGTAATCTAGTTTTCCCAAGTATTCGAAGTCTTTTTTTTTCATGTGTTTATATTTTATTGAGAGCTTGACATGGTACCCTATCAAAAGTGGTTTGATATAGTGTATTTCATTGTTTTACATTAGTATTCTGGAATGTATAATGTGGAATCCACAATTTATCTCTGACAATAGAGAAATCAAAAAAGCAACTTACATTAAAAAAAAAAAAACCTCCACCTTGAGTTCAAGAGGCCAGTATAAATTTGGTGGCTAAAATTGTCCTAAATAATAAAATTTCCCAAAACTATTTACTGGCCAGTGAAAATGAAGTCTATAATATTTAATGCATTCTATTGTTTCTAAGTAAATACATCAAAAACAATCAATCAATAAAGGGGATAAAAGTCATTTGCTCAATTAAAACTGATCAAACCAATCCTTGAGCACATTCTTCTGATTAGGGCTAAGCTAAGTAAAATTAATTTGCATTTAATTTTCAGTTAGCCTAGGCCTAATCAGTACATCTATTATTCCAATACATCTATTATTATGTATGCATAAAAATTAAAAATAGATAAATAAAAGAGCCTAGAGAAAAAAAATTGATTCCAATGTTCTTTTGGTATTTGTAGTTATTGTCATACATGTTTGTATTTCTCTGCCTTTTACTGATGACACTAAACAAAAAGAGACTGAGGTCCTCATGGTAAATCCTGCTTCTTTAAGATTTTTTTTTCTTTTTTGAGACAGGGTCTCGTTTGGTCACCCAGGCTGGAGTGCAATGACATGACTCAAACTCCTGGGCTCAAGCGATCTTCCCAGTTCAGTATCCCAAGTAACTGGAACTACAGGCACATGCCACCATGCCAAGCTATTTTTTAAAAAAATTTTGTAGAGACAGGGTTGTGCTATGTTGCCCAGGCTGGTCTCAAGCTCCTGGGCTTAAGCAATCCTCCAGCCTTGGCCTCCCAAAGGGCTGAGATTACAGGTATGAGCCACCACACCTTGCCAAGATTTTGTTTTGACAGGCTTGTGTGCTTGTTTCTTGTCTCTCTCCCCCATTAGAAATCTAAATCTCTTGAGAAGAGAAACTTTGCCTTGTTTGCCATTGAAACTTCAGTCTGCCTAGATGTATTATAACGGTGCCTGGCAGATAATCGATGTTCAATAAGAATTTGTTGAATAAATAGGTTTCTCTCACTTGCACAGATAAAGGACAACTTAGAAGTAGTCTCAGCAATTGGACAGAACAGCTCAGCTGGCCTCTTGGTGGTGGCCACATGTGTGGCTGTGGCAGTGGCCACGCAGGGCAAGCAGTACCTCATAGTCCGAGCAGACACCTCTGTAGGGTAGACAGAACCAGGATCTCAGAACCCTGGCTTTGTCACTCACTGTTGCTTCAATAACCAAGACTGGGTCTTGGACTCAAGTGTGCATCTCTGGGAATTTCAAGATCTATTTAAGGAGATCAAGATCTATTAAGGAGAGAGGCTTTGGAAGAGATTGTACATATTGCAGTCAAGACTTAGATATGTGCATTAAAGATACCATAGTTGTATTTACCAGTTTTAGACACTGGCATTAAATTTATATTTTCCATTTTGAATATGTAAAATCAGCCTTCCTGACTTAATTGCAAATTTCTCAATAGCAGACACTCAGTATGTTTGTGGGGGGTTATTTGGCTGATAATGGAATGAAAACAACCTTTAGAGGTCTAAATCCAGGAAAATGAAGAACAATTAAAAGCAGGTCAAGATCCTCCTATCTTATCCTATGCTGTACTCATGAGGCCCCTGAAAATAATTTTTAAACCATGTGATACGCAGCATGGAGGTTGACTGAATTGATATAATTGAACATCTAATGTGATCTGATGGTGATATCTGCTTGTTTATATTTCAGAATAGCCAAAAAAAGCCACTTTTTTCCTGTTATTCAGAGTAAGTAGCTCAAAAAGAACCTGACCAAGAGTAATGGTTCAAACCTAATTTAGTTACTGACTTATTGTGTGATCCTGAATTCATTATTTAACTTATTTCCAACTGTATCCCTTTATCTGTTAAACAGGGATCATATTTGTCTGTGTCTCTCAGAGTTATTACAAGGGTTAATAAAAATTATGTAATATAGAAAGGTACTTATAATGTAAACTATTCTATATTAAAAGTGTTTGATATCCCCATCAGACCTCACATGGATTTTAAGCAGTAGTTTGTAGGCCATTTGCTCTTACTGAAAAACCAGACAGTCCTCTATGGTGCAAAGTCAGACAGAAAACAAGGTCGTTGCTTTGCAAAAACATGTTGAAAGCACAGTCCTATGCATAAAGTATTCATGAGGGAAGCCATTATTTCAGCCCAAAAATATTCAGCTACAATTTTCACAGCCTTTCTGAAAGCGGAAGGGAAATTAACATGCCGGATCGTTGAAAGTTACATCTGGCTCAAGCCAATAGCTCACCTGTTTGCTTTTATTTCAACTCCTACTTCAGAGCAGGCAGCATTATCACTACTGATGCCTACAGATTATATCACTCAGCCTCTTGCTAATGCAGGAAGCACTTCTTACGGACTAGGCTAAAAAGCTGAATAGATTTATCAATAAACATTAGGAAAATTTTGTACATAGGATATATGCACAGAGCACAAAACATTTACAAAAACTCCAAAAAGTTTTAAATATTCCCTATCTATTTTTCTTCTTACTTATCTTCACCATCCCACCAGTAATACAATGCAGTTTGATATTTGGATAAACACAAATTTAAGAAAAAGGAACTTTTATTTCCGTGTGAGTGAAGCACAGGGAAGCCATTTAGAATGCTATGTGTCTTTTAATCTAGGGATAAATGTCAGAATCAGAGAACCAGGAGTATCAGGTAGACATTTAACTGGCAGACACTGAAGGGGTTTTCCATTTTGCCTTAAAAGATCCTGCAAAAATGGACATTTTATTATCACTTTAAGTAGTCTGATGTTTGATTACCATTGAGATATGTAACACTGCTGTATATTTATATATAAATGTGTAAAACCAATCCAGCACCTTTATAAGAATGAATGAAGAAAGATACCTCCTCTAGGTGGGTATATGATTTTACAAGCAGATGATGCCTTAGTATGAGAAGAAAGTGCTCCCCTTCCTGAGGAATCCAGCCTGAGCCAAAGCCGTTTTGCAAGGCCCCGTTGGCCTTCCGGGCTGCAACTCCTTGTGCAGTGCACAAACTCCACAACTGTACGGGATAATTCTTCAGTACTCCAGGTATTCATTGTCACAGCATGGCTTTCCAACAACAGTATCTCACATTTGCATGGTGCTTGAGAGTTTACAAATTATCTCATTTAATTCCTTCAAGAATCTTTTACAGAGATATTATCTGTTTCATAGATAAGGAAGCCTAGAGAGGTTAAAGTGCATGGTTGGAAGGTGGCAAGGCCAGGCATTAGAAAACAAGTCTTCTTTTCACATCCAGTCCTTGTTCCACAACAGCTTTGGTGTTTAAATACACCGGCACATTTCGCCATTTTTCAGACATCTGTTTCTCCCCACTTACATCTTTGTAGGACCCTCAGCTTCATGTTTCTTTAGAGCATGGAGCTTCAAAATCCAGACACCAACGTTGAGATCAACAATAAGTCAACACAAACCAAGAAGTGCAGCCCCGATGTTGAGCTCGTCCCACAGCTTACCCATGTTTCCTTCTCTTGAGGATGTGACATTGCTATTTAACACAATTTGACAACATTCATCAGAATATTAATGCCATACTTCTCTCAGGCTTTCCTCAGTTTGTATCTATAGCATTTCATTTTAGACCGTAAATGTACACTTAAACTTAATCATTTATCATCTTCATTTTTAATTCCTTTTCTGACACTCCATTAACAACCCCCTCTTCATCCTGCTTGATTTAACAGCATCTACAAATTTAACAAACATAAGCTCAATACTTGATTTCAAGTCATATGGATGTCTTTCTCTTGTATCTTCCCATCAGGATAGAACCCCTGGTCAGGGTGTTAAATTATATAAGGCTATCACTCTAAATGTATTAGAGCAGGGGTCAGCAAATTTTTTCTGTAAAGTGCCAGAGAATAAATATTTTTGGTTTTGTGGGCTGTATGGTCTCTTTTGCAACTATTCAACTCTACCATTGTAGCACAGAAGCAGCCACAGAGAATCCATAAGCAAAAAGTCATGGCTGTGTTCCAATACAGCTTGACTTAGGGGCACTAAAATTTGAACTTCATATCATTTTACAAGTAAAAAAAATTATTTCCTTTTGATTTTTTTCAACCTTCCAAACATCTAACAACTATTCTTAGTTCACAGACTGTACAAACACAGGCTAGGACTTGGCTAGATTTGCTAACCCTGATGTAGAGCTCAATACCTAACACATTGCGAGCAAGAGACAGCTATCACTTTCATCCTCCTCTCCCAGTTTACCAGGCAATAGAAACATTAGTATCAAATCCAAAAACCCAGAGGTGGAAAGGAATAAAAATGCCTTTAATGAAAAAGATTTCATATTCTATCTAGAAACAACCATTCTCTTCAAGTTTGATTACAGATTGCTGTAGCTATGTATACTCATTTATTCATATGAGGTTTCAGATACTCATACTTCTTTTGTCACTTCATGAAGTGCTCACAAAAAAAATGAAGAGATTTTTCACTCCATGTTGATAATAAATAGCTCCAGGCAGTGAGCGCTGGCCACTCTTTATGTTGCCCTTGGTGCCAGTCTAATGGGCCACCTGGGCTTCTGCTTCCTATCTTGGGTGGCTTTAACCCAGGGTGGCAGTCCAGGTCTGTGGTACTCGGTTTCTAGGTTGGTTACGTGCTTCTGTGAGTTGACTAAATGATTTTCATTCAAGACATTCTGTTCTGGACAAATCGTTTTTCAAGAGGAATTTCTAGCTGATGGAATGAACTGAGGAGAAAGAGCTGATAGCGAAATAAAGAAATTGCCTGTGGCAGAAATTTTAAAGTGGCCTCCCAGACTGTGGGCCTCATTAGGACTTAAGACCTGAAAACATTGTACATTAGAAGATGAAAAATCTGGATCCTGTGGATTTAGCTATTTTGGGTTTAGCTGTGAGGTCTGGATCCTAGACCGTGGTGTGAACCTTCCTGGTTTTCACAGGACTGACTTTTGTGGCCCTGAATTCTTTGCCTCATCCTGTCCTCAGGTGTCTCTGCTCCTAGCCTCTTCCTCCGGTTCTGCCTAATGTGAGGAATTCTGGGTTTCTGCCCCAACACTTGCCTCTACCTGCATTGCTGAGGCCATCCTTTTGAATTAGTGAGTTTCCATCCTGGCTGTTCTGGTCCTTTCAAAGGGCAAAGTTGGGTTTTTGGAGAGGAAAAGACTGCAAGTTAAACCCAGAAGGTACCATATTCTGTATCAAATCAGTAACACATATATACATATAGGTTTTCATTATATACAATTACAACTATATATGCGTTTGTGTGTCTGTGTGTGTGTGTGTGTGTGTGTGTGTGTGTGCATGTATATATATTTAATTCTGTCAATGTGTCCTGAAACATAACTCTCACACAATGCAGGCAGGCATTCAAATCAGAACACTGGATAACCTTTTAGGATACAACTTGACAACATACATCAAAAGCCTTAAAATTGTTTGTATTCTTCAATTGCATAGCCCATTTTTTGGAATACATCCTAGGACAAGAATCTTTAATATAGAAAAAAATCCTGCAGCACAGAAATATTCATCATAGCATAATTATGATAGAAAAAGGATAATCTAGGCTGGGCGCAGTGACTCACACCTGTAATCCTAGCACTTTGGGAGGCTGAGGCAGGCAGATCACTTGAGGTCAGGAGTTCGAGACCAGCATGGCCAACATGGCGGAACCCCATCTCTACTAAAAATAAAAAAAAATTAAAAATTAGCCAGGACTGAGTGTGTGCCTGTAATCCCAGCTACTTGGGAGGCCAAGGCAGGAGAATGGCTTGAACCCAGGAGGCGGAGGTTGTAGTGTATCCAACCATGGGAAAAAGACTTAGCTACATTGTATATATTTGATGAGTAGCATGTTTATAATACAACAAAAAGTGAAAAAAGCTGGATACAAGATTGTGTGCTGTATGATTTCCACCATTTAAAAAGATATTTGCATAGAAACAATTGGAAGAACATATTCCAATTACTTTCCTGTTTATAGTTATTTTCCTGTTTATACTTTTAAGCACTTGATATGTACTACTAGGTACACTGGTATAATCAGCGGGCAACATATGGCAAGATTAATAATACATTGCTCAGAGAAAGCATCTGAATATAAAGTTGCATATATAATATGAGTGCAAGGATTAAAAAAAAAACTCTACAGGGGCATCAAACATAAATACCTACAGGAGCCAAACAATGAGACATTGGCACATTGGCAAGCATGTCCCCCTCTGAGAGTAGCCACCTTTCCTCAACTCCAGCCATTTAGGAATGCACGTTCAATTTTTCAAGAAAAACCCTGTATCTAAATTTAATGTGACATCTCTTAATTTTTACACTTTAAGATCTAATTTAAATTAAAAATATATTGCCTAGGCCAAATAAAACACATCAGACTTTTTTTTTTCTCCCAAAGGATATTTGTTTATACCTTCTGCTCTATATTTGAATAAAGACATGCATGCATTAATAGTTATAAGACAGAATCAGATCAAAATGGAGACAGCCATTATGGCTGGATAATGGGATTCTGGTGTTTTCTATTTTTTTTAATGTTTCAGTATATTCTAAGTTTTCTTTAATATGCATGGATACTTTCATAATGGAAACTTTAAAGCATTGCTTTTCACCAAAGTATAATTTCTTTTTTAAAAAATACCTTGCCCAAAACCTGGTGCTTCTTTTTCTTGTTTCTCCCTACATATGGTTGCCGTTAAATTAAATATTTAATTGTTCTTTTATAAATAATGTCAACTTTTATTTGAGATTCAGGAGTTACATGTTCAGGTTTGTTACCTGGGTATATTGTGTGATGCTGAGGTTCAGGGTATGATTAATCCCCTCACCCAGGTATTGAGCATATACCCAAAAGTTAGTTTTTCAACCCTTTCCCTTTTCCTCCCTTCAATTGTTCTTAAAAGTTGATGTTAAACAGATATTACTGACAGAGTCATAGAGATACAAGACTCGCAGACACCAGCATAAAACATGAGAGCCACATCAAGTGGACAGTAAAGCAGGGTGTTATTTATTTATTTATTTTGAGACAGAGTCTCACTCTGTCACCAGGCTGGAGAGCAGTGGTGTGAACAGGGTGTTATTTTATTGTAGCTGCCTACTCACTCTCTCTGCCCCCAGCCTCTTTCCCTCTTCCTACCAAAACCCAATCAGAAGAAGGAATCATTTGAACCTACTTTATAACAAGAGCGCAGTCAAGACAGGGAGAGAAGTAGGTCGAGTTATAGAATTTATGGTAACACAGGAAAAGTTGACGTCTTGGAAAAAGCGAAAGATTTTACATTCTAACTGGAATTATTTTAATAATTCTACTTTGAAAGCTGAGCTGTTTTTCCAGACATTCAAAAGAAAAAAGCAACAAGAGAACATCTGCAATTCTACTCAAGATAGAGCTAAGAATGTTAGAGAAAAGATACAAAGGAAGTTAGAAGTACTCTTCTACAAGTTCAAGTGCCACTAGGGGCATTTTAATTTCTCTTCATATTTTCTTTATAAGTTCAAAGGGATGAAGAGTTTAAGTTTCATTTTGTGCTAAGAGGTGGCATGGCCCGTGCATGGCAGGAGTCATTTTTTATTCATTCATTTGCTTCTCCTTGAGAACATACCCTATTTTCAGGCCTGACTCAGAGCCCCTGAGGAGCTTCCACTGGGGCATAAAAAGCAGGGTTTGGGGAGGTGGGCTTGCTGGGAGTCCTAGGGCACTGTGGTGGGCAGGAGGTAGTGGGGAGAAGCCATTGGGGAAGGTGTTTGTATAACTTTGAATTTCTGCCAGGATTCTGGTGGTTCCTGGATTTTTCCCTGGAAGTTTATATGTTTTTGTCTCAAGTAAATGTTTAACAACCAATTCTCTGGGAAAAGAGAGCACTGATTTGTAGCATTTGCTGATTTTTATGGTGTCAGTACTCCCATGGTAGCTGATTTTAAGCTACTAGCCTGATCTCACTGAATACAGAGCCAGGAAGAGATCCAGAGCCGTTCCAGCACTCCACTCGTTTATGTGTTCTGATCCGCAATGGTCAGGCCTACTTAAGGGTCTGTTGCTTTCCAGATTTACTCAGCCCTGTTAGGAAGTTCCCACTGTGAAGAAGTCCAGCTCTCTTCTCTACTGCAGCTTTAACTACCTTTGTTTAGACAAACAGCACAGTCTTACTCTGTGATCTTTTAAAACTTGGATTGTTTAACCATTTTATCTCAAGTTATTTACACTGTTATAGTTATTTCCCTATATTTTAGCTTTTCATTTTATTGGTTTTCTTTCTTTCCTTTTTTTTTTTTTTTTTTTTGAGACAGAGTCTTGCTCTGTCACCCAGGCTGGAATACAGTGGTGCAATCACAGTTCTCTGCAACCTCTGCCTTCTGGGCTCAAGCAATCCTCCCACCTCAGCCCTCCAGAGTAGCTGGGACCACAGGCACATGCTACCATGCCCAGTTAAGTTTTTCCATTTTTTGTAGAGATGAGGTTTCACCATGTTGCCCAGGCTGGTCTCAAACTCCTGAGCTCAGGTGATCAATCCTCCCACCTTAGCCTCCCCAAGTGCTGGGATTACAGGTGAGAGGCGCAGAGCCTGGCCTGATTTTATTTCTTTACTGTTGTTTATTTCAGATAGAGAACACTGGATTTGAAATGATTTCTTCTCTGAAAAAGTAGACAGCTTCATAATAAGAAGGCCTCTTTATTCATCTAAAACAGTTGTGAGGGGCAAAAATAACAATACATTTTACTGTTTACTTTTTACTACAAAAGTTAAACATGTGTGGCATTTTAGAAAATATGATTTTAAAAGAAGAAAAAAGCATAAGCAAAATGAAATAAATAAAAATTACCCATAATTCTAACAACCAGATATAACAACTGTACATAATCAACATATATCCTTCTAAATATATATATATATAATATACACTTTTTTATTCACAAAATGAATTTATACTGTGCATTCCTCTTGATAACCCTCTCTGTGTCAAGGAAAAACACATTTTTACTGTATCACTCTTCATGATGCAGTTTGAGTGAGTCCATTACACCTTAATTTATTTAATAAATTGCCTATAGTTGGACATTTAGATTGTTTCCTATATTTTGTATCCTTATATATGTACTGTTATATATTTGCATGAATATTCCTTCAGGCTAAATTTCTGAAAGTGTAACTTCTTGGTCAAAGAATCCTCCAGATATGTTTAGACTTTTGATAGGGTTGCCAAACTGAAGCTAAAGAGTAGAGTGCTTATTAGGCGAAGTGTAGTGGTCTATCCTGGAAGGAGATTAACTGCAGTGACAAAAATGCGATTATAGAGAGTGGAAACCATGAACTACCTTGCATTTATAATTATGGCTGAAGGAGGGAGGGAAAGGAGACAGCACCTTTTCCTAGACACAGTTTTCCTTGTAAGGTGGAAGCATGCTAAAGTGGGAACCTGGGAAGGTGCTGTATTGGGAGCTGCTGTCAGAGATCGTGGAAGTTTGAGCTTTGGGTCCAAGCTTAGCTGCCTCCTGGGAGGTAAGTGATATTAGCTCTGATGTTCAGGTTAGGAATGTATAACCGTAGTAGTCAGCTCCTGCTACAATTCTACTGGGTTTAAGACAACCCCCAGGTCTTGGTAGCTCAGAATAACAAATAATTATTTCTTACTCAAGGTCTGCAGGCCAGCAGCAGTGTCTCCTCTTTATGCTGAATATTGGATTCAAGATCTAGGTCTGTCCTGCGTATCTTCGTCCAGGACTCACAATAAAGGACCACCAGCTACCGGAGCATAAGTTCCCAATAGGGTAGACAAGGGAAGACCCTGAAGAGCGCTCAAAACTGTCAACATGTCTTCTCTGTCTAGTTTCCACTGGCCAAAGTGAGATGGATGGCCAAGCCCAATGTCAGAAGGATAAGGAAGTAGTCTCTACTATGAAGGAAAGGGGAGTAGAGAGAGGGAGTTTTTGCTGAACAATATTCAACCAACCATAGCAATGCTGCAAGATATTGCACATTTAATGAAGGTGTTGCATGAGCCAGTTTCTCCTGAAAGTGCTCCAAGCTGAGAAAGGAAATCGTTTACAGCAAAGGGATGGAAAGCAATGAAATGACCAGCTTGCCATGTAATTCCCAAAGAGGAAGTCCCTCACACAGTATCTAAGTGCCTCTGACCACAAGGAAAGTGGGTTCAAACTTACCTGAAAGCAAGGTGGATCCTGGTTTTGAGGGGCTTTTATATACTTGATTTGGGGTGCATTCTTAAAGAAAAGTAACGCAAAATTACAAATATAAGTTAGATTAAGATTAGGAAGATAGGGCCGGGCGCAGTGGCTCACGCCTGTAATCCCAGCACTTTGGGAGGCCAAGGTGGGTGGATCACAAGGTCAGGAGATTGAGACCATCCTGGCTAACACGGTAAAACCCTGTCTCTACTAAAAACACAAAAAAATTAGCTGGGCGTGGTGGCGGGTGTCTGTAGTCCCAGCTACTCAGGAGGTTGAGGCAAGAGAATGGTGTGAACCTGGGAGGCAGAGCTTGCAGTGAGCAGAGATCACGCCACTGCACTCCAGCTTGGGTGACAGAGACTCCATCTCTAAAGAATAATAACAATAAATAAATAAATAAAGGAAGATAAACCACAAGTTACACATTTTGAAAAAACTGATAATTACTAAAAATATATCAAAACTCAGAAAAACAAGATATCTTAACTATCTGACACCTCTATGTTTTCTACATTTGGGAACTGTAAATATTTTTATAATCTCTTCACTTAACAACAATTTTGCAATTTCATTTTCTATAGAGAGAAAAGATAGATTTAGTTATTCCTCCATCATGGCAGCTTCTGACTCCGGCTATTTCAAACTTGTTCTTTCTCCACAACCCTCACACTTCTAACATCAGGCATCCTGGACCTTGTTCATAGTATGATACTCCCTCTGGCCCTAGACCTTCTCATTGGGTTAGTTAACACGTTGGTCAGAGAGAATATTTCTGGAAGCAACCCAAGTGTCCATCAACTGATGAATGGAGAAATGAAATGGAATATTATTCAACCACAAAAAGGAATAAAGTATTGACTCATGGTATAACATACATGAATCTTGAAAATGTGCTAACAGAAAGAAGCCAGACACAGAAGGTCTTGCTCTGTCACGCAGGCTGGAGTGCAACGGCACAATCTGGGTTCACTACAACCTCCACCTCCTGGGTTCAAGCAATTCACATGCTTCAGCCTCCCGAGTAGCTGGGATTACAGACGTGCACCACCCATACCTGGCTAATTTTTGCATTTTTAGTGGAGACGGGGTTTCGCCATGTTGCCCAAGCTGGTCTCAAACTCCTGGCCTTGTGTGATCTGCCTGTCTCAGCCTCCCAAAGTGCTGGGATTACAAGCATGAGCCACTACACCTGGCTGGTTCTATTTATATGAAAAGTCCAGGATCGGCACATCCATAGAGACAAAAAATAGGAGTAGATTAAAAGATAGAAGCTGGCAGTGGGGGAAGGAAGAATGGGAAGTGACTACTAATGGAATTCTTTGTAGGGGGTAATGACAATGTTCTAGAATTAGTTGTGATAGTTGCACAATCTTGTGAATATACTAAAACCACTGGACTGTATACTTTAAAAGTAAATTTTATGGTATGTGAGTTATCTCTCAATTTTTTTAAAAAGTGAGAGGCATTCTTGGAAGCATTTCCTACATTTAAATAGCTAGAAATAGCTATAACCAGAAGTGCCGGAAAACTATGTAAATATTATAAAGATGGAAAAAAAATGAAGTGTGTTTCCTACTTTCACATACCACTCAGTATAATACTTCTAAAACCAGATTCCACACACCAATCAGTTCTCCAGCAGACATCAGCGGGGTGTCCTCTCTCAGTTCCACTCTGATGCTATCTACCTAGAGAGAGTATCAGATCCCACATGCCAAGCGCTAAGTTCCACAAGGCTTCCCCTCACCTCAGATGCCAGCTGCAAGCCCCCAGTTGTTTTACCTGTGCTTCTGACCGACCAGCTGTAAATCAGGGGTTCCCAAGACCTCTTCTTCGGGTTCAACTGATTTGCTAGAACAGCTCACAGAACTCAGGAAGCACTTACACTTACTTGTTTATTATAAAGAATGTTACAAAGCACACAGATGAAAGAAACATGGAAGAGATGTAAAGGTCGAGGTATAGGAGAAGGGGCTATCTACAGGCCCCCAACCTTCAGTCATCTCATTCACTTACAAAAGACACTCTTTTCACTCCAGAGATTCCAATGGTGTTAGGAGCTGTGTGCCAGGAACCAGGAGCTGAAAGCAAATATATACAGTCATGTGCTGCATAACAACATATCAGTCTAGGAAGGACTGCATTCACAACAGTGGTTCCATAAGATTATAATGAAGCTGGCTGGGTGCGGTGTCTCACGCCTGTAATCCCAGCACTTTGGGAGGCTGAGGCAGGCAGATCAATTGAGGTCAGGAGTTTGAGACCAGCCTGACCAACCATGACCAACATGGTGAATCCCCATCTCTACTAAAAATACAAAAACTAGTTAGGCTTGGTGGCACATGCTTGCAATTCCAGCTACTTGGGAGGCCGAGGCAGGAGAATTGCTTGAACCCGGGAGGTGGAGTTTGCAGTGAGCCCAGATCATACCACTGCACTCCAGCTTGGGCAGCAGAGCAAGACTCTCAGAAAAAAAAAAAAAAAAAGATTGTAATGAAGCTGGAAAATTCCTATTGACGTCATAGCCATCATAATGTCATAGAGCAATGCATTACTCACATGGGTGTGGTGATCCTGGTGTAAACTAACCTACTGCATTGCCAGTCATGCGAAAGTATAGCACATGCAATCACATATAGTACGTAATACTTGATAATGATAATAATTTTCATTTTTATTTTCTGTACTTGCTGTACTGTACAGATATTATTTTCTGTACTTGCTGTACTGTACTCTTTATCATAACTTTACAATGTACTCCTTCTATTTGTTTAAAAACAAGTTAATTGTAAAACAGGCAGGTCCTTCCAAGGTATTCCAGAGAAAGTATTATTACCAGAGGAAATGACAACTTCAAGCATGTATTGACCCTAAAGATTTTCCAGTTGGACAAGATGTGGAGGCAAAAAACAGTGGTTTTGATGCTCCTGACCATGCGTAGGCTTAGGCTAACATGTGTTTGTGTCTTAGTTTTTAACAAAAAAGTTTAAAAAGTTAAAAAAAAGTACAAAAAAAGCACATAGAATAAGGATATAAAGAAAAAATATTTTCATACAACTATACAATGTGTCTTTTAAGCTAAGTGTTATTACAAAGGCTCAAAAAGTTTTAAAAATTAAAAGAATTATAATGTGGAAAAGTTACAGTAAGCAAAGGTTAATTTATTATTGAAGAAAGAAAAGTATTATTTTATAAATTTAGTGTAGCCTATGTGTACAGTGTTTAGAAAGTCTACAGTGGTGTACAGTAATGCCCTAGGCCTTCACACTCACTCACCACTCACTCACCCAGAGCAACTTCTAGTCCTGCAAGCCCCATTCATGGTAAGTGCCCTATCAAGATATATCATTTTTTATCTGTTATACCACATTTTTTACCATACCTTTTCTGTTTGGATATGTTTACATACACAAATACTTACCATTATGTTACAGTCACCTGGAGTATTCAATACGGTAACATGCTGTACAGGTTTGTAGCCTAGGAGCAATAGACTATACCATCTAGGTTTGTAAAGTACACCACTGTATGATGTTCATACAATGAAGAAATTGCCTACTGATGCATTTCTCAGAACATCATATCCTCATTAATCAATTCATGACTGTATTTTTTATTATATCATAAATATACTAAACCCAAACTGAATATATCCTTAATTTAAAATCCCTTTAGCCACATCCCAAAATTCCGTGGGCCACTAAATGCCACATGATATGGACGGATGCTGATGGAGGGGAAGTCAGTATAGAAAGGGATCCTGGTTTTACTTTTACAAATTTTACAAAAACATATGACAAGGTGAATACATTGTTTAAGCACCATAATTAATCTCTTCATGCCCAATTACCCATACTTGTGTAGACCATACACATTTAAAAATGACTAAGTGGTCCTGAATCTTTTTATACAGCTTCTTGAAGGGAAACAAAGCAATGATTTCTTAAATCATTAATCCCTATTTACAATGAACCTGAGTAGATTGACAAATTTATCCAAAAGAAAAAGAAAGAAAAGAAAAGAAAAGAAAGAAAGAAAGAAAGAAAGAAAGAAAGAAAGAAAGAAAGAAAGAAAGAAAGAGCGAGCTGGGCGTGGTGGCTCACGCCTGTAATCCCAGTACTTTGGGAGGCTGAGGCGGGCAGATCACCTGAGGTCAGAAGTTCGAGACCAGCCTGACCAACATGAAGAAACCCCGTCTCTACTAAAAATACAAAATTAGCCAGGCGTGGTGGCACACGCCTATAGTCCCAGCTACTCAGGAGGCTGGGGCAGGAGAATTGCTTGAACCTGGAGTGGGTAGAGGTTGTGGTGAGCCAAGATTGTGCCATTGCACTCCAGCCTGGGCAACAAGAGTGAAACTCCATCAAAAAAAAAAAAAGAAAGAAAGAAAGGAAGAAAGGAAAAAGAGAGCGAGAAAGGAAGAAAGGAAGAAGGAAGGAAGGAAGGAGGGAAGGAGAAAGAAAGGAAAGAAAGAAAAAGAAAGAAGAAGAGAAAGAAGGAAAGAAAAGAAAAGAAAAAAGAAAAGAGGGGGAAAAAGAGTTTTTAACTGTTCAGGACTAACCTTTTATTCCCCTCTCTAGAGATTCTCTCATTGGAATCTCTCTCAACAGAGCCTGCCCCTCCCCAAAGGATCAAAGCCCACATTCCATTTCACCACCAAGGCCCAAGGAGAATCCCGGAGCCCTCCAAATTCTCTCTGCACTGATGACAGCCCCTCAGGCTGGGGCTTGCCCTGGAGGACTGCCCTCTGCCCAGCTGTGGCCTTAATCGTGCCATGTACCTGGCTACCTCCTTCTCAAGCTTTTCTCCTCCTCACTTGGATTGAGCTCAGGTGCCCTTCAATCCTCTAGCTGCCTGGAACCAAACTGCTTCGCAGCCTAGGGGAGCAGCCCTGCCAAACCCAGGAGCCTGAAATGTAGTCATTTGTGGGATTATATAATTCCAAATTCCAAAATGCAACTAGAGATACTTTTTTGACATTGAGTGTGTTTTATTGACTCATTTCCCAATGACCAAAACTATACTCATTTGGATGTAAACTTGTTACTTCCCACTCAGGCATTAACAATAAATCAGCTTTAAGAAAATAAATTGTCCTTCCTTCCAAACTTTGCACACCCTCTTTTTATGTTGCTTACAGCAAAGATGGTGAATAAACACTAATCCCAATGGCCATCAGACGGTTGGTTTCTGAGATATCTGGCTGGTCTAGCCAGAACTGAGACTTTTGTTTCAAAATGGTAGACCATGTACAAGCTGTAGTTTCCTCCAAATTTCTAGAAATAGTTGTGCTTAAAAACTAGATTAAGAATTTGGCTACCAATAATTTAAGGAATAAAAGTTAAAGAGGTTGCTTTTGTTTCTTTGGTTTTTGTTGTTGTTGTTGTTGTTTGAGACAGAGTCTCACTCTGTCGCCCAGGCTGGAGTGCAGTGGTATGATCTCAGTTCACTGCAACCTCCACCTCCCAGGTTCAAGTGATTCTCCTGCCTCAGCCTCCCAGGTAGCTGGGACTACAGGCATGTGTCACCACGCCCAGGTAATTTTTGTATTTTCAGTAGAGACGGGGTTTCACCATGTTGGCCAGGCTTGTCTTGGACTCCTGACCTCAATTGATCTGCCCGGATTACAGGCTTAAGCCACAGCGCCCAGCCTTTTTTTTTTTTTCTTTCTTTTTCTTTCTTTTCCTTCCTTTCTTTCTTTCTCTCTCTCTCTCTTTTTCTTTTTTTTTTTTTTTGACAGAGTCTTGGTCTGTCACCCAGGCTGGAGTGCAGTAGTGCTGTCATAGCTCACTGCAGCCTCAACCTCCCTGGGCTCAGATGATCCTCCCACCTCAGCCTCCCAAGTAGCTGGGACCACAAGCGAGTGCTACCAATGCCCAGCTAATTTTCTGTAGAGATGGGGTTTTACCATGTTGCCCAGGCTGGTCTCAAACTCCTGGCTCAAGTGACAGCCTGCCTTAGCCTCCCAAAGTGTTGGGATTACAGGCATGAGCCACTGCACCCAAGAAGGTTGGCCTGGAAAGGAAATCTATAGTCCAAACTTATAGAAGATCAATAAGAAAGGTAGGCTATGCCTGGAGGCTGTATACACTTGGAGCAGAAAGGGGTCTGAGGCAACAGACAGGGTGTAGATGTGAAAGCAGCAGCCACCAGGCAGCAATGATGGGGAGTCTGCCTCCAGGCCACACTAGATCAGAGACAGGGTAACAGGTGGCCAGTGACCTTAGGAAGGAGTGGGGAGTACCAACACCCAACAGAGCAACCACCAAATGGCCTTGCCAGGTGACACATCCTGTCCTTCCTCTTCCTGAAAGCAAGTCAGAATGCAAATCACAAGGGCAATTCTTGTCTCTCCCAAAAAGACCATGCAAACAGATGGGAAGAGTCTAACAGGAAATCTCAACCACAAAGATGAGCCCATAATCAAGAAACATGAAGTATTAGAGAAAATCAACCTCCATGAATGGAGACAATGAACTAAAGCCATGGAAGAACTCATGGATAATAATACAAAGTTAGTGGAGCAATCAGAACAGCACTTCAAGGCTGAATCCTGGTTTCCTCATTCTCAGGCCACCATTCTTTTCCCTTTTCCACACTGCATCCTTCCCTAAGTCGGGCACTCCCTATATAGTAGAAGGACTTTAAAGACATTTCTTTATTTTCCCAAATAAAATCTATTTGGGAAAAAGAACTTAAATTAGAGTAAGACCCATACAAATAGATATCTATTTCATTTCTTCATTTCCTGATTTGAAAAAGGACCTTATTATCCATCCTAAAATTTCTGTATCCCATGCTATTCACAGGTCAATTTCCCCTCATCTCTCTAGAACCACTGCAACTGCTTTCTAACTCTTCTTGCTGTCTCCAGGCTCCGCTCCTCTCACCCACCCATCTATTCTTCACCCTTTAGCCAGAGAGATCTTTCTAAAATGCAAAGATCACTCCAGCTGCTCCAAAACTTTAAACATCCTCCTGCAGCTCTGTGAATAGAGTCACATTCCTTAAAATGACCTACAAGACCCTGTAGCATCTGGCTCCTGCCTTTTTGTCTAGTCTTATCTCTTGATGCTTCAACAACCACCCCACGCCATCCCCTTTGTTCAATAACCCACCCATAGCAAACTCTTCCATTTGTTCCTCTCCAAGCTGTTTTCTCTGCTTTGAATGGATCTTCCCCTGCTTTTCACGAAGGCAACAGGTTTCAGCTGTGCTTCCAGAGTTGGGGAAGCCTCTTCTGTACTCCCATGGCACTAAGTATCTCACCCTGCATTTATCTCTCAGACAATAGGATTTAACAATGGGTTTTCTTGTCTGTATCTCCACCAGTGTATAAGCCCCAGAAGACAGAGACTTCTTTGTTCTCTGCCTTATCCACCCGTAAAGCAAGGGATGCACACCATGATGACCTTTGGAATTGATGAGCTATCTGATGCCTTTATCGATACTTTTGTGGCACACTGAGCAAATTTAGAGCCCAGCAGAAACATGATCATTTCCCTCTTCTCCCACAGAATGGATTTGCAGGCTATTCTCAGACCTACCTCGATTTGTAGATTCATCTATTCACTCAATAAATTCACTCAATAAATACTATGGAGGGCCAGGAATATTCCATATTCTGGGTGCAGCAATAAACAGAATGGAGGCAAATCCTCACCCTTGTGGAGTTCATTTTATAGGAAATTACTTGGCCAGCAGCCTCCTCTTTCCCACCCATCCTAAGACCAACTTGCCATTCTGCTGGGATCCTCCCCAGCTGCTGATGAGTCCTGC
This sequence comes from Gorilla gorilla gorilla, assembly GCF_029281585.2. Lineage (NCBI taxonomy): Eukaryota > Metazoa > Chordata > Mammalia > Primates > Hominidae > Gorilla > Gorilla gorilla. The sequence continues at coordinate 69,069,120 of NC_073239.2, forward strand.
TGGTATAGAGCATCAGGTTTCATAACCACACTCATAGCTTCTTTTCTTTCATTAAAAAAAACTTTTTATTATGGAAGAGTTCAAGCAAATACCAAAGTAGAGATAATAGGATAATGAGCCCCCATATATCTAACACATCAACACATCGCTGACGTTGTCTCATTTATAGCTCTCACACTCTTTTCCATTGCCTACCAGATTACTTTAAAGCAAAACCAGACATCTAAGTCGTTTCATCCATAAATCCCTTCTGGAGGAAGAGGGCTTTCATATGGACTTGGAGAATGGAAAGGTCATAGATAGGGTGGGAAGAAGGCAGAGTGGCATCCTAACAGGGAATGAAAGCACAAGAAGTTTGGACAGGAAATGAGAATTATGTATACAGAGTCAGGAAGAAACCCTCCTGAATGGAGAGAAAGTTGGACAGATCAGTTGGAAGTGATTAAGAAAAGTTTCAACCCGCCAGCTCCGGAGCAGCCCGCGAGCTCACGCCAGGCCTCTCTCCAGCCTCAGCCTGCAATCTTACTAGGCACAGCTCTCTGGCCCTCGAGGCCTTCTGCACCCAGCTGTGACCCCCGCCCGGCCGTGGCTATCGAGTCAGTTCGCTGCTATTCCCATGGGTCACATGAGACAGATGAGGAATTTGATGCTGTCCGGGTAACATACTTCAACAAGCCAGATATAGATGCTTGGGAATTGTGTAAAGGGGTGAACACACTTGTTGGCTATGATCTGGTTCCAGAGCCCAAATCACTGATGCTGCTTTGTGGGCATTCAGACAGTTATATGATTTTGCTAGTGCAGTTGGCATCCTAGAGGCTGTTAAGGACAAAGCAGGACCTCATAGGGAAATCTGCCCCTATGTCATCCAGGAACTCAGACCAACTTTAAATGAACTGGGAATCTCCACTCCGGAGGAACTGGGCCTTGACAAAGTGTAAACCCCATGGATGAGCTTCCCAAGGATTTATTGATATTGCTACTTAAGTGTAAACAGTCACCTGGAAATACTGATGATAATATATTACCTTATTTGAACAAGTTTTCCTTTACTGAGTACGAAACCATGTAATGATAACTTGGACTTTAATAAAAGGGAAATGAGTTCGAACTGAAAAAACAAACAAACAAACAAACAAAAAAGAAAAGTTTCAAATGCCAGCCTGAGGATATAGGTTCCTGCAGAGGAGGTTTAGTTAGGTATTCACAGGTTTTAAGTGTATCAAGGCAAGTTAAGCAGTGTTCAAGTGAGAATCATCCAAGCTGAACATGGGCCCAGGAGACCCAAGAAGAAAAATGTATAGAGGGCAGAAGCATGAAGGGGCCCATTACTATAATTCACATGACAAGGGCCCAGACCACCGTGGTACTGGCAAAAATGGAGGGAGGAATGGGCTAGGATGTGGTTTAAAGGTTGAAGGGATAGAATTCATTGCCTAGCTCAAAAGAGTAGTTAAGGAAAGAATAAGAGATGACTACATGGCTCCAAGTCTGGAGAATGGAAGTCATCTACAAAGTCAAAGAAAAGGGAGGGGAATCTTTTTGGGAGATAAGTTTTATTAGGTTGATGCAAATTAATGAAAGAAATTGCCGTTTCTTTCAATGGCAGAAACCACAATTGCTTTTGCACCAACCTAATACTTTGGATTTAATAATGGGATATATGAGTATAAATATTTCACAGTCCATGGAACGTATAGAATTGGCACTGGAGTAAAGTGGTATAGGTTTAAATTTATCCACTTAAAATTGATAGTTGAGGTCAGGTATCTCTATCGGTTTAATGTATGGAAAATGGAAAGGGAAAAAGGGAGGAAGGAAGATTGAGGAGAGGAAGGAAAAGGTAGAGGAGGACAGGCATGGGGAGGGGAAAGGAAAAGAGAGAAAAGGCAAGCAGAGGAGAGAGCAGGAGAGGAAGAGAAAGGAGAGGAGAGAGAAAAAGGAGCAAGTCAGGATGAACAAGAATCATGGCTAAGACAGAAAAGGAGGTAAGAGTACCAAGATAGTCAAATAATCTTAAAAACTGAAGAAGGGTGCCTTTCTAAAAAGAAATTTTAATCATTAGTGAGACTGGCGGTTGGAAAAGCCCACTGAATATGCATGATGTCATGTACTGTACATTCACAACACACACAAGGCCACATTCAATCTGTTGACCTTGAGGGCAGAGCACAAGGCTCAGTTGTTCCCGCCCCGACCCAACCCTCAGCGTTTGCCTCTGAAGAGAAGGAGAAGTCTGTACTGGGAGAGTTGGAATTCTTGAATCAGGCTAGTTGTTAGCTATGTTGTGAAATGGGCTCATTTTCAGAAACTAGAAAATTCATTTCTGCTGATAGTCACTGTAGTAAGTAGATGATGGGTCACTCTAATAAGTAATAGGCTTGAGCGAAAAATGGGTCCCTAATTTGCTGTCAGGGATAGAGTGACAAAACCAGGATCCACCAATGGAGAGGAAACAGCCCAGCTTGGAAGGAATGATTTGTACCCCAACCAACACTGTGATGCAAACACAATTTGGGTGCCTCCTTTAGTGACATCAAGAAAAAGAAATCTAATATGTAGCCATATTAAACAAACTGAAATCCACAAATCATGTTAATCACGGGGCAATTTCATAATGGCATGGATTAAGTGGTGATGACATTACAAATATAAACAGAAGGAACATCTTTAAAAAGTCCAAAAAAATTGGAATTTGTCTGTGTACTACCAGAGTCACATGGAAGAGAGGGTTCCTGGGTTCTAGATAATTGGTAGTGACAATATAAAGATAAATCATCCTACAGAAAAGATGGTTACTTCATGAGATAATTTTTCTCTTTTCATTTGTTTTGAATATTCAGTTTCCTTTTTTGCCATACCCTATGATTACTAAGATTTATTTTTTCCATTGTTTTTAAATTATTATTATTTAGAAATAATTTAGATTTTTAATTATTCACAAGGAATTTGCTATTTTCTCTATTTTTGAAAACCTTTATGTTTATTTTGAAAAACATAGACATTTTCAAACTTAGAAAGAATAGTACAATGAACTCACATGCACCTATTACCCCATTTCAACAATTAATCAGCAGTCTGCCACTTAAAAAAACAGCTATTCTTCCTTTTTTACCTCTCCTCTTCCTATTTTTTTTTCCTGGAGTATTTTAAAGCAAATCCTGGACATCATATCAACTCACCAGTAAATACATCAATATGTATTCATCTTTTACCAATAAGAACTTTTTAAAAACTGGCAATCGTGCCATTATGACAGTAATACAACTTATAATAACTTCTTTATATAATTGAATACTAAGTCTGTGCAAATTTCTCTGATTATCTCAAAGATGTATTTTATAGTAGGTTTGTTTAAATCAGGATCCACACAAGGTCTAGACATCAGTTATTCCATCTCTTAAGTATCTTTTATTCTCTAAAAATTTATCCCTCTTTTTATATGCAATTATTTTTTGGAGAAACTGGATTGTTTGGTTTGTAGAATATCTCATTCAGGATTTGGTTTATTGCATCTTCATAGTCTTGTTTAAATTGTTCTATTTCTTTTGTTTTCTTTAAACTGGTAGTTAAACCTACTGACTTGATAAGATTTTTAGGCAAAAATACTTCTAAGTGGTGGTATGTTTTTTCTACTGCACAACATCATTATATGGTCCAGTTGTACTTTTAATGATACCAAGATTGGTGATTGGGTTTTGATGAGAGAAGCCTAATATTTCCACTATGAAGTTCTTTGTCAACTTTTAACCTGTATTAGCAAACGGGTTAAAAGCGACTCATAATTGTTGCCTGGATTCATTTTATAGGGATTGCAAAATGATGATTTTCTAATTCTATCATTTCTTCTGCATTTATTCATTGGAATTATACTATAAAGAGCTTCCCCTCATCAACAGTGTGGTTACCCTGAAATATAGTACATACAAGAAAGGCAGAATAAATCCTTTAGATTTCCCTTTTCAATACATTTTTGAGTAATTTTAGCAGCCTCCAAAGATGACCAAGGAGGAATTTTAAAAGTCATTAAATACTCACGAATTTTTAGATATCTGATGTATTTTAATTCTTTCTCACACACAAATTATCCCATTTTTGGCCAGTGGGAGCCCCTTAATGGCAGTTCTTGTGTCTTTTTGATATGACCCTAAAACTGCCTTTACAAAGTTATGACAGTAAGAGAAAGCTGGCATAGCTGACTCCATCTTGCTTCTAACCTCCAAGCTGTCATTTGCTGAGCATAGGTCAAGCTAACTTTGGGAGGATTTTAGTTTACAGTTTAACCTTAAAGCAAGGATGATAACAGCCACTCCCAAAACTAAACCACCTTTGTAAAAATAATGGAAGACCACAAGATTAGGATTATGAGAAGGGCCTGAATTCTGGTTAAGATACAGGCATAGTTAATAACCAGCCATTGTTCCAGAGGTCACAAGATTTGTAACTTCTCCAATTATTCCTGTAGATAACATCACTATTGTAGAACCTAAGACTGGCCTTTTGAGATGTTTTTAGACTTTTACATTTATGGCAACTGACTGACTCTACCCAGACCATGACTCGTGACTGAAATGGTCCTGTGGCCGCCATCCAGAGGCTGACTCAGCACATAAGGACCATTTTCCAGGCTCCTATGACTGCATCCCCAACTAATCAACATTTCCCATTCCCTAGCCTCCTGCCCACCAAACTCTCCTTGAAAAACTCTAACCTCCAAGCCTTCAGGAGACTGACTTGAATAATTCCAGTTCTTCTACATGGCCGGCCTCGTATTAATTAAACTTCTTCTTTACTGCAATACTGTGGTCTCAGTGAATGGGTTTTGTCTCTGCAGCGGGCAGGAAGAACCCATTGGATAACTACAGCCCCATTTGTTTTGAAAGGCTTTCTTGTTTCTTCTTTGACACAAAACAATGTCCCAGACTCACCTTTTAATTTTTGCCCTAGACTTGGAATCAAGCATTTTTCTAAAGAGCTCTAGGTCCTGTTAGTTGGGAATAGTGAGAGGTGACAGCGTGCTGGCAGTCCTCACAGCCCTCGCTCGCTCTCGGCGCCTCCTCTGCCTGGGCTCCCACTTTGGCGGCACTTGAGGAGCCCTTCAGCCCACCGCTGCACTATGGGAGCCCCTTTCTGGGCTGGCCAAGGCCGGAGCCGGCTCCCTCAGCTTGTAGGGAGGTGTGGGGGGAGAGGCACGAGCGGGAACCGGGGCTGCGCGCGGCGCTTGCGGGCCAGCCGGAGTTCCAGGTGGGCGTGGGCTTGGCAGACCCCGGACTCCGAGCAGCTGGCCGGGCCAGCCCCGAGCAATGAGGGGCTTAGCACCCAGGCCAGCGGCTGCAGAGGGTGTACTGGGTCCTCCAGCAGCGCCAGCCCACCGGCGCTGCGCTCGATTTCTCACCGGGCCTTAGCTGCCTTCCCGCGGGACAAGGCTCCGGACCTTTAGCCCGCCATGCCTGAGCCTCCCACCCCCTCCATGGACTCCTGTGCGGCAGGAGCCTCCCCGACGAGCGCCACCCCCTGCTCCAGGGCGCCCAGTCCCATCGACCACCCAAGGGATGAGGAGTGCGGGCGCACGGCACCGGGACTGGCAGGCAGCTCCACCTGCAGCCCTGGTGCGGGATCCACTGGGTGAAGCCAGCTGGGCTCCTGAGTCTGGTGGGGACGTGGAGAACCTTTATGTCTAGCTCGGGGATTGTAAATGCACCAATCGGCACTCTGTATCTAGCTCAAGGTTTGTAAACACACCAATCAGCACCCTGTGTGTAGCTCAGGGTTTGTGAATGCACCAATCCACACTCTGTATCTAGCTACTCTGGTGGGGCCTTGGAGAACCTTTGTGTCCACACTCTGTATCTAGCTAATCGGGAGGGGACGTGGAGAACCTTTGTGTCTAGCTCAGGGATTGTAAACGCACTAATCAGCGCCCTGTCAAAACAGACCACTGGGCTCTACCAATCAGCAGGATGTGGGTGGGGCCAGATAAGAGAATAAAAGCAGGCTGCCCCAGCCAGCAGTGACAACCCACTCGGGTCCCCTTCCACAGTGTGAAAGCTTTGTTCTTTCGCTCTTTGCAATAAATCTTGATACTGCTCACTCTTTGGGTCCACGCTGCTTTTACAAGCTGTAACACTCACCACAAAGGTCTGCAGCTTCACTCCTGAAGCCAGCGAGCCCAGGAGCCCACGGGGAGGAACGAACAACTCCAGTCGCACTGTCTTAAGAGCTGTAACACTCACCTCGAAGGTCTGCAGCTTTACTCCTGAGCCAGCGAGACCACGAACCCACCAGAAGTAAGAAACTCTGAACACATCCGAACATCAGAAGGAACAAACTCCAGATGTGCCACCTTAAGAGCTGTAACACTCACCGCGAGGGTCTGCAGGCTTCGTTCTTGAAGTCAGTGAGACCAAGAACCCACCAATTCTGGACACAATAGGATTTAAAAACCACAATCTGGATGCTTATTTTGTTAATTACTGCTGAGTTGTCATTCCTTTTAGACTTTTTCAAGGGACAGAGCAATGAAATATGCATTTTAAAATTTATTTTAAAAGATAAAATGAGTTTATAGTGATATGTCCAATTCAAACGCTAGATTATAAAATTTTTACTTACCTTCTTTGATTTTATGTGCTTATTTGAGTAATCTTACTGTTACTAGTTATTCTGATGTTCTAGAATCATTTATATTTGAAGCAACAGCCAAGGTTTATCAATGCCTGAAAAGTGAAACAGAAATGATAAAGAAAATAAAGGAAAACATCAATGCAGAAAGGAACTATAGTAAATATCTTTAGGGATGTAAAAGAAGATATTACCTCCATGGAATTATTGCAGAGAACTCTTAACCTAGGTTCAGTAGTCTTATTGCCTATTATTTTTAAGCTATATATGTGTTGTAAGCTAAAGTTGATAAGTAATTATGTTAATATAGAGACTGAGCTTTTCAGCATAGGAACAAGAAGATACAAATATAAAATCAAATAAGCAAAAACCCTGTAATCATAAAAAACTGGCAAATGTTATTGAAAGACCACCATCTGGACACAAGGGCTCCTTGGGAAAACACCACAAGAAGGCAATAAGCCAAAGCTCGAAATTCTACAGAACCTATTATCTGATTTCTTCTACAAATGAATAGCATGAAAAGAAGAGAGGAACTAACGTGTATTTTGTATAGATCTTACTTGGTTTCCAACTCAAGCCAACTTCAAAAAAGACATTTTAGACAACAAAAGAAAGTGGATCACTGGGCATTATGTGAGGTGAAAAAATTACTAGTTTTGTACTGTTATTTGTTAAAACTCCTTATCTGCTAGCAATGTATTTTGCAGACTTTACAGATGACATGATACTTGGAATGTGTTTTTACATATCTAGAAAAAAACTGGAAGGGACATAAGTGAAACAAACTTGGTCAGATATCGAAGTTAGGTGGTGTGGGTTCATCATACTATCCTCTAATTTTTGTATGTTTGAAAATATCCTTAATTTTTAAAGGTTAAAGAAGACTTTATTTAGAAACACTAAAGAAGACAAAAATAAATGGAGAGATATAAGGATGCTTTAAAAAGGTAATTAATTAATTTAATTATTTAAAAAGCACAAGAAGACAAGAAAGAATCCAGCTCAAATCCTATGTCCCAGGGTCCAGCAACTAGCAGGGTGTGCCTAAAATTCCCCCAAAGCCGCAGCTGAGGACCTGAACTGGAGGGCAGATGTCCCTCCACCCTCCTTCCTAGGGCAGCAATTAGCACTCCAGTCTTCTGGTTGGAGGCTCTTTGTGCAGCAGGCTGCACGTGCAGCCTCATAGTTCACAGAGCCCTTTTGGACACGGAGTGAATAGTTGGTTACATTCTCCACATTTTTATGCAGATGACATTGCTCATGGTGGATACTAGAGCTGGGGCAGCTGATGAGGAAATCACCAGGGGCGGCTCAGAAAAAAAAAAAATTACCTCCCTAAGGGACACTACAGGAAACCAGCCCCAAAGTGATTTCTTTTGAAATTCGGGGCAGCAGCAAGCTCATATTTCTTTTGGTTAGTTCCTTCACCATGGTTGCCAGCCTCAGTAAAGCTGAGTGTCTCTATCTCCGCCTCTGTCTCCCTCATCAGCTATTGTTTTACCTCACCCACCCAAGGTATGGGAGGCCTCCATTCCATTTAGAGAGCTCCTGGTGCTTCCTGGTGGCTGGTGATGATTCATTTTTATTCCCTTGAATCTTCCCCATGGCCAGATCATTGTTGTCCATATCCTTCCCTCCAGGAAACAACAAAAGGCAATATTTGGTCTTTTGGCTGGAGTCTATGCCGGACCAACACATCCCACAAATGGCTTGAGCTGAGGGTTCCTCCAGCCCCCTGAGATTTCCCAAAGCATTTCGAGATAAACTCTAATAGTAGGATACATTTGCTTTCCGGTTGAAGTGATGGGTTATATGATTCATCTGTTCCCTAAGATTTCCAGTTATAGTCATGAAATCTGGCCTCTGCCCCTGATGTAAAACCCTTGTGTTTATAAGAAGTAACCTAAGTAACCTACCACATGTTCAGAGTTGGAAACCTACTTCCTGTCCCCCGAGTTTGTAAACCCAGCAAGATATATTTTCTCTTTTCAGCCATGCTTGAAAAGTTGGTATAACTGAAATAAGTTTTAAATAAGGCAAATTGGAATAAACTCCAACTCAATGATTTCATCTTCCCAATCCTGCCCCAAATCATGGCCATATCAGTGGGATTTCCAATTGCAAACAGCACCAAACAGCACCAAATTAATGTTAGCAAATTTTAAGGATGAGAAGTGACCTCGGCCATCCAGAATTGGATTTGTAGCAGATGACAAGATGCTTAGAATCACAGACCATCAGAGATGGCCGACTTGAGCCAGCATCGACCCTCTCCTTTCACAGGTGAGAAAACTAAAGTCCAAAGACAGTCTTATTTTAAAGCCTAAATTGCAGGGGTAGCGAGTGAAACCAGTTTCAAAATGAGGTTTACCACAGAGGAGCCCAAACCCACTCTCTCACTCATGTCACATTCTGAAGTGTCCTTCTTACTGGTTTCCAACTCTTCACCTCTCTCTTCTTATCGCTTCCCCCTGCCCTCCACACTGCTCCCTGCTGCAGCCACTTTCTCTGCAGCACAGCCCTGATCATATCTCCCCTGGCTCAAAACTATTCCATAGTTCTCAGCCTTGGCTGTTCCCAATGTCATTCCAGTTGAACTTCATACTTCACTCGTGTGCCCTGCCCAGTCCATATGGAAAAGTAGCTGCTCCCAAGAGAGCTTTGTGCCTATCTCTTTTCCCATGTGATTTTCTCTGCCCAGAAGATTCTTTCTCTTTAACAGGCAAGATCCACCTACCCTTTAGAGGCTCGGTTCAGATACCATTTCCTCCACAAATGCTTCATTCACTCTCCTAAGTGAAAGCCAATTCTCACCTTTTTGTCTCTTTGCACTGTAGATCTCTATTTTGGCAGGTAACACATTCTATTTCATGTAATACAGTAGTTAATTACGAACATTCTGCATCTTCCCACTTGACACTAAATTCCTGTAAGTGAGAAACTAGATCTTACTTACAACCCAGCACAGTTATTTGTTTAGAGTGAACATCATTTTTTAAAATTAAATTGGGTTGAAATCCACTATCTTTGGAAACCCAACAGCATTTAGGCATATAATTCTAAAGAGCTGAAATTTAATGTTTTATGTACTTCTATCCTTGATAATCTCAGGTACGCTGAAGGACATTTTTATCTCCTATAATATGTCATGGATAAAAATAGGGAGCATTCTTTTTTCATTGCTATTAGGTCATGCTCATGTTCAACTTTTTTTTTAGAGATGGGGTCTCACTATGTTGCTCAGGCTAGTCTCAAACTCCTGGGCTCAAGCAATCCTCCTGCCTCAGTCTCCCAAAGTGCTGGGATTACAGGTGTGAGCCACTGTGCTCAGCCAACATGTATTTATTTAATACACCTAGAATGCAGAAAACACTGTGTAGGTTGCTGCGGGGGTAGAGAGGTGAATAAAATCTGGGACACAGACCATAAAATAGTTGTGATGGGGGGCCAGGTGCGATGGCTCACGCCTGTAATCCCAGCACTTTGGGAGGCCGAGGCGGACAGGTCACAAGGTCAGGAGATCAAGACCAGCCTGGCCAACATGGTGAAACCCCATCTCTACTAAAAGTAAAAAAAATTAGCCGGGTGTAGTGACGTGCGCCTGTAGTCCCAGCTACTTGGGAGGCTGAGGGGGGAGAATTGCTTGAACTCAGGAGACGGAGGTTGCAGTGAGCCGAGATCAGGCCACTGCACTATAGCCCAGGCAACAAAGTGAGACTCCATCTCAAACAAACAAACAAACAAACAAAAATAGTTGTAATGGGTTTATTTTCACAGCTATGAACTCAAGGGCCAACCCAGGCATCAACTCTTAGACATTTCACAAATAGCAACTGCTAATCACCCCTGTCTGCTATTAAAGAAAGTTGTGAAAGACTAACAGCCTCAGGAACTACCCTTAGTTAGGAATCAGAAGATCATGGGTCTACTTCGGATGGACTCTACCAAATTTCTATCAGCATGGCCTTGGACAAGTTGCTTATTTCTATTCATCTTCCTCATCAGCAAAACAGACTCTTCATGAAAGGGCTCTTCATGGGTTCCTTCAAGGACATAGGTGTGTTAAAGCAAAATAAATATAGCCTGAGAAGGACTCCATTCTTCTATATTTGAGTCCTTGTGGATGAACTGTAACCTAGCTTAATAAACAAGATTGAAAACCTAACTTAGGAGTATGCATCTGGAACAATAGCTGAGTCTTGGCCAATCCCAGCAGCCGTACTTCAACTACTCACACACTGATGAGTGTTCAGACTGTGTTCAAAAAAGGCAAATGCAACCAGCTGTTCTGTACGTCACTTCCGGTTTGTGTACTTCATTTCCCTTTTTTTGTCTATAAATCTTCTTCCACCACGTGGTTGTGCTGGAGTCTCTGTGAATCTGCTGTGACTCTGGGTGCTGCCCCATTCGCAAATTGTTCATTGCTCAATTAAACTTCTTTAAATTTAATTCAGATGAACTTTTTCTTTTATCAGGTGTCACCTAACATACAAGTTTGTGGACCAATTTTGCAAACATATGGTATGAATTAAAGCAGTGGTTCTCAAAGTGTAGTTCCCAGACCAGTAGCATCTGTTGGGAACGTGATAGAAATGCACATTCCCAGGCCCCACCCTTAACCAACTGAATCAGAAACTCTGGGGCTTTTTGTCTGGGGGAATGTTGGGTTCTGGTGCTTCCTCTTTTCCAAGTGAAGGGTGGTGCTGATGCTGTGGTCAGCTGAGTTGGGGTAGGCTCTCCCCATCCTACCAGCTCATCCTCCAGACTAGGCTAGAATCAGCTCGCCTAGCTCCTGAAATACTTCTGCTTGCCAAGGCACCAGGAGCCCATAACGCCTACTCTGTGAGCTTTCCTCACAGAGGGAAGGCTCTGTCTGAGGTTTAGTGAACAATGATTGCGAAAATACTTTGAAAATTGAGAGGGGGCCATGCAAATGTAAATATTGTTAAAGTTGCCAACTCTTTAGGAAAGAGATGTGTGAAACGGGAAAACAGAATACAAGGAAAAGACACTCGTGACAGATTCTATAAACTACTCTTAACTCCTGAAGAATCGCCTTTTTCATTCTATACACAGCTTCCCTCCCTTCATTTTGTCCCGCTTGTCTACAAATGTAACAAATGTGCCAGGTTCGGTGGCTCACGCCTGTAATCCCAGCACTCTGGGAAGAGGAGGCAGGCAGGATCACCTGAGGCCAGGAATTCGAGACCAGCCTGGCCAACATGGTGGAACCCCATCTCTACTAAAAATACCAAAAAAAATAATAATAATAATTAATTAGGCTTACTCCAGCTACTCAAGAGTCTGAGGCACGAGAATCCCTTCAACCTGGGAGGCAGAGGTTGGAGTGAGCTGAGGCCGTGCCACTGCACTCCAGCCTGGGCGATCAGTTTGAGAGTCGGTCTCAAAACAAAAAAGAACCTGAATTGTTTGGCCGGGTGCAATTACTGATGCCTGTAATCCTAACACTTCAGGAGACCGAGCCAGGCGGAACGCTTAGGTCCAGGAGTTCAAGACCAACCTGGGCAGCACGGTGAAACCCCATCTCTACAAAAATTGCAAAAATGTACTGGGCGTGGTGGTGTGGCGCCTGTTGTCCCAGCTACTCAGATGCTGAGGTGAGAGGATCGCTTGAGCTTGGGAGGTCGAGGATGCAGTGAATCCAGATCGTGCCACTGCACTCCAGCCTGTGTAACAGAGAGAGACTATCTAAAAATAAAAAATTAAAAAAAAATTAAAAAGAATCTGAATTGTAGTTCAGACCCATAACCTACCACATACAAGAATCTCATCCTCTTCACTCCTGCCTAAGAGAGACATATTTGTTCTTTACCAAATGCAAAGTTATCTGGTCTCTTTAATTTCTTCTCTCCCTCTTCTGGAAAACTGCCTAGGCGAAGACACTTTCCAGATCAAGCAGTGTCATGGGGCAGCAAATGACCTTAAGTCATTAAAACAGAGTTTAGTGACTCTGCTGCTGTTTACTACACAACCTTGGGCAAATCCCATCTTGACTTCAGAGTATTTGAGTGGAATGTATGCGTAGTATTTGTAAACTAAAAACATTTACAATATAAGTGATAGATCATATTGCTGTTAGCAAAGCACAGGTTGCCTAGTAAAACTATCCTGGTCAAGATCTTTGGTTTTCAAAAGAAGAGCGTTTGTAGACAAATGAGGAAGTCATGTTTATTTGTAGTAATTAAATGACAGGGGAACAAATCAAGACACCTACTTTCCTGAATGTTTATTCAAAACATGGTAGAATTAGTGGTTAGTGGCCAGCAGAGCCTCATATCTGCTCCTGTTCTCCGTTGGCTGTAACACAGTGTTTCTTTTTTTTTTCTTTTTTATTTTTTTTTTGGAGACAGAGTCTCACTCTATCACCCAGGCTGGAGTGCAGTGGCTCGATCTCGGGTCACTGCAACCTCTGCCGCCCGGGTTCAAGCAATTCTCCTGCCTCAGCCTCCCAAGTAGCCGGGATTACAGACGCCTGCCACCACGCCCAGCAAATTTTTGTATTTTTTAGTAGAGACGGGGTTTCACCATGTTAGCCAGGCTGGTCTTGAACTCCTGACCTTGTAATCCACCCACCTCAGCCTCCCAAAGTGCGGGGATTACAGGTGTGAGTCACCGCGCCAGGCCCTACATGTTTCGATTGACATAAGAAAATCCAGCCTTGCACAGATAAGTAGTTGGGAAAAGAAGGGGTATTTCAACAGCTTTTCAGATATTTTTGTGGCCAATTAAAAAAAAAACAAACTACCGAAATGTTAGTTTTTGAAAGATTAGTAGTAATATGGAATCTGAAACCATATCGATGAACTTTTTGTACTCTGTTATATTAAAATCCATTTATTGTCTTACACTTTGAATAGATCTTTTAATTTACTATGTGTAGGGTAAAATAGTCATTCAGTGAGTTATGCAAATCATCACCATTTTGACACATTTCATTATACAATACAAAAAATATCAAATTTATTAATATCACCATCAGATGGATCAGAAAAGTCTTCAGATATGAACTTGTGAAGCTCACTGTGGTAGATACAAGTTTTCTAGATTTCCAAGTTTTGCTTGAAAGCTCACATTTTGTCATTGACACACATACTGTAGTTACTTGTTTTCCTTAAAGGGATAAGCTCACTTTATTTTTGAGAAAACATCAGCCAAATACTGAAGTCTGAAAAACCATAATTTCTCTGTCAGTGACTTTTTTAGTTTTTTTTTTTAAAGTTAAATTGATGTTCCCCAAAAAGGGAGGAATCTTGTATATGTTGCAGAAGTGTTTTTCCTCAGAATAACTATCCTACTTCAGTATGCAGCAAAACTGTTCTGTGTGTACTCCCATTCTGTCACATTGAATAGTAAAAGGAAATAAATCCAAGCAAGGGTCAAGATTTGATAAAATCAATAACTTTTACCACTTGATCAAGGCCATTCCTAGGTGAAACTGGCTTTTTTTTAACTGCGTGTGTGTGATAGTGAAGAATACAATGACTGTTAGAAGAGTTTTGTGCCAGTACCTTGATTTGTGCTAAGCTACCAGCAGATTTAACCATCACTTTTGCACCATTGGTGCAGGTATCAACCCAGGGAAAAAAGACAATATCTTGTTATTATTCTGAAAATAATTTGACTTCCAGGACCTCCTGAAAGGGTCTCAGTGATCCCCAGGAATCTGAGGACATTTTGAGGACCAGTGCTCTACATAACCTTCCTGCCCGGAAGATCAAACTGTAATTTCCTCTAAAACCTCTGAGAGAGTTAGCCTGAACGAGATCACAGAGAGAGAATTGGAAAAGCGCCAGGGAGACCAATGATTCCCGTCGACAAGGCACCTTCTAGGGAAAACTTTTATCCTCTTCTGCCCCCCAGTGGTCGACCACCAAGACCACGGCAGGACCTACCTGTGTTAGGCTGGGAGGAAAATGTTTTTTTTGTTGTTGAGGTGGCAGTAGTGTTCTTTCACAGACACACTTCTTCATTCACTTCTAGATCTAAAGTGTATTTGATCCTTTAGCAACTAAAACCCGGGAGCATAAATTGTCATCACGAGAAAGGCTGAGAACAGGGTCTCTGCTTAACTCTGGGGTGTACCCCTGCTACCCTTGCGTCTCAGTGGCCCCAGGGCTTGGCTGTCTGTAGCTGTGAAAACTTTTGCTATCTTTCCATTAAGGAACAAATGATAATCACAGAGCTTTCCTGTTACTTTTCTATCCTCAAAGCAAGCTTTCTTTTAAAAGGGTTCTAATTCATCTACGATAATAAAGGGAGGCCAACCTGGGATTACGAGGCTCTCCTCTGCACCTCGTTCTGTTTTCACTGAAATATCATAGAGAAAGATGAAATCCACACACAGATGTCCTAGCAATGGCCCCTTTCACACTTCATCCCTCATCCCTCTACATTGCAAACCTTTGTCAGTCTGTATCCCACAAACTGTAAGTGCTGTGAGGGCAGGAACTTTGTGGCTTCCCTCTTGTATTCTGAAGTGGCAGACCTGGATATTTGAGAGAAAGCTGAAAGCCAAGGTTACCAGAGGGGTCCATCTATCACCCACGGTGAGGAAGTGGAGATCTGAGGGGGCAGGAAGACAAGGTCTGGCGCGGGAAGCAGAGGCAGAGGACAGCCCTTGATGTTTACTCTCTCCAGTTCCCTCTCCTTCCCCTCTTGCCAAGCTACCCCACGGTGAGATAAAAACCATGCCCATGGGGCAGAGGTGAGCAATCTTCACATCAGCTGAGAGAAGATTAGGAGAGAGAAAAGGGAAGGAATGCCATGGGAGCTGGGATTGGGGGAAGGGGGAAGGAAGTCACTCGCCTGGTCATCTCCAGGAGGCCATTCCTGCAAGGTTATTCGTGCATAAGAAACATGGTGCAACGTTTACCTATGTAACAAACCTGCACATGCTGCACATGTACCCCAGAACTGAAAAAAATAAACTAAAATAAAATAACCATTTTAAAAAAGAAATATGGTGCAAAGATGAAGGTATGTTGGGGACTGCGTGTAACCAATAACATAGAAGGGACAGAAACTCAGAATGCTTTGTGAGGCTGAGCTGAGGGAGGAGGGGTTCGATGATGACCAAGAAATGGAAAAGAGTGGCAACTGGGGTCCTTTGTCACAAGCCTCTAATCTCTCTTACCAAATGGGAATTCTTCACAGTTACACTAATGTCAAAGACAAGAACAAGGTTTGGGGCAATCCAACTCCTCATTGTGCTCTTCAAGGCCCATATCCATCCTGTCCCTATGTATTCTCCCACTTCACCATCTGGCTCCAGCCCACCTTGAAATGTTCTAGCAAACAACCTGCAGCTCTCTAAACGAGTCACATCATCGCTAGTCCCCAAAATGGTCATCCACTGACATCAAGACCTCTATCGACATGTGCCCCCGTTCTTCCTAGCCCATTCCCATCCAACCATCAGATCCCATCTTCAGTGTCTCTGGCTGCCTGAGACAGGGCCACCGCACCCCATACTTTACCCTCATCCCTCTACATTGCAAACTCTTGTCGGTCTGTATCCCCCAAACTGTAAGTGCTGTGAAGGCAGGAACTTTGTGGCTTCCCTCTTGTATTCTGAGCACCTAGCCCAGCATCTGCACATCCAGATCAACACAGAAACCTTACAGTGTTCTAGGATCCAGCATTGACCGTGAACTCTTAGATCACTTGCATATACATTCTTCTCTAAGAAATTCTTCTTATGCTTCAAGTCATAGCTCAATGCTTCGCCCTCCTTGAAGCCTTCCTTCTCTGGTCTACCCATCCCCACTAATACTTGGTCCACCCATCCCCACTAATACTTGGTCCTTCCTCTGTGGCCATAGCCCATCTTTTGAACTGATGGTATCATATATCTAACTCTGGCTTGCAAAATATTTGCTCCATTGTATGTGCATCTTCAGCACTGGAGTTAAAGCAATTTGAAGGTAAATGCCACTTTCAGGCCTAATCTTTCTTTATTTACATTGCATTGAAGTCACTATAAAATATGCATTTATTTTACACGGATTTGGGGTAGGCAGGTTAGACATGTGTGATATAATATAAGGCATCACTTCTCACCTTGAAAACCAGCACAAGACAAGGATGCCCTCTCTCACCACTCCTATTCAATACAGTATTGGAAGTACTGGTCAGGGCAATCAGGCAAGAGAAAGAAATAAAGGGCATTCAAATAGGAATAAAGGAAGTCAAACTATCCCTGTTTGTAGATGACATGATCCTATATCTAGGAAATCCCAGTCTTAGCCCAAAGCTCCTTAAGCTGATAAACAACTTCAGCAAAGTCTCAGGACACAAAATCAGTGTGCAAAAATCACTAACATTCCTATACACCAACAAGAGTGAAATCAGGAATGCAATCCCATTCACAATTGCCACAAAAACTACAAAATACCAAGTTATACAGCTAACCAGGGAGGTGAAAAATTTCTACAAGATCTACAAAACACTCCTCAAAAAATCAGAGATGACACAAAAAAATGGAAAAACATTTCAAGCTTATGGATAGGAAGAATCAATATCATTAAAATGGCCATACTGCCTATGCAATTTATAGATTTAATGCTATTCCTATTAAACTACCATTGACATTCTGCAAAGAATTAGAAAAAACTATTTAAAAATTCATATGGAACGAAAAAGGAGTCTGAATAGCCAAGGCATTCCAAAGCAAAAAGAACAAAGCTGGAGGCATCATGTTACCTGAACTCAAACTATATTACAAGGCTACAATAACCAAAACAGCATGGTACTGGTACAAAAACAGACAAATACACCATGGAACAGAATAGGGAACCCAGAAATAAGCTTGCACATCTACAACTATCTGATCTTCCACAAACCTGACAAAAACAACCAACAGGGAAAAGATTTCCTATTTAATAAATGATGCCGGGATAACTGCCTAGCCATATACAGAAAATTGAAACTGGACCCCTTCCTTACCCCATATACAAAAATTAACTCAAGATGGATTCAAGACTTAAATGTAAAACCAAAAACTATAAAAACCCTGGAAGAAACCTAGGCAATACCATTCTGGACACAGGAACAGGCAAAGATTTCGTGATGAAGACACCAAAAACAATTGCAACAAGAGCAAAAATTGACAAATGGAATCTAATTAAACTAAAAAGCTTCTGCACAGCAAAGGAAGCCATCAACACGTAAACAGACAACCTACAAAACGGGAGAAAATTTTTGCAAACTATGCATATGACAAAGGTCTAATATCCATCATCTATAAGGAGCTTAAATGAATTTATATACACACACACAAAAAAACCCCATTAAAAATGGGCAAAGGACATGAACAGATACTTTTCAAAAGAAGACATACATGCTGCCAAAAAGTATATTTTAAAAAGCTCAACATCACTGATCATTAGAGAAATGCAAGTCAAAACCATCTTCTACCAGTCAGAATAGCTATTAATGAAAAGTCAAAAAATAACAGATGCTGGAGAGGTTGCAGAGAAAAAGGAATGCTTATACACTGCTGGTGGGAGTGTAAATTAGTTCAATCATTGTGGAAGACAGTGTGGCAATTCCTCAAGGACCTAAAAACAGAAATACTATTCGACCCAGCAATCCCATTACTGGGTTTATACTCAAAGAAATATAAATTGTTCTATTATAGAGACACATGCATATATATGTTTATTGCACCATTATTCACAAAAGTAAAGACATAGAATCAACCCAAATGCGATAGACTGGATAAAGAAAATGTGGTATATATGCACCATGCAATACTATATAGCCCTAAAAAATAATGAGATAATATCATTTACAGTAATGTGGATGGAGCTGGAGGCCACTATTTTTAGCAGACTAACTCAGGAACAGAACACATGTTCTTACTTTATAAATGGGAGCTAAATGATGAGAACACATGGACACACAGAGGAAAACAACACACACTGGAGCCTATCAGAGGGTGAAGGGTGGGAGGACAGAGAGGATCAGGAAAAATAACTAATGGGTGAGGCTTAATACCTGGGTGATGAAATAATCTGTGCAACAAACCCCCATGACACAAGTTTACCTATATAACAAATCGGCACATGTAACGCAACTTAAAATAAAAGTTAAATTTTAAAAAAGATACAAAATGATGGGGGGCGGTTCCAAGATGGCTGAATAGGAACAGCTCCAGTCCACAGCTCCCAGTGTGAGTGACACAGAAGATGGGTGATTTCTGCATTTCCAACTGAGGTACCAGGTTCATCTCACTGGGGCTTGTCAGACAGTGGGTGCAGGACAGTGAGTGCAGCACATCGAGCATGAGCCGAAGCAGGGCGAGGCATCACCTCACCTGGGAAGTGCAAAGTATCAGGGAATTCCCTTTCATAGCCAAGCAAAGCTGTGACAGATGGCACCTGGAAAATCGGGTCACTCCCACCCTAATACTGTGCTTTTCCGATGGTCTTAGCAAACAGCACACCAGGAGATGATATCCCGTGCATGGCTCAGAGGGTCCCACGCCCATGGAGCCTCACTCATTGCTAGCACAGCAGTGTGAGATCAAACTGCAAGGTGGCAGTGAGGCTGGGGGAGGGGTGCCCGCCATTGCTGAGGCTTGAGTAGGTAAACAAAGTGGCCTGGGAAGCTCAAACTGGGTGGAGCCACAGCAGCTCAAGGAGGCCTGCCTGCCTCTGTAGACTCCACCTCTGGGGGCAGGGCATAGCCGAACAAAAGGCAGCAGAAACTTCTGCAGACTTAAATGTCCCTGTGTGACAGCTTTGAAGAGAGTAGTGGTTCTCCCAGCACGGAGTTTGAGATCTGAGAATGGACAGACTGCCTCCTCAAGTGGGTCCCTGACCCCTGAGTAGCCTAACTGGGAGGCATCCCCCAGCAGGGGCAGACTGACACCTCACACGGCCGGGTACCCCTGTGAGACAAAACTTCCAGAGGAACGATCAGGCAGCAACATTTGCTGTTCAGCAATATTCGCTGTTACCCACAAAGGGAAGTCCATCAGACTAACAGCTGATCTCTCGGCAGAAACTCTACAAGCCAGAAGAGAGTGGGGGCCAATATTCAACATTTTTAAAGAAAAGAATTTTCAACCTAGAATTTCATACCCGGCCAAACTAAACTTCATAAGTGAAGGAGAAATAAAATCCTTTATAGACAAGCAAATGCTGAGAGATTTTGCACAACATAGGTTAAAAGTAGAGGGCTTAAGTAACACCCCTCTAAGCATTTGTTTTCAATACTTCCTAGAAGTGGTTGCATTTGGGAATGGAATTGTGAAAACTTGATGCTTAGAAGCGAATGCAGGCTGTTCATTGAGTGGTTGGGGTGGGGGCAGGGGGCTGAGGAGGTATGCAGAGAGAAGGGTTCTGTGCTCCTGAGATTAGTTCAGATGGTCTAACCATTGTTCTATATGTGCATTTTAGTTAATATTGTGTATTAAAGGATAAGTCTTAATGCTCAAAGTATGTTAAAAATAGATGTAGTTTTTGTTAGTTTTTAGGAAGGCCTGTCTTCTGGGAGTGACCTTTATTAGTCCACCTCTTGGAGCCAGACGTCCTATACTTAGTCACTGGGATGGTGGAAGAGGGAGAAGAGGAAGGGTGAAAGGAAGGGCTCTTTGCTAGTATCTCCATATCTAGACGATGGGTTTAGATGATAACCACAGGTCTATATGAGCGTTTTTAGTAAAGTGCCTGTGTTCATTTTGGACAAAGTTATTATTTTGCAACATCTGAGCTGTATGAATGGGGTGACAACTTATGATAAAAACCAGAGCTAGTGAATTAGCCTATTTGTAAATACGTTTGTTATAATTGATAGAAAAGATGCATCTTGGACATGGAATTGTTAAGTCACCTCTGAGCAGTGTATGTCAGGACTTGTTCATTAGGTTGGCAGCAGAGGGACAGAAGGAAGTATACAGGCAGAGATGTATGCAGATGTGTCCATATATGTCCATGTTTACATTTTGATAGCCATTGATGTATGCATCTCTTTTGGCTGTACTATAAGAATACATTAAGTGATTCAATGGAAATATACTTTGCTAATATTTTAATGGTATAGATCTGCTAATGAATTCTCTTAAAAACATTATACTTAGTGTATTCTGTTGCCGTGTGTTTCATTTTAAATTGAGCATTAAGGGAATGCAGCATTTAAATCGGAACTCTGCCAATGCTTTTATCTAGAGGCGTGTTGCCATTTTTGTCGTCTATGAAATTTTTGTCTCAAGAAAGGGAGGATTACCTTTTTTTTTTAGCAGTTCGAGTTGGTGTAGTGTATTCCTGGTTATCAAAATACTCATATAGCTTTGGGATTTTGAATTGGTAAATATTCATGATGTGTGAAAAAAATCGTGATACATACTGTACAATCTCAGTCCCATAGAATTGGATGCTGTGCCTACACACAGGAATTAGAAGAACATGTCAAACTATAAACTGCTTGTGATTGTGAATGGCTTTGTTCTTTGCTTCTTGTGTTTTTCCGTTTCCTACGACGCACATATTACCTTTTAAAAAATAAAGGTTATTTTAAAAGCCTGTATAAAAACAAAGAAATAAAGGGTATTCAATAAGGAAAAGAGAGAGTCAAATTGTCCCTGTTTGCAGATGGCATGATTGTATATATAGAAAACCCCCATGTCTCAGCCCCAAATCTCTTTAAGCTGATAAGCAACTTCAGCAGAGTCTCAGGATACAAAATCAAGTGCAAAAATCACAACCATTCTTATACACCAATAACAGACAAACAGAGAGCCAAATCATGAGTGAACTCCCATTCACAATTGCTTCAAAGAGAATAAAATACCTAGGAATCCAACTTACAAGGGATGTGAAGGACCTCTTCAAGGAGAACTACAAACCACCGCTCAATGAAATAAAAGGGGTTACAAACAAATGGAAGAACATTCCATGCTCATGGATAGGAAGAATCAATATCGTGAAAATGGCCAAACTGCCTAAGGTAATTTATAGATTCAATACCATCCCCATCAAGCTACCAATGACTTTTTTCACAGAATTGGAAAAAACTACTTTAAAGCTCATATAGAACCAAAAAAGAGCCCACATTGCCAAGTCAATCCTAAGCCAAAAGAACAAGGCTGGAGGCATCATGCTACCTGACTTCAAACTATACTGTAAGGCTACAGTACCCAAGACAGCATGGTACTGGTACCAAAACAGAGATATAGACCAATGGAACAGAACAGAGCCCTCAGAAATAATGCCACACATCTACAACCATCTGATCTTTGACAAATCTGACAAAAACAAGAAATGGGGAAAGGATTCCCTATTTAATAAATGGTGCTGGGAAAACTGGCTAGCCATATGTAGAAAGCTGAAACTGGATCCCTTCCTTATACCTTATACAAAAATTAATTCAAGACGGATTAAAGACTTAAATGTTAGACCTAAAACCATAAAAACCCTAGAAGAAAACCTAGGCAATACCATTCAGGCCATAGGCATGCGCGAGGACTTCATGACTAAAACACCAAAAACAATGTCAACAAAAGCCAAAATTAACAAATGGGATCTAATTAAACTAAATAGCTTCTGCACAGCAAAAGAAACTACCATCAGAGTGAACAGGCAACCTACAGAATGGGAGAAAATTTTTGCAATCTACTCATCTGACAAAGGGCTAATATCCGGAATCTACAAAGAACTCAAACAAATTTACAAGAAAAAAACAAACAACCCCATCAACAAGTGGGCGAAGGATATGAACAGACACTTCTCAAAAGAAGATATTTATGCAGCCAACAGACACATGAAAAAATGCTCATAATCACTGGCCATCAGAGAAATGCAAATCAAAACCACAATGAGATACCATCTCACACTAGTTAGAATGGTGATGATTAAAAAGTCAGGAAACAACAGGTGCTGGAGAGGATGTGGAGAAATAGAAACACTTTTGCACTGTTGGTGGGACTGTAAACTAGTTCAACCATTGTGGAAGTCAGTGTGGCAATTCCTCAGGGATCTAGAACTAGAAATATGATTTGACCCAGCCCTCCCATTACTGGGTATATACCCAAAGGATTATAAGTCATGCTGCTATAAAGACACATGAACACATATGTTTACTGCAGCACTATTCACAATAGCAAAGACTTGGAACCAACCCAAATGTCCATCAATGATAGACTGGATTAAGAAAATGTGGCACATATGCACCATGGAATACTATGCAGCCATAAAAAAGGATGAGTTCATATCCTTTGTAGGGACATGGATGAAGCTGGAAACCACCATTCTCAGCAAACTATCACAAGAACAAAAAACCAAACACTGCACATTCTCACTCATAGGTGGGAATTGAAAAATGAGAATGTTTGGACACAAGAAGGGGAATATCACACACCAGGGCCTGTTGTGGGGTGGGGGGAGGGGGGAGGGATAGCATTTGGAGATATACCTAATATAAATGACGAGTTAATGGGTGCAGCACACCAACATGGCACATGTATACATGTGTAACAAACCTGCACGTTGTGCACATGTACCCTAGAACTTAAAGTATAATAATAAAAAATGAATAAAACAAAATGGGATTATAGAAATAAATTCAAATCGATGAAAAATAAATAAATAAATAAATAAAATAGAGTCAGGTTCTCACTCTGTTGCCCAGGCTGGAGTGCACTTGTGCAGTTATGGCTTACTGGAACTCGCACTCATGGGAATTAGCTATCCTCCCGCCTCAGCCTCCTGAGTCGCTGGGAGTACAGGCACAAGCATTTGTGCCTGCTAAAACATCACTTCTAGTGGTAATTCTCAGAAAGAATTTGACTCACAAAAGACATTTAAAGTGAATTTTGCTAAATTAATCTATTCACTAACCTTCACCATAATGTCAAAGACAAATTCACATGGAAAACATTTTTGCCTCAAGTTGGAGAGGAAGCTTGATATGGTAGAAAACTCATCATTTTGTAATTAGACAAACTTGAGTTTGAATCACACTTCTGCTCCTTTTACCTTGAACAAATGATTTAACCTAATGATTGTTATCAAGCTGGCAGAGAGATTAGGGATAGGAGGAATATTTTTTTGTAAACAATGAGCAGACAAAAATATCCCATGAGTAATAAAATATGAAAATGAGGTCTACCCAGAAGCTAGGGATAGAGTCAAATAACATTTACAACTATATCAGGAGGACTCTTTGAATTACAAAGATGGAAACTGAACTCAAATAGGTTAAGCAAAAAAAGAACAATTAAATCACAGTTCAGAGACCTCCAGGAGTGCTGGATGGGGGTTCCTGGCATGTCAAACCTAAGGAGTAGGAAGTCAGGACCTGCTTGAGGAAACAGATGAGACACATTGTTTTTCCTTACACCTTCCCAGAGCTGCTCAATGCAGTAAGCTGAAGGTAAGATTTAAGGGAAAAATGCCCATCACCAGGGCCGCTCCTATCTCCAATGTCTTCCTCACCCCACTTGAAATGCTATCCTCTAGTGGCTTATTTGGGTTAGCAAGGAGAACTACCAGAGAAGCAGGAGTTAGCTGCATGTTGGAGTGTGTGTTGAGTCAAACACTCCCTGTGTACAAAGATTCTCAAGCTTTTTGTGCCCTGGGCCCTGCTGACAAACTGGTAAAGCCTAGGGATCCCTTCTCTGAATCATATTTTTAAATGCATTTTAAAAAACAGGTACTACAATGGAAACCGATGATATTGAAATTGTTATCAAAATAATTTTTGTTTTTTGTTTTGTTTTGTTTTGGAGACGGAGTCTCGCTCTGTCCCCCAGGCTGGAGTGCAGTGGTGCGATCTCGGCTCACTGCAAGCTCCGCCTTCCGGGTTCACGCCATTCTCCTGCCTCAGCCTCCCAAGTAGCTGGGACTACAGGCGCCCACCACCACGCCTGGCTAATTTTTTGTATTTTTAGTAGAGACGGGGTTTCACCGTGTTAGCCAGGATGGTCTCGATCTCCTGACCTCGTGATCCGCCCGTCTCGGCCTCCCAAAGTGCAAAATAATTTTTAAATTGTGATACAATATAGGTGCTTCTTTATAGCTACCATGATTTTAAAGTAGCAACGAGAGTTTATGATCTTTCAAGATGTCTGCAGTGACTATAGAGAATATCTGTGCTATAAGAATATCGGTATTTCCTGTGGTGACAGCATCTCAGGGATTGCTATAACTCCTGGAGTGTGTTATCTGTGCTCATACTGGAATGTTTAATTTCAGTTCGAGGTTAGTGAAAAGAAGTAATTTTTTTCTTTCCAAATTCAAGGACTTTTTGAATTCTTCTCTCCAAAGAATCCAGCTACCTACATAAAACAAAATTAATAACAAAAATAAAGAATAACAATCCCTTGTTTTAAAACCTCAAATTAAGATTTTATGACAAGAATCTAATATTAAGAAAATGGAACATGGTGTGTTTGGCACATCCATGGAAAGGGATGGAGAAAGAACTCTCAGACAGTGGTTCTCACATTTCAGAATGCCTATGAAACCTGGAAAGTTTGTTAAGGAGGAAGGCCATTCTTCCAAACATTCTAATTCAGCTGATCTGGTGATCAGGTCTGGAATTCCTCTCAAGGTCCAGTAGCTAGTTAATGGCTCTGCTAGCATCTGAACTCGGGTCAGTCTGACCCCAGAGCCTGGGATTTTAACCACTACACTTTCCTTCCAACTGGAGGTGGGAGCAAGGCCAGGAAGGATACTACAAAGAAAACCAGAGTTATGGGATGTTGAAAAATTGTGCAAGATACAGCTAATGTCAGAGCCAGGCTTTGAATGTAGAACTCTGGACCCTAAGCCCAGTGCTGTACCACCAGAGGGGTGGATAAAGGAAGACTAAAGACTGACAGCTTTACAGCCTAGTGTGTAGCTAACCTAGCCTTGTCTTCTACCACCACCACTCAAAAGGTCAAACAGTTGTCTAGACTATCAGGCAAGTGGTCCCGCCGATCCTGGCCCCATTTGCTTTGCCTGATGAAAAAACAGGCATGAGTCACTAAGCCAAATACTACAGATGTGTTTGTACCCATTGCTGGCCCCATCAGGATATACAGCACATGTCACACATCTAGAAATATCTCTGTTTAGCAGAGCCCTCTAAATTCCATCTGCTGATCCGGTCTCTTTGATTTCAAAGCTCGAATCTCAGTAGAGCGGTTTTTCTTAGAGAGCATTCCTATTGCTCTGCTGGGCACACTGTAAGACACAATTAGTAGCCTGCAACAGAAACTGAAGCATATTCCTCCAGAAATTTCCAAGGCAAGGAACACAGATGCCACCACCAGTGGGAAGTTTGACAGGTCCCATCAGCCAACTCCAGTCTCATTTCATTTCTAAGACCTTACAAGAGCTGAGAGACCAACGCTCAACACTCCTCTCATCTCTTCCACTCCATATCTTGGGAATTCAGCTGCTGACCATCCCTTGTATGACTTATATCAGGAGTTGATGATAATCTTTCAGAAATGTCATTCTAAATTTTAATTTATTTATTCCCTTGTGGAAATAAAAAAAAGCAGGTGCCAATTTTCTGCTAAAGGGTAGATGAGCTCAAATTAATAACAGGATTACCCAAAGATTCTCCACTCTCTCCCAGGTCCTCTGCAGCTTGTGACGAGAGGAGGCAGTCTAGGAAATACGCTTTCTAAACCTCTGGGTTATAAAAGTAAGGATCTATCAATGGCCTGAGGAAAGGAAGGAGAACTGAGCAGGGTTCCTGGCATCCAGGATGAATGATGACGTTGTCCTCGATATATTGGTCCTTTGGCCAATCCTAAGACGTGGCTATTGCTAGTGGATCTCCACTTAAAAGAATGCATCTCCTATCCCACCTTTTGTAATTATGCCAGCATAGACTTGTTATTGTTTTGTTGTTGTTTAATTCTTATATATTTTTAACTTTTATTTTAGGTTCAGGGATACATGTGCATGTTTGTTATATAAGTAAATTGCATGTCACAGGGGTGTGACGTACAGATTATTTCATCACCCCGGTAATAAGGTAATTAATATCCAATAAATAGGTTTTCAGTCCTCTCCCGCCTCCCCTAACAGCCTCAAGTAGGCTCCAGTGTCCATTGTTCCCTTCTTTGTGTCCACGTGTACTCAATGTTTAGCTCCCATTTATAAGAGACAACATGTGGTATTTGGTTTTCTGTTCCTGCATTAGTTTGCCTTGAATTACAGCCTCCAGCTCCATTCATGTTGCTGCAAAGGACATGATTTCATTCTTTTTTATGGCTGCATAGTATTCCCTGGTGTATATGTACCACATTTTCTTTATCCAATCTACCATTGATGGACATTTAGGTTGATTCCATGTCTTTGCTGTTGTGAATAGTGCTGCAATGAACATACACATGCATGTGTCTTTATGGCAGAATAATTTATATTCCTCTGGGGATATACTCAAAAATGGGATTGCTGAGTCTAATGATACTTCTATTTTAAGTTCTTTGAGAAATTGCCACACTGCTTTCCACAATGGCTGAAATAATTTACATTCTCACTAGCAATGTATAAACATTACCTTTTCTCTGCAACCTTGCCAGCATCTGTTATTTTTTGACTTTTTAATAATCGCCATTCTGACTGGTGGGAGATGGTATCTCATTGTAGTTTTGATTTGCATTTCTCTAATAATTAGTGATGTTGAGCATTTTTTCATATGTTTGTTGGCCACATGTATGTCTTCTTTTGAAAAGCATTTGTTCATGCCCTTTGCCCACTTTTTAATGCGGTTGTTTTATTTTCTTGTAAATTTGTTTAAGTTCCTTTTAGGTGCTGGATATTAGACCTTTGTCATATGCATAGTTTGCAAATATTTCCCCATTCTGAAGGTTGTCTGTTTACTCTGTTGATAGTTTCCTTTGATATGAAGAAGCTATTTCCTTTTGTCAATTTTTGCTTTTGGCATCTTCGTCATGAAATCTTTGCCCATTCATATATCCAGAGTGGTATTTTCTAGGATATCTTCCAGAGTTTTTATAGTTGTAGGTTTTACATTTAAGTCTTTAAACCCCTATGGTTGTTTTTTTGTTTTTTTGTTTTTTTGTTTTTTTTTGAGATGGAGTCTCTCTCGGTCGCCCAGGCTGGAGTCCAGTGGCGCGATCTCGGCTCACTGCAAACTCCACCTCCTGGGTTCAGGACATTCTCCTGCCTCAGCCTCCCAAGTAGCTGGGACTACAGGCGCCGGCCACCACGCCCAGCTAATTTTTTGTATTTTTAATAGAGACGGGGTTTCACCGTGTTAGCCAGGATGGTCTTGATCTCCTGACCTCGTGATCTGCCTGCCTCGGCTTCCCAAAGTGCTGGGATTACAGGCGAGAGCCACCACGCCCAGCAGTTGATTTTTGTATATGGGGTAAGGAAGGGGTCCAGTTTCAATTCTGCATATGGCTAGCCAATTATCCCAGCATAATTTATTGAATAGAGGGTCTATTTCCTATTGCTTGTTTTTGTTGACTTTGTTGAAGATCAGTTGGTTGTAGGTGCGTAGCTTTATTTCTGGACTCTCTGATTTCTTTGAACAGTATTTTGTAATTCTCATTGTAGAGATCTTTCACCTCCCTGATTAGCTGTATTCCTAGGTATTTTATTCTTTTTGTGGTTATTGTGAATGGGATTGTGTTCCTGATTTGGCTGTCAGCTTGGATGTTGTTAGTGTGTAGAAATGCTTTTCTTGTAAATTTGTTTAAGTTCCTTGTAGACTCTGGATATTAGACGTTTGTCAGATGGATAGATTGCAAAGATTTTCTCCCATTCTGTAGGCTGATGATAGTTTCTTTTGCTGTGTAGAAGCTCTTTCGTTTAATTAGATTCCATTTGTCAATTTTTGCTTTTGTTGTGATTGCTTTTGGCATTTTCATCATGAAATCTTTGGCCATGACTATATCCTGAATGGAATTGCCTAGATTTTCTTCTAGGGTTTTTATAGTTTGGGGTTTTATATTTGAGGCTTGAATCCATTTTGAGTTAATTTTTGTGTAAGGTATAATGAAGGAGTTCAATTTCAATTTTCTGCATGTGGCTAGCCAGTTCTCCCAGCACCATTTATTAAATAGGGAATCCTTCCCTCATTACTTGTTTTTGTCAGGTTTGTCAAAGATCAGATGGTTGTAGGTGGGTAGTCTTATTTCTGAGTTCTCTATTCAGTTCCATTGGTCTATGCATGTGCATTTATACCAGTACCATGCCGTTTGGTTACTGCAGCCTTGTAATATAGTTTGAAGTCAGGTAGCATGATGCCTCCAGCTGTGTTATTTTTGCTTAGGATTGTCTTGGCTATTCGAGCTCTTTTTTAGTTTCACATGAGTTTTAAAAGAGTTTTTTGTAATTCTGTGAAGAATGTTAATGGGAATAGCATTGAATCTATAAATTACTTTGTCTGGTATGGCCACTTTAACAATATTAATTCTTCCTATCCATGATCATGGAATGTTTTTCCATTTGTATAAGGTGTAAGGAAGGGGTCCAGTTTCAATTTTCTGCATATGACTAGCCAGTTCTCTCTGATTTGTGTCCTCTTTGATTTCTTTGAGCAGTAGTAATTTATAGTTCTTCTTGAAGAGGTCCTTCACTTCCCTTGTTAGCTGTATTCCTGGGTACCTTATCCTTTTTTTTTTTTTTTTTTTGCGATTGTGAATGGGAGTTCATTCACTATTTGGCTCTCTGCTTGCCTGTTGATGGCGTATAGAAATGTAGCAATTTTTGCACATTGATTTTGTATCCTGAGGCTTTGCTGAAGTTGTTTATCAGCTTAAGAAGCTTTTGGGCTGAGATGATGGGGATTGTCTAGGTATAGGATCATGTTATCTGTGAACAGGGATAGTTTGACTTCCTCTCTTCCAATTTGAATACACTTTATTTTTTCTCCTGCCTGATTACCCTGGCCAGAACTCCCAATACTATGTTGAATAGGAGTGGTGAGAGAGGGCATCCTTTTCTTGTGCCAGTTTTCAAGGAGAATGCTTCTAGCTTTTGCCCATTCAGTATGATATTGGCTATGGCTTTGTCATAAATGACTGTTATTATTTTGAGGTATATTCCTTCAATACCTAGTTTATTGAGCATTTTTAACATGAAGGGATGTTGAATTTTGTCGGAGGCCTTTTCTGCATCTATTGAGGTAATCATGTGGTTTTTGTCTTTAGCTCTGTTTATGTGATGAATCACATTTATTGATTTGCGTACATTGACCAAGCTTGCATCCTGGGGATGAAGCCAACTCGATTGCAGTGGATAAGCTTTTTAATGTATTGCTGGATTTGGGTTGCCAGTATTTTATTGAGGATTTTGGCATTGACATTCATCAGGGATATTGACCTGAAGTTTTCTTTTTTTGTTGTGTCTCTTCCAGGACATGAACAGACACCTCTCAAAAGAAGACATACATGTGGCCAACAAACATATGATAAAAAGCTCAACATCGCTGATCATTAGAGAAATGCAAATCAAAACCACAATGAGATAGCATCTCATGCCAGTCAGAATGGTGATTATTTAAAAGTCAAGAAACCACAGACGCTGGCAAGGTTGTGGAGAAAAAGGAACACTTTTACACTGTTGATGAGAGTGTAAACTAGTTCAACCATTGTGGAAGACAGTGTGGTGATTCCTCAAAGGCCTAGAGGCAGAAGTATCATTTGACCCAACAATCCCATTACTGGGTATATACTCAAAGGAATATAAATCATTCTATTATAAAGATTCATGCATGCGTTATGTTCAATGCAGCACTAGACACAATAGCAAAGACACGGAATCAACCCAAATGCCCATCAATGATAGACTGAATAAAGACAATGTGGTATATATACACCATGGAATACTATACAGCCATAAAAAGGAATGAGATCATGTCCTTTGCAGGGACATGGATGGAGCTGGAAGCCATTATGCTCAGCAAACTAACACAGGAACAGAAAACCACACAACATAATGTTCTCACTTATAAGTGGGAGCTGAATGATGAGAACACATGGACACATGGGGGGAAACAACACACACTGAAGCCTGTCAGGGGGTGTTGGGGGAAACACAGCATCAGGAGGAATACCTAATGGACATTGGGCTTCGTATCTAGGTGATGGGATGATCTGTGCAGCAAACCACCATGTCACACATTTACTTATGTAACAAACCTGCACATCCTGCACATGTACCCCTGAACTTAAAATAAAAGTTAAAAAAAGGAATGCTATTGAATTTGTACACTGATTTTTGTATCCTGAAACTTCGCTGAAGTTGTTTATCAGACCAAGGAGTGTTTGGGCACAGACTGTGGGGTTTTCTAGGTATAAAATTATATTGTTATCTGCAAACAGAGATAGTTTAGGTCAGGACTAAACTCTCTCTGGCCAGGACTTCCAGGACTATGTTGAATAGGAATGGTCAGAATGGACATCCTTGTCTTGTTACAGTTCTCAAGGGGAATCCTTCCAGGTTTTGCCCATCCAGTATGATGTTGGCTGTGCATTTGTTCTAATGGCTCTTCTTATTTTGAGGTATGTTCCTTCAATGCCTACTTTGTTGAGGGTTTCAGAACTGAAGGTTTTTTTTTCAAGACAGAGCCTTGCTCTGTCATCCAGACTGGAGTGCAGTGACATGATCTCAGCTCACTGCAAAGTCTGCTTCCTGGGTTGTTGAATTTTATCAAAATCCCTTTCTGCATCTATTGAGATGATCCTGTGGTTTTTCTTTGTCGTTCTGTTTATGTGGTCAATAAATAACATTTATCGATTTGTTTATGTTGAATCCACCTTGTATCCCAGGGATAAAGCATACTTGATTATGGTGGATTTGTATTTTGATGTGTTGCTTGATTCAGTTTGCTAGTATTTTGTTGAGAAATTTGCGTGTATGCTCATCAAGGATACTGGCCTAAAGTTTTCTTTTTGTTATTGTGTTTTTCAGGTTTTGGTTATCAGGATGATGCTGGCCTCATGGAATGAGTTAGAGAGGAGTCCCTCCTCCTCAACATTTGGGAATAGTTTCCATAGTAATGGTACCAGCTCTTCTTTATAAATCTGGTAGAATTTGGCTATGATTCTGTTTGGTCCTGTGCTTTTTCCGGTTGGTAGGCTTTTTATTTTTGATTCAATTTCAGAACTTGTTATTGGTCTGCTCAGGGATTCAGTTCCTTCCTGATTCAATCTTGGGAGGTTGTATGCTTCCAGGAATTTATCCATTTCTTTTAGGTTTTCTAGCTTATGTGCCTAGAGGTGTTCATAGTAGTCTCTGAGGGATTTTTGTGTTTCTGTGGGACCAATAGTAATGTCCTCTTTGTCATTATTTCTGATTGTGTTTATTTGGATCTTATCTCTTTCTTTATTAGTCTAGCTAGCAGTCTGTCAATCTTAGTTATTCTTTTAAAGTACCAACCCCTGGATTCATTGGTCTTTTGTATGGCTTTTCACATCTCAGTTTCCTTCAATTCAGTTCTGATTTTGGTTATGTCTTATCTTCGTCTACCTTTGAGGTTGGTTTGCTCTTGTTTCTGTAGTCGCTCTACCTGTGACTTTAGGTTGTTAAGTTGAGATCTTTCTAATCTTTTGGTGTGGATGCTTAGTACTAAAATCTTCCCTCTTAACATTGCTGTAGCTGTGTCTCAGAGATTCTGGTATGTTGTATCTTTTTCTCATTAGTTTCAAATAATTTCTTGACTTCTGTCTTAATTTCATTGTTTACTCAAAATTCATTCGGGAGTAGGTTGTTTTTCATGTAATTGTATTCCTTAGATTTCTTGGATTAGGTTTCAACTTTTTTCTGAATGTCAATGATCTTCATTCCTATCCATATTCAGAGATCTATTTCTGACATTGCAGCCATTTTAGCCTGGTTAAGAAACATTTCTGGGGAACTAGTGCAGTCATTTGGAGATAAGAAGATACTCTGACTTTTTGAGTTGCCAGATTTCTTGCACTGGTTTTTCTCTTCCCTGTGGGTTGATGTTCCTTCAGTCTTTGAAGTTTCTTCCTTTGGATGGGTTTTTAAAAATTGCTTTTATCTTCTTTGATGCCTTTGGGGGTTTGATTGTGGAATAAGTTGGGTTCAGTCTACTGGCTTCAATTCTAGTGTGCTCATGGTCTTGGAGGAGCCCAGAGCCTCCTCTGATTATTGTCTCCATACCTACTTTTTGTTATTGTTGTTGTTGGGTATTCTGTTCCATGGGGCTCCCTCAGGCAGGGGCCGCAGTTGTCAGACAGGCCATATGATTGCTGGGTTGGCCCTAATCTGCTGTCCAAGTGCTTCCTGAGGTAATACTGGGTTGCACCTGCTGGCAGAGTTCAGGCGGAAGTGGGAACACTGGGCTGGAAGCACTAGCAGGTGTGGTCCATCTGGCTATGAGAGGCCAGGGTGGGTGGAATTGCCCACTCTGTCATCTGGGTGTTTCCTAGGTCAGTGGGAGGCCTCATCTGCTGGCTGAGTTCAGACAGAAGCAGAGCCACTGGACCAGAAGCTCTAGCACACATTGCCCATCTGGCTACCAGTGGCAGGGGTGGGTGGGGGTTGCCTGTCCTGCCATCCAAGTGCTTTCTGGGACAACAAGTGGCTGTGGCTTCTGGCCAGTTTTAGGCAGAAGCAGGACCACTATGCTGGAAGCTGGCAATGAGCCCCATCTGGCGAGAGGAAGTGGAAAAATCTTACTGCTCCTAGGCACTGCGACTGTGGCCTCTATTGGAGCGGTGGCACCAGTGCTGGTCTGCTCAAGGGCCCAAGGCAGGTAGAGGTCCCCTTAGACTCAAGAGTTGCCCCCGCAGAATGTCCAGGTGGCTCTCTGCCTCCGTCTAGAAGTGCAGTGGAAAGGTGTTGGGGGGGCCAGGAGGATTATCCCCTTTCCAGTCTTACAATGGTCCCTGTAGAGAGGGTGAATCCCTCAGGGGGCTTTCACTCGCTCACCCTTTCCCATGTTGGAGAGGTTTTCCTGGCTCTGCCCTGAGCCCAGACAGGCTGGTCCCAGCTTTGCTTTTCTCTTCTTTCTGTGTCCCCCTGCTGCCTTGTTGCATCCTGATGTAGTTTCGCAGATGATCAGCCTGCAAGGTCAGCGTTCACTAGCCCTTCAGTGTTCACTAGCTCTTTTGTTTCCTTTCCAAGTGAGCAATACACATGAGCAGCTTCTAGTCCACCAACTTTGCTCCTTCCCCAGAGACTTTTTTCTTAATATTAAAAGTTTTCCCTCCAAGCTCCTTCCTTGAAGGGCTAAGCTCTTGTAGCTCTTGCATCATATAAATTTCAAACATCATATATTGAACTGTTAACAGTAAACACCAAGATTACCTCTTCACCCTTCTCCGCTGTCCCTCTACTTCCTTTCAACACCAGATTTTGAAAGTAGTCCATACTTGCTGCCTCTCACCATTTCCTCACTTATTTCCTCAAAATCTGGCTCTGTAACCATCACACACAAAAAATTGCTTCCCTGAAGGAACAACCGTTTCCAGTCTTCCGCAGCCCTTGCCTCTGATTTCTGCCACATTTGTCATGTTGGACTCTTTCCCACTCAGCCCTACTGGTTTAAATCCTACCTCTCTGTCACTTCACCTCCTCTGCAGGCTCCTCCTCCCTCTGTTGCCTGATGGAGAAAATGTTGCATTTTGGTCCTGTCTCCTTTGTTTCTCTTTTGATGATCTCTGTCTCTGAGGCCATCACTTCTGGTTGTGAGGGCTTGGCAAGAACAATAGTGATTAGAAGGAAGCCCTAAATCTAAGCTCATAGACCCTAAAGAGGTGGCTTCTCCTTCAGAATAATCCCCCTTGCCCAGAAGTTATGCCTGGCTTTAGGAAACTGACAGTGGCCTGAATTGGTCAGAAAAGGCTCTGGCCCAAGGGATAGTCTGTGGACACTTTATCAGGCTCCTGGTGGTGCCCCTATTGTCTCTACAGCAGGATTCTGCTCAGCAACCCTTAAATCAATGAAGGGTCCTCTTGGATGTGCCCCCTTTCTCACTCAGAACTATATTATTTTGCAACCTTCAGATATGTCTTCTGCCTCCCTAACTCTCCTCCTGTACATTTATTTTATGGAGTAGAAAGAATAATAGAATTAGGGCCAGGAATCCTGGGTTCTAGCTCTGGGTCTACCACCAACTAACTACTTCTGTAGGCTTCAGTTTCTCATCAGTTAAATAAAAGGTGAGAATATGTGATTTCTAAGGCCTCTTAAACTCATGGTATGGGGGGTGTCATTAGTTTATCCACCTTAGGAAGGGTGAGATATCACAGCAGACCTCTAGCAATCTTTGGCCAAAAGATGATAGAATTTTGAGGTGAATATCCTCAATGGAGGAGACTATAAAACTAGAAAAGCTCTTCCATCTGCGGGCATAAAACCTCCACAAACCCAACTGTTCTTTCTATTCTTGAGAAAGAACAGAACTAGAAGCCTCACACTATCTGTTCTCAAAATATACTACAAAGCTACAATCATAAAAATTGTGTGGAACTGACATAAAGATCAATGGAACAAAATAGAGAGCCGAAATGAGCTCATGCATGTATAGTTAGATGATCTTTGACAAGGGTGCCAATACTACACAGTGGAGTCTCTTCAACAAAAGATGTTGGAAAAAATGGATGTACATGTTTTTAAAGAAAATAAAATTGGGCTCTCATCTTACACCATACACAAAAATCAACTCAAAATGAATTTAAAATTTAAACATAAGACCCAAAACTATAAAACTCTCAGAAGAAAACAAAGGGAAAAATCTTCACAACGCTAGTCCTGGCAGTGATTTCTTGCATCTAACACCAAAAGTACAGGGAACAAAAGCAAAAATGGACAAACAGAACTACATTACACTAAAAAGCTTCTACAATACCAAAAAAAAAAAAAAATTCAACAAACTGAAAAGGCAACCCATGGACTGGAGAAAATATTTGGGAATCATGTATCTGATAAGGAGTTAATACCTAAAATATATAAGGAACTCCTACAACTCAATATCAAAAAAATAAAAAATAATAACCTGATAAAAAATGGACAAAGAACTTGAATAGACATTTCTCCAAAGAAGACATATAGATGGCCAATAGGTATATGAAAAAATGTTCAACACCACTAATCATCAGGAAAATGCAAATCAAAACCATAATGAGATATGACCTCAAACCTGTGAGGATGATATATATAACTTGTTATTTTCTGTTTTATATTATATATATATAAATATAATATATATAATATATATAATATGTTAAATATATATATGTATATATATGAAATATAAAACAGAAAATAACAAGTTTGACAATAACACGGAGAAATCAGAACTCCTGTGCACTGTTGGTGGGAAAGTAAAATGGTACAGCCATTATGGAAGACACTGTGATGCTTCCTCAAAAATTAAAAATAGAGCTACAATATGATCCAGCAATCCTACCTCTGGGAATATATCTGAAGTAATTGAAATTAGGATCTCAAAGAAATATTTGCACTCCCATGTTCATAGCAGCATTATTCATAATCAACAAGAGGTGGAAACAACCTCAGTGTCTACTGAGTGATGAATGGATAAAGGGGATGTGTTATATGCATGTAAAGGAATATTATTCAGTCATAAAAAAAGAAAGAATTCCTGTCATATGCTACAACATGGATGCGTCATTGAGGACATTAAGTGAAATAAGCCCATCACAGAAGGACAAATACTGCATGATTTCACTTTTATTTTATTTTATTTTTTAAGAGACAGGGTCTTGCTATGTTGCCCAGACTTGTGTCCAACTGCTGGGCTCAAGTGATCCTCCCACCTCAGCCTCCCAAGTAGCTGGGATTACAGACAGGAGCCATCGTCACTTGGCAATTCCACTTTTATTAGTTATTGATAAAGTAGTCAAACTTATAGAAGCAGAAAGTAGAATGGCATTTCCCAGGGATGGCAGGGATTGAGAGATGGAAAAATTACTGCTCAATGGATATACAGTTTTAGTAATAGGAGATGGGAAAGTTTTAGAGATCTGCTCTATAATATGGCTTTTATAGTTAGTAATATTGTACTGTACGTACACTTAAAATGTGTTAAGAGGGCAAATGTAATGTTTTATGTTTTTTTAACCACAATTTTTTTTTTTTTAAAAAGCTCTGTAAGCTCTTCTTAGAAATGAAGAAAGTCTAAGGTTAACCAAAAAAGCTATGGGGCCTCAGAAAAGGTTACCTTTTTTTTGCACAGCTTTGCCAGCAGTGGTGCACTGGTGCAAGCAGTGGAAACAGCTGAGCAAACATAATTACAATAACTTCTAACGTTTGTAAGATAATCATTTATAAAAAGGAAACAGCCCATACCCATGGGGTCTCTGTAGGTAGAGTCTGTGCCTAAGAATTTGATCCTGGATTATATTAAAGGACAACTGCTGTCTCAAAGCTTCTGCCAGTTTTTTGTCTTTTTTTTTTTTCACAAAAAAGTCATAGATCAAATAATTCCTTGTTTAGCTGAGCCAAAAATGAATTTTTATATGTGCAAAGGATCAAAGCCTTATTTCAAAGGGAGGGAGGGAGCTAAAATACTTCATGTGAATTTGGAAGTAGTCCTCAGATAACTGGGTAAGAAGAAGGAGGGAGCAGCCCAAAGGACACAGCGGAAGAGAGTAGGTAGGGCCCAAGAGAAATGTTCTGGGGCAGGGGATGGAATATCCTTTTTTTTTAAATCTTGCAATAGTAATGTCTGAGGTTCAATTGTTGCTTCCTTCCTTGAGCAGCAATTAACATATAATACTCCAATCTTTCTGAAAATGTCTGTAGCAGGCCCCAGTCTGTTGTCAGTGGAACTTTGGAGAAATGAAGAAAGAAGGATGATGTCCAGGGTGGAGTAGAGTGAGGCTGCAGGAAAAGGCAGCAGCTGGAGGAGGGATGGTAGTGAACATGGAGCAGCGGAGACTTGGGAGGCAAAAAAGGGTGAGGCTGAAGATACAAGAAGAGGAAAAGTTCGCACTTTTAGAAGGTCCCTGAAGAGATGTGGGGATTAGAGCCCATAGTATCAAAGGAGGTATTCACTTTGACCAGGTGGAAGGACCCTCTCTTCCTGCAATCTCTCATCTCAGTAATAGGCCCCAACATCTTACTTCGTCTACCCTCTCAAGGAAACTGGGCCTTTATTTCTTTTTTGTAGAAGCTGAAAAAGATAGACTACAGAAGAGGGAATTCCGGATTTGCTATGCCTCACATGAGATAGCTACTTACAGTAGCTACCAGACCACAGCCCCTTCTACAGAAACTGATATGGAGGATCTTCTAGATCTTGTAACCTCACCTCCTCCCACTCTGGCCACTTCCTCTAGCAGCCTCCTGACAAAGTGTGCATGAGAGTTGATATTTTCGAGTTTTTGCATATCCAAAAAAATCTTGATTTTACTCTTACTTTCGACTTATGGATAGATAGTTATACCTAATTTTTCACCTGGAAATTTGGAAACACTGCTCATTATTTGCTGTGCCTCACGTGAGGTCAACCACATAAAAAACAAAGCAGCCTGGGACATACTGTCTAAAATGGTAGTCACTCGCTATCTGTGGCTATGACTGAGCACTTGAAATGTGGCTGAATTGAGATGTACTGTTAAGTGTGAAATACACACCAAATTGTTAAGACTTGGTGTGGAAAAAATGTAAAATATCTTATTAGTAATTTTTATGTTGATTAATGTTGAAATGTTATTATTTTGGATACATTGGTTTAAATATAGTATTAAAATTAATTTCACCTATTTCTTTTTGCTTTACTAAATGTGGCTACTAGAAGATTGAAATTATGTATGTAATTATGTATGTAAACCCTGGCCTACACTCTGGAGGCTGACAGGGACCGCCGCCCACCCCGGCTCGGCTTTGCCGGCAGTGAGTCCGCTGTCTTCCACGGCTTCTTCTCCATGCCCGAGATACGCTGCCCTAGCTGGAGCTGCTCCAGATGGACAACCTCCGTGACAAACTCCATCCCATCATCATCTCCATGAACTACTCTTTACCTATACGGATGCCGGATCGCCTGCAGCCGGGGCTCCGGTCCCTGGACGCCCACCAGGCACAGGCTTTGGAGAACCATACTGAGGTCCAGTTCCAGAAGGAGTGCGGGCCTGACAATAAATGCGAGAGCAACTTGCAGATACGGGCAGCCTTCATGTCGGAGCAGCAGCAGAAGCCGGGCAGGATCCAGTACAGCAGAGACGTCTGGAAACTGCTCCTGAGCATCAACGTGACGAACACCCGGACCAACACATTAGTCCAGACCATTGCTGTCCGGTAGAAATGTAATGCGAGCAACGTATACAATTTCAATCTTCTGATAGCTACTGCAAGTAGTAGGTCTAGTCCACAACCCATTAGTCCAGACCATTACTGCCCAGTAGAAATGTAATATGAGCGACATATATAATTTCATATATGAAGATTTCAATCTCCTAGTAGCTACATTTAATAAAGTAAAAGGAAAGAGATGAAATTAATTTTAATATTGTACTTTCTTTAAATCAATATATCCAAAAATTATCATTTCAACATTAATCAACATGAAATTACTAATGAGATATTTTACATTTTTTCCACACTAAGTCTTAACAATTTGGTGTGTATTTTACACTTAACAGTACATCTCAATTCAGACCAGCCATATTTCAAGTGCCCAATCATGGCCACACGGAGTGAGTGGCTACAGCATGTCCTAGGCAGCTTTGTTTTTTATCTCATTGACATCATGTGAGGCACAGCAAATAAAAATCACTGGAAGAGTAGGACACAAGACAGGCACATTTTAATTAAGGGGAGAAGTAAATAATAGTAGAAAAGTTTGAAAAAGAGTGTGCCCAGATAGGGTAGCCTATGGAAAGGCCTGGAAATAGGGATGGGGTCAGTCACTCCAGGTAGAGCAGTGGCAGGTGGGGTTTGGGGGAGGGGTCTTATTGATCAATATGTAGGATTTGACTTCATTTGCTTTTTAAAAAATGCTTTTTCTCTTCTCCACTTTACTATATCTGGAATTCTCTATTCTGTACTCTTTCTTTTTCAGCTTCCACAAAAAGGAAATAAAGGCCTAATTTCCTCGAGAGGGTAGGTGGAGTAAGATGTGGGCATGAGGAATATGTATCTCACTACAGGGGACTTTGCCCATAACACATAAACACACCTTGTCCTCCCTCCCTGCTGTCAGCCTCCCATCTCATCACCATCTCTGCAGTTCTGCAAGTGTCTCCAAGTTCTGATTCTCTCCAGGACACCATGGGGCTACTTGACTTGTTTCTCCTCTTGTGTCCTCTGCAGTCACTTAGGTAGTAAATTCCTCTACATTGCTATGGCAGTCCCCTCTCCGTAACCCATTTCTATTTCTTTTCTTTTCTTTTTTTTTTTTTTTTGAGATGGAGTCTCACTCTGTCACCCAGGCTGGGGTGCAGTCGCATGATCTCAGCTCACTGCAACCTCTCCCTCCCAGGTTCAAGCAATTCTCCTGCCTCAGCCTCCTGAGTAACTGGGACTATAGGCGCATGCCACCATGCCCTGCTAATTTTTGTGTTTTTTAGTAGAGACGGGGTTTCACCATATTGGCCAGGCTGGTTTCAAACTCCTGACCTCGTGATTCACCCACCTCTGCCTGGCTCTGCCTCCCAAAGTGCTGGGATTACAGGCATGAGCCACCACACCCAGCCTCATTTTTATTTTCTATCCAGCATTTTCTATTCAGCAAACCTCTTTAGTGACATGCTGAAGTTTTCCTTCAGCTCTACTATTTATCAAAATCTACTGTTTGATGTTGGCTTTAGCCCTGGCTTTTGAAAAGTCAAAAAGCCAAACACCTACTTCAACATAATTTTTGTCACTACTACTGGGTTCCAAGATGGCCCAGTAGGAACAGCTCTGGTCTGCAGCTCCCAGCATGATCAATGCAGAAGACAGGTGATTTCTGCATTTCCAACTGAGGTACCTGGTTCATCTCAATGGGACTGGTTGGACAGTGGATGCAGCCCACTGAGGGCGAGCTGAAGCAGGGCGAGGCATTGCCTCATCTGGGAAGTGCAAGAGGTGGGGGGATTTCCCTTTCCTAGCCAAGCAAAGCTGTGACAGACTGTAGCTGGAAAAACGGGACACTCCAGCCCAAATACTGCACTTTGCCCAGGGTCTTAGCAACCAGCAGACCATAAGATTCCCTCCTGCGCCTGGCTCGGCAGGTCCCATGCCCATGGAGTCTTGCTCACTGCTAGCACAGCAGTCTGAGGTTGACCTGCAAGGCTGTAGCTGGGCTGGGGGAGAGGCCTCCACCATTATTGAGGCCTGAGTAGGTAAACAAAGTGGCCAGGAAGCTCAAACTGGGCAGAGCCCACTGCAGCTCAGCAAGGTCTACTGCCTCTATAGACTCCACATCTGTGGGCAGGGCACAGCTGAACAAAAGGCAGCAGAAACTTCTGCAGACTTAAACGTCCTGGTCTGACAGCTCTGAAGAGAGCAGTGGTTCTCCCAGCATGGTGTTGGAGCTCTGAGAACAGACAGACTGCCTCCGCAAGAGTGTACCTGACCCACATGTAGCCTAACTGGGAGACACCTCCCAGTAGCGGCGGACAGACACCGCATACAGGCGGATGCCCCTCTGGGACGAAGCTTCCAGAGGAAGGATCAGGCAGCAATATTTGTTGTTCTGCAGTGTTTGCTGTTCTGCATCTTGTGCTGGTGATAGCCAGGCAAACAGGGTCTGGGGTGGACTTCCAAAACACTCCAACAGACCTGCAGCTGAGGGACTGTTATAAGGAAAACTGACAAACAGAAAGGAATAGTGTCAACATCAAGAAAAAGGACATCCACACCAAAACCCCAACTGTAGGTCATCAACATCAAAGACCAAAGGTAGATAAAACCACAAAGACGGGGAGAAACCAGAGCAGAAAAGCGGAAAATTCTAAAAACCAGAGCACCTCTTCTCCTCCAAAGGATTGCAGCTCCTCGCCAGCAACAGAACAAAGCTGGACGGAGAATGACTTTGACGAGTTGACAGAAGTAGGCTTCAGAAGGTCGGTAATAACAAACTTCTCCAAGCTAAAGGAGCATGTTCTAACCCATCGCAAGGAAGCTAAAAACCTTGAAAAAAGGTTACAAGAATGGCTAACTAGAATAAACAGTGTAGAGAAGACCTTAAATGACCTGATGGAGATGAAAACCATGACACGAGAACTTCGTGACATATGCACAAGCTTCAATAGCTGATTCAATCAAGTGTAAGAAAGGGTATCAGTGATTGAAGATCAGATTAATGAAATAAAGTGAGAAGACGAGTTTAGAGAAAAAAGAAGAAAAAGAAATGAACAAAGCCTCCAATAAATATGGGACTATGTGAAGACACCAAATCTACATTTGATTGGTGCACCTGAAAGTGATGGGGAGAATGGAACCAAGTTGGAAAATACTTTTTAGGTTATTATCCAGCAGAACTTCCCCAACCTAACAAAGCAGGCCAACATTCAAATTCAGGAAATACAGAGAACACCACAAAGATACTCCTCAAGAAGAGCAACCCCAAGATACTTATTTGTCAGATTCACCAAGACTGAAATGAAGAAAAAAATGTTAAGGGCAGCCAGAGAGAAAGGTCAGTTACCCACAAAGGGAAGCCCATCAGACTAAAAGCAGATCTCTTGGCAGAAACCC
This sequence comes from Gorilla gorilla gorilla, assembly GCF_029281585.2. Lineage (NCBI taxonomy): Eukaryota > Metazoa > Chordata > Mammalia > Primates > Hominidae > Gorilla > Gorilla gorilla. The sequence continues at coordinate 69,111,356 of NC_073239.2, forward strand.
TAGAAGCCAGAAGAGAGTTGGGGCCAATATTCAACATTCTTAAAGAAAAGAATTTTCAACCCAGAATTTCTCAGCCAAACTAAGCTTCATAAGTGAAGGAGAAATAAAATACTTTACAGACAAGCAAATGCTGAGAGGTTTTTTCACCACCAGGCCTGCCTTACAAGAGCTCCTGAAGGAAGCACTAGACACAGAAAGGAACAACTGGTACCAGCTATTGCAAATACATTCCAAATTGTAAAGACCACTGATGCTATGAAGAAACTGCATCAATTAATGGGCAAAATAACCAGCTAACATCATAATGACAGGATCAAATTCACACATAACAATATTAACCTTAAATGTAAATAGGCTAAATGCCCCAATTAAAAGACAGACTGGCAAATTGGATAAAGAGTCAAGACCCATCAGTGTCCTGTATTCAGGAAACCCATCTCATGTGCAGAGACACACATAGGCTCAAAATAAAGGGATGGAGGAAGATCTACTAAGCAAATGGAAAGCAAAAAAAAAAAGAAGCAGGGGTTACAATCCTAGCCTCTGATGAAACAGACTTTGAACCAACAAAGATCAAAAGAGACAAAGAAGGCCATTACACAATGGTAAAGGGATCAATTCAACAAGAAGAGCTAACTATCCTAAATAGATATGCACCCAATACAGGAGCACCCAGATTCATAAAGCAAGTCCTTAGAGACCTACAAAGAGACTTAGACTCCCACACAACAACAACGGGAGACATTAATACCCCACTGTCAATATTAGACAGATCGAGACAGAAGGTTAACAAGGATATGCAGGACTTGAACTCAGCTCTACACCAAGCAGACCTAATAGACATCTACAGAACTCTCCACCCCAAATCAACAGAATATACATTCTTCCCAGCACCACATCACACTTTTCTAAAATTGACCATATAATTGGAAGTAAAACACTCCTCAGCAAATGTAAAATAACAGAAATCACAACAAACTGTCTCTCAGACCACAGTGCAATCAAATTAGAACTCAGGATTAAGAAACTCACTCAAAACCGTACAGCTACATGGAAACTGAACAACCTGCTCCTGAATGAATACTGGGTACATAACAAAATGATGGCAGAAATAAAGACGTTCTTTGAAACATTTTTCCAATGTGTTTGAGAACAAAGACACATCGTACCAGAATTTCTAAGACACATTTAAAGCAGTGTGTAGAGGGAAATTTATAGCACTAAATGCCCACAAGAGAAAGCAGCAAAGATCTAAAATCGACACCCTAACATCACAATTAAAAGAACTAGAGAAGCAAGAGCAAACACATTCAAAAGCTACCAGAAGGCAAGAAATAACTAAGATCAGAGCAGAACTGAAGGAGATAGAGACACAAAAAACCCTTCAAAAAATCAATGAATCCAGGAGCTGGTTTTTTGAAAAGATCAATAAAATAGACCGCCAGCAAGACTAATAAAGAAGAAAAGAGAGAAGAATCAAATAGAAGCAACAAAAAATGATGGGGATATCACCACCGATCCCACAGAAATACAAACTACCATCAGAGAATACTATAAACACCTCTACACAAATAAACTAGAAAATCCAGAAGAAATGGATAAATTCCTGGAAACACACACCCTCCCAAGACTAAACGAGGAAGAAGTTGAATCTCTGAATAGACCAATAACAGGCTCTGAAATTGAGGCAACAATTAATAGCTTACCAAACAAAAAAAGTCCAGGACCAGACAGATTCACAGCCAAATTCTACCAGAGGTACAAAGAGGAGCTGGTACCATTCCTTCTGAAACTATTCCAATCAATAGAAAAAGAGGGAATCCTCCCTAACTCATTTTATGAGGCCAGCATCATCCTGATACCAAAGCCTGGCATAGACACAACAAAAAAGGAGAATTTTAGACCAATATCCCTGATGAACATCGATGCAAAAATCCTCAATAAAATACTGGCAATAATCCATCACATAAACAGAACTAATGACAAAATCCAAGATTATCTCAATAGATGCAGAAAAGGCCTTTGATAAAATTCAGTAGCCCTTCATGCTAAAAACTCTCAATAAACTAGGTATCGATGGAAAGTATCTCAAAATAATAACTATTTATGACAAACCCACAGCCATTATCATATTGAATGGGCAAAAATTGGAAGCAATCCCTTTGAAAACTGGCACAAGACAAGGATGCCCTTTCTCACCATTCGTATTCAACATAGTGTTGGAAATTCTGGCCAGGGCAATCAGGCAAGAGAAAGAAATAAAGGGTATTCAGTTACGAAAAGAGGAAGTCAAACTGTCCCTGTTTGCAGATGACATGATTGTATATTTAGAAAACCCCATAGTCTCGGCCCAAAATCTCCTTAAGCTGATAAGCAACTTCATCAGAGTCTCAGGATACAAAATCAATGTGCAAAAATCACAAGCACTCCTACACACCAATAACAAACAGAGAGCCAAATCATGAGTGAACTCCCATTCACAATTGCTTCAAAGAGAATAAAATACCTAGGAATCCAACTTACAAGGGATGTGAAGGACCTCTTCAAGGAGAACTACAAACCACTGCTCAACAAAATCAAAGAGGACACAAACAAATGGAAGAACATGCCATGCTCATGGATAGGAAGAATCAATATCATGAAAATGGCCATACTTCCAAGGTAATTTATAGACTCAATGCTATCCCCATCAAGCTACCAATGACTTTCTTCACAGAATTGGAGAAAACTATTTTAAAGTTCATATGGAACCAAAAAAGAGCCCGCATTGCCAAGACAATCCTAAGCAAAAAGAACAAAGCTGGAGGCATCACACTACCTGACTTCAAACTATATTACAAGGCTACAGTAACCAAAACAGCATGGTACTGGTACCAAAACAGAGATATAGACCAATAGAACACAACAGAGCCCTCAGAAATAATGCCACACATCTACAACCATCTGATCTTTGACAAATCTGACAAAAACAAGAAATGGGGAAAAGATTCCCTATTTAATAAATGGTGCTGGGAAAACTGGCTAGCCATATGTAGAAAGCTGAAACTGGATCCCTTCCTTACACCTTATACAAAAATTAATTCAAGATGGATTAAAGACTTAAATGTTAGATCTAAAACCATAAAAACCCTAGAAGAAAACCTAGGCAATACCATTCAGGCCATAGGCATGCGTGAGGACTTCATGAATAAAACACCAAAAGCAATGGCAACAAAAGCCAAAATAGACAAATGGGATCTAATTAAACTAAAGAGCTTCTGCACAGCAAAAGAAACTACCATCAGAGTGAACAGGCAACCTACAGAATGGGAGAAAATTTTTGCAATCTACCCATCTGACAGAGGGCTAATATCTGGAATCTACAAAGAACTCAGACAAATTTACAAGAAAAAAACAAACAACTCCATCAAAAAGTGGGCAAAGGATATGGACAGACTCTTCTCAAAAGAAGACATTTATGCAGCCAACAGACACATGAAAAAATGCTCATCATCACTGGTCATCAGAGAAATGCAAATCAAAACCACAATGAGATATCATCGCATGCCTGTTAGAAAGGCAATCATTAAAAAGTCGGGAAACAACAGATGCTGGAGAGGATGTGGAGAAATAGGAATGCTTTTACACTGTTGGTGGGAGTGTAAATTAGTTCAACCATTGTGGAAGACAGTGTGGGGATTCCTCAAGGATCTAGAACTAGAAATACCATTTGACCCAGCGATCCAATTACTTGGTATATAACCAAAGGATTATAAATCATGCTGCTATAAAGACACATGCACACGTATGTTTATTGTGGCACTTTTCACAATAGCAAAGACTTGGAACCAACCCGAATGTCCATCAATTATAGACTGGATTAAGAAAATGTGGCACATATACAACATGGAATACTATGCAGCCATAAAAAAGGATGAGTTCATGTCCTTTGCAGGGACATGGATGAAGCTGGAAACCATCATTCTCAGCAAACTAACAGAAAGACAGAAAAGCAAACACCGCAGGTTCTCACTCATTGGTGGGAATTGAAAGATGAGAACACTTGGACACAGGGCAGGAAACATCACACACCGGGGCCTGTCTGGGGGTAGGGGGCTGAGGGATAACATTAGAATAAATACCTAATGTAAATAACGAGTTGATGAGTGCAGCAAACCAACATGGCACACGTATACCTAGGTAACAAACCTGCACGTTATGCACATGTACCCTAGAACTTAAAGTATAATTAAAAAAAAAAAAAAGAAGGAAAGAAAGAAAAAAAATTTTGTCACCTCTAGAGCTATGCAGGATCAATGATCAGGTGGCTAAGTTATCATCATATCAAATGAGGTTACCAATCTTAGTAATATTAACAAATTAGTTATTAAGACTTATTGTTAATATCTGAATATTCACTTTAAAACATGTAGATGTAACTTGAAGTAGAAGATTTCCTTATGTACTTTGTATATTGAAATTCTCTCAGTTATATATTGAAATTCTCTGAGTTCTCCCAATTTCTCAAAAGGAAAATGCTGCCACAATTCATGATTGTGAAAAGTTAAATAAAAAGGAAAACAGATTAATGCTAATTAAAATATTAAAAGAAGATGCATTCACAGGAGAGTTTTATGAAATAAAATATATCCTTCTAAAACAACAAATATTTATGAGACCTTAAATAATAATGCAAGGTAGAATAATAGAAATTTACTTATAATTCTCATCTTTGTAGAATTGTTTGGTATACAGACATTGGTAACATTAGGCAAAATAACTTGTAGGAATTATATTTAATTTTTAGTTATTTCACTCCATTTAGGCTGAGTCTTTTAAGAAAATGTTTTATTTTCAAATTGCTCACATCTTGTGAAAATGAGAAGGAAGCAGAATGTCAACTTTGTCACCTAAAATGTTTACAAGAAAATAAAAGCAATGAATCCTGGACTACAGCATGCATAATAAAACATCTTTTATCCAATCATAATAAAAAGTAAAAAACTTGAAGAAAAGGTGTTGGGAACAGGCCCCCAAGTCTGGCCATAAACTGGCCCCCAAACTGGCCATAAACAAAATCTCTGCAGCATTGTGACATGTTCATGTTGGCCATGACACCCACGCTGAAGATTGTGTTTACTGGAATGAGGGCAGGGAACACCTGGCCCACCTAGGCTGGAAAACCACTTAAAGGTATTCCTAAACCACAAACAATAGCATGAGGGATCTGTGCCTTAAGGACATGTTCCTGCTGCAGATAACTAGCCAGACCCATCCCTTTATTTCAGCCCATCCCTTTATTTCCCATAAGGAATACTTTTAGTTAATCTATAATCTATAGAAACAATGTTTATCACTGGCTTGCTGTCATTAAATATGTGGATAAATCTCTGTTCAAGGCTCTCAGTTCTGAAGGCTGTGAGACCCAATTTCCCACTCCACACATGATATTTCTGTGTGTGTGTCTTTAATTCCTCTAGTGCCTCTGGGTTAAGGTCTCCAAGACTGAGCTGGTCTTGGTAAGCAGTGCCCAACATGGAGGCTCAAACCCAGGTTGAAGGGTCACCAGAGTGATGGTTGGAAAACCTGGAACTAAGCTGGAGGACACCAGAGTACTCTTAAGCAATCCCAGTGTTGAGTAAAAAGGGTAGCTCGGAAGCATCAGTGTAACAATGAGACAAGTGTGGGCTCTGGTTTGTTCCAACTTGGAATCTTTTCACACTAATGATGAGGAGGAAGGAAAGTATAACAAAGTAACAGACAAGGTTTGTTTGTTTGTTTGTTACTTTGTTACCCTTCTGCACCCCCTCCTTATTTTGAAGAAAAAGAGTGGCCTGACCCTCCAGATCTTTCTTTTCTGGAGGACCCTGGGAGAAAAGTAGTTGCCCCAGTTACTGTTCAAGCAGCTCCTTGAGTGACCGCTGTCAGTTCTATTCAGGCAGGAATTCAGCAAGCTAGATGAGAGGGTGATATAGAAGCTTGGCAGTTTCCTGTTAGAATACACCACCACCCCCCAGATCAACATTTGAGCCTTTTCCTTTTAAATTCAGGAAACGCCATGAGGGGCCCGTCCTGGGCCCCATTCCAAACCAGGGCATTTCTGGCTCAGGCCATTCCCTCACCCCTGTACAATGTCTGTCCCCCACCACAGCTGGTAGTGCCACAGTAGGTTTATGCTGCACAAAAGCTGTGAGCCTTCTGCCTGGGGAACCCCCGCAAAAATGTCCCAACAGGAATCTGTGGACCCTTGACAGTGGGGATGATAGGATTACTTCTAGGAAGGTCTAGTTTAAATGTAAAAGGAGTACAAATACATACAGGAGTAATCGATTCAGATTACAATGGTGAAATTCAAATTGTTGTATCTACGTCTGTTCCCTGGAAAGCAGAGCAGGAGAGTGTTCAGCACAGCTCCTGATTGTGCCATATGTGGAAATGGGGAAAAGTGAAATTAAACAAACAAGAGGATTTTGAAGCCCAAATAAACAAGGCAAAGTGGCTTATTGGGTGAATCAAATTACTGATAAACATCCTACCTGTGAAATAACTATTCAGGGAAAGAAATTTAAAGGTTTGGTAGATACAGGAGTGGACATTTCAATCATTTCCCTACAGCACTGACTGTCCATGTGGCCAATTCAACTCACTCAATTTAACATAGTTGGAGTTGGTAACGCCCCTGAAGTATATATCAAAGTAGTTATATTTTGCATTGTGAAGGGCCCGATGGACAACCTGGAACTATTCAACCAATTATAACTTCTGTACCTATAAATTTATGGGGAAGAGATTTATTACAACAATGGGGAGCACAAGTTCTAATTCCAGAACAATTATATACCCCTCAAAGTCAACATATGATGCATGAAATGGGGTATGTCCCTGGTATGGGACTAGGAAAAAATGTGCAAGGTTTGAAGGAACCGCTTCAAGCAGAAAGACAAAGTTCCCACAAAGGTTTAGGATATTGACAGGTGACAACATGCAGGCGGCCCTTACTCCCTCTCAGTGCCTCCTTGGCCTCAGCGTCCATTCTGGCCATGCTTGAGGAGCCCTTCAGCCTGCCACTGTACTGTGGGAGCCCGTCTCTGGGCTGGCTGAGGCTGGAGCCAGCTCCCTCTGCTTGTGGGGAGGTGTGGAGGGAGAGGCGTGGGCGGGAACCGGGGCTGTGCATGGCACTCGTGGGCCAGCATGAGTTCCAGGTGGGCATGGGCTCAGTGGGCCCCACACTCAGAGCAACCAGTCAGCGCCACCAGCCCTGGGCACTGAGGGGCTTAGCACCTGGGCTTAGCAGCTGCGGAGGGTGCACCAGGTCCCCCAGCACTGCCAGCCCACCGGCACCATGCTCAAATTCTTGCCAGGCCTCAGCCACCTCCCCGCAGGGCAGGGCTCAGGACTTGCAGCCTGCCATGCCTGAGCTCCCCTGTGGTGGGCTCCCACGTGTCCTGAGCCTTCCCGATGGGCACCGCCCCCTGCTCCAGAGTGCCTGGTCCCATCGACCGCCAAGGGCTGAGGAGTGCAGGCATGCAGCGCAGGACTGGCGGGAAGCTCCACCCACAGCCCTGGTGCTGGATCCACTAGGAGAAGCCAGCTGGGCTCCTGAGTCAGGCGGGGACTTGGAGAACTTTTATGTCTAGCTGGAGGATTGTAAATGCACCAATCAGCACTCTGTGTCTAGCTTGGGGTTTGTAAATGCACCAATCAGTGCTGTGTGTCTTGCTAATCTGGTGGGGACTTGGAGAACTTTCGTGTCTAGCTAGAGGATTATAAATGCATCAATCAGCACTCTGAGTTTAGCTCAGAGATTGTAAATGAACCAATCAGCACTCTGTGTCTAGCTAAAGGTTTGTAAATGCACCAATCAGTGCTCTGTGTCTAGCTAACCTGGTGGGGACTTGGAGAAGTTTTATGTCTAGCTGGAGGATTGTAAATGCCCCAGTCAGCACTCTGTGTCTAGCTCGGGGTTCGTGGATGCACCAGTCAACACTCTGTATCTAACTAATTGGGTGGGGACTTGGAGAACTTTTATGTCTAGCTGGAGGATTGCAAATGCACCAATCAGCACTCTGTATCTAGCTCAAGATTTGTAAACACACCAATCAGCACTCTGTATCTAGCTCAAGGTTTGTAAAGGCACCAATCAGCACCCTGTGTCTAGCTCAAGGTTTGTAAATGCACCAATCAGTACTTTGTGTCTAGCTAATCTAGCGGGGACTTGGAGAACTTTTACTTCTAGCTAGAGGATTGTAAATACACCAATCAGCACTCTGAGTCTAGCTCAGGGATTGTAAATACACCAATCACCACCCTGTCAAAATGGACCAATCAGCTCTCTGTAAAACGGACCAATCAGCTCTCTCTAAAATGGACCAATCAGCTCTCTGTAAAATGGGCCAATCAGCAGGATGTGGGTGGGGTCAGATAAGGGAATAAAAGCAGGCTGCCCGAGTCAGCAGTGGCAACCCGCTCGGGTCCCCTTCCACACTGTGGAAGCTTTGTTCTTTCGCTCTTTGCAATAAATCTTGTTGCTGCTCACTCTTTGGGTCTGCACTGCCTTTATGAGCTGTATCACTCACGATGAAGGTCTGCAGCTTCACTCCTGAGGCCAGCAAGACCATGAACCCACTGGGAGGGATGAACAACTCTGGATGGGAGGAATGAACAACTCCAGACATGCTGCCTTAAGAGCTGCAATACTCACTGCGAAGGTCTGCAGCTTCACTCCTGAAGCCAGTGAGACCACGAACCCATAAGAAGGAACAAACTCTGGACACACCACCTTTAAGAACTGTAACACTTATCACGAGGGTCCACGGCTTCATTCTTGAAGTCAGTGAGACCAAGAACCCACCAATTCTGGACACAATATCATTTTTGATGGTGGCCATTGTTAAGCCTCTAGAACCTATACGTTTAAAATGGTTAACAGATAAGCCAATTTGGATAGAACAATGGCCACTAAGTAAAGAGAAACTGGAGGCTTTAGAGGACTTCGTTAATGAACAATTAGAAAAAGGACACATAGCTCCAACAGTTTCCCCTTGGAATTCTCTAGTTTTCATAATTAAGAAAAAATCAGGTAAACGGAGAACGTTAACTGATTTAAGAGCTATTAATTCAGTTATACCACCTATGGGAGCATTACAGCCATAGCATCTCCTGCTATGATTCCAAAAAATTGGCCTTTAATAGTCATAGATTTAAAAGACTGTTTCTTTACTATCCCCTTAGCTGAGCAAGACTGAACGGTTTACATTTACAATTCCTGCAGTAAACAACCTGCAGCCTGCTAAGCATTTTCATTGGAAAGGTTGCCACAAGGTATGTTAAACAGTCCAACAATTTGCCAGACTTATGTAGGGCAAGCAATTGAACCTACTCATAAAAAATTTTCATGTGTTACATTATTCATTATATGGACAGTATACTTTGTGCTGCCCCCACTTGAGAAATATTACTTCAATGTTATGGTCACATGCAAAATTCGATTTCTCGTGCTGGTTTAATTATAGCTCCTGACAAAATTCATACTACTACTCCTTACTCCTAATTGGGGACCTTAGTAAATGACATTACCATTGTGCCACAGAAAGTAGCCATATATAGGAATCAGTTGAAAGTGTTAAATGACTTTCAAAAATTACTAGGGGACATTAATTGGATATGACCTGCTCTAGGTATTCCTACCTCTGCCATGAGTAATCTATTTTCTATCCTTAAAGGAGATCCTAGTCTCACTAGCCCTCGACAATTAATAAAAGAAGCTGAAGTAGAGCTGCAGCTAATCAAAAAGCAAGTCCATAAAGCTCAAATAAATAGAATAGATCCAGAGAAGACTCTAGATTTGCTAATTTTTCCAACTCAGCATTCACCTACTGTTGTTACTGTCCAAGAGCAGGACTTAGTAAAGTAGCTTTTTCTTCCACATACTAATTCACAGACTCTAACTCCTTGTTTGGATCAAATCGCTACTATGATAGGACACAGGAGAACTCAGATTGTTAAATTACATGAATATGATCCTGGAAAAGTTATTGTCACTCTCACGAAGGCACAAATACAGCAAGCTTTTGTAAATAGTCTTACTCGGCAAACCCATTTAGCTCACTTTGTGGGTATTCTCGATAATCATTTTCCTAAAATGAAACTGTTTCAATTTTTGAAATTAACTAATTGGATTCTCCCTAAAATAACTAAATTTAAACCAACTGAAGGTGCTGAGAATGTTTTTACACTTGGGTCTAGTAATGGTAAAGCTTCTTATTCTGGATGAAAAGGTAAAGTTTTCCAGACACCCTATACTTCAGCTCAAAAAGTGGAGCTTGTAGCTGTAATTGAGGTATTGACTGCTTTTAATATGCCTATTAATGTGATTTCTGATATTTCATACATGGTTCATGCCACACAATTAATTGAAAATTCTCAGTTACGATTTCATACAGATGAACAACTGATGACTTTATTTACCCAATTGCAAACAGCAGTTAGGAGTAGAATGCACCCTTTATACATCACTCACATTAGGGTTCATACACCTCTTCCAGAACCTTTAACTGAAGGGAATCAAATGGCTGATCGCCTAGTTGCTAATGCAATATCTAATGTTAGACAAGTTCACAATTTAACCCATGTTAATGCCTCTGGTCTCAAATGCAGATACAGCATTACCTGGAAAGAAGCTAAAGCTATTATCCAGTGATGCCCAACTTGCCAAATGGTACATTCCTCATCTTTTACTGGAGGAGTTAATCCTCAAGGACTGGAACCTAATTCTCTTTGGCAAATGGATGTCACACATGTTCCATCATTTGGGAGACTAGCTTATGTACATGTATGCGTGGGCACCTTTTCACACTTCATCTGGGCTACATGCCAATCAGGAGAGTCTTATGGCTGTGTTAAATGTTACCTTTTGCAGTGTTTTGCAGTGATGGGCATTCCAGCTTCTATTAAAACAGATAATGCCCCAGGCTATACTAGCCAAGCTTTAGCTACATTTTGCTCTATATGAAATATTAAACACATTACTGGTATCCCATATAATTCTCAAGGAGAAGCCATAGTGGAAAGAATGAATCTCCCTGAAACAGCAGTTGCTAAAGCAGAGGGGGGAAAACAGGGACTAAGGGACACCCCATATGCAATTGAATCTAGCATTATGAACTTTAAATTTTTTGAGCCTGCCTAAAGGCCAGATATTATCAGCAGCTGAACAGCATTTACAGAAACCAGCTGCAAAGACAGAAGCAGAACAACTGGTTTGGTGGAGAGATCCAATAACAAAAAGTTGGGAAATATGTAAAATAATAACTTGGGGTAGAGGTTATGCTTGTGTTTCTCCAGGACTGAATCAATAGCCGATTTGGATACCATCAAGATATCTGAAACCTTATCAGGAGCCAGATGCCAAGGAAGAGATTCTGGGAGGATCCCAAGGACCCCCCAGTTGCAGCCATGTTGAGACTGATGCAGGAGGACCCCAACTGTCACAAGCAACACCTGTCAAACACAGCCACCTACTTGGAGACAGATCAAGAAGCTGTCACAGATGGCAGAAGAAAACCTGAGGAAAGCGGGACAACCAGTCACAATGAGTAATTTAATGGTAGCTATGATACTGGTGATCACCATTGCCATGAGTATTCCTTCAACAAGGACTGACACAGAGAACAATCATACTTATTGGGCACATTTGTCAATCTTGGCTGGCAATAATGCCTGGATGTAATCACTCTATGACACAGTTACACATGCTTTCTGATATCAGTATTTATCATAATGAATCTGCTCCTACAATTAAGGCAAACTGCCCTCAAAAACCTATCTGTAAACAGGATTGGACCTGGCCAGAAAAAATGAATGTACTTGTTAAGGAAGATTGCATTGCAGAACAGGCAGAGGTGCTGCGCAATGATTCCTATGGAATCATTATTGATTGGCCCCCTAAGGGTATGTTTAGCTTGAATTGCACCTCTCAGTCGGCATGCCACAGCCACACTGTGTTCAGCTGGTCTGAAAAAAATGGTCAGATGGTAGAAATGGTAAGAAGTATGGCAAGAGTTCCTATTATCTGGAAACATGGCAGTACAGTGGCACCTCAACCTCAAATGATATGGCCAGTTGTAGGAGCTAAACATAAGGCTTTGTGGAAACTATTAATAGCTCTTAACAAGATCAAAATTTGGGAAAGAATAAAAAAGCATCTATAAGGACATTCTACAAACTTGTCTTTGGATATTGAAAAATTAAAAGAACAAATATTTAAAGCATCCCAGGCACACCTGACCTTAATGCCAGGAACTGGAGTGCTTGAAGGAGCTGCAGACAGATTAGCAGCTAGTAACCCGTTGAAATGGATAAAAACACTTGGAAGCTCTGTGATTTCAATGATGATTGTGCTTTTAATCTGTGTTGTTTGTCTTTGTATAGTCTGCAGATGCAGATCCACACTCCTGTGACAAAGCTGCCTTTGTTTCGCTTTGCAAAACAAAGAAGGGGGACATGCTGGGAGCAGGACCCCAAAACTGGAAACAAGCAAAATCTCTGCAGCACTGTGACAGGTTCATGGTGTCCAAGACACCCACATTGAAGGTTGTGGGTTTACCGGAATTAAGGCAAGGAACACCTGGCCCACTCAGGCCAGAAAACCACTTAAAGGTGTTCTTAAACCACAAACAATAGCATGAGCAATCTGTGCCTTAAGGACATGTTCCTGCTGCAGATAACTAGCCACACCCATCCCTTTATTTCCCATAAGGAATACTTTTAGTTAGTCTATAATCTATAGAAACGATGTTTATCACTGGCTTGCTGTCAATAAATATGTGGGTAAATCTCTGTTCAAGGCTCTCAGCTCTGAAGGCTGTGAGGCCCCTGATTTCCCACTCCACACACTATATTTCTGTGTGTGCGTCTTTAGCTTCTCTAGTGCCACTGGGTTAGGGTCTCCACGACTGAGCTGGTCTCAGCAAAATAGAGAAATGTTTCTACTAATTAACAATTTTTTTCTAGTAATAAAACTTCAAATAGCAAAACTTCCAAATCTCCTTAATTAAAACACTTTATAATTTTGAGTCTCTTATAGAGGCCAAAAATTTAAGTGGAAACTTGTCAAAATAATTGCCATGTACTGCCAACTATTTGCAATAATCAAACAGAAAATATTTTTTGGCAATTTGCTGAAGCTATGAATTCTAGGTACAAAAGTTCCTCACAGAAAAACTAGCTATATCAGTTGGTGAATTTTGGTCCTACTAGGCTGGCAATGTTACATAGAAAAGCAGTATTAAGACTTGTTTTTGTTCAAACAGCTTCTTTAACATTGCACAGCTTTCATTCCATCTTAAATCAACAAGTTGAATGAGTAGACAAGGCAGTTCCAAATCCCTTGTATTCAGGTAGATTGAGATGAAGATTAAGGCAAGGGGCCCACTCTCTCACTGTCTACTTCTAATACTTCTGTTACCTTACTCTATGCTATCATTACTGTCTGAACACACAACCAAGCCTATGGCCAACACATCAGATGCTTGTGGCTCCCAAATAATCAATAGCCTCCATCATGGCTGTCATATTGTCATTGACAATTGCCTAACACTTTTCTTCACTGACTTTCCATTATGTAAATATCTCCTCAGTTAGGTTTAATGTGATTTTAACTGTGTGAGACCCAGAAGGCTCTTGGCAGCCAAGTGAAATAGAAGCAGAGGTCAACAATAATCAACATTCATTCACCAAGTGGTCACACATGGCATGTCCAAATATCAAATACAAAATACAGAATTAGGACATTGTAAACAACATGGAGAAGATTATAATTCAGGAAGTTTTTTTTCTGTCAATCTAGCAGATCAAAAATCCAACAGTTGTTTGCAGAAAAAGCAGTTTGTATCCTGGAGTATGCTGCAGAGTATACCAAACTGATGTGCCTTGAGAGGCCAAGTATCTTTCATATGTTACCTGTTGTAAAGCTCCATCTATCCTTCTATTCCAGGATAGATGCTGGAATTAGAGTGCATACAATAAAAATTGAGATACAAATGGAAATTTAAAGAGAAATTTTCTAACTTTCAAAGCCAATTGCATCTATCCATTGCCACATTTCTAGATCAGGATATAAGTACAAAACTTTTGATAAAGTTTTGATAAACCATCCAATGCCTATCTGCCCACCTATCCCCCAAAAAAAGAAAAAGAAAGGAGGGCAGTGATATTAAGTCTCTTTCTAAATATATTTAAGCATCGTTTAAAGGAAGTGGTTTGCCTCAATGAAATTGCATTATCACCATCATTTAAGTTTTAATTGCAGAAACCAAAGATGAGTTAACTCTGCTTTAGGCAGTTACTATTAGAGAGGGAAAAAGACTTGGTAACTTAGTGTTAACATTACAATCAGTAATTATCTCACACTGGCAGAGCTAGCCAAAATGCTTCTACTACTATTACTACTACTACTACTACTACTACTACTACTACTACTACTACTACTACTACTACTAAAATCTTCCACTTGGCCAGGCACGGTGGCTCACACCTGTAATCCCAGCACTTTGGGAGGCCAAGGTGGGTGGATCATGAGGTCAGGAGATCAAGACCACCCTGGCTAACACGGTGTAACCCCATCTCTATTAAAAATACAAAAAGTTAGCCAGGCGTGGTGGCGGGTGCCTGTAGTCCCAGCTACTGGAGAGGCTGAGGCAGAAGAATGGTGTGAACCCAGGAGGCGGAGCTTGCAGTGAGCCGAGATCACACCACTGCCCTCCAGCCAGGGCAACAGAGTGAGACTCTGTCTCTACAACAACAACAAAAAATCTTCCACTCTACTCACCTCAGTTAAAACCAGCAATGCCTTTAGTATTGCCAATGTGCAATATAGTGACCCTCAGAGCATTCCACAGCTGACAGTGCTGAGAAAATTGGGTTTCTGCTCAACAATGTCAAATTTCAAATATTTGACTACTAAAATTTGTCATAATAAATTTGAAAATTGAAATATTAATTGAAACTTTATACTTATTCTCATATCTCAGAAATTTAATCAAATGATGGTGCTATTTGGTGTTAGCCTTGGTTTTGGACAAACATTGATTTTAACGTTCACCCATTTAGCATTTGGCCAAAACATGTATGTGCTGCATCTCCATTTTCCTTCTGTCTTCATAGACTTTGATTTCTCAATTCCTTTACTGTTCTTTTAGTGAGATTTTTGTTTGTTTGTTTTTGAGATGGAGTCTTGCTCTGTCACCCAGGCTGGAGGGTGGTGGCATGATCTCAGCTCACTGCAATGTCCGCCTCCTGGGTTTAAGCGATTCTCCTGCCTCAGCCTCCTGAGTAGCTGGAACTACAGGTGTGCACCACTATGCGTGGCTAATTTTTGTATTTTTAGTAGAGACGGGGTTTCACCATGTTGGCCAGGCTGGTCTTGAACTCCTGACCTCAGGTGATCCGCCCACCTTAGAGTCCCAAAGTGCTGAGATTACAGGTATAAGCAACCATGCCCAGCCTTTTTAGTGAGATTTCATAAGGGAGCAAAAGTAAATACACATGATTAATTAGTATATACTATGTTTTTAAACCCTGTTGGTTTCCTTAAGAATATGATTGTCTTAGTCAGTTTGGCTTGCTATAACAAATGTACCATAGACTGAGTGGCTTAAACCATAAACATTCATTTCTCACAGTTCTGGAGGCTTGGAAGTTCAAGCTCAAGGTACTGGCAGATGTGGTGTCTGGAGAGAGCCTGCTTCCTGATTTGCAGAAGGTCATCTTCTGGTTGTATCCTCACATGGCAGAGAAAAACAAGCTCTTCTGTCTCATCTTCTAGGGCCACAAATCCTATTCACGAGGGCTCCATCCTTACGACCTAATTACCTCCCAGAGGTAATTACCTATGACCTAGTTACCTCTTACTACCATCACATTGAGGATTTCAATATATGAATTTGGGGGAACACAAACATTCAGTCAACAACAATAATCATCATAATAGTTGACACATACACAGTGCCTCTTATGTTCCAGAAACTCTTTTGCATGCTTTACCTATAATAACTCTTCTAACACCTCAAGTGAGGAACTTGCCCACCTTAGCTCAGCTAGTAAGTAGAGCCAGGACTCGAACAAAGCATTTTGGCTCTGGAGTCTATACTTTTAATCATTAGACTACTGCTTCCTGAACAGCTTTATTTGTCATTAAATATTTTTCTACAATACTATTTTAGGTACTATTTAGCATTCTATTACATGGATAAATAACTTATATTAAAAATCTCTCGTAATTGAACATCTAGGTCATTTCTATTTTTCCTCTATTAAGCAATGTTGACCTGAATGAAATTATAGCCTGTCTTTGTGCCACCTGATGATTTTCTTGCATTAAGGATGTGTATTTTAACCACAGCCACTTAGAAGTGTTATAAAATGTAGTACAACCCACCCCGCTGCCTTCAGAACAGGACGCAAACAAGGCTGTAGCTCTGTCTTGCTTGGACAATTCTCTACTGGCACCTACCAAGCTGCGAAGCTTCCTTCCTGTCTTGAGGTTTCACAGCCAGTTGCTTTAAATTCCCCCCGGTGTTCCTTGCCTTGCAGTGCTCACTACTAAGCAACAAACACATGCACACAGAGACCACTTGTCTTAGTTCCACAAACTTCTCATATAGCAACGAGAGATGCTGGAGGTAATAAACTAGGTAACTTACAGGTTCAAAGCCTCATATTACTAACTGATGCTGGCTTCAAGCATTCTCGCCTTTCCTGAGCACTTCCTTATTCATCTCTTTCAGATACTTTTCCATTTCCTGTGCTTTAACTGACACTCTTTTCTATTAGGTTAAACTACAGGAAACTGCTGATACTCAGCCACTTTTAACCTACAAAAATTAAAATTTCACCTGGTTCAACCTAACGAGGTTGAGATGTTTCTTTACCCATTGGGGAACATGGTAACACTTTGTGATACTGTAAAGCTGTTCAAAACCTGTGAAAACCCTTCCTATCCTTGAGGAATTATTTTAAATCTTCATCTCTATGGAGTAAATGCCAGAAACTCACCTTCCCAGGCTGCTCCAATCAGATACAAGATTTTCTACTCAGAAAAGAATGACAGGAAGAGCTATTCTGCCATTGAGGAGAGACAGGAATAGGGGCGGGAACTGGGCATGGGAGGGAACTGGGAGGAGGCTTCTAGGGTGCTGTTGGTAAAGTTCTATTTCTTGACCTGGGTGGTGGTTATATGGAAGCGTGGTCTGTGATAATTCTTTTCTATTCTGTGTTATTCTGGAACTTTAAAAAAGTTTTGGAAACTTAGTTGTGGCAAGGGTAGGGGTGAGACATTGAGCTACCAGTCTTGGTGGTGTCCGGATTCCTGTGTCAGCAGTGTGAGCTGCAGGATCTGTATCCAGTGCTGCCCTCTGGCCTCCATGGAGCAGTCCTGTAGGCAATTTTGGCATAGTTCTTGGTGTACAGTCTCCATCACTGTTTCTCTGGCTCTCCTGGAGTTTCTTTAAGATGCCAAATATCCTTTAGTAAATATTCTTTCTGCTCTAATTAGCTATAGAAGGTTCTTATTTTGTTGCTGTTGTGTTGTTTTGTTTTGTTTTAAGAAATAGGATCTCACTGTGTCACTCAGGCTGGAGAGCAGAGGTGCAATCAGAGCTCACTATAGCCTTGAACTCCTGGGCTCAAGTGATTCTCCCACTTCAGCCTCCTAAAGTGCCGGGATTACAGGCATGAGCCACTGCACCCTGCCGGGTTCTCGTTCATGACTGGCATCTAAGAGCCCTAGCTGATACAAGGGAATTCAGGTTCTGTTCAGGCTAGACCTTCACGTGACACTGAAAATGCTGTCCTCAAGGCCACCTGAATGCTGGCTCTGTGGAGTACTCCATGGTACTCCAGACTCTAGTGCTCCCTCTGTTCTACAATCAGAGCATGCAGGGCTGAAAGTATATACAGCATGCCCTGCTGCTTTCAGCTGACTATTATTAGCTTCTCTAATAGTCAATTTTTTTACATTAATCTCCACTACTTTCTCCTCTATAAACCCCTGTTCCCCAAGAGATACAAGTACACACACACAACCACCACCAGCAGCAGCAGCAGCACCCGCATCACCACCACCACAACCTGGAATACCCAGGACTATGTAAAAGTCATGACACACCACGTCTCACTAGAATGTAATCTTCATGGGCAGACTTGTCTATTTTGTTCAGTTCTCTATCACAGCACGTAGAATGGTGCCAGGCAGATATTAGGTACCCAGTAAATATCTGTTAAATGAATGAATATCTTGCCCTAGAATACATCTATCCATTTGTTTATCAAACGAAGAACAAATGCTTATGGAGACATGGGCTCAGGCACTGGTGTGTGTATTGGGAAAGTCATGGCTCTGCCCATGAGCAGTTCAAAATGAGTTAATGTTACTAATGACCCCCACAATATATGTTTTGTCACTTCTGTGAGCCCAAATGGAGCTTCTTTTTAGTGAAGCTGTGGGGCAGTACAGGTAGGAGGTCTTCATAACCAAGAGGCAATGCCTTCCTGCTCTTCATCTCAGTTTTAGGCCAAAGAGAAGGGAGCCAGTGACAACGTGAACTGGTAAATGAGATATCCAGGTATGTGCCCACCACTTTTGTCCAGGCTAATTCCCTGGCTAGATGGTTGGGAACCAACTTCAACCATGAATAAGGCAATATCAGGTGGCTAGACAGCAATCAGGTCCTCTCACTCCCCAGTGGCTCTTCTTCAGGCTTAGAATTAATCCCCAACTCCTCACCCTTTTACTAGCATAGCTATGAAGTTCCTAAACATGTTTAACAAAAAAATTTATAGATTAGAAAGACTAGAGAGAACTTGGCTCAAGATATTTTTCTGCATATAGTCAGAATATAAAAGCTCTGGGTGTATTCCTATTTGATTTTTAAAAAGATCAGCTTAATCAAACTGACAGTAGCTGAGAGAGAGAAAAAAAAGAGTGTGAGATACTTAATAATGTGAGATATATTTAATAACTATCTGGCAGAAAAGTAAGTCTTATCAGGAAGCTTTATTTTATTTTATTTTTTTCGAGACAGGTCCTCACTCTCTTGCCCAGACCAGAGTGGAGAGACACGATTATGGCATACCACAGCCTCAATCTCCTGGGCTCAAGTGATCCTTCTACTGTAGCACCTCATGCAGCTGAGACCACAGGGATGTGCCACCATGCTGGGCTAATTTTTTAGCTTTTTCATTGAGACAGGATTTCACTATATTGCCCAGGCTGGTTTTGAACTCCTGGGCTCAAGCAATCCTCCCACTCTGGCCTCCCAAAGTGCTGGGATTACAGGCATGAGCCACCACACCTGGCCATCAGGAAAATTTTAAGACACCATCTGGAGCATGTGATCTGTTTTCAGTCTTCCAGAGGTGTATTTACTGTGATCCTAATGAAACTAAAGCCTTAGGGCCCCTTATTTACACAAGCACCTTTCAAATCTCTGTACCTAATTTTGTATTTTTAAAATATGTTTTCTCAACGAAGGACACAAAGTTATTTAAGCGTTAGGCCCTACAAAATCAGGTCTGAATGTGCATGCTCCATATGGAAAGAAGGACTAAAAATTAAATAGCCTTGACATAAATATTGGCCCTGACAAGGAACTATGTCCCTACATCCCAAATCTGCTTAGCTTTCTTCGCTCACGTTTGGGGTTAGATTGGATTGGTAGTGCATTGGTCTATTCTCACACTGCTAATAAAGACATATCCGAGACTGTGTAATTTGTAAAGGTAAGAGATTTAATGGACTCACAGTTCTGTGGCAAGCCAGGTCTCATTAATGCAAGCCACCATAACAACTGTTTCAGTACTGACTGAGTTGTTAAATTAAATATTAAAAGCTAAAAGAGCCAGTGTCCTTATACAAAGGCTAGAATGTAACAAAAAGCCCACCAAGAGTTTTGCCTAGGCCTTTCCTCTGCCTTAAAGCATGATAAGATAACAAAGGAATTCTTAACAGGACCTGTTTAGGATTAAACAAGTTTTATTGGGGGTCTGAAGACACTTCCCAGGCCTCTGCAAACAAGTTTATTGCGGGTCTGAAGGAACTCCCCAAACCTCCATGATTTAGCAGGAGACAAGATAAGGGTAATCACCCCAGCACCTGGACCCATTTAGATTGAGTAAATTTACTGAGGCTCCAGAGGAAAGTCTTCAGGACTCAGATCTTAGTTATAGATTAAAAGAAGTTAATCACTATGTCTTCAGATTAATGCACACTTACATGTAGACATAAAGCTTAGAAGGTATATAAGCTCTGGAAAACTAATTTTGACTTGGTCTGGTGATATTTTCTGGGCCTTCTCCCTGTAACCTGTTACAGAAATAAAAACTCTGCCCTTTCCCATTTCATCAGCATCTCATTATTGGGCCATGAGAATAAGCAGCCTGACCCTCAGTTTCGTCCAGGAACAGTTCCACATGGCTGGGGAGGCCCCACAATCATGCTGGAAGGTGAATGATATGGTTTCGCTGTGTATCCACCCAAATCTCAACTTGAATTGTATCTCCAAGAATTCCCACGTGTTGTGGGAGGGACCCGGAGCAGGGAATTGAATCATGGGGGCCAGCCTTTCCTGTGTCATTCTCATGATAGCGAATAAGTCTCACGAGATCTGATGGGTTTATTAGGGGTTTCTACTTTTACTTCTTCCTCATTTTATCTTGCTGCTGCCATGTAAGAAGTGTCTTTCATCTCCCGCCATGATTCTGAGGCCTTCCCAGCCATGTGGAACTGTAAGTCCAATTAAACCTCTTTTTCTTCCCTGTCTCAGATATGTCTTTATCAGCAGCATGAAAACAGACTACTATAGTGAATGAAGAGCAAAATTATGTCTTACATGGTAGCAGGCAAGCGGGTATGTGCAGGAGAACTCCCTTTCATAAAATCATCAAATCTCATGAGATGCATTCACTATCATGAGAACAGCATAGAAAAAGCCCACCCCCAGATTCAATTACCTCCCACCAGGTCCCTCCTATGACATATGGGGATTATTACAATTCAAGGTGAGATTGGGGTGGGGACACAGAGCTAAACCATATTAATCTGCCCCTGGCCCCTCCAAATCTCATGTCCTCAAATTTCAAAGCCAGTCATGCCTTCCCAACAGTCCCCCAAAGTCTTAACTAATTTCAGCATTAACTCAAAAGTCCATAGTCCAAAGTCTCATCTGAGACAAGACAAGTCCCTTCCACCTATGAGCCTGTAAAATCAAAAGCATGTTAGTTACTTCCTAGATACAATGGAGTGGTACAAGCATTGGGTAAACACAGCCATTCCAAATGGGAGAAATTGGGCAAAATGAAGTGCCTCATGCAAGTCTGAAATCCAGCGGGGCACTCAAATCGTAAAGCTCCAAATGATCTCTTTTGACTCCATGTCTCAAATACAGGTCACGCTGATGCAAGAAGTGGGCTACCATGGCCTTGGGCAGCTCCACCCCTGTGGCTTTGCAGGGTACACCCCGCCTCCTGGCTGCTTTCCCATGTTAAGTGTCTGCAGCTCTTCCAGGTTCATGGTGCAAGTTATCAGTGGATCTACCATTCTGGGGTCTGAAGGATGGTGGCCCTCTTCTCACAGCTCCACTAGGCAGTGCCCCAGTGGGGACTCTGTGTGGGGGCTCCAACCCCACATTTCCCTTCCGCATTGCCCTAGCAGAGGTTCTCCATGAGGGCTCTGCCCCCACAGCAAACTTCTGTCTGGACATCCAGGCATTTCCATACATCCTCTGAAGTCTAGGCAGAGGTTACTAAACCTCAATTTTTGACTTCCATGCACCCACAGGTTCAACACCATGTGGAAGCTGCCAAGCTTTGGGGCCTTGCACCCTCTGAAGCCATGGCCCCAGCTGTACCTTGGCCCCTTTTAGCCATAGCTGGAGTGGCTGGTACTCAGGGTGCCAAGTCCCTAGGCTGCACACAGCAGGGGGACCTGGGCCCAGCCCACAAAACGATATTTTCCACCTAGGCCTCTGGGCCTGTGATGGGAAGGGCTGCTGCAAAGGTCTCTGACACACGCTGGAGATATTTCCCCATTGCCTGGGTGATTAACATTCAGCTCCTTGCTATTTATACAAATTTCTGCAGCAGGCTTGAATTTCTTCCCAGAAAATGTTTTTTTCTTTACTATCACATTGTCTGGCTGCAAATTTTCCAAATTTTTATGCTCTGCTTTACCTTGAACACTTTGCCACTTAGAAATTTCTTCCACCAGATACCCTAAATAATCTCTCTCAAATTCAAAGCTCCACAGATCTCTAGGGCAGGGGCAAAATGCCACTCATCTCTTTGCGTAACAAGAGTGACCTTTACTCCAGTTCCTAACAAGTTTCTCATCTTTATCTGAGACCACCTCAGCCTGGACCTTATTTTCCATATCACAATCAGCATTTTGGTCAAAGCCATTCAACAGGTCTCTAGGAAATTCCAATTCAACTCTAGGGAGTTACAATTCAAGGTGAGATTTGGGTGGGGACACAGAGTCAAACCATATCAGGTAGATTGGTTGGTGTCTTTATTAATCAAGCATAACACAAAAATGAGAATTTATGTAAATTTTTATTAGTCATTTGATGTGTTTTAGAACCCATCATAAGATTATCAAAATAAATTTCAATAATACAAAATGACAACAGTATTTTTACTTTAGATATGAATTTGAGTATGTTATCAGTCTCAATGCATACCTCAGGATTTTGAAGTTTGAATTGGCTCTCTCATGAAATAAATCCTATGCATTGTTTTATTTTTTGACTTGGCAATAAATAATAGAGAAGACCCAGAAGAAGTTATTGGGAAGAAAGTTGCCTCCAGAGGTAGAGCTGGAGACCATTATTCTTCATAACTATTGATATGGTTTGGCTCTGTGCCCCAACCCAAATCTCACCTTGAATTGTAATAATCCCCATGTGTCATAGGAGGGACTCAATGGGAGGTAATTAAATCATGGGGTTGAGTCTTTCCCATGCTGTTCTTGTGATAGTGAATAAGTTTCATGAGATCTGATGGTTTTATAAAGGCAAGTTCCACTGCACATGTCCACTTGCGTGCTGCTATGTAAGATGTGACTTTGCTCCTCATTCACCTTCCACCATGATTGTGAGGCCTCCCTAGCCATATGAAACTGTGAGTCCATTAAACCTCTTTCCTCTATAAATTACCTAGTCTCTGGTATGTCTTTATTAGCAGCATGATAACAGATTAATACAATTATAAATGCAAAATTGCTTCTAAAATATGAGCAAACAAAATTTAGCAATATATAAAAAGCTGATCATAATACATAATATATAGAAAAAATAATCACCATAACCAAGTGGAGTTTCTTCCAGTGATGCAATCTGGTTCAATGTATGAAAGTCAGTTAGTGAAATCCATCATATTAACAGGCTAAGGAAGAAAAAACATCACACGTTCATATCAGTTGCTATAGTTTGGATGTGGTTTGTTTCTGCTAAAACTCATTGTGAAATTTGATCCCCAGTGTCGTGGTGTTGGAAGGTGAGGCCTAGTGTAAGGTGTTTGGGTCACTGAGGTGGGTCACTGATGAATAGATTAATGCTTTCCCACGGGAGTGAATGAATTCTCACTCTCCAAAGAGTGGGTTGTTGTCAAAGGGAGTTTGGCTTCCTAGACTCTCTCTTGCTTGCTCTCTCACCATGTGATCACTTTGCACATGCCTGCTTGATTTTCCACCTCTCTACCACATTTTGTCCCAGCAAACGGCCTCCACCAGAAGGCAGCCAGATGTGGTGCAATGCTCTTGAACTTCCCAGCCTGCAGAATTGTGAGTGAAATAAATCTCTTTTTTTAATAAATTGCCCAGCCTCAGGTATTCTTTTATAGCAACATAAAATGGACCAAGGTATCAATTGATGCAGAAAAATTATTTGACAAACACATGATCTTTAGGGGGAAAAGACCTCTTAGAAAAATAGGAGTAAAGGAGAGCTTCCTTAACTTGATAAAGAATGTCTACAAAAAACCCACAACTTAACATCATTATACTTAGTAGTGAAAGGCTGAGTGCTTTTCACCTAAGTTCTTCCCTAAGAACTGGGCAAGGATGCCTACTATCACCACTTTTATTCCACACAATGCTGGAGCTTCCTATTCAGTGCATTAAGACAAAAAAGTAAAATGAAACAAAAATGTACAGATCAGAGAGGAATAAATAAAACTGTCCATGTTTGCAGATGACATACACAGAAAATCTCAAGGGCGCTACCAAAAAGCTCCTAAAGCTAATAAGTGAATTCAATAAAGTTGTGGTATACAAGATAAATATACAAAATAAATTATATTTCTATATATTAGCAACAAACATATACACCAACATTTATAATCATTCTAAAAAAGAGAAAAACTTAGTTTTCAATCTAACAAAACATGTATGGGACTCGTGTACTGAAAACTACATAATACTGATGAAGAAAGCAAGGAAGATGTAAATAAATGAAGAGATATTCTGTGCTTATGTAATAGAAGACTCACTCTAGTACAGATGTCAGTTCTCCCAAATTGATATTCCAGTTTAGTGCAATTCCTATCAAAATCTCAAGTATTTTATGGATAGAGGTAAGATTATTTTTGGGTTTATAGGAAACAACAAAACACTAGAATAGCTAAAACAATTTTGAAAAGGAAGAATAAAATGGGAGAAATCAGTCTACCTGATTTTGAGACTTACTATAAAGCTACAGGAATTAAGACTGTGTGGTATTAGTGGAGGGTTAGACATATGGATCTGTAGAACAAGTTAGAGAACCCAGAAATAGACCCATACAAATATGCCCAAATTGATTTTTGACAAAGATAAAAAAAAATCAACTCAATGGAGAAAAGATGGCTTTGCAAACAAATGGTGCTGAAGCAACTGTACATCTATGGGTACACAATAAACAATGCCCTAAACCTCACACCTCATGCAAAAGTGAACTCAAAATGGGTCATGTTAGTTAAATGCTAACATGAAACTATTAAACTTTTCCAAAAATAAAGGAGAAAATGTTTGAGATCTAGGGCTAGGCAAAGATCTGTTAGACTTGTCACCGAAAACAAAATCTACAAAAGCAAAAATTGGTAAATTTGAACTTCATCAAAATTAAATGCTTTTGCTTCATAAAGTCCTGGTAAGATGAAGAAAAGACAAGCCACATACTGGGAAAAATATTTACAAACCACGCATCTGACAAAGACTAGTATCTAGGGTGTATAAGGAATCCTCAAAACTCAACATTAAAAAAGCAAACAATCTACAGGCTGTGTTAGTCCATTCTGGGACTGCTACAAAGAAATACCTGAGACTGGGTAATTTATAAAGAAAAGAGGTTTAATTGGCTCACAGTTCTGCTGGCTGTACACGAAGCATAGTGGCTTCTGCTTCTAGAGAGGCTTCAGGAAGCTTCCAATTATGGCAGAAGGCAAAGGGGGAGTGAGGTACTTCACATGGCTGGAGCAGGACAAAGGGAGGAGGGCAGGTTCCACACACTTTTAAACAACCAGATCTTATGAGCACTCACTATCATGATGACAGCACCAAGGTGTATAGCACTAAATCATGAGAAACTGCCCCCATGGTTCAATCACCTCACACAGGGCCCCACCTCCAACACTGGGGATTACAATCTGACATGAAATTTGGTGGGACACAGATCCAAACTGTATTAAGGCAATAGACATTTCACTAAAGAAAATATGTTTATGGCAAGTAAGTACCTGAAAAGATGTTCCAGATCATTAGTCATGAGGGAGATGCAAATTAAAACCACAATGAGATACCATTACATGTCTTTCAAAATGGCTAAAACAAAAATTAGTCACAACACCAAATGCTGGAAAGGATGTGGAGAAATTGCTCATATGAATGCAAAATGTTACAGCCATTCTGGGAAAAAACAATCTGGCAGTTTCCTTTAAATTTATTTTATTTTATTTTATTTTTATTTATTTATTTATTTGTTTTTGAGACAGAGTCTCACACTGTTGCCCAGGCTGGAGTGCAGTGGTGCAGTCTCACCTCACTGCAACCTCTGCCTCCCAGGTTCAAGCGACTCTCCTGCCTCAGCCTCCCAAGTAGCCAGGACCACAGGCAAGTACCACCACACCCAGCTAATTTTTGTATTTTTAGTAGAGACAGGGTTTTACCATGTTGACCAGGATGGTCTCAAACGCCTGACCTCAGGCAGTCCTCCCATCTCGGCCTTGCAAAGTGCTGGGATCACAGGCATAAGCCACCGTGACTGGCCTGCCTTTAAAATTCAAACATGCAAAAATCATACAACCCAACAGTTACACTCCTGGCCATTTATCCCAGAGAAATGAAGATTTAGTTCACACAATAACCTGTACATAAATGTTTACAGAAGCTTTATTTGTAATTGTCAAGAAAAATTGGAAACAACACAAATAAGGTGGGATTTGAGAGACTGAAGACAATGGAAAGACCAGGGAGTCTATATGAGTGGAGAGGGGATGGTGAAGAGCTTGTCCACGAATGGGGAGAGGAGTTGTACGAGTTGCATGGTCCCTCCTTCTCCACTTTCCCCTCCCTGTATGCATTTATCCCTGATGTGGAAGGGAGTCAGGATGTGCTAAGCCAAGGAAGAGTCTGAAGAAGAAATGGAAGAAAAAAGAGAAGACAGGCAGGCAACTTCCAGTTCCATCAAGGGGGCAACCATGGAGCAGGACAGCTGCTCCTAAACTCAGAGGGGCAGCAGGAAAACCCCTGCATTTTGCTTTTAATAATATTTGGATTATTTAATTTTTTAAAAGTCAAAGAAGTTTTAAAATACTAATGAAATACTGAAAAGCTAATTTAAAAAAGTATTCCTTTGCCACAGTAAATTTACTATTATGAGATAAAAACTAACAAATTCACTTAATTAGATATTTTTTAGGCATCTGGATGAAAAGTACATATTGCATAATTACAGACATGGCTGTAAAGAGGGCAATATTTAATATTAGCTCAACTTTATTTTATATTGAACCAGCACGTTTTTTTCTGAAAAGCTAAAATAACTGTCACATGTTATCTCTTCTAGGTTGATGATATGTAAAGATAGACAATTAATGTCAAGTTTTAAAGATCAGTAAACCAAAAAGTATCTGAGACTGGTCTCAGTCAATTTAGAAGTTTATTTTGCCAAAGTTAAGGACATTCCCAGAAGAAAAGAACATTGAATCACAGAAACAGCCTGTGGTCTGCACCTTTCTCCAAAGATGGTTTTGAGGGCTTCAGTATTTAAAGGGGGAAAGCAGGCTGAAGGGGAAAGATGGAAGGTATGGTCATCTACATGTTGCAAGATAAAAGGAGCAGATAGGAGAACAGTCAACTATGTATTCATCTCACACTCAGTAAATCAGAACTTTGCATAAGATTATGAGCATAGGGTAGCTACCTGTGGAAATATTTAACCTTTTATCTGTAGCTATCTGCTTAAGAACAAAAGGAAAGGCAGCTTCTTGCATGGCTCAACTTTCAGTTTAATCTTTTTCCTCTTGCACAGTCAATTGAGTTTTTATTTTGCGTTCATAGATACCTAGACAGGTCAAGGTGCTTGCTTAAACTTAGTGACTCCTGAGCAGAGGTGTAATTCAAATGGCCATGTCCGTGATGCTTAAATTGTGCTTTGCATTTCACTGCTGTGCTTGTATGAGAGTACAAAAGATTCTGAGAGCCAAATTAAATTTCTAAGTGTTTTAGCTCTTAGTTTCCACAAACAAATCAAAATACCAGTATAAATCCAACTATAGGGCAAGACAGCAATATCATTACATAATGGACCAGATTAAGAATATGCAGTTTCACACGTTTAAAAAAACCTGAGAAGTTATCAGCAAACACATGTAACATGGCTTGTGCTCAGCTATCCTCCACATCTTCTGCCTGTCTTTTGTGCTACCAGGTTCATTTGCTGCTTGGATAGTTCACTTGAGCCTAAGTGGCTCATAACCATGGGACATCTGTAAAGGATGTTAAAGATGCTCACGGGTCTATTTCTGAATTTATGTTTTCTAGCCAGGCAGAGCACAGCTATAGAAAATATTTTCCTTTGTCAAACATATGTTTGATACAGTACTGTCCTTTTGATAGAGGAAGGAGGCAGCCAAATGTCTAGGCAGATAAGGGTCCCCAGTGAAACCCCACCTTCAAGCCGAAGACAGTCCTGGGTAAATCCTTGGACCACATTGAGGACCTGTCTTCTCATTTGGTGCACTTTCCTCTGATCAATCCCCACTCTTCACCTATTTTACATATACCTACACTTTCCTAATTGGTTTTCTACACTATCATGCCCACCTTTGAGTGGTGTCTTCCCTTTAACCGTTTTTGTGTACTCACAAACCAATCAGCATGCACTCCCTATTCTGAGCCCATAAGGGCCCCAGGCTCAGCCACATTAGGGAACTTTTCCTGCCTTTGGGTAGTGGGACCACTCCCACATCCCCTTCCTGCTGAAAGCTGTTTCTCACCTTGTATACTCTTCGATTGTCAGCATCCTCATTCTTCTTGGACGCTAGAAGAGAACTCAGGAAGCAGTGGGCAAGCCAAACTCAACTGGGGTGGGCCAAATGAGTGGGCCGTCTCCTGCAGCAGGTAGCATGGCCAAGTGAGGCCCAGGCATGGTGTCACCGGCCGGGGGTCCCTGGCTTGCAAAGTGACAGAGAGAAAAATCCTTTTATCATTTTATTAAGCTTTTAATTTTTTCACATTTCATGATGATCATTTATTATAAGAAGTACTTGGCATTTTTATTTTAAAAAATAGCACAACTTTCTGCCTTAAGAGAAGAATTAAAATGATAAACTTTGGACATTTTCTGTGATTTACATTTGACCTTGGTATGTCCCACAATTCCTTGATAAATAAACTTATTTTTTTTTCAAGACAGGATCTCACTCTCTTGCCTAGGCTGAAGTGCAGTGATGCAATCATAGATCACTGTGGCCTCCAACTTCTGGGCTAGAGAGATCCTCTTGACTCAGCTTCCTGGGGCGTGGTGGCACATGCCTATAGTCTCAGCTACTTGGGAGGCTGAGGCAGGAGAATTGCTTGAACCCAGGAGGCAGAGGTTGCAGTGAGCCGAGATCGTGCCACTGCACTCCAGCCTGGGTGGCAGAGCAGGACTCCATCTCAAAAAAAAAAAGAAACAAAAGGAAAATGAAGTCATAATTTTTATCCCATCTCTGTCCACTGAAAAGGCCTAGAGGCGACAATCAACCCATTGAAATAAGAACAATTAGCACTGTCAATATCATTCCTCACTAAAAGGAGTCAGAACTCTTTGGATAAATGTCAGATTCTGAGTCTGAGGTAGAAAGGCACAAGAAGCTGGAACATCTTTCACGTTGGAAAGAAAGAAAACAATCAAAGAATATTAAAGACAAATTGAAAAGTGTCCTACTGATTAAAAATGGCCCAATTTGAGCATCAAAAATAATTTGAGGTAGATTTGAAAAGCATCATGTTGGAATCCATAAGTCTATGATGATCTATCTATATATATGTATGTATATGTTTGTGTGTATACATATATATACACACATACACACACACACATATATATATATACACACATAGATACATTAAAATTGATAGTAGTTGGGCATGGTGGTGCACGCCTGTAATCCTAGCTACTTGGGAGGCTGAGGCAAGAGAATCGCTTGAACCAGGGAGGCAGAGGTTGCAGTGAGCTGAGATCACACCACTGCACTCCAGCCTGGGTGACAGAGCGAGACTCCAACTCAAAAAAAAAAAAAAATTTGATGGTCACCTTCGGAAATTGTTAGAACACTAACTCATTAATATGAAGTGATAAATAAAAGGATAGAAGCAAGCGTTTATTCTGTCTTTCCTTTATGACTAAATTCCAGTAATACATGCAGAAAGAATTAAAAATGATTAAAATATTACCCATTAATAACTCCTAATTAAAACATTACCCATTTATAATACCTAATGAAATAATGAATATTACCACTTAGTAGGTGAAAGGTTGGTTTGGAACACTATGATGAATAAATTAGCCTAACAACTCTCAGATCTACGGATCAATCTTAACATCTCAAAGACAAAGACAATGCATTATGCTCTTCCTACTGCCATGCAACAGGCACTACATGGCACCATCTATGAACCTAAATCACAAATCCGGAATTCGGATGAGTTTACAGGACAAACGACTTGCAGGGGGCACTGTTACAGATTAAAAGAAATTTTAGGAACTCTAACAACAAAACGCACTGTGTGAACCTTGTTTGGATCCTGATTCAAACCAACCAACTATAAAAAGACACTAATGAGACAATTTGGAAATTTGAATGATGATATTAAGTCTAATAGATATTGAGGAAATTAAGAATATGTTTTCATATATTTAGTTTTAGGAAAATAACATTGTGGTTATATTAAACAAAAGAGATCCCTTGCCTCCACTGAGACATATACTGGCATCTTAATGAAAGAAATGATATATCTGGGTTTTACTTAAAATAATCTAGTGGGGTGTGAGAAGTGTAAAGTCAGTTGTTGCATAATATGGGGGGTTGTTATACTGCTTTCTCTATTTTTTGTGTAAGTTTGAACGTTTCCATAAGAAAAAGTTTCAAAGGTGACAAAATATCACTCCATTCATTTGTTCTTTTGAAAAACACTAGGGTTTTCACCAGTGTGGACCAGGTGCTGGGCACCCCAACATATTACATAACTCACATTTATTTTTGGTGAAGGAAAAATATCATTAAATACTGTGATTAAAAATAGAGATAAAAAATAAAGCACCAGGACACAGACCAAGCAAATAGTTATGACTGGGGAATGGCTTATGTGGGTTGGAGAAAGTTTTGTCAGAGAGATGACATTTGCACTCCATCAGCTAACTCACTTGAGGCTGGCTTCAATGGGCAGGCGTTCTCTAAAACTACATCAGGAAAAAGCAACCTATCTCATAAGGACTTCACAAGCATTTGGTTTTATCTTCTCGTTACAATGTGTATAATTTGTTTTCTGGGAAAGGTGCACATAGATCTGCATGTGGTTAGCAAATTTTAAAAAAATAAGTGGTTAAAATTTGCTAATCTCATTTGTTTTCCAAAAGAAAGGGGAAAATAATTCACTTCATTGTAAATATTAAGGGAATTTTGAGCCTATAAAGGGATTTTAGGTAAGGGTTTCTAAATTTAGAAGGTATTTTTTTCCAAATTAAGGGAAAAAAGACACGACTACAGTCATGCACAACTTAACAACATGGATACATTCTAAGAAATGCATCATTAGCAATTTTCTTCATGTGCAAACATCATAGGGTATACTTACACAAATCTGGATGGTACATCTTGCTACACCCTAGGTTATACAATATAGCCTGATGACAAAAAAAGGAAACTGAGGCAAAATTAATATTGAGAGTTTATTTGGGCCAAGGTTGAGGACTGCAGCCCCAGAAACTCTGGGAAGTGCTCATTTCAGCCCTCCTTACAAGCTGGTTTTTAAAAGGCAAAAGGGCACAAGGAGTGAGCTGATAGAAAACTGTTTGAATAGGAATTCTCACTGGTTTACAGAAATAACATCGATTATTAACTTGCTACACATTGTTGAACTACAGAGTATGAGTTTCAGCTTCTGACATGTGGCATTTTATGGCTACATGGCATCAGATAGTCTAGCACCCACATAGCAAAGTCTTCAAGAGGTAATTATTTAGCTCAAAGGGTGAGTGACATGAGACTGCTGTCACATTTTAATGTCTCTCTGGGCCTGATAATTTAAAAGGGGCTCACATTCCTCAGATAAAAATTTCTTTTCTCTCTCAATCTGATTGTTATTATTAGGCTACAAACTGTACAGCATGTGGCCATACTGAATACTGTAGCCAATGGTAACACAGTGGTAAGTATTTGTATATAAGAAGGTACAGTAAAAATATGATATTATTTTCTTACAGGATGACCACCATACATACGGTTCCTTGTTAACAGAAACATCATCAAGCAATGTGTGGCTATATTTCAAACCTAGATTGCTATCTATATTGACATTTATATATAGTAAATGCCATAAATGTCTTTGAAGGAAAAAATAGTATCATTCCTTCTAAAATTAGTTTAGATATGGTGAGGCCTTTTCCTGAGAATAATGGTTTTATTTTTCTTTGACTCCAGTGGTAAATGAACAGCATTGGCTATCTCTCCACAGGGCCACCAACTACAAAGGAACTGGAAGACCTCTGAAATTTGGGACTACGGCAGATTTCATAATTTGCCTTGAGCATTTGGGAACTGTTAGTAAATCTTTTCTCATCACTGACATCAGTATGTTTTTGCTCCAAATTTGTATTTAGTGAAGGCTGAACTCCTAATTGTCATTGCCCCATAGTAAAGCATAGTTGAACCTGACTGACAGACTAATGAAGCTCAAGTTACTGGGAACAGAGGTTTTACGAGGTTGCCCTGAGATTGATCCCACTGTGCTGGGAGTCCAGAGGGTCCCATGAAGGCTGCTCTGCTTCATGACCTCGGGAGAGTTGATGCAAGGAAGATAGAGCAGCTGAATTTGGTTCAATGCCAACCTGGCAGTGGTAAGAGTATTAATATACAAGACAAGTGTTTACAGATGAAGATGTTGTGGAATAGGATGGAAGGAAGTAGGATTAACTAGTACAATTATTCATCAAGTCTAAATCATTATAGCATCTTTGAATCAGAAGACAATGGAGAGTTATTTAATTAGGACTCCCATTGAATCAAGAACTTCCTCTTCCAGATTCCTAAAAAGTGGTTATCTAATTGGAAGACCACCAAACAAATAGAGCACAAGAAATAAATGATGAATTCTCCTCATTTCCCTTAAGCTTTTATAAAAAATATATTTTGTAACAAACATACTGTACATATCCTGAGTGTGGCTGAAGACAGGTATGAGCCACTGCACCTGGCTCAAAAGCAGGAACTTTTACTTATTACTAATGGGAATGCCAAATTGTATAGCAACTTTGGAAGAATGTTTGGAAGTTTCTTACCAAACTAAACATACTCTTTGATATGGTTGGCTGTGTCCCCACTCAAATCTCATCTTGAATTGTAGTTTCCATAATCCCCACATGTTGTGAGAGGGACCCAGTGAGAGGTAATTGAATCATGGTGGTGGTTACCCCCATGTTTTTCTCATGATAGTGAGCGAGTTCTCATGAGATCTGATGGTTTTATAAGCAGCTTTTCCCCTTTGCACAACACTTCTCCTTCCTGCCACCATGTGAATAAGAACATTTTGCCTCTCCTTTCACCATGATTCTAAGTCTCCTGAGGCTTCCTAGCCCTGTGGAACTTTGAGTCAATTAAACCTCTTTCCTTTATAACTTACCTAGTCTTAGGCAGCTCTTTATAGCAGCATGAGAATGGACTAATACACTAAATTGGTACCGAGGGAGTGAGGCACCACTAAAAGGATAACCAAAAAATTCCAAAGTGACTTTGGAATGGGGTCACAGGCAGAGACTGAAACAATTTGGAGGGTTCAGAAGACAACAAGAAAATGTGAGAAAGTTTGGAACTTCCTAGAGACTTAGAGATCTCAGAAGACAGGACCATGTGTGAAAGTTTGGACCTTCCTAGAGACTTGTTGAATGGTTTTGACCAAAATGCTGATAGCGACATTGACAATTAAGTCCAGCCTGAGGTAGTCACAGATGGAGATGAGGAACTTCTTGGGAACTGGAGCAAAGGTTACACTTGCTTTGCTTTAAGAAAGAGACTGGTGGCATTTTGCCCCTGTCTTAGAGATCTGTGAAATTTTGAACTTGAGAGAGATGATTTAGGGTATACAGCAGAAAAAATTTCTAAGCAGCAAAGCATTCAAGAGGAAGCAGAACATACAAGTTTGAAAATTTGCAGCCTGATGATGTGATGAAAAAGAAAAGCCCATTTTCTGGGGAGAAATTCAAGCCAACTGTAGAAATTTGCATAAGTAACAAGGAGCCAAATGTTAATCACCAAGACAATGGGGCAAATGTCTCTGGGGCATGTCAGAGAACTTCACCCCAGCCCCTCCCATCACAGATGTGGATCCCTAGGAGGGAAAAATGGTTTCATGGGCCCCCATGCTCTGTGCAGCCTCAGGACATGGTGCCCTGCATCCCAGCTGCTTTAGTTCCAGCCGTGGCTAAAAGGGGCCAAGGTACAGCTCAAGCCATTGCTTCAGAGGGTGCAAGCTCAAGTCTTGGCTGCTTGCATGTGGTGCTGGGCCTCTGAGTGCACAGAAGTCAAGAACTGAGGTTGGGGAACCTCTGCCTAGATTTCAGAAAATGTATGGAAACACCTGGATGTCCAGGCAGAAGTTTTCTGCAGGGGAGGAGCCCTCATGGAGAACCTCTGCTAGGGCAAAGGGAAATATGGGTTTGGCGCCCCCACACAGAGTCCCCACTGGGGCACTGCATAGTGGAGCTGTGAGAAGAGGGCCACTGTCCTTCAGACCCCAGAATGGTAGATCAACTGACAGTTTGCACTGTGTACCTGGAAAAACCACAGACACTCAACACCAGCCAGGAAAGCAGCCAGGAGGAGGGCTGTACCCTGCAAAGCCACAGGGGTGGAGGTATCCAAGGCCATAGGAGCCCACCTCTTGCTTCAGTGTGACCTGGATGTGAGACATGGAGTCAAAGGAGATCATTTTGGAACTTGAAGGTTTAATGACTGCCCTATTGGGTTTTGGACTTGCAGGGGCCTGTAGCTCCTTTGCTTTGACCAATTTCTCCCATTTGGAATGGGTATATTTACCCAATTCCTGTACTCCCATTTTGTTTAGGAAGTAACTAACTTGCTTTCGATTTTACAGGCTCCTCCTAGGTGAAAGAGACTTGCCTTGTCTCAGATGAGACTTTGGACTTGGACTTTTGGGTTAATGCTGGAATGAGCTAAGACTTTGGGGGGATTTTGGAAAAGCATGATTGTGTTTTGACATGTGAGGACATGAGATTTGGGAGGGGTCAGAGTAGAATGATATGGTTTGTCTGTGTCCCCATCCAAAACTCATCTTGAATTTTACTTCCCATAACCCCTACATGTCATGGGAGGGACCCAATAGGAGGTAACTGAATCATGGGGGTGACTACCCCCATGCTGTTCTCATGATAGTGAGTTCTCATGAGATCCATAGCTTTTTTTTTTATTATTATACTTTAAGTTTTAGGGTACATGTGCACATTGTGCAGGTTAGTTACATATGTATACATGTGCCATGCTGGTGCGCTGCACCCACTAACTCGTCATCTAGCATTAGGTATATCTCCCAATGCTATCCCTCCCCCCTCCCCCCACCCCGCCACAGTCCCCAGAGTGTGATATTCCCCTTCCTGTGTCCATGTGATCTCATTGTTCACTTCCCACCTATGAGTGAGAATATGCGGTGTTTGGTTTTTTGTTCTTGCGATAGTTTACTGAGAATGATGATTTCCAATTTCATCCATGTCCCTACAAAGGACATGAACTCATCCTTTTTTATGGCTGCATAGTATTCCATGGTGTATATGTGCCACATTTTCTTAATCCAGTCTATCATTGTTGGACATTTGGGTTGGTTCCAAGTCTTTGCTATTGTGAATAGTACCGTAATAAACATATGTGTGCATGTGTCTTTATAGCAGCATGATTTATAGTCATTTGGGTATATACCCAGTAATGGGATGGCTGGGTCAAATGGTATTTCTAGTTCTAGATCCCTGAGGAATCGCCACACTGACTTCCACAATGGTTGAACTAGTTTACAGTCCCACCAACAGTGTAAAAGTGTTCCTATTTCTCCACATCCCCTCCATCACCTGTTGTTTCCTGACTTTTTAATGATTGCCATTCTAACTGGTGTGAGATGGTATCTCATAGTGGTTTTGATTCGCTGGAGGCATTACACTACCTGACTTCAAACTATACTACAAGGCTACAGTAACCAAAACAGCATGGTACTGGTACCAAAACAGAGATATAGATCAATGGAACAGAACAGAGCCCTCAGAAATAACGCTGCATACCTACAACTATCTGATCTTTGACAAACCTGAGAAAAATAAGCAATGGGGAAAGGATTCCCTATTTAATAAATGGTGCTGGGAAAACTGGCTAGCCATATGTAGAAAGCTGAAACTGGATCCCTTCCTTACACCTTATACAAAAATCAATTCAAGATGGATTAAAGATTTAAACGTTAGACCTAAAACCATAAAAACCCTAGAAGAAAACCCAGGCATTACCATTCAGGACATAGGCATGGGCAAGGACTTCATGTCCAAAACACCAAAAGCAATGGCAACAAAAGACAAAATTGACAAATGGGATCTAATTAAACTAAAGAGCTTCTGCACAGCAAAAGAAACTACCATCAGAGTGAACAGGCAACCTACAAAATGGGAGAAAATTTTCGCAACCTACTCATCTGACAAAGGGCTAATATCCAGAATCTACAATGAACTCAAACAAATTTACAAGAAAAAAACAAACAACCCCATCAAAAAGTGGGCGAAGGACATGAACAGACACTTCTCAAAAGAAGACATTTATGCAGCCAAAAAACTCATGAAAAAATGCTCATCATCACTAGCCATCAGAGAGATCCATAGTTTTATAAGGGGCTTTTCCCCTTTGCTTAGCACTTCTCCTTCCTGCCACCATGTGAAGAAGGACGTATTTGCTTCCCCTTCTGCCATGATTCTAAGTTTTCTGAGGCCTCCCTAGCCATGCAGAACTATGAGTCAATTAAACCTCTTTTCTTTATAAATTACGCAGTCTCAGGCAGTTCTTTATAGCAGCATGAGAACAGACTAATATACTCCTATACTGTTAGCCAGTAATTGTGCTCCTTGGTATTTACCCAAAGGAGTTGAAAACATTTGTACACAGAAAAACCTACACATCAATGTTTACTGCATCTTTATTCACAATTGCCAAAACTTGGAAACAAACAAGATGCCCTTCAATATGTGAAAGATAAACTGTGGTACCTCCAAACAATGGAATATTATTTAATGATAAAAAGAAATGGGCTATCAAGCTACAAAAAAGACAAGTAGGAAGCTTAAATGCATATTGCTAAATGAAAGAAGTCGATCTGAAAAGGCTGCATACTGTATGAGTCCAACTATATGACATTCTGGAAAAGGCAAAACAGTAAAAGGACCACTGATTGCCAGGTATTAAGAGGGGGGTAATGGGGAGGGATGAATAGGTAGAGCACAGGGGATTCACAGAGCAGTAAAACTATGCTGAATTATATTGAAATTGTGAATACATGTCATCATATATTTGTCAAAACCTATAGAATGTACAACACAGAGTGAATCCTAATATAAACTACCAGGTTTAGTTAAAAATAATGTGTCAACATTGTGCCAGCAATTGTAACAAATGTATCACAGTAATGCAAGATGTTAATAGTAGTGGAAACTGCTTGCATGGGAAGTGGGGATATGTGGGAATGCTCTGTTCTTTCTATTTGATTTTTCCAGAAACCTAAAACTGCTCCAAAACATAAAGTTGATTAACAATATTTTTTTAAAAAACAAGAACTCATTGTTCTTTGGGACAATATCAAGTAGCATAGCATATGTGTATTGAGATTCCAGGACAGGGTGGGCCAAAAAAATACTTGGAAAGATAACGCCCACCATTTTTTTAAATGGAAAATATCAACACACAGGTCCAGGAAGTTTAACAAATACCAAGAAGGATAATCACAAAGAAAACTACATCAAGGCACATTGTAATTACATTGCTAAAAACTATTGATGTACACATATGTAACTAACCTGCACGTTGTGCACATGTACCCTAAAACTTAAAGTATAATAATAAAAAAAAACAACCAGAGAGAAAGATACATTACATATGGGGGAATATAAGACAATGAAATGACATCTTTAAATCACTAGGGGATGGGAAGGACCTTCTAATCTTCATCAACCTGTAATTGCATATCCAATGAACATGTACTTCAAAAACTAAGGTGAAATAGAGACATTTTCTTATCAGCAGATCTGCACTGCAGGAAAGGTTGAAGGAAGTTCAAGATGAGAGAAAATGATACCAGATAGAAACTGGGACTTATAGAAAGAAATAAAGAGTACTGGACACGGTAATATATAATATGGGAAGTCTATTTTCAGTACTAAAATCATAATATATCTTCTAAAAAGTCCAAATGTAGATGTTTTAGGCAGTCAATAAGTCAATAGTCACCATTATTAGCTTTCTAATTTTATGTTTTTCTTTAAAAAATTATGGCATTCACTAGATTGCATATGGAAAAAACTGGTTATGAATATTAATATATGACATTTAACTCATAAAATCTTTATTATACTATGCTTCTCTTTTTCTGATTTCTTTGGCTAACTTATTAGAATATTATGCTTAAATGAGCAGAAATATAAACTTATGTTCACACCTAAATAATACTGTTATAGTAATTTCTTCTCTTTTTATAATCTGTCTTTTGATTTACCTATGATAGCATTCTTCCTTTCCTAGCAATCTGCTGATTTCACTCTTTCTCATCTGTACTTTCAAGCCAATTATTAAAAATAGAATTTAAGAATAGTATTAAGGAAAATCTGGAAAGAAAATATTTCTGAGTTTCTGCAAATATTTCATTGTTGTGATAATACTGTTTATGTAATTTTATATCCCACTTTTAAATCTAATACTATACTGTAGTTTTTATTTTTATATCTCTGCACAATATTCCACTCAATAGCTTCTATTCCTTTTTTTATTTTTATTTTTATTATACTTTAAGTTTTAGGGTACATGTGCACAACGTGCAGGTTAGTTACATATGTATACATGTGCCATGTTGGTGTGCCGCACCCATTAACTTGTCATTTAACATTAGCTATATCTCCTAATGCTATCCCTCCCCCCCTCTCCCCACCCCACAACAGGCCCCGGTAAGCAATGGCAGCAAAAGCCAAAATTGACAAATGGGATCTAATTAAACTAAAGAGCTTCTGCACAGCAAAAGAAACTACCATCAGAGTGAACAGGCAACCTACAGAATGGGAGAAAATTTTTGCAATCTACTCATCTGACAAAGGGCTAATATCCAGAATCTACAATGAACTCAAACAAATTTACAAGAAAAAAACAAACAACCCCATCAAAAAGTGGGTGAAGGATATGAACAGACACTTCTCAAAAGAAGACATTTATGCAGCCAAAAGATGCATGAAAAAATGCTCATCATCACTGGCCATCAGAGAAATGCAAATCAAAACCACAATGAGATACCATCTCACACCAGTTAGAATGGCAATCATTAAAAAGTCAGGAAACAACAGGTGCTGGATGGGATGTGGAGAAATAGGAACACTTTTACACTGTTGGTGGGACTGTAAACTAGTTCAACCATTGTGGAAGTTGGTGTGGCGATTCCTCAGGGATCTAGAACTAGAAATACCATTTGACCCAGCCATCCCATTACTGGGTATATACCCAAAGGATTATAAATCATGCTGCTATAAAGACACATGCACACGTATGTTTATTACGGTACTATTCACAATAGCAAAGACTTGGAACCAACCCAAATGTCCAACAATGATAGAATGGATTAAGAAAATGTGGCACATATACACCATGGAATACTATGCAGCCATAAAAAATGATGAGTTCATGTCCTTTGTAGGGACATGGATGAAGCTGGAAACCATTATTCTCAGCAAACTATCACAAGGACAAAAAACCAAACACCGCATGTTCTCAGTCATAGGTGGGAATTGAACAATGAGAACACTTGGACACAGGAAGGGGAACATCTATTGCTTTTTTAAAAAAATCATTCTATTGCCTGTGATTAAGAGCTTTTTTTCAGTTTGGACATTTTGGCTAGAGGATAGGTGGCTTCAATGAATCATTCTGTGTTCTTAAGTTTGTTGTTGCATTTATTCTTGTGTAATTTTTCTGTTTCTGACCTAAGGCTGGTTCTTATCTCATTTGCAACTGTATAGTCATTAACATCACAGTAGTTTATTTTCTCAACTGTTCCTCTTTGCTTCCTTTTCTACCTGCCACATCCCACCTCTAAAATGTGTAACCTCATTCATTCTGTAGGGTCCAATTCAAATCTTACCTTCTTTATTTAACTATACCTGAACCTCTCCACTAAACCTCTGTGGCACAGGATAAATAGTAGATGTTTGATAAATATATATGTGTGTGCATGTGTGTGTGTGTTTTGACTTAAAATTGAACAATAGAAAGTGTGGTCACTTAAAATTAAATTAAATCTGGAACCAGTCATTTAATTTACAAATGAATTTAGCAACATTATTTTTCTCCTAACAGATATATTTTTCATCAATCTTAAGACTCAATCTCTGAAAACAGCATGATATTTTAAAATTTCTGATTGTGGCTATCATCATATAGCTATAATAACCCACTTACGCACTTCAAAACTTGCGT
This sequence comes from Gorilla gorilla gorilla, assembly GCF_029281585.2. Taxonomy (NCBI): domain Eukaryota; kingdom Metazoa; phylum Chordata; class Mammalia; order Primates; family Hominidae; genus Gorilla; species Gorilla gorilla. The sequence continues at coordinate 69,151,829 of NC_073239.2, forward strand.
AAGTGTAAGGGTGTAAGTGTCTTGAAAGAAATTCTGGGGAAAGCAGTAAGCATTCTTTTAAGATGCAGTGCATTACCAGTTCTCTTGATCCTGGATAATGTTGTGTGGTAAAATATGACATATCAACAACTGGTAAGTGAAAAGTGATCCCAAAGAGTTGGACTCTAAATGTGAAGGTTTAGGAAAATCTTAATGATTTAACCAGTTTAGATAGTTTATATTTTCCCCTTTTATGTATGCACAAATATGTTACACCTGAAAAGATCAGGCCAGGTGCAGTGGCTCATGCCTGTAATCCAAGCACTTTGGGAGGCCAAGGTGATAGGATCTTTTGAGCTCAGGAGTTCAAAACCAGCCTGTGCAACACAGTGAAAGCCTGTCTGTAAAAAAATTAAAAAATTAGCTGACATGCCCATAATCCTAACACTTTGGGAGGTCAAGACAAGCAGTTTGCTTGAGCTCAGGAGTTTGAGACCAGCTGGGCAACACGGTGAAACCCCATCTCTACAAAAAATATAAAAATTAGCCAGGTGTGGTGGTACCCAACTGTAGTCCCAGCTACTTGGGAGGCTGAGGTGGAAGGATCACTTGATCCAGGAGGTTGAGACTGCAGTGAGCCAACATCTTGCCACTGCACTCCACCCTGGGTAAAAAATTGAGACCGTGTCTCAAAAAAAAAAAAAAAATTAGCTGGGTATGGTGGTACACGACTACAGTCCCAGCCACTTGCATAGCTTTAGCCCAGGAGGTCGAGGCTACAATAAGCTGTGATCACATCACTGCACTCCATCCTGGCTGACAGAGCAAGGCCCTATACATACATGTATATATTTTATATAATTTTTGTTGTTATCTCTGTTAAAAATGTCCATGAACTGCTGGAGTTTATTTTTAATCCAAGATTCTATTAGTAACAAAATATTTCCATCAATGTATAATTATATTTTTAATACAGTATTGGCTTTGGAAATTTGTTAAGAGCCTTTTGAAAAACCTAAATAAATTATATTGACTAGTTCTCCTTTGTCTACATTTCTAATTAACACCTCCCAGAAGGCTAATAGAATTTTACTAAAGCTTCACACTATAAAGAATGGAATCCAAGGTAGCAGCAAGACAACAAAACAAAAATTCCAGTTAAGAGTTCAGAAGCCCCACCCAAAGTCATTATCATCCATTTACAGCGACTACATTATTTCCCTTGCATCTGACCATAAATTCACAAGAATTATGACTTTCAGCTAGGGGATATGAAATGGGTGGGTGAGAGCTTTGCAAATAATTTCATCACAGATGAATAGCATATGTATGTTTATATATGTATGTATGTTAAAAGGACATATGACATTTATATCTTATACACAGTAAAATTTGTATGTATGTATATATGTGTACAAGATATATATGTATTTTGTACATATATAATGTATGTGTGTGTGCATGTGTGTATGTGTATACATGTGATGATTATGATGAGTTCACTGTGTAGGGAAGGGATAAAGGCAAAGAAGGGGGTTGGGAAAGAGAGACCTGAGAGTATTCAGGGCAGAGAAGGAAATACGTGCAATTACATGGAAAGAAGAAATGAAGCTGGTCCCATGTGAACCTCAAAATTCAACATCTCTGAAAACTTGCCTCATCATCTACTCCTACTGTGGGGTGGATGGAAAGGAGAATAAATTTTGGACATATATTTAGAAAACAAAATCACCAGAAGACAGTGTGGCACAGTGGCAAGAGCACTGGCTATGGAATCGCCCCTGACCTTGAACCCCAGCTCTGCCTCCAACCAGCTAAGTGACAGTGGGCAACTTAACCTCTTCGAGTCTCCATTTTCTTATTTGTAAGATGGGTGCAGTAATAGCAGCTATCTCACTTGGTTGCTGGAAATACGAGTCCTTACTAGACTCCACGGAGCAACCCTTTCCTGTGACCCCAGTCTCTTCACCTCTCTTGCCTTGCCCCAGCAAGAGGCTCGTGCTTCACCTATCAGCTTAGGCTCCTCCCATCCTTTTTCATTTTTTTAAAGCTTCCTACGAGCTTTGACCTTTTCTAGCCTTATGTCTGTCTTTGTTTTGTTGCACGTTACTTCATCTTGGATCCTTGATGGCAAATGCCTGTCAGTACTTTTCTCCAAATGATTTTCAGGGAGCCCAATCTCCATAAAGCATTAGTGGAATAGGATTACCTAAGAAAAAGTGCCCCTAGGGCCAAATATATTTGAATAATTATGGGTTAAAGAATATTAAGCCAGGTTATTTTACTAGGGGATTTCTCAGATGTGCTAATGTGCATTACAAGACAGGTAAATCATGTAAAGTTTTACACAAACTGAACTGACCATATGACTTTTTTAACTGAAGAATCATATGACACTAGTATTCCTCAAAACACATTTTATTAGAAGGGAGACAATGGTTCAAACAGTTACTGTATTCATTATTTGCCCCATTCCCTGCCTTTTGGGAAACCTAGTCTGGGGCTCCTGACTCTCCCCAACTGCCTCCTCACAATAGTCAACTGAGCCATAGTTGGCTGAGTTAAAAGATGTTCATTCAGTACAAGAAGACTCCAGTTAATATAGGAAAGTAATATTAAAATTATCAATGGTCATCGACAAGATCAAGATGAAGATGGTTCTACCTGATAGCGAAAACTTTAGAGTAAACTGTAGATAGATTCAGTCTTGGGAAACAACAGAAAAACACAAGGCGAGTCCTGACATTCCAAAAAGCAAGGAGCATTGCTACTAGTAAATGTCAGATTAAAAAAAGCTTTTCTCCAGGGTTATTTTTAAATCATTTTAAGATTCCTGTAATAGCCAAGAATTTACATCATTTTTGATAACTACATGACAACTTAATTATTCTAGCCAGAGAACTATAAATTACTAGCAGATCGTAAGTTAGGATTTTGAGTCTCATGCTTTACATTTTACAGACCTGAGAAATCTAGCTAGTGGAAATATTCCAAGTCTTTAAAACATGATTCTGGGATGAAACAAAGCAGCGATTTTTAAAATATATATTTTAAGACTGATTTTACCTCTTTTGTTGTGATTTGATGATGAGCAATTTATAAACATAAATATTAATATGTTTAACATGATATAGCTAATAACCAGTTCTTCCATGCTCCTATCTAAATGCTAACATTTAGACACTATAGTAGCAGGTGTCTAGGCTTGAGATGAAACAGGGACTCAGTCCCATCAGCATCTCGGGGTTGGTAAAACTTCTATGTGTATTTGGCCTGGGGACGGGGAAGCTCACAAAGCTCTTCTCTTCTCCCAGAGATTCTCTCTTTTATTTTGCACCAAGTTTTCTAGTGGGTAGAGCCACAGGGTTTAAAAGCTCTAAAGATAAGCCTCCCTATCCATGAGCATGGAATGTTTTTCTATTTGTTTGTGTCATCTCTAATTTCTTTGAGCAGTGTTTTGTAGTTCTTCTTGTAGACATATTTCACCTAGAAATACCAAAGTTTTAGGTATTTTATTCTTTGGTGGCAATTGTGAATGGGATTGCATTACTGATTTGGCTCTCAGCTGACTGTTGTTGGTGTATAAAAATGCTAGCGATTTTTGTACATTGATTTTGTATCCTCAGACTTTGCTAAAGTTGTTTATCAGCTGAAGGAGCTTTTGGGCCAAGACTATGGGTCCAAAAGGGTCTAGATATAGGAGCATGTCAACTGCAAACAGAGATAATTTGACTTCCTCTCATTCTGGGCCTAGGAATGAGCAAAGATTTCATTGCAAAGATGCCAAAGGCCATTTCAACAAAAGCAAAAAGTTGATAAATGGGACCTTATTTAAGAGCTTTTGCATAGCAAAAGAAACTATCAACAGAGTAAACAGACAACTTACAGAATGGGAGAAAATTTTTACAAACTATGCATCAGACAAAGGTTTAATATCCAGAATCTATAAGAAACTTCAACGAATTTACAATAAAAAAAATCCCATTAAAAAGTGGGCACAGGACATGAATAGACACTTTTCAAAAGAAGACATATATGCAGTCAACAAGCATATGAAGAAATGCTCAACATCACTGATCATTAGAGAAATGTGAATCAAAACTACAATGAGATACCATCTCACACCAGTCAGAATGGCTATTACTAAAAAGTCAAAAAAATAACAGATGCTGGTGAGGTTGTGGAGAAAAAGGAATGCTTATACATCTACCAGATGGTGAGAACTATAATATGAAAACAAATAATATGTGGGTAGGAGTGTAAATTAGTTCAACCATTGTGGAAAAGTGTGGTGATTTCTCAAAGACCTAAAAACAGAAATAACATCTGACCCAAAAATCTCATTACTGGGTATATACCCAAAGGAATATAAATCATTCTATCATAAAGACACATGCACGCATATGTTCATTGAAGCACTATTCACAATAGCAAAAACATGGAATCAACCTAAATGCCATCAATGGTAGAGTGGATAAAGAAAATGTGGTACACATACACCATGGAATACTATGCAGCCATAAAAAAGAATGGGATCATGGCCTTTGCAAGAACATGAATGGAGCTAGAGGCCATTATCCTTAGCAAACTAATGCAGGAACAGAAAACAGCTTGTTCGCACTTATAAGTGGGAGCTAAATGATGAGAACACATGGACACATAGAGGGCCTATTGGACACACTGGACACACATTGGACACACATGGACACGCTGCGGCCTATTGGAGAGTGGAGGGTGAGAGGAGGGAGAGGATCAGGAAAAATAACTAACGGGTAAAAGGCTTAATACCTGGGTGATGAAATAATCTGTACAACAAACCCCCATGACATAAGTTTACCTATGTAACAAACCTGCACATGTACCCCTGAACTTAAAATAAAATTTAAATTAAGAAAAAAAAAAGATAGGGCTTTCTTTCTTTCAACTCCTTTTTCTTCTCTGCTGGAGTTCTAAGCCAGAATCTGTTACAACATACAAGGGAATATATTATTTCCTCTCGTCCCTCCTTCCACCTGGCTGGGCCAGGACTAGACCCCAGTTGTGGCCCCAGTTGTGGCTGAGGGAAAGCACATTCATGTCATGTCCCTCTGTGGTGTCTTCCAGCCAGGTCCTGACAGGTGTGTGTTAGGTCAGTCTCTAATTAGAGCTCTAAGATCAGGATGTGTCCTGGGTGACATGTTAGGGGGATGGGGGAGGAGGAAGTGATGAGTGAGAGAAAGAAATCTGAACTTACAGCTTCCTTGGTCTGAAGCCATATGGTCTAAGTGGCTTACAGAAAAAGGAGGGCTCCATAAAGCAGAACCCACCTTACCAGGCCCTCTTAAAATAGGGATGAGAGTCTGAGCCACAACAAAAATTAGAATGAGACTTTCCTTTTCTCACCATTATTCCTGTACATTGACCTCCCTTAGAGATCATAGGGAAACGGCTGGCTATGAGTAAACTCTAGATTCCATGGTCACAGTGACCTCTAATAAAAGCCTCCTTAATGACCATGGGTTGCTCAAATAGAGTTAAACAAGAATTTAAGTGCTTCTGATTTCTCTGGAGCCTAGAAACCCTACTGCAAAACAATCTAATCATCTCTCTCCACAATTAGACTATTGAGATTCAAATAATACATGATATGTCTAGTGTAGTGGCTGGGGTTGGGAGGGGTCACAGAAGCCAGAAGGGAAAAATAGGTGCTCCTTAAAGAAATAAGAAGTAAGGAAAGTCTAACACAGTGGACATCACCACAGGACATGAATGTCAGAAAAAGTGGGGTTTGTAGGGACATGTGAATTCAGACTTGAACTCTTCCAGCTCACACTCACCAGAGAGCCAATGCATCCTGAGAAGGAAAAGGCTGAATGAGGCAGAAGGGGAGGACCCAACTAGTGTTCTGTGACATCTGACCTCTTTTAGAAAGAGGTCTTATTTGCAAACAACTGAAAAGAAGTGATTGGTTTAAATAGAAAAATAGTTCACGAATGGAGTTTAAGATTCTCTAAAGGACACTTTGGGAGGCCAAGGTGGGTGGATCATGAGTTCAGGAGATCAAGACCATCCTGGCTAACATGGTGAAACCCTGTCTGTACTAAAAATACAAGAAATTAGCCAGGCGAGGTGGTGGGCACCTGTAGTCCCAGCTGCTCGGGAGGCTGAGGCAGGAGAATGGCGTGAACCCGGGGGGCGGAGCCTGCAGTGAGCAGAGATCATGCCACTGCACTCCAGCCTGGATGACAGCGAGACACCGTCTCAAAAAAAAAAAAAAAAGATTCTCCAAAGGCTGGAGAAACAGGATCTGGAGGCAACCTCACTGGGAACCACACCCAAAATCACACTGCAGAGCTCACCACTGATGCTACCACCATAGACACTGCTGCTTGCATCACCAAGACTATTGATACCGCACAATGGGCCCGGATGCCACCTTAGGAACCTACAACTTCACTGCCTCTGAAAGCGGGATACAACCTCCCTGAACCTTGCCAGAATGGATTCCATTTCTTTAGAATTCCAGCTCTGGCAAATGATTGACTGATCCCAGGGTCCATATCTGTTCCCCAGCTACTTAGTAGGAAGTAGGGACTCAGATAGGGACCCTCTTGCCCAAACACTGGAAGAATGTCCAAAGGTGCTGATAGCCAATGAAGACTGCCCTGAGTTCATGCATTAGCTACATACTAGAAAGGGAAATAATTTTCCAACTGGCCTACAAGCCTCAGTTAATCAGAGACTGAGATAAAATTTGAACCCAAGCATTTTGGCTCTCAAAGCTACACTTTTATGTAGTAGAGAATTCTACCAAGTAAGCAAACTTAACCTAAAATTAACAAACTTGTGAGACCTAGACAAATTTAACTCATACACAATTTAAATTTAAATTTAGAGGCATTTTAGTCCTTTATCATAGATTGCACAAAAAATCAGAATTATAGTTCATTGTTTTTCTAGCTCTGGAAATACCTGTTTCATTGTTAAAGGAGAAATTAATTCCAAAATGTAGCATTGCTTATAATGGCAAAAAAAAAAAATTGAAAACACAATATGCATTGTGAAGGGAATGGATACATAAAATGTGGCATGTTGCTCCCCAGTTCCAACATGGCCAAATAGGAACAGCTGCAGTCTACAGCTCGCAGCATGAGCGATGCAGAAGATGGATGATTTCTGCATTTCCAGCTAAGGTACTGGGTTCATCTCACTGGGGTTTGTCAGACAGTGGGTGCAGGACAGTGGGTGCTGCACACCGAGCATGAGCCAAAGCAGGGTGAGTCATCCCCTCACCTGGGAAGTGCAGGGGGTCAGGGAATTCCCTTTCCTAGCCAAGGAAAGGGGTGACAGACAGCACCTGGAAAATTGGGTCACTCTCACCCTAATACTGCGCATTTCCAACAGTCTTAGCAAACAGCACACCAGGAGATTATATCCCGCACATGGCTCAGAGGGTCCCATGCCCACGGAGCCTCGCTCATTGCTAGCACTGCAGTCTGAGATCAAACTGCAAGGTGGCAGCGAGGTTGGGGAAGGGGCACCTGCCATTGTTGAGGCTTGAGTAGGTAAACAAAGTGGCTGGGAAGTTCAAACTGGGTGGAGCCCACAGCAGCTCAAGGAGGCCTGCCTGCCTCTGTAGACTCCACCTCTGGGGGCAGGGCATAGCCGAACAAAAGGAAGCAGAAACCTCTGACAGCTTGGAAGACAGTAGCGGTTCTCCCAGCAGGATCAGCTTGAGATCTGAGAATGGACAGACTGCCTCCTCAAGTGGGTCCCTGACCCCCGAGTTGCCTAACTGGGAGGCACCCCCAGTAGGGGCAGACTGACATCTCACACAGCCGGGTACCCCTCTGAGACGAAACTTCCAGACAACGATCAGGCAGCAACATTTGCTGTTCACCAATATTCACTATTCTGCAGCCTCCGCTGCTGATACCCAGCCAAAGAGCATCTGGAGTGGACCTCCAGCAAACTCCAACAGACCTGCAGCTGAGGGTCCTGACTGTTAGAAGGAAAACTAACAAACACAAAGGACATCCACCCCAAAAACCCATATGTATGTCACCATCGTCAAAGACCAAAGGTAGATAAAACCACAAAGATGGGGAAATAACAGAGCAGAAAAACTGAAAATTCTAAAAATCAGAGTGCCTCTCCTCCTCCAAAGGAACGCAGCTCCTCACCAGCAAAGGAACAAAACTGGATGGAGAATGACTTTGACGAGTTGAGAGAAGAAGGCTTCAGATGATCAAACTTCTCCGAGCTAAAGGAGGAAGTTTGAACCCATGGCAAAGAAGTTAAAAACCTTGAAAAAAGATTAGACGAATGGCTAACTAGAATAACCAATGTAGAGAAGTCCTTAAACGACCTGATGGAGCTGAAAACCATGGCACGAGAACTACGTGACGAATGCACAAGCTTCAGTAACTGATTCGATCAAATGGAAGAAAGGGTTTCAGTGATGGAAGATCAAATGAATGAAATGAAGTGAGAAGAGAAGTTTAGAGAAAAAAGAATAAAAATAAATGAACAAAGCCTCCAAGAAATATGGGACTATGTGAAAAGACCAAATCTACATCTGATTGGTGTACCTGAAAGTGATGGGGAGAATGGAACCAAGTTGGAAAACACTCTGCAGGATATTATCCAGGAGAACTTTCCCAACCTAGCAAGGCAGGCCAACATTCAAATTCAGGAAATACAGAGAACGCCACAAAGATACTCCTCGAGAAGAGCAACTCCAAGACACATAATTGTCAGATTCACCAAAGTTGAAATGAAGGAAAAAATGTTAAGGGCAGCCAGAGAGAAAGGTCAGGTTACTCACAAAGGGAAGCCCATGAGACCAACACCTGATCTTTCAGCAGAAACTCTACAAGCCAGAAGAGAGTGGGGACCAATATCCAACATTCTTAAAGAAAAGAATTTTCAACCCAGAATTTCATATCCAGACAAACTAAGCTTCATAAGTGAAGGAGAAATAAAATACTTTACAGACAAGCAAATGCTGAGAGATTTTGCCACCACCAGGCCTGCCCTAAAAGAGCTCCTGAAGGAAGCAATAAACATGGAAAGGAACAAGTGGTACCAGCCACTGCAAAAACATGCCAAATTGTAAAGACCATCCATGCTAGGAAGAAACTGCATCAACTAATGAGCAAAATAACCAGCTAACATCATAATGACAGGATCAAATTCACATATAACAATATTAACCTTAAATGTAAATGGGCTAAATGCTCCAATTAAAACACACAGACTGGCAAATTGGATAAAGAGTCAAGACCTATCAGTGTGCTGTATTCAGGAAACCCATCTCACGTGCAGAGACACACATAGGCTCAAAATAAAGGGATGGAGGAAGATCTACCAAGCAAATGGAAAACAAAAAAAGGCAGGGGTTGCAATCCTAGTCTCGGATAAAACAGACTTTAAACCAACAAAGATCAAAAGAGACAAAGAAGGCCATTACATAATGGTAAAGGCATCAATTAAAAAAGAAGAGCTAACTATCCTAAATATATATGCACCCAATACAGGAGCACCCAGATTCATAAAGCAAGTCTTTAGAGACCTACAAAGAGACTTAGACTCCCACACAATAATAATGGGAGACTTTAACACCCCACTGTCAACATTAGACAGATCAATGAGACAGAAAGTTAACAAGGATATCCAGGAATTGAACTCAGCTCTGCACCAAGCAGACCTAATAGACATACACAGAACTCTCCACCCCAAATCAACAGAATATACATTCTTCTCAGCACCACATCGCACTTATTCCAAAATTGACCACATAGTTGAAAATAAAGCACTTCTCAGTAAATGTAAAAGAACAGAAATTATAACAAACTGTCTCTCAGACCACAGTGCAATCAAACTAGAACTCAGGATTCAGAAACTCATTCAAAACCGCTCAACTACACGGAAACTGAACAACCTGCTCCTGAATGACTACTGGGTACATAACAAAATGAAGGCAGAAATAAAGATGTTCTTTGAAACCAACGAGAACAAAGACACAACATACCAGAATCTCTGGGACACATTCAAAGCAGTGTGTAGAGGGAAATTGATAGCACTAAATGCCCACAGGAGAAAGCAGCAAAGATCTAAAATTGACACCCTAACATCACGATTAAAAGAACTAGAGAAGCAAGAGCAAACACATTCAAAAGCTAGCAGAAGGCAAGAAATAACTAAGATCAGAGCAGAACTGAAGGAGATAGAGACACAAAAAACCCTTCAAAAAATCAATGAATCCAGGAGCTGGTTTTTTGAAAAGATCAACAAAATTGATAGACCACTAAGAAGACTAATAAAGAATAAAAGAGAGAAGAATCAAATAGATGCAATAAAAAATGATAAAGGGGATATCACCACCGATCCCACAGAAATACAAACTACCATCAGAGAATACTATAAACACCTCTACGCAAATAAACTGGAAAATCTAGAAGAAATGGATAAATTCCTGGACACATACACCCTCCCAAGACAAAACGAGGAAGAAGTTGAATCTCTGAATAGACCAATAACAGGCTCTGAAATTGAGGCAATAATTAATAGCTTACCAACCAAAAAAAGTCCAGGACCAGACAGATTAACAGCCCAATTCTACCAGAGGTACAAGGAGGAGCTGGTACCATTCCTTCTGAAACTATTCCAATCAATAGGAAAAGAGGAACTCCTCCCTAACTCATTTTATGAGGCCAGCATCATCCTGATATCAAAGCCTGGCAGAGACACAACAAAAAAAAGAGAATTTTAGACCAATATCCTTGATGAACATCCATGCAAAAATCCTCAATAAAATACTGGCAAACCGAATCCAGCAGCACATCAAAAAGCTTATCCACCAAGATCAAGTGGGCTTCATCCCTGGGATGCAAGGATGGTTTGACATATGCAAATCAATAAATGTAATCTAGCATATAAATAGAACTAACGACAAAAACCACATGATCATCTCAATAGATGCAGAAAAGGCCTTTGACAAAATTCAACACCTCTTCATACTAAAAACTCTCAATAAATTCAGTATTGATGGGATGTATCTCAAAATAATAAGAGCTATTTATGACAAACCCACAGCCAATGTCATACTGAATGGGCAGAAACTGGAAGCATTCCCTTTGAAAACTGGCACAAGACAGGGATGCCCTCTCTCACCACTCCTATTCAACATAGTGTTGGAAGTTCTGGCCAGGGCAATCAGGCAGGAGAAAGAAATAAAGGGTATTCCATTAGGAAAAGAGGAAGTCAAATTGTCCCTGTCTGCAGATGACATGATGGTATATCTAGAAAACCCCATCGTCTCAGCACAAAATCTCCTTAAGCTGATAAGCAACTTCAGCAAAGTCTCAGATCCAAAATCACTATGCAAAAATCACAAGCATTCTCATACACCAATAACAAACAAACAGAGAGCCAAATCATGAGTGAACTCCCATTCACAATTGCTTCAAAGAGAATAAAATACCTAGGAATCCAACTTACAAGGGATGTGAAGGACCTCTTCAAGGAGAACTACAAACCATTGCCCAACGAAATCAAAGAGGATACAAAGAAATGGAAGAACAGTCCATGCTCATGGGTAGGAAGAATCAATATCGTGAAAATGGCCATACTGCCCAAGGTAATTTATAGATTCAATGCCATCCCCATCAAGCTACCAATGACTTTCTTCACAGAATTGGAAAAAACTACTTTAAAGTTCATATGGAACCAAAAAAGAGCCCACATTGCCAAGTCAATCCTAAGCCAAAGGAACAAAGCTGGAGGCATCACGCTACCTGACTTCAAACTATACTACAAGGCTACTGTACCCAAAATAGCATGGTACTGGTACCAAAACAGAGATATAGACCAATAGAACACACAGAAATAATGCCACATATCTACAACCATCTGATCTTTGACAAATCTGACAAAAACAAGAAATGGGGAAAGGATTCCCTATTTAACAAATGGTGCTGGGAAAACTGGCTAGCCATATGTAGAAAGCTGAAACTGGATCCCTTCCTTATGCCTTATACAAAAATTAATTCAAGATGGATTAAAGACTTAAATGTTAGACCTAAAACCATAAAAACCCTGGAAGAAAACCTAGGCAATACCTTTCGGGACATAGGCATGGGCAAGGACTTCATGTCTAAAACACCAAAAGCAATGGCAACGAAAGCCAAAATAGACAAATGGGATCTAATTAAGCTAAAGAGCTTCTGCACAGCAAAAGAAACTACCATCAGAGTGAACAGGCAACCTACAGAATGGGAGAAAATTTTTGCCATCTACCCATCTGACAAAGGGCTAATACCCAGAATCTACAAAGAACTCAAACAAATTTACAAGAAAAACACAAACAACCCCATCAACAAGTGGGCGAAGGATATGAATAGACAGTTCTCAAAAGAAGACATTTATGCAGCCAATAGACACATGAAAAAATGCTCATCACTGGCCATCAGAGAAATGCAAATCAAAACCACAATGAGATACCATCTCACACCAGTTAGAATGGCAATCATTAAAAAGTCAGGAAACAACAGGTGCTGGAGGGGATGTGGAGAAATAGGGACACTTTTACACTGTTGGTGGGATTGTAAACTAGTTCAGCCATTGTGGAAGTCAGTGTGGCGATTCCTCAGGGATCTAGAACTAGAAATACCATTTGACCCAGCCATCCCATTACTGGGTATATACCCAAAGGATTATAAATCATGCTGCTATAAAGACACATGCACACGTATGTTTATTGCAGCACTATTAACAATAGCAAAGACTTGGAACCAACCCAAATGTCCAACAAAGATAGACTGGATTAAGAAAATGTGGCACATATACACCATGGAATATTATGCAGCCATAAAGAATGATGAGTTCATGTCCTTTATAGGGACATGGATGAAGCTGGACACCATCATTCTCAGTAAACTATCGCAAGGACAAAAAACCAAACACTGCATGTTCTCACTCATAGGTGGGAATTGAACAATGAGAACACTTGGACACAGGAAGGGGAACATCACACACCGGGGCCTGTTGTGGGGTGGGGGGAGGGGGGAGGGATAGCATTAGGAGATATACCTAATGTAAATGACGAGTTAATGGGTGCAGCACACCAACATGGCACATGTATACATATGTAAAAAACCTGCACGTTGTGCACATGGACCCTAGAACTTAAAGTATAATTAAAAAAAAAAAAGAAAAAAATGTGGCACGTTGTGTGATGGAATACTACACTACTTACGAGGAACAAATTTTATCAGCATAAGTCAACATGGCTAGAGCTAAAAAGTATGTTCCATGACAAAGGCAAATTGTTGAACAATATGCAAGGTATAATATATTTACATCTATCTTTGAGACATGCAAAACAGTATATTATAGTGTTTATGGTAAAAAAGATTGTTTGGCCAACCTTTATTCAGTCTCCTGAACCTTTTCATAAGCCCATCTGTGCACCTCTTTACAAAATTCAGTTTTAGCAAAGAACCTTGCTAAGTCAGTTTAGCAAGAATGCCCACCCTAGATATCTAACCATGCTCAATATCTGACCGAGTTCATCCTCCACTATCTCCCAGGTGACGTCTGATCACTCTGGCCCATCTTCAGCAAGAATCCTATTAGGTCACTTTAGACAGAAACCCCCTTACCCCTGATGTTTTCTCTTAGTAGTTTTCCATCCACTGATCCGCACTCTGCTCCTTGGCTATAAATTCCCACTTGCCCATGCTGAATTCAAAGTTGAGCCCAATCTCTCTTCCCCACTGCAAAATCCCATTGCTGTGGTCCCAATGCATGTCATGATGGTCCTGAATAAGGTCTTCCTTACCATGCTTTAACAAGTATCATTTAATATTTTTTTCTTTAACAATAGGCAGATAGATGTATAGTCAAATTACCAAAGGAAAGAAAAAGCACGAACTAGAAGAACACACACGAAATTCATGATAGTGGATGTGCTTGGGAGGGAAGGAGACGTATGGGACTGAGAAGGGGTACAAATCTGTTTTTAATACTTTATTTTTTATTAAAAGTACTTGAAGCAAATGTAATGGAATAACATTTTTTCATTCTGGATGGTGGAACATACATAAAATTTTGTCCAAATGAAAGAAGAAGGAGGAAAGAAAGAAGGAGGGAGAATATGGAAAAGGAAGAAAAGAGGGAGAAGAAATGGATTTCAGTTTTCAGATAGACAAGGGATTTGGTTTGTTCAAAGGAAATTCCTCCCAGGTGTCCTGTCTGTAACTCCTCTAAGCTCTTGCCCCCAGCTCAGCCACACAGGTCCCACCTAAGCAGAAACTCCAGCCCAAATCAATAGCCTTGGTTTTGAACAACTTAAATTCTTCCTGCTTTTGGATCTTCATTTCTTTTCTGTTCACTCTTGACTTTGTTCCATGCTACTTTTTCCTGAAAGCCTGGCATTTCCTGGCTTCCACCTGGATCTTCTTGATGAAATCCTGTTTTTCTCCTTACTTGTGCCATCTCTGTCACTTCTGCCCAGTCCCCACTCCACCCCTACCTTTTACTTACCCAGGTAGGGGTGTCCACCTTTCTCTCACCAGACAGCTTCTGGCCCTGAAAGTGAGTGGGAACCAGGTAGTAACCAAGAAAGTAGGACTGAGCTGGGGTAGAGCTTTCCTGATACTTCTCTTTAGAGCTCCCAAAAATCAGTTAGGGGTGCGGGCTTTCAATTAAGAATTTCCAACACTGAAAAAAATCCATTTTAGAAAAATGTAATTATGGCATATTTGGAATTAAGATGAATTGTGTATTTGTAAACAGAGGAGGTTATTAAATACTACGAAAGACAGGGAAATTTAAAACACCAGCTAATTTAGAATTTTCCTTTTTCAATGAAAGTATGCCTGAATTGAGACTGATGTTACCACAATAGTACCAAGCCAAAAAAAAAAAAAAAAGTTTTTCTGCATTTGTTACAATTGCCTGCAATTTAAAGAACAACATGGATTAAATAGGATTTTATGAGTTAGGGTGAGAAATTAGTCACTCTCTTTAAATTATTCATGGACTGGACATGGTGGCTCACATCTATAGTCCTAGCACTTTGGGAGGACAAGGTAGGAGAATCACTTGAGCCCAGGAGTTTGAGACCAGTCTGGGTAACACAGAGAGACTCCTTCTCTACAAAAAAATTTAAAATTAGCCAAGTGTGGTGGCATATGCCTGTGATCACAGTTACTTGGGAGGCTGAGGTGGGAGAATCTCTTGAGCCCAGGAATTTGAAGCTGCAGTGAGCCATGTCAGTGCCACTGCTCTCCAGCCTGGGCAACAGAGTAAGATCCTGTCTCAAAAGATAGTACTTATTATTGTTTTGTGGGAAATTTATTTTTAAATTCCAAAGAAGTGAATCACCAACTAATTTGTGAATGTATTTTTAATTCCCGTCCTATGCTAGACAATAAACAAAACACACAGCACAACCCCACTTTCTCAAGGAACTTATTTCTGTGCCAAAAAAAACCAAAATGGAAGTATTTTTCTATGAGTTTTTGAAATGAGATTGTTTGTTTGCTTTGGACATTTTAAATGAAGGCCTCCTAGATTTAATCATTTTTTGGAGCAGCCAATGTGTAATGAGGGCATAGATAAGGGATAGATGAAAAACAGAAAGTATGTTCCAAGCCAAAGTAATATCTTTAAAATTTATTGTTTTCAGGCATACAATAATATAGATGGCAAATATCATACAAAATCAAGCTTAAAAATAAAATATGATAGATACTACTGAAGCCTCCGTTACCCTCTCAGATCCTATTTCCCCGTCTCCATCTTCAAAATCCATTTTAGATGGATTTATATTATCCAGAAATTGGTGTTCATCATTCCCATGCATATTTCTACAATTCTGTAATACACGTATGTTTCCATAGACATTATATGGTACTGCATTGATGGTTTTAAACTTCACACAAATAGTATTATACTGTATATATTCTCCTGCAACTTTCTTCTTCTCTTTCACATTTTGTACAATTCAGCCATGTTGATATATTCATCGTACTGTTGTATACTACTTCTACTATTGCTGCTGTTGCTGTTGTTACCACTGTTAATGGATTTTATTTTGTGTTTGACACTGTTCTAGGCATTTTAAAGTATTGTACACTGTTCTAGTATTTAATCATGTTATCCTCAAAAAATCTTTTTATCAGATAAGTACTATTGTGATCCTCATCATCAAGTGAAGAAAAATTTGGGGTTTAAGCTCAAGATCACATGATCAATAAATTAGTATGAAGACATCACAATTAATTTATGCGTCCTTATGGACATCAATGTGATTTCCAGGTATTCAGCATTACAAATGTTGAATGCTGCAGTGAGCATCCTGTATATGGCTCCCTGTGCACCTGTACAAGAATTTCTGGGAGTGTACACCTTGAAGTGAAATTGCAGCATCAGAGGAAATCCACATTCTCAACTTGACGAAATTTTTCCAAATTGTTCTAAGTGATTATTCTAATTTGCAACCCCCCACACCCACTCCTGCCCCAACAGTGTTGATTCATAAGGACCTATCACTGGGATTTTCAGACTTAAACTTTTACCAATATGATAGACATAAAGTTTTACCTCACTGTGGGTTGTTTTTTTTTTTTTGCATTTTTTTATTTCTGCCTTTGTTTGTGCTGCTAATATTTAAGAGTGAGTAATTTATAAAGAACCAAAATTTATTTTCTTGTAGTTCTAGAGGCTGGAAAGTGCAAGACCAAGGTGCCAGCAGGTGTGACTGCCTGCTGAGGAACATTCTCTGCTCCCAGCGTGGCACCTTGTTGCTACATCCTCTGGAGCGGAGGAACACTGTGTCCTCACATGGTGGAAGACAGAAGGGCAAGTCCATCAAGGCCTTGTGTAAGGGTCCCTAATTCCATTCATAAGGAGAGGCACACTAATCACCTTATCACCTCTTAAAGGCCCCACTTCTTAATACCATCACATTGTAAGTTTCAATGCCTGAATTTTGGAGGGGACACATTCAAACCATAGCAATTATTCTTGAGTTTAAGCTCTTATTCCTCCATGAATTGCCTATCCATATCCTTTGCAACTTGGTTCTGTTTCTTTTTAGGAATGCTGCACATATTAAATACTAATCCTTTGTCCATCACCTACATTGTAAACACCTTCTTCCAGTCTGTGGTTTATCATGTCCCCCATCCTATCTTTCGTAATACAGAATTTTTTGTAATGTAGCCAAATTTACCAATATTTTGTTTATGGTTCGGGCTTATTTTTTTAAAAAAAAAACATATTTTCATGCTCTAACATAAATTCTTTTAAATGTCCCTTGTATCAATTGAAGGGCAGGGCACAGTGGCTTATGCCTCCAATCCCTGCACTTTGGGAAGTTCAAGACCAAGCCTGGCCAATATAGTGAGACCCCTGTCTCTACAAAAATAAAAATAAAAAACTAGCCAGATGTGGTGGTACCTACCTGTAGTCCCAGCTACTTGGAAGGCAGAAGGCAGAGGCAGGAGGATCCCTGGAGCCAGGAGTTCAAGGCTACAGTGAGCTATGATTGTATCACTTCATTTCAGCCAGGGCAATAGCTCAAGATGCTCTCTCTTTCTTTTCCTTTTCTTTTTTTTTTTTTTTTTTTTTTTTTGAGACTGAGTTTCACTCTTGTTTCCCAGGCCGGAGTGTAGTGGCACAGTCTCGGCTCACTGCAACCTCCACCTCCTGGGTTCAAGTGACTCCTGCCTCAGCCTCCCAAGTAGCTAGGATTACAGGCACCCACCACGACGCCTGGCTAATTTTTGTATTTTTAGCAGAGACGAGGTTTCACCATGTTAGCCAGGCTGGTCACGAACTCCTGACCTCAGGTGATCTGCCCGCCTCGGCCTCCGAAAGTGCTGGGATTACAGGCATGAGCCACCGTGCCCAGTGTAAGACCCTCTCTCAAAAAAAAAGAAAAGAAAAAGAAAAAGAAAGAAGAAGGCCAGGTGCGGTGGCTCATGCCTGTAATCTCAGCACTTTGGGAGTCCAAGGCGGGCAGATCACCTGAGGTCAGGGGTTCCAGACCAGCCTGGTCAACATGGTGAAGCCACATCTCTATTAAAAAATACAAAAATTAGCCGGGTGTGGTGGCGTGCACTTGTAGTCCCAGCTACTCAGGAGGCCGAGTCAAAAGAATTGCTTGAACCCAGGAGGTGGAGGTTGCAGTGAGCGGAGACCGTGCCACTGTACTCTAGCCAGGTGGTAGAGGGAGACTCCAACTCAAAAAAAAAAAAAGGAAAAAGATTTTGTTTTGGGCATCAATTTCCAATTCATGTAGGTCAATTTTTGTGCATGGTAAGATGTGGAACTCTAGTTTTACTTTTTCTCCTTGTGGTTCATCATTTTTCTATTTATCAATATTCCACCCTCCCCTCACTGATCTGTATTGCTATCTCATTTATTTCTTTTTTCTTTTTTTTTTTCTTTTTTAACCAAGACAGGGTCTCACTCTATCACCCAGGCTGGAGTGCAGTGGCATTATCATGGTTCACTGCAGCCTTGACCTTCCAGGCTCAAGCGATCTTTCCACCTCAGCCTCTTGAGTAACTGGTATCACAGGCATATGCCATGGCATGATGCCATGCCTGGCTAATTGTGGTATTTTTTTGTAGAGACGGGGTTTTTCCATGTTGCCCAGGCTGGTCTCAACCTCCTGGGCTTAAGCAATCTTCTCCCTTCGGCCTCCCAAAGTGTTGAGATTACAGGCGTGAGGCACCGTACCTGGCCTTCTTCCATTTCTGGAGCATGTTTTCTTATGTGCATAAGCCTGTTCCTGGACTCTCTACTCTGTCCCATTATTCCGTTTGTCTAGCCCTGCACTTACACCACACTGTGGAATTACTTAACTTTATTTTCAATTTTGTTATCTAATATGGCATGTCTCCTTGCTTTTTCAACTTTAACATTACTCCTGGCTCTTTTTGGCCCTTTGATCTGTCATGTGAGTTTGAGTCAGATTATTAAATTCCACAGAAAATGTTTTTTATTGTATCAATATTTATTAATTCAAGGTTTATGGTATTAATGTTATTTATTAGTTTGGCAAAAATTGAGCTTTTTATATTCCATGGGTATCTGCCTGTTTCTTATCAGGCTGTCAGTCCTGGCCCCCCAGCATATCAGGCTCTACATTCCTCTTTCAGCTACAGGGTCTTGCTTTTCTTTTTTTTTTTTTTTTTGAGATGGAGTCTCGCTCTGTGGCCCAGGCTGGAGTGCATGGAATGCAGTGGTGAGATCTTGGCTCACTGCAACCTCTGTCTCCTGAGTTCAAGATTCTCCTGCCTCAGCCTCTTGAGTAACTAGGACTATAGGCATGCACTACCACACCCGGCTAATTTTTGTATTTTTAGTAGAGACAGGGTTTCACCTTGTTAGTTAGGCTGGTCTCGAACTCCTGACCTCAAGTGATCCATCTGCCTCAGCCTCCCAAAGTGCCCTTTATTTATTTACTTATTTATAGCTCCATACACTTCTGCCTTTTTCTGGGCCCCCCAGGGATAGGTCTGGAGGAGGAGGCCAGCGGCCCTTGCTAGCCTCCTACTTGTCAAGAACCGCAAGTGTCTTGTTTATGTTTTAATTTTGAGAGCCCAGAGGCCCCAGAGAATGTCATTTATGTCACTCCAGCGAGAGATGCATGGTAATATCAAAGCTGTTTCCCCCCCCACCCCCGACAAAAAATATAAGAATTCAACCAATGGCTGGAAAAGGGGATGCAAAAAGGATGTGAGCTGAGAGGCACAGTTTATGAGAAGAGTCCAGCACCCGGACTCTCCTCTTTAGGTTGAACCCCAAAGTTGTGGGGTTGATGGAGCTTTCTGATGAGTTTGGGGGGCCTGCAGAGCAGAGAAACTTTGTGCCTCCCTTCCCAGCTGTGGCCTTGAGGAAATGAAGAAAAGGCCCCACAGAAGCTCCAAGTACAGTCTGATTCAGCAATACCCCAGCACTGCTGAGTGTGTTGTCCAGGCAAGTGAACCAGACAGCAGCCCCACAGAGGCCCACACCAGCCAGGTGGCACAGGACAGCCTACAGCCTCTGGAATCGTCCTTTGCTCTGACAAAGGACACAGGGAAGCCTGCAGATGAAAAGGGTCTATGACTGGGACAAAGGGGAAGCAACATCGGTGGACCAGCTGACTATAAGCCATGTGGAGCTGAAGATGTCAGCAAGGGAGCAGGGTCGACACAGTGCATGGCCAAGCTCAAGAGAGAGGTGCAGGGGCAGAGGCCAGCCCCTGCACGGGCATTCCTCCCCCAGTGTCAGAACACTTCCCAGGAACCTCAGGCCTCCCCCAAGGAGAAGGAAAGGAAAAGAGGAAATAGGAGAGTTGCCAAATGAACAGAGCAATTAGATAAAAGTATTTTTAAACCTAAAGGGACTGCATTGTATCAAATTAGCAAGTCTAAGTTTCCTACCATTAGCAAGGCCTAAATGGAGTCCAGTTATAATGCTATAATGAGCCCTCGACCTTTGTGCACGGGTAAACTGAAATAGTGAATTTCATACCTGTGACAGCTTTCACTTTCATTTTTATCTTATTGGTTTAAACATTTTTGCCATTGAAACTTTCTCATTTTATCTGTTTTGTTCAGTCTATTGTTTCATTGGTCACCAACTTATTTCCTTTTTAAGCTTTTCCACTATGTTCTCTTGTATTTTATTATTATTAGAGTTACACATATTTTCCGAGAGTAGTAAATACTATAATAGATCTGTAAGACAATTTCTTTGATCCACCAATTCTATACTTTTAAAAAGAAAATAGCGTAAAAATATTTAAAATGGAAGCTAAGCCAGGCAACTCAAGATAGATCTGTATAGCAAACTAGCAAATAAAATAGTTTGACTTATCTTTTTATAGCCAAACTTAAATATCCAACATAAAATTTAATGTACAGCAGAAGCATCTGTTATCTGAAAGTTAATATATATTGTGATATATATTATATATCACATAATGATGATATGTGATGTATATATCGGAAAGCAGAGTTTGTTTTAACTGAAACTTTGTACATTGCAGTCTTTTACTTTTATTTAACAGATCAGTGAAGTCCATCAGCTGGCTAGTCATAATAATTTGGTGACTGAGAACAATCTAATATGGCAAACATAGTGAATAAACTGAGTGAATAAACCCTGTTTTCTACAGCACACATCCCAACACAAGTGCCAACAAACATTTATTTCTCATGAGTCTTTAGAACTACTAATACGAACTTTCAATATTGAAGGGAAGCTCTTGGCCCTCCTGAGTAAATAGACTTAGATTGTAACCGGATAATTTAGCTTCAAAATGCATTTTACAACTTTTTTTGCCGTTCTCTTGGGGTTTCAAGAGATAACCTTGAAGCAAACTGCAGAAGCCTTTTCTCCTAGCCTTAAAGTAAACTACACATCCCTCCCTTTCTCACCATACTCCCTTCACATTTATCTAACTGTATACTAGTATCTAATTATGTGCCTTCTTAGAAGTTCCAGGGGCTAATCTTGAGACACACAGGCCAAGCCTGGAGACCCACCTGCAAAATTCCAGAGATCACTTCAAGGCGGCTAATTAACAACTTGGCCATTGTTGAGACGGTGGTCCGCGATCCAGGTGGGCAGGACCCAAGATAGTCACCTGAACATGACACTCTGACATTGTACTCAGCCTAATTCTTGTATGCCTTCCTTATCAAATTTTCCCTTTTTAAACCCCCACCTTCCCCCCACAAAATTGAAATGGTTGCTTTGGATAGGAATCTGGACACTTCCCATTTACTAGTTTCGGTTAATATTAATAAAGTCACTTTCTGCTAGACCTCGCTCTTGTTAATTGGACTCTGCAAGTGGTGAGCATCCATACCTGCATTCAGTTACAATTTGGTGGCTCTTAAGGAAGCACTGTGAGCTCCCAGAGCCTGGGCCTGCCGGCCTAGTTTCTGTCCGGCAGGGCACAGGGCCACCTGTGAGCTACAGCTACTGTGGCTACTGTGTCCCCTTGGCTGGAACGTTAGGAAGTTGCCCTGCAGCTGCCGAGATGCTTTTGTCTCGAGGATCCTCTTTCTCTTCCTGCTGTGGTGCCTGCTGCCTTCAATGCTTTGCTGGTGCAAAGAGAGTAACCTTTAGAGAACTCGACACGTTGGAATTTTGGAAACTTGGAACTGGGTGAGTCTGTTGGAGTGCACCCGAACACCCTCTGCCTCCTTTGGGGTGTCGCTGGGGCTCTGCTCTATTTAGACTTGGCCGCTGATGACACCATTTGAGCACTTTATGCATTTATGTTTATTTGTGTTTTTGGCACCCTTAGGGCTTTGCTCAATTCAGACTTATTCGCCTGATAGGCCGGCTTGAAACTGAGGCAAGAGATTTGAGACTGTACTCAGCCTCTTAACTGGTGATTTGTTTGAAGGTGCATGAATGTGTGGCCTTTGTATGTGGGCCCTGAATGATCCCTTTCTCTCTCTCTCTCTCTTTCCCCTTGTTCAAACATCATCCTCCTGATTATCTCAGAAGCCACCTACAGCCTTATTCCTCTCGGCCAAAAGCACCTTTAGCTCCCTCTGGTTGGAAACACTTCACCTTGACTGGTGACTTGCAGAGGTGGGAGGGATTTGTTCCCCACCGTTTGGTTCACTGTGGCCCAGGGCAACACTTGTGCATTAATTAAGGCTGTGTAATATAGATAGATGTAGATATAGATATAGATATAGATATAGATATAGATATAGATATAGATATAGATATAGATATAGATATAGATACCACCGTGTAGGTCTGAGGTGCTGAGTCTCTCCATGACCCCGTACTGTGTGGTGGTTGGGAGGCTCACAAGCCTCCCCTCCTTCCTTTCTCTTTCCCCTTCCCTCCTATAAAATTTGACCTTTCTTCTCTCTATTCCTGTCTTTTCTTTTTCTCTTTTCCTACTCAATCCAGGGATCCAGCATGGCAGGGGAAAAGCAGTTTCCAATATTCTGGCCCCTGATTTTGTCATCCTCTTTGGGATTCCAGCTGGTTACATATTATGGCCCATTTATGTGCACATTTTAAACTGATGGGCAAATTACAACAAGAAAAATGTAGAGCTCAAATGGTTAACCTGCACTACAGAGTTAAGTAGAGTCTTCGAAAGGTCTCCTCTATCTTCTCTTCTTTTCTGCCTGCTTTAAATCTGCTGTTACTAAGCTGCTGGTGCTGAGATAAAACTCGTTATTTATGGTGTAACTAGAATATAAACATTGAAAACTCATTAGAAACTGAAGGAAAAAAACTGCCTTAGAGACTGCTTTACCCCAAATTTTGGTTCACAGCTTTCCTTGGATTACCTATCAGGGCAAAGTTTAGCCATGGGAACAGATTCCAATTTTGTCACAAAAATAACTTGGAGCCAGCAATCCCCACAAATAACTGGAAAATTAGTTAAGGCCATGATGGGAAGCAGGGCATGGGAAGAGGGGAGAGTCAGACATGCCTCACTATACCTTCCCCAACTTTTTGGATTTTAGGCACAACTGATCGGCATTAACATTAAAACAGTTCATAAGACTGATCAAACAGAACCTGTAAAGATAAAATACCAAATTATAAACAGGACCTAGGGCAATGCCAGGCAAGGGTTAAGTCACTCACTCCTACACTTAAAGAGTAAACTATGTCTCAAATGCCTCAAGATTTTTGTTTTTCTCTAGCAGCCAAATAATACCTGGCTTCAAGATAAGCCAACTGACTGACTCCTGGCCTCTATGCCACCAGCCATAAGTACAGCTTTAATTAGACAAGAGACTAATTTCAGTAACTTTCCCCTAATGAAAGACTACCAACCATGGGCTAGTTTACAGAAAGTGCACACTTACATGGCTTTATGTCCTATAAAGACCTTTTGATACATAAGGCCTAAAAGTAATATATTTAAATGTAAATTCTCCACCTCAAAATAAACATGGGTCATACATGCATATTTGTTCAATACACATATGTCAGGACCATCTTTGTAAATATTCATAGTTCCTCCTACAACCTGTTAAGTATGTATATTTAGCCAACCTGTTGTCATATGCACACAAGAAATCTGGGTTCAATTGATAGTGGGGACCATGAACTATAACTAAGACTAAATGCTGTACAGATTTCCTGGATAACTCCAAAAGCATATCCTCAGCCCTACAGGACACATAGGCAAACTAGTGCTGTGTCTAATCCTACAATGTCTTTAAATCATATGGCTTCAGATATCCTAACTATGGCCCAGGGCAACACTTGTGCAGTAATTAAGGCTGTGTAATATAGATAGATATAGATATAGACATAGATATAGATATAGATATAGATATAGAAAGATACCAGATTCTTCTCACAACATAACTCAAGCTATTCAGGCCTTAAATACCCATATTTCTATTGGATATTATATATGCTATAGATGCTCTCTCTCAAGAGCCTGTGACAGCATGGTTTAGTCAACTTCCTAAAACATTGAAGACTCTCCTACACAGTATAATTGGCCTTCTGCTCATTGCTCTCTTTGGTTGCTATGGATTTTATTGCTGCCGTACACTTTATATGGGAATGCAGGACACGATTTCCCCAAAAATCCTAGGTCCTCACACTATAATGCTCCAACAAATCCCTACTATGAATCCAGGGACTCAAGAATATTTCCAGCTCCTGGTCAACAGATTCCATTCCAATACTCCCTAACTACACCCTTCTCAGCAGGAAGTAGCTGCTTTTCATAGAAATGGAATGGAATTTGAGAGCAGGGAATTGAAACTCGAGAGCTTAGCTTCAAACCTTTTTTAAAAATCTTTTTTGCCTCTCTCTTGGGTTTCAAGATAGAACCTTGAAGCAAACTGCAGAAGCCTTTTACCCTAGCCTAAAAATAGACCAGTGACTTTCTTCACAGAATTGGAAAAAACTACTTTAAAGTTCATATGGAACCAAAAAAGAGCCCGCGTCGCCAAGTCAATCCTAAGCCAAAAGAACAAGGTTGGAGGCATCACGCTACCTGACTTCAAACTATACTACAAGGCTACAGTAACCAAAAGAGCATGGTACTGGTACCAAAACAGAGATATAGATCAATGGAACAGAACAGAGCTCTCAGAAGTAATGCTGCATCTCTATAACTATCTGATCTTTGACAAACCTGAGAAAAATAGGCAATGGGGAAAGGATTCCCTATTTAATAAATGGTGCTGGGAAAACTGGCTAGCCATATGTAGAAAGCTGAAACTGGATCCCTTCCTTACACCTTATACAAAAATTAATTCAAGATGGATTAAAGATTTAAACGTTAGACCTAAAACCATAAAAACTCTAGAAGAAAACCTAGGCAATACCATTCAGGACATAGGCATGGGCAAGGACTTCATGTCTAAAACACCAAAAGCAATGGCAACAAAAGACAAAATTGACAAATGGGATCTAATTAAACTAAAGAGCTTCTGCACAGCAAAAGAAACTACCATCAGAGTGAACAGGCAACCTACAAAATGGGAGAAAATTTTCTCAACCTGCTCATCTGACAAAGGGCTAATATCCAGAATCTACAATGAACTCAAACAAATTTACAAGAAAAAAACAAACAACCCCATCAAAAAGTGGGCAAAGGACATGAACAGACACTTCTCAAAAGAAGACATTTATGCAGCCAAAAAACACATGAAAAAATGCTCACCATCACTGGCCATCAGAGAAATGCAAATCAAAACCACAATAAGATATCATCTCACACCAGTTAGAATGGCAATCATTAAAAAGTCAGGAAACAACAGGTGCTAGAGGGGATGTGGAGAAATAGGAACACTTTTACACTGTTGGTGGGACTGTAAACTAGTTCAACCATTGTGGAAGTCAGTGTGGCGATTCCTCAGGGATCTAGAACTAGAAATACCATTTGATCCAGCCATCCCATTACTGGGTATATACCCAAAGGATTATAAATCATGCTGCTATAAAGACACATGCACATGTATGTTTATTGTGGCACTATTCACAATAGCAAAGACTTGGAACCAACCCAAATGTCCAACAATGATAGACTGGATTAAGAAAATGTGGCACATATACACCATGGAATACTATGCAGCCATAAAAAAGGATGAGCCAGCCGCCCTGTCCGGGAGGGAGGTGGGGAGGTCAGCCCCCCGCCCGGCCAGCCGCCCCATCCGGGAGGTGAGGGGCGCCTCTGCCCGGCCGCCCCTAATGGGAAGTGAGGAGCCCCTCAGCCCGGCCAGCCGCCCCGTCCGGGAGGGAGGTGGGGGGGTCAGCCCACCGCCCAGCCTGCCGCCCTGTCCGGGAGGGAGGTGGGGGGTCAGCCCCCCGCCCGGCCAGCCGCCCCGTCCGGGAGGGAGGTGGGAGGTCAGCCCCCCGCCCGGCCAGCCGCCCCATCCGGGAGGTGAGGGGCGCCTCTGCCCGGCCGCCCCTACTGGGAAGTGAGGAGCCCCTCTGCCCGGCCACCACCCCGTCTTGGAGGTGTACCCAACAGCTCATTGAGAACGGGTCATGATGACAATGGCGGTTTTGTGGAATGGAAAGGGGGGAAAGGTGGGGAAAAGATTGAGAAATCGGATGGTTGCCGTGTCTGTGTAGAAAGAGGTAGACATGGGAGACTTTTCATTTTGTTCTGTACTAAGAAAAAATTCTTCTGCCTTGGGATCCTGTTGATCTGTGACCCTACCCCCAACCCTGTGCTCTCTGAAACATGTGCTGTATCCACTCAGGGTTGAATGGATTAAGGGCGGTGCAAGATGTGCTTTGTTAAACAGATGCTTGAAGGCAGCATGCTGGTTAAGAGCCATCAACACTCCCTAATCTCAAGTACCCAGGGACACAAACACTGCGGAAGGCCGCAGGGTCCTCTGCCTAGGAAAACCAGAGAACTTTGTTCACTTGCTTATCTGCTGACCTTCCCTCCACTATTGTCCTGTAACCCTGCCAAATCCCCCTCTGCGAGAAACACCCAAGAATGATCAATAAAAAATAAAATAAATAAAAATAAAAATAAAAAAAAAAGAAGAAAAAAAAAATGATGAGTTCATGTCCTTTGTAGGGACGTGGATGAAATTGGAAATCATCATTCTCAGTAAACTATCGCAAGGACAAAAAACCAAACAATGCATGTTCTCACTCATAGGTGGAAATTGAACAATGAGAACACATGGACACAGGAAGGGGAACATCACACTGTTGTGGGGTGGGGGGAGAGGGGAGGGATAGCATTAGGAGATATACCTAATGCTAAATGACCAGTTAATGGGTGCAGCACACCAGCATGGCACATGTATACATATGTAACTAACCTGCACATTGTGCACCCGTACCCTAAAACTTAAAGTATAATAATAATAAAATAAAAATAAAAAGAAGCCCAAGACAAAAAAAAAAAAAAAAAATAGACTCCACGTCCCTCCCTTTCCCACCCATAGACACTCCCTTCACATTTATTTAACTGTGTACTGGTATCTAATTATGTGCCTTCTTAGAAGTTCCAGGGGCTAATCTTCAGACACACAGCCTAAGCCTGGAGACTCAGTGACACAATTCCAGAGACTACTTCAAGCTGGCTAATCAATAACTCGGCCGTTGCTGAGATGTCTCCAGATGTCTCCGGCCCACGATCCAGGTGGACTGGGACCCAAGATAGCCGCCTGAACCAGACACATACTGTACTCAGCCCAATTCTTGCATGCCTTCCTTATCAAGTTTTCCCTTTTTAAACCCCTGCCTCCCCCAACCCTAAAATCAAAGCTTTGAACAGGAATCTGGTCACTTCCCCTTTCCTGGTTTCCACTAATAGTCATTTTCTTTCTACCAGAGCTCCCTCTTGTTAATTGCACTCTGTAAGTGGTGAGCAACTGCACCTGTGTTTGGTTACAAGGTGAAGCCGCAAACGTACAGTAAAAAACAGAGTAATTATATATTTAAGTTACAGTTTATGGCAAATCATATTGGAAGTATTTACTCACCATCTGCCTTATCTATCTAAATAAAGGCTAATTGTTAATCCAGCACTTTCAATGCTTTCGACTCTCAAAGACACTTGTATCAACAGCTTCCTGGAGGTTTCCTACAAGTTTCTGTTTAAAAACAATTTGCACTCTATGTTAAGTATAATTTTAATCAAGGCTGAATCAAAGATATTGGGGCATACAATAATTTATTTCCATATATACAGTCTTAAAACAGTTTACCCATACAATATTAATTTCATTAATTGTATCTCTAAATCAAAGAGTGGATTACACAAAATTGTGTATCTGCTGTCCTTTTTATTACGCATATTTAATGTTATGGTTAAGAATACCTAAACATTGATATTGTAATTCTCTTTTTTCCTTGGGAATCTGAAATTTGAATGTAAACCAAAGGAGATACAGTAGTACCAAAATGAGGAGAGTAAAAGCCCTAGAGTGCTGAATTTGAATCCAAAGTATCCATATGAATCCAGGAGGTATTTTATCGTCGCTTTATAAATATAGTGTCCCAAAAGTTTTAGGGCAATATTAAGTTCTAAAATTTCAGGAAAACAAATGTTAGGAATTTATAAAACACATTCTTTAAAACAGCAGTCCCCAACCTTTTTGGCACCAGGGACCAGTTTCATGGAAGACAATTTTTCCACGGACGGCGAGCATAGAGGGATGGTTTCAGGATGAAACTGTTTCACCTCAGACTCAGATAATCAGGCATTAGATTCTCATAAGGAGCACCCAACCTAGATCCCTCACATGCACAGTTCACAATAGGGGTCGCACTCCTGTGAGAATCCAATGCTGCCACTGATCTGACAGGAGATGGGTCCACAGCCTGGGTGTTGGGGACCTCTGCTTTAAAAGCTTAAGTATTTAAATTTGTTATACTTATTTAATTTTGTGAATTTTGAATAATAAATTTGCATTCTCAATTAGGATTACTAATGAGAAAACAAAGTACCACCTGGCCTATCAAGGGGTTTGAATCTGAGTTGGATCAATCCTCTAAATCCAGCTGCCAGGGAAGGGAAATACCAGAGGACGGAGGAACAGGCTAAGCTTCACTGTGAGCATGCAGTTGCAAAAGCCAGACTGTGAGAAACTACATGTCAAAGGGCCTGGGTTCCTCAACAGATAAATTGTCAGGAAAAGAAAGGGACAGAGGGGAAATCTGTGGATTATGAGTTTAAAAGAAATAAACTTCAAAAATTAGCAAGTCTAAGTTACAGTAGCTAGGGATTCTGGTATGTGGGAAGCAATATAGGCAATGGAAAGCAAGATATAACTTGCAAGTAGACACATAATTTCTGCTAACATTCTATTGACCAAAACCAGGTCACATGGCCACATCTGTCCAGCTCCAGCTGAGGCCTGTGAATGTCTCTAGCTAGGTAGCCATGTGCCTTGCTAAAATGTGGAGGTTTGATTATCAAAAGAACAGACAGTAGATAATGATGAATAATTATTAGTCTCTGCCACTCCCTTAAAAATGGAATACACAAACTCGCACTGTGATTTCTAACTTACACTGTACAGCTTCTCTGAATTATTCTGGAACTTAAATTTGTGCTTGTCTTTACTTGTTATTCAGAAAGTATCTAGAGCCTCTCTTGATTTTCTTTATTTTCTCCCTGACAGCATCAGGAAAGTCAGAATCTCAATCAAGCCAGGGTCTAAACAGAAACTAAGACTCAAGGAAGTAGTCTGCATTGAGAGGAGAAAGGAGATATGCATAGATAGGAGACACCAGAAAGGGAAGGAGAAGGAAGGAGAAGGTTGTGCTCTGAGGACTTTCCATTCCCATGAGGCCTGGGGTGCTTCCTGCTTTGCATTCTGTGCATATCCCTTAAACTCCTTTTTTACCTAAGCATCCTCAGGTGGATTTCTGTGTCTTGCAAACAATCTTCAGGAAGTATATAGCAACCTGTTCTAACATACTTGATCCCAAGTAGAAACAGTTTTATTTCCAGCAGGATTACAGGAACATTGCCTTATTTTGTATAACAGTCTCCCCCAGGTACCCCCCTTTATAGTGAAAGCGAATTGGCTTAGGTTTGGATTATATCAAATAGGGCATTTTATGACTAAGTAAAAAATCTTTTCATTGTGCTATTTATAGTTATTATGGTTAAATTTCCTTTGTTGTACAGCACTTTACTTTTCTTGGAGTTAATTGCCTGTTTTTTTTCATTTTCTTTTTTTTATATGTACCCATTAATTCAATGATCACTAAACCCTTCAGCAGGACTCAACTGTGAATCCTTTCTTTGCCTCTTGAGACATTTTTCCCTGCAACTTTTGTCATCTTGCTCCTTTCAGGCATAGTTGCCCTAGAGGATTTCTGGGTGTTCTTCCTCCATCATTCTGGGAATTCCATTACTGTTTTCTTGTGCCAGATCACCTCTTTCTTGTATCCTATGCCTTCTTTTTGCTTTTCAACCCCTTGTGTTTTTGAGACACATCCTCTACTATCTTCTTGTAAAGGGTGCATGGCAGGTAAAGTCTTTGAAAAATTGGATGTCTAAGACATTTTATTCTGCACACCTTCTTGATCAATAGTTTGTGCAGTATTTCCCTGAATGCTGAAGTCATTTCTTCATTTGCACTTAATTTTCAGTGTTGAAGTCAAGAAGTCAAAATCTGATATAATAAAGTTAACCCTTATAATTAGTGATCTAAAATTTCATAATGATATGCTCTGGTGTGGTCTTTTTTTAGCCGTGTTGCTGAGTACTCAGTGGGCTCTTAAATTTGAAACCTTCTATCCTAAAGTTCTGCAGAATTGTCTTGTATTCTTTCCCTGACAGTTTTTTCCACTCCATTTTTTCTGTTCTCTATTACTTTTGTGCCTATTAGACTAATGTTAGGCCTGCTGGATTGATCTTTAATTTGTTCTTTTCTCTCCTATTGTCCATCAAGTCTTCTTGCTCCACTTCCCATTTAAAGTTGATGGTATCCTCTTTCTTGCTATTTCTGAACACCCCTCTTTATATAACATCTCGATTATTTTATTATAGATAGCATTGCTCTTCTAATCTAAAGTGTTCTTCTGTTGCATTGTCTCTGCTTTCTCTGGGAGGTTTCTTCTTGATTATTTTGTTCTCTATCTTAAATGTTGAAAGATTTTCTCAAATATCTGGATGTCCCATGGATGATCGATTATATTTAAGAGTGAGGCATTGAAAAAAAGAGATTGGAATCTCTATGTGCTTGGGCAGAGATTGTCTGAAGGAGAGGGGCTGCTTCCCTGGAGGGTGACATGGGGGAACGCCGCTTTTATTTCAGAGGATCAACATGTGTCAGTGTTTATAGGTCTTTTCTCTTGAATCTATGCAAGATGAGATTTTGTGTTGCATTTTAGACATGAATATTTTATAAACTCCATCTCATATTTCACCTATACAACTACAAGGAGGAAATATCTGGGAAATTTACATGGTAAACATTGAAAACTTTTTAACAAGTATGGTGATAATTAGTGGCTTAATTATAACAAAACAAGACAGAAAATTCAATTTCCCATGATGAATAAAGTTTATAACACAAGTGAACACACAGCTATCTCTACCAAATAGAATTTTCTGCAGTATACAAAGTCTCAAGATTATAAATTACAATTGTTATATTTAGATGTTACTTGTCTGGAGATTCTCTGCCCTTAGTAAGCAAATATTTAAGAGTAAGTATAATTATATTTTCAAGGGTCAGAGCATGTGTAAACAGAAAGCCAAACTTACAGAGAACTTCACCTGTTTGGCTTAGAATTTTTAACCATTGTGTCCTTGATATAATAAAATGTAAGAATCCTTTAATTATTCATGTCTCATTAACACGAGGCATATAACTCATCCCTGATTCTAAAGTACTTGTTTCAACCAAGTTCTTATTTCTCTGTTTTTTTTTTTTTTTTAGAGACGGAGTCTCTCTCTGTCACCCAGGCTGGAGTGCAGTGGCGCGATCTCAGCTCACTGCAACCTCCACCTCCCGGGTTCAAGCAATACTCCTGCCTCAGCCTCCCAAGTAGCTGGGACAACTGGCATACACCACTACGCCTGGCTAATTTTTTGTATTTTAGTAGAGATGGGGTTTTACCGTGTTTCCCAGGCTGGTCTTGAACTCCTGAGCTCAGGCAATCCGCCCACCTCAGCCTCCCAAAGTGCTGGGATTATAGGTGTGAGCCACTGCGCCCAGTCATCTATGTTTCTTTTTACATACATGTATGCCTTGTGATCTACTCATTTCCTTTCATTTTATTCTAGGCTAAATTATTTTCAAGTTAATATATTTTTACAGGCCAGTCATTTTCTCCTGGCTGGTGGGATTATGGGAAAGTGGGGTCTCGAGGTGACAAATCTGGCAGCCAACTTTTTTTGTAGCCGAGAAGAGGAGACTAGGAAGGAATCTCACAATTCAATATACAGTCTTTCACTTCAACCGCCTGATCTCATATGGTACCTCACTCCCACTTGCTTGTTTAATTTATTCAGTATCATTATAGTGGAGTTCTGGGAGACAGCAGATATAAATTTGTGTTCCATATAGTATGTTTAATTGGAAGTCTTGATAGATTTCTTTGGAAACAGCATCTTCACTAGATTATTTGTGGGAGTAAGAAAATGATTCTTGACCATTCCATTTTTTGGAGATATCTCAAAAGTTCTATATATTGCTTCTCTTTACTTTTCATTGACAATAATTTATTCAAATGGCTAGATATAGCTGTGAAGGAGGCTGAGAAATGCCAGTCCGGTCTCAATTACACCATCTGTTGATTGGTAAATTAAACAATATAAGGCCTGTAAAGTACTGAGAATATAACTATATAAGTAGATTTTAGGTAAATTGTAGTCATCATCTATACTTTTGTGCTTGATAATCAGCTGGATTTTTTTTTTAAGATGAAGTCTTCCTCTGTCACCCAGGCTGGAATGCAGTGGCATGATCTTGGCTCACTGCAACCTGCATGTCCTGGGTTCAAGCAATTCTCCTGCCTCAGCCTCCTGAGCAGCTGAGATTACAGGTACCACCACGCCTGGCTAATTTTTGTATTTTGAATAGAGAGGGGTTTTCACCATGTTGGCGAGGCTGGTCTCAATCTCAAGTGATCTGCCCACCTCGATAATCAGCTAGAATTTTATTTTGGCAGATTAAAGGCCATGATTAGTAATAGTGTCACTAAAGTCCCACCTGGAGACAAACTAGTTTGATAAAACAAGTTCTATATATGCTGATCCTCTCTGGGAAGATTAATAATTTCACCCAATATTGAAAAAGTCAACCTGTAAGGAAGGTCTGGGAAAACTTCATTCTATTCCAATTGGGACCCATGCTATAAATTAATAATAGAAATTTTGCTTAATATGAATGTAAAGAAGGGCATTTTCCATAACGTTGAAGCAAAGCATCTCCCTCTAATTCTGATCCTTAGACAGACCAGGGTAAGCACCTGTTTACACCCTTTAACCAAGCTCTCCCTAGACTAAGACAGAATGAGAGGGCTGTGAACTCTGTAAAACACTGTGTTAGTGATGATTTAATGCTCTTCTACAAATGCCTTTTGAGAAAGGTTCTCTCAATATTTTATACCAACAGACTTTGACAGACTGAAATCAATCCTGTTTGTCCTTCCTTAGGCAAACATGGGTCTTGTCCTTGTAATTCCAGGGTGGATAAAAACTATTAAGGAGAAACTATCATTCCATCATAAAACTTGGCAAGTATGCCTGTAAAACAGCACCCAGAGGACATACTGCTCCATGCCATGCACAGAAGCCTAACTGGGTTCTCGTTTTGCAGAGCAGCAAAGAACACTTGGTTATTGTCTCATGAGCAGTGACCAAGAAAAGGCATATCAGCACATTTTAGAGCACTACATCTGTCAGTCATGCCAAAATACTAGGTAGCTCCCGTGGCTGTCTGTCTGGTGCCTAGAATACAGCCTGGCTCAGGACTGCACATAATATTTTTTGAGTAATTATTTTAAGCTTAGAGAAACCAGGGTGCTATACCTCAGCGGTCACCCAGAAAAGGTGAACTCTAAGATCACAAGCCTTATTTTAAGGCAAATAGAATTTTACTTTACTATTTCAAACTACTTTGTTTAAAAATTAGTTTACACTGTCCTATCTCCTAAACAGAAAGACTTTCATTTAACTTTATTCATCTATTTTACATGTTTTCATTTTCTGCAAATTAATTTTGTACAGCCACTGGAAAAATGAACATTGTAGTTCATTTGTTGGTCATTTGCCTTACAAAACATAACAAACTCTTTTGACTTAATTTTTCTATTGAATTGGCCTGTTTGAGGTACCGAACAGAACTGAAATTCAATCCACACTGTATTTGGTATTTTAAATCCAAAGCATTTAAAAACCTCCCATATCCTAGGAAAAGTGTGGACCAAACAGAAAAGCTCTAGAAAGACAGCCATTTAGCCAAGGCCAGAGAAGAGAGTCCTTTTCCACCCCTCTCTGAGAGTGAAGGTCACAAAGGGACTGAGCAAGATGATGTTTCCGTCCTTGTAAGGCTGTTTTGACAATAGGACTTCATTGCATTTCAAGGGTCAGTTTCACAATATATAGGTATATTGTCCTGCTTAGTCGGGGCCCACTTTTGCAACAAAAAATACCCTGACACAGTGGCAGGAATCACCACTTGTCTGCCTGAGTTCCTGTTTCTCCTCCAGGATTCCTGAACAGGTGCAGAGGTGCAGTCAAGGCAGGGAGCGAGGAGCTGACCTATTGCCACATACGAGTCTGGGATGTGATGTTTTACTGACATCAACAGTGCTTACACAAACCCCATGGCTTTGCTGGTTGTGTTCTCATAACCAAGCCCAGCATTTGTAGTGTTAACTCTGCAGCAGGATGTGAAAAAACTTAACCTTTCTCCCTTTGCTATGTTTTGCTTAACCCTCATGTGGATTTAAATATTTTTCTCAGTCCTCTGGAAACTTAACTCTCTCAGGCTTTTAGGGATGGTGAAGCATTTATGTGCTAAAAACTGGGACTCCTTTGGAGCCATCTTTTCTGAGGGGATGGTTGCATATGTGTTCCATTTGCTTGCCTTTACTTCCCTACCCCCTTGCAGTTAGGCATGGTCAAGTGACTTGCTTTGGCTGATGAAATATGAGCAGAATTGACGTGTCACTTCTGGAAGGAAGCATGTAATTGCAGGTACTCAAACTCCAGCCTGCTCTTCCCTTTCTTGGTCATTGGGACAGCATGTACTGAGAAAAGTCTCCCCCAGTCTGTGATCCTAAGTCCCTGTGATGAGCAGAGCCCCTCCTGCCAATCCATGTTAGACATGGAATGAGCAGGACATAAACCTTTGTTACTTTAAATTGCTGACATTAAAAAAAAAAAAAACCTCTATGATAACCTAATTCATTCTAATAGAGGGCTATTAAGGGTACATTAAGGGCTACTGTGTACTTGGAGGAGGAAGTGGAATGAAGGTTTTTGTGCATGAGGGAGTAAAGAGAGAAGTGGTGGCCCCAAGGGAGAGGCTGGGGAGCACATTCGAGAGTGGGTCCAAGGGTCCTGGAATGGGCAGCTGGGCTCTGTCTCTGCAAGTGACTGCAGGTGACTTCCTCTGTCCCTGCAGGTGACTCTCTTTGGCAGTCAGTGGCCAGAGAATGCTAAGTCAAAAAGCAGGATGCTTGCAAGGGAATTATTCATGTGCCGAAGAACTCAGTAGAACCAGAGAACTGACCTAGTCCAAGAAGCCTGTGCCAAAGAAGGTTCCAGGTTCAGGGGAATGCTCACTGCTAACAATTCCAGGTGCTGGACACATTCACAGGAAGATGGATTCACGGTCTGCATTAATGTGGGTCTCTAAGAAGCAGATGCTATAAGGAGATTAAGATAAGCAAGAGATTTGTTAGCACAACACCAATGAGAAAAAATGGGGAGGGAGCCGGAGTCTAAGGAGGTGGGAAGAACAATCAGACCACAGTGAGTTCTGAGGTCTCTGAAGGAGAGGGGGAAGGAAGGGAGGGAGGGAGGCCTTCGACTGTTGTGCAGCTCTAGGAAAATTTCAGCATGACTGATGAGTCTTCGAGCCAAAAATCACCCTTTAGCGGAATCCTATGTTTCTCGTGTCTTAGTATCCTTGCCACAGTTACTATTGGCTGGACTAAGGCCCTAGAAAGCATGGCCTGGGCTTAATGCTGTGAGGAATTTCAGATGGCAGCACTGAGACCCTCAGTTAACAATGCTCCCATGGTAGAAGATCTGAGAGGAGAATTTCCAAAGAAACCACACAGTTGCCACACCATCCTTTATACCACTTACAAAAGTCTAATAGGAAGAAGATTGATTATTACCCATAACATGCAGAACATTATCTTGGTGCTAATAATCCTATCATATATTTGTTTCAAGGTTTACAGCTTATCCTGGGCTTTCACATACCTCTTCTCATTTGAAATGGTCAGGGTGGCATTCCCTCCATTATAATGGTGGGAATCCTGAAGCTCCCTAGGGCATCTGACCATGCAGAGGGGAGTAGAACCAAGCACTTGGCTCTTTCACCCTTGTCCAGGGCTCAGTCCACTGTATAATAGAAACACCTGCTGACAGCCAGTGCTCCCAACATGTTGGTCATGTCTTTAAATGAAAATTAATCTTGGCCAGGCACACTGCCTCACGTCTGTAATCCCAGCACTTTAGGAGGCCGAGGCGGGTGGATCACCTGAGGTCAGGAGTTTGAGAGCAGCCTGGCCAACATGGTGAAACCCAGTCTCTACTAAATATACAAAAATTAGCCGGGCGTGGTGGCACACACCTGTAATCCCAGCTACTTGGGAGGCTGAGGCAGGAGAATCGCTTGAACCCGGGAGGCAGAGGTTGCAGTTAGCTGAGCTTGCATCATTGCACTCCAGCCTGGGCAACAAGAGTGAAACTCCATCTCAAAAAAAAAGAAAAAGAAAATTAGTGTCAGGCCACTTGCTTAATAGACTGCTCCAGAAAGAAAATACACTTCAAGAAGGCTCGTCCTTTGTTTGTTCTGTCAGTAGAGGTAGCATTTATAGGATGAGAACAAATCAAACATGAAACCAAGGGGTTAATTTGATAAGGTCAGTCTGCCCTGCTTGCTTTTGGTTAATTGCTTTTTAGGATTTTTTTCCCCCTTTTCCATGAAGCTGAAGGCCACAGTAGCTGAAGGCCTCACTGCTAAATGCCAAAACTTTTTTTTTTTTTAAACTCTGTCACCAGGGCTGGAGTGCAATGATGATCATAGCTTGATCCCACGAAATCCTGGACTCAAGCAATCCTCCCACCTCAGCCTCCTGACTAGCTGGGACCACAGGTGCACACCATCATGCCCAGCTAATTTTCAAAAATTATTTTTTGTAGAGATGAGGTCCCACTATGTTGCCCAGGCTGGTCTCAAGCGATCCTCCCACCATGGCCTCCCAAAAGGCTGGGATTGCAGGTACGAGCCACCATGCCCAGCCTGAACACTGAAACTTAACCTTCACTGGCTACTTTACAGATAACACATTTATAGGTCACCAAGTGACCTATAGTGGTCGCTTCAGTTGTTGTTCAGGAACCTGAGCCAGCTCCTGTCCAGTTTAAACCAGTAGAGACCACCGACCCTTCAACTGGGTATGCCCAAGAGGTGCCTCTGATGTCAGAGGTCCAAAAACTCCAACCTCAGATCATGCTACCACCACCATTGTCTGTACATGTGTCTTATGAAATGCCATAAATCCCAACCACACTTGTGCAGAACGAACCTGTTACTTCAGTTTTTCCTACTACCAATCACATTTCCCCAAGGCTTAGATCATCCCACTTCCCTAACCCAGTAACATCCCTAAGCCTTATCTTTGGGGAGGTGAATTTGAGAGCTGTTCTCCTGCCTCCTTGCTTGGTGCCCTTGTGAACAAATCTTTTCTCTTTTGCAAAACCTGTGTCACAGAGATTGATTTACTGCATGCAGGCAGAATGGACCTGGACGGTCATAAGGTTTCCTATCTACCAGGAAACTGTTTATGAGAAGAGTGTCCATGGGCTAGAGTCTCTCATTGCCAGAGCAGCCCAGTGTGGCTGCAGGATGCGGGCGGAGAGGCTTCTGGGCTGAGATATCTTCCCTGTAAATGGAGTTCAGGGTTAGAGATGCAGATTCTGCAGGAAACCCCTTCCAAAGCCATAATACCTTTCTCAGCCTTTCAATAGGCTTGTTTATGTGGGACTAGACCAGCATATACTTTTATTTAACATTAATGGAGGTTTTCTTCTTTCGAAAAAGAAAGAACTAAAAACAGTGAAACAGGAATTACCCAGACCACGGGAAAAATCCAAATCATAGTTCCATTCCATGAATTGGCACAGCTCAGGAGGGAAGACGAAGATACGGACTTGTGCAAAGTTTCAGTGTCAAAGAGACCAGGCAGCCCAATAAATGAGCCATGGCAAGTGAAATGAAAATAAATATGAACGCTTCAAGTATCAAGAAGAAAGGAATACAATATGTCAATTCAAGGATTGTTGATTATATGGAAGCCATCTGAAAGCATTGATATTTTCATTGGTTATCAGAAAAACACCCAAGAACAAAGACCTTTTAAATTATGAAATTATCTCCCAGAGGAATAAAATGTGAAACATTTCCATTCCCATAGCACACTTCATCCAACTTCCTTTTAGAGTAGGATGGAAACAGACTGCACTTTAGATCTATTCATGTTTGCTTCCAACGAGAGGAAAATGTTCTGGGTACATTAAACAGCACTGAACCTGACATTTATTTTATGCTTAAGAATCACTTATTCAGGGGTAGGAAATTGCTTTCCTTTCTTAGTGGAAGCAATTGCCCTGGGTAGTCAGATTGGAAATAGCAGGGTATTGGGCTGGAAAAGGGTACCCAAGTTCTAGTATTGATGACCACAACTAGATCAGGTTGGGCAGGTCATGCAACCACCCTATTTCCTTATTTATAAAATAAGAAAGATATTAATGGTTCAAAGTGTTTTTTGCTCCTCCAATTGGCCTGGGAGCTTTGAATGAATACAGGTGACTGGGACTTCCCCCAGAACTACTGAATCAGAATCTCTGGGAATCTAGATTTTTTAAAGATCTCCCTGGTGAAATCACCAGGTAGTCATTCTGTAGACCAGTGTTTTAGGAGCAACTAGACAAGAAGTTCAATTCCACTCCCCCACCAACAGTTCTGAAATTCTATGATGGGGAAGAAGTAGGAAGAGAGGGTCAGGGAGAGGCCATTCTTCTCTGCATAGAGCACCTAGGCACACCTATGTTAGAAAGGCAGGGTGCAAAGTGCTGGGATGCAGGCATGAGCTACTGCATCTTGGCCAAGTGTAGTAGCTCACACCTGTAACCCCAGCACTTTGGGAGGCCGAGGCAGGTGGATCACCTGAGGTCAGGAGTTAGAGACCAGCCTGGTCACCATGGTCTCTACTAAAAATACAAAAATTAGCTGGGCATGGTGGCACGCACCTGTAATCCCAGCTACTTGGGAGGTTGAGGCAGGAGAATCACTTGAACCTGGGAGGCAGAGGTTGCAATGAGCCAAGATCACACCAAAGCACTCCAGCCTGGGCAAGAGAGTGAGACCCCGTCTCAAAAAAAGAAAAAAGAAGAAGAAAAGAAAAAGAAAAGAAATGCAGAATCTTGGAGCCTACTCCAGGAACCTACTGAATTAGAATCTGTATTTTAACAAGATCCCCATGTGGTTCACAAGCACTTTAAAGTTAGACAGTCCTACTCTATTCCACGTAATCAGGAGTGCGCCTATGTACCTGCATGCCAACCAGTCATTTTCCTACCCAATCTCTGTGGCTTGGCCAACCCAGGAACATATCACAAAGGAAACATTCCCAGGTTACCTGGGAATATCAGGTGATATCACTTACTGGCTGCCATTCTCCTGAAAGCATGACAATTTGGGACACCACCAACTCACTATAAGTCTCTTATTAAACTTGGCTTAAGTTCCCATGAAGGCAAAAGAATGATGCCAAGTGAGAGAGCTAGGCTGTGTTTGTGGGTGTGTTGTGTGTGTGTGTGTGTGTGATAGAGAGAGTGATTATTATTAATAACGTTCGTGTGTGTGTGTGTGTGAGAGAGAGAGGGAGAGAGAGAGAGAGAGAGAGAGAGAGAGAGAGAGAGAGAGAGAGAGAGAGAGAGAGAGAGAGAGGGAGATTATTATTAACCAGGCAAAAATTTTCCAGAGGAATTCCGGAGGTGAGGATGACAGTCTCAGGCAGAAGGAAATTTTAAATTGTGTTTGACTATTGTTATTTGATTGGGGTAGAGGAAAATAAAATATATTGCAGCTCAAACTTTCTTTCTCAGGTGCTTGCTATCCTTACCCACATCCTGTCTTGAGAGCTCATTACCAAATAAAGAGAAAAAATATAACATCCCCACATGGAAAAATATTTATTTTTGCTTTTGGAGAAGAGAGAGCAGTTCAATTTACAAAAAGCCCCTATAGTTGGTCACTCCTCACAGAAAACCCTGCTGATCTACTTCCCAGTTTATGTAACTTCAGTGCTTTCGCAAAGCAGGAGGTGGTCAAGAAATGTGTATTAAATAAGTTCATTTGATACCTGTCTTCATAGCACTTATAACAATGATGCCTACCTCCTCTGCCAGAGAGAAAGCTTCGTCTAGTTTCTTGTCCAGTGTACCCTCAGCATCTGTCGTATGGCTCACAGTTGGCTCCTAATAAAAACTTGATGGATGAATAAC